>NC_050610.1:0-5000000 GCF_014743375.2 Drosophila subpulchrella
TTGGCCTCTTTGAAGATACCAACTTGTGCGCCATTCATGCCAAGCGTGTCACCATCATGCCCAAAGACATCAGGGGCCCGTCGCATTCGCGGCGAGCGTGCTTAAAGTGTGCGTGCTGCCAATGCGCTAACATACTTTGTACAAATCGGTCCTTTTCAGGACCACAAATTACAGTCAATGAGATACAAATTTTTATCTGCAGGCTTCAACGTTAAAATAAAAAAAAACTTTTCGACTCGTTCCTTCGTAAGTGGAGTTAATAATTGTATGTAACTTTTTGTGATTTGATAGAAATTAGAATTGATAAAATCAATAAATATTGGATTGGGTGGGGTTTTTAATGCGATGGAGCTGCTATGCGGCAGGGATGGTCAAGACTTCAAGCATCAGAAAAAAACTAAAAAATATTACATGCGAGATGAACAAAAATTAGCTAGGCTTGTGAATCTATTTGCTTAATAAAACACATAAACAGATTAAAAATACATTTTTTATATTTCTTTTTAATGTTAAGTGCAACCTCCACGATATTTTTATATGGGACACAAAAAAAACTGCTTATAGGTATATATATTCCTGAATTTATATATCGTTTTTTGTAATATTAGATTTATTTAATAGATTAGATTCAATTTGATTGTACTTTTGGTATTATCACGTTTTTCAAAAATTTTCGTTATAAATGTCGGCATGTTTTTAGAAAGGGAGGGTTATGTGGGACAACCACGATCAACATTAGACATTCAAGCATCAACAAAAAATCGAAAAACTTTTAAACGCTATCTGAAAATAAATCATATGCGTTAATGAATGCATAATGCTTTATAAAAAACAAGAAAAATATTATTAAGTATATTTTTTAGATTTTTTTCTTTAATGTTAACTTGAGTGCGGCCTCAATGGGATTCATACATGAAACACATATTAGCAAATTTTGTAAAAACTGCTTATAAACATGCATCCAATGCTGTACTGTCTTGAGCAAAGACATGATATATCTAAGAAAACATCGAATAAATACAATATTTTAAAAGATTTATATTTTTAACAGTCAGAAAACCATTGCCGAATGTAGCTTGATAGCCAACTTCGTACGTAGCCAAGGGACAACTTGGAACAAGTAATAAAATACCTAAACTAATGATAAGTAAATATAATTGTAGTACTTATTTAAGTAAAAGGTTCAAATTTATTTTTTCATTAGCAAGTTACAAAATATTTTTAAGATATCATATTTTAAAATGGGTTTTTAAGAAAATTGCTCATGTTACGAATGTCTATGTTGAAGTTGATAAGGCAATAAAAGGTCGCAAAAACAAGATACTTACATTTTGAAAACATTACCTGCTTAATAGATCATTTAAGAATGTAAAACAATAAAAAGATTGTTAAGTTTTAGAATCTTAAGCACTAAAAATAAGAAAATATGTTTGCACTTCAAACAAATAATAGCAGAGCAAATGCCTGATGCCAGGCGCACAGTTAAAGTGCTCTCCTCCTCGATTCTCATCCGAACGAAGGAGGTTGGTAATAAGCGCGCGGCCCATTTTCTATACGAAAAAGTGTATTTTAGTGAAGAAAAATGTCTGATTCTGCAGTTGCAACGTCCGCTTCCCCAGTGGCTGCCCCGTCAGTGTCAGTTGAGAAGAAGGTGGCCACCAAGAAGGCATCTGGATCCGCTGCCCCAAAGGTGAAAAGGGCTGCTGCCCCGCCATCGCATCCGCCAACTCAACAAATGGTGGACGCATCCATCAAGAATTTGAAGGAACGTGGCGGCTCATCGCTTCTGGCAATTAAGAAATACATCACTGCCACCTATAAATGCGATGCCCAGAAGCTGGCTCCATTCATCAAGAAATACTTGAAATCCGCCGTGGTCAATGGAAAGCTGATCCAAACCAAGGGAAAAGGGGCGTCTGGCTCATTTAAACTGTCGGCCTCCGCCAAGAAGGATCCGAAGCCGAAGCCTGCGTCTGCTGAGAAGAAGGTGAAAAGCAAGAAGGTAGCCGTCAAGAAGACCGGATCCACCGCCAAGAAAGCTGCCGCCGGAGCTGACGAGAAGAAGCCCAAGGCTAAGAAGGCTGTTACCACCAAAAAGACCGCAGAGAAGAAGAAAACCGAAAAGGCAAAGGCCAAGGATGCCAAGAAAACTGGAACCGTAAAGGCGAAGCCAACAGCAGCAACGAAGCAAAGGCGGCGAAAGCACCAAAGGCCAAGCCAGCGGCGTCTGCTAAGCCCAAAAAGGCGGTGAAAAAAGCAGCTGCTCCTGCTACCGCTAAAAAGCCGAAAGCCAAGACTACGGCTGCCAAGAAGTAAATTTAGCAAAAGTACAGTACCTGGTACCTGCTCGCAATCGCTATTTTAGATTTCGATATCTGAAATTAGTTTAAACAAGCCCTTTTCAGGGCTACAACGTTCGTTAACAAGAGAAAGATACTTTCAATTTAAAACTTTGTACATTTTACTTATCCAATTATTTTGTTAGGCCGTTAGCATTTTTTTTTTAAAGAAGTGTGGCCGCATTGATTTCAGCAGCTGTACCAGAGTATCTTAAAATGCAAGTCAAAGAATGTTCCTCGCCACTTTTGCAGAAACTCGTTATCAATCGATGTTCATGATTTAATAACTATACTATAAAACTCCAGAATAAGTTCTTCAGAAAAAAAAAACACAAATTGAACTTATATCACGAATTTGATTGGCAAATGGTATATTGAAAATGTAGTTTCTTTGGTAAATGTGTTGTGGCCCTGAAAAGGGCCGTTTTGGATCTTTCTGCCCATACGCAGCAAGAGAAAATTACTTGAGGCTGGTGTACTTGGTGACAGCCTTGGTTCCCTCACTGACGGCGTGCTTGGCCAACTCTCCGGGCAGGAGCAGGCGAACAGCCGTTTGGATCTCCCGACTGGTTTATGGTCGAGCGCTTGTTGTAGTGAGCCAGACGAGACGCCTCGGCAGCAATGCGCTCGAAGATATCATTCACAAAGCTGTTCATGATGCTCATTGCCTTCGACGAAATGCCGGTGTCAGGGTGGACCTGCTTCAGGACCTTGTAAATGTAGATGGCGTAGCTCTCCTTCCTCTTGCGCTTCTTCTTCTTATCGGTCTTGGTGATGTTCTTCTGGGCTTTGCCAGCCTTCTTGGCTGCCTTTCCACTAGTTTTCGGCGGCATTATTCACTTCACTTATGATTTCACAAACACAACTCACTGATCATAATGGTGCCCAAGCGCGTTCAGCTTTATACTTTTTTTCGAGCAATGTTTTCAGGTCTAAGGCACCCACCCCTAAATGAACGCGCAGGCAGACGCAAAAGTATAAATATGTGGCTACCCGGGGCTCGTCGAGCATTCGTTTTCAGTGTGTAAAGTGAACTAAGTGAAATACTCGTAAAGAAAAATGTCTGGTCGTGGAAAAGGTGGCAAAGTGAAGGGAAAGGCAAAGTCCCGCTCTAACCGTGCCGGTCTTCAGTTCCCAGTGGGCCGTATTCACCGTTTGCTCCGCAAGGGCAACTATGCCGAGCGAGTTGGGGCCGGCGCTCCAGTTTACCTGGCTGCTGTGATGGAATATCTGGCCGCTGAGGTTCTCGAATTGGCTGGCAATGCTGCTCGTGACAACAAGAAGACTAGGATTATTCCTCGTCATCTGCAGCTGGCCATCCGCAACGACGAGGAGTTGAACAAACTACTCTCCGGCGTCACCATTGCCCAGGGTGGAGTGTTGCCCAACATCCAGGCTGTTCTGTTGCCCAAGAAGACCGAGAAGAAGGCTTAAACGTTTTAAATGCGGAGCCTACTACATACTTGTACATAAAAAATAAAACCCAACCGTCCTTTTCAGGACGACCAAGTTTTTACCAAAGAAGTGAAGATTTTTCAATACGTATATTATATCATTAAAACAAGAAATGTCGTTGAATAGCACTTGGTCAGAAATAAGATCTGGAATGTTCTAAGAAGTTCGTCGCCAAAAAGACGCATTTCCGTTAATGCTGTATCTGCAAGCGGTACAGCCTCTACAAAATACATACCTGAACCCATACCCATTTGAAATTTAATTTTGGTTCAATGCAATATGTATATGCAGTATCAACTTTCGAGTTCCCGGTCAGTATGCCAATAAATCAAAAAATTATTTGAAAATTTGTCTCCTTCGAAAATTTGAATGGTGGTCCTGAAAAGGACCGATTGCTGAATGAAGTACAAGCTGTACTAGTTTTTTAACCGCCGAAGCCGTACAGGGTGCGGCCTTGCCTCTTCAGAGCGTACACAACATCCATGGCTGTGACAGTCTTCCTCTTGGCGTGTTCGGTGTAGGTGACGGCATCGCGGATAACGTTCTCCAAGAACACCTTCAGAACGCCACGTGTTTCCTCGTAAATGAGTCCCGAGATGCGCTTCACACCGCCGCGACGAGCCAAACGGCGGATTGCTGGCTTAGTGATACCCTGGATGTTATCTCGCAGCACTTTGCGATGACGCTTGGCGCCTCCTTTTCCCAAGCCTTTGCCTCCTTTACCGCGACCAGTCATATTTCACTATTTTCTACTGTTAACACACTGCACGAAACGAAAGTCACTGAAGAACTAATTCCTGATTTTCGACGCACTCTTATTTATACCTAAAACCCCAGAAACACGAGCGAGTCCGAACGATATGTGCGTCCCGCTCTTCGCTCACCGCTCTCTGCTCGACAAGTGAGATGGCCTCTGCTTCCCTCTCTTTTCAACCCTCCTCGTTTTGCTATATAAGTAGGTAGCAAATGCAGCTATCGTTTATTGTGTTTTGAAACGTGAAGTGAACGTGAACTCGAAAATGGCCCGTACCAAGCAAACCGCTCGGAAATCGACTGGTGGCAAGGCGCCACGCAAACAACTGGCTACTAAGGCCGCTCGCAAGAGCGCACCAGCCACCGGAGGCGTGAAGAAGCCCCATCGGTATCGCCCTGGAACTGTTGCCCTGCGTGAGATCCGTCGATACCAGAAGAGTACCGAGCTCCTGATCCGCAAGCTGCCTTTCCAGCGTCTGGTGCGTGAAATCGCTCAGGACTTCAAGACTGACCTGCGATTCCAGAGCTCGGCAGTGATGGCTCTGCAGGAAGCTAGCGAGGCCTATCTGGTTGGCCTCTTTGAAGATACCAACTTGTGCGCCATTCATGCCAAGCGTGTCACCATCATGCCCAAAGACATCCAGTTGGCCCGTCGCATTCGCGGCGAGCGTGCTTAAGTGTGCGTGCTGCCAATGCGCTAACATACTTTGTACAAATCGGTCCTTTTCAGGACCACAAATTACAGTCAATGAGATACAAATTTTTATCTGCAGGCTTCAACGTTAAAATAAAAAAAAAAAAAAAAATTTTCGACTCGTTCCTTCGTAAGTGGAGTTAATAATTGTATGTAACTTTTTGTGATTTGATAGAAATTAGAATTGATAAAATCAATAAATATTGGATTGGGTGGGGTTTTTAATGCGATGGAGCTGCTATGCGGCAGGGATGGTCAAGACTTTCAAGCATCAGAAAAAAACTAAAAAATATTACATGCGAGATGAACAAAAATTAGCTAGGCTTGTGAATCTATTTGCTTAATAAAACATAAACAGATTTAAAAATACATTTTTTATATTTTCTTTTTAATGTTAAGTGCAACCTCCACGATATTTTTATATGGGACACAAAAAAAACTGCTTATAGGTATATATATTCCTGAATTTATATATCGTTTTTTGTAATATTAGATTTATTTAATAGATTAGATTCAATTTGATTGTACTTTTGGTATTATCACGTTTTTCAAAAATTTTCGTTATAAATGTCGGCATGTTTTTAGAAAGGGAGGGTTATGTGGGACAACCACGATCAACATTAGACATTCAAGCATCAACAAAAAATCGAAAAACTTTTAAACGCTATCTGAAAATAAATCATATGCGTTAATGAATGCATAATGCTTTATAAAAAACAAGAAAAATATTATTAAGTATATTTTTTAGATTTTTTTCTTTAATGTTAACTTGAGTGCGGCCTCAATGGGATTCATACATGAAACACATATTAGCAAATTTTGTAAAAACTGCTTATAAACATGCATCCAATGCTGTACTGTCTTGAGCAAAGACATGATATATCTAAGAAAACATCGAATAAATACAATATTTTAAAAGATTTATATTTTTAACAGTCAGAAAACCATTGCCGAATGTAGCTTGATAGCCAACTTCGTACGTAGCCAAGGGACAACTTGGAACAAGTAATAAAATACCTAAACTAATGATAAGTAAATATAATTGTAGTACTTATTTAAGTAAAAGGTTCAAATTTATTTTTTCATTAGCAAGTTACAAAATATTTTTAAGATATCATATTTTAAAATGGGTTTTTAAGAAAATTGCTCATGTTACGAATGTCTATGTTGAAGTTGATAAGGCAATAAAAGGTCGCAAAAACAAGATACTTACATTTTGAAAACATTACCTGCTTAATAGATCATTTAAGAATGTAAAACAATAAAAAGATTGTTAAGTTTTAGAATCTTAAGCACTAAAAATAAGAAAATATGTTTGCACTTCAAACAAATAATAGCAGAGCAAATGCCTGATGCCAGGCGCACAGTTAAAGTGCTCTCCTCCTCGATTCTCATCCGAACGAAGGAGGTTGGTAATAAGCGCGCGGCCCATTTTCTATACGAAAAAGTGTATTTTAGTGAAGAAAAATGTCTGATTCTGCAGTTGCAACGTCCGCTTCCCCAGTGGCTG
The DNA here is from genome assembly GCF_014743375.2 of Drosophila subpulchrella. Taxonomy (NCBI): domain Eukaryota; kingdom Metazoa; phylum Arthropoda; class Insecta; order Diptera; family Drosophilidae; genus Drosophila; species Drosophila subpulchrella. Next base: position 6,752 of record NC_050610.1, read on the forward strand.
CCCCGTCAGTGTCAGTTGAGAAGAAGGTGGCCACCAAGAAGGCATCTGGATCCGCTGCCCCAAAGGTGAAAAGGGCTGCTGCCCCGCCATCGCATCCGCCAACTCAACAAATGGTGGACGCATCCATCAAGAATTTGAAGGAACGTGGCGGCTCATCGCTTCTGGCAATTAAGAAATACATCACTGCCACCTATAAATGCGATGCCCAGAAGCTGGCTCCATTCATCAAGAAATACTTGAAATCCGCCGTGGTCAATGGAAAGCTGATCCAAACCAAGGGAAAAGGGGCGTCTGGCTCATTTAAACTGTCGGCCTCCGCCAAGAAGGATCCGAAGCCGAAGCCTGCGTCTGCTGAGAAGAAGGTGAAAAGCAAGAAGGTAGCCGTCAAGAAGACCGGATCCACCGCCAAGAAAGCTGCCGCCGGAGCTGACGAGAAGAAGCCCAAGGCTAAGAAGGCTGTTACCACCAAAAAGACCGCAGAGAAGAAGAAAACCGAAAAGGCAAAGGCCAAGGATGCCAAGAAAACTGGAACCGTAAAGGCGAAGCCAACAGCAGCGAAGGCCAAGTCGATCGCAGCGAAGCCAAAGGCGGCGAAAGCACCAAAGGCCAAGCCAGCGGCGTCTGCTAAGCCCAAAAAGGCGGTGAAAAAAGCAGCTGCTCCTGCTACCGCTAAAAAGCCGAAAGCCAAGACTACGGCTGCCAAGAAGTAAATTGAGCAAAAGTACAGTACCTGGTACCTGCTCGCAATCGCTATTTTAGATTTCGATATCTGAAATTAGTTTAAACAAGCCCTTTTCAGGGCTACAACGTTCGTTAACAAGAGAAAGATACTTTCAATTTAAAACTTTGTACATTTTACTTATCCAATTATTTTGTTAGGCCGTTAGCATTTTTTTTTTAAAGAAGTGTGGCCGCATTGATTTCAGCAGCTGTACCAGAGTATCTTAAAATGCAAGTCAAAGAATGTTCCTCGCCACTTTTTGCAGAAACTCGTTATCAATCGATGTTCATGATTTAATAACTATACTATAAAGCTCCAGAATAAGTTCTTCAGAAAAAAAAACACAAATTGAACTTATATCACGAATTTGATTGGCAAATGGTATATTGAAAATGTAGTTTCTTTGGTAAAATGTGTTGTGGCCCTGAAAAGGGCCGTTTTGGATCTTTCTGCCCATACGCAGCAAGAGAAAATTACTTGGAGCTGGTGTACTTGGTGACAGCCTTGGTTCCCTCACTGACGGCGTGCTTGGCCAACTCTCCGGGCAGGAGCAGGCGAACAGCCGTTTGGATCTCCCGACTGGTTATGGTCGAGCGCTTGTTGTAGTGAGCCAGACGAGACGCCTCGGCAGCAATGCGCTCGAAGATATCATTCACAAAGCTGTTCATGATGCTCATTGCCTTCGACGAAATGCCGGTGTCAGGGTGGACCTGCTTCAGGACCTTGTAAATGTAGATGGCGTAGCTCTCCTTCCTCTTGCGCTTCTTCTTCTTATCGGTCTTGGTGATGTTCTTCTGGGCTTTGCCAGCCTTCTTGGCTGCCTTTCCACTAGTTTTCGGCGGCATTATTCACTTCACTTATGATTTCACAAACACAACTCACTGATCATAATGGTGCCCAAGCGCGTTCAGCTTTATACTTTTTTTCGAGCAATGTTTTCAGGTCTAAGGCACCCACCCCTAAATGAACGCGCAGGCAGACGCAAAAGTATAAATATGTGGCTACCCGGGGCTCGTCGAGCATTCGTTTTCAGTGTGTAAAGTGAACTAAGTGAAATACTCGTAAAGAAAAATGTCTGGTCGTGGAAAAGGTGGCAAAGTGAAGGGAAAGGCAAAGTCCCGCTCTAACCGTGCCGGTCTTCAGTTCCCAGTGGGCCGTATTCACCGTTTGCTCCGCAAGGGCAACTATGCCGAGCGAGTTGGGGCCGGCGCTCCAGTTTACCTGGCTGCTGTGATGGAATATCTGGCCGCTGAGGTTCTCGAATTGGCTGGCAATGCTGCTCGTGACAACAAGAAGACTAGGATTATTCCTCGTCATCTGCAGCTGGCCATCCGCAACGACGAGGAGTTGAACAAACTACTCTCCGGCGTCACCATTGCCCAGGGTGGAGTGTTGCCCAACATCCAGGCTGTTCTGTTGCCCAAGAAGACCGAGAAGAAGGCTTAAACGTTTTAAATGCGGAGCCTACTACATACTTGTACATAAAAAATAAAACCCAACCGTCCTTTTCAGGACGACCAAGTTTTTACCAAAGAAGTGAAGATTTTCCAATACGTATATTATATCATTAAAACAAGAAATGTCGTTGAATAGCACTTGGTCAGAAATAAGATCTGGAATGTTCTAAGAAGTTCGTCGCCAAAAAGACGCATTTCCGTTAATGCTGTATCTGCAAGCGGTACAGCCTCTACAAAATACATACCTGAACCCATACCCATTTGAAATTTAATTTTGGTTCAATGCAATATGTATATGCAGTATCAACTTTCGAGTTCCCGGTCAGTATGCCAATAAATCAAAAAATTATTTGAAAATTTGTCTCCTTCGAAAATTTGAATGGTGGTCCTGAAAAGGACCGATTGCTGAATGAAGTACAAGCTGTACTAGTTTTTTAACCGCCGAAGCCGTACAGGGTGCGGCCTTGCCTCTTCAGAGCGTACACAACATCCATGGCTGTGACAGTCTTCCTCTTGGCGTGTTCGGTGTAGGTGACGGCATCGCGGATAACGTTCTCCAAGAACACCTTCAGAACGCCACGTGTTTCCTCGTAAATGAGTCCCGAGATGCGCTTCACACCGCCGCGACGAGCCAAACGGCGGATTGCTGGCTTAGTGATACCCTGGATGTTATCTCGCAGCACTTTGCGATGACGCTTGGCGCCTCCTTTTCCCAAGCCTTTGCCTCCTTTACCGCGACCAGTCATATTTCACTATTTTCTACTGTTAACACACTGCACGAAACGAAAGTCACTGAAGAACTAATTCCTGATTTTCGACGCACTCTTATTTATACCTAAAACCCCAGAAACACGAGCGAGTCCGAACGATATGTGCGTCCCGCTCTTCGCTCACCGCTCTCTGCTCGACAAGTGAGATGGCCTCTGCTTCCCTCTCTTTTCAACCCTCCTCGTTTTGCTATATAAGTAGGTAGCAAATGCAGCTATCGTTTATTGTGTTTTGAAACGTGAAGTGAACGTGAACTCGAAAATGGCCCGTACCAAGCAAACCGCTCGGAAATCGACTGGTGGCAAGGCGCCACGCAAACAACTGGCTACTAAGGCCGCTCGCAAGAGCGCACCAGCCACCGGAGGCGTGAAGAAGCCCCATCGGTATCGCCCTGGAACTGTTGCCCTGCGTGAGATCCGTCGATACCAGAAGAGTACCGAGCTCCTGATCCGCAAGCTGCCTTTCCAGCGTCTGGTGCGTGAAATCGCTCAGGACTTCAAGACTGACCTGCGATTCCAGAGCTCGGCAGTGATGGCTCTGCAGGAAGCTAGCGAGGCCTATCTGGTTGGCCTCTTTGAAGATACCAACTTGTGCGCCATTCATGCCAAGCGTGTCACCATCATGCCCAAAGACATCCAGTTGGCCCGTCGCATTCGCGGCGAGCGTGCTTAAGTGTGCGTGCTGCCAATGCGCTAACATACTTTGTACAAATCGGTCCTTTTCAGGACCACAAATTACAGTCAATGAGATACAAATTTTTATCTGCAGGCTTCAACGTTAAAATAAAAAAAAAACTTTTCGACTCGTTCCTTCGTAAGTGGAGTTAATAATTGTATGTAACTTTTTGTGATTTGATAGAAATTAGAATTGATAAAATCAATAAATATTGGATTGGGTGGGGTTTTTAATGCGATGGAGCTGCTATGCGGCAGGGATGGTCAAGACTTTCAAGCATCAGAAAAAAACTAAAAAATATTACATGCGAGATGAACAAAAATTAGCTAGGCTTGTGAATCTATTTGCTTAATAAAACATAAACAGATTTAAAAATACATTTTTTATATTTTCTTTTTAATGTTAAGTGCAACCTCCACGATATTTTTATATGGGACACAAAAAAAACTGCTTATAGGTATATATATTCCTGAATTTATATATCGTTTTTTTGTAATATTAGATTTATTTAATAGATTAGATTCAATTTGATTGTACTTTTGGTATTATCACGTTTTTCAAAAATTTTCGTTATAAATGTCGGCATGTTTTTAGAAAGGGAGGGTTATGTGGGACAACCACGATCAACATTAGACATTCAAGCATCAACAAAAAATCGAAAAACTTTTAAACGCTATCTGAAAATAAATCATATGCGTTAATGAATGCATAATGCTTTATAAAAAACAAGAAAAATATTATTAAGTATATTTTTTAGATTTTTTTCTTTAATGTTAACTTGAGTGCGGCCTCAATGGGATTCATACATGAAACACATATTAGCAAATTTTGTAAAAACTGCTTATAAACATGCATCCAATGCTGTACTGTCTTGAGCAAAGACATGATATATCTAAGAAAACATCGAATAAATACAATATTTTAAAAGATTTATATTTTTAACAGTCAGAAAACCATTGCCGAATGTAGCTTGATAGCCAACTTCGTACGTAGCCAAGGGACAACTTGGAACAAGTAATAAAATACCTAAACTAATGATAAGTAAATATAATTGTAGTACTTATTTAAGTAAAAGGTTCAAATTTATTTTTTCATTAGCAAGTTACAAAATATTTTTAAGATATCATATTTTAAAATGGGTTTTTAAGAAAATTGCTCATGTTACGAATGTCTATGTTGAAGTTGATAAGGCAATAAAAGGACGCAAAAACAAGATACTTACATTTTGAAAACATTACCTGCTTAATAGATCATTTAAGAATGTAAAACAATAAAAAGATTGTTAAGTTTTAGAATCTTAAGCACTAAAAATAAGAAAATATGTTTGCACTTCAAACAAATAATAGCAGAGCAAATGCCTGATGCCAGGCGCACAGTTAAAGTGCTCTCCTCCTCGATTCTCATCCGAACGAAGGAGGTTGGTAATAAGCGCGCGGCCCATTTTCTATACGAAAAAGTGTATTTTAGTGAAGAAAAATGTCTGATTCTGCAGTTGCAACGTCCGCTTCCCCAGTGGCTGCCCCGTCAGTGTCAGTTGAGAAGAAGGTGGCCACCAAGAAGGCATCTGGATCCGCTGCCCCAAAGGTGAAAAGGGCTGCTGCCCCGCCATCGCATCCGCCAACTCAACAAATGGTGGACGCATCCATCAAGAATTTGAAGGAACGTGGCGGCTCATCGCTTCTGGCAATTAAGAAATACATCACTGCCACCTATAAATGCGATGCCCAGAAGCTGGCTCCATTCATCAAGAAATACTTGAAATCCGCCGTGGTCAATGGAAAGCTGATCCAAACCAAGGGAAAAGGGGCGTCTGGCTCATTTAAACTGTCGGCCTCCGCCAAGAAGGATCCGAAGCCGAAGCCTGCGTCTGCTGAGAAGAAGGTGAAAAGCAAGAAGGTAGCCGTCAAGAAGACCGGATCCACCGCCAAGAAAGCTGCCGCCGGAGCTGACGAGAAGAAGCCCAAGGCTAAGAAGGCTGTTACCACCAAAAAGACCGCAGAGAAGAAGAAAACCGAAAAGGCAAAGGCCAAGGATGCCAAGAAAACTGGAACCGTAAAGGCGAAGCCAACAGCAGCGAAGGCCAAGTCGATCGCAGCGAAGCCAAAGGCGGCGAAAGCACCAAAGGCCAAGCCAGCGGCGTCTGCTAAGCCCAAAAAGGCGGTGAAAAAAGCAGCTGCTCCTGCTACCGCTAAAAAGCCGAAAGCCAAGACTACGGCTGCCAAGAAGTAAATTTAGCAAAAGTACAGTACCTGGTACCTGCTCGCAATCGCTATTTTAGATTTCGATATCTGAAATTAGTTTAAACAAGCCCTTTTCAGGGCTACAACGTTCGTTAACAAGAGAAAGATACTTTCAATTTAAAACTTTGTACATTTTACTTATCCAATTATTTTGTTAGGCCGTTAGCATTTTTTTTTTTAAAGAAGTGTGGCCGCATTGATTTCAGCAGCTGTACCAGAGTATCTTAAAATGCAAGTCAAAGAATGTTCCTCGCCACTTTTTGCAGAAACTCGTTATCAATCGATGTTCATGATTTAATAACTATACTATAAAACTCCAGAATAAGTTCTTCAGAAAAAAAAACACAAATTGAACTTATATCACGAATTTGATTGGCAAATGGTATATTGAAAATGTAGTTTCTTTGGTAAAATGTGTTGTGGCCCTGAAAAGGGCCGTTTTGGATCTTTCTGCCCATACGCAGCAAGAGAAAATTACTTGGAGCTGGTGTACTTGGTGACAGCCTTGGTTCCCTCACTGACGGCGTGCTTGGCCAACTCTCCGGGCAGGAGCAGGCGAACAGCCGTTTGGATCTCCCGACTGGTTATGGTCGAGCGCTTGTTGTAGTGAGCCAGACGAGACGCCTCGGCAGCAATGCGCTCGAAGATATCATTCACAAAGCTGTTCATGATGCTCATTGCCTTCGACGAAATGCCGGTGTCAGGGTGGACCTGCTTCAGGACCTTGTAAATGTAGATGGCGTAGCTCTCCTTCCTCTTGCGCTTCTTCTTCTTATCGGTCTTGGTGATGTTCTTCTGGGCTTTGCCAGCCTTCTTGGCTGCCTTTCCACTAGTTTTCGGCGGCATTATTCACTTCACTTATGATTTCACAAACACAACTCACTGATCATAATGGTGCCCAAGCGCGTTCAGCTTTATACTTTTTTTCGAGCAATGTTTTCAGGTCTAAGGCACCCACCCCTAAATGAACGCGCAGGCAGACGCAAAAGTATAAATATGTGGCTACCCGGGGCTCGTCGAGCATTCGTTTTCAGTGTGTAAAGTGAACTAAGTGAAATACTCGTAAAGATAAATGTCTGGTCGTGGAAAAGGTGGCAAAGTGAAGGGAAAGGCAAAGTCCCGCTCTAACCGTGCCGGTCTTCAGTTCCCAGTGGGCCGTATTCACCGTTTGCTCCGCAAGGGCAACTATGCCGAGCGAGTTGGGGCCGGCGCTCCAGTTTACCTGGCTGCTGTGATGGAATATCTGGCCGCTGAGGTTCTCGAATTGGCTGGCAATGCTGCTCGTGACAACAAGAAGACTAGGATTATTCCTCGTCATCTGCAGCTGGCCATCCGCAACGACGAGGAGTTGAACAAACTACTCTCCGGCGTCACCATTGCCCAGGGTGGAGTGTTGCCCAACATCCAGGCTGTTCTGTTGCCCAAGAAGACCGAGAAGAAGGCTTAAACGTTTTAAATGCGGAGCCTACTACATACTTGTACATAAAAAATAAAACCCAACCGTCCTTTTCAGGACGACCAAGTTTTTACCAAAGAAGTGAAGATTTTTCAATACGTATATTATATCATTAAAACAAGAAATGTCGTTGAATAGCACTTGGTCAGAAATAAGATCTGGAATGTTCTAAGAAGTTCGTCGCCAAAAAGACGCATTTCCGTTAATGCTGTATCTGCAAGCGGTACAGCCTCTACAAAATACATACCTGAACCCATACCCATTTGAAATTTAATTTTGGTTCAATGCAATATGTATATGCAGTATCAACTTTCGAGTTCCCGGTCAGTATGCCAATAAATCAAAAAATTATTTGAAAATTTGTCTCCTTCGAAAATTTGAATGGTGGTCCTGAAAAGGACCGATTGCTGAATGAAGTACAAGCTGTACTAGTTTTTTAACCGCCGAAGCCGTACAGGGTGCGGCCTTGCCTCTTCAGAGCGTACACAACATCCATGGCTGTGACAGTCTTCCTCTTGGCGTGTTCGGTGTAGGTGACGGCATCGCGGATAACGTTCTCCAAGAACACCTTCAGAACGCCACGTGTTTCCTCGTAAATGAGTCCCGAGATGCGCTTCACACCGCCGCGACGAGCCAAACGGCGGATTGCTGGCTTAGTGATACCCTGGATGTTATCTCGCAGCACTTTGCGATGACGCTTGGCGCCTCCTTTTCCCAAGCCTTTGCCTCCTTTACCGCGACCAGTCATATTTCACTATTTTCTACTGTTAACACACTGCACGAAACGAAAGTCACTGAAGAACTAATTCCTGATTTTCGACGCACTCTTATTTATACCTAAAACCCCAGAAACACGAGCGAGTCCGAACGATATGTGCGTCCCGCTCTTCGCTCACCGCTCTCTGCTCGACAAGTGAGATGGCCTCTGCTTCCCTCTCTTTTCAACCCTCCTCGTTTTGCTATATAAGTAGGTAGCAAATGCAGCTATCGTTTATTGTGTTTTGAAACGTGAAGTGAACGTGAACTCGAAAATGGCCCGTACCAAGCAAACCGCTCGGAAATCGACTGGTGGCAAGGCGCCACGCAAACAACTGGCTACTAAGGCCGCTCGCAAGAGCGCACCAGCCACCGGAGGCGTGAAGAAGCCCCATCGGTATCGCCCTGGAACTGTTGCCCTGCGTGAGATCCGTCGATACCAGAAGAGTACCGAGCTCCTGATCCGCAAGCTGCCTTTCCAGCGTCTGGTGCGTGAAATCGCTCAGGACTTCAAGACTGACCTGCGATTCCAGAGCTCGGCAGTGATGGCTCTGCAGGAAGCTAGCGAGGCCTATCTGGTTGGCCTCTTTGAAGATACCAACTTGTGCGCCATTCATGCCAAGCGTGTCACCATCATGCCCAAAGACATCCAGTTGGCCCGTCGCATTCGCGGCGAGCGTGCTTAAGTGTGCGTGCTGCCAATGCGCTAACATACTTTGTACAAATCGGTCCTTTTCAGGACCACAAATTACAGTCAATGAGATACAAATTTTTATCTGCAGGCTTCAACGTTAAAATAAAAAAAAAACTTTTCGACTCGTTCCTTCGTAAGTGGAGTTAATAATTGTATGTAACTTTTTGTGATTTGATAGAAATTAGAATTGATAAAATCAATAAATATTGGATTGGGTGGGGTTTTTAATGCGATGGAGCTGCTATGCGGCAGGGATGGTCAAGACTTTCAAGCATCAGAAAAAAACTAAAAAATATTACATGCGAGATGAACAAAAATTAGCTAGGCTTGTGAATCTATTTGCTTAATAAAACATAAACAGATTTAAAAATACATTTTTTATATTTTCTTTTTAATGTTAAGTGCAACCTCCACGATATTTTTATATGGGACACAAAAAAAACTGCTTATAGGTATATATATTCCTGAATTTATATATCGTTTTTTGTAATATTAGATTTATTTAATAGATTAGATTCAATTTGATTGTACTTTTGGTATTATCACGTTTTTCAAAAATTTTCGTTATAAATGTCGGCATGTTTTTAGAAAGGGAGGGTTATGTGGGACAACCACGATCAACATTAGACATTCAAGCATCAACAAAAAATCGAAAAACTTTTAAACGCTATCTGAAAATAAATCATATGCGTTAATGAATGCATAATGCTTTATAAAAAACAAGAAAAATATTATTAAGTATATTTTTTAGATTTTTTTCTTTAATGTTAACTTGAGTGCGGCCTCAATGGGATTCATACATGAAACACATATTAGCAAATTTTGTAAAAACTGCTTATAAACATGCATCCAATGCTGTACTGTCTTGAGCAAAGACATGATATATCTAAGAAAACATCGAATAAATACAATATTTTAAAAGATTTATATTTTTAACAGTCAGAAAACCATTGCCGAATGTAGCTTGATAGCCAACTTCGTACGTAGCCAAGGGACAACTTGGAACAAGTAATAAAATACCTAAACTAATGATAAGTAAATATAATTGTAGTACTTATTTAAGTAAAAGGTTCAAATTTATTTTTTCATTAGCAAGTTACAAAATATTTTTAAGATATCATATTTTAAAATGGGTTTTTAAGAAAATTGCTCATGTTACGAATGTCTATGTTGAAGTTGATAAGGCAATAAAAGGTCGCAAAAACAAGATACTTACATTTTGAAAACATTACCTGCTTAATAGATCATTTAAGAATGTAAAACAATAAAAAGATTGTTAAGTTTTAGAATCTTAAGCACTAAAAATAAGAAAATATGTTTGCACTTCAAACAAATAATAGCAGAGCAAATGCCTGATGCCAGGCGCACAGTTAAAGTGCTCTCCTCCTCGATTCTCATCCGAACGAAGGAGGTTGGTAATAAGCGCGCGGCCCATTTTCTATACGAAAAAGTGTATTTTAGTGAAGAAAAATGTCTGATTCTGCAGTTGCAACGTCCGCTTCCCCAGTGGCTGCCCCGTCAGTGTCAGTTGAGAAGAAGGTGGCCACCAAGAAGGCATCTGGATCCGCTGCCCCAAAGGTGAAAAGGGCTGCTGCCCCGCCATCGCATCCGCCAACTCAACAAATGGTGGACGCATCCATCAAGAATTTGAAGGAACGTGGCGGCTCATCGCTTCTGGCAATTAAGAAATACATCACTGCCACCTATAAATGCGATGCCCAGAAGCTGGCTCCATTCATCAAGAAATACTTGAAATCCGCCGTGGTCAATGGAAAGCTGATCCAAACCAAGGGAAAAGGGGCGTCTGGCTCATTTAAACTGTCGGCCTCCGCCAAGAAGGATCCGAAGCCGAAGCCTGCGTCTGCTGAGAAGAAGGTGAAAAGCAAGAAGGTAGCCGTCAAGAAGACCGGATCCACCGCCAAGAAAGCTGCCGCCGGAGCTGACGAGAAGAAGCCCAAGGCTAAGAAGGCTGTTACCACCAAAAAGACCGCAGAGAAGAAGAAAACCGAAAAGGCAAAGGCCAAGGATGCCAAGAAAACTGGAACCGTAAAGGCGAAGCCAACAGCAGCGAAGGCCAAGTCGATCGCAGCGAAGCCAAAGGCGGCGAAAGCACCAAAGGCCAAGCCAGCGGCGTCTGCTAAGCCCAAAAAGGCGGTGAAAAAAGCAGCTGCTCCTGCTACCGCTAAAAAGCCGAAAGCCAAGACTACGGCTGCCAAGAAGTAAATTTAGCAAAAGTACAGTACCTGGTACCTGCTCGCAATCGCTATTTTAGATTTCGATATCTGAAATTAGTTTAAACAAGCCCTTTTCAGGGCTACAACGTTCGTTAACAAGAGAAAGATACTTTCAATTTAAAACTTTGTACATTTTACTTATCCAATTATTTTGTTAGGCCATTAGCATTTTTTTTTTTAAAGAAGTGTGGCCGCATTGATTTCAGCAGCTGTACCAGAGTATCTTAAAATGCAAGTCAAAGAATGTTCCTCGCCACTTTTTGCAGAAACTCGTTATCAATCGATGTTCATGATTTAATAACTATACTATAAAACTCCAGAATAAGTTCTTCAGAAAAAAAAACACAAATTGAACTTATATCACGAATTTGATTGGCAAATGGTATATTGAAAATGTAGTTTCTTTGGTAAAATGTGTTGTGGCCCTGAAAAGGGCCGTTTTGGATCTTTCTGCCCATACGCAGCAAGAGAAAATTACTTGGAGCTGGTGTACTTGGTGACAGCCTTGGTTCCCTCACTGACGGCGTGCTTGGCCAACTCTCCGGGCAGGAGCAGGCGAACAGCCGTTTGGATCTCCCGACTGGTTATGGTCGAGCGCTTGTTGTAGTGAGCCAGACGAGACGCCTCGGCAGCAATGCGCTCGAAGATATCATTCACAAAGCTGTTCATGATGCTCATTGCCTTCGACGAAATGCCGGTGTCAGGGTGGACCTGCTTCAGGACCTTGTAAATGTAGATGGCGTAGCTCTCCTTCCTCTTGCGCTTCTTCTTCTTATCGGTCTTGGTGATGTTCTTCTGGGCTTTGCCAGCCTTCTTGGCTGCCTTTCCACTAGTTTTCGGCGGCATTATTCACTTCACTTATGATTTCACAAACACAACTCACTGATCATAATGGTGCCCAAGCGCGTTCAGCTTTATACTTTTTTTCGAGCAATGTTTTCAGGTCTAAGGCACCCACCCCTAAATGAACGCGCAGGCAGACGCAAAAGTATAAATATGTGGCTACCCGGGGCTCGTCGAGCATTCGTTTTCAGTGTGTAAAGTGAACTAAGTGAAATACTCGTAAAGAAAAATGTCTGGTCGTGGAAAAGGTGGCAAAGTGAAGGGAAAGGCAAAGTCCCGCTCTAACCGTGCCGGTCTTCAGTTCCCAGTGGGCCGTATTCACCGTTTGCTCCGCAAGGGCAACTATGCCGAGCGAGTTGGGGCCGGCGCTCCAGTTTACCTGGCTGCTGTGATGGAATATCTGGCCGCTGAGGTTCTCGAATTGGCTGGCAATGCTGCTCGTGACAACAAGAAGACTAGGATTATTCCTCGTCATCTGCAGCTGGCCATCCGCAACGACGAGGAGTTGAACAAACTACTCTCCGGCGTCACCATTGCCCAGGGTGGAGTGTTGCCCAACATCCAGGCTGTTCTGTTGCCCAAGAAGACCGAGAAGAAGGCTTAAACGTTTTAAATGCGGAGCCTACTACATACTTGTACATAAAAAATAAAACCCAACCGTCCTTTTCAGGACGACCAAGTTTTTACCAAAGAAGTGAAGATTTTTCAATACGTATATTATATCATTAAAACAAGAAATGTCGTTGAATAGCACTTGGTCAGAAATAAGATCTGGAATGTTCTAAGAAGTTCGTCGCCAAAAAGACGCATTTCCGTTAATGCTGTATCTGCAAGCGGTACAGCCTCTACAAAATACATACCTGAACCCATATCCATTTGAAATTTAATTTTGGTTCAATGCAATATGTATATGCAGTATCAACTTTCGAGTTCCCGGTCAGTATGCCAATAAATCAAAAAATTATTTGAAAATTTGTCTCCTTCGAAAATTTGAATGGTGGTCCTGAAAAGGACCGATTGCTGAATGAAGTACAAGCTGTACTAGTTTTTTAACCGCCGAAGCCGTACAGGGTGCGGCCTTGCCTCTTCAGAGCGTACACAACATCCATGGCTGTGACAGTCTTCCTCTTGGCGTGTTCGGTGTAGGTGACGGCATCGCGGATAACGTTCTCCAAGAACACCTTCAGAACGCCACGTGTTTCCTCGTAAATGAGTCCCGAGATGCGCTTCACACCGCCGCGACGAGCCAAACGGCGGATTGCTGGCTTAGTGATACCCTGGATGTTATCTCGCAGCACTTTGCGATGACGCTTGGCGCCTCCTTTTCCCAAGCCTTTGCCTCCTTTACCGCGACCAGTCATATTTCACTATTTTCTACTGTTAACACACTGCACGAAACGAAAGTCACTGAAGAACTAATTCCTGATTTTCGACGCACTCTTATTTATACCTAAAACCCCAGAAACACGAGCGAGTCCGAACGATATGTGCGTCCCGCTCTTCGCTCACCGCTCTCTGCTCGACAAGTGAGATGGCCTCTGCTTCCCTCTCTTTTCAACCCTCCTCGTTTTGCTATATAAGTAGGTAGCAAATGCAGCTATCGTTTATTGTGTTTTGAAACGTGAAGTGAACGTGAACTCGAAAATGGCCCGTACCAAGCAAACCGCTCGGAAATCGACTGGTGGCAAGGCGCCACGCAAACAACTGGCTACTAAGGCCGCTCGCAAGAGCGCACCAGCCACCGGAGGCGTGAAGAAGCCCCATCGGTATCGCCCTGGAACTGTTGCCCTGCGTGAGATCCGTCGATACCAGAAGAGTACCGAGCTCCTGATCCGCAAGCTGCCTTTCCAGCGTCTGGTGCGTGAAATCGCTCAGGACTTCAAGACTGACCTGCGATTCCAGAGCTCGGCAGTGATGGCTCTGCAGGAAGCTAGCGAGGCCTATCTGGTTGGCCTCTTTGAAGATACCAACTTGTGCGCCATTCATGCCAAGCGTGTCACCATCATGCCCAAAGACATCCAGTTGGCCCGTCGCATTCGCGGCGAGCGTGCTTAAGTGTGCGTGCTGCCAATGCGCTAACATACTTTGTACAAATCGGTCCTTTTCAGGACCACAAATTACAGTCAATGAGATACAAATTTTTATCTGCAGGCTTCAACGTTAAAATAAAAAAAAAAATTTTCGACTCGTTCCTTCGTAAGTGGAGTTAATAATTGTATGTAACTTTTTGTGATTTGATAGAAATTAGAATTGATAAAATCAATAAATATTGGATTGGGTGGGGTTTTTAATGCGATGGAGCTGCTATGCGGCAGGGATGGTCAAGACTTTCAAGCATCAGAAAAAAACTAAAAAATATTACATGCGAGATGAACAAAAATTAGCTAGGCTTGTGAATCTATTTGCTTAATAAAACATAAACAGATTTAAAAATACATTTTTTATATTTTCTTTTTAATGTTAAGTGCAACCTCCACGATATTTTTATATGGGACACAAAAAAAACTGCTTATAGGTATATATATTCCTGAATTTATATATCGTTTTTTGTAATATTCGATTTATTTAATAGATTAGATTCAATTTGATTGTACTTTTGGTATTATCACGTTTTTCAAAAATTTTCGTTATAAATGTCGGCATGTGGGACAACCACGATCAACATTAGACATTCAAGCATCAACAAAAAATCGAAAAACTTTTAAACGCTATCTGAAAATAAATCATATGCGTTAATGAATGCATAATGCTTTATAAAAAACAAGAAAAATATTATTAAGTATATTTTTTAGATTTTTTTCTTTAATGTTAACTTGAGTGCGGCCTCAATGGGATTCATACATGAAACACATATTAGCAAATTTTGTAAAAACTGCTTATAAACATGCATCCAATGCTGTACTGTCTTGAGCAAAGACATGATATATCTAAGAAAACATCGAATAAATACAATATTTTAAAAGATTCATATTTTTAACAGTCAGAAAACCATTGCCGAATGTAGCTTGATAGCCAACTTCGTACGTAGCCAAGGGACAACTTGGAACAAGTAATAAAATACCTAAACTAATGATAAGTAAATATAATTGTAGTACTTATTTAAGTAAAAGGTTCAAATTTATTTTTTCATTAGCAAGTTACAAAATATTTTTAAGATATCATATTTTAAAATGGGTTTTTAAGAAAATTGCTCATGTTACGAATGTCTATGTTGAAGTTGATAAGGCAATAAAAGGTCGCAAAAACAAGATACTTACATTTTGAAAACATTACCTGCTTAATAGATCATTTAAGAATGTAAAACAATAAAAAGATTGTTAAGTTTTAGAATCTTAAGCACTAAAAATAAGAAAATATGTTTGCACTTCAAACAAATAATAGCAGAGCAAATGCCTGATGCCAGGCGCACAGTTAAAGTGCTCTCCTCCTCGATTCTCATCCGAACGAAGGAGGTTGGTAATAAGCGCGCGGCCCATTTTCTATACGAAAAAGTGTATTTTAGTGAAGAAAAATGTCTGATTCTGCAGTTGCAACGTCCGCTTCCCCAGTGGCTGCCCCGTCAGTGTCAGTTGAGAAGAAGGTGGCCACCAAGAAGGCATCTGGATCCGCTGCCCCAAAGGTGAAAAGGGCTGCTGCCCCGCCATCGCATCCGCCAACTCAACAAATGGTGGACGCATCCATCAAGAATTTGAAGGAACGTGGCGGCTCATCGCTTCTGGCAATTAAGAAATACATCACTGCCACCTATAAATGCGATGCCCAGAAGCTGGCTCCATTCATCAAGAAATACTTGAAATCCGCCGTGGTCAATGGAAAGCTGATCCAAACCAAGGGAAAAGGGGCGTCTGGCTCATTTAAACTGTCGGCCTCCGCCAAGAAGGATCCGAAGCCGAAGCCTGCGTCTGCTGAGAAGAAGGTGAAAAGCAAGAAGGTAGCCGTCAAGAAGACCGGATCCACCGCCAAGAAAGCTGCCGCCGGAGCTGACGAGAAGAAGCCCAAGGCTAAGAAGGCTGTTACCACCAAAAAGACCGCAGAGAAGAAGAAAACCGAAAAGGCAAAGGCCAAGGATGCCAAGAAAACTGGAACCGTAAAGGCGAAGCCAACAGCAGCGAAGGCCAAGTCGATCGCAGCGAAGCCAAAGGCGGCGAGAGCACCAAAGGCCAAGCCAGCGGCGTCTGCTAAGCCCAAAAAGGCGGTGAAAAAAGCAGCTGCTCCTGCTACCGCTAAAAAGCCGAAAGCCAAGACTACGGCTGCCAAGAAGTAAATTTAGCAAAAGTACAGTACCTGGTACCTGCTCGCAATCGCTATTTTAGATTTCGATATCTGAAATTAGTTTAAACAAGCCCTTTTCAGGGCTACAACGTTCGTTAACAAGAGAAAGATACTTTCAATTTAAAACTTTGTACATTTTACTTATCTAATTATTTTGTTAGGCCATTAGCATTTTTTTTTTTAAAGAAGTGTGGCCGCATTGATTTCAGCAGCTGTACCAGAGTATCTTAAAATGCAAGTCAAAGAATGTTCCTCGCCACTTTTTGCAGAAACTCGTTATCAATCGATGTTCATGATTTAATAACTATACTATAAAGCTCCAGAATAAGTTCTTCAGAAAAAAAAACACAAATTGAACTTATATCACGAATTTGATTGGCAAATGGTATATTGAAAATGTAGTTTCTTTGGTAAAATGTGTTGTGGCCCTGAAAAGGGCCGTTTTGGATCTTTCTGCCCATACGCAGCAAGAGAAAATTACTTGGAGCTGGTGTACTTGGTGACAGCCTTGGTTCCCTCACTGACGGCGTGCTTGGCCAACTCTCCGGGCAGGAGCAGGCGAACAGCCGTTTGGATCTCCCGACTGGTTATGGTCGAGCGCTTGTTGTAGTGAGCCAGACGAGACGCCTCGGCAGCAATGCGCTCGAAGATATCATTCACAAAGCTGTTCATGATGCTCATTGCCTTCGACGAAATGCCGGTGTCAGGGTGGACCTGCTTCAGGACCTTGTAAATGTAGATGGCGTAGCTCTCCTTCCTCTTGCGCTTCTTCTTCTTATCGGTCTTGGTGATGTTCTTCTGGGCTTTGCCAGCCTTCTTGGCTGCCTTTCCACTAGTTTTCGGCGGCATTATTCACTTCACTTATGATTTCACAAACACAACTCACTGATCATAATGGTGCCCAAGCGCGTTCAGCTTTATACTTTTTTTCGAGCAATGTTTTCAGGTCTAAGGCACCCACCCCTAAATGAACGCGCAGGCAGACGCAAAAGTATAAATATGTGGCTACCCGGGGCTCGTCGAGCATTCGTTTTCAGTGTGTAAAGTGAACTAAGTGAAATACTCGTAAAGAAAAATGTCTGGTCGTGGAAAAGGTGGCAAAGTGAAGGGAAAGGCAAAGTCCCGCTCTAACCGTGCCGGTCTTCAGTTCCCAGTGGGCCGTATTCACCGTTTGCTCCGCAAGGGCAACTATGCCGAGCGAGTTGGGGCCGGCGCTCCAGTTTACCTGGCTGCTGTGATGGAATATCTGGCCGCTGAGGTTCTCGAATTGGCTGGCAATGCTGCTCGTGACAACAAGAAGACTAGGATTATTCCTCGTCATCTGCAGCTGGCCATCCGCAACGACGAGGAGTTGAACAAACTACTCTCCGGCGTCACCATTGCCCAGGGTGGAGTGTTGCCCAACATCCAGGCTGTTCTGTTGCCCAAGAAGACCGAGAAGAAGGCTTAAACGTTTTAAATGCGGAGCCTACTACATACTTGTACATAAAAAATAAAACCCAACCGTCCTTTTCAGGACGACCAAGTTTTTACCAAAGAAGTGAAGATTTTTCAATACGTATATTATATCATTAAAACAAGAAATGTCGTTGAATAGCACTTGGTCAGAAATAAGATCTGGAATGTTCTAAGAAGTTCGTCGCCAAAAAGACGCATTTCCGTTAATGCTGTATCTGCAAGCGGTACAGCCTCTACAAAATACATACCTGAACCCATATCCATTTGAAATTTAATTTTGGTTCAATGCAATATGTATATGCAGTATCAACTTTCGAGTTCCCGGTCAGTATGCCAATAAATCAAAAAATTATTTGAAAATTTGTCTCCTTCGAAAATTTGAATGGTGGTCCTGAAAAGGACCGATTGCTGAATGAAGTACAAGCTGTACTAGTTTTTTAACCGCCGAAGCCGTACAGGGTGCGGCCTTGCCTCTTCAGAGCGTACACAACATCCATGGCTGTGACAGTCTTCCTCTTGGCGTGTTCGGTGTAGGTGACGGCATCGCGGATAACGTTCTCCAAGAACACCTTCAGAACGCCACGTGTTTCCTCGTAAATGAGTCCCGAGATGCGCTTCACACCGCCGCGACGAGCCAAACGGCGGATTGCTGGCTTAGTGATACCCTGGATGTTATCTCGCAGCACTTTGCGATGACGCTTGGCGCCTCCTTTTCCCAAGCCTTTGCCTCCTTTACCGCGACCAGTCATATTTCACTATTTTCTACTGTTAACACACTGCACGAAACGAAAGTCACTGAAGAACTAATTCCTGATTTTCGACGCACTCTTATTTATACCTAAAACCCCAGAAACACGAGCGAGTCCGAACGATATGTGCGTCCCGCTCTTCGCTCACCGCTCTCTGCTCGACAAGTGAGATGGCCTCTGCTTCCCTCTCTTTTCAACCCTCCTCGTTTTGCTATATAAGTAGGTAGCAAATGCAGCTATCGTTTATTGTGTTTTGAAACGTGAAGTGAACGTGAACTCGAAAATGGCCCGTACCAAGCAAACCGCTCGGAAATCGACTGGTGGCAAGGCGCCACGCAAACAACTGGCTACTAAGGCCGCTCGCAAGAGCGCACCAGCCACCGGAGGCGTGAAGAAGCCCCATCGGTATCGCCCTGGAACTGTTGCCCTGCGTGAGATCCGTCGATACCAGAAGAGTACCGAGCTCCTGATCCGCAAGCTGCCTTTCCAGCGTCTGGTGCGTGAAATCGCTCAGGACTTCAAGACTGACCTGCGATTCCAGAGCTCGGCAGTGATGGCTCTGCAGGAAGCTAGCGAGGCCTATCTGGTTGGCCTCTTTGAAGATACCAACTTGTGCGCCATTCATGCCAAGCGTGTCACCATCATGCCCAAAGACATCCAGTTGGCCCGTCGCATTCGCGGCGAGCGTGCTTAAGTGTGCGTGCTGCCAATGCGCTAACATACTTTGTACAAATCGGTCCTTTTCAGGACCACAAATTACAGTCAATGAGATACAAATTTTTATCTGCAGGCTTCAACGTTAAAATAAAAAAAAAAATTTTCGACTCGTTCCTTCGTAAGTGGAGTTAATAATTGTATGTAACTTTTTGTGATTTGATAGAAATTAGAATTGATAAAATCAATAAATATTGGATTGGGTGGGGTTTTTAATGCGATGGAGCTGCTATGCGGCAGGGATGGTCAAGACTTTCAAGCATCAGAAAAAAACTAAAAAATATTACATGCGAGATGAACAAAAATTAGCTAGGCTTGTGAATCTATTTGCTTAATAAAACATAAACAGATTTAAAAATACATTTTTTATATTTTCTTTTTAATGTTAAGTGCAACCTCCACGATATTTTTATATGGGACACAAAAAAAACTGCTTATAGGTATATATATTCCTGAATTTATATATCGTTTTTTGTAATATTCGATTTATTTAATAGATTAGATTCAATTTGATTGTACTTTTGGTATTATCACGTTTTTCAAAAATTTTCGTTATAAATGTCGGCATGTGGGACAACCACGATCAACATTAGACATTCAAGCATCAACAAAAAATCGAAAAACTTTTAAACGCTATCTGAAAATAAATCATATGCGTTAATGAATGCATAATGCTTTATAAAAAACAAGAAAAATATTATTAAGTATATTTTTTAGATTTTTTTCTTTAATGTTAACTTGAGTGCGGCCTCAATGGGATTCATACATGAAACACATATTAGCAAATTTTGTAAAAACTGCTTATAAACATGCATCCAATGCTGTACTGTCTTGAGCAAAGACATGATATATCTAAGAAAACATCGAATAAATACAATATTTTAAAAGATTCATATTTTTAACAGTCAGAAAACCATTGCCGAATGTAGCTTGATAGCCAACTTCGTACGTAGCCAAGGGACAACTTGGAACAAGTAATAAAATACCTAAACTAATGATAAGTAAATATAATTGTAGTACTTATTTAAGTAAAAGGTTCAAATTTATTTTTTCATTAGCAAGTTACAAAATATTTTTAAGATATCATATTTTAAAATGGGTTTTTAAGAAAATTGCTCATGTTACGAATGTCTATGTTGAAGTTGATAAGGCAATAAAAGGTCGCAAAAACAAGATACTTACATTTTGAAAACATTACCTGCTTAATAGATCATTTAAGAATGTAAAACAATAAAAAGATTGTTAAGTTTTAGAATCTTAAGCACTAAAAATAAGAAAATATGTTTGCACTTCAAACAAATAATAGCAGAGCAAATGCCTGATGCCAGGCGCACAGTTAAAGTGCTCTCCTCCTCGATTCTCATCCGAACGAAGGAGGTTGGTAATAAGCGCGCGGCCCATTTTCTATACGAAAAAGTGTATTTTAGTGAAGAAAAATGTCTGATTCTGCAGTTGCAACGTCCGCTTCCCCAGTGGCTGCCCCGTCAGTGTCAGTTGAGAAGAAGGTGGCCACCAAGAAGGCATCTGGATCCGCTGCCCCAAAGGTGAAAAGGGCTGCTGCCCCGCCATCGCATCCGCCAACTCAACAAATGGTGGACGCATCCATCAAGAATTTGAAGGAACGTGGCGGCTCATCGCTTCTGGCAATTAAGAAATACATCACTGCCACCTATAAATGCGATGCCCAGAAGCTGGCTCCATTCATCAAGAAATACTTGAAATCCGCCGTGGTCAATGGAAAGCTGATCCAAACCAAGGGAAAAGGGGCGTCTGGCTCATTTAAACTGTCGGCCTCCGCCAAGAAGGATCCGAAGCCGAAGCCTGCGTCTGCTGAGAAGAAGGTGAAAAGCAAGAAGGTAGCCGTCAAGAAGACCGGATCCACCGCCAAGAAAGCTGCCGCCGGAGCTGACGAGAAGAAGCCCAAGGCTAAGAAGGCTGTTACCACCAAAAAGACCGCAGAGAAGAAGAAAACCGAAAAGGCAAAGGCCAAGGATGCCAAGAAAACTGGAACCGTAAAGGCGAAGCCAACAGCAGCGAAGGCCAAGTCGATCGCAGCGAAGCCAAAGGCGGCGAGAGCACCAAAGGCCAAGCCAGCGGCGTCTGCTAAGCCCAAAAAGGCGGTGAAAAAAGCAGCTGCTCCTGCTACCGCTAAAAAGCCGAAAGCCAAGACTACGGCTGCCAAGAAGTAAATTTAGCAAAAGTACAGTACCTGGTACCTGCTCGCAATCGCTATTTTAGATTTCGATATCTGAAATTAGTTTAAACAAGCCCTTTTCAGGGCTACAACGTTCGTTAACAAGAGAAAGATACTTTCAATTTAAAACTTTGTACATTTTACTTATCCAATTATTTTGTTAGGCCATTAGCATTTTTTTTTTTAAAGAAGTGTGGCCGCATTGATTTCAGCAGCTGTACCAGAGTATCTTAAAATGCAAGTCAAAGAATGTTCCTCGCCACTTTTTGCAGAAACTCGTTATCAATCGATGTTCATGATTTAATAACTATACTATAAAACTCCAGAATAAGTTCTTCAGAAAAAAAAACACAAATTGAACTTATATCACGAATTTGATTGGCAAATGGTATATTGAAAATGTAGTTTCTTTGGTAAAATGTGTTGTGGCCCTGAAAAGGGCCGTTTTGGATCTTTCTGCCCATACGCAGCAAGAGAAAATTACTTGGAGCTGGTGTACTTGGTGACAGCCTTGGTTCCCTCACTGACGGCGTGCTTGGCCAACTCTCCGGGCAGGAGCAGGCGAACAGCCGTTTGGATCTCCCGACTGGTTATGGTCGAGCGCTTGTTGTAGTGAGCCAGACGAGACGCCTCGGCAGCAATGCGCTCGAAGATATCATTCACAAAGCTGTTCATGATGCTCATTGCCTTCGACGAAATGCCGGTGTCAGGGTGGACCTGCTTCAGGACCTTGTAAATGTAGATGGCGTAGCTCTCCTTCCTCTTGCGCTTCTTCTTCTTATCGGTCTTGGTGATGTTCTTCTGGGCTTTGCCAGCCTTCTTGGCTGCCTTTCCACTAGTTTTCGGCGGCATTATTCACTTCACTTATGATTTCACAAACACAACTCACTGATCATAATGGTGCCCAAGCGCGTTCAGCTTTATACTTTTTTTCGAGCAATGTTTTCAGGTCTAAGGCACCCACCCCTAAATGAACGCGCAGGCAGACGCAAAAGTATAAATATGTGGCTACCCGGGGCTCTTCGAGCATTCGTTTTCAGTGTGTAAAGTGAACTAAGTGAAATACTCGTAAAGAAAAATGTCTGGTCGTGGAAAAGGTGGCAAAGTGAAGGGAAAGGCAAAGTCCCGCTCTAACCGTGCCGGTCTTCAGTTCCCAGTGGGCCGTATTCACCGTTTGCTCCGCAAGGGCAACTATGCCGAGCGAGTTGGGGCCGGCGCTCCAGTTTACCTGGCTGCTGTGATGGAATATCTGGCCGCTGAGGTTCTCGAATTGGCTGGCAATGCTGCTCGTGACAACAAGAAGACTAGGATTATTCCTCGTCATCTGCAGCTGGCCATCCGCAACGACGAGGAGTTGAACAAACTACTCTCCGGCGTCACCATTGCCCAGGGTGGAGTGTTGCCCAACATCCAGGCTGTTCTGTTGCCCAAGAAGACCGAGAAGAAGGCTTAAACGTTTTAAATGCGGAGCCTACTACATACTTGTACATAAAAAATAAAACCCAACCGTCCTTTTCAGGACGACCAAGTTTTTACCAAAGAAGTGAAGATTTTTCAATACGTATATTATATCATTAAAACAAGAAATGTCGTTGAATAGCACTTGGTCAGAAATAAGATCTGGAATGTTCTAAGAAGTTCGTCGCCAAAAAGACGCATTTCCGTTAATGCTGTATCTGCAAGCGGTACAGCCTCTACAAAATACATACCTGAACCCATATCCATTTGAAATTTAATTTTGGTTCAATGCAATATGTATATGCAGTATCAACTTTCGAGTTCCCGGTCAGTATGCCAATAAATCAAAAAATTATTTGAAAATTTGTCTCCTTCGAAAATTTGAATGGTGGTCCTGAAAAGGACCGATTGCTGAATGAAGTACAAGCTGTACTAGTTTTTTAACCGCCGAAGCCGTACAGGGTGCGGCCTTGCCTCTTCAGAGCGTACACAACATCCATGGCTGTGACAGTCTTCCTCTTGGCGTGTTCGGTGTAGGTGACGGCATCGCGGATAACGTTCTCCAAGAACACCTTCAGAACGCCACGTGTTTCCTCGTAAATGAGTCCCGAGATGCGCTTCACACCGCCGCGACGAGCCAAACGGCGGATTGCTGGCTTAGTGATACCCTGGATGTTATCTCGCAGCACTTTGCGATGACGCTTGGCGCCTCCTTTTCCCAAGCCTTTGCCTCCTTTACCGCGACCAGTCATATTTCACTATTTTCTACTGTTAACACACTGCACGAAACGAAAGTCACTGAAGAACTAATTCCTGATTTTCGACGCACTCTTATTTATACCTAAAACCCCAGAAACACGAGCGAGTCCGAACGATATGTGCGTCCCGCTCTTCGCTCACCGCTCTCTGCTCGACAAGTGAGATGGCCTCTGCTTCCCTCTCTTTTCAACCCTCCTCGTTTTGCTATATAAGTAGGTAGCAAATGCAGCTATCGTTTATTGTGTTTTGAAACGTGAAGTGAACGTGAACTCGAAAATGGCCCGTACCAAGCAAACCGCTCGGAAATCGACTGGTGGCAAGGCGCCACGCAAACAACTGGCTACTAAGGCCGCTCGCAAGAGCGCACCAGCCACCGGAGGCGTGAAGAAGCCCCATCGGTATCGCCCTGGAACTGTTGCCCTGCGTGAGATCCGTCGATACCAGAAGAGTACCGAGCTCCTGATCCGCAAGCTGCCTTTCCAGCGTCTGGTGCGTGAAATCGCTCAGGACTTCAAGACTGACCTGCGATTCCAGAGCTCGGCAGTGATGGCTCTGCAGGAAGCTAGCGAGGCCTATCTGGTTGGCCTCTTTGAAGATACCAACTTGTGCGCCATTCATGCCAAGCGTGTCACCATCATGCCCAAAGACATCCAGTTGGCCCGTCGCATTCGCGGCGAGCGTGCTTAAGTGTGCGTGCTGCCAATGCGCTAACATACTTTGTACAAATCGGTCCTTTTCAGGACCACAAATTACAGTCAATGAGATACAAATTTTTATCTGCAGGCTTCAACGTTAAAATAAAAAAAAAAATTTTCGACTCGTTCCTTCGTAAGTGGAGTTAATAATTGTATGTAACTTTTTGTGATTTGATAGAAATTAGAATTGATAAAATCAATAAATATTGGATTGGGTGGGGTTTTTAATGCGATGGAGCTGCTATGCGGCAGGGATGGTCAAGACTTTCAAGCATCAGAAAAAAACTAAAAAATATTACATGCGAGATGAACAAAAATTAGCTAGGCTTGTGAATCTATTTGCTTAATAAAACATAAACAGATTTAAAAATACATTTTTTATATTTTCTTTTTAATGTTAAGTGCAACCTCCACGATATTTTTATATGGGACACAAAAAAAACTGCTTATAGGTATATATATTCCTGAATTTATATATCGTTTTTTGTAATATTAGATTTATTTAATAGATTAGATTCAATTTGATTGTACTTTTGGTATTATCACGTTTTTCAAAAATTTTCGTTATAAATGTCGGCATGTTTTTAGAAAGGGAGGGTTATGTGGGACAACCACGATCAACATTAGACATTCAAGCATCAACAAAAAATCGAAAAACTTTTAAACGCTATCTGAAAATAAATCATATGCGTTAATGAATGCATAATGCTTTATAAAAAACAAGAAAAATATTATTAAGTATATTTTTTAGATTTTTTTCTTTAATGTTAACTTGAGTGCGGCCTCAATGGGATTCATACATGAAACACATATTAGCAAATTTTGTAAAAACTGCTTATAAACATGCATCCAATGCTGTACTGTCTTGAGCAAAGACATGATATATCTAAGAAAACATCGAATAAATACAATATTTTAAAAGATTTATATTTTTAACAGTCAGAAAACCATTGCCGAATGTAGCTTGATAGCCAACTTCGTACGTAGCCAAGGGACAACTTGGAACAAGTAATAAAATACCTAAACTAATGATAAGTAAATATAATTGTAGTACTTATTTAAGTAAAAGGTTCAAATTTATTTTTTCATTAGCAAGTTACAAAATATTTTTAAGATATCATATTTTAAAATGGGTTTTTAAGAAAATTGCTCATGTTACGAATGTCTATGTTGAAGTTGATAAGGCAATAAAAGGTCGCAAAAACAAGATACTTACATTTTGAAAACATTACCTGCTTAATAGATCATTTAAGAATGTAAAACAATAAAAAGATTGTTAAGTTTTAGAATCTTAAGCACTAAAAATAAGAAAATATGTTTGCACTTCAAACAAATAATAGCAGAGCAAATGCCTGATGCCAGGCGCACAGTTAAAGTGCTCTCCTCCTCGATTCTCATCCGAACGAAGGAGGTTGGTAATAAGCGCGCGGCCCATTTTCTATACGAAAAAGTGTATTTTAGTGAAGAAAAATGTCTGATTCTGCAGTTGCAACGTCCGCTTCCCCAGTGGCTGCCCCGTCAGTGTCAGTTGAGAAGAAGGTGGCCACCAAGAAGGCATCTGGATCCGCTGCCCCAAAGGTGAAAAGGGCTGCTGCCCCGCCATCGCATCCGCCAACTCAACAAATGGTGGACGCATCCATCAAGAATTTGAAGGAACGTGGCGGCTCATCGCTTCTGGCAATTAAGAAATACATCACTGCCACCTATAAATGCGATGCCCAGAAGCTGGCTCCATTCATCAAGAAATACTTGAAATCCGCCGTGGTCAATGGAAAGCTGATCCAAACCAAGGGAAAAGGGGCGTCTGGCTCATTTAAACTGTCGGCCTCCGCCAAGAAGGATCCGAAGCCGAAGCCTGCGTCTGCTGAGAAGAAGGTGAAAAGCAAGAAGGTAGCCGTCAAGAAGACCGGATCCACCGCCAAGAAAGCTGCCGCCGGAGCTGACGAGAAGAAGCCCAAGGCTAAGAAGGCTGTTACCACCAAAAAGACCGCAGAGAAGAAGAAAACCGAAAAGGCAAAGGCCAAGGATGCCAAGAAAACTGGAACCGTAAAGGCGAAGCCAACAGCAGCGAAGGCCAAGTCGATCGCAGCGAAGCCAAAGGCGGCGAAAGCACCAAAGGCCAAGCCAGCGGCGTCTGCTAAGCCCAAAAAGGCGGTGAAAAAAGCAGCTGCTCCTGCTACCGCTAAAAAGCCGAAAGCCAAGACTACGGCTGCCAAGAAGTAAATTTAGCCAAAGTACAGTACCTGGTACCTGCTCGCAATCGCTATTTTAGATTTCGATATCTGAAATTAGTTTAAACAAGCCCTTTTCAGGGCTACAACGTTCGTTAACAAGAGAAAGATACTTTCAATTTAAAACTTTGTACATTTTACTTATCCAATTATTTTGTTAGGCCGTTAGCATTTTTTTTTTTAAAGAAGTGTGGCCGCATTGATTTCAGCAGCTGTACCAGAGTATCTTAAAATGCAAGTCAAAGAATGTTCCTCGCCACTTTTTGCAGAAACTCGTTATCAATCGATGTTCATGATTTAATAACTATACTATAAAACTCCAGAATAAGTTCTTCAGAAAAAATAACACAAATTGAACTTATATCACGAATTTGATTGGCAAATGGTATATTGAAAATGTAGTTTCTTTGGTAAAATGTGTTGTGGCCCTGAAAAGGGCCGTTTTGGATCTTTCTGCCCATACGCAGCAAGAGAAAATTACTTGGAGCTGGTGTACTTGGTGACAGCCTTGGTTCCCTCACTGACGGCGTGCTTGGCCAACTCTCCGGGCAGGAGCAGGCGAACAGCCGTTTGGATCTCCCGACTGGTTATGGTCGAGCGCTTGTTGTAGTGAGCCAGACGAGACGCCTCGGCAGCAATGCGCTCGAAGATATCATTCACAAAGCTGTTCATGATGCTCATTGCCTTCGACGAAATGCCGGTGTCAGGGTGGACCTGCTTCAGGACCTTGTAAATGTAGATGGCGTAGCTCTCCTTCCTCTTGCGCTTCTTCTTCTTATCGGTCTTGGTGATGTTCTTCTGGGCTTTGCCAGCCTTCTTGGCTGCCTTTCCACTAGTTTTCGGCGGCATTATTCACTTCACTTATGATTTCACAAACACAACTCACTGATCATAATGGTGCCCAAGCGCGTTCAGCTTTATACTTTTTTTCGAGCAATGTTTTCAGGTCTAAGGCACCCACCCCTAAATGAACGCGCAGGCAGACGCAAAAGTATAAATATGTGGCTACTCGGGGCTCGTCGAGCATTCGTTTTCAGTGTGTAAAGTGAACTAAGTGAAATACTCGTAAAGAAAAATGTCTGGTCGTGGAAAAGGTGGCAAAGTGAAGGGAAAGGCAAAGTCCCGCTCTAACCGTGCCGGTCTTCAGTTCCCAGTGGGCCGTATTCACCGTTTGCTCCGCAAGGGCAACTATGCCGAGCGAGTTGGGGCCGGCGCTCCAGTTTACCTGGCTGCTGTGATGGAATATCTGGCCGCTGAGGTTCTCGAATTGGCTGGCAATGCTGCTCGTGACAACAAGAAGACTAGGATTATTCCTCGTCATCTGCAGCTGGCCATCCGCAACGACGAGGAGTTGAACAAACTACTCTCCGGCGTCACCATTGCCCAGGGTGGAGTGTTGCCCAACATCCAGGCTGTTCTGTTGCCCAAGAAGACCGAGAAGAAGGCTTAAACGTTTTAAATGCGGAGCCTACTACATACTTGTACATAAAAAATAAAACCCAACCGTCCTTTTCAGGACGACCAAGTTTTTACCAAAGAAGTGAAGATTTTCCAATACGTATATTATATCATTAAAACAAGAAATATCGTTGAATAGCACTTGGTCAGAAATAAGATCTGGAATGTTCTAAGAAGTTCGTCGCCAAAAAGACGCATTTCCGTTAATGCTGTATCTGCAAGCGGTACAGCCTCTACAAAATACATACCTGAACCCATACCCATTTGAAATTTAATTTTGGTTCAATGCAATATGTATATGCAGTATCAACTTTCGAGTTCCCGGTCAGTATGCCAATAAATCAAAAAATTATTTGAAAATTTGTCTCCTTCGAAAATTTGAATGGTGGTCCTGAAAAGGACCGATTGCTGAATGAAGTACAAGCTGTACTAGTTTTTTAACCGCCGAAGCCGTACAGGGTGCGGCCTTGCCTCTTCAGAGCGTACACAACATCCATGGCTGTGACAGTCTTCCTCTTGGCGTGTTCGGTGTAGGTGACGGCATCGCGGATAACGTTCTCCAAGAACACCTTCAGAACGCCACGTGTTTCCTCGTAAATGAGTCCCGAGATGCGCTTCACACCGCCGCGACGAGCCAAACGGCGGATTGCTGGCTTAGTGATACCCTGGATGTTATCTCGCAGCACTTTGCGATGACGCTTGGCGCCTCCTTTTCCCAAGCCTTTGCCTCCTTTACCGCGACCAGTCATATTTCACTATTTTCTACTGTTAACACACTGCACGAAACGAAAGTCACTGAAGAACTAATTCCTGATTTTCGACGCACTCTTATTTATACCTAAAACCCCAGAAACACGAGCGAGTCCGAACGATATGTGCGTCCCGCTCTTCGCTCACCGCTCTCTGCTCGACAAGTGAGATGGCCTCTGCTTCCCTCTCTTTTCAACCCTCCTCGTTTTGCTATATAAGTAGGTAGCAAATGCAGCTATCGTTTATTGTGTTTTGAAACGTGAAGTGAACGTGAACTCGAAAATGGCCCGTACCAAGCAAACCGCTCGGAAATCGACTGGTGGCAAGGCGCCACGCAAACAACTGGCTACTAAGGCCGCTCGCAAGAGCGCACCAGCCACCGGAGGCGTGAAGAAGCCCCATCGGTATCGCCCTGGAACTGTTGCCCTGCGTGAGATCCGTCGATACCAGAAGAGTACCGAGCTCCTGATCCGCAAGCTGCCTTTCCAGCGTCTGGTGCGTGAAATCGCTCAGGACTTCAAGACTGACCTGCGATTCCAGAGCTCGGCAGTGATGGCTCTGCAGGAAGCTAGCGAGGCCTATCTGGTTGTATCTTTGAAGATACCAACTTGTGCGCCATTCATGCCAAGCGTGTCACCATCATGCCCAAAGACATCCAGTTGGCCCGTCGCATTCGCGGCGAGCGTGCTTAAGTGTGCGTGCTGCCAATGCGCTAACATACTTTGTACAAATCGGTCCTTTTCAGGACCACAAATTACAGTCAATGAGATACAAATTTTTATCTGCAGGCTTCAACGTTAAAATAAAAAAAAAACTTTTCGACTCGTTCCTTCGTAAGTGGAGTTAATAATTGTATGTAACTTTTTGTGATTTGATAGAAATTAGAATTGATAAAATCAATAAATATTGGATTGGGTGGGGTTTTTAATGCGATGGAGCTGCTATGCGGCAGGGATGGTCAAGACTTTCAAGCATCAGAAAAAAACTAAAAAATATTACATGCGAGATGAACAAAAATTAGCTAGGCTTGTGAATCTATTTGCTTAATAAAACATAAACAGATTTAAAAATACATTTTTTATATTTTCTTTTTAATGTTAAGTGCAACCTCCACGATATTTTTATATGGGACACAAAAAAAACTGCTTATAGGTATATATATTCCTGAATTTATATATCGTTTTTTGTAATATTAGATTTATTTAATAGATTAGATTCAATTTGATTGTACTTTTGGTATTATCACGTTTTTCAAAAATTTTCGTTATAAATGTCGGCATGTTTTTAGAAAGGGAGGGTTATGTGGGACAACCACGATCAACATTAGACATTCAAGCATCAACAAAAAATCGAAAAACTTTTAAACGCTATCTGAAAATAAATCATATGCGTTAATGAATGCATAATGCTTTATAAAAAACAAGAAAAATATTATTAAGTATATTTTTTAGATTTTTTTCTTTAATGTTAACTTGAGTGCGGCCTCAATGGGATTCATACATGAAACACATATTAGCAAATTTTGTAAAAACTGCTTATAAACATGCATCCAATGCTGTACTGTCTTGAGCAAAGACATGATATATCTAAGAAAACATCGAATAAATACAATATTTTAAAAGATTTATATTTTTAACAGTCAGAAAACCATTGCCGAATGTAGCTTGATAGCCAACTTCGTACGTAGCCAAGGGACAACTTGGAACAAGTAATAAAATACCTAAACTAATGATAAGTAAATATAATTGTAGTACTTATTTAAGTAAAAGGTTCAAATTTATTTTTTCATTAGCAAGTTACAAAATATTTTTAAGATATCATATTTTAAAATGGGTTTTTAAGAAAATTGCTCATGTTACGAATGTCTATGTTGAAGTTGATAAGGCAATAAAAGGTCGCAAAAACAAGATACTTACATTTTGAAAACATTACCTGCTTAATAGATCATTTAAGAATGTAAAACAATAAAAAGATTGTTAAGTTTTAGAATCTTAAGCACTAAAAATAAGAAAATATGTTTGCACTTCAAACAAATAATAGCAGAGCAAATGCCTGATGCCAGGCGCACAGTTAAAGTGCTCTCCTCCTCGATTCTCATCCGAACGAAGTAGGTTGGTAATAAGCGCGCGGCCCATTTTCTATACGAAAAAGTGTATTTTAGTGAAGAAAAATGTCTGATTCTGCAGTTGCAACGTCCGCTTCCCCAGTGGCTGCCCCGTCAGTGTCAGTTGAGAAGAAGGTGGCCACCAAGAAGGCATCTGGATCCGCTGCCCCAAAGGTGAAAAGGGCTGCTGCCCCGCCATCGCATCCGCCAACTCAACAAATGGTGGACGCATCCATCAAGAATTTGAAGGAACGTGGCGGCTCATCGCTTCTGGCAATTAAGAAATACATCACTGCCACCTATAAATGCGATGCCCAGAAGCTGGCTCCATTCATCAAGAAATACTTGAAATCCGCCGTGGTCAATGGAAAGCTGATCCAAACCAAGGGAAAAGGGGCGTCTGGCTCATTTAAACTGTCGGCCTCCGCCAAGAAGGATCCGAAGCCGAAGCCTGCGTCTGCTGAGAAGAAGGTGAAAAGCAAGAAGGTAGCCGTCAAGAAGACCGGATCCACCGCCAAGAAAGCTGCCGCCGGAGCTGACGAGAAGAAGCCCAAGGCTAAGAAGGCTGTTACCACCAAAAAGACCGCAGAGAAGAAGAAAACCGAAAAGGCAAAGGCCAAGGATGCCAAGAAAACTGGAACCGTAAAGGCGAAGCCAACAGCAGCGAAGGCCAAGTCGATCGCAGCGAAGCCAAAGGCGGCGAAAGCACCAAAGGCCAAGCCAGCGGCGTCTGCTAAGCCCAAAAAGGCGGTGAAAAAAGCAGCTGCTCCTGCTACCGCTAAAAAGCCGAAAGCCAAGACTACGGCTGCCAAGAAGTAAATTGAGCAAAAGTACAGTACCTGGTACCTGCTCGCAATCGCTATTTTAGATTTCGATATCTGAAATTAGTTTAAACAAGCCCTTTTCAGGGCTACAACGTTCGTTAACAAGAGAAAGATACTTTCAATTTAAAACTTTGTACATTTTACTTATCCAATTATTTTGTTAGGCCGTTAGCATTTTTTTTTTAAAGAAGTGTGGCCGCATTGATTTCAGCAGCTGTACCAGAGTATCTTAAAATGCAAGTCAAAGAATGTTCCTCGCCACTTTTTGCAGAAACTCGTTATCAATCGATGTTCATGATTTAATAACTATACTATAAAGCTCCAGAATAAGTTCTTCAGAAAAAAAAACACAAATTGAACTTATATCACGAATTTGATTGGCAAATGGTATATTGAAAATGTAGTTTCTTTGGTAAAATGTGTTGTGGCCCTGAAAAGGGCCGTTTTGGATCTTTCTGCCCATACGCAGCAAGAGAAAATTACTTGGAGCTGGTGTACTTGGTGACAGCCTTGGTTCCCTCACTGACGGCGTGCTTGGCCAACTCTCCGGGCAGGAGCAGGCGAACAGCCGTTTGGATCTCCCGACTGGTTATGGTCGAGCGCTTGTTGTAGTGAGCCAGACGAGACGCCTCGGCAGCAATGCGCTCGAAGATATCATTCACAAAGCTGTTCATGATGCTCATTGCCTTCGACGAAATGCCGGTGTCAGGGTGGACCTGCTTCAGGACCTTGTAAATGTAGATGGCGTAGCTCTCCTTCCTCTTGCGCTTCTTCTTCTTATCGGTCTTGGTGATGTTCTTCTGGGCTTTGCCAGCCTTCTTGGCTGCCTTTCCACTAGTTTTCGGCGGCATTATTCACTTCACTTATGATTTCACAAACACAACTCACTGATCATAATGGTGCCCAAGCGCGTTCAGCTTTATACTTTTTTTCGAGCAATGTTTTCAGGTCTAAGGCACCCACCCCTAAATGAACGCGCAGGCAGACGCAAAAGTATAAATATGTGGCTACTCGGGGCTCGTCGAGCATTCGTTTTCAGTGTGTAAAGTGAACTAAGTGAAATACTCGTAAAGAAAAATGTCTGGTCGTGGAAAAGGTGGCAAAGTGAAGGGAAAGGCAAAGTCCCGCTCTAACCGTGCCGGTCTTCAGTTCCCAGTGGGCCGTATTCACCGTTTGCTCCGCAAGGGCAACTATGCCGAGCGAGTTGGGGCCGGCGCTCCAGTTTACCTGGCTGCTGTGATGGAATATCTGGCCGCTGAGGTTCTCGAATTGGCTGGCAATGCTGCTCGTGACAACAAGAAGACTAGGATTATTCCTCGTCATCTGCAGCTGGCCATCCGCAACGACGAGGAGTTGAACAAACTACTCTCCGGCGTCACCATTGCCCAGGGTGGAGTGTTGCCCAACATCCAGGCTGTTCTGTTGCCCAAGAAGACCGAGAAGAAGGCTTAAACGTTTTAAATGCGGAGCCTACTACATACTTGTACATAAAAAATAAAACCCAACCGTCCTTTTCAGGACGACCAAGTTTTTACCAAAGAAGTGAAGATTTTTCAATACGTATATTATATCATTAAAACAAGAAATGTCGTTGAATAGCACTTGGTCAGAAATAAGATCTGGAATGTTCTAAGAAGTTCGTCACCAAAAAGACGCATTTCCGTTAATGCTGTATCTGCAAGCGGTACAGCCTCTACAAAATACATACCTGAACCCATACCCATTTGAAATTTAATTTTGGTTCAATGCAATATGTATATGCAGTATCAACTTTCGAGTTCCCGGTCAGTATGCCAATAAATCAAAAAATTATTTGAAAATTTGTCTCCTTCGAAAATTTGAATGGTGGTCCTGAAAAGGACCGATTGCTGAATGAAGTACAAGCTGTACTAGTTTTTTAACCGCCGAAGCCGTACAGGGTGCGGCCTTGCCTCTTCAGAGCGTACACAACATCCATGGCTGTGACAGTCTTCCTCTTGGCGTGTTCGGTGTAGGTGACGGCATCGCGGATAACGTTCTCCAAGAACACCTTCAGAACGCCACGTGTTTCCTCGTAAATGAGTCCCGAGATGCGCTTCACACCGCCGCGACGAGCCAAACGGCGGATTGCTGGCTTAGTGATACCCTGGATGTTATCCCGCAGCACTTTGCGATGACGCTTGGCGCCTCCTTTTCCCAAGCCTTTGCCTCCTTTACCGCGACCAGTCATATTTCACTATTTTCTACTGTTAACACACTGCACGAAACGAAAGTCACTGAAGAACTAATTCCTGATTTTCGACGCACTCTTATTTATACCTAAAACCCCAGAAACACGAGCGAGTCCGAACGATATGTGCGTCCCGCTCTTCGCTCACCGCTCTCTGCTCGACAAGTGAGATGGCCTCTGCTTCCCTCTCTTTTCAACCCTCCTCGTTTTGCTATATAAGTAGGTAGCAAATGCAGCTATCGTTTATTGTGTTTTGAAACGTGAAGTGAACGTGAACTCGAAAATGGCCCGTACCAAGCAAACCGCTCGGAAATCGACTGGTGGCAAGGCGCCACGCAAACAACTGGCTACTAAGGCCGCTCGCAAGAGCGCACCAGCCACCGGAGGCGTGAAGAAGCCCCATCGGTATCGCCCTGGAACTGTTGCCCTGCGTGAGATCCGTCGATACCAGAAGAGTACCGAGCTCCTGATCCGCAAGCTGCCTTTCCAGCGTCTGGTGCGTGAAATCGCTCAGGACTTCAAGACTGACCTGCGATTCCAGAGCTCGGCAGTGATGGCTCTGCAGGAAGCTAGCGAGGCCTATCTGGTTGGCCTCTTTGAAGATACCAACTTGTGCGCCATTCATGCCAAGCGTGTCACCATCATGCCCAAAGACATCCAGTTGGCCCGTCGCATTCGCGGCGAGCGTGCTTAAGTGTGCGTGCTGCCAATGCGCTAACATACTTTGTACAAATCGGTCCTTTTCAGGACCACAAATTACAGTCAATGAGATACTAATTATACCCGTTACTCGTAGAGTAAAAGGGTATACTAGATTCGTCGGAAAGTATGTAACAGGCAGAAGGAAGCGTTTCCGACCCAATGAAGTATATATATTCTTGATCAGGATCACTAGCCGAGTCGATCTAGCCATGTCCGTCTGTCCGTCTGTCCGTATGAACGCTGAGATCTCGGAAACTATAAGAGCTACAATACTGGGATTTGGCATGCAGATTCCTGAGATTCCTGCGCAGCGCAAGTTTATTTCAAAAGAGTGCCACGCCCACTCTAACGCCCACAAACCGCCCAAAACTGTGGATCCTACAGTTTTGATGCTAGAACAAAAATTTTAACTGAAATGTATTGTTCTTATCAATACCTACCGATTGACCCAAAAAAAGTTTGCCATGCCCACTATAACGCCCACAAACCGCTCACAAACTTCAAAAAATCGTAAATATGAACGCGGATATCTCGGAAAATATCAAAGATAGAGAAACGGGATTTCAGATTTAGATTCCGTAGGCTTGAGCGCAGCGCAAGTTTGTTACGCGAATATGCCACGCCCACTCTAACGCCCACAAGCCGCCCAAGCCTGTGGCGCCCACAATTTTCGTGCTAGATAAAAAATTTAAACTGAAATGTATTGGTCTCGTCAATACCTATCGATTGATTTAAAAAAAACTTTGCCACGCCCACTCTAACGCCCACAACGCTTAAATCTGTCTACCGCCGGTAGGTGGCGCATTTGCTGCTTGCATATCTCCATTTTCCTTTGGTCCCTTTAGCTGAGTAACGGGTATCTGATAGTCGAGGTACTCGACTATAGCGTTCTTCCTTGTTTTTATCTACAGGCTTCAACGTTAAAATAAAAAAAAAACTTTTCGACTCGTTCCTTCGTAAGTGGAGTTAATAATTGTATGTAACTTTTTGTGATTTGATAGAAATTAGAATTGATAAAATCAATAAATATTGGATTGGGTGGGGTTTTTAATGCGATGGAGCTGCTATGCGGCAGGGATGGTCAAGACTTTCAAGCATCAGAAAAAAACTAAAAAATATTACATGCGAGATGAACAAAAATTAGCTAGGCTTGTGAATCTATTTGCTTAATAAAACATAAACAGATTTAAAAATACATTTTTTATATTTTCTTTTTAATGTTAAGTGCAACCTCCACGATATTTTTATATGGGACACAAAAAAAACTGCTTATAGGTATATATATTCCTGAATTTATATATCGTTTTTTGTAATATTAGATTTATTTAATAGATTAGATTCAATTTGATTGTACTTTTGGTATTATCACGTTTTTCAAAAAATTTCGTTATAAATGTCGCCATGTTTTTAGAAAGGGAGGGTTATGTGGGACAACCACGATCAACATTAGACATTCAAGCATCAAGAACAAATCGAAAAACTTTTAAACGCTATCTGAAAATAAATCATATGCGTTAATGAATGCATAATGCTTTATAAAAAACAAGAAAAATATTATTAAGTATATTTTTTAGATTTTTTTCTTTAATGTTAACTTGAGTGCGGCCTCAATGGGATTCATACATGAAACACATATTAGCAAATTTTGTAAAAACTGCTTATAAACATGCATCCAATGCTGTACTGTCTTGAGCAAAGACATGATATATCTAAGAAAACATCGAATAAATACAATATTTTAAAAGATTTATATTTGTAACAGTCAGAAAACCATTGCCGAATGTAGCTTGATAGCCAACTTCGTACGTAGCCAAGGGACAACTTGGAACAAGTAATAAAATACCTAAACTAATGATAAGTAAATATAATTGTAGTACTTATTTAAGTAAAAGGTTTAAATTTATTTTTTCATTAACAAGTTACAAAATATTTTTAAGATATCATATTTTAAAATGGGTTTTTAAGAAAATTGCTCATGTTACGAATGTCTATGTTGAAGTTGATAAGGCAATAAAAGGTCGCAAAAACAAGATACTTACATTTTGAAAACATTAGCTGCTTAATAGATCATTTAAGAATGTAAAACAATAAAAAGATTGTTAAGTTTTAGAATCTTAAGCACTAAAAATAAGAAAATATGTTTGCACTTCAAACAAATAATAGCAGAGCAAATGCCTGATGCCAGGCGCACAGTTAAAGTGCTCTCCTCCTCGATTCTCATCCGAACGAAGGAGGTTGGTAATAAGCGCGCGGCCCATTTTCTATACGAAAAAGTGTATTTTAGTGAAGAAAAATGTCTGATTCTGCAGTTGCAACGTCCGCTTCCCCAGTGGCTGCCCCGTCAGTGTCAGTTGAGAAGAAGGTGGCCACCAAGAAGGCATCTGGATCCGCTGCCCCAAAGGTGAAAAGGGCTGCTGCCCCGCCATCGCATCCGCCAACTCAACAAATGGTGGACGCATCCATCAAGAATTTGAAGGAACGTGGCGGCTCATCGCTTCTGGCAATTAAGAAATACATCACTGCCACCTATAAATGCGATGCCCAGAAGCTGGCTCCATTCATCAAGAAATACTTGAAATCCGCCGTGGTCAATGGAAAGCTGATCCAAACCAAGGGAAAAGGGGCGTCTGGCTCATTTAAACTGTCGGCCTCCGCCAAGAAGGATCCGAAGCCGAAGCCTGCGTCTGCTGAGAAGAAGGTGAAAAGCAAGAAGGTAGCCGTCAAGAAGACCGGATCCACCGAAAGAAAGCTGCCGCCGGAGCTGACGAGAAGAAGCCCAAGGCTAAGAAGGCTGTTACCACCAAAAAGACCGCAGAGAAGAAGAAAACCGAAAAGGCAAAGGCCAAGGATGCCAAGAAAACTGGAACCGTAAAGGCGAAGCCAACAGCAGCGAAGACCAAGTCGATCGCAGCGAAGCCAAAGGCGGCGAAAGCACCAAAGGCCAAGCCAGCGGCGTCTGCTAAGCCCAAAAAGGCGGTGAAAAAAGCAGCTGCTCCTGCTACCGCTAAAAAGCCGAAAGCCAAGACTACGGCTGCCAAGAAGTAAATTGTGCAAAAGTACAGTACCTGGTACCTGCTCGCAATCGCTATTTTAGATTTCGATATCTGAAATTAGTTTAAACAAGCCCTTTTCAGGGCTACAACGTTCGTTAACAAGAGAAAGATACTTTCAATTTAAAACTTTGTACATTTTACTTATCCAATTATTTTGTTAGGCCGTTAGCATTTTTTTTTTAAAGAAGTGTGGCCGCATTGATTTCAGCAGCTGTACCAGAGTATCTTAAAATGCAAGTCAAAGAATGTTCCTCGCCACTTTTTGCAGAAACTCGTTATCAATCGATGTTCATGATTTAATAACTATACTATAAAGCTCCAGAATAAGTTCTTCAGAAAAAAAAACACAAATTGAACTTATATCACGAATTTGATTGGCAAATGGTATATTGAAAATGTAGTTTCTTTGGTAAAATGTGTTGTGGCCCTGAAAAGGGCCGTTTTGGATCTTTCTGCCCATACGCAGCAAGAGAAAATTACTTGGAGCTGGTGTACTTGGTGACAGCCTTGGTTCCCTCACTGACGGCGTGCTTGGCCAACTCTCCGGGCAGGAGCAGGCGAACAGCCGTTTGGATCTCCCGACTGGTTATGGTCGAGCGCTTGTTGTAGTGAGCCAGACGAGACGCCTCGGCAGCAATGCGCTCGAAGATATCATTCACAAAGCTGTTCATGATGCTCATTGCCTTCGACGAAATGCCGGTGTCAGGGTGGACCTGCTTCAGGACCTTGTAAATGTAGATGGCGTAGCTCTCCTTCCTCTTGCGCTTCTTCTTCTTATCGGTCTTGGTGATGTTCTTCTGGGCTTTGCCAGCCTTCTTGGCTGCCTTTCCACTAGTTTTCGGCGGCATTATTCACTTCACTTATGATTTCACAAACACAACTCACTGATCATAATGGTGCCCAAGCGCGTTCAGCTTTATACTTTTTTTCGAGCAATGTTTTCAGGTCTAAGGCACCCACCCCTAAATGAACGCGCAGGCAGACGCAAAAGTATAAATATGTGGCTACTCGGGGCTCGTCGAGCATTCGTTTTCAGTGTGTAAAGTGAACTAAGTGAAATACTCGTAAAGAAAAATGTCTGGTCGTGGAAAAGGTGGCAAAGTGAAGGGAAAGGCAAAGTCCCGCTCTAACCGTGCCGGTCTTCAGTTCCCAGTGGGCCGTATTCACCGTTTGCTCCGCAAGGGCAACTATGCCGAGCGAGTTGGGGCCGGCGCTCCAGTTTACCTGGCTGCTGTGATGGAATATCTGGCCGCTGAGGTTCTCGAATTGGCTGGCAATGCTGCTCGTGACAACAAGAAGACTAGGATTATTCCTCGTCATCTGCAGCTGGCCATCCGCAACGACGAGGAGTTGAACAAACTACTCTCCGGCGTCACCATTGCCCAGGGTGGAGTGTTGCCCAACATCCAGGCTGTTCTGTTGCCCAAGAAGACCGAGAAGAAGGCTTAAACGTTTTAAATGCGGAGCCTACTACATACTTGTACATAAAAAATAAAACCCAACCGTCCTTTTCAGGACGACCAAGTTTTTACCAAAGAAGTGAAGATTTTCCAATACGTATATTATATCATTAAAACAAGAAATGTCGTTGAATAGCACTTGGTCAGAAATAAGATCTGGAATATTCTAAGAAGTTCGTCGCCAAAAAGACGCATTTCCGTTAATGCTGTATCTTCAAGCGTTACAGCCTCTACAAAATACATACCTGAACCCATACCCATTTGAAATTTAATTTTGGTTCAATGCAATATGTATATGCAGTATCAACTTTCGAGTTCCCGGTCAGTATGCCAATAAATCAAAAAATTATTTGAAAATTTGTCTCCTTCGAAAATTTGAATGGTGGTCCTGAAAAGGACCGATTGCTGAATGAAGTACAAGCTGTACTAGTTTTTTAACCGCCGAAGCCGTACAGGGTGCGGCCTTGCCTCTTCAGAGCGTACAAGTTAACAACCAACCCCCAGCTTAGGCTGAGCAGGCCAGTTCTTACTTACCTTATTAATGTTAATCATTTATCATGTTTACCATTCTCTAGTATTAATCACTTTTTATTATTATCAATATTATTATTACATTTCTCCCTCATGCATGGTCCACCCTAAATCGGGTCCGACTTATTGGCCCTAGAGCTGAGCCAGCACATTGTACCATTCCGAGCCGTGGCTCCTTTTCATTGGCTGACAACAATCGTATGACTTTTGCAAAATGTGCAAGGTCAGCGGTCTGCCACGGGCATCCGGCTATGCATGAGTTTTTGTTCAATCTTAAGTTTAGTTTTAATTTGGATTTGAAATAAAGAGCTCCAGCTCGTTCATAAAACTCCGGCCTTAGCCGTTATATTATTTTGATTATCGAATTTGGTTATCGTGCCTTAAGGGCCGTGACATCGGAGATAAGTAT
Organism: Drosophila subpulchrella; assembly: GCF_014743375.2. Taxonomy (NCBI): domain Eukaryota; kingdom Metazoa; phylum Arthropoda; class Insecta; order Diptera; family Drosophilidae; genus Drosophila; species Drosophila subpulchrella. The sequence continues at coordinate 46,626 of NC_050610.1, forward strand.
CTCCCACCGTATACTTCGGAAGAAGCAAGGGAGTCGAAGCTACCACCCGACTCCGCTGTGGCTGCCAATCTTGGTGGCCGCCAACAATCAATCAGCGGGCAGTACTCTACTGCCATCCCCCTACGGATATATCACCTACCGGCTCTACCCCTGCCGCGGAGGAGCCGCCAGCCGGCACGGATAATTAAATAATTGTCGCCCAACGGATTAATATTATTACTAATATTCGAATCCCACCCCTGAAGTTGTAAATTATGTAAGTAGCTGAGCGCCGACAATAGCCAAGGTCTACACATACACAACACACATATGCCATACAATTTCCTACGCCCAGCAATAGGAATTTTTTACGTATAAAAAGTGACTCGATTTTCGATTTCTGATTCAGATTTTTATGAGTGCGTGGCAAATAAAAAATATACATATAACTCAAGTTACGTACACTCGTACTGGCAATTTTTATGTGAATAAATTATTCAAATATTAAATTACAACACACTTCCATGTTCTGCGTGTTGATTTAATTTTGTTCGATCTGGATTTTTTTAAGTGCATTATAATAAAAGAAACCATACGTCTCAAATAACGCACACTGGTGCCAAGGCGATCGACATTTACACGATTTAATTATGCAAAGGAATATTGTATTTCTTTGTTAAGGTTGGTTCCTATACGCATTCAGAGGGCCCAGTCGTTTTTCTCCTTGTGTTTGTTACAAATTTACCTACTGTGCTCATATTGAGTTTCGTACCAAAGTTATCCAGTGTGTCTGTGCTAATAATATACCCAGTCGAATTGACCTATACTTGTTGTCACCGTTCTGTATTTTAATTTTGTTCTTGGGACAAATTAATCCAACATCTTTGTGTTTTAGGTGACGATCTATTATTTTTCGCTAAATTTTTCGACTTTACATCACCAAAGTGGCCCGTTGAAACCTTATGTCTTGAGCCCAATCGTCAAACCCTCGTATCTACCTCGCGCCCTTTAACTGCCAATGAGTTGGGAGTATAGAGAAGTAAAACAGGAAATTGATAGCGACGATAGCGAAAGTAGCGAGGAAGTAGGATTTCGCCCCGAAGTTAGGGACTCAGATCAACCAGAAATGAACGCAGAAATGGTCCAAGCGATTGTCGCAAATGCGGTCAGCGCCGCTCTTAGCGAACAAGAGGAGCGGTTAAGAATCGATTTCGCCACAGAATTAGATGCGGTTAGAACACAGGTTAGCGCGCTGTCAGTCCAAGCGCCGCAGGTGGAGGTTTACAAAAGAGTAGTACCAAACCCTGCAGTAAGATGCGATGTCAAGTTGGACATAGTAAAGTCTCTGCCAACGTTCAGTGGAAGCCACGATGAGTATGTTTCGTGGAGGCAAGCTGCATCAGATGCCTATGAGGTATTTAAGAAATACGACGGCAGCGAGGCACACTACGAGGCCGTGGTCATAATTAAAAACAAAATTTGCGGACCCGCTCGGTCACTACTCACGTCCCACAATACAGTGCTAAACTTCGATGCAATTATAGCCAGACTAGATTGCACATATGCGGACAAAACGTCCTTGAGAGTGCTGCGGCAAAATTTAGAAATGGTTCGGCAAGGAGACTCCGATCTTATGGCATACTATGACGAGGTCGAGAGGAAACTCTCGCTTGTCACTAACAAAATAGTCATGTCACATAACTCGGACACAGCAACTATCCTAAATAAGGAGGTTAGGGATGATGCCCTTCATGCATTCATTGCAGGGCTTAAAAGACCACTCAAGTCACTCGTGCTGCCAGCACAACCCAAAGACCTTCCGTCTGCACTAGCGTTAGCGCGTGAGGCCGAGAACAGCATTGAGAGAAGTGCGTTCGCGGCATCCTACGCGAAAGCTATAGAAGACAAGTCCCATTGCAATGAGGGCAACAGGCGCAATAGTAAGAGTCAGGGAAAGCAATGGAGAGGCGAGGATAAGAATCCGCACTTTGTCCCTAAACAAAACCAAAATAAATCTCATGAGAACAATCCCTGGCCAAAGCACAGGGATACTGAGCCACTAGACCAGGATAAAATTCAACCCATGGAGGTAGACCCCTCAACGGCTAGATTTAGACAAGAAACAAGATGGGGAAAGCCTCAAAGTAACAACAACTACAAAAGGCAGAACTCGTCCCAGCGTCAATCAGGCCAAAGACGCCAACGCGTCAACAATATAGCCCAACCCCAACAGGAGGCGACGGATTATGCCACCACAGCTGAGGCCGAGGTTGCCACCATCGAGGAAGATAGCGACTCCGCCGAGCTTAACGACCTCCTCCATTTTTTAGGGAGCGTTCCCGACTGCCGTTCGTCGAGCGACAAATCAATAAAAATTCTCATCGACACCGGGGCGGCAAAAAATTACGTGAAGCCCGTAAAGGAGCTAAGAAACGTAATGCCGGTCGAAACCCCCTTCACTGTGAGCTCTATTCACGGCTCCAGTGATGTCAAATACAAGTGCATAATGCGCATTTTTGGACTAGACGTCCCATTTTTCCTCTTGGATACATTGAGCACGTTCGATGCTATAATAGGCTTCGATTCGCTAACGCGAGCAGGAGTAGCATGGAACCTAGGCAGCAGCGTGATAAAATATGCAAATGTCACTGAAAAGCTCAAATTTTTTGACTGTCAAAATGTCAATTTCACCAAAATCGATGACATAGTGGTGCCAAGTTCGGCTAAAGCCGAATTCAAAAAAACTATTCTGAAAAGAATTAAGGTGTTTTCAACCTCTAACGAGGCGCTCACCTTCAACACATCGGTCATCGCTACTATTCGAACTACGAATGACGAACCTGTCTACTCCAAGTTATACCCTTACCCTATGGGGGCAGCAGACTTTGTAAACAACGAAATCAAAGAACTGCTGCAAAACGGCATAATCAGGCCGTCCAGATCCCCATACAACAGCCCTGCCTGGGTAGTTGATAAAAAAGGGACTGATGATAATGGCAGTAGAAAGAAGCGATTAGTAATCGATTTCAGGAAGCTGAACGAGCGAACAGTAGCCGATCGCTATCCCATGCCGAGCATACCCATGATTCTAGCGAACTTGGGAAAAGCCAAATTTTTTACCACCCTAGACCTGAAGTCAGGGTACCACCAAATATACCTGGCTGAAAAGGACAGAGAGAAAACCTCGTTCTCAGTTAATGGTGGGAAGTACGAATTCTGCCGACTACCCTTCGGCCTAAAAAACGCAGGGAGTATTTTCCAAAGAGCCATCGACGATGTGCTGCGGGAAGAAATCGGCAAAATATGCTACGTCTACGTTGACGATGTTATCATCTTTTCCGAAAATGAAACGGAACATGTCAAGCATATTGACACGGTGCTTAAACGCCTACTCGATGCCAACATGAGGGTGGCACGAGAAAAAACAAAGTTCTTTAAAGAGAGCGTTGAATTCCTAGGGTTCATTGTTACCAGAGGAGGGACAAAAACAGACCCAGAAAAGGTTAGGGCAATAAAAGAGTTCCCAGAACCAAAAAATCTGTTTAGCCTCAGGTCCTTCCTAGGCCTGGCGAGCTATTACAGAAGCTTTGTAAAAAACTTTGCATCTATTGCTAGACCCCTGACCGCCATCCTCAAAGGGGAAAACGGGACGGTCAGCAAGAATATGTCGAAAAAAGTAGCTGTCAGGTTTAATGAAACATTCGACCACCTTCGTAACATTTTGGCATCCGAAGATGTCATATTGACATACCCTGATTTCAAATCACCGTTTGACTTAACCACTGACGCCTCAGCGAGTGGAATAGGCGCGGTACTGTCCCAGAATAAAAGACCTATTACTATGATGTCACGCACGCTAAAAGACTGCGAGCTGAACTACGCCACAAACGAAAGAGAATTATTGGCGATAGTCTGGGCAATAGGCAAACTCCAGAATTACCTGTACGGTAACAATGAGGTACGGATCTTCACAGACCACCAGCCTCTCACGTATGCGGTATCCGACAAAAATACCAACGCTAAAATCAAGCGATGGAAAGCATTCATTGATGAGAACAACGGGAAAGTATTTTACACACCAAGGCAACCCCTGAATAACTTAGAGGCTGAAGCCCAGTCTGACGCGGCTACGTTGCATAGTGAGCTTTCACTCTCGTACACCATAGATACCACAGATAAACCTCTTAACTGCTTTAGAAACCAAATTATTTTGGAAGAAGCGGACCATCCGCTTCGGCGAGATTTCATAGTCTTTGGAAACAGAACTCGTCATATCATCAATTTTAATAACAAGGACTTGCTTGTTGAATCCGTTAAAGAGATCATCAACGCCAACGTTGTGAACGCGATTCACTGCGATTTACCTACCCTAGCTCGCATCCAACATGCCTTGAGGCAGGAATTTCCTGCGACAAAGTTCTGGCATTGTAAAACCTTTGTCAGTGACATAACCAACGCTAATGAACAGTTGGAAATCACTAACACCGAGCACAATCGCGCCCCTAGGGCTGCCCAGGAGAACGCAAAACAAATTCTCCGGGATTATTACTTCCCGAACATGTCAAAATTAGCTAGCGAAGTAGTCGCAAATTGCAAGGTCTGCAATAAAGCCAAATATGACCGCCATCCCAAGAAACAGGAATTGGGAACTACGCCCATCCCATCATACGTTGGGGAAATGTTGCATATCGACATTTTTTCGACCGACAAAAAAATTTTCTTAACTTGCATTGATAAATTCTCCAAATTCGCTATCGTACAGCCCTTGATTTCCAGGGCAATAATAGATGTACGAGCACCTATTCTTCAGTTAGTAAATTTTTACTCTAACACCAAAACTATATACTGCGACAATGAGGCCTCCTTTAACTCAGAGACAATCACGTCATTGCTGAAAAACCAATACAGCATCGACGTTGTCAATGCGCCACCGCTACACAGTAGCTCCAATGGCCAAGTTGAGAGATTTCACAGTACCCTGGCGGAAATTGCCAGATGCCTCAAAATTGATAAAAAAAATCGAGGACACTGTGGAACTAATATTGAGGTCTACTATAGAATACAACAGGTCGCTACATTCGGTCACAGAGTCTAGGCCGATAGAGGTCATCCACGCAAGCAGCGATGAGATGAAGCTGGCAATTAAAGCCAAGATTGACAAAGCACAACAATCCAACCTAGATAGGGTTAATCCTTCTAGGCAAAACAGAGTCTTCGAAGTCGGCGAAAGAGTACACCTTCGCAACAACAAAAGATTAGGGAATAAATTGACACCGCTTTATTCAGAAGAGCGTGTAGAAGCAGATCTGGGAACATCTGTTCTCATTAAGGGGAGGGTGGTTCATAAGGACAACATTAGGTAGGCACTCCACTCGCCACATTCGCCCTTATATTAAAACCCAATCTTTGCTAAATTCCCACAGGCTCTCCATTATATGCATCATACTGCTGTCCACCGCGAGCACGAGAATCACTGATTTCTCGCACGCTAAATACATCCCGGTGCTAGATGGCAATGTCTTAATATGGGAACAGTACGGCCTGGTCAGGCACTCGACAAATCTGTCCGAGTTTGCCATCATTATCGACTCCACAATCAAAATGCTAGAACTGTTCCCACAGTCCCATATGAAGAAGCTGCTGGAAGTGGACATTGAGCATGCTCAAAACCTATTGGAGGAACTAAAGATACACCATAGAATGGCCAGGAGCCTTGATTTTTTGGGCTCAATCCTTAAGGTCGTAGCGGGTACACCCGACGCGGAAGATTTAAGTAGAATCAACACCAATCAAGCGTCGCTTATCGAGGCTAATAACAGACAGGTTGTAATTAACACAGAGACACAGAAACAAGATACTCAGGGAGAAGAGGGACGGGCTTGTCGACTCAGGCCATTTGTATGAAACACTTCTTGCCAGGAATAGAATGTTAATATCAGAAATCCAGAATTGCATGATCACCATCACTCTTGCTAAAAATAATATCATCAATCCTACCATTTTTAATCACAATGACCTAAAGGCTATTTTCGACGAACAGCTAACAGAGGTCCCTATAGTTAGCCTTATGGATGTATCTAAGATTAAAATTCTTCAAAATAATGTTCTTGTCCACGTTATAGTCCAGTATCCTAGAGTTAAGCGTATTTGTAAAAAGGTCCTGCTCTTCCCTGTTGCACATTACCATACTATGCTACAAATAGAAAACAACATCGTGGCTGAATGTGATGACGGAATCCTAGCAGTCTCAGATTGCACTTCTACCAATTTGGCCACATTTTGCAAAAAAGCGCCCCAAGACACCTGTGCCAAGCAGTTACATGCAGGCGGGGCGGCTACATGCCGGACGCGGCCCAGCAATCTGGAACCCCTTACAATTGTGGACGACGGAGTAATTATCATTAATGAGAAACTGAAGAGGATTACCATCGATGACGGTCCCACAACGACCATAATAGGGACCCACCTCATTACTTTTGAGAGAAAGGCGGTGATCAACGACTCCGTATATTTGAACCTCAACCACTCAGTGAATATGAGCCCGGGTATTGCGGCCTCCCCCTTAATTAACATCACGGGACACGATCACATACTGAGTCTACCATTGCTACAGCGGATGAACGAGCATAACCTGCGTTTACTGCAGGAGCTACGGGATGACGTGTCGGATGGAGGTTCCCCGAGGATTTGGTTCGCCGCAGGAGTTGCCGTCAGCCTCATGCTATGCGGCTTGGTCCTGCTCCAACAACACTGCAGGCGCAAACGAGAGGCAGCCCAGCTACAAAAGTCCATCGACGAACTGGCTGTCACCGAGGACGGCGTCCAATTTAAGGGGGGAGTAGTTAACAACCAACCCCCAGCTTAGGCTGAGCAGGCCAGTTCTTACTTACCTTATTAATGTTAATCATTTATCATGTTTACCATTCTCTAGTATTAATCACTTTTTATTATTATCAATATTATTATTACATTTCTCCCTCATGCATGGTCCACCCTAAATCGGGTCCGACTTATTGGCCCTAGAGCTGAGCCAGCACATTGTACCATTCCGAGCCGTGGCTCCTTTTCATTGGCTGACAACAATCGTATGACTTTTGCAAAATGTGCAAGGTCAGCGGTCTGCCACGGGCATCCGGCTATGCATGAGTTTTTGTTCAATCTTAAGTTTAGTTTTAATTTGGATTTGAAATAAAGAGCTCCAGCTCGTTCATAAAACTCCGGCCTTAGCCGTTATATTATTTTGATTATCGAATTTGGTTATCGTGCCTTAAGGGCCGTGACATCGGAGATAAGTATCTCCCACCGTATACTTCGGAAGAAGCAAGGGAGTCGAAGCTACCACCCGACTCCGATGTGGCTGCCAATCTTGGTGGCCGCCAACAATCAATCAGCGGGCAGTACTCTACTGCCATCCCCCTACGGATATATCACCTACCGGCTCTACCCCTGCCGCGGAGGAGCCGCCAGCCGGCACGGATAATTAAATAATTTACACAACATCCATGGCTGTGACAGTCTTCCTCTTGGCGTGTTCGGTGTAGGTGACGGCATCGCGGATAACGTTCTCCAAGAACACCTTCAGAACGCCACGTGTTTCCTCGTAAATGAGTCCCGAGATGCGCTTCACACCGCCGCGACGAGCCAAACGGCGGATTGCTGGCTTAGTGATACCCTGGATGTTATCTCGCAGCACTTTGCGATGACGCTTGGCGCCTCCTTTTCCCAAGCCTTTGCCTCCTTTACCGCGACCAGTCATATTTCACTATTTTCTACTGTTAACACACTGCACGAAACGAAAGTCACTGAAGAACTAATTCCTGATTTTCGACGCACTCTTATTTATACCTAAAACCCCAGAAACACGAGCGAGTCCGAACGATATGTGCGTCCCGCTCTTCGCTCACCGCTCTCTGCTCGACAAGTGAGATGGCCTCTGCTTCCCTCTCTTTTCAACCCTCCTCGTTTTGCTATATAAGTAGGTAGCAAATGCAGCTATCGTTTATTGTGTTTTGAAACGTGAAGTGAACGTGAACTCGAAAATGGCCCGTACCAAGCAAACCGCTCGGAAATCGACTGGTGGCAAGGCGCCACGCAAACAACTGGCTACTAAGGCCGCTCGCAAGAGCGCACCAGCCACCGGAGGCGTGAAGAAGCCCCATCGGTATCGCCCTGGAACTGTTGCCCTGCGTGAGATCCGTCGATACCAGAAGAGTACCGAGCTCCTGATCCGCAAGCTGCCTTTCCAGCGTCTGGTGCGTGAAATCGCTCAGGACTTCAAGACTGACCTGCGATTCCAGAGCTCGGCAGTGATGGCTCTGCAGGAAGCTAGCGAGGCCTATCTGGTTGGCCTCTTTGAAGATACCAACTTGTGCGCCATTCATGCCAAGCGTGTCACCATCATGCCCAAAGACATCCAGTTGGCCCGTCGCATTCGCGGCGAGCGTGCTTAAGTGTGCGTGCTGCCAATGCGCTAACATACTTTGTACAAATCGGTCCTTTTCAGGACCACAAATTACAGTCAATGAGATACTAATTTTTATCTGCAGGCTTCAACGTTAAAATAAAAAAATAACTTTTCGACTCGTTCCTTCGTAAGTGGAGTTAATAATTGTATGTAACTTTTTGTGATTTGATAGAAATTAGAATTGATAAAATCAATAAATATTGGATTGGGTGGGGTTTTTAATGCGATGGAGCTGCTATGCGGCAGGGATGGTCAAGACTTTCAAGCATCAGAAAATAACTAAAAAATATTACATGCGAGATGAACAAAAATTAGCTAGGCTTGTGAATCTATTTGCTTAATAAAACATAAACAGATTTAAAAATACATTTTTTATATTTTCTTTTTAATGTTAAGTGCAACCTCCACGATATTTTTATATGGGACACAAAAAAAACTGCTTATAGGTATATATATTCCTGAATTTATATATCGTTTTTTGTAATATTAGATTTATTTAATAGATTAGATTCAATTTGATTGTACTTTTGGTATTATCACGTTTTTCAAAAAATTTCGTTATAAATGTCGGCATGTTTTTAGAAAGGGAGGGTTATGTGGGACAACCACGATCAACATTAGACATTCAAGCATCAACAAAAAATCGAAAAACTTTTAAACGCTATCTGAAAATAAATCATATGCGTTAATGAATGCATAATGCTTTATAAAAAACAAGAAAAATATTATTAAGTATATTTTTTAGATTTTTTTCTTTAATGTTAACTTGAGTGCGGCCTCAATGGGATTCATACATGAAACACATATTAGCAAATTTTGTAAAAACTGCTTATAAACATGCATCCAATGCTGTACTGTCTTGAGCAAAGACATGATATATCTAAGAAAACATCGAATAAATACAATATTTTAAAAGATTTATATTTGTAACAGTCAGAAAACCATTGCCGAATGTAGCTTGATAGCCAACTTCGTACGTAGCCAAGGGACAACTTGGAACAAGTAATAAAATACCTAAACTAATGATAAGTAAATATAATTGTAGTACTTATTTAAGTAAAAGGTTCAAATTTATTTTTTCATTAGCAAGTTACAAAATATTTTTAAGATATCATATTTTAAAATGGGTTTTTAAGAAAATTGCTCATGTTACGAATGTCTATGTTGAAGTTGATAAGGCAATAAAAGGTCGCAAAAACAAGATACTTACATTTTGAAAACATTACCTGCTTAATAGATCGTTTAAGAATGTAAAACAATAAAAAGATTGTTAAGTTTTAGAATCTTAAGCACTAAAAATAAGAAAATTTGTTTGCACTTCAAACAAATAATAGCAGAGCAAATGCCTGATGCCAGGCGCACAGTTAAAGTGCTCTCCTCCTCGATTCTCATCCGAACGAACGAGGTTGGTAATAAGCGCGCGGCCCATTTTCTATACGAAAAAGTGTATTTTAGTGAAGAAAAATGTCTGATTCTGCAGTTGCAACGTCCGCTTCCCCAGTGGCTGCCCCGTCAGTGTCAGTTGAGAAGAAGGTGGCCACCAAGAAGGCATCTGGATCCGCTGCCCCAAAGGTGAAAAGGGCTGCTGCCCCGCCATCGCATCCGCCAACTCAACAAATGGTGGACGCATCCATCAAGAATTTGAAGGAACGTGGCGGCTCATCGCTTCTGGCAATTAAGAAATACATCACTGCCACCTATAAATGCGATGCCCAGAAGCTGGCTCCATTCATCAAGAAATACTTGAAATCCGCCGTGGTCAATGGAAAGCTGATCCAAACCAAGGGAAAAGGGGCGTCTGGCTCATTTAAACTGTCGGCCTCCGCCAAGAAGGATCCGAAGCCGAAGCCTGCGTCTGCTGAGAAGAAGGTGAAAAGCAAGAAGGTAGCCGTCAGGAAGACCGGATCCACCGCCAAGAAAGCTGCCGCCGGAGCTGACGAGAAGCCCAAGGCTAAGAAGGCTGTTACCACCAAAAAGACCGCAGAGAAGAAGAAAACCGAAAAGGCAAAGGCCAAGGATGCCAAGAAAACTGGAACCGTAAAGGCGAAGCCAACAGCAGCGAAGGCCAAGTCGATCGCAGCGAAGCCAAAGGCGGCGAAAGCACCAAAGGCCAAGCCAGCGGCGTCTGCTAAGCCCAAAAAGGCGGTGAAAAAAGCAGCTGCTCCTGCTACCGCTAAAAAGCCGAAAGCCAAGACTACGGCTGCCAAGAAGTAAATTGTGCAAAAGTACAGTACCTGGTACCTGCTCGCAATCGCTATTTTAGATTTCGATATCTGAAATTAGTTTAAACAAGCCCTTTTCAGGGCTACAACGTTCGTTAACAAGAGAAAGATACTTTCAATTTAAAACTTTGTACATTTTACTTATCCAATTATTTTGTTAGGCCGTTAGCATTTTTTTTTAAAGAAGTGTGGCCGCATTGATTTCAGCAGCTGTACCAGAGTATCTTAAAATGCAAGTCAAAGAATGTTCCTCGCCACTTTTTGCAGAAACTCGTTATCAATCGATGTTCATGATTTAATAACTATACTATAAAGCTCCAGAATAAGTTCTTCAGAAAAAAAACACAAATTGAACTTATATCACGAATTTGATTGGCAAATGGTATATTGAAAATGTAGTTTCTTTGGTAAAATGTGTTGTGGCCCTGAAAAGGGCCGTTTTGGATCTTTCTGCCCATACGCAGCAAGAGAAAATTACTTGGAGCTGGTGTACTTGGTGACAGCCTTGGTTCCCTCACTGACGGCGTGCTTGGCCAACTCTCCGGGCAGGAGCAGGCGAACAGCCGTTTGGATCTCCCGACTGGTTATGGTCGAGCGCTTGTTGTAGTGAGACGAGACGCCTCGGCAGCAATGCGCTCGAAGATATCATTCACAAAGCTGTTCATGATGCTCATTGCCTTCGACGAAATGCCGGTGTCAGGGTGGACCTGCTTCAGGACCTTGTAAATGTAGATGGCGTAGCTCTCCTTCCTCTTGCGCTTCTTCTTCTTATCGGTCTTGGTGATGTTCTTCTGGGCTTTGCCAGCCTTCTTGGCTGCCTTTCCACTAGTTTTCGGCGGCATTATTCACTTCACTTATGATTTCACAAACACAACTCACTGATCATAATGGTGCCCAAGCGCGTTCAGCTTTATACTTTTTTTCGAGCAATGTTTTCAGGTCTAAGGCACCCACCCCTAAATGAACGCGCAGGCAGACGCAAAAGTATAAATATGTGGCTACCCGGGGCTCGTCGAGCATTCGTTTTCAGTGTGTAAAGTGAAATACTCGTAAAGAAAAATGTCTGGTCGTGGAAAAGGTGGCAAAGTGAAGGGAAAGGCAAAGTCCCGCTCTAACCGTGCCGGTCTTCAGTTCCCAGTGGGCCGTATTCACCGTTTGCTCCGCAAGGGCAACTATGCCGAGCGAGTTGGGGCCGGCGCTCCAGTTTACCTGGCTGCTGTGATGGAATATCTGGCCGCTGAGGTTCTCGAATTGGCTGGCAATGCTGCTCGTGACAACAAGAAGACTAGGATTATTCCTCGTCATCTGCAGCTGGCCATCCGCAACGACGAGGAGTTGAACAAACTACTCTCCGGCGTCACCATTGCCCAGGGTGGAGTGTTGCCCAACATCCAGGCTGTTCTGTTGCCCAAGAAGACCGAGAAGAAGGCTTAAACGTTTTAAATGCGGAGCCTACTACATACTTGTACATAAAAAATAAAACCCAACCGTCCTTTTCAGGACGACCAAGTTTTTACCAAAGAAGTGAAGATTTTCCAATACGTATATTATATCATTAAAACAAGAAATGTCGTTGAATAGCACTTGGTCAGAAATAAGATCTGGAATATTCTAAGAAGTTCGTCGCCAAAAAGACGCATTTCCGTTAATGTTGTATCTGCAAGCGGTACAGCCTCTACAAAATACATACCTGAACCCATTTGAAATTTAATTTTGGTTCAATGCAATATGTATATGCAGTATCAACTTTCGAGTTCCCGGTCAGTATGCCAATAAATCAAAAAATTATTTGAAAATTTGTCTCCTTCGAAAATTTGAATGGTGGTCCTGAAAAGGACCGATTGCTGAATGAAGTACAAGCTGTACTAGTTTTTTAACCGCCGAAGCCGTACAGGGTGCGGCCTTGCCTCTTCAGAGCGTACACAACATCCATGGCTGTGACAGTCTTCCTCTTGGCGTGTTCGGTGTAGGTGACGGCATCGCGGATAACGTTCTCCAAGAACACCTTCAGAACGCCACGTGTTTCCTCGTAAATGAGTCCCGAGATGCGCTTCACACCGCCGCGACGAGCCAAACGGCGGATTGCTGGCTTAGTCATACCCTGGATGTTATCCCGCAGCACTTTGCGATGACGCTTGGCGCCTCCTTTTCCCAAGCCTTTGCCTCCTTTACCGCGACCAGTCATATTTCACTATTTTCTACTGTTAACACACTGCACGAAACGAAAGTCACTGAAGAACTAATTCCTGATTTTCGACGCACTCTTATTTATACCTAAAACCCCAGAAACACGAGCGAGTCCGAACGATATGTGCGTCCCGCTCTTCGCTCACCGCTCTCTGCTCGACAAGTGAGATGGCCTCTGCTTCCCTCTCTTTTCAACCCTCCTCGTTTTGCTATATAAGTAGGTAGCAAATGCAGCTATCGTTTATTGTGTTTTGAAACGTGAAGTGAACGCGAACTCGAAAATGGCCCGTACCAAGCAAACAGCTCGGAAATCGACTGGTGGCAAGGCGCCACGCAAACAACTGGCTACTAAGGCCGCTCGCAAGAGCGCACCAGCCACCGGAGGCGTGAAGAAGCCCCATCGGTATCGCCCTGGAACTGTTGCCCTGCGTGAGATCCGTCGATACCAGAAGAGTACCGAGCTCCTGATCCGCAAGCTGCCTTTCCAGCGTCTGGTGCGTGAAATCGCTCAGGACTTCAAGACTGACCTGCGATTCCAGAGCTCGGCAGTGATGGCTCAGGAAGCTAGCGAGGCCTATCTGGTTGGCCTCTTTGAAGATACCAACTTGTGCGCCATTCATGCCAAGCGTGTCACCATCATGCCCAAAGACATCCAGTTGGCCCGTCGTATTCGCGGCGAGCGTGCTTAAGTGTGCGTGCTGCCAATGCGCTAACATACTTTGTACAAATCGGTCCTTTTCAGGACCACAAATTACAATCAATCAATCTGCAGGCTTCAACGTTAAAATAAAAAAATAACTTTTCGACTCGTTCCTTCGTAAGTGGAGTTAATAATTGTATGTGACTTTTTGTGATTTGATATAAATTAGAATTGATAAAATCAATAAATATTGGATTGAGTGGGGTTTTTAATGCGATGGAGCTGCTATGCGGCAGGGATGGTCAAGACTTTCAAGCATCAGAAAAAAACTAAAAAATATTACATGCGAGATGAACAAAAATTAGCTAGGCTTGTGAATCTATTTGCTTAATAAAACATAAACAGATTTAAAAATACATTTTTTATATTTTCTTTTTAATGTTAAGTGCAACCTCCACGATATTTTTATATGGGACACAAAAAAAACTGCTTATACATAGGTATATATATTCCTGAATTTATATATCGTTTTTTGTAATATTAGATTTATTTAATAGATTAGATTCAATTTGATTGTACTTTTGGTATTATCACGTTTTTCAAAAAATTTCGTTATAAATGTCGGCATGTTTTTAGAAAGGGAGGGTTATGTGGGACAACCACGATCAACATTAGACATTCAAGCATCAACAAAAAATCGAAAAACTTTTAAACGCTATCTGAAAATAAATCATATGCGTTAATGAATGCATAATGCTTTATAAAAAACAAGAAAAATATTATTAAGTATATTTTTTAGATTTTTTTCTTTAATGGTTACTTGAGTGCGGCCTCAATGGGATTCATACATGAAACACATATTAGCAAATTTTGTAAAAACTGCTTATAAACATGCATCCAATGCTGTACTGTCTTGAGCAAAGACATGATATATCTAAGAAAACATCGAATAAATACAATATTTTAAAAGATTTATATTTTTAACAGTCAGAAAACCATTGCCGAATGTAGCTTGATAGCCAACTTCGTACGTAGCCAAGGGACAACTTGGAACAAGTAATAAAATACCTAAACTAATGATAAGTAAATATAATTGTAGTACTTATTTAAGTAAAAGGTTCAAATTTATTTTTTCATTAGCAAGTTACAAAATATTTTTAAGATATCATATTTTAAAATGGGTTTTTAAGAAAATTGCTCATGTTACGAATGTCTATGTTGAAGTTGATAAGGCAATAAAAGGTCGCAAAAACAAGATACTTACATTTTGAAAACATTAGCTGCTTAATAGATCATTTAAGAATGTAAAACAATAAAAAGATTGTTAAGTTTTAGAATCTTAAGCACTAAAAATAAGAAAATATGTTTGCACTTCAAACAAATAATAGCAGAGCAAATGCCTGATGCCAGGCGCACAGTTAAAGTGCTCTCCTCCTTGATTCTCATCCGAACGAAGGAGGTTGGTAATAAGCGCGCGGCCCATTTTCTATACGAAAAAGTGTATTTTAGTGAAGAAAAATGTCTGATTCTGCAGTTGCAACGTCCGCTTCCCCAGTGGCTGCCCCGTCAGTGTCAGTTGAGAAGAAGGTGGCCACCAAGAAGGCATCTGGATCCGCTGCCCCAAAGGTGAAAAGGGCTGCTGCCCCGCCATCGCATACGCCAACTCAACAAATGGTGGACGCATCCATCAAGAATTTGAAGGAACGTGGCGGCTCATCGCTTCTGGCAATTAAGAAATACATCACTGCCACCTATAAATGCGATGCCCAGAAGCTGGCTCCATTCATCAAGAAATACTTGAAATCGGCCGTGGTCAATGGAAAGCTGATCCAAACAAAGGGAAAAGGGGCGTCTGGCTCATTTAAACTGTCGGCCTCCGCCAAGAAGGATCCGAAGCCGAAGCCTGCGTCTGCTGAGAAGAAGGTGAAAAGCAAGAAGGTAGCCGTCAAGAAGACCGGATCCACCGCCAAGAAAGCTGCCGCCGGAGCTGACGAGAAGAAGCCCAAGGCTAAGAAGGCTGTTACCACCAAAAAGACCGCAGAGAAGAAGAAAACCGAAAAGGCGAAGGCCAAGGATGCCAAGAAAACTGGAACCGTAAAGGCGAAGCCAACAGCAGCGAAGGCCAAGTCGATCGCAGCGAAGCCGAAGGCGGCGAAAGCACCAAAGGCCAAGCCAGCGGCGTCTGCTAAGCCCAAAAAGGCGGTGAAAAAAGCAGCTGCTCCTGCTACCGCTAAAAAGCCGAAAGCCAAGACTACGGCTGCCAAGAAGTAAATTGTGCAAAAGTACAGTACCTGGTACCTGCTCGCCATCGCTATTTTAGATTTCGATATCTGAAATTAGTTTAAACAAGCCCTTTTCAGGGCTACAACGTTCGTTAACAAGAGAAAGATACTTTCAATTTAAAACTTTGTACATTTTACTTATCCAATTATTTTGTTAGGCCGTTAGCATTTTTTTTTTTTAAGAAGTGTGGCCGCATTGATTTCAGCAGCTGTACCAGAGTATCTTAAAATGCAAGTCAAAGAATGTTCCTCGCCACTTTTTGCAGAAACTCGTTATCAATCGATGTTCATGATTTAATAACTATACTATAAAGCTCCAGAATAAGTTCTTCAGAAAAAAAAAACACAAATTGAACTTATATCACGAATTTGATTGGCAAATGGTATATTGAAAATGTAGTTTCTTTGGTAAAATGTGTTGTGGCCCTGAAAAGGGCCGTTTTGGATCTTTCTGCCCATACGCAGCAAGAGAAAATTACTTGGAGCTGGTGTACTTGGTGACAGCCTTGGTTCCCTCACTGACGGCGTGCTTGGCCAACTCTCCGGGCAGGAGCAGGCGAACAGCCGTTTGGATCTCCCGACTGGTTATGGTCGAGCGCTTGTTGTAGTGAGCCACTTCACTTATGATTTCACAAACACAACTCACTGATCATAATGGTGCCCAAGCGCGTTCAGCTTTATACTTTTTTTCGAGCAATGTTTTCAGGTCTAAGGCACCCACCCCTAAATGAACGCGCAGGCAGACGCAAAAGTATAAATATGTGGCTACCCGGGGCTCGTCGAGCATTCGTTTTCAGTGTGTAAAGTGAACTAAGTGAAATACTCGTAAAGAAAAATGTAAGCTGTGTAATTCCAGTACATAATGTTATTTAGTATATTTAATGCAATCTAGTATTAATCGATTTAGTTTTAAGAGATATTGTAAATAATAATGAACGGGCACACTACTAATAAGCGACGCCGCTAAAGAAGAACAAAAAAGCGCAACCAAATTTGAAATTTTTAAATAAAAACCAATAAGTTTATAAATCAGGTGTGGGGTTTGCCCAAATGTTGCGCAATGTTATCATACAGTGAGGTTGTTAAGATGTCCAAAGACGAGCTGCTGGAGCTCCTTTCCGAGATGGGCATCATGTTCGAGGCTGATGCAACAATTTACCAACTCCGTGCCGCGTTAAACCGTGCAAAGAATCTGGAGGCTAACATCGAGGACGCCGAGGACACAGAGATCCAGGGTCAAGATGAGGAGCAGGATTCCCCGAGCACACCGAAGCTTGCAAACCGCATGCTAACGCTGATCGAAGACCGTGAGAAATTGCAAATGGCCGACGCTGTGGCGCCGTTATTGGAACCTTCTGGAAGTTCGCAGCAAACCGTTATGAACATGTCGAGGCAAGAACCGATTGAGCAGAACATTCGCTCAATGGCTCGCGAAACGTCGGAAATCAATCAGATGATGGAACTGTACACCGCTAGAAAGAAGCTAGCCGAACTCAAATTGATAGTCGCCGAATTGGAAGGCATGACTACACCGAATGCTTCCATACATCAAATCGATCTGAAGGATGTGGAGGCCATGATCCCGGAGTTTTCAGGAGACGACAACCTGTCGGTCCAGGTTTGGATCCGTGAATTGGAAAAAGCTGCCGAGGTTCATAAACTAAGCGTTACACAATGCCTATCTATTGGCACCCGTCTTCTTCGAGGATCAGCTAGGCAATACATGCTGTACGAAAAGGTGTCTTCCTGGCCAGAAATGAGCGCCACGCTCACCCAAGTTTTTGGAAACAGAATGTCAAACCAGGAAATTGCGAAACAACTGCAAAAACGCACAATTGGGAAGTCCGAGACCTTGATGCAGTATTTCATCACAATGCGCAATATCGCCCAGCAAGGCAACTTTGATGAAGTAGACGTCGTGAAGTACATCGTCGATGGACTAGAGGACCACAGTGGACGCGCTGCTCCACTCTACTATTGTATCACGTTGGATGAGCTACGTCAAAAGCTAATGCGATTCCAGTCTGTACGTCTGGAGTCCAATCGTAAAGCCGTCACCATGATCCCTCGCCCAGGAGCCGTAATTCCGAAAGACACTAGATGCTACAACTGCCGACAAATGGGGCACACCGCCAAAGATTGCAAGAAGCCGAAAAGACCGGACAACGGATGCTTCATCTGTTTCGAAGTGGGCCATATGCACCGTCAGTGTCCCAAGCGCACCGTGGGCTTTACCTTGCCAGAAGCTGAAGAAACCATGGATGAAAAGCCGTTTATTCAGTTAGTAAGTTTAAGATTAAGTAGTTTAGCAGGATTCACCGATATTAAAAATGTTTTCGCTTTGTTAGATACCGGAAGCCCAATAAGCTTTTTGGGAAAGTCATACTATCCATATTTAAATGAAGATCATCAGCTAAAGAAAAGTCCCTTTCGCGGAATTGGTGGCACATCAATACCCACGTACGGAAAAGTATCCTGTTCAATTTTGTTCGAGAAAAAGTATCACGATTTAGAAATATACGTTATTCCCGATCTCATCTTACCTACAGCGCTTCTCCTTGGCAGAGACGCCCTTAAATTACTCAACATTAAACTTTTTGTGAAAAGAAATCATGAAAGAAATGAATCAAATTTAATTTCAATAAATAATCGTATTGCTTTCGTTAACGAATCATTCTGTGCATCCTTGCTAAGCGATATAAATAATAGATTAATTTTAGATAAAACGCAACCCTTTAAATTAAGTATTGATCCTGTAAACCCGAATGCACCCTTGGTTCCTGATAATTCTCTCGCGGATTGGCTTTCTGATATGAAAAGCATTTGTGGAGCTATGTCTATTGACCTTGATAACGTAGATATAGGCCGCGATTTTGGTGTTTCTTCGGCTGAGAAATGTAGTATTATCATAAAGCATTACTCGGATAATATAACTAATGCGTGCGGGTCGCCTAAATGTTTAATGAGCATACGATTAACTGATTCTACACCGTTTCATAGTGCACCGAGAAGATTATCATACTTAGAGAGAGACGTTGTTAATAAAACAGTTGCCGAGTTGTTAGCCAGTAATATTATTAGACCTAGTCAGTCCCCTTATGCATCTCCCATAGTCCTTGTCAAGAAAAAGAATGGAGAAATCCGCATGTGCATCGATTACCGAGCGTTAAATAAATTAACAATTAGAGATAACTTTCCGTCCCCATTGATCGAAGATTGCTTAGAATATCTCGAAAGTAAAAAGGTTTTTTCAGTTGTAGATTTAAGGAGTGGATTCCACCAAATCGGCATGGACCCCGAGTCCGTGAAATACACCGCATTTATAACACCTGACGGACACTATGAATACTTGCGTATGCCTTTCGGCCTAAAAAATGGCCCTGCCGTTTTTCAACGATTTATTTCCAACGTACTCCATGAAATGATACGTAATCGTCAGGTTTATGTTTATATGGATGACATCATCCTGGCGACTTGTACGGTAGAAGAGCATCTTGTTTTACTTTCCAAATTACTAGACCGTCTTAATGAAAACCGCCTTGAAATTAATTACAAGAAAAGTGTATTCCTAAAGAACCGCATTGATTATTTAGGATACAATGTCTGTACGAATGGTATTCTTCCAAACGAGACACACCTAAAGGCTATTCGTGAATACCCTGAACCTCTGAATTGTAAGTCCCTTCATTCTTGTTTAGGCTTATTCTCATACTTCCGTAAGTTTGTTCCGTCATTTTCACGTATTGCTAAACCGTTGTCTGATCTGCTTAAAAATGGAGGTCCGTTCCCGATGGGAAAACTGGAAATGGAAGCTTTTACTAGCTTAAAGAAAGCATTGTCAAGTCCGCCCGTTCTTTCCTTATTTAACCCTCATAGTGAAACCGAACTGCATACCGATGCGAGCTCCCACGGGTTTGGAGCTGTGCTGATGCAGCGCCAAGATGATGGCAAGTTACATCCGGTCTTTTTCTATTCCCGTAAAGCGACTGCCGCCGAATCTCGTTATCATAGTTTTGAGCTTGAGACCCTTGCGATAATATATTCTCTCCGTCGTTTCCGTGTGTATTTAGAACACAAGCCGTTCCGTATCGTTACCGATTGTAATTCCCTTGTTCAGACGTTAAGTAAGAAATCCATAAATCCCCGTATTGCACGATGGTCCTTAGAATTGGAAAATTATAACTACTCTATTGTACATAGACCCGGTTCTAGTATGACGCACGTCGATGCCTTGAGTCGACAAACCGAATTGTTAGATACCGTGATAGATGATATTTGCGATCCGTGTGTGCTTCCGACTAAGCCGAAATCCCTTCATGATAGTGTTTTAGAACCGATATACCCGTACGATCCTTTGAACCCGATAGATCCGTGTGAATCCGTTAGCCGTATGAACCCGATAGATCCGTGTGAATCCGTTAGCCGTATGAACCCGATAGATCCGTGTGAATCCGTTAGCCGTATGAATCCGGTAGATCCGCGTAAGACCGTTAGATCCTTGAGCCCGTACGATAATGAAAAACCGTTAGGTCTGTGTGACTCCGTAAACCAGTTAGATCTCGTTGGTCGTCTCGCGATAGCTATTCCCGAAAGTTCCGTAAATCTGTGTGAAGCGTATAAGCCGTCTCTTCCGTGCGATGTAAATATGGATACCGTAGTAAATGTAGTTGGAGCTACTCCTGGGGATATAGATTTACTCTTACAGACCGAGCAGATTAGGGATCCGGAAATTGTCAAACTCCGTGATAAATTAGAAAGAGAAGCCGTTGGTTGTTTTGAACTTATTGATGGAATAATTTATAGAAAGAATGATGCCGGAAGGTTATGTTTGTATGCTCCAACTCAAATACAAGAACAGTTGATCAGATTATGTCATGAAAAGTTGGGTCATCTTGGTGTTGATAAGTGTGTTGATGACCTGAAAGATAAGTATTGGTTTCCGTTGTTGAGGAGCAAAGTTGAATCCTTTATCCGCAATTGTTTGCCGTGTATCCTGCATTCAGTACCTAAAAGTGTCCATGACCGTACCCTTCATAGCATTCCGAAAGCCCCAATTCCGTTTGATACCGTTCACATTGACCATTTGGGTCCGTTGCCGTGCATCAATTCGAAAAGAAAACACCTGTTAGTTGCTATCGATGCTTTTACCAAGTTCGTGAAATTGTACCCGGTTAATTCTACCAGTACCAAAGAAGTTAATTGCAGTCTTTTGAAATATTTTGAGTATTATAGCCGACCACGACGAATTATTTCGGATCGTGGTACTTGTTTTACATCATTTGAGTTTTCTAGTTTCCTAAGTGAGCGAAATATAGAGCACATTAAAGTTGCTACCGCTGCCCCCCAGGCGAATGGTCAGGTGGAACGCATAAACCGAGTGTTAACCCCGATGTTAGGTAAATTATCTGAACCGTTGAATCAATCCGATTGGTACAAGTTGGTCAACCGAGTTGAATTTGCAATCAATAATTCCGTTCAGAAGAGTACCGGAAAGACTCCTAGTATTTTGCTTTTTGGTAGCAACCAACGGGGACCTATTGTAGACGAATTATCCGAGTATCTTGAGGAGAAGTTTAGCCTTTCTAACCCGCGTGATGTTGCCTCCGAAAGGACAAAAGCTAGTGAAAATATTAAACGGTCACAAGAGCGGAATGAGTTTCGATATGCTTTGAAACATAAGGCACCCCCCCGTTATAAGGTTAACGATTTTGTAGCTATCCGAAATGTTGATGTTACTCCAGGATCTTGTAAGAAATTCTCGCCGAAATATCGTGGTCCTTATAAAATCAACCGTGTATTCCCGAATGATAGATATGAAGTCACCGACATAGAAGAGTGCCAGCTCACCCAACTTCCTTACAGGGGCATTCTTGAAGCCGCCAGACTTAAACCTTGGGTGCAAACGTGTACGAAAACCGTTAATTCTTATAGTTGACTATGTAGTTAGTAAATATGTAAAGATCGAGGTCGATCTAGAGTCAGGATTGGCCGAATGTAAGCTGTGTAATTCCAGTACATAATGTTATTTAGTATATTTAATGCAATCTAGTATTAATCGATTTAGTTTTAAGAGATATTGTAAATAATAATGAACGGGCACACTACTAATAAGCGACGCCGCTAAAGAAGAACAAAAAAGCGCAACCAAATTTGAAATTTTTAAATAAAAACCAATAAGTTTATAAGAAAAATGTCTGGTCGAGGCAAAAAAGAAAAAAAAGCTTTTATGAAATTGTGATTCCGGGAAAAAAAGGAAAAACAAAAATTCTTAGAAACTTAAAGTTATAATACAGATAGTGACTGAAAATATATAATAAGCTTACAGATAGTGACTGAAAAAATTATATGTGATCAGATAGTGACTGAATTTTTTAACGAATACAAAGTAAAGAAAAACAAAAAAGTGGATCTGCTGGTGTCCACAAAAAAAGAGCAGCTTGCTGCTTGTTCAACGTCCTTAAATAACAAAATAAGGGAACTAAAAATTGACCAAAAATCAAAAACAAAGAAAACGACTTCAAATTTGCGTAAAACGCGAAATGCGCCATACATAACGACATCCAATCTCACAAAGAAATTAAATCGTGCCTCAATTAAGCCGGTTGATATGTCTTCGATAACATATAATACGGACCCGGCAGTTGCACCTGACCCGAGTACCAACATTTTGACCATGGAGGTCGATTTAAGCTCTTTAAAGCGCCAGCGCGATAGTAAGACGACATCCGAAATTAGTGAAGAAGAATATTCCGAAGATTCCTACGAAACAGAGGAAGAGGACGAAAAAGAAGTCGAAGCCCCCATTACTAAAGAACAACTAGATAGCATAATGGAGGAACTAACCCTGCTACGACAAGAAAATCAGCACCTGAAGTACGAACGCACCAACACGGCAGCCATCAAGAACAACAAATTTGCTCTTTTAAGCAACGATGACAACAGCCAGGACTTTCCTAGGCTTGGAAAGCACCACCCAAGCAAGAAACAACCAAAGAAGATAGCAACAACTTCGACATCACCAACGACACCAACGACACCAACAATTGCAGTATCTAAGCAAGTAAAAGACTTGCCCATTATAGTAGTCTTTAACCAAAACCCAAAACTCCTACAAATTTGTCTAAGAACTATTATTAAGCAGGAAGACTAAAAAGTTTGTTGTTGAGGTATGTGGCTGTTAAGGATATTGTTGAATAGGTTTATGAGTCTTTGAGTTACAGGTTATGATAGGTTCTTTAACATTGGGTATGATGTTCTATCGCGGCCAGGAGTTTTGCCTTTGAGGGAATTTAACGCACTGGAGAACTCTATAAAATTGATGTTATCGTCTATCATCAATGCTTCAGCGCACGGTGCTAAGAGAGTAGTTGACGATTCTATTTGAGATTTTTTCTGTTGAAAAATTGTGCTAAAATTCTCGTCGGCTGCTTGTTCTGACCTGTAGTTTGCAAAGGTTTGAGCGATTTCCGATTTGCCAGTTATGTTTCGGGATGAATCATTTGGAGAGGAAATGCAGTGGATGTCATGTTTTAGCTTCCTGCCACAGAAAGTATTAATGTTTGACCACATTCTAGCAGTCGTAGAGTTTGGTCTAATTTCCGATGTCAAAGTTTGTAGTGCTATCTTTTTTGATTCTTTTAAATGTCGTCTAAAAAGGGCCTTGGTTTTCTTGAAGTGTATTATATTCTCAGTAGTAATACAGCGCTTTAGCTGATTCGAAGCTCTGTTTTTGTTGGTTTTGAGTTCTTCAAGGTTTTTACTCCACCAAGGTACTGTTTTCTTTCTGTTTAAGCTGGGGTTTGATTGTGGAATAGAGATGTTCGCACTTTGTCTTATAATTTTAATTATTTTTGCTGCTTCTTGATTTACTTCGTTGTTACTTGTTCCTAGAATGTGGTATTTCTCCGTAAGGAACGAAAAAAATGACCAGTCAGCTGCGTCTAGTTATACCCGTTACTCGTAGAGTAAAAGGGTATACTAGATTCGTCGGAAAGTATGTAACAGGCAGAAGGAAGCGTTTCCGACCCCATAAAGTATATATATGATCAGGATCACTAGCCGAGTCGATCTAGCCATGTCCGTCTGTCCGTCTGTCCGGATGAACGCTGAGATCTCGGAAAATATGAGCTAGGCTATTGAGGTTTGGCATGCAGATTCCTGAGCTTCTTACGCAGCGCAAGTTTGTTTCAGTAGACTGCCATGCCCACTCTAACGCCCACAAGCCGCCCACAACTGTGGCTCCAACAGTTTTGATGCTAGATAGAAAATTTTAACAGAAATGTATTAGTCTTGTCAATACCTATACCTAATAAAAAATGTTGCTACGCCCACTCTAACGCCCACAAACCTCACAAGAAAAAAAGCTATGACGTCAGAGCCAGACAATGCCCTTCAGTTCTGCAGTAGGGACGCGGTGACATGGCTCAAGGCAAAAAGCTTTTTTTGTGCCTAAAACGCTGTACCGCTGTTGACGTCAGCAGAACAGTCGGCGCAGCGTAGAACACTGCCTACGAAAACGATCGTGCAACAAAGAAAGGCACATATTCGGAGATTTCCCTCTCTTTCTTGTCTTATAATCTGCCTGCACTCCACGCTCGCAGAGACAAACTCGGCCGGTCCGTTATTTTTTTTGCGTCTCTCCGTTATGTTCGGCTAGCGACTAATATTTCGGCGGAAAAATTTTCGTGGAGCAGCGACATGTGAATGCCCTAATATTTTAGGAGCATTATCGTATATCGAAAAAAAAAACTAATATTGTTTTATAAAAGTAAATTATTTGGTTATAGTAAAATTAAGTAAATTGAATTTACTTATAATGTTATGTTTACTTATTATTCATTTTTATTACAATATAATTTTGTAGTTTAGTTATGGAAATTTAGTCCGTTAAAATTGATTTAAATATTTAAAACATTTTAGTACTAAAAAAATTTTTAAAAAATTCATATTGTATTTTTTACTCAAAAAGTAAAAATTATATAGTCGGATATTGTTCCTTTTAGAAAGGGTATAGGTGCAGTGGCACGCGCCAGCAGCGAAGAGAAAACAAAAGACATCAAGTAAAGGGGTGAGAAGAACTCTTGGTGCATTCTGTTTGAGTGATTGAAAGCGAAGAATCCATTTTAATTGTGAGCAGCAGAGTTACTTTAATCGTTTCTTTAAGTTAAGATAATGAAGTCAGGTAAGTGCTACGTTAAGTTTAAGATGTTCTGCATTGATCTTAGTTTAAAGTACGTACATTTTGAAGGTATTAAATGGGTTCCGTTAGCCGAAAGTGGATGACGAAATGTTTCGTGCAAAAAAAATCCCGCAAAGGGTTTATACACAGCTATATAAGGTAAATATACAAATTAAAAGTAAAACGAATTTTTTAATCATATGCCCATACATTTTTTCAGGAGCGTTGGCCAAGGACTCCAAAGACCCGGAAAAATGCTTGAGAGAGGCGATGACGAACGTGAAAAACAAACTAGGTTAGGTTAGGTTAGGTTAGGTAGGAGTGGTTGGAGATTAAATATTAGTCCCCTCACTTAGGCCACAATGGGCCCCTTGTGATACCACATGATCTCTGAAAGATCCGTTTCCCTAGCTCATGGGTTATCTGCTTTCGCGAAGTATTCTGTTTTTCTCAAGAAACATAGTAGTTTTTGAATGCTTACGTCCTGAATGGCCGCAAGGTTCGGAAGTGTGTAGCTACCTATGGCTTGAAAGCGCTTTAGGTTATGCGCCGGGCAGAAGCATAGGAGGTGTTCGATGCTCTCCTCTTCGTCTATCTGTTTGCAGCTGCGGCAGAAGTCGTGGTTACTTAGACCCAGCCTTATCGCATGAGTTCCTATAAGACAGTGGCCCGTGAGGGCATTTAGGAGAGTGGAGATGTTCTCCCTGCTACATTGTAGGAGAGTTTTTGTTCTTTTCGTGTTGTAGTTTGGCCATGTGAGTCTAGAATTGTGGCATGTTGAGATTGAGTTCCAACGGTTGTTGGAAAGAGTATACAATCTCTGCCTGAGATGGAGCTTGCAGGTAGCCATGGGCATCCCTACCGTGTCCTTATCGCGAAGGATATCGGCGGTTGTCCCCTGTCTTGCTAGCTCGTCTGCTATGCAGTTGCCCTCAATGTTGCGGTGTCCAGGCACCCAGATGAGGTTGATACTCAGATGAGTGGCCATCTCGTTAAGAGATTTGCGGCATTCAGAGATTGTTTTTGAGCTCGTTGTGTAGGAGTCGAGGGCCCTGAGGGCAGCTTGACTATCCGAGAAGATGAAGATATCTATGTCTTGATGTACAGACGTGTTCAGGTGGGTAGTGGCTTCCTGAATTGCTATCACTTCCGCTTGGAAAACACTACAGTGGTCTGGTAGGCGGAATGAGACTTTTAAGTCTAGTTCGGGGGAAAAGACTCCCCCACCTGTTTGGGAGTTAAGCTTGGAGCCGTCCGTGTATATGTTTACGGCGTTTACGAATTGATGTGGGAGGTTGTCCCAGTCTGAACGGGTGGGTATATAAATTTTGTATCTTCTTTCGAAGTCGACTATGGGTGGGACGTAGTCTGTATAACGTGGTAGGGGTGAATGCTTTGATAGGATATTGGAGTGACCCGTGGAGCCTGTTGTCCATGCCGCTGCTTCACGGAGCCTCAGCGCTGTTGCAGATGCCCAGCTTTTGGCAAGTAGGTCCAGGGGTTGGAGATCGAGAATTGTATTTAGTGCCTCAGTGGCGGTAGTGCGCAGCGCCCCACTGATGCAGAGCTCTGCGCTTCTTTGGATCTTGTGAAGGATCCGGAGGTTACAGTTTTTATCTAGAGAAGGCCACTAAACGATGTTTCCGAAGAGTAGAATGGGCCTGACTATTGCAGTATATAGCCAGTGAACTATCATGGGGGAGAAACCCCACTTCCTCCCTATGGCTTTCTTACAAGCGAAGAGGGCTATGGCCGCTTTGCGTGTGCGATCTAGGGTGTTATCAGTCCAGAGGAGCTTTTTGTCAAGAATGACACCTAGGTACTTTGCTTGGTTGCTAAAGGTTAGGCGCGCTTGGTGTAGTTTTGGGGGAACTAGAATTGGTACCTTGTACTTCCTTGTAAAGAGAACTAGTTCGGTTTTTTCCGGGTTAACTCCCAGTCCACAGCCAGCTGTCCACCGGGAGAGGGTGGATAGCGCTGTCTCCATTAGATTGCAAAGGGTTTGCGGGAATTTACCCTGCAGTAGGATAACCACGTCATCCGCGTAGGCTACCACTTTTGTGCCCGCCTCTTCTAGGAGTGAAAGCAGTTTGTTGACCACTAAAACCCATAGAAGAGGTGAGAGTACGCCCCCTTGTGGGGTTCCTCTACTGACGTTCCTGGTCGAGTGGGCCGGTCCCATAGTGGAGTGCACTACCCTGCTGGTTAGCATGGTGTGTATGAGTCCCACTATGGGCCGCTCAATGCCCAGTTCAGTCAGAGCACAAGTAATCGCCGTTGGGGTGACGTTGTTTAAGGCGCCTTCTATGTCTAGAAATGCTGCAAGAGAGTATTCCTTATTGCGGAAGCCTCGTTCTGTACTGTACACTAGAGAGTGGAGGGCGGTGTCGGTTGACCTACCCTTACGGTACGCATGCTGTGCGTCAGAGAGTAGGCTATGGTCGATGGTTAGTCTGATATGGGTGTCGATTATCCTTTCCAGGGTCTTCGACAAGAAGGAAGAGAGACTGATCGGGCGGAAGTCCTTTGGGTTGGTGTGGGAGGGCTTGCCGGCTTTCGGTATAAAAATTACCTTAACGTCCAGCCACCTTGTTGGAATATGGTTTAGAGCAAGGCAGCCGTGGAAGATGGCTGTCAGCCAGGGAAGGGACATATCTAGTGTCCGTTGTAACTGGGCCGGGAAGAACCCATCTGGGCCAGTTGATTTGAAGGGCTTGAAAGAGTTGATAGCCCACTGAATGCGGCCAGGGTTTGAAATGTTGTCAATACTCTGGTCGTCTAAATTCTCCTCTATGTGGAGGTCCTCCACTACATGGGTGTTCTTAGGGAAGTGTGTGTCTAACAGTGGTTCAAGGGTTTCCTGACTGTTTTCCGTCCAGCTGTCAGCATTGGTTTTAAGATAGCCAATGGTTGCTGGAGCTTTAGCTAGAATTTTTCTGAGTCTGGATGCCTCCGCAGTAGATTCTATACTACTGCAGAAGTTAGCCCAGGCTCTTCGTTTTGATATTCTAATTTCCTTTTTGTATAGGCTTAGTTTTGTATGATATAAATTCCAGGTGGATTCGCTACCGTTGTATTTAGCTTTATTGAAGTAAGTTCTACACTCTCTTTTAAGGTTCGCTAGGGTTGGGTTCCACCATGGGGGTTTGTGCTTTGTCTTGACTGTTCTGCTTGGGCAAGCCCTTTTTAAGGCCTCACCGCAGATATCAGTAAAAGTGTTAACTAGGCTATCTAATTCTTGACGGTTGCGTATATGTGTCGGAGGAGCGAGTAGGTTCATGTTGAGGAGATTTTTATAGTATCCCCAGTTGGTTAATCTTAGATTAGTTATGTTCTCGGCGGGAGGATAGTCTAGACTTATTGTAAATTCTATGTATCGGTGGTCCGAGAATGAGTGTTCGATCCCCACCTTCCACGCGTCTAGCTGGTTAAGTAAGGGATCAGATATTAGAGTAATGTCTAGTACTTCCCTCCTATTTCTAGTGATGAAAGTTGGGTCATTACCTTTGTTGCAGATGAATAGATTTGATTGAAGGAGACAGTCGTAGAGTAACTCACCCCTTTCGTTGGTGTTTGTACTTCCCCATTGTGTGTGGTGTGAGTTAGCGTCCCCACCCAGGATGAGTTCCTTAGATGAGTGAGTGCGTATGAGTTCTTGTGTAGTGGTGTTTGGTACTGGCCCTTCGTAGTCGTGAGCCAGATAGAATGATGCGCTGTGTGTGATGGGTGTGTTCGTTTAGCTCCAGTCTGACCGTGGTAAGGTCGCCTTCGCTAAACCTTGTCCTTGGTGTAAAAAAGCTTGTATAGGGGGGTTGATAAGCCACAGATGTTGTTACCAACAATCCATGGCTCTTGAATGAGGACTACGTCTATGTTGCCTGTTGCCAGGCGGGTGAGGAGGGCAGCGGATGATGCCTTGCTGTGGTGCAGATTAATTTGCAGAAACTGCACCATCTTTGGGACTGGGTTCGGGCTGGGTACCCTCCGCTTCCTCCGCTATGTCCTGGAGAGCAGAGCGCCCTGGTCGGGTTGTGTCCTGGGTGCACAGCTGCTTCAGGCTCTCTGTCAGCTCCGAGTCGGTTGACACGTAGCCGGTGAGGTTGGCCTCTTCGTGATCTGGTTCGTCGTCGCTCGGGGGTTCGTACGACGCGCAGGCAGCCAGGTTGTCTGCCGCTAACTTATCGGTGTCGTATATGCGTAGCTGCACCTTATCGAACCCGTAGTTCACTCTGTGTTGTTGGGCTGCGAGGGGTTCCAAGCAGGCCTGGTTCAGGAGGATAACCACGCTCATGGTGACTCGCTCGGTTTTCTCCACCTTGACCACCTTCCAACCGTCTGTTGGAAGTTTTGGGTTGAACCTGGTCAGCAGGCTGAGTATAGCCTCTGGTTCGGACGGCAGCCACACCCTCGCTCTCGGTCGAGACGGGATGTCTGCAGCCTCACAAACTGCCAGCTTGGCCCCGGGGTAGACCTCGCCGACTTTGGTAATTGCAGCCTTGTAGAGTGCTGACGATCTCTCGTCTTCGCAGGCGATCAACTTTACATTGCCCTGGTACCACCCTGCATCTGTGCAATCGGGTGGCGGGCCTGGGTTTTCGTCCAGCACTTTCAAGGCCACTGATGCAAGAGCCCGTCTAACCAGACCCCATTGGTTTCTTGGGATCCTACCGCCTTCAACGCTCTGGTCGATGACACCAATGATCTTCTGATCCTTTACCACTTCCGCAAAGGATCTCGACCATGTGCCGCGGTTGGTTACCTTAGCCTTCTTGCTCGCTGGTTGAGCTGACTCCATCGACCTCTCTCGCTTGTTGCTGTGGCTGGTGGTCATAGCGATGTCGAAGTCTGGGATAATTGCCTTTGCCCAGGCTATGTCCTCTTGGATTTTCAGGTAATCCAATTTCGATGTCTGATCCTCCCGTATCGGATTGGTGGCCAGCCGTTTGAGGATCCTGGAAGCCTTCCTTCTTTCAAGAGGTCCTGCCTGGTTAGGTGGTACCCTCTTAAACTCCTTTGCCCTGGTACTCACCACGAGACCGGCCTTAGCACTCCCCTCAGGTTGGAGTGGCTGGTTAGCCACACCTACGCTGGTGGGAGGCTTGGGCTTGTCGCTATGGCGAGTTGGGCTTAGCCGGCTGCGTTGTTCGCTGGCCTTGGCAGGGGTAGACGTCACGTGGACTGGGGTAGTCAGAGCCGTGATCTTGCTCTTTCTTTCGTCGTTGGTTACGACTTCCGACTTTATAAGAGTGTCGGGCTCTCGTCTTGTGCAGTCTTTTTGTTTTGTATTTGTTAAGTTCTCCATGTTAATTCCCACGAGCTGCGGAGAAAGGACAGGTCCACCCGGGCAGAGATCCGCCGTACCCGGGTAAGGCTGACTTAGAACAGGCGGTCGCCACTTGCCTGAGCTCACCGTTTGAGACTGAGTTATTTGATGACTCGGGCTCCCAGCCAGATTGACTCTCGGCACGGTACGAGTGACACCTTAGTCCAGCCCGGGGTGCGATGAGTTGTGTGGGTAGGGAAGAGGTAGGTACAGAGCGTGTGGGTAGGGGTGTGTGTGAGCTATTTGTCGGAGGCGGCAGCACAAGCGCGACGTCGGTACTGCTACGGCGCAGATACCCGCTGACTGTCCGGGGCTACATATTTGCGCTTCGTGTTGGGGGCTTGGTGGTAGCCGGGCCGTGTCCAACTTCCACGCTTATTCGTAGCTACCCTGGAGAACCAGGGCGCTCGCTATCCGCAACCTGCGACCCGTTCGGTAGCCTTCAGCTCGGCGCCCTCAGAGCCATCCCACTAGCTCTTTGGCCGAAAAAAAAAAAAAAAAAAACTAACAAAACAAAAAAACAGAAACACTAACAATAATTGTCCCCTTATTGAAAATCTGAATTAATTAATTAATTAATTGTAAGGTATGTATTTTAAATTCTATATTTTCATAAGTGAAAACTCATGGAAAAATTTTGATTTTCACAAGTGATTCACTTGGGACGTGTCACCGGCACGTGACAGGCCATACGAAAAATGAGTATAAGGAACAAGTGAAATACCGTTGGACTTCGAAAAATTTTCATTTGAATTTTCACTTGTGAAAATGCGGACATCCCATACAATTTTCTGTATGGAGCGTCACTTGTTCTTCACTTGTGCAAGAGGATTCCCAAGGTGATTCACAAGTGAAACTTTTTTTTTGGAACTGAAGGGGGATGTCCGCATTTTTACGAGTGAAAATTCAAATGAAAATTTTTCGAAGTCCTACGGGATTTCACTTGTTCCTTATACTCATTTTTCGTATGGCCTGTTACGTGCCGGTGACACGTCCCAAGTGAATCACTTGTGAAAATTAGAATTTGTCCATGAGTTTTCACTTGTGAAATCACTTGCAAGTGACACGTCCCAAATGAAATCACTTGGGAAAATCAGAATTTTTCCATGAGTTTTCACTTATGAAAATATAGAATTTAAAATACATACATTTTATTTACTTTTAAATTCATTATAATTAAATAGTGTTATTTAGGTTATCTGTTAAAGGACAATTATTATAGTAAGCCTAGTTTTATGTTACGTTATTGGCTTTTTATATTGGTCATCGCTTTCCTTAAACCTTTATCAGGGTCCTCCGAATCCTTGGCCAACGCTCCTAAAAAATGTATGGGGATATGATTAAGAAATGCGTTTTACTTGTTTATTTGTATATTTACCTTTTAGAGCTGTGTATAAACCCTTTGCGGGATTTTTTTTGCCACAAAACATTTCGTCATCCACTTTCGGCTAACGGAACCCATTGAATACCTTCAAAATATACGTACTTTAAACTAAGATCAATGCACAACATCTTAAACTTAACGTAGCACTTACCTGACTTTAATATATTAACTTAAAGAGACGATTAAAGTTACTCTGCTGCGCACAATTAAAATGGATGCTTCCCTTTCAATTACTCAAAAAGAATGCACCAAGTCTTCTTCTCACCCCTTTACTCGATTTCCTTCGTTTTCCCTTCGCTGTTGGCGCGTGCCACTGCACTTATACCCTTTCTAAGGCGAAATATATCCGACTATATAATTTGTACTTCTTAAGTAAAAAATACAATACGAATTTTTTAAAAATGTTAATACTAATACTGCTAATGTTTTAAATATTGAAATCAATTTTAACGGTCTAATTTTCTATAATTACACTAAAAAAGTATATTGTAATAAAAATGTATAATAAGTAAACATAACATTATAAGTAAATCCAAATTACTTAATTTTACTATAATCAAATAATTTACTTTTATAAAACAATAATAGTTGTATATTTTCGATACACAATAATGCTCCTAAAATATTAGGGCATTCACATGTCGCTGCTCCACGAAAATTTTTCCGCCGAAATATTAGTCGCTAGCCGAACATAACGGAGAGACGCAAAAAAAATAACGGACCGGCCGAGTTTGTCTCTGCGAGCGTGGAGTGCAGGCAGATTATAAGACAAGAAAGAGAGGGAAATCTCCGAATATGTGCCTTTCTTTGTTGCACGATCGTTTTCGTAGGCAGTGTTCTACGCTGCGCCGACTGTTCTGCTGACGTCAACAGCGGCACAGCGTTTTAGGCACAAAAAAAGCTTTTTGCCTTGAGCCATGTCACCGCGTCCCTACTGCAGAACTGAAGGGCATTGTCTGGCTCTGACGTCATAGCTTTTTTTCTTGTGAGGTTTGTGGGCGTTAGAGTGGGCGTAGCAAAATTTTTTTTGGGTCAATCGATAGGTATTGGCATGACTAATACATTTCAGTTAAAATTTTCTGTCTAGCATCAAAACTGTTGGAGCCACAGTTTTGGGCGGTTTGTGGGCGTTAGAGTGGGCATGGCAGTCTACTGAAACAAACTTGCGCTGCGTAAGAAGCTCAGGAATCTGCACGCCAAACCTCAATAGCCTAGCTCTCATAGTTTCCGAGATCTCAGCGTTCATCCGACAGACGGACAGACGGACATGGCTAGATCGACTCGGCTAGTGATCCTGATCAAGAATATATATACTTTATGGGGTCGGAAACGCTTCCTTCTGCCTGTTACATACTTTCCGACGAATCTAGTATACCCTTTTACTCTACGAGTAACGGGTATAATAACGGACCAGCCGAAATTTGTCTCTGCGAGCGCGGAGTGCAGGCAGATTATAAGACAAGAAAGAGAGGAAAATCTCCGAATATGTGCCTTTCTTTGTTGCACGATCGTTTTCGTGGGCAGTCTTCTACGCTGCGCAGACTGCTCTGCTGACGACAACAGCGGCACAGCGTTTTAGGCACAAAAAAAACAAAAAATGCTTTTTGCCTTGAGCCATGTCACTGCGTCCCTACTGCAGAACTGAAGGGAATTTTGTTAGTTCAAACACAAAACGTTCACTATGCACTCGCGAAGGGAACGGATGTTGTTAGGGACATAAAAAGTTATATAAATGTAGGAAAATATGAAATAAACCCCGATGGCCTATGGACAAAAAGAACAAAAATTCGGAGCGCAAGACAAAAACACGACCGTTCCCTGAAAGAGCGAATGCTCATGTTGATCTTGTTAATTACCGCTACTTCGAATTCAAGTTCGAATTTAAATTTAATTTGTGAGGTGCCCAAAAAGCTCCACATAAATAAACTGTAAATATGGAGTGGAAGCCAAGCATAGCCAAGTGGTCGCTTGACACTTGTGCCGATCCGGGCCAAACGAAGCACTACCCAGCAGCAGCGCCCGAAGTAGAGCCCCATCAGCGGTCGATTGACGCTGACAGCGCGGTCAAGCGGAGCCCCAGGAGGACCACCAGGAAACAAAGGAGACCCAGTCGTCGAGTGACGACTGAAGACAAGGAGGAGACGGTTGTGCTGGTCCAGGACCAGCGGCGGAGCGCAAGCAAGAGAAACTGAAACTGAACCAAGAAAACCACGAGAAAAAATAAAAATGCAACGGGAATAAATCTTGTAAAAATCTAGAAAAACTCTTGGCAAACTTATTTTTAATAAATATATACATACGCGCATAGTCCATTTACTTGTCACGGTCAGGCAAAGCCGACCATATACATAGCTTTGGGCTCCACAGCGAATGCTGGCATAAGCCGACCATTTTGGCGAGTGCCGGAAGTGATCCCACGGTCCAACACGCGTTGCCGCTGACCCCTTTTATCTTAATGCTAGCACCAAACAAAATCATTTTCGTACTTTATAACACGGTAGCTGACAACCCCCATCCTTCGTCAGCCCACCGTTCATCGAAGACCCTCGTGCTATCTTTATAAATATTTCTGTAAAGAGATCCTGGCGTGACTGAGCTTCACCCCAGCCTTAGAACTACTTCACAAATTATAAAACTTAATAAAAATAAAATAAAAACAAGAAAGGGAGCCGAAGTTAATATACCCTTGCAGCTATAATTATTAAATTTAAAAACACAAAAAATTATATTCCCAATAGTATAAGATAATATGTCAAAAAACACCGAAGCTATAATTTGTTTCATATTATTTTCCTACCAATTTCCCGATCGTTCCTATGGCAGCTATATGATATAGTCGTCCGATTTTGATAAAATTAAATTCGAAATTCAGAACTAAGTAAAAAATGTTATTTCCAAGCGTAGGAGGTTATATGTTAAAAAACACTGAAGCTATAATTTGTTTCATATTATTTTCCTACCAATTTTCCGATCGATCCTATGGCAGCTATATGATATAGTCATCCGATTTTGATAAAATTATATTCGAAATTCAGAACTAATTAAAAAATGTTATTTCTAAGCGTTGGAGGTTATATGTTGAAAAACACCGAAGCTATAATTTGTTTAATATTATTTTTCCACCAATTTTCCGATCGTTCCTATGGCAGCTATATGATATAGTCGTCCGATTTCGATAAAATTTAATTCAAAATACAAAGCTAATTAAAAAATGTTATTTCCAAGCTTAGGAGGTTATATGCTAGAAAACACCAAAGATATAATTTTTTAAAATTTTTTTTCCCAATTATTCCTATGGGAGCTATAAGATATAGTTGTCCGATCCGGCTGGTTCCGACTTATATACTACCTGCAAAAGATATAAGACTTTTGGGAAAGTTTCAGCCTGATAGCTTAAAAACTGAGAGACTAGTTTGCGTAGAAACGGACGGACAGACGGACATGGCTAGATCGACTCGTCTAGTTATGCTGATCAAGAATATATATACTTCATGGGGTCGGAAACTTCTCCTTCACTGCGTTGCAAACTTCTGACTAAAATCATAATACCCTCTGCAAGCGTATAAAAACAGACATCCTTTCCCGTACTTGAACCTAGTGCCTCCTGGCTGCAAGATGCACACCTTCCCCAATAGGCTACGACAGCTTCCGCTGAATCTACTCTAAGTGGGTTTGTGTACTAGAAGTCTGCAAAGCAATACCAAGCAGTGCACAGAGTCCAATATGCCTGCATTGTCGGACTTCGAATCCGAATTTGACATTCATTCAAAGGTGGCTAAGGCACCTCAAATTCCTCAATACAAAAATTTAGCAGCATTTATAAAACCAGCTCCATTAACGCCACACCTTTACCATCCCAAGACATTGAACGCGAGCTGGAAGCCATAGCCGGAGAAGACGAATATTGGTGGACCCCAAGTAATAACAAACGCCGTCTAGAATCTAGGTCCCCCAATTCTGCTAATAAAATGCAGAGAAATTCAAATAGTCCCAAAACAACAAAATCCGCCAACCGATTTACTGAGCTTTCGGACATAGCCACAACCGAAGAATACATTAGAGCTTATCAAACAGCCAGCCAGTTGAGGAACAACCCTGATCCGGCCAGTACCATTACCGCCTTAACCCATGGTAGCTGCTGCAATAACAACAACGTCGATCGCAGCAACAGTCAATCCAACAATCTAGGCAACAACAGTATTAACAATTCTACCAACAATAATATCTCCTAACAATAGCCAAGACAACATTGCCAAACACCCACCTACCACCCAAGCCACCGCCAATTGTAACTAATAATTGCGAGAGTCTTAACGGGCTTATCCGATCCACAGACAAAATCGTTCATCCGTCTAAGTACTTCGTAAAATGTCATTCTAACAATTCCGTTTCGATCCACCCTGAAGATTCAGACACGTATAGAGCTATCAGTAAATCGTTGACTTCAAAAAAGGTCCCTTTCCACTCCTGGCGGCTTAAAGAGGACAGATCTTATCGCTTGGTTATTTAAGGTGCTCATCACTCCACTCCGGATGAACACATTACAGAAAGCCTAACCTTGCTTGGCCTTATTGTTCGTTTTATTAATAGACCAAAAAGTCGTTTCGGCAAAACAAAGTTCGTTAACCTAGCGTTTGTTGAACTAGAGCCATCTTCAACCAACATGGAAATCCACGAAGTTAAGACTCTTTGTCGCCAGCGTGTTCAAGTGGAATTACCCTACAAAAAGGATGAAGTCGTACAATACTATCGTTACCAGAATTTCAACCACACAGAGAGGGAAAACCAAGAACATTGTGCTTGAATTGAGAACATTCGGTTTTAAAAACCGTGTAAGTAAAAATGTTCTTATTTTGGCCTAATATTCAACCTAACAAAAAGTCGTCCAAAACCAAAAATTGTATATGAAAACAAGAAAGGAAGTTAGCTTCGGCAAGCCGAAGCTTATATACCCTTGCAGCTATAATTATTAAATTTAAAAACACAAAAAATGATATTCCCAATAGTATAAGATAATATGTCAAAAAACACCGAAGCTATAATTTGTTTCATATTATTTTCCTACCAATTTTCCGATCGTTCCTATGGCAGCTATATGATATAGTCGTCGATTTTGATAAAATTAAATTCGAAACTTAGAACTAATTAAAAAATGTTATTTCCAAGCGTAGCAGGTTATATGTTAAAAAACACCGAAGCTATAATTTGTTTCATATTATTTTCCTACCAATTTTGCGATCGTTCCTATGGCAGCTATATGACATAGTCGTCCGATTTTGATAAAATTTAATTCGAAATTCAGAACTAATTAAAAAATGTTATTTCCAAGCGTTGGAGGTTATATGTTGAAAAACACCGAAGATATAATTTTTTTCATATTATTTTTCCACAAATTTTCCGATCGTTCCTATGGCAGCTATATGATATAGTCGTCCGATTTCGATAAAATTTAATTCAAAATTCAAAATTATTTAAAAATTGTTATTTCCAAGCTTAGGAGTTTATATGCTAAGAAACACCAAAGATATAATTTTTTTTCATTTTTTTGTCCGATTATTCCTATGGGAGCTATAAGATATAGTTGTCCGATCCGGCTGGTTCCGACTTATATACTACCTGCAAAAGATATAAGACTTTTGGGAAAGTTTCAGCCGGATAGCTTTAAAACTGAGAGACTAGTTTGCGTAGAAACGGACGGACAGACGGACAGACGGACAGACGGACATGGCTAGATCGACACGTCTAGTCATGCTGATCAAGAATATATATACTTTATGGGGTCGGAAACGTCTCCTTCACTGCGTTGCAAACTTCTGACTGAAATCAATATACCCTCTGCAAGGGTATAAAAACGTCACAAAAATTTTGGGACGTTTTTGGTTTTTGGACGACTTTTTGTTAGGTTGAATACTGGGCCTTAGAGCTGAATGTTCTTAATTCTAAAACAAAATGGAACTAGAAACTAAAAAAGTTAAATGAGTTGATTTCGTTCCATTTTCAAGTTGATTTTGGACTTAGTTTAAGAACTTATTTGTATCAAACGGTATACAAATAAGTTCTTTAGTTCTGTTTTCCAGAACATTTTGGTATCAATATGATAACATTTTGTGATTGATTTTGTTTAAATTTGGGATCAAAAGAAGAACATTTTACACTTATATTAAAAGGAAAAATAATTTAAAATTAAATACAATTCCCAAAAAAAGCAAAAATAAGTTTATTTAGTTTATAATAGTTTCATATCTTTATTAAATTGGTGTAAAGTTTTTAATATTTGATATTTTAAAGGCTTATAATATAAATAAATATATGTTTTAAATATTTAAATCTAAATTTATGTAATAAAGTAAGGGTGCGCTAAGTAATTATTATTGTTTTTATGATTTTCTGTAAATTATAAGTGTTTTTGCTTACATGTGTTTATACTTGCATACATATATGTTCAATGAACATTGTTCATGTGTAAAACACATAAACACACGTGGAGACCAACGAATTTGTCCATACCAAATTCTTGAGAAAAACACTTACATTTCAATGCAGCCAATCTTTAAAAACAATTCATATGTAGAAAGCAAACACTTGCATGTGTTTGTTCATTCCATACATACATACATAGATTTTACTGCAAAGAACAGAAAAAAAGAGCTGTTAAAGTGCACTTTATTTTAAAGCTCTAAGTACTAAGGAATTTATATTTACCTTCAGGGAATTTTTTTACGGATTCCATTTCAATATCCTTCAGGAACTTTAACAACTTCTCGTCACTTTCACTTTCCATCACTTTAAAGCTATTGCAATATATGCGGCACAACAAATCGAACGATATATTCATCCTGTCAAATGCGTAAATTGTGGTGAAACAGCAAACTATAAGGGCAATCTTGTCTACCAGCACACAATAAGACGTTGAAAAAATCTTCCATCCCAGGGTACCGCTCTCCCCCAAAAATCCTTTACAAAAAGGAGGACTGTTCGTTTGTATGTCGTGGGAGCTCTGTCATACGCAAATGTCACCAATGGTCATTCTCGACACCGAGCCCAACAGGGTGTCCGACCCCAGATGCAGCAACTTGCAAACCAGCACCAGAACCAATTCCCTCCATTGGGAACAAGCAATAGGAGGCCTAACCAGCAACATAAACCAAAGGATCATCCCCGGCTACAGCCACAAACCATTCAGACGACAGTCCTACCCCAACAACAACACTCAGAGGCCCGCCAACAGCAGCAACAGTCCTTCCAGCAGCAACATCAACGAAATCTCCAGCAATTTTAAAACGATCAGCAATGGAAACGACAAGAACAAATATTTCTACGATATGAAGAAAAACTGTCTGACCTCGTTGGTCGGTTTGACAAAATACTCCACATGATGATGTCCATGATGTCCCTTATAACCAACCTCTTTCCCCAAATAGCGCCAACCGTGAGTCAAAACAGCCCACCTGATCCACCTCATGCCATTTTAAAACCTGAGGTCCTGGATCTCGTGAGGTTTAAAAGGACATTGCGCCGCAGATTTATGAGTTCTCGAGACCCTGCTGACAAAAGAGAATATCGTCGTGCTGAGGACGATCTTAAGTAACTTTTGCTTAGAACAAAGAGCGAATACTTGCCGATATGATCCACAATGATGATCCCACAAAGCCGTATGGATTTAATCTCTAGAGAGCAACAAGGAATATAAAACGACAGCCCCCTCGCCAAATTCCAATAAAGAGTGCCGACAACACATGGTGCAGATCAGACAGCGAAATTTCGATGGCCTTTCCTGGGGAATTGGAAGGGCGCTTTCAGCCATTCAATCTTGATACGCCTGAAGACATCGATGAAAGCCTAGCATTCCTAAATGCACCCTCCTCTGCAATCGAACCTATTCGGAAGAGTCCGGAAGAGGTCTGTCTTCAAATTCGAAAGCTGTAACGCAGTAAAGCTCCGGGTTTCGAAGGCATCGACAGCAGAACTGCCAAGGTTACCTTAGAAGGGTATACTATTTCTTTTTCTCCTTTTCAACTCCATGTTACGTATCCGCATTTTTCCCACTCAGTGGAAGTGTGCTGTGATATCGATGATAGCCAAGCCAGGAAAACCGGAAAAACTTGTTGGGTCCTACCGACCAATAAGTTTGCTGCCCACCTTCTCTAAAATATTCGAAAGAATATTCCTTAATATAATGATGGCAGTAAGAAATATACAGGACGTTATTCCAGACCACTAGTTTGGCCTTAGAAGTTACCATGGCGTCGGCACCCTGAAGATCTCTGGTCACGAGGACGTCATCAAACCCGCGTCTTGAGACAATAGTGCAGTGTTGTCTCTGTTAAAAAGTTGTTAAATTTTCCCATTTCTGTTATGTTTCATATTATTTTATCGTTGTTATTACGATGCGCTTTAAAGCCATTAAGTTGGTTGATCAACGCTCAATAAATATTTGTACAAAAATAAAATTAGAGTATAAGGGTAAACTAGATTCGTCAGAAAGTATGTAACAGGTAGAAGAAAGCGTTTCCGACCCCATAAAGTATATATATTCTTGATCATGATCCATAGCCGAGTCGATCTAGTCATGTCCGTCTGGCTGTCCGTCCAGAAGAACGCTGAATTCTCGGAAACTACAAAATATAGAAAGTTGGAATTTTGGTGAGTATATTCCTGAGCTACTTGCGGAGCGCAAGTTTATTTCAGCAGGGTGCAACGCCCACTCTAACGCTCAAAAACCGCCCAAACCTGAGGCACCCACAATTTTCATGCTAGAAAACAAATTTTTCACTGAAATGTATTAGTCTCGTCAATACCTATCGATTGACCCAAAAAAAGTTTGCCACGCCCACTCTACCGCCCATAACGCTTAAATCTGTCTGCCGCCCATATAACCAATCTCGCTTGGCTGCTTGCATATATCCATCTCCCTTTGGTCCCTTAAGCTGAGTATCGGCTATCTGATAGTCGAGGTACTCGACTATAGCGTTCTTCCTTGTTTTTTTCTTGTCTCTTATTTTTTCCGCATCTGCAAAATAAATAAATGTTTTAATAAATAATAAAACAAGAAAGGAAGTTAGCTTCGGCAAGCCGAAGCTTATATACCCTTGCAGCTATAATTATTAAATTTAAAATCACAAAAAATGATATTCCCAGTAGTATAAGATAATATGTCAAAAAACACCGAAGCTATAATTTGTTTCATATTATTTTCCTACCAATTTTCCGATCGTTCCTATGGCAGCTATATGATATAGTCGTACGATTTTGATAAAATTAAATTCAAAATTCAGAACTAATTAAAAAATATCATTTCCAAGCGTTGGAGGTTATAAGTTAAAAAACACTGAAGCTATAATTTGATTCATATTATTTTCCCACCAATTTTCCGATCGTTCCTATGGCAGCTATTTAATATAGTCGTCCGATTTTGATAAAATTAAATTCGAAACTCAGAACTAATTAAAAAATGTTATTGTCAAGCGTAGGAGGTTATATGTTGAAAAACACCGAAGTTACAATTTGTTTCATATTATTTTTCCACCAATTTTTCGATCGTTCCTATGACAGCTATATGATCTAGTCGTCCGATTTCGATAAAATTTAATTTAAAATTCAAAACTAATTAAAAAATGTTATTTGCAAGCTTTGGAGGTTATATGCTAAAAAACACCAAAGATATAATTTTTAAAATTTTTTTTTCCGATTATTCCTATGGGAGCTATAAGATATAGTTGTCCGATCCGGCTGGTTCCGACTTATATACTACCTGCAAAAGATATAAGACTTTTGGGAAAGTTTCAGCTCGATAGCTTTAAAACTGAGAGACTAGTTTGCGTAGAAACGGACGGACAGACGGACAGACGGACATGGCTAGATCGACTCGTCTAGTCATGCTGATCAAAAATATATATACTGTATGGGGTCGGAAACGTCTCCTTCACTGCGTTGCAGCTTCTGACTGAAATCAATATACCCTCTGCAAGGGTATAAAAGTACATAAATTATGTTTGGTATATTATTCTTAATAATTTTTTTACAACAAAATAAAATAAATCTAGTGACCGAAAACAAAAGTTTGCAAATTACTTCTCGATATTTTTTTCATTTTCTTATGTTTTTAGACAAAGCTGATGGAAAATCTATTAAAAAATGGAAGGCTAAGTCGTTCCATTTTAAGCATATTATCCGAGGAACTTGTTCTGCGCCAAAACATGGAGGGGGGACAGAACCATAAGATGCTGAAGGTCTACTCAAATTTTGACGGCGCCTTACTAAGTAAGTTTTTATTGGGCCGAAAGTAACTATTATTTCAATGTTTAATATTTAAAAGACTTTTAGGACTTTTACTTTAAATGTCAAAAATAGCATTTCTTTTTAAAAAAAAAAACTTACAAAAAAAGATTACTTTCGGTCACTCGATTTTATTCATGTCTCGTTCTATTTTGAAAACAAACTTTTTTGGAAAACTAGATACAATCGCTCACGTGGAATCCTCTGAGCCTCAAGAAGACGTGATGCGGTGCGTAAAAAAACTGAACTGCTCAAAAAAGAAGGCAATGCAGATCCCAGATGCTGGCGAGGAGGTGCCAATGACTCCGATAACACCGGGAGCCCCCGAGCCCAAATTTTAAAGTAAATAAAAAAAAAAAAATAAAAATTAAATACAACTGAAATTATATTTGCTGCTAAGCGCACAAAAGGTGCTGAACGTGTGCTTTTTCTGCTGCTTAATTGAGCGCTCAAAGTGTGCTGAACGTGTGCTTTTTCTGCTGCTTAATCGAGCGATCAACGTGTGCTGAACGTGTGGTTTTACTGCTGCTTAATCGAGCGATCAACGTGTGCTGAACGTGTGCTTTTTCTGCTGCTTAATCGAGCGATCAACGTGTGCTGAACGTGTGCTTTTCTGCTGCTTAATCCAGCGATCAACGTGTGCTTTTTCTGCTGCTTAATCGAGCGCTCAACGTGTGCTGAACGTGTGCTTTTTCTGCTGCTCAAAAAAGCGCTTAAGACCGTGCTCAAACAAGCGCTCAATGCGTGCTAGTTTTTGAGCACTGATGAGAAAATAATATGAAACAAATTATAGCTGCGGTGTTTTTTAACATATAACCTCCTACACTTGGAAATAACATTTTTTAATTAGTTCTGAATTTCGAACTTAATTTTATCAAAATCGGACGGCTATATCATATAGCTGCGATAGGAGCGATCGGAAAACTGGTGGGAAAATAATGAAACAAATTATAGCTTTGGTGTTTTTATACCCGTTACTCGTAGAGTAAAAGGGTATACTAGATTCGTCGGAAAGTATGTAACAGGCAAAAGGAAGCGTTTCCGACGCCATAAAGTATATATATTCTTGATCAGGATCACTAGTCAAGTCGATCTAGCCATGTCCGTCTGTCTGTCCTTCCGGATGAACGTTGAGATCTCGGAACCTATAGGAGCTAGGCTATTGAGATTTGGCATGCAGATTCCTGAGCTTCTTACGCAGCGCAAGTTTGTTTCAGCTATGTGCCACGCCCACTCTAACGCCCACAAACCGCCCAAAACTGTGGCTCTTACAGTTTTTATGCTAGAATAAAAAATTTTAACTGAAATGTATTGTTCTCATCAATACCTAGCGGTTGACTCAAAATAAAAGTTGCCACGCTCACTGTAACGCCCACAAACCGCCTAAACCTGTGGCGCCCACAATTTGCATGCTAGATAAAAAACTTTTACTGAAATGTATTGGTCTCGTCAATACCTATCGATTGATCCAAAAAAAAATTTGCCACGCCCACTCTAACGCCCATAACGCTTAGACCTGTCTACCGCCGGTAGGTGGCGCATTTCAATCTCGCTTTGCTGCTTGCATATTTCCACTTCCCTTTGGTCCCTTTAGCTGAGTAACGGGTATCTGATAGTCGAGGTACTCGACTATAGCGTTCTTCCTAGTTTAACATATAACCTCCTATGCTCGAAAACAACATTTTTCAATTAGTTCTGAATTTCGAATCTCATTTTATCAAAATCGGATGACTATATCATATAGCTGCCATAGGAACGATCGGAGAATTGGTGGGAAAATAACATGAAACAAATTTTAGCTTCGATGTTTTTTGACATATTATCTTATACTATTGGGAATATCTTTTTTTTTGTATTTTTAAGTTTAATAATTATAACTGCAAGGGTATACAAACCTCGGCTTGCCGAAGTGAACTTCCTTTCTTGTTTTTATTAAAATTGGGTGCAAAAAAGTGATGAACAGGGAGAAAGATTTCATTAAGATATCTCTCTCTCATTTGAAAAGCGATATGACTGTTTTGATTCTTTTTCTCAGATCCGACGCAGTTCTATAAAAAAATCTTCTTTCCTTCCTACGCAAAAGTAACAGTCCAGTTACATGGTCAATCAGACTTCTCCATTCAACTGGTCTTTCAAATGCGAAATGGCATCTCTTTCCATTTCTAAAAAAGGTTGCACGCACACAGAGTTGCACGCACACAGACTTCCAAGCCAAAATACTGTTGAAAGTATATATAACTTCTGCATACGTAACAAAATTTATTATCGAGTGCTTGTTAGAACATAATGTGAAAAAACTGACGTCATCATCATAACAATCCTTTTATCGATAAAAAATGTGATGGTATTGAATACTTTTACTAAACCAACCATACCGCTTTTGATTTGCCACCGATTTTTGCAAAGTTCGTCTTAACATTTAAAGGAAAATTAAGGGCTCAAAAGGTATTTAAAAAAAAGAGCGAGAAAATTTAAGTTTTGGTAACTTCTTTGGTAAATATCTCCGTTAATTGAAGAATTAATCTAAAAAGTATTTGTTGCAGTTACGAGGAAATCATTTTCATATACTTTTAGCAAGAAAATAGCAAGGAAACTGACGTTATGCATTACAACTTGCACCAAA
Source organism: Drosophila subpulchrella (assembly GCF_014743375.2). Taxonomy (NCBI): domain Eukaryota; kingdom Metazoa; phylum Arthropoda; class Insecta; order Diptera; family Drosophilidae; genus Drosophila; species Drosophila subpulchrella. The sequence continues at coordinate 91,183 of NC_050610.1, forward strand.
TTCTTACGTTCCCCAACACTGAAAATTTAAAATAATGTTTAACGGCCGCTGCTCCCGAATACTGAACTTGGGTATATACGTTTAAAAATCTGTAAAAAATCGATTTACCAACGGATTGTCGTGATCAATGGCTCATATTCTCCGTTAAAGTTTAACCTTTAAGAAAACAACATAAAACTAATTTCGGTTTTAAGGCGTGTATTTTTAAAGAAGCTATTTATGTCGTCGTTTTGCATTTTTTCCAACTTTTTCAACGTTGACGAAGAGTAGCTTCTAAATTAATAAATGGAACTAAATATTGTGTATAAGAAAGTTAAAGGGCATTCTATTACCTGTAAAATGAGTCTTTGATGACCGAATTCGGTTTATCAGAACTCGAGGTAGAAAATAAAAACGTGCGAAAAACGTTTTTTACAATTTAAAAAAAACTGGTACCATAGAAAAAATTTTAAGTGCCCTTTTCTTAATCAGGGAGATGTACCTCGCCGGAAAACTAAAGTCGCCTTCAAGGCGTATTTCGCCTATTTTTTTTGTAAACTGGTGTAATATAAACACAATACACGCCCACTATAAATGTACCTATGTTGTTGACTTTTCAGTAGCAAAAGGTTCACACTTGTTTTTCCTGTATGAATATTGATTGGCTTGAAAATTAGTTCAATAACTATGGTTGAGTTTTAAATAGTTAATTTAATTCAACCGAAAAACTTAAACAACGCGTTAAGAGCTCCCAATAATAACATAGAAATTGCTTAAGCGCGCATGTAGTTGAAAATGTCATTTCTCAACATTCATTTGGACTTTTTATACCCTTGCAGAGGGTACATTGATTTCAGTCAGAAGTTTGCAACGCAGTGAAGGAGACGTTTCCGACCCCATAAAGTATATATATTCTTGATCAGCATGACTAGACGAGTCGATCTAGCCATGTCCGTCTGTCCGTCCGTTTCTACGCAAGCTAGTCTCTCAGTTTTAAAGCTATCGGGCTCAAACTTTCCCAAAAATCTTATATCTTTTGCAGGTAGTATATAAGTCGGAACCATAGGAATAATCGGAAAAAAAAAATTTTTTTTAATTATATCTTTGGTGTTTTTTATCATATAACCTCCTAAGCTGGGAAATAACATTTTTTTGATTAGTTGAATTTCGTTTAGTTTTTAATTTCGAATTAAATTTTATCGAAATCGGACGAATAGATCTTATAGCTGCCATAGGAACGATCGGAAAATTGGTGGGAAAATAATATGAAACAAATTATAGCTTCGGTGTTTTTCAACATATAACCTCCTACGCTTGAAAATAACATTTTTAAATTAGTTCTGAATTTCGAATTTAATTTTATCAAAATCGGACGACTATAATAAATAGCTCCCATAGGAACGATCGGAAAGTTGGTGGGAAAATAATATAAAACAAATTATAGCTTCGGTGTTTTTTAACATATAACCTCCTACGCTTGGAAATGACATTTTTTAATTAGTTCTGAACTCGGCTGAGGAACTTGTGAGATGGTTCCAAAGTCGCCTAGCTGGGGCAACCGAGCGGGTCGCGGGTTGCGGATAGCGGACGACCTCTCTTGAGGCCAACTGTAAATAAGCTGGTGGGATAAGTCAAACACGGAATCGTGGACGGAAACCCCAGTAAATAAACAGTCCCGGACAGCCAGCGGGTATTTTGCAACGAAGCAATACCGACGATGCGAGTTGTTCAGCCGCATCCAAATAGTTGCTTTACACAAACCCACTCCCAACACAACACCTACCCAACTCCCCTCCCAAACAACATCTCACTCCGGGCCGGACTACGGTGTAATACGGACCGTGCCAAGAGTCAGCCTGGCTGGGGGCCCGGATCAAAACTAGCCCGGTCTCAAACGGTGTGCTCAGGGACATGGCGACCCCCTGTTCTAACTTTCGCCTTACCCGGCCATCGCGGATCTCTGCCCGGGCATACTTTTCCCCATCTCCGCAACTCGTGGGACCAATTATGGAACAAAGAAAATCAATTAATAAAATAACACAAAACACAGAGACGGGTACTCTTAAAAAACCCATGGATAAGACGAACACTGGTTCCACCTTCCATACCAGCAAGGTCCAGAAAGCGCCGCATCCCAAACTGGGATGATGGGTGGCAGAAAGCCAGTCGCAAACGCCTCCGCCACGTGCGCATCTGCGCCGAAAGCAGCGGTAGGCACTGCCAAGGCGCTCGGGCCACCCGCTGGTGCTAAATACACTTACGCAGAAAGGCGGACTGCCGCCCAGACACTGCGCTCACACAATAGGAGCACCGTTGCCACACCTTCGCCTGAATGGCTAAAGAAGGTAGAGTGGGCAAGGAAGGTGCTTCCAAACTACGGGCAAGAAAAGCCCACTCAAGAGGGGACTCAGGCGAAAAGGCAGCGATCCCTCGAACTATCAGGGCCATCGGCGAAGAGATCGAAGATCCAGCCATCTGTCTCTTTCGCCGAAATCACGAAGAACCGTGTACTACTCGGCCTGATTGACAGGGGAAATCCGGAGGGCAGGGTCCCCAGAAACAAGTGGAAGGCAGTGGAGTCCCACCTTTCCCTCATTTGCCTGCGAATGGTACGAGAGAAGCCAGGCACCTCGCCCTGCTGCATGGACGCGGGCTGGTACCAGGGCAGCGTCAAGGTGGTGGCCTGCGACAGTCAGCGGTCGGCTGACATGTATAAACAGGCGACGAGCCTGTAGACCCCGAGCCAGGATCTGGCTTCCAGCAGCGATCAAGGCGCCGGAGGACATCCTCTTCATGTTGCAAGAATGCAACCCGCACCTCCCCACGAAGGACTGGAAAGTCGTCAAGGTGGAGGAGTATGAAGGGGATGTCAACCAGTTGCTCCGATCGAGACTGCTCGAGGAGTGCTGAACTTCGGGTTCAGTGCGATACACATCAAGGTGTATAAGGGCGACTCCAACGCCGCTAGCAGCTCTGCCGGCAACCCAGCCGAGCAGGTGCTTGCTGAGGAGCTGGAGGCACCTGGAGGGCCGGAGGACGGCTACTCTACCAATTCGTCGCTAAGCAGAGAGATGCAAGCGCTCGGACCGGCAATCGAGGACGTAGACCTCAGCGACACAGAGGAGGCCGACGTCACTGTGGTGGAGGTTGAAGCTGTAGATGTCACTAAGACTTCTACAAATAAACCTTCACCACAGTAAAGCAGCGTCTGCTGCACTTCTGCTTCGCCTGACAGAAGGCGGAGCCGACCTAGTCCTCGTACAGGAACCTTGGGTAGTAGGAGGCAAGGTTGCTGGACTAGGAACAAAGGAATACAAGCTTATGCTTGACCCCAAAGAAGGTAAAATTCGAACCTGCATACTAGCCAAAAGGCATCTTAGTATATTTCTACTTCGCAATTACAGCAACGGAGACAACACCGCAGTAAGCCTGGAGCTGCAAAGTGGCTCTATAAGGGTTCTATCGGCCTACTTGGCCTTTGAGAAGGAAAACCCCCAGATGCGCTGGTCAGAGACCTGACAGAGGAATGCGAAAAGCTCAAGAACGGATTGGTAATAGGCTGTGACGCCAACGCCCATCACACCCAGTGGGGTTGCCCAAACAACAACGACAGAGGTGAGTCTCTTTTTGATTTTATTCTAAATTCGAACCTATTCTTATGCAACAGTGGCAATGTCCCTATTTTCATAACTAAAGCGTGCCAAACGATCATAGATCTAACTTTGGTATCAGATTCACTCCTAGGCGCAGTCAAAAACTGGGCAGTCTCTGACGAGCACTCCTTTTCGGACCATAGATTCATAGAAACTGTATTGTCTCTTAATTCGCCCTTGCCGGTCAGCTTCGCTAACCCCAGACGAGCAGACTGGCACAGGTACAAAGAAGTTCTGACAAATATCCTCCCCATGGAACCGTCAGAAAGTATCACAAACCCACAGGAGCTGGACGAAACAGTATACAAATTCACAGAGGCATGCAACACTGCCTTCAAAGTGGCATGCCCCACAGAGAAACCAAGAGGAAGGAAAAAACCCCCCAGGTGAACCCAACAACTATCTATCCTCAGAGCCAACTGCAGATGCCTGTTTAACAGAGCAAAGGCGGGAAATGAGGACACAAATTGGCTGAACTACAAGCATGAACTAGCCTCCTACAAAAAGGCCATTAGAAGAGCAAAACGAACGGCATGGCAGACCTTCTGCTCTGACATAGAAAAAACAACTGATGCCGCAAGGCTCAGGAAAATACTCTCTAAGACAGCCGCGCCTTTGGGCTATCGTCAAAAAGCAAATGGATCATGGTCAGACTCCAGTAAAGAGTCCTTGGACCTGCTCCTAGACGCTCACTTCCCGGGGAGCCAACAAGCAGGTCATCCTCTTGAAAGAGGAGCGGGAGAGGGAATCGAATTAGATACACTCCTATCAGACCGCAACATGAAATGGTCCATTCATAGTTTCAAACCATACAAATCGCCGGGACCGGACGGGATAACACCGGCTCACATCCAACAAGCAGGACTAATAACCATAAACTGGTTGAAAAAAATCTTCCAATCCATCCTGGCGGTAGGAGAACTACCAACAGCATGGCAAGAAGCAAAGGTGGTTTTCATCCCCAAGGCAGGGAAGGCCACTCACACCACAGCAAAGGATTTTAGGCCAATAAGCCTAACATCATTCCTGCTTAAGAGCTTTGAAAGAATGATAAGCCTACACATAAGGGCCACAGTAGACCCGACACAAATATCAGAAGCACAACACGCTTACACCAAAGGTAAGTCAACCGAATCGGCGCTACACTTGGTGGTAAGCAGCATCGAGAAATCACTCAACATCAAGGAATACACACTGATCGCCTTCCTGGATATAGAGGGAGCCTTCAATAACGTGCTTCCCACTGCTATAACAGAATCTCTCACAGAACTAGGGGTTGAGCCGCCAATGGTGAGGCTAATCCATAAATTGCTGATAAGCAGAATGGTCACAGCCACACTAGGGACCTCAACCCAGACTAGACTAGTGAACATAGGCACCCCGCAAGGAGGTGTACTGTCAATAAATAAATAAACTACTGCGGATTCTGGAGGGAGGAGGTTGTAAGGTCGTGGCATACGCAGACCACGTCGCAATCATCTTTAATGGAAAATATCCACAATTATTTTGCGATCTTATGACCGCTAAACTTAAAATACTATCGGAATGGACGATAACGAACGGACTCGGGGTAAATCCCTCGAAAACAGAACTTGTTCTATTTACAAATAGGTACAAAATTCCACAACTTAACCCACCCATTCTAAACAATTGTAATCTCTCTTTTAGCGATCACGCCAGGTACTTGGGGTTAGTGCTAGATAAACGCCTCAAATGGGGCTTAAACAACCAAGAGAGAACCAAAAAAGCGACCATTGCACTTTACTCCTGTAAAAAAGCAATCGGGCTAAGATGGGGCATGTCCCCAAGAATAGTTAACTGGATATACACAGCTGTAGTCAAGCCAATCATACTGTACGGAGTGGCTCTGTGGTGGACCGCCTTGCACAAAAAATGCATACTGACTCCTCTAAACAAAGAACAGCGAATGGCGGCTTTGTGTATTAGTGGAGCCCTTCGAACCACCCCGAATGAAGCGCTAAATGCGATCTTGAACCTCCCTAGCCTGGACTTAGCAGGCATGGAAAGGGCCAAATTGGCAACTATTCGTCTGAGGGACACAGGGCAGTGGAAAGCCCAATTTTATGGCCGTGCTAAAATTCTCCAGCAAGATAAATCGATTCCAAAGATCACGGATCTATGCAAATCCATTGAATGTACTCACACACCCTTTGAGGCCCTGATTCCCGATAGAGAGGAATGGGAACAGGGCCGACCGGGCACGACGGACGCAATCTGTTTCTATACAGATGGCTCCAAATTAGAAGGACACGTTGGCGGAGGTGTATACTCCGAACAATTAGATATCAGGAAGTCATTCAGGCTCCCGGACCACTGTAGCGTCTTTCAGGCGGAGGTTCACTCTATAAAAGAAGCACTAACCTGTTTAGGGAACTTTAGCCTCCAGAGAGGACACCTAAACATATATAGTGACAGCCAAGCGGCTATTAAGTCGATCTACTCGACAAACACCAACTCCCGTACAATAGCAGACTGTCGCAGATCTCTCCACGAGTTGGCAAATCAGTTTACTATCAGCCTAATATGGGTTCCGGGTCACCGGGACATCGTAGGCAACTGCATAGCGGACGAATTAGCCAGGCAGGGCACCGCCAAGCCTCTCCTACTAGGAGAGGAAAATGTCGGTATGCCCATGGCTACTTGCAAGCTAAACATAAAAAACCACTTCAACACACTACCCAACACCCATTGGCAAAACGCACCACAGTGTCGCATCTCTCACCAGACATGGCCTGTGATAAACAACAAAAAAACCTCGGAGTTACTCAAACTCAGCCGCACAGAGTGTGGCATGTTGATTCGAGCTCTTACAGGCCACTGGCTTGTTGGAGCACATGCCGGCAGGCTAAAAGCCCCGCAAAATGATTTCTGAAGAAGTTGCAGGGATGAGGAAGAAGGGGAAACGGTAGAACACCTTCTCTGCTTCTGCCCAGCCCTATGCAGACTCAGACTGAAACACTTAAGAAGCCCCTTCATCGACGATCTTACCGAAATATCGGAGATAAATCTCAAAAGCATAGGTGCCTTTATTAAATCTTCCGGGTGGAAGACATGCTGATCAGCTTAACATAGGCTGAAACTACTAGAAACGGGACCCCAGAGAAGGAAAAACGAGATCATGCGGTATCACAATGGACCCATTGAGGTCTAAGTGTGTCGGACTATAGTCCGACAGCCGCCCTAACCTAACCTAACCTAACCTATTAGTTCTGAATTTTGAATTTAATTTTATCAAAATCGGACGACTATATCATATAGCTGCCATAGGAACGATCGGAAAATTGGTAGAAAAATAATATGAAACAAATTATAGCCTCGGTGTTTTTTGACATATTATCTTATACTATTGGGAATATCATTTTTTGTGTTTTTAAATTTAATAATTATGGCTGCAAGGGTATACAAGCTTCGGCTTGCCGAAGTTAACTTCCTTTCTTGTTTTTATTAAAATTGGCTGCAAAAAAGTGATGAACAGGGAGAAAGATTTCATTAAGATATCTCTCTCTCATTTGAAAAGCGATATGACTGTTTTGATTCTTTTTCTCACATCCGACGCAGTTCTATAAAAAAAATCTTCTTTCCTTCCTACGCAAAAGTAACAGTCCAATTACATGGTCAATCAGATTTCTCCATTCAACTGGTCTTTCAAATGCGAAATGGCATATCTTTCCATTTCTAAAAGAGGTTAGCCGAGTTGCACGCACACAGATTTCCACACCAAACTACTGTTGAAAGTATATATAACTTCCGCATACGTAACAAAATTTATTATCGAGTGCTTGTTAGAACATAATGTGAAAAAATTGACGTCATCATCATAACAATCCTTTTATCGATAAAAAATGTGATGGTATTGAATACTTTTACTAAACCAACCATACCGCCTTTGATTTGCCACCGATTTTTGCAAGGTTCGTCTTAACATTTAAAGGAAAATCAAGGGCTCAAAACGTATTGAAAAAAAGAGCGAGAAAATTTAAGTTTTGGTAACTTCTTTGGTAAATATCTCCGTTAATTGAAGAATTAATCTAAAAAGTATTTGTTGCAGTTAAGAGGAAATCATTTTCATATATTTTTAGCAAGGAAACTGACGTTATGCATTACAACTTGCACCAAATTCTTACGTTCCCCAACACTGAAAATTTAAAATAATGTTTAACGGCCGCTGCTCCCGAATACTGAACTTGGGTATATACGTTTAAAAATCTGTAAAAAATCGATTTACCAACGGATTGTCGTGATCAATGGCTCATATTCTCCGTTAAAGTTCAACCTTTAAGAAAACAACATAAAACTTATTTCGGTTTTAAGGCGTGTATTTTTAAAGAAGCTATTTATGTCATCGTTTTTGCATTTTTTCCAACTTTTTCAACGTTGACGAAGAGTAGCTTCTAAATTAATAAATGGAACTAAATATTGTGTATAAGAAAGTTAAAGGGCATTCTATTACCTGTAAAATGAGTCTTTGATGACCGAATTCGGTTTATCAGAACTCGAGTTAGAAAATAAAAACGTGCGAAAAACGTTTTTTACAATTTAAAAAAAACTGGTACCATAGAAAAAATTTTAAGTGCCCTTTTCTTAATCAGGGAGATGTACCTTACCGGAAAACTAAAGTCGCCTTCAAGGCGTATTTCGTCGATTTTTATACCCGTTACTCGTAGAGTAAAAGGGTATACTAGATTCGTCGGAAAGTATGTAACAGGCAGAAGGAAGCGTTTCCGACCCCATAAAGTATATATATTCTTGATCAGGATCACTAGCCGAGTCGATCTAGCCATGTCCGTCTGTCCGTCTGTCCGTCTGTCCGGATGAACGCTGAGATCTTGGAAACTATGAGAGCTAGGCTATTGAGATTTGGCGAGCAGATTCCTGAGCTTCTTACGCAGCGCAAGTTTGTTTCAGTAGAGTGCCACGCCCACTCTAACGCCCACAAACCGCCCAAAACTGTGGCTTCTACAGTTTTGATGCTAGAGTAAAAATTTAAACTGAAATGAATTGTTCTCATCAATACCTATCGATTGACCTAAAAAAAAGTTTGCCACGCCCACTTTAACGCCCACAAACCGCCTACAAACTTCAAAAAATCGTAAATATGAACGCGGATATCTCGGAAACTATCAAAGATAGAGTATTGGGATTTCAGATTTAGATTCCGTAGCCTTGTACGCAGCGCAAGTTTGTTATGCGAATATGCCACGCCCACTCTAACGCCCACAAACCGCCCAAGCCTGTGGCGCCCACAATTTTTATGCTAGATTAAAAATTTTAACTGAAATGTATTGGTCTCGTCAATGCCTATCGATTGATCCAAAAAAAAATTTGCCACGCCTACCCTAACGCCCACAATGCTTAAATCTGTCTTCCGCCGGTAGGTGGCGCATTTAAATCTCGCTTTGCTGCTTGCATATCTCCATTTCCCTTTGGTCCCTTTAGCTGAGTAACGGGTATCTGATAGTCGAGGTACTCGACTATAGCGTTCTTCCTTGTTTTTTGTAAACTGGTGTAATATAAACACAATACACGCCCACTATAAATGTACCTATGTTGTTGACTTTTCAGTAGCAAAAGGTTCACACTTGTTTTTCCTGTATGAATATTGATTGGCTTGAAAATTAGTTCAATAACTATGGTTGAGTTTTAAAAAGTTAATTTAATTCAACCGAAAAATTAAACAACGCATTAAGAGCTCCCAATAATAACATAGAAATTGCTTAAGCGCGCATGTAGTTGAAAATGCCATTTCTCAACATTCATTTGGACTTTTTATACCCTTGCAGAGGGTATATTGATTTCAGTCAGAAGTTTGCAACGCAGTGAAGGAGACGTTTCCAACCCCATAGAGTATATATATTCTTGATCAGCATGACTAGACGAGTCGATCTAGCCATGTCCGTCTGTCCGTCCGTTTCTACGCAAGCTAGTCTCTCAGTTTTAAAGCTATCGGGCTGAAACTTTCCCAAAAATCTTATATCTTTTGCAGGTAGTATATAAGACGGAACCATAGGAATAATCGGAAAAAAAATTTTTTTTTTAATTATATCTTTGGTGTTTTTTATCATATAACCTCCTAAGCTGGGAAATAACATTTTTTTGATTAGTTGAATTTCGTTTAGTTTTTAATTTCGAATTAAATTTTATCGAAATCGGACGAATAGATCATATAGCTGCCATAGGAACGATCGGAAAATTGGTGGGAAAATAATATGAAACAAATTATAGCTTCGGTGTTTTTCAACATATAACCTCCTACGCTTGAAAATAACATTTTTAAATTAGTTCTGAATTTCGAATTTAATTTTATCAAAATCGGACGACTATATTAAATAGCTACCATAGGAACGATCGGAAAATTTGTGGGAAAATAATATAAAACAAATGATAGCTGCGGTGTTTTTTAACATATAACCTCCTACGCTTGGAAATTACATTTTTTAATTAGTTCTGAATTTTGAATTTAATTTTTTTCAAAATCGGACGACTATATCATATAGCTGCCATAGGAACGATCGGAAAATTGGTAGGAAAATAATATGAAACAAATTATAGCTTCGGTGTTTTTTGACATATTATCTTATACTATTGGGAATATCATTTTTTGTGTTTTTAAATTTAATAATTATAGCTGCAAGGGTATACAAGCTTCGGCTTGCCGAAGTTAACTTCCTTTCTTGTTTTTATTAAAATTGGGTGCAAAAAAGTGATGAACAGGGAGAAAGATTTCATTAAGATATCTCTCTCTCATTTGAAAAGCGATATGACTGTTTTGATTCTTTTTCTCACATGCGACGCAGTTCTATAAAAAAAATCTTCTTTCCTTCCTACGCAAAAGTAACAGTCCAGTTACATGGTCAATCAGATTTCTCCATTCAACTGGTCTTTCAAATGCGAAATGGCATCCCTTTCCATTTCTAAAAGAGGTTAGCCGAGTTGCACGCACACAGACTTCCAAACCAAAATAATGTTGAAAGTATATATAACTTCCGCGTACGTAACAAAATTTATTATCGAGTGCTTGTTAGAACATAATGTGAAAAAATTGACGTCATCATCATAACAATCCTTTTATCGATAAAAAATGTGATGGTATTGAATACTTTTGCTAAACTCACCATACGGCTTTTGATTTGCCACCGATTTTTGCAAAGTTCGTCTTAACATGTAAAGAAAAATCAAGGGCTCAAAAGTTTTTATGCCATTTTACCTAAGGTAGTAAAACTCCAAAAAAAAAGGTATTTAAAAAAAGAGCGAGAAAATTTAAGTTTTGGTAACTTCTTTGGTAAATATCTCCGTTAATTGAAGTCCGATCCCAACAAATTATGTGTCTTCGGGAAGGTAAATATATCTATGTACATCTATGTACAGATTGTCAACTGTCGAATTGGATTATGTAATATTAGCTCTTTAGTCAAACAACATCGAAAATCATGTTTTCCGCCAATATCTTAAGAACGGTTCTTTGGAATATTTTATGAGTGATACCAGCGTGTACATGAAAAACATATTTGTCTAAAAAAGGTGGGTTTTGTACGTAACCTATTTCGTCTGCAGTTAGGACTGGTTTCATAGATATCAATTAAACATACGGGTGCACATACATTCATTGTATATATTCAACCTAATCTAATGCAAATAAATGCAAGCACTTACTTTAATCATATCCAATGAAATATTGTTAAGTGGCAAGATGCCATGAAGACATTAACAGTACAATTTTAAGCGGTTTCCCTAGAATATATAATTTGATATATAATTTGTTTAACATTGAACAACCCTTATTCGGTTTATAAGCATTGTGTCTTTTAAGCTACCCCAACAGGGTGCTCTACCTTCTTTGGAGATAACGATTCTAGAATAACTAAATATCTTATGCCAATAAGTTGTTGTTAAATAAAGCGTACGATTTTCTACTATTTCTTTTATTGTGTACATCGGAATGACTTAATCTGTGATATAACTGGCCGTTTTAAATAAATAAATAAGATATACTTGCTCTTCATTTAGATCGAGACCAAATCAATGAATAACGTATATTTGATTTGGGCTGTTTGTGGGCGTTAGAGTGGGAGTGGCAAACTTTTTTTTAAGCCAATCGATAGGTATTGATGAGAGCAATACATTTCAGTTAACATTTTTTTCTAGCATCAAAACTTTAGGAGCCACAGTTGTGGGAGTCAGTATATTCGGCTAAGTTGGCATTTTTAGTTAGGACATTACCCATGGTAATTAACATAAATAGCTCAGATGCAACCCTTCAGTTTAGCAAGGATCCGATCCTCGCCCGAATACCAAAAATACCATTTTGATAGGTTTTGTGGATTTTGTGCATCCTACATCCACTCTAGACGCCATGATTTCCTCCTCTTTGTTGCAAGCTTCTCTCGAGATCGGTTCGTTTCCTGCGTAAAGTGTTACAATTTTCAAACCCGTCCGCATCCATACATCCGCGTGTGAAATTCTTAGAATTTTGTTGACCAGTACGACCTGTTGTCACTCCCAATATTGGTGGTAAGATGTTTGGGACGATATATTGAGAGAATCTAATCGCAATTCCCGGAAAAAAGCAGTGACCAGAGACACGTGCGAATTCTCGGAATTGTCGGAAGTTTTCCAGTCGTCCTTTGCGCACAGCAAGGAGCAGGTGCCGCGTGCAGCGGTTTATTACCGGAACCATACGTTTCGTCAGCGCCAGGCCAGAATCGCCATTCGAGATTCTCATACCGCACACCGTGTGAAAGGAATCTTTCATCCTTGCCACACCTGGATTAATTTCATTTCGTCAAACCATAAGAGGCTTCAACTATCGCCTCCGTCAACCTGCGAGAGGTTTTGACCTTACCAAGTCCGCACCACGATCTAAAAGTCGGATCACGTTGCAGTTCGGGCGAAAGTCGCACCGGCGCCGATTCGGTGTAATCCGGGCAAGACCGCGGAAGCACGATGCCGCATCCCAATTGGAATTTGAGTTCCAATTCTGGTTTCCAGTTAATTTTGGCCGGGACTGCCAACTTGTTTTTGTATCGCTAAAGCGATTGTAGCTTAATTTTCTTATTCTAAATATTTTTAAGACAAGTTTCTAATTTAATTTACGATTCCTATTTAGCCATTAAACTTGCGTGTGTGCTTACGACATAGTATGACATATACATATATATATATTCATTCTTGTCTGAGCCCGCACACTTTTGGTACAAATATATACATGTTATTTTTCCTACATTCGTGTATTGGTAAGTATTAAATAAGAATCGTTTGCCCTTATATAATTTAACGTAATCCGCCTAAGTGTTTTTCTGTAATTTTTGAATAAGTTTACCGCATATCGATAAAATATGAAATCAGTTTCGTAATAATTTAACGAAACTAAATATGGATTTCTTTATCTATTTGATAATCTTGTACTGACACACGATCATATAGAGAGTCGTTTGGCGTGAAGAACGCTTAGTTTTAAGGTTTTAGTGTTAGGATTTGTAGTATTAAGAACCATGAACCATATCGTATTTGCCGTATTAAATGAAATTTAAGATGAATTAATTTGTGATCTTTTGAGGGCACCTTAGAGGATGTAGCGCAGCGGTTGTTTTAAGGGTGGAGTCTGATGAGACTTCACAGGTAGGGTGGGTATAGAAGGTGGCCAATAACATCTGGGCCTCCGTCTTCGATAGGTACAGTCTCTCGTCCGAATCTTAGCTACTACTCTGTGTACTATTGTTAGTTCTTTGACACTCTTGTTTCATCTTAACACAGACCCACACCCATCTCCCTGAGCAGGGTCTGTTCGTGCAAAAGCGGTGTGGAATTTAAAAATTAAAATATGAAAGAAAAACCCAAAAAACGCCTAAAGTGCAGAAGAAAAAGGACGCCTAATCCAAGCTGTGGGATTGTGGGATTTCAACGACAGGAAGCAATACCACGACAGGGAAAATCAGGAGAATAGTTGAAGTGCTGGAGGAGATCCACTAGAGAATCCCAGTGGAAAGGTACATGCCGAGTGGGACTTCGCCCGATCTCCGACGAGCTTCCATTGAGGAAGCACCGAACTCCACCTCCAACAGCTACTTGGCAGCTAAAGCGGAGATGGAGGACGCGCCAGCTTCTATAGGGAGGAGGAAATAAGGTCGCCCGCTGAGGGACAACTGGAGGAGCCATCACCAGCCGTTACCAGGATGCTGGGCGACTTCGAGCAGCATCAGGCGGAACAACCCCGTTTCCAATCCGGCTCCCACTTCCTCAAGGTCCAGTTTGCCTATTGGAATTCGGAGCTGGACTGCAGATGGAAAGATGAGACGAGAAAAAAGCTTAAAACTACTAATTTACTTTAAAAAAACATTTGTTGAACATTCCATTTAATTTTTTGTTAATTTCTTTGTGCACCAGCAGACTTCTTTTTTAAATTGCTCCAGTTGATTTCTTTTCCGTTTGGCAACAAATCCAGCTACCTAACAGTAAGACCATGCTAGATGATTTACGGGTGAACTTTGAAAACTTCGGTCACACTACAAAGATTAAGATTTTTCAAGTCTAGTAAGCATAGTACTCAGATCGGCTAAGAGTTTCACTAGTCGAAAAATCTTATTCCTTATAGTGTGACCGAAGTTTTTAAAGATCACCAGCAATGCATATGGCATGACTGTCAAGCAGCTGGGCTTGTTGCCAAACGAAAATAAATCAATTGGAGCAATTTAAAAATGAAGAGTCTGCTGGTGCACAAATAAATTAAAATAAAAATATATAAAATGTTCAACGAATGTTTTTATTTATGTAAATTGGAGTTTAAGGCTTCCTTCTCGTCCCACGGATGCTCCGCCATCTTTCCCGCGCCATCTGCAGTCCAGCTCCGAGTCCCAATAGGCTGGCTAATAGTTGCTGGGCGACCTTATTTTCTCCTCCCTATAGAAGCCGGCGCGTCCTCCATCTCCGCTTTAGCTGTCAAGTAGCTGGTTGAGGTGGAGTCCTCAATGGAGAGCTCGTCGGAGATCGAGCGATGTCCCATGTTCCTTCCCACTGGGATTCTCTAGAGTATCTCCACCAGCACTTCAACTATTCTGCGGGTTTTCCCCGTTGTGTTATTGCTTCCTGTCGGTCAAGTCTCACAATAATGGGCAACAGCTTGAATTAGGCGTCCTATTTCATCTGCTCTGACCTTCTGCAGCCGATTTTGGTGTTTTCCTTACATTTTTAATTTGTAGTTCCCACATCGCCTTTGCACGAACACCGCCAAAGATTAAATTTCTTATTCTTTGGGCCGCGGCTAACGGCGTTCATCGAAAATTCACTCGCGAAATCTGGTATTTTTTATCGTATTTCCTTAGTTCATCTGAATACCAAGCTGATAAACAGATCCGACGAAAAGCTTTAGCCGCCTGTTTGCCTCTCGCTCACTCTTATAGTTAGCTCGCGGTTTTCGTCGATGTAAGTACAAGGCCTTATAAAAGAAATTTGGTCACTGAAGCGGAAACCCGCTCTGTGTGTATAGGGTATTAGAGGTTTTAACCCGGTATTACCTTAATAGTGTTTACACCGTTTTATAGTGTGTTCAGACAGATGGCGCATCAGCAGCGACTAAGGTAAGTATGATTTTGTTTTGATTATCAATATTCATCTATATGCCAAAAATATAAAAATCGGACCATTCATTAAAAAGTTATAAGCAAATAAAGGGTGCAATCTTGGGAACAGTCGCTAGCTGCTTGCATATCTCCATCTCCCTCGCACTTCTCTCAGCTGATAGTTGATGGCATCGACTAAAGCGTTCTCTCTTGTTAAAGTTGCTGTTAATCAATTTCTATTCCTTAAGCCTAGTACTCATATCGACGAAAACCGCGAGCTAACCATAGGAGTGAGCGTCGGCTCTGTTTTTCAGCGCGGTACTCAGATGAGCTAAGGAAATACCAGAAAAAATACCATATTTCGCGAGTGCATTTTCGATGAACGCCGTTAGCCGCTGCCCAAAGAATAAGAAATTTAATCTTTGGCGGTGTTCGGACTTGACCGACAGGAAGCAATACCACAACGGGGCAAATCCGCAGAATAGTTGAAGTGCTGGAGGAGATCGACTAGAGAATCCCAGTGGGAAGGAACATGGGACATCGCTCGATCTCCGACGAGCTCTCCATTGACAGCTAAAGCGGAGATGGAGGACGCGCCGGCTTCTATAGGGAGGAGAAAATGAGGACGCCCGCTAAGGGACAGCTGGAGGAGCCATCACCAGCCATTATTGGCCAGCCTATTGGGACTCGGAGCTGGACTACAGATGGCGCGGGAAAGATGGCGAAGCATCCATGAGAAGGAAGCCTTAAACTTAAAATTTACATAAATAAGAACATTCGTTGAACATTTTATTTTTTTTATTTTAATTTCTTTGTGCACCAGCAGACTTCTTTTTTAAATTTCTCCAATTGATTTGTTTTCCGTTTGGAAACAAACCCAGCTGCTTGACAATAAGACCATGCTACATGCATTGCGGGTGAACCTTGAAAACTTCGGTCACACTACAAAGAATACGATTTTTCGACAAGCGAAACTCAGCCGATCTGAGTACTAGGCACGGTTTTTGTTCTAGTCGCTTTTGGAATGATGCAGTTGCGGCTTTGCTTGATTTCGATCTCCAGAGGCAGTATTCGTGTACTTATGCACTCATATCGTTAAGTCATCTTCGCGAATTATTGGCTGCCGATAGTCGGCAAAACGTCAGCAACATGTAAAAAATTCAAAGCGTGTACGCTTTGGTAGTTCAGGTGGTCTTAGAGGCTTTTGTGAAACTTTTGGGGACAAACACTCTGATTTAAAAAAAATAAAAGCATGCAAAAAACTCTGTTAAAATAGTCTATGTTAAACTAAAAATTAAGCGTTGTACTTACAGTTTTGTCTCATTTTCTAAATGTGCTATTAGAGAAAAAAAAAAGAAAAAAACGATGTTGGGCAGATATATTGATGTTGAGATCGCTGTTAAAAATATCGAATCGGTGTTCGCTATTTTGTCTGGAATATCGATACATCGGGGATACATCGATGTATCGTCCAGGCTCTACTACAACACGCCAATTCTTTATTATATTATATTATTTCAATACAAATTTTTCAAGTTGGGACTGGCCACACACTGTCGATAACGTTTGTGCGCTCATACGAGAGAGCCAAAGAAGTCGTCAATCCTTACAGTAACACGTACCAACTTTCCCCGCACTTCAATGATCAAATCCGAGGCAAATTCCGAACGGACCAAGCTAGAGAGAGAGATCTCCGAATTGCGGGCAGCACTTAACAGGAAAGAGCAATGTCTGCGGGACCTGAGCTCCACGGTATCCGCCGTTGCAAGAGCACAGAATCAGGCCGAGGATAATGCTATGAAATCGCAAGGGGAGTCCGCCCACACCAAGTTGACTAAAGATGACGTAGCCCGGTATAGCCGGCAACTCATACTGCCGAGTTTTGGGGTCCAAGGACAACTGAAGCTGAAAAACAGCTCTGTGCTGATTGTGGGCCTTGGCGGATTGGGCTGTCCGGCGGCACAATATCTTGCGGCAGCTGGCTGCGGAAACTTGGGACTCATAGACTACGATGACGTGGAGCGGAGCAACTTCCACCGCCAGATTCTGCATTCTGAGGCTCGGTGTGGTATGTCCAAGGCAGAATCGGCAAGGATAGCCCTGCTGGAGCTAAATCCAAACTGCGAGGTACGTTGCCATTCCAGGCTATTGTATAGTCAGAACGCAATGCACATCCTCCGTGGCTATGATGTGGTTCTAGACTGCAGCGACAATTTGCCTACGCGTTATCTACTTAGTGATGCATGCGTGATGCTGAGGAAACCCCTCGTCTCTGGGAGTGCCCTGAAAATGGATGGTCAGCTCACTGTTTACAGCTATGGAAATGGACCTTGTTACAGATGCATATACCCAGTGCCTCCGCCGCCGGAAGCGGTTACAAATTGTGGCGATGGTGGAGTCCTGGGCGCTGTCACTGGTACCATTGGTGCAATGCAGGCTTTGGAGGCTATAAAGGTTATTGTGGGACTGGGCGATGTCCTAGCCGGTCGCCTGCTCATCTTCGATGGCAGCAGCGGCATGTTCCGAAACGTTCGCATTCGCAGCAAGCGACCCAACTGTCATGTGTGTTCTGCTCAGCCGATAATTACCGAGTTAATTGACTATGAAATTTTCTGTGGCATGCAGGCCACCGACAAGAACAATCCCGTGCAAGTGCTGGCGGCGGATGAGCGCATGTCCGTGGAAGAGTATCGAGAGAAGCTCCAAGCACAGTCCCATCTGTTAATCGATGTAAGGCCAACGGCCGAGTTTGAGATATGCCAACTGCCTAAGTCTGTCAATGTGCCATTGATCGAAATCCTGAACGATGGCTACTTGAAGCGATTTTCCAATCATCTGGAGGACAAGGCGCTGCCTATTGTTCTGCTTTGCCGGCGTGGAAATGACTCACAGATCGCCGTTCAGCATGTGCGCAATCGATTTCCAACGCACTTCGTGCGAGACCTAATTGGCGGACTGCACGCCTGGGCAAGCAATATAGACCCTAGTTTTCCGATATACTAATGAATAGGTATTATACGATCTACTAAATAAATGCACTATCAGTTTTTCTTATTCTCATTTCTAGCTTTTTTCAAATGTTTTTAAGCTAAATCGTATAATGCGTCAAAAAATTCCAGTACCGTTACACAAAAAACATGGCAAACCGACAAACATACTCGTTCTTTTAAATCCTTATTTGAAAATGGCCTGAAATTCATTTAAATTGTACAACTTTGCGATGGAATATCGTATTGCAATAGTACCAAAAGCGCGTATTTTGTTAGGAAATGTGAAAAAATGTAAGACCGGTAAATTTTGTTTTTCCGGTTTATTATTATAATCTTTTAAATTTAACTTTCTCCTTAACCAATCGACTTATTAAAGGTCTTTGTACCAAAAATTAAAGAAAATCACAAAACCTTTCGATCAGTGTATCACTCGTCAGTCCGTCCGTGTGAAAGCTGCGATCTCGGAAAATATAAAAGCTAGGAACTTAGGATGACGCAGATTCTAGAGATTCTTGCGCATTGCAAGTTTCAAAAAATCACGAAGGAACTTGACAATTAGATACCCGATACTCAGCTAACAAAAAGCGCCACCTATCGTTCATTCCTATCGGATGTTTACAAGATTTCACTAATACGCCACATAATGTGAAACCTAGGTGGTGCTAGTGAAATTTCGTAAGCAGTCGATTTTCCTTATGAATATATCTAAGTCCCTCTCGCACTCTCTTGAGTTTGTTTTGAGTTTATTATTGTTTGGATATAACTTTTTAATGAATGTTTCGTTTTGAATAATTTTTGGAATGTGGATGGGTATTGATAATAAGAACAAAGTTTGTACCTAATATTAAAAAGTGTGGGTGCTAGACGGGTTTTAGCGTTAAGCATCATGCTGAATCAAACTTGCGCAGGAAGCCCAAGAATCTATGTACATGCCAAATCCCACCATTCTTTCTCTTATAGTTTCCGAGATTAAAGCGTTCACACGGACAGACGGAGACGGCTAGATCGACCTGTCTAGTGATCCTGATCAAGAATATATACATATACTTTATGGGATCGGAAACGCTTTTAATACCTGTTACATACTTTTCTTCGAACACAATATACACTTTTACTCTCTAACAAATTAAACAAGAAAGGAAGCTAGCTTCGGCGAGCCGTACTTTCTATACCCTTCAGGTCGCTCCCGTGGTCGCTTAAGCCTAGTACTCACATCGACGAAAACCGCGAGCTAACCAGGAGTGAGCGAGAGGCAAACAGGCGGCTAAAGCTTTTCGTCGGGTCTGTTTTTCAGCGCGTTATTTAGATAAGCTAAGGAAATACCAGAAAAAATACCAGATTTCGGGAGTGAGTTTTCGATGAACGCCGTTAGCCGCGGCCCAAAGAATAAAAAATGTAATCTTTGGCGGTGTTCGTGCAGAAGCGGTGGGGAATTAAAAAATTTTAAATGGAAGAAAAACCCCAAAAACGGTTAAAGGAGGTCAGTGCAGATGAAAATGGATCCAAGGTGTTGCCCATTATTGTGGGACTTGACCGACAGGAAGCAATACCACAACGGGGCAAGTTCGCAGAATAGTTGAAGCGCTGGAGGAGATCCACTAGAGAATCCCAGTGGGAAGGAACATGCCGAGTGGGACTTCGCTCTCTACATGGACATCCTGCCGGGCGTGTCCTCGCAAAGAATGTAAGATCTGGCCAAAATAATTTGGTTGCGTTGTACTAATAGAAGATTCTTTTTAGCAGAACCACCAGTAATATGATCGCCGAAGTCCTCTCCATTAGGACTCCGTACACCATAACCATCAGCTACTTGGCAGCTTAAGCGGAGATGGAGGACGCGGTGGCTTCTATAAGAAGGAGGAAAATAGGGCGCCCGCTAAGGAACAGTTGGAGAAGCCATGGCCAGGATGCTGGGCGACTTCCTGCAGCATTAGCGGATCAACCCCGTTCCCAATCCGGCTCCCACTTCCTCAAGGTCCAATATGCCCATTGGGACTCGGAGCTGGACTGCGGTGGCGCGGGAAAGATGGCGAAGCATTTGTGGGACGTTAAGGAAGCTTTAAACTACAAATTTACATAAATAAAAACATTCGTTGAACATTCCATTTATTTTTATTTTACTTTCTTTGTGTACCAGCAGACTCCTCCTTTTTAAGTTTCTCCAATTGATTTGTTTTCCGTTTGGCAACAAGCCCAGCAGCTTGACTGTAAGACCGTGCTACATGCATTGCGGGTGAACTTTGAAAACTTCGGTCACACTACAAAGAATAAGATTTTTCGACTAGTGAAACTCTTAACCGATCTGAGTACTAGGCTTTATTACAGAAACATTAAGATTATGTTCTATTTCAGTTTACTATAGTATATGATTACCGAACACGAAATATACCGGCTTGGTATTATTTAGACATTAATTATCTGAATTATGGCAGCTACATATATGATAAAGTCGACCGATTTCTTAACATTTTATTCGAAATCCTGAAATAGTATTAAAAATAAAAACCGAAATTATAATTTTCTTTACATTTAAATAGCTATAGGATATACATAGTTTTCCAAACCGGCTTTTTCCGACCTCTTTACTACCTGCAATAGAAATAAGACATTAGGGAAGGCTTCATCCCGATAGCTTTAAAAGTGAGATACTAATTTGCGAACACCCGGATAAAAACTCGTTCGAAACGTTTAAAAATCAAGCCGAAACGGGGTCAAAATGCGCGTTAGCCCGTTTGTTGACAATTCTTGAACGCTCGTTCATAAAATTTGACCGAAACCTTTGGGCTGGGTCAGTTTGAGAACATTCGGGCTTAACTTGAGAAGATATAAAACAAGGAAGAACGCTATAGTCGAGTACCCCGACTATCAGATACCCGTTACTCAGGTAAAGGGACAAAAGGAATATGAAGATATACAAGCATTGAACAGATTTAAACGTTATGGGCGTTAGAGTGGGCGTGGCAAACTTTTTTTTGGGTCAATCGATAGGATTGACGAGACTTATTACATTTCAGTTAAAATTGTTTTCTAGCATAAAGCTTGTGGGCGCCACAGGCTTAGGCGGTTTGTGGGCGTTAGAGTGGGCGTGGAAATTTGATCAAACGATAGGTATTGACCAGACTAATACATTTCAGTTAAAATTTTTTACCTAGCAAGAAAATTGTGGGCGCCACAGGTCTTGGCGGTTTGTGGGCGTTGGAGTGGGCATGGCATATTTGCGTAACAAACATGCGCTGCGTACAACGCTACGGAACCTATATCTGAAATCCCAATTCTCTAACTTTGATAGTTTCCGAGGTATCCGCGTTCATATTAACTTTTTTTTTAAGTTTGTGGGCGTTAAAGTGGGCGTAATCATATACTATAGTAAACTGAAATAGAACATAATCTTAATGTTTCTGTAATAAAGCCTAGTACTCAGATCGGTTAAGAGTTTCACTAGTCGAAACTCTTAACCGATCTGAGTACTAGGCTTTATTACAGAAACATTAAGATTATGTTCTATTTCAGTTTACTATAGTATATGATTACCGAACACGAAATATACCGGCTTGGTATTATTTAGACATTAATTATCTGAATTATGGCAGCTACATATATGATAAAGTCGACCGATTTCTTAACATTTTATTCGAAATCCTGAAATAGTATTAAATATAAAAACCGAAATTATAATTTTTTTACATTTAAATAGCTATAGGATATAAATAGTTTTCCAAACCGGCTTTTTCCGACCTCTTTACTACCTGCAATAGAAATAAGACTTTTGGGAAGGCTTCATCCCGATAGCTTTAAAAGTGAGATACTAATTTGCGAACACCCGGATAAAAACTCGTTCGAAACGTTTAAAAATCAAGCCGAAACGGGGTCAAAATGCGCGTTAGCCCGTTTGTTGACAATTCTTGAACGCTCGTTCATAAAATTTGACCGAAACCTTTGGGCTGGGTCAGTTTGAGAACATTCGGGCTTAACTTGAGAAGATATAAAACAAGGAAGAACGCTATAGTCGAGTACCCCGACTATCAGATACCCGTTACTCAGGTAAAGGGACAAAAGGAATATGAAGATATACAAGCATTGAACAGATTTAAACGTTATGGGCGTTAGAGTGGGCGTGGCAAACTTTTTTTTGGGTCAATCGATAGGATTGACGAGACTTATTACATTTCAGTTAAAATTGTTTTCTAGCATAAAGCTTGTGGGCGCCACAGGCTTAGGCGGTTTGTGGGCGTTAGAGTGGGCGATAGAGTGGAAATTTGATCAAACGATAGGTATTGACCAGACTAATACATTTCAGTTAAAATTTTTTACCTAGCAAGAAAATTGTGGGCGCCACAGGTCTTCGCGGTTTGTGGGCGTTGGAGTGGGCATGGCATATTTGCGTAACAAACATGCGCTGCGTACAACGCTACGGAACCTATATCTGAAATCCCACTTCTCTAACTTTGATAGTTTCCGAGGTATCCGCGTTCATATTAACTTTTTTTTAAGTTTGTGGGCGTTAAAGTGGGCGTATCAAACTTCTTTTGGGTCAATCGATAGGTATTGATGAGAACAATTCATTTTAGTTAAAATTTGTATTCTAGCATCAAAACTGTAGGAGCCACAGTTTTGGGCGGTTTGTGGGCGTTAGAGTGGGCGTAGCACGCTGCTGCGCTGCGCAAAAAGCTCAGGAATATGCATGTCAAATCCCAGTAGCCTAGCTCTTATTGTTTCCGAGATCTCAGCGTTCATCCGGACGGACCGACAGACGGACCTGGCTAAATTGACTCGGCTAGTGATCCTGATCAAGAATAAATATACTTTAGGGGGTCGGAAACGCTTCCTTCTGCCTGTTACATACTTTCCGACGAATCTAGTATGCCCTTTTACTCTGCGAGTAACGCCCATAACGCTTAAATCTGTCTACCGCCCACATAACCATATATTGAGATCGCGGATAGGTGGCGCATTTCAATCTCGCTTTGCTGCTGGCATATCTCCATTACCCTATGGTCCCTTAAGCTGAGTAACGGGTATCTGATAATCGAGGTACTCGACTATAGCGTTCTTCCTTGTTTTTTATAAGCTGTCAATTATTTAAAAAAAAATGTTTTTAGATGTATTGATTGGGACTTTAGAAAGAAATTGCTCCTCCACATATATTTTTTAATGTACGTAAAAAACATTTCGAGGGATTAGAACACGTTTTCATTAACAATCAAAGCAAGTACGCTTTAAACAATATTTAAAGAAATAGCGATTTTTCATCGTGGCTTGATGAATATGATGCGTGCTTTTTCATCAAATGAACATATTTAACAAATAGATTCAAGTTTTCCTGTTCAAACATTATAATATCATTATGTATTTATTTATTTGGGGCGAAGACTGTTTAGCTTATTGCTACTTTAACATTTGTCTGGGGAGTCAAACTACTTGCAATGTTTGTACAGCAAAAAACTTTTTTTCAACAATAAAAATTTTGGAATTCGAATTCGAAGTTTCTACCTGTTTTAAAAATATTGCCACATATTTTTGATCCGGTCAAATGCGAGACTGACCTTTTTTGCAGCAGAGCACACGAAATTATACACTGACACAACCAAAGATTCTTACACGGACAACGCACACTAGGAAGATCGAAAATCGAAATCGAAAATCCACACCAAAAATTTTCCGTACATTCCGTTGTATGGTGGTTACTCATTTTGTAGTCTATATTATCTTTGCTACAACCCACTTCAGGCTCTCTTTAACCTAAGGTTATGGAACTGGTAAAGTTGAAAAGACCCCTACGTCACAGATATATAAGATCTCAAGATTCAGTCGACAAATGTGAAACAAAACTCGAATATTTTGATGAAATGCTCCTCAACGTTGAACCCCCCAAACCGTACGGCTTCAACGTCTGAACTTACATGGAATATGAAAGGAAGCCAACGATACATGGTGCAGGTCCGACTCAGAGAATTCTTTCAAACTAAATAAAAGCTTTTAGCCATTTGACTTCGTGAGCTAATTTTTAACCCTTTCAAAAATGTTTCGCTTTCAAATAAGCTCCTAAATTATTTTATTTTTGTATAAGGATGTGCACGGAAATCGACAACCATTACTTTTATGTAGTGCATCATGAGCTAGGACACATCCAATACTACCTGCAATACGAACAGCAGCCGGCTGTCTACCGGGGAGCTCCCAATCCTGGCTTCCACGAAGCCGTTGGCGATTTGATAGCCCTGTCTCTGATGTCCCCAAAGCACTTGAAAGCAATTGGACTGATAGATAATGGTAGACTGGACGAGAAGAGTCGAATCAATCAGTTCTTCAAGCAGGCTCTCTCCAAGATTGTCTTCCTGCCCTTCGGCTATGCCGCGGATAAATATCGCTATGCTGTTTTTCGCAATGAACTAGATGAATCGCAATGGAACTGCGGCTTCTGGCAGATGCGATCCGAGTTTGGTGGCGTCGAACCACCAGTTTTCCGCACCGAAAAAGACTTTGACCCGATACATGGTGCAGGTCCGACTCAGAGAATTCTTTCAAACTAAATAAAAGCTTTTAGCCATTTGACTTCGTGAGCTAATTTTTAACCCTTTCAAAAATGTTTCGCTTTCAAATAAGCTCCTAAATTATTTTATTTTTGTAAACGTAAATATTTATCACTTTAGACAAAAAAAATTGTGAAAATTTCAAAAGGCATTCTGCCAGGAAAAAAAAAATAGGGTCGTGGTTCAGGGATCAAGTGCCTGGCTCTAGCATTTCCTTATGCTCGGGTCACAGTACTTTTTATACCCGTTACTCGTAGAGTAAAAGGGTATACTAGATTCTTGATCAGGATCACTAGCCGAGTCGATCTAGCCATGTCCGTCTGACCGTCTATCTGTCCGGATGAACGCTGAGATCTTGAAAACTATAAGAGCTAGGCCATTGAGATTTGGCGTGCAGATTCCTGAGCTTCTTACACAGAGAAAGTTTGTTTCAGCAGCGTGCCACGCCAACTCTAACGCCCACAAACCGCCCAAAACTGTGGCTCCTACAGTTTTGATGCTAGAATAAAAATTTTAGCTGAAATGTATTGTCCTCATCAATACCTATCGATTGACTCAAAAAAAAGTTTGCCACGCCCACTTTAACGCCCACAAACTTCAAAAAATCGTAAATATGAAATTGGATATCTCGGAAACTATCAAAGATAGAGAATTGGGATCTCAGATTTAGATTTCGTAGCCTTGTACGCAGCGCAAGTTTGTTACGCGAATATGCCACGCCCACTCTAACGCCCACAAACCGCCCAAGCCTGTGGCGCCCACAATTTTCATGCTAGATAAAAAGTTTTAACTGAAATGTATTGGTCTCGTCAATACCTATCGATTGAAAAATTTGCCACGCCCACGCTAACGCCCATAACGCTTAAATCTGTCTACCGCCGGTAGGTGGCGCATTTCAATCTCGATTTTGCTGCTTGCATATCTCCATTACCCTTTGGTCCCTTTAGCTGAGTAACGGGTATCTGGTAGTCGAGGTACTCCACTATAGCGATCTTCCTTGTTTTGTAATTAGCAACACTAAAATTGTTAGGGAAATGTTAAATATGCTTTTTGAAAACTTTTCTATCACTCTGACTCAGCGTGTATCCAAACCGGGATCCTTTCGCATCAGAGGAGATATGCAAGCAGCAAAGCGAGATCGAGATTGCAAGGCGCCACCTAGCGGCGGTTACAACATTTGGTCATGTGAGCGTCAGAAAGGTTGTGGGCGTTAGAGTGGGCGTGGCAAACTTTTTGTTATGT
This sequence comes from Drosophila subpulchrella, assembly GCF_014743375.2. Lineage (NCBI taxonomy): Eukaryota > Metazoa > Arthropoda > Insecta > Diptera > Drosophilidae > Drosophila > Drosophila subpulchrella. Next base: position 117,150 of record NC_050610.1, read on the forward strand.
TATTTCTCGCATTAAAACTGTGGGCGCCCAGCTTTGGGCCAATAGGTATTAAGTTCAACTTACAGAATACAGACTTTGAAAATTTGATAAACTCCTGTAAAATTATGACTATGAATTCTGACCTTTATGACTCTTTATCATGGTCAGCAATGAAAAGAACAGCTGAGAGGCGTTTAAGCCATGGATACTGCGGAGACAACAGCAAAGAGTTTAGCAAGACAGGTAGATTGGCGGGCAGGTGTACAATTTCTGAACGCGCACACTCTTGTGATTGTAAGTGAATGCGAGGCTTCAAGCAGTTTTTAATTTTGTATCGATATCAAGAGTGCAGCCTTACTCAGCTTTTTTTCTAGCCAGAACAAACTGACGAATATATTCAGTAAATTCGTAAAATAAAATGTATGGCACAAATATGTGAAAACAATTAATATTACGTAAAAAGATGATATTTTTTGTATTGCGGAACTGTTAAAAATTAACAAAATATTTAAACAATAAAAAGAATGACCGTTATAGATTTATTCGCCAACCAATAACAGCTGACATGAACAGCGTTACAACACAAAGAAAGGGGAGTTCAATTCAGCGATACTGTTGTAAAATGTACTTTTCCTGTTCTTATTTTATAAAATTTAAACTGTCTAAAAAAGTTTGAGGTTTCAGTAAATGGCACATAATATATTATTAATATATATTTGTTATAATTTATGTATCGCATATCATGTTTTCATATCACTTCTTCGTGCTAAAATTAATATTTTTGTTCGCAGAAAGGCTTAGATTTTGTCCCTTAGATAACAACCACTAACCTAAGCAAATTTAATGAGTTTTGCCTTTATTGAATTTTTCCTTTCTTATAGTTACTTACGTTGTTACTGTGAATTAACGAACTTTTCAGTGTCATGAAAAAGAATTTAGATTAACACTGAAAAAACATGGGTGTGGGAAGAGGATATTAATTGTACCCGTAAGTTAATTAATGGCCACATAGATCGGAACTTAATTATTAATATTTATATTGGAAAAAAGTATAATTATTTTCTTACACGATAGATAAGGAAGTAATGCGATATTAGTATGTAAAAACAAAGGTGACTACTCTGGTTCCTTAGAAACTTTACTTTTTGATATACAAATGGTTTTAGATTTGATTTATTTATTAATATATTTAATCACGCTTATCAACCATTTTACATTTTTAGCTATTTTTACGGCCTTCAGCTGGCAGCACTGAGAATTGCATTATCTCGTATATAAACAGTTCTCCGCTGAGTTCAGAATTCAGAATTCCACAACAACGGCGAGAAGTCCAAGCAATCGGAAGTGTTGCGTCTTTGTTTTGGAGCAGTGTTACTGAAAATTCAAAGTGCAAAGATAAGCGCGGCTTGACCTGGGATCGGCTTTAAGCAATGGGGATATTCAATTTAACTGCGTTATGGCTTGTTCTAATGCTTTGGGTAAGTATTTCTATCCCACCGAACCCTTCTTATTTTTATATTTAAACATAAATGTTTTATCAGCTACCCCATGGACTATCCATGGGAAATAGTTGTTCGGCTTCAGTCCTAGAGGCCCGCAGGTTCTTCGAGTTGGAGAATGAACAATTGCGTAGACGTTTTCACGAGGAGTTCTTGTCCGGCTATACATATAATACTAATGTTTCGGAGGCAAATCGTCAGGCCATGATCGAGGTTTATGCTCGGAATGCGGGGCTTAATAAACGTCTGGCCGAAAGGATAAAGGTCTCCGATTACGTTCAGTCCGAGGATGCAGACATACGTCGACAGGCCGAGCACCTCTCCAAACTGGGAGCCTCCGCCCTAAGTCCCGACGACTACTTGGCCCTGCAAAATGCCATCAGTTCGATGCAGACGAACTACGCCACCGTCACAGTGTGTTCCTATACAAACCGCAGTGATTGCTCTCTTGCTCTGGAGCCACACATCCAGGAGCGCTTGTCACACAGCCGGGATCCTGAGGAGCTGTCCTGGTACTGGCGGGAGTGGTACGATAAGTCCGGAACCCCCATGCGGGATCACTTCGCCGAGTACGTGCGTCTCACGCGCAAGGCTTCACAATTGAATGGTGAGTGGCATTGATAACCCGCTGTCTGACCCAAAACGGGGAAATCGTCTGGCCAACACGGGGAGAAAATGTGTCCTGATTGCGTGTAATACAGAGAAGAGAGTTTTTGTATTTAATTCAACTTAATCTATTCAATCTGTTTTTACCATGTATTTTTAAAATGAAAAGGGTAGAGGCTATCACTTTATCTGATTGCAACAGCAATTTCCTTTATTCGAATAATTTTGAATGAAAATATTTGGAAAGCTATTGTACGATTCCAAATTGGTTTGGTTAATATGTACTGAAATGGTTTTAACATAATTTCTCTTTCAATATATATGTAGGTCACCGTTCCTATGCGGATTATTGGGTGCAGTTTTATGAGGACGCGGACTTTGAAAGACAACTTGATGCTACATTCAAGCAGCTGCTGCCCTTCTACAGACAACTTCACGGCTACGTGCGCTTCCGCCTGCGACAGCACTACGGTCCGGATGTGATGCCAGTGGAGGGGAACATCCCAATAAGCCTGCTGGGCAACATGTGGGGTCAATCGTGGAACGAGCTACTCGGTCTCTTCACTCCGTATCCGGAGAAGCCTTTTGTGGACGTTAAGGTTGAGATGGAACGGCAGGGATACACGGTGAAGAAGCTATTTGAGCTGGGCGATCAATTCTTCCAGTCGCTCGGAATGCTCGCCCTGCCACCCAGTTTCTGGAATCTAAGTGTGCTCACCCGTCCCGACGATCGTCAGGTGGTTTGCCATGCCTCCGCCTGGGACTTTTACCAAGACAGAGATGTCAGAATAAAGATGTGCACGGAAATCGACAACCATTACTTTTATGTAGTGCATCATGAGCTAGGACACATCCAATACTACCTGCAATACGAACAGCAGCCGGCTGTCTATCGGGGAGCTCCCAATCCTGGCTTCCACGAAGCCGTTGGCGATTTGATAGCCCTGTCTGTGATGTCCCCGAAGCACTTGAAAGCAATTGGACTGATAGATAATGGTAGACTGGACGAGAAGAGTCGAATTAATCAGTTGTTCAAGCAGGCTCTCTCCAAGATTGTCTTCCTGCCCTTCGGCTATGCCGTGGATAAGTATCGCTATGCTGTTTTTCGCAATGAACTAGATGAATCGCAATGGAACTGCGGCTTCTGGCAGATGCGATCCGAGTTTGGTGGCGTCGAGCCACCAGTTTTCCGCACCGAAAAAGACTTTGACCCGCCGGCCAAGTACCACATTGATGCGGATGTTGAATACCTCCGTTATTTTGCCGCCCACATCTTCCAGTTCCAGTTCCACAAAGCCCTATGCCGCCAGGCCGGACAATATGCTCCTAATGACAGTCGCCTTACTTTGGACAACTGTGATATCTTTGGCAGCAAAGCGGCTGGAAGATCTTTAAGCCAGTTCCTCTCCAAGGGCAACTCCCGGCACTGGAAGGTAGTTCTCCAGGAGTTCACGGGAGAGACGGAAATGGACCCAGCGGCACTCTTAGAGTATTTTGACCCCCTATACCAATGGCTCAAGCAGGAGAACAGACGGTTGAACGTCCCACTAGGTTGGGGACATACAGACAGTAAGTGCTTTACAAAATTTTGAGTTGTAAGTTACAGAATGGTTTTTATATTAATACTTTTATTTTTGCAGAGATCCCCTCGGATTGCTGTGGAACATTTAGCACATAGATTACGCTACCTAGATTTTGACTTAAGGTTGTTGAGACCCACAAAGAAATATACTAAGTCTGTCATAAAAAAAAGAAATTTTAATTAATAGCAAATTCGAGCTATGAATTTTAAATTGATATTTATTGTATCGATAATTACATTATATTTTTTTTTGGTATTATCAACACAATTCAAAAATCAACAAATTGTTTTTTTTTTGTTTTCCCAATTCAGCGACCCATATTTTTAAATGAAAATTGATTGCCAACTCGAGGTCAAAAACATGGAAGAACGCTATTGACGAGTACATCGACTATCAGATACCCGTTACTCAGCTAAAGGGACCAAAGAGAGATGGGATATGCAAGCAGCTAAGCGAGATTGTAATGCGCCCCTTACTCGCGATCTCATTATATGGTTATGTGGGCGGTAGACAGATTTAAGCGTTTATTGACGAGACTAATACATTTCAGGTAACATTTTTATTCTAGCATTAAAACTGTAGAAGCCACAGTTTTGGGAGGTTTGTGCGCGTTAGAGTGGCACACTGTCGAAACAAACTTGCGCTGCGCAGGAATCTCTAGAATCTGCATGCCGAATCCCAGTATTGCAGCTTTTATAGTTTCCGAGATCACAGCGTTCATACGGACAGACGGGGGTCGGAGACTCTTCCTTCTATCTGTTACATACTTTTCGACGAACCTAGTATACCCTTTTACTCTAAGAGTAGAGGGTAACGGATAAACCACAACTTTGCCCAAAGGGGAACTCTGATAAAGCTCCAAGCTGAAAAAAGTCTAACAATAACACATAAAGAAGACTCAGGAGTTCACAGTTTACCGAGATCGCATCCAAATATAGGGTACCGCTTCAGACTCAAATGTCTGAGGGTCCGAGGAGTGCAAAACCGGGCGCTACGTACTATTGCGAATGCGCCTTGGTATGTATGAACCGAGGTCCTTGCTAGCGATCTTCATAACCCCACGGCGAGAGAGCAGATCAATATGCATTCTAGACGACACAATGACTGTCTACTAGTCCACACCAACCAACTAGCACCATCCTTGGCTAATCCAACTACCAGAAGAAGACTGAAGCGTCGGCACCCTGGCGATCTTTGGGCACGGGGACGTCTTCAGACCTGCGTCTTGAGACAATAGCTAGTACTGCCCCTGTTATAAAAATTTTACATTTCCTCATTTCTGTTATGTTTCATGTTATTATACCCGTTACTCGTAGAGTAAAAGGGTATACTAGATTCCCCAGAAAGTATGTAACAGGCAGAAGGAAGCGTTTCCGACCCCATAAAGTATATATATTCTTGATCAGGATCACTAGCCGAACCGATCTAGCCATGTCCGTCTGTCCGTCTGTCTGACCGTCCGGATGAACGCTGAGATCTCGGAAACTAAAAGAGCTAGGGGGCCGTCCATAAACCACGTGGACAAATTTTAAGCACTTCTGCTTGCATATCTCTATTTTCCTTTGGTCCCTTTAGCTGAGTAACGGGTATCTAATAGTCGAGGTACTCGACTATAGCGTTCTCCTTGTTTTTTCTTTGTTATTTCCTTGCGTTTAATAGCCATTTAGTTGGGGGATCAAACGCTTAAAATAAACAGCAATTAATAAACGTTGGTAATTCCTAAATAAAACATCCTCTGCTTAATTTGTGTATTTTTATTCTTTTCAACCCCAAGCCGACGTCGCAACTTAGGTTGGCAAAAAGCGTATCCTTTTTTGAAAATTGTGGTTCCATTCAAAACAAATATTTGTAATAGGATCGGTGAGTGTATATTTTTCACATCTTGCTTGTTTTTTTTGTACACAGCAAAAGCTATTAAAACTTAATCTCGAATGGTGCCCCAGAAATAACTTAGGCGCTAAGTCGTGTTCAAATTGTATATACATACAGTGGCTCGCAGCTTATTTCGTGCAGTTACCTAAAAAAAGTTCTAGTCGTTATTCCTGCTAAACTAAGAAAGATATCAAAAAAATTTAAATGCAGTATATTAATAGGTAATATTAACATCTTTATTAAACAAAATCGATTTTCTTAATCATAAAAACAAAACAGTTATTTAATAAAAACAAAATGTACAGGCTTTTTCCATGCTGAGATCGCGGGTACATAGGTGGCGCATTACAATCTCGCTTTGCTGCTTGCATTTCTCCATATCCCCTTGGTCCCTTTAGCTGAGTAACGGATATTTGATAGTCTAGGTCAGGGGTCGGCAGCGGCCTATCTAGTGAGCATAGGGAAGTGTTCTGCCCATCCTCTGCTCGCTCAAGTATAACGTAGATGTTCGTATGACTTCGGCATGGGTCTTCGGGTCTTTTTTCTATCAGCTTGGGCGCGCTTTTTTGCTGCTGCGGCAATGATTCTCAGTGCAAAACAGGGAAACGTCAGGCTTCAGAGCGCTGCGCGCCAACCCAGTCGTAAATGACAGCATTCCAGCATGCGTTCTTTCATTATGAAATGGCATCAAAAAGGTGTTCCGGAAGTGATGAGTCTGTCCATTCTTTTTACACGGGTGCGGGACAAAAAAGAATGCACCCGTTGCATGCTTCTGGAAGCATATATCTGGAATGCACCTGGAAGTAACAAACTAAACACATTCTGGGTGTACTCTTTTTTAATGCACCTGGAAGCAACATACTAAACACCTTCTGGGTGTATTCTTTTTTAATTCACCTGGAAGCAACATACTAAACACATTCTGGGTTTATTCTTTTTTAATGCACCTGGAAGCAACATTTAAACTCCTTCTGGGTGTACTCTTTTTAATGCACCTGTAACATGTACCCAGGAATGCACCTAGAAGCATTCGAAAATCAAATATCTGGAAGTTTTCCCCAGGAATACATAAGACTGGATTTCAATTTCATATTTATTTTTTATTTCAATATTTAAGAACTCAACTAATTTTTTATCGGAGTCACTCTCCTTCTGTACGGGGCTTTGCTGCTTCCTTCTTGTTGATGTACTTTTATCATTTACGCAGTTCAGTCCTTGGTGTGCCCATTCATTTCTTGCGATTCTGAAAGATATAAAGGAAATTTAATATTATATATTTTTAAACATGTGTATATATATTACAAATATACAATATATTTATTTTGTCACATTAACACTGTTGTTTGTACGATTTACATTCAAATAATTATTATTTTATTAATTTAATTTGTTTTTAGTTTGAATGTTCAATGTACATGTACTCTGTTATGTTCATATTGAACTGTGTTGTGCTCATATTGAACTAAATTATCTACACTTTGCTTACCTGTGAAAATATTGATGTAAAATTGGTGGCAGAAAGCAACAAACTTTTTCAAAACACGAGGCACGAACTTCACTTTTCAGAACTAAAAATGGAACTGACGAGAAATGCAAGAGACAAGAAAAACCGCGTGCTTCCTTGCATATTCCTTTTTGTCTTTATTATTTGTTTGTCAAGAGAACAGTACCGAAAAAAGACGATTGTAAAAAAATGGGCATCGGAAACCTTCGGGTTTGAGTTTGGTTTTTTTACATTCCCTCTAAAATACACCTGGATGCACTATATTGAAATACACCCAGATGGCACCCCAAAGACTGCCCCCATACGTGCTGTTTTGCGTAGAAAAGATACGACCCAGAACTATTTTTTTCGGAATACGTTCCCGAAACGGGTGTTTGGGCATGCTTCTGGATGCATTATTCTGAAACACATCTAGAAGGCACCGCAATAGAATGCACCCAGCACACACATTTTCCTTGGAAAATTTGCATGCGTGCTGTTTTGCGTAAAAAAGATACGACCCAGAACTATGTTTTTTTAAAACACGTTCCGCAACTTACGACTGGGCACTGGTCTAGGTACTCGACTATAGCGTTCTTTCTTGTTTTTCACTGAATTTCCGCTATCACTCTGACATTCGAAGAAAAGTTTCCATATAAAAGTGGAACAATTTTGGCTGTTTGTTTGATTTTGGAAATGGTTAATATATCAAATTCAATTGTATTTTCTAGATGTTTGACTAATTTTCCTTTATTTACTGTTTGAACACTGTAACGTGCTTCCGGTGGCTGGACTTCGCATACTGCACTACATCAATGTCAAATAGCTGGCCAGGATGCCGAGCTGGGCAATTTGGCATCCACCACTTCGTTGGGAGACATCTATTGAAGACCGGAGGACTCCGAGTTCTGAGTGATCATCCATACATTGCTAAGTTCTCGAAGTATGTTTGTGGACCCAAAATATATTGAAAATAAATAATTTAATAAAAGGTTTTAATATTCATTTTTATAAATGAAGCAAAAAACTAAAATCAAATATATCAATCTGATATGAAAGCATATCAGTTTGGTATTGAAAAATTCCACACTGTTACTAAAAATACCATTTTTTTCTGACAAATTTGATATGTGCGCATATTTTTCTGGTATGATATGCTCGAAAATATCAATATCATATGGCACCATAAGGGACCAAAATTGGTATGCAAAAATACCCCGTTGATGACCAGATTTGGTATTTTATTTTCTGTGTCTAGTCTTTTCTAGAATAATGAGCATGAAGTGGAAATAAAGAGCAGTGAATTTCTATCCTTTGAACTTAAATCCCAATCGTTTGACTAGTAAGGGGTTTTAATTTTAGTAAAGAGAAGTAAAATATGTTCTAAGAACTAACAATAAATATTTAAAATTGTTTAATTCCATAAGGTTATATATGTAAATCTTGTTTTATTTCGCAATATCCCGTATTATGCTTGCTTATGGTAAATACTAATGTGTATTTACTACGTTCCATCAACTATCGCTTTTTAACTTGTTATGTGGAAAACATTGTTTGTGTATTTAATACATATAAATTATATGCAATGCGTTTCAAAGCTGTAAGACGGTTGCATTGTATTTCATATATTTATCAATCAATTACATATTAAAATTAGTTGAACCAACAAAGAAAGTCACATTCGTACGAACCTTGAATTCTGCCATACAGAATTTCGTATGCAGCCGACATTCAGTTCTGAAACGCAGTGTACAACTGCTCGGGGATTTTCTTCAATACTTGAGCTTTTCGTATATGTCTAGATTGTTTAGTTTTAACGATAGGATTATTGAACTAACAGTAAGATCAGCTAAGTTTTGCTTTGAGATGCAGATACATGTTCATGTAATATAATTTAGCGTTTGATTCGCCATTATGAAACTAAGACTTAACTGGGTTATAAAATCCATCCAGATACCCTTTTGTATATGCCAAGAGTTTAGTTTTGGTTAGTGCTAGATGAGTTGGAACAATATTATTTAGTTTTTGTTGGATAGTATTCATTCTAACAAAACATTTTAGAGTCAACGCAAATAATGGAGCTAGATCTATTAATTTGATGCGGAATTTGAAGCATTTTAAATTTATGTTTATACAATTTGAGTAACACGTATATGCATATTAGGATCCTATCCTTTACTACTTTGCGATTATTATTGAATACAAATTTCTTTTATTAATTAATAATCAACGTGAAAAGTGGTACGCTTACATTCAAAAACATTTTCATCGTTTGGCGAAAATCATTTTTAAGCCTCTCATATGTATTGTGTGAAAACGATGGAATATGGCAAGCATTTTAAGATGAGAGTTGATAGAATGAGAGTGTGTGATCTTTCTGAATATAAATTTGAATTGACTCTTGGGGAAATGTCGCTTAATTGACCCTTTCCGAAGTGTTGGCAGCGGCTGCTATTTGAATGTGCTTTTGTTCTTGAACTTGTCTTAGTCCAAGAACGGGTTTTGTCATACAGGCCGCGGATGATGTGCTTGTTGGGGATGTTGGTGTGAATGTGAATGCGGCTGGTTGACACTGCTGATGCTGTGGTTACTACTGCTGGTGCTGGCTCCGCCTCCACCCTTTTGCCTTGTGGGTGGCGGCGGAGGCGGGGCCTGTCTCATGCGCTGCTGCAGAATTCTAGGCAATTGCGGATGCGCCTTGTGCTGGGCTGGAGGTGCGGGTGGTGGAGCCGTCCTCTGATGGTAGTGGTTCGCCTGTTGCATTTGTTGCTGCTTGCCCATAGATGAGGCAGCCGACGAGGATCCCGAGGCCCCCGATGTGGAACTCGTCGAGGCGTGGGAGGTGGTGGAACCCGTTGCAGGTTTGGTGGATAGTCCTCCGCTGGCCGGAGAGACCATGGCCCTGGAGCTTACCACACTCACACTCCCACCTCCGGCAGCATCTGTAATTTTGGTCAAGGCCACAGGCGCATAGGAGCCATCGTCCTCTTCGTCTGAGCTCAAAGAATTCGCATCCGACGGCGTGCGAGACCTCGAGGGCGGCGACAGCGCATCTTGCTCCTGCAGGAACACCCGAAATCCCTGTATCGACTCGTTTAGTGCCCACAGCTGTGACAGCAGTGAAAGATCCAATTGCCTCAAGCCGTACATTTCCCTTCGCAGGATGGCCAGCTGGTTGTCAATAGTAGACGAGGTGGCTCCAGTGCTGCTCGAGCTGTTGGTGGGTGTGTGTCCCGGTCCAGCACTGTGTGTGCTGGATGCGCGACTGTGCACGGATTCTCGATCGCTGAGTGACTCCTGCGTGGAGGAGAGACTCCCGTGCCGCTGGCCGTGTCCATGTCCGTTATAGCTGCGATTCCTGGACGCCGCCGCCGACGAGGAGGTTGAGGGTCCCAGGTACAGTTCTCCTGCGGCGGCCGCCAATGCGGAAACACTGGACGCCGGCGAGGCCGTGCGGGTATGCGGGCCTGTTGTCACAGGAACCGCCGTGGCGGCACTCAGACTTTTTGGCAGTGGCGGCAGCCCCGTCAAATGCGGCTGGGCATCGGTGCTGTTCTCCATCATTCAATAAAGCTTACTGTCTCTACGGTTTTATCTTGCTGGTGATCTTCAAATAAATTGAACTGGAATTACAACACGATCCTAATGCACGTTGAATTTCCAGCTCTGGCGGCACATGGGGCACTGTTTATTCAACGGTTGCAGGTTCAACCACTTGACAATGCAGTGCATATGGAAGCAATGGGAGCAGACACCCCACACCAGTGGGCAGTCGTCACCGGGCAGCGCGCACTCCGGGCAGGTGCTCTCGAAGGACATGCGACAGATACCGCAGTTCTCGTCATTCGCTATCCAACGCCAAGTTGCAACTCCCGTCCATGACTTGATTCTCACTTTCATTTTGCGCACATTTGCCTTACACTGTAATTGCCTGGTTTCCTCCCGCTTTGCGTTTGCATTCAGCAGGGTTCCTTTGGCCAAATGAGTGGGTGTTTTTCGGTCGGTTCCGAATGTTTTTCGCAAAATATTGCTTTTTTTCTTAAGGCTGCTGAAAATAGGTCGATAGGTCCTAGAATCGATTGCAAGATAGCTCTTGTTGGAGACTATGCTATCGACAATTAAAAAACTTGGGGATGACCAACTTCAGCGACAGTTTTAAAGTGCAATGCGATGTTTATTTTTACCCATTAGTCTGTTCAGACAGACTGCGTCAGCGACCAAATTCCGCATCAGCGACTTTTTCTTCCCTAAGTACGTGCGACTTAAAAAGGACGGGTAAAATAAATTCTCTATTTCATTGATTGCTTGTTACGAATTTAAGAAAAGGAAAGGAGATGAATTTCTTCTGCAGCCAGCTGATTTAAGGAAGTTTGTTGAATTTTAATAATAAGGAAAGACTCCACACCACAGACCTTTAAAAGAACACGCACAGTGCTCGCCGGCTAGGAAAAGGGACCTAGTGGTGCTGACTCACTTTCATGTTAAGTAAATATAAAACGCATCCATACAAAATTGCCTTGGCGTTTTCACATCATCCGCTCACTTTAATAACAAATGCAAAATTCGATTCGAACAAAAACAAATGATCAGTGGAGGAGGAGAATTCCGGAAAAAAAGAGGTCTTTTGGGCCGTACTCTATGAAAATAGTTATGTCGACGCCTGAGGCTAGAACCGAAGACAAGAGCATTATCCGTTTTTCATAGGGAAATGACATCCCTTTCACCAAAGCATTTCAGGTCAATCGAAAATATTTGCAGGGACATTTATCCCACAAAATTGGCCAAATTGTTTCGTGAAGAAACGATATAATCAAAGATACGTACTCGAGGAAAGTGCTATAACTTCTTTAAAGGGTCCAGACTGATTTAATATTATGTAATTCCACAGGCGAAACTTTTTTAAAAGATTGTGGGCACCCAATAGTTTATATTCCATTTTTACTTTGCTGAATCCCTCTCCTTCTTGACTAATTTTCGACCATCAATGGTAAATTAATTTGCAGCGGAAATCATTCCACTGCCTATTTCGAAATGGTATTTAGTTTAGCGTTGTCATTAATTTTATTTTTGCAAAAACATTGTTTTGTTCTAGGCTTCGGTTTGTTTATGTCGATCAGCTGTTTCTAGAACAGCTGTTTTTTATATATATAGTAAAATATGGAATTTCTTTCTCCGCTGAAGTGGAGTTTAGCGACTCTTACCCGATTCTTTCTAGCGCATGTACTTCCTATAGCCTAGTACTCACATCGACGATTATCGCGAGCTAACCATAGGAGTGAGCGAGAGGCAAATACGCGGCTAACACTTTTCGTCGGGTCTATGTTTCAGCGCGGTACTCATATGAGCTAAGGAAATACCAGAAAAAATACCTGATTTTGCGAGTGAATTTCGATGAACGCCGTTAGCCGCGGCCCAAAGAATAAGAAATTTTATCTTTAGCTGTGTTCGTGCAAAGGCGTTATGGAAACTACAAATTAAAAATGGAAGGAAACCCCAAACTTGGCTGCAGGAGGTCAGTGCAGATGAAATAGGACGGCTAATCCAAGCTGTTGCCCTTTATTGTAGGATTTCACCGACAGGAAGCAATACCACAACAGGGGCAAATCCGCAGAATAGTTGAAGTGCTGGAGGAGATCCACTTGAGAATCCCAGTGCGAAGGAACATGCCGAGTAGGATTTCGCTATCTACATGGAAGTCCTCCCGGGCATGTCCTCTTGAATAAAGTAAGACCTGGCCAAAAGAATTTGGCTACGTTGTACTAATATAAGTATCTTTTCAGCAGAACCACCAGTAATACGATATCCGACGACCTCCTCATTAGGACTCCGGACACCACCACCACTACCTACTTGGCCAGCTTAAGCGGAGCTGGAGAACCCACTGGCTTCTACTAATTTACATAAATAAAAACATTCGTTGAACATTCCATTTATTTTTTAAAATTCTTTGTGTACCAGCAGACTCCTCCTTTTTACATTTCTCCAATTGATTTGTTATCCGTTTGGCAACAAACCCAGCTGCTTGACAGTAAGACCATGCTACATGCATTGCGGGTAAACTTTGAAAACTTCTGTCACACTACAAAGAATAAGATTTTTTGACTAGTCTTAAGCCTAGTACTCAGATCGGCTAAGAGTTATTCTTTGTAGTGTGACCAAAGTTTTCAAAGTTCACCCGCCATGCATGTAGCATGGTCTTACCATAGACCATAGAATAACAAGATGCGTAACTAGGAGTAAGACTATGTATATAGTTTTTTATAGTATAGTATAGTATAGTTTTTTTTTATTTTAATATTTTTTTAGCTGTACTTTTTTGATAATTTTTTTTAATATATCGATTTTTTATTTTTTTAGTTTGTTTTTAGTTTTTGTTTATTATTTTAAATAATGTTTTTATAGCCGACATTTTTTTTAGATGTACCAATTGGGACTTTAGCAATTAATCGCTCCTATAGATATATATTTTTTTTTGTAAATTACATATCAAAGGCTTTAAATATATATCCAATAACAATAAAAACAGGTACACAATAAGTAATTCACTTTGAATAAAAGCGTAATGTGTACTCGAGAAAACGATTTTTCATTATATTTTGATGAATATGGTGAGTGCAAAATGCAAATTTTTGATAAATAGATTAAAGCTTAACTGTTCAAAGATCACCAGATATTTATTTATTTATGACGAAGTATATTTAGCTTATTGCTACTTTTACATTTGTCTGGGGAGTCTAGCCACTAACAATGTTTGTACAGCAAAACTCTTATCAATGTATCTAACATTAGCATTTTATTTTTACTCATGATTTTCATTAATTAAAAAAAAAAACGATTGCATTAAAAAATAAGTTGTTCCCAGTCGGGGTTGAACTCCGACCTGCAATTCCCGCGGCTGAGCGACTAGATCCATGGCCTACAGGCCATTGACACCTCACGTTAGTCAAATGTGACATTGAGCCCTTATTGCAGCAGACCACACGAAATGATTCACCAACACAACCAAAGAGCTTTACACGGACAACGCACACTAGCAAAATCGAAAATCCACATCGAAAATCCACACCAAAAATTTTGCCGTACATTCCGTTGTATGGCTGTTACGCATCTTGTTATTCTATGGTCTTTGGTCTTACTGTCAAGCAGCTGGGCTGTTGTCGAACGGAAAACAAATCAACTGGAGCAATTTTAAAAAGAAGAGTCTGCTGGTGCACAAAGAAATTAAAATAAAAATAAATGAAATTTTCAACGAATATTTTTATTTATGTAAATTAGAAGTTTAAGGCTTCCTTCTCGTCCCTACATCTGTAGTCCAGCTCCTAGCTTGCCAATAATGGCTGGTGATGGCTTCTCCAGCTGTCCCTTAGCGGGCGACCTTATTTTCTCCTCCCTATAGAAGCCGGCGCGTCCTCCATCTCCGCTTTAGCTGTCAAGTAGCTGGTGGAGGTGGAGTCCTCAATGGGCAGAGCTCGTCGGATATCGAGCGATGTCCCATGTTCCTTCCCACTGGGATTATCTAGTGGATCTCCTCCAGCGCTTCAACTATTCTGCGGATTTGCCCCGTTGTGGTATTGCTTCCTGTCGGTCAAGTCCCACAATAATGGGCAACAGCTTGGATTAGGCGTCTTTTTTCATCTGCAATGACCTCCTTTAATCGTTTTGGGTGTTTTTCTTCCATTTTTTATTTTTAAATTCCCCACCGGCCTCTGCACGAACACCGCCAAAGATCAAATTTCTTATTCTTTGGGCCGCGGCTAACGGCGTTCATCGAAAATTCACTCGCGAAATCTGGTATTTTTTCTGGTATTTCCTTAGCTCATATGAGTACCGCGCTGAAAAACAGACCCGACGAAAAGCGTTAGCTACGTATTTGCCTCTCGCTCACTCCTATGGTTAGCTCGCGGTTTTCGCCGATGTGAGTACTAGGCTTTATAGAAGAAAAATTCGCTGCATCGGAACTTGGCCGCTAAAGCCTTGTAGTCACATCGACGAAAACCGCGAGCTAACCATAGGAGTGAGCGAGAGGCAAATACGCGGCTAACGCTTTTTGTCGGGTCTGTTTTTCAGCGCGGTACTCATATAAGCTAAGGAAATAGCAGAAGAAATACCAGATTTAGCGAGTGAGTTTCGATAAACGCCATGAACGCAGCCCAAGGAATAAGAAATTTAATATTTGTCGGTGTTCGTGCAAAAACGACGTAAAAACTCAAAATTTAAAATGGAAGAAAAGCCCAAGAAAACACTGCAGGAGGTTAGTGCATATGGAAAAGGACGCTTTGTTCAAGCTGTTGCATATTATAGTGGCACTTCACCGACGGGAAGCAACACCACAACATGGCAAATCCGCAGAACATTTGAAGTGGTGGAGGAGATCCACTAGAGAACTTCAGTGGGAAAGAACATGCCGAGTGGGACCTCACGAAGATGGAGGACGCTCTTACTGAAGGAGCCATTGCTATGATGCTGGGTGACTTCCTGCAGCATCAGACAGAAAAACCCCCCAATGTCCATTATGCCTATTGGGATTCCGAGTTGCACTACAGATGGCGCGGTAAAGATGGCGAAGCTTCCGTGGGACGGGAAGGAAGCTTTAAACTACTAATTTACATAAATAAATACATTCGTTGAACATTCATTAATTTTTATTTTTATTTCGTTGTGCACCAGCAGACTCCTCATTTTTAAATTGCTCCAATTGATTTGTTTTCCGTTTGGCACGAAGCACAGCTGATTGACAGTAAGACCATGCTACATGCATTGCGAATGAACTTTGAAAACTTCGGCCACACTACAAAGAATAAGATTTTTCGACAAGTGAAACTCCTAGCCGATCTGAGTACTAGGCTTAATTCAGAAAACCCTCTGTCTGACCAGACTATTACCAATAAGTATAGATTTAGAATCGAGCATTGTGAGTTCCACGGTTAAACTGCGGGTTACCCGCCATAAAGCCTAGTACTCACATTGGCGAAAACCGTGAGCTAACCATAGCTGCCAAATACCCGGCTAACACTTTTCGTCGGGTGTGTTTTTCAGCGCGGTACTCAGATGAGCTAAGGAAATACCAGAAAAATACCAGATTTGGCGAGTGAATTTCGAAAAACGCCGTTGGCCGCAGCTCAAAGAATAAGAAATTTAATCTTTGGAGGTGATCGTGCAGAAGCGGTGCAGAAACTTAAACTTAAAAATGGAAGGAAACCCCCAAAAACGCATGCAGGCGGTTAGTGCAGATGAAAAAGGACGCCTAATCTAAGCTGTTGCCCATTATTGTGGGACTTCACTGACAGGAAGCAATACCACAACGGGGCAAGTCCGCAGAATAGTTGAAGTGCTGGAGGAGATCCACTAGAGAATCCCAGTGGGAAGGAACATGCCAAGTGGGACTTTGCTCCCTACATGGACATCCTGCCGGGCGTGTCCTCGCAATGAAAGTAAGTTCTGGCCAACAAAATTTGGTTACGTTTTACTAAGAGAAGTATCTTTTTAGCAGAACCACCAGAAAGTTATCCGGTGAGCTCTCCATTGGGACACCACAGGACTCCACCTCCACCAGCTACTTCGCATCAAAAGCGGAGATGGAGGACGCCTTGGCTTCTATAGAGAGAAGGGAAAAAGGGCACCCCATAAGGGAATCCTGTTGGAGCCATTACCAGGATGCTGGGCAACTTCCTGCAGCATCACATGATCAACACCGCTCCCAATCCGGCTCCCACTTCCTCAAGGTCCAGTATGTTCAGTAGGTCCATCCGGGGGACGAGAAGGAAGCTTTAAATTACTAATTTACATAAATAAAAACATTCGTTGATTATTCCATTTATTATACCCGTTACTCGTAGAGTAAAAGGGTATACTAGATTCGTCGGAAAGTATGTAACAGGCAGAAGGAAGCGTTTCCGACCCCATAAAGTATATATATTCTTGATCAGGATCACTAGCCGAGTCGATCTAGCCATGTCCGTCTGTCCATAGGCTATTAAGATTTGGCGTGCAGATTCCTGAGCTTCTTACGCAGCGCAAGTTTGTTTCAGTAGACTGCCACGCCCACTCTAACGCCCACAAACCCCCCAAAACTGTGGCTCCTACAGTTTGTGTGGCGCCCACAATTTTCATGCTAGATAAAAATTTTTAACTGAAATAACGCCCATAACGCTTAAGTCTGTCTACCGCCGGTAGGTGGCGCATTTCAATCTCGCTTTGCTGCTTGCATATCTCAATTTCCCTTTGGTCCCTTTAGCTGAGTAACGGGTATCTGATAGTCGAGGTACTAGACTTTAGCGTTCTTCCTTGTTTATTCTTTGGGCCGCGGCTAACGGCGTTCATAGAAAATTCACTCGCGAAATCAGGTATTTTTTCTGGTATTTCCTTAGCTCATCTGAGTACCGCGCTGAAAAACAGGCCCGACGAAAAGCTTTAGCTGCCTGTTTGCCTCTCGCTCACTCCTATGGTTGGCTCGCAGTTTTCGTCGATGTGAGTACTAGGCTTTAAAGTCTAAATGAAAAGTATAAGCAACATATAAGTGTTGGATAGAGCATTTCAGTTGTCGTAGTTAAAAATAAAGGTAAGAAAACAAAATAAAATTAAAATTATAAAACGGAAATAAAATGTATTAAGAAAATTTATATAAAAAGCATTTCTAATGTAGCAGACAAAAATTTGTATACCCTTGCAGAGGGTATTATGATTTCAGTCAAAAGTTTGCAACGCAGTGAAGGAGACGTTTCCGACCCCATAAAGTATATATATTCTTGATCAGCATCACTATACGAGTAGATCTAGCCATGTCCGTCTGTCCGTCCGTTTCTACGCAAACTAGGCTCTCAGTTTTAAAGCTATCGGGCTGAAACCTTCCCAAAAGTCTTATTTCTTTTGCAGGTGGTTTTAAGTTGGAACCAGCCGGATTGTAAAACTATATCTTATAGCTCTCATTTGAGTAATCGGAAAAAAAAATTTTAAAAAATTATATCTTTGGTGTTTTTTAACATATGAACTCCTACGCTTGGAAATAACATTTTTTAATCAGTTCTGAATCTCGAATTTAATTTTATCAAAATCGGACGACTATATCATATAGCTGCCATAGGAACGATCGGAAAATTGGCGGGAAAATAATATGAAACAAATTATAGCTTATAGTATCTTATACTATTGGGAATATCATTTTTTGTATTTTTTAATTTAGTAATTATAACTGCAAGGGTATACAAACTTCGGCTTGCCGAAGTTAATTTCCTCTCTTTTTTTTTAACAAATCTAGTATAGCAGAGGCGGCCAAAAATACTTCCAGTTGCAATATTGAGCTGAACATTTTTGTACTGCTTTATAGACCCAAAACGATAAATAAAAAATCAAAAACAGCAAAAAAAATACGTTTAAGCCCAAAAATATTAAAAAATAAATAATTAAGACCTAATTCAATTGCATTTTTTAGGGTAAGGAAATCTCAGAATATATTTTATTTTAATGTCATTATCTATCCATACAAAATAAAATAAAAAGTGTTTGTTCAAATATATAGTTGCTCTTTGTATTTAAATTAAATATAACAATGCAAAAAGAATATATTTTTCTGTATATATATTCTAAATATTTTTATTCTAAAGCCTAGTACTCAAATCGGCTAAGAGTTTCACTAGTCGCAAAATTTTATTCTTTGTATTGACCGAAATTTTCGAAGTTCACCCGCAATGCATGTAGCATGGTCTTACTGTCAAGCAGCTGGATTTGTTGCCAAACGGAAAACAAATCAATTGGAGAAATTTAAAAAGGAGGAGTCTGGATGGAATGTTTAACAAATGTTTTTATTTATGTAAATTAGTAGTTTAAAGCTTCCTTCTCGTCCCATGGATGCTTCGCCATCTTTCCCGCGCCACCGCAGAGCAGCTCCGGTCCCAATAGGCATATCGGACCTTGAGGAAGTGGGAGCCAGATTGGGAACGAAGTTGATCAGCTGATGCTGCAGGAAGTAAGTCGCCCAGCATCCGGGCAGTGGCTGGCTATGGCTTCTCCAACTGTTCCTTAGCGGGCGCCCTATTTTCATCCTTCCTATAGAACCCAGCGGGTCCTCAAGCTCCGCTAAAGCTGGCCAAGTAGCTGGTTTTGGTGGTGTCCGGAGTCCTAATGAGGAGGTCGTCGGATATCGTATTACTGGTGGTTTTGCTGAAAAGATACTTATATTAGTACAACGTAACCAAATTCTTTTGGCCGGGTCTTACTTTATTTACGAGGACACGCCCGGGAGGATGTCCATGTAGAGAGCTAAAACCCACTCGGCATGTTCCTTCGCATTGGGATTCTCTAGTGGATCTCCTACAGCACTTCAACTATTCTGCGGATTTGCCCCTGTTGTGGTATTGCTTCCTGTCGGTGAAATCCCACAATAAAAGGCAACAGCTTGGATTAGGCTTCCTATTTCATCTGCACTGACCTCCTGTGGCCGATTTTGGGGTTTTCCTTCCATTTTTAATTTTTAGTTTTGCACGAACACCGCCAAAGATCAAATTTCTTATTCTTTGGGCCGCGGCTAACGGCGTTTATCGAAATTCACTCCCAAATCTGGAATTTTTTCTGGTATTTCCTTAGCTCATATGAGTACCGCGCTGAAAAACAGACCCGACGAAGAGTGTTAGCCGCGTATTTGCCCCTCGCTCACTTCGAAAGAATCGTTGTACTCTTGTTGGGTAAATTACGTTGCCCGGTTATGAAAGGATCTGAAGTTAATAACAACCGATTTATAAAGTCTTTATTAGTGGCAAAGCGTGAGGTTTTACGTGTATGATTGAGTCGGTACATCCTAACGTCCTTGTTCCTAGACTCCGCAGCTTCTTTTGATAGCTTCCAATTGAAACTAATGCATATTGAATAACATCTGAACATGTATTAATATTTTATGCACTGAGGAAGGCAAATAATACCAGAAATATTTTGATGTCAGTTCTTTTGCAGTATCCAGCGCAAATTTTCGAAATTTTTCTATATTAATTTTATATCCGGTAGACAAGGATTGTAATGTTGCACAATTTCCAATCAAATGTTGTTCTATGCCAGTTATTTCTGCAGATAAATGAGAATTATTGAAAAATTTTCTTGCAGTGTTGCCATCATTTGAGTTTCCACTACCACCTGATTTTGGTTTATCGACAATAAGACCCAATTTTTCACGAAATTCGGACTGAATATTTTGTTTCCTTCTCTGAAATAGTTTTTTATTTACTTTATCTCTTATTTGCCATTGTCTAATTTCCAGTTTATATGAAACGTGAAGAAAATATTCAAAGAAACGATTATAGGCATGTAATAGAGCCAATCCAAATTCGTAACGATCTGTTTCGACTTCTTTTTGTTGTCATTTCTTAATGACGTTCATTTCCGTAGGTTTGGCTTGATATATGTAGCACTTTGAAGATGGTGTTTCACTTAAGGCATTGCAGACTTTGCCATCCACCATAGTGAGTTGAAGAATATGATCGATATGGAATATCCGGTTGGTGGCGGTTTTAAATTCCGTGGGAGTCAATTGTTTAATTTTATTTTTAAAATATAGTTATTCATTATACCCGTTACTCGTAGAGTAAAAGGGTATACTAGATTCGTCGGAAAGTATGTAACAGGCAGAAGGAAGCGTTTCCGACCCCATAATGTATATATATTCGGGTGAACTTCCGTTTAGCTCCAACGCCCGATTTCGTTCAAAATTTCAGTATCCTCGTTATTTGGGGTCCTGATTACGGGAAAAAGAGTCAAAGTTGGCGCAAATAACGGGATCATGGAAAATAACGGTAAAAACAGTTTTTCGTAAATATTTTCGATTATATTAACCTAATCAAAAAGTTTGCCAAGGAGAAGTGAAAGCTATTAAAGAAATGAGTAATTTATGTTTTATACATTTTTTCTGTAAAACTAATAGTTTTCGTTTAAAACGCTGAATAAGATTATATTTTCACAAGGTGTTAAAGAAAAAATCGGCGCGATTTTTGTTAAGAAAAATTTTTGCTTGCGACAATTTGAATTTGATTTTGTTTTCTTATCTTATTTTTAACTACGACAACTGAAATGGTCCTTCCAACATTTCTATTTTGCTTTTTCTTTTCATTTAGACTTTATTATTTTAATTTCGTGTTCCTAAAAATTTTAATGCCGGTCTCGTGTCTTGGTCGTTCCATCACTAAAACATCGAGTGACATCGATATCAATATCGACACGCCGATATAACAAGCTTTCGTGCGATATATCGGTCAAAAGGACGCAAGTGTGCTCCAACGGTTTTTTTCTTTCAAACCTTGTGAAAATGTAATCTTATTGAGCGTGTTTAACGAAAACTATTAGTTTTACAGAAAAAATGTATAAAACAAAAATTACTCATTTCTTTAATAGCTTTCACTTCTCCTTGGCAAACTTTTTGATTAGGTTAATAAATTCGAAAATATTTACGAAAAACTGTTTTTACCGTTATTTTCCATGATCCCGTTATTTGCGCCAACTTTGACTATTTTTCCCGTAATCAGGACTGCAAATAACGTGGATACGTGGATAGTTTGAACGAAATCTGGCGTTGGAGCTAAACGGAAGGTCACCCGCTGTTTTAAATTCCGTGGAGTCCATTGTTTCATTTTATTATACCCGTTACTCGTAGAGTAAAAGGGTATACTAGATTCGTCGGAAAGTATGTAACACGCAGAAGGAAGCATTTCCGACCCCATAAAGTATATATATTCTTGATCAGGATCACTAGCCGAGTCGATCTAGCAATGTCCGTCTGTCCGTCTGTCCGTATGAACGCTGAGATCTCGGAAACTATAAGAGCTACAATACTGGGATTAGGCATGCAGATTCCAGAGATTCCTGCGCAGCGCAAGTTTGTTTCAGAAGAGTGCCACGCCCACTCTAACGCCCACAAACCGCCCAAAACTGTGGCTCCTGCAGTTTTGATGCTAGAACAAAAATTTTAAATGAAATGTGTTCTTCTCATCAATACCTACCGATTGACCTAAAAAAAGTTTTCCACGTCCACTTTAACGCCCACAAACTTCAAAAAATCGTAAATATGAACGCGGATATCTCGGAAAATATCAAAGATAGAGAAACGGGATTTCAGATTTAGATTCCCTAGGCTTGAGCGCAGCGCATGTTTGTTACGCGAATATGCCACGCCCACTCTTACGCCCACAAACCGCCCAAATCTGTGGCGCCCACAATTTTCATGCTAGATAAAAAATTTTAACTGAAATGTATTGGTCTTGTCAATACCTATCGATTGATCTAAAAAAAAGTTTGCCACGCCCACTCTAACGCCCACAAACCGCCCAAGCCTGTGGCGCCCACAATTTTCGTGCTGGATAAAAAATTTTAACTGAAATGTATTGGTCTCGTCAATACCTATCGATTGATGTTGAAGAAAAACTTTGCCACGCCCACTCTAACGCCCACAACGCTTTAATCTGTCTACCGCCGGTAGGTGGCGCATTTGCTGCTTGCATATCTCCATTTTCCTTTGGTCCCTTTAGCTGAGTAACGGGTATCTGATAGTCGAGGTACTCGACTATAGCGTTCTTCCTTGTTTTTAAAATATAGTTATTCATTATACCCGTTACTCGTAGAGTAAAAGCGTATACTAGATTAGTCGGAAAGTATGTAACAGGCAGAAGGAAGCGTTTCCGACCCCATAATGTATATATATTCTTGATCAGGATCACTAGCCGAGTCGATGTAGCCATGTCCGTCTGTCCGTATGAGCGCTGAGATTTCGGAAACTATAAGAGCTACAATACTTGGATTAGCCATGCAGATTCCTGAGATTCCTGCGCAACGCAAGTTTGTTTCAGCAGAGTGTTACGCCCACTCTGACGCCCAAAAACCACCCAAAACTGTGGCTCCTACAGTTTTGATGCTAGAATAAAAATTTGAACTGAAATGTATTGTTCTTATCAATACCTATCGATTGACCCACAAAAAGTTTGCCATGCCTACTCTAACGCCCATAACGCTTAAGTCTGTCTACCGCCGGTAGGTGGCGCATTTCAATCTTGCTTTGCTGCTTGCATATCTCCGTTTCCCTTTGGCCCTTTAGCTGAGTAACGGGTATCTGATAGTCGAGGTACTCGACTATAGCGTTCTTCCTTGTTTTCATTAGTTTCCACCTGGTTTAAATTTATTCGCACATTTTCTTTGTTCACTTAAACGACTTTTAATAGTACGTGGCCACACTTAACGGCTTGGCTTATTCTATTTGCCAGAGAGCGAGACAGCAAAATGTGGAGGCCATGACGTCACAATGAACAGAGCGGAATAGAAAAATATTGGGCGACTTGGTTAGAGGGGCTTAATATCCAAAAAAATGTATGCAGTTATTTGCGGGTATGCCTTAAGATTATGAACAGCACATTTTAAAACCACTTTGAAAAAATTAATAACAGTGAAATGGCAAAAGAAAAAAATTGGAAAAAGACAAATGAAATTTTGAGGCAGTTTGGGTTCGCCTATTGTATCAATTTATATCAAGCCCGCTTCTTCGAACTATTTTCGAGTTTCCGTTTTTATAGCGTTAGAGTAGTCATAGAGTAAAAGTTTATACTAGATTCGTCGGAAAGAATGTAACAGGTAGAGGAAAGCGTTTACGATTTCATAAAGTGTAAATATATATGTATTTTTGATCAGGATCACTAGCCGAGTCGATCTAGCCATGTCCGTCTGTCCGTGTGATCGCTTTGATCTCGCAAATTATAGGAGCGTGAGATTTCAGAGTTCGGTTCCTGAGCTCCTTACGCAGCGCAAAATTTGTTAAGCGAATATTTTTTTCGATTTAGGAAACCTTGTTATACGACTTTCTATATCATATATTAAGTCTTGTCCCTAATTTTTGACAATGATAGGTCGGACCCCGGTTTAGATCTTTGATCAGCAAAATGAACGTCTCGTGTCTAAAACGAATTCCGAAAGCTCATGCTCATGCCTCACCGGATTCGATGGGGCTCTCCGTTAGCCCTGTGGGGCTTTGTTGTTGGGGCTGGTGGAGTTGTTGTCGTCCCCGGTTAATTCACATTCAATTCAGTCAGCCGACGATTGTTGAACCCGACCGACGTGCGCGTACCGTAGCTGGCTTGATCCGCGGCTTTACTTGTTTAGCGTCATCGCGAAAAAATTAGGGTTTCGTTTTATTTCTGTGGCGTAGTTTTTTTCGGTTCTGTAAAACTTTAATCAAGATCAGCATAAATCAAGGTGCATACAAAATAAGTTGTAAAATAAACGCCAGGAGTCGCTGGAAAAGCCAAAAAATAAACGTCTGTGAGTGTGAAAAAATAAAAACACAAATTGTAAACTACAACTACCTGCACTTAACGGACTTGAATACACACATACAGACAAGAATAAAAAAGGCTAATAAGAGCTAAAAACACGTTGTTGACCTTGGAGGCAGAGCCTCGTGACTTTCCAAGAAGATGTAAAGCCCACTCTTTAGACACCAAACTCGCTTATATTATTTAGTATTCGTATTCATGTTGAAGTTTATTGCACTTTTTTCTTTCATAAACTGTGTTTCTCTGGGTAAAGCACATTTTCGCGCCTTAATTGGAAATTCTGTATTTCTACGAAATACTAACAAACCCATAAGCATCCATCAAAAACTTTGTGTGTTTGGATAAAAATGCAAAGTAAAATGTTGGTTCGATATAAGCAATTTATTTAACTTTGATTTGTCTTGCCTTGTCATGTGCCTCGTCCATAAAATGCATAAAAGTGTGGACAATTTTACACTTTATCGCCTTCGGTACTAATCCAAATAAGCAATTTACAATCATAGCAACTTTTGATGCTGTACATGATGTTGTATCTCACTATACCTATGCAATCTCGGTAGTCGCATGGCTGATTCTCTACCTCATGTTCTCTTGGAAACTTTATAAGAAACAGGGGAGAACGCTATAGTCGAGTCTCTCCACTACCTCTTACTCAGCTAAACGAAGAGCAAGGGAGATGATGATACATATACAATTAGTGGTTTGTGGGCGTTATAGTGGGCATGGCAACCTTTTTATAGGTCAGTTAATAGGTATTTACTAGTCAAATACATTTCAGTTAAAATGTTGTATTTTAGCATAAAAACTGTTTGTTTGTTGGCGGTAAAGTGGGCATAGAGTGGCACATTCGGATAACAAATTTGCGCTGAATCAGAGTTAGGGAATCTGCATATGAAATCTCAACCCTCTAGGTTTTATAGTTTGTAAGACAAAGGACTCGGCTAGAGATCCTGATCGACAATATATGTATGTACTTTATAATTTTAAATGGTTTTCCCCGAAAAAATTTCCAGGTTTTTAATAACATTTTATGATAAGTTGTATATTAGCTTCCCACAATATAATACAATAGATTAATACTTGTACTCTACTTAGTATTATAAGTTCAGCGCCACCCAAAAAGCGGAAACACAATAGTTTGTGGTTATCAACATAATTTTGATTAATTATATATATCACACCGATTTGTTAACATTCTCAAAACTCTTCCATTCGTCATATCTTATCTGTTATCGTAAACAACAAAAAAAGTACCCATATCATGTTGAAGCCATCAGCTTTAACATTAAATCTGACGTTGCATTTGCTATGAGACTGTGTGATGGTGGACAACTGTCTTGAACTAGCATTATTAAGAAGTCCCCGAGTCAGCCGATCAACCCACTAGAACGCAGCTTTTAGCCCTCGCGCTTTATAGTCATGCGCAAGTAATTACTGATAAAAATTGAAGCAAATAGAGGACAAACAAAATACTTGGCTAGTGGATTTGGCCAAGATAAGTGTGCGTCTTATACACTAATAATGTTCACCGCACATATACGCACATACATTCTAAGGAAGCAACTCGGAAGAGGGACGTATTCTGAGTAAATGATTCAAATAAGAATTACTTTTGAGAACGTGACTCACTCACCTGCGAAAAAAATAAATAACCGCGGAATCGAATATATGACAATGAATAATAAAGCCGTTTATTGAGAATCGCCTACATAAATGGCGTTCATTCATAAAAAATTAAAACGTTCTAGACGTATTTGCAAAGCAAATTTAATGTGATGGGAGTCCGAAATTCTAGAAAACAGATCCATATCCGTGATAATAGTTTTCCGCTTATGCTGGAATCACATTTAGTTCCGAGGTTTTTACCCTACTCAATTAGGGGTAAACCATTTAACAGGTGCCATTATAGCTGTAAAACATAACAAGAAAGGAAGGATATATTTCCGTTTACTACCGTATCCAATCGTCGTCGACGAAAATCATCAGATTTTTTTAAAATGCTATGCTATATTCCCAAGAGTAGAAGTTTACATGTCCATATACACCACAGTTAAAGTATGCAAACATTTTTATACCCTTGCAGAGTGTATATTGATTTCAGTCAGAAGTTTGCAACGCAGTGAAGGAGACGTTTCCGACCCCATAAAGTATATATATTCTTGATCAGCATGACTAGACGAGTCGATCTAGCCATGTCCGTCTGTCCGTCTGTCCGTCCGTTTCTACGCAAACTAGTCTCTCAGTTTTAAAGCTATCGGACTGAAACTTTCCCAAAAGTCTTATATCTGTTGCAGGTAGTATATAAGTCGGAACTAGCCTGATCGGACAACTATATCTTATAGCTCCCATAGGAATAATCGGACAAAAAAATGAAAAAAAATTATATCTTTGGTGTTTTTTAGCATATAAACTCCTAAGCTTGGAAATAACAATTTTTAAATAATTTTGAATTTTGAATTAAATTTTATCGAAATCGGACGACTATATCATATAGCTGCCATAGGAACAATCGGAAAATTTGTGGAAAAATAATATGAAAAAATTATAGCTTCGGTGTTTTTCAACATATAACCTCCAACGCTTGGAAATAACATTTTTTAATTAGTTCTGAATTTCGAATATAATTTTATCAAAATCGGACGACTATGTCATATAGCTGCCATAGGAACGATCGAAAAATTGGTAGGAAAATAATATGAAACAAATTATAGCTTCGGTGTTTTGTAACATATAACCTCCTACGCTTGGAAATAACATTTCTTAATTAGTTCTGAATTTCGAATTTAATTTTATCAAAATCGGACGACTATATCATATAGCTGCCATAGGAACGATCGGAAAATTGGTACGAAAATAATATGAAACAAATTATAGCTTCGGTGTTTTTTGACATATTATTTTATACTATTGGGAATATCATTTTTTGTGTTTTTAAATTTAATAATTATAGCTGCAAGGGTATATAAGCTTCGGCTTGCCGAAGCTAACTTCCTTTCTTGTTTTAAAATATTTTGTTATTCCTTTAGGAGCTGTAGTATAAAGCTTACCGATCCAGCTCGTTCAGACTTATATACTACCTGCAATAGACTTTTGGGAAGGTTTTATCCCGATAGCTTTAAATCTGGGGACTAGTTTGCGTAGAAACGGACAGACGGACATGGCTAGATCGGCTCGTCAAGTGATGTTGATCAAGAATATATGGCGACACCTTCACTACGATGCAGACTTCTGACTGAAATCATTATACCCTCTGCAAGGGTATAAAAATGTACACTGGTTTCAGTGCTCCCTAGTGATTTGACTACGGTAAACAGACAAGGTTATACGCCGTTCTCAATAAAAACTTTTTAGTGATATACATTTTTGGCGTGTTTGTTTAACAGATCCAAATCATGCACAAAAATTAGTACAAACATTTTCTACCGCCTTTTTTTACTTTATCTTACATTTTTATAAAACTTGTTTTTAAATCATTAAGCGTGTATATTACTACAGAAAGTCAAGCCGACAAATACGACTCGAAAATATTTGTGAACGTCATTACGCTCGAGATACTAATTTATAAGATCAACACAGAACGGTGCTCGAGCTTTAAAAACTGAAATTTGAAATATAACATTCGGGAAGGAGTCCGCAATTGTGAAAACGATAAAAAGGGGGTTCGGTTTCCAAGAGAAACTCGGCGGCAATGAGGTCCAACTCGACCGGAAACAACTCCGTCTCAGATGTCTGATGCTTGTCAAAGCCTAAAAACTGAAACGAGGCCAGTGCGCGCTACTTTTCGTCTGGGGTTTTTAGTTTACCATGAGCCGAGGGGGCATTATATTACAAATACATACAATATATTTATGTGTCCAAGCAGCAAGTCTGGCTGCGGTTAATGACACCGGCTTTCGATCTTTTTGTACGGTTATGGAAGCGAATTCCAGCTGCCGAGGTGTGTGAATAAATTTTTTTTACAAGTTTTTGTAATTTACGCTGCGCGTTTAATCAAAAAGTCAACAAAAAAACCACCTGGGGCAATCTAACTTAAGGATCATTCATTTATTGAGATATAAATAAGCTAAATGATAAAAAAATTATTTCTTTTAATCTACATTTTAGGTGTTCCAAAAGCTTACGGAACTTAATATCAATTTTTTTTTTAATTTCGAAAAAGAGTAAAAATTGAGAAAATACAAAAATTGTAAAATTTTTTTTAAAACGACTATTAACAAGAGAGAAGGCTAGAGTCCAGTGT
The DNA here is from genome assembly GCF_014743375.2 of Drosophila subpulchrella. Taxonomy (NCBI): domain Eukaryota; kingdom Metazoa; phylum Arthropoda; class Insecta; order Diptera; family Drosophilidae; genus Drosophila; species Drosophila subpulchrella. The sequence continues at coordinate 145,703 of NC_050610.1, forward strand.
AAATTGGTATTTATCATTAAAATTCATTTCAATCTACGTAATTTTCTACGTGATAGTGTACGCGAAAGCAAACACAGCAAGAGAGAACAACAAGAGAACTATCAGATACCCGGTACTCAGCTAAGGGGAGTGTGAGGGAGATGCAGATACGCAAGCAGCAAAGCGACTGTTCCCAAGATTCCACACTTTATTTACCTAGAACATTTTCGATTTTATTGTTTAAAAATTAGTAATAAATATACTTTGTTATGATGTAAGTTTTGTTTGATAGTTGATGAATTTAAACAATAAAATCGAAAGTAACATGAAAATAAATAAATAATAAATAATTGTTCTGTTTTTTATTTATTTTGGACGGGGGAAACTACTCTATTCCTTTTAAATTGTTTATAAATTTATTGGGGCAGTATATTAAAGAGTTTTTTCTGATAAATAAAACAAATCCTTGCGCTTTTCGTTATTAAGGGTACGTAATACACTTAACAAGAAAGTATAAGGAAAATATATCAGTTTCTTTTAGTAAAATCAGAAGAAAACAATCGCTACCAGGGAGTTTTTTCTATTACTTATTCATCAGTTTAGTATTAACAATTTTAGCATCGACATTACTCAAAGCAATGTTAAACTCAATTAAATGAAGCAGGAATTCAATTTCAATTTATACTTCGCAAGCTAATGATAAAATTGGATTAAATAGTAATATAATAGATCAACTCGATAAAGTACTCGTGTTTCCTCGAAATGCAAAAACAATTACTTTTTTACCCTGTAAAGCCTAGTACTCACATCGACGAAAACCGCGAGCTAACCATAGGAGTGAGCGAGAGGCAAACATGCGGCTAAAGGTTTTCGTCGGGTCTGTTTTTCAGCGCGGTACTCAGATGAGCTAAGGAAATACCAGAAAAAATACCAGATTTCGCGAGTGAATTTTCGATGAACGCCGTTAGCCGCGGCCCAAAGAATAAGAAATTTAATCTTTGGCGGTGTTCGTGCAGAAGCGGTGGGGAATTTACAAATTAAAAATGGAAGAAAAACACCCAAAACGGCTAAAGGTCAGTGCAGATGAAAAAGGATGCCTAATCCAAGCTGTTGCCCATTATTGTGGGACTTGACCGACAGGAAGCAGTACCACAACCGGTCAAATCCGCAGAATAGTTGAAGCGCTGGAGGAGATCCACTAGAGAATCCCAGTGGGAAGGAACATGGGACATCGCTCGATCTCCGACGAGCTCCATTAAGGACTCCTCCTTCACCAGCTACTTGGCAGCTGGTGATGGAGCGGAGATAGAGGATGCGCCGGCTTCTATAGGGAGGAGGAAATAAGGTCGCCCGCTAAGGGACAGCTGGAGGAGCTATCACCAGCCATTATTGGCCAGCTCGGAGCTGGACTACAGATGGCGCGGGAAAGATGGCGAAGCATCCGTGGGACGAGAAGGAAGCCTTTAACTTCTAATTTACATAAATAAAAACATTCGTTTAACATTCCATTTATTTTTATTTTAATTTCTTTATGCACCAGCAGACTCTTCTTTTTAAAATTGCTCCAATTGATTTGTTTTCCGTTTGACAACAAGCCCAGCTGCTTGACAGTAAGACCATGCCACATGCATGGCGGGTGAACTTTGAAAACTTCGGTCACACTACAAAGAATACGATTTTTCGACTAGTGAAACTCTTAGCCGATCTGAGTACTAGGCTTAAAACGTTTCGGTGAATTTCCAGTGCTAGATTCTAGATAATGTTCATTTCGTCGTTTATTATGTTGTATACATATGTGTATTTCTATACTGCTACAAAACCAGTTGTATTGTCGTTAAATTTTTGTGAAGGTCCAGCCATATAAAAAGTTAATAAAGTAAAATGCATTAGATTAATACTATCTTAAAAATTGTCCATAATTCAAATCAGTTTACAGACAAACTCCTTAAACCAAGACTGTTATACCATTTGTTGTTTTTTAATATTATGTAACATCCGTTACTCATTTACGTTTTTCGTTTATTTATTTTTGAAAGAATTTACCGCAAAGCATGCATCGCTTGAGTGATTCGTATAATGATATATTGTAATCCGATTGTTATTGCTCACGGTTTTTGCGCTATATTTGTTTATTTCTTTCTGCGGAAGTTAGTTGCGCATGTTTACCTGTGACATGAGATTTTGTTTATTAAATCGGCGAACCAATCCGATTTCAGCATAGTTCAAAGGTCATATCAAAAGATTGGGCATGTCGGTTTAACGAAATATTATTCGCAATAACTTGGGCATTCCATTAAAAGGATAGTGAGACAGCAACTCTATGTTTACCCTAATTTTGTGTTCTGTAAGTGTAATTTATCTGGATATGTCAGGATACGTTTCAGTTATAATGTAGGTTTTGTTTATTGAGACTTTTAATACAGAACCCTTATGAAAAAATAATTATAAATAGTGAAATTAACATATTTAATAATATTTGGAATAGATAACTTGAAGTAATCTTCTTATCATATTATATTTTGGTTTATGTCGCATAAGGTAAGAAAAAAAGGAAGAACGCTATAGCCAAGTGCCTCGCCCAACAGATACCCGTTACTTAGCTAAGGGGAGCAAAGGAAATACGGAGATATACATATATATATAAACCATAACGATATTTATTCTAGTATACAAATTGTGGGCGCCACAGTTTTGGGCGGTTTTTGGGCCGTTAGAGTGGTCGTGGCACATTCGCGTAACAAATTTGCACTGCGTAGGAAGCCTAGAATTCGAAAACCGAAAACTCAACTCTAGCTTTTATAGTTTCCGAGATCAAAGCGTTCACACGGACGGACGAACATAGCTAGAGCGACTCGGCTAGTGATCCTGATCAAGAATATGTATATTTTCCCCGAATGTAACATACCCTTTTACTTTACGAGTAAGGCCTAGTACTCAGATCGGCTTGTAATGTGACCTAAGTTTTCAAAGCTCACACTAGGTGCATCTAACAAGGTATTTCTGTCAAGCAGCTGGTTTTATTTGTTGGCGATTTTAAAAAGACGAATCTGCTGATGCACGAAGAAACACTAATAAATGGCATGTTCCAAGGATGTTTTTATTTATTTTAATAAGTAGTTCAAGGCTTTCTTCTCTTGTCACGGATGCTTCGCCATTTTCTCCGTTCCATTTGCATTCCAGCTCCTATTCGCAATATGCTAACATTGGCCTTGAGTGAGTGGGAGCCGGATTGGAAACGGGGTTGTTCCGGTGATGGCAATGGCTGGTAATGGCATCTCAGACTGTCACCATTCATCGCAATTCACTTGCGAAATCAGGTATTTTTCTGGTATTTTCTTTGGTAATCTGAGTACAGACCCGACGAAAAGCGTTAAGCCTAGTACTCAGATCGGCTAGGAGTTTCACTAGTAAAAAAATCGTATTATTCGTAGAGTGACCGAAGTTTTCAAAGTTTACCCACACTGCATGTTGCACGGTCTTGGTGTCGCAGCTGGGCTTGTTGCCAAACGGAAAACAAATCAATTGGAGCAATTTAAAAAAGAAGTGTCTGCTGGTGCACAAAGACAATTAAAATAAAACAAGGAAGAACGCTATAGTCGAGTACCTCTACTATCAGATACCCCTTACTCAGCTAAAGGGACCAAAGGGAAATAGAGATTTGCAAGCAGCAAAGCGTGATTGAAATGCGCCACCTAGGTATTAACGAGACCAATACATTTCAGTTGAAATTTTTTATCTAGCATGAAAATTGTGGGCGCCACAGGTTTAGGCGGTTTGTGGGCGTTAGAGTGGGCGTGGCATATTCGCGTAACAAACTTGCGCTGCGTACAAGGCTACGGAATCTAAATCTGAGATCCCAATTCTCTTTCTTTAATAGTTTCTGAGATATTCACGTTCATATTTACGATTTTGTGAAGTTTGTGGGCGATAAAGTGGGCGTGGCAAACTTTTTTTGGGTCAATCGATAGGTATTGATGAGAACAATACATTTCAGTTAAAATTTTTATTCTAGCATCAAAACTGCAGGAGCCACAGTTTTGGGCGGTTTGTGGGCGTGGCACTCTGCTGAAACAAACTTGCGCTGCGTAAGAAGCTCAGGAATCTGCACGCCAAGTCTCAATAGCCTAGCTGTTATAGTTTCCGAGATCTCAGCGTTCATGCGGACGGACGGACAGACGGACAGGCGGACATGGCTAGATCGACTCGGCTAGTGATCCTGATCAAGAATATATATACTTTATGGGGTCGGAAACGCTTCGTTCTGCCTGTTACATACTTTCCGACGAATATACACTCAGAGAAAAAACCAAGCACATTGGGCTTCTTTCAAGCCCAAATGGTCACAAAACTTCGACAGGTACGAAATGGGCTTGTTTTTTCATTTCAAGAACGTTTTGTTCTTAAACCGGCATTCTTAATTTGAGAACATTTTTGGTCGAAATTAAGAATGTGTTCTACTTGATTTAAGTAAGAAATCTTCTTTATTTAAGTATAAATGCAACTTTATTTTAGTATGAATTGTACTTTAATTAAGTGTAAGAATTCTTAAATCAAGTATGAATTGTACTAAAATGAAATATAATTAATTCCGTAATATAGCCATATTTATTCTTAAAACAGGTCTAAAATGTTCTTAAATGAACCATGGTCAATGCTTATATCGAGATGATATGCAGCTTGCATCAAAAATATATAGTTCTCATTTTAAGCTGGACTTAGTCTTCAAAAAAGAATTATTTATACTACACTCAAGAACAGTATGTACTCATTTTAAGTATTAAAAAGCGTTATCTTTAACATAACTTGGTCTTATAATGAGAACAAATCATGCTCCATTAAAGAGTTTAAAATTCCATATTCCAGCCGAAAAAGTTCTTTACATAAGAACTTATAATTCTTCAATTAAGAAGGCATTGGGCTTGCAGAAATAAAAAACTGGTTTTATTTTATTTTTGTTTTATTTTATTGTTTTAATGTATCGCATCATTGAGTTTGTTGATTCTTATTGTAGTATAATACTGCAAACTTAAAAAGGAAATAACACATACATACTTCAGCCTTATATAAGACTTAGAATTATTTAAAGTATACACATGAATTGGAAGGGATATGAATTCTTGAATGTTTTTTACATGTACATTTTCAGTGCTATTTCCAACTTGGTATGCACAAAAGTGGTTATCATAACTCAGTAAATTAATTTCTTCGCAAACAACAAAAACGTTATTACTAAAATTAAAAAAAACTTAAAATTTTAAATAATTTTGTATGGACACACTAAGTCCCAATTGTTACCATCTCTATTAAGAGAGGGCTTCAGCGAAAGTGCGATACGATCCGATTCTGAGACTACAGGGGTTTGGTTTTCCAAATCTTCATACTTTTCAAACAACTCATTTTGTGCTAGATTTAGCTGGATCCTTGATCTTCGATTTTTGTATTTGGAATACAGTTTGCCCGATGGATTTTTTTTACCGTCTCGGGAAATGAAGTAGTAATCCTATAAAATTGATTAAAAATATCAGTAAAAATCAATATTAAAAGCTCTTCAATTAAATTTTACCTTGCATTTCTCTTCGCCAGGTAAGTGACAGCAAATTTCGTCCAGCAACAGACTAAAATCGGAATATTTGATAGTTATCCCTGTTGAGAAGATCTCCTCAAGGATAATGCTTATAAGATCGTTCTTCATATTCTGGCTTAAATACATCTGTTTTTTTCCTTGATCCAAAATAGCTCTCCCTCTATTGGTCTCCGCCAATAAGGTTCCCAAGCCTTTGCCTAGCACCTGCTTTGCCTTATAATACAAATTAGGCGGCGTCTCCTTTGATTTTTCTATGTTTGTGGGAAGCAACTGCGATTCACCATCTGGTCCAAGCTGCATTCAAAAATATTTAATACATGTTTAAACTTCAGAAATTACTTACTATTGATTTTCTCCAAGACAGCAGCTTCTCTCGAAATCTCAAACGAGGACCCAAAGGTGGAACGGCTTCCTTCAAATCTTCCTCAGTTAAAATATTTTTTAAGTCACCATATTGAATTTGTGCATCTAAGAATATTTAATTTATTATAATTCAGTCTTAAATAAGTACATGCATACAGTGTATAACATTAATATTCGGTTTTTTTTATGCAAGATTCTCCTTTAAAGAAAAGTATTAATGTATATAAATCTATGAAAAGGTAATAAAATAAGTTTTTGCATCATTACATTTTTTGTTTTTATTAGTTTCAAACATTTTACTCACGTTTGAAGTTGAAAAAAAAAACCGAATATTAAAGTTATACACTGTATGTATGTACATATATAGATACACTGGCGAAGCACATCGTCAGGCTTGCATAAACCATTGCGATAAAAATGATAATTCTTTAATAATCTTTAAAAATGTAGTATAATTTGCTAAATAAAAACCCGCAAAACTATTACTGGAGCGCAATTACTAATGCAAGCCTTAACATGTGCTTTGCCAGTGTACCTACATATGTATATATGAATGTGTGTTGACAAGTCACAACACGCGGTTTTTTCCTAGAAATATTCCACAAATACGCGTTCTTGATGAATGGTGTACATATGTACATGTGCATTGTACAGATTTAAGAAAGCGAGCAGTCGCACTTCCCTAATATCACTTTAAAATGTACATTCACACATATTTAAGTCCATAAATATGTATATGCAAAAAGCCAAAAAATAAGAAAAGTGCGTTTTCTTTGCGTGTGTGTTTATGTACTTAATTTGTTCTGTTTTGACCGGATATATGTGTACGTTTAGAGAAATCGAAGTCACACTTTTTTAGTATCACTCAAAACTGTACACATACATATGTACATAAGCAAAAAACTACGAAAAGCGCGCCTTCCCAGTCGTAAGTTGCGGAATGTGTTTTAAAAAAACATAGTTCTGGGTCGTATCTTTTTTACGCAAAACAGCACGCATGCAAATTTTCCAAGGCAAATGTGTGTGCTGGGTGCATTCTATTGCGGTGCCTTCTAGATGTGTTTCAGAATAATGCATCCAGAAGCATGCCCAAACACCCGTTTCGGGAACGTATTCCGAAAAAAATAGTTCTGGGTCGTATCTTTTCTACGCAAAACAGCACGTATGCAAAATTTCCAAGGCAAATGTGCGTGCTGGGGGCAGTCTTTGGGGTGCCATCTGGGTGCATTTCTCGTCAGTTGCATTTTTAGTTCTGAAAAGTGAAGTTCGTGCCTCGTGTTTTGAAAAAGTTTGTTGCTTTCTGCCACCAATTTTACATCAATATTTTCACAGGTAAGCAAAGTGTAGATAATTTAGTTCAATATGAGCACAACACAGTTCAATATGAACATAACAGAGTACATGTACATTGAACATTCAAACTAAAAACAAATTAAATTAATAAAATAATAATTATTTGAATGTAAATCGTACAAACAACAGTGTTAATGTGACAAAATAAATATATTGTATATTTGTAATATATATACACATGTTTAAAAATATATAATATTAAATTTCCTTTATATCTTTCAGAATCGCAAGAAATGAATGGGCACACCAAGGACTGAACTGCGTAAATGATAAAAGTACATCAACAAGAAGGAAGCAGCAAAGCCCCGTACAGAAGGAGAGTGACTCCGATAAAAAATTAGTTGAGTTCTTAAATATTGAAATAAAAAATAAATATGAAATTGAAATCCAGTCTTATGTATTCCTGGGGAAAACTTCCAGATATTTGATTTTCGAATGCTTCTAGGTGCATTCCTGGGTACATGTTACAGGTGCATTAAAAAGAGTACACCCAGAAGGAGTTTAAATGTTGCTTCCAGGTGCATTAAAAAAGAATAAACCCAGAATGTGTTTAGTATGTTGCTTCCAGGTGAATTAAAAAAGAATACACCCAGAAGGTGTTTAGTATGTTGCTTCCAGGTGCATTAAAAAAGAGTACACCCAGAATGTGTTTAGTTTGTTACTTCCAGGTGCATTCCAGATATATGCTTCCAGAAGCATGCAACGGGTGCATTCTTTTTTGTCCCGCACCCGTGTAAAAAGAATGGACAGACTCATCACTTCCGGAACACCTTTTTAATGCCATTTCATAATGAAAGAACGCATGCTGGAATGCTGTCATTTACGACTGGGTTTTCTTGCAGTATGCGTCTATGCACATGCATACATATACATGTAATTGGTAGTATTTTGTCAGATGTGTGTATGTTTAGAAAAATCAAAAATGCGCTTTAGCACTAAGAAATGTACACACACATGTACAATGTACAATGTAGTTTTCCAGGAAAAAAAACCACGTGCTGCGCTTTTCGCAGGAATACCAAGTGCACAATTATTTCTTCACTTCAATTCAGAGTTATTACACCTTATTATTACTTACTTTCGAGGTAATCCCGAACATCTTCTAGTTCATATTGTTTCAAAAACTCTTCCAGCTTCGCTTCCCTTTTTGCACTCATTTTCACTCAACTTTGACACACGCGATCAGATAAAAAGTGAACGGCACCTTTCTAGAGCTGGGGCTACCATTCAATTGTATCGATATTTCAAGTATCATCTCGCGTTGGTATCGAGATTTTTGTTTTATAGTAAACTTTACCTATTATATGTTTTTAGTTAAACGTTTTTGGAATTAAATTTATTAAAATATTAGTTATATTAATATTAATAATAATATTGCGCTTTTTGTATACATGTTCGTGAATTTAACCTCTATTTCTGGGATTGAGTTGTACAATACACCAGCTAGAAAAGATGTTAAAACCCATTTATAGACATATATAAGTCGTTGGCAAAACAATAATATGTGATTTCTTAAAAAGGATATGGTTTAAAGAGTTCTTTATACTTTTGTTAACGTTTTGATTCAAATGAATACTTTTAATTTTGGGCAAGCTTCAAACTATCGATATTTTTTCAGCCCATCGCTTACATTATAGGAAAACACTTACACTTGTGTCATTGCACAATTGTGGATGTGTATAAGCGATCAGGCGTACATTGGACTGTATAAAAAATGCAGACGTATTTCCGTATTCCGTTTCAGAGTACATATGTATATACGGGAAATTATTAATTTCCTATTTCTTTCTCCGATCTAAGCACAAAAAGTGAGGATCTGTTTTATAACATTTAATGTTTGCAATTTTTGTCTACACTACACTAAGTGCAAAATCTATTTAAATTAAGCAAGATTTGTTCTTTTTTAGCAAACATAATAAGAGCGTTATATTATTGACTTAAGCACAAACTGTACTTGTTGGTATACTTTATATTTTTGATGTTTTGTACTATAAATAAGAATAATTCATTCCTATTTTAAGGATACTAAAACCTTATTTTTCTTGAATCAAAAACATTTTCGGATAGTTTGGGTTTTAAGAATGATTTATTCTTGATTCAAGAACGCGCAGCAAACATAAGAAGTGCGTTATATTATTGATTTGAGCACAAACTGTACTTGTTGATATACTATTTATTTTTGAAGTTTTGTAGTACTAATGAGAATAATTCATTCCTATTTTAAGAATACTAAAACCAAATTTTCTGAAATTAAGTACTTTAGTGATCACATTGAGAATGTTCGTGCTTAACAAGAAACATTTTTTTTTCAGAATATATTATACTTAGGTTAAGCAGAAATCGTACTTGTTTGGTCCTGTTTATTGAATAATGTTCTTGAATCAAGCACTTTTTCGGATAATTTGTGATTTAAGAACGATTTATTCTTAATTCAAGAACGCTCAGCATTCTCATTCTTAAAACAAGCCCAAAAAATACTATCCGAAATCAAGTATAAATCGCCCTCAAATTTAGGATGCGTTTTTTTCTGAGTGTAGTATACCCTTTTACTCTACGAGTAACGGGTATAAAAAATGAAATGTTCAACGAATGTTTATTTCCCTATAGAGGCCAGCGCGTCCTTCATCTCAGCTTTAGGAGGAGTCCTGTGGTTCCCCAATGGAGAGCTCGTCGGAGATTGTTCTGGTGGTTCTGCTAAAATGATACTTCTATTAGTACAACGTAACCAAATGTGTTTGGCCAGAACTTACTTGCGAGGACACGCTTGGCAGGATGTCGATGTAGGGAGCGAAGTCCCACTTGGCACGTTCCTTCCCACTGGGATTCTCTAGTGGATCTGCTCCAGCACTTCAACTATTCCGCGGATTTGCCGTGTTGTAATATTGCTTCCTGTCGGTGAAGTCCCACAATAATGGGCAATAGCTTGGATTAGGGGTCCTTTTTCATTTTTAAAGTCTTCCTCCCGTTTTACATTTTTTAATTCCACAACGCTTTTGCACGAACACCGCCAAAGATTAAATTTCTTATTCTTTGGGCCGCGGCTAACGGCGTTCATCGAAATTCACTCGCTAAATCTGGTATTTCCTTAGCTCATCTAAGTACCGTGCTGAAAAACAGACCCGACGAAAAGCGTTAGCCCCGTACTCTCGCTCACTCCTATGGTTAGCTTGCGGTTTTCGTCGATGTGAGTACTAGGCTTTAGCCGACTATTTGCCTCTATAACATTTTCCTCACGTACGGTTATTTGACTGACTTTATTTATTTATTAATCCACAATTTTGGGTGCGCCTAAAGATGGCTTTTTATTCAGATAAATGTGGGGTTTTTATTATTTTTAAAGTATATAAGTTTAAGTATTTATTTAAATGATATGATAAATATGGGGTATGTAACAATGTGAGTATAATTAAGACCGTCGTCGCGTCGTTTTGCTTTTCACATAAGCACGTCTTCTTTGGATCAGATCTCGTCAAATACTGCCTCTACTCGTCGTTATCGTCTTATCGTCGTTGTTCTCGTCCTTTACTTCTTTTGGGTCGTCTTCTTCTGGAATGTGTGTTACTGCTCGTCGTTCTCGTTGTCTAGATCGGGATTGTTAGGGTGATTCTCGTAATATCACTCCCACATTCGGCCATTCTGATCAAACATTCGCCTCGAATGTTTCGTCGTTGTCATCGTGGGTGGGCCATGGCTTGAGATATTCGGCACAGGTTGAAGAAATTTTTGGACCGTCTGAGTTGCCGACTTTCTGGACATCGTAGGCGTTGTTGTGCTTGACTTTCGTGATTTGGTAAGGACCCAAAAACTTCGGCTTTAATTTGAGACCTCCGCCAAATTGTGTGCGCTTTATGGCTACCATGTCGCCAACGTTGTAAAGCCTTGCTGGTTTGCGTCGCAGATTATACGTCTTTTTGTTTTCCGTTTGAAGCTTTAATATTTGTGATTTTGCTTTCAGCCTTAGATCGTTTCGAGAGTCCTGAAACAGCGCTATGGTTTCGTTGTTGATTAGCTCACGGAGCTGTTGGTCATCTTTGTTTCTCATTTTGACACCGATTAGAAGCTCAAAAGGTGTGGCGTTGATGCTTCTCGAGAAAGTAGAGTTGATGGCTTGTTGAACTCGATCAACGTGTCTGTACCATTTTGTAGGATCATCCACACTGAGCTTTGACAAAACTGGGATAATTATGGCATTGAGTCGCTCCACTTGTCCGTTAACCCGTGGTAGGCCTGTCGTAGACTTGACTACCTTTATATTTTCATCGTCGCAATACTGGAGAAAATCTTGGGCTAAGAAAGCTGAACCTCGATCCGAAATGATACAAGCTGGGTTACCAAACACATTACTTTGTCCTCGTAGCTTTGTAATGACTTCGATTGCGGTCGTTGACTTTGTAGGATAAAGCCAGCAGAACTTCGTAAAAGAATCGATGACGGCGAGTATGTGTTTGTAATTCTTGCTTGTAGAATCTAGTGGACCTAAGAAGTCGATGTGGTAGGTGTGCAATGGAAAGTCTTCTTTGTGCAATGGATGCAGCCAGCCCTCCTGCTTGCCACGTTTGCGGTTGCTTAAAATGCACGGAATACAGCAGTCGATGAATTTCTTGATTTTTTCGTCAATGTTTTGGATGAAATATTCATTGCAAATCATCTCCTTCGTCTTTTTGACGGCGAAATGTCCTCGGTCGTGTGCTCTGGCTATGATCTGTCTTTCCATGTCTCTGGGGACAACAAGAAGTTCTGCGTCGTTGACTATCTTGTATAAGATTCCGGACTTAAGAAAATGGTCGTCGTAGGGTGAGTCAGAGTCTTCGATAATTTTGCAGATAGCCTTCAAGTGTTCGTCCTTTTCTTGAGCTTGTTTAAAGCCAAGGGCTACGGAGTCGTCAACGATGGTCATTATTGGGTATCTGGAGAGAGCGTCAACGTGCTTCATACGTGTACCTGAACGGTGTTCGACTTTGTAGTCGTACTCTTGAAGCAATAATACCCAACGTGCCACTCTAGTGCACAGACTCTGCTTGTCTAGCGATTGCATTGCAATCGGTGACAATCTTGAATGGGATGCCAAGGAGATAAACTCTGAACTTGGTTATAGCTTCGATGATCGCTAGCACCTCTAACTCGTAGCTGGAATATTTACGCTGCGCATCCGTGGTTTTCCTACTCATAAAGTAGACTGGGTGAAATTGGCCGTCGTCAGCTGATTTCTGCAAAAGCACGGCGCCAAACCCGTCTATGGAGGCGTCAGTGTGTACCTCGGTTTCGTACTTCGGGTTGTAAATAGCTAAAGCAGGTGTGGAAGTCAGGTATTTCTTTAGGGATTCAATAGCGTTCTCTTCGTCAGGGCCAATAACAAATTCAGCTTTATTTTTGGTAAGGTCAGTCAAGGGTTTCGAAATCAGAGCATAATTTTGGATAAACTTTCTAAAGTATCCTGTGAGACCTAGAAAACTTTCTAGCTGCTTGAGGTTCTGTGGCGTCTTGAATTTTGAAACTGCGTCGATTTTCTGAGGAGTTGGAGAAATGGTTTTGTTTTCGATAATGTGACCTAAGATCTGGATACGGGTCTGCAGAAAATGACATTTCTTTAGGTTAAGCTCGAGACCATATTCGCTGCAAGTTGATATAACTTCGGTGAGATTCGACACCGCCTCCTTTTCGTCCTTCGCTGGGATAATTATGTCGTCTACATAAGGGAGAGCGATTCCTCTACGGGACAGAGTTCGGAAAATCGCATTTATGTGTCTCTGAAACACACCTGGTGAGTTTGACAAACCAAAAGGCACCTTTAGGAATTGGTATTGCCCACTCTGCGTCACGAAAGAGGTGTACTTCCTGCTAGATTCGGCGACTGGCACATGGAAAAAGCCATTCCGCAAATCGATTGTGCTGAATACCAACGCTTTTTGCAGGCGGTCGAGCTGGTCGTCAATCAGGGGCAACGGAAAATGATCTTTTACGATTACCTTGTTTATACGCCTGAAATCTACGCAGAGTCGTTGCGATCCGTCGTTTTTCTTCGCCAGCACTACCGGGCTTGTGAATTCGGAGTCGGACTCCTCGATTATACCGTTATCCAACCATTGCTCGATCTGCTCGTCGATAACGTTCGTTTCAGCAAAAGCGAATCTGCGCGGACGCGAGAAAATTGGCGATTCGTCGTTTAGAAGTATTTTCATTTCAATGTTTGTCGACTTCGATTTCAGCGGCTTGTAATTCATTATTAGTTCACCCACTTCTTGCTTCGCGCACTCACCAGCTGATTCGTTTATATCAAGTTCATCGTTGTTAATAACCGTGTCAATTTTCAGCAAGTTAGATGGGATGTTCTCTTCGCAAAGGTTATTTAAATTTCGCACACGCAAACCACTTGGACCGAACGATATTTCTGATTGCAAGCACAATTCCTCGCCGATGATCATACGAGTGTCCATACAATCGAGCGGAACTATGAAGAAGTTCAATTCGTAGGCACTGCTGTCGATCCACACTGCTTGCTTGCACTGTCCAATTGGCTTGATCTTATTGGCATTACGATTTTTTCCAAATCCAATTAGGTATACACTGCACTCCTTCAGCTTCGGCAAAGCTAGCTCATCGTAGATGTCTTCGCGCAAAATATTATATTTACTGCCTGTGTCGAATAGAGCAATACAATTTTGGCTTTTGATTGAAACAACTTTGCTCGTCATGTTGTTGTGCTCACTTAAAACACGCGCGTTTGGCTTGCACTCTTCGACTGATTTGTCGCCTTGGGGGCAGTTTTTGGAGATGTGACCGAATTTATTGCATTTAAAACACTTTCTGCCTTTCTCTTTGTTGTTGCAGCCACTAGACAGATGTCCCTTCTCGCCACAATTGTAGCAAACGATTTCTTTCTTTCCAGTTTTCGAACCACCGTGCACTGCTTGAGCTTTCTTTTCTTTAGAACTGTTTTCGCCAAAATGGGATTTTGCACTGATCGTTTGGTAGTCCTTCAATTTGTATTTGAATTCGGTCATGTTTCTAGCTCCATAAAGCATAGATTTGTTAATTGAGAGTTCATCAATACCGTCGATCACGTATTGGATGAGAGCGTCTTCTTCAACATTTCCCCGTGAGGCAATATCTTTCATACGGTAAAAATATTCCTGTACACTTTCGTTTGCGCGTCGTTTTCTCTCTCCAAGTTGCTTGTGGATTTGTTTGCTGCTCACTCTCGATCTGAACTCGCTCAACAAACACGATTTCAAAGCACTCCACGAATTTATTCCTTTCTCGCTCAACACAAACAATTTCGCGACACCTTTAAGCGATTTTTTGGCAAAGATTAGCTTTTGCATATCGTTCCAACCCATAAGTACAGCTTGGTCTTCAAAATCACTAATCCAGACGTCGACTGGAATTTCGTCTGTGCCCTCGAATTGTTTTATAGATTCCTCTATATCGCGAAAACTTAAAGCGAAACGCGGCATTTCATTGTATTGAATTGGTACTGGTTGCGAATTATTCTTTTGGTCTCTTTCACTCGTTGGATTTGTTCCTGCGGAATTTGCAACCATACTCTCGATTTCGTCGTCGCTTTGATTCTCTTCGTCGTCATCCCTGTCTTCATCAGATTCCTCTGGGTCTTCCACTTCGTTGCCACCGAGAAGTTGGTCAAATCGAAGATTTTGAAAAATATGCAATTGCATGTTTTCGACGTCGTGGCTTATATTCAAAATTAGGCATATTGAAATTAAATCTCTTTCAGTCAGTTTCGCCTGCACGTATACACTTTTGGCTTTATAAACTGCGTCATTTTCGTCGAATTGGAAACCAGAAAATTCGCGAAGTCGTTTGCGATTATTCCTGTCCCCCTCTTTTTCAAAGACAAATTTGTGCAAAGCACAAATGCTTCCCTTTGACGCATTTTTCAAATTGTTAGAAATTAAATCGTTTAGACACGCCATAATTGAAAAAATGAATGTTTCACGATGAGTTTATGTGTCCACTCCTTCACGTCGAACAAAGTTTTCACTAATCACTTTCACCTTTCTCGGATACTTCCTGGACGAGCACCCAAATGTGGGGTTTTTATTATTTTTAAAGTATATAAGTTTAAGTATTTATTTAAATGATATGATAAATATGGGGTATGTAACAATGTGAGTATAATTAAGACCGTCGTCGCGTCGTTTTGCTTTTCACATAAGCACGTCTTCTTTGGATCAGATCTCGTCAAATACTGCCTCTACTCGTCGTTATCGTCTTATCTTCGTTGTTCTCGTCCTTTACTTCTTTTGGGTCGTCTTCTTCTGGAATGTGTGTTACTGCTCGTCGTTCTCGTTGTCTAGATCGGGATTGTTAGGGTGATTCTCGTAATATCACTCCCACATAAATAATGTACCTTTTGGCACCACAGGTACCAGGTCTTGCCAAGAAGAACATAAGCTGGAGGTTGGTTATTTTCTTAAAAAAGATCATAGCTATATTTCCATTCAAAATGAGATTCATTACAACGGCACAAAAACTCAAAAATCACCAAAACTCGCACAAAATACTGAATAAAGCATTGGAATACTGAATCCATTTGCGTGTGCGGTCCCATTTTCCGTTGAAGAGAGTTGTACCGACTTTTCCCTTCTCTTCCTAGCACGTGTATTTCCTATGGAGAAAAAAGTCTCTGAAGCGGAATTTGGTCGCTTAAGCCTAGTACTCAGATCGGCTAAGAGTTTCACTAGTCGAAAAATCTTATTCTTTGTAGTGTGACCGAAGTTTTCAAAGTTTACCCGCCATGCATGTGGCAAGGTCTTACTGTCAAGCAGCTGGGTTTGTTGACAAACGGAAAATAAAACAATTGGAGCAATTTAAAAATGAAGAGTCTGCTGGTGCACAAAGAAATTAAAATAAAAATAAATAACATTTTTAACGAATGTTTTTATTTATGTAAATTAGAAGCTTAAGGCTTCTTTCTCGTCCCACGGATGCTTTGCCATCTTTCCCGCGCCATCTGTAGTCCAGCTCCGAGCTGGCCAATAATGGCTTGAAATTGCTCCTTCAGCTGTCCGTTAGCGGGCGACCTTATTTCCTCCTCCCTATAGAAGCCGGCGCATCCTCTATATCCGCTCCATCACCAGCTGCCAAGTAACTGGTGAAGGAGGAGTCCTCAATGTAGAGCTCGTCGGAGATCGAGCGATGTCCCATGTTCCTTCCCACTGGGATTCTCTAGCGGATCTCCTCCAGCGCTTCAACTATTCTGCGGATTTGCCCCGTTGTGGTATTGCTTCCTGTCGGTCAAGTCCCACAACAATGGGCAACAGCTTGGATTAGGCGTCCTTTTTCATCTGCACACACCTCCTTTAGCCTTTTTGGGTGTTTTTCTTCCAATTTTAATTTTTAAATTCCATAACGCCTTTGCACGAACACCGCCAAAGATTAAATTTCTTATTCTTTGGGCCGCGGCTAACGGCGTTCATTAAAAATTCACTCGCAAAATCTGGTATTTTTTCTAGTATTTCCTTAGCTCACCTGAGTACCGCGCTGAAAAACAGACCCGACGAAAAGCTTTAGCTGCCTGTTTGCCTCTCGCTCACTCCTATGGTTAGCTCGCGGTTTTCGTCGATGTGAGTACTAGGCTTTAACCGGAAACTGTGTGAATAGGGTATTAGAAGTATATTTTTTCTCATTTATAAGAGATGCTGTAAAAATGGGATCGGGTATAAAAACTAATTTTATTATTTTTGATTTCAGCTACTTGCGGCCAATTTGGTGCTGCAAAAAAATAAAAACAAAGAAATAATACTTTAGCGTCTTAATAAGTTTTTTGCGACCAAAAAATAACTCTGAAACCTATAGATAAGGACAAAACTGTATAATAGCATTTAGAAAAAAAAAAAACTTAAAGGGCGTTTTGAAGAAATTATTGCCGGAGATGATAAAATTAAAAACATTAACAAGCTTTGCTCAGCACCAAAATAATTTGAAGTCGTATTAAGTGTCTGATTTTACGGCGAAACACACTACTAATTGCCGAAAATTGTATACCTACTTAGTTGGTTATTTAAAAGGTTTGAAAACTAAAATCATCTAGTTAAAGTTATTTGAGTTATAAAACTTGAAGTTAATGTTTAAATGCTAAAGTTTCATGCCCTCTTATCCAAACAAGTAACAGTAAATGTCATACATATACATACCTCTAAAGAATGCTCTTATTACTGAGGAGAACAATACTGTGGAAAAACCGCATAACTAGATTTTATAGGTTGATTAACTTAAAAATAACTTAAGTAAAAACCCTTATTGATCTACAATCCGTATATATATACATTATACAAATTTATTTATTTATTTAACATATTAAAGCTGATATATAATACTAAATTTAATATTTGTAGGGGAAGGGCACTGGAAATTATACAAATTACATAACTATTTTTATAGTATCCCTTACGTTAACAAATTACGTAATAACAACTCTTTGAGTGATTGCACATAATTTCCGGGTCGAGTGTTCGAGTTCTGCCTTTTTCGATGTTGTACAAGGTTTGCTCCGTAGAGCAATCATAAAAAATATAAGCAAAATGATTTTTAAAAATTCTTTTTGCAGTTACTATTGTTTTTGTTTGAAAAAACTTTTTGCATCAAAGAATTTAAGTTTTCAAGTCGAGGAAAAAAGTTTAAAAAGTATATGCTTACACAAATTCGTCCTTTTCAATAAATACTGAATGGGTTAAGAAAAGTATTGTATCATTCAAACGGCATTTAAATTACCTTTCCATTGAGGCCAAAGCTTACAAGAAGTAAGTTCAAATTATGAGTATATTTAATTTTTGTTTTGTCAAAAAATATGTATTTTGGAACTTTTTACGCTCTTTGGCTAACATGCAAACTTTTAACAATCAAAATTTTGGAAACAAAAACGGATGCGTTGAGTAGTCGAATTGGGACGAGAAATTGTTAACAAATTTAAGACCAGTTGAAGGATCGAAAGAAGATTTTTTACCTTGAGTTGCTTCGGTCGAGAGAAAAAGAATCTTCCCGTAATTGCATCCATCAATAGTCACTAATTATTCCTTCGTTAAAAACCGTCATAACGCGTTTTATACCCGTTACTCGCAGAGTAAAAGGGTATACTAGATTCTTTGGAAAGTATGTAACAGGCAGAAGGAAGCGTTTTCGACCCCATAAAGTATATATATTCTTGATCAGGATCACTAGCCGAGTCGATCTAGCCATGTCCGTCTGTCCAGCGCAAGTTAGTTTTAGCAGAGTGCCACGCCCACTCTAATGCCCACAAACCGCCCAAAACTGTGGCTCCTACAGTTTTAATGCTAGAATACAAATTTTAACTGAAATGTGTTGTTCTCATCAATACCTATCGATTGACCCAAAAAAAGTTTGCCACGCCCACTTTAACGCGGTTTAACACAAACCGCCCACAAACTTCAAAAACTATCTGATAGTCGAGGTACTCGACTACAGCGTTCTTCCTTGTTAAACGTGGAGATATCCTAATGAAATCTTTCTCGCTGTTCATCACTTTCTGCACCCAAGTTTAATGGAAAAAAGTGCAAATGGTTGTTGAGAAAGTACATTTTCAGAAATAATTTCAAATGTGAAATGGCATATCTTATCATTTCGAAAAATGGCATCATAGCAATCCTTTCTTGGAGGGAAAATGTGAAGTAATGAAATTGAATACTTTTCGAAACCAACCATAGCGCTTTCGATTTGCCACCGATTTTTTCAAAGTTGGACCTTATCTTTTGTATCACTTGCTTAAATTAATTGTAAAATTTTTGTTAAGATAGTAAAACTGAAAAGAAAACAATGAAGAACGCTATAGTCGAGTACCTCGACTATCAGATACCCGTTACTCAGATAAAGGGACCAAAAGAAAATGGAGATACCGGCGGTAGACAGATTTAAGCGTTGTGGGCGTTAGAGTGGGCGTGGCAAAGTTTTTTTTAAATCAATCGATAGGTATTGACGAGACCAATACATTTTAGTTAAAATATTTATCTAGCACGAAAATTGTGGGCGCCACAGGCTTGGGCGGTTTGTGGGCGTTAGAGTGGGCGTGACAAACTTTTTTTAAGATCAATCGATAGGTATTGACAAGACCAATACATTTCAGTTAAAATTTTTTATCTAGCATAAAAATTGTGGGCGCCACAGATTTGGGCGGTTTGTGGGCGTTAGAGTGGGCGTGGCATATTGGCGTAACAAACTTGCGCTGCGCTCAAGCCTACGGAATCTAAATCTGAAGTCCCGTTTCTCTATCTTTGATATTTTCCGAGATATCCGCGTTCATATTTACGGTTTTTTGAAGTTTGTGGGCGGTTTGTGGGCGTTGAAGTGGGCGTGGCAAACTTTTTTTTAGGTCAATTGGTAGGTATTGATGAGAACAACACATTTCAGTTAAAATTTTTGTTCTAGCATCAAAACTGTAGGAGCCACAGTTTTGGGCGGTTTGTGGGCGCTAGAGTGGGCGTGGCACTCTTCTGAAACAAACTTGCGCTGCGCAGGAATCTTTTATAGTTTCAACTTTTATAGTTTCCGAGATCTCAGCGTTCATACGGACAGACGGACAGACGGACATGGCTAGATCGACTCGGCTAGTGATCCTGATCAAGAATATATATACTTTATGGGGTCGGAAACGCTTCCTTCTGCCTGTTACTTTCCGACGAATCTAGTATACCCTTTTACTCTACGAGTAACGGGTATAACAAGGAAGAACTCTATAGTCGAGTTCCTCTACTATCAGATGCCAGTTACTCATCTAAAGGGACCAAAGGGAAATGGAGATATGCAAGAAGCGAAGCGAGATTGAAATGCACCAACTACCCGCGATCTCAATATATGGTTATGTGGGCGGTAGACAGATTTAAGCGTTATTGGCGTTAGAGTGGGCGTTTATTGGGTCAATCGATAGGTATTGACGAGACTTATACACTTCAGTTAAAATTTGTATTCTAGCCTCAAAGCTGTAGGAGCCACAGTTTTGGGCGGTTTGTGGACTTTAGAGTGGGCGTGGCACCCTGCTGAAACAAAGTTGTGCTGCGCAAGAAGCTCAGGAATCTGCATGTTGAATCTCAATAGCCTAGCTCATAGTTATATCCGAGATCTCAGCGTTCATATGGAAAGACGGACATGGCTAGATCGACTCGGCTAGTGATCCTGACCAAAAATATATATACTTTATGTGGTCGGAACCGCTTCCTTCTACCTGTTTCATACTTTCCGACGAATCTCGTATACTCTTTTACTCTACGAGTAACGGGTATAACTAGCTATTTCAGAAAAAGGGTAAAAAAGTTAAGTTTTTGTAACTTCCTTGGTTAATAACTCCGTTAATTGGAGTCCGATCCCAACAAGTGATATGTCCTATCTAACTCTGGATTGTGTCAACTGCCAAACGCTTAGATAATTGAATTCTGTGATATTATATTATAACCAAGCAACATCAAAAAAACATGTTTTTCGCGAATATCTCAAGAACTATTCTCTGGGAAAGTTGTTAAGTGATAGCGTGTACAGGAAAAACATATTAGTCTAGAGAAAGAGGTTTCAAAGCTGACCTTTTTTGGCTGTAAGCATGTGTTATCACTACCCATCTACACGCCAAAAATAATTCAAGTCAGACCATTTATTAAAAAATTAAAGGCAAATAAAGTGTTTAATTTTGGGAACAATCGCTTTGATTCTCCCTCTCACTCTTTTAGCTGAGTAACGGGTTTTTGATAGTCGATGGCATCGACTATAGCGTTCTTCCATATTAATTATTGGGCATGAAATAATTTTAACAAAATATTTGTACTTATTTGTTTTCGTACCGATAAAAGTATCTGATTTGGTTAACGATTCTCATTATTTCGATTTCTTTTTTATAACGCAATACGAGTTTATTTGAGTTTCACGAACAAAACGTGTAGACATACAAATGGCATGGCTTAAATTAAACGTAACAACGGAAAGGTAGCAACAAAATGGATGCTATTTGTTGCAGTGCAGCTAACTGTTATTCAATTACAGATAATCCCACACCAGTTCTCTTTCCACGTCATCTTACGTACTTTAATAAGGGTTGAACACTTTTCAATTCAACTGAAAGCCGAAAGCTTTGAATGCTATAAGTATTTATATCTCGGCCCTATGACCGATTGTTGCAGCTGCGTATCACATGATCTCATTTCGTTTTTTGATGTTATGCATTACTTAACAAGGATTAAACAATAGCGTTAGGCAACTCTTGCTTGTGGTCTTCACATCTTCAAATGGATTGAATGAAATAAAGAGCGATATAGTCAAAAGCCTCGCCTCTAAAATTCCAGTTACTCTCTTAACCAACTTTAAAATAAATATACCTTCCATTAGAGGAAACATTTTTAAGGGTGTTGATAGGTATTGCATTGGAAATATACCTAAGAAGAGTTTGCATGCTTTATCCCAACTTTCTAGCTTTTATTAACGTAGGCTGGCGGACGGACGAATTTGGCTAGTTCGACTTGGCTGTAATATAACTCTATTTTTGGTAGTTTATTAACTATTTACTATTGCATTTACATTTAAAAGTAAACAAAGCGATAACAATTACATATTAAACTATTTTAAATAGTAAAGTACTATATTCACAGTTACATAATTACCTGCATTGGTAAATTTCAGCAAGTTTTTTATTTGTGTAGTCAAGGCATTTGACTAGACCGTTTCCTTTTACTTATATTTGAGAATTCGTCAGTCTGTGAAATGTTTACCTTCCGAATCTAACGAACTGAAAACATAATTAAATCATTTTGTTATAACGATTGTGGCAAAAGTTTAACTAGTTATACCCGTTACTCGTAGAGTAAAGGGCTATACTAGATTCGTCGGAAAGTAGTAACAGGTAGAAGGAAGCGTTTCCGACCCCATAAAATATATATATTCTTGATGACCTAGCCATGTCCGTCCTTCCGTATGAACGCTGTGATCTCGGAAACTATAAAAGCTGCAATACTGGGATTAGGCATGCAGATTTAAGAGGTGCAGTGTGCCACGACCACTCAAACGACCACAAGCCGCCCAAAACTGTGGCACCTACAGTTTTAATGCTAGAATAAAAATTTTAACTGAAATGTATTGTTCTCATCAATACCTATCGATTGACGTTAACGCCCACAAGCCGCCCACAAACTTCAAAAAATCGTAATAAATTTCAGCTAATACAAAAAATAAAAACTTATTCTCACGTTTCAGTTCAACTCACTTAAAATCAATTAGCAATCTGTTGATAAGATTGTACAGAACATGTTCAGGAACTTATTGATAAAACTTCACAAACTTAATTATCCATTCATCGATAAAGAAGTCTGATCATCAAATTATTTTTCTAAATGTTCTTGTTTTAAGAAAGGTTAAAAAAGAGCCTATTAAAAAATTGTGTTAGGTTTTTATACCCTTGCAGAGGGAGACGTTTCCGACCCCATAAATTATATATATTGTTGATCCGCATGACTAGACGAGTCGATCTAGCCATGTCCGTCTGTCCGTCTGTCCGTCCAAATGGCCCAAATAGAGCATTTATTTGGACATTTGGACACAAAATCTCTTTTAAATTTTTCAAAAATATTAAGTAATGTGGGTGCTAGAAGGGCACCCTGCTGAAAAAAACTTGCGCTGCGTTAGAAGCTCACAGTCTACATGCCAAATCCCATATTTCTAGATTTAATAGTTTCCGAGATCACACCGTTCATACGGACGGGCAGACGGACATGGCTAGATCGACTCGGCTAGTAACCCTGATCAAGAATATATATACTTTATAGGGTCGGAAGGAAGCGTTTCTACCTGTTACATACTTTTTGACGAATATGATACACCGTTTTACTCTACGAGTAACGACTTTAAAGACTCCTCTGCTGTCTAGACAGAAGGACATGGCTAAATCGACTTGTCTAGTGATCCTGATCAAGAATGTCGGAAACGGTTCCTGCTACCTGGTACTTACTTTCTGACGAATCTAGCATACATACTCTACAAGTAACGGGTACTGATATGTTCAAATATTATAGTCCGAAAATATCCTTTTAATATGTTTAAAATATTACATGTTGAAATGAATCTGAAACAAGGAAGAACGCTATAGTCGAGTACCTCGACTATCAGATACCCGTTACTCAGCTAAAGGGACCAAAGGGAAATGGAGATATGCAAGCAGCAAAGCGAGATTTAAATGCGCCACCTACCGGCGGAAGACAGATTTAAGCATTGTGGGCGTTAGGGTAGGCGTGGCAAATTTTTTTTTTGGATCAATCGATAGGCATTGACGAGACCAATACATTTCAGTTAAAATTTTTAATCTAGCATAAAAATTGTGGGCGCCACAGGCTTGGGCGGTTTGTGGGCGTTAGAGTGGGCGTGGCATATTCGCATAACAAACTTGCGCTGCGTACAAGGCTACGGAATCTAAATCTGAAATCCCAATACTCTATCTTTGATAGTTTCCGAGATATCCGCGTTCATATTTACGATTTTTTGAAGTTTGTAGGCGGTTTGTGGGCGTTAAAGTGGGCGTGGCAAACTTTTTTTTGGGTCAATCGATAGGTATTGATGAGAACAATTCATTTCAGTTTAAATTTTTACTCTAGCATCAAAACTGTAGAAGCCACAGTTTTGGGCGGTTTGTGGGCGTTAGAGTGGGCGTGGCACTCTACTGAAACAAACTTGCGCTGCGTAAGAAGCTCAGGAATCTGCTCGCCAAATCTCAATAGCCTAGCTCTCATAGTTTCCAAGATCTCAGCGTTCATCCGGACAGACGGACAGACGGACAGACGGACAGACGGACATGGCTAGATCGACTCGGCTAGTGATCCTGATCAAGAATATATATACTTTATGGGGTCGGAAACGCTTCCTTCTGCCTGTTACATACTTTCCGACGAATCTAGTATACCCTTTTACTCTACGAGTAACGGGTATAAATATTATATTTTCTTTTACAAGAATAGCACCAATGTGTAGGCAATTCTTCTTTGTGCTACAAAATGGTAATTTTTTGCAATATTTTTATTCTGTTTATAAGGGTAAGTAGGCTTACATATCTTTTAACTAAAATAAAAGTGGTTACGCCCACAATGCGGATGGTTCTTAAAATTTCGATACATTTATCATAAAAGTAGCAAAATTATGCGGCAACAAAAATAGCACTATTAACGGTTTTTGGCTTAAAACTTCATTTGCTCAGATTTTTCGGCTGCTTTTCGTTTTGTTGTATTAAGAATAAGTACTACCAAGTGAATTGGTAAAATAATGAATAAAATACTGTTCCCAATGGGTCATTGAGCGCACTCTAATGGTAAAAATAGAAGGACATTCAAAAAGCCAATTTATAAAGGCAATGCAAAAGATAAGTTAAGTTGAATCGTCGAATTATTTAAAATAATGATTAGTAGTTACCTAAAACAAGAACACAAAAGAATAGCACGCAGTGGGAAATCCGCAATGACCCCATAACTGTTAAAAAGTCATGTGCGTGAATGGAAGTAGGTCCCGTTTAAGCCCCTATCAAGTTGAATTTTTTTTTTAATATTTGTAAATATATGTACATAAAAAGTTGGATATAATGTACATAAACAAAAATTATGCGCTTGACGTGCAAAAAAAAATCTCCCTAGACTGCAGAGCATGGGTGAATTAGAAGGACGAGTC
This sequence comes from Drosophila subpulchrella, assembly GCF_014743375.2. NCBI lineage: Eukaryota > Metazoa > Arthropoda > Insecta > Diptera > Drosophilidae > Drosophila > Drosophila subpulchrella. The sequence continues at coordinate 170,634 of NC_050610.1, forward strand.
TTAAATAAGGCCCACAATTAAAGGGAAACTCTTTTATGGTCTGGCGGCTGGAAATTTCTTATGCTTAGATGAAGAAGGCTTAAAATTCACATCAGATACCCTACAAATCCAAAATTGAATCCCCAATTCACATTTGCAAAGAATAATAATGGTGAAGCAAGTATCATGGTATGGGCATATTCTCGTACTATAATAATGGTACCATGTTATAATGTAAACCCATACAGGATCAACATGTAAACTTTGATAGCTCAGAAATTATGATGCAATTTTCTTCTTAATAAAAAATTAACTTATTTTAGAAGCTTTACCACGATTATAAACCAAAACAAGGGAGAACGCTATAGTCGAGTACCTCGACTATCAGATACCCGTTACTCAGCTTAAGGCACCAAAGGAAAATGGAGATATGCAAGCAGCAAAGCGAGTTTTAAATGCGCCACCTACCGGCGGTAGACAGATTTAAGCGTTGTGGGCGTTAGAATGGACGTGGAAAATTTTTTTTTGGATCAATCGATAGGTATTAATGAGACCATTACATTTCAGTAAAAAAATTTTTTCTTGACGAGACCAATACATTTCAGTTTAAATATTTTATCTAGCATGTAAATTGTGGGCGCCACAGGCTTGGGCGGTTTGTGGGCGTGGTATATTCGCGTAACAAACTTGCGCTGCGTACAAGGCTACGGAATCTAAATCTGAGATCCCAATGCTCTATCTTTGATAGATTCCGAGATATCCACGTTCATATTTACGATTTTTTGAATTTTGTGGGCGGTTTGTGGACGTTAAAGTGGGTGTGGCAAACTTTTTTTGGGTCAATCGTTAGGTATTGATGAGAACAACACATTTCAGTTACAATTTGTATTCTAGCATCAAAACTGTATGAGCCACAGTTTTGGGCGGCTTGTGGCCGTTAGAGTGGGCGTGGCACTCTGCTGAAACAACCTTTCGCTGCGTAAGAAGCTCAGGAATCTGCACGCCAAATCTCAATAGCCTAGCTCTCAGATCTCAGCGTTCATCCGGACAGACAGACGGTCAGACGGACAGACGGACAGATGGACAGATGGACAGACGGGCAGACGGACATGGCTAGATCGACTCGGCTAGTGATCCTGATCAAGAATACTTTATGGGGTCGGAAACGCTTCCTTCTGCTGTTACATACTTTCCGACGAATCTAGTATACCCTTTTACTCTACGAGTAACGGGTATACAAAATCTGATAGAGAGTCGTCTAAAGTATAAAAACCCTTAAGCTAAATGGTATAATGGGGACCTTTCAAGCCCCAGAACTAAAACTCATCGAAAATCTTTGCAGAAATGTTAAAAGACTATGTTTTAATGCAAAACCGAAGAAATAAACTGTCCTTGAGCTATTTTGAATGAGTCACACAACAATATTGCCAAGGAAAGATTCTGGTGTCTAGTGACGTCAAGGTCGGTTGTTGTTGTTCTTGCAGCGCAAGCTTTAGAACAATATTTTTTACCTTAAGATGTATAAAGTCATACATTTCAATCAAAACAAATTTTCAAATCGCGTTATTTTTAAGTTTTTTAACCCTCCTTAAGCCATAGATATTTAAATGCATTTTTGAAATATATTTGATAGTGTCTTGAGGCTTTTAGGTCCTGTGCGCCTTTTCTTAGCAGATATTGTTTCAGGGATGTTTATACCCGGTACTCTTTGAGTAAAAAGAAATATTGTATTCGTCGTAAATTAGGGGTAAGTGGAAGTAGGAAGCGTTTTCAATCCTACAAAGTGCATATATTCTTGATCAGGATCAGTAACCGCATCGATAATCGGAAACAATTAAAGCTAAAAAGTTGCGATTAGGCAGATTCTAGAGATTTTTGCGGGATTTGGATTTTTTTGGGAAAATTGATCAAATTGGACCATCCATTAAAATGTATATCCAAGTAAGGGAATCGACCTTGGGAGCAATCGCTTTGTCACTTGCATATCTCCATTTACTTCCCACTCCCTTTAGCTGAGTATCGGGTATCGAAGCCGTCGACTGTAGCGTTATCTGTTGTTTTGGTATATTTGTTGCTAGTATTTTTTCACACCTCTTAACGATGTACAAAAATAGTGACGAACGCACCTTCAAAATACAAAAGCAAATCTAAGTATAACAATTGTTGATTAGGAATATTAGCCGAGTCGAACTAGCTTTGTCCGTCTGTCCGTCCGTCAGCATGTCCGTGTGAACGCTAAGATCTTGGAAACTATAAGAGCTAGAATGTTGGGACTTGGCATGCAGATTCTTGAGCAGGGTGCCACGCCCACAATCGCCCATAACGCTAAAACCCTAGAGCTGAACTTTTTGTAAGTCCCAATTTGATTTAAGTATTTTAAAAGAAGAGGTTTCAAAAGAAACGAAGTCAATCGGATAGCTACAGCTGGTAATATAGACATTGAAACTGAGGGTATTTTTATAGCCGTTACTCGAAGAGTAAAAGGGTATACTAGATTCGTCGGAAAGTATGTAACAGGCAGAAGGAAGCGTTTCCGACCCCATAAAGTATATATATTCTTGATCAGGATCACTAGCCGAGTCGATCTAGCCATGTCCGTCTGTCCGTCCGTCCGTCTCATCAATACCTATCGATTGACCCAAAAAAAAGTTTGCCACGCCCACTTTATCGCCCACAAGCCGCCCCCAAACTTAAAAAAATCGTAAATATGAACGTGGATATCTCGGAAACTATTAAAGATAGAGAATTGGGATCTCAGATTTAGATTCTGTAGCCTTGTAAGCAGCGCAAGTTTGTTACGCGAATATACCATGCCCACTCTAACGCCCACAAACCGCCCAAGCCTGTGGCGCCCACAATTTACATGCTAGATAAAAAATTTCAAATAAAATGTATTGGTCTCGTCACGAACAAATTTTTTTACTGAAATGTAATGGTCTCATCAATACCTATCGATTGATCCAAAAAAAATGTTCCACGTCCACTCTAACACCCATAACGCTTAAATCTGTCTACCGCCGGTAGGTGGCGCATTTAAAACTCACTTTGCTGCTTGCATATCTCCATTTCCCTTTGGTCCCTTTAGCTGAGTAACGGGTATCTGATAGTCGAGGTACTCGACTATTATTCTTGTTAAAAATGAGTGCGTATTCTAACAACCTAAAATAATAATAACAAAATAGTTTTTCGGACAAGTCCTAATAGAGGTGTTTTCTTGTTTACCGAATATGTACGTATACATTAAAAAGTTTCAAGTAAATCAAAATTGTGACCCAAAAGAAGGGGTTCGGCTTGTAAAGGAACGGCCCATATGCATAGTTTATTTGGCAACATGGATTAGAATTATCCATAGATTGTGTTCCGCCCAAACGATTTGTTACGTTTTTCGCGTCCATATAAATCTATCAAATTCAAGGCTATTGAAATTTTTTTCATTAAAAGTATACTTTTCTTGCAAATGCGGAAAATTATAATTGTCCACGAAACAGGTCCCCTCACTACGGTTTAAAGACCCCAAAGACAATGTACATTGTATGTTTATTTTCTGTACTATTAGCATACATATATATGAGTATAGTGCGTATTTACAAACTACGCATTAATTTCAGGAAATTTCTTCGAGATAGAGTGAAAGGAATTCAAGGAAAAGGAGTTTGATTGCGGTAACGGTTGAGAGCACGCCTTTGCCTCCTGACCCCAAAGTACAAAAGAGAGTGTGACGAAGTTTATTTAGGAGAGCGAAAAAGCCCAGAAAATATATATAGCCGACGAGACTACCTTGTATAGTTGTATCTAGGTTTAAACATTGTCTCAAAATCGTTACTCTCTGGGCAGTAATCTATCATGCACGATCGATCAATGGCTCTCCTATCATGCCCACCACCCCCTTCCTCATCCATGCTCCCAGAGAGATTAATAAAGTAAAGAGAGAGAGAGAGCCCTCTTCGGAAAACGTGAACGTAGCTCCTCCAAAATCACCCGCTTTTATCACACACACGTACGTACATCCGGACAAAATTGTTTTTTTTCCTTTTATAATAATAAGTTTCTTTAAAACAAAAAACATATTTTAAAATTCAATAGTTGTGAAATGCTTAAAAAAGGTACTCAAATTTTTGTGTACTTTCATTAAAGATTTATGTTTATTGAAGGGATTTTTGATGGTATTTGTGGTACTCATAGGTAGTCGCAATTCTGAATTGATTTTCCTCAGTGTTGGCTTGAGAGAGGGGGAGAGCCGATTGGGCTGAGAGCGAGAGCATGGTCATCAGAGCGCGAGATACGATTTGTAGGTTACTTCATTTGCCGATAAAACGCTCTCCACTCGCTCATCGCTCGCCACTGAACAAAATTTCTGAAACGAGTCACACGCACGTTCCCCCACTACAGAAAAAACAACAATAACAAGTCGTAGTCACAGAAATCCGAATTTAATTTATTTTCCCAAACAGAGATCATAAATTAATCAAAGCATTGTTCCAACATAAACGGTTTTCGGACTCGGATTCTCTTTTTTTGCTGAGAGGGCAAAATAAGTCAGTAAAGCAAGAGGAAGCCAACAACAAAATGTGCCGCTGCTGTCAAAAGTAAGTAAACACTATTTTCCCTCTCGCTTACCAAGTTATGTCGTGTTCGGGCCAACAAATTACTTGGGTAACAATCGAGTTGCTTTTTCTTACTATTTTTATTTCTAGCTGTTGGGAGGATTTCTATTGGAATTGCTTCGAGGAGCGTTTTTGCTACGACGAATCGATCGGTGAGTTTTTCGAGCCCAAGGGTTTAGTTTCAGCTTTAATTTGGGCAGTTGACGGTTACGGTTTGCTGAAACGGGTACCTCAAATAAATACTATCCAGCTATTTCTCTTCGCACAAGTAGATCTTGAAACGCAAAATGCGACTATGATACGTTCGCGATTTAGCGTGTTTGGCATTTGGAATCAAGTACTAGTTCAAAAAGGAAAAAACAAAACACAAAAGGATAAAATAAAATAAATAATGGAATGTTCGCTAAATATTCAGGTAGTTGATATTGGGGAGCTTATAAAGTTGCTTCTAAATAGACCATGGTTAATTCCAATAATATTTAAAAGTTCATTTTTATACCCGTTACTCGAGAGTAAAAGGCTATACTAGATTCGTCGGAAAGTATGTAACAGGCAGAAGGAAGCGTTTCCGACACAATAAAGTATAAATATTCTTGATCAGGATCACTAGCCGAGTCGATCTAGCCATGTCCGTCTGTCCGTCTGACCGTCTGTCCGTATGAACGCTGAGATCTCGGAAACTATAAAAGCTACAATACTGGGATTAGGCATGTAGATTCCTGAGATTCGCAGCGCAAGTTTGTTTCAGCCCACTCTAACGCCCACAAACCGCCCAAAACTGTGGCACCTACAGTTTTGATGCTAGAATAAAAATTGTAACTGAAATGTATTGTTCTCATCAATACCTATCGATTGACCCAAAAAAAGTTTGCCACGCCCACTTTAACGCCCACAAACCGCCCACAAACTTCAAAAAATCGTAAATATGAACGTGGATATCTCGAAAACTATAAAAGATATAGAACTGGGATCTCAGATTTAGATTCCGTAGCCTTGTACGCAGCGCAAGTTTGTTACGCGAATGTGTCACGCCCACTTTAACCCTTACAAACCGCCCAAGCCAGTGGCGCCCACAATTTTCACGCTAGATACAAAATTTTAACTGAAATGTATTGGTCTCGTCAATACCTATCGATTGATTCAAAAAAAATTGGCCACGCCCACTCTAACGCCCATAACGCTTAAATCTGTCTACCGCCGGTAGGTGGCGCATTTCAATCTCGCTTTGCTGCTTGCATATCTCCATTTCCCTTTGGTCCCTTTAGCTGAGTAACGGGTATCTGATAGTCGAGGTACTCGACTATAGCGTTATTCCTTGTTTATTTTTAACTTTACTTCTTATGGGAGTCTTCAGTTAATTTCGGCACTAAATAGATACAAAATTTGTAAACTAAAAATGAATTGTATATACATATGTTCTTTAAAGAAATGCAATGTGCATCACAAATATCAATAGGCGATTAGGTAATTCTATCTCTTTTATCATCTTCAGCCAACTACAATCCCGAGGAGGACGAGGACTACTTGGAATCCAGAAAGAATGGCCAGATTATTGGGCGCATTCAGCCTACATCGATGGATAACAATAATTTGTTGACGGCGCCCCAGCCAATTTGCGATCAGCCGCAAATGAGGCAAGGCAACTCGAGCTTGGGCCTGAGCCTAATGAGGTACTAACAGATAAAACTCCCATTTAGATCCCATCCAACGTGCTAGAAATCGCATTTCGAACTATGTTTGCGCGATTAATTGGCAAAATCGTGTTGGCTTACTGTTGACAATATCAATTTACGTTTTATATATATCTATCTTTCTTTGCGCAACATTAAGCGCCAAGATTCACGAAGAGGACTATCGGCGGGAGACTCAGATCAATGTGCCCAATTTGGGACCGGAGATATTGGCGGTGTTTGCCAATTCGCAGATCTTCCAGGACCATCAGCCCACCAAGCTAAACCGGATCAGCACTAAGACCTATCTAGCCGGGATACATTCGCCGAATCGCGAGATGCCAACGACTCCGCGACCCAGTGATCAGGATCGATTGCTCCGACGTCTGGAAGGTAATGATGGCCCCAGTGGTGCGCACACCCCACTTTTGGGTTTTGCTGGTAATGGTAAAAGCAGCGGCAAGAGCACCCGCAGCAGCAGCATCGTTTCCAGCGGTGTGCCCAAGGTCAAGTTCTATCTGAACTGATCTTTATAGGGTTTTTGGGTTCAAAGGGAACTAGCAGTATTTGTGCCAATGATTCAGAAACTTTCGCAACGCACATATAAACAATAAGAGAGTGACCAAAATCGCCAAAATGTTACTTAATATAAATAAATAATTAGGGGTTATTATCACCAATATTGGACTTACACAACGATATACAATATTCAAAACAGACAGCAGTGCTGGTGCCGACGGCATTTAGTATTATCTTGACCACTAAGCAGCCCAACTGATGTTAATTTAGACATATTAGATTTAAGTCTTGATTGTTAGACAATGTAATTATTTAGTCATAAGTAAGAAACACTAAGCGGTGGTTTTCATAAAGTTTTTAATCACAAAACGCGTGGGTTTCACTATGCTTGTAAAGGATTATTTATTCGTGCTATTTTACATGTACCCCTATGTAGATATTACAGATTGTGAATGTTATGATATATTTTATAAAGATAAAATTTCGTCATCCCTTTCACTCATTTTTGCCAGCGTTCATGGAAGTTAGCACTTTGAACCATTGCTTTGTTCGTCAAGTTGGCATTACTCACATATTCCACTGATTCTTGAGATCGGTTAGTCATACACACCTTTTAACACTTTGAGAAACATTTCGCAGAAATTTGAAGTAAAGCTCTAAGTAATATTTTGAAACAATTCAGCAACTCTGCATATAAAACTCAATTGCAAACGGATAGTACTTGTGGTTTAAGGCCTTGATTGAATTCATTGGCACAAAGCGTTCGCCAGTGTGATACCTATCATTTTCTCGGCGGTAAGTTTAGAATCGAAGATATCGAAGTTTTCGGCAATTCAGTTAGTATTCGAGGACTTGGGGATAAGGATAACACCCAGACCAACCAAATAGCGCAAGACGATCTGCGGGGCAGCTTTGCCGCATTTCTTGGCAAAAACGGCCACCTCCGGGGAGTAGATGTAGTCCGGCATCTGGAGGTCGGGCTTGGGCTTTCCCAAAGGTGTATAGCCCGTCAAGGTCACACCGTTTTTCTTGCAGAAGGCCGTCAAAGCCTTTTGGTTGAGGGCAGGAGAGCACTCCACCTGGTTAGTGACGGGTTTGATCTCGCAGTTGGCCAAGACTCGTCGCAGCTGTTCGCTATTAAAGTTCGATACTCCGATACTGCGGACCAGCCCCAGTTTCACCAGCTTTTCCATGGCCTTTTAGGTTCCAGGTTGGCAACATGGCTCAGTTGGAGCACGTCGTCCTCATTCTTGGGCATGAGGGTGTTCTCGTCCACATACTTGTAGCCCACTGGCATGTGCATCAGGTACAGGTCGATGTAGTCCAAGCCAAAGTTGCTCAGTTGCTTGCGGCAAATGTCCTCGAAAACGTTCCAGAGCTTGGTAACAAGGAAAATGTCCTCCCGCTTGCGACTCCCTCTGCAATTTTATCGCCGACCGCCTTGCCCACTTCGGCTTTGTTTTGGTAGAAATAGGCAGTATCTACATGACGATAGCCCACAACGATCGCGTGCTTCACAGCGGCCTCGTCTTCGTTGTCCTTAGAATTGTATGTTCCCAGACCCAAAATCGGCATTATAGCCATTGTTAAGTTTTACAGTCGGAGCAAGCTTCTTTTTTAACGTTTAAATAAAGAATAAATTAATAGAATCGATCGCAAAAAATCGCCGGTTAGTCTAAGTGAACTTATTACTTAGTAATTTAATTTCAATAAGAAAAGTACTTGCTAAAACAGCTATACGCTGAGTACGAGACTTAATAAAATGTTTACAACAGGGATCGTAATCATTATGAGTCTTATTTTAAAATATAATCATTATATTTGATTTAAGAAAATATTACTCTGAAATATTCATAATTTTTGAGTTTTATAATAAAAATCAAAAATAATCATTCTTGTTTGAAAAAAAATAAAAATAAAGAAAAATTATTGTTTCTGAGTGTTATTTTTTTTTATCAAAATAAAACTCATTTTGAAATCACGACTTTCCTGTGCCGATTTTTGGTAATATTTTGTAGCAGACCTAAAGATAACACAAAGGTGTCTCCCCTGGATAACACAATTGTTATATTGGCCTTTTGCAATTGATATTATTGATTTAGTTGGAAATAAAAATGCTTCTAACCTAACCACGCTAGTATACATACATACATATATGTTTATGTTGTCACACATCCCAAACGAATTGTACTTGCAAATGTAAAGCTGCAAATTATTAAAAACAAACCATTCAGTGATCTACACAATCTAATGATAAATATTGTGTGAAAGTTTATCTTCTTGATCTTAAGAATCCGCGGTTTCCTAAGAAGAAGGGGATTAACTTGTTTACTATTAGATTGTGTAGATCACAAGAATCTGCAGTGAATAAAAAATTGATAGAAACAAAATTTTAACTGAAACGTATTGTTCTCATCAATACCTATCGATTGACCCAAAAAAAGTTCGCCACGCCCACTTTAACGCCCACAAACTTAAATAAATCGTAAATATAATCGCGGCTATCTCGGAAACTATCAAAGATAGAGAATTGAGATTTCAGATTTAGATTCCGTAGCTTTGTACGCAGCGCAAGTTTTTTACGTGAATATGCCACGCCCACTATAACGCCCAATCCTGTGGCGCCCACAGTTTAAATACTAGAAACAATTTTTTTTTCTGATAGTCAAGGCAATTAACTATTGCGTTCTTGTTATCTTTAGATTTTGAGGACCATTAATTAAAAAGTTGGTTGAATATTTAAACGCGGTCGTTTCTTACAGTCCCTGGATTACAATCAATATATATAGACAAAAACATGGAAGAACGCTAAAGTCGAGTACCTCGACTATCAGATACCTGTTACTCAGCTAAAGGGACCAAAGGGAAACGGAGATACATATGCAAGCAGCAAAGCGAGATTGATATGCGCCACCTACCGGCGGTAAGCAGACTTAAGCGTTATGGGCGTTAGAGTGGGCGTGGCAAATTTTTTTTGGATCAATCGATAGGTATTGACGAGACCAATACATTTCAGTTAACATTTTTTATCTAGCATGAAAATTGTGGGTGCCACAGGCTTGGCGGTTTGTGGGCGTTAGAGTGGGCGTGGCATATTCGCGTGTCAAACTTGCGCTGCGTACAAGGCAACGGAATCTTAATCTGATATCCCAATTCTCTATCTTTGATAGTTTCCGAGATTTCCACATTCATACCTACGATTTTTTGAAGTTTGTGGGCGGTTTGTGGGCGTTTAAGTGGGCGTGGCAAACTTTTTTTGGGTCAATCGATAGGTATTGATGAGAAAAATACATTTCAGTTAAAATTTTTATTCTAGCATCAAAACTGGAGGAGCCACAGTTGTGTGCGGTTTGTGGGCGTTAGAGTGGGCGTGGCACTTTGCTGAATCAAACTTGCGCTGCGCAGGAATCTCAGGAATCTGCATGCCTAATCCCAGTATTGTAGCTTTTATGGTTTCCGAGATCTCAGCGTTCATACGGACAGACGGACAGACGGACGGACGGACAATGCTAGATCGACTCGGCTAGTGATCCTGATCAAGAATATATATACTTTATGGAGTCGGAAACGCTTCCTTCTGCCTGTTACATACTTTCCGACGAATCTAGTATACCCTTTTACTCTACGAGTACCGGGTATAAAAAGCGTAGTTGACAATACTAACTTACATGATATAGCGCTGGAGCCTGCGGCTATGTTGGGTTACAATGCTTAGAGTGGTCTATATATTACATTATATTACATTCTTAACCCAATATTATAATTTAATATTTATACTCGTTATTCGTATAGTAAAAGGGTATATTGTATTCTTCGGAATGTATATTTATCCTTAGTCAGGACACTAGCCGAGTCGATCTAGCCATTTCTGCCTAGAAGCTAGAAAGTTGGGATTAAACATGTAGATTCTAGAGCTTCTTGCGCAGCGTAAGTTTGTTTCAGCAGCGTGCCACGTCCACTCTAACGCCCACAAACCGCCAAGTTTCTAAATGATTCCATGACCCCAAACCAGTGTTTGGATACGCACGTACCAAATTCAATGCTGTCCAAACGTAGCTTTATAAATTCACAAGTTACGGGTGTACGAAATTTAGCTATTTATAGCTGTTTTACCGCCAAACTAGCGAGTTTTTCTCAAAGTGGTGAACTAAAGTTTATTTTATTAGGCTTTTTAACATCGTCTTGAATTTTCCGGACATTTATATAAAGTTCGGATACGAATAAGAGTTTAATTCTCAGGCAGTGTTAGATGTTCTGAACTGGAAAATGTGGCAATTTTTGTTGGTTAATAACTTTATAACGTGACTTTTTACAACAAATTTGAGGAATCTAAAATCTCAAACAGAAATCGTTACAGCAGTTTTTGAGAAATCCAAAAAAAGGAAAAACAAATCGGAATAAAAAAACTGTTGTTCATAGTTCTTAAACGATGGTATTTAGACAAATCATGTTTGAAAAGCGTACACAGTATTTCAAAATACCTTTCTAAAGTCATATAGCATAAGCCTGTAGCTTTAGTAGTTCACAAGTTACGGGTGTACGAAATTTTGAAATTTATAGCTGTTTTCCCGCCAAACTAACGAGTTTTTTTAAAAGTGGTAGAACTAAAGATTCTTATATTAAGCTGTTTAACATCCACTTAAATTTCCAGGACCTTAAAATAGAGTTTGGATACGTACAAAAAAAGTTCAATGCTGCAATGCAATGGTCAATGTGACCATTTTTGTTTATTTATAACTTTAAAACGTTTGTATGTCAAAAGTTGAGGAATTTCAGGGGCTTTAAAGTTTAAACAAAAATCGTTAGCACCGTTTTTAAGAAAATGAAAGCTAAACAAAATCGGATTAAAACATATGTTGCCCATAATTTTTAAACTATGGTATTTAGACAAATCATGTTTGGAATTTTCTAAGTTTTCACTTTTACACTTTCACCGCTGTTTCTCCCAAACCAATTGATTTTTTAAAAGTCTTGGTATGCAATTCTTTTAGTTTTTGCGATACCTTTCGGTTGATGTATCACTCGTTATGATCGGACTAATACAGTAGATTTTCATTTTTTCGCCTTCGCACACTCTCCTGATGCGCTTTGTCACCACGTGGACTGTCGTCCACAGTGATATGTTGACTGTTAAATAAAATAAATAAAACCTATAATAAATATTAAATAATACTTATTAATGTATACGTGTGTATATTATCAGCTTTTGCATGCTAACTATCGATTCCTCAGTTTTTTTGAGCTGATAAAAAATAATCAGCAAAGAAGTCGTCAAAAAATGTTAGAGCACATTGACTTGACATTTCTTTTTATAGAATTTATATATTCAAATGTGCCTCAGAGCTGATTTCGGGTAGAATTTATAAAGCGCTTAGCGAAATCGATGTGCCACACCCGATTATCTCTATTTTGTTAAGGCCTATTAAAGGGAAAGTAAAATTTGGGAATTTTTGTAAGGAACTATTAAAATTTGGAACTTTAATATTTATCATTTTTGTTTAATCCAAACAAACTTCAATCAAATTTTAAAATCGTTAGAAATAGCTGTATTCCAGATATGACAAGAAAGGAAGTTAACGTCGGCAAGCCAATGTTTTTATACCCTTGTAGGTATAATTATTGAATTTAATTCAAAATTCTTAAAAATACAAAAAATGATATTTCCAATAATATAAGATAATATGACAAAATACACCGAAGCTATAATTTGTTTTATATATTTTTTCCCACCAATTTTCCGATCGTTTCTATGGCAGCTATATGATACAGTAGTTCGATTTTGATAAAATTAAATTCGAAATTCAGAATTAATTAAAAAATGTTATTTCCAAGCGTAGGAGGTTATATGTTGAAAAACAGCAAAGTTATAATTTTTAAAAAAATGTTTACCTATTATTCCAATGGGAGCTATAGGAAATAGTTGTCCGATCCGGCTGGTTCCGACTTTTATACTACATGCAAAATAAAGAAGACTTTTGGGAAAGTTTCAGCCCGATAGCTTTAAAACTGAGAGGCTAGTTTGCGTAGAAACGGACGGGCAGACAGACAGACAGACGGACATGGCTAGATCGACTCGTCTAGTGATGCTGATCAAGAATATATATACTTTATGAGGTCGGAAACGTCTCCTTCACTGCGTTGCAAACTTCTGACTAGAATCATAATACCCTCTGCAACGGTATAAAAATTGACGTATATGTCTATTTTTTTTAAGAATCAAAAAATAATTATTAATTTTTAATTTTGAAAATACTGAAATACAAGGTGAGAATAGTTTGTTTCTTGGGAATATCTTAAGCTTTAATTTAAAATTTAGCAACCAATATAACGAACAATAAACAATTAATACCTCTGATTTCAAAAAACAAGACGACATTGTTTCCTGAATTTTTTTTAAGTACTTACACAAAACACAGACAGTCATTGCGTTTTATAGCTGATTTGTGATGACTTTTCCGATTCGCCATTTGAGGGGCTACATTTCAAGTTTACTGCTTGTAAGGAAACAGTAGGTTTAAAAAATATAGTTATATGCATCTTAAGGCAACATTTTTTTATATATGATGTGGAAAAATCAAAAATATGTACATATGTAAATACACTGCGCGTCATCAGATTAGCGCCCCCTGAGCATTCTCGGGTAATTTCCAATATTATCCAAACTATCAAGGCAAAAGCCATAAAACTTTTTTTGACGATACTTTTAATAATATTCTTCAAAATAAGATAAGGTACTTAATGATAAGTATAACAATAATATTTTATTTATTTGAAAAGAAAATGTATACCAAAAATATGAATTTAATTTTGCGTCATCAGATTAGCGCCCCCTGCTTAAATTTAATGAATTTTCACTTAATGCTTAACAACTAGTAGTGTTTTATGTTTTATCTTATTATTTACTTAATTTCTAATCAAATTAATAGTGGGTGGTCCCGCCACCATTTTCCAGGACCTCACAGATCCTGCTGGGAAGTGACTCGTACAATTTCTCAATGTATTGTAATGATATTGAAGACCAAGCTTCTTTAATCACGTCGAAGAGCTCCAATTTTGTACTATACTGCTTTCCAGACTCGTATACTTTTCTCGAGAGCCATCCCCACACGTTCTCTATTATATTTAAGTCCGGAGAGTATGGCGGCCACTCCAGGACATCAACGTTTTGGCCCTGTATCCACGATTTTACAGATCGGGCAGTGTGGATTGGAGCGTTGTTGTGCTGAAAACGCCATTTAAGATTTCCAAAACAATTTTGGAAATGTGGGAAAGCCGTTTTTAAAAGATTATTATACGCCACGGCGTTCATTTTCGGGGTGAGAAATTGTAACTCATAGGTGCCATAATAGGATATGGCTCCCGATACCATTACGCCACCTACCCGGCTATGTAAACGATCTAAAATATGCTCTTCTGTACGCATGTCATGGAAATAATAATTATAGCCGTCAGGGCATTCTAAATTAAATTTTTTTTTTATCGAAAAGACTACAAAGCGCCACTCCTTCGACCATGTCATATGCGAGCGAGCAAAATTTAGGCGAATTTCCTTTCGTAACTTATTTAGTTGTGGTTTTTTTTTTAGGTTTAGTCTTTTCAAGTGTTCTGCTTTTTTTATGACTCGTAATACCGTGGACTTGCTAGCTTTCACACCACTTTTTTCTTTAATTTTGGTAGAAGAGTCGTGTGAATTAGACGCATGTCTAACTATAGACCGAATGTCTGCTTCGGAAAGAACTCTGTTGTTACCGCCTTTCATATTTTTACCATAGCCTTGTTTATTTTTAAGAAAACTGGCTATTGTTTTTCGATGCCTTCCCATTTTTTCAGCAATTTTATGTAAAGATAAGCCACTTTCACTAAAGGCTTCGATCTTAGATTTTTCTTCTAAAGATAGGACAGTTCCTTTACCCATTTTGATTCTCAGTTTATAAACAATTATTCAATTAATCAGCACAAAAAATTTCACAACTGTACGCCAAAAATTACGCGAGATAACTAAATTTGAATTTACAGGCGCTAATCTGATGACGCAAAATCAGTGCAAGCTTTTGCAGCGAAAGTAAAACAAAATAAAGAAAAAATTGATAACGGAATCTCTCACCTAACGGTATTTCTCTCAGAGAGCGACAATTTGTGCATTTTAAAAGCAACAACAAAAATTTTGAAGTTGCGTGCAATAGAAACAGAGATAGATGCAATAAATTAAAACCAAAAGGGGGGCGCTAATCTGATGACGCGCAGTGTATGTATTTCGAGTGACCAAAAATTTTTCTTAGCTAAATAAGGTTGGAAGTGAACAAACAAAATTTTGCTGAAAACGAACTTTGTGTTACCTCAAATTAAAAAAAATGTACATGGTACAATCAAAGACCATAGAATAACAAGATGCGTAACAGCCATACAACGGAATGTACGGAAAAATTTTTGGTGTGGATTTTCGATGTGGATTTTCGATTTTGCTAGTGTGCGTTGTCCGTGTAAAGCTCTTTGGTTGTGTTGGTGAATCATTTCGTGTGATCTGCTGCAATAAGGGCTCAATGTCGCATTTGACTAACGTAAGATGTCAAAGGCCTGTAGGCCAGGGGTCTAGTCGATCATCCACGGGAATTGCAGGTTTGAAGTTCAACTCCGACGGGGGACAACTTTTTTTTTTTATGCAACTGGTGTTTTAAACAATCTCCACGGTATTCAGCATATGTGTCATTTGATTTTTTAAAAAATGGCCGATTGAAAACATCATCGATGCTTATTTAATACTCAATGTTTTGGTCGATTGTTTGTGTCGAATATCGATAATAGATGCTTACAATAATATCAACGATTTAAATCAGTGGTCGGCAGCGGCCTATCTAGTGAGCATAGGGAAGTGTTCTGCCCATCCTCTGCTCGCTCACGTATAACGTAGATGTTCGTATGACTTCGGCAAGGGTCTTCGGGTCTTTTTTCTATCAGCTTCGGCGCGCTTTCTTTGCTGCTGCGACAAAGATTCTCAGTGCAAAACAGAGAAACCGTCAGGCT
The DNA here is from genome assembly GCF_014743375.2 of Drosophila subpulchrella. Taxonomy (NCBI): domain Eukaryota; kingdom Metazoa; phylum Arthropoda; class Insecta; order Diptera; family Drosophilidae; genus Drosophila; species Drosophila subpulchrella. The sequence continues at coordinate 186,427 of NC_050610.1, forward strand.
TCAGAGCTCTGCGCGCCAACTTCGTGTTTTTACACTCACACTAACGCAAGGCAAACTTGTGATGGTATGTGTGTGCCGACCACTGATTTAAATCAACGATCAGCTGTTTTATTTTCAGAAATTGTGATGGAAAATCAAGCTTATTTTGACAGCTCCGCAGATGATTTTGCTTGCACCAATATACCCATTGAATTGACCTCAAGCCGAAATTTTGTAGGTTATATTGCTAAGGAATCAAGAAACGGCATTCTAAAAATAGATTCCCATACGTGTGAGGGTTGCTTTGCAAAAATTAGGCCGCCTGTGTACATTTTCTTACTCCTCGTTACTCTTCTTGTTATTCTATGGTCTTTGGCAGAAAGATATACAAAATATTGTTACAAATTTAGTGCTATTTAAGAGTAAGCTTAGTTATTTTATTTAGTCTTAGAAAAAGGTTGTATAAATCACAATATTTTTAAAAAATAATATATAAATCACATTATTTTTTTATCGAAAGTATCGTTTTTATCCATAAATACATTTTGAAACCCCGATAACTAAGTTTGTATTTTACAGCTGTTTGTTTTCGAAAGTTCACTGTGCATATGCCTTTAAAAAATAAATCTTGGCAAATATTGACTGCATCAGCATGATTAATATATTTTTTACAGATAAAGAAAACGAGTGGCTTTAATTTAGAAACACAGTAATAATAACATAACTTAAATTGGAACGACAACAATGTATTTACTATTTCAGTTTTGTAATGAATTTCTCCTCAGACTTATTTTTATCTGCCCATACCTTTCCTATTTGTTATAAACTAAGCACTTATCTTGTTTGTCTACCGTTTGTGCGACTTACTTGTCATCTGCTGGTCCACTTGTCCAAGGCCTGTCTATGCTTAGAAAATCCTTTCCTTTAGTTAACTTCGTTAAGTGTTTTGATTCTTTTTACAGGCGATGATACGGATGCAAGAACAGGATCGGCGGAGAAGCGAATTACATTCACCTTGGCGCCCAGTTCCGCTGAATGCTCTCCTTCGGGAAGCCAAACGACCCTTACTCCCAAGAAATTCGAAGCCATTGCCGAGGAAGAGAAGGACGACGTTAAGGCCGAACAGGAGGTGGTGCTGCGACCTAGACTGATCGACCGCCATCCCCACTTGTTGTCCAATCCCAGCGGTCTTCGATCCGCTAAAAGCGTTCCGCACATGAATGTACGATCGTCGGCCAGCGAAACAGATATATTCTCAATTAGCGGCACCATGACCGGAAGCAGCCAGATCAGCATGACGCCCGAGGTGCCGTCCATATCGTTCAGCATTCTGCCGAAAAACTACGAAGACACGCCCACCATCGAAAAATACAGGGTATCACAGAGTCTTTATTCCATCCAGACGGCAAATGCAGCTCGGGCCACCCAAGATGATTACTCGATGCCACGCTATTTCCGTCGATCTGCCATGCTTCTGACCCAGAGCTCCGAAGTTCTGCCGGGTTCCACTTCATTGGTCTCCATGTCGCCATCAATGACCTCTTCTTCTGCTTCGCCGGGATCGTCCAAGGACGAGCTGAGACGGCCCGAGAAGGAGAAGAACAAACGACTCCAGATGCTGCGCGGAAATCTCCCGCCCCTGCTTATCCACTCCGTGTCCTTTAAACGCAACCGTGACGAGGGAAAGCAAATGCAATAGTTGCATTCCCCAAATATGTGTATATTTTTAACCACTTTGTCTATGTTAACTGTTTCAAATAGCTTAGCTTTTCGTTCTGCTCACGCGTTTTCTGTTTTATGTTTTAAGCTAAAATTTTGTCTATCCAATTCACTCAGTATTCGAATGAAGTATATTTTACGTTTAATTACAAAATAAATTGTGTTTTACCCCCAAAAACTATATGACTTTTTTAAAGAAGATAAAACTTATTTCTGAATTTTTTAATGGATAGAAAAGATTGAGGTTCAGTTTAAATGCCAAATAATAAAAACCTCAAAAAGGTATGGGACAAATGAAAAGAATAAGAATGACGTTTCGCGACTGTAAGATATACATTTTACTACACCTGAAATTTTATAAAAAAAAAAAATAATAAGAATGACTGAAAGATATACATTTTATTACATCTGAAAAAAAGACGAAAAACCATATTATATATTCCTCTCCCCAACGGGGAATTGAACCCCGGTCTCCCGCGTGACAGGCGGGGATACTAACCACTATACTATCGAGGATGATAGTCAAACTCTCTTTCTTTTAGCAATCCTTGGTTCCATTTTCGTTCGTTCCACTGCGCCGAATCAAAATGTAGATCTGACAAACCGTTTCGTGAGTCCTCGATAGTATAGTGGTTAGTATCCCCGCCTGTCACGCGGGAGACCGGGGTTCAATTCCCCGTCGGGGAGGCTTCGAAAATTTTTTTATCATAAAAAAGTAGATACAAATTTATTGAAGGTGGATTGAACAATGTAAGAGAAAATATAATTTTTGTGTTTTTATTAGAGCGAGAGCAAAGCAACTAAAAATGTCATTCGTTTTATAAAAGTATTAGACAGCATTGTAAATGCATGCTCGATCCCCGCATGAAGAAAACCGGGTTTCCAGCACTATATTTTTATACCCGTTACTCGTAGTGTAAAAGGGTATACTAGATTCGTCGGAAAGTATGTAACAGGCAGAAGGAAGAGTTTTCGACTCCATATATTATATATGTTCTTGATCAGAATCACTAGTCGATCTAGCCATGTCCGTCTGTCCGTATGAACGCTGTGATCTCCGGAACTATAAAAGCTGCAATGCTGGGATTAGGCATTCTATAGATTTCTGCGCAGCGCTAGTTTGTTTCAACAGGGTGCCACGCCCACTCTAACGCCCACAAACGACTATAACACTAAAACCCGTCAAGCACCCATTTATTATTTTGTAAACATTTAATAAACATTTGTTCTTATTATAAATACCTATTAAAAAAATTATTGAAATCGGACCATTTATTAAGAAGTTATAACAAAATAATAATCAATATTGTACACGACATGCAGCAAATAAGTTGATTTCACCAATACTGAAACGCGCCACCTATCCGCGATCTCAATATATGGTTATGTGGGTGGTAGACGTTATGGGCGTGGCAAACTTTTTTGGGGCAATCGATAGGTGTTGACGAGACTAACACATTTCAGTTAAAATTTTTTATCTAGCATAAAAATTGTGGGCGCCACAGGCTTAGGCGGTTTGTGGGCGTTAGAGTGGGCGTGGCAAACTTTATTTTGGGTCAACCGATAGGTATTGATGAGAGCAATACATTTCAGTTAAAATTTGTATTCTAGTATGAAAACGGTTTTGGGCGGTTTGTGGGCGTTAGAGTGGGCGTGGCACATTAACGAAACAAACTAGCGCTGCGCAGGAAACTCTAGAATTTGCATGTCTAGTCCCAGTATTGCAGCTTGTATAGTTTCTGAGATCACTGCGTTCATACGGACAGACGGACATGGCTAGATCGACTAGTGATCCTGATCAAGAATATATGTATATACATTATGGGGTCGGAAACGCTTTCTTGTATCTGAAAAAATTTATTTTAATGGCGATTTTCTAAAAGTTAGCGTACAATTTATTATGTTTGGAATTTTTGTTGGTTATTTGTCATTTGAAAATCTGACGTAGCACTCGAATAGGCAACGGATTTTTTCGACACAACACAGCCTGTTACGAATATAAAAACGATGATTTATTTATTTTATTTTTATTTATTTCAAACGCTGTCTTACCCAAAGTGGGCCTTCGTTCGAACAATTTACAGTATAATAAAAGGGTATCTAAAAGTAGAATTGTTTGTTTTAAGAGTACTGACCAGTGGTATCTGGCAACGCTGGTCTAAAAATTCCTGCCGGCAACGCCAATCGACAAGTTCTCACTCGTACATACATATTTGCGTGTGTTAGTGCAAGAAAACAATCTTGTAGATTATATGCGGTATAACATTCTTATAGATAAACAATATATTGTGTTCAATAAACCTTTATCTACAAAAGACCTTCAGAAAACTTATGCAAATTACAGCTTGTGAGAGTGCAATTTTTCAATTGTAAATTATAAATAAAGCAATACATATAAATGGCCGGCAAAAACAGAGAGCACAATTTGAAGAGAGCGCAAGGTGAAGGGTTGTCAGATTATATGTGGGTACAACAATGAAAACCGGTATAATTTGAATGTTACGGCTTGAATTAACTTGTGGGGGCTATACATAACATTGAGGATTTTTGGTGAAACAGTAAAATATTTGTTTAGATAACATTTTTTTTCCAATTTTAATATTTATTTATATGCTTATGTTTATGTTTTTGTAGCACGTGCTGTAAAGACTTTGTTGCCATAAAGAAATCGTGCACAAAAATTGCTCTTGGCGCGCGCAGTCTCACCCGCGCCCACTGAGAGCTCAACGGTAGAAGTGGAGTTACTTACTAACTATTTCTGCTTTCAACTTAAAAATTTTTCAAAATATTTTACATTAGTTTTGTATTACAATGTTCAAACGGCCCCTTTAGTAATTGTTTATGATTTCGCGGAGAAATTAACTAACCTTCCGAGAGGGAGACTTTGATAAGAGGGAGTTTTAGTCAATCAAGAGAATGTGAGAGAAAATTTCAAGAGATTGCCTATAGCCCCTTTAAAAATTCTCTTAAATTTAATATACAAAATTTGTATTGAAGTCTTTAACTTAACAAAAATTAATTTTGTTTGTTTTTAATTACAATGTAGTGCAAACAAGTAATTAAGGAAATTAATACCACACATATGTAGGTATGTATATTATGATTTTGTTGTGATAAGAACTCTTTAAAACGTAAAAAAGATTCAAGTCTTGAATTTATCTTATTTAATATTTTAAAATTAAGAAAAAAGTTTGAGAGAACCTTAACATATTTGAAGAATTATTTTTGTTGATGCCAAAATCTTAGTTTATTTAGGCAAGCTGGAATGAATGAAAAATTATTCTAAGCACAATTGTTCCAATATGATTATTAGAAATTTCCAACTACATATTTCGGTCAATATGGGCAAATCCGAAAAATGGTCAACCAGGCCCGAAACAAAAAAATCTTCAAAATCATCAAATTTTTTTCGTATTTTCACAAATTAATGGCCATATTTTCATAATACAGTGGAACCAAAGCATATTTCATTTGTTTTGTTAATGAAATTTCCCTTTAAATATTCCGTCCCAATTCGCAGATATATGCATTTTACTAGATTAAGCCAAAGTCGACTTCCATTTTGTGTACGTTCGCGACCGCATGTTTTTTGCCAATATTATGAAAACGATAGCTCAATAAATCCCATCATTAAAACTAAGCTAAGAGCTAACAAAAATATATCGAATAGCAAAAAAAAATTCAGAAAACGTTTATTTGCTTTTTTTTATTTGCACTAATTGCGTACCCCTGGAAATGCCCATATTTAAAAATATAATAACCTTATATGGGCTAATTCGCCAAATGGTCAACCAGGACCGAAATTAAAAAACCTTCATAATCACCGTATTATTTGCGTATTTTCATAAATAAATGGCCATATTTTCATAATACCGTGGAACCATAGCATATTTCATTTGTTTTGTTGAAGGAATTTCCCTGAAAACTGAAAAAATTAACTTTTTATCATTTTTAGCTACTTTTAAGGACATTTTTATGTTTAATTATTTTGCAAGGAAAGAATATAATTTGCTTGCACTTTTTCTACCAAATCTCTTTATTGCAATCTAAATAAGAAGATACAAATTCAAAGAGAGCCAAAAAATGTTCAATTAACTGTTAATAAAACAACATGGAAAAATCGTACGATCGCGACCGGTACTTAATTCAATAAAAAAAAAACAAATGGATATATTTCCTTGGGAACAGACTCATTAGAAAGCTAAATGAATCCATTTTAAAGGTAAAGTTAATGCATAAGAATATTCCGTCCCAATTCGCAGATATTTGCATTTTAAGCCAAAGTCGACTTTCATGTTGTGTACGTTCGCGACCGCATTTTTTGCCAATATTAATAAAACGATAGCTCAATAAATCCTATCATTTATACTAAGCAAAGATCTAACAAAATGCTATCGAATAGCAAAAAAAAATATAGAAAAGATTTTTTTTAATTTTTTTATTTGCACTAAGTGCGTACGAACGTAGGTTCGCGACCCCTGGAAAGGCCCATATACAAATGCTTTATAACAGCAACTATTAATAAAAATGTACATATAAGTACAACAGGGCGGACTTTTATAATAATTGATTTTCTATTCTCAATGCATAACATAAGAAAAAAAAAAAAAAATTTTTATACGGTGGGCAATAAGCGATAAAAATATTTTTTTATTTGTATTTGTATTTGTAAAAGTTCATCCCAATGTAATGAGTCTCTTCAACTGTTAGAAGGTTAGCAGTAAGATAAATGCTTACAGCTTAGGAAAATGCTCTTAACAGTTGAAAAAGAGAGCGGGGAGAGAGAGAAGCGCCAGAGAACGTGCCGTTCGTGGGTCTCTTTTTACTTGCTGCTGCAGCCAGCAGCGCGTTGCTCTCCTCTCTTTGAACAGAAATGTTGAGCTGCGCCTCTGCCTCTGCGCTGGCCGCTGCTCGAATCTGTACACTTCTCGTGAGAATTAGGAGCGGCACTCTCTATCACTCCCTTTCACATTTCTCTGGATCTTTCTCCACCGAATGGCGCGTTTAAAACGCGTTTCAGTCGCGTTTTCGGAGCGGCTACGTAAGAACCGTAAGTGTCAGTAAAAAAGCGAGATGCAAGATAGTTCGCAGCGGCGAGCAAAGTGAATGAAAAAACCATTTGTGGCCCAAGTGAAATTTACTCAAAAAACATTCAAAGGATTGGCAAAGATGTTGAGACCAAAATAAACTGTCAGTGAAAAATAAAAAAATCGATCGGGAAAACGGTTTTGTAACATTAAGCAACATCAGAAATAACACGTTGGACAAATCGCCGGGAAAGTATTTTTAAAAACCGATATTGGTTTCCTGATAAAATATTCTTTTCCAAGATATTCTCACAAATACACTCGACAAAGAGATATGTATCTTTCGGGTTGATAAACAAATTCCAACACCAAAACGTTTTTGTCGCGCAATTGTGAAATTGTTAAATTTATAATGGGTAATTTAGCTTAGAAATGTGCAAGATTGAGTGCGTGTGTGGTGGTGTATAAAAAATAACAATAATAAAGCCGAAAATTGCCCAAATGCAAATTGCAATCACAACATATGTATATGGAGAATAAAAAAAGGAGAAATTAATAAAACTGCGTCGAAAACGCAGCAAAAAAGCCAAATCCCAAAAATACAAAATTTTGGCAATTTTTTCACATATTTTTCATTGATTTTTCGCCTGGCGCGCACCCTTCTTGTGGGAGTGAGAGAGAAGGCGAGAGCGTTGAAGGGAGAGAGAGGCATTCTGTTTTGGCAATGGAACGGCCCTCTCGCGCTCTCTCGCCTCCTTCTTCCAACCGTTTGTTTATTTCTCTATTTTCCTGCATCTCCCTTTTTCACTGACACTTACGGTGGCTTACGTTTCGCTGCATTTCAATCTCGCGGCGTTTCAAATTGACCACACACCGACTCAGAGAGAGAGAGAGAGCAGTTGCTCAATTCCCTCTTTCTCAATTTTCCCTCCCCGCATTCATTTTTCCGCCTCTTCCTTGTGCTCCGCATTCGCATCTCTCTGCAGTCGTTGTCCTTTGTCCGCATTCGCGTTGCCAACCGAAAAAAAAGTACTGTTGTCATAATAAGAAACTAACAAGCAAAAAAGAAATTAAGAACAACAGTTTATCTACATATGACTTCATTTTTAAAACTTGGACACATATATATGTATATATGCTAAAATTACTTAAACTATCTTAACAAAAAAGAGTTTCTTTTTAATAAAATTGCATTATTTAATGTATTTGATCGAAGTGAAGGAAACTAAAAGTATTTGAAATATAATAATATTCTTGAATGATTGATGATTGGACTTTATTGTTTATGAGGATGTACATACATACATACATGTGTATGTGAAAATAATTACCCTAACAACTTTGTAAATTCAATTGAACAAAAATATATGATCTGTTATTATCTAAAACTAAATCTTCTGCTATCGACGTCCAGAGTCTTGACTTGGAACCAACAACCGAAATATAACCCAGCTTTTTTCACACTCCCACAGTATTCAACGCAGAAACAAAGTGAATAAGGAAAATATACATAGTACAGAAAGAAAAACTGAGGAAAATATGGACCCATAGCTCGCATACAACGGGTTGAAAGATTTGCTGTCGCGTGAATTCGACTTCTCCGCCGATACGTTCCTCGCCACCAAATTATATATCCGAATAACCGTTGATCGGCGCGCGTATATCTGTATCTGTGCGCGTGAGCCCTTTTATCCTTTGTACATATGTACAATACTTGTCGTCGTCGTGTGCATCATTGTTGTTGTTCTTGCTGTTATCCTATTTATTCATCGTCGTCCGCTGGCATTAATCTGCGAATAAAGTAAATATAATAAATTTGTGTTTTTCGGTGTTGTCTCGTGTAAGTGTCTATAATTTGTTTGAGTACGACAAGCGATCGGTGCGGTTTAAAAAGTTCCAAATCTCCTGTCTGTGTGTGCAATTTGAAAATATCGCTATCAAAACAACAACTGGAACAAGCAGATCAATCAATCGACGTCACCAAAAACTCAATAAACTGGAATTGCCAAGACAACTAAATTTCTTTGTCTTCAAATCGTTTTGGATCCACACTTCCAGGAATAATATAGTTGTAAAAAAAAACCAACTTTTAAAATCCGTTTTATTAACACTATTTGGAAGGTGAGTTTGTATATTCATTGTATTTAACATTGTATTTAACATGGAAAAATGAAATATACGGGGATGCGACAGAAATCGCTCAGCGCTAATCTGGCCTGAATTTTATATTGACCTACCCTCATTCAGCGCTGCACAACTTCTGTGGCACCACCGATACTTTGAAACGAGTTTGAGCAAAAATGTATTATAAGTATAAGGACTAAATACAAACTAAGTTGGGGGCATCAAGTTATTAAGTCAGTAAAACTTGAAATATTCAAACTATGCTTAATATCAACTTTAAATTGCACTTGTTTTTAAGTTACTGGTACAACAAGCAAAACTTTAACTATTCGAAAATGTTTTTACGGAGACTTAGACGTTATTTATCCGAAAAATGTACTTGATAAATCAATTGGTGCTCCTGCTATAACATTTATAAAAAAAACCTTGATACAAATCAGTATAAACAAAATAAGTAAATTAAAGAAAAAAATAAATATTAATTCACAAAAAAAACAGAGTTTAATAACTTAATTACCAGCACAATAACAACGACGATGTACATATTTTGTTACTTTGCAAGACAACAACAATTTACAAAATAGATTTGTCAAAATGGTTCACATTAAGTTTTCTGTAAAAGAAATCCCTTATAAAGAAAATATCACTTAACATTTTTGTATCGAAAAATTTTCCTTGATGCTACAAATTGTTGTACCCCTTTTATAAAGACGACACCTACCGTTTAAAGCTGTTAGCAAAGACAAAAGAATCTAGCGTCTTCAGTTGCCGTCAAAGTAATAACATCGACAATTAAGGCTGCTGTTATTTCTGAATTAGGTTCTTATAAAATCTTTACTTATAAAACTTTTTTAAAAAAAAACGCATGCTTTTTATTTAGTCTATTGCTGAGACAGTTTAATTCTGTTACCAGCCTAACAATGCCATGCTATTTTAAATAAAACTAAATCTATTTTGCCATGTGTTTTGTCCAAATATAGCTTGTTTGGTTCGTTTGGAAGGTAACGTTAAAATTATACTTGTATCTGTTTTTTGCCGATGGCATGGAGAAATGCTTGCAGCAAATCTGCTTTTTTTTAATAACAAAGCCTATCGCGCCACCTAGCCTATAGCGCCACGTAGGTTATAGGGTCACCTGTCCTATACCGCCATTTAGCCTATAGCGTCCCTAGCGTCTTGGTGGCGTATTAGTGAAAACAGCTGATTTGCTGCATATTGATTAATATTTGGTTATAAGTTTTGATCTATAATTATAAAAATATATATATCCTCGGTCGGAGTCCCATCTTTTGGCCCTTTGATTGGGTTTTTCGATTCCATTTTTTATATATAGGGTACCAAGGTAACAGATCATTCTCTGACAAAATGTAAAATGGGGACACTTTCGGGGAGCTCTGCTTCTAATACGATAGGGGCAAAAGTAAAAATGAAAATATTTGTAGTTGCTTGTAATTGTAATGTTGTTTTGTCGAGTCGAACTGCGCTCTGCGCTCTCCAGAAATAATTCAAATTCAAAGTCACAATATCTCTACCCGTTAGGGTTAGGCCACGCTATAGTACATACTTGATTTAAAGTTGAAAGCCACTTTTAAATAAGAAAAAAATGTAAGAACTTAAGTCGTAATACGAATTTTTATGAGCGAAAAGCAAAACATCTCTTGTTTTAAAAATATTTATTGTAAAACAATTTGGTCTTTTCACGTATAATCGTCAATTTTAACAAATGGCAAATTGTTATTAAGAAACAAGTGAGAACTCGATACCCGATACTGAGCTAAAGGGGGTGTAAGAGAGATGGAGATGTGCAAGCAGCAAAGCGACTGTTACTGGGATTTCAACAAGAGACAATTCCTTTCTTTGCTTGTAACTTTTACAAAATATTTAAAAATATGGGCACTTCAACTTGCGCTGCGCAAGAAGCCCTACAATCTGCATGCTTAGTTCCAACTTTCTAGCTTTTATAGTTTCCGAGATCTCAGTGTTCATACGGATAGACAGAAAAACAGACAGACGGACGGACATGGCCAAATCGACTTGGCTTGTGATCCTGATCAAGAATTAAAATACTTTAAAGGTTCAGAAACGCTTTCTTCTACAACAAATGTTTGATAAGTTAATTACATATACTTGATAAGTTAATATTATAAAAATGATGTATTGCATTTTAATATAATAGTTTTCAGTAAAATAAAAAACAGAACAAGGTAGAACGCTATAGTAGAGAACCTCGACTATCATATACCCGTTACACTGCTAAAGGGACCAAAGAGAAATGGAGATATGCAAGCAGCGAAGCGAGATTGAAATGCGCCACCTACCCGCGATCTCAATATATGATTATGTGGGCGTTAGACAGATTTAAGCGTTATGGGCGTTAGAGTGGGCGTGGCAAACTTTATTTTGGATCAATCGATAGGTATTGACGAGACTAATACATTTCAGTTAAAATTTGTTATCTAGCATGAAAATTGTGGGCGCCACAGGTTTGGGCGGTTTGTGGGCGTTAGAGTGGGTGTGGCATATTCGCATAATAAACTTGCGCTGCGTACAAGTCTACGGAAACTCAATTTAAAATCCCAATTCTCTATCTTTGATCCCAATCTATCTGAAATCCCAATTCTCAATCTTTGATAGTTTCCGAGATATCCGCGTTGGGTGGGTTTGTGGGCGTTAAAATGGGCGTGGCAAACGTTTTTTTCGGGTTAATCGATAGGTATTAATGAGAGGAATACATTTAAGTTAAAATTTTTATTCTAGCATCTTAACTGTATACGCCACAGTTTTGGGCGGTTTGTGGGCGTGGCACGCTGCTGAAACAAACTTGCGCTGCGTAAGAAGCTCAGGAATCTGCATGCCAAATCTCAATTGCCTAGCTCTTATAGTTTTCGAGATCTCAGCGGTCATCGGGACGGATAGAAACTCTTTCTTCTACCTGTTACATACTTTCCGACGAATCTAGTATACCCTTTTACTCTACGAGTAATGGATATAAATATGCTTCAGTACGAGTATACAAGTCATGGAATAACTTTTACTTTTAGATTAAATAATAACAGTTATTTTCTTATTTGCCTATTATGCGGTAGATTTGTATTTAGTATACCGATAGATCAATTAAAGTCGTCCTATTTTTATAAAAAAAAAGGAAACTATATTCAACGGCCACGACTATTATATATTAACTACTCCGTGCGAGGGAGATGGAGATATGCATGCAGCAAATCGGCTGTGTCCCAAATTGCACGCCACGCCGACACGCCACCTAGCGTCTTTTCCTTCTATCGCTTGTCTGGTTTGAAAATTTTTTGACATATAGATGGGTATTGATAGCACTGTGCGACATCTGTAGATACGGATAATAAACATTGATTAAAAAGTGGTAAATATTAGTTCACTATCACTGTCATTCGATTGCAATCATTAAAAGAAAAAACAAGAGAGAACGCTATTGTCGATGCCATCGATTTTAAAATACGTTAATCAGCTAAGGAGAGTGCGAGGGAGATGGAGATATGCAAGCAGCAAAGCGATTCTTCCCAAATGTGAACATTTGATTTGCTTAGATGAGTATCTACATGCAACAAATATTCAAACCGGACCATTTATAAAAAAATTTAAGCATATCAAATTTGAGCTGAGTAACGAGTATCTAATAGTCGAGGCCACCGACTTTACCGATAACTAAAAAAAAATTATTTTTTATTGAATTTTGTTAATTAAAATTAAACAATTTAATTTGTTCAATTCAAACCCAGAACTGATATAGACATTTTTTTTTGAGTGTATAGTTAAAATTTGTATTCCATTATTGTACAATTTTAACTTTTCTTTAAGAAAAAATAAATAGTTTTCACATCTGCATAGAGTGTGTATTTATCAGTTCGTCACTTTTTCGTCAGCTTTTAAAAGTGATAAAAATATTGGCTTACCATCGAACTTTGACGGGAATATGCTGATTAGATAGATGTCAGAAACTTTCTGCTGTTAAACTTTGAAAAATATTGATTTTTGGAAAACTTACATTCAAAAAACGAATCGTTCGTCACATTACCCTACACTCTCCTATAAAATATATTTTTGATTATCATCATTATCACCATCATTCTGTCCGTCTGTTTCAATACCGTTTGTGAACTTTCCCTAATACTGGGTATAAAAAAAGCAGCTTGCCTAATTATACCCGTTACTCGTAGAGTAAAAGGGTATACTAGATTCGTCGGAAAGTATGTAACAGGCAAAAGGAAGCGTTTCCGACCCCATAAAGTATATATATTCTTGATCAGGATCACTAGCCGAGTCGATCTAGCCATGTCCGTCTGTCCGTCTGTCCGTCTGTCTGTCCGTCCGGATGAACGCTGAGATCTTGGAAACTATGAGAGCTAGGCTATTGAGATTTGGCGTGCAGATTCCTGAGCTTCTTACGCAGCGCAAGTTTGTTTCAGTAGAGTGCCACGCCCACTCTAACGCCCACAAACCGCCCAAAACTGTGGCACTTACAGTTTTGATGCTAGAATAAAAATTTTAACTGAAATGTATTGTTCTCATCAGTACCTATCGATTGACCCAAAAAAAAGTTTGCCACGCCCACTTTAACGCCCACAAACCGCCCACAAACTTCAAAAAATCGTAAATATGAACGTGGATATCTCGGAAACTATCAAGGATAGAGAATTGGGATCTAAGATTTAGATTCTGTAGCTTTGTACGCAGCGCAATTTTGTCACGCGAATATGCCACGCCCACTATAACGCCCACAAACCGCCCAAAACTGTGGCGTCCACAATTGTTATGCTAGATGAAAAATTTTAACTGAAATGTATTGATCTCGTCAATACCTATCGATTGATCCAAAAACAAATTTGCCACGCCCACTCTAACGCCCAGAACGCTTAAATCTGTCTACCGCCGGTAGGTGGCGTATTTAAATCTCGCTTTGCTGCTTGCATATCTCCATTTCCCTTTGGTCCCTTAAGCTGAGTAACGGGTATCTGATAGTCGAGGTACTCGACTATAGCGTTCTTCCTTGTTTATATTATGTGTTCGTGTAAAATTCGTTTATTGTTACTAAGAATATTTTAATGATTTTCTGTTTTATGGAAATGTAAAATATTTTGTATATAGCCAAAAAAGTTCATGTATATGTTATGATTGAAATAAAATGGATCCTTTTTATTTTTATTTGTCTTTTATTCTTGGCTTGATAGCTTTCAAACATGATCTGTGTTCATTTATCCGAATTTTATTAATCAAAACATGTTTGTTTTCCATTGTGCAATGGCGGTCCGACTTAGTCTATCGTTTGGCAGACTGTGGACTTCTTGTTATTTTAACCGCCTTCTCCTCCCGAAACCCATTTCACATTATCCTAACCATGTATGTATCTAAGTATAACCAAAGAAGCACGTATATTTTGGATTATGTTACACAAATACTTAAGCTGCCTGAGGTAGGTACAACAAAACGCGTTAGAGAAGGAAAGTCCCAAAAAAAAGAGCAACACCATAAGCGTCTTGAAAGCTAAAGTTACATTTCAGCTAAATGTGCGGCTGATGAACCCTATGGGAGTGCGAAGTGCAAGTTTAATACGCTTATGATCTACATGTAACTAAAATAAATATTGTGTCTAAATTTATAAGCAACAGTTAAAAACAAGAGAAAATGGTCTCGACTATTAGGTACCCGTTACTCAGCTTTAGGGAGTGCGGGAGGGATGGAGATATGCTCAAAGCATCTCTGCTTTTTTCACTAACACACATAGCCTATAACGCCACCTGTTTTCTTCTTCTATAGCGTCATTTTAAACAAAATATGAATTTTCCTCGTAAAGAAGTCATTTTTTGAAAAAAGTTGTACAACAATAAATTTGTATTTATAAAAGGCAACTTTTGCTGGAAATAATGGTTTTATTATAAAATGCAATGATAAAAAGACCAAAGTTGAATTTAATTTGGTGTTTCTCCAAGAAATCGGCCTTGTTGCTATCTTTTACCTAATTATTCCTATTTAGGTCTGAAGATACATGAATTTTAACGTTTTTGCAAAGTATTCAAAGTTGGCCAACTTAGAATTTATTAATTAAATTATTTTTTTAATTTATAAAATTTAAATTCAAGTTTCTCTTCTCTTCGACTATTTAACTGGTTCTAAGTTCGGTGTTATGGTCTCCTTTGTTCTTCTTTTCCATTACCCATGTTCGCTATTTCCACATGTTGTCATTTGCTTTTTGTTGTTGTCCGTCGATGCATGTTTGCCTCTTCTTGTTATCCGCATATCGATTGCCATTTACCCTCGCCCTGAATCTATTCTATTCAATTTCTACGGTTTTATCTCGACCAGACTACATGTTGGCAATTACAGAATACAAAAAAAACTTAGCATCTTTGAAATACTTTTTCAAGATATTTCAAACCAACAACAATCCTCACTGTGCTTATGCTAATAAATTACCATAAATTCATGAAGTATTTTGCGGCCTAAATCTTGCTCGTTTATTCCCTTTTCATTTTGTATTATTATCTGGTTATGTGTTTTCTATCATTTTGCTGTTGTATTCTGACTTATAAGCAGTGTAGTTGTGTATGTTTTTAGCAGAATATATAGCCAACAACGCAAACAGTCTAACAGGAGATAAATAGGATTAAAAAAAATCGCTTCGTTTTTATACAGACCTGATTTGTTTTCAGTTTCGAAAGGATTTTGGAATATTTGACAATGTAGCAATCTAAATATCGCCTTAAAATATATAATTTCAAGTAACATGAATTCTTTGCGCACATAGGTATACCTATTGTATACAATATGGAATTTGATAAAGAAAGAAGGACACAAAGTTCCAATTTAAACTCCCACTTAGCCTAAAAGGATTTAGTAAAGTCACTTGTAACGGATTTTTAAATAGCAACGCTAAAAAAGTTTATTTAAATAAAAGAAAAACGGTTTGGGTATCAATGAAGTACTTTATTTCAGTATAAGTACATTCGATGCCATTATGTATAAAACTCGATTTCTTTTGCATGGCCACCACGGGAACGCTTGCAGAAGTCCAGACGCTCAACCCAATTTACATTTCACATTCGATATTCGTACGAAGATCATCAATCGTCGCTGACTTCAGTTCTTGGGCCAATTTGATTTTGAAAGGCTCCTACAACCAAGATCGTTTAGCAAAATTTGCAACAACGACGTCAAAAAGATCCCAACGCCATAAATTGGACGTAGCGATCTTGAAGTTAAGCCACTGACACCGAATTTCGGTAGTACATTTTAATAATTTCGTGATGAAATAGCAAACCTTGCTGAAGAGAAATGGCAAGGAGCGGGAAAAAATATGGCGTCGTTTGCTTCGATATCCGAATTCCCCTATTGAAAAACAATAATAAAAACCATGAATATATAATTAGTTTACTAATTGAACTACTGTAAAAGTTGTGTGTTAAAGCGATTTTACCTTAGAACTAAGCCTACCCAATTTCCCCGTCCGTCATGCCTGTCCACTCGCGTTCGTAAAGTTAATTGTAAAACAAAAAAAACAACACAAAAGCAGTTAATGAAACTATTGAATTATATCGCACTACGCTTCCCTCCATTTCTAGCAATGACAAATTATTTCATAATATTCCTTGTTTATGACTTTGTGGCGTATTTACTGCTGTTAAAGCCGGTTACCACTACAAAATAATCCTAGTATTTGCATACTTTTCAGCAGTGTCATTTGTCTTTAGTAGTTTATAATATAATTTTCTGTCTTAAGTTAATATGTTATCTAAAAAGCATAAATTATTTAAAAGTAGAAACCACAAATAAGCTTTCAGAGGATTCTTTCAAATATTTATACCCACTAGTCTTAGAGTAAAAAGTTATACAAGAATCATCGGAAAGCATGTAACAGGTAGATGGAAGCGTTTCCCACAAGAATAAAAAAATCGTCCGGTGATATCTCGAAAACCTTAAAAGCTAGAATGGGATTAAGTTCGCTCATAAATTTTTTTTTAATTTTAATTTTAAAAAATCGCCTTAAAAAAGACATCGCCTTTAAATTAAATAAAAAATGTCCTTTTTCAAGAAGGGCTAGCCCTGAATATAAAAAATTACGATAGAAAATATCTAATAATAACATCTAGAAATGATATCAAACTGATAATCTTTCATATCAGATTGATATGATTGTAATATCAATATTAGCCATGTTACAGTGCCCAAAAAGTAAGTAAATGTAAATAAGACAAACATTAAGTAAATACAATTGAATTTGATATACTATACCATTTGCAAAATATAACAAACCGCCCAAATTGTTCTACTTTAATATGGAAACTTGTTTTCGAATGTCAGAGTCACTGCTGCGATTCAGACAAAAAATATATTTAACACCGTACTAAAAACCACAAATACACGAAAAATACGAAGGTAGTCATACCTTTTATTCAAAGACTTTTCAATGCTACGTTTGATATAAAAAACATATCAATTTGATGAGAATTCATTTCAATATGATACGGATTCATGTCAACATTTGTAATTGATATAATTTGGTAAGGCGCTTTACCTTTAAAGCAAAAAATTACCATTAATTTAAACAAGGGAGAACGCTATAGTCAAGTACGTCGACTATCAGGTACCCGTTACTCAGCTAAAGGGACCAAAGGGAAATGGAGATATGCAAGCAGCAAAGCGAGATTGAAATGCGCCACCTACCGGCGGTAGACAGACTTAAGCGTTATGGGTGTTAGAGTGGGCGTGGCAACATTTTTAGAGTAAAAGGGTGTGCTAGCTTCGTCGGAAAGTATGTAACAGGCAGAAGGAAGCGTTTCCGACCCCATAAAGCAGTGGTCGGCAGCGGCCTATCTAGTGAGCATAGGGAAGTGTTCTGCCCATCCTCTGCTCGCTCACGTACAACGTAGATGTTCGTATGACTTCGGCATGGGTCTTCGGGTCTTTTTTCTATCAGCTTCGGCGCGCTTTTTTGTTGCTGCTGCAAAGATTCTCAGTGCAAAACAGAGAAACGTCAGGCTTCAGAGCGCTGCGCGCCAACTTCGTGTTTTTACACCAGTGGTCGGCACACACATACCATCACAGTTTGCCTTGCATTAGTGTAAGTGTAAAAAACACGAAGCTGGCGCGCAGCGCTCTGACGCCTGACGTTTCTCTGTTTTGCACTGAAATTCTCTGCCGCAGAAGCAAAAAAACACGCCGAAGCTGAGAAAAAAAAGACCCGAAGACTCATGCCGAAGTCATACGAACATCTACGAGCAGAGGATGGGCAGAACACTATCCTATGCTCACTAGATAGGCCGCTGCCGACCACTGTTTTACACTCACACTAATGCAAGGCAAACTTGTGATGGTATGTGTGTGCCGACCACTGCCATAAAGTATATATATATTTTCGTCAATACCTATCGATTGACCAGAAAAAAAGTTTGCCACGCCCTCTCTAACGCCCATAACGCTTAAATCTGTCTACCGCCGGTAGGTGGCGCATTTCAATCTCGGTTTGCTGCTTGCATATCTTCATTTCCTTTTAGTCTCTTTAGCTGAGTAACGGGTATTTGATAGTCGAGGTAATTGACTATAGCGTTCTTCCTTGTTTTAATTTGCAGACTCCTATCAGTTCATAAAGAGATATTGGTATATTAAATATATTATGTTATGAAATGTTTTCCGTTCACAATTGAGTAGTTATCATGTAACTAACAAGAATGTATAAATTCGGCATGCAAAAAAATAAAATTCGAGTGAAAAGCAGTTAACAATTTCAGTGACTAATGGAGTTCCGTTGGCTGACTGTAACCAAACTTTGATAAAAAGTCCGAGAATAAGTAAACGCAATCAAACCAAAAAAAAACAGAAACAAATATTTTCAGAAAATTTTATTTCAATGCTTACAGTTTTTTCAGAATTTATTTGTATATACATATAGTTACATTTATATTAATGGATGCACTTTTTCCTTAATCTACAGGGGTGGTCAAAAGTATTTACACAAAACAAAAATTATATATACTCATAATTTGAAATTACTTCATGTACATTTTGGAATCAATGGAAAGGTCATTTAAATTGATTGAATGATACAAAACTTTTCTTAACCCATTTAGTACTTATTGAAAATGACGAATTTTTGTGAAAATTGACTTTTTAATCATTTTGCCACGTCTTGAAAACTCAAATTTGTTGATGCTAAAAATTTTTTTAACAAAGCTCATAGTAGCTGCAAAATTTATTTTTTCAAAAATCTCTTTGCTTATATTTTGTATAATTTTTCGAATGTGACAATGTCTGAAAAAGATTAAAATATGGACCGAATCCAAATTTCTAAACATTTTTAAAAAACATAAGCAAAACGATTTTTGATTTTTTTTTTTAGTTTTTATACCCGTTACTCGTAGAGTAAAAGGGTATACTAGATTCGTCGAAAAGTATGTAACAGGCAGAAGGAAGCGTTTCCGACCCCATAAAGTATATATATTCTTGATCAGGATCACTAGCCGAGTCGATCTAGCCATGTCCGTCTGTCCGTCTGTCCGTCTGTCTGTCCGGATGAACGCTGAGATCTCGGAAACTATGAGAGCTAGGCTATTGAGATTTGGCGTGCAGATTCCTGAGCTTCTTACGCAGCGCAAGTTTGTTTCAGTAGAGTGCCACGCCCACTCCTACGCCCACAAACCGCCCAAAACTGTGGCTCCTACAGTTTTGATGCTAGAATACAAATTTTAACTGAAATGTATTGTTCTCATCAATACCTATCGATTGATAAAAAAAAAATTTGCCACGCCCACTTTTACGCCCACAAACTTCAAAAAATCGTAAATATGAACGTGGATATCTCGGAAACTATCAATGATAGAGAATTGGGATCTCAGATTTAAATTCCGTAGCCTTGTGCGCAGCGCAAGTTTGTTACGCAAATATGTCACGCCCACTCTCACGCCCACAAACCGCCCAAGCCTGTGGCGCCCACAATTTTCATGCTAGATACAAAATTTGAACTGAACTGTGTTGGTCTCGTCAATACCTATCGATTGACCCAAAAAAAAACTTTGCCACGCCCACTCTAACGCCCATAACGCTTAAATCTGACTACCGCCGATAGGTGGCGCATTTCAATCTCGCTTTGCTACTTGCATATCTCCATTTCCCTTTGGTCCCTTTAGCTGAGTAACGGGTATCTGATAGTCGAGGTACTCGACTATAGCGTTCTTCCTTGTTAAGTTCTGCATATTTAATAATTACTGAATGGGTTAATAATTACTGAATGGGTTAAGAAAAGTCTTGTATCATTCAAACGGAATTTAAATGACCTTCCGTTAATGCCAAAATGTACATGAAGTAATTTCAAATTATGAGTATACCTAACTTTTATTTTGCGTAAATTCCTTTCGACCACCCCTGTATTAATATAATAAATTATGGGTTGTGCAAATCATAAAAAATCGTTTTACCCGTGCTTACCGTATTCTGCTCGGTTTATTCGGTAAGTAAGCCTTTGACAATTTAGGTTTGAAAAGTATAGTTTAAATATATAATTTCCAAATTAGTGTTAAAAATATCTTAGTATTTTTGTGTTGATTACTTTGGAGATTTCATCACGAAATAAAAAGCTTTTTTTATATATAATTTAAGAAGAGATAAGTGTACAAGTGTATATAACCTTTTAAGTAATAAATAAACATCTTTAATTCAAAAATAATTGAATGTTTAAATGAGCACTGCCAACTGCATTGATAGATCTCCCCCCCCACTCGGTTTAAAAAGTATATGTAATATGTATTTTATTTCACTTGTTTTGATTTCTACTCAAAGAAATAGTGAATGTTAGTAAACTAACCTTACATTTTTTAGGATTGTTGTTAGCTTCAGCTTCTCTCTTTTTCATTATTTTTCCGATTATTATTATGAGCCAGAAGATATAGTTATCCATATATACATACAATGCCGGCAATACAAAGAACAATTTTCTGAAAGCTTCATTGCGATAGCTAGACTAGTTTGTGTAGAACGAACAGACAGAAATGGCTATATCGACTCAGCTGTTGTTGCTGATACTGAAATGTCTCCTTCATTGCGTAGCAAGCTTCTGACAGAATTATATTACCCTCTGCAAGGTATAATAATACGTTTCGGGAATCGCTTGCATTGGGAACGGGGAACCAACCCCCGATAAAGAAGTCTGGTTTGGTTTCTCTCCTGTTAAAGTGCACTCATTGAAAGTAACGACAGCTGTAAATTGAACTTTTTGGACTCGTTGCAGGGATATCTCCACCTTTTTCCGCCTAGCCTGAGGGAACGCCACCGCATTTAACACATGAGCGTCCATTGCGCTTAGTAATTTAAGACTAATTGGGTTAAGGCTGAAGAGAAAAGCACCAACAAGGAAAGTTGTGTGCATAAAACAATATGAGGGGAGAGAGCTCAGCTTCATTTGCTCTATTTCATCACAATTAAAATTGAAATTCAATTTTAAATTGAAAATGTAAATTTCTCCTTTCTTCCTTTGGCTTCCTGGCCTGTGAAAACATCCTGCAACAGCATGTGGTAGTTTTCATTCTTGGCTCATACAATAAAAGCTCAATTTGTTGAGCAAAAGTTACAAAATTAACACCTAAGTGCTTCCAGATGTTGGTCTCCTTTTTCTCCAAAAGAGTAAACTGAATGGAAAAATAGATCTAGATATGACACATGTTGTGCCAATACTCGAACCATAAGGGTCACCAAATAGTGCGTACACAGAAATAATTAATTGGTAAAATTGGCCAATATAATAGTAAAGCTGGATCCAACCATAGAGTTGTCAACTTTACCCATCAATTAGTTATTCTTTCGCAACACGTGATCGTAATGGTTACTATAAAATTAGTTATGCAACTATAAAAAAAAGATAGACTGCTCCCAACCCATGGATTGTAGTTAAATAACAAGTTAAGTGAATTTTTTTTGTAGTAAAGAATATACCTATAAAATTAATCAAACTAATTATTAAATTCATAGGTACGTCACTGTAGCGTGGTAATTTAAAAGCAAAATTTAAAAAAAAAGTATTTTTCAAATTGCACTTTGAAATTTGAACAGTGACTTCCAGCTAGTGTGGAAGTATGTTAAAGACTTTACAGAAAATATGTTTTGAGTTAAGTCTTGGGCGACACTCCACTTCTGCAAATTTAATCTAAGGGTGTACCGACCACTAGAAAAAAAAGGATCAAAATACCTTGCATAGTTCAGGAGTTATTATTTTATGCCAAAAAAACAGGTCAAAGTCCCCATAGTGCAATGCACTATGGAGAATTTGCCCACTTTTTGTGGCATTAATTAATAACTTAAAAACGAAGCAAAATTTCAAAGTTTTGTTTTTTGAATTAAGTATATAAAATCCAAAGGAAGTAAATTTAAAATTATAGGCGTGGTTCCGCCTATTTTTAAAGAAAAATTTTTTTTTTCTTTTTGTCAATCAAATAAAAAACTTTTTTTCTTAATTTAAAAAAAATGTTGCGTTTTTTATTTTTCATTTTCTTAATGAAATAGTAATTTTTTGTTGTGTTATCACTGTAATTCTTAACAAAAATTCTAAAATCCTTTATATCAACGGTTAGTAAGTGAAATGATGTTCTAAAATAATTTTAAAATAATCGTTATTTAATAAGAAATATAATTGCACACTGTTTCTCTTAAGATAACATCGAAACTGGCATTTACCAGACAAAAATTCGATAAATATACCATATTAGGTAGAGGTCTTTAAAGCTAAATTTTAGAGAAAGTGCGCAAAAGTGCACTTTTATACTAACCGAGGTCAATGAGAATTAAATACTCTACAAGATAAAAAAGGTTTCAGAGGTGGAAACAGCTGGAATCACTTTGTAGCTCCATTTAAAAATACAAATTAACTTAAAGATTTTGTTTTTTTTTGAGGTTAGAACTAGAACACGAATATACGAGAACCACAAGGTCACAAACACAAGATACAAGTCCCTCTGGTTGGATGGTATTTCAAAAACTTCAGTGCTATGTTTAGTTTTACACTTTTTGACAACTTAAACTATTAAGAATAATAGGCGTTTTACCAGCGCTGCCTCCTCGTTGAAATAAAAACAGGCTTTAACAGCTGATAACTTAACAGTGGGGCGCACTGTTAAGCTTTTCTGTTAGTAACATTAGATATTGATGTTATCCTGATGCATTGTGATAAACAAAACCAATTTTTAACGACTTTTAAAAAATGGGTTTTGGCCAAGAAAAGTGGTCAAATTCCCCATAGTGCAATGGAGAAAATTTGTAAAACTATTGTTGCATACTTTTGTGTGGAAGATTTTACGATAGGATAACTATTTTTGACAGTTACTATTTACTATTGCAATAACAAATTATACAAAACGTATCTACAAGTATGTTAATAAAAAATGAACCAATACATATACAACCATTTAAAATGCTAAAGTCAAATTTTTTATAGTTACTAAACTATCTGCTTTGTCCAATTTTACCAACTAATTTTTTTAGCGTGTAGTCTAAATCTTATACCAATAAATTAAGCTGAACAATATATAAAAAGCTGTGCAGTTTTTAACAATTTCGCTTAATTAAATCGAAGATTTGACATTTAATATGTAAACCATCCCAAAATAAATGCGTATGTTCTTTAGAAGCACTAACAGCCGAGTTAATCTAACGATGTCCGTCTATCCTGTTTCAGATTTTATGCTATCGATATATAACTATAACTATAGTATATATAACTATAATATATAAAAGGCTCTTCTTAACTCGACATGCAACATTTGAACTCTCTAAGCTAAATTGGGCGACTGGAACTTGCGCTGAAGTTAAGAAACATTCGGATAACAAACTTGAACTGAACCAGAAGCTAAGGAATCTGAAATCTTAACTTTGTAGAGTCCGAAACGCTTGTATACCTTTCCCCATATATAGTACAATATACCATTTTACTCTACGAGTAAAAGGAAAACTCAAAACCATTTCATTTCTATACTACTTGTTTTAAATACACTTTCCTGGAGTTACTTCAAAAAAGATCTAGCGCAACCCAAACAGCTTACGATACCTTGTAAATGTATCGGTAACCTACGTAATTCTTTATCGTTTGATATTAAAATGTCATACACGTCTTTCCTTTAATAGGGAAAAATGTTAAATAACACAACAAATTGTACACAGAGTACCTCAAATTTTTTTGGTCTAGCTACTTAAAAATAAAGGACTGCAATGAAAGGTAGGGGTGGAAAACCAGAAAAGTCGGAAGATGCTAAAGGCAAAAGACGACAAGTCTCGGCGAATAGGAAACTTTTCTTTTAAAAAGTTTCGTACACTGGATGACACTTCTGGTGGAATAGTTGGAGTTGGGCTGTGGAGCACTCAAAATAAAATTTACCCTACGAATTCGAAAATCACCATTAAAATTTATGTGTTCTCTGTATAATAATTATACCCGTTACTCGTAGAGTAAAAGGGTATACTAGATTCGTCGGAAAGTATGTAACAGGCAGAAGGAAGCGTTTCCGACCCCATAAAGTATATATATTCTTGATCAGGATCACTAGCCGAGTCGATCTAGCCATGTCCGTCTGTCCGTCTGTCTGTCCGGATGAACGCTGAGATCTCGGAAACTATAAAAGCAGATTCCTTAGCTTCTTACGCAGCTCAAGTTTACTTCAGCAGAGTGCCTTGCCCACTCTAACGCCCACAAACCGCCCAAAACTGTGGCTCCTACAGTTTTGATGCTAGAATAAAAATGTTAACTGAAATGTATTGTTCTCATCAATACCTATCGATTGACCTAAAGTTTGCCACGCCCACTTGAACGCCCACAAACCGCCCACAAACTTCAAAAAACTTCAAAATATGATCGCGGATATCTCGGAAAATATCAAAGATAGAGAAATGGGATTTCAGATTTAGATTCCGTAGGCTTGAGCGCAGCGCAAGTTCGTCACGTGAATATGCCACGCCCACTCTAACGCAAACAAACCGCCCAAGCCTGTGGCGCCCACAATTTTCATGCTAGATAAAAAATTGAAATTAACTGAAATGTATTGGTCTTGTCAATACCTATCGATTGATCCAAAAAAAACTTTGCCACGCCCACTCTAACGCCCACAACGCTTAAATCTGTCTACCGCCGGTAGGTGGCGCATTTCAATCTCGCTCTGCTGCTTGCATACCTCCATTTACCTTTTGTCCCTTTAGCTGAGTAACGGGTATCTGATAGTCGAGGTACTCGACTATTGCGTTCTTCCTTGTTTTTTTTTTCAAAAGTCAAGGAAATGTTCCCTAAATCAAGAACATTTTTCTTTTCTTCCTGAAAAATAGAAACGCTATCGCAAAAGAAAGTTGTTACTTTCTTAAAATGGTTCTTACCCTAAAAAGTTTTTTTCTAAAAAAAGAAATATTTTTTAAAAATGGTAATATTTGTTTTTGCATGATCTGTCGCACCGAAATATTACATTGCAGAACTTGTTAACGGTCGTGGGGCTGCATGGGTAGCGCAGACGGTTAAAGCGTTTGGTTACATATAAAATTCATTAAAATGCATAGATACCTATGTACAACGCGAATAATAAATATTGTAATGTTAATTCACATGTGTTTGTCTGCTTTCACCACTTATATACAACAATTGGTTTGCCTAATTTAAGTGCAAAATTGACGCGCGGGAGACCCGGGTTCGAACCCGCCGGCGGACAAATAAAAATGTAAGTTTTTTTTAGAAAGATAAATTATTAAATAATTAAAATTGTCTACATTTCCCATCCCTTTCCCCCGCGATTCTCATTAATAACGACAGTTACTTGTCTAACCACTTGCGCGTTCGCGCGAATACTTAATATTCAATCAACATTTAAGAAAGCCTAAGATCATAACATACATACAAGACTAAGATGACTGCATATGTATCATATCTCGACTAAAAATGTTTTTATTTCTTAAAAAATATTTCTACTTTTCCTTGACTTTAGGGATAATTTTATTTTGAGTGCAGTGTAGCTAGATGTTGCCAGGAAAAGACTAAAAATGCAACCCCGAAAACTAATTTACTTTTTCACATTTCGCAGCACTGTACTGCCTGGCAGTTTGGATGTGGGTTGCGGCTTTTCATGCTGGACATGCATTATCCGTTGTCTCATTTCGGATAGATACTGCACAGGAAAAATGATTTTTATAGTCCTAGAAATTGCAATAAGACTGATATACTAATTTTATACCCTTTAACAATAAAAAACAAAAAAAAGTGTGTAACAGGTATATGGCAGCGCTTCCGACCCTATAAAATTAAACTAATTATAAGAGCTAGAGGGTTGGGATTTAAGATTCCATAGCTTCTGGTTCATTGCAAGTTTGTTATCCGGATGTGTCTCGCCCACATTCGCCCAAAACCCTAAAAACTATCTATAGATAGGCGCTAAAGCGCCCACCGTGTTGTTTATCAATACCCCAACAAAAATCTTTGAGTGTCAATTTGATATGTATGGGTGAAAATGATACTACACCTAGGATCAAATTATTGGGATTATTTTGATCCTAAATAAGTATCAAGTATGAAAAATCATGTTTGACCCTAAAAGTGTCATTTTGACAAAAACCGTGAAAATTTCGATACCGATAAAAGGTTTTTTTTTGGTTGTTTGAGTTTCGAACTGCGCTCAAGTATCGGTTAGTATGGCATTTGAACTAAACACCCGCGGGAAACGTTGTGCAACAGATCAATGGGTAAGGTGTTTGCAAAGATAATAAAACTACAAGATGAGTAACAGCCATACAACGAAATGTACGGCAAAATTTTTGGTGTGGATTTTCGATGTGGACTTTCGATTATGCTTGTGTGCGTGGTCCGTGTAAAGCTCTTTGGTTGTGTTGGTGTATCATTTTGTGTGGTCTGCTGCAATAAGGGCTCAATGTCGCATTTGACTAACGTGGAGGTGTCAATGGCCTGTAGGCCAGGGGTCTAGTCGCTCAACCACGGGAATTGTAGGTTGAAGTTCAACTCCGACTGGGAACAACTTTTTTGTTTTATGCAATCGGTCTT
Source organism: Drosophila subpulchrella (assembly GCF_014743375.2). NCBI lineage: Eukaryota > Metazoa > Arthropoda > Insecta > Diptera > Drosophilidae > Drosophila > Drosophila subpulchrella. Next base: position 213,310 of record NC_050610.1, read on the forward strand.
TTATTTAAACAATTAAATAAAAAGAACATGGTGTTCATCAAAGATAATATAAACTATTCTATGGTCTTTGGTGCCTGTCTCTGATGCGAAAGGTCCCCGGTTTAAGAACGTGCCGATGCTATAAGATTTCAAAGAATAATATTTAACATTTTCTAATCAATTGTAATAACAAAGTTCTATTTATATCGTTTTCAGATTTCAAATAAATAAAAAAAAAATAAATTTGTAACGAGCGGGACTCGAATCACTAACCCTGAGGCCAGTGCATACAAAACAACGCGTGATGTTATAATAGGGTTAATTTGATGTTCTTCGTGTTAGAGATTTTTTGACACTCAATAGTATCATATTGACACCTAAATAGGGGCATATTGATGACGAGATTTTTTTTGGGTGAATACATGTCAATGATAAAATCTGACAATTTATTAAAAGACTACGAGAAATTAACATTTTCACCACTGGTTAAAAAAGTTTGCGAAAACTTTAAAGTTTTAAAGCTAGTTGCATGTAGATTCTAGAAGTGCCTATGAAGTCAAATTTTGTTTTAGCCGAGTGCCACGCCCACTGTAACGCCACAAACGCGGAAAGTATGCAACAGGTAGAAGGAAGCGTTTTCGACCATGTAAAGTACATATATGTATATATACATATTTTTTGACACCCAATAGTATCACATTGACACCTAAATAATGACATATTGATGACGATTTTTTTTGGGTGTACATATGTGCAATGCACATTGTGCATGGCCGAGTCGATCTAGCCATGTCCGTGTGATCGCTGAGATCTGGGGAACTATCAAAGCTTAAAAGTTGATTTTCTTCCAGTGTAAATTTAAATTGTTTTTATTCGTGGATACCAATTTAAATGCTTAGCACAAACTCCTACACATGCGAATTTGTTTGTTTATTATTGTTATTTTTTGTTTTTGAGGAAATATAAGAGGAAAGCAATTTCGATAATTCACATACATATATTTTTATATCCGTCTCTCGTCTGGTAAAAGGGTATATTGAAACAGGTAGAAGAAGTGCCTCCGATCCCATAAAGCTTATATACAAGGGTGGTCAAAAGTATTTTCACAAAACAAAAGTTAAATATATTCATAATTTGAACTTACATCTTGTTAACTTTGGCATCAATGGAAAGGTAATTTAAATGCCGTTTGAATGATACAATACATTTTTTAACCCATTCAGAACTTATTGAAAAGGACGAATTTGTGTGAAAATCTACTTTTTGAACTTTTTCCTCGACTTGAAAACTTAAATTTTTTTATGCAAAAAGTTTCTTCAAACAAAAATAATAGTAACTTCAAAAAGAATTTTTCAAAAATAATTTTGCTTGTATTTTTTATGATTTTTTGAAAATGCTTAGAAACATGCATGCAATTGAGCCATATTTTTCTCTTTTTCATACAAATTTTTTCCGACATTGTCACCTTCCAAAAATCATAAAAAATATAAGCAAAATTATTTTTGAAAAATTCTTTTTGCAGTTACTATATTTTTTGTTTGAAGAAACTTTTTGCATCAAAAAATTTAAGTTTTCAAGTCGTGGAAAAAAGTTCAAGAAGTAGATTTTCACACAAATTCGTCCTTTTCAATAAGTACTGAATGGGTTAGCATATGTATAGTATCATTCAAACGGCATTTAAATTACCTATCCATTGATGCCAAAGTTAAGAAGATGTAAGTTCAAATTATGAGTATATTTAACTTTTGTTTTGTGAAAATACTTTTGACCACCCCTGTATTCTCGATCACCAGTTGATTTGATCTAACCATGTCTGTCTGTTCGCCCGTCCGTGTGAGCGCTGTGATCTCGGAAACCATAAGAGCTAGAGAGTTGAGATTTCAGATTTAGATTCCTTAGTTTCGAAGGCAGCGGGAGATTGTTACGATACTGTGCCAGGCCCAGTCTTTCGCCCAAACACCGCCCAAAACTGTCGCGCCCTTTCCAATGACACCACTTTCAATGGGAAGACTCCTTATTTATAGCTGCTATGTTCAACCAAACTTTTCTTACTATCCTTACCCCTCTCTTCCTTATTACTAAAACTGTTTGGTAGAGCTGATTGTTTTTTTAATTTTTAGATAAGTAATTTGTCAATTTAATATATAGGTTATGTTTTTGATAAATAATTAATAATTCAATGGCATAATAATAATTTTAGAAGAGCTTGCACTATTTAAAGCCAATGCTCAAATTTTGCTCAAGCCAATGAGAAATTCGAGGCTCAAAGATGTTGGTCAACAGCATGGGACGTTTCTGGTCAGGGGGATGAAATGGATGGGGTGGTATACATTCTCGACTGTTGGGGCTTGTAGCTCATACCATGATGGTGGTCTACTGGTCAAGTGCAGTTTCTGTTGTTGCATTTCTCTGGTGAGGATCGCCCTTTAGAGCATGGGCCAAGCAAATTGTGTCGTTGTCCTCGTCGCTGACCAAGCGGAAAATGTCTTCATCTTCATCAATCAAGGCCCTGGCATCTGACACTCAAGTCACTCATGCAGTCACTCAGCTCAATTCAATTCCCAGAGACTATGCTGCCCCACACCCTTTTGAGTAGGTTTTTGTCTTGTCGCTCAGCTTCAATTACAAGTGCAAGAACTAAGTGCATCAAGTCAACTTTCTTGAACTTTTCTCGGCTGCTATCATTCAATGTATTTTCATTTATTTCGTTTCGTTGACATAAATAATGTTTAAGATGCACAAAAATCAGACAGTTAAAGATGCAGCACAATTACACACTCATACATAGTTACGCTTACGTGATGGGTGTATTTATACCCGTTACTCGTAGAGTAAAGGCGTACACTAGATTCGGTGGAAAGTATAAAGTATATATACTCTTGTTCAGGGTCACTAGCCGAGTCGATGCAGCCATGTGCGTGTTCTCGGAAACTACAAAATCTAGAAAGTTGGGATTGGGCATGCAGATTCTAGAGATTACTTCGCTGCGCAAGTTTATTTCAGCAATGTGCCACGCCAACTCTAACGCCCACAAACCGCCCAAAACTGTGGCGCCCACAGTTTTGATGATAGAAAAACAAATTTATCTGAAATGTATTTGTCTCGTCAATACCTATCGATTGACCTAAAAAAGTTTGTCACGTCCACTCTATCGCCCACAAACCTCCCAAGAAGAAAGCAGTGAAGTCAGAGCCAGACAACAAATCTATTTATGCATGTGTGTATGTGAATAATTACAGGCCGAGCAAAAAGCGATGCAGGCGCTAAGATTCTATTGAATAATAAACAATTTAAGCAATTTGTCCTTTTTGTCTCAATTATCTAATTCCGATTAGGATAATGTAAACCTTAAACTCCATTCTGACCTGCAGTGCATTCACATATGCAAAAAAGGGAGAGACCGAAGATCGTTTACCCAGTGTTGAAAAGCATTACAAATAGTTGCCCTTGCGTAAAATCTTCCATAAATAGACGTACAATGTTCTACAATGTGTTGTTTATTATTCCCCTGAAAGGTCTAGGATAAACTTAATTTTGGAAAAGATCATTAAAAAATTTCTTTCTTTACTTAACTCATAAGGAATTGTTTATTTATCTGGGTAAATGGATTAGATAACTAAAAAATAGTTAGTTAATTATAATGGAAATGTTAGTTACTCTTTTAGTTACATAATAGTTATAGTTACATAACTATTTTTAATAGTAACCCTACGTCAACATTTTACGTATCGTATTACGTACTATTTGTTGGGTTAGGCCCATTTAACTATTATGGTACATTTTTCCAAAGAGTTTTCGTGTCTAAAACATAATATGAATATCCCTATTATATCCATTCCGGGTTTCGATGGCAATTGTTTCTGTCAGCAGCTGATATTGTGTGGTTGCTGCTACACCGCCTCCTCGACAGCCTATACCTCCTGCTGTTTTAGCTCAGCTTGGGGTCTACCATACATATTACGTGTGTTCGGGTGCGTGTGCGACCACCAGCCGCATTTCCGTTGAGATATCTCTATGTATATATGGGGGATATCTCTTCCCCCGAAAGTTGAGTGACATTTGGCTTTGGCTTTGGTCTCGAGCTGCTGCTTAATTATTACAGCATAAATTATCAGCGTCTTGAATTGTGCTGCCAGAACACAGCGCTAAGTATGATTCACCCACTTAATGTAGCCCGATGTCTCGATTTGCATACTAAGAGGCTTTTGTCGTTGGTCAATCCCCTTCTCTTAACCCAACCGCTGTGCTTTAACCCGCGGCTGGTGCAGATAGCACTCGCTTACACACGATCACATAATTCTTGGCTTTGTGTTTGCCGGAATTTATTGAAATTGATTTCGATCGGATGTTTTCCTTATCGACATTAAGACTCTGGGACATTAAATTCGATCATTTGAGCAGGCGGCAATCGACTCCGGCTTTTATTCTCTTCTTTTCCATGAGAATTATTGATTTCTTCCCATTGCTGTTGCTGAAACACTTAAAAGCGTAGGTAGAGTTTGGTTAAAGGGTGAAAAAGTGCAGTGGTGACACAGAAAAGATAATTTCAATGCCGAAATGGAAGTTTTACTCAACTTCAACTAAGGATGGTAAAAACTATTGTGGTATGACCAAACTTTAGACGGCCACCGATTTTAATAATGCGATAAGTGTGCGATAAATAGATACTCATATTGATACTATATTGAAACAACTTGAAGTCTGGGACTCTGAAAAAGAATTCGAATTCATAAATAAATAAAAAATCTCTTGGCGACATTAGTACCTTCTGGAACTTAATACGTGGCTTTAAATTTGCGAGGAACCACTGTATTTTCTATTGGCTTTGGTTAGTGGTGTTCGATTTTCTGTGGTTCAGTCATTTTATGTGATCAGTGAGTTAGACCCATTCGCTTTGGCCTAGGGATATCCCCGTTTATATTTTCAGTCTATCGCGTGAAGCTTTCCGTGGGTAATCGTGATTTCGTGTTCAAGTTGTGTGGGACAAGAGGCGAGGCTTTGTGATGGATTTCCCGTTATTTTTTGCACTCACCCCGTCTGTCCTAAGTAAATATAATGTGTAATTTCTAATTAAAGGTTCTGCGTGGGCCATTCGAGAAATTGAAATTAAATTGTAAATGCTTTGTTCTATCCTTCTTAAAAAGAAAACAAAAAGTTTTTAAACCCTTCCTCTCCTCCGCATGAAATAGGAACCAATTCTTAAAAATAATTTTATTATCTATCTGGACTATCAGATACCCGTTACTCAGTTAAAGGCTCCAAAGGGGAATGGAGATATGCAAGCAGTAAAGCGAGATTGAATTTCAGAAAACATTTTTTCTAGCATGAAGATTGTGGGCGCCACAGGCTTGGGCGGCTTGTGGGCGTTAGAGTGGGCGTGGCATATTTGCGTAACAAACTTGCGCTTGCATACAAGGCTACGGAATCTAAATCTGAAATCCCAATTCCCAATCTTCGATATTTTCGAGATATCCGCGTTTATATGTACGATCTTTTGAAGTTTGTGGGCGTTAGCGTGGGCGTGCCAAACTTTTTAGGCCAATCGATAGGTATTGATGATAAAAATACATTTCAGTGTAAATTTGTATTCTAGCATTAAGACTGTAAGAGCCACAGTTTTGGGCGGTTTGTGGGCGTTTGAGTGGGCGTCGCACACTGACAAAACAAACCTGCGCTGCGCAGGAATCTCAGGAATCTGCATGCCTAATCCCAACTTTCTAGCTTTTGTAGTTTCCGAGATCTCAGCGTTCATACGGACGGACGGACAGACGGACATGGCTAGATCGACTCGGCTAGTGATTCTGATCAAGATAGTGATTCTGATCAACTTTATGGGGTCGGAAACGCTTCCTTCTCTTACTTACTTTCCGACGAATCTAGTATACCCTTTTACTCTACGAGTAACGGGTATAAAAATAATAAATATTTTTAAAATGGCAAATTAAAAATCAAAATATTTAAACGAAAAATGCATCAATGGTGTTTAGTGGCAGTTAAATCAATTAAAACATTTTTTAAAGTACAAAGTAATCTGAGAATAGCTAAAATTACCTTATCTAGCGGAGTTTTTTAAAAGTACCTGTACTTTTAAATTACTTTGTGAATGACATGACATTTTTAAGATAAAAATTGGCGCTGCCTATCTGCCGAATGTCAGTTTCTTTGATAGAGGCAAAAATGGGCTAGGACTCGTGAGCTATTATTTGAGATGCAAACATGACTCGAGCATTTAAGATATGACTACAAAAATGTGGACTATCCCTCATTACTTGGCAGTCAGATTTTTGCAAAAATAACACCAAAAATAATTCCCATGGCACGCGCTGGCGACACTTTCAAAGAGCAAACATTTTTGCTTAATTTGGGTGGGAAAAGACAGGGCGCACGTTTCATGCATGTTGTGAATTTTCCTGTTTTGTTTGGACAAAAATACAGGGAACAAATCGAGGAGAGCGAGGGCAGAGGCACGCCACAAAGGGGGTAGTAAAAGCGTATACCGTTATGTAAACATTACATAATAATAATAAATTTATGACGCAATAAAAAAACAGTGTTAACAAGAGAGAATGAGATAGCTTGTGCAAGGCCTGCGAGTATGCTTTCTTCAAACGCCAACTCCAGTGGTGAATAAACCGAGATGGAAAGAAGGAAGAACTACTTAGAATCGTATGGTTACTTATTACAATTTTTAGCTAAAGCCGCATGAAAACAGTTACGTTGTACGAAACAGTGGTGTAGCTTCGCCCCAAGTACTGCGTCATCCCCCACATTTGTCACTGGATTCGTGGGAAAGTTTGTACCAGGTAGAAGGAAGCGTTTCCGAAGTTTCCGAAGCGTTAACCGTCCCCCGAAAAAGTGGTGAAGATGCTGTTGATGTTCGCTTTTGGGCTGTGAAACGACCACGTAGGGCGAACGGCAATACCACTTGTAATATGAGCAAGCGATGTCTTTTTGATGTGTTGGCGAAAAATGTTCCGTTTTCCTTGTTATACCCCTGCAGAGGGGTGATTTCAGTCAGATGTTTGCAAGTCAGTGACTAACCTAGTTTCCGACCCCATAAAGTACACAGAAAGAAAAAACCAAGTACGTTGTACTTGAATTGAGAACATTCGTTCTTAAAAATCTTTTAAGTACAAATGTTCCGATTTTAAGCTGAATGATTTTAATACAAAAACGAACTGGTAAGAATTATAAAAGTGAAATGAGTTCATTTAGTTCCATTTTCAAGTTGATTTTGGTCTTAATTTAAGAACATGTTTGGATTAAATATTCAAATAACAAGGAAGAACGCTATTGTCAAGTACCTCGACTATCAGATACCCGTTACTCAGCTAAAGGGACCAAAGGGAAATGTAGATATGCAAGCAGCAAAGCGAGATTGAAATGCGCCACCTACCCGCGATCTCAATATGTGGTTATGTGGGCGGCAGACATATTTAAGCGTTATGGGCGTTAGAGTGGGCGTGGCAAACTTTTTTTTGGGTCAATCGATAGGTATTGACGAGAACAATACATTTCAGTTGAACATTTTTTTCTAGCATAAAATTGTAGGCACCGCAGTTTAGGGCGACTGGTGGGCGTTAGAGTGGGCGTGGCACCCTGCTGCGCAAGAAGCTCAGGAATATACATACCAAATCCCAACTTTCTAGCTTTTAAAGTTTCCGAGATCTCAGCGTTCATCCAGACGGACAGGCGGACAGACGGACAAGGCTAGATCGACTCGGCTAGTGATCCTGATCAAGAATATAAAAACTTTATGGGGTCGCAAACGCTTCCTTTTTCCTGTTACATACTTTCCGACGAATCTAGTATACCCTTTTACTTTACGAGTAACGGGTATAAAAATAAGTTCTTTTGTTCTGTTTTTCAAAACATTTTGGTATCAGAATGATAACGTTAAACACGATACATACATATTTATAAATTAGTAGATATGTATACACCTATGTATGTAAACACACGTGAAGACGAACGATTTTGTCCTTACCGAGTTGAAAAAAAAACTTGCACTTTAATGCACCCAAACATTGTGCATATATGCCTAGATACATTCATAGAATTTACTGCAAAAAAAAGAAAAAAAGAGCTGTAAAAGTGTATTTTATTTGGAGGCTTTAAGTATTAAGTAATTTATACTTTCCGTTAAGGAATGTCCCACTGACTCCATTTGAATTTAATTTTAGGAACATTTCCAATTGCTCGTCTCATTTCACCACACTTTTAATCTTTTTGCAACTTATTTTTGCGGTACACACAAAATGCAAAAGTCAAGTGACAAAGAAATGGTTTAGAAGAAGTGCAAAAAAGAAGGGTCTAACTCGTGCTAAGAGTCAAACGAAAAGATACTACTGCGTTCTAAAAAATCGGCGAAAACCCATTTCCAATCGAAATGCAACTCACCTTCTGATACTTTTCTAGTCCTTTCCGTTCTTACTTTAAGGACATTTTGAGATTATTTCGTTTTTGAGAACAAATTGAATTTGATTTACCACTTGCAAAATGTTTAACATTTCTTTCTTGTTTTGAGAATAATTTTGATTTAACTAAACATTAAGAAACAATCTAACTTTATTCAAGCACAATGAAAACATTTTAACTCAAACAAGGGAGAACGCTATAGTCGAGTACCTCGACTATCAGATACCCGTTATTCAGCTTAAGGGACCAAAGGGAAATGGAGATGTGCAAGCAGCAAAGCGAGATTTAAATGCGCTACCTATCGGCGGTAGACATATTTAAGCGTTATGGGCGTTAGAGTGGGCGTGTCAAATCGATCAATCGATAGGTATTGACGAGACCAATACATTTCAGTTAAAGTTTTGTATCTAGCATAAAAATTGTGGGCGCCACAGATTTGGGCGGTTTGTGGGCGTTATAGTGGGCGTGGAATATTCGCGTAACAAATTTGCGCTGCGTACAAAGCTACGGAATCTAAATCTGAGATCCCGATTCTCTATCTTTGATAGTTTCCGAGATATCCACGTTCATACTTACGATTTTTTTGGCAGTTTGTGGGTGTTAAAGTGGGCGTGGCAAACTTTTTTTTAGGTCAATCGATAGGTATTGATGAGAATAATGCATTTCAGTTAAAATTTTTATTCTAGCATCAAAACTGTAGGAGCCACAGTTTTGGGCGGTTTGTGGGCTTTAGAGTGGGCGTGGCACTCTGCTGGAACAAACTTGCGCTGCGCAGGAATCTCAGGAATCTGCATGCCTAATCCCAGTATTGTAGCTCTTATAGTTTCCGAGATCTCAGCGTTCATACGGACAGACGGACATGGCTAGATCGACTCGGCTGGTGATCCTGATCAAGAATATATATACTTTATGGGGTCGGAAACGCTTCCTTCTGCCTGTTACATACTTTCCGACGAATCTAGTATACCCTTTTACTCTACGAGTAACGGGTATAAAAATGTCGTTCTATTTATTGAACAATTTCAACTCAGATGAGAGCATCACTAGAGTCGATCTAGCCATGTCCGTCTGTCCGATTCTAGGCAATCTAGTCTCTCAGTTCTAAAGCCATCGGGATGAAACCTTCCCAAAAAGATTGCTGTTTCTATGACATTAATAGTTATCCTGCTTCCATTCGTTTGGGACTTTAAGTATACTTTAGAAAATGTTTTTTTAATCACATCGAAAATAAATCCTCACGTCAAAAATGGGGATTCACATTCAGCGTTGCATTCACAAACCATCAATTTGCATTTTCCAATCGCTGCGGAGGTTCATTCTTCCATGAGTTGCCAATTTGCATTCTAGATAAACATTATAATGGAAGGAACATGCAATCTCATGTTGGGTAATGGAAGGAGAAGGTTGGTTTTGGGGTTGAAAGTTAGTAAATAATTCCAAACACGCGACTACTAAGAGCGCCAACAACAACATTTCACATTTGAAATCTCGTAAATCAATTTTTTTTTACATTCTAATAATGAGATTAAGTGATTTATGAGTTTTTGTCCCAGTTGGCACGGGGAGGTAGCGCCGCCAACTCATACTGTTCCTTTTTTTCCTGATTCCTTGCTCAACATTTTTGCTTCGTTTTGCTCGTTTTTATTATTTGTTTGTTGCGGCTTGAACTCTTGAAGAGTAAGTAAAAACTGTATGGTAGCGCTAAACCGAAAAAATCAGATGAACAAAATGTGTCCGCGACATTTATGATATGACACCTTATATACATACCCAGCTCATTCAGTTATAGAAACTACCTTGTCATCTTAAACAAATAAAATCAAGAAAGGAATTTATCTTCGGCAATCCGATGTTTGTATACCCTTGCAGTTATAATTATTAAATTTAAAAATACAAAAAATGATATTCCCAATAATATAAGATATGTGGGATTGGTTTTTCTGTTTTAAATGAAAAGTCCCACTAATTGTAATTATACCCGTTACTCGTAGAGTAAAAGGGTATACTAGGTTGGTCGAAAAGTATGTAACAGGTAGAAGGAAGGTTTTCCGACCCCATAAAGTATAAAAGCTAGAGTGTTGGGAATTGGCATGCAGATTCTTTGGCTTTCTTCGCAGCCCAAGTTCTATTTGACGACCACTCTAACGCCCACTAAAGACTATAACACTAAAGCCTGTCAGCGCCCACATTTTTCAATATTGTGTCAAAATTTAAATGAGATCTTGTTCTTAATATTAATGCCCATCTACATGCCAAAAATTATAGAAATTGTACCAGTCATTAAAATGTTATAACCAAATAATAATCAACATTTTGGAAATCAATCCAAATTGCATAACACTTACAGAAAATTAGCCGTTTTCACTAACACGCCACCAAGCCGCTAGAAGCACTATAGGCTAGGTGGCGCTATAAAAGAAGAAGATAGGTGGCGCTAGGTGGATCTTTAGGATTGGTGTGCAGAGTTGCTTTAAGCATATATCCGTCCCTCTCGCACTCCCGTAAGCTGAAAAACGGGTATCTTATAGTCGAGGCCATCGACTATAGCGTTTTCTCTGGTTTCATCTCCAAATTGATTGAGCAGATCGTAAATGCATTTAGTACGCTTCTTAAATTTTCAAGTACTTCTTCCCGTGTTTCCTAATGCCCCTCCTTCGAGGCTAAGTACCCCACTAATTTGTGACAAACATAAAAATTAGGTAGGTTCAAATCTTGTTTTCCCAATAAATTGTGTTCTATGGCTTTCTCTTTCAATGTTTCTGTTTGTATCATGATAAGGTCAAAAAGACCTAACCATAAAAATGGGGATGACTGATTGTGTTTTTCTGTTTATAAAATTGGTTAACTTTTTATCGCTTTGTAACTGTCAATTTTATTTTAACTGGTTGGTTTCAAAATCTTTTGTATATTCTCACTTTAGATGTTCGATTTTGCCTATTTCTTGAAATCATTAATGAAATGAACAAAATTGTGTGTGCACACGAAAGTTGACTACGAATTCAGACAAGAAATGCATGAAAGGCTGAGGCACAACCTACTTTACTCTTTGAAGCTCTATGTAAATTTCAAATTATCTGACACCTCTGCTAATATCATTTTAGTGTCTGTGTTGTATTCACAGGAGTTATGCCCGTTTCTCGTAGAGTAAAATGGTATACTGGATTCGTCGGAAAGTGTGTAACAGCTAGAAGAAAGCGTTTCCGACCCCATTAAGTATATACACTGAATTTACTTCTTGTAAACTTTTGGCATCAATGGAAAGGTAATTTAAATGCCGTTTGATTGATACAATACATTTCTTAGTATTTTTCAGTATTTATTGAAAGTATTTATTGAAAAGGACAAATTTGTGTAAATCTACTTTTTTTTTTTTTCTTTTTTCCTCGACTTGAAAGCTTAAATTTTTTGATACAAAAAGTTTCTTCAAACAAAAATAATAGTAACTGCAAAAAGAATTTTCAATAATCATTTTGCTTATATTTTTTATGATTTTTTGAAAATGTTTAAAAACATGAACTTGAGACATATTTTTCTTTTTTTCATACAAATTTTTTCCGACATTGTCACCTTCAAAAAATCATTAAAAATATAAGCAAACTGATTTTTGAAAATATTTTTTTGCATTTACTATTATTTTTGTTTGAAAAAACTTTTTGCATCAAAAGATTTAAGTTTTCAAGTCGAGGAAAAAATTTAAGAAGTAGATGTTTACACAAATTCGTCCTTTTCAATAAGTACTGAATGGGTTAAGAAATGTATTGTATCATTTAAACGGCATTTAAATTACCTTTCCATTGATGCCAAAGTTTACAAGAAGTAAGTTCAAATTATGAGTATATTTAACTTTTGTTTTGTCAAAATACTTATGCCGACCACTGTATATATTCTTGATTAGAATCACTAGCCAAGTCGATCTAGTCATGTCCGTCTGTCTGCTAGTCTGTCCGTCCCACTATGTGGAATTGGACCACTTTTTGTGGCATTTATTAATAACATAAAAACGAACAAACATTTAAACGTTTTGTTTTTTGAATTAAGTATATAAAACTTAAAGGAATCAAAATAAGAAAGAAGGGCGTCGTGCCGCCATTTTTCAAACATAAAAAACACAAATTTTTAAAAAAAATTTATTAAAAGACCAAAATAATTTTTAAAAAATATTGTCGTTTTTATACCCGTTACTCGTAGAGTAAAGGGGTATACTAGATTCGTCGGAAAGTATGTAACAGGCAGAAGGAAGCGTTTCCGACCCCATAAAGTATATATATTCTTGATCAGGATCACTAGCCGAGTCGATCTAGCCATGTCCGTCTGTCCGTCTGTCCGTCTGACCGTCTGTCCGGATGAACGCTGAGATCTCGGAAACTATGAGAACTAGGCTATTGAGATTTGGCGTGCAGATTCCTGAGCTTCTTACGCAGCGCAAGTTTGTTTCAGCAGAGTGCCACGCCCACTCTAAGGCCCACAAACCTCCCAAAACTGTGGCTCCTACAGTTTTTATGCTAGAATACAAATTTTAATTGATATGTATTGTTCTTATCAATACCTTTCGATTGACTCAAAAAAAAGTTTGCCACGCCCACTTTAACGCCCACAAACCTCCAAAAATCGTACATTTGAACGCGGATATCTCGGAAACTATCAAAGATAGAGAATTGGGATCTCAAATTTAGATTGCGTAGCCTTGTACGCAGCGCAAGCTTGTACGCAGCGCGAATATGCCACGCCCACTCTAACGCCTACAAGCCGCCCAAGCCTGTGGCGCCCACAATTTCGTGCTAAATAAAAAATTTTAACTGAAATGTATTAGTCTTGTCAATACCTATCGAATGATCAAAAAAAAATATTGCCAGGCCCACTCTAACGTCCACAAACCGACCAAACCTGTGGCGCCCACAATTTTCATGCTAGATACAAAATTTTAACTGAAATGTATTGGTCTCGTCAATCCAATAAAAGATCCGAAAAAAGTTTGCAACGCCTACTTTAACGCGCTTAACGCCTAAATATGTCTACCGCCCATATAACCATATATTGAGATCACGGGTAAGTGGCGCAATTCAATCTCGCCTTGCTGCTTTCATATCTCCATTTCCCTTTGGTCTCATTAGCTGAGTAACGGGTATCTGGTAGTCGAGGTACTCGACTATAGCGTTCTTCCTTGTTTATTTTCCATTTTTTAAGTGAAACTGTAATTATACCCGTTACTCGTAGAGTAAAAGGGTATACTAGATTCGTCGGAAAGTATGTAACAGGCAGAAGGAAGCGTTTCCGACCCCATAAAGTATATATATTCTTGATCAGGATCACTTGCCTAGTCGATCTAGCCGTGTCCGTCTGTCCATATGTCCGCCCACAAACTTCAAGAAATCGTAAGAATGAACGTGGATATCTCGGAAACTATCAAAGATAGAGAATTGGGATCTCAGATTTAGATTCCGTAGCCTTGTACGCAGCGCAAGTTTGTTACGCGAATATGCCACGCCCACAAACCGCCCAAACCCAAACCCATGCTAGATAAAAAGTTTTAACTGAAATATTTTGGTCTCGTCAATACCTATCGAGTGATCCAAAAAAGAATTTGCCACGCCCATTCTGACGCCCATAACGTTTAAATCTGTCTACCGCCGGTAAGTGGCGCATTTCAATCTCGCTTTGCTGCTTGCATAACTCCATTTTCCTTTGGTCCCTTTAGCTGAGTAAAGGGTATCTGATAGTCGAGGTACTCGACTATAGCGTTCTTCCTTGTTTTATATTTTATTATCATTATAATTCTTAACAAAAATACTAAAATCCTTTATATCAACGTTAAGTAAGTGAAATGATATTGTAAAATAATGTTTAAATAATTTTTATTTAATAACAAAGATAATTGCACACCCTACAAGATAAAAAAGTTTTCAGAGGTGGAAACAGCTGGAATCTCTTTGTAGCTCTATTTAAAAATAAGAATTTACTCAAACTATTTGTTTTTTTGAGGTTAGAAGTTGCACACGAATATACGGGCACCACAACCAATATAAACCATATCAAGGTCACAAACGCCAGTTACAAACCCCTCTGATTAGATGGTATTTCAAAAACTGCAGTGCTTTGTTTAGTTTTACACTTTCTAACAATTTAAACTATAAAGGATAATAGGCGTTACCAGCGCTGCAACCTCGTTGAAATAAAAACAGACTTTCACAGCTGATAACTTAACATAAAACAAACATAAACGTAACATAAAATATTGATGTTATGCTAATACATTCTGATAAACAAAAGCTATCCTAACGGCTTTTAAAAAATGGTTTTTGGCCAAAAAAGTAGTCCATTTTTCCATAGTGCGTCCGTATGAACGCTGTGATCTCGGAAACTAAAAAAAACTACAATGTTGGGATTAGGCATGCAGATTCTAGAGATTATTACGCAGCGCAAGTTTATTTCAGCAATGTGCCACGCCTACTCTAACGCCCACAATCGACCATAACACTAAAACCGGTCCAGAGGCCATATTTTTGGTTTTGTTTATATTATCAATACCCATCTACATGCCAAAAATTATTAAAATCGGACCATTCATTTAAAAGTTATAATCAAATCAAAATCAACATTTTGAAAATATAATCGAGATTGCACACCACATGCAGCAAATCAGCTGTTTTCACTAGCCCGCCAACAAGCCGCCAGGGGCGCTATATTGTTGTTGACGTTTTAGGCTAGGTGGCGCTACACACAAGCAAGCATATCTCCACCCTGAGTAACGGGTATTTGATAGGCGATGACATCGACTATAGCGCTCCCTCTTGTTTGTTTTAGTGAGGATGAAGAATATTCTTTTGAATGTCTTGAGTTTTATAAATCTGCGTATTCCCCTTATATCATATCATTTGGGAGGATTACCAGTCACAGCTTCATTATTTATGAGCGAGCTCAGGCCGAAAGTAAACACGCAGCCAAAAAGGTCAAGTCAAATGGGCCGTCAGTGGCATTGGACATACGCAAAATTGTAGGGGATTATCAAATGCAAAAGAGATGAGAGTGCGCTGGTCCTTCTTAAAGCCCATAAATCATGGAATCAAAGTGCCACATTTTGGACGGAGTCTTTGGGGTGGGGAATGCGGTAAGCCCTTTGGCCGAGGTCTAACACGTACTAAATGCTTGTCAACAGAAATAAGATGGGGTTTTCCAAACAAAGTGACAGTGCGCAGACGTGACGTGGAAAGTATTTATGGATAAATATTTGTTAAGAAATTTCTGGTTGTGTCTGACAAACACATGCAGCAAACGGAAATGCGAATGGATTTTCCAGCATAGAATAAATATATTACAATTTCCAATGTCAATCTTATGACAGAATATTGAGGAAACTTAGGTGCTTTGAATAATTTTAATTTTCAACTGAGTTTTAAGGAATTTGTCGAACTATTTTTGCATTTTATTCATTAATTCATCGACGGGTCCAGATTATAAAAAATGCGAGCTTTTCAACAAAGTTATACAACGAAACTCCTCTGGGCCTTTCAAATTCAGGGACCTATGCTTAACCAGACCTTCCTTTTTATACCTCATTGGTTCTATCATCAAATTTCAAATTGGTTTTTATGCAGCTTTGCATAAAATTCCAAGGACTCTGGCGGCGTAAAACATCCCTACTCTAGAAAATTGCTAGTTGAGAGCATCAATTTGCATGTTTGCAAAGTGTGAGCTGCAAAAACGAAATTAATAATGAATCGACTAGAGGAATCAGCATCAAACTTATCCATAACAAACAAGAAAACAAACAAGCAAGTAAGGTAGAGCAAAATGCATAGTACAAGAAAATATGGCTGCAAAAAGTGTTGCCAAAAATGGAGTGGAAAGGACGGAAGTTCAGACAACTTGAGCAGCCACAAAAGAATGAAATTCAAGTTTCTCGGGCAACATTAACTGAGAGCTAACAATGGTTACTGGCAACAAAAAAAGAACAACAATAAATAGCATTATGCTAATCCAGGCCAAACAGAATGCGGCAAAAGTAAGGAAAAGCTTTTTGGGCTGGTCCTGCTAGGAGAAGGAAAATTCCTGAAAAGGAAACATTACCTCTTGTCGGGTCTTAAGCAGCAGCTGCCAGGGAGACCGAGCTACAAATTGGAACAATAATTACGAAAAAACAGCACCAACACCAGTTCCAACTAGCTAACTATTATTTAATAAAAAAAATATACCGTTACTCAGCTAAAGGGAGCAAAAGGGAGACGGATGCTATGGAAACTAAACCTAAAATCTCAACTTTTAATCTTTGATAGTTTCCGAGATCTCTGCGTTCACACGGACGGACGCACATACGGGCAGACGGACTAGGCTAGTGATCCTGATCAAGAATATATAAACTTTATGGGGTCGGAAACGCTGCCTTGTACCTGTTACATTCTTTCCCCGAATACAATATACCCTTTTACTCTACGAGTAACGGGTAGAATAAAATAACGAAACCATAGCCATATTTACCACAAGCATCTTCAAATGCCCTATGGTGATGACGATTCTGAAATAAAAAACTTGAAGTGTTTCTTAGTTTATTCAACTACATTGTCGCTAAACGAAATAATTTGAATAAAATTAGGTTTCGATCGTTCTAAACTTTGTTTTGCATTTTTATACCTGTTACTCGCAGATTAAAAGGGCATACTTAATTTGTCGGAATGTATGTAACAGGTAGAAGGAAACGTTTCCAACCCCATAAAATGTACACTCAAAAAAAATCACCATATATATTAGAAAATGGCCCGTGATTTTAAAACGCCATTGAATTAAGAAATATTTTCTTGAATTAAGAAATATTTTCTTGATTATAGAAAAAGATTCTAAAATTTACGGAATTTCGCCAAATTTTTTTTTTAAGTAAAGAAGAAGAGGAAGAATCGAAATTTTTTCTTTAACTAATGGCGAATTTTTCTTGATTTTTATACCCTTGCAGAGGGTATATTGATTTCAGTCAGAAGTTTGCAACGCAGTGAAGGAGACGTTTCCGACCCCATAAAGTATATATATTCTTGATCAGCATGACTAGACGAGTCGATCTAGCCATGTCCGTCTGTCCGTCTGTCCGTCTGTCCGTCTGTCCGTCCGTTTCTACGCAAACTAGTCTCTCAGTTTTAAAGCTATCGGGCTGAAACTTTCCCAAAAGTCTTATATCTTTTGCAGGTAGTATATAAGTCGGAACCAGCCGGATCGGACAACTATATCTTATAGCTCCCATAGGAATAATCGGACAAAAAAATGAAAAAAAATTATATCTTTGGTGTTTTTTAGCATATAAACTCCTAAGCTTGGAAATAACAATTTTTAAATAATTTTGAATTTTGAATTAAATTTTATCGAAATCGGACGACTATATCATATAGCTGCCATAGGAACGATCGGAAAATTTGTGGAAAAATAATATGAAAAAAATTTTAGCTTCGGTGTTTTTCAACATATAACCTCCAACGCTTGGAAATAACATTTTTTAATTAGTTCTGAATTTCGAATTAAATTTTATCAAAATCGGACGACTATGTCATATAGCTGCCATAGGAACGATCGCAAAATTGGTAGGAAAATAATATGAAACAAATTATAGCTTCGGTGTTTTTTAACATATAACCTCCTACGCTTGGAAATAACATTTTTTAATTAGTTCTGAGTTTCGAATTTAATTTTATCAAAATCGGACGACTATATCATATAGCTGCCATAGGAACGATCGGAAAATTGGTAGGAAAATAATATGAAACAAATTATAGCTTCGGTGTTTTTTGACATATTATCTTATACTATTGGGAATATCATTTTTTGTGTTTTTAAATTTAATAATTATAGCTGCAAGGGTATATAAGCTTCGGCTTGCCGAAGCTAACTTCCTTTCTTGTTTTTCTTGAAATAATGGTAAATTCTTACTTAAATTTAGTAAAGAAATACCCATATTTTAAGGGAAAAGACTTTTTTTTATACATTTTGATGGTGGTCTAGCTGGTAAAGACGTCCGGTCAATAAACAATCGTACAAGAGTACCTGGTTCGAGCCCACGCCACGGCAAGTGTACTTTGTTTATTTATTTTTCTTTTTCTTTTTTAAATTTATTTAATTTTTATTCTTATTAGTTTTTTTTCTATTTACCAAATTTTTTAAACGGTTGTTAAAAAGGTTTAGATTAGAATAAACGTTATTGGTATGCGTAAAACCAAAAGCACCATAGCCCTCTTTAGTCATTGTATGACAAGAAGCACGCGTGGCCGTATGGTTAAGACGTCTGGCTATGGTGTGAGCAGTTGCGTGTACGATATCATGCCGGGGTTAGGTAAGGATTTTTCCATTTGTTTATTTATATGTTTATAAAAAGTATTTACATAAAATAAATCTTTAATAATTTCAGGTAAATATAAAAATTTATAGACTATATTCCCATGTAATAATTGCCATTAAAATTAAAAACGGTTTAATCCACTTAAAATCCAAAAATGGTATACAAAACCAACCAAATTCCTCAAATGTAAGAAAAGGTAATCTTACATTATAAATAATTTTTTTCTTATTTAGAGAAAAATTTCCTTAATTTTAAGGTTATTTACCATTCATTTAAGAAAAATTTGTCATTATTTCCAGAAATGGCAAACCATATATTCAAGAAAATTATTTATTTAAAATAAAGGCGAGTCGCCGTTGGATGAAAATCATAGGCGTTTTTTTTTGATTTAACGGCGAATTTCTTGAATTAAGGGCTATTTTTTTTGGTGTATATATTGTTGATCAGGGTCACTAGCAGAGTCGATCTAGCGGTGTCCATCTGACTTTCAGTCCGTCCGTCTGTCTGTCTGTCCTTATGAGCGCTGTGATCTCGGTAACTATAAAAGCTAGGAAGTTGGGATTAGGCATGCAGACTCGGGTGCCAAGCCTTCAGTTCCAATGCTAGAATAACAATTTACCCAGATATGTATTGGATTAATTATAGCTATCGATTGACCCAAAAACTTACTACGTCCACTTAAACACATACAAACCTCCTCTTTAAGAAATTAAGAAAAGCAATAATAGCGTGCAATCTTGGTTACTCCATCTTTTTTTCATTAATAAAGTTGATTTGATCAAAACACACAATTTTTATTTTAAGCTCGTACTTAAACTTTATGAAACCTATGTTTATAAGTACCACTGTGGGCAAAATGAAAGGTGAATTTGTTTTTTTTCGATTTTCATGGTGTGGTGCACTATGAATTCCTTCCACCCAAACCAGACCAAACTGTTAATAGGAAATATTATATGCATCGATTGCGTGAAGCAATTCGTCTAAAAAGATCAGAATTATGGGCAACAAAATCTCTTGGTCTTTGCTTCACGAGAATGCTCCGGCTCACATTTCATTCGATCTTCGTGACCATTTCGCCAAAAGTTCCGCAACCACCGTAATCGCGTGATTTGGCTCCCTGTGACTTCTGGCTATTCCAAGAGACCACTCCGGGGTAAGCATTTCGAATCAATTGGGAGATGAAATCATATTTGAGGAAGGCGCTGATGGCTATGCCGGAAAGGAACTATTTGGCCTGTTTCGAGGATTGGAAAAAACGTTGGCATAAGTGTATTTTGTCGGGAGGAGATTACTTAGAAGGGGATGAAATTGATTTAGAAGAATATATAAAGATTTTTCGATTTACAAAAAAATTTTTCTTACTGTTTGCCCACAGTAGTATTTAACAAGAAAGAACGCTATAGTCGAGTGCCTCGACTATCAGATACCCGTTACTCAGCTAAAGGGACCAAAGGGAAATGGAGATAAGCAAGCAGCAAAGCAAGACTGAAATGCGCCACCTACCGGCGGTAGACAGATTTAAGCGTTACGGGCGTTAGGGTGGGCGTGGCAAATTTTTTTTTGGGTCAATCGATAGATATTGACGAGACCAATACAGTTCAGTTAAAATTTTGTATCTAGCATGAAAATTGTGGGCGCCACAGGCTTGGGCGGTTTGTGGGCGTTAGAGTGGGCGTGGCATATTCGCGTAACAAAATTGCGCTGCGTACAAAGCTACGGAATTTAAATCTGAAATCCCGATTCTCTATCTTTGATAGTTTCCGAGATATCCACGTTCATATTTACGATTTTTTGAAGTTTGGGAGCGAATCGATAGGTATTGATGAGAACAATACATATCAGTTAAAAATTTTATTCTAGCATCAAAACTGTAGGAGCCACAGTTTTGGGCGGTTTGTGGGCGTAAAAGTGGGCGTGGCACTCTACTGAAACAAACTTGCGCTGCGTAAGAAGCTCAGGAATCTGCACGCCAAATCTCAATAGCCCAGCTCTCATAGTTTCCAAGATCTCAGCGTTCATCCGGACAGACGGACATGGCTAGATCGACTCGGCTAGTGATCCTGATCAAGAATATATATACTTTATGGGGTCGGAAACGCTTCCTTCTGCCTGTTACATACTTTCCGACGAATCTAGTATACCCTTTTACTCTACGAGTAACGGGTATAAAAATCATGCTAGCGGGGTTTTTAAGTGCATTTCCTATGTATAAATCATCAATTCCAATTATTAAGATTCAGGTCGAATAATTCATTGTCAATCTTTGGCAAAACGAAGACATAGGTACTCCACATGCAAGCGACTTGTTGAATGCTCTTAAGCCTTACAAATTCCATTATAATTATTTACTCTGGTGCCGAACAACGCCTCCACGTCAAACAAACAAAGTCGCATGGACCAAGATAAGGACACAAAGTTTTCTTAACGAATAAATCTGGTTGCTTTTGTGGCAGGGCACAAACACGCACGCTGATACAGACCCACAATCAGCTGCTGGTAAAATCGATAAATATTTGCAAGCACACATAGACATAAACAAAACTAGTAAATGAGAACTCTTGCGCGGCAACGAAAGCAAATCCCTTTTTCCAAGCGTGGCCAAAAACGGGAAAGCCCAACAAATCGCTGCAGGATATGCAGACAAGACAAACAAGTCTCGAACCAAAACCGAAGGGAAAAGGCAATGAAACCCAGCTGAAAAAAAGAACTCGTCGGACGGCAAAGATTTGCAACATAAATATTTTGCATGGCAGACAAACGTTGCAATAAAAACTCAAATGGAAAATAAATTAAAAGCAAATGTGAATTGCGGCATTTACTTATATGTTAAGGCCCATTTTTTGAGCTCAACTCTTGTGTTTGCAATGGCGGCGCGGCCATTTTGCCAAGGGATGCAACCAAATGGCTGCCGCAAAAAACAATTGCATTGCCTGATGAGTGTTAAGTGAGTGGGTGGGTTGGGGTGGTTTTACTGAATTCGCGCTTTGTACCTGACAGTCGCAGGGGAAGCCATGACACACTAGAGGGCTTTAACTTTTGACTTGAAAAATCGTTTTGAAAAGGAAATAATATCTTTACTCAGAAAAAGAGTATACAGCTTTTTGGCTTCTTTATATATGTAGCTACAATTACATAAATCTATATTTTTTTATTTACCAAGTTTAAGATAGGTTTTTTTTTATTAAGCGTATTTTAAGATGACGTCGGGACTATTAAACGTAAACGGCTCTGTGAGATTTTAACTGTGTGAGCTGTTCGGCACTTCGTGGATTGCCATAATTAGTTATGGCACTTATTCAGCATCAACAACCAAGTCGATCTATCCTACTCTGTCCGTCCGTTAATTTTTATGCAAACTATGCTACCAGTTCTAAAGCTATTGGGATACAACTCTCCAAAACGTCTTATTTCTGTTGCAGGTGCCAAGTATATAAGTGGGAACGGACCGGATCGGACAGCTCCATCTTATAGCTCTTCCAGAGAAAAACATGAAAGGAACTTAACTTCGGCAAGCCGAAGTTTGTCTAGCTTTGCAGTTATAATTATTGAATTTAATTCGAAATTCTTAAAAATTTAAAAAATGATATTCCCATTAATATAAGACAATATGTCAAAAAACACCGAAGCTATAATTTGTTTCATATTATTTTACCACCAATTTTCCGATCGTTTCTATAGCAGCTATATGATATAGTCGTCCGATGCTGATAAAATTAAATTCAAAACTCAGAACTAATTAAAAAATGCAATTTCCAAGCTTAGAAGGTTTTATGCTAAAAAACACCGAAGCTATAATTTGTTTCATATTATTTTCCCACCAATTTTTCGATCGTTCCTATGACAGCTATATAATATAGTCGTTCGGTTTTGATAAAATTAAATCCGAAATTCAGAACAAATTAAAAAAAATTATTTCCAAGCGTAAAAGTTTATATGTTAAAAACACCAAAGACATCCTTTTTACACCCGTTACTGCGCAGCGTAAGTTTGACAGCGCCACTCTAACGCCCACAACCCGCCCAAAACTGTGGCTCCTACAGTTTTGATGCTAGAATAAAAATTGTAACTGAAATGTATTGTTCTCATCAATACCTATCGATTGACCCAAAAAAAAGTTTGCCACGCTCACTTTAACGCCCACAAACTTCAAAAAATCGAGCGTATGAACGTGGATATCTCGGAAACCATCAAAGATAGAGAATCGGGATCTCAGATTTAGATTCCGTAGCTTTTTACGCAGCGCAATTTTGCTACGCGAATATGCCACGCCCACTATAACGCCCACAAACCGCCCAAGCCTGTGGCTCCCGCAATTTTCATGCTAGATAAACAATTTTACCTATCGATTGATCAAAAAAAAATTTGACACGCCCACTCTAACTCCCATAACGCTTAAGTCTGTCTACCGCCGGTAGGTGGCGCATTTAAATCTCGCTTTGCTGCTTCCATATCTCCATTTCCCTTTGGTCCCTTAAGCTGAGTAACGGGTATCTGATAGTCGAGGTACTCGACTATAGCGTTCTCCCTTGTTTAAAACTTTTTTTTTCGATTATTCCTATGGGAGCTATAGTTGTCCGATCCGGCTGGTTCCGACTTATATACGATAGCTTTAAAACTGAGAGACTAGTTTGCGTAGAAACGGACGGACAGACGGACATGGCTAGATCGACTCGTCTAGTGATGCTGATCAAGAAGATGTATACTTTATGGGGTCGTATACGTCTCCTCCACTGCGTTGCAAACTTCTGACTGAAATCATAATACCCTCTGCAAGGGTATAATAAGAAAAACAACTGAACAAAAATCTACAGTTTTCTTAGACTGTACAAATTTTGTTTGGCTCCTGGCTTGCTTTTTTGTTTATACACGTTTTTTATTTGCCAACATTACTTTTGAGTAATATGCGTAATGCGTATGAGTAAAACATCAACTTTAGACGAAGGACATCTGGAATATCCAGGGCTTCTTCCTTTCGCTGTCTTTGTTGGTGCTGTTGCTTGCATGTGTTGTTTACATATACACACACATACATACTCGGGGCATTTAATTGTCCTTTTACTCATCCGAAAATTCAGTATTTCGTGCGGCGACTGCAGTGTAAAATGCCATCCTAAGGGCCGCGTCCTGTGGGCGTGGCACACTGCCTCATTTTTCGTTAGCCTTTTTATCTGCCTGTCTCTGCATGGAAAATAGTTTTAAATGCCTGGGAACAACATCTCTCTTTTGATGGCTTTCCCAAAAAATGTTTTTTTATGGCAATTTGAAAGCGGGTACGGAGTTTAAATTGTATATGGTTTCCGAATACTTAGCTCTACATTATATCTAATCTAAAAATACCTATGCGAATGAATTGTAGCAATTAAGCTTATGGGAATCATAACTAGTTTCGACTTATAGAAATCATTGTTTAGTTTGACGTGAAGTTTGTTAACTCAAGGCCAAGCGTTCGCTCAGGCTTGATAAATATCAAGCATATTTCACCTTGGAGCTTCTAAGGATCAATAATCCAATAAATGGTCTTTGAAATATTATCTGTTTCTCTTTAGAAAGTCTTTACGTCGGTTGTTTTCGTACTTGCAATTTATTTGCAGTAACTATTTTGAGCTGTTCATTTGACCTTTTTCTGTGTACTTCAAACAGCTTTTGGTAGCTCTCAATAATTACTGGTTTACTGCTCAGTAACAGCTTTTTAAGTTAAATTTTGCGTAAACACTTACTGGTACTTAAGTAGTACATGACCACTTATTCACACTTAAATACATTCACCTTCAAGCCGGCAAGTGTGTCTGTCCGCCTTTTATCTAAGCTAACAATCGGCATAGTGTAGCTACATGCAACATCAAAAAGCTGCAAAGTGAATACTTGACATATGCGTAAAACTCTGGCCTTTCTACTATCGGTCGTTGATGGTGCTGCGACTCATTTTTTGTAGGTAAAATACTAAAAATACAATTTAAACAAGGGAGAACGCTATAGTCGAGTACCTCGACTATCAGATACCCGTTACTCAGCTTAAGGGACCAAAGGGAAATGGAGATATGCAAGCAGCAAAGCGAGATTTAAATGCGCCACCTACCGGCGGAAGACAGATTTAAGCGTTGTGGGCGTTAGCGTAGGCGTGAAAAATTCATTATTCAATAGAATAAGTTAGCCGCGAACTTTGCTCTCTCTGAGCGCCGGCAGTGCTTTTTTCTTTGACGCTAAGATCGGTCGGCAACTATTTACATACACACAAATACACGCGTAAAAACATTTTGCATTGTCTGGCTCTGACGTCATAGCTTTTTTTCTTGGGAGGTTTGTGGGCGTAGCAAAATTTTTTTTGAGTCAATCGATAGGTATTGACAAGACTAATACATTTCAGTTAAAATTTTCTATCTAGCATCAAAACTGTAAGAGCCACAGTTTTGGGCGGTTTGTGGGCGTTAGAGTGGGCGTGGCAGTCTACTGAAAGAAACTTGCGTAAGAAGCTCAGGAATCTGCACGCCAAATCTCAATAGCCTAGCTCTCATAGTTTCCTAGATCTCAGCGTTCATCCGGACAGTCGGACAGACGGACATGGCTAGATCGACTCGGCTAGTGATCCTGATCAAGAATATATATACTTTATGGGGTCGGAAACGCTTCCTTCTGCCTGTTACATACTTTCCGAAGCAATAATAATTTAGCAAGGGTTTCTGTGAAACTATGACTTTTTTTTCTATTCTGTATAACAGGGCGGGTCGATTTGTATGGGGCAAAATAAAGTGGAATATCGTAGGGGGTACGTAATCTTTAAAGAATTGTTAGCAATGAAGCCGAACAAACGTATGGTCTAAAATGGCGATTAAAGGCCATGGAACACTGTTTATGGACACATGGTTATGCTCATTTCATGAAATAGTCATAGCATAAGCACAGTATATGATAACTTTCCCAAAAAAAAACAATATTTATACCCGTAACTCTTATAGCACCAGTTTACAAAAAAAAGTTGATGAAATACGCCTTCAAGCAATCCTTTGTTTTCCGGTAAGGTACATCTCCCTGATTAATAAAAGGGCATTTAAAATTTTTTCTATGGTACCAATTTTTTTTAAAGTGTAAAAAACGTTTTTCGCACTTTTTTATTTTCTAACTCGATAAACCGAATTCGGTCATTAAAGACTCATTTTACACATCACACATCATTGAGTTCCATTCATTAGTTTAGAAGCTACACTTCGTCAAAGTTGAAAAAGTTGGAAAAAATGCAAAAACGCTGGCATAAATGGCTCCTTTAAAAATACACGCTTAAAAACCGAAATTAGTTTTATGTTGTTTTCTTGAAGGCTAAACTTTAACGGAGAATATGCGCCATTGATCACGACAATTCGTTGGTAAATCGGTTTTTGTACAGATTTTTAAACGTATATACCCAAGTTCAGCATTCGGGAGCAGCGGCCGTTCGGACCATCCATTAAAAAGTTAAAAGCATTTAAATAAAACTTCGTTAGGTGGCGCTGTTTCTTGGTGCGCAATATTGTGAACAATCGCTCTTCTGCTTGCATATCTCTATTTCTCGGTGTATTCGGTGAGAAGTACGTTACAGGTAGAAGGAAGCGACTCTGACCTTATAAGGTATATATATACTCTTAGTCAGCATCACTAGCAAAGTCGATCTAGCCATGTCCGTCTATAAAAGCTAGAGGGTTGAGACTTCAGATTTAGAATCCCTGGCTTTGTACGCACCGCAAGTTTGTTACGCGAACATGCCACTCCCACTCTGACGCCTACAAACCGCCCAAAACGGTGGCTCCTAAGTTTTTAGTGCTACAAAAAAATGTAAGCTGAAATGTATTCGCCCGTCAACACCTATCGATTGACGGTTGCTAAAAAAATGGTACCTGAAATGTATTTGTCTCGTCAGTGCATATCGATTGATGCAATAAAAGTTGAAATCGCGGGTAGGTGGCGCATTACAATCTCGCTTTGCTGCTTGTACATTTCCATCTCCCTTTTGCTCCTTTTAGCTGAGTAACGGGTATCTGATAGTCGAAGCTCTCGACTCTAGAGTTCTTCCATGTTATAAAGAAAAAACGTAAGCTAAAATAAATAAATTTCCCGAAGTATAAAATAATGTGTACAAAAACTACGCAGCTGTAAAGGTATTGCAAATTGTAGAATTTGTAAGATACCCTCTACCAGTATACCAGTATAAAAAGGTCTTGAAATTCGTGCACGTTTTGTTAGCGGGTATCTTGTAGTCTTTTTTATATCCCAACCATGGAAAAACAAATTTCGCTGCACTCTGGCCACCCAGCTACACCCACCTCAAAGTTCACCTCTGGCATATTTATGACGCCGAATATCCCCCGCCGCCCCCAATTCTTCGTAGCTTGCCGACCCTTCGTGTGCTAGTTTTGTACATTTCGTGCTAAATTTTAATTTCTCTACACGGGGGTGGGTGGTTTTGGTTGGTGAGTGTCTGCGGGGCCTGTGCTGACTCATTAGCTGTGCACGCTACTTGGCACCTTTTCTTTTTTCTTCTACACTTTGTTTTCCTCTTTTTGGCGTTTATATCCCTTATATATTCCTTCCTGCCTTTCTGTTTCTTTTCGCCTTGCTTTATACTCGTTTTCTTGATTCGTTTTCTTTTGCCAGATGTAACGGTTTTCCATTTGTGGGCGAAGGTCGCTAAACTTATCTGCATGGCAACTAAAAAAACAGTTTCTGCAACTCCTCAATAGGAGGGCGTGGCTATGTGCGTGTGATATTTGCTTGCGTGGGTGTGCACACACACGATTGCACAATAAGCCGATTTAAGAGAGCACAGGGTAAAGGGGACCTACATTTAATCGAGCACTAAATGTATGCATGGGAAATTGAAAAATGATAAAATAGGGGGTAAGAGACAGTTTATATTGCGTTCAACTATTTATAAAGTCTCTATTGCATCCGCATAAACAACAGTAACGAAGCCTATTAATGTATGTATATTTCATATCTAAATTTAAAAGGTACACAGCAAAGAATATCTGAAAACAATTTCTACACTCAGGGAAAAACACCGTGCTAAAATCAAATACAAACAGATATAAGAACGATTTCATGCTTACTATGCTGAAAAGTTCTCACATTGAGCACATTTTGAAATTAAATATCTGTCAACTCTAATAATGCCCAACTGCATATTCTGAAAGTGCTCGGTACAGAAGGCGCATAAATTACACAGTGTTAAACTTAAAAAATTTATATTACTTAGTTATATTTTGCTTATTTCAGTTTCCAATACTTGTACCTCTTACTAGCATATAACTAAAACCCAATTTAGTTTTACAATATATGCATATTAATTTAAGAATTATTCGTCTTTAAATAATTCCTGTAACTTTCTTACTTTATTGATCAATCGTACTTGTATTTAGTAAAAATATGACTAGATTTAAGAATTATTCATACTTGATTGTAGACCAAAAGGTTCTAAAGCCTAGTATTTTCGGTATTGAAAATTCGAGCTTAAACAAGGAAGAACGCTGTAGTCGAGTACCTCGACTATCAGATACAAAGGGAGATAGGGATATGCAAGCAGCAAAGCGAGATTGTAATGCACCACCTATCGCTATCTCAATATATGGTTATGTGGGCGGCAGACGTATTTAAGCGTTATGGGCATTAGAGTGGGCGTGGAAAACTTTATTTTGGGTCAATCGATAGGTATTGATGAGAACAATACATTTCAGTTAAAACTTGTATTCTAGTATTAAAACGGAGCCACAGTTTTGGGCGGTTTGTGGGCGTTAGAGTGGGCGTGACACATTAACGAAACAAACTTGCGCAGCGCAGGAATCTCTAGAATTTGCATGTCTAGTCCCAGTATTGAAGCTTGTATAGTTTCTGAGATCACTGCGTTCATTCGGACAGACGGACATGGCTAGATCGACTCGCCTAGTGATCCTCATCATGAATATATAAACTCTATGCGGTCGGAAACGCTTTCTTGTACCATCAACGATCAATACATTTCAGTTAAACTTTATTTTCTAGCATAAAAACTGTAGGCACCACCTTTTACCTGTTACCTACTTTCCGACGAATCTAGTATACCCCCTAGTATACCCTCTGTATTTTCCATGCGTGGCGAAGTTTTGACACCGAAAGTTCTTTATTCAAGCACGAAATACTTTTATTTTTCTGAGTGTACTTTTTTATATTTCTGTGCTTCTGTTTTACTACCCTTCCAGATTTTATGAATTAAATTAAAAATTAAAACTTTAAGCTGCTCAGTCTACTGTTGCCAAACAAGAATATTGGGGTTGCCACAGAAATCGCAGAGCGCCCATGCAGCGTAAGTTTCTTATGTGTTTCAATTTAAATTGTAAACTTCTTAACGCTAAAGTGATATCTTTGGCAGCCCTGTATATAAACATGATAGGGATTGCAGGGGTATACAAACAGGGCCGTCTTGAGATATGATTATCTTTGGAACTTAGGCTTATAATTAAAAAACAAAGATTTTTCAAAATCTTTACTATCTTTACCTTATCTAAATAAAAACTACTTTAATTTTTTTATCTCCACTCCTTTAAATGCTTCACTTAATATATGCTTTTATAAAACTTATTCTATATAACGTTCTTTCTCTCTTTACAGAAATGACTGACCTCTCATTTGTTTTTCATTAAGTAAATGAAGAAAATATCACAATTTTGACCTGTTATAACAGAAAAGTAAAAGTGGTTGAACAAAAAATAAAATAACAATTTAAAGATTAAAGTTAATTCAGATGCAGAAACTTAAAATCACGCACAAACAAGCCAAATAAAAGCAAAACCAAATCCATTTAAATACAATAAAGTTCGACGAAAAGCACACACAGTCAACAATAATAAATGTTGTGAATTTAATCAAACTGGAATTTATTTAAATTTTATGCAAAATAGAAATGTTACATTTACGCAACACAAACTACAATAACAACAGCGCCCAGAACAACAACAGTAACAAAGGCCATAAAATGCATTTGAAAAGTGCAACGGCGGCTAATGCAACAATAATGAAACATAAGTTAAGCAAATTTTACGGATACGGTTGGATGCAAGTCTTCCTACTACTTACAGTCCTAGTGATTGGTAATCAAAGTGCCTGGCAGGAGAATATACGACCAAAACTCTACGTTGAATTAGGTGAGTAAAGTGTCAAAAGAATTATAAAAGTAAGTGTTTATTGTGATACAAAATTACTATATAACAAATCTAGAATTATTTTCCAAATAACTATTCGATCGTGCCTATGGAAGTTGTATGAAATAGTTAACCTGTTTTTAAAAAGTTTAATTCAAAATTTAGAAATATTAAAAGAATGATATTCCCAAGAGTAGACGTTAATATATCTAGAAACACCAAAGCTATAATTTGTTCACATTTTTATACCCTCTACTCGTAGAGTAAAAGGGCTTACTAGATTCGCTGAAAGTATGTAACAGCTAGAAGGAAGCGTGTCTGACCCCATAAAAAGTATATTCAAGAATTAGGATCACTAGCGGAGTCGACCTACCCATGTCCGTCTGTCTGTCTGTCCGTATGAACGCTTCGATCTCGGAGACTACAAAAGCTAGATAGTTGGGATTAGGAATGCAACTTCTAGAGATTATTACGCATCGCAATTTTGATTCAGCAGGGTGCCACGTCCTCTCTAACGCCAACAAACGCCCATAGCGGTAGAACCCGTCTAGCTTCTACATTACTAATTATTTAAAAAAAATATAAATGAGGTTTTTTTCTTATTATCAATACCCATCATATGCCAAAAAACATCAAATCGGACCATTTATTAAAAAGATAAAACCAAGTAGTAGTCAAAATTTTGCAAATTCAATCGAGATTGCACACCACATGCAGCAAACCAGCTGTTTTCACTAATACGCAACAAGCCGCTAGGGGCCCTATGGGCTAATTGGTGTTATGGAATAGGTGGCGCTAGCCACAAGCAAGCATATCTCCAATCCTCTCACACTCTTTTTAGCTGAGCAACGGGTATTTGATAGTCGATGGTATCGACTATAGCGTTCTCTATTGATTAAAAATTATAATTTGTTCATTCCTATGGGAGCTATAGGATATAGTTGTACTATATACTACTATTTACTACATGCAATAGAAATAAGACTATTGGGATGGTCATCATCATCATAATTGGGATGGTTTCATTAATCATAATTATGATTTGGGGAACAAATTTTTACTTATGTGGACCAAGAACTCCCTTAATTGAGAATCGGTCAATTTACACTCGTTCAATTTAGAATCGTTGTTAGTATTTTCATACATGTATTGAAGTATTTTCATACAATTTCTATAAATTCAAGAAATATAATTTAAATATTTATTGGAATTTTTTCTACTATAA
Organism: Drosophila subpulchrella; assembly: GCF_014743375.2. NCBI lineage: Eukaryota > Metazoa > Arthropoda > Insecta > Diptera > Drosophilidae > Drosophila > Drosophila subpulchrella. The sequence goes on from NC_050610.1 coordinate 244,382, forward strand.
TCAAATTTATTGGTCGTCTTTTAATGTCAGGCCAAGGAAAATAAAAAGAGAAGTGTTTGAGACACATTTATTGTAACCAAATAAAGACTAAAGCAAATGTCAATTTAAATTATTTGTACCAAAAGAGACAGAGTTGAAAGGCAAGGCGAATTGAAGTCAACTGCCACAAACTTTAATGACAACGCTTGTATGAGCTAGAAAACGTAATTTGACTTCTAGACTCACATGCCCTGCGAAGGCAATAAAAAGGCAGAAGGTTGTTGGAGATATTCCGATAAAGTTTGACATCCCAACGCCGCCCAACTCATCAGGATACCTTTTTGCCATCCTTCGAAAGTATCCACTTTTGGCAGGTGAAGAAGTTTGCTCAAGAAGTGAAGCAATAACTTGGACAAAGCGTAAGTGCGAGCAGAGGAGACATATCTACTAATGCACACACTATTTGAGATGTATCCAGACATCCACACGTTTTGCTATCTGAACTATAAATAACAAAAATTCCTGAAAGACATTATTTGCATAAAAGTGGCGAAGCTTTCGGTACTGAAATGAGTCTAGCAAAGAGGGAATAGTGGCGAAGTTGGGTTGGTTAGCTGTTGCCAGCAGCTATTTCTAGTGTCCTGTGTGTGTCCTCAATGTGCGACATCATCATCATCATCGTCGCCGTCATGATCGTCGCCAGGAGTAACGTTGCGTATGCAAATTCGGTTCTTTACCCATTTTTTTTGCCAAAAAGTTGGGCGACTTCTTCATTGTGCTCACGTCGGTTGGAGACAGATATATGTATTTTATATACAAGTATATTTATAGTGTACAATACTCATAGTCTTAGATACATACAAATATATCCATCTGCACCGCTTTTTGTTTGTGCAAGATGAAGCAGAAAAAGAAGATGAAGCAGAGAAGAAGTCGAGGCGAACCTGGAGTTTGGCGAAGAAGAACTAAATTCTAAATATATTTTGTGCACGCTTCAGAAATTACGTTATTAAATGTGCATTTGCACACTCTAAAATGGGAGCACAAGAACCAAAACCAGTTTCCGAAGGCAAATTCTACATTCTTTTAGACAATTTCAGCATCAGATATACGAAGTAAAATCTGTCTGAGATGGTGTTAGAAAATGTGTTTGAAAAATGTCATTAAACATATATTACAGAGTGCAACACGGAAAATTTTACTGCACTTTGGATGCAAAAATCTGAAAGTACTCAACAAAATGAGCCAAACCCCCATTCGGGGTTCCACTGGGCTTTGATATTATACGCGATGTGAAGGTTTGGTGCAAATATATTTGTATATTGATTTATATCACCAGTATTGAAGGTGAGCCCATAGCTTATAAAAAACTCGAATAAAAGTAATTTCAAAAATGCAGACTCAGAAACGTAAAAAAATAAACCATTTTGTATTAACATACTATAAATAACGGGGGTTTCAATAGGGACGCTACAAAAGATGACCGATAGGGACAGCAAATGACTCCATATTCTTTCCTGCTCTTTTGACATTATTCTTCAGCAAGGTTTGCTATTTCATCATGGAAAGATGTACGATCCATCAACGAGTCAAAATTATTAAAATTTACTACCGATGTGCAGAGTCAGTGTCCTCACCTTTAAGAGCGCTACGTCTAATTATGGCGTTGGGCATCTCTGTGACGTCGATGTGGCAAATTTTGCGATGAGATCTTGGATGTAGGATCCTAACAAAATCAAATTGAGGCAAGAACTGAAGTCGCTTGACCAATATAGTCGTCGTATTTTCGCGAACTGGGCTGAGCAACAACTTGAAAATGATCCGGATTTTTTATCGAAAAATCATCTTTACCGATGAGACTCACTTCTGGCTGAATGGCTTTGTTAATAAGCAAAATATGCATTATTACACTTTTACAAAATCTGCAAACATGGGGCCGCTAGACAGGTTTTAGCGTGAGCGTATGGGCCTTTGTGGGCCTTACAGTGGGCGTGGCACTCTGCTGAAGCAACCTTGCGCTGTCCAAAACTGTGGCGCTAACAATTTTCTTGCTAGAAAAAAAATGTTATGTGAATTGTATTAGTTCCGTCAATTCCTATCGATTGACCAAAAAAAAGTTTGCCACGCCCACCTTAACTCCCAATAATGTGGCGCCCTCAGTTTTTATGCTAACCATTTTTTATCTAAAATGTATTTGTCTCGTCATTACATATCAATTGCCCCAAAAAAAAGGTTTGCCACGCTCACTCTAACGCCCATAGCTCTTGAATTTGTCTGCCGCCCACATATCCATATATTGAGATCGCGGACGCATTACAATCTTGCTTTGCTGCTTGCATATCTCCATCTCCCTTTGCTTCCTTTAGCTGTGTATCTGACAGTCGAGGCACTGGACTATAGCGTTCTTCCTTGTTGCTATATAGAATGCCCTGCTCAAAAAAAACAAGTTTTAAATATGGCTATGGCTCCCTATAGTATTCTGTTTATAGTATTTAAAAAATGCTTTGCTCAAGGTTTCAAACAAATTTCTCCCGTGCCTTTGGACGACTTTTTGTTAGGTTGAATACTAGGCCTAAATAGTAAAAACTAGAAATATAGCAAAGCACTTTGAACCCTGGATATAGTCCTCCAAAATAGTTGTAAAAATACCCGAAATTTTGTGAAACTTACTGAAGGAAAATAAGTATAAAAAAAACAAGGAAGAACGCTATAGTCGAGTACCTCGACTATCAGATACCCGTTACTCAGCTAAAGGAACCAAAGGGAAATGGAGATATGCAAGCAGCAAAGCTAGATTAAAATGCGCCACCTATCGGCGGTAGACAGATTTAGCTATTGACGAGACCAATACAAATCAGTTAAAATTTTTTATCTAGCATGAAAATTGTGGCCGCCACAGGTTTGGGCGGTTTGTGGGCGTTAAAGTGGGCGTGGCATATTCGCGTAACAAACTTGCGCTGCGTTTGAGGCTAATAAATCTAAATCTGAGATCCCAATTCTCTATCTTTGATAGTTTCCGCAATATCCACGTTCATACTTACGATTTTTGAAGTTGTGGGTGGTTTGTGGGTGTGGCAAACTTTTTTTTGGTCAACCGATAGGTATTGATAAGAGCAATACATTTAATTTAAAATTTTTAATCTAGCATCAAAACTGTATAAGCCACAGTTTTTTGGCGGTTTGTGGGCGTTGGGGTGGGTGTGGCACGCTGCTGAAACAAACTTGAGCTGCGTAAGAAGCTCAGGAATCTGCACGCCAAATCTCAATAGCCTAGCTCATATAGTTTCCGAGATCTCAGCGTTCATCCGGACGGACAGACAGACGGTAAGACGGACAGACGGACGGACGGACAGACGGACATGGGTAGATCGACTCGGCTGGTGATCCTGATCAAGAATATATATGCTTTATGCGGTCGGAAACGCTTCCTTCTGCCTGTTACATACTTTCCGACGAATCTAGTATACCCTTTTACTCTACGAGTAACGGGTATAACTACTGATTACACTGAGAAAACAATATGACCTAAAATGAATAAATTATTAGGTAAACCAGCTCCCTGCCCTTATTTAAAAAATGACTTTTCACTAAAGTCATGGCAATATGCTGCCTCAAATCTCATTTCAGATTTTTAAATTCGTTACTCGCAAAGTAAAGGGGTGTGTTGTGTTCTTTGAAAAGTATGCAACAGGTGAAATTAAGTGTTTCCGAACACATAAAGCATATACATGTCCGTATGAACGGTGAAATCCCCCGAGCTATGATCTGGAAATTATTTAAAATTTGTTATTTCCATTATCTTTCCGATCCGATATTTTTGTCCGATTCGGCCTGTTCCTGCAATTAAAAGAAGACTTTTTGGCAAAGGTTTATCCCGATTTGCGAGGAACGGACAGGCGGACATGATTAGATCGACTCGCCTGTTGCTGTACGATCGAAAAGGTGTCCTTCACTACGTTGCAAACTTTTGACTGAAATCCTAGTACCCTCTGCAATGGTATAATAAAGGCATTAGTTCCTATATACTATATTTTGAAATTTCAGTTTATTTGTTGAGAGCTTTGGGTATCTGTATCTGTATTTGGGTATCTGTATCTGTAGGGTTGTAACCCTATTTACATTCCAGTTTTTAAAGGAACTCGTGTTGATTAAGAAAAATACAAGTAGATTGGAGCTTGCATATGTCTAGGCGTATTTCGTGTTTTATCACCTCTAGCGTATACTCGCATTTATATACTTACTGGGAATAATACAAACCAACACCCCCTTTTCCACGAAGTCTCTATCTTTCGTTGGTGCTTGCGCCATAAAATATTACAACCCTGCGTGGCCAGCGTTGCATTTGACAGCCGCAAGTGGCTGTCATTAGGACCTGTGACAAAACGGTCATTTAAATGCACTCTTTTTCTTTTGGCCGCTGCTTCTGTGCTACTTGTGCACTACAGTGGGCGCATCATTTCTGGTTAAATTACGTCTATTAAGTGAGTGGCCAGGGGCGGAAGCTAATGCTGATCGTTTTGCTGCACTTTCGCATTGCAGTCTTCCAGAGCTACTAAAAATCTCCCCTTCTTTGTTCGGTACCCCTTTTTTGTACCAATTTTGTAAAATGTTTCGATTGCTTATATTGTGAGACGTGCAAAGATTTTGTGGTAAATAAACCAATCCTTTACAACCAGTTATCGAATTTGTTATGTAAGTAAGGGAAAAATAATTTCTCAACATATTAGCACCGATAGCGCTGGTTGATCAGATCGAGCCTTATAGATTCATAATTTCCGCTCAAACCAAATTGGCCAGGATCGACATCAAATTTCACGAACCTCCATTGGCAACCAATGAGGCGAGCAAGAACTGAAAAGGTTTGCCATTTCTGTATGTCTGTCTGTCCGTATGAACACTAAATTCTCGGAAACTATAAAAGATAATAAGTTGGGATTAGGCATGTAGATTCTAGAGATTCCTGTACTGCGCCAGTTTGTTTCAGCAAAGTGCCACGCCCACCCTAACGCCCATAACGCTAAAGTCTGTCTGGCGCCAACACTTTTAATAATTTTGTTTTAGAGTAAATTGACATTGATTTTATTTATTAATACCTATCCAAATGCCCAAAATCGAACCTTTATGTTATTATTAACAAAGGTAAACAGGCCATGTCATGGTCTGTAGTACCGCTAGCTTCTGCTAGGTGGTGTGTGCCGCGCTAATCGATATGGCCTGGAATTTTGTTTTGTTAGAAAAAGAGTAACGTCGAGTGCCTCGACTATCAGATCGATTCTTCTTGTTATGTAATAGAATTCAATGAATAAAAGCTCTTAGTCATTCTTTAAGTTAGTTTCAGATAGGATATAGTCACGAAGGATTCGTTATTTAATGTGTCACTTTTCCAAAAATCAATATTTTCAAAAGTTTGGAGCAGAAAGTGGCTATGTAAGCCACTGAGCATAATCCTGAGAAGTTCGGTGCTAAAATTTCAGCGGAGTTCAATACTGCAGCTCTTGGAGTAAACCAATATTTTTTCAGTCTTAAAAGTTGTAGGGTAAGGGGGGAACTGATAAAAACACACTCTAACTCTATGCAGATGTGAACATTTTTTTTTATCAAGAAAGGTACGATTTCAATCGTACAATAATGTTATAAATTGAACTGTACACATAAAATAATTTCTTCATCAGTTCTGAGTTTAAATTAAACAAATTAAGTTGTTCAATTTCTAGTTCACAAAAATTCACAAAAAGTAATGGTTTTTTAATTTATCAGCTGTAAAAAGAAACAAATAACGATATAATGTCAATAAATACACAGAGAGAAGTCTGACGTTCTGATCTGAGTTTAAAATGTTCTTAAAATGAGAACGGCATTTTTTGAGCTCAAAATGTTCTCTTTGTGATTGAATCAAGTTGAGTTTGTACTTAAAATTTGGTTAAACCAAAATTGTTCTTAAAACAAGAACGAAATGTTATACATTTATCACGTGGTTCTTAAATCAAATTCAATTTGTTCTTAGAAACCCAATAACCTCAAAATGTTCTTAAAGTAAGAACGGAAAGGACTAAAAATAGAACAAAAAGTGAGTTGCATTTCGACTTGAAATGGTGTGTTGCGGATTTTTTATAACGCGTTAGTATCTTTCGGTTAACAGTAAGCACGCGTTTTACCCTTCTTCTTTACTCTTCTTCTTCTGAACCATTCGGCTGGCACATTTCATCAGCGTTTCGATTTGTTTGTGCCGCATATGTAAATGTATTGCAAAAAGTTTAAAGTGATGGAAAGTGAAAGTGACGAGCTGTTGCTAAAGTTCCTGAAGGATATTGAAATGGAGTCCGTAACAAAATTGCAAGTGCAAGTGTTTGCTGAATTGTTTTTAAAGATTGACTGCATTGAGTGTGTTTTTCTCAAGAATTTGGTAAGGACAAATTCGTTCGTGTGTGCTTATGTATTCTACATACATATCTGTATTTATATATAAACACATGTAAGCAAAAACACTTATAATTGTCAGAAAATCATAAAAAAAAACTTATAATTACTCTCACCTTTGTATTTTTATTTCCAGCACAACCTTACATTACATTAATTTAGATTTATATACATTTATATGTATTTATAAGCATGTATATGTACCATAATGTTATATTATAAGCTTTTAAATAATCAAACAAAAATTTTGTTTGTATGCCCTTAAAAAATACCCTTTAAGGTACTTTTGGAAATATGAGGGCGCCACTTTCATAAAACGCAAAGGAATTAAACACAAAGTACGTGTACGTGTATACAGTCAGCACAACATTTATTCGGACACCCCTGATTTTCAACTTGATTCATTAATAACTCAACAAAAACGTAACGTAAACAAACATTTTATAATTCATTGTGGAGACCAACTTTCTTACAGTCTATTTTAACAAAAAAAGAAGAAATTTTTAACATAAACATAAGGTATTTCTTCAAAAAAACAAAAAAAGTCAATATTTTACGCACAAAAATTATTCGAACACTTCATTGATATACCAAAAAAAAACATATTAGTTTTTGTTGGGGTGGTCTTAGTACTTGGTGGGTCCTCCCTTAGCATCTTTAACAGCTTGTAAGCGTCGACCCATGCTTTTGACCAAGTTTTCGGTCTCATTCGCGCCAATTTGGTCCCATTCAGTCATCAATGCCGTTTTTAAGGACTCCTTCGACGAAATGACATGCTTCCTTATTCTTTTCTCCAGAATATCCCACACATGTTCTATCGGATTTAAATCCGGTGACTGGGGTGGTGTTTTTAGCTGTTTACAGTGATATACCAGCCACTCTTGCACCAAATATGACGAATGTTTCGGGTCATTGTCTTGCTGGAACAAGAATGACTTCGGATTGAGACCAAGTTTTAATGCACTGGGGATCAAATTTTGGCTTAAAATGTCCTTGTACATATTTTTGTTCATTTTTTCATCAATGAAGACCATTTGACCGACTCCACCTGCAGCTACACACCCCCAAACCATTACATTGCCGCCACCATGCTTAATAGTTGAAATCAAGTTCTTCTCTTTCAAGGCTTCATTTGGTTTCCTCCATACTTTCGAAGGGCCGTCGTGTCCGAAAATGTTAAATTTCGATTCGTCACTAAAAATAACGTTCTCCCAAAACGAATCCGGCTGGCTAACATGCAGTTTTGCGAACTCCAAACGTTTTTTTTTGTTGATGGCAGAAATATATGGTTTTCGACGAGCAACTCTACCATGTAATCCGGCCTTGTGCAGGCAGTTTCGGATGCTTTGACCGCAAACTTTTTTTTGCGTAGCTTCCTCTACATTCTTCCGAATTATTGTAGATGTTGTTCTTGGATTTTGCAAGACTGTAGACACAATTTTTCGTTCCTCGCGTGGTGTTAGAATCTTTGGCCTTCCAGAATTCCCGTGATTTGCAGCTAATTCTCCAGTATTTAGGTATTTTTTGATCACACTATGTATTGTGGAAGGTGATTTGCCAATAATTCTACCGATTTCACGATAATTTTTATTCTCCAAATGTAATTTTAATATAGATTTTCGCAAATCAAGCGATAAATCTTGACCTCTGCCCATTTTGTCTAATCTTATCAAGAGACGCGCCGAAAGTAACCGAAAAACAGAAGAAAAAGCACACCGAAGCCTGATCTGAACTAATTCCAAGAAAAGTACCAAAAGGAGTCGGCGATTACCGTTGCATTCAGAAATATAAGTCGAAAAATAAGAAATGTCCGAATAATTTTTGTGCAGCAATTTGAGCAGTTTTTTCGCTTTTCTTTCCATATTTTCGTGTGTAATACAAAAAAAAATATTATTTAATATAAATGTATTAGGAAAATAACTGTTTCCATGATACGTAGAAAAAAAGTTGCTAAAATTACGAAAGTTTAAATAAATAAACCATTAAACTTGCTCATAGAGAGTGTCCGAATAAATGTTGTGCTGACTGTATATTTATCTGACTTGGTTTTTCACATATCTTTGCTTTGGCATTGCTGAAAGACATATAAATTGAATAAGTTTATATGTAAATGTTCGCTCCACCTTTTTAGTCAAAAATTTATCACGAACAAATTATGCGAATTCTTAATAATATTATAGTTAATTCATTGTCGGCACGATAAGAAGAATCCTGTACAGTTATTTGGAATTTTCGACGTGATGTCACATGTGAGATTTGAGGAGTCGTTACCTTACCCTACACTCACTACAAGTAACATGAAAATATACTTAGAAAATTACTTACTCAATACTTAGATAATTTTACATTGACAGGCACTTTTGGAACGTAATTAAATTTAACAAAGCAACGATTTCGCTGTGTTCCTTTTATAAATTTGGCAAGAGTTCAAAGTGAAACTTACAAATATTGATCGCTTTTTAAGTTAGTAGTAATAAATAACTTTACATTACATTAAAAAATTATCTGTACTCACAAAAACAAGAGAAACCGCTTAGTTATTCTACTATTTGAATCGCTTAATGCTATTCAGAGAACAAAAAAATAAAACAACAAAATACAAAAATGTTTAAAAACAGTAAAGTACTATTTATACCCGTTACTCGTAGAGTAAAAGGGAATACTAGATTCGTCGGAAAGAATGTAACAGGTAAAGTATATACATACATATATTCGTGATCAGAATCACAAGCCGAGTCGATCTAGGCATGTCCGTCTGTCCGTCTATCCGTCTGTCTGTCCGTCCGTATTAACGCTGAGGTCTTGGAAACTATTAAAGCTAGAAAGTTCGGATTCGGGATGCCGATTCTTATGCTTCTGGAACAGCGAACGTTTATTTGAGCAGGGTGCCACGCACACTCTAACGACCACGCAAAAACCTGTGTATCGTCCACATTTTTGAAGATTTTGTGAAAGTGTAAATGCAATTTTGTTTTGATTATTAATATCTATCCCACTCGGACCATCAATTATAAAGTAATAAGCATATAAAGAAATGTACGCTAGGTGACGCTGTTGCGGGGCGTGCAATATTGTGAACAATCGCTTTGTTGCTTGCTACCATCTCCCCCTAAGGTGAGTAACGGGTATCTAATAGTCGAGGCCGTCGACTATAGCGTTCTCTCTTGTTTTTTGTTCATTTTACATACATACGTTTATTTTGGGTGTCTAAGAACAGTCCTTCCTTTTTAAAGAGGGTCGGCGGCCTTCTTGAGAAGCCGCCCAAAAATAGTTCTGTCGTCGACGTCATCGACTTGTCTGTTTTTCTGTCCGTCATTAAAACAGTCTACAACGTGTCAGAACAGCAAACATAACCGTTAATTGCCATTTGTGCGCGAGGTCGGAACTCCATGCCTTCCGTAAATCCATCTTTTTCCGGTTTGACTCGGTTCCGCCGGCACTTCGGTCTCATTTACAAATTTCGCCGCATGCGCCTCATTACAATTTTATTCACAATGTAATTGCAAGCGTTGAGTGGGATGAGAATAGGAATGAAAATTAAAGGGTGGTACACATATTTGTATAAGTATTGTGTTTTGGGGCAACTAAGCAGCGGAAAGTAGAGAGAGAAAATGAAACCACCGACTTGGCGAAAAGTTTTCTTGCAGTTTTGCGCCACTTGACACGCACCTCACATAATTTCCACACGGCTTGTGGGCCACAAAACTCGTACATTTATGCACTATTGTCGACCCCACAATGTTCGTTTCACTACTGCCCCTCATTTCACCCACGTGAAGTTATGGCCAGTCGTCGAAAATCGAAAGGGTCGGAAATGCGACACCTACGAAAATTCCCCAACTTCGTTTGCCTATTGTTTGGTATAGTCCTCAACTTTATGACTGGCTTTGTTTTCTATTCACACGTTCATACTTACATATTATTATACCCTTGCAGAGGTTATAATGATTTCAGTCAGAAGTTTGCAACGCAGTGAAGGAGACGTTTCCGACGCCATAAAGTGTATATATTCTTGATCAGCATCACTAGACGAGTTAATCTAGCCAAGTCCGTCTAATCGAAAAAAAATAATTTTTAACTATTTTATCTTTGGTGTTTTTTTAACATTTAACCTCCTACGCTTGGAAATAACATTTTTGAATTAGTTCTGAACTTCGATTTTAATTTTATTAAGCTCGGACGACTATAGCATATAGCTGCCATTGGTGGGAAAATAATATTAAACAAATCATAGCCTCGGTGTTTTTTGACTATTATCTTATACTATTGGGAATATAATTTTTTGTATTTGTTGGAGTTTCGAATTAAGTTTAATAAGAATCGGACGACTCTAACATATAGCTGTTAAAGAAACGGTCAAAGAAATAATGAAATAATTATTTTACAAATATATATTCAAACTTGTACTTGCCGAAGTTAACTTCCTTTCTCGTTTTTATTTCATTTATATTTTTTTGGCAAATAAATTATGAATTGATAATCGCCGCTGTCATCATATGATTTTTGTTTTGCCAGTATAATTATAAAATGATATATTAAATTCGTCGGAATGTATGTATGTAACAGGTAAAAAAGCGTTCCCGACCCCATAAAGTATATATATTCTGGATAAGGATGGCTAGCCGAGTCAAAATAACTATGTCCGTCTCTCCGTCAGTACGTGTGACCGTGTCAACATTTTATTTATTTATTTATTTACCTTTATGGTTACTAGAAAATCTTATTCGCTTTAGATCTGATTTTGAAAAAAATGATCTCAAAGTTGAAAAATTCAGTTGCTATCCTTTTTTGAACCGCATTTACAAATCAACGGATTCTCCGTTTGATAGTCCGTCAAAGCATTTAAAAAGTGACACTCCATATCTTTCAAGCCCCATAGTCAAAATAATTTTAGGAGTTTTAGGGAGTGATAGAACGAAAGATTAAAACTACTTACTTTAAAATATGAAGGGCGTTGGCTTTACAATTATTTGGAACGCAGCTGTGTTTCTATGACTATGTTTGCTTTTGTTTATAACTGCCTTATAAAAATCGTTAAATTATTTTGAGTATGGTGTTCGAAAAAGAGAGTTGCACTTTTCAAATGCTTTGACGAACTTACTAACCCAGAAACCGTTCGTCTGTAACTGCGTTTCAAATATAGAAAAAAAAGCTTTTTCCCAGCTTCGACCTACATTTTATCACCCTGCAAGCATTTTCTATCGCGGAAGGCACTATTAAGTGACTTCTAGAAGATGAAAACGATCGTCCGCGATATCGCATTCGGATCGCGGAAGTGACTCCCGTCGGGAAGAAATGTGCCACTTCGGCGATACTTCTGGAAGTGTCGCCGAAGTCACTTCTGGAAGTGACGCCGAAGTGACTCCGAGAAGTGTCGCCGAAGTGGCACATTTCTTCCCGACGGGAGTCACTTCCGCGATCCGAATGCGATATCGCCGAAGTCACTTCTGGAAGTGTCGCCGAAGTCACTTATGGAAGTCACTCAAAAGTGACTTTACATATGCTTGAAGAAGATACCTAGAAGAGTCTTTCCCAATTGGAAAATCTTGAATAAAAACATATTTTTTTTTACTTTTAATATTTTGCATTTATTTTTTGTATACGTGCTTTGTCCGCTTGTATACACGGTCCATGGCATGTAGGAAATTTTGCTGAACAATGTTATTTAGGTCCAGCTCCGTCGACATAAGAAATTTACTTATAACCATTTCTAAAAGAAACAGAAACCAAAATTGTTTTTTGTTCACTCTAAGTAAAAATGAACTAGAAGACATTACCTTTTACAATGAAATATGTTGAGAATCGTTGGATGCTGGGTTTCTCCGCAGTTACACGCCAAGTAATGTCCACAGCTAGCTTGTCCGTAAAAAGGTTTAAATAATCGTACATCTCACGATAAGCACGTAATTTCGCACGCTTTGTTGGGGGGACATTTAAATATTTTAAGCAATTAAAAACATTTAGAAAGAAACAAAGCTATATTTTTAAAACGCACAAATTTGATACAAAACTGCACTGTCCACAGACAAATCACGCAACGAAATGACGCTCGGGCGAAAAATAACGGCGTGGGTCAAAAGGAAGACCGAAAAAATTTTTAGAAAAAACGGAAAATTACCGCGACCTCTTTTTATCGCATGTTTTACTCACTACTATCGTCTTTCTATCGCGCAGAAGTGTCTTAGAAGTTACTTCTTCGTGATCCCGACCCTTTTTGTTTTTGTAAAATGTGTACTATCGTCTTTCTATCGTCCAGAAGTGACTCAGAAGTTACTTCCACGCTATATATGTATATTTTGTTTTTGTAAAATGTGTACTATCGCCTTTCTATCGCGCAGAAGTGTCTCAGAAGTTACTTCTTCGCGATCCCGACCCTTTTTGTTTTTGTAAAATGTGTACTATCGCCTTTCTATCGTCCAGAAGTGACTAAGAAGTGACTTCTACGCGATATATGTATATTTTGTTTTTGTAAAATTTGTTCTATCGCCGTTCTATCGCGCAGAAGTTACTAAAAAGTGACTTCTGGACGACAGGCGATAGAAATATCGCCCTTTTGCTTGCAGGGGCAGAATCCTTGCGTAGGGAAACTTTTTGGTCAAGAAAGCTTAAATTGGCGATTCAAAGCGAATCAAATTTTTTAGCAGTCCTCGAGGTAAAATTTGTATGTTACATAGAGTTATCGATACCAATCTACATACCAAAAATTGTTCGCTTCGGACTCTTTATTAATAAGTAATAAGCAAAAAGGCGAGTCATCTGGTAAAGGGGTATCTAAAAGTCGAGGCCGTCGACAATAGTGTACTTTCTTTTTCTATATTTAGTTTTTGAATTATTTATATACAGCCATGGTCGTTAAATGGTTGATTGAGATTACAGACGAAATGTGAATTCCATTCGTAGAACAAATTTAAAAATAAAGTTATTCTATAATAAAATCTGACTCGAACAGTTTTGATTGGGTTTTTCTTGTTTATTGAAAATATTTTGTTAGTATTAATATACTTAAAAGTTTTAAACAATAGAAAATGTCTTTTTGGTGAATGATTGCCAATCGACAGGATATATCAAAGAGTTAAAAGATATTAAAACGTGATATATATTTCGCTCAAACTAACATTTGAATTGGGCACATGCCGGCCATGTAATTTGAAATGGGAATTACAAATCACTGGGCTGTGCTTTATACAAAAAAGGAGAGAAAAACAAAGCGGAAGAGTAGATCCGAAGGGCACACCCAATCAATTATATAGACAGCAATTTTACAGCCCCACTGGGCAGTGTCGTTCCCTCCCCTCCCATAACCCGTACCATATCCGTGCCACACCGAAAACACGCCCGATGGATTCGAGTCCAGACTCCCAACACTGCACTTGGATTTGTACGAGTGTGTCTGGGCAATTGGAACATTTCATGGATTAAACGTTTTCTTAATTGAGTGCCTCATTTTCCGGTTAGGAAGTTTTTCATGCAGAGAAAATAAATTACTCACATGAGTGCAATTTGGCAGCGGCAGGCGCTTCAGGACGTAGGGTATAGTCGCCTGAATCAAGCCTCAATGGACTTAACCTGTCCTATCTTTTTCACGAACGGTCCTGCGCTGAACGATTGAACTTTAAACGGTTTAGCCTATAAAATACACACCACAATATTTTCTCGGTCAAATTGACAAAGGCTGATGGTTGTGTAACTGCAAATAAATGTCCAAGTGTTGGCTTTATAAAAATAACAAGGAAGTACGCTATAGTCGAGTACCTCGACTACCAGATACCCGTTACTCAGCTAAAGGGACCAAAGGGAAATGGAGATATGCAAGCAGCAAATCGTGATTGAAATGCGCCACCTACCGGCGGTAGACAGATTTAAGCGTTATGGGCGTTAGAGTGGTCGTGGCATATTCGCGTAACAAACTTGCGCTGCGTACAAGGCTACGGAATCTAAATCTGAGATCCCAATTCTCTATCTTTGATAGTTTCCGAGATAGCCACGTTCATATATACGATTTTTTGAAGTTTGTGGACGTTAAAGTGGGTGTGGCAAACTTTTTTTTGAGTTAATCGATAAGTATTGATGATAACAATACATTTCAGTTAAAATTTTTATTCTAGCATCAAAACTGTAGGAGCCACAGTTATGGGCGGTTTGTGGGCGTTAGAGTGTGCGTGGCTCAGGAATCTGCACGCCAAATCTCAATAGCCTAGCTCTTATAGTTTCCGAGATCTCAGCGTTCATCCGGACAGACAGACAGACGGACAGACGGACAGATGGATAGACGGGCAGACGGACATGGCTAGATCGACTCGGCTAGTGATTCTGATCAAGAATATATATACCTTATGGGGTCGGAAACGCTTCCTTCTGCCTGTTATATACTTTCCGACGAATCTAGTATACCCTTTTACTCTTCGAGTAACGGGTATAAAAATGTATACAACATTTTTTTTTAAATGTGGGCATCATAAACGCTTTCTATTTGTTTGCGTTAGAGTGAGCATGGCACTCGCCTGAAGCAAACTCTCTAGCACCAAAAATGTGGGTCCGATTGCAATAACTTCTGGCATGGACTTGGATATTGATAAGCATCATTTACAAATTTTGGAAAATATTTAAAAATTTAAGCGTTACTGCGTCTACACCCAGAAAAAAAAAGAACAAACAAAATCAAGATTATTTTTCATGATTTGACAACAACCCGTTCGCTATGTTCCGTTAATAAAAACCGAATGCTGCGTGGTCAAATAATGAACATTTATGTGAAATTATGAAAGCGTTACTGAATATACCTTGACAGAAATGGGAAGAACACCGTTCTTAAATTATCAACACCGTTCATGAAAACATGGATGTATGTAGGTCTAGTGTCCCGGTCGTCCGTACTCAAAAAAGTCTGCCTTAGCACAGATTCTAGTCCGCGAGAAGACGGTTGTGAATTGTTAGTTTTATTAACATATTATTTTTAATGTTTATATGTTTATTTGTACTTATAATGATAAATCAATTCTTTGTCATCAGCAAAATAACCAAAATACCTTATATTCTAGCAATAACAAAACCAAAGTAAGGAAGTTAAATAACCTCGTTTTTTATATTTTCATGTTCTCAAGTTAAGTCCTAAATGTTCTTAAACTGACCCCATTCGTTCGGAACCCAACCCTAAAGTTTCGGTCAAATTTTACGATTGACCTTTCATGAATTGTCCACAAACGGGCTTACGCACTTTTTGACCCCGTTTGGAATTGATTTTTGAACGTTCCGAACGGATATTTTTCTGGGTGTATAGACAGACTTTAGGGTTTGAGTCGGCCTGGCACATTGTGATAACAAACATGTTCTAAGTCAGAAGCTAAGGCTGAAATTTCATCTCTCTGGATATTATTGTCAGACGGACATTGTTATATACATATACACATATACCAGAATCCAGAATCGCTTCCTTCTCCTTCGTCCTCCTGTTACATAGTTGTCCACAAGTACAACACACCCATTTTCTCTACGAGTAACGGGTAAAATTAAATTAATTGGAGTAATAACTAACTTCTTTCGGTATAATTGTATTTTACCCTGATTAAAGAAGAGAGTTATCTTTAAATAGTGTAAAATACAATTATACCGATGAAGTTCGTTATTACTCCAACTAATTTAATTTTTTACAAGTATCAAGTGCGTTGATTAAACTGAATAGCGTTTTGTTTGTATCAGTGTCCGAATACGAGAGGTTCAATGGCTTGGACCGGTCACCAGGGAAATTAGTAATACGACAAGTACAGCAGCATTACCACCGCTACCGCTTTTTCCCGACTTTAACCCAACACCGACCTATGGCCCACAGCATTTGTGGACAAATGAGCTCGATGGCAGCCCTGTCGTTGTCGTCGTCATTGCCTCCACCATTTTTACACATTTTACTTATTCCCTTTGTTCTGGTTGTCCTAGCTTTATGTCTCCATAAATTTACCACTGATCTTCCTTGTCCTGCCATGAACATGTTTGGTCCCTTTTGCTCGACTATGTCCCTTTCTGGCTCGGCCAGGCACTTGGCCAGTAATTGAAATGGCGTAACGACTAAAAATGTAAGAGAATCTCGCTTTTCGTCGCTCTAATGAAAAAGTCAAAGAGCCCTCCCCTCCATGCGGAATAGATTTGAGGTGGTTAAGAACGGGGAAAAAAGTTACAGGCTCCAGAAAAGTTTGTGAAAAGTTAATATTGATAAATTGATTTAAAGTTTAATAATTATAGTTTTTAAAAAAGAGAAAAATAAAAGTTTAAGCAATTAAAATAAGCACACTGAAACTTAATCAACTAACACATCAAAGGGTTTACAATAAATAAATAAATAATAAATGGCAGCTATATGATATAGTCGTACGATTTTTATAAAATTAAATTCGAAATTCAGAACTAATTAAAAAATGTTATTTCCAAGCGTATGACGTTATATGTTACAAAACACCAAAGATATAATTTTGTAAAAAATTTTTCCAATTATTCCTATGGGAGCTATAATATACAGTTGTCCGATCCGGCTGGTTCCGACGACTGGGAAAGTTTCAGCCCGATAGCTTTCAAACTATGAGACTAGTTTGCGTAGAAACGGACGGACAGACGGACACGGCTAGATCGACTCGTCTAGTGATGCTGATCAAGAATATATACACTTTATGGGGTCGAAAACGTCTCCTTCACTCCGTTGCAAACTTCTGACTGAAATCATAATACCGTCTGCAAGGATATAATAATTTGACATTTCCACGCCACGATAGAGAAAGAGCTTTGGAGCGTTTTTTTTTTGGTGGTTTCACAAAGAGATATATACTTTTAATGGCTTACAATTTCTGTAAACGATTTTTTTTTATTTTGTCTCTGGTGCAAAAATAATCAAAGAGTAAGTTATCCTCCTGGGTTAGTAATATTTAGCACATTTTTTTTGTTTCATTAAATGCCTTTTAAATTTATTCCGTTAAATAACAAATAAGCATTATAAGTGTTGTAAAAACATTAAAAACGTAAATCGATTGTGTTGTGAATTTAGTATTTCCGGTGTAGGAAAGCTTAAGCATTTTTAAGGATGTAATTAATATAGGCCTTCTTTTTACCTTAAATTAAATTAGAATTAAAAAAAAACAATCTCAAGGGCATCTTTTGCTTCAAACTGTTACCTAAATTCATTTATTAATAATGAGGGAGATATGTATAAGGGAAAGCCGTGAATCTATTTGTTTAAACATTTATATTTTTGAAACATAGGAATGTAATTATACCCGCTACTCGTAGAGTAAAAGGGTATACTAGATTCGTCGGAAAGTATGTAACAGGCAGAAGGAAGCGTTTCCGACCCCATAAAGTATATATATTCTTGATCAGGATCACTAGCCGAGTCGATCTAGCCATGTCCGTCTGTCTGTCCGTCCGGATGAACGCTGAGATCTCGGAAACTATAAGAGCTAGGCTATTGAGATTTGGCGTGCAGATTCCTGAGTTTTGTTTCCTAGCGCTGTAAGAGCCACAGTTTTGGGCGGCTTGTGGGCGTGGCACACAGGCGAAACAATCTTGCTCTGCGCAGGAATCTCTAGAATCTGCATGCCTAATCCCAGTATTGCAGCTTTTATAGTTTCCAAGATCACAGCGTTCATATGGACAGACCGACAGACGGACATGGCTAGATTGACTCGGATAGTGATCCTGATCGAGAAAATGTATACTTTATGGGGTCGGAAACGCTTCCTTTTACCTGTAACATACTTTCCATCGAATCTAGTATATACTCTTACTCTACGAGTAACGGGCATAACAAGAATGAACGCTATAGTCGAGTGCCTCGACTATAAGAGACCCGTTACTCAACTGAAGGGACCTAAGGGAGATGGAGATAGGGACTCCGCAAAGCGAGATTGTAATGCGCCACCTACCCGCGATCTCAACTTCTTTCGGATCAATCGATATGTACTGACGAGACAGGTACAATGTTTTTAGCATGAAAACTGTCAATCGATAGGTATTGACGAGACTTATACATTTCAGTAAACTTTTTTTTTCTAGCACGAAAATTGTGGGCGCATCTGTTTTGGGCGGTTTGTGGGCGTTAGAGTGGGCGTTGCATATTCACGTAACCAACTTTCACTGCGTACAAGGCTACGGAATCTAAATCTGAAATCCCAATTCTCTACCTTTGATAGTTTCCGAGATATCAGTGTTCATACTTACGACTTTTTGAAGTTTGTGGGCGCATTTTGGGCGTTTAAGTGGCAGTGGCAAACTTTTTTTTTTGTCAATCGATAGGTAGTGATGAGAACAATTCATTTCATTAAAAAAAAAAAAATTATAACTGTGGGCGCCACAGTTTTGGGCGGTTGAGTGGGCGTGGTATCTGCTGAAACAAACTTGCGCTGCGCAAGAAGCTCACGAATCTTCTTGCCAAATCCCTTTAAAATGTATATATTCTTGCACCCAAAAAATCGTCATCAATATGCCATTACTTAGGTGTCAATGTGATACTATTGAGTGTCAAAAAATCTTTGATACGAAGCACATCAAATTGACCCTAATATAGGATCACTATGTCACTTAAAAAAAGTTTTCTACAAAAAAGCTTTTTTGTCACAAAAAAGCATTTTGCCGCTTCATAAAAAAAAAATAGGCGTGGCTCAGACTGCTAGCGCATTGTCTTTGATGCACGGGCCTGAGGGTTAGTGGTTCGAGTCCCGCTCATGACAAACTTTGTTTTCTTTTTTATTTGAAATCTGGAAACGTTTTAAATATAACTTTTTTATTACAATTGATAGAGAAATTTTAGATATTATTCTTAAAAATCGTACAGCATCGGCGCGCACTTGAACCGGGGACCTTTCGCACCAGAGACAGACACCTTACCCATTGGTCTATCGCACAACGTTTCCCGCGGATGCTTAGTTCAAATCCAGCGCAAGTTTGTTTCAGCATGTTGCCACGCCCACTTTAATGACCACAAACGTCCATAACGCTCAAACCCGTCTAGAGCCGAAATTTGTAATATTTTGTAAACATTTAAATGAAAGTACGTTTTTATTATCAATAGTGCCGAAAATTATTAAAATCTGACCATTCATTAAACATTTATAACCAAACAATAAGAAATAATAATCCTTTTACACGGGTGCGGGACAAAAAAGAAGGTACCAGTTGCCCGCATAATGCCGACCGCTTGGTATAGATGAACATACATACACTTGTCAGAAAAAGTATGCGTACAACAATTTCTGGGAGCTTTTGAGTTAAAAAACATGTTAAAAAAATCTTAAAAATTTCATTTTTATTTTTACAGATAGTACCTTTATTCACCTTTCGTTCGATGAATTTCTTAAATTTCTAACACTTATATTTTTCCTTATGTAAATTAAAATGTACAAAATGGTCTGATTTCGCATCAGAAAAAGTATGCGTACAAAATCAAAAATCATAAACAAACTCCATATTTTTGGCAAAAGGACTTGAATTCAATATGAGGTCGGATACCCCTTTCGTTTTAGGACTTCAGCCAACCGATTTGGCATTGACTGGACCAATTTTGTTGTGTCCTCCACCGATATTTTATTCCATTCCTCGACCATCACTTGTTTTAGCATGTCCTTTGATGTAATGGTGTGCTGCCGGATCCTGCGCTCCAGGAGGTCCCACAAATGCTGAATTGGATTGAGATCTGGGGATTGCGGTGGTTAATTTAACTGATTCTTCACATTATAAAGCAACCAAAGTTTCGTATTCATGGCACAAAGCTTCGGGTCGTTGTCCTGTTGGAACCAAAAGTCATCCTCCAGTCCCAGTTCCGTGGCGCTTTGATGTAAATTTTCTTGTAGGATGTTGATATACATCTTGTGATCCATTGTGGATTCAATGAAAACAAGATTTCCAACTCCACTAGCCGCCAAGGACTCTTTGTACAGAGGAGTGTGTCCTGCCAACTATCCCACCAATTTCCCGAAGAGTTTTCCCTTCATCACGTAGTTTTACTATGACTTTCCTCAAATCATGGCTAATTTCTTTTGTCTTTTTCCCCATCATAAAAATACGGTTTGGTTACAACACGAATATGCCAGAAATGATTAGAAACAAGTAAACAAACTTTGATTTACAGTTATCAATGCCAAAACCGTAATTTAAAAGCTTTTAATGCCGTTCTTTTTGCATTCTTTTCCTTTGTACGCATACTTTTTTGATGCGAAATCGGGCCATTTTGTACATTTTAATTTATATAAGAAAAAGTATTAGTGTTTAAAATTTAAGAGTTTCATTAAACGGAAGGTGAATATAGGTACTATCTGTAAAAATTAAAATGAAATTTTTAAGATTTTTTTAATATGTTTTTTTAAACTGTAAAATTTCCAGAAGTTTTTGTACAAGTGTATGTATATTTTCTTGTTTTACGTGATTTTTTGGAAATTCAAAATTATTCTTTATATGTAAATTCATAGGAGCAAAAATGAAAACTGCCGAGCTCTGTTTCCACGCTTAATCTCTTTTTATTCATTTAGACAGATTTTTGCCAGTTAGTTTTCTATTGATAAGATTTACAAGAGAAATTTAACACACAACAGAGCTACAAATAGCTACGGGTGTTTGAGATATTCAGGGATTCCCTAAACTGTTGAATTGTTAAATTTGGATCAGCTGTTAATCAGCTGTTGTTTCATACAAAGTCAACTGTCAGAAATTTCAGCAATTTTTTTTCGGGACTGTTGAAAATTTTGTTGAATTGCTGAAAACCAGAGTTGTCGCTGTTCTCGACTAAAGTAAGAGGGTAACTCTGGTCACTTGTATACTTGTAGGAATTGCAATCGTATAAAATATGCGAGTAAATGATATCTGATAGGATGCTGTGTTAGTAGTTATAATTGTTTAGTTTTTGGCTCATTTCAGCATTTTCCTTAATTTTAAACATAATCTTTGGTAAACACAGTCTGGCAATTTGACAATCTGACAAACAGCTGACATCTAAAAATTGAAAATTCAACAAGGAACTTTTAGGGTCGATCCCTTAATTGCTGAAATTTTCTGTTGAATTTTCAACAATTCAGAAATTTAACAGTTTAGGGAATATCCAGATTCTCTCTCATGATCCGGCTGTTTATTCTTGATTATCTGAGCGGTTTAAACTGACCACTCCACTTCGCCTTACCAAAGCGACCGTATAAAACAGCCAGCATACTATAAAACATTGCCTCAAGGTTCTGATAACATTGCCTGCAGCCAAAGTTGAGCTTTTGCGGCTTGTGTTACATGTGCCGAAATAGCTCAGTTGGGAGAGCGTTAGACTGAAGATCTAAAGGTCCCCGGTTCAATCCCGGGTTTCGGCAATAGTTTTTTTTATAATTTTTTTTTTTGGAATAACTATTTAATAACTGTTAGTCTTAAATGTCACGTCTTTTAGCCTAGAATTATATTCAAATGTATTTTGCCTTTGTGCACTTTCGACATTTTTCGACGTCTCTATCGGGGATATATACACCTCCGTACACTACGCTCATTACAAAATAAAGTCGCGGCGCGTCAAGGATTATGGAATGGAGGCTGATTCCGACAACAACTATTTCGCCCACTGCGCACAAATCACAATACGAAAGAACTTTTGCCAAACTTTTACCCTAAACAAACGCGGAAAATGTGGCACTGCCATGGGGAAAAGAGGAAGCACAGAAACAAGCTTTACAATTATAATGATAATGAGGGGGTTTTCGTGACTGTCGAGTTGGGGTCTTGATGAAAATGTCATTAAACGATGGCCAGGAATGCGCCCAACTATGAACTACATTCAGCCAACTTGACAACGTCATCGGAGCCATCTTCTCCTTCTGTTTAATCCCTCGTAGTCGCTTTATCCTTGTCGCCGTAGTTGGCAGCTACATTGAATGCAATTAAAAAACTTTAACTTGGTTCCCATCTTTTTTAAACGTATATGTTTCGCTATCTCGTTGCTCGTATTGCTTTTATTAATTTAATTAACAGGGAAATTGGTTGCTCATCAGTTGGCAACAGTTGGTAAGTAAGAGATTTTTGCATGTGCAAGCCCTACTCATTTCAAATTACCAGACATTTATGTATGTGCTAATTTGTACAATAAATAAATAAAATGACATAATTAGGATTTCTTCATTTCTTAAATATTTATACATTTTAGTGAATAAAAAATATATAATAATTATACAGCTTATAATTTTCCGTAGTTTTTTTGCAGGCACTAATAAAGGTCGCCTTGATTATTCGTAGAGGATAAAGGATATATTGTAGTCATCGGATATCAAGCAAAAACACCTCTTAACGAGGTAAAAAACTAGACCTTTGACAAAAAAAAGTTATGATATCAACTTTAGTGACGAAAATGTATTATACGATTTACTAAACACTATAACTTTTTTACAATCCGCACGCTGCAATTAAATATGCCTTGTACGCAATCCTTTTAGTTTTTGCGATACCTTTCGATTGATGTACCCCTCGTAACGATGGGACGATCACTGTAGATTTTCATTTCTTCGTGTACATATAGTAGTCGCCTACGCACACTCTCCTGGTGTGCTTTGTCACTACGTGGACTGCCGTCCACAGCGATTATTCTTTTTTAGCGTTGGAACAGGGAACTCGCTTATGACACTTGGAGCGCAAGGGGACGAGGTCGCGGCCCAAAACGTTGGAACAACGTTGCCCAACTCGACCACGTGCCCAGGTGCCAGTGTCCATGCCATAAACAATTTAAAAGATGCTGCATGTCCACTATTCCGAAGCATATTCGGCATGCTGTTACTGGGTTCGAAGTATGCAAAAACGACAAAGTGCACCGTTCAAGAGTGGCATACGAAGAAGCATTGGCGAAACTTCCTCGCGCATCTGGTAACGGGGCTACAAATTCGGTAGCTACCAGTCGACCCGCTGACCAACCCAATCAGGGCGGCGGTGTGGCTGAAGCGAACCCCTTCTCAGCCCGACACCCAGGAGGAGCCTTTCGATTTCCCCATGGCGCAGGTTCCTCCATAAGTAATGAAAATTGTCATTTGAATATCATTTCACTTAAATAAATAATCGCAAATGCTTAAATTAAAAATTAATATAATAGAGTTTTTACTTTTATTCCGCTGTAAAGGTTGGGATTTCGCATGCAAATTCTGTGGAGCGCACGTTTAAAGATTTTTTCAGAAGTTTGTTCCAGAGTGCATTTTAGTTTTTTAGTTTCTTAGTTTAGTACAAAGTATTTCGAAATACCTTTCTAGCGACATATAGCACAAGCCTTTAGCTTTACACTCATAAAATTATTTTTCCAAATAAAAGAAAAGTCTTCCTAATATTAAGAAAAATCGCCCTATGTATAGGAAAAATCGCCATAGAAAATATTTTATAGAGTTCATTTTTCTAAAATGACAAAAAATGTTGTTTGCAAAAGCAAAAGAAGTTGTTTGACTTATATGTTTACTTTCCTGATTCTGTTTAATAACTACATTCAGTTCTTATGATTCCAATTAGCAGTTTACCAACATTCGGTGAACGGCCAAATAATAACCTTACCTTCTCACCCTCTTAACTTTTAGTCAAAAAGGACAAGTCAAATAATCTTGAAAAAATTCCAGGAAAAGTACCGCAGGAAATGGTTGCGAGAAAAGCAGCAAACATGTCCAAACACCATTTTTTTTATAAAAATTTGTATTAATTTTTAGGGCACTTGCCCTTGTTTTCAAGGAACAGAAAAATCGCACAAGACTTAAGAAAATGCACCCTAGATTTAAATGTGACCCGAATACACGCCTATTTTTTAGAAAATGTTGACCTTATTTTGTTACCCAGTCGCCTATTGACCCCCGTTTTAGGGCGATTCTCCTGGTTTTAGGGCGATTTTAAAGTACAATTTCTATGAGTGTAGAAGTATACAAATTACGGGTGTGCAAAATTTAGTTATTTATAGCTGTTTTCTCGCCAAACTGTCTAGTTTTTCCAAAAGTGGTAGAACTTATATTTTTGTACCCGTTACTCGTAGAGTAAAGGGGTATACTAGATTCGTCGAAAAGTATGTAACAGGCAGAAGGAAGCGTTTATTGATCAGGATCACTAGCCGAGTCGATCTAGCCATGTCCGTCTATCCGTCTGTCTGTCCGTCCCGATGAACGCTGAGATCTCGGAAACTATAAGAGATAGGCTATTGGGATTAGGCATGCAGACTCCTGAGCTTCTTATGCAGCGCAAGTTTGTTTCAGCAGCGTGCCACGCCTACTTTACCGCCCACAAACCGCCCAAAACGGTGGCTCCTACAGTTTTGATGCTAGAGTAAAAATTTTAACTGAAATGTGTTGTCCGAAAAAAAGTTCCCCGCCCATAACCGCCCACAAACTTCAAAAAATCGTAAATATGAACGTGGATATCTCGGAAACTATCAAAGATAGAGAATTGGGATCTCAGATTTAGATTCCATAGCCTTGTACACAGCGCAAATGTGTTACGTAAATATGCCACGCCCACTCTACCGCCCACTAACCGCCCAATCCTGTGGGGCCCACAATTTTCATGATAGATACAAAATTTTAACTGAAATGTATTGATCTCGTCAATACAAATCGATTGACCAAAAAAAAGTTTGCCACGCCCACTCTATTACTCTAATACCACTTATATACTACCTTCAAAAGAAAGAAGACTTTTGGGAAAGTTTCAGCCCGATAAACTATGAGACTAGTTTACGTAGAAACGGACAGACAGACGGACATGGCTAGATCGACTCGTCTAGTCATGCTGATCAAGAATATATATACTTTATGGGGTCGGAAACGTCTCCTTCACTGCGTTGCAATCTTCTGACTGAAATCATAATACCCTCTGCAAGGGTATAAAAATTTCAATCAAGATGCTCTGAACTGGTAAATGTGGCCATTTTTGTTAATTAAGCGGGAATTTTTACAACAATGTGTCGTTCGTCAAAAGTAGAGGAATCTGAAGGGATATACACCACAAAATTTAGTTTGAGCTGTTTTTGAGAAATCAGTAAAAAAGTTTAATAAACTGAATATAAAAATAACTTTTGCCCATAATTTTTGAACGGTGGTACTTACACAAAAATCTGTTAGCAATGCGTACAAGTTATTCCAAAATAGCACAAGCCTGTAGCTTCAGTAGTTCACAAGTTACGGGTGTACAACATTTATCTATTTATAGTTGTTTTCTTTCCAAACTAGCTAGTTTTTTCAAAAGTGGTAGAGGTTAAGTATCTTATACTGAGCTGTTTGACATCGTTTAGAGCCGGGGGTACTTATTCGCACCGGCCCCAACAAATCAAATTTTCTAAATTTTTACTTTTACACTTTCACCGCTTTCTCTTTTGCAATACCTTTCGATTGATGTATCACTCGTAACAATCGGAGAATCACAGTAGATTTTCATTTCTTTTTGTATACATGGTAGTCGCCTTCGCGAACGAGTATGTTAGGGGTAGAAGGAATTTATTTCATAAAAGTGTAAGTGTCCATAACGCTGAGTCCTGTCTGCTGGCCACATTTTGAAAGCTAGGAGAGTTATAATTTGACGTGCAGATGGTACACGTTGATTACACTAGTAATAGTACCTAGGAAGCCTATGCCTACTTCAGCCCAGTGCCACTCACACTGTAACGCCCACAAATAGGCAGTGCTTGTAGCGACATAATTTTTAAGGATTTTTATACCCGTTACTCGTAGATTCATCGGAAAGTATGTAACAGGTAGAAGGAAGCGTTTCCGACCCCCCTAGCCGAGTCGATCTAGCCAAGTCCGTCAGTCAGTCTGTCCGCAAGAACGCTGAGATCTCGGGAACTACAGGAGCTAGACTATTGGAATTTTGCATGCAGATTCTTGAACTTCATGCGCAGTGCAAGGTTGTGCAGGGTGCCACGCCCACTCTAATGCCCACAAACCGCCCAAAACAGTGGCTGCTACAGTTGTAATGCTAGAATACAAATTTTAACTGAAATGTATTGTTCTTATCAATACCTATCGACTGATTAACAACCACTTTAACGCCCACAAACTTCAAAAACTCCTTAGTATGAACGCGGGTATCTCGGAAACTATCAAAGATAGAGTATTGGGATTTCAGATTTAGATTCCGTAGCCTTGTACGCAGCGCAAGTTTGTTATGCGAATATGCCACGCCCACTCTAACGCCCACAAACCGCCCAAGCCTGTGGCGCCCACAATTTTCATACTAGATAAAAAATTTTAACTGAAATGTATTGGTCTCGTCAATACCTATCGATTGATCCAAAAAAGATGTTGCCACGCCCACTCTAACGCCCATAACGCTTAAATCTGTCTACCGCCGGTTGGTGGCGCATTATAATCTCGCTTTGCTGCTTGTATATCTCCATTTTCCTTTGGTCCCTTTAGCTGAGTAGCGGGTATCTGATAGTCGAGGTACTCGACTATAGCGTTCTTCATTGTTTTAAATTTAATAATTATAACTGCAAGGGTATACAAACTTTTGAACATTGAACCTCCTACGCTTGGAAATAACATTTTTTAATTAGTTCTGAATATCGATTTTAATTTTATCAAAATCGGACGAGTATAGCATATAGCTGCCATTGGTGGGAAAATAATATGAAACAAATCATAGCTTCGGTGTTTTTTGACATATTATCTTATACTATTGGGAATATCATTTTGTGTATTTTTAAGAATTTCGAATTAAAATTAATAATTATAACGGCAAGGGTATACAAACTTCGGCTTTCCGAATTTTACTTCATTTCTTGTTATACCCTTGCAGAGGGTATATTGATTTCAGTCAGAAGTTTGCAACGCAGTGAAGGAGACGTTTCCGACCCCATAAAGTATATACAAGGGTGGTCAAAAGTATTTTCTCAAAAAAAAGTTAAATATACTCATAATTTGAACTTACATCTTGTTAACTTTGGCATCAATGGAAAGGTAATTTAAATGCCGTTTGAATGATACAATACATTTCTTAACCCATTCAGTACTTATTGAAAAGGACGAATTTGTGTGAAAATGTCCTTTTTGAACTTTTTTCCTCGAATTGAAAACTTAAATTTTTTGATGCAAAAAGTTTCTTCAAACAAAAATAATAGTAACTGCAAAAAGAATTTTACAAAAATCATTTTGCTTATATTTTTTATGATTTTTTGAAAATGCTTAGAAACATGCATTTTAGCCATATTTTTCTCTTTTTCATACAAATTTTTTCCGACATTGTCACCTTTAAAAAATGTCCGTCCGTTTCTACGCAAACTAGTCTCTCAGTTTTAAAGCTATCGGGTTGAAACTTTCCCAAAAGCCTTATTTCCTTTGCAGGTAGTATATAAGTCGGAGCCAGCCGGATCGGACAACTATATCTTATAGCTTCCATAGGAATAATCGGAAAAAATTTTTTTTTAAATACATCTTTGGTGTTTTTTAAAATATAACCTCCTAAGCTTGGAAATAACATTTTTTAATTAGCTTTGAATTTCGAATTAAATTTAATCGAAATCGGACGACTATATCATATAGCTGCCATAGGAACGATCGGAAAATTGGTGGAAAAATAATATGAAACAAATTATAGCTTCGGTGTTTTTTAACATATAACCTGCTACGATTGGAAATAACATTTTTAAATTAGTTCGGAATTTCGAGTTTAATTTTATCAAAATCGGACGACTGTATCATATAGCTGCCATCGGAACGATCAAAAATTGGTAATAAAATAATATAAAACAAATTATAGCTTCGGTGTTTTTTGACATATTATCTTATACTATTGGGAATATCATTTTTTTGTGTTTTTAAATTTAATAATTATAGCTGCAAGGGTATACAAACTTCGGCTTGCCGAAGCTAACTTCCTTTCTTGTTTTTATTTTGTTCTCCTGAATTATACGCCATACAATATAATACAGATTTTTGTCTTGGACTTAAACTGCTCTTCAAGGTTTACTGTTGTCGTTGGACTGTCAGGAGCAGAGCCAGAAAGTTTTATATATGCATATTTTATTTTAGTCTCTCTTTAGCTTTTGTTATTCTCCAATGTTACTTCAATTTTCCCACCTTTTGTAATTTGCGATAGACAACGCTAATGATCTTGTCCACGGCGCCCACTTAACAACCTTTACTGTAGCGTGCACCTTAAGTTCCATAAACTGCCACTATAAGAAACGTTTAAAGTCTCTTCAGAAATATCTTCATGATTGAAACATCTGTTTTGTACTGCACATCATCAATCAATTAAAAAGACGTTATTAAACTAGGCAGTCAATCCTTAACGGTTCCATTATAACCCATTACACGGGTGTCATACGACTACGAATCTTTTGTGCTTACAACCCTCGTTCTGATGAAGTCTTCCGGAACAATGCCATTCCTATATTGTTCTACGCATCATCATCGCCGGTAACAGGAGTTGACGCAGCCTGCTGCACAATGTTTTGTCATGAGACGTCCTACCGCTAAAGGAAAAAGCCTTGGTCACCCTGTTCAAACCTAGCCACCCCCGCCATCAACAAATGTCTTTTGTTTTGGAAGCTTTTGATAGGGAAAATAAATATATTTATTTTAATAGACAGGGCTGCAATCATAAGACGAATAAATGGTATATTTTCTTAACACACCATGGCCCAAACAGTGCTATATCATTTCAAACAAGAAAGGAAGTTAACTTCGGCAAGCCGAAGTTTGTATACCCTTGCAGTTATAATTATTAAATTAAAAAATACAAAAAATGATATTCCCAATAGTATAAGATAATATGTCAAAAAACACCGAAGCTATAATTTGTTTCATGTTATTTGCCCACCAATTTTCCGATCGTTCCTATGGCAGCTATATGATATAGTCGTCCGATTTTGATAAAAATAAATTCAAAATTCAGAACTAATCAAAAAATGTTATTTCCAAGCGTAGGAGGTTATATGTTAAAAAACACCACAGCTTTAATTTGTTTCATATTATTTTCCCACCAATTTTCCGATCGTTTCTATGGCAGCTATATGATATAGTCGTCCGATTTTGATAAAATTAAATTCGAAATTCAGAACTAATTAAAAAATATTATTTCCAAGAGTAGGAGGTTATATGTTAAAAAACACCGAACCTATAATTTGTTTCATATTATTTTCCCACCAATTTTACAATCGTTCCTATGCCAGCTATATGATATAGTCGTCCGATTTCGATAAAATTTAATTCGAAAATCAAAACTAATTTAAAAATGTTATTTCCAAGCTAAGGAGGTTATATGTTAAAAAACACCAAAGATATAATTTAAAACAACTTTTTTTTCCGATTATTCCTATGGGAGCTATAAGATATAGTTGTCCGATCCGGCTGGTTCCGACTTATATACTACCTGCAAAAGAAATAAGGCTTCAGCCTGATAGCTTTAAAACTGAGAGACTAGTTTGCGTAGAAACGGACATACAGACGGACATGGCTAGATCGACTCGTCTAGTCATGCTGATCATGAATATATATACTTTATGGGGTCGGAAACGTCTCCTTCTCTGCGTTGCAAACTTCTGACTGAAATCAATATTGCCTCTGCAAGGGTATATAAATTCAGTTCGATAACCGGATCGGACATTTTTCTTATATAGCTTAAAAATATCACTAGAGTATGTAAAGTTTCTCTTTACCATATATGCATATGTACATGTAAACCTCGTGCAGCTCTGTTCGTTTCACTTTGGCGAGACTTATCGCATTTTCTTCATCATTGTCACACAGAGGTGTCGGCTTGAAAGATTGGGGCTCGGTTCCTGAGTTTTTTGCTCGACTTTTCGGGATCAAAGTTTATGAGTTAGGAAGGGAAATCTTTTCGTGACGCCTTTCGGCTTCCATGATGAACAATCGGCAAATCAGCTAGGAATCTACCGTTTGTGTGTGCCTCGGAATCCGTGTTTCGTATCTGCTGTACCTGCATCCTGTGGTATATCTGTATCTCTGAGATTTCGTCACTTTCTTGATTAATGCAAAGTCAGCATCCGCTTTGGTGAAGAGTGAAGCCATGGAAGTATTGCTTTCCTTCGTTTCAAGTGGCTTATTAAGGTCATTAAGGAGCTTTGCTCTAAGCCTCTTAAGTATTTTTAAAGTGCGTTTTGAATTTCTTCCTTGACGGAAATCATTGACTGCTATAGCGAGATGGAAAACGATTCTAAATTTATTAAGTTTTTAAAAATCAAAGTTGACATTTTTAGTATTTATACCCGTTACTCGTAGAGTAAAAGGGTACTCTAGATTCGTAGGAAAGTATGTAACAGGCAGAAGGAAGCGTTTCCGAACCCATAAAGTGTATATATTCTTGATCACTAGCCGAGTCGATCTAGTCTGTCGGTCTGTCCGTATGAACGCTGAGATCTCGGAAACTATAAGAGCTAGGCTATTGGGATTTGGCATGCAGATTCCTGCAAGTTTGTTTCAGCAAGGTGCCACGCCCACTCAAACGCACACAAACTGCTCAAAACTGCGGCTCCTATAGTTTTGATGCTAGAATTAAAATTTTAACTGAAATGTATTGTTCTCATCAATACCTATTGATTGACACAAAAAAAAGTTAGCAACGCCCACTCTAATGCCCATAACGCTTAAATCTGTCTACCGTCCACATAACCATATATTGAGATCACGGGTAGGTGGCGCATTTTAATCTCGCTTTGCTGCTTGCATATCTCCATTTCCCTTTGGTCCCTTTAGCTGAGTGATGGGTATCTGATAGTCGAGTTAATCGACTATAGCGATGTTCCTTGTTTTTAATTGAGTTCAGTTAATGAACATTTAGTTGTTATCTGTATTGAATTAAATAGGGTCTTTTAACATCTTTTTATGCTAGAAATAAAATTGTAGCTGAATGTATAGGTTCGTCGATACCTATTCATTGTCTTCAAAGACCTCGCCACGCTCACTGAAACGCCCAAAACTCGTCTTAGACTGGGGCCCCCAAAGTTTTTATGTCAGAACTAAAAAGTTTAGCTTTAATGTAATGTTTTGTCAATACCAATCGATTGACCTTGTCAAAAAAGATCTTAATCGGGCCATTAGTTAATCAGTTAAACTGGTTAGCTATATAACATTTGATGCACTCGACTATATCTCTTACTTGTGTCCTTGCATAACTTTTCTGTTTACCCCTCTTAAATTTATGTCTCAATTTTAGAGAGGTGAGATCGCTGAATAAAAGCTGAAATTATATGACGCGCCAAAGAGTTTGCTTTTTCATAGTTTACAGCTCGTTAGCTCTTTATAGTTGGTTGATTCCTGCCATATATATTTTATAGACGGACAGTGAGGCAGAAACTGCTGACAGCTTTTCACTTTTCACCGCGGTCAAGGCTATCGTTCCTGCTCCTAGAGCTGTCATCATTTGGTCGTCCTTTGTGGTCCACCTCCGATTCTCCAATGCTTTGAAGCCATGGCATCTGCAGCGAGGGTCGTCTGCTGCTGCAGTTTGCGTAATGAAATTCGGCCGCTTTGAAGTTTAAGTCGGCTAACAGTGCACTATGGGTCGGTAAATCAGATATTTGCTCAAAAATTTAAGTACGTATACAATCGTAATATATTGTTTGTAACACAAGGCGCTACTTTTATTTTGATTTTAATAAATAAAAATTCCATTAAGTTTTCTTTTTTAAAAATCAAATATAATTCATTTTTTGTTGAAGAAAAATCAAAAATGATTCACATCAATTATTATTTAACTCAAATAAAAATCATTCTTATTTTGTGATTTTTGAAATAAAATTTAAAAATCGCTACGGTTCCTGGTTTATAGGGCACTGGGTTTGTCACTTAATTATAAGAATCTATTTTGTTCTTTATGATATTACTCAAAACAAATATTTGTGTCAACAATTTTTAATTTTATTGGGGTTTTAAGATATTTTAAATTATTAATAAAACGATTGAGATTCTCTTTGCCGATATGTGAATTTAAAGGCAAGTTATGTATTGTGTGCTTACAGAAAGAACCTTTAAAATAACATAAAAGCATGAGGTAACTTGGAGCCTACTACCATATACATATATCACCAACCCTTTTGGTCGTTCCAGCTTTGGTTATGTCTTTCCTCGGCTGTCGTGTTGTGTTCCCGCAGCGTATGGTGCGGTAGGCTGAATAAACATTTCAGAATTTATAATGTGCCGCCTTCTGCCTTTTATGGCTAAGCACACAATCGACAGCGGGAACGGAAGCTTGAGCAGCTGCCAACTGGCCGACCGCAGCCCCAAAAACGTTGGGGGCAGCCTACTCTGGAACGCACTCCAAAATATATATTTTTCCAGTGCCTTTGGGCTTGTTAGCATGCACATGACATTTGTCTTTATACGTTAATCTCATTAAAGAAGCAATGCGGCGCAGACGTCCTCTCACAATTACAGCAACCTCTTTCAGCTTCCCACTCTTAATCCTTTCTCTCTACTTCAAATCTGCGTTGTGAATTGTGAGCTGTTTTGGATGGACAGTGGTTCAAAAGTATACAGAATATTATTTATTGGAAATCCAACAAGTTGAGTATAATAAAAATGATGAAATGTAATGATAGTTTTAGAGCAGCTTAAAAGCAGTCGGCAAACACACATCGATGAGCTGCCCCGTGCAAACTCCTACAAAATCCAAATAAATTATTTTGAAGAAAATATTTAACCATTTTTTAAATCTAAATGATTTGGAATCTCAATATCCAAGGACTCTAAAGGATGTACATTTGTGAGACTCTACTTGAGTTGATTTAAACAACCTTCAATCAGTGTGCCTAGTGATTTGTAAGCCCCGGCTATTGGTCCTCTTTGTCCGTCCGTCTGACCGTTGGACTCGGACCTCTTTTAATGCAAATGCAGGGGCAAATGGGCATTAGGACCGGCGCAAACCGAAGCTGGCCGCAATGTAAGCTGCAGGAGGAAAATGGGAGGTGGAGTACCCAAAAGTGGGCGGACTCGGATGCCGCAGATACTCTGCATACTATGAGTTACAATGTGCATCTTTTATGAGTTGGCGACGACACTGCACCGACTGTGTGCCTATGGGCCAGGAGTTTTGGAGTTTGCATTAGGCTTGCTTTGTGTCTGGGCAAATGTTTCGCCATCGATTAGTTGACTGCCGAATTGCCAAAAGCCGCACATTGCCAGAGAATCGAGACGAATTCGGACGTAAGAGCTTAGAACGGCAAATCCCATTCGAAAATCTTTTTGGGGTGCGCGCATTTGAATTTTGTGGGTTGTCGGCTGTGGAATGGTAATTGGTAATTTTATAAAGGCGCAGTTTAATTGATGAATTACCGTTGCACTCCGAAATCTCTCAAACCCAAAGGCCCGAATGCATCATTGCGATATCCATTGTATGGCTGAATGTTCGTATATATATGGCTATTTTGTGGTCTGACCTGGATTAGCAAATTTCATGTGTGTCCACAAAAGATAATTTGCACAGCTGACGAGGCACTCAGACGTGAATGCATCTGAATCATCACATTACCATTTCAGGATTTCCATTCCTACCTGCAAATAATAGTGCAGATTATTCTTAGGAATCCCCACAGGCAGGTGAAACTCTAAGAGCAAACACATCCTGAAAAATCCTTGGAGAAAACTTGGCCTGGTTGGTTTGCATTTATATAAAATTATTTATGGACTGTATAAGAAACATGAGATACAAAATGTGGAAAAATGGAGTAGATGATGTGTTTTCTGTTAAATTTGTACTTTGACAGTAAGAACCTAAAGAATCGGAAACCTAAAATCTTTTTAAGTGCTAACTTTTTTATTCTAATGAATAAACTGATTCTGAGCTTTAATTTTTGGTAGTATTTTGTAGTAGTATTTAGTTGACATTCATTAGTAAAACTGTGTACTTTTTTCGGCTCCAGTGGGTTCAGTTTACCAATTTGAAAGTTTAATAATTTCAACTTGAATCTGTCGAGTGCAAAATCGCAATTCCAGATCGTAGTGGGAGCTCGAGCTTGATAAGGCCACTTAAAGCTGCAAACGCATGTGCAACTAAATCGTCCACGCCACTGGGAAACATTTCCAATGACCTCTGGCAAACCAACTAGACACCCAGCATTTCCCTTTGACGCCTGCTCGCTCATTCACATTGAGATTGCATTTTGCTATCCGTCTACACTGTTGACTTATTTGCTTTGAGATAAACGCAAAGTTGATTTATACAACCCACCGACAATTCATTCAGCCATTCGCACCATTCACCCGCCCAGTCACACACTCATTCATTCATTAATTCGCCCATATAGACACGCAGTCAAGCGAACGAAATTCTTGTTTGTTTCTTTCTTTATTCATTGGGCAAGTAGCCGACTTTCTTTCCAGTGAGCCTGAGCAGAGGCTAACCGAGCTAAAAATCTAGGAAACCCTAAGTGAGGAAAAAAGAGTCAGGATTGGTAGTCGGGAGTCGCAAAGCGGCAGGACCTGGGCAGGCACTACGAAGCCACTTGGCCACGTCACTCCACAGTCAATCCTGGTCGGGAAATTTTTTCACACTTCTTTGCAAGTTCTACGAGCAGAAAGATTAGTGCAATTAAGTCTTGGTATTAAAAAAAAAATTTATATATTTTTTAAATACGTTTTTCTTAGAGTAAAATGGTTAATTGTATGTAAGTATAAAAGTATGTAACAGGTAGAAGTAAGCTTTATCGAATCTGAAGTATATTTTAATTTCATTTTAGGTGTCTATAAATTTGCAATAATATACAGTTGCGGCAACAATAATAGCACCAATGTGTAGGCAATTCTTCTTTGAGCTACTAAATGGTCATTTTTTGCAATATTTTTATTCTGTTTGTAAAGGTAAGTAGGGTTACATATCTACTAACTAAAACAAAAGTGGTTACGCCCACAATGCGGATGGTTTTTAAAACTTCGATACATTTATCATAAAAGTAGCAAAATTATGCGGCAACAAAAATAGCACTATTAACGGTTTTCGTCTTAAAACTTCATTTGCTCAGATTTTTTGGATGTTTTTCGTTTTGTTATATTAAGAATAAGTACTACTAAGTGAATTGGTAAAATAATGAATAAAATAGTGTTCCCAATGGGTGATTAAGCGCACTGTAATGGTACAAATAGAAGGACATTCAAAAAGCCAATTTATAAAGGCAATGCAAAAGATAAGTTTAGTTGAATCGTCGAATTCTTTAAAATAATGATTTTTAGTTACCTAAAACAAGAACACAAAAGAATAGCACGCAGTGCGAAAGCCGCAATGACCCCATAACTGTAAAAAAGTCATGTGCATGAATGCAAGTAGGACCCGTTTAAGCCGCCTATGAAGTTGCATTTTTTTTTTTATTATTTGTAAGTACATAAAAAGTTGGATATAATGTACATAAACAAAAATGATGCGCTTGACGTCCAAAAAAAAAATCTCCCTAGACTGCAGAGCATGGGTGAATTTGAAGTACGAGTCTTAAATAAGGCCCACAATTAAAGGGAAACTCTTTTATGGTCTGGCGGCGGAAAATTGCTTATGTTTAGATGAAAAAGGCTTAAAATACACCTCAGATAACCTACAAATCAAAAATTGAGTTCCCAATTCACATTTGCAAAGAATAATAATGGTGAAGCAAATATCATGGTATGGGCATATACTCGTACTATAATAATGGTACCATGTCATAATGTAAGCCCATACAGGATCAACATGTAAATTTGATAGCTCAGAAATTATGATGCAATTATATTCGTAATACAAAATTATTTTATTTTGGAAGCTTTACCACGATTATAAACCAAAAAAAATCTGATAGAGAGTCGTCTAAAGTATCAAAACCCTTAAGCCAAATGGTATAATGGGGACCTTTTAAGCCCCAGAACTAAAATAAATCGAAAATCTTTGCAGAAATGTTAAAAAACTATGTTTTTAATGCAAAACTGAAGAAAAACATCTGCCCTGGAGCTATTTTGAAAGAGTCAAACAACAATTTTGCCAAGGAAAGGTTCTGGTGTCTAGTGACGTCAGGTCGGTCGTTGTTGTTGTTGTTGTTGAAGCCCAAGCTTTAGAACAATATTTTTTTTACCTTAAGATGTATAAAATCATACATTTCAATCAAAAAAAATTTTCAAATCGCGGTTATTTTTAAGTTTTTTAAGCCTTTTCTTTAAGTGGTGCTATTTTTGTTGCCGCATAATTTTGCTACTTTTATGATAAATGTATCGAAGTTTTAAAAACCATCCGCATTGTGGGCGTAACCACTTTTGTTTTAGTTAGTAGATATGTAACCCTACTTACCCTTACAAACAGAATAAAAATATTGCAAAAAATGACCATTTAGTAGCACAAAGAAGAATTGCCTACACATTGGTGCTATTTTTGTTGCCGCAGCTGTATCTTAAGACCAGAAGTACAAACCCAGAATACATTTAGAAAGATGACTATATTTTACTCACTGCATACTTTTAGATATCAGGATAACAATCCAAGTCTAATTGTCCGTCCGTCCCTATAAACGCATAGATCTCCGAAATTATAAAAGGTAGAAAGTTGGGACTGTTCATGCAGATTTTAGGCATCCGCCGCGCAAGTTTGTTCCATTGGAGTGCCATGCCCACAATCGACTTTGACGGTAAATCTGTCTGACTCGCGCCCTTTTTTTTTGAATTTTGTAAAAGTGTATGAGCAAATAAAGGAATTAAAGCTAGGTGGTGTAGCGTTCTCTCGTGTTTTTATACCCGTTACTCGTAGAGTAAAAGGGTATACTAGATTCGTGGGAAAGTATGTAACAGGCAGAAGAAAGCGTTTCCGACCCCATAAAGTATATATATTCTTGATCAGGATTACTAGCCGAGCCGATCTAGCCATGTCCGTCTGTCCGTCTGTCCGGATGAACGCTGAGATCTCGGAAACTATGAGAGATTGAGATTTGGCGTGCAGATTGCTGAGCTTCTTTGTTTCTTTCAGAAGAGTGCCACGTCCACTCTAACGCCCACAAACCGCCCAAAACTGTGGCTCCTACAGTTTTGATGCTAGAATAAAAATTTTAACTGAAATGTACCTATCGATTGACCCAAAAAAAAGATTGCCACGCCCACTTTATCGCCCACAAACCGCCCCCAAACTTCAAAAAATAGTAAATATGAACGTGGATATCTCGGAAACTATTAAAGATAGAGAATTGGGATCTCAGATTTAGATTTCGTAGCCTTTTACGCAGCGCAAGTTTGTAACGCGAATATGCCACGCCCACTCTAACGCCCACAAACCGCCTAAACCTGTGGCGCCCACAATTTTCATGCTAGATAAAAAATTTTAAGTGAAATTGGTCTCGTCAATACCTATCGATTGATCCAAAAAATTTTCCACGCCCACTCTAACGCCCATAACGCTTCAATCTGTCTACCGCCGGTAGGTGGCATATTTCAATCACGCTTTGCTGCTTGCATATCTTCATTTCCCTTTGCTCCCTTTAGCTGACTATATCGTTCTTCCTTGTTTATGAAGTCAAAGCATTTAAAAAAAAGTTGCCTAATCTTCTGACCAAGCATCAAATATGCTATGGGGTACAAAGTAAAATATAAATTCATGTAGTCATGAGAAATGTCTTATATTTTACTGCGCATCACATTCTGTAAATTTCAGTCATACATTCAGTCTTTTTACTTATTTACAATTAACCACTTTATTAAAATAACTTAGGCAAGTGAGTGCCTTATGTAAGACACCCGTGCTTGGCTGTTCAGCAATTGATTTGCCTTTTTTTAGTTTGTCCCTTATATTTACGACTAACTGCTCAGCTCTCGCGACAAAGGCTAAAGGACAAAGGGTTTGACTTTAGTTTTTATTGATTATTGCTTAATGGTTTGTTTATCTTGTAAAGGTGACGTCAGTGTTGATGTGCGATATTGATATAAATAAAACATGGCGTTAAATAAATATATTCTAATTGATTGTATAACCATTTAGATACTCTAATTTACATTTTGGAAAATAGAATCTGTGAAATAAGTTTTTGCTATCTTTAGGTTTACACATTGAGATGGATCACTTAAGAGCATTTGCATAAGATATCTACGAAGTTTTCCAGAGTCTCTACTGCGCACGCAATCATTTATTTGGTTCTAACGCATATAGGGAGGAACTACCCTCCTAAAACCACGCTTTGGGGCATGTATATTTAGGCCTTTATGGGATGGCGGGTGAATAATGACGGCTTGTATGCTTAGCGGCAATTAATCAGCGGGACTGTCCGCACCCAAACATGCGTGAATAGCCATGTCCCACCACAAAATCACCCTGGCTAAAAGGAGATGGTTGAATATGAGAGAGCGGGGAATTGAACAGGCGGCCCTAAAAATGTTTTGCTGTAATTAACTTAGATAAACAAAGACGCCAAAGCGACGTTCGCCTGCAAGTGCAACTATGTCCTTCAGGGTCCACCCCAACACCACCCCAAACGAAAGCAAAGGAAGATGCGAGCGAGAGAAAGAGGCAAGAAAAGTAGAGGAAGCGAAGTGGCTTGGCCTAGAAGTCGCAGGCTTTCTTCTTTCCTCTATATGTATATATATATTTATTTATACATTGCCGGCATACTTGCCAGACGCAGTTGAGAAAAATCATAGCTCAAATAAATCGTAATTAGCCGTGTAAACATTTACCAGATGTTACTATATGTGTGTATATTTGTGGGTAAGACAAAGCGATATCATAAATTGTACATTGAGTCCAGTCTCTGGGTAAAAATTCAGTTCTACACTTCCTCCGATTGCCTGACAACAACAGCCACAAAATTATTACCACGAAAAATTAGTACACCAAAAAAAAATCGCCCTTAAATCAAGAAATTCAGAAGGAAGCGTTTCCGACCCCATAAAGTATATATATTCTTGATCGGGATCACTTGCCGAGTCGATCTAGCCATGTCCGTCTGTCCGTCTGTCTGTCCGGATGAACGCTGAGATCTCGGAAACTAAAAGAGCTACAATACTGGAATTAGGCATGCCGATTCCTGAGATTCCTGCGCAGCGCAAGTTTGTTTCAACAGAGTGCCACGCCCACTCTAACGCCCACAAACCGCCCAAAACTGTGGGTGGTACAGTTTAAATGCTAGAATAAAAATTTTAACTGAAATGTATTGTTCTCATCAATACCTATCGATTGACCCAAAAAAAAAGTTTGCCACGCCCACTTTAACGCCCACAAACCGCCCACAAACTTAAAAAAATTGTAAATATGAACGTGGATATCTCGGAAACTATCAAAGATAGAGAATCGGGATCTCAGAATTAGATTCCGTAGCCTTGTACGCAGCGCAAGTTTGTTACGCGAATATTCCACGCCCACTCTAACGCCCACAAACCGCCCAAACCTGTATCGCCCACAATTTTCATGCTAGATAAAAAATTTTAACTAAAATGTATTGGTCTCGTCAATACCAAAAAAAATATGCCAAGCCCACTCTAAGGCCCATAACGCTTAAGTCTGTCTACCGCCGGTAGGTGGCGCATTTCAGTCTCGCTTCGCTGCTTGCATATCTCAATTTCCCTTTTGTCCCTTTAGCTGAGTAACGGGTATCTGATAGTCGAGGTACTCCTTGTTTTAAATAAATAATTTTCTTAAATTTATGGTTTGCTATTTCTGGAAATAATGACAAATTTTTTCTTAAATCCTTAAAATTAAGGAACATTTTCTTAAAATAAGAAAAAAACTATTTATAATGTTAGATTACCTTTCATTACACTTAAGGAATTTGGTTGGTCTTGTATACCAATTTTGTATTTTAAATGGATAAAACCGTTTCTATTTTAATGGCAATTATTACATATGAATTTAGTCAATAAATTTTTATATATACCTGAATTTATTAAAGATTTATTTTATATAAATACTTTTTATAAACATATAAATAACAAATGGAAAAATCCTTACCTCAGACAACCCCGGCATGAACTCGAACCCGCAATTGCTCACACCATAGCTAGACGTCTTAACCATTCGGCAACGCGTGCTTATTGTCAAACAATGACTAAAAAGGGCTATGGTGCTTTTGGTCCAGCTTTACGCATACCAATAACGTTTATTCTAATCTAAACCCTTTTAACAACCGTTTAAACAATTTGGTAAATAGAAAAAATAAACTAATAAGAATAAAAATTAAATAAATTAAAAAAAAAAGAAAAATAAATCAGCAAAGGGTACACGAACCAAGTACTTTTGTACGATTGTTTATTGACCGGACGTCTTTACCAGCTAGACCACCATCAAAATGTATAAAAACGTCACTTTTCCCTTAAAATATGGGTATTTCTTTACTAAATTTAAGTAAGAATTTACCATTATTTCAAGAAAAAAAATCAAGAAAAATTCGCCATTAGTTAAAGAAAAAATTTCGATTCTTCATCTTCTTCCTTACAAAAAAAAAAATAAGGCGAAATTCCGTAAATTTTAGAAACTTTTTCTATAATCAAGAAAATATTTCTTAATTCAATGGCGTTTTAAAATCAAGGGCGATTTTCTAATATTTATGGTGTTTTTTTGTTTTTTGAGTGTAGGCAAATTTGCAGATGAACTGTGTCGGATAAATTACACGATAAGCATATAATTTACATTGTTGATCTTAGAAATTCTTAACAGGTAAGCTTATCCTTACAAAAGTAATTTTTTATATCTAATCAGAGAAAGAATTGAAAGATGTACTTAAGTACAGAATAAAAGCCCATTGGGTCATCTGGTCATCACTTGCAGTTTATCGACCCGCACATTGAACGCTCATAAATTTCATGGAATTAATTAATGCATCTGCTGGCTGTTGTGGCTGGCATTGTTCTTATTATTATTATTGCTCTTATTGTTTAACTCTTGTGTTGTCGGCGTTGGCATTTGATTGTGTTTGTGCTGTTCCTATAATTTCTGATCTGGCTTAATGACGCATGAACTGCTGGAACGGGGTCCTCCTATTCGAAGGGTCG
Organism: Drosophila subpulchrella; assembly: GCF_014743375.2. Taxonomy (NCBI): domain Eukaryota; kingdom Metazoa; phylum Arthropoda; class Insecta; order Diptera; family Drosophilidae; genus Drosophila; species Drosophila subpulchrella. Next base: position 285,661 of record NC_050610.1, read on the forward strand.
AGGTCACAATTGTTCATGTTGCATGTCATTCCCGATCTGCGGTTCATTGACTGACGTGGCAATGTCTGCTCAGTGTTAACAATTGATTCCTTACCTCTTACCGAACTCGCTGAGAAAAGAGCAACGCATGTATACTCGTAATTACTGCTGACATCGTGAGTACCTGTCTGGTAAATGGTAAATGATTCAGTTTACGAGTTCCTTGGGCTTCTTCAATTGAATACGTGCGAGTGGGAGACCTTTTTAATTGTTCGGGGTCAGGGATTGATTTAAAAAGGATTTTCTTTAATGATTGTCTTCTTTGGGTCTCGAATTTGGCTGGCATCTTAAATTGGGCTTATTTGAGTTTTAGGGAAAGGTCATTTACTTGAGTCTCTTTATGGTTTTTGTTCTCAAAGGGTTACTTTAAGTATTTTATTATTCATACTTTAAAACCCCATAATATATATAGATTCTCTAAAAGACATTTTCATCTTTTAATGTTAAATTACATCTCATTCTTGTCTTTTCAGGTATGTAAGACAAGCACAGCAACCAGGATATTTTTAAAAAGCAGTATGTATTTAAAAAGAAGGTTATGGGTTTTTCAAATTGAATTTGTCGATTTCTTAAAAAGTGTCAACATTTCAAGGTTATCATTATAAAAACTTAGAAAGAAGATCTAGCCTTTAGTGAACCCTTCCCCGCCCCATGCACTAATGCTCCCCAACAACATATTGAATTTTAAATCAATTTTTCCACATCTTCGAAAAAATATTACGTAACTCGCGTTTTAAAATCTTTTCTTAAAGACTTTTAGAAAATGTTTACATTCCAATGAACTCTTCAAGATTTTCTTCTGTGTAATCTTTTTTCTTTGTGTACCCTTCATTTTTAGTTCTGGTTGACCTTTTTGCTTTTTCGCTACATTTATTTCTAGAGTTTAGAAAATTACATTTTAGTGTGATATTTGATGTCATATGGGCATTTCCAGGGGTCGCGAACGTACGTTCGTACGCACTAAGTGCAAATGAAAAAATGAAAAAAAATCTTTTCAGAATTTTTTTTTTTGCTATTCGATAGCATTTTGTTAGTTCTTTGCTTAGTGTAAATTATGGGATTTATTGAGCTATCGTTTTCATAATATTGGCAAAAAACATACGGTCGCGAACTTACACAAAATGGAAGTCGACTTTGGCTTAATGTAGTAAAATGCAAATATCTGCGAATTGGGACGGATTACTCTAAAGCAATAACTTTACTTTTAAAATGGATTCATGTAGCTTTCATTCGAATCTGTTCCCAAGGAAATATCTCCATTTGTTTTTTTTTAATTGAATTAAGTACCGGTCGCGAACGTACGGGTCGCGAACTTACGATATTTCCATGTTTTTTTATTAACAGTTAATGGAACATTTTTTTGCTCTCCTTGAATTTTTATCTTATTAGATTGCAATAAAGAGATTTTTCCTTGCGAAAAAATTAATCATAAAAATGCCTTTAAAAGTAGCTAAAAATTAAAAAAATTAATTTTTTTAGTTTTTAGGGACATTTCTACAGCAAAACAAATGAAATATTCTTTGGTTCCACTGTATTATGAAAATATGGCCATTGATTTGTGAAAATACGCAAAAAATTCGATGATTTTGAAGATTTTTTTGTTTCGGTCCTGGTTGACCATTTTTCGGATTTGCCCATATACACCTATGCCTCGCTTTGCATGATACGTTCCAACAAAAATCCAACGCAAATTGAAACGACGCAAAGTGAATTAGGATTTTCCATAGCATACCATGTAATGTTCGAAAATGGGTTCCAGGGTTACAAACATACTACTTTTTAAAAAGAAAATTGAGCAAAGTGATCATAAAACAAAATATTTACCTTATTTTGTAGACTCAGGTTGATTTGATTTTATTGCACAAGTAACTTTATTTCGAGAGCGTTTCTTCCAAGTGATTCTTACAATGACACTACATCAAGCAAGCAAATTGAATAAGCGAGCCGAAACAATAAAGGGGAATTCCCGTGTTGTAATTGCGTAGCGCAATTAAGGTGTTGCCACCCTTTTAAAATATATTAACGACTTCATCCCAAAACAACTCAACATCGAAAATCTAACGACGCACAATGAAAATTAGTTCTAATTTAGAAGCGACGCAACTTCGAAAAAACGCAAAACGAAACGACGCAAAGCGAGGAATAGGTGTATATATATGTTGATATATACATATGTATATATATATATATCGAAGGAACCTCCCCCGCAATTTGGCTTTGGCTGAGTGAGGTGAATTAAGTCTTTTCAAGGAGGAGTCAGAACACAACAATGGAATGCCTTGCTATCTCCCTGTTGCACAATGTTAGAGTTGCACTTAACTTCAGACAGAGGAAAGCTGAGCTGCACAATAAGCGTAAGGACAACCGGAGAAAAGATAAGCAGGATACTGAATGGTCACCCTTTCCACTCCATTCAGCATTATTTTTTTCTCAGTGTGTGCCAGATCCGACAAAAACAAAAGTAACATGAAAGTAGCATGAAAGTAGCAGTTTTGCAGTTTCTGCCGGCAAAGTCAAGTGCCGGGGAGATTATTCTTACACGATAATACACTTTTCTCATTTTACTGACAGGGCTCGCCTTTAATATTCTCTAGCTAAGTGTTCAGACGGTATGATAATTGTAATGCATTGTAATTTTTTTTCTAGCATGAAAATTGTGGGCGCCACAGGCTTGGTCGGTTTGTGGGCGCTAGAGTGGGCGTGGCATATTCGCGTAACAAACTTGCGCTGCGTACAAGGACACGTAATCTGAATTTGAAATGTTAATTCTCTAACTTTTATAGATTCCGATACATCCGCGTTCATACTTACGATTTTTTGTGGGTTGCGCTGGGTTGCCCAAAAAAAAGTTTTCCACGCCCCCTTTAACGCCCACAAACCGCCCACAAAATTCAAAAAATCGGAAATATGAACGTGGATATCTCGGAGAGAGATAGAGAATTGGGATCTTAGATTGAGATTCCGTAACCTTGTACGCAGCGCAAGTTTGTTATGCGAATATGCCACGGCCACTCTAACGCCCACAAACTGCCCAAACCTGTGGCGCCCACAATTTTCATGCTATATAAAAAATTTTAGCTGAAATGTATTGGTCTCGTCAATACCTATCGATTGATCCAAAAAAATGTTGCCACGCCCACTCTAACGCCCATAACGCTTAAGTCTGTCTACCGCCGGTAGGTGGCTCATTTCAATCTCGCTTTGCTGCTTGCATATCTCCATTTCCCTTTGGTCCGTTTAGCTGAGTAACGGGTATCTGATAGTCGTGGTACTCGACTATGGCGTTCTTCCTTGTTTTCATTGCAATGCTACTCAAGCTATTGCCATAGCTGGAATTTCCTTGGTAATTTTTTCATTTCATGAGAAACTCAACTTAGACATTTCTTGCACATGCAGCATGTGACGTCACATGGCCATGTGAATGGCCCAAATTGAACAATTTTCGGCATGTAGTTGGATATTTATAGTCAAAACAAAATCTCATTAAAATTTTTAAAAAATGTTAAAAAACGTACAGTGGGCGTGAAACTCTGCTGAAACAAACTTGCGCTGCGCAAGAACCTCTAAAATTTACATGCCAAATTCCAACTTTCTAGCTCTTACACTTTCCGAGATCGCAGTGTTCAAACGGACGGACAGACAAACATATCTAGATAGACTCGGCTAGCGATCCTGATCAAGAATTTATATACTTTATAGGGTCGGAATCGCTTTCTTTCTACCTGTAACATGCCTTACGACGAATCTAGTATACCCTTTTACTCTTCGAGTAACGGGTATAAATAGGTTCAAGTGAAACTGACAGAAGGCAACATTTTGCGATGATGGAAGATACGAATAAAAATGTATCTATATCTATTTGCCATTCGAATGCAACAGTTGCAGTTCAGCACACATGGGACGATTATAAAAGATGTTTCGTTTTTCCGTCCCTTCAGACGCACTGAACCAATATCAATTGAGAAGCTGAACAAAATAATTTCTATATTTGTCTTTGCTGTACAGAGTTTGACACAGTTTCGTTAAGTAATTGAATTCAATTGTATTTTCAGTAACCCCATCGACTTTGGCTGAAGTTTAAATAAAAAGCCAAAAATCGATTGAACTCTCTAACACATTAAATTGGTTATTGTTTTGGGTTAGATTTCAGTAGATAAATAGAAAACAAAATCAATACCTGACATAGAAACATAGAAAAATACTTACAGTCACAGCGCTATATGTTTTATAACAGATATAAAGGAGGAAAATATTTTTTATATTAAAAATGTGTTTTTCATTTATTGTCGATACCGATTTCCCTTGTATTTAGCACACATTTTCGTACTAATTAATATTTTTATTTTATCCCTATATACTTTTTGGTCTTCAATGAGACTTTATGCAATTGAATTTGGCCTGCCAAAGTAATTATTTCCATAACGTTTGAACTGTCATTTATTTTAAATAATTTACCAAAAAAGATTCGTTTAAATTTGGAATTATTTCAATCAGGGTGCTTATCCCGTCACATCCACTGCCCGCAGGCCAACAAAATGTATTTCCCCAACAATTATTTTCCCATTATGGTTATTTCGACTCTTGACCGACGCTCGAAAAATTAAAGTAAAAACAAAAACCAAAAAATTACACATGCCAAACCATCAAATTAGTGTTAACCGCAAAGGATTTTAAAAACAATTCAAACACTGCCCTCCCATTCGTCCATCAAAAATAAAAAACCGATGGGTAAAATGGGAAAAACCCGAAAAGGGAGAACGTGCCATAGAAAAGACTAATTACACTTCACTAAAAACTTTAACGACGAGTGCCGGCAATCTTGACGAGGGTACGGAATGGTGGACTCGGATTTTGGGACTTTTGAGGTGGGCCAACCCAGCAACCGCATTGCTGTAATAAGAGAAATATTTTAGTGTAAACACAACTTCCATCCAGTGTGTGCAAAGGGTTTTCAGGGGCGTTGCATGCCACACACGCAACAGCCGCATTCCCAAGATACATTTGTATCTTCTGAGCTCTCCTAAACGAGGGAACCCAAACCAGAACGAATGTAAATGTCTGTCTGTTGGATATTCCGATGGGTGGGGCTGAGGCACTTGCTCAGCGGTGCATTCGACATGAACGTGTCGAAAGTAAGCTGCAGTTGCGAATGACAAAATCCCGCCTCGCTACGTGATCCAGCTTGGCTATATATCTATAACTTTATCGCCGGTAGTATATACATATGTATCGTCTTGGACTGACAGAGAAAACTATTTGTCTCGGCATATCTTCGGCGTCAGGATTAAGTTCTTCCTGTCTCAATCGCCTCCAATGCTCCGGCCTTTGTTGCAGATTTCCCCCAGAAACGTAAAAGTGCCAGCGCACTGCATCAGATTTCAAAACCATCGTTAAGTGGGTCTCACACTTTTATACGGTTTCTTAAATTTTAGTTTGACGATACCTAAGCGTCTAGTTATTAAGATTTGTTTCCCTATCCCATTCTATATTGCCTGAACACAACAATTTAAAGTTAGTTTCACATACATACGGGACGTTTCACATCAACCCGGCCACCCCCTTTTTTATTTTAAAAGTACACAGTACCACCTTGAGATCATAGCACATCATTTACAAGACTTATCCTCATAACTTTTTCGACCATATTACCACTCTTTTGACGAATACCCACGTATTATAGTTTGCACTACAACGGAAGACACGACTTACATAAACCAAAAGCAGGTGGATTTGTCTTTACATGGCCGATTACGAGAAAAATAGTTGACTTTTTTTCAGCCATAGATGACCACTCAATAGCATATTTTAAATCTAAAAGATGGATTTCATCCAAAGGGTCAGACCGAAAAAATACCATTATATTTTTCCCAAAAAGCTCCCACTTCAACGCAATTTTTTTCACTTCTTTCAAAGTGGGATCTTTGTCGAGTAACAAGTTATGATTATACCCGTTACTCGTAGAGTAAAAGGTATACTAGATTCGTCGGAAATTATGTAACAGGCAGAAGGAAGCGTTTCCGACCCCATAAAGTATATATATTCTTGATCAGGATCACCAGCCGAGTCGATCTAGCCATGTCCGTCTGTCCGTATGAACGCTGAGATCTCGGAAACTATAAGAGCTACAATACTGGGATAAGGCATGCAGATTCCTGAGATTCCTGCGCAGCGCAAGTTTGTTTAGCTATGTGCCACGCCCACTCTAACGCCCACAAACCGCCCAAATCTGTGGCTACTACAGTTTTGATGCTAGAATAAAGAATGTAACTGAAATGTATTGCTCTCGTCAATACCTATCAATTGACTCAAAAAAAGTTTGCCACGCCCGCTGTGACGCCCACAAACCGCCCACAAACTTAAAAAAATCGTAAGTATGAACGTGGATATCTCGGAAACTATCAAAGATAGAGAATTGAATTCTCAAATTTAGATTCCGTAACCTTGTACGCAGCACAAGTTTGTTATGCGAATATGCCACGCCCACTCTAACGCCCACAAACTGCCCAAACCTATGGCGCCCACAATTTTCATGCTATATAAAAAATTTTAGCTGAAATGTATTGGTCTCGTCAATACCTATCGATTGATCCAAAAAAAATTTGACACGCCCACTCTAACGCCCATAACGCTTTAATCTGTCTACTGCCGGTAGGTGGCGCATTTCAATCTAGCTTTGCTGCTTGCATATCTCCATTTCCCTTTGGTCCCTTTAGCTGTTCCTTGTTTTTTGTTTAATTTGTTGTATTTCCTAAAACTTGTTTAAAGACATTATAGCCAAATGATGTAATTATTTTGACAAACTTTATAAAGAACTAATCATAATTTAATGAATGCAACAGTCCGTAACGTAATAGTTCAAATCCTTAATTTGTACGTTCTTAGACATAAAATAGAAGTAAAAACCATCTAATCAATAAATCCGTCTGTATGGAATTATACTATAATATTATAATTTAAGTATACAACTTGTCCAGTGATAAAAAAGTAATTGAAATCAAAGAAAATTAAACGGTTTTACTTTTTCACTACAAAGTCAGAGCCTAAAGTTTTGAAATGTAGAACTCGCCCTGCCAGTGCCACGCCCACTGTCCCCGGGGCAAGCTGAATGAAATGGAACTAAAGTGCGAGATATAGAAACATGTGTCTACGTTCGCATCGGCGCCAAAAGGAAACTTCACACAAGTGAGACAAGCCAGCATGCATTAAAAATCCACGCTTCCGGCAGGAGCTCACCCCCAAAGGGCAACAACCATTGGCAGTGTCTGTTCCCCTCCCCAAAAAACACTCCCATGCTGGATTTCAATAAAACGATACACAAGCACACATAAATAAGGGAAGAGAAAAATCTAGGGAATGACAAATGCATTTCGAGTGTTTGCGGCAAACTCCAAAATGAAATACATATTACTTAGCAACAAAAAAAGAAAGCACAGAAATTAGATTCAGTAGAATAGGTTAGGTTTTCTATATTTATTTAGGGATATAAATATCCACATTTCATTAAATACACAGTGGCCTTACTTTGCGATTGACTAAGAGAGTAGTACAATTTAAAACCAAAATAGCTGCAGATGTACATTTAAATCACAATTTAATATGTCGAACACACTCTCAAGATCCACGAATTAGAGGGTGCTCAAAAAAAGGTAGGACGTTTTATTTTGTTTTGCTGAGTTGCATTTTTGTTTTGCCAGAGGATGAAGCAAGCAGGGATGTGTATATATCATGACAGATTTAGCAAGGTGATGCTATCTCCTTTTTTGATTTTTTTGCTTACAAATTTAATATTGCTGCTGGCCATTTTTCTCATGCTTGGTTGGGTGTGTCAGCCTTGCCTGTGGGGCGCTTTGAGATGATTTGTAATCCGCTTTTACAAAAATAAAAAAATAAATTTTAAAAACTAATTTAAAACAAGACAAAACGCTATAGTCAACGGCATCGACTATCATATACCGGTAACTCAGTCAAAGGGAGTGTGGAGGTATTGAGATGTCACCACACAAAAACGCCACCTACCGTTTATTCCTATCGGCTGTTCACGTGCAGAGCGTGCAGATTCCTGAGCTTCTTACGCAGCGCAAGTTTGTTTCAGCAGAGTGCCACGCCCACTCTAACGCCCTCAAACCGCGCAAAACTGTGGCTCCTACAGTTTTAATGCAAGAATAAACTGAAATGTATTGTTCTCATCAATACCTATCGATTGACCCAAAAAAAAGTGTGCCACGCCCACTTTAACGCCCACAAACTTTAAAAAAATCATAAATATGAACGTGGATATCTCGGAAACTATCAAAGATAGAGAATTGGGTCACAGATTTAGATTCCGTAGCCTTGTACGTAGCGCAAGTTTGTTACGCGAATATGCCACGCCCACACCAACGCCCACAAACCTTTAAGCCTGTGGCGCTAGATGCTAGATAAAAAATGTTAACTGAAATGTATTGGTCTCGTCAATACCTATCGATTGATCCAAAAAATTTGCCACGCCCACTCTAACGCCCATAACGCTTTAATCTGTCTACCGCCGGTATGTGGCGCATTTCAATCTCGCTTTGCTGCTTGCATATCTCCATTTCCCTTTGGTTCCTTTAGCTGTGTAACGGGTATCTGATAGTCGAGGTACTCGACTACAGCGTTCCTCCTTGTTTTTTATGAATTACCGATTTGAAAAATTTGTGGCATAAAAATGGATGTTGATAATCAGAACAAAATCTTATTTACAATGTGGGCACTAGACGTGTTTTAGCGTAATAGACAAACTTCTGAGATCTTAGCGTTCATGAGGACAGACGGACATGGCTAGATCCACTCGTTTAGTGATCCTAATCAATAATATATATATACTTTATGGGGTCGGAAGCTCTAGCTGTGATACACATTCCGACGAATCTAATATACCCTTTACCTCTTCCAGTAACGGTTATTAAAACCGGTACATTGCTGAAATTGCATAACATTTTTGTCATGCAAAGCTATCAACTAGAAATATGCATGAGGGGGATGATTTGGCTTCCCCTAAAGCGCAGCTTTCATTATAAAGCCTGTTGCAAACTTGAAAAGCTAAACAAACTTTTTACTCCGGCTCTTCCATAGCTTGATCTCTTCGGTGCGCTGTATAGTAAGTACGCCTGGAACAATAAATCATATGCTACGAATCAATACAACTTGTTAATTTTCCGCTCCAATTAGCTGGGTATATATTCTCTCAACCAATCTCGGCAATGGCGAGAAATAAAAGAAAAGAATAAGTTTGCACAATGGCGAAACAACTTCCACAAGAACACAACAAAAAACGTTTTAATGAATGGCCCGATTTCAATAATTTGGCGTGTACATGGATATTGCTTAAAAAAAAACAAAGCCTCATTTAAATGTTAACAAAGTATACAAAATTGTGGGCGCTAGGCAGGTTTTAGCGTTATGGACGTTTGTAGGCGTTAGTTTCCGATATCTCAGCGCGATAGGGCGGACATGTCTAGATCGAATCAACAATGTATATCACTGAGGACGGCTGTCCACGTAGTGACGAACGGGCACCAGGAGAGTCTGCGAAAAAGACTTATTTATATGTAGAGCCGCATATAATTTATATAGAATTAAGAAGGAAGAACGCTATAGTCGAGTACCTCGACTATACGATACCCGTTACTCAGCTGAAGGGACCAAAGGGAGATGCAGATATGCAAGCAGCAAAGCGAGATGGTAATGCGGCACCTACCCGCGATCTGAATATATGGTTATATGGGCGGCAGACAGATTTAAGCGTTATGGGAGTTAGAGTTAGCGTGGCAAACTTTCTTTGAGTCAATCGATAGGTCAACACCTATAGGTCAACCACACGTAGACTAACACATTTCAGTTAACACTTTTTTCTAGCATGGAAATTGAGGGTGCCACAGTGTTGCGCGGTTTGTGGGCGTGCCATATTCACGTGACAAATACTCTAGCAAGACTTTAGAAATTTCATTTGGATTGGGAAACACAGCGGTGAAAGTGTAAAAGAGAAAGTGTAGAAAATTGGAGCTGGTGGGGATAAATTCCCCAAGTTTTTTTCTTACTAAAAATACGCGTCGAATGACACCTCATTTGTTAAAATAGAATGCAAAAGTTATTCCAAATGGGGGACTTTCCAAAATGAAAATGTTTGTCCCAATGTTTGTGGGTTTGTATGAATCCTTTTTATTATTTACATACATTATAATACATGGGTGTATTAAAAACATCGATATAGAAAACTTTTGATCTACGTCTTTTGGAAAAACCCGCTAGTTTAGCGGGTAGTAAAAAAATAGTTCGATTTTAAAGGCTTTTAGTTTCTAAAGAACTAATGCTACAGATACGTGCTATATGTCGCTGAATAGGTGAATATGCTAATCACGATATCTATGCCTAAATTATCTAAATACAATAAAGTTATAGCAAAGCGTTTTTTCAAACCACTTATTGTCTTTTTTTTCAAAATTGGTTCGAACGATTTCCTTTTAAATTTCAAACTATAAAGCCTTTGAGATTTTAATATGTTACACTTTTTGCCAAAAAAATGAACAAGGAAGAACGCTATAGTCGAGTACCTCGACTATCAGATACCCGTTACTCAGCTAATGGGACCAAAGGGAAATGGAGATATGCAAGCAGCAAAGCGTGATTGAAATGCGCCACCTACCGGCGGTAGAGAGATTTAAGCGTAATGGGCGTTAGGTTGGGCGTGGCAAATTTTTTTTTGGATCAATCGATAGGTATTTACGAGACCAATACATTTCAGTTAAAATTTTTTATCTAGCATGAAAATTGTGGGTGCCTCAGGTTTAGGCGGTTTGTGGGCGTTAGAGTTTGCGTGGCATATTCGCGTTACGAACTTGCGCTGCGTACAAGGCTACGAAATCTAAATCTGAGATCCCAACTCTATCTTTAATAGTTTCCGAGATATCTACGTTCATATTTACGATTTTTTGAAGTTTGGGAACGGTTTGTGGGCGTTAAAGTGTGCGTGGCAAACTTTTTTTTGGGTCAATCGATAGGTATTGATGAGAACAATACATTTCAGTTAAAATTTTTATTCTAGCATAAAAACTGTAAGAGCCACAGTTTTGGGCGGTTTGTGGGCGTTAGAGTGGGCGTGGCACTCTGCTGAAACAAACTTGCGCTGCGTAAGAAGCTCAGAAATCTGCACGCCAAATCTCAATAGCCTAGCTCTTATAGTTTCCGAGATCTCAGCGTTCATCCGGACGGACAGACAGACGGACAGACGGACATGGCTAGATCGACTAGGCTAGTAATCCTGATCAAGAATATATATACTTTATGGGGTCGGAAACGCTTCCTTCTGCCTGTTACATACTTTTCGACGATTCTAGTATACCCCTTTACTCAACGAGTAACGGGTATAAAAAGTGCTGGTATATCATTTTTTTTTTATGATTATCAATACTTATCCTAACATTATTAAATCTGACCTTTCATTAAAAAGCAATGAGCAAGGCCGCTAGGTGGCACTAGTTCTGTCTTTTTTTATAATTTCCTTTTTTGCAAACACATTATGGTCTTTTTTACTACTTTCTAGAAATTTAACATTGAACAATGACAGGCCATTATGAAGTTTATATGTAAATGGACTTCTGGGTGTGCATTTAGACGTAAGAAAAATAAAGCGAATTTTAATTAAAATATGGCAAAAAATGTTTGCGCAGCTAACAAAAAAAGGTAAATGCAGATGTTTAAATTACAATTTTGACAAGTTAAATACTTGTAAACAAATCTGTGCATTAAATTATTTTAAATCGTAAATGGTTTACATTAAATACCTTAAGTTCCTTGTATCATTTACCAAGTCAAGCCAAATGTCAAGAAAGCATTTCTGCAACTTATGAGAATGCGTGTAGCTATCTTAACATCTTCACAACACTGTGAGCAGCAACTTTTAAACCAGATAGCAAATTTAATTTAAAGATCAATCGAAATTCAGTTGAACAAGAAGAACAATATTTATCCAAGGAGATATCACTTATGGGTGGGTTGCAGCATTGCAACCATTTGGTGGCACACCACCACAGCAACACCGTTACAGGAATTGCAGCAACTTTATAGCTGATTTGTAGCATGCAGCAAGCAATAATTCAATGTTATATGGAGGGGTTGATACAGGGAATGCGAAAAGCCACGATGGCGTAAAGGAGACAAAAGCCTTCATTGCTGGAATATTCCAACACCTTCGACAATTTCGCTGCGGAATGGCATCGGGGTCAGGGACTGGGAGTGAGGACGGCGTGGTGGTCAGTGTTGCCAACTTTTTTCTCGAAAAAAGCTGTTTTTGACGGGAAGATCAATCAAAAAAAATCCAACAAAATGTTGAATAGCCCTGCTCCATTGTCTTTACCGGTAAGGCCTAATATTCAACCTAACAAAAAGTCGTCCAAAACCAAAAATTGTATATGAAAAAAAAGTCACAAAAATTTTGGGACGTTTTTTTATATGAACTTTTTGGTTTTTGGACGACTTTTTGTTAGGTTGAATACTAGGCCTAAAATGACAAAAAAAACTTTAAGATATTACTGTTTTATTCTTTTGAGCATACATTTTGTTTTGTGGGTATACACAAAAAAAATCTAAAAAAGGACTCAAAAAATTTTAAAAACCACTTTTCCCACGCCAGCTTTGTAAAATGTTTTACCAAATTTCCCTAAAAAAAACAGCTTTGACGGGAAAAAAGCGACTCTGGCAACACTGGTGGCTGTGCAGGCGCCGGCTGTTTGCAAGTGCAATCCATCTGTTCTGCCAATCTGCCCCTGCCGCCAGTCTGTCCCTTAGCCTGCCACTCATCCTACCCGAAACGGCCACATAGGGATATAAGGATCCAGTACAGATTAGTGGGAGGAGGAGTAGTCAGAGTCACATACCTTCTTCTTAAATGCAATCGGTTGCACCTTTGAAGCGTGTCTGTGATGCACCACCAACAGCGTCAACACAAATAAATTTGCATAGTCAGCTGCAATTTATTTAGAGATGGTAAATGAATAAAATGCTTAAGCGATAGATTTTCCAAACTCACTATTCCAGACGGAGGAATTATTATCATTGCACTCTGCCAAAAATTCACATCAAGCTATCAGGAATAATGAACGTATAAAACTAGAACAAGAGAAAACGCAACTAAACTCAGCTAAACGGAGTGCGAGATTGCACACCACACAAAAGCGACACCTATCGTTCATTCCTATTCTCTTAACACGCCACCTAGGTATCGCGGTATGTTGCGTGTAAGTGAAGTCTCACAAATAGCCGATTTGCTGCTTAAATATATATCACAGCTCCTTTCGCAACTGTTGAATTTGCTAATTATTTATTATTATTATAACTTTTTATACCCTTGCAGAGGGTATAATGATTTCAGCCAGAGGCTTGCAACGCAGTCAAGGAGACGTTTCCGACCCCATAAAGTATATAAATTCTTGATCAGCATCACAAGACGGTCTGACCGTCTGTCGTCCGATTGAGCGTTGTGGTGTGGGAAACTTTACGAGCTGGAGAGTTGGGACATCAGATTTAGATTCCTTATCCTCGAACGCAGCGCAAGTTTATTACGCTTACTCTGACGCCCATAAACCTCCCAAAACTCTGGCTCCTACAATATAAGTGCTAGAAAAAATTTTTTAGCTGAAATGTATTGTTCTCGTCAATACCTATCGATTAATCAAAAAAAAAATGTCCACTCAAACGACCATAAATCGCCCACAACCTTAAAAAATCGTTCATATGAATGCTGATACCTCGAAAACTATCAAAGATACAGAGATGGAATTTCATATTTAGATTCCTTAGCAAGCAGTGGCTTGTATAGTTATAAGTATTTGGCGCGCAGTCTTCCGATTTTCAACGATAACAGAGAGAGTAGAGTGGCCCTGCTGCCTTGTGCTTTTGCTAGGTTAAGCGGCTGGATGGATCTAAACTACCAGGATTTATAAATTCTTATACATGCAAGGTGATTTCTACTTATGTAGACTTATTCCAACTTATTCCAAAGAAATGGAGAAATTCATGCTGGGGAGGGCGCAGGTTGGTTTTTTTTCATATTTGGCAGACTGAAGCGTTATTTCTAGTTCATATCCCCTGTAAGTAATAGTTTTGAAGAACTCTCTATGTATATATATATATACCATCTCTAACACTCAACGTCATATAAATAAATAAAACTTTGCTTTTTCTATATTTGTAATCTTGATCTCTGTGTTTATTTATTTGGGCTTGCCAACATTGCAATTTGCATTCCGCTCCCTTTTTTCTTTTAATCATCCCTTATGGTAATCCCCATTTAGATTTGCCTGTGAAAAGTTCCTTCAACTTCACCTAGTGTTGCATTTGCGTTTTGTCATTGCCATTATAATTGATAGCAAAATAATTTTGTACTGTCGCTGTTGCAGTCTCAGTATCTGTCTCTTTCTCTGTCTCCCTCCTGGATTTTATGTAAATTTTTCGTGCAAATTGCTTTTAATGCATTTTGAATGCAATTTGTGTTTTGTATGCTGGAACTGGAGTGGTGCACACAAAAAGTCGTAATTGAAACTGAAAGATTTTAATTTAATTTGAGTTTCTGTTTCTCTTATCGCAGTCTGACTCTGTTGTTGTGTTTGCCCTTCGAAAGGAGGGTTCTGTACTTCGTATTCCGAATTACGCGCTCTCAGTTTCGAGTTCTGTGTATTTTTAGCTCTGTTTGCCAGCATCATCAGCCAGAAATCCATGCGGGACGTTACTTTCTTCTGCCTGTCTGCAGTTCTGGCTGCCTGCATTTGGCTGGAGCTTTCATTGAATTGATTTAGATAAAATCACCGTGCGTCTGGGGTCGCGTGTATATATTTTTGTTGATTGCGTAACGTCCTGGTGTATGCAACTTCATTGTGCTGCCCAAAATGCGGCATCGATTGGCGGCATGTCGGCTCATCATAGACACATTTAGGTGTTTTGTGGCACCCTCCGTTCCTCCCCGAAGATTTGGGGTTGACATCAAACGAGCATGTAAGTGTGGGCCTGGTATCGAGATTTATGGGATGCACTCCATGAGGCATATAAATCTCAATCTGGCTTTGCAAATGATGCGGTTTCGGGGCCTCGGGCTTGTACGATAGGACTGTAATAAGATTTTGGATCTTCATTGATTTGCTCATCAAGTAATTAGATGTATTTTAATTTGTTTTTTTGGTTATTTATTCTTTTGTTATTAAGACCACACTCATAGAAATTTTACTGTAAAATCGCCCTAAAAACAAGGAAAACCGGCCTAAAACGGGGGTCAATGGCGACTGGGTAACAAAATAAGGGTAACATTTTCTAAAAATAGGCATGTATTGGTCTTACATTTAGGGCTATTTTTCTTCGATCTAGGGTTAATTTTCTTAAGCCTAGGGCGATTTTTCTGTTTTCAAAGGTAAGTACCCTTAGCATATGAAAAAAAATTGTAAGCATACACGGCGGTATTTCTTAAAATTAGGGTGAAGCGCCCTAAAAACAAGAGCAAGCAATGTTAAAACTAATTTTATAAAAAAATCGTGTTTGGACATGTTTGCTGGTTCTCGCCAAAAATTACCTGCTGTACTTTTTCCAGGAATTTTTTTAGGATTATTTGACTTAGTGTCCTTTTTTCAATATAATTTGAGAGGGTGAGAAAAGGGCAAGGTTATTATTTGGCCGCTTCACGGATGTTGGTAAACTGCTAATTAGAGTCATATGAACTGAAAAGTAGTCAAAGCCCCGCGCTAGGCGACGCGCACAAAGGGTGCATATCTCAATTTTTTCTAAGAACAAATTCTCAATTTAATTCTATAAAATATTCTTACTGACGACAACAAATTATGTTTTATTTTACCCAATTAGACTAAATACATTAAAAAACTATTATTTTAATGTAATATACATTTTTTTTGTTTGTTATTTTGACGCGATCTAACATTTTTTTGCCTCTGCACTCAAAAATGTTTAAGAATTCAATTCTAAAAACTTGCACAAAAAAGAAAAATAAATGTTGACTCTTTGTGGGCATTAGACCGCTAGTGGTTTTTTCCTATACTTAGGGCGATTTTTCTTAATGTTAGGGCGATTTCATTTTTAGGCCGATTTTTCTAGTATTTAGAAAAATAATTTTATGAGTGCAGTTTTTAACACAGATTTTAATTTTTGTATTGTTTTTTTTTTAGGTTTTATTTTATTTTGTTTTTTAAAAGTGCTTATCCTTGGCTTTATTAATTTTCGTTAATTACACTCTTAATTATATTTCCCCCTAAAAACGAGGAAATCGCAATAAAAAAGGATTAAAAAGCGATTGTTGAACAAATCGAGATTTCGGCAAACATTTCTATGAATTTCGAATCTGTTCCGTTTTAGATAACATCGGCTTACAAAATTAAATTGTCAAAATGCTACAAGAAGGCGATCTTGGTTTTTCGGCAAAGTTGACCCTCTTCATTAAAAAAAACCACTCAATATTTTTTGTAAGGTGAACATTTCTTTAAGGTTGTTTTTGGTCGGTTATTGCGCCTAATGTTTTTTTTCTGGTGTTCTGATGAACCGATTTCGGTCATAAAAGACATTTTACTGGTAATAGAACGCTCTTGATCTTTTATATACACAAAATATAATTTCAGTCGCTAATATTGATGCAATCGCTCGACAAAGTTGAAAGTTGCCTTCGTGTAGCATCTTGACGATTTTATTTTGTAAACAGGTGTTTTTTAACTTAGTTTCCTTTTACCATAATCTGAGAGGGTGAGATAAGGTTATTATTATTAGGCTGCTCAACGCATCTTGCTGCTAGTTATAATTGCAAAAACTGATAATCCCATTAAATGGGGTCAGGGAAACAGATGTACAATTCAATCGACTCTTAATTTGTAGAAAAATGTGTTGGTCGCTGCGAGAATAAAGCCGCTCGGTTTATAGTCGGCTGTACTAAAGGGCGTTTTCAGATAATTTTTATACCCGTTAATCGTAAAGTAAAAGGGTATACTAGATTCGTCGGAAAGTATGTAACAGGCAGAAGGAAGCGTATCCGACCCCATAAAGTATATATATTCTTGATCAGGATCACTCCATGCGGGGCAATATTGGGACCTTTAGCCAATTAACAATTTAATTATGAACATACTCAGGCTCTGCTCCCGACTTCCATTCCCTCTTTGAATTCAAGGACGAATTATAGCCATGAAGTTTGAATGACCAGGATCTCCTGAGCCATTTTCCTTTGGGATAAACTAAGAGCTCATTAATGTCACATTCATAGCAACTCCGGAAAGAGCATAAAATGAGCAAAAGTTCTGTCAGAGTATCCCCTAAACTGGGACCGAACTCCATTTCAATTGGGTACAGAAAAAATTCTTGGGTACGTGTCTATGCGTGTGTTCCAGCCAGTTTGTGGGCCTGTAGGGCAATTAACATAGGACCCCACACTCCAAACGGTGCAGTAAAACAATCAAAATTTACCAAAAATTTACCACCGTTTTTGGTCTTTTGAGGTGCAATTAGTTTTAATTAATTTTATACTAAACGACTAGATAAATATAATAATGGGGTGTATTTATTATATATATGCATCACTAGACGAGTCGATCTAGCCATGTCAGTCTGTCCGTCTGTCTGTCCGTTTCTACGCAAACTAGTCTCTCAGTTTTAAAGCTATCGTGCTGAAACTTTCCCAAAAGTCGTATATCTTTTGCAGGTAGTTTATAATTAGGAACCTACCGGATCGGACAACTATATCTTATAGCTCCCATAGGAATAATCGGAAAAAAAAATTTAAAAAATGATATCTTTGGTGTTTTTTAGCATATAACCTCCTAAGCTTGGAAATAACATTTTTTAATTAGTTTTAAATTTTGAATTAAATTTTATTAAAATCGGACGACTATATCATATAGCTGCCATAGGAACGATAGGAACATTGGTGGGAAAATAATATGAAACAAATTATAGCTTCGGTGTTTTTATACCCGTTACTCGTAGAGTAAAAGGGTATACTAGATTCGTCGGAAAGTATGTAACAGGCAGGAGGAAGCGTTTCCGACCCCATAAAGTATATATATTCTTGATCAGGATCACTAGACGAGTCGATCTAGCCATGTCCGTCTGTCCGTCTGTCCGTCTGTCCGTATGAACGCTGAGATCTCGGAAACTATAAGAGCTACAATACTGAGATTAGGCATGCAGATTCCTGAGATTCCTGCGCAGCGCAAGTTTGTTTCAGAAAAGTGCCACGCCCACTCTAACGCCCACAAACCGCCCAAAACTGTGGCTCCTACAGTTTTGATGCTAGAACAAAAATTTTAACTGAAATGTATTGTTCTCATCAATACCTACCGATTGACCTAAAAAAAAGTGTGCCACGCCCACCTTAACGCCCACAAACCGCCCACAAACTTCAAAAAATCGTAAATATGATCGCGGATATCTCGGAAAATATCAAAGATAGAGAAATGGGATTTCAGATTTAGATTCCGTAGGCTTGAGCGCAGCGCAAATTTGTCACGCGAATATGCCACGCCCACTCTAACGCCCACAAACCGCCCAAGCCTGTGGCGCCCACATTTTTCGTGCTAGATACAAAATTTTAACTGAAATGTATTGGTTTCGTCAATACCTATCGATTGATTTAAAAAAAACTTTGCCACGCCCACTCTAACGCCCACAACGCTTAAATCTGTCTACCGCCGGTAGGTGGCGCATTTGCTGCTTGCATATCTCCACTTTCCTTTGGTCCCTTTAGCTGAGTAACGGGTATCTGATAGTCGGGGTACTCGACTATAGCGTTCTTCCTTGTTTAACATGTAACCTCCTACGCTTGGAGAAAACATTTTATAAATAGTGTTGAATTTCGAATAAAATTTGATCAAAATCGGAACGATCGCAAAATTGATGGGAAAATAATATGAAACAAATGTTAGCTTCGGTGTTTTTTGACATATTATCTTATACTATTGGGAATATAATTTTTTGTATTTTTGAATTTAATAATTATAGCTGCAAGGGTATACAAACTTCGGCTTGCCGAAGTTAACTTCCTTTCTTGTTTACATATGACACTTGCTTGACTTTCATTAAACTTACTTAACTTATTTTTAAAAAGCAGAGACGGTCAGACAACAAAATCCCATTGAAATGATAGAAAAATTAAAAGAACAAAAAATTATAGCTTCGTTGTTTTTCATCATATGCTCTGTAGTTATTACAAATTTTTTAAGGACTCGTATACGGTTTCTGCGTAAAATCCGTATGGTTTTAAATTGTCTGATATTGTTTAACTGAAAGGGATGGCCGAAGTGAGCTTCATTTCTTATGTACGAAAAAGGGCGTTCAAAATCATTTCATATTTCCCGCTAAAAGGTCTAAGCCGCCTTTGAGGTCTCGTCATTCCGGGCTCAGTCGTCCTGTGGATGAATTTATGTTTACCCGTCCCTCTAATTAAATTTAATATGCATATTGCCAAGGCATTTGAAGCGGCCAGACACGGTTCTAAGTTTAAAGAGGAAAGAGAAACAGAGGGCTATATAGAGAGAGCAGGAGACGCATAGCATGCGGTTGGTCTGCCTGTATATCGGTAATAAATTTGATTAGTAGGATTTACGGGCCGGGCCAACGTTCAAGTGCTTCTTGGTGCAGTATATTTTATGCTAAGCAGCAGTGGAAAAGGTTGGAAAAGGCGGGTTGGTCAAGGGAGGTTTGTGGTATGGTGTTCTAAAGTTTTCTTTGCGGAAGCTTGTTTTGCTTGACTTTTTCAGCTGTCGTTTTTAGTTTTTTGTCTTTAACATTGAACGAGTTAAAAGGTATATAGCATATTCTAAGGAGTTTTTCTATATACTTTACAATACGCTAAGGTCCGTACAAAAAGGAGGTCCTAATTATAAAAAAATATAAGGGATAAAAACATTGTGATCCATATGCAAAGAACAGACATTTTCCTGTAAGTTATGCAACTGTACCTTCCATTCGCTTTTCGCAGGCTGCCAAAAGGTATGCAGCACTTGATCATTACTATCATTATCGGGTCTTGGGAGTTCCAAAGAAACCTGAGAAAAATAGCCAAAATGATGCCGAGGCCGAGGGACCGAGATTATGCGATGAAGCACCCCCCTCACACCGTGGAAACTGAATTTTAGATGGCCAAGCTAAACCCCCTGATTCTGTACTCCCTGCTCTTCGTCCTTTGCCATTCTGCGGCTTTCATCCACACAGCATGCTGTCATTTTGCTGGCTGTCGAAAGCTCAAAATGAAATGAAACTCAACGTCCTAACTTCTGACACTCCCACAAACGCAAACCACACTATGAAAAAATATATTCCTCCTTGTCCGGCTGAAATTTAAAAATCATTTTCCTTTGCAGTCAAAAAGTTCTAGACAAAATAATGCATAAAAACTTTCTGAAAACAAAATTTAAACAAATAAACATGTACATGGTACAATATTCTGTTAGTAAATGAAGTCTATAAAAATGTAACATTTATTAATATCAGTGCATGACAGCTCTTCAGTTAAATTATGCGCATTGGTCTTCTTTGGGCTCCGAAATTTTTACGTCCTCTAGCTCATGTTGACTGATGATGATTCCCCCCATCATCACGGCTCCCTTTGGGACTCTGTGGCAAAAGTAAAAAATTCTGTTTGCTTGCCAAAAAAAAAATGAGAGACCAAAAAATGCATTTCGATTATTGGCGCTGCTGGGAGATCTATGTATGTATGTGTTTTCAAGATTACAGGGTGAATTGATTGAAGTGATTGCTAAATTCAAATATTTTTAAAAAAGTAGAAATCTGAGGAAATTCTCGTTACTACTATTTTAATTTAAACTCAGCTTAATGAACTTTTAAAGAACTCGTGGTTAAATAAAACTATGACCAATTTCATTCCGACATATCTTAAATTGGCATTTGTAACTCGTACTATGAAAATTTACTTGAAGAAACCGCATATTTAATCTGTGTACAATTAATTGTTTTGACGTAATATTGGATTATTAACCGTCGAAATAAAAAACTTTAAATTTGTTAAAAATATTGTTAATTGTCATTTATTTATTTATTTATTACATTTTCCGTCGACAACGAAATTAAGACTGATAAAATTATCCAGAACGCAAAGTCTTTAATGAGAATATC
Organism: Drosophila subpulchrella; assembly: GCF_014743375.2. Taxonomy (NCBI): domain Eukaryota; kingdom Metazoa; phylum Arthropoda; class Insecta; order Diptera; family Drosophilidae; genus Drosophila; species Drosophila subpulchrella. Next base: position 306,829 of record NC_050610.1, read on the forward strand.
GTATTGATTAAATATAAACGAAAGCTTTAAAAAGCACCATGTTTTCAGTTATGGGAAAATGCTAACAAATCAATGCATATAGCAGAATGAAAATGGGAAGATCTGCACCGATAAACATTGAAGTTGGGGGTGTGGTGTCACTGGCTCATTAACATAATAGTAATGTGCATATTAAATGAACATTATGTTCCTTAATCCAGACAATAAAGCACCCAACAATGCGGCAACAGCAAATGAATGAAATTATGCAACAATTGTACAACAAATCAATGAACTGAATTCGCAGGCCCGCATTCAGAGCCAATCAGCAATCCGTTCGGACCTTGAATATAAATGCAATAACGTCAAACAGTTCCAGGCATTAATGAAATGATATGTTAATGTTCCGACGACAGATGTTCATTTGAGTGTATACGAATATGGAATTAGGTCAGAGACTTAATCGAAATTTGTATTACAACACTTAAAAAGATGAGCGTAGGAATTCAGTATTTCTAGAAGTCCAATCAAAAATTGATAAGAAATTATTTATTGATCTGTTTATATGTCAATTTTAACAGCCGAAGAGCGTTCCATTAATGGATTTCCGTCTCATTTTCCGCCATGGACATTGCAGACACGACAATCCCCATTGATAATGACATTACCAGGGTTCAGTGGGGTGGCTAAATGGATATTTATTATTATTATTAGCTTGATATAACCCACTTAATAATGGCCATACTTACCGCTGGTCAGAGCCAAAAGGCCGAGCAGGAAGGCAGCCGAAAGTAATTTCATCTTTGAAGTAGCTACAACCAAAGTGGCAACTCAACTGATGACTCTACAGCACGAATCCGTTTGTTTTTATACTTTGCCAATCTGCCTCGATCGTTTTTTATCTGTGTTTTTGTTTTTGCGAATCGGGCAAAACCGTATTACTGATTTAACGTGTGGTATTGCCCTGAGATGAACGTGAAATTCCCACCGTCTCGGTTCTATGTCTCCTTGATTTCAGGTTCAATTAGCTGCACCTAATTGCACTTTAACTTGGCTGTATGCCTCTTCTGAAGAAATGTAGAACTCGTTTTTTGCTAATCGCGTTTGATTGACGGCCTTTGGATATAATGATAAGTCACTACTCGTGCTGAATGTTTTTAAACAGGTTTTTCTTACGATGATTCCTCGAATTAAATTTGATTTGCATTTGTCAGACGGGATAGATTGATCCAATAAAAAATAATTTTACGAGATGCAAAAAATTTAACTTTTAATATAAAAGATTCAAATAACTATTAATATAAATTTGAATTTTAAAAGTCTTTACCAACAGTTATTTTTGGTTTTTATTTTAAAAGTCTTTTATAACAATTATCAATGACTTTTGAAATAAAAACAAGGAAGAACGCTATAGTCGAGTACCTCGACTATCAGATACCCGTTACTCAGCTAAGGGGACCAAAGGAATATAGAGATTTGCAAGCAGCAAAGCGAGATTGAAATGCGCCACCTACCGGCGGTAGACAGATTTAAGCGTTATGGGCATTAGAGTGGGCGTGGCAACATTTTTTTTGGATCAATCGATAGGTATTGACGAGACCAATACATTTCAGTTAAAATTATCTGGCATTAAAATTGTGGGCGCCACAGGCTTGGGCGATTTGTGGGCGTTAGAGTGGGCGTGGCATATTCGCATACCAAACTTGCGCTGCGTACAAGGCTACGGAATCTAAATCTGAAATCCCAATACTCTATCTTTGATATCTGTGGGCGGTTTGTGGGCGTTAAAGGGGGCGTGGCAAACTTTTTTTTACGTCAATCTATAGGTATTGATAAGAACAATTCATTTCAGTTTAAATTTTTACTCTAGCATAAAAACTGTAGGAGGCACAGTTTTGGGCGGTTTGTGGGCGTTAGAGTAGGCGTGGCACTCTACTGAAACAAACTTGCGCTGCGTAAGAAGCTCAGGAATCTGCACGCCAAATCTCAAAAGCCTAGCTCTCATAGTTTCCGAGATCTCAGCGTTCATCCGGACAGACAGACGGACAGACGGACATGGCTAGATCGACTCGGCTAGTGATCCTGATCAAGAATATATATACTTTATGGGGTCGGAAACGCTTCCTTCTGCCTGTTACATACTTTCCGACGAATCTAGTATACCCTTTTACTCTTCGAGTAACGGGTATAATGATTAATAACATTAGTTTACCAAAAATTCATTTTTTTTCGAGATCAGATTCATAACTTCTTTTTTACCGTTTTTTTAGACTAATTTGAATTCCCCTTACATGCTAGTGTCACTCAAAAGAGTAAAATTTCTTTATGGGTTTATATTTTAATTAAATATTTAAATTAACATGTAAAAAGCGAAACACAATTTCAAGAATTTTCAATCGTTGTTAATGTTTCCTTTAGCTGAAACTAATGTCGAGTGCATGAAATGTGCAGTAAGCTTTTCTTCAAAAGGAATTGTATCAAGGACTGCGATCCCGTAGTCCACAAGCCCATTAAAATAAAACGGTTTTTTTTTTGCGTTTCCGTTTGAATCAAGTTAAGACGGGCATGTTTTATTTTGTGTTATAAGTTTTAAAGCGAAGATTACAATAATTATGGGTTTGTTTGTTCGTATTCGGAAATACGTGTTGTAAAATTTATTTGTTTCTAAGTTGAGTAAGTATAATGCGTTTTGGTTCCCAGTTGATCTACATTTGGGATTTTGCGGGTAAAAGGTGTACTAGAAAAAAGAAAAAAAAAAGACAAAAGTTAGCGCACTGCAAATGTATATTTTTTGAACTTGCACAAAAGGAGTATTTAACCGAACTTGCGGTAAGAAAATCACTGGCATTATATCCAAAATCGATCGAGAATTATAACTTTATTAAGTTAGTAAGATCACCACTAGATTTTTTTATAAATTACTTCTTGGTTATGTTGAAATAAGTGGGATGTAAAAAGTGCTACACTGATTTATTGTTTTTATGATATTCACCATGTTGTATTTTCCCCTATCTCTTGTTCTTCAACGAACAGGACAAAATACAGAATTACAGCTATTATAAGTTTCAAGATGTTGATGTTGAGGACTTTCATATTGAACTTTTTTAGTCGCCGACCAAAATTGAACTGAGGGGACTATAAATTGAATAAGTAATATATACCATTCCGTAGGAATGTGTTTTGCCACATAAATTCTCTTGAGAATCCTTTTCATCTACTTTCTTATCAACCTCAAACGGAAATAAATGCGATGAATTCTACAGAACCGCACGACTTATTATTTTACGTAGAGAAAAGCGGTACTCGCCTGCGTCATACATCAGTTTTTATCGCACTGTATTAAGGTCCCTGAAGGCCATAATTAAATATTATTCATAGCTTGTATAGCGGGAAACTCTTTTTTTTTCTTGTATGTTGACTCACATTACTGATTCTGATAAAAAATTGTCAGCTATAAATTGCACTACTCAGAACCAACTTAAACACAGTACATTTCTCCATCTATGCACCTATTTACTGATTTGTTCAGGCTTTAAGTATTTTGATGCTTTTGCATTTTGGTTAGTCAATTGAGGCAGACACGCAAAGCCCAGCAAAAATGTAACTGTTATAAGTTTTATTTTTAAAATCACTTTATAATAGTTATGTCATGATTTTTATTTAAAACTCATGAAATAATCGTTATTCTCTCAGTTTTATATTAAACTTGACAGATAAAACTTATTCTACGATTTTTATTTTCCGCTTGAGAAATAACAGTTTTTCTTTGAGTTTTATATAAAAATATAATAGAACTTATTTTCTGAGTTTTATTATTTCAATCAAAAATAAAACTCAATATCATATTGTGGCGGTTCCGTAGTTCATAGAAATGTAATTCAAAATGTAGAATACTAAATGCACGGTTGGCTATTTAAAAAAAAATGTTCAGATACTATAGACCACCGTTAGTATGTTTATTTTTATTAATTTATGTCGCAAATGGGAAAAATCAATGTTTTAATAGTAAGCAGACTTTACAGTCATACATATCCGACTAGTTATATATAAGAGTACACTTTAACACTTTAAATAAATTGCCTATAAAAGAGTACTTGATTTTCCTGTCCATTCCTTCAACGTTATTGTGAATGTTTAATTCTTTATCAAAAACGATTTTGTGGTAGTCCGATAGATGACGCTTTAAATTTGACAAGTAGCTACCTTCAAAAATCTTTTTTCATATTTTACAAGTCGATTTATTTTCTATTGAATTAAATTCAAAATAGCTTCGGGGTAAGTTATAAGGTTTTCGTCCCATAATAATATGGAAAATACTTTTTCAGATGGTTGTTACTAATTGAACTGACTATAAACAGAAGCGAATCTAATTTAAATGTTGACGTAAAAACGGAGACCTACACGTCGCAATTGTTTTTTTTTGTTTTCGTTTTCAGACCTATCACTGATCCACTCTGCTAGTAAAGACATTCCACCTTTGTGCGACATAAACTAATAAAAATACGATTTTTAATCACATTTCTACGAACCACGGATCCGCCGCAATATGATTTTGAGTTTTATGTTTGATCTAAATAATAAAACTCAGAGAACAAGTTTTATTATTTGATTTTTATATAAAACTCAAAGAATAACTGTTATTTTTCAAGCGGAAAGTAAAACTCAGAAAATAAGTTTTATTTGTCAAGTTTTATAAAACTCACAATATAAAGATTATTACATGAGTTTTAAATAAAACTCTGAAAAATAAAAATCATTGCGGTTATGTAAAATACAATGTTTAATAATGTCAGTGGTGTAGTTGGATTTTTTCCAGGATTTTCCCTTGTTAGTGATTTTTTTGTTTGAAAAAACAAAAATAGCAGTTATTTTCAAACCCTGCTTTTTTGTACAACCTTTCGGTTGTGCTTAATTTATCAAATTTGTTCTTTACCCCAGTTCCTTTGTATTACTGTGAATGCTTTCTGCAGAATGTATGTGCAATGCACATGTGCATACAAGTTATAGTTTTCGTTTTAAAAAACTGAAAAAAGAAGGTTCTATGATTAGAAAATCGCAGTTGCTATCATCTGATTATGATGCCCTTGCAAACAGAATACATAGCTTGAAACTGAAAGCAAGCATGTATAGCATACTTATAGACGGTAAAAAAAGTAATTCGAAATATTGTTTGTCAAAAACAATTCATTTGACATCCCCTGAGTCGTCCTGTACAGACTCCAATAGCTAGCTTAAGTCTATCAAATTGAAACGGGCAAGTTTTAATGCTTCTATTCAAAAATGCAACCAAAAATTATAAATGCTCACATCAAACTGATAAAGCCATCTATAACGTTCTGAATATATGTGCCATGTGTATATGTATATGGGGAATGCTGTTAGAGCTGTTTAATCAAATTACCAACCGGACGGCCCCAGACAATAAAGTTAATTAATTTACTGTGCATGGACTTGGATGTCGTGCGGTGGTTCTGGCAGACGCCTTGACAGAGGTACTGTCAGGACTCCAGAGGTGAGGTGCCCTGGCAGTAAATTAAATTTAATGGAAAATGGTTCGACGGGCCCTCCGACAAAGAGCAGTTAATAATTTTAGGCACAGCCTCGACGGGCGATGGCTTAAATGTCTTGGCATCTGCTTAAGGACATACCAAGTATGCAAATCACGATCGAAATTCGATTATAAAATATTTATCTATTAATTTGTATTCCACCCATTCAATTGAAGTCAGACCACCGGTGTCATTCATAAATCAAAGCAAAACCTGTTAATGTTCAATTGTGTTAAGGGACCTTTTCAATCATTTGCTCGACTCTACATTGTATGTAATCGCAGGCCATTTTTATGTAGCAATTTATGTCAATATAGTTATAACCTTTCTTGAACCCAGAAAGACCGGCAACAATCCATTAGTGGGTTACTAACGGTACCCGTCCGTCATTTTGTGTCATAATTGCAAATCAATGTCCGACATTGAAAAAATGCAGCCAAAACTGGATCTATTGTTGTATTGGCATATTATTTTATGCATGCAACTGTTTCAAGGGCGCACATCCTATTATATAGTTATTATATACATATATATTATATCTGTTGTTTGTATACATTGCGTCTGCTCTTGCGTAATCAAGCTCATGATTAATCGTGATTGAGTTCTTGCATGGCACCTCCATAGCGAAAGCTATGAAAGGTAGTTTTTTCGGGTGCCTATCTCGATTTATCTATCTTACTTTACACATTTGTGGGCTCCCAGAATGTTCAATTTTTAACATTTATACCCGATCCTAGTAGAGTAAAAGGGTATACAAGACTCATCGGAAAGTATGTAACGTAGAAGGAAGGCTTTCAGACCAAATAATGTATATATATTCTTGATCATGATCACTTTCCAAGTCGATCTATGAGCGCTGAGATCTCGGAAATTATAAAAGCTAAAAAGTTGGGACTTAACATGTAGATTATTTATTTATCTTCATGCCAAAAATTGTTCAAATCTGCAAATATATGCAAAAAAAAGTGTACAATCTTGGTTACAGGCTTCGTTGCTTGCATATTACCATCTCCCTCCCTCTTTCCTTACTTGAGAAACGGGAATTGGATAGTCGATGGCATCTACATCGTTCTCTCTTGTTGTTGTTTTCGATTATTGAAAGCGGGTTAATATTGCTCACATTTTTAGAAGTGTTTGGTGTAAGCAGCAAAAAGTTTGCCCTGTAAATAAGGAGAATACCCCTAGCTTGCAAAACTATCAGCAATTGCTATTGGAATATTAAAGTTCATTATACAATATGCAAATCATATCAATTTACTGAGAACAAAAGATATTTAAAGTCAGCTTTCGACCCTATTCTTTTCAATTGGATGTAAATTGTAAAGTAGAATTTTCTGTAGGCATGCTGTGAACACATATGTGCGTGCTTATTATTTTATACTACTTTCGAAATGAATCGAAATGCTTGCAACGAATCAAATGGTGCCTATCCTTATCATGTTTGTACAGCTGTTGCACCAACTGATACGAAATAAAATGAACTGAACATGTCTTTGTGCAAATAGTTAATATTACTATTGAAAGTTGAAAGAAATGTGAGAAGAAATATCCCTTAGATTACGCTTAAAAATTTATAAAGACTCCTTCAAAAATGATTAAAGATCAAAACCGTGGTTTGTATATCCCCTTTGTCATCCAAAAATTAGTGAGCTTAATTTCCAATCTTACACCATGCCACCCCTCATTTTTTGGTCTGCTTACCACTAGTTGACATTTTATGTTCTTATATAACATTTATATATATATATTTTTTTTTTTTAAGCATATTATAAAGAATAATTTTTAAGTTGTTAACTTAACTTAACATGAATATTTTAGGGTCAAACTGTTTCGAATCATATTGACGGTTATTTTAAAATATGCTTTCACATATTGGAGGGGACTAGGGCAGAGATTTCGTGAACAAAATGTAAAAAAACATTTACAACCTAACAATGGCGGATCCAGAATTTGGTGGAGGTGGGGATTACAAAATTTGTTGAATAGAAATCAAGAATAAACAAGGAAGAACGCTATAGTCGAGTGCCTCGACTATCAGATACCCGTTACTCAGCTAAAGGGACCAAAGGGAAATGGAGATAGGCAAGCAGCAAAGCAAGATTGAAATGCGCCACCTACCGGCGGTAGACACATTTAAGCGTTATGGGCGTTAGGGTGGGCGTGGCAAAATTTTTTTTTTGGGTCAATCGATAGGTATTGACGAGACCAATACAGTTCAGTTAAAATTTTCTATCTAGCATGAAAATTGTGGGCGCCACAGGCTTGGGCGGTTTGTGGGCGTTTGAGTGGGCGTGGCATATTCGCGTAATAAACTTGCGCTGCCCACAAGGCTACGGAATCTAAATCTGAGATCCCAATTCTCTATCTTTGATAGTTTCCGAGATATCCACGTTCATACTTACGATTTTTTGAAGTTTGTGGGCGGTTTGTGGGCGTAAAAGTGGGCGTGGCAAACTTTTTTTTTACCAATCGATAGGTATTGATGAGAACAATACATTTCAGTTCAGCCACAGTTTTGGGCGGTTTGTGGGCGTTAGAGTGGGCGTGGCACTCTACTGAAACAAACTTGCGCTGCGTAAGAAGCTCAGGAATCTGCACGCCAAATCTCAATAGCCTAGCTCTTATAGTTTCCGAGATCTCAGCGTTCATCCGGACAGACGGACAGACGGACATGGCTAGATCGACTCGGCTAGTGATCCTGATCAAGAATATATATACTTTATGGGGTCGGAAACGCTTCCTTCTGCCTGTTACATACTTTCCGACGAATCTAGTATACCCTTTTACTCTACGAGTAAGGGGTACAAAAATGACGATGGAAAATGACGAAGCATTTTTAAAACCGAGTTGTCGGAGCAGAAAAGATCATAAATGAAGTAAATTAGGGTGACGTTATTACAGATAAACTTCCAACAATAATGTAGCACTCAAGAACTATGATAAAAGCACTCAAATCAATGGCAGATGGACACGAGAGGAATAAAGAGTGACACTCGTCTTTGGTACATTGACGGCAAAACCTTGATTTACTTGGCTATTCGAATGACTCCTTCAAACCCTCCAATGATGTGCAGACAAAAAAAAATTTGGTGAAATATGGCAGAGAAAGTGGGAGCCCAAAGAGTGAATGACAAATGCGAGAAGTGAAGTGGTCTGGTCTGTTCGTTTCTGGTACTGTGGTCAATGTGCAGTGCATGAGCCTAAACGAAAACTATTAGCCCGATATGATGGACAGGCTGAGCGGGGACAATAACATCATTGTGCAGTTGTTAGGTGACTCACAGCCGGCGAAGCGACAGGAACCAGAGTTCTCCTTGTCTGGTGTCCATCTGCCGGCAGACAACAAGTTTTTCGGCTTTGCACTCGAATAAACCGCAATCCAGCACCATGGGACAGCAACTGATGCAAAACGACTTGTAAAAATACACAGAAAGAAAAATTAATGAAAAAATAAATAATACAGCTACCAGGTTCTCCTGAAGCAACCGACTTATTAAAGGACTTAGTAACAAAGACTGAAGAAACCCAAAATACCTTTGAATTGTAGTATCACTCGTTATGATCGGACCATCACTTCATATTTTTAATTCTGCGCATATATATAATAGTCGTCTTCGCACACTCTACTGGTGCGCTTCGTCACTACGTGTACTAACGTCCACCGTGATAAGCCCCTCTATGCTGTTTACAGTTAACAATAATGTGGAATATTTTATATCTTATATCATATTTTCGAGTGGTATGGACGTAAATGTTTCTAACGCTTTTATTTCGAGTGCATTTGAACCTGAAAACCAATGAGCTTTGCCGGTTCGCCATGTCCATGTAGCTAATGTCGCGCTGAAAACGAACGACGGCGTATTTTTTTAGTGGTTCCTATCTTCTTCTTCGTTACAGAAGTTGATACTAAAACTTTTATATGTTAAAGGTGCGATCGCCACTAGTTTTTTATCTCGTTAAGAGGTGTTTTTGGTTTTTATTAGACATTTTTGAAGAGTCAATTAATTGATTCCGTTCCATTTTCTCATTAATTTTGTTCTTAATTTAAGAACATATTTGGATCAAATGATATACAAATTAGGTCTTTTAGTCTTTTTTCCAGTAAGTTTTCGTTTCTAAATGATAATATTTTGAGATTATTTTTATCTGAATTAGGGAACACTTAAACTTTGTTTAAAAGAAAAAAATGAGATCAAGTTTTCCTTGAAATTAGCTAAATGTTAGATTTAATACCTTTCCCAAAAAAACGCAAAGTAAATATATTAAGTTTTTAACAGTTTCATATTTTTATTATACTGGAATATATACTTAAAGTGTCATACATATGAACATATTTATTATTTAATAACTTACAGGCTTATAATTATATATGTGTATACATATGTACTTTGTACAATGTACATGTACTTATTTTATAAGTAAGTATTTCATATGAGTGACAGTTTTATTAATAGGTGTGTTTTAATTTCATTTTAATATTAAATACATATGAATGTAAATATGTTTATATTTACATATACTATGTTTATGCTATGAATTTCATGCATTCTCCAATACATGAAATTATAATAGCCCCTGTTTATACAACACAGACAAATTCATGAAATGATATTAGTAAAGCTGTCAAATCTTTTGAATTTTATATAGAGCTCTATAGAGTAGTAGGCTGTGAAGTAGGCTGTGCCTCAGCATTTCGTAAATTGGGACTGAATTCATAGTAAACTTTCGTGTGTTGTCGAATTCATGAAAAGGTGTTTATACACACACGAATTTGCTCATTTCATGAATTGATTTCATGAAATAGGCATAGCATAAACACAGTAATAATATATGTATATATAAATTCATACCAACATATATATGTATGTAGATGGACATGCTACAGCGGAATTCTACCCGAGTTTAGCTCAAAGATAACTCTGTCTCCGATAAACACGATTCACCATGTCAACTGTGTACATGCATACATGCAAAGATGAGTAAATATGTTATATGTATGTAACTATAAACACACGACTTTGTCTTTACCGAATTCTTGAAAAAACACTTGCACCCAAATGCACCAAAACCTCACAAGCAATTTAAATGTAGAAATCTAACACTTCCATATACATACGCATGCAAGTCAAAATGCAACTCACTTTTTGCTTAATTTTTAGTCCTTTCCGTTTTTACTTTAAGAACATTTTGAGATTATTTGGTTTTTGAGATAAAAATGATTTTGATTTAGAAACCAAGTGCTAAATGCATAACTTTTCGTTCTTATTTTGAGAATATTTTTACCCGTTACTCGTAGAGTAAAAGGGTATACTAGATTCGTCGGAAAGTATGCAACAGGCAGACGGAAGCGTTTCCGACCCTAGAAAGTATATATATTCTTGATCAGGATCACTAGCCGAGTCGATCTAGCCATGTCCGTCTGTCCGGATGAACGCTGAGATCTCGGAAACTATGAGAGCTAGGCTATTGAGATTTGGCGTGCAGATTTCTGAGCTTCTTACGCAGCGCAAGTTTGATTCATAAGAGTGCCACGCCCACTCTAACGCCCACAAACCGCCCAAAACTGTGGCTCCTACAGTTTTGATGCTAGAATAAAAATTTTAACTGAAATGTATTGTTCTCATCAATACCTATCGATGATAAAAAAAAAGTTTGCAACGCCCACAAACCGCCCACAAACTTCAAAAAATCATAAATATGAACGTGGATATCTCGGAAACTATCAAGGATAGAGAATTGGGATCTCAGATTTAGATTCCGTAGCTTTGTACGCAGCGCAATTTTGTTAAGCGAATATGCCACGCCCACTATAACGCCCACAAACCGCCCAAGCCTGTGGCGCCCATAATTTTCATGCTAGATAAAACATTTAAACTGAAATGTATTGGTCTCGTCAACCCCTATCGATTGATCCAACAAAATTTGCCACGCCCACTCTAACGCCCGTAACGCTTAAATGTGTCTACCGCCGGTAGGTGGCGCATTTAAATCTCGTTTTCTGCTTGCATATCTCCATTTCCCTTTGGTCCCTTTAGCTGAGTAGCGGGTATCTGATAGTCGAGGTACTCGACTATAGCGTTCTTCCTTGTTTATATTGAAGCGAACGGAATGAATTAATGTTGACATTGTTTTTACTTAATCGAATTTCCATTCTTTTTTCGTTACAAATGTTGATATCAGAATTTGTATACGTAATTTACTATTAACTTTAAGGTAGAAAAAAGTCAACATTTTGTTATTTTTAGGTAAGCCATAAATTATTTTACTAATTTGAGTCAACACATACAATTTTTTGAAATTACCTAATATTTATGACATGACCTAAGTTTTAAAATAAGCCTTAAAGAGCTGCCCATTATTTCCTCGAATACAATATACCTATTTACTATAAGAATAACGGGTACAAAAAGGTTTTTTAATTTTATTTGTTTCTTCTACCTGATTTAGGATTCTAGTATAAAGCTTTGCATACTTATTGGTGCGATTGAAATGGGGTTTGTGGAGCAAATAAATGTAAATTAAGTGCTGCTCTGTACTTGCTGCTTATTTACCAAGAATAATAATATTTCTGTAACCAACAAGTTCTTATAACTTCCATTTGATGTTCAGTTACATATGGTTCCTGCTGATTTTGATCCGATTTAACGTTAGCCGGGCAAGTCAATAAATGCTGCATCGATGTAGTGAATACTTATAATTTAGAACTAGTATAATGATTCTACCTTATATCACCCCTTTCCTGAACATCGGAGCAACTAAAACAAGTTTAAATTCCTTGATTGCGTCCCATCACAATTCCATTTTTATGATTATTTGGTTGGCAAGACACATCATATAAAAAGCACAGGACAAAAACAACCCAAAATGGCGACGAAAAATATTAAATGAAGGCGACCAAAAAAATAAACGAATTCCGCCGAAAAAAGAGAAAACAAATATATTTTCTGGCCTTATTAAAATTCCATGCAAATTCGCTTATGGTAACTACAGTGGGCGTTATTCCCCCCCTTTTTTCACATTGATGTGTGAGTGTTCTTTGTGGCAACAATTGTTTTGACTGCGCAGCCAAAGAATGGAAAAAATAAGTGAAAACCTAACGAAAAGTTATTTCATATGCACCAGACAAAACAGTCGAGGAACAATCCAACCAGTCGATCCGAGGCAAGGACTTCTCCAAAGCAGGACTTTGGCAAAGGGGCTGCGGGTTGTAGACGGCCTGGTACACTCAAAGAAATCATTTAAAATTTGTCTCTCCAAATGAGTAATTCTTTTAAAAACCATGTGTCTCGTTTTTTTTTTTTACGGCAACACACCACTTTATTTTGACTACGTACTGTTTACAAAAATAAAAAGTATTTTTTGTAACTCGTCATAAGATAGTTTGTTGTCTCCTTATACTTGTTATTAAAAACTGAATGAGGAATTGGAAATTGAAGTAGGAATTATAGATTTACAAATAATTACTTAAAGTGTTCGTGCTTTTTCTGATTCTGTGCTATTTTTCTGAGTGCTGGGGATGGCCCACGGAAACGTTTGTGTGTGGCCACGCGCGTGTTAAGCATATTTAGTTCATTTATTTAAAATTAGATTCATTTTTGGAGCGACAACAAAGGAAATGCCTCCAAGGATGGCGAGTGGTGCTCGAAAGGGGACGGCGGGAAAAGCTCAAACTCTCGCCAAGGACGAGTGTCACCATTGATAAGAAGGACAGCTGCCACTGATGGCTGCTCTTTTGGGGGATTCTGCATACATTTTCAAATTATTCAGCATTTTTGCTTCCCCGTTTCTGCACAGTTTTTAAGAATTCTATTACGTAGCATATATGAGATCATTTTTTCCATTTGCTGATTAAAGTGGTCATGACAGAGGTGCTTTTACTGTACTTGTTCCTGTGCGTGTGTGTGGTTGTGGGTAAGGTTTAAAAAGGGTTCAAATAACAATAACTGAAACTGCGCTTAAATTTTGTAAATTGTTTGATGTGCGCTTGGGTACCCAGCTTTCCCTTTTTTCCTGGTTTGTTTGGGCCTGTTTGAATGGTTCATTAAGTTAGTTGTGTGATGGAACTGAAAGTGTGGATTCAGAAATGAAAATATATAAATAATTCGAGAGAGTCTTTTAAGAGTAAGAAAAGAGTTTAAGGAATTACCATGCCAATTTTTATAAAACCTTAACATAATCTTTACTCTATAGCATAGTAGCTTAGTTCAGCTGCAATCTTGTACCTGCAACATTGTTGTGGCATGCAGAACATGTGTGCATTTCTCCAGAGGTTTGAATATAGCTTTTCGCCAAGTTTTTTGCGAACCTATATTTCTCTTCGTTTTTTACTTCTGGTTTTTTTCTTTCATTTTTTCATCATTGTTGGCTAGGTACCCAAGGGAGGACTCTGCAGTGCGCTTTGTTTCCAGCAAAATGAGCAGCGGCAGCATGTGTTGCATGCTAAATTATTTTCTTTTTTGTTTCCAGCATTTTTTTAAGAATTCATTTTTGTGCCTGACTACTTGGCTCTTGTTGCTGGAGCTGGGGCCATTTTTTCCCGCACTGTTTGACCTTTTACGAAATCAGCCAAAAGTCGTTGTACGCTGCTTCCATTTTTTTCGACCTGCTTTTTGGGTGAGGCAGCTGTCAAATATTAGTTCTTGTTAGTGGAAGGACGACCGAGGACGACGGGACGGAATGGGCTGTGTGTACATATTGTGACCAACATTGTTGGTCAACACACTCGAATAGGGGGCGAATGGGAGGGTGGTTTTTCCTGCTGCCACTTGTTATAATTGTGTTTGCGTTTTTCAGTCGTTTTCCACCATTTTTCTTTTGTTGCCCCATTTTCCCTTGCTTCACATCTCTAGCTTGTTCGCAATGTCATAAAATTTTTGCTTGTTCAGCAGCATTCTTCTTTTGCTTACTCGACTGCTCTTTGGCCTTATCCTGATGGGATTCTATGTCTTCCTGGACGTCGTCTTTGGGTTTTTTCCCGTTTTTGCGGTACTTACATGGCCCAGTTCATTTTGTTTGATACAGAAGGCAGAATCGAACAGATTGGTATGGGTCATAAAGAAATTATAAGAAGGTGTTGTGCAGAAAAAGACAGCACTTACAATAAAACCCACCCACCAATCTATTTGAAACAATTTTTTAACTCAAACTAGTTCAAACATATTAAAATTCGCAAATCTCTTCCACATATTATAGAAAAAGGTCGTTCCATTCTAACAATACTTCCCTTTTGTAGGGAGAAGCCATTGCAATTTTTTATCACTTAAATATTTGGTTGGTACACCCTGTAAGACCATAAAGTAAATTAAAAACAAGGAAGAACGCTATAGTCGAGTACCTCGACTATCAGATACCCGTTACTCAGCTAAAGGGACCAAAGGGAAATGGAGATATGCAAGCAGCAAAGCTAGATTGAAATGCGCCACCTATCGGCGGTAGACAGATTTAAGCGTTATGGGCGTTAGAGTGGGCGTGGAAAATTTTTTTTTGGGTCAATCGATAGGTATTGACGAGACCAATACAGTTTAGTTAAAATTTTGTATCTAGCATGAAAATTGTGGGCGCCACAGCCTTGGGCGGTTTGTGGGCGTTAGAGTGGGCATGGCATATTTGCGTAACAAACTTGCGCTGCGCACAAGGCTACGGAATCTAAATCTGAGATGCCAATTCTCTATCCTTGATAATTTCCGAGATATTCACGTTCATATTTATGATTTTTTTAAGTTTGTGGGCGGCTTGTGGGCGTTGCAAACTTTTTTTTTATCAATCGATAGGTATTGATGAGAACAATACATTTCAGTTAAGATTTTTATTCTAGCATCAAAACTGTAGGAGCCACAGTTTTGGGCGGTTTGTGGGCGTTAGAGTGGGCGTGGCACTCTACTGAAACAAATTTGCGCTGCGTAAGAAGCTCAGAAATCTGCACGCCAAATCTCAATAGCCTAGCTAGTTTCCGAGATCTCAGCTTTCATCCGGACAGACAGATGGACAGACTGACAGACGGACATGGCTAGATCGACTCGGCTAGTGATCCTGATCAAGAATATATATACTTTATGGGGTCGGAAACGCTTCCTTCTACCTGTTACATACTTTCCGACGAATCTAGTATACCCTTTTACTCTACGAGTAACGGGTATATTGAGTAACACAAAGATAAAAATGACTAGCCCCATTTAGTCTAGTAACTTTGACTTTTACCTTGCATTTGGTCCAGTTCAAGGCAAGGACAGGAAAAACTCTTCTCAAACTCAGTCCGACATTTAACTATGTAAATCTCGATACAGCAAACCTGCACCCGCATCTAGACACAAGTTAAGTGTTTCAGGGCGGATCGGAGAAAAAGGGCAGTTGGGGCCATACCCTGGGCCATCCATCAAGTTAGTGTTCTGTGGCTGAACCAAAAGCCATCCGTTGACCATCCCCTGAATGCACTAGCCATAACTCTGATTATGTGGCATCCGAGCCGGACTTGGGTCACAGCTTCAAAGTCCAGCGACCCATTCAATCACGCTATCGCGTCACCAAAAATTCTACCTCCCCAAAAAAAACCGACAAATGGCGAATAAGTAGCCGGATTTTCAATGCCAAAAACACTCTAAATGACGTAATCAACCACATTTTCAGCGTTGAGCTAGAGATGTGACTTTTTACGTGACTCAAAATCAGTTTATTTTTCTGCAAGTTCTGAAGATTTTGAAAACGAAAACTTTTGAGGGGTTACATTTTTAAAGGGTTACATAGACTTTTAAAGCCAAGAACAAGCAATTTGCACAAATTATTTTTAAAATCTTCTGATCGATATTTTACACTTACATGACTTGGAACATTTTGAAAACATGTTTGCTTGGTAAGCAAAAAAAATTATTCAAAAATGATGAAAATACAATCTTTCTTCTTGTTCTTAATGTGCCTCAAATGTCAGAAAATATTTATTTATTTTTTTATTTTCGACTGAGCCTTAACGAATAATTTTTTGAGTTTCTAAATATTTTAAATTAGTAAAATTTGGTAATATTTTAAAACCGTTCGTTTAGGTAGTAGATGACGCTAATGCTGTTATATTTGAAGTGAAACGAGCTATAAAAACATAACTTAAAAATTTTCTATATCCCAAAATTGGTCCGATCGAATTTAGGTTTTGGCAGTGTAATAGCCTTATGACGTATACTTACAGGTAAACTAACTTACTGGATTTATTTAAGAAGGTCATGGCCACTTATACATAGCAACGTTATATATACATATTTATATGTTGTTGTTGCTATGACTTCTTTAAATTAATCCAATATTCTCGTCATATAACCCATTTAATTTTGAACTGAGCACACATTTTGTCACGATTCCATTAGCATACAGTAAAATTAGTTTTGGACAATGTGGACAGGGAACTGGGACCGGGTGGGAAACTAAGTACTATTCGCCAGTGCTATTACACTCAGTGATAAATGCGAGACCCGACCACCTGGCTTCAACTTGCTCTGAAAGTTATACTACAACTTGTGGTGTGACTCCCAGTCGGGCATCGGATTGGAGTCGGATTAATTTGCCACTGATAGTGTTCGGGTTACCATTGCATTGGGTTGGTTTGGTTTTTTTTGTGTTTTTGGAGGCAAAACTTTTTTGCAGCTGTGCAAATTTGTGCAGCATCGGCATAGAAAAGTTAAAATGAAATAAAGTGGCAAGCAGCGAACAGGAGAGGTTCAGGGAGCCCTGTGTCCTGTCTTCCGCCGTGTGCCTGGTTAACCAAGTTTAATAAAATTTGTTACACCAAAAAATGCTTCCTATATTCCTTCTCTTTGTGATCCGACCTTTTGGACAGGCCCAAAGTGGGTTAAGAATATTAATATTATTAACTATAATATTACTGCAGCTCAGAACCGAGTTAATTGGGATTTCCATCTGCCCTTTTGTAATTAAAGCCTCAAGTCATTTATTAGTGAAATCAGTTCAGCAACAAAGCCTGATTAATGCGACCAAAGGAAGAAAAGGGGATTTAACGTACCTATGGAAAGAGGATTTGTTGCTATTTCATTTACCATTAAGCATTAAAAGATAATTGCATTATGTATATGCGTGTGCCTTGAATCGGGAAACAGGATTATTTACTCAGTGTTTGCATTAGCTTTAGATTATGCCTCAAAGGTAACTGTATTTAGTCCATATACATTTCATTCATTAGGCAATTGTGCTTGAAATTTGCCAGTATTAAGCTCTTCAGATTCAAAAAGGGGGCATTCTGATAGTCTTATCCTCAGGCAGTTTACAAATGTCTGCAAGCATTATATTTTATTGGTTAAAGTTGGCTAACGATTTATATTGGATATCTTGAATGTTTCGGCTTAGCATACAAATAAATAACCAGCACAACAGCCCGCATACACATGTTCAGACAAGACTTTTTTCTTAGTCCCGAGTCCTTGCTTATCCTTCGTCCGTTTCCCCTCATTCTTATTCTGCTGCTGATTCACACAACATCATTTATATTCAACTTGTTTTCGAAGCGTCTGGAGAACTTTGTGAAAAAGAGAGTGTGGAACTTGTACACTTGAAAAGAAAACTTATAATAAGGTGCTTCTTCTAAGATCTCAATTTGCGTTTTAAAGTTAAAACATATCTGCAATGATTCAGTATTATTTTGGATGGCTACTATTTAATGTTTTTTTGATGATCTATATGCCTGTTGAGTAAAGGGTTTTGTTCATTCTTATGGATATATGTTTAAATATTACATACACATTTAATTAGATTATTAGATTAATTATTTATTGTGTGAAGCAGCTATTTTTCCGTGTTTATAACATTATGAGGCGCGCTTCGGTCTTCTGAGTGGATTTGGTGGTTGTTCGGGATGGACGTGCGGTTGGGTGCGGCTGAACTGTCTGGATTGCACGCTTCAGTTGAACGCACAAGCAAATGTTGTTGCTCAATCGAAAGTATCAAATTGCCCACAATAACACTTAAATCCTGAGTTTCTATGAGTTGAAGTCAACAGCTGGTGTGCCCGAAGGGGGCTGGAGTTGAGTCAAGGAACTGAGTATAACAAATAAAATGTTCTGCTCAACGAAAAAATGTCAACTTGGGCTAATCCAAAGTAAAATATTTGAAATAAACTTGAGATGTTACGACGGTTATCTAAGAAGTGGTGTTGCTGGTAATCAGGTATTACTACAATTACTTATTATTTATTTTACATTTTATATTTTTATTTAAAAATACAAGACTTGTGTGCAATAACAACCAAACCGACCGCCACGCTCGTTCTTACGCTTCGATTACCAAATAAGTAAGATGCATTTCTAATACTCAATTGAAGTGCAAATTTCGTTTTTTTTTTTCGGTCTTAAAATTGATAAGTAAGTTTTATTATCAGTTTGAGAAAAGTTTCAGCTTAAGAGACATCTAACTTTTTTCAAATATTTGTATCCATCACTTATGAATATTAATATTGGTTTATTAGAAACTGTTGAACTAATAGGCTCTTTTATTAGTTAATGCAAAATTGAAATAAGAAATTTCGGGTCGAGTACAGCAGGCGATACGAGAGTGCGTTTAAGGTGGAGATCAGAATTCGAACAGACTTTATAAGGGGACAGCCAGCCGAATGCTGGGCCCAAGAATTTAAGTCCACAAAAATGAGGGAGCTAGATAGATAGAGATACCTTTCGCGATGCAATTAATATAAGAGACCGGATTCAGAAGTTGATTAGCTGCTGCGGCTGCGTGACCCGACTGAAACAATTTCACATTTGTGTTACTTGTATTAAGATGTACTTTTTTTAATAATTTTTTTACACATTAACAGTGAATCTTATCAATAAAACATTAAAGAACGCTATGGTCGACGGGAGATGAAAATATATATATATAATATAAACAATTTTTGGAATGTAGATGGGTATTAATAACACAGGTACACAGCCAAAATTTTCAAGTAACCATTTCTAGTTTTTCATGATAATTGGATCCTATTGAGCAGAAGTCCCATGCAAACTTGTGTTTCATCACCAACAAGGCTCATCGGTACAGCTAAGAATACAAAAAACCGATGAATGGTAATTTTTATACCCGATACTCGTAGAGTAAAAGGGTATACTAGATTCGTCGGAAAGTATGTAACAGGCAGAAGGAAGCGTTTCCGACCCCATAAAGTATATATATTCTTGTTCAGGATCACTAGCCGAGTCGATCTAGCCATGTCCGTCTGTCCGTCTGTCCGGATTAACGCTGAGATCTCGGAAACTATGAGAGCTAGGCTATTGAGATTTGGCGTGCAGATTCCTGAGCTTCTTACGCAGCGCAAGTTTGTTTCAGTAGACTGCCAAGCCCACTCTAACGCCCACAAACCGCCCAAAACTGTGGCTCCTACAGTTTTGATGCTAGATAGAAAATTTTAACTTAAATGTATTAGTCTTGTCAATACCTATCGATACGCCCACTCTAGCGCCCACAAACCTCCCAAGAAAAAAAGCTATGACGTCAGAGCCAGACAATGCGAAATGTTTTTACGCGTGTATGTGTGTGTATGTAAATAGTTGCCGGCCGAACTTAGCGGCAAAGAAAAAAGCACTGCCGGCGCTCAGAGAGAGTAAAGTGCGCGGCTAACTTATTCTATTGAATAATGAATTTTTCACGCCACCCTAACGCCCACAACGCTTAAATCTGTCTTCCGCCGGTAGGTGGCGCATTTTAGTCTCGCTTTGCTGCTTGCATATCTCCATTTCCCTTTGGTTCCTTAAGCTGAGTAACGGGTATCTGATAGTCGAGGTACTCTACTATAGCGTTGTCCCTTGATTGAATTGGACTTATCTCAAATATTTTTGCTAAAACAGACTTTTAATATATACATTGCTAGAAAATAATACCCATTTTAAACCATTACCTATGGCATTGGATTTTGACGACAAAGAGGAAATTCCTTAATTTTTTACAACTTCTCTGATGGAAAACCCCCCTATATAGTAAATCTTAAATGGAAGTAATTTTTATTTTTTAAAATCTTATTTGACCCTAAACAGTGTCTTTTTTACAACAACCGCGAATACTTCGATACCGATAAAAGCTTTGTTGATTGTCCGAATTTCGACTGTGCTTAAGTATTGGTTATCATTGCCTTTGAACTAAACCTCCGCGGGAAACTTTGTGCGATAGACCAATTGGTAAGGTATCTGTCTCTGAAGCAAAAGGTCCCCTGTTGAAGTACGCGCCGATGCTGAGTACGATGAAAAATTTAAAAGAATAATATCAAACATTTCCATAAAGTTGTATTTAAAAAGTTATCAGATTTCAAATAAAAACAAGAAAGGAAGTTAGCTTCGGCAAGCCGAAGCTTATATACCCTTGCAGCTATAATTATTAAATTTAAAAACACAAAAAATGATATTCCCAATAGTATAAGATAATATGTCAAAAAACACCGAAGCTATAATTTGTTTCATATTCTTTTCTTACCAATTTTCCGATCGTTCCTATGGCAGCTATATGATATAGTCGTCCGATTTTGATAAAATTAAATTCGAAACTCAGAACTTATTAAAAAATGTTATTTCCAAGCGTAGGAGGTTATATGTTAAAAAACACCGAAGCTATAATTTGTTTCATATTATTTTCCTACCAATTTTGCGATCGTTCCTATGGCAGCTATATGACATAGTCGTCCGATTTTGATAAAATTTTATTCGAAATTCAGAACTAATTAAAAAATGTTATTTCCAAGCGTTGGAGGTTATATGTTCAAAAACACCGAAGCTAACATTTTTTTCATATTATTTTTCCACAAATTTTCCGATCGTTCCTATGGCAGCTATATGATATAGTTGTCCGATTTCGATAAAATTTAATTCAAAATTCAAAATTATTTAAAAATTGTTATTTCCAAGCTTAGGAGTTTATATGCTAAAAAACACCAAAGATATAATTTTTTTTCATTTTTTTGTCCGATTATTCCTATGGGAGCTATAAGATATAGTTGTCCGATCCGGCTGGTTCCGACTTATATACTACCTGCAAAAGATATAAGACTTTTGGGAAAGTTTCAGCCCGATAGCTTTAAAACTGAGAGACTAGTTTGCGTAGAAACGGACGGACAGACGGACAGACGGACAGACGGACAGACGGACAGACGGACAGACGGACAGACGGACATGGCTAGATCGACTCGTCTAGTCATGCTGATCAAGAATATATATACTTTATGGGGTCGGAAACGTCTCCTTCACTGCGTTGCAAACTTCTGACTGAAATCAATATACCCTCTGCAAGGGTATAAAAAAGACAAATAAATTTATCACGAGCGGGACTCCAATCACTAACTTAAAGCGCCAGCACTCTTATCCACGCCTACATTTTTTTATCCAGCCGCAAAATGCTTTTTTGTTTGTGTTTTTGTTTTTGCCAAGTGTCAAGGTGATCCTGTATAAGGGTAATTTAATAGCTTCATATCAGAGATTTTTTGACACTCAATGTGTCACATAGAGACCTAAAAAGGGGTATATTGATGACCATTTTTTTTGGGTGCGGCTCGTGGAAACCTTTCAATGTTAAATTTTGTGTTCCGTGTAATCAGAACAAAACCCCATTTACACTTTTATAAAATGTGGTCGCCAGACAGGTTCTAGCATTTGTGGTCGTTAGAGCGGGCGTGGCACACTGGTAAAAAAAAACAGACGGGTATAAACAAGGATGATATCCCTCGGTAAAGAAAATACTTTTAAATAAATGTACGTCTACGGCGAAGTTGCAATAACCCATATAAGTAAACTAAGCTCAAACATGTAAGAAGTGTCGTTTTTCTTTTTGAATCAACGAATTTAAATTAAAGCACCATCGACTTGAACTTTGTTCACTATTGGACATCTCAATCGCTCCACCAATAAGTGTCATAAACTTTCCTATGCCATATTTTATTCTTAATTCTTTTTCTATGACGTTTCTTTGCCGAATCTTGGCAAGCAACGGAGCCAACTTATTCAATCGCGAGTACTAGCGGTAGGGAAGAAACGGTTTGCGGGGAACATGCTATGAGTTGGGTCAAAGGATCTCGCGCCAGAAGGCAGTGGAAAAAACTTTGTTGGCTTCTGGTTTCTAAAAATGCCAAGGATTCGATGGTTGCGCAACTGGGAAACAAAAAATGTTGAGAAATACTGTAAGCAACTGTTGTGTAATCGTGTCAAATATTAAAACATGAAATACATATTAAACGAGCACTGAGAGTGAGCGGAATACCGATTGAAATAGCCGACAGCCAGAAAGCGCAGGGTGGCCAAGGGAATCAGTAGTGTAAGCATGAGCACAATAACTTGGAAAATATAGACAATATTTTGCTATTCGCTGGTGCATCCAGCATCCTTTTCACGACGCCATAAAACATGGAGAAACCGGTAAAAAAGGAACCCAGAAAAGGAAAGCTGAAATCAACCAGTCAAAGGGCGAAAGATAAGCGACTTCGTGTTAAAGTTTTTCTCATCTAATGGCCAAACCCAGGTAGGAAAATCCTAACAGCGCCAGATGCTGGTAAAACAATTACTAAAATATTAATTATATTCTTGCGATCTTAACAGTTGCACCGAAGTAACACTAATAGGTGATGAATTAATAGTAATTTGTTGATATTGACAAATAATAAAAATAATGTTTACGTTAAAGAAAAATCTTGAGAAACGTTGGCCTCACAAACTTGCGATGTGTGGGCGTGGCACTCTAAAGCAGAGATGGTCTTCAACACACTAGAAAAGTATACATTTCAAGTTTGAACTTTTTAGCTCTAACACGGGAGAACAGTATTGTTGAGTGTCTCGACTGTCAGATACCTGTTACTCAGCTTTTAAATTGAAAATTGATAACAGTTAAGGTAAAATGTTATGATGACCGCTTTAAAATTGAAATTCGCTTCGAAGATTCGCAAAAACCGCATTAGGCGCACGGGTTTCGCCATAAGAAGCATAGTCGTAGACTATTGGGAAAACAGAAAGACTTACAGCGCTGTTACGTGCACAAATTGTCGGTCCTTTTCTTGCCTTCTAGTGCTTTTCAACACTGGGTAAGCGATCTTCCGTCTCTTTCTTTTTTGTTTATGTATGTGTATTGACGAGACTAATACATTTTAGTAAACATTTTTTCTAGCATGAAAATTGTGGGCGCCACAGGCTTAGGCGATTAAAATCAGTTAAAATCTTTATTCTAGCATTAAAACTGTAGGAGCCGCAGTCTTGGGCAGTTTTTGGGCGTTAGAGTGGGCGTGGCACCCTGCTGAAACAAACTTGCGCTGCGCAGGAAGCCCAAGAATCTGCATGCCAAATCCCAATAGCCCAGCTCTTAGAGTTTCTGAGATCAAAGCGTTTATACGGACAGACGGACATGGCTTGATCGACTCGGCTAGTGATCCTGATCAAGAATATATATACTTTATGGGGTCGGAAACGCTTCCTTCTGCCTGTTACATACTTTCCGACGAATTTAGTATACCCTTTTACTCTACGAGTAACGCCATCAATATGCCAATATGCCAAAATTTGTTGTTCTAATTGATAAGGAAATGGTAGGTATTGTTCTTAGAAATTTCAAATTCTCATTAAAGACAGACCCCTACCCAACTGGTCGACCGCGATAGTCACAGTTCCAAACTCGAACAATCGAAAAACGCCAATATCGGTATCGGAACTAAGCACGGCTGTTGTCAAAATTACACTTCTAGGGTCAAAGAAGGTTTTTTATATAATACTGTTGACACTAATTTAGGTCCAAATTGATTTTAAAAATTTTATCCAGGTGTAGGGTCATTCTTTACCCACACTTACCTTTTTCTCTTCGAGTAACGGGTATAAAAACTGTGTTTATATTTTTCAAATATTTAGATAAAAGTTTTTTTTTTTAACTAAAGCTGAACTGATTTTCGAATCAAAGTAATGGCATTTAATTTAATTTCTAGAACATACGTTAGATTCTCGTAAGTTAATTAAGTTTTAGGACCGGAAGTGATCCCGTGATTAAAATAGTGGCGCTAATTACCTCTGCTAGTTCCGCGTTCAATTTGACTCCTTATTGCGGTATGCCGCCATATCTATGGGACTAGGAGCCTTTCGATTCTTCTCAAACTCTGGTTTCGGCTAACGAGCAGTCGAGTCCAAACTGCTTGCCTGTCCAGTGTCCACATTAATATTTAAACAACGTACGCTGCCTGCAATTCGCCATCCTCGGCCATGGTTTTTTTTTAATTTTTTGTGTGTTTTTCTGTTCGACTGGTCCGACTGCTTCTGCAATATATACTATTATGCTGCTGTTGTTTATTATTCAAGGATCAGCGCGGCACAAACAAAGCACATGCCAGCAGTCAGCGGAGCAACTTTTGAACTCAGCGTATAAATATCGCCAGCTGTAAACTCAGCAAAATCAGCAAAAAATTTCCGAGTGTAAAAACAGAGTGCAGGACGACCAGTTCGCTCTAAAAGGGGAGGGTGTGGCACAAAATATGCGGCGTACGTGTTAAGTGGCAAACGTTTTTCAACCGAAATCCCCAAAAACTGAAGCCAGCTCAAGCCAAAAACTCGAGTCCGTCAGTCAAGTCAAGTCACGAGGTTTTTGCCACGCATTTGTAAACTTTATAAATCAGTTCGTGTCGAAGCTAAAGTTGGGTTAAGGATGGAGTTTCTGGGGAGTTTTTTTTTGTGAGCTATCCAACGATGCGTTGCGAAAATATTTCACGTTATTTTTGTAAATTGCATACTTTGCGGCGCACTCCACGTTGATTTGACAGACGGGATCCGTCGTTTCCTTCTCTCGATTTTCTGGTTTGCTATATTTTTTCATCCAGCCTGAGAGGTTTTCAATTTTAATAGAATATAGAATATTCGCTTTGGATAAAAAATAGTTCATGGGGAAGTAAAAAGGTCGCATCTGAATGTGTGCACCTTAAACGATAACCAAGTCTATTAAAACCGAAACTTCCCTAGTAAAAACAAGAGAGAACGCTATAGTAGATGCCATCGACAATTAGATAACCGTTACTCAGCTAAGGGGAGTGCGAGGGAGATAGATTTAAGCTCAAGAGTCTACATGCCAAGTCCCAACTTTCAAGCTTCCTTCTACCTGTTACGAATCTAGTATACCCTTTTACTTCACGAGTAACGGGTATAATTACTACTTTAAAAAAACGTTTGCATTCAAAAATGATATTATTTATAAAATGTAATCAAAGAACTTTCGATTCGAACACTTAAAATGAGAATGAAATGATAGATATGATGAATGATATCTTCATTTTTTCTTGTATTCGGTGCGCTTATTCACTACGTGAGGTGCAGTGATGGACAAAGAATCATCAATTAAATTACAGGAAGAAAAGTTAATTTTATATTATTTTATGTGTGTGTAACACATGTCATCCTAAGCTGTATATGTAGCTTATGCATTCCTTAAATTAGACAATTATCGATAATAAAAATAACCATTTAATTTTATTCACTTTTCTTCTATTTGCAGGTTTGTAACATTCCTTCCTTGATCCAATCCCAAATCTTTTCCGGAATTTATTATGTGATTAAATTGAGTAAGAAATTAAATGCTAATGGCCCCCATTTTGCTGATATCAACGGGAATGTAATTTTGTGAGCTAATCAGAAATTGCTTGGCTACAACTTTAATTAATGGCTATTAAGGAGGATGAATGGAAAGTTGGGCGACACAAAGGATATCAGGGTGCTGGCTGTGCTGGGCGTGGACATTTCTGCCTTAATAAGCAATTTTTAAAATGCAATTACTCGAGCATTGTACACACTCGACTGAAGCGATTGTGAAATGAATTTTTATTGAAAACGCACATGCAAACTCATTACGTATACGAGGCGTTGGACAAACAAGCGCAAGCACAAGCACTTATACATATACACTCTCTTACCCACACGTACAGACATAGCCAGACGCCAATCAATGCCGGGATACATATACGAGTTTAATAACTTTGCCCCTGCCGAGAATGGTCGATCGTAAGTCGACAACTTGGTCATTAGGGGCTTGGGCCGAAATGTTAATCACAATACCACAAAACGTTATAATGTTAGGAGGATACCGCTCTTCCCCCCTCCCCCCCCCCCCACCACTTAAGCAACAATAACAATTATTTCGACAAAGAGCACACAGATACTCACTACACTGAGAAATTTGAAATTAAAATATTTAACTGCATTAAGTTGAATATAAAAAATACGATTTAGTTCTTACAACTTAAATCTTAATTTAAGGTAATATAAATACAAAGAAGAACGCTAAAGTTAAGTGCCTCGAATAAACAAAACGGGATCCCTATTAGACTTTCCAAAATCTTGTAACATTTTGGCGCCAGACAGATCATTTGTTGGTGCGTGGACGTGGCATTTGACTGAAACAAACTTGAGCTGCGAAGGTAGCCCAATAACCTTTAGGCTTTAAAGGTCTTATAATTTCCGAGATCCTAGCGTTTGTACGGACAGACTGACAGACAGTCAGACGGACATGGCTAGATAGAGTTTATATGGTCGGAATCGCCTACTTCTACCTGATACATACTTTCCAAAGAACGCAATATACACTTCTACTCAACGAGTACGGATATAAATATGCTTGAATTCAAGACAACTTTTTTAAGCTTAGTGGAACTATACCAATATTTTTTCCAAGTGCACTGGTGTGTATGTCTCATTGGAATAGTGAACCGCAATTCGACTGCCTACCTCATCGAGAGCTGCTAACTAGTTGAAAATGCAAACGCAAACCATAAACCGAGAACGAACAGAGTCGGTCCCTGAACCCCCTTTGTGACGCCACCCCCTTGACTTCTCCCCACTGTTGAGCCAACAGCATAGTCAAAGTCTCAGCCCACTGTCCGCCCCCTCAAACCCCTAAGTTGGATGATGGGCCTGGCCCCCAAAGCGGTAAATGGAGCTGCGCTTAGTTCGATCACAAACACACACGGGATGAGCGGCGAGGGTGGCTCACGAACCATAATTGTTGGCAAAGTTGCCATTTCCTGTCTTGGCTACACGGCGAGAAAGTTTCATTCAGGCAGAAACTTTGATTAGTTCAATCAATTGACGAACTCAGCTGGAAATGATGCGCAAGACCCGGATTACCAAATTAGCCAACTGAGAATGGTGAGGTTTACATCAGCTTAAAACCAGAACAAAAGCTACAAAATTTCTTACATCCATTCCTTGACATAACTCCTTGGAGATTCCGAGCTTGTTCACTTATATATTTAAAGAGTTGTCAAAAGTAAATAAGATACACTGTTTCTAATATTCCTAAGGTTTAATGTTTTCTTTTTTAATATATGTCGATTTGTAAACAAATCAAAGCTTTTAAAATATACACATTTTTGATCAGCGTTTACCATTAATGCTGTCGATTTGAAAATAATCGGCACCGAATACGAGCACGCAGAGCAAGTTTGAAAACGTCTTCGGATATCTATATCCTATCGCTTATATCCCATATTGGCCCAAATAAACACACACAAAGTATTGCAGCTTTTTGCTGACACATACATATTCTACTGCAGCGTGCAGTATGTGCTGCCCCAGAACCTCAAGCATAGAGTAGTAAACTATACTACTATATATACTATACTATAGTTTAGTACTATATGCACTGCGTCAACAACATCTTTTGTTAAAAAAGGCCAATTGTAAATAAAAAAAAAGTTGCTTCAAGTCGGAGTTGAACTCTGTCCGACAGGCCCCCATGCCATTGTTACCGCGCATTGCTTAAAATGCGACATTGAGCTATTTTTGCAGCAGAGCACACGAAATTTTACACAAACGCAACCAAAGAGTATGTTGGTTACTCATCTTGTAGTCTATATTATCTTTGAGTTAACCTTTTAAATGAGCTTTGAGCTTATTGCTGCTGAATCGTCAGAAATCTTGTTATCCTCAAAATTTTGGATATGCCCAGTTCTCCCCCAAATCTAAAATGTTTGGTCTTCATTGTGTTTCACGTGCGATTAAAAGAGGCTGTGTGCGTTATTGGCAGTGGCGACCATCAAATCGATCGATACGAACTGCAAAACCAGAGCCAGCTGGGGATGGACCTGTGGTCCTGATGGTGCTGCTGATGGTGCTGCTGATGGTGGTGGTCTGTCAGATCCCTTAACTTCCTACCCTGTCTGCCGACGTCCTTTGTGCTGGCTTTCCTTGCACTTCAATCATAACTGTGTTCAATTGTTGCTTTTATTACCGCATTTTCCTCCACCTTTCCGGGCGAGAAACAAAGGCTGCGAGAGCGGTAGCAAATTGGTTGGCTCTACTTCCTCCTGCTGTCGTTATCCTTTGGGGAATATTTTGTTGCTTTTTTGAATGTTTGTGCTTTTTTTACTGCTTTAGTCGAGCAACCTTTACATGGTGCTTATCTTGCGGCTTGTGTCCGTTCCGATTTTCCCCTTTCCCGGCCACCATTTTCCGCATGAACAGCGGCCATGTGTGTGAGCGGCTGTGTATCTGTGTGCCGATGCGGGTGTCTACGAGAACCTCCTGCCCAGAGTTGGCTACAATTGCGCATAATATAAATTAATAATGCAACAATTGCATTTTGTTGTGCTTCCATCTTC
Organism: Drosophila subpulchrella; assembly: GCF_014743375.2. Classification (NCBI taxonomy): domain Eukaryota; kingdom Metazoa; phylum Arthropoda; class Insecta; order Diptera; family Drosophilidae; genus Drosophila; species Drosophila subpulchrella. The sequence continues at coordinate 335,929 of NC_050610.1, forward strand.
GCATTGTTGTGCCACTGCTGATTTCATTTAATATATTTGTTGCCCTCCACTCGTCCTTATCTGGAAACTTCAGAAGAGAACTGGATGGGAAAGAGTGCACAGATACAAAGTTTCCAACAAATCAGGAGCATGATTTTAAAGAACCAGAATAAATTGGTTTATTATTGGTTTTCCAACTCGCCTTACTCATTACTCATGAGGCCAAATCTTTGAGTATTTAAGTTGTTCGGTATGAGGAGCAAATAAAAAGTTTAAAAATTCAACGTTTTTAGTGAGCTTTTTCAGTCAGTGTATGATTTTTATACCCGTTACTCGTAGAGTAAAAGGGTATACTAGATTCGTCGGAAAGTATGTAACAGGCAGAAGGAAGCGTTTCCGACCCCATAAAGTATATATATTCTTGATCAGGATCACTAGCCGAATCGATCTAACCATGTCCGTCTGTCCGCTAGTCCGTCCGACCGTCTGCCCGTCTGTCCGTATGAACGCTGAGATTTTAGAAACTATAGAAGCTACAATACTGGGATTAGGCATGCAGATTCCTGAGATTCCTGCGCAGCGCAAGATTGTTTCAGCAGAGTGTCACGCCCACTCTAACGCCCACAAACCGCCCAAAACTGTGGCTCCTACAGTTTTAATGCTAGAATAAAGATTTTAGCTGAAATGTATTGTTCTCATCAATTTTTATCGATTGACCCAAAAAAAAGTTTGCCTCGCCCACTTTATCGCCCACAAACCGCCCCCAAACTTCAAAAACTCGTAAATATGAACGTGGATATCTCGGAAACTATTAAAAATAGAGAATTGGGATCTCAGATTTAGATTCCGTAGCCTTGTACGCAGCGCAAGTTTGTTACGAGAATATGCCACGCCCACTCTTACGCCCACAAACCGCCAAAACCTATGACGCCCACAATTTTCAAGCTAGATAAAAAATTTGAACTGAAATGTATTGGCCTCGTCAATACCTATCGATTGACCCAAAAAAAGTTTGCCACGCGCACTCTAACGCCCATAACGCTTAAATCTGTCTACCGTCGGTAGGTGGCGCATTTTAATCTCGCTTTGCTACTAGCATATCTCCATTTCCCTTTGGTCCCTTAAGGTAAGTAACGGGTATCTGAAAGTCGAGGTAATCGACTATAGCGTTTTTCCTTGTTTATTTCCCACTTTTACGAGAATACAGTAGACATGGACGTAACCATTATGTGTGATCTGCAGAACTTGCCTGCCTATAAAGCGTTGGGCACTAACGGTGCCGTACCAAGTCCTTGCCTCTTTTACGACCCGGCTAAGGTCGGGAAGAGTATTTCATTCCTCTGTCGGCTTCTCTTTGTGTTGTTGGTTCCTTCAAATGTCGAACAAGATACGTGTGGGCTTTTTACTGATAATTGTAACGGTAATTGCTGAATGGCAGTGGGTAAGCGAGATTTCCTTTTTGACATTTGTAACTAATTAATGTAGTTTCCGACTCTTAAAACACAACCAAAGAGTCGATCCACATCTTGTAGCGTGAATTTCGATTAAACCCTTTTTCAAAGTGAGTCCTATAAAATTAAACAAATTCTTTTATTATACCCGTTACTCGTAGAGTAGATTCGTCGGAAAGTATGTAACAGGCAGAAGGAAGCGTTTCCGACCCCATAAAGTAAATATATATTCTTGATCAGGATCACTAGCCGAGTCGATCTAGCCATGTCCTTCTATCCGTCTGTCTGTCCGTCCGGATGAACGCTGAGATCTCGGAAACTATAAAAGCAGATTCCTTAGCTTCTTACGCAGCGCAAGTTTACTTCAGCAGAGTGCCTTGCCCACTCTAACGCCCACAAGCCGCCCAAAACTGTGGCTCCTACAGTTTAGATGCTAGAATAAAAATGTTAACTGAAATGTATTGTTCTCATCAATACCTATCAATTGACCCAAAAAAAGTTAGCTACGCCCACTACAACGCCCACAAACCTCCCACAAACTTCAAAAAATCGTAAATATGGACGCGGATATCTCGGAAAATATCAAAGATAGAGAAATGGGCTTTCAGATTTCGATTCCGTAGGCTCGAGCGCAGCGCAAGTTTATTACGCGAATATGCCACGCCCACTCTAACGCCCACAAACCGCCCAAGCCTGTGGCACCCACAATTTTCATGCTAGATAAAAATTTTTAACTGAAATGTATTGGTCTTGTCAATAGCTATTGATTGATCCAAAAAAAACTTTGCCACGCCCACTCTAACGCCCGCAACGCTTAAATCTGTCTATCGCCGGTAGGTTGCGCATTTCAATCTCGCTTTGCTGCTCGCATATCTTCATTTTCCTTTGGTCCCTTTAGCTAAGTAACGGGTATCTGATAGTCGAGGTACTCGACTATAGCGTTCTTCCTTGTTATACCCGTTACTCGTAGAGTAAAAGGGTATACTAGATTAGTCGGAAAGTATGTAAAAGGCAGAAGGAAGCGTTTCCGACCCCATAAAGTATATATATTCTTGATCAGGATCACTAGCCGAGTCGATCTAGCCATGTCCGTCTGTCCGTCTGTCCGTCTGTCCGTATGAACGCTGAGATCTCGGAAACTATAAAAGATACAATACTGGGATTAGGCATGCAGATTCCTGAGGTTCCTGCGCAGCGCAAGATTGTTTCAGAAGAGTGTCACGCCCACTCTAACGCCCACAAACCGCCCAAAACTGTGGCTCCTACAGTTTTGATGCTAGAACAAAAATTTTAACTGAAATGTGTTGTCCTCATCAATACCTACCGATTGACCTAAAAAAAAGTTTGCCACGCCCACTTCAACGCCCACAAACTTCAAAAAATCGTAAATATGAACGCGGATATCTCGGAAAATATCAAAGATAGAGAAACGGGATTTCAGATTTAGATTCCGTAGGCTTGAGCGCAGCGCAAGTTTATTACGCAAATATGCCACGCCCATTCTAACGCCCACAAACCGCCCAAATCTGTGGCGCCCACAATTTTCTTGCTAGATAAAAAATTTTAACTGAAATGTATTGGTCTTGTCAATACCTATCGATTGATCTAAAAAAAAGTTTGTCACGCCCACTCTAACGCCCACAAACCGCCCATGCCTGTGGCGCCCACAATTTTCGTGCTAGATAAATATTTTTACTAAAATGTATTGGTCTCGTCAATACCTATCGATTGATTTAAAATAAACTTTGCCACGCCCACTCTAACGCCCACATCGCTGTGGAGTCTGTGGAGTCTGTCTACCGCCGGTATCTCCATTTTCTTTTGGTCCCTTTAGCTGAGTAACGGGTATCTGATAGTCGAGGTACTCGACTATAGCGTTCTTCCTTGTTTTTAAATGTATTTCGTAGAACAAATTTGAGAAAAAAAGCTGTTTTAACAATATTGTAATCAGAAAATTAAAAAAAAATCGTAGTCAATAATTGTTTACTTTTAAAAATAATAATTTTAAATTACACCACATATTCATTAGTCTTATGCACTCTATTTTCTAGAAATTTCCTTTTGACTAATTCTCTTACACACTAAAAAATCATTGGTAAAATTCCATCGAATTGCAGATGTCAATACGTAAACGTAAGGGTAACTATAAGTAGTAAATAAGTTTGTTAATTTATGAACAGTTACGTTACTATAAAAAAAATTGTCTAGTTGCCGATGTTGGGACCCAGTTGGAAATTACAAACAACATATTGGAAAAAATTTGTAAAGATATTGTTTCATACTTTTATGTTGAACATTTTACGTTAGCATAACTATTAATAACTATTGCTTACTATTGCAATACCAAAGTATACACTTCAAGTGAACGTAACTATGTTAATAGTGGCTTAACTATTAAAAGGTAAAGAAACCAAAAACAAATACATCTACAACCAATTTTAATACAACCATTTTATAGTTACTAAACTATCTGCATTGGTAAATTTTACGAACCAATTTTTTTTTTGTGTACATACAATTTTGATTTCCCAGACTACATAACTTCAAAATACACTTAAACAAATTTCCAACTGTACTATTTCAATTAGATCTCTCTAATTAGAAGCAAGTTAGCTTCAGGCAGAATTTCGATTCCGGCCTATCAAAATGCCATTGACCAAGCAGAAACTCCAATGTCCACGCCGTCGGAAGTTCATTATCGGAAAATATCAATATTAATTAGTATGTATTACGTGACAACTTTTGCCCGGTCCGAGACTCCAAAGCAACTTGGCGAGCAGTTTCGGAAATCTTGGGGAAAGCTGGTCATTATTGTTTTCAAAGCTCACCATGTGATTCAACTGGACTGGGAAATCGGAAAATCAACCAACCCGTCCTCGATGGCTTAACAAAGCGATTGGCAACGACGTTATCATTTTCATCAGGCCTTGGGCTCAATTTTAGTACCATCCCCAACGAGTTGAAGTCGTAATCTATCATCGATGCTATTTAGTGGGCTGATGGAGCTTTGAATTTTTATGATTATTATGTATTTGTGGGCTGCCTGGGCTGTTAAGGAGTAATACCTGCGATAGACGGGTTACTACGACCAATTCTGCTAAGTTAACCATTTATCATCTCTTGGCGTCAGTTTCTCATTAGTTTGGCTTCCCTCACACCAACACACCCGCCGCCATTGCAATGCATTGTTTTTCGCGGTCTTAAACAGTGAAGATTATTGGGGCAAATGGTTCAAATAAGGGGTTGGGGACCTATACGTTTTTAACTTATTTGACTGAAAAAATACTGCTAGCTCTTCTACTGACTTCTGCTTCAAAATCTGGTTAATTGCTTGATTTTTCACAAAAGAAAAATAATAACATATCATCTTAGTTTCAGTTAGTAAGTTTTGTCATTTGTCGATTTTTGCACCCATTGTGTTTGTGTTTTATTCGGGGGGTGGCAAAGTGGCGGTAATGATGACTGACTTCTACAAAGTCGCCACCCCCTTTTTTGCCGTCCTGCCGGCGGACTTTGAACACGTTTAATCTGCTTGCCACAGATTTCTATCACTGTCGTGACTATTTGTTGTTGCCAGAGCCCACTGTTGATGTCGTCAGCAACCGGGCCAAGCCAAGCTGCTTGTCACAGTCTGTGGCTTCGACCCAAAAAGAAGAAAATAAAGCTGTTTTTATTTTGTGTTGTTCGCTCCTTTACCGGCTCTTTTGGGTTCAACATCGGCGCCAATGTCGGATCTGGACGCGGACTCGCCTTTTTTTAATGATACACAATTAGTGGGATGATAAATGGTGTGTCAAGTACAGCTTCATGAAGAAGGAGCTAATCAGAAGGCAGTTCACACTGGGCATTCTGTACACTTCTGCTTACATTTTTCTTTAATAAAACGCATTTTTTTTAAATCTGTTACCTTTTGAAGTTTTTTCATACTTATACTTGACACAATAAATCTTAAATCTATTTTAAAAATAGATTTTCTTAAGAAAATGCAGGATATCTTCCTACCCTCCTAGAGCAAAAGGGTATACTAGATTCGTCGGAAAGAATGTGATCAGGATCACTACCCGGTCGATCTAGCCATGGCCGTCTGTGCATCTAAGCGCTGAAATCTCGGTAACTATAAGAGCTAGAATGTTTGCATTAAGCATGCACATTCTTGGGCACCGCATTTTTGATTCAGGCTAATATTTAATATTTTGTAAAAATCTAAATGAGATTGTGTTTTGATTATCAATACCCTTTTATGTACATTCCAAAAATTATTTAAATCAGCCCATTTTATGAAAAGTAATAACCAAACAATAACAAATATTAAAATATAAATACCTCTTAAGGATTTTTCAAGCAATTTTCGTCACAAAATTTGATATTAGATCTTTTGTAAGTTGAAGCTTCATATCAGAAGTGTTGGTTTTAAAAATCAATTATAATATATATATAATACCCATATAAGGTATTGTAGTTGAATTAAATCGAAATATATTTTCGGTGGCATGGTCACGTCCACTTTGTTATTGGATCCCGTACTTAGTTATAGAAATTTTTTTTCGAGGAACTTAAATAAAGTATGTGTAGTTAGACATCAGAAATTTAAGCTTCAAAATTTATTTATTACAAAAAGTTTTAGTCGATGATAAGCTTCTAAATGTTTTTATTATACTTTAAAAATATCTTATAAGAATGTTGTCTCGTCAAAATAGTGTTGCTTAACGTGGCATCCAGGGTAGGCATGAAATGTTTCTCATACTGAATTTAATCGGATTGCACTTTTTATCGCTCAATAACTTTCAAACGGTTATTTTTATGACAAAAAGTGGTATACATCAAAAGTTAAGCATTCACAAGGGCTATAGAGTTTAAAATATAAAAAGAAATCTGTTGAACAAATATTAAGAAAGTACACAAAAGTTCTTGCAATACCTTTCGATGTGTGTATCACTCGTTATGATCGAACTAGAACGCACACTCTCCAGGTGGGCGTTCGCCACTACGTGGACTGCCGCTTTTAAGAATCGATTCTTAAAGATTCAAATTACAATACTTGTATTAGTCATTTTCTCAGTGTATCTTCTCCTTGGTACCTAGCAACACAACTGAAGATGGCCGTGCCTTTGTTGTAGTTTTCTTTATTGATATCAGCAGCTTTTATGTAGCCACCAAGTGAAACATCTCTAAAAGGTGCAAAAGAATATGAAAAAAAATATATATGTAAATGAAACTGGAATAATAGAAGTCTGCAGGGGATGGAAAATAGACTAATGATGCCAGCACCCAGATATTGGATATTAATTGGTACAAGTAACAGACAGCGCTGGCTGCATCTTCGTCTTCGGCAACCCATGGAGGTTGGAAGCCCTGTGCGAGGGAAGCGACAGAATCAATTAAAATGACTGAAATAAACGGTAGACACAGAAAACAGCTAAGCATTGCCGGGTGGATACCGGGGAACTAATTCTGATTAGCGTCGTCGCAGTCCTGGCAACTACACCCACATAAATTAAAAGAGGGTGGTCGACATCTTGATTATATGTATACATTTATCTGTAGACGTACACCACGACTAAGTTACTATATAGCAATACCCCTGCATGAATTCTATTGCATGTCATTATATTTATTATATACCCATTTACTCATGTAATTGTATTTTGATTTCGAAGTGTTTAGTTAAGATAGAACATACAAGGTGAGTTCCAAAGTAAACAGGACTTTTTGAATCTAGCTCCCTCTAGGGGCGCCATCTATATGTCAACTGGTGCGTTAGAATCTGCTATCGTTTATTGACTTCCAGTAAAAATTTAATGACATTTCATCTATTGGAAGTGAGGTTATTGCGTTTTAAGTGTCAGTATGTTTTTGTCATCGGTGCGAAAATGAGCTTCGAACAAAGAGCCAACATTAAATTTTGTTTTAAAATTGGTAAAACTTTTACCGAAACGTTTCAATTGATGAAACAAGTTTATGGCGATGATTGCCTATCCCGTAGCAGAGTGCACGAGTGGTTTCAATGTTTTCAAAGTGGTCGAGAGGACATAAATGACGGACGAGCCGAAACCCAAAAAATCGCGCCTGGAGAAGTCAAAATTGAAGACAATGCTGATTTGTTTTAATGATTCCAAGGGTATTGTCCACAAAGAATTTGTTCCACCCGGCCAAAACGTTAATGAAGTATTCTACCTTGGAGTTTTAAAGCGTTTGGTGCGCCGTATTCGACGTGCTCGGCCCGAATATCGCGAAGATGGAAGTTTGCGTTTGTTGCACAATGCGCCGTCTCATCGATCGACGCTTGTGTCCGACTATTTGACCAAAAATCACATTTTAACCATCAACCACTCCCCGTATTTAAATTCTACCTTTTCGGAAAAATGCTTTTGCCGATGAAAGGAAAGCGTTATGCAGACGTAGAGGCCATTCAAAAGGCTTGCAAAGGCTAAAACACTCGTTGGACATGCTTTTGGACCGTGCAAAACGCTGTATTAAAGCAGAAGGAGACTATTTTGAATGGAATAAATTGATTTTGCCGAAAAAACTATTTGTTCTGTCTTTTTTTAAAAAGTCCTGTTTACTTTGGTACTCACCTTGTATTATGATTCTGAGTTCATTGTCGTCGCGTACTACACGTAATGACGAAGCGCACCAGGAGGGTGAAAATCTCCAGTGATGGTCCAATCATATCGAACGATACACACGTCGAAAGGTATCGCAAAAACTAAAAGGATTGCATACCAAGACTTTAAGAACATTTATTTGCTTGAAAGAAAGAGCAGTGAAAGGGTAAAAGTGAAAATTAAACAAGGGAGAACGCTATAGTCGAGTACCTCGACTATCAGATACCCGTTACTCAGCTTAAGGGACCAAAGGGAAATGGAGATATGCAAGCAGCAAAGCGAGATTGAAATGCGCCACCTACCCGCGATCTTAATATAAGGTTATGTGGGCGGTAGGCAGACTTAAGCGTTATGGGAGTTAAAGCGGGCGTGGCAAAGTTGTTTTGGTCAGTCGATAGGTATTGACGAGACCAATACGTTACAATTATCTCAGGAATCTGCATGCCTAATCCCAGTATTGTAGCTCTTATAGTTTCCGAGATCTTAGCGTTCATACGGACAGACGGACATGGCTAGAACGACTCGGCTAGTGATCCTGATCAAGAGAATATATAGTTTATGGGGTCCGAAACTCTTCCTTCTACCTGTTACATACTTTCCGAAGAATCGAGTATACCCTAGTAACGGGTTTAATTATGTTTAAAATTGATAAGGAAATATTTAATGTTTTCTAAAAACTTTTGACTTAATCTAGCCCTAGCAAGTATCTGAACCGGGTCCTCTTGCATCAGAGGCAGACGCCTTACCAATTGGGCACCACGGTATGCATTAGCGTGTAAGTTCATATGTAAAATAAACATGTTCACGAAAACTACAAGAGCTAGAAAGTTGGCATTTGGTATGTAGATTCCTGAGCATCTTGCACACAAACCGCCCAAAACTGTGGAGCCTAAAGTTTTTATACCAGAAAAAATTTTGTAACTGAAATCACTTGGTCTCGTCAATACCTATCAATTGACCTAGCCAAGCCCACTCTAACGCCCATAACGCTTAAATGTGTCTGCCTCCCACATAACCATATATTGAGATAGCGGATATCTTCATCTCCCTTTGGTCCCTTTAGCTGAGTAACGAGTATCTGATAGTTGAGGTACTCGACTATAGCGATCTTCCTTGTTTTTAGCATGAAAACTATTGGAGCCACAGTTTTGCGCGGTTTGTGGGCGTTAAAGCAAGCGTTGCAAACTTTTATGCTTCATTTTAGCTAAAATTTTTCTCTATCTTGAATATTGTGGGCGCCACAGGCTTGGACGGCTTGTGGGCGTTAGAGTGGGCGTGGCATGTTCGCGTTACAAACTTGCGCTGCGTACAAGGCTACGGAATCTAAATCTGAAGTCCCAATTCTCTATCTTTGATAGTTTCTGAGAAATCCGCGTTCATACTAATTATTTTTTTAAGTTTGTGGGCGGTTTATGGGCGTTAAAGTGGGCGTGGCTAACTTGTTTTAGGCCAATCGATAGGTATTGGTGAGGACAATACAATCCAGTTAAAATTTTATTCTAGCGTTACAACTGTAGGCTGTAACTGTAACTGTAAAAGACTAGGCGAATAAAACTTGCGCTGCGCAGGAATCTCTAAAATCTGCATCCCTGATCCCAGTACTTCAGACTTTATAGTTTCCGAGTTTACAGCGTTCATACGGACAGACTGACATTGCTAGATTGACTCGGCTAGTGATCCTGATAAAGAATATATGTATTTTATGGGGTCGGAAACGCTTCCTTCTGCCTGTTACATACTTTCCGACGAATCTGGTATACCCTTTTACTCTACGAGTAACGGGTATAATAGAATAAATAGAAAAACTTGTGACCCCCCTGAGCCAAGCCCATATGATTTTCTTTCGCGGCAAAATGCTTTTGTAAATTCAATCTAGTAACAGTTAAAACTTTAAAAAAAGTCACCTAATAACAGTTATTTTCCTAACTTTGGTAATACTCTAGCTTACGGTCCTCACCCACAAAATTCGCGAAAAAATTATCCTCGACGGACCGCGAGTTCTTAAGAATTTACATGAAGAAACAAATGCGCCGTCTGCCATGGTTCTCTTGTAATCGAATTTCAAAGTTAAATGTGTTGCTAAAAAAATAAAGTAGCCTTTTCTATGAATTTGAGTGTTTTGCTATAAAAAACATAAGGGCTTTTTATCCCTTTATCCAAAATAATAAGCATTCTAAATAATGTGACAAAAATGTGTAATTGTTTTTGTAGCAGGCCACGCCCCACAGCCGCGAATTAAATATCCTCGATGGACCGCGATTCCTTAAGAATTCGCGTGACCATCGATGACCAACTTTTCAAAGCGAGTTTGAAGAAATCGGGGTTGTTGACTTAAAGGAGTATTCCATGGACCGCGATCTATAAAAAAGTCGTGATTGCAGACAAAATTAATCTTAATCGATCTACTATTTTTTTTTTTAATTTTTAAGCGATTTCTAAGGCACCCCCTGATTGTCTTTTAATATCATTGCATATTCGAACAAACCTAAAGAGTTATTGGCTGTGAACTGAGTTCTAGGTTTTGACGCTCAATAACTTCTAAACGCGAATTTTTCTGATAATGTGTAAAACGTCAAGAGTTGAGGAATCTCAAATTCTTAGAAGTTCTAAGGGTCATTTCAAAAACAACTGTCCCGTATTTGAAAAAATTCCGATAATCCTGTACTGTTGTAGGCAAATAGTAAAGTGAATTTGTTTGTAAAATTAAAAATCTTTATTTGATTTTCTAAATTAATTTCATCCTCTTTAAAGAAATTCCCTCCCGATTAAATACAAAATACACGCCTTCTTCGATTTTTCTTATCTCCTTAATCGACTTGAAATGCGTTTTCCGAAGTGGTCTCTTGAGTTTTGGGAATAGCTTAAAGTCACACGGAGCCAAATCAGGTCAACACGGTGGTTGCAAACCGATATGCGTCGAATTTTTGTCGTGATGCCAAAACCAAGAGTTTTTGTCCCCCATAATTCTGATGTTTTTAGACGAATTGTTTCACCCAAACGACGCATAACGCTCAAATAATATTTTTTACTAACAGTTTGGCCGGGTAGAAGGAATTCATAGTGCACCACCCTAAGGCATGGACATGGACACCATACATGGACTTAGCTCTAGGATTGGGCCAAATTTACCTCAATTTTAGGACATTTTTTAACATTTTAGGTTACTTTTTCTTTTTATCTTTTACAAACGGCACAATCTCTTAGGTTCCTAACCTGTTCTGGACTACATTCTTGTTTCCACCGGTTGCTAATTATAAGAGTATTCCTTCAAAAACCTTTTACAATACTCCTTGCACCATAATTGCCTTACTTCCCTTCCATTATCCTGAGATGCAAATGCTACGGCTTTTAAAACTGGAAATTAACGTTAGCAAATCAGGTTGCCACAACAGATCGGGTAACGTGGCATGTTGAGTGTTTGCCCTGTGATTCGATTGCTCTGCTGACGACATCAAAGTCGCCGAGCCTAACGCAATTTGCATGGACTATGTCTACCCGAGAGCCATTTCTTGTTGGTATCCGTGTATCCTACGACTAAACGCACCAGCATTGTTATCGGATTGCAAATAATGATGACGGTGGGGTTGACTGCGTTCTCTGTGGGGTAAACGAATTTGGTGGGTGGGCTTTCCAATTGAACTTGACGATATGGTGCACTAACTGTTCCTTTCAAGCGGTTCCTCAACGATGGCATTTTTATACCCGTTACTCGTAGAGTAAAAGGGTATACTAGATTCGTCGGAAAGTATGGAACAGGCAGAAGGAAGCGTTTCCGACCCCATAAAGTATATATATTCTTTATCAGGATGACTAGCCGAGTCGATCTAGCCATGTCCGTCTGTCCGTCTGTCTGTCCGTCCGGATGAACGCTGAGATCTCGGAAACTATAAGAGCTAGGCTATTGAGATTTGGCGTGCAGGTTCCTGACCTTCTTACGCAGCGCAAGTTTGTTTCGGCAGAGTGCCACGCCCACTGTAACGCCCAAAACTGTAGCTCCTACAGTTTTGATGCTAGAATAAAAAAAATTAACTGAAATGTATTCTTCTCATCAATACCTATCGATTGACCCAAAATGCCACGCCCACTTTAACGCTCACCAACTTTAAAAAATCGTAAATATGAACGCGGATATCTCGGAAAATATGAAAGATAGAGAAATGGGATTTCAGACTTAGATTCCGTAGGCTTGAGCGCAGCGCAAGTTTGTTACGCGAATATGCCACGCCCACTCTAACGCCCACAGACCGCCCAAGCGTGTGGCGCCCACAATTTTCTTGCTAGATAAAAAATTTAAACGAAAATGTATTGGTCTGGTCAATACCTACCGATTGATCAAAAAAAAACTTTGCCACGCCCACTCTAACGCCCACGACGCTTAAGTCTGTCTACCGCCGGTGGGTGGCGCATTTAGATCTCGCTTTGCTGCATCCATATCACCATTTTCCTTTGATCCCTTTAGCTGAGTATCGGGTATCTGATAGTCGAGGTACTCGACTATAGCGTTCTTCCTTGTTTATTATTAGTTTCTGCGGTTTCATTATGATTTCTTATGATTTTAACTGGAGCCTCACTGGTTTCAGTGGCGTAGCCAGAACTTGGCGCTTTTCCAAACATATTTGGTGTAACAAACTTTTTGAACCAATGTTTTGCATACGACTTAACCTGACAGGAGGAACACTTCTCCTCAACTAACAAAAACGATTTAAAAGTCTAAAAATTTATCGCCTTAAGTCATTTTTTTCCATTCACTGTCATTTTTTCTTTAAAACAAAAACCGAAAAAATTAACACAATCTTTTTTCACTGAGATCTCGGAAACTTGAAAGTTCCAAGCCCTCAATCAAGAAATTAAATCTTTTACTTAAAAAATGAACAACCCCCGCTGTGATGTGACGGGAAGGGACTAAATTACAGTTAAAATCCCAAAACACGTTTTGTTTTATTTTTTCTTCTAATAGGTAAAAATCTGGCATATTTTTCAATACAATAGCTATATTTAAAATTGCTAAGAAAATATTTAGCACATTTCCTAAAAACTTTTGACTCACTCTGGCCCTAGCGGGCATCCGAACCGGGGTACTCTCACTTCAGATGCAGACGCCTTACCCAATGGGCCATCGCACCATCTAACGCATGAGCGTGTAAGTTCAAGTCGTAAGTAACACATCGGACTGCCGCGCGAAACCCCGGATCGCTTCCATTCGCTGACAAAATAAAAGTGATTGTTTTTTATGGAGATACAATATTAACTTGTATGAATTCACTATATATCCAATTAAAATAAATAAATTGTATTAATATCATGGATAAACATTTAACATTTTTTTTTAAATACCCAATTTTTAGGTCATATAAGGCCTCAAATGTTAAATTTTTAATAATACGGCTCAGTTAGTTTTTCTTAAAATAGTACCTAAAATACTTGATTACAAATTTATAAGCAATACAAATATTATTTCTTTAGGTCCAACATCAATATATAACAGACATATTAAGTTTAAAAAGTTTTTAGCTGTCAAATTTTTCTTGGTAAAATGCAATAATTTTAGGGCCCAAACCCAAAATATTCGTGACCTAAAAAGTCCAAAAATATAAATCTTTAGGCAGTGCATGACCTAAAAATGAACTTTTTGTCCGTTTTTTAATTTTTTAGGTCATGCGTGACCCGAAATTTTGTTCATCATTATTCTGGGTGTATCCGTAAAAAAAGAAAATCAACAAGAAAGGAAGTTAGCTTCGGCAAGCCGAAGCTTATATACCCTTGCAGCTATAATTATTAAATTTAAAAACACAAAAAATGATATTCCCAATAGGATAAGATAACATGTTAAAAAACACCGAAGCTATAATTTGTTTCATATTATTTTCCAACCAATTTTCCGATCGTTCCTAAGGCAGCTATATGATATAGTCGTATAGTTTTCCGATTATTCCTATGGGAGCTATAAGATATAGTTGTCCGATCCGGCTGGTTCCGACTTATATACTACCTGCAAAAGATATAAGACTTTTGGGAAAGTTTCAGCCCGATAGCTTTAAAACTGAGAGACTAGTTTGCGTAGAAACGGACGGACAGACGGACATGGCTAGATCGACTCGTCTAGTCATGCTGATCAAGAATATATATACTTTATGGGGTCGGAAATGTCTCCTTCACTGCGTTGCAAACTTCTGACTGAAATCAATATACTCTCTGCAAGGGTATAAAAATGTGAAAAATTATTTTTTGCGAAATCCGTTCGGCTGTAAAATATCGGCTCTTTTTAGAGCCGAGATGTAGATTACAAAATTACAGGGTGACATAATAGTTCTAAACTTAAAAATATATCACCTAACTTGGTCATGCGCAACTCGAGGTATTTATAAAAAAAGAGATCCAATTTCCGGTTGATTTTTACTAGTTGTGCAACTAGTTACTTCTGAGTAATAGTATGGCATCTACCGAAATCAAATATAATAATTAGGTCAAAGTAAAAAATTATGTGATTAGTAAGATTTTGAATTTACGCCAAGGGGATATACAACTGAACTGGAGCAATATTAGGGATCTCTTAAAAAGTTGACAATAGTTATTGGATAGAGATTGTACAAAATGTAAAAATATTTATCAAACATTTCACGAACATTTATCATGTTCCACCGAAGAAAGCTTCCATAACTATTGCCTGGCTTCACCGAGTACTTCACACGCATAAACCTCTTCAGTCACCTGCAGACAGCCGATGGCATTCAAGCACGGTTACTTAACTGTTACCGCTACTGTACTAAGGGATGAAAGAACCGCAACAGAGGGCACATGGCAACAACGAATGCTGCAAAGTTGTTATAAGGAAACCCCCCTAGTCGATTTCTTTACCACGTCGCGAAAACTCACTCAAAATAAATGCGCAATTAATTTTCATGGTAAAGCTCGAAAGGAACTTGAAGCAAAGGTTGCGCCGAGTAAAGTGAAATGGGAGCGAAGAAAATGTTGTTTCCTACTACAAGTTCTGCCATTGGAGGGCAAAAAATAATAATAACAAGCTGCTTGACTCTGGCGAAAAGTCCACAAAACTTTGCTTAGTATAGAAGCAACAAAAAAATTAAACCAAGTAATGAAAGGCAGCCAAGTAAAAAGCTGTCGAAACATCAAAAATATTATTTTCAATAAAAGCAAGCGTGTGAAGTATTTATTTATTTTTTCCCAGTTTTTGAACTCGACAGATGAATTTTTTGCAGCTAAAAGAAAAATTTTATATAACGAAATACAAATACTCTTTTAATTCTTTATTCTTTGGCATACAATTTATATAAATTATTTATTTTTCTTGCTGTGTGAACACTTATTTTTTTTTATTTCACCCTGTGCTTTGCTGAAAGAATATAAAAGTGGAAATCAAAATATTCGGCGGCCACAAATGAGCAAAGTTTCCAGCTTCCACGTACTTTTTGGGTTCCGTTTGTCCCTATTTTGCTTTTGTTTTTTGTTTCCTCAACTTTAGCGAAAATCTGGAGAATTTATTGCTTTTGAAATGCGGTTGCGCATAAATGTGCAGTGGAAAAATATTAACAATAGAAGAATCTGTAACAACTGCGGTCTCGAATGGAGCCGTACGTAAGTGAAATGAAGAAATGAAATGAAAAATTCTCACATAATTGTAAATGCGTGAGATACTTGCCAAATGGCGAAATTACTAAAATGAAATGGAAAAAGCTTTTCACAGCCGCTTCTGGGCAGTAAAAAAATCAGCTGGGTCACGGGATTCCCCTTTATTATACCAGTTACTCGTAGAGTAAAGGGGTATACTAAATTCGTCGGAAACTATGTTACAGGCAGAAGGAAGCGTTTCCGACCCCATAAAGTATATATATTCTTGATCAGGATCACTAGCCGAGTCGATCTAGCCATGTCCGTCTGTCTGTCCGTCCGGATGAACGCTGAGATCTCGGAAACTATAAGAGCTAGGCTATTGAGATTTGGCGTGCAGATTCCTGAGCTTTTTACGCAGCGCAAGTTTGTTTCAGCAGAGTGTCACGCCCACTCTAACGCCCACAAGCCTGTGGCGCCCACAATTTTCATGCCTGATAAAAAATTTTAACTGAAATGTATTGGTCTCGTCAATACCTATCGATTGATCATAAAAAAATTTGCCACGCCCACTCTAACGCCCATAACTCTTAAATCTGTCTACCGCCGGTAGGTGGCGCATTTCAATCTCGCCTTGCTGCTTCCATATCTCCATTTTCCTTTGGTCCCTTTAGCTGAGTAACGGGTATCTGATAGTCGAGGCACTCGACTATAACGTTCTGCCTTGTATTTATTAAAAATGCCAATTAAAACAAGTCAGTTAAAAACGAGTATGCAGATTCTAACAATGCCCATCAAGCTAATGTTTGCTTTAAAAAGTCACACGACCACTCTACGGCTCATAAACCGGAAAAGACTAACGCCCACAGGTCGCATACTTCAGTCGGTAACGTCACTATCAGTAGTGACGCAATCTAAAGGCGAATTAATTATATCCGTTACTCGTAGAGTAAAAGGGTATTTTGTATTCGGGGAAAACTAGGTAACAGGTAGAAGGAAGCGTCTCCGTACCCATAAAGTTTTTAAGTTGGTTAAGAGAGTAACTGAATCTAATCCGGTTTAAGCGTTATGAAATGAAATACACTTAAAAGAGCTTTACGTTTAAAGGCATTCAAGTACGTAATCCATTTTTTTTGTGCTTGCAAAAATATTAAAAACGGTTATCCGGACAGAACTAATCAATATTCGAGCCCACAGACCGAAAAGGATTTAATTCCACATCAAACATGCATTGTTTGGCGGTAGGCCCAGCATAAAGTGCATGAATATTTCATTCTTAAACTACCCCCCTGGAAGGCGGCCGACATAATTGAGTGCTCTTTTATTTAACATGCAAAATTAATGACCGAGGTCTACATGAATTCAATGAAACTATAAATCAATAAGCGCTCAAATGCCCATTCGCCCAGTCTGAAGTGGCGGATAAAAAGAGTGGCAGCAGGAGAATAAAACTATTGCTCGCTTTATAAATTCACTGGAGTTTACCAACGAAGCACAGAAATTATAATTTCAACCTTTTTTCCATCAGCAGTTGCAGTAGCGGTTTGAGCAACGTATTATGTTTGCTTTGTATACCCTACTGCAGTGTTTAGGGAACTGAAAAAAATATTTTGCTTAAAAAAATATTTTTTTGTATACTGTGAAACAAATTGAAAACGTAACAGATATCTAAAAACAATTTATATGAATGGCTCAAGTTAAAAACAAGGAAGAACGCTATAGTCGAGTACCTCGACTATCAGATACCCGTTACTCAGCTAAAGGGACCAAAGGGAAATGGAGATATTCAAGCAGCAAATCGAGATTGAAATGCGCCACCTACCGGCGGTAGACAGATTTAAGCGTTATGGGCGTTAGAGTGGGCATGGCAAATTTTCAGTTAAAATTTTTTGTCTAGCATGAAAATTGTGGGCGCCACAGACTTGGGCGGTTTTTGGGCGTTAGAGTGGGCGTGGCATATCGCGTAACAAACTTGCGCTGCGTACAAGGCTACGGAATCTAAATCTGATATCCCAATTCTCTATCTCTGATAGTTTTCGAGATATCCACGTTCATACCTACGATTTTTTGAAGCTTGTGGGCGGTTAGTGGGCGGTAAAGTGGGCGTGGCAAACTTGTTTTTGGGTCAATCGATAGGTGTTGGCGAGACCAATACATTTCAGTTAACATTTTTGTTCTAGCATCAAAACTGTAGGAGCCACAGTTTTGGGCGGCTTGTGGACGTCAGAGTGGGCGTGACACTCTGCTGAAACAAACTTGCGCTGCGTAAGAAGCTCAGGAATCTGCAAGCCAAATCTCAATAGCCTAGCGCTTATAGTTTCCGAGGTCTCAGCGTTCATCCGGACGGACAGACAGACGGTAAGACGGACGGACGGACGGACGGACGGACAGACGGACATGGCTAGATCGACTCGGCTTGTGATCCTGATCAAGAATATATATACTTTATGGGGTCGGAAGCGCTTCCTTCTGCCTGTTACATATGTACTTTCCGACGAATCTAGTATACCTTTTTACTCTACGAGTAACGGGTATAACAAGAAAGAACGGTATGGTCGATGCGATCGACTGTCAAGTACTCGTTACTCCGCTAAGGGGAGATGGAGATTGCACTCTTTACTTGCTTATAACTTTTTAATGAATGGTCCAATTTAAAGTAGATGTATATTGATAATCAAAACAAAATCCCATTTACTTTTACTTACAAATACCTTAAAATGTAGGCCAAATCCCAACATTGTAGCTTATAAAGTTTCCCAGATCTCAGCGTTCATACGGACGGACAGCAGACGGAAATGGTTAGATCGACTCGGCTAGTGATCATGATCAAGAGTATATATATTTTATTGGGTCGGACTTGCTTCCATCTACCTCTTACTTACTTTCCGACTACTCTAGTATATCCTTTTACTCAATAAATAAATAAATAAATAATATTTTAAGGTACCTTAAACGCTAAAACGGCATACTAAAGCTTACAAACATTTCTTTTAATACCTGTTACTCCTAGAGTAAAAGGGTGTGTTAGATTCATCGGAAATTATGTAACAGGTAGAAGGAACCCTTTCCAAACCTATAAATCATATTTATTTTCTTTCAGGATCACGAGCCAATTCGATCTAGCCATGTTCGTGAGTCTGTCTGTCTGTCCGGAGATCTCGGAAACTGTAAAAGCTAGAAAATTAAGATAAAACATGTAAATTGTCGAGCTTCTTGCACAACGCATGTATATTTTAACAGGGGGCCACGCCCATTATAAGGCCCAAAGGCTTAAAACCTGTCTAGTGCCGTGGCGCTGGCAAGTGTAATGTGTGCCGCGCTAAACGAAATGCCTTTGAATTTTATATTATTTGAAATTTGAAACAGAGTAACGGGTATCTCATAGTCGAATCACTCGACTATACCGTTTCTTCTTGTTTAATTTTACTGTTGACGGCTAAATCGTTTGAACCTTCGACTCCCTACTTCTACTAGTTTTTAAGCCAGGAGTGAGTGGGCTTAGTTGGACAAGGATTCTAGGGAAAGTCCGCAGCTGGAAGCGGCTGTAGAAAAAATATGTGGGGGGAAGGGGGCGAAAGTACAATAGCGCAAAAGTTTCAAGTGGACTCGCATGTTGTGGCAGGGCTGGTGGGAGTTGTGAGGGAGTAGGTTTGGGGTCCGGAGAGGGGTCATGAGAATGTTGGTCGTTGGCATCTGTTCAGCGTTGTGGCACATATTCCACTTTTGTCTTTTATTGCGTGTTGCTGGTTGCTGCAGCTTGTAGCTCAGCTTGGCGGACCCGGACGCCAACCCGCCACCAGCTTGTATTTCATTGTTTTAAAACAATGTTTCTCCATTTGGCTGCGCTTCTGACTTTGATTTGCCATCCCGCTCGCACGCCCTTTTATTGTAGTCCGTTCACATGCTTTTTATCCGACTATGCCCACTGTGCAACGTGTGCTTTAAGACCTTAAAGCTTTCGTATACATAAAGTTTTAAACATACACTGGTCGGCATAAGTATTTTGACGAAACTAAAGTTAAATATACTCATAATTTGAACTTACTTCTTCTAAACTTTGGCATCAATGGAAAGGTAATTTAAATGCCGTTGGAATGAGACAATACATTTCTTAACCCATTCAGTACTTATTGAAAAGGACGAATTTGTGTAAAATTCAACTTATTTACCTATTTTCCTCGTTTTGAAAACTTAAATTTTATCATGCAAAAAGTTTCTCCTTTGCTTATATTGCTTTATAGAAACATGCATTCGAGCCATGTTTTTCTTTTTTCGTACAATTTTTTGCCGATTTTCAAAATGATTTTTGAAAAATTATTTTTGCAATTACTATTATTTTTGTTTGAAGAAACTTGTTGCATCAAAAAATTTAAGTTATTCAACTTTATTTATTATAAAGACGAGGAAATAAGTTTAAAAAGTAGATTTTAACACAGATTCGTCGTCTTTAATAAGTACTGACTGGGTTAAGAAAAGTATTGTATTATTCAAACGGCACTTAAATTACCTTCCCATTGATGCCAAAGTTTACAAGCAGTAAGTTCAAATTATAAGTATATTTAACTTTTGTTTCGTCAAAATACTTATGCCGACCAGTGTATATCTTCAAAACGATCTAAACATACTAATTTAGATTCGAGCTTTTTGAAAGCTTGGTCATCGTGCGAATCATTATCGTCGTTGATGAAAAATTTATTCTCTGGCACGCACTGAGTCATATCCTCGATAGTATAGTGGTTAGTATCCCCGCCTGTCACGCGGGAGACCGGGGTTCAATTCCCCGTCGGGGAGGCGTGTATTCCTCTTTTTTTTCATATTTTGGTTAGTTTGCCCTTTCAATTCAATATTCAGTGTCTGCATAATAATAATAATATGTATGCAAATAACAAAGAATTGTTCAAGAATTGTTGTTTTTTTGTTTAAGAAAAATACAATATTTATTTAAAAACTTTTTGATTGATCGCGATTTCTCATTTATTTCCTATACGAATCTCTTTTGTTTGAAGTCGAAAGCAACAACAACAAATTGCTTTTCTAAAGAGAAAATTGTTTTTGTGTACTTTTTTGGGACTTAATTCCTCCACCAAGAACAGTCAACAAACAAATTAAGGTGATACTAATAAATTTTAAACACTCAACAAAATGCAAACACAAACCGAAACCTCCAGCCTTAGCACTGTTTGTGGTTGTTTCTGTTGTTGGTCACGCCCCCTTACTCCACCGCCCACGGAAAGGGCACTTAAATAAGTTTGGGAGGAATTTGGCTGGCCATTTTGGTGGTTTCCTGTTTGTTGTAGCTCATGGCGTACCTTAACAAAGTTTCTCTTCAAAATTGAGTTGCCTTCCTGGCTGCTATGCGAATTCAATAAATTTGCCCCAAGACATGTGGGTGTGGGAGTGTGCGTATGTGCTTGGGACAGGCAAAGCGAATCTGAGGAGATGCAAAGAGAGTAGCAGCAATACCAGAAACAGAAATAGAAAGAACGGCAGCTAAAGGGAAAAGTTTTCACAGGTCCTGTAATATGAAGACCGCAGACCAGAAACAACATTTCCCAACAGTGGCGTAGGGAGGATATTATCAAGGGGGTTGGAGGGGAATAATAGGTATACCCTTTACTCGTAGAGTAATATGGTACAAATTTTTGATCAGGGTCACCATCCGAGTAGAACTAGTCAAGTCTGATGCCTAGCAAAATATAAAAGCTAAAACGTTGGGAAGGTTGTCTGTTCGCCTCTACTCCAAAAATTGTTTATTTTGAAGTTGGTTAGCTGAGTAATGGGTATCTGATAGTCGAGGCACTCAACTGTAGCTGCTCTCTTGTTTGTCCTTTTTAGGTTTTGGCCAAAATCACCAATATTAGAAAACGCAGGCGAATTAACATTTTTATAAGAGGGAAGTCCATATGATGCTGTAGCACTATATTTACCAAAAAATAGGCGTTTCTTCTTTATCTGATGCAAACAATGATATGGTGCAGTGAAGCCCCTTTCTTATTAATTTTCCGCCATTTTCTGCATGCATACATACATGCGCAGTACACCTGCGGCTATGATTTCAAAAAAATAAGAATAACACAAAACTGGTGAAAAATTGCAAGCGAAAGGGCAAAGGAATCTGGGTTACAAACTTTTTGGAATTGTATTCTCTCTCTGTGTGCGCGGTTTTTGTTGCCCGCTTATTGCCCTCAAAGGGAATTTATGCCAACGCGAATATTTCCATTGATTTTAGTGTTCTTATTGCCATTTTTCCATCCGCAATATAAAGGAACCCCAACGGTATTTGCATCTTTTAAACTACGTTTTGTTTCTTTGGTTGGACTCTCTTGTCACAAGCAAATAAATTGCTGGCTGGCTGGAAAACAATCGCAAAAAAAACAAAAAAAATCTGAGGGGAAACCCAGAAAAACCAGCTGCAACGGAAGCGAGCGAGCAGCGAACCAAAAAGGCAATATGCACAAAGGGGCAGGACTGTGCAGGATTCCATTCCGCTCCCAATTCCGAGCGCCATTCGATTATTCATTTTACCGACAGTCGCCAGGCACTGTCCAACACAGTTGCAGGACGCGATGTGCATTACTTAAATGGAGCTCTAATGGCTGCTCCAATTGAAAACTAATCAGTGAATTGAATGAGTTGTCAAAAAAATGGGGTAGCAAATGGAAATCACTGGTCTGAGTATGTGCTATTAAAAATGTATATCGCTACAAACTAATGAAAGTACGTCCAACGCTCAATTGACGAAAAAGAGTTTAATTAGTATTGCACTAAATGGGGCTCAGAAGACCCAAATCGATAAAAACCTTTAAGAAAATTGACAGGAGCAATTATTTTAATGCACTTATATACACTTGTACCGTTAAAAATGGTCTTTCCTACGAAACTTTTCGGAAAGGGAGTGCGAGAAAGATGGAAATGTTCAAGAACAACAGCGTCTTTTTAAATTAAACTATTTTTCTAGTTTTAAAGTATATTTATACACAAAACAAAATAACATTCACGCTTTTACAAAACGCGTCTGAGGGCGTTATAGTGGGCGTGGCACATTGGGATGACAAGAACTTTACGAGAACGACTCCTGTGCGTTAGATGAGCACATATAATACTGCATATATCCTAAAAATACCTTCTTGCTGAAATTCGACTGATTAGGTAAAAGTTTTAACTAACATGATTTTGAAATTGTTGTAAGACGACCCTGGTAAAACATTACATTAATGTAATTTTAAAATTTGCTATGGAATTCGGCGACCTAGTATAAGCCACCTTACGTTTCCCCTTAAGTAACTGCACTCTATTAGCATCTCCATAAACTTTCAGTTTTTCAATTCATCAGTTGCCAAGGTGATAATGCCAAGGCAAAATTATTGCCTTTGAGAGGTCCCGACCCCGACATGCCAAGGAGAGAAAAGACCTGGATTCGACTTCAGCGCTTTCCTGTTTTTCTCTTTCATTTTGACAAGTATTTTCTGCGCTCGCCCTTATCTCTTATTCTTATCATTGTCTTTGCACTTCTTCTGAGCCTGTGGCGCTTTTATCTTTACTTTCAGTTTACTTTATATCTTTTGTACTCTTTATGTCTTTTGTACCTCTGGTACGTGTGCTGCACGCTTGCCTCCGTTTCCAGCAGCGTAAAATTAAAAAGCTCAGGCCTCCTTGGCCGGTTTCAAAGCAAGAGGCTTCCCAACAACCTACCCCGCACTTCAGACTTTCGGCTTCATCGGCTTTCCGTTTAAATAAATAAGGCGCTGCGCAAGAAATTTACTCCGACAAAGTGCTGAGCAGGCTGAAAACTCTTTGCCCGGACTTCGACGAGCCGCAAGCAGTCGAAAGGATCTATAAATTGTGTATGCCTTTAGTCATAAAATCATGCAATGCTGACACTGACGATTCGAATGCTGAAATCCGATCCAGTGGATTTGTTTAGACCTTTTGTCTGCTCCAAAATATATTCATGAGCATTGGAAGCAAACAAAGTCTAAAATTAAGAACAATTATTGAACATTAAAATCACTTGGATTGACAGTTCCAAGTTTGAATTAAGAAAATAAAATATAACTAAATTAAGTTATTTAAATTAACTTACTTGTTGTACAGAAATAACTATTTACTCTTAGAACATAAATAAGGGTCATATGGCTATTTTAGACTCCTATATTCGCTAGGACACCAGCTGGGCGAGCTGTGGCTGTGTCCCCAAATCGAGACCGAGGCGTCGATGCAAATTTGCGGGCGGCTCAACCAGCTCTAGTAGAAAGTTAAAGCCACGTCCACTGTGATCTGGCCAGTTGCCAACGCTCGATTGGACACCAGTCGCTCGCAGAGATGGGAAGTTGCTGTAGTTATATTTCCCAAACTGTTACTTTCAGGAGGTACGTTTAACCTTGAGTGTAACTGCGGATTTTGCGTGGAAAGTACCTATAGCTTTTTCCAAAATTGATATATTCGTCAGGTACGTTCTTTTAAATATGGGATTCTTCTTTCTCGAATAGGTGTTCTTCAGGTGTGTCAAGCAACCACATTAAACATCAGGAATCAAAATTTGTAAGCACAGTTTTAGTTTATCGCAGAGTATCCCATTGTTTATGGGGCGTTAGACTTAAAAAACAATGGACAAAATAACCTTTAAAGTCATTAAGTTCGTTTTATCGAACGTTGAGGGCTCAGACCTGAGCGTTCCATTTTCATTTTATTTTGTTACACTTCGTAGAAAAGCGCTTTAAATCCTGATATATCTATATTTGGGTCAGTTAAAATTTGTACCTTGTACCATCACTGCAGTTGGCGTTTTATGCTAGAGTGCGCGTGCCACGTGAACCACAAAGGCCCGCAAAGCGGATTCCGCCCGGTGCCAGCGTCCGTTTTATGGGTCATTGGATCATCAGTTCTGCAGTTGTGCAGTTCGTCGGCAGGAGAGCGGGTTGCTAAGGAGGACTTGGGACTCGGCGACTCGAGGTAGCCCCGCTCCGGATCCGGACTGATGAAAAGCCAGCAAGCACATAACCTACATGAGGCTGTCATGGCACTGAGATGGCTCAGCCATGTCGAGATGAGCCGGGCAGATGTCCTCCGACCGACAGCCAAACGGCATCATTAAACAGGAGCAAAGTGCCCATCCTCGTCGTCGCCATCATCAGCTTCATCATCATCCGCGCGGAGGACCAGTTGGCGATTCCACCGAGGATGGGTCATGTATTGCCCTGCGGCAATACACATCAACTTCAGCACGTGCTGGCGATGTGGGCACTGCAAAAAAATAAAATCCTAGGGACTTGAAGTAGTCAAGCATTTAAGACCCGCGCCGGAAGTTTCTTTACAAGTCAGAAGAGTGGTAATGCATAAGTGTTATTTTTCAAAGAAACAAAACTCCCAGGAAAAAATATAATTTGATTGCTCATATTTAGTATACTTTATTTTTCTAGTTGAAGAGATCAAAGTACGCAAGCATAGTAGTAAAATGGGATTATTAAACCCGTTACTCGTAGAGTAAACGCGTACACTAAGTTGGTCGGAATGTATGTAACAGGTAGTAGGAAGTGATCAGCATCACTACACTCAAGGAAAAACGACGTGCTAAAAACAAGTACAAACAGCCTTGATTTTAGAAAAATTGCATGCTTACCATTTAAGAACGTTCTTGCTCAAAAAATTCTCATATTGAGCCCTTTTTTGAATTTTAATGTGTGCCAACTCTAATGATTCCCAACTGTTTATTCTGAAAGTACTCGGTATATAAGGCGCATAAATTAGACAGTTTTAATGCCCGTGAGGGGCAAGTCGTAAGTAAACTCAAAATATTAATATTATTTATATATTTCTCGTTTATTTCGTTTCAGTTTCCCATTCTTATTTCTCTTACTAGCATAAAATAAAAACTCATTTTAATTTCATAATATATATATATTGATTTAAGAATTATTCGTCCTTAAATCATGCCTGCAACTTTCTTACTTTATTATTAAATCGTTCTTGTTTTTAGTCAAAATATGACTTGATTTAAGAATTATTCATACTTTATTGAAGACCGAAAGGTTCTTAAATCTAGTATTTTCGGTCTTGAAAATTCGTGCTCGAAAGTAGTATTTTGTTCTCGGGTTCTGTATTTTCCATGCTTGGCGAAGTTTTAACACCGAAAATACTAGGTTCAAGCACGAAATACTTGATTTTTTTCTGAGTGTAGCCGAGTCGATCTCGCCAATACCGTCTGTCTGTCCGTCCGTATAAACGCTGAGACCTCGGAAACTATAAAAGCTAGAAAGTTGGGACTTGGCATGTAGACTCTTGAGCTTATTACGCAGCGTATGTTTGTTTCAGCAAGGTGCCACGCCCACTTTAACGTCCGCAATCGCCCATAACGCTAAATGCCATCTAGCACCCACATTTTTGAAAAAATTTAAGTGAGATTTTGTTTTGATTATCATCATTATATCATGCACCCTAAGTGCTCCCAGTACAATTAGCTGAGTAACGGGTATCGACGGCGTCGACTATTACGTTCTCTCTTGTTTTTCAACTGGTTAGTTTCTTCAAATGTTCAATTTTGCTAAATCTCAGTTTTAAATACTAAAACTATTTCATCTCTGACGAAGTTGGCTCACCTAATGGTTTGTCCTTCTCAGTAGATTACATACTCGTACGCCACCTTTCCCAATGGACGTGTCCTATCGCTGTAAAGGCTCACGGCTTCCATAAATTTTCTTCCTGTATGAAATGCACCACATACATGTTTGTATCTGCCTTTTGCACGCTCTGACATTTTCGATTTCGTGCCGAGCATTTCTTAGACGGGATCTCCTTCTGGCGTGGCATTAAGTGCAGCCGATTTATGAGGCAACTGCAAGTCATTGTTTGACTGTGTGCGTGCCCAAGTCAGTCCTGATCAATTACACCCGCCGACATTTGTTTGGTGGCTCAGGGCCCAGAGCCCAGATCCCAGAGTCCTTGGACGCGGGGCCCTCAGAGCTTGTGCCCTTACTTGTGTGCGGGCGGCATATCATCGTCACTGTAATAAGTGACGCGTGTACTCAGTGCATACACCTGAGTTCTGGGACCCCTTCAGTGCTGGGAACTCAGTCACTTGGTAGCTAAGGCTGCCAGCTACAAAGCACGATACTATGTATTAAATCGAAGATGTTCATGAATGTTCAAGATGATGAACCTATTAAAGATAGAGAACATCGATTGATTTTTAAAAAGTTTGCACCGCCTACTAATTAATTATTTACACGCCAGAATACACCAATAATTAAATAGTTATTAAGTAAATGAATAGAAACAAGAAAGAACGCTACAGTCGAGTACATTGACTATCAGATACCCGTTACTCAGCTAAAGGGACAAAATGGAAATGGAGATATGCAAGCAGCAAAGCGAGATTGAAATGCGCCACCTACCCCCGATCTTAATATAAGGTTATGTGGGCGGTAGGCAGACTTAAGCGTTATGGGCGTTAGAGTGGGCGTGGAAAACTTTTTTTAATCAATCGATAGCTATTGACGAGACTAATACATTTCAGTTAAAATTTTTTATCTAGCATGAATATTGTGGGCGCCACAGGCTTGGTCGGTTTGTGGGCGTTAAAGTGGGCGTGGCATATTCTCGTAGCAGACTTGCGCTGCGTACAGGGCTACGGAATCTAAATCTGAAATCCCAATTCTCTATCTTTGATAGTTTCTGAGATATGCGCGTTCATACTTAAGATTTTTTTTTGCTGAAACAAACTTGCGCTGCTTAAGAAGCTTAGGAATCTGCAAGCCAAATCCCAATAGTCTAGCTCTTATAGTTTCCGAGATCGAGTGTTCATCCGGACGGACAGACAGACGGACAGACGGTCATGGCTAGATCGACTCGTCTAGTAATCCTGATGAAGAATATATGTACTTTATGGGGTCGGAAACGCTTCCTTCTGCCTGTTACATACTTTCCGACGAATCTAGTCTACCCTTTTACTCTACGAGTAACGGGTATAAAAATAAGTCTCGGTACTCGAGCTAACGCAATTGCTCTCAGACCAAAACCCTACCTAACCCTAATGGTTTACTTCCAAAATCTAAGGCGGAATATATTTGGAAGCTGTTTAAGATAATTTTAAAATCTTCTGTCTTTCTAAATTACCTACTTATCTAGGGTACATATGGCAGCACTGTCACCGTATTCATTCTCGTGTGCCCCAGTTGTAAATGGATGTGGGCATGGGTATGAGTAAGGTAACCTGCCCATGACTGGATGGCACACAGGTATTGTACATCACTCCCACTTGGTGTTTGTTTAGGCACATGTAAAGCATATCTTGTCTGAGCCATGTCGCTGAGAGTTCGGTTGCCAGGAACCAAGATCCACGATTAGGCGAGTAAACACATGGCTAGGCGGAATGGGGACCCAATTCGCATAAAATTTCGTGTTCTCTCGAAGAGCGGATGAATCCTCAAAGACGATAGAATGAGTGTCTCAAAAATTATGTATTCTACATTTTGCACATGTTACATTTAAAAAGCAAAGGTTTGTCGTATGTTTTACTTGCCTTACTTTCATAATTATTTTCTACTAAAAAAATATAAATTGTAGTTTTTATTGAATTGACACAGACAAATTTACTTAGAAATGACAACGTTGGGTGGATAACAACTTGTGCAACTTAAAAATAACTTGTGCACCTTGCAGCTCATCTTTCCTTTACTCTCTTTCAATCGAACATATTTACCCATCTGAAGTAAAATAACTTGTGCACCTTGCAGCTCATCTTTCCTTTACTCTCTTTCAATCGAACATATTTACCCATCTGAAGTTCTCAGATAAAGTCGCTTCGCACTTGGCTGCATATGTCGGTGGAATTCATGGGTTTCCTTCACGGAAACACGTGGTAAATTATTGCGACAACTTGTTGTCAATAAGGAACACAACTGTGGCCTGTCTGATGTTCCAACAAGCTCCAAGAGCGACGTGCGTAAATAATTGCAATATAATACAATAATCATTAAAGCAGCCTCCAAACCGACGGCAAAGTCCTGCCGGTCCAGGTCCTCGGGATCCTGCAGCGCATGTGCCTGGCGTTAATTGCTGCATAAATGGGATGAAGTTCATATCCTGTCACAGTTCGTGGCAACCGCAGGTTGCAGAAGGAGCTCAATGCCCCCAACTTTGCTCTTTCGGCCTAAATGAATTTACAGGCCTTTACGGCCTTTCCCGTAACGTCTACCGATTAAATTCATTTTGCTCGAAGCACGCCTGATGCAGAACAAAGTGAACGCCATGTAAATGTATTGCTTTTACTTAATATTAAGTAACCCCGCTGTTCAATGGAGTTCCTTAAAGAATGTGTTTGGGGACTTTAATTTATTTGAATAGGGATACCTTCATTTGGGCTCTGGTTTTGACTACTTCACTCGCAGCCAAGCAAATTCCTCAACATTTACATAGTTATTATTATGCGCTTTGATTTTTAAATATAATTGTATACCCTTGCAATTTTGTTTTGATTATCAATATCTATCTTCATGCCAAATACTGTCCAAATTGGACCACCCATTAAAAAGTTTTAAGCAAATAAATAAATCGACGTTAGTTGGCGCTGTTGCGAGGTGTGCAGTATTGGAACAGTCGCTGCTTGTATATCTCCATCGCCCTCGCACACCCCTGAGCTAAGTAACGGGTATCTGATAGTTGAGGGCGTCGACTGTAGCGTTCTTCTTGCTTTTCTTGTTTTATGTATAAATTGATGATGAATTCGAATGTTATTGGCAAACGATTTGAAATATAAATGACGCTTTCGGTGCGGCAAAAAAAGGAATCCCATATCCCCAGAGCTATTTATAAATAGAGCTTCGGCACATTAAACAAATATTCAGGCGCGGGTGTCGTCACATGCAGTAAATAAATTACATTTGGTCAAAACTGTTTGCCTTAAAAAAGAGATGAAAAAGCTTATGAAGTGGAACAAATATTCCCCACTGATGGGGGATGCTTGCACGGTTTTTATACCCTTTATATTGGGTGTGCAGGATATTTAATAAAATAACTTTGAATCATTTCTGATTGTTGTTCGAAGTCCATGCTGTGAAAAACTAAATTAGTAACATGATGTGTAATGGAATAACTTTTTTAAATTAGTCGATAGGCTTAAAAAGAAGAAAGCGTCAAGGAATTATTTGCTTAAAATTACCTTAAATATACGAAGAAGAAAATGAAATGCAAATCTTCTGTTGGGAATTAGCGTTATCAATCCTATTTGCCCCAGGAATTACGAAAATCCCCATAAAATTACATTGAGTCGCCGCAGAAGGCGAAATTCCATCAAGATGCAGACTTCAGAGGAAGACGAAAATGACAGCCTTGGTAATGGACAAGGGGGATGGATCAAAACAAAGAAAAAATCAAACATTGCAATCGAGCCAACAGGGGGATGAAAAAGAGAGTGTAGCCAGTCCTCCGATAAGCTGGCATTCGAAGGAGGTATGTAAGTATGCATGGCGGAACTTTCCCGATTCAGGGTCTGCTCGCGGCATTCATTTCAGATTTCATTTCGAGGACCTCTAGGAGGATAAACTCCAGGGCAGGGTCCCTGAATTTCGGCCTCTTACCGTTTGCTCTTCTCCCGCATGCCTTTTGTGCTTCCGATTCGGTTTCGGATTCGGATTCCGATTCGGATTCAGATTCAGATTCTGTCTTGTCTGGTCTGGCCATTTGATGTGCCCTCTGTCGACCGGTGGCGTTCATTTCAATTAAATGCAAATTTCAACGTCGAATTTTTTCTTCACTTTTTCCGGCCGCAGTGTTGTTTTTGCTGGGGTGTGTGGAAACTCTTCCAAAGTCGGGGAATGCTTTTCACGCGTCGCTGCATTTTGTTTTTCGGCGGGGGAATCTTCTTTTCTCATTCTACTCTCGAAAAATTAATTTTTTTTTTCGATTTCATATAATTTGTATGAGAGGTGCCAGGTATTCTTTTGATACGTTGCATAATTCCTTAAGTTACTATCTTCTTTTTTATAAGGCAGCTCCAGCATTGATTTCCTATAAAACAAAGAAGAATGCTATAGTCGAGTACCTCGACTATCAGATACCCGTTACTCAGCTGAAGGGACCAAAGGGAGAAGGAGATATGCAAGCAGCAAAGCGAGATTGTAATGCGCCACCTACCCGCTATCTCAATATATGTTTATGTGGGCGGTAGACAGATTTAAGCGTTACGGGAGTTAAAGCGGGCGTGGCAAAGTTGTTTTGGTCAGTCGATATGTATTGACGAGACCAATACGTTACAATTAAAGTTTTTTTTCTAGCATGAAAATTGTGGGCGCCACAGATTTGGGCGGCTTGTGGGCGTTTGAGTGGTCGTGGCACATTCTTGCGCTGCGTACAAGGCTACGGAATCTAAATCTGTAATCCCAATTCTCTATCTTTGATAGTTTCCGAGATATCCGCGTTCATACCTACGATTTTTTTAAGATTGTGGGCGGCTTGTTGGCGTTCAAGTAGGAGTGGCAAACTATTTTTTAAGTTAATCGATAGGTGTTGATGCGAAAAATAAATTTGAGTTAAAATTTTTATTCTAGCATTTAAACAGTAGGAGTCAAAGATTTGGTCGGTTTGTGGGCTTTAGGGTGGCGAAACAAACTTGCGCTGCGCAAGAAGCTCAGGAATCTAAATACCAAATCCCAACTTTCTAGCTTTTGTAGTTTCCAAGATCTCAGCGTTCATTCGGACGGAAAGACAAGGCTAGATCGACTCGGCTAGTAATCCGATCAAGAATACATTGTATACTTTATGGGGTCGAAAACGCTTCCTTCTTCCTGTTACATACTTTCCGACGAATCTAGTATACTCTTTTGCTCTACGAGTAACGGGTATAAGTATCATTTACATTTATTAAGCAAAACACCTCTTAGCGAGGTAAAACCACAGTGACAATCTCATTTTCAATATACAAAAGTCTTAAAATCATATTTTTCGACAAAAATAATAAACCTTCGACTATATAATAAGGCTTTATACAACTAAATATAAAAGCTTTCGCGTACACTGGCATATTTTATTGCCGCTTTAAATAAATGGGTACATTATTATTCACAGGTTTAGAATTTTAGACCGTCTTTAATATCCATTTCGGATGTTTAGATTACATTTGATCAAAATAGAGTTTAAACAACTTAAGGGTTCATAGACCTCCGTGGTACATTTCTTTGTTTAGGAAGCCTTTATTATTACCTATGTATGTCTCTTTTCTGTTGTGCGTTAGCTCCGGGGCATTTTATTTGTTTTTATCAAATTTGTCAATTTTTTCTCTAGGCACGCTAAGAGCAACCTTTGGCTTGCATTTAGGAAAAGGCTTTTGCATTTTTAATGGTTCATTGGTGCTTGACATTTGCTCTCCTGCAAGTGCACACGACTGGTCATCACACCTGTCAGTGGAAGCTACTTTGTTTTCGCGCGCCATCTTGGGGAAATATTTACCGGCTTCACGGGGCTGCAAACCTGCTCAGAAATTCCGCAAGTGCGAATGAAAAATTCATTAGGAAAATATTAAATAATCAGCTTATTCGGTCGCCACTTTTTTGTGATTGGTGTGGTCTTTCCCACGAACAAGTGGAGCATCATCAAAAAGCTGACCATTAAGTTGCTTGGTCCTTGCACGGTCACGTCCGCAAGTCAATGTCAAATACGAAGGACTTCACTCCGCCCAGCTAGATATGCCGTACGTCAGAAATTTCATTTTATTTTCCGTTGAATTTGCATAATTTCGAGCAGTCAGACCGGCCCAGTTGATTAAAGTGATAGTCTCTGACGCCGGGTTCCCTTTTCTTTTTCCTGTCTGGCCGGTCTTTTGTTCAAATATACATACTATGAAAGTGTGCTCATGGGGAAACAGGAATTGGACTGGAGACTTTCTGTTTTTTAGTTTTCAGTTAGCTTTTTGCAAAGTCAAGGTAAATATTAGATTTTTGGTTGCGGAATTTCTCGCTCTTTTCCGGTTTCACTTTGGCCTCTATGCAGATGAACGTGTGCCAGTCGGTGCGAACGGTGCTGTGTGCAGATGTAGGTAAGGCAAATATTAGCTTACATTTTTGGGCTTACAAAGTGTTTGGCCAGGTCGACAAAAGGCCCGCGGCGGCATTAAACTAAAGTTGGATTTCTAGCACAGAAAGTGGTCCGGGGCACCAGGCTGAGTAATGAGATGGGCTGGCACGGGCCTGTTGTGAGTGAAAAAGCTTCAGAGACAACAAATGAGAATCATTATCATACAAATGAGAATGGTTGAGAGCTACAGCCAAGTCTTGTGAATTGTCTTTTTGTCAAAAGCAAATAAGATGAAATTATATACCCTTGCTCAGGATATTTACATTTTAGTCAGAAGTTTGCAACGCACTGAAAAAGACAATTCTTTGCCAATAACATATGTATATATATTCTTGATCTGCATCACTAGACGAGCCGATATTGCCATGTCCGTCTCTACGAAAAATAGTCTCGAAGGCTTGAAAGCTATCGGTATGAATCTTTCCCAAAAGCCTTCGTTTTATTGCAGGCAGGATCGAGCAAGCCACCACAGGAGCCACCAGGTCTTTCTGATCATATCACTTCTTCTATGGGCTATAGCAGTATTTAGTCTTCAGAATTACAAATTTAATTGTATAAAATTCAAACGACTATTTAGTTTGCCATAGTATACATAGGGTTTATACTGTTCCTGTAAGATACGGATGTTTCTCATCACTTGATATGTTTTTAGCTGGCAGGGTATACATATAAACCGAAGCTGACTTCCATTCTTGTTATTATACTGTTATATTTTTCAACTTAAAACTAATTTAGTATTTTGTAGGATATCTTAATGAAATATAATTGTTATTAAATATAAAACTAAAATCCTAGAAAACGAAAACCTAACTTTTCTGACTTATTCAAACGAACCTCTATCCATTGCTCTTCGCACCTCTTTCTTAAAGTTCTTTACCTGATCAAATCGTGCCATCTTTCTCTACTTATTTAGTCTGCAATAATTATTTTTTAATCAGTTATATATACTTTCAGACTTTCTCAGCTTTTGTTTTCTTCCTTTTTCGTCGACTGCTTTTGCTGCTTTTAATTACAGAGCCAAATTAAAAAATGTCGCTTCATTTGAAGGGTTTAGGATAAAATTCCTTTATCAAACTTTAAACGAATTCTTAAAAACGGAAAGTGAGCCTTTTTTGGCTTAAAAATATCAAACTCGGACAGATTAGGCATGAAGATTCTAGAGATTCTTGCGCAGCGTTAGTTTATTTCAGCAGGGTGCCACACCCACTCAACCTCTCTAAAAAATCCCATATTGCTATAATCTGGTCAAAACAACATTTACCCGCATTCAGCGCCAAGCGATTTCTGTCAAAGTAGTGACGAAGGCACAAGGAAATCTTATGTAACGGTCCGATTCTAACGATCAAAAGGTAATGCGTTATCTAAAAGGATTGCACTTTAGGACCTAAGAAAAGTCAAATAGTTCAGGAAAAAGAGCACTAAAAGCTTAAAAGTAAAGATTTTTAAAATAAAAAAGTGGGAGACTATATTTTAGTCTTTAGGCGTGGATCAATTTTGTTTTATATTTGGAAATTTGAAGGTGGAATCGTTTTTTTTGTTTGGTATTCCACTACAGTATCTTCCATAATAAGTAATTTGGTTGCACGTGACGAACACAACCGGCTATCGTCTGGTTCACAATTATCACATATTTATATTTTGTAAGCCTCAAGCTCTTAAAATTGTTATCACGACACTGAAGTTGGTGGATGGGAACGGAAGTTTTACATCTTTTAAAAATCACAGCCGTGTTACTGAGACGGGCTCTTTGAGACTGTTGTAAAATTTGCCCTAATCACAATTATATATCATTTATATTAAGTATGGGCAGTTTCAGCGCAAAATAGTTTACAATGTGAAGATAATATGACACTATCCATTGCTCTTCGCACCTCTTTCTTAAAGTTCTTTACCTGATCAAATCGTGCCATCTTTCTCTACTTATTTAGTCTGCAATAATTATTTTTTAATCAGTTATATATACTTTCAGACTTTCTCAGCTTTTGTTTTCTTCCTTTTTCGTCGACTGCTTTTGCTGCTTTTAATTACAGAGCCAAATTAAAAAATGTCGCTTCATTTGAAGGGTTTTGTTGCAGGTCCAGGTTTCAACTTTTCATGTGCTATAGTTGGCACACTTCTCCTGCCCCCAAAAAAAACAACGCCCCCACAGTTGTGCACATGTACCGCGTGTCACGTTAAATGTCAGGCAAACAAAAGGCTCTTCTGTCTCGTGCATAAAAGCGTTCATCCTATCCATTAATTTTAGCATTCGTTTTTTGCTATTTTCGGCTTTTTTCCACCCGTTGAAATGAAAAGTGGACGAACATGAAAAGCATCCAAATGCGCTTTCAATAACCAGGTGGCATACCCCAGTCCTTTTCCACGCTCCCATTTTCGCGTTGAAAAGGACATTGAGTGAGAAAAAAGAGGAAAACTTTTTCGCTCTTTTGTGGTTGACCGAACATTTGCAGTTAAAAGTTAAAAGCTCGCTGAAAAGGCAAAAAAGTTGAGAAAAGTAAGACAAAATATTTTTTACCTTCTGCAACATTATTGACCGAATGCTGGCAAATGTAAAAAGTACTAGGTGTGCGAATAAAAGACAATTATACCCTTGCAACGTGTAAAATGATTTCAGGGTGGATAGATAGGGGATTGATCCCCCACTCGGGCTAAAAATTTTATGTAATTTATATTTTATTCCAAACTTTGTATTTCTGATTAAAAGAAAATTCACCTTGCCGAAGTTAGCTTCCTTTCCTGTTTTTCTTAAGTAATTATTAAGTTGAGTCCCTTCTTTCTCTCACAAAATTAAACTTGTTTTTAAAGTTAAGATATAATAATGTAAAGCACACTTGAGCGAAACTGTATCTCTGTTAATATACTTACATTAGAAAATATTTATTTTTCGATAACATTTAACACTAATCATTTCAGTGAAGAAACTGAATAAATTATCAAAGCTTTCGAGTTTACCTTGCGGTTTATTTCCCGTGGCAACTGCTTATTTTTTTTACGGTCAGACAGATAGATGAACTGGTCGCAGTTTGTGGCAAGTGGCAGGCAACAAAGATTTTCCGGAACGGTTGCAAAAAGTAGATGCAAATAACTATAGTAAACAAACGACAAAAATGGTCCTTGACGCTGCTGATTATTTTGCTGTTGCTAAACGGGCTATTCTTAGTGCAGCTGCCTTTTTTCCATATCAGCGGGGAAAAGTCGCCATCAGGACTCACAGCCCCATGCGGCATTTTCCATTTTCCTTCTTGCAACTTCAGCTGGGTCCCTGTGCGACGCCGTGTGGCAGCATTTTCCTCTGCTTTTTACTTTGCTGCCTGCCAGATTATCCGCTTGCCTTCTTCCTTTCTTCTCAACTGTTTTTTGTCGCCTTTAACTCTGCCTAATTGCCTAATTAGGCATTTGCTGGCCGAGCCAAAACCATCCGGCCAACTCATCTGTCTCCCAGCCATTTTTGCATTTCCCCCTTTGCCGAGTGCAATTTATTTATAATCCTCTTTTCATTTTGCCTTTACAGGTCCCGAAGATGTACTGAAGTTTGTGGGTAACGAAAGTGTCGTGGATCACTTTAAGCTCGTCACTAAGGATGGCAACAGTCTGCTCATCGGTGCCAGGTAAAAATGCTTTATCATTTAACTTATTTGACAGCAACAAATATAATTTGACACATGCCGTAAGTGATGAGTTCTTAATTAAATACTTGCATATTTTATCCATATTTGAAGTACCTAATAGGATAAAAGATGGTATTAATAATATCTTTTACATTTTTAAGGATTGCTCCCTTATTAATTATAAGCTCTATTTGGATCAGCTCCAAAAATTGGTTGAACATGATTAAATTAAGTTCTTTGATTTAAGGAAGAACATTTTTAAAATTAGGAACATAACATAGCACATAAAGCAAACTTAAATTTACTTTTGCAGACATTGTATTCAATTTAAGTAGAAGATACGAGCATGTTCACTTCCCCTTATATGTACAAACATGACAAACTTTCTCAGGACCGAAAATGGCGTTGTTTTCGAGGGAGAAAATCTACCCTTAGCTAGTTCTCGTGGCAACTTTGATTCTGCAACGCTGGCAAGAGAAACAGAAACAAAAACCAGTGCCAAGGGAAGCGAAAAGTTTTGCAGCAGGTGCCCCAAAGATATGAGTAACTGTGCTAAAGTTTTCAGTACTTCCTTTTTAAGATATAACACCTAAAGACTTAAATGGTTTCCAAGATTGGGCCAAGACTCAAGCCTTTTTCTGGATGGGGCTACTGTACAACTGTACTATACCGCAAATATTGGGCTTGTTTTATTTTGCCTAGACAATGCCACCATATGAACACTTCAAGACACCCACATGTACACATATGATCATATTAAAATGTTGCACTCTTTTTGGGACCCAACGAGACTTTATAAACTTGACTGATTCTTCGTCTTTGTTTGGCGACATAGAAACTTTTTTAGTCGAGGAATGCTTGCAGCTTGTAAGGGAAGGCATCAACGCATAGGATAAAATTCCTTTATCAAACTTTAAACGAATTCTTAAAAACGGAAAGTGAGCCTTTTTTGGCTTGAAAATATCAAACTCGGACAGATTAGGCATGAAGATTCTAGAGATTCTTGCGCAGCGTTAGTTTATTTCAGCAGGGTGCCTCGCCCACTCAACCTCTCTAAAAAATCCTATATTGCTATAATCTGGTCAAAACAACATTTACCCGCATTCAGCGCCAAGCGATTTCTGTCAAAGTAGTGACGAAGGCACAAGGAAATCTTATGTAACGGTCCGATTCTAACGATCAAAAGGTAATGCGTTATCTAAAAGGATTGCACTCTAGGACCTAAGAAAAGTCAAATAGTTCAGGAAAAAGAGCACTAAAAGCTTAAAAGTAAAGATTTTTAAAATAAAAAAGTGGGAGACTATATTTTAGTCTTTAGGCGTGGATCAATTTTATTTTATATTTGGAAATTTGAAGGTGGAATCGTTTTTTTTGTTTGGTATTCCACTACAGTATCTTCCATAATAAGTAATTTGGTTGCACGTGACGAACACAACCGGCTATCGTCTGGTTCACAATTATCACATATTTATATTTTGTAAGCCTCAAGCTCTTAAAATTGTTATCACGACACTGAAGTTGGTGGATGGGAACGGAAGTTTTACATCTTTTAAAAATCACAGCCGTGTTACTGAGACGGGCTCTTTGAGACTGTTGTAAAATTTGCCCTAATCACAATTATATATCATTTATATTAAGTATGGGCAGTTTCAGCGCAAAATAGTTTACAATGTGAAGATAATATGGCACTAAATTACAAAAGCATAACCAAGAACTAAGGCCGGAAAATTAAAGGGAACCCAAACTCACACATACATTTGATTACCAATATAGGGACTGACATTGCTGCGGGTAAGGGTGTTCCAGTTTTTCTTTTTCGCACGCATGAACAAATTTGTATGCCGGCAATGTCGTTGCCAGAGTTGCCACTTACGTGATTAATGGATTTTTAACAAGTTGCACACTCGCATTGCGAAAAGGAATTCACACACGCACATATCCACTTATCAGACCCCCAAAGAGTCAATGTAACCAAAAGAAAACCTCTCCGACGACTGTTGGTGAAAGCCAAAAAGCGCCACGTGTGTTTGAGTGTGTGCGTGGGCTTGGGTTTCGTCGTGTGCGTACGGGTAGGTACACAGAGAAAATTCTGACGTTCTAATCTGAGTTGAAAATGTTCTTAAAAATAGGACGACATTTTTAAGTTGAAAATGATTTTATTTTGCTGGAGTCAAGTTGAACTGGCGGTATTTAAGTACATTGTTTGTACAAATAAACTATTAGTTCTGTCCTT
This sequence comes from Drosophila subpulchrella, assembly GCF_014743375.2. Lineage (NCBI taxonomy): Eukaryota > Metazoa > Arthropoda > Insecta > Diptera > Drosophilidae > Drosophila > Drosophila subpulchrella. The sequence continues at coordinate 374,435 of NC_050610.1, forward strand.
AGTGTATACTTATCAAAAAGTTGTTAAATAAATTCAATTTAACTTTTCTCTTCTCACCATTTCGTTCTTATATTGATACACATTTTGGTATCAATATAAGAACGAAATGGTGAGAAGAGAAAAGTGGTTTACGTGGTTTTTAAGAACGAATGTTCTCAATTTAAGAACAATGTTCTTGGATACTTCTCTCTGTGTAGGTGTTTTTAGGGGGAGGGAGTTTGGTTGGTGAGGGCAAACCAACTAAACTAGGATGACAGGCGGAAATGCGAATGTGACACGCGTTTTGCATGTGAAACGTCATGAACAATGTTAAAAAAGAGTGAGTGGAAAGGAAAGTTATACAAGAGAACTTCACCCCAGTCATACCGATCGCCCATTTTCCAGAGCAAAGCTATACTGTTACATTTCCTGTGGCTAAGCAGGAACTATGTTATGTGTGTTATCCCTCACCTGATGTCAGCCATTTCAAAAGAATTTGTTGCCTTCATTATCATTTTCCATAAGTTATGAGCAGGCCAAAATCAAGCAATCACTATTGTTATGTAAAGAAGTGTAGTATATAGTGACAAACGATTCATTTTTTGAATGTCACTTTTCCAAAAATTAATATTTTTCATAGGTCTATAAGCACACCCAAAAAAATATCGTCATCAATATAAAGTGTCAAAAAATCTTTGATACGAAGAACATCAAATTGACCCTAATATAGGATCACTTTGCCACTTGAGAAAAGTTTTCTACAAAAAAGCTTTTTTCGCATAAAAATCATTTTGCCGCTGGATATAAAAAAGTAGGCGTGGCTCAGAGCGCTAGCGCATTGTTTTTGATGCACAGGCCTGAGGGTTAGTGGTTCGAGTCCCGCTCGTGACAAACTTATATATCTTTTTTTTCAAATCTGAAAACTTTTTAAATACAACTTTATTATTAAGCAAATGTTAGATATTATTCTTAAAAATCTTACGGCGTACTCTGCATCGGCGCGTACTTGAACCGGGACCTTTCGCATTAGAGGCAGACATCTTACACATTGGTCTATCTCACAACGTTTCCCGCGGGTGTTTAGTTCAAATCCCATGATAACCGATACTTGAGCCCAGTTCGAAACTCAAACAATCAAAAAAGCTTTTATCGGTATCGAAGTATCCAGGGCTGTTGTCAAAATGACACTATTTAGGGAAAAATAGGATATTTCATACAATGTAGTATACTTATTTAGGATCAAATTGATCCCAATAATTTGATCCTAGGTGTAGAGTCATTTTCACCCACACTTATCAAATTGTCACTGAAAGATTTTTTTTTGGGTGTAGAAAGTTGCAGACATCTGTTGAGCATATTCGTATATATATATTCGTATATATATATATAAAAGTTTGATTGTAAAAACTCCAGCGGAGTTAGATACTACAGCTCTTTGCGAAAACCAATATTTTTTCCTTTTTAAAAGCTGTAGGGTAAGGTAACGAACTGATAAATATACGCTAAAGCTCTATACAGGTTTTAAAAATTATTTATATCATTATTTCTTCAAGAAAAGTTGAAAATGTACAATAATGGACTACAAATCTAAGTGTACAATTAAAACAAGAAAGAGCGCTATAGTCGAGTACCTCGACTATAAGATACCTGTTACTCAGCTATAGGGACAAAAGGGAAATCGAGATATGCAAGCAGCAAAGCGAGATTGATATGCGCCACCTACCCGCGATCTCAATATATGATTATGTGGGCGGTAGACAGATTCATGCGTTATGAGCGTTAGAGTGGGCGTGGCACGCTGTTGAAACAAATTTGCGGTGCGTAAGAAGCTCAGAAATCTGCATGCCTAATCTCAATAGCCTAGCTTTTATAGTTTCCGAGATCTCAGCGATCATCCGGACGGACAGACAGACAGACGGACATGGCTAGATCGACTCGGCTAGTGATCCTGATCAAGAATATATATACTTTATGGGGTCGGAAAAGTTTTTTTCTACCTGTTACTTACTTTCCGGCGAATCTAGTATATCCTTTTACTCTACGAGTATATATATTCCTGATCAGGATCACTAACCGAGTCGATCTAGCCATGTCCCTCTGTCCCTACGAGCGCTGTGATCTCGGAAACTATAAAAGCTGGAATAGTGGGATTAGGCATGCAGATTCTAGAGATTCCTGCGCAGCGCAAGTTTGTTTCGTCAGTGTGCCACGCCACAAACCGCCCACAAACTTCAACAAATCGTAAATATGAACGCAGATATCTCGGAAACTATCAAGGATAGGGAATTGGGATTTCCGATTTAGATTCCGTAGCCTTGTACGCTGCGCAAGTTTGTTACGCGAATGTGCCACGCCCACAATTTTCATGCCAGAAACAAAATTTTAACCGTCAATTCCTATTGATTGACCCAAAAAAATTGTCACGCCCACTTTAACGCCCACAAACCGCCCAAACCTGTGACTCCCACAATTTTCATGCTAGAAACAAAATTTTAACTGAAAAGTGTTAGTCTCGTCAATACCTATCGATTAACCCAAAAAAGTTTGCCACGCTCACTCTAACGCACATATCGCTTAAAAATGTCTGCCGCCCACTTAACCATATATTGAGATCGCGGGTAGGTATCGCATTGCAATCTCGCTTTTATGCTTGAATATTTCCATCTCCCTTTGATCCCTTAAGCTGAGTAAAGGGTATGTGATAGTCGAGGTACTCGACTATAGCGTTCTTCCTTGTTATTTCCTCGTGTATATATGTATATATAGTAGTCGCCTTCGCTCACTCTCCTGGTGCGCTTTGTCAATACGGTGACTGCCGTCCGCAGTGATTCTTAGGTTTAAGAGAAATTGTACTTGTTTTGTCCTGCTTATTAATTACAATTTGTAATTTACAAATTACAAAAAATTTTGCATCATTTGGGTTTTTAGAATGGTTTGTCTTGACTCAAGAACGCGCATCATACTCATTCTTAAAACAAGCCCAAAAAATACTATCCGCAGTCAAGTTAAAGCGCTCTTAAATTTATAATGCTTATTTTTGAGTTTATAACTACGCACCGCTAGGTGGCATTTGCGTCACTCATTAGGAATATAAGCCCCGGTAAACGTTTAAACATATCATGGTAAGTAGCCTTACGATTGTTGGTAGCTTTTGTGACTCCTAGGCAAATAAGCTAGAAGCGGTTGTCTAAGCCAGTACAGCTTTGAAACTCTGCGGAAATTGTTCCTAAAGCCTTTCCTCCACTTTTACATTTCATCGCGGCGATCTATAAATATTCCTCAGCAAAACGCGCTCGACTTGAAAATTGGGTTAATACATTAAGATGGGGAATATGTGCCAACGGTTTTCCCTGCTGTCATTGCCACACTCCATGCCAAGCCATCTCAACCCATTCCGTTCCACCCATGCATTTCCGTTTCATTTCCAATCGCGACAAAGGCGGAAATAAAATTGCTAAGCGAACAAAGAAAAAATCCATTTCGTTGCCTAACGGGCCTTGATTTATTCGCCATCTCTCCGTATGTGCGTTTTCTGTCTTTGTCTCTCACGTTTTGGATTCGAGTGTGCTTATACTTGTATGTCAGCCTATCTTTCGGATTTTAACGTCCTTTTTATCGCAATTGGCGAGAGTGCACAGTGGTTTATTTGCAAATAAATTTGAATTAAAAAAATACATTTGATATAATAACTCAATATTAACAAAAATGGAGGGTAGCCATAACACAACGATGGAAAAAACTAGTGACTAGTGATATAAACTTTTGTGGAGACTAAATAAATACACTTTCTAAATTCTTGCTAATTCGGCACACCGCAATACAATATGCCTGTGTAGGAAATTATTTGTACGGTTTTGATGAAGCGTGCAGAAAATTTAGAACAAAAGTTGCAGAACAAATGTTTTTCAGCTAAATCGTATAATACGACATAAAAATTCCAGGACCGTAGCACAATAAATAAGGCAAACCGACAAACATTCTTTTAGGTTTCAATTTAAAAATGGCCTAAAATTCATTGAAATTGCATAACTTTGCAATTAAGTATGGTATGGTACGGTATAGTATAATGGCTTTGGTATCAATCGACGCGTATTTTGGTAAAGAATATGAAAAAATTAAAAGATCGGTACATTTGGGTGCTCTGGTTTCCCTAGCTTTGGTCTACTAAGTTTTTTCTTCTTAGTACCAAAAATTGTAGAAAATCACAATACCTTTCGATCGGTGTACCACTAGTTATGATCGGACTAGATTGGAAAAGGATATTAAATATTAGTCTTTCTAAGTGAAATTTGTCAAATTAAATGTAATCAGCAACTTCAGTTTAAAACAAGGAAGAACGCTACAGTCGAGTACCTCCACTATCAGATACCCGTTACTCAGCTAAAGGGACCTAAGGGAAATGGAGATATGCAAGTAGCAAAGCGTAATTGAAATGCGCCACCTACCGGCGGTGAACAGACTTAAGCGTTATGGGCGTTAGAGTAGGCGTGACAAATTTTTTTTTGGATCAATCGATAGGTATTGACGAGACCAATACACTTCAGTTAAAATTTTGTATCTAGAATTAAAATTGTGGGCGCCACAGGCTTAGGCGGTTTGTGGACGTTAGAGTGGGCGTGGCATATTCGCGTAACAAACTTGCGCTGCGTACAAAGCTATGAAATCTAAATCTAAGATCCCAATTCTCTAACTTTAATAGTTTCCGAGATATCCACGTTCATATTTACGATTTTTTGAAGTTTGGGGGCAGTTTGTGGGCGTGTCAAACTTTCTTTTTGGTCAACCGATAGGTATTGATGAGAACAATACATTTCAGTTGAAATCTTTATTCTAGCATCAAAACTGTAGGGCGTTAGAGTGGGCGTGGCACTTTGCTGAAACAAACTTGCGCTGCGTAAGAAGCTCAGGAATCTGCACGCTAAGTCTCAATAGCCTAGCTGATAGTTTCCGAGATCTCAGCGTTCATCCGGACGGACGGACAGACGGTCAGACGGACATGGCTAGATCGACTCGGCTAGTGATCCTGATCAAGAATATATATACTTTATGTGGTCGGAAACGCTTCCTTCTGCCTGTTACATACTTTCCGACGAATCTAGTATACCCTTTTACTCTACGAGTAACGGGTATAAAAATGTTAAGACCTTTTCCTTAATTTAAAGATATTAAAGAGAAATTTATTCAGTCTTGTATAATACCCTACTTTAGCTTCACTGTTTGCTTGCATTCGACCATCCAATTTTTTGAGGACATTTTTGTTTGCTCGGCAGGTCTACAAATTCCTTTACTCACAAACACACACACCTTTGCAGGGGTGTCCGTCCTTTATCTTTCATTTGGTTCTTGTTCCTCTGTCGGTACAGTGCATATGTATGGGTTAATTCCTTTGTGCAACCGCAAAACAATCATTTCTGCACCGCAAATTCATTTCCGTTTGCGTTGGTTTTTGCTCACATCCGGCTTTATACGTAGATGCAGAATGCATCCGCTAATTTCAGACGATTTAAGTCCATTTCTGGTTTGCATTATTTGAGATGGACTATTGTTAAAACCCCAGGATACCTCTATGCTTTAATAACTTATAACATTATCCAATTAATTTCCGTTTCAGAAATGTTTGGTATGTCATTTGGCCGTTGATTGTAAATTTGGGTGATTAACAAGAAAGAAAGAAAACTTCGGAAAGCTGAATGTAATATACCAGTGCAGCTCAAAGCCATATCATTAAGACTTGTTAATAAATATACTCTTTGCGAAAAATTCGGGCTTTTCGATGTAAAGTTAAGTTAAGTTCGGAAATTCGGTAAACGCGAATTTTTTTTTATCCAAAAACGAAAATTTCAAATTTAGTACGAATAATTTTAGATTGAAAAGATAAATAGGAAGAAAGCTATAGTCGATTGCCTCGGGTACCAGATACCCTTTACTCAGCTCAAGGGATCAAAAGGGAGACGGAGATATATGTCTTATATTTTAATATATTGTATTGGGCGACAGACAGATTTATGTCAATCGATAGGTGTTTACATGAAGGAATACATTTAAATTTTTTCTAGCTTTAAAACTGTAAGAGCAACCGTTTTGGGCGGCTTGCGGGCGTTAGAGTGGGAGTGTGGGCGTGGCACATTTGAGTAACAACCTTACGCTTACGTTTACTTACAAATTTACGAAAATAAGGAAACTAAGTCTGAAATCTCAGCACGCTAGCTTTTATTGTTTCTGTGGTCACATCGCTCACACGGACAGACGGACATGGCTAGATCGACTCAGCTAGTGATGCTGATCAAGACTATATTTACTTTATAGGGTCGGAAACGTTTTCTTCTACCTGTTACATACTTTTTGTCGAATCTTGTATACCCTTTTACTCTTCGAGTAACGGGTATAACTATCTCATGAACAAATAACGATAATTCTTAATAATGTTATTGAAAAATACATTGTCGGCACGATAAGAGAAATCGACTACAATTATTTGCAATTTTCGATAAAATGTCTTATATACGACACATATAAGATTTGACGAGTTCGTCACCTTATCCTACAATCCGCTACGGAAAAACTTTTAGTAAAGACATAAGTGATAGTTAGAAATGCTCCTACCCCGATGATCAGACGATGCCCTAACCAATTTGACCGCGCACGCTTCTGAAGAGCGCTGACTTCTTATTTAAACATTTAAACTACAATTTTATGCATAAATAAAAAAACATCTTACTTGTATTTGAAAAAATGCTTGACAAGACTCTTAAATAAAAGTAAAGCCAGAAAGAGCCATGGCGAGGATTCGAACTCGGAATTTCTTTACAAAATGTCATAGACCCGACGCTTCTAAAAGTTGAACCACCCAATAAACTTGCTTTCTGTGATTGCGTTTTAAATTTCGTTCTGAAAATTTCAAGGACGACTCGGAAAATTTTTATGAACGTGTTCGATCTTAAACTTTTTGTTCTACATTTTTCTGGGTGCACCTATAGTTTATTCAAGAGGTATATAGTCGTCTAATTTTCACAAAACCATCGAAACTCGGAAATCTTAGGAAATTACTAGAACCAGAGTAGAATATAATATTATCAAAAACGACGAAGCTATAATTATACCCGTTACTCGTAGAGAAAAAGGGTTCACTACATTCGCGTTTCCGACCATATAAAGAGTATATATTGTGATCTAGCCATGTCCGTTTGTCCGTCTGTATGTCTGAAATCTCGGAAACTATTAAAGCTAGAAAGTTAAGATTTGGCGTGCAGATTCCTGATATTTTGGGAAAGCGCAAGTTTATTTCAGCAAATTCAATTTTGTTTTAATTATCAATATCTATCTTCATGCCAAAAATTGTACAAATCGGACCATCTATTAACTTTACAGCTATATGATAAAGTCGTAATTAAAATCCAATTTTATTAGAATTATTCGAAATTGCAAAAAAAAAGCTGTACCCCAGAGTTGAAGAGAATGTGATTAAACCCAAGGAAGTTATAATTCTTTTTATTATACCCGTTACTCGTAGAGTAAAAGGGTATACTAGATTCGTCTGAAAGTATGTAACAGGCAGAAGGAAGCGTTTCCGACCCCATAAAGTATATATATTCTTGATCAGTATCACTAGCTGAGTCGATCTAGCCATGTCCGTCTGTCCGTCTGTCCGTCTGTCCGGATGAACGCTGAGATCTTGGAAACTATGAGAGCTAGGCTATTGAGATTTGGCGTGCAGTTTCCTGAGCTTCTTACGCAGCGCAAGTTTGTTTCAGTAGAGTGCCACGCCCACTTTTACGCCCACAAACCGCCCAAAACTGTGGCTCCTACAGTTTTGATGCTAGAATAAAAATTTTAACTGAAATGTATTGTTCTTATCAATACCTATCGATTGACCCAAAAAAAATTTTGCCACGCCCACTTTTACGCCCACAAGCCGCCCCAAACTTCAAAAAATCGTAAATATGAACGTGGTTATCTCGGAAACTATCAAAGATAGAGAATCGGGATCTCAGACGTAGATTCCGTAGCTTTGTACGCAGCGCAATTTTGTCACGCGAATATGCCACGCCCACTATAGCGCCTACAAACCGCCCAAGCCTGTGGCGCCCACAATTTTCATGCTAGATAAAAATTTTTAACTGAAATGTATTGGTCTCGTCAATACCTATCGATTGATCTAAAAAAAAAATTGCCACGCCCACTCTAACGCCCATAACGCTTAAATCTGTCTACCGCCGGTAGGTGGCGCATTTCAATCTCGCTTTGCTGCTTGCATATCTCCATTTCCCTTTGGTCCCTTAAGCTGAGTAACGGGTATCTGATAGTCGAGGTACTCGACTATAGCGTTCTCCCTTGTTATTTTTCAGATCATTCATTTGAGAGCTATAGGATTAAGTTGAAGAAGACTTTTGGGAAAATTTCATTTCGATAACTTCAAATCTAACAAGAAAGGAAGTTAACTTCGGCAAGCCGAAGTTTGTATATCTTTGCAGTTATAATTACTAAATTTTATTCGAATTCTTAATAATACAAAAAAAATATTTCCCATAGTATAAGATGTCATATGATGTATGTCAAAAAATACCGAAGCTATAATTTGTTTCATTTTATTTTCCTACCAATTTTCCGATCGTTCCTATGGCAGCTATATGATATAGTCGTCCGATTTTGATAAAATTAAATTCGAAATTTTGAACTAATTATATTAATTTCCAAGCGTAGGAGGTTATATGTTAAAAAAAACGAAAGATATAATTTGTTAACATTTTTTTTCTGATTATTCCAATGGGAGCTATAAGATATAGTTGTCCGATCCGGCTGGTTCCGACGTCTCCTTTACTGCGTTGCAAACTTCTGACTGAAATCATTATACTTTCTGCAAGGGTATAAAATGATTAGTTTGCGTAGAAATAGACGGACAGACGGATGACTCGTATAATAATGCTCATCAAGAATATATACTTTATAAGGTCCGAAACATCTACTTCACTGCGTTGCAAACATCTGACTCATCATATTACCTTCTAAAAGGGCATACGTATGATTAAAGTTTAACAACGTTAAACATTTTATTAAATGATTGTGCATTGTTTATTTGTAAATGTAAATTAGGTAAAACTACTTAAACATATGTACTTAGTACGAATTAAATAAACAGACTATTGAAAAGTTAATGGTTTGTAAAAACCTCTAGTGCGTAGGACAACTAGTGTAGAAAAATAGTCAAAATTGCATTATTTAAATGAAAAGTAATAACTATCGGAACATTCATCATTGTGAACTTTTTCTACTAATACTTCCAAAGTAAACTCTAAATACCAGCTTAATATCTTAATATCTTTGTTGAAGCAGTCTTGGAGTCATTAAATCAAAGACGATCTTTACTGCAGTTAATATTTTAAGTGGCTTTAGCAAGAACGTTGAGTTTTGACTCCGAAGTTTAATCAGGCTTATGAGACCACAATGATGAAATGCAATTCGCCTTGGCAAGTTTGCCTATGGCCAAGAACAAACGCTCCGCACCTGACTTGGCCAAGGGGCAAAAGTCAAATGCCACCACCTGGTTAACTGGACTGATTGGTTCAGTGGGTGGATGGCTGGTTTCAACTACATACGACGATATGAAGTTGTGGGTCAGCTCGGCTCGGGCAATTCACATTTGGGTTTTTGGTATTTGACAGTTTCGACATTTTCTGCCTCCATTGAGTGAATGGCACACGATATAACGTGGTTCGGTTGGGAGTTTGGTTGGTTGGTTTGGCTTGTCTGGGCTGGGCTTGTTGCACACATACGAAAAAACGTTGGTCAATAACATGGACATTCAAACCGTCAATCGGGAGCCTAGCTAAGAAATGCACTTGAAAATACGGTGCGGTACCATCCTTACTTTAGTTTTGTTTTGGTAACTAAGAATACAGTTTAGTAGCTTGGGCAAAACTTTCCGAACTCGAAGTTTCTATAAGTCAACTAGTTTCAATCGAGATTTTTTATAAGCGTTTTATGTATTTTGTTAGTTTCATTTTTTTTGGCAGGTTGAGAAGTGATCATTTAACTTAGCGTGCATTTACATCTGCATTATTGAAGGGATTTGTCTGGGAATCCTTTTCAACAACAACATTTTTTAAATAATTCGATCTTAATATAATGAATTTCAGTGTAAAGTAGGGGCACCCAATATCCTGAATTGGCTTAGTCAGCATCATCGAGTGATGCAGAATAAAGTTGAAGTCGGAGTCAAATCCCTGGCAGAGTCAAAAAGTCAATGAAAAATGACAAAAGCTCAACTCGAAATGGTGATGGATGTGTTGGGTGTGTGTGTGTGGGGCGGGGTTTCCCATTTCTACGCTGCGCTGCAACTATTCTTTTTGAAACGGCTGCTATTGCAAGTACACACACATGAGACAACGAGCGCATGCAAATGGCACCGACAAACATAAATTTTACCCAACCCGAAAAGCACCGAAAGCGGAGAAACATGAGAAGTTTGCCTGATTTGCTTAGCTATTCAGAAAAACCATTTACCGTTATGTCAACCCCATATCCCACGCCCCCGAACCGCCCCGGACGCTTTAGCTGCATCGGAATCAGAAGCAGAATCGGCATCAACGCATCAATGCATTCCGGAAGTTGAGTGTTCTTTTCTCTGATTGCCTTCGGGCATTCCTTTGGGGCGCTGATGACGTGTGACATTGAGCGTTGGTGGCATTTTTCCCGATGAATTCAGTCCTGCAATTTGCCATCTCAATTGGCCATTCAAAGGAATTTTATGTAGATAAGAAATTGATTTACAGAAAAAAGTTTAGAAGTTCTTTTCAAAAAGACTTGGGGTGGGTTCGTTAAATATTGTAACCAATGAAATTAATATTGGACAATTTAGCAGTAGATTATTAATTTAAGAAAGTCGAAATATTAATATATGTTGGTCGTAGAGTGAAAGGGTATATTCTATTCGTCGAGAAGCATGTAATAGGCAAACAGAAGCATTTCCGACCCTATAAAGCATATGCAACAAACAGGGTATACATACATATATTCTTATTAAGGATAACTAGCCGAGTCGAATTAGCCATAGCCGTGTTAACGCTATAATCTTGGAAACTCAAAGAGATAGAGAGATTCCTAAGCCTCTGCTTCACCGCTGTTTTGTTATCCAAAATTTCCACGCGCATTTCGCTAATATCTGTCTTACGCCGTTATTTTCGAAGATTTTTTCAAACAAAATTTGTATTCGGACTATAAGTTAATAAATTAAATTGGTAAGCTGAGTAATGGGTATATGGTAGTCGATACTACAGCATCCTCTCTTATTTACTTTACTTTACTTTCAGGCTTTAAATCTTACTTATGCACACGAGCTCTCGTTTATTTACATAAAAAGTAAACACAATGTAGCGAAATAATGTCTTACAATTATACGCAGCTCAATGAGTGACAATTAATTTTTCAAGTGATTTGTTAATGATTCGCAACAATCGATTTGAGCTATAACACAGAAATATTCTGTTTTCTTGGAATGTCAAAGCCTACACATCTCCTAAATATTTACATGTCACCTTCCAAATTTTTGTTCGAGACAATACAAATACCAAGAACCCAGTCTTAAAAATAAAATCAATTACTTAAACGGTGTTATCACTGTGGACGGCAGTACACGTAGTGGCGAAGCGCGCAAGAGAGCGTGCGAAGACAACTACTATATATAGCCGCAGAATTGAAAATCTGCCATTATGGTCGGATCGTAACGAGTGATACACCAATCGAAAGGTATTGCAAAAACTAAGAAGATTGCATACCAAGACTTTCGAAATATAGATTTGTTTGGGAGAAAAGCGGTGAAAGTTTAAAAGTAAAATTTGGAGCTGCTGGATACGGTGGGGATAAAATCCCCGGCTGTTTAGCTAGTTTTATTCTTACTAAGAATACGCGTCGGATGACACCTCATTTGTTGAAATCCGATGTCCCGTTCAAAAGTAATTTAAGAAACAAGATTTTCTTCTTCTTCCCAAAATGAAAATGTTTGCCCCTTTGTTTGTGGGTTTGTATGCATCCCATCTTAGTTTTAGGGTTTTGGAAACCCTATGGGTGTATAAAGTAGCTTGAAGTAGAAAACGTTTGTTCTACGACTTTTGGAAAAACCCGCTAGTTTAGCGGAAAAGCAAAAAAAAATGCCAGATTTAAAATGCTTATAGTATCTAAACAACTAATGCTACAGAAACGTGCTATATATCTGAAAAGATAATTTAATTTGCTAAATACTCTTCATATAGTAAAGTTGTCTGAATATAATAGATTTAGAGTTATGACAAAAAGTTATATTTTTAAACCACTTTTTGACTATTTTCTCAAAATTGAGCCAAACGATTTCTTTTTAAATTTTAAATATATATAACACTTTTTGCCCTAAAAATTACCGTTTGGAAGATATTAAGCGATAAAAAGTGCAACTCGTGTCTTGATCTATTTGTTCTACCACTTTGGAAAAACCCGCTAGTTCAGCGGGAAATGAAAGGAACGATTTCTCTTGGAATCTGAAACTATACAGCCATTGAGGTTCCAAATTTGTGCTTTTATAATTGGTAATTGAAGCGATAAAACTTGTTGTGCCTAATTTAAGGTGGCGTTCAGCCAAGATAAGGGGTCGAATTTGTGTGACTGAATTTGGGGACGAATCCTAGTCATGGTATTGGGGTACTTAAACTCTTGAGAAAAAAAAAACTTCTGATATCAAACAAAAACACCTCTTAACAAGGTATAAAGTAGTGGCGAACGCGCCCTTAACAAAAATTTCGGATATCAACAATTGTGACAAAAAATGATATTACATTCGATAAAATAAGTAAACTATAATAAACTTATGTATTCGGCACGCTACAACAGAAAATTTACGTGTAGGTAAATAAATATTTACTGTTGCGGGCGGAAATCATAAATTTAATATAGTTTATTTATTTAATCCAATGTAATATCATTTTTCGTCACAATTGTTGATATCAGAAATTTTTGTTAAAGGCGCGTTCGCCACTACTTCTTACCTCGTTAAGAGGTGTTTTTGCTTGATTATTTATAATAAATGAATTGTTTTATTATTTATCTGCCCAGCCAAGGTCATGAAAAAGCGTGCAACGTTGTTAGTACTTGATAGGACCTTTTTTCTCTCAGTTTTCCTTCATTTTGGTCTAGACTTTTCTTTTTTTCGGAATCTGGCTTGTTCTGTTTATACTAGATACTTTTTGTGGGCCAAACCACAAAAATGGCGACGTAGTGAAGGCGACACAGGTTTTTTTACTCGCCTTCATCATACCTATTTAGAGTTCGCATCAATCTATTTTATGACTGATGGTATGTACCCTCTTCAAGGTTTGGCGAGGTCTTCTCGACCACATTCTCGTTATTTATGGGCATGTGGTTTCTGCTTCGTGTTGCCCCTTGGCGCTCAGCTGATATTGGCAAAGGGTCCTGCCTGCGGGTTTATCTTTCCTACTGGTTGTCCATGTTGTTATTGCTGTTTTGATGGGTGGCATTGCGGGTGGTTGCTTTTTTTGTTGGTTGTCGGTTGAAATGAAATGAAACAAGGAAGAACGCTATAGTCGAGTACCTCGACTATCAGATACCCGTTACTCAGCTTAAGGGACCAAAGGGAAATGGAGATATGCAAGCAGCAAAGCGAGATTTAAATACGCCACCTACCGGCGATAGACAGATTTAAGCGTTCTGGGCGTTAGAGTGGGCGTGGCAAATTTGTTTTTGGATCAATCGATAGGTATTGACGAGATCAATACATTTCAGTTAAAATTTTTCATCTAGCATAACAATTGTGGGCGCCACAGGTTTGGGCGGTTTGTGGGCGTTATAGTGGGCGTGGCATATTCGCGTGACAAAATTGCGCTGCGTAAAAAGCTACAGAATCTAAATCTAAGATCCCGATTCTCTATCTTTGATAGTTTCCGAGATATCCACGTTCATTTTTACGATATTTTGAAGTTTGTGGGCGTTTTGTGGTCGTTAAAGTGGGCGTGGCAAACTTTTTTTTGGGTCAATCGATAGGTATAGATAAGAACAACACATTTCAGTTAAAATTTTTATTCTAGCATCAAAACTGTAGGAGCCACAGTTTTGGGCGGTTTGTGGGCGTTAGAGTGGGCGTGGCACTCTACTGAAACAAACTTGCGCTGCGTAAGAAGCTCAGGAATCTGCACGCCAAATCTCAATAGCCTAGCTCTCATAGTTTCCGAGATCTCAGCGTTCATCCGGACGGACAGACAGACGGACAGACGGACAGACGGACAGACGGACAGACGGACAGACGGACAGACGGACATGGCTAGATCGACTCGGCTAGTGATCCTTATCAAGAATATATATACTTTATGGGGTCGGAAACGCTTCCTTTTGGCTGTTACATACTTTCCGACGAATCTAGTATACCCTTTTACTCTACGAGTAACGGGTATAAATAGTTCTACCTTGGCTGGAGTTTGAAGCAGGGAAAATTTCAGCTATTTCAAAAACTAACTTAATAGTAACTTAAACTGATTATATTTCATTTTGAAGTTAGTGCTAAGCTTCGATTTGTATTATTTTGAATTAATGTTCACTTATAACTATTTTGTATTTCCTCTAAATGAAATTTGGTTCATGTCGGCGCAAGCCACGAAATATTTTGGGGCCAAAACCGCAAACCGCACGTATTTCAAAGCCTCCCATTAAATGGTTACCACGCAAAATGTTGTTGTGCCTGATTTGCCTAGTTATCGTTAGCACGCACACTAATAAATTTGCTTTCAGCATTTATCCTTTTATTAGTCCTGGTTAATCACGTTTTATGTTTCAGTAGTTCAATTAAAAATTCTAAGGACTAAAAAATTGAACTCTTTTAGTAATTAACTTATTAAGTAATACAATTTTGCAGTGTGATACTGATTATCACTGTTAAGTTGCACCTGATTTTGAATTCTTATTTGACAGCATTTTCTGAATCCGTTCGTTTAGTTTTTAGAATGTTCCCAGGTATCGCAAAAATTTCAAAAAACTTTGGTATCGAGCTGTCTCATTATCGCCAGAGTTTCATCCCACTAAAACATAATATGTAAACGTTTTCCTAGAGGCACTCCGCACATATTCTCCTTTATATTTGCCAACTGCGCTTAAGCTGCATAATAATAAACTGCAAAGGAGCGGCAACAACTAGGATTCGTAAATGTGCATCTGAAACGGGGAAATAACAAGAACAACATGGGCAGGATAATGCGAGCCAAAGCAGTGGAAATCCTAGCGTAATCGTTGCGTTCACTACTGGCAGGCAACAACAAATGCAACAACTAGGGCGACAGGGACATTTGCAACACTAACACTCTACGCCGTGTGGTAAATATTTATGAGCTCGGTTTTCACGCCAAATGCGTTCTTTAAAATGGTCCACTCCACACACAAGCGTATATCGCGCATTTCCCACTTCGACGTCGAATTTCCCTTTGCTTTCACCTCGCTTTGGCATTTTCCGCGACGTTTTCACAAGCGCTTGAATTGCTTGTTGCACCCTGTGAGTGTATGTGTGCCTATGTGTGTTAAGCAATGCGCTAAAGTGTTTATGTGTCTGTGAGCGTTGCACGCCGACAAGCGACACCAGCATTTCTGCACCCTTAGGAACGCTTTTCCGCGATCTACTATTTTAGAAATAATTTATTCCAAATACCTTATCCAATAATTTGTTTAAGTCTCAGTGGGAATAATAAAACAAATCTTTATATCGATACTGTACCAATACTTTACGCAAAGTTCTCTCAATCACTATTCTAAATGGAATTTTTAGTTTAAAAAAATCAAATGTGGTTTTTAATTCTGTTTTGAATTGGCTTAGGAGTTCAAATGATATCTGACCAATTCTGAGCTGATCCTTGCTTTGAATTCAAACATTTTAAGTACTTTCAATCTTTTCTGAGCAGTGTATCCATAGCTTGCCTTCAGCGATATTCCTGGCTCGGTTCCCTTAACCTTTTAGCAACATTTGAGCCTTGCCACCTGCCTTTCTAGTCCGGGACCAACATGCAGCCCATTACGGCGACTGTCCCCTTTATATGCTAATTTGGTTCAGCGCATTTTATGTGTACCTACCTACTCGTATATCTGGCTATATACGTCCTGAAAACAGCAGGCGCTGACAGTCGAGGGAAAGGAAGAATGCAGTGCGGCAACTCTGCTGATTTTGCTGCTGTCCTGCGATGTTGCTGATGGTGCACGTTCGTTTGAAGTCGCCTTTTGCCGTTGTCATAATTAAAACGCGCTGCATAATTGCCAAACAAAGGCTGTGTCCTGTTCCTTCCCCACTGCAATCGCAGTTTGTCAATCGTCTGTCCACAATTCAGTAATTTGTTAGCCTATCTGACTGTGCGCTTGAGGAGAGCTGTAATCCGACAACATACAATATTTTGAACATACAATCAAAACTAGGCAATGATTACTTTCCACTTTAAATGCTTACGTGTTTTTAACAATTCATGTTTTCTTTCTGGCTAATTGCAAAATAAAAGTGATACCATATACTCTACTTCAATCGAATTGAATTTCGTTTTTTTTCCCAAACGTATCCTATCCAATAGTTGATGCGTTCCATTTAGTTTCTTAACTAGAAACCTCACTCAATTTGGTCATCTGTATGCAAGCCCACTGCTCTCCCGCAAATATAGTATCTGCGTATCTGTGTATTTATTTTAAATTTTCCGCTCTTGTTGGTGCTTTCAGACCGAAGCACAACAAAAAAGAGGCAAATTTGAAAAGTTTCGATAAGGCTGTCGTTTATGCAGCTTTTTTTGGTTGGTTTGGGGTGTTCTGATGTCTGATTCCCGTATGTGGCAGCCATAAAGTGTTCGACCAAAGTGCACCCACACCAAGGTGCACTAACCACACCGACACACACACTCGCACTGACACGGAGTTGTGGTTTCAATAATCAATGAGTTGATTTTATGAAATTCCACCCCCACCCCCACCTACACCACCGGGATTCCGGGATGTGACACGCCCATCCTAGCACCACTTCACTTTGTGGGTCGCACTTGGACACACGAGCGTGCTCCACTAGTGCGGGTGTGTAAAATTTTATTAACGAGAATTTTGGAATTTCTGCACAAATATCGAATTCAAGCCGGCAGGAGGGTAAAAGGTTAAAAGGAAAACAAAACATAGACCAGGGGCTTTTTGCGGTCCTCTGGTCAGAGTCTGCGTGTTGATTGCCGGGCCCCGAAAAGCCCAAATGAATTTTAATTAATTTTTTAATTAATTCTCTGGAAACCGTCAGATGCCCCATACTGATAAGGTTGATAAAATAAGAACCGCACAATTTCTATCTGCGAAAAATCTCCACATCTTTGTAGACGAAACCTTGCGATGGAGCATTTCTTATTCCATGCCCTTTCTTTTTCTTTTGCAGAAATACGGTTTTTAATTTAAGCATACATGACCTCGTCGAGCAGCAGCGTTTGGTCTGGACGTCGCCGGAGGATGATACCAAAATGTGTCTAGTCAAGGGCAAGGATGAGGTGAGTGCAAAATGGCAAAGTAATTTGTACAAAAAAGTTTACGCAAATAACTAGTAGTCCATCTATATCCAATAATCTAATTATGTACCCGTTACTCTTAGAGTAAAGTGTATACTAGATTCGTCGGAAAGCAGGACCGAAAATAACAGTTATTTTATTAATTTTGATCGAAAAAATCATCCACACAAATCATCCACGACACAAAAATCATAAAATCAATTTAATGTTCAATCCCCTAAAGACCTAAAAACGTTTAATTTTTTTGGAAATTTGTATATAAAAGTCTAAAAATAACAGTTATTTTTAAATTATTTTTACAGAATTATTAATATAAAAACATGAAATAATTTAAATTTTTGCAATTGCTTAAGCTTGTACGGAATGCTGCAGGTTTGGGGGCAAAAGATATCGATGCATTGGCCGTGTTTAGCAGAACAATATGATTACCGATCGCAATAAAAGTCGAAGTAACTGTTATAAGAAGACTTTTATTAAAAAAGTAATATTTATTTGGCGAACGAAAAGATAAAAAAGTGTTAAATATCTGTTGCTTATCTCTTTTGTTTAAACTCGGTTGAAATTTTTCTTATGTTTTTTCTTTAGATATAACTTTGTACTTATACCACAGTAACAAATTTGTTAGTACTGGTACCGGAATTCTTCAGATCAAAAGGAACCACTATTGACCATTGTAACCAATTTTTGGGTGCTGACCATTTAAAACCATCCATGAATTCCCAAAAATATTAATCCGCAAGTTCTTTGGAGCAAGAGGAACCAACCGAATTCCAATAGACGATTTTCCTCTGTGTCATTACCGTTGGCAACAGATATTTAAGACTTATATATTTTTGATCGTTAAATATCTATTATTTATTGACTTTTCAGTTTTTCTTCGAATAACAGTTATTTAGACTTTTATTTTTTCAGCACTTCAATACTTTCAATAATTTTATTTTAAAGTACGTTTATTTTAAAGTATTTTGTTTTAAAGTAGTATAGAAGTTACGGGAAGACTTTTATTTTTTAGTCAGAAAATAAGTGTTATTTTCAGACTTGTATATAAAAATTGAAAAATAAGTTACTTCATGCCTTTATAAAAGGCGATGAATAACGATAAAAAAATTATTCTTAAAGTAAAAGCTATAACTGATACGGTCCCTGTCGGAAAGTACGTAACAGGTTAAAGGAGAAGTTACCGACCCTATGAAGTCGGGGAGTGTAGAGTATAGGACGAACGATTTGTTTTTTGGAATACATATTCCTGTAAAAGTGCGATGGTAAAATTTAATCGGAGTTAAATCCTAAAGCTCTTGGCATATACCAATATTTTCTTAGCCTTTAAAAGTTGCAGGGTAAGGTGACGAACTGATAAATACACATTGAAACTCTATGCATATGCGAAAATAATTTTTATACCCGTTACTCGCCACGCCCTGTTTAACGCCCACAAACCTCCCACAAACTTCAAAAAATCGTAGGTATGAACGTGGATATCTCGAAAACTATCAAAGATAGGAAATTGTGATTTTAGATTGAGATTCCTTAGCCCTGTACGCAGCGCAAGTTTGTTACGCTAATATGCCACACCCACTCTAACGCCCACAAACCGCCCAAACCTGTGGCGCCCACAATGTTCATGCTAGATACAAAATTTTAACTGAAATGTATTGGTCTCGTCAATACCTATCGATTGATCCAAAAAAAGTTTGCCACGCTCATTCTAACGCCCAAAACGCTTAAGTCTGTCTACCGCCGGTAGGTGTCGCATTTCAATCTCGCTTTGCTGCTTGCATATCTCCATTTCCCTTTGGTCCCTTTAGCTGAGTAACGGGTATCTGATAGTCGAGGTACTCGACTATAGCGTTCTTTCTTGCTTTATTTATGAATATGATCTCACGTTAGATACTAAATCTCGATTTTTACGAATTTGTTGTTGAAATATGCAATATTTTCGCGTTTGTTTTTATGAAACGTATAACAAATAATTGACCGATTTAAAAAAAATGCTAGGAAAGGTCCAAAACATCCCCCTTTGAAATAAGCGTTTATATGACAGCTGTAAGATAGAGTTAACCGATTCTAATAATTTAGTTTCAAAACTCCACCTAATTAAAAAAAGTATTGGGAAAACAAGAAGTATATGCGTCATTTATTTATATTAAAAAAAAACAAATTTTTTTTTATTTTTTAAATTAACTTAAAAAATTACTTCACAAAAAAATTTTACCTAATTATGTTTTTGTTTACATCTTTTGACGCCTTTAATAATAAGTAATCAAAAGGTGGCTCCGCTTTTGACTTTTTCGTCCCAATATGCGACCCCTGTAAAAATGTATTTTACTCCTGTACCAAACCATCGAAACTCTCGAAAATTACCCTTGATTTTCATTTTTTATAAGGAAATTTTACAAAAATTAAATTATTTTAGTTACTTTTAAAAATACAATAAGGGTTATAGATAATTATAATTAATTATTATCAAAGTCCCTAATAACTAACTGTCTCAAAAAGTTAAATACCATTTCATCTTTTCGTAAAAGCAAATCGGGCTTCTCGTCTACTTTAATGTATCTGAACAATAATCAATGTCAGAGTGCTGTTTATCAAAAAATTGAGCTGTAGGGCTTTCTTTGATAATTGCATCAGCTGTTTAGGTTTTGTTTACGTTTAAGAGTAGAAACATTTTATCAAAATACTTAGCAGGGAGTCTGAGTCCTTGTCAGAGTTAGGTTAGCTCTCACATTGACGCTCGAGGAAAAATAATTTTGCCGGCACTCGAAAAATTGGTTTATAGTCGCATAAGCGAGAAATTATATTTTCGTGCCACTTTGTAACCGAACAGCACACTTTATATCCGATTTAGCATTTTGTCTTGCTGTTTATAGACTTCCTAGCCTTTTGACCTGTGCCCTTGCAATTTCCATTTATATTTCCACTTCGATTTCAACTTTGGCTGTTGCTTCCGTTGCCAGAGAAATGCAAAAACAAGGAAATAAAGTGTTTCTCTGTTTCTTTTAACTTTTTTCGCGCTAAAAACATGGAAAACTATGAAGAAGAAGTACGCCACGCAAGAAGAAATTGATTTATGCAACTTTTTCCGTTGTTACCCCATTCTTGTGTTTTTCGTCTTTGTGGCTAAGAAATCAGGAAAATTTATTGAAAGCTTCTCCCCAGTTGACCTATTAAAAAATGCGCAGAGGGGGGAAATAGAGTCCGGAGGGGGCAATAAAACCAAAGTTCCACAGCTAACTTTTGCCTAATGGAAATGTCAAATATTTTGCCTTTCAAATTGTCTTTGCTGGTGGGATTTTTGTTTTGTCTTTCTTTTGCGGTCAACAAAGCCAAATTCTTCTCAAGCAATAAAGGACCACTACTTTAAAACTTAAGTTATCGAAATAGTTAATAGATATAATTTAACTTTTCTCCTATTTTTTAGATCATAATTCAAATATTGTTCAAAAATTAATACCTAACACTTACCTCCGACCTTGTAGATAAACTTTTAAGATAAAGTGCTTTCCTACTCTGCTATTTATTCTAAAAATAACATTATTACACAAAAAACAAGGAAGAACGCTATAGTCGAGTACCTCGACTATCAGAAACCCGTTACTCAGCTAAAGGGATTTAAGGGAAATGGAGATATGCAAGCAGCAAAGCGAGATTGCAATGCGCCACCTACCGGCGGTAGACAGATTTAAGCTTTATGGGCGTTAGAGTGGGCGTGGAAAACTTTTTTTTGGATCCATCGATAGGTATTGATGAGACCAATACATTTCAGTTAAACTTTTTATTTAGCATGAAAATTGTGGGCGCCACAGGCTTGGGCGGATTGTGGGCGTTAGAGTGGCCGTGGCATATTCGCATTCCAAACTTGCGCTGCGTACAATGCTACGGAATCTCAATCTAAAATGCCAATTCTCTATTTTTGTTAGTTTCCGAGATATCCACGTTCATATTTACGATTTTTTGAATTTTGTGGGCGGTTTGTGGGCGTTTCAAGGGGCAATTTTGGCTCAATCGATAGGTATTGACGAGAGCAATTTCAGTTAAAATTTGTATTCTAGCATCAAATTTGTAGGAGCCACAGTTTTGGGCGGTTTGTGAGCGTTAGAGTGGGCGTGGCACTCTGCTGAAACAAACTTGCGCTGCGTAAGAAGCTCAGGAATCTGCACGCCAAGTCTCAATAGCCTAGCTGATAGTTTCCGAGATCTCAGCGTTCATCCAGACAGACAGACGGACAGACAAACATGGCTAGATCGACTCGGCTAGTGATCCTGATCAGGAATATATATACTTTATGGGGTCGGAAACGTTTCCTCCTGCCTGTTACATACTTTCCGACGAATCTCGGGAACAATAACAACTAGAATGTTGGGATTAAGCAAGAAGATTGTTTGTTTCATCAGAGTGGCACGCCCACTCTAACACCCATACCGCTAGGGACTGTCTGGCGCCCCCATTTTTGTTGATTTTGTTTGCGTAAATTAAAAATAAATTGGTTGGTACCAGTATGTACTGGAATGTTCCAATCGCATTAATTTTTAAAAAGATGAATTACTTAGTAATTAATTGGAAATGGTCTTGTATGTTAAGTAGTAGTAGTAGTGTAGTAGTAGTAGTGAATATGCTAGGTGTCGCCACCCGATACATTCTGTGCCAAAGGATATGCCATGGAATTTTATTTTAAAATTGGTCAACAGTTTCAAGTTTGTTGGTTGAGTAACGGGTATCTGACAGTCTAGGCACAATAATACGAATCATACAAAAATAAAATAAAACAAGGGAGAACGCTATAGTCGAGTACCTCGACTATCAGATACCCGTTACTCAGCTTAAGCGACCAAAGGGAAATGGAGATATGCAAGCAGCAAAGCGAGATTTAAATGCGCCACCTACCGGCGGAAGACAGATTTAAGCGTTGTGTGCGTTAGGGTAGGCGTGACAAATTCATTGTTCAATAGAATAAGTTAGCCGCGCACTTTGCTCTCTCTGAGCGCCGGCAGTGCTTTTCTCTTTGCCGCTAAGTTCGGCCGGCAACTATTTACATACACACACATACACGCGTAAAAACATTTCGCACTGTCTGGCTCTGACGTCATAGCTTTTTTTGCTTGGGAGGTTTGTGGGCGTTAGAGTGGGCGTAGAAAAATTTTTTTTTGGGTCAATCGATAGGTATGGACAAGACTAATACATTTCAGTTAAAATTTTCTATCTAACATCAAAACTGTAGGAGCCACAGTTTTGGGCGGTTTGTGGGCGTTAGAGTGGGCGTGGCACTCTACTGAAACAAACTTGCGCTGCGTAAGAAGCTCAGGAATCTGCTCGCCAAATCTCAATAGCCTAGCTCTCATAGTTTCCGAGATCTCAGCGTTCATCCGGACAGACGGACAGACGGACAGACGGACAGACGGACAGACGGACAGACGGACAGACGGACAGACGGACATGGCTAGATCGACTCGGCTAGTGATCCTGATCAAGAATATATATACTTTATGGGGTCGGAAACGCTTCCTTCTGCCTGTTACATACTTTCCGACGAATCTAGTATACCCTTTTACTCTACGAGTAACGGGTATAACAAGGGAGAACGCTATAGTCGAGTACCTCGACTATCAGATACCCGTTACTCAGCTTAAGCGACCAAAGGGAAATGGAGATATGCAAGCAGCAAAGCGAGATTTAAATGCGCCACCTACCGGCGGAAGACAGATTTAAGCGTTGTGTGCGTTAGGGTAGGCGTGACAAATTCATTGTTCAATAGAATAAGTTAGCCGCGCACTTTGCTCTCTCTGAGCGCCGGCAGTGCTTTTCTCTTTGCCGCTAAGTTCGGCCGGCAACTATTTACATACACACACATACACGCGTAAAAACATTTCGCACTGTCTGGCTCTGACGTCATAGCTTTTTTTGCTTGGGAGGTTTGTGGGCGTTAGAGTGGGCGTAGAAAAATTTTTTTTTGGGTCAATCGATAGGTATGGACAAGACTAATACATTTCAGTTAAAATTTTCTATCTAACATCAAAACTGTAGGAGCCACAGTTTTGGGCGGTTTGTGGGCGTTAGAGTGGGCGTGGCACTCTACTGAAACAAACTTGCGCTGCGTAAGAAGCTCAGGAATCTGCTCGCCAAATCTCAATAGCCTAGCTCTCATAGTTTCCGAGATCTCAGCGTTCATCCGGACAGACGGACAGACGGACAGACGGACAGACGGACAGACGGACAGACGGACAGACGGACAGACGGACATGGCTAGATCGACTCGGCTAGTGATCCTGATCAAGAATATATATACTTTATGGGGTCGGAAACGCTTCCTTCTGCCTGTTACATACTTTCCGACGAATCTAGTATACCCTTTTACTCTACGAGTAACGGGTATAAAAATATTGCCCCTATTTAGATGTCAATGTGATACTACTGAATGTCAAAAAATCTTTGATACGAAGAACATCAAATTGACCCTAATATAGGATCACTTTGCCACTTGAAAAAAGTTTTCTATAAAAAAAGCTTTTTTCGCATAAAAAATCATTTTGCCGCTGGATATAAAAAAGTAGGCGTGGCTCAGAGTGCTAGCGCATTGTTTTTGATGCACGGGCCTGAGGGTTAGTGGTTCGAGTCCCGCTCGTGACAAACTTTCTTTTTTTTTAAATCTGAAAACTTATTAAATACAACTTTGTTATTAAGAAAATGTTAGATATTAATTCTTAAAAATCTTACAGCGTACTCTGCATCGGCGCGTACTTGAACCGGGGACCTTTCGCATCAGAGATAGCCACCAGTGTTTAGTTCAAATACTATGATAACAGATACTTGAGCGCAGTTCGAAACTCGAAAAATCAAAAAATGCTTTTATCGGTATCGAAGGTGTTGTTAAAATGACACTATTTAGAGTCAAATAGGATTTTTCATACAATGTAGTATATATTTGATTTGATTTGATTTGATCAAATTGATCCCAATAATTTGATCCTAGGTGTAGTGTCATTTTCACCCACACTTATCAAATTGACACTCAAAGATTTTTTTTTGGGTGTAGTATTTCCGGGCATTTCCTAACCTAAATTCCAAGTGCCCATCTGCCATTTGAGTATTTTCTTCGCCTTTTTTGTGCATGCTCGAGTGCACTTCAAGTTTGGCTTTTTGCTCACGTAATTAGCCAACACTTGTTGGCCGGTCGTGCTAGCAATTGCACATAGCCAGCCAGCATTAGCAGGTGTAATTTGTTGAACTCAATTTGCTTGCCGGCTCCACCTGAGTGGGGTCACTTTATATGTCTGTGCACGGGTGGGTCGCGTTATTTATGGCAGCAAAAGGAAAAAAGAAAGACCCAAAGTTTCTTCGGACTTCGAGCCATGGCGTGCTGCAATGCCATTTTCCACAAAAGGTTTTTCTCTCCAAAAATAAATTGCAATTGTTTGGCTGGTAAGAAGAAATGAAAAGAAAAGTTCAAAATTTACAATTTTAATTAACCGCCATTTGGCCACTAATTTGGATGCGAATACGTCGAGTTTATCAAGTTGATAATCAGCCAAAGCACAAACGGTGC
Source organism: Drosophila subpulchrella (assembly GCF_014743375.2). NCBI lineage: Eukaryota > Metazoa > Arthropoda > Insecta > Diptera > Drosophilidae > Drosophila > Drosophila subpulchrella. The sequence goes on from NC_050610.1 coordinate 399,485, forward strand.
AAAAGTCTGCAATCTTTTATTGCGGAATGCATTTAAGGCTTACTAATAAGTTGGCTTTCGCTGAATCCGATTGTGCTAAGGTCATACACAAATGTGGCCCTTTTAAGTTTGCGAAAAATAGGTTAACACTGTTACCCTTTAATTATTTTGTCGCATTTGTTCTTTTCAGGTTTTTTTCAGTGCGGTGTAAAATGTGTAATTAATTGATTCGTCCATGAAAATATTATTAAAACTGTGTAAGCACATCCATGTGGTCATTTCACCCCCACAAAACTGACCATGGGTGATTTATAAAATATTAAAAGGCTGCAACCGATGCAAAAGGAACAACAAAAATCACAAATTTTATATATTTATGTTTAAGTAAATAAATCAACGAGTCTAACTTATAATGTGGATACATGTTCTTATTTTTCAAATGTGAAATTCAGGCTTGTTAGTTTTAATCAAAGTAAGAATGTAACCGACAATTATCATATTCAAAATTAATTTACAAACATAATCGGGTTATTATCTTGCCCCTGTTAAACTTCTTCAGTTTTTATTATCAAGCTTAATCGTCAAACGAATCGCAAAGCATCACCAGCATTGTCCCTTTGCCTTCTCATTAAGCCTTCGATTTGGTTTGCATATGGCATTTTCCAGAATTTGCTCAGCCAGGGGATACTGAATTTATGCGGGCTTTGCCAACACATCGGTCGTCTTTCTCGGCCCGGAACATCGCAAGCTTCTTGGACACCTGGCGTCTTCCGGGCTCAATACTCTGTTCAGCTCGTCTCACTTTCAAGCTAGTTACAAGCTAAGCAATCGTTTACCCCAAATTATAATGAAATAAAATGACTTGAAAATGAACTCATTTTTTACCACAAACATCTGAAATTACATGTCCAAGTCAGAGCAAAAGCCAAACGTCTGCTCATAAAAAAGTTTCATTGATCATTGTCAACTGATAGAAAACTTACAAAAGAAAATGCCAAAAAATTATTTTGACTGCTGCCAAAATGCCTGAGTTTAGGCCACAATATTATCAATACTGCGAAATCACGAAAGGATTTGAAAAATCCAACCCACCCGCACTACGCATAAAAATCTTAATCATTTTTGAAACACGAAATATGACTGACAGCTCAGACAGCCTGAGGGCAAGCTCTAAGCTACCCTTCTTAACTTCTCTCACTCACGAATTTTCATTTCGCAGTTGTGGACACAAAACAATATTTGCTTTTGGTAAAAACCAAAATGATTGTTTTTAATATCAAACAAAATTAACTTACCCTTTTTCCAAAAAAGCCAGCGATAAATGTTCTATGGCTGCCGCAAAATTTCGAAAGCAAATTAATAAATTTCGCAGTTAATTGCATTCTTAACATTGTACTTCTGTGTCTGCTATGCGTGTTAATTACAAGGGAAATAATAAAAGCTAAAACCTCGCAGCCAACCCCCAGACTTCATGTAATTGTTTTGTTAATTTATGATCTAACAGTTTGGCCACACAAAACAAGTCCACAACTTGTTAAATATTTCTGAACAATAAAGTAAATTATATGGAAAGCGAACTTTGTGTGAATGCAAGACAGACGGAACCTAAAGCGAAATATTTCTTCTGCATCTGTAATCAGGTTTCTCAGGGACTTCTATTTTAGGTAAAGCGTATTTTATGTGGAATTCTTAGGCCAATTATACATATGAACGATTTTCTGCCAATAGAAGAAACGTGTGACCATTAATTGCCTTTAAATTTAAGGAAACATTTAGTAGTATTAACTTTTTAAACCGTAATTAGCGTTGTAGAAAAATGAAGTACCACTCAAATGTTCTGTTTGCTATCGTTGTGATTACGACTAAATACTCGGAATATTAATAGAAGAGATCAACAAAATATTTAAATATTTTAACGCACACAGGAACTGCGACAGACAGATGAAAGGTGTACAATGAAAACTGCTGCCTGGGAGTATTTCAGATGATTTGTTATGTTGGAGTGCAAACGCTTCCGGCTGTAATGATGACACACTGGGCTGGTGGGGGTGATGGCGCCGGAAATGTCAGCCAACCATTTCAACCACTATGCGAAAAGTTCAGTCGGACTCCTCTAAATGGAACCAAGTTGCGCATTTGCTTTTTAATATTTATTGAGTTGCAGGTACACCACCCCAGAAACATTTGTTGTTGCTTGCATAGTCTATTGTTACGCTTTAAATATTAAAATTTGCGAAACATTTTTGCAAAACAGTTGTGAGGGAAAGGGCACAGCACATTCTTTGACCCTTTTAACAAGGTTTTGGTCAAGCATCGTTTTATGAAATAGAAAATCTTTAATGATTGACTTAACTAGAAAAAAATTTAAGCAGATCAACTTTTTTTGCAGATATCCAGTCATAACATCGATCGTTGTAATCGTATATTATTATTCATTTATTTATTTTGCTCAACTACAAATAATGAATATGAATTAATATACATACATATTGACATTTTACATGCAAAATATTCTTAAAACTTTTATTTGCATTAGTGTTAAGTTCAGAAACTGTATCAGGTATAACTTTTACTTTAAAAATCATTTTATCATCTTTTTTCATACCCTTTTATTTATTAGTCATGAAGTAACTGATATTTTGCAACTTTTATATAACTCTGAAAATAACAGTTATTTTCTGACTGAAAAATAAAAATCTTCCCGTAACTTTTATTCAATGATTTTAAATAAAAGTCTAAAAACAATTATTATTTTCAGTAAAGGCTTCACCCAGAAAAAAATCGGTTCGAAACGTTCAAAAATTAAGCCCAAACGGGGTCAAAAAGTGCGTAAGCCCGTTTGTTGACAATTCATGAACGGTCGTTCATAAAATTTGACCGAAACTTTAGGGTTGGGTACCGAACGAATGGTGTCAGTTTAAGAACATTTCGGGCTTAACTTGAGAACATAAAAATCAAAAAAAAAAAAGGAAGAACGATATAGTCGAGTACCTCGAATTTCCAAAGGGAAATGGAGATATGCAAGCAGCAAAGCGATATACGCCACCTACCGGCGATAGACAGATTTAAGAGTTATGGGCGTTAGAGTGGGCGTGGCAAAATTTTTTTCGATCAATCGATAGGTATTGACGAGACCAATACATTTCAGTTAAAATTTATTTAATTTTATCTTGCATGAAAATTGTGGGCGCCACAGGTTTGGGCGGTTTGTGGGCGTTAGAGTGGGCGTGGCATATTCGCATAACAAACTTGTACAAGGCTACGGAATCTCAATCTAAAATCCCAATTATCTGTCTTTGATAGTTTCCGAGATATCCACGTTCATATGTACGTTTTTTTAATTTGACAAACAATTTGACAAGAGCAATACATTTCAGTTAAAATTTTTATTCTAGCATAAAAACTGTAGGAGCCACAGTTTTGGGAGGTTTGTGGGCGTTAGAGTGGGCGTGGCACTCTGCTGAAAACTTGCAAACTTGCGCTGCGTAAGAAGCTCAGGAATCTGCTCGCCAAATCTCAATAGCCTTGCTCTCATAGTTTCCGAGATCTCAGCGTTCATCCGGACATGGCTAGATCGACTCGGTTAGTGATCCTGATCAAGAATATATATACTTTATGGGGTCGGAAACGATTCCTTCTGCCTGTTACATACTTTCCCACGAATCTAGTATACCCTTTTACCCTACGAGTAACGGGTATAATAACGAGGTATGTTCTGGCTGAGACACACACTAAGCTAACTTTGAGGACGATTCGCAAGGTCTAAATCTCAACAAAATTTTTCTACGCCCACTCTAACGCCCACAAACCTCCCAAGAAAAAAAGCTATGACGTCAGAGCCAGACAGTGCGAAATGTTTTTACGCGTGTATGTGTGTGTATGTAAATAGTTGCCGGCCGAACTAGCGGCAAAGAGAAAAGCACTGCCGGCGCTCAGAGAGAGCAAAGTGCGCGGCTAACTTATTCTATTGAACAATGAATTTGTCACGCCTACCCTAACGCACACAACGCTTAAATCTGTCTTCCGCCGGTAGGTGGCGCATTTAAATCTCGCTTTGCTGCTTGCATATCTCCATTTCCCTTTGGTCGCTTAAGCTGAGTAACGGGTATCTGATAGTCGAGGTACTCGACTATAGCGTTCTCCCTTGTTTTTTATTATACCCGTTACTCGTAGAGTAAAAGGGTATACTAGATTCGTCGGAAAGTATGTAACAGGCAGAAGGAATCGTTTCCGACCCCATAAAGTATATATATTCTTGATCAGGATCACTAGCCGAGTTGATCTAGCCATGTCCGTCTGTCCGTCTGTTCGTCTGTCTGTCTGTCCGGATGAACGCTGAGATCTTGGAAACTATAAGAGCTAGGCTATTGAGATTTGGCGTTCAGATTCCTGAGCTTATTACGCAGCGCAAGTTTGTTTCAGTAGAGTGCCACGCCCACTCTAACGCCCACAAACCGCCCACAAACTTCAAAAAATCGTTAGTATGAACGCGGATATCTCGGAAACTATCAAAGATAGAATTCTGGGATTTCTTATTTAGATTCCGTAGCCTTGTACGCAGCGCAAGTTTGTTATGCGAATATGCCACGCCCACTCTAACGCCCACAAACCGCCCAAGCCTGTGGCACCCACAATTTTTATGCTAGATAAAAAATTTTAACTGAAATGTATTGGTCTCGTCAATACCTATCGATTGATCCAAAAAAAATGTTGCCACGCCCACTCTAACGCCCTTAAATCTGTAAACCGCCGGTAAGTGGCGCATTTCAATCTCGCTTTGCTGCTTGCATATCTCCATTTCCCTTTGGTCCCTTTAGCTGAGTAACGAGTATCTGATAGTCGAGGTACTCGACTATAGCGTATTGCCTTGTTTTTGATTACATTTTTTACAGACCTTAATCTACCTTGTAAAATGGTGAGAACTAGTTTTCATTTTTTGGACCACCCTAATTGTACATGATAGACTTCCTGGACGCCTGGTAGAGATTTATTCAATTTCCCACCTTAGTTTTGTTATTGCTAAAATTTAATGTATTTTGGTTATTTTGCTGATGACAAAGATAAATTATCAATTAATAGAAGTACATATAAACATTAGAAATAATATTTTAATAAAACTTACAATTAACAACCGTCTTCTCGCGGACTCGAACCTGTGCTATCATGTGCCAAATGCGGACGCTCTAGCAGCTGGACCACCGAGCGAATTTTTCGAGTGCGGAAAATCGGGACATTAGACCTACATACCTGTTTTCATGAATGGTGTTGATAATTTAAGAACAGCGTTCTCCGCATTTCTGTCAGGGCATTTTTCAGTGAAGCGTTCATAATTACAACTAAATGTTCATGAACGGAACTTAGCGAACGGATTGTTGTCAAATCATGAAAAATGTTCTTGATTTTTTTCGTTCTTTTTTATCTGGGTGTTCGAATAACAGTTATTGAGACTTTTTTCAGTCTACAAATAACTAATAATAAAAATACGGGTATGACGTAGATAGACCTCTTCGGTTGGAATTCTGTTGGTTGCTCTTGTTCTGAAGAATTCACGGTTGCATATGTTAAGGAATTTATTAATGGTTTAAAATGGCCAAAACCGTGGCAAATAGTGTTACCGTGGTCAACAGTGGTTCCCTTGCTCTGAAAAACTCACGGTCCCATTGTGTCGAAGAATTTATGTGTATAATCACAAAATTCAATCTTAACATACATAAGTAAAAATCCCATCCGAATTTAAACAAAAGATAAAATTATTTTATGAGTTGTTTAATAAAAGGGTTATTATAAGAGAATTAATTTTTCAGTCCAAAAATTATAGTTATTTTTATACTTTTATTTAAAAGTCATTGAACAAAAGTTAGTTTCAAACTATTATAAGAAAGCCAGAAAATAACAAATACTTCGTAACCATTTCCAAAAAAATTAAAAAAATGTGAGGTCAATACGGGTCCTCGTAACTTTTTAATGTTCTGATTTTAAAAATGTTTGGCACGTGGATAATTAATTTATTTTATTAATTTTAATTATTTATTGATAATTAGAACAAAGTCAATTTACGCTTTTACAAAATATTTCAAAATGTGAGCGTCAGACACACAGATTAAGCGTTATGGGCCTTAAAGTGAGCGTTGTGCTACGATGAAACAAACTTGCACTGCTCAGGAAGCCCAAGGATCTGCATGCTTACTCCCAACATTCTGGTTCTTATATACAGACGGACAGACAGACAGCCAGACGGACATGTCTAGATCGACTTGGCTAGTAATACTGGTGAAGAATATATATACTTCATCGAAATTCTTCCCCTTACATGATACATACTTTCCGACGATTTAAATATAACCTTTTACTGTAAGAGTAAAAGGAGTTTTTGGATATATTTCCTACTACTCTAGGGTAACTTATTATACCCGTTACTCGTAGAGTAAAAGGGTATACTAGATTCGTCGGAAAGTATGTAACAGGCAGAAGGAAGCGTTTCCGACCCCATAAAGTATATATATTCTTGATCAGGATCACTAGCCGAGTCGATCTAGCCATGTCCGTCTGTCCGTCTGTCCGTCTGTCTGTCCGGATGAACGCTGAGATCTCGGAAACTATGAGAGCTAGGCTATAGGCTTCTTACGCAGCGCAAGTTTGTTTCAGTAGAGTGCCACGCCCACTCTAACGCCCACAAACCGCCCAAAACTGTGGCTCCTACAGTTTTGATGCTAGAATAAAAATTTTAACTGAAATGTATTGTTCTTATCAATACCTATCAATTGACTCAAAAAAAAGTTTGCCACGCCCACTTTTACGCCCACAAACTTCAAAAAATCGTAAGTATGAACGTGGATATCTCGGAAACTATCAAGGATAGAGAATTGGGATCACAGATTTAGATTCCGTAGCCTTGTGCGCAGCGCAAGTTTGTTACGAAAATATGCCACGCCCACTCTAACGCCCACAAACCGCCCAAGCCTGTGGCGCCCACAATTTTCATGCTAGATACAAAATTTTAACTGAACTGTATTGGTCTCGTCAATACCTATCGATTGACCCAAAAAAAATTTGCCACGCCCACTCTAACGCCCATAACGCTTAAATCTGTCTACCGCCGATATGTGGCGCATTTCAATCTCGCTTTGCTGCTTGCATATCTCCATTTCCCTTTGGTCCCTTTAGCTGAGTAACGGGTATCTAATAGTCGAGGTACTCGACTATAGCGTTCTTCCTTGTTATACCCGTTACTCGTAGAGTAAAAGGGTATATTAGATTCGTCGGAAAGTATGTAACAGGCAGAAGGAAGCGTTTCCGACCCCATAAAGTATATATATTCTTGATCAGGATCACTAGCCGAGTCGAGTTAGCCATGTCCGTCTGTCCGTCTGTCCGTCTGTCCGTATGAACGCTGAGATCTCGGAAACTATAAGAGCTACAATACTGAGATTAGGCATGCAGATTCCTGAGATTCCTGCGCAGCGCAAGTTTTTTCAGAAGAGTGCCACGCCCACTCTAACGCCCACAAACCGCCCAAAACTGTGGCTCCTACAGTTTTGATGCTAGAACAAAAATTTTAACTGAAATGTATTCTTCTAATCAATACCTACCGATTGACCTAAGATCGTAAGTATGAACGCGGATATCTCGGAAAATATTAAAGATAGAGAAACGGGATTTCAGATTTAGATTCGGTAGGCTTGAGCGCAGAGCAAGTTTGTTACGCGAATATGCCACGCCCACTCTAACGCCCACAAGCCGCCGAAATCTGTGGCGCCCACAATTTTTATGCTAGATAAAAAATTTTAACTGAAATGTATTGGTCTCTTGAATACCTATCGATTGGTTTAAAAAAAAGTTTGCCACGCCCACTCTAACGCCCACAATTTTCGTGCTAGATAAAAAATTTTAACTGAAATGTATTGGTCTCGTCAATACCTATCGATTGATTTAAAAAAACTTTCCCACGCCCACTCTAACGCCCACAACGCTTAAATCTGTCTACCGCCGGTAGGTGGCGCATTTGCTGCTTGCATATCTCCATTTTCCTTTGGTCCCCTTAGCTGTTTTTTAATATAGACATTATATTGATATTAACAAGACAACTTACTTAACATCGATATACTCTTTTTTATGGTTTTAGAAAATAATTTGTAATTTAAAAGAACACAGGTACACAGCCAAAATTGTCCACGAACCATTTCTACTTTTCCATGATAATTGGATTCTCCTGAGTAAAATACTCCTGCAAACTTATGTTCCATTACCAACTTTGACGTCGAATTCGAATAACATCTACAATGGCTCAAGATAGGGACTTTCTTTTAGCCATGCCGTCATGTATTAAGACTGTTTCAGTGAAAGCATTTAAGATAAGTCCAATTATTTGGGCCATATAATTCAAAATGTTAGCAAACATCGGTTTTTTGTATTCTTAGCTATAACGCGAAACCTGTAGGTGATGGAATTATTGGTCTAGTTATACACAAATCTGAGACAGCTTAACGGTTACGATCTAAGTTTACGAATACACAAGAAAGGAAGATAACTTCGGCAAGCCGAAGTTTGTATACCCTTGCAGTTATAATTATTAAAATTAATTCGAAATTCTTAAAAATACAAAAAATGATGTGCCCAATAGTATAAGATAATATGTCAAAAAACACCGAAGCTAAAATTTGTTTCATATTATTTTCCCACCAATTTTCCGATTGTTCCTATGGCAGCTATATGATATAGTCGTCCGATTTTGATAAAACTAAATTCGAAATTCAGAACTAATTAAAAAATGTTATTTCCAAGCGTAGGAGGTTATATGTTAAAAAACACCGAAGCTATAATTTGTTTCATATTATTTTCCCACCAATTTAACGATCGTTCCTATGGAAGCTATATGATATAGTCTTCCGATTTTGATAAAACTAAATTCGAAATTCAGAACTAATTAAAAAATGTTATTTCCAGCCTTAGGAGGTTAAATTTTAAAAAAGACCAAGGATATAATTAAAAAACAAGGAAGAATGCATTAGTCGAGTACCTCGACTATCAGATACCCGTTACTCAGCTAAAGGGACCAAAAGAAAATGGAGATACCGGCGGAAGACAGACTTAAGCGTTGTGGGCGTTAGAGTGGGCGTGACAAATTTTTTTTTAGATCAATCGATAGGTATTGACAAGACCAATACATTTCAGTTACAATTTTTTATCTAGCATGAAAATTGTTTGCGCCACAGATTTGGGCGGTTTGTGGGCGTTAGAGTGGGCGTGGCATATTGGCGTAACAAACTTGCGCTGCGCTCAAGCCTACGGAATCTAAATCTGAAATCCCGTTTTTCTATCTTTGATATTTTCCGAGATATCCGCGTTCATATTTACGATTTTTTGAAGTTTGTGGGCGGTTTGTGGGCGTTGAAGTGGGCGTGGCAAACTTTTTTTTAGGTCAATCGGTACGTATTGATGAGAACAACACATTTCAGTTAAAATTTTTGTTCTAGCATCAAAACTGTAAGAGCCACAGTTTTGGGCGGTTTGTGGGCGTTAGAGTGGGCGTGGCACTCTTCTGAAACAAACTTGCGCTGCGCAGGAACCTCTGGAATCTGCAAGCCTAATCCCAGTATTGTATGTTTTATAGTTTCCGAGATCTCAGCGTTCATACGGACAGACGGACATGGCTAGATCGACTCGGCTAGTGATCCTGATCAAGAATATATATACTTTATGGGGTCGGAAACGCTTCCTTCTGCCTGTTACATACTGTCCGACGAATCTAGTATACCCTTTTACTCTACGAGTAACGGGTATAACAAGGAAGAACGCTATAGTCGAGTACCTCGACTATCAGATACCCGTTACTCAACTAAAGGGACCAAAGGAAAATGAAGATATGCCAGCAGCAAAGCGAGATTGAAATGCGCCACCTACCGGCGATAGACAGATTTAAGCATTGTGGGCGTTAGAGTGGGCGTGGCAAAGTTTTTTTGAATCAATCGATAGGTATCGACGAGAAAATACATTTCAGTTAAAATCTATCATGAAAATTGTGGGCGCCACAGGCTTGGGCGGTTTGTGTGCGTTAGAGTGGGCGTGGCATATTCGCGTAACAAACATGCGCTGCGCTCAAGCCTACGGAATCTAAATCTGGAATCCCATTTCTCTATCTTTGATATTTTCCGAGATATCCGCGTTCATACTTACGATTTTTTGAAGTATGTGGGCGGTTTGTGGGCGTTAATGTGGGCGTGGCAAACTTTTTTTTGGTTCAATCGATAGGTATTGATGAGAACAATACATTTCAGTTAAAATTTTTATTCTACCATTAAAACTGTAGGATCCACAGTTTTGGGCGGTTTGTGGGCGTTAGAGTGGGCGTGGCACTCTACTGAAACAAACTTGCGCTGCGTAAGAAGCTCAGGAATCTGCACGCCAAATCTTAATAGCCTAGCTCTTATAGTTTCCGAGATCCTCTTATCCTCTTACTCTTTCAGCGAACGGTCGTGTTTTTGTCTTGCGCTCCGAATTTTTGTTCTTTTTGTCCATAAACCATCGGGGTTTAATTCATATTTTCATACGTTTATATAACTTTTTATGTCCCTAACAACATCCGTTCGCTTCGCGAGTGCATAGTGATTGTTTTGTGTTTAAATCAGTGGTCGGCAGCGGCCTATCTAGTGAGCATAGGATAGTGTTCTGCCCATCCTCTGCTCGCTCACGTATAACGTAGATGTTCGTATGACTTCGGCATGAGTCTTCGGGTCTTTTTTTTCTCAGCTTCGGCGTGTTTTTTTGCTTCTGCGGCAGAGAATTTCAGTGCAAAACAGAGAAACGTCAGGCGTCAGAGCGCTGCGCGCCAACTTCGTGTTTTTTACACTTACACTAATGCAAGGCAAACTGTGATGGTATGTGTGTGCCGACCACTGGTTTAAATTAACAAAATTAGTTTGCACGTTCTAATCTCTGTGCAGTGTTTGTTGTTATTGTTTTTTTCTAATTGCCTTCTTCTTTTCTTCCAAACGCTGTTTGGAGCGGTAAGTGTCTAAACGGTAGTTACCCGCTCTCCCGCACTCCCGCTTATAACTTTGTTTTTGGAACATCTAAAACTTACGCTCCCCCAGCTTACTTACTCCCGCTCATTCTCTCCCGCTCTCTAACTCTCTCTTTTACTTGCGTAGCTTTATTCTCTTGGCACTGTGGTTCGGAATATCGCGATAATGGCTGTCTGCAATTTAAAGAAATGCAAGTCGTTAATTTCGGCTGGACAACAGAGCATTCCGTGCCATTCGTGTGAGAATATTTTTCATGCAAAATGCCTTGGCTATTCGGGCCTGGTACGCGATGCAATCGACATGAGAAGTGGCTTGCGCTACTATTGTGACGAATGCATTGCTTATGAAACCCAGGCACTCTCTATAAGGCGGCTTACAAAAAGCACTGTTACGGAATTAATCCGGAACAGCCGTAAAAATACGGATCTGCTTGTGGCGCTTGAGTCGCAGCTCACTAGCCGTATGCTATCTGAGCCCGATTCTCCTAAGCGTAAAAAGATCGCGGTCGATAGACAACCCACGGTAGCCGCTAGTGTAACTCTCTCTGGCGATCCTGGGTCTGCAGCACAGCAGTCGATCTCAGCCGCCGCACAAATGGTACTGAGATCGAAAGCTAAAAAAGATTCGGTTTCCGAATGCAAAGGACGCGAGATTTTGCCGCATGAGACGCCCGAAAAATCTGCTATAAACAATACTTTAATAATTCCAACGCCGCATGTTGACTTAACGTCCGGAGTACCGAATGAAACTGGTAGTGCAGCCGTAAATGCCGTAGTACCAAAACCTGTCACATGTGTGGTACCTAAAACAGTCACCTGTGTACCGCAGCGGAAACAAATTTTTGTTTCTCGGCTAAATCCTGACCTTTCATCCCTGGACATTACGGCCTATATCCGTAATAAAGTTCAGATTGATGATCTAAAGGTTGAACGATTTAATTTTCGATATGCTAGGGAAGTATCATCTTTTAAGATCGGTGTTCCCTGTGCTCATTTTGCAACTATGTGCTCAGCCAATTTTTGGCCTGTTGGCATTTTTGTTAAAGAGTACGAAGCTAAAAAAAAGAAAATTCGTTCAAAGGAAGTTGGAAATCCCTTTAAAGAGCCATCCACATCTACATCCTCATCTATCTCAAAAAACTAGATTCTTTTCTTCAGCTTTATTATCAGAATACAAGAGGTTTACAAAGTAAGTTGACCAAATTGTATACTGATAGTTTTTCCTTGTCTTCCCATGTTATTGTTTTTACTGAAACCTGGTTAAAACCGGAAGTTCTAAGTTCCGAAGTTTTTCCAAGTAAGTACACAACTTACAGGCTTGATCGTCCGTCCCGACGTGGAGGTGGAGTTTTAATTGCAGTTGACTCAGAATTAACGTCTGAAGTAATAACGTCCGACGAAATAAATGACATTGAATTTCTGTGTATAAAACTATCCCTTCCGGGTATTTCTATATACATAACATGTTCATATATTCCGCCATTATCGGAATTCCCGACATATGCGAATCATCTGTCCGCTATCCAGTTTATTTCAAGTAAACTATCAGATAGGGATCAGTTAATAGTTTTAGGTGACTTTAATATACCTAGGGCGACATGGTCCACCGTCGAAACCTCAAATATATTGTTACCTTCAACGCAGCATGATTTTCTTGACGGTTTGCTTGATATTTCATTGTCTCAAGTAAATCATGTATTAAATTTCTTAGGACGATTACTGGATCTATGCTTTGTTTCCAGTCCAGATTGTGTCTGCATAGCTAGAACCTCTGCAATTACTTTACCAGAAGACCCTTATCACCCAACGCTAGAGCTGACTATTGACACGGGTACAAAAGTGTATGAAGTATCTGAAAAAATAGCTAAACGCATCCCCTGCTTTCGTAGAGCGAACTTTGCACTCATTAATAGCCTTATAGCTTGCTCGGATTGGTCCAATCTGTACTTAAGTACTAATATAAATGAAGCGGTTAATATATTTTATAACATATTAAACGAAGTTTTTGATACATGCGTTCCTACGTATTATCCTAAAATTTCAAACCAACCTCCGTGGTTTAACAAAGAGCTGGCACGACTTAAAAATGTAAAGTCTAGACTCTACAAAAAGTTTAGAGCTTCAGGTTCACAAGCTGCCTTTTCCCGATACTTAAGTGCTCGGTCTGATTTCACCGTGCTTAACGCCCAGTGTTATAAAAACTATTTGGCTCGTTGCAAGACCCAGTTTACACTGGATCCAAAACAGTTTTATAATTTTGTTAACACAAAGCGTAAATCTTCTAGTTACCCATCATCACTTAAATTTGAAAATTCGGCTGCTAGCACTGATCAAGCCATAGCCGATCTTTTTGCACAGTTTTTTCAAACCACCTATTCAACATCAAGTTCTCCAGATCAGTCTTACCCATATGTCATTCCTAAATCAAACTTTATTTGTTGTCCTGTTATAAGTAAAAGCTCACTTCTTTTAGATTTGCAAAGGGTCAAACCAGTCTACTCTCCGGGTCCTGACGGAGTCCCTGGATGTGTGCTTAGGTATTGCGCTGAGACTTTGTGTAGACCATTGCACAAACTGTTTACTTTGTCTTTAGAAACATCCGATTTCCCACACAGATGGAAGGAATCGTTTGTTATCCCGCTTCATAAAAAAGGGAGTAAATTGAACGCAAGTAATTACAGAGGTATTTCAAAGCTATCAGCAATACCGAAGCTCTTTGAGAACATTATTACGCCTCATTTACAACACAGTTGTAGGTCCCTTATTTCCTCTTGCCAACACGGATTTGTAAAACGTAGGTCAACGACAACCAACCTTTTGGAGTTTACTTCATTTGTTATAGGAGGTTTTAGAAAGAATCGTCAGACTGATGTGGTCTACACTGATTTTAGTAAGGCGTATGATTCTGTAAATCACCCGATTTTAGTCCGGAAATTGGACCTTTTAGGGTTTCCAGGTGATCTTCTTAGGTGGATTTTAAGTTATTTGAATGATAGGACTCAAAGGGTCATTTTTAAAAACTCTTTGTCATCCCTAATCCGAGTTACTTCCGGTGTACCACAAGGAAGTCATCTTGGTCCGCTCCTGTTTACATTATTTATAAATGACCTTCCATTAGTCTTAACGAAGTCACGGGTTCTTATGTACGCAGATGACGTTAAGTTGTGCCTGCAATATAATGACCCCGCACAAAGTTTAGCTTTACAATCGGATCTAAATGCATTTCAAACATGGTGCATGGATAATGAATTGAATTTAAATGGTTCTAAGTGTAAACTAATGACCTTTTTTCGTGTCAGCCCCCACTACTCAACGTATACTTTGAGTGGTTGTGCGTTAGATAGGATAACGCATGCTGACGACCTTGGAGTCTACATGGATCCTAGACTTAAATTTTCCGATCACATTACTACTATGGTAAATAAAGCCAGGGGCGTGCTTGCATTTATCAAAAGGTGGTCGAAGGAATTCGATGATCCCTATGTCACAAAGACCTTGTTTATTTCATTAGTCCGACCAATTCTTGAGTACTGCGCTCCTGTTTGGAGTCCCCAATATGGGGTGCATATAGACCGGATTGAGTCTGTGCAAAAAAACTTCTTAATATTTGCCTTACGGAGACTTAACTGGGATACAAGCCTAATACTACCATCCTACTCTAGTAGACTACTTCTAATTAACTTACCATCGTTAGCTAACCGTAGAACTATGCTTGGTATTACGTTTATTAGAAATCTTATTCATGGTGATGTAGAGAGTCCCGAGTTACTGGGTCTCCTGCATTTCAATGTGCCAAATAGATTCACTAGAAACTATATTCCTTTAGTATTAAATCACTGTATCTCTAATTACGCAATGCATGAACCTTTTAGAGTACTTTGCAATGATTATAATAGACTATATCATCTAATATCTACTACTGACTCACTTCCTATCTTTAAATCAATAATACTATCCTCCCTAGTAACTAATTAGTTTTACTTGATGTATTTTGTCTATTCGTGTATTGACCTGTATTTTTAATTGTCTATTGTTACATTGTCCTTTTCTTTGTCCGCGATTATGTTTACTCGCCCAAAACGGTGATGGGCTCCGCGCGTAACAAGCTTTGCTTGGTGTCGTAGGGCCACTTGTTTGTACTGACCATAGTGCATCAACGTCAAAAAAAAAAAAAAAAAAAAAAAAAAAAATCTCAGCGTTCATCCGGACAGACAGACAGACGGACAGACGGGCATGGCTAGATCGACTCGGCTAGTGATCCTGATCAAGAATATATATTCTTTATGGGGTCGGAAACGCTTCCTTCTGCTTTCTGCTGCTGCTGCTTCTACTTTCCGACGACTCTAGTATACTCTTTTACTCTACGAGTAACGGGTATAAAAATTTTTTCCGATTATTTTTATGGGAGCTATAAGATGTAGTTGTCCGATCCGGCTTATATACTACCTGCAAAAGAAAGAAGACTTTTGGGAAAGTTTCAGCCCGATAGCTTTAAAACTGAGGGACTAGTTTGTGTAGAAACGGACGGACAGACGGACATGGCTAGATGGACTTGTCTAGTGTTGCTGATCAAAAATATATACTTTATGGGGTCGGAAACGTCTTCTTCAAACGTCAAATCATAATACCCTCTGCAAGGGTATAATTACTTTAATAATTAGTTACCCATATAAAACTTGTATAGACGTCGGAAAGTATGTAGGAGGTAGAAGAAGGCGTTTCGGACCCCATAAAGTATATATGCACGTTCAGTGCAGCGCAAGTTCGTTTCTATATTTGATATTAAATATTTTGTAAAAATTTAAATGATATTTTGTTCCTAATATCAATTATCAAATGGAATTTTGGGGCAGTTTGGGGTCTCCCATTCAAATTAATTTTCGATGTCTGTTGTTCCTTTGATTTTTAAATAAAGCTGTTTTGGCTGCAGAATACAGAATTTAGGCACCTATAATATACTTTTGTACAGAGTACAGATATATTAGTTAATTTTTCGTTTAAAAATATATGGTACGCCATACAACGGAATATACGTCAAAATTTTTGATGTGGATTTTCAATGTGGATTTTCGATCTTGCTAGTGTGCGTTGTCCGTGTAAAGCTTTTTGGTTGTGGTGGTGTATCATTTCTATGGTCTTTGGTACGAGTGATGATATATTGACTTCGCGTTGTTTGTCGAAACAAACTTTCTTTTCTTATTATAAATGAAGTTAAGAGAATAGTCTTAGTAGATCTGCTAAAATTGTTCAATTTTAACGTTTCCAGGAGGCCTGTCAGAACTACATTCGCATTATGGTGGTGCCATCGCCGGGACGCCTCTTCGTTTGCGGCACCAACTCGTTCCGCCCCATGTGCAATACGTACATTATCAGCGAGAGCAACTACACGCTGGAGGCAACAAAGAACGGACAGGCGGTGTGTCCCTACGACCCCCGTCACAACTCCACCTCTGTGCTGGCTGGTAAGTGCACAATTTACCGAAAAACACTGTGTTGCTAACCCAAAATATGAAAACTTTTATAACTAAATGGCTAATTGATTATATTTTCCGTTAGGGCTTTAAAATAAAAAGTTTTCTTTGATAACGGAGTTCTCTAAGACTTGTACTCGACAAAAATAAAAACCTTAAATAGAGGTAGTTAGCAACTCAAATAAGGAAACGGAATATTAAGTACTTCTATTTTGAGAGAGCTGCATAAAGACAACACTACTTATGACTGTATAAACCCAATCACTAATTTTTCGTTGAATAACTAACTGAATTTTGTATGAGGGTTGTCAATTTTGTTCAGCCTGTAATCGCCATTCGTAGTAGGACAAAAAACTGCGGAATGTGATTGTGAGTCGACTCATCTTGTTGTCATTGACCCTGCCATATAAATCGAGTAAAAACCATTATTTATCATGTAAGGCCTGCGTTATTTAGGTTTTTTATACCAGTTACTCATAGAGTAAAAGGGTATACTATATGCGTCGGAACGTATGTAACAGGTAGAAGGAAGCGTTGCCGACCCCATAAAGTATATACATATATTCTTGATCAGGGTCACTAGCCGAGTCGATCTAGCCTTGTCCGACTGTCTTTCCGTCTACTACAAAAGCTAGATAGTTAGAATTCGGTAAGTAGATTCCTGAGCCACGCCCACTCTAACGCCCACTAACCACCCAAAACTGTGGCTCCTACAGTTTTGATGCTAGAGTAAAAATTTAAACTGAAATGAATTGTTCTTATCAATACCTATCGATTAACATAAAAAAAGTTTGCCACGCCCACAAACCGCCCACAAACTTCAAAAAATCGTAGGTATGAACGCGGATATCTCGGAAACTATCAAAGATAGAGAATTGGGATTTCAGATTTAGATTCCGTAGCCTTGTTATTCGAATATGCCACGCCCACTCTAACGCCCACAAACCGCCCAATCCTGTGGCGCCCATAATTTTCATGCTAGATAAAAAATTGTAACTGAAATGTATTGGCCTCGTCAATACCTATCGATTGATAAAAAAAAATATTGCCACGCCCACTCTAACGCCCATTACGCTTAAGTCTGTCTACCGCCGGTAGGTGGCGCATTTCAATCTAGCTTTGCTGCTTGCATATCTCCATTTCCCTTTGGTCCCTTTCGCTGAGTAACGGGTATCTGATAGTCGAGGTACTCGACTATAGCGTTCTTCCTTGTTTTAAGATTGTAGAATTCAGAACTATTTATGTAAAAATCGGACGACTTTATAATATAGGTTTCATAGGAGTATACGTATATATTTTATTATACAAATTTTCCAAATACATGATTTTTGTAATATACCAATGATTTTAGTTTCTTGATATGGTTTAAGCTGCAGGGGTATATGACTTTTTTTCTAGTTAGTATTGTTGTGGGATGCCGAATGGTAGACAACTGCAAGTTATGACAAATGATTCGGAAATTTCCAACATACTCGATATTTGATTGAAATTTATGGCCTTGCCAGGTGTGTTAAGTGGGTAATAAGAAATCGTTGAATATGCAATAATAGATATCTTGAAATCTCGAGGTTAGGGTTTAGGAGGCGTTCTTTACACCCAAAAAAAAATCGCCCTTAATTCTAATGATGATAATAATTCTATGATTTTCATCCAACGGCGACTCGCCTTTATTTTAAATAAATAATTTTCTTGAATTTATGGTTTGCCATTTCTGGAAATAATGACACATTTTTCTTCAATGTATGGTAAATAACCTTAAAATTAAGGAACATTTTCTAAAAATAAGAAAAAAATATTTATAATGTAAGATCACCTTTTTTTACATTAGAGGAATTTGGTTGGTTTTGTATACCAATTTTGGATTTTAAATGGATAAAACCGTTTCTAATATTAATGGCAATTATTACATGGGAATATAGTCTATAAATTTTTATATTTACCTGTATTTATGTAAAATTAATTTTATATAAATACTTTTTATAAACATATAAATAACAAATGGAAAAATCCTTACCTCAGACAACCCCGGCAACCCGCAACTGACGTCTTAACCATTCGGCCACGCGTGCTTTTTGTCATACAATGACTATGAGGGCTATTGTGCTTTTGGTCCAGCTTTACGCTTACCAATAACGTTTATTCTAATCTAAACTCTTTTAACAACCGTTTAAACAATTTGGTAAATAGTAAAGTCAAACTAATAAGAATAAAAATTAAATTAATTAAAAAAAAGAAAAATTAATAAACAAAGGGTACACTTGCCGTGGCGTGGGCTCGAACCAGGTACTTTTGTACGATTGTTTATTGACCGGACGTCTTTACCAGCTAGACCACCATCAAAATGTATAAAAAAAGTCACCTTTCCCTTAAAATATGGGCATTTCTTTACTAAATTTAAGTAAGAATTTACCATTATTTCAAGAAAAAAGTCAAGAAAAATTCGCCATTAGTTAAAGAAAAAATTTCGATTTTTCCTCTACTTCTTTACAAAAAAAAAAATATGGCGAAATTCCGTAAAGTTTAGAAACTTTTTCTATAATCAAGAAAATATTTCTTAATTCAAGAAAATATTTCTTAATTCAATGGCGTTTTAAAATCACGGGCGATTTTCTAATATTTATGGTGATTTTTGTTTTGAGTGTAATATTCCCTTCTTATTTTAAGAAAATGGTGTTGATTTTCTAGTTATACCCGTTACTCGTAGAGTAAAAGGGTATACTAGATTCGTCGGAAAGTATGTAACAGGCAGAAGGAAGCGTTTCCGACCCCATAATGTAAATATATTCTTGGTCAGGATCACTAGCCGAGTCGATCTAACCATGTCCGTCTGTCCGTCCGGATGAACGCTGAGATCTTGGAAACTATAAGAGCTAGGCTATTGAGATTTGGCGTGCAGATTCCTGAGCTTCTTACGCAGTTTGTTTCAGCAGAGTGCCACGCCCACTCTAACGCCCACAAAGCGCCCAAAACTGTGGCTCCTACAGATTTGATGCTAGAATGAAAATTTTAACTGAAATGTATTGTTCTTATCAATACCTATCGATTGATAAAAAAAAGTTTGCCACGCCCACTTTTACGCCCACAAACCGCCCACAAACTTCAAAAAATCGTAAATATGAACGTGTATATCTCAGAAACTATCAAAGATAGAGAATTGGGATCTCAGATTTTGATTCCGTTGCCTTGTGCGCAGCGCAAGTTTGTTACGCGAATATGCCACGCCCACTCGGACGCCCACAAACCTCCCAAGCCTGTGACGCCCACAATTTTCATACTAGATAAAAAATTTTAACTGAAATGTATTGGTCTCGTCAATACCTATCGATTGATCCAAAAAAAAAACTGCCACGCCCACTCTAACGCTCACAACGCTTAAATCTGTCTACCGCCGGTAGGTGGCGCATTTCAATCTCGCTTTGCTGCTTGCATATCTCCATTTTCCTTTGGTCCCACAAACTTCAAAAAATCGTAAATATGAACGTGTATATCTCAGAAACTATCAAAGATAGAGAATTGGGATCTCAGATTTTGATTCCGTTGCCTTGTGCGCAGCGCAAGTTTGTTACGCGAATATGCCACGCCCACTCGGACGCCCACAAACCTCCCAAGCCTGTGACGCCCACAATTTTCATACTAGATAAAAAATTTTAACTGAAATGTATTGGTCTCGTCAATACCTATCGATTGATCCAAAAAAAAAACTGCCACGCCCACTCTAACGCTCACAACGCTTAAATCTGTCTACCGCCGGTAGGTGGCGCATTTCAATCTCGCTTTGCTGCTTGCATATCTCCATTTTCCTTTGGTCCCTTTAGCTGAGTAACGGGTATCTGATAGTCGAGGTACTCGACTATAGCGTTCTTCCTTGTTTTTATTATGATTATAATATTTGGGCTTACTTCTATTTACATTGAATGTTTTACTTTAATGCATTTGCCGCTAGAGTAAAATTTGCTCTTGCCAAGGCTTTCCATTGCATATAGAATGCATTTTTATTCGCCACTTGCACAGCCCAGAAACTCAGCCAATAAACAAGCGGATTTGGCGACTGCACCCGTTGGGGCAATATTTTGAATCCCCCAACATCCCCTCTGCAAAGTCAAAGTTTTGATAATATTTCCACTTGGCACCCATAAATCGACATTCTTTGCCGTCATGTTGTGAAGTTTTCGCGCAGTGATTTGTTTGCATTTCATTGTCTGTAGCCAGCGCAAACTTTGAAAGAGCGAGTAAGAGTGGGCCGGGAATAGATAATATCGATAAACGTTTATAACTAACTTGAAAGTGTGTGTGGGGGTTTTGTTGGTCCATCGGCATGAGAGGGCACAGCAGAGTGTTGCCACAAACATCCGCCGGATGCAGCAGCCATCCTTGTGCCATATGAGCCATATGTGTGAGCCCACGTTTGTATTCCTTGCCCACACTTATGCACACATGTGTGTTGGCAACGCGCCCACTTTGCGACGCTCGTGCCCCCACAACCCCCGAAACACCCAGCCAATGTGGGTCATAAGAGTTTATCATCAACAAGCTGCCACATCCTGGCCAAAAAAGAAGCAGCCAAACCTGAAGCTGTTGTCAGCCGCCATTTTCTTTATTGCTTGCAGCCATTTCTGCATCCATTACTTTCTATCTAGCCGCCGGGTATACCGGATTTCTATATAGTCTGAGTGCATAGTGGTGTCTTGTGTTCGTCCCGGGTAAGCGACAAAATTAACACACGCAGATAGGGAGATTTTAGAATCCATATAAATTCATGGGGAGAAATACCACAATTCGTAATTAGCCACACTCAAAAAACAAAACGACATAAATCGTAGCAAAACTACCTAACATTTTAGAAATCGGTCAAAAACGAGCCAAGGCCCATTTGGGTAATATTTAACCAAACAAGAAAGGAAGTTAGCTTCGGCAAGCCGATGTTAGTATACCCTTGCAGTTATAATTATTAAATTTTAAAATACAAAAAATTATATTCCCAATAGTATAAGATAATATGTCAAAAAACATCGAAGCTATAATTTGTTTCATATTATTTTCCCACCAATTTTCCGATCGTTTCTATGGCAGCTATATGATATAGTCTTCCGATTTTGATAAAACTAAATTCGAAATTCAGAACTAATTAAAAAATGTTATTTCCAAGCGTAGGAGGTTATATGTTAAAAAACACCGAAGCTATAATTTGTTTCATATTATTTTCCCACCAATTTTATGATCGTTCCTATGGCAGCTATATGATATTGTCGTCCGATTTTGATTAAACTAAATTCGAAATTCAGAACTAATTAAAAAATGTTATTTCCAAGCGTAGGAGGTTATATGTTGAAAAACACCGAAGCTATAATTTGTTTCATATTATTTTTCCACCAATTTTCCGATGGTTCCTATGGCAGCTATATGATATAGTCGTCCGATTTTAATAAAATTTAATTCGAAATTCACAACTAATTAAAAAATGTTATTTCCAAGCTTAGGAGGTTATATTTTAAAAAAGACCAAAGATATAATTAAAAAACATTTTATTCCGATTATTTCTATGGGAGCTATAAGATATAGTTGTCCGATCCGGCTGGTTCCGACTTACTTGTATATACTACCTGCAAAAGAAATAATACTTTTGGGAAAGTTTCAGCCCGGTAGCTTTAAAACTGAGAGACTAGTTTGCGTAACGGACGGACAGACGGACACGGCTAGATCGACTCGTCTAGTCATGCTGATCAAGAATATATTTACTTTATGGGGTCGGAAACGTCTCCTTCACTGCGTTGCAAACTTCTGACTGAAATCAATATACCCTCTGCAAGGGTATAAAAATGGTATTACAAAGTCTAACATTTGGACATATACGACCTACAAATTTGGAATTAAAAAAAATTTGAGTGTTTACTCATGGTAAACCATTATAGCTTTTTTTTATTGTTTATTAAAGTAATTTAAGTAAATTCGGAAAAGAGAAACCACACATTTGTTTATGTTGTCCGCGGTAGAAATCGATCCCCGGTAACCTCTGGTCTACGAAACCACATCAATGCGGCAAAACGAAAGACTGCTTCTAGGGGCACAAGCGAATTCTATTTTTAGGATCCTCTAGCATAAAAATGTAGTCTACTATTAACTTTAAAATATATAAGGTAAACCATTACCTAACACTAAAATTTTAGTGACCTAAAAAAAGTAATACTAGTTAGTAATAAACAAAGCAATAAAGTATTAATATTAGATATCAAAACATTCCTAAGGTAGCGTTAGTTGTCTCGTTCAGGCTCGTTTACTTTTTTCTTGAGTTGGCAGGTCTGTTAATGACATCTGGGCCAAATTTCATGTCAATGTCATGATCAGTAATATATTTACATATTTCAAACTTCTTTCAATATTATTTTTTGACTTTGATCAAAAACTAACTATGTTCTGAACACGATCCTTCCACGGGGTATTAACAAACCGGTCCCTCACTTTCTAATTTTTGCATCGTTTTTCCTGGGCCCTCTCTTATGCTCTTATTCCACTTTGATTCATGGTCCTAATATTAAATCGACATTTTACATATAACCACCGAGCTGCGTCTTTAGTCATTTGATGGTTGTCAGTTTTCCAGCGCTCGCTCTGTCAGGACTTAAGGACATGCGACTTGGATTTTGGGAACGGTTAGCCGGGCCATGTTGTTTAGATTACAAATTGCCCAGGACAGAGCTAGCACATACAAAATACCCACCGTGGTGGTGCACTAAATAACACCAACAATGGCAGCAAGTCTAGAAAAGTTTCTGTTCAAAAAAAAAAGAAAAAAAAGCACGATCGAAAAAAGTCGAAGAAAAACCAGAACTAGCTGAAAAATGTTATCAATTCAGTTTTTATTCGTGACAGGGCGTTGATGTCATGGGTTGACGTGGGCGTGGTCGGTAACTGGCACAAAAGTTTTCCCTGCCCACCCCTGACCATTTTCCTTTTCTCCTCTTGGCCGCAGTTTTCTAACGCTTTGCGCAAAAAGTTCGTGGACACATTTTTGTGCCAATTTCGTTGTAAAAATATTGTTGTAACCATGATGAAGTTTTCAATTGCTTTTTCCACCAATATACGACATCTAGCCTCCCAGCCCATCCCCCTTATCCTGTTCGCTTTTTTGTTCGATTTAAAAAGTGCATGCGAAATAAATTTCAATCGCTGACAGTGTCACCCATTGAAATCAGCCAGAGTACAAAACTTTCCCAATAAAAAATTAAACACTCCAAAAAGAGAAGGAAAGAAGGAAAAATAAAGCAAAAAGGTTCTTATTTAGTGGGTTCTGGAAAAATGGAAAAAAACACGTTTTAGCTTAGCTGGCTGTGTCGTATAATTTGTTAAATATTTTCATTTGAAATTAAGGTTGGGAAGGAATTGGAAATGGCACTTTTGCCCGTAGTGGGCGGAAGTTCAGGATCTCTTAAAGTCCGTGTCAACAAATATAACATTGAGATTGAAAAAATATATTTAAAAAAACATTCTTTTTCAAGACAGATTAAAACCCGTTTTAATATTACCCTATGTCACTATATTGGGCTCCAGATCTATTTTTAAATATTCGCACTTTAAGCAGCCAACATTTCAAAAATTATTTGTGTTATCCTTTTTTCCAAACCTGAAGCGTTTGAAAGTTTGTCTCCAATATTTTACAGAATTATTTTGTGCTATATGTTCCGCCTTGCGGCAATTCGGTGCACTGAATATTAAACTTGGACCACGCAGATTTCATCCCCGTTTTTGACCTTTGGCGGCACTTGAAAATATGGCTTTAATGTCTTACCAATTCGCACACGCCTCAGGAAACAATGCGAAGAATAGTAATAAATAATTTATAACTGCGCATTTGCCACATTAATCACGAGCCAACGCTGCTGCCGGCCAGAAAATAAAAAGAGGAAAATGGCCAGCAGCGGCGAAATCCCTTGCCGGCAAAGTTTGTCCCGTTCCCCAAAAAGCCGACGCATATTAATTTCGGCACACTCCCCATTTAAACCATCCCGTGTCCTTCGAATTTTCCCTCTGCACGTCCGTAAATTCTCAGGCACAGCGAAGCGTACAAATTGCCATCACTTGCGTTCAATTTTAGACTTTTCCAAGCAAATGCACAAACGCGATTAAAATCCTGACGAATGATCGGGGAAGGGGCAGGGGGCCGGGGCGGGGTGTGACGGGACGGACATTGGCGCCACCGAAAAATGTCAAGGACTCGGCAGGACATCGCGTGAACTGTGAACCGGGAACACCGATGCCAAACGACCACACCCAAGGTGCATTTGCATATCGCACAAACCGCTTCAATTTCACACCACGTTGGCATATTCATCTCTATGCCGCTTTACATTCGGGCCCTTTTTCGATTAAATTTCAGTTTTTGTGTAATGTATTTCCGCATTTGTAGTATTCGGATCTTAGCAAATGTAGGTGTAAAAACATATATTTGGACATTCTCATTTTTTGGAGAGTATAATTAGGAACTGTTGTTAACAGTTAACAGTTGTATATATTTGAATCAGTGGCGGATCCAGAATTTTGTTGTGGAAGGGATATAAGAAAAATTTGGTGAGTTGAAGTTTGGAATGAAATACATATTTCATGGATCCGCTTTAAAAACAGAAGCCACTTGAATTGCTCACACTCCCCAAAACCCAATAGTATAACTAAAAATATTCTATAATACGTTTAAGAAACTGAAATATATAGTTAATCTAAGCACTCTGCTGACAAGAAATTTTGTGGAACTCCATACAACTAGACGATGTATCACTGGAAATGTTCCAATTTACGTATTTAATCATTAAGTACCAGTTTTTCGCATCAATTTCTTTTTGGGGTCATGGTGGCTGGGTAGTTTGGACCATGATCCAGGCTCCTTAAAAAATGTAGGAAAGCTAATTTATTTTAGCCAACTTAAATTGGCTTAGGCGAATGACCAGAAGAAAACAAATGGCGCGTTATCTGGAAACCAAAGCCGGCTGAAAGGGTGGTCCTGGTCAAAGTGCGGGTGCAATGCAAAATGAGAACGACAACTAAACAAAAACAAGGCCAGCGACAGCAACAACTGTCAGTTTCATTAAAAACAATGAAATCTGCTAAGAGCCAAAAGTTTAAATGAGCGTCTAACAACTGCAAAGGATAAAAGGACACCAGTGCACACACACACACAGACCCAAAAGGGCACTCGAAGTGCTCCTGAAAAAAGGGGGCAAAAGCGTCTGCAGTAAAATATGTACTCGAAAACAAAGTCCAAACAATAAACCAAATGGTGGAAAAAGCTGAAAAAACGTTTGCAAAAAGCAAAATAAGGGACCAAAGCACAGCTTGTGACCTTTTTAGCGGACAATGCGCGCACATTTCTTGTTTTTTTTTATTCTATTTGTGCTAGGTCAAAAAAAAATTACAAGAAACAATTAGTTCCTGAATGAGGGCAACATGAAAACCAATCTTTTCTTTGTTAAAAATCAGCAGATCCCTGAAGCAGGGGAATTATTAAGCGGAAACGTTTACCTTTTAGAAGACTGAATAGATAAACTCATAGTATCAAGGTTATCAAGCTTGTCAAATTCTGAAATACATTTTTCCTTTTTGTTAAAATCAAAAAAAAACTCGCGCGAGGACTTAAAAAAAAAATTGACCATTAACAACATTAAGATTTGGCTGATATACATAGTTATTACTTTACTCTAATGTTTTAAATATACTCATTTAAAAATTTGTTTATCAACTGGTTGATTGATAAAAATGTTGTAATCAAAAAGAAATTGTTTATATATACTTAATCTGTGGGCATTTTAAACTGCTTGAGTGCAATTGAAAAGTACATGTCTTTCCTCAATTAGATAAAGACCATATTTCCATTTGTTGTCCCTATTTTCCCTTACACTTCTTAGAACTTCGGTCTTCCGATACTCTGCCTGCTAACTTCCTCTTTTAATTGGCAATTACATAGCAGCTTATTCAAAGTGCCCTTTAACTTGTAAACTAAAAAAAGGTTTTTTGTTTTAAAAATTGTCTAAGGTTTTAAAAAGTTCAAATTATTGGAACCCTATATACTCTCTAGCTCTTATTATTCCTGAGATCACAGCGTTCACACGGACAGAAGGACATGCCTAGATTGACTCGGCTAGTAATCAATATATATTTATGCAGTTGGATACGCTTCCTTTACCTTTATAATCCACGAGTATCGTGTATAAAAAACGAACTAAAAATCAAAAGGAAAATGGGAACAATTTACGATGCAAAATCTCTAGAAACCATTTCGCCAACTTAAAGACTCCCAAACACACTGAATAGATGGCCACACCAAGCTTAAGTTGGGAAAAATTGGACCCAGGCCATTACTTGAACATCAATGTGAAAAAAGACTGGGAAGACATTAACTTTTAATTCGATCGTTTACAAGCGCAGTGCCAGATTCCCAGCAGATGCATCTGAAAATGCAAATCAGGCTAAAGAGGGACCAAGAGCTGATAATTGTGGTGCTTCAATAAGAAGCGAATTAAGCTAATTGCCAAATTTTCAAAATCCCCAAAAACAATTGGGACCGAAAACAGCAGAGGAACCAAAAAGCAACAAGCGAAAAAAAGAGAATTTAAATTGGAGCAAAATGCGAAACTGCTACAGAAAGGCGCACATGTTGCCAAAACTTTTCCACCATAACCAGGTCCTCCTTATTTCCTAACGTCAGAATTTCTATAAGAGTACAAGTGAAGTGTAATTACAGGCCAAAACTGATAGCACGCAAAAATGGCAAAGAAAATGTGTTCACTGGGCCCTCAGCCAGCGAGTGTAATTAAAGCCTTGACTCATGGGTTGGTTGACTGCTGTTGGAGCTTAAGATGAGGATATCTTGCCTTCCAAAGTAGGTCAACCGTAAAGTGTAATTTAACTAGTTGATACGGCATAAAGTCTCTTTAAAATAGAAAATTTGGAATGCAAATCGTATAGAAACCAAATGGTCAATTAAAGTGAGTAAATATATAAATGGAAATATTACCCAAGTGTATAAAAACAATATTTACAGAAAAAAATATTTTCATCCCCTGTTTCTTAAAGCAATAATTTAATAACACCATTTTTCAGTTTACAAGTTATTTGATTATCCGTTATAAGCAACTATGCATTTAAATTTCGTCGGAATTATACGGCGACGTGCACAAACGTTATCTCTCATCACTTTAGATTTCCGGTCGTTTCCATCAAATTAAGCAATTTTCCGGATTTCAACCCATCTGACGAATGTACTCTAAGTGTATATTCTAAAATATTGATATGCCTAATGTATATGTACACGGTTGAGGGTAATTACTCTTAAGTGGGCTTTTTAACTAAGGACCCTATACTCGGAATACGCAGGCATGAATGAACCTAAATTAAGGTTTTAAAACAATGATTATCCTTAGACCCTGAAAAAAGGCAATTATAAGTGTATTCGGAGCAGAATGTATGTGCTTGATATCAAATATTTAAAACACAACGTTCCGGTAATAAAGCTTTGCCTGTCCCAGCGCGATTCGCGCCGGTGCCCTCGTTACTTGCACCCCTTACCCTGCCCGTCCTGTCATTGAAAATGAGTGTAATTTATGTATTAGCATGTGCTCGTGTGTGTGCCAGCCGCATAATAAAACATGCAAAAATATGCAAATTGCCGCATTCAACGCGATGAACTTTCATTACGCCTTGTTCCCGACGCTCTAAAGAGCATTTTCCGCTTCCCTCGACAAGCCCAGAAAATCGATTAAATCACTTAAAGAGTTTATCGAACTTTATGCCACAGTCAGAAATAGCGAAAACGTTTTGAAACGAGCGAGGACCCGAGCAAGACTTTTTGAGAAGCGCCTAGAGAGGCCCAACGTGCGAAAGAGATGGGACAAGACACGGCCGATGTGCATAATTTTTGCACGCTAGATTGTCATTTAAAATGAGTTAAGCCCGGACAATTGCTGCAATGCGGAAAAGTTTTCAAAGCCTTAGTCTGAGTCGGATTTTGAGTCCGAGCCCTGCTCGGTTGGACGTGGGTCGTCAGGTAACTGGCGTTATAATGAGCAAACAATAAAAGCAAACGTCGCTGCACGAAACAATGACGAGAAAGAGAGAGACTGGGCGGAAAAGAAAGAGACGTGGGCAAAAACACACACACAAACAGAAACCAATTAGATGCAGCGAGGACAGCGAAGGCCAAAGGTGGCAGCTGCAACTTTTCGTGTCCTGTCGATGTTGCGACAGGTCGACGGGTCGATGGGTCGTCGACTGGGTGCAGGTTCTATCCTATTGTGCACCTTGTTAGCGAAGGCCAAAGAAAGCTGCTTCGGTGCAACAAAAAACGTTCTCCTAAATGAAACTACAACAATGACAACCTTCGGTCGCTATGCTAATTGCATTCTCATTGTTAATTACGTGCATTTAAGAAAAAGTTTTGACGTTCTAGAATTATCCACTGAATTTAAGGTTAAACCTAAAGTTTGTATTGACACATTATTGCAAGTACTTGATTGGCACAAATTAGGGTAACATAACACAAAAGGGTAACACTGTTACGCATACCAAAAAAATAAAAATAATTCTTTAAATTAAATGCATATCTAGTTTTATTTTGTATAGAATCAGAAAATCTCACAGTAAAAGGGTTTTCTTAAACTAACACATATTGTGCTTTGTGAAACTCTTTACTTTTAGGTGACTTCTTATATTAAAATATACATTAAAAGATTTAATGATTTTGATTTAAGATTCCTTTCCCATTTACTCCACTTGGGAAATGGTTTTTATGGGCCGTTAGCCCCACCTGTCCCCCGTTTTCAGCTTTCCGCTTCCAGCACCCCCGTCCCTGAATTGAAAGACTTTTGGGTACTTCCCCTACTTTCACTTTTCACTCATCGCTTGACTTTTACAGCCTCTTAACTTAAGCACTCGCCTGCCGGCAAATCAGAAGGATGGTCGTGGAAAAATTTAATTTGTTGCAGACGACGCTTTTAATGTGGCTTTTCTTAAATTAATGTACAGCTCTCTAGTCGCTCGTTCGACTATTTCTCACATCTTGACGCTACCGTTTCCGTCACGTAATTCCCGTTTTCGGTGTACCTGCGACGCACTCATGCCGGTCTTTTAAGTTTATAGGTTACTGGGGGACCGCAATAGGGCAACCCCAAAGCCCGGCCAAAAATTAAAAATGCGCTCAAATTCCATAATCAGAAAATTCTATTGAAATGGCGGCCCTCGCTCATTTACTCGTCTTCAGATCTTATCAACCAGAAATTTTCGACTGCAAATATTTCATGAATTAAAACTAATATGATCTATCCTCATCTTTTTTCTCAAATTAGTTGACATAATTAAAATAAGATTTGATTTTGATAATTACTTACATGTTATCTTTTCCCCCAATTTTCGTAATTAATTAAACAAACTATTATGAAAAAACCAGTCTGAAGATATGAACTTATTTACTTTATACCCGAATTGAGTCTCTTTACTTTGTTACCGTTCACAGATAAAATTGTAGCTCGAGCTGCATGGGGCGTCATTCATTAAAAAAGTTACAGCCTTTAGATAAACACAGCGCTCATCTCCGTTCCAATTATTCGGTTCGTTGTAATCCCACTTCAAAAAGCTAGCATTCTCGCCGGTGGTTTCGGACATGTATTTACCCTTGGTCACTGTGTCATTGATATCTACCCAAAAGAATTGGCTATGGTTGACTATCTCTTCAAGTGCTTGCCACTCCTGATTGCTCTGCAAACTGGCCAGGTGTCCTCCCATTTGGCGGCAAAAACTTTCGGCCTCTGACCAGGTGGCAATTCGGAGGTAGTCAATGAAGTAGTGCTTCCCCCCAACATGTGCACACATTTTTGTGGTGTGAGGGGGCTTGGAACATTCAAAGTTCCAGACCACCTCTTCTAAGGTTTGAGTGGCACTGTCACCAGATTGAGTCCCCTGCTCCGTTATGAGTTGGTTCAGTTTCTGGGCTTGATGATCCAACTAATGTGCAATTTCGTAGTAAGCTCATTCCTCATTTCTGACATGACGGATTTGGCAAAGTTGCCATTCTCGACCTGTGAATATTGAAAAGCTTTTGTAAATTCCATTTTCCTATAGTTTATGTTCTTACCAGTCGTCTTGCTGTTGAGTATTGCACACAAAACCCCATCACTAGACAAAACACTGGGAAGAGCATTATTGTTATTCGCAACTGAACTCAACCTCGGCCAAAACTGACAGTGTTCAAGTTCCTGAATTTCATTCGTTTTTAATAACAACAATCTTATCACCTAAAGCCTGATTAGGACCTACATATGTATTGGTATAAGCTCTGATAACAAAACCAATATATGAAATGCTCCCAAACCGTTGTGGACAGTTTCTGTGAGAGACGAGAGATCTTACATCTTGAGTTTATTCAACCAGTTTTGTTTTACTTTAATATAAATATATAGAGGGATTACTTTGCTCTGCAGATGAATACGGTTGGACAAAGCACTTAGCTCAAGTGCGCGACAAAGACGAAACAATTTAATGTCACATGACCAGACGTACCTTATTAACCAATATACAAATTTTAAAGAGTTCAAAGCAATTTATTCCTCTTCTTTATATAAAGTGATAATAGAGCATAAGAACATTAAAAAACCATCAAGATAATGGGACACGAAAATGAAAAGAAAATATATAGAAAATATAAAGTATACTAATCGATTCGGCTTTAAGACAGATGTGTTAAAATGTGTATGAGTATGTTACAACGCGTGGAGCACTGATTACTGTTCTGCTGAATTGTTTGGATGGAGGTGCTGAGATTTCGATGCCGAGACAGCAAAGCCATTTCCGGCCAGACAATAAGCGGGTGCTCGGAATTTCCGTTTCTATTGTTCGGGCTTGATTCTGTTTTTCCATATTTATTCCAATGGCTGTCTTTATTTTATTGCTGCCGGAGCTACACCAGGACAAAGTCCAAAGCCAAAGCCTCTGCACAAACAAAAATCAAAACGACAAAATAAAAACAAGGAAATCTCATTTATCTTCGCAATGTGGCCACAGGCGAATTCAATGCCAACCAAGAAGACATGTCAATCTTGTCCCCCCAACGTTGTCGTTTAGCTTAATGGAATTTGTCGCTAACATTTAGACGGCTAACAGGGCGTATGGATGTGACTTGTGCCAGAAGAACATGAAATGATAAATAGTTTATAATACCTAAGACGTCATCTCTTTAATGCACAATAATTGCACTTGTAGACATTTGTGAAGAAAGTCTAATTGAAAATATACTGCTTTTGAAAGTCATAGAAATACACACAGTTGGCAGTTATCTCTGGCATTTCAATGTTAAAGCCAGTTGAAAGTGCAACTTTTGGTTTTCTCGTTCCTTAAATATTTTTTTAAATTATTTAATACGTTTTGTGTGCTTAAAGAGTACTCAATTTCTTTAATTTTTCCTTTTTGCAGACAACGAACTTTATTCCGGGACCGTAGCGGATTTCAGTGGAAGCGATCCGATTATCTACCGAGAACCCCTGCAGACCGAGCAGTACGATAGCCTAAGTCTCAACGGTAAGTTCCTCGTTCCTGGTTCCTAGGTGCTATTGTAGCCACTTGTGGTAATTGAAAATGTCATGGACCCTGTCAGGATGGCGCTTCCTCTTAAGCGCAGTGCGAGTCCTGGGGCCCAGCTCCCCATTCCCTCCGCAGCCCGTGAGGGTCCATGGTGTCCTGTCGAATGTCAGTTTACGATGGCGCGCGATTGCCTTTTGCATATTTCAAGGACCTCGGCCATGTTCCATTAACTGAATCCATTAACTGAATCTGAATCTGAACCGACATGGCACGTTCGATTGTCATATACCACCAAAGGTGTGTGGCAGACTTCATAATTCATTTTAAATATCCCATAGGACCTGTATCAAAAGCCATGACTTGGGGGGTTCTTCGTTGATTCGGAGGAGTCTGAGCGATAGTTAGAAAATAAATCAGAAATGATCATAAACTGTTTGATTTATAGTATTACTTTGAAATCAATTAATACATTTTTGTAATTGCTCTTTTAGCTTCTAATTTAGTGTTAATTTTTCAGGTTTAGTGAAGTTTTTGTTAAATAAACTTAAAGATACATACATACAATACATTTTCTTATATATTGAATTTTCGGGCCATATAAAATTTGGAATATCATTCATTTAATACCTTTATATTTGTTACAGTTTACTAAAATACGTTTTTTTTTATATTTCTGTGATCCATTAACATTTGTCGTTTAGAAAACTGCTGAGTTTTAATTTAGCCATTATAACAAAAGTACATCGACGAGCCTTGCGTACCTTGAAACACCCTTACGAATGATCTTATAAAATCTGTAATACGGACTGATGTCATATAATACTCGCAAGCACACACGAGTACATCATAAATTCATGAAAATTGACAATACTTGGAGATTGACGGCTATAAAAATGTTTACAATCTCGAAATCTATAAATGTATTTCATGACCGAACTTACACAATTTTGTTGTTTTTTTCGCAGCACCGAACTTCGTAAGCTCATTTACGCAGGGAGACTTTGTCTATTTCTTCTTTCGGGAAACCGCTGTGGAGTTCATCAACTGCGGCAAGGTGAGTACACATACCAAGCGAAGAAGAGCTTTCCAATCAATTTGGAAAGCACCAACAAATGCAATCAAACGCAGGAAAACACAAATAAAGTTGGACAAAATAACTGCTGATGTTTGGCATTTTCCAAGGGTTTATTTATGCTCCGCAGATTGTCGTATTTGTTGGTCCTCAATGTCCAGGCAATTTCTAGCCTCAAACTGAGCAAAATAATACCCTATCTTTCGATGGTCTTTTCAGGCGATTTATTCGCGCGTTGCCCGCGTCTGCAAATGGGATAAAGGTGGGCCGCATCGATTCCGCAACCGCTGGACATCCTTCCTTAAGTCCCGACTCAACTGCTCCATTCCCGGCGATTATCCCTTCTACTTTAACGAAATCCGTAAGTTTCCGGTTTTTAAAGCAATAAACCTGCACCGTGCAAATACTTGTCTGTTGTTCGATATTATAAACAGTAAAATTGGTTTTTGAATTCATATGACATAATATAAAAGTTTTAAGCCGTCTATTTAATAAATTTCTTTTATTCAAAAAGAAATACCTGTCGGAAGCGGTTTTTATTCTTTTTTAAAAATCAATTTAATTTTAATTGAAATACCAGAATTTAAAATAAGCAGATAAAATGCTTAGATAGAGACATCAGTTCCTTACAAAATGTATTTTCCCAATAAAGGTAACATGTAGTTTAATAAGTGACCAACGGGATATAAATAGTGCATATTAAACATGTTTGACTGCAACTATAAGATATTATATTTATCTGACAATCTTAGAATCTGCCAGCAATCTAGTGGAGGGACAGTATGGCTCGATGAGCTCGAAACTGATCTACGGGGTCTTCAACACGCCGAGCAACTCGATTCCCGGCTCAGCGGTTTGTGCCTTTGCCCTGCAGGTAAGTTTGTCTGCGATTAAATTGTTTTCTGAAATGGAAAATTAAATTTTCGTCGGTACTTTCCCATCCTCAGGACATAGCCGATACGTTTGAGGGCCAGTTCAAGGAGCAAAGCGGCATCAACTCCAACTGGCTCCCAGTAAACAATGCCAAGGTAAGTCCTGTCCTTAAGCGTTGATATCCAAAATCCGGAATTCCTTGCGACCGCACTCTAGCACATCTGTTGCCAGGGAATTTTATGACTCATGGCCGACTTGCCATAAAAATGTATTTTTCGTTTGGCACAAAATTTGCATTTGCATCTCGAATGCTTCTGCCAATTTCCAGCAGATGACTGCACATGTCGCCATTGATTTGTCTTTCGTCCTTATTTGGCAAGAAGTTTTGGAACTTTAAAGCGATTTTAAAAGCTGTATTAAACTCTTTAGGAATTATTTAGAAATTTTTTAGACAAATTTACATGAGGTTATTGGAATGCCAAGTCGATAATTTTATATGCAATTCAATAACATACATCTGCTGTAAGAACTTTTCTACGTTACGTGTATTAGCAAAATGTTATATATCTTCTGTTGCTCGTTTTCATTTAGGTGCCCGAACCTCGTCCTGGGTCCTGTCACAACGATTCGAGAGCGCTTCCGGACCCCACATTAAACTTCATCAAAACACATTCGCTAATGGACGAGAATGTGCCGGCATTTTTCAGTCAACCGATTTTGGTCCGGACGAGCACAATGTGAGTAACAGCACTGCAACATTTGCACATGGTCCTTATTTCTTTGCATTGTCACTTCCGTTTCCGGTGAGAGAAATATGACAGTAAACTGTGAGCAGTAAATAACTGAACAGTCTGCCAAGTGGTCAACTCGCCTGGTTTAGTGGTTAAAGTGGTCTTAAAAAGTGCAAGTTCACTGAGCTAACGATCATTATGCGTGATCCTGTAATCACGGTCTGCTATAGATATTGATATGGGATCAGTTCAAATGTGTTGCAGCACCCGCTCGAGTTTATGGAAGTTCGACGAGGTGTTAGTCCGCGCCAATAACCGCACACCGATGCAACCTAAACTGCAAACACGGGTGGCTTATTCCCGAAAATTATTTGCCAGCGATTTCGCCCTCTTTGCCCTGAGGGTGAATTTAAAAATTCAATTTGGTAACTTTTCCGTGTAATTGAGCCACAATTATGGCGAAATGCGCCAAGATGGGAGCTGGCAAAGCGTTGAAACTTTAAAGAGGGCTGCTTCATAGGCGAGCCACTGAGTACCACTTTCGAGGGAGAGGTAGTGGCGCACAGTGGGCCAACTTGAATCCTTTATGTGCAGCACTTGTAAATATATTTATTTTTCAACATTGGTCATCATTTTTTTATTGTGTATCAATAAGCGTTAATATACCGATTTAAAAACTCTTGTATAGCAAAACCTTAAATAAAGACAAACGCTATAATCCATAGCCATGACTATTACATAACCGTTACTCAGCTAAAGGGAGTGCAAGAGGAATGGAGCCAATCGCCTATAAAGCGTGTTAGCGTATAGCGCCACCTAGCGTGTTAGTAAAAACAGCCGGTTTGCTGCATGTGGTGCGCAATCTCCATAGAATTTCCTAACTATTGATTATAATTTGGTTAAATCTTTTTAATGAATGGTCCGATTCGAATAATTCTTGGCATGTTAATGGGTATTGATAAGAAGAACCAAATCTTATTTGAAGACAAAGTACAAACAAAGTTGCGCTTCACAGGAACCCCAAGAACCCAAGAATCTACATGCTTACTCCCAACATTCAAGCTCTTATGGTTTCTCAGCGTTCATACGGACAGACGAACATGGCTAGATCGACTCGGCTAGTGATCCTGATTAAGAATATATATATACTTCACAGGGTCCGAAACACTACCTTCTACCTGTTACATACTTTCCGTCGAATCTAATATACCCCTATACTCAAAAAGTAACGAAATATACAAAATTGTCCCTACGATAGTTCACGCTTTTGTCTTTGAATTAAGGCTATTAAAAGTCTATCTTCAGATTAATTTACAACCAAAATTATACAGAGTGGAAAACCTCATTGTCAAAATGCTTTTGGGGAACTACGGACGAGCACCACTGTGTGGTGGCTCAGGTGGTGGAGTAACTGCAGTTGCCTTTGCGATAGTTTGAAGCAAACGAAGCGAGCCATCCAGAAGGAAATGCATGGATGCGCCGAGGAGGCAACCCGTAACGAAAATATGTATGCACAACTGAATAAATTAGAATGAAATATGGAACACGTAGCAACAACGCAGTCTGCGGACCTGCTCCAGCATCCGCATCCCCTCCACGTCCGCATCCGCATCCGCACCCCCGAACATTTTGTGTGCCACATGAGCACACCACAACAAATGTGTGTGGAGTGGGTGATGTGGAGCCGCCACTTTCTGCAACTGACTCATTGCATTTTGGGGGCTGGAGCAACGGATGCAAAGCCCGAGGATCCGGGCGTGCATCGGAATTTAATCAAGACCCCGTGACACTCAATTGAAAGCCAATAAAATGCGCAAAAGTAACTTCAGAATTTTTGTAGCTCAGCTTTTCACATGTCACATCCCGTCAGCCGTATGACTTAATCTTGGTTTAAATCCGCCTGGCTTAAGTTGAGACTTCGTATTTAAAATCGTGATTAAGCGTCATCGCCACTCAATAAATCAATTTATTATGTTCTAAACTTAGCCGATCGATTGAGGTTAAGTCAATATTAAACCACGTTCAATGGTTCGAGCATTTAACAAGTGATGTGAATACAATTCACTAGAACTATTCACATCTTTTTACTGATTTATAGGAGCCCTGTTGCCAAAGTCCTTTTAAAAAACATTTTTTTTATTATTAGTTGATTTGGCATTGGGTTAAATAAAAACAAGAGAAAACGCTATAGTCGGGAGAGGGATGGAAATATGCTTTAAGCAACTCTGCTTTTTTCACTAACACACCTAGCCTATAGCGCCACCTATCTTCTTTTTCTATAGCGCCTATAGCGCCATCTAGCTTATAGCGCTCCTGACGATGTTATTTGGTTATAAGTTTTTAATGACTGGTCCAATTTTAATAATTTGTATATATTATATGTATTGATAATAAGAAAGAACTCTCATTTACATTTGTACAACAAGTTTTAATGTGAGCGCTAAGGTGCGCGTGTCCACCTGCTGAAACAAACTTGCTCTACACAGGAGCCCAAGAATCTGCATTCCAAGTCCCAACACTAGCTTTTATAGTTTCCGAGATCTCAGCGTTCATACGGACTGAAGGACGTGGCTAGATCGACTCGGCTAGGGATCCTGATCAAGAATATATATACTTTATGGGGTCGGAAACGCTTTCTTTTACCTGTTACGTACGTTCCGGCAAATATAGTATTCCCTTTTACTCTACGAGTAACGCATATAATCATATACATTTTCCACGAACGTCAAAAGAGTTTTTCAAATTCAATATGTCACTTAAAGTACTTTTTAGTTATTTGGTGCCCCACCAGTCTGTGAGATTCTCGAGATGGAGCCAGAAGGGTATGCCGCAAAACGAGGGCGTCGACACCATAGGCTGAGCAATGTGAGGGGATTTATCGAACGCAAATGACAAAATTAAATCAAAAATTCTCCAGAATTTACGGCACTTGTCCGAAACATAAATTTATAATAATATCGTTTGGCCAGCCCACTTCCGCTCCTCGGGTACCAGCAGCCTGTGGGGGCGTGGCTCTTATAAATCTAGGAAAGAAGCAAATAGTTCGCATAGTAGCCGGCGGAGTGGTGAAAGTTTGCCGCAAGTTGAAAGCCGTATTCTAAGAGTCTCGACTTGAGTTCAATGTCCCAGCTAGTTGGCAGCTCCGTTACAAATTGTTTCCTGACGCAGACCGGAAGCATCTCATATTCAACTGATTTCAGCCAGCTGGCTGACCATATCCCGTCTGCATCTTCCTGACCCAAGGTATAGCGTTGTCCTCAACCTGTTCTTATCGTCTTCACTACCAGCCTAGCAGTCAGCTCAATTTCGGGCTGCTGTCTTGGGCTGCAGGAGGTGAACAAATAACGACTAACTTCCCTCCGGTTCTTGCCATTTGCCTGCCGACTCGGCTGTCATCGTCGCCACTCGAACTCATCGGAGCGATACAAAAAGTTGGCAACATTTTTCAAGTTTCAATGGTCAGGAGTTTGGACTTTGACCCAAGACGTGTTCCCAAGGCTCTATTTAGACATTTTCCTATACTCTTGTGTACATAATTGTTATGCCGTTGCTGAATTTGCAATTAATACGTAAGCCTTAGAGTTGTGTATATTTTGTATGTTAAGTAAGCCATTTTATTCTATTAATACATTAGTACATTTGGTAGAAATTTACTTTAAAAACATATCCTTTTCGTTCAAATTAATTTTTGAGGTGGAAAATTATTTTAAGGCCGAAACGACGTTTCTCGGCGTGCCAACCAACTGAGATGCAATTTAATTTCTGGAAACCTCGCAAATTCCATCCCTAACTTGTCTGAAATGAAAACTTTATCTAATGAATTATTCGCACAAACGTTGAGCAATTTGAAAATGGTTGCTGCATACACACCGGAGCCCCGAAAACAAGATTAGTTAATTAACAATAAAAAAGCAGAGCAATGGAACCCAGATCCCAGCTCCCATTTGAAAGCATCCACTACTGCTGCCGGGCATTTGCATTTAAATCGAGGCAGAAGGCATGCCAGCAACAATGGACGTGGACCAGGCCACAAATGTTGCAACAACGCGGGATTTGGGGGCAGACGGAAGTCGTTTGTGCGGTGAAATCAGAGGGAAATTTTCGTTTTTATTTCATCTACTTGTGTTGTTGTTCGGAATATGTTTTTCCACAAAAAACACAAACTGTTTCTTGGTTCTGTTGTTGGCAGTCGTGTTGCAGTGGTAGTTGTTCGTTAAAGTCCTCGACTAACCAGTCTCGCCATCGGACCAGCGAGCCACATCCTTTGACTTCACATCCTGACAACGGCGACCATTTTGGCGTCCGTCCATTATTAATGGACCTCTAACCGAAATGACAGACGTTCGTCTGTTGTCAGGAAAACTGGCCAAACACAATGTCGCAAAATAAGGAAAACATGCTCTGACATTCTTTCCTCTATTTAGAAGCTGACCACGAGGGTCGTTGATGAAATAACAATAAAATCTAAATGAAATCGAATAGAAAAAGTAATTAAGAAGCAAATGAAATATGGACAACGTTTGTTAAGTTTATTTTTTTAATGTCCTATTAATTTCTTGTGCTCCTTCGCAGCTATCGCTTCACCCAAATCGCTGTAGATGCACAGATCAAAACTCCGGGTGGCAAGACGTATGACGTTATTTTTGTAGGCACAGGTGTGTAGTAAATTGAAAGCAGTTTATTAAATCTATGCCAACTCGGAAATCAAGCCTTATAACAACAAATCCTCTTTTTTAACAGATCATGGAAAGATAATCAAGTCGGTAAATGCCGAATCCGCCGATTCCGCGGATAAAGTGACCTCCGTAGTCATCGAAGAAATCGATGTCCTGACGAAAAGTGAGCCCATACGTAATCTAGAGATAGTTAGAACCATGCAATACGGTGAGTTAGGCGGCTAGACACCAACAGCATGCAAGCGACGGCACTTAACACTCTTTTAATCCGCAGATCAACCCAAAGATGGCAGCTACGACGATGGCAAATTAATCATTGTGACGGACAGCCAGGTGGTAGCCATCCAATTGCACCGTTGTCACAATGACAAAATCACCAGCTGCAGGTAAGTGTCGTGCCGCCCCCTATATCCACCAATCCAGACAATGGCATTTTTATTATCATGTAACAATTTGCGTGACTCTCGTGTCACTTGACAGGCACTTGACAGCCTCAATATGCAGTA
This sequence comes from Drosophila subpulchrella, assembly GCF_014743375.2. Lineage (NCBI taxonomy): Eukaryota > Metazoa > Arthropoda > Insecta > Diptera > Drosophilidae > Drosophila > Drosophila subpulchrella. The sequence goes on from NC_050610.1 coordinate 439,365, forward strand.
TATTCGTGGGGCTTACACTCGACTGAAAAACAAGAGTGTTTTTGAAATTGTGATAACATTTTTCTACACGCCTAAGATATTTAAATATTCTGAAAGATAAATGGATTTTAAATTAATAAAAACATATAACAGCCTGTTTATAACTCCGTTACCAACGGATGTTTTATATTTTTATCTAAACTAGAAAGTACCAAAATGAATAAAACAACATACAGAATTTGGTGTATACTTTAATCCGAAGCTATACTCCTTGTGCTTCTGAATTTAATAAATTTATCGATACTTTTTTCCGAGTGCACGTACTTATCCACAATTTTTCGTCTGTTCGCAGTGAGTGCGTCGCATTGCAGGACCCTTACTGCGCCTGGGACAAAATTGCCGGCAAGTGCCGTTCCCACGGAGCTCCCCGATGGCTGGAGGAGAACTATTTCTACCAGAATGTGGCCACCGGCCAGCACGCGGCCTGCCCCTCAGGTGACTGCCAAGCTTTGCCACGCAGGACTGGCCAAAGAAGCCAAGACTAACGCTATTCTGTTCCCGTACAGGCAAAATCAATTCCAAGGATGCCAACGCAGGGGAGCAGAAGGGCTTCCGCAACGACATGGACTTATTGGATTCGCGGCGCCAGAGCAAGGATCAGGAAATCATCGACAATATTGATAAGAACTTTGAAGGTGATTTACCGAAACGCTTTTCCTGCACATTTTTTATCATATTTACTTTGCATTCGTTCGCTTTGTATTACGCACGTACTTGCTTGTCACTTCGCCCACCTCCTTTGCAGCCTTCGAACTTTGCTTGCTCTCTGTGTTGTCTACCTTGCAAATCACATTTTCATTTGGTTGGGATTCCCTGAACTTCGACTGCCGGCTTGTTGGCACTTTTTGCCGTTCAAGTCCCATCGTAACCGCTGCCTTGCACTTTGTTTTTAAGCGAATCTGTTTTTATGAGCTTCAACTTACTGCCAGCCCCGGATTTCGGGAAGACAGTACTTCCGTTCCCCCTATATCTCACTATATATGGGAGTGTTTTTATACCTTTGTAGACTAGCTTCGACAATTATTTTTAAGTTAAAACAAAGACGAAGGAAACGCCTTTTTATTTCTTTCTTTTAATTTTACTCACATCATGTTACAAATGTTATGCATAACATGTTTCACTATCGTAAATGTGGTAGTGACTCAGATAGTTAGCTCAACATTGACGAACCCAAGAAATACGAAGAGAAGGCGAAACTGTATCTTAGGAGATCTATGAGATTAATAATCCACTCAACATGAAATTCTCTCTGACATTTCTCTACAGTACGGTTTGCCATTTCATTATGGATATGCTATCCAACAACGAGTCAAAATAATAATAATGTACCCAAATTCGGACACAGTGGCCTTTTAAAAGCTTTAAGAGCGCTACGTCCAATTTATGGCGTTGGGCAACCAACTTACTTTTTGAGAAAATCTTCTTGGTGTCGGCGAGAACCGAATACACTGCCGGTCAACGACGTGCAAAAACGGTTCATATTATATTTTGTTGGGAGTATTCTTAGTAAAAACAAAAAATTATGTTTTTTGCCAATTAAAACAAAAACCTTGAAATTTTACTTACTATTACTATTATGACATATGGTTCACAAATTCAATTAAAAAAACTTTCGGAAAGTGGAAAAATGAATGTTGACTTCTCTGGGCTCGAACTCAAGCGATTTGAGATGACTTTTTGTTCTACAAAATATTGCCATAAAACTGAGAAAGTATTGATACCATCTGCTCCAAAAAATTCTCCCTTAATTATAGAAAAGTTAAAATAACCAACCTAATAAATGTTATCTCGGTCTCTTTTTTTTATAAATTCATTCAATTCACCTTAATATTAGAATTTCAAGCAAACTTAAGCAATTGTCATATGATCTTACCTGTTACATATAAAAATATGGGTATAAACTAATCTTAATTAATGTTAACCATGTGCATTGTTGTTTTGCCTGACTATGCTTCTTGTATATTAATCATATATATTTATAATTTCTTAACCATACCTTTAGCTTAATAAGTTTAATCCTCGTTGTTGTACAACTTAACTAACTATTCCTAATCACGTTTTTCTCGTTTCATTCATTATTATTTTTTGAACAATTACCGTGCTACAACCTTATACCGTGCGTTATAAATTCGATGTTTGGATGTTTATTGATGTCGTTACAATAATGGACCAATCTCCATTCAACCCCACACTGAAACAAAAACCGACCCACCTGAAACCCGACACAACAAACCGAAAAAACGGTTACATATTTGTTGTGATTTTAAATGTTTGTTGAATGTTTTGCCTAATGCACAATGTATCAATGCGAAATGAACTAAATTCGATTTATGATAATGCACTAACCGAAGGTCCCCAAATCTCTGCAGATATTATCAACGCCCAGTACACGGTGGAGACCCTTGTTATGGCCGTCTTGGCCGGCTCGATTTTCTCGCTGCTGGTTGGCTTCTTTACAGGATACTTTTGTGGTCGCCGATGTCATAAGGACGAAGACGATAATCTGCCATATCCCGATACGGAGTACGAATATTTTGAACAACGGCAAAATGTCAATAGGTAAGTCTCTAATTCTCATAACCCCGCGATTAGCATTTTAAGTTGATCTATGGGCTTTCTTTGAGCGAGTTTATAGTTTGTAGACTTTTAACACGCATTTCCAAAATGGAGTTGTATGAGTATAAACGAACATTATTGGACGACAATGGGAGCTTATTTCTCGGCGAAGAAAGCAGCGACATACTGGAGCCTGTGATAGCAAAGTACGCCTGACCATCGTTGCGTTTTTTTTTTTAAGCCTTGAGTTGGGTTTCTACCTTAGCATAGAAATTCCTGATCAGTTCCTGGTCAAGTGTATGTTGCGATGAGTAAACTTCCGTACAGCATATCAGCAGGATTCTAGCATATCTTGTGTTTAAAGTGAGTTCAGAGTCGGGCCTAGTACACTGCCTTGGGGTATTCCGGCGGAGATTTGACGTTGTGACTCCTTTTCTTCATCGACGAGAACACGAAATTTCAAGTCCAGTCTTTTAAATAGAAGGAAAAGCAGGCGTCGGGACGATTTTTAGATTTTTTAAAAACCTACAGTATCATATTTTAAAAGGTACACATGCTGGTAAGGTTGGAAAAACGATCGATAGTCGTCTTTCCGTTTCTACGCTAACTAGTCTCTCAGTCCTAGAGCTATCGGGATAAAGCTTTACCAAAAGTCTTATTTCCCTTGAAATATTAGTATTATAGTATAAAGAGTATTATACTCGTGCAAATCGGAACAAGCCGTCATTTTTGATCATTTTTTTTCCTACTTTGGGGTGCAGACCTCTTTTGCGACTTTATAATTATACCCGTTACTCGTAGAGTGAAAGGGTATACTAGATTCGTCGGAAAGTATGTAACAGGCAGAAGGAAGCTTTTTCGACCCCATAAAGTATATATATTCTTGATCAGGATCACTAGCCGAGTCGATCTAGCCATGTCCGTCTGTCCGTCTGTCCGTCTGTCCGGATGAACGCTGATGAACGCTGAGATCTTGGAAACTATAAGAGCTAGGCTATTGAGATTTGACGTGCAGATTCCTGAGCTTCTTTCGCAGCGCAAGTTTATTTCAGCAGCGTGTCACGCCCACTCTAACGCCCACAAACCGCCCAAAACTGTGGCTCGTACAGTTTTGATGCTAGAATAAAAATTTTAACTGAAATGTATTGTTCTCATCGTTAAACGCTTAAATCTGTCTACCGCCGATAGGTGGCGCATTTCAATCTCGCTTTGCTGCTTGCATATCTCCATTTCCCTTTGGTCCCTTTAGCTGAGTAACGGGTATCTGATAGTCCAGGTACTCGACTATAGCGTTCTTCCTTGTTTTTTATACTTTGGACATACCTTTATTAAAGAAATTCAGACATTCAAATTTTTGTAAGTAAATACATTTTCGAAAAATATTTAATACGTTTTTATGTCCAGCTTCCCTTCGTCCTGCCGCATCCAGCAGGAGCCCAAGCTATTGCCTCAGGTGGAAGAGGTGACGTACGCAGAACCGGTGCTTCTGCCCCAGCCGCCGCCGCCAAACAAGATGCACTCGCCAAAGAACACGCTGCGCAAGCCGCCCATGCACCAAATGCACCAGGGCCCCAACTCGGAGACCCTCTTCCAATTCCAACCCGATGGCTACAACACCCAGCAATCGTATCGCGGTCGCGACAATTTCGGAACCCTACGTTCCCACCAGGTGATGGTGAGTATTTTGGATTTTTTGGATTTTTAATAAGGCTTTTACATTATTATGGTATTCCCAGGGCGAAAACTACAGGCGCGGAGATGGATTTTCCACCACCCGCAGCGTCAAGAAGGTGAGTTTTGCCACTATTGCTTAACGATCTGGTCGAGCAGACCGAGTTATTTTGATTTTCCGATTATCGTATCGTACTACAACTAATCTCTAACCGTAACCATTGCGCTCTTATCGATGTTGTTCGACATTTATTGACCTTAGTTAACTAACTTGCTCGTCCATCGAGAGTCCTTGTGCTGCGCTTGTATTTGATTGAAATCTCCTCACACAATCGTCGATTGGTGTATTTCTTAGTCTCACCTTTTCTATCTTTGTGTTAGTGTGTACTAGTGTGTGCGAGTTCCTTTGCCGCCACTCCCTCTAATTGTGTGTAAAAAGTATATAGCTTCAAGTCGCATCACTCTTATATATTATAACTCTCATACATGTTGTTCTTAACGTTGTAGATGAAGTCGTTGTACTAATATTATTTATTTTTAAACTCATTGCATGCTTACTTTTCATTTTACCACTTATAAATTATAATTTTTTTACATCATTGAAAAATACTGGATAGAACTGAATTGTCCGCGGAAGTGTGTCTAATGCTAACTGTCTTAAAATAATCCTTGTAAATCAAATTCGGTATTTCCTTGAAAAAAAATGGTTTCCTGCTAATTCGGAGACCGCCAAACATCAAATTGCAATCTAACCCATTTTTTCTATAATTCATGACTAAGCGCATGTTAGATACCATCTTCATCACTCACCCCATTCCATTACGCTTATATTTTGGGGCTCTGTCCTAAATCTGGAAATACACCAATCGTTCGAGCCAAGTGGGATTGGATCTTTTCAGGGCTTCCATTATACCCCTCTATCTATCTAAGCATTCTGTACAGTTACATTCTTACTACTACTTCAACTCAACGGGAAACTCTATCTATCGATACTTACTTTTGCATACCATAAACTACACAAAAAATCTATCTCTATCTATTCTCTATTCTTCTTCCCCTTTTTTACATTAGGTTTACCTTTGAGACGGGAGTGGGGCGGCTGAAACCAGTCAGGGACTAATTACCCAAAATATGGTAAATACTTATTTATAACTAAAGCCATTTGAGTTTATTTATTTTACATTATTTTTAATTAATTTTATTTTACTTTCCGTTTTTGGTTTAAATGTTTCCTTGGTCGGCTTGCGTTTGCTATAATTATTAATCTGGACAATGTTTTGCTCAAAAGCTGCAATACGGAAGCTCTCTTTACAACGAGCTAAACCGAAATTCCATAGGCAAAAAGTAATTTTTCGAAATCTCCCCAATTTCTCTCTCTCTCTCTTTTCATTAATTACATTTAAAATTTGGAACACTATTGCAAATTTAGTTTTAATTTTTTGATAGTTATATAGTCACTTTTGCAGAAGCTTTGCTTGCTATCTTCTTCTCTCTTCACTCACCGTTACTTTTGGTTCAACATTACACATTTTCGAATGGCTAAAAAGGTTATCGATCAATCAGTCGGTCAATCAGGCCAGTCCAGCCCAGTCAGCCATCCCGCGCCCAACTCGCTTCGCAAATCGTTAGCGCCAACGCTTCCTTCAACCTTTGTTTGACCTCTGCGTGATTGAGAGGGTGTGTGTGTTTGTTGTTTGATTAGATATGACGCCATCCGAGTTACCCATTACTAAAACTGTATTACTCCAACACGGACCCTCTTGAACCGCTTGAACTCTTCTGCATGGGCGCCAAAACCCCAAACCCATAAACTTATTATACCGAAATCCGTGAAGCAATTTAATAAAAGTACGTGTCTGTATGTGTGCAATACAAAAAACGTTTGATAATTAAGACACAAATATAATAAATCCCGGTAATAATAAGCTACTACCCCACCATGATACACGTACTTATTTTGCTTTCGTTTCTATTTGGGATATGCTACAATTTTTTCGTTTTTTGCTTGCCCACTAAAAATGCAGACCAGAAAGTAATTGGAAGATATTGCATTAGCACTTGAGAAATCCAAAACAAAACGGTACACAAATTTAAATCAATTTGGGTTCATAGAACCACACCTTTACAATACTTCTTGAAATTGGTCTGGCCTTGCAACATTTGAGATCGAAAATTGATTGCGAACGTTTTTCCCTAGATTGAAGCAATTTAGCATTTTTACTTTCTTGTGTTTTATTTCCTTCAACATTGACATGTGTAACTTTCCAAAAACAATATTTTGAATATAAAAGAAGAGAAATTGATAAACACTCCAACCCCATAGGCTGTAAACAACACAAACACACGTAACAGAAGTCTTGGTCGCGCAAGAAGACAGCCGCCCCGTCATGGCATTGGTAAGTTTAAAACCTGAGATTCTTAAGTTAGAGTTACGATTTGACTGACCAACAGAACCCACAGACACCGACACAGACACTCACTCTGAAAGTACCTACTACTGTTATCTGTCGCCAGGACTCTTCCCCTCTATATCTCTCTGGTCGATCTGTACTTGAGACCCGAATGGGTCGGATATTTCTCGGGACTATCACAGAAATCGAAATCTTTTGTTTTAACTATTTCTTAAAGTAAAAAGTACATCTTATTTCCTATTTTATGTGGTATATACTTTCCCTTTCATAATCGATATATTATTTGATACGTGTACCAGTAGTTTCTGTGTGTGTGCGAGTGTTTATGTGCATGTTGCAGCAGATTCAATGTTGTCTCAAAATATGCATTTCCATAGCCTCCATTAGCGTCCTGACCCAAGCATCGATGCAACATGCACCCAAGCACCCATGCCAAGTCGGATTTTCCCAACTAACTCGAGTTATTTCCGGCTCTTGCAGTAACTCAACACCGTTCGAATAGCCCCCAGCAGCAACAGCAGTCACAGCAGCCGCACTCCAGCTCCGGCTCCTCACCCGTAATGTCCAACAGCAGCAGCAGTCCGGCCCCGCCATCCAGCAGTCCCAGTCCGCAGGAGAGCCCCAAGAACTGCAGCTATATCTACCGTGATTGATTGATATGCAACACCAAATCGATGCCACTCATCCAGGCCCAGTCCACGCACGCCCTGCCACACCCACACCCGAATCCGCTTCCGCAACCGGACCCGCATCCGCTCCTTGGTGCGACCACGCCCCCAGCCCAGCCACACGCCAGGAGTCCGATGATCGGCAGGACATATGCCAAGTCCATGCCGGTGACGCCAGTTCAACCGCAATCGCCGCTGGCGGAGACGCCCTCATACGAGCTTTACGAACGCCACTCCGACGCCAGGTTCCATTTCGATGACGAGGACGATGACGATGAGGAGCATGACCTGGAAGACACCTCATCGCTGGCAATGATCACACCGCCTCCGCCCTACGACACACCTCACCTCGCCACATCGCCTCCCTTGCCGCCGCCCCGTAGATTTCGCTTTGGCAACAGAGAGCTGTTTAGCATGAGTCCTGCCGGAGGCGGAGCCACGCCCACTGCCTCGGGAAGCACCACCAACCGCGGCAGCAGCGCCATAACGCCCACCAAGCTGAGTGCAGCGGCAGCGGCCATGTTTGCCGCCCCCCAAATGGCCACCCATCTCAACCGGAAGTGGGCACATCTCCAGAGGAGACGGCGCAGGCGCAACAGCAGCTCCGGCGATTCCAAGGAGCTGGACAAACTGGTCCTGCAATCGGTCGACTGGGACGAAAATGAAATATACTAGCAAACAAGCCACTGATCAGAAGCAAAAGTACTTCTACTCAAAGAAAATGGAAAACATCTTCATTTCTTAAAAAACTTTAAACATTTGTTCGTGTTATCTGCATTGGAACTCGTTTCGATTTCTTGAAAAGTGAACATTGAACTACAAACTGGTTTAAAAATGAGTTTACTTAGGCAGGATATTGATATTAAGGTAGTAAATGTAACCGATTTTACGCTAGTCTGAAATCAGGGGAGTGCATTATTTTTAAACTTTCAACTATTAAACAAATGTTTTCATTATTTTTATATAATTCGTTTTTAGTTTAAGTAATAAACTTTTTTAAATATTAATTACACTTGAACAAATTGTATTGTATTCAGCGTACGCCAAATGTTCGATTTATTTGTGAAAAACAATTAGTTTATTTTAAAATGGTATTAACTGTGATCCCCCTAACTAAAGAAGTTACCATTTACTACCTTAATTAGTATACAAAACGTAATTCCAAAGTTCCAATGCATTTTATAAAATGTGGCTTATTCATCCCTCCCCCAACCTTCCTCCCTCCCTTAAACTACAAGTAGCAATCGAAGAAATCATTCATCAGCGATAGGAACTGGATCGGGACTTACTTACACACAAAAAGCCAGAGAAGTTATACACGAAATTTATAGTTATATAGCCTTTATACTATTCCCAGATTTGCTAAGTATACACAAGCGTAACAAAACATACGTATATATGACTCTATATATACCACTTGATTATACAGACACGGTTTAAAGAAGCGGCTACGCTAAATTAGAGCTGAGAAATGATATTGTTAGTTACCATTAAAAGAAATTAACAGTTGTATATATTAATCCTAAAGATGGTCAAGACGTAACGTAATCTAAGTAAACCTTATTCACATAGAGTATACACGATTTACAAGATTTTTTGCATTTAACCCAGAGAAAGTAAAGATAGAAAAAATTTAAAAAGCATAAATGGTTGAGGAAGATGAGAAAACAAAACGAAACGCTTATTACTGATTTACACAAATAACCGAAATAGTAGGAAGGCAAACAAATTAGTTTTAAGCCGGCAGAAATCGGGGAAATATAAGGAAATTGCATTCGAGGTTCATTCAGAATTGGATCTGGAAGTCAACTGTCAACCGCTATGCAGCGCTCCTATCAAAATCGAATCCATCGAGTGCTTTTTCCATTGTCAATTTAATTTGCAGAGCCTTAAGCTGTAGTACTTCAGACTCCAGTGCTTCAGTCTGCTATAGGAAAATGTAAATTATGTACAGGACTATACGCATTATTCAACCGATCTGTACAGAAAAAGTATGTGCGATATGTGCCATAATTGGGTATGTGCCCACCTTGAGTTTAGTTGTTATTGTTTGCAATGATTCAGAATAGTTCTTTACTGAAAACAGAACTCGCTATCTATGTATATATACAAATATACCTATATATGCATGATGAGGGACACAAATTTCATGTGCAGTGATCGATCAAAATTTAGTGAAAGCATTTAAAGTAAACTTTAGCCTAACCACATAGGGTTTGTATCATAGATTGGGCCGGAGGGCGGAACAAAACTTTTGAAAATATTTTCACTAGGGGCATTGCTAATGTTGTTCACGTAATAGAGTATATTAGAAATAGACTAAGCTAATCGATACTCAATATTTTGTATGAAAAACATTAAAATCATCCGATCAAACTTGGAAATTGCGTTGCAAGACGATTAAAAGCGTAGAAATATCTAAATCAAAGCAAATGTATAAAATGAATCCACATAGCAGACGGTAGATCTAAAATAAAAACCCACACAAATGTAAACGTATATATTAATTAATATATACTTTATGCAGCTGCAATTTAATGCTTTTGATATGCAATTTTACTTTTTGAAAAAATGTATACAACCGAAACAAATCAAGAGCGGAAAAACAAAGAAAAAGGAATGCAATTACATTTAGAAAGCCAAAGACACAAATGATTAAAAGATTATTTTTCAGAGTTATTTATCCTTATTTTTAATTATTCAAATTAAAAAATATTTATAATTCAAACTAACGTATATAACTGCGTTACAACGTACGTAGCAGTTTATTTTCTGTTTCTGCTTATTTAGTTTTTAAATTTATTGTTTTTATCTTCTTCTTTAAGATAACCGTGTCGAGTACTTTGAAAGCAATACAAACACTTAAAATGTATAAGCAAAAAATAAATGCAAAGATTCAGACACATAAAGTAGCTGCAGATGGATAAAACTTAGGAATACACTAGAGTTTTGAACTAATTCTAGATCTACATCATCTACTTATACAATGGCATACAAGTATTAACTGAACCAGATCATTAACTTTTATACACTTTACCATTTACATATATACAAGGAAACTGAAAGCCGATAACCGATTATTCAATATACAAGGCAAAATTGAACATGTAAATGTAATTTGAAGCCAGGTTGCAACTGAAAGGTTTTACAGTAAATCATGCCTACAGACATAAATCAGCAACAACAGTAAGAAGATCAGAGAATCGATGAATATATACTTATACATAAATATAGATGACCCATATACATACACTTATTAGATACTTTAGAAGAGAGGTTCTCTAAAAATGCTTTTAAATTTAAAATAAAAAACAGAAAAATGAACAAAAAGTGAAGTAATAAACTCATAAAAATAACTTATTTAAGAAAAGTATTTTATTAAAAACACTTAAAAAAAGCAGAGTCTAACGCAAAAAAATTATCTTAAATTTCTTAAAACTTTCAGCAAAGGGCAAACTTTTGTGAGATAAGTCAACTCAGACACTTTTTAGAAGAACAAAAATTGGGATTGACGAAGCGCCGTCGTTGATGATACTTTAAAGATAATTATAAGCTAAATGAAAACGATTTTTAACTTTCTCCGATTAAGACGAAAACAATTATTACCTACAGATTGTAGCAGGCGCATTCGTATTTGCTAATTAGCAACTTATTAAACTATAAAGAACAACCAACATTTAAAATTAGAACAGAAAGCCAGAACCCAAATACCAAAGGAAAAACAATCCAAGACGCGACACACCCAAATTTTAATTTTTCATTAAAAACGATATATATTCAAGTGCTTCTTACATAAAATAAATATAATTATATATGAAACAAAAACATAAATGATTACATGATAGATATTATTACGAGCAGGCATTACAGTATAAATACCCACTAAATAGGTTAAGACATTTACCAAAATCTTGATTATTACATATGAAATGTATTATTATGTTTTGTGAAATCAAGCGAACTATTACTGATAATGGAAATCAGATTACTGAGCGGATTTAGAGTAAGCGTATTAACTTTGTACGATACCCGGCTCCGTTTGGTTTTATAATTTCTAAGTAGCCAGCTCTCAATGCATATAGAATGAATACAAACACACACTGACACGTAATCGATGCATTTTACTTACTTGAAGGCCATAAGTGAAACAAAGTTAAGCCAGTTCATGAATTCAATTTATATAATTATGTTAAGATTTTATAACGCAACAAGCCTATCGTATGCATTACCTATATGAATACCATTATGCGAAACTTTGTAAATACTTCATCAACCAAATAAATATTCCTTGATTCAAGTAAAACAATATCAGATCCCTAACTCAAACAAACTGAACCGAAAGCACATGATTTTTCCCAAAAAAGCATCGCACCCACACACAATTCTGAAGAGATGTTTGAGCATACGAGCCACGAGTATGTTATCCATTCTTTAGCGGTTACAAATACGTAAGGATAAATTAAATTGTTGAAAATGTAGCGCAAGATCGTAATGAGTAACGAACTTAATAAAAAGCCCAAAGCAAATAACAAATATTTAACCAAATAAGTTACGAAAGTTAGACACAAAACGGTACTTCCAAGCAACTATAGAGCTAACAGCAAGCCATTTAAATGAAAGAACAAAAATGCAATCTAAACTGTATGAATTGAGTTTCCTAATTCCGCTTATAGGCACCCAAAAAATTGAACCCATATCTCCCCAAGCAGTTCGGATCGGTAACGGTTCGTTCAAAACGGTTCCCTCATCTTCTCATTCCTCCACAGAAACCTCCTTTACATAACTTCCAATTCGGAATTCGTCAAGATTTGGAATTGGTTCAAAGCAAACGATTCAGAAATTAATAAATCTACTCTTTATTATTCACGCGAAATATGAGCGGTATCATAAATTAAAACAGCACTGAAAATCGAAGATCTACAGCATGAAAAAGCAAAATAAAAAACAACACGAACAACCGAAAATTGTTAGTAAAAAGACTGAGCTACAAAAAATATACAAAAAACAAAAGAAACGAAGGAAAACAAAAGTTAGAAACAAATCAATGAATGACTTTGATTCAGTGACAAATTAATGATTGTGCATTTTTGGGTAAACGGATTTTCATTCGAATCATTTTCATGAGTCGTAAATTTGCTAAGAAGTTCCTAACACAAATCGCAGCAAAACCCAAATATCAATCAGTGACACAATCAGTGCTATTAAGCTATGTTCAATTGCGCAGCTATAGGGACTTCTGCATTTATTTATCACATCGCAAAGATTAATAAGTTGAAGGGAAGCAGCTAAACAAAATACGTAATTTGACACATTATTTTTAAGTTTGAACCTGGATTTAGTTAAGAGGCTTATTTACTTTGGGCCACTGCCACAGCATAATCGAGATTAAAATACCTAGAAAGACATATATAAACACGTATATACATATATAGACTCAAGTATATATGCATAAACTTGCTTTTAGCTTTCCTAGAACTCTGATTTCCATACTTGAACGTACAGTAAGCTGCGAGTCATACGAGATAGTCGATCTCAGACACGAAATAATCAAACTCAAACTGATAAAAATGCCACGACCCAAATATTCGGTCCGAGACTCAATTAAATCCATACAAAACAAACGGATCGAAATACATTCTGAAGCAAGTCACACACTAATTTAACAAACATGGCGAAAAAGAGAAATCGATTAAAAAAAACCGCATATTATTAATGATTATTGTATTGAATTATTATAACTGAAATATTTAGATGAAATGAAGATTCTTAATTATAACACATTATTATAGATACATACCGAACAAGCCGAAACAAAACAAGAAATTGAATATTGAGCATTAACAAGAAAAAACCAAAAAGGAGGGAATGAAATCGAAAATGATTAATTAAAAATGAAAATATAGAGAAAAATATTATATTATGAACTTCTACAATGCGTTTTAATCATACCTCAATTATTTTAATTTTGTTATTTGGAGAATGGATCCCCCACTCGGGTTAATTATGTATATGAAAAATGCCTTTTAATGAATTATACTCAACTATCGGATACCCGTCACTGAGCTAAAGGGTTCAAAAGGAAATGGAGATATGCAAGCAGCAAATCGAGATTAAAATGCGCCACCTACCCGCGATCTCAATATATGGTTTTTTGGGCGGTAGACAGATTTAAGCGTTATGGGCGTTAGAGTGAGCATGGCAAACTTTTTTGACGAGACGAGACTAATACATTTCAGTACAAAATTTTTTCTAGCATGAAAATTGTGGGCGCCTCAAGCTTAGGCGGTTTGTGGGCGTTAAAGTGGGCGTGGCAAACATTTTTTTTGGATCAATCGATAGGTATTGACCAGACTAGTACATTGCAGTTAATTTTTTATCTAGCATTAGTGGGCGTGGCATATTCGCGTAACAAACTTGCGCTGCCTACAAGCCTATGGAATCTAAATCTGAAATCTCAATTCTCTGTCTTTGATAGTTTCCGAGATATCCGCGTTGATATTTACGATTTCTTGAAGTATGTGGACGGTTTGTGGGCGTTGAAATGGGCGTGTCAAATTTTGTTGTTTAATCGATAGGTATTGATGAGAACAATACATTTCAGTTAAAATGTATATTCTAGCATCAAAACTGTAGTAGCCACAGCTTTGGGCGGTTTGTAGGCGTTAGAGTGGGCGTGGCACCCTGCTGAAATAAACTTGCGCTGAGCAAGAAGCTCAGAAATCTGCATGCCAAGTCCCAATAGCCTAGCTCTTATAGTTTCCAAGATCGCAGCGTTCATACGGACAGACGGACATGGCTAGATTGACTAGGCTGTTGATCCTGATCAAGAATACATATACTTTATGGGGTCGGAAACGCTTCCTTCTGCCTGATACATACTTTTCGTCGAATCTAGTATACCCTTTAACTCTACGAATAACGCGGTATAAATAGTCCCCTTCCTGAACCATTACTCATGTCTTTGGAATTTGACGACAAAGTTGAAATTCCTTAAGTTTTTACAATTTCTCTTATTGGATTTGTTATAGCATACAGATTCTTCAGTTTCCTGCGCAGCGCAAGTTTGTTTCAGCAGGGTGCCATCGGATCAGTCATTAAAAAGTTATAACTATATAATAACAAAGATTTTGCAGCAAATAAAACGCCAAGCTGCTAGGGGCGCTATAAGCTAGTTAGCGCTGTAGGCGATGTAAAAGAGAAGCTAGGTGGCGCTGTAGGCTAGGTGTTGTGGCAACCTAATATGGCAGCAGCGCCAACAGAAGCTGACTAAAAAGAGTGGTGTGGCAACACTCGGGGATTTATCGGCAAGAATCAGCGAGCGACACACGTGTCTTGATAATATTAATGAACTCAGTAGTTCTTAATCTCAATAAAACTTTAATGGCAAACATACTTCGCCATACACCCAAAAAAAAATCTTCGAGTGTCAATTTGATAAGTGTGGGTGAAAATGACACTACACCTAGGATCAAATTTTTGGGATCAATTTGATCCTAAGTGAGTGTCAAAAGTATACTACATTGTATGAAAAATCTTTTTGATCCTAATTAGTGTCATTTTGACCAAATCCAGGGTCTCGTCGATACCAATAATTGTATTTTTATTTTCGAAATTCGAACTGCGCCTATCGTGCAAGCAAGCGCAGTTATCGATAAATCATTGTGAGCTCGACATTGCGTAAAAGAGACAAATATTTCAGTGCAAGGTGCTAGTGTTTATTGAATCAGGTAAGTACATTCCTAATAATATAATATGTAATATGTAATGTACTTTGCGGCTACATACATACATATTTACGCAGGAATATGTATCTATTCGTTACAGCGATCTTCGAATTCATAGATACACACTGCACATATATATATATGTAAGCATGTAAGCACTGACGGTGACATCGCTTGCAATTTTTGAATGCAATATTTTTTTTCCCCATTTAAGTTTACTACGGAGGACAACGTTTCTATGCAGATGGCCCGCCTACCCACGTATGTACACCTGGTCGACGGCAGCAAATTTATAAAACTAAAAATATACATATAACTTCAATAAAAAAGCCAAATTTGTATAAAAAAAAAGGATAAATAAATTATTGGACTTTTTTTGGGTGTGAAATCCACAATTTATTCGTTTCATATTGATACTAAAATCGTATCAAGTTGACCCTAAAAATGGCCCTTTTTTACCCCGAATGAGTATCAAATTACTGCGAAATATTGTCAATGTGACCACATATTCTTACAAAAAAATGCCAATGCGTAGTGTCCTTTTGACACCAAAAAGTGTCAAATTGATATTTTCGAAAATATCAAAATGACACCAAAATAGTGTCAATTAGATGTGCTTCGTATCAGAGATTTTTTGACACTCAATAGTATCACATTGACACCTAAATAATGGCATATTGATGACGATTTTTTTTTGGGTGTAACAGATAGAAGGAAGCTTTTCCGACCCCATAAAGTATATAGCCATACACTGATGATATCGCCTTCATTACCAACTCCACTTTCCGAATTGAAGCGACTCAAATCACGTAAAACTTTTTAGACCTGTATGGCAAATGGACGAATAGATGGAACATCTCGATAAACGGGAATAAGTCTCAGCAGTGCAACTTCTCTCTTAGAAGTAAAATTCTCCCCAGAGTGAAATTCCAGGACACAGTCGTACCGCAATCAGCCCAGGCTCAGTACTTGGGCTTGATCTTGGACAAACGTCTTACGTGGAGGCAGCACAAAGGGAAAATTACAGCAACATGTCGCGCTAAACTTCGGAAACTAAATTGGATGCTTAAAGGTACAAGTGAGCTCAGCCTTAGCAACAAGATGTTGCTGTACAGGTCGATAGTGGTTCCTTCATTCACTTATTGCATTCAAATATGGGGTACCGCTTCTGACTCAAATGTCATGAGGGTCCAAAGAATTAAAAACCGGGCGCTACGTACGATTGCGGATGCGCCTTGGTACGTAAGGAACGATGTCCTAGCCTGCGATCTTCACATCCCCACGGTGAGAGAGCAGATTAACATGCACCCTGGCGATCTCTGGGCACGAGGACGTCATCGTACCCGTGTCCTAAAACAATAATGTTGAACTGACACTGTTATAAATTTGTTAACTTCCTTATTTCTGTTATGTTTCATGTTATTTTTCCTTTGTTATTTCCATTCGTTTTATAGCCATTAGGTTGGCTGATCAACGCTTAAATAAATATTAGCACAAAAAGTAGTCAAATCCTCCCCAGAGCAAAATTCCAGGACACAGCTATACCGCAATCTTCCCAGGCTCAGTACTTGGGCTTGATTTTGGACAAACGACTTACGTGGAAACAGCACATATTGATGGTAACATCAACATGCTTGCTAAGCTATATTTAATTGAAAACATTTGAGAAGATTGTTGAAATATAAAACCATAAAACCTAAAAGTTTCGTTTTAATAGAACATTTCTTTCCTTCCCAAAAAAGTCGCCGAAAAAATAGATTTTTTGATTCTTCTAAAGCAGGCTCCCCCCTTAAAGGAACAAGTAAACTTAACCTCAGCGCCAAGATGTTGCTGTACAGGTCGATTGTGGTGCCTTCAATGGCACATTGCATCCAAGTATGAGGTACTGCTTTAGACTCAAATGTCATGAAACGAGGTACTAGCTAGCGATCTTCATATCCCCACGGTGAGAAAGCAGATCAAAATGCATTCCAGCGGACACAATGACTGTCTAAAAGCCCACACCAACCAACTAGAAGCATCCTTGGCTAATCCAACTACCATAAGAAGACTGAAGCGTCGGCAGCCTGGCGATCTTTGGGCCCGAGGAAGTCGTCAAACCCGCGTCTTGAGAAAACAGCATGGCACTGTCCCTGTAAAAAAATTGTTAAATTTCCTCATTTCTGTTATGTTTCTTGTTATTATACTCGTAAGTAAAAGGGTATACTAGATTTTTCGGAAAGTATGTAACAGGCAGAAGGAAGCGTTTCCGACCCCATAAAGTATATATATTCTTGATCAGGATCACTAGCCGAGTCCGTCTGTCCGTCTGTCCGGATGAACGCTGAGATCTCGGAAACTATAAGAGCTAGGCTATTGAGATTTGGGGTGCAGATTCCTGAGATAACGCCCACAACGTGGATATCTTGGAAACTATCAAAGATAGAGAATTGGGATCTCAGATTTAGATTCCGTAGCCTTGTACGCAGCGCAAGTTTGTTACGCGAATATGCCACGCCCACTCTAACACCCACAAGCCGCCCAAACCTGTGGCGCCCACAATTTTCATGCTAGATAAAAAAATGAAATGTATTGGTCTCGTCAATACCTATCGATTGATCTAAAAAAAAATGGCCACGCCCACTCTAACGCCCATAACGCTTAAATCTGTCTACCGCCGGTAGGTGGCGCATTTCAATCTCGCTTTGCTGCTTGCATATCTCCATTTCCCTTTGGTCCCTTTAGCTGAGTAACTGGTATCTGATAGTTGAGGTACTCGTCTATAGCGTTCTTCCTTGTTGACACTGAAAATACTTGATTCAAGCACGAAATACTTGATATTTTTTCTGGGTGTGGGTCTTCTCGAACCAACCGAAATGTGTAGCTACCTAGGGCTTGAAAATGTTTTGATTGTGCTGGGGAGAAGCACAGGACGTGCTCAATGTCATGATTGGCGTCCCTATAGTCCCTATAGTATGAAACAGTGGTCCGTGTGGCATTGATGAGAGCTTTGGTTCTTTTCGGGCTATACTTCGGCCATGTAAGCTTTGAAGTATGTCATGTGGTGATCGTGTTCCACGGCTTACTGCAGAGGTTGTATAACCCATGTTTAGGAAGGAGCTTACAGGTAGCCATTATCAGCTATGCACCTAAATGAGGTTAATACTGAGATGTGTGGCCATCTCTTTCAAAGATTTGCAGCATTCAGAGAGAGTTACAGAGTTTGTTGTGTAGATGTCGAGAGCCCTTAGGGTTGCTAGACTGTCTGATAAGATGAGGAGCTCTGAGTCGTAGTGTTTTGATGTGTCCAGGTGGAACATGGCCTCCTGGATTGTCATGATTTCTTTCTGGAAAAGTCTGTTGCCCAGCCTTTGGCTCAGGAGGATTTTTCGATGTCAAGTCAAGTTCGAACGATATCGAAAGTTTAGTAAGCGCGTATTTCATCGATGCAAGTACTATTCTAGATTGTTTAAGAACGAAAATGCTTCATTTAAGAACTTGTACTTTACATTTTTATAGCCGTGGCTCGTAGAGTAAAAGGCTATGTTGTATTCGGGGAAAAGTACGTCTCCGACCCCATAAGTATATATATTCTTGATCAGCATCACTAGCCGAGTCAATTTAGCCATGTCCGTCTGTCTGTCTGTCCGTGTGAACGCTGTAATCTCGGAAACTATGAGAGCTGGAAGCTTGTGATTTCAGATTTATATTCCTTATTTTCGTAAGCAGGGCAAGTTTGTTACGCGAACATGCCACTCCCACTCTGACGCCCACAAACTGTGGCTGTTAAAGTTTTAGTGCTCGAGAACAACAGATTTTTATGCAACACAGGGCATTTTTGTATAGAACATTTAAATCAGACCCCATGAAGTAAATATATTCTTGATCAGCAACACTAGCTGTCCGACTGTTGAGATTTTAGATTTAGGTTCCTTATTTTCGTGGCTTCTACACCCTTCCAAATTTAGGAACAGAAATTCTTCATTTAAGAACTATTTGCTCATAAAGAGGTTGGACTCTAATGGACTCTAATGTACTTCATGTGACCGCTTTTGCCTCTGTCTTACCAGAAGGTTAGCTGGCCTATCGGTTGGTGTGTTTGCCCCATAAGCTTGCGGTCGTGAGTTCAATCTCAGTTTTTTTCTCTGTGCATCTTCTCCCTATTGCTTTTTTGCATGCGAATAGTACTAAGGACGCTTTGCATCTGCGATGTGTGATCGCAGTTTCCTTATGCGGGAATTTATCGGTTCCGATCGAAAAAATACATCATATAGACCTAAACAAAGATAGCTTTAGGATTTTAAAATTACGACATATGTTTTATTGAAATCGGATGACAATATCAAAAAAGCTACCATTAGAACGATCAGAAAGAATTATTAGTTTGTAAATAGTGTTCTATAATTTTCTTAAAATTTCATTAAAACTTTCATAATTTTATAAAAATTGAACGGCTATATCAATCAGAAGGCTGAAACAATGCAAATACAATTTTTTATCCCGCCTCATTATTGGCTATAAATTGAACTCAACTTAATTCAAATTAACGTAACTCTTATATAAGGTTTATACTATTTCTTCATCATAAATAAACGACACAGTATAAGAAAAAGCCTGCCTTATAAATGATTATTTTGTTTTGTGAATTCCCAAGCTGTTCCACGGACATGATTACACAATTGTTTGTACATATGCATGTAGGCTGTGCTTAATTTAAGATGGCGAAACACGCTTTGACAACAAAAGAAGCTGTGCCACCAGATTTGCCTCTATCGGTCCCAGGCGAGCGGATGAGATAAGGTCTGTTGAACCGAACAATCTATAAAACGAAGAAACAGGCGCGGACCCGAAAAAATGTTCGCTTGGTATTATTTATAAGCGTTTAAAGTTAACTATAGCATACAAACATTCTCAGTAGTTCCAATCAGGAATTCCAATCTAGAAACCCCAAAAAACTCCAAATCCGACACTGCCTTGGGAGAAGATTAAGAGCGGTCGAGCTTAGAATCAAAGGTGAACATAAAACTAAAAAAACAAAATGAAATCGATTATTATTAAAATAAGCCCAACAATTTGTGTCCTTTTAGAAATAAGATCTCTCTTAAATTTTTTTTTTTAAATCCTTCTCTAACTGGTTTGATTAAAATATTATAAGCTTTATTTATTCTGTCTTGTTTATTTTAATATTATTTGGTAATACTTAAATTTTTTAATGCAAACTATCAAACATTCTTAGTATAGGACTGTGCGTTGGAAAAATTGTGTGGAATTAACCTTTTTAACATTTCTTCAGAGTTTAATTTTATTTAGTTTGAATGTAGTAACAAGCTAACCTCGCGGATCGGCCGACCTAAGGCTTTAGTTGCAGATAGTGCCCGGAGCTTTTCAGGCCGTCGAATTCGTTTCGGAAATCAGTTCTCGTTTAAACGCGACGCAACGAGCAACATGCAGCCGTTGCTCCTAGTGCTGGCCCTTTGTGTGGCCCAAGTTTGTGCCCGCTCCGGGGGCTCTCCAGCCGACTATAATGACGACTACGACGAGGATACCAGGATCCAGCCCTCATGGCAGCCCGAACCGCTGAAGCCAGCCCCCTGGCAATCGGAACCCCAATATGCCCAGACCCAGGAAGCCATTGTTCAAGTTCCCGAAGTCGGACAGATTTCGGGAATTAAAAACTTCAAGACCATTGCCAATCGTCCGGTGAATGCTTTTCGCGGTCTGCGGTACGGCAAAGTTGGAGGCGGCTTGGCACGCTTCCAGGCTGCCCAACCAACAGGATTCCAAGGAAGGGTTAGTGCCACCGAAAAGAGCACCAACTGCGCCCAGTTTCCGGAGCTAGACCGTCTGAGAAAGTCCGAGTCCCGGGGAGAAAACGTCGACGACTGCCTCACTTTGGACATCTACGCACCGGATGGCGCCAGTCAGCTGCCCGTGTTGGTCTTTGTTCACGGTGAAATGCTGTTTGACGGTGGCTCTGAGGAGGCCCAACCGGACTATGTTCTGGAGAAGGATGTGCTGTTGGTCTCCATCAACTATCGGCTGGCACCCTTCGGCTTCCTAAGCGCGCTGAGCGACGAGCTTCCAGGAAACGTGGCTCTTTCGGATCTGCACTTGGCCCTGGAATGGCTGCAGCGCAATCTGGTCTACTTTGGTGGCAATCCCGATAAGGTGACTCTGGTGGGTCAGGCGGGTGGAGCCACGTTGGCCCACGCTTTGAGCCTCAGCGGCCGGGCCAACAACCTGTTCCAGCAGCTGATCCTGCAGTCGGGTACCGCCTTGAATCCCTATCTAATTGACGAGGAACCACTTGAAACCCTGAACACTTTCGCACGTCTCGCCCGCTGTCCACCCTCCCACCCTACTTCCCGGGGACTCGCACCCATTTACGACTGCCTCAGCCGATTGCCCACCTCCCAGTTGGTGGCCGCCTTCGAGCAACTGCTGGTGCAAAACGAGCCGCTCGGCCTCGCCCACCTGGGGGGCTTCAAACTGGTGGTCGGCGACTCCCTGGGCTACCTGCACAGCCACCCAGCCACCCTGGTCACAAACGGCAGTGTTTCGCTGCCCACGATTGTCGGCGCCACCAAAGACGCCAGCTCCTTCATCTTGTCGCGTGAGTACTAATGTTTAAATCGGCAATGCTCATTGAGAAAAATTATTTAATGGAGGACTTTATCTCGGAGTTCCTTATGTTAACAATTCTCAGCAAACAACATTCAATATTATGTTTACGGGGTTCCACCACCATAAAGCAGACTTAATTTATCGATAATCATAGATCGAACGCACCTCTTTTGCCGTTTCTGTCCGTAACCGCGTGTGCTTGTACTAAAGTATTCCTCTAAAAATCCATCCAAGAGTTCAAACTAGTAATTATTTAATTAAATTTTTTAATTTTAATTTTTTAAGACAGATACTCCGGTTTTTTTGAAGCCAGCCAAGTTATTTACATTTTATCAAAATTGTACTGTGTACCCACCTTTAAATAACTTGATATTAGAAACTTATTTAAAAGCAAGAAAGGAAGCTGGCGTCGACAAGCCGGAGTTTTTATACCCTTGCAGGTCGTTCCCATTCGAGCATTGTATATACAGAGCTTTCCGATTTTTAGAAAACTTAAAAACACGTACAGAGATATTAAGACATTGTTCTATTTCATTTAACTACCGTAAATGTTTACTTAAAGCGAAATATAACAGTCTTTGTATTATTTCGACAGTATTTTACCGATCCTTCCGATGGCAGCTATACGATGTATTGTCCGATTCTTATTAAATTTAATAAATAATAGGGTCAACCAATTTTTTAAATTTTTTTCTACCTCCTGCAATAGAAATAAGACTTTTGGGAAGGTTTCATTGCGATAGCAATGACGCTTCATATACCATTTTTTATTACCTATTTGCTTGGAAATGGAAAATACCTAACGGTTTCTTAAACATTATTTTTTAAAGCCTCCAGTTTTTCGTCCACGACTATTAAAAATTGAAATTATACACTTACATACTTCAATCCAAAATTCGACATCAATGTTGCCATTCATGAACTAATCTGGTTCGGATGGGACTTATTAGAAGCAGTTGGTGATAAGACGGTGCTCTCGGGGTCAGACTGATTAGGTTCAATGCAATAAGAACCGTCTATAAGTAAATTTCACACTATTTATGTTTAAAACATTTAATCTGAGTTGGTTTCAAAAGTAACCGATTTATTTGCTACTTTCGTCGGCTGGCAGGAAATGATTTCGTATTTTGAAATGGTTTTTAATCTCTATTAAGCTTGGTATTTCCAAAAAAACAAGAAAGAACGCTACAGTCGATGCCATCGACTATCAGATACACGATACTCAGCTAAGTGTACTGGGAGCACTCGGGGAGTGCGAGGGAGATGGAGATAAACAAGTAGCAAAGTTTCTGTTCCAAAGATTGCACAGTTTATTTGCTTATAGTTGGCCCGAATTGAACAAATTTTGGCATGTAGTTGACATTGATAATCAAAACATAATATCACTAAAATTTTTCGAAAACATTAACATACATTAACAGGGCGTGGTGCCCTGCACTTGCAAGCTTGCACTGCGCAGAACTCCCTAGAATCTGCATGCCTAATCCCAGTATTGCAGCCTTTTTATACCCTTGCAGAGGGTATATTGATTTCATTCAGAAGTTTTCAACGCAGTGAAGGAGACGTTTTCGAACCCATAAAGTATATATATTCTTGATCAGCATGACTAGACGAGTCGATCTAGCCATGTCCGTCTGTCCGTCTGTCCGTCCGTTTCTACGCAAACTAGTCTCTCAGTTTTAAAGCTATCGGGCTGAAACCTTCCTAAAAGTCTTATATCTTTTGAAGGTAATATATAGGTCGGAACCAGCCGTATCGGATAACTATATCTTATAGCTCCCATAGGAATAATCGGAAAAAAATTTTTTTTTAAATATATCTTTGGTGTTTTTAAAAATATAACCTCCTAAGCTTGGAAATAACATTTTTTAAATAATTTTGAATTTTGAATTAAATTTTATCGAAATCGGACGACTATATCATATAGCTGCCATAGGAACCATCGGAAAATTTGTGGAAAAATAATATGAAACAAATTATAGCTTCGGTGTTTTTCAACATATAACCTCCAACGCTGGGAAATAAAATTTTTTAATTAGTTTTGAATTTCGAATTTAATTTTATCAAAATCGGACGACTATATCATATAGCTGCCATAGGAACGATCGGAAAATTGGTAGGAAAATAATATAAAACAAATTATAGCTTCCATGTCTTTTAACATATAATCTCCTACGCTTGGAAATAACATTTTTTAATTAGTTCTGAATTTCGAATTCATTTTATCAAAATCGGACGACTATATCATATAGCTGCCATAGGAACGATCGAAAAATTGGTAGGAAAATAATATGAAACAAATTATAGCTTCGGTGTTTCTTGACATATTATCTTATACTATTGGGAATATCATTTTTTGTGTTTTTAAATTTAAAAATTATAGCTGCAAGGGCTTGCCGAAGCTAAGTTTCTTTCTTGTTAGTTTCTGAGATCACAGCGTTCATACGGACTGACAGGCATGGCTAGGAGATACTCTTTCAGCTGAAGTCGCTTTCCCAAATTGGTATTAGTATTGGTATTAGTAAGCTGTCGTGAACAATTTAATTGAAATGCGTTTGTAGTACAAAGGCGCACCAGGTGCGTGTGTGAACCGCAGAACTAAAAATCTGCAATGATGGTCCGATCATAACGAGTGATACACAAATAGAAAGGTATTGAAAAAATAAACAAGAGAGAGCGCTTGATGAAAAAAGGTTCGACAATTTTTTTAACTTGTTGGCGACTTGTGAGCTTTATAGTGGGCGTGGCAACATTTCTGTTAAAATTTGTATTCTAGCACTAATACTGTAGGAGCGATAGTTTTGGGCGGTTTGGACGGTTTCTGGGTGTTAGAGTGGGCGTGGCACCGTGAAGAAACAATCTTGCGCTGCCCAGGAATCCGAGATCATAGAGTTCATACGGACAGATGGACATTGCTAGATCTACTGTATATACTTATGGGGTCGGAAACGCTTCCTTCTACCTGTTACATACTTTTCGACGAATCTAGTATACCGTTTTACTCTACGAGTAGAGTAAGATTGCTTACCAACCCTTAAATAATGTTAATAGGTTTTGGAGAAAAAGCTGTGAAAGTAGTGAAATTGGAGCGGTTGGGGCCGGTGGGGATAAATGCCCGAATTTATTAGTCAAGTTTTAAAGTTTTAGTCTTACTTAAAATACGCGTCAAATGACACCTCATTTGTTAAAAATCCAATGCTCCGCTTCACAGTTATTCCAAAAACAAGTTTTTGGAGGACTTTCCAAAATGAAAATGTTTGTCTCTTTTTTTGTGGGTCTGTATAAAACCCTTTAATATGCTAATCAGACTGCCTTCGCTTAAAACCCCTAAATACATTAGATTTAAAGTTATAGCAAAAAAAATATATATGGTGTATATACCATATATATATCACTTTTTGTCATTTATTCAGTTGATTTTAAAAGCATTTTTCGTCACAAAATTTGATATCAGAACTTTTGTAAGTTGAAGGTGCGATCGTAGCCTCCTTCTACAAAACCCTGGTGCGGGATCAGCTATATAATAAAGTCGTCCGATTTTAAAATAATTAAAATTGAATGATTGCGTTTGATTATAATCAATAACTATTGGTACAACTTTTTTAATTTAGGCATCTACGATCAGATCGCACGTCTGCAGTCGCGCAATGTGAGTGAATATATCGACGTGGTGCTTCGCCACACAGCACCTTCCAGAGATCACGCCAAATGGAAGCAGTGGGCACTTCGCGAGATCTTCAGTCCGGAGCAGGAATTCACGGCCAGCCTAAAAACAGTAGCCAATGGTCTTCTGGAGCTGAGCAACTACATCCTTTACCGTGCACCCGTGATCAACACCATCCGTCACCGCTGGACCCCCGCCTACCTGTACATTTTTGATTATCGCGGAGAGTACCACCGGTTCGATCACTTGTCCAACCTTCTCCCCTTCGCAGTGGATGCCTCCCTCAGCGATGACAGCGTGTACTTATTTCCGTATCCGCAAGAAGTCAGTAACCTCAATCCCTTGGACAGGTCGCTGTCCCGCGCCTTGGTCACCATGTGGGTAAATTTTGCTGCTACTGGCGTACCCAATCCAAGTCCCGGTGTATGGCCGCAGGCTACCACTGAGTATGGCCCCGTCCTGCGTATCACAAACTCTCGCCAAAACCCGCTCGAATTCGAACATCACTTTGGCGAGGGCCTTAACTTGCCCGGTTATAGCTTGCTGAGACTTAAGCCAGCTGTCAACTCTTCAGCTCCAACCACCACAACTACAACGACAACAACAACAACTACAAGCCGCCCGTACGTGATCAATCCATATGCCAACTGGCAAAACAGGCCAACCCAGCAACAACACACTTGGCATCCTGCCGATCCAGAATACGTCAGAGCTCAAGAAGCCCGTCAGCAACAATTTATTCGCGAAAGAGAGCAGCGCCGGCGAGAGCAGCAGCAGCGTCGCCCTCAGCCGGATTCCCGTCAGGAGCAAGAAGAGCAACGGCATCAGCAACAAGACCGAGAACGTCAGCAGAGAGAGCAACAAGAGCGAGTGCGTCAGCAGCGAGAGCAGGAAGAGCGAGTCCGTCAGCAAAAGGAACGTGAGCAGCGAGAAGGAGAACAGCGAGAAAGAGAGCAGCGAGAACAAGAGCAGCGAGATCGAGAGCAGCAAGAACGAGAGCAGCAAGAACGAGAGCAGCAAGAACGAGAGGAGCAAGAACGAGATCAACAGCCCGATGATACTCCACCAGTAGATGACGATAACCGTTGGGGCTATCCCAATTATGACAATGAGCAGCAACAGCGAGAGCAGCAAGAACGAGAACGACAACAACGAGAGCAGGAAGTACGAGACCAGGAAGAGAGAGATCGCGAGGAACAAGCACGCGAGCAACAAGCACGCGAGCAACAAGAGCGCGAGCAACAAGAACGCGAGCAACAAGAACGCGAGCAACAGGAACGAGAGCAACAGGAACGAGAGCATCAGTCAGAAGATAGTTCGAAAGGTGATCGCCTACCATATCCCTCGTACGAACAGTTTGGCCAAGAAGAGAATGAAAACCGATCTGAATCGGATTCCGGCCACAACTACAAAGAGGAAGAAGACCGCGAGCAACAACAGCAAGAGCAACTACGTCGAGAGCAGCAGGAACAGCAAGAACGGGAGTATCGGTTGCAGCAAGAGCGCGAGCAGCAAGAACGGACTCGGGAGTATCAGCCGGGAGACAAACCTGAAGACTACCCAAGCTACGAGGAATATATTAAGGCTCAGGAAGCAAAAAATGCGGAACGTTACTACGCCGAGGAGCTGGAGCGCGAACGACAGCGGCAAGAGCAATTGCACCAAGAGAGGCAAGAGCGTCCGGAAGAAAGTCTGCCAGATGAACGCCAGGCCTATCCAACCTATGACACATATGAGCCCGATCGAAACTATGTAGAGGAGCAGGAACGCGAGCAACAGAGAAAGGACCAAGTGGAACAGGAAAAAGAACAACAGCCTGGCGGGGATCAAGGCGAGGAGTACGAACGCTCCCAGGAAGGATCTGAACAAGAAGAACTCAAGGTCGAGGACTTCCCCAGCTATGAGGCTTACGTGGAAGCAGCGACCAAGCTTCGTGAGAAACAGGAGGAAACTGAGAGGTTGGAGGACGAACGTAATAGAGCCCAACAGGAGCAGGAGGACCGCATCCAGGCAGAGAGGGAAAGTAAGTCCCTGCGTCAATTTTCGCAACTGAGAAGCCTTATCATCGGTCCTCATCACGTGAAGATTCTGTCTAGACAGCAGTAGATGATACCATCTGACATCATTATCTTTATATTTTAAAATATATACAAATCATATTTCAAAATTGGCAGCGTTAAGGAATGAAAGGTATGGCTTGGATACGTGTTTTAGATAGTAAAATTTCATGTCCAATTTTTAAAGGCCCAAGTTTTTGAATAAATACTTTTTTATAACCTGTGTAATCGTAACTTTAAGTTTTATAAATTTCTATACCTACTAGCGCTCAAAAACGTATCTTGTTGCGACTTGGCCGCTTCACCAACCTCTTGCGTCCGCCGAGCTTCTTGGACCTGCTGGCATTGAAGGCGGCCAGTTGCTTCCGGCGCTTATTTTGAGCCCGTTTTCGGCTGCGGCTTCGCAAATAATATATCTCCCGGATCAGACTGTGACCTTGCTTCTCGTCGTTGGCGGTGGCCGAGAACTCGCTGAAGTAGTCACCCCCGATGGTCAACGTCTCGTCGATCCTCATGTAGGGGCCATAAAGCGTAGTCATCGGCGGCCAGAGTCCGACGCGGTGGGATCCCAGAGGATTGCCACTAATCACGAAGTTCGTCCAGAGCTCCACCATCCGGTGGACCATCGTCATGTCCGGCGGACTGAGGCGGGTCACGTGTTCGGGGTAGGGGAACAGGTAGAGGGCCTCGTCGGTCAGCGAAACCCCCGCCTTGAAGGGGCTCTGCATATTGGTCTCCTCGTCCATTTCCTTGTAGCGGTTAAACTCACCCGCATAGTCGAAAGAGTAGAGGAAGGTGTTGTGCGGGTTGTGTTTGTTGTTCATGTTCAGGGCCATCAGAACGGGCAGTTTGTGGTTAAGAGTGCCAGCCACCTAAAAGATACCCGGGTTATAGTTGTTTAATATTTCTCATCCTTTTCCTACAAAAGTAATATTTTTCAAAAACAATTTTAAATTTGCAATATGATTGTAAACACTATATTTTTGGGATTAAGCATATAGATTCTAAGGCTTCTTAACCAGCGCAAGATTGTTTCAGCCTTACTTAACACCCGCAAAATAAACTATTGAGTAATTTGTCTTAGGTTAAGCCAAGGGAGCGCTTCTAAAAAATTAAATACAACTATTACGGGGTTCAGAAAATCTACTCACATCGATTAGCCTAGGGATAAGTGTGTCGAAGGTCCCGTTTTCCAGCAGTTGACGGTTAAAGAAATCGTGGGTGACGAAGCTGGTGAGGAGCATCGTTTTGTCGGTGCCTACCACCTGGCGGATCACGTGGTCTATGTAGTTGTACGTGTTGTAATCGTCGTCCGGAATCTTCCCCTCAAAGTCATTGTCCACAATCTCATTGAGCACTCGAGTTCCGGCGTTTTTCGGACAGCCCCCCATTGCTGGGTAAGAGAAGTTCGACTCCAGCATAAGATCGTAAGGATGCTTGGGCAGCACTCCACTGGGTCCACCGATGGTGAACTGTATGCCGCCTGTATAACCAATGCCGAGGTCAGATTTTTCCAGCTGTAAGGGTGGAAAGACGGTAAACACGTTGTTTTCCTTTTATATTTTAAAAGCTTTCTTTTAAAGATTAATGAAAAATGTTCAACTAAACTGAGCGTTAGCATTAGGAATTTTGTAAAGGTACGAAGAAAGTTAACAAACTTCCGCAAAACCTTTAAACATATATTATATTTGATTATTTATTGTTTCAGTTACCGACTACTTACTGCGTGCTCCATAAAGGCAGTAAGCAGCTCGAGCGCCGTTAGCTCCATAAGACAGGTGTTTAGGTCCCGCACTGTCACCATCTGACAGTCGGCCTTCTTGGCGATCTCCTGGGCATGCTTGCGCGGATCCTCCTCCAGAAAGATTGGCATTAAAGCCGATCCCGAGTGGTATATTACTTGACTGAAGAGGCCGCGCTGCACCATCGGAGACAGCGTAAGCAGATGGGCAATAGCTGCTCCGCCCACTTGTCCAGCTACCGTAACCCGCGATGGGTCACCTCCAAAATGCTTGATGAAGTGCTTGATGAACTGCAGGGCGAGGAAGATGTCCAGAAAACCGGCATTCCCGGGAATCTCGTCCGTCTTTGTAGACAGAAAGCCAAAGGGTCCAAGCCGGTACTGCGGGGTGACCAAAACCACATCCTTCTCGAGCAGATAGTCCGGCGGCGCCTCCGAGTTGCTGCCCTCGTACAAATACTCGCCGTGGATGTAAACGAGAACCGGCAGCCGTGCAGTCACGTTTGGAGTGGTGATGGTCATGGTCAGACAGTCCTCTACGTCCAAAACGTCATCCAGCTTTCGAAGTGAGTCCATCGACACTACCGAGGGGCAGCCAATCTTCTCCGCTGTGGCATCCATCACGTCCTCCCAAGGCTCAATGGGCCGAGGAGCCTATGAAAAAAAAAACAAATACAAATCACATAATACCTATTATACATAAGTTAAAAGAATCGATTTTTGGGTTAATGATTCCGAAATTTCTTTCTATATTAACACAGGTATACAGCAAAAATGAGGCAGAAGTACATTTTAACCGAATAGTTTTAATTTTTGAGAACTTGTGTCATAGACCGCAGATTATTTTTTGGTATGCGCGGACGGTCAAACGTGAATTCGGAAACATAATAACATAGTATGTAACAGAAGGAAACTTTTCCGCCCCTATAAACTATAATCTAGCTAAATTGTCATAGAAAGGCAATTGTATTTAAAATATTTCTATGAACTTTCCAAAGTACTATATTGAAATGTATTGGTTTGAAAATAATACCACAAGTCCTAATTCTAGACTCTTTAGCATAGAAATCAAACTGTAAAGTATAGTCTTTATGTTATTAAGCCTTGAATCTATACTTTAATTTCAATACTCCCACTGGTTAGCTTTTAATACAACCGGTATTAAATCTTAAATTTCTGTTTTTTTTTGTGTATATATTCTTGATCAAGATCACTAGTCGAGGCAACCTAGTCATGTCCGTCTGTCTGTGCAAACGCTAAGATCTCGGAAACTTTAAAGCAACAAAGTAAGCATGCAGATTCTACAGATTCTTGCGACACGCAAGCTGGCTTCAGAAAAAAAATAAAAAAATTGTATTTTGTTCCGCTTGTCAATACCAACCGGCACGCCTAAAATTGTAAGAATTAGGCCATTAGTCTATAACTAATAACCTTATGCCCGTATCTATCAAAAACATCGTCAAAAACGTCACAGAAAGTAAATAAAAGTGAATATTTTAAGTATAAGTGAAAGTAGATTAGTGTGAAATGTGAAACGTAAAAATGTACTCGAAGGTATTTATACGCGTTACTCGTAGAGAAAAAGGGAATATTAGATTCGTTGGAAAGTATGTGTTAGGTAGAAGGAAGCGATTCCGACCCTATATATCGTATATACATATATTCTTGATCAGCATCACTAGCCGAGTCGATCTAGCCATGTCCGTGCGTCTGTCCGTCCGTACACCGAGAGAAATATTCAAGTACATTGTTCTTGAATTGAGAACATTTGTTCTTGAATTGAGAACATTTGTTCTTAAAAACATTTTGGTTTCAATATTATCAAAATTAAAACGAAATGGTGAGAAGAGAAATGTTAAATTGAGTTTATTAATCAAATTTTTGATAAGTATACACTACTGACTGGACTAATAATTTATTTGTTGAGATATACAATGTAAATACCGCCAATTCAATTTGATTCGAGCAAAATGAAAATATTTTCAACTTCAAACATCTCGTTCTATTTTTAAGAAGATTTTCAACTCAGATGAGAACGTCAGAATTTTCTCTGTGTATGAACCTTGAGATCTCAGAATCTATAAAAGCTAAAAAGTTGGGATTTTGGATGTAGATTCTCGAGCTTGTTAAATTATTATACAATTGAATTATTAAAATTTTTTTGAGATTGGCATTGACTATAACGTTCTCTCTTGTTTTACCCTTGCAGAGGGTATATTGATTTCAGTCAGAAGTTTGCAACGCAGTGAAGAAGACGTTTCCGACCCCATAAAGTATATATATTCTTGATCAGCATGACTAGACGAGTCGATCTAGCCATGACTGTCTGTCCGTCCGTTTCTACGCAAAGTAGTCTCTCAGCTTTAAAGCTATCGGGCTGATACTTTTCCAAAAGACTTATTTCTTTTGCAGGTAGTATATAAGTCGGAACCAGCCGGATCGGACAACTATATCTTATAGCTCCCATAGGAATAATCGGAAAAAAATATTTTTAATTATATCTTTGGTGTTTTTTAACATATAACCTCATAAGCTGGAAATAACATTTTTTAATTAGTTTTGAATTTCGAATTAAATTTTATCGAAATCGGACGACTATATAATATAGCTGCCATAAGATGGATCGGAAAATTGGTGGATGAAACAAATTATAGCTTCGATGTGTTTTGACATATTATCTTATACTATTGGGAATATTATTTTTTGTATTTTTAAATTTAATAATTATAACTGCAAGGGTATACAAACTTCGGCTTGCCGAAGTTAGCTTCCTTTCTTGTTTTATTTTGAAGTTAATAAGCTGACTAACGGGCTAAAGATAGTCGAGTGACTCGACTATAGCGTTCTGTCTTGTTGTACACTGTACTGCTAAAGACAATGCAATGGAGGCGGAGATATGCTAGCAGCAAACCGACTGTTTCCGAGATTACTCACGAGCTTCACCTAGCAACATAAAATGTTGATAACTTTTATATATTTGGTCCTATAATAAAAATTGTTGGTACTTACATGGGAATTTATAAACAAAACCGATTTATGCTTTTAGAAAATATTTAAACATGTGGGCGCCAGACATAATTTAGTGCCATGGGCGTTTGTGGGCGTGGCTCTCATTAAAATGTGCGGTGTGACAGACAGACGTTTCTGGTGATATATAATTCCATTTTTATCACAGTTCTTTTTAGGAATGTTTACTGTTTACGAATAATGGTAAAAATAATAATGGTTCGCGTTTTTACGGCGTGACGCTTAGATTTCGTCTAAATAATTCAAATATAACCTTTGATTTTCCGGGGTTCTATTCCCCGTAGGGTAGATGCCGAATGTTTTTTTTTTCATTTAATAATCTTTTTTAGTTTGCTAATTTATTGCCACCAATGACATTTACATAATTTTGAAAGTTTAAAAACTGGAGAAACCAGACGTTCAATAAAATGAAACATTTCTATTTGGAGTTCTTCGCGAATCTCTTTTGCGTTTACCTCTTTTTGCATAATGACGATTTTAATTTTTTTGCATAAAACATATAGCTTAGTCATTTTTGTTCTGTTGACACACTTTACAGCTTCTGTTTAAGCTATGTTCTATTTTTTAAATTATATCTTTAAGTGTCAGTTCAGGTCTTAAGAACTTATATACCTTAAACCGATTCAGTCCTGTTGGAGGTTCTGCGTATCTGACATCTACAAACTGCAGCACTTCGCGTTTTGTCCATGCTGTTTCGAGAATTTTTCCCTGGATGCTGCCTAATTGGGGCAGTTCGACAATTGTGTCTTTCTCCTCATCATATTGCCTGCCACGAACTCTAGACTCCACACCGGGTTGGAGGACAAGTACCAGGAAAACTGTTAGCCAGCACGCGAGCTGCATTTTCGGAGGATACCACAGATACCAACACTCTCTTTAACGCGCCGAACGCAACTGATCAGTGACTAGCCGGGACCATTAGCTTTTGGTCCGCTCTGACCCGAAGTTTCACCCCATGTCTGACCGAAAAAGCCAAATTAAGAGTTCGCAAAGGGAAACTGGCTAAAACAAAACTGAAAATGATTCGGCGTCCCCGAGGCTCGAGCTACAAATTTATGCTAATGGATACACGCAACAAAATAGTTACATTTAGATAAACTTATTTTTTCATTTATTTAAAACATTCATTTATTTCAAAACCACTACGAGAGCTTGAACTTTAATACAATTAATTTGTCGACTTTTAATGTATTGTTTATTTCAGAATATTTTAAAACAATGTAATTTTATTTAGTCACCTATATAATTTGTAAATTCATGTTATGTTTATATATAACATATATAATGTTTCTTCATACATGTTTAAGTACTCATTATTTTACTGAATATACTTATATTTAAAATAAAGGTATTTAAAGTTTCTGTAAAAAGAGTTAACATGTTTACTGAAAAAGTGTTCAACAAATTGTTTATAATATTTTCTTTTTGTGCAAGAACAGATTTCGCTGCTCTGGTTTTAGCTGCTTGCCTGCTCTGTTGATCATCTGTAAGTAAAAGCGAAAACTGGCCCTGACTTCTGATTTTTCGGATAGTTCAATCATTAGTCGCTCAGATTGATGCGAATACTTACCTGCAAATATTATACATCGTCAATTAACTTGGTTTGTCTTTCTCACGACGATGAAAGTGCGGGTAGCGCCAGACAAAATTATTTTCTAAACATATGCGGGAATTAAATTAAATTTTAAATTACCTTAATGGATGTCAAAAATTCTCCTCGCTACTGGTATTCACAGTACAAGGTATAATATCAATCATCATCATCGCTAGCTGCCGGAGAAAGCATTCGTGACGCTTCGGTAACAAAAAAGATCAACAACTTCTCACTAATCGCACGAGGAATATTATAGCTTTGAATAAGAATTTATATACACCTTTAACATATGTATATTTATTTAATTATTATTTTATATATTATTTTAGATTTTTAAGATTGCTTTAAAAAAAATTTGTCGAATGAGCATCTCTGTTACTTATTGGCCTTAAGTCAATTAAAGCAAGTCGATTATTTTTTGCTCATCAATTTCTGCCAATTCTGATCTCAGGCTAACAAAATAATTAATTCGAGGAACAAATGAGTTGTCACACTTAATTTAAATTGTATTATGCTTTTAAATTAATTCTAATTTGAACTCTTCTCGTAGCCACACTTTTGTGAACCTGGCTCCTGAACAGTCCAAAAAATGATTTATGGGGCCAGTTTTTTTAAATCAAAGCAGATTCGCCCCGCTAGATCGCTTTTTCACAGTTAGAAGTAAAAAAAAAGTACCTATTTAGTATTAATTGACCATTTTTTCGATAGCCATATCTAAAAATATAAATAAATATAATATATAAACTATTGTAGCAACATTTATATTTGTAATTTGTACAATTTGTACCCCAAAATATTAAAATTTTACAACCAAGTATTATATATATCTAATCAATGTATACAATTGAGAACGAAAAAATCCTAGATCGGTTCTCCTCAGATTGAGAACTGTGTCTCCTCACTTGAGACGAAAGCAGTCAGTGAGGGAAAACGTAGAAAAAATGAGAGTGAGCCCAAACTTCTCTTTGGAAATATCGGGAAGTTATTGAAGTCAGCTGAGACTCCGTGTCGCTGCAAATTCACTTCTTCTTTTTTGTGCAGCGTGCGGTTAAATTGATGATGAGTGAAATAGAAAGTGACGAAAAATTGAAGGACCTGCTCCGCGAGTTTAACTTGATAACGTACATAGTAAAATCAGAATTTGTGTTATTCAATTCAATGTTTTTTATTCGTGCACTTTTTTCTTAAGAAAACGAAATCGGAAATGCGATGTATTTACTGTTCTTATACACAAACATATTTTTTTACGTATGTACATATTGAATAATAAACTTATATGTCGAATAATTAACACAGACTTCAAACTGCACGCACAATGACACACACATAACCACAAATGTAAATAAATGTAATATGTAGTGATTATTTTTCGGAACTTCAGTACGACATAAATGTAAAAGATATATGTATGTACATATGGTGTATGTAATAATATATATTGTTTAAGGTGCCAGAGTTTCCTACGAGTGCCTTGAGTACATTAGGGATGAACTACATTTATAAGTTATCCGAATTTGTAACACCCTCCTCCATGTATATCAACTTGATAATGAAATGAAATAAAAATATATAAATATATAACTTTTAAAAAAGTTGAATTTTTATATAAGACGTGATCTGGGAGCGAGAACGATTTATGCTTGAATCCGAAAACGATTCATCTCAAAATTGAAATCGATTCGATGTTGAAACCCAGAACGATTCATCTCGAAATCGAGATCGAATTTATGCTGAAACGGAAAATACTTCATCTCCATTTAGAAAGCACACATTCTCAAAAGCCATTCGCAAACCGAGATCTGGATTCACTTTTGAGATCGAAAATACTGAAATCGAGTACGCTGAGAGCGGTTTTTTCTATGAGTGTATATGTATCACATGCACCTTTATATAAGGTTGACTGCCAATTTTTATACCCGTTACTCGTAGAGCAAAAGGGTATACTAGATTCGTCGGAAAGTATGTAACAGGCAAAAGGAAGCGTTTCCGACCCCATAATGTATATATATTCTTGATCAGGATCACTAGCCGAGTCGATCTAGCCATGTCCGTCTGTCTGTCCGGATGAACGCTGAGATCTCGGAAACTATGAGAGCTAGGCTATTAAGATTTGGCGTGCAGATTCTTGAGCTTCTTACGCAGCGCAAGTTTGTTTCAGCAGCGTGCCACGCCCACAAACCGCCCAAAACTGTGGCTCCTACAGTTTTGATGCTAGAATAAAAATTTTAACTGAAATGTACTGTTCTCATCAATACCTATCGATTGATTAAGAAAAAGTTTGCCACGCCCACTTTTACGCCCACAAACCGCCCACAAACTTAAAAAAATCGTAAATATGAACGTGGATATCTCGGAAACTATCAATGATAGAGAATTGGGATCTCAGATTTAGATTCCGTAGCCTTGTGCGCAGTGCAAGTTTGTTACGCAAATATGCCACGCCCACTCTAACGCCCACAAACCTCCCAAGCCTATGGCGCCCACAATTTTCATGCTAGATACAAAATTTTAACTGAACTGTATTGGTCTCGTCAATACCTATCGATTGACTCAAAAAAAATTTGCCACGCCCACTCTAACGCCCATAACGCTTAAAATCGTCTACCGCCGATAGGTGGCGCACTTCGATCTCGCTTTGCGTCTTGCATATCTCCATTTCCCTTTGGTCCCTTTAGCTGAGTAACGGGTATCTGATAGTCGTCCTTGTTTAACTATAAAAACGCTTGAAAAAAAACCGTGTATGTTCAATTAAAAAATATATTAGGACAATTCTTCGTCAAAATAAATAAAAGCGAAAATTTGAGTCTGGAAGGGGTGTGGTTTTACTGCTTCTGGGTGCGCGTGGACTTTCTAGCAATGAAAACCAAGTTTTGGCCACGAGCCTCATTGGCAGCCCTCTCGCCTTCGACGTCGTCCTCTTCATCCCCCTCGTTGGAGGCGGTCCACTGACCCTGCTTGCTGGCCGCCAACAGAGCCGATTCCAGATCGTAGTAGTCCTCGTTGACCAGGCTATATCCTTGTTTCACCTCCTCCACGGCAATACGGTACTCGTCCAGGTAATTGTCGCCGAAACTGACGGTGCGGCCGATCCTCATGTAGGGTCCAGTTTCGTCACTCATCGTCGGCCAGGCGGGCAGACCTGGTGCTTGGGGAACCCCCGTTGTTGCAAAGGACGTCCACAGGGCCACCATGCGCCGGGCCACCTTGAGATCACGATTCGAGTTGAGCGAAAGGAATCGCGGCCACGGAAACAGGTACAGGTTGTCGTCCGTAAGCGAAACACCCATGTCAAAGGGCACGAAGCTTGCCTCGTTGTCACCTGTGGCATAGCGATTCTGCTCACCCTCGTAGTCAAAGCTGTACAGGTATGTACTGTTGGGCAGCTTCTTTGCGTTAGCCTGCAGGACCAGCAACACAGGATTCTTTAGAGAAATCGTACTGCAAAGCTAGATGAAAAAATTACTCGATTAACAAATAATAAAATATAACCTATTTTCAAGAAACTTCGAGAAAATTATATAATTTCAAAACTTAACTTTCTCACAAAGCTAAAATAAAAACTTTTCGATCTGTTATTGATTGAAATAAAAGACAAGTAACCAATAATGAACAACACATACATCAATCAGACCAGGGGTCAGGCGCCTAAAGCTGCCGTTCTTAACATCAGCATCAGTAAATATCTCCTCGTCGGAGAACTCCCTCCACGATCCAGTGGGATCCGCGCCATTGGCCTGTTCGATAATGGTATCGATATACTGCCGTGCGGTCAGTTTGTCATCCAAAATCGTCTCGTTGAAAATATCCGCAAAAATGTCTGCAATGAAATAAAAAAAAACCTTTGACTAAAAATGTCCATAAAAATACGTACTCTATGGGGCTTATCGCACTGTAAGTACGGGAATATTAACCATTCCGATTCATTCAGTAAAATGTTAGCAATCCAAATATAAGGCCCTTGCATATGCAGTTGCATATATATATATATATATATATACTTTTGATCAGCAACAGCCGAGTCGAAACCAGTCTTTCCGTTCTTAAAAAGTCTACTTTCTTTTCCAGGTAGTATATAAGTCGGATTGACTCTTTTGCGATATATACTTTTGGACTTACAAAATACTGCTTGGTCGTCTATGGACTATTTAAGCCCATTTTTTGTCTCGTAATAAGTCAAGGAAAGGCATATCCACCTGCTTATGATTCATGAAAATATCGTCTTTCGTTCGCCTAACCTACCTCTAAGCATGAAGGTGCCGCCGTGCTTGACGCTACCTCCCATTGTGGGATAAGCCTGGAACTTCTCGGCGGCCAGCAGGCGACCGGGGTGCTCCGGCAGAATTCCGGATGGCCCTCCAATCACGAGCTGCACTCCGCCGTACGCTCCACCTGACAACGAGGGCTGGTCCTCGCCGTGGACGCTAAAGGCGGCCAGGAGCATGGTGGCATTCAGGTGGCTCAGGCACTTGTTCAGCTGATCCACCTTGGCGGGCTGTTTACAACCCGCGATCCGCCCGATGGCCTTGGCGGAGCCCAGGGGCGCGTCTGTGATAAAGGCGGGCGACAGAGCGGTGCCCGACTGATAGATGACGCGGTGGAAGAGGCCTGCCGGAACTGCCGGACTCAGGGTGAGCACGTTGACCAGCGCTGCTCCGCCCACTTGGCCGAAGAGCGTCACTCGCTGTGGATCGCCTCCGAAGGATACGATGTGCTGCTGCACCCACTCGAGCGCCAGGATAATGTCGGAGACCGCGGCATTGCCAGGCATCTCCTCGGTCAGAGTGGACAGGAAGCCAAAAGGACCAAGGCGATAGCGCACGGACACCAGGACGACATCCTGCTCCAACAAATATCCGGGAGCTGCCTCCACAGAGTCGCCGTCGTAGAAGAAGTCCCCGTGGATGTACACCATTACCGGCGAGGACTTGCCCTCCATCTGGTGTGGAAATAGACTCGTTAGACTCGTTTTAAAGCGACTTTTCAAGGCCCCTGTTAAAAGTTACAAATATGCATATTTACTTACCGCCTTGGTGTTTACTGTGAGCCGCAGACAGTCCTCCACGTCGAAGCCATTTTCTTCAAGCTTAGCAAATGCGGCCAGATCCTGAATGGATGGACAGCCGGCGTGTGGTCGATGGGCGGGAAGAACGCCCCTCCAAGACGGTGCTGGTTCAGCTGGCTGTGGGGAACAAGAGTTTAAATAAATTTAAAATTATTCATAGCTTCAGGCAGATCGGGCAGACAACTTGTTGGCCTATAACTAACTACGTTCTTATTCTTACTTTTCTATTTTTAGATTTTGATTTTAGTTCATTTAGTTACTCTGCGCCAGTTTGGTATACGTTATTCGACCAGCGTTGCTCGCCGTCCTCGATAGTATAGTGGTTAGTATCCCCGCCTGTCACGCGGGAGACCGGGGTTCAATTCCCCGTCGGGGAGAATGAGAAATCATTTTTTTATAAGTATATTTATTCTTTTTATATTCTTGTATGTTATGTTATTTTACATGTACTATCGAGGACAGATGTAAAACAAGTAATCGAGAAGACCCAACATTTGTGTATCAAAGATGAGAGAATAATAAATTATTATTATACAGCCTGGTAATGATATTAGTTAATAACCTTAAATCTCTCCGCTTTTCCATAGGGTATGTCCAAGAACTGCATTATCTTCTTTCCTGTCCAATCGGTGGTGAGTGTTCGTCCTCGGAGCCTTCCCAAAACGGGAACCGTTGCTGTAAAAACCTTGGGTTCCTGGGCGTTCTGCACCTGTTTCTTGTCGAGTTTCTGTTTCTGGCCTTGTTGGGGATTAGGACGCTTGTTTCTGCGGTTACCTAAGCCTTGGTTTCCCGGTCTGGGATTCTGCTGCTTCTGTCTATTAGTGCTCTTCTCCGCGAGGCCATCGGCCACAAAAATGGCCAAAAGGACGATTGCAAGGAGCAGTACACATCCACTTAACCGAACCATTTTACGTTTTGCTATATTTCAATCTACTGGTTTTGCCAGATGGAATCGAACTGTTGGCTGTCTGAGATCTTTGCCCACCAAGAAAACTTTCTCGGCATATTCGAGTGACTCTTGACCGGGCACAAGATATTTTTTAAAGTAAATGGGGTCAAGTCAGCACTCTGTCCAAATCTTCCTCTTAACTTGACCGTCACTTTTCGCGATTCCAATCGTTGAATATTCATCGAATCTAAAAACCAACTTTAGCGATATATAGCCGAAAGGCAAGCCTGCGAGCTGGATGGGATTATGCTCATGGGTATGAAAGTAAAAGAGAGCCAGACACAACCTGTTATATGATTGACCCATATATCCGAAGAAGGTGCAGTATGTTAAGCGCTTCTAAAATAAAATATGTAAACACGTATTTGGATTGCTTATTCTAATCGATTTAACTTACTGTACAAGGCAAAAAAGGTATTTCTAGTTTTCTTTCAAGGTCTGCTTATATTTGCTGACAAATTTCGTACAGCTAGGCTATATCTAGTACAACTTTGACAGATGTATGTACTTTTTCGATCCTCGCTCTCCTCGATCCTCGATCTTTTCTCCAATTCTCCAATTCTCCAATTTATATGTAAGATATTATCATACTTCATACTTTATAGGGTTTTAGTAGACCTTATGGAGTGATTACAAGTGGTACAAAGATCTATAGATACAAATATATTTTCTCAAATGACACAATGTTTTATAGCTATTTTTAGTCCGCCTTTGACAGTCTACAAAAGATTTGTACATAAGCATGCCTTGTTGCGCTCGTGCTAACACATTCCTTGATTTATGCGCACTCAAATTGTTAATTTTTTATTAATAAATTAATGTGGTAAATGTAAAATTAGAATAAAATGCATTAGACTACAACTAGGTAATAAACGCGCAAACAATTGCATAGAAATGCAGAAGTTCTCTAAAGCGAAGTATGTGGGAAGAAGATCCAGAAGGCGTGAATGGATGGGAGAACACCTGGTTGCGGGCAGATGACTCACAGTCGCCTAAATGTAGTACAGGCGCACAACCGATTTGGTGATGAGTGTCTCGTTGTCGTAGAAACTGGTTTGGATCGTCACATTGCCATTCAAGACCTTGGCGGGCATCATCTGGGACTCGGGCGCTGCCTCGATTGTCGACTGCCAGGTGTTGGTGGTGTTGGCGCCCACAAACCCCATCTCGAAGAACCATTCCTCCATAATGCGGCCCTTGAAGAGCACCTTCTGGTCGAGTCGGAAGTTCTCCATGGGCTCAATGGTGCTGAAGTTAATCTCCCGGGAAACCGCTCGCATGTCCAATATCTTTACCGGCACCCGAGCCTCGTGCTCCAGATCCGGTGCTGAGAAGTCCTTGTTCTCCTGCCATATAATCTTCCCACTGTCGGCGTCCCGCAGAATCATATAGTTGATCTGAAATCCCTTCTGGATCCGGTCCCCGGCACTCTGGTCGTCGGAACCCATCACTGTCCGTGAGTATTGGAAGTCGGTCAATCGGGTGCACTACCAGGTGGGAGCGACTAAGCGTTTACGTATACTTTCGGGCAGAAAATCAATTATGTTTATTTTTAATCCTAATACCGACCAGCTGTTCGGCTGAGAACCAGTTCACCTCGGCTTGTTAGCCGCGATTCTGGGTCCCGAGCTCGAACCAGTTCCATCTGCTCAGAACACGATAGTTGTTCTGGTTCCCTTATCGCAAAACATTTTTTCCTTCTTTTGAATAATAGAATGTAAAATGGTAAATCAAAATAAATCTACACTTAATAAAATAACTTAGTTTTCAACAGGCTTCGTAACTGAAACACACGTTTAAATATGAAAAATGTTAGTTAATAGTGTGAACATCATTGTTGACGTAACTGTCAAGTACAATAGTTTTTTTTTTAACATCACGTGTTATTAACACAAATGTATCATTTTCTTGACGTAAACGTGTCAAAGGAAAATGTGTCTTTGTTACAGTTTTTATTATTATTATATTAAAAATTCCAAATAAAAAAATGTTGGCGGATAATGAACATGACAGTTTGCTAGTTAAGCCTAGTACTCAGATCGGCTAAGAGTTTCACTAGTCGAAAAATCTTATTCTTTGTAGTGTGACCGAAGTTTTCAAAGTTCGCCCGCCATGCATATAGCATGGTCTTACTGTCAAGCGACTGGGCTTGTTGCCAAAAGGAAAACAAATCAATTGGAGAAATTTAAAAAGGTGGAGTCTGCTGGTACACAAAGAAATTAAAATAAAAATTAATGGAATGTTCAACGAATGTTTTTATTTACGTAAATTAGTAGTTTACAGCATCCTTCTCGTCCCACGGATGCTTCGCCATCCTTCCCGCGCCACCGCAGTCTAGCTCCGAGACGCAATAGGCATATTGGACCTTGAGGAAGTGGGAGACAGATTGGGAACGGGGTTGATCCGCTGATGCTGCAAACTGTTCCTTAGCGTGCGCCCTATTTTCCTCCTCCCCATAGAAGCCAACGGGTCCTCCAGCTCCGCTTAAGCTGACCAAGTAGCTGGTGGTGGTGGTGTCCGGAGTCCTAATGAAGAGGTCGTCGGATATCGTAATACTGGTGGTTCTGCTAAAAAGATACTTATATTAGTACAACGTAACCAAATTCTTTTGGCCAGGTCTTACTTTATTTACGAGGACTCGCCCCGGAGGATGTCCATTTAGAGAGCGGAATCCCACTCGGCATATTCCTTCGCACTGGGATTCTCTAGTGGATCTCCTCCAGCACTTTAACTATTCTGCGGATTTGCCCCTGTTGTGGTATTGCTTCCTGTCGGTGAAATCCCACAATAAAGGGCAACACCTTGGATTAGGCGTCCTTTTTCATCTGCACTGACCTCCTGCATCCGATTTTGGGGTTTTCCTTCCATTTTTAATTTTTAGTTTCCATATCGCCTTTGCACGAACACCGCCAAAGATCAAATTTCTTATTCTTTGGGCCGCGGCTAACGGCGTTCATCGAAATTCACTCGCAAAATCTGGTATTTTTTCTGGTATTTCCTTAGCTCATCTGAGTACCGCGCTTAAAAACTGACCCGACGAAAAGCTTTAGCCGCCTGTTTGCCTCTCGCTCACTCCTATGGTTAGCTCGCGGCTTTCGTCGATGTGAGTACTAGGCTTTAAGCGCGAATTCTTCAAATTAGGCTGTTTGTTAGTTTTATCTAGTTTAATTTGAAACCAATCATGAATTTATTTTCCATTTTACGATAGTAAGGTGATGGTTCTTCGGTGAAACCTTTTTTCCTTCTGCTCGCCTAACGAGCCACCTCCGGCTGGTTATCCTGGCAGCCCTTGCCAGGCTACTGATCGACTTCCTGTAGCCCCAGAGGAATGTTGAGCAGCTTGCGTCCAGGAGATACACAAAAACATGCATTCAACGTTTTCTGTGGGCTCTGTGGGATAAGGGTATTAAGAGCAGTTTTACAGGGGAACCCGAACTAGAATCATAAAAGGAACTGGTTCAGGGGCGAACAGCTGGCTGGCAAAAAGATAAACATTCCCAAAACACACAAAGTTAGCCATGATTATTTATGGTGTCTATATAGTTAGTAAGTCAGGTGGCCTGATATTCAACCTGGACAACAATGTCCCACGCATCGAGCACGAGAAGACATTCACATACCCACTGGACCTGGTGCTAGACTACGATTCCAAGAAGGTATCGGTGTCGTTCAACAGGAAGGATGGAATAAATGGTGGGAGTGTCTCGGAATTGGGTATTATGATCAATTAACAATATAACACCTTCGTACAGTGGGTCATGTCCTGGTGGCGGTAAACGGAATGCCCGTTAACGGAGTGGCCCTGGATGATGAACGCGATGTGAGGACAACGCTGGAGGCACCGGAGAACTATCCTATCAACTTGAAATTCAGCAGGCCCAAGATGACCACCAACGAGAAGATCTTTCTCGCCAGCATGTTCTATCCACTGTTCGCCATCGCCAGCCAACTGAGTCCGGAGCCCAAGAGTTCCGGTATAGAGCTCCTGGAGGCCGACACCTTCACGCTGCACTGCTTCCAAACGCTGACCGGGATCAAGTTCATTGTCATCTCGGAAACGGGTCTCAATGGAATCGATCTGCTGCTGCGAAAGGTTTACGAGCTGTACTCAGACTACGTCCTCAAAAACCCATTCTACTCGCTGGAGATGCCCATCCGATGCGAACTTTTCGACAACAAGCTCCAGGAACTCCTCGCCCAGGTCGAGAAAACAGGCATTAGCAATATTGATAAATAAATGTTAAGTATTCTTTGCACTCTGCTATTGGGATTGTCTTTTGTTAAGTTTAGAAAGTAATTAAAGGGTCGAACCTCATTAGATGCTTAAAAAAGCTATTCGCACTTTAATTGTACACCTTCTCAAGAGTTAGAAATGTAATAACTCTTAGAGTAAACGGGTATTTTGTAATTGGGGAAAGTATGTAACAGCTAGTCGGAAACGTTTCCGACCCCATTAAGTATATATGTTGCTGATCAGGATCCGTGTCATTCTAGCCATGTCTGTCCGTGTCAACGCTGTGATCTCTGAAACTACAGTCAAAGGCAAAAATTTGGTTTGTATACAGATTGTAGTTCCTGCGCAGCGCAAGTGTCTCGCTAGGTGGAGTTACAATTTGTCATGTGGATTCAATTAGTGGACATAAAGCCTATGTTAGCTACAGCCGAGTATCTCAAAATCGCAAAAAATGTGCCGCCAACATTTAAAAAAAAATGTTCAGTTTGCTTGTTTTTTTTAATTTCTCAGTATTCACCGACCTGCCAAAAATCTAGTCGGAACATTAGTTAATAATTTAAGTTGGTTAATTGATTGTCGAGGCACTCAGCTATAGCCTTCTTTTTTCTTTTAATACTGTATAATCTAAAGTATA
The DNA here is from genome assembly GCF_014743375.2 of Drosophila subpulchrella. Taxonomy (NCBI): domain Eukaryota; kingdom Metazoa; phylum Arthropoda; class Insecta; order Diptera; family Drosophilidae; genus Drosophila; species Drosophila subpulchrella. The sequence continues at coordinate 483,999 of NC_050610.1, forward strand.
GATAGAAGTTTTATTTTTACATTGCTCGATCATGTGTAGTAAAGTTTGTGAGACACAAATTGTCCAATCGTCTGATTATATCTGCTATAATTACCATACAAAATTAAAACACCAGTGGGAAATGGTTTAAATTCTCCAATTCGTATTTTGATTTTGTGTTTATTCATTCAGCCATCTTAGAAGTAGTTTGTATATTTTACATACTCATATAAAAATAGTTCTTTGTTTAGCATTAAATATATATTACACTTTCAGCGCATAATCTAGACAACACCCTAACCTAAAACAATATATTGCATGGCCTATATGAATGCTTTGTGATCCACGCACAAGTAAAAGATAACCAAATAACCAACAAACTCAGTACATGCTAGATGGTGTATATATATATATAGTTATTTATAATAAACTTCTTGAGCAAAACATGACTCCAAAAATAGATTTCAACTGCGTTAAACATTTAAAAATTAAGCAACAATTTCCAAGATACCTACTTAGGGACTAATAAAAAGTATCAAAATGATTCAAGGCATAACAATTAAGTAAGTTCCTCATTTTCAATTTTATCTCTGTGTAGCACTTGGTGGGGGGAGTACAGCAAGAGTGGGCCTGTATTTATGTGGGGCGTGTGCTTATAGGGTGTCCTATTGCAAACTGTATATTGCACCGATTAATCCATCCTTTCAGTAACCAGTCTCTGGCTCCTGTTTTAGCGTCATTCTACAGGGTTCTGAAATAGATACAACAAATATATTTTACTACGTTTGATTAGGTTCTCTTATGTATAACAAATGCGCAACTTTTAATATTAATAAAATATGCTTAGTTTTTTCATAAAGTAATAATTAATAATTACAGTCTTCAATTCTAATATTAAATTTGGCTAATAATTAGCCGATCCAATAATAATAATGATTCCAATTTTAAATATTAGAAAAAATTGAAACTTTTGTTTGTTTTCCAATACTACCTACCCAATCCATAGCCAGCGGATGCGGATAACAGCTCCGATGCTCGGATCTTCAGCGGAGTGCGCCGCAGAAGTTCCTCAGCACTACTGCCCTCGCTTCGATTGTATTCGTTGAGCGTTATGTCGGCGGGATTGCGCAGACCCAAGCCACCACCGCTGGACACTTCGACCGGCGAGGTGATCGCTCTTTGGTAGGGATGCATGCGCTGGGGACTGTGCTGTGAGGGCAGTGATCCATTCCGACTGCCATTATAGTGCTTGACGGGCATGTCCATGTAGGAGCTCTCCTGCTGCTGCTGGTGCGTCGCATGTTGCTGATGTTGCTGTTGTGACTTGGGGCTGTTGAGCGGGGGCGAGATCGCGGCCGGGGCAACGGATGCGGGCGCAGAAGATGTGGACGAGATGGCTGCAGCAGATGCAGCTGCCGTGCTGGCCGCGTAGGCTCGGAAGGAATCTTCCCCGCTGTTTGCCTCGATCAGTGCCTGGATGTGCTGCACTTCCAGGTCTAGAGAATGTGTTCCTGGGCCACTTGTTGTGGCCAGCGAGTCCAGGGAGGTGTTGACCTGACTGCCACCCTCCATGTTGCCTGAGTGGGTGGGGCTCTGATAGTCATTCGACTGATTGGGCGGCGACAGGGGCAGAGGGTTGTCGGCCAATTCTCCTGTGAAAGCACAAATAAATATTTAGTCAGTTATTATTCCGAGTACACTGAAATTTGGATATATTCGCACCTCCCAGCAACATTTCCTGAAGTAATGAATCGATGTGGGCCACACCAAAGATCTTGGCAAACTGAATCTGTTCGATCATCTGCCAGGTGATAGACTGCAGAACCGGCAGGATAAGCAGGATCTCGCCAAACCGACCGCGTGACTCGTATTGCCTATCCGATATGTAGTCCTCGAGATTATTGAGTATCTGATGCCGTAGCGATTTAATGCGATGTGGTTCATTTAAGCCTTTGGCATCTATAGAAGGTATATATATTAAAACACTCCATCCATGGTAATTCCGGGAAAAACTCACTGGGGTCGAAGAAGACTAGGGCCTTGATACAAGCGAATTCAGTTTCGTCGATGCCCACATCCTTCATAACCGTCACCAGTTCGTCAATGATGCGGGCGCCAATTCGTGAGATGTCCAGATTGGGTGACACAAGGGGATCTGTAAGGGAAAATAAAGAAAAACTTACAAAATAGTTAAGACCCAATACCTGATCTATGAACATTACCTGGACAGTGCCTGGTAATCACACAGTTGTTGCTCAGCAACAGGACATCCTTGAGGTGCATTGAGCGACGCGACAGACCCAGGAGCAGGTGCTCACCGGCGTGGGCTCGCAGCAGGGCTACTTGGTCGTCCAGCTGCAGCTCGTTGAAGGCCGGGATCTGTTTCGCCCATTCCACCAGGGTCAGCAGCTGCTGCTTCATCGACTCGCAAACGTCGTTGATGCTGGCAAACTGCTTCGTGGAGAGATCCTCGTTTATGTTTGGCTCCATAGCAGCGCCTGCCTTTGACTGGCGCGATTCATTCTCGGCCTTGACCAATGAGATCACCGACAACCCATTTCCCGGATCCGGGTCGTCGTTGGAGGTCCGCCGGCAGCTGATCCGGTCGCGCTCGTTTTGGACCGCCTCCTTCTTCATGCCCGCCTTGAAGCACTTCCTCAACCGGCAGTAGCGGCACTGGTTCCGCTTGTCCTTATCCACCACACAGTTGCGCGAAAATCTGGAAAGCAAAGTTAGAGTTCAATAAGGGCGTGCACTATTTACGGATGGATCACACATAAAACTTTGAATATTCTAGTCTCTTCTTACTATTATGTTACGATATTGAGAACGTTGAACCCAATATGTACTTGAACGGGTTTAAAGAACGAATGTTCTTAATTCAAGAACAATGCACTTGAATGTGTAGAAAATTAAACTTTTAAGTATTCGGCTAAATAAAAATAAGTAAATACCACTTTTTAATACTTAAGTAAATACTGAGCTTGTTTTAAAGGTATTTAATATGTCTAACCTGGGTACAAATTTCAACGTACCTGCAGGTATACTGGTGGTTCTTCCTCACACTCCTTCTGAAGAACCCTTTGCAGCCATCGCAGCTCGAGGCGCCGTAGTGTTTCCCCGTCGCCCGATCCCCACAAATGGCGCAAACCGTCGGCGATTGCTGTTGTTGCTGCTGCTGGTGTTGCTGCTGCAACTGCTGCTGACTGCTACTGTTGCCGCTTCCGCTTCCGCTTAGGTTGTTGTTGGGCGAGAACATGCTGTTGTTGTTGTTGTTGTTGTTGTTGCTGCCACTGCTGGCACTTCCGGCTCCTACGCTGCCGGCATTGCCATTTCCGTTTCCGTTGCAGAGCGCAAAGTTCTCGCTGCTTTGGTTGCTACTGTTGCTCAATCCCAGTCCTACGCCATTGGGGCTGAGGGCGTGGCCGATCGGACTGTGAGGCTGCGAGGCAGCCGGGTAACCAGCGGCCAGGGCATCCGCGTGCATTATGTGGCTCTCCGATTCTGAAAGAGCGAGGTAAATGGAAGTTAATAGGGGGATCAGTTTAATGTGTTCCCAGACTTATAAGGATTTCCACTACCTAATGCAAATAAAATTTGGCATAAAAAGGGATACAAGTTACTGGAAACGGTACGACCTCAAAGTAAAGTATATTAATATAATCAGAGAAGCCTCTAAAGTATGTCTACGGTGGTAGCTTCTTACCAGACTGTAAAACGTAAATTTTAGTTCTATAAAATTGGATGTCTTTCCGTTGGGATGCGTTATGCCAATATCACAAAATATGAATTAAAAAATGGATGGTTGATCAATAGCCTGGTTTTAAATTTAAGTATAATAGAAGGAGCATTTCAATTAGAAAAGAGACACGATATTTTGATTGTTGAAATTGATTTTTTTAATACATATATATATATAATATTATTATTATATTATATATATATAATATTAGGAAGGGCTGAAACGTAAAACGATTCGCAATAAATGACCCGTCATGCTGATATTTACAGTTTTTAAGTCTTAGGTGCTGGGCACACGCACAGTTTTAAACGTTGCTTGTGCCTACGCGAAATCCTCTCTGCAGTTTTATATTTACTGGATACGCTTTTAAAGTGCACCGGCAATCGTTGGGCGAAAGAACGTATATAGAAATAACTAATAGAACTCTCTAACAAGTATATTAATTAGACATATTCATTATTGCCAGAATTTGTAACTTTTTGTAATTTTCACTGTAAAGTGTATAAACATGAAATGAATTTAAAGTAATACTTTTTTGTTTTGTTTATCAGTTTGTAATAGTTAAAAACAAACCAAACCTCCTCGGCGCCCCTATCAAAAATCGCGCAATAGCAAAAACCGAAATGACATAAACAATAATAATAACAAAAACAACACACCGTCGCTGGAGGCAGTGCGGCTGGCGCTGCTGTCGCGCCTGCGTCGACGTCGACCCGCTGCCGTTGGCTCTTCCGCTGCAACAGCGACCCGCCCACTGCCCCCTTTGCCACGCAACAGAATGTTGCCAACGGCAGCGCGCTCGCGACTAGAAATTTTAACTCTACCGGACTTGCGCACCATTTTAATGCAACTGATTAATGAAAAAACATGCGACTCGAAACTTTTCAGTCGCGTATCGCTGTGTCTCTGCACCTCTCTCGCTCTCTCTCCGCCAACGCACAGTGGGGTAAATTTAAAAATGGCAATAAAACTATCTCACTCAAATTTTAATTAAACTAAAATAAAATGTATAATTATTTTAATTGAATGCAATGTTTTTTAGTTACTAACTATCTAAGGTCTTATATAGCTAAAAAATTGTAAGTGCCGATTCAACCACTTAAGTCCCCGTTTTTTATTTTGAACATTTTTAATTTTAATTTCCACGGTGCGCTTTCAGTGTGTGCGTTAATCGACGCTTAAATCAATTCAACTGTGTTTGCATATCTCGCTCTCTCTTCCTCTCAAAGAGAGAGAGAGCGAGGCCCCAAAACCAAGCTTGGAGCTCTCACATACAATGATAAGCAGCCACAGAGACAGAAATTCATCTGGAAAAAAATAAACAAATAAATGAAATGTGTAGAAAAAAAGCCGGCTTTAATTTGGGCATCGTTATGAGGGATCGTGTGTGTATGGGAAAATCATTTGGGGAGACGGAGAAAGAGAGAAACCAGAAATACTAGTAAAACGTAGAAGAGGAAAAGTCGGCAAATAGTAGTTACTTTTAATAAAATACAATAAAAGTGGTCATACAGTGCGATACACACAAGAATATAGCGAACAATTGTAAGTTATGGATACCAAATCCATGCAAGTTAATTAAAAAAAATTGTTTCCTCTATTCATATTATAAAATACGATGACCTGGGGTTTTAAGGAATAAAGAGGAGACAGAACATTGAATGTTATTTAATTTAACTACTAGCTGTTTAGAATTTTACAAAAATAAGTCGAGATACCGTCATTGATGTTAAATTGCTATAAACAAAATTTGCACTGCCCATACGTGGCTACGCCGTACAACTAATGTACTCAGGTGACATCTCTAATTTAATTCGATGTATGTATGTATACCTTCATATTGTTTAATGAAGATCGTGGAAAGATTTCGGTTTTTAATAACGTGTATGCACAACTCGCTGAGAACTTCCTTTAATAAACGCTTTTAAGGCAGAACGAACAATGCGATTATCTCAAAGCAATCGCGATGGGTGTGTTCTGAAAGATTTTCCACTATTTAACTTATTAGTTTTCATCTCCCGGGAATTCTCTTTCAGTTAATTGATTGGCAAACATTTACAATTTTAATAGACTTTTCAACAGCAAATTGCCCAGTTTGTTTATAGATTCTCAGATAGTTGATCACGGCACCCCGACAATTCGATCTACGATCGAAAACCTAAAATATGTACATTTATCGTCACTGCTTGAAAATCTAACTCGGAATAAGATCCGTCACTCGACTAAGAGAAGTTCGAGTAAAAAAACAGCGCTGATAATTAAGGTGCAAAAAGTTCTTATCTATCTGCGCATGGGTGTGCTTTTGTTGTTTTATCACAGTAAATGTTGTTGTTTTTGCAAAGCCGAAGAAAACAAGACGAAACACCAACGATTACAAAAGGTAAATAAAAAAGCATAATACTCGTTTGCTATCATTTCGCGCATAAAACTTTCTCGCCCCGCACTCGCTATCCCTGTCGCACACTACCTTCGTTTCGCTCGCACATTCCGCGGGTGCGAAAAAAGGCCCCGGTGTAAGTTTTATATAGTCAAGTCATCGTTAGAGTTCACTTTTTTAGCTGCGTCATCGTTAGTATTGCAAAAATGTTGTTGGCGCTTCTGATGCCCCCTGCTGAAGTGGGCAAATCGTAATCGGAGATTAGAAAACATCGGATTCTTGATTCGCCAAAAAATATTATTTGAAGTATTTTCTATGCGTGGTTTTGCGCAAGTAGTTTATGGCTCTTGATAAAACGAAAGAGCTGAAAACAGCAATCAAAGGTGTAAGTATGTGCAATAGGGTGGACTTTTTAAGGTCATATGAGCTCATTTAAAGTTGCATTTTAAAGTTTAGACGGTGCGCAAAGGCCTCAAACCTTCTTTACAATTGACCAACACAACACATCAAAATGTTTCTTCCTTTTCTTAACTTGTCAACTTTTTGGTTCTGATCGCATAGGGGAAATAAGAACCTTCACGAATTGAATCAGCTTGAAATAGCCTAGTACGAAGAGCTTTGGTCTCTGAATCGGAAAGGACCGTGCTCGGACCCCAATTTTTTGTCTGCTCTATTTATATAAGGTGGACAGAAGACTTAAATTAATTATGTGGTATTCATACTGAAATAGCGATTGTACTTTAAATTTTTGAAGATTAAGGGCTATGTTACCATAAAGCAATTCGCATACATATATAAAAGTTAGAATCTTTAAAATGGTGGTTTAGGCTATCTCGGTATTGAGTATTATTTTTATGTAGTATTTGGCTTCCAGAGATTTTGACTTTAGAAAACTCTGAAAGCTAAAAATCACCGTACCGTCTAAAACCATATTTATCATATTTATACCCGTTACTCGTAGAGTAAAAGGGTATACTAGATTCGTCGGAAAGTATGTAACAGGCAGAAGGAAGCGTTTCCGACCCCATAAAGTATATATATTCTTGATCAGGATCACTAGCCGAGTCGATCTAGCCATGCCCGACTGTCCGTCTGTCTGTCCGGATCAACGCTGAGATCTCGGAAACTATGAGAGCTAGGCTATTGAGATTTGGTGTGCAGATTCCTGAGCTTCTTACGCAGCGCAAGTTTGTTTCAGTAGAGTGCCAAGCCCACTTTAACGCCCACAAGCCCCCCAAAACTGTGGCTCCTACAGTTTTGATGCTAGAATAAAAATTTTTACTGAAATGTATTGTTCTTATCAATACCTATCGATTGATAAAAAAAAATTTGCCACGCCCTCTTTTACGCATACGAACCGCCCACAAACTTCAAAAAATCGTAAGTATGAACGTGGATATCTCGGAAACTATCAAGGATAGAGAATTGGGATCTCAGATTTAGATTCCGTAGCCTTGAGCGCAGCGCAAGTTTGTTACGCAAATATGCCACGCCCACTCTAACGCCCACAAACCGCCCAAACCTGTGGCGCCCACAAATTTCATGCTAGATACAAAATTTTAACTGAATTGTATTGGTCTCGTCAATACCTATCGATTGACCCAAAAAAAAATTTGGCACGCCCACTCTAACGCCCAGAACGCTTAAATCTGTCTACCGCCGATAGGTGGCGCATTTCAATCTCGCTTTGCTGCTTGCATATCTCCGTTTCCCTTTGGTCCCTTTAGCTGAGTAACGGGTATCTGATACTATACTCGACTATAGCGTTCTTCCTTGTTTTCTTTATGTAATGCATTGAGGATATCAAAAGGGAATACATAACGGGGTTAATCTTAAAAATTTCATACAAAAAAGTCCCCCTAATGTACATACATAGACTTCGCGTTCCTGATAAGAATCTAAAAATAGTGTAGCGACCTGAGATTCGTATAATACCAACACAGTTTCTTATATATTAATGTCTTTCAATATATATGTATGTACGGTCTAAATTTCTTTAATTAATGTGCCGAACACAATTTTTGGGGGCGGCGTACGACGAGCCCCCAAGAAACGACCAAACAACGTTTTTATAAATAAATAAGTCTAGAGAGCGGTTCCGATAGAGAGAGTCAAGTATTTTGCGCCTAAACGATAATTTTTGTTTTGACTGGTACATCAATACCAAATCATATTCTTCTATTTCTCTTAGTGTTGTGTAGTATTTAATTAACTAAACTATTATCTACCAAAATAAACTATCAAGCACTACAAATAAAACCACTCCCTTTAATAACAACATTAATTAATAAATAATTGTATTATTCTAGAGCACCTTTAAATCTTATAACTGTCCCAATTCATATTTTTTAAAAGTTTTCTATCGCGTTCCTTCTCTCTTAAAAAAAACTCATCTTTAGTAGAATAATATGTTATACATATATAAGAAATAACATCATTCCAATATAATTATTCTAACAAACACGAGTTGGATGGGAACTTTGCTCGAGCTATGCAAGATGTGTATTTATTTTTGGACGCAATGTTGTTGTCTATCAGACTTGTTCAGACGTTTGAAAAAGGCATTTATATATGAAAACAAGTAGAACGCTATAGTCGAGTACCTCGACTATCAGATACCCGTTACTCATCTAAAGGGACCAAAGGGAAATGGAGATATGCAAGCAGCAAAGCGATATTGAAATGCGCCACCTACCAGCGGTAGACAGATTTAACGTTATGGGTGTTAGAGTGGGCGTGGCAACATTTTTTTGGATCAATCGATAGGTATTGACGAGACCAATACATTTCAGTTTAAATTTTTTATTTAGCATAAAAATTGTGGGCGCCACAGGCTTGGGCGGTTTGTGGGCGTTAGAGTGGGCGTGGCACTCTTCTGAAAAAAACAAAGAAGCTCAGGAATCTGCACCCTAAATCTCAATAGCCTAGCTGATAGTTTCCGAGATCTCAGCGTTCATCCGGACGGACGGACAGACGGTCAGACGGACATGGCTAGATCGAGTCGGCTAGTGATCCTGATCAAGAATATATATACTTTATGTGGTCGGAAACGCTTCCTTCTGCCTGTTACATACTTTCCGACGAATCTAGTATACCCTTTTACTCTACGAGTAACGGGTATAATTACTTAAGTAGTATTCTGAAAAAACAGGAATTATTATCATATCATATTATTATCAAAGTTGTATAGCAACCAACACAAACTTTTAGATCAGTAAATTGATTTATATGTCTCGTTATATTTAGGAATATATTGGCGTAATGAAATTTATTTCCGGCTGCCTTTATGCCTAAAACCTTTTGAATTGTATTGCAATGGTCAGTTATTCGGTTAGTCACGAAAACAAATGAAATTTCATAAGAACTGAAAAGTTTCATAGATTGCAGATTGTAAATTATTTAAACATATCCGTAAAAAAACAACTTGGACCACTTTCGTGGCAGCATTCAGTTCTTCATCTTTATAAATTTATTGCGGAATTTTCGGTGGAAGAATAAAAGTCAAGGTGCCAAATTAAAGGTTTTGTCATACAAATTTGGAACTGTATTTTACAGAATTATTAAATAACGAAAAACTTTATTTTTATAGATAGATAGATATAGAATGGTCGAAAGAATCGTTCACATAACTTGGTTGGGAATATATATACAGTGGTCGGCATAAGTATTTTGACAAAACAAAAGTTAAATATACTCATAATTTGAACTTACTTCGTGTAAACTATAGGCATCAATGGAAAGGTAATTTCAATGCCGTTTGAATGATTTCTTTACCCATTCAGTATTTATTGAAAAGGACGAATTTGTGTAAATCAACTTTTAAATTTTTTTTAAAAACTTTTTTCCTCGACTTGAAAACTTAAATTTTTTGATGCAAAAAGTTTCTTCAAACAAAAATAATAGTAACTGCAAAAAGAATTTTTCAAAAATCATTTTTCTTATATTTTTTATGAATTTTTGAAAATGCTTAAAAACAGGCATTTGAGCCATATTTTTCTCTTTTTCATACAAATTTTTTCCGACATTGTCACCTTCAAAAAATCATAAAAAATATAAGGAAAATGATTTTTGAAAAATTCTTTTTGCAGTTACTATTATTTTTGTTTGAAGAAACTTTTTGCATCAAAAAATTTAAGTTTTCAAGTCGAGGAAAAAAGTTTTTAAAAAAAATTTAAAAGTTGATTTACACAAATTCGTCCTTTTCAATAAATACTGAATGGGTAAAGAAATGCATTGTATCATTCAAACGGCATTGAAATTACCTTTCCATTGATGCCTATAGTTTACAAGAAGTAAATTCAAGTTATGAGTATACTTAACTTTTGTTTTGTCAAAATACATATGCCGACCAGTGTACATATATACAGTTTGTTGGGTAAAAAAGCTTATCAGAAAAATCTTGAATAAGCTTACACAGATTATAGAATATGTACGATAGACCTGAGCAATTTAGCAAAGACCTTAATTATTATTTTGTTTCATCAGCAATGTGAACAACTAGCATTAGCTCACATAAGTGTATACTTTTAAAGCCCCTTAACCCCATCTGGCCGCACACACATTTATAGCCCCCAATCGAGCTTTATATAGTCTCTTATCGTCGTCTCTGCGCCGCGGCAGAGAATCAATAACGTGCCTAATGGCAGCGAAGCTCCCAACCGCCGCTGATAGCACACATGTATGATCAATTTGAAATAGGCAAGGAAAATGGAAACACTGCAAATCGAAACCGAATCCAAAACAATAGCTGCACACACGGTGTTCACATGCGACAAGAGCAATAAGCAGAAATTGAAAATAAATCGAAGGTAGGGGGGAAATTAAAAATGAATCAGCGGGTTATCAGTGGACTGCTGTTGATATTCCAATTCCTTATTCCCAGCATACTCTGCACTTAAAAAGCCAAAGGGTATGGGGGTTAACAAGTCTAACATTCTATATTTAAATGTATATTATTATAAAAATTATATTATTTAGAAATACAACTTTAAGGTATATTTGGGCTTCTCATGTACAATTCCTGTATTTCATTTTCATTTGAGAGCTTTTTTGTAATTTTTTCGATTATGATTTTTTGTATTTCCTGTATCGCACATTTTTTATGAAGTGTTTCATGAAACATGATTTTTGAGTTATTAGAGCAGAAATTTTCATATCGTATTATCAGCAAAAATAAATCAAAGCAAGAAAGGAAGGTCCGTCGTCCGTTTTGATTTACAATTTATTCGAAATTTTAAAATATTAGAAGAATGATAGTCCCAAGAGTAATAGTTAATATGTCAAAAACAACGAAGCTATAATTTGTAAACATATTATAAAAAATATTTTTTTGATTGCTATGGGAGCTGTAGGATATAGTTGTCCGATCCGGCTCGTTCCTGCAATATAAATAAGACTTTTCGGAAGGTTTCATCCCGATAGTTTTAAAACTAAGAGACTAGGTTGGTAGAAACGGACAGGCGGACATGGCTAGGTCGACTCGTCTAGTGGTGGTGATCAATAATCTATCGGAAAAGTTTCCTTCACTGCGTTGCAAACTTCTGCCTGAAATCATTATACCCTCTGCTAAAGTAGTATGTTCGATGTCTTATTATTATAGTTACTTTACCCTTAAAAAGGGTATTATCCCGTCAGAAGTTTGCAACTAGGATTGGCAACACTTTCACCCTATAAAGTGTAAGAATTCACGATGAGCAGCATCAGGCAAATAAATCTAGCTCTGTTCCGTCGTCAGTTCGTTTTAATTTAAAGTGAATATCACAGATCAAAGTCAACAAACATGCGTAAAGCGGGCTTGGAAAACAAACCTATAGGAAGGGTACATATAACATTATCAGTAACTTGCGCAGCTGCATGCACCCACCCACGATCTAAACACATGACAACGCCCAGAAATTATGCAACTTTAAAGGTTGTCTATTCTATCCCTTTAAAATAATTGTCGGGGTTCCAAAAGATCCTTGAACTTGCAAGATTTTAGTTTTTACGCGACTTAATTGCACTTGTAGTTACGGGGAAACAAATGAAATCTACGTGATTGTCTTCGTCTCCTCCTGTAATTTTAGTTAATGATTTTGACCCAGCCGTGAAAAGGTTGTTTCCACTATTTGCAAAGTGCAATTAAATTCCGTATTCGACAAACAATCTACCATAAATATCGAACGGGCATAACCGGAAAGCCAAAAACCCAACTTAAGCATTGCATCATATTGGGAAAACAGGGTGGAAATTGGGAGTCAGAGTTTGGATGGAATAAACACTTGGGGGTGGAAATATCTGTGAAGTCACTGCAAGTATAAGCCTCAACACAAACGTTGAGATCATCGCCAGGAATTCCCGTGGTGATCTCTCTAAGATTACATTCGCACCTAACCGCGAACTTGGGGAACGACTCCTTCGCCATTAACTTGGGATGGACTCCCCACGGATGTTTACTACGGACATTAGAAATATCCAAGTTTCCATTATTTGTGCGAAAATCTACAAAGTCGGTTGTCAATTGAGTGCAAATATTGGTTTATCAATGATAATGCCACACTGCGCAAAATCTCGATATATTGCTTAATATATGTATATGAATTTATATTTAAAAACGATTCACAAAAAATATTTCCGACTTTAACTACCACTTCTAAAAATAAATAAATAAGTTTTATTCAAAGTTGTTCCTTTATATTTTTCTACCTTCATAAAATAATTACACCAGTTTTTACCTCTGTGTTTAAGGGAGTGGATTATTAAAACTGGAAATGCACTCATGCGGTTGTGAAATACTTTGGACATATTTGCAAGGAAAATATAAATGCAGTTAACGTTTTGGGGATTTTCCAGCTAACCGAATGCTATCATAGGTTTAAGTTGGGCTAATTTGGCAATTGAAAAACTAAAAAGAGTTTCTAATAATCGTATTTAGTCTGCTTCTCAGATTTCCCTTCGTTGACCTGATCCAATTAAAAGCGACGGCGTCTCGTAAGATTCAACTTTTTTATTGGCATTATCATTATTTTTATGACTAATAATTGCGCTCATATTGTCTATAATTAAAATACTAAAAACGTCTCAATTAAATTGTTATTAACCAAAAGGCAAAGCGGCAAGCAGCACACGGACCAATCAAACAGCAAAACGTCAGCTGAAACTATTGTATCTCTGTAAATGTATCTCCAGACCTGCTGCTGAAAGTAAAACTTCTCGACTGGTACTCAGAATCGAGTCAAGTGTAATTTCCATTAACTATGTTTGTTATGGTCGCCGTGTCCGTCTGGCCTCTTAATTGGGCGCTAACGTGTTTCAGATACATTTGTATCTCCAAATAGCAAATAGCCGACAGCAATTAAAGCAATCCTCGCCTTGAACCGCGTATCATGACATTTAGAACTTGACTGCGCCAAGCGCTCGATTAGTTCACCCATAGCTTAACAACTTAAACGTCTTTGATTTAATCAGTTTCTTATTTTGTCTGGATCATTCCCTACTGCCCTATTCCCTATTTTCAGATGCGACAGGCGCCAAAGACTACGCATTCTATTTTAACATTAATTAGCGAAGTCTGCCTTCCAGCGCCAAGCTAACTGCAAGTCACGGTGACTCAAACAGTGACTGAGGGCGTGTGAAAGCAGTGATTAAAAATCCCCAAACGAAGCTTTTATTAGCACTTTTCTGAATGGGTTGTATTAAACCGATAATGCAGCTGGTCAGCATGACCCAACACAAATTGCGCTGTGAACGTAACCTACCCCAAAAAAGTTTACATCATTACAAAACTGATGCCAAAAATTTGACTCAACCCGCTTGCTATTTTCCTAGTTTTTTCCTTATTTCTTCTGGATAGAATGAAAGTCTGCTTGTAGCCTTTTCTGGGATTTCTTTTTTCTCCTTTTTGGCGGATGTCTCTCTAGTTCATAAGGGAATTCTGTTACACATTAAGAATCAACTAGTTATCAACTTATCAACTGTTATTGTGTGAATCACATTAAATCAGCATACCTTAAGGTACTGTCAAATAAATATTATTCAACACTGTTAAATATTTAAGTTAATAACCAAAATAAAACATTCGATTTTTAGCTTATCTTCTTTTTTTTAAGTGTCTGCACTCAATCTGACTCAAATTCAGCTTTTTGACAGTGCTTAACGATAACAGCGGGATTTTGTAGATGTAAATCTCGAGGGGCCTTTTGTCTTACATATGCATGTACATATATAAAACGGCTTGTATTTCCGGTTAGATCACTGTCATTGAAGAACTAGTGATTAGTTCAATAAGGTAGCTATATAATTGCAAGAAATTAAGTAAAAATCGCTTCTATAGTAGTATTTGAAGTAGTTTTTCTTGTGATCACTGCTTTTGTTGAGGTTACCTACTGCTTATCGCTTTTTTTGTGGGCTTTAATATATGAAAAAAGTGACAAAAATAAACTAGTAAAATGCACTTTAACTAAAAAAGCAGAGGTCCCATCAAAATTATGGTTGTTTACTCTTGAAGTCAAAGGTTGAAAGTAACATTTCTGCTACATTCTTGTCCGGGGCTACGAAAACTTGTTTCTTTGACTATGATTTTCTTAGATCTGTGAAGTGATGGAAAATATCCAAGTTTGGGGTCCATGGGTAAAATTCTTTCATATTTTATAGCGTTTAGTCTTGGGCCACGAAAAAATACGGATTTGGTCGACCTGTGTAATTAACCCAACCAGTCGTGTGCGAAGATATCATAGGAGTTGGCTGAGTCATTTTAGGCTGGTTCTCTAATTAGCTTGATAATCACATCGCACTCTACTCTTCCGAAACCTCGCGGCCAATAATAAAATAAAAAAATCACATATTTTAATGTTTTTAATCTCAAGTTGAAGTTCGCATAATAACTGCATACATTTGTTTAAAACCTAAAAAGAAGATGAGATATCGCTCTAGTCGACGGCCTAGACTGTTACTCAGCTAAAGCGCCACCTATCGTTTACTCTTATCGGCTGTTTACAAAATTTCACTAAAACGCCATATGGCGTGAGACATAGGTGGCGTGTTGCTAAAATCTCACAATATGCATGAATATATCTCCATCACTCTATTGAATTTCCTAATTATTTAGTATTGTTTCGTTACAACTTCTTAAGGGGGTATTCTAGTCTACAGGCTCTAGTTTCGAGCCTTTTTTAACAATTAATTAAAACTAAACAACTGATACTTTTACTGTCGGGTTTTTTATCATTTGTTTATTTAACTTAGAAGAGTACATAAAATAAAATTTAAAAAAAAAACTTTTTTTTCATCGAGTTATGCGTCCTTGAAGTAGAGGGGGGAAAAAAAAGGCCGTGTCCTCGTCGCCATGATTTCTACCCTTGTGGTCAACTTAAAAATAAAAAAAAAAAAGATTCCTAATCAGTACGAACGTCGCTATGTCATGAACCAGCAAAACTAAAAAAAAATTTTTTTATCATAAAATGGCGGGCACTTAAAAAAAAGTTCGAATTTTTTACTATTTTTTTAATTTTATCGAATTTTTTAAAAATATTACAAATTTTAAATTCTTATTTTTTGTTGGTTCATGCGATAGAGAGATATTAAAAGAATATTCATGCCAAATTTTAAGTAAATCGGCTGATTAGAACTTGAAATATTATGGCTACCGTATCAGAAAAAGTAGTTTGGAGAAAAACGCGTTTAAAGTTTTACGTTAAATTTCAGGCAGTGTAACTGATAGAATAGCACGTATAACTTACATTCTCTTAATCAGCCATAATTTTAAAAATAATTTGAATTTTGAAAAATCCGTTTAGGGAGATATTTTTGAATATCTAAACTATCGAATTATGAAAAAAAAAAATTTTCGATTTTTTCAAATTTCTAGACTAGAATACCCCCTTAATGAAGCGTCCGATTTGCATCGTTTGTGGCATGGCTAGATCGACATGGCCGATCAAGAATACATATACTTTACAAGGATATATATACCTTCTACCTTGTACTTCACGAGTTACAAGTATAACAATGGTGCTTCCAAACATCAATAAGAAATATAATATTTTTTAATTATTACTATATACTTCAGCTTTAAGAAGGATCAGTTTTAGAATCTTTCTCGAGAGTTCGTTAAGAATACCAACTAAAAATGTAAATGGTATTTGCCTTTGTCTGTTTGTGACTTTCTCTTTTTCTTGGCTGCTTATGGAATCTTATCGGCTTTGATGCACACGGGCAGAGAATCATAATCGCTGATAAGCATTGCCATAGAGTTTTTTATGGTACTGTTCTATGTGATAATGAGTTCAGAATGCCACAATAAATCCTCTACCCCCTATGGATGGCTTGCACAAGATGGAGTCCACTTATCTAATGGCAGATATAAATAGGCAGAGATAAAACACATATCGGTATGGGGCAACGAATTACTGTGCAATTGCTTGTTCAGCTTCACAAATCGCAAATCGATGGGCACATAGTGAGGAATGATCTGAAAGAACTGTGTCGCCTGATTTTGGCTTTGAATGGTTTACGTGCGATGTTGTCATGGACGCAATTAAGTGTATCTTATCAGACGCGTTTAACTTTGGGGACAAAACAATTAGCAGAGGTGGCCAGTCCGAGCTAATAGATACCCACTCAGTAGTATTATTATCTTGTTAATATAAGCATATATATTTATTTTAAAATCTAATTTAATATTTAGTAATTCCTAGATGAACGTACAAACATACATGGTATACATTTTTGGAGATGCCTTTCTCAGCATGACTCGATGAAATTTGAGATTGCTGTATTTCTAATAAAACCTATTTAAATGTTAGAGTGTTATTTATTA
The DNA here is from genome assembly GCF_014743375.2 of Drosophila subpulchrella. Classification (NCBI taxonomy): domain Eukaryota; kingdom Metazoa; phylum Arthropoda; class Insecta; order Diptera; family Drosophilidae; genus Drosophila; species Drosophila subpulchrella. The sequence continues at coordinate 500,892 of NC_050610.1, forward strand.
CTGTAGATTATTACAAAAACTGCGCATTTTAAATGAACTACCAACAACGCTTTAGCCTCATTGTTTTTGGGTTATCTTTTATCGCCCAAATCTGTTTAATCCATAAAGTAGTATCACTGTGGACGGCAGTTCATGTAGTGACGATATAGGACACCTCATTGTTAAAATCCGATTCTCCTTTTGAAAAGAATTGCAAAAATAATATTTTGGGATTATTTCAACAGTAACACCACCAAATTTGTGTCCCTTTATTTTGACGGCGGTAAATCCCTTTTTGGTCATTTAGCTGCTATACGAACGATAGGATAAATAATGGGAGATAGTAGGAAAATAATTATGGCTTCGTTATTTTTGATGATATTCTCTTATACTCCGGTATATAGAATTTTATCATTATTTCAGAAAAATTCAAAAGCAATGAAAGGAAACTAACTTCGGCACGCTGAAATTTCTATACCCTTGCAGGTCGTCCCGTAAGAGAATTGTACGTACAGAGCTTTCCGATTTTGAGAAAACTAAAAACTAATTACATAATGTCTTTGATAAAGTACCATATGTTTACCGATAACGATATATAACGGTCTATGTATTATTTTGACATTAGTTATCCGATCGTTCCTATGGCAGCTATATAATGAAGTCGACCGATTTGTTTTAAATTTTATTCGAAATTTTAAAATATTAAAAGAATGATATTCCTAAGAGTAGAAGCTAATGTCAAAAAACACCGAAGCTATAATTATACCCGTTACTCGTAAAGTTAGGGGACATACTAGATTCGTCGGAAAGTATGAAATGGCTAGATCGACTCGGCTAGTCATCCTAATGAAGAATATATATACTTTATGCGGTCGGAAACATCTCCTTCACTGCGTTGCAAACTTCTGACTTAAATCATAACACACTCTGCAAAAGTATTAAAATACAAAAAAGGTTTCATTTTTTTAAACCTAGATATTTATTTATATTTACTACATTTTAGAATTCTAGAAAAAAAATTCTACAAAGTCCATCCTTTGACCTACAACGGTTTTTAGTATCTTAAAAATTCGGGGAAAAAAGAAGGCTCATATTTTTTCTTGTGATTTTTAAAGCCTGTTAACCACATATGTACATACAATTTGTTGTGAATAGATTTGGACAGATTACTTAAATGTCCATAAGTTGTGATGGACTTAAAATATGAAGAAGACCATTAAGAAATTTATTAGCAAGCATGTCAATAAAATTGACATTTCTAAAAAATCGAAAAGTAAATACGTTACTACTGAAAAAAAAGCAAGTATTTTTGTTGCTTTATGTTTTGGGCTAATAAATATTGTTTTAAAAAGTAAAATACTTGAAAAAATTAAATTTAATAGTCTTTATTTTTTATGTTTATCTGAATGAAACAGTCAGATTAATAACCGTACATAGTTAAATTATAAAAGCACACTTAACATCATTACCAAATTATTAATTGAATGGTCAAATTTCTATTGGTCATAGTAGCAGTCACATTAATAATCGTTTAAAGTTAAATTATAAATGCGCAGTTAACATAAATACCAAATTATCAATTAAATAGTAAAATTTTTATTGGGATATATAAAAATAAAGTTATAAATATTTTCAATAAGGACCAGAAAGTTTTTCAAAACTTACTCGTACATTCTAGTCCCTAGCTTTAAGTCGCCCAAAATGTCAAAAATAAATATTTAGACATATAATGTGTGCTAATAATCAAATGCTTGTATTCATTTTTAGCTGGCAATATTTTGTCTGCTTCTATTGAAATTATTTGAATGCTAATCCTTCTAGTATGAATACCAAGAATGTAGTACATCTTTCATGCCCTTCTTCTTCATTTAAAATAATTATCCTTGTATCGTTTTTTACTCACCCATAATGTGCAAAAGATTTTCTTCCAGAAGGAAAGCATCGTCATAGCTTGAATTAGTTAGATTCTCCGTTTTCATATTTAGCAAGCTGGGCAACATTGAGGCATACATTTAGATTGCGTTAATCTCTGCTGATAGTTCACGTTTTTAAATAATATATGTATATAAAACCGATCCGGTTGGTAGCAATTGATTTCTCAAAAGTGGGGAAGACGACTGCCTAGTTCCTGGTACTTTATTATGAAAACCGTAGGCGAGGGGCTTGCGATTGTGGCAAAATCGGGTAAATATTTAAAAATCCTTCACACTCTTTGACAAATTGAGTTTTCACAAACGGTTGCTGCTTTTGTCGCTGCTGCCGACTTTGTTGTTATTGTTGGTGTACATTTTTTTGCATATAATTCTCTGGCTGTTTTTGCTGTTTTTTTTCGAAGCCAGCTAAGGTGAGGGGCCAGAAACACACTTAAGTAAAGTTAAATATTTACACAAATTAAAACCGAAAATAGCTGAAGCGATGGAAGTTAAGGAGCAGTGAAAAACACAGCACCGCTAAAAACCCGAAGCGAAAAGAACCGTCGGCAATTGGTTCGATACAATATATGTATGTATATATTTACATATGATTACGATAAATAAATAAATGCGAATTGGAAGGTAAGCGAAATGATTCAAAATATCACAGTTTCGGCGGGGGAATCCTTTATTTTTATCAGAATTGGCGCACAGGTGATTCTTTTTCAGTGGCAAGTAGTGTTTTCAAGCCGGCTTGTTTTTTTTTATGTGAGTAAAAGGGTGTGAGCCTGCGGCGCCTCTCGGCGGTCTGTATTATTACCGCCTAGTGCAAAACACTGACTAAACCTCAAATAATGTTCTCAACACGTACTAACTGTCTTAATATTATTTGTTGTAGATATAGAAACCGACGGCGCCGACGAAGCGACAACGAAAGCTTTGGATCGCTCGGCTGGCTCGAAGCTGACCGAGCCCAACGATCGTCAAAAACTTTAATAAATATTATTACTACGACAGTGGCTATTCTAGCTATTCAGACTGTTGTTGCTCGCACTGTGATTAATATTATTATTGCAACAGCCGTCTTGGCAAAATTGTTAACAGTTCGGATCGGATCGCTCGGGTCGGCTTGGATCGCCTTCGATCGCCTCGATTCGGGGACATGCGCAGAAGATCGACGGGGCTACTACGGCCGGTCTTATCAGGCTAGATTAAGCGGATTTCACTCACACAAGTAAACAACGCCCGAGTATATAATTCAAATTGTTTAATGGCACACATAATATAACCATATCTTGGTTTATGTGTTTGGGGCTAAATGTGTTTTTGAGCTTTCATTTAATAAATAGTTTTTATTGCTTATTTTTTCACCGCTCGAGGATTACCGAAAGCTGAGCGCTCCGAAAAAAGATCTTGAGTTGCGATAGATAAGAAAAGGTGGTACAAAACATTCGGATCATAATAATATATTAAGACAGAATAAATACTTTTTTGTAGCAAGCAAAGGAAAACAAAATAAAATAATATTAATTAATTTTATTAAATAAACCATTTGCGGACATTATCGGAATTATAAAGAAGAGTATTTTGTTTCACCTATTTACGAAAAAAGAAATCCACGTGTCTAAAAATTTTACTGATTATCTAGGAAAGAGGGTAGAAGCAAATTGCGGGGTCAACGGCGGTTGGGTAACTAAATAAGGAAACAATTTTCTAAATAGACATGTATTTGTCTTACATTTGGGTCGATTTCTCTTAAATCTAGGCCGATTATTTTGTTTATAAAGGTAAACTGCCTTTAAAATGAGACACAAATGTTAAAATCAACGGCGATATTTCTTGAAGTTATGGAGATAATAATAAAAATAAGTGTTATAAGTTAACGACAACTTTCCTTGAGTTTATGGTATTTTTTGTTTGTTTTAAAGGTACGATTTTTTGAAGTTTTTGGGCGTTAAAGTGGACTTGGCAAACTTGTTTGGGTCAATCGATAGGTATTGATGAGAACAATTCCTTTCAGTTAAAATTTTTACTCTAGCATCAAAACTGTAGGAGCCACAGTTTTGGGCGGTTTGTGGGCGTAAAAGTGGGCGTGGCACGCTGTTGAAATAAACTTGCGCTGCGTAAGAAGCTCAGGAATCTGAATGCCAAATCTTAATAGCCTAGCTCTTAAAACTGAGAGACTAGTTTGCGTAGAAACGGACGGACAGACGGACAGACGGACATGGCTAGATCGACTCGTCTAGTCATGCTGATCAAGAATATATATACTTTATGGGGTCGGAAACGTCTCCTTCACTGCGTTGCAAACTTCTGACTGAAATCAATATACCCTCTGCAAGGGTATAAAAACACCAAAGATATAATTAAAAAAAAAAATTTTCCCGATTATTCCTATGGGAGCTATAAGATAAGTTGTCTGATCCGGCTGGTTCCGACTTATATACTACCTGCAAAACATATACGACTTTTGGTAAAGTTTCAGCCCGATAGCTTTAAAACTGAGAGACTAGTTTGCGTAGAAACGGACGGACAGACAGACATGGCTAGATCGACTCGTCTAGTCATGCTGATCAAGAATATATACACTTTATGGGGTCGGAAACGTCTCCTTCACTGCGAGGGTATAAAAATTAAAACAGATTTTTATAAAAAGAATCGTATTTGGACATTTTCAAGGAATTGCTGAACTTTCCCTAGGATCTTTTAAAATCATTCGACTAAGTGTGCCTTTGTACCATAGTTTGAGAGGGTGAGGAAGACAAGGTATTTTTAGGACGCTCAGCTCAACGCATCTTGTTGAATTGCTAATTAGAATAATAAGAACTGAAAATAATTATTAAAGTGACTAACAGAAATAAACATAAAAATTAAACAAACTTTTTTTTAGAAACTCTTCTTGGTCGCTGCGAGAATCAAACACCTGCCTCTCGATTTGAAGTCGAGAGCGACGCGCAAAAACGGTTTATATCTTACTTTGTTGTGGTCCAAGTTTTGTTCTTACTAAAAAGAAAGTATGATGTTTATTTGCTTAAAAAAATTTAAGTTTATAATACAATATTTTTTTGATTATTTTTTTAACGTGTGCTAAAATTTTGTTTTTGCACACAAAAATGTTTAAAGATACAATTTTAAAAACTTGCACTAAAATGAAATATAAGTGTTGATTCTTCGTGTGCTCAAACTCACGCCATCCACGCATTATACCGCTAGGCCACCGAATTTCTAATTTTATGGGCCATTTTCTAGTTCTATGGGCGATTTTAGATAACTTTTTGTTGCACCAGATGGTGATTTTGACCTAAACCTAAGAAAGTATTGATATTATCTGCTCGAAAAAATTCAACGTAAGTTATAGAAAATTTTGGAATTAAAAAAGAAATAACTCTAAAAATTATTTTCTGTGGCGATTTTACATTTATTCAGTGCTTGCCTTTCTTGAAATAGGAAAAACTTAAGAGTGATCTCGTTTTTAAGGCAATTTTTCTAATATTTAGAGTGAGAATAAGAGACAGCAATATTTAAAACTCTTGCAAATATAAACAGGACATATTAAAACAAGAACGCTGTAGTCGAGTACCTCGACTATCAGATACCCGTTACTCAGTTAAAGGGACCAAAGGGAAATGAAGATATGCAAGCAGAAAAACGTGATTGAAATGCGCCACCTACCGGCGGTAGACAGATTTAAGCGTTATGGGCGTTAGAGTGGGCGTGGCAACATTTTTTTGGATCAATCGATAGGTATTGACGAGACCAATACATTTCAGTTAAAATTTTGTATTTAGCATAAAAATTGTGGGCGCCACAGTCTTGGGCGGTTTGTGGGCGTTAGAGTGGGCGTGGCATATTCGCATAACAAACTTGCGCTGCGTACAAGGCTACGGAGTCTAGATCTGAGATCCCAATTCTCTATCTTTAATAGTTTCCGAGATATCCACGTTCATACTTACGATTTTTTGAAGTTTGGGGGCGGTTTGTGGGCTATAAAGTGGGCGTTGTTGTTTTTTTGGGTCAATCGATAGGTATTGATGAGAACAATATATTTCAGCAAAAACCTTTATTCTAGCATCAAAACTGTAGGAGCCACAGTTTTGGGCGTAAAAGTGGGCGTGGCACGCTGTTGAAATAAACTTGCGCTGCGTAAGAAGCTCAGGAATCTGAATGCCAAATCTCAATAGCCTAGCTCTTATAGTTTCCGAGATCTCAGCGTTCATCCGGGCAGACAAACAGACGGACAGACGGACATGGCAAGATCGACTCGGCTAGTGATCCTGATCCAGAATATATATATTTTATGGGGTCGGAAACGCTTCTTTCTGCCTGTTACATACTTTCCGACGAATCTAGTATACCTTTTTACTCTACGAGTAACGGGTATAATTACATATCATTGAAACATACAGTATCATCAAAATGATCATCAAATCCTATCAGTTTTTTTTTGTAGAAGTCAACTTGCCCTGTATTTAATAAATCAAGTAAATTAAATATTATTTATATATATATATAATGGTGATTGTTTTTATTGTAGAAAAGATTAAAGATTGCATTTTAGTGACATTTTCTGACATGTATAGATTGTGTTGAAAGCTCTCTCTCACTGTTTTTAAGTCAAATAATAAATTTAATATATTCTAATGCATTTAATATCTTCTAATACTCCTTGGTGAGCTTAAAACTTCAAGAGCTCTTTACCTCTATGTATGTAAAATGTGTTTATTTGTAAATCACTTCACTTTCAGTTCGACAAACAGTCGGTCTGGAGTCTCCGTGGTCGCTTATCGAAGCCGGAGCTGCAGTCTCATCGCCTCAAAGAGCGTTAGAAAGAGATACAGATAGAGGCGCAGAAAGTATGTGTATGTAGTGGGGCTTTATAATAGGTCGTTTTTGTTTCTGATGATATAGTCGACTAGACTGAGTCGATTAGTAAGCGCCGTAAGCTAAGCCGTTCAAGGCACTCGCTTCTCTCTCGCCTATCGGTGATATTCGGAAAAGCAGTCGGAAAATTCCGAGTTTACAATGATACTGGTTGAAACCCGGTGACAGTAGCTCTTCAAATGAGTTGTTTTGTTTTTCGGTTTCTTTGGGCCTCTGCGCTGATTGACACTTCTGATTCAATTGAATAAAATTTGCAGTCATACAACACCATCGCATGCACAGTCGCAGTCAGCTGGACGTCGCCAGCCGTACTTTATACGGCGGAATTTCTGTGACGAAACGGAGCAATACGCCAGCCCCAGTTGCCCACTCATGGTGCACTTTGTTTCATTCCATTCGATTTCGAACGCCGCCTGATTGGCGTCATCGTGGAACATCGTCAACATCGGCTTTGCGGAAACTTGATATAATTATGATGGGGCTATTCTGGCGGCAACAAAAGGGTTGAGTTGGCAAACTGCTATATGCAGGAAACTTTGATTGAATAAAAATGGTTGTGATACACACCAAAGATCGAATTTCTGCAGCTACATTTTTATGTTTGTCAACAAATCAATGCCTCAGATATTATTGTAAATCAGTGATAAAACTTTATAAATTGCATCAGTGGGGGATATACAAAAAATGCCCGTTACTCAGCTAAGCTAATGGATTGTCCAATTTTGACAATTTTTGGCATGAAGATAGATATTTATAATCAAAAAACAAGGAAGAACGCTATAGTCGAAATGGAAATGGAGATATGCAAGCAGCAAAGCGAGATTGAAATGCGCCACCTACCGGCGGTAGACAGACTTAAGCGTTATGGGCGTTAGAGTGGGCGTGGCAAACTTTTTTTTGGGTCAATCGATAGGTATTTACGAGACCAATACATTTCAGTTAAAATTTTTTACCTAGCATGAAAATTGTAAGCGCCACAGGTTTGGGCGGCTTGTGGGCGTTAGAGTGGGCGTGGCATATTCGCGTAACAAACTTGCGCTGAGATCCCAATTCTTTATCTTTCATAGATTCCGAGATATCCGCGTTCATATTTACGATTTTTTGAAGTTTGTGGGCGATTTGTGGGCGTTAAAGTGGCAAACTTTTTTTGGGTCAATCGATGGGTAGTGATGAGAACAATTCCTTTCAGTTAAAATTTTTACTCTAGCATCAAAACTGTAGGAGCCACAGTTTTGCGAGGTTTGTGGGCGTAAAAGCGGGCGTGGCACGCTGTTGAAATAAACTTGCGCTGCGTAAGAAGCTCAGGAATCGGAATGCCAAATCTTAATAGCCTAGCTCTTATAGTTTCCGAGATCTCAGCGTTTATCCGGACAGACAGACAGACGGACAGACGGACATGGCTAGATCGTCTCAGCTAGTGATCCTTATCAAGAATCCTGATCCGACGAATCTAGAATACCCTTTTACTCTACGGGTAACGGGTATAAAAACACCGGTTATAGAGATAAGCGGTTGTGACACCTTTAACTTACCAAACGTTTTAATATCAATTTTGTGACGAAAAATGCTTGTAAATTCAATAAATACACTTTTTAAAATGTTTTTATTCCGCCCGACTCAGCAAAATATTTAAGCTTTTAATCATATTCTGTTGCAGCGTGCCGAATAAATACGTTTTAGAAAGTGTATTTATTTAGTCGAATTCACAGGCATTTTTCGTCACAAAATTTGATATCAGAACTTATGTTAGTTGAAGGTGAGATCGCCACGGCCCTCACCTCGTTTAGAGGTGTTTTGATTTTATATCAGATGTTTTTGTTTTAAAAATCAATTAGGTAATACTCATATATGAGCTATTCTAATAGCACCAAAATCAATATATATATTTCCGTTATCAAGGCCACTTTTACTTGGTTACTGTACCCCGTATTTAATTATAGACACATTTTTTCTAGGAGTTTAAATAAAATATGTGTAGTTACGCATCAAAAATCAAATCAAATCAACAAATTTTAAGTCGATAACAAACTTGTAAATGTTTTTCTTTTACTTAAAAAATATCTTATACGAATTTTGTGCCATCAAGCTGATGACGCATAGTTTTGGGCAGTCAAGGGAAGCAGAAATATATTTCATAATGAACTTAACCGGGTTGCACTTTTTTTCGCTCAATTACTTATAAACGGTAATTTTTATGACAGAAAGTTTTATAAACAAAAAATTGCGGAATCTCAAGGGATATATTGTTTGAAATTTAAAAAGAAACCAAATTTAAGAAAATAGACAAAAACAAGGAAGAACGCTATAGTCGAGTACCTCGACTATCAGATACCCGTTACTCAGCTAAAGGGACCAAAGGAAAATGGAGATATGCAAGCAGCAAATGCGCCACCAACCGGCGGTAGACAGATTTAAGCGTTGTGGGCGTTAGAGTGGGCGTGGCAAAGTTTTTTTTTAATCAATCGATAGGTATTGACGAGACCAATACACTTCAGTTAAAATTTTGTATCTAGCATGAAAATTGTGGGCGCCACAGATTTGGGCGGTTTGTGGGCGTTAGAGTGGGCGTGGCAAAGTTTTTTTTAAGCCAATCGGTAGGTATTGATGAGAAAAACACATTTCAGTTAAAATTTTTGTTCTAGCATCAAAACTGTAGGAGCCACAGTTTTGGGCGGTTTGTGGGCGTTAGAGTGGGCGTGGCACTCTTCTGAAACAAACTTGCGCTGCGCAGGAATCTCAGGAATCTGCATGCCTAATCCCAGTATTGTAGCTCTTATAGTTTCCGAGATCTCAGCGTTCATACGGACAGACGGACAGACGGACAGACGGACGGACGGACAGACGGACAGACGGACAGACGGACAGACGGACATGGCTAGATCGACTCGGCTAGTGATCCTGATCAAGAATATATATACTTTATGGGGTCGGAAACGCTTCCTTCTGCCTGTTACATACTTTCCGACGAATCTAGTATACCCTTTTACTCTACGAGTAACGGGTATAAATAGTTATTACATCTGTACCTTGTTAAGACCTATGTTCACGTTGTCCTCACCAAAGAATCCAAACATCATCTGGATGATCCCTTAAAATGAAGTTGATAGATTGCATTAAGTACAATTACAAAATATGTTTACAAAACCCATTTGTAATCTGTGAGACTGTATGTAAACCGAGCGATCAGGACATGACGCATATGTTTTGGTTTGAGTAAAGCGCTCAACTTATTTTATTCCATCCAATGCGAATGAATCACAGCCGCACACACAATTGTTGTCCCCACAATCGGGAATTCGAATACGAATCCAGCAACTCCAGCAGTTGCTATCCGAGAGATATATTTCCTGGGGTGTGGTTGTGATGAAAACAATGTATGTATATTTGTAAGAGAAAAACAGCAGCAAGAGTGGAAAACAACAGGGAAAGAGATATAATTGAAATAAAATGCATGTCATGTTCGAGCTGATGGCTGTCGCTTTTCCCGGCCACATGTGGCGACCCTTGGTGGTTTGCAATTTCCAGGGAATTATGAAAATTAGCCAAGCCAAGCTGCTATTTTGTGTTTTCCTTCGCTCGATCTTCTGGTGCTTCGTTAAGTGAATTCTGTGCGAAACTTATTATTTTATTTGCATACATTTTTATAGAGACGACACACCGAAGAATACACCAAGCTCTTCGTATCCATGGAATACACATGTGATTTGCATGTGCTGTTCGTCATCGGCCTCATGATCATGATCACTCGTTGTCGGCTGACTGCCACATATGAATGCAATGCAATGATGACGATCGCAATAATGATGATCATGGTATTCGTAATGTTTGACTGCAATTTACTATTTACACTTCATTTAGCGGCGACAACTTTAAGTGAAATGTGTCCACATTGGCAGAGTGCTGTGCTCGCTTTCCTGTATCTGTGGGATACTCGGCGTCGCGATTCTCCTGCGTTAAACAATAAGATATAATGAGCATCGCAATTGAATAAAGCGGCCCGCAGCTCCAACTAATTGGAAAATTAGCTCAAGTGTGAGGATAGCCCGTCCGAGTGGATTGTGTAAGGAGCGAATCTCGGGAATGGGCTCACTAAAGACTACTAACAGCCAAGTACTCGACTAAAAAGGTTTTTCGTCGCCCCCAGGGAGAAAAACGACTTGAGTTCTAAAGATACACTGGCGTGGTCAGCAATTAATGTAACATGGAAATAATATAAATATATATTGCGGATCAATTGAAATTTATTCGAAATATACAATATAATAGAATGTACCTATGTAAGTACATTGTATTATACATACACGTTTAAGTTATACATACAGAGTCACATTTATGAAGAACTGGAAAAAAGGATAGTACCGATTTACTAAGATAAAGATAAAAATAAAATAAATAAATAAGATAAAGGTAAGAAAGGGCGAACATAAATTACCCTGGACAATAAATTTGTACTTTTTATGAGGCGCAGGGCTGTGGGCATTAAATTATATTAGTAAAATGTATATAACAACATTTTATGTTTTGAATAAATATATCTTCGACAATGTGTACTCAATTTAATTGATAAGCATTTCAAAAAATTGCTTAGATGGCCTTCATCAAATTTGCATTTACGCTTTCATATCTTTAGTCGATCCCAACTTAAGGTAATTTAAGTAATGTGTTCACCTCTATACACAAAAAATGTATGTGATAAACAGCTTTAAAAAACACAAGGAAAACAAGAGAGAACGCTTTTTTGCCAATAACTTTTTAACGCATGGGCAGTTTTGAACAGTATTTAAAAATGTGGGTGTTAGACGGGTTGTGGGCGTTAGAGTGGGCGTGGCGTACTGCTGAAATAAGCTTGCGTTGCGCAATAAGCTTGAGAATCCACATGCCAAGTCTCAACAATGGTGGTAAATGTCTTAAAAATTGGTGGAAAGACGGCTCTAGATGCATGTAAAATATTTTGGGGCTCATATTTTTCCTTATATCTTTTAAAGCCAGTTCACCAAATTCAATTTAGTGTGAATAGAGGTGAACAGAATACTTAAATGCCCCTGAGTTTTATATTTATTTATTTATTTTTATTCAAAACATTAAATGCTGTCTTTTTTCAAACCGCTATTTACAAATAACACACGTCAGGATATGCAGATATGCTTATATACGTCTATATTAACGTAATTTAATATCCATAGGATTACACCAAATGCAGTTCTTGCATTTTATAAAATCAATCATTTAAAGCACGCTTTGAAACCCAGTTCTTGGCAATGCTTTTGATCACCATTAAAGTAAGCATAAGCAATATGGCTTATCTGGCGGTCACTCTTAGTTTTTATTATCCCATATATATACATATATGTATGTACAATATAGGCATATACGATGGACGATTACGAAACATTTCTAGACCTCAAGCAAAGTGAAATATTGGTTAACTTTATATCACATGTGGCGCAAGGCACTTCTTGAATTATCTATCATGGAAGTAAATGAATGTCTGAAGCGGATATCGAAGAAATAGAAAAAAATGTATGTGGGTTATTTTCGTTATTTTGTCTACCATTGGGTCTATACCATCTTAGATAGCGGAAACAGTATTTTTAATTATGCCGCTTGACTCAAAACAAAAACGGACCAAGAACAAAATAAAACGCCGCAATGAATCGAAAAACGACGAAGATTCGCGAAAGCCGAAACGAAGGCGAATGCAAATCAATGGAGTTCGCGTCTGGGCGATAACCCCCATATCATATCAGCAGGGTGTGAGAGTCGCCCGGTCTGACGGTCCTCTTGCCTCTATATACACACAATATAATACATAGAGGCTCGGGCCCCTGAACCTCTCCCATGCATAATACCATGGAATTACAGGAGGCATAAATAGGTACGAAAATAAGTTAATGCACATCGACTAAGGTGACACAAGCCCCATTCAACGCCTCAGCTTAAGCTATAGACAGTCAGGCTGATCGTCTCTATAAATATTCAACAAGTATGAGACGGGGCTTGTAAGCTGAGTTTGCTGGGTATACTTATATGTATATAAGCCCCAGTATTTAGTCGCACCGTGGGCTTGCCATTGCGCATATTTAACCCTTCGGGGTTAAGTTAAACATTACGATTACATTTCACAACGCTTAAAGTTGTGCGCGTTTCCTTTGTTTTTCACAGCCCTACACCCAGAAAAATTGAGAACAAAAAAAACATAGATCGGTTCTTCTCTGTTTGAGAATATTGTCTTCTCACTTTTTTCGTCTCGATATCAAGATTTTAGTGTTTCGAGTCTGAAGCAATCTCGGATTTAAGGTGGTTGAAGAGGGACGTCCAGGGAAGACGTAGAAAAAATGTAAGTAAGTAAGAGAAGAGAGAGACCGAACTCCTCTCTTGAAAGTATCGCAAAGATATCGAAGTGAGCTGCGACTCTGTGTCGCTGCGAATTTTCTTCGAATTTTTCTTCGTTTTGTGCAAAGTGAGCGGTTAAGTTTATGTGCAATAGAAAGTGACGAAAAATTTGAGAGCCTTGTCCTTGATAAAAGCCCTTTCATACTTACAATGTAAGTAAAATCTTATTTTTACAATTTGTGTTATTTTATTCTTCGTTTTTTACTCGGAAACGTTTTCTTAAGAAATGCATTGTATTAACTATATTTCATTCATTTATTTACGTACATATTGAATATTAAACTTATGCGCCGAATATTTAACACAGACTAGAAACTGCACGCAGATGTAATATACATATGTATGAAAAAGAGTCTGATTGTTGTTCGCAACTCATCTTAAGCATGATACAAATATGGGAGATATATATACATATGTATGTATAATAATAATAATATAATGCTTTAGGTGTCGGAGTTTCTTACGAGAGCCTTAGGTACATAAGGGATGACGAAATTAAAGAGGCTATTTCACCGATTGAGATTCATCAAGAAACTCCATTTATAAGTTTATCTAATTTGTATCCCCTCCTGTATATCAACTTTATAATGAAATGAAAGCCGTAAGGCTTTAATTTAATAATTTCGAAAATTTTATCATTTTTATTTGAGTATGGAATCTGAAGGCGAGAACGATTTATGCTTGAATCCGAGAACGGTGTTGAAACAGACAACGATTCATATCGAAATCGAGATCGATTCAATGTTGAAACCGAGAAGATTTCATCTTCATACCCAAAGCCATTCGCAAACCGAGAAGATTTTCGATCTCTGTTTTGAAAATTTGAGCATGAATAGATCTTGGCTCACTTTTGAGATCGAATATACTGAATCACTTAAGAATGGACTTTTCTCTGAGTGTATTTGTTGGCATTCCTTTTCCATCTGTGCTCCGGTTAAATTGTAACATTAAATTCATCATAAGCGGTTGCAGCAGGCGGCACGGCCAGCAAATTTTCCTAATCAATAAACAAACTATAAGCATTTATAATGATTGCAGGCTTATCGGTTGGAAAGCGGTCTTATCAAGGCCATGTCGCTCTATTTATAATGCTACCACTTGCCTATGAGATTTTAACAGTGTTTTGGTGCCACACGTGGCACGTGTTAAAACATCGTTCTAAACAAATCGATTTCGCTGTTAAGAGTCTTAAAAATATTGTAAAATAAATAATTTTCATGTTTTTAAAAATGTAGGATGGGCTTTCTTTTAGATTATGGAAAGGAATCTCAAAAAGTCGCTACCGATTATAATTTACTCGAATAAATAAAATCATCGTAAGATATTCTAACCTTTAAGAGAATTAGGAATAAATTATTTCGATATTATTTTCTAGCAAAAGCACTCAGTGATTACTAAAAATATTTTAATAAATATATATATTAAATTGTAAATAACATATTTACAAACTAGATATAAACATACCAGGCTCGTGAAACTCCTGCTCCATTTTCTCCACCTTGTTCACCTTCATAAGCTGCTGGCCATCCGTAACGCTCAGGTCCTGTGGATGCTTCATGTTATGTGATCACTTTTTATTTACAGGTCGGTCGAAGAGATCCAATCACATAGTCGTAAAGATATGTCCGGCAACTGTAAGTGGGGAAAGGAAATCGATAAGAAGTCGTATACCAATCTACTGCTGGCTAAACCCACAGAACGCCTGGAGTACACAATAATTTTTTAATGACGGTCCGCTAATCGAACTGAAGTATCGCCTGTAAATCTACAAATATATTTTATGTATTTGTCATTTGCGCACACAATGTAGGTGTCAACTCGAGTGCCTGACAACCAAACGCTTCACATTACATGACCCCCATCGGATATTTTTAGTAGGACGGAGTCACTTGTTTTACGATCCCATATCGGCAATATGCCAGACGCACCTATACCAGGGTTTATCGCTTATTGGACTTCTATAAAGCAAAGCAATGTAGAGTGTACACTGTACACTCCCCAAATCAAATATCTAAACTCACAAAAAGAGGTAACAGGAAAATACAAAAAAAATACCCGAAATCATAATCATCAATGCTTTATTGACTGGCCCAGGGGCAGATAAAAACACTCATTGCGGCCAAATAAAAAACAAAGGTAAAAAATTCACTGACTGCCGATAACGTTGAAAACAGAGTTTCTGACTATCAGACATTTATTGTTTCTTCTGGCCATTTACCGATATGTGAATTTATTTTTCGCGCCCGACATTTTGCGAATTTAGTTCGAGTGCCAGAACAGCCGATAAGCCCCATGGGCTCTGTGGGAGCTATCGCCCTGCTTCCCGCGTATCTCCCTTGAATTTCTCTTTCTTATCGCTTATCGTGGTGCTACTGACGCAGACCCCCTCGTCTGCATTGCCAATTTGCCACCTTTGAACCCTCGTGACTGTCGCGAGCCTCTTCATCGGCGTCAAAAACAAAAACCCTAAGCACAAACATAACGATTCGGCTGACAAAACAATATATTTATCTCTATTTCCGGGCTGAGCTGATAAACTTAGACATATTAGTTCAGCATAAGGCCCTAAAATTTGTAATGTATCACTGGTTCTAATACTCGAAAAGTAATTGTACTGTTCGAATACTAGTTTTCCTCTATCATCAGCAGCATAACTAAGTATAGATACTTTTACAAAAAGAATCAAAGCGGCACAAAAATATAATCTTAATAAGCGTATGCTTGCTGCAAGTGATTGCTTACAATAAATTTCGATATTTCAAAACTATACTGAAGTTTTTTGTGGATTTCACACCTTCCCAGGTATACTTAGAATTAGACTTCATTTTTAGTTCGTATGTTTGACGACCACCATCACTCACAACATCATCGTTTGCTGTTCAAATCAATTGTGTAAAATATTACTTTAAAAACTTTTTTTGGAAATTTAAGTTTTTCTGGCGGTATCTCGATACAAAATTTAAAAATGTGTTCACGCGATCCGGCCACAAATCAATTGATCGACTACAAGAATAATGACTCCGAGGTGCAAAAGGAGATCACAACATCTAGTGGAACTCCGGTTGGTGTAAAGGATGCTATACAGACGGTGGGACCTAGGGGTCCGGCTTTACTTCAGGACTTTCAGTTTCTTGACGAGCTCATGCACTTCGACTCGGAACGGATTCCCGAAAGGGTGGCCTATGCCAAGGGAGCTGGGGCCTTTGGCTACTTTGAGTGCACCCATGACATTTCCAAATTCTGTGCGGCCACAATTTTCGACAAGGTTAAGAAACGTTGTGCCATCGCCATGAGATTTTCGGTGGCCTGTGGGGAACAAGGTTCGGCGGATACGATCCGCGAGCAACGTGGATTTTCGGTCAAATTCTATACAGACGACGGCATTTGGGACATTGTGGGTTGCAACATGCCTGTGTATTATGTGAGGGATCCCTCGCTGTTCCCCAGCTTGATCCATGCCCAAAAACGCAATCCGCAGACCCATTTAAGGGATCCCGACATGTTCTGGGATTTTATGACGCTACGTCCGGAAACGCTGCACGCTCTGCTTATGTACTTTAGTGATCGCGGGACGCCCGATGGATATCGCCACTTGCACGGCTATGGAGTTCACACATATCGCATGATCAATGCAACTGGGGAAACGCAGTACGTTAAATTCCACTTCAAGACGGATCAGGGTGTCAAGAACCTGGACAGCCGACGATGCGAAGAGCTAATGTCCCACGATCCGGACTATGCCATCAGGGATCTATATAACTCGATAAAGAAGGGCAACTATCCCAGCTGGTCCATGTATATTCAGGTAGGAATATAAACAATATGGACAACTGTATGCCTTAAATATTCAATCTTTTTTTCACGTAGTATCCTGGTAATTTGGTTTAATAGATCAAGTTGCCTTTCTTATATACACACAAAAAAGTGGATTGCCAAATCCAACCAATATAATAGTATAACGGTCCCCAGCCATCGAATTGTTAATTTTACCCATTAAATAGTTACTCTTACGTAATACATTAACGAAAAAATAGTTATGTAACCAAAAAAAGGGTTGAAAGGACCCAAGCCAAGAATTGTAGTTGAGTAACTATTTTTATAGTTATAATATATATACTTTTAAAATTGATAGTAATTAAACAAATTCACAGATGCGTAAAGTTGGCATGGTAATTTATAAGCAAAATAAAAAAGTAATTTTTAAATGGCACTTTTTAAAAGTTACTTCCACCTAGTGTGAAAGTATGTTGAAGACTTTAAAGAATAAATTAAGTAGTATTGACTTTTTAGAGTTAGCGTTAGCAGTCCAGGTGGACGAGTCGCAAGACCCAGTTGAGAGTTATAAAGAACACATTGGAGAACATTTGTAAAGCTATTACTGCATACTTTTGCGTGAAAGATTTTACGATAGAATAACTATTTTTGATAGTTAATGAACTATTTACTTTTACAATAACAAAATACACACATTACGTGAGCGTGATATGTTGATAATGGTTTAACTATTAAATAGAAGCAAGGCAAAAACAAACATGTATAATACCAAATAGAACCATTTTTAATAGTAAAGTACAATTTGTATAGTTACTAAACTAGCTGCATTGGTCAATTTTACCAACCAAATTTTTTCATTTGTAGGTTTTATAAAAATATGTGTTTATACTTCGTACGCTGTACGTTAGCTTTTGCTGGAAGTAACAGGATAAGCATAAACAATATTCTCAATTTAATAGCTTTAAATATCTATTTTTCGGCCGAAGCTAATCCAATTCCTATAAAACCTAATTATTAGGTAATGCTCAACGAGGAGGCCAAAAAGTGTCGTTTCAACCCGTTCGACGTGACCAAAGTGTGGCCCCAGAAGGATTTTCCCCTGCTGCCGGTCGGAAAACTGGTCCTTGATCGCAATCCTACCAACTACTTCACGGAGGTGGAGCAGCTGGCCTTCAGTCCGGCCCACATGGTTCCGGGGATCGAGCCATCGCCGGATAAGATGCTCCAGGGTCGTCTCTTTGCTTACGGGGACTCGCAGCGTCATCGCATGGGCGTTAACTACATGCAGATCCCGGTGAACTGCCCCTACAGAGTTAATGTGAGGAACTTCCAGCGGGATGGTCAAATGACGGTGACCGACAACCAAAACGGGGCCCCCAACTACTTCCCCAACTCGTTCTGCGGCCCGAAGGAAAGTCCCCGGGCTTTGGGCCTGCAAACCTGCTGCCCCCTGACCGGAGATGTTTACCGATTTATGAGCGGTGATACGGAAGATAACTTCAGTCAGGTCACCGACTTTTGGACCTACACCCTCGACAATTGCGGCAGGAAACGACTTGTTCGCAATTTGTCCGAACATCTCACCGAGGCCAGTCAGTTCCTCCAGGAGCGGGCAGTAAAACTATTCACCATGGTACATTCCGACTTCGGACGACTGATGACGGAGGCCCTGAACACGGCCAGAATATCCAAATTCTAGAGCTATCAAAGAACTACAATGGCGCTTAAATTGTGCGAGATGTTGCTAAGAGTTGCTGTAATTCTAATTGTCCAAATTGTCTAAATTGTCCAACGTGACGGATTAGTAATTTACAAGTAAATTGTATCGAGATAGAACTAGCTCTATACTTTAGGTAGTTTAAGTTTCGTGTCTGACCTTGTAGGTAAACATAGTATGGGGTGAAAAACGATTTGATTTCTTCAAAATAATAAAAAAGTTTAGCTGACAATTTTAGGAGAAGTCCACTGAATGGTAGAGTGGGGAATTACATTTTTATGCTTTATTTTCAAATATGTCTGACCTTAAACACGAAATTATTTAATGTTGGCTTCAGTTGCTAGGACAGTTCAAAGAGAATGCTTGTATCCATTCAGCTAGATAACTTGAAATGTCGGCTAAAAGGTTTCCTTGCACACGGTTGGGAGTTGACCTTGGCTAGCAGCAGGTATTCATCGCGAATCTGGTATCCAACTGATCTGATGGCAGCGATTATCCAACCCGGATGACAATGCCCTTTTGGAAACACCTCGTTGCCACCCATCGAGGTCTGTCATTAGCTATCCGCTCGTGCCCGGGCGTTTCTCTACTCGATTGAATTCACCCGATAACAGTATAGTTCATCCTTAAAAGGAGCAATGTTGGTTTTTTAAGCGACTATTGAAGCGATGTGTGGATACTGTAGAGAACCAAATGAGTAACCAGGACTTGAACATTTTGGTAACAGATAATAGCTAAATGTACCATCCTTTACACTTCTGTAACGCACTGTACCGCGCACCCCTGATACAAAACCGAAAGGCTTGTCCAACTGGAATGTTTAGCAAATAGTCGGCTGCCAATGTAGTAAATGTCGGCAACTGGTTGGGCAACTTGAACGCAGTATCTGAGGACACAGTAAACTTACTTAAAGCTCAATGGCCACACGATGTTCTTACTATCTTTGTTGGGTTGCTTTTGTTGTGGCTTGTGCAGGGCTTTTATCAGCGAATGTTGTTTTTGTTTTTATAGTTATTAAGTTGACCGCATGAATGAAAGCGAATAGGGAAAAGGCAGACACACACTTGTTGATTCCTTATGCGATTTCGTGGCCCGTTATAATTAACGTTTCGTCTTTTTATTTACATTTATGTTGTTTTCTTTTTGGCACTACGACTCGCTGCTCCGTTTTTTAGGGGGCTTTTGTTTGGCTTTTGATTTTTATTATTTTTGCACTTGTTGCCGCCGCTGTGAAATTCATCTCAGGCGTTTCTTAATGAGTGACTTTTTGCAGCCAGTTGTATAACTACCCGCACTGCTTATTCATTTGTATCAATCAAAGCGGAATATACAGCTTATAAACATGGTCTTTGTTTTTGCCTTTGCAGTTGTTTCTTTCAACGTCACTGGAATTCAACTACGGCTTCTGTGTTCCGTTACAAAAGCGCTCTTGCGCCTCTCACTTATCACTCTCTGTCTCGCCCCCTCTCTCTGCCTGCTCCGTCTCTTTCTCATTCTCTCTCTCACACACACCAGAACGCAGCTGTTACGTAGTTGTTTTTGCCAAACAAAAATTCCATTTACTTTATAAGTTTAATATGCATTAATTGCATAAATGTAGCGTTTCCGAGGGGAGCATTTCGGGGGTAGAGGGGAAAGTGCTCGACTTGCAAACTGCAGTTGATTGAACCCGCTCTCTTTCACACACACGCACACCCACGTTCCAATTGGAGAAGAGAAGAGAACCCGGCGCACCGATTGACGATTGGCGACTGAAATCAAAGTCGCCAAATCGAACGAAAAGATACAAAATAAAAATAAAAACAACACCACACACACCGTTGCAAAAAGTGGAAAACGCGTGTGCAAAGCAAGACGCGATAATATCACATTTTGCTGCTAATATTCTGATTGACAGAGTTTAAAACGGAGCCACGCGAAGATAGCAACAAAGCGATTCGCAGAGAGTGAGAGTGCAATTGTGGGTGAGTGTTTGTGTGTGTGACGTACATCACGTCAACTTTTAGCGATCGCGGAAGAGCGTTGCCAGTTGGTCATAGAAAGCGACGGTCCGGTGGCACTGCTTACAACAGCTTTTTTGACATCGCAAAAAGCTTTTAAGAGGGCTCGAAATTCAAATTCACGTTTTATACTTTAAAATATAATATTTCTGCTTAAACAAACCTTATTAAGGATATAACCATGGTTATCTCAGACATTTATTGACACGAGCAAAAATTGTTTATAAAACATTTCCCTTACGTGTTCTTTTGAATATTTGTTTGTTTATTAATATCATAATTAAAACTTTCGTCGTATCCGTATTAAATTGAAGATATTTAAGAATTGCATGCATTTCCAGGTTTTCAATAAAAATGATCTTGGAATATTTTAAAATGAGTTTACATATACATATGTACAATTAAATTTAATTTATCCCATTTTAAAAAGAACCGGCATTTTTCTTTTGCAATTGCGGAGGGTCAAGCGTGATTTTAAGCACATAGTTTCTTGGGAAATATTCCTTAAAATAGCCCATTCTGTCCATACTAATGTTCCAAATATCAAGGCTACTGAGATCAATTTCTTAAAGAAAAACTATTTTTCTTTTGCAAATGCGAAGTGTTAATCGTGATTTTCAAGACAGAGTTTCTTTGCCAATATTGCTTAGAATTGTCCATAGATTACTATAACTCTCCTTCCTTCCAACTTCCTTAAATTTGCTTACATTATTTATTTTTTATATATTTCAGGTCCATTACAAAAACATTTCGAGGAGCAATGTATGGGCACTGAAGTCAAACCACTCATGTACAATGTACATTATACAGAGGTTTGCTCCTGTCCTCGATAGAGGACTCCCAGCGAATTGGTGGACGCCAACTTGCCCAGGTCGGCATCCTGGCCAGCCATTTAACTTTGTGTAGTGCAGTGTGTGTCGTCCAGCCACCGAAAAGCACGTTACAGTGTCCAAGAGACAAATAAATGAGAATTAGAAATACATATTGAAATAAAATAAAAATTAAAAATATATAAATAAAATGTTTCACTTATGTATACAAACTTTTCGTCGAATGATAGAGTGACCGCGGCAATTCAGTCAAAAAATATATTTAGTGCCATACTAAATACCAGAAATTCAAAAAACGAAACGAACTAACTTTTCTTTTCCAAGACTTTGCGATGTTACTTTTGATATGAGAAACATATCAAATTCGTACGAATTCATATCAATATGATACGAATTCATATCAAAACAAAAAGGGTTCATATCAACATTTGTAATTGTTACGATAATGTATCATCTTGATATGATTTCGTATCAGTTTGCTATAAAAAAAGTAATATGTAAAAATTGAGGAGACAATATCAAACGGGTACTGTTCCATTTTTGTCTCTGTGCAGGATTAGCAAACAAACGAACTTTTCTTTTCCAAGACTTTGCGATGTTACATTTGATATGAGAAACATATCAAATTGGTACGAATTTATATCAATATGATACGAATTCATATCAAAACAATATGGATTCATATCAACATTTGTAATTGTTACGATTTTGTATCATCTTGATATGAATTCGTATCAGTTTGCTATATAAAAAGTAATATGTAAAAATTGAGGAGACAATATCAAACGGGTACTGTTCCATTTTTGTCTCTGTGTAGGATTAGCAAGTTACCCTTTTTTTACATGTATAGTCTGACGAAACCACGTTTCGAAAACCGGCACACCCGATAGCTCAAAAAGGTTTGAACCAATTTTTTTTAAATTCGTTACACGTACGCTACGTTACACGTTACACGACTGCTGATACGAATGATTTTGAATGTTTTCAGTTTTAATTAATTTTTTAAATTAAAGAGCTAAAATATAATTAATTTAAAAAACTTTTTTTGCAAATACTGCGTCAAAAAATTTTAAATTTTAATTTTAAATTTTTTTACTTACTTTACTTTACTTTTTTTTAAACCTTCGTTTTGGATATATGCTAACAAAAAATTGTACATTGCAAATAATCTTATTGCAGGTTGAGAATGATTAAATTCAAAAAAGTATTGACAATTCTGAAAATGATAAATAATACAAATTGGTAACAGCACACATATGTACATATGTTAGAAAAATTGTTTTATTGAGATATTTTTTGCCAGCTAACTGGTACAGTGGGTCACTATGAATATACATAAACATAATTGGGGTTTTTATATAGTAATTAATTATTTTATATCTGTTTGCTCACTATGTTCATAAAATATATATATTTTAGTTAATTTTTGCATTGTACATATATGCACTAAGAATTGTACATGTTCGAATACTTACATTTAAATTAGTACGTGCATCACGTGTACGGTGTTAAATAAATAATAAATTAGCATAAAGCAAACAGCTTATTGCGAATATAGAGAGAGGGGAGCTGAATGCATAACTTTCTCCATAAGGTTATGAAATGCGCTCTCTGGGCGACGACATTTTAGTGGTTTTACACTCTTTTTATGTTTTATTGTATATAATATTACGTATAGCTTTAACTAGGTAGAAGAGTGTTCTCCGAATACGATAAGACACCATTTTGGTTAGTGAGGGTGTAATAAGTAGAACGTAATTGCACTAGGCCTTAGACTTAGACATAAGCTTAAATTGTCACGAGCTGGAACTTGAATACAGGTACGTTTTAGCAGCGGTCGCGGTTGTTGTACGCCTTCACCTTGGCCACGGTGCACTCGAGGGCGGCCCGAATGTCGGTGAAAACGGGCACGCCTTGCCTTTTGGCCAGGTCGATTAGGTACGACCGTCCGCGATTGTAGTCCTTGATGGCCGCTACAGTCAGCTGAAAGGGGAAATAGCTAGTTAGATAAATCTGGTTGAAAACATATTTTGCTTGAAGAGTCCGCGATTGAATATGCCATACATTTTAAAAGAATTGTTTAGCCATAACTTACCTTCTCACCACCTAGGACACAGTCCTCGGGCAGCATCTGAACCGCCAGAACAACGTTGTACATGAGACCGATGCAGTGGGCGGCCAGGGTCATGGGTGCCAGGGAACGGGTCTCGTTGCTGATCACGAAGAGCAGGACTCGGCTGGAGTCCAGGAGCGATGGGTTGTACAGGCTCTGGCGGACTGCGACCGGCGGCAGAGACCAGCTAAGCGACTCCTCGGCCACCGTCAGCTCCTCCTGTTCCTCCAGCTGCAGCTGATTTCCCTTGCACTTTCTGCGAGTGCGCACATAGGATCTCTGCTGCTGCTGTTGCTCTTGCGGTGGCGCTGTTTGCTGCTGAGAAGCACCAGTCATCTGCTGGATACTCTCATGCAGCGCTGGGGTGTGGAAACTAACACTCTTGGACTGTAGATAGGGGACAGCCAGCTCTTGACGCCACTTGGTGCGGAGGACACAACTTCCGCCCAGGTAGACATCCCGGATATCCAAACCACCACCACAACAGAGGGCATCGCCGGCACTAGCTATTGAACTGCTACTGGAGAAGACTGAGTCATTGGAATCACTCTCCTCCTCTTCGGCAGGCACAACAACTGATGTAGTCAAAGGATTCGACTTGGTCTCTATCGTTTTGGTGGTGATTATCTCGGTTGTCTCGATGGACTCCACATTTAGCAGGATCTGTGGCCGGGGGCTTTTACTAAAACTGATCGATGCTGTGGGCTGGGGTGAGGAAGTTCCACTGTCCCTACTGCGACTGAGTTGCTCAAAGTGACTCTGTCGCTCCAAGTCATGGCCGATTCCACTGCTGCTGTTGGACGGAACACTTGCGTTGCTCGACGTCCGCGAAATATTCTTGCTGGCCGAGTAGTAAATGTCCACATCGGGAGCTGGTTGAGGAAAGGTAAGCAAAGACAATTAATTAATTATTAAAGTAGGATTCCGCAACTACTTACCATTGGTGAAGTATACCTGCGGTGGCGGCACATTGGTACCCTTGATGGGGGAAATGCAACCGCTTTCGTGAATCTCCTGCTGTAGGACGGACAGATACGCCGAGATCACACAGAACAGATCGAAATCAATGAGCTCCTGGCTAGGCAGGATGGACTGGCTGCAATTGCCAGCTTCGACATCCTCATCCAAACCATCCACCACCGCTTTTGTGCTGTGCGCTTGGAGCAATTTCAGCGATTCGCGTTGGTTGATTATGATCTTAGTTAGATTATCTAAATTAACTAAACTCTGAGCATAGCCTAGGAATAAGAGAGCACGTTTGCACTGTTCCACAGTGAGCAGATCGCCTTGCGGGTTTACGCGATCAAAGGCGCCGCGAACAGTACTAAGACGGTAAAAACGAAGTAAAGTTGCTTAATGTATTCGATTGGCGATTAAATATGGTTTACTTACTCTAAAATAGAAGATATTTTGGACGGTGGATCCCTGATGCCAGACAGGATGTCCTTGGTGCGCTGCAGACCCAAAGGTATGTTATCCAATACGGGCAGACCGCGACGGGAGACCAACTCCTTAAGTATCAACTGGTTGCGATTCAAATCGATGTATTCTCTAAAGATGAAACAGCGATAATTCGATTTTAATTTAAGATAATATAAATATAAATATTTTTTATTGGTAGTTAGTTACATAAAAAAATAAAAAAAATTTGGATCATTTCACGTGAAATGAGACAGGAAAATTGGACCAAACCTCAAGAAAATTCGAAATTTTTGTCATTCGTCATTTTTGTACCCGTTACTCGTAGAGTAAAAGGGTATACTAGATTCGTCGGAAAGTATGTAACAGGCAGAAGGAAGCGTTTCCGACCCCATAAAGTATATATATTCTTGATCAGGATCACTAGCCGAGTCCGTCTGTCCGGATGAACGCTGAGATCTCGGAAACTATGAGAGCTAGGCTATTGAGATTTAGCGTGCAGATTCCTGAACTTCTTACGCAGCGCAAGTTTGTTTCAGTAGAGTGCCACAGTTTTGATGCTAGAATAAAAATTTTAACTGAAATGTTTTGTTCTCATCAATACCTATCGATTGATAAAAAAAAAGTTTGACACGCCTTTTTTATCGCCCACAAACCGCCCACAAAATTCAAAAAATCGGAAATATGAACGTAGATATCTAGTTTTTTACGCGAATATGCCACGCCCACTCTAACGCCCACAAACCGCCCAAGCCTGTGGCGCCCACAATTTTCATGCTAGATACAAAATTTTAACTGAACTGTATTGGTCTCGTCAATACCTATCGATTGACCCAAAAAAAATTTGCCACGCCCACTCTAACGCCCATAACGCTTAAATTTGTCTACCGCCGATAGGTGGCGCATTTCAATCTCACTTTGCTGCTTGCATATCTCCATTTCCCTTTGGTCCCTGTAGCTGAGTAACGGGTATCTGATAGTCGAGGTACTCGACTATAGCGTTCTTCCTTGTTTTATTTTAGCACGGTTCAAAGGTTTAGACACCTCTTCTTAAAAAAAATGCACAACTTGTGACTCATTTGAGTCGTTTGTATAAAACGTATATAAAACTGTTTTTAGAATAATTTATATATAAAACGAAGTAGTTTTTAAGACTTTGTTAAATTGCAAAAGATTTGTATGCTACAATACACGTGGTTTCCTTAAAAAATAATTAATGCTATGTTGCTTCATTAACTATCTACAAAGTGGGTAAAAAAGTTAAAGTATTTACAAAACCTACTATTAAAGAAAACGATTTGAGTTTAGCAACTTTCCATCAAGCAAAGAGAACAGCAAAGGTACCCGACCTAATTGTTAATAGTTAATATAAAGAAAGCGCCTAAAAATTGCGGAACAATTTCGAAGGAACCAGCAATTACTTTCGGGTTGTCTTTTGATTGTAAGAGTATTTAGAGACACTTCTGTATCTGAATATTAAAACATGTACAGTCGTAATTTGATAAAACAATTAAGCAGATATAAATCTAAAATAAAGAAATGCTAAACTTATTGCTGCTTATAAAACAGAACTTACTGCTGTGAAATAGGCTCATTAAGGATCTTCTGATTTGGTTTATACGGATGCAAAACCAACACCAGCTGCTTGCAGTTTTGACCCGCTATGTGTGCCGCCTCGATGGCACCAGCAGATGCGCGTGTTTCCGAATCCATAACGAAGAATAATACACGGGCCTTTTCCTTAGCTCGGTGCTCGAGCTCGATGAGATCGGGCGTCCAATCGGATACTTGCTGTTGGTCAGGAAAATCGCAAATGAGCTGGGTTCTCCCAAATCGTATGTTTTAGGGCATACTCACTGGATTGTAAAATGAAATCCCCAGCTCCTTGAGGGCTGGAATGGCAACGTCGGCTCGCCAGGTGGTTGGATTACAGGATCCGCCAAGGAACACCTCAACGGGCTCATTGCTGGCGTTCTTCTTCTTTTTGGTATCATCCACACTGCTAAAGGACTTGGTGCTCCTCAGCTCGGTCCCATGGCTATCCGGCTTTTTGGTGCTGTAGGCAGGTGACGTGGCGGTGGCAGCTGAGGACTGCAGGTGTGGCTTAGAAGTGCTGGCAGGATTATCCTGTTCCGGGAGCACTAATCCCGAGGACAGAGTCTGATAGTCGCAGTACGACGACTGATTCGAAATTGTCGAGGCTCTGAGGATAAGAAATAAATTAGGAAGATTATTAAGAAAATTATTATTAATTCAAATTAATAAATACAAAATGAAATGTATGTAAATTACTTTAAATTATATTTGAGTTCTAAATAAATGGATGAAAGGTACCTTTTTCTTTGAGAAAGAATCGAGTTAAATACACAATTTGGCGAAATACACTTTTTTCTTGAAGCTTACCTGAAGCGTTTCAGATCCGCGGCTAGAACACAAAATTGACCAAAGGTCAAACCATTCGCCTGACCACTTCCTCCCTTTCGGGCCACTTTCTTGGCAGTCTGCAGCATTTCACTAACTGTAACAAAAGAAATAAATTAGATTTATAGATTAATTGAATTCACGGGCTAACAGAAAATTTAAGCATGCTTGACCACATTTTGTTTTGATAAATTGCGCTTCATAGGCAAAGTTTGTAAAAAAAAATACGTTATAGAAGACAATATTTTTATTTCACTTTTTACCACTCCTCACAATTTGTGATTAATTTACGTACATCTTCTGCTCAAGTTCAAATGGCGAATGAAAGTCGAATTTATAGAGACAAATACTATTTAACTAATAAGGCCAATCCTTGGAAAATAAAAAAGTTACAAAATCAAATCATAAAAAAATAAAAAACACCGTTAAGGTGTTACTTATGGAGAACTTACTCTGCTTTTGGCTAGGATGGAAGCTTAGCTCGTGGAAGAGTTCCTGCGTCCGCTCGTCGGGCACCACATTGCATCTGGCCTTTGCTCGCCATGCATTCAGAACTTCTCTGTAAGAGTCAAAAGAGGGGAAAGATCAGTGGGGAGCCATTA
Source organism: Drosophila subpulchrella (assembly GCF_014743375.2). Taxonomy (NCBI): domain Eukaryota; kingdom Metazoa; phylum Arthropoda; class Insecta; order Diptera; family Drosophilidae; genus Drosophila; species Drosophila subpulchrella. The sequence goes on from NC_050610.1 coordinate 528,934, forward strand.
AATTGTATCTCTGTTCAAGATTTAAAAATAAACTGCCCTGAGGTAATCGTTTATTGAACGATTTATAGGTCCATTACAAAATATATCGATTTATTAGCTTCCGACAAAAGTTTGCTAAGCATATAACTTTTATTAAGTTACGTATATTGTTTAAAAATGATTAAGTAAAAGTAAGTTGCAACAAAGAAACTGATCATTACATTCTTGAATTTATTTTTCAAACCGGCTAGGCACTGTTGCTTTTGATTAAATACCCCAGAAAATGCCCAAATACATAATGTCGGGAAATTACTTCAACAACTAGGCTCCTTATATAGAGGGATTACAGCAATGAACCCGTCCAAGGACACAACAACTGAACAAATTCCGAGCTGCGTTTAGAATACATATATATTGTGTAAATCACAATAAATCAGAATCGTACGCCAGTCACGTTTATCGGGGCCAACACATGTTTTGAAGCAACCAATTTGATTCATGTAAGCGCGAAAATGGAAAAGCGAGTCACAAACAAGTCTAAAAAAGTATTCAAATATGATAGTATTACGAGATTTCAGAGGCAGCTTCGCCGGCTCCTTCTGGGTCTTCCGGCTTTCGGCAAGAAACCCCAGTCATAATCGTCAGCAGAAGCAGCAAAATCATTGAAAATTGCATCATTCGTGCAATGGAAATGTAAATGTCGCGTATACGAAGCGTATGCCTGCCGCAATGGGAGAAAAACAGATTGGAACGGGATGGCAAGTAGCTGAATGGATAATAAATATGAGCACAATTTTGCGGCGCAGTTACTTTATTTCCATTTTATTTCGAAACTGTTTTCATTTTTTTCCTCTTTCTTATTTATTTCACTTGGTTCGAGCTTGAAATGGAAAGCGCAATATATTTCATTAGCAATATATTCCTTATATTTCTTAATATATCTTTTGCGTTGTTGACAATTTGGACAGCACACAATAAAAACAAAATTTGTAATATAATGCGTAAAAAGCGTTAAATAAGTTTCTTCTACGCTTTTAACAGATGTGATTGAGAATCAAGACTGATCCCAAGAATTTTTTCGATAGTACATTTGCTGATGAGCTGAGAATTATTTCATTTGATTGCTGGCTGGCTTATCAATAATAGAGAGAGAAAATAGGCAGTATTCTGGGAAATGACGTCAAGTCAAGTGACAAATAGAAGTCGGAAAAACAATTAAAAAGCTATTCTTTAATCCATAAAAGTATGTCGAAGGTAATTATTTTTTCAATTTTTTTGTTTATAATTAACTTTAATTTTAGTGAAGCAAAACAAGAGTCAGTGGATCGACGACACTTAAGTACAGTTCTTTTACCTTACATATATCTGGAAAATATATGGCGAACTAAAAGGCAAAACGCTTACTGCGAATGAAAAACCATGAATGAGGAGCAACATTTTTAGTTTTATAGCTCAACAAACAAGTCTGTTACCTGTTTGGGCCGCTACCCACTGAAACAAAACAAAAGCTATGCAACAAAGGGGTAAAGAAACTCTAACAAAGTGACACATGTTGAGCAAATCCCAATACCAGGCGATTATGTCAGAGAAGAAGTATTTTAGAAGGTAAGGAAAACGTAAGGCAGCTATCAGTATACTGTGCTGCTATCAAAGCTATTTAAAGCTATTATTAATTTTTTTATTATAATAAAACATTATGCCGCCACAGCCAAATAAATGTGTTAATTTATAACAGTGTACAAGAGTGAATTAAATAAAGCAGTTCATTATAAAAAGACTATTTTTAAATAAAGAAATAGGAAAAGAAGACTTATTAAAATAATTTAAGTAGTATTAACTCGGTCAGAAATGAAGGTAGATATCCAGTAAAAACAAAAAAGCTAAAAATTAAAAAAAATGGTCATTTACTGTCCCTAAATTTGAAGATCGGTTCCAAGCAGTAGGCTTAACATTTTTTGAACTATGCTTATTGTTCCGAAACATCTCAAAACGCTCCCAATATCTGGGAACGCAGACTGGTTGGCTAAGAGACAACACAAGACCAAGTGCAGGCGGCGGTCAAACTTGTCTAGATGCCAATTACATGACTGCATCAACCGACTAGGCACGCCCACATCCTCACATCATTCACTAAATTTGGCCTGGCCTCTCTTTTCGTTTTATTTTGATCTGGTCTGGCCTTCTATTTTTGGCCAGCTTCTCCCTCTGCTCCTCTGAATGGGTGAAGTTGAGCCATATTTGCTATGTTTTTTCTGGTTTTTGGAATTTTTATGGCAAACAGACGCAGCAGCCCCAGAATTTATGCTTTGTTTACCACAAACACGAGAGAACCAGAGATTTCCGAACCATAAAGAGGAAGAGGAACGGCCGTCAGTCGATGATCAAGTTTGGCTGTTGAAATATTTCCGGGAAGAGGGGATGCATTTATTGCACACGAGGAAGTGCAACAACAATAAAACTGACAGTTTTGGTCATAACTTGCAAGCGTCTATGGGACCAGTTTTAAATATTTATTTGTTATATTTCCTGATATTCCCAAAGCATCCACTTAGCACTTAAGAAAATCAGAAAGCTTATTTTTGCCAGTCTTAAGCCCTTAAAATATATTTTAAAAAGTGTTTAAATATTCAACAAAAAATTGTAGATAAGTAAAGTTACCACTGGCCTGTTAAACAAATTGTAGGTTTTAGGGCTGGAAAATTAAAGGCCTACTTTTAGTTATACTTAGAAGCGAGAAAGTGTTTTGTTTCTAAATTACATACATATGTGGAAGAATATAGTTGCAGAGTCCTCTAATAACTTTAAGCATTCTCATACTTCTATCTCAATAAAAACAAAAAAAAAACTCCCTTAACGAGGTAAAATGTCTTCACGAGTTTTGATATCAAATTATGTGACGATAAACTAAATTCACTCTGACTAAATAAATACACTTTATAAGGTGTTTTTATTCCACATACAGTAGAAAAACCCGAGCCTTGGAAAAAGCAAACCATAATTTGGTAGCCATTGTATTATTCTTGAAAAACAATAAGTGAGCCCAGAAAATTTAGATTCTTCAGATCTAACTAAATTAACTTAATGACGAAATACAAAAGGTGCATAGTAAAAATTCTGGGATTCTTTCCAAGTTTTAGACAGGTTACAGGTGGGTCGATGTTGTTTTCGGGTGATTCACAACCTTATGATGAAATTTTGGAACCAGATGGATTCTTAGAACCCGACGTGATGAGCTCCTAAAACCACGACGAAATTTAGTGGTAAACAAGTTCGGCGCTCTCATTTTAATGCTGACCAACTAAGTTGAACAAGAAATAAACAATACTTTTTAAGCCAAGAGAAAACAGGCATAAAAGAAGGTACGCAAAAATGTCGGAATGATTATGAGAGAGCCACCAGGCTACCGGAAATTCGCCGTGACCCATTAAAAGCAAAGCAGATAAGGCCAAGTTAAGAATTCAAGGTCCTCTCGCTCTGTAGCTCTCTATCTCACCTTTACTATAGGCTCTACGTGGTGAAGATAACATTAAAACACTCTACTTGAATCAAGACAATGCAATCTATAACTAGCCTATCTCTCGATAACCACACCAAATTGCTTATAATGAAATCCCGGATTGTTTTCACTTAGTATAAGCCATTAGGCCACCATATAGGAGATAAAAACGGAGTGCTGGACACTTCCACAACAGTGATTCATCCGACAGGCCAATTAATCATTGATTACAGCACTTATCTTCTTGGCTATTATCATTTAAATCAGTGGTGCCCACACAAACACAATGAAAAGTAAGACTTGTGGTGTGTGCGTAATCCGAAGACGCATGCCGAAGCCCCACGAGCGTTTACAGAGTCGGTGTAAGCAGAGCGTCGGCAGAGAAAGTCTTAAGACTCGCGAGTCAGGCCAGTGATTTAATGAATGAATGTTGAAATCAAATAAATATATTTTTTTCGAAAGTATACTGCAGTTTATAAACGACAATTAATATAAACTATGTATATTTTTATTAACGGAACTATGTACATACATCTTTTAAAAATTCCCAAGTAAAGCCAAGCCATTTTCAAAGATGGACAATCTTTAATTACAATAATAATATATTTAATCGAGTATTATAATTATATTAGTATTATTATAAAATGTATTATAGTATTCATAAGCACTAAGCAAAATCGACAGTGCGAATTCAAATACATATTTTAATAATAGTACCTAAAACTTAAAGAGAAAAAAAACATCGTATCATTTATACAATTTCTCCAATGAATTACAAGTGTATGATGATTTTGAAATCCAACTTTTTCAGTCAGCAATTTCCGCTGCCTTTGCCAATGACAAACCGCACAGACTTATCTATGGATCAATGTATTAAACAAATCAGCATTTCCGCAAGTGATGAACGGACTTTTCCAAACACATCGCATGCAATAATTTTGGCCTGGGGCCAAGCTGAATGACGTAGCGGTCAATGTTCGATCTTACAGATACTCATTAAGAAATGCATTTGTGGAAATGATTTCATTGACCCACGCTCCTCGTCGAGTGCTTTATAAATGAGTAATAAACAATTTCCGAACACAATTGAACAAAGTGACAAAATGTACATTGAACTCGGTGAGTGAGAAAGGAAGATTAAGTGTTGCTAGTCGCAGTAAAAACAATAATAAACATGCTATTGCATTTGGCAGTTTGTAATCTTTGGGAGAAAGAGTTGGCATGATCTCTCAGAAATGGCAAAAAGCAACAGCAACTATGAGTGACTAAACATATATTTGCCTTTAACAGCTTGTAAATCAAGTGAAAAATATTTGCGTACAAGTTTATAGAACACATGTCAAGCACTCGCGGATTAATCAGCAGATATCTATGTAAAGATGGAGACAAATCTCAAAGAGAGGTGTGTTGCACACTACACTCAAATAAAATGAAAGACGTAAAGAATACTCAACAATTCTTTCAGCTAACAATTTTATTATTACCGTATTTGGTTCTAGCGTGAATAAACCAAAAATGAATATAAAATATAATAAAATGTAGTGCTCGTTAAGCTGTACTGGTAACTTGGGAGTTTTTCAATACGTAGTATGAACGGAACAAAATTCTTCACCCTTAATTAAATTTAATATTAGTCAAAAGTTAAAACAAAAGTGAAGTGAATAATTATCTAACAAATCTACATACTTAATGGTTGTAAAATGGATTAAAGCCTCTTTTTGCCATTTATATAAAAAATTAAAAATAATTGCACATATGAAAAATTTTAGATTTTTTTCTCCCTTAAATTAAAAACACCTTCTAACGACGTAGAAAAATAGTGACGACCGCGCCTTTAACATATGTACGATCTACCAAATAAATACACTTTCAAAATTTGTCTTATTCAGTACGCCGCAATACAATATGCCTGGGTAGGCAATAATCTGTACAAATGTTTTTTAGCTTAATATAATACAACTCAAAAATTAAAGCAAGCCGACATACATACTTTTTGGTCTTAATTGAAAAAAAATTAATGAAAGTCCAAAGTGAATTGTATTTTAATGGAGGCCGAAGTACTTCCTTTTTTTCAAGTGTATGTTTGCACAAGACTTGTGGCGCCCTAACAAGCACACGAACGCACACTAGCTCACTGTCTCTCTCTTGGTAACAGGTAGAGCGGGATGGAAAGAGAAAAGGCGGGGCGTTGCTGGTCGAGGGGGTGGGCGGGGGTTAGGTGCAGCTTGCTCAGCGACGACTCGTTTCAATACAAACACAAAGGCACCACCAACACTGGCACAACTCGCCCGGCAATAATCGATGATGAGGTCATAACTAATAATAAAAATGACGCTTACTCACCAGAGTAAAACAAACAAAGAGCACCACTAAAAAAAGAGACATGGCAAAGAGAGCAAACAGCTGTTTTTAGTGGGCCGGCCAATCCAAGTCTAAAGCAATCTGGGCAATACATATCTCATCTACTTAATAAGCGTTATCTGTTATGTTATCTGGTACCTTCTTTATCAATGAAACTGCCTGGCGTCATCAGAGCGCTCTTTGAACTTTCTGCAGTTGTTCCGGTGTTTATCTGAATCCGGCCCACATACATTTATCGCTAATGATATCGCAATATCACCAAGAGAACTCATGTCAATAAATCAGACGGCTAATGCCACTTAATGGGTCAAGAAAAGTGGAATACTAATTGTATATGGAATTTCATCGTCTGCTTGTGTGAGGTTCGCTTATAAAATTATGCCGATATTTCGGTATTTGGACAATTAATTGTGTTTGACTAGTCAGTGCAAATTGGTTGGGTAGATAAGGGCCACAAGATAAGAATTTCGAATAGTGGTGGGTTTTTAAACAGGAGATAATGGTTTGGGGTTCAAGCCGAAATGAAAGTTAGCTTTAGAAAAATCTTTTTTGAGATGGCTGAGCAAGGAGCTGTCGTTTGTATACCCGATACCCGTAGCGCAAATCTCTATCTCTAACTCACTCTCTTTAGCTGAGTAGGGAGATTCTGATAGTCAAGGCACTCGTATATAACGTTCTCTCGTGTTTTTAACAAACTTGCCAGTTCACAATCAGAAGTTCATTATGTTTCAAATATTCGTTTTTCTTCTACAGATATCTATAAAGTTTACTACTCAGCTACAGGAATACTGTTGCTGTGAGTAAAAGCAGAACAATTGTAACTTTAAATTCAAAGATACAAAGTCTTTGCAGTAGAGTAACCTCATCCAGTTTATCAGCAATGTCAAAAGGAACCTTAAGGTAACCCGGTGAAATATCAAGACTTACATTTAAAAATCTGTAAACAACTGGGTTCTTGTCCTATATATTATCTTCTAAAGATGGTGATTTCTCTGTAAATTAATGACTGAAGTTAAATTTATTTTAAGAAATCACTCTTAAATTTCACTTTGTTCAATAATAAGCTCATAAAGTACATCATCTACTTTTAATATTACTTATACACTACCCTAGAACAGTTTAGAAAATGTTAAACAGTCTGATTAATCTGTGGTCTATTTAACTAAAAAGCGTGGCTTCTGCCGACGTCGGCTTTCGACCAGCGCCTATTTATAGAGACTGGGCAATCATGGCCAGAATTTTCACATCAACAATGGGGCAAAGCTTTCACAAAGCAGTTAGACCATCGTCTGCAGAAGATATAGCGTCATCGTTTGTCTGAGAATCGGTTTAGTTGCTTAGTTGTACGGCTCATATCTTGATTACAGAGTCGTTGTCCTATAACCTTTTATTTTCGCTTTATTCTGCGATTCGCCAGCGGCTTCTCCTGTTTTTTATTGTGCTCGTCTGCTCGGCTTGTGACATCAACGTTTATTTTTAAAGCTTCACACTTTACCATTCGTATTTCGTATTTATATATTTCTTTCGTACACTCCCCATGCTTGCATTTATTTATTATTTATTCGATTGTATACCCTATTTGTAGAGCGCCATGATATCACTACCGAGTAATTTGTTTACCTTCGCAAACACTTCTCGTGTTCGCCCAGGAATTCCGTCCAAATGATTGGAGGCCAGACGAAAAATGGATTGGCCTGTATTGGGTAAACTAACTGTCTGATTTCCAATCTTTTGGGTTTTCTGGAGTGTACAATGTGATTTTCACTATCAAGCTGCCATCTAATCTAATCAAATAGCAAATTCTCATGGCTGGACAAAGGGGAGTCGTTTAGAACAGTCGATCTGTTCTGCTGGAAAACGAACACGATTCGATCATGCTCCCGAAAAAGAACATGTACGCCGAACAACACGGGAAAATTTAGAGCGGGACTTTTCCCTGGGAAATCAAAGCAACCATTCGTTTCTTTAATTTAATTATTTACTAAGAATATTTACTAAGAATAAAAAAGAATAATGAGTCAATATTACCATTTCACATTTTTAGCGTAGGGCAACAAAAAAATGTCTAATTTCAAAAAAGAAATAAAAAATGATTGACGGTTTCATAAAAAAAAAAAGAGGCTTTGCTGTGTCTGTACTGAAAATTAACCTCGAGTTAGCTTTTTCTTTCGTGAATACACATGTGTATTCAAAATCCGAAATAAAAATAATACTTTCTTTTTCAAAATATTAAATTAAATGCTAAAAAAAACGTTTTATCAAGCTTATTTCATTTCTTGTTTTTATACCCTTGCAGAGAGCGTTGTGATTTCAGTCAGAATTTCGCAATGCAGTAGATGACATTCCGACCCCATAGGGTATATTTATTTATAGTCTCCCAGTTTTAAAGCTAACGGCACGGAACTTTCCCAAAAGTCTTCTTCCCATTGTCAGAACTACATAAGCCTAACTATGTCCTAAAGCTTTCATAGGAATGCTTAAAAAAGTAATAGAACTCATTTTCTAGCTTCGTTGTTAGTTTTTTTTTTGTTTTTTTATCTTCTACTCTGGGGTTTTAACGACTATTAGTATCAAATACAAACGAGTTAAGGGGTCATCAACATACAAAAGTTCTGATATCAATGTTGTTACGAAAAATGTTTGTAAATTCGACTAAACAAATACACTTTCTGAATAAGTACACTTTTGGAAAGTCTCCCAAAATCTTGCTTACGGAATAACTTTTAAACGGAGCATCGGATTTTAACAAATGAGGCGTCATTCGACGCGAATTCTCGGTATAACTAAAACTAGGCTAATAACCTGGGGCATTTATCCCAACACCTACACGTTCACTGCCTTTTATATATTTACAAGTCTTGCTTGATATAATTTAAGATGCAAGAGAATGTTAACTTCGGCTTGACGAAGCTGGCTTCCTTTCTTGAATAAAGCTACAATTTACTGATAAAGCTGTGGTTTTCGGCTTTTTATACATTTATGATATCAGTTTGGGTGCCCTAACTTCGAGAGAGAAATATATTTTCTTTTGCTGAAAAAATTATTAAATAAAAAAAGGTTTACCAAAATAAAATGATGTGCGGAAGTTTTTGCTTTAAAATACAAACAAGCCCGATAATTCTTCCTGCGGGTTTGAATTTAGTCCGATATCCGTGAGCAGTTTTTAAAAGGCGAGTATAAAGCCGAGATGCAGGCACACGACTGCTCATTAGACGAGCAAACGGGAAACTGATTTGCCTTTCTTCGTGTGCAATGCTTCTTTCCGCCGCTTTTCATTCTGGGTTCAGTTTAGCTTTTGAATCGCTCCACACGGACGGCAACTTAACATAGTTCTCGATGAAATTCCGATTATGAGAAAATTGCCCGCCCGAGCTCACGAACTTTTGATGTCATAGAGAAACAAAAGTCAGAGTGGATTGTATTAATAGGAATTACAACGCGAGACAGGGGCGGCGAGCTAGGGGGTCAAACCAGAGGGCTCACATTTATTTAATATTGTGTTAAATTACTAATTAAGCGTGCCACTCAAGCGGAAAGGGGTAGAACTTGGGGAGTAGACTGTTACGGACGGTTGCCGATAGCAATAATGATGATGATGACGATGGTGATGTCATGAATTATCGTTTTCTGATTGAAAGTATCGAGATAGTGAACCGACACTCGACGACCATCGCCGCTCTCTCTATCGGCCTAGAACAAAAGCCCCGCAAAGGCCTACGAACTGTCACCCTGTCAGTTTGCCACTCCATCAGTCCCTCAATCATTCAGTCACTCAATCATCCGTCCACATGCTGCGCTAAATGAAGTTGTCATCGACACATTTGGTCGCTATCGATTTACTCCCACTTAAGCAACACAGTGCGTATGAGGTCAACATTTCAAAAATAAATAGGTTACATATTTCGGTCGACTAACAAAGAACCGAAAGCCCAGATCGGAGCGATCGAGGCACACAAACCCACATATTATAGTACCGAGTACACAAATTGGTTTTTGCGCAAGGTAAGTGAGGCATTGGGCGACATCTGGTTTCCTCTAGCAAGTGAACAAAAGGCAAAATGATGTGAAATGTGAGTCAGTTCGAGGTGCAAAGTTAAAATTATTCTTTTCTAAAAGGAAATTGTATTTTTTTTAAACATCGAATTAAGGAGTTATATATATACATATTCCATTTTAGCCAATTAAAATATATTTTTTTTGATTTATAACAATAATATTTAAACAACACAAAATGAAACCCTGCCATAAAATGATATTCTAAAAAATAATACACTGCTTTGCCGCTTCTTTTGCCATATATATCTTATTTTTTGCATTTCTTTATATATTTCTATCAAATATTTGTGCTTTTTCAATTTTCTTTTTACATTTTAGCTGTTTGTGTGTTTGCTTTGTAAATTATGAAGTAGCCTCAGTTATATGGCCCTCAAAAATTCACACTTTCTTTTGACTTTGGATGATGCATATTATTTTTAGAACATGCTCGCGTAAACAAAGCGACGACTGCAAACCAAATAAATAGACGCTCGTAAACAATGAAAAAAGAAAACATTGTTAAAGCGCTTTTTAGTTTGCATATCGAAAATTTAAATGGCCGGGGGCATAGCAGTGAATGTAGCCAAAACTCTGTTCGATTTGACCGTGAAAATGGCACAAGTGCAAAGTGAGTGATCTTTAGCCAAGATCATCACAAGTAGATATTGCTCAAAAAAAAATATATATATCCAAAGGGAATAAAGTGAATCTATGAAAACTTGCTCATTATAATGCTATAAATAATTTTAGCTTCAGTTATGAAGTAAACATCTTTTCATTTTGAGTACAATACTGATCTAATGTTTTATCAATTATTCAAATGCTGCATAAGACACGACACGGTCACCCCTAAAGACCATATCATTTGCGTTGCCGTCAAGTTAAATAAAATTTGATTTGTTTGGAAATATTTGATCAAAGTTTGACTTCAATAAATGACTTCAAAGGCTTTTGAAGGTATATGGATCCTATATATGTCCCCTTCTGGCTTTATCAAACCAAATAAATGTGAAAACTGTTTTAGAGGTGACAACATCAATTGATTGGCTCATCCACTACAATCACATTTCGACTTTATCGGTGACATTATCGGGGATCAATAAGGAATACATGGTTATCGAAACTTTCTGACTTTGTTACAATTTGGCCTTTTAAAGAGGGACATCTATATATGTAATGTAGTTCTGATAGCCTGGACTATTCTTAGGTTCTTATTCCAGCCAACTGCAATCTGCATTCTGCCGCCTAGATTGTTGTTATTTTTAAACGATTAGCTCAGTGCTCGTTATACGATATTTATGTTTGGTTCTGGATGTGTTTACAGCACACGGATCTCTGCAGTCTTTCAATTTCAATTAATTGTTTACAGCACGTTTCTCAATTATGTCGACTGAATAATTAATGCCACCATTTGCTTAGCCTATTAATGCATTTCCCAGCACATTTATTACTATTTATTTGCCAACGTGCCGCAGTTCCGCAACGAGAGTTGTGTGAGAATTGGGTGTGCGAGTAATTTTCCTAATTGAATTCTCCCGATTTCTATTGGCGGCATTATCTACCTGACATCGATTGCAATTGTTAAGGTTTTTGATAAATGACTCTGCTGCAAAGGGTATAAAAGATATGCTTCTGATCAAATGAACGATTCGGTACTGCGGGTGATATCCATAGAAGGCAATAAGGTTAACTTAGTTCGGTCTTATAGATTACGCTAACAATTTTATTTTAATAAAAAATTAAACTCTAAACATATAATACACATATAAACTTTCCTCACAACTTGTTTGTGACATATTAGTAAGCAAAGTCATTAATTCAGAAGAAAACCCGGCTACTTGGTTATTTTATTGTTCCGGATAAAGGGGCCCAACAGTTAAAACACTTCTAAAAATACAGAAAATATCATTCTCACAATAGCACCATGCAGCTCCCTGCATTTCGGATAAGCCCGACAACAAGCTCAACCGGAAATTGTGAATGATTTGAATTTATATTTTACATTTGAATTCTACCGAATGGGTCGCTTTTGCCAATTACACCAGTTTACAAAAAAAAATTGATGAAATACGCACTTCAGGAAACCTTTGTTTTCCGGTAAGATACATCTCCCTGATTAAGAAAATGGCATTTAAAATTTTTTCTATGGTACCAATTTTTTTTAAAGTGTAAAAAACGTTTTTCGCACTTTTTTATTTTTTAACTCGAGTTGTGATAAACCGAATTCGGTCATTAAAGACTCATTTTACAGGTAATGGAATGCCCTTTAACTTTCTTGTACACATCGTTGAGTTCCATTCATTAGTTTAGAAGCTACACTTCGTCAAAGTTGAAAAAGTTGGAAAAAATGCAAAAACGCTGGCATAAATTGCTTCTTTAAAAATACACGCCTAAAAACCGAAATTAGTTTTATGTTGTTTTCTTAAAGGCTGAACTTTAACGGAGAATATAAGCCATTGATCACGACAATCCGTTGGTAAATCGATTTTTTACAGATTTTTAAACGTATATACCCAAGTTCAGTGTTCGGGAGCAGCGGCCGTTAAACATTATTTTAAATTTTCAGTGTTGGGGAACGTAAGATTTTGGTGCAAGTTGTAGTGCATAACGTCAGTTTCCTTGCTAATTTCTTGCTAAAAATATATGAAAATGATTTCCTTGTAACTGCAATCGCATCCTTTTTAGCTTGCCCAGCACTAATAGCAAAGAAACTGACGTTATGCATAACTACTTGCACCAAAATCTTACGTTCCCCAACACTGAAAATTTAAAATAATGTTTAACGGCCGCTGCTCCCGAACACTGAACTTGGGTATATACGTTTAAAAATCTGTAAAAAATCGATTTACCAACGGATTGTCGTGATCAATGGCTTATATTCTCCGTTAAAGTTCAGCCTTTAAGAAAACAACATAAAACTAATTTCGGTTTTTAGGCGTGTATTTTTAAAGAAGCAATTTATGCCAGCGTTTTTGCATTTTTTCCAACTTTTTCAACTTTGACGAAGTGTAGCTTCTAAACTAATGAATGGAACTCAACGATGTGTACAAGAAAGTTAAAGGGCATTCCATTACCTGTAAAATGAGTCTTTAATGACCGAATTCGGTTTATCACAACTCGAGTTAAAAAATAAAAAAGTGCGAAAAACGTTTTTTACACTTTAAAAAAAATTGGTACCATAGAAAAAATTTTAAATGCCCTTTTCTTAATCAGGGAGATGTATCTTACCGGAAAACAAAGGTTTCCTGAAGTGCGTATTTCATCAATTTTTTTTTGTAAACTGGTGTTATGAATAAAGTTGATTAAAAGAATTAAGACACTTGCCTATTCCATTTATTACATAATCAAGTCATAATAAATCATAGTAATACGAGGCAGTAAAAAGAGAGGACAAATGAATCTATGTATATGGAAAAAACAAATTGATAAATGCACTTTACGTCAAGAGGAATAACAAAACAATAAAGGGGTAGACATCAAAACAAGTCAAATAATGCTACTAGAGTAATTGACAAAGAATGCGGCATTCGGTTGAATTGAAAAGCCTTTGATAAACTCATCATGAAGACTTTTGCCCGACCAATGGTTGATTTATGGTTGCATCCATAAAATTAAATTAAGGCGAAATAAAAACAATGCCAAAAGCATCCAGCTCTTTTAATTGAATTTTTCTGTGAGCGTCATAAAGTCTTTAATGAACGCGCCGGTCCGTGATTTATGAGTTGAAATTAGTTGACGCTTTTTTATCCATCTCAATGGGCAGAAAAATGACCAAGCCTTCTGTGTAATACTCTGCAAATCGACAACACGTGTGCCGCACACAATATGGATCTACAAATCGAGTGTGTCACGAAGAAGGTCAGTCTACAATAGATCATGGCTAAAATTAAATTTCAGCCATAACATCATCGGCCACGAAGACGGTGGAAGGCGGGAGAGCGATAGCCACATAGCCAGGCGTTCGATGAATCGCACTTTTTTCATACCCCGCAGCTAGCTCTATGGGCTTGGGTGTGGTTCTTCAACTCGAATAGAATTTGTGGCAGTATCTTTTTCTTTATTTTTCATGATCTGAAAGGCAACTCACGAGGTATATAAAATTCGGTCCACAAAATCGGCTGTAAGCTTGGATTTCATGGTTATCTGGCGTGCAACCAAATAACCCAGCCACTGATTAAAACAAGCTTGTGTGTTTATAGGTGATAATGATACTATTCAGTTAGTCGGTTTTTAAGAGTGAGTGGTAAGCACTATCAGAAAGTGCTTATAATGCATACCAATTTTTTTTAAATATTTCAATTTTGCAGGGCATCACATATTCGTTATTATGCCAACTAATATAACTTCCATTGCTGAAGGCAATGTGCTCAATAAGTACGTTATAAAAGTGACAATTTGCTGCCTTATTTATGACTTTATTATATGCAAATTGAGACAAATATCCAATCTACAGCATGTATCCGATACCAGCAATCGCACTCGATACTCGATGCTGGCGAGATCGTGTTTACAGCGCGCTTTGACATTTTAATGCTTTGTTATTATTTTGAATTTCAATCCAATTGATAAAAGGCAAGAAAAATAAGTATATGCAATACACACGCTGCTGGGTATGGAGACTACAAAAATAAATAAACAAAAAACCAAAAAACATCACACAAAGATCAAGTTCAATGAATTTTCACACAGTGACAAAAATGGAGACCCAACAATTCCCGGGGAGAGGTGGTGATTTTATTTAATTGAATATTTTTCGTTCTCTGCTTTCGAGCGCGCGCAATATAAATATATCAGTTTAAAATAACGATGACAAAATCTTTCAAGAACGAGCGCACCAAACGGCGGATCGCAGTTCTCGCATGCAAGGGGGCGTGGCAGATCGCAACGCCCACCATATAAATCTCTGCCAACGGCGTGTTGAACTTATCGGATAATGCACAACGAGCGGATAATGGCTAATAAAGTGAGTAACCCTAAAATGTCAAACAAACTCGGCTTATGTCTTTATTAATGAAAGGGGATAGAGTTCAACTACCTAAGATCGATAATGAACCTAAAAATGATTTTACCCCGTAGTTTCCCTGTTTTTTATCCGCAATCTCACTACATCACCTCAAGACCCATACACTTATTGAACTACCCATAAATATTTATGCTAATGCTTATTCACATCTGGATTGTCTTTTGGGTGACCTTGCGTAAGTGCAGAGAGCTTGACCTCACAATTAACCAGCAATGGATGAGAATGATGAATGGGCAAACTGTAAAACAAAGTTTTGTTTATATCCTTGACTTTATGATTCTCTTCCTATCCAAATATTTACCCTTAGTTTGAAGTACTGACATGGCTTGCAAAATATGCACATAAACATAAAAAAGTATAGCATTCGTGCTGATTCCCGCATTTAAGAGCCGTAATACCTTTATATGGATACCAATTTTTAGGTTGAAATTATTTGTTTTAGTATGAATGCTTACTTACTATCGAAGTGCAAAATGATCTGGGAATAGAAGTACACTTCTATCATAAGCACATTCAGTATTTATTTAAAGGTGACAAGCAAAACAAACAAGTGTAGGGCTAAGAAAACAAACACTTTTATGCGATGGAAAGGAAGCATAAAATGTAATTCTTAAGTTGGTTTAAACTTCATGATGTTATACTTTAACGGTGATAAACGTGTAAGATCGCTTGTTAGTCAGTTAGTAACACCCACGAGCCAAACTTAGGAAAACAAACGGAAACATACCCGAAGAACATTTGCGTTATCTGCGCGGGCGTCTGGCAGACATTGTGGACGTTGAGGGTGCGGGGGCGGGCGTACAGCATTCCGGCGGAGGTGAGGGGGGGCAGGACGGCCTGATGGAGGATCGCCGACGTCGAGTTGCTCCGGATGGTGGCGTATGCCCTATAATGCGAGCTGGCCGAGGACCGCAGCTCCACCGAAGTGGTGGTGGTAGTGGTCTCCTCGCTTCCGACCTCCTGCCCTGGGCTCCTCGACGACAGTGCCGCCGGTTCCCTGTCCGACTCCGATTCCGTCTCCTTGTCCAGCATTATCTGGTGGTGCCGGCTGAGGGGGGTTGCGGGTGGCATCGTGGTTGGGGACTTGGGGCTGGCCGACTGTTTGGCGGAGCGCAGCTTGGTAATGTTCTGGCCACCTAACTTCTTGGTCCGCCTAATGGTGGTATTGTTGCTGCTGCTCCCGTTACTTATCGTGCTGTTATTACTCGTATTTGTGGTCGGATTACTGGCATAACGATGTTGCAAGCGCATTTTGCGTGGATCTCGTTTTGGGAGCTGTCAATTCAATGTTTAGAAGTTCATGTTCGTCCCTGCTTTTGCATTCGATTGTCAGTTTCTGCGGAATATCTTAGCCATTGGCATAACTTGTCCGTCTGCGATCTCAACTCGCCGGCAACAACATTTCACGACGATGGGGCGACGCCGCTTTCACTTTCAACTGAAGAATTTATGTGAAAATAAACAATGTTCAAAAACTCATATAGAAAGCAAAAAGGCAAACAATAAATATAGTTCAAATGCAGCAGAAGCACTTGGTAAAGGTGTGTGTGCTACGACTTTTGTCTGGCCAAAATAAATCTCTACATTTTATTTTCCATTTGTGTGTTGTTTAGCTAGCACTCGGTTGTTTTTTGCGTGTGGGTGCTCTTTTGGCAAATATTTATGCATAAATATACATCTTAAAGCGTTACGTCTTGCACAAATTAAATTGATTTTTTTGGGCGGGAGGGTGAGTGTGTGTATACGCGTTTGTTTTTATAAATTTAGAAATGATTTTATATGGCGCACACAGGCGCGGTTTTATATGCGATCGGAACGGAAGTCGGCTGAATATTATTCGTAAATATCAAGAGAACTCAAGAAGAGACCCGCACGAACACACACGCGCTAAAGGCGACGGCTCACCAACACTCATGCAACGCGGCCGACGAGGCGTATACGCAACGTTGTTAACGCGTCGAATGAACGCAAGCGAATGAGTCGCACAACCCAAGAGTCCCCCAAGTACTTCGAGCATCGATCGCCTCTGCGAAGAGAGGAGAGCACTCGAGAATCGGAGAGGCCGAGCGAGAGGCCCAGGGAAGAGAAGCCCTCTCTTTCCCTCCCAGCACACGCTCAAAACAAACAACTATCAATCAAAAGGCAAAAACTTGACCAACACCGCAAGTTTAGTAGGAAGAAGCCCAAACTCACGTTGCGCGTGGGCCACTCTCGATTGTCTAACAATTTTCGTTGACCAGGGTAAAATATAAATTCGCACCGCACAAAAAGTGGTCCAAATCGATTTCACACCAAATAAAGTACAACCAGTAATTTTGTTCGTTTAAGGCTTAAGTTCCCACCGAGTGATTAAGATGCAAATAGCCAAATTCCGCTAACAAGATAGTTCTGTTAACTATTTAATAGTTAAGCTTCTACTAACATGGTTTCGTGTATTGATGCGTGTATTTTGGTATTGCAATATTGAATAGTCAATTAGATATCAAAAATAGTTACTCTAATCCTAATATTAATAACAATTTTAAGTTTTATAAATATTTTTTTTAACTACGATACAATATAAGGAAATCACCCAAAACAGGTAGGGCATAATTGGTAGAAGGTACACTCAGAAAGATTTAAGGAAACATGGACATGGAATCTGAAAAAATGGACATAAATGTTTAATTTAAGGCCATCAAATGTAAGGAATCAATAGTGCGAAATAGTCCATTTACCTTATAAATTTGTCTGTATGTCAAGGGCTATATAATATTATCTTTAAGGAATATATGAAAAAAAGAAAAAGTCACTTTAATTTTTAAAGAAAAGAAAGTGTTCAAAAAGGGCGCGCTAAATTAAAAAATTTTCAAGATAAACCGAAGTACGTTAAAATATTGTTGTAGTTTCTTGAAAAAAAATTAAATTTGGGAAGTCTGAAATGCTCGCAAACATATCAGATATTAGCCAGTGGGAGAACGTTCCACTCACCAGATGGGTGATTTGAGTTCGATTTTTTATCAAAGCGAGAGGACCCCGGTTCGAGCCTTCGGGAGTAAGTGAGTCGCAAGTTTTTCAATTGTAAAATTCATTTACTAATGTTACTACAATTTACAAAATAGAAAAAAAACATGTCTTATACAAGATTTGAAACCGGGTCAAAAAAAAAACGGAGCTGACCCAGTTCCGCGAGTCCACGCCCTAGTTAATTTTTCGAGTGGCCAAATGCCTTTGTACGATTAGATGAAAATTTGAATGTTAACAATTTTTCATATTATAGACTATACTTTGGACCGTCCATTGACTCAATCATGATGGACTTAAATAAGTCTGTGATTTCTAACACCCAAATACAACCTTAATTGAAGTTCATTTTTTGACTTTAAAGTAGAAAACAAGGAAGAACGCTCGAGTACCTCGACTATCAGATACCCGTTACTCAGCTAAAGGGACCAAAGGGAAATGGTGATATGCAAGCAGCAAAGATTTAAGCGTTACGGGCGTTAGAGTGGGCGTGGGAAAATCTTTTTTTTGGATCAATCGATAGGTATTGACGAGACCAATACATTTCAGTTAAAATTTTTTATATAGCATGAAAAATGTGGGCGCCACAGGCTTGGGCGGCTTGTGGGCGTAAGAGGGGCGTGGCACGCTGTTGAAATAAAATTGCGTTGCGTAAGAAGCTCAGGAATCTGCACGCTAAATCTCAATAGCCTAGCTCTTATAGTTTCCGAGATCTCAGCGTTCATCCGGGCAGACGGACAGACGGACATGACTAGATCGACTCGGCTAGTGATCCTGATCAAGAATATATACACTTTATGGGGTCGAAAACGCTTCCTTCTGCCTGTTACATACTTTCCGACGAATCTAGTATACCCTTTTACTCTACGAGTAACGGGTATAAAAATATCTGGGCGTAGGTTGCCTTTTTTTAAACAAAATAATAGTGTTTTCATTCCTCAATTTTTTTTTAATTTTTTACCCGTTACTCGTAGAGAAAAAGGGGTATATTGTATTCGGGGATTAGTATGAAACGGGTAGAAGGAAGCGTCTCCGACCCCATAATGAATATATAACCTTGATCAGCATCACATCCGGGTCGATCTAGCCATGTCCGACTGGCTGTCTGTCCGTGTGAACGCTTTAATCTCGGAAACTATTAGTGCTAAAGGGTTGAGATTTGGATTCCTTATTTTCGTACGCAGCGCAACTTTGTTACTCGGACATGCAACGCCCACTCTGACTCCCACAAACCGCCCAAAACTGTGGCGCCCACTTTCTTAATGCTAGAAAATAAATTTCAACTGAAATATATAAGATTCGTCAAAAAAAGAAAAGAAAAAAATTTCCGCTCACTCTGACGCCCACAATTCGCCCAAAACAGGCGACCACAGTTTGTATACCAGAAACAAATTTTTATATTAAATGTATTTGTCTCGTCAATACCTATCGATTGATTTACAAAAAAAAGTTTGCCACGCCCACTATTGCGTTCTTCCTTGTTGAAGCTATGAGAGTTAGAATTTGACGTTTACTAACTTTGTACACGTTGATTTTAATAGTGCCTAGGAAGCCCATGCTTACTTCATCCTAGTGCCACACCACTGTAACGCACATTTTATTTAATTTAATTTGTCAATAACTATCGATGGCAGTTTATACAGCTAGTTGGGTTTTCTAATTTTTTACCATTATCAAGTCATAATTTGTAGCCACAATTTTACAAATTGATACTATTATTTTAGGAAACCGGGCTTTCTCTTTTTGTGTGTTTGTTTTGGTGTTTGTGTATTTGACTTTCTTTGATTTCGCAATCAAATGGAAACTCAAATGAAAGTCAACCATATCTACAGTTCGTATTAAAAGTGGAATCCGTTTTTAAGGTAAAGATCTTAACTTTATTACAGAACATAAGTTCGAAAGCAAAATAGAAAGAAATCGATTGATAAAGAAAAATATGTTTCAAATTAACTCTACCTTAGCTTGTATTTCTATGACAACGGATTGGTATCAAAAAGTGACTAATTTGACTGGTTAAAACCGATGTGCTCCCAATTGCTAATTGCTAATCGCTTACTCATGGCCGAAAAATGTGAACATAGATTGCACTTGACCAAGAGTCAAGTGACTAATAATGGGACTCCCTTCCTTCGTCATTAAAAGGTTTTTTCGCTTAAAATAGGGATACCAGGTAAACATTATATCCGCACCGTTTCTTTCTCCATTTCGTGCGTGAGTGTCAACATATGTTTGTGGGCGGGCTGAAGACTATTTTAGCCAAATTTGTGGCAGTATATACTACTCAACTCGCCCAGATAAACAGAAAACGTGTGAATAAAAATCTGACTATGTCTGCCAGGTCGGAAATTTATTGATGCTGCTCGAAATGGGATTAGGCGCGCGTGTAGGTGAACGAAATATTAACAAACAAGAAAAAACGCTAGTAGGCGGTCTCGACTATTAGATACCCGTTACTCGGCAACAGGGGAAGCGAGGGAGATGGAGATATGCAAGCAGCAAAGCGCTTGTTCCGAAAATAGAACACTTTGGTTGCTTATTACTTTTTAATGAATGGTCCTATTAGAACTATTTTTGGCATGTAGATGGGTATTGATAATCAAAACAAAATTCCATTTACACTTTTACAAGTGTTCAATAATGTGGGCGCTAGACAGATTTTAACGTTATGGGCGGTAGTAGGCGCAAAAAGCTCTAGAATCTGCATGCCAAATCCCTTTCTAGCTTTAATAGTTTCCTAGAACTCAGCGTTGATTTCCGACGAATCTAGTATACCCCATTACCCTACAAGTAACGGGTATAAAACTATAAGTTTCATAAAAAAAAGTTTTAGAAAAAAGAGGGCGTTGCTAAAAATTATAATGTATGTCAGGGTTTGCTCTTGGCACTTGCTTCGATTGCGAAAGTTCAAAAAGATTTGCGCACATGTCCAAGACGTTTGTTTCGTCTCTTTGTTTTGAGTTTCTTTTTATTTTTATTTTACCCTCTTGTTGTGTTGGCCAAAAATACTCAAATTTGCACGGCACCAGCGGAGATGCTGTCATAGACGCGCCTTTTATGAGCATTTCGCGATGGTGCCATTCGGGTTATCTCGGGATATATGGTGGCCATAAATCCATCTAAGCCTAAATAATTACTTGCCATGGGTTGAAACAAGGTGAAAACATTTAATTTGCGGTTCCGGATATTCGCGGATTACAATGTTGGGCCCGCAATGGCATTGCAAGCATTGAGGTACAAAAGACACAAACCTAAAATGAACGTTCAACAAATGCACACAACATCCCAGCTGCAAAGCGGGACTCGAATTAGGGGGTAGGCATTAAAATAATTAGCCTAATTAAGAAGTATATTTAAAACTATTTGAAAAACAAATTTGAAAGTAAGAAAGAAATAGTTTTGTTACTATTATAAGTGTGACGTTGCTGCAGTTGTGGGCAATAAGTAAGCTGATTTTTCAATTAAAACTTCGCGGGCCTAACAATTGGGATAGTTCTTTTTTTCTTGAGAAAAATACTTCAAAGAGGTCGAGAACGTGATGATGACGTGGAGCGCTCTGGCGCTGTGAAAGACCTTACTAATATGATCGGAATATTAAAAGGATCTGTGAAAACCATTGTGAAAGTCCATACGAGCCTACGAAAATTCAAATCTCGGTTGGTAGCGAAAGCGCTCAATTTCTTGCAAAATAGTCGTCTCGTTGATGTGTGTAAAACAATGCTTTATGACTAGCAGGACGAGCTCAAATGCGTGATTACGGGAGATAAGACTTGGATTTATGCCGAAACAACCGACCAATAAAGCGAATATCGTCCTAAAGGCGGGGCCAGACCGAACAGAGCACGTCAATGGCGTTGAAAAATCAAGGTCGTCATAACAATTTTTGTTCGATTTTCGTGGTGCATTCTATGAATGAAATGCTGAGCCAAAGAAGGCGCTGATTGCTATACCGGAAAGAACTGTTTGGCATGTTTCGAGAATTGGAAAAAGCTTATGCATAAGTGTATCTTATCGGAAGGGGATTACTTACAAGGGGATGAAATTAATTTAGAAGAATAAATACATTTTTTAAATTTTACAAACAAATTTAATTGTGCTCAACACAGTGGTATTTTCCGGCTAAGAACAACCAAATACGTTAAAAACTTAAACATAGTAGTCCTAACTTTAACTGTTTTACACTATTTTTATTGGCCCAAAAAATTCACTTTTAAACCCATTACTCGTAGATTAAAAAGGTATAGTAGAATGAACACTAAGATCTCGGAAAAAAAAACGCTCGAAAGTTGGGATTTGGGATGTAGATTCATAACGCTATCAACCGTCAAGCAGCCACTTATTTAAATTACTTTAAAAAATATAAAAAAGATTTTGTTGGGATGATTATTGTTACTATAACTACATGCCAAAAAACTCTTCATCTCGGGCCGTTCATTAAAAAGTTATAAGCAAATAAATTGTGCTATCTTGGGAACAGACGTATATATGTATATATCTATCTCCCTGGCACTCCCCTAAGCTGAGTATCTGTTATTTGATATCGGTGGCATCGACTACAGCGTTTTCTTAAATAATGGTTGCAATAACCCTTTAACTAAGTAACCTTAACTAGGTATTTATGTTTGGCAAATACATAGTTCTTTTGTAGGTAAAAAGTAGTACCTTCCTTATTCTCCGTTGTGTATGATCCGGTTGCTGATAAGATTCAGTCGATTGTTTTGGGGGCTAAAATACTGACAACAATTCAATCAAGTTACCATCACACATACACGCATTAACAGCCATGCTCAGATAAGCAAATGGCTGGATAACAAAGGCCTACAGATAATACAAATCGCAAACACAGGGAAGCATTCGGGTAAGCATTTGTGATATTTGCTATTGAGTCAAAAAAGTTTATCGCATGCAAACAAAAACGACCTTCAGTAATGATGCCTTTGTGTTTACCTAGCCATAATGTCGCGGCGATTACTTATTTTATACATATACATTTATGCATGTACAAGCCATTTAAACATATACTTTTAAAAGCATTTAAGATTCCGTTCTTGTCTTCCTGGTTGTTAAGTATATGTACATAAGTGCTGCATAGTGGTTTATATTTTGTTTATTGGTGTACGTTTTTCGATCCCCACTTTTTATTTATCCTTTTTTGTTTAATTCTAGTACATATATACTAGATTCGTCGGAAAGTATGTGACAGGCTGAAGGACGAGTGCCCGACCTTATAAAGTATATATTATTCATCAGGACCATGAACGCTCAGATCTCGAAAACTATAATAGCTAGAATATTGGGTCTTGGCATTCTTGAGCTTCTTTCGCAGCGCAAGCTGTCCAAGCCCACTTTAACGCCCATAACCTGTCTAGCTTCGTTCATATTATCAACACCCATCTACATGCCAACCAAAATTAAAATCGCTCCATTCATTAAAAAGTTATAAGCAAATAAAGTGCAATCTTGGGGACCGTTCCTTTTTGCAAATCTCTATTTCCCTTGCACCCCCTCAGATGAGTAACGGGTATTTGATAGTCGATGGCATCGACAATACATTACATTAACGTTTTACATTATTAGTAACGTTTTTTAACACTCAATGTATTTAAATAGAGTGCAATAAAGTTCCCTTTAAAAAATCCTTAAATCACTTTAATGGCATAAAGGGATATTTTTTTCTTGATTAAAAAGTTATAAACAAATAATGTAACTGGCGCTAGGTGGAGCTGGTGCGCAATCTCGGAAACAGTTGCTTTGGTACTTGCATAGGTGAGTAAGGGGTATCTATTAGTTGAGGTACTCTATTATAGAGATCTCTTTTGTTTTGTTTTAATCGCTCAGTAAATAAAGTACCTTTTTTATGTAGGCTGTTTACTTTTGTTAATGTTTGTATGTCTAAAAAAAGAATTCTAATTTAAGCCATTAAAGGAAAAACAACTTTCATTAAAAAACATTGATGATTTATCTAGTAGACAAGTCTCCAAGCCCTAGGTACCGAGCCAAATAACTCAAAATGCGTTTTCTCAAAATTAACTTGCAAAACAGCGTACTGCGAAACAAATAAAAACAAGGAAGAACGCTATAGTCGAGTACCTCGACTATCAGATACCCGTTACTCAATTAAATGGACTAAATCAGGGGTCGGCAGCGGCCTATCTAGTGAGCATAGGGAAGTGTTCTGCCCATCCTCTGCTCGCTCACGTATAACGTAGATACCCTGCAAGCAAAAGGGCGATATTTCTATCGCCTGTCGTCCAGAAGTCACTTCTTAGTAACTTCTGCGCGATAGAAACACGATAGAACAAATTTTACAAAAACAAAATATACATATATCGCGTAGAAGTCACTTCTAAGTCACTTCTGGACGAAAGAAAGGCGATAGTACACATTTTACAAAAACAAAAAGGGTTGGGATCGCGAAGAAGTAACTTCTGAGACACTTCTGCGCGATAGAAACGCGATAGAACACATTTTACAAAAACAAAATATACATGTATCGCGAAGAAGTAACTTCTGAGACACTTCTGCGCGATAGAAAGACGATAGTAGTGAGTGAAACACGCTATAAAAAGAGGTCTCGGTAATTTTCCGTTACCCCTTTTTTCTGAAAATTTTTTGGGTCTTCCTTTTGACCCACGCCGTTATTTTTCGCCCGAGCGTCATTACGTTGCGTGATTTGTCTGTGGACAGTGCGGTTTTGTATCAAATTTGTGCGTTTTATAAATATAGCTTTGTTTTTTTCTAAATGTTTTTAATTGCTTAACATATTTAAATGTCCCCCCAACAAAGCGTGCGAAATTACGTGGTTATCGTGAGCTGTACGATTATTTAAACCTTTTTACGGACAAGCTAGCTGTGGACATTACTTGGCGTGTAACTGCGGACCCAGCATCCAACGATTCTCAACATATTTCATTGTAAAAGATAATGTATTCTACTTTATTTTTACTTTGACTGAACAAAAAACAATTTTTGTTTCTGTTTCTTTTAGAAATGGTTAGCTGGACCTAAATAACATTGTTCAGCAAAATTTCCTACATGCCAGGCACCGTGTATACAAGCGGACAAAGCACGTAATCAAAAAATAAATGAAAAATATTAAAAATAAAAAAAAATATTTTTTTATTCAAGATTTTCCAATTGGGAAAGACTCTTCTAGGTATCTTCTACAAGCATATGTAAAGTCACTTTTGAGTGACTTCCATAAGTGACTACGGCGACACTTCCAGAAGTTACTTCGGCGATATCGCATTCGGATCGCGGAAGTGACTCCCGTCGGGAAGAAATGTGCCACTTCGGCGACACTTTTTGGAGTCACTTCGGCGACACTTCCAGAAGTCACGCAGAAGTGACTTCGAGAAGTGTCGCCGAAGTGGCACATTTTTTCCCGACGGGAGTCACTTCCGCGATCCGAATGCGATATCGCGGACGATCGTTTTCATCTTCTAGAAGTCACTTAATAGTGCCTTCCGCGATAGAAAATGCTTGCAGGGCTGGACTAAATGGAGATATGCAAGACGCAAAGCGATATTGAAATGCGCCACCTACCGGCGGTAGACAGATTTAAGCGTTATGGACGTTAGAGTGGGCGCCTCAAATTTTTTTGATCGATCGATAGGTATTGACGAGACTAATATATATCAATTAAAATTTTTTATCTAGCATGAAAATTGTAGGCGCCACAGATTTGGGCGGTTTGTGGGCGTTAGAGTGGGCGTGGCATATTTGCGTAACAAACTTGCGCTGCGTACGAGGCTAGGGAATCTAAGTCTGAGATCCCAATTCTCTATCCTTTATAGTTTGCGAGATATTTTAAAGTTTGTGGGCGGTTTGTGGGCGTTGCAATCTTTTTTTTTGAGTCAATCGATAGGTATTGATGAGAACAATACATTTCAGTTAAAATTTTTATTCTAGCATCAATACTGTTGGAGCCACAGTTTTGGGCGGTTTGTGGGCATGGCACTCTGCTAAAACAAACTTGCGCTGCGCAGGAATCTCAGGAATCTGCATGCCTAATCCCAGCATTGTAGCTTTTATAGTTTCCGAAATAACAGCGTTTTCCAAATAACAGTGTTTCCTCAGTGTCCCACGCCCACTTCAATCTCCCTTTGGTCCCTTTAGCTGAGTAACGGGTATCTGATAGTCAAGGTATTTGACTATAGCGTTCTTCCTTCTTGTTTACTCTTTTTGAACGATGTCAAAAAATTGACAAAGTTGGGAAAGTGAAATCAATTTTTTGGTCCATAATTCTAAATGCAACACATGTCGTTTGTGTGTTTTGTACATACATGGTATTCTTAAGTTAATAGTTTTCCAAGTCTTTAATTTTAAATTTCTTTTTAACAAGCATGACTATGTATATATATTTACAAAAATACATCTTAAAAAGATTAAAAAAGATTTTTAAATTTTGAATGCCTATTCAAAATGAATATTTAAGTGCTTTACCGTTTTGTTAGTTTTTGAACTGATAACTATATTGTGTTACTTCTTGGCAAATGAATTTCAACAAGAGAAAACGTACATATAGTCGATGGCCTCATCGATGACAATTAGATTCCCGTTACTCAGCTTAAGGGAGTGCAAGAGGCATGGAGATATGCTTACAGCAACTCTGCTTTTTTCACTAACACACCTAGCCTATAGTGCCACCTATCTTCCCCTTCTATAGCGCCACTTGGTCTATAGCGCCCCTAGCGGCTCAGTTGCGTATTAGTGAAAACAGTTTATTTGCTGCATGGCGTGTGCAATCTCGATTGAATTACAAAATATTGACTATTATTTGGTTAAACCTTTTTAATGACTGGTCCGATTTCAATCATTTTTGGCATGTAGATACAAAGGGATTGATAATAGGAAAAAATTCTCAAACTTTTTACAAAATGTTAAGAAATGTGGGAGCTAGAAGGGTTTTAGTGTTCTAGTCGTTTGTGGGCGTTTCTCTCAGTTTTTAAGCTATCAGGATGAAACTTTTTCGAAAAGTACACATAAGTATATCATTGTGGGCGTGGCACACTTCCCTGAAACAAAGTTGCGTTGCTCAAAAACCCCTAGTCTGTATGGTTAATCCAAACATTCCAGTTTTTATAGTTTCCGAGATCTTAGCGTTCATACGGACGGGCAGACAGACGGACATGGCTAATGATCCTGATCAAGAATATATACATACACTTTCGGAGACGCTTCCATCTACTACGAAACTATAACCGATTTACTCTACGAGTAACGGGTATAAACATTTTATCTTCGTTTATTTTGATCGTATATGTATATTTTCTTCTAAGAAGTACAATATTTCAGAGTTACGAATAATATATAATATAATTAGTGCCATATTTTTACAAATATTAATAATTTCCTTCTCGTATATTGTAATCTTGTCTTGATGTGGGAGCTGCGTACTTGATTTTTTAAAATAAATATTACTTAAGCTACAACAAACAATCTGTAATAATGAAACATTTCTACATACTTTTATCAACTTCGGCTAGCCGAAGTCAACTTTCTTTTTGAGTAGTTTTGGGATGGTTAAGTTAGGTTTGACGCAAGTGTAAAACAAGTGTAGTTGTGATATCTACGGTAAGTGAACAAATGCTTACTGCTAATATCAATGAATAACCAATAATTTTCAAGGAGAGATGGGACCTTTTAGGACCTTTTTAATTAGATCCAGGCCCAACCCAAATCGAAGAAAATGAAATTTTGATTTTACTATTTACATAATTGTTTTAACTGAGTTTGATCAGTTGGTCGAAGAAAAGGTAAAGAGAGGCAACCGCTACGGCGAAACTAACCTTCGCAAGGTGTAACAAACTTTGGAAGATAAACTACAATTTTTGAACTAGCTCATAGCAAACGCACGGAAATGGGCGAAAAACCAAAATGAATCCAACTAACGGGCCAAAAGCTTAGGTCATTGACCAAAAAAGTTATAATATTGTAAGAGAGATGCGCTCTCTTTTTTCTCCCTTAAGGCGGCTAGCACGTTTTTCGAGAAAAAACCAACGACGCCACTTTTACTTGTGCGTGTAGGGGGGTGTAGGGGGAGCTCACACACGCTGTAAAAAAAACGATTCTGTTATTTTCCTTTGCAAAACAACAAAAGCAAATTGTTGTTATTGCCTTTGTAGAGGCACCAAAGAGGCGCGCTTACGTCATTCATAATAATAAATGCGCGAAGAGAGAGCCCAGAACAAAACAACAACAATGAGAGCACAAGAGCAATCTTGTTATTGTTGTGAATAAAATTACCTGAGGAATAATTTAACCATTTTGTGCATTTTGCGCTCTCTTCTCATTTGTTTTGCTTAATCAATTTTTACGACTGCTCCATTGTTTTTTTACTTTTCCTTTGCTCTCCCGCTCTTGTGTAACCGATTCACTTAACACGTTTTGGTAAAAAAAAATCAAAACAACTATTGGTTTATTACTTAGCAAACATTTGAATTGCTATTGTCACATTTTAAACAATTCACTTCAGTGTTTGCTGAGAATTTCTCTGTTGCACTCTCTTTGGTTTGGTTATTTTAGTCACCTAGTGGTGGAAAATATAGATGTTAGTGATGTTTTTTAAGCATCGATGTTTGGCAGCGCATTATCGATGTATTTTCTTATAGTCTGTTCAGACAGTGGGTGCTTCTGCAACAAAAAACTTGTATTGTTTAAAATGTGAGGGAAAACATTTCCTCTTAAAGCCTACTACTCACATCGACGAAAACCGCGAGCTAACCATAGGAGTGAGCGAGAGGCAAACAGGCGGCTAAAGGTTTTCGTCGGGTCTGTTTTTAAGCGTGGTACTCAGATGAGCTAAGGAAATACCAGAAAAAATACCAGATTTCGGGAGTGAATTTTCGATGAACGCCGTTAGCCGCGGCCCAAGGAATAGGAAATTTAATCTTTGGCGGTATTCGTGCAGAAGCGGTGGGGAATTTAAAAATTTTAAATGAAAGAAAAACCCCAAAAACGGTTAAAGGAGGTCAGTGCAGATGAAAAAGGACGCCTAATCCAAGCTGTTGCCCATTATTGTGGGATTTGACCGACAGGAAGCAATACCACAACAGGGGCAAATCCGCAGAATAGTTGAAGTGCTGGAGGAGATCCACTAGAGAATCCCAGTGGGAAGGAACATGCCGAGTGGGACTTCGCTCTCTACATGGACATCCTGCCGGGCGTGTCCTGGCAAAAAAAGTAAGATCTAGCCAAAATAATTTGGTTGCGTTTTACTAATAGAAGTATCTTTTCAGCAGAACCACCAGTAATATGATCTCCGAAGACCTCTCCATTAGGACTCCGTACACCATAACCACCAGCTACTTGGAAGCTTAGGCGGAGCTGGAGGACGCGGTGGCTTCTATAGGGAGGAGGAAAATAGGGCGCCCTATGGGAACAGTTGGAGAAGCCATGGCCAGGATGCTGGGCGACTTCCTGCAGCATCAGCGGATCAACCCCGTTCCCAATCCGGCTCCCACTTCCTCAAGGTCCAATATGCCCATTGGGACTCGGAGCTGGACTGCGGTGGCGCGGGAAAGATGGCGAAGCATTCGGGGGACGGTAAGGAAGCTTTAAACTACAAATTTACATAAATAAAAACATTCATTGAACATTCCATTAATTTTTATTTTACTTTCTTTGTGAACCACCAGACTCCTTCTTTTTAAATTTCTCCAATTGATTTGATTTCCGTTTGGCAACAAGCCCAGCCGCTTAACAGTAAGACCATGCTACATGCATTGCGGGTGAACTTTGAAAACTTCGGTCACACTACAAAGAATAAGATTTTTCGACTAGTGAAACTCTTAGCCGATCTGAGTACTAGGCTTAAAGCCTAGTACTCACATCGACGAAAACCGCGACCTAACCATAGGAGTGAGCGAGAGGCAAATGCGCGGCTAATGCTTTTCGTCGGGTCTGTTTTTCAGCGCGGTACTCAGATGAGCTAAGGAAATACCAGAAAAAATACCAGACTTAAGGAGTGAATTTCGATGAGCGCCGTTAGCCGCGACCCAAAAAATTAGAAATTTAATCTTTAGCGGTGTTCGTGCAAAGGCGGTGTGGAAACTATAAATTTAAAATGGAAGGAAACCCCCCCAGGAGGTCAGTGCAGATGAAAAAGGACACCTAATCCAAGCTGTTGCCCATTATTGTAGGACTACACCGACAGGAAGCAATAACACAACGGGGAAAATCCGCAGAATAGTTGAAAATCTGAATAAGATCCACTAGAAAATCCCAGCGGGAGGAACATGCCGAGTTTTACCTTGATCCCTACATGGACATCCTGTCCTGAAAATAAGTTCTGGCCAACCGTTACGTTGGTTACGTTGTACTAATAGAAGTCTTTTTGACAGAACCACCAGTAAATCGATCTCCGACTAGATCTCCATTTGGGAACCACAGGACTCCATAACTACCAGCTACTTGGGAGCTAAAGCGGAGATAGAGAACGCGCTGGCTTTTACAGGGTGGAGGAATAAAGGATGTCCGTTAGGGGACAGCTGGAGGAGCCATTACCAGGATGCTGGGCGACTTCCTGCATCATCAGCGGAACAATCTCGTTCCCAATACGCCTCCCACTCTCTCTAGGCGCGGAGAAAATGTCGAAGCATCCGTGACAAGAAAAGGAAGCCTTAAACTACTAATAAATAAAAAGACCCTTTGAACATTCCATTTATTTGTATTTCTTTGTGCACTGGCAGATTCGTCTTTTCAAAATCCATCAATTTTTCGTTTGTCAATAAAACAATTCCAGCTGCTTGACAGTAAGACCATGCTAAACGCATTGCGGGTGAACTTTGAATTCTTCGGTCACACTACAAATAATACGATTTTTCGACTAGTAAAACCCATAGCCGATCTGAGTACATAGCTTTAAGAAACATCAATGTTTTCCATTAAAAATGTTTGTGCGCCAGCTATAGGAGAGAGCGATCGGCAAACTGCGGTACTCAGATGAATTAAAAAAAATAAGTGATACCCTGTGTGAAAATCGCTGAACGCTCGTAATACCCTTTGCACACAGCCGCTTGAAATCGCTGTTGCAATCTTAAGCGGATTCTTGTTCACATAGAGAATCGATGAAGCGAAAAGCTGATCGGTATAAGCAAACCTTGTCAGAAGGGAAAGGACGTCCAAATTCAGTTGATTCGAAACAAAATCTAAATACAATTTGAACGCTAACATGTGGAATGTTTCCAGCGCCAAATAATTACTTAGTTGCTGCCAGCAATTTGATCAAGGATGAGATTTCCATTCAGGCAAGCGTAGAGAAAATCGAGTAGGGACTGTTATGGGCTAATAGTGACGCCAGGAATTTTTACAAGTTAGAACAGCTTGGACCCTTTTAAGTATTTATAACATCTTCCTCGCATACGATTCTTTGACTGTGTCCATTTTTAAACAACAATTTTGGGATTTACCTTTCGATGTGTTGGTGCAGAAGCGGTCTCGAATATAAAATAAAACAAGAGAGAACGCCATAGTCGATGTCATCGCCTATCAAATACCCGTTACTCAGCTAAGGGGAGTGCGCGAGAGATGGTGATATGCAAGCAGGAATGCGGCTGAAACCAAGAATG
This sequence comes from Drosophila subpulchrella, assembly GCF_014743375.2. Classification (NCBI taxonomy): domain Eukaryota; kingdom Metazoa; phylum Arthropoda; class Insecta; order Diptera; family Drosophilidae; genus Drosophila; species Drosophila subpulchrella. Next base: position 560,399 of record NC_050610.1, read on the forward strand.
CACACTTTATTTGCTTATAACTTGTTAATGAATGGTCCGATTTGAAAAATTGTTGGGATGTAGATGGATATTAATAGTCAAAACTTAATCCAATTTACTTCTTTCCAAAAACTTCAAAAATTATGACCGGTATTAGCGTTATGGGCGTTTCTAGGCGTTAGAGTGGGCGTGGCACCCTGCTAAAATTAACTTGCCCTGCGCAAGAAGCTCAAGAATCTTAACTTTCTAGCTTTTGAAGTTTCCGAGATCGCAGCGTTCATACGGACGGACAGACAGACGGACATGGCTAGATCGACTCAGATGCTGATCAAGAATATATTAAATATACTTTATAGGGTCGGAAAGGCTTCCTTCTATCTGGTCCATATTTTTCGACGAATCTAGTATACCCTTTTACTCTACCTAGGAACTATTACATTTGATTGCTCATAAATAATATCGTAGACGCAATCCTTGGTGGTCAGCCCTGCTACAATGTAGCAAGGACTCAACCCACTCTAGCGGACCAAATAAAGCTCTGTTAACTTAATGCTTAAGCACATTTTGAAAAAGATTTCAATAAATAAATAAATTGTAATTAATGCTTACTATTGCCGGTAGCCTAAATTTATTTACAAACAGTTACAACTATTTTGTTACTTGAAAATTATTATTTATTATTAATTCCTACAGCTCTTGTCGTAAACAAACTGACGAACTGATTAATACACATTAAAATAAGAAATCCCAATACTCTATCTTTGATAGTTTCCGAGATATCCGCGTTCATACTAACGATTTTTTGAAGTTTGTGGGCGGTTTGTGGGCGTGGCAAATTTTTTTTGGGTCAATCGATAGGTATTGATGAGAACAATTCATTTCAGTTTAAATTTTTACTCTAGCATCAAAACTGTAAGAGCCAAAGTTTTGGGCGGCTTGTGGGCGTTAGAGTGGGCGTGGCACTCTACTGAAACAAACTTGCGCTGCGTCAGAAGCTCAGGAATCTGCACGCCAAATCTCAATAGCCTAGCTCTTATAGTTTCCAAGATCTCAGCGTTCATCCGGACAGACAGACGGACATGGCTAGATCGACTCGGCTAGTTGTCCTCGTCAAGAATATATATACTTTATGGGGTCGGAAACGCTTCCTTCTGCCTGTTACGTACTTTCCGACGAATCTAGTATACCCTTTTACTCTACGAGTAACGGGTATAAAAATCTGATAGAGAGTAGTCTAAAGTATAAAGACCCTTAAGCTAAATGGTATAATGGGGACCTTTCAAGCCCCAGAACTAAAACACATCGAAAATCTTTGCAGAAATGTTAAAAAACTATGTTTTTAATGCAAAACCGAAGAAAATAAACTGCCCTTAAGCTATTTTGAAAGAGTCACACAACAATTTTGCCCAGGAAAGATTCTGGTGTCTAGTAACGTCAATGTCGGTCGTTGTTGTTGTTGTTGTTGCACCCCAAGCCTTAGAACAATATTTTTTTACCTTAAGATGTATAAAATAATACATTTCAATCAAAACAAATTTTCAAATCGCGTTTTCTTTAAGTTCTTTAAGCCTTTTCTTTAAGTGGTGCTATTTTTGTTGCCGCATAACTTTGCTACTTTTATGATAAATGTATCGAAGTTTTAAAAACCATCCGCATTGTGGTCGTAACCACCTACCCTACTTACTCTTACAAAAAGAATAAAAATATTGCAAAAAATGACCATTTTGCAGCACAAAGAAGAATTGCCTACACATTGGTGCTATTTTTGTTGCCGTAGCTGTATATATAATGTCAACAAATTCCGAAAAAATTCAATCTTCATACCCTACAAAATGTTCGTTACGATACCCTACAAGGTACTGTTGGAAAAATGATAATACAATTTCAAAAGGATCTTAAGAAAAAAGCACAAAGTACCAAGTATTGTTGATAAAGATCTTGTTAAAACTTGTATATATTTATCTGACATGGTTGTTTACAAATTTTTGATCATGCACAGCTGAAACACTTATAAATTGAATATTTTTTTATTTCTTAACTCTACCTTTATCAAAATTATCTCACGAACAAATTACGCGAATTCTGTACGTTATTGTAAATACATTGTCCGCTTGATAAGAGACTACAATTGTTTGAAATTTTCAAAGTTACGTCACATCTAAAATTTGACGAGTTTGTCACCTTACTCTACACTCTATATATGTATATTTTTTATCACTAGCCGAGTCGATCTAGCCATGTCCGTCTGTCAGTATGAACGCCGTGTTCTCGGAAACTATAAAAGCTGGAATACTCGGATTAGGCATGCAGATTCTATAGATTCCTGCGCAGCGCAAGGCACAAGAGGCATGTCACGACCAATCTCACTAACAAAATGTGTAACTATAAACAAGAAAGAACGCTGTAGTCGAGTACCTCGACTATCAGATACCCGTTACTCAGCTAAAGGGACCAAAGGGAAATGGAGATAAGCAAGCAGCAAAGCGAGTCTGAAATGCGCCACCTACCCCTGATCACAATATATGGTTATCTGGGCGGTAGACAGATTTAAGCGTTATGGGCGTTAGAGTGGGCGTGGCAAACTTATTTTTGGGTCAATCGATAGGTATTGACGAGAATAATACATTTCAGTTAAAATTTTTTATCTAGCATGAAAATTGTGGACGCCACAGGTTTGGGCGGCTTGTGGGCATTAAAGTGGGCGTGGGTCGATAGATATTGATGAGAACGATACATTTCAGTTAAAATTTTTATTCTAGTATCAAAACTGTAGGAGCCACAGTTTTGGGCGGTTTGTGGGCGTTAGAGTGGGAATGGCACGCTGTTGAAACAACTATGCGCTGCGTAAGAAGCTCAGGAATATGCATGCCAAATCCCAATAGCCTAGCTTTTATAGTTTCCGCGATCTGAGCGTTCATCCGGACGGACAGACAGACGGACATGGCTAGATCGACTCGGCTAGTGATCAAGAATATATATACTTTATGGGGTCGGAAACGCTTCCTTCTGCCTGTTACATACTTTCCGACGAATCTTGCGTACCCTTTTACTCAACGAGTAACGGTTATAAATACCAAATAAAATAAATAAGTGGTGTTATTTTTTAGACCACAAACCAACTGGAGTGCCGCTTTTGTGTTAGCTAAGTAACGCAAGTAACGGGTATGTGATAGTCGAGGCCGTCGACTATAGCGTTTTCTCTTGCTATACCCGTTACTTGTAGAGTAAATGGGTATACTAGAATCGTCGGAAAGCCAGAATGTTGGGACTTGGCATGAAGATTCTTGGGCTTCCTGCGCAAGTTTGTTTCGACACAAAAACAGTTTTCGTGATCACAGCGTTTACATAGAGAGACGGACATGGCTAGATCGACTCGGCTAGTTATCCTAATCAAGAATATACATACATATATCACTGTGGACGCCAGTACGCGTAGTGGCGAAGCGCGCAAGAGAGCGTGCGAAGACAACTACTATATATAGCCGCATTATGGTCCCCGGCTGTTTAGCTAGTTTTATTCTTACTGAGAGTACGCGTCGAATGACACCTCATTTGTTGAAATCCGATGTTCCTTCCAAAAGTAATTCAATAAACAAGATTTTCTTCTTCTTTCCAAAATGAAAATGTTTGTCCCTTTCTTTGTGGGTTTGTATGCATCCCATCTTAGTTTTAGGGTTTTGGAAACCCTATGGGTGTATAAAGCAGCTTGAAATAGAAAACTTTTGTTCTACGACTTTTGGAAAAACCCGCTAGTTTAGCGAAATATCAAAAAAAAAGAAGCTAGATTTAAAATGCTTATAGTATCTAAACAACTAATGCTACAGAAACGTGCTATAAATCTCTGAAAAGATAATTTAATTTGCTAAATACCTTTCATATAGTAAAATTGTCTGAATATAATAGATTTAGAGTAATGACAAACAGTAATTTTTTAAAACTACTTTTTGACTATTTTCTCAAAATTGAGACAAACGATTTCTTTTTAAATTTCAAATCATATAGCCCTTGAGATTCCTCAACTTTTAATGTATAACACTTTTTGCCCTAAAAATTACCGTTTGAAAGATATTAAGCGATAAAAAGTGCAACTCGTTTCAGCTCCGTATACGAAATATTTCATACTTATCGAGTAAACAAGAAAAAAACCAATTTGATGAAAACAAGATCTTATTAGATTTTTTCAAACGGAAAATCTGTTATGGTTTTAGGGTCCTTTACTTGCATGAAGCTAATCGAAATAGAAAAACTTGATCTATTTGTTCTACCACTTTGGAAAAACCCGCTAGTTCGGCGGGAAATGTAAGAAACGACAGATTTCTTTTGGAATCTGAAACTATACAGCCCTTGAGATTCCAAACTTTTGCTAATAAAATAGGTAATTGAAGCGATATAACTTGTTATTAAAAAGTTCAATATTCATATTATATGTTTCATTCTTATTAGAATGTGAATGTAAACAACCCATACCTTATTATAATAAAGTTAAGCCGAAGTGAAACATGAAAGTTTATTATATATATATTATAGTCTTTATACATTTTTTAGAATTATATATCACTGTGCATGTCAGTACACGTAGTGGCGAAGCGCGCAAGAGAGCGTGCGAAGACAACTACTATATATAGCCGCAGAATTGAAAATCTGCCATTATGGTCCGATCGTAACGAGTGATACACCAATCGAAAGGTATCGCAAAAACTAAGAAGATTGCATGCTAAGACTTTCGAAATATGGATTTGTTTGGGAGCAAATCCGGTGAAAAAGTAAAAGTAAAAATTTAGAAAATTGGAGCTGCTGGATACGGTGGGGATAAAAACCCCCGGCTGTTAAGCTAGTTTTATTCTTACTGAGAATACGCGTCGAATGACACCTCATTTGTTGAAATCCGATGTCCCGTTCAAAAGTAATTCAAAAAACAAGATTTTCTTCTTCTTCCCAAAATGAAAATGATCGTCCCTTTGTGGATTTGTATGCATCCCATCTTAGTTTTAGGGTTTTGGAATCCTTATGGGTGTATAAAGTAGCTTGAAATAGAAAACGTTTGTTCTACGACTTTTGGAAAAACCCGCTAGTTTAGCCGGAAATCAAAAAAAAAAAACAAATTTAAAATGCTTATAGTATCTAAACAACTAATTTATTTTTTAAAACCCCTTTTTGACTTCTTGCTCAAAATTGAGTCGAACGATTTCTTTTTAAATTTCAAATCATATAGCCCTTGAAATTCCCCAACTTTTAATTTATTACGCTTTTTGCCCTAAAAATTACATTTTGGAAGGTATTAAGCAATAAAAAGTGCTACTCGTTTCAGCTCCGTACACGAAATATTTCATACTTATTGGAATAAACAAGAAATAACCTTTTTGATGAAAAATATTCTTATTAGATTTTTTCAAATGGAAAATCTGTTATGGTTTTAGGGTCCTTTACTTGCATGAAGCTAAACGAAATAGAAAACTTGATCTAAAAAAACCTCTTAACGAGGTAAAAAGTAGTGGCGAACGCGCCTTTAACAAAATTTTCTGATATCAACAATTGTGACGAAAAATGATATTACATTCAATAAAATAAATAAACTTTATTAAATGTATGTATTCGGCACGCTAAAACAGAAAATTTACGAGTAGGTAAATAAATATTTACTGTTGCGGGCCGAAATCATAAATTTAATATAGTTTATTTATTTTATTGAATGTAATATCATTTTTCGTCACAATTGTTGATATCAGAAATGTTTGTTAAAGGCGCGTTCGCCACTACTTTTTACCTCGTTAAGAGGTGTTTTTGTTTGATTCTTTATAGGGTCTGAAACGATTCCTTCTACCTGTTACATACCTTCCGACGAATCTAGAATACCCTTTTGCTCTACGAGTAACGGGTATAAAAAAACCATATTGACATTAAAAATACCATAGTTTTGTCACAAATTTGATATGGGCGCATATCAATCTGGTATGAAAAATACAATATTGATATGTTCGAAAATATCCATAGCAAAGTACCCGATTGATGGCCAGTATTGTTATTTTATTTTCTCTGTGTAGACAGGGACCTGGCATGTAGGAAATGCTGCTGAGCAATGTAATTCATGGCCACCTCCGTTTACATGAGAAATTTACTAACAGCCATTTCTATAAGAAACAGATACATTAATAGGGATCGGTAAAGTCGATGCCATCGATTATCAAATACCCGTTACTCAGCGAAGTGGATGTGAATAATCCGACTTGAACAATTGTTGGCATGTAGATGTACCTTCCTTCCACCTGTTGCATACTTTCCGACGAATCTAGTGTACCCTTTTACTCTACGAATAAAAAACGAAATCAATTTCAATGATGTTTATGTTTTTTGCGAAAAATTAGAAATTGAATAATGTAATAGCCATTTAAGATCCTCTATAATTAAAATTACAAAGTAAGATTTCCTTAGAATTCTGTAGATTTCCAACTTATATATATTTACATAACAATAACAAAACAGCTGTAAGAATAAAATATTTATAGTAACAAGAATTTGTAATATCTCTAATACTGATTTGTTAAATAAATTAAATTAAAGTGAAAAAAACTTGTTTTTCAAGAATTTCAACTGGGATTGAGAGTGGCTTATGGTTGAAATCAGGAAGAAAGTATTCTTGAAATCAGGCACGATTCATTCTAAGATCATGCAGAAATCGCTTTTGAAAAGAAGCATAGTTTTGTCTCAATAAGAGAAATATTTTACAACAATCAAGAACGATTTACTCTTGGAAACGAGATCGCCTTGCTTGAATTCGAGAATTCTTCTTCTCGTAACCAAGAAGACTTATACTGAAAGTGAGATAACTACTTTTCAAAAAAGTGTTCTCAACCAAAGAGCACTTCTTTTTGATTTCAGTAAAAGCGCGCTCGGTGCTTAATAGCAAGCACGTTTTTTTCTCGGTGTATCGCCACCTGCAGGAGGCAATGCAATTGCAACAATAATGGATGGGCCCAAAAGTGTTTGCATTTTAATTTGCAATTTCCTAATGGCGGAATACGTTTCGCACCTTTTTTTTAAAGGCACATCTGCTCATTGTTTTGGTTTAATTTAAATTACCTGTTTGACTAATGTACGGTCTCAGACATAGGCAACAACAATAATAACGAGACTCTCAGCTCATTATGCATTGTTTATTGCCACTCAAAGCTCTCTCTCCCTCTTTTCAGCGTTTTCTGAGCACTGCAGTATTTTCCTTAATGCACATGTAACAATAGGAAAACTCCTCTTTTACTCCATCCACGCATTTTTTTTGTTCATCCTTCGTGATTCTCAGAAACAGTTGGGAAATCCAAAATTTTCTTGGAAGTGCTACGTATTTTGAAAAAAATACAATTTACAATTTATTAACCAACATTACTTTATAGAATTCCATTTTTCATTAGCAATACTTCTGGGAAATCTAATAAAATATATTATCAGTGTATTATTTTTGAATAATCAAATTAAATATATTTAGAAGCATTCCTTTTACTTAATGCCAATAAATGATTATTAATAATCTGCTTTGAATACACATTAAACACCTTCCTTCATATTTTTGGCAACACTCTTTGCTAGAATGAAGGGAATTCGCCAATAACTTTCCTTACGACCCTTCGGCCATTCATATACTGAATTTATATTGACACACCTAGGTAGGGTATTGCAAGTAAGGTCTGGCTCTTCATTATGTACATTAGGATACAAGTTCTTTTGGCACAGGAGAGTGGTATCTTAACTTAATTTACCCAACTAAGGACCAGCGGGGGATTGGTTGGCGATGGTTGCGTGTATGCTGCTAATGGCCTAAATAAAAAATGCAACATTTTGATTTAATTTAATTGAAATTCACGCCACTCGAGCAACTCCATTAGGCAGAAACGTGTCCGACGTCAAGGATGCAGATGATGGTAGCGTCGAGGAAATCAAATTACCCAGAGGCAGTGGCTCGAATGTGGGCGGAAGGGGGCTGGCATGCTGCAGGGGGCGTGGGGCTGTGGGCGTGGGTTGTAGCAGCTCAAATAAATATTGTCAAAACACTTGTCAAAAGGCTAAACAATGAGGACGGAACGTGGACAGGGCACGGCGCACACTACTTGTCCAATATTGCGAAGTGCGTGCCAATTGATATTACACAAAAAAAAATACTTTTTAAAGTTTGTAATTTGGAAATGATACGCACTAATTGCAAATGTGTTATTTTCATAATTTGAAAATCTAATTTTTCTGAGTGCAGTATTCAAGGTAAAAATTCTCGCGATAGGCCTATATCCTATTTCGCTGTTATTTGTTATAAAAATCTCGCTTTGCTGCTTGTATATCTGCATCTCCTTTTTGCTTCCTTGACTAACTGGTATCTGATAGTCGAGGCACTTGACTATGACGTTTTCAATTGTCTTATATTCCGTATTCATACAATTTTATTCACATTTTACTTAACTGCTTTCCGAATCTCTTTCTCGCTTTTTGTTCCAACCTAACTTATTTATACTGGAGATCCTGTTGCTAAACAAAAGTGAAGTCAGTTAATTCTTTGTTAGACAATTCTCTTTAACCAAAAACCTGATTGTTTTAGGAAATCCTCAATAATCTTAGCTTTAAATAATACCAAACAGAAGATGCCAACTTGCCAAAATTCTACACCCATTCCATTTTGATATCTCTTTCAATTTCCTACAGCGATTTTACGATTTTTTTTAAACTTCTGTTTGAATATTGTTTACAAATTATAGAATTTTTCGAGTGTAGCCTTGGCGTGAGTAAAAAAGTGAAACTGGAACTGTAAGCAAATCAATTTGATTCGATTTAAATTTAAAAGCATCTGCACACAGGCATTCATCACCGCCACCATTTGGACGTTCACCCACTTCCTCCGCCACCATCAGCCCTATCCATTTGCCATCCTCGACGATCTTGAGCGTGATTTTCATGTCGGGTCACGTGCCGCCGACGCGTGCCACTGACATAAGTTTCCAGTTCTAGACTCACAGCACTTCGAGCTCAAGAAATCGGGGGATTCGGAATTAAGTCGCGGCATGACCACACGCAAAAAAGGGTCGACATTTTGCAGTGGCTGTTTTGGGTCTGCCGACTTATTTGATTTAGTTAAGTTATCAGTTTAATTGTATTAGTCAAAGAGATTTAATTTTTTCTTAATTCTGCGCGTGTGTATTTGATCTGTTCTCTGATAAGAACTGGGGGTTGGGAATGAATTTATTTATATTGTGTAGCAACAAACAGATGGAAGAGCTTTTAATCTGAAAAGCGTGTCAAAGGTATTAGTAAATAAATTAATAAGTAGCTATTTGTATAACGGTTGGTAATACATTATAACTTAGAACTTAATATTAATTTTTAATTTCTAGCTTTAATTATGAATTAAAACCAAGAAAAAACGCTATAGCCGATGGCCTCGACGATGCGAGAGGGATAGAGATATGCTTAAAGCAACTCTGTTATTTTCAGTAGCTGTAGCGCCACCTATGTACTTCCTACCTACAGCGCCAACTAGCGTATAGAGCCCCTAGCGGAGTGGTGGCGTATTAGTGAAAACAGCTTACTTACTGCATATGGTGTGCAATCTCGATTGAATTGCAAAATATTGATTATTATTTTCTTATAAGTTTTTAATGACTGGTAATATTTCAATAAAATGGCACGAAGACTGGTATTGATAATACATTTTTACAAAATGTTAAAAAATGTGGGCGCTAGACGTCTTTGGTGATATAGTCATTTGTGGGCGTTAGAGTGGCCGTGGTTCCCTGCTGAAACAAACTTGCGCTGCGCAGGAAGCTCAAGAATCTGCATACCCGGTCCCAACATTCTGGCTCTTATAGTTGTCGAGATCTCAGCGTTTATACGGATAGTCGGACAGACGGACAGGCGGACATGGCTAGATCGATTCTGATCAATGATATATTCTTTATGGTGTCGGAAAAGCTTCCTTCTACCTGTTGCATATTTTCCGACGAATATAGTATACCTTTTAAATCTACGGGTAACGGGTAAATCTAGCTTGTAAACTGCTCCCAATTCGTATTGAAACGGGTTAAAATCTTTCGAATACAGCGCAAGTTAATGGAGTTCGAGAAGAAAAACTAGGTGAATTTAGGGTACGGTGACGAACTCGTCAAATCTTATAATTGTAGAAGATTTTTTTATCTTTTGTTGATTTTTGTGAAGTAGAAATTGAACAACTTAATTTGTTCAATTAAAGCCCACAACTGAAGTAGACATGTTATTAAGTGAGCAGTTAAATTGTTAGTCCATTATTGTTCATACTTAACTTTTATTGAAGAAAAACAATTTTCACATATGGATAGATAATTAGTGTGTATGTATCAGTTCGTCACCTTACACTACAACTTTTACAAGTGAAACAATTGGTTTATGCCAAGAGCTCTAGGATTTAATTCCGCTGGAATTTTACCATTAAACTTTTACAGGAATATGCTCAATAGATGTAAGCCACTTTATGCTTTTAAACTTTAAAAAAATATTTTGGAAAAAATACATTTAAAAACGAATTGTTTGTAACTATCCCCTTTATAGTATAATGATTAGCTCAAAATTTGATAATTGTTATTTTCAAACTAATTCTTTACCAATTGTTCGTCCTTCATTCGAAACCATTAATCCCTTGAAGCGCAGTATTTTCCAAGGCTAACTTATCCCATTTGTCCAACGAAAGTTGGCAGCCATACGGTGGCCAAGTATGTACATCCTGTTCACCTATAGCCTCTTTGCTCTCGAAGTTCTCCAAAGTTTGGATCAAATCAGCCATAGAGGTGTCAGTATACAAAGGACGCGCCCTGACACGCGTCTGACGTTTATTGGTGCCCTCCAGCTGCAGCGAAAACTTTTCCCCAGCAAAAAGCCTTTCAAGGAAAACCACATGTGGAAATTGTAGACGACAAGCAGACACAACACAAGAAAAAAAAAATTCACAAGAATGGATGGCTCTGGGTAGCACCGAAGCTTAGAATACTGTTGAAAAATAAAGATAATAGAATATAACTATTTGCTTTTTAGGAGACACCATTTTAACAAGTTCTTATGGTATTGACAGCCAAAAATTATTTTAAATCAATTTTAAACCGAAAAGCTGTACTTTTTTAAAGATCACATGTGAAGTAAAAAAAAGTCGTTGTAATTGATTTTTAAGGCCATGTAAGATCAAAAAATTGTCAAACTGTTGCTTACCTATGAAAATACATAATATGTATCAACGGCTATGTTTCTAATGATTTTTGTCCTGCTCTTTGAAAGGGTATCTAAAATACCTCTTAAACAGAAATGGTAACAAGGGCCCGGTCGCGATTTGTATTTTTGTGTAAATATTTTCATGTCAATATTGAAAAAGTAAACATGAACTGAGAACAAAGTGGGGGGAGGGCCTTTTAAGTGCTGCCCTTTAGGCAGCTGGCAAGTGGGTTTAAAATTTCCCATGTCCATTTTCTCGCTATCCCTTCGTTTGGCGTCACCGTGTCCCAGAATTTTGGCTTGGCTTTCTTCTCTCGCCAAATATTTGAAGTGTTTCCGATTTCAGAAAAAAGAAACAGAAAATTAAAACTAAATTTTTCCTTTCCTTAAATTGTTTTTTAGTCGCTAGCCAAAAAAGAAAAAACTACCCCCTCTTTTTTACAGAGGAATCTCCTTTTGGACCAAGTGTTGCCAACTCACTCAATGATTTCTGGTTTGCAGAAATTTTTATATTCTGCTTTTGCCTCGTGGAGGGTTTCTGTTTCAAGTCGGGTGGATGGGCTGGGGGCGGCAAGGACTGCGGGGCGTGGCACACTCGAGTGCGTGCTTGAAAATACAAAAATTTCACTGCATTTCGCGTTATTAACACGTAGGTGCCAAGAACCCTCGCGGGTTCGGGCTAGAAGCGGTATTACGACTATGGTTCGAGTTAAGCTTGGGCATGCGACCGCGTAGGAATGGTTGGTGGTGCGTCCTTGCACTAAAAAAAATATTCATATGCACCTTTATAAATATAAATTATTTATACATACCAAATCCCCGAACGGTGCTTCCATTTTTTAAGAAAAGCACTTGTTAGTACTCTTCAATGTCTGTGTAGTCGTACAAATTATTTCACAATAAATATAGATAGTCCTTGTTCAAAAAATAAATTTAAAATTTCAGTGTGAACCGGCCACGCTGACACCGTGTAATAAGGAGTTTTCATGGCCTCTTGAACGCTCACGCTTACCAAGCGAGGACATTTTAATTGAGAGTGTTGCGAGGAAGGACGACGACGCTGATGTCGATGATGGCGGCGCGGTACTTGGCCAGCTGCCGCTCCTTCTTCCGCTCATTCCGCTCCTCTGGAGCGCCTCAAGTGCGGTCCGTCGTCCTCGGCACTCGGCGCCAGCCCTTCTCGGCTTCAGGACATTCAGCGCTGTTGGGGTGGGGTCTGCTTTTTGCTCAGGTGTTGATGGGTGAAAATACTGAGGGCAACATCTGAGTGGCGGACACTTTGAGGACAAACCGGCTTTCAGAGTTAGCCGTGAATAAGATCTTGGCAGTTAACCGTAGTTTACAAGCCTCAACCAACGCTTACTGCAAGAATTATCTTTCTACGCATTATGTTACTTTAAAAACTATAGCTCTATAATTCTATAGAATTATGTCGGATTCAATATTTCTAATCCTAATATTTTGCGTTTTTATAATTTTATAATTCTCAAAATTACATTGCCAAACAGTACTAAACAATAAATAAATAAATAATAAGTATACAAAGTGATTGGGGAATAAATATGTCTTAATAGTGTCAGAAAACAACCACAGAAGCTATCGCAATTTAAAAGTAATTTTCATTTTGGGACCAAGAGGGGAGGCATCATTAATTTGCCCTCTGGGGAAATCGAGGGGAAAGGGAAAGTGACAATTGCCAAAAATATTTACAGGCAAAACAGAAGCTGGGACAACAACAATCAGCCACCCTAAACCCCACCCAGTCCTTCCTTTTGCCAACCCACAACACCCACTCATACTCACTTTAAGTTTTGTTCCCAGCGGAGCAAAAGAAGTTGAAATGAAATCAACAGAAAACTCAATGAGCAGCAATGGATGGTCTGAGTTTTCGTTTTGGTTGGGCTACACTACAATTTTAAAAATATTTAAGGACAAAGTATTTTCATTCCTTACTTTTTTAATTTATGTCTTGAGTCGCGTAAATAACGCAAATTGGTACTTCGGATTTTACCGATCTATGTTCGTAACGAAGTGAATGCTTCAATTAATTTTTTTTAGTGCAGCGTCTCTTCGAGTTTTCCAGTGATATCAGACAGTCAGACGCCCTGTCGACGGTGGTTGATGGCTGCAATTGATGGCTGGCAACCAACCGCTGCCCCACCCTTCAAGTCCGACCCGCCGCCCACAACGCTTGGTTAGCGAAGGGGTTGTGATTTCAGGACTTTCCTGTGTGTGTGCGTATCAGCTGCTTAAGCCAAAACTTTAGGGGAGCTGAGGACAGTACGAGGCACACCAAAATTTCGGGGGGTGGCGTGAAAAATATTATGTGACATGATAAATATTGCACACAGGGGATTTTTCGAAGCTATAAGCGAGGATACAGCTGCTGTTGTTGTGAACATCATTGCCGAAATAATTTGACAGATTCATTCATGAAGCTGATGAGGATGGCGATAAGTTGTTGCTGTGGTTTCACATCTTTCGGTGGCTGCGGTGGCTCTGGGTGTTACAGCGTGGGTGGGTTGTGGGTTATGCAAATTAAGAGGGAATGATACGAATACACTCTAAGTTAATATCAAACAAAAACACTTCTTAACGAGGTAAAAAGTAGTGGCGAACGCGCCTTTACAAAAATTTCTGATATCAACAATTGTGACGAAAAATGATATTTCATTCGATAAAATAAATAAACTATATTAAATTTATGTATTCGGCACGCTACATCAGAAAATGTACATGTAGGTAAATAAATATTTACTGTTGCGGGCCGAAATCATAAATTTAATATAGTTATTTATTTTATCGAATGTAATATCATTTTTCGTCACAATTGTTGATATCAGAAATTTTTGTTAAAGGCGCGTTCGCTACTACTGTATAGTTTCAGATTCCAAGAGAAATCTGTCGTTTCTTACATTTCCCGCCGAACTAGCGGGTTTTTCCAAAGTGGTAGTTCAAGCAACTTTATACACCCATAGGGTTTCCAAAACCCTAAAACTAAGATGGGATGCATACAAACCCACAAACAAAGGGACAAACATTTTCATTTTAGGAAGAAGAAAATCTTGTTTTTTGAATTACCTTTGAACGGGACATCGGATTTCAACAAATGAGGTGTCATTCGACGCGTATTCTCAGTAAGAATAAAACTAGCTAAACAGCTGAGGGCTTTTATCCCCACCGTATCCAGCAGCTCCAATTTTCGAACTTTTTACTTTTACACTTTCACCGCTTTTTCTCCCAAACAAATCTATATTTCGAAAGTTGGTATGCAATCTTCTTAGTTTTTGCGATACCTTTCGATTGGTGTGTCACTCGTTACGATCGGACCATAATGGCAGATTTCCAATTCTGCGGCTATATATAGTAGTTGTCTTCGCACTCTCTCTTGCGCGCTTCGCCACTACGTGTACTGCCGTCCACAGTGATAATAGTAATATTAATATTAAAAATATAGAATCAATGGATTTTACAAGTAAATAAAGTATTCGAGAACTGAAAAAATAAGTGATTCTAAATCTATTTTTAAATTAGAAAAAAAGGAAGAACGCTTCAGTCGAGAGCCTCGATTACAAGATACGCGTTACTCTGCTAAATGGAGCTAAAGGGAGATTAAACATACAAGCAGCAAAGCGAGATTGTAAGGCGCCACCTACACGCGTTTTCAATATATGACAAGATCTAAGTCTGAAATCTCAACCCCCTAGCTCTTATAGTTTCCGAGATCCCAGCGTTCACATAGACAGACGGACATGGCTATATCGACTTGGCTAGTGATCCTGATCAAGATTAAACATTCAGATTCTTGGGCATCCGGCGCGGCGCATGTTTGTTTCATCGAAGTGCTACGCCCACTCTAACGCGCACATACGCCTATAAAGCTAAAACTTATCTTGCACCCACTTTATTGTACACTCAGCGAAAAACACCGTGCTAAAATCATTTGTACTTGATTTTAGCACGGTGTTTTTCGCTGAGTGTACAATAAAATAAAATAAAGCCTTGATTTAAGAATGATATCACGCTAACCATTTAAGAACGTTCGTACTGAATAAGTTCTCACATTGACCAAATTTAGGATTTAAATATCTAATAATTCCCAACTGTTTATCCTGAAAGGCGCATTAGTTACACAGTGTTAATGCCCGTGAGCGGCAAGTCATAAGTTAACTTAAAATATTTATATTATTTAGATATATTTCGTTTATTTCAGTTTCCAATACTTATTCCTCTTACTAGCATATAATTAAAACCCAATTTAAATATACAATATATGCATATTGATTGAAAATCGCTATAGTCAAGTACCTCGACTATCAGATACCCGTTACTCAGCTTAAGGGACCAAAGGGAGATGAAGATATGCAAGCAACTAAGCGAGATTAAAATGCTCCACCTACCCGCGATCTCAATATATGGTTATGTAGGTGGTAGACTGATTTAAGCGTTAGAGTGGGCGTGGCAAACTTTTTTTGGGTCAATCGATAGGTATTGCATTAAAGCTGTAGGAGCCACAGTTTTGGGCGGTTTGCTGCTGAAATAAACTTGCACTGCGTATAAAGCTCAGGACATGCATGCCAAATCCCAATAGCCTAATAGTTTCTGAGATCCCAGCGTTCATCCGGACGGACGGACAGACGGACAGCCGGACAGACGGACATGGCTAGATCGACTCGGCTAGAATATAATATGAATGATCAAGAATATATATACTTTATGGGGTCGAAAACGCGATATAAAATCATGATTTGAGAATACTCCGTTCGATGTTTTGCGTTCGTAAGAAACGAACGACGTGGGGTCAAATCATGAACATTTAGGTACAATTATGAACGCGTTACTGAAAAAGGCCTTGACAGATATGGAAAAAACACCGTTCTTATAATTATTATAATAATAATAATATTAATAATTATCAACACCGTTTATGAAAACATGTGTGTAGGTCTGGAAGACCAGACTGTCCATACTTGAAAAATCCGTTCGGTGGTTCAGCTGTTACACACTAAAAAACGGTCCCCAACCCAAAACTTGTCAATTTATTGTATAATACGCTCTCCAAGGGTATACAGATGATAGTGGAATATTTAAAGACGCGTTGGGTGATTAATAGTGGATGCCCTAAGAACCCAGTTTGCACTGCCATTCCAATAACCTTTAGCTATGTCTGCGGGTCCCGGCCTCCCGACTCGGAAGTACCTAAAACAAAAAAGAACCAAAAAGCAAACCAACAAAATTGTCGAACGCAGGGCGGAGATGGGCGTGGGTGTGAGGGAATCCTTTTGTTCTTATTGGAGCACGCGCTGCCAAATGCCAATACAAATGGCGCAAAAAAGGACGTGCCGCCGGAACAGAACCAAAAAAGGGAGAAAAAGTTACTCAGGGTTGCAACCACTTTGAAGTGTTGCTGTTTGCTCTGCTCCCTGTTGGCGGGGACTTCGTCCTTAAACATGCGCACTAAACGCTAATAGTTTGCCCTTCGCCCCCAAAACAACCCCAGACAACGGAGTTGCTCCATTTTGTTCGGACTGGGGGAGGCTTTAAGAATTCTTTGAGCTTAAATGCCCAAGCGAACTTGCTCGTAAAATATTCGAAAATTGCACTCATTAATTCCCATATTCACGGATCCTGGGGGAGCTCTTGTTTACTTCCTGTGCCCGCAAGATTGATTCACAGCGTGACCAAAGGTCCTGCAACAAAATTATTCACGCATCTCGGCCTGGACATGCAAGGCTAAATATCATATAAAAGGACGAAAAAAATGGACACGTGCGCTCCCTGATTTTTTACGACTTCTTGGACTTCGGGCAGCAGAAAGTCGAGGAGTGGTAGTGAAAACTGTTTACGAGGGTGTTGGACACGATTTAATATCCTTGACCCGTGGAGTAGCCGACGAGCTTCATCAGCCAGAAGTCCTGCACAAAAAATATTCATTAGCCACCCACATTTGTATAATTGTATATTTCTTTGAAGGCAATGTTACAATATCAACATGCACAAATGTTTCACATGTTAAAGTACCTTACATACATTAAAAGGAGCGTTTATCTTTAAATACATTACAACATTCGTAATCTTCTTCTTTCTGTTGTAGGTAGAAATATAGTAAGTCTGAACTGACCGAATAAAGCAATTTTTAGATTCATTTTTTTTGGAGACTTATTGTTCTTACCTGGGGTAAAGTATTTTTTAAGTTTTCAGATTCATTAATTAAATTTTTTTTAAATCGGTCGATTATACAACTATTGGGAAAAGTAAATTTTCTTTGTTTCGGAATAAATTCGAAATAAATAAATAAAAATCAAAGAAATTGGAATCGGAATTGATTTAGCTGCCATGGAAAGAATCGGAAGGTAGTTGAAGGAAAAATATTTCGAAACCATACAAGAAAAACAAACAAAACAAGGAAGAACGCTATAGTCGAGTACCTCGACTATCAGATACCCGTTACTCAGCTAAAATGACCAAAGGAAAATGGAGATATGCAGCAAAGCGAGGTTGAAATGCGCCACCTACCGGCGGTAGACAGATTTAAGAGTTGCGGGCGTTAGAGTGGGCGTGGCAAAGTTTTTTTGGATCAATCGATAGGTATTGACAAGACCAATACATTTCAGTTAAAATTTTTTATCTAGCATGAATATTGTGGGCGCCACAGGCTTGGGCGGTTTGTGGGCGTTAGAGTGGGCGTGGCATATTTACGATTTTTTGAAGTTTGTGGGCGGTTTGTGGGCGTTCAAGTGGGCGTGGCAAACTTTTTTTTGGGTCAATCGATAGGTATTGATGAGAACAATACATTTCAATTAAAATTTTTATTCTAGCATGAAAACTGTAGGAGCCTCAGTTTTGGGCGGTTTGTGGGCGTTAGAGTGGGCGTGGCACTCTGCTGAAACAAACTTGCGCTGCGTAAGAAGCTCAGGAATCTGCAC
Organism: Drosophila subpulchrella; assembly: GCF_014743375.2. Taxonomy (NCBI): domain Eukaryota; kingdom Metazoa; phylum Arthropoda; class Insecta; order Diptera; family Drosophilidae; genus Drosophila; species Drosophila subpulchrella. Next base: position 578,509 of record NC_050610.1, read on the forward strand.
GCCTAATCTCAATAGCCTAGCTCTTATAGTTTCCAAGATCTCAGCGTTCATCCGGACGGACAGACAGACGGACAGACGGACAGACGGACAGACGGACATGGCTAGATCGACTCGGCTAGTGATCCCGATCAAGAATATATATACTTTATGGGGTCGGAAACGCTTCCTTCTGCCTGTTACATACTTTCCGACGAATCTAGTATACCCTTTTACTCTACGAGTAAACGGGTATAAAAACCAATCGAAAAAATTGCATTCAATAAAAAGCAACCAGAAAAAATGGGCGTATCCGGTACCCGCAATATCTGTCAAATATTATGTGCCCAGAAAAAAGGCAAGAAATGTCATATAATAAATAAATTTATGTAGGACAATAAAAATAAAATCCAATAAAAACTTCCTTTCCTCTGTTCCGCTTCCAAACACCCCAACTCAAGGAATTTAACTTGTGAACAATAAGGACGTAAAAATCAAAACCAAAATATGTTTAATAAATTTACATGGCTTGTAAGAGGTAAAATACCCGCACAATCAAATAAAGGTCAAGTTCAGTGATAATCAATGGTATTAATTCGTTTAGATTGTTCCCGAAATTTAGGGAGGAAATAAATAAATGTTTCTTTTTATTTTGCCCGCATTTACCATGAAACTGACGCGATTTTGGATATTTTTGAACTATTATATTAGTGTTCCACTCTCGGTTAGATTTAAGAGGGCAAATGACATATTGCCTAAGTGACCCTAAATTTCTTAAATACCCCTACCAAGAAATCGCATTGTTGATTTGCATGCCCCTGACTAATTATGTTTGCTCGTTCGTTGTCGATGAGGGTTGCATAAGCCAGCAATACATTTAATTATCGTTAATCTTCTATAATTTGCTCTGAGAAAATAGTCAGTTGGCTTGTTATGGATGATTTTCAATGATTATTTATGCTTTCCAACCCTCAGTAAAAATCCACATATTATTTGTCAAATTATTATCAAGATGATACGAGGCTAGACCTGCACCAGTATGTTTTAATCGTTATTAGGAGAGGTCGGAAACGCTTCTTTCTACCTGTTACATACTTTCCGACGATTTGAGTATACCCTTCAAACTATTTAGTTAAATAGTACAAAATATTCCAACATGAAATTTTACAGTTCACATCAAAAGATTGATTTACTCGAGCTCACGAAATAAAATGAGCCTAAAAAGGCCGGTTTGCCAATGAAAATTTAGACATATGACAACAAAATAAAATCAATTCAATTAATTTCCAGGCTCCGAGCAGATCGCAGATAAGCCAGCTAGCATTACAATGAATAATCAGCTTTAAATGGTATTATTTGCCCTAGGTTAGGGTGGGGTTTTCGATTAAAACACACTACACGGCAGTCGATAAGCTATATGTATTTACATACACCCCGACCATTCAGATCCGATCCAGACATACATCAAAGAGAGGAAACAAACCGGGCAAACTTGACATTTTGCACTTGGTCAAGCAGAGAGCTATGCGGAATCGGGGAAATTGTGGCATGCAGCGAGGCGGTCGACATCTGAAGGGGTTTGCGACTTATGGCGACATCGATAGGACAAACTGAAAAAAACCTATACCCAAACCTCTAAAAAGTAGAGAAGGCGGGGGCGAACCACTCGACAAGCTGTTGGCACACATAAAATGAGTTGAGAGCCCGAAGACACTCGAAAGTATGCTACAGTTGCCGGCAAATGTCTTTACACACAAACATACAAGCTCTCTTTAGGAGTCGTTCCCATATTTCCATTCTGAAGTCCGATCCAAAATCCACGGCCCCCATCCTCAAAAGTTCCCTGTCATTTATCTTAACCATTTTTCTATACCCGAGTCTAATGGGAAATGTCGAGCAACCCAAAGTTGGCTGCTTTGCTTTTTATCTTTCACAATTAGAAACGTTGACCCACGGTTTTCCAGAGAGAGAAACAATTATGGTTCATCAAAATTAAAATAAGCTTCGAATTTTTAGTTGACAATGGGAAGATAAATATTTCGAAAGTAGGAAGTGATTGGTAATTATCAATAAAAAACAACTTCCTAAGATTCCTTAAGAAAAATATCTAAAGATAAGATTGTAGCTTAAAGACCTGAAAGGATGAAACAAAAATGAAATGGGCACAATTTTTTTACTGTGTTTTTAGATATATATGCCTATTTTTTCTGCGAGTTTCTCTTACTGATTTGTTCGTCCCTTGGCCAGATAAATGAATTTTTGGATGCTTCTCCTTCGGCGCTAGCATGTGATTAAGGAAGGAAATTGTTTTGGACAACGCACAAAACAAATAACGCTCTTGGGGTTGTACTGGCGTTGTAGGAGGATGTTTTTTGGTTCTTATCGCCTAAGTAGAATCATTTAACTGCTGTCTGTGGTTCGCTATTTTTATTTTATTGTATCATTTGTTTTCCATGCTGTTTTTGTGGGTCACAATACCGGCATTGTAATTTGTCGCGATGCATTTTTAGCAATATTTGCTTGAACCAGGGACCGTAATGATTATAAGTTAAACCAAAAAAAAATTTTCTAATGATACTTTTTTAAGTTTTATTTAGTTGTCCAAAAATGTCGGTTAAGTTTTAAATACTGCTGTGGGCAAAAAGTAAGGTGAATTTTCAATGTAAACTTTGCAGGCGTAACAGTGCTTTCTTGAGTTAGCAGGACTGTTCGTGACATCTGGTCTAAATCGCATGTCAATGTCATTATCAGTAATATGTTTACGCTTGTGTTTACGAAACGATTTTTAAACGCTCAATTTCTTGCAAAAAGTCGTCTCGTTGATGGGGTGACACGTTGCTCTCTGACTGAAGTTCCTGACAAAGTCCCTGATAGCTGACTGTCCGAAAAAGTTAAGGACCAGATACACTTGTAGTAAAGGCAAAAGGGTTTCCTCAACTCCTATAATTTATCTGAATAAAAAACAATTACTGAGTGATATTAAGCACAAACTTGAGTTGTTACCAAATTTCCTTAGCAGGCACTTTATCTGTCCGAGAAATGTTAGCCGGCACTCCAGAATGCCATAAAAAAATAAATATGCACCTTACTTTTTGCCCACAGTAGTTAATCTCAAATAAATCTCACTATCAGATTTTTATTTTCTGATTGAAAAAAACTACATTTATTTTCTAATTTCTTCAAATTTTAGACCGATGGCTGTGAAAACGGTCAGGAAATACACTAAGTCGACCACGGCCAACACGTTAAGACTAAAAAAAGTGTGTACAATTACTCCAAAAATGTAGGAAGAAACACTCACAATGATGCTAAACACCGGTCATAAATTGGAAGAAATTAGAAAATAAGTTTCATATATTATTCTATCAGTGAAAAATAAAATCTCGAAAACAGCCGATAGGAATGAACGATAGGTGGTGTTTTTTTGTTAGCTGAGTAACGGGAATCTGATTGTCGAGGCCGTCGACTATAGCGCTTTCTCTTCTTTTTTTTTTGAATTGATTTTTATTTACTTACCATTATTATTATCCTAGAGCGAAAAGTTGCTAATTATACTAAAAATACTTATATGTAAAGCAATAGTCTAAGTAAATAAAAAAATATTTGACTGAGATATTTAAAATTTTGCAAGGGCATAAAATATTGTTTTCTTATAATTTTTTGGTTTCTAACCAAATGGCTTACAAAAATTATATCTGCTGACATAAAACCACTAATTGCCGTTGGATTTGTGGTCTTCTTGGCATTTCGATAAAAATATGTCCTAAAAATTATATGTACAACCTTTTCTCTCGATATGAGGTGGATGAAGCTGTGAGGAAAGCAGACCCAAGCCTAGATAATTACATAATCAGGAACGTTAAAAAACGGTCATTGTCAGTCAACCAGGGCAACGGGTGAAGTGACGTTTTGCGGTTAAGCAATTTTGTCCTTTTCGGCGAGGGAGTTGACTGCGCCTGGCAACGAACGCATAATTTATAATTGTCAAGGGAGTGTCCACCGAAAGAGCTCGGGGATGGGTCATGCCGGTGCTGATTTATGGAATTTAATAAATTTCAACAGATTTTAATCGCTTGTAATTATACGAGAAGAAGCACTGCAACAACAACAAAGAGCAAAAAAAGATATTGTACAAAGTTCAATTAAAATTAAGAACGAAATCAGCGACAGGTGAAGTCCAGGACCAGTTGGCGCAGGACTCTCTTATTTGATTGGTTTTTCCAGCATTCAATTCAATGTGTGTGTTTCAGTCTGCGCATTTCCAATTCAATTTCCCAGCCAAACATTTCCTTTTATTTTTATTTCATTATGCCGTTCATGTATGTATACACAGTTGTGGTAAAAGTATTAAATAATTCTAAGATACTTAAAAAAATATTGAAAACTCTTGATCTGTGGAGTAGTCTCTAGAAACAAAGACTAATTAATTTTATAATTAGCTAGACTTAAATATACTGATTATTTAGCTTTGTTTGTTGTGTTGTTCTTTTATAACGGAATAGATTCTTAGAGCCTAACTTACAAAATTGCACCATTATTTTTATGGAACTATTTCTTTGACAGCAACTGTAAGCACATATTTTTCCTGGACTCTGAGGTCGCTTCTTGGTATTTGTTATTGTATAGTATTATAGAGCCTCTCATATCCTTACCAGTGGCAGTCGCAGATTGATTTTCCTCTTCACTCCGCCCGTCTGCGATCTGAATTTTTTGTATTTCCTTGGAGACAAACTGGCCCACCCACACGACTCGAGTTTTTATCCAACTTCAAAGGACTTTCGGCCGCTTCTGAGCCTCAAGTGTCCTTGCAGTTTGTCCTGCGACGGCTTATGCGACATTTTTTTTCATTTATGTAGCGTTTCTCGGGCTTCGGTTCTGATTTCATTTTTTGTTTTCTTCTCCAAAAGAGGATGAGTGGGCCTCAAATTGATGGCCCAAAAACGATGAAGAATAAGCCCTCAAGAGGTGTGGCAGAGTCGGCACTTTTGCGGCTGCCATACATTTATATTACATTTCGTTGGGGAGGCTGCGAAATTGGTAGTACAATTGGGTAGAATATTTCTTATAGAGAAGAAAACTAGAGAGAACGCTAAGTCGATGCCATCGACTATCACATACCCGTTACTCAGCTAAGGCGATGCGAGGGAGATGAAGATGTTCAAAGCAACTGTTCCCAAAATTGCACACTTTTTTTGCTTATAAATTTTTAATAAACAAGTTTAAGCGTTATGGGAGTTTGTGGGCGTTAGAGTTTAGAGCATGGCACCCAGCTGAAATAAACTTGCGCTGCGTAAGAAGCTCAAGAATCTGCATGCCAAACTGTCTAGCTTTTATAGTCTTCGTAGCGTTCATACGGACGGACAGACAGACGGACGGACGGACATGGTTATATCGACTCGGTTAGTGATCCTGATCAAGAATATATACTTTTTAGGGCTGGAAACGCTTCCTTCTACCTGTTACATACTTTCCGACGAATCTAGTATACCCTTTTACTCTACGAGTAAATTAAACGCTGTACACAGAGAGAAAAAACCAAGAACATTGTGATTGAATTGAGCACATTCGTTCTTAAAAACCGTGTAAGCACAAATGTTCTTATTTTGATCCGAATGTTCTTAATTCTAGAACGAAATGGTAGGAACTAAAAAAGTGAAATAAGTTGATTTCGTTCCATTTTCAAGTTGATTTTGGTTTTAATTTAAGAACACTATAGTATTGGGTGTTGGAATTTTGAATTTATAAATTTAGTCATCCCGGGTGTTTCGAAATTGTTATCAAACAGTTGTGTAGTATTTTTTATAAATATGTCCAAAATTGTTCGTTGCATTGAAAGACAAAAGCAATACAAGTTGCTAGGCTTATCCAGTTTTGAAATATAACTATGGCGGACGAAAGTGGCGCAACTACGAGTACGGCCAGATTTGTGGGATGCACACTTCTAATCCTGGCGATCTGCCTGCTGGTTGCCACTCCGCAATGGATGGTGATGTGCCTCTTTGCGAAGGATGCCATGGCATACACGCTAACTTGCTTCTTTCTGTCCTTCGTGGTCCTCGCCTTTATCCATATGATTGAAATGCTTAAATACTCGAGGCCCTGGAACTACATCGTGATCGCCGTTTGCTACGAGCTGCTGACACTTGGTGGTGCCAGTTTTCTTATGGAATGGAATCTAATTTGTACCATTATTGTCTTGGCCGCGGGCCTTCTACTTCTTGTGCTCGTGCTGCTGGCCAGTGCCCTTTTAATCTGGAGCGGATTGTATCCGAACCCCTTCAAAATGGCCGTTGTTGGTGTGATGGGCTTCGTGCTGGCATTTTGCATTGAAGTGATGGATGTTCTCTTGCACTGGTTCTTTTGGCAGGATGTGGCTATTGGCGTTTTCATAGCCAGTGTAATTGTTATAACCATCTCCCACGTGCTGATCACCTACAACAATTTGGAATTACTGGTCAGAGATGATGCACTGCTCGTCGCAATCGTGCTGTACATAGCCTATTTACTCTTCTTGGTAGGCGGTCGTATTTCCGTCTTCTACATCACTGAAAATGCCTATTACTTTGACACGACGACCACCGAAAGCATAGAAGAAGAATATTCAGATTGATAGGTTAAATGTTCGCGCAAATCTAATTTTCCTACTGATTATTACCTTATAGACGAAAGAAAAGAAATAAATTCGTAGTTTTACTTAAAAAAAGCACGGACCAATAAAAAACTTACGATATGTCCATGCTATCCTTCCCTTTTTGTAGGACTTGGATATATTATGAAATTACTATCAGCGACCGAAAATAAGCATTTTTTGTAATTTTTCTTCAAGAACTACTTTTACATGTCAAAAAAGCCACTATATTTCCTCTTGGGGTGTATAACTTATCCAATTTGAGGAGAAACCAACACCTTATTTACTCTTGCCGGCAATGTTTCTAAAAATCCGACAAATTGAAAAAAGATATACCAAAATCTTTGTAAATAATGATTATTTACGGTCCCTGATTATTTTTTTTGGAGTCTTAAGTACAAACGTTTTCGGTATCCTTATATTGTTACTTTTCTGGCGCACTGATTTATTTTAAAACTTTACGACATAAAAAACAGCCTGCGAGAATTAAATTCCAGATAGTAGCGAATATATTATATTAATAAAGTACCAACTTTTATATAAGGTAGATGTACGTTACGGCGTAAGTGTGATTCATTATCGGATCAGTGACTTAGGAGCAGCCTCAATCACGTTCCTCTTTCATTGTGCATACGTGACTCGAGAGCCGATCTTAAATCGAAATATGTACATCTCAGATATCTATAGATTTGTTTGCGCTTAAAGCGTTTTCCAAGGTTGTCACCATTTAATTTTGCCGAATACATGAAAAGGCTACATTGAGTACATTGTGAGCCACGAGTCGGCCAACTTTGAAAATTGGAATTTTTTTAAAATTTAGTGAATGAAAGGTTACTGTTGATACCGTAAATACTCGAAAAAATCCACAATTGCAAGGATTGTCAAATTGTAGATCATACTCGACAAGATGTAGTCTATTTGTTTATTCGGCAGAAATTAAAAGGCGAAAGGTTGTAAAATAAAACATATCAACCAAAAACACCTTTTAACGATCTACTAAATAAATACACTTCCTAAGTTGTTCTCATTCGGCACGCCGCGATATAATATGCCTGGCAATTGTCTTTACGATTTTGATGAAGCGTGCCGAATGAGAAAAAAATTTATAATATGGCAAACCGACAAACATACTGTTTGCGCTTCGTTTCTACGTGTTTTGCCGTTTACGGTGATATTACTAAAATTATCTAAGGGCAAATCGAGATATAATTTAAGAGAGATAACAAATAAAAAATAAAAAAAAAGTATTAAGAAAATGGCTTAGCTTCTTTTTTTAATGGTTTAGGTGTTTAACTCTACCAGGAACTACCATCGTACTTCTTGGAACATTTTCAAAATATTTTTTTAACTAGTCACTACTTACTAGTGTTATTGATCTGAAATTAGTTTACAATACCACTTAGTTTAACCAAGATTGTGCAAAATCTTTACGGCTAGTATGCTTATTCCTTAGAACCTTGCAGCACTAGAAGGAAATTATAAAATACGGCAATGAAACATCTATCTAAAATTTACAAATGTACTGCAATATGTGTTTTTGCTAACTGTTGTTTGTTTACTAAAGCGCATAGATAAGTAACAACAGTGGGCCAAAAGTTAATCAGCCCCTTTGTCCATAAACGCGAGCAAGGTTAAGTCTTTTATCAAGAGAATGCCGCTTCTGTTGCAACAAAAGAAATTTGCCTAATAAAACTCCGTAACACACCAGGGAACGAATTCACTTTCGAGTGAAATCTGTAAAGGGCCAGATAATAAAGATATTGGCCCCTAACATTACAATCCATACTGATAACCCAGAATCAATCAGAAACCACATTAAATTGTTTAACATGAAACAGATTTTCGTGAAATATAGAAAATTATGGTCACTTCGGTCTGCCATAAATTAAACTAGAAAAGTAATTGGCAATTCGAATCGCCGAGTAAAATTGCGGAGTGGGACCGGGCGTTGGGATGAACCAGAAAAGAGGGGGCGATGTAGAGGAAGAGATGCCGGCAATTGAAATTGTCGTCATTTCTGTTGTTATTGCTCGGTTTTTCTGGCTCGCAGCGGATGCAATTCCTACAAAATGATAATTTATGATAATGATGCTTCCGTTATGGGGAGCACAAAACTGGACACAGGACATTGGATTGTGTGTGCCGTGCTGCATATAAAAATCGTCACTGAGATATGGCGAAAAATTTGCCAGTTTCATTCATTTTACGGGTCGGGCCTCGCATATTTATTGATAATTTCCGTGAATTTTGCAGCAGTCAAGCAAAGCGGAAGTTATGCCATTTGCTGCATGCCCGCCTCCAAAAAGGACAATAAATAGTGCTGTCCCGGCGATGGGCGTGCGCCCGAAGTGGGCGTAGCAATGGGTTAGAGTGACTATGGTCGCCCAAAATCAAAGTGCCTATCGATTGCGTTGATTTGCCTTGTTTATTGTCTCAGTTAAGGCGGTGTACGTGTATCAACCCCCTCCCCCTCCACAATCGAACCCCCACTCCACCCTTCCGATTGTTTCGACTGCCCCTGGGTATTTATGGGTTACGCTCGAGCTACAATAGCAACAACAATGAGTCCAAAGTGGGCTAGTCCATTGTCTGCGATTATCAATAAACATTAGCCAAACAATAGGATGCTCAGTGTCAGTGGTCCCCCCATTTCGGTGAGCCTTCTAATGACCTTGAAAATTAGTTCCTGCATCAATCTCTCTCACCCATTTCTCACTTGCCCCGCACCCGGCATTTTTAATAATAGGTTCATAATTATTGTTTATTATTTATCGCCGATTGCATTTTAATTGTTCACAGTATGGCAAAAATTCCATTTTAATTTGCAATTACAAACATATGTATGGCTGGTCGGTCAGAAGCACTGACAATATGGTCGGAATCAACTTATGGCTGATGCACGGCATCCGCTTTTGGCCAACGGCAGGAAAATCCATTAAGGCCATATAATATTCAGTGGACCAATATAATAAGGATATTAAATTTTCTCACATGGGGGATTTAACTCCCTTGCCCTCGTGTAAAAAGTAAAAAATAATTTCTTTGTAGATTTTATTTCAGTGTAAATTGAAATTTATTACATTGATCAATCTCTGTGGACGGCAGTCCACGTAGTGACAAACGCACAATTGAAAATTCGCTACGATAGTCCGATCAAAAGGTGCTGTGATTTTCTTTTATTTTTGGTACTAAGCCCTTTAATAGGTCGATTGGTTCAGGAGAAATTTCGATGGAAGTATAAAGTTCTACAAAATAGTAAAGATAATTGCCTACACAGGTATATTGTATTGCGGCTTGCCCAATGATAAAATTGTAAAAAGTGTATTTATTTAGCAAATCGTATAATACATTTTCATCACAAAAGTTGATATCAAAACTTTTATATGTTGATTTTTAGAAAAAGACGGAAAATATTGAGAAATTTAAGGAACACCTTGCTTTTTGATGTAAAGTACTTATAATTAGACATTATTTTATAATTTAGTTAATAAAAAATAATAAATATATTTTTTCAAGTTTCATACATAAAGGGTTCTGCGAACCAAGAAACGTATGTCAGCACCGGAATTCCTCTTAATTTAGCGGTACCAAAAGGCCAGCATCATTTATTTCAATCATTTATCAAAATACTCGGGCCAAAAAGAGAAACTGAAAAAAATATTGGATTTCAGGCTTTCAACACGACCGCCTAATGAGCCAAACTCTTGTTGTTGTTCCGAGAAACCCAATGAGTCAAAATGTATCGTGGAGGATGGCGGCCAGACAAGTTGACAGGCCCAACCTCAAAGTACGAGAGTGAGGGTGACAGGAAGGGGGCAATGCGGCCAAGTTAAGTGCGCAGATTCATTAATTTACATTAAAATGTAATTAGCGGTCAAATAAGTGGCAGAAAAAATACTCAAACTACAAAAAAGGCGAGCTGCCACAAACAAAGCGAGAAAGAGAAACACACAATCGATATGCAATTTAAAATTATTTAATTTATTGCCTTACTTAATAAATAGTACAGCATTAGTGGTCCAAATAAAAAATAATACCCTACCTATAATTGCGGTCTGGCATTTAGAAAAATACATTTTAATCTGGATTTTTCGAGATCTCATTAGAGAATGTTTTAGTTTACCAAAAAGTTTGATGCATAGTGCAAACAAAGCCTATTCTCTACAAATACAAACGATTATAATTCCCCAGAGCAAGAAGAGTAATTTTAAAAGTGTATATGCAAACTCCGAGTGCTCTTTTGACAATATACCACTTACCTTATTAAAACCTAAACCTAAACAAAACGGTTTAATCAATCAAAATCAACAAATTATTATATTTGTCTCAGAACTTGGTATTCGAATACCTATAAGTGTTATAAAATATTTATTTTTTTTTTTGATAAATTGCTTTTAAGGCGAGGATAATAATGTTTAATAATATTGGATATGAGTATTTCATTTTTATCATCATCATTAAATGAAGTTAATAAACTAAATATTACTTTTGAGTAAAATATGTTCCTCTCATAATGATTTAATATTTGCAAGGGTACTGCAAAGAAAATTTCGCCCTTGTTAACAATTTCCTCTAAGAAAATGGTTGCCTTGTTGTAGGTGCTGCCACCCTCGGATAAGTATGAACAAGGCATTATTTTACCAACTCCGTGCTGCGTTAAACCGTGCAAGGAATCTGGAGGCTAACATCGAGGACGCCGAGGACACAGAGATCCAGGGTCAAGATGAGGAGCAGGATTCCTCGAGCACACCGAAGCTTGCAAACCGCATGCTAACGCTGATCGAAGACCGTGAGAAATTGCAAATGGCCGACGCTGTGTCGCCGTTATTGGAACCATCTGGAAGTTCGCAGCAAACCGTTATGAACATGTCGAGGCAAGAACCGATTGAGCAGAACATTCGCTCAATGGCTCGCGAAACGTCGGAAATCAATCAGATGATGGAACTGTACACCGCTAGAAAGAAGCTAGCCGAACTCAAAGTGATAGTCGCCGAATTGGAAGGCATGACTACACCGAATGCTTCCATACATCAAGTCGATCTGAAGGATGTGGAGGCCATGATCCCGGAGTTTTCAGGAGACGACAACCTGTCGGTCCAGGTTTGGATCCGTGAATTGTAAAAAGCTGCCGAGGTTCATAAACTAAGCGTTACACAATGCCTATCTATTGGCACCCGTCTTCTCCGAGGATCAGCTAGGCAATACATGCTGTACGAAAAGGTGTCTTCCTGGCCAGAAATGAGCGCCACGCTCACCCAAGTTTTTGGAAACAGAATGTCAAACCAGGAAATTTCGAAACAACTGCAAAAACGCACAATTGGGAAGTCCGAGACCTTGATGCAGTATTTCATCACAATGCGCAATATCGCCCAGCAAGGCAACTTTGATGAAGTAGACGTCGTGAAGTACATCGTCGATGGACTAGAGGACCACAGTGGGCGCGCTGCTCCACTCTACTATTGTATCACGTTGGATGAGCTACGTCAAAAGTTAATGCGATTCCAGTCTGTACGTCTGGAGTCCAATCGTAAAGCCGTCACCATGATCCCTCGCCCAGGAGCCGTAATTCCGAAAGACACTAGATGCTACAACTGCCGACAAATGGGGCACACCGCCAAAGATTGCAAGAAGCCGAAAAGACCGGACAACGGATGCTTCATCTGTTTCGAAGTGGGCCATATGCACTGTCAGTGTCCCAAGCGCACCGTGGGCTTTACCTTGTCAGAAGCTGAAGAAACCATGGATAAAAAGCCATTTATTCAGTTAGTAAGTTTAAGATTAAGTAGCCGGAAGCCCAATAAGCTTTTTGGGAAAGTCATGCTATCCATATTTAAATGAAGATCATCAGCTAAAGAAAAGTCCCTTTCGCGGAATTGGTGGCACATCAACACCCACGTACGGAAAAGTACCCTGTTCAATTTTGTTCGAGAAAAAGTATCACGATTTAGAAGTATACGTTATTCCCGATCTCATCTTACCTACAGCGCTTCTCCTTGGCAGAGACGCCCTTAAATTACTCAATATTAAACTTTTTGTGAAAAGAAATCATGAAAGAAATGAATCAAATTTAATTTCAATAAATAATCGTATTGCTTTCGTTAATGAATCATTCTGTGCATCCTTGCTAAGCGATATAAATAATAGATTAATTTTAGATAAAACGCAACTCTTTAAACTAAGTATTGATTCTGTAAACCCGAATGCACCCTTGGTTCCTGATGATTCTCTCGCGGATTGGCTTTCTGATATCAAAGCATTTGTGGAGATATGTCTATTGACCTTGATATATAGATATAGGCCGCGATTTTGGTGTTTCTTCAGCTGAGAAATGTAGTAGTATCAAAAAGCATTACTCGGATAATATAACTACTCGGATAATATAATATAACTAGAGAGAGACGTTGTTAATAAAACAGTTGCCGAGTTGTTAGCCAGTAATATTATTAGACCTAGTCAGTCCCCTTATGCATCTCCCATAGTCCTTGTCAAGAAAAAGAATGGAGAAATCCGCATGTGCATCGATTACCGACCGTTAAATAAATTAACAATTAGAGATAACTTTCCGTCCCCATTGATCGAAGATTGCTTAGAATATCTCGAAAGTAAAAAGGTTTTTTCAGTTGTAGACTTAAAGAGTGGATTCCACCAAATCGGAATGGACCCCGAGTCCGTGAAATACACCGCATTTATAACACCTGACGGACACTATGAATACTTGCGTATGCCTTTCGGCCTAAAAAATGGCCCTGCCGTTTTTCAACGATTTAATTCCAACGTACTCCATGAAATGATACGTAATCGTCAGGTTTATGTTTATATGGATGACATCATCCTGGCGACTTGTACGGTAGAAGAACATCTTGTTTTACTTTCCAAATTACTAGACCGTCTTAATGAAAACCGTCTTGAAATTAATTACAAGAAAAGTGTATTCCTAAAGAACCGCATTGATTATTTAGGATACAATGTCTGTACGAATGGTATTCTTCCAAACGAGGCACACCTAAAGGCCATTCGTGAATACCCTGAACCTCTGAATTGTAAGTCCCTTCATTCTTGTTTAGGCTTATTCTCATACTTCCGTAAGTTTGTTCCGTCATTTTCACGAATTGCTAAACCGTTGTCTGATCTGCTTAAAAATGGAGGTTCGTTCCCGATGGGAAAACTGGAAATGGAAGCTTTTACTAGCTTAAAAAAAGCATTGTCAAGTCCGCCCGTTCTTTCCTTATTTAACCCTCATAGCAAAACCGAACTGCATACCGATGCGAGCTCCCACGGGCTTGGAGCTGTGCTGATGCAGCGCCAAGATGATGGCAAGTTACATCCGGTCTTTTTCTATTCCCGTAAAGCGACTGCCGCCGAATCTCGTTATCATAGTTTTGAGCTTGAAACCCTTGCGATAATATATTCTCTCCGTTGTTTCCGTGTGTATTTAGAACACAAGCCGTTCCGTATCGTTACCGATTGTAATTCCCTTGTTCAGACGTTAAGTAAGAAATCCATAAATCCCCGTATTGCACGATGGTCCTTAGAATTGGAAAATTATAACTACTCTATTGTACATAGAGCCGGTTCTAGTATGACGCACGTTGATGCCTTGAGTCGACAAACCGAATTGTTAGATACCGTGATAGATGAAATTTGCGATCCGTGTGTGCTTCCGACTAAGCCGAAATCCCTTCATGATAGTGTTTTAGAACCGATATACCCGTACGATCCTTTGAGTCCGATAGATCCGTGTGAATCCGTTAGCCGTATGAATCCGATAGATCCGTGTGAATCCGTTAGCCGTATGAATCCGATAGATCCGTGTGAATCCGTTAGCCGTATGAATCCGATAGATCCGTGTAAATCCGTTAGCCATATGAATCCGATAGATCCGTGTGAATCCGTTAGCCGTATGAATCCGGTAGATCCGCGTAAGACCGTTAGATCCTTGAGCCCGTACGATAATGAAAAACCGTTAGGTCTGTGTGACTCCGTAAACCAGTTAGATCTCGTTGGTCGCCTCGCGAAATCTATTCCCGAAAGTTCCGTAAATCTGTGTGAAGCGTATAAACCGTCTCTTCCGTGCGATGTAAATATGGATACCGTAGTAAATGTAGTTGGAGCTACCCCTGGAGATATAGATTTACTCTTACAGACCGAGCAGATTAGGGATCCGGAAATTGTCAAACTCCGTGATAAATTAGAAGAGAAGCCGTTGGTTGTTTTGAACTTATTGATGGAATAATTTATAGAAAGAATGATGCCGGAAGGTTATGTTTGTATGCTCCAACTCAAATACAAGAACAGTTTATCAGATTATGTCATGAAAAGTTGGGTCATCTTGGTGTTGATAAGTGTGTTGATGACCTGAAAGATAAGTATTGGTTTCCGTTGTAAAGAAGCAAAGTTGAATCCTTTATCCGCAATTGTTTGCCGTGTATCCTGCATTCAGTACCTAAAAGTGTCCATGACCGTACCCTTCATAGCATTCCGAAAGCCCCAATTCCGTTTGATACCGTTCACATTGACCATTTGGGTCCCCCCCCCCCAACCCCTGTTAGTTGCTATCGATGCTTTTACCAAGTTCGTGAAATTGTACCCGGTTAATTCTACCAGTACCAAAGAAGTTAATTCCAGTCTTTTGAAATATTTGGAGTATTATAGCTGACCACAACGAATTATTGCGGATCGTGGTACTTGTTTTACATCATTTGAGTTTTCTAGTTTCCTAAGTGCTACCGATGCCCCCCAGGCGAATGGTCAGGTGGAACGCATAAACCGAGTGTTAACCCCGATGTTAGGTAAATTATCCGAACCGTTGAATCAATCCGATTGGTACAAGTTGGTCAACCGAGTTGAATTTGCAATCAATAATTCCGTTCAGAAGAGTACCGGAAAGACTCCTAGTATTTTGCTTTTTGGTAGCAACCAACGGGGACCTATTGTAGACGAATTATCCGAGTATCTTGAGGAGAAGTTTAGCCTTTCTAACCCGCGTGATGTTACCTCCGAAAGGATAAAAGCTAGTGAAAATATTAAACGGTCACAAGAGCAAAATGAGTTTCGATATGCTTTGAAACATAAGGCACCCCCCCCGTTATAAGGTTAACGATTTTGTAGCTATCCGAAATGTTGATGTTACTCCAGGATCTTGTAAGAAATTCTCGCCGAAATATCGTGGTCCTTATAAAATCAACCGTGTATTCCCAAATGATAGATATGAAGTCACCGACATAGAAGAGTGCCAGCTCACCCAACTTCCTTACAAGGGCATTTTTGAAGCCGCCAGACTTAAACCTTGGGTGCAAACGTGTACGAAAACCGTTAATTCTTATAGTTGACTATGTAGTTAGTAAAGCCTAGTACTCACATCGACGAAAACCGCGAGCTAACCATAGGAGTGAGCGAGAGGCAAACAGGCGGCTAAAGCTTTTCGGGTCTGTTTTTCAGCGCGGTACTCAGATGAGCTAAGGAAATACCAGAAAAAATACCAGATTTCGGGAGTGAATTTTCGATGAACGCCGTTAGCCGCGGCCCAAAGAATAAGAAATTTAATCTTTGGCGGTGTTCGTGCAGAGGCGGTGGGGAATTTAAAAATAAAAAATGGATGAAAAACACCCAAAAGGACTAAAGGAGGTCAATGCAGATGAAAAAAGACGCTTAATCCAAGCTGTTGCCCATTATTGTGGGACTTGACCGACAGGAAGCAATACCACAACGGGGCAAATCCGCAGAATAGTTGAAGCGCTGGAGGAGATCCGCTAGAGAATCCCAGTGGGAAGGAACATGGGACATCGCTCGATCTCCGACGAGCTCTCCATTGAGGACTCCTCCCTCACCAGCTATTTGGCAGCTGGTGATGGAGCGAAGGTAGAGGATGCGCCGGCTTCTATAGGGAGGAGGAAATAAGGTCGCCCGCGAAGGGACAGCTGGAGGAGCCATCACCAGCCATTATTGACCAGCTCGGAGCTGGACTACAGATGGCGCGGGAAAGATGGCGAAGCATCCGTGGGACGAGAAGGAAGCCTTAAACTTCTAGTTTACATAAATAAAAACATTCGATGAAAATTTTATTTATTTTAATTTTAATTTCTTTGTGCAGCAGCAGACTTTTCTTTTTTAAATTAAAATTGAAATTCCAATTGATTTGTTTTCCGTTTGACAACAAGCCCAGCTGCTTGACAGTAAGACCATGCTACATGCATGGCGGGTGAACGTTGAAAACTTCGGTCACACTACAAAGAATAAGATTTTTCGACTAGTGAAACTCTTAGCCGATATGAGTACTAGGCTTAAATATGTAAAGATCGAGGTCGATCTAGAGTCAGGATTGGCCGAATGTAAGCTGTGTAATTCCAGTGCATAATGTTATTTAGTATATTTAGTGCAATCTAGTATTAATCGATTTAGTTTTAAGAGATATTGTAAATAATAATGAACGGGCACACTACTAATAAGCGACGCCGATCAAGAACAAAAAGCGCAACCAAATTTAAAATTTTAAAATAAAAATCGATAAGTTTATAAATCTAAAATTTTTATACCCGTAACTCGTAGAAAAAAAGGGTATACTGCATTCGTCGGAAAGTATGTAACAGGTAGAAGGAAGCGTTTCCCACTCCATAAAGTATTGGGTGGGCAAGAAAGTCATGTCGTTTTTTTTAGTAATCGTTTTTAATCTAATTTATTTACGACTAATCGAGCACCAGGGTCACACTTTTTAGTATCGTTTTAAAGCTTAAGCCTAGTACTCACATCGACGAAAACCGCGAGCTAACCATAGGAGTGAGCGAGAGGCAAACAGGCGGCTAAAGGTTTTCGTCGGGTCTGTTTTTCAGCGTGGTACTCAGATGAGCTAAGGAAATACCAGAAAAAGTACCAGATTTCGGGAGTGAATTTTCGATGAACGCCGTTAGCCGCGGCCCAAAGAATAAGAAATTTAATCTTTGGCGGTGTTCGTGCAGAAGCGGTGGGGAATTTAAAAATTTTAAATGGAAGAAAAACCCCAAAAACGGTTAAAGGAGGTCAGTGCAGATGAAAAACAGTGGCGGATCCAGAGACGATTCTTGGGGGGGAAATTGAACTTATTTTTCGATTTGGGGCTCAAACTTATTATTGCGAGAGAAATACAGTACAAATTATAAAACAAAAATTATCCATCCCAATTTTTAGGTAAACAAAGTGGTTATATTTGAAAAGTCAACCATATGCATGCGTTACAGAGTGCATGCATTTTCAGGTTCTGTGGTTCCAAGGGGGGGTAAATTTCCCTATTTCCCCCCCCCGTGGATCCGCCACTGTGGAAAAGGACGCCTAATCGAAGCTATTGCCCATTATTGTGGGATTTGACCGACAGGAAGACAGGGGCAAATCCGCAGAATAGTTGAAGTGCTGGAGGAGATCCACTAGAGAATCCCAGTGGGAAGAAACATGCCGAGTGGGACTTCGCTCTCTACATGGACATCCTGACCGGGCGTGTCCTGGCAAAGAAAGTAAGATCTAGCCAAAATAATTTGGTTGCGTTTTACTAATAGAAGTATCTTTTCAGCAGAACCACCAGTAATATGATCTTCGAAGACCTCTCCATTAGGACTCCGTACACCATAACCACCAGCTACTTGGCAGCTTAAGCAGAGCTGGAGGACGCGCTGCCTTCTACAGGGAGGAGGAAAATAGGGCGCCCGCTAAGAAACAGTTGGAGAAGCCATGTCCAGCCACTGCCAGGATGCTGGGCGACTTCCTGCAGCATCAGCGGATCAACCCCGTTCCCAATCCGGCTCCCATTTCCTCAAGGTCCAATATGCCTATTGGGACACGGAGCTGGACTGCGGTGGCGCGGGAAAGATGGCGAAGCATCCGTGGGACGAAAAGGAAGCTTTAAACAACTAATTTACATAAATAAAAACATTCGTTGAACATTCCATCTATTTTTATTTTAATTTCTTTGTGTACCAGCAGACTCCTCCTTTTTAAATTTCTCCAATTGTTTTGTTTTCCGTTTGGCAACAAACCCAGCTGCTTGTCAGTAAGACCATGCTACATGCATTGCGGGTGAACTTTGAAAACTTCGGTCACACTACAAAGGATAAGATTATTCGACTAGTGAAACTCTTAGCCGATCTGAGTACTAGGCTTTATTGTCTTAGGTACTATCGACGAAAATTTGGTAATTATTCGATAACATTTGTGGAAGCTATAGCAAATTAAACATGGAGGACCAAAGTGAGCATTTTCGGCATATTTTGCTTTTTTACTTCCGAAAAGGAAAAAAAGCGGTCGAAGCTCGCGAAAAATTGTGCGAAGTGTATGGTAAAGATGCCATGAGTGATCGCCAATGTCAGCGCTGGTTTGCCAAATTCAGGCTTGGAGATTTTGGAGTTAAAGACGCCCCACGTTCTGGTCGACCATCGGCCGTTTTTGACGAACAAATTCAGGCTTTGCTGGATGAAAACCGGCGCTATTCAACGCGGGAGATGTCAGAGAAGCTCAGTGTGTCGCATACAACGGTTGAAAACCATTTGAAGAAACTTGGCTACGTAAGCAAGCTCGATGTTTGGGTTCCGCATAACTTAAAGGAAATTCACCTAACTAAGCGTATCAACATCTGCTATTCTCTGCTGCAACGGATTAAAAACGATCCTTTTTTGAAGCGGATCATTACTGGCGACGAAAAGTGGGTTGTTTACAATAATGTCCAACGAAAAAGATCATGGAGCAAGAAAGATGAGCCAGCCCAAGCCACATCAAAGGCCGATATCCATCAGAGGAAAGTTATGCTGTCTGTTTGGTGGAATTGGAAGGGTGTAGTGCACTTTGAGCTGCTGGGACGGAATGAAACCATCAATTCAGATGTGTACTGTCGCCAGCTATCCAATTTGGCGGAAAAAATTAAAGAAAAGGAGCCGGCACTAGCTAATCGCAAGGGTATAGTCTTTCACCATGACAACGCTAGGCCCCACACATCTTTGGTCACTCGGCAAAAATTAACGGAGCTGAATTGGGAAGTGCTACCACATCCACCTTATAGTCCGGACTTAGCACCTTCAGATTACCATTTGTTTCGCTCTCTTCAAAACTCTTTGAATGGTAAAAACTTTGATTCAGATGAGGCTGTCGAAAACCACTTGTCTCGATTCTTTGCTGGAAAAGACCAAAAGTTCTTCGAGCGCGGAATTATGCAGCTGCCCGAGAGATGGTCATTAGTGGTCGAACAAAACGGCCAATACATAATTGATTAATTATAAGTCCTGATATAAATAAATCATCTTTGAAAATATTGAAAAAAAACGACATGACTTTCTTGCCAACCCAATATATATTTTCTTGATCAGGATTACTAGCCGAGTCGATCTGTCCGTTCGTTTCCGTCTGTCTGTCCGTCCGGATGAACGCTGAGATCTCGGAAACTATAAGAGCTAGCTAGTAGAGCTCGATTGACCTAAAAAAATCTTGCCACGCCCACTTTAACGACCACAAACCTGCCACAAACTTAAAAAAATCGAAAGTATGAACGCGGATATTTCAGAAACTATTAAGGATAGAGAATTGGGATTTCAGATTTAGATTCCGTAGCCCACGCCCACTCTAACGCCCATAACGCTTAAGTCTGTCTGCCGCCCACATAACCATATATTGAGATCGCTGGCAGGTGGCGCATTTCAATCTCGCTTTGCTCCTTGCATATACCATCTCCCTTTGGTCCCCTTAGCTGAGTAACGGGTATCTGATTGTCTGGGTATTCGACTACAGCGTTTTTCCCAGTATAAGTTTTAATATTTTATTTATTAAAAAGATTTGTAGTCTTTAATTTTTGATTCTAAACTTTTAAATGATTTCCTTTTACTTAAAAAATATCTATTAAGAGTTTTTTCTCATCAAATTAATGTTGCATAGTTTTGGGCATTTAAGGTAAGCAAGAAATGTTTTTCATACTGAACCTCGACGGATTGCACTCTTTATCGCTCAATATCTTCCAAAACGGAAATCGTTCTAACCAATTTTGATACAATAGCCAAAAAGTGGTTAAAAATAAAAACGTTTAGCTATAACCTTAGATCTATTGAATAAAGACAATTTAAGCAAAGGTTACGTGATAAAATCTAGCTATTTTTCGGGATTTCCCTCCAAACTAGCGGTTTTTTTTCCAAAAGTCGTAGAACAAAAGTTTTCTATCTCGACCTTCTTAATACACCCATAAAGTTTCCAAAACCAAAAAAGGATTTATACTAACCCACAAGGTGACAACCATTCTCATTTTGGAAAGTCACCCAAAATCTTGTTTTTGGAATAACTTTGGAACGGAGCATCAGAGTTTAACAGATGAGGTGTCATTCGACGCATTCGTCTCTACTTGGACTGCCGTCCACAGTGATAAAGATCTTTAGAGGTATCATATCTTTGTGGGTGGCAGCACACCTAGTGACAAAGCGCACCATGAGAGTGTTTGTAGGCGACTGCTATACATATGTAGCCGCTGAATTGAAACTCTGCAGTGATGTTCCGATCATAACGAGTGAAACACCGATCACAAGGTATTGTGGTTTTCTTCGATTCGGTACTAAGAAATTCGATAGGTTCAGGAGAAATTGCGGTAAAAGTACAACAAGTTAAATTTCGAATAAATCGAAATAAACCGGAGAAGCAAAATATACAGATTGTTTTAAATTCTTTACCCAAATACGCATCGACTTGTACCATTGCAATATGATAAACCATTCGAAGTTATGCAATTTTTCTTGTCGTATTGCACGATTGAGCTTCGCAACATTTGTTCTACAACTTTTGCAAAAATACTCTATTTTAGCTGGAAAAATGTTAGAAATGGAAAACAATTTATAATTCCTAAAAGTCTTATGCTAAAGACGTACTATCATGTCATTGGAAATACAAATTTTAAATCTAAACACTTTAATTAAACTAATTTATTACTAAAATCCCAAATTAAAGATAAATTCCATTTTTAAGTAGAGAATTTTGGTGATTTTTTAAAAAACTGACGATTTTGAAACGCCCTTAGAGCTTGTAAGCATTGAATGAAAAACGAGACATATTTAGAAAGTGTATTTATGTAGTAGATCGTATGCTACATTTTCGTCGGTAAAGTTGATATCAGACCTTTGGTATGTTCAATGTGCGATCGTCACTAGTATTTTACCTCGTTAAGAGATGTTTTTTTATATACTCTATAGGGTCGGAATCCCTTCCTTCTGCCTATTACATACTTTCCGACTAATGTAGCATACACTTTTACTCTACAAGTAACAGCTATAAACATATTTTCGCGAATATCTCAAGAATGGGTCCTTGGAATATTTTTGAGTAAAGCCAGTGTGAATGTGTGATCAAATCAGTTTTTTTTTTAAGTTTTTACCAACACACAAATTATTACAAAAATCTTTTGTCCATAACTTTTAAATTGTTTAGACAAATCAAATTAAGCCAGTGTAAACTGGTTTACAAAATATCTTTTCACCAGACATGTAGCTTGTGATTCGGAAGCTACTCGCGTAATTAATAGCTCCTTTACCTCTGAACTATCATGTTTTTGAAAAATTCTTCGCATACCATTAACTACTTTACTTCTCTTTCAATATTCAGAAAAATAGGTATTGATCAAGCACTTGAACGTAAGACTGATACTTTCAAAGATCTTTTCATATATTAAAACAGGTTGATAAAGCCACGACAGTCAAAACTAAGACCAATGCCAAAGAGTATGTAGATCTATACTCTTTGCTTATAGTCATCTTTTCGAAAAAATAACTTATTTCCGGACTAGGGATGTTGCAATTTTTGGTGCCGTTTGTCACTTTGTGGACCGCCGTTAACAGCAATACAAATTTTCGATCTAAAGAATCTATCGTGCTCAAACTTACGACAACCTTTTTTCTGAGGTACAACTGGCATAATAATATGTATATATTTGTAGAATTTTGCTGCTACGGGGATCACTGCAATCTGAAAATTAGCCGATGGTGTTCCCACCTCATGAAAACCTGAGCATTTCCAGCTCTTTAAACATTACACCCACTCAGCTAATTTTGCAACACATTTTGATAAGCTGGCAGCATCTTTCTTTCCCCATTTTGTTTCCGTATTAAAAATATTGTTTGCTCCGCCTTACGTATGTGTATGCACGTTCTATACTGCCATTATGAAAATGCGACGCCCGTTTTATGATTATCCTCACATGTGTGAAATTGCATGTAGGTGCGAGAACATTGACGTTTATTTGGGGGTGGGGAAAACTGGAGGTGGGCGAGTGATGCATTAGAGACATGATAATTAAACGCGGCATGTGTTCATCATCATCGCCACGAGCGGCATCATTACCATCAACATTTTTTCGCGATTATAATAAGCCATTTGTGCTGTTGCTGGTTTTTTTTGCATGCCGTTGTTACCGTTTTCCTCGCGCCAATTAGGGAAATTGTGTGCTATTTCCAATTTGAAAATTTCAGCTCCTCCCGCCATTCTGGTTGGCTCCTGCCGTCTGGCTTAAGTGCCTGGGAAGGAGGCAACCAACCAGGATGCGAAATTATCCGAAAGGATAATGACGATGAGCGACTACCCTCTAAATACTCTTTACTGGATATTTGATTTATGCATTATGAATATAAAAACTATAGCTTATAAATCAGCAGAGTTTAAAATAATAAACCAACAGTTGCGTGTAGCAAGGACCAAAAGGAGTCTGTTTTTATATGTACCCTAAGTAAAGGGCAAAAAGAAAAGGAAAATTTGCGATTTATTTGACGCTAAGCTTTCGCGTTGTGTTTTCTTTGTGTGCGTGTGCTTGCTAGCGTATTGTCCATTAGCCAAAATGGAGCAGACTATTTTTGATTTAATGAGCCTTGGTCTAAGGGATTTTAATGCTTCCTCAACTGTAATTAAACACTCACCGCCAAAAAAAGGAATCAATTTTTTCGAGTTATCTCAAGTTTTCTTTTGTTATATGTACGCAAGGAGGATGGCGCAGCTACAGAGAAGTTTTACTTGAAGGATCTTCTGTAAAAGTAACAAACATATTATTTTGACTCCAGTTGGAAAAACGGAGATAATGTAAAATATTTTGAGGGGTTTTTAACTCCAGGAAAATATTAAATCTTCAAGTCATCAGTAAAACCCAAAATACCTAACACGAATCAAAGTCTCAGTGCGACGTCAGGGGTGCAAACTGAAAGTGCGGCCGAAAAAAGGCAAGTGAAATAAAATAAACAAACAAATGCCTCATTACATGCGAAATTAAATTTAAATGTTTGCTTAATGCGATTCCAGAGTTGCCTGTGGTGCTTCGGAGTCCGTTGTCCGGACCACCGTTCTCTGAATGGGGCTGGAAGGGCGGAAAAGGTATACGGAACTAAACAAACCCAAGCGCCAGGGCCATCAAATTTAATTTAATTTTGAAGCCCTGGGCTAACCAAGGATGATGACGACGATGACGATGGTGAAGGGTCACCGACGCATGCTTAGAAAAATATTTCTGGTATTTTCCTCATCCATTTCCCCCCATTTTGGTTGTTGCTCTCCTTATTTTTCCTTGCTGTGTTTGGGTTCTTTACTGAGTGGGGAAATTAGAATTTTTGCGTGTGTCTGCGGTCGCCGCATTTGGACGCCGACGGATGCCGATGCCGCCACCGCCCCAGGCCGCATTTCCTGACGCCCCGTCCCCCGTATGGCACCCAGAATTTAATATATTTATGCAGGGTGTGCCCGGTGAGCAGGTTATACTCGAATTGCCCAACGATGAACAAATCTATGTACTTTATATGATGCGATTTACTTATGCATCTCATATACAAAATTTCAATTTCTACTCGATCCATTTTAGATACTATACGACATAAAGCAGACTATAAAAAGAATAATTATTTTTCTGGTAATATCGTAAATTATATATGTGTGTGAATGCCAATAACATCTTATAAAGGGAACTTTAAAAATCGATTAGCTCTTAATTGGATGTGCATCAAAGTAAACTGTGCACCAATTCAGCGCTAAGTGATTCTGTGGCATCTTTTTGGGATAGTACATTATTTTTTTAGGATCAAATACGTTCGTTAAAACTGTGAATTTCACTTACGATTAATAGTAAATGCTATATGTGAATCAGTGGCGGATCCAGAATTTTGTTGTGGGGGTATATATATAAAATCTAAGGAGTAGAAATCAAAAAATTTGGAATAATACATATTAGACACACTTTTTATCCCGAGTAGGAAGGGGTGATCTATCCTCTATGTCCCCCCGTGGATCCGCCCATGATGTGAATTGAAAATCAGTTGTCAAAGTAATAAAAAGACTTGAAGGCCAATTGTCCACTCCAATGGGTAGCCACTTGTCGAGTTGTCCTTGTATTTCGACTAAATAAGGCCAGAATCTGGCAGAGACAAAGTCATAATAATTTCAATATTTTTGTTGTCGTTGATGTGGCTGTCAGCGGCAAACTGTCAACACAGGGCGTTTATTTGACAGCCGCTGGGGATTAGAGGGGTATGCAATGCAAGGAGACTGATGGGCGGATGGTCGGTGGTTTTGGGTGGCACGCTCAATTAAAATATATAATTTTGCTAGCCACGACGGAAATAAAAAAGAGAAACAGCGGGAGCCGGGAAGATCCTTGTTGGGATCTGCATCCCATTGCATTCACATGCCCATAAATTAAAAACTTAATAACGAGCGGCACACAGGATCCGAGCCGAAACCAGGACATGCCCAATACGTGTGTCCTGCTCCTGGCGACGTCCGCAGTCACGTCACCAATGCCCTCTCCTCTCCCCCTTCCCACCGTCGGACGATGGGATGCGGCTGCGGTAGCAATAAATCGCTAACAGCAAATAAATCAACGCGCATAAATTCCAATGTTCGGCGAGGATGCCTCCCCGACTTTATTTACGACATTGCGACAAAGACAGTTACGGCAAAATGCTGCCCCTGCCCTCGGGGCCTCTGTACAGCCACGCCCATGCCCCTGGCAGCGCCCCTGACCGCGCAGCTGTCCCCTTTGCAATGAGGGGTACGAGGTCAAGCCAATAGGCTAGATGTGTCGTGTCTTATTGCCTGCCCATACGAGAGACAAACTTTTCAAGATGCCAGCTATATCGTTTGCGGATTTCAAATATATGTATTTTTATTCCCTTGCGGAAGACATTACAGCAAAAGTTTTCTTTCTATCGTAGGTAGTACTCGAACTATATCTTATAGCTCCCATAGAAAGGATCGGAAAGTAGCTATAGCATCGTTGTTGTTCATGATAGTCCCTTCCACTCGGGGTCTTTAAAATTTAGATTTCTAGGAACTTGAGACGAGGATATCAGGTTTAAATTCCTAAGCTTCGATCGCAGCGCAAGCTGCCCACAAACCTCAAAAATCGTGGTGAACGCTGATATCTCGGAAACTATAAAGGCTTTAATGTTGGGATTTAGCATATGGATTCTAGAGACTCTTGCGCATCGCAAGTGTATTTCAGCAGGGTGCCACACTCACTCTAAAGCCCACATTTTCAAAGACTAAAATGTAAAATAAATTTTAGCTTGTCCCGCTTGTCAAAAGCTACCGGCACGGTTTTTTTTGCAAAAAAAAATTTTAGTGGTTCAATTGTGTGTGTGAAGTTATGTGTTATGTCTTAATTTTTTTATATAATTTTTCAGTTAATTTTTTAAGTGTATACTAATTTTGTTGTATGCAAACTTCTATCATAAATTATAATACCCTACGGAAGAGTATAATACATATTGAAAGCAACCCAATCATCATCTTGAATGTGGTTTAATCTTGGACATCCATGATTTTCATAAAAGTTTGCGAATGATCCCAAATTAGTTGGTTGACCCTACGAGAGGAAAAAGAACCTAACAATATCCTTGACCAAATACTGTCGACCCAAGGCGAATTCGTATTCTGCGAGGGGCAAAGCCGATAAACATGAAAAAGGTTGACCTCAGTGTCGTGGCAATATGTCCTGGAAAAATGTCATCCAGCGCTGTACGTGGTTAACCAAAGAGGAGTCGCTTGCCAAGGGTTAGCAGGGTTAACCCAGGGCAAAAACAAAAAGAAGCGTTGAAAAAAGCTAACGAAAATGGTAGTTGGCAGGGTCGAGTATATTTGGCATATTTAAACAAAAGGATTCCGTGTGCTAGGCAAATAGACAAAGGACATGCCCGGACACATGCGAGGCGCCAAATCAAGCCTTGATTTATGGCCAACCAGCCAAAGGATTGCCAAGGAGCAGGAATAGGAACTCACACACTAAACCGGAGAAAAAGTGCACAAAACTAGCATTAGCACCCTTGTAAATGTGTAAAACCGCCAGGAAAACACTCTCGCACACAGACAGACGGGTCCACCAACAAATCATAGAAATCCGAAAATCATAGAAAAAAGGAATCCCATCCTGAACGGAACGAAAACCAGCATCTATTAGTTGCGCCACTCGGGCCATCCTGCCCGAAAAACCTCTGGTGATAATTTATTTATTTCGGATTATTTATTGCACATACATCATAATTTTCGAGACTCGAATTTTATTCCGTAAGTAGGCCCTGCCCCGTCTCCGAAGATGCAAGACTTATAACTTTCAACAATGAAAGATGCGCAATAAATTAAAAATTCCAAACTTAAAAACGCAACAATAAATACACGGTTCTCATGGAGAGGGAAAACGAACAAGGACTCCTGGCAATCGCCAGGAACAGGACATGCAGTTGATTTATTTCTCCTCTATGGAAAATCACAGAGCGAGCGAGAAGAGGAGCGGAATTTCTCACCCCGCACTTCTCAACTCGGGAGACGTCTCAAAGAAGCGGAAGTATTTATTTCATAATCGTTATGATGTAATGAAGAAAACGTCAACGTTTTCGAAAGATTAGACGGGACTGCAGTTATTGGTCATGTGTACTTTCAGCGTTAAAGATTTTGTATATGTTTTTTTGTATATTGTCGGACTGATATTATACTCAAAGCGTTTCTCTCCTCCGGAGTACCAAATTAAAAAAAAAAAATTATTAATTATCTTAATAATCTTATTGATTTAAATTGTAATAAATTAAAAACTGATTATTTAAATCTTTATAATTTGATTTACTATACAGAATCAAATTTTTCATTTACAGAGTCAAGCCTATATATCTGGTAATCAATTTTTCTACTCAACGTGTGAATGATTCAAGGAACTGCGCAAAAAGCAAAAGGGCGAGTACGAATAAACCGAAACACATCCTCGACATCAAAATACGTGGCGCATATTAAATTCTTATAAAATCGGCGCTCACTAAGGGGTGCTTGTCCTAGAAGGGTCTGCGGGGGAAGGGCCCGAGTTGGGTTATAGATAGACTAGGGCGCTATTGTTAAATGTTTGAAGCATTTTATGGAACTCTCTACCGCTCCCTCTACCTCCAAGAATGTGAAGACCCGCTGCGATATTAAAAACTTGTTGCTAATAAAAAGATTCGGATACGGTTGTCGATGTCGCATTTTCAGATTGCCTTTGATGATCATCGCGAGCTGCAGTGGCAGATGAGGCTGTTGATGATGACATCAATGACATTTGTTGCGGTTCAATAAATTCGCAAGCGCTTGGAAACATACTCGGATATTCAGCATGTGTACGCTGTTTTATAGACCCTAAGTAGGCTTGAGCCTCACTGCGCATTTAATTGTCGTAAGGAGGAGGGTAAAATATGGACCGAACCGAGTTTAGCACCATAGTGCCAATTCTCGAAACGGGTGTTGTTTAGCTGTCGGATAATCCGATGCATGTTTCCGTTGATTAAAATGGCGTACATAGGGACACGCAGCCCCCAACTTGCCCACAATTTACCGCCTGGGGCCGTAGGTCCAATGGATTTTCCGGGGGCGAATGGTCGATTGTCTATAAGCCGACTGCAGTTCCATGTATTTGAAGTGCCAAAAAGCGCACTTTGGGTCGTTCTTTTTTTGCCGCTGTTGTTCTCGTATTATTGAGTTGTCGAGTGAGCGCTTTGGCGAGAGGATTTATGCTCGATGACGATATTTGTTTAGCCGCTTAGTCTACCGATGGCCCTTTTGTTTTTATTTTCATCCGACTGAATCAGACCAATTCGAATATGCACTAATTCGAGTTCCCTTTGAACTGTGTTAAAATTTTTGCTCCAACACCCATTAAACTTAAAGTCAAAAATAGTTAAATAAGACAATAGATGTGGCAACATCTGAACTGAAGTT
Organism: Drosophila subpulchrella; assembly: GCF_014743375.2. Classification (NCBI taxonomy): domain Eukaryota; kingdom Metazoa; phylum Arthropoda; class Insecta; order Diptera; family Drosophilidae; genus Drosophila; species Drosophila subpulchrella. The sequence goes on from NC_050610.1 coordinate 607,301, forward strand.
TTTTATTTATTTCAAAACATTTACTTTGCTGTATTTGTTGATCATAATAAAAGCCAAATTAACGATAGCGTAGAGAAAGTAAAAGGAAGAACGGTTTTCGACCCTAAAAAACATATCAAATTAAAACACCTCTTATCGAGGTAAGGGATCGTGACGATCTCGCCTTCAACTTACAAAAGTTCTGATATCAACTTTGTTTGTTAGTTCGACTAATTAAATACACTTTTTAAATAGGAGATTGGAATGATCGATATGTGGCGCTTTTTTGTTAGCTGAGTAACGGGTATCTGATAAAGCGTTTTCCCTTGTTTCTTTTTTGTTTTGTACGCTTCCCCACTCCCACACAAGGGAATAAACGACGAATACTTGGATTTGCACACCCAACTTATTACTCTTCCCAACGTTGAAATTACTTAATCAAAGTTGGATTATCTGCCAAGCTCCGGGAGTAAACAGGATGCGAGTGGGTGGTTTCTTGTATGGGTTTCATTTGAATTAAAAGCGCCAACTCGACCGGAAGTCGGAAAGGCAGAGTTTGACAGCCAGCATGGGGTACTTGGTACATATATGCCAGGCCACACTGTGGTAAGTCGTGCACAGAGAAAAAACAAAAGAAAACGCTTTAGTCCATGGCCTCTACTATCAGATAAACGTTACTTGGCTAAAGTGAGTGTGAGAAGGATGGAGATATGCATGCAGCAAATCGGCTGTTTTTACTAACACGCCACCTATCGTTTATACCTTTACACGCTAGGTGTATAGGTTAGTGAAAACATCCTATTTGATGAATGTGGTGTGCAATCTCGGAAACAGCCGATTTGCAGCATATCTCAATCCCTTTCGCATTATATTGAATTTGCTAGTTATCGATTATTTTTCGGCCATAACTATTTATTGGAATTATTTTTGGCATGTGGTATGGGTATTGATAATATTAAGAATATTAGAAAATGTGGGCCCTAGAAAGGTTTTAGTATTATGAGCGTTTGTGGGCGTTAGAGTGGACGTGGCGCCTTGGTGAAATAAACTTGCCCTGTTTAAGAACCTCAGGGATCTGCATGCCAAATCCCAACTTTGTAGCTTTTATAGTTTCCGAAATCTCAGAGTTTAACGGACGGACAGACAGACAAACATGGCTAGTTCGACTCGGCTACTGATCCTGATCAAGAATATATATATATTTTAAAGGGTAGGAAACGCTTCCTTCTACTTGTTACATACTTTTGTTGCTTTTTAAAGGGATGTTACAAGTAGGATTCACATGTACGTTCACGTAAAAGATTAAAAGTAGGATTCAAAATCATTTCATGGTAATATGTAAAGGCATAAAGAGTAAATATACGCATAATTGTTAGAAACGAATATTTGATATTATTCAATCATTAAAGATCAAAATAAAAGAAAAAATTGTTTTATGTTGTTTTATAGTTAAAAGAAGTTTACATGTAGGATATAATATAATTTCGATTACATGGGATAAGTCATTAATTTAAAATTATAAAGTTTTGAAAATGGTGAAAAATATACTTTACTATACAGTTTTGAAAGTATTCCACAAATAATAATTGTAAATTATTTAGCACATAATTTTAAAACGCAGGAAATAATTTAACATGTACCGTAGCTCTGTTAAATAACTTGTTGTATAAACATGTAAAATTTGCCTCTTTTTTGTACTACTTGGTTGATATTTTGGCTCTGTGTGCTGCAGCTGAAACTAAATTAAATTCCGTGTCTAATGCTCGGCTCGGATTAGTACCAAACAACGCCTCAACTTGCCTCGCCTCATCGCCTAAGACGGGCAATATTAAATAATTTTTCCCATCTCCCGGGACACAGGACTCGGTATACACATATGGCATGAATTCAGGAGTTCATTGTTTTGCATCGCAGCGAAGTGAAATGGAGTAGAGCCAGGGGTGTAGCTGTGTGTGAGCCGGCTGTCCCAGCCAGGAGACGGAAGATTAAAGTCTCCCGTGGCGAACTTAATAATAAAAGCCCAGGACCAGGACCAGAGTCCTCCTGCAATGCGAGTGTGGTGTTGGCACAAAAGTATTTAGTGGGCAGGGGCTCAACCTAGGGGTATTGGGCGCAAATCTTTTTTCGAGTGCCAGACATTAGCAGCATTAGACCAACAACAAGCTATCGCACACAGATATCATTTCTACTTATATATCGTGTATATAGAAGGACCAGTCATTGCACAACGCCGAAAGCTCACAGCGAAAATGCAAACGAGGGGAAAGTGGAAGCCGCGGGTTCACCAAATAACCAAAGGACTTATGCCGACGCAGGCCGGGATTCGAGGTGTTTTCTGTGGGTGTAAGGCTCACGGGTTGGTGGGTGGGCTGGAAGCCAATGCAGCAAATGTATCTGCATTGTAAGCGGTAAATATGAGAAGCCTGCGGAGAGGCTGATACTGATAATCTCGAATCGAATTTTCCGACCCATAATTATCATTGCGGTTCGTCTATTTGGGAAGCTTTACCACATCACAGAACTTGCAGTGGTAGTTGAAATAAATAAAAGAATAATTTTCTACCAAATGTTAAAATTGGATAAAAGAAGTGTAAAACATAAGTTTAAAACTTTTAGGGAATGAAATTAAAGAGGTCTTGCAAGGCGATTTAAGCACGGTGACTAAGTAGTTTATATTAACTGCCGTTTAGTTAGGGTTCCCCCTTTTTGATGATGAATGTGCGGATTTGCATAGGATTCAAAGTGACGCTGAATTGCGAGGCGTCCTGGGATTTGTCAGCTGCCAATGGGTTATGCAGAGTAGTTAAATATTCCGGGGTTGAGGAAATATGACCCTAACCATCGTGATGAAACTTTAAGCGCTTCATGTCACTAAGTGGAAGATTGCCATCCAGGGTGGTTTCCCGAATCTCCAGCAAACTAAGATCATCGAAGATCTGGCGAGTATTGATGCTAACCACATTGCCCTCGGCTTGGTCTAAAAAGTTATCAAATCGCAGCAGAACATCTTTCTTGGAGTGCGGCTTCAGGGTTAGTAAATGAACCGACTTTGGAAAATCATTAAAGTCGGGCAACGACTTGGGCGCTTCCCGGAGGATGGTACGGCTTTTGCTGAAGAACTTGCAGAAGAGCAGGTGAATTTCTTTTTCTGCCACTCGCCCCGATGCAGTGGCTCCATCTTCAACAGCGTTGAGATAAAGGTGCAGTTTTCCGCGAGCAAACTGTTGTTCATTGATGGCCTTCCCCGAGCCATCGGCGAAGAGGTGGCGCCGATGCTGCTTCATCTCCAAACGTCCATTCTCCAAGATGGCACCTCTCTGAGAACGATCATTAAGCAGAACCATTCGCCTGCTAGCATCCTGCAGAGCCATCCTGGAGGTGACTGGATAGTAGTTCCCGCTCACGGGTTGCTCACTCAAATCGGGACTTAAATCCTCGGGACTTAAATCGGTGTAGAAGACTCAAACGGAGGAGATTTTGCTCCTAAATATGGTGACAATCTCCTTGCCCAGCTCATCGTCGCCATTCCAAGCCATTCCAACTCCACTCGGTTGACACCTTCGTAGATGCGGATCGCCTGCGAAATCCACTCGTTCACCAGCTGATAGACTTCCTTGACGGATTCACCCTCGTAAACACTGAATTCAAATGCGTCTTCTACAATTTCCAAGTCTGCATCCTGGCGGAATAAGTAATGACAAGATTGGGCTGTCTTGTACATTCCAAAGGTCTGTTTAATGTTTTCGAAAACTCCATTCATTTCAACGATCTTCAAAGGGCCTGTGTTGTTGTCGATCACCAGTTTTATAAGCTGAATATTCATACCATTAACAATGAGTTGCATTAACTTATTATAGATCCCAGACTCAAAGAATTCTGGACCAGCTCTTAGAGTGTGAACCTCTTTAAATCGTAAGGCACTTCTTCTTCTTTGGTAGCCTTTTTATCTCGAGTGGGCAGAATGCTAGGGGTTGCTTCTTTTTTATCGACCTTCTTAATGTAGTAGTTACAAATTTTTTTAATGATGCCTTGAAGACCAGCTCATGTTGGGTTTCATTGTTACGGAACTCCAGGGCCAGTCCTTTCCAGGGAACTGGGACCAATTCAGAAGCCACCACATGATCCTTCTCGTCGCTAACCTGGTAGTTATCCTCCTTCATCGGAACTCGTACGTACTGCGTAGGAAGGTGTGCCAATGGATTGTGCAAAGTGACGATCAAGTTATCAGCACTTTTATTGGTAAAGGCACACTCGCTTATATTTAGTTTCCGGCAAATTTCAAACACTCCCTCTGGCTGGTTTGTGGGAAACCGAAGAGCATCCCGGGCGGAATTGGCGCCTCGTACGATGGCATCATATAATAGGCGGTCGTAGTCATTGGGCACTTCCTGCTTCTCGGTGCCCGTGATGGCTTAGTGAAGTTGCATTACTCCCATGTTCCGACGAAGATAGTCCAAGTCTTTGGTCTGCTTATCGCTTGAAAGATCCGCAAGCACAGTCAACTGCTTGGCCGCCTGCCACATGTGGTTGCCATCACGTTCAAATCGCTTCACGGTGGGACGAGAGGTGAAATAACCCTTCCAAAAGCTTTTTGCCTCACGGGAATGGGGCCGGAAGTCCTGGGTCTTGTTTGGCCGGCTTTGAGACTCTTGTGCAGGGAGTTTAGATAGCATCCTGCGGTTGAATAGATCACATTGTACTTGGAGCCACTTGTCTGGCGCTCGCTAACATACCTTAAGAGAGAAAAGAGAAAAATCAGCTTACACAAAACCATCAACATTTTCTTACTTGATCAGTTTGTCCATGTTCTTGTAGTTCATATAGGCATTTTCGTACTGGAAATCATCGCCCATGGGCACCATTATGTGATTGGAGTGATAATAACCAGCCAAATTAGATGCGTAGTTGATGAAATCAACCACCCTGAATTTGACATTGTTGTCGTAGCTTTTTCCATCAATTATAGGATCATCTTGGCAAAGGGAATCAAAGCAGAATCCACGAGGTGCTGAGTAGTGATTGTGGAGCATGCCACTAAAGAAATCTAGTTCCTTCAGGGTCTCGCTGGCATTTCAAATCATTTCGAGGCCGAGGGTATCCACTCGCTTGTTCTTGTCATTCTGATCCATGCGTGCGAAGAATTGAACATCGAGGCCTGTTCCCTGGAGTTTCCAAAGGCATCGACTGCCAGCCGACGCGGGGACGCCCGCAAGCCCCAAAGTTATCTGTCAGGAACCTTAACAATGTGTAAAATGTATAATAAAGATAATTTTCCAGAGCTCCGTTCATACTTTAATACAACGGCGAATTGATCAATCACGCTCTGGTAATTAACGGCAGCTTCATCGTTCATGCTCCAGGCACCACCAGTGAACTCAAGACGTCCCTCGTTCACCAACTTCTTCACTAGTTGCTTCTTGCCCACCACTTGGCGAAAAAACCGGTCTTCACCTTAATAAATCGACGTGAGTCCTTGCTGAGTTCCGCAACAACCGTATCGAATATATACTGCACTCGGCATGCTGAATGTTGTGCTTATTGCTTATAGTACTGATCGACCGTTTTTAGCCAGCCCAAAACGTCATGAGAGTGGGGCACCAAGTGAATATTGATCGTACTCGGCCTTGTTTCAGAACACGACTAATAGGGACGCATTTTATAACATTTGATTCCACAACAATCTAAAGTTTCACTTACCTCAAAGCCTCAGACAGCCTTACACTAACTTTATAACTTTATAAAAATGTTTTCACTTTTATAAACACCATAATGGGGGTTATCTGATAAGTAATCAGCACTTCAGAATGTTTTGAATTTGAACCACTCAATTACCTTAGACCCAGCAAAGAGTTTCAAAGGGTAAGTGCCTTGCGTTTTATTCGGGCCACATGCAGTGCTCCAGTTTTGCTAATATAATCTTATTTTACTCATAAGCTTATCAGAAATTCGGCACCAATTGCAGTTCTTATCACTTGATCTTTATTACTTAAATGGATTTTAATTGAGGATTGTCCACTTAAAGATAATAACAATTTTACGACTCCAAGCCACTTAAGTTTTTCAGAAATTCAGTGAATTGAGATTTAATCTCCAATAAAAGTGAAAACCCACACTTGCAAAAGTGACGGAAAATGACTGTGAACCCAAGAATTGATAACTTAGTCATAATCGGTAGTAATGTGTTTTTATTTTCTGTCCTTAGTCTGTTTCAATAATAAATGTCCGAATTTGCATAGGATATAAAGTAACAATAAACTGCGAAGCTTCATCGGATTTGTCAGCTTTAAGTGATTTATGCTGAGCCCTTGAGAATTCCACAGCTGATGGGCTATATCCGGATTCCTGGGCATGGAACTTGAATCGCGTCATATCGTCCAGTGGCATGTTCCCATCCAAGGTGGTTTCTCTAATTGCCGAACCACCCAGACTGTCGAATATTTCGCGCACGTTGAAGCTAACTACTGTTCCCTCAGATTTGTCCAAAAAGTTTTCAAATCGTAGTAAAATTTCATTCTCAGTGAAGGGCTCCAGGGTGAGCAGATGAATCGACTGCGGAAGATCACCGAAGGCTGGTGTAGTCTTCCTCGTATCCTTGCCGATTTCACTAGCCCTGCTGAAAAACTTCCAGAAAGGAAGGAATAGCTCTTTTTCTGTTTTACGTTCCATAACGGTATCTCCATCTTGCACAGAATCAAGTACCAAGTATAACTTTCCTCGGGCTATTAGCCCTTTGCCATACTGCGTCTCATTAAGAGCTTCGCCCACACCACCACCATCGTTGAAAAGATGGCGGCGATGAATTAGCATCTCTAGGGCGCCATCCTCCAAGCTGGCTCCTCCCTGGGAACGATCATTCAGTAGAACCAATCTCTTGCTCTCATCTTGTAAAGCTATTCTGGATGTGACTGGATAAAAGTTACCGCTCACAGGTTGGCGACTCAAATCGGAAACAAAGTCCTCACGCTTATTCTTCTCGCGTTTCATTAACTCGCGGCCATTGGAATCGGTGTAGAACACTCCCTTTGAAGAAATTTGACTCTTAAAGTTTGTGACAAACTCGCTGCCCAGATTATCGTCGATGGAAATTGGTCCTACCAACCATTCAAACTCCACCCGATTGACATCCTCGTAAATGCGGATCACTTGCGAGATCCAATCGTTTACCCGCTGGTGGACTTCCCTGACTAAAGTTCCTTCGTAAACTGTGAATTCGAAATCATTCTCAAAAATCTCAATATCCCCATCTTGACGAAATGTATATGCACAAGAAGTGTGAGTCTTGTAAACGCCAAAGTTCTGGACAATTTTCTCAGACACGCCGTTCATCTCAACCGACTTTAAGCGTCCTGTTTGGTTGTCAGTTACCAGTTTGACGAGCTGTGGGTGAGATTTTACATAAATTAGACATTTTTGTACCACTTATTTAAAAAGACTTACTGAATTTTCCACAACAGTCTCGAAATTATAACTTTCTCGCTGGCTAATCTTCTTTATGCGGAATGTCGGATTGCCCTCAACCTTTTTGATATGGTAACTGGCTATTTTATTCACTGTTGCCTTGAAAACTAACTCGTGCTGCGTGTCATTGGGTCGGTATTCTAAGGCTAATACCTGGTTGGCCACAGGAACTACTTCAGAAGGAACTGTTTTGCCCTTTGCATCAGTGACTTCATAGTTCTCCTCCGTCACGGGTATGCGAACATACTGATTGGAGCTATGAGCCAGTGGGTTATACAAGGTCACGACCACGTTGTCAACTCCATCCTTGGTAAAAGCACACTCACTGATGTTCAACCTTAGGCAACTCTCAAACTCTCCATTGGGCATGTCGGTGAGAATCCGCAGAGCATCGCGGGCATTGCTAGATGCTCCAATAATGGCGTCGTACATCATTCGATCGTAGTCATCCGAGACAGCTTGTTTCTCAGTGCCTGTGATGGCATCGTGATGTTGCATTACTCCCATAGAGTGCCGCAAATTGTCCAAATATTTGTTGTGCTGTTCACTTTTAAGATTTGCGAGTACTGATAGCTGCTTGACCACCTGTAACATGTGATTCCCATCCCGCTCAAATCGTTTCTGGGTGGGTCGCGATGTAAAAAATCCTGTCCAAAAACTATTCTTCTCATGGGCATATGGGAAGAAGTCTTGACTTTTGTTTGGCCAGGACTGCATGCTCTGGTGCAAGGAGTTTAGGTAGCAGCTCGGGGTGGAGTAGAAGATGTTGTAATTGGATCCAGATGCCTGGCGTTCGTTTATATACCTATTAAAAAACAAAATTGTAGTCATAGACTTTTTACTCTTACCCACTTTTACTTGATCAACTTGTCCATATTCTTGTAGTTGACTCTAGCATCCTCGTACTGGAAATCTCCGCCCATAGGGACCATGATGTGGTTAGTAATGTAGACCTCTGACATATTTTTCGCATAGGTAATGAAGTCATCTACCCTGTCTAGTACATTGTTCTCTTCGCTATCGCCATCGATAATAGGTTCATCAGTGCAAAGTATATCGAAGCAGAAACCAGGAGTGTCCGAGTAGAAATTGTACAACATGCCACTGAAGAGATTGACTCCACTCATCGATTCACTGGCATCCCAAATCATCTCCATTGTCAAGTTATTCATTCGGGTGTCCTTGTCATTATGATCCATTCGGGAAAAGAACTGTCCATCGTACCCCATGTGGGCGAATATTGCAGCTTGCTCCCGTGAGTGTCCAAAAGTATCAATCTGCCAGCCAACTCGAGGACGAGCACAGGCGCCGAAAGTCTCGTTGAGGAACCTAATCATGTCAGTTTAATAAATCACCACCGGAAAATATAACTTCCCAATTACTCACTTCAATCCCACTGTAAATTGGTCAATCACTCCCTGATAATTAACATCGGCCTCATCGTTCATACTCCAAGCACCGCCGGTGAACTCGAAACGTCCTTCATTGACCAACTTTCTGACCACCATTTTCATTGCTTCCAACTGGTCATTCCACCACCTTGCAAAGAAGGCTGTCTCCACCTGAATAAAGCGACGCTTGGAATCCTGGAGTAGCTGAGCCACAACATTGTCCAAAATGTATTGCACACCAGCATGATGAATTTTATTCTTGTAACCATAGTACGACTGATCAACCGTCTTTAGCCAGCCCACATCGTTGTGGGAGTGAGGAACCAAGTGGATGTTAACCATGTTAGCTTTGGTTGCCGGACACGACTGCAAAAGATATTTTAGAACTTTATTCCAAGTTAACAGATATGTCTCACCTCATAGCCACAAACTGATTCGGATTGTTGTACAAGGACCACCAGCAAGGTGGCCAAAAAAAAAATGCGACCGAGATATGTCATCATATGTCATGACCAAGTACTGACTTTTTTTTACCCAAGACTGCTGCTTTATAGGCAGCAAATTGTAAGGTATAATGTGATAAGAAAGTACAAGACGGTCACTGTGATAAGGTAACTTAATTACCAATTAGCGAAACTCATAAACAAATTCGAGAATGGTAACTACTGCTTTTTTTTAAGTTCGGCCACCATTCCAAGATTACGATAAAGATATAATAGCTATATTTATCTAACACTCCAACCTTTTTTCAATAACATAGAAAATGAATAGCGGTATAAGTTCAGATGTGATGGAATAAATGGAGTGACATCGTTGGATTATATAGATGAAACTCTCAAGCTGTAGAGAATCCTACAATCTTTTCATCACTACTGTTGTTTGCTTATTGACACATTCTTGAGCATGCGCGAATCTACGGGGGAAGGGGGAGGGTGGCGTTATGGGGGATAGATCTTCCCCACACCGGTTAAAATATAAAAACCAAAAAAAACAAGGAAGAACGCTATAGTCGAGTACCTCGACTATCAGATACCCGTTACTCAGCTAAAGGGACCAAAGGGAAATGGAGATATGCAAGCAGCAAAGCGAGATTGAAATGCGCCACATATCGGCGGTAGACAGACTTAAGCGCTATGGGCGTTAGAGTGGGCGTGGCATCTAGCATGAAAATTGTGGGCGCCACAGGCTTGGGCGGTTTGTGGGCGTTAGAGTGGGCGTGGCATATTTGCGTAACAAACTTGCGCTGCGCACAAGATCTCAGCGTTCATCCGGACAGACAGACGGACATGGCTAGATCGACTCGGCTAGTGATCCTGATCAAGAATATATATACTTTATGGGGTCGGAAACGCTTCCTTCTGCCTGTTACATACTTTCCGACGAATCTAGTATACCCTTTTACTCTACGAGTAACGGGTATAAAAATTAACCGCTTTTGCCCAGAAAAATAAATTTATCTAGGCCAAAACTCTAATGTTGTAACTCTGATTAAATTGATTTTTATTTGATCTAAAACTTCCTTTTTTCCATATCCCGATGTAGCTATTTACCGATAACAGAAAATTAGAAGCATATAAAAAGACTTTGCTCTGTCCACACTTTTCTTCCACACTAGCAGTAAACATCAGAGGTCTGCACATGCAGATCGATACTTAAAAGTGTCGCGAACTAAATTGTTAAGCGTTACTCGCAGAGTAAAAGCGTATAGTAGATTCGTCGAAAAGTATGTAACAGGTAGAAGGAAGCGTTTGCGGCCACATAAAGTATACATATTTTAATCAGGATCACTAGGCGAGTCGACCTAGCCATGTCCGTCTGTCTGTCCGTCCGTATGAACGTTGGGATCTCGGAAACTATGAGCTAGAATGTTGGGATTAGGCATGCAGATTCTTGGGCTTCCTGCACAAGTTTTTTTCAGCAGAGAACCACACCCAGTTAGCGCTATAGGCTAATTAGCGCAACAGGCTAGGTGGCGTTATAGTCTTGGTGGCGTGTTTGTGAAAAACAGCCGCTTCAAGCATATCTCCATCCCTCTCGCACTCCCGTTAGCTGAGTAACGGCTATATAATAGTCGACTGTTTTTTAAAGTTTTTTTTAAGTTCCGGGACCTCTCCCATGTTTGTTTCATATTTGTTTCTTGTTTCAAAAATGTATTTTTTTACATAATTTTTATATCGACCACAAACAAGTTAATTGATACACCGATAAGGAATTATTTAATCTTGATAATAAAAGTTCGGATTTGCATCGGGTACAAAGTGACGGCAAATTCCGAAGCGTCTTGAGTCTCATCAGTTGCCAGCGGCTTTTGAGAGGAGGTGTAATACTCAGCTTCTGTTCCTCTTGTTCCAGAACCCTCAGCGTGGAACTTAAATCGCTTCAAGTCGCTCAGTGGCAGATTTCCGTCCAAGGTGGTTTCGCGAATTTCTACTCCGTTCAAATAATCGAAGATTGGGCGAATGTTGAAGCTGACCACCTTGCCTTCGACGTGATCCTTAAAGTTCTCCACACGCATCAGAACCTCATCATCGTTAAAAGGCTCCAGGGTGAGAAGATGCACCGACTGGGGGAAGTCGTCAAAGCTGGGAGCAGACTTGGCAGCGTAGTTACTGCTTCCACTGTTCTGGCTGAAGAACTTCCAAAGAGGCAGGTGGATCTCCTTCTCGGCCTCGCGCTCCATGGATGTGGACTCATCCGCAGCGTTGAGGATTAGGAAGACCTTACCACGAGCAATCAAGGGCTGGCCAAACTTCTGCTCGTTCAAGGTCTCATCAACTCCGTATCCATCATCGCGGACGAGACGTCGGTGCAACATGAGTTCTATTTGCCCATCCTTCATGCTAGATCCTCCCTGAGCACGATCGTTTAGGACGGCGATGCGCTTGTTGGTGTCTTGCAGAGCAATGCGGGATGTGATCGGATAATAGTTTCCAGATGTAGGCTGCACTGCAAGTTCGGGGTCAAAGTCCTCTCGCTTGTCCTTTTCTCGTCTAATCAACTCCCGACCATTGGAATCAGTGTAAAACACACCATTGGAAGCGATCTCACTGCTGAATGTAGTAACAACTTCCGTACCAAAGTCTTGTTCAACTGGAACGGGTCCAACCAGCCACTCGAACTCCACCACGTTTTTGGTCTCATAAATACGGATGACCTGCGAGATATAGTCGTTGAAATGTTGGTGGACTTCCTTGACTAAAGCTCCATCGTAGACGGTAAACTCGACTCCATCCTCTTGGATGACAAAGTCTCCTTGATTATACTGACGGAAGACGTAGGCACCGGAGTCATACGTCCTATAAACACCAAAGCTTTGACTGATGTTCTCGGAGACTCCGTTCATTTCAACCCTCTTTAATAGGCCAGTTTTGTTGTCGAGCACTAATTTAATAAGCTAAGGGAGAACGTTAGGCAGTTAAGTGAGTGTTTCCTCCTGACATGTATTGGGGACTTACCGATGTCTGCACAATAGTCTCTTCGTCATCGTAGGTTTCAGCATTAGTCTTCTTGTGAATAGTGGTCAGATCGTTATCAGTGCTCTCCTCCCAGTCAACCTTCTTGATGTAGTAACTAGCGATCTTGTTGACGGATGCCTTGAAGACCAGCTCATGCTGAGTATCGTTGCTGCGGAACTCCAGGGCCAGGACCTGCCAGGGCACTGGGACCACTTCAGAAGCTACCACGCGACCCTTCTCGTCGGTAACCTGGTAGTTCTCGTTCTTGACTGGCACTCGCACATACTGGTTGGTTGTATGGGCCAAAGGGTTGTACAGGGTCACCACCACGTCCTCAGCACTGTCCTTGGTGAAGGCGCACTCGCTGATGTTCAACTGCAGACAACTCTCGAACTCTCCGTTAGGAAGATTGGTCAATCTTCGCAGAGCGTCGCGGGCAGTATTGACTCCACCAACGATAGCATCGTACAAAAGCCGATCGTAGTCATCGGACACATGCTGCTTCTCAGTGCCCGTGATGGCATCGTGATGTTGCATTACTCCCATTATCTGACGGAGGTACTCAAGATCTTCCTTCTGCTGGACACTCGAAAGGTCAGCGAAGACGCTCAGCTGCTTGGCCACCTGAAGTATGTGGTTGCCATCGCGCTCGAAACGCTTTTGCGTGGGACGAGAGGTATAGTACCCAGTCCAAAAGCTGTTGGTATCACTTCCATAGGGAAAGAAGTCCAGGGTTTTGTTTGGGTAGGACTGCACACTCTTGTGCACAGAGTTTAAGTAGCAGCCGGGGGTTGAGTAGATTATGTTGTACTTTGAGCCACTGGACTGACGTTCGTTGATATACCTAATAATTGGATTACAAGAATTTTAATATATAAGTAATAAGGAACCCAATTTCCTTCTTACTTGATTAGTTTGTCCATGTTCTTAAAGTTAACCTCAGCATCTTCGTACTGGAAGTCACCTCCCATGGGAATCATGATGTGGTTTGTACGGAACTTTTCAGACACTTGAGCGGCGTAGGCAATAAAGTCGTCCACCCTCGACTTGACATTGTTATCGTAGCTCTCACTGTCAATAATTGGGTCGTCGTTGCAGTGAACGTCGAAACAAAATCCGGGAGTGTCCCAGTAGAAGGTGTACAGGAGACCAGTAAAAAGCTTGACATCGCTAAGTGACTCACTGGCATCCCAAACCATCTCTAGAGCAAGATCATTCATTCGTCTGCCCTTGTCGTTGTGATCCATGCGTGAAAAGAACTCGCCATCGTATCCCATCTGGGCGTACAGTGAAGCTTGTTCTCTGGAGTGGCCAAAGGGATCGATTTGCCAGCCAACCCGAGGACGACCACATATCCCAAAGGTGTCATCCAGGAACCTTTTTTCAAATGGTATTGTGAAAATGGAACAGATGGAACCACCTCTACTTACTTCAAACCAACTGTAAACTGATCGATAACACTCTGGTAGTTCACGGCAGCCTCATCGTTCATGCTCCAGGCTCCGTTGGTGAACTGCAGGCGACCCTCGTTGACCAGCTTTTTCACAATTGCCCTGACGGTCTCCGACTGCTCGTCCCACCATTTGGAGAAGAAGGAGGTCTCAACCTGGATGAAGCGACGATCGGGGTTCTTGATCAACTCAGAGATCACGGTGTCGATAATGTACTGGACTCCAGCGTGCTGAATGTTGTTCTTGTGGCCATAGAAGTATTGATCAACCGTCTTAAGCCAGCCCACATCGTCGTGGGAATGGGGCACCAAGTGTATGTTGACCATGTTTGACTTGGTTTCATGACACGACTGCAAACCGATATTTATTCTGTTACTTCAGTCTTATTGTGAGAATAATTCTTAAAATTTCCTAGAGTCCTACGCCACCTTACCTCGTAGCCGCAAACCGCTTGGGCTGACTTTGATTTGATTGCCAATAAGGCCAAGCAAAGGACGAGTCCCAAATACTTCATTGTGAATTTCCTAAGCCCTTCACGCGGATATAAGAAATGCTCCCAGTGCAGGCACACAACTGACTTCTTTATTTTCGTAAACTGGCCCATTTATATCAGAGATTGTTGAAAGGCAACCGGTACTTGAGCTTATCTTGTATTAGGCTAAGTCAAGCATGCTTAAAAATCAATTAGGTGTACTCCAACGATAATTAATAATTTACGATTACGCTTAAAAGCACACATTTTACTTACAAATAAATTTATATTGTTGGTGTTTAGCGTTTATCTTAACAAGCCTCTATAAATAGTTGCTTCTGTTTTGACAGATTGCAGTTCTTATCAGCGGATTAATCAAATAATCTGTATAAGCTTGCAGATGCAATTATAATTGCAGTCAAAAGTTTAAGACTCAGTGAAGACTAATTAAACCCTTTCAAAAATTTATATATTCTTAAGCGCATAAAATATACCCACTTAATCTACGATTAACGGGAACAAACCTGGTCGAAAAATTTGTACAGCTGTCATAGGAATCACCAGTCTATTTATTTACAAATCTGAGCATTTACACGGTTAATACTGCCTCTGTAACATGATTTCAATTCCATACAATGGTTTTAGCTGTAAGGGTATACAATCATCGGCCTTGTCAATGGTAGCTTCTCTTCTTGTTAATGATTGATTGCATACTAACACTGTTTATGGATTTGTACTGGAAGTTATCATGAAGGAATAAAGGCCACGAAAGTATATTGATAACGTCTAAATTGGAAATTGAAAGCCCCAAGCAAAGAGCAAGTGATAAGAGCAAGTAAGGTACCAAGCTAAGGATAAATTAATCTAGAAGCAACAAAACACTTATAACGACCTGGATCTGATTGACAACAGTGGATTTTCTTTGAAACAAACGAGTGAAAAACAAGGAAGAACGCTATAGTCGAGTACCTCGACTATTAGATACCCGTTACTCAGCTAAAGGGACCAAAGGAAAATGGAGATATGCAAGCAGCAAATGCGCCACCTACAGGCGGTAGACAGATTTAAGAGTTGTGGGCGTTCGAGTGGGCATGGCAAAGTTTTTTTAAATCAATAGATAGGTATTGACGAGACCAATACATTTCAGTTAAAGTTTTTTATCTAGCACGAAAATTGTTAGCGCCACAGGCTTGGGCGGTTTGTGGGCGTTCGAGCGGGCGTGGCAAACTTTTTTTTAGATCAATCGATAGGTATTGACGAGACCAATACATTTCAGTTCCAATTTTTTATCTAGCATGAAAATTGTGGGCGCCACAGATTTGGGCGGTTTGTGGGCGTTAGAGTGGGCGTGGCATATTCGCGTAACAAACTTGCGCTGCGCTCAAGCCTACGGAATCTAAATCTAAGATCCCGTTTTTCTATCTTCGATATTTTCCGAGATATCCGCGTTCATACTTACGATTTTTTGAAGTTTGTGGGCGTTAGAGTAGGCGTGGCACTCTTCTGAAACAAACTTGCGCTGCGCAGAAATCTCAGGAATCTGCATGCCTAATCCCAGTATTGTAGCTCTTATAGTTTCCGAGATCTCAGCGTTCATACGGACAGACGGACAGACGGACAGTCGGACAGACGGACATGGCTAGATCGACTTGGCTTGTGATCCTGATCAAGAATATATATACTTTATGGGGTCGAAAACGCTTCCTTCTGCCTGTTACACACTTTCCGACGAATCTAGTATACCCTTTTACTCTACGAGTAACGGGTATAAAAACAATTTTAGCTGGACTCAGTCTCAGAGTAAAACTTAATAAAGGAATAGTTGATTTTAATAGAAATCATATTTAAACATGGTGGCAAATATTGAAATATTCAAATCAGAGTTAATTATATTTGAAAATATATTACTCACTTTAAAAAAGCAAAATGGCGATCGTAGTTATACCAGTTACTAGCGTTTCAGTATTCTAGCGTTTCCGACCCCATAATCACCATGATCAAGGGCTTGTGTCAGGGGAGTCGATCTAGCCATGTCCGTCTTTCCGTATGAACGCTGTGATCTCGGAAACTTTAAAAAGCTCAATACTGGGATTAGGCATGGAAATTCAAGAGATTCCTGCGCAGCGCAAGTTTGTTTCGTCAAGGGGCTACGCCCATTCTAAGGCCCACAATCCACCCAATATCATCCGTTTGCACGCTTATTTCTCGGAAAATATAAAAGCTAAAAAGTTGGGACTAAGCATGTAGATTCTTGAGACTCTTGCGCAGCGCTAGTTTATGAGTGACACTCGACTTTAGGGAGACACTCGACTATAGCGTTCTCTCTTTTCTTTGTTGTATTCGGTGAAAAGTACGTAATAGACAGAAAGAAGCGTCCATAAAGTATATTTATTCTTGATCTAGCTGAGTCGATTTAGCCATGTCCGTCTGTCCGTCTGTCCGTCAGTCCGACTTTCCATCTGTCCGTATGAACGCAGAGATCTCGGAAACTATAAGAGCTAGTCTTTTGGGATTTGGCATGCAGATTCCTGAGCTTCTTGCGCTGCGCAAGTTTATTTCAGCCAACGCCCACAATCGACCATAACAATAAAACCCGTCCATCGACTATAGCGTTTTTTTCTTGTTTTTATACCCGTTACTCGTAGAGTAAAAGGGTACACTAGATTCGTTGGAAATTATGTAACAAGTAGAAGGCAGCGTTTCCGACCTTATAAAGTATATACACCCAAAAAAAAATCACCCTTAATTCAAGAAATTTGCCGTTAAATCAAGAAAATCGCCTATGATTTTCATGCAACGGCGACTCGCCATTATTTTAATTTAAAATAATTTAGGCGGATTCTGATTCCGTTAACTGAAGGATTAGGATGTGAAAACTTTATTAATCCTCAAAACGTCCGTGATGATGTTGTAGCCAAATCAGAAAAGCTCGTCGAAAAAATAAAAGAAGAAACTAAAGGAAAAATGATCGCACTTAAAATAGACGGCTTGACTCATCTGAATCGATCGTTTATTGGTGTGTATGCCTAAAAAATAAACTTTATAAAAATATAACGCTTTAACAAATTATTTTGCAATTTAGGAGTAAACATTCAATTTATTTCTGATGGACATCTTGTCCTGCGCACATTGGCAACTGAAGAAATGTTTGCCTGCCATACTGCTGCAAATTTAAAAGATACCATCCTTTTTGTTTTAAATCGATTCGAGATCAGTTTCCAGCAAATTTATTCTTGCACCACTGATAATGGACGGAATATGGTCAAGTTTGTGGAACTTCTAAGTAACGAAAACATTCCGGAGGACTTATCCGATGACTCTTCATACGAGAATGAAACCGATGTCGACAACGACTTGTCTTTTTTGAATAACTTTTGTTCAGTTGTGACGCCGTGCCGGAAAAAGCTCTGTACGGCTGTAAGAGGGGCTCTTGGGAGTAATTAAACGACTGAAGTTCAAATATAACAGTTTAGCCTTTAATTCATTAGCTTATAATGTGTACACTTCACTCTTCTTCATTAATTAACTTTACAAAAATAATGGGTCGCAATGGACAGAAAAATAAAATAAGACAATGTTGTCCCGGTCGCTGAAGCTTGTAGTTCTCTCTGCCCTTCTCTCAAGCTCTGTAGGGTTGCCAGATGTCCTGACCTTCGTCTTCAGTTGGCAGGGCTATCAGCTGTGTATACGAACCAAGTACCGTGGGACTGAACAACGTTGTTATTGTAAATAAGTGCATAAGTATGAAACTACAAAATATTATATATATATATATTATATACTTGACATTTTATTATTTACTTAATTTTAGGTGTTCGTTGTGCATCACATACTCTTCAGTTGGCGGTCAATGCAGTACTTAAAGAAAACAAGGAAGAACGCTATAGTCGAGTACCTCGACTATCAGATACCCGTTACTCAGCTAAAGGGACCAAAGGAAAATGGAGATATGCAAGCAGCAAATGCGCCACCTACCGGCGGTAGACAGATTTAAGCGTTGTGGGCGTTAGAGTGGGCGTGGCAAAGTTTTTTTTAAATCAATCGATAGGTATTGACGAGACCAATACATTTCAGTTTAAATTTTTTATCTAGCACAAAAATTGTGGGCGCCACAGGCTTGGGCGGTTTGTGGGCGTTAGAGTGGGCGTGGCAAACTTTTTTTGGATCAATCGATAGGTATTGACGAGACCAATACATTTCAGTTAACAGTTTTTATCTAGCATAAAAATTGTGGGCGCCACAGATTTGGGCGGTTTGTGGGCGTTAGAGTGGGCGTGGCATATTCGCGTAACAAACTTGCGCTGCGCTTAAGCCTACGGAATCTAAGTCTGAAATCCCGTTTCTCTATCTTTGATATTTTCCGAGATATCCGCGTTCATATTTACGATTTTTTGAAGTTTGTGGGCGGTTTGTGGGCGTTATAGTGGGCGTGGCAAACTTTTTTTTGAGTCAATCGGTAGGTATTGATGAGAACAATACATTTCAGTTAAAATTTTTATTCTAGCATGAAAACTGTAGGATCCACAGTTTTGGGCGGTTTGTGGGCGTTAGAGTGGGCGTGGCACTCTTTTGAAATAAACTTGCGCTGCGCAGGAATCTCAGGAATCTGCATACCAAATCCCAGTATTGTAGCTCTTATAGTTTTCGAGATCTCAGCGTTCATACGGACAGACGGACAGACGGACAGACGGACAGACGGACAGACGGACATGGCTAGATCGACTCGGCTAGTGATCCTGATCAAGAATATATATACTTTATGGGGTCGGAAACGCTTCCTTCTGCCTGTTACATACTTTCCGACGAATCTAGTATACCCTTTTACTCTACGAGTAACGGGTATAAAAATTGTTCGAAAACAATTGGTTTTGCCAGGAACTTGGTAAAAAAAATTGCGAACACCAACCATGTCTTACATTATGAAGGAGAAAAATCTAAGAAAACCGCACATTGATTGTCCTACGCGTTGGAGCTCGTCCTACAAAATGTTAGCGTATTTGGTATTAGATGCAGTATACCATTTTTGCTCAACCTATGCAGTGCCGAACTCCGATTTATATCTGGATCAAAAAGTTTGGGATTCAATTCGCGAAATTGTAAGCCTATTAAAGCCAGCTGAGGTTGCCACAACGAAACTTCAAAGCCAAAATTTGGTTTTCGGAGACTTTTACCACATTTGGATTAGTTGTAGGCTACTCGTGCAGAAAAATAACTCAAAGTTGGCCAAATTTTTGTTAAGAGAATTGGAAGAACGTGAAATTTTATTATTTGAAAACGATGCATTTCTGTGTGGAATATTCTTAGATCCCAGATTCAATATTACCTTAAGCAAAAATCAAAAACAGACTTGTATTAATCTATTATCCAATATTTACTTCCAAATTCTATCGATACCCAATAATTCAACATCAATTCTTGAGAAAAGTTTAGAAACAAGTCTTTCAGAAAGCTCCGACGAAGTTGATAAATACCTAAAATTGGAAGAAGCAAGATCTGTAGGCTCACCTTCATGTATGTCTACTGCAGCCTTTTAGAATCAATACAAATTTTTCTAAAACAAAGGCGCCTTTCCAAGTCAAAAGACATTATTAAATGGTGGTCTGAATCTTCCGAAAAGTTCCCAGAGTTGTTTACAATTTCTCAAGTGGCCCTATGTGCTCCTGCTACGCAAGTGAGCGTAGAGAGGTTATTTTCCAGCGTTAAGTTTATCATGAATCCGCTCAGAAACCGTTTGGGCATGAACACTTTAAACGCAATCATGCTTTTGAGAACCATTCACATGTTTTCCAAATAATTAACTTTTTTTCGTAAATTTATTATCATTACAGTATAATCACCTCTATGATTTTGGATTCATTGAACTATTATTAATGTGCCTTCAAATAAGGTTTTTATTTTCTTAATAAAACATAAATCATTTCAATGTATTCATTGCCATAATGAATTGAAATTTGTTTAACTGTACCGGTACGTACCGGTACCAGAACCAGAACCAAAACATCAATACCAAATTTGAATCGCTTACCGAATGAGTCGATTCAGTATGGGACCGGTACCGGAACCGGAACCGAAATAAGATTCGGTTTGATTCCGTGATTTTAAATAAATAATTTTCTTGAATTTATGGTTTGCCATTTCTGGAAATAATGACAAAATGTATGTATATCATAAATGTATGGTAAGAAACCTTTAAATTCAGGATAATTTTCTTAAAATAAGAAAAAAATTATTTATGATGTAAGATTACCTTTTTCTACATTTGAGGAATTTGGTTGGTTTTGTACACCAATTTTGGATTTTAAATAAATAAAACCGTTTAAAATTTTAATGGCAATTATTACATGGAAAAATAGTCTATAAATTTTTATATTTGTTGTATATAAATACTTTTTATAAACATATAAATAACAAATGGAAAAGGCCTTACCTCAGACAACCCCGGCATGAACTCGAACCCGCAACTGCTGGTATTTGTACCCGTTACTCGTAGAGTAAAAGGGTATACTAGATTCGTCGGAAAGTATGTAACAGGCAGAAGGAAGCGTTTCCGACCCCATAAAGTATATATATTCTTGATCAGGATCACTAGCCGAGTCGATCTAGCCATGTCCGCGTGCAGCGTGCAGATTCCTGAGCTTCTTACGCAGCGCAAGTTTGTTTCAGTAGAGTGCCACGCCCACTCCAACGACCACAAGCCGCCCAAAACTGTGGCTCCTACAGTTTTGATTCTAGAATAAAATTTTTAACTGAAATGTATTGTTCTTATCAATACCTATCGATTGATAAAAAAAAAGTTTGCCACGCCCACTTTTACGCCCACAAACTTCAAAAAATCGTAAATATGAACTTGGATATCTCGGAAACTATCAAGGATAGAGAATTGGGATCTCAGATTTAGACTCCGTAGCCTTGTGTGCAGCGCAAATGTGTTACGCGAATATGCCACGCCCACTCTAACGCCCACAAACCACCCAAACCTGTGGCGCCCACAATTTTCATGCTAGATACAAAATTTTAGCTGAACTGTATTGGTCTCGTCAATACCTACCGTTAGAGTGGGCGTGGCAAACTTTTTTTTAGATCAATCGATAGGTATTGACGAGACCAATACAATTCAGTTAAAATTTTGTATCTAGCATGAAAATTGTGGGCGCCTTAGATTTGGGCGGTTTGTGGGCGTTAGAGTGGGCGTGGCACTCTTTTGAAACAAACTTGCTCTGCGCAGGAATCTGAGGAATCTGCATGCCTAATCCCAGTATTGTAGCTCTTATAGTTTTCGAGATCTCAGCGTTCATACGGACAGACGGACATGGCTAGATCGACTCGGCTAGTGATCCTGATCAAGAATATATATACTTTATGGGGTCGGAAACGCTTCCTTCTGCCTGTTACAAACTTTCCGACGAATCTAGTATACCCTTTTACTCTACGAGTAACGGGTATAACAAGATAGGAAGTTAAGTTTGGCAAGCCGAAGTTTGTATACCCTTGCAGCTATAATTATTAAATTTAAAAATACAAAAAATGATATTCCCAATAGTATAAGATAATATGTCAAAAAACACCGAAGCTATAATTTGTTTTATATTATTTTCCTACCAATTTTCCGATCGTTCCTATGGAAGCTATATGATATAGTCGTCCGATTTTGATAAAATTAAATTCGAAATTCAGAACTAATTAATAAATGTTATTTCCAAGCGTACGAGGTTATATGTTAAAAAACACCGAAGCTATAATTTGTTTCATATTATTTTTCCACCAGTTTTCCGATCGTTTCTATGGCAGCTTTATGATATAGTAGTCTGATTTCGATAAAATTTAATTCGAAATTCAAAACTAATTAAAAAATGTTATTTCCAAGCTAAGGAGGTTATATGTTAAAAAACACCAAAGATAGGATTTTTTAAACTTTTTTTTTCCGATTATTCCTATGGGAGCTATAAGATATAGTTGTCCGATCCGGCTGGTTCCGACTTATATACTACCTGCAAAAGATATAAGACTTTTAGGAAAGTTTCAGCCCGATAGCTTTAAAACTAAGAGACTAGTTTGCGTAGAAACGGACGAACAGAC
This sequence comes from Drosophila subpulchrella, assembly GCF_014743375.2. Taxonomy (NCBI): domain Eukaryota; kingdom Metazoa; phylum Arthropoda; class Insecta; order Diptera; family Drosophilidae; genus Drosophila; species Drosophila subpulchrella. Next base: position 629,583 of record NC_050610.1, read on the forward strand.
GGACAGACGGACAGACGGACATGGCTAGATCGACTTGTCTAGTCATGCTGATCAAGAATATATATACTTTATGGGGTCGGAAACGTCTCCTTCACTGCGTTGCAAACTTCTGACTGAAATCAATATACCCTGATTGTGAAAACCTTACACTATGACCAATTTAAAATGACATTTGAAATGCATAGTGGAGCTTTTCAGGTAAAATATTTTACTTTTTCGGCGTCGTTATGTATCATGAGCGATCAACAGAACAAACTTTAACACTGATTACTAATGGAAAGTAATCATGTTGTCCTGCTGCACGCGGCCATTGACATTTCAAAAACTTCTGATATCTAACCAAAACACCTCTTAACGAGGTAAAAAACTAGTGACGATATCAAACAAATAACAAATGTTCTAATTTTATCTAAAATATTTTCAAAAAATAAGCGAAACAAATTTTTAACATTCAATTTATTTAATTTTATATTTACATTGTATTAAATACTGTGTTGAGAACTGTGGTTTACTCCGTCTTGATAATGAATGTACGGATCTGCATTGGTTGCAGTGTTACGCTGAACTCGGCGGCTTCCTGAGATTTCTCAGCGGCCAAAGGCCTGTGGGCAGTAGTATAGTACTCGACTTCTTCGGGCTTGTGTCCTGAGCTATCGTGGTGGAACTTGAAGCGCTTCATATCCTTCAAAGGCAAGTTTCCGTCCAAGGTGGTTTCGCGAATTTCTAATCCGTTCAAATGGTCAAAGATCGGCCGAATGTTGAAGCTAACCACTTTGCCCTCGGTGTGATCCAAGAAGTTCTCCACACGAAGCAGAACCTCGTCGTCGTTGAAAGGCTCCAGGGTGAGCAAGTGCACCGACTTGGGGAAGTCATCGAAGCTGGGAACCGATTTGGCAGCAGCGGTGGTGCTTCCGGTGTTCTTGCTGAAGAACTTCCAGAAGGGCAGGTGAATTTTCTTTTCCGCCTCCCGCTCCACGGCAGTGGACTCATCGGCAGCGTTAAGGATTAGGTAGACCTTACCACGGGCAATCATGGGCTGGCCGAACTTCTCCTCGTCCAAGGCCTCACCAACTCCGTAGCCGTCGTCGCGTACCAGACGACGGTGCAACATAAGTTCCAACTGTCCGTTGATCATGCTGGCTCCTCCCTGGGCACGATCGTTGAGAATGGCAATACGCTTCTTACTGTCCTGCAGGGCAATTCGGGATGTGACGGGGTAGTAGTTCGCTGCAGTTGGCTGCCTATCCAGACCGGGGATGAAGTCCTCCCGCTGGTCCTTCACACGCTTGATCATCTCGCGGCCATTGGAGTCGGTATAGGAAACGCCATCCGAGGCAATGGTACTGTTGAAGATGATAACCACTTCCCGGCCGAATTCCTCTTCCCTCTCAATGGGTCCAACCAGCCACTCGATCTCCACAATGGGCTCGCCCTCGTAGATTCGAATGACCTGGGAGACGTATTCGCTGAACTGCTGGTGGACTTCCTTGACCAAAGCTCCATCGTAAACGGTGAACTCAACACCTTCATATTGTACAATAAAGTCAGCCTGGTGGTATTGACGGAAGACGTAGGCACCGGAGTCGTAGGTCCTATAAACACCATAACTCTGATCGATGTTCTCGGAGACTCCGTTCATTTCGACCGTCTTTAGTAGACCAGTTTTGTTGTCGATCACCAGCTTGACATCCTAGTAAAGGTTAATATTAATGTGTTAGTTAAGGTAGTTCCGTCACTTAAGTGGTTCTTGACAGCTTACCGAAGTCTGCACCACAGTCTCTCCTTCCTCGTCGTCGAAGGTCTCAGTAGCGTTCTTCATGGAATGAACCTTCTTGAATCGCTTGGGCAACTCCAAGTTCGATTCTTCAACCTTGACGGACCTCTTTGACTTGGTGTGCACAGCGACGGTCCTGCTCTCCTGATCAACAACCTTCTTGATATAGTAGTTAGCGATCTTGCCGACGGAAGCCTTGAAGACCAGCTCATGCTGAGTGTCGTTGCTGCGGAACTCCAGGGCCAGGACCTGCCAGGGCACTGGGACCACTTCAGAAGCTACCACGCGACCCTTCTCGTCGGTAACCTGGTAGTTCTCGTTCTTGACTGGTACCCGCACATACTGGGTGGAAGTGTGGGCCAAGGGGTTGTACACGGTCACCACCACGTTATCACCACCGTCCTTGGTGAAGGCGCACTCGCTGATATTCAACTGCAGGCAGCTCTCGAATTCTCCGTTGGGCAGATTGGTCAGCTTGCGCAGACCATCGCGGGCAGTGTTAACACCACCGAGGATGGCGTCGTACAAAATTCGATCGTAGTCATCGGACACATGCTGCTTCTCAGTGCCCGTAATGGCATCGTGGTGCTGCATCACACCCATAATCTCGCGAAGGTACTCCAGATCTTCCTTCTGCTGCTGGCTGGTCAGACCGGCGAAGACACTTAGTTGCTTGGCCACCTGAAGGATGTGGTTGCCATCGCGCTCAAAACGCTTCTGGGTGGGTCGGGAGGTGAAGTAGCCGGTCCAGTAGCTGTTGTCATCGCTGCCATAGGGGAAAAAGTCCTCGGTCTTGTTGGGCCAGGTTTGGAGACCTTCATGCACAGAGTTCAGGTAGCAGGCGGGGGTGGAGTAAAACAGGTTGAAGGTGGAGCCCTCGGCCTGACGCTCGTTAACGTACCTGGGAACATTCAAAATAATGAGTATCGATCACCACTTATCAGGCATAAGTAATTACTTGATCAGCTTGTCCATGTTCTTGAAGTTAACCTGAGCATCTTCGTACTGGAAATCATCACCCATGGGGATCATGATGTGGTTGGATCGGAAGTGCTTGGCCACCTCCGCCACGTAGCTGAGGAAGTCATCGACCCTGGACTTGACATTGTTGTCGTAGCTCTTAGTGTCAATGATCGGATCGTCACCGCAGTGGACGTCGAAGCAGTAGCCGGGGGGAGCCGAGTAGTGACGGTACAGCAGGCCAGTGAAAATTTCATCGTTGCTCAGCGAATCACTGGCATCCCAGATCATTTCCATACCCAAGTTGTCGATGCGGTTGTTCTTGTCGCGGTGATCCATGCGGGCGAAGAACTCTCCATCATAACCCATCTGAGCAAAGATCGAAGCCTGCTCACGGGAATGACCGAAAGGATCGATCTGCCAGCCAATGCGGGGACGGGCGCAGGACCCGAAGGTGTCGTCTAAGAACCTAGTTATAGCAATTTGAACCATTAAGAAGCCGATCCTCTATTTCAATCCTTTCTTGCACTTACTTCAATCCCAGGGTGAACTGATCGATCACACTTTGGTAGTTGACGGCAGCCTCATCGTTCATACTCCAAGCTCCTCCTGTGAACTCCAGGCGACCCTCGTTGACCAGTTTCTTCACAACCTGCTTCGCAGTCTCGGATTGCTCCGACCACCATTTGGCAAAGAAAGAGGTCTCCACCTGAATGAAGCGACGGGAAGGATCCTTGATGAGCTCAGAGATCACGGTGTCGATGATGTACTGGACTCCAGCGTGCTGAATGTTGCTCCTGTGGCCATAGAAGTACTGATCAACGGTCTTCAGCCAGCCAACATCGTCATGTGAGTGGGGAACCATGTGAATATTGATCATGTTCGTCTTCGTTTTGGGGCATGCCTGTAACGAGTTCATGGACATGTTCCGAAATTAAAATGCATCAGATCATCACGAATTTTGAAATTTAAAATTCTTTATATTTATCCTTTTAAATATTACATTTTAAAAGTTTTAGAGTCAACGAATTGTCCGTATTTATTTCTTAAATTCACTTTCGCGGTTTTCATTTCATTTTCAATTTCTAAATATTCTCCTATTCCCATTCTGGTTCTCGGTTCTCACCTCGTATCCACAAGCCTCCTCAGATGGCTTCACACTTAGGGCCAAAAGAGCGGCAAAGAGCACAGTGCCGCACAAATAATTCATGGCGACGACCTTTCAATTTATTTTAGAACTGAACGCGAAGACAGTTTCGATTCGAGCACAGAACTGACTTTCTCAGAAAATTTGAGCTGCTTTTATAGGAAAGCCCACACGGATTCAGCCCGATAAGCAATCACTTTGGACCCTCAAGAGGCTTGTGCTTAGGCTTAGGACCAATAAAACGGTTTAACGATAACCGAAATCTTAGGGAAATACTGATACTCTCACTACGAAGTTCAAGTTCAGTGTGTTCGCGATCGCCAGCAATGCATATCTTAATTGGTATCTTAGTTGGTTCTAATCGCTTCCATGCGATTAGTAAAATTAGTTCCCATTGATGATTACGCCATGGTACTTCTTATAGCATTTTTATGAATTTGTACTAAGGTGAAGAGTTTGCAATTATTTCATGCTGATTAGAGAAATTCAGACCCCAAACGGGGCGGTAACACTATGGGGGCTAAAATTCTATTTTAGCATTTTTATTAGCCCTTCAGGAAATCATGAGTGCTTGATAACCTTTCGGGAAGTGTTTTGAATATTAGGACCACATGGAAATGTTATTAATTCGTTATCATAATTGCCCATTGTTACTCGTGATCGCAAACATTTAAGATTATAGTTTTTGATTTCAGAAAATGTCACACACTCAACAACGACCATAAACAATTTTTACTTGAACGCCAATTACTAATTCTTCTTTATTCAATTCTGACCTGAGAAATCACAAATATTAATTTATCGGTTGTCTTGGGAACTGTTATCGAATAGGACACACAGCCTATCAAGCACTGAAACATAACAAAATGGGCATTCTATGATAGACTGAACGCAAATACTTGTTTTATATCATTTCCAAAATGGAACAACACCGGTTTTATGTGCTACAAGCTTTGCGTATAGGACTTGGAGAACCGATCCTCTCCAGGACCGAATCATAATTAAAGCCGCCTTCTCATTTCTTACGAACTGGGGATTTTGAATTTAGCATCTTTGCTCACACCAGAAAATGGAAATTAAATGAAACTAAAATCTGCCCTGCCCTGACGCGTGTTGTGAAGTTTACAATTATAATTATATATTTAAAAAAATAGGAGTTTTATTTATCGTTGATCAATTCAAACCCAATGCAGAAATGAAAGACCTGGACGAACTCAATGAGATAAAACTTATTCAACTTTTAATGAGTCTGCCGACCATATAAAGACATATTTTTTAATGAAGCAAAAACGGCAATTATACTGCACATTCGTATTTATGCACATATCCCACTATTGCAAATGACGATGATTGCACAATCGCTTAAATGCAAAACTCATTAAAATAATTGCGAAATGCAAAAGTATAACAAACTCATGGAAGTCGACGTCCCAGGCGGAGAGACCAGAACCAGACCGCCAGAGAGCAGTGAACAGTGAGTACAGTAAACACACAGACTACGGCACACACTCATTAAACCAACCATAAATAATTAACAAAACAATTTATTTTCAAGGATACAGCCGGGTTGGGGTGGACCCAGGCTCAGTCTATAATTGCGTCGCATTATCCCTTCAGCCAGTGGGACTGCACTGCCTGCACTCGGTATGCAAACTTCAAAGCCCATGTATGGGGCCGCTTGTCTGCGCCGATGCCAAGATGAAAAGCCAAAAAGTACAAAAAACAGAAAAAAACATGAAAACAAAATTGTGCTGACAAACAAACAGCGTCTAAAAGTCAACAAACCATGGCACCCAGGGCTGGCTGTCGTTGGCTACTGATGCGCGATATCTGAAAACACTTAAGCAGTCCACACACATGACGCATACGCCATGTGTGCGGGTGTAGTTTGCGAGTCATTAAAAGCAAATAACCTCAAAGCAAAGAGCTGCCGCTTCTCTCGGACTCTGGACCACTTGAGCCACAAAACGCTGGCTAGCTGGCAAAAAGAAGTGCTGGATTTCCTCATGGCCATGTCCAGCTGGGGTTCGTAGGACACAAACCACCCGTGCACCCTCACACTTCTTGCTGAGCGGCATTTGTCCGCAAACACTTTTGTAATTAATTGCGCATGGCCAGCGCAAATGTCAGGACCTCCCTGTTCCGTTCGGAGACCTCCGCCTCAGACCCACTTAAAAGTCATCCAGTGCGTTGGTCAAAGGTGGTTCGGGGCGCCACGTTAAATTTGAGGGCTGAATTCTGGAGCTCTTGGAGCAATAAACGGATGAAAAAAGATTAATGGGCTTATGATTTTTGAAAAATTTCGGTCTCGGTTTTATATTTTTTATATATTTCGATTTTTCAAATACTTGCAGTTGTTTCCTTTGGCTGTAGGGATATACTTTTGAAGAGGGCAAACGGAGAATAGAACAATGCAAGCGGTGTTATTTTATTTTTACGTTGATGTTTCTCTAAACGAATTTAGCATAATTAATTGCCTTGTCGAAATGTGTGCAAATGGAGCACGCTGCATTGCCGCAGGTCCTGGCTAAGGATCTGCACACCTCCTTATTCCGTTCTCGGCAGGATCCACTCCACTCCACTCCGGCACTGCAGTAAAATATTGTTTCGCCCTGCTCGAGTATTTGCATAATGCAGCACGATGCATTAAAACCATCCTTTGGCGTCTGAACTCGCTCGTCCTTGTGGGCGTCTCCTTGTCACTGGGGTGTTCTCATTAGCACATCTCGAGTGGATTCGGCCCTGGGGGAACTATTTAGCACACAACAGCGGCAACCGGGGAGAAAATGTCTGAATTGAGGCATTCGAGTGATCCAGCAACAATTGCTAGAAGAACTTCGCCGATTCTACTGAAGCTAATCTCGAAATTGCAGCCCAATATAAAATATTGCCAAAAATCTTCAAAAAATGTTTAAAAGTTTAGTCAATAAATATAGAACGCTATAGTCAACGGCTTCATCTATCACATACCCGTTACTCAGCTAAGGGGAGTGCGTGAGAGATGGAGATGTGCAAGCGGCAAACCGATTGTTCCCAAGATTGAACACCCCGCAACTGCGCCACCTAGCGTCGATGCTTTTATTTTATTATGACTTTATAATGGATGGTCCGATTGAAGATGGATATTGATAATCAAAGCAAAATCAACAAGGAAGAACGCTATAGTCGAGTACCTCGACTATCAGATACCCGTTACTCAGCTAAAGGGACCAAAGGAAAATGGAGATATGCAAGCAGCAAATGCGCCACCTACCGGCGGTAGACAGATTTAAGCGTTGTGGGCGTTAGAGTGGGCGTGGCAAAGTTTTTTTTAAATCAATCGATAGGTATTGACGAGACCAATACATTTCAGTTTAAATTTTTTATCTAGCACAAAAATTGTGGGCGCCACAGGCTTGGGCGGTTTGTGGGCGTTAGAGTGGGCGTGGCAAACTTTTTTTGGATCAATCGATAGGTATTGACGAGACCAATACATTTCAGTTAACAGTTTTTATCTAGCATAAAAATTGTGGGCGCCACAGATTTGGGCGGTTTGTGGGCGTTAGAGTGGGCGTGGCATATTCGCGTAACAAACTTGCGCTGCGCTTAAGCCTACGGAATCTAAGTCTGAAATCCCGTTTCTCTATCTTTGATATTTTCCGAGATATCCGCGTTCATATTTGCGATTTTTTGAAGTTTGTGGGCGGTTTGTGGGCGTTATAGTGGGCGTGGCAAACTTTTTTTTGAGTCAATCGGTAGGTATTGATGAGAACAATACATTTCAGTTAAAATTTTTATTCTAGCATGAAAACTGTAGGATCCACAGTTTTGGGCGGTTTGTGGGCGTTAGAGTGGGCGTGGCACTCTTTTGAAATAAACTTGCGCTGCGCAGGAATCTCAGGAATCTGCATACCAAATCCCAGTATTGTAGCTCTTATAGTTTTCGAGATCTCAGCGTTCATACGGACAGACGGACAGACGGACAGACGGACAGACGGACAGACGGACAGACGGACATGGCTAGATCGACTCGGCTAGTGATCCTGATCAAGAATATATATACTTTATGGGGTCGGAAACGCTTCCTTCTGCCTGTTACATACTTTCCGACGAATCTAGTATACCCTTTTACTCTACGAGTAACGGGTATAAAAATGTGAGCGCTAGACAGTGGGCGTGGCACTCCGCTGAAACATACTTGCGCTGCCTCATGACCCCTAAAATCTGTATGCTTAATCCCACTTGTCTAGCTTATAAAGTTCAGAGATCTCAGCGTTCATACGGACGGACAGACAGTCAGACATTACCTTCTTTAACATTACTTTCATTTTTAATTTTATTTAAAATATTAATTTTAGTATTATTTACTAGCTTTAATTTGTTAAAATAAAATAAAATATTAATTTTAGTATTATATACTAGCTTTAATTTGTTAAAATAAAATATATAAATAAATAATTTTATTTATTTTTTGTGCAGCCAAATGATGCTTAATTGCTCATTTGCCATCTCTAAAATGCAAATGACATTTTACAAACTTATTTAATTTAATGGATTTACTTTCATCGTTGTCCCTCCCCACAGCCCTTCAAAACGTCAATCATCAGGGGAAAGGGTCTGCGCGTTCGCCTTGAGATGAGTAATTAAAACATTTTTCACTTTGCGTCTCCTCTCCTCTGCTGTTTGTGTTCTAGTTGTTTTTGAGTAACGCGCTTCTTACAAATCAGTGTTGCACTTTCATGGAAAACCTTCTGCCTTTCCAATTAAAAAGCACAGATTCCAGATGAGCTTAAGTTGCGGCACGTCGGACTTGTAGAACTTCTACTTGGGCACTTAAGTAATATATTTTTCCCATCAAGCCCACATTATTTAAATTCTTATTGCTATCAGGCATCTAATCTATGCCGGTTTTTAGCTACTTAAAAGCATAATCTACATTTCGTTTTGCCTTATCAATTTAATAATCAAAACGCAAAGAAAGCTAAGTGTAAGAAATTGATAGCCTCAATACGTTGATTAACTGTTATGACACACTTAAATAGTATTATTTTGTAATTAAAGTGTTGAATAAACTGATAAGGTAGCGGAAACGCCTGAAGTAAAACTTGGCGATTACCTTTTATATGTACGTCCTAAGAAAGACATCATCAATCTTCTAAAGAATTCTAAAAAAGCTTAGTTAAATGGAATCCAGAGAGAACCAGAGAGAAAACTTTAGGATATTGGTTTGTTTAGTTGTTAAGTGCCTTTGTACTTATCCTTAATATCGTTAAACCCATTGCGATCATTAACTGAAAATGGGTCTTAGCAGCTATTAAGTCAAAAGTCTTAATCACAATAATTTGAAATTACCTTTCTAGAGAAATGCTACTTTGCTACCATGTAGCGCATTCCCCAACTACTCAGCCTAATCTAAACAATTGCCATTTTCCTTGGCTGCAGCTCAAAAGTGTTAGCTTCAAGTGCAGCTGGCTCTGTTGCAGCAACGAGTTGCGTTTCGCTGCTGGTCTTAATGTCGTTTTTGTGTTTTTTTCTGTCACCTGTTTCAACACTTGAAATGTGACGGCAGCCGCCAAACAACCTAATTAGTATGCAAAACACATTAAGTGGCAGCCAACTACGTTGCCGCAGTACTCGTGCTAAAAAAAACAGAAAAGCAAAGTGGACGCGGAGTGGGTGGTGCTGTAGGATTACCTAGTCGGAGGCAGGCCATTGTTTTCGCAACCTACAAAACATTTCAAATGGAAATTTTGCTCCCTCCTGTGTGCTGGGCTGTGCGGCGATATTGACAACCTTCACCTTCATTGATGCCTATAATTAGTGCACACAACAACATAAATCGGGTGGATGGTGAATGGCGAATGGCAGCGAGGGGAATTTATCCGCCAGGGAGCTGTTTATTAATCATACGCCACGTTGACGCCGACTCAACGAGCCCTCGTCGGGAGTCCTTGGCTGGTGTGTGCTAATTAAGCCTTCGATTAATTTACGCCTTTTGGCCTCAAACGTCAGTGTGAAAACAAAGAAAATTAAAAGCTTGCCGCCCGAACTTCAAAAGCCGGAAAAGGAGCGAGCCTCGAACCTCGAACCTCGGATCCCGGATCCCAGATCCGACATCCCAGATCCGGGTGTCTGGTTGTGCCCGAAAGGCAGTCCGGAATATGCGTTAATGACGCCATCACCGACAGAGTGGATGACACTGTCTGGGCTTAGTGGCTTCGTCCGTCTGCTCATCACGGTTTTTGGCGTGGGCGTGGTCGAGGTCTTTTTGCATGGAAAACATCAAAGCGTTGAAGCTTGGGAATTGTTGACACACCGGATGAGCAAAGCTCGAGCCCCCGCTCTCCGTTCCGAGATCTTTCTGGGGTATATCATTTTCCCCACCTCGGGCTTTTCCGTTCATTTTTTGTTTTTGTTAATACTGACTGGTGCGCTTACTGATAAGCTTGGGGATTTTATTATGACGATTTTTTGTTGCCACATTTCCCCGTTCATCTGCATTACGCTGTTTTTGTTTGGCTTTGGGCCAAATCTCACTGTTTTGGACGTTAGAAACTCTGAATTTATGATATTCGACAGCAGAGGAAGGATCGGGTATTGATGGCTACTTATCTATGCTTTCCTCAGTTGGATAAATTAATGCTAAATGGGTTTTGCTAATAAAAGCCCAAACATCTTTATGAATTTCTGATCTTAATGTGAAGTGAAACACAAATGAAATATTCGCTTAAGTTGTGCAATAACAAGAAAGAAACCTAACTTCGGCAAGCCGAAGCTTCAATACCCTTGCAGGTCGTTCCCGTGGGAGGGTTGCATGTACAGAGCTCTTCGATTTTAGGAAATCTAAAAATTAATAACAGAAATATTAAGGTAATGTTCCATTTCAATTTACTACAGTATATTTTTACGGAAAAGGAAAAAAAAATTTTTACATTAATTATTTATGGCGGCTATATGATAAAATATTCCAATTTTTTATACCCTTGCAGAGGGTATTATGATTTCAGTCAGAAGTTTGCAACGCCATAAAGTACATATATTCTTGATCAGCATCACTAGACAAGTCGATCTAGCCATGTCCGTCTGTCCGTCTGGCCGTCTGTCCGTCTGTCCGTCCGTTTCTACGCAAAGCTATCGGGCTGAAACTTTCCCAAAAGTCTTCTTTCTATTGCAGGTAGTATATAAGTCGGAACCAGCCGGATCGGACAACAATATCTTATAGCACCCATAGGAATAATCGGAACAAAAAATTTAAACAAATTATTGCTTTGTTTTTTTTTCAACATATAAGCTCCTACGCTTGGAAATAACATTTTTTAATTAGTTCTGAATTTCGAATTTAATTTTATCAAAATCGGACGACTATATCATATAGCTGCCATAGGAACGATCGGAAAATTTTTGGGAAAATAATATGAAACAAATTATAGCTTCGGTGTTTTTATACCCGTTACTCGTAGAGTAAAAGGGTATACTAGATTCGTCGGAAAGTATGTAACAGGCAGAAGGAAGGGGGTCGGAACCATAAAGTATATATATTCTTGATCAGGATCACCAGCCGAGTCGATCTAGCCATGTTCGTCTGTCCGTCTGACCGTCTGTCCGTCTTACCGTATGAACGCTGAGATCTCGGAAACTATAAGAGCAACAATAGTGGGATTAGGCATGCAGATTCCTGAGATTCCTGCGCAGCGCAAGTTTGTTTCAGCAGAGTGCCACGCCCACTCTAACGCCCACAAACCGCCCAAAACTGTGGCTCCTAAAGTTTTGATGCTAGAAAAAAGATTTTAGCTGAAATGTATTGTTCTCATCAATACCTATCGATTGACCCAAAAAAAGCTTGGCACGCCCACTTTAGCGCGTACAAATTTTAAATTCTCGTAAATATGAACGTGGATATCTCGGAAACTATTAAAGATAGAGAATTGGGATCTCAGACTTAGATTCCGTAGCCTTCTACGCAGCGCCAGTTTGTTACGAGAATATGCCACGCGCACTCTTACGCCCACAAACCGCCAAAACCTATGACGCCCACAATTTGCATGCTAGATAAAAAATTTTAACTGAAATGTATTGGTCTCGTCAATACCTATCGATTGACCCAAAAAAATGTTTGCCACGCTCACTCTAAAGCCCATAACGCTTAAATCTGTTTACCGCCGGTAGGTGGCGCATTTTAATCTCGCTTTGCTACTAGCATATCTCCATTTCCCTTTGGTCCCTTTAGCTGAGTAACGGGTATCTGATAGTCGAGGTACTCGACTAAAACGTTTTTCCTTGTTTAACATATTATCTTATACCATTGGGAATATCATTTTCTGTATTTTTCAGAATTTTGAATTAAATTTAATATAACTGCAAGGGTATACAAACTTCGGCTTGCCGAAGCTGACTTCCTTTCTTGTTTAAATATTATTCTAAATTTTGAATTATTAAAAATATGATTTTTCCAAAAGTAGAAGTTAATACATATGTCAAATAACACCGAAGTAATAATTTTTGTACTTTAAAAAAATATGTTGTTGTACAATCCGGCTCGTTCTGACTTTTATACTACCTGCAATAGAGAAAAGATTTTTGAAAAGCTTTCATCCCTAGAGCCTTAAAACTTAGAGAAAATTTGCTTAGAAGCGGACAGATGAACATGGCTTAATCGGCTCCTTAGTAATGCTGATCATGAATATATATACTTTATGGGGTAGGACACGTCTCCTTCACTGCGTTGCAAACTCCTGACTGAAATCATTATTCCCTCTGCAAAGGTATAAGTATGAAAATCAGTTCGACATAAAATGACTACGAGATAAAGATGACAGAGCTATGGAAACTGCATCAATACTTTTATTGGTCATCTGTCCCCTAAAAAATTTTTAAATATTGATAGCAATGAATAGAAATTAATCGACTAATTTTCACTTTGTTGCAGGCCTTTGTTCCTTGCGCAGAACCGAAACAGCATACCTGGCCCATAATATCAGAGCCACTACCAAATCGAAATCCAAATTCAAACCAAATCAGGGCTGCCATCACGTTGCTCATTGCGGGAAAATGGTCTTGCTGAAATGGAAATCCAGCCAAAGGCCACACAAAGGACCACATCTGTGGGTTGGTGAATGGATGGATGGCAGGGTGTGGGTGTGTGTGCTTTGAGTTTGCGGAAATGAATTGGTATTTAATTAATAGTTTTACCCTGATTAATCTACCCCTTGCGCATCCGCCCCCATCGTCATCGTCATCATCATCGAGGGCATTGCGTAAGCCGCAAACCAGGCATCCCGCCCCTCAGCCATTGCCACCCTCTCCAGTTTCGTAGTTCCAGTAACGCCGCATGTTGACCTAATGAAGTTGCCGTATAATTGTTGCTCAGACGTTCGGTCGAACGTGCCCCCTTCCTCGCTCGGAACGGAAATCAAATTGAAATTAACGTACCATCGACAGGCGGCACGGAGGGTTGGGGTGCAGTTTTTGGAAAAGGGATCTGACCTGGGTTTGGGTTCGAGGTCGGGCTCATCAGGGGCTTCATAAGCCCAGACTCCAGTCCTGCCTCCGCTTCTGCGGCCTGTTGTTGTTAATTTGATTGGATTCTGATGATGGGGCGGAGCAGTTGCAACGCCCACGCACACGTTTCGACATTCGCATTCGGTCGGTTGGTCTATTACTTTAGTGCTTTAGTGCTCCGGCTTTGATTTTTCGCCGGGTCCTGGCTTCCTGGTCCTGGGCTCGATTCGACGGGAGAAGGACAACCCCTGCGATCTGGGAGCTGCTGTGCCTGTTTTGATTGTGTAATGCAATCACGTCGTTGTTTTGCTTCACTTTTTCCCCTCACCCTTGCGGTACACTTAAGAAAAATTGCTTTCGGCAAATTAGGGTTTTACACCATCAAGACGATTTCACGAAACTAACCATTTCTAATTCTGTAACAATTTATTTGCTGTTTAAAAATGGCACATCGGTCTAAATGTTTTCTTTTTGGTAAGCCTAAAACTATGCCTCAAAGTTTTTGAATTTGAAAATGATCCCCTATATTAAAACTAAACTTAATAATATATGAGTATCGGTAGTACTGATTTGAAAAAAAAACTTTGATACATTACGATTGACTACAAAAAATGTTGGTCTTAAAAAAATTGTCAGAATACTGTTTCAGACTTTTCATCAACAATTTTTTTTAGTGCAATCAAGGGCTAAGGTAAGTTAAGTAGGAGGGTCTTTGAATTTTAATTTTCGACAGCATTTTGAGCTGCGCACGAACAATGTGCGTAATCATACGTGATGATGTGATGTGTCCCAGTCCAGGATCTAGTCCTCATCCCGGGTCGCTCCTGGCAGATCTTGTTAGGCGGTGACAGAAAGTTGCCATTGTGGCTGTCTCTATGGGAAGACATTGGTGTGGCTGGCACTTCATGAAATTAATAAGTTGATATACTTGCGACTTCTGCTCGGCTGATTGCTCAATCTGTAGAGGATGGGATGGAAATGAAGGCGTGCCCCTCAACATGTGTACTTGAACTTTGCGCAAGGGTGACTGCTGCTGCTTCATTAGTTAATAGTAATCAATGCAAAAGTTTGATGTTTTGTTTTGTTTTTTTCTTTTTAGCTGGGCTTTCCCCCAAAAAATGTGCATAAATGTAATGCAAGTTCACGGTACAACCCTCTGGGATCTCCCCTCTGGGATCTGGCTTGTTTCCTGCTGGCACACGCCGCCGCCGAAGCTTGAGCCTTCAGGACTCAGCATTCAGAATTCAGGACTCAGAACTCAGAGCCTTCAGCCAGGATGCTGCTGTCTGCCGCTGCGCTGTGACATGCCACGCATTTAAACGTCACCGGAAGTTCTTTTGTTCTTGTGCCTCAACGATGACGTTCCCGCCGATGTCTAACTGACTGACAGGCGATGCCGGAGAACCCCTGCCCCACAAAATCCCCTTCCCAGCTCACTGGGCGCTCAACTGCCAGCAGAGTTCAAGTGTAATGTGAAATTTATATTTAAAATAAAGAATAGGGTACAGCTGAGCGTGAAAAAAGAATTGCACCGAATTCAAACATTTTCACGATACACATCTTTACAAATATTAGTATAATTAAATATGAGTAAACAAGAAATCTTAAACAATTACAGACAATTACAGATTGAAGTCAGAAAGTAACAGCTTAGAATGTTATACTGCTTACTTCATTTATTTAAAATTTATAAAAAGGCTGTAATTCCAATTACAAGAAACGCGTTTGGTTTCGTTAGTTTTTCAACGGCACAGTTCCCTCTTGTCAGTTTTCAAATTGATTTTTGAGGTTTGGCAACGCTTAAAAATTGAGTAAAAATCAATCAAATTGTTCACGTACATTACTCACACTTTCATGGTCAGGGGCTGGGAGAAGGGGGGTTTCAAGTCGGCCAAAGTGAATGATTGCGCATTATGTTAGGGCCTATACACCTTAAACAACATGACATTGGCATTATTTATTGTTTACCCCGCTGCTGGCTGTGTGGGTGCAAAATTGGGAAACGGAGGGGTAGGATAAGAAAAAACGGGGCAAAAGGAAACGTCCTGAATGCGGCTGTCAGTGACACAATTCGATGTCAGGAATAATGCGTCATTCGTCATTTGGCATTGTTCAACAAGCCAGTCACCGAGTCCTCGCTTCCAATAGAACATATTTCATGTGAATTGCCCCCGAGTACCTGAAACTCAAACCCGAAAGTCAAACGATGTTTGTTGTTTCGGCCAGTAATCCGCATCTTCAATTTCGCCTTCAACATTCTATGCTGTGTTATATTGAAATTTCTAATGAATTGCCACTATGTTGTTTCATTCATAAAAAGGTATCAAAGGAATGGTACCCGTAAGTTTGCGTTTGGAATGATTTCGTCTAATCGTTTTGCGTTTTTAAGTGAAGAAGTATGGTACCCGTAAGTTTGCGTTTGGAATGATTTCGTCTAATGGTTTTGCGTTTTTAAGTGAATACAGTTTTTATACAGTGGTCGGCATAAGTATTTTCAAAAAATCATAAAAAATATAAGAAAAATGATTTTTGAAAAATTCTTTTGCAGTTACTATTATTTTTGCTTGAAGAAACTTTTTGCATCAAAAAATGTAAGTTTTCAAGTCGAGGAAAAAAGTTTTAAAAAAAAATTTTTAAGGTGGTTTACACAAATTCGTCCTTTTCAATAAATACTGAATGGGTTAAGAAATGTATTGTATCATTCAAACGGCATTGAAATTACCTTTCCATTGATGCCTATAGTTTACAAGAAGTAAATTCAAGTTATGAGGATACTTAACTTTTGTTTTGTCAAAATACATATGCCGACCAGTGTAATATTTTATTGTTTAAATTGCTCAGACATTAGAACTTCGGTTAATGAGTTCCAGTAATACCTTTTTTATAGAATGCTATTTAAAACGTTATCTTAATTCTAATCAACTTTCGAGTACCAGACTTTATTCCTTTCAACACTACTAAATATAAAATATTAAAAATATTTACTTCAGCATCCGAAAAATATTCATTTAAATTTTAGAAACATTGCAGAAAAAAGTTTCTCCTAAAATATATTACATCGCTCCCCCTTTCTTGTACTCAAATGCAGATATACAAAATTGCACTTATATTTTCTACAAAAAAGAGGCTCCCACAGAAAAGTGCTAAAAAAGCGAATAGTAAATATACAGCAGAACAACAATTACCATAAAAGTTAGCGGTCTACAACGACCAACAAACAAACAAACGGGGGGAAAGCCCCTAAAGCCGTCACAAAGACTTTTGTTGGTGTTGGCCAAGTGGAAAACATTTGCCAGCCTGTTCCCGACCGGGCTTTGGGCCATTAGACCAGCAAATTGTTGGTAAAACAAGCGCAAACACCTTGCCAACTTTACCCAGAAGGAATTGTATTGGGAAGTTTATATAGAGACGCCACATCGATTAGTTGTCTATAATTTTTCCGTTCAGTGAGTCGCAAAGTGCAAGCAGAAAGGCGAAAATGTAAAGGAGAAGATTCTTTTATGTTTGCTTTAGGCGGTTTGTTGAGTTTCGAAAATGGTATAATTATTTTTGGTGGTAGCCAATATGTTTTTGTATATTTTTTGTGGAAAATGAAATTTGTTTTGCTTAGGGGTGTTTGTATATTTTGAAAAATATGTTTCTAGAAACCTCTTGAAGATAAAGCCTATTTACATTTTAAAACTTAAAGTCCTGAAATACATGTAATATATATTTTTTTTTATGTCCTCCAAGTTTTATTTTTCTGAGAGATATTTTGAGATAGCCTGTTAGCTTTATCTGGCAAAAGTCAGCTTTGAACCTGAACTAACTCCCCGACTTTGTCTCGTCGAGCAGCTGAGATTCACTTGACTCTAAGCCTCCTATTCTGGCCCCGAAACTCCGCCGTGCCATAGAAATCCGCTCTCCGGAGTGACGAGTGGCCTCGAGTGCTCCGAGGGTCTGGGCCCGATACTTTGTTTAAGATTTTTTGCAACCCCCAGCCAAGAGCAACGCCCATGCAGCACCACCGAAGCACCGAGGGTAGTAGCACCACCACCGCCACCCCAAGTGGAGTCTGTGTGCAGACAGACATCGGATTGCTTCCAATTCGTCGCGCAGTCGGCGGTGCAAAGTATTTGCCAAAGGCATCATGAGTGCTAGGGATTAGTTCGCCCATCCCCGCCACTTTGGCCATCCAGCCAGCCACTTCACTCCGGGATAGGAAAGCGGATAGCTCAGGATGGGACTAGGACTGGGACCCTTTCCCCCTTCATTTTTTGCACAACCTTGGAAGCGGCTTTAAAGACTAGCCTGAGGGAAAAGGCGCAAAAAATTAGTTAATACCGGAAGTCATCGCACTGTTTCGTGCATCCGCCTCAAGTCTGATTTGGGGCCTCCCTCCCTCATCCTTTTGAGATTCTGCGCAGTCGAGTGGAAATTTTATGAAACTGTTGCCTGTCTGTCTGCGGTTTGGCCAACGTTTGAAGGAGCGGGTGGTGGTGCAAAAGTCATAATTTATAATTTATTGGGCCGCGCGTATTTATGTGCGTTTTATGGGTGCTAATTAGCTTGGCCTGAGACCTCGCTTGCATGGAGTTGGGAATTGGCATATCGGGCTCTGCGGTTGACAATGAAACACGGGTTTCACAGGGAAGGTTGTTAGGAAGTCGTGATGGGTGGGCATCTATCTAAAATCAAATTGGTTTAACTGAGTCTTCTGAAACACATTTGAAGAATATTGTAAACTTAGAAGTTTAAGGTGGTGGTGATATTCACAGCACGTTGTAACTTCAAAAAAAACTTTTTAATAAACATCACTTAAACCTTAACATTATAAAATCACATCATATAACATAAAAAAGATATGGAAAGGTTACATTTTACAAGTTGGTAGAAGTTGAGGACTTTGGGTCATATACCCACGCAATTATTGAATTTGGAGAAGTAATGTTATTTAAAGAATGTATTGCTTATCTAAAATTTGTACCTGGTTAGTTAAGTAAAATTATACAAATACATACAGTAAATATTATTATTACTAGTTTATTTAAATTCGAATTTTTTCATTTTAGAAAGAGCTTTATGCCGAAATCATTTACTCCACCAACATCTCGTTCAGCAGACTTAAAAACCTAATTCCGAACGAAAACAGAAAATCAAAGGGACGCCCAATATTCATAAAGTGCTCACTAAGACATCTTGAAAATAATGTGCCGGTCATAGGAACGGAATTGGAGCAGGAACTGGAGCCAAGCGGAGCGAGGAGCACTGTTCACTAGGCACTTTCCAATTTTCATTAAAATAACAGAGCCCAGCCAGCCCGACTCCTCAGACCTCAATCCTCGATTCTCGAAACCCCATGGCCAGTATGGCGATTGGATAGCCACCCCCAGAAGAGCACTTTTCGGGGCGGAGGGTGGGTTGGGAGGCGATGCAGATGAGGATGAGGGTCGTCTACGTGATTGCTGGGCGATGGATGTCTGCCTCGCCCTCGCCCCACATCTGCGATCTCGGGGCCTTCGTTCCATTCGTTAGTTCAACGCACACCCGGGAGTATGATGAAATTAAATTGGGGAAACTTTGCCAGTCGTCGTCTGTCGTTCGCTGGTCCCTCCGCTTTTTCTGCTCCTGCAGATGATGACGATGATGATGATGGCTGCCATCGCCAGAGCAGCCACGTCCCGGCTGTGAGTCTGGTGTCCTTCTGTTTTTGGGCCGGTTTAAGTCCTCACCCTGCTCCGGCTGCCATATTTTATATGTACACAAACATGCACATATATTCTGCGTTATTCGGTTCCTGAAACATTTTCACTGCAAACGAAAGCGAATGTAGATTTTTTCAACGCTTCCCCCTGGCATGTTTAAAAATTAAAGCTGGTCGCTGAGATCCAGCACAGGTTTTTGTTCTTTTTTTGTTATTTTAAGCTTTTTACCTGGCCTCACTCCTCTGCCTCTCTTGTTGGAAAATTTAATCAGTTGCCAAAGTTTTGCAATTTTAATTAAATTCTCCAAATTGGGTTTGACTGCTCTGCGCTAAAGTTTTTCATTTTCATTGTCGCCCGTTCGTTCGCTCGGTTTTTCTTGCCGCTTTTCATACTTCCTACCAACTCGCCCCATTGGCCTCTGTCATCGGTTCTGGTTTAGAGGTTATCCAAATTGGCAACTTTGTAGGTAGACGAGCAAAGTTTTAATTGTTTAAGAAATGCACCCAGAAGTGCACACACAAAGAAATTGCATGCTGAAATTAATAATTTAAAATTGTTGGTAACACCTATTTTTACAAAAATAAATTTCTTGAATCTTTTTAATTTTAAAACAAGGGAAAATGCTTTATTCGACGGCCTCAAATATCGACTAACTACAAGAGCGCCACCTATCGTTCCTTCCTATGGGCTGCTTACGAGATTTCACTAACACGCCATGTAGCGTGAAACCTAGGTGGCGCCTCGTAAACAGCCGATTTGCTGCATGAATATAGCTCCATTGTTTAATATTGTTTGGTTATAACTTTTTAAGGAATGGTCAAATTTTAATCAGGTTTGGCTTGTAAGTGGATGTTATTGATAATAAGAGCAAAATCTAACTTAATTTGAAAATTGTGGGCGCTAGACGGGCTTGTAGCTTTACACGCGTTTGTGGGCGTTAGAGTGGACCTGGAAACCTGAAACAAACTTGCGCTGCGTAGGAAGCCCAAGAATTTGCATGCTTAATTGCAACATCCAGATAGACGGACATGGCTAGATCGACTCGGCTAGTGATCCTGATCAATAATATATGTACTTTATGGGGTCGGAAACGCTTCCTTCTACCTGTTACGTACTTTCCGACGAATCTTGTATACCCTTTTACTCTACGAGTAACGGGTATAAAATGTAAGGCCCATCCAGCGGTGAACACTTTAATTGGAACCATTACTTAACTAAATAACTATTACTCTTAGTGTAAAAGGGTATATTGGGTTCGTTAAAAAGTATGTAAGGGGTGAATGAAGAGCTATCCGACCCTTTAAAGACAAAATATTTTTGGTTAAGATTACTTTCCGAGTCTATCTAGCCAATGCTCGAAAGTCAAGATAACTTTGCCACGCCCACTCTGAAGCACAGAAACGCAACGCTATTATTTTCAACATTTATTCAATGCAATATGTTTTGAAATTATGAATTGTAAGACCCATAGCTTTTATAAAACCAGTTCTGGATCAATTAAGTCTTTCAGTGTACACCGCCTAGAACTCCGTGGAGTGAAAAGAAATGATATAAAAAAGTTTTTGCTCATTTAATGTCGCCATTTTTGCTGGGTATATAGGGACATAAACTATCGTCGCCTGCAATGGATGCCCCGTCCCCATTTTCCTGCGCCCCTCCATCGCTGATGGAAAACAAAAACAAGAAGGAGCGGCTGTTGAGGAAGAAGATGGTACCAACACAAAAACGCCATTTAGCGCACAGGAAACTGTTTTAAAAGCGCGACAGGCGACGACGGCGATGGCGACGTCGCGTCGCTGAGGAAAACCCAGGGAAAACCCATGGAAAATGGAGGGTTTCGGGAGTGGGGAAAGCGGGGAGTGGGTCGTTACTGGCCAACGCAATTGCGTTTAATTGCAAACACAAGAAGTAAGAAAATATTATGGGGATAGTGAAGAAATGAGGCAGCGTCTGGTGGACAAATTACGAGTGGACCCTCGCACACAAAAATACAAAGTGGGAAACTTATGTTTTTGTTGTCCTCGCCTTGGCAAATTACCAAATGGAAGCTACCTATCCACAAACTGCTTGAATTTCGGTCGATGAATGGAAAACCTTTTTGTTCTGCCCAGTGAACAAAACAGATCAAAATCGAGGCGGATCGCTCCATCTTAATTGCGCAACAACAAATGAGGCAACTGAGTTAGTGATGGTTGCTTTGAACTGTCTTTATGCGATTGATTTGTATGAATTTAATTAAATTATTTAGTTTTTATTTTTTAATTGAAAACGTAAATATTTAAAATATTGTAATCAAATTTTTTGAAGAAAATTGAAAATGACATAGACATGGAATTCATGGACTTGCAATTAACAGAAAATTAACGATTTGAGTTAAAGCAAGAATGCGATTGCGTACGAACGTTTTGAAAGGCTAATTTCGACCTATTATTCCGAAAACTATTATGGTTAGGATGGGTTTCCAAGCAGGACAATCACGATCCCGATCGCCATTGGAACCACGCATCACTGGCACATCCGATTGAAATATATCAAATCAATCGCAAGGGATGGGAACCATGTAGACGTTCTTCTTATCAACTGTGGTCTATCGGCAGGATGGCTTCCAAGGACAGTGGGTCCAGAAAAGGGGGAGTGGTTCAGCGCAACGGAAGCGCGAAGATTAGTTGATTGCATCAATATGCTAGCCGTCCGATTCGATTCACCCTCACGTTTTCTAGCTCGCCGTGGGCTTTATCTCATCGTTCATGCGAATCCGAAATTAAATTATCTCCCAAACTGCCAACAGACGTCGAATTGGAGGACAACCCTTGTTTCAAAAGTCCTTTCCCCTGCCCCTCGGCAGCTTTTATTCCAATCAGATTGTTTCCGTGGCGGCCCTCTCGTCCTTTCGTCCTTTCGTCCTCGTCTCTATATCGCACTGGCTGAGCCTGTGTGTGTGTGCCTCAAATAGGCTTTTTACTTTGTCGCTGAGCTGAGCCTTGCAGATTGAATTCGAATTAATGCCTTTGACCCGCCCCGCAGCAACCTCATTACCATCACCCCCTCAACAGGAACAGCGGCAACATCATCATCAGTAGCAGCAGCAGCAGCAGCAACATCATCCTCATCCACACGTTTCCATTTGGTCCGGGACCTCGGCTTTATCCCCATCCTTATGTCTCTCTCCTTGCGGCGCGTGTTCGTACGCCTGATTAACATATGTCAACAGTATTATATAAAGTGGTATTTTGGGCCTCATTTCGGGGGAATCAGAATTGGAATTGGAACTCGGATTTGGCATTGCGTTTGGGACTCAGATTCAGATTCCGATTTGGTTTCGGACCACGACCAGGGTCTGCTCTCGAAGTCGGCACATGTTGCTCACGAAATTCAATTATGGCAGCATTTGCTTATTTTGGTAAGAAATTAACTTGTAGATTAAAGGAAGTGAAAAGCCCTTGCGAGGGGGGCGAAAGAGTTACTCACAAATCTGGTGACTTAATGGAATTTTCAATTTAGCCTCTGGCATAGTGGTGGCAGGGGAAATCTGGGTTATGATTTAGGGTTTGTCAGGCCATATTTAAAGAAATGAAGGTCTTGCTACCACTTTTACGAATTAAGTGAAAATTGCATTCCAATATTTAATGGCCTAATGAGTAAGAAATATTTAATTTTTCGTGTAAAAATATTGTAGTCACGTGTTACATTGGAATGTAATAAAAAACATTTTAATTTCACCCTAAC
Organism: Drosophila subpulchrella; assembly: GCF_014743375.2. Taxonomy (NCBI): domain Eukaryota; kingdom Metazoa; phylum Arthropoda; class Insecta; order Diptera; family Drosophilidae; genus Drosophila; species Drosophila subpulchrella. The sequence continues at coordinate 652,351 of NC_050610.1, forward strand.
ATTTTAAACTAAAAAGCAGTGCAACTTTTATTTCACTTTGTTGGTGCAACACATTTACTCAAGTGCTTAACATATGTGCGAGGTATCAAAAATAGGTGTGCATGTCAATCCGAAAGTCTCGCATAAGTAAAAAATATTCCTTCAATTAATGTCTGAAAACAAGAGAAAAATAAAAGGTTAACAAACATCATGCTTGCTTATTGGAGTTAAAGGAATGCAAAAAGTAACCATATTCAAAGGAACTTAATATAGATTCTACTCTGTAAGCCAAATTGAGTATACCCTTATCGAAAAATATATGCGAATACAAGAAGTATTTATGAAATCGGCCGCTCGCAATATCGATACAAGCTCCCACCTGAATAAAGGATTGCACTTGAAATTGCTATCATCCTTTGGCCGGCGGTCAACCACCAATAAACCCTCCCAGTCCCACGAAATGCAAATGAACAACCGCCGTTACCGCCCCGACCTACCCACTTGAATGGGATTCATCACGAAAAAAGAAGGGGAGCACCAATAACTCGTCTTTTCCAGGACCGAGGAGTCGGGGTGCCCGCTGCAATAAATCAGGGCTCCAATAATTGAGTGGTGCACAAGGGGATGGGGCGGGTGGTCCCGGTGGGGGTGGTGGTTCCATGGGGGTGGTGGTGCCGCCGGATTGGAGTGCATGAAAGGGGCAGCAAGCGCAGTGGAGCAGGGGTATCGCGTCTGCCCGGTCGTCTGGTCAGCGTTTCAGACACTCGACATGGTTCAATGAGTTGGCCGCTGGCTGCTGGTTTCGAGATTTTTCGGCTTTAACCCGCTCCAGCCGGCGAGGCTTTTAATTAGGCTCATAATTTGAGAAATATTTCCACGTGATATTCAAGTGGACCGGCTGGCAAAAGGCTGCCGGGCCACGCCTAAACGTGAGTTTAACCATCAAATCACTCGGAAAAATCGTAGGCATAGAATTGTTAAAGTTAATTTAAGCAACATATAATTTGTATTTTGTAAAGATAATAATACCAATAAGTCGAACACAAATAATTTAGTACAATAAAAATTAAAAATTTAATAAACAAAAATAATTTTCGTTTAGTATTATTTTTAAATCCAAACATGATTTGTATACGTTACCTCTCCTCTCTGTTAACTCTCCTCCAAAATAGTTTGATATTAATACTACGTTGTTAATAATGTAAGTCACAAAGTAATTATAAATTATACGCTAGTCAAAAATTTAATCTGAAATCTTGGAAAAATGGCCGACTTACTTTCTATAAATTAAACAAATTATCTGAGTAAAGTTATGATTTTTTAACATGATTAATATGTAATGGAGAGAGAGAACAAAGCAATTCTCCATTATTTTTGTTCCCTACTTAGTTGACTTGGCACAGGTTTAGTTTTTAAGTGTGGACAGGACCAGGACGGAACTGTTCACCCACTTTTCCCTTGTGGAGAAACAATGATGGGCAATAGAAGCTAGTCCTTATTATGAGTGCTACACCCGTGTACACTCGAGAACCGGGCAAAGGGTTCATCATCATCATCGTCGTCCTTCTGATCAACAACAGCGTTGTGGTATTTTCTTCGCAGACGAGTTTTGTCTCAGGACTAAGGCCGTGGAGAACCAACCTTCAACCAGCCGCACTTGAAATATTTGTGGTTGTTGTTTGATTGAAGCAGCTCAAGCAGTTTGCAACGGAAGTGTGTTTGATTAAACGCAGGAGGACGAGTCAGGAGTGGGGAGAGCTGGCTCGCAAGTGGCTCAGAAATAGAATGGTGGGAACGAGCAAACCACAAGGGGACAGGTTAAAAGGATCCCGAGGACGTCCCTTTAGGGAACAGTGCTTTAAACTACAGGAAAAAAATGTGCCGCGGTACGAATTCAACTGAAAGGATATTAAAAGAGATACCAAATTCAGACATTTTATCTGTACCATTGATCCCAATGCCAATTAATAAATAATACCATTTTGATTTCGATGCTAACACCTAAAATTTTGCAATATATTATAGATCACATATAAAATATTTTTTTTCCAAGCAGCTTAAGTCGTGCATGTAGTAAATATAGTCTGATCGCCATTCCGATTTTCGGTTATTTGGTTTTCGATATATGACTTATTTTAGTGTGAGCTTTTTAATTCCCCTCTTTGTGAATGTCATTGACATCTGCCCAGTAGCTTTTTCTCTGACTCAAGTGTTTTGAAATAACGCTCCATTCCTTTTCACTTTTAAGACTAACAAGATGAGCATCTCTCAATATCATTAGCATGTTTTCCTTCTGCTTGCTTATTTGTAATATTAGAGAACTTCAAAAAAATGTCATCATGTTGGAATAATAGTTTTGCAAGCTAACATCATATTTTGGTTTAAACTTTACGAGTTGTTCGATAATATTGGTCATTCTAATGGGCTTTCCATTTTTCATTCAAGGAGTCTATCGAGTAGAAGTTTGGTTCGAGATCAATGTATTTAGCTAGATCTTTCAATGTGTTTACCCTTTTTTGAGGTCGAGGGATTCGGCTTGGTTCTGTGAAAGACAATAGTAGGATTAATAGCTGCCACAGGAACTTCAAGATTAAAAACACCAGTTCTCTTGCTAATACATTGTTCCAGGATATCCCTTACAAGATGAAAACTAAACGGTCCAGAATTTGATTCAAGTCTTAACTATCACACAAAATTTGGGAATGAACACTACAAATTTCTTCCCATAAGATCGCCTTTTATAAGCTGGGCGCCGCTACTTCCTCAGAACGTAAGGCTCTGATTCATACGAAAAATACTTATCAACTAATCGTTAGAATAGCATCCCAATGTTTATACCCGTTACTTGAGTAAAAGGGTATACTAGATTCGTCGGAAAGTATGTAACAGGCAGAAGGAAGCGTTTCCGACCCCATAAAGTGTATATATTCTTGATCAGGATCACTAGCCGAGTCGATCTAGCCATGTCCGTCTGTCCGTCTGTCTGTCCGGATGAACGCTGAGATCTCGGAAACTATGAGAGCTAGGCTATTGAGATTTGGCGTGCAGATTCCTGAGCTTCTTACGCAGCGCAAGTTTGTTTCAGTAGAGTACCACGCCCACTCTAACGCCCACAAACCGCCCAAAAATGTGGCTCCTACAGTTTTGATGCTAGAATAATTTTAACTGAAATGTGTTGTTATTATCAATACCTATCGATTGATTTAAAAAAAAATTTGACACTCCCACTCTAACGCCGATAACGCTTAAATCTGTCTACCGCCGATAGGTGGCGCATTTCAATCTCGCTTTGCTGCTTGCATATCTCCATTTCCCTTTGGTCCCTTTAGCTGAGTAACGGGTATCTGATAGTCGAGGTACTCGACTATAGCGTTCTTGCTTGTTTTATTTTCGATCTATGCACATTGCCCTGTGTGACTTAATCATACAAAAATTTAACAGTCTAAATGAACTTTATTATATTTATTTTTTATAATGACGTACGGCTAGACCACATTGTGGGTTTTCTTTAAGCTATGGTTTTCTGAAGGTATGTTTTCCCAAAAAGAGAAGACAAATTGATTAACTGATTGGCCCAAGGTAGGTATGCTTTTGAGCACCAACAAATGCCTTAGTTTCATGATTAGTGAAAATGTGAGCATTGTTGGGCTGTTCTATTATTAAATGCTTTAAATACTTTTACATTTAAAGTAGCTTTAAACAAGAAAGATATAAGATATAACTGTCCGATCCGGCTGGTTCCGACTTATATACTACCTGCAAAAAATATAAGACTTTTGGGAAAGTTTCAGCCTGATAGCTTTAAAACTGAGAGACTAGTTTGCGTAGAAACGGACGGACAGACGGACTCGTCTAGATCGACTCGTCTAGTCATGCTGATCAAGAATATATATACTTTATGGGGTCGGAAACGTCTCCTTCACTGCGTTGCAAACTTCTGACTGAAAGCAATATACTCTCTGCAGGGGTATAAGAATAGTTCATCCAAATACATTAACAAGGGGTTTTGTATCCGTTACTCGTAGAGTAAAGTCTTCTCGCTCTTTGCATTTTCTCTCTCCACAGAGCATTCACTTGCGCCAAAAAGAGATGGAAGATCGTTTATCCAGTGTTGAAAAGCACTAGAAGGCAGTAAAAGGACCGAAAAACCGTGCACGTAATATGGACGGGAAAAACTTTCGGTTTTCTCTTTAGCCTACGACTAACTCTGGTAACATTTTCCCGTAGAGTAAAAGGGTATACTAGATTCGTCGGAAAGTATGTAACAGGCAGAAGGAAGCGTTTCCGACCCCATAAAGTATATATATTCTTGATCAGGATCACTAGCCGAGTCGATCCGTCCGTCTGTCCGTATGAACGCTGAGATCTTGAAAACTATAAGAGCTACAATACTGGGATTGGCATGCAGATTCCTGAGATTCCTGCGCAGCGCAAGTTTGTTTCAGTAGAGTGCCACGCCCACTCTAACGCCCACAAGCCGCCCAAACTCCTACAGTTTTGATGCTAGAATATAAATTTTAACCGAATTGTATTGTTCTCATCAATACCTATCGATTGACCCAAATTAAGTTTGCCACGCCCACTTTAACGCCCACAAAATGCCCACAAACTTCAAAAAATCGTAAGTATGAACGTGGATATCTCGGAAACTATCAAAGATATAGAATCGGGATCTCAGATTTAGATTCCGTAGCTTTGTACGCAGCGCAATTTTGTTATGCGAATAGGCCACGCCCACAAACCGCCCAAACCTGTGGCGTCCACAATTTTTATGCAAGATGAAAAATTTTAACTTAAATGTATTGGTCTCGTCAATACCTATCGATTAATCCAAAAAAATATTTGCCACGCCCACTCTAAAGCTCATAACGCTTAAATCTGTCTTCCGCCGGTAGGTGGCGCATTTAAATCTCGCTTTGCTGCTTGCATATCTCCATTTCCCTTTGGTCCCTTAAGCTGAGTAACGGGTATCTGATAGTCGAGGTACTCGACTATAGCGTTCTCCCTTGTTTTTTAATTTAAAAGCTAAGTATCGGATATCTGATAGTCGAAACACTCGACTACAGCAGTCTCTGTTTTTTTTTTGATTTCTCAAAAAGTCTCTTTAACATTTGACACACAACACATTACTAAAAAAAGTCCAATTGAAAGTTATTAATCAACTAAAATTGCCACATTAACCAGTTCATAAAAACAAACGCTGCCTGAGCATTGAATCTCGTATGTGCATTTCCAAACTCTATTTGAAGGTTCTAGAAACATTTAAATGGTGTTAAACAGCTCGATACAGTACTTTCTTGGGAAAAACAGCTATAACAAGGAAGAACGCTATAGTCGAGTACCTCGACTATCAGATACCCGTTACTCAGCTAAAGGGACCAAAGGGAAATGGTGATTTGCTAGTAGCAAGGCGAGATTAAAGTGCGCCACCTACCGGCGGTAGACAGATTTAAGCGTTGTGGGCGTTAGAGTGGGCGCGGCAATCTTTTTTTTTGGATCAATCGATAGGTATTGACGAGACAATACATTTCAGCTAAAATTGTTTATCTAGCATGAAAATTTTGGGCGTCATAGGTTCGAGCAGCTTGTGGGCGTAAGAGTGGGCGTGGCATATTCGCGTAACAAACTTGCGCTGCGTACAAGGCTACGGAATCTAAGTCTGAGATCCCAATTCTCTATCTTTAATAGTTTCCGAGATATCCACGTTCATATTTACGAGTTTTTGAAGTTTGGGGGCGGTTTGTGGGCGCTAAAGTGGGAGTGGCAAACTTTTTTTTGGTCAATCGATAGGTATTGATAAGAAAAATACATTTCAGCTAAAATCTTTATTCTAGCATCAAAACTGTAGGAGCCACAGTTTTGGGCGGTTTGTGGGCGTTAGAGTGGGCGTGGCACTCTGCTGAAACAAACTTACGCTGCGCAAGAATCTCAGGAATCTGCATGCCTAATCCCAATGTTGTAGCTCTTATAGTTTCCGAGATCTCAGCGTTCATACGGACAGACGGACATGGCTAGATCGACTCGGCTAGTGATCCTGATCAAGAATATATATACTTTATGGGGTCGGAAACGCTTCCTTCTGCCTGTTACATACTTTCCGACGAATCTAGTATACCATTTTACTCTACGAGTAACGGGTATAAAAAGCTCAATTTCGTACGCCCGTAACTTGTGAATTACTAAAGCGTTGCTTGTGTGGATAATTACATCTGTAGTGTTTTAAGTTTCCAATACCTAGACAGGCCAGTATCACTTTTCCATTACCTAGTTATGCCAACCCAGTTACCTCAATAATTCGGCCACCTCAGCCGCCGTTAATAACAGCAATAATGAAAACCTTTAATGGGATATCGATTTGTGGTTAGCGGCTGGCTGGGGCACAACCTCACCGTGCTCCCAATTTTTCCACCTTTTGGTCAGCCTCATCTCGGCCAGAATGCCATCCTTTTTGTAGTCCTGCCTTCCACGTCCTGCATAGAGGGGTGTGTGCTGTTGTCACATTGTTGCCACTTAATCCGTTTATCTAACTTCGTACACCGTTGGACTTGATACCCCAAAAACTAGCTGAGCGTGGTCCAAAATCCCAGACCGAGCTGCATCTTTTTCTCCTGTTGCTCATTCCAGGAGTGAAATGGAAAACGGGTGGGTGGGACTCACTTGAAAATATAAGGTCCATTCGACCGTATAGCGAAGCTCTCACACCGTCTGTTTATTGCGACTCAGTCAGGTTCCAGAGTTCGGAGTCGACATCCATTAGCAATCGCAGTCATACAGACTTCCGTATCATACTTTCGACTTCCGCATATTTTATGTTCCACTCTCTGGCACTCTCCACACAAAATGGCGGACTCAGATTCATGTTGGCCATGCGCGCGCTTCGACCTTCCGACTCCCACTCGGTTTTGGGCCAAAACTTTGCCCGCCGCCTGGGAGTTTCTGTGCTCTCGAACCCATGCGATCCGATGTGAACTGCTTTGTTTCCAGTTCTTTGGAAACCGGGGGGCCTGGCCTTCATCAGCCACTTGCAACACTTCTGCGGAGTTTTGATTGCTTTTATTGGGGGTTTCCCTTTTTGTGCCGATTTAGAGGCGATTGAAAAAAAGGTTGACGACAAACGATGCAAGAGCGATAAGTACTGACATCGTAGCATACTTTACGGCGCATGCAAGATCAGATTTAACTCTGTTTTAAAACATTAAATAATATATTTCAGAGCTCTAATACTTAACGTCGAAGCTTAAATCATGTTTTATATTAAATACATATCACATTAGTGAATTGCTTAAAATTCTCTGTAACTTAATCGGATTCTATCGAAAAAACTGTATAAGCATTTAGATATACGACTGCGATGACAAGTAATTCTCGGATACTTACTTTCTAAGCCATTTACTCAGCTGACTTCATCAATTTTATAATTTAAACTGATAAATTACCTTAATTAAAAATATCTGTTTTGTTTCCTATTTTCCATTGATAAACTCCCAGATCCATCCCCACTCCTTAAAGAAGGTCAAGTTTAAACGACAAATTTGTTTGCAAGGAACCCAAAACCGGGAGAACAAATAAACAAACAAACAATCCGAGTGCGGTAACCAAATTTTAGCCGGTAAGAAATCAGCGACAAAATATGACAAATTCGGGCCCGTGAACAAACAGTAAACTCAGCGCCAGGAGCAGTGGAACAAAATGCTCCTTGAGAGGTTGATTCCACCTCCTTTCCCGGAAACTTCCTGTTTCTGTGTGTGTTCAAATGCAAATCCTCGGCAAACCTGAAGAACTTTTTTAAAGTTATGTACCGCTGTCGTGTACCACCCTCAACTTTTGCTACCTTGGCTGCCATAAATCACGGGGCTCCACCACCCTGGGGACCCCAAAACCCGAGTTTTGTAGGCTGGTGTGCTGCGTATTCACTGATTCTTTTCGCTTTGTTTTGTTGAGGACAGTATTTCCTGAATTTACCTTGGTTCGTACTTTTGTACCTCCCTCGCACCGTCTTTGTATTTGTCTATCTATACTTATAAAAAATAGCTATACAAAAAATAAATATACAAAATTTTAGGAAATCAAAAAAAAACGTGCTTATATAAGGAAAATAACTAAAACGTTCAATACTTTCAAGACCATTAAAAAACTTTTGTTGCACAAAAAATACTATTTGAGATGGTACAGTGACTTTTAATTTTTTAAAAGCTTGGAAACTGATTTAAAAATATAATGCACTTCTCTAATATTTACTTATAAGGTTTTCATAATTTGTAAATAATAAATGATGTATTTCTATCCTATTTAGTAATATTTAATTATAATTAATAATATTTTCCTTGAGTTAACCATTCCTTCAAAACAGTACTTTTAAAATTCATATATTTCGGATCCTCAGAAGCAATTGCCCTTAAAATCGTTGCCCAATTTATTTTTTCGTCTGTATCATGGACCCTCGCACTCCTTGGCATTTTCTCCTTCAGTGTTTGTTTCGAGAAGCGTCGCAAAAACATAAATCCGAACGCCAAGACAAATTTCGCAGATCCGCCGTTGGTTCCCGTTCCCGAGCAGGGGGATAAACTTCGCTCCAAGTTTTTCTCTATGCTCCACGTGATTTATGCCTGGCACGCCATTGGACTAGGGGTGTCCTGGGCGAAAAGTTTTCGGGGCTGCGCGAAAAATTATTTGCCCCGGCCAAGTAGTCCTCCCTTTTCATCTGCCGGCCCCCCCGCCCCTTTTCGACTTTAATGCCACCCGTTGTTCTAAGCCATTTGCGTGGATTGCCTGCAATTTGCTGCCCAGATTTCCCAAGATGTTCCCATTTGCAAGGGGGTTGGGTGGTCGCAACTTCCCCAGTCGTGTGTCTGTTTCAAAATTATGTTTGTGCAAAAGATTTGCCGGAGTCGTGTGCCCGTGTGAGTGAGCGTCCATGTAAGACGGGCTCTCATCTTTTTTGGACCCCGACCCCGGCCGGAAGAGCTTTCTTGGCCCTCGAGATTTTATATGTCCGCCGTTGTCTGGTCCCGCTGTGCGGACTACGAAAATTGCGTTTAAATTAATTGCAAATGGCGCATGATTAAGGGGAAGTAATAAATGGCTAATTGTTCATGATTTAATGATTTCGGTCTTGCAGTTTACTTCATATCCCACAGCTAATCGAGGTCTTCACGGGGGAGTACTTTTCTGGAAGGGAACTTAGCGGAAGGATACATGGAACGTCCTATCGAACGGCATTACAGATGGTTAAGCGTTATATATTTAACAGAGTTTTTTGCATATATACGGTTTCGGAACACTTCTGTATTACTTATTTACATATCTTTAATAAAATCATTAATCCATAAGGACAGCATCGGCTTGCCTTTTGTGGAAACGATATCGGTAGGGCTTCCGTACACTTGAGAGTTTCTCATCGGTCCCCTTCAATCCCGGCACAACTTCACAATTCCTGCTGTAATGACAAATGTAACCCTACTTAAAATAATTACTTCGCCTTAATTGCGCTGTCAGTTGGTGTCTACTTAAGGAAATATTATCCCGCATCGCGCACAGACATACATATAAATATTGTGTGCTCCCGGTGAAAGGGTGTGAATGGCGTTGGGCAACCGAGGCTGTATAGCTATATAACTTATGTCTACCCCGACTGGGAATCTCAGATGAGTGTGCTCAGCATATGTCAATTAAGTTATAATTCCGTTCGGCATGCTGAGCCTCAACGAGTTGCTTACCGACTGTCAATCAAGCTATTTCGCCTCCGTTGCCTTACTGACTTCCTTAAAGTCCCAGGGAACTGGCTTTAAGACGGAACCACCACATCGAGTTGTCAACAAACAACCCCCGGAGCCCGGAACCCGACCAACTGGCTGTTTGGGAGGGGGAGAGCTCGCCTTTCCTCACAATTTTCAGCGATAATTATGCTATATTTTTACCCGAGCGGATTCATTGATGCTGGGAACGAGCGCAATTCACCCAGGGAAATTCAAAAGCCCATTCCCCAAAACCCATTTCCCAATTGCCTAATTTTCCCATGCAGCATGCATGATGTGAGATTGATTGGAAAGTACATTTTGGCGCGCAGTAATCAAGTTCTAGGGTATGCAAAGTATATCAGGTGTAGAATTTCAGGTACATTTTTATATTCCGTTTTAATGTCTGGACACTCCAACGGTGGATTATTTTTATAAGGGTTAATGGGTACAAGCCTGAAAGACTAGAACTATATTGTATACCAACGTTAAATATAAATTAAATATGAAAATAAAAATCGTATACATTGTGATAAAAAATCGTTTTGCGTATTTTAATTCCACGTGAGCTTCCTTCTTCACTGATAAATAAATTTAGTAAAATATTTTTTTAAGCCTAATGACATAAAAACGTGTTCGAGCCTTGCATTTGTATTGCATTCTTGTTTTAATTAGACTCAAATCGAAGCGGGCCTGTTAATTGGCCTGAATGCCCGACGTGGCTTTAATCCCCCGTTAGTTCCCAACGCTTCCACTGGCTCCTTTTAATGCTCCATTCGCTTGGTCCTTGATGCTGGCGCGCCAATTTGCGTCCTGGGTCTCAGGCAACTCAATGGCGTGTTAAGTCAGTCAATAGGCGCCGCCGCCAATCAGTGCTTCAGCTACCAAGGAGCCACGATGGTTCCTATACTGAGCGAAAAATATCCTCCGAAGTCTTCTATAAAGATTCTTCCTAACTGGATTTTATGAAGAAAGCACGTTAAATTTGCTGTTCGTTATTATCTGTCATTTTCTGAAGATTAAATGTTAGTTCCTATCAACAACGTTGCTTATAAAATACGTATTACAAAACAGATTTAGAGAAGTTTAGCATTGAATCGAAAAACAGTTTTTCAAAAACGGTTTAGTCTTAAAAAGCATAATCCAACAAAATTGTTTAATGTGTATCGTCCTCACGCACACAAGCTGGCAGACAGAGAATCGCTAGCACACACACAGCAACTGGGAGATGGCAACCCTGGCGCGCGTTCTTAATAGAAAAGCGCTTTTCAATTATGTTAGCCAACTCCTTTTTGCCAAGAGTTTCTGGCTGCTTTTGCCGCCAGTCCTTCGCCCGTTCCACCACCTGCCCGGCATGTTGTGTACCTTTTAATTTACTATTTTTGCTCCTTCCTTGGACAGGTGCGGAGGTCCAGAGCCACAGAGGACCAGAGGGCCCATAGTTATAGTCGGGCAGCATCCTGCTGTTAGTATCCAATTAAAATCGAAAATTAAATGTCAGAAAAGCAGTCCAGCTGCTGGGCGATGGGCCTGGCCTGGCCTCTGTTCCTGTGGCCTGTCTTCCTTCGCTTTTGGGGGACGGGGCGACTGGGGCCAAAGAAGTGGGGTAAGGCGCTTACTTATTGAATATTTGCAGCACATTTCGGCCCGCGGCCAGGAAAACCTAATTGCCTTGACCGTAAGTAAACAGGCTGGCCCTCAGCAGGCCAACTCAAAAATGCATGAAGCCGCACAACAAATAGACAAACATAATCAAAAGTACGAGAACGAGTACCAGCCACTTGAAAATCACGCCCAATTTGACATGCGCCTAGAGTAAACATACCCCGGCTCGGAAAAATCCGTGTATAAATTCCGTGAATAATTGATGTCAGCCGGAGTGTGTGCTCGGACGCAATGTAAACTTAGTCATTAATGGCCCCGGGGTCCTTAATATATGTATTACTCGCTCACTCGAAAGTGTACATTGTATACTTTGCCCAGCCTCAACCTTATCCTTATCCCAGCCCTCCCCACGGCGTATACTTATCGCTTTCCCCATCCTTATCCTTGACGTGTGTCGCAATATTTTCTTTGTGCATTTTTAATGCTTTGTTTGCTTTGGTTTATTGGACGGATCCGTCAAGTGGCGGAAGAAATGGCTCTTTCGGCGGAAAGGGGTCAGCTGAGATTTTATTAATGCCCAAAAGTCTGAGTAGGTAAAACCAGGGGTAGGGTTACTTACAGTACTACTACTACTCTATAACAAAGTATAGCCAAACAAGTGTTAGAAATCTCAAACTTAGATTGTTTGGTAGGTTTGTTTACATGTTTTCTTGTAAAAACTCCTCAAAGCTATTGTTTCATGGTCTAGTGTCTTTTAGTCACTTAAAAGACAATAATGGTTGACCAATATGTACTTTTCGTCCGAATCGGCTGAATTGACATATGTTTTTAAAACATTTAAGGTCGTTTTAGAGTTTTTAAGTATTTAACAGGCAGAAGGAAGCGTTTCCGACCCCATAAAGTATATATATTCTTGATCAGGATCAATAGCCAAGTCGATCTAGCCATGTCCGCCTGTCCGTCTGTCCGTATGAACGCTGAGATCTCGGAAACTATAAGAGCTACAATACTGGAAGGCAAGTTTGTTTCAGCAGAGTGCCACGCCCACTCTAACACCCACAAACCGCCCAAAACTGTGGCTCCCACAGTTTTGATACTAGAATAAAAATTTTAATCGAAATGTATTTTTCTCATCAATACCTACCGATTGATCAAAAAAAAGTTTGGCACGCCCACTTTTACGCCCACAATCCGCCCATAAACTTCAAAAAATCGTTAATATGAACGTGGATATCTCGGAAACTATCAATAAAAGAGTATTGAACTCTCAGATTTAGATTCCGTAGCCTTGTACGCAGCGCAAGTTTGTTACGCGAATATGCCACGCCCGCTCTAACGCCCACAAACCGCCCAGGCCTGTGGCGCCCACAATTTCCATGCTAGATAAAAAATTTTAACTGAAATTTATTGGTCTCGTCCATACCTTTAGATCGACCCACGCCCACTCTAACGCCCATAACGCTTAAATCTGTCTACCGCCGGTAGGTGGCGCATTTCAATCTCGCTTTGCTGCTTGCATATCTCCATTTCCCTTTGGTCCCTTTAGCTGAGTAACGGGTATCTGATAGTCGAGGTACTCGACTATAGCGTTCTTCCTTGTTTATTTAAGAAACAAACTAATAACGATTGTTTTCTTTTTATCTTGCGTTCCTGGCAGTAATATTGTAATTTTGGTTTTTTGAACCTCTTTCCCGCCCTTCTTCAACGGAATTATGAGTGTTCCGCTTATTATGCAATGGGGAGGCTGTTGGCACTGCAGCCAACTAATGTAACTAATGCGAGCGATGATCAACAAATTATACAGGGGAATTATTCAAGCATTAATGAGAAAGCTGCCAAAGCCGAGATGGATGACACGGACGGACAGAAGGACGGTTCGCCTGGATGGATGGGTGAATATTGGATGGGTGGATAGGCTGTCAGTCGGTGGGGCAGCTCATATGAAATTTTAATGTCTGGGAACGTTTTAATATGGCGCTAGGGCCTTCGCCACCCACCAGGTTTTTTTACTGAATATTTTTAATAACACAGTGGCACGCAGATGGGTAACAGACAGAATCGCATGACATAAAATGATAAACAAGAAATGTAAAAAGGAGATTTATTACGCAGGCGGTGGCGACGTTCGTGAGATGCTGATGATGGACCATAAACAAAAATGCAAAGCAAAACACGAAAAAGTATATGGATAAGTATATATATACATGTATATTATGTGCACCCGGACTACCCGAGGAACTAAGTACTGCGTGCCACAAAAGCCATCAATCATTTTGAGCGAAAGGGGCAAGCGGAGGATTTGGGAGAGGGTTCTGGAACCCAGGATCCCAGGAACCCTGGAACCAGGGGGCCAAACAGAGACAGAATCAGGGGTTTTGGGGAATTAGAATAATCAGACAACGTCATCGGCATGGAAGCTCTGCCCTGCGGCCCATGATTATTAAATATGGCAAGTCCCGGGTTCCACAGCCACCGATGTCGTGGAGCTAATCGATTTATTATGCTAACCAGGCGATGCAGCAAAGTGTGGAAAATCTGGGGACGGAGTGAAACCCTCAGGAAGAGGCTCTAAATGTGTCTTGGTTGGCTGTCCATCAAGCAAATGAAGCGTGCGGCCGTCGCGGCTCGAAGGTTTAGAGTTTGAGTTTAGATTCGAAAAATTCTTCTTGACAAATAATGTCGAGTGCCTTGACTATCAGATACGCGTTACTCAGTTTACCAATTTAACTGATTAAACAATGGTCAGATTTAAGCCATTTTTAGGTTACCGACAGATATAGATATATAGATATTTTTAAATTAAATTAAATAAAATGTGCACGGAAAGATTTTGGGCTCCACAAACTGCCGTCTTACTCTAGCAGACTTCTTTTACCCTCATTAGCCAACCGTAGAACTGTGCTAGGTACCATGTTCATTCGGAATCTTGTTCATTGTGAAGGGAAGAGTCGAGATTTACTCTGTCGCCTGCACTTTAAAGTGCCAAATAGATTACCTAGAAACTATATTCCCCTAGTTTTAAATCATTGTAGGTCCAATTATGATATGCACGAACCTTTTAGAATCTATTTCCCATGTCTATGTACAATTATTTCTAAGACTAAAGTCTAAAATGTATAGTAGCTCACCAATAACAGATGTATGATTGTCACAAATGACTAATATCAAATACTTATGTGCAATATTGCACTTTAATACGCTATTTCTAAGCATACAACTATTCTTATTGGTAACAAAAATTGTTTAGCTTTCATGCTGTTTAGGATTTTAACATTTAAAGACACATTGGATTGCCAACAAATAAACTTTCATTCCTTCGTGCTAGCGGTAATACGCATCTAATGAAGCGATTACAAGGGTATTTCTGTTTATGTTCCTTGCGGACAACATGGCACATGATTTATGGAATAAAATACACATATATATTGGGCTAATTAAAAGCAGGCAAAAGTGAAAAATCCCACCACTTTAAATTCATCTCATTTGGCGGGCAACACCATTAAGCGACAGCCGACACCCGGAACCATCCGCAGACAACTGTGATGGCCTCGGGCGATGATTTCGCATGGTGATGTTGAGGATGTTGAGATGGCGCGGACGTGGACGGGATTGGGATGCGGCCCTGGAGGACTCGCAGCATGGGGCAGCGTGGCAGGACACGTGCCGCTAACTTGGCCAAGCGTGTGCAGCATCAGAAACTCAGAGACGATGGATGGATGGATGGGCGATGATGACGACGGCCCAAGGCGGTGTGTGTGGTCTTGTGGTCAGCCAATCGACCGCCCCGCCCACACCAGCCACGCCCCCAAGCCCAAGGTCCCCAGGACATTATCGCTATTAGCTAACAGGGCCGCCTGCGCAATAACTTTTGACATTAATGACCAAGGCGAGGCATTGGCATCAGGCATCCCTATAAATTGCCATTTGTATCTTTCACTGTGCATTTGGTTTGACAAGCTACAAATTCGTATCTTTGCTGTCCTTGGGTGATGTGTTTATCTAAACTTCGCGCTAGAATGCTCGTCAAAATCGTCCTCGCTCGGCGGCATTTCTACATCATCTGCTCCATCGCTTCATCTTCATCAGACTTTGGCATCACTTGCTCAACTTGTACTTCCCCCAAGTCACAAATATGGTCTGCTATTAATAACAACGTTTCTGGGCCTCTTTCGCTTCAGTGGGCTTTAGTTCCGGTTTAATGTTAATGCAAATTTCAAACCTCTTGTCAACGATTAAATTATTAGAACTTGGGGAAGTTACGAGCGGAGTCTCTATGGGTCACTGAATAGTGTATATTTTATATATATATGTAGTTGAATAAACTGCACTGAAATTAACTATTTTTGAACGACAATACTTTCTCAACGGTTCCACTTCGAAATATATCCACACACTCACCATCACGACGGGCATCCCTCGTTCTTAACCTACCACTTTCCGAATAGGGAAAAAACTGGAAATTAAATTTGCTGCTGACACCAATTTTCAGAAACAGCTTTTCCGCAACTTGACATGTTCCTAATTGATTTTTTTGGCAATTTAATTTGGCAAAGCAAGCTTTACCTGGACGAGGGCGTGTGGGCGTGGCCGATGAGGGAAGTGGAAGATGCAAGGGGCAGCGAAATCCTTTTCATCACATGTTCCTTGGTTGGCCACTGCCGAAAAGGAAAACCCCCAAAAATGGAGAGGGTGGAACTCCCCGCTTTCAACCTTTTCATCACCATTTTCGTCTCGTTTTTTTTGCGCCACATGTGCCAAAAGCATTCATAAAGCAAACACACACTCCCAGCCATATGTATGTGCACATGTATATTATATATGAACATCCCTGCAAACCACTCGACCATTGGGAGCTGCATTGGTTATGGGAATTTTTGATTGACATCGGGTTCCAGCCCAGCATAAAAGTAAGCTCGACGCGTTAACTACACAAGCTCAATCTGAAGCTGAACCTGAAGCCGGAGCTGGAACACAAGCTCGATTCCGGAGCAGGAGCCTCACTCGGATATCTGCCCCCTTTTCCTTATACCACCTGGGGCGGCTCTGATGCAATATTGACAGGTTAGCACACACACACGTACGCCTGGCGGAGGACTCGGGAACGAGGACCTCTATACAGGCGTACTGCCTGCCGTGGTAGAAAGACTGGCTGTAGGAGCCATGCGCACAGTGGGACAATATCTACACATCAAGTCACTTCATGAAAGTGATAATAACAATAATATCAATAACAATAGCGGCCTATTACCATATAACTTTCATCACCAGTTTATCAATATCTCAAACAAAACTATACAATAGAAAGCGGTATAGTCGATGGCCTCGACTATGAGATACCCATTACTCAACTTAAGGGAGTGCGAGAGGGATTGAGATATGCTTAAAGCAATTCTGTTTCTTTCACTTTCACATACACACAGCGCAACCTAGCGCCACCTATCTTCTTAATCTATAACGCCCCCTAGCCTACAGCGCCAACTAGCCTATAGCGCCCCTAGTGGCTTAGTGGCGTATTAGTGAATTAGCCGATTTGCTGAATGTGTCTGTCAATCTCGATTGAATTTTGATGGAATTGATTGTTATTTGGTTATAACTTATTAATGACTGGTCAAATTTCAATAATTTTTGGCATGGCTTTAACAAAAAAAATTAAAAAACAAGAAAGGAAGTTAACTTCGGCAAGCCGAAGTTTATATACCCTTGCAGTTATAATTATTAAATTTAATTCGAAATTCTTAAAAATACAAAAAATGATATTCCCAATAGTATTAGATAATATGTCAAAAAACACCGAAGCTATAGTTTGTTTCATATTATTTTCCCACCAATTTTCCGATCGTTCCCATGGCAGCTATATTATATATTCGTACGATTTGGATGAAATTTAGCCTCTGCAAGGGTATAAAAATGAATTTAATAAACAAACATTTTAAAAAGTTGTACATTAATTTTTCAGTCATTTTGAAATGTTATAGGTTAATAATTTTTTTTTTACATTTATAGGCAACCCACTACTTTTTGAATACGACCTTGTTTTTATAGGTTCAACAACTATACCTTTGATTTGACTCGTTACTAGTAGACTAAGAGGGTATATTAGATTTTTCGGAACGTATGTAACATATGTAATAAGGCGCTTCTGAGCCCGTAAAGTATGTATACTTTTAAGCAGAATCACAAGCCGAGTCGAACTAGGCATGTCCGTCTGTCCCTCCGTCCGTATGAACGCTGTGTTCTCGGAAACAATAAAGGCTAGTTGGGATTTGGCATGCAGATTCTTGAGGTGCAGGGTGCCACGCCCACTCTTACCTTATGGGCGATTTTCATAACGCTACAATCTTTCTAGGGCCCACTTCTTAACATTTTGGATTCATTGTTTGGACTTTGCTCTGATCAATATCCTTCCATCTGTAGCTTAGCTTAATGATACTATGCTTCCAGTATTAAATGGTTCGAGTTCTTAAAAAGCACACGTTTCAAGAAAATCGTGCTAAAACTTCCAACTTTAAATTTCGTCTTAATTAAAGAAAGTGGCGTTGTGTTAAACAAAATAATTATATTATCAGAGCTTATAAAACCATTTAGGAAGGAAATTTAAAATGTGGTAAGTTAGCGAATAAAATGTAAGCCGTATTTCAAAGATTTCCCAAGTCTTTCGTGACACGGTGGCTGGTTGCTTCTTCTGCACCGACATTTTGTGAAGCATAAATGAAAAAGTTTTTCGGTTAGCACTCAGCGCGTACCCAATTTTCTTTTTGCCTGGCCGAAAATACGTGTATGTTTTTCCTTAGCCGGAGCAGCCACCTTTCCACCTTCGGATCCTTAACCCTCAAGGCCCCCTGGCCGCCATTATCCCGACCACCCCAGATATATACACACATCTCTGGTGCCTGTGTTTGCTTTTGAAGCAGCGCAAATTAGTTTTTTCACTTTGGTCGCGCTCGTTCGCGTTCTTCCCTCTTTTTCAGTCTTTTTTTTATATTTTTTTTGGCTGTTTGTCGTTGTTGGCCTTTGTATGGCCCGTTGCCTTGCTTTTAACGTTAAATGACGAAATAGCTTTACGGTTCATTGATGCCCGTAGCTTGTCCCCATCCCCATCCCCGTTCCCGTCCCCTTTTTTTGGGCCACCCCCATTTTGGCCAGCAAGTCACACGCCCAATTAGTAGACCAAGTTTTAGTCTGTAGCGCTAAGCTTCATTGAATTTCCACTTTGTATTTGCATTGGCCATTTGTTTGGACCCCCACCTCGTCACTGCCCGTGCACGTTATCCCTTCTAGATGTCAGTATTTTTATACGGAAAACGTGCACTTTTCGGTTACAGTTTTTTCTCTATTTTTTCAGCGTGTGTGCGGCTCTTTGTATAATAGCCAAAGCTATTTGCTGAGGCCAATGAAAGCCGTTAAGTTTAGTTGGAATTTTTGAAGCGTTGATTTATTCAATAAACACGAGTGCCAGAAGCGCGAGAAGTGGCAGAAGAAGCCTTTTGATGCAATTCATTTTGTTTGGCCAGTTTGAACGTTGAGCATCCTGCACGTGAAGTGTTGTCAGCGGAGATTGGCTGGAGAAATGGGGAGACGTTGGGTGGACTGAATGGAAACCACTTCAAGATGAACTGCTGTTACAGGTGGGGATCCTTGAATATATATATTTAAATTTAAATTGAGGAAATATCAAAATCTAAGGCCAAAGGCCTTATAATGCGCTATGTTACCACTTTGGAACCCAAACTTAGGATTAACAACTATAATTCTGAGGAATTTACGATTGGCGGCCTCCTCACTGTTCATGAAATAGCAATAAGTATAAGCTAATTTTTGTGATACTGGATAGTTAAGTCTCGTTTACTTACCTTATAAAGTTTTGTAAGGTTGGAAGTCTAAATTAATATTGGATAATGGACTTGGTCTATAAACCTTGCTCAAGGCCGATCCTCCCTTATCAGATCTTATACTAAGGCAAAGGCCTAGTTCCATTCCCAATATCGTGAGGTCCATTTGTTAATCACCCAAGTGTCCTTAAACCAAACAAGATTTATGATCAGAACATGAAACTACTTAGGAATCCATTACCAGTGACTAACCGCATGGAATGCGTGAAGTGTGGCGAAATGCGCGTATACATAACATAATTGAACACTTGCACGCAATTCCATATTTTACGATTCGAAGACACTCTCCCCTGGCCGAAGGCCATCAACCTGGGCTAATGCTGTTTAGCCAACAATTTATGGTTGATTAAAAGCAACGGATGGCACGCAAAGTTTCACCTCGAATCGACCCAGAAATTTATGCAATGTTTTATGCCGATGTGCCTAGAACGACGAAAATAAATCGGGAACGTCATAGGGTGCGCAGGGCTGAAAACTTTTACTGGTGAAATATTCGGGGTCGGGCCCTAGTCATTGACTTTAATGCCAGTTTGTCTGCAGCTCTTGTTTGTATATGCTTTCTACTTCCTGTTTGCCATGCAAAAGTAAAGTAAATTGCCCTGGACATGCCAGCTTCCTGCAGAAATCATTTTCAGATTGCCGGGCAGGCAGCACAGCACACAAAAAGAAAAGCCAAATCCAAAATGGGAAATGGGAAATGGTAAGCTGAAGCTGCACATATCTGAGTCGGGAATCTGGACTTTGGAGCTCTCTGTCTGCATGGCAATGTGACATTTGCATGCGCCCCAGAGTATGCAATGCCATATCCAACTGGATATACTTAAAGTGGCTTGCTCGACCAAAAACAGAACAGGATGTACAGGAGGACCGAGCACCGACCCACTCGGCCATCTTGGTTGTTTTTCGGTTACGCTCCGCTTTTAATTTCCACCTGGGAGTTAACTAAACATGTGAGTTTATTTGATGTGCTCCGGCCCTTTCAACCCGGCAGAGGAAGAGGATGTCATGTGCCAAAGTGCAAACAAAGTAAAAAAAGAACTGCAAATTTGCAAGCCCGAAAAATATTTGAAGCTTGTTTGATGTGACTCAGTTACTGATGTGAGTTTTGAAAGGAAGTGAACGAAAACGATGAAACACAATGGTCAGCTTTAAACAAATCGTAGGCAATGAAAATCATTTTAAAAACATTTTAAAAATAGTGTTAATATTTGGCAACTATAGGCTAAAAGCTTATAGAGGTCCCACTTTATTACAAATTTATTAAGTTACTTACCGTTTTTGACCCATTGTGGTTTTGATTTGAAAAGGCTTTTAAAAACTTAAACACCTTACATGCTTTTTTAATAACCATCATATTAATTGTTACAAAAACCAGAACGACTTTTTACTTAAAAACATTTCTATATCAAGAATACTTCAAAAATAAATTAATAGCGCTACTCTTACGCAAATAAGGCTCCCAGAATTTTAAAAATGTTGCCTTTAGAACACCAATACAAAGCGAACCCAGCCTTTTAAAATTCGATTATCATTGAAAACCCATCTTGCAATAGCGGAGTTCAATTGAACACAATCCTAGGCAGCTGCAGGCCCTGTTCTCCTTGACCCAATCTCCTCAAAAAAAAATAAAACAACATGGAGTGTCTATAAATCAGCGCCAAGACGCTGGCGTCTTTCCATAAATAATATTGATATATAAAACCGAATCGAAACTTGAATGAATTGCAACACGTGTTGATGTTTGTGTTCTACTTCACCCCGTCCCCGGTTCATTGAGCAAACCCAACGCACGGCCAAGACAAAAGACTATGATCGCGAAAGATGTGGATGTGGAGACGACGACGTCAATGCGATCGTGACCATTGTTACTATGGTATTATCAAAAGGCGACGACTCCTGAATGGAAGTTTTCTCCTCTATGCCGTGGCATCTGAAGAGGTTTTCCATAGAAAATTTATGGTATTTATATATAGCGCACGCGGGTCGGGTGCCCCGAAAGGTGTTCCCCTCGATCGGGCATACGCAGCTGCCTGGAGTTGCGGATTCGCCCTGGACCCATCATCCAACTTTTATTTTCCAACTGGCAAACACACGCCACCAAGGGTGGGTCGATCTCCATGAAATATCCTGACATATGTCCCCGTTGAGTTCGGGTTAATCGAGTGTCGAGAACGGGGGATTATGTTACGGAGGTATGGCGCAGCCCCAAATAAAAGTACAGTTGTGTTCGAGTATGGGGACATGAGAAATTGTTTGTCGTGCTATTACAGTAGCGTACAAATCGGCGAACAATAAAGGAAGCTTACTTCGGCAAGCCAAATGAATTATAAATAGTTACATAATTTAATTTGTAATTGCGAAATATTTAAATATTCAATATCTCATAATGGAAGAAAATTATAATAAAATCAACAAAGCTAAAATTATTTTCCTGTTATTCTGTGACAGCTTTACGATAAAGTTTACCGATTTTGTTTCAGTTTTATTCAATACAATACCAGGACCGAAACAAAAAAATCTTCAAAATCAGCGAATTTTCACAAATCAATGGCCATATTTTCGTAATACAGTGGAACCAAAGCATATTTCATTTGTTTTGTTGAAGAAATTTCCCTGAAAACTGAAAAAATTCTTTTTTTCATTTTTAGCTACTTTTAAAGGCATTTTTATGATTAATTATTTCGCAAGGAAAACATATGATTTTTTTGATCTTTTTCTGCCAAATCTTTTTATTGCAGTCTAATAAGAAGATAAAAATCCAAGGAGGGCAAAAAAATGTTCAATTAACTGTTAATAAATCAACATGGAAAAATCGTACATTCGCGACCCGTACGTTCGCGAACGGTACTTAATTCAATAAAAAAAAAAACAAATGGAGATATTTCCTTGGGAACGGACTCGAATGAAAGCTACATGAATCCATTTTAAAAGTAAAGTTATTGCTTTAGAACATTCCGTCCCAATTCGCAGATATTTGCATTTTACTAGATTAAGCCAAAGTCGACTTCCATTTTGTGTACGTTCGCGACCGCATGTTTTTTGCCAATATTATGAAAATGATAGCTCAATAAATCCCATCATTTACACTAAGCTAAGAGCTAACAAAATCCTATCGAATAGTAAAAAAAAAATTCAGAAAACGTTTATTGTCTTTTTTTTATTTGTACTAAGTGCATACGAACGTACGTTCGCGACCCCTGGAAATGCTCATATTAAACAAATTATACCCGTTGCTCGTAGAGTAAAATGGTATTTTAGATTCATCGGAAGTACGTAACTGATATCCATGCAGATTCTTCAGGTTCTTGCACATCGCAAGTTTATTTCAGCCAGGTGAAGCCCCTAGCTAACGCCCCCAATCGTCCATACCGCTTAAACCTGTCTAGCGCCCATATACATGTCAAAAACTGTTCAAGTCGGACCACTTTTTAAAAAGTTATAAGCAAATAAAGTGTTCAATCATGGAAACAGGCGATTGGCTGCATCTATCCCCCAAGCCGAGTAACGCATGTCTTATAGTCGAGGCCTCGACTATAGCGATCTCTCTTGTTTTAGAAAAATTGAGCCAATAATATCCAAAATTATCTATTAAAATCTAACAACAAATTTGAAATACTTTTAATCAGATTTTTTTGCTTAATCACTTAACCAAAAAATACAGCGATATGGATTCAATCAAGCCATTTTTTCGACCAGGACACCGTCGACAGCCATCAAGTCAACTCGGCTTATGGCCAGGATCGGATTCAATCCGTACCCAGATTCCGGCTCAGATCGAAGGACTCAACCTAGGGCCCAGTTTTTCGCTCTAATTCGTCTTAAGCCTTCTGAAACTGCCGCTCCAAATTCCGAATCTATGTGTTTGCTACACTGCAAGCATGGATAAAACATACATACCGATTCGAGAGTACATGTTTTCCTAAATCTGAATTTCATTTTGGCGGAGAACAAAACACGACACCGTTCGATTCGAAGGACCAACCCTCCTGTCAGGGCTCAGGACTACAAATCGGGTCCAAATCGAGGGCCAGGTGTGCCCGTGCCGGTGCGCAATCAGCTTTGTAGGCGATTTGTGAGGATTAAACTGTGCACTGGGGCTGCCTGGGAGTGCAAGAGAGAGGGCCAGGTACTGCCAAAAAGAGACGACTGCCTACCTGCGAGATCCTGCGACCCTTGTAGGAGGATCAATTTGCTGACTAAATACGCACGAAAAGGTGTATCCGTAAAATCTGCCAGATACACACACGCATACAACAAGTTTTTGGGCAGGGGATAAATGCCTCATTTTTTGCGTTTCAATAGGCACTTTGAGCCCGCACCGAAAATCCAAAATTGGAAAATTGAAATGCAGGAAAAGGTATAATAATTTCATGCTTCCTGGTAGTTGGCAAACAACAGGATGGCCCGGAGTTGGCAACAGGGCTTTCGAAAACAAGTTGGGATCCTCTCTCACTCAGGCCAGGTGGCTTCGGCTCCTTAGGGGTTGAATTCACCAGTTCATGCTCATGCAAATTACTCCTCCTTTCATATCTTGGCGAAATAACTGCGCAGTTGTAACGGGTTAGGCCCTGGAAAATTACGAGCTTCAATTAAGCCCAAAGTGCCTGTCACAAATGTTTGCCAGGGGCCTGTCTGAAATCCTCAGCAGGAATTGCAACATGCCTTCATCCTACAAAGACCAATAGCCAACATGCATGCGCGGATCCACAGGGGAACTGGGGAATAGAGCCCCACTCGTGTTAAAAAGTAAAAGTAAAAGAATATTAATATGGTATTTAAATTAAAATATGTATTTTATTCCAAATTTTTGATTTTCTACTTAACAAATTTTGTTTACATCCCCCCAAAACCAAATCCTGGTCCCGCCACTGGCCACATGTAGCACATAGCATCGATCATCGTCAAGCGCTGTCTGCCATTATGTCTGCCTCAGGTGTTCCAGCCAGCGGACTTGAGAGGGAGATCCGTTCAGATACTTGTCATGTTATTGCGCCGCTGGCATTTTCCCATTTCAACTCCCGAACCCCCTCCGATTCGCGGTCCTTCATTCAACTATTGCGCATTAGGCACTGCATTTTAGCACTTTCGATTGCCTTTGCCGTTGGCAAACGATTTTCTTTTACTCACAATTCCTGACTTTGGTCACTCGATGGAATGGTAAAAATGGGAGTATGAAATGGTGTTTGGTAGGTGTTGATTGAAGATTTGGCATAAAGGTAGGGGGGTAATAAATTTAGAATAATAAACTAAATAAGTTTTAACTACCTTAATTCATTAATCAATATAACATACCATAAGCAACATATTTAATCATAAATCATATATGTACAAGTTCTAGTTTAATGAACAAAATCAAAATGAATCCACTTTACATATTAACTTATTAAATTTTTTCTATTTAAAGACATTTTTGAATCATACTTAGTTTTATACAAATATTCATATTAATATTAATTTCCCGGGCTGTGATCTTTATTAGCATTCCCACCGTCACCCGCACCGACAGGATACCAATTTTACGGCTCTTGCACAAATTTTCCCACCAATCTAGGAGGGCGTCGTTCCCAATAAGTCCCGTGCAATTTCCATTGACAATGGCCAGCCGCAGGATATATTCGGCATGAGCAAATACAATAAAAATACCTGTTGGCTGTTGCTGAATAGCAGGATGGATGCATTTACCTATATCATTATGTGGCCCTTGTCGGCCGGCGCAGGGGAATGACGGGAAAAATCAGGAAAACGGGAAGCTGCAAGTGCCCTCAACCCGAACGAAAAACAGTTAGCGAAACAATAATGCGAGTCGGTACTTGAGAAAACCGAATAACAAGAGCAGGACCTGAGAAAGAGAAATAGATCGGTAGATGGAGGGTAGCGGGCCATTGTCTATCGATTTTTGCACTTCGAGGGAATTGCACAAGCCGAAAAGCAAGCAAGAAATGCAATTCATTTTCACACGACACAGAAAGATGAACTGTGGCGAAAATTCAAGGAAGGTCTCCACTTCACAACTTGTTGGAGGGCGTAATTTATGGCACTTAATGATTTGCCTTCCTCCGACCGCCGATCGATAAGTGAATTCCAGACTGCCAGTATTTAAATGCGGCCTAGCCGAGAACTTTCACCCAGAACCCAGTACAACTTCGGGATGGAGTGGCAAATTTATTGCCCAGTCATAAATCTTATGGAGCTGCTCTCGCGATTTTTACGACCTGTGAGACGAGTAAAACCTCGGACTCGGGTAGCAATTGCCTTCGAACTTCGACGACGATTGGCGTCGAGTTGTCTGGTATCGCCAGGAATTTAATAAAACGCTCTCCTCCTGCTCGGAAAGGATTCCGCTACCTTTAACAGAAATCTGAGGGCAGCTGGTAGTCTCTGACAAAAGGATTCTGCCTTTGGATCTACTTATCCTTCTTTCCTCGCCAGCGTTTCTTAATTTTTATTGAATCCCGTTTTTATGACATTCCAGTAAGCAGAGTAAATTTCAATTTTTTATGTATATACGTGCGAGTATTCCCTGACAGCCCCCTTTTTGTATCTGGGCAGTAAATTAAGCGTAAAATCGTAAAACCAGGCAAGGTGTGAAATTTTATGCCAGCCTTGATTTATGCCAACATCAGTTCCTGATGCTCCTCCACGAGCACGGGATTAGCACTGATTTAGTGTTCTCGTTCTCAGGGGGACACTGCACATGGGATTGTAATTAAATGTATTTCGAATTTTATAGCTTTACTGCCAGGACCACCGGGCTTTTGTTCGATTTCGGTCAAGGCTGGCATGGTTTATGCTTAAAAATATTGAATACTGAACTCATCAAATCTTAATACTATACCATAATTATCTTTAAAAAAATGTGTAAATGAAGTCGCACATAATTCAAATAATTTTTAGGCAATTTAAATATATTTGCGCAAACTTCTTCCAATTTTAAGAAAAGTCTTTTCCATTTGAATAACTTCTATGTCGATGGAGACAAAAAGCTAAGATCTCGTAAATTTTGACAATACCATCGTCTGCAAAGTTTCTCAATTATACTTATGCCAACCCTCCAACTCCGAATGTGGTGACAAATATGGGAGCAGACAATTGTCACGTGGTCCTAGGAGGGATAAAAAGTCCTGATGAGACCCATGGGGCACTGAGCATCCACTAACTTGTCATCCACTCCTCAGGTATCTGGCCAAGTGCAGGCCCCTTGAGAAAATGTCTAATTGCGGCAACTTAAACTCCAAATAAGCACTTAATTTACCAGGCAAGTGCACCAAGTTTCCACTTACGACCGCCATAAATCACAAAAAACGCTTGGGAAAACAGTATGTGTGCATGGGGCACCATATTTGCAACATAAATAGAAGAAGAATCAACGACCCAGGCCAGGGGAGCTACTGTGGAATGGAAAGATGGCAGCGTCCAAGGCGAGAAACGACTCATTGCCAAGTCCCAGACCATATCAAAACCCAGACCCCGAGTCAGACTAACCGCCATTGCTGCGACACAGTGGGTTGAAATGTGGAAAGAACCCTGAAAGCCTATAAAATATTCTACGAGTTATAAAAATTGTTGTACTGTTCTTCCTTGATAAATACAAGACAGTACAGTAGTAAGTTTTGCTTAAACGTACAATTAATAATAAAAAAGCCATACAGAAATGGCTTGTAATTTTAATAAAATACTTCATAAAAAAATTTTGTCGGGGTCTTGGTTACCTCAGACGGTTTTTGGGGATGATTCGTTTGAAAAACAAACAAAATATCTAGATAGATATTGGTGTGTTTCCGAGCAGCATTTCTCCGATTTAATTGTTTATCTTTATTTTTGAGACCGACCCACTGTGGTCGCAATGCTTACTCCGAAACAGACACCGCCGACTGAAAATGCGACTGCAACGGCGGCGGACAAACAATGAGCGACAGTAGCACTGATTACTCGATCACTGAATAACAACAGTTGCAGTGCCTCCTTCTATAAAACCCCCTCCCGGAGAAGCTGCCTCTGACATTCGAGCCGCGTTTGGCAACGTTTTGGCCAGACTGGTGGGGCGCACAAGGGGTTTGGACAAGGTGCATGTGCCTTGAGAGTGCAACGCTAGAACTTAAGTAAAATAACTCATGTGCAAAAATAGAATGCGAGTGGCAGGCGAGGGGATGAATGCGTCTAGTTGTGCCCATGTGGGATGTGCAATGTGCCCTTGCCAGCAACCTGCAACTTGCAAGCAGCAACCAGCAACCAACAACCTGCAACCTGCAACGTTCGTTGCACTTGGCGGAACGCAGTTTGGGAGTCACCGCGCTGCCTGTTTGCACATTTGCTCAGGCAAAGTGCTTGGCTTACTTATGACGAGGTGGCCCACTTGATGATGCCCGGGTTAAGTCGGGGTTGGGGTCCATCCCCATCCTCCCAGCGAACCAAAAGCCAAAGTGCTTTTGCCTGTTCTAGGGAAGGGATCCGTTCCGAAGCACCTGCAGAGGCACCAACATGGCCCTGGTATCTCCAGAGTTTGTTTGTTTGTTGTTTTGTCGGAGATTGCTTTCAAATTACTTTGAATCAAAAGCAAATGTCTGAGATTTTTGATTGATTTTGTTTTGCTTCTGATTTTTATTCCATCCCCAGCTTCTAGCCCTATGCATTATTCTGCTGCTTTGGATGAAATTGCTCGGAAAGTGCGCAAAGTAGATTGAAGTAATCACAGACAGGGTCGATTGTTCCCCAGTTGATCCAGGTGCTTGTTACGATAATGGAAACTCAAAGAACAAACCAATGATGAAAAAATAAAGGAAAAATTATTACTCGATCTTTGTCTTTGGGGAATTTATTTTTGCCTGTTTTGGAAAATAATTTTCTCTCAAAAAGTTAAGTTAATATATGGGATGACTTACACGCTTCCAGAAACTCCGAATAATGTTTCAAAATCTACAAAGATCATTTAAATGATAAACTAAAAAAAATTACCAGTACGTACTTTTTGTAATCTAACAGTAACCGTCATAAGGCTCTGCTAATTTCTAGTTATTTGTAGGTATTTCCAACCATGAAATCGCTGCAAAGTAAACCAATCCCACTCGAACCAAATTGGCTCCATACCGCTGTTTGTTTTAGTCCCTCCCTGTAATTAGCTGAGCAACTGGGCTTCAATCAAGCAGAAAATTGGAACGTTTCGGTTCTGGCAATTAGAAGCGGTCAAATGCAAAGCACAAATAGTCGCACAGCAGCAGCTAAAATGTGAGCAAAATATATTCCAACACAAGTTGTAACACAGAAAGTTACCGCTCCGCATGGCAAACAAAGCAAGTGCGGAGCTCAGCGAAAATTCCATCAGCCTGCCGAACTTTTGCCTTTGTTCGAGGTGGATTATTGGTGGTGTCAATTGCCAGTGGCCATTTCATTTCTGTGCTTTTATTTATCCCTCTTTTTTGGTAATTTACGCCCTCGTCCTGCGATCCCTGGCACCCCCACCATCATCTCCATTCCCACTTTAACGAGCTCAAGTAATTTCAAGTTTCAAGACTCTGGCCGCCTTTGAATGCAAATGCTGATGATGCACTTCCTTTCAGTCGGATGCCGAAACTGCTGAAAGCAGCAGATTGCAAATGGCTCCTACAAGATGCAGACGTATGTACCACCCACACCCCCACATATATTGGCTGCCCCTTACATATATATCCGATTTGTATTATTTGTCCTGCAAGTTAATTGAATAAAATGGCAAATGGCGGATTCCAAGTGCGACAATTTCAGCTGCTCTGGCTTTTTATTTTAGAGACATTCCGTTTCATTGACCGACGTGGACCGACGACGACGACAAATTGTCAGCCATATTAATAACATCCAAGAGGTGGAGCAGGGTTCAGTCTTGGGGCTTGGCATTCATTGTTCCCCGACCGGCCGGCGAGCGCTCTTTGTTCGCATTTTCAGTGACTTGTAACAGCATTTCAATGGCGGCGACAGCGGCTTGCTTATTACTTGTTACTCGCCTATTGCAGAAGGAACCGCAGCATCCCCATTCCCATCTCCCATTCTCCAACCTCCAACCTCCACTCTCCACCCGAATCCCAATCCACTCCCGATCCCCTGTAATCCGGGGTCCATCGAAACGAATGCCACATGCTCTGCGGTCAGCAAGTTCTTTGTTCCCTCCAAGTGCGTGCTCGCATACGAGAGTCGCCACTGGCAGTCAAAGTCATCTGTCCACATCAAGTGACTATTCACAGTGGATCCTAAGCCTAAAGTTTGTGCCCAACTGGGTTTTAAACTCTAAAGGCACTGAAATCCAAATTTTAGACTCTTCTTAATTCATGAACACGATCAGAAAAACCCTATAGTATATCTTTTTTAATCTGAAATGAGTAAACAATTTTTTTTTAATTATTCAATAAGCTTTTATCGTGTCATTTTAAAGATAAATCTTTAAATCGTTTAATCAAGTGAAGTTCAAACCACTTCAGTAGTAATATGTGCTAACTAAAAGTATTTAACGGTGAATACTGTTACTGTGTTACAGTTATTACGTAAATATAATGAGTTTTCTTTTATACCTTTTAAAAAAGTTGTTTTAATTATTTAAAGGGTTCCTGTATATATTAATTTATATTATTTTCTTAGCATTTATAGGTTTTAAAAAATCAAATGAAATCATAATCATTCCATAGTGCGGCAGACCACCGTCTAATTTATGTTTGTCTAATCTCACACTCCGCCAGTCCAGTTCCAGCTTTGACCCAATCCGTCCTCAGATCGAAAAAGATCCAGCAACTGCCCGAAAACGAAGGGGCTCATAATTTATGCCCCAATCACTGTCCACTTTTGTTTGCCTCCCCAAGAGGAATTGGGAGTTGGATATCGGTGTGTGATGGTGGCGTGAAGTTGCCTAATTATGAATTAATTTCCTCAGATATTAGCAAAGTATTTGAATTTTTGGAAGTTATTTATTACAGCCATTAAAAGTTCTTTCTGGTGCGCTTGGTTTTTTCTTGTCTTGGGCTGCTCAAAGTGTTTTAGAAGAATTCTTCGTTATACGGCTCGTTATTCTCGTATTTTATTTTCACTGAATAAAGACATAAGCGAAATTATTAATATGTGTCGCCATGAGGCAGCCAAATTAATTCATAG
The DNA here is from genome assembly GCF_014743375.2 of Drosophila subpulchrella. Classification (NCBI taxonomy): domain Eukaryota; kingdom Metazoa; phylum Arthropoda; class Insecta; order Diptera; family Drosophilidae; genus Drosophila; species Drosophila subpulchrella. Next base: position 682,667 of record NC_050610.1, read on the forward strand.
TTCATTGATATTAATATAAATTTATATGGAGAGATTGGAATTTTTCTATATCGAGAGAGGTGTTCGTGTTGAAAACAATTAATGTGACAGGCTCTCCAATATCATCGGATATTTATTGGAATCTGATGCTGCTCTTCAACCTCTTACTTTTTGCATTTTTAATCACGACCTCTGGATAAGTTATGCGAAATCTTCGAATATCTACGGGCATGGGTACATAAGTTTCCAGTTCAAATAAAGTGTATAATATATGGCCATTGAGCCTTAACTGTATGCGTTGTAAATTACAAAGTCTTAGGCCTATGGCATTTAATGAAAAGGGCAAATCTGCTTTTCGGTTCTCTCCGATATTTTATCAATATGAATTAACATATAAACGGATCTCTGAGATCTTTGGAGCATGTGAAGTCACAGATGACAGGTAGTTTAGGGCAAAAGGCTGTATTGTGACGGTACATATGTCTGAAATGTTTAGGTTTTGGTAGCCCAAGTGATGAAAGCTGGATAGGCTGCTAATTATACCGACTTGTTTGTGCGCTTTTCTCAATACTTCTATGAACTTTTATAAAGACTAACCATTCGGAGTTGGACTAAAAAAATAAGAACGATTACAGCCACTTATAAGCTCAACTATTGCTGACCTTAATTAATAATGATTGAAATAACCAAGTGTTTTGTGTTTGTATGACAGTTTAATTAGATGCGATTTTATAATGGACTTAAATTTATATTTCTTGTTGTTTCATTAAAAGGTACATAATTTTGACAGAGGACTGCTAACCTAGAATTTCAATATTCCTTATACGTAAAAATTTAGGAGCAACTTTCAGCTAAACAAAGCAAAAGCTCGAACGGTCGCGCTACACGATTAGCTCCAGTTTGCTTGGCGACTTCAGCGTTTCAAATCCGACGACCATAACCAGTTTCGTGCGGCATATATGAAAACCATAATTCACATTGGCCGCAGTCAGCGCCAGCCATTAAAAACTCATCACCAGCCAACTGGAATGAGCTGTGGGGTTGCCTCCTCCCCTCGCCCGATGTGCCATAAAATCCAAGCCCGAGAGGGGAGTGTCCAAGACGGGCTCCTCAAACTTTGGCATGCTTGAGTGCACAGTGTGTGTATGTAGGTATGTTTCTTGAGCTGCGCCATTTTCAAGCGCCTAATTCGATTATTAAATAAAACTCCTGGTGGGTTCCAGCACACGGGTGGACGCCCACAAAATTTACAAAATATTTAAAACCAAACTTCCGCCAACGGATTTCTTATTGCATTGTCATTGTCATTCAAATGCCATTAATTTGCTGGATAAAAGCGGGCGAGGGTCGCTGGGCTTCAGATCGGATGGGATCGGGATTCTCGGTATGGTGATGGGCAGGTCACTTCTCACGACGAGATTCATAATTACAGGGAGATCGCTGTAAGGGCCAGAGATGAGGAGCATATCGCTGGGTACACATCTTGCGATCTCTCTTACGATCCTTCGGCTGCGGCTTCGTTTTACGTTCTTGGATCTAATTGCAGAACGGGGCGACCTTTTTCTTCTTTTTTTGCCCAGCCCGGCGACTGCAATTAAAATGGAACCACGGGCAAAGCAGCCCATCCCAGAGCATCTAGATGATTTCAGACGAAGCGAACAGCATGCCGGAAAAATCGACTCAAATTACTGAGACTTAGCATCGGATCTCGGGTCGCTACTGGCATTGCTACTGGTACTGGTACTGGCACTGGTGCCACCCCTACCCATACTCCAGAAAATCCTGACCGACGAGGGTTTCGGGTTTACGTGGCACAGCACGAACAAATTTGCGTGTCCCAATTGCCAGCTGTCAGCCGCTAGGATTTTTCGCAGTGTACTTTCTGCTAAATTTGAGCGATCCCTTGCTGATTGATCTCGAGTCCCTATCGATGAGTAACTAGTTTGTAAATTGCCGGGGACTTCAATTTCCCATCGCTTTGTTTGTTGTCTTTAATTTCATGCGGTCATGGGTTTCTATGGGTATTTAGATTAATGTTACCCTAAACGATACTTAGGCTGTTCGTAATTTTATGTCTACATTGGGGATAAAGAGATTCGATCGGGCGATAGCGGCAACACAGGTGGTCCTATTATCTGTCTTATATAAGACGGAATCGATTACAGTTAGACCTCAAAAATGTTCACATTTAAATGTATTACCTTCAAAGGCTGCTCTAAGAATTCTCAAGAATATCATCTAAGATTTGGTCCTGGCCAGAGCATAAGACTGTAATTATTTTGTACATTTTCTTGATTAGCTCACAATATTTAAATTAAATCTTCTTCGTCCTAATAGAAAAGTATACAAATAATACAATTAATTTGAAGTATTATGAACACTATCAACAATGTAACACATTACTGTGACACATTACTTATTAAAAATAAATCTGGTAACCCTTTAGTAAATTAATATAATGTTTGAGAAAGCGTTTAAAATAGTTCTATGAAAAGCCTTAATTTCTAAACTATTCTTTCAGCAGATCTACAACAATTCATATTCATTTCAAAACGAAAAATTTCACTAATTTTAAAAACTACTACTGTGGTCAAAAAGTAAGGTGAATTTGTTTTTTCGATTTTCGTGGTGTGGTGCACTATAAATTCCATCCACCCAGCCAAACTGTTAATAAGGAATATTATTTGAGGGTTATCCGCAGTTTACGTGAAGCAATTGGTCTAAAAAGACCAGAATTATGGGAAACAACAACTCTTAGTTTTTGCATAACGAAATGCACCTATGAGCCACTCACACTTCGTGACTACTTTGCCAAAAACTCGACGAACATCGTTCCCTAAACACCGTAGTCGCCTAATTTGGCTCCCTGTGACTTCTGGCTATTCTCAAATCATAAGAGACCTCTTCGGGAATCGCGTTTCAAGTCGATTGAGGAAAGAGACTATTTCGCATGTTTCCAGAATTAGAAAAAACAATGGCATAAGCGTATTTTATCGGGAGGGGATAACTTTAAACGGAATGAAATTAATTAAGAAGAACTTATAAGGATTTTTCATTTTACAAACAAATTCATCTTACTTTTTGCACACAGTGGTATATGTCCAAATAAACCATTAATATTCCTTTAATATGATTCTCAACAACAATACATGCACTTACTTAAAAGTGGAAAATTAAGACCATGTAAATACTTAATTAAATGAAAGAAGACATTAGAAGTTAAACATAAACCGCAAGAGCCAAAGGCATATTTAACTTAAAACAAAGGCTCGCTTCGGTTGACAACTAGATCAAGCTTAAATCAATTACAAAAGTTTTGCTTACTAATTACTCATGAATTTGTGAGCAGGCTAACCAGTAAGTAGAAAACCAAACAAAATTCAACTGACCTTAAATCATTTAATCAGCATGAAAGTCCCGGGGCCGTTTGGCATATTTGCAAAACTCAAACTGGGATGACAACTGTTTGCAGATTTTAATCTTTCACAAAAAGTCCACAGTCCGAGGACTCGGCCGGAATATGTACGAATATAGTACGAGTATATGGTATATATATCCATGTCCATGTCCAGTTCGGTGTCCAGAGGAGGGCAACAAAAACTTGCTGTGACACTTGTTAGACGGGCTGACAGCTGCTGGACTTTGGCCGGGAGTCGGGAATCGTGAGTCGGGAATCGAGATCCGGGGGACGAGGATTGGGACCGGGATGCTGGAAGTACAGATGTTGTCGTCATCGTGGCGATTCTCGTTGTCCTTCGAAGGCTCTGCAGCTGCCGAGAACTTGGACCACCGGACAATGCGATGACGACAAGTTTTTCTTGCCCGCCCAACGACTTTGACAGACGCCATAACTTGGGCCGTAGAGCAACGCCTTAACCCAGGGGCAGCTTCCTCCTTGTCGCACCACTACCACTCCCATTCCCGACATCCCAACATCTCGACATCTCGAGTAATGAGGACAAAGTTTTGCATTCGTAATGCGGACTGCGGACTGCGAACTGAGACTCAGACTGCACTGAGCTGCAGCGACTTTGGGAGAAATGTTTCGGTGGTGGTCAGGCGTGGTGCAATTTGCAAACTTCATTTATTCACGCCCGGAGCGAAGCGCTAGATGATCCCTTCCTTGTTGTTTGCCTTCCAGTTTCTGGTCACAAGTTTGACGCTTTCGACAAGGCAGCGGAGCCCTACAACTGAAGACTCTTCACACTGGGCTTCCCTGTCTGCCCCTTCTGTCCGTTTCGAATTGTTGGGCTCGGCTTAAAAGTCAGCGATTTGTCACTCGGCCGTTTAACTAATTTTATCCAAAAACTTCGAAGTAAAATTGATGTAAATTTAATAGGCTACATAGAGTTTCTGCCCCAAAACCATAAACTTATTTAATTTTTTTTTTTTTTTTCTATCCTTGATAGTTTCCGAGATATCCACGTTCATATTTACGATTTTTTGAAGTTTGTGGGCGTTCAAGTGGGCGTGGCAAACTTTTTTTATCAATCGATAGGTATTGATGAGAACAATACATTTCAGTTAAAATTTTTATTCTAGCATCAAAACTGTAGGAGCCACAATTTTGGGCGGTTTGTGGGCGTTTGAGTGGGCGTGGCAGTCTACTGAAACAAACTTGAGCTGCGTAAGAAGCTCAGGAACCTGCACGCCAAATCTGAATAGCCTAGCTCTCATAGTTTCCGAGATCTCAGCGTTCATCCGGGCAGACGGACAGACGGACAGACGGACATGGCTAGATTGACTCGGCTAGTGATCCTGATCAAGAATATATATACTGTATGGGGTCGGAAACGCTTCCTTCTGCCTGTTACATACTTTCCGACGAATCTAGTATACCCTTTTACTCTACGAGTAACGGGTATAATAATAATATTTAAAAATGGTTCAAGGGTTATCGTTCTTGAGTTATCGTGATCACCGACTTCCAAGTCGTGCTTTTGAGAAAAACGAGATGAAAATGCGTTACGTCAAGGTAAACGACCTGAAGAACATAACTTTCAAAGACTAAATTATTGTTCCGATCAAATTGAAGTTTTGGGAGTATAATCTAGTCTACTTTAACTAATTAAAATAGGCATAACAGTATAAATATGTAATTATGTAACTTCCTAAGAAAATATTAGACAGTACTAAAACATGATACATTTTATTATCAATCCGTTAGTCTACAGAAACTTTAAAATTGCCATTAAAAAAATATTTTATGAGGCTATTTGTTCTCACAAACGATTATAAAAACTTGCACACAAAATCCAACACCCGAAAAAAAAGTTTTTTTCCCAACAAGTAAGCAAGATTGTACGTCTTAGGTTTTATCTTACGCCTTATTGATTTTTTTACATTTATAAAAAATACAAGCTACCATTTTGGATTTAGGTCTGAGCGGGAACACTAAAAATGATTCACACACTTTAAGCAATTGTCGTTTCACCTCTTACATATTTTATCTCAACTTATTTCAATTGTGGCACTCAATCTTAAACGATAAACACCCTGAGAAATACGGTCTGCCGGAGGGACTCTCAACTAGTTCAACGCATTTTAAATTTATTTAAATTGAATTAAATGGCTGCAATTTGCGCGGCATCGCCAATCGGAGTAAGCGAGCGAAAACAACCTTTAACGAGCTCGTCCCCACATCACGTTGATAATAATGATAATGATGCGATAAATTACGCCCAGCACATGAACAAACAACTTCTGCAGTCGCCACACTCAATTGGTTGTATCCGCCCAAGAGCGACTAAATGGAAATATGGCGACAGTCACCGCGGTCTTCGTATTCCATCTTTGTGAGCATTTTCCTGCACCTACTATTCATTCTTTAGCTCCCGCAACTCGACAACTTTTATTAGTTTGAATAAATGAGCAATTCCGATTTGGACATGAAGGCGCAGAAAATATTTCAAATAAACGGGTCTTGTAGCAAGTATTAACGGACTCAAGAGCTGAAGAGAGCATTACTTTTACTACTATATTAATTTTTGATATGCAAGCAATAAGTTTTATTTGTGTGTGTTTCGTGAAATTCAATTCACTTTCACCCATGGTAAGATTAACATGTAGTGTAATAAAAAAAAACCAATCACAAAAAATGGGCAGTATGAACTTGCGTATAATTCTTAAACGAGTCTCCGACTTGCGGGCTGTCAAATACCCAATTGTCTGATATGTGCAATGTTTTAAGTCTTCTTCTGTTCATACGTCTCAACATTCATAGGGAAATGCAAAGTATTTGGATCAAATATTATAGTCAGTATTTGATTATTATTAAAATAATAAAAGCTAAGTTCGGCAGTCAACGTAGTGAGGAAGCGCTTCAGGAGAGTGCGCGAAGGCGACTACTATATATCAAATAATAACAGCTCTTAACGGAGTAAGGGTTCATGACAATAGCACGTTCAGGATCTGATATCAAATTTGGTGACACAAAGTGCTTTTAAGTTCGACTAAATACACTTTTCTATATCGAGCTTCTTAATACAGCCATATGAGTCCCAAGACCCTAAAACCAAAAACGGATTCATACAAACCCACAAACAAAGGGACAAACATTTTCATTTTGGAAAGTCCCCCAAAAACTTGTTTTTGGAATAACTTTTGAACGGAGCATTCGATTTTCACAATTAAGGTGTCATTTTCATACTGAAACCTTAAAGTATGTTTGTCGACTTGCCATTTTTGTTTTACGGAGCTGGAATATTTTTGTCGTATTGTTCGATTGAGTTGAAAAACCTTTGTTCTAAAACTTTTTGAAAAACCTGCTAGCTTACCGGGAAAAAAGCTAGAAATGGCTAAAAATCAAAGGGTTACAGCTCCTAAACGCCATATTCCAAGACATGTTTTAAATGTCATTGGAAAGCTAAAATTAAGATCTAAGCACATTACTTTGAGATAATTGATCTTACTGAAATGCCTGCGAAATAAAAGCTAAATTAATTTTTTGAGTTCAGGTTTTTTTTGGTATTTTTTCAAAAACTGGACAGTCGATTTTGAAAACTCCCTCAGAACTTATAGGAATTTGAGAAGCTTAGAAATTCTTGAGCGTCAAAAACTAGAACTCAGTTCAGAGCAAATAACCCTTCAGGTTTATTCGAATGCGCTGAAAACTACGCAACCCCGATTTGTGAAATATAAAATCTTTTTTTATTAAAAGAGAACGCAGTTTAGAATTGAAATAACAATAAATAACACTGTCAATAATTTTTTGGGTTTTGAAATGTAACCACAAAATTCACGTACGGCTGGCTTAGATTTTGTTTGGGTCTTATTATAGCGACTTAAAGTTAGAAGACAAATTTGAATTGAATTTTGATCTCTTACACCGATCGCCCTTTCAAGTTAAAGTAGGTATGGACAAAAGGAACTGAAATGCTAAAACATATTATTAAAAAAATCATCTACGGCGTTAAAAATCTAAAAATATAAGCATTTTTTGTTAGTTTGATATATTTTGCGAATCCTCAACATCTTCTTATATTGGTACAATTCATAAAACAATTTACAATGGTATTTAAATTTGCCGCGCTCCTTTTTGTGGATATGGGCAGAATATTGTACTCTAATTTAAAGCCCATTTTGTCTACAAAAACATTAAACGACAATCAGGGGTGCCTTAGAAATCGCTTAATCCTCAGTTCCCGAATAATTAATTCATTTGGTATCATTAAGTTTATTTTCGACTTATCGATTATGTGAAACTATCGATATGAGCCATAAACGCGCAGAATTGTTTATAAGGTTGCGCTTACAATAGGGTTTAGATGCTTATCGGTCTGACTTCTGGTCTTGGTATTGAGGTATAATAATTTGTAAATTGATTATTTATTTAAAAACTTCTGATATCAAACAAAAAACCTCTTAACGAGGTAAGGGGTCGACGATCGCACCTTCAACATACAAAAGTTCTGATATCAAATTGTGGGACGAAAATGTTTGTACATGCGACTAAATAGGTGCCCCATCTAAAATATTCTCACTTTATATCCGATAAGGTCAAATATATCGCTGAAGAGGACAGAATGAAAACATTTTAGAAGCTGTAATTTTTTAAAATGGTAATTTTCAGCACTTTTATTTATTATTATTATTATTGAATTTTTTTGTTGCTTTGGTTTTGGGTAGACCATGTCATTTTAGTAAGCGGTGTAAGTCCCCGTTCTCCAGGAGATCTGAAAAAAAACATTTGAACTAGATACGAAACGGATTTTAATAAATCAACTCAACATTGTCCATTAACACTTAAAGAAACTTATCAGTAATTTATTATATTTTATGAACGTGTCAATATAAACAAGGAAAGAAAGCTTAAACAAATGAAATTTAAAAGTTTTGAGTTGTTATATGTTCCAGGAATCAGGTGTTCAAGTGGTTCAAAATCTGTACCAATCGATTCAAGTAATTTAAAGTTGGATTTGATAGATTTCCTCAACTTGCTAAATATATTTCACAAATTTTTACCCCATGACGAAATTTAAACTATAAAATGGACGGCATCAGCGAGTTAAAGTGCTCAGCAATGAAAAATCAATTTCCTAATCGCTGAATGTCGGCCGCAAAATTGTCTAGCGATCTGTCTGGCGGTGGTCTGTGAAACAGTTAAATTTCCTATTGTGTGGGCGCTCAATGAGCTTTCAGAAAGTAAGGAAGAGCGGTATAAAAACAGGCTGGCAAAAACAATTGCATCCTTTGTATTGATTATGATTGCGTTAGCCTGTCCTGCTGTCCCTCTTGCGCCGTCTAGCCATCCCGCTCATTCATATTCCGGTGGCCTTACTTACTTTTCCTTTATGGCGAAATAAGTTCAATGACACAAAAATAATACAGAATAACAATAAGATATTATATCTTTGGCTCATTGTTCGCCCCGGCTGACAAACACGCCCCGTCTACGAGAGGGATGGCAGTACTGGAAGGCTGCTCTGAACTGAACTGAACCGAGCCATTATTTGCATCTTTCACTTTTCAACTCTTTGGGGGTTCGTCCTGTGAATAGACTATATGGAATGTGGGGCAGTTCTCTCTTTCCCTCTCTCTCACTCTGTGTGTGTATATCCCTCTCGTTTGACCGCACAAAATCGATGACAGGCCTTCATCCCACTACCACCTTTATTGTTCGCAGTGCCCTAGCATCAAGTTCAGAGCCCAAAAACTAATGCCATTTTATTGTTCTGCTGGCGACAGACAGACCATCCTAACTATTCCGATTCCGATTCCTGCCCGAGCGACCGACTTTCACTTTTACCAGCCGGAGCAGAATGGGGAACGAAGAATGGAGGCCCCGACAATCAAGGCGGGGAGTGACTGACTGACTGACTGAATGAACGAATGAATGAATGCGGTACTCATCAACACGTTGGCAATTTCAATGGCCAGAACTTCGCGCTTATCACCATCATGCAATCAGGATATACACACGAATACACACCCAGAGAGCCAGAGCCTTTTGTCTCCCAGTGGCAGGATTTCAAAAGCTAGACGCCGAGCAGAACAACCTGTTGCCAAATATCCATACACTCATATCAACATACCCATACACATGCGAAAACGACCTGAACTTCGCCGGGAATGCAATTTTCAACAACGTCATCATCATCACCATCACCATCTGTAGCAACAACAGGGCCTTTGCCTTCCCATAGCCACAACGCATATAATACATTCAACAAACAATTGAAATTTCGTATACAATTGCGAATTGAATGAGGAAATGAATGTGTAAAATGAATAAGTCTGAATAGGGTCTGTGTCTGTTTCTCTGTCTGTGTGAGTGAGTGTGAGTGCCTCTCCCTCGCACACTAGCCCCCTCTCGCTTGCTCGCCCTGCCAACGAGTGTGGGTACGTCTACAAGTGTCGAGACGGGTCGTATACGTAATATACGTTTTTCTGCACTTGTTTTTGTTCTCGGCCGGGTGAGTGTTTGCAGATTTTTATTTTTTCGCCACTTTCTTTTTCGGGCGTTGTTAAACGGATAAACTCGTAAAACAGTTGCCGGCAAAGTTGCGAGAGCAAAGCATTTAGGGAACATTCAGATCCGAGTTTAGAGTCAACACGGCGGCAGAATAGGAAAGAGAGAGGACGAGTTTCGCAGAATGCGGCAGCAGGGAGTGGCCCAAAGTTTGGCCAACAAAACGGATGCAATATGGTTCATATCAGTGGAAGGCTATCGATGTCCTCGAGGAACTTTTGATTGGGGTCGCAGAAGGGCAGGAAAAGGTTTTTACTATTATGTGCTGCAAACGAAATGCAAATGATTAACATGACGAGGAAGCCAATAATTTGAATCTTCTATATTACCCCAATATAATAATGGATGTTTTATTAGTTCGAAGCACCCTAATTGTTAAATATTTTATGTTATATTTTTGGACAAATGTTATTATTATTATCCATTTAGTCAACCTAAGTAGTGAATAAGACTTAGGCTTATAATATAAGGATGGGTTTTTAGTTTCCACCTTTTCTGTGATGCAATAGATACAACTTACCACTGACACAGTATGGGGAACACAACATCAGAGCCCAGAATGAGATGAAAATATATTCCCAGTCTTGAGTAGAAATTCCAGATATTAATAGATACTGTGCTGGCTATGGAAATAGGTTTAGCCAGAGTCTTGAGCGGCTCCTTATCCACATGGTCCCAATAGGCTTACTCGGATTTGCCCAACTTGTTTGCTCGCCAGTTCTTCCCTTTGTTGTTGCTGATGGCGCTGCTCCTCTGGTTGCCATTTTGCCATTGTCCGCTCCCGAAGTTGTTGTTGCGTTTTATTTCTTTTATTTTGTACGAATGTTTGCCCGTTTGTTTGTGCAGTGCGCTCCCGCCCATTGTGTTTTTCTGCTTTATTTCCCAGTGGTGTGTGCGAGAGAGTATTTTTATTTTATTTGTGTTTTTTGTGTGTGAACAATTAAAACTCTTTGCAATGACCTTGACTTTGTTTTTGAATGGCTCATGGCTCTGCTGCGAGTGTTTGTGAGTGAGCTTCCTTTTCATTCACACGCGCCCAGCACGCTCGAACGTCAAACATAAAACATAAAACACAAATAGCAGCAACAAAGCCGTCTGAGTGTCTACTCGTCGCTCATTCTGGACCCGAATCTGAATCCGAATCCGAATCCGAATCGGAGTCTGGGTCTGAGTCTAAGTCTGGGTTTGGTCTGGTTCGGTTTTCGGTCCTATGATTTCGGGTACCGGCTTTTCCATCCCGGTAGCAAAGGCTTTCCGAAGAGAGCAACAGTCTTCCCATCAAAAGAATCGATGCCTGCCGAACGTACTCGAAATCGCACAAGAATAACAAACGGGCAGGGCAAGTACATTGATAATGAACGGAGAATGTGTTCTCATTCTTCTGCATTTGTATTGCCATTACACAATGGACCCCGTAGAATCAACAACGACTTTGACTTGTTCCTCTTCTTTGGCCAACTTTTTGCGGTTAAGATTTGCGTTCTGGTTTCGGTTTTCGATGCTGCTTTGTTGTAGGTCAGTTACTGGGGCAGGTTTCGCATTGTTTGCCGGTCTTGCCTTTATTATTATGCCTGTTACCCTGTGTTTTCGCTTCATTGTCAAATGATTTGCAATTGGCCATAAATTCATCAGGCAGCCGGGCCCACATATCGGCTTTGTTTGCCTTATACATTTTTAATGGGTTAGTAGCTCGCTTCAAGTGTTCGATGACTTTGCAGGAAACCAGACGAAGATGCTTAACGAATTTCTCAAGAGGGATTTGGGCCTGCTCAAAGGGAAGAGTATAGTTTATAATTTATTATTCACTTTGTATCTTACTTATCCAGGAATCCCAATTTTACGTTGTAAAATGTATCTGTTTTATTAATCAAGTTGCATATATTTAATACCCTTTGTCAGTTGGCTAAGAACTCGCAGAGACATTCCAAAAAATGAATTAAATAAGAAGCAAACCATTTTCTCAAAAGTCGATAAATCAAACATCCACACATTTTTAGGGAGCACTTTACAAGCATTTGTAGTTCTTTGCTATATGGTAATTTAAGTTTGGACACTTTCAAGACTCTTTAGTATGTGGCCAAGTGTTAGCAAAGATAAACTAAATATTTTTGCATTGCTTGGCAGTGAGTAGTGCTAGCCAGCTGGGAACTGGAATCCAATCACTTTGCGCCGCTGAAAGTCGAACAAAACAAAACCGAGATTTACTCATGGGCAGGCCAAAAAGTGAATACCAGAGCCAGCTAAAAACGCATTAATCGGGGAAGGGTAAATTAAAAGGGGCCAAAGTGGGCGGGTGGAGAACCGAGAACAGAGAACCGAGAACAGGCCCCTAAGACAATGCCGGAGGACGGACCAGCTCGTGTGGTGGATACGTGAGCGGATGCCAAACCGCATCAAAGTTCTGAGCTACCGACTGCAAGGCACATTTCCAGTCGCCGACTGCAGTGCACTTGCTTAATACATTTTTCCACCTGCCGACTGCCTGCCTGCACAATTATTCGTCAGCTACCTTGGCGAACCCATTAGGTTAATAAGAAGCGCTGCACAAGACGCAGAGAGACTGCAGCGATAGATAGACAGATATATATATGCATATATATTTTATGTATAGCTGGGCCCCAAAAAAGAGGAAACCCAGCAAAAACTATGCGCGTGAGACGCGCTCCAACGGCGAAAACGCCGTAAACACTAAGGCCCTGGGTCCCAGGATCCCAAGGATCCCTGGACTGGGTGGGCAGACCCCATATCGGCCATGTTTAAAGCTCGAAATTTACACGAAACATTCCTCCAGAGTTTGGGAGCTGCGCGGAAAAGCGGCAACAGCGCTTGCCATAAACGCAAGACGACATTTTTATGGCAGCGCCGGGCGCAGCGCGGATCGATGGAGCGCCGGAGCGGGACGGCACTAGAGCCGCACCGCTCGCTCGGCCCGCTGATTGGCGCAGGGCTCTGCGCAAAATCCAACCCAGCCAGCGCTCCGGCACACAGACACTCGCACAGGCGGGCAGGCGCGCTTATTTGATTTATTAGCAGGGCCGCGCAGCTATGCTCGTCCCGCTCTCGCACAGGCAGTCCGCCCTGGAAATGCCGACGCACACACGCGAGCGGCGAGCACACGGACGCGGCCGAGACCAGTTTTTCCAGCCACCCTGTCTGGCGGACCGCACTTACCGCCTGCTCGAGCGGCCAGCGGCAGACCGTCTCTCATTCGACTCTCGCATTCGCCGTCGTCAGCACACGCGCACGCAACACGCAACACGCAGCGCACGGCAGCAACAGCAGCAGCACGGCAGCAACTCCAGGCCAGCAGCAACTCGGCTGCTCGTTGCCTCGATTTCGGTTTCGTCTCGTACCAGGTCGCATCGTATCGTATCGTTTCGCATCGCATCGGTTCGTGTGCCTCGTCATCAGAGCAGCAGAAACCCAAGCGATTGTAGCCAGGGAAAAGCAGCGTAGAACGCACCTCGAACAGGTTTCGCCGTCGTCCGGAGAAACAGAAAGGTGCTCAATTCCGCCCAGTGTGGAGGTATTTTTTCGGTGTTCCCGCTCATAAGAATCGTACCACAAAATAAAACCAAACCCAACAAAATAAATAACACAACCACTCTCTGGGGCACTTTCGCGTCGGGTTTTAACAACAATTTGCAAGTGTTTTGCCGCCTCCTGTTTGTTCGCAAATACCTGTGACTGTGGCAAAAAGCAACTCGAGCTGTTCAGCTAAGCACCCAAAGAGAGCCAAAATTTTTATACGCGAAGTAATCGAAAAATACGAATTTGTTATGCAATTCTAAGCGAGAGCAGCTGCAAACTATAGCCAAGAAAAATATCACAAGTGCAACATGGTTTCCCACAAAATGTTCAAAGTGTCTAACTAAGGAGTAGCCCAAGCAACCACAGAGTAACTGCAGGAAAGCGAGAATCGAGCGGATCCACGGAGCCCCACTAGACCTTCTTCAGCCCACTGAAAACTGGAAGCAGGAGCAGCAGCAGTCCGCGCAAGATGCTGACCATGGAATCGGATATGAAGGGCAGCCTGCTGCACGCCACCATGCCGCCGCACCACACCAGTGCCGCGCTGCACGGCCATGCGGCATCGCCCTACTCGGCGCTGGCCCCGCTGATGAACCTGGGCCAGTCGCACCTGACCCACTCGCAGCTGAGCCACCACAACCACCACCACCACCACATGAGCGCCCACATCGCGGCCAGCCAGAGCCCCAACCCGCTCAGCTCGCTGCAGTCCTCGATGGCGAACACCCTCAACGGCAGCCAGGTGGGTCAGCAGCAGCAGCAGCAGCAGAGCTCCCCGCTGCACAGCTCCAGTGAACTGAGTCCCACCCAGAGCAGCATTGGCAGCCACCACATGACCTCGCCGGTCAGCCACCAGCAGCACACGCAGCAGCAGCAGCAGCAGCAGCAGCACTCCCAGCAGCAGCACCTGGCCGCCGGGTCCGCCCTGAGCAGCCTCACGGGCGGCTCCAGCAACAATAACAACAACAGCGCCACGGCCAACAAGAACCAGCAGCACGCGGACCGCGTGAAGCGGCCCATGAACGCGTTCATGGTGTGGTCCCGGGGCCAGCGGCGGAAGATGGCCTCGGACAACCCGAAGATGCACAACTCGGAGATCTCGAAGCGCCTGGGCGCCCAGTGGAAGGACCTCTCGGAGTCGGAGAAGCGGCCCTTCATCGACGAAGCCAAGCGGCTGCGGGCCGTGCACATGAAGGAGCATCCGGACTACAAGTACCGGCCGCGCCGCAAGACCAAAACGCTGACCAAGACCAAGGAGAAGTACCCGATGGGCGGACTGATGCCCGGTCAGGCGGTGGGCGGCGGGGCGCCGGGCGAGCCGGTAACGCCCACAAGGGTGCAGGGTCAGCCGGGCCAGAATCAGTCGCTCAACGGCAGCGGAGGCAGTGCGGCAGCGGCGGCGGCGGCGGCGGCAGCGGCCGCGCAGCAGGCTCGCCAGGATATGTACCAGATGAACGCGCCCAACGGATACATGCCCAACGGCTACATGATGCACGCGGATCCGGCCGGAGCGGCCGCCTACCAGACCTCCTACATGGGCCAGCACTACGCGGCGCAGCGGTACGACATGGGCCACATGTACAACAACGGGTACGCGATGTACCAGACGGTGTCGGGCGGCCAGACCTCGCCGTACGGCAGCAGTCTGCAGCAGCCGGGATCGCCGTCGCCCTACGGCGGCAGCAGTCTGCAGCAGCAGCCGGGCAGCCCGGCTCCCTACGGCGGAGGAGGGGGCGGCGGCCAGGTCTCCTGCCAGAGCCACAGCCCCAGCGACTCGAGCATCAAGTCCGAGCCCGTGTCGCCCAGCCCCAGTGCCATAGCGCTCAACAACAACAATAACATCAACAACAACCACATCATGAAGCGGGAGTACAGCTCGGCGGCAGCGGCGGCGGCGGCAGCAGCAGCGGCAGCAGCCGCCGGCGGAGGGGAGCTGAATCACCTGATGAACATGTACCATCTGCCGGACGAGCAGCGCCACCTGCTGCACTACCAGACTGACTCGCCCGACCTGCAGCAGCAGCACCAGGCGATGCAACAGCAGCAGCAGCAGCAGCACCTCCCGCAGCAACACCTCCCGCAGCAGCACCAGCAGATCCCGCAGCAACACCAGACGTTGCAGCAGCAGCAGCAGCAGCACCACCTGCAGCACCAGCAGTCGCTGCGGACAATGGCGCCGCTGGCACACATGTGAGAAATGGCCAGCGCCTATGGAGCAGCAGGCTCCAGTGTGAGCGTGTCGCCCCCACTGCCGCCGTACATGCCGACGGCCCCGCAGCAGCAGCAACAGCAGCAACAACAGCAGCAGCAACAGCTGCTCAACGGACGGCCTAGTCCGACGGCATCGGGGTCGTCGGGCGGCCGCTCCTCGGCGCATTCCAGTGGCCACAACGCCGCGCATTCACCCGCCTTGGCAGCCGCCTACCAGCTGACCCCCACCGCTGCCGCCCCCTCCGCCACCGCTGCTGTTGCTGCGGCGGCGACCGCGGCGGCTGTTGCTGCTGCCGCCGCCGCAGGCAGCTCCTTCGCCGCCTCGGCCAGCATGCTGGACATGCAGCAGCAACATCTCGAGGAGCAGCAGCAGCACCACCATCTGCACTACCAGCAGCAGCAGCAACAGCACTACCAGCAGCAGCAGCAACATCTCCCGCAGCAGCAGCAGCAGCACCAGCTGTACCATCACTACCATCCTGGCCACGAGGCAGCGGTGGCCGCCAGTGCTGGCCTCTTGGATATATCCACATTGTAAATTATTGAAAATATTAACTAAAGCCCTAGGATACGCACACCCTCAACCAAACCCACACCCCAACCACACACAGAGACAATTTTAGCCTTAGTTCTTAAGCAGGTTTAATTCGAATTGCAGAGTAACACACACGCATACATAAATAAATGAATAGGGTTAATGTTTAGTCATTTAAATGAAGCATACGCACTGTTGTACCACAATGGGAAGATGACAACTCACTTGCATTCCACACTGTTCGCTTCGATTTCCTTTATTTTCCGCTCGCTGCATAGCTAAAACAATTGTGTGATACAAATAAATTGTTGCCAATTACTGGGACAACAAGTCGTTTGATTTAGCATTTCATTTTCACCCACTTTTGCTGTACAAAACATTCTCAGACATTAAATGTGCGTTCGACAGAGAAAGCAGCCGAGGCGCAGAGGCGAAGACAGTTTAATAGGAGTAAAGACAATTGATGCGATGAAAACATTTCAGAGGAGCAAAGGAAAATGTCAAAAACATTCTATTTTATAAATTCTCTTATGCATTAAGTAATTATAATTATTATCTATTATATAAACAATTTAATTATTAATTATGCTTACAAATACAAGACAAGACAACCATAATTAATTGTAATAAAGCGAAAAACAAAATTATTATTATTATTAAATCATAAATCGAAAGGAAGACAGCATCTACTGCATAATACAAACACAACCAGAAAAATGTTAGTAAACCTAAAGAAAATTTAGTAAAAACAAAACCAAGAAGCGTGCAAAACGTGATTGTGAAACGTGGAGCAAGGCAGAGAAAACAAACAAATTCAACAAAATCATTGCCAAGCACCTGGAAATAATAAAAACAAAATCGACAAAAACCCACAAAAAAACAAATAAAAGAAAAATCTTTACAAAAAATGTAACATTTTTATTTTTACTTTTTACCGTCGGCTAAACTGGGAAAAGCGATGCAGACTTTGGATCCGTGAATTTTGCATAGCGACTCGATATGCAGGTTTTTAGTGTGTGAAGATGCTTCACATTCCAGTTTGTTTTTATGGCTCCGCTTATTGTTAAGTGGGATGCGTAATTCCTAAGACAAAGGCGATTAGAGTAGTAAAACTCAAATGAAATTCACGCATTGTCAACATAAATAAAGTGTTAGTGGAAGTCATTAAAAGCATTGACAAATTAGAACAAATCGTGAAATCAGATTCCCATAAAATGTTGTACATATATTTGATATTTTTAACTCCAGCTACACCTATTATCTGGGGACTTCACGTCTATCGCATGCTGTAATCTGTCATTTCAATATTTATTTAAGTGCATTTTGTCAATGATTAACTGCAATTTTCGTGACCGGAAGGCGAAGCTTTGTAGCCGACACCGTCCGAACTAATTCCACTGATCATGCATCAAGGTTGAAACTCTATTATTTGGAATTTTGATAATATGCACGCCGATATATATATGCTTTTTCTGAGCCGCTCACCAGAAACCCAGATTGTCCAATCACTCGGCCGACGGTGAATGGGCCTACAAACCCCATAATATCCACTTAATACGGCTAATTTATGCTGGCCAGACCATCACATCTGGCCCACGCGCTAGCCAACATTTCAAAAAGCTCATAAAAATTATGATATGTATTATTAATGAAAATTGCAAATTCAGAGCGACAGGGCTCAAAAACAAACATCGCCGAACAGCAAATTCGGCTACAAAACAATTTATTTATTATGTGCAAACGTTATACACTGTTTACTACATTTTTTGTGTCATTCAAAAGCTGCTGATTATTATAATTTCAGTAAATGCTTCGGCTTAAAATGAAAGCTGCCGCGGAATTTCAATTAATATATTTCCAATTTTCACCACCTTTCCTCTGCTTGCTTCCATTATTCCGACTTTGCAATCAATTAGTGAGCAACGATTTTTAATTATAAAATTTTACATCTAAATTATTTCTCTCTACGAGTGCCTAACCCCTGCCCAGGGTTGATGAAAAATATTTAACCCTTTCCTCCGCTTTAAAATGCCCATTATAATTTTCTGTGCTTTAAATAGTTCGCATACATAAAAAACGAGCGTCGATTTGCATTTGTCGCAATTTTCATAATATTCACAGACTT
This sequence comes from Drosophila subpulchrella, assembly GCF_014743375.2. Lineage (NCBI taxonomy): Eukaryota > Metazoa > Arthropoda > Insecta > Diptera > Drosophilidae > Drosophila > Drosophila subpulchrella. The sequence continues at coordinate 701,018 of NC_050610.1, forward strand.
TTTAGTGGGCCCCGCTTATCTTCGATTTTTGAGGCCTGTTTATGTGTGTTGAAATGCGAGATTACCGAGTCCCATGTTCGAGATACATGCATAATTTTGTAGTGTTTTGAAAAGTTTATTAATGCTATATGGGTGTCATTTGAGCTAAGCTGCAACAGATAAAATCTAGCTAAAAATGCGACGTCGTTTGACATGCAAATCGGCAGTGAGAGATCGTTTTAGTCAGCTGAGCCTGATATTTGATTTGGATTTATTTCGAAATTTATTTACTTTGTTCTCTTGTCAGCCAGCTGTGTTTGCTTACTTTTAATTAGCTTAAAAATTGTTCTCTGTTCTGTATTCTGTTCTATTTTAATTTTATTTCTCCAACTAATTTTTTGTGGTTCTGTCATTTGTTGCAATCAGTGAGAAAATTAAACGAAATCCCGATGACAACATTTTTATTGCTGCTGGCTTGCCATTAAAATTAAGAGCTAATCACACGTTTAACAAGATTTTGTTTTGTGTCTGTTTATTTGGTGGTTTCAGACTTCGATCTGTTTTTTTTTTTGATGGCTTTATAGTGGGGACAGGTGCTTAGCTTTGCCTTTTGGCTGCAGCTGAGTCAGCATCGCAGATCGTGAGAGTTTTTCGTGCGGCTTTGTTTTGGCTCTTTTGATTTAGTTCATTAATTAGCCATAATAGTTTTGTTTAACTGGTTAACAGACTTGTCAAGTGTTTACCATCTTTAATTTGATTTATTTATTACATTTAAAGAGCATACCTGGGGATTGAATAAATTGTGTGCTTGGCTTTTGACTTGGTTATTTCTCAGAACTTTGCACAAGTATTTCTGCGTGGGGTTTTCTAATCTGATACATCCAACCCATCTGTGCTTACTCTCCCTTTCTTTTGGGGACTGCCTTCAACCCTTCAATTACGACAGCTAAAGCTCGGCGAATGCCAGACAGGGACGGCCAGAGGGATGCAAAGATAGATAGATAGAGTTGAACAACTAATTAAACTTGAACAATGGCGAAAAGTGGGCAAACAAATGTCGTTACTTCGACTTCAGTCTGGGCAGTAAGTAGTAGAATTGAGTGGTTCGTGTTTTCGTTTTAGGCCGGTTGACACATTTTCTGAAATGTAGGTTAGCCGAGTGAGACATGCTACGAAATCGAGTTGATTCGTAAGCCCAAAACTGTAACCAATTCGGAGACGGGTCTGTTTTTACAAGTTTTATTTTTCGGCTGGCTGATGGCTATTCGTTTCCAAGATGCAAGTACATAAACAAATCGGATTAGTTGACAAAAATCCAATTAGCTGTGGGCCCCAAACCAAAACGGTTAACAATTTTCAACTGGCATTAGATGGAAAAAAAGAGCATTTGATGGATGTGTGGCAGGCGCAAGAATTTATAGGCCGGTGATTTGATCGATAGGCTCGATGATTTACGACCAGGTACCAGATAAATACAACAGGTAACTTTTCGGGGCACTACATGCAAATTTTCAGACTGCCTGGCGACCCCGGAGATAAGCTGACGGGACGTCCACCTGCACCGGAAAGTGGGAAAACCCAGAACCACTGGCAGGTCGAAGTGCATACCTGAGCTCGGATAATGAACCTCTAAAATCCACGCCTCGCAAATCCTCAAGCGGATGCTCGGATCCACATCCTCGTTTTTGGGCAATAAAGGGCTAAACAAACAGGACCGACAATAAGTCCCCATAGATCGCAGTGCATATTATCATAATCACCAATAAAACCCTAGTCACATACTAATCCACTGCTACCCATTTCGGCCCCTCGGTTGCATTCAGGGATTTGTGGTCATTCTAAACTCAAAGTTTATCTGCATAATGCTCTCTCGGGGTATCTCGACAATTCCCGGTATTCCATCCTCGACCTCCACCCGCATTTTCGCTGAGTGTAATTCAATATCAGTTCTATGATTCCTCGGAGGGGAGGAGAGCCTGCATAAAATGCGCAATCTGAGTCCCATGGGCCCACTGGCTAATCGCTGTCTAATTATAATTTTGCATTTTTATCGCTAAGGGTCTGGGCTTTTCGAATGGGCCAAGAGAGGGGGAGGAACTGCCAAGGCCGTTTCTGTTTCGGCTGCGGTTTGTTTTGCAATTAGGCGATTAGTCACGCCCTGATTTGTCATTGATACTCCGTCCGTTCGATTGCTCAGTTACGGTGAGTGTTATGTACTAGACGGAACTGAGGCCCTGTAAACTATGCGGGCTGGCTTAGTGATACAACTGACATGGGGGTGGGGAAAAATATGCAGATAACCAGAAGGGAACATGATATGCGATGTCAGAGGGGACGACTTCAATTCCGATGCGCTTTTTGGGATACACGCAGAAAAAACGACGTGCTAAAATCACGTGCAAATAGTCTTGATTTAAGAACAATTTCATGCTTAACATTTTAAGAACGTTCGTACTGGAATGGTCTTAAATTAAGCACAATTTGGATTTAATTAACAATCAACTCTAAAAATTCCCAAATGTTTATTTTGAAAGTGCTCAGTATATAAGATTATTGTAATTTTTTTATATCTCCTTCACCCATCTTCAGTTTCCAGCTTGAATTTTCTTACTTGCACATAATTCAAACCCGATTAAAATTTAAAATATATGTATTTTGACTTAAAAAATATTTGTCTGCAACTTTGTTTACTAGCCGTAATTGTGTTTAGTACAAATATCACAAGAGTTGAGAATAATACATACTTGATTGCAGACCAAAAGGTTCTGAAAACGTAAGTCGAGTATTTTCTGTCTTGAAAATTAGTAATTCAAAGCTGCATTTTGTTCTCGAGATCGGGATTTTCGATGCTTGGCGAAGTTTTGACAACGAAAATACATGATTCCTGCACGAAATACTTGAATTTCTTCTGAGTGTACTTATGTATAAAACAGTATATCAAATAAAAACATCTCTTAACGAACGCACCTTCAACACACAAAAGTTCTGGTATCTATCTTTGTGATGAAAAGTAATATATTAAATAAATATGTTATACTTTCTAAATTGTGCCCGTTCAGCGAGCTTCATAAAAATCTCACAGCTTCTTGCTTACTATATTGCACCATGCAATCCGACCACCACATCAGATTTTTATTTCTTCGCGTATATTTAGTAGTCCGCAACCTGATTTTACATACCACTTATAAATTAAAAATTTTCTTATAATACAGATTTATTCGTAAAATAAAAAGATTATATGCAAATATCTTTGAAAACTACACAGAATAACCGATTGGAAAGAAATGACCAGTATAAGTTATTTTACCCACCAAATAGTTACTCTTACGAAATACGTAAGAAGCCACATAACAAAAATATCTGTTAAATCGTTAGCAAGGCAAAAACAAATACAAATACAACTATTCTAAAAGGTAAAGTACAATTTTTGAATAGGTAATAAACTGTCAGCATTGGTCAATATTAACAACCAAATTTTTTCGAGTGTACTAATCTTTGTAAAATCTGATAAAATGATATTATTCTTATGGTATTTTTGAGCCAGTTAAGTTGATTTAAAAAGTATGTTTAATAATCAAACTGCCCAAAAATTTTGAACTGAAGGCCTGTGCAGTGGACTTGTTGAAGATGATTATAAACTTATTGTACATATGTATATCGTTGAAGATCCACCCGCAAGACTATACAACTAAACCTTATGTAGTCAACAAGTATTTTTTTTGTTTTACACCTTCTTACAGCTTTCATTGACTTTAGTAAGCCACTTCAATTGGTAGAGATGGGTATTTCAACTTCATAATTAACCCTATACTACACCGTTCTTATTCAAGTAACACATAACTTAAAATCGTAATAAGTTTTAAGGTAGGATGCAACAACAACTCCTGGTGACAAGAGCAGCAACAACGCGATGCACTTGTGTCACTTAATTAAGTCGACGTTTTATTGTCGTCATCGCAGCATCGTTGCTCAAGTTAATTACTCAGAGGAGGTGGCTGAGGATGACTCCTACTCAATCCCCCGGCAAATCCCTACCTGTGGAAGGCACTACTTTTCAACTGGCTGCAAGTGAGCATAACAATTCCCCACTCCTCCCAGGATGCCGAGTCCTGAGTCCTGCACTTTGGCGCATTTGTTGATTCGCGCACTTGAACAACGTGACGGTGATGGACCGTAGGGAAGGGCGAGGGGCTGGAGGCACAACAACCAGCAGCAGCAGCTCTTATCTTAATGAGTTTTTATGCATCTAATTAAATAAATTGCACCCTCTTCGGGCTGGTGGCCCCATGACAACTCCCAGCTCTACACAAATCTCTCACAAATTTTTTCGTTAGTCAGCCCTGGATGCTGTTGTTCGAGGGCGTGGTCCATGCAACTGCCCATGGCCCCATGGTTAAAAAACACACCCACTAACTGAAATTCAATTTTAATTACAATTTTTTACCTCACTCTCTCCACCTTTTCGCCACTCAAATCGATTTTACTAACCAATTTTTTCCACAATTTGTACATGGTCGTGTGTGCTGCGGTGTGTTTTATATAAATATATATGGCTGTGTACTTTTATGTATATATTTTTAATCAACCGCGCCCAGACACAAACGCTTAACATTTTCAGTGGCTTTCATTTCGAATGTCCGGCAGTTTGTTGAGCCGCAAAGCAGCTACAGATTGTTTTTATATATGGTACACAACTCTTTTTATGAACCGTATGGATTTATTTACTTGACGTAGCCGTTCCCTGTATGTACCCCCTTTTTCCGCATCCATCACCGCTCATCACATTCGTCGTCGTCGCATTTTCAATTTTTCGCTTGCAAATTGGAAAAGTTCAAACGCACACACAGTCTGGTTTGGGGATGCGAATGGGCTTGGGAAATTGGGAGACCCTATCCCGAAATGGCGCTATAGTCGTATTCGACCTGACCGGACTCCGAACCTCCGACTCTGACTATGCAGGACCAGAATCACAGACACATAAGTGCAAAAGCTGCCGATAAATGCGACGACGTTGGAATATGCAGCACTGCAATCATGCTGACCTATGCACAGTGGTCTAAAAGTTATTTTTCTGCTACAGATTTAGAAAAAAGAAGGATATTCTATGATTAGAAAAAAATAAAAGTATAATTTTATAATCAAAAACTTTATTTCCTCCATAAAATGCAGAAATTATTATAACAATAATAATCAAAGAAAATTTATGTGTGTACCCCAAAAAATATTTTTTTTTTTAATTTATTGATGGACGTTGATGCACTACGAGCAGTACAAACAAGTGGCCCAACGACACCAAGCACGTGCTTGTTACGCGCGGGGCCCTTTTATCAATTTGGGCAAAAATACGAGTTCGCGAGGAAGATACAATAAACAAATAGAGACGGAACACAAATGAAAATAAAAGAAGCATCTAAGAAAGAAGCAAATGAGTTAAAATATTAGTTTTTAATACCGGGATAGAAGTTGAAGTGCAAAGTAAATGATAAAGGTTATTATAATTATTACATAGAACGCGAAAGGGCTCGTGCAGACAAAAATTAGATGTACATCGTGGCAAATTTAGGGGATAATAATTTCGTGTAAGTCTAACAGGAACATTGAAAGTTAGGCGGCTTACAAGTTCTACAGAATCAATATCACCTCTTATAAGATTTTGCATAAAAATAGTACCAAGCATTGTTCTACGATTTGCAAGGGTAGGTAAATTAAGCAATAGTAATCTACTCTGATAGGAAGGTAGCCTTACGTTTTGATCCCAGTTCAAACTACGAAGGGCAAAAAGAAGAAATTTTTTTTGTACCGACTCAATACGGTCAATGTGCACTTGATATTGTGGACTCCAAACTGAAGAACAGTATTCCAAAATAGGACGGACAAGGGAGGTAAATAATAATTTGGTTGTATAAGGGTCATCAAATTCTTTTGACCAACGCTTTATAAACCCAAGAACACTCATGGCCTTGCTGACAGTGGACATTATGTGGCAGTCAAATTTAAGTTTTGGGTCCAGAAGAACGCCTAAGTCATTAACTGAATATATGCGGTCGAGTGGCGTATTTTTAAGAGAGTAACTAACAAAAGTAGGAGTACCCCTATGAAAAGTCATAACGTTGCATTTAAGGCAGTTCAAATTTAAAAGGTTATACTCACACCATCCCTGAAAACAATCTATATCTGACTGTAAGTTGAAACTCGACGCTGTATCATTATGTGATAAACAAAGCTTAACATCATCAGCATACATTAGTACACGAGAGTGTGTTATGATAGAGGGAAGATCGTTAATAAACAAAGTAAACAGCAAAGGGCCCAAATGACTACCCTGAGGCACTCCAGATGTCACATAGATCAGTTTTGAGGCAAAGTTCTTGAATATAACCCTCTGAGTCCTACCATTCAAATAACTTGAAATCCAAGTTAATAGATTACATGGAAACCCAAGCTGATTTAATTTAAATAAGAGAAGAGAGTGGTTGACAGAGTCAAAGGCCTTACTAAAATCGGTGTATATAACGTCAGTCTGCATTTTATTCTTAAATCCATTAATTACAATAGATGACAATTCCAGAAGATTGGTGGTGGTCGATCTTCGCTTAACAAAACCATGCTGACACGGTGATATTAGCGAGGAACATAAATGTTGCAAATGAGAAGTAATAATACGTTCAAATGCTTTAGGAATTGCCGACAATTTAGAAATACCTCTGTAATTCTGGGCATCCGCCTTCGCACCCTTTTTGTGAAGTGGAATGATAAAAGAGTCCTTCCAGATAGTAGGAAAAACTGACGATGAAATAGATAAATTAAAGAGTTTAAGAATCGGTTTACATATGGTTGAAGCACAAAACTTAAGCACACACCCGGGGAGTCCATCAGGACCGGGAGAATAAGATGGCGTTGTTTTTTCTAAGTCTCTTACGAGAGAAATTTCCGTAATTTCAGGGGTAAAGATACAATTTGCCTTATTTAAGGGATTAGGGTAGTTAGAATTTGACCAAGCAGCCGAACTATAAGTAGTTTGGAAAAACTCGGCAAATAAATCAGCAATTTCAGAATCCGTCGATGCCTCCATTGAGTTAAAACGTACCGATGAAGGCAATGCTGACGACTTACGCTTGGCATTGACAAAGTTATAAAACTGCTTCGGATCATTTGAAAATTCAAATTTACATCGACTTAAATACATAGAATAGCAATGACTATTGAGAACATTAAAATCCGATCGAGCCACCACATATTTCGAAAAATCAGATGGCGCACCCGATTTCTTATACTTTTTATAAGTGTTTGTCTTAAGGTTTTTAAGTCTTTGAAGCGCATTGGTAAACCAAGGTGGCCTGTTTGTCTTTGAAGGAAACCTATCAGGAACGCATTCATTAAAAAAGGTATTTAACACTATATAGAAGTGTTCAGTGGCACTTTCAATATCCATACAATTGTACAATTCTGTCCAATTATATTGAGAAATCATGTCGTTAAGTTTTTTATAGTCACATTTTCGGAAACATCTCACTTTAGTTTGAGAAACTAAAGGAGAGGGGGTATCAACGCATGGGAGGCAGATTGTCAATTCCATTGTTGGATGATATCGGTCTTCAGGTACAACAAGAGCGTCAATTCTAGATACCGTGACTTCAGACGGGTCTGAAACAAACACGAGATCTAGTTGTCTATTTAATGAATTCCGTATAAAGCTTACTTGCTGTAACGATAATTCTAGAAGACCATCTACAAAATCATGGGCGGATAGAGGTATAGCGACTAGTGAGTCAGTAGGAGGAGACCAAGAAATATCCGGGAGATTAAAGTCACCCAAAACAATCAAAAGGTCACTGTTAGAAAGAAGCGATAGAACAGATTTTATCGCAGACAGGTGGTGCTCATAAATTATTATATCAGAGCCAGGTGGAATATAGGAACATGTAACAAATATTGAAAATGACTGCAAGGAAACTTTCACACTAATAAATTCAATTTCATTAGGAGCATCAGAGTGAATTCTCTCGGATGTTAGGCTAGTGCTAACGGCAATCAGCACACCGCCTCCCCTACGTGAGGAGCGATCGGTCCTATAGGCATTAAAATTGTTAGACAGAACTTCATTGTCAGATATCTCTGGTTTCAGCCAAGTTTCCGTAAAAGCCAAAATATCAGCAGTAAATGCAGAGGAGTCAGCATAAAGCTTGGGTAGCTTCATATTTAGTCCCCTAACATTTTGATAAGCCAAAAATAAACTTTTTAGTTTTTTGGCGCAGTGGAAGGTCTGTTATTTGTTCTCGGTTTATTGGGAACAAATTCTTTTATTACTAAATCATCATTAAGCCAAAAGCTTTCAGAAAGTAGTACCTTAAACACATCAGGCGGAGCAAATATTTTAAAAGACGATATACTACGAGCATAAGAAAATCTAAATTGTTCAACTGAAATATTCTCGGATGGGAATTTTTCACGAATAAATTCCAAAACATCCTCAGATGTGGTATCTGGGGTGAATCTCGAAACAAATAATTGTTTTCTATGTGGAACAACTGATAATTTCTTACGTCCCCCAGCAGCAGATTGCACCTCACTAAGCTGAGAGCCAGAAACAGTAACTTCTGTACCTATAGGTACGGTCGGCACCGTAGCCGGCACTGAAGGTTTCTTTACCACCCGACTTCGAGAAGCAGTGACTTCACCTGAAACAGCTGTATCCATAGGCGCAGTAGGTTCACTTAGCACAGTGTTAACAGAGACTGCTGCAGCCACCAAGTTCGGATTTGGGGTGGATACCGTGACCGTATTAACTGCCGCTAAGCTGGTTTTTTTACGTTTAGGCGACTCAGTTAGTAATTTTTTATTATTAAATTGGGCACAAACGGAATTGAACCCCTCATTGAGCTGTTTAAAAGCACCAGAGAGATTCAAAAGGCTGTCTCGAGTCTGCTTCATAAAGCCGCTCATCTCAACAACCATTTCCTTGCAGGATCCGCATGACCACATGAGTCCAGAATTCTGATCAATGAAGTCTTTGACTCTACCAGTAAATCCTGCGCATTTAACGTGCATCATCGATTCACAGAGCCAGCAGAAAATAAAAGGGTCTTTAGTTGAACACGAAAGAGTACAATTTTTCTTTGAGCAAACAAGAGCCATTTAAAGGAAATGAAATAAAATAAAGTAATATATGAAAAATACCTCAAGTAAATTTGGCACTGGGATCAAATTCCAAAACCACAAAGGCACAAAACACGAAAACAAATAAGAGCGCGAGATCGCGTATTATTTTAAACGTAAGAGAGCACGAGAGAATAAATCTTTTATCGATTGAGCGTTGCTTGTGGGACACTGACAACTTTACGCAGGAACAGTTACAATGTAAAGCAAGCAAGAGAGAGAGAGAGAGAGAGAGAGACAAGAGAATAGCACACTAAAAGTCTACCAGAAATTTGGCAGGTTCAGAGAGAGTTTAAGTTACAGTTGTAATATAGAGCGGGAGAGAGAGTGAAAATCAAAGAGTTTAGTGAGTATAAAATTACACTAACAAAGCTAGGAGATTAAACAAATCTAATATAAATGTTAAAATAACTATAATCACTGGGAGATCTAGTAAAAAACACTAAACACACTTACCCAGCGGTTAGACTGAGCTTTGTTAATAAACAAACACAAAACACTCGCAAAAAATCACAGAATAGACAAAAATTCAGAGCACAAGAGTAAACACAACCGTTCACAAGCGACGCTAAATCGAATAGGAAGAACTAAGACCAAACGTTAATTATACCCGTTACTCGTAGAGTAAAAGGGTATATTAGATTCGTCGGAAAGTATGTAACAGGCAAAAGGAAGCGTTTCCGACCCCATAAAGTATATATATTCTTGATCAGGATCACTAGCCAAGTCGATCTAGCCATGTCCGTCTGTCTGTCCGTCCGGATGAACGCTGAGATCTCGGAAACTATGAGAGCTAGGCTATTGAGATTTGGCGTGCAGATTTCTGAGCTTCTTACGCAGCGCAAGTTTGTTTCAGCAGAGTGCCACGCCCACTCTAATGCCCACAAGCTACAGTTTTGATGCTAGAATAAAAATTTTAACTGAATTGTATTGCTCTCCTCAATACCTATCGATTTAATTAAAAAAAAAAGTTTGCCACGCCCACTTTAACGCCCACAATCCGCCCACAAACTTCAAAAAATCGTAAATATGAACTTGCGCTGCGTGAGAAGCTCAGGAATCTGCACGCCAAATCTAAATAGCCTAGCTCTCATAGTTTCCGAGATCTCAGCGTTCATCCGGACGGACGGACAGACGGACAGACGGACATGGCTAGATCGACTCGGCTAGTGATCCTGATCAAGAATATATATACTTTATGGGGTCGGAAACGCTTCCTTCTGCCTGTTACATACTTTCCGACGAATCTAGTATACCCTTTTACTCTACGAGTAACGGGTATAACAACAAACGGGCTTACGCACTTTATGACCCCGTTAGGCCTTGATTTTTAAACGTTTTGAACGGATTTTATCTAGGTATACCATATAAAGTTAAATGTTTTAAGGAATAGCAATTATAAAAGTGATCAAATTAGAGGATATATTCTATAACTTAGAGTTCTAACTATACAAAAAGTATCTTTTAAAATTTAAATCAATTTAAATACGCCTCTAATCACTGTGCAATGGCAATTCGGTCGTAGCTTATGTTGCATTAAGAGGGGCAAAATGGGAATGGGCGGGGCACATTTACATACGCACACACCGTCTCATACTTATTTCGAACATTTCGCCATGTCCGGCCAAACGACGTCGTTTGAACGGCAATGTCAGCCCCAATGAATGACTGACTGGCTGACTGACTGACTGACGGACTGTTGGATTGATCGACTGTCGCAGTGACCAATGAAAGCCGACGTCTGTGCCGTCTAGATAGGGCGTGCAGCTTTTTGCAGGCATGTGTGTGCGCTGATTGATTGATTATTTGTTCCGCATCACTCACCTGGAAAATTCAACTGAAGTGGCAACTTTAATTAATTTGCTTATGTTTGTTGGCCCGACTAGCCTCAAAAGCCAGGCCAAGCCACTGGGATTTATATGGCAAAATATACATACAACGTAATGTACATATGGTATATATATGCTACGAGAGTATATAAGATCCGCAACGAAGAGTAAAGTATATAATTAAAACGTTGTGCTGCGCTGCGACTAAACTTAATTACGTGGGGATATAATTTAATTTTAATATATAGGTAAAAATGTCAAAGCTATCTGAATTCCCATCGGAAGTCAGGATGAACATATGAGTTTAACGCACAACATGATGTCATGTCGGGCTAAACTGGTTTACTTGGTTGCCCGCCAGGCAAACCGCCATAAACTAATCTTCTCAGTCTCTCCTCCCTAGTACAACTCAATCGATATCAACTGAGTAAAGCCCATCGTTTATAGATTCCTAGCTTAAAGCCCAACTGTTGAGGACACTCTTCAAAAGTGTGGTAAACACATCCACAAATCAAAATAACTGTTTTCACACATTTAGGCCTATCAACAATAGGAAACCAGAATACCAATGATCCAAAAACAAAGACGCTGACCGAAGAATACGAAAATCCGAGCGACGCGATGATAAAAATAAATATTTAAAATACCAAACGAGACTTGACAAAAAGCATAACAAATTAAGACTTATAATTTAGCGTGCGCCAAAATACCGTTTTTCAGATGAATCGACCGACTCAAGAAAACAATGGGACCTGCGAAGAGCTTCAGTTTATTTGTTTATGAGAAAACTCGACGGGGCATCGTACCGCACACAGCCCTGCATTGAATAGCCCGATTTCGTTGTCGCTTTATGGCATTTTAAACGCCAAATTTATCATTTCCTCTCTGTATTGGCATCCTAAATATTTCGAACTTTCTTTCCAGCCAAATGTAACTTGAACTAAGCCCTAAGCGTGCTAGCTCGGCTGTAGGGCTCCGTCCACAGCATTAATTAACGATTCGATGAATTGCCCCTCTAACAATGATTTCTGACCAAGAGTTGCTCGATCTGAGCGATAAAGCACAGATTTATGGCCCACTCATGTCGCGAGTGAACTCTGCTGTTTTTTGTCGGGTGATAGGTTGATCGTATCAGGTGGCGTTGATGTTGCCAAATATCTATGAATACGTTTGCCAAAACTTAACAGCTCACAACACATAAGAGTGCTGAACACTTAATCAAACATGTTTATATTACGTTTACATATACGCATAAAACAGGGCACTGCATACATAAACGGTATGTTTCGATCATAGCTGTGATGTCCCTTTTGTCAGTTGTTGTATGTCACGAAACATTGCGAAATGATGGTAATAATTTCAGTTCGTTCCCTTTACATTGTGTTATTTTTACAGCACTGTGTAAAAATTAAGTGGAGGAATATACATAAGAATAAGAAATTAAATTAAGCAAGCTCTCCGATCTAAAATGGAACTCCTTGATTTCGGTGGCCCAAAGTAAGAAGAGGAAGATCCAACATGACAAGAAAGAGTGGCTTAATATCACAATCATACCAAAAACCTTAAATTACTTGACTTCTCTATGAGGTGTAACACCAATATTCACAATTTAGGTATCACATGTTTTTATACCCGTTACTCGTAGAGTAAAAGGGTATACTAGATTCGTCGGAAAGTATGTAACAGGCAGAAGGAAGCGTTTCCGACCCCATAAAGTATATATATTCTTGATCAGGATCACTAGCCGAGTCGATCTAGCCATGTTCGTCTGTCCGTCTGTCCGTCTGTCCGTCTGTCTGTCCGGATGAACGCTGAGATCTCGGAAACTATGAGAGCTAGGCTATTTAGATTTGGCGTGCAGATTCCTGAGCTTCTTACGCAGCGCAAGTTTGTTTCAGTAGAGTGCCACGCCCACTCTAACGCCCACAAACCGCCCAGAACTGTGGCTCCTTAAGTTTTGATGCTAGAATAAAAATTTTAACTGAAATGTATTGTTCTCATCAATACCTATCGATTGATAAAAAAAAAGTTTGCCACGCCCACTTTTACGCCCACAAACCGCCCACAAAATTCAAAAAATTGTAAATATGAACGTAAATATCTCGGAAACTATCAAGGATAGAGAATTGGGATCTCAGATTTAGATTCCGTAGCCTTGTACGCAGCGCAAGTTTGTTACGTAAATATTCCATGCCCACTCTAACGCCCACAAACCGCCCAAGCCTGTGGCGCCCACAATTTTCATGCTAGATACAAAATTTTAACTGAACTGTATTGGGCTCGTCAATACCTATCGATTGACCCAAAAAAAAATTTTGCCACGCCCACTCTAACGCCCATAACGCTTAAATCTGCCTTCCGCCGATAGGTGGCGCATTTAAATCTTGCTTTGCTGCTTGCATATCTCCATTTCCCTTTGGTCCCTTAAGCTGAGTAACGGGTATCTGATAGTCGAGGTACTCGACTATAGCGTTCTCCCTTGTTTAAGCTTGTACTTACAATTATCTTTTGTGGCTTTTATCTCTACTTCATTTTCGAGACGAATCATATGTATCACACTGTGTGATTTGTTTCAAATCATACGAATCACGTCCCACTTCGGACTTTAATGCAGGGATCTACTTTGTGTGTATAGATGGAATATAAAAAGATTAAATTAATTTTATATAACAGAACGCACTTTAATTTTAATAATCAAGGTGGGAGCTAAAGCAATAAAGTTACATCGTTGGTTTGTTCCAAGAACTGATCTCCAAATATATACTTTTAAATATAATATTTACTTAGACATATGGTGAGTTTTACGAGTAATTATTAGAAAAAAACTTCTGCCGAACAAATATTTTTTTTATTATTTGTACTATGTGTTTTATAATGTTCAACAGAGCCGTAAGTGTGCTCTTTTGTCTTTCCCCCAACCAATATTTGTCCCTCCCAATTCAAGCCACAGTAACTAGTAGCCAATTAATCATTAGCTCGCCTCACTTAATCCACTTGTGGCAATCCACTTAGGCTAAATTAGTTTTCTGACTAGTTGGCCGTTGAGTGAAGCAATTAAATTCCCAAAAATGTGGGCTGGCCAGGCGATCAGTTAATAACGCAAAGGGAGTTTTAGCAATAAAAAATTGGAAAAGACGGCAGCTGCAGAGGAGTGTTGTCAACAAACCGCAGCCCATAATGAGGCTGAGTTTTTCGGGGGGTGACACATGGGAGGGATGCAGTTTTTGATTGACATGTCGCCGACGGCTGGACGCTGACTTGCGTGTCAATTAAAACTAGGCGACTGACAGTGACAGGAACGGCGACGGGATGAGGACGAGGACGTGGACGAGTCCTGTGGGAGAGCTGGCCCACTTTAATAGGCTCAAAGTGGATTTTAATTTTTGTTTGATTTGATTTCATTCGATTCGAGCGCGGGTAGCCCAGCAGGCGACCATCGGGGGAGGGTGGTTCCATTGCCATCCATATGCACGATTCCACCCCACCGTTTCCACCCAGCTTCCCACCGAGAACCCCTTTTACCGCTGACTTGAGCTTGCCGGCAGGATTACAACAGCAGCTGCCTGTTCTGGACAGTAATTCGCATTAATAGCGCTAGACTGGTGCGCCAGCTCCCAATCAATGCTAAATACCCCCCAACTCCCTGCTTTCCCATCAAAAATCGATGGGATGAGGCCGAGTCCATCGCTCAACTGGCCGGGTTCCCACGCACTCGCAGCTCCAGAAAAAGTGCGACGACAAATGCTCTCGCTTGATAAATTGGGTGCCAAACCATAACACACAGTGCGAAAGTTGTGAAAAGTTAAACGCTCCCCTTGCAAATGCCAGGGAGACACGCAATCCCCTGTCCGAAAAAGTATCTTACACAGCAAGAACTTCGGGGTGATAAATACATGCGGTAATCGGCTTAGTGTGCAGATTAAGTGTATGGAATAAACTAAATGAGGTCAAATTAAGCAATGAAATAATTAAATGAAGGGCTTGTAGCCTGGGAAATTGTTGGTTTAAGTTTAAAGTAACATTCAGTGTATCACATATCAAGGCATTTTAATCAATGCATAATTCTATTTAATCTTTTAACACCTAGGAATGTTCCATTTAAAAATTTGATAGATGTTCCTAGAGGAGTGAATAAATGCAATGAGTAAAGTGCCAACAATGAACGCAAATAATTACAAATATTAAATGAGACATACAAACGTTATCCCAGCTTTGTAATTTGTGTACTTCTTACACTTTTCCCCCAGTGTATCCCCAAAAATATTCCCACCTTATATGGTAATAAGACTTTCGCTCCCTGCAGCCGAGTCATTATTTTATACGGCAATTAATGGGCTGCCGTGGGAGTGCAAACATGTAACACATGTAAGCATTTAGATCAAATTGCTGGACGCCAGTACCTTTAAGTACCTTCACACTCCTCCCCCGCGTACCCTCTTTGCCGAATATCTGCTCCTGAGTCCCAGGCTCGGTTTCAGCCCGAGTCTGACAGTTCGTGACTTGGTCTTGGCGCTATGTGAGTTATGGCTCCGTCGTCTGCACGCCAACAACGAAATTATATTTAAAAACACATAACTCAGGAGATTATCATTAAAAGCTGTGGGTGCAGGCGGGGGGAAAGGGAATGGGAAAGGGGCCCGACTCGATTCCAGATCCCCAATCCCAACGAGGACTCCAGGCGATTCGCGCGTGCGCAAAGCTCAAACGGAAGTCGTTAGGTCGAGACGTTCCAAGGCGGCTCGAAATACGCGATACGAGGCGGCTAATGTGGCAAGGAGTCGCCCGAGGGCCAAAGGATTACCCAGGCGAGGAGGAAGGACGGACCAGGACAATGGGCATGAATGAATGAAATGCCCGCGCGTTGACAATAAATTGGAGTTGCATTTAAATAAGCCACCAAAGGGACTGGGGGTCAGGGTGTGAAGTTGCTAATGCGTTTTTGAAGATTCCCTTCCGCGCACAGGGTAATCACCGATAGCCAGGTGAGAAGAGAGGGAACAGGACATTATCGAATGGAAAATTAAATGTATGGTTTCCTCTGTTAAAGAAAATAACACATAAAATTGAACATAAGTTCACAAATGAAAACACTTGTATAAAAAAGTAACTCGTCCTAAAAGAATTCAACGCATGAGGTATACAGCTTTCGTCAGAATAATATAATTTTTAGGACTTATAAGTTATTTTTACCTACTTAAGTGTGTTTTTATATACTTTTTGCTATATGACCAGTAATAGCATAGAGAGTAATAAGAAGTATTTTATTCAAGATGCTTAGTATTTCTATGCGGTTCAGGGCGACCCTTCACTTATTAGTATTTTTATACCCCAGAATGGTGCGTAGATTACGACTCTGGGTTCCTTGGAAGCGGGCTAGTTTACAGCACACAACCCATTGGGTCACGTTTTCTGGCCACCCGACACATGCTCATTTCGGGGCCGATAATTGCCATTTCAATGGGCCTGTCTCAGACAGCCGGATAAGTTTTGCGCAACCAAGCTGTCTTGGCCACAGACTGCATACATAGTGGTTGAATACCTGGCAGGATGGCTAGGACAATTGGTAGCAGCCAATGCCAGACCTTTCATAACTTTATCGATGACAACGCACAAAGGCGCTTGCCTCGAAGACGCTATTCCACACAATTGCATTCGCTGCAGTTTAGTTTCAGTTGCATGTGCAATTGTGTTTGCTCGCTCGCTTGTGTTTGTTTATTTGTTTGCCGCTTGCCAATTTGTTTGCTCTGTCACACGCTCCATTGTGCCGAACCAGGGCTGCTAATTGCACTTGTTGATTGTGTGATAACAGGTTGCTGGCCAAGTGTCCAGCTTGCATAAGTACCATTGCTGCATAAGACAAACTTGTGTCCTCAGCAATGGGCGTGGCAGCCTCGAGACCAACTGTCCGCAATTGTGCACATGTCCTGCGACGGCAAACAAACTTAAGTAGGTAATTTGCAACTAATTTTCAAGTGGTGCGTCGCCAGCATTGACATTGCGACAATTACACAACTGTCTCGGCACATCGCATTGCTCATACGCAGCGTTGTCTGATTTTCCCTGCCACTCAGGTCGCTTTCAGGGGGCCCACTCGATGTCCTCCAGGTGACTTCGCCTTCTGCTGCCGGTAATGAGTGTGAGATGTCTGATTGCAGGTGAATCAAGATGCCGGCCATGTTTGCCCAGCAGTTGCCAGAATACGGTTCGATCGGAGAAAGCCAGGTGCAGATTTATCTAAGCAACTTGGGGCTGAATGTGGGTTTGAGCAATGTCCAAGCCATTAGAGATCTCCAAGGAACAAAATATTTTAACTGTGGTATATAAATTAGTACATTTATTACATAAAAAGAATTCAAACTATTAAATTAAATACTGCACGAGTATATTACACATATCGACTACGTTTAATATAACATAAATAATTTAGATGAAATACAATCGGGGCAAAAGTTGCATCAGTATGAATTCGGCGCGGTATACTTTGTCAAAACAAAGTTTTCATTAATTCATATTTCTTAGAATTTCTTTCTAATCTAAGTGAATTCAATACTGAAAACAATTAAAGTCAAACAATTACTTCTAGACGATTCTTAAGATCTCATTTTTTAAAACACTACCCATCCAACCAGCCAAATAATTGCATACATCCATTACTTCAGGAATTTCAAATATTCAATTTATATTTTTCGTCCGCCCACCACTCAACCGCAACCTTCGGCCCCTTCTGCTGAAACTAAAAACCAATAAATTTGAAAAATATGCGTGACAAATAATTTGCCAAGCCAAAATTGGCATTTCTGCAGGCAGCAGCGGCTCGGGGCTAATAAAAGTCTTCAAAACGAACGCATAAAATTAAATAAAAATTTCACGCAGCCTCCCCACGGCGACAGAATTCGGCTGCTGTGCGTGATTTCCGCCCAGCGATGTCGCCCATGTACGCGCCATTAAATAATTTCCGCCCTCGCCGCCAACCAAAAAAAAATAAATAAAAAAGTACGAGGGCAAGGGAAAAAGTTCTTCAGTCAAGTTCAGAGTAAAGTCACGCATTGCTGAATGCATTTCACAAATCAACTAGAAATATTGCCACGGAAAGTCTGGGATCGAATCTCAATCTGGAATCGAGAAATGCTGTTCAATGCCCCTTCGACGATTTCTCTAAAAAGGTTCGTGGAGATGGAGCTCGGGTTATTATGCATGAGATGGGGCCATTAAAACTGGCTGCTGCTCGCTCAACTTTTGGATGCCATCGTCTTCACATAATTAGGGTATGTAGCGGTACTTATTATGGGTGTTAACGGTTTCGCAGCGCCGTAGCCGGCAGATCAAAACTCATTCGCAACCCCAATACCAAAACAGCGACTGAAACCGAAAACTAGAAACCCGCCTGTCAACTCGTTGAGCTTGGCTAGCGCGTAGAGCTTTAAATTAAAACAGAAAATAAACGTCAGTCACCGGCTTTTAACACAAAACTACGGTCCCAGGGACCAGTCACAACCAAAATAGAGGCAAGAGCCAAACATTTGTATTTAAAATTATGCACAACACTTAAAAATCAACGCGCTTATTTATTTCACTCTGGATTTTCAATCGATGGATCAGCCTGCCGGCGAAAACGTCGCCAAACTGGTTTTTATGAAAATTTCGAAAATGCTAGGGCCCGTTGCTGGAAACTTAATGCTCATAAATGCACTGGGAGTCGAGGCTTTCTAGCTGTTGCAATCTGCTTTAGTGCTCCCATCGGAAAAGTTTCCACTCGTTTTGATGAAAAGTGAAAACATAGCCAGAATAGTTGGCTTGTCGTAGTTCTGTTTGGGAATTATTATTGGACAATTTCTTCTGACCTAGGCCAACAAGACGCGATAGACTTTTATAGGGCATTCGAAGGTTATAAAAACATACATAACGATACAAAAACAAGGAAGAACGCTATAGTCGAGTACCTCGACTATCAGATACCCGTTACTCAGCTAAAGGGACCAAAGGAAAATGGAGATATGCAAGCAGCAAATGCGCCACCTACCGGCGGTAGACAGATTTAAGCGTTGTGGGCATTAGAGTGGGCGTGGCAAAGTTTTTTTTTAAATCAATCGATAGGTATTGACGAGACCAATACATTTCAGTTTAAATTTTTTATCTACCATGAAAATTGTGGGCGCCACAGACTTGGGCGGTTTGTGGGCGTTGGAGTGGGCGTGGCATATTCGCGTAATAAACTTGCGCTGCGCTCAAGCCTACGGAATCTAAATCTTAAAACTCGTTTCTCTATCTTTGATATTTTCCGAGATATCCGCGTTCATATTTACGATTTTTTGAAGTTTGTGGGCGGTTTGTGGGCGTTAAAGTGGGCGTGGCAAACTTTTTTTTAGGTCAGTCGGTAGGTATTGATGAGAACAATACATTTCAGTTAAAATTTTTGTTCTAGGATCAAAACTGTAGGAGCCACAGTTTTGGGCGGTTTGTGGGCGTTAGAGTGGGCGTGGCACTCTTTTGAAACAAACTTGCGCTGCGCAGGAATCTCAGCAATCTGCATGCCTAATCCCAGTATTGTAGCTCTTATAGTTTCCAAGATCTCAGCGTTCATACGGACAGACGGACAGACGGACAGACGGACAGACGGACAGACGGACAGACGGACAGACGGACATGGCTAGATCGACTCGGCTAGTGATCCTGATCAAGAATATATATACTTTATGGGGTCGGAAACGCTTCCTTCTGCCTGTTACATACTTTCCGACGAATCTAGTATACCCTTTTACTCTACGAGTAACGGGTATAAAAATATATTTTTTAATTTTGGCGCTACTGTTTTTTGTGATACGCACATCTTCCAAATTCAATTCGATCGGTTCTATACACCAATAAAAATGCTATGAGTGGTAGGAGAGAAAATTCCTTCTAGTGCCAATTTGATCCTTTTCTAACTTAGGTATGTTCTGCTAGGTAACAAATTTAAAATCGAGTCGTTCACATTAATTGACTAAAACTAAATTATTTGGCTATGACATTTTATGGAACATATATGAATATTTAAGTTAAAACAACAAGCTACTTCGGGTCCGAAGAGTCTCCTTCCCAGCGTTGCAAGCTTCTGACTGATAAATAAAGGGATATACAAAAGTTAAAATCTGAGCTTACTCCCAATCAGGATCTACGGTTCAGTCATAACCAATTGCCAGGACTTCACTTCATCTGCGATTTGGCTTATCTCTTTCTGTGCGCCCTTATGTCTGAACGCCTCTGACCCAAAACAGACCTCCCCGGAAATCCCAAGCCGCATCCAAGCCGCAGATTTCAATGGAAAGCGACAGGCAGTCTGCCGACTGTCCGCCCAGCTAATCTTATCGCCGCTGACGATGCAACTATCGACAAGAGATCGCCGAATCAAACGAACCGCAAACAGAGGAACACGATCGATCGATTCGGAGCTAGATCGAGTGCACAGTAGTCCGCAAGCAATGATTACCCATGCACAGTGCGCCCTTTGTCTCCTATCTCAAATACCGCAAAAAACACACCGGGATCACAGAGGAGTGCAGATAAGAATCGAAATCGTAAAATGGTACGTAAAAATGCGAGGATTCGTAGTTCCCAGAAAAGCCAGGACCAACCCCCTCCTCCAGGATTTCGACAGGACCTACCCTCCGACGAAAATACTCCTACGCAGTCCCTGCCTGTTACATCCTGTGTGCAAAGGTGGCAAAAACTCGGTGCTACCTGCGGAGCATTGGCGTAAAATATGTCCCTCGTCCTGCGTCTAGGTAGAGATTTATTATCCTACACATTTCATGAATGCGATATACGAGTGAGCTAGCAACTGTATCTGCATCTGTGTTCCTATCAGTGTCTGTAGCTGTATGTGTGACGGTTTCCCTGGAAAACTACTACTGCCAACTAAGGCCACGGCAGCAACAACAACACGGGGAGCACAAAAGGTGTGCACCATAATGGCTGACAAAAAGTCGGCCTTAGCCTTTAATAGCACTGAGTTTAACAGCCAACACAAACATGGCCCAACTGCCGAGCACTGCCACAAAAACCCGTCCGTACCTAGCTTGAAGTGGAATTTTAAACATAAGAAGAAGTACACTTTTATAATTTTAATTGGGGGTTAAAAACATCAAAAATATTTACTCATTAATAACATTTTATTTATTTATGATTTTTTGTATGAAACCTCTTATAGTAGATTCGGGAACAGCACATTAACTAACATTCCGCTCTAAATAAAGGCTAAAATATTCAAGACAGTTTCTGTTCTATATCTTTCTTTCTTAGTCATTAAAAATTGTATTTACTGAAAATGTTACCTGAAAATTTCTCTCCGTGCATAGCACACAACTCCATAGAACCCATTCGCTGCAATCCAACAAAATGGCAACACTCGCTTCTCACTTACAACTGAAGCTGGGGCTTCTTTCGTTTTTTCGCATGGAAAAAGTGAAAAGTGAAACTATTTGCTGTTGTTTGGTTAAGCGTTTTAGGGTCCGTCCGTCTGTATCTGAGAGGTGAGTTCTGGCCGGATAGGTGAGTGCGTGCGGATGGACCCTGCCAAGAGGATGGTGGCAGTAGGGCGTCGACTGGAGATGGTTCGCGCTTGGATCTGTGTAAATGCCAATTAGCATAACAAAAACTCGGCGAATGTCTGGGCAAACAGAACGGGAGGAGTTCAGAGTTATCATGGACCGTCAATGCAGAACCCTTACTTTTATCATCCTGCTCCAAAGGGGTCCCCTAAATGCGGACTCAGGTGTCGTTCCCACGTGGGCGAGACGATAATTTTGTGCCCGGGGCTGCAGACTCTCCGCTGATGTAGATTATGTTGGGACAGTATAATCAGCCAGTCAGACGTCAGTGTGGGCGCATAAATTGTTTACTTTCAACTGATATGAAATGTGAAAATCGTGATAGTGTACGAAAGATGTCTTTGGCTGGGGAGAAACGAAAGCAGTGTGGGAAAAGCAGTTTGTAAGCCTTTAAAGGGCGACATCGAGGGTCTTCTTCAAATGAGTTGATCCTCATTGATGGATTTTGTAGCCTAAGCACTTTAAAGAGATCTTAAGGGCCAATTAAACACTTGTTGGACCTACTGATAGCGATGAACAGACATTTTCAAGTTCAAGAACTCCACATGTATAAGTATTATGTGAATTCATTTAGCATTCATAAATCATTATAAATTTAACAAGTTTTCTCCGACTCAAATTTTATTGGTCGTTTCGTCGAGTGCTTAAATGACCCGTAGAAAATCAGAAACCAGACTAATCCGTATGCATGCATAAAATGCTATTTACAGCTTTCAGCATACGTCCCAAGAAACAGCGTGAGGCAGAAACTCGATATAAAATTTAAATTTCAAAATAGTAACACGAATTTCGGCAAACTATTCAATTTAGATCCGAAAACCAAACAAAAATCTGTCAAAATGTTTATTCATACGCGGCAATTTATGTGGCAGTTCGGAGAGGCGGCGACATTGGCAGCCAGCCCATTTTATAGCCCATATTCCAGTACATATTTTTGGGGTGGCTACTAGAACTAGGATGTTCAAGGATACGCTCTGTCCCCGTAGGTAATCAATTTTCCCAGCCGTGACGTCATCATGACGAATTAACACTTTTCCCCCAGCTACATCAAGGCTTCACAATTTGAGTTTTCGGCTTGGGAATCTCGGTTGGACAGACAAGCCTACCACATTCGATTCGTTACGTTTGTTATAACATTTTACTCCCCTCTCGATCCCGCTCGAACCACCCTCTAAGCCGCCGCCCATGTCAGCTCTGTCTACTCCAGTTCAGTGCAGTACTTTCGGACCCCTCCGACGATTGTGTTCCTACTACATGCACCGCCGAGTGGTTGAGGTAAGTGCTTTGTGCTCGGCGTTTTTCCCCATTTCGTTCTTGGATTTTGAATATATTTTCGAGTGGGTGCGGGAGGGCGATACAACTTTTGACGGTGACTGTGTAGTTTTTTCTCCTACTTGTGGCAAGAGCGTAACGAAATTCTTGTGAATATTAATTGGCTGGCCGGGTGCGTTGGCGTCTGTTGTCACCCTGTTATTTTTAAGATATTTTATTGCGACTGTAGGAGTGGCTGAATGACAGGTTTAGTTCTCTAAACGATCAGTGGCTTATCTAAACAAGGACTGCCATTTAATTGCACTGAGTTCATCGGCTTGATTGTAGCTAAATAGAATTGGGTGAAATAGTTGGAAGTTCTGCCATTGTAAATGAGATTATATTGGATAAAAAAAGGACTTTTCTCAGTGCCTTATAACTTTAACTTGGTGCTTGTTTAAACTGATTAACTACATATGTTTTGCACAGTAGACCCCCTTCCAAGTGACCTCTTTCCGAGGGAACCGTTTAGTCCTTTTTGTGATTCAAAATAGTTTCACACATTCCCCTAAAACTTTCCGGTTCATTGCGCCTTACAAGCGATTCGGTGGCAAACAAAGAATGCGTACGATTTCAAACAAAAATATTTTTTCTAATTCACTTGTCAATAATTTGCGTTAAGCCTATAATTATGCCAACAATGCAGATGGCCGCCAAATACTGGAGGAAAGTACACAAATGGAATGCTTAATTGCTGGCAATTTCCAATCCGGCCGCAACTGACTGACAGATCCAGATTCGGATTCAGATTCAGGCAGGCCCGAAACATTTAGCGAAGTAGAAAGATCGGCGCAGCTTTGATTGAGAACCCAGCCAATCCCCCGCAACCCCTAAGATGAATTGTAGTGCCAGCTCTTGGACCTCGAGGGTTGTTTGCGGTCTGGTTTTCGGTCTGGTCTGGTTGGATTGGACTGGATTGGATTGTGTTCTTTCTGCTCTGGGGAGTGAATCTGGATCTGGATGAGTGTTGTGCGTGGTTATTGGCGGCTGTGCCCACTCGAGCATCTCTTGGCATAATTTCAAGTGGACCACGGCACTCAAGCTGGGCTGGTTGAGGTCTTCGTCTGGAAACTTGATATTTGTGTTCGAGGGTACATACAGTCCTACCTGATAAGGTTATAGCAAAAAACAGCTATGTTGAAGAATTCTTTTAATTTAAACGTGCATTTTAGGTTATAATAAACGTTGAGAAGGCGAAAAACAAAATGATGTCCTAGCATTTATATATGGTTTTTGTTGTTATAAAGTTATTGAAATGTACATATATTGTATGCAAGAAAATAAAAGGTAAGTTATGAACACTATTAAGTCCTGCATCAACAAATACCTTAAGCCACATTACAAACTATTTGTTTCCTTTCCTTGTTAGTAATTTTGTTCAAGATATTTATTATTGGAGCTCGTATCTCTTCACCACCCACCTTCCTAGTATTGTGTCTGCGTACCAATCAAAAGTCGAAGAGGGGTCGCATTTGCGTAGCGCTCTTTGCGTAAAGCCGTTTAATTGGCAGTGCACCTTGGCAACACGGCACCCGTGCCGCATAAGTTGCCCGAAAGGGCTGAGGGTGCTCTGTTTGTGGAGAGTGGCGGGGCAGGTGCTAGCCATGACAACAACCGATTGATTGGCTTCGCAACATTTGCGCAATTTATATCAAGCGACCAGAAATGTGGCACACAATCCGCTTGTCAGACAAACGTGAACGTGGCATGTGCGCCTAATTAGCCAACAGCCGCAAGAATATTATCCTTTTGTGGGCTCGGCTACTCAGTGAAAATCGGCGATGCCAATTAACGCGATTTGTGCATACTTGAAGAGGTCCGATTCCAGCATAAGCCACCTGTCGACTCTAATTGGTTGGCCCCTGCAACATTATAAGAATTATGATGTTATATCCATAACATCGGGGTGGGAACTCGTTATTTACCTAGTTTTTTAATCCTTAAATTACTCTTATCTTACATCCTAATTGGTGCTTTAGATTTGTAGACCACAGTAGGAGAAAGTAACAAACAAAAAGTAATTATAATCAATGGCAATCAAAGAATGAAACCCTACCTTTGGGTGCTTAATGCTTGGCAACAAGGTTCTCGTTTCTTTTTCCACGTATTTATTCAACTGTTAGTCAGAACATATTTACATAGAGAGTCGTGTTTATTTGACCGTGGTAGCCACCCTGGCGACCCTTTCCACGCATTTTCACCAAGCACCTGACACCTTTTTTGGCACGACAACCAAATATTCTAGAGTTTTATGATCTATTTGCATTTGCCAAGCCCTCTGACCTTAAGCAAATAGCAATAACATGAAGCACTTGAAATGTGTGAACCGAAGGTGAAGGACAAGGTATCTGTAGATGGAAAAAATCCTAAAAGGCATGACAAGTGTTTTGGTTTCAGGGAGATATGTGTGAAATAAACTCACGTTTATTTAAATGGGCAGTAGATCCGCTCAAAAATAATACGTTAGGATGTACTTCTCATTCCCTTAAGGGGTTTTTAAAGTCATTTTGATATTTATGAAAATAAATAATAGTATAACATTTCAATACGTTTTTAGTCCGAATAAATTATCCTGACTCGGACTCGAAGATCCTGAAGTAAGTCTACATTTCTCCAGTCTCCTGACAGTTAAGCATTTGGCTACCAATTTGATTAGTCATTTACGACCGGGCTCCAGGCACAACTCCCTTGCGAGGGAAGACCCAATGCCAACACCCAACGCAAATACGAGGGGCCCGCATCTTCTTCCCCGGATTCCTGTTTTCTCATTGAGGAGACGCACACGCATACAGTTGCTAATGATGCTGCTGCCAGTTTGTCTGGTCCGAGATATGGAACTGAAAAGAGTAAATAACCTGGCCAGAAGACGGTGGCCTACCTACCGGGCCCGAACCGATCGAGCCGAACTACCTACCTGCTGCAGTCTGGAAATATTTATCGATCGGCTCATCCATCGGCGAGTTATGAAAAATTTACTTTCGTTACAACGGCGGACATTAAGCGGGGACGTCATGAAGTCTGTGCCGACCAGACAAGTCGGAGAACCTTCCTCACAGCGTGAGGTTCCCCTGGAGGTGCTCGAGTGGTCGGGGCAGATGCATACGTTACTTTTATAATTTTTATGGTCCGGTCAGGTATTTTTTCCAGGGGTTCTCCTTCTCTCCGGCGACTCTGAATGAGCATTGAGCCGTCGTAAACTCCTGATGAACCTCATAAATAATATGTGTTTCGATTTTTATTCCTGTTTCTTCACACTTTGCGCTGCACTTTGAGGGAGGGACTGCGACGGAGAATGAGAACGAGAAAAGGAAGCAGAGCAAGATCGCCACGATCCATAAAACCCATGTCAAAAAGTTAACCCACATGTCCAGAACCGAAAGTCAAGAATGAAATCATTGGATTCATTTTGTCCAATGTTCAGCCTACTTAACATTTTCCAATAATTTTCCCCCAAAAATATGTGGAACAATGGGAGAAATGTCCACCACCTCTCGGTGCAATGAAATTTACTTGAAGGTTCTCGGAGGATCCCCGTAGAGTTGAAAACTAAGCAGCTGCAGTTTCTATTCGGCCATGTTTGTGGCTCTTCAGGGACTCACTTCTATGTAAATAATAATATTGTCAAATGGGCTCATGGAGGCTGTTCAAACAATCGGGCTGTCGCTGATTAATTTTTCCCATTTGTCACTGAGATCTCAAAAATCTCAATTTAAGTATTTACCACTTTTATGAACCCCTATAATCAGCATTTTCCTTAGAGTTTGGCGTCGAATGACCAACTAATGGACTCTGCTACATATCTGTTCGATTTAAAAATAAACACAGTTTCTAGTCTCATGAACTAACAACATGTCATATTTCTATACATACCATATACCATATAGAGTCAACGCTAGTACCGTTATAAGCCCACCAGCGACCGAATCCCCAAGCCAAGACCTATACTAAAATCGAGTTCAAGGCAATCTCTAAGTCATCGCACCTCATAAAAGTCGATCATAAAAACGTTGGCGACATAAAAGCTCAACTTAACTCTACTCAACTCGGCTTGGCCCAACTCACCAGGTCGGCATAAAAACAATATCTTATTGAAAATTTGGAAATCGCACCCAAGAAGAGAGAGAGGACCACCGGCACGGATCTCCGCGGTCTGATACGATTCTAAGTAGTCGAAAGACATTTGGAAAACAAATTACAAAATTACGCTAAATGACAAGTCCCTTCGCAACTCAAATGTAGCGGCCTTAACGATCAATAATGTCACATAAGTCACTGATTATTGGGGGCCGAGGCCCTAGAGAAGGCGGTTCATTGGTTTTATGGATGCCGCTAAGATCGAACAAACTGATCGGGGGTCGTAAAAAGTTTTCAATCTACCGATCGACCTATCGCAGGTGCGAAATGGTCTTTGGAACCAGCTCTGTTGTGACTTTTTGATATGGCTTTACGACTTTTTGGTCGACATTTCGAGACAGTCGCATCGAACAAAGATCGCTTCTCTCGTATGTTAAATGTTTCTGTTTTACGATCACACGCCTGATCCTCGCGGATCGAACAAATCGTTTAACGCCGACCCTCGTCCCTCTGGTGACCCCGTCCCGAAATTCGGAAATTATGCAAATCTATGAGTACCAGCGATAGTTCTTTTTGTCTGGAATCCGAGAGTGCTCGTAAAAAATCAATAAAAAATATCGTTCAACATGTATTTTCTATATTTTTCGCTGTTTGAGGATATCCAGTCCGGTTTCCCAAAATTCTACGGCTCATAAAGTCTAATAAAAATTTAATTCAAATTAAATGGACCCAAATCATCGTTGATAAGTTCGTAGTATTGCCTCATCAAAATTAGCCTATCGGCGGCCCCTATACTTAGAAAGAATAAAAAATACACAAAATGTTGTATGCTGCAAAGTGCCATACGGATGACAATATCTTCGATTTTAAAGCTCGCCACACACAAAGACTACCTACATCTTTAAGTAGCTAAAAGTGTGTTTTCTATGCTGATTTTATGGCATTCTATTATGATCTATTAGTGACCATTAATTGATAAGCCAAATGAAAAGGGTGGACTACTTTAAAGCAAGTGTATGCTTTCAACTCGGTTTGGTTTTTTATTTATACCTCGAACATGATCTATTAGTCAGCATTAGCTGATAGGAAGGAAATGGGTATCGTGCGCGGTGAAACAAAATGTAAACGTTAACATTTAATTTGACTTAGAAAGCCTCATGTCTTTTATTAAAACTCTGCCCAAGCGGCATTTCTTTTGTTTGTTTTGTTATATTTACTTATATTACTAGTAGAGGCTTGAATTTTGGATCAAATTTGGTTAGTTAGTTTAGTTTTTGAATTTATCTCGCGATCTGTTACTGTTTTACCTGATCCGTGCCGAATTTCCAGACGCCTGAGTGTCTAGCAATTCCACTGGAAGAACAGTGGCCAAGGGTTTCTTCGCGGGATCGGCTTCCCGGACAGTTCGCTGTGTGTCCTCGCACCAAGGCCAACTCCCAGCGAGCGATCTCGACAAGGAAAGGTCCTAAAACATCGCCAGACAGCTAGACGCCCCGTTTAAAGTGCAGGGAAAACGGCTGGACTGCAGATTCGCTGCACAGCATGGGATTGTAAGGGCCGAGGAAGTTGCAGTTGTATTGGAGTTCAAGGTGCAGGTGTCTGTGGAATGTGGAATCTCCCAAACAGTTGGCAGCGTCATGTCGTCTGGGCTGAGTTCTCGGGTAATTGTGAAAGTCATGGCCAAAGAGCCCTAATGATGCTTGAGTCGAATTGTCATTAGGCTTGCCCGGTGTTTGGCCATCCGAAGGTGCATTTCTCTACTTGGGCATTTCAAGGCTGCCTTTAGCTGCCACTAAACATGATTGGCGACTATTTTGCGGACTCTGCTAGACTTATTGCGATTTGAAATCCTCCGAAATACCAGCTGAGTCGCTTAAATTCCACCTCAAAGGACCGTAACTCAGATTTTGCTTTAATCGATTTATTAGGAAAGCTGCGTTTAACTTTCACAGGACTCACACCCAACTGGGCAACATCAGATGTCGATGCAAGGATGCCCCACAACCAATGCCACGCCCCGGCAGCCGCCCGCCCACAATGATGAAGAAGAGCAAAAGCGATATAAAAATTGTTGTACATATGACAGGGTGTTGCTGTGCGAGTGTGTGTGCCGAAGCATTGAAAAAAGTAAAGAACTTCGACAGACGGAAACAGGAAACCGGAAGTCCATCTTGCTCACAGTGTCGACGACAGCAACATGGTGGGGAAATAGGGGGAAACTGGTGGTAAGGTGGGACAGGGGGATGGTAGAGGGTGGCAGGTCCAAGATATTTTTATGCGTTGAAATTTTTCAGCTGGACCAAATCGCATACATCATAAATACATATAAAAGTATCCGAGTGTGTGTGGGTGCCCGCTCGCAACTTCAATAATCATTATCAGCAGAACGACAACGTTGTCGCTGCCCCATCGCCCACACTTTGCGGCATCATGTTGCGGAAACAGATAACGCACGGACACGACTACGGACATCTGGTGGAGGGGAAGGAGTCCGTCGACGCAGCACATAACATTTAATGCCGATAGTTCGGGGGTCCTGATTCCCGTGCTGTCCTGCCAAGACGACAACTCGAGCTTCAAATTGAAATCAATGATGCGCAAGCTTGTGCCACAAAACCAGGAGTGGAAAAAACGAAATATGAAAGCCACTGGCAGGGGCTGCTCTAATGTAGCAGCAACATATGGGGGTTCCCAGGCCAGCGGGCCGGGCAACAAATGATGCGAGAAACCGTAGCCACTCGCCACCCGCCAGGCACTGACGCCGGTGTCCGGACTTCGGAGCTGGGCTGGAAGTTTGCAGTCCAGCCGGAACCATAAAAAAGTGTTAATGTATTTGCAATCTCCAGGAAAGGTACAGCGCACAAAAAGCGAAATTTATAGAAGAAAATATGATATGGCTGGAATTTCCGATGCTAGACTTTGGCCAAAAGAAGCTTACGCTTACAGGTTTCGCAGCCAAGATAATCTCGCTTAAAGAGCGCACAGCCAAATAGGGAGTTCTGTCATGGGAATCGTACGCAAAATGATTTTTCGTTTAATATTCACATATTAAATCAAGCTGTTTGGCAGGCATATAAACACGCCACCATGGGGTCTTAAAATAAAGTTATTCGATCACGCCGCAAGTCAACAACAAATCAAACAAATCAAACTACCGGCTACTTGGTAATATAGTTCAACATCAACCCACGCTTAAATGCACAGCTCCGAAAATGGTATACAAATTAGTCGATAAACCCCAGTTAACATAATACATGGCCCCAAGTCAGGAGATTGAGAGACTTGCTTTGCAAATCAAATCCAACACACTCCAATCAAAATTTATGCAAAATCAACACTTAACGCTAATGATTGGCGACATGCTAAAAAATCGTGGACAGTTCCCGGACTTATCTGCATTCAGAGCAGCGAATCTATGCGATATCAGATACGACTTTCAGACCATTAACATATTCGGAACTTAATGCGTATTTTTCTTGTGGGGACAACAGCTGTAGCGCTTTATGAATGATCTGAATTGACCAAAGAGTAGAACTTTCTGTAACATATTTTTATTGACCTTTTATACCCTTCAGTTCTATAAAGTTAAATATTTAAATTTAACTGTTAGTTAATGATTGCCAAATTATGGTCAAGACAACGAAAACATTTGTATGACATCCTAATCCAAAGACAGGTTACCAACTCTTTGTTTCCCCCTTCTCACCATTTTTGTTCCTGCATTTCGACTATATTGGCCCATAACTTATACTTAAAGAAGTTGTCAGTTGACAGCCAGAAAATGTGAATGGAACTAAATTTGATTTCAAATAGTCAGAGCTAAGAGTTCGGCTGGAATTCGGCGACTGTTGAATAAATATATTTAGGCCCATCTAATAGGCTTATCGCGTAGTGGCGAAGGGAGTTTCTTCGCCGAATATAAAAAGGGCATTAACCAATTTGTTTAACCTATTTGGGAACTAAATGCTCGAAGACATCAAAACAAAATACGTTAATCATCAACCAATTTATATTTAGGGTGCTTATTTCTAATAATGTCATAGCTTCGAAGTTATTTTGTAGTACATACAGATATTTTTAGTTGTCGTGAAAAAATATAAAAACTAGCGAGCTATAGGCTGTGGTCGAAAATGTTAAGAAGTTTTATTATGATCAGTTTTTATTTTACAACTTTAGCATTTGCGAAAGGCACTTGTTTGACTTGATTGGCATAGTTACTTAGTTTCGACGGTATTTATTGCTTATTTAATTTGTAGTCCTTTCTATTGAGCTCTGGTTAACAAGGATGACATTTTTGCCAGCAGGAGTATAAAAGTGTTTTTTACAGAAGATGTGCGTGGTATCGGAATACCCATGAAGATGCAACCATAATCCAATATTACATAGCTCGGACACCCTCGAAGGCTCTTCGAGAAGTGCTCGTCAGCCGACATGTCCCAAGTCCTTGTCTCTGGCTCTTGGCAGGCTTTTATCTGGCTGTTTTGCGGTGGGGCGGGGCTCGAGGTTCGAGGCTTGGTGTTTGGTTTTCGGTGTTTGGTTACACCACCGCAGTCCGTTCTGGAACAGCCCACAGATGAGACCCTTGGGGTCGGGTTCATCGTCTGATGTTCGGGATCTGCGCTGTAAGTAACACATTGTGCGAGCATACATACTTATTTATCGATGGACGCGTGTCTGTTTATTAATTGAAGTATTTGTTCAGTGTGTTGTCGTCATCGGCGTCGCCGCCTGTCGTCTGTTTGTTTTTCCATGGTTGTTGTTTCTGCGCCGCGTCAACACTTGAAATTTGAAACATTCCCAGTGCCGCACTTCTTCTTTTCGGTTCGATCGGCTTGCTACTTGTTTACATTAACCAATTAGCGTGTGGCGGGGGCTGGCAGGTTGGGGTTAAGACCTTTGACATCCCATTGACATGTTTCGACCCATATTTGTTGTGACAAGGTGCGGGGGAGTGTGTGCCCCTGAACAACTGACACATAACCGTCAGAAAGGTGACCCCTTATCCCACGCATTTTTTCGCCTAGCAGGTGCAGAGCTTGTAATCCCATCTGTAAGTATTATTAGAAAAATGACCACAGAGCTTGCAAGTGTACTTATCCTAGTGATGGTAAAATATTAAGATGTTTAATAAAGGTATTGTCTTCCTCACTTTACCACACCTAAAGAAAGGATAGATAAAATAAAATACACACAAAAATATAAAAAAGAAGGCTGGCATATACTTTTTAATTATCTATATTTAGAATCAGTTTAATTTAGTTACTTATCTTTAAAGCATTTTATGGTTTCGAGTGTTTTAGTCCTAACTGAATACCACAAATGCTAATACTGAAAAGTATTTTTTTTAGGGGAGCATATTTAGTTATATATCTTGTTTATAAAATCCGGATTCCAATTCAACATTTCACGAAAGTATAAATTATAATATGCCGATTTCATTTACATACATGTTTTATCTTTCAACAAAATTAGACTTTCCCAGTTTCTTTCCCTAACCGATTTGCAGAGCTTGAACCGATTAAACGGATGGGGGTTTTTCTTTCCCCATCCACAAACTATCTATCTCCCCAAACCCACGCGATAGAATACGGGTGCTTTGAGGATTGGTTTTTGTGTTATCAAAACAAATTGCACTGCCAGCAGCAGGCGCAGAATCGCCGAGTATTGGGGCAGGAAATTTTATTTGGCAACCCCACCACTTAACCCGGACCCCAAATCTCCACAGCCCTCACCTTTCGCCCGTCGTGGCCACATCCCACATAATGATGATGCGCAAGTGTCGCGTGCACCTTTTTTCCGATTTGGTGATGGTTCAGGAATCAGGGTTCAGGATCTGGAATGGGGATGGGGGATGTTGGATTCAGGACTCAGGATGCGGTGTATTAGCCAGGCGTGTGGGGCTGCGGTTGTGCTGGGATGCCTGCAAGGAGATTGCCCATAAAAATTCCATAAAGATAGCGATTTATGTGCGAGGGCCGTGGAAAAGGGTTGCCAAGTCGATGCGTAAATTGATGTGGCTTCTGCTGTAATGGCACTTCTCATCTCGCCAGCTCTGCATCTCGGCATCATCAGCATTTGTTGCTGACATTTTCGCTACTTAGTGGGGTGCGATATTTCGGAAAACGTATATATACTTATTTTTTGTCATTCTTGAGGTCTTTTGTGTGGGGCGCAGTGTGGAAATGATTTGCAGGTGGTTATTAATCAAATTAATGTGGTTATTGATAACGGGCTGAATGGCTCGCCCTAATGTTGTCGCCTCGCTATTGTTGATGTTCGCCGCTTTAAGTGGAACGCCAGACGAGAGACTTCAGACAGACGCACATTTTACAAGCTTTTAAAAACAGATTATCTTATCCCATCTGAATGGAATGGCTCGGGGAACAGGAACACGGGCCGCACTTAATAGAAAACCAATTCCAAAGTTACCAAATTTACATTCGAATCAAAACGAAAGCGCCGCCTTGCGTCGCAGGGGAAAGTGTAGAAGAACCATTCCGATTCCGAAAACATCGGTAATCATTCCTGCCGACTCTGAAATTGAGACATCAAATTGGTTAGGGATCAGAGGGAAAACCACTTAAATCACCTGAGCGACAAGCGGCGATAACGAGAGAAAAAAGAAACCACAAGCCCGAATGACCAGAAAACAAATCAAGTGCCTTGGTCGGAGAACCTATTTCCCGAAAAGGAGGCAGACTGATTTATTTAGAGATACTAATTATGTGATGTCTGTTTCGGTATAAGATTCGATTTGAGGGGCACGGACAAAAAGCAGAAACAAATGACGACAACAGGTCGTGGCAACAACAAACACAGCGTTGACAGTCAAAGTGCATCTTAATTTCTTGACGATGGGCCACGGCCCAGTGGTCAGGGAGTAACTCCAGCTCCATGTTTCCGAGTCGGACTGGGCACGCGATACTCGTTTTGAACTGAAAAATGCAACAACTGACAGTTGGCTTGGCAGACAGGTTGACAACTTAGTCAAGCGAGGGAAACGTATAAGTCGCGTGAGGGAGAATCGGGCTGGAAAGATAGGCAATGTGGAATAGATGTCTCTCTGAAGGGCGGGTTCTGACAACATGTTTGCAATATGGATAAGTAAACCACAATTATTCATTTGAGACATGTTGATTAGCTACCTAGCCGATGAGGATGTAGATCCAAATTTGATGCTCGCATTTATTTATATTTATTTTCTATGTAATGGACCTTGCCTTAACAGCAATTATGCTTCAGTCGAGCGCTCGACTTACTTACCATACATATTACCATACATATGAAATAATTTCTTATGGTACATATGTATATATTTATATATTATATTACATATTGGACGACCTGAGTGTAGAGATATTTACAGAGGTTGTGCTTGTATGTTAAGAAGGTTAAAATGAAACTATATATACCATAATTCCCCGCGGATTGGCTACCAGCACCTCCCTTCTGAACTGCATTCCGCCACGTATCTGGGAGCAGGCTAAGGGCCCTGTCCCAAATCAGAAGCCCCGCCAAACCCCTTTTCCGATAGGCGAAATCGCGGTTCAATAACTCAGCAACGTAAACAACTTAATTAGCAAGCAGGGAGCAGCAAAAAGCACTTGCACACCAAGACCAAGAATGTCGGGGGGTAATTAATTTCGAACGCATGCCAAAACCAATCCTGGTTGCTGTCCACCCGCTGATTATTATGTGAGTCCCACATCGCCGGCTCCAGTCCCCCAGATCGGTTGTCTGGTAGCACTGCTCCAAGCTTCAGCTTTCGAGTATATGTTTTTGTATATTTTTTGTGGGTTCGCCTACACGACTACGCGAGGGGTTTTAGGGGCTCTCGAAGCGTTGGCGGTGCGTGCGTTTTTTGCCTAATTAATGGCGGCAATTTGTAAACGTCGCGAAATGCGCGAAAATGTATTTGCCAAATGTGAAGCGGTTGGGGCCAACTTGGTAATAAGAGACTGGTATGGAAGGGTGAGACTGCAGTTCTCTTTTTAAGGCGCTGATTGATCAGCAGTCCATGCTGAAGCTGAACCGCCTTTCCGGCACACAGGAAAACATGTTTTTAAATTTCGTGGGAATCCATTGGACGTTCTTCTATCAAATTATAAACCTCTTTCAGTTTATCTAATTTATTATGTTTTTACCATCAAAACTATTTAAATTATGAATTATTTAAAATTATAAACTAGCAATGTTTTTACCATTTAACCATTTATTTAAATTATGAATTATTTAAAATTATAAACTGGCAATATTTAATAAACAAAACATTTGAAACATTCCAATTTTAATTGACTTAATTTGTTAATAACCTTAATTCAAAAAATGCTCATTAGGTCTTGATGCCATGTAGTACCCCACAGCAATCCTTAAGCATTAAAACATCAATATATTCTTATTTTTCCCCGTGCATTCCCAATAACGTTAACGATGATGATGGAGATGACGATGCGCTGCATGCTGATGAACGATCATCGGAGGATCGGCATGGATCGACATCGACGCTCACCCATCGAACCACGTAGCGTGATAATATTTTTGCGAAATTATTCGACTGGCATACATAAGCAGCACGCGAGCGCCATAATCCATAATCCATAATGTCGCCAAGTGTCGACCGCTGATCGTCCATCGCTGATCTCGCCTAATAATGTTGTCACGTCAGTTCAACGGCTTGTGACACATCAGAGGATTGCGAAAACGAGGCACAAATCGAAGAGAAATGCGCTGAATTGAAATGGAATCGAGTGATTTACGAGGCAATGGCCGACAATGGCGGGGAATAATTCCGAATGTGATTTTGGGGTGTAGGGCCGCTTGATCTCGCCGGGAACTGCAGTCGGCGATTTATGGCCCCCATAATTGTCATGGCCGTCTGTATGGCCAACAAGTAGCTACCGCTTGGGGTCCCGAGAAACTGGACCCTGGTGTACGGATATACCGATTTCGGAATATGGCACACCACCAGCTGGGCTACCGTTTAAGCTTGATAAGGGACAGGGACACCGACGCCACATGTGGCCGGCGAATCTGCGCAACAAGATCGCAATTAATTCACGCGGATAAATCTTCAAGTGCTAACTACATGACAACAACAAAGTAGTTACACTCCTTTTCATACCCCACACACAAAATCACGAGCTCTCGGTCTCGTGAGTTCCCGGTCTCTCCTCTGATTGCATTCTGCGGCTAAAGATTCTGCTGGGCAGATTCTGCTGGGGAGATTCTCCGGGGGAGATTCTTCTCCACGGTGCCTTCCGTTCGGTGTCTGTTCGTTTAATTTCAATTTGTTGCCGCTGCAAAATTTATGATGGTTATTAGCAAAAGACGTGCGGCCAGCACATTCCTCATCATGATGTTCGGCCTCCTTTCCTTGGGCTTCCTGTCGCCTCGCACTCAGGATCCCTTGGCTACCGAAACCGAAACTCCATTTTCTGCACGCCTGCGCAGCAGCAACTTGCGACTTGCAGCTCGGCCAACGTGCGGTGGCAATGTTTACTCGCCTCAGACAAATTTCATTGTAACCCGAGTAACTTGGTAGTGCGGCCGCCTTGGCTTTGGGCTTTCTCGGCTTTCTGTCCTTCTTTTGGCCAGGCAATGTAGTCGCCTTTGTTGCCGCGCTGCCGTTTGTCTAGGTAATTGCGTTTATAGTTTGTCATGTTGGCTCTCTGGTGAGGCTGTTTTGGGTTGGCTCTCGGTTGGAGGTTGAGCTTCTGTTACAGTTTCATTTGAAATCGCCCCGCGAAGGATTGTAAGCCGGCGCTTGTTTTGGCTTATCAAGATCCCCTGATTGATAGGCGCTCAAGTGTTTACGGAATTCATTTACACTTGGACAAAAATTATTTTGATTTGTGCCTAATAGTGGAATTTTAAACCTAATTTGCATTAAAGTTAATACGACCGTTTTTTGTAAAGTACTTTAAATTATTAAATTTGGGGACACCGACAGATATTAAAAATGATTTTTATAGTTACTACTAAGAAAATCCCTCTATATTTTTGTTGATAAGAATTGTAAGGTCTTTTAAGGCGCATAGAAATTTCAGTTGTACAAAATAAAAAAATAAGAAGTTTTATTGACATTTTCCTCATAAATCAAATAAATAATTCTGGGAAATTTGTGGACTTACGTTATATTAAATATGAGAGAAAAAATTAAAGGTAACAAATATAAATCAGCTTTAAGCGGCACCTCACAAATAACATTATTTATGCAAATCTTGTATGCCTTTGTATTATTTTGCAAAACTATTCTAAACTCTTCGCATGATCCTGCTCATTGCGGATGCCTGACACAGTCCCAGGCCTGCTATAATAAATTATTTAATTAGCACTTATTACCATTTTTGATCACCTCTGTCGGGGTGCGTGGCAGCCCGCCAAACTATCGGATAAGATCGCCAACACGTCGGTTGGGCCGACTCCGTGGATCATCACTCATAGAGGCGATCGGTGGGGGTCTCGGGGTGTCGGGGTCCCCAACCTCGAGGGTGTGACAAATTTTCGGTCATCGCGTTGCCGATTCCCCGGATGGCCGGAAAATACTGATCTCGGTGTGTGGCTGGCGACGATCGACAAATGCGCTGTTTACCTGCAGCAACACGAACTCTGGATGGCCCAGAGCAAAGTATCCCCATCCGAGAATCCATTAAGTTGTTAATCATATGCGCAGCGAGGCTCCACCGGGGAGTACTCAGTGTCCTTTTCGGGTATCCTTTACGCCGGCTGGCTGCCACAATTAATATGCGTCCAGCGATCGTAATCAATTCTCAGCCAGCGCGACGCATAGTCATCGTAGAACTCGTACCGCTGCCAGTCCGAACACGTGCGGGTCATTAGTCGCAGTCACGCATTTTGAGTCGAGCCGGTGTCCGAGATGGAGTAGGGAGTATGGAGTGGCACAACCCCCACCACTGACCATCCAGATCCCATACCACCTCCGCGCGTCCACTTAAACAATCCGCCGACATGGGCGACTCCACCTCTGCGGCATGTCCGTTTCGTTGATTTTAGTAGGAAATGATTTTGTACGCTTCGTTCAACTTGGATTTTGTTTTCGGCCTTTGGCGCTCAGCTGCCCTCCACGGACTGCGAAATTTTATGAGTAGATGGAACTGAATTGCTGGCATCTCTACTTCTGCAGGTCGGTTCTTTGTTGGGTTTACCTTAATGGGTTCTAATGAACCATGGCATCACTGGCAACCAACCAGTCGCCTATCAATGACTACTGATTCAGAGCCATGGGTGTCAACCATCATTCAGTTGGGCGAGGATCCGGAAAAGCAACCAAATTCGTTGCTTTTCAACTTTAAATTCTATTGGATGGCATGGCGTAGTCAGAACTTTAGCTGTAGCTGATTTTAAGTAGACATTTATTAAAAGAATAGTTTCAAAAAACATAAAATCATTTAAGATATTTCAGTTTCTTTAAATAAATCGATATTTAAGCGATTTATTAACACTTAAGAAATTATAAAAGCAAATATAACACTTTTTGAGTGCTTAGGCTTGGGTTTGTCTTTTTAAGCATTTAGTTACTGAAATCAAACAATTTACCACTGTCTTCAATGCATTAACTTGGAAAATTACAACACTTAATGAGTCTGCCACAGTCAATTTCCCCAGTCACGTGCGAGGAAGCCGCGCAGCTAAAAGCAAACAATTTAGATCCCATAATATCCCATGGTACACCCCCTAGAACCGACCCACTAAATCGATTCATATTCCTAGGGCTGCCAGGATATGGTCTATAGGGCACCAGTAGTTTGGCTTCCTTGCGCATTTCACGATGGCAAAATGCCAACAGAGAGCACGCTTTTAACCTTTTCGCCCTGCAGCGAACGATTTCTTGTAGCTTCGATTAATGGGTACTAATGCACTGCTAATACATTAGAGAGGCTTTGGGCCTCAAAATTACTGGCACGTGCGGAGAAATACCGACAAATTTGTTATGATAAATAAACAAACAGTGACACATATGAAAAATATATATATTTATTACTAATATCTGACAACAATTTATGCGGCCATTAACAGCGCCAATACAACGTGTTTATTTCAACATTTTGCCCAGCCATAAAAAGTAAAAAAAATGTAGCCAAGGGGGCAAATGGAAGAAAGAAATAAAATAAATAAATATTAATATCTTGAAAATCAATCAAAATTCAAGGCATAACCGTTCGGCCGGCGCGTTCCGGTTGGACGAGTGCAAAATTCGCCCATAACCCATAAACGGTTCATAAATTCAAACACCCACGAAAAGTATTATTCACCCAGAGCGAGTGCAAACAAAAGACACAACAATATGATTATTTGAATCGATCGTCAGGCCGACGGATTTGTGTGGGCCTTCAGTGGGTCAGTTGTGGGTCTCAGAGAAAAGTGATAGTAATGGCTCAATAATTGGATTATTAGGGCTTCGACTGAGAGTATTTTACTAAATACTACCTCCTTTTCGATTCAACATCACTTTTTGGCCAGTGTGTTTAATGTATATCATAAATTACATTTCCCCGTTCTACACCTTCATATAAAATATGCTAATGTATTTCCTTCAGTGTTGATATATTCGGTTGAATTGAAGAGGAAGTTCTCCGCCACCCCCATGCTTCTAGCACGTAAATTTATTCCACTAATAAAAATGTTGAAAAAATAAATTAGCGAAATTCCGGAAATTGTAACAAATTAACATTAGCACAAATGTAATTAGTAACGCCGTGTGGAGGGCGCTTTTTATACTCGGTTCATTTTCCGTTGCGCTGGAAATAATTCAAGTATTGTAGACTACAGGTATTATATCATAATTAGAACACCATAACTTTCCATGTTACTTAAAGCTTTAGTGGTTAAAAAGAAGAAGAATTGTGGAGAATTAATTTTTAGTTAAAATAAAAACCAGTTGCATAGGAAATAAAATTGTAAATGCACGACAGGTGGCTAGCTCCAAAAACACTTCCATGCCTTGTAAAATTTTGATTACAATTTTATTTGTATGAAACCTTTTCACTTTCTGGTGGGTGTGTGTTTGAACAGCTTGCCTGCATTGTTGACACAATATTGTTTATTTGCTCAACTTGTAAACATTTTCGGTGACGAACTAGGAAGGCACCGAAACAGCAGCCGTCGAATCAGAAGGTGTTATACAATAACTCATTAATAACATGTAATGCTGGACAGGGAACCATGCATTACCAGCTGCCTCGGAGCTGGATTTCCCGATAAGATATAACAGGGAAAGTCATGCAGAACTTCCGTTTCAGTGGGGGAGTTTACGAAGGGGCTGCGAGCATAATTACCCGACTTTCCTAGCTGCAAGCTCCATTTGAGCTTCCGTTCTGGAGCAAATGCAGCAAATTTACCAATCCCTCATTCCGTTTCCCCGCCCCAAAAATGCATTATTAATTGCTTTGCCTTTGATTTATCTAAGGAGCAGGCTCCAGCCGACCTCAGTGCCGGCACCCCTGAAACGCCTGAACCCCCTAGCGCCCTAACCCCCAGAAACTTATGCAACCCTTGGAGCATTCGCCATAACGCTCCACTCGCAATGTTTAATTGTGGAAATGAGAAATATGCGGAAGCGTTGACGATTCCGCTCCAGCGTCTGCTGCACTTGTCGCATCACTTGATGCGCCCAGCCCCATTTTCAGTTTCAGTTCCAGTTCCAGCCCGTGTCCGTGTCCATGCACATGCCACTGCCCCTTTCCCTGCCCGTCTATATCCCACCCACGGGCCACCCCATCCTCCCTTCCACCCCTCGTTAGCTGGCATGTCAGCGGCATTGTAAGCCCTGCGACTACGCTGAGAAAAATACTAGTCACCTTTGGATGTGTTTTAATAGTTTTCGAACTTTCTACCCACGTTCAAAACAAAGAACTTGTACGAGCATTGAAATAAATTTACTGATAAACAACAATTCTGCTGGTAAAAAGGCTTTAACCGACAAATGATGGCTAAATTTACGAAGTACAAGTAGTTGTAATCAGCAGTAAATTCAAACAAACTTTGTTGGTAAAAAAAAAGGGTTTAAAATTCCATCATTTGATCATTGGTCACAGTACTGCAGTATATACATTTTTGTGTGCAGCACCACTTCCACTAAAAGCATGAGTTCCTCAATAAACCCACCTATTATACGTGGCATATTTTGTCAGTGTAGCCAGCATCTGTAGCTGTCTATTCCACTCCCACACACGCAGGGTCGCCACTTGCCGCACTGCCCCGCCCCCTGCCTTCCACCTCCCCGCCGCCCGCCGACTAAATGACACAAAAATATGGGCTTAACCGGAAACGGATGTATTATCTGCGCTAACTGCGCTGCCACACACAACAGTCAGTCAGAGCCGGTCGGGGCTGGGCTGGGCTGGGCCCAAAAGTCGAGCTGGGGCTCGGTCTCGGGCTCGGGCTCGAGTCGTGGAACTAATAGAATATTATAAATCGTGCCCAGGGCACATAGAATGAGACAACCTGTCTTCTCCACTGACCCACGGATGACGGTGGCCCCTTCCCTCCGCCGAAGTCTCCGGACAGTTCTCGTTCGTTACGCTTCTGTAAGCTTTTTGGCTTGTGCTTTTTGCGGCTCCCGAACATTTCGTGTTCGCATGCAAAATCCCAAATGGAGTTAGGGCTGGGGACAGTCGGCGGGGGAAATGCCGTTAGTTCGCCCGGCGGGGAGGGGTGGTGGCAGCTTAGACCCGGCCTGGTCCACTGCATACGCTTGCATGTCGTTGTTGTCAAGCACTTGCCGCCGCTTTCACTTTCCTCCCGACCTCTTGCGGGCCCTTTCATCGCAGTCCATGGCAAAAAATGGAAGCCGAAAAAGTTACACTGTGGGTACATTGACCTGCACTGAAGAGTCCGTTGTAGAACATGCATACTGCATATGTATATAGTTATCCCAAGGCCAGAATCTGCAAGAGAAAAATCAATAATCAAGGCATGAACGTTTTTATACAACCCCAGCTGCAACAACTACAACTATTTTAGGGGATACTTTAACCTAATTCCAAATATTAGATGCGTTTTGGTAAATGGGAAAGTGTAAGTAATGATACTTTAGGCTTCTAAGCCTTCTTCGGATTCCATGAAACACAAAAATAACTTTAAAGCAATACATCGAGATCCGAAAAACTGGACCGTGTTTTACTTTCCATCGAATCAATAATCCAATCAGGAGGACCAGAAAAAGTTAACGATTTGATTGGCAACTCAAGGGTTACTTCCTTGAGTAGTAACCGTATCTATTGCACCGAGTGCAGCTGCCAGATAACTGACATTCTCCCCGATCGTCTGCTCCTTGGCATTTGCATGTCTTTAGCGGGGATCAAGGATAAGCGTAGCCAGCTGATTGAGATTGAGTCATTCCCGAACAATGCCGTCCAGCCGTCAGCCATCAAGCATCCACCGTCTGTGAAAGTGATCGTGATCGAGGCCGCAGATGCGGCACTGAACACATCTCGGGAACTCCTTTCTACTCCTTGTCTGTATCCTTTGCGTGTCACTCAAGCGATCAGCAAAATAACAACAAACAATGTGAGCGGGGAAGGAGTAGGCTTCCTTTGTGGCTGTTTTCTTAGCTTTGATCGCAGCTACTTAGCATTTTCCATGCTGGCTTTGTAGTCTCCGTGGATTTTCGCATGCCTCGGTGAGTTTTCCGCCCTGATCGAAAGGCATAACACGGTTAAGTTTTGGATAATGTAAAATATTTATGCTCGTCAAGACACCAGAATTATCTCTGTAGTGAATCTTAATCTTGAAGCGAAGGCAATACATGGTTTCCGAATCTCTTTCAAATCCCAAGTCGCACTTTGCTATGAGAGTTAACTTCCTTTATTGTTAAATTAAGAATTTATAAATATAAAATATTCTTAAAATAGTTATAAATAGTTTTAAATAAAATATAACAATAGTTGTAGCAACAGCTTTGATATTAAACTTTATGGTTATAAAGAACATTACATTAATTGTTAGGAATTTTGACCTGTGGATTACCAGGTTCTAGAGAATGGAATGGCCTGGATTTCCATCTAGCAGGGCCTTGAATATATTGTCAAAATTAAGCAGTTATTGCCCTTCCAAGAGCTCCCAAAGAGAATGATCGGTGGCAGTTCGAGGAATTACTGGGTGTTTTGGCCGCCCGCCCTTCAGCTGCTCAACTTTCCTTCGCAGCAGCAGCAGGAGCAGGTCCCCCGTCCGGCGGTTCACTTTGAGTATCCTCCGGGTCACCAGCTCCGCATCGCACCCCATCGCTTGAGAGCACCACGGACTGTTCCCGATGCCGATGCCTCCAGTTCCCCGGAGACCGGAAATGGGCCCAAGCCGGAAGTGATTTTCATGCGGCGCTGCTACATGATGGCCGGCCTATTCTCAGTCACCACCGCGATCATGGCAATGATCCTGTCGAAGGCCCTTCCTTTAGAAGCCGATCTCGTGCTGCCCGGCTTTATTTGCGGAGTGGTGTCCCTTTTCGTACTTTTCGTGCTCTGCATCGGAACCAAGTGCCGGAAGTTCTACTGGTTCAGTTTCATCCTGGCAGGCATGTTCTCGAGTCTTGCTGGCGTGAGCGTGATCCTGGTTCTCCTGGAACGAAACCTAGTGGTCGTGTGCCTCGCCCTTCTGGCTGCCTCCGCCGTGATTGTGATCTGCTATTTTGCTGGAGCCTGGCTGCCCAGGATCGTTCTCCCTGGCGAGGCAACCATATTGCTCCTGGTCTTCGTCTTCGTGGTGGCCTCCATCTTCGTGCTGATCATGTTTGTCTTCACGAACAGGAGGATCTACCAACTGTTGTACTTCATTTTTTTGGC
Organism: Drosophila subpulchrella; assembly: GCF_014743375.2. Classification (NCBI taxonomy): domain Eukaryota; kingdom Metazoa; phylum Arthropoda; class Insecta; order Diptera; family Drosophilidae; genus Drosophila; species Drosophila subpulchrella. The sequence goes on from NC_050610.1 coordinate 744,752, forward strand.
CATTATGGTGATTCCCACAGCCCTGTACCATGCTCAGGTGGTTCACGGCAGGCGGTTCAAGCTTCCCGTCTACGAGTTCGTTATTTGCGCCGTCACAGTCTATCTGCACTTTCTGTTGTCCTTCACAGCCTTTTACTACCTCATCTGGACACCCAGGTGGTGATCACTTCTGGGCCTACGGCTTCTTCAGGTGGCTGGACACCATCACAACGGCTGGAGTTTAAATGTGGAAATTCGGCTCGGATTTGAGTTGAGTATACTGTCTTTGGCTAATAAAGCTTACATTTTCGATATCTTTTTTAACGAAACTAATTGAATAATGGTGGGTTCCAGACAAGTCTTTCAGCTCAATTTAAACGAAACTGCACATATAGGAAAAATGTTCCATTATAAAAGTTCTGGAAGGGAGCAGCTTTGCCGAGCGGCAGTTGTCAGGGCGCAGGCAGACCCAGTCTCGACACTCGATCCACAGGGATCTCGACGGGATGGACAACATCTACCACCAGGACAACGTCCGGCCGACGATCGCTGATCTGGACCCGATGACCCAGTTCATCCGCAGCATCTACAACCTGAGTCTAATCGTCATCGGAGTGACGGTGGCCGCCTGGCTGCTGCTCCTGCTGACCAATGTCCACCCGCACAGGTACCTGCCGTTCCCCACCTACGTCCTGGGCATCATCATCTTCGTGGCAATGGTGACCATGCACTGCCTCCCCAGACTATCCTACTACTCGCCCAGCAAGTGGATAATGACGAGCCTGGTGGTGCTGTGCACCATCGTCGCCGGCTGCTGCATAATCGACGAGCTCAGCATGCTGACCATCAGCCTGGTGATGATCGGGGTTGCCCTGATCATCCTGGTGCTCAACTTCTCGGGGGCCAAGTGCCCGCAGGAGTTCCTGCCCGGCGGCGTCTGCTCCACGCTGCTGATGATGGCCCTGCTGCTGGTCCTGATCGCCGTGGGAATCGCCCAGCTGTGCACCGGGAACGTGGAGCTGCTGGACGCCTTCGTCAGCATCCTGTTTGTAATGCTGATCATCGCGATCCCCATCCAGGCGCAGTTCAACCACGGCCGCCTGGACGTCGTGGAGGTGATTCCCAGGGAGCACCTTATGGTCTGCACCCTGACCTTGTACCTGCACTCCATGATGTTCTTCTGCTGCGTATGCTACTTCATACTGGTGGACGAGAGAAAGGCCTCCACCGCGACAACGCTGGATCCCAGGAATGGGATGACCGTCGAAAATGACTTCGATTGAGAAATCCTTCTGTGTTAATTCTGACGGGTCCGAGTTCGCCGCGGCGTAGATCCAAAGACTTCAGAGTCCGTGATCGAGGTTGATTATTGAACCCAGTCATTCTGTCTGATCTTCCCGTACTGTGTAGTCTTGCCTTGATAATATGAAAGTGACAGAAATATATTCCTAATATCGCTGTGATAAGGCATTTTAAATAGAGCCGAGAGTTTTGAAAATTCAGCATTGCAAGAAAACAAATTTCCTAAGAATAGATACAATTATAAAAAAAGGTTTAGGCCATATTTAGCAAGAAATTAAATACATATTACAAAAAAGTATTCGAGTGGAGCTATTGGAAAATAAGTAGGAATTCTTTACAGACCCCAGTGCATTGTATTTAGACAGCCACGCTTCCTTTGTCAAAATCCCAGTAAATTGATACGAAATCCTTGGTCAACACATGAATAACCAGAATGCGCGTTGGGCGCCGTACGGCCTTGGGGGCGGAAGAGGCGGTGCCGAAGGCCAACCGCCGGAGGGGCCGGAGATCATAGTCATCAACGAGCGGGAGCTGCGGGCGTTCATCTACCGGGTGTACCTGTCCACCGTCGGGCTGTGCCTCCTTTCGGCGATTCCGTGGATCGTCCTGTCGGCGCTCGTGGTGAACGTGTACCAGGATATTCCGGTGCCGCCGTTCGTGTGGCTGCTATTGTCCCTGATCATTCTTACGGTGCTCAGCTGCATCCGGCAGACGCCCGCCCTGACCCTGTTCTGCTGGGGATTGGTCCTGGGATCCTTGTTCTTCGTCACCCTGTACGGATCATACTACATGCATCTGGTGAACGTGTGGGTCCTCCTGGTGGCCATGGTGCTAGCCGGCGCCCTTCTTGCCCTGCTGCACCTGTACGGGGCCAAGTGTCCGGACATTCTGCTGCCCAACCTAATCTGCACGTGCTGCGTCTTCCTGCTGGCCACCATCACTATGGTCGTGCTCCTCATCCTCTTCCTGGTCATCCACGACCTGCGCTACATGCTCGGCTTCGCCATTGTCTTCGTCATCCTGATCATCTTCATGGCTCCCTTCCAGGCCCGCTACATCTGTGGAAGGCTGCAGCAAGTGCCCTACGGGGAGACCGCCAGCTCCGCCAACGGAATCTACCTGCACTTCGTCTTCCTGCTCTGCTGCATGCTGATCTTTGTCATTTACTATAAGTCGGTAAATAAATGAGAGGAACAGTTCCGTTTTGGGGGTAGTCTAAGTAGTAAGGAAATATATCTAAGACGGTGTATACTATAAAGGGTGTTGCGTGTTTTTTATTTAAGAGATATACTTGCTTTTTACCGTATTGTTCATCGCAAATAAGTTAAAAATTCCAGTAGGCCTTCCAAAACATCGAGCCTAACAAACACCTTTGAAATTACACCCAATCCGAGCAAAATGTAGAAATACATCATACATACGTTTAACTTTCAGTCGGGAAAAGTCTGATCGATGCCTTGTTGTTCGCGATGGCGCAGGACTACGGAAGACCCCTCGGAAGCGAATGAGCTGCGGGTATTCGCACACACCGTATACATAAAGGCGGTAGTTTTGTGTTCCGTGTCGGCCTTTCTGCTGATGATCATCTCGTCACTTAAGTTCAGCGTAGTCAGTGTACTTCCGGTTCCGCCCTACATTTGGCTGCTCCTCGCCCTCGGCATCCTGGTGGTCCTCGCCTGCCTGCCCGTTCGACGGCTCCGTAAACTGGTGATTTGGTCAATGGTCTGCGGAATTGTGGCTCTCGTAACGCTGACCGGGGCGTGCTATGTGAGGGTCTACGACGTCACGGACTTGGTGATATACATAGCAAGCATGATGCTCGTGATGATCCCGTTGCTGATCTGCGGAGCCAAGTGCCGCAAGCCGTGTCTTCCGAACATCCTCTTCACCGTAGTGATTGTGTGCCTCTGCCTGGTGGCACTCTTTCCGCTGGGCATCCTGGCGCTACTCTCCCACCGGTACTACTTCGTGGCCTTCTCCGCCGTCTTGTTCGTCCTGGGGGTCATCATCCTCCCCTTGCAAGCCCAGTTCATCCACGGACGCCTGCGCTACGAGCCACTTGACCTCGAGCCGATCTGCTCCCTGGCATTTTTCATTGACGCATGGATCTTGGTCTTCTGTATATGCGTGTTCGTTTGTACCATTGAAGTAGAGCTTATTGGCGATTATCCGGAGCACTTGGCAGGCTTGTCTACTGTTCCTAGGTAAGCGAGGAAGCTCACCTCATAGCTACGTTTAGCATAATAAATACTTATGTAACGGAACTGGAGAAAAATACGGAGGTTAAAGTACAAGTATAACGTTTTAAAACGCATTATATGATAAGCCACTAAGTTAAAACAAAACAAGGAAGAACGCTATAGTCGAGTACCTCGACTATCAGATACCCGTTACTTAGCTGAAGGGACCAAAGGCAAATGGAGATATGCAAGCTGCAAAGCGAGATTAAAATGCGCCACCTACCCGCGATCTCAATATATGGTTATGTGGGCGTTATACAGATTTAAGCGTTATGGGCGTTAGAGTGCGCGTGGCAACTTTTTTTAGATCAATCGATAGGTATTGACGAGACTAATACATATCAGTTAAATCTTTTTATCTAGCATCAAAAATGTGTGCAGCACAGGCTTGGGCGGCTTGTGGTCGTTAAAGTGGGCGTGGCTTATTCGCGTAATAAGCTTGCGCTGCGTACAAGGCTACGGAATCTAAATCTAAAATCCCAATTCTCTATCATTGATAGTTTCCGAGATATCCGCGTTCATAATTACGATTTTTGGAAGTTTGTGGGCGTTAAAATGGGCGTGGCACCCTGCTGAAACAAACTTGCGCTGCGCAGTATGCTCAGGAATCTACATGCGATCAGACGAACAAGGCTAGGTCGACTCGGCTAGTGATCCTGATCAAGAATATATATAAATTATGGGGTCGGAAACGCTTCCTTCTACTTGTTACACATTTTCCGACGAAACTAGTATGCCTTTTTACTTTTCGAGTAAAGAGATCTTTCGCGTTCTTTCTAATAGCTATAACACCCTATATCATTTAATTTGTTCCTCAACTTCTATCCCTGTGTTGTAGTCTTCTATTAAACTAAAATTTTAGCTCATTTGCTTTAGTCTTAGTTGATCTATGTTTTGTCCTGTCTTTCTTTGTTCCATGTACCTTAACCGTATTTGCCCAAAATAGAATGGGCCCTCGCGTAACAAACACGGGCTTGGTACATAAAGACATAAGTAGTTTCAATTTGTTTAGAAGAAAAAGCGATGAAAGTATAAAAGTGAATTTTTGGAAATTTAAGCTGTTGGGGCTGGTGGGCATAAATTGACGAGGTTATTACCCAAGTTATATTCTTACTAAGAATTCGCGTCGAATAACACAGTATTTGGTAAGATCCAATGCTCCGTTTAAAAGCTGTTCCAAAATTAAAATTTTGGGGATTTTTCGAAATGAAAATGCTTGACTTTTTGTTTGTGGGTTTGTATGAATCCCTTTTTGGTTTTAGGGTATTGGGACCCCTATTGGTGTATTAAGAAGCTTGATATAAAAAACCTTTGTTCTACGACTTTTGGAATAACCCGCTAGTGTAGGGGGAAATCAGAAAAAGTGGCTAGATTTTAAGGGCTTATAGTTTCTAAACAGCTTATGCTACAGATACGTTATATATGACGCTGAAAAGGTTATAGAATATGCTAATCACGCTACCTCTGCTTAATTTGTCTAAATACTATAAATTTAAAGTTAACGCCCATTTTTTTTTTAAATTTCTTAACTTTTGGTACTAACCACTTTTTGTCATTAAAGTTACAGTTTTAAAGATATTACGCGATAAACAATTCGAAATCCGTTTCAGTTTAGTATGAAAAACACTTAATACTTGAATTCTTAATAGATACTTTTTAAGTAAAGGGAAACCATTTAGAAGTGGGCTTCGACTTGGCCTTGACAACGCAAGTATATATATATTAGATTTAACGTTATTACAATAGCTAATACGAATATGAGTATTACAACAAAAGTGAAAAAAAAAATTCTGATATCAAACAAAACGCCTTTAAACGAGGTAAGGGGTCGTGACGATCGCACCTTCAACATATGTACAATAGTTCTGATATACATTTTTCTGTCGCTACAATAGAATATTCCATTATCACTGTGGACGGCAGTACACGTAGTGGCGAAGCGCGCAAGAGAGCGTGCGAAGACAACTACTATATATAGCCGCAGAATTGAAAATCTGCCACTATGGTCCGATCGTAACGAGTCATACACCAATAGAAAGGTATCGCAAAAACCAAGAAGATTGCATAACAAAAACACCTCTTAACGAGTTAAAAAGTAGTGGCGAACGCGTCTTTTCAAAAACTTCTGATATCAACAATTGTGACGAAGAATGATATTACATTCGATAAAATAAATAAACTATATTAAATTAGTATTTTTAATTGGATTGGACTTAATTTGGCATAGCTTAAACTTTTCCTGACCCCCAAGACACGTTCAATTAAAATGGGCTAATATGTTCTATTAAATTTTAACATTTTTCATTACCTTTATAATTTCTAATGAAAATAATCATTAACATTATATTTTTCAATAAAAATTAAAATATTTTCTGTTAGCGTTAGTTTTGCCAGAAGTAGTGAGTTCTTTTTTTCATAGTTTTTCCATTAAAATTATTTATTTTGAAAATAAATGCAATGCTATGCCATCAGCATATATATTAAATTTATGATTTCGGCCCGCAACAGTAAATATTTATTTACCTACACGTAAATTTTTTGTTGTAGAGTGCCGAGTACATACATTTAATATAGTTTATTTATTTTATTGAATGTAATATCATTTTTCGTCACAATTGTTGATATCAGAAATTAATGAATGGCGTATATCAGAACATTTGTATGTTGAACGTGCGATCGTCCCGACCCCTTACCTCGTTACGGGTGTTTTTTCTTGATAAATAATAAACTTAATTAGATGTTGTATTTGCAAATTTCGCTTCGAAGGTCCTCCAAATTTGTGTACATTTATCGAATTACCTCAGTAGGAATTTGGTTTTTCTGTAGTTGTTTATCATTAACTTTTCAAAATATCAAACATAAAATTCCGAAATCAATAAATTTATGCAGCCAGTGCAGTACCCGTTCAATGCCTCAATTTGGCAGAACCACCTTTCGAACCAACGAGCCGGAGGTCTATGGTGAACCGCCGGTTCAGAGAATCAGCCACGCAGCACGGATCTACGGGCTGAGTGTCATCCTGGCCATGATCGCCCTGACGCAGTGGGTAATAATTAGTCTGACCGATGTGATGATACACGATAGATCCGAGGAGCGTTACGGCTGGTGGCTTCTGTGCACCTTCTTCGGCGTGGCCACCTTGTCCTGGACCAAGCTTGGCCGCAAGGTGCCGTTCAACTACATCATTATCGGAGCCATCGTGGAGAGCTCCACCATATACATTGCCATGGAGCAGAAACACAGCGCCAACAAGTTGGTCAACGTCTACGCTGGCGTCGTGGTGGTGGCCTTGATGCTGGCCTCCATTTTTTGGGGCGCCTACTTTCCCATGTTCATTGTGCCGGGCGACCTGGTGCTCAGCATTTTGGTGGCCATAGCTAACATAATGATGATTATATTCTTCATCAACGCCCTCTTCATCGACTACCAGGGGATATACTACGCGGTCCGAAACATATTCGCCCTCGTGGCGGTCTGCATGGTTATGTACACGGCCACCATTATCCATGATCGCCAGTTCGATGTGCCCAAGAACGAGTACCTGTTCCTCAGTGTCCTGCAGTTCTTCTCATATATGATCCTGCATGAGCGTATCCTGGCCATCGCCTATCACAGTACTCGTACAATCTCTTGTTAAACGCAGCTCGCGGTTCGTTATCTCTTCTTTATCATTTGAAAATATCAGAACATTTATTAATTGGCTCATGAGGTAAACAAAATTATCCAATAAGCTAAAAATTGAGCGATCTCAAAGTGAACAGATAATTTCGGTATTTTTCCCATGCTTGATGCATATTGTCCATGCGGTTACTGTATTGTTCTGACGGAAACTTTCGGCTCATTGTTTTGAAACTTCGGACAGAGTTCCGTGGCATGCGCCAGATCCAGACAATGGAGGATTGTATTGAGGTGAAATTAATAAATAAACTGCTAAACTGGCAGTGCAACGTGTTTCAATTTTGATGGCACATGTGATTCAGCAGTCTTTATAAAGTAGGTAAACAGCAAGCAGAGGAAACCGGATAAAAATTTGCCATAAATTTCGTAATAATTCAGTTTCAAAAGACTTATATTATTTGCTTGAAACAATCTGAGTAAATAACCGAAACGGCTTCCTGTGTATTGAAATTTTATCATTTCGGCATGGCAAAGAGCTTACTCCCTGGGAAATCCGTTCGTCCGAAGTCCTAGCCATCCCCGGTCTAGCTTTAATAAGAAACTCGCGCATCGATTAGAACTGGATTAGGTGAGGAGAAAAGTAACTCATATATGAAATTTACATAAAGTATCCTCTACTCCACTTCTTCTATTTGATAAGCTGCCGTAACCGAAGAAGTGCCACTGGAAACAGGATTAATAGAGCAGGGTACTGGACTGTCCAAGACCAAACAAAGCGGCAGCTGGGCGAGACAAAAGATCGCGGGTCCCTCAACAATGCAATATCCACTTAAGGTCCAAGCGAGGCGAGAGGAAACTCGTTATGAGTCACACAAATCTCAGACTTCGCTGCGAGGGGCTTCAGTCCATCCAAGTATCCGCCCGTCTTATCCATCCGTATCTCCTAGCAGTGGAAATAGCAACCCTTTATTCGAAGGCGTCGCGGTCAGTCGCGAAAACAATCAGCGGCCATAAATGTTGATTATCAGGATGATTGTGTACCTAGCGATAGTGATGATGATGGTGATGATCAACGGCTGCCACCACCATTAACACTGCCAGAAATAATGGAGTACCAAGAGGTTATAGTGGGAAAGCTAAACTGAAAATATGTGTAGTTCGATATTTTGGGTGCACTATTTACACAATACCTGTTAGTTATAGCCTAAAATATCTGCTTGGAAAATAGGAAAAATAGCTTTCACCAGCTTTACTTTTAAATGTATATACACTGACTAAATTTATTTTCCAGATCTAAAGTAACTTTATATGCATGTTAAATAATGTTTGAGGTATATCGCTGTAAAATATTTTATACGAGTGTACCGGCATTATCACTCGCAGCAGCTTTCGATCCAAGCATCTGGACCCGATCTACGCCGAAATGACCTGAGCTAGTTACCTTTCGGAAAATCTTACACGAAAATCGTGGGAAAATTCCCAAAAGCGCATATCGAATGCAATTAAATGTTCGCGACGTGTCGCGGTGGTTACTTTGCCACCCGAAACCCAATCCCGATGGCCAGGGGTTGTTAATGCGCGCGGAAAACTTGCGCGTTTTCCTAACTCCCATTTTCACCCTCAAAACGTAAGAGTAAGAGTGGAAAATGGGGGAAAAAAGGAATAATTCCGCTTGTTGCGTGGTCAGCTCGTGATTTACCTTTCCGGTGACAAAAACGCGGAAGCATTGTAAATCGAGCAGGGGGAAGGGGCCTCGGTTTTCCGCCCAACTTCTGCTAACGACTTTGGTAGGCGGTTGTGTGTGCCTTAACGTGGGAAACCCGGACTTCAATGTCAACTGGTAGCTGGCTGTCGAAGGCTTTCGCATAATTAAATGCAACGAAATGTGGCAGCAGCAGTTTGATTTCTCCCCAGATAACCGAGTACAGGGTGGTGGAATTCGACATAATCATTTACATTAGGTCGTAGTCCTAATGGCCAACGCAGTCCGAGTAGTTTTCGGGTACTTTAAAGACATATCCGGCGAATGATTTTAATGATGAAAACTCTATTCTATCATAAATTGCAAACACATCACCGTGCGAAAGATGTTTTGAAGCCTGGCCAGGCCTAATAATTAATTCATAAGTCCTCAAAATATAATCTTGGAAAAACGAATCGTTCTAGTTCCTAACTAAAATCCTAAAATGAGTATTTCCATATTCTATGCCATTTGAATTTTTCATCAGAATTTAGTTTTCGCTTCATCTAGCAGCAAAGGTAGAAATGTCAATCTCATATTTGCTGTATATTAAGGTCAACATATTCTACTATTCGGCATTAGAATGTGGTCTGATGGACACTATAATAATCAGTGATCTTATGATGCTGAAAGAGTTTGTACTGCAAGTGTATTTTTTCGCCATATTGTTCTGCCTGCTATCGATGGTCCCTTGGCTGATAATTTCAGCTACTGGCGTTGTCGTGGGCCAATCCATTCCTGTGCCATCTTTCGTCTGGCTCATGTTGGCCTTCATCTGCCTGGTAATACTGAGTTGTTGTGGCCAGGTACGCTTCAAGTACCCCTGCAATCGAATTCTTACCTTCACCACGGTTTTGCTAATAACCCTCTGCGGATCCTATTACATGTTTATGATTAATGTATGGGTCCTTCTGGTTGCTCTGATGGCCAGTGGATCGTTCGTAGTGCTGTTGAGTGTTTGTGGGGCCAAATGTCCGTTGAAAATGCTACCCAATGAATTCGCCGCTAGTATTGTTATGGCCATATGTATAATTCTACTCTTTACACTGGGAATACTTATGTTTTCTCTAAGAAGCCCAGTTATATGTTTGTTAATATCCCTTGTCCTAATTATTCTGGTGGTAACCATGGGTCTTTATCAGTCGCAATACATTCATGGACGTCGGAATGTTATTCCCTTTGGCGATGCAACTGTATGGGGTCTGGGAATATATTCTTATGTCATGATAATCCTCATTAGCTTTAGCGCTTTAGCCTTCTACGCAAGCACAACCAAAAGTACAGGAAAATGAAAAGAATATGGATAATGTAAGTGATCTAACTGGTAAGAACATTTCCTTAATTTTTTAAGTTTGTTTAAAGCCAAACAATTTCATATTTAAGTAGACCAATCGGAAAATGAATATGTCACAATAAGCAAGGCATTTATTAAGTTAACCACAATTTTATTTCAGGTTTAAATTTTAAGCTCCAATGCAACTATTAACTTCATAAAAATAAATGTACAGGGGAAATACCAGAACCAATGGCCATTTCCTCGGCGTCATCAACACATCTTCGTTCCGTAGCGATTCGTGGCTTAATGCGAAATAATTACAACTTGTTCGCACATCATTCAGCACAGGCTGGAAAAAATTATCTGTCAGCTCGACGTCCCCTTCATTTGTTTGCCCAATGACGAATGTGACCCTCCAATGACGAACGATGGTGGTGATGGTGATGATGATGAAAACTTCAAAACGACACTTGCCTTGTTTGCTTTTTGGCGTATTTTTTTTTGCAAAAAACTCTTGTGGGCGCGTCGGTAAAATTTCAAAGTCGGCATCATTAACACCAGCCAATGCGCCATTTTGGTATTTCGATGTCGATGAGTTGTTGAGTGTTGATGGTGATTGATGTAACTTTTGAGCCAGCCAGCACCACTTGGAACCCGATCTCGAGTGAGTGTACCGAATTGGTAGCTTGCTGGCAGCCCCTTCCGAGCCATTTCCTCAGCCCTCATCCCGAAAACCTTAGGGCTGTATATTTGTTGTTTTAGTCCGTAGTCCCAGGGCCGCGTTCCCCCGGCCTATGCTAATTTGTTATTTTAAGCATGTTTGTTTGCCCAAAGCCCTCCAGTCCTCCAATCCTCTGGCCCTGCAGTTCCGGACCAAAATATTGACAAATGCGACTGGCGGAAGGGAGCGGAAGTGGTTGTGTCTGCACCTGAGGCGAAATATACTCTGCAACAAATAACAAACAAGTAAACCAATTAAAGCAAAAGATACAATTTGAATTCGTAATGGACTTGGAGAGTGCTCCGTGTTTCAAAATAAATTAAAAAACAATTTAATCGATTTTTTCAGTTTAAAAAAGAGCGTTAGAAAGCGGTGGGAAAGGATTCATTCCAGTAGGGGGATTAGAGATCCTACGGAAATTGATTAGGAAAGAGTTCAAAAATAATAAATATATATGATAATGGCAGCACCTTAATATCAATACAAAATGCTAAAATAGCATTTTATAACGCATTCCAAAAAATGAATTGTAAATTCTTGTTAAGGGGATTAATCACAATTTTATTAACTCTGAATAAGACAAATTAAATGTAAAAACAATTTGGAGAACTAAGAAAAAAGGGAAAACTCTATTCCAGGGGAAGGGTAAAACACTTCATCCTATAAAAAGTTCCAGAAGTCTTCCTACTGTAACGATTTGACGTCACTTTTGAACCATGTACATTTTTAACCAGATCCTCAATAGCCTCATTAACCCACTTCTGAAGTCTGGGACTTTTACAAGCCTAATCTTGTTACAGGCAGACCCGGGTGGTCCTATTCCGGTATAAAAATCACCCAAAACGCTATCCAGAAGGATAACAAGTTCTAACCCCAAATAAACTATAACTCAACGCACTAATTACGGGAGAGACAAAGGTGGTTGGGTCTGACCAAATGGCAATTGCACATTGACTTCATCACTCTAATAGTCGGGCCCAGAACCAGATCTCGGAATATTCAATTACCGCAAATTTGTCGGCAGAGCATAAATGCAATAATTAAGAATCAAGTTGCCAACGAAGTGGACTAGACCAGATCAGACAGTCGTAAGCCGACCCTCGGAGGTACATGCATATATATTCCTACCTTCCTTTGGGGTGAACTGATACATTCGCACAACTTCCGTTGAAAGTCATGTAACTTATTTCTTGTTACGCTTGGGAAATTTTTACAGTTGACATTGAGACCGGCCAGAGTAACTGAAAACTCAAAAACTAACCCAAATAGGTTTCGGAAGCTGCGGTCGACCGAACCGAACCGAGCCTCAGACCCCGAAAGAGGGTAGCTCCTTGGGTTTTGTTTTAGTGGTGGACGCATTTAAATGTCTTTCCAATTTGTTCGTTCCGTGGGTCGGACCCCTGTCCCCGTCCCCTGTTCCCTGTCCTTATCCCATATCCTTATCACGGCCTGGAGTGGCACTCGTGAGAGAATTCCCAGCACCGCAGACCTCGAATCGCTCGACTGACTTCCCTGCAGCCACTGATTTCCTCTTGGCGGCGAATTCGAATGTGACACCACCTCAGCGGGCATTCGGTTCCGAGGACTTTAATTATGGGTGACAATGGCCTGCGGAATTGATTTTCGATATTTGATCATTCGCTGCGGTTAGTTAACGCTCTTTAGCGATGAAAGCGCGACAACCGCAGGCTGCCAAATGGGGTGGCAGGGGACTCAGATATCGCAGATGGAATTAACACAAATGAGGCGAGTGCAGCACTTGAGTTGCAACCCACTTTTTTAAAGCCGGGAGACGGGGAAACTGCTTTGGCTAAACACCTTACATTTGAACAAAAAGTTTAGATGTTACCTCTTTAAAAATAATAAAAGTAAATAAATTTGTATTACGAAACTCAAAAATATTGACTATTTTTGAGGAATATAATAATAATCACAAACATAAAAATTATGATGAAAATGGAAAGACTAACTAAAGATAATCTGTAGGAAATTTTCCGTTTCTGCATATTTCGAACAGATCAATAATCGTTATATACAGTCCCTAAAATAAAATCATTAAAGTGTTTTTTTTAATTTTTAAACTTTTAAAATTCCTGGAAGTAATTGACAGAATGTGGAGAGTATAGCTCGTTTGCCTTGGAACTAAGGATTTTTTGTTAAAATCGGGATATTTACAACTTAGAAAAAAGTTTGTGTTGTGGGATCATTAACTAGAAGTAAATGTTCAAAAAATGAGAAGGGCCTTTACATACTTTTGTAACGCTTACAGTTATCCAGGAATGTCCCAGAATGTAATCTGCATTTAGCGCCAGGTGATCCGACATCCTCAAAATTCATTCCACTTGGACAGATATAATTTGCAAGCAGCTTAGGCCAATTCGAGGAAAACGTCGTAGACGCCATTCTGTCTAAGAACTTCCACTTGGCCAACTGCCCGAGTCAGGTAACTGAACAGTTTTTCTGTGCCCCCCGCAGAAGCGACCTCTACCTGTTTACTGAGGCCGTGAAACGCCTAAAACTAATTGAGACCGCCCTCATTGAATAATTTCAGAGGATTTTTCTTTCGTTTTTTTGTAGACCGTAGCCGAGATTCTCCGTAGACAAAAAGGGGCCAAAGGCAGAGGAGAGGGCAAACTGCAGAGGGACTTTGAGAGCTGTGGGTAATGATGATGTATGGGTAATTTGAATGATTAATGGGCTGCGCTTTATGCCAGTGTTCCGGTCACAGTTGAAGGTTTGCCGGGTCTGTCCGGCACTCGGCAAAAGGATATCGTGGGCATAGATGTGAAATTTAATTAAAATATTTTTATGGTAGCCCGAAAGAACTAAAAAAGGTGCGTAAAGGCAGTTACGAAGGCATGCAAAAAGGTGCGGTAGGGGTCACTGATTCGTTTCGATGGACGGGCAAAAAGTGCTAGGGATGGAGATTCGCATTTATTAGGGAGCCACTGCTCAGCTAGTACTTGTTTTAAGGCGCTATTTATTTATACACCCAATGTTAAACAAATTGTGTAGTTCAGGTCAAGGCTTCAGCTTGCTATTCATTTCCATATCTCAGAATTTAAATCTTCGCCGATGAAATTATGTGTCCCAAGTGTGTTGTGTGTTCGCGTTGTCCAGGCCGCATAATCATTACGAACTATCTGACCACCAGCCAGACCCAATAAGGCGGCATATCCTTTCGGGCTTGGGCCTGTGGTCATAATCAGCACACAATCAGGCCCACGGACGACTGAGCGGATGGTAAAAATTAACTTTTTTAATGAATTACGTAAAGGGTAGGAAATGGGAGCAGTCTGCCCCGTGGACAGTTGCAACGCAACGTAACGTGACGCCAAACGCATTATGTCATATCGCAGATTGAACCAGCGAACCGAACCAAGCCGAGCTGAACTCAACAGAACTGAACTGGCGAAATGTTATGGGCCAAGAACAAAAGACCTGGCCAGAGAGCCATCCCAGTGGTCATTAAAAATGTATATTTTAATTTGATTTTCCTCTTGCCATTTCATTGGCAATAAAAATCATGTAAAGCGACCCCAAACCGCGCCAACCCTTGATTTTCCCCCCATCCATATCCATCTCCATCCGAGTGCTAAGCGGATGAGGCCAGGCCAGTTGAAATTGGCACCGAGCAGCTTATAAGGCTATTATATCTATATCTATCGGGCCTAAGCCGTAATGGCAGAACCCCATCCCGCACCCCTTTCTTCCGAAGAGCATTTGAAAAGACAAATCCCCGTGTTAGGCTTTTGATGCATCAGCAACTGCTGCAACGCCTGCAACTCCCGGTTTTTTGTATCTCGAGCGTCTTTGTATCTGGATATCTTCAGCTCGGCTCCTTCCCAACGGACATGTGCGGATTTATTCTTTTTCTACTTTCGCGCAATGAATACGCGGCTTATTCGATTATTGTATGTAGAAGTCTGCTTTCATATTCTTTTCAGCGGCCGTGATTGAACGCGAGTTATCTTCCACGACTTAGGCGTTGTCTCACCCAATCCCAATCGAGATGGCACAAAAGGAGGTCACACACAAGAACTCGATGCGACTGCCAGCGGATTATCCTCATTCCCCCGATACCCCGGTACCCTTATGTCCGGACCCCCAGCCCCCCTGCAAATGTGTGAAGATAATTGTCAGGGTTCACGGCTGCCTGACTCGCTGATGGCTAAACCTTTCATCACATTTTTCATTTCATATTTCATATTGCTTTTTTAATTAAGCCATTTTTTGTGGCTTCCTCGAGTGGCTTATAGAAGCCATTTACTTGGCCCGGACGAAAAAAATTATAGATATTGCCTCGACAGGGTTCTGAAGGTAATTGCAGTAGGCGCTTAAGTAATGTCAAGTTCAGCTCGGAGTCTTGTACATTTTTTTCTACTGGGCACTTGCCTTTAGATAAGCACGAAATTTGACGGTGATAGATCTCTACTTTCGGGCAAGCTGGTTAAATATTATTTTAGTTGTACGTCTTTTGTTTATCACTAGAAAATAAACTTTTGTTTATGCTTGCTATTAGTTCAGCAAATACTCTCAAAATAGCAATAGACTGTGAGTTGTCAAACAGATCTTAAGGCACGTGATATTAAGCTGATATCGTATTATCTTACAATCCCTTAAAGAAGTATATGTACAAAAAACATTTAATTCCAAGTATTTGTTTTTTATCACCAAGGGATTTTCAATGGTTCATGTTTACTAAAAGCAATTCTAGTTTCATTTGCTGAATTCTCACCAAGAGTTTTTCCGGCGCCAACAAAAATGGCACCCAAGTGGACAAAATGGCGACTGCCATCGGTGCGGTGACCCCAACTCTGCTGGGCATGTGTGTTTGTGCTAATTTTTTTCTGCCCTGGGCAAACAATATTTTGAGCGTTAAAACCGACAAACAAATAAACAAAGTCACAGGCAGCAGCGACAGCCCGGCAGCAACAACCAATGTGTGTTGTAATAAATTATGTTTGCTCAAAATTTATGCCCATATACGTATGTTTGCGCATATATGTATGCAACTCCGTCCTTTTGTGACAGAATGTGTGTGCTCCGGTCCAATATTAATACCTTCATAATTAATGAGCGTCCGCTGCGGCCTCGTGCACAAAATGCATATGCCAAAGCCACCGCCCGAGGCCCGAAAACCAGCCCGCCACCCACTCCCCCCGGACATGTATGCGTATTTGTTTATGCATTTTGTGGCTGACAGCATCTGTCATTTGCCATTCGCCATTTGCCATTGGGGGCGACGAGCTCGGGCTCGGTTCTGGTAATGTCAACCGACCACCGACCCGGCGGTTTAAGTCAATATCAATCCCCGCCAGTCGACCACCAACTGCTCATCCCCTTCAATCCCGGGGTAGAAGTGTCTGTGAGTAATTGCGAAAAGTCCACAGAAATAAATGAAAACAAATTACGGGATGGCCAAATATTATGGTGGTCAAATGCATCTGAAAGTGCTTGCTATCGTTTTAGCCTAGTTTGGAACGTTCAATTATTTCATAATTTATAAAGGTTAGTGTAACCTCTTAACTATATGTAATAATGAAAATAGGGAAATCCGAATTAATCGAACATTTTTGACACGCTCACTTTAATACCTTTGACACCAGTTCAAGCTTACTGAATAAATTTTCAACATCGGAATAGAACTAAGAACAAATTTATATTTCTAAGAAAAATTCGCTATACATTTTTTGGTACGCTATTCAAATTGGATACACTTTCTAATTTTCAGATGAAGTGCCTGGCTTGGAACCCCAAAAAAAAAAAAAACAATGATGAACGCTATGTCGATGCCATTTACTATCAGGCCCTTACTCAGCTAACGGGAGTGCGAGGGAGACATGCATGGCTGATCGACTCGGCTAGTGATCCTAATTAAGAATATATCGGAAACGCTTCCCTCTAACTGTTACATTCTTTTCGTCGAACCTTAAGTACCCTTTTCCTCTACGAGTAAAGGGTATAAAATCTACCATAATATAAAAACCATTTTAAGAAATATTATTTGTACTGCGGGCCGTTGAACATTTCTATGTATATTAACACATAATAGCTAAGGCTGTCGAGTAACATTACAGTTAGTTACATTCTCACCCTAGTAAAGTTACCAAAAGGAATATTTGGGAGACGCATAGGCATGGGAATGCAGAAAATAGTCAAATATTCGCACAGAGCAGTGAAGAAATTTCCCACACCAGGTGGGTCCCGGAATTCCAGGACACACAGCACGATCACGGACCCCACCGCCCAGCGGGGTGGGCACTTTCTGGCGAAACCCACCGAGGGATCGTGAGATCTTTCACACCTCCGTCGCTGTTGGAAGTCCCAGGACCAAGGCGACAAAAGTCGACTGATTAATCGGAATATATCGATCAGGCCCGAGGCGATGCAGCAGACAGCCTGGCGTTAATGTTCCGCTTCCAGGCCTTCAGGTCCTCGGGCTGCCTGCTGCCTGCTGCTTCTGCCCGAAACCCGAAATCCTGCACCTGTGCGCGTCCTGCGACGATTCAGGTGTGCACATTAGTCACAGACACAAACACAAACTCGGAATACAAGTATATAACGACAGAGAGACGGGGGAAAAAAGATAAAGCCAGGCAAGGACAACGATGAGGACGAGGACATTAACGAGCCAGGCAGTTAGTTGCTTTTGCCATCGATGATGCAGCACTTTCCATGGTAATTTCAGGGGGAATATGCTCCTCGGATCCCCTGGTTCCGGGTCCACCCCAACCTTACCGCCACCCCGCCTCCCAGGTACTCCCCGCGCATATGACAAATGTTTTTCATTGCCAGAAATTTTCACAGTCATGGTCATTTAAAGCGGGTCCCTTCATAAAGCATCGGCCCTGCCGACGATTTATGCCAAATCATTTGGCCAAAATAAATTAAATATGATTTTGGTTTGTCAGCCGGACGAAAGCTGATTTATAGGGCCCGTCATACGCTCAGCCAAACTGTCGTAAATTGGTTAGGACGGGCTGAAGACACTCCCACATGTTGCTTAAATATTGAATGTACAAAACTACATAAAAAACTGTTATCGGTTTTCAGTGAACCCACCCTTTTGAGCGCTTTCGTTAAAAAATTTGCTTGCTTCCAAAAAGAATAGGTAGAATACAATAACACAACACTCCAAGAATCTAAAAAATCTTGAAAAATATGCTTCATGAACTTAAGGTTTTTCGTTACTCAAATAAGTTATTCTCAATAATATACCACTTTATTTCTCTTTTACCAGCCAATAAGGTTAAGTTATGATGAATTAATTGCAACTGAAATCAGCAAAGTATTTAATTCAATTACATTTTCTTCCTACACTTCATTAAGGAAAGATTAAAAGATACACAAAAGCGAGAAATGCAAAATTAATACAGCTTAATAACCATGAACAAAAACGGCTACAGGGGCATTAGTGGTTTTGTGAGGGAGTTTTCGTGTTTGCTGAGTGCATGAAATTTACGATCAATTTTTAATATATTTTATGTGAATTTTTAATTTGTCGCGTTTGCCCGAGAACCTCACACCACCGAATTAGGATTATGCATAAGCGTTTTGCTTTATTTTCCATTTGTCGGCTACGCTCGTTGTGTGCGTACATTATTAATATTTCAATAATGTTGAGTGGGGCTCCCAGCGAGACTGCCTTAATTTAATATTTATTTATATAGCTCCACGAATATATAATAAGCAGCACCCAGTAACTAATTAATATTAAAACAAGCGAAGCGGCGTCAAAGCTGCCAGTGATCATAATTTTAAATACAGCGGCAACAATCTAAAAAAATATTTAAATTGCAACAACAATTCACAAACATTCAATAAACCCTCTGATTTCTTGGGGGAACAAACCCATGTCATCCTATCCTGTTCCACTGCCCTCAGTTGAGCCGTCCGTTCAGTTTTAGTTCTGGATCTAAAACTTAACCCGTTATCGTAGAGCATCGTCTCAGGTCTGGCCTTTGACTTTTATAGTTTCTTCTTCCATGGAGACTTTTTTCTGTCTGCGGCGCGTTGACTAATTTTAATAAAATATCAATCGATTTTAACCCCGAAGAAAAAGGTGTGAAGTATTAATAAGATGTCAACGAGAAAATGTTAATTTCGTAAATAAGTCGAATTTGGTATAATCTTTTTAAGCCGAGGCAGGTTGTTTTGCCTTGTTTTGGACTTTTTGGATCTCTTTGTTGAGCTATTGTTTTTATGCAGAAGCTATCATAATTTAGACTTAAAAACCCTTTAAAACTAGCCTGCACTAGATGGTCAAAAAGCTCGTCGAATGAATGAAGTGAATTTTATTCAACGGGCGAGTTTGTGTCAGGATAATTATAATTATTTGTTACTTAAATATCTCAGCGCACTTGTATAGTATTGATTGATTTTTGAATTTGTATACTCCTAGGATATAGGAATATTCAATTCATTTCCATAGAGCCATTTATGTTTTTTGTCTTGAGTATTTTTTTCATTTACATTTTATGTTCTCCGCATGGTATCACATTACGAATGGATCGACAAGACGTTTCAATTCCTCATAACTACGGTCTCGAATACTTACATAACTCACTGCTTCGGTCCTGAAGCCTGCCACTAGCCGTGAAATATCATTCGACGGAGGTATTTCTCTGTTCTGCTGAACGAGCCGAGAAACCGCATTTCTCATTTGGTGTTGGATTTGGTTTTTCAGTTTCTCTTGTGAACACCCTTCTGGACCATCATCGACTTTAACTTGCACTCGATGTCTCACCTTTCGAATGATTTATTAAAGTGTCATTAGTGCACGAATGTTCGAAAAATGAAACGAGACCGAACCGCACAACCGACCTGACTATTGAGTAGCTGCCGGAGTGGGGGAACCAACGGGCTTGGGATCTGGGGGTCTTGAGTGCGGTAATGAAGTTACCAAGTCCCTATCCCCATCGCCATCCCAATCGACTGGGCCTCATCATCGATCGTGTAATGGCTGCGTTAAGTAGTTGATGTCTGAGGTGGTTGCCTCTTGTAAATTTAAATGAAGCAAGCATCCATCTCAAACGCGACTGCGACTCCGATTTCGATTCCAGCGCGATCTCATCACACTGAAGTCCCATTACCGTTAGCCATGATGTGCAGATGCCATGATCTCTTGCCTTTGACCCATTGTCGCAGCCTGGTGGACGCGTTGATTTATTCACGCCTATAAGCCCGGCTACATTTTTGACTTGAGGTGAGAAAATTAAGTTGTCGGCTGTCGAACGGCAGAGTGCCGCCCCGATCTGATAAGCCCTGTAAAAGCGACTATAAACCTTATATACGACTTGGACGCACTTGACCTAACAGATCAGTTGTCAACGGTTTATCAGAGGCATATATCAGGTGCCAGCTACAACTTAGAATCTGAATTAAGTGGTTTGACAAACCTCACACCGACTTCAGATTCCTTAAACAATACGGTCTTACCCTCAAAAAAGTATTCGCACTGAATTTTACAATTATTTTGAAAAATAAAGTGTAATCTTCTTTTAAATTTAAAACTTAACGGGAAAACTATTAAGGGTGTAATTTTTAAAAGATTTGGGGAAAATTGCAATTTTACACGGTAGTGTAAACGGGGATTTAAAAATATTCAAAAATTTAACAACACTATATAGTAATAAATTAAGGAAGAACGCTATAGTCGAGTACCCCGACTATCAGATACCCGTTACTCAGCTAAAGGAACCAAAGGGAAATGGATATGGATATGCAAGCAGCAAAGCGAGATTGAAATGCTCCACCTACCCGTGATCTTAATTTATGGTTATATGGGCGGTAGACAAGCGTGGGCGTGGCATATTCGCGTAACAAACTTGCGCTGCGTACAAGTATAGGCTTAGTTTTGAATGATATAGATTCCAGGAGGATTCGCTATTGTTATATTTAGCTTTATTGAAGTAAGTTCTACACTCTCTTTTAAGGTTCGCCAGGGTTGGGTTCCACCATGGGGGTTTGTGCTTTGTTTTGCCTGTTCTACTTGGGCAAGCCCTTTTTAAGGCCTCCCCGCAGATATCGGTAAAAGTGTTAACTAGGTTATCTAATTCTTGACGGTTGTGTATGCGTGTCGGGGGAGCGAGTAGGTTCCTGCTGAGGAGATTTTTGTAGTATCCCCAGTTGGTTAATCTTAGATTAGTGATGTTCTCGGCTGGAGGATGGTCTAGACTTATTGTAAATTCTATGTACCGGTGGTCTGAGAATGAGTGTTCGGTCCCCACCTTCCACGTTTCAAGTTGGTTAAGTAGGGGATCAGATATTAGAGTAATGTCTAGTACTTCCCTCCTATTTCTAGTGATGAAAGTTGGGTCATTACCTTTGTTGCAGATGAATAGATTTGATTGAAGGAGATAATCGTAGAGTAACTCACCCCTTTCGTTGGTGTTTGTACTTCCCCATTGTGTGTGGTGAGAGTTAGCGTCCCCACCCAGGATGAGTTCCTTAGATGAGTGTGTGTGTATGAGTTGTTGTGTAGTGGTGTTTGGTAGTGGCCCTTCGTGGTCGTGAGCCAGATAGAATGATGCTATGGTGTGATGGGTGTGTTCGCTTAGCTCCAGCCTGACCGTGGTAAGGTCGCCTTCGCTAAACTGTGGAATAAGAAATGTGTTAAAGTGTGTTTTTGTGAGAATGCAGGTTCTGGTTTTACCCTTGTCCTTGGTGTAAAAAAGCTTGTATAGGGGGGTTGATAAGCCACAGATGTTGTTACCAACAATCCATGGCTCTTGAATGAGGACTACGTCTATGTTGCCTGTTGCCAGGCGGGTGAGGAGGGCAGCGGATGCTGCCTTGCTGTGGTGCAGATTAATTTGCAGAAACTGCACCATCTTTGGGACTGGGGTCGGGCTGGGTTCCCTCCGCTTCCTCCGCTATGTCCTGGAGGACAGAGCGCCCTGGTCGGGCTGTGTCCTGGGTGCACAGCTGTTTCAGGCTCTCCGTCAGCTCCGAGTCGGTTGACACGTAGCCGGTGAGGGTGGCCTCCTCGTGATCTGGTTCGTCGTCGCTCGGGGGTTCGTACGACGCACAGGCAGCCAGGTTGTCTGCCGCTATCTTGTCTGTGTCGTAAATACGAAGCTGCACCTTATCGAACCCGTAGTTCACTCGGTGCTGCTGGGCTGCGAGGGGTTCCAAGCATGCCTGGTTCAGGAGGATGACCACGCTCATGGTGACTCGCTCGGTCTTCTCCACCTTGACCACCTTCCAACCGTCTGTTGGAAGTTTTGGGTTGAACCTGGTCAGCAGGCTGAGTATAGCCTCTGGTTCCGATGGTTCAGACGGCAGCCACACCCTCGCTCTCGGTCGAGACGGGATGTCTGCAGCCTCACAAACTGCCAGCTTGGCCCCGGGGTAGACCTCGCCGACTTTGTCAATTGCAGCCTTGTAGAGTGCTGCCGATCTCTCGTCTTCGCAGGCGATCAACTTTACGTTGCCCTGGTACCACCCTGCATCTGTGCAATCGGGTGGCGGTCCTGGGTTTTCGTCCAGCACTTTCAAGGCCACTGTCGCAAGGGCCCGTCTAACCAGACCCCAATGGTTTCTTGGGATCCTTCCGCCTTCATCGCTCTGGTCGATGACTCCAATGATCTTCCGATCCTTTACCACTTCCGCAAAGGATCTCGACCATGTGCCGCGGTTGGTTACTTTGGCCTTCTTGCTCGCTGGTTGAGCTGACTCCATCGACCTCTCACGCTTGTTGCTGGTAGTCATAGCGATGTCGAAATCTGGGATAACTGCCTTCGCCCAGGCTATGTCCTCTTGGATTTTCTGGTAATCCAATTTCGAAGTCTGATCCTCACGTATCGGATTGGTGGCCAGCCGTTTGAGGATCCTGGAAGCCTTCTTTCTTTCAAGAGGTCCAGCCTGGTTAGGTGGAACCCTCTTGAACTCCTTTGCCCTGGTACTCACCACGAGACCGGCTTTGGCGCTCCCCTCAGGTTGGAGTGACTGGTTAGCCACACCTACGCTGGTGGGAGGCTTGGGCTTGTCGCTATGGCGAGTTGGGCTTAGCCGGCTGCGTTGTTCGCTGGCCTTGGCAGGGGTAGACGTCACGTGGACTGGGGTAGTCAGAGCCGTGATCTTGCTCTTTCTTTCGTCGTTGGTTACGACTTCCGACTTTATAAGAGTGTCGGGCTCTCGTTTTGTGCAGTCTGTTTGTTTATTGTTATTTGAGTTCTCCATGTTAAATCCCACGAGCTGCGGAGAAAGGACAGGTCCACCCGGGCAGAGATCCGCCGTACCCGGGTAAGGCTGACTTAGAACAGGCGGTCGCCACTTGCCTGAGCTCACCGTTTGAGACTGAGTTATTTGATGACTCGGGCTCCCAGCCAGATTGACTCTCGGCACGGTACGAGTGACACCTTAGTCCAGCCCGGGGTGAGATGAGTTGTGTGGGTAGGGAAGAGGTAGGTTCAAAGAGTGTGGGAAGGGGTGTGTGTGAGCTATTTGTCGGAGGCGGCAGCACAAGCGCGACGTCGGTACTGCTACGGCGCAGATACCCGCTGACTGTCCGGGGCTACTTATTTACGCTTCGTGTTGGGGGCTTGGCGGTAGCCGGGCCGTGTCCAACTTCCACGCTTATTCGTAGCTACCCTGGAGAACCAGGGCGCTCGCTATCCGCAACCTGCGACCCGTTCGGTAGCCTTCAGCTCGGCGCCCTCAGAGCCATCCCACTAGCTCTTTGGCCGAATGCCTGCCTGCCTGTTACATACTTTCCGACGAATCTAGTATACATTTTTACTCTACGAGTAACGGGTATAACATGAAAGGCAGTTAGCTTCGACAAGCCGAAGTTTATACACCCTTGAAGTTATAGGCAAAAAGTTATTGTTACACTCAGAAAAAAAATCAAGTATTTCGTGCTGGAACCTAGTATTTTCGGTGTCAAAACTTCGCCAAGCATGGAAAATACAGAACGAGAGAACAAAATACTACTCTTGAGCACGAATTTTCAAGACCGAAAATACTAGATTTAAGAACCCTTCGGTCTTCAATCAAGTATGAATAATTCTTAAATAAAGTCATATTTGGACTAAAAACAAGAACGATTTAATAATAAAGTAAGAAAGTTGCAGGTATGATTTAAGGACAAATAATTCTTAAATCAACATATAAATATTATGAAATTAAAATGAATTTTTATTTAATGCTAGTAAAAGAAATAAGTATTGGAAACTGAAACGAAATAAATGAGATATATATAAATAATATTAATATTTTTAGTTTACTTGCGAAGTGCCTCTCACGGGCATTAACAATGTCTAATTTATGCGCCTTATATACCGAGTACTTTCAGAACAAACAATTGGGAATTATTAGAGTTGGCAGACATTAAAATTGCAAAAAGTGCTCAATATGAGAATTTTTGAGCACGAAAGTTCTTAAATATCAAGCATGCAATTTTTCTAAAATCAAGGCTGTTTGTACTTGTTTTTAGCACGATGTTTTTCCCTGAGTGTAGCTATGCATTTTTAGATTTTAAGAAATTTTGCTTACCTTAGCGATATTAAAAAGGTGACTGGCTTGTTGCAGAGTTTTTCTCAATGAATTACTTTTGTAATGAATTAGCAATTTTATTAGAATTAAAATAGTCATTTTTTATCAGAGACAATACTAAATTATTGTCTCAAGACGCGGTTTTGATGACCTCCTCGTGACCAGAGATCGCCAGGTTGCCAACGCTTCAGTCTTCTTCTCGTAGTTGGATTTGCCAATGATGCTGCTAGTTGGTTGGTGTGGGCTAGTAGACGGTCATTGTAACGGCTCGTTTCTAACATACAACGGCGCATTCGCAATCGTATGTACATAGCGCCCGGTCTGAAGCGGTACCTCATACTTGGATGCAATATGTCATTGAAGGCACCACAATCGACTTGTACAGCAACATCTGGTCGCTGAGGCTGAGTTTACTTGATCCTTTAAGCATCAAAAAAATAATGCTAAATAATGATTTACTTTTGAAAAGGAACTGCTAATGAGAAACCAATTCGTTATTTTAAAAACAAGTAAGCCTAATGGAACAGCATTTCAATAGTTTTGAAAAAGTAGTGCTAATGGCACAGCATTACATTACTTTTCAAAAATATAACGCCAATGGAAAAAAAATTCAATTACTTTCGAATTCAATGAAAAAATAACTCTTTACTTCGGGCAAAGCTAATGCTAATGAAAAAATAGTTCGTAATCACTGTCGACGGCAGTACACGTAGTGGCGAAGCGCGCAAGAGAGCGTGCGAAGACAACTACTATATATAGCCGCAGAATTGAAAATCTGCCATTATGGTCCGATCGTAACGAGTGATACACCAATCGAAAGGTATTGCAAAAACTAAGAAGATTGCATACCAAGACTTCTGAAATATAGATTTGTTTGGGAGAAATAGCGGTGAAAGTATAAAAGTAAAAATTTAGAAAATTAAAGCTGCTGGATACGGTGGGGATAAAAGCCCCCGTCTGTTTAGCTAGTTTTGTTCTTACTGAGAATACGCGTCGAATGACACCACATTTGTTGAAATCCGATGTCCCGTTCAAAAGTAATTCAAGTAACAAGATTTTCTTCTTCTTCCCAAAATGAAAATGTTTGTCCCTTTGTTTGTGGGTTTGTATGCATCCCATCTTAGTTTTAGGGTTTTAAAAACTCTATGAGAGTATAAAGTAGCTTGAAATAGAATACGTTTGTTCTACGACTTTTGGAAAAACCCGCTAGTTTAGCGGAAAATGCAAAAAAAACCAGATTTAAAATGCTTATAGTATCTAAACAATTAATGCTACAGAAACGTACTATATATCTCTGAAAAGATAATTAAATTTGCTAAATATTCTTTTTATAGTAAAATGGTCTGAATATAATAGATTTAGAGTTATGACAAAAAGTTATTTTTTAAAACCACTTTTAGACTATTTTCTCAAAATTGAGTCGAACGATTTCTTTTTAAATTTTAAATCATATAGCCCTTGACATTCCTCAACTTTTGATTTATAACACTTTTTGCCTTAAAAATAACCGTTAAGCGATAAAATGTGCAACTCATTTCAGCTCCGTATACGGAATATTTCATACTTATTGGAATAAACAAGAAAAAACCAATTTGATGAAAAATATTCTTATTAGATTTTTTCAAACGGAAAATCTGTTATGGTTTTAGGGTCCTTTACTTGCATGAAGCTAATCGAAATAGGAAACTTGATCTATTTGTTCTACCACCTTGGAAAAACCCGCTAGTTCGGCGGGAAATGTAAGATACGACAGATTTCTCTTGGAATCTGAAACTATACAGCCCTTGAGATTCCAAACTTGTGCTATTAAAATAGGTAATTGAAGCGATAAAACTTGTTGTGCCTAATTTAAGGTGGCGTCCAGCTAAGATTAGCCAAGCCATATGGGGACGAATCCTAGTCATGGTATTGGGGTTCTTAAACTCTTGTGCAAAAAAAAACTTCTGATATCAAACAAAAACACCTCTTAAAAAGTTAACACCTCTTAAAAAGTAGTGGCGATCGCGCCTTGAACAAAAATTTCAGATATCAACAATTGTGACGAAAAATGATATTACACTCGATAAAATAAATAAACTATATTAAATTTATGTATTCGGCACGCTACAACAGAAAATTTAAATGTAGGTTAATGTTGCGGGCCGAAATCATAAATTTAATATAGTTTATTTATTTTATCGAATGTAATATAATTTTCCATCACAATTGTTGATATCAGACATTTTTGTTAAAGGCGCGTTCGCCACTACTTTTACCTCGTTAAGAGGTGTTTTTGTTTGATTGAAATATATAATGCTAATAATTATTTTCCATTAGAAATTATAATGGTAATGAAAAAATTTACAATTAAATAGAAAATATCAGTTCATTTGAATTGAACTTACCTTGGAGGGTTTATTAAAGCTGAAGAGGCTGCTAATGGGCTATTTATGTAATTTTAAGTGCTGATCCAATGTTTTATGTGCGCACTTTACAGGTGTATAACGAAAAACGGCGAATACTTGAGATTTTTAATTGGTTTGGACTTAATTTGGCATAGCTTAAGCTTTTCCTGACCCCCAGACACGTTCAATTAAAATGGGCTAATATGTTCTATTAAATTTTAACATTTTTCATTACCTTTATAATTTCTAATGAAAATAATCATTAACAATGTATTTTTCAATAGAAATTAAAATATTTTCTGATAGCGTTAGTTTTGCCAGAAGTAATGAGTTCTTTTTTTCATTGAACTCGAACTTTACACCTTTTTATAAATGGTACCCTTTTTTTTACATTTAAATTTAAAATATTAAAAAAATGTAGGCCCTAAACAAGCTTTAGTGTTACAGTCGTTTGTGGGCGTTAGAGTTGGCGTGGCACCCTATTGAAACAAACATGCCCTCTGCAGGAAGCACAAAAACTGCATGCCAAGTCCCAACCTTCTTGCTCTTATAGTTTCTGGGATCTCAGCGTTCATAGGGACAGGCGGACAACGGATATGGCTAGATCGTCTCGGATAGTGATCGTGATCAAGAATGTATATACTTTATGGGGTCGGAAACTCTTCCTTCTAACTGTTACATGAGTACTTTCCGACGAATCTATATACCCTTTTACTCTACAAGTAACGGGTATAAATAGTATCGCTTTAAGTTCTACAGATATTTATTTATTTCCCCCCATTATTTAGCATTGCATTTTTTAAATTAATTAATTTTTGTATTATTTTGACATACATTTTCTGATCCTTTCTATTGTCCGATTATTTTTTTATTCTGATAGCACTGTGTTACAAAATTTATTAATTTTACTGCAAAGAAATCCTATTCGCTTTGAATACCCATTTTAAAATTTATTCACCAAAAAATTACCCTACGCATGGATTCTGAAAAAACGGACCTCAAAGATAAAAAAATCTGTTTTTTGCTTTTGAGTCGCAGTTACAAGCAAACGGATTTTTGGCTTGTTAGTTTGTCAAATCATTTGAAAAGTGCCACTCCTTATCTATCGAACTTAACAAACAAAATAATTTTAAGATTTTTAAACGAAGCTATAAACGAAAGGAATCGTTTTCGTCTTCAGAAAGAATATATATATTTTTGATCAGCTAGCAGAGTCGATATAGCCACGTCCGTCTATCAGTCTGTCCGTCTGTCCGTATGAACGCTGAGATCTCGGAAACTATCAGCAGAGTGCCACGCCCACTCTAAAGACCACAATCGCCCATAAGGCTAGAACACGTCTAACGCCCACATTTGTTATTTTTTGTAAAAATGTAAATGCTATTTTGTTCTTATTATCAAGAATATAATTTAAACAAGGGAGAACGCTATAGTCGAGTACCTCGACTATCAGATACCCGTTACTCAGCTTAAGCGACCAAAGGGAAATGGAGATATGCAAGCAGCAAAGCGAGATTTAAATGCGCCACCTACCGGCGGAAGACAGATTTAAGCGTTGTGTGCGTCAGGGTAGGCGTGACAAATTCATTGTTCAATAGAATAAGTTAGCCGCGCACTTTGCTCTCTCTGAGCGCCGGCAGTGCTTTTCTCTTTGCCGCTAAGTTCGGCCGGCAACTATTTACATACACACACATACACGCGTAAAAACATTTCGCACTGTCTGGCTCTGACGTCATAGCTTTTTTTCTTGGGAGGTTTGTGGGCGTTAGAGTGGGCGTAGAAAAATTTTTTTTGGGTCAATCGATAGGTATGGACAAGACTAATACATTTCAGTTAAAATTTTCTATCTAACATCAAAACTGTAGGAGCCACAGTTTTGGGCGGTTTGTGGGCGTTAGAGTGGGCGTGGCACTCTACTGAAACAAACTTGCGCTGCGTAAGAAGCTCAGGAATCTGCTCGCCAAATCTCAATAGCCTAGCTCTCATAGTTTCCGAGATCTCAGCGTTCATCCGGACAGACGGACAGACGGACAGACGGACAGACGGACAGACGGACAGACGGACAGACGGACATGGCTAGATCGACTCGGCTAGTGATCCTGATCAAGAATATATATACTTTATGGGGTCGGAAACGCTTCCTTCTGCCTGTTACATACTTTCCGACGAATCTAGTATACCCTTTTACTCTACGAGTAACGGGTATAAAAAGTTGCACAAAATAAAAAAAACAAATCTTGACTTTTCGTGGGCTTGAACTCACGCCATTCAGATGAATGTGAAAGTGCACTATGCAAGGCATTAGAATGCTAGGCCACCGAT
This sequence comes from Drosophila subpulchrella, assembly GCF_014743375.2. Lineage (NCBI taxonomy): Eukaryota > Metazoa > Arthropoda > Insecta > Diptera > Drosophilidae > Drosophila > Drosophila subpulchrella. Next base: position 773,835 of record NC_050610.1, read on the forward strand.
TTTATAATTTATGGGCGATTTTCTAGTTTTTTCGGCGATTTTAGAAAAAGTTTTAATAGCATCTGCTCGAAAAACTTCGCCCTTAACTATAGAAACATTTGGCATTTTTAGAAAACTTACTTTTAACAATATTTGTTACGGCGAATTTTCTCATATTCAGCACTTACCTACCTTAAAAATATACATTTTTTTTTATTTTGACCGATCTCACATTTAGGGCGACAGTACTAGTATTTAGAAAAATAATTTTATGAGTGTGGGTATAAACCATTTTTTTAAGTAAGTACCTTTGCAAGTAATCTTCGACTCCTTACCTAAGTAAAATTTTTAAATGCCCTACCTGACAATATCTGCGAAATCGAGTATGTTCAAAATGCATATTCATTTTGGCAACACCACCCTTGACCAAGACCCATTTAGGCAACTTCCGTTTTTGGATAGGTGGATCGATGGTTGGAACACCTGCACATGTCACGTAGCACTCCTCCTCTTGGCAAGCTTCCACGGCTACCTTAAAACAGCCAACAACAAACGATAACCGTTCACGCCGCATAAATTGATGATTGTGCTGGGGAGCTTGACTTGGAACTCGCAGCTCGCGAGCGTCCCAATCAAATATTTAAATTGGAATTCGGCTTTGGCGTTCATAACTTCATCTTTAAAACGAATCGATGAAATATGTACCAAAGCGAAGCGAAGCGATACGGCGCGGCGAACGGCGATCGACGACAGTTAGTGACTGTCCCGGCTCATATATTTGCTGGCCAACTTGTTACTGTCAAAATAAGCGGGGAGTGAGCTGGGCCAAGAAGCGGATCGCTATGGGCCGCCTAATACCCCATAAATAAATGCCTGGCAGGGGAGTCGCTCAACGAAATTGTAGCGCACAAAAACAAATGCCCTCGACAATGGGATATACACGCGAGTCCAGGGCCGATCGCTCATACCCACTAAAACATCTAAAAAATCTGACCACGGGGTGCTTGGCGTGAGGAAAACCCATTGTCACTGTCACTCAGTGGTTCGGTTCGGATCGGTTCGGCCTGGGGATTGCTGGAGCAGAAGTGGCATCGAGATAACTTCATAACTTAACGCATTTGAATAATTTGGTATGCGCATTTCAATATTTTGTTTTGTCGCAATGGAAATGGGATGGGATCTAAGGGCGGAGGTAGCGGGGTTTATGGGGTCGTTCGGAAAATATTGACAGCGACAAATGTTAATGGACAGATATGCATTTAGCTATAGATGCGTCTGATTAAATTAGGAAATTCAAGGAAAGTTATTTAACTTAAAAAGTCAAATATTAAAATCCGGTTCAAGGGATAACCTTTTAATGTAAGAAATAGATCTCAAGCCAAATCCCATCACGCACGTTTATTTAACAAATGGAGATTTAAATTATTCTTACTTTGGCTTTACGTGTACCTTTGTACAAGATTAGTTGTAAACATTGACAACAACAAATGTGTCAACATTAATTACAACCAAAAGCCAACAATAAAATCATAGTTTTCAACCAACAAAAAACAACGTACAATAAAACGTAATAATTTTTCATAATAATGATTTCAGCTAAAACAAAAAAATGTAACGGTTTATGAACTTCACATTAATAAACATAAATCATAGAAATATGTGAATAAATTTCTGAAATTGGAAAATTAATAATTTACGCCTTAGAATGAGTCACAATTAACAAACGAGTGGGAATCGATGTATGGAAAATAAAAAACACGAACAACAATACAAGTTTGGTAAACAACGGACTTTTTGCAAAATCGAACAAAGCATGTTTGACAAATTAGCAACATTAAGTTAAAATTAAAATGCTTTCAGCATTACAAAAATGTTGTAGGAATTTAAATAAATATATTATTAGTTGGGAGAACCGTTTTAAAGTGCCTCGAGTCTCATTTCTCTTTGTCTTAACCCTCAAGGCTTATCCAGGCAGTTAATCTTCGACAATTTATCAACGGCGAATACAATAGAAATTTTGACTGGTAGCGCCTTATATTTAGGCGAACAGTTATTTGATGGGAAATAACTTTAATGACCAGGCCTTTTTTGCCAAATGTATTTAAACAAAGTGTTAATGAACTTTTTGTTGCATTTTATCTACTAATCACTATAATTATTCATTAATTAGGAGTGCCACGAAAACATGGACGGATGTAAGGTTTTCTATATACAATTCTAAAATTCATAGTTTAAATCATTTCACTGCGAGTGTCGATTAACTTGAAACTCAACATTATTTAATTCTTTAAAATATAAAATATTTTATCTGAAGAGTAAAAGTCAGTTCTAGATTCGAATTCGGTGTATGTTCAAATTTGGCTACATTTAATATCGCACTCTCTAATTGTATTCATTAAATGTTAATTTCTAAATTTTCATTTAATTACATGGTATGCATGGGATAGCGCCTGTTCAGGCCACAGAGCCGAGAAGTCAGAGCCAAGTCGGCAAAGACGGAGCCGCCATTAACGCAAATGACTCTGCAAAATGGCGGCCATATTAGGCAAGAAGCCCATGCCCAAGACCCGCGACTCCAGACCCAGTACCGGTAACACTACCTCTGCCTTAACATCTACCAGCCCCAGTCGGTTGGTCTAACCCAACCAGAAATTACGGGCCCAGTCTGGTTTGACAAGCGCATGTTGATTGGGGCAGCGAGATTGGCAAACGGCAACCACTGTTGCCACGTTACCACGATGATGATGTCCAAAATGACGATGATGACGGCGAAGGCGATGATGGCGATGATTACGATGATGGGGGGCGCAGTTGCCGCCGCTGACAGTGATGACTGTCAAGAGCAATTAAAGTCAAACTCAAGTCCGGGGAACTTAGATTTTTCGCCGCCGCAAAACGCAGCTGCGCATGGTCAGTGGACCGTCCATCCATCTATCCATCCATCGGACTAGCCCCGGACGTGAGCTGACGTCCAGCCAAATGCAACAGCCATACACTCTGAAAAAGTTCCCGGTCTTTGAAAATAATCAATACTCATACTAAAGCGAAATATCAGGACCTTTTATTTACTTTTGCAGTGGCATTAAGAATAATAAATATAATATTGGACTTATTTTTTTATATTCTTAAAAATATTTCATTTTATTAAAGATTATAGCACTTATCTGTTACCTTGCTTACAGAAAAAACACCAATTAAAAAACACCATACATCAATTTAAATTTTAGTTTTTAAAGATTATTCACGATTTTGCATTATTAGTTAGAACTAAATAGCCACTGAAAACAAATGTAAAATGTTGTCCAAGAGCATGTTAAGACAATTTTAAATCCTTATGTTTTAAACAAAAACAAGACACATGTTTTATATTAGGAACGGTTTTAATTCCAAGTGCAGAATATCATGAGCGACTGCTCCATCGGCAGCAGCAGGTCCAAAGCCTACAATTAACAAAGGCCACAGCAACATCAACAGCTACAGCAGCCTAAACTTAATTTCTTGAGTTTTTCCACTTGAAAAACTATGTAATTTAGTACTTGAACAAGAAGCAGACGATGTGTTAAAAAGGAGGGCGGCAGCGGAGGTGGAAGAAATTAAAAAAAGGTAACTGGAGGAGTGCGTCATCCTCATCGTAATAATGACGATCATTGTCGGCTTGGACAACTCAATCAGCGTATAAATTTCTGCGTCTGCATTTTGTGTGTGACATGAAGTGTGCCCAATAATGAGCAATTAACGCCTTACAGCCCACTTTTTCATCATCCTACCTCACCTACCGACTGGCAACATCATCAGCCGGCGGTACTCCATGGCTTTTTGATTGCCAAACGGTAGTTTTTTCCCTCACACTTTGGATATTCCGCAGTCCATGGCAGTCCAAATGAATTGATGTGTGGAATCTCTAGCTCCATCTCGTTTCGACTCCGGTGCCCTTTCCCTCTCTAACGCCCAGTTGGTGGAGGCGCGGCGGGTAGAAAGCAATTTTGTAGCGCCTTTTATCTGGCACCGCCAAGTCTTCAACACCTCTCGAGGAAAAAACAACAAGCCCAAAACGAAAAAAAAACTAAAAACTCTCTGTAATAAGAAGTTGGTTAAAAACAGTAATAATAATAAAGAAAATCACCAAATCATCATCAGCATCAGCATCCACGATCGCCGGCATCAAACGATGAATCGATTTACACATCGTTGTCGGATCTTTGGGATGCCTGCATCAGCGAGCGAGTAAGTGGAACGATCAGGGAGTGCGAGGGGAGTTCTTTAAGTTCTTTAAGTATCCTAAACACGAGAGGGGCTTTTGCAATTTTGGATGGAAAATATTGATTAAAATGTTTTATTGGGATATATCACAAATTAAGTATAAATTTAATCCTAGGAACAACTTACTTAAAATTTGACGTAAATAAATGTAATCTAAAACAGAGCTTTTAGGAAAATAGGATTTATATATTTTTTTAAGAACTTAATAATACATGTAGGACCTACATTGTAGGTATATGAAGTAAAACATAAAAACAGGATTCAACAATTTTAAGTATTGGCATTGGCTTGTACCGATTCATAGTTCTAATAGTTTTAATTTTTCTCCATTTAAACTTTGCTAAAGGCAACAAAACAAGTTTGTTGCTTAAGTTATTTGATTTTCTTATTTGAAGATGTTTGGATGGCTTCTTGCTGCCACTTGATTTGATGTGGGAGGGAAGCCGCCGACAGGCAGACGATATGGCTGGAAAGGCGAAGGCCAGGTGAGATGTAATTAATGCGAACAACTTCATCTTGATGAGCTGTTAATTAAAGTCGACCGTTGCTGACTGCGCCAACAAGGTAAGCCGCTTAGAGCGAAAACGCTAGCGTGACTATGAATTCGGCAAATAAAAAATGCTGGAAATCGGAATCGCCGCAGAATTTGTCATTGTTCGCGAAATACTCTTATTTCGGAGCGAGGTGGAATGGAAGGAGTACGGAGAAAGTAAGTCGAAGTCTGTGCTGTTCTGGGCCCTATCACTAATTGGCCGCCGACATCTTTTCGGGGGCTACTACTGGGCATTGGACAACAGCCATTGTTTGCGGAGGCCACCGGGCCACCAGCTTAGAAACGCTCTAGTGACACAGATATTATCGTGATTGGCACGAAATTCGTTTTGGGCCATGACCGATTCGAGAAACCGCACGACCCATTGCAAAAGTCAGGCCCGGGGAAACTATCAGACATCTGGTTGGGCCCAGAAAAACCGCATTGCAAAGTACCCAGTGGCACTGGCCTCAGGCAATTGCAGCCAAATCCAAGCCCCTAAATCACATTTCCAGTCTGCCGCCGGTGTTGATCCTCTGATCCTTTTCAGCCAACAAGTGCTGCCCTCCAGCTGCTGGAATTGCCAACCGCAAATTATGAATAAATGAATTGGCGAGCAAAAAAGATAAGTGCAAAGAGCTGCTGAAAAAAGGGTTTTGCGGCGAGACCCCCATAATATATGGCATGCACCCCTGACCGCAAGGCCAACAGATTGCAAATTGCGGGCTGAAACCTCGGATCCCGAGATGACATTTGCGTGGGTGCCGAATGGAAAGAAAATAGAATAGCTACTAGTTCAGCCAAAATGATCTTGGTCTAAGCAAACCTAAGTTCCGAGTCAAGTAAACAGAGACCAGATGTCTTTAGCTGAAATTATTTAAGTTCATTTTGGACTCTAATATTTTAAATATAAGGTATCATAGTGAATTCCAGCTGCTTCAAAAATTTTGAGATTAGAATATTTCAAATATTTTCAGTTGGAGTTCATACTTTCATTCACCCTTTATTATTTAGGGGCTCACTCCCGACACCGTAATCTGTAAAAATAATTGCATATATTTCAAGTATTGATAGATTTTCATTGTTTCCCCCAACCGGCTTTTCCCTGCAACCATATATTAAATATTCACAGCTCATTCTTAATGAAGTGACAACAACCATAACTAAGTGGGCGTTGAGGATTTTATTTGATTTTATTGTTTCTGATGAACGTGCCAAAAGCTAACAGTTAATCTGGGGCCACAGTTCCTCCCCTCGGGGGCTGGGAATGGGAATGGGAATGGGCCTGGGCATGGCAAATTAAATCAAATGAAAAGTCAAACCCATAAACACATGCTACGCGGCAGCGAAGCACCCACGTTCAGTCAGTCGTCCTATTTCCACCCTCTTCGAACAGTTGCGAGGGTTGCTAAACACCCAGAAACGGGAAGAAACAATGCGATACATTTTGGCTAAATTTATGCACCCCTTTTCACCTTGCACTTGTCATTTTTTACGGCCCATCGAAACGAGGGGTGGCAAGTGGTAAAAAACGGAGCTAAGCCCACTGCGGTAATTTGAGCGGATCAGGCCGACTGATGATGCTCCCAGGCTAATGCCACTAAATGACCTCAAAGCCGCTCATCGATATATCACTTTAGTGTCGAATTCAATTTGGCAGAGTCTAGTTATAACAGCTGTGGGCTGATTTGAGGGGATTTTCCAGGGACTTAAGGAAGTAAATCATATTTGCTTCTTCCTAAAAAATGTAATATGTCCTCCCCTACTCCTCCAATTTTCAAATACTGCGCGATAATTACTTTCATTAAAACAGCCTCAGATGATCCCAAAAAAGGTAGAAAACGGCCCAACAAGAGACCAGCCAAATGAGTGAGACACTTATATTAATGTCTAAATTACAAAGCCAACAAGAAATGCGGTACATTTTTCAAAACCAAAAAGTAACAGCCCGAAATTTGAAATTTTCCCCTACTTTTCCCCCTTTTTGTGGGTAAAGTGTGGGCGCAATCTGCAGAGGGAGAGAAAATACTGATAAATGAGCAAGGTAAATGTGGAAATAATGACTCCAGCCCCGAGTGCGCCTATGTATATGGCAATGATTTTAGTCGAAGCAGAGATATATGTCGGGGAAAAGTATGTAGTTCTACCAAGCCGCCAATCTGATTGATGAACGGACATTAGGGCATTAGTTGTGGGCAGGAGCGGGGAGGGTCGGAAAGTGTTAAAAAATGGTGAGTGATGATGCGATCTAATTGCACGCATAATCAACTGTCAGTGCACCGATGCAATCACCCAAAGTGCTGCATCTCGGGTCCCGCAATTAAATGGAGTCTTCACAATTCTCCATCGCGTGTTTGGAGTCCACAGCATCCAGTCTTCGAGTTCCCGGAGATAAGTGCTGGAGATAAGTCCGCATAGACGTCGGAATGTCTGACTCAGACGGAGAACGGAGACCGGAGATCGAGATCTCACATTTGTGCGCCGCTAATTTCGGATTTTATTAAACGGTCATCGCAGCGCATATAAAAATCGGTATTCCTACTCATCTTTTCTCACTCATTCCAATTTTGAATATCATCCTAAATAATTAAACATACCAGGCACGTCGTTACGGGTCTGCGCCATAGGAAAATAACACACACATGAAGTACTCATATTTAATTTCAATTTCATGTCACAGACTTCTGGCCGTTTCTCTTTCTCGTCTGATGCTGCAGATAATTATTATGCCGACTGCATTAGAGTTCTCCGCTAAAGCTCTGTTCCAACTTCTCAACCAACCCGAAGTCACTCCCATTGCCAATTGCAATTAAGTCAGGTGACGGGCGAAATCCGGCTAGTAATCAAAAATCCTTCACGGTTTCTAGGGGAAGCCCCAGCATTAGTAAATTGATTAGAGTCTAGGATCTAGTTTTTCAAAGTCAACAATTCAGATTCTTTCCAAAAGTCGGTCTACTACATTTTGACAATGAGTGTTGGTGGTAAGAACAATTTCAGAAAAAAACCCAACATCATAAATAGCATATTTTCTTTCTTAATAAGCTGCAAATTAGCCCAATATTATTCAGTTCGTGTTGACCCTGATGCAACAAGTCGGTGCAGGGACTTCTGTCAGCGGAAAGGAAAAGTCTTCAAATTAAGTGGATGCGCTGGCAAGTGTGCAACAAAGTCAAGGAAAAGCACAGCTGTGGGTGGAAATCAGGGAGAGAGGGGATGGAAAACAGTTCAAATGCTGGCGGGAAAAACAAAATCGACAACGCGCCGCAAAATTCAATTACGTATTCATGTATGCAAAAGAAGGAAGCGCCAAATACGCAGCCAGAGCAACAACGGCGGCAGCAACAACCACAAGTGAAGCCACGGCCCCACCCCGACCACGCCCACCACCCGCAAAAACGCCCCCTTCTCAGCCCGACTGGGCGGACCCAGAAATCGCACTGTGGAATTTAATTTTTAGTATAAAAAATGGTGCATATAAGAATAAAACATGTTGTGGGCTGTGTGCAACACAGTTATTTATTTGTGTATTTTATTAAAGATGATGATTAAGTTTGGAAACCTAGGACTAACATAAGGGATTATAGTGCTAGCTACAGCCATAAACTAAGTAAGTCTAATTATTATACAAAATAGTAGGATTGCAGAAGACTATAAATCAAACATTTCTTAGGTATCTTTGTGTTATAAAATATATATATTTACGTTATTAAATTGTGCTGCATAAATATTTTTAATTATTTTAGTCACACATTATTTTAAATCCTTGGAGTACGTAGCCATGTAACACGGCATCTAAAACTAAGATACAGATCGATGTTATTCCATGCATAGCTCTCCTATAGGTCTTTAGAACCTAGAATTACATTCAACCAAATATATTTCCTAAAGGACATAAACACATAAATGGTATCCACCGTGCGCAGAAGTTAGGGCGGGAAACTCCCTTGGAACGCCCATTCCTGGCACCAGACAGCATTTGATTGTTTGTTCTGAGTCTGAGTGTGTGCCGTTCCTGTAGGTATGAGTGCGACTGTCATTTATGCAAAATAGCTGACATGCCAAGGAAGCAGGGTCGCTCGAGTCCTTCACCGAGCCCCAAAGCTTATCTCGACTGGCTTGGCTTATTGATAAAGGCAGCGGAAGGACTTAGACAGTCAAAAGGCAGCCGACGGCAGAAGCAGCCCACAACAAAGTATGCCGGGGGAAATCGAAAGTCTTCTGATTTCTGTGGGCCCCGACATTTCTATTAGAGGTGCCGCCGATGGAACCGAATAGATACAGATCCGATCGGAGAAGGAGTTTTGCGCGTGTTTATGTATCAATCAGAGGCGCGGATCCATTTGCATGATGGGGCACAAAACGAAGTAGCTGGAAATGGATCTGGGATCTGGGATCTGCTATCGAGATGGATAGTAGATGGGGACAGGGATGGAGATGGAGATGGAGATGCACTGACTCAGCGGCGAGTTCTCTGCGATCATGGGAAAGACGAGATTAGCGCAACGAATTATGAAATTGAAATTACTCCAAAAAGTGTTTGGCGATCGATACGATTCGAGCCCGAAGACCAAGAGTCAGCATTTTTCCGTAATACAACCGAGTCATCGTGGATCAAATGCCCTGTGCCGACGCCTGATATTTGTGTTTACATGTACACCTATATATGTATATCTTGGGACCCCATCCTCTCGAGATGCGCTAATCTCCGAGGGGAGGAGGCCCCCGCCATCTTGGCCAATCCAACTCGATCTAATTAATCAACATTCACCGGGCAAAGAGTGTCAAATGGGTCGGGGGTCGCTTTGTAAATGCTCCCATTTGAAATGGAAATCGGCGTGGATGTGGAGCTAGAAGTGGCTGTGGAATATCGCTGCCTCGCCCTGTCGGCTGTCTACTGTCTACTGTCGATCGCCGATTGTGTGTCAACTGTGACACGGACGGTGACTGTCACCTCGCGCTGAGGTGACTGCAATCGATCATGGGACTGGCCTCCACTCACATGGCTCTTTGTGGCCCTCAGTCTCTGATTAGCCGCCGAATTTACCCGGCATTCCACGCCTGACATTTTCCCGGGTCTGAACAGCTCTGTTGTCGGCCAATTAAATGGTTACCAAACTGATTGTGATTGTATCCAAGCGAAAGATCAAGCCAAAATATGCCCTGAATACAGTGTAAATTTGGTGGCATTACAGTGGACATTAAATGATATCATTTATCAGTTTGTTAATTCGTAAACTATATATATGCTTACGGCAGTTTAAAACCACTGACCCATGGGCAAAATAAGCGATAAAATGTATTTTAGTTTTTAAATTCCTTTTGTGCTTCTCTTCATTAGTGTAATAGTTCAACGTGATTATTTTAATATTCTACCCGCTTTCTAATTAACCACTAAACGAATTTTTCATCGTGTGCAGCCCACCAAAAGAAAACGTAAGTTTCGTTGGCACCTTCCTTGACCATTTTGGTCGGCGTCACCTGTCAAACGCACGTTCGAAGCTGTCGCTGGTGCGTTAAAAATGATTAATTAAGGCATTTGAAAATCATTTGTCATTCTTAATTTATTAATTAATTAGAATTGCCCAACACGTACATTGACACCTGAGGCGGACTCGAAGCTCCGCGTCGGAGTCCCTCGTTGGGGGCGTCCGGCTGTTAACGCGATATACTGTAGAACCGGTTCGAGACAGCCCAAAAGGTACAGATATTGCGTCTACACCATAAAATGCACGAAAGAGCTGCACTCTGTAAATATTAGAAGCCACAAGTTTATTCTACTATTCTATTTTTAAGCTCCTTTTGGGAATGACACGACTTAAACATATTGGTCTTAAGGTAAAACGCAAACGCAGATTGCAGATTTTATGAATTAAAATATGATCAAAATATAACAAAAATACAAAACATTGAACGTTCAACAACGAAACATAGGAGAATATCTGATGAATTTTTTACCTAACTCGAGGTTATGCATCATCCTAGGTTTGAAAATATCAAGCTAAGATGTCAACACATATGTATGTATGTACTACAATACTGATGTTTAATTCCCCGGAACTTTCGTTGTAGCCGTCCTCCAAATATTACGTAAACTCCCAAGGGATCCAGTCAAAAAGTTACTCCCGTGAATCAAAATGATTTTATGTTTAAAAAAATTATTTGGCGAATTTATTATCAATAAATTATTAGTTTCGGCAGCAATATACGGACGGTCGTGCGTTTGAACCGAGCTTCAAGGGAGCGGACCCGCGTAGGACGTGGAGTTCACCATATTTAACATGTAAGGCAAGGCGCCCCTGCAGAGGCACATCCAAACCCCGGGACACATCAAGAAGACAGGAGAAGTACACACAAAAAATGGCAAAATTGACCAATGCAGATAGTTCAGTAACTATAAAAGATTGTACTTCACTATTTTAAATGGTTGTGCATGTATTTGTCTTTGTTTATATTACTATTTATTAGTTAAGCCAGTACTATAATAGTTACGTTCACGTCATGTGTGTATTTTGTTATTGCAATAGTAAATAGTTACTAAACTATCAAAAATGGTTATCTTAACTTTAAGTATGTAACAATAACTTTACTAAATGTTCTTCAAAGTATGGCTTATAATGCCCAACTGGGTCTAGCGTCTCGTATACATAGACTCCCAATCCATACTATTTTTAAAAGTATTCAACATACTTTCACACTAGCTGGAAGTCACCTGTAAAACTGCAATTTGAAAACCAGAGAGACCATCGTACAATTCACTTTGATAACTATAAACATAGTTACCGTTTTTTAAAGATACACAACCATTTTTTATAGTAACTCTTATTTGATGGGTAATTTTAACAATTCGATGGTTGTGGACCTTTTTCTATTATATTGGACAATTTTGCACGGCAAAAATCAATTTAAGGTTTTTATAAAGAGTCCGAATTTCCGTTGGACCCGTTGCACAAAAATGAGGCTACCAACAAACGGCCGTTTTCCATGCCAAGGCTGCCAGACCGCCCATGGTATTCTTTATTTCACCGCGAACTCGAAATAAGCCGTCTACATCGAATTCGCCTAAATGTAAGATATACACAAGAATTTTACATTTAGGATTTCGAGGCCAGATGGCGCTAGTTATCTAGACACAAACCAAATTTTCGTCTTACTGTCAAACACTAGGTGGCGCTACACAAGGGTCTAAGTCCGGGGAATTCGATGAGTAGACGACGAATAGGTGCGAAGTGAAAGACCGTCTAGCAGCGCACTTTTTCTCTTTCAGAATAAGCCGCTAGAGGTCGCTCTTCCTTGGGCGGCAATTCAAATTAATCCATGTCACTAGTGATATTATTGGCTGGCGATATAAAATATTCTTAAAAGTAATAATATGTAAGTACACTACATGTACCAAGCACCAATACATGACTTGCTTTTATTATTGCATCATCTTCGAGACTTTTAGTATTTTTGTTCAACATTTTGTAAAAAAAACCCTATATTTGCTTAAAAATTCATTAACTTTGTTTGTTCGTGTTTGTTTTTTTTAGATAATCCTGTGACGCTCTATGATGTTAACTGCAAATCCACCGGGCTCCCACTCCTACTCCGACGCCAAAACAGTGGATCCTACAGATTTAGTGCTACAAAAAATTGTAACTTAAATATATTATGCGACGACCACAGTTTTTATGGTAGAATACAAATTTTAACTGAAATGTATTGATCTCGTCTCAAATGACCTAAAAAAAGTTTGCCACGCCCACTTTAACACCCATAAAGCTTAAGTCTGTCTGCCGCCCACGTTACCTTTATTGAAAGTGCGTGCAGGTGGCGCTTTACAATCTCGCTTTTCTGCTTGTATATATCCATCTCCCTTTTGCTCCCTTTAGCTGAGTAACCCGTTACTCGTAGAGTAAAAGGGTATACTAGATTCGTAGGAAAGTATGTAACAGGCAGAAGGAAGCTTTTCCGACCCCATAAAGTATATATTATCTTGATCAGGATCACTAGCCGAGTCGATCTAGCCATGTCCGTCCGTCTGTCTGTCTGTCCGGATGAACGCTGAGATCTCGGAAACTATAAGAGCTAAGCTATTGAGATTTGGCGTGCAGATTCCTGAGCTTCTTACGCAGCGCAAGTTTGTTTCAGTAGAGTGCCACGCCCACTCTAACCGCCCAAAACTGTGGCTCCTACAGTTTTGATGCTAGAATACAAATTTTAACTGAAATGTATTGTTCTCATCAATACCTATCGATTGATAAAAAAAAAAGTTTGCCACGCCCACAAACCGCCCACAATCTTCAAAAAATCGTAAATATGAACGTGGATATCTCGGAAACTATCAATGATAGAGAATTGGGATCTCAGATTTAAATTCCGTAGCCTTGTGCGCAGCGGAAGTTTGTTACGCGAATATGACACGCCCACTCTAACGCCCACAAACCGCCCAAGCCTGTGGCGCCCACAATTTTAATGCTAGATACAAAATTTTAACTGAACTGTATTGGTCTCGTCAATACCTATTTGCCTAATTTGCCACGCCCACCCTAACGCCCATAACGCTTAAGTCTGTCTACCGCCGGTAGGTGGCGCATTTCAATCTCGCTTTGCTGTATGCTTATCTCCATTTCCCTTTGGTCCCTTTAGCTGAGTAACGGGTATCTGATAGTCGAGGCACTCGACTATAGCGTTCTTCCTTGTTTTGGATGCACTTTGCAGCCAAATAAATTTGTTTGTAAATTAAAATTAATTTTTTTTTAGGCATTAAGCCTAATACTCAGATTGGCTAGCAGTTTCACTTGTCGAAAAATCTGATTTTTTGTAGTGTGACCGAAAATAAAAAAAAGGAATGTTCAAGGAATGTTTTTTTTTATGTAAATTAGTAGTTTAAAGCTTCTTTCTCGGCCCACGGATGCTTCGCCATCTTTCCTGCGCCATCTGTCCAGCTCCGAGTCCCAGTAGGCATATTGGACCCTAAGAAGTTGCGAGCAGGATTGGGAACGGTGTTTTTCCGCCCGATGCTGCAGGACCCACCATCCTGGCAATGGCTCCTCCAACTGTCTCTTATCAGACGCCTTTTTTCCCTCCTCCCTATAGAAGCCAGAGCGTCCTCCATCTTCGCTTTAGCTGCCAAGTAGCTGGTGGAGGTGGAGTCCTGTGGTTCCAAATGGAGAGCTCGTCGGAGATCGTTCTGGTGGTTCTTCTAAAAAGATACTTCTATTAGCACAACGTAACCAAATTCTTTTGGCCAGAACTGGCAGTATGTCCATGTAGGGAGCAAAGTCCCACTCGGTATGTTCCTTCCCACTGGGACTCTCTAGTGGATCTTCTTATGCACTTCAACTATTCTGAGGATTTGACCTGTTGTGGTATTGCTTCCAGTCGAGGAAGTCCCACTAACATTCTGCAGGCGTTTTCGGGGTTTTCCTTCCATGTGTAATTTTTTGTTTCCACAACGCTTTTGCACGAACACCGCCAAAGATTAAATTTCTTATTCTTTGGGTCGCGGCTAACGGCGTTCATCGAAATTCACTCGCTAAATCAGGTATTTTTTCTGGTATTTCCTTAGCTCATCTGAGTACCGCGCTGAAAAACAGACCCAACGAAAAGCGTTAGCCGCGTACTTGCCTCTCGCTCACTCCTATGGTTAGCTCGCGGTTTTCGTCGATGTGACTACTAGGCCTTAAGAATAACATTTCCTTACTTTTTTAAAATGGTAAATGCTTGTGAAATAAAAGTAAAGTTTGAAGTGGAATAAAACCATGTTTTCCGTTTGTAAAAAAACGCCAATCGGAAGAAGTAAACAAATCCCTTAACATGTTATTTCTTTACAAAGCGGCAATAGAAATAAGTTTTCAGAATTTGTTTTAACGACTGCCGCTTATGAAATGCTAAAAGCAATGCAAAGTGTGGGCGCCACAGGATCGGGCGTTAGAGTGGGCGTGGCATATTCGCGTTACAAACTTGCGCTGCGTACAAGGCAACGGAACATAAATCTGAAATCCCAATTCTTGGATAGTTTCCGAGATATACGATTTCATACTTATGATTTTTTGAACTTTGTGGGCGTTAAAGTGGGCGTGGCAAACATTTTTTTGGGTCAATCGATAGGTATTGATGGGAATATTTCATTTTTATTCTAGCACTAAATCTGTAGGAGCCACAGTTTTGTTCGGCTTGTGGGAGTTAGAGTGGGCGTGGAACACTGACGAAACAAACTTGCGCTGCGCAGGAATCTCTAGAATCTGCATGCCTAATCCCAGTATGGCAGCTTTAATAGTTTCCGAGATCACAGCGTTCATTCGGACAGACGGACATGGCTGGATCCAGTCGGCTAGTGATCCTGATCAAGAATATGTGTACAATGTACATTGTACAATGTACATATATACTTTATGGGGTCGGAAAAGCTTCCTTCTACCTCTTACATACTATCCGACGAATCTAGTATACCCTTTTACTCTACGAGTAACTGGTATAATTATACATATACTACTGGGGGCAAAAAGAAAGGTGAATTTGTTTGTAAAATGAAAATCGTTATTTATTCTTCAAAAATAAACTTAATCCCCTTTAAAGTAATCCCCTCTCGATAAAATACATCTATGCCAACGTTTTTTCCCATCCTCGAAAGATGCTAAATAGTCCTTTTTCGGTATTGCCATCAGTGCCTTCTCCGATTTATCTCATCAATCGACTTAAAACGACTCCTCGCAGTGGTCTCTTGAGTAAATAGCGAGAAGTCACACGAAGCCAAATCAGGCGAATACGGTGGTTGCGGAATTTTTGGCGAAATGGTCACGAGGAAAAAAGCAAGAGTTGTTGCCATAATTCTGATCTTTTTAGACGAATTGGTTCATGCAAACGACGCATAACGCTCAAATAATATTACTTATAAACAGTTTGCACCACACCACGAAAATCGAAAACAAATTCACACTACTTTTTTCCCACAGTAACACTCTGAACAATAAAGAACGTGCATCTTTTATTGTAATATGCTTTGATTCGCTTCGACTTACGATCTTAGCAGACAATAGATCATCGGCAGCCATAAGGAAGTCCAGATTGGACCGACAGCTGCTGGCCACCGAGTTTTATTCACTTACAATGTTTTTATAGCTAAATGAATGCGGCCGTCCATGTATAAGGAAACACGTTTGAGTGTCAATTTGAAGGCCCTTTGGTGGCACCATCATCGATCTAAAAAACTCATATTCAATTTTTAATATCCCTCCCTTCTTCGGTAGTTGGTTTCATATTTCCTGACTTTTCATTAAGACATTAAAGATAAGAATTTCGAGTTTCAACTTAGCTTGCACAGCATGTACTCAAACTATTATTATTTAATAGTATTTCTTTGAGCAATTCAAATATATACGGCTTTACGAGTTGATTCAATCGTCTTAAAGAACTGTCAAATCATTCAAATAAATGGCCCCCTGCTTCCCACACCCCCAACTCTGCGTTGGAAGGTGTCGTGAGGCACTAAACAAAGAAATCCAATGTAAACAAATATAAGAAATCAATAAAAAATTTATATTGACTATAATGCGAACGGCGCTTAGATTTTCAGACAAGTGAAGAATAGAAAACAATAGTTAATTAATTATATGTTTAATGGTTACTTAAAGGTTTTGAATATTAAACTTATAATATTATTATAATAAAGTATTAAGTTATTAAGATAGACTAAAATTTGCCAAAATCACAATGAGTTATTACATTTCCTCGGCTAAGTAAACTTCAATGTGTATTTGGTGGATTATATGGTAACATAAAATGGTTAGCATCAATCCCCAGCCAAATTAGGAAAAAACAAGACAGTTTGACATTTTACGGAAATTTGACAAATATATGCCAATAAAATATTTCAAAAGAATTTGGTCAGCTCTAAAAGCAGTTAGCAACAGGATTGACACAGCTGGTTGAATAAATATATTATTAGGTTTAAACAGTTTTCTCCAATTAAATCAAAGAACCATTATCTAAAAAAACCACTAAAAAAGGGACAACAAAACCAAAAAAAAAGAACAATGAGAACAAAAGTATATTCTTCTAAGTGTTGCCGGTCAACTAGAAACATAATTTAAATGGATTGAATAGTAAGTATACTTTGAATATTGACCTTCCAATTAATGTATACCTATACGTAATAGTATAGTGTTATTCAAATAGGCTTCAAGTTTGAATCTTAAAAGAGGCCTTAACATCTAATCGTCTTCAGACAATCGTCATAGGAACATTTTCTTCAAGTACTGTAGCTTACTCGGCGCCTTCTTGTGTGGGTGTTGGAGGTGATTTTAAATTCTTGCTTATACTTTCTCCTATATGGAAAACAAAAAACATCTTTGTAACTTTAAAGTCATTCCGAGATCCGTAACCAATGCATTCGTCGGAAGGTGGCAGCTGCACTGATCTGGAGCTCGACTCTTTGCAGCTGGGGCGTATGATTGATGGAATGATGACACCATTGCCAAGTTGGTGCCAAATCGCAGTTACAGACAAAGGCGATCCCGTTATGAATCTCCAATGGCAATCAATCATCGCTGTTTTCCATATCCATATAGATATCGATAACTTTCTGCGTCTGAGAGCTCGCGTTGGCAGACGAATCGGTGCCAAGTCGTGTGATTTCGATTGCCCAGACATGATGGACAATAAAATTCTGATTTTTATGGATACTTGGCATCACAAGGCGAGCATTTCCATTAGGTTTATGTCAGTTTTAAAGATTGAGTCCCGCTTTTAGGGTACCTGCTTTGAAGTTAAATCCACTTTTTTGTGGGCGTTACATGGCTCATCTTATTTTTTTATTTTACTTACTTGGTCGAAGCTAATTCTGTCATGTCCCGGAGATTTTTATACGACCACTTTCAAAGAAACATGGGTCAAATGATATGTAAGTTTATTGACTAACTGTCATACTTTCATTATGAGGTAACTTTATATGAAAATCTCTCAAAAAGGAATAGGAACAGAAACAATGATTCTGTACTATGAGTATTAAATATATCTTCTTAATAAAAATATAGCTGACGTTTGTTAAACAAAAATGATTGTAAAGTAAAGTAACTGTTTTATGGAATGTAATATTCATTGTTTCCGCCATGTTCAAAACATGAAACGTGGGAAGTGCTCATCGCAAAGTATTGCAATATTGCCATTATTACCCATATAAAAATCGGTCTTTCAAAAATATATCACATAAAATAAACATTTTTTTTTCCCTTAGTTTTGCCCAAAGGTGCACAGGCCTTTCTTATAAGTTAAACCTCAATAACTTGTAATGAAACATTTGTTAATATTGAATTCACCTTTAAGTGGGCTTTCCTGACGGCATGGCGGTAAGGACGAAGGAGTTTGTCAAAAACTTATTGTAACAGAGCGCCCAATGATGACATTTGGCACTTCAACCATGTAACAAAACATAAAAGCCGCTATTTCTCTTTGATAGATTGTTAACGGGCCTGCGTTCGACAATCGTGAACAATTATCCCCACAACATATTTTCTGGCATAATGTAGTCGCATGCAAAAAGAAATTTTAATCACTTTCAAGCTGTATGCATTGACAAACCATTATTGTGGTACCCTTATGTAGCACTTAATGTCGGTAATAAATATATTTGTATACACGATGTGCTGAAAAATTAATCTATCTATTAGACTATATATATAATTTTAACATTTTAGATTATGAATTAGAGATATTTATTGTATGATGTAACTTAAGCTACTTTGTGGCTAAACAAGTACTCCAGACTAAAAGATTGACTCTTTTTAAATTAGTTATATATACTAACCTAGAAAAACGCATTAGACTGAAGTACCAGACAATTGTGTAATCCAGCGCAGCACACAATGCTGCACCCAAATTAATCAGCCCACCAAAACTCAAAATAAAAGCAATTACGAGAGAAACACACGCAATGCAGTTTGACATTTAGCCAAATATCTTTTAGAGATTCACCGATGCAAACGCAATCAATCATTAGCATCTTTTCAAAAATTAATTCTCGAATTTTTTCATGAAACGCCGCCCACGCAACTCGTGTATCGAATGCTGCCATTATGTCTGGGGCTTATAGAAAATTGAATCGTTGTGCAGTGTGTGGCACGCATACAATTAACACAATTGAATGAATAATTAAAATGGAGAAAGACTTAAGCGACGAACTTTATGCCAACGTTGAATTGAATCGCGTGGAGTTCGAGGGAGCAGCCGGTAAGTCAGTCTTTCAGTCAGTAAGTCATTCAGTCAGTCAATAAGGCAGTGAGCTTCCCACCAGCCAAAATGTTAAATTACAAAAGAGCAGACGTTGCATGTGCCTTGCAGATTTGGTGAAGCTGCTGAAATGGTGCCATCAGCGCCAACGAGCGACAACAATAGGGGGCTCAGTACAGTAAAAACTTTTTGAAAAATTAAATTAAACCTTGAGTTACAAAGCTGATTTTAAAATTAGTAAGTAGTAAAATTGAAATTGCTGGTAATTAAATTAAATAAAACGCGATTTTTCTAAACCATATTTGGAAGTAATTAGAAAAATATGTAAGTGGCTTAGCATATTTTTAAATTTAATAACTTTATGCGTAATTTTATTTTCCTGCATTAATCCACACATTAAAAAGGTGTCTTAAACCCATTTACAGTCAAGGTTAAAGTGAGCAAATACTTAATTATTTTCTTCCTGTATTGAGCATCAGAACCATTTCTTTCGCCGTAGAGCTCACTGTCACTCGGGTGTGGACTGCTTACTCGCTCGAGCAATGAAGATGCCAGATATACCAGAGACAATTGTCTAGTAGAGTATTGCCCAACAACTGACCCGCCCCCTCGCCCAACTCCCGTCGTTTGGGTCGCAATCATCGGGCTTAATGGGGCGCATAATTAACTAATGCAGGTGAATCAGCTTCCGAGACCCGTGGCACAAATGGAGTGCGCAATTGTAACAGCTCTTGGTGGACCCCAGCCGTGCCATTGGGCAACCCGAAAATCGAGCCAAAGGTGTTCATGTAAAGAGGAAGAAACGCCTTCTTCGACTTCATACACTTACGGCAATTAACAGTGTTTAATTATCTACTACGGCTTCAGTGGGTAACATTTAATATTGCCTTTAAGTTACTGTTTCCACATCTTAATTGGATTATATAATAATACCAAAACTAGGCTCCAAAGATGTAGTAAATGGCAAAGATATAGAGTACAAGTAGTGTTGTAATATATGATTTGTGTATATTTTCCTAAATTAAATAATGTTTCCCAGCTAATGAGGTCCCTGCTTTTTTAGGATTCTTTTATCCAAGAAATCTTAGATTCCTCTGTGGCATAGTGATCCATTTCAACATGTACTTTATCGCTTTTTGATTAGATCATGGCCCAGTAAAGCTTTCTTAGCTGGTAAGAAAAACAAGAAATTCGCATTTAACCATTTAACAACTGAAGTATTTTTTGCTGACCATTTACGGCGACCTAATGAATAACTGCCTGGCTGAATGAGTAACTGGCTGGGACTGACTGGAACAGACTTTATGGCATGCTGTACTCACTAAAGATGAAGAAAAATTGCGAAAGCCACAATGCTTGTCCTGTCCCCCAATGAAAATGAATTGAATAATTACGAAACCCTGAGAAAGAAGTTTGGTCTCCAACCAAGCAATGATACCAATGCATTTTTCTTAATTTTAGTACCCTTTAATAAAATAGGTTCTTGAGAAACCAACCTACAACTCTGCGATGGCAATCATTTACGGTAACCATTTTAGATCATAATACTAAATATATCTAAGTCGAAAATTTTAAATCAGCCCCAGAAGATTCCATGTAACTTGCATGAAATTATAAAATTCCGTTGATTAATTGCTGACATGACAAATACGTTGAGTCTAAATGTGACACAAGTTGCGCGCCTCAAACTATGGAGAAGAATAAAATTAAAAAAATTAAAAATACAAAGTATACTACAAAATAATGCCCACAATGGCAAGAACCACATCAAAAACGAGCACAACAAACAATTTGTAATTAACACGCGTGGGTCTCAGATCCCAGGTCTCAGACTGAGACGATCGAACGAGCGAGAGCGAGCGATATAGAAATACTTGAACAAGTTGAAATTCGAATTGATATTCACTTTTGCCACATGGTCCAGTTGCCGTACAAGGCAGATCGATCCACTGTCAGCCTATGCCAAATATACAGTTCCTATCGCAGGCATAAATCACATAACTACAATTAATTCAACTTTTGCAATGCAAAAGCATTTGTGTTTTTAATTTCTTTTATTATTCTAATTTGTACAATGAGCTAGAGCAAAGCACTGTATAAATGCCACGTACAAAAGCGCTTCTCCGTAAAAACTTGAACTTGTCCAAAACCGTTTGACTGACTGATTTATATGAATTTTATTTATAGAATTTGGCCAGAATTGAGCAGAGCAAAAACATTTACATGCCATGTAAATTGGCTGTCCGTGTCGGGCATTTATTTAATTATTTATTTATAATTAAATTGTTTATTTAGCCGCAGATGTGGTCTTTGCCATTTTGGTTGTCCAGGAAGCCAATTAGTTTAGCTGTATTTGGCCTAAACTATTTGACGTTTCTTGTTGGCAGCATCTCTTAGGCTGCTTCCCATATAGCTCGAAGATTTTTATCGCTTGATCTTCTGCTGAAGCAGTAAGAAAGTTCAAATATCCACAATTCAAGTTAATTAAGTGATCACAAAACTGCTTAATCCAACGAAACGAAGAAAATTACCTTGAACTTTATGAAAAGAACAGGAAGGAAGCGGTTTGAATGTTGATGCTCAAAAACTTAAACAAACATACTTGGATACACTTGGTGCAAAAAAGAAATTGTGCAAGTGCCTTTCAAAATTGTTGTATTTACTATGCCCCTTTAGTATCATAAATTAAATATACACTTAGCTTACCCTTTCCATCCGTCTTAAATTCATACAATCTCAACGCTCGCTCTTTTCAATTTCCAAAGAGTTTTTTGTGCCGACTTCTGTCTTGTCAGTCAGCCCAAGACAACGCAATATTTTTTAGCCTGGCTTAACTGTGGCATTCGCTGTTGTTTCTGATGTCAGCTCGCTTTTGGGACCCCATTTAATCTTTGGCTGCAACATGTAATAGCTCTTTAAAAGGTTCAGAGCCCAAGCACACTCTCGACTCTTGAATTGGGTCAGCAAAGTGTTATGTATGCGACTAAGTATTTACTTATAGAGCATGTGAGCTGCAGTTTAGTTTAGCCAGGCGAACCAAGTTGTTCGGCAGCCAACTTGGCTGAAGTCTTTTGGGGCATGCCACACCACACACATCAGGGCCGGAGATGAACAGTGATTAGCCGGGGTCAAAGTTTACGGGGGCTAATCGTGAGCCAAACCAGGTGAGCTAACCGAAAGCGAAACTTTTGGCACATAGGCTTAGACAGAAAAACCGCACAATATGACTCAATTTGTGGGCCTCCAAGAGTTGAGAGTTTTATTTTGGCTTATTAAAAGTTTGATTTTAAATTCAAAGGCTTAGTACTGAAATCATCCATGAAACCATCCGAGTTTTTATATCCCTACAGACACAATGATCCTGGATTGTTTTCCATCAGGCCACATCCCAAATCTCGGGCAAGTCTAGCGCGTGGCCAAAGTCGATCTGTAATAAAATATTCAAAGCATATTCCCACCACAAATGTCTCATAAATACACGATTCCTTTTTACGATTTGAGCTTTTGACAAAAAGGGCACGTTTGTAGTTTGCGATAAATACAAATGAGAAGCAAATAAAACATAAATTCGCACTAGACGAGAAACACTTGTGAGACTAAGGAATGCTAAATGTCGAACATGTTAAAGTAATGCCAGGTGAATGTGTGTATACTTTATTTATTTAGTATGTATGCTTTTTTTATTTTTCGACTATTGCTTTTAAAATAAAAGGCTGCAATATTTTCAGTTCTGGGAAATTATAGTAATGGATTGGGCCTTATTGCTAATGCAAGATTGAGAGAAATTGCAATTAATAAATAGCCAAGCGCTTCCTAAATTTTATGATTTCAAATCAGCTGTCTCACCTGCTTAATGGAGACTCAGGCACCGGAAGCCGAAGGCAAACGTCAACAGTTGAACCTTTGCCCATTACCAAGGCGTGTCTCAAAATCCAACATGAAAAAAACAACAAAAAGCTCTTCTTCATGCTTTGCGGCTAATTAAACATCTTCTGTGTTTTTATACCCTTTTCTAGGGTACTGTGATTTGCAGTCTTAAGCAGTCCAAGTTTCTGTAGAAATAGAGTAACATCAATTTTTTTATTTTTGCCATCTATAAAATAAAAACTGTAACCTGATACTTCTTCAAGCAAAAGTTAAGCCAAGCTATTTAATTTTAAATAATGGAAAGATCAAAGAAATTTTAACATCTCTGTCGCACGGTGTAATTATCAAATTAAATTGTATTACCTAACAAAAATAAGTGAGACTTGAACAATAATATATTCTCATGTTTGCAAAGTGTATCTAAACATTTAATACTGCACAGGCTTGAACTTCTGTTTTGTTTTTTCTTTTGTTTTGTGTTTAGCAATTAGTCAGGCATGCACCTTCTAGTTAAAATCAGGAAGATTGTCAAAACACGTACAGCAACTTGTTTAAGGAAGCACCCAGGTGAACACACAAAAATATGAGCTTATGGGAATTTTGTTTGCTTATTTGCATGTTTTCAGTTTTTTATTTATTATATATCTGCGTGTGGCACGTGGTAGACCAAATGATGGAGTGATATTATCGGTTACGCCCATTGGTGCCCATTAGTTGAAGCATTAATGTGTGAAGCTCAGACTTTTTGTCGCTTGCTCTTTGACAAGTCATTGGCACTTGAACTTACATTGAGGAATTGACTTTTTTGTGGATATATTAAACACAAAATCAAGTATAATTACCTACCCTTCAAAACCATAAAATTTCAGTCCATAAGCAAAGAAATTGAGGACCAAAAACGGAACACTGAAACTGTTACAAGAAACCACCAAACACAGGGAAAAAATAACACTTTGAATTGCAATTTGTAGGCCGAGCGTCGACAGCCCACAACTCGTGCCATAACTTTCAAATGCGATTTGTTAAAAAATTTGTTGCAGATGGAGTTGAGGGAAGAGAACGGCGTGACAGAGTTGGCCATGCTACCAGCCAAAAAAACAACCAACTGTGCAACTAATTTCGGGGGTCCGAATAAGTCCAAATCCAATTTCAGTTGCATTGCGAATGCGGCAGCCAGAGCCACGTTTTGAACTGTGCAACCCCGAAAGGGTCAAGTGGCGCGTGTAGCGCAGCCATGGCTAAAACCTTAAGCCGCTGCCAGCGGTAGCCGATCCAAAACCCTATCAAACGATTATGCCTGGCATATATGGCCGCCCACTGAAGGGTTTCCAAGCCGAGGAGAACCGATCTCCCAGCCGAGCATTCGATCTTCATGCCCCAGTGCGTGGCGAGACCTTACTTGCGTCTGAACTTGACATGCATATAGACTCTCGTAGATGTATGGTCTCAGACCCCCGATCCCCGATCTCCGATTCGATCGCGATTAACCGGCTGGTGCGTGTTGCACTAGTGCTGTAGGTAGGGTAGTAATCAGTCTAGACTGCATTGGGCTCGTCCCACGCTCAGCATTGAGATACTCGCATATCGAGAGTGCGCTGTTCTAATTAATGGCTTAATTTGCTCGCCCAGCGTGTTTCAATGACACCTTAAGGCCGAAAACAATAAATGTTTAATTAGCCAGAGCCACAGGCTCCGTAAAAATATTGTAATAAAGCCCAATTTCGGTGCAAGACCCATAAAGTCTGGTTCAATGGCACACTCGATACGTGAAGCTCCGACTGGGCTTACGTTACGTTAAAAATGCCGGTTGTACGTCAGACAAAAGCCGGTTAAAAAGAGCAAATTGGTAAGAGAGCGCGACCAGGGTTGTCGAAGTGCGCAACGATTCACAGCAACTTAAAAGGCAGGTAGGAAAATTAAAAATATATTTGAATAATATTCTTAGCAATAACTACTTGGCTTTCATAAGGCTAACATTTTTTATTTAGGAATATAGGTGCGTCGAGGATACGACATGACTTCATTTGTTGGCGTTTAACCTACAGATCCATTTCAATTGTTGTTAACTTTTGTTGTGCAGCTCCTTTTTGAGAACGACACAATAAATCAACACTCACTACAATGAGTTAAGCACAGTGTGTAGGTATGGTTTTTGTAAGCCATAATAAATACGCTTATCCCCCTGCGAAAAAGTGGAACTTAGCTGAAGAGCGGCTTCGACTAGGTCTCTTTGTGTCTTTGCATCTGGTGTACACAGTCTCTTTCTACCGGAGAGCCGCTCCCAACGGGGCTGACATCATCGAGAGACCCAGTCTGCGGACCTGGCCAAGTTGAAAAACTATAGCCAGATTGTCGGAGGGAAGGCTTCGAGTATTTAATGCGCGGGGCGAGCGCCAAACTCTTTTAGTACAGCGTTGGCGTGCGAGACAGTCGGTTGTTCGGTTTTCTGGGCAGCTCCAAAACTCCAAAACGAGTTAGTTATAAAGCAAGTCTTCATGTGTATATAGCTGTGAGCTGTGAGCAGACACCGTATGAACACACTCTTTTCGGTGCCGAAAATAAAAGTATACAAATAATCTAGAAACAAAAACACGAGTAAACATTAAACAGTGGTTGTTGGCTGTTGTGACTTCGAGTGAAGCCAAGCGTAGAGTGTGAAATGCAAAACTGGCGAATTCAAGACCCCGAGAGTACTGAGTCCGTCTCGAAGACTGAGCAGCCCGAGTCCCGAAAACAATTGCGAAGAAAGTGAAAGATCAGCGACAAAAGGAAAAGTCCGAGAAAGGGAAAGGTTGTGGCTACTCGGGTTTTTCTTTAGATGCTCCGTCAGGTGCAACGATTAGGCCCCACTGCCTCCCCCGAAAAACAGCTGTTACACTCAGACAATCGCCCACTGATCATTGAATCTTTTTGCCAGCAAAAACATTTTCAATAATTTTCGTCCAATGCCTAGCTGACTGCGCGTTTTGTATTCATCGAGAGCTGACAAAAATTGTTTAAAATCAAAGTAAAAAATTCCCGTATACCACGCGTTTTTTATTAAGTCGAATTGCCATTGAATCATTGAGCCCCTTGTCTGTGTGCCTTTGTGTGTGAGCCTGTGCGTACGTGTGTGTTGGTGAATACAATCAACGGAGCACGGCAAAAAAAGGAAAAAAGCGGCCAAGCGACATTGATGCCAATCGCCAGTGCATTTGTTGTTGCTTTTGCATCGGACCAGAATATAATGAAATAAAGCCAAATAAAATATAAGCTAAAACGCCTTCAGTGGACTTCCAGCTGAAAAGAGATATCAAACGGACAGGTACGTGCAATTCGTCTCATTTTGATTTATTTCAATTGAACTCAAAGCAATAAATTGTCTGTATATCTGGCTAGATTTACTAGACATTGAAGCATGCATTTTATCGGAAATTCGGTGAGAGGAGTTAGTACCTTAGACAAATTGCTACCCAAAAATCAAAATCTAATGAGTGAAACGCTAAGGCTGATGATGCAATAAGTCAGTTAGAAAATTGAGCAGAGCTTAGATGATAAGTATACAGATTATCGAAAATTAATATTACATTAATTAATAGTTGCTATATGGCCATTTTATTTCCATTAAACTTCTATAACAAACTAAGCGTACACAAGCGGACTACTTCAATTGTTCGTGATATAATTAGAATAAAACTTATAAGTGGGGTCATTGACTATAAAATTTTATTTTGACTCGCTGCTAATTTATTTCTTTTTCAAAACTAAAGAAAACATTTCAAACGAAAGAAATACATTCTCTTTTATGCCAAGAAACCATTCCCATAATTATAATTATGATTTCCGAACCCCTTTTGCACTGCTCTATTTTTAAGAAGCCAACAAAGAAGAGAATATTTTTACGCTTTCCTTTGTCTGAACTATGAAGTTATTTTTCTCAGTTAATTATTTGGTCTGCACATTATTTTTGCCTGACTTGATATTTTTTATACCTCAAAGTTGGCCAATTTATCATATTACCACTTCCACCCAACTGATCAGGCTTCGCTGGAGATCCAAATAACCCAATGAATATATAATGATTCATTAGTGTATTTTTGAACAATTGAGGTTCAATGATTCTAGTGCTGGGCATGATTTCACAGATTGCCCATTAGTCATCAGAGAGTCCAGACCAGCTCGGATCTCTCACTCTCGCCATATGGGGATAGTTGTCTGGTTTTGCTTCTTTGTATTTATTTTACATGTTTACTTATATAAGAAATCGAGTCCTAACGGATTCATAATATGTAGACCAAAACGTAAACAACATCTATGTCTATATCCAGTGGTATCGCGGACGACAAATGTCGCCTTAGGAACTTGTGGCATGCATTAGTGCAAATTACCATTTTGACTCAAAAGGTGTTGGCCCCAATTGTCACCTCCGAAAGACATTGAAACGGAAAACTGGGTGCGGAACTCCGAGCTTATGGCATATTGCATTACCTCGTCAAAAAGCGCGATAATAGTTGATTTCGTTACTTCTACACCGTCTTTTATATGTATTTTTATGGGCACGCGCCTTTTGGTAGTTTTATCGGTCATGCTGAATGTCAGAGTTAGAACTTGAGTTGCCCATGGCAGCGGAGGTTGACATTAAGACCATTTCAACACCGCAGCGAGAGACTTTTTAATTAGGCTGAAGGCAGGTAAAAACTCCTCAAAAGTCCCTATTGTATGAACCGCAAATTACTCGAGCTACTCACGTATATTGTCTCATTTTGCATGCCAAAATTGCAAATGACACTCCACTTTACACACCCTTTATGACCACAAAAGGTTTAATGGTTGATGCTGCCCAAAATTCATATTATGTGGAATTTCGTTTTGCATTTTCAACCATTTTTAATTATATTTTCGACATCATTGAGTGAGGATCAAAATGTATTTCTATTGTTGTATTTTTTCAAATAAAACACACAAAATAAAAACAAAGCATTTCACATTTATAATTATTAGCTTTGCCATTTATGGCTAAGGCATACATAAAATTCTTTATAAATCATTTTCTAGCTAACGCTTCCAATGAACTTAGCCAGGTCGTTTGCAATTTGTTTGCGTTTCGCAACGAAATATTTATCTTTTGGCATTAACTTTTGGGTTTGAACAGGACGTACAAATGTGATTCATAAAAAAAGGTGGAATTAAAGCCTGTGCCAAGGCTATTTGCTGGCAATGATGAGCTCAGAAGGCTTGAAATTTGGCTAAAGGAATTGCTTTTCTTTTGTCTGCTGTTTTTCAGTTCTTTCATTTTTCATCATCGCCAGCCTTAATTAAACTATAAACACCTCAAAACATGCTACCACATTCAACACTCCACAGAACCCCACACACCGTGGTGGCGACCCACCAATCGCAACTGCCAAACGACCCACACGACAACGTTTTCTTGGTTCATTTTTCATTTTTTCCAAGACAATGCCAAATCATTGAGCAGCCAAAAAACTGCAGCAAACAAACACCTCCGCAAAACAGACAGTGACCACGATCCATTGAACAGTGAACAGTGCTCACTGTACGGTGGTGGAGGCCCAACCTATAGACATGTTTAATCAATTTAAATTACCTTCAATTAGGCTCTTTGTTCGCGGTCTCGTGGACATTGCGAAAAGTCTTCGGCTCGGCATCTGCATAAATGAAATGCAAATGAGGAAAATGCCACTAATTTGTTTAGATTCCCGAGTCTGAAATGGATGCATGCATATCTAACTTCAGAGTTGGCCAATGCTGCAATTAAACATTTAATAGCTTCATTCGATATGCATAATGGCCAGAGTTTTAGACTTTGAAAGGGGTCTGTGGTGGGTGTCGGCTCTGTTTTGGGTTTATAAAAATGCTAATTTCCCCTTGAGTCATAAAGTGACTTGATGGAGAATCGAGTGCCGACAGATTGGTAGGGGCTAGGGAGACTGTGATTAGAATTTATTGTAGCTCTGAGTGAGTTTTTGATGTCTTTTTAAGCTGATCATAAATGCGATTAATAGTTTTTCTGATCGATTTCCTTTGATCATGGTCAATAAAAACGACATGAAATGTATGTATTAAGAGACCATTCGTCGACATTGTAATATACTTACAAACAATTTTTATTGCCTAAAATTATAAATAAGACTAAAACGTCATTCCCTTTACAATATTAAACATTGGCTTGTTTTAATACATTAATGTCATAAAGCATTTTCACATTTTGCAATGACTTATCCTCTGAAAAATAAAGATGTCAATAACCTAAAAGATGCAAATCCTCTGCAAAAATAACTAAGTTTAGACAAAGCCGTTAACAAACAGCTTTGCCAGCGAGGCCAATACAAAAGACTTAGGACACAAACTTGGAAAACATTGCCTTACCGAAAATGCATATAATTAATCTCTTTATCCAAACCAGCGACTCAGTGCTCTAAGTGAAAGTTGTCCATTGCCAATCGTCTAAATATCAAAGTGTCTGCTCTCGTCAACTGTCACTTCAATCCGCCTGCCATCCTGCTGGTACCATTTAAATGAGCCATCAAATCGGCACCCCAACCGAGACGCGTCTCCTGAGCTGTGTCATTGAACCAACAAATCAAAGCCGCTTACAAAAGTCACAAAAACACTCTTAGTTTACAGTCGTCAACGCGCAGGATTGATGACAAGCCAAGCAATGCCAAATGACAATTATTTACGCGGCCAAGTGTCATAAAATAGAGGAATGAAAAAGGCTAAAAAACTTAAACTAAAACCAGAAACCTAAGCCAAATGACAGCGAACAAAAAGCCGAAATGTGTTTATTGACGTCATTCCATGGAACCAACAAGCCGACAGGCAAAAAACTTTTAATGTGGAGAAAATCCAGGCTCTGTCCGGGTTTTTGGCGGGAGGATCCGAGGGAGTGGGCAGGCCAGCCAACGCCACCCGCTGGGCCATAGCCAAAGCCAACGCCAAAAACTGCTTGCGAATTGTAATAATTGCGAACAATTACAGAGGCACTAAAGCGAGGTGGAAAAAATGAGAGCCATGGGGAGGTAGTGGCTAGCACCGACTTTTGAATACCCCGTAATCCGAAGAGTTGGCTAACTGAATCAAATATAGCTTATCATCCAATCTCGGTGCAGTTACATTTTAATTTCTTGTAAACCAATATGCAATTTTTAAATCAGTCAAACCAAGTAGTTAACTGGAAATTTCATTGATATATAATAGGAAAATATTGAACTGGCGTGTTATGACCAATTGTTTTCTATACTGCTCTTGTGAACACCATTTAACTGAGGCTGCCTTACAAAAGCAAATACCCCTTGGGCATCATTGGATACCATTTCGCGGACATCAAACTCTGGGTATTGTCTTGTCTGAGATTTGGCCAGAGTTTGTGGAGCACATTAGCTTTGATCAGGGGTTAACTTCTTGTAGCTATCATATGGGTGCAGAGAAGCCATAATATACCCCATTAGTTGAGGGCTCAGTTCGCCTCTGTCCTGACGTGGCTCCTGTCTCAAGCCTAGCTTTTTGTATATTTATTTTACCTCGCCTGCATAAATTATGTTCACGATATTCTCTTGTTCAGGGGGACATCACCTTTGGGCTCTTGTCTTTCGCTTTTCTGTTCAGTTTTGGGGGATTTTCGGGTATGGGCTTAATGTGGGGCTGCCAATTACGAGCATGAAGGTCTTTGACTGCGCAATCTTAGCAGCACCAAAAACCACTACAACAGCTAGAAAATTTGTAACATTTTGCTGTTGTCTCAGTTGATGTTGTTATTTCATTTCGGGTTGGTTATTCCATTTATGACTTGTTTTTCATGGTCTTAATTTGTTCGTCGTTGCTTATCCCATGAATTCAAGCAATTAAATTACTTATTATTGCTTATTTTTTCTTCTTGAGCGTTTTTTCCTAATATTTGGTGAACGTCTTTCACGCTCTTGAATTGATTGGCTTGCGAAACGCTTAAGATATGGCAATGAAAATGGTTGTACAATGTGCAAGAGTTAATAGAGATAGCATAGCATCGGGATACATTTGTTTTCCAGCCATTTTCATTAAATTGTTCAAGCATTTCCCACTTGCACTTTCTGTCATCGATGCAAGAAACTGACGGCCGACAGCAACAATTTTTTTCAATTAACTCTGATCTCCAATCGCAATTAACTTTTACACGATTTCTAAATGGAAAACTTTGACAGTCGATCGGAGTTTTCCGTTAACCCACATACCTTGGTTCAACAATTGTTTGTACAGATGTTTTACCGTTTTTAATTTAATGTTTTAATTAGCTGTAAGCACAATCCATTAATCAGCTTAAATAAATTCAACGCTATTTGCATTTACTTGTTTTAATAGTTTCCCATCCGTTAGTTAGAAGCTAGTGTAGGTAAATAATAGCCAAACTTCGAAGCTTAATTGCCATCAAGCTAATTAAAAGCGAACTGACAAATTGAATGCAGCACGCGTAGCATAAAAAAAATAAAATAATTTTTTAGCCCACATTTGGCAGTACAAATTTTAATTATTATTTTTTGGGAATCCTGCTCTTAGCTAGTCTTGTTATGCCATAGCAAAAAAAATAAGAACATGTTAATAAATGTAATAAAAATTGTAATCTTATACTCTAGCTACATTGAATTCTTAAAAGCTAAAATTAATAACTTTTATCTACTAATTTGGCTTTTAAAAAAAGAAGAGAGTACGCTTTAGTCGAGCATCTCGACTATTAGACACCCGTAACTGAGCTAGATGCAGGCCTGCAAGCGGCAAGCGACTTCACAACTGGCTCCACCTAGCGGTGAAAACTTAAATTGATCATAACTTTTTAATGAATTGTGCGATTTGATACATTATACGGTGCGTATCAGTTTAATAGGTTCGGTATCTTGCTTTTTGCTCTCTTTTTCCGTTTGGAGAGCTCCGAATATTGCTGCCTCGCTCCTACTCAGGTTAATTTCAGACGCAATCTCAAATTGATCCTTAGTTTAATTATTTTTCGTGCAGGCATATGATGGTATTACAAACGAAACAAAATCCCACTTACTCTTTAACAATATCTTTAACAATGTGGGCGCCAAACAGAGTCTAGCGTTAAGGGCGTTGTGGGCGGGGCACTACGCTGAAACAAACTTGCACTGCGTAAGAACCCCTAGAATACGTATGCTTAATTCCAACATTCAAGCTTGTATAGTTTTCGAGAGCACAGCGCTCACATGGACAGATGGGCAGACGGACATGGCTAGATCACCTTTGTTAGGGATCCTGATCAAGAATATATTTACTTTACAGGTTCGGAAACTTTTCTTCTACCTGTTGCATACTTTCCAACAAATACAATATACCGTTTTACTCCACGAGTAACGGGTATAATAAAACGGATAAAATCTTGTATTATTATTAAAGACTTAAGCAAAACCAATTTACGTACTACTTGCCCTTGCAATAAAATGATTACTAAATTTCGTGGTTTCCCAAGATGTTGTAACTATCTTCATTTTCGTAGCGCCAATTTCCTCTGTTTACATTTCGGTCGTTAGAAAAGTTCAAGTTGAAATTTAATATTGCGGGCTAATTGGGTGGAATCATATAACAACGTTAATATGGGACGATATGCTAATTTTTTGTCGGCGCATGTGAAGGTCGGCGCTGACCTAGAAGTAAAGACAAAAATGGCTTTTGTACGACTATTGAGGTGTGATAACTGGGCTCGGAAATAAGCAATTTCAGTTCAGTTTTTGGCTTTTTTTCTGGGCCCTGACCCTGAAAATTAATTGACTTTTTACAGCGGGGGAATACTCAAT
Organism: Drosophila subpulchrella; assembly: GCF_014743375.2. Lineage (NCBI taxonomy): Eukaryota > Metazoa > Arthropoda > Insecta > Diptera > Drosophilidae > Drosophila > Drosophila subpulchrella. The sequence goes on from NC_050610.1 coordinate 806,463, forward strand.
ACTTCTCTCTATCTCTATACATTATTGACGACTTGCTTAGTCAGGTTTTAATGAGTCCAACAGCCCAGCAAGTTCAGTTATCTGTCAGGGTGCAGTGTTTTTGGTTACTCAATACCAAATGCGGAACTAAGATATAATTTTCCTATGTCTGGCGGTTGAGCCCGACACTCACAGACAGTCAAACATAATTTCCTTAAACTTTTTCAACTTCATTCTGCGTTTTGGCGGCTTTCACTTTTCCATTCCGCTGTTCACTTTTCCTTAACAACTTACTTTTGTATCGATTATTGATTATTGCTCTCATTTTGGTCCATGTGCTTTTTTCTGTGCTTTTGAAATGAAAAGTTTTCGTTTCGCCATTAGTTATAATTAATTTTTGCGCTTTATGATTTAATTGTTGAAAGAAATGGAAGCATCTGAAAATAACCGGCTGCACAGAGTGAACATTTTGAAAGTCATTAGGTCTGTGGATGGATTGAAATCTTTTATGCTAGCGCTCTAAATATGACTTTAACCGTGATGCGGTGTGATTGAGTGTCGTCGTAGGTGATAAATCGAGTGTGGCGAAAGTTTCAATAAAAGACTACGTATTTGGGATGGGAAAAGTACAACCATTACTATTCAGGTGTGCAGATTTCGGTATCAGATTTCACACAAATAGTTTTTAGGATAAATGTTTTACAAGATTACTTAAGATCTTTGTTTGTTTTGTTGCTTTCCCAAAAAAAAAACTTATATTTGTATAATTATGGGCAAATAAGGTTTATATTTTTCTATATTATACAGTCTTATCTTCAGAGAATTTCAGAAATATTATTTTCTAGAAATAATTTTCGAATGTTCGCTTTGTGCTTGCAACACCGATTTGTTATTCGAGTGCAAAGGAAATCTTCCCCAATTTTGCAATTTCCCCCACTGATTGCTGGCCAACATTATTAAGCAAAAGGCCAAGTCATCCTCTGGCTGTATTTGCATTTGAGTTTATGGCCATTGCAAAAGCCACCTCATTATGTTTAGTTTGAAAGCTATACTTCGCATTCGATCGAGCCCGCAAATGGCGGCGTGTTAATCAGCAATTTAGAATATTTTTTTGCTTGCAGTTTGTTTTTCCTCTTTGGGGCCATAAAGCCCAGTACAAAAGATCCCGAGTGGAGGGCCCAGATTTCATTTCCTGTTTCTTGGACACTTTGTAGCTGTTGTTGGTGGCACAGCTGTTGCATTTATCATGTAACTCACACAACGACAGACATCTGGGGGAAAAAGCGGTAAGAGGTAGAAGGAGCCCTTAGAGCCCAGTCCAAACAAGCTGCTGCATTGATTTCCCTTTTTGCTATCTGACAGCGTTAACTTTGGAGTCTACCGGGGCCCAAGGGGCAGTGGAGGGGGTGGGGGCAACACTTCGACAGAGACAAACGAAATAAATGCGCGATCGGGCGATAAACTATTTTTAAAGACAGCCACAAAAGGAACTAGCAACGCAGCAGCCGCACAGGCAATAGCAACAGGAAAATATTATGGGGTTAGGGCAAATTGATGCCCTAGGAATATTTACCAAGGGGCGTATAGGGACCAAGCAACTTGGCATCAAATAGTTAGCAAAACCAATTTAGATTATCTTGGAAAAACAAGAATCAAATGCTTAAATAAATAAGTAAGTCAATTCGACCCAGTGACTGGACATCAATATTTACTAAAATTGTATTTATAAATTAGATACTAGGTATTAAATATAAATAATATTAGGTTTGGGTACTCATCAACATTTGTTAGGCATGTCTCCAATCAATATACTCCTTCATTAACTGACTAAGCACGGCAATCAAAAGACACCTTGAAATGATTTCTCACACAGCGAGACAGAGATGGCGAAAACCGGGGAGTTTGGGCCCTAACAAGCTGCAGCACTTAGGAGGCTTTGGCCAAGACCTCTTCCTCGGGTTCTCCGGTGATTCTGGGGGAGGAGCAGGAGGGCCCGGTCCCAATGGCTGTTTGTTTAAGGCCTTGGTTAGCTTTAAAAGGAGCTGCAGCTTATTTCCTGCTGCTGATGCTGCTATTTCCATTCTGCACAGCCAGTTCTAAGGGGCTTCGCATCCTTTTGTCTTTTGGCCAAAAGGCATCAGAGCTTGTTAGCCAGCCAGTCCAGCTGCTGTCTGTTTTCTGCCATTTCAAGTTTGTCGCTGAACGTACCACGTACTTGTAGTATTGACCATTTTTAGCCTTTTAAGTACTTTGGTCATTGTTAAGTACTTTTGCGTGTCAGGGGCGCATTCGACTCGGCTGTTCTTTGGCTGCCTTTGGGGGCACATGTTTTACCTGGTTATTTATGGGAAAAGTGTCAGTGCTAATCAAACGGCTGAATCACAATCTATTTGGTATGTGCATTGCATTGTTGCGAGCTCGTATTGTACTGGGCTCAAAAGGTCGAAGAACTAGAATTTCTATAAAAAAGAGATTCTACCACATCCATGCAGTTTTTCGGTCCATCCGCCAAAGGCGATTCGGATCTTCAGAGCAAAGACGTGCAGTGTTAATGTCAGTCTAGTTTTTGGCCACGCTAACTACCAGTTCCTTGCTATGGTTTCCTCCATCGCAACCACTGTGGACCCCCATTCACAAACCCATAAACTGCAGTTTTATGGCGAGCGTGTGGCGACCCATGCGGAATAATTCAAATGACGCAATATGGCGACATATTCAACAGAAACTTTTCGTTTGATCTTTTCGCACAGGCACGTGTGCCCCGAAAAAATTTGTCATCGCCCACGCAACGGGATTACGATAGAACACTCAGAAATCTGATCTTTAGCTCTCGTTTATTGACTGACATCCATCAGAGTCCCATTTGCGTCTCGGTTCAGCCCAACCTAACCATACTCAATTGGAGATCTAGCCAACTGATGGCAAAGCCTAAGCAAACAAGTTCTACGGGTCAACGTTTCATGACTTAACGGCGAATTCTCCAAAAAAAAGAAAGAAGATAAAGTCCCCAGCCGTGTGACGGACAATCAATATGGAAATTAGACAAGCCAATGAAGAAACAACCTAATCGGAGCTAGAAATTAAACCATCTTAATGGTCAGATAAGATCAGCGTTACACAGAAATGTTATTAAAAATTATATAAGCAATTTGAAAATTGAAATGCATATATTTAAAGTTTGTTATAACAGTTTGACTTGATGCATTAATTATGTGAAAATAAGGACCTTACAGAAATATATAATTATAAATCATTTTAAGAACGCCATCGGAGCTAAGAACGGTTTCTTTGAAGCAGCTTATCCTGTAAACAAAGTATTTCTTCAAAACCACTACTGGCCATTCAAGCAACGTAAAAATGAAGCTGTCATCGATTATCTGAATTATTTCCGCGTGCAACTGTGAAACATTGAGACCGAAAAGCAAAATAAATAAATAATGAAAATTGAAATTTTTTTCGACCGAGACAAAGAACGAACAAAGAGCGAAGCGAAATTCCGTCAAAAGCATTTCAGCTGTCAAAAGCCTGTCAGTCTGACGGATTGCTCGACCGTTTTGTCTTTTATTTAGCCCCGTCTGTTTTCATTTCGGTTTTTCTCTTTCATTAAGTGCAACAAACGCCGCAAAGTTGCCCTTTGCGCTCGTTATTTCGTTTTGTCCGGACAAACAAAACGCAAATTACGCAAAAAAATACGAAATTGACCGTTAAGTTGTGTAATTTCACCAAAAATGCTAACGGCAATTCAAAATTTTTGTTTTAACAAGTCATTCCGTTTTATTAACAGGGATTTTTCCTCCCAGTTCTGGAATGAGTAAGTGAAAAAACAAAAGACTTAAGCGACGAACTTGTCGAAATGGGCGCATAAAAGTTGTTAACCAAAAATAAAGAACGATATAACTGTGACTCAATGGGAACGCACCGATGGGCCAAAGGGGGAAATTTCATGACAAAACGAAAAGGCTAAAAAATCACATTTTATTTGTCTCTGTCGGTGGATGATTTCCAGTTTCCAGTTTTAATTAGCATATTGATGCGAGCAGCCATGAGACGGCAGGCAACTTTGCCCCCAGTTCTTTCTGTCTGATGACGCCCCCACATTGCCAGATGATCAGCAAAGTAAAAAGGCAAGAAATTAACTTTAATTTTCAACCGAGCGACCAAGTGAGTGACCATCGGGCGGGCCAGCAGACGCTTAGGAAACTGGTTTTCTCTGGCCAACAGATGTGACTTCGAATGCGTTTCCAACTGACACCGAGTGCCAGTATGCTAGCTCTGGTGAAGATCCGAAGCTAAACATGGTATTATAAAGTGGAACGCCTTCAAAGTCAAGTTCAATGACGTACTCATGCCATCAAGGAATGGTTCAGGAAAGGTTTGGGCGATAAGATAGGTATTCTACAACCATATTAATCTGTATATGGCAATGACAAAGCAAACAAAACAAGCCGAAGCTGAGCTAAGCTTAGTTGGGCATACAAAACAACAAAAGCGACAGCGACTTGTTAAATAATTTATGTGATAAGGCTGATTGCGAATCGTGTTCAATTTGCATATCTAATAGGCCATAAACTGCTTCTGTTGCATGAAATTAGGCAAACAAAGGGGGAATACTCGTAGAACACTTTCCCCTTCCATTGTTAAAAACTCAGAGGGGCCAAAGAACCCTCAAGTAATGCCAACTTCGCTTGAAATAGTATTCTGTCACGCCTGACAAATCATTTGACTTTCTTCTGGCTGTCTCAAATAAGTATCACGTTGACTGATACACCACTTTACCATACTTTACTCTTACCGTGAATATAATTACGATCACAAGACTGATGCCATTCTACTACCAAAGTACTTTCCGCTTTTGCTTTCTGTTAAAGCCATGGCACCTATTGTGCGAGTTGTCTGTGAACCGCATTAGACAGAAAAGCGACGAGAAGAATGTGTCATAAAATGGTGCAAAATAAAGTGAACTGAAATCGGGAGAAATGTCAGAGATTTTTCACAGCAGTAGCAATGGTATCTGGTAGCAGCTGCCAGCTGTTGGGTGAAAGTCGTTTGCTTTTCGGTATTCCACTGTGTAGGGGTACTTTAGATGCTCGGGCATATAATTTTCTGTAATGACATTGAAAGACACGATCAGTGCCGACGAATTGAAGAATGAAAGTTATGTTTTTGGATAAGGGAAATGAGGAGATTAAAGAAATGTTTTTGAGCTGAAATTCTACATTAGCGGCAGTAAATTAGGTAAGCCTAATAAAGCCAGCATAAGTTCTCAAAAAGAGTGTCAGACTTTTAAGCACTTTTGTTATTATTAAATATTATAATTTTAATTCCTTATTTTTTTAGCAAACCAAACCCCTTGTAGTCAGATTACCATTAATTTGTTTTAAAAACAACAATTTTCAAATGTTTTATTTATTTATTTATTAAAGATGTTAGTCAAATTTACAAAACTAAAACTAACATAGGGGGTTGTAGTACTAGCTGCGGGGCCTTCGACTACGTAATTTTTAGTAAGTGAACTTAATTTAAGAATATTTTAAATTTTGGTTTTAGATTAATTTGTATAAGTTGGTTTTTTTTAGGAAATTTATAATAGTTGTTATATTTTCTGCTGTTGGGTGCATGAGGTAGTCGGTGGCTTTGAGATTTTTAAAAAGTAGTTGCTTGTCCTGGGTTATTGCTGGGCATGAATCTAGGATGTGTTCCATGTTAACTGGAGTTGATTGGCAGAGAGGGCAGTTGCGAGAGGTGTTAGGATCGAGAAGGTGTTTGTGTGTTATGATTGAATGTCCAAGGCGGAGTCTTATAAATTTGATTTGGTCAACTCTGGTAATTTCTTCTTGAATTATGTTAGCGAGTGTTGATATGTGGGTGTTGTTTGTGTTAATGTTTTTGTACCATGTGTTGCATTTGTTTATTAGGGTTTCCTTTTCTTGCGTTAGGTGATTTTTTAGAAGTTTGTTTATGTCATTTATATTTTCGTTTTTCGTATATATAAGTGGCATTTTCGTTGCTTCTTTGGCCGTTTTGTCTGCGAGTTCGTTTCCTTTGATGTTGGAGTGTCCTGGGGAATTTTCAAATGTAACTCTCTTTAACTAATTCAGTTTACAGCTTGGAAAATCGAAAGTAAAGATCGAAATAATGAAATTCGATTTTGAACCCTTAAAACTTAAATAAAATATTTTTGAACTTACATTCTTGGAATTGCCAAAAATCGTATTGATGTGCTGGTCATAAAAACAATTTTAAATCTAATTTAAAAGCATATCTCTTGCTGTCAATTAAGATTCTAATAATCGTGGGTGTTCGTCGGCTGGAGTCTTCACCATATTTAACTCCATTTATGCAAATAACAGCCCCATCTATCTTGATCTGCAAACAAAATTCGCACACCACCCATGTCAATTTATCGTGCTATCGCCAACTCCATATGCAAATTTGGCCACTCTTTCATTGTTTTTTCTTTCTCTCGGTATCTATTGGCAACATTTGCATGTTTTTCTCTACCTTCTCTTGCCAAAATCGAAACCAATTAAAGCCAAACAAAAGACTGGGGACAAATGCGCGCACACAGCTTGTTCGAGGTGTTCAAGGCTGGAGATTAGCTAGCGACAAGAAATGAGCAACAAGCAGCGCAAATCAATCAGCAAATAGCGCCAAATTATTATGTAAATTATAATTTCTTACTGTCGGGCTGCCTTGCCAAAAAGTAAAAGTGTTAAACAATGATGAAATTATGTTTCAGCGGCTGACAAAAAGGAAACCATGAAAAATTCATGGAAAAAATATATGTTTACGGCTCATATTTCAGTTATGCGAAACAGGCAAAGAGTAAGCCGCAAGTCGAGGAGCTTATGGGCCACCCAGATGGATTGTAGGCGTCACTTGTAATTAACTTTGGGCCCTGAAGCGACCCTTTTTCCACTGAATACCTCATCCTCCTGTGCGGTAACCCCTTCCCGTTGTCGTTTTTCTTCGTTACGCTTCATTTAATATGCAGTTCCTGATTTTGATTCGCTTTTTCTTTTCGGTCTGTCTGCTCGCATTGCCAAACGGCTCATTTATTTTGTCACATTGAAGCCCGAAATGCATGTGGGAGCGAGAAAAAGAAGGGCGGCAGTAGGCTACATACATACATTTTGTAGCCTGATCGTTGAAGTCTGATAAACCCTGGATGTTGGCTTTATTTATTGGCCTGTTTCACTTTCGGGGCAAACCGCTGCGAGGGCGGTTAGTTGTAAATGTGGCCGACAATTGCAGGCGCCGCGGCATGCAACTCAATTTGTTGTCCCGCTGAATGGTATTTATGAGACGAATTATGCTTTAGTTCACCAGGACAGCACTGTGATGTGTTATTGTTTAAATGCAAAGACTAATGTCTTAAGCAAGGACTGTTCAATGACTCATCAGGTATTTGAACGTGAGTCAAGAATAAATAAGTTTAGTATTTCAAAAGGGAATATTAAACCACCATGCGGCATTTCGAACACAAGTCCATCTTTTAGTTTCCAAAAGTGTCTTGGAAATAAATAACTGGCTGTCAGTCCTGAGATCTTTGATTTTGTTGATGACATTTAAAGATTCCAAGTCAAAAGAAATTTATCAATCTTTAATAAAGTAATCTAAGACAGTCACAATATCTGCATTACTTAGTTCCTCAACGAATGCCAACGTGATTGTTAAAGCTAACATAGCGTTTTATTTATGAACACTATTGATTTTCTGCGAACTTGCTAATTAATAAGTCCAATATTTTTCCCCAAGCCAAGACAAGTGCAAGTGTTAAAGCTAACGGTATCAGGATGATTAACATTCGAAAAATGTTTAATTGTAGAGAGTCATAAATATTGAAGACGGCCGAAGACTTTCGCAAAATTAGCTTTCAACTTTTCCGTTGGCAAAGAGATGTTACACAAGGTGGATACGAAATTGAGCATTACGCATACGCGTCGTATGCATATTACGCATACGCACTGACTTATGTGTTGTGTTTGGGGTGCAGGTAGCGGAAAATTGATCGCACGGGCTGCTTGTGGGCGTCAGCAGGAAATCATAAAATTACAATTTTCATTGGACGGAACAAGTATATATATCATTATACTTATATCTGTGATATGTCTGTACACTTGAGACACGGCAACAAAAACATCGTCCACAATTACCTGTTTCGTGGGTAGAGTGCGAATGGCTTAGAGGCTGGAACCTGTCTCCGCTTTTGGCACTCTGGCGAGCCCAAGCTACATTAATGTAATTGTGTAATTCGAGTGAAATGCTCGAAGGAACCATCTAGTTGTACAATATATTGCGAATCATAAGTTTCTGGTCTTTAAATTGTCAACTCGATTACAGCAGACCAGCTCATTTGCCTAATTAAATAAAAATGGGAAAGCATACATACCTTCTACGGGTAAATCAAGCGCGGGTGCTGCTGATTGGCGGTCATCATTAGAATATTCTGCCGCCTATATAATTAGTCGATTTGCGCATTTGTCTATAACACCGCATGCCTCACACGGAAGTCAAACAAAGACACAAAGATTATTTTGCGTGTGACTAATAACGACTGCTAAACGAAAGCCTGCCCCTATACAAGTTCAGCTTTAAATTTGCAAATCAGAAAAAAATATATTAAATGTGAATTACTTTCCAGGCCGCATGGAAACCATTCATTCAGTCATAAAAAATAAAGTATTAAAAACCCAGCCCAGGTATTAACAGACGGAAGCTAGTCTCAATTGTGGTTTCTTTCATATGTAGATAAATATATTTATGGTTAGATATATCAATAGACACATAGAGGCGTTGCTTTTCAATTGTGGCGGCAATCAAAAAGTTTTTTATACTCTCATAATTGAATTGTAGCAACGCAAAAAAAGATTGCTTTTGTTGAAATATTAAGCCAAGCATCAAGAGTAGATGGAGTCTCACAAATCATGAGGTTATAGATCTCTGTTGAAAGGTAAAGAGAGATAAGTGAGAAATAAATAATTATTAGAGGGTAAGAATGGGAGATATTAATGTTTGAACAAATCAGAACAAAGAAAAAATTGAATTAAAACTTGAAACGATGAATATCCAGTTCAGATTAAAGAACGAGTCTTTAACTATTTATGTTTTTGTTAAAATTCTATAAAATGTTATGAAATATTCATTTTATGATTAAAATTAATACCTTTGTCATGTGTATACCATCAATAGATATATCCTATATCAGCTGTCTTTACAGTTTTACAAGGCTTCGTTAAAACAGAACTGACAATTTATTGTTGTGCCAACTTTCCTGTTCACACTTGCTGTCCAAGTCTTGTGGAGTGTGCTGCTTCTGTTTCGGTGTCGCACAAATCAAATTCAAATTAGAACACACGAAAACACGCGAATGCGAGCCAATTATGCAAATTTTTAGCTGTCCGTCAGTCTGTCCGATATTCTGCCTCTGAAATAACAAGAACGATTTGCATATCGGTCAATTGTTGCACGATATTCGTGGTCTGCGCACGCGTTGCAAATACACAAAAAAGTGTGAATTAAAATTCCAATATGTCGTTCAAATTATTTTAAGCAAATATATGTAGTGTAACTCACGTTCAATGCCAATTGAACACCCTCACACCTTAGCTGTCACCTTTTAGGGTTCAGTTTTAATATTTATTAATAAACATAGACCTATTGTTTTCCTTGACGGCCCACTCCATTTGAACTATTTTTAAATAAATGGCGAGTGGGTGAGTAAAAATTGTAATGCAAAACCAAAAATGAGGGATTAACCTACATAGGGACACTTTACGCCGTGACGAAAACAAATTCAATCGAATTTCTGGCGAATTACGCATCAAATTGATATTGAAATACTGGAACCCAATACAAAATCAACCGCAGAAACCTCAAGCAAAATGACTTTCGTTTTGGGCGAGTATTGTAACAAACATAACCGTTGTGAACGGCCACAGTTGTGGATATTTCCTTACTGCGGTCGGGTGACAGCCAAACTGTAAAAATATAATAGTAATAATTACACTGACCTTCATCGTCACTTCATTGTTGGTATTGTGTCTAAAGTCGCCAAGTGGACGTGAACAACTCAAGTTGAAAATTGTATTTCTGTGGTTATTTTTCCTTGTGGCAAGAGCACGACTACTAGATAACATAAAAAGTTGTAAAAAGTGTATTTAAGAAGTAATCAAAATGCAATCTCCTTTGTGCCAAAGCTGAAAACATTATTTATTTGGACTAAAGTTTACCATTAGATTGACTTTTTAAGAATTTTCGAAATAGGTCCAAACCAAAGACCTAGGCAACGAACTTGATCACCTCATTATTTACATTTCCCGCAGCTTTACGGCATCCAATTGGTTTTTTATGCGCCATCAGCGAAACCTTTTGGCTAGTCGCCAAAATGTATAAGTCAGGCGATGGGATCGCATTAATAAATTGGCCATGCTTACGCCCTAGTGCCCGCAGCGCCCAGTTCCATGTCATTAAATTTATGCCATCGCTTAATTACACTAAATTACGCCTAGTTAAATTTTAATTAACACAATCAACTAGCTCGCACACACTGGGATGCATACACACAAAGTCACCGAGGAAAACCGGCAAAACGTGTCCGAAATACGAATCCAATTTGTGAATGTGGAGTAAGTCTGCGTGCCGAAGAAATAAAATCGCAAACCACAATTTCGAGCAACTTTTATTTCTAGCCAAAGTGCTAAAAGATTCAGCGACGCACTCGCAAAACCGAAACCAAAACCAAAACCAAAACGAGTGCAAGTTCAACGGGGAAAACGGGTTTCCACTGCCTGCTCTTTGGGCATATGAGGAAGTTAATGCCTGAGCAGCTCGGCTAACCAAAAGCGAAGCCAAAGCCAAGTGGAGCTGTGGAAAACTTAGTAACAGTTACTATTTAGCGGTCGGTCGAAGCAGCATAAAGTATTCCGAAAATTGCTTTTCTCTCTCCTTTGTGGGTGTTTTTGGCGGGGGAGGCGGGGTGTCCACCCAATTGCATCCGCTGCTCTGCTTTCGACTCGGGTCTTCGGGCTGGATTGTGCTGAATTTGGGTTTTAATTCGTTTCATTTTCGCTTCATTTTGCCAGAGCTGTAAGACACAAGTATTTCAGTGTTAATGCCGACCGGCACTTATTTGGACAGCCTTAATGGGCGGAACAGTGGGGCGACATACGCTATTTTAGGGCAAAATAGATGCAGTAGGCATTCCTAGCTGACTTCTACTTGAACTTTCTCAAAAACATCATGAAATAAAGTTATTGGAATATCTTTAGGCGTTTATAACTTCCTAAACAAAAGACTTAAGCAACGAACTTCATGAATTCAAAAACTCCCACTGTATAAACTATTTTATTCATAAGCAGAACTGGCTTTTAAATGTCACTCAGCTAAAAAATTTGTATATGAATAGATAATGTCTAGAGAAGTATAATCATTAATTCCAGCGTTGCATCACCAAAACTCCATTAAAACATAAAATCATTAATTTAGCCTAATAACTCTTTGGCACCTTAACCTTAAATCGAAGACCAACCACTGTGCCCCAAAACAAATGAAGTTCTTGCATAACTTTGACAATTACAAATGATGTGTCTGACATATGACGACGAGCCCCGAAAAAAGTCACGCATTGGAGATGCGGACTTTTCGCCCGACTACCTGAAATAATAACGAAGCCACAGATTAAATTAAATGAAACAAACAAACAAGTGGACACACATGTCCGCAAATTGTTGAGGGGTCTCTGAGGCGGAAATAGACTGTGACATCCGCTGACAGCGAGAGAGGAGAATCAAAGAATCCAAGCCTCTGCCGCTGGGGGCTATCAGTCTCTCTGGGTATAAGTCAGTCTGTAGACCCGTCTCATATCCGCTGGCCGTTGTCCGCAAATTTAATTAGGAATCTGAGCGACGGCAGTTCAAAGCACTTTTGCTTCCGCCATACATCTGCAAAAAGACACTATACATATTCCCTATATCTCCTCACACCTTGCAACATAATTAACTAACGAAATTTCTATCCACTCTGCTCTTGTCATTTCAGCAAGCTCACAGAAAGGTACACAGAGAAGTCTCAAATTAGACCGTGAAAGCCGCAAAGCAAATAACCAGCAAAGCGTGCAAAAGGAAAAGCCAACGAAATTACACTTTTTTAGGGGCTCTGGAGGGGTAGACGGGCAGAGGGGCAGCCACGTGCACACAGTAGCAGGCCTAGAATAGCTAGAAAATTATTATTATGATAATAAATTAAAGTTGCCATTAATTTAGCCAAAACGGAACGCGAACGAGGCCTGGGAAGCGGCCGCAAAGACGTGGACGTGAACGTGGACGCAGACGGTAGCGTAATAACAATAAATAATAATTTGAAATAGGCGAGCACCGAAGAGCAGAAGACGACCACAAAGAAGTGGCCAAGTGCAGCCTCCGTTCCAGAGGAGCAGCGAGAAAAGCGGAAAAGGCAGCTCGAGCGCATCGAGCGTGCAAATTAAAAGCGCACCACAGTAGCCCCGGCCCCATCTTCTCGTCATGGAAGTGGCCACAACAAGCAATCACAGCCAGAGCCATCATCATCATCATAACCATCATCTGCAGCCTTCGGGTGGCTCGGGGGGCTCGCGGTCCCCCTTCCAGAGGGAGGTGCGTGAATGGCAACGCATCGATCCCAATACCGGGGCCCTCTTCAGCGGACGCTTGGAGGCAGGCCGCTGGATAAATGGACCGCTGAACAGCTACGGCAAGGTGAGTGGCTCTAGACTAAAGGTGGTAGCGTGATCCGAAGTTACCCACCAGTGGATATGTTTCCGGGAATAGAGGGAACCTCCCAGAAACGCCCTTTGTAGGCCATCCGAAGATGGGAAACGGCGTCGGCCTAACCAACTTTAAATGTCAATACTAAAAAGAAAATAGTTTTAAAAGTACGGTCCATTATTAGCCTATTTTGATTATTTTTTTTAATTTCGGGAGTTATCTTGATCAAATAAAATTATTTTAAACATTTTTTTCAAATTTTTTTGCTCGACAAATTTTACATTTAAAAAAAATAATTTATTCGATAAATGTTTTTCTAAACCTAGTTTTTTTTACATTTCAATCAAGTTAAAAATAGAACTTTTGCCCTTTTGTAAGTTTAAAATTTCGTTTCTACTTATTTCTGTGTAATAGTATAGTATTTATCGTAAAATGAAAATTTTATTTCAACAATTTTGAAACGCAGTCATTAGTTTCTTCACAAACACCGGTAGCAGTTCATCCGGTCACGAGTTAAGCGCTCATCCCTGAAACATAGCCCCGACCGCAATGGGATTACTTTTGGCTCTGATTGATGGAACCCGTGGCTCCAGTCTGTGATGCTGGACGCCCTAGCCTATTTGGCTCCCCTCGGGTCTAGACCTAATTGCTGGGCTCTGTGTTTGTCCATCGTATTTTAAATGAAATTGAAAGGTCCAGACTCTCTAAATGGGAAGGCGTTCACTAATTTAGTAGAGTCTGTGGCAATTGCGGCTTGATTGCTAGTTTTGTTTTCCTTGCTTTTCGATTTTAATCAGTTAATAGTTTATTTAGTTGAGTACCCAAAGCCTGGCTCTAAGAGTCGGAGGCAAGGAACAGAAATGTATCGATTAAAGTTTCTAATGTGATTCGAAAATTCAATCGAAATTTTTTTAAACCCTTATGGTACGTATCTATAAAGCAAATTCAAAACAATTTTAAGTATTAAAATAAAACTGAATTATGTTTTCTACCGTTGAAAATGAATACTGTTTTGATCAAATAATCAAATGTAGGAATTTTTACATTTTCTGCAGTCAATGCAAAGCTATTAAATGTTTTTCAAATAGAATTATCAAGAGACTTTCAAGAGCTCCAAAGCACTTGAAAAGTATAAACTCAATTAAATTCAACACAAATTCTCCAGATGAAAAGTCAAACATCTGGATTTTAATAATTCGGCAAGAACGGAACGCTAACTACGCATTGCACGCTTAATCGCTTGAGAACCCGTCAGCTGCTTGTGCTGGTTACTGAATACTGGTGAGTACTGAATACCGCAAGTCCATTCGGCCAGTTATGATCGTTTTGAGTGTCAGGCGGCTTTTCCTCGAGTGCCTATCAAACCGCAGATTTCGACGGAGATCCGTTGACCGTCTTTACTCAACCATAATTAACGGGTCACACGCACGGCTCTGATAAGTTGGATGCGAGCCCCAATTGCTGCTGAAAATAAAATTAAATGGAAATAAAAAGAAAGGAAACTAAAGAGCTTTAACGCAGTTGCACACGCTGTGCCACTTACGATTTGATTTCTCAGCGGAGAGACTTCAGCAATGGGCGAATATCTTCTGGGGTTTTCGGTGCGGCCATTCCGTAATTAATTCGTGCTATTCTGCATCAGGTTTCACTTGTCTTTGGGCTACGCTTCAGCACTGATTGCTCTAGAATTTGTCGGTTGACTATAAATGCCTTCGGCTGGATGGCACAGCAGCACTTCGGGGCCTATCGTTAATTTTATGCTGCTTCATCCACTGGCAGCCATCATCATCTGGTCATCTAGTCACCTAGTCATCTGGCCATGGTGTGTTGTGTGTGTGGTCAAGTTGGAGTTCGCCTCAAATGCTGGCCAGAACCAACTCGAAATGGAATCTTGAATCTTAGTTCGTGGCTCGTTCGTGGTCGCGATCTGGTCCGGCCAAACTGAAATAGCACAACATACTTAACGAGATCTGGACTTAAAGATACTCTGGCCAACTGCGAGCCATTCGCTTGGGTCTGCCGGGAACGTCCATCAAATGCAATGACATCATTGCTTTGGTATTGCCGCACTCAAAGTGAAGAGATTGATCCAAATAATTAAGTGATTTTTTGCCATTGAATACTGATCGGCTTACGAAACGTTAGAATATCCTATTGCCCCGCCGATGAGATCATAGTGAAATATCTAAAAAGTGTTGCCCGTAGGATTTCTCAGCCATTCGAGAAATTTGTCTTTAATCTGTTTTGGGAGCACTAGGTAGAATGTGGGTAAAGTTTATATATTCGCATAGAGCACATTTGAAATGATCAATTCGCTCCCCCTTTTCGCAATTAGCGACCCACTAGGGATCAGTTCAAAGTTGACATTTCAAATGCATTTTTCCTCGAGCTCAATTCGAGATCATTTAATGGCCGCACAGTCACTCAACTTGGCAACTGTTACATTCACCCGATCAGTGTTGATATGCCCTTTTTCAGCCTTACTTTTATTGCTGCAGGGTATTCGGCGGAGAAACACCGAAACCAAAAGAAAAATACCATTGAAAGTTGTTTCATTCCGCTGACTTTGTATCTTATCGCGATTGAACTTTGTTGCCACTGCGGCTGACGATGCTGAGAGCCTGGCTAAAAGATGAAAGGGTAATAGAGTGAGGGGGGTGGGCCAGGGAAGCGATCAATACAATCAATTCGAAACGATCAGCCGAAAGAAGACACCAAGTCCTTGCCAGTGATGGGAGAAGGTTCCCTCTTTAGCTTTAAGTAAAACCGACTTGACTTAAGAAATCTGTTAATAAATAAATAAATATACAACCGTTCAAAGTCAATTGTTCTCTTTTATCGCGAATTTTATTTAGGTAAAACATAGTATGAGCTGTTTCGGAGTCCTTAAAAATAAGCCATATTTTGATGTCTTCTAAATACACAGTTTTTAGGTATCATGATTTTGCATGAAAAATCTTTCGTTAAATCTTCAGATCAAAATTAAAAAAGGATCTCTGAGAACAATGAAACGTCTAGTCCCAGTATCTTTTTACATATTGTACGCAAAATGTACATACGATTTACGTAATAGTCTTTAGATACATTATATATTTTTATATTCATTATATTCATTATAATAAAGCTGAAAGCTATAGCCTTAACTCTCCAGGTTTTCTTTATTCAAATGTATTTAATGGTACTTGCCATCGCTGGTCCCAGTCCGCATTAGTTTCGGTTTAAAGAGCTCGACTCGACTCCATTTGATGGCCAACTCCGGGATTTATATCACCGGCTTCCCGCTGTTCATCTGAAGCGCTTTTGCCGACAAAGACAAAGTCAAAGGCAGCGACTGCCGCCACGGATCTCAGGGAAATCAATTTGGCGATATCCATAATATCCAATATCAAATAGCCGGGTCCATTGCAGAGCAGATCTTTATGCAGACGCACCCAGACACCGTTAGGCAAGAGATAGACGGATAGATCCCTGACAACTTCTTCATTAGCATTATGGATGGCGGTTTGCGGACTGTGAAGAGGGAAAGGCAAAGCAGAAATTTACATTTTGCAAGATTTTGTGCAGCATGCAAGCGCAGCGTCTGAATTATTTGCCAGCATTGCAGTTGCATCGCAGTCGGGGTTTCTGTTTCTGTTCCTGGCCATGTTGCCACAATGTTGCCGCCTAACGGTACCGAACCGCGGGCAATGCCGCCGCCTTTGTGGGTCACTGGGTTGCCACAAGTCTAACCAGAAAAATACGAAGGAAAAAACATAGATGCTGCCCGCGGTGAAGATGCAGCCGGTCGCTTGAGAGATTTACCCGTGGTCAGCAGCATTTCATTTGTCTTTTTCCCAAGTGCTCCCCAAGCCATTTGGCGGACACACGTAAATTACTTGCAACTAATTGAGGATGTCAACTGACGTGTCTTGCCTCAATTAAGTGCTTCCTATGCCGCTAATGAACTCCACACCGAACCAAACCCAAAGTAAGATTGAGGCAGAGGTGGCTTCAATGACGCAAACACCGGCTCTTTTATGATTTTCTAGCTGCACTCCGAAGCTCGAGCATATAGAGATATAAAGCCAACCAGATCGTGACAGAAATAATGCATATAAAAATGTATATTATTATAGCTTGAAAGCACAGATCGCAAGGCAATAAGTTCAGAAAGTGGCCCAAACCAGACTGGAGAACACAACATTACGGTGGGGCGGCATCGGATTGGTTATATTTAAAAACAAAGGCTAATTCCCGTTGAAATCTCAAATTTTCTTTGTCTGAACTAACCCTTTTTAGTCACTTTAAAAGGCCGGTACTTCAGGTTTGGATACATAAATTGGCGAATAAGGCAAGTTAGACATCTGATTTGACATTACCTAGAGCCAAGAAAACGCATCCCACTGTGCGGAGCTCTGCTGCAAAGTACCAAAGTCAGTGCCAGCTAAAAATAAAAGAGTCAACGCTTTGGCATGTGTATGCAGGCGATCTGAGCGAGCTGCCAGCGAGAAAAGCCAAAAGAGCCAGAAAAAACGACATGCATGCCACGAACATAGGGACAGATGGACCGAGGGTCGGACTGGATGCCGGATAGACGTGGACCGACATGGGGCATATGGCAGAGTCAGAGTCGGAGTCACCGAGTCACACACCACAGTCGGAGTCGGAGAGATAGACAGTCAATCTTATGGCCACAGACAGACGACCACGACCAGGCAGACGATTGCGACGACCGTGATGATGATGGTGCAGCATCATTAAATTCGTTTCAAGCGCAGGCAACAAAATATTTTGGCATATTCGTGTACAGGAAAAAATTCTATGATTTTCCTGGTAACTTTGATCTAAAATCACTAGGAATTAGTTCTGGCTCTCATGGCAAGTTTATAACTTATATGGTAATAAAGATGAGAGATTGGGCCTAGCAATCACACGTTATAATGTGAAAAAGTTTTTTCACATAAATGGGATCTTGAATGGTTTCATTATTTTTCGGTACTGTTAATTTATAAATATCTGAAATTTGTTAGAAAACACACCTACACCTTGCTTTATATAAAATTCAATAATTGTAAAACTGCTCTTTGCTTTCGGGAAAATGTTAGCCCCTCCGGTATCCGGTTTTTTTCTAAGTGTAAGCCGATAGCATAGTCTTCCTCTACATCATCACGACTTTGGCTGGCACATAATATATGCGAGTGCTGGGCTCTGTGGAAGTCGTGGCAAGTCTCTGCATTTCATTGAACCTTCAACTTGACTTTGCGCTTCGGTTCGGTTCAGTTCGGTTTCGGATTCAGCGTTTTCAATTTCGTGGTTTCCTTTTTTAAGCCGGGTATATGTTTTTATCGGCATCAGCTGGCCGCGGAGGCAGTACAAGATCATGACACTGATCGCTGGCTAATTTTGGCCAGGTCTAAATAATTCATTTACAGTTGGCTTTCTTTCTTCGCCAGCTGTGTGTTGCTGGGCCAGTTGCAGCGGTTGAGCCACCCCCGGGCCATGCAGATTGGTGAAGCCAGCACTTAATTAGCCCGGCCAAGATCAAGAGCAACCAAGCAGCCTGCACATGCCACCCTGAACTAAAACGGCGCAGCCAGCCGGAAAATCGGCGAACAGGCGAAAAGAGGTCATCGGTAGATGGACAGGCAGGCACACACATATTGCAGCGGGCACTGTACAGTAAATTGCAAGGCATTACGGAAAAGCGGACCCAGATCGCCGAGTCTCCTTCTGACCATCGTGAGAAACTCCGGCAGAACGTGCATGGCCCGCGGGTGCCAACTCGGCTTATAATTTATGTCTGCCACGCTATTCTGCACTCTTTTTCTCAGTCACAGTCCCAAGGATGAGTGTGACTTTAGGGAGCCGCTGAAATTATTATGCATTGTCGGTTGCCCTCGGGTCATTGGGAAGCTCGAAGAGACGGACGCCGAATCAAAATCAGCAACCTACCAAGCCAGACTGAAACCGAACCGAAGTGAAGATAATAAGTGAAACCCCCTGATTGAGAACTTTGGAAGGGATAACCCTGAACTCAAGTACAGTGCATGGCAGAAATATGAGGCTACGGTGGTTTTTACATTATATCTCCTACTAGTATTCTATAGAGAGTATTATACGTTGATATACGAAACAAAACCACAAATCAGTGAAAATATGTTACATGAATATGCACGTACATCGTTATTCTTAAACCCTTTAATAAACAATTCTTTGTTCAGCAACCCGAGCAAATTCCCATCTAATCAAGCTAATTACAACGGTAGAGCCACAGGCATTATCTGCGCCATTCGCCAAGTTATGAGTTACAGCACCGAAATACTAGACCCCAAGTGAGAACCAAGAACTTTGAGGTGACTCAACCCTCAACTCGGATACAATATGCATTTTGCTTTGTTTCGCCCAGCTTGGAGAACATTCAAATTTTTATATTCCATAAAAACAATGCTGCACTTTGACTCATAGTCAAATGTGCGGCTGCATTTTGGTCATTGACACGAATACTCGGCGAACTGGACACCGGCAGGTTAAAGTTTTCATTTGGAGCATATTATGCATTTTAGCACTATAAATCATCAATGCAATCGATTGCCCCAATCGATCTTTTGGGCCGGTTCGAGTGTGGTTTTTATTTCATTTTATGTTTCCTTCCTTCGATGGTGTGTCATGGCACGATCCAATGAACGGATCTGCTAATTGTTAGAGTCTTTGCACGGTCAAAAAAATAGGCGTAGATAGATAGATAGAAAATCTTTTTTAAAATAAAATTGCACAAATATTACAGTACTATGCTTCAACGAGACACTATTTATTTTTTAATTTCTGAAACTTCTATCTTTCTAAAACTTGATTTAAATGCTCTGCAAGTAAACCAGCATGTTAGGGGCCGTCCATATACCACGTGGACAGATTTGGGGGGAGGGGGGGTTCGTCAAAAGTCCTCGATTTTTCACGAGGGGGGAAGGGGGGTCGAGGTAAATGTCCACGTGGACATAGTAAAAATTTAATTTTAACCTTTATGTTATTTATTCCACTTTTAAATTTTAATTTAAAAAAAATTTCAATAAAAAAGTCCACGTGGACAAAAATTAGGGGGGGGGGGGGGTTAGTTAAAAATCCACGATTGTCCACGAGGGGGGAGGGGGGTTCAAAAAGTGCTTAAAATTTGTCCACGTGGTATACGGACGGCCCCTTATTTGTATGTTCTAAAGAAACTATTTCTTTGAGTGCATGACTACAAAAGGGTGCAGTTGCTATTGCAATTGCAGTTGCTCTCAAGAGTCTTTTGATTTGTGGCTGGCGTTTGGTCACGTGTGCCGAGCGGGCGAACTAAGCACGCCCAGCTGTCGAGATAAGAGGCATCTACCCATTTTGGTGGGGGAGGGGCTTACACGTATAAGGGGGAAAGGGTGGCTTGACGGTCAAGTGTTTCGTCTGGCAACTTTCATACGCCCCGTTGCCAACGGCCGAATGCCGTGCGACATAGCAACTTTACGCCCCACATGGGACACACCCACACCCATACTGAAATTTAGACAGTCACATTGGAATCGCTTGTCATTGTTTTATTTATCTTAGTTTTTAACAGATTTGAATGTTATTATGAGAAAGGAATCGATATAACAAGGCATTTGTTGACGTATTAATTATATCAGGCAGACTTGCGAGTACTTAGCTCGCTTAGGTTAGGCTGAATATAAGACGATGTGTAGATGTAACCTGCAATCCTTGAATGTAAGTATGTATCTCAGATTGCTAATGCTAAGCCATACATATAAGCAATAAGTAATGTAATATGGAGCTAGGAAGCCAGTTGAAAACTACACCAAGTCCCACTTAAACATTCAGTCGTACTAAAATCCTAATACTTAACACAAGCCGCCACTGTATTATCGTAGACCCTTGCCCGACTCCTCGATCTTCCACTCATTATCCTGCCACCACTGAACCCCACTCTCTCTCCGATCTCTCCCCAGATATCCGACTCCCAAAACATCTCACAGCCGAACGGCACACAGCACACGCAGCGCAAACAGTTGGAGGTGCTGAAGGCCCGCACCGCCAACGGCGCCGTGCAGGTGATCCGCACCCAGACAGTACAAAAGAGCTCGTCCTCGTGGTCCTCCTCCGCATCCACCACAACCACATCCACCACCCACCTCCGCACGAGTAACAGCAATGGCCAAGATCCCCCCCTCATGCCCACTATCCTGTCCCCAACCGACCAGGGTGTTGACATTTGCGAACTTAGCGACGACTGCAGCCTCAGTGGCAGCGATGCTGGCATCGTTCGTACCGCATCCGCATCCGCAGTCACATCCTCATCCGCCACTGCCTCCGCCTCCACATCCGCATCCGCACTGAGCCGGGAGCTCATCGACGATCATGTTGATTTTGTTGTGATTAATGGCGGCGCGAGCGATCAAGAGGACGCTGCCGACGAGCATTTGCAAAAAGGCGGCCACAATTTGTTACCCGATACGGCGCCGAGTCTTAAATTGAGCAATCTAATGGTAAGTCGCCTGGGCCAGGTTCAAATGCGGCAGTCCGCAGTCAGGGTCTTGCTTCTACTTGCTACACGGGTAACCACTGAAAAATATCTTGTGCTGCCCAACATAGTATTTCCAAAAGTATATAGAAGAATTGTTTAATCTAATATTATTTCTCAAGTACTCAATTTTCACATAACAAACTACTGTCGCATTACGGACCCAAGATCTATAGAATCCGTTCAATGCATTTTAAAGGTATCAACATATTCAGAATAAGAAAATTAGCAGGTAAACAAAATGCAATACTGGCATTGCAAAATATTGCAGTTTGACCACAGTCATATCTCCGTTTTATTTACTCAGTGTAGTTCGCTTTGTTTAGTCAGCTCATTAGCATGATCCAATGTTTTCTTTCTTCCATCCCGTTTTTACATTCGCCATATTCGAGGAGTAATCCTGTGACCATGACCATGTGAACAGTCGTCGAATGTCTTGTTCGGAGGAAAATGCTTGGCTCTGAACCCCTGGTAAGATCAGGGAAACATGTAATGAACAGGGGCCTAGAAAGTACTAATGAATAAGAAAAAAATTGTTACAATTTGAAATGGCCTTAGCATTTATAAGAAAAGGGGGCAACTACTTTGTATGACGTAATGAGTGAGCCTATTGGTTTATACATCACCCATAAATTATCTATGTTTATCAACCATACATTAATTTAGGGGATTTTATACTAAGATGAATTCGTGCTTGCCAGAAAAATTGGGTGTAAGTAAATGGAAGTGTCGTTCAAGAACACAACTTCCCAAAAAAATAGAAAAATGTCAGATTTTCTGCAATTGGTCAGAAGCCATATATCAAACTAAATCTCTACAAACCGTCTGGTTCTGCAGAATCTTTGACTCATCAATCGAATCGAAATCGAATGGATATAAAATATTTAATAATAGACCTACTCACAGAGGCGGTGCTTAGCACTTCAGCTGGACATTTGGGTCATGACCACAAAGGAAATTTGTACGCCAACTCTCCCAAAACGCGATTCCCTCATTGGGCCGAATGGTAAAAAGTGTCTAATTATTGGGCAACAAAAAAGAGATGCGAAAGTGTCTTGAGACAAGATCAACGCCCACAGTCACTTAAAAATTATTCTCATCAATCTTGCTCCGAAAATTTCTCCGAGGCATTTCGTTTTGTTTCTTAAACTGCTAAGCTTGGAACAAAATAAACACACTGAAAACACACTTTATTGAGAAAAAAGATTTATATTATTTTATATCGGAAATCCATGGAGTATTTGTTAACGTAAATTATAAAGAAATATCGTAAATTCTTTTTCCGCAAATTAAATATTTCAAGTCATTTATGTCATTATATTTACTGTGCTTAATTTACCATGGCTAGCAACATTAAGCCCCTTTATTAGCACTTATTAAGAACCAAAAAAAAAAAATCTGCATTATTCTAAGCTCTCTATGGAACTATCTATGTATCTATTGGATCTCAATTTATTCTAGGACCTAATACCCATCTAACCATTTGCCTCCAATGCGGAAGTTAATTTGCCATGGCTTATTTAGCACCCAAGCTGCTGTGTGCGCCTTAAATGCGACTTAAGAGCTCAGCTTCCTTAAGCAGTTCCTGTCAAACACTGCACCCACTCCTCTGTAGCATAACACTTCCAGTAACAACGGCATCAGTAACAATAACCATACGAAAGACACCCGCACTCGAGATCACCATATAGCTCGGCTATATAATGCGCTCAGTCCGACTGAGCTCTTCTTTGTGCTTGATTTTGATTTTGTTGATTTTTCGTTGGATTTTGTTTTTAATTTTCGCCCCTCGCTGTTGTGCTTGCCATTTACAGAAAAGCAGTTCGAGCATTTCCAGCCAGAGCAGCAACAATTCGAACTTAACAACTGCAGCTCAGGCGAGCAACACCCACAGAAGTACGGGCAAAATAAGCCTACATGCAATTGTGGGACCAGAATCATCATCATCATCATTATCATCATCGTCATTGTCAGCGGTTTGGGCCAAGCAGGCTGACTTATATGGCCAACTCCCAGGCGGCGTGGGTGGTTCTGGTGGTGCTGGTGCTGGTGATGCTGACGTAGCCGTGGCCCCGCCAACGCAACTTCGTGATTTGGAAAGTTTCCGGCATTATAACGATGACGACGACGATCTGCGGTAAGTAACACAGACATTTCTGTCCATTGAACGATCGGCCCTGAATGCAGCAACACATCCTCTCTGAAACAGACTCACCGCTCGTCACCAGCGCCGTCAGCAGGTGTCCCAGTCGGTCTACGCCCCTCCAGTGCCCTCGATAGGATCCAGTTTGCTCCAGCGCTCCCGCTCCATTTCCACGGATGATCTCAGCAACGACTGGGAGCGAGAGGACGCCGCCGAGCAGCCGGTGGGCGAGTGGCGCAGGGTCAGCAAGCTGCGTCGCTCCTTCCAGTCGCAGGATCACTACAAGAGTCCGGGCCCCTCGACTCGACCTCGGCCCCTGGATCTGCCGGGAAACTCGGTGAGCGTGGCCCGTTTGCGGGCGGAACTGGAGAACGGACGTCGCCTGCACACGGCCATGCGGAACAATCACGTGGACCTGGCCGCCCTAGACAACATATTGAACACGCCGTCGGCCAAGCCCACAGTGGCCAAGAGGAACACCTTCCTCACCGCCGAGTCTCTGCAGGAGATACGCGGCAAGCTGAAGAAGCTCTCGGACGAAAGTCTCTACAAGGAGGACTTCCTGGCCTACCACCAGAAGAAGCCAGTGGCGGTGCGGGAGATCAGCGTGGAGCAGGTAGACCCCTCGCCACCGGCTCAGCCGACCCCATCGGCCTTTCGACCAGTCCATAACACCCACAGCCTGGAGTCCCGCCAGCGGCAGAAGGACACCAGTTCCAGCGAGTGGCACTTGCGGCGCAAGTCCTACGGCTTCGAGAAGATGTCGCCGCCCGAGGATAAGAGCATCTTCCGGGTGGATGCATCCACGGATAGTGGCCTGGGCAGATCCGGTGAACAGCTGGGCAACTGGTCGCCCACCGAAAGGGAGCGGGAGCGGAACGAAAGGAATGCGACAGCGGCACACCAGCACGGTGGAACCATCGTGCACTTTGGCCGGTCCCTGAAACCCGCTATCCCATCATCATCGGCCAGTCCCACAGATGGAGAGCTGAGCAAGCGGCATTCGATAGCCGTGGAGGAGACCTGGCGCGACGTCCGCAAAACATCGCAGGTGCATGTGAACGGAGGAACCGCCGTCTCCAGCCACTCCAACACCACCAGCCACCTGCACAAGGGCAGCGCCCAGAAGCGAGTGGAGTTTTGCAAGACGGAGGTGCACTTTGCCGCCGAATCGGGTCGCGTTAATATCGTGGAGACCGATGGCAAGCCGCCGCCCACGCAAAACTTTCGCCGACGCCGCCGCTCCACAACCGCCAGCGGTCCGCTCCAGAGTCTGGTTAAGTCAGCCAGTGCCGGTTGTTCCGGCGGTGGCACCACCACGCAGACCAGCGAGGTGACCCACTTTGGCGACCCCGTGGATCGTCGCAAGACGATAGCCACCAGCACCGTGGCCTACCGAGCCACACTCATGGATCCGCCGGAGGTGGTTAGCCAACCGGTGAGTACTCTGCCAAAATAACTAACTAGTCAGTTAATTTCGAAATTGATTTGATATGGTTTTACTTTTAAAGATGCCTTATTAAGTATCTTTACAAGTAATCCCTTTAAATATAAGGATTGCCTTAGGAACCTGAAATTGATTATTTTGGACGATCCTTGAAGATGTACACTGGGGCTTACTTTCTTTTTTAGGGCCAAAGTATAAGCCCATTATATATTTCCGTTTGATACCCATAATGGTTGTGCTATTTTTATAAAAAGATAAATACATTAGTGTAGATAACCGAAATAATTTTATCTTTCTGTTTTGGCAGATATCCAGTAGCAGTAGCAGCACCACGAGCAGCACCCAAGTGACGGTTACCACAGTGGACAAGCCGGTGCGTGAACCACGATACAGTCTGATCGAGTCCACTTCCCGGAACAGCTACACCTCCACCAGTGGGGTGGATACCACGGACAACGAGACCGATGAGCTGTCCAGTATTCGGGGGATCCTGAAGAACAAACCAGTAAAGCCGAAGCCCTACCACCTGGGCGAAAACATCGAAAGCGCCGATGTCCTGTGGAGTGTGCCGGCCATGAAAATGGATCGGGAAAGCCCCTCAGCTAGGGATAGTGGTAAGCAGTCCCCAAAATCCTCCAATGTAATTTGTATTTATGAACTGAAATCCAAAAAGGAACCATCAGTGACTCACCCGTTAGCCCCAAGTCGGTGGCCGAAAGGATTCGCATCGTGGAGCAGCGCCAACAGCTGAAGCAACCCTCGCCGGGCGGCAATGGATATTCCACCAAGATCAACGTGAGCCTGGGCTCCGAGGATTGGACAGAACCAGGTTGGCACTTTAAAAATACCCCCAGTTATACTTAGTTGTACATTTGATTAGCTAGTTGGAATGCCCGTAGTTTGTAGTACCTTGTCCACTGAAAAACTTTGTATTATCTAGTCTACCTGGGCTTAGCCATGGACTCCTCTACTTGACTCGAACTCTCTGAACTCTGAATTGAATTTGTAATGCATGTTGCGATCTCTGACTGCCGCTTCTCTAAACCACATCTAATGCCACATCTAACACCACTCGCTAAGCTCAGCCCGATAACCACGCTCTAAAACATACAACCAAAACGAAAGAAACATGAATTACCAAACCCACCAACGACACTTTCCGCACATTTCCCACACAGGCACCGCCATGCATCATCATCCCAGTCCCAGCTCGAAATACCGCCAGTACCGACGTCCCAGTGCCCAGGAGCTGTTGCTGGAGGATCTGCGCCAGCATCAGCGCATCCTGGACGAGGGTCTGAAGTCCACCTCGCTGATCATGAGGACCATGCGATCGGCCAGCGAGTTCGATGAGGCCATGCGTCGCTTGAGCATAGCTTCGATTGAGTCCGCTCTGGTGCAACCCACGATTGTGGTGCCCACGCCCATGTTGCGATCGCACAGCTACCAGGAGCAAGGGTCGGGGTCCTACTCCCCCACGCGGCGTCCCTCCACCGTGTCCACCACATCCATAACGAGCAGCGATCTCTTCGGCAGTGCCTTGTACGACTCCCTGCCCCGGACTCCGCTGGCCCCTCCACGCCTCAAGCTGCTGGGGAACACCCAAATCCCGGTCAGCCAGCAGTTGACCCAGCTCCGGAGGCTCTACGATGCCGCCGAGCAGGATCCGGAAGACAGTGCCGACGAGGAGGTGAAGCGGTACTTCCGGGACAGCAACAGTGACAGCGGGGGAGGAACCCAAGGGAGCTCCTCGCCAGACCAGCAGCCAACGGAGTCCTTCAAGGGCAGCGAGTACTCCAGCAGTTGGAGTCGCCTCAAGGCCAAGCGAACAATCTGGAAAATCGAGGCACAAGATCAAATGATTCAGCGAGCAGGTAACGCCTGCTAAATAAAACACAGAGACATGCAGGGTTGAGTTAGAGGAGTTCCATTTAGGGAGAACTTTAAAGTAAAATTTTTTTTTAAAAATGAATATCGTTTTATGTTTTCTAGTTCGGGAAATAAGCAATTAAAATATAACTAAAAAACTGTTTTGAATATAAGTATATGTATACCTATTTATCAGTGTTTGCAAGCCAAATCAAATGATACTTCAAGTTTTCATTGTTTTATTAATTTACTTACTCAAAACTTTGTAATTACCCTTCCAGATCTTCCCAAGTCCAATGTGATGAACATATCGCTCCATGCTCCCCGAATCGAGAAGCCCAAGGCCGCGCCCCCAACCCTTCGAATTGGCCAGCTTATTCCCGTTGCCAAGCCAAGGACACTGTTCATTCAGCCGCAAGTCCAAACGCAGAACATCGTTGATAATGGCGATGAATCGGGCAGCGAGTCCTTGAAGATTGTAAAAGAGGCACGCGGTGCTCGCAAGCTGCGTGAACATGAACTCTCCTACTTTGGAGTGCAACAGAAGCAGCAGCAGCAGACCAAACTCTCGACCACCACCACGAACCCCAGAAGGACACTGCCCAGCCGCAGCAAAATGGACCACAGTGATGAGACCAAGGACAGCAGTAACACCCACGCCCACACCCACACCAACACCACGACCACTACCAAGTGGCAACTGCTCAACGATCGACCCGACCTGCTGAGGCACAGCAGTCCCCAGCAGAACGACAATGGACCGACCAACGACTACGACCAGGATGATGGCGACCTCGATGAGGACGAGGAGCACTGCTACGAGAACATTGCTACCGAGCTGACCACGACCTTCAGGGTAAAATCGCCCTCGCGTTCCCCGGACCGATCCCGATCGCCAGGCAGCTACGAGCGGAAGACCGACCTGCAGAGGGACGCTCAGATCCTGAGCGAAATGACCCGCAACGCTGATCAGACTTTGAAGGTTAGTGAAATGGAAAGCGGTAGTAGCCATTAAAATTAATCAAAATTCGAATCTTATCAAGGGCGCCTTACATAAACCTAGAACTTCAAAATCACTTTTAAATGCCATTTATTCTACAAGAATGCAGCGATGGTCGTCTTTCTACATGAACTCGATGTACCTGACTTTGAAATATGTTTTTGCATACTTTTAGACACCTAAAATTCCTATTTAAGGAAATCTGTGCCTTGTTTAAACTATTTACTATTTGGCTCGCATTCGATAAACATAAAAGGCTTACAATTAATGTTTAGTAATTTTATTTTCCCAATTTTGGATACGTTTTTGGTAAACAGAAACTAACTGCTGATTAGGTTAATAGAAACATTTAAGAATTTTTAGTCTATAACTTCAACTCTGATCCAGTAATAACACTACTATTTATACAGGCTCTCTCCGATGAGGCAGCCATCAAGGATCAGCGGCGCAGATCCTGTTCCCTGCAGCGTCGCAGCGCCAAGCCCCTGGAAACCATTGACGAGAAGGTGAAGGCTTACCCCCAATCGATGGGCGTGGCCCGCGGCACCTTCGCCTCGGAGGCACGTCGCAACTCCCGGCAGTCCACTCCGTCGCCATCGAGGGCACGCAGCTCATCCCAGTCGTCCATCGAGTGCTGTCCGCGTGATCGATCGCGCTCTAGCTCGCGGGAGTCAATGACCCACGGCGGTGGGTCCTCCGATGACCAGGTGGCCAACAAACAGCGAGCCGAGCGTCTGCGCATGCGCACCCCCAAGCGAGAGAAATCGCGCCACGAACCAATCGAAGTTCGAATCAACCGGCACAGCAGTAAGCCAAGGAGCGGTTCGGGTGCCACTGCAGCAGGATCATCTTCCCTGGAGTCCAAGCGGAGCTCACATCACAGTCGCCACAGCCGGGAGGTGGATCACTCCACCGAGACCAAGACCTCCTCTTCCAGCCGCTTGATGAGATCTTCCCGGGTGGCGGACGACAGCCGTCCGAGACAGAGCAGCCATCGGGATCGGGAGAAGGAACGCGATCGGGAACGCTCCCGAGGAACCGAAAAGCACCGCGAAGAACTCACACGATCCAGGGGTAAGTTATAACAAGACTCCTGCCCGCTATTCAAACAGGATCAAAACGAGTGCTATATGTATCCGGTTAATCCGATCGTGTCTCTTGCAGAACTTCTTGTTTTGGGCTTGCTCATTATGGGTGCCACACAGCCGCAGAGGCTGAACAAACGTTTTAGGTTCGCCAAATGAGTTTCAGTTGCGATCAGATCGGTTAACACCTAAACATCACACTTGAGCACAAGCAATTATCTTTGAGCGAGGTTTTCTCGCTTGGTCTTCGTCAGCACACTTAGATTTCTTTCACACTCACAGAAAGACACGATTTTAATAAAAACTAATAAAGTTCAAATTAAATTTAGCTAGGATAAATTTCAACATTTCTAACACCTTTGAGGACTTAGTTGTAACACAGTTAACACAGTAAAAAGTTAAACAAATGTTGTTAAAACCATTTAAATAAAAGATAAAACTGAAATGCAACAAGATTAATTCGAAATGACAATTTCGGAAGTTAATGAAGTATTTTTAGTTATATTACATCTAAATTCACACACATATCTACACAAAGTATAGAAATCTAAACGTATAAGTTTCGTGTTTTATTTAACAGACTTATAAAGTTCAACATCACTATTGAAATGCCGAATTAAGCTTTTAGCTTCAGCATGTTTTTTGTTAAACATTCATTAAACCTTAAAGTTTTCTAAAGACCGTTTCCTAGTCCGTATGGTAAATAAAAAGCATGTTTAATGTTCTAACCTCCCACGTTTTCTTCGGTTAAAACCTAATTCTTTATTAGCATATGATCGAGAGAACGACCCATAAGCTCAGTTTTCAGTTGAAATTGACAATATTCCCTATTTTCCGCTACAGGTCACTCCAGTCGCTCTAGGCACAGTGAGCACCCGTCGTCGGGAACCCGGGAGAGCAGTCGGCCAAGTAAGACGAGATCGAGTCGCAGTAGCCACGACTCAACGACGGCACACAAAAAGTCCTCAGCGACAGGCACGAGCACAACAGCCAGTTCGAAATCATCGAAAACCACAACGCATAAACCATCCGCATCAGCCAGCACCACAGCAACAGCACCAACCACATCGCACCACGAACTGACGTACGTATACGTAACGAATTTAGCCAATACCCATACCGAAACCAGCGAGGAGTCACCAGGAAAACCACCCGAAAGTGCCTGGGAACCAGTTAACGAGGCTGACTACGCCAGTATCGATGAGGTGGAGGTGTCGAAAACACCTCAGCCCCCGCCGCGTAGCAAACGGAAGAGATCTCTGATACCCGTTCCAGTGAATCAGCCCGCCAGCTATGAGTATCGCACCAAGCTGCAGATGATACCGGCCAGCTACTCGAATCAGTCCACCCTGAGGTGTCGCAGCCTGGCCCGCAAGAAACCCTCCCTGAAGGCCACCCAATCGACCAGCTCGAGTTTCGCCTTCCTGCCCTATTTGCCTGCCAAGCGGAACTCGAGTGTTAGCTATGTCTATGACAACTACCTGCTGTACGCCACCAGCGAGGAATTGGGAAAGTCGGAAAAACTGCGTCCCTATCAAAACAATCTGAGCAATGAGCATGCGCAGCTTTTTGGCGGCGGTGCGCCAGGGGCGGTGGCCAGGGAGGGGCGTGGTCGCCTGGGCGGCTGGCCAAGGAGGCTGAAAATGCGGCAAGTTCGCAGCAGTGTGTCCACCCACCAGCCCTTTGGCATCTGCACATGTTCATAGTCAGCGCGGGAAAGCCCTCAAGAAACCAAAAATCAGAATAAATAAATATATTACATATTTCTTGGCAGCCAGGATCTCGTCACCAAAACCACACACATCCAAATAATCCCAAATGCACGAATACGTTTGATATCCCACTGCCTGGCCGACAGCGAACTGCATTTTCCTAACCCCAAAAACCACCCAACCACTGTGTTCCCCCTACTAATACTAAAACCCCAAAAATAATACTCAAGTGTGAGAGATTTTAGTTTGTTCACTTTGATTATTACTTGATTCGGAGCGCACACACAATCAAAAACTCGGCCAAAGCACACAAGCACAAAAGAAAAAGGGCCTATCTGGGTTCTGTTTTTACTTCTCACAGCGTAAGCGTTTTGTTCCAAATTTCGTTTTCTTTTATAACCCTCAGTATTGCATGTTGGGTTTTATGGGAAAGTAAAAGAAGTGGTTTGGAAGTGGGTATAACTGATTTCACCTAATCTCCAGACTATCAAAAGTAGCGTTATATAAAACCTTTTGTTCAAAAACAATCCAAACTCAACCAATTACCATACTTAAATATTTTAACCACTTAGTTTTCTTAATATTCAATTACTAATCTCACACCACTTAAACTTCTAACCTCATGCACACTGCGCTCTATCAGTAGAATCAACTCTAAAAACTGACTATGAACATGTTGCTGGACACCAGAAAAAACTCAACAGAACTCATCAATGAAATTGGATTTAAAAAAAACGAAACACAACATCAACAGCCTTGCTCTACTCTATTTTCTTTAGCAACTGGAACTACGTAGTTGAAGTAGAAATTTGGAAGTACTATCCTAAGAAAAACCAAAAACCGTAGAAAAACCACTAGAAACATATTAATAATCTTTGTAATTGAATCGTAAGTCTAACGGTCTGTTCTCTGTCTCCCCAGACACGGTAAAAGCACACTGAATGGACACCAACATCACCAGCACCAGCACAGCAGCAGCGGCAAGCATCAAGGATCTGGACATGGTCATCGGGAGCAGCCACATCACGTGCACAGCCTGACCACTTCGTCGATTGCGAACAGCAGACATCAGCGCGATCGCCACGGCAAGGATAGGAAGTAGGATACTACAAGGAACTCCAGCGAGAAAGCAACGAACTACTAAAAATAAACACCCAATTTAAAGATATATATCTACATTTGTAATACGTACTAACACCTGAACGACCAACCCAATTCGATGAGACTTTCTTTTGGTAATTTGCGAAATTTTCTGGCATTGTGAAAAAATTTCAAACAAATTACTCATGGTTGACGGATCCAAGCCTAACCGATTTACTAACTCTTCGATATTGCAGAATGTGACTTTGAAAATGTTCCAGTTCCCAGTTCCTGTTCGCATTTCCATACACATTTCCCCTCACCGCCACAAAAAACGCTTTGGCATTGCACTCGAAATTCAAGTATTAAAATTATGCCAGCAATTCCCCTTAATGAAACTAAAAACTAAACATATAAATAACAAATGATACTCATATATATTCTTCGATAGCATTTAGTATACGAAAAGCAAAAGTGAATGGAAATAAATATAATACATTTTTCAAATATATTTTTTTTGAACACAAGTGGCTTCCTTTAATAGGATGATGAAACGGGAGTGCAAGTACACAATTTAGATACATTTAAAAAGGTCGGTATTTCATTAAAGGTTATGTTTGTTGGAAAAACAATGAATTCAAAGTGATTTAATAAATCTGCCTCAAAAACCATTTACCTAAGCAAAAGACAAAATGGAAAACATCGCTCATGAAACTCGTTAAACTACGTGGAAGTTCTCTTTTCGCAGACCCGTGCTAACTCTGGGAAAAGCTTTTGGCAGCTTTTCCGCCAAGTACTTTATTATATATTTTACTTTTTATCACTAACTCACACCAATCAACGTTGTGATAGGTAGCAAAGCTTATGGGTGCTCGTAGTAATAATCCTACGTGAGCGTTCCGGTAAATGGAAGAGGCTCTCAGTTGTTGTCCAACTGCCGTCACGTCGAACTACAATTGTCCACTTTCTGTGCTGTGAGTAGAATGAAAAAGAATGAAAGCTGATAAAATAAATGTGAAGTGCCACTGCATTATGCTCCAATGGGGACACCGATAAGGAAAAAGCGTACATATCTATAGGAATATCTTTCAGTGCTCCACATTACTATGTTTTCCAACGAGTCTGGTGATTTTAGATACTCTGATCCACTGGTGTGACACATAAATGAGTCATCGGTATAGATTAAATAGCCAGGGAAACCTTTGGTATTTGGTTTCCTATCTAACAATATGAAGATAATCGTTATTATCAAACTTAACAAAGAGTATATGTGTGTTTTATAAAGTTGACTGCGGAAAACACCTGTATTGATGGCTGCTCAGACTTCGGGTGTTAATCAAATTAGTAACAAAGTTTGACCTCCTTTAAGATACTTTTTAAATTCTCTAGATTTTTTATTCACATTTTAAAATTGTAAAAGAAATACCAATATCACATTTGTTTTGTTTTTGCTATAAAATAAACTGCAAACTTTTTATCTAATTATAACGTATCTTATCGGTTTCAAAAGTTCGTTTATCTTGTCTGAAATGGCGGTCTAGGTAACATCAGCACATGAAAAACAGCAGGTAGTTGACCACATTTGGCTTAAACAAAAGCAGAGTACTATATTATTTACTGATAAGAAAAAAGTATATATATAGATTTTGGTTGATTAGAAGTAGAACCTTCCTTGGTGTCTTAGTTTGCACTTCGGTACACTTCATTTAACTTTCCCAATCGATTCGCAACGGTTGTGTTTAATTTTGTGTTCGTCCAAGAAGTTAGTCAAGCAGTCCTAGTTATAAAAATACTTTAATATTTAACAATGAACTTTAATACTATTGATTTTACAGAGCCTAAACTAAAAAAGGAACGATGTCGATTCTAACGGGCAGCGCCAATGCGGTGAAATATACGCTGTTTGGATTCAACTTGATCTTTTTGGTAAGTAATTGATATATTTTATTGTTTGGATGAGTCACCATTCAAAGTCCCTGATAATGAAGCTGGCGATTAGATTGGGCAAGTGATCAATCGTCACTGGTAACAGGGGAATCACATGTACGATCAATTCTATAAAGTAACAAGAAAGGAAGCTTACTTCGGCGCGCTGAGTTTTCTATACCCTTGCAGGTCGTTCACATGAGAGCATTGTATGTACAGAGCTTTTCGATTTTTAGAAAACTACAAAGAAAGAAAATGTTCCATTTCAATTTACTACCGTATACGTTTACCGAAAATGAAACATAACGATCTGTGTATTGTTTTGAAGTTATTTATCCGATCGTTCCTATGGCAGATATAAGATAAAGTAGTCCGATTTTTTTTAATTTTATTCAAAACTCTGAAATATTAATAGAATGACAGTCCCAAGAGTAGAAGTTAATATGTCAAAAAACACCAAAGTTAAAATTTTTTGAATTTTTTTTTTTAAATATTTTTTGTCTCTTATGGGGGTTATTGGATATAGTGGTCTGATCCGGGTCGTTCCGACTTATATACTACCTGCAATAGAAATAAGACTTTTGGGAAGGTTTTATCCCGATAGCTTTCAATCTGAGAGACTAGTTTGCGTAGGAACGGACAGACGGACTTGGCTAGATCGACTCGTCTAGTGTCAACATCACTATCAAGAATATATATATGGGATCGGAAATTTTCACTGCGTTGCAAACTTCTGACTGAAAACATTATACCCTCTTCAAGGGTATAAAAATACAAAATCATTCTGCATTGCGAAATAAATTGTTATGGGCATTTAATAAAACATACTAGAAACCTATACTCCATTAAAAAACATTCGTATTTTATTGGTCTTACAATGTCTGAAGAATCACGAGAGCATTATCTTGTCTAAATTTCAAACAACTGTCAACGTCGAAGACTATATAAACTTGTTTAGTTTAAGGGATAAATCATGCGCCAGCATCCGGGGGTATTGTCCCACTCGGGTTAAAAACTTAAAGCAACAAAAACATTAATTAATTAATTAATTACAATTGAAATATGTATTTTATTCGAAATTTTTTATTTTTACACAAAACATATTATATAAACGTCACAACCAAATCCTGGATCCGCCTCTGGAACAAATATTTAGTACATTTCGTGAAAATATTTGTAAATCAGCTAACTGTAACCAAATATTATTAGTTACCAAACATAAAACCCATTCTTGTTCAGACACTAAATGTTAAGATATTAATATCGATCATTTAATTATGCTCCCAGATTACCGGCATCATTCTGATTGCCGTTGGAGCCGGAGTTGGGGCCGTCTACACTGGCTATGAGCTCTTCCTGGCCGGCAAGTTCTTCTCGATCCCCACGTTCCTGATCGTGATCGGATCGTTTATCATCGTGATCTCGTTTTTCGGGTGCTGGGGTGCCCTGAAGGAGAACTACTGCCTGGTGCTCAGCTTCTCGATCATGCTGGCCATCATCTTTATCCTGGAGCTGGCTGCTGGCATTAGCGGCTATGTGCTGCGCAACGACGCCTCCAAGTTGATCCAAACATCGCTGACTACTTCGCTGAAGGAGTATGGTGGTGACAACCAGAATGCCACCACTCGACTCTGGGACGATGTGCAGCGGGAATTCGACTGCTGTGGTGTGACCTCTTACAGTGACTGGAACGTGACCTTCTCCGACGATCTGCTGCCCATCTCCTGCTGCACCGTTCCCGTGGGCGCTGTGGGCAGCTTCAACTGCTGGGCCAACGTGACCAGCGTCGACGTACGCCACGGGTACGGCTGCCTCGACGGATTCTCCAGCTACATTTCCGCCCACGCGGTCAGCCTGGGAGCGGCGGGCGTGGTCATCGCCATACTGCAGGTGAGTTGGTTCGATTTAGGGGTAGTCCTATCATGCTTGTGTAACTACATAAAGAAGACTAAAGACCTCGTTAAATAAGATCTGATAGTGAATGTATATATCCCTAGCAAACCAACAACTATGAAATTAAGTATTTTCAAGCTGCCCTTTTTTTCTACTTTAGCTAAGGGTTGTATTACAAATGAATATTCAACGTTTATTAAAAACCAAATACCAAATTTATGTTCCTTTCTTCTCACCAGTTCTTCGGAGTCATCTTTGCTTGCTATATCGCGCGTGAGATCAAGATACGCAACGGCATTACTGGCTTTATGTAAGTCCTAAGGATCTGGATTCTGTGCAATGCGAGACAGGAACTTAGGAAGCCAAGCTCAGCTGCTTACTTTTAAGACTTTATTAAACCCATGAATGTTTTTAGTCCTTTATTGAAATTTTCTTCTGCTTGTGTTAATAAAAATATAGTGTTTTGAACAAAAATTGTACCAAATTTATAGATTGTTTGATTTATAAAAGCTTATCTGGCATAATGGGTTTATATTGGTTGGATTATAAAAATCCAATCTTATCGATCCTATAGGGTATTGCGGTCTATATGATTGCATGTGCATTGATCTACACAATCAAATCGTTCGACCATATGTATATACTTATGAAATAAGTTAAGACACAAAAGTTTAACGATAAAGAATAATGCGCAGTAAATAGCAACTGATAACCCTGGACAAATATTAGGTCCCAAAAAACATACAATGTATTTATCTTTGGCGATGGAGATCGCGCTGGCCAACGCATCCAATATCCCTAAGACTGCAGAACATTAAGTTGCCTTCATAGTCTTTATATTCTAAATATCCAAAGAAGCCATATTTTTAAAAACCCTATTCCGAACCAATACAACTTTTGTTTCCCACCCAAGTCAGACAAACAGCTAGCACAGTTATGAGCAAGCACACCTGTGTTTACCTTTGAATAATTGAAGCTATTCGG
The DNA here is from genome assembly GCF_014743375.2 of Drosophila subpulchrella. NCBI lineage: Eukaryota > Metazoa > Arthropoda > Insecta > Diptera > Drosophilidae > Drosophila > Drosophila subpulchrella. The sequence continues at coordinate 842,851 of NC_050610.1, forward strand.
AAGTGCAATGCGATTAAAAAATCGATAAAACATAGAAGTTGACTCACTTAAAACTGAATTTGAATCGATAATATACTCGATTGAGCGAATGGCCTTGACAAGTGAACTTGACCAGCAATGTATATTAAAATGAAGGGGAGTGTAGACGACACCTACTCTAGTAGATAGTTAGTTTGTCAGTTATACATAGTAAGTTAAATATAAGAAAAAAACTGAATATTTCATTGAGTCGCCCCAATATTCGATAACTTAGTTTACGTTATATTGCGAAAACTCGGCTAATGAGAACAAGGCAGTTGTTATCTTATCTGATATTTGTTTAACTGACAGACTAGAACAATTGCTGCCTGATAAGCTATCCAGAGAGTAGAAGTGCCAAGTGCACCGCAAAAAATGGAAAAGTTCCCAAAATCGTTTCAAAATAATATATGAAACCTATACGAAAACCTGATTGATGACCAAAATAACTTATGCAGGGTAGACCAAATAGTTAACGTTTTAACAGCCTATAAAGCAAATAATTATTTAAATGATTAGTTCAATAGTATTTTTCATTACTCATTTACAAAATTTATAACAATGCGGGAGCTACACAGGCTCTTAAATCTTTTATAGAATCTTTTGTGCTCAATCCTTGCGTAAGAATTTTCTCGCAGTGTAAGAGGGAGAGTGAACGGGAGTGGGTGGCAAGGCCGGACGGCCCCTTTCAGAGCGTGGGAGAGAGACCAACGACTCGCAACGAGTTCGTCGATTGCGTTTACCGTTTTGCCACTCAGTTCACGTGTGACTAGCAAAAGTTAAAGTACGTTCACTGGAAAGTCGGTCGGCGACACATTAAAGCGAGCGATATATACTATATCATTCCATATATCGGAATCTGCCTATACTAACACTTTTTCACATTGCAGCTGACATTCGAGCAAGAATTGGAATAGCAGAATGGCGAACCGGGACTTACAGCTGAATTCCGGCATGAAGTGCGCCAAATACATGCTCATCATCGTGAGCTTTATGTTTGCGGTGAGTTGATCCTGGATCTTAATCATTCAATATTGCTTTCCCATGAATCACAATTCCGCCATCTTGATTTATATTCCATTTTCTGCGTTTAGTTGTTTTATCATATAACACACCTATTCTTATCAGCCTTAGAGGAAAACAAATGTGTGGGTGTTGTTTTTTTGTGAATCATTTTGCGCATACGTAAGTCGCTTAAAAAATAAATAAGAGCAAACTGGGAAATCAGAAAGAGAGAGAAAAACAGGTCAAAAACAAATTAAACAATTTCTCTTACCAACTGTTTTCTGAAGCTTTTAAAAAGAAATAACATTAAGACTAAAATCTCTTGAAAGTATTTCGAATATATCGTTGGTAACAATAGATTTCGATTTCCATTCTTAAGAATTCAACTTTACTAATAATAATTGTAAGTAACTAATATTTTATTGTAATTTTTTTCCCATATTTCACCATTCTTTAAATAGCTCAGTTACCTTTAAAGTTTAAACAGTAAAACAATTACTCATTTTGATAAGATAACAAGACAAAAAGATATTTAACTGTGTTGGTGAAATCACATAAAAATGCGAGTGCATTTCCGTGCCAGGTAATATAATGTTTTACAACATTGTCTACAGGTAATTTTATTGTTGTTAATCAACAATTTTCAAATATTTACATACTTGCTTTTAAACAAACAAATATTTGTAAACTTGGAGGGGTGCAGCTGAAGCTCGAATGCTTTTAAAGTTTACAAATTATATTAGCAAACATAATGCGAAAAAAGTTTATCTCTGCAGTACACAAGTAATATTAGAAGAATTAATTAGTAGATTATTAAAAATCGAAGCAGTTTGCCAATGTTAGATCTTCTAGATTAGGTTTTTAGTTGATCGACATAATAATAATACCCACATATAGACAAAACAGTCTAAAATTAAGAAGTCATGTCCGAATGTTCTTAAATTGAGTCAAAATTGGTATTTTATTTTGTTAATTTGAGAATACTACTAGGGGGTCATTTTAAAAAACTCATATCGTCTTCTCGGTTGGGCCAGCTAGCCTTCAATCACGAAATGTCACACTGAGGATGCGGCCCCAAATAAGCTTTAGCATGCAATTCTTAACCCGTTTCCCCTTTCCTCGCAGCTAACCGCCATCTTACTGATAATGGTGGGAACTACCATCCAGACTATTTTCGGCGACTTCAGCCTGTTTATTGATGGACACTTCTCTTCGCCTCCGGCTCTCCTTATCGCCATTGGATTTATTCTGATCGCAGTGGCCACTCTGGGAGCTTATGGAGCCGTCAAGGAGAGTGTGATGGTCATTAATCTGGTGAGTGGAAGACCTTCAACTCAGTTTATAAATTTTTGATCGTTGATGCACTAACAGCAGTACAAGCAAGTTATATTATAATACTATTACTAAATAGTAAAAATATAATTCAAGTAAGATGTCCTATTGATGGGTGTACTATTTTGAGGAAGATGCTAGTTCTAGAATTAACATTAACTGCAGTTTCTTAGTAGAAATGAAATTATAGATTTGTTTACTATCTGTTCTGTGCAACTGTGGAATAATAGTCTTACTCCTCTTCAGTACGGAGTGTGCCTGTTCCTGGTTTTCATCCTTGAGGTTTCTGCAGCCATCGCCGCCTTCGTGATGCAATCCCAGGTTAGAGGCATGCTGGTCCGAACAATGCACCAGGCCCTGCAGGAATACGACAACGATCCCTATGTGGCAGCTGGAGTGGACTTCATGCAGTCTGGGGTAAGTTTAATAAATAATGTAACGTTTCCCTGCTCAAAAGAGACGCAGGTACAAAAACCACAAAGTAATGTATGAACAACAAATAAAATAATATCATTAAATTAAGGAATTGGCGTGATAAAAATAATCCATTTTCTTTTAAAAATTTGGTAACCTTCATAACTGTTCCTCGTAGAGTAGAGTAAAAGAGTGTATTATATTATATTTATCAAAAAATATGTAACAGGTGAAAGGAAACGTTTCCGACTCAAAAATGTATATATGTATATTCTGATCAGAATGACTAGCCGAATTGAACTAGCCATGTCTGTCCGTCCGTCCACAAGCAGCCCTAAGCTGTGAAGCACACAGTTTTGATGCTAAAAAAATATATATATAATAGATGTAAAAAAATAAAATATTAACAATAATAATCGAATCAGCTATCAAATTTAACTCATTAAATTATAGACCTATTTATTCAACTTCCGTCAAATGTTCCCTGAAAAATATTGAGCGCCCACTCTAATGCTAAATGTGTATGGCGCCCTCATTTGTAAAGATTTTATAAAAGTAACAATGAAGAACGCTATAGTCGAGTACCTCGACTATCAGATACCCGTTACTCAGCTAACGGGACCAAAGGGAAATGGAGATATGCTAGCAGCAAAGCGAGATTAAAATGCGCCACCTACCGGCGGTAGACAGATTTAAGCGTTATGGGCGTTAGAGTGGGCAAGGCAAACTTTTTTTTTAACAATCGATAGGTATTGACGAGACCAATACATTTCAGTTAAAATTTTTTATCTAGCATGAAAATTGTGGGCGTCATAGGCTTGGGCGGTTTGTGGGCGTAAGAGTGGGCGTGGCATATTCGCGTAACGAAATTGCGCTGCGTATTAGGCTACGGAATCTAAATCTGAGTTTCCAATTCACTATCTTTGATATTTTCCGAGATATCCACGTTCATACTTACGATTTATTGAAGTTTGTGGGCGGTTTGTGGGCTTGTGTGTGGCAAACTTTTTTTTGGGTCAATCAATAGGTACTGATGAGAACAACACGTTTCAGTTAAAATTTGTATTCTAGCATCAAAACTGTAGGAACCACCGTTTTGGGCGGTTTGTGGGCGCTACGTAAGAAGCTCAGGAATCTGCATGCCAAGGAATCTCAATAGCCTAGCTCTTATAGTTTCCGAGATCTCAGCGTTCATCCGGATAGACAGACGGACAGACGGACATGGCTAGATCGACTCGGCTAGTGATCCTGATCAAGAATATATATACTTTATGGGGTCGGAAACGCATGCTTCTGCCTGTTACATACTTTCCGACGAATCTAGTACACCCTTTTACTCTACGAGTAACGGGTATAAAAATGTGATTTTATTTCGTTCATCTACATATTCTGCAAATCGGACCATTCGTTTAGAAGAAACATTGTAATTGCCGCTAGGTTGCGCCCTCGCATTCTCAGAAAAAGTCGCCCTTTAACTGAGTAACGGGTATATGTAATCGAAGCACTTAATACAAATTTTTAAAGGCAAGTTTAAACAACTGTCGAACTTAAAGTCAAATTTTTAGGCATAAAGGCAAGGTTTAAAGGAACTTCGCCAAAATTGTTCAAAACAACAGAAGTTTATTTTCGAAAAATTGATTATAACTTACACAAAAGTATTACTCATTTAGTTAAAGAATTTTTATGAATATTAACTTATTCAATAATGTTTTCACTTGATTAAAGCTTGAGTGCTGCGGAGTGGATGAGCCGGAGGATTGGAAGGACTGCTACGGTCCCAACAAGAATTCGACACTTGGAGCGGACGACGTGGTCGTGCCCAACTCGTGCTGCGGTCGCCCGGGCGTGGATTTGAGCGACGCCAGCCAGGTGACCTGTCTTGAAACATTCGATTACGGCTGCTTCCGCAAGATGAACTTCATAGTGTCACAGAGCGCCATGTTAAACGCCACCGGAGCCACCACGGTGGCCTTTGTCCAGCTGTTGGGCGTCCTGTGCGCCTTCATGTTGGCCAAGACACTCCGCCGGAACAAGTCCATCCGCGAAGCCCGCCGCTGGCAGCTGCAGCAGAGCCTGGGCGTCCTCATCTCCGGGGGAAAGATGGGTCCGCCCCAGAACTCGGCGGTCACCGGCTACCAGCAGCTGGACAACGGCGAACTGGGCACCCAGGAACCCTACACCTACACGCCCCAGAGCCCCAGCGTTAACTAGGAGTCGATAATGATCGGAGCCCTATTTATACCACATAGCATACCCAAAGAGATCCGCTTGTAAATGTAACTTTATAATTTGTTAACTAAAAAATGTAGTAAAACGAAATAAACGCAGTTGTCCTAGGACTACTTGCTGAAGTTATCGAAGCAAATTATTGAGTAAGGAAAAACAATTTTTTTTAGTGATATCATATAAATAAAATTTCTGGCAAAAATAATATTTACGCAACCATATTTATAGCCTTGCAGAGGGTAATATAATTTCAGTCAGAGTATATTGCATTCGGAGAAAAGAATGTAAAATACAAGTAGTATGTATTTTAAAACCCGTTACTTGTAGAGTAAAAGGGTATACTAGATTCGTCGGAAAATATGTAAGCGCAGTGATCTCGGAAACTGTAAGAGCTCTATGAGTTTGGATAATAGATTTAGATTTCTTAGCTTCTGATTGAGCACACATGCCCATTCGAACGCCCACTTTGCTTAAGCATTTCCACATTTTTGAAGATTTTTATCATGTTTATCATTACCCATCTATGTACATTATGGCGGTCCAAAAAAAGGAAATATTGCTCTCACCCCTTTACATGGTTGATTCAAGTTTTCAAAAACAAAAATTTTTTGATTGAAATAGGCAGATGAGAGTAGGTCCTTAAAAATGTCCATACATGGTACAATCTTAAAAAGTTATGAGCAATTAAAGTTTTTGCAGTAGATGGAGTTGTTTGCGAAATCGAAAACTGTCGCTTTGGAGCCCACAATATTGACGCTAGATTTGCCAAAAGATGATTATATGTTTATAAGTGGCTAGCTGAATAACGGGTATGTAATAGTCTAGGCATTCGACTATAGCGTACTCTCTTGTTTTTATTTCTTTTCCGATTTTTTCGTTCCTACTTTTACTACCTGCAATAGAAAGAAAGTTTCAACCCGAAAGACGGAGGCACAGATTCACATGGCAAGATCGACTAGTCTAGTGGTGCTAATCAAGAATACATATGTATATATTCTTTATAGGGTCATAAATGTCTCCTTCACTGCGTTGCAAACTTCTGACTGACTGACATAAATATTGAACTGCTGTATAATATTTTATATGTTCAAGATCATAACATTATTAACTAATTATGTAAATAAAATATTTCATCAATACTCTAGTTTACGGTCCTGACCTCCGAATTTCTCGAAAATACTATTCTTGATTGACCGCGAATGAAGAAATACATGAAGATTATCCTCGAAAGTGTTCCAGATATTATAATCTAGGGTAAACAAGCGACAGAAATAAGCTTTTCCGACGTACCTTTTCCGCATTGCATTCATTAATTTTGCGACAACTGCCTGGAGTCTTTGGTCAATTACAAATTGTGACCTTGATGTGTTTTTATCGGGGTTTCTTGAAATAATTTTTGTTGCGGGATCCTGAAATCACTTTTAATGATAACAAGCAAAAACTCCATAATGCAAAGTTAAAAGTCCTGACAATCCAGCCATTCAGCGTACAAAAAAACGTATAAGATACACCACAAGGTCAAAACGAGTTTAACGCGCGGTTAATCGTTGTAAATTATTGAGTGAATTTAATAATCACGAGTAATAAGATATATACATATGTTACACAAAGGAAAATTGAATGAACTTGAGATCCCTATGACTGTTTGCGCAGTTCCTTGACGAACTTATTGAGCAATCGCAACTGCTCCACGACGCTGCTACTGGCGGTTCCGCCGATCGCGTTGTACTGCTGCACATTGTTGGAGTAGTCGGCCACTTGAACGATATCCGATCCAAATACAGGGCTAAAGGCCTGCAGCTCGCCCAGTGGCAGATCCGTAATGTCCACGCCCCGGTTTTCAGCCTCTGTAACCACGCGACCGATAATGTGGTGCGCCTGGCGGAAGGGAATACCCTTTTTCACCAGATAGTAGGCCTGAAAAGAACATAAAAAGTATTATTCGTTTTTATAATTTATTCACTGCCTTTCAAACGAACTACGTGAAATCGTATTAACGTCAATTTTATCTTTACGACCAAAAAATACATTTAAAAATTTAAATTTTTCGTTTTAAAAAGTTTAAAAACAAAGAATTTAGAAAGTTTTTTTTATGAAAAAATGCACATTGGCATCATCATCAATATTAAAAAGCTACAAAAATTAAATAAATAAAACATACCCTTTTTAAATGAAATCAATTCAAAACAAGAAAGAACGCTATAGTCAAGTACCTCGACTATCAGATACCCGTTACTCAGCTAAAGGGATCAAAGGGAAATGAAAATAAGCAAGCAGCAAAGCAAGACTGAAATGCGCCACCTACCGGCGGTAGACAGATTTAAGCGTTATGGGCGTTAGGGTGGGCGTGGCAAATTTTTTTTTGGGTCAATCGATAGGTATTGACGAGACCTATACAGTTCAGTTAAAATTTTGTATCTAGCATGAAAATTGTGGGCGCCACAGGCTTGGGCGGTTTGTGGGCGTTAGAGTGGGCGTGGCATATTCGCGTATCAAATTAGCGCTGCGTACAAAGCTACGGAATCTAAATCTGAAATCCTGATTCTCTATCTTTGATAGTTTCCGAGATATCTACGTTCATATTTACGATTTTTTGAAATTTGAGAGCGGTTTGTGGGCGATAAAGTGGGCGTGGCAAACTTTTTTTTAGGTCAATCGGTAGGTATTAATGAGAACAATACATTTCAGTTAAAATTTTTGTTCTAGCATCAAACCTGTAGGAGCCACAGTTTTGGGCGGTTTGTGGGCGTAAAAGTGGGCGTGGCACTCTACTGAAACAAACTTGCGCTGCGTAAGAAGCTCAGGAGTCTGCACGCCAAATCTCAATAGCCTAGTTCTCATAGTTTCCAAGATCTCAGCGTTCATCCGGACAGACGGACAGACGGACAGACGGACAGACGGACATGGCTAGATCGACTCGGCTAGTGATCCTGATCAAGAATATATATACTTTATGGGGTCGGAAACGCTTCCTTCTGCCTGTTACATACTTTCCGACGAATCTAGTATACCCTTTTACTCTACGAGTAACGGGTATAACAAGAAAGAACGCTATAGTCAAGTACCTCGACTATCAGATACCCGTTACTCAGCTAAAGGGATCAAAGGGAAATGAAAATAAGCAAGCAGCAAAGCAAGACTGAAATGCGCCACCTACCGGCGGTAGACAGATTTAAGCGTTATGAGCGTTAGGGTGGGCGTGGCAAATTTTTTTTTGGGTCAATCGATAGGTATTGACGAGACCTATACAGTTCAGTTAAAATTTTGTATCTAGCATGAAAATTGTGGGCGCCACAGGCTTGGGCGGTTTGTGGGCGTTAGAGTGGGCGTGGCATATTCGCGTATCAAATTAGCGCTGCGTACAAAGCTACGGAATCTAAATCTGAAATCCTGATTCTCTATCTTTGATAGTTTCCGAGATATCTACGTTCATATTTACGATTTTTTGAAATTTGGGAGCGGTTTGTGGGCGATAAAGTGGGCGTGGCAAACTTTTTTTTAGGTCAATCGGTAGGTATTAATGAGAACAATACATTTCAGTTAAAATTTTTGTTCAAGCATCAAACCTGTAGGAGCCACAGTTTTGGGCGGTTTGTGGGCGTAAAAGTGGGCGTGGCACTCTACTGAAACAAACTTGCGCTGCGTAAGAAGCTCAGGAGTCTGCACTCCAAGATCTCAGCGTTCATCCGGACAGACGGACAGACGGACAGACGGACAGACGGACATGGCTAGATCGACTCGGCTAGTGATCCTGATCAAGAATATATATACTTTATGGGGTCGGAAACGCTTCCTTCTGCCTGTTACATACTTTCCGACGAATCTAGTATACCCTTTTACTCTACGAGTAACGGGTATAATAAATTGAATATTACACTTCTGCATGATTAATACTTTTAGGATTTCACAAACTGTTTTATAATGTTTTCAAAAAACATTTTGGAAGGGTAAACAGTCTCTTAAAAGGTTATTCCTAAGTGATTTTAACAAATATACACAAACGGCAAGCTAATACTCATCAAATCACCATACCCAATCAGTGGCCAACATGTCCGTACTAAGAGCCGCCTCCATCGATTCCTGTTTCACATGCATCGTCTGTAAAACTCCGTCGGTCACATCGAGCACCTGGGACAGCTTATCGAAGGAATGGAAGCAGTACTCCTTGTCAAACTGCAAATCCTTGTTGTAGGTGGACGGAGTGCCCTTGATGGTCATCATAATACCCGTAAGATTGGAGGTGATCACTCCGGACATTCCGCGAATGAGCTCCAAACTGTCCGGATTGCGTTTCTGGGGCATCAGGCTGCTGCCACTGGAAAAGCCATCAGCCAGTCGGATGAAATCGAACTCTTTGGTGCTATATATGATGAGATCCTCGGCCAATCGGGACAGATGTAGGCTCACCATAGAGCAGCAATATATAAAGTCAACTGAAAGCGCGAAGCGATTAAAATACCAGGTCAGGTAAAAGTTCTGCGAAGCCATTGTGTTCATTTTGCAATCTCCTAGGAAATCAGTTTGACCCGGCAGTTGCAGTTACATATGTACGTTTACAGTTGCAGAACAAAAATATATTTTTTAGTTTTACCCCTTTAAAAATAATCTTTTAAGCATTACTGTTTTAGATATCCTTTGGTAAAGCCATAGTTTTATAATGTTATATATATGTACAAGTGACAAGATTTGAAATAGCGAAAAAAACAAAACTGACAAAAGAGCAACGCTATCTTTTAGATTATAGCAATTATCGATCAGACCGATTGCAAAGAAAACAAATCGTATGAACGATTTTTTAAATTGTTAAGCAATAAAGTGTACTAGCCGGGCTTATCAGCGTCTCCCCTGAAAAATAAAATGTCGAGCAGTACGTAGATAAGAAATCTATCGCACCCAAATTGCAGTATCAACGACTTTGAAATGACTTAAGTGGGCGTTCCTTAAAAGACTCACCCACAAAATCGCGGTCTCCAACAGCGTGCATGCTGTTGGCCGTGACTCCTGAGAATCCCAGCCTCTCAGCTAGCCACAGCCGATCGATGCCGAGCGGATTGCCCGCCAGGGCGCCACTTCCCAGGGGGAGGACATTAGACCGATCCCTTAGCTGCACCAGTCGCTGGGCATCCTCCCTCAAGGCGAATGCGTGGGACAGCAGCCAGTGCGAGAACTGGACGGTCTGGGCCCGCTGTAGATGCGTGTATCCTGGCATAAGGACGCCCAGGTGGAGTTCCGCCTGCCGGGTGGCAGCTTCAATGACCCGACTCAAGCGGCCCAAGGTCTCGCGGATGGCCTTGCGAAGCCAAAGCTTCATGTCGGTGACCACCTGGTCATTTCTGCTCCTCCCCGTGTGAAGCCGCTGGCCCAGCTCGCCGGTTATTCCCACCAAAAGCCGTTCGTTAACCGTGTGGACATCCTCATCACCAGGCAGGAACTTCACAGACCCTTCGATCCAGTCGAATCGCAGCAACTCGAGATTCTTCACCAGCTTATCGGCTTCGGCTTCGTTCAGGTGACCCGCTCTGTGGAGCGCCTCTGCATACGCCTTGCTGGCATCCAGGTCATCCGCATACAAGCGAGAATCGTAGGGCAGACTATTGTTAAGCGACTGGAGTGCTTCATGGGGCTTCTCGCTGAAGCGACCACCCCACATCTTATAGGAGCTCTGGGACATGATGGATCCGGTTGGCGTACACGTTTGAACACTACTGGCGTTGGTAATTCCCTAGCCCAGCTCACGAATACAATACATTATTGTGTCATATAGCAGTGTTATCTTTCAAAATAATATGTGGCTCCGTTTTATATGATTAGACCACTTCACAAGCGAGATTCTCTCTGTGGGAACAGTGGTGAGTGTTAAAGATTTTACTACACCTCAAACCAGCTATAATCCATTCGCAGCTTAATTCTTTAAAAAAATAGAAGAGTAAGGGCACTCATGAAAAATGTTTCAAGTATTTGTCAACTATTATTTTTGATAATCTTAACAACTTTAAACGAAAGTGTCAAAAAGTCAAATTACATTACATCTAAATTCGGAACATGTGTTTTGTAGGGCAAATACACAGCAACATGACCACTGTGCCTTGCTCTCTCAAAAGCCATCTGATTTTTGCTCGCTGTTATATGATTTGTATTTTTAATTGACTTGGGCTAAAAAAAACAAAAACAAATAAGCCCAGAGCGTCGGGGAGATACAGCCGCTTATCAGCAAAGATTAAAATCACAAGATCTGATTCAAAAACATCTACGAAAGATCCTCCAGGAACAGCTTGTTCAATTCACAGCACAGGCGATGCAGCGGTAGTCCCATCACACAGTAAAAGTCGCCGTCAATCCGGTGAATGAGAGCACCTCCAGGACCTTGAACCCCATAAGCTCCAGCTTTATCTCTGCAGTGGAAAAATGAAAACCAACTATTGACAAAATCTTGAGTTTTAGCAGCTTACAGGGGATCACCGGAATCCACATAGCTCTGAATTTGATCTGGCAGCAGGTCACCAAAGTATACGTCAGCTGTATCCGTAAATTTGCGAATTCCATGGGCATGTTTCAGTACAACTCCGGTAAAAACCCGATTAGAGGTTCCAGATAAACTACAGGAGATTATAACAGGGAAGTAGGTATTACAATTACATCTAAAACAGGGCCGATTAGTGACGGTAATACAATAAGTAGTTCTAAAATATTAGTAATATACTAGTTTCTATCAACATGTACCTGTTATAATTCTATAAATATAGAAGAATCTGTCAAAGCTATACATATATAAAAAAATTATTACTTGGTTAGCATGCGTATTGCATCCGTAGAGTCCTTGGGCTTTCCATAAATCTCCTTCCCCAAGGTCACCATCGTATCTGCAGCTATCACAATTAAGTTTTTATAATCCCCCGAGGAACTCAGTCTCGAGAAAACCTCTTCCGCTTTTCCCAGTGCAGTGGCCTCTATGTAATCTGAGAACTCCTTGAAGTCCTCCAGGTCTAAATTCTCTTCAAATGTTGAAGGACATAGTTCCGCATTGAGGCCCTAAAATTACAAATTCTTATAAAGGTTAGACTTCAAAATGAATGTGATTTCTACTGCAACACACCAACATTTTGACCAGTTCCTGCCTTCTTGGGGATCCGCTGGCCAAAACAATGCGATAATTTCCCAATAAATGCTTAATTGGCGCCAACATTATAACCACTTTTATTTATAAACAAATACCATGTGTCAAAGGGATGGGATACCAACGATAGCCTAACGATTACCGTAAATATAGCCTCTGCACACAGCCGCGGATTCTTTTTCACGTAGAGAATCGCTGAAACGAACAGCTGGTCGACATAACCTAACGTATCCGAAGGGAGAGGGGACGTGCAAAGAGTTTTTACCGAAAAAAATTTTAGTGCATTTACAATATTTATGATGAGATAACTTAAACACCTTAGCTCTTACGTTTTCCGCTGAGCGGAAAAAAATGGCTGAAACGAAATTTGGTCGCCGAAGTGGAATCCCCCTGTGTGAAAAAGCTATAAAACAGATATCTAAAACCCAACTTTTTAACGAATTAAATTACCCCTTCAACTCTACGGTTAAGGGGTATAACACGTGTAAAATATAATATACCCTAGTTTTGTATAAAAGTTCCCTAACACCTGTATTGGTTCGAGTGCGCGCTAAGCTAAAAATACTAGCAAGACAAACTATCGAGTATGGGTTTTCACGCCTCCTGATATCGACTATAGCTATTGGTATCGGCGGTTGATTTATCGGTATTTTGGTATCTTATCGTACTATCGCCTATCACTAGAAATGGTCTCTCTAAAAATACTAAAAATTAACCATAGTAACACACGGTACGGTATTTCGCTCACGGCTAAAAATACGGTCAGTTTGGCGCGTAAATTATAGCAAATTTAAACTTATGTTGAGGGGGGTATCAACAAAATATTAATATAATGTTTAAATAAATGCTCACCATTTACCATAGGGGATGAGGACTTCATTAACTGACACCAACGCTGGAGACGCTGCTGACGCTCGCTGAGGTCTCTCTCTTAGATGCCGACCCGAAGCGTGGACGTGGAGGTTATATGCTGGGCACCCACACTGCCGCACTTTCCACTAGATCCTGCATTCGACCCTGCATTCGCGTAATCACTGTTGAATATGATTTTTAAATTTGGCGGTTACGTTATATATCATATCAATTTTCGTAACAGTCTCGACTACAATCTACATTTTTAAGAAATTATTATCTGAAGACAATCAAAACAGATCCATTTCTTTGTAATTCATTTGCATTTTATTAAATACATGTAGACGTTTAATATCTATAATACGTAATAATCTCAATCACAAAAGAGATAAAATATATAGCTACTTACACATATATAGGATTTACTTAGGCGACTTATAAAGATGCAAGTGTATAACTTAGTGACGGGAAACCAGAGTAGAATAGTGAATGCGCCCTATTAGTGATGATTTTATAATTGTACAACCTAGGTTTAATTACAAACTATAGTAACAGATCTAAATTATATCTAGGTTTGGTATTTGTACAAAAGGAACCGGCTCTGCAATAGAACACACACGAGACCTTTCGAGGATATGGAGAAAATTAAACTACATAATTCAAAGGACCGACGACATAAAAAAGGCTTATGGAATTGGTAATGGCAATGCTAGCACAGCTTATTATGACTCATCATGTGGGGTTACAAAATTATCTTTAAATATATACAAAAGCTATCTATGTACATTAAGAGTCTATCCGTCTGTCCCTATTATTGCGTCTTTGTATCGGCGGACCTCTTGGAGACCCCGTCACTCGTGCTTTCCGTTGGTTGTTCCTTGATCACCGGCATCAGCTCGCCCACGGTTAGCTTATTGGGCAATGCCTCGGGTGTGTTTATAATACCGTAGGGTCTCAGATGATAGATCAGATAGTCCAGCACGTACATTTGATTAGGAGAGACGTAATGGAATGATATGGCATTATCCGAGCAGCAGTCAAGACCCTGGAATAAAAATGAACAATAAGTAAAGTATTTAAACTGAGACAAAGACTCATTGGATTTCGAAAAAATAACCTACTGAGAATAAATATATTAATTAAATTACGTATTTACGTAATTGTAGTTGTATGCACGAGGTCTTACCTCATCGGTTTTGTAGAAGATGTACTGCCAGTACCAGAACTTCTTGTCCGTGTGCGATGGAATCAGATGGTGCTCCGGAACAAACGGAAAGAAGCGACCTCGTCCGTTGGAGTCCCGGGAATCCCCCGCCAGAACCTTTACATTCTGCAGACATTTGCCGATCTCAACGTCCTCGGCACCTGTGTTATCCTCCTTGCACAGCTTTGGATTGGGCAGGGCTTCGACAACAAACCGACGGACTGCCTCCCGGCTGAGGACGTATCCGGCACCGCCGGACATGTAGCCCTGTTTCACGTACGGCTTGAACTTGCAGCCAAAGTAGACCGGGGTCTCCGGATTGTAGGGATACAGCATGTACCGCATGTTCTCCACTATCGTGTAGGTGTCGTCGTCGGCCTTCAGAAACCAATCGGCGTCGTTGATGTGGTGCTCGTAGATATACTTGAAGGCCTCCTTTGTCTTACCCCACAGGTTGTTCCGCCCCTCGCCCACCGGCAGAGCCACTGCGTCCAGTTCTTCGTCCTTTTCCGAGCTCATGAAGATCAGCTTGTTGCACCGCTTGCCCCAGGTGCGCTTCACATGTCGGGCCTTCTTCTGGTGGTTGCTCGGATTGGTCATTATCCAGCAGAGCACTCGCACCTCACTGTACAGTCGCTCCGCAATGGTCGAGTTCTCGTGGACGTGCTCGTGTCCGCCCACATCCTGTTCCGGCCCAGAGACCTCCATCATGTCGTGGCTGTGATGGGCGTCGTTGACATCGCCGTGCCGGTGGCCATCGTACGGCATGAATTCACTTCGTTCCGGCGTCGAGGAGTACACGAACAGCTCCGCCAGGCAGAAGCCCACGATCAGGCCCACAATAAGGGACACAAAAGAGCGCTTATTCGAGCGTCCTGCAGGTAACAAAAGTAATTATTTTATGCATCAACATTTAGTAGCCATACTAAACATAAGAAAAAGGAATCACCTTATTAAAATATTCTAAATCGTTCCTTAGTAGTTTACATTATAAAATTATTTGTTTCTATTCTCAATCTGATATACAAATTTTAATGATCGTTTCAATGCAAAACCAACAAGTAAAATCTAGACAATTTACAGTAATGCAGATTTTTCAAATATTTTTCTTGAAATTTAAAAATAAATATATGATTTATTTCTTATACTTATAATCATTTAATTTGAAGCTATAAATTGAGAACAACTCTGCTGATTTGGCACAACTTCGAAAACTGTTGGTACATATGTACCTATAAAACAATTACTCGCAATTTTCGATAATACCTGGATGTCATTAATTTTATTTGTTTTTTAATTGACAGATCATTGGAATATCTCTCTACCCACCTTCATTGAGTATGGACCTCCCAAGCAGACTGTTGGCAGTCATTTGGCTTTGTTTTAAGTTTACTGGTATGAGGATGAAAGGAACTCAGGAACTTCAGCCTGAGGGGTGGCAAAAAGCGGATTTTGAGGACTGGCAGCTTCTTTGGTTGCGTTTCTTCAGCTGGGAAATCCACCTCGTCTTTTCCTTACATTTTCTGCAATCAAAAAGAGTAAATTCCAGATTTTAGCCACGTGTATATATAGAAAATCACATATAGCGTGTGTACTCTGCGTTTTTCGGTCCGCATCTGCACTCGGTCATTAGTGTCAACTATCTGAACATTGAGCTGGTTCTGCTCGGATTGGCTCGCCTCCGCCCGGTTTGGTCGAACTGTGCTAATCTCATGCAAAACGTGACAATTGCCTCTGCTCGGGGTTGCATTCTGCAACAGCCGTAGAAGTCGTTGCTGATAAATATTTATTTCAGAAAGCATTTTAATTTTTTTTTTATTTACTCTTTTTAATTTTGCACGTGGCTGTGTATGTTTTTGTTTCCCTACCAAGATAACTGCAAAACGTTGGCTTTTTGGCATACGTAAACATGGCTAAATCGTCAAGAGCCTATGCAAAGAGTTTTGCTATTTTCGAGTTTGCGTCATAAAACTAGCAGACAACATAACAAATGTCTTCAAATCTGGGATCCTAAGAATTTTTGCCTAGTTTGCTGCGAACTGCAAATAGAAAAGCAATTACACTTTTGACACCGTAATAAAGACAATTTTGCTCGTCATGGGCTTGCTTTAGTTTCACACTTTTGATTAGTTCGGAACGAGCTTAACAAATACGAATATAATATAACTTTTTGGGCTAGAGTCGTTGAACTAAGCACTCATTTAGTGTTAGTTGCTTAATTAATGTTTATTAATAAACTATCTTCATTTGGAAATCGTTTGCATTCTCATTTCGAAATGACGCTTAGTTGGAAATTCTGTTTAGAAATACCATATAATGGAAAAAATGAAACTTTTTCTAATTAACCTGAGCTAAAAACAAAGACAAAGTTTCTTGATTCTTTTCACTTTCACTTTGGACATGTACCAGAACAGAAAAGAGATGATTTCTCTTACGGACTAATACCTTTTTTAAGTTTTATTATGTACTTTCAATTGATCAAGTTGACGAAGGAAACGTCACATATGTTAAAACAATTAATTCTTTGATTTGAGCATGAACGAACACCTCTTTGTTTTATTTTACCGGAGTCATTGTTTAGCAAATCTTTTGTTTAACACTTACTTAATAATTTTGTTTGCATGGGTAAAGCAACAATATTGGTAATAACAATAGCGCGGAAGATGCAAAACAGCTGCGACAACCGATTGGGGCTAAAACAAATCAAAACTTGCTGCGGCTCTGAACCCGAACGACTCGACACTTCGTTAATAAATGCAGCCAGAAAACAGAAAAGCAGAGTTTTTTAAGCAATTCACAATTGCATTTTTCGCCAGTTCTCAGGTTTGTTCTGTTTTGTTTTTCGCGGTAGTTTCCGCTTATCAGTTAAAATAAAGAAACACCGAAACAAGGGGAATTGTAAATGCATGTATGCAGATAATGGCATAGGCATTTTTGTAATTGATTTTCGGTGAATCACGTGAACTGTGTCCAATATCATGGACGGTGCTTATCGTTAAGCCACTACTTTGCGTTATCAGACAAACAATTACCCTTTATCACTAGTTTTTCTTCACGGGTTTTTTAGTAACACAAAATTGTGGGTAAATTTTCGCCATCACGATAGGCGTTTGTATGATCTATTAACTAAATTGCTTTTGAGGAGTTACCCTTATCAATAGAAACATACTTTCAAGATTTCTTTCAAATGGTAATCTTATCTTAAGCTTTTTGAAGGTTTTCCTATCTATATGATCGTTGACTATTTATTACAAGGGCTTTAACTTTTTCAAGAAAGCAAAAGATAGAACACATATACATAATTTATCTTTAAAAATGTGTGGTTTTTTCCCGACTCAAAAAATTGAACTTTTTTCAAGCGTTGATGAGCTTATAATGTAATATATGAATACATATTCCCCAAAAGTATCACCAGCTGACCCGACGAAAAAAAAGACGGATACTGAATCCATAATATTTTTTTAAATATTCTGTAAAATGGGTTTAGGGAACCGATTCTTTTGGAAAGTAGAAATTTAATGGAGTTTTTTATATATTTAAAGACAATAGTAAATGCTAGTGTCATGTTTTTCTCCGAGTTTAAATTTAACATGCAGACTCTCATCCAGCATATTTTTAAGGAACAAAAAAAACTGTCAGTAGTGGCACCATCTGGAGGCATAACAGAGTAACGGGTATCTGATAGTAAAGGCACTCAAAGTAAGCGTTCTCGCTTAAATTCAGACTACTCGGTCGGCCGGAGTCGTGGCTACTCTTAATACCCGATACTCGTAGGGTAAAAGGGTATACTAGATTTGTCGGAAAGTATGTGACAGCTAAAAGGTAGCGTTTCCGGCCCTATAAAGAATATATATTCTTGATCACGATCACTAGCCGAGTCGATCTAGCCATGTCCGTATGTACGCTGAGATCTCGGAAACTTTAAAGCTAGAAAGTTGGGATTTGGCATGTATTTCTTTAGCTTCTTGCGCAGCGCAAGTTTGTTTCAGCAGGCTAGGTGACACTATAGGCTAGGTGGCGATATACGCTAGATGGCGCTATAGGCTAGGTGTGTTAGTGAAAATAGCAGATTTGTTGCAAGCATATCACCATCCCTCCCGCACACCATTTAGCTGAGTAACGGGTATCTATGAGTCGAGGCCATAGACTATAGCGGTTTTTTATGAGTTACTTTGTCGCGTTGTACAAGTTCTATTTTAGTCAGCTTCAAAAAATAATTAAATATAAGGTAAGAAGTTCAAAGTTCCATAAAATAAGGTAAAACACTGACGGTACATGGGTAAAATAACCTTAAACATTGTTAACGTGGTATTTGTTTGATCAGCCGGCTGCTTTTAAGATCTCGATATTTTCATTTGACTTTATATCTCATTTTGAATTCAGTCATCAAAGAGTGAAGTGGGATAAAAAATGATATCATCCAAGATTCAGCTGCCTTTCGCCAGTGCTAAAGGTCTGTGGAGCTTAAATATTGTTTCCTTTAATTAAGTAACATATTTTGCCCATTTCAGTGCCGCCAAGTCGATTGATTTTTACCATTCTCTTGTGCTTACTGGTGTTTTTCGGCCTGGCTAAGCTCGTGTCTATTCCGCTGCGCATCGATGACTTTGATAACTTCAGATTGAATCCGACTCAAGATGCACAATTAGGAGGTCAAGGACTTGGAAAATCTGAGATAAACCCTTGAACCCAGTAATCATCAATTGCAAACTGTTGTTTTGTGGGAATGCAATTCCACCATGTGTGGGTGGGACAGAGACCTCAATGTTCACCCTACTTGGTTGGCTAAATTGCAATTGTAATTGCAAATTAATTAAATTTAGGCATGAACAACATTTCAGATCTCCAGTGCCGTTCCAATTCAATTTACAATTGCAATTACACGCAATTTTACGGCATATTTGCTTATCATTGTAGCCGACTGAGCAGATTCAACTGCATTCTGGATGCCCGATTTGCGTGGAGAGAATAGCAAACAAGAATTCACGATTCATAGCAAATATTTTATCTACAAATGTTCTAATATTAGACACATTGCCAACCTAAAATTATTCTCATGCACTGCAGCTGCCAATTGAAAAATTAGTAGTTGAACAAAAAAGAAAATTATATAATCACATGTAGTAGAGTAACACGAATATGAACGTGTATGTATATAATTCATCCTGTATAGCAATCTATTTTTATGTTCCATTTGATATCTACGGTGATTAGTTTTATTCATACAATTTCGCTTTCGTGTAGTTATCATTGAAAATTTTAATGGGGTATTCAGATAACGAAATAGATAGTATAACCTTATAGCACAGTTGGTCGAGAAGAAACAACAAAAATTACCGTAAAAAGATAAAAAATACATTTTTGTCGGGTTGTAAATTATAAATGTGTCTTCCAGTTAAGTTGTTCAAGGCCGTGACATAAAAAGTATTATCTAACATACCTTATCTTAGATAGGAATTAATTGGACGGCCTACAGAACCAACTAACAAAATATTGTCTTAAAAATGCTTAAGAATCGATAATTTAAAAAAATAAATAATCATGAAAGAATTGGTCAAATGATCGTAATGGCATCTTACGTATCAAATAATATAATTATACTTGTATATTGCTATATATTGAAAGTAATTTTATTTTTAGTAACGGCTAATAGAGCTTCGGTTAGTGGAAATTCCGTTGAAATTAATTTATTATTATCCCATTCAGTTAATAGAGTTGATTTGCCCTATACTCACATTGGCGTGACAGTCCATTCATCACATTTCGAAAAAAAGCAAAAGACCAAACCAGAACCAAAAGCAGAAACCAAAACAATTGTAAAATTGTTTTGTTAGGCCGCTGTTCATCTGCGGTCAATAAAATCAGCCACGCTCTGCGATCCCGCACATATTTCAATTTAGTTGATGTTTTTTATTTTTGGAGCCAGGAGCCAGTATGCACAAAGTACCCTACGATAAATGAATCGGCTCTACGGCTCTCGTTTTATTTTAATTCACTTTCAGTAACTTCCCTTTCAGATAAACAATACAGTAACTGGTCGCACAATAGATGGCTGCTGCTTATCAACATGGAACTGGACTGCGGGAATTGTTATCCAGCACAAAGAAGAAATATGGCTTGGCTGGCATCCGATTTCGAAACTCAGTTGCTTTGCTCATTCAGTGACCACATATGTATTTCTAAAAACAATTTTTTTATTTCTTATATCAAGAACGCATTTTGATGACTAATCAATGACAAATTGTTTTGAAGGAGCGGTGAAAAAATATGTAAAAAGCTTATACAAGTACATAGTTATCAAACTTCTAGAGTCTTAAATCTGTCAAACATGTTTTTATTACATAAAATGAGTTTTATGAACGCCATATATGTAAGTCAAAAATGTCCCTTGATAGAGATTGTTATATATCTAACACGCCTGATAAGCCTGAATTCCAATTAAATGAATAGCACCATTGAACTATTTTTAATACGGCTGAAATGAAATTTTTTTACAGTTTGTTCTGTTTAATCTGAAAGCATTGTCGGGTAATCATAACAACTTATTTTCCGTCACAATCAATAAAAACACTTAAGTTGAACAGAGACAGACGCCGATGATAAAAGCACAGGTTAAGCAGGAAAGTCGGAATTCGAGTTCTTAATTAAATATTGATTAAAAATCGTTGCTGGTAGATAATTGATTGCTGATCGATGAATGCGGTCTAGGTCTATTCAGCTAATTCTTACGTCAAATGGCACGAGTTGTGGAACCATGGTTCTATAGAACTAAATTCTACAGTTTAGCCCTTGGGGCATAAGAGCCCGTTTAGGGTTAATGGGTCATCCTATTCATATACAAATTTTTGTCCTAACAATTGAACTGAAAATCAAAAAGTGAATACACATTTAAAAAATGCAAAAGTTCAAAACAGACCGTTTTCTCTATACATGATATATTACCAGACACTCTTTTTGCTTTATTCGAGCTTCAGAAAATATAGAATATGTATATATAACCCTCTTACTTTAAATCTAACAAGAATATAAATTGACACGACAAGCCTATGTTTATATACCCTTGCAGATAAAACCATGACACGCAATTAAAATCATACGTATCCATATATGTATATTTCAGAATCCGTATAATCCTTATATATTAGGCAGATTCGTATAAAAAAATACACAGATAGTTTCTATGAAAGCTGTATGACATTGTCGTCTGATTATAATTATGTACAGCAATTCAAGAATAGTTTAACTAGAAATTTTAAAATACTAAAATACTACTACTACTTATACTAGCTTTAGAGAACAGAAAAATATTTCCAAAAACAACAAAGCTAGAATTTGTGTTCTATTATTCTTCCGATCGTTCCAATGTTAGCTATGCGATATTGATCAATGTACATAGTTATCCGATAAGTTACGTTCTGAAATAGAAGGACCTTTTGGAAAAGTTTTGTTATAAAAGCTTTAGAGCTGATAGACAAGCGGACAATAGACAAACGGACAGAAGGGTCGACTTGGCTATCACTGTAGACAGCAGTCCACGTAGTGACGAAACGCACCAGGAGAGTGTGCAAGGGACTTGGGAGACGTTTCAAATTGAAAATTGTAATCTTTTTGTCAGTTTGTGTGTTAAGCCAAAAACGATTTTTCAGCGTCCTAAAATTTTTAGATGGAGTTAAACAGCTGCATAAAGTAACTTTGAATTTACCACAAACAGCTATAAATATATATATAAGCTAAAATTTGTACGCCCGAAACTACTAAAGCTACAGACTTGTGCTATATGTCTTTGACGAGTTATTTTTAAATACTGTGTACGCATTCGCAACGTAATTTGTATAATTACCATAGCTTAAAATCAATAACTTAAAGCTTTTTATTGAAATTAAAAAAAAAATTGTTTACATATGTATATTGGAAAAACGGCCTTCACGATTTCTGTTTAAACTTTAAACTGTATAGCCTTTGACCACATTGTTGTAAAAAGTCACGTTTGAAAGTTATTATTCAGCTGCTTTAAAATCCTAATAACGATGTCCTTACTGAAGTTGTCTAAATGCAATTGATTGTCCAAAACTGTAGTACCGATTTTCTTTTTAATTTAAATCTGTGTAGCCCTTAAGATTCCTTAATTTTTCACATATAGCACATTGTCCCAATTAGTCACGTTTTAAAGTTTTATAGATTAAACAAGGAAGAACGCTATACTCAGCTAAAGGGACCAAAGGGAAATGGAGATATGCACACAGCAAAGCGAGATTGAAATGCGCCACCTACCGGCGGTGGACAGATTTAAACGTCATGGGCGTTAGAGTGGGTGTGGCAAATTCTTTTTTGGATCAATTGATAGGTATTGACGAGACCAAAATATTTAAGTTTTATCTAGCATGAAAATTGTGGGCGCCACAGGTTTGGGCGGTTTGTGGGCGTTATAGTGGGCGTGGCATATTCACGTAAAAAACTTGCGCTGCGTGCAAGGCTACGGAATCTAAATCTGAGTTCCCAATTCTCTATCTTTGATATTTTCCGAGATATTCACGTTCATATTTACGATTTTTTGAAGTTTGTGGGCGTGGCAAACTTTTTTTGGGTCAATCGATAGGTATTGATGAGAACAATACATTTCCAGTGGCGGATCCAGAGACGATTCTTGGGGGGGGAAATTGAACTTATTCTTCGATTTGGGGTTCAAACTTATTATTGCGAGAGAAATACAGTACAAATTATAAAACAAAAATTATCCATCCCAATTTTTAGGTAAACAAAGTGGTTATATTTGAAAAGTCAACCATATGCATGCATTACAGAGTGCATGCATTTTCAGGTTCTATGGTTCCAAGGGGGGGGAAATTTCCCTACTTCCCCCCTGTGGATCCGCCACTGACATTTCAGTTTAAATTTTTATTCCAGCATCAAAACTGTAGGAGCCACAGTTTTGGGTGTTTGTGGGCGTGGCACTCTGCTGAAACAAACTTGCGCTGCGTAACAAGCTCAGGAATCTGCACGCCAAATTTCAATAGTTTCCGAGATCTCAGCGTTCATCCGGACAGACGGACATGGCTAGATCGACTCGGCTAGTGATCCTGATCAAGAATATATATACTTTATGGCGTCGGAAACGCTTCCTTCTGCCTGTTACATACTTTCCGATGAATCTAGTATACCCTTTTACTCTACGAGTAAAGGGTATAACTATCTGTCCAATATAAGCTAAATGGTACGTAGTCATAAAAGTTGATTTCAGAACCTTTGTATGTGAAAGGTGCGGTCGTCACTAGTTTTTACCTCGTTAAGAGTTTTTTCTTTGGCTGATGCTGAAGAAGTGTATATACATATACTTTATGGGTTCGAAAATGTCTACCGATATTATAATACTGACTGGTCATAATATTGAGTGATACCCTTCGCAAGGGTATACAAAAGAAATCGTAAAAAAAACCTCTCTTGAAAGTTTAATAGTCTGTTTTATCGGCAAGTTGGCTTATCTTTAAAGTGTTTTTAAATAAGTATTAAGTTATTACTTTTGTATTTTTGATTGCATTAGGTTTATGTATAAGCTTAATTTTGTTGTTTTGAAGTTTGACTGTTTTTCATCTCGACACACCCTGTGCGAAGACCAGAAGTCTGCAGCGTAGGTACAAGCACCCGCTTTCCTTATCAGTTGCAGTTGAATTTGAATGGCAATCGCGGGTGCAATCTGCATACGAATTATCCCAGCAACAACTGCAATAAGAGGGGGCTAATCGGCGACAAGTACAGACGCAATCGCATGTGCTGCTCTCTCACGAGATAAAGAGAGGGAGAATTGGAACCACAAATAAATTAAAGTAAATGCACTTTGGCAGCAGGCAGTTCACCCCCGGGCGGCCAGGGCGCATAACGGAAATGACAGCGAAGAGAGCGAGAAGAGAGGAAAGTGCAGCTGCTGGGGGATTGTCATCGCATTAAAAATAACAACAACTAACAGGATACGACACCACGAATTCGAAAGACACTTCTCTCTTATCAGTGTTCTCATCAATAAGTACTATTAATAGGTACTAAAATAAGACATTTAATCACATTGTTAAAAAATAACATTCTGTGCCTTGTGTCAAATTAGAATCAGATGTGTTTTAAAAAACTTTATAGTGTAAATTTATCTGATATTTTTACATCCAAAGGAGCTCAAACACATTTTAATATTTTTCTGTGAACTGTATTACAAATTCTAACAAATCGAACACATATAAAAGCACAATTTTATGTAAGAATAATCTAAAACAAAAATGTACTGAAATTGTTTCAGACTTGTTTCACTCATTTAGTCAGTACACATAACTTGGCGGCATAAACGAGTACCCTACAGCAAAGGGGCTTAGAAAGTTGGAGCGGCCGAACTGGAAGAAAGGGCCTGGCCTCCACTTCCTTCTGCTCGTTCTCAGTTGCTGTTCCATTCCATTCCATCCAGTTGGAAACCAATATATATATGTTTTTGGCGTTACTCGTCGTTTAAACTTGTTCGTTTTCATTGTTTTGTTTTTATTCGCACTCTTCACCTTCCTTTGGTTTTTCTGGCACGTTGTTCTTGCCCTTTGATGTACATACGAATTCGTTGGGCTTTTTGTTTTGACACAAAATGCAATTTGTGCTGACCAATGGGTTTGGTAAATGACACTCGCCCCTCATTCTGGTTGCCTTAACTGCATCTTTGCCGCGGCGTCCGTTTACTTACGAATTGATTTTTTGCACAATTTCTCACGATTTCTCAATCGCAGGACGCTCCCAGAAAGCCTTTGTTGAGTCACGACGGCTTGCTTTTCACGCGCTCTCAAGTTTGGCACATTCAACATTCACTTAATTGCTGTGTTAGCCGAGGCACTCAAAATATTTAATTAAACCTATTTCCGCCCCCTTTTTCCTTTTCTTATCCGCAGCCCAAGCTTTAAATCGCTTAAATGAAACGAACGAGCGAACGAACGAGCAAACGCGACAAACAAATTAAAACTGCCGCAAATTCTGAACTGTCCCTCGGATTCCAAAAGCATTAAGAGCGCTACGAGTTCTTCCACTCTCTCTTTCTCTTCTCACCACTCTTTTTTGGGCGGGGGGTGGTGAGGGCGTGATTGCCGGCGATTTCTCTTAGGAGCCGGCTCAAGCTTTTTGCGGAGAGCGGCAGTAAGAGAGCGCTCACAAAGTAGCTGATAATAAAAACTACTGTTATATGTTAGGATTGTAAGTGAAATAGTACACATTATGATCTGACTTTTGATTTATTAACCGCTTATCTTTATCATCACCCGCTCTTCGACTCTTTATATGTTGCAAAACAGCTGTTGGGAAATACACATTACCTAGGTTAAGGGTTTCTTTATAAGGGATGAAATTTTCAAGCTAGATTTCTCTTAAAATGTAACTCTACAATTCTGAGGATAGACTTTTTAGATGTCTTAGCTTTACATTTTCCGCCATGAAATAGGAAAATAAAGATTTTAAATATATACTTTAAATACAATATACTTAAATACTTTTCAAAGAGCCTATCCTAAACTTAAGTTTCAGATTAATATGCGATCGTTGAATATGTCATGTATAAAATTCCAAACTGTTTTAAGCTAACTGCACATATGTATACACATATATTAAATGCCGCAAGTTCAGGAATATACAGTTTTATACAGTCGAACTTAAATAACTCCAAAAGCCACTTGACTACTTCAATAAAATTTTTTTAAATTAGGTAATCTTTTTCGTGAATTCCACGATTTGTCAATTCTTATGAACTCGTATAGTATGAAATGTACACAAAAAAAACCGCGTTGAAATGAATCACTGAGGAGGTTAGCACTCGCATGAGTAAAGATTTCACTGTACACAACTTTGACTGTACTTTCTAACTGAGTAATTATTGACCTTTTAAGAACATATTGATTGTTCTTATTGGACAGTAATTAAACAAGTTAAAGAGCTAACTCGTTAAGAAACGTTTTTTTTTGATTCGGTATCTTCATTAACAACCGGCTTCTGTGATGCTTTGAAGTCTTTAATATTTGCCATAATGTGAACCAAACCGCATTAGTCATAATGTTTTTGATAAAATGACTATTTTTTTATTGCCAAGTGCACTAAAGATAAGTTATTGATCTTAAACTTCAGAATCATTATCGGCAAATTGACAAAGAATGTTAGACAGCTTTATATTTTTGTTGAATGTGCAGTTGCGTGTTTCAAATAATTGCTTGCTATCGATCATTTCAGATAAGATATAAGGTGCAAAAGTTCTCTTGTACACACCGGTATTACAAATAAGATAAGGCAGAATTAGAACTTTTAATTAGTCCTACACATATCGGCGTTCTATGGCGCTTGAGTTAACTGGAGAAGTTTTACATTTTACAAACAAGTTGATTTAATTTCTTTTTAATACTTTTAGGATTATAGAATAACGATGGTCACCAAAATTATATTAATATTGTTATTTGCCCAGGATTGCATTTCGTGGGAAGATCTTTCTATCGAGCTAGAAATCGAAAATAAAAGAAGAGAGAACGCTGTAGTCGAGTCCCTCGCCTATAGTTACTCATCTAACCACTTCAACTTGTTTATTATTAAATAAAATATTGGTTAAAATAACTTTGTTCAGAAGAGTTCATTCATACATGTGTACTATGTATATTGTCTAGCCTTGACTTCAAAATAGCCTGGTTGGACTGCGCCACCAAGCGGACGGTAGGAGTAAAACTGAACGTGCTGGTTCCTTTTAACTTAACAACTTTGTTAATCATAACTCTTAAAATAATAATATTCCACTGGCAAATCATGTAGATGGGTAAAGTGGGCATGGCACTCAATTGAAACAAATTTTGCGCTGCGTGAGAAGCCCAACCAGCTGTATTCCTTTCGACGAATACAAATTTACCCTTTTAAATTACAAGGAACGGGTAAAAAAAAATATTATAAGTTACCTTACCTTGTTTGAAATGTTACGTATATCTTACATACTTTTTGTACAATTCTACAATGTATAATGTAGATCAGTCGATGTAGCCACCTTCATTTCGTAGACGTCAGCTTCTGTTCGCCGATGCTTTTAGCAATATTTTACCTAAAAAACTGGTTTTTCTTTAATTTTCCCAACATTCTTTTATAAAAAAAATGCTGTTGATTACTGTTAGTTTTTTATTTATTTTATTTAGTTTACTTTTATCCAAGGCACTTTGTTTGCGATGCTTAATTTAGCGCAATAAACAAAAAAAAAATAAAATATTAATTCATTTCTGATGACAACGTTATTTTCCATTAATTTATTGTGCCAACTGCAGGCATACACTTTGTGTAAATATTTGCATTACTCCCGTGGCCAAGTTAGGAAATAAAATAACAAGTCACACACAAAGTGGGGGTAAATAAGCATTGCCTGCCTGACTTGTGTGTGTGAATTAATCTAAAATAACTAGAATCAACAAAATTGTCTTCTGTCCTGAAATTAGAGCCAATGGAAAAAATTCTGACAATGATTGCGCCATTGATGCGTAATGTCTACATTGAAAAATGGGAAAACTCAATTAAATGAACGTGTAATATTGTTAAAAAATATAAGCGAAAAATAAGAATTTAATTTTCAATTTATTTTTGCTTTTTTAAAAGAACGATTTAAAGCTCAAATACAATACGAGTATATATGAAATAATATTTATTAATAGTGTTAATAAGTACCGCATTATTCCCTTAAAATTACTTGTATCTACAATTATTTGTACACAATACAATTATATATTTTTCCTTACACTCCTAAAATATTTCAGTATTTGTAGACTTTGAAATGCTTGCGTCTTATGCTATTACAAACTAAGATATTGATAATGAATTGTTCAGACTGTTCATTCCGTGTGTATAATCGATATTGGATATACCATGGCTACTAGAAAAGCTCTCGTTTTGGGGTCGGCCATTACGTTACCACACTCACATGCGAGTATATCACCCAGTAGTTACCTCACTAAAAATATCACAATATTACATTTATATTATTGGATTTAAGAGGACTACAGAAAGGAACAGCACAGGATCAAGACTAGCACCGTGATGGGGAATATGGCGTATATCTCGCTGCGCGGATGACAGGTGGAGATCAAGTTGGTTATATCGTCCGCTTCGTGTTCAATTCCATCTCTCGTAGGCACCTCGACCACCACGATCTCGTCCGAGAGGAAGCTTATATTGAAAGTGCAGTTTGTGGTATTAAGACAGCTCTGCGATTCGCTCATGTTCGAGTACTGATACGTCGGCTTGTAAATATCGAATATGGCGTGTATCTCGTTTTGCACATGGTCGTTGTCACTGTAGAATATGTAGTAGTAGTAACCATCCTCGATCACATTGTGCACGACCATAGAACTCTTGTTGGGAGAACTGTCCATTATATGCGGGTTTGAGCACTCATTTTTGGGCTTAAAGAACTCCTGCAGAAGAATCATTCCATTAAAGCACTGAAATAGTCCTGTCTCAAAGCTGGATACCGAATTGGACTCATCGGTTTCCGTAAAGTTGATGGCATTTCCGCCGTGGATGGTCTTCCTATCGTACACGTTCTCCCTCTTTGATCTTTTATAGAGTTTCTCGTAGAGATCCTGCCTCTTCTGATGTCTATGGGTTCCTCCGTTGTGTCGTTTTAGGCGTTCGCGATGGGGCGCATTATCTGAGCTATGATTAGACTCACTCGAGTTGTGAACTTGATGATTCTCGTTTTGTAGGTGCTCGGAATTGTGTCTACCTTCATCAGATGTGATATTCAAATCATGATCTTGATGTTGGGGAATACCATTTAAAGACTGATTTTGATGGTGTGCATGCGGACTTGAGTTGTGATCATGGTGATTTAATATGTGTTCTGTGTGATGAGATCCCTGCAAATCCGTAACTGCATGCAGGTCGGGGTCACTGTGATGAATTGTTCCCTTCTTAAGTTTCTTTCTAAGCAGTTTTGGCTGGGTCGATACGCTTTCTTTGAGTGGTATATTTAACTGCGGCTGTGAGGCATCCTCACTCAAGTCCTCTCCACCATGATTTTCATGCTCCATTAAAATATCCTGATTGCCCTTCTCCTCCACGATCTCTACGTTGTCTTCGAAGAACACCTGGACCTGTTCATGTCCCTTGGCATAATTGGCGCCCAGCTTGTTTTTATTGTGATCGGTCAGACCGCAAAGATTTAGTTCCCTGTGGCCATGGATGATCAAAATTCGCGATCCATCGAAGCGTGAACAGAACTTCACTCGCACCTTGGCCCCTTTTAGCAAGAAGAAGCCCCAGTACTCCAGGGTATCGTCCGGCAGTGTCATAGACTTCTTCAGCCTTATGTGCTTGCGATTCGTCGCGATCTCTGGCTTATTACGAAGTTGAAAAGCGTTGAAATTGGAGTTCATTCGCAGGGTGTGTTTCGAGCAGAAGACCGACGAGATTCCCGCCCGAATCTCAATGATATCTGACTCCGCCATGGGATAGATGACATCTGCAAACACCGTCTTTCGCAGATGCAGTGGCATAATGATAAGTATGGCCGGCAGTATAACAATCATCAGGCAGAAGATCAGCACCCTCTTTACTCCGTGCATTTTGCGGGTTTCTGCGAAAAAAATGGAAGAAAGATAAATATTACTATCTCGGGAGTAAACGTTTCTGCATATATTTTATATGGCCTGACGGGGCACCTTCAAAGTGATATTCCGTTAAGGGCTGCATCTTGGTGACTCAAGATTTCCTTTTTGCTGTGGAATAATTTTTCTGCTACTACGTCTGATTCCCAACCAGGTTTGTTGAACACTGTCTGATTGTGCGATTATCAAATTAGTCTGGGCGACTGGGACCGGCATATTTTCACGCCTCCCCCTCCTTGGCTGAGTATTTGTGAGAGGCGAGATTGTATCAACAGTCCGACACGATTATTGATATTGGCCGGTGTATAACTAAGCTATTCACAAGATTCAATTGGCAGGCTCAGATCGATGGCCAACCAAGTGGCAGCCGATGTTTGATCGATGTTTAGCAACCCACGACTCCAGATCACTCTGTTAAACTACTCTGTTTTGCAAAGATTTTCTTATCGTTGTTGACTTGGTAATGCTTATAGCAGGAGCGGATTTTTAAGTACTGTGCGTAATTACCAACATTAATTAAACTACCATTTTTAAATTAGTAAGGTTGTCATATTTTTACTAAGAGTCATACATAAATGCCGTCTATACTGAGGACCATTATTTAAAAAGAGATTTTATAGATCGAGATAAGAAAGACATATAATATAATATAACAAGACAGAACGCTATAGTCGATGGCCTCGACTATCAGTTACCCGTTACTCAGCTAAATGAAGTGCGAGGAAATCGGAGATATGCAAGCATTAAAGCGACTGCTCCCAAGATTGCACACCACGCCACTTTTAGTTGTTTTAACTTTTTAATGGATGGTTCGATAAATTGTAGTTAGGTATTGATAATTAAAACAAAATCCATTTGCACTTTTACAAAATAGTCAACAATGTGGGCGCTAGACAGGTTAAAGGCGTCAAAGGGCGTGGCACTCTGCTGAAATAAAGAATCTCTAGAATTTGCAAGGCTAATTCCAACATTCTATAGTTTCCGAGATCTTAGCATTCATAGGACGGACGGACGGATATGATCGACTCGGCTCGTGAGACATACTTTATAATGTCGGTAACGCTTCTTTATACCTGTTACTTAGTTTCCGACGAATCTAATATACCCCTTTACTCTTCGAGTAACGGGTATAAATATTTTATAATATAAATGTCAATGTGGCCACTGGCCCTGTTGGTGTGAAGAGGGGCCGGAGTTCTACAGCACTCTACTATTTTTCTACTCATATTCCATTTCATATATCTTTTCTCCAAAAAGGGACCGATATGCTTAATTTTCTTTCCAACTCGCAAGATTACGCATGTTTTTCAACTACCTTATCAGGCGGCTAAGGTAATTACCGGCCTATTGATGCCAACTTTGATAAGCACTATTTTTTCTTCATGAAAATGATTTTAATACCAGTTGGGTCTTATCAACGTGAGCGAGTGAGTTGTGATCAGAAAAATGTGACATAAATACAGTATTTATGGCGCACACGGTTTTTTTAGTTGTCACGTTTTTGTCGAGTGCTTTTTGAAAATGTGCTCCGAGCCAAACAACAACATCATAAACGAACTTTGCTGCTCTCTGATTATCAACGATATGTACAATGTACATTGTACATGTTATGTACGGACTGTAGGAGTTAAAGAATAAATGCAAAATCCTACACCTTAAACGAATGAAAGATAAATAAATCTTGAGTTAAAACCAACCGTATTGATTAAACAATGGAAATCATTTATGTAAAACAACGTGCAGGTATTTAACTAAAACAATTATCCGCTAATTTATAATTTCAAACCTATATGACCTAAGTTTAAACAGTTGGAATAATAATCTTCGAAATAAGTTATAGCAGTTTACATACCATTTATAGTTTAATGTCATAGATAAGACGTCAATAAATGAATTAAGAGGAGTATTTTGCTTTGAGAGATTATAGACTATTTTATTTTAACAAAATTATAAGTTAAATTTTACTAGTTACTATCTTCCCTGCTTTCTGTTATCAGTAATAGCATCAGAACATATGGTTGTCACCAACCCTTAAACTGATACTACCTAGTAATGTTTCTTTCTTTCCATTTCTTTATACAATTGCGGATTTTTCTTTTCCTTTGTCAGGTTTTTCTGGTCTTCCCCACGACAAAAAAAAAATGACATAGGTCGCGTATTATTGGGACTTTGTTTACATTGTTTGTTCAATTTTGACAATGCTCTTTTTCGTGGCCGTTTCTTAGGTGTCAAAATAACTTGTTATGAAAACACTGAAACAAATTTAAAGAGAATTATGAAATTGTACTTTCTTCACCCAAACGATAATTTTCAATTTAGGTTATAACATTTGTTATACAAAAAAAACGGAAAGCATTTCAACCAATTTTTGTACGCATTAAAAAATATAGGTGTATATATATATTGCTTTTCTGTACCGTTCTCTTTGTTTTAAGTGTAGTGGGGAAACTCCTTGAAAATATCTGATCAGGTTTTTTTCTGGTTTCAAAAAGCATTTGTAGCCGAAGCGGAAATATGCATATGAAATATTTATCTTACCCGCTGCAAGCACCTGTGGAAATGTTATTCTGGTTTGTTTTAAATTTACACACGTAGTTTTGAGTAGTGACTCTTGCTTGGACTGTTGGCACTTACATTCTTAGCTTTTCTGTATATGTTCTGTATTTGCACTGTATCTTTGGGATTAGCGTCGACTCGAAAGGTGTTGACAAGTGCAATTTTGTTTAAATTTCACAGGCAGTTGGCGATTTGTCTTTTCATTTGTTTGTTTTTCTATTTTTTGTCTAACAACTAAGTGGCTGAGGTGAGCATATATCCAAAATTAGACGGATGCATGTGGATGAAAATGCTGTTTCGTATTTAGGAGACCCGAGTCACACGTGCCGATTCCCATGATTTATTATCAAAAACAACTGACTTTTATTTTGACACACATTTCAATCAACAACTTGCTGTCTTCTCTCTCTCTCTGGCTCTTATCGCGACGACGCTCTCCCTCTTCCTCTCTTTTATTTAGCACATTGTTTTTAGCTTCCGCATATCTTTGTTTGTTTTTGAGACACGTCGTGTAATATTTATAAATTAGAGGGCTCTTTTAATTGTACTTTCCGGCATTTCCCCGTCGTTTTGTAGTTCGTTAAGTATTTATCAACCATTATTATTACGACATTTTCACTCGACTCGACAGGGAAAACAAAACGCCTCAATTCACTCCCAAAGCCCATCAAAAAATGAGTCTGAGACTGAAGCAATGGAAATTTTAACCCCAAAGAAATATAGTCGACGCGATAGCGCAATGCAATGCGCTCTCTGCGCTCTTTGTTTCAGGTGCACTGCAAACAACCGGCTGTAATTTCTAAAAGTGAGATAGGAGCTTATTTAACTTTTCAAGATACATGTAGGTACTTGGGGCCATTATTTGCCATAATCATTCTTTGAGCGCTTACTTGAAAGTGCTGTTAAATTATTTTGGAAAAATATTAACTTCTCTTAAAAAATATATGCTTTCCGAAAGCTTATCCGATTATCATAAAATGAATAATTTAGCTTTTAAGGTTCATAAAAATTAAACTTAAAAAAAAATTTGGAAACAAATTTAAAAAATCATAGAAAAACTAATTTTTAGAACCAATTATTTTAATAAAAAAATAGCAGACAATTAATAATTACAATTAGGTAAAAAAAACTTAAATTCAATTGAAAATATTTACTAATGATAAAAATTTCCAAGTATGGTATACATTTTTTTCAGTGCCTCTCTCAGTTTTCACAGTGTCCGTGAGAAGAGAAAAATACTGCTCGGAAAAATCGTCGTTTGGTCAAAATATTTAAAGAGAACTGAACTGTGTTTTGACGTTAAGTTAGCTGCGCTGAGAATTTGGTTGAAAACTTGGATAAATCTGGTTTTTGCTTGCGAATTATAAATATATTACATTATCTACCAAGAATACCTAAATGTAAATTAATACCCAAATATAATTGAAATATTTTAAATAAATGTATATAAATATATATATATACTTTATATAAATTTTTAATTATTTTTATTTGTTGCAAAACACAACACAACATTTTTGTGTTTATACCCGTTACTCGTAGAGTAAAAGGGTATACTAGATTCGTCGGAAAGTATAAAACAGGCAGAAGGAAGCGTTTCCGACCCCATAAAGTATAATATTCTTGATCAGGATCACTAGCCGAGTCGATCTAGCCATGTCCGTCTGTCCGTCTGTCTGTCTGTCCGGATGAACGCTGAGATCTTGGAAACTATAAGAGCTAGGCTATTGAGATTTGGCGTGCAGATTCCTGAGCTTCTTACGCAGCGCAAGTTTGTTTCAGTAGAGTGCCACGCCCACTCTTACGCCCACAAACCGTCCAAAACTGTGGATCCTACAGTTTTGATGCTAGAATAAAAATTTTAACTGAAATGTATTGTTCTCATCAATACCTATCGATTGACACAAAAAAAAGTTTGCCACGCCCACTTTTACGCCCACAAACCGCCCACAAACTTCAAAAAATCGTTAGTATGAACGCGGATATCTCGGAAACTATCAAAGATAGAGTATTGGGATTTCTTATTTAGATTCCGTAGCCTTGTACGCAGTGCAAGTTTGTTATGCGAATATGCCACGCCCACTCTAACGCCCACAAACCGCCCAAGCCTGTGGCACCCACAATTTTTATGCTAGATAAAATATTTAAACTGAAATGTATTGGTCTCGTCAATACCTATCGATTGATCGATGATTGATGAAAATGTTGCCACGCCCACTCTAACGCCCATCACGCTTAAATCTGTAAACCGCCGGTAGGTGGCGCATTTCAATCTCGCTTTGCTGCTTGCATATCTCCATTTCCCTTTGGTCCCTTTAGCTGAGTAACGGGTATCTGATAGTCGAGGTACTCGACTATAGCGTTCTCTCTTGTTTTTTTTTCAGTTCGGAAATTCAAAATTCAAAACTAATTAAAAAATGTTATTTCCAAGCGTAGGAGTTTTTATGTTTAAAAACACCAAAGAAATAATTTTAAAAAATTTCTTTTTCCGTTTATTCCTATGGGAGCTATAAGATATAGTTGTCCGATTCGGCTGGTTCCGACTTGTATACTACCTGCAAAAGAAAGAAGACTTTTGGGAAAGATTCAGCCCAATAGCTTTTAAAATGAGAGAGTTTGCGTAGAAACGGACGGGCAGACGGACATGGCTAGATCAACTTTGTATTTTTACGAATTTCGAATTAAAATTAATAAAAATCGGACGACTCTAACATATAGCTGTCAAAGAAACGGTCAGAGATGTAATGAAATTAAATTATTTTTTTTTTATAAATTGTGCTTTGTTGATTTTGATCGTATTTTCTTTTACTCTGGGATATAGAATATTTTAACTTTTCAGCATTACGAATTTAATTTAACACAAATATCACTGAAGCTAGCAACAATCCTTAAAAATTTAACATGGTGTTACTAACATGGATTATTTCTTATAACTGCAATTTCTTCAATTTTTACTTTACCAATTTTTAGATACTTACTTCTTTAAATATTTGAATATGCATTTACATAAAGCGGTCTTCGAGTTTGTGTAGAAGTAGATTTAACTCTTATCCAAGTTTCTCTAATACTTACTATGCAAATCCGGCATTGAGTAGTAAAAATCAGTGTGATAATAATGCAGTTGTCCAGGACTGATTGACGTTGTCCTGCTGAACATCTTTTTGTTGGCCATAGTGGATATTTAGTTGGAGCCAGAGCAGACCCGAAGCATGTGAAATATCGCAGCGAACTAACGGAATGAATTTAATCCGAATCGTGCGAGAGTCAAACTGTGGACAGTGTTTGGGATAACGATGACGCTTAATCCAAACAGACGTCGGGGGTGCCGTCCTCATCTGAACTGATACGGATACTGATAGTCGCTGTCGGCCTATTATCATAATGAATTAGTAAACAATGGTAATAAGTAGGCAGAACATAAACCCAGCCCAAGTTTTTCAATTGATAAGCAACTAATTGTGATTGTTTGTCAGACTGGAAGCCCTGGCTTTGAACCTAGGCATACGTGTATATATCAATATATCTGACAAAATTATTTACTCTTCGAAACAGTGGTATATTTAGCACACTGCTTCACGTGATTGATTGGTTATTTAATATCTGAGCTGGCATAATTTCTACGACAATGTCTAGTTCCGGTGAGAAAAGCAATTGGGGAAATTATTAAATGGCCCAATTTCCGGTAAGTAAAAGCAAAGAGGACTAGAAGTGTAACTTTTACAAGGGGTGGCATGGTACATATATAGAGTTACAAGGTGCACAAATAGTTTTTATCACAAACATATGTCAATTAACAAAGTAATTTACTAAAACATTTGTATATTGCCCTATATAAATTATATTCTTTTGGTATCAAGAACGTTTTTCAGTGCTTGTTTCCTATCAGATACTCAAACATGTAGGTAATGGCTGTTGGCGTCATCTACAAACAAAGATAAAACTATTCCTTGTCGCACCCACCTCAATATCTCCGACTTAAAAATTCTAGACATCAAATAAATTAAGGATTTATAGCACTGTTTATCTTATCTACTGCAAAATATTGTATTGTCAAGATGGAAAGTTTTGCATTTAGGCTGCAGGCTACGTTAAACATTGGAATTAGATTCAACGCTCTCAAGTGGTTCGGTGGTGAATGATGTCAAAAATGTCAGATTAATTAAGTGCACTGGGATCAAACAAAGGTAATATATGGCAATTTGTAGATCTTCACAGGAGAAATCATTAAGTTGACACCCCACTCCCCATATGATTACGTAATTATACACGTTACTCGTAAAGTAAAGGATGTACTAGATTCGTCGGAAAGTATGTAACAGGTAGAAGGAAGCGTTTCCGACCCCATAAAGTATATATATTCTTGATCAGGATCACTAGCCGAACCGATCCAGCCATGTCCGTTTGTCCGCCTGTCCATCTGTCCGTGGAAACGCTAAGATCTCGGTAACTATAAGAGCTAGATGGTTGCGACTTGCAGATTCTTGTGCTTCCTGCACAGCGCAAGTTGGATTCAGCAGGGTGCCACGCCCACTCTAACGCCAATAACGCCTATAACACTAAAAATTTAAAAACGATTTTGTTCTTTTTATCAAAACTCATATACATGCCGAAAATTATTTCATGTTTTTATTCAAACAATGTTTAATAATTAACAAACTTGATAGATGTATGGAGATATATTTATTAGAGGTGCAGAAACATCGATGTTTTTCGATGTTACATCAATTAAAACATCGGAAAAGAGAAGTTTTCTGCACCTTTAATATTCATACAGAAAATCGGATGCTTACAAAATTTCACTAGCGCCACCCATGGTTTCACGTTATGTGGCGCTTTAATGAAATCTCGTAAACAGCCGATATGAATTAAAGATAGGTGGCGATTTTTGTTAGCTGAGTTACGGGTATCTAATAGTCGAGGCCGTCGACTGTATAATTTTCTCTTGTTCTAAGAATGAATATGATGCTCATTCTTGAATCGCGAACAAATCATGCCTACACCACAAATTATCTGAAAATGAGCTTTATTCAAAAACATTATTCAATAAATAGGACAAAACCAGTACGATTGCTACTAAACCTAAGAAAAATATTTTTAAAAAAGAATGTTCCTTGGTGAGCACAAACATTGTTAGATTAATCACTGAAATACCTAAGTTTTCAAAAAAGCTGGTTTTAATATTGTTAAAAAGGGAAACATTATTTCTATTAGAAAGAGAGACCAAAATATAGAAAAAAAATTGCAGTTAACTTAAGCACACAAAAATCTAAAAATATATTTCCATTTCGTTCACAAACATTCTAGAGAAAAGAATAATTTACATATAGTCAACAAAAAATACATTTAAAAACAAGAAAGAACGCTATAGTCGAGTGCCTCGACTATCAGATACCCGTTACTCAGCTTAAGGGACCAAAGGGAAATGGAAATAAGCAAGCAGCAAAGCAAGACTGAAATGCGCCACCTACCGGAGGTAGACAGATTTAAGCGTTATGGGCTTTAGGGTGGGCGTGGCAAATTTTTTTTTGGTCAATCGATAGGTATTGACGAGACCGATACAGTTCAGTTAAAATTTTGTATCTAGCATGAAAATTGTGGGCGCCACAGGCTTGGGCGGTTTGTGGGCGTTAGAGTGGGCGTGGCATATTCGCGTATCAAAATTGCGCTGCGTACAAAGCTACGGAATCTAAATCTGAAATCCTGATTCTATATCTTTGATAGTTTCCGAGATATCCACGTTCATATTTACGATTTTTTGAAGTTTGGGGGCGGTTTGTGGGCGATAAAGTGGGCGTGGCAAACTTTTTTTTACTCAATCGATAGGTATTGATGAGAACAATACATTTCAGTTAAAATTTTTATTCTAGCATCAAAACTGTAGGAGCCACAGTTTTGGGCGGTTTGTGGGCGTAAAAGTGGGCGTGGCACTCTACTGAAACAAACTTGCGCTGCGTAAGAAGCTCAGAAATCTGCACGCCAAATCTCAATAGCCTAGCTCTCATAGTTTCCAAGATCTCAGCGTTCATCCGGACAGACAGACGGACAGACGGACAGACGGACAGACGGACAGACGGACAGACGGACAGACGGACATGGCTAGATCGACTCGGCTAGTGATTCTGATCAAGAATATATATACTTTATGGGGTCGGAAACGCTTCCTTCTGCCTGTTACATACTTTCCGACGAATCTAGTATACCCTTTTACTCTACGAGTAACGGGTATAATAATTTATGCTTCACATAATAATGACTTTTATTTGATTAATGAATACAGGGGTGGTCAAAAGTATTTTCACAAAACAAAAGTTAAGTATACTCATAATTTGAACTTACTTCTTGTTAACTTTGGCACAGTGGCGGATCCACGGGGGGGGGGGGGGAAATAGGGAAATTTCCCCCCCCTTGGAACCACAGAACCTGGAAATGCATGCACTCTGTAATGCATGCATATGGTGGACTTTTCAAATATAACCACTTTGTTTACCTAAAAATTGGGATGGATAATTTTTGTTTTATAATTTGTACTGTATTTCTCTCGCAATAATAAGTTTGAACCCCAAATCGAAGAATAAGTTAAATTTCCCCCCCCCCAAGAATCGTCTCTGGATCCGCCACTGCTTTGGCATCAATGGAAAGGTAATTTAAATGCCGTTTGAATGATACAATACATTTTTTAACCCATTTAGTACTTATTGAAAAGGACGAATTTGTGTGAAAATCTGCTTTTTGAACTTTTTTCCTCGTCTTGAAATCTTAAATTTTTTGATGCAAAAAGTTTCTTCAAACAAAATTAATAGTAACTGCAAAAAGAATTTTTCAAAAATCATTTTGCTCATATTAATGATTTTGATTAATGATTTAAATTTGTAAATTTGTTTGTAAAACAAAAATAAATGAATTTATTTTTCTATGTGAGTTTCATACCCATTACAGTAATCCCCTTCAAATAAATTCCCCTTAAGCCAACGTTTTTTCCAATCCTCGAAACATGCCAACTATTCAATTCCCGGTATAGCCATTAGCGTCTTCTTCTTATATCTCCTTATCGTGATGCAAAAACCAAGAGTTGTTGCTGACTATGATACGAATAACCCTTAAATAATATTCCTTATTAACAGTTTAGCCTGGTGGAGGTGGAGGTGGAGGTCATAGTGCACCACACCACGAAAATCTATAAAAAAACGTACCTTTCTTTTTAATCTATACACAAGTTTTATTTTTTTTTTATGTGATTTATGCTGTGGCACGTCCTTTGGCATTTTACACCATAGATTTTATTTTTCTACTTGTTTTAAATTGTATAATAAATTAAATACGTGCTGAAATTAAATTGGACAATGGTTACTCACATAAGCTGTTAAGTCGGCAAAGTTCATTCTTAGTTTTGTATACCCGTTACCCGTAGATTAAAAGCGTATATTGGAATGGTCGGAAAGTATGTATCAGGTTGAATGAAACTTTTCCGACCCTATAAAGTATATTTTTGGTCATGATCACCAGCTGAGGCGACTAGCCATGTGCGTCTGTCCGTTTTTCCGCATGTTCGTCTGTCCGTCCGTAAGAACGCTGAGCAAGCTAGATAGTTGGGATAAAACCAATAACGAACATTAACAGCAGACCTCTACTGCTAAACTCCGTTATAACTAAATAGTCTAAAAGTAGGGAGAGCTGCACTTCATTTCTGGCATAACACACCTATACGGAGATAATTTCAATATCTTCGTTGATTTCTGGCTGCATGTCTGGTAGTTCATATAAGCTGTCATCTACTTTTTTCTTCTTCGGAACTTCTTTCTTCGTTTTCTTTATTTTATTCTGTTTCTCTTTGGCATTATCCTTTGATTGCGAATTACCCTTTACGATTCGGCTCTCGCAAATACAGAACTTCCTGCCTCGTATTCGGCGCATGCAATCGGAATCATTTTGGTAGTGATTCAATCGACTTACGGACTCTACATTTATGTATTCCAAAACTTGGTGCTTGTGATTGTAGCGTGTAGTGGCTGAAAACCTTGGGTTGTTCGGGCTGGCAGTGAATTGCACTCGATAGGTGCTGCCATCTGACACCTTTTTGTCCTTTCGTTGTTGAACCGTTTTGACTGATTTCAATGTGAGATTGGAGCAGAGCTCCTGCAAATTGTAATGGTGCAGGAATTCGTTGATGCTGCGGACGAGTAGCTTTCCCAAGGACAATTGCTTAATCTGCTTGACGTTAAGCAGCTTGTAGCTATCACACGGACAGTGTGATTCTCCTATTCCGGCATCCGAACAAGTACGATTCTCGGGGACTGGAGCAAGGAGAGTCTGACAGGTGGGACAATCCACTAGCTTGTCCACCACTCGAGGCCAACGTTCCCCCAGCTCTAAAAGGTGCTGCAGGGTGAGATGTAGGTCGTATGGGGAAGTCAGTCGGTTACTATTGATCCTCAAGGACTGAACTATTTCCGGATGCATTACCCTGAACCACGGTGGTAGCCAAAAAAACAAAATGGGCAGGCTTTCCTCGAGGAAGTCCTTATTCTTTCCCTTTCGCATTGGTCCCTGATCGCTGAAAAGAATAACAATCGACTGGGAAAGAACACCCGTTTTTTTTAGTTTTGTCAACATTTCCATGAGGTCAACTTGCATTTTATCATTAGCATAGGATTGCTCAGAGTTTATACTGTTGGCAAAAAAAATTCCAAACATCGGTCGAGTTGAGTTTGCATGTCGCTTTAAATATTGCTCACAACAGTCGTAGATGTACTTGGTATTCAAGCGCCTGCCAATGCAGTCTCGTCTCATGTTTTGCTTCAGAAAAGGTCGAGCATAAAAGTCCATAGGACTTTTAAAAAATCCAGACTTGTCCAGATTGAATATAGTCAAGTCGGACATTCCTTCGGCATAGGCAGTGATATAGCCCTTCTTTTTAAAACGCTTCCATATCAAC
This sequence comes from Drosophila subpulchrella, assembly GCF_014743375.2. Taxonomy (NCBI): domain Eukaryota; kingdom Metazoa; phylum Arthropoda; class Insecta; order Diptera; family Drosophilidae; genus Drosophila; species Drosophila subpulchrella. The sequence continues at coordinate 884,133 of NC_050610.1, forward strand.
GGCATTGTCTTAATGCAACCAATTTTACTTAAGCCGCACTTCAGATTCATCCAAGTATGAGGACTGTAGCCCGTTAGTAAAGCCATTAAATTGGGCAGGGCACCCTCACCCACTCTGGTATATCCGACCATTTGGAACCACCCCTGCATTCTCAGATGCTTCAATATTAAGGGCATATTGCGTCGGAAGTTGATTTGGGAAACGCCATCGACTCCAATCATAACAACATTGGGTCTTCTATGCCACGAAATAAGTGGGGTATAGGTCTGAAGAGGTTGCACAAGGGCAAAAGTGTCTGATTGTAGATCCTCGGCCAGTTCATTTCGACAGGCTGCTTTTAGACCCTCGACATCACGGGGCACAACATAGCCATCCGAAAACGCGACTTCCTCACTTAAACTTTTTTACAATAAATTTACTTACAAGTTCTTTATCTATAAAAATTTTCTACTTACAAAACGGGTGCATCGGCAGTTGTATTGCGATTGACCCTAAGGATTTTGCGATAACTGCAGTTGTAGCCTACTAAGGGGGATTTCTCCTCCATAGCCCCTAGTCTCAACTGGGCAATATTATCGTTTACATTCAACACATATTGCTGCATTTTCTCGTCAAAGCGAATGCTTATCAAGTCATCGTCTGCGGAGCACAATTTGATATTATCAGTGTACTTTTTTATAGTTTGCATTTTTTTTGGGGAGTATGGAATATGGCACTCCGATGTCTTGATAAGGTGCTCATGCTTGACGTGTAAGGAAGTCATAGCCAAGTAGCTTAGTACAAATAAGTTAGTTAACAACAGCAGCGTCCGACTTAGTTCCATATTTATCTCAACTAGTCGGAATAGGGTGTTCCGCAACAATCGTAAACTAGCCTATTGTCTAGGGTAAATTACAATTTTCATGCTGCAATACTGTAAAAATTGGTAAACCAATTATACATCGCCAGGAATCTTGTGCATCGTTCCTGGATTGACTTCCAACTCTGTTTTACCTCGCATCGCCTTTCGCCCATTTTATCGGCTACTACCTCGAAATGGCGAAAAACGTACACCTGAAAGAAAGAAAATTTGACCAATAAGTTTAAAGCAAGGAAGAACGTGAGCAAGCAGCATATCGAATTTTTCCGAGATAAAAGTAACAACAGGATAAATTGTTAGGTATTGGCGAAACCAATACATTTCTGTTGGCATTTTTATTCAAGCATCAAAAGTGTGGGCGCCACAACTGAACTTTTAAATTGTGTAGAAGTAGACGGAGAGATGGACTTGGCTATATACTTCATTGGTTCACAAAAGTCTCCCTGATAGATCCAAAAATTAAAATACCCTCTGTAAGACTAACAAGGAAGAACGCTATAGTCGAGTACCTCGACTATCAGATACCCGTTACTCAGCTAAAGGGACCAAAGGAAAATGGAGATATGCAAGCAGCAAATGCGCCACCTACCGGCGGTAGACAGATTTAAGCGTTGTGGGTGTTAGAGTGGGCGTGGCAAAGTTTTTTTTAAATCAATCGATAGGTATTGACGAGACCAATACATTTCAGTTAACATTTTTTATCTAGCATAAAAATTGTGGGCGCCACAGACTTGGGCGGTTTGTGGGCGTTAGAGTGGGCGTGGCATATTCGCGTAACAAACTTGCGCTGCGCTTAAGCCTACGGAATCTAAATCTGAAATCCCGTTTCTCTATCTTTGATATTTTCCGAGATATCCGCGTTCATATTTACGATTTTTTGAAGTTTGTGGGCGGTTTGTGGGCGTTATAGTAGGCGTGGCAAACTTTTTTTTGGGTCAATCGGTAGGTATTGATGAGAACAATACATTTCAGTTAAAATTTTTATTCTAGCATCAAAACTGTAGGATCCACAGTTTTGGGCGGTTTGTGGGCGTTAGAGTGGGCGTGGCACTCTTTTGAAATAAACTTGCGCTGCGCAGGAATCTCAGGAATCTGCATGCCAAATCCCAGTATTGTAGCTCTTATAGTTTTCGAGATCTCAGCGTTCATACGGACAGACGGACAGACGGACATGGCTAGATCGACTCGGCTAGTGATCCTGATCAAGAATATATATACTTTATGGGGTCGGAAACGCTTCCTTCTGCCTGTTACATACTTTCCGACGAATCTAGTATACCCTTTTACTCTACGAGTAACGGGTATAAAAATAAACTTTTCCGCTTTTTAAAAATAAAAATTCACCGTGTAATTAATTTGTATTCGTTAGCTTAGCCGGTACTTAAAACATCAGTTGGCTTACATATTTACAATGGCGCGGTTGGTGTCAAGCAAATTTAAAAGACTTTTTTTGTGCTTTCTCGTTGTAAGTTTGATATGTCTTTGGAGTAAGATTCGTTCAACACCCGATGACAAATATAACATTAGTTTTCGGCAAACTCCCGGAAAGAAAAAACTCTTCTACGTTAAATCTGAAAAGTGTGAATTGCCTTATGTGGATCCATTTAATGCCGAGTTCATGAAAATCAATAACCCAAAGATATTTATACCTTGCACAAATGAAAGTGATCTTATTACTGTGCACTACGATAACATTTTCCATCAATATGTGCTACATATAAATGAAGAAGTGCTTCATAAGCTGTCTCAATCGAAAAGTAACGACTTTGCTTGCTTTTACCAGAAAATTATTTACGGTCAATCAGCGGATCGCTACGATAGGTAATGCTGAGATATGAGTGACTTTAACTTTCCACTAGAACATATTTCTTCAAGCACAGAAAAGGAAACAAAACCAAACTAACTCAGGACTATTTGGTGCCCTTGGATGTCGAAGGGATGTTGGTGGACTGCAGAACAGCGGACGAAAGGTTACTGCTGCAACAAGACGCTTTTATGTTTATACAATACGAGGGGACTCCAAAGAACTTAAGTCCAGATCGAAAAGCTAGTGTTATTATGTACGGCATAGATACTGTTTCACGCACAAATCTACGTAGGATGATGCCAATGATATACGAGTACCTTAAGTCACCGGGCTGGTATGAAATGATGGGCTACAATAAGGTAAGAAGAATATTGCCAATTGTTTACTGTTTAATGAAATGAAGGATGGGTCGAACCGAACCTTGAAGTGGTGTAGCAATTAAGTTTCATAATAATTATACGCGCAGTGGGTATTTTACGCCAAAATAAATATTTTAAAAAAGATTTTAAGAAAATGAGTGGTTAGAAAATAAAATAAGTCCTTCCTCAAAATATTATTATTATAAAAATTTTCGACTATAATATACAATTTACAGGCGAACTTAAATTAAGCTATAGCTACGTGGCCTTAAGCTTAACAACTAGATAACAAATTTCAATATTCATTTCATAACATCATTTATCTATAAGTTAACAAGCTTATTAAATTTCATGAATTATATTATTAGAGCTAAGGAATTTTATAATTTTTTTTATTTGTGGTGCGCTGGGTATAAATATGGATTGTAAGGGGTTTGTGGAAGTGAAGAGAGACGATCTTATGGAATCGAGATGGGAACATTCTATTAGGATGTGTCGAGGTGTTCTTATTTCGTTGTTGCATAGGGGGCAAGAGGGTATTGTGGGAGGGCGAGTAAAAAGATGGCTATGGGTTAAGTTAGTGTGTCCTAACCGAAGACGTATAATTTTTGTAAAGGTATGACGTGGGATGAATAGGTCGGCTTGGAGTCGACCATAACTGTATATATTGTTTTTATCTGTGTTGTTTGATTTGTAATATGTATTTGTTTGGTTAAAAAGAGAAGTCTGTAGTTCTTTATAATTTTATAATTTTTTTAATTTGTTTAAGCATATCGGATATGTTCAGGTTGTCGTACAATGTCAGGGGCAGTGCAAAGGCGGTTTTGGCGGTTTCATCAGCATCTTCGTTGCCTTGTATGCGGCAGTGACCCGGGATCCATTTAATGGTTATTTTGTTATAGTTTTTTAACAGAATTTGTCTGATTGTGGCTGGGTAGAAGGAATTATTGGAGGGATTTGCTATACCATTTATCGCCGACAGAGAGTCGGAACAGATTACTGAAGAGTTTGGTGACCGTTGAGCTAAAAGGACTGCATTATAGATAGCAATGATTTCGGCAAAGAAGATGGAGCTATAGTATGGTAGTAAGTGCTGTTGGCTTATGTCGTTATACTACGCTAAAGGATGTGGCGCCTGAAATTTTTGGAACCATTGGTGTAGATGAATGTGCTGGTCGGGTATTTGTTTTTGAATGCGAGAAACTTTTGCTGGTAGACTAGTTGTGGAGTGGTGGCTTTCGGTAGTTTACGCAGAGTTGTATCTATCAAATTGGATACATCCGACCAGGGTGGGTAAATGGGTTTTTTTGAAATGGGTGGTTTTGTTGGTAAATCAAGTTCAACAGCGGAATTCAAGGCTCTTTTTAATATTTTGGTAACTATAGATTTTAGCGGAGAGTTATGGGAGAGTAGGATGGGTTTTATAGTTTTGGGAATGCAAAACTTGGTTCGGATATCTATTGGCATCATGTTAGACTCGAAGAGAATGTTATGGATAGGGGTGGTTCGGAAAGCACCTAGTGCTGATCTGATGGCAGAGTGGTAAATGCTTTTAATTGGCTTAATTGTGGATGTTGTGCAATTACCGTAAAAGGGTAAGCCGAAGTCGATTTTTGACAAAATAAGCACTTTTATAATGTTTAAGATGGTGAGGTGATTGCAGTTGAAACTGTTGCTCGATATGCACTTTATGATATTGAGGCGATTTGAGAGGGAAGAGACGAGGCTAGCTACGTTATCTGTCCAATTGAATTTCATATTAAATGTTATTCCTAATATTTTTAACGTGTTAGTATTGTCTATTGGTGCAAGTGTAGTGGATATTCGAAGTTGGCAGGTGTGTTTTTTTACAAAAATTAAGGTGTTTGCACTTGTTGACTGAGAGGACAGCGCCGGAGTATTCACACCATTGAGGAGGGGGTCAATATTTATTTGTGTGTCTTTGTTTATCTTTTTAAATATGTGATAATCGTCGGCGTAGGCGCAAAAGTTGAACTGTTTGTGACTAAGGATAACTGAATTTAGTTTGTTAAACGCGATGAGGAACAGAATTACTGAGAGTGGCGAACCCTGGGGAATGCCGTTGTGTTGTGGGCGGGTGAATGAAAGATTTTTATTGGCATAGACTTTGATTTTTCTGTTGGTTATTAAAATAATGCAGTAAGTTATAATCTTAGGACCGATTTTCCATGACTGCAGTTCGTCGACAACAGTATGGATTCCAATTTTATCGAACGCTTTTGTAAAATCAAGTGAGATCACTGATAAGTGATTCTTCGTTGATAAGGAAGAGGATATCAGGTGATCTAAAACTAGTAGATTGTCTGATATTGACTTCCCTTTTCGAAACCCAGTTTGACGACTGTCGATCGAGTTGTTGTAGGAAACAAACCACCATAGCCGATTAGCAATGATTTTGTCTAGCGTTTTAGCGAAGCATGAATTAAGGGATATGGGACGATAAGAGTTTAGGGATGTTTTGTCTGTACTAGGTTTGTGAATTGGTATAATTTTACTAAGTTTGTAATGTTGTGGGATAAAGCTGTTAAATATATTGTTAAAGTGATCACGTAGTCTGAGTTTTACAGCTGGGTGGAGGTTCTTTAGCATTTGGTAGAAGACACGATCGAGACCTGGGGACTTTCCTTTTTGCTTTGACAGGGCTATGTTGAGTTCAAGGGAGGTGGTGGGAGAATCGATTTTTAATGCGCTAGTGGAAGGCTGGTAATTCTGGTGGATGGGTTATTTTATTTGTTATTTTAGTGGGTGAATTTGGTTGTGCGATGCAGTGGATAACGATTCTTGGTCGAAGTCCACAGAATCTTCGAAGATTACTCCAAATTTTGGAGGTGGAAGAGTTTGGATTAATTTCGGAGGTGAATTTTTCTAGTGAGTTACGTTTAGCTATTTTTATTTGGCGTTTGAGAAGGGCATTGGCTCTTCTATAGTTAATTATGTTCGTGTTGGAGATGTTTCGTCGAAGGATATTAAAGTAAGCGTTTTTTGATTCTTTAAGTGTTTGTAGGTGAGTGTTCCACCATGGAACTGTGCGTTTTGAATGGGGATTAGGTATGGATTGTGGGATAGAACAGTTAGCGCTTTGGTGAACTATTCTTTTAAGGTTAGCGGCTTCCTTATTAAGATTGTGGCTTATGGGCCTTTAAAGGTGGAAGTAGTTACTAGCTTCGACGTATTTAGGCCAGTTTGCGTCATCTAATTTGAATTTAGGTAAGAAGGTAGGGGTAGAAGTAGTGTCAAATAGAGTTGTGATGATAGGAAAGTGGTCGCTTCCAAACGTACTTGACTCGATGAACCAAACGGATTGGAGGGCAAGGGTCGCAGATGCGAGAGTGAGATCGACGTGTGTGAGAGTGTTGTGGGTGCTGAAATGTGTGGGAGAACCATCGTTTAGTAGGGTTAGAGGAGATTGGTGAATAAATTGGGCAAGTGTATTTCCTTTTTTGTTATTCTTGGGTGAACCCCATAAGGTATGCCAGCTATTGAAGTCCCCGTTCATGAGGGTGGGGGTAGATAAATCGCTGTATACATTTTCAAGGTTGTTGCATGTAAAATGTTGTCTTGGTGGGATGTAAGAGCAGATTATGTTGAAGGTATACTTGGATTGAATTTTAGAGCAGAGTGACTCAAAGTCTTGTGGAAGATGAATTTCGGTGTGCTGAATTGAGTTGTGTACTAGGATAGCAACGCCTCCAGAGGCATTGACAGCAGAGTTAAGAGTAAATATAGTGTAATTGATTGGAGTGGGAAAGTTTTTATAGGGTATTAGGTGAGTTTCTTGTAGACATACAATTTGTGGAGTGTATTTTTTTATCAGGAGTTGGAGTTGTTTGTAGTGGTTTAAGTAGCCGTTCATACCTCAAAATATATTCAAATGATAATTATCATAATTATAATGAGATATTTAACATGGGCTGCGAAATATAAAGGCTTATTACCAAAGCGTTGCGTAATACACATTTACAGTGACGAACCTAAGTGGTTAAGTTTTAACGAAATAGTTCTTAAAAACACAAGTGTGCCAAAACTTTTGTTTAGCAAAATCTGCCTATATTTCGGTTTTTTAATTTTAAGAATTTAGTTTAAAGAGATAATTTAATGAATAAAATTAAGTTGATTGTTAAATATTCCCTTTATCCAACATAATTTTGTTGAATTTTTTAAAACATTTATAAAGGTAGGAAACGCTTAAGTTCGTCACTGTATGTTGTTTCGGTTAGCTTTGAGTGCTCTGTATTTTAAAAGCTGTCCATGTTTTAGGGCTTTTGTTGTTTTCGACTTAATCAGTTTTTTTTAAAAAAAGTTTTTTAACACAAATTCTTTTTATACCCTTTACTTGTAGAGTAAAAGGGTATACTAGATTCGTCGGAAAGTATGTAACAGGCAGAAGGAAGCGTTTCCGACCCCATAAAGTATATATATTCTATCCGCCCACAAACCGCTCAAAAAATCGAAAGTATGAACGTGGATATCTCGGAAACTATCAAAGATAGAGAATTGGGATCTCAGATTTAGATTTCGTAGCCTTGTACGCAGCGTAAGTTTATTACGCGGATTTGCCACGCCAACTCTAACGCCCATAACGCTTAAATCTGACTACCGCCGGTAGGTGGCGCATTTCATTTGCTGCTTCCCTTTTGCTGCTTTCCCTTTGGTCCCTTTAGCTGAGTAACGGGTATCTGATAGTCGAGGTACTCGACTATAGCGTTCTTCCTCGTTATTTATTTATTCAGCACATTTTCTTAGTTTCATTAGAAAGCCTTTAAAAATTTTTCAGCTTAATAAATGTGTGTTAAATAACAAATAAGTATTACGAGTGTTGTAAAAAGGACTAAAAACAAAAAACGATAGTGTTGTCAGTGTGGTATTTCCTAAACCGTAAACTAATGAAACAAATTTTAAGATGAACTTTTACTTTCGAAACTTCATTTTACCTCCCTAACCCACTCCTCTATCTATCTGCTATGATGCAGCAAAATACGATTCAATATAACAAAAACCTTAAAAAAATGTTCGATACTTGAATATAAACTTAAGCTTTTTAAGGATGTAAATAATATAGGCCTTCTTCCTTACCTTATATTTAGTTGAAAGTAAAAAAAACAATTTTTAACTTTTACTTAAAACTGTTACCGAATTTACCGCTCCCCTCCCAACTCCAACATTTTTCACCCAGACATGCAGAAGTTAGAGCGAGACGGAAAGTCATGGAGACCTTACTCTGCAGTCCCACAATTGGGTTTCTTGATTGGATTACATCCAGCACATCTATTCTTCTGCAGACTTGCCCTTTTGTGGTTTTGCTTTCTGTGGGTCAAGTTCCACTATACTGGGCAACAGCTTGGATTATGCGTCCTTTTTCATGTGTTATGTGTTATTGGAGCTTTTCTTACATTTTTAATTTATTGTTTCCAGCTAGAGGTTTTTGTCGATGTGAGTACTAGGCTTAAGCCGTTTTGGCTTCAGGACTTTCTTCCCTTTTTTTAGGCCCTTATTTTAAAGCATTCATAGATGTAGCAGACAAGTATGAGGCAAAGCCGTGAAGCTATATCTTTAAACAAATGAATGCAATTTAAATTTGAGAATACCAATAAAAGTTTGTAATTTGAAATAAGTATTGCTCTTTGAAGGAAGTGTGTTAGATTTGTTAGAGATTTAGAAATGAAATATTTTTAGCAAAAGGATATTAGTAGGTTTTATAAAGAATTGAATGTGGTATTTTGTTAGCATGCTGTAATACTTAACGGCTGTCTATATTATTGTTATGGGGCTATAAAAGTACTTATTTTGCCCCTTAGATCTTTTTGGAGCTTCTTTGTGCTACTGGGGAGGGGGATATTATCGTATATTATTGCTAACCTGGAACTTAACATCTTGCATGCTGTAGTTCTTACGTCTTGGCCTTAATTTTTGATATTTTCTAAGTCAACTTGTGTGAATTAATCTACATTTCATAGCTCAAATACCCCACTGTGGGACGGCCGGTTTCACGCCAAACTTAGTATTGGTTTTTAATTATTTTCATTTTAGGTGGCAGATAATTCCTTCCCCAACATATTCGCTATGCTAACGGGGTATTCTCCAGAGACGGCAGAAACTCAAGTTTGCAACACGGATAGAGATGGATGTTTGGATAAAATTCCCTTTATTTGGAAGGAATATAAGAAAGACGGCTACTTGACAGCCTATGCCGAAGATGAGGAAATATCAAATACCTTCAATTATATGAAGCCAGGCTTCGCCGTAAAGCCCACAGATTACTATTTCCGTCCTTTTTTAACTGCCCTGGAAAAAGAGACTGTGGTCAGATATAATGCTGGATCGTTGATGAAATATTGTCTAGGTCGTCGACTGGCCAACAGCTATATCTTCGACTATTGCCGACAGTTTATGCAGCGATTCGTGGCCGATCGTCCCATATGGGGTATGTTTTGGTCAAATCACTTTAGTCACGACGACTTCTTTATGCTTTCTGCCATGCAGCATAAGATCTTAAACGACCTGCTCAATTTTGAGAAAGATGGGGCTTTCGAGCATACTATAATGATCTTCTTCTCCGATCATGGAGCTCGCTTCGGTCCTCTGATGCGCTTGAAGGAATCATTTTTGGAGGAACGACTACCTATGATGTTCATTTACCTACCACCCTGGTTCCGGGCAAAGTATCCCCAATACGTTGAGGCTCTGTCCCTGAACCAGAATCGTCTGAGCTCAAACTTCGACATTTACAACACCTTGAAGCACATCCTACAGATTGATAATGTTGTAGAGGAAACAAATTGGTCATACGACTGCCCCCAGTGTCAGTCCCTCTTTTACCCTCTTCCCGAGAATCGCAGCTGTTCGGAGGCTGCCATAGCGGAGGCCTACTGTACTTGCCACAACTACGAGGAAATCAAGGAGGAACCATGGACCTGGCGCATGGCCGATCTGGTGGTGGATCGCATCAACAATTACTTACGGTTTTACAATCTACAGAATCAATGCAGCAATCTTACTTTGAAGGTGGTCAACGTTACCGAACAATGGATGGAGGAGATCGACGGTGATGTTAAGCGACCGAAAGGAATGCGATATTATCACACTAAGTTTCAGGTGCATCAGAATATGGCTGAGTTTTTTGCCACCGTTCTGTACAACAAGGAAACAGAAGAACTCAAAATAAACGTGGAACTCATCAGCCGTATTAATATGTATGGTACTGATTCAGAATGCATTAACAATAAGATTCATAAGTTATATTGTGTATGCCTATCAAAGCTTCGAGCACCATAACACTACAATGAAATGAAACTAACAATTGCAAAACGTGTCTGATACACAATAACTCCGGAAAAACGGAGAACTAATAAAACTTAAGGAAACAAACAAAAAGTATAAATAGTTATTTACAAATTGAAGTTGTTTTCGCAAATTCATTGTAAATTCACCCCCATAATGGGAACATGCAAATAATAATTATTGAAGTCAATGCCTGTTGATCTTAATTTCTCGTTAGTCGTTAGTTATAACTCCACCCAGTCGGATCGTAATATTTACCTTAAAAAGTACATTTTCAACCGCGCTTTTAAATTAACTGATCTTAATAAAAAAATCTTGTAATCTTAAAATCCTCAAAGTTTTTTCAAAGTTATGGCGATGGCATTTTTTGAACTTATTATGGATTCAAATAGATCCCGTTTACGACACAATCAAGTTAAAATCGGTTGCTATTTTTGCAACAGAAAATAGAAAAAATGGATTCGAAATCAGTGTGCTTTTGGTTTTCTGTGGGCGATTTAACTTCGAATATGTTTTCCGTGATTAAGTTCGTTATTATACCCGTTACTCGTAGAGTAAAAGGGTATACTAGATTCGTCGGAAAGTATGTAACAGGCAGAAGGAAGCGTTTCCGACCCCATAAAGTATATATATTCTTGATCACCACTATTTTCATGCTATATACAAAATTTTAACTGAACTGTATTGGTCTCGTCAATACCTATCGATTGACCCAAAAAAAATTTAATACGCCCACCCTAACGCCCATAACGCTTAAATCTGTCTACCGCCGGTAGGTGGCGCATTTCAATCTCGCTTTGCTGCTTGCTTATCTCCATTTCCCTTTGGTCCCTTTAGCTGAGTAACGGGTATCTGATAGTCGAGGCACTCGACTATAGCGTTCTTCCTTTTTTTTTTAAATAAATATCACTGAAGCTAACAATAATCCTCGAAAATTCAACATTTCCAATTTAACTGCTAGGGTACTTCAACTTCGAATTGCCGAAGTTAACTTGCTTTCTTGTTTTAGGATCATATTGACAATGAAGGAGTCTGTTGCTGTCCCTCCTAAACGTTATCTATGGTGCATTCCCATTTTCTGCCTTTTAATTTTGTGGAACATGATGCCCCACGAAGTAAATGAACAGTTTAATACATACAATAAGGAGAGCAAAAAACGATTTTACGTAAATAGCCCAAAATGTCAAATACCCTACGTGGAGCCCTATAATTCTGAGTTCATGCAAGTTTACAAACCAAAAAACTTTAGACCCTGCTCCAATCAAAGTGATCTCATTACGGTGCAATTCGATAAAATGTTTAATCAATATGTGGTACATATTAATGAGGAAGTGCTTCATAAGCTGTCCCAGTCGAAAAGTAATGACTTTTCTTGCTTTTACCAGAAAATTGTATACGGTCAATCACCGGATCGCTACGATAAGTAATGTTGCTACGAGTAAACATGAGCTTCTATAACAAAATTTATGTTTTAAAACAGGAAGGGGAACAAAACCAAACTCACTCAGGACTATTTTGTGCCCTTGGATGTCGAAGGGATGTTGGTGGACTGTAGGACAGCGGACAATAAGAGACTCCTGCAAAAGGACGCTTTTATGTTTATACAATACAAAGAGACTCCTCAGATTTTAAAGCCAGATCGAAAGGCCAGTGTAATCATGTACGGTATAGATACCGTGTCACGCACAAGTCTTCGTAGGATGATGCCGATGGTATACGAGTTCCTACAGTCGCCAGGGTGGTACGAAATGATGGGTTACAACAAGGTACAAAATTTGACAATTTTTAAATGCTCCTAGTAGTTAAGGACGTCGAATAAAAAGCTCCTTTTTCTTTTATTTAAGGTGGCTGATAATTCCTTCCCTAACATATTCCCTATGCTAACTGGCTTTTCCCCGGAGACGGCTGCAACTCAGGTTTGCAACACAAGTCAGGAAGGATGTTTGGACAATATACCCTTCATATGGAAGGACATGAAAAAAAGAGGATATTTGACCGCCTATGCTGAAGATTCGCTAAATATAAACACCTTCAATTATTTAAAACCAGGCTTTTCCTACAGGCCAACGGACTTCTATTTCCGTCCTTTTTTAAACGCCCTAGAAAAAGAAACTATGATCCAATATTGCCGGGATTGTAAACTGAAATACTGTTTGGGTCGTCGACTGGCCAATAGCTATATCTTTGACTACTGCCGACAGTTTATGCAGCGATTCGTGGCCGATCGTCCCATTTGGGGTATGTTTTGGTCAAATCACTTCAGTCACGATGACATCTTTATGCTCTCTGCCATGCAGCATAAGGTCTTAAACGACTTGCTCAATTTTGAGAAAGATGGGGCTTTTGAGCATACTATAATGATCTTCTTCTCCGATCATGGAGCTCGCTTCGGTCCTCTGATGCGCTTGATGGAATCATTTTTGGAGGAACGACTACCCATGATGTTCATTTACCTACCACCCTGGTTCCGGGCTAAGTATCCCCAATACGTCGAGGCTCTGTCCTTAAACCAGAATCGACTGAGCTCAAACTTCGACATTTACAACACCTTGAAGCACATCCTACAGATTGAGAATGTCGTAGAAAAAACAAAATGGTCATACGACTGCCCCCAGTGTCAGTCCCTCTTTTACCCTCTGCCCGAGAATCGCAGCTGTTCGGAGGCTGCCATAGCGGAGCCCTTCTGTGCTTGCCACAACTACGAGGAAATCAAGGAGGAACCATGGACCTGGCGCATGGCCGATCTGGTGGTGGATCGCATCAACAAGTACCTCCAAGTTAACAATCTGCTGGATCGATGTAGCAATCTTACTCTAAAAGTAGTTAACATCACTGAAGAAAGAATATTAGAGCTCGGTGAAGACGTAAACGTAGCAAAGGGAATGCGACATTACCACACTAAATTCCAGGTAAATCAAAATATGGCAGAATTTTTTGCTACCACTCTCTACGATAAAGAAACCGAGGAGCTCGAAATCAATGTGGAACTTATTGGTCGATATAATAAGTATGGTCCCGATGCGGAGTGTCTAGACAATAAGATCCAAAAGTTGTATTGCATATGCCTATCAAAGATATGGACATACAAATAGCATCGTTTATTCAGTCATTAAGCATCGCTCTCAAAAATAAAACCCTATTTCTGCATCAATTCAAATGTTTACTGAACCACTTAACATTAAATTCTTATATAATTTTACAAAAAATGTTTAATACATATTCATTTGATTCCCGTATAGTTTAAATGTTTAATGGGTTTAAGACATTTTGTTGTTCCCCAAAATCTGACCTAATCTAAACTAACAGAGCGTTCATCATTAGCGTTCAATAACCATTCGCGGTTCCACGGGGAGAATTTGGTGAATAAATCCTTTAAGCAAAAACAATAAAATGATTAAGAAGGCATTCCAATTAAAATATGTATTTTATTCTAAACTTCGTATTCAAAGAATGTGCATATTTAAACAGATACAATTTTTCGGGGCTTCTTAAAGAATTCTTTAAAAACTTTATCTTCCTAAGTTCAACGAGAAGATAATTATGCAATGCAGATTTGTCGGAAAGTATGTAACAGGTAGAAGCAAGCGTTTTTGACCCCATAAAGTATATACATACATGTATATTCTTGTTCAGGATCACTAGACGATTCGATCTACCTATGTCCGTCCGTCCGTATGAACGCTGTGATCTCGGAAAAGATGCAATACTGGGACTAGGGAAGCAAATACTAGAGATTCCTGCGCAGAGCAAGTTGGTTTTGTCAGGGTGCTACGCCCACTCTATTACCCTTAAACAGCCCAAAATTGTGGTTTAAGTTTAAGTGCTAAAAAAATTATTATTTGAAATGTATTGTTCTCGTCAATACATATCGTTTTTCCCCCAAATAGTTTGCCACACCCACTTTAACGCCCACACACCTCCAAAGAAGAAAGGCAATGACGTCAGAGCCAGCCATGTGTGTGTGTAAGTCAGCGGTCGGCAGGGAGCATAGGGAATTGCTAACGTATAACGTAGATGTTCGTGTGACTTCGGCATGGGTCTTCGTGTATATTTTTCTCAGCTTCGGCGCGTTTTTTTGCTGCTGCGACGTGGCAGAGCAACAGAAATCAAAATCACTTGCTGTTCAGCCGTCGAATTACCAATTAGTAAATTATATAATATAAAAAGACATTATTCTGTCAAACATTCGGACTTTAAGGATTTATTTGAGGGGCGCGAAGGAAAATTGTTAGAGCTAAAAGGGAAATATTTTCTATTACATGTTGCCCATACAATTCCCAATAAAGACAATTTAGCTTTGAAAAATACGTCTTATGTCGTAGCGTTAGCCTTAGCAAATTTTTTTTTAAATTTAATGACAGAAAGAAGAATTTTAGAATGGTACGAAAACATTGCGTTATCTCCAAGTACCAATTCCCGTAGAAATTAAAAAAATTATCAAATTTTTTTTTCTGCAACAAAAGAGAAATTTTTAAACTGAAAATATTTTTCTATTTGCCTGGATGAAAGTACTGACATAAATAATATTTGCCAACTAATAATATTTATAAAATTTGTGGATGAAAATTTTAATTGTTATGAAATTTTTTGGAATGTTGTTTCTCTTCACGGACATGTAACGGGGCAAATTTTATTCGATACTCTTTAAAACTGTTTTAGTGGAAAATAATTAAATTATACTAAGTTGCGTTTGCACAGATGGAGCAAAAGTAATGACCCGAAAAAACAAATGCCCTGCAGGTATTTACAAAAAAAATGGATTTTCTTACCCCTTCTTTCATTGCGTTATCCATCAAGAGCCCTTTTCGCCAAGGAACTAAAAATGGTTAACGTAAAGAGCACTTGCGTTAAAATAATAAATAAAATTAGAGGTGGTCATAATAGTTTAACACACCGGAAATTTAAGACATTTATTGAGGAGCTAAATGCAGATTATGGGGATCTACTTATACATATATACAGAAGTTAGATGGCTAAGTCGGGGAAAATGTTTAAATCGCCTTTTTGATTTAAGAAGGGGACTTCTCAATGTTTTTAAAAATTAAGACATTTTGTTAGGTTTTGCTTTTTGTTGTGACATTACATTAAATGATCTCAATTTATGCCTTCAAGGAAGAAACAAACTAATTTTTGACATTATGCAATCAATAAATATGTTTCATAGAAAACTTTAATTAATTAATCAATTAGAGAATAGAAAATTAGATAGTTTAGAGAAAACAAACGCAATATTTTTAGAATTAAGTATCAGTAGCTTAGGAAAAGTAGATCAATTCGTATTCCTAATTATGTCTCTGCATAAGAACATAGAAAATAAATTTCAAGATCGGAATTCCATAAAATATCTTTACATAATTTTCCACTTACATGTGATATTTGTAATTTAGACGATTTAGTACGAGAAGAGCTAATTTTTTTAAGAAATAATCTCAACATTCCGTTTGAAACGGGAAAAATTGTTTGGGCCTTAATTGAGGATAGGAAATATCCGAACCTCAAAAATAGTTCCTGGAGCCTAGGAAGTAGGAAATTCGGTCTTCGTCGAGGGTATTATGGATCGTTTTCAATATAAGACCATATTAGAACATAATTTGAAAGCATCGGGCAAAGCCCGGACTTAAACATTATAGCGCACCTTTGGGACATTTTGGAGCAAAAAGTTCGAAAGTGCTATGAATGAAATCGTATGTTCACTTTTGTCGGGGCATTTTAAAGATTTTTTTGTATAACTTTAAAGGTTTGAGTTGAATATAAATGAATTTTCGGTTGTTGTATAATAGTATAACAGCTATAGAAGTTGGTGAAATCTTACAAAGGGGGTCTTATGTAGACCCGGGATCTCGGTAGGAATATGCATAAAAAACGGTGTACAATTTAACCCAATATACCTTAAACTTTGCAATTTAGGCTGCGATTAAATTGTCCTACAGGGTTAGACAAAAAATTATAGTTTTCGCCTCACTCTATAATTTTTCCTCACACCATTTCTCAATACAAATTATTATTTAAATATACCAATTCCGACTAGTAATCAACGATAGTAAGTCTATACATAACTTCCACCTTATCCCCTACTGTGAAATAAAATATTCCTGGAAAACATTAGAAGCAAAAATAGAACACGTCGAATAGAGCCAGGCCCATGCATCGATGTATCGATGTTCCAGAAAAAATAGCAAGCATCGATGTATCGATGTATGTATCTGCCCAACATCGTTTTCTTTTTTCCCTTCTCTATAATTGCCGACGAGGAAGTATACTGTCTTTAATGCAAATCTTAACTAGTTTGTTGTTTATTCTTAAAATACCGACATAGATGTTTTCAAATTTCTAGAGAAGAAATATCTGTGTGTGCCTGCAAAGTCTTGCAACATAAAAAGGCTGTTCAGCAAAGCAGGACAACTGGTGTCTGATCGCAGATGTTCTCTAAAGCCTAGTACTCACATCGACGAAAACCGCGAGCTAACCATAGGAGTGAGCGAGAGGCAAACAGGCGGCTAAAGGGTTTCGTCGGGTCTGTTTTTCAGCGTGGTACTCAGATGAGCTAAGGAAATACCAGAAAAAATACCAGATTTCGGGAGTGAATTTTCGATGAACGCCGTTAGCCGCGGCCCAAAGAATAAGAAATTTAATCTTTGGCGGTGTTCGTGCAGAAGCGGTGGGGAATTTAAAAATTTTAAACGGAAGAAAAACCCCAAAAACGGTCAAAGGAGGTCAGTGCAGATGGAAAAGGACGCCTAATCCAAGCTATTGCCCATTATTGTGGGATTTGACCGACAGGAAGCAATACCACAACAGGGGCAAATCCGCAGAATAGTCGAAGTGCTGGGGGAGATCCACTAGAGAATCCCAGTGGGAAGGAACATGCCGAGTGGGACTTCGCTCTCTACATGGACATCCTGCCGGGCGTGTCCTGGCAAAGAAAGTAAGATCTAGCCAAAATAATTTGCTTGCGTTTTACTAATAGAAGTATCTTTTCAGCAGAACCACCAGTAATATGATCTCCGAAGACCTCTCCATTAGGACTCCGTACACCATAACCACCAGCTACTTGGTAGCTTAAGCGGAGCTGGAGGACGCGCTGCCTTCGACAGGGAGGAGGAAAATAGGGCGCCCGTTAAGGAACAGTTGGAGAAGCCATGGCCAGCCACTGCCAGGATGCTGGGGGATTCCTGCAGCATCAGCGGATCAACCCTGTTCCCAATCCGGCTCCCGTTTCCTCAAGGTCCAATATGCCTCTTGGGACTCGGAGCTGGACTGCGGTGGCGCGGGAAAGATGGCGAAGCATCCGTGGGACGAAAAGGAAGCTTTAAACAACTAATTTACATAAATAAAAACATTCGTTGAACATTCCACCTATTTTTAATTTAATTTCTTTGTGTACCAGCAGACTCCTCCTTTTTAAATTTTTCCAATTGTTTTGTTTTCCGTTTGGCAACAAACCCAGCTGCTTGTCAGTAAGACCATGCTACATGCATTGCGGGTGAACTTTGAAAACTTCGGTCACACTACAAAGAATAAGATTTTTCGACTAGTGAAACTCTTAGCCGATCTGAGTACTAGGCTTAAAACTATCAATAGTCAACAAAATACTTTTCTTGAACAAGAACTACGATCTCATAGATAAGTTTATAAAAAACCGAAACGTACCAAATTTGTATTTCCCTGTGGTAAAATAAAACCATGTTATTTTGTTTTGAATTTGACATAAAGAGCGCTAGGAAAATTTAACTTTAAAACTTCGATGTATCGATGTTTTTTTGTTCAAAACATCGGGAACATCATTGTTAGCCAACAAAATTCGATGTTTTCCAAGCTCTAACGTCCAATACCTGCCCGACGTTAAGCCTAGTACTCACATCGACGAAAACCGCGAGCTAACCATAGGAGTGAGCGAGAGGCAAACAGGCGGCTAAAGCTTTTCGTCGGGTCTGTTTTTCAGCGCGGTACTCAGATGAGCTAAGGAAATACCAGAAAAAATACCAGATTTCGAGAGTGAATTTTCGATGAACGCGGTTAGCCGCGGCCCAAAGAATTAGAAATTTAATCTTTGGCGGTGTTCGTGCAGAAGCGGTGGGGAATTTAAAAATTAAAAATGGAAGAAAAACACCCAAGACGGCTAAAGGAGGTCAGTGCAGATGAAAAAGGACGCCTTATTCAAGCTGTTACCCATTATTGTGGGACTTGACCGACAGGAAGCAATACCACCACAACGGGGCAAATCCGCAGAATAGTTGAAGCGCTAGGAGATCCACTAGAGAATCAAAGTGGGAAGGAACATGCCGAGTGGGCCTTCGCTTCTACATGGACATCCTGCCGGACGTGTCCTCGCAAAGAAAGTAAGATCTGGCCAAAATAATTTGGTTGCGTTTTACTAATAGAAGAATCTTTTTAGCAGAACCACTAGTAATATGATCTCCGAAGACCTCTCCATTAGAACTCCGTACACCTCCCTTTTTGGGGCTTTTCTTCCATTTAAAATTTTTGAATTCCCCACCGCTTCTGCACGAACACCGCTAAAGATTAAATTTCTTATGCTTTGGGGCGCGGCTAACGGCGTTCATCGAAAATTCACTCGCGAAATCTGGTATTTCCTTAGCTCATCTGAGTACCGCGCTTAAAAACAGACCCGACGAAAAGCGTAAGCCACGTATTTGCCTCTCGCTCACTCCTATGGTTAGCTCGCGGTTTTCGTCGATGTGAGTACTAGGCTTAAACTCTTTACAACTGTTCATGTCTTTTTAAAGTTTACGTGCCCACGATTGCTCTGCGCGATGCCGCAAGAATATAAGTTAGCTTCGGCAAGCCGAAGTTTGTATACCCTTGCAGCTACAATTATTAAATTTAAAAATACAAAAAATGATACGATGATAGTAAAAGATAATATGTCAAAAATCACCGAAGCTATAGTTTGTTTCATATTATTTTCCCACCAATTTTCCGATCGTTCCTATGGCAGCTATATGATATAGTCGCAATTCAGAACTAATTAAGAAATGTTATTTCCAAGCGTTGGAGCTTCTACGTGAAAAAACACGAAAGAAATAATTTTTTAAAATTTTTTTTTTCCGATTATTCCTATGGGAGCTATAAGATATAGTTTTTCGATCCGGCTGGTTCCGACTTATATACTACCTGCAAAAGAAAAACGACTTTTGGGAAAGTTTCAGCCCGATAGCTTTAAAACTGAGAGACTAGCTTGCATAGAAAAGGACAGACAGACGGACATGGCTAGATCGACTCGTCTAGTGATGCTGATCAAGAATATATGTATTTTATGAGGTCGGATACGTCTCCTTCACCGTGTTGCAAACTTCTGACTGAAATCATAATACCCTCTGCAAGGGTATAAAAACATAACAAATGTATAAAGTGATTGTCTTGACCAGGACAAATTTCAAAAGACATTTGAATTGCATAGTGCATTTTTTCAGGTAAAATACTTTACTTTTTAAAGTCGTTATGTTTCATAAGTGTTCAGCAGATCAAACTGATGGATCAGTAATCAGTGATCATGTTGTTCTGCTGAATGCGGCCAATTTGGATGAACGCCGTTAGCCGCGGCCCAAAGAACAAGAAATTTAATCTTTGGCGGCGTTCGTGCAAAAAACGGTGTGAAAATTAAAAATTAACAAGGAAGAAAGCTATAGTCGAGTACCTCGACTATCAGATACCCGTTACTCAGCTAAAGGGACCGAAGGGAAATGGAGATATGCAAACAGCAAAGCGAAAATGAAATGCGCCACCTACCGGTGGCAGACATGTTTAAGCGTTATGGGCGTTAGAGTGGGCGTGCAAATTTTTCTAGCATGAAAATGGTGGGCGCCACAGGCTTGGGCGGTTTGTGGGCGTGGCATATAAGCGTAACAAACTTGCGCTGCTTACAAGGTTACGGAATCTATATCTGAGAATTCAATTCTCTATCTTTGATAGTTTCCGAGATATCCACGTTCATATTTACGATTTTTTGAAGTTTGTGGGCGTTAAAGTGGGCTTGGCAAACTTTTTTTTGGGTCAATCGATAGGTATTGACGAGAGCAATACATTTCTGCGTTCATCCGGACAGACGGACATGGCAAGATCGACTCGGTTAGTGATCCTGATCAAGAATATATATTCTATATGGGGTCGGAAACGCTTCCTTCTGCCTGTTACATACTTTCCGACGAATCTAGTATACCCTTTTACTCTACGAGTAACGGGTATAAAAATGGAAAGAAAACACAAAAATCGACTCCATACATGGACAACCTGCTGGGCGTATCCTCGCAAGGAAAGTAAGTTCTGGCCAAAAGAATTTGGTTACGTTGTACTGGTAGAAGTATCTTATTAGCAGAACGATCTCCGACGAGCTCTCCATTGAGGGACCACAGGACCCCACCTCCACCAGCTATTTGGCACATAGAGCAGAGCAGCTTGAGGAGCCATTGCCAGGATGCTGGATGATTTCCTGCAGCATCAGGCGGAACAACCCCGTTCCCAAATCGGCTCCCACTTCCTCAAGGTCCAATATGCCTATTGGGATTCGGAGCTGGACTAGTAGTGGCGGATCCACGGGGGGGGAAATTAGAGAAATTACCCCCCCCCCCCCCCCTTGGAACCACAGAACCTGAAAATTTTACTTGTTTGCTAGAAAAATATTCTCTGCAATAAAAAAATGAAAATACAACAGTGACACTCTTCTCACCAAATACGCTATGGAAATCACAACAACATACTATCATAAATTGCATTATATGACCTGTCTAAACTTATTTAACCCTTTACTGGGCGACTCACAGCGGAAGTACTAAATTCTGAATTGAGAAAGAGTCGAAGTGTTGAGTTCAGTATAAGACATATACACTCGTCGTCAACGATACTTTGGTTCGATTATCGATTTTTTTTCCTCGAGTTACCACCCCTAGCACTATCTGGCAGTGTTCCCAACCGTTACATGATTATCCTATACGATAATTATGTGACGGTTGGGAACACTGGCAGGTAGTGCTAAGGGTGGCAACTCAAGGGAAAAAAATCGATATATCGACGGACAGTATCGTTGACGACGAGTTTATGTCTCATACTGTACAATTGGCACTATTGAGTATGAAAACACTCAACGCATGGTGACGTTTCATTTAAATCCGTTTATCTCGCCAAAAACGCCTCAACTTGACTGTCCAATAGAATCACGCTATGCCCAGCTGAGCGGAATTATCGATATAGTAACTATAAGTTGCCCAATTTTGAGTATCTAAAATGGTAAGTATCGATGTTGTTTCGTTTTTACTGTTTATTATTGTGCGTGGTGAAATTTCACTGACATTATTCAAACGAGTGTTTACATAAAAATTGAGGTTAGGTTTGCTTATTCAACAAATGTAGTAGCCAATTTTGCATATAGAACCCGTGTTTTAACTTGGTGTTTCGTAACAAACTTCAGGAATCTCAATATAGAATGAGAATTTTGAAAAAAAAAGTCGAATAAGGTGCAAAATTTCAGAAAACTTTTTTTTCGGATGCTGTGCAGTTTTTCATAGCAGCTTCACTTTAAAAAAATGTGAATGTCATTTCATATTAAATTTACTATCAAGGATTTGAATATTTGGAGAAGATGATTAGTGAACGTTTTTTGGCATTTTTGGGAGCATAAAAAGCGACAAGTTTCAGTTATTTTCAGTACGATACAATATTGGTATTTTTCTTCTTCATTCAATTGGTAACTTGATTTTACATTTATAATTCCTATCTTACAGTCATCTCGACAAAAGTCCATCTCGGCCTACTTTGCACCTGCGAAAAAAAGAAAAGTAGATGAAGATGTTGCGACAGTACATCGAGAAGAAAACGAGGTTCCTCGTGCAGTGACGCACAGTCCACCTAACCATGATGAAGGCATTGACAATTCTGGCAGCGAAACACCGTCTTCTTCCAAAAACTCCGACAATGCGCAAGTTTCTACCATTGCTGTAAACATTTCCAATGATGTTGGAATTTCGTGGGACAAAAAATTGACGATCACGTGAAACAAATTTTGCTTGAAAATCCTTGGACTCCTCCAAAAAATTATACTTTCCCATTTTCGTCGAGAGTTGTTTCTGGCAAAGAAATAAAACACTACGTCTCTTCCAAACACTTGGATTCTCATGCAGAGTGGCTCGTACTATCTGACGTGAGGAAAGGGCTTCTGCAAATATTGTCCATGGTTTACGCCTCGAAATCAAGAAGGTTATCGGGGGAATACTCCGCTTGGGGTACTTGTCACGCAGCCGTTGACTGATTTCAAAAATTTGGTTGGGATGAAGAGTGTGTTAGAAATTCATTCTCAAAATATGTACCATAAGAATGCAATGGCAACTGGGAAGGACTTCGTGAGAGACTATCACAATCCACAACGAAGCGTCCGTAATCTTCTCGACGAAAACCATCTTTCGCAAACGCAAGAGAACAGAAAACGACTTATTCCCATTGTGAAAACGGTCATTTTTTGCGAAAAGCAGAATATTCCACTTCGTGGGCATAAAGATGACGGAGATATTCGGAAAAATAAAACGCCTGTGCAAAACGAAGGGAATTTCAGGGCTTTGCTGAGATTCAGAATCTATGCAGGTGACACAACTCTGGAGCATCACCTTGGGAGCACATCTTCAAGAGCAACCTATACCAGTAAAACGATTCAGAACCAACTAATTGAATGCTGCAGGGCAGAGATACTGGACAAAATGTTGCAACGAGTGGCTCGTGCTGAGTTCTACACGATTGTTTTCGATGAATCTCCAGATCTGTCGGGAAAAGCTCAGGTAATACTTTAATCCTGCCAATTATTACGTAGAAGTAGAAATTCCGTAAAAATATAATAATTGATGCCTATTGTCTAAACTATCGGATAGTGGTTGTTCCCAAGAAAATAAACAGAAATTTACTGAAAAATGTTTCTCGTTACAGATTAGCGTTGTACTCAGATACGTCGAATTTTCTCCTGGTGAAGCATGCATACGAGAAGACTTTGTATCTTTTTTGGACGCATTCGGTCAACTTTCGAAGAATACTCTCGCGGAGGGCACAGAATCAGAAGAAAGCGAGGATGAAGATGGATCAATGGCTTACAGGACTGCTGGAAAAAATGATCGAACCGATGAAGAATTGTCTCTAACTGGATCTGCCATCGGGGGGATTGTTCTTGGAGACATGAAGAAAATGAATCTCCGAATGGAGAAATGCGCTTCGATAGGGACTGATGGATGTGCGGTCATGCTGTCAGATATCGGAGCAGTCAACTGAAGGCAACGAAATTCCAACTTCTGCACTGGAAACACTAAGAAAATGTGATGTCGACATATTCCCAACAATCCACACCTATCTCCGAGTATTCTGTACACTTCCCGTAACAAACGTGAGCTCTGAACGTTCTTTCTCTTATCTTCGCCGCATCGAAACATGGCTTAGGACGACCATGCTTCAAGAAAGACTAGTTGGATTAGCGTTGCTTTATACGCATCATAACATCGAAATCACCGCCGAAGAAGTCATCGAAAGATTCGCAAAACTTGGCAGCCATCGCTTTGCGTTATGAAACACGCAATGTAAAAGCATTTTTCTGTTTGAATTCCGAATAAAATGAGCCACTCTGTAATGCATGCATATGGTTGACTTTTCAAATATAACCACTTTGTTTACCTAAAAATTGGGATGGATAATTTTTGTTTTATAATTTGAACTGTATTTCTCTCGCAACAATAAGTTTAAACCCCAAATCGAAGAATAAGTTCAATTTCCCCCCCAAGAATCGTCTCTGGATCCGCCACTGGGACTACAGATAGCGGGGGAAAGATGGCGAAGCATTCGTGGGACGTGAAGGAAGCCTTAAACTACTACGTATTACTTTACATAAATAAAAAAATTCGTTGAACATTCCATTTACTTGTATGTTAATTTCTTTGTGCACCAGCAGACTCTTCTTTTTTAAATTGCTCCGATTGTTCTGTTTTCTGTTTGGCAACAAAACCAGCTTCTTGACAGTAAGACTATGCAACATGCATTGCGGGTGAATTTTGAAAGCTTCGGTCACACTACAAAGAATAAGATTTTTCGACTAGTGAAACTCTTAGCCGGTCTGAGGCATTATCACTAAAGCAACAGTAAACCCCCAAGCTATCCCAAAGACTATAAATAAAACTAAACAGAACCAACCGACACAATAAACTTGAGCAAACTATGTTTAAAACTGTTAAAACAGAAAATGGCATAAGACGCACGTTGTTTCGAAAATAAATTCTTTTTACCATGGAAGAAAACATGATCATTAAAAGCAATAAAAGAAACAGAAAAAGTAAACTGAACTTGAAATTATTGGCAACAGACTCGCAATAAGCCCAAGCAAAAACAAATAAAGTCAAGCAATATACTAAAAAACACACAATATGGATTCCGAGAGGGTATAACCCTAAACCACGACCTAATGGCCACAAACAAGTTCATTTTCAAACATATCCACCGATGACGCGCTACAATTGCCTGTGAGATTGACTTCGAAAAAGCCTTTTGTACAGTATGGGCACAGGGCCCGATCTACAAAATTAGATTCATATATAGCTATTTAACTATTAAATAAACTTAATACCAATTTCAATTATCTAAATCTGATTAGGTTAATGTAAACTTTAAATTGATGAGATACAAAGGTAGGGTCGCGAAAGAGGGCTTCTTGCTCTTTGCATTATCCCTCTCTCCGTTCTGACATGCATTGCATTCACATTAGCTTAAAAGAAAGAAGAAGATCGTTTACCCAGTGTTGAAAAGCACTTGAAGGCAGTAAAAGGACCGAAAACTTGTGATGTCCGTCAACTTAGCGGCGATGGCGGAACGGTGGATTCTGGAACATGGGGCCAATTTTTATTTTTTGATTTTCTCGGCGAAAGGTGTGCCAAGCCTTTACGACCACAGGCACTTGTGCGGGCGCCTTGCTCGGTTGGGGGTGGCTAACGGTATGCTCAAGCACGCATATAGGCACCTGAAATTCCGCAAAGGTACCTACATGCGTGTCCTGGGCGAAATGGCAACCAAAGCCACAACCGCCATAGGCTCCAACCACACGGCGCTCGCACAGAGTTCGGCCTCATCGAATATCTGCATATCTGCTGCGCAACATATACCAGGTGGTGCCGGAGGTGGAGGAACAAGCTTGAATTAGAGGTGGAGAAACATCGATGCTAACATCGATGTTTTCGAAACATCGATAGCATCGATGTTTGGCAGGGAATCATCGATGTTTTTCCATCTCTACTGCGCGGTGCGAAACAAAGTCGTATAAAATGTAAGTACTAATTTAATTCTTTCCTAATACATTATTAATAGCATATTACAAATTTAGTGTTCGTTGCTGGTGGTGTTGGTGTTGGTTGTTAAGTGGAGGACATGGACAGATATCTAAAAAGTAAGTTATTAACCACCCGAGCAGCAGATGAAAATGTGGAGGACCCAAAAAAAAAGAAACGCGATGTTTCCGTGGCATGGGACCACTTTAAGAAAACTGTTGAAAAAACGCATGGAATATGCAACTACTGCGGTAAAGCTATAAAAACAGCAGGAAACACAACAAACCTTCTTGACCATCTGAAGCATGTTCATCCTGATCGCCTTAAAGACGGAAAAAGCCAGCAGACCAATACAATGGATGTTTATGTCGGAAGGGCTCCGTTTTTTTACAGCAATGATTCCACTCGGAAACGTTGTCTGGATATGAAGGTGATGCGTATGATAGCTGTCGATGTCCAACCCTTCAGTTGAGGATGAAGGATTTAAAGAGCTGATGAAGGAAATGGACCCACGCTACAAGTTGCCCAGCAGATCACATTTGCGCGACGTAGTGCTTCCAAGCCAGTATGAGGAGTTAAAAAACAAACTGTATGTAATATTGGCCAATTCAAGCCTTGAATGCTGACCTCCTGGAGGACAGCGGCCAAAAATGGGCAATCTCGTTGGAGGGGGCGATGGCCGAAGCCCTGTCGGAGTTCCCGGAGGTCACGGAGGATGAGGAGCTGGCACTCCTCCTCGTCGGCAACTTGGTGGCGGTGATGGCCATAACAGAGGACCCGTATCTTTATTAATTTAATTTTTTAAAATAAATAATTTTATTAAATATTTAAAAAAAAATTTCTTATTTTTAGTTTTATATAATTTTATAAAATTTTCTTTACAGGGGCTTATTTTTAATTTTATGTTATGAAATTTACTTTACAGTAAAGTAAAGTCTTTACTTGTAAAATAATAAAAAAAAATATTGATAAAAGCTTTTGATTATTATTATTGATGAAAATGTTAAGTTTTTAACAGGAGGGAACGGGCCAACAGCATACAATTTAGAGCAAGACGACTTTATAAAACATAACACGGTTATTGCGGTAAATGTTGTTTAAAGCACTTAAGAAATATTATTGGTCGTGCTAAGTGATCGCAATTAAACTTAAACAAAAATAATGGAGAACAACAACAATTTAAACGAAGGTAAGTACAAAGTGGACTTTCATTTTGTATTCGTGGTTTTGTGTTTGTGTTTGTGCAATATTATACAAATATTTATAAAAACGTTTGCTTAATGTTTTTTTTGCTATTTGATAGCATTTTTTAGTTCTTTGCTTAGTGTAAATGCAAACTAAGCAAACACTTAGCAAATACTAAGCAAAGAGCTTAAGAAATGCTATCAAATAGCAAAAAAGAACATTAAGCAAACGTTTATATTCTTTTTTTTTTTTTGCACAAATGCGTACGAATGTACGTTCGCGACCTTGGCCATAAGGAATCTACACTGGTCGGCATAAGTTTTATTAAAAAATACAAATTTTCAAAAATCATTTTGCTTATATTTTGAATGTTTTTTTTTTAATGTTTGAAAAATAAATTTGAGCCATGTTTTTCCTTTTTTCATACAAATTTTTTCCGACATGGTCACCTCAAAAAATCATACAAAATATAAGCAAAATAATTTTTGAAAATTTTTTTTACTTATTAAAAATTATATCTATAGAGAATTTTAAAAATGGTAAATAAATAGAAGTTTAATAGTATTTAGAAATATTTTATCATTATCATAAAGGCCCCTACTATTATTATTAATTAATATTATTATATATATATATATATTATTATCATTATTTTTAAAAAAATTTAGCAATCCCGGCAGCGGTCCAGGCTGCTGGTCTGGCGGCCATGGCGCACGCCACGCGTCCGCCTGCGCTACCGCACTAGTATCCTGCGCAGGGGTGGCAGCCTGCGCAGGCATATGTGGCGCCACAGCCACAGTGGTACCCTGCGCAGGGGTGGCATCCTGCGCAGGGGTGGTATCCTGCCCAAGGATTTGCGACGCCACCGCCACTGTGGTATCCTGCGCAGGGGTGGCAGCCTGCGCAGGCATATGTCGCGCCACCGCCACCGCAACATCAGGCGCCGCCACCACAACATCAGGCGCAGTGCACAACATCAGTGCCGCCTTCTTGCGGCGCTTTGGAGGCTTTTTGCCCTCACCCTGTTGGCGTTTTGGGTGGGAGCCCCCACTTACCATTGTCTCCAACGACAAACTTGTCTATATTCTGTAAATGGGAAGAATAAATTATTATTTAATTTTAAATTATATCTATAATATAATATAAATAACTTACGCTTTTGATCAGCAGCACCATCGACATTTCTCCTCCCGACTATTTAAGAATTACCAAAATTTAATTTTAATTTTTTAAAACATCGATGTTTCATCGATGTTTTGGGTGAAAAACATCGAAAACATCGATGTATCAATACATCGATGTTTTGACACCTTAACTACTACTACTTAACTACTAACTAATATAATCTTTCACTTCACTTTTCACTTTTAATCACAACAATTTTCATACACTTGGACACTTGGATATGCAAATTTGCCTGCATTTGATAAAAAAAAAACCCCGAAATATGTATGCGGGAAGGAACACAACAAATTTACATATCAAGCTTAGCTTTCACATAATCCAGACACGTTTTATATTCCCGACCGACGACCGAACCGAAATATAAGTAAAAACTTAGTTATAATTAATAATTATAAATAAAAAACTTACAAAGTTGGCTTTTCCATTTCGTTTCTTGTTTTTATTAAAAAACAGTGTGCCAAAACGAAGTGAGGAACCCGATCGTGGGTGTAAAATTATTCGATACAATATTATGTAAAATGTACATAATGGTAATAAATTAAAATCTATAAATCCAAATGACCAAATGAAATAAGCAAAATAATAATAAATAAAAAATGAATCTAAACTTAATAACATTGCATTTATTTATAGTATAAATAATATAAGAATATTCAATTTGATTATTCGATATTCGAATATTCGATATCTACCTCACCACTAAACGTTTTCCAACATTGCATTCCAGCATTCTGGCGCGCGTCCTTTTCGCTTTTTTTCGGAACTTTTTCGTTTTTTTTTCGTTTTGAAAAAAAAGTTTAAGAGTGAGTGTGTCTTGTTGTGGTGTTAATTTAATTTATTAATTACATATATTTTTCCAGATGCAACGTGGAAGGGGCGGATATTACCCACGCCGGTACCAACAACCCTACGCCTACGCGGCACCTGCTCCCAGGCCCTACCGACACCCTGCACCGGCCGCCCCACTTCCAGTGGCACCACCAGCTGCAGGTGGTGGTGGACAGGGTGCCGGAGGGGGAGGCCACGGTGGATCGGCCGATCCTCCGGCGGGAGATGACAAGGGTGCTCGAGCGGGAGCGCGAGATGGCCCGCATCCTCATGGCGGCCGGAGGGGGCGGAACCGACACTATAAAGGAGTTCATTCGTCTTGCAATAGACGATCCAGTGAAGGTGGCTGGTTTCCTAGGTGCCATCAAGGTGCCCACCCCGGAGTCCCAGCAGTTGCAGGCAATCCAGCACCAGCTGCAGCAAATTCAGGGTCAACTGAACTTACAAAATCAGTAAATCTGTAATAAGCAAAGCAAAACAAACAAAATTTGTATTCCAATACAATATTCCATTTGCAAATAAAAGAAAGTAAATAAACGTCGTTTTCTGAATTTATTTTAAATTAGTGTAAATTGGGATAAAAATCATACGGCATAATGGAATGGACTTTTAATATGTAAAATGGCAAAGACTGGACGGATAAGGTCACCGCGTCCAAGAAGAGCTGTGTGTTTTGTAGCATGGGTTCACTGAATATGTCTTCCATTTCCCCATGCTTCTTAGGTGTTCAGGTTGATTTTCTTGAACACCTCGTCAGCGTTGTCCTCAATCAATTTTATTGGCCATCAGTTGGATCAGTTGGAGAACTGGTTTCGCTGGGTTTGTAGGATCTCTCTAGGGTCTCTAGGGGGAGGCCCCCTTTCTGGGTGTCTGAGAAAGATGTGTCGACAAAAAGTCCCAGTTGCCGCCTGTCTCCGCCGCCTGTGTCCCAAGAGCTCCTCCTTGCGTCCATCCAGCAGGTGGTCCTCGCGCTTGGCATGGCTTCCGCCAGGTGCTTCGTCGATCAGTCCAAGACTTCTCTTATTGCTCGAAATTGCCTTATTCGGTTATTCGGCTTATTCTCATCAAAAAATCATTCTGCATCAAATTCTTTCCCAATTCAAAAAATTCAAAAAACCAAAACCAAAACCAAAACCAAAACCAAAACCAAAACCAAAACCAAAACCAAAACCAAAACCAAAACCAAAACCAAAACCAAAACCAAAACCAAAACCAAAACCAAAACCAAAACCAAAACCAAAACAAAAACAAAACAAAACAGCAAAACAGAGAGCAGGAATCTCGGAGCGGGACGTAAGAAAACGTAAGTGTCGGCCGAACGTAAGTGTCAGTGAAAAAGGGAGATGCAAGATGTGCTCTCAGCGAAATCGGGAGTGATGCCACACTTTCAGCTTGCTTTTATCGAAGTATCGATATAGGGTATCGATTTAAGGTTAATGTGTTCCCAGTTACAATTTTGGAAAAAATTAAACATAATTTTTTCACATGGCTAGTGTCCTGGATTCATTTTTTCCATAATGGTTCATGTCTTGGATCTTTGTGGTTCAAATTTGAATCTGGCGGCACTTCTTTTAACTATTTATCTTCCCCCACTTTAAAGCGATTATCTCAATAACTGACGGCTTTATCGTTATGATTTTTTCACTGAACTTGCTTTAGGCGATCACCAATCTGCCAATATGCCGTGCATGTTGGTACAACGTCTGAGAGTTTAGCCCTGTGCAATTTAATATTTGCCCCCATTTTTATATGGGGAAAACCCGAGGTGCGTTCACTGTTAAGCTATTTTCTCAAAAACTGACTGCCTTTAGCTCAATGATACTTTCTGACAAGAAACTTGAATTAACGCCCAATAACCAGGTTTACCGTGCATATTGGTACAACCTCTGTGAGGGGAGCAATAAACAAAATTGTGGGGACCCTATTTCTTAAATAGATTTTTAATAAATTTCTAGAAGTCGGATATGTTTGCAAACTATCTAGATCGATAGATATTTTTATTCTAAACAATTTTGCATTTAATATTTTCAATTTAAACGCTGTGTAACGGGTATCTGATAGTGGAGACACTCGACTATAGCGTTCTCTCTTGTTAAGTATTATCTATGGATATA
Source organism: Drosophila subpulchrella (assembly GCF_014743375.2). NCBI lineage: Eukaryota > Metazoa > Arthropoda > Insecta > Diptera > Drosophilidae > Drosophila > Drosophila subpulchrella. The sequence continues at coordinate 915,065 of NC_050610.1, forward strand.
TTTACTATGTAACTGAAAATTTTGAAATCGACAATAAACCCTTTAAAGCTCGTCGAGCATTCGTTTCCAGTGTGTAAAGTGAACTAAGTGAAATACTCGTAAAGCAAAATGTCTGGTCGTGGCAAAAAAGCAAAAAAAGCTTCTAGTAAATTGTGACTCCGGGAACGAAAACAAAATTTTCAGAAACAGAAATTCATAATACGGATAGTGATTGAAAATATTATACATGTATAAAAATTTGTTTAAGCCTAGTACTCACATCGACGAAAACCGCGAGCTAACCATAGGAGTGAGCGAGAGGCAAACAGGCGGCTAGAGCTTTTCGTCGGGTCTGTTTTTCAGCGCGGTACTCAGTTGAGCGAAGGAAATAACAGAAAAAATACCAGATTTCGCGAGTGAATTTTCGATGAACGACGTAAGCCGCGGCCCAAAGAATAAGAAATTTAATCTTTGGCGGTGGTCGTGCAGAAGCGGTGGGGAATTTAAAAATTAAAAATGGAAGAAAAACACCCAAAACGGCTAAAGGAGGTTAGTGCAGATGAAAAAGGACGCCTAATCCAAGCTGTTGCCCATTATTGTGGGACTTGACCGACAGGAAGCAATACCACAACGGGGCAAGTCCGCAGAATAGTTAAAGCGCTGGAGGAGATCCACTAGAGAATCCCAAGGGGTAAAGAACATGGGACATCGCTCGATCTCAGACGAGCTCTCCATTAAGAACATCTCCCTCACCAGCTACTTGGCAGCTGGTGATGGAGCGGAGATAGAGGATGCGCCGGCTTCTATAGGGAGGAGGAAATAAGGTAGCCCGCAAAGGGACAGCTGGAGGAGCCATTACCAGCCATTATTGGCCAGCTCGGAGCTGGACTACAGATGGCGCGGGAAAGATGGCGAAGCATCCGTGGGACGAGAAGGAAGCCTTAAGCTTCTAATTTACATAAATTAAAACATTCGTTGACAATTTCATTTATTTTTATTTTAATTTCTTTGTGCACCAGCTCTCTTCTTTTTAAAATTGCTCCAATTGATTTGTTTTCCGTTTGACAACAAGCCCAGCTGCTTGACAGTAAGACCATGCCACTTACATGGCGGGTGAACTTTGAAAACTTCGGTCACACTACAAAGAATAAGATTTTTCGACTAGTCAAACTCTTAGCCGATCTGAGTACTAGGCTTTACATATGAAAAAACCTTTTTTGCTTTTAATACAAAACTATAGGCAAAAATGTAATATATAGTCTATTTTTATGTTTTAGTATTTAGTTTTTAGTATTTATTAAGGCTAGCGCGATATTTTTTTTGGGATTTCGCCTACGTTGCTTTTAAGAGACTGAATTCTGGGAATAACATAAGCTTGCATTTTTATTTGGTGTTTAAATCTTCTACAAAATGACTAGGTAGTAAACTAAGCGTATCTCAAAAAAAATATTTCTGCACCTGCATAATGGGGGTCGATCAATCCAATACATTTGTAAAATGTTCGACAGCAGTTCTTCAACTATAAGAAGTGTAATTTCTAGAATAAAATCTCGAAATTTGTTGGAAAATCTGCCGCGTTCTGGCCGTCCGAAAGCACTTGGTATCAGAGAAGAGCGCAAAGTCCTTGAAGAAAACAGGGAAAACCCGCATTTATCGGCTCCAAAAATTAATAACGTTCTCTCGACTTCCTCGGAACTATCGTTTCCACAGAAACCGTCCGAAGGGTACTTAGAGTCCATGATCTGCATGGGAGATGCTCTAGGAAAAAACCATTGCTTTCGCCTATCAACATTTCAAAGCGACTTCCTTTTGCCAAAACGTACTCAGACCAGGATTTTGATTACTGGAGACAAGTAGTATTTAGCTATGAGAGCAAATTTAACATATTCGGGTCTCATGGACAAGGAAAAGTTTGGCGAAAGTCATGTGAGGAACTTAACATAAGAAATGTAAGACAAACAGTGAAGCATGGCGGAGGTTCCGTGCTAGTTTGGGGCTGCATGTCAGCCCAAGGATTTGGAAACTTACCTAAATAACCTTAAGGTATATTTAGTGTCCAAAAAATGGGTCTTGAAAAGGAGATCTTTGTTATCCAGCAAGACAACGGCCCCAAGCATGCGGCTTGAAATCTCAAAATATAGTTGTTACAAAGTCCTGACGTCAACCCTATAGAAAATCTTTGGGGTCATTTGAAGCTAAAACTTCAGGAGCACAACATTTCATCAAAGACCCATTTGAAGGAGGTTTTACTCGAAGAATGGTCCAAAATACCCCCCGAAAGGTCCCAAAAATTGGTCGAGCCATTAAAAAAAAAATAATTGCTTTCACACAAAGTATTAAACTTAAAAACAAAGTAAATATTAATGAGCAACTCAAAAAAACGAATTCTTTTGTGACGCGTTTCTTTTTAATTTTTTAAAATTTTTTCGTTTAAAACAGCAATGAAGCTACTTTTTGTTCATTCTTTGTTTTTGTTTTATATATAAAATATGTGTTAGAACCCATGAAATGAATAAAACAATCAATATGTTACTTTAATGTAAAAATAAAACTGAATTTGTTTATGAACCACTACGCAACAAATACTTTTTTGACTGACTGAAAGTGAACAGAAAGTGAATTAATTTTTAACAAATTTGTAAACAAAAATATACAATCAGATTGTGATAAATATAAGATATCAAAGTGGATCCTGGTGTTTCAACGTCGTTGGACAACAAAAAAACTTCTACGCATCTCATCCATTGAAGGCAGCAATCTGCCAGTGAAGGCATACTGTTTTTCTTAAGTTTCCCTTATTAAATACATAAAATTAAATAGTTTTAAATATTAGCGCGCACCAGGGAAAGGCTATGTTGGCCTTTAAATATTCTCACGCACCTGGAACCCAAGTGTTGGTCAGCATGATCAGCTGGACGATCGTGCCTTGGCGAATTGCGATAATGTCGATAAGCGATGGGTGTTAGAAAGGGCGAAAATCAGGAAAGCCGAGGCAACGAGTACGGAAGCTCCAGGTATTTTTTATCGGCGGCGGAGGAGGACCGACCTCCATTTCTGAAACCAGAAACCGAATGTTTAGTCTGAGTACGAGAACAAGGATTGCTGAACAAGTAATAAAAAAAATAAACGAACGGGGATACCAGTGAAAGAACCCCCCACGTTTGTTGGTTTGAGATCAAAAATGTATGCCTTTAAAACATCTAATAGTAATGAGAACTCAGAAAAAGCAGTGAAAAAATCAAAGGGAGTTAAAAGAAATGCAATAGATCAATTAACTTTTAATAGTTTTAAAAAATGTTTGTTTGTGGTAGGGTCTATATCAATGATTAGATCTAAAAATCATCTTTTATCAACAGTTAAATGTAAAAAAGTGGTTCTCAGTCATAAAGACACAAAGGTTCTTATACAAAACAATAAAATTAATACACTACAATATGGACATTATAAAAAAGAAGAAAAAAGATTAGAAAATAAACTTAATGAAATAGATTCAAATATTTATGTTTATGAACAAAGAATAAAAGAAATAGAGAATTGTCCTAATAGAAATAATTATCAAGACATTGAAATAGAAAAATTTTAGAAAAGTATAGATGATTGTACATTTGAAATTTTTTATACAGAATTAGAATTAAATTTACTAAATTGTGAAAAAGAATAAATGTAACCTATAATTGTACATAAAACAAATGATATTTTTATTTAACAGAACAAACATCGCTTTTACTTAGAGGTTAATGTTAAAATTTAAGAAAATGTATTACCCAAATATTACAATTCAGAACACAACAAGAAAATGTATTAACCAAATATTACAATTCAGAACATTATAAAATTTTTATTTAACAGAACAATTACAATATTTTCTTGGAATTACATTCAATTTGCTTACTTTCTTCTGTATTTAGTGAATTGATTTAATGTATTCATCATTATCTTCATCTAAATTAAACGGTATAGTTTGAACATAGTTATCTATACCACCCTCAACAACAATAGTTTCATCCTCACTAGATGATCTTGGATTACATGGTTCCGGATTATCATCATCATAAAGGATTACATCGTGGTCATCATCATCATCATCATCGTCATTATACAAATCAAGAGCAACTTTGCCAACCTCTTTTTTATTAATGTTTTGGAGTTCTGAAAATATAAATATTATTAGTATATATAAAAATATTATTTTGTGTATATATATTAAACTCACCTTTTTTTAATTTACTCGAACTATTATTTTCCATTTTTTTATATTCTGCAACAATTACAGCAACTGCAAGTACACCTACAATGAGAAGGGGAATTCTGGAGAAGGAAGAAGAAATAACTACATCTTCAACAACTACATCTGAAACAACTACATTAAAAAGAGAAATTCTGGAAGAAGAAACAACAACAACAACATCTTCAACAACTACATCTGCAACAACTACAAACCCACCCAATCTTTTTGACTTTAATAGCGAAAATACAAATGTTGATCAAATAGAAAATAAAAACATAGGAGATGAAAAATCTCAAAAAATTGTTATGGGTATAAATGATAGTGAGGCAGAATTTAAAAACGTAAGTCGAGCACCTATAATTAGTAATACATCACAAGAATTAGTGTTGGGGATCAATGATAGTGATACAGAATTTGAAAGTGTAAGTCGGGTTCCAATAAAAGAAACACTACTCATAAATTAAAAAGCACTGAAAACATACACAACTCACAAATCGAATTCACAAAGAGAGGTATAATAGAGAATTTTAAGCAAAAATTAGTCGAAAATGAAAGGAGAATAGGAGGACATATGGATTTAGGAAGAAGGGGTCTAAACAGATTCTTCACCGTCCAATACAAAAGTGCTACGGTAGGAGTTAAATGTCATTATAATAATATATATAGAATATCACATTCTAGGCGAAGTCTGAGTAAATCTAATCGTACAAATTTAAAATATTTATCTACCCGCCACCGAAAATCTAAACGCAATATTAATACCCCCTAGCAACGTTAAGAATTAATTGTTTTGAATTTGCAGAAGTTTTGTCCCATTCAGTAATTAATGCAGAGAGACGAAAAGATAGGATTGTTTATGAAAGAAGATCAGCATCTTTCGTTATTCTTTCATAAACACAATGCAGAGAGACGGAAAGATAGGATTGTTTATTTTATCTGTGCTAATCTGACTTTCTTTTTTCTCTTTCTTAAATATATCCCATTAATTCTTTCTGCTTCATCGATTTCAATTTCATGGATTTGTGGACCATCACTAAGATAACCTGTTTCTTCTTCTTCTATCTCTTCTCTTTTACTCTCTTGTTTGGAAAGAAGATCAGCATCCTTTGATATTTTTTCATAAACAACCCCATCTTTTCGTCTCTCTGCATTAATTACTGATTGGGATAAAACTTCTGCAAATTCAAAACAATTAATTCTTAACGTTGCTAAGGGGGTTTTAGTATTGCGCTTAGATTTTCGGTGGCGGTGGCGACTAGATAAATATTTTAAATTTGTACGTTTAGATTTACTTAGACTTCGCCTAGAATGTGCTCTTCTATATACAAGGGTGGTCAAAAGTATTTTCACAAAAAAAAAGTTAAATATACTCATAATTTGAACTTACATCTTGTTAACTTTGGCATCAATGGAAAGGTAATTTAAATGCCGTTTGAATGATACAATACATTTCTTAACCCATTCAGTACTTATTGAAAAGGACGAATTTGTGTGAAAATGTCCTTTTTGAACTTTTTTTCTCGACTTGAAAACTTAAATTTTTTGATGCAAAAAGTTTCTGCAAACAAAAATAATAGTAACTGCAAAAAGAATTTTTCAAAAATCATTTTGCTTATATTTTTTATGATTTTTTGAAGGTGACAATGTCGGAAAAAATTTGTATGAAAAAGAGAAAAATATGGCTATGCATGTTTCTAAGCATTTTCAAAAAATTATAAAAAATGTAAGCAAAATGATTTTTGAAAAATTCTTTTTGCAGTTACTATTATTTTTGTTTGCAGAGAAGAGAAAAATATGGCTATGCATGTTTCTAAGCATTTTCAAAAAATTATAAAAAATGTAAGCAAAATGATTTTTGAAAAATTCTTTTTGCAGTTACTATTATTTTTGTTTGCAGAAACTTTTTGCATCAAAAAAAGAGAAGAGATAGAAGAAGAAGAAACAGGTTATCTTAGTGATGGTCCACAAGTCCATGAAATTGAAATCGATGAAGCAGAAAGAATTAATGGGATATATTTAAGAAAGAGAAAAAAGAAAGTCAGATTAGCACAGATAAAATAAACAATCCTATCTTTCCGTCTCTCTGCATTGTGTTTATGAAAGAATAACGAAAGATGCAGATCTTCTTTCATATACAATCCTTTCTTTTCGTCTCTCTGCATTAATTACTGAATGGGACAAAACTTCTGCAAATTCAAAACAATTAATTCTTAACGTTGCTAGGGGGTATTAATATTGCGTTTAGATTTTCGGTGGCGGGTAGATAAATATTTTAAATTTGTACGATTAGATTTACTCAGACTTCGCCTAGAATGTGATATTCTATATATATTATTATAATGACATTTAACTCCTACCGTAGCACTTTTGTATTGGACGGTGAAGAATCTGTTTAGACCCCTTCTTCCTAAATCCATATGTCCTCCTATTCTCCATTCATTTTCGACTAATTTTTGCTTAAAATTCTCTATTATACCTCTCTTTGTGAATTCGATTTGTGAGTTGTGTATGTTTTCAGTGCTTTTTAATTTTTGAGTAGTGTTTCTTTTATTGGAACCCGACTTACACTTTCAAATTCTGTATCACTATCATTGATCCCCAACACTAATTCTTGTGATGTATTACTAATTATAGGTGCTCGACTTACGTTTTCAAATTCTGCCTCACTATCATTTATACCCATAACAATTTTTTGAGATTTTTCATCTCCTATGTTTTTATTTTCTATTTGATCAACATTTGTATTTTCGCTATAAAAATCAAAAAGATTGGGTGGGCTTGTAGTTGTTGCAGATGTAGTTGTTGAAGATATTGTTGTTGTTGTTTCTTCTTCCAGAATTTATCTTTTTAAGGTAGTTGTTGCAGATGTAGTTGTTGAAGATGTAGTTGTTTCTTCTTCCTCCTCCATAATTCCCCTTTTCATTGTAGGTGTACTTGCAGTTGCTGTAGTTGTTGCAGATGTAGTTGTAGTTGATGTTGTTGTTGTTGTTCCTATAGTGGTTTCTTCTTCAACTGTGCTTGCACTTAACAACAAGAACAAGTGCAAGCACAGTTGAAGAAGAAACAACCATAGTCTTTTTCATTAATGCTACAATTAATAGCATTAAATATTTTAGTATCGAGTTCACTTTTTAAGTTTGTTTTCTCACTTTCACCACTTGTCTTGTTTATGAGATCCATAAAAATATGGCTATCCTCTAGGATCTCAAATTTTAAGTCAATTTTAATGATTTTTTTTATTTTGGAACATTGACATATAAGTCGATGGGTTTTCAATTAAAGTCTATTCATTGGGGAGTGGTATCATTTTCACCATCGGATTAAAGAGGGAAAGTATTAAAAAAAATATTATAAAAACCGTCATTTTTTTGTCTTTTCACAAGCGAACATACGAACGAACGAACGTACGAGCAAACGATCCCGAAATTGAGTTGCGTGAACGAATAGATGAAAACTGAATACTTTTTGAAATTCTTCCCCCTTTATAGCCTCCAGATTGGTATATATAAATATATATATACATGAGTTGATTTCTATGCTTTTACTTGTTGTTTTTGTGAATCCCACTATCTTTTGGTTCTAAAAAGTCTACACAGTACACAACTATACAATCATCTTTTCTTATCTGTACATACTCTTTTAGTCTAGCCACACGCACAAGCTCATAATCAAGTTCCGTTCAAATTTTTATCTGTACATGCTCTTTTAGACTAGCTACACGCACAAGTTCATAATCAAGTTCCGTTCAAATTCTTATCTGTACATGCTTTTCTTCACACACTTTATAAATAGAAGAAGAAACATGTGAGATACATAATTTGATTTCACGCATTGACGTCAATGCCTACATTTTAATTGTTCTATGCCACAGTTCCACTTTTATGAATCCAACTATCTTCTGATTTTGAAAAGCCTAGCCAACGCACAAGCACATAATCATCTATTTGTTTCAGAATCTTTTCAACAAGATAAGTATTAGGTAATTTTGTTTTTTTAATTTCTTGTTTATAGAAACCACCTTGAACTGGATCACCCTTCAAGTCCTTAAGTAAATATGTGGTGGGGGATGTATTTTGTACTTTCCGAATTCGAAAAATTTCCGTTGTCCAGTTTGGGGTATAGCCTTTTTCATTTATACTTACTTATTCGTACATGATCCCCCTCTTTAAAGTCCCCATTTGTAAATATTTTTAGATGATTGTATGATCTCATCAAAATCCGTTTTTTATTTTTAGCATTAACACTAATGGGCTTCATTTTAATCGTTCTATGCTTCTGTTATTATAATTATTAATCAACTCTTTGTATATTTGAAGCCAAGTTTATTTTCCATTAAAACTAAACTCACGCCAAATAAGTTCTTTTAATGTTCTATTAAAACGTTCCACAATATATGTATGCTTTAAGAGTACTAAATTTTGAGTAATGATTAATTTCATATCTTTTCATCAATTCTCTAAATTCATTATTATAGAATTCATTTCCATTACCTGTTTGTAAATTCTTTGGTACTCCACGACCAGATTTTATTATTTTTTCCATTGCTTTTGTAACTTCTTCTGCATTTTTTGATTTTATTGCTGCACCCCATCCATATTTAGAAAAGGTTTCTATTACTGTTAACAAATACCTAAAGCCTTTATTTGATGATGCATATGCCCCCATTTCAACCAAATCAGCCTGCCATAAATCATTAACAGCCTTTACTATAACTCTACGTCTTGGGAAATTCTTGAATGATGGGCGATGTAACTCATTTACAATATCTCGTTTACTCATAGCTTTATTTTATGTGGTATAAATGGTTTCTTCTCTAAAGATTCAGTTTCACTTTTTGAAACTGAGGTTGGTGCAATTATATAATTGAAAATGTTATTCTATTTAATTTATATCCTCCACTATCTTATTAATAGTTTTCATGAGAAATTTCAATTTTTTTAGAAATTTCACTCACTTTTCCCTCAATATTATTGATTCGAGGTCTTAATCTAAAGATTTCTTGTTTCTGCGGTTGCTTAGAAATTTCATTAGATGTATTCTGTACTAGTTTACTTATTTCATCATCAATATAAAATTTTGTTGCAATATCATTTTCATGAATGGGGGGTAGGGAATTTTTAAATCGTTTCCTCTGAACATTTAAATGTCTATCATTATCATTAAGTATACTTTGGAATTTTTCTACACCTTTTGTTATATCCCTTGAGTACTCTTTCTCATTTAAAAAACAACCAAACTTATCAACTGACATTTTAATTATAAAATAAAGAATGGTATATTTATGTATGATCCACATTAATTGTTAAAACTTCTTCTTCGTTTTCACGACGTGAAAACTGACTTTTTCGGAGTATTGTTCCATCTATTTGTATCTGATCAGAACGAATGATTGGTGGAGAGTTTTTTAAATGTTGGTTTATGAATTTGTTAAGATTTTCCAATTTATCAAGAAGCTCTTTTAATGAATTATGTATGTACCCCATTTGAGCTATCATTTTTATTACTTTACTTTCCAGCTCTGATACTCTTTTATTTCGTAGTTGAAATGATTTAGTTATAGTTTCCATTTGATGTGATTTCGCTCCATTAATTTTATCATCTACATAAAATTTAATATCCAAATCATTTTTATTTATTGGTTTTGAAGAGTTTTTAATTCTTTTTTTCTGAACATTTATGTGACCATCAGTGTCTAGATATATACCTGTAAGACTCTCAACTTCCCTTTTGAAAAGCGAGGAAAAATCTCTATCATTTGAATAGTGACCAAACTTGTCAATAGACATTTTACTATTAAACAAAATGAGAAAATGTTTTCTAATTTATTAATATATTATTTTTGCTTCCCGAAATTCTTCTATTATTGAAAGAATTTCAGTAGTATGGTTATTATTACCAGCAGCTCTTGAGGCCATTAAGAGTTGCAATCTTTCAACAAGTTCATTAACATTATCACAATATACATAGTTTGGTGGTATTTTTTGTAGTCTCATATTCCCAGAACGAGTATATTCTTCATTTACTGAAGATGATATTAACGGTTTAATAATTGAAGAATATTTTTTAGAACGATTTCCTTTTATTTGACCATCTGGTTGATAGTTTCTTTTGTGAGCACTTGTTTCAATTAAAATGTTTTTATATGATTCTAAATCATTATTAGTATAACCCTTAGGACTGTTATAAATTATAAAAGAGTATAGACCTGGTGATAGAGTCCATAAATTTCCATTTCCTAATTCCATAACATTTTTTATACCCGTTACTCGTAGAGTAAAAGGGTATACTAGATTCGTCGGAAAGTATGTAACAGGCAGAAGGAAGCGTTTCCGACCCCATAAAGTATATACATATATTCTTGATCAGGATCACTAGCCGAGTCGATCTAGCCATGTCCGTCTGTCCGTCTGTCTGTCTGTCCGGATGAACGCTGAGATCTTGGAAACTATAAGAGCTAGGCTATTGAGACTTGGCGTGCAGATTCCTGAGCTTCTTACGCAGCGCAAGTTTGTTTCAGTAGAGTGCCACGCCCACTCTAACGCCCACAAACCGCCTAAAACTGTGGCCCCTACAGTTTTGATGCTAGAGTAAAAAATGAAATGAATTGTTCTCATCAATAGCTATCGATTGACCCAAAAAAAAGTTTGCCACGCCCACTTTAACGCCCACAAACCGCCCACAAACTTTAAAAAATCGTTAGTATGAACGCGGATATCTCGGAAACTACCAAAGATAGAGTATTGGGATTTCAGATTTAGATTCCGTAGCCTTGTACGCAGCGCAAGTTTGTTATGCGAATATGCCACGCCCACTCTAACGCCCACAAACCGCCCAAGCCTATGGCGCCAACAATTTTTATGCTAGATAAAAAATTTAAACTGAAATGTATTGGTCTCGTCAATACCTATCGATTGATCCAAAAAAAATGTTGCCACGCCCACTCTAACGCCCATAACGCTTAAATCTGTCTACCGCCGGTAGGTGGCGCATTTCAATCTCGCTTTGCTGCTTGCATATCTCCATTTCCCTTTGGTCCCTTTAGCTGAGTAACGGGTATCTGATAGTCGAGGTACTCGACTATAGCGTTCTTCCTTGTTTTAATTTTAAGTGTACTATTACCCAACATTAAAATATTATTTTCTTCTCTTGGTCCATAACTATTGTCTAAAATCTTTTCTTGCTTTAACTTAATGTTGAGACTGTACTTCACCCTGGTTTCTTCATATACACTTTCATTTAAATCATTTGTGTGAGACTGTTGTGAAACATCGGATTCATCTATAAGAGACTGTTGTGAAACATCGGATTCTTCTATGTATAAGAGACTGTTGTGAAACATCGGATTCATCTTTATGAGAGTTTTGTGAAAAAGCATCAACATAAGCATCGCTCTCACTATCACTTTCGATTACTCTCTCGTGTAGCCTTTTTTTGCTTTTAGGTACTCTTATTATTGATGGACGTTGATGCACTACGAGCAGTACAAACAAGTGGCCCAACGACACCAAGCACGTGCTTGTTACGCGCGGGGCCCTTCTATCAATTTGGCCAAAAATGAGAGTTGGCGAGGAAGATACAAAAAACAAATAGAGACGGGACACAAATAAAAATAAAATAAGCAACTAAGAATGAAGCAAATGAGTTAAAATATTAGTTTTTAATACCGGGATAGAAGTTGAAGTGCAAATTAAATGGTAAAGGTTGTTATAATTATTACATAGAACGCGAAAGGGCTCGTGCAGACAAAAATTTGATGTACATCGTGGCAAATTAAGGGGATAATAATTTCGTGTTAGTCTAGCAGGAACATTGAAAGTTAGGCGGTTTACAAGTTCTACAGAATCAATATCACCTCTAATAAGATTTTGCATAAAAATAGTACCAAGCATTGTTCTACGATTTACAAGTGTAGGTAAATTAAGCAATAGTAATCTACTCTGATAGGAAGGAAGCCTTACGTTTTGATCCCAGTTCAAACTACGAAAGCCGAAAAAAAGAAATTTTTTTGTTCCGACTCAATACGGTCAATGTGCACTTCATATTGTGGACTCGAAACCGAAGAACAATATTCCAAAATAGGACGGACAAGGGAGGTAAATAATAATTTGGTTGTATAAGGGTCATCAAATTCTTTTGCCCAACGCTTTATAAAGCCAAGAACACTAATGGCCTTGTTGACAGTGGACATTATGTGGCAGTCAAATTTAAGTTTTGGGTCCAGAAGAACGCCTAAGTCATTAACGGAATATATACGGTCGAGTGTCGTATTTTGAAGAGAGTAACTAACAAAAGAAGAAGTACCCCTATAAAAAGTCATAACGTTGCATTTCAGGCAGTTCAAATTTAAAAGGTTGTACTCACACCATCCCTGAAAACAATCAATATCTGACTGTAAGTTAAAACCCGACGTTATATCATCATATGATAAACAAAGCTTAATATCATCAGCATACATTAGTACACGAGAATGTGTTATGGTAGAGGGAAGATAGTTAATAAACAAAGTAAACAGCAAAGAACCCAAATGACTACCCTGAGGCACTCCAGATGTCACGTAGATCAATTTTGAAACAGCGTTCTTGAATATAACCCTCTGAGTCCTACCCTTCAAATAACATGAAATCCAAGTTAATAGATTACATGAAAACCCAAGCTGATTTAATTTGAATAATAGAAGAGAGTGGTTGACAGAGTCAAAGGCCTTGCTAAAATCTGTATACATAACGTCAGTCTGCATTTTTTTCTTAAATCCATTAATTACAATAGATGACAATTCAAGAAGGTTGGTGGTGGTCGATCTTTGCTTACCAAAACCATGCTGACACGGTGATATTAGCGAGGAACATAAATGTTGCAAATGAGAAGTAATAATACGTTCAAATGCTTTTGGAATTGCCGACAGTTGGGAAATACCTCTATAATTCTGGGCATCCGCCTTCGCACCCTTTTTGTGAAGTGGAATGAAAAAGAGTCCTTCCAGATAGTAGGAAAAACTGATTATGAAATAGACAAATTAAAATGACGGACAAAACTTAAGCACACACCCGGGGAGTCCATCTGGACCGGGAGAATAAGTTGGCGTTCTTGTTGCTAAGTCTCTTAAGAGAGAACTTTCCGTAATTTCAGGGATGAAAACACAATTTGCCCTATTTAAGGGATTAGGGTAGTTAGAATTTGACCTATAGGAGATTAAAGTCACCCAAAACAATCAAAAGGCCTCTGTTAGAAAGAAGGGATAGAACAGATTTTATCGCAGACAGATGGTGCTCATAAATTATTAGATCAGAGCCAGGTGGAATATAGGAACATGTAACAAAAATAGATAAGGATTGCAAGGATACTTTCACATTTACAAATTCAATTTCGTTAGGGGTATCATAGTGAATTTTTTCGGATGTTAGGCTAGTGGTAACGGCAATCAGCACATCGCCTCCCCTACGTGAGGATCGATCGGTCCTATAGGCATTAAAGTTATTTGACAGAACTTCAGAGTCAGATATCTCTGGTTTCAGCCAAGTCAGCCAAAATATCTGCAGTAAATGCAGAGGAGTCAGCATAAAGCTTGGGTAGCTTCATATTTAGTCCCCTAACATTTTGATAAGCCAAAAATAAACTTTTTAGTTTTTTGGCGCAGTGGAAGGTCTGTTATTTGTTCTCGGTTTATTGGTATAAATCATCATTAAGTCAAAAGCTTTCAGAAAGTAGTACATTAAACACACTACATTAAACTACTCTTATTTTCTCTTTCTTGAACTTAGTCCTAATATCATGTGTATCATTGATATATTCTTTTTTAATCAATTTTCTATTTTCAGTGTGTAATTCATGTAAAGGTTCTGTAATAGGTTTAAAAGTTTCCTCCAAATTTGATACGTTCTCATTTTTTATTTGTTTCAATTCATCAAATTTTCTTTTTAATGAATTTTCACTTTTCGTCAACTGTTCTAAAAGCTTACGCTCATTGTTGTCGTTTTCTCTGATACTCATGTGCTACTGGAAAAAAGGAGTATAATTTAAATATCTCTTACAAAGGGTTTGAGTTTGATTTTGATGAAATTTTATTTTTATTTTTATTTATCAAAATAGATACATTAATAATATTAAAAATGAATACATTTTAAGCTTTATTTAATTCAAAATAGAGGTTGTTATCATTCCTAAAGTGATTTTTATAATGAATTATTTTTCTTTATCCCTTAAATCAGCAATTAATTTTTTTATTTTATCTGACTTTGTTGGTAACTGATTATTACAACAAAATGGAAGATCATTGTGTTTATTGTGCAATTTAAAAGGATATTTTAAATGTACCTCAAAAATGTATCCATATTCACTATCATCTGCAATCTCTGTAATGTTTATACTATCAAGTTCTCCCCTTGAAATCCATTCAAAACCTCCGTATGGTAAAGATTGTGACATAGCCCAACCATACAAATTATTTGCATCCAAATAAATCAAATATGATGATTTTTGAGTACTATCAAAATTCTCAACATATTTGTTATTTGCTTTAGCATATCTACATGTAAATTGTACTAAGCCATCACGAATACCATTTTGAATAAATTTATACTGATCTATATCAGTTAATAAATCTAATTCAATTTTAGTACATCACTGTGGACGGCAGTACACGTAGTGGCGAAGCGCGCAAGAGAGCGTGCGAAGGCAACTACTATATATAGCCGTAGAATTGAAAATCTGCAATTATGGTCCGATCGTAACGAGTGATACACCAATCGAAAAGTATTGCAAAAACTAAGAAGATTGCATACCAAGACTTTCGAAATATAGATTTGTTTGGGAGAAAAAGCGGTGAAAGTGTAAAAGTAAAAATTTAGAAAATTGGAGCTGCTGGATACGGTGGGGATAAAAGCCCCCGGCTGTTTAGCTAGTTTTATTCTTACTAAGAATACGCGTTGAATGACACCTCATTTGTTGAATCCGTCCCGTTTAAAAGTAATTCAAAAAACAAGATTTTCTTCTTCTTCCCAAAATAAAAATGTTTTTCCCTTTGTGGGTTTGTATGCATCCCATCTTAGTTTTAGAGTTTTGAAAACCCTATGGGTGTATAAAGTAACTTGAATTAGAAGACGTTTGTTCTACGACATTTGGAAAAACCCGCTAGTTTAGCGGAAAAAAAAAAAAGTCAGATTTAAAATGCTTATAGTATCTAAACAACTATTGATACAGAAACGTGCTATATATCTTTGAAAAGATAATTTAATTTGCTAAATATCCTTTATATAATAAAATTGTCTGAATATAATAGATTTAGAGTTATGACAAAAAGTTATTTTTCAAAACCACTTTTGGACTATTTTCTCAAAATTGAGTCAAACGATTTCTTTTTAAACTTCAAATCATATTGCCCTTAAGATTCCTCAACTTTTGATATATAACACTTCTTGCCCTAAAAACCGTTTGGAAGATATTAAGCGATAAAAAGTGCCACTCGTTTCAGCTCCGTACCCGTTACTTAGCTAAAGCGACCAAAGGGAAATGGAGATATGCTAGCAGCAAAGCGAGATTAAAATACGCCACCTACCGGCGGAAGACAGATTTAAGCGTTATGGGCGTTAGAGTGGGCGTGGCATATTCGCGTAACAACCTTGCGCTGCGTACAAGGCTACGGAATCTAAAACTGAGATCCCAATTCTCTATCTTTGTGGGCGTTAAAGTGGGCGTGGCAAACTTTTTTTTGGTCAAACGATAGGTATTGATGAGAACAGCACATTTCAGTTAAAATTTTTATTCTAGCATGAAAACTTAAGGAACCACAGTTTTGTGCGGGTTGTGGGCGTTAGAGTGGGCGTGGCACTCTGTTGAAATAAACTTGCGCTGCGTAAGAAGCTCAGGAATCTATAGTTTCCGAGATCTCACGGGTGGGGATACCTGAACCACCCTATGGGGATAGTTGAACCACCTATCAGGATAACACAAAAACTACAATTGTATAAAAAAAGTGTAGTTTATTTCTTTGTGCATGCCTTCTTTCTGTTCGAATATAAACATTGCACCTTTACAGAATGAAATCAAACATTACAATATTGCTATTTATTCTTATTTTTGTTTTTATTCTTTCTTTTTTCAAAGGTTTTCTTGAGTTTTCTGATTGTGTTTTTCCGCGATCAATTTTTCTGCGGTGAGTCTGTAGCAATGATACTCCTTCCTCGTTTTCTTCCCCGAGTCGTCTGTTTTCGTGGCTTAGCCTTTGTTCATGTATCCCCACAAGTACTGGTTCATGTATCCCCACAAGTCATTAGCCAATTAGAAGTGATTTGAAGAAAACATGAAATATTTAAACTGCGTGAGCTATCCGTGGAAATATCATAATTTGCGTCTAC
The DNA here is from genome assembly GCF_014743375.2 of Drosophila subpulchrella. Taxonomy (NCBI): domain Eukaryota; kingdom Metazoa; phylum Arthropoda; class Insecta; order Diptera; family Drosophilidae; genus Drosophila; species Drosophila subpulchrella. Next base: position 931,622 of record NC_050610.1, read on the forward strand.
TTACGATAAAATACAATTTTATGAAGTTTAATGTCACTGGCGAAGCACAATAAAATTTTTCCAAGAAAACGTTAGGTCACAATTGAAGCTGCAAACGGCGAATACAAACTTCGATTAGCGATAAAAACGTCAACAATCGTTTGACGCGACTGTGCGTGCGTGTGAGGTTAGGATATCGACTAAGTAAGCAACACACATATAGATGGCGCACAAAATCATGACAGAAGGTGAAATATTTGTAGTGGTTCATCTATCCCCGTGGTTCACCTATCCCCACTCTCCCCTATACTTTATGGGGTCGGAAACGCTTCCTTCTGCCTGTTACATACTTTCCAACGAATCTAGTATACCCTTTGACTCTACGAGTAACGGGTATAATTAGACTAGGATTCAGGTTTCAGTCCTTTTGACAATATATAACCTGGGTATTCCCTAAACTGTTGAATTGTTGAAAATTCAACAGAAAATTTCAGCAATTTAGGAACGACCCTAAAAGTTCCCTGTTGAATTTGCGATTTTAAGATGACAGCTGTTATATCAGCTGTTTGTCAGATTGTAAAATTGCCAGGCTGTGTTTACCAAAGATTATGTTTAAAATTAAGGAAAATTCCGAAAATAAGCCATAAAACTAAACTATCAGAACTGCTAACAGGCAGCATCCTATTAGATATAACTTATATGCATATTTTATACGATTGCAATTCCTCCATGTTTACAAGTGACCAGAGTTACACTCTTACTTTGAGTCGAGAACAGCGACAACTCTGGTTTTCAGCAATTAAACAAAATTTTCAACAGCCCCGAGGCTGTTGAATTGCTGAAATTTCTGACAGTTCACTTTGTATGGAGCAGCTGATTAACAGCTGATCAAAATTCAACAATTCAGCAATTCAACAGTTTAGGGAATACGCTGAACATTTTATTTTCATTTTCCCATAACAATCATAATGAAAATCAATTTAAATGCTTTTAACATTACTTATGTTTCGAAAATCAGTAACGGATATCTTTGCAAAAATATCTTTATTGTAAAATGTGGCCTGATTTTATTGATTTTTACTTCTAAAATACGTTTAACGCTTTTGTAAAACGAGTTCAACCTAGTAGCGCATGTTTTTTTTCAATGTGTATGAGAAAAACGTACTCTTTTACATGCCAGAACAACCGAATGCCTCTCTAAATTAGAATCGATGCAATGCGCGGTGACACCAAAATAACTTTTGTTGTTGGCGCTCCATATATCAGCTGTTGTACAAACGAATGGAATACCTTTAAGTATATTATTAATATCTAGTTGAACATCGACTTAATAGTTTTTCGGCAGGGTATATTAACAGGACGTCCACCAATTGCAGATAGAAGCTTCTTGTATGATGTTAGCATCTCCTCCACGATGTAGTCGCACACTTTCTGAATGATCTGCAAATATTTAAATAAACACACATTATTATATATTGAGTTATTACATTTTGTTATTAATGTAAATACCTGGGCTAAACTGCGGTTATTTTGTAAACAAACATTTTAAATAATCATTTTTTAATAATGTGCCCGCAGCCCTTTAAACTTTTTAAGTTCCTTTATGCGATTCGGCATTGGGTTTAGCGTTGTACCAATTCGGGGGAATAGCATACCACACGACCTTTTTCGTCTCCCACAGCTTCTTCATTCCACTTGGAGAAACTGCATATTTCGGCGAATTTCACATGACTCCATAAATTTTCTATTGGATTCATATCCGGAGATTGTGGGGGCCACTTCATGGAATGAAATTTTTGTCTTGAAAACCCATTTTTTACCAAAAAAGGGACGTGTGGATCATTGTCTTGTTACAAAATGGATTTTTCAGCAGAAAAACTTTTATTCCGAATGACTTCTGGAAGAATTTCTGGTAAAATTCTTAAATATTGTTCCTTTCGCATTATTCCATCAATTAACACCAAGGGACCAACTCCATTTTTAATGTGAATAAGGGTAAAATCGGGAGTCATATTTTATATATTATATGTATATCACTACTTTAATGTATTTGTGTTTATGTGATGCGATGCCGAATTCACGTTTTCATTTCGCGATTTCAGCCGATTCGTGTGTGCATAAACGCCATTTCGTGAATTCGGCAACACACGAAAGTTGACTATGATTTCAGCCTCAAAGCGTGAATTCGTGATGCGCAACCAACTTAACGCTATACAAATCAGGTGGCAACGCCGTGCATAAAAGTTGAAATTAAAACGCAAATTAAAGAAAGAAAAGGGAATAATTATTGAAATAGCCATGGAATCGAAAAGATCGTTTTGGTCAGACGCCGAGGAAACCGAGCTGCTTGGCCTGGTGAAGGAAAATAATGTATTGAACAAGCTCGATGGGAAGACCAAGCGAAACAACCTAGTTTACAGGGACCTCGCAGAATCGATGAAGGCTAAAAATATGATCAAATCCGGAGACCAAATCAAAACCAAGCTGCGAAACGCAGCAATGCAGTCAGTGGGGCTGCCAGGAAAACGTGCACCCACTTCGAGGAGTTTGATGAGATGTATGGGACTTGCCCGGTGTCTCAGGGTGTAGGTGTGGACACATCGGAGGAGGGATTTTTGGCAATTGATGGCTTCGATGACCTGGCCAATGAAGTCTTCACCGAAACTATGGTTCTCAAATTTTTTAAAAATATCGTATCAATATCTATTTATAATATCGATATATAGATGATATTTTATATTTTTTCAAATTATTTAAATTTTAATGAGGGAGGACATCACAGGCTGCTCATTTAAAATTCACAGCGCACAGTACCCTTAATATGTTGCTTAAACAAACAAGATATGAAGAAATCGAATTTTATCAAATTAGTTTCACATTTTTTATTAAATACAAGAACGCTAAAATGAAAGCTTAGGTTCTCTATATATTTTGATGCAATAATCACGAATTTGGCCAGAAAAACAGTATCCAAGAAAAGGATTGTGTTTTCGGAATTTTCTTAAATTAGGGGTTCAAAAAAACCCGAAAACTGCAAAGTGCATTAACAATTCCGGGGGAACGTATTGAACGTGACACTTATAGATGGTAAAGTTTTAAATACTTTAACCACCCAATATTTTCAAAAAGCGGTTCCATTCCAAAACAGTCATAACCAAGAGAACGCTATAGTCGATGGCCTCGACTATTAGATACCCGTTACTCAGCTGCAGCAACTCTACTTTTTAACCCTCTACCGCATACAAAGCCATTTATGGCTTCTCACTTTCAATAATTTTTTTTTGCAATAAAACGGTACATATACTAAACCGTTTTTATCACTTATTCTCTTTCAACTATTTTCTGTTAGATGTCTATACTCAGAACTTCTTTGTGTTGCCTTATCTCAAGTTTCAATCAGTTTAGTGCTTCACGAAAGTGAATTGTGGTGAAATTAAAATTAAAATTACTACACTAAAAATCAGTTTTATCACTGAAAAGTATTTTTTTTCTAAGAGAATATAAAGTTTAAAAAATAGAATTTGACTATAGGTGAGCATCACATATACTATTCTATGCAAAAAACTGTGGACGCCATATATGGCTCTATATGCAGTAAAGTAGTCAACATTCTTTCTAGTTACGTGGGAAGCAATCCTCTTACAACAAAAAAACGATTCAGTAAGAAAGACAAAAAGTATGTAGAAATCAACTCTCCTAAGGCAGTTGATGTTTACAATAATTATATGGGTGGCGTTGACTTACTGGATTCTTTACTTGGACTTTATAGAATTCAATTGCGCTCAAGAAAATGGTATAAGAAAATATTTTTTCACATGATTGATATGTGCGTAGTAAATTCATGGATTCTATGGCGTCGTAAGTCAGATCAATATATGCCACTCTTCGATTTCAAGCTTTTAGTAGCTGAGCACCTGTGCAAGGCAGGAAAGTAAAGAAGCGCGGACGATCTGCGATGACTCCAACTTCATCCCCGTGTACAAGTAGGGAAGGTACTCCTACTACCAGCAAAAGACGAAAGCACCAGGAAATTCCATTGAATTCTGTTCGGGAGGACCATATTGGGCATTTTCCCACCTGGAAAAAGCAAAGGCAACTCTGCAAAAACGATTGTTCTTTCCGCTCATACACCTTTTGTGAGAAATGCAATGTATTTCTATGCTACAACGACAAAAGAAACTGTTTCACCAACTTTTACATGAAGTTATGTATACATGCATACATGGCAAACTCTGGAATCAGCTGAATGCATACAAAGCCATATATGGCCCCATTTCCCCCACCCCAAGCTATGCCCCCCAAAAAAAAAAAGTCCAAATATATATTATTTTGGCCTAAATAAACACATAATTACATTCAAAAAATTTTTTCCTTTATTATTTCTATGCTCATGCAGTAGAGGATTAACTAACACACCAAGCCTATAGCGCATCCTAACGCCACCTATCTTCTTTTTCTATAGCGAAAACAGATGATTTACTGCAAATTTTTTTTGGTTATAACTCGTTGACTAAAATCATGATACAATTACTGAAGGTAGTCCCGTCGGCAAAATCTCGTCTCTACAATGAGTGCGAGTGAGAGGGACTCGCCCAGTAAGTGAGAGCGAATCGACAATTAAGTGTGTGGATTAACGCTTAGATGGTGCGTGGGGCTTTAAGTTGCGTGTTGTAATAAAAAGAGTTGAAGGTTTTTTTTATAGTTTAATTTTTAATAATTTAGAATTTGACAACAGGCGTTGTTTTTGTTTTTGGCTTGCAAGCCGTTTGTTGAGGTTCTTAATTCTAAAATATATTCTAATCTTAAAATAAAACTTTTTTATATCTAAATTAATATTTACATTTTCCGCTGATCTTAATAATATTTGCTTAACATTTTTGTTTTTTTGAAAATCATCATTAACAAAAACTAAAAATAGTTGCTCCAATTTTTTTAGTTTTTCTATAAACTGGACAGACGGTTTTAGGAGCCCACCGTACGACACTTCATCCACGTAAGTGAATGTCCCCTTTTTGGCTAGCTCGTTGGTGAGGTGCAATTTTTTAATTATATAGCCCGCTATATATTCCATCGCATCCTCTGTCAACTCATCCATCTCAGCCGCATCTCCGATGTTTTCAATATCTATCATTAAATCGTCGGACTCGCCTTCTATGTCTTTGACCTCTCTTTTAGAAAAATCAATATTCAGCCAATTATCTGAATTGTCTTCCTCTACATTCCCATTTCCTGGTAATAATTCTGTATTCTTGGCTGATTAGGAAATAAAGATTATTATTAAACGCATCTTCGTTCAGTCGTTTTATTTTAAATTCGGACCATTTTTTGTTGCCAACAACCATTGTTTATCCCTAAAGTGCGGTTCGCAAACTTTAGAGTAATCTCCCAACTTGCACCCAAGCGATTCTTCCCACAACGCTCTTTTTTCTAAACATTTTGGTGCTTTTAGAACTTTAACACCATCCACGTGTTTACGACACACATTGCAAAAAGTCATTTTTGCATAAGGGTTAAAATTGCCAAGAAAATGGTCCGCAGACGTGAGCCGTGAGCCGTCGAGACTACCTCGGGCAATTGTATCATGACTAAAATGATGACCAAAATATGACTTACAAATAATATCGATATTCGATATTTCGGCCTAAAATAATATCGCGTTGATAATATTTTTTTTTTATATCATCGATATATTCATTTTTTTTATATATTTTCGACATCCCTTACCGAAACAGAGGAGATTGATGAAACCAGTTCTACTGTTGATGCACCTGGACTCCTGGACATCTATGCCTAGGAGCCGCCAAACTTCAAGTAAGCATATTAATTCTCATTAACGGTAACACGATGGTAATTATACCCGTTACTCGTAGAGTAAAAGGGTATACTAGATTCGTCGGAAAGTATGTAACAGGCAGAAGGAAGCGTTTCCGACCCCATAAAGTATATATATTCTTGATCAGGATCACTAGCCGAGTCGATCTAGCCATGTCCATCTGTCCGTCTGTCCGTATGAACGCTGAGATCTCGGAAACTATAAGAGCTACAATACTGGGATTAGGCATGCAGATTTCTGAGACTCCTGCGCAGCGCAAGTTTGTTTCAGAAGACTGCTACGCCCACTCTAACGCCCACAAACCGCCCAAAACTGTGGCTCCTTCAGTTTTGATGCTAGAACAAAAATTTTAACTGAAATGTATTGGTCTCGTCAATACCTATCGATTGATTTAAAAAAACTTTGCCACGCCCACTCTAACGCCCACAACGCTTAAATTTGTCTACCGCCGGTAGGTGGCGCATTTGCTGCTTGCATATCTCCATTTTCCTTTGGTCCCTTTAGCTGAGTATCTGAGTATCTGGAAAATTCATGCTGACGTCTCTAAACCTAAAAATAAATTATATTTAGAAAAACAACCAATATCTAAACATGTATTTACTTACAAGCAATTGTTGTCAACTACAGCTTGCATGACCATCGATGTCCACCCCTTTCGATTAACGAAGTCCATGTAGCCAATCTTTGGGTTTTTAGCAGGAATGTGTGTTCCTAAATAATTGATATATAGCGTTTATAATGTGTAATTAATATTCTAGAAGGCATTTTACTGTCAATAGCTCCAATCACGTTAGGAATATGACACATTTTTATAAATGAACCTGAACTTTGGATGCATTCATCCAGTTTTGGGAATGAAATCAATACACTCGTAAGTTTCAATATTGCTTTAACAACAATATGAAAGTACTTTTGCACAGTACTTTTATGTACTCCAAATACATCCCCAACCACTCAATACTCGGCACAGGTCGCCAGTTTGTATACGCATTGCTTCTTGGCCTGCTCCGGAATCTTCGCACACTAGTTGTCCTCAGGCTGAGAGTCGCGGTTGCAGCCGGGTAAACCTGCATCAGCATCCTGTGACTCCTGGCCACCAAAAACCGTCTCGCTTTTAATAAAGCCATCGATCTTTCGTGCCTCAGAGACTTTGGAAATTAATTTTTCTGTTCTTATTTGCCGATTGTAGTGAAGAATTTAAGTTTATCCATCGCGTTGTTTGATTTGTTTATTTATTGTGAAAGTGTGACCAGACTAAATACCTAATTTTACACGTCTGGCATCTATACTGAAATCAAATCACCAAATTATGTGTCGCATAAATAGGGGTTATTTCTATATCGCGCTTTCAAGAAATCGTTACTCCCATAGCATAAACATAGTATATACTAGGCCGGATGAAAAGTCCCCGGTCTACCATAGTAAAAAAAATTTTTTTTCAAAATTCAATTTTATTATTCAACATAGTTGCCTTCGAGGGCGATACAGCGATTATAGCGATTTTCCAACTTTTCGATGCCACTTTTGTAGTACTCTTTCGGTTTATCCTCAAAATAGGCCTCAGTTTCAGCAATCACTTCATCATCGGTCTTAAATTTCTTGCCAGCGAGCATTCTTTTAAGGTCTGCAAACAGGAAATAGTCGCTGGGGGCCAGATCTGGAGAATACGGTGGAATTCGTAGCCCAATTCATAAAGTTTAGCCATCGTTTTTCCAGACTTGTGACATGGTGCATTGTCTTGGTGGAACAGCACTTTTTTCTTCTTCAAATGCGGCCGTTTCTTTGCGATTTCGGCTTTCAACCGCTCCAATAAAGCAATGTAATAGTCGCTGTTGATTGTCTGTCCCTTCTGGAGATAGTCGATGAATATTATTCCATGCGCATCCCAAAAAACAGACGCCATAACCTTTCCAGCCGACTGTTGCGTTTTTCCACGCTTTGGATTGGGTTCGTCGCTTGCTGTCCATTCAGATGATTGACGATTGGACTCTGGAGTGTAGTGATGGAGCCATTTTTCATCCATTGTCACATATCGACGGAAAAATTCGGCTTTATTGCGCTTAAAGATCTCCAAACACTGCTCCGAATCATCAACTCGTTGTTGTTTTTGATCGATTGTGAGCTCGCGCGGCACCCACTTTGCACAGAGCTTTCGCATGCCCAAATATTCGCGAATGATATGATGTACACGTTCCTTTGATATCTTCACAATGTCTGCTATCTCGCTTAACTTCATTTTACGGTCATTCAAAATAATTTTATGGATTTTTTTGATGTTTTCGTCGGTATCAGCCTCTTTTGGGCGTCCACTGCGTTCACCGTCTTCAGTGCTCATTTCACCACGTTTAAACTTAGCATACCAATCAATGATGGTTGATTTTCCTGGTGCAGACCCCGGAAACTCTTTATCAAGCCACGCTTTTGCTTCAACTGTATTTTTTCCTTTCAAAAAGCAATACTTTATTAACACACGAAATTCTTTTTTTTCCATCTTTTCAACAATAACAAAAGTAGCTTCACTCAAATCACTATAACTCCCGAACTAATTGTCCGATTGCTGTCAAATTTCGACACGTATCGTTTGAAGGTTGGTACTGAATGAAAATCATATGGAAAAAAATCTAGTAACGCCATCTATGGGTCAGACCGGGGACTTTTCATCCGGCCTGAGCTACAGTGTTAGGACTTGGCATGTGGATTCTTGGGCTTCCTGCGCAGCGCAAGTTTGTTTCAGCAGGGAGCCACGCCCACAGCGACTATAACACTAACCCGTCTAGCGAATCACTACTTCAATGTATTTATGAAACCTACCTTTATTTCGGCTCGCAAAAATGCCGTATATAGATCTCAGCGTTCATACGGACAGACGGACATGGCTAGATCGACTCGGCCAGTGATCCTGTTCAAATATACAGTGGCGTGCAAGTCTGAGTACATGTTTGCAACTATTGACTTTGGGCCCGCATAAAAAAGTTATTAGTAAAGTAAATTAAGCCAAATTTTTTGTGTTTATTCCTTGATTATTTATTAACAAATTCTTATACAAAATATTACAAAATAAACTAATTGGTCTCGTTAAGAAATAAAAAACCAAATAAACTCACATATACTCAGTTATGCTCAATTTGAATTTTTCAACAAACGCTTATTTTTTAATACTTTGTCCAAAGACCCTTGTTTATAATTACGCTATTTATTCGATCTGGCATACTTTCTGCCAAATTTTGTATGATTTCTTTTGGAATAGCTATCCATTCTTGATGGAATAGTTGCCACAACTCGTGCTGGTTTGCTGGTACCGATTCGTAGAGTCCCAATCGTCTTTTCACTATCGACCACAAATTTTCGATAGGATTGAGATCAGGACTCTGTGCTGGCCACTCCATTATCCATTCTTGATGGAATAGTTGCCACAACTCGTGCTGGTTTGCTGGTACCGATTCGTAGAGTCCCAATCGTCTTTTCACTATCGACCACAAATTTTCGATAGGATTGAGATCAGGACTCTGTGCTGGCCACTCCATTAACTTAAAATGTTGCTTTGCGATCCATTCTTTGACGACTTTGGACGTGTGTTTTGGATCGCCATCTTGTTGGAATGTGATGTCACTCTCCTTATATGCACATTTGTCAACAAAATCGCAAAGATGGGTCTGCAAAATATCAAGATAGTCCTCCTTCTTCATAGTTCCATCTATTTTCTTAATTGGTCCAACGCTCCACCAAGTAAAACAGCTCCAGACCATGACATTTCCTCCCCCATGTTTCACAGTTTCTTGTACGTGACGTTTCTGCAACGACTCTTCAGGCTTCTTCCAACAATATTGTTTACCATCCGACTGGTATCGATTGAATTTAGATTCATCAGACCATATAACTCTTTTCCAGTCATCCAGTTTTCAATTTTTATGCGCCCTTGCAAATTTTAATCGCGCTTTTATATTTTTATCGGACAAGGCCGGTTTCCTCTTTTTCACTTCTGAGGCGTATCCAATGCGCCTAAGTGCTCGACACGCTGTCCACTGGCTGACGGGCTTCCCTATGGCTGCGGATGCATCCTTGGGTTTACAATTTTTCTCATTTTTAATTTTTTGCATCATAAGCATTTGCATTTTTGCATCTGCATCAGTCAAAATTCGACGTGGACCACTTATTTGTACCTTGGGTACCGGGTTGCGCCTTTTTTGCACACGAATGACTGCTGATTGGCTGATTTTTAACTTTTTGGATATTATTCGTGTCGAACATCCATTTTCAGTTAGGTTTACTACTGAGTCTTCAACGTCTCTTGACAATTTCTTCATTTTTTTATTTTTAATACAAAAGAACAAACACACGTGAGATTTCGTACGTTTTTAGATAAAATCATTCGTAAAGCACTTCAAAACAGAAGCTTCTAAAAAACAAACGGTAAATTTCGGTAATAAGGCTTTCAATTGAATCAGCTGTGCAACTTTTGTTGAAAAGTTCAAATTGAGCATAACTGAGTATATGTGAGTTTATTTGGTTTTTTATTTCTTAATGAGACCAATTAGTTTATTTTGTAATATTTTGTATAAGAATTTGTTAATAAATAATCAAGGAATAAACACAAAAAATTTGGCTTCATTTACTTTACTAATAACTTTTTTATGTGGGCCCAAAGTCAATAGTTGCAAACATGTACTCAGACTTGCACGCCACATTTTATGCGGTCGGAAACGCTTCTTCTACATGTGACATACTTTCCGACGAATCTAGTATACCCTTTTACGCTGAAACTATAAGAGCTGCAATACTGGGATTAGACATGCAGATGCCTGAGATTCCTGCGCAGCGCAAGTTTGTTTCAGCAGAGTGCCACGCCCACTCGAACGCCCACAAGCCGCCCAAAACTGTGGCTCCTACAGTTTTGATGCTAGAATAAAAATTTAAAACTGAAATGTATTGTTCTCATCAATACCTATCGATTGACCTAAAAAAAGTTTGCCACGCTTACTTTAACGCCCACAAACTTCAAGAAAGTATGAACGTGGATATCTCGGAAACTATCAAAGATAGAGAATTGGGATATCATATTTAGATTCCGTAGCCTTGTATGCAGCGCAAGTTTGTTACGCGAATATGCCACACCCACTCTAACGCCCACAAACCGCCCAAGTCTGTGGCGCCCACAATTTTCATGGTAGATAAAAAATTTTAACAGAAATGTATTGGTCTCGTCAATACCTATCGATTGATCCAAAAAAAATATTGCCACGCCCACCCTAACGACCATAACGACCGCCGGTAGGTGGCGCATTTAAATCACGCTTTGCTGCTTGCATATCTCCATTTCCCTTTGGTCCCTTAAGCTGAGTAACGGGTATTTGATAGTAGGTACTCGAGGTACTCGACTATAGCGATCTCCCTTGTTTATGTTAAGTTTATGTATAACTTTTAATTACATGGTGTAAATTAAAAAAATACTCGTTACAAATTTTTTTGTCAACCTTTCAGATAAAAATAGCTCCCTTAAAAGTTTCCAAACTTAAGAAAAATTCAATCAGTCAATTTAAAAGTTATGTTGCGTAGCAGCCGAAAATGGAAGATATCCGATTAAGACAAATCGGAAAACTTTTTTGTTTGACTTTTGCTGGATTTTTCGACCTCGTCAGCTGGTTGCGGTGGCTTACATCGCTCCTTCTTTCTAGTCTCAAGACTCACCGTCGCGTTCTCGCCTTCTCCGCTGTTGCTTGGCGCTCTCCAGCCTCGACATCTATAAGTAGTTTTAGGACTCCTAACAGCGCTTGTGTATTGGGAAAACTTGGAAGTCTTCGGCGAATGTGTATCTTTTTAATATGAGTTTGTTATCGTGTGTTAGAGTATTATGAGGGTACTTTTGAGAACCTGGAAATGTCTTAGCGTGGATATAACGTGTCGCTAAGTATTCTGCTACTTTTGAGTGCTCTTCCTTATAACTAATGATAACTTACGTTTTTTCAAAATTGTTCTTAGCCCATTTAAACAATGATTCGGCACTCAAATTTTGCTCTGAAGGGTGTTATTACCTGTAGACTGGCCCGAGCCGCTTGCCTTTTCCATGAGCAGTTCCGAAAAAGTTCAAATCTGCTTCCATTTTGAAGTCTTCAAAGAGTTTTGTTAGACTAATCAAATTATATTTATTCTTAAAATATTGTGCAGCTTAATATGTGGACTGAAATATTTAATCTTTTTTAGATTAAGTTTCGTACTTAGAAAAGAAACGATTTTTTGTTGAAAAGCATAAAAAGCTGTCGTATTGTGTTGAAGATCATTAGGTCTTTATTGTAGTAGTAAACTACAGGTAATAGGGTGCACTGATCATTGTTGCAATGCGAGGATTGAACTTCATTTTGAGCTATGAATGAGTATACTTCGGGAAAATGCCACTGTATGATTAGTTGTCCCTCCACAAGAATTTTTTTTTTTTGTTCAAAGTACTCACTTTGCTGCTTCGCTATAGGTGCATAAGTTTAAAGCTTGATAATTTTTTCGCAGAAACTTGGCAGTACATTAACCTTCATCTTAGCTCTCTTCGTTTCTGTTCAACTTTAAAACTCTGTGCGATCAATTTCATGAGCATTAAAAACTTCCTGATTTGAACCGGAAACCGCTTTCGTCCCAGGTCAATTTAGACATTCATTAAAATGGCATTTTGATTTCGAATTTATACAAATTGGTAAATTGATAAAATCGTGAAAATGTCTTAGTTTACATTTTCGTGATGAATACAAACACATACTGTATGAGTTCCACTAGCACCAGCTAGAATGCAATGCTTAAGCCGCACCTTAGCAAACGCCGAGAAACTAACTTCAAGCCCGATGTTTTCTTGCTGGAACGACTATGCAGTTCCTTAAGATTGGAATAGATCAATCGCTTTTGAACTTGTTTTCGTGACCCATCATATTGCTTTACCGAAACATAGTCGATCTTCCCAGGCTTTTCTAGACTGTTTTCCTCTTTTTTATAAAAATTTATGATCTTGTCTAAAAGGTGGTTCGCTATTTTTTCCACCTCTTATGTTCGGTGCTGCCATAACTTCATTTTCGTTTGCAAATGACTTCGCTCTCTGAGCGATCCGAGAAGTGGTTCTGAAAAAGTTGGCTATCTTATAAGCGCTCCAGCTCTTAGGAACCATCGTCAATAGCTGAATTTGCTCAGATTTAGTCATGTCCGGAGAAATGTATCCTTTAACTGCTTGAGCATTTCTCTGCCGACCTTTTCGTAAAATTGGTTAGTTTTCTCTATCTAGTTATTTCTTGCATTTTTATCCGTTTTGCTGATAATATTTCGGGAAAAGATTCATGGAGGCACCGGTTTTTGAGAAATTTAATTTTTCTTTTGTTCAAAATTTAAAATCACAATTAAAAACAATTTTTACTTTTAAATGGTAGCCCACTTTCTCATTTTATTTCTTTTTTATATTATTGTCAATGATCCTAATGGGTCCTACCAGCGCAAGACAAACAAAAACCGATTTGTCCCAATCGGATATCTTACATTTTCTTGGTTCACGGGCTGCTACGCAACATAAATTTGGTGGAACGAACCTACATATCTCTGAGCTACTCGTGTCGATTAAGTAGCACGTAGTTTTTTTTTAAATTATACGTAATAAAAATATGCAATCTTATTGAAACCATAAAGAAAATCTCGATACGAAGAATCACTCATACAAATATGAAAATCTGTACATCTTAAAAAAGTATTCTGCCGCAAAAAAATAGTAAGGACGTGGCTCAGAGTGTTAGCGGCACGTATGGTACTTGGTGTACGAGTATGAGGGTCAGAGGTTCCAGTCCCGTTCACGCCAAATTTAGATTTTATTTCTATACCCGTTTTTCGTTGAGTAAAACTTGCGCTGTTTGTTACGCGAATATGCCACGCACACTCTAACGCCCTCAAGCTACCCAAGCCTGTGGCGCCCACAATTTTCATGCTAGAAAAAAAGTTTAATTGAAATTTATTAGTCTCGTTAATACCTATCGATTGTCCGAAAAAAGTTTACCAGGCCCACTCTAACGCCCATAACGCTTAAATCTGTCTTCTGCCCACAAAACCGTATATTGATATCGCAATCTCGCTTTGCTGCTTGCATATCTCCATCTCCCTTTGGTTCCTTTAGCTGAGTAACGAGTATCTGATAGTCGAGGTACTCCACTATAGCGATCTTCCTTTTTATACCCGTTACTCGTAGAGTAAAAGGGTATACTAGATTCGTCGGAAAGTATGTAACAGGCAGAAGGAAGCGTTTCCGACCCGTTTCCTGAGCTTCTTACGCAGCGCAAGTTTGTTTCAGTAGAAACTGTGGCTCCTACAGTTTTGATGCTAGAATAAAAATTTTAACTGAAATGTATTGTTCTTATCAATACCTATTGATTGATAAAAAAAAAAGTTTGCCACGCCCACTTTTGTTACGCGAATATGCCACGCCCACTCTAACGCCCACAAACCGCCAAAGCCTGTGGCGCCCACAATTTTCATGCTAGATACAAAATTTAAAAATGTAAAAACTGAACTGTATTGGTCTCGTCAATACCTATCGATTGACCCAAAAAAAAATTCGCCACGCCCACTCTAACGACCATAACGCTTAAATCTGTCTACCGCCGATCTCACTTTGCTGCTTGCATATCTCCATTTCCCTTTGGTTCCTTTAGCTGAGTAACGGGTATCTGATAGGCGAGGTACTCGACTATAGCGTTCTTCCTTGTTTTTATATATTTTTTTCAGAAACGAACCATTAAATTTATCTAAGGCCATAGAAGCCGCTTTAGAACAAGGAGTTATAGAGACGTCAGGTCATTTATCCGATAATGAATATGAACGTATTCTTACGTTTATACGTAAAAATGTTTGTGCTGCCAACAGAGCTAGTTTTTTACATAAGAATGCTCAACAAAAATGGCAGAACAAAATTGTCTTGACCTACAAGAGAGTTATGCAAAAGTTGAATTTAAATGAAAAAACTTTATTGAAAGAGAAGGCAGAGGAACCAATAGCTGAACTATCAGATGTTCCCCTCCCAAGTTCTATGACCTGTGAATACGAACTAGGATTAGAAATTGATCCTTATATTTCTTTGAGCTCTTCTTCAATTCCCAATCCGATAGACGAAAGTCATATTGAAGCATCATTAAAGTGTCTTCGAAAAACTTCGGATTGGGAATATAAGTTTAAATGTTGACGTGGAAATGGTAAATTTCAATCCCAATCGGGATCGCATACCAGAGTCATGTGAAATTGTAATTACTGAAATTCAAATTCAGGAGTTTCAAGAAACAGTTCTTAAATGCAAAGTTTACAGAGAAACAGAGCATAGAGCACGTAATAAGAGAACATTTTTTTTCTGTTGTTCGATAAACTTTAAGTCTATTCGTCTTAATAAGGCATCGTACGCAGCTTATGGATATTGCAAAGATCCATCCTGCCACTTCTTTTAGATTCAAGGATCATATAATGGAAATGTTAAGATTTATTCAAATATTATTGAATTAAAACATTCCATTAATGCACAAAAATAACGCAGTGCAGGGCGTTAATTCGGTTTTTGGCGAAAAAGGAAATCAATGGCACCACTGCCTTTGAATTTAGGAATACATTGGTTAATAATGCCAACGTAAACAGGGCTCTTATTGGCAACGATCAAATTATCAATAAACAATTACCGTGCTACCGAAATTTAATATCAGAGGAGAATGGTAAAGACGATTTTGAAAAAGATCCGTTTAAAGACGCCTGTGATATGAAATGCCAACACTTTTCGCACTTTATTCAGTCTTTATCGACAAAGCTGGAACAAAGAGCATATACGTTTCCTCATGAGTAAAATCAAGAAGGACACATTGCATATGGATGCCTAGTGCAATCAATAAAATTTGTGAAGAAAAGAATTCTTCTCTACTCATTGGTTTCACATATTCCCGAGCATAAAATGGTGTTTAATGTGGTACATGCCATTTTATCAAATTACGGCGCTTATGATATTGGTCGCGTTTTAGGTGAATTGAATAGGTTTTGTAAAGTCAAAAAAATTAAGCTTCCAACGCATCATTACCGATGTTAGTTTTGCTATGATACGAGCAATTTTAAAAGAATTTAATGAATTGGATATTGTCGAATACAATCGAATGTGCTATGGCTTTTTATACCGCCAACATGCTATGTTTCCCTGGCCAGCAGCCTCGTTAACGGCCGCCTCCTGTCCGCGAGGTTGGCCCCGATTCCTGCGGCGCTCTCGAGGCTCCTGGTCCTGGCGATGTCGTCGTTATGGGGGGGGGGGGGGGGGGGGGGGGGGGAATCCCCCTCCCCATTGTCTGTAAATAGGATAAATAAATGATTAGAACTTGATTTTAATTATTAATACATATTAATAAACTTACGTATTTGATTAACGAGACACCTCGTCTCGTAACGACATCTTTTCTCCGGTCTTATATATAATATAAACACGACGCAAGGCTGAAAACGCAAAAAAATGCGATGATTATGAAGATTTTTTTGTTTCGGTGGCGGATGATTTATTTCATATTTTCATATTGCACGGTGAGGAGACGGGAGGTGGGACACGTAAGGTGTCGGCAAAAAAAAGATAGCGAAAAACGTAAGCCACAGTGTCAGTAAAAAAGGGAGATAGCCTCTAGAGGTGTCAAAACATCGATGAAAACATCGATGCATCGATGTTTTTGAAATTTTCTAAATCATCGATGTTTTTTTTCAACCATCGATGTTTCTGATGGACCCGAAATACAAGCTGCCGAGCCGCAATTACTTCCGCGACGTAATGCTCCCCAAGTTGTTCGTGGTCAATTACGTGGCAATCACAACAGACGGATGGACTTCCCTGGCGAATGAAGCATATATAACCGTAACTTGCCATTTCGTAAACAAAAACTTTGAGCTGATTACAGCAGTTTTGTCAACAGCAACACTTGCAACGACCACTTATCACTCAGCAGCGAACGTAGCTGAATCTCTCATGCAAGTTTTATCTGAGTGGGGGTTCCAGAAAAAAGTCGTAAGTATTGTGACGGATAACGACGCGACAATGAAGAAGGCGTGCGAGGATATGTCTCTGAAGCACATTCCGTGTTTTGCACACACAATTAATTTGCTTGTGCAAGAAATCCTTAAAATGGAAATTCTTCGCCCTGTACTCACCAAATGCAAATCGATAGTGGCATTTATTGAGCGGAGTTCCACGACCATGGCCAAGTTTAAGGTGGCTCAAAATTGCACAGACCCCCTAACTCTAATTCAAGAGGTACCGACCAGATGGAACAGTGCGTACCATATGATTGAACGAATTTTGGCCACTAAGGATGCACTAACCATTGCTTTGCTGGGCACTGCAAAGGCCCCTTTGCCCTTTGTGCCAGAGGATCTCGAGATCTTAGAAGAACTGTGCACGTTATTGAGTCCTTTCGACAAAGCGACAAACAAGATTTCGGGTTAAAAGTACCCCACGATATCTTTGATTATTCCTATTATTAGCGAAATGCAAATTCAAATAACTAGCTTAAAGGACAGTTTTAAAACACCAGGGGTCATACTAGCCTTTGATGCTATTGATGGACGCTTTGCGAACAGTAACAAGGATTGCCACGATAATTGAGCCCAGGTTCAAAAAACAGGGTTTTTGCACCCGGAGCAATGCCGACCAGGCATGCCATGGGTTGGAGGAGGAGCTCATCATTGCCATAAGAAAGTTGTCTGCGTCGGAAAAGCCTGCACCACCAAGCCAGACTAACCATCGGACTATTTCACTTGCTTGCAAGCAAAATTGCAAATAGTTATGCTCAGGCAGCATATTGAAACTTCAAGTGAGGCCGAAGTGTGCGAGCCGTTGCAATATTGGAAGGTTAGTTTCTAAATTGTTTTATGTCATTATTTTTATTAATTTATTATACTTTCAGGAATCGTCGAACAGTATGGCGCCCTTTAAAGAAGTGGTCAAAAAATTTATATGTATCCCTGCCACTTCCAGCGAGTCAGAAAGAGCCTTCAGCAAGGCGGGGCAAATTATTTCTGACCGCAGGACGCGCCTATAGCCTGACGTCGTCGACAAACTTATGTTTATTAACAAAAATTATAGTTTTCTTAAAAATGTTTAATTTAGTTATAAGAAATGATCTCCGAAATGATCTCTCTCTCAGTCTAAAACACCAAGTGAATAAATGTTTTGTTTTCTATTTTTAATACAACCACAAGTGTGCATTTTAATAATTAAAAAAATTTAGGTAATTCTTAAATGGTCGGGCCGGAATTATTAATTATTAATTAACAAAAATTCGTATTTAGAGGGCGATGAAACAAGAATTTTGGTGTAAAAATTATTTTGGGGACGCGCTTAGTTTAGCCAGGAGAAATTTTTAAAGTTTGCCTCCTTACCAAATCGACCCTTTTCAGGGCTACATAATATTCATTAAAGAGTTGCAAATTTCAAATGATTTATATACTTGTCACATATAAGCATAAATGTATGTATATTTTGTGTATAAGTAAAGATACACTTACAGTTATTGGTGTTTATTTTAAACACACATGTTAAATGCAACTTAAATCATTGCAAATTACTAAAAATAAAACCAACAAAAACAAAAATTAAAAACAATAAGAAAAAATGAAAAACATTAACATTAACGTAAAATTATGTGTGTGGTGTGTCTGTGTGCGTGCCCGCTGTTGGTTTTCGGCGATCGCCAAGGGTTTTTTAAGTGCAATTTGGTCTAACTTTAAAAATTTCTCCTGGCTGAACTAGGCGCGTCCCCAAAATAATTTTTACATCAAAATTCATGATTCATCGCCCTCTAAATATGGATTTTTGTTAATTAGTCGGGTCGTTCCGGCTCGACTATTTAAGAATTACCAAAATTTAATTTTAATTTTTTAAAACATCGATGTTTCATCGATGTTTTGGGTGAAAAACATCGAAAACATCGATGTCTCAATACATCGATGTTTTGACACCTTAACTACTACTACTTAACTCACATAATCCAGACACGTTTTATGCTCCCGACCGACGACCGAACCGAAATATAATTAAAAACTTAGTTATAATTAATAATTATAAATAAAAAACTTACAAAGTTGGCTTTTCCATTTCGTTTCTTGTTTTTATTAAAAAACAGTGTGCCAAAACGAAGTGAGGAACCCGATCGTGGGTGTAAAATTATTCGATACAATATTATGTAAAATGTAAGTAATGGTAATAAATTAAAATCTATAAATCCAAATGACCAAATGAAATAAGCAAAATAATAATAAATAAAAAATGAATCTAAACTTTATAGAATATTCAATTTGATTATTCGATATTCGAATATTCGATATCTACCTCACAACTAAACGTTTTCCAACATTGCATTCCAGCATTCTGGCGCGCGTCCTTTTCGCTTTTTTTCGGGGCTTTTTCGTTTTTTTCGTTTTGAAAAAAAAGTTTAAGAGTGAGTGTGTGTTGTTGTGGTGTTAATTTAATTTATTAATTACATATATTTTTCCAGATGCAACGTGGAAGGGGCGGATATTACCCACGCCGGTACCAAAAACCCTACGCCTACGCGGCACCTGCTCCCAGGCCCTACCGACACCCTGCACCGGCCGCCCCACTTCCCGTGGCACCACCAGCTGCAGCTCCAGCTCCCCAACCAAACAGAGCCGGTCGCGAGGTCCGGCGGGCCGTCGCGGCGGTGGTGGTGGACAGGGTGCCGGAGGGGGAGGCCACGGTGGATCGGCCGATCCTCCGGCGGGAGATGACAAGGGTGCTCGAGCGGGAGCGCGAGATGGCCCGCATCCTCATGGCGGCCGGAGGGGGCGGAACCGACACTTTAAAGGAGTTCATTCGTCTTGCAATAGACGATCCAGTGAAGGTGGCTGGTTTCCTAGGTGCCATCAAGGTGCCCACCCCGGAGTCCCAGCAGTTGCAGGCAATCCAGCACCAGCTGCAGCAAATTCAGGGTCAACTGAACTTACAAAATCAGTAAATCTGTAATAAGCAAAGCAAAACAAACAAAATTTGTATTCCAATACAATATTCCATTTGCAAATAAAAGAAAGTAAATAAACGTCGTTTTCTGAATTTATTTTAAATTAGTGTAAATTGGGATAAAAATCATAGGGCATAATGGAATGGACTTTTAATCTGTAAAATGGCAAAGACTGGACGGATAAGGTCACCGCGTCCAAGAAGAGCTGTGTGTTTTGTAGCATGGGTTCACTGAATATGTCTTCCATTTCCCCATGCTTCTTAGGTGTTCAGGTTGATTTTCTTGAACACCTCGTCGGCGTTGTCCTCAATCAATTTTATTGGCCATCAGTTGGATCAGTTGGAGCACTGGTTTCGCTAGGTTTGTAGGATCTCTCTAGGGTCTCTAGGGGGAGGCCCCCTTTCTGGGTGTCTGAGAAAGATGTGTCGACAAAAAGTCCCAGTTGCTGCCTGTCTCCGCCGCCTGTGTCCCAAGAGCTCCTCCTTGCGTCCATCCAGCAGATGGTCCTCGCGCTTGGCATGGCTTCCGCCGGGTGCTTCGTCGATCAGTCCAAGACTTCTCTTATTGCTCGAAAATGCCTTATTCGGTTATTCGGCTTATTCGGCTCATAAAAAAATCATACTGCAATAAATTCTTTCCCAATTCAAAAAATTCAAAAAACCAAAACCAAAACCAAAACCAAAAAAAAACAAAACAGCAAAACAGAGAGCAGGAATCTCGGAGCGGGACGTAAGAAAACGTAAGTGTCGGCCGAACGTAAGTGTCAGTGAAAAAGGGAGATGCAAGATGTGCTCTCAGCGAAATCGGGAGTGATGCCACACTTTCAGCTTGCTTTTATCGAAGTATCGATATAGGGTATCGATTTAAGGTTAATGTGTTCCCAGTTACAATTTTGGAAAAAATTAAACATAATTTTTTCACATGGCTAGTGTCCTGGATTCATTTTTTCCATAATGGTTCATGTCTTGGATCTTTGTGGTTCAAATTTGAATCTGGCGGCACTTCTTTTAACTATTTATCTTCCCCCACTTTAAAGCGATTATCTCAATAACTGACGGCTTTATCGTTATGATTTTTTCACTGAACTTGCTTTAGGCGATCACCAATCTGCCAATATACCGTGCATGTTGGTACAACGTCTGAGAGTTGAGCCCTGTGCAATTTAATATTTGCCCCCATTTTTATATGGGGAAAACCCGAGGTGCGTTCACTGTTAAGCTGTGACATAAATCACCAATTTGCAAAGTTGAGAAATTGACTAGAAAGACATTTGAGTTTCATTCATCCCCAAATGAAAGTTTTTCTAGCTCGATGCTTTTTGATTTATTTCCTACCTCAGTCTATCCATATTGAAATTTTCCTTCCTTTGACTAGAGCGCCTAAAATGTTGCCTTTATCTTATTTACACACGCCCTCAAATACATCATGCATAATATCGAAACAAATATTTTCAAGAACATAAATTGTGGGAATAAATCTTTAAAAATGCAAACGCGTTCTTAAGCTAAAGCCTATAGGCTATAGTTGTTCAGCATAATTAATTCTGTTCCTCAGATGGGACTCTGACTGTTCAGTATCCAGTTTCATTATTCTTTAGGTTTTGTACAAGCTCTGCAATATATTTTGGAATTATATGACTGCACGAAGCCATAAATTCCATTAACAGCCAAATTATCTCCAACTATTAGACCCAAAACAAAGCGAACTGTAAATCCTCCATTGTCAGTTGTTAGCAGTATACTATTTTCTAATATTTTAAGTTCTTGTACAAGATGGAAAATTGATTTTTCATTTCTGCACTTTATAACTGAAATGTATTTTTCTCCTCAATACCTATCGAATGACCACGCCCACTTTAACGCCCAAAACCGCCCACGAAAATCGTAAATTTGAACGCTGATATCTCGGAAACTATCAAAGATGGAAAATTGGGAAGATAGAGATTTAGGTTCCGTAGCTTTGTACGCAGCGCAAGTTTGTTATGGTAATATGCCACGCCTACTCTAAAGCCCACAAACCGCCCAAGCCTGTGGCGCCCACAATTTTCATGCTAGCGAAAAATTTTTGCATAAACTTCCGTTTAACTCCAACGCCCGATTTTGTTCAAACTACATATATCGAGGTGTTTTTGGGTCCTGTAGTTGGCCAAAGTTGGCGCAAGTAACGGGATCTTGGAAAATAACAAAAATAACGAAAATATAAAGAAAATCAAAATATGTTTCAGACAAGAACAAAAGATATTTATAAAACGGCTCTTTTTTGTTATAATAATTTTTTCCGAAAACCTAATGGTTTTCGAAAAAACATAAAAGAAACATTTTAAATGGGAGGTGAATATTTAAAAATATAGCAATATCCCGCCATAAAAATGGCGTCAGATAGTTTCGATTAATCGATAACAGCATTTTAGGTGGTGGACCTTTTTCGACTTTTTGTATGATATATTGTGCTTATGTTACAAATTACGAAATGTACAAGTAAAAAAAAAGAATGAGGTGCACACATACATACCGAGTATAGTAAGACCCGAGAAAGTAAAGCGCCGCAGGGAAAAATATTTTTAAACGAAAATCGCACCGATTTTCGCTATAAATGCATGAGTTTTAAGTTTGATCATTTTATCGCAGGAAAATAAAAATATAAAATTCTATGCGATTAATTCATTCAGGTGGCATTTTGAATTGGAAGTTTTACAAATTGTTAAATTGATAAAATCGTGAAAACGTCGTGGTTGATGGGCACTATTGGCTGCCTCTATCATAAGTCTTACATTTTCGTGATGAACCCAAACACATACTGTATGGGTTCCACTATCACCAGCTAGAATGCAATGCTTAGGCCGCAGTTTAGCAAACGCCGAAAAACTAACTTCAAGTCCGATGTTTTCTTCCTTGAACGACCGATGCAGTTGATTAATCGCTTTTGAACTTGTTTTCGTGACCCATCAGATTGTTTCACCGAAACATAGTCGATCTTCCGAGGCTTTTCTCGACTGTTTTCCTCTTTTTTTTTAAATTTATAATCTTGTCTTAAAGGTGGTTCGCCTTTTTTTCCACCTCTTATGTTCGGTGCTGCAATAACTTCATTTTCGTTTGCAAATGACTTCGCTCTCTGAGCGATCCGAGAAGTGGTTCTGAAAAAGTTGGCTATCTTATAAGCGCTCCAGCTGTTAGGAACCATCGTCAATAGCTGAATTTGCTCAGATTTAGTCATGTCCGGAGAAATGTATCCTTTAACTGCTTGAGCATTTCTCTGCCGACCTTTTCGTAAAATTGGTTAGTTTTCTCTATCTGGTTATTTTCTTGCATTTTTATCCGTTTTGCTGATGATATTTCGGGAAAAGATTCATAGAAGCACCGGTTTTTTAAAATTTTCATTTTTCTATTGATTAGAATTTTAAAGCACAATTAAAAACGATTTCGTAGATTTTACTTTTAAATTGTCAACTTTTACTTTGTCAATGATCCTATAAAAAATGAATTCTACCAGCGCAAGACAAACAATAAAGTTTTCCGACTTGTCCCAATCGGATATCTTGCATTTTCTTGGGTCATGGGCTGCTACGCAACATAAATTTGGTGGGACAAACGTACAATATCTCTGGGCTAGTCGCTTCGTTTAAGAAGCGCGTAGAGCGGTCGAAAGCAGTTCGTTACAACATAATTTAAAAATAATAACAAGAAAAGACTGCTTTGATTTTTATTTAATATAAACTGTTTTAATTAATTTTTGGAAAACCCATGG
Organism: Drosophila subpulchrella; assembly: GCF_014743375.2. Classification (NCBI taxonomy): domain Eukaryota; kingdom Metazoa; phylum Arthropoda; class Insecta; order Diptera; family Drosophilidae; genus Drosophila; species Drosophila subpulchrella. The sequence goes on from NC_050610.1 coordinate 955,169, forward strand.
AGGTCCCACTTTAATATTTGTAGGGTTCAACAAGAATTATGTATAGAACATTATACTCATTTTTTATAAAAATTAAAAATACCAACTTGCAGCAAACCGCGATTGAATTTTTTTTAAAGTTTGGACTATAAGTTGCTTTGAAACTTTCATGGGAGTTATTTTTATCTGAAAGGTTGGCAAATATAATAATTAAGGAGTATTTTTCTTTACACCATGTAATTTAAAGTTATACATAATCTAAAACAAAAAGTCATCGCCATATCTTTGCTTCTATCAAATAGATAAATATTTTTTTTTAAATTCTATATAAATGGTATAATATCGTGATAAAAATATGAAACCATTTTGAGACCATAAAGAAAATCTCGATACGTTTCACAAAGAATCACTCCTTTATTTAGTTTAGCATGCAGACGAGAAAACTGTCCTTAATGTTAAAATAAGAATCAAACCCAAATGCACAACATACGCAAGCCAAATAAAATGTAATTTAAAAATTATACAACAAAATTTTAGGAGTGCATATGTTTTTTCCTTGTTTTAGAGAAATTATGAAGTGAGCTATTCTGATAATTTTTCTAGTTGTACTTTTATTTTTTGTGCAGTTAGTGATCGATAAATTTGAAAGCTTCACTCGTTTCCGCACCACCATTGAGGTAGAGTGACCGGCGCATTTTTTTTAAAGTGGTGTCCCGCTTAGGCATAGTTCACGAGCTCTTAGATTTTAATAAAAATATCAAATGCCCTGGAGAGCATGAGCCAGCAGTCTCAAAGGAAAGTCAAATCAACAAAAAAGCAGGGAGACGTGTTTTAACCAGATCAATTTCAGATCAAAATCAAAATCAAATATAATGTTATAGATCAAAATCGTCTTTACCATTCTCCTCTGATATTAAATTTCGGTAGCACGATAATTGTTTATTGATAATTTGATCGTTGCCAATAAGAGCCCTGTTTGCGTTGGCATTTATTTATATATTTTATTTATTATTTATTTTATTTATTTCTTTTTGTGCATTAATGGAATGTTTTAATTCAATTCTATTTGAATAAATTTTAACATTTCCATTATATGATCCTTGAAACTAAAAGAAGTTGCAGGATGGATCTTTGCAATATTCATAAGCTGCGTAGGATGCCTTATTAAGACGAATAGACTTAAAGTTTATCGAACAAGCATTTTTTACAGAAAAAAAATGTTCTCTTATTGCGTGCTCTATGCTCTGTTTCTCTGTAAACTTTGCACAGCATTTAAGAACTGTTTCTTGAAACTCCTGAATTTGAATTTCAGCAATTAAAATTGCACATGACTCTGTAAGCGCTCGCGATTGGGATTGAAATTTTTCATTTCCACGTCAACACTTTAACTCACATTCCCAATCCGACAAGTTTTTCGAAGACACTTTAATGATGCTTATATATGACTTTCGTCTATCGGATTGGGAATTGAAGAAGAGCTTAAAGAAATTTAAGGATCAATTTCTAATCGTAGTTCGTCTTTAAAGGACACAGAACTTGGGAGAGGAACATCTGATAGTTCAGATATTGGTTCCTCTGCCTTCTCTTCCAAAAAGTTTTTTCATTTAAGGGGGTATTCTAGTCTAGAGGCTCTAGTTTCGAGCCTTTTATAACAAGTAATTAAAAGTAAACAATTGATATTTTTAGTGTCGGGTTTTTTATCATTTGTTTATTTAACTTAGAAGAGTACATAAAATAAAATTTAAAAAAAAAAATTTTTTTTCATCGAGTTATGCGTCCTTGAAGTAGAGGGGGAAAAAAAAAGGCCGTGTCCTCGTCGCCATGATTTCTACCATTGTGGTCATCTTAAAAAAAAAAAAAAAAAAGATTCTTAATCAGTACGAATGTCGCTGTCATGAACCAGCAAAACTAAAAAAAAATTTTTTTTTTTTATCAATTTTTTTAAAAATATTACAAATTTTAAATTCTTAATTTTTGTTGGTTCATGCGATAGAGAGATATTGAAAGAATATTCATGCCAAATTTTAAGTAAATCGGCTGATTAGAACTTGAAATATTATGGCTACCGTATCAGAAAAAGTAGTTTGGAGAAAAACGCGTTTAAAGTTTTACGTTAAATTTCAGGCAGTGTAACTGATAGAATAGCACGTATAACTTACATTCTCTTAGTCAGCCATAATTTTAAAAATAATTTGAATTTTGAAAAATCCGTTTAGGGAGATATTTTTAAATATCTAAACTATCGAATTATGAAAAAAAAAAATTTTCGATTTTTTTAAATTTCTAGACTAGAATACCCCCTTAAAATAAACTTTTGCAGAACTATCTTGTAGCTCAAGACAATTTTTTTCGGCCATTTTTTTCGAGCATTCTTAAGCCTAGTACTCAGATCGGCTAAGGGTTTCACTAGTCGAAAAATCTTATTCTTTTTAGTGTGACCGAAGTTTTCAAAGTTCACCCGCCATACATGTGGCATGGTCTTACTGTCAAGCAGCTGGGTTTGTTGACAAACGGAAAACAAATCAATTGGAGCAATTTAAAAAAGAAGAGTCTGCTGGTGCACAAAGAAATTAAAATAAAAATAAATGAAATTGTCAACGAATGTTTTAATTTATGTAAATTAGAAGCTTAAGGCTTCCTTCTCGTCCCACGGATGCTTCGCCATCTTTCCCGCGCCATCTGTAGTCCAGCTCCGAGCTGGCCAATAATGGCTGGTAATGGCTCCTCCAGCTGTCCCTTTGCGGGCTACCTTATTTCCTCCTCCCTATAGAAGCCGGCGCATCCTCTATCTCCGCTCCATCACCAGCTGCCAAGTAGCTGGTGAAGGAGGAGTCCTCAATGGAGAGCTCGTCGGAGATCGAGCGATGTTCCATGTTCCTTCCCACTGGGATTCTCTAGTGGATCCCCTCCAGCGCTTCAACTATTCAGCGGATTTGCCCCGTTGTGGTATTGCTTCCTGTCGGTCAAGTCCCACAACAATGGACAACACCTTGAATTAGCCGTCCTTTTTCATCTGCACTGACCTTTAGCCGTTTTGGGTGTTTTTCTTCCATTTTTAATTTTTAAATTCCCCACCGCTTCTGCACGAACACCGCCAAAGATTAAATTTCTTATTCTTTGGGCCGCGGCTAACGGCGTTCATCGAAAATTCACTCGCGAAATCTGGTATTTTTTCTGGTATTTCCTTAGCTCATCTGAGTACCGCGCTGAAAAACAGACCCGACGAAAACCTTTAGCCGCCTGTTTGCCTCTCGCTCACTCCTATGGTTAGCTCGCGGTTTTCGTCGATGTGAGTACTAGGCTTTATGTAAAAAACTAGGGGCCGTCCATATACCACGAGGACAGTTTTGGGGGGAGGGGGGGGGGGGGGGGGGGGTCCTCAAAAGTAGAGCTGGAGAACAATCGATGGAAACATCGATAGTATCGATTGTCTCAAAATTTCGTGAAAGTCGATTGTTTTTTCTCACTATCGATGGTTTTCCTTTCTTCGAAAAAGAAAATTTGTATTCCAATGATTCTGTAAGGAAAGTAGGGATTGACAAAAGGGTTATGCTCATGATTACGCGGGATGTGCAGCCATTTAGTGTAGTAACTGATAATGGTTTTAAAGATTTAGCAGAGTATTGTGACCCGCGGTATAAAATGCCCAGCAAAACTCATTTTCGAGACAAAATGCTTCCATCGGAATATCAATCTTTAAAAAGCAAGCTAATGTCAATATTGGCAAATACTGAACATATAAGTGTGACAACAGACGGCTGGACATCAAGAGCCAATGAGGGCTACATTACAGTGACATGTCATTTTATTGATTCCAATTTTTCAATGAAATCAGCCGTCCTTGCCACCAGAAAGCTTTTTAATCCAACCAATCACACTGCCGCCAATGTTGCGGAGACATTACAGGACATTTTTTTAGAATGGTCCGTGCTGCACAAGATTACTACGATAGTGACGGACAATGATGCTACAATGAAAAAAGCTTGCGATCTTCTTAAAATTAAACATCTGCCGTGCTTCGCACATACTTTAAACTTGCTCGTCCAGGAGGTATTGAAAGTGCAAAGTTTTTCTGAGATTATGATCCATGAGTATGTACAATCTTCCTTATTTTTCAGTACGAAACACCGAGGACCTAAAGGCAGGCGAGGTCTCATGGTTCCCACAAGCCCACATGGGGACTAAACGTGGATGAGATCCGCAAGGTCTACCGGGACAGGCTAGAGAGGGTTCATGACTGCTTGGAGTGCGGCGTCATCCTCCACAGCCACAAAGCCCTAGCCGAGCATGAGAAGTTGGACGACCACGTCCAGGAAGAGGAGCGAATCGAAAAGTTTTTTAATTCCAAGGTAAAATCTATGTGTCCAATCTGTGGAGCAAAAGCTGGAAACAAAACGAAGCTGAGGAACCACGTGATCAGGCACTTCCGGTGGACCTTTGATTGCAAACAGTGTCCCAAGATGTTTTGCTTAATCAGGAGCTACAGGGACCATCGACATCCGCCAATTTCAAAGGAAAAAAAATATGCCTGCGAATGTGGCTGCACTCGTCGAGAAGCGCAATTTAAGACTGCACAAGTCCAGCTTGATTCATAGAAAAAGAATGGTAAGTGGATATATATATTGTATATTATTTGGTTATAACTTTCCATTTCCTTATACAGGCCTTTATAAAACCCCAAGCCCAAGACGCAGAGCCGATCGCGGAGCCGGAGACCGTTGGCGACTTAATGGCTCTCATAATGGACGAGTCCTTCCCTGACTTGTTCGAATAAACATATATATATAATATATTCATTATCTACTTTTGTTTTGGATTGCCGACATAATGGGCCTTATCGACAATCTTGCCATTTGGATAGGGGGATAATTTTGAATTTGATTTTAAAAAAATTATTGCTTTATCTACTTTAAGACCTTTAGGTTTAATAATTTAGCTTTATGTGGGATACCTTTTTGAATTGATATATTGAATGACGAAAGTTGAGTAGTATAAGAGTAGTAGAAGAAGTAGTAGGGACAAATCTGGCCACCGGGGGCGTTTTCTACTTTTTGCATTTCATTTTACATTTCAACGTAAGTCCCCAAAAAGCGCACGTAAAATGTAAGTCCCCTAAATGCGCATGTAAAAAAATGTCCGAGCGATAGGGAAGTGCGCAGCCCATTTCAATTGTTGAAAACGAGGGTTTTATCAACCTCTTCCAAATTGTTGATCCCAAATATAAAGTACCAAGTCGGTACCAGATTCGCGATATCTATCTAAAAAACATGCATTTAAGTATGATCGCAAAACTTCAAGACATCTTATGCAAGATAAAATATTGTGCAATCACGACTGACGGATGGACATCAAAAGCGAACACTAATTATTTGACAATAACCTGCCACTTCATTAGTGATTTTGAGCTGAAGTCGGTGGTTTTGTCAACCATGCCTCTTGTCAATGAACATAATGACACCGGGCAAAATATTGCACACACTTTGGAGCTCGCGTTGAATGAATGGCATATTTTTAACAAAGTGGTTGCTATAGTCACGGACAACGCAGCTACGATGTTAAATGCGTGCAAACTTCTTAAGAAGCGTCATTTGGGATGTTTCGCTCATACCCTAAATCTTGTTGTACAAGATGTTTTGTCCTCATCGCTTGTCAAGTCGGCACTTGGTAAGTGCAAAGCATTTGTGACGTATTTTAAAAGTAGCGCCACTGCTTATGCCAAATTAAAGACGGCTCAAGGTGATAATCCATATAGCCTAATTCAAGAAGTGTCAACCCGCTGGAATAGCGCGTTCAATATGCTGAAAAGATTTTTGCAACTGAAAAATGAAATCAGCTCAGTTCTGTTAAATACTCCGAAGTCGGAGCAGATGTTAAATGCAGATGAAATAAACCTGCTGACTGACATTTGCGAGCTTTTATTATGTCTCTGGCGATACAAAGGTGACAATTTCTTTAATAATACCGGTGGCGTGCGGATTGTACTTAAACCTAGAAAAAATTACAATCAAATTGCAAACCACAGAAGGACTTGAAGTCTGTGAATTATTAAAGGAGTTGAAGCTCGATTGTTTCAGTTCGATAAAAGGACGGTAACTAGGATTGCCACTATGTTGGATCCGAGATTTAAGAAGGAGGCCTTTAGAAGTCCTTTCAACGCCGCGGAGGCCATGAAGGCGTTAGAGGATGAGCTAACATTTTCTCCTACAATCGAAGTAGAGCCAGAAGAACAATCACAAATAGAGGTAGACGGATTGTCCCTAATTGGGTACGTTCAAGAAAAATGTCAAACTAAAATCAAAAACAAGAAAGGAAGTTAGCTTCGGCAAGCCGAAGCTTATATACCCTTGCAGCTATAATTATTAAATTTAAAAACACAAAAAATGATATTCCCAATAGTATAAGATAATATGTCAAAAAACACCGAAGCTATAATTTGTTTCATATTATTTTCCTACCAATTTTCCGATCGTTCCTATGGCAGCTATATGATATAGTCGTCCGATTTTGATAAAATTAAATTCGAAACTCAGAACTAATTAAAAAATGTTATTTCCAAGCGTAGGAGGTTATATGTTAAAAAACACCGAAGCTATAATTTGTTTCATATTATTTTCCTACCAATTTTGCGATCGTTCCTATGGCAGCTATATGACATAGTCGTCCGATTTTGATAAAATTTAATTCGAAATTCAGAACTAATTAAAAAATGTTATTTCCAAGCGTTGGAGGTTATATGTTGAAAAACACCGAAGCTAAAATTTTTTTCATATTATTTTTCCACAAATTTTCCGATCGTTCCTATGGCAGCTATATGATATAGTCGTCCGATTTCGATAAAATTTAATTCAAAATTCAAAATTATTTAAAAATTGTTATTTCCAAGCTTAGGAGTTTATATGCTAAAAAACACCAAAGATATAATTTTTTTTCATTTTTTTGTCCGATTATTCCTATGGGAGCTATAAGATATAGTTGTCCGATCCGGCTGGTTCCGACTTATATACTACCTGCAAAAGATATAAGACTTTTGGGAAAGTTTCAGCCCGATAGCTTTAAAACTGAGAGACTAGTTTGCGTAGAAACGGACGGACAGACGGACAGACGGACAGACGGACAGACGGACAGACGGACAGACGGACAGACGGACAGACGGACATGGCTAGATCGACTCGTCTAGTCATGCTGATCAAGAATATATATACTTTATGGGGTCGGAAACGTCTCCTTCACTGCGTTGCAAACTTCTGACTGAAATCAATATACCCTCTGCAAGGGTATAACAAGAGGGTGGACTCAATCTTGGCACTTAGGCAGTACACAAAGAAGCCTAACTCTATGCAGTCTCTGGATCCTCTTACGTATTGAAAGGTAATTAATAAAAACAATATTTTTCAAATTATATAAAATGTTTAAAAATTATATATGTATCCGTTTTCTTATCTACAGACTCATTTCTTGGAATACCCAAGCTTGGCTGAAGTCGTCAAGCGGTACCTCTGCTTCCCGGCTTCATCTACCGAATCGGAGAGGATGTTTAGTAGAACCGGTCAAATTAGGCGAACTTCTTTGAAGCCAAAGCATTTAAACACGCTCCTTATGCTTAACAAAAATCAGTGGCTGCTGGACTTAATTTTTTGTGGTACAAAGTCATTAAGAGCAGTTTTCCAAAGAATGGATTATCTAAACTTGTTATTTTATTTTTTATCAAACGTTTTCTTTGTTTAATTCGTAATCAACAACAATTCCCGAGGAACGGATGATCTCTCTTTTGTTCATCTCATTATATTCATTATAATCTCAAGTAGTTCTAACCTTATTTAATTTATAATCAACTATATCAATATCATGTAATTCCCGAGGAACGGATGATCTCGCTTTTGTTAATTTCATTATAATCATTATTATCTTAACTGGTTCTTAACTTTAATTTATAATCATGTTTTCGCTTATAATTATAATCAATAAAAAAAAAAGTTTATGAAATGTGCTTGGTTTTTCATTAATAGTTTTAATGTTCTCGATTTTAGCATCAGAAGGCAAACGATAATGGCTTATAACGACTTTTTAAAGCATACGAGAATTTTTAAGTTTTCCGACTTATGAATAAAAAAAAAAATATAATATAATTGTTATAATCAAAATCTTTTAAATTTTTAACCTATTTGTTTATATGTGTGTTTAAAAGTTTAATACATTGTATGGTTTTTGTCGCAGCTGTATTCATACCTCGCAATTAAAAAAATTGAAAGCAAATAGGCTTAAAATACGAAATAAAAAATTAAATAATAATTCGATTGATATTATCGAAAATATCGATGGTTTGGACTATCACTATCGAAAACATCGAGTAGGGGCACTATCGATGTTTTTACAGCTCTACCCTACAGTACTGCCTGTACTGAAAGGTACGTACTCCCTTAAAAACTACTACTGGTTTGAAATATTTTTATTAACTAAAAAACTATTTTTTAAATTTTAGAACGCATTTGTGCTTAAGTGCTTAAAATATGTCCACGTGGTATATGGACGGCCCCTAGCTCTGTTGGCAGCACAAACATTTTTACGTATAAACGTAAGAATACGTTCATATTCATTATCGGATAAATGACCTGACGTCACTATAACTCCTTGTTCTAAAGCGGCTTCTATGGCCTTAGATAAATTTATATGATGGACTTTGATGCACTACGAGCAGTACAAACAAGTGGCCCAACGACACCAAGCACGTGCTTGTTACGCGCGGGGCCCTTCTATCAATTTGGCCAAAAATGAGAGTTCGCGGGGAAGATACAAAAAACAAATAGAGACGGGACACAAATGAAAATAAAAGAAGCAACTAAGAACGAAGCATATAAGTTAAAATATTAGTTTTTAATATCGGGATAGAAGTTGATGTGCACATTAAATGGTAAAGATTGTTATAATTATTACATAGAACGCGAAAGGGCTCGCGCAGACAAAAATTTGATGTACATCGTGGCAAATTAAGGGGATTACAATTTCGTGTTAGTCTAGCAGGGACATTGAAAGTTAGGCGGTTTACAAGTTCTACAGAATCAATATCACCTCTAATAAGATTTTGCATAAAAATAGTACCAAGCATTGTTCTACGATTTACAAGTGTAGGTAAATTAAGCAATAGTAATCTACTCTGATAGGAAGGAAGCCTTACGTTCTGATCCCAGTTCAAACTACGATGGGCAAAAGAAGAAATTTTTTTTGTACCGACTCAATACGGTCAATGTGCACTTGATATTGTGGACTCGAAACCGAAGAACAATATTCCAAAATAGGACGGACAAGGGAGGTAAATAATAATTTGGTTGTATAAGGGTCATCAAATTCTTTTGACCAACGCTTTATAAAGCCAAGAACAAGAAAGCAGTCAAATTTAAGTTTTGGGTCCAGAAGAACGCCTAAGTCATTAACGGAATATATACGGTCGAGTGTCGTATTTTGAAGAGAGTAACTAACAAAAGAAGGAGTACCCCTATAAAAAGTCATAACGTTGCATTTCAGGCAGTTCAAATTTAAAAGGTTGTACTCACACCATCCCTGAAAACAATCAATATCTGACTGTAAGTTAAAACCCGACGTTATATCATCATATGATAAACAAAGCTTAATATCATCAGCATACATTAGTACACGAGAATGTGTTATGGTAGAGGGAAGATAGTTAATAAACAAAGTAAACAGCAAAGGACCCAAATGACTACCCTGAGGCACTCCAGATGTCACGTAGATCAATTTTGAAACAGCGTTCTTGAATATAACCCTCTGAGTCCTACCATTCAAATAACTTGAACTCCAAGTTAATAGCTTACATGGAAACCCAAGCTGATATAATTTGAATAATTGAAGAGAGTGGTTGACAGAATCAAAGGCCTATCTGTATATATAACGTCAGTCTGAATTTTTTCTTAAATCCATTAATTACAATAAATGACAATTCAAGAAGGTTGGTGGTGGTCGATCTTCGCTTAACAAAACCATGCTGACACGGTGATATTAGCGAGAAACATAAATGTTGCAAATGAGAAGTAATAATACGTTCAAATGCTTTAGGAATTGCCGACAATTTGGAATTCTGGAATTCTGGGCATCCGCCTTCGCACCCTTTTTGTGAAGGGGAACGATAAAAGGTTTGTTTCTGAAAAAATATATAAAAATAATTATATAATAAGCGGCACTACATTTTTATAGAAGTTAAAATAATATCTAGTCTGTGGATTTTTGTATTTTTATTGTTTTATTGTTTTAGTATATTATTGTTTTATCTTTCCTAGTGCCGCTCCAAAAATGTATTTCCCAAGCCCAAAAAAACTAGAAAGTCAGCTAGTTTCGACCAGCCATACTCTTGCAGATCAAATACAAATTCAAAAATTGTTACATTTAGATTTACTGCATATATTCTTTAACATAATTTAGTTTTTATCGATGTATCGATATAGGGTATCGATATAAGGTTAATGTGTTCCTAGTTACAATTTTGGAACAAATGAGAAGCCCACAACGCACTATGCTTTTTTCTCAAAAACTGACGGCTTTTCGATTGCCGTACCGCATTAGTTAATTAGTAAAATGAATTTCCTTTTCGACGAGGTACCATGCATGTTGGTACAACGTCTGCGTAAGTCAAATAAATTGTAAATAGAGATAGCGTCGAAACGTAACTTTTTTCCCACATGGTTAGTGTCTTGGGAGCGTAGAACAGGGTGGAACTGGTTCCAATTTTTTTACAAAACGCACTATGCCCACAACGCACTATGGTTTTTTCTCAAAATCTGACTCCTTTTCGTTTGCCGTACCGCATTAGTAATTAGTAAAATTAATTTCCTTTCCAACGAGGTTTCGTGCATGTTGGTTTAACGTCTGTGAAAGTCAATTTAATTGAAAAAAGAGATAGCGTCGAAACATAATTTTTTCACATGGCTGTGTCCTGGATACATTTTTTACATAGTGGTTTATGTCTAGGATCTTCAAATTTGAATCTGGCGGCACTTCTTTTAACTATTTATCTCCCCCCACTTTAAAGCGATTATCTCAAAAAATGACGGCTTTATCTTTATGATTTTTTCACTGAACTTGCTTTAGGCGATCCCCAATCTGCCAATATACCGTGCATGTTGGTACAACGTCTGAGTGAGGAGCCCTGTGCAATTTAATATTTGCCCCCCTTTTTTATATGGGGAAAACCCGAGGTGCATTCACTGTTAAGCGATTTTCTCAAAAACTCAAAAAATTTCTAGAAGTCGGATATGTTTGCAAACTATCTAGATCGATAGATATTTTCATACTAAACAATTTTGCATTTCATATTTTTCGAATCGGCCCCAAGAAGCCGAGAAAATCAAAAAATAAAAATTGGGCCCATGTTCCAGATTCCACCGTTCCGCCATCGCCGTTAAGTCAGCGTAATTTGACGCACATGTTCATTTCATATACAACTCAACATCGAAAAGTCTTCGTAAAAAGGATCCCTGTGAAATCTTATTTTTTGCGTATTTTTGGTGATTGATATGCTATTAAAATTATTTTTTTGACAGAATTTTCGCAGTCACTCTGACATTCGACGAAAAGTTTTCAATGAAAACTTTTCATATAATACCCTCTGCGCACAGTCGCGTTTGAAATTTTATACGGTTTCTTGTTCTCATGAAAAATCGCTAGAGCGGACAGCTGATCGGCATGAGCAAACCGTATCCGAAGAGAAAGCAGGTGCAAATTTAATTTTTCCGAAAAAATACAAAACAACGCAAAACTAAATACAATTTGTACTCTTAATTTTTAATTTTTTTCTTTTTATTGAAACAACTTTATTCCTTTTTTTGATTTTGTCAGGAAATATACTAAGTTGACCACGGCCAACACTAATAGCGTCTTCCCACAAAGATCCATCCACCGTCTACCATCCGTTCAATGGATGGACCAAAAGGTTGGCCGTTCCGAAAATTTCCCAGTAAGTTCCACATCCAGTTTTGACAGACTCTTTTTGCGATAGTTGGGCGATGTTTTTTCGGTGCAACTCTGAGTTCGTCTTCTTGACAGTGGAAATTAAAACATTCACTACGAAAGCGTAAACAATGATGACAGGGCACATTCGAAAAAAGAGGCGCAGAAGCAACTGGTTTGGTTTGATTAGACAAATCAGCTGTCATCGGATTTGTTAAAAATCCCAACCGTTTCGAACGGATGGACTCTATGGGAAGGGGGTATAAGACTAAAGAAACTATTAACTACTAAGGAAAATAAACACAACAATCACGCGTTAAAATGAGGTCGCGATAATTCGCCGATGTCCCTTTATTTCTGAAAGTTATTAAAATGTAACCCAATAAAGAATGCTGAATTTTATGCTTAAATAGAAGCTGTACAATTGTTTTAAGTATTTTAAGTATGTATTAAGTATATACAAGTCTTAACTTATTTGCTTATAAGAGGGAATTCCTCCATGTTTATTTTTATTTTGACTCAATAAAAAAACATTTTAATTTTAACATTTAAATTTCCGATGTCATCGGAGCTGGACATAAATAAAGTTCTTCAGCAGCAACTCATACTTGCCAGTATTTCTCACAAGCCCTTTTAAGAAAAATAAATGCAAAACTTTGCAAAATAGGTAAAATAAAAATTGTTGTATTCAAGATTATCAATTGGGAAAGGCTCTTCTAGGAATATTATAAAAGCGTCTTTCAGATGTGATTTCGGCGATATTTAATTCGGATCGCGAAAGTGACTACCTCTAAGTCACGTCTACATAAGTTACTTAACGTTACCGCATACGATCGTTTTTATCTTCTGGAAGTCACTAAACAGTGCCTTCCGCGATACAAAATTCTCGCAGGGAAAATGCTTATGTTAGAATGTATGAAGGCATTGCATTTTGAAAAATTAAACGTCAGTTATAATTCTCTCAGAAACTCGCTATTTTCGCAATCACTTGTTGAAGTTTCCATCCTCATTCTCGCGTGCCCAAACGTTTTAAAAAGGCGAAAGAGCTGCGAAAACAGCTACCAAAGAACGGTCGGAATACAAATTTATTTTTTAATTTGTTGGTTAACTATCGCAAAGTACAATTTTCCAACTGTGAACATGAAGTCCCAATCCGAGTTTCCCACCAGCAACCAGGATCCAACTGGATCTACACAGGCGCTTCCCTCTTCGGCCACAGTGGCGCCTTCGTCGCGGTCAATGTTTTCCCTCCCCGCCACATTGGCGTGATCAAATGTTAGTTCTTAACGATTTTCTAACTTCAATGTTAAGAATTGTAAGAAAACGTTTTATTTTAACATTTCTGTTAAAAGGAGAGGAAAGCTAACAGCCGCCCTCTCTTTCGAAATCGAATTTCTCAGGCCGTGTTAAAGTATGTATGCATTGCATTCTCGAAAAAATAGGTACAATTCCCTATCGCGCGGAGAGGCGCGTATATAACGCGTTTTAGTAGCGATTTTGAAACTTTCAACGTTGTGGATCTCTCGCGATCGGACGTATTTTCGGAGAAGCCTGGTCGCATCGAGATCGGGCCCAACTCTTGGAATTTTCTTTCCGATTGTCTTGGAAAATATCTTCTTCGTCGCGTGTTTGTGTGTGTGTGCTCTGTGGAGTTTATAAAAAGAAGTCGAAAAGTGTTTGCCGCATCAACAAAAATAAAAACACCCAAGAGTCGTGGGCTGTTTGTTGTGTCTGTATAACAGAAATTCGTTTTCTAAAATTTTACCTCATCACCCAAGGAATACATAGATAGAGACGAACGATCGTAGCTGAAAAAAGTATCCGGTATGTTATTAAATCTAAAAGAATCGATTCCCAGTTAGAATTTTCATCCACGCGGAGTTTTTACGCAGTCTTCAACAGCTGCAGTCTCCCCGTCCCGCTTCCTCCTTGACTAAATCTGTCTCTTTCTTGAGGTTTATCTTGCGGCCTGTTTTTGTTGTTACTTTACTCGCGTACTTCTATTTCTCCTCCTTCGCATCCGCTGCCATTGTTTTTATGTCGTCTCTGTTTACATGTGTGTTTAAACTCAAGATAACTCCCAAATAGTAGATTTGAGTAACCAGAACGTTATAATATAGAGTATTATAAAACAAAAAACTACTTAAGATTTTTAAAAACCATGTTTGTTTACAGTTTAAAGAACATAAGTATATGTTGTATTTCTTTTCATTATGTGCCTTTTGTTATATTTTTATACCCGTTACTCGTAGAGTAAAAGGGTATACTAGATTCGTCGGAAAGTATGTAACAGGCAGAAGGAAGCGTTTCCGACCCCATAAAGTATATATATTCTTGATCAGGATCACTAGCCGAGTCGATCTAGCCATGTCCGTCTGTCCGTCTGTCCGTCTGTCCGTCTGTCCGTCTGTCCGTCTGTCTGTCCGGATGAACGCTGAGATCTTGGAAACTATGAGAGCTAGGCTATTGAGATTTGGCGTGCAGATTCCTGAGCTTCTTACGCAGCGCAAGTTTGTTTCAGTAGAGTGCCACGCCCACTTTTACGCCCACAAACCGCCCAAAACTGTGGCTCCTACAGTTTTGATGCTAGAATAAAAATTTTAACTGAAATGTATTGTTCTCATCAATACCTATCGATTGACTTAAAAAAAAGTTTGCCACGCCCACTTTATCGCCCACAAACCGCCCCCAAACTTCAAAAAATCGTAAATATGAACGTGGATATCTCGGAAACTATCAAAGATATAGAATCACGGTTTCAGATTTAGATTCCGTAGCTTTGTACGCAGCGCAATTTTGATACGCGAATATGCCACGCCCACTCTAACGCCCACAAACCGCCCAAGCCTGTGGCGCCCACAATTTTCATGCTAGATACAAAATTTTAACTGAACTGTATCGGTCTCGTCAATACCTATCGATTGACTAAAAAAAAAATTTGCCACGCCCACCATAACGCCCATAACGCTTAAATCTGTCTACCGCCGGTAGGTGGCGCATTTCAGTCTTGCTTTGCTGCTTGCTTATTTCCATTTCCCTTTGGTCCCTTTAGCTGAGTAACGGGTATCTGATAGTCGAGGCACTCGACTATAGCGTTCTTTCTTGTTGTATCTCAAAACGCGGTGCTGTTTTTATACCCCTTACTCGTAGAGTAAAAGGGTATATTAGAATCGTCGGAAAGTATGTAACAGATAGAAGGAAGCGTTCCGACCCTAAAAAGTATATATATTCTTGATCAGGATCACTAGCCGAGTCGATATAGCCATGTCCGTCTGTCCGTCCGTATGAACGCTGAGACCTCGGAAACTATAAAAGCTAGAAATTTAGGACTTGGTATGCATATTCTAGATGTTCTTGCGCAGCGCAAGTTTATTTCACCAGGGTGCCACTCCCATTCTTATGCTCACAAGCCCATAGCTCTAAAAATTGCCAAAAATGGTTCAAATCGGAATATTCATAAAAACTAAAAGCAATTAAAGTGCGCAAAGTATGCTACTTCCATCCATCTCCCTCGCACCTAAGCAGAGTAACGGGTATCTGATAGTCGATGGCAAGACATTGATTTTAGAAAAGTTGTTAGGACATAATTCTGGTCCTCAACAGTTCTTATAACCTACAGAGAACTCCTTCGTGTATCTAATTTTCTTATCTTCCCAAGTGACTTCAAGTCTCAAAAAGCAAAGAAAAGCTATAAATGTACAATTACTCGGCCATAGCACTTTTGAAGATAAAGCATACAAGACCGAACATATAGAAACATGATGCCATAAGGCGGTAACGGCTACCCAACAAGTGAATGACTGCATGTGGACATAAAAAGTGCATTGCCAAGCTGATTTTCTGTGCTTCAGCGAGAACGCGACTGGCTAATTAAAATGTGAGCCGGGCCTGTCGCCTTGAAGCAGATGTGCCGCCGACGGATTAATTCATCTAGATTGGATTGCGGGCTGTGGGTAGGAAGGATTTAGGCGGTGCGGTCTAATTATAGCCGGACTATCGCGGGCTGATCTCATATTTAGACGTTAGACTTCCACAACATGTGTGCTCCAGACTGGGAACTGAAATTCGGGGCTTGGGTTGACGTTGGAATGGTGCATATGTCTACAGAATAAACACACAGTGGACAGTCGCAAAAAAGTCTAAATTCTTTCAATGAAAATACTAGGAAGAACGCTTTAGTCAAGTGCCTCGACCATCAGATACCCGTTACTCAGCTAATGGAAGCAAAAGGGGTTTGGAGATATACAAGCAGCAAAGCGATTTCAATGTATGGTAATATGGGCGGCAGACAGATCTAAGCGTTATGGGCCTTCTTTGGCGTAAGAGTGGCCGAGGCAAATTTTTTTAAGGTCAATCGATAGGTATTGACGAAACCAATACATTTCAGCTAAAATTTTGTTTCTAGCATGAAAACTGTGGGCACCACCGTTTTGGGCGGCTTGTGGGTGTAAGAATGGGCATGGTACATTCGCGTAACAAACCTGCGCTGCGTACGAAGATAAGGAAAATAAATTTTAAATTTTAACTCTCTAGCTCTTATAGTTTCCGAGATCAGAGCGTTCGCACGGACAGACGGACATGACTAGATCGAGTCGACTAGTAATGCTGATCAATAATATATATACTCTATGGGGTCGGTGGCGTTTCCGTCTACCTGTTACATACTTTCCCCGAACACAATGTACCCTTTTAATTTTCGAGCAACGGGCATTCTATTCTGTCCGTTAATATCAAAAACTGTCCGTGATAATATCAAAAACTGTCCGTTCTATGGCTTTCTTACTTGACTTTTCCCATAACACCTGAAATTAAAAAGAATATTTTATTCTTATTTTGTAGTTAGGAATTCATTTCAAAGTGTTGACTTGTTTTTCGAGTGTTTACTGTATGCAATCGTTTTTTTGTGGTCAAGTAAGCTGCGCGCCTCGATGAAATTGGAAATATAAACACCATCTCCCGGCGAAACTAAGAAAACATGAGCCACGGCAATTGTATGAGCAAATTTTTATGAACTGACCACAACGATACAAAATATGTCCGTATATATGTACACCCCTACACTCAGATACACACCCAACGAAGTCGAGAATCGTGGATCGCTCCACTGCTCCATTATTTACTCGCACACACAAACCCGTGTCCACATAGTGTATGTGCCTCGTATGCCTGGTAAATTTACGTTCTGTTCTTTGCTTATTTGTTTATTTGCCAGTTTCCTCGGCGGCAAAACGAACGAAAACGAAATTAACCAACGCACAAATAGCAAACAAAAAATTCAAACAAACTCAAAGTAATTAATTCTGAAGTAGACTCGAGTTCTCAATATAGAGTTCCCCAGAAACTGAATCCGTGAATGAACTTTTATCAGGGCAGTTGAGCATTATGACATAAATAAGTATTATTGGGCACATGAGCAGCTTTACTTTTGAGTCGGGATAATTTGTAGAATGTTGGTTCTTATCTCCCTGGCTCGTAGCACACATTTTTCGATTGTAGATCCGAGTAGCCGGTTTCCCGCTCCCCTCCGGGATCTTGTGATAAGAACCAAGGGTCATCTTAACTTTAACACCGGACTGACATACTCTTGATGAAAAATCTCACATGTCTTTATGGGCATTACAATAAATTATTTCTATATTTCTATGGGTCCAGACATCTATTACAGATAAAGTGACTTTGTTTTGGTTTTATAACTTAAGACACAATTCCCAATCCTTGAATACAATTTTGTGCGAGACTCGCTTAAACTATTCTGGTAAATAAACGATCCAACGCACCAGGCAACAGCGGATTACCATTATCGCACTACACAACGAGAGTATTCGTACTGATAGTACGATCCATTCAGTTTCGAATTTCAGTACGCGTCTCAGTTTGTGCGTAAGAGTCGTTGGGCGCGGATGCCTTTTTTAATGGTAGGAGACGGAAATAAATCTGTGTAGAAAATTAGAGCATCTCTGGGCTGATAAGCAGTTCAAAGTGAGGGCAATAACGAGGAGTTTGTTCAGCGAATGAAATCGAAAATAAAAGAGTTAAATTAATATTTAAACCATTGTTTTTTACAGCTACCGGCTTGTTTAATAGCACCAGAATGAACGAATACACATTTTGAAGACAGAAAAGGAAGAGAATCCGTGGTGAAGTAAGCGTCAAAGCTCGCATTTAATAAATATTCGGAGAATGTTGGTGAAATTCATAAAAGTTGCTTTAAATGCCTTCAAGACAAGTTTTGGCAAATACAATTTGAATTACCTAAAAATACTTTTTTCCTAATAACAAACAAAAGTAAAGAACATAAGAAAATTAAAAAATTAACTGTATGTAAAATCAAAAAATTAAGGGTTTCACCACTTCTTTTTTGAACATTAATAAAAACAATATTAAATGAGTCATGTTTTTAACTCTTCGAATATTTTGTATAGATTCTTCTACCGTTGCCAACTGTAAGAGATCTCCACAAAAACGAACGAGAAGAAAAAACTGATTAAAGTCCCGGCCGGAAGTGCCCCAGTGGAACGCGACCCCAACAACAGAGCCAGATCGAGATGCTGGAACTGCGGCTTATCGTGGTCGTCGTGCTCGGCCTGCTCGGCAGCCAGTGTGGCCTGGTGGATTCCCAAAGAGCGCCCCAGCATGGCCGACGGGACAGACCCAAATATATGCAGAAGAACTTTGTCAAGACGCATCCTTGCGAGAGGTCCTCGTGCTACCCGGCGACGGGTAATCTGCTGATCGGAAGGGAAAACCGCCTATCTGCCAGTTCCACTTGTGGCCTGCACTCGCCGGAGAGATTCTGCATCCTGTCCCATCTGCAGGACAACAAGTGCTTCCTGTGCGACACGCGGGAGAAGACCAAGCAGGATCCCGCCATGAACCATCGCGTCGGTCAGATCATATACAAAACTAAGCCCGGAACCAACAGGCCCACCTGGTGGCAGTCGGAGAACGGCAAGGAGAATGTCACCATTCAACTCGATCTGGAGGCGGAGTTCCACTTTACCCATTTGATCATAACCTTTACCACCTTCCGACCTGCGGCCATGTACATTGAGAGGTCCTTCGACTTCGGACACACATGGCACGTCTACAGATATTTCGCCTACGACTGCAAGGAGTCCTTTCCGGGAGTACCCACCGTCTTGGAAAACATCACCGATGTGATGTGCACATCGAGGTACTCTAGTGTGGAGCCCTCCAGAAACGGTGAGGTCATCTTCAGGGTGCTGCCACCCAACATCAATGTTACGGATCCCTACGCGGAGCACGTCCAGAATCAGCTAAAGATGACTAACCTCAGAATTCAGATGACCAAGCTGCACAAGCTGGGAGACAATCTTTTGGACAGCAGGTTGGAGAACGAGGAGAAGTACTACTACGGCATCTCCAACATGGTGGTTCGAGGATCCTGCTCCTGCTACGGCCACGCCTCCCAGTGTCTGCCAATGGATCCGGCGTTTTCCCAGGAGGACAATGAAGACGGCATGGTCCATGGCCGATGCGAGTGTACCCACAACACCAAGGGAATGAACTGCGAGGTATGCGAGGACTTCTTCAACGATCTGCCCTGGAAGCCGGCCTTCGGAAAGCAAACGAATGCCTGCAAGAAATGCGAGTGTAACGACCACGCCGTGAGTTGTCACTTCGATGAGGCTGTATTCACTGCATCCGGACTAGTTTCCGGCGGAGTGTGCGACAACTGCTTGCACAACACCCGGGGACAGCACTGCGAGGAGTGTATGCAGTTCTTCTACCGCGATCCCGAGCAGGACCTTAACTCCCCAAGTGTCTGCCAGCCCTGTGACTGTGATCCCGATGGTTCGTTGGACGACGGTATCTGCGACTCTGTCAACGATCCGGAGAATGGCGCCACAGCTGGCGCCTGCCATTGCAAGGCCTTCGTCACGGGACGTCGTTGTAACGAGTGCAAAGATGGTTACTGGAATCTGCAGCTGGATAATCCCGAGGGCTGCGAGTCCTGTACTTGCAACCCCCTGGGTACTTTGAACAATTCCGGATGCGTTATGCGCACGGGAGAGTGCAAGTGTAAGAAGTATGTCACGGGCAAGGACTGCAACCAATGTATGCCGGAGACCTACGGTCTTTCGGACTCACCTGAGGGTTGCGCCCTCTGTAACTGCGACGCCGGAGGATCCTACGATAATTACTGCGATGTGATAAGCGGTCAGTGTCGCTGCAGGCCCCACATGACAGGAAGAACCTGCGCCCATCCGAAACAGAACTACTTCATTCCAACGCTAACGCAAGTCCACGAAGCGGAAGTGGTAGACGAGTGCATCTCCTACGGCAATAGTGGAAACTGCAGCCTGGTGGCTGAAAATCCAGATGGCACCTTCACGGGAATTGGTTTCACCAGGGTTCCCGAGAACACAGAGCTGGTTTTCACCGTCGGAGACATTCCCCGATCCATGCCCCACGACGTGATTATACGCTACCAGAGCACCTCTCGAGGAGACTGGGAGGATGCCTTCATCACTCTGGTAAGGCCGGATCAAGTCGACCCAGACGGAGGGTGTGGGCAAGTGGCTGCGGCCACTGCATCAGAGACCAGAATACCCTTTTCCCTGCCCGATCGCAGTCGACACGTGGTGGCGTTGAACGACGTGTGCTTGGAGGCAGGAAAGGTTTATAAATTCAGAATCTATTTTGAGCGCCGGCGACACGACGGAGACAGCCCCACAGCCACAATCTTGGTGGATTCCCTAACACTCATCCCCCGCATCGATGTCACCTCCGTATTCCAAGGTTCCGTGCTGGCCGATCTCCGTAGGCAGGACTATGAGAGACACCATTGCAATGCCTCTCTGTACGATTTGAACTATGTTCCCGACCCGAAATGTCTGAGCCTGGACATTGTTGCGAGTGAAGAGATCCACGACGGAGCCAGAATGTGCAACTGCAACCCCACGGGATCGCTCAGCAAGGAGTGCGACGCCTACGGAGGATACTGCCAGTGCAAGCCGAACGTGGTGGGCAGGCAGTGCGACCAGTGTGCCCCGGGCACCTACGGATTCGGACCGGAGGGATGCAAGGCCTGCGACTGCAACAGCATCGGATCGAAGGACAAGTACTGCGACCTGATAACCGGCCAGTGCCAGTGCGTGCCGAACACCTACGGCAGGGAGTGCAACCAGTGCCAGCCGGGCTACTGGAACTTCCCCGAGTGCAGGGTCTGCCAGTGCAATGGTCATGCGGCGCAGTGCGATCCAATCCATGGAACCTGTCTGGACTGCCAGGTGAGGAGGTCAAATACGACACAATAGCAGTTAAATGTACTTTATTGCTTATATTTTTTGGGAGTAAAGTACAAGTTATTAAATACTTTTATTGTTCAAATACTTTAGACACCTTGTCCCAAAACTTAACTTCAACTCTAATTCCATACACACACAAAAATTAGATCAATTTTTATAATATTATAATGTCTAATATAATATAATATTTTATTTTATATATTAAGTATTATATATTACAACAGTTTTAAAATTTTTCTAAATGTTGTAAATCAATTTTGATGAACAATTTGGATTCAAAAATATTCAGTTCCTTAGTAATTTTAGTTCTGTCGAATCAAAGCGTGGTTTAAGCATACCTAACAATTACCTTAAACCATTACTTTTCTATGTACCGCCAGGACTCGACCACCGGCTATAGCTGCGACACCTGCCTGGACGGGTACTACGGAAACCCCCTGTTCGGCAGTGAGATCGGGTGCCGACCGTGCCGCTGCCCGGAAACGGTGGCCAGTGGAATGGCCCATGCGGAGGGCTGCTCCCTGGACACGCGGAACAACAACATGCAGTGCCACTGCCAGGAAGGCTATTCGGGCACCCGCTGCGAGATCTGCGCGGACAACTTCTTCGGAGTGCCGGACAACGGGGGAACCTGCTCGAAGTGCGAGTGCAGCAACAACGTCGATCTCTACGACACTGGCAACTGCGATCGCCAGACGGGAGCTTGCCTGAAGTGCCTGTATCAGACGACTGGGGATCACTGCGAGCTCTGCAAGGATGGGTTCTTCGGGGACGCACTGCAGCAGAACTGCCAGCAGTGCGACTGCGACTTCCTCGGAACGAACAACACCATAGCCCACTGCGACCGCTTCTCGGGTCAGTGCCCTTGCTTGCCGAACGTCCAGGGTGTGCGATGCGATAAGTGCGCCCCGAACCACTGGAAGATTGCCTCTGGCGAGGGATGCGAAAGCTGCAACTGCGATCCCATCGGAGCTCTCGACGAGCAGTGCAATTCCTACACCGGACAGTGCGAGTGCAAGCAAGGATTCGGAGGCAGGGCCTGTAATCAGTGCGAGGCCCACTACTGGGGCAATCCCAACGAGAAGTGCCAGCCCTGCGAGTGCGATCAGTATGGAGCTGCTGATCACCAGTGCGATCGGGAGACAGGTACTTGTGTCTGCCACGAGGGAATTGGAGGCTACAAGTGTAACGAGTGCGCCAGGGGCTACATTGGTCAGTTCCCGCATTGCTCGCCTTGTGGCGAATGCTTCAACAATTGGGATTTGATCTTGAGTGCCCTAGAGGACTCAACCACAGCCACTATCCAGCGAGCCAAGGAAATCAAGCAAGTGGGCGCGACTGGGGCCTATACGTCCGAATTCAGCGAACTGGATAAGAAACTGCAGCACATCAGGAACCTGCTGCAGAATACCTCAGTTAGTCTGGTGGACATTGAGAATCTGGATGCGGAAACCAATGCCCTCAAACAGCAGCTTCAGGCATCCCATGGCCGGTTAAGCGAAACCGAAAGAAAGTTAGATGACATATACAACTCGCTGAGTTTGTCGGGTGTGGAGCTGGAGAGCCTGCAAAATCACTCCAGATTGGTGCAACAGCTGTCCAAGGAACTCAAGGAAAACGGCATACAACTCCAGGAGCTAAACATCGGGGGAGCTTTGAACCTTACACGCCACGCCTACGAAACGGTCAGGAACTTAACGGCCCTCAAGGACGAAGCCAATGAACTGGCCTCGAACACAGATAGGAACTGCAAGAGGGTCGAGACTCTGTCCAACAAGATCCAGGCCGAGGCAAAGAACTTGGCCAACAATGACAAGTTCATCGCTGACTATCGAGCAGAGTTGACTTCTCTAACATCCCAAGTTCCCGAGCTGAACAACCAGGTTTGCGGCAAGCCAGGCGATCCCTGCGACAGCTTGTGCGGTGGAGCCGGTTGCGGCCACTGTGGAGGATTCCTGTCCTGCGAGCATGGCGCGAAAACGCACTCGGAAGAAGCTCTAAA
The DNA here is from genome assembly GCF_014743375.2 of Drosophila subpulchrella. NCBI lineage: Eukaryota > Metazoa > Arthropoda > Insecta > Diptera > Drosophilidae > Drosophila > Drosophila subpulchrella. Next base: position 978,377 of record NC_050610.1, read on the forward strand.
AGTGGCCAAGGATGCCGAGGCGGCCATCACCAGCAAGAAGGACCAGGCGGATCAGACCATACGGGCTCTGACCCAGGCCAAATTAAATGCCTCCGAGGCCTACGAGAAGGCAAAGAGGGGATTCGAACAATCCGAGCGATATCTGAACCAAACCAATGCCAACATCAAGCAGGCTGAAAAACTATTTACAGCCCTCAACAATTTCCAGGAGAACAAGACCGCTTCCCCGTCAGAGAGCAAAGAACTGGCGCAGAAAACCCTGGACTTGGATCTGAAACTGGAACCCGAGGAGATTGAGTCCCTGGGAAAGAAGATCAACGAGGCTGTCTCATCCCTGAGGAACGTAGAAGCCATCATCTACAAGACCAAGCCCGATTTGGACAGGGTCAACAATCTGCAGAGCATTGCCAATGCCACGAAGGAGAAAGCCGACAAGATCCTCGACTCGGCCAATTCTGTGGTGGAGAGTCTGGCGGCGGCAGATGAGTCCCAGGGAAAAGCCAAGGATGCCATCAAACAGGCCAACAGCAACATTGAACTGGCCGGCCAGGACCTCGAGAAGATCGATGAAGAAACTTACTCGGCAGAGGCCCCAGCCAATAACACAGCCGAGCAGGTTGAGAAGTTGGCCAAAAAAGTGCAGAAGCTTCAGAACAATATCGTGAAGAACGATCGAGATGCCAAGGAGATTACCAAGGAGGCGGGTCGCGTAAAACTGGATGCCATGAGGGCTCGGGGAGAGGCCAACAATCTGCAATCTGCGACCAGTGCCACCAACCAGACCCTCACCGACCGAGCTAGTCGCTCGGAAAATGCCAGGGAAAGGGCCAAGCAGCTCCTCCAGAGGGCCTCCAAACTAACCGTCGACACTAATGCCAAGCTGAAGGATCTGAATGATCTGCAGGCCGTCTACCAGAACAAGAACCAACAGCTGCTCCAGCTGCAGGCCGACATTGGACCCCTGAACAAGGAGCTCAACGAGCACCTGATTCACATCAAGGAGCGAGCGTCGTACTATAGGCAGTGCTAGTCGCAGATCAGAAAAGGTGAGCGTCAAGAAGTTATTACATTAGCATAAACATGCTTTTAAGTTTTTAAAATATATTCAATAGCAGGAAATATTTTATATATATGTTTTTAGTGCCCTTGCAGAGGGTATTATAATTTTGGTCAGAAGTTTGTAAGGCAGTGAAGGAGACGTGTCCGATCCTTTAAAGTATATAAAGTATATGTATATTCTTGATCAGGATCACTTCGTTATTTTGTTTTTTTGTTTCGATACCGATCTAAAACTTTAAGTCCAATTGGAGATATTTCCCTCAGTGTAAAAGCTTTAGGCATGAAACCTTCATACCTTTTTTTATGCACAAGGGAAAATCGCGTCCCGATCGGACGTCTATATTCTTTAGTTCCCTTAGGAATATTCAGAAAAAATAGGAATAATGCTATGATATTTCCAGTTGGACATACGATACTTTCGGCATCCGGTCCATTTTAGTAATTAAAGCAAAGTCTGCAAGGGTTTTAAAACATTGTCTTGCCGAAGTTAGCTTCCGTTCTCGTTACATCTGAATCCATGAATGTTTTCTTACAATTAATGAAAAGTTCATATATTGTGTTCAACTTTTAAATTTTGACTTCTAAAAATATCTAAACCTCTTTCACTAATTATAAAAACACCTCATTTAATTTGATATAACCCAAATTTCTATAAAGCACCTCAGGAAGTGCCAATAATTACTCCTGGAATTAAAAAACTTAAATACATATTTCGAATAAAAATGAACATTTGGATATTTCTATTTACTTCCAGATTCCTCCACTGCGCGGCCATTTAAATTGCCATATTCATGAACAAATAGCAAACTGCTAATTACGAGAATCAAGTAAACAACTACAGCAACATCTAGGAAGGCAAAAGTTATTATGTAACCACTGTTAAGTTACCGTTACGTTTTGTACTCTAAGCGAAAACCAACACTGCAATGTTAATTTTAAAAATTGAGCGAATGAAATCGATGCCTTCACTTTTAATGTGTACACACTGAGCTAAGTTTTTCTTATACTATCCCTAAACCATTTTGTAATGCAATAAATGTAATTAAATAAAACTACTTAAATGTGGAAATGTGTTGCATTTGTTTGTGTTCGATAAAGAGAGGAATGAAACTAGATGGACGTTTTAATGGAGAGGGCCAGGTGAGAGTATTTTGGTAGCACAGTCCAACTTCGGTAAACAAATTTCTTATTTTCACATAATCAAAGGACCTTTTTGCTATATTTTGGCTGACAAATAACCAAGACCTGCCTCATAATCATTAAACGTTTTTTTACGTACAAGAATGTTCTTTAATGTATTCCGAAGGCATTTTAAAAATAAATTTTCAAAAATTATTTAACAGTTACATAGTTTAAAAATAATAAAACTAAAAATAACTAAGCTAAAATAAATTCCTAAAATAACCGACAAAATTAATCCAAGGAAATTTCGGGAAATGTTATTTATATTAATGATTTTGCATATACTTTTAGTTATATGGCAATTTGTACTATGCACCTTTTACTGTATGCAGGGGGTTTTATAGGTATTGCTTCTTATGCTGCGCCAAACATTGCTATTTTATTCCATTTCTCGGTTTGTTTTAGTTCTTCTTTCTGCGCGTCGCGTGCTGCTTGTTTTGGTTGTTATTTTCGGCCAATTCATTTTTCATACATTGTTCTGGTGGCCAAAATATTAAAATATTAACAACCGGAAGTTGTTAATGCAAATGGATCATCGTTACCGAAGATCGTTGAGGAGCTCATCAGGTATTTAATATTTTCCATTGCTATCAGTGCGGTCGGTACAGTTGTGGAGAAGCCCCCTGCAAAGTCAAAGGTCAAGGTAATGCGGACAAACGCTGTTAATATCGGAGGAATTTGAGTTTTCCTGCTTTTTCCCTGCTGGTCCATCAAACATTTAAGCTTTTCGCGAAAAGAGTACCCCTACCCACTATCGATAAGAGCTATCGCCGTGGCCCCATCGATACTTTGCAGCCGAAACGTATGTCATCAATTTCAGCTGAAATCTCAACAAGTGCAAGTTTCGGGTTCTATTTTAATTAAAAGCAGTCGCTGGCTAAATTGTCATTGTTTGGATCGGTATTCAAGTTGCAGTGCGTGGAAATATACACATATTTTTATTTATTTATTGCGACACCCGTGCGGGCACACTCACACACACGCGAGTGACAGATGTGCGACGTGCATACGTACATAGGCACACGCACACAAACGCACCCAGTGCGGATGTTCTGATTTTATGCAAGAAACTGGGTTTATTTTTAAAATAACAAGAATATTCGAACATCCGAAAATATAATGCCAAAGGAAGGCGGCGGACGAGCGAGGAAAGAACGAGTGTAAGCGCAGAAAACAGGGACTCGGCGAACAGGAAAGGGGACGGTCGGCAGCCGCAAACAAAAAACGGGAGCAACGGCGGCGGTGGATAATTCGGAAAATAATAAAAGAAACACACAAATAAAAATAAAACGACATCTGACGTGCGGCGTCAAGTGCTTTTCTTTTCCCAGAGTACGTTTCCCCAAATGGACTGGGATTTTCATTTTGCGAGCAATCTGCAATATTTCCAATCGAATTCAGGCCGAGTCGGAAAATGCATTCAGAAAAAGTTAATGAAATCATTTTACAAAGTTCATACGTTCAAAAATATTTATAAAGAATTTAAGTCGTACTACTCCTTACTATATACATCACTGATATATGTTATACAGGCTGGACTAAATTAATTTTAAAAATCAATTTAGAACAAATTTAAAATCAACCAAGGCTTCAGTAGGCCTAAACCTAAACAAAATACTTGAAACACGGTAAAAGTCTAACTACTTAAAACGGTTTTAAAAATCGGTCACACATTACACCGATTTTGAATAACTATTTTAATCCTTATTTTTGTAAATTAATAGGTGAATGAAAATTTAACGATAAAATACGAGCTTAAAGTTCCCTAAAGAAATTATACAAAAACTAACCATATTTGTGTCCAACATGTAGCTACAATTTGAAAATGTTTATAAAAATCAACTAAAGGAAAGGTCTTTGAATCCATATAATTTAAAAAACGAGAGTGCGAAATTATATTACTTCCGATTCCGCCAAGTTTGATAGCATTTTAACGGGAAAGTCTTGCATATGAAATGCCCAACCCCTTTGTTGTGTGTTTATTTAAATATATTTTTTATTTCTTGCATATTCACTCTGACACCCACCCATATTCACGGCTGACAGTCTCGCATGCGTTTAACTTGAAAACCCCTGGCAGAGCAGAAATCAGGCGCCAACAGAGTATAACGACACCCCGGCATTTCCCATGGACGACGAACTGGAAGACAAGGTGTTCTATCAGACATACGTATCGCACATGAAAATCCTGTCCAAATTTGCGGTGGGCTTCTCGTCCATCAACTCCCCCTTGGCCTACATATGGAAGCTGTGCCGACTGTATGTCCTGCGCCCGGAGGTCATCTTCTGCGGCTTGATCCTCTTCGTCCTGTTGCTTTACTTGCAAGCGGTAGATGTGTGGAGTCGCAGCATCCTTGGACGCATCCAGGCCACCCTCGGTCGCCAGAAGGCAGTCAAGATGATGGAGATGTCGGCCAGCGCTGGGGACCACCAGAGCTGGGAGGAGATGAAGCATCAGAGCTCCGCTTTCGCAGTCCTGGGACGCAGGCCTCGAATGGAGGATAGGTCGGTATAGTGCCCTAGCCACCCAAAAAAAATAAACTTCTATGCAGCCTCCATAATTTTGGACAACGACTTTAAACCAAATTAGTAGTCTGTACTTATATTCCTTAAATGAGAAGCATTTTAATTGTTATTTCATTTAAATTGACTATTGACAACAATGATTTTGGCAGATGGGACTAAAAGTAATAAGTATAAAATTCCTTAAGTACAAGGGCAACTCGTTATGGCGACATGTGACAATCTTTTATGACAAAAATTACTTTGGTTTTAAATATGTGGTCCATAAAACCTGGCTATACATTTGACTTCGGAACATATTTGTACAGCTTAATTTTCGATTTTCTAAGAATTGTATCTATGTTATTGTATAAATAAGTGGTAACACTACCACAAAATTAAAAACAGCATTTTTGTACATATATTATTAATTGCCTAATTTCATTTTAATTCTTTTTTAGGTTTATCATTGAGGAGAACATCAATAACAACACTGGCATTTCCTTCTTCGCTGTGTTTGACGGCCATGGCGGTGAGTTTGCCGCAGATTTTGCCAAGGATGTGCTGGTGAAGAACATCTACAACAAGATCATCGAGATGTCCAAGTTGCTGAGGACCGAGGGACATGCCGGTGATTACGATAAGAGTCCATATTTGGCTCGCAAGCAGAGTCGCAAGGAATCGAACAAAGAGAACACAGAACCGACAGCAGCGGTGACACGAAAGGATAGTTTAAGGAAGGCCCACAGCACCACAGCTGATTGCAGCGCTATCAAGCAAAAGACAACCGAGGCTTCGATCGCCGATATTTATACAGCCCAGCTGAACTCGGCGATGAGAGCCAGTGGAAATGTGGGAGCCGCGAAGGACTCGTTCCTAAATAACAACAACAATGCACCGAATGGGGCAGGCAATGCGCCACCTCCAAACTACGAAGCCAAGTGCTACATCGAAAACGGACGTATTAACTTCGGGAAACTGATCACAGACGAGATCATGTCGGCCGACTACAAACTTGTGGAGCAAGCCAAGCGAGCAGTGAGTGCTTTCTCAAGCTATTTAATCATACATATGTCATGCAGCCCTTTTGTGGTTCTATCGAGATATTTTGTCGAGTTCGATCTGACTTTGAGTCCGATTTTGTGAAAACTATAGCAAATGTTGCTGTGTTATCTGAACCTTTAGATAAATAAGATTATTTAATTTTTAAAGTGACATCGCATTTGTGCAAACCGAATTCGAAGTTCTGCTCGAAAATGCAGCATAAAAGTTTTTATGTAACAAGAATTTAATACTTAGTTCATCCTTTTCCTTTTAGTTTGAGAAAAGATCAAATGTTAATTTTGTTAACTGTCTTTCAGACCAACATTGCGGGCACCACCGCCTTGATAGCCATTGTCCAAGGCTCTAAGCTGATTGTGGCCAATGTGGGGGACTCCCGCGGAGTCATGTACGATTCCCGTGGAATTGCGATCCCTCTTTCCTTCGATCACAAGCCGCAGCAGGTGCGCGAACGAAAGAGGATCCACGATGCTGGCGGCTTCATCGCCTTCCGAGGAGTTTGGCGCGTGGCCGGCGTGTTAGCCACATCACGTGCTCTCGGCGACTATCCGCTAAAAGATAAGGTAGTGAACAGAATGATTCCAATCAGGAACTAGCCAAGCTAATCACCACTTTATTATTAACCGCACGCTTACAGAATCTGGTGATTGCTACGCCGGACATTTTGACCTTCGAGCTGAACGATCACAAGTGAGTTAAGTTATTTTAATTATAGTGCATTTATACATTGACAAGATTTAGAGTAGGCTTTACATATATGAGTTTTAAAAAATGTATTCACACTTCTTTTACATTTGACCCTAATTAACCGCAAAACCATTCGAAATCGTTGTTAACATGAATATGAACTCATTTTAATAACCACCAATGCCATTACAAAAAGTTTTACTTGATGTTATGGAAGTAAATTTAACCAAATTTCTAATATTCTACTTTCTTTAAGGCCCCACTTTCTGATACTGGCTTCCGATGGACTCTGGGACACGTTCAGTAACGAGGAGGCCTGCACTTTTGTCCAGGAGCATCTAAAGGAGCCGGATTTTGGCGCCAAATCTCTGGTCATGGAGTCCTATAAACGTGGCTCTGTGGACAACATCACCGTATTGGTGATAGTCTTCAAGAACGATGTCTACAAGATTGGCAGCTCTGCGGGAAAAGTGGGAGATGAGACGCTAAAAGTCCCAGCCAAATCTCAGCCAGTTGCGTCTGCAGTGGTGCAACGGTCGAATTCAATCAAAACCAAATGATATACGAAACATTAGAGTGCCTGCTTAGAAATGCTCTTCAGCTTGCCCCCAAAATTTTCCTCCCAAAGAAAAAACAAAAGTGCCCAAAATTTCTAGTTAGGCGTTATGCTAAATACTTCTGTCTTTTTGTTTCTTATCCAAAGGCAGCGTTCATTCATCACAGACACACATGATCCGTAAATCACTTGAAATTGCGATTCTCATTCTCCATGCTATTAATTAAGGTTGTTTGTTAGCCCATGTTATTTTGTACAAAAAATATTTTGCATCCGCCGCCTCTTTGCCGTGCACTTTGTTTCCACAACTCGATCACGAAAATCATCACAGTCTCTGACATAGTCAAGGTAACATCATCAAACGTAACTATTTATTTAATTTATTTGTTATACTTGTAAAATAAAAACATATTCTAACTTATCGAAATGTTTTTACAAATAAAACAAGGCAGATGGAATGCGACAAATCCGTTATGCTCCTTAAATACTTTATTTTGTTTTTTCAATTATTTAAATTTGGGATCGCAATAAATGGAATTACCTATTCTCGTACAGCTCTAAACTCTGGGTTGTCACAAAAATATTATCTAGTAAATATTTTAAAAATCAATCCTTTCAAATTGTATATAACATATTCAATGGTATCATACAAAGATGGTTGGAGTTTCTCATGATGGACGGTAGAAATCCAACCGAATGTCGTTGTAGAGGTTTCTGTGACGCCATAGAATATGTCAAATTTATGTGGAATATTTGATAAATAAAATAATTACTAAAAAAAATTAAATTAACAGTGACAATATTAAATGAATCCCAATATCTTGTTTACGAAGTGCTTGAAATCATTTTAAACAATTTTACGTAAGTATAAACTAATCGGTGGTGTCACAGAAATCTCTTTGGGCGAAATGCACGTAAGCATCAATACAAGCTTCTCTTGAATTTCGCCCAGAGTTTTCTTTGACACAAACGAATATGTGAAATTAAATTGTTTGAAGAGGTCCTTGGCAGTTATTTTTAACTTCGCACCTATCATATCCTCTACAGTTAAAATGTCCATTACTATTTTGATGTTGATAAAAAGTATATAGACGGGATCCAAATAAGCCGCTCAGAGCTACATTGATGTAAATAAACATACCATCCGAATTGCGAGCTAAGCAATTTCTGGGCACCGCTACATTATTAATAGGATCAGGAACGCCGACTAATCAATCTACAAAATGCATAACTTTTTTTTGGCTCAAATTAAATTGAAAACAAAAACACTAATACCGGAACTTGTTTTTTATATGTATTTTTATTATACCTACCTAAACTATCACTTCATTAACCCAAGACTGAATTTACCTCCCTTAAAATATAAAAACTATTTCAGCCACTACAAGATACACAATTTCTTTGAATTAAGGACGCTTAAATTTTATTTTTGTTTTTGTTAAACAAATAATTTGGCGCCCAGTACAAAAGTCAGTAGCTTAGTGAGCCGAAACAGACACCTGCCAGACGCGGATGGTGTTGTCGGAGTAACCGGCGAACAGGGTCTGGCCGTCGGTGGACCAGGCCAGGGACAGGCACTGGGGCTGGTCGGCCTTCGACGTGGGCGAGACGACCTCGGGGCGCAGCTCCTCCACGGTCTTCTTGCAGGCCAGATCCCAGATCTTGATCGAGGGGCCGTAGGCCACGCACAGCCAGTAGCGGTTGGGCGAGAAGCACAGGGCGTTGATGATGTCGTTGTGCTCCAGGGTGTACAGGTTCTTGCCGTCATTGAGGTCCCACAGCAGGGCCTTGGAGTCCTTGCCACCGGAGGTGCACAGGGAGCCGTCGGGCGAGACGGTCACGGTGTTCAGGTAGCCGTTGTGGCCGTGGTGGTTGTTCTTCAACTTGCAGTTGGCCAAGTTCCAGACCTTCACGGTGCGGTCCCAGCCGCAGGACACGATGATCGGGTTGGAGTGGTTGGGCGAGAAACGCACGCAAGACACCCAGTCGGTGTGTCCATCCTCCTGGATGGTGAACTTGCACTCGGCAAGGGTGTTCCACAGCTTAATGGTCTTGTCCCGAGAACCGGACACGATCTGACGGTTATCGGCCGAGAAGGCAACCGACAAAACATCCTAAAAAGCGAAGAAGGATTTCACGATTAGCAAAATGTATTGGTTCTATGTTATAAATAATAATATTACATTGGCTTGAATTTTCACTGGCTGGCTGGATTAAATAACATTTTTATTCTGCATCGGAGTCAAAGGAATTAACATATGTTAAACAATTAAACGAGAATGCCAAAGAAAATTGATATATTCTAAAACATTCTCGAAAGTGTCTTATTTATGTTTATATATATTCCGATTATACCCTATTGGAATATATTTTAAGGAAAGATTTTATTTAAATTTAAACCAAATGATTTAAGCGGGTATAAATTATTCGTGATGTTAGAAATACTTAAGCACACAGTATGTATGTAGTTAGATTTTAAAATAAATAACCAAATACCAAAAGGTATCTCTTCTTATTTAAATGAATAAACAAATTATTCTTAAAAACCAAATTGGGTATAAGAATATTATTAATACTGTATATCTTTTGACTACAGATGCTCATTTTTCAAAAGTTCAGCTAATTATAATGCAATTGGCGAATCCCCAATAGCGTAACCCAACCAGTCAGTGAACCATTCCACGCTAAATCTATAGTAATACTAGATCAATGGGTATCAGTGATTGTTTGCCTACTTACGAGAGAGCTTCAAGCAATTTTAAGCCGAGACTCGAGCGAAGGGAGAAGCGTACGTACAGATGTCAACCAGTAATTCTGCCTCGCATAGGCGCAATAAATATAATCTTTTTCGACTTGTACGCGGCGAAGGCGATGCCTAACCTCACTCCTAACCTTACTTTCAGGCGTTCGCCGGTACAAGTCGGATGTGTATGCAAGTCTCAAGTCCCTGACGAACTAAATTCAATTGGAAACTTATCCCACCTTGGTGTGTCCCTCGAAGCGACGGGTGGTCTTTCCGGCGGCCAAATCCCACAGGCGGAGGGTCTGATCCCAGGATCCGGACAGGGCGTAGTTTCCGTCGGAGGACAGCACCACGTCGCTGATGAAGTGCGAGTGTCCGTAGAGGCGCTTCTGGGGGTAGCCGTAGTTGGTGTCCTCGTCGCGGGTCAGCTTCCACACGATCAGGGTCTTGTCTGCAGATCGGATGATGGCCATTAATAACTGCCACTGATGCGCGAGACACCCGCGGATTCACGTGGTCTCCACAGCAAAAAACACTCACCACGGGAGGCCGAGATGATGGTGTCGGGATCCTTGGGGTTGGTGGCGATCTGGGTGACCCATCCATTGTGCCCAATCAGGGTACCGCGCAATTGCAGGGTTTCGGACATCTTGATTCAATATTTATTTGCAACGGAGCGCAGATGAAACACGTCCAAAGGCGCTGCAAGCTGGCAGAAAAAGAGGCAGTTCCGGTTTCAGTGCTCGTTAAGATGCCAGCTGTCAAAGTCCGCAGTGTTGGACAGGCGAAAACTATCGAAACCTTGGTTTCTGGAAACCTGTATTTATAACCTTTTCATACCGAATTCCGCAAAAGCGAATTGTTCGTCTATAAGATGTACATGTGGCGGGTGAAAGTCCCCTTCAGTTTTGCAGTAGCTCAAGTAGCTCAAGACAAAATGCTTTTTTGTTTTTTTTTTTGTGCCTAAAACGCTGTGCCGCTGTTGACGTCAGCAGAGAAGTCGGCGCAGCGTAGAAGACTGCTTATGAAAACGATCGTGCAACAAAGAGGGGCAGATATTCGGAGGTTCCCTCTCGTTCTTTGTCTTATAATCTGCCTGCACCCGGCGCTCTCAGAGACAGATTTCGGCCGATCCGTTATTTCTTTTATTTTTATTATTATTTATTCTTTTTATTTCTTTTCGAAAAAAACAACTAATATTGTTTTCTAAAAGTAAACTATTTGATAATAGTAAAATTTAGTAAATTGATTTTGCTTATAATGTTATGTTTACTTATACATTTTTATTACAACATAATTTTTAAGTTTAGTTATAGAAATTTAGTCCGTTTAAATTGATTTAAATATTTTAAAACTTTTAGAATTAACATTTTTTAAAAATTCGTATTGTATTTTTTACTCAAGAAGTAAAAATGATATAGTCGGATATTTTTCGCTTTAGAAAGGGTATAGGTGCAGTGGCATGCGCCAACAGCGGAGAGAAAACAAAAGAAATCAAGTAAAGGGGTGAGAAGAAGACTTGGTGCATTCTGTTTGAGTGATTGAAAAGGAAGCATCCATTTTAATTGTGCGCAGCAGAGTTTCTTTAATCGATTCTTTAAGTTAATATAATTAAGTCAGGTAAGTGCTACATTAAGTTTAAGATGTTGTGCATTGATCTTAGTTTAAGGTACGTAAATTTTGAATGGTTTCCGTTAGCCGAAAGTGGATGATGAAATGTTTTGTGCCAAAAAAAGTCCCGCAAAGGGTTTATACACAGCTCTAAAAGGTAAATATACAAATAAACAAGTAAAACGTATTTTTTAATCATATGCCCATACATTTTTTCAGGAGCGTTGTCCAAGGACTCCGAGGACACGGACAAATGTTTGAGAAAGGCGATAACGAACGTGAAAGACAAACTAACAGAACAAAAAAACAGAAATAATAACAATAATTGTCCCTTAATTGAAAATCTGAATAATACGATCTAATTAAAATGAATTTAAATGTAATTAAAAATGTATGTATTTTAAATTCTATATTAGTAAGTGAAACGATCTAATTAAAATGAATTTAAATGTAACTAAAAATGTATGTATTTTAAATTCTATATTAATAAGTGAAAACTTATTGGAAAAATTCTGATTTTCACAAGTGATTTCACTTGGGACGTGTCACTTGCAAGTGATTTCATAAGCGAAAACTCATTGGAAGAATTCTGATTTTCATAAGTGATTTCACTTGGGACATGTCACCGGCACGTGACAGGCCATACGAAAAATGAGTATAAGGAACAAGTGAAATCCCGTGGTACTTCGAAAAATTTTGATTTGTGAAAATGCGGACATCCCATACAAATTTCTATATGGAGCGTCACTTATTCTCCACTTGTGCAAGAGGACATGTCCCACGGGACTTACAAGGTGATTCACAAGTGAAACTTTTTTTTTTCATATATATATGCAAATTTTATTAATAACTTAGTTTAAAGTCCGTTATATTGATAGATTCCTGATTCTTGTGGTCATACGCGGACACACAAATGCTGTTTGACTTTTGCCTTATGCTCAATGCCTTTGACTTATGCCTAAAAGTATTTATACAGTAAGGGAAACTAAAAATATACTTTCTGAATTTATTTTAAAATAAATACGGCTTTCTGTTGAAACTAATGACATTAGGTAAGAGCTCTGGTCTTTAAGACTGGTGAATTGCTGAAATTTTTGATAAAAAGCAGGTTAAAGTTTAACAATTCAACAGTTAAGAAGAATAGCCCAAGTATTTTTTAGGAAATTATGTGATTTCTGTTTACTTAAACAACTATAATAATATAAAAAAAATAAGTGTGTACCAATTAAAAAATCATTTTGTTTTTTAACCCTATTTATAAACATTCTTATCGATGACATTTGAAAACACAAAGGCCATGTCTTGGAGTGACCTCTAATAAGTTCAATGTTAGCAAAACAGGGTAAAGCTGAATAGGGAATATCATAGAGAGTTAAAAAGACTCTGGACACACCCGCTTAAAATCGTTGTTGCAAATTATTCCGGATTTTTGTTCACATAGAGAACCGCTGAAGCGAACAGCTGATCGACCGTATCCGAAGGGATAGGTCGTGTAAATTCAGTTGCTCCGAAGAAAGAAACAAAGCAACGCAAAACTAAATACAATTTCAACGCTAGCATGTGGAATGTTTTCAGCGCCAAATGATGATTTGCAACTCTCGAATTGCTCAATGATGAGATTACCATTCACGCAAGCGTAGTAAAAACTGAATAGGGACTATTGTGGGCCAACAGTGACGCCACGAGAGTCTTTACAAGTTAGAACCGTTAAGACCCTTTTAAGTATTGATAAGACCTCGCATACGGTACTGCTAAGAAGGTCATAAGCAGGTCATTAAAAAAAAAAAAAAAAAGCAGAGCAATATATATCTTCAAGACAAGATCAGTTGCTGTGTTCCGAGCCGTTAGAAGGCACCTTGGTCCCACACCAATTATAACGGCGCCATTGCAGTCCAAATGCATAACCTTTGCAAAAAAAAACCCCAAATCTCTAAGTACAGGGATCGCCTAAGATCGTAAAAAGCACTAAATAAAAACACTCAAATACTGAGTTGATTTGCTTGTCCGACATGTTGTAGGATATAATAAAACTATGGTCCTATGATAAATACATATAATATTAGAAAACAGTTTTGAAATTCCTTTTTTCGGTACACAACTGCCGCTCTGCTGGAATCGCAGTTTCACTTATGTGAAAACCCCCAACCGTTCTCACGGATGGGCTCCGTGAGAAGAGGCTGTAAGGGTGTGAGAGATTGGAATGTAAATTGTTTCCCGAGACCAGAAGAATCGATAGTTGTTTCGAAGTGTTTTTGGTATATTTGTAAAAATTAAAGTCGTATTAAAAGTATACTTCTTAGGGCCGGACGGTATATTCGATCGGGTTCGCCGCGGTCACACTTTTCTTTCCCTTCGTATAATAATCGTGTCGTCGTCGCTTTTGTGAACAAAAAATACGAGGAAAATCGCCCGAATCGACTTGCTTCGAGTGGGCACAAGCATTTGTGTGGAACTAAACGAGTGAACACGCGGCTTTCAATTGAACGCAACTCAATAGTTGTCCATTTTCCTGCACCCCCAAGTTAAAGAAAAGCCGTCAAAATTGAATCGACAAAGATTGACGAGACTTTTTCTTCCACCACAACTGCGATGGAGGATAAAGCAACAACAAAAGATCTTGATCAATGGATTGAGCAGTTGAACGAATGCAATCAGTTGACAGAGACACAAGTTCGCACCCTCTGCGACAAGGTAAGGCCCGGTCCTTGCCCATTTTCCCCATGCGAATTAGGAGATGTTATAAAAATAATTTTCGTCATTGCATGCGAGCGAGCGATTTTTTTTTTGCAAATGGTGCTCCTCTACTGCGTGCCTCTGGCCCTCTCCCTCTTTCCAATAGGCAGAGGTGCGGAGAGGAGAGCGCGAGAGCATGATTCACGTCGCACCCTCTCGCTCGCACGGTAGCGGCGGCTTGCGTCGCCATATTGGAATATTGGTAAATTCCAACGGCCAAGCGACGCATTGCCGCGCACAAGTGCGAGCGGGACAACGAGACGGGCAAGTGCGTGCGCGAATGCGACAGCTAGAACAGCGCTTTGGTCTAATGGGCTAAACCTGGGCAAAAAGAGATATTTCTTTTTGTATTATTGTACAAAACGAATTGTTTAACTATAGTGAAATGTGCGTGCTTGTGCTGTGGCCACTGGAAATTCGCGGCTCCCCCGCCTCTGTGACCCATCGTTTTCTGCTGAGTAAATATTACTTAATGTTTTGTGTGTCGGTGTGTGCGCGCCCCTAGAATATGTATCTACATATGTACCGCCGTATCTAGAAAAATGCACTTGCAGTGGTGTTTGTGCTCCGATTTTTATTCCCAGCCATATTCAATTAAACACTTTTGATATCAATTGTTTTTAATTTGCCGATTTTACCGTTCATCAGGCGCGGCGGGCACACAAACAAACAAACGGATTGCGTGCGAGCGAGAGGGGTGAGGCAAGAGAGTGGCGAGCAGATAACGATTCATTGATTTGGGAGTAAGTGGGGTTATGTTTGCGTCACCCAAATATTTGCCTGTGTTCCCATTAGGATCTCGAATCTCCGGCCCAAAGAACGTTCTTCGTTCTTCGCTCTTCTCGGGCGCGTCTTCTGTGGCCTCTCTCCATCCTGTTGGTTAGGAAAGAAAAACGTCGAGAGCGGAGTGAGGGGCAGCTGCGTCAGTGTTGGTGTTTGTTTTTGTATGGGTGTGCTGGCCTCGTCATGAGTTTATATTATTTATTTTCTTTTTTCGATTTCTGGCCGAGCGGAAGCAACAGCCTCCAAGGTAATGTGCATATGGCAAAAAATCTAATTGGCTCACGCATAAATCGCTCATTTGCGCCACCGGGTTCGGTCCTAACCCCCGGAACTTGTTGTCATGTCTTTTTTCATCAGCTGATAAATATGAGGAACGCTAAAAGAACACGACGGAATGCTAAATTATATGAAAATTATGTTTTGTTTGTTCAACCTGACAACCGGTTTTTGGTATATTTTACACTGACAATTTTTTAATTTTGCAACAAGTTCTGACATATTTTAGGGCAGTCAACAACAAAGCCAAATTAATCATGTTTTGCCCATTATTTACATCATCATCTAATAATGATAAAAAAACGATGATCACATTTTATTTAAAGAGTGCTTAATTTGGCATGGGTACATTGGAAACTCCATTTGTATTATTGTATTTATAGGCAATTTCATTAAATAATGATCAATGTTGTGATTCCCCATACATATACATACATATTTTAAGTGTAAACCAAATTTGCCAAAGCCATGTCTTAACTTTTTAATGAGTTGTAGAGGCCATTGTTTTGGTTTTCACATGCCGTTTGTTAGTACGTTTATCTTCTGGCCAAATAGTACAAAAATTTATGAGAGATCGACCCAGGTTCTTCGCCCTACGACTAACTCATGACACCTTGCCAATGTTTTATGGTTGTACAGACTAGTTTCCATTTTGTTAGGGATCACTTTCGTTTTCTTCTATACTTTCTGCTTTTCGGATATTCTGTCGTGTCATGCACCATCATCACATTACCAGAAAAGAAGAAAATGCAACGCTGGCTGTGTAGTTTATCTACACATTTTTCTTTTTTAACTAGCGCGTTTAAAACTTTGTTTTTATTTTTTTATTTAAAAAATTGTTTTTCATACTAACAAATATTATTTTTTATTTATCTACTTTGAGGAAATTATTTGAATTCTTTTTATTTAATTTTTATGTACAGAGCCTAAAGGGCTATTTTAGATTAACTTAAGAGTTTCAGATTATTTTTGATATAGAATTGTCTTGTAGAATTTTTGAAGAGAACATTTTGTATTTTCCCCTTCTATGTTAAACATTCGAATAGACTTAGGCACTGCACTTAGCCTATATCTATGTTTTATCTTCTCTGCTAGTTACAAGCTATTTTTAGAATTCACGTTGAGTGTTGGCGTCGAGTCATTAAGTGTACTGAATAATGTACAATGTACTAATCGCTTTCCTTATCTTCTCTGACCCTGGTATACATTTGATCTGTATCACAGTCGTGTAGACTTACCAGATTTGTGTTTCAGTATCGTAGTATATTATTTAATTCACTAATATTGTACAAGTATAAAGAGTTACAGTTAAGAGTGTTTTTAGGTTCATGGGAAATATTACGAAAAATGCAGATGTGAATGATAAGAGTGCTTTATTTACTCCTTCATTTTTTCTCAGACAGTAACCAGTGAATAAATGACTGATTGTTTTATAATTTTCTCCCCTTTGCAGGCCAAGGAGATCCTCTCCAAGGAGTCGAATGTGCAGGAGGTGAAATGTCCCGTGACAGTGTGCGGAGATGTCCACGGTCAGTTCCACGACCTGATGGAGCTGTTCCGGATAGGCGGAAAGTCCCCGGACACCAACTACCTGTTCATGGGCGACTATGTAGACCGTGGATACTACTCTGTGGAGACCGTGACCCTTCTGGTGGCCCTGAAGGTCCGCTACCGGGAGCGCATCACCATCCTGCGCGGTAACCACGAGTCGCGCCAAATCACACAGGTGTACGGCTTCTACGACGAGTGTCTGCGCAAGTACGGCAACGCCAACGTCTGGAAGTACTTCACCGATCTGTTTGACTACTTGCCGCTGACGGCGCTCGTCGACGGGCAGATCTTCTGCCTGCACGGAGGCCTCAGTCCCTCGATCGACAGCCTGGACCACATTCGGGCCCTCGACCGCTTGCAGGAGGTTCCGCACGAAGGTCCCATGTGCGATCTTCTCTGGTCCGATCCCGATGACAGGGGCGGCTGGGGAATCTCTCCCCGTGGTGCCGGTTACACCTTTGGACAGGTGAGTAGTGCCTGCAGGATGGCTATTCCACAAATATATTTTCAGTTGACAGACTTCATTTGAATATGAAAGACATGAAACTATTAGAGCTGTGAAAGTAAATTGTACTAATTCTCATTATCTCACACGGTGATTGGTTTATATTAGGTAACTAGTCATAAAACAGCATTATTTTTTTTTTAATATTTATACTCTTAAAATGTTAGCAAACTGACCGCTTAAGTACTGATACTGATAACGGCCCATAAAAATAATCCACAACTATAGCTTGTGTCTATTATTTTTCTTTGTTTAGTAATCGGTTGTTCAATGGCAATAGTAAAATTCTAGTACTACAGAAATTTCATACTAAGTCATTGCAAAGGGCAAAGATATTGAATTAAATAATAAATGTTTATTAAAAACCATTTCAAAGCTACTGTAGAGTTACAGTAGAAGTATTCTTTCTGTTTTGTTTTGGTCATAATTGTAAGCTTTATCACTGGCATTTACTAATCACAACATTCGGCCTATAAAATCAATAACCAGTAATCACTAATCGGAATTTATGGTACTTCTTTAGAAATAAAGCTATTCAGATGATATGCAGTCAAAGTTTAGGTGAATTTCAAAGTGTAGGAGGTTCAACAAAAAGATACAAACTCCAAATCTATATTAAAGAAAAAAAAATATTTCAAAAAACGCAATTGAATGGTAATTTAATCCATAACAAATTTAATCTGTCAACTAGTCGAAATTCAAAACAAAATACCATTGGCTTCCCTTCGAACTTTTACTAACTTTTCGCAACCTTTCAGGATATTTCGGAAACCTTTAACAACACAAACGGCCTGACACTTGTGTCTCGTGCCCATCAACTGGTCATGGAGGGCTACAACTGGTGTCACGATCGCAACGTGGTCACAATATTCTCAGCGCCAAACTATTGCTACCGATGTGGCAACCAAGCGGCCCTCATGGAACTGGATGATTCACTTAAATTTTCATTGTGAGTGCAGTTTTTATTCATCGTCGCCTTTAAATGACTCATGTCTGATTAACCTCTTTATTCCCTTTTAGCCTACAATTTGATCCAGCACCCAGGCGCGGGGAGCCTCATGTTACACGAAGAACACCCGATTATTTCCTTTAAGCTGTACTGCTAGCACCTACGCAGCTTACATTTACACATATTACATCGCATTATAACAACAAGAACCGAAACAATATATAATATATACAAATCCAACCAGCAGCAACAAAATAAACAAAAGGCAAGTGCTGTCGAAAAAATTACCATAAAGAACAACCCGAAACTAAAACCTCGATGCATTTGTTTTGTGGAGATCGTTTTAAACAGAAAGAAGTGAAAGATGTTGTATAAACAAAGAGAAAAGTAACCATAACAGTCGAGAACACAAAAATGCATTGAACAGTTATTGTTGTTGCCCACAGTTTAAAAGAAAAACCCGGAAACGTTGCCAGTTGGGGTGGCAGACAGAAAAGTTATATCAAAGTTAAAGGGGAAGAGCAGGAGCAGTATACAGAAATGATGATACAATCCAATCAAACCTACCAACCAACCAACAACCGCAAGCAACAAGAAGAACTACAACTACTTAGCTAAATTTGTTAATTTATAAAAATAACGAACTAAGCGTCGCAGCAGAAAGCCAGGGAGCAGGCATGATGGATGGACGGACTCATGGATTATGACGTGATGTGTGTATGGGCGGAAGGGGCTGACAAAGGACTAGACGGGACGAAAGGACGAACGCCAGGACGAGCAGCAGCAGCAGACGACCCACGACCGACAAAGCAGGAAGATTTCGATGAAGCAGCAGGAGCAGCAGCAAAAAACTAGCAGCAGTATATGGCGAGAGCAGCAGGATAAGCCAAGGCGATTGGGGAAGCGCGGGGCGGGCCAGCGATTCATACAAAAACAAAACGTATAAAAAAGAAAATAAGGAAATACAAAAAGTTTAATATTACTGATTAAAATTAAATAAAAAAGCGAATAAAATTATTAAAAAACAAATAAAAAAGCTAAGAAAAACAATTAAAAAAAATTCATTATCAATTAAGTTCATATGTAACTTTAATAATAATAAAAGAAAAACAAACAAACAAACTATCCTAACTGCAGACGAAGAGAAAGATATAAGAGAGAGCTCTTAAGGGAAGGAGTGTACTTTTCAAGCCAAGGGAGAAAGTCCTTTAAGAGAGCTCAAAGCGTAAAAAAGGATTTTTAGAGCTGGCAATGCCGCTTCCTTTTGCCTGCGGCCTTCTTTGGTAGTGTGTATGCCAGCCTGGCCAAGATAACACGAACGACAAGCGGAAGTCGAGCCTCAAACGGGCCACCTAATTGAGACCACAAAGGAGGCGTGATGGGGAGGTGATATATGGATGGATGGCATGGGGCATGGGGCGGATGGGAGATGGGAGATGGGGAGGAGAAGGTCGTGGAGTCACCCAACGATGCCCAAGTCAAAATCTAAATCAGAGCCGGGCAGCTTTTGATTCCCAGCGAAAGCGAAAGCAGAAATCTTGCCAACTTTGTATAATTTTTTGCATATTTTAGGAGCCCACATGAACTGGCAAAAGACTTGTACAGTGGGCGCTCGCTAAATCAGCTTCTTGTTTACTACGCAGTATAAATCGTAGTATTTTTCATTGCTTACTATTGGGCCTCTCAATTTTAAATGGGTTTTTGTAATAGATTTGGTGCTTATAATAATTTGGTTATGTCATATTTTTGTAAATAAGAAAGAATTTATTTATTTTTTGGTACTTATTAGGTAGGGCTGTTGTTGGGCTCTCAGCAGTACTCTTTGTGATACATTCCTGGTTAAACCAAAGTTAAATAGGTAATTTAAAATAAAGGTTTCTTAAACTATATTGTTTTATTTCATTTCTTAGTTTTAGGTATTTTGTTTTTATAGGTACTTATTGGATTCAAGATTGGGTATAAACAGGTACATTTAGTGAGACCATTTTGGATGGGTGTTGTTATACCCGTTACTCGTAGAGTAAAAGGGTATACTAGATTCGTCGGAAAGTATGTAACAGGCAGAAGGAAGCGTTTCCGACCCCATAAAGTATATATATTCTTGATCAGGATCACTAGCCGAGTCGATCTAGCCATGTCCGTCTGTCCGTCTGTCCGTCTGTCCGTCTGTCCGTCTGTCCGTCTGTCCGTCTGTCCGTCTGTCTGTCCGTCCGGATGAACGCTGAGATCTCGGAAACTATAAGAGCTAGGCTGTTGAGATTAGGCGTGCAGATTCCTGAGCTTCTTACGCAGCGCAAGTTTGTTTCAGCAGAGTGCCACGCCCACTCTAACGCCCACAAACCGCCCAAAACTGTGGCTCCTACAGTTTTCATGCTAGAATAAAAATTTTAACTGAAATGTCTTGTTCTCATCAATACCTATCGATTGACCCAAAAAAAGTTTGCCACGCCCACTTGAACGCCCACAAACCGCCCACAAACTTCAAAAAATCGTAAATATGAACGCGGATATCTTGGAAAATATCAAAGATTGAGAAATGGGATTTCAGATTTAGATTCCTTAGGCTTAAGCGCAGCGCAATTTTGTCACGCGAATATGCCACGCCCACTAGAACGCCTACAAACCGCCCAAACCTGTGGCGCCCACAATTTTCACGCTAGATCAAAAATTTTAACTGAAATGTATTGGTCTTGTCAATACCTATCGATTAATCCAAAAAAAATTTTGCCACGCCCACTCTAACGCCCACAACGCTTAAATCTGTCTACCGCCGGTAGGTGGCGCATTTCAATCTCGCTTTGCTGCTTGCATATCTCCATTTTCCTTTGGTCCCTTTAGCTGAGTAACGGGTATCTGATAGTCGAGGAACTCGACTATAGCGTTCTTCCTTGTTTTTTCCTTATTTATAATATTCTTTAAATTAAAATCTTAAAACAACAATTGTTTTTTAGTAGTATGGATTATAATTAAAGGTACTTTTATGGTACATATGTGAGCAAGTCCTACGCAAGAAGATTGTACTGTATCCGTGTGAGCTTTGGTGTGGATGCAAATTCAAATTTGAGAACATCCTGGGGACCCTCAAGTGCCCAAGAACTTGCTGAACACACGGCCATACCCGTACACCTACCGAGAGTTGTCATCTATCATGCCCCAACGAACCCGAAACCAGAACAGGGGCTCCACAGGATGCAGGAGGGAGGTAATTGTCGCCCTGGCTGCTGTGGGGAGGTTCGGAGTGGGGCGGGATTGTCGAGGTGGAGTGGGGAAGGGGTGCCTGGAGCAGATTGTATTTGTCGTGCGGGCAGCGACGTCGACTGCGGCGTATGCGACATGGAAAATCCATTATCACGAAGTGAATTTTTACTGAAAAATTTACATACCCTCTCCAGTGCTCGCCGCGCCCCCCGCAGTCTCATATAAATGTGGAAATAAATCCTGAGTGCGTGTTCAAGGGGCAAAGGGGCGTGGCGGGTGGGGATGCTCGGCATGAATATAACCCACAGAAATACAACTCTATTTGATGGCCTGTTATTAAGTAAAGGAATGCCACACAAAAGTTACCCAGCAAGATGAATCCTAGGTAGATTTTGTATTTAATTAAAGGCATAAATTCAAAACGATGAAGGGAGCCATTTGGGCAGCCTCGCTTTGACACTACGAAAATATTTGATATTTTTAGCACTATCCAAAATGATTTGTGCGAACTGCCCTGCCCAGGCTTAAAGCGATATTGCAGATAACTCTTTGCTCTTAGTAATATTTTAATGGCCACTTGCTTGGTAAATTATTCAATGTGTTCCAAAATTGCTTCTTTCTACTCTGTATTGTTATTATAAAGCACATCGCGTTTAGTGTAAAAAGTGGAAATAAAACTTGAATACCCATATCTAGGTAGTCCGCAGATTTTTTAAGTGTATTCCGACTCTTGCTTACAGATGATGGCCGAAAATGTTCGGATCATAAAACAAAAGTAAGTGAATCGGTATGATGGATACGGTTAAGGTTACGGTCGGGATGCGGTGGAGGGGTGGGAAGCGGGGGATGCAGCCACTGTTGGTAGCCTAAATATTAAAAATTTAAATGAACTGCTCACTTTTTACGATTCTGTCCTTAGTTTACGACTGATTTTTCGGAGGGATAGAAAGAGAGGGCGTGCCTAAACAAACGTTTTTGTATTTTTATCGTTGGTGTGTGGGTGCTTTTTGGGGGTAATTTCGGGGCTAGTGTGTGTGGGGTGGGGTGTATCTTTTACGATGCAAATTTGTTGCCATAAAATTGAAGAGTGTAGCCAAAAGTGAAGCGCTTTGCCTAAATAAACTTTGCAGACTACAATGATGATGATGAGTTGCCATTCCCGCTCCGGTTGATGATGATGACGCCTCTGTGAGTTTTTGGGACTGGATGCTCCGCCACGTGCTGGCGCTGGGAAAAGGTTGAAAGGTCAGGCCTGCAACTCACACGTTCCTGGGGAAAACGGGGAGGTGGGTGGTGGCCCAGAGATCCGAAGGCGAGATTGCCTCTTTTTCCGTGGCAGGGGGTGGCGCAAATCAACGAAAATCGATTGCCGCTAAATACCCAAAAAGTTTGGGGAGCTGAGGAGTTAACGTAACGTTGTTAACTCAACTCAGCCTCAACTTGGCCATATACAAAAAGTTTTCCCTGCTCCCCAGCTTGTTCTTCTTTTTCATCGCTTTTATTGTTGTTTTTGCTCCTGTTCCCTTTGGCTGATAAATCCCCAACGATTTGCGTCTCAGACACAGCCAGTTTTTCTGTATATATTTAAATTTGTACACTTTTTTGCACTCGGCACTTCGGGCGTGTTGAAAGGGTGTACAGCAATTGTGGAAAATTCTATTTGGACTGAGATCTGCGAGGGCGAAAATATTTAGGATTCCGAAATTAACAAGTAGCACTTAATAACAGTTATTTAGTACTTATTTGTGTCCAATATTGAAGGGTAAGATTCGCCTGGTACTTGCTTAAACATATGTACATTCCTTATTTTTTATGGGGAGATTGTAAATACTAGGCTTTGTAAGCCTTGTGTAGTGTGTACCCTAATTTATTTTATTTTCTATTATAAGCTCCTTAAGAGAATAAGGTTATCATTGTTATTACCTTTAATAATTCAAGTAAAAATCAATAAAATGAACAATTTAAAGGTACACTTCACGGTGCAAAGTATTAGAGAGGAAATTAAGTAAGCGAACCAATTTTCGAACTAGTTACCAACTCCCACAATACGACAATAAATGTATGGCTCAATTACAACTAAGATTCTTAAAAGAATATCTTTCTTCTTCTTATATTAAATGCGCCCGCTTTCGTCTTAGTTATAATTCCCTATGGGCTGTTGGCAAGGTATCCAACGTACCTCTAGTACGAGCCGAGCTACTACTTAGCAACTAATCTAACTTAAACTGGAACTTATTGCACTATCCAATTAGATAAGATAATTAATGTGAGACTTTAGACAACAAGCAGATAACCGAGCTGTTTTTGTGGAGGTCAATGGGCATGGAATATTAAATTAGTAATTAGCTCGGCAGCGTCAGCAACAACAACCAGATGTTGTCACAGCCGCCCCATCGCCCCAAGCCCCTCGCCTTCTCCGCCCGGAAAACTTTTTCTTTCCCCTGCCAGGATGAGACCTTAGTTTGCTCTTTTGCTTTTACTTTTGTTTCGTTTCCGTTTTCACCTGCAGGAATTACTCAAATTTATCTACGTGTGCCGTAGGTTTTAGGGCATTTCGCTACGACCTCCTATATTTCCTGGGACAGTAAACACTCCATATAGAAATTATAAGATATATACTCTTTTTAGTGGTAAACTAAATTACTTTTTTACTCATTAGGGATGTTGCCTGTTAGTAATAGTGTACTAACTGAATGAGAAATTTAAGAAAACGGTTTTTCATACAATTAGTTTTAAAAGTGATCAATGTATTTAAATGTACTTAAACAAAAATAAATTCAAAACATTAAACAACTACTTTTCAATATAAATCTAACAAATGTAATTTATTAAATGTAACGGAGCATTTTTTAGCATTTAGAGGCATTAGTTATTTAATCCAGTAGCTGGAGTACCTACATTTTAGTTAATTTTGTTAAGGTCGCACCGTGTTTGCATTGTATTTTTGTTTCTACTTTGTCGCTTATTGTTGATTTTTTTGTGTTTTTGCCTTTTTGCTGCGGGCATTGACTGACTTCCTTCCTGGCTGCCAGGACGAAACGCGGGGGCGGGGAAAGAGGGCGGAGGGGCTGAAGAAGAAGATGAAATCTCCTGGTTTTGGAGCCTGGTTCCTTGTCTTCTGGGTTGCGTGTTTCGCTTTTGTACGTTTCTATTGCTGCTTCCTTCCGATATTCCCCCTGTTTTCCCCAACCCCCCTCCGTGTTGTATTTGTATTTTTCTTTTCTCCAACGTTTTTTCCTCTGTTTTTCGGTTTCTGCCTTTCTTTTGGACAATTTTTTTCTTTATTTCCCAGTGAATTTGGTTGTCTCGCACGTGAGCCGCATAATGAAATTTGCCACTCCCTATTGTCTCTGTGTGTGTGTCGCTTTTCCTCGCAGCGTATATGTGTGTGTCTGTGTTGGCCCAGCTGCTTAGCCTAATCTGATGTCGCCTTAAAGAGATGTCATTGCTACCACCCCCACCACCTCCCCAAAATGATGCTCTCGACTTAATGCAAAGGAATCTCGGCCTGAATTGGCCTGGGTTTTCCGTCTCGGTCCTGTTTGTCGGCTTATTTGCATGTGCTTCGCCCGAAAGGTGACAACACCAAATGTTCAATGTGCCAAAAAACAAGCTACCATCATCGACATTACCCAACAAACAGACACAAAAACTACATTAGACAACACTGCCCTTGGGACTTTGGGATACCCAGTAAATTAATACTATTTGAATTGACTTAAATAAAAGTCTGTTTTTAAAACAGCTAAAGATTGCTTAGATTTTTTCTCGAAAGCCCTTAAAAGAAATTTTAAAAGGCCGTTAGAGGGTAGAACTCGATGTTT
Source organism: Drosophila subpulchrella (assembly GCF_014743375.2). Lineage (NCBI taxonomy): Eukaryota > Metazoa > Arthropoda > Insecta > Diptera > Drosophilidae > Drosophila > Drosophila subpulchrella. The sequence goes on from NC_050610.1 coordinate 1,003,598, forward strand.
TTGTTTGAGGTAGCTTAAATTATATTATGTATATAAACAAGTTCATTTGTTTGTGGGCTTACGAAAAGTTTCTAGAGGTAAGGAAACCCTTGGGCTTGATATATCAGTGCTCGTACAGAGCTATCTTCGCTTTCGTACTTACAATAGAGCATACTCGGGCATTTTAAGACTAGGGGGTACGGAAGCACACACTCATACTGCACAGACAGCTTGAGGTCTTAGCTGGACCAATGTCTGACCCCTCCCCAATCGTTCCTCTCTCTTTTTACCAGCCCCAACCTATAGCTTCACACTTTTTGGCTGTGCTGTGCTTTCAAGTGGAAAATTACTTTCGCAGCTTTATGATGCGGAAATTATATGAAAATCATGGCGAATTTGCCTTACAAGGAATGCCAGCGAGTCGAGTCCACAACTCCTGGGCTCCGAGCTCCGAGCTCCGAGTTCCGGGCCGACCATCGGAATCCGCATCCCGTACATCTGCATATGTAGCACTGCTATCTGTGAGCCCGATCAAGGGGCTAGCCACGCCCACCGGCCCTGCGCCCGTCGCATAATGAAACGAGCTTTTGCTTTTGCTTTCGACTTTGGCGACGCCGTTGACAACTTGTGGCGCCCCCTCATCCGCGGCTCATCTCGACCCATTCTCCAGGACACTGAGAAATAATTGGGCGTGATAATATAAGCTACCTTAACTGAAAACATTGAACGAGTGAGTACGAGTAAAAGTAAAAGACAAGGTTGGCTTTACCTTACGAATAAAAATCTAGAGCAAGCTTAAGCAGTTTAAAAGCAGAATTTTAAACAAAAATGGTATTGGTAAGTTTAAAAAAGAAATCGGTTTTTTAAAGCCCCGTAAATATTTATGTCAAATTTTCAAAGTTTGTTTGCCTTTCCTTCCTATGTATTCACATGTGTTCTCCAACAATTGAATTGGTCTGAGGATTTTGGAAACAATAGGAACCAAAAGTTTAAATCGCGTAACCAGTGGCAGAAAAAATTGCTAAAGTATATGGTAAGTATGGACTATATTTGTATTGCAATCTATCCATTTATCCCAGATATTTTCATGTCCACTACCATTACTCGGCCGTACCGTTTTTATTAGTTTTCATTCTAGCTTTTGTTTTTTAAAATCTCCTCCTTTTTTTCCCAGTGCACTCTTCTTGCAATCCAGCGAGCAGCTGCTGACTGGCTCCATTTCCATTTGAATTAGCATAAAACGAGGCGGCTTACGTCTGTCTATTGGGGGCGAGGGTGGGGCGTGGCAGGGGGGTGAATCCGAATCGGAATCAAAGCCAAGAACGGTTCGGGATGAGGATGGTGGTCCTGTAGCAGAGATATCATCTGTTGCTGCCGCCGTGGAGCTGTAGCTTCTGCTCTGCAGCTTCGTTATCTTTTTAACTTGCTGGCTGTCGTTTATTTAACTGATAATGATTTGATGGCAGTTGGCTAAGCCTCCAACAAAGCCCGTGCCCCAGCTCTCCCCACTTTCATTTCCATTCCCATTCCCACTCCCATTTCCACGCCCATTCCTCGCCATTTACTGAGGTCAATTACACGCTTTCGATTAAATTTACCACGGATGCTCGATGTATTTGTTGTTGTGTTTGGTGTTGACAGGGAACAGCTGGAAGATCCTGCCACAGCATCTCTATCGCTGTCCCGCTCCCACGCCGAGGTATCCTTGCTGTGTACGTGTGCGTGCGTGTATCGGTGTGTGTGAGTGGCACAAATAAAGTTGAATTATTATTTTTCTTTATGCTTCCAGAAGGCGGGGGCTGTGGTTGGGGGCGTGGTGCGTGCCTGGAATGCTCAAGTGTTGCCAAGTTGCATATTCGCTTCGTTATCCCATCGGGCCAACACACACACAGGCATAAGCTTTAAAGGAGGGATTACTGAAATACCATATTGGATATTTAACACGGAAAATTCTTCAGGACATTCTTGAATATGTTTCGCACTTACATAACGCATGCCGGCATGTCCTTAAATAGCTTTTAGCTGAAGGTTGTTTCTTTATTCTTTATTTATAAATTGTGGATTATACCTGAATTTTTTCTTAGATTAAAAATTAAAAATGAATCAATCAAAACAAAATTATGTTTTATGGTTACTTTTTCTGACAGAATAGCCTTAACCTGATAAAGCTAGTTAATACACAGTGCAACGCAGAAAATGTAACCGTCATGTAACCCATTTGGGATTCCTGTCTCTCGGTTAATTCGCGTTTGAATTCTACAGTGGACAGGTACATGTTTCTTAAGCCCATTCCAATTTCTGGTTTAAGTCCTTAACAGTAATGAAGGTAAAGCCAAAGAGCACAACAAAATATTTCATTTCATTTCATTTAAAAACAGTGATTATTAAAAGAAATAAAGTATTTGGTGTTAAGATACTAATTATACAAAATGGTATTTTCCTGACAATTTAAAGACTACCATCACTTTTTAAAAAAATATGTTTCGCAATTCAAATCCTTATGTCTATACGTATAATAATCCTGATGATGTGAATATAAAATTTCATCCCAATTTTTATTTTAAATCTTTAGATCGCTGTAATATCCAAACGAGAGCTAAACCAGAGGAAATGGGGCTTAACTCGTTTTAATAAAGAGATGACGGAGTCTCCTTAAAATGTTACACAGTATATTTGTTATGTTTAAATTGTTCTTGTCGGTTGCTTTATTCAGCTGAAATTAGAAGCTTGAACTAGCCTTTGATTTTAGGAACACTACTATCAGAAAAATGATGTAATTTACGTGTTTTCTTTTTAGTTTTACTAATAACAAGGAAGAACGCTATAGTCGAGTGCCTCGACTATCAGATACCCGTTACTCAGCTAAAGGGACCAAAAGGAAATGGAGATAAGCAAGCAGCAAGGCAAGATTGAAATGGGCCACCTACCAGCGGTAGACGGACTTAAGCGTTATGGGCGTTAGAGTGGGCGTGGCAAATTTTTTTTTGGGTCAATCGATACGTATTGATGAGAGTAATACAGTTCAGCTAAAATTTTCGACCTAGCATGAAAATTGTGGGCGCCACAGGCTTGGGCGGTTTGTGGGCGTTAGAGTGGGCGTGGCATATTCGCGTAACAAACTTGCGCTGCGCATCTAAATCTGAGATCCCAGTTCTCTATCTTAGATAGTTTCCGAGATATCCACGTTCATACTTACGATTTTTTGAAGTTTGTGGGCGGTTTGTGGGCGTAAAAGTGGGCGCGGCAAACTTTTTATACCCGTTACTCGTAGAGTAAAAGGGTATACTAGATTCGTCGGAAAGTATGTAACAGGCAGAAGGAAGCGTTTCCGACCCCATAAAGTATATATATTCTTGATCAGGATCACTAGCCGAGTCGATCTAGCCATGTCCGTCTGTCCGTCTGTCCGGATGAACGCTGCAGCGGTACGATTTTGACAAAGCGTGTGGAATGAGAAAAATATAGAACGTGTATTTATTTAGTAGATCGTCACAAATGTTGATATCAGAACTTTTGTTTGTTAGAGATAGTTATGATATGACCAAATACTTACTCTTACGTAATACGTAAACGTAGGGGTAACGATGGAAAATAGTTATGAAACTATAAAAAAGGGTAGATTGTAGTTAATTACTATTTTTGTAGTTATCCAACACATTAAATATATTTAGTGATTTTTTGTGTAGTAATTATATACCTATGAAATTTATAAAGTCTATAATTAAATTCATAAATACGTCACTGTAGTATGGTAGTTTATAAGTAAAGTAAAAAAAGTAATTTTTAAATTGCACTTTTTCCTTGATAGTTATTTAGCTGTTTACTATTGCAATATGAAAATACACACATCACGTGAACGTAACTAGTTAATAGTGGCTTAACTATTAAATAGTAAGCCAAGTGAGCAGAAATACATATACAACCAATTTAAATAGTAAGGTACAATTTTTTAGAAATACTAAACTATTTGCTATTTTTACCAACAAAATTTTTTTGTGTGCACAAACGCTTATAGCGCAAAGATTTCGTAAAAGTGTAAATGTGTATATTCAAAAAATTTTAAAATCGGACCATTCATTTAAAAGTTATGGGCAATACAAATTTTAACCGCGAGATGGAGACAAATAGTTAAGACTTAACAAGAACATTTTCGTAGTGCATATGAAGCCTATGGTTGGTTTCGCCAAGTGCCACGCCCACATACGTTCCAACGCTAAGTTATGTCAGGATTAAGAGTCTACATTTGGCATGCAAATTCCTGTACTGGCTTTGAAGCCCATCTTTGCTTCAACCGAGAGCCACTCCCACAAATCTCCCACTTTTTTGATAATTTATTTTTGTGTAAATTGTATTATTGCATTAATTTGTCATTGCTCATCTGCGTACCAAGAATAGGTTAAATCGGACTGTTAGTAAATAAGTTAAGTAATAAGTCGAGTAGCGGGTATAGGACAGTCGGAACACTCGACTATAGCGCTCACTCTTGTTTTTTTAAAAACAATTATTCTTTTCATTTGTTTTTTAAAGGACGTTAAAGTTTATTACCGTCAGGGGTAAACTTATTTAGCCGAGGTGCAACTTCACCTATACATATATACGAACACATATGGTTGTAAATTGTACAATTTACATACATAAGACAAAATGTGAAGCACTCCTAACTGATGGGCCCTGTGTAAAAATCAGCAGGTGAGCACTTTAATCTTGCACCCGCATTTTATTCGTCTAATTACTTGAAGCGTTGAATTACATAGTATATTTATAGCACCTAATAAATGGGTATTTGACCAGTGCGTCAGTTACCAGTGCGTTAATAATAAGTATATGCTTGTAGCGCTGGAATAAAACATTAAATAAATAATAATATTTAAAGCTGAAAATGACACGAACATACATAAATGTAACTTTGGTCAAAAAAATATCAACCCTGTGCTTTATTTTAAGTTGTAAACATTGTACATGTTTAAAATTATAATCATTTACTGACATTTAAATTAACATATTACGTAGGTACTCGATGACTTGGTCGTAGATCTCACTTTCTAGGGCGACGAAGACCACGTCGAAGTCGCAATTGAGCTCGACACACGTCAGGGGCTCATTTGAGATAGACTTCAGGAGACTTATAGAGGGTGTGATCTTCAAGGCACTTAGTAGGCTCAAGGCCTTATCCTTGGAGCTGGTGTATTCATCAGAGCGGATGACCATGAAAGCAGCTTCCTTCAGGGAAGGATATAAGTTGTTGAAGTATTTATGGCGATCGCAGAGGCGCAGACCCTTACTATCCACCATTCCGGTGTCTGTAAGCTCCCTGTAGGTTTTAAACTTCTTCCTGCGCTCGAACTCCGATCCATCGTCCGTTTTTGGAACCTCTTTCGATGGCTTCGTGCAATTAAAATGCAATTTATGAACTTTGTTCGAGATTACGGCCAGCATTTCAACGGCAGCTCGCTGAACGGCATCCCTTTTCTTAATCGACTTTCCAAAGCGAACTATGGAAGCAACGGAGCAGCAGGCTACGAATTCCGGGACATCTGGAGCAGCATGTTTCTTTACAATATCAATATGAATGGTGGGCAGGGGTATCTCGTGACGGACGCAGTAGTCCCGCAGTTCCTTCAGGATGTCGCAATCCAGATTGGTAGGTTTTTCAGCCACACTCATTGTTCTACAGGACATCAGAATCTTTTGCGTTACTTATCGGAATGGTTTGACCCTGTCAAAATATATCTTTTGGTATGATATTTAGGCGATAGGTTATCGTGTTTCCAAAAATACCTCACCGATAATATACCACTCGCTGGTAAAGCTTGGTAAATATTTTAGTATTTTCGAGTCAAGATACACATTGCTTTTGAGAGTTTTAAGTAAGAGTAAGAGTTTTTTCTTAATATTATTTTCTAATTTAATCTGGGTATTCCCTAAGCTTTTATATTGCTGTTTTGTTAAAAATTCAGCACAATGTTTCAGTAATCGGGAGAACGACCATACATGGTTTGCTAACTGGTCATACTAAAAGAAGAGATGCCATGGTTTTGTTTTTTAAAAATATGACTACTCTGGTTTTCAGCGATTTAACAGTCTCAAACTTGTTGAATTGCTGAAATTTCTGAAAACTGAGTTGTATGCACAGTTGACCGAAATACAACAATTCATCAAATCAACAGTTACGTGTGTAACCCAAGTATACATTTAACCAGGGCCCGCAATCACTTAAAGTTGTATTTATACAATTTTCACACGGTATTTGTGAGTTTTATTTTTATTTTTGGTAAGAAAAAACTCACCCGTTACTGGAACAGTAGAAGGGCCAGTTCTGTGGTGTCGCAGGATTCTTTTATCAATCAAAACTATGTAACAGGTAGAAGGAAGTCTTTTCGATCCTATGAAGTTTTTGTATGTATTCTTGATCAGGATCATACAAGCCCCGGTATTTTAAAATTTAAAATACCTTAATTCTTTCTAAAGACACCGCTGACCATCGATTTTGCGGATTTTTGGGTAACGGGCATCTCACAGTCGAGGAAGTCGACTATGGATTTCTTTCTCGCTTCAATATAATATGGTTGGAGCTGCGAAACCCGTAAAGTAATTCAAAACAACAATTTTTTTAGGATGGTGTTAGACCTTCCAACGCACAGTCAGTAAGCCCTTTCCTAACCCTCATTTTCATAACGTCTAAATCATAACTTGGTAATAAAATTCAATAGTTGGCCTCCGGTGATGCTGCGATGAGCGAACCTCTCTCGGGTCCCTGGCTGCGTTTTGTGTACAATGGCCTGCTGCTAAGCACGGCGGTTTTTTCCGGCCGTAAAATGCAGCCGGAGAAGCACCCCTTCGCCCTGGTCGCTTGCGTGGTGGTCGGATTCTCTGCGGTCTTCGGATTGCTCCGGGTGATCTTCGCCAGCGGACAGCCGGAGGAGTGCCGAAAGCTGAGGGACATAACGCACGGTGTCCTGGAACTGGTACCTTTGCCCCTGTCCAATATGGATCTCTACATGCAGTCCACCGGGTTAAGTGCCATAGCATTGGGGCATGCCTTCTTCGTGCTGCCCCTGGTTTGCGATTTGGGTTGCTGCCTGGCGAAAAATCGGCGAGATTGTGCCTTCAGCGACAGCTTGCGAAATCTTACGGTTCTCGGCAACATTGTATCACTCGGATTTCTGGCCTACGTGGAGCGGAATTTCCTTTATCTGCGGATGATGCTGGTCATGATTGTGGTCAAGTATGGAGTTGTTCTGGTGGACAGCATCAAAGAGGACGCCGGGGAGGATCTGCAGGTGTGCGGCACAGCCCTCTTCTTGCACCTTCTCGGCAAGGCTGTGGAGTCCTCCACCTCCTGATCCTTGGTTTAACCCCTGACCGCTGTTTGCTTTAAGGGTTTCCTTGTCCCGCTTAATATTCCATGAATTCAGTTTTGACCCGTATTAAATTTCATTTCAGCCACTTTTCAATTGCTGTGTTCATGTTTGCTCATGTTTTTTTAATTGCTCAAGCACCTTGAGCTTTTTACACTAAAAAAGAAAACCGCTAATATTCATAGTAATGGTTGATTTTCCAAGGTGAGCGCATTAAAAGTAATTATTTAAATCTCATTTATGTATGTACATACGATAGTAAGTAAGAAAATAAAAGTATTTAGTTCTTAGTTTAGTAGTTTTCAATTAATGTTCTTTTGTAAATGTGTAATCTTAAATTGTATTGTATTGGGCTAACGCAGAAATTTCTTTGGACGGAACTAGAACTGGAATTTCAAAAGAATTTCTCAGAGATTTCTGAGTCCCCCAAAAATTTCTCAATGCTTAAAAATATAAAAAGTTTAAAAATGATTGTTACTTTATTTGGCTTGTCAAATGTCGGACCATTTGTTAAAAAGTTATAATCTTATACCCGAAAGTGACCGTCAAAGTCCAAAAGTAAAGTAGATAATATAAACATCGATGATATTTTCCCCCACTCGGGTTAAAAAGTATATGTAATATGTATGTATTCCAAATTTGATTTCTACTCAACCAATTTTTGTGTATTCCCCCACAACCAAATTCTGGATCCGCCACGGGTAACGGGAATCTGATAATCGAGTTCCTCGATCTTTGTTGTCTTTAACAGTCGTTTTACTTGCGCTGCAATTTAAATGTAATCAAATACTGTATGAATAAACAATACTGTTAAATTAGTACTAGGAATTCTTCGAGTGCACACGGGGAGTTGACTTCTATGGCTTCCCTGGTGTGTCACCCACACATTATAATGATATATCGGCGATTACCAATGCACAATAAGTGCCTCCAGTCAGTCGCTCAAAGCAGTCGCTGATTCATCGCTCGAAATCGTTCAAATGCTTTTGCCAATGGTCTGTCTTTCAGCGGGGGGCTTATCAATTGATTCGGGGTGGATAACAAGGCAATCGTATCTTTCGATACGGTATCAGCCGATAAGTTCTTGTGGCGGGTAACTTAGCTCGTACTTTTCTTGGCTGAAAAGGTTGAGTGAAGCTGAGTGGAGAGTTTCCAGGATGGGCAAGCATTAACAATTGTTAAAGACAGTTCGAAAATGACGAAGTATTTGAAATCTTAATAACTTTTAAATGGAGTTTCGTACTGGGACGTTTTTGGTACGCTTCGACGAGGTTCTGCTGTTATATCGATCAAAAATAAACTCAAAAATATCCTGTCGATAAAAAGTGTTAGATCCAACAAAAAATTGGCTTTCAATTATGAAATCCATTTTCCACTTATGATAAACTCTGAGTGGGGAACCGGTGATGACATTTATCAATAATTCCCTGCGTGTGCTTCCATTTTTCCAACTCTGCGATGGTTTCGATGTTGTCACTTTTATTATTTGTTGCTCGCTTGTCACCAATATATTTTATGTATTTTCGCGCTGCTGTCAAATGACAAACTCTAATTGCAAGTGGGACAGATTTTAATGAGTGTATGCACAAACTCATGTGTCGGTACAGTGTTTGACAAAAATATAAGGCAAAACAAATAAAGCAGCTAACATGCGAAAATTTTTGGTAGTTTTCTTTAGCTGTAAAACAATTACCCTCACTAAAAGTATCTAAGTATTTAAATTACAGGTACACTATATCAAGATTTTTTTAAAGTCATAAAAGAAAAAGTTAAAAAGTCATGAGATTGTTTCACTCTTTAGTATCTATATTTTTGGGAACAATTTAAATCAGTTGGAGCTGGGATTGAAAGACATCATATTTATTGTCGAAACTGAAGTGCGCTGTATTTGCTTATCGGGATTTCTATAAATTTTTTTAGCTCTGCAACTATGACTCTCTTCCGCTTTCCTCCCACAAAAATGCACCTCGTGATTCCAGCGCAGCGTTTTGCTTTATTCAACTTGACAAGTGAAGTGAGTGTGAATATTTTTTTAAGGTCACAACAACAGCAGCAACAAGAACAGGACCAGAACTCCATCAGAATACTCCAACTCCCAGTCCTGGACTCTGGAAACTCTTGCTACCTGGCGAAATAAATAAACCGTGAGGAAAAACAGAAAAAGAGGGAAAGCACACCGGAAAAATACAAGAAATGGTTCGAATCCTTTTCCATCCTGTTCGGAATTGGGTGGAAGGGACGGAGAGGGGCGGTGGACTGTGGGAAATTGCAGTCAACATTTATTTCCGCAGTATGATGGAAAAATTCGAAAATAATTTGCGAGCCATAATTAAAAGGCGACAGCAGAAAAACTCGGGGAAAATATGGGGAAAAGTTGTAGCAAAAAGTGGAAAACGGTGATGGACTAAAGGGGTTGGAGGGAGGGGTATACGATATAGGGGAGGAGCTAGAACTAGTGCAAAAAGAAAGTCAGTCCCTCAATGTGCTCAATCCGCTGGGGTCATAAACAATTCCAGCATAGACGAGTTTTCGATTTTCGCCTCAATTGGCAACATATGGTGAACAGACTCCCCGAGAGCAAGCCAAAGGATCCCGCAGTTACCCATTCCTATGATTTCCTTTCCACACCTAAAGAAAAGCCAAGCGATAATGTATGAAACTAGCTGTTATTTAAAAGAGACTTTGATTCAGCAATTTTTAAATATTTACGGTTTCAAAAATGAGTTGTATTTTATTACCTTTATTTTCTGATCAAGAATAGAATAAACAAATTATTTATTTATTAAAAATTAAAGAAATGTTTTAAAAACAATAATTTTTTTGCTCAGGTCCTATAGTGTTTTCTTATTTTGTGAGGCAAAAGTGGATATGGAAATTGTATAAGATAACAACTACATACCTACTCTTGAGTTGTCGTTGAACCATTTTAATTGGAATAAGACTTGTGAAAACTTCTGGAAACACCTCTAGTGATCAACTCGCATTCTGCTTTTATGAGTTATTATTGGAAGAAGCAATTTATGTATAACAACTGACTAGTTGCCTCCAAAAGAAATCTAAAAAGTATTTGCAGTACAAAACTTGATACCTTTTTATAGTGTAGCTTGTGGGCGGGGCATCATTTGCATTTGTGACTGCGAATTGCGAATGCGAAAATTTAAAGTTTTCCCGATAAGAGGGTTGTAAAAGTACAAAAAACGGGGAGCAGGAGCGGAACGGGAAGCGATGGAGTCGCTGCTGCAAGAAATGGCGACGTTTGCGAGGAACGCGACATGAAAAGGGCGGCAGACAAAAGACGAAGACGCAGGCAGCAAACAAGAAAAATCGCTGCCGGCTTCTTGGGCGGGGAAAATTCGACTGGGGCGGGGGTGATGGGAAAAGTGAAGGATGTAAATGGGGGGAGGGGCAGGACTTTCCTATACGAGTTTTTCGCATTGTAGAACGCGCGGCATTTGCCAGAAGGTGCCAACACATTTTATTGTTGTACCCTAGAAAATGAGGGTAGCTTGAAAGTTTTGGAACAATAACTCCACTTCAATTCAACCCGAATAGTTAAAATGATCTCAAAACCCATCTGAAATATAATATAAAAAAAAAAAAAATTAGTAAGTTAGTTTTTTTTTATTTTGAGATAACTTATATAACTGAATTAGAAACATTTTTGAAGTCACTTTAAAAACTCCCCAGACAAAATCAGTGAAGTAGTGCAACTACAAAAGATTTCAGTATTTGTTGAGGAGAGTGCAAACACATTTCCTTGACTTTTCCACATACTTACCCCGCAAAATGTTTCTTTATGCAACCTTTCGCCCTTTAAGCAGGGTATACGAACTTCACTTTAGCAAAGTCCTGCTCTCCTTTTCGTGTTTTATTGTTCGACAATTCACCGCCCCGCACGTTTCCATCATCTGTTTTTGGGGTATGACGCGGGGGTGCCACGTTTAGATCTACGACACACATTGGATGGGTGTATCGCACATGTCTCTATCTATAAAACGTCAACTTTATTTGCCCAACAACTGAGGCAAACAACGTTCCAGCCAAAAGCCAGAAACAGTACGGACTGCGGACCATAGAGGCCATATAGCACATAGCACGGAGCATCCCTCCTTTCGCATTCACGTCCCACCCAGTAAGCAATAAAACCAGCTGTCAATTTGTTTATATTATAAAAAATAATTAGTCTGTATTCAGCGCCGAAGTCGACGACTCCATCATAGGTGTATGTTGGAATGTATCGTATATATGTACGTAGGTTGGATTTTGCGGGTTGCATATTGCAATTTGGGTTGAAAGAAGACTTCAGTGGGGGGGAGGCTTTGGGTTTTTGGTGATTATGTTTAAAATTTAAAGCATACGAGAGCGGGTTTCGTGGGTGATTAACTACGCTTGATAAGTGGAATAATTGTACGAAATATGTATGGATAATGCAATATAATTAGTGTTTTCGTATGGCTTAGACATTTCGCTTTGTTTATATTCTGATGACGCTGATTAAAAAGGCAATGGAGGAATGTCGATAATTTTAATTATAGTTTGATGATCGAATCGAAACGAATGAAATGCGGCACAAAATTTTACCTATTCCCGGATGGCACACAAGCTGTTGCATACCCCCGGGCGTCTTTCATTTTGCTTGCACTCATTATGCTTTTTTAAATATGTTTGTTATGTTACTTATATAGAATATGCAATAGGTTTCCTTAAAATCATCCATCGATTCGCTTCCTTATAGTATATGTATCTCTGATAAATATATAATTTATTTATTTTCTGTTTAATTTTCTTATGCTTCCGTTTGGTTTCATTTCATTTTGTTCGTTTTCCGTTTTGTAACATAGTTTATTTAGGCAAAAATGGCAACAAAATTGTATGTTTAACATTTGTCTACTGTGCAAAAACCGTTTCGCTTTATAGTCAGTGGTTCTTGTCGCTCTTGTCCATGATTAGTAGTAGATGTGTATAACTTTAGCTAACTAACAATTAATTTAAACATTTGGTAACTTATAATTGGCAATAAATCGTTTGAATAAGCAAACATTTAACATTTAGCATACTTGATCTTAAATCGACTGCCCGAACAGATAACCCAAACTAAACAATAAATAGCTATATGATATATGTATGTATATTGAGTGTGTATATATATATGTTTGCGTGTATATATAGTGTATGTATATAGATGTATCTCTGCATTGTAAAGTCATAGTGATTGTAGCCTGATTATGTTAATAATTTATTTACGTTCAATATTTGTAGTTACAATGGGGATAGTTGGGACTTCTTTTTTCGGAAGAACTTGGGCTTACTATCCCGTGATCCTTGGTTGCTTAATATTTAATGTATGTCCCGATTATCCTTCATTATGCTAGCTGGCAACTTAAGATATTTAAAGCCCCGTTTGAACTTATGCGTGTATTTAGTGAGTGAGTGAGTCGAGTGATTGATTCGATTGATTTATAGCGTATACAGTGACTCAATTAATTGCAAGACAGTAGAAGTTCCTATTTAAAAAAAAATTGAAGAAATTGGGTGATATTTAAAAGATATGGCATCGATTTATCTCAGCAAACTGGGGCGTTGGGTAGCAATCGGATTTTTGAACAATGCTCGATAGCCAATATCGAGTACAGATGGGGCCAAAGATATGTATACTCTCTCGAAAAACTTTTCTTACCAAATTAATCATAGATTAGTTTATAAGAACTTCTAACTGCCTTGCAGGTGCGAGACTCACTGATTTCATAATGAGTTATTTAGGTAATTGGGTTAGTTATAAGATTACTTAAAAATTGAATGATTTCTCTTCCTCTGGTTGGATTTCTTCATTGGTTTGTGTGTTTGTATTTTTTGTTGTGGCAGACGTCGCCTCGTAAAAGTTAATCAGTCGCTATCAAAGATCCTATATCCTTCTACCTCAACCTAGTAGTGTTTTTTTAAAACTGTATGATATCTTTCCTTTTTGGTTTACATTAGCTTGTTTCCCTTTGGCCATTTCGAATGCTGGACTAGCTCGGTTGTTTCGTTTTGGTGGGGTTTTGGACTTGGATGCGGTGTCTAGTTGCCGTTTAAAAATCGCTGATCTCACCCTCAGTCTCCGGGTAAGTGCAGGAAAAGGGAGTCAGTAGCCAATTGCAGAGGCCCTTGTTGTTGCCTGCGTGATCCTGCCGATGTCGCTTCTTGTGGCACTGCCGTTGGTAGTTTCCCATGCCCGCCGACGTGACTGCTCCCGTTCCCGAAACGGTGATGCGATGCCGCTGACCCTTGGACATGCCGGATGCGAAGCTACTCTCGTCCGAATCCCTCACGGTGGCTACGCTGTGATAGCCACTCTCTGCCCTCCGCGATATGCCCGAGTGCTTGGAGGTCCTCGGGGTCGAGTTGGAATCATGACCACTGTCGTAGGCCTCGGAACTGGTATTCAGGGGCAGCAGGGGAAGTCGCGACTGGGCGGCCAGGGGCAATATGTTCGTGATCTCGTTCAGCTTGTGCTGCGCATCCTCCAGAGAATTTCTCTTGCCCACCGCCGCTGCCATGGATTTCTCGTCCAACTCGCAAATGTCATCGTGCTGGGGGGTGAATCGTTTCTCACCCTTCTGAAGATTGGGATCGGAAGCTCCGTCTGGCTGGCGAAGTAGGGCATAATCATCCATTCCAGCTATCTCCATTATGCCATTCAAGCTGGGTAGCGACCCTTGGCTGGGACTGTGAGACGGCTGTTTCGGCGGGCTGGGTGTCAGTCTGTAGGCTGGTTCACTGCAAACGCTGCTCTGGCCCACATTGAAGTGATAGACGGGCTCACTGAAAACACTTCCTATATCCGTCCGGAAGAGGGCGGCGGAGGGCGTGACTTCGGCCATCGCCAGTTGGGAGGTAAAAATTTCGTGCAATCGGGCCAGTTGATCAAACTGATGTCTATGAAAGGAAAAAGTATAAAAAAAACACTATGATAATATTTGGAAACCGATACGCGATTTGCGATAAAATCTCAGATGTATCCTAAGGACATCTCCAGATCAATCAAAGTTTTTAAAAGTCTTTTTTATAATTTAAACAAGTCTATCTTCAAAGGTCCACTAAATTTAATTTTTATGCAATTCCAATTATTAATCCACAATGGTTAACCCTTTTTTATGTTAAAAGTATTGACTTATAAGGATAAAACAAGGACCCACTCACCTTGCTCTCTCGCCACACTCGCTAAAGGATTCACAGGCCATGTTGAAGCTGGACACAAAGGATATGTTGTCGCAGTGACTCAAAGCCGAGAGTGGATGTGCACTGTGATCGTGGTCCCGATCTCTAGACATGGTCCTGGCAATCTCTTCCTCTGTGACTTGGAGTCCACAGTCAATACTTCGTTGCGATGGATGATGCGAAGACGATGCTCTGCTGGCCACCAGTTCAGCCTCATAAAGCTGTTCCCGGGACACGTGCCGCGACAGCATCCTGTGCAGGTTATCCTGGGAAATGTCCCTGGAGCCCAGGGGATCGTCTAGTAATGGAAGAGCGGGCGGAACCTCCGAGGGACCACTGTCCTCGTCTTCATCGCCATCCGGAGGAGCAGGATCCAAGAGGGGTAAGCCCTCAAAGCATGGCTGATTGATATCTAAGGAGGGTTCCGGGTTGAAAGCAGGTCTGTCTGGCAAGTCCAGGGATTTTTGCTTCAGCTGCGAGAGTTTCCAATGCAAAGCAGTGGGGGAGTTGCTGGCGGACACCGTACTTTGGAAGACTTGCGTAGTCTGATTCTCCACCCATTGTCGAATCATGGTCTTTTTGTGGGCATCCATAAATCCGTAACCCTGGGTCTGACTACCAGCGGCTGCTGGAAGGTTTCCGGCTGTCAGGGATCTGCAGGACTGGGACTTTGGGCCATCTACCCAGGTTTCGCACTGTTTCACATGATTGACCTCTCTCATTAGATGACGGGCTTCTGCCACCTTGGCCCTGGAAACCCGGGGTCCATCGATCCACTGCTCCTCGGTTATTTTCCTCATTCCGGCTTCTAGTTGTTCGAGGGCCGCTCCCGGATGAGCTCTTCGCATCGGCGAACCCTTGGGAGAGGGTACCATTGATCCCTTGGACACCATGTGCCGCGGTATGGGAATGGGCGATCCCATGGCCTGCATCTGTGGTTGCTCGTGGGGAATCATTGGTGAGGAGCAGGCTCCTGCTCCCGCCTGGCGTTTGAGGCTGCCCGTATTGCTTCCCGGCAGCTTTTTGGCTGGAATTGGGCAAGGAAAAATGATCAACGTATTACTACTGCATTTCTTTGCACTGTCTTTAAGAGTTTTTCGGCTAACAACCATGAACACATTCTTTTTGAAAATGTAAAAAAAGGTACCCAATATAACTCTTTAAATATTAGGTCTTGGTCTTGTTCAAAAAAATAAACACTTGTTTGTACCTTTCTCCGCTGCCACGGTCTTTTTCATCATCATAGGACTGTTGCAGGCGGACTTTGAGGGCGGTTTCTCCAACCCACTCCCCTTTAGGGCTTTGCTCATCACCCCGCGATTATCCCCCGCAGTCAGCGACGGCAGATATACGGGCGGGTGCTCACCATCCGTGGCATCGTCATTGGGTCCCATATAGATGACAGTGTCGGCGGAGATTTCCGAACTGGAGGGGTCCGCCCCCGATCCCGCCGAGGAGCCGTTGCCGCCGAGTCCTTGGGCCAAACCCACCGCCAAGGGCATGGGGACACGATGTTTCCGGCGACGCAGGCGATGAATCCTGGATGCGATTTGAATGGTGGAGAGGGCATCCTGGTAGGTCTGTTCCGGTCGCACATGAGCCACGATGGCCACATGGCAGGTTATGGGGGCCAGGCAGTCCTTGAGCAGCGGGGTCAGTGGGTGGTCCTTGTGTGGGGGATGCCTCTGGCCGGATAGTATCGCTAGCAGTATGTTCCCGATCCCCGACAGCGGCAGTCCCCCGCTGCGATTCGCACACCCGCCCAGGTCGATGATATGTAAACGGCTCCGACCGCCAGCGACTGCACAGAGAGAAAAAGCGCCAGTAAATGGCCATTAAATAGGTGTCGTATAAAACAATAAGAATTTGTTTATACAAAATGATAAGATTTTTTTTGTCCATTTTTAATAATGGAAGATTTGGTATAGTTAAAAAAACTGTCCAAAACAAAATTGCAAAATGTCAGTTACACTGTGTTATAATTCTCCCTGTGTTTGAATAAAAGAAAAGTGGGTGGAGCGGGTTTAAATGGGGTGGCGTTGGGTGTTGGAGTGGAGGAAATGCGACACTTTAATGGCGCTGCCGTCTAGTGGTAGTGAAGCATTTAGCGGGCCACTTGAGTGGCAGCAGCAACAAAAGTGGCCGCAACAAAAGCAAAAACAAGAAATGGAAAACATTTGAAATCGCAGAATAAATACACTACCAACTAAAGCTGTGCATAAAATGATTTGGAGACTCATTTTTTAAATAGGTAAGTCCCTCTTTATAATGAATTTAACATACAGTTGCACTTTTATATTCAAAGAGGGATGAACCAGACACCTCTAGGTGATTCCGATTTGCTTTTAGCTTAGACTATCGGTTACAATAAGCTTGGAAGACATTTTAAAGAATCGCCTGAATAATTAGAGGTTTTCAAAAAATAAGATTTAAATATGAAAATAAAGATTAAAAGATAGATTTTCGACCAACATTTTTGGCCACCTACTACCATGTTGCATACGTAAGTTAAATCAGTTCTAATATGTATAGTTTTTTTTGAAGATAGGGAATTAAGCTATTAAAATTCAACTTGAATATTATAGTATTTCTACCCATATCTTAGCATTTTTACAAGCACTAACTGTTCCAGAATTTATATTAACACTCCCTTTGGCAGGGCATGAAAACAACAATGTGTCGGACACTTACCACCCCCCTTGCGGGACAGGCTGTACTGGTAGACGTGGAGCGTAAAGATGAGGGCGGACTCCAAGGGGGCGGCACATCCAGATCCAGAACTCCCAGATCCCGTGGAACCGGAACTTTTTAAGCGTCCGGCGAGCGCAGAGTCGAGAAACAGGGCCGCACGCTCGGCGGTGGGTGCACGTAGTTCCGTTGGACCGCCAAGGAAGTCGTCACGCAAATAAATCCCCGGGGAGTCGTCAGATTCTGTGTAGCCGTAGTCGCAGCCAGAGTTCCAGTATTGAGACCGAAAAAAGTAGCGGGAGTGAATGAAAAGGGCATTAGGTTTTATGTGGGAATAAACGCCGTATTCTACGGGGATAAAGAGTGGGGGCTGTTGATGATAAGAAGGTGGGGTAGGTGTCGGAGCTGCTGCCCAGGTTAAGTTTATTCAAATTGGGCCAGTTACGACCCCGACCCGCCCCAGTCATCATCATCATTGTTTGGCCCAGGGGCAACATTATGCCACGCCCCCTGCACCCGCCCACGATGGAGCCATTTATTCTGGCGGCGGTTCTGCCCGCTGGCAGCTAACAGGTGGACCACTGCTAGCAGCCCAAAATTAAAGACAAAGGGGTGAGTTTGAGAAAAGCCAGCTAAATTGAGCGGGGAGGGTATCTACAAGTTCAAACAACTAAATAATATTAGCTTTCCCCCACACTCTCTGCCAAAATACTTCCAAATTCTTTGAAATTAACTCAAATTGTCAAGTGATGATTTTGGCTTTATATATAGTATGCATGTTCCACTAAAACATTCACAAAAAATGAAAGGAAAGTAGAAAGTATGTACTTAAAATCAATTTGAATTAAAATGTTTAGATCTATTAAACTTTAATTCTTTAAATATTGAATTTATATCACTGTGAAGAACTTACATTTTTGAATTAAGAGCTCTTAAACGCTAAGTATCGATTTATATTATTGACTTTGCAATTTTTTTTTTTTTAAATGGCTTACTATTGCTAACATACTCTGGAATTACAAGACTTGAACTTTTAAATACCCAGTATAATTACAAATTTTGGAGTCTAAAATGAGCACAAATAAGTTATTTAAACTACATTTAAGAAAAGATTCTATGATTAAAATGTAAACTGAAATTTGTTTAACATTTCGTTTCCATATAAAAAGAAAAAGTAGCATAAATCTAATAGATAAATGCTATTTTTCCTCACAAAATAAAAAGCCTGGAAGGCTATTATAAATAGTTACACATTTGATAATCGACCTCAGAAAACGATGCAGAGCGGCCCCTTTGATCGGGGCTAAATGCTCATTATCCCTGCCATATGCTTACCGGCTGCATGCGAGATGAGCAAATCCTGCGAGGGGGCATCCGGCTTGGTGGCACTGACGCCCACGGCACTGACCCGCACCGAGAAGCGCGCCCCGCTCTTCTGCCGCCGCTCCTGGATGCCCTTGTACAGCCAGGCGATGGCGCAGGGGGCCGCTCCCAGGGAGCACGCCCCGCCACTGCCACTCCCACCGACACTTCCGCCCACCTCCCCCAACACCGTTTGGGGCTGTCCGGTGGCGGGATATCCCATGGCCAGCAGGCAGCCATCGGAGCCTTCGAGCACGGCGGGTATCACTTCGCTCAGCGCCGATGCACACACATCCGACTGGAAGATACGGAGCACGGAAAGAAAATATTACTAAATTGGTTAGTTTTTAGGGATAGGTCTAGGGATTTTAGCCACAGTAAAGGAATTATGAATGCTAAAAGATGGGTTGGCAATGAAGTGCTGTGTTTGTACTCATGATAGTATAGTATGTATATATCGTTTTAAATAAATTAAGGTAAGATAACAACACTTATTTTTCTGGATTTGTTAAATAAACCTAAAGCATGGTTTTTAGATAATCGAAATCCAGTTTAATTCTGGGTTTTTACTTTTAAAAGACACATCAATGTATTTTTCCCAGTGAAAAAAGAATACAAATAGGTGTGGAGTGGAGGTCTGTGGGTGGTGGCCAACAAGGCATACTAATGGGCTCTCTTTAATGGCTGGAATTGGGTTCGATTGCGGGGTTAATTCGATTGCTGATTAGATCCGATGGGGGAGGACAATACGCGTATGTGTTAATTCTATTGGGGTATTTCTTTCCCTGGGTCTGAGGGATTGCCTTATGAGTGATTGCACTTCAAGGGACATAAATCTTGGTAAGGAACTTTGGTTGCCATGAATTATGAAGATTGATTGTGGCATTTTGTGGTGACTTGTTATTCCCTAGAATTACTAACACCTCTTTTGTAATCTTGTAACACGTTGAATAGCAAAACTTTGACATAAAAATGAGACATTTGTTGTTTATGACAGAAATCTTTTAAACGCAAACTAATTTGTAAGTGAAATTCAATATTTGCGTTTTTTAAAACATTTTTCATTTGCTGAAAGCGAAAATTCCGCGAGTAGACTGTAAACATTCGTTAACTTTAAACTATAAATGTTTGCTCAAAGTCTTGAATTGGTTTTTAAATTTGTATATTATTTTTATTCTTGTGACAGCTGAGTGTGAAGTTTATTGAACTAAGAATTCCTACACCTTGGTACTATTTATTGACCGCTTAAATATTATTTTGGGTTGTTTATTTATTGGAAGAGTGACTGTTTCCCAACAAAGCGATTATCGATTATAAATGTTTGTTTTGAATAAGTATAACAAGAAAATTAATAAACCATTTTTTTATACTAATCTTTTAATTTATAATTTAAAGCTGTCTGCTTCTAATTCAAAACCAAGTACAGAATTGAATAAAATTAATTTGGAAAATTCAAAAATCCCAAAATTAATTCCATATCGCTTTATATAGCTTATTTAATTATTTTAACACTTCACAATTTGTACCTCATACAAGGTACGATTTATCATAATACCAATAAAGCGATACAGAAATAAATTTCATTGTCTAGGTGTTTAAACAGATTGTTTTTTTTAGAAGGATATAGGGAAATAATAAAAACACAAGATAGAACGCTATTGTTGGCCGCTCAGCAGACAGCAAAGCGACTGTTCCCAAGATTGCACAACTCGAAGCAACGTCATCTAGCGTTGATTTCTTTATTTGCTTATAATTTTTTGACAAATGGTCCAATTTAAACATTTTTGGAATGCGGATAGTAACAATAACACTAGTTTACAGTCCAAATGCGCGAAGAAAGATAGTTCCTTGTAGATCACGAAAAAAAGAGTACAAAATTTTTATGTTTCAGTTTTCATTAACGTAAGGGGTTCATGTTATTCCCTTAGGCAGTGTTGTGGAAATTTTATTTTTAACGTCGTTAAAAGCGACAATCAATAATTCTCGAGAATTGATAACAAATATTTAAGTAAATAAACATATAAGAATTTATCTAATAATAACATGTAAGTATACATATACCTAAAATGGTGTCAATAGTGAGTATTTGTACAAAAATTTCCGAAACTTCGTAAATAAAAAAGTTTCACAACACTGCCAAATGAAAAAACATGAACCTCCTTACGTTGGTCAATACTACAATTAAAATTTCAGGCGAAGTTCTGTTATCGGCCTATCAATGCAAAGCTATTACAAATAAAATTAAACTAATTTTACCATGGATTTTGTCCAAATATGGCTTGTTTGGTTCGTAGGATCGGTAGTTTTAAAGTGGTGAACGTCTCAATTCGTGGTCGTATTTTTTTCGAGTTTTTCTTATATCAACAGAGGCCTTACAGTCACTAAATTGTTAAAAATTTGACAATTTCAAAGTTGGCCGAGTTGTAGCTCAGAATATACTGAATGTAAACCTATTCATTTATTCGGCAACATTAAAGGGTGACACTTTAGTTGTAAACTAAAACATTTAACACCTAAATTGGTTAGGCGCAACTCGAGATTAAAATAAAGGCAAGAAAATACCAAAATATGGTCTTTAAAAAATCTTAAAAATAACAAATCCGTTCTAAATTTGATTGACTTCTTTTTCGATAACAAGGGGTCCAATTCTACCAGGAACTACCATCATCCTTCTTGGGGCAGTTTCAAAATAATATTTTGTAAGCTAGTGTAATCAGAACAAAATCCCATTTACGTTTTTACGAAATATTAAATAACTTTTAAAGAACTTTTTAGCTTTTATAGCGAAAGCGTTCATACGGACGGACAGACAGACGGACATTACTAGTTTGACTCGCCTGATCCTTGATCCTGATTAAGAATGTATATATTTTATAGGGACGGATACGCAACCTTCTACCTGTTACATACTTTCCGAAAAAATGATAATTTTTAAAGGAAAGACCATCTAAATTTTAAGAGATTTCAATGAGCTCTCATTTTATCCGAAACTCACCTGCTTGTCCTCCCCGGTGAAGAGGTTATCGAATGCGAACATTTTGGGTGCGGCCACCATGGGCGCCCGTTCCTGGGCAGCCTGCGGCGCAGGGCAGGCGTTCCTCGGGTCGGTGAGCGTGACCTGTCGCTTCTTCTTGTCCAGCGCCATAAAGTCCGGCTCAGTTCCGCCGGAGTTCCTGTCCCGCTCCGCCACCCGCAGCATGACCTTCACCTTGCCCACGCCGTAGCATTCCCGGCTGCTCAGGCGGCGGATGAGGGTCGGGGGCATGGGCGGCGGGGCACGCTGCAGTGCGCCACAGAAACCGCCGTTCCGGGACATATTCGACGTACTGGTGGCCATGGTTCCTTGGATTTTGGTTGCCACAGTGGGCAGTGGAAGTTTATTGCTGGAAGCACTTGCGTTTCCTTTTGGGGAACGAATAAAATTGGGAGTTAATAAGGGGCCCAAATCCTGGCTTTTGTTTTATGTCAGGGATCCTAAAATGCAATCGTCACTCCCCATAAACTTTGTTTGTTTTCGGGGGTTTTATGGTTCTTTAAATAGTTGCCGGGCCTGTCATAAATTGCGATTTCTGTTCGGGCCGATGGGCATAAGTTATTTGGTGCGTTGCGAGAAGGGTCCTTCGGTAATGGCCA
This sequence comes from Drosophila subpulchrella, assembly GCF_014743375.2. Taxonomy (NCBI): domain Eukaryota; kingdom Metazoa; phylum Arthropoda; class Insecta; order Diptera; family Drosophilidae; genus Drosophila; species Drosophila subpulchrella. The sequence goes on from NC_050610.1 coordinate 1,025,815, forward strand.
TAACACTTTCGCTTTATGGTTATGGGCCATCTGTTTATTGGGCATATGCTTCACTGTACTATCGTCACTATCACGCTCGCACTGTCACTGTCACTAAGCTCGTGTTTTATTCACTTGTAGCATCTTGTGCATAAAATCAAATTTATGTTGAATTTGCCTGGGTTTTTATGGAGGGAAATTATGCGCTTCGTTGTCTTTCAAGTATTCTTTTGGGACAGTCGTATTTCACATCAGTTTAATTCTATTTGAAAAGTTTATGTTCGAAATTTTAGGTCTTTTTGGCTATTAAAAGTTTTAAACTTGAACTTTTAACCATTTGCAATTATTCGTTGGAGCTATAAAAAGTTTGTGGGCTTTGAATTTTCTTATCTAGATTATAAGATTTATGCAGAAAAATGCATTATTAATTTAGTAAAGCCAGTCCCCGACTTTAAAATTTGTTAAGGTTGTATTTTATGACATTTAATAAATATTACAATATTTTATTTTATTCAAGTTCCTGAAACACAAATCATAGTGCAGGTTTGGTAATGGTTTTTTAAGACATTTTTTTATAATAATCAGATACATTTGAAATTTGTAATATTGTTTAAATCTGTTTTTTCTTGTTCAATTTTTTAAATATTATAGCATTCGCTTAGTATATTTGAATTACACTCGTTTCTTTTCTTTGAGAAGTTTGTTTGTTGCCTTCAAAGTGTTCTTTGTTAATGGAATTTCTTAGTCGTGTCACTCAAACTTTATTTGGAAATGTGAGTTTTTCCTAGGTCTGTTATATTTATATGACGACTTGTCTCTTATCAAGCCTGTTATGTTTTATATCACTGGAATTATCAACTTTACTTGTTATGTTCAACATTACTTTTGAGATATTCATGCAAATTCCATTAGACTTTTTCTTTTGCTTGTCAGTCGCGAGCCGTGACATTTCTTCAATGCCTTCATTATTATTTCAATTTGACTGGGAAAACGTGACATTTTTGCAACGTCTTTCATTAATATTGTCCCCCGATTCCCAGCCCTACTTCCCCGCCCCTCCGCCATAGCTGCCCACTCCATTTCGGCCTCTTCTATATTGCCATTCCCTTTGAATGACAGGCAACAACTTCGGGTCGGTTCAACTTCATTTTTCAGACTACGCGCACCTGCCAACTGAGGGAACTTCTTTTATATGGGTATTTCCTTTATTTTTTGCCTCGGGCCTCCGTTTTTTATCCGAGGATTGGCGTCGTCCACCTTTTGAGTTTTAGCTTTGGCTTTTCACACAAATCGATTGGCAATGCCTTCTAATTGTACACAACGCACAATAGGGGAGTCTAGCTGAAGTCAGGGGTTAAGGGATTTCCCTTTTGGCACACACACACTCACGCAAACACACACGAAACAGGAACAAACACAAACCCTTTTTTTATGACTGGCAATTTCTCGCTGTTGATTTCATCTTTGGCTCAACTCCTTCGACTTTCCGAATCGCCTTGATTTCCTCGCACATGATTTATACTTCAGCCAACACACTGGGATTTTCCCCGAATCTCTGCCCTGCGACTTTGTTGTTTTTCCTGTTGGCTTGTCCCTTCAGCGAATAATAAATAAAAAACCCGCGAGGCGAGAAAGCCAAACGCGTGCCGACTGCGTTGGCATTACAATGGAAACTGAAGTCGGGTTTCGATTTGGCCTCGGCTCGGGCTCGAATTTCCCAAGAGTTTTCCGCCTCTCCGCGGCGCAGGCGTGCCAGAAAAAAGAGCCAAGGTCCGATGGCAATGCCCCAGTCCCGACCTCAAGGGTGGTCGGACTTTCACTCTTTCACTCTCTTCCGGAAAATCTCTTCCTTTTGGCAAACGACAGCTTTGAGGCTCAGGTAAACAAAATCAGCGAGGCTAAAACAAAAGGAACAACCTAAATGATGTTTATATTGTAGACATCTAAGTGCTGACTGCCGGGGATCATTGAAAACGGTGTGATACCTCGTGTTTGCAATAAAGTGAGCATGGGAAGACGAATTTTATTTTTGATCTAAAATATTTTGCTGGCAAAAATAATAATAAGCTTATAATAAACATCGAAACTTATTAAAGTAAAAAGTTTGACAGTTAAGGCTAAAAAGTTAAGCCGGCTTTATAATAACTAAGTGATTTGGTTTAGCACTTGGGGTAACTTCAAATAGCTTTAATTTTTATTTTAATGATCTATTAACACTTAAATACAAGTGTATTTTTTTGTATATTGTTTTTAATAAACTCTTTTTTAAAGAGGCGAATGCTTTTTAGAAACATTAATTTGTATGATATATGAATAAATTACAAATTCTGGGTCATTGCATAAGTCTGCATGTCGAAATGGAGAGCCATAGCTTTTTGCGTTATTTAAGATCCAACAGCCCAAATACAATATACCTTTTTTCTGCGTGGGTACCTGGAATAAAAGGAACAAGAAAGCACACACGAACACGGTGATAGTTGAGCTGCTGGAGCGTCACTTAAGTGCCGCTTGGAGTTGGTGCTGATGGATGGGGTTTCCAGGGGCGGGGTGGGCGTGGGATGGGTGTGGGAGGGGGCCAAATGCAAACGATGTGTTTTTAAGTTCGCTTACATTTGGCAGGCTCGTGAAGGAGGTGTTGAGTGTGTGTTCGTATTTAAAAGCATGTGTGCAAAGGTATGGGGATTTTCCGGATTTCTTTTTCGATTTTTTTACCAAGTGGACAGCGGCAACGGCTCAATTAAAGAGACCCAGACGAGGCTGATTGCCGTTAAGGTAGTTGCAGGAAAACAGCGGTAATCCAATCCGCTCTTAAAGTGTTTTGCTATTATAATCATAATCATAAAACTTGAGGAAATTCTGTGAAAAGCGTGTTTCCGCAACGTCCAAATCAAATTGTATGTAATCCCAGCGCCAAACAACAAAACAAACACACCAAGCAAAGCTTAACTACAGTGAAGGGGGATAAACAGTTTGAGAGGCATTACAGTTGCTTGAGGGCGCCATCTATTGGGTGAGTATCAGGTGGCAACTCCAAAAACGTTACAGTTTGAACCTGGGTTCGGAGTGAATGCAAAATATGCAAAGAACACTTTGTTTGCTTTACAAATTTAACATTAAAAATATAAATTGCATAAAAAACACAAAAAACTGTCAGGGTAAATATTATCTTCTGAGTCATATCCGGTGGCGAGTAAGTTTCCGTATCAAATTTTGTGGCTAAGTATAAGTAATACTCATATGGTAGGTATTAAAAATGATTGTCAAGCTATCAGTAAAAATGCCAGGCTGCTCGAAGGCCAGAATCATTGTATTGTAGGCTTTCGTCTCCAAAGGTTTAACTCTTAAAGCATGTTCAAGTTTTTAGCTTTGGTTTTCTATGCACTAATTGCAATAGTCCTGAAGGTGCCCCTGTCAGGATCCGAGGATGTCAATACCGATGGCCGATACATGTGCCTATTGCATGATCCTCCAAGCCAGTGTGGGGAATTCTGCCTGTCAGCGCTGATGCCACTAATCGATCACATTGCCAGGCACCAGGAGCAGTGGAGCACCTGCAGTGTGAAATCAAATGAGACCGAGGCTAAATTGGGTTAGATAGAAGCTCAGCTGACAGCGGTAAAAATGAAGTCAGAAGAACAACTGCAAGCTCTTCTTACAAAGATTGAAAGCCAACAAAGTGCCGTCATGGAAACTCTTTTGCAAGTCAACAGGAAAATCATGTTCCTAAGGTTCGACAGGGTCGGCTCAAGACTCTTTTACATCGAGCATAACCTTCGTCAAAATTGGACCAGTGCTTTAAATACCTGTAATGGGATGGGAGGCCATCTGGCCTCTTTAAAAAGTGAAGAAGAATTTAAGTACATTAGTGCGAAACTGAATAAGGATACTTCTTATAGGCTGGGCATCAACGATATCGCCGAAAAGGGCCTTTTTATAACTGTGTCCTCTGGAAAGAAAGCTCCTTTCTTAAAGTGGAAACCGGATGAACCCAAATATGAAAACGAGAACCAGCATTGCGTAACTATGCATAACGGGGGCATGTGGGTTGACAATTGCAGCATTAAAAAAAATTTCATTTGCGAGGCAGACGATAATTAATAGTAACTGTAATTAATAAATACTTAATCTTTTCCTTTCTGTAGAAAATATCGTTAGTATATAGTACCAATGAAGCCAATTTGTCGGCTTGAATCAGTGTTCTAGTTGACCAGCGAAAAATGAAAAACGGAAAAAAAATGTCAAATAATTTAGGGAAAAACTTATATTTTACTGCGTATTTTCAATTTTCACTATTGGAAAAGAAGTTAGTGTAAACTGATAAATAATAAAAAACATTTTTATACAGTTATTTCGTTAAACTTTTATTTAGCCATTGATGTTTTTTTTGTAACATATACATACTTGAGTATCATTTTTTATTTGTATTTTCTGTTGCTTTTCGGTCGTTTCGCACTCTCTATTTACAGTTAAGGAAATAGAGTGCAAAAGTGCAATATAGTATTGGTATAAATTGCCTAGTTGAAAATGCATTTCAGATGAAAATCATGTATCTTGTATATATCGGTTATCGGTATCGGCACGATATCTCTATCGATAACTAAGGCTAATTCGTAGTGAGTTCATCGAGTGTTTTGTGTGAGTGTATAACGCATCGTTCGGTAAGACCTAATCTTAAGACTAAACAAACAATTTGAAACAAACAGCCTAGATGGAAAACATACTTCTCGTACAATAGGTAGAAACAACTTCAGAGGTAAGAATTACTCAACGATCGGGGTAATATTCATATGAGCTGGGGGAGATGAGGGATTTCGTTGCTTTGTAAACTTTGTCACGCGTTAAAGTCTTTGAAACAGAACAAAAAATAATACACATAAGATATGCAGTTTGCCATGAGATGGGTTGAGACTCGCAAATCGGAATTCGGGTTGGATTGGATGTGTTGGGTCGCTTAGTGGGAAGGTGCCCCGTACGAGCTGCTGGGTGCAGAGGGTGCGGGCGGGGCAGCTGGAGCTCCGTATTCGGGCGCTGGAGGCGCCACACTGTTGGGGTAGGGTCCAGTCTCCTCCTTCTGGGTCTTGTAGCGGATGAAGTACACCTCCGGCTTGCTGGGCTGGGTGGGAGCTGGCGTGGGGATGATGATCTCCGGCTGCTCCTCGGGCTTCTTGACTAGCACGTACACCAGAGTCTTCTCTTCGTTCTGTGGGAACTGCGGGATTACGGGTGCGGTCGGGGCAGGTGGGGATGGTGCCTTGATGAACACGATCTTGTAGTGCTTCTGCGGAGGCGGCACGTACAGGGGTTTCCTAGTTGAAAAATTTAAAAATAAAAATATAGTGGGTGATAATATTTAAATGTAGGTTTAAAGATGTGGAATCCTCATGATATAGCTTAATAGCAGGTCGCCAGACCGCATTTAGTGGTTTGTGGACGTTCGAGTGGGCTTGGAATAACAAACTTGCATTGAAGAAGCATTGGAGTCTGAACTCTCTAGCTCTTATATTTTCCAAAATCACAGCGCTCACAAGAAAGACCGGCATGGCTATATCGATTTTTTTAAGTCTAGCTTTACTCTACAAGTTAAGTGCTCTGAAATTTTTTGCAAAATTTCACTTTACATTTCTATGTGTATAAAACCAGGCTATAATTGTTTTCCTTGTTTTCTCTAATTTGGTATCTCTGTACGAATAAAGGAAAAGGAGTCTCTTTGAGGATTATGCAAATGACAAGCCCATAAATGGTGACCTCCCAAAAATGGTGAACCATCTGCATCTGCTTGAAAGTTTGGCTAATCAGATGAAGATTGTGATGATAACAGCGAGTGTCACATCAACCGTACCAAGATGAGGGTTTACATAAAGCTCCCTATGGTAATCGCGTTCCTGTCCCTCCAAGTCTGAAAATTAGCTTGGAAACACGACTTAGATATATACAAGTACTCCGAGAGCTTAGGTAACTTTAAGTCACGGTTTGGCGGTCTGAAAAGCCATATCATTCCCCTCTTGAGGTAATTAACATTGCTTCCAACTCCAATTGAAAACAGACAGAAGACGACAGAAAACATTAAATCAGAGAAAAGAGAGAAAAGTTGGATGGCTTTCGTTTTCTCGGGTATTAAATAATTTTCCTCCTTTTAAGCGACTCTCTAAATACCCTGGAAATGAGGCAACAGCTGTGGAAAAGGGCCCTGAGCCGGATTAGATGATTGGCGTCTGGTCTTGCAACATTTGCCTAGTTATTATCTTTGGGAGTTGGCGGCACTAGTTGGTTTACGGCGATGAATTGTGAGAGAATCTGCATAAATGGCGTGGATTATTTACTCATAAAACAACAATGTGTTTTTCCCTCATTTTTTGCCAATCTTAAGTGGAACAAGACAAATAAAGCGAGATCATTTGTAACCGTTCCCTATCACGCGAGATGAAGAAAAGGGAGAGGGATAAGCGGTGTGAATAATTTGAACTGATTTTAATTTGGGATTGAAGAAAAGGTAATTTGAGGAGGATTACTTCTTCTTATATGTATATGTATATATTCTCGATCACTTCCTAACCTAAACCTACAAATACCTTAGATATATGTTATTCATCGACAACTTTAAGTTCCTAAGCCATTTAATGTACGGAAATTTAGAAAACCTTTAACTTCATGTTAAAGAATTTAAGACCCATACTTGCCGCTAAATAGTTTCTATAGTTAAAGTTATTATTAATTGTTATTCTTTCCTAACCATTGTCTTTAAAAAACCATCGACTAAAGATTATTTTTTCGATTTACACGATTCTAGAAAAATAACTAGGAGTGAAAGAATTACAGACAAGTGGATGGTCTATAAATTATAACGACTAATGACTTAACTTTAATAGATAAAGGCATATTCGTAACTTTTAAGAGGTTCTATCCTTGGACTCACCTGGGTGCCTGATACTCCGGCTCTGGTGGCGGAACATGGACATAGACGTGCTTGTGAACCACCGGCGGCTGCTGGGGGGGTCCGTACTGGGGCGCAGGGGCGCCGTAGCCCCCACTGGGTCCACTCGGCTGGTAGCTGCTGGAGGGGGGCGCACTGTACGAGTCACGCGGCGGCTCGGGACGAGCGGCCACCAGGGCAGCCAAGGCTAGGACGGCCACTAACTGCGGACGAGATTGGAGGGGAGGAGGAGAACACCGTTATCACGGAAACTTGGGAGCACGCTCGGTCACATGATCATACCACACAACTGGACTGCATTTTCGGGTGGTTTGTTTTCGGCTATATCCGTTTCGGGTTTTGTCACTGCTCCAGGTGGATCGGTGCTACTGGTAGTGTGGTTGTGGTGCTGCTTCGACGCGGAACCTCTTACTGCATGCCACAACGATTGTTGCAGTTTCTTTTATAGCGGCGCAGCGCGTGAAATAAAAATTAAGTAAAATTCAAGACGACGACCAAGACCGCTGCTGCTGCCTCAGCTGCTCAGCTGCTGCCTCGGTCGACCGAGCAGTTGGCTGAGCAGTTGGCAAAGAGCGGCAGCGGCAGCGGCATATAGCCATGAAGAAATTAAAATGTTTGAGCCAAGTCCACAGCCCCGACTACAGTTGGCCAGTCATGATCTGGTGGGGAAACTGAGGCTGCAGCTCCTAGCTGCGACGCAGACTGCGGCTGCGACTGCAACGTCTGCTGACCGTTTCTTGGCTTTTGGGTTTTCCTCCTTCGGTTAACTACTTCTTTTTCGTGGTTTTTTATGTGTGTGGACAGGCATTTTTTCGGGGCAACTAGGATTACTTTTCAAGGGGAAAATAAGGAACTTGAAAGGTACATTGTACTCACAATTAAGCCGAAGGCTCGAGCTAAAATTTCAGCAAGGCCATCAAATATATTTACACGGTAGTTATTTTAAAAATTTCCCATCAGCTGTTAAAAACGTAACTTATATTTTTAGGGTCCATTATTTTAAAGGAAAGGAAATACAAGGTTTTACGGTAAGCACTCTGCTTATATTAAGAGATATCCCAGCTCTACCACTGTTCAAGTATCTGATTGGACAAAATTACATGATATAAAACAATACTAAGCATATTAAAATGAAAAAGTCAATAATTATCTACACATTTTGTAATTTAAAAAATATCAGAAAAGTACTTACTGGTAATAATATAATATTTCTTTCTAAGTGTTCTTAACTTACTGAACAGCAACTAGTTGAATTGAATGATTGTTTGATATATACATTTTATTGTTACTCAGTAAGTTCATCAAGATAATTCAACGGTATTTGTATTAAAGGAGATAAATAATTTAATAATACTGCGAAGTGACTAAAGCCTTAAAGGATGTATTTTTCTTTTAGTTTACTTATCTATCTCCTTTTTTTAGTAGCAACGCATAGAACGGTGACTTTAAACCGCTCTTTATATTCTTACAATTAGAGTATTCCTCTTTCGAGCTGAAAACCCAAAAACAAGGTCTTTCCGGCTCTCTCATTTTTGTTTTTCTTATTGCATTATTATATATGTGGTTTATGTGTATAAATTGTTATTTTGGTCATTTGGAGGATCCAATCGCAGTGGACTCGTAACCAACTCTAGACTCTGAATCGGATCGTATCGGATCGGATCGTGTGGCACGATTCACTTTCAGTTTCAATGGATGTGGATTCACTCTCATTTAGCAGGCGATTCGGGGAATGGGTTGAGTTGGGATAGGATGGGGGATGGCTTTTGTGCTCTGGAGTGGGACTGAATCTGGTGTTGGTTTTATTTCATTTCTTCATGCTCTTTCGGCCTTTTGTTAGCCAGCTTCTTTCTGTCTTTTGGGTTGACTTGTCTTGACTTGGCTTGGCTCGGCTTGTTGTTATTATAATTGTTACTGTTATTGTTTTAATGGTCTTGTTGTCTTTGTAATTCCTGTCCGCGTTTTGGCCACGAAGCTTCATAATGAGCTTCACGCTCTTGTTGGGTCGCCCCATCTGCATAAGCATTTTATTTAATTTTTCTCCTTGCTTTTGTTTTTGCAATATTTTGAATTTCTTCAATTTGTTTTTTTTCTCTAGTTATAGTGTTGTTTTTGGGCAGTTTTTTTTATAATTTTCGCCCCGGCCATGACAATTTGCGTTAGGGAAGACTGATGGAAAAAATTATGATTGGCAAAATGTTTTGCAACTTTTCCGTGGCTCATAACCCCCAAAGCTATGTCTTGCTTTTTCTCTGATTTATGCACATAATCTATAAATGGCAATCAGCATTTTGCATCGATTGTGAGCGATCCTTAGTCGCATTTTGTGGCCACTCCTGCACTCCACTCAATCGCTGCCGGATTTGATGAAATGGCATAATCAGTGGCCAGTGGCGCCAAACGGAGGACGACACCATATAGCAGCAGCAGCATGCCCGGCGGCAGCAGCAATATTGCAACTGCAACTGCAACCTGCAACAGTTGAGAGATTCAACTGGACAGTCGGCAGAGACTGTCACTTTTCCTCGATGGCATCATTTATAATGCCGTTAGCCAAATGGCAGGTTGTGTTGATTTTGTTGTTCATCTTCGGCGACTGCACTTGCTCCCCTCTGCACAGATTGCATTTCCTTAATTTTCCACGCTCATCTTTCACATTCAAAACATCGTCATCATCATCATTCGTTGGTCGCGGTAAATTATGCTGAATTCACGAAGGTGGAACAGGTGCAGGTTCATCTGTGGTTACTTCGCGTCCTAGAGCAATTTCACGTGATTTCCCCATGCAAATATCTGCGAGATACTTTCCTGGGGCAACCCTTGACCCATTATTTTCATTTGAAGGAAACAAAGAAATTTGCATTCCGAGAGAATTGAAGAGATGTTGGGGAAATACTAAAATGTGTTAATAGGTCGGACCATTACATCAACTAATAACAACTATATCCATTTTATGGATATTGCATAAAGTCTTTTGAGCCATGAAAGGAGAATTTAATGATAGTCTGAGACAAAAAAGATGTGTTTTTTATTGTTTTTCAACCGGTGGCACAAGCCAACACAAATGATTGAATTGTAAAATTATTTGTACACAGTTAATATAATCATTTTAATTGTTTCCTATCACAGCGTGAGATTTAAGAAAACTAGTCTTTATTAATTTTTAAATGAAAACAACCAAATATCATAAAGTTAAAGTAAACCTCTCCGCTTGATAACTAAATTAGTGACTCGTTAAAGTATCAATGGATAATTGAAGAACGCAAGCAGGAAACACTATAAAATACGTTGGATATAATTGGATCCCTTTAGTTTATTATAAGGGCTATATAATTTATAAGTACTTTAATTGTTATAATTTATAAATGTCCAAACTGTGCGATAAATTAAATTGTGAATTTTGTATTTAAATTCAAACGCAGCCCGCGCATTTTCGCCAGTATCATTAACATTATTCAGCCAACTGAAATCCCGCGTATACATAATGCATTCCGGGAAGACCTCCCATCTAGGAGATACATTCTGCTGGCTATTATGCGAATTATGCATGGCACATTGCCAGATCTTAATGAATTCGCCATGCCACAGCGATTCTGAGCCATATAATCAGCGTCGCATTCACCCATTCATCTTTCTGCTTTCTCCGTGGCCTCAACCGAGTAACACAGTTCCCCAAAACATGCCCCCCACTTCTACCATTTAAAATCCAGCTACCAACTCGCTGCCATCTACACCTCGGCATGCACAGATACTAATTATTATATTGTATCTCTTGTGACTTTATGTAACAGGCAAAAACCAAAGCAGACGGAACCATTTAAATGATATTATATTTACATAAAAAACAAAAACAAGCGAAGAAAACAATTAAAATTTTGTTTACAAAACGAGAAACGGCACTTGGCGGGTAAAAAGTACTTAACAGGTTCGAACTGACATTGGTAATGGGTTCGGAATGGTGTATTGGATTGTATTGGATAGGGTTTTTGGGAATATGCGATGTGATGTTTCTTTCTGGTGGGTGCCACTTTTCGGCGTTTAATTTGTCGAGAGTTGCACTTGAAGTACGAGAAAGTAAATTGAGATAGATGGGAATCTTTCGGCTGACGGCGCCCTCAAGCAGATGGATGTGAAATGTAAGAGTATTTGAGCCAAAAGATGAAGTTGAATCTGACACGCTTGTAAAGTTGCGTTACACTCTGCATACGTTACACAACAGGCTTGACTGTATCGCCGCCCAGAGATCTAGTTAAGAGAGGGATCTTGCATTGAAAATGATTTCTTTTATTGTTGCTTCTGCGGCGAATCATAAGTAATAACGATAACGTAAGTTAACAACAATTAAATGTACATTTATATATAGGTACGAATTAAATAGTGTGTATAAGTATATATCTCCCTCGACATGTCGGTGGCCATAAAGTGCCAACCGAAATCGCATTAAGCTTGGGCCCATCTTCCAGCGGAGGCCATCGCAGCTAGTGGAGGTTAGTTGGGAGTAGTATAATTTATAAATACACAATACATTTACTATATATCTTCATATGCCCCGGGCAGCCTTGGGGGCCCATTAAAACTCCAGTTATTATTGTTCGTGGGGCGGGAGTGGAAGGTTTTGAGGGGTAAAATATTTACAATTTCATGGTACTTTTAATTTTTATCTCTCGTTTGGCCGCGCAAAAAGAAGTTGAAAATCCGCACTTAGTCTAGACCATTAAAGGGGTACTTTTTCAGAGTTTTTTGTTTCAGAGGGACGGGGTTGCTCTACAACACATAGGTACATACATATAGGTACATTTTTCGCTTCGGGATTACCCAAAGGAGTTAAAAAATTATTGTTCTAGCATAGGAACTGTGTTTGTCCTTTCAAGTATTTCAGTTTCCGTTTAATTCTTATTTTCTTTCGGCACTTAAATCCATGAAGTGCAGTTCAATTTGGGGCAAAAGGAAAACCATGCTGACACTTGGAAGTTACTAGAAAATTGTTAATATTTATGTTCTTAAGAAAAAAATTAAAGCATTACATTTAGATTATATTTTAGACAATAGCTTGATGTTATAAAGCATTTTTCAATAAAATGTTAATTTTGTGACCAGAAATACAGATCATATTAAGCAAACCGCATTCGGAATCTAATTAAATATATTTGTTTAAAAAAAAACTGCTCTTAATAAAGTTATTCAAATTTATAGAAATTCTTTCAAATTGGAACGATCAGAAATTGATTTAATTCGTTAAAATGGAGAGGCAAGCAAATAAACAAAATCGTGATTATATTTGGAATCAACAAGGTCATTTAACTTCCATTTAGTAAAAGGTCTCAAGCCTTTGAAAGTGATTTCGCAGAGTGTCCTTCAATACATTTCAAAATGGCTCAAGCTTATTCAAAGTACTTCAAAGTGATTTTCACGAGAATCCTTTGCACCATTTATTTGTCCATTTTCACGCACTTTGCGTCCATTTCAATTGGATTTTAATCCTGTGAACATTTCCGACTCTACTGCCCCTTTTTCGGTCCCAAAATATTTTCGTTCGCAACATGATTTTCCCCAACTCCCAGTTTCCGTTTCCCTTGTCGTAGTGGCTGTCGTCGTCAGGTGTTTTCGGTTCAGATGGCTTAGTATCGTCCATAGTTGGCTCCGAATCGGGGTCCATCTCCGCCCAACTCGTCCAGGGCACCCATGGCACTCAGTTTCTGCAGCCAGGCGGCATTAGAGTTGCCGTTGGACACGCGTGGATTGTTGATGTTGCTGTTGCTGTTGCTGTTGCTGCTGGTGGCCTCATTGTGCAGACGCAGCTGTGGGTGTTGCTGCTGCTGCTGCTGTTGTGGGTCCTCATTGCTCAACTCCAAAATCTGCAAACACAAAACGCAAGACGGGCAGAGAAAGATTTAAACTCCGAGCTGTTGTTATGGTTGTTATAATTATCGTATAGTTGCTGTTGTTAACACGACTCGGCCCCCCGCCAAGCCGCCTTGTGATGATGGAGTGAGTTATTTCAAAAATCTGTTGAAATCTTATTTATCCAACGTGGGAAGTTCGTCACAGACTTATAGTTTTTTTTTTGTTAATTTTAATTTTTTGTTTTTGGCGCATCATTAAATCGAATGAACTTTATCTGTAACGACGAGGCTGCCTGCTTCTGTTTTTTGCATGGCTTAACCCATTGCAAGCCAGGTTGCTTTAATTTTTGTAAAACTGAATTTTAAAAAATTGTGCCGGAAAAGAATTATGTTTTATGAATGATTATCTAAATAGGAAACGTTCTTTAAAATGTATTAAATATATATTTGTGATTAGAACGTCGAAATCATAAACTACTGCAATTTAATAACGCGTACAAGAGTTTTGTAATTGCTTATGATTTATGAGTGTTGTAAAGTTAAGTTCTATCATAAATTCATCTTTGGTAGCTGTCATTAGGTTAAAGTATTACAAAAATATCTATATGTTGCTAATTTAAGACAACTGAGATATTTCATAAATTCAAAGAATTTATTGAGCCGTCTTCACTGCTAACCAAAATGGGTTAACCTGTGTTGAGCCGTCTTAACTCAGCTACCAACTTGTGGCTCCTCATCTCCGCTGCTTTGAGCTCTGATGAGCTGAAAATGTGTTAATGGGGGGTATTGTCGTGTAATTATCAGCCGCCAACCTCTTTTCTGGCTATCCCTCCTGTAATCCCTCCCGCTTTTGCCTCTCTGGAGCCCGTCTTTTGTCTTCTTTTTCGGCCAAGTCTGGTGATGATGTGTGAACAAACACAAATAACAGCAAATGAGGCGAAAAACCTAAAACAATTTCGCGCCGAGTAATTATTTTATTGCTAATTTTGAAAAAAAAACCAAAATTGTTTTCTATTTTCGACCAGCTTGCAATATTTCCTCCCTTTCGCTTTCCTTGACTTAAATGCCATTAATGGTCCAGAGGTCTTCAGGGAAGTGATGATGACTCTGGGATTGTTATCGCATTGCATCTGGCTGACTCCGGGCAGGGTGAATTTTCCAGGAGTTGGGGGGTGGTGTCAGCTGGGTTTCGTCTCCCTTCTTTTCATTAAGGCCTCTTTGGACAGTTTAATTTGAGAGTTGTCGTTAAGTGAAAAGTTATGTGATTTTGTTTGGCTTCCCTCTCCCTTTCTCAGCTATCTCTGTCTATTTACTTATATCGATCTCTTTCCCTCCTTTGACCAGGATTTCGTTGGGCGATTGGAAAGGGAGTTGGCAGATACTTTATAAATAAACAGCTGCGTTTGGGCTAAGTTTTATACGAGGGGAAATCTCTGGGTGTTGAAGAGGTTGTTTTGGGTTCGGCAATTTCTGCTTAGTGGAATGAGCCACTTGATGAGTGGTGGGACTTATGGGCTAAGACATTTGTGGCAAGTGGTAAAAGAACGTTGAAAACAATTGGCATCAATCGGACATAATGTTGTGATGAAGAAGGATGAACTTTCACATAGAAAGATTCGACAAAAATGCGTGTAAAAAATTATCAAGACTTAATTTTATTGAGAATTTAAATTTCTAATGAAAAATTAGTATTTGTAAAGAAAAGTCTTAAATAATGGTTTTTGCTGTTGTTCCTAACAATAGTACAATTTTTGAACTTCTAGTTTTAAAAAATCTACAGATCACAATATTAGTATTGCTTTTTTATATTAATCAAATTTAAAATACCTGTCCATTTTTTCATTTCTTTGATGTAAACCAACTTAATCAGGTCCCTGGATACCTGACTTCTATCTCATTTCCCCACATATTATTTATATATTAATGAAATTTAAAATCCTTTGCCCTTTTTTTCCCCATCCTTTTATGTATACCAACTTAATCAGGTCCCTGGGTACCTGACTTCCATCTCAGTACTGCACATATAGCTTCCATTTCTAACTGGTACGAGAAGCTTATAAAAATGATTTTATTTAAGTCGCCCTTTTGTCGCTCAAATTGTCTGCTTAATGGATTACGTTTTAGACCCATCCCCATCGCTTTATTAAATTAACATTGAATCAAAAGCCCAAGTTCATCCCTAAATTAGTTTTAAACCCCTGAAACAATTGTAATATTCACCCACGCAACCCCTGAAGCGACACAATTATAATCCAATATATCTCTAATAAGTCAAGAGCATTATGAAATTGTCATTTTCCACATTCTATAACACAAATTGCTTCTGGGAATTCCTTCCAACTTCATTGTCATCTTGGGCTAAAAGCAAAAGAAGGTTCGAGGGGAAGTGGATGTCGTGTCGTCCTGTTGACATCCATCCTGTGGAAGGCAATAAGCTAAAGGCCAAGTTATGTTGTCTCATGTCCCTAATGCCTCTGTTGCTCCCAGCTTCTCAGGTTCAATGCATTATTGTGTGTCAAGTGTTTTCATTTCGCATTCTGCTTGTTTTCCCCCCGACTGTCGCCTGTCTTCAGAGTGACGTAGTCAAGTCAACCTTCATCAGCGGCAATGCGACCACGTCACCGTCATTATTTGCTATTTGACATTTGATTTCCCTTTTCTTTTGCTCAGTTTAATTTTTTGCTTTATTTTTGTGCTCGCTTTTTGTCCAAACATGGTCTGCTCTTCGTCTTTGGTGTTTGTCTGCGCCGCACGTCAGCGACTTATCGATTTGCAGGGACCATGACTCAGAAAAGAGTCTGCAGAGGGGTTGAGAGCCCCGTACATTCAGGGAAAAATTCAACCTAGAAACCTAGTCCGGAAATTCTTAAAATATCTTTGCTTAAATATTAAGTTTACTGTATAATAGCCTTTCAAATAACGAGTGAGTGATGAATTTATGGCTTGGTGCATCGAAATCTGTTCGTTAATAACCCATTTTGGGGTCATTAGTGACGCTCAACATTGTTTGTCTTTTTTTATTAATACCAATTTTTTTAAATCATATTTTTAAGATATTTTTAAAATGTTATTTCAAAGAATACAAACATTTTAATTTACGATAATTACACGACTTTAGAATCCCTCCCCCAATACCACACCAAATTATGTATTCCATACTCTTCATAATTTTGTGGCAGTGCTAAAACTGTTTGCTACAGATACTCAACTCGACGGTAGACAAACAGTTGCAGTTGAGCATTTTGTAGGCTGAAGTTTTCGCAGACGTGCAGCTGCAGTGGATTATTTCTGCACATCCACAGGCAGCTAAGTGGGGCTTCCTCGCCGAATCCCCTGGTGACCCCCGGACCCCTTGTTCCTACCCTCCTAGTCGAGCCGCATTTTTGTGTCTTGGTTGCGAAAAAGAACAGGAAACTGTGCCGAAAAAAAACACATTAAATAACAACAACTGCCGCGGTGGCGGCGAATCAAAAATTGTGCAAAAGATGAGGTGACCGGCATGCAAGTGTTGGCCAAGTTGGCGATTGTAGCCGAGCAGGCTCCCCATCGATTGCGGGAAAAAGAAGAAGCGCTTGCGAAATATGTAAAAATATTTCTGAAATGGTTTCCAGACGCACAAGAAACCGCAGCGCCAGAAAAGAAGAGGTAGGTGGTGCGGTTAGCAGGAATCTTCGGGGGAATCATTGGGGCCGTGGCCGAGGGACCTGTGTAACCTTATACCAAGACGATGACGTAACCTCCATTCCATTCAATTCCACTCGAATCCACTCCGTAAGCGACCAAAAACAAAACACCAAAATATAAAAGCAAGAAATCCAAAAGGTAGAAACGCACGAAAACAAAAACAAGTCGAAAATAAAACCTCAATAATTGGCGACATAATTGCAACTTAATACCACGCTTTGGCTCTCTTTTCATTTAGTTAATTATATTGACAGCGCACCAAAAATGCCAATGCACAAAACTCGGCTGAAGATACCCATCGCACACTCACTCAGATACACTGAAGAAATGGTCAATAATGGATCATTTTTACTTTTGGAGATTCATTAATGCGTGAATGATAAATGTTAAATGATAATAGCATAATTCAACACTCCCTTAATTATGGCATGAGCCATTTAAGATTAATTGTTTACACAATTATTAATGGGGACAGCTTTTTAATTAAACTAAGAAATAATAATTACAATTAATTCGAAATGCTCTGCAATTAAACTAAAAAATAAATACAAACAAATTAAAAACCTTAATAAACATATAAGATTACTGGAATATTTGACTAACTGAGTAAAACCACTTTTACAACAATTATTAAAAACAAAAAAAATATAATTTGATGAAAAATACCATTTATTGAACTAATTACAGGTACTTCTGGCAGTTACTTTATATTACTTTATGTTACTATATAACAAAAGAAACTAGTTTAAAAAAAATTATCTACATTTGTATCAACGGTCGGCAGCTTCCCATTAAGCTATAGGAAATGCTCCGCTTGTTCTCTGCCGCCACACGTGCAGTGTACAACGATGAGCTGCGCCGTGAAATTACTTTCACAGTTGAAAAATGGTATCATGGTAGTATGTGCAGACTGCTTCTTTATATACATTTAAAGGATCTTTGTCAATTTTATAACAAAGATTAAACGAATAAATAAAAAAAAAATGTATGTTAAAGTTAAATCAAATTAATGTAAATCGTCATAAAAATGATCTCAGCCACTCCGCTTTTTCGCCCAGTGTAGAATTGCTCACCTGCAGCATGAGTTCACGCAACTTGTCCAAATCGTCGCCATGCGACCTTGTAGGCAGGTACCGGCCGTCGACTAAGTGCGGCGGGACGACCAGGAGCAGCACCGTCATCCAAACCAAGAGCCACCTGTGTCCACTTCCACATCCACTCCCCTGCCTTCTTGTGGCTCCCATTGTCGTCTTGGTGGGGGGCGTTCTGGTGTCTGGACTCGAGTAGGCGTGGCACCGGTCTGCGAAGAGAGAGGTCAGTGTGTGAGCCCCTTGCAAAAGACGAAGACAATTGCAGGATGCGTAATTGACATGCAATGGTGATGGCTTTTAAGGTGGGGTCGCAATGGGAATAAAGCCAAACCAGAAATGCATCGCACAGACTCAGATTGCTGGGAATCGAGTAACATATAAATTATTTCTGACGACTGAAGGAGAGACATCCACTGGGGTTTCTATAAATGCAGTCATAAATCTTGAAAGGATGCCATCTAGTGCTTGTCTCTAGGGAATCTAGTATTAATTTGTTAGGTCTGGTTTGGGTTAATCGGATCAATTTTCAATCTGTAATTAAAGTGGGAAGCAAGCTACTTTTTTATTTAAGCTAAACGGTGGCGTTAGCCCGTTCTAACGGGTTGGCTAAATAAATCTTCAACCTTCACGGATAGGAAATAATTTAATATATAAAAAAATGTTATAAGTGATGAAATCGCCCAAGATTTCCAATGTCTTTAATGAAAACTTGTTTTAATTCAGTGGCAAAACCGAAATAAGAACTATAGTAAAAATCTTTTTCAGGCACTATAAAACCTTTTCGGATCTTTGTAAGTATTGTTCACAAAACTTAATTTCCTTGAACTTGTATTCTTTCGCCTCTTCCTTATGTTTTCGCCATTCTGAAAATTGGTTCTTTCGTATCTCTCTCTCTCTCTATAAGTAGCGCCCTCAAAAAATTCAATTTAAATGTAATTCGCGTTTTCTTGGCTGCGCAGTAATAATAAAACTGCAGCAGAGCACTTGGTTTGTTTACCCAATCGAAAGAGGATTACACAATGCTCGAAATTTATGATTATGACACTGACACTGAACCAGCGATGGCAACTGATACATCTGCACCTGCAGCCCGCTGTGACTCACAGTTTGCGTATTGCGATGGAGTTTCGGAGTTGTCCTGGGCTGGTCGGGAGGATGGGGATTCCGTCTTAACAACGTCACGTAGCGAATGTGTTTTGTTCGGCCAAGTAAGGCGGAGACCCCGAGCGATGTTGTGAACTAGGATAACAATGTAAGTTTAAGCCAAGCTGCGTGCCGACATTTGTATTTATAGCCAAAATTGCGGCACTGGCCGAGATTTGGAGATGACGCCAGGACGCCGCCGTTTTCTGCCACGGCCCGGATATTCCGCCCTCCGAATGCGCTACGCCCCTATGGGGAATTCGAATTAGCCTTTGGTTTGTCCTGTCTCCGAAGCCGAGCTCTTTCCCATTTCACTTTTAGTGCGCGCGCAGCGTCGGGAAAGCCAACGAAAGTACCAGCCAACAACATCCTATCCGTATCATTGTCACCACACACTCGTTTACATGTGGCTGTGGCTGTGGGCGACCGTGTTTGTGTGGCCTCGCATTTCTATTGTCCTGCTCTCGGGCGTCATCATCATAATACGTATACGCCCAGCACCACAGCATCCCAACAGCCAGTTCATCTGGCGAAATGGTTTCGCTTGGCCACTCTCATGGTTAGCTCGCTGCGGGTTTTATTGGGTTGTTCTTGTCATCGCGGTAATGGGTGTTCGGGCTGCCGAAGGGAATATCGGAAGAAGGAGTGATCAAGTGATTTTTAGTCACCAACATAACTTAGTTTGTGAATACTCAAATCATTACCTCACATTTTAACTTTTGAATCTAACTTCTTAATGAAATGCAATTTTAGATGGAACGAAAGTAAAAGCTAATATAATAATAGATATTCTTAATATTAAGTAAAAAGTTATATATATTTTAAAGATGGCACTTGATATATTGTTTTCTAATAAAGAATTTAGTTTTTGAATCTCAAAAATGAAGAAATATTCAAGATGAATATAGATATATATAATACAGGGTAACACCACTTGAACTGGTCGTTGTGGCTGCCGTCGCCATGGCTGCATTTGTTGACATTGCGGGCGTCAAGAAATGGCCCAGTCCCCGGGGCTACGACTTCGGTTAACGTTAACTGGGGACCGGCCCAGCACTCCATTGTTATGGTCTTCCTCCTCGCTGCTGGGATATGTACTATATGTTGGCTATCTGTGGTGTCGGTGAAATGGACCATTTGTATACCACGCACGACCGATAGACCGAAATTTTTGATATAGCGCAGTTTTGTGTAGCCATTGCTGTGATTGAATACGTGACGGGCATGGGAAGTGGGCCAGACTCGGGGCAAGGGTTTTTACGACCCCCACTGGATGAGAAATACTCGTTCTTGTAGCAATACGCCCATTCACACACCCAAGCCGCCCCATTCAGCTGCTGGTTTATTTATGACCTTTCGCATATAAACGCATTATGAAAAAGTCAAAAATTGTAGATGCCCATTGCGTTCTGGTTATGTTATTAAAACAAAAAAAACAATTACTCAAAATATAAAATAATCAATGGAATTCAACTCATGACTTATGGCTAACAATGAAATTACTTTGTGTTGCCCTAGGCTGAAAGCTTTTCGAAGCTCTGGTTCGTGCTTTTTGAAATATGAACTTCATGGCTCGATTTTGGTTACTTGAAGTCACAAGCATCGGTGGTTCAGTGGTAGAATGCTCGCCTGCCACGCGGGCGGCCCGGGTTCGATTCCCGGCCGATGCAACCCATTTTTTTTCGTTCTATGTGTGTTTTTTTAATGCAAGCTATTTACCTTTGTGTGTATACTCGTTGAGTTAACTAAAGCATTCCAAATTTAGCAACTTTATTGTTGAAATTGATCAAAAAGTCAATAATTGCTATGGGGTTTCCCCATCTGTCATATGGCAATCTAATAAATCATGCGATTCAACTGACTACTCGACATTTTATACATTTTGTATAATAGTAAGATTGGGGTAATTGTTACCTACTACTTTGTTATTAAGCAGATATGTAGTTTAGATGCCCGTTTTTTCTACGACAGAATACGTTACGGCTAACTTAATTTTAAATATTCTTCAAAGTCAAATCTTGTTTATGGTCAATTACATTTTTCTTACTTTTTTTTTTCTTTTTAAGCAAGATTGTTTAAATCGGTCTATCACTGTGAACAGCAGTCCACGTAGTGACGCGAGGGCGACTACTATATATACACGAAAAAATGAAAGTCTTGAGGTAATTGATTAGTTAATAAGTGAAATTGGCTAAGTAAACCATTTGTTTTTAATTTAACAAATACTCATTAAACATTTTCGTGTAGTTTGAGAACGCTTTTATTATTTTTCTAGCAAAAATAAACATAAATACAAGGAAAAGCTCTATAGTCAGATACCCTTTACTCAACTAGATTGAGATGTCCAAACAGCATAGCGACTTTTTCCGAGTTACATTATTTGGCCATAACTTCTTAATGAATGGTCCCATTAGAAAAAAATGTAGATATGGGTACGGTTATTAATAAACATAACAAATCCCCATTAACACTTTTAAAAAATCTTTAGAAATGGGGGCGTCAGACTAATTTTAGTGGTTCGGGTGTTTGTGGGCGCTAGAGTGTTCTTTCCTCAATCGGTAGGTATTGACGAAACCAGCACATTTTATTCTAGCATCAAAATTGTGGGTGCCACAGTATATTTAACCTGCGCTGCGTACGGAGCTAAAGAATCTAAATCACAAACTTTGCAGTTAGCCCAGCGTTCACACGGACAGTCGGACATGGCTAAATCGACTCGGCTGGTGATCCTGATCAAGAATATATACACTTTGTGTGGTCAATGCGTTGCACACGTCTGACTAAAATCATTATACCCTCTGAAAGGGTATAAAAGAGACTGAGAAAATAGACCTATTAAGAGAGATTAGCCAGCTAATATGCATAGTAATAGTAAAGTTGATTACGCTTAAAATGGAGAGTATAGACAGAGCCCAAGATTTCGCGGTGAGTTTGTTATAAACATTTAAAAATATATATAAACCTTATTAAACTACGATACCTTTAAAGTATGGACAATATTTCAAAATACTGTTATTATATTTCTATTAAAATCAAATTTAAAAATCATTTGTACATGTAACATAGATATGTAAGTAATTTATTTTTAAACAATATGTCTGCAAATTTAATACGTATTATCGTTTGCATTTTCTATGCATTGCGTAATTCTCCTCCAGAAGCGGTGGCAGAAGTTTGAATTTAAAGGAACCCTCGTGTTCGTACAAGCGGCCTTATTCTTACATTTATCAGCGTGAAATGCCCATTTAATCAGCGAAGCAGTTATAAAATATATAAGCTAGTTAAATATCTTAACTTATCTAACTTTCACAGGGCCACACGTGATATTCTAGGCTATTGCTAACATGCTAATTGAAATGCCATTATTGGATGTTCTGAAACCCAAATTTCGTATTTAATATTTGCATAGACTTTATTCACTTGAATCGTTACACAATTAAATTTACAATTACCGTAGAACAAAAAAATGAAGGTTGAGTAATAGCATGTTGATGGGGGAACAAGGACGGAAGGCTGAGAAATATACATATGGCTCGTATTAAACCTTAACTATGTGTAGAAGCGATCTTAACTAGAGCTACCGATTAGGGCCTTACATAAGGTCTACTTAACAACAACTAAAATACATTCAGTGGCATTCTACCTACAATAACTTGTCTCAATTACATTTATCAAATGTATATTTATTAATTGCTCAGAGTCAGGTGATCTAGGGATTACATCTACAGACACAGCACGAAGGAAACAGGAACCAATCCATAAAAATGCCCTTGCAATCGTTGTCGGGATCGTAAGCGAGCAATCGATGCCATTTGTACTTCTGTTCGCATCCACATTCGCCCTCGCATCTCGGCGTTTGGGTATTGCTGAAAATAATAAGAACTTAATTAGAAGTGTAATTTGGTACCTTTAGGTAAAAGCTATTTATTTTAAAAATCGTAGATCATACCCCATTTATTAGATTTTTAAATCGTAGTACTAACCTGCACACCTCCTGGTGAATGGCCTGCTCGAAATGTTGTGTGTTTACAATGGCCCTGATCTTTCCAGCCGAATTCGATGCCCAATAGGGTGTGACAATTTCAATCTTCGACTCGCAGGCATCGAGTCTTCCAGTGCCAGAATTAGCATTTCCGTTTCCCGGTGGCCTGTTGGCACTGGTGTTCCCATTGCCACTTCCTCCGGCAGATCCGCCCCTGTTTCGATTTCCGCCGGCGGCAGCTTGGCGTTTTTTCCGGAGTTGTCCAAAATAGCTGTCTCCGGCTTCGACGGTCTCTCCGGCCTCTCCGGCGTTGGCAGCAAATGCTCCAGGGGGAATAAATATATCCGGCTCGTCTATGAAGCGACGCTTTCGCACCTTGGCTTGTTGTCTTCCACCTCCTCCACCAGGACCCTCCATGTTCATCTCGAAGTCTCCATACATCCGTCGCATCAAAGCCTTGTTGTCGTCTATGAAACGTTCGATCTTATCACTAAAATAGAAAGGGTTTATTAAAGGCGAATTGTATAATAATTATATATAATGGATTACAAATAATTCTATTAATATCTTAAAATTTAATTTAATCTCATATAAATTTAATTTATTTCGATGTTACGAATCGGTAATGAAGGCATATGCCACACCAAGTGATTCACCAGTAAGATTGATCCATTGATACTCAGCTAAGAGGAGTGCGAGGGAGATAGAGATATACAACTAGAATTTGTTTATAACTTTTAAAAATGGTCTAAATTGAACAATTTTTGGCATGTAGATAGAAATTTATGATCAAAACAAGATATCAACTAAATTTTTCAATAAATATTAAAAAATGTGGGTGCCAGACGGTTTTTATCGTTATGGGCGTTAGAGTGGGCATGGCAGCCTGCTGAAGTAAACCTGCACTGTCCCAGAACCTCAAGAATCTGCATGATGTCAACGTTTATACGGACGGACAGACAGAGAGACGGACAAACGGACAGGGCTAGATCGACTCGGTTAGTGCTTCTAATCAAGAATATATGTATATACTTTATTGGGTCGGAAACTTTGCCTTCTACCTGTTACACACTTTTCGACAAATCTAGTATGCCCTTTTAGTCTACTAGTAACGGATATATAAAGGGAAAAAATGAACTTAGCAAAACGCCCTTTGTCTAAAGAAGCATGGGTATATTATAATCATATTTCATTTATTTATCATTATTATTTTTGAAATTAAAGGTTCAAAGAACCATCTCAGATATAATCTAATAATAATAATAAGCCGTAAAAAGTGCCAAAACCCTAATTTGGTACTTTGACCACGAACTGTGACGTGATGGAAAGTTTCTATGCTTGTGGTCGTACTCTACAAGTAAATCCTTTTAGACATTGTATCGTTCAGTCTTGGTCTTTTTTTTTTATTTGGCCAAAATAAGCTAATAATATTAAGCTAATAATATTAATATTTGTGGGTTGAATTGATTAAGAAGTGGACTAAACAATTTATCGAAGGTAGCTTTTGAGCTCATATCGTTGCGGCTTGATGCTAATGAATGGTAGAATACATAAAAGGCCTTTAACCATACTGATGAAATTCAAAGTAATTTTACGTTCTATGTTAATGAATACAGTTAACTATGTCACTTTAGAACATTCGACCGGATTAAATGTGATTCAGATCAGCTTTTCGGCGAAGAAGTCAAGTAAAAGAAAACCACAGAAATGCAAACATCCTTGAGTTAATCAAGGGAATGTGGTGGCATCAAAGTTTTACGACGGTTCCAAGGGAATACCATTTCCATTTGGTATTTCCCATATGCCAAACTTAGAGAACAATAGTTACTTACATGGGATAACTGTTGCCGGCCGTCGGACAGAACAGCTGATGATATCGCTTGATGCAAGGCACTCCCTTGATGACATCGCCCCGCACATCCAATCCCAAAGCCACCGACAAAGCCGTCCACCAGATCTAAATTGGACAGAGTTACATAGTAAGTTCAAGCTATAAGTATTTAGCATTGAAGAAGGCAATTGAGCTGCGGTACTGAGATTCAGATTGATTTGGCGACCATAACGAATTATGGCCGGGGTGTGAAAATGACTCAAGTAAGTCATAAACATAAAAGTTCATTTTATATTCGAAAATAAGTGTGGTTTTGTGAGGAGGGGTGTGGAGTATAGGGTTGGATTTTGGGATTAAGCTTCCTCGAGTCGCCATGCGCCGATTTCAATATCAATCTCTCTCTTCTTTCGTCGTCATCAACATCATCACACCTCTTAATGAAACGAACTCGCACGACCTTCGTGCGCAAAAAAACAAAAAAAAGGAAAATAAAACCGAAGTGAAACACAAAATCGTCAAAGTTATTTCCGCAAATGAACAAACTCGATCGATATCGAGAGTACACTGGAGGAAAACAAGAAAACTAGAACCAAGAGATAACTTATACGATTGAGTAGCAAAGCTCCATTGGCATATTCAGATTATCAACAGAAGTTATTCCTTTTTTTAGTTACATTACTATTATACTACTAATACTACTACTATCTATTAAAAATAGTTTGTTTAAATGTTTTATCAAAATGTTCTAATACATCTTCACAGAAATGATACTAGTTTTACATACTACAGTTTTAACTGGATAAGCCTTTTGACATGAGCCTCTGAAAAGAGTCGGATCGAAAAAAATGTCCTGTATCTATTTTACATTATACAAAGGTAATTATACAAATGATAAGTGTAAATTTACCTGTTAGTACAAAGTTTCTTTTTCTATCTACATTAGGGCGGTCCAAAAAATGGAATCGTGTTCTTACCCCTACACATGGTGGATTAAAGTGTTCTAAAAATGTATTCCAAAAGACCCAATACCCTTGATACTTAGGCCTTGTGAATTGTGGTTCAAGTTACCTTAAAAATTACTCATACGGCATGAGTTCCAGTTCGAATTTTGTAAAAGCAAATTTATATATCGAGTTAATTTCTGGAGCCCTATTTCCGATTGTGAAAAGTATTTATTTTCAGTGTGCCAGTTAAAGTGCGCGCGCGCTCAGAACCTCGTACCGCCCACTGCGTCTTTCCGTCCCTCCACACTTACCGGAATCTGTAGGAACGATCCATTGTTTAGTTTCGGATAGGAGAAGAGCGGCACCACTGGAACGGTCCCATTCTTCAAGTAGATCGGACCCTGGATGGGCGTCACCGTGGGCATCTGATTGTTATTCGCTTTATCTGTGAACGGAATGTAAATGGTTTCGAAAATTAAGTGGAAATGGATATTGGAGTGCTTTAAATGGCTGCTGTTTCAGCGGTGATTCATGGCAAGGACGGACGAATTGTCGTATCCGTGGCCGTTGTCACTGCATTAATCAGCCCGGTTAAACCCAAAAAGATCTGCCATTGCAACTGAAGTGCAATCGGTGTCTGCATACAAATCGCACTGCAGGTGACACTTGCATGTATAAATTCATGTCTGCCTGGCATTTGTAATGCCCAGATCCGGATCTGGGGCAGACAGAAACTTTCCCTTTTATAGTCATACTGCAGGATGCAAAACGAGTTGGAGAAGGCGAAAAAAGGGTTCATACAGTGCAAAAATATATTTCCTAAACTATTGTTTACTTAAATCT
The DNA here is from genome assembly GCF_014743375.2 of Drosophila subpulchrella. NCBI lineage: Eukaryota > Metazoa > Arthropoda > Insecta > Diptera > Drosophilidae > Drosophila > Drosophila subpulchrella. The sequence goes on from NC_050610.1 coordinate 1,052,086, forward strand.
AATATAAATATTGGGTGCAGAAGGATTACATTAAAACAAACAAAATTAAGTAGCACAACACAACGAAATTATCAAAAGAGTATACCCCCAGAAAACACCTAAAAAGTTACATTATTTACAATGCTGTTAGGTTTTATAAACTCAGAATATAAAAATACATTTTAATTTAACCCCCTTTTGAAGCTATGATTCAGTTATTTTCTAATAAATTCTATTAGGTCACATACTTAAAAAAACAAACAAAAAGTAGTTTGATTGCTAAGCCTACGTGATTTTTGCATTAATGCTGACAATCTTAATTTAGTTCTGTTAATTCCGTAATAATTATGAACGATAAATAATATATAATAATATATAGCAATAATATATAACAAATATGTGCAATGACTTATTACGAAATTATTTGCATAAAAATATGAACTAGCATAGAAAAAAAATCATTTCTTTCAAGATTTTCTCCATGCTCTATAAAAAGTCTTTTTGCTTCTGGTCCTAGACTCATAACTTTTGTCACAGTGCATCGAAATCATGTCACTTTCAGCTAATGAGGAATTCTTTTGGCATGTTGTGAAATAGATTCTTTGTTTCTGTGCACTGATCTTCGCTCGAGATCGCTTCTTTTATGGTATTTTTCTGCCTGCACAAAGGTGAAAACCCAGTGTTGAGTACTTGAGTGCTGAGACAAAAAGCAACCCAAACTAGTATCCGAGTTTGGGTCTTGCGTGCGCACGTCTTCATATGAGAGCTGGTTCATGAGCACGTCCCCTTGCCCCTCATTTCGGAAGACTTAAACGCGACTTCTTGCATAATAGCCCCGTAACCGAGTTGAGTACTTGAGGTCTGAAGACTGAAGTCTGGCAGGTTGCTGGCTGGCTAATGCCTCGGCATCTTACAGATTGAGATGGAGGGGCAGAAACAAAGAGGCGCCACAAGCCAGGCCGAAAGTGAAACATCCGAAAAGTGAAGCGCCGCTGACAGTTTTCCAAGAGGACAACAAGGGCGGCGTATTCAGATACATATTCGGAGATACTCGAGCCGTTAGATAGGCAGAGGCAGATACAGATACAAATACAGATAGAGGAACACCCCGGCACAACATAAATCGTGATGCGTGCCAGCCTTTTAGTTGCTATAAAAGTCAAACACTGGCCATTACTGTCTTGAAAGTGACCTTGCCAATCGGTTTGTAGACCTTTGACCTTGTCGCCGCTCGTTGCTTGTGCGCTTGTTTACCCCACAGGTTGGTTATTTGTTATAGTTGCTCCGCGATCTTGTTGCAGAAGTTGCTCTCAATTGGAAAGATACACAAAAACAAGTAGCAGGCGAAACCGCAGAAATTAACATGACTTTCAGCGCCCGTCTTTGGATCGTGTGCAGACGTGGGACTCTTCTCTGCTTATCTCCATGGATCTACATGCTCCAAATTCACACTACACATATTTTTTGACACAAAAGCAAACAAATTTAACCACCAACATTTGTTTTTATTTGTTAATTGTTCAGATTGCCATCGCTTTAAATCAGGAAACGCTCGAAATGGAATGTACTCAGAGGAGTGAAACAAGCGAGTCTCGGGAATTTCTTTCGGGGGAAGGAGGAAGTGATTCTCGTCCTTCAACTGAAGTTCTATAAGGCTCATTCACTTAAATTTGTTGCTGTTTAATTTAGTATGCAATTAAATATATATAATTAAAATTCATTGGAATCACTTTTACGTGGGGTAGTTGCAATAAGTGGAAAGGGTTTCTGTCTAACAATGTACATTTAAAATAAGTGAACAGTTTAAGCCATAAACATAGCATTCTAGTCTGTAAATTGTTCTTAGGTTTTAAAAATTTTATATTAAATAAAAATGTTATTAGATTTTGATGTGAATTCTTGTATTACAGCAAAATAAGCCCCTTACATAGATTTAACTTAATCATTTTACATAATTTGAACAACAAATACATCATATTACGTTTCACCAACAAACAAGTGATTCGAGCTGAATAATGAAGTTAAAAATATTAGACTCAATCTCGAATTTATTTGTTACAGTGAAACCTTCCTTTGGAACATCATTTTTGGGACTCACTTTTCTCTTGTCCTTCGAAGTACTGCCCTTCCTCTTCTCCGTCCTCCTCCTCATCCTCTTCGCCCTCCTCCACGTCGTAGTCGAGCACGGCGTGCACCTGGGTCCTGGATCCTTGTCCCGCCTGAACCCTTGTGAAACCCGGTGCTCGTTCCGGGTAATTTTCCGGCGGGGCAACTCCGTAGGTCTGGGCAGGCTGAGCCTCCGGTTTGGCCTGCCTCGACCTTTGGGGTGGTGGAGCCGGGGGTGGCTGCTGCTGCTGCGAAGGCGGTGGTTGTTGTGGCTGGGGCTGCGGCTGCTGCTGCTGCGGCGGAGCCTGCTGCGCCCGGCTGCCAAAGCTGGTAATACTAAAGCTGCCGCTGTTCTTAGAAAAGGTAGCACTGGCACTGCCATGGGCATTGAAAAATTGCTTCTGCTGCTGCTGAGGTTGGGCTGGCTGTCCGGGATATCGGCTGTACGAGCCCTCCGCCGGGCCCCGGCCGTGAGTCGCATGAGTCTGTGTCAGCTGGATGGAACTTTGGCCCGTGGTGCTGCTCGACCTTGAACTAGAACTGGAGCTCTGGAAGGACACGCTGTTCTCGTTTTGATCCTGCTGCTGCTGTTGATGCTGTTGCTGTTGCGTTTGCTGCTGCTGCACCTGCTGGATGTGGTAAACGGAGTTTCGGACAGCACTCGGCGCCGTCGGCGGCAAATAGGCATTACTCTGCTTGCGGCGTCCAGCCGTATTTTGATATTGGTAACCCCCCGACTGCGGGGGCCCATAGGGATTGTTCTTGAAGTACTCCGGATCGGCAGCCCCCTCAGCTGGGTTCTGCTGCTGGTGGTCCGCCGGCGAGTAAAGCAGATTATTCGTGTTGCTGGCCAGCTGGTGGATCGGATGCAGGGGGGCCAGGGTGACTCCCCACGGCTGACCCAGGGCACCGAAGGGCAGCGAGAAGTTGGTCAGAGCCATGGAGGAGCGAAATATGCTTGCGCTCTCAATTCGCAGACGAAAGACTTAGGCACCAAACTCGATCCGGCCGCGCATGCGACATCATCTAGAACAGATCAGCGCACGGAAACTGATGGCGCGCGCTCTCGAAATTGATTTATGCAAAAATAACAAATCAGTCAGATCAGCTCCCGCTTCCCACCCCTGGCAACAATGACAAGCACACACTGGCAAACACAGAATATCAACACACACACGTCGATCGGCGGGCTATGTCGCTATATATGTGTATACGGCGATATGGAGATATGTGCAAACGATGTTGTTGTTATTAAATAACTTAAGCGCGAACTTTTATCTCCGGTCCCGGTCCGCGTGTGTGCTAAAAAACCATTCACGACAAGCTGACAATCGAGACTGAGCCGTTCTCGCCGTGCGCCTTAAAAAAAACTTAATGGGTGGAAAATGTTTCAACTCTCGAAATCTCAAAATCTCCGACTTGAAACACTGCGCTCAGCTCCCTCAATCTCTGAATCTGGCTAAGAGCGGCAGCTCGGTGAACTGAGTTGTGTTTTTATCTTTCGTTTTTCGGTTTCTGCTGAATGGCAAATCGAAAAATAAAACAAAACCGGAAAAAGTCGATACGGATTCAATCGAACTGCGAATGCTCTTAGTGACTGGTATAACATCATTTTCGTCACATTTTTTTCTGGGTTGTGCGTAGTTTGATCAAATTTTAATTTTGCAATTGAACAGTTTGCTTAAAAAAATCAAAAAAAAAAAGAGTTCCTGTTCTTCAAAATGAACAGAAAGAATGTTTTCACAAAATGAAACAAAATTAAAGTTTGCATGTACATATGTAACCAAATATATGTACTTCGAAAGAGTGGAATAATCTTTAGAATATTTTGGTAAAAACTTTTATTATCCCGTACAACAAATTTTACGTTTATTTGTTGATTGATAGATTAACGCCATAAATTTAAACAATGTATTTTGATGAAACTAATCTCGGGGATTTTATATAGTGAACTTAAAGTTGTTGACAGATGCCGCATATCTTCATTCAGGTCTTTTATTATTTTTTCCTTAATGTTTTGACTAAGAAAAGAGGTATTTTTATCTTTTGGCATAGTTAAAAGCTGGTTTGGTACATTTTTAAAGCTTCCTTAAGTAGTTAATGACCCAACCTTATTTTGTAAGTTAATTCGCTTTGAGAATTCAACTTATTAAATTAAATTATTTAATGGTTCTGGAATGTCAAATTGCAATGTGAACATACCTTTCGTATACCTTAACCGAGGGAATCTTCTTCGACAAGTGCCGACGGCATCCCTCAAAGTGGGATTAGGTTAATTTCATTAGGAACCCCTTTTGAGCTGGCATTTGTGACCTAGGTCAATGCCTGGATGCGTCGATCTGCCGACTCGTCAGCGGTGATATACATTTTAGTGGGGTTTGCCGAGAAACGCATATTAATCACAGTAACCAAACCGAAATCGACGTCTGCGCTGTTTTATTTCACGTCGAAGGCAATGAAAAGCAAAAGTATATTTAAAGTGGGCTTTCAAAACTGGTTGTGAAGAGCATCGCGAGTCGAGTCATTACACACATGACTGCCAGGCTAAGAGAGTGGATAATGGGAGCCCTCTAGGGTTCTCTCCATCTCCATCTATATATCCATATCTCTGCGGTTATCTGACACTCTCTTAGCCAGCTGAAACAGTGGCTAGTGGTTACAGGGCGGAGTGGGCGGGGTTATATGGGGGCGGGGGTCGTCTGAAGTATGTCGAGTGCATCGGGCGATGAGCAAATGGATGATGGTGATGATGCTATGAATGAATGACTCGGTGTATATCAACTAATCGATGGAGGCGTAGACCTGTCTACGTCATAGACCTCGGTTCAACGCGTCCACTTTGCATATTAGCACCTCTCTAACTAGAGCTCCCCGCCTTTCGAGAGCCGGAAACGGCTGCAACTAATGGGTAAAGCAGCCGCAGCGTGATATGATCTTATCTTTGGCATGATTTTTTCTGGGAAAAACGCCCTTAATGGTGTCTCCTGTTTGATGGATGAATCAGTTCCGAGTGGGGAATTTTTCTGATGGAGGATATGCATTAATTGTCCGGCCTGTGGGTGATACTTTTGCCCAGGTCCCCTTTTCAGGGTCACTCGCAGTGTATTGAGACACTTTTCCTTTTTCGCATTCTTACATGCAAATAAGTTACTTAAAGTGTAACACTTGGGTTTGGCCAGCAGCTGTCTGCTTAAACACTGGGAGAAAATTCTGTTAGTAAACATAATATGTAAAATGAACATAAACCGATTTAGACTTTTTTTTGGGTAGGGGTTGCATTTTGATTTGGAGATGGAACTTATTGGAAACATTAAAATAACTTAATAATTTGGTATGCTATGTATTATCTTCGCTCCCTGGAACCGCACCTGAATACTTAATTTTTTTTGAAATCCTAAGATCGTAATATATAAGTTTAAGTGGAAAACAACCATTTTTTTAACTTGAAGCAAACCAAATTGGGTATCAACGTTTTCCAATGAAACCGATATTTCTTATTCAAAAATTCAATAGGAAAGATTGCCTTTCATTTTATGTTTTTGGAGTTTGGATATATGGATATTTCGGGTGAAAAATATAAAAACATTATGTTTTCCAATCCATTTTTTTTTTGATTGTCCTTATGCGAAAATATTCGCTAATTTTTTTTAATACATTCGAATATCGAAAAGTATTAAATCGGGGGAGCCCACTAAAATATTTTATTGTAAATATTACAATACAATTTTATAAACATGGTTGATTTCTCGCAATGTAATGTTGAGTGTAAACCAAGTCATAACCATAACCATGGCCATGGCTAATAGCCAGGCCTTTGTTCTGTGGGGGCTGCTGCTGACCAAGCCCAAACAAATATCGCATATTTTCATAAAAACCAGGGATGAAAAGTAATCTACAAATACAACAATAACTATATGTTTTTACATGGAAATATAAAAAATATACAAATACATTTATTTCGTACACGTTAGCTTATAGTGACAAGTACAGAATTTTTACTTCAATTACTTTACTTTATTATTATAGACGTTTATGCACAATTATTGTAATGAAAAGTATTCTTTTATGAATCCCTGGCTTTCTTCCGTTTCCCCAGAAGACTAACTACAACTGTTTATAGATGTTTCCACATGAGGAAGCGGATGATTCACCGAGTCACTGGCACTTCCTGCCCGTCCCTAGTCTCTCTGCTGCAAACCCAGATGCAATTTGAACCGAACCGATTTCATAAGGCCAGAACAAGTTTACACATAGTTCAGTTTAAACGAAAAAAATAGCTTAAGCCTTAGCTATATTTTTTTTGCCTTTCCCTTTTCATGCGACAGACATTGAAACTTCTTGGTCGGGTTTTGCTGTTAACGAATCCATGGTTTAAAAATCAAAGCCAAATCCACTTAATAATCCGAAAATTTGACGCGATATCGAAATGAACCGAGATCTACAAATGACATTCCTTCTAACGCCTGGACCTGGGTATAAAATTGCCGCAGGCTTTGGTCGCCTGTCACAGAAAAGTGAAACAGCGCCGGCAACAATTTGTAGACCTTATCGAAAGGTGGCTCTTGAGCTGTGGCCTTAAGCCGTTAACAAATTTTAACAGCCAATCCGCTGTGCAGCCAACTTTAAAAAAACGCCACAAACATCAAGTGTTTGTTGCTGCCTGCCATTGTTGAGGGTTCTCTCTGGGTTTTTTAATTTTTTGGCGGTTTTGGATGTCCAATCCCCATGTCGAACCGAATGACAAAAATGTGGGGGCCCAGCAATCCATCGATGTTGATCGATTCGATCAGCATAAAAAAGCTTTAATTAGAACCAATTTAGAGCGTGGACCAATTTATCAGAAGCATTTTGAAAAGTAGTTGGAAACCAGTCGAGAACAACTTCAGCATTTCCGACGAGGGGTTTCAGGGAGGTGTTGCCGCAGATTTTATTATAACTCAACATTAGCCGACAATATTATTGTTATGGCTTAAGCCCAACTGAAGTGAACCGAAACAGCAAACAGAAATTGCCATTTACGCATTTGTTTTTCTTTGTCATTGTTCCACTATTTGAGAGGTGTGGACCAGGTTCAAGTGCACATTTATAACTATTATGTAGACAGATCTATATACTGGGTATCAATGTGGAGCAGTCATTGCGAGAGTTGAGCCATGGGTTGATTAATTTACAAAAGAAAAATAAATTGTTTCAGCAAGCAAAATATACAGTTTGCAGTTTTTCATTTGTAACCGATAAAAATGTTACCTATAAATAAACATTCTTAAAGTTAACGAACAGAAGTGAAGCATGACATGAAGCTTGTTTTTAAAAATCTTAACCACATCATTTAATCAAAAATTTTTTTTTGAGTTAATGCGAATTTTGCAAACTAAAGCCTGTGTATAACCGAATCTTACTTTGAGAGTTTATTGAATACCAACTTATAACCCTCTAAAAAGGGAGAATATAATCAGAGCAAGTACGGAAGATAAATAAATATATTAAATATATTCCAAATCACTTCTTTCATGAGATGTTTTAAAATGCAATGATATGGGAAACAGCTAAGCTAACAGTTCTGGTACCTGGTAGCATGCTGAAGTATTCTGCCAAGACTATGAACTCTTGAAGCAGCCCTCTTGTATTTATGGTAACATTTCAGCTTTACATACAAGTGAGAAACCAGTTAATTAATTTGGTTCAATTTTTGGCATCTAAATGGAAGTCAGGACAGCCGCCAAAAAAAGTTTTCTTTATATAACAATTCATTAATTACCTTTCGATTTCTGGTTTTTACCTTGGGCGGAGTCATGACCCGACACCTAATGCCATTAGACCAGCCGTTGCGGATCTGGGATTACAATATTCGAGTGTTTGAATCGTTCAAGGAAATAGTTTTATTGTCAGCATAGCTGGTGCAACTACAAGTGGTCTTCCAAATATTAGTATCTATCGTATTTCGCCTTTGTGGGCACCCCAGGAGCTTGGCCATTTGCTGATAAGTTCTGGTTGTGACTGCTGGTGTGACTTGTTCCACTGGTGCTACTTCCACCAGGCGAGGCTAGGGTGTAAACCTCATAGTCGGTGATGGTGAAGTTGTAGTCTCCAAAGAGTGTCAGGTGGGCAGCGTTGGCTCCGTCGTAGGAATGCGGAAGATTCGAATAGGAGTCCATGTTGGTATTACAGTTGCTGGAAATAAGGAGATCCGCTCCAGCGCCGAAAATGGGACCGCAACTAGAAGGTAAAATGTAAGTAAAGTGAATTTGCAAAACTGCGTGGTTTTCTTAATGTTATATATTGTTGCGAATAAGCCAATTAATAATACCCTTGCAGATAAAACCTTCGCTGGTCCGATCCGGCTCGTTCGGACTTATATACTACATGCAATAGAAATAAGACTTTTGGGTCGAACGACTAGTGTGCGTAGAAACGGACATACAGACAGACGGACAAGGATAGATCGACTCGTCTAATGATGCTGATCAAGAATATAAATACTTTAGTGGGTCAAAAACGTCTCCTTCACTACGTTGCAAGCTTCTGATACCCTCTGCAAGAGTATAAAAATACTAAAATCGTTATTTTGATTTCGGAATAGCGTATAAGCTAGTAAATTGAAATGTAACATTATCTTAGTATTGCTGTGATTATTTTTATACCCGTTACTCGTAGTGTAAAAGGGTGTACCAGACTCGTCGAAAAGTATCCGCTACCTATATAGGAACCTATATAGGAACGCTTTTGTGTGGTGTGCAATGCCGAGTAGCGGGTGTCTAATAATCCATCGACTATAGCATTTTCTCTTGTTAATTTTCTAAAAGTTGGAAAGCTCTGTATATAAATTGCTCCCACCGGGACGTCCTGCAAATGTATATAAACTTCTGCTTGCCGAAATGAGCTTCCTATCTTGTTAAAATTTAAATTAGTTTCTAAATTTACCGCGTTTCACATTCGTGCGATTTAGGGAAAATCGACTTGCACAAATGTTAGTATTTATTCCCAACACTTTAGACTTACTCTGGGTGATAGCAGATCGCGTAGGGTTTCTTTAAAATGTCAAACTTGGCTGGTTGTTCGCTATTCGCAGGGTTCAGAGCAAAAAGAAAGGCCCGCTCGGATTGAACATATCCACCTTTTCGACTCGTTTTGGCCCAGGCCACGTCTGTATAGCCACCACTGATCTCTCCGTGCGATCCCAAGCAAATAACCATGCAGGGAGCCACACCGTCACAATAACGATGAAAGGCGCCAGAATCAAAGCCGTGAGTTGATGCTCGAAAAACCAATCTCCACGATTGCTTGGGCACCCCACACCAATTATTGAGTACAGTCTGCAGTGGTAGGTTGTCATTCTTCAGAATTTGGGAACCAGGAAACATGTTGAGCGCTACAGTTAAGCGGGGCTGAAGTCTTTTGTCATTATCCATCATTTTATTGGCATGCAAAGCTGCATAGCGATAGCGTTCTAGGGATAGCTCCATGGGTACAGCTCCTGTGGGTTCCACTTCCTCCGCAAAAACTTGGCTATCGATGAGAAGCAGACGTACGTGACCCATAACACCACTTAAATGCTGGCAGACCCTAGCACGCTCTTCCTCAGTCCAATGAGCAGTTGGTTGGGTTACTCCTGCCTGGTACTTGGCCCAGGACAAAACACAGCGCCACACTTCCTCCTCCTCCAAGCAGAACTGTTGGGAGCAACAGAATCTGTAGTTAATTAAAGGGTATATCATATTTTAAATGTATTAAACCCTTCCAGAGGGTATTATCTTGATTGACATAGTTGTAGGAGAGAGTGCAAGGATAGTTCGTGACCCTAGCGGCCCCGTTTTCAATGTATGTATGTAAGAATTAATTGCATGGAATTGTTTGAGCTTCGGCAAGCCGAATTTAACTCTTTTTTATATGAATTTTTTTTATATTCTTGTACAAGTATCTTTACGTAATTATAAGACATAATAGCTTGCTGGACTGGATTAATGGAGAATATATAGTGATACATAGATAGATTTTAGTTTAGCCATGTATTGTAGCCAAATATCTTAGTTTGATAGCAACTTATTATTGACTTAGTAACTTTACGTATAAGTCCACCAAAAACTTGCGTGACTTTAATTTACGGATAATTTGCTAATTAGCGATTATACAGAATTTTGTTGGAATTGCAGAAAATAATTTTTTTTAATTTATTTTAGTTTAGCATTGCCCAATGTATCATCTTTTATAATAACTCGGAGTAATTTGAAGAAAAATACCACTGTGTTTTATCGGCTTTCTTACATAGTCAGATGAAATGATCTTGATAATGGCCTCCTTGGTTAAGGTGAGGAACGCATTAGTCTTGACACACTCGTTGGCATTTTCGCCTATGAAGATGATGCAGCGTTCCATAAACGAGGCAGCACATTTTGCACCTGGAAATGAAAGTCAGTTATTAGTAGCCATATTTCAAAGGCAACAAATTAAATTATTTTACCTTACTATGTATATACATCTTATCTAAAATCAGCGTAGTTTTACATTTGTCTCCTTCCTCACCCATTAAAAACTCATGATTACAGAAAGTCTACCCTTTATTTGAACATTCGTCTTCAGATTTCGGCTTTACATTTATTTAACTTATGTTTAGGACGTGCAGCTATCGCAGGTGGAATTCGTAGGATTCACAGGATAGGAGCTGTACCCCTAGTCCTTCGTGGGACTGACGTTCTGTATAAGCGTGATGTTGTCGCCCTTGAGCATGATTCGACCGAGGTTCCTGCGGTGACGGGTCTTCACATAGACCTCCTCGGCATCGTCCAGCACCAGATTCATGTACTCGTCGAAGCCCACGATGTGGCCCTCGATGCGCAGCGATATGTTTTCGTATAGCCAGACTTGCACGCGGGATCTGTTCTGCAGGTATCGGAAGATCAGGTTGATGGGCTGCACCATCACCTTCTGCACCTTGGGATTGCCCTTGAACGACATTTTGACTGGTTTTTGGCGGCTTTAATTCTGTTTAACCAATTTTCGCTTCTTTTTGCCGGCGTCTTTTTTTTGTCCAGGGCAGTGTGACCGCACATTTATTGATAAATTATCCGTACGCCACAAAAAAATACTTTTTATACCACATACAATAGAATAAGGGCATTAACCATTAAGGGTATTTTTGAAACTGTTGAATCGATGAATTGTTATAAACTTCATGTCACAAGGGTAGTTCGTCACCCTATGCTATTTAAAAGCCACGGCACTATAATATTTTTGTATCATTAATCCGCTTTATTTACTTTGAAATCAGTCCTACAATTGCTGAAATTAGTTGTTTTATTTTCAACAATTCAGCTACTTAACAGTTTAGGGGATAGCCGAAGTTTTTTTTTGCAAAAGCGGGGTAATTGGAAAAGGTTGCAAAAACTTTTTCCCTGCTGCCAATTCAATTTTTAATGGTGGTGTCTGGATTTTTTAGTACGATGGGAAACTAAACTATGTATAAAAAATGGATATATTATAGAGCCGTTTGAAATAACTTCTTAATTTTAAATTAGACCGCCGATTTATACAACATCGATAAATTTCTTGACATCGATATCGGATAACATGTTCGAGAAATATCGACAATAATATTTATTTTACATCACTATTTTGTGGTTTGCCTGGAGGTTTTGCCAAATTTCCTAGCTGAATTAAGCTTAATTTTATATAGAACCAAACAAATGGCCATGGCGAATGTGGATAAGGGCGAACTTATGGATCAGGTGAAGCAACAGATTGCTGTCGCAAATGCTCAGGAATTGCTCACACAAATGACGCAAAAGTGCTTCAAAAAGTGTGTCAATAAACCGGGAACTTCTCTCGACTCATCGGAACAGGTAGGGCATAGTTTATTGTGAGCAATTGCATTCATTTAATCGCAACTCTTTATATTACGATACAGAAATGCATTTCCATGTGCATGGACCGGTTTATGGACTCGTGGAACCTCATCTCTCGGACGTATGGCCAAAGATTACAGCGCGAGCAATCCAATTTCTAGAGACACATGGCATCTGCATTTCGGGGCAGATCGGGACTAACTACACCTATCTGCCTGCTATTGATTAGTTGTAATATTTACAGTTTAATATGCAATAAAAGCATGTGTTACGTGACTCTTTGTGTGTGAAAAATATTTAAGAATATCAACATATCGATTTCTTTTTAACAAATAAATATTTGTATCGTGATTACGTGATTCTGATAACACAACGTGCATGTGGTTTTCTATCGATTTGTAGGGCGTTTGCGCTTAGCATTCTCTTTTTTAAGTGCTGTTAGCTACGAATACCGATTCACAATCGTTCTGTTGTTACTTTTGACTTTACATTTAATGTCAAATGTAGAAACTACTAATTGGCGCCAACAATTAAGAAATTTACCATTTTCAGTATTTATATTTATACGTAGAGTTAACAATTGTTAGCAATATAGCCGAACAAACTTATGGTCGAAAATGGCGTTTAAACGCCACGAAACTGTTATGGACACACGGTTTTGCTCATTTCATGGTGATAGCATGAACACAGTATATGATCATATTTCCCAAAAAAATAATTTATACCCGTTACTCGTATAGTTAAAGGGTATACTAGGTTCGTCAGAAAGTTTGTAACAGGTGGATGGAAGCGTTTCCAACCCTATAAAGTATATATATTCTTAATCAGGATCACTAGCCGAGTCGATCTATCTAACTATGTCCGTCTGTCCCTCTGTCTATCCATCCTTTTTATACTAGATTTGTCGGAAAGTATGTAACACTCAGAAGGAAGCGTTTCCGACCCCATAAAGTATATATGTATATTCTTGATCAGGATTACTAGCTGAATAGAACTAGCCATGTCCGTCCGGATAAACGCTGAGATCTCGGAAACTATAAGAGCTGGGCTATTGGGATTTGGCGCAGATTTCTGAGCTTCTTGCGCAGCGCACGTTTGTTTCAGCAGGGTGCCACGCCCACCTTACCGCCCACAAGCCGCCCACAAACTTCAAAAAAACCGTAAGTATGAACACGGATATCTCGGAAACTATCGAAGATAGAAAATTGCGATTGCAGATTTAGATTCCTTAGCCTTGTACGCAGCGCAAGTTTGTTACGCAATCATGTCACGCCCACTCTAACGCCCACAAACGCCCTTAACGCTAAAACCTGCCCTACATTTTTGAAGATTTTGAAAAAATGGGATTTAGTTTTGATTATCTATATCCATGCCAAAAATTGTTTAGCCCATTCATTAAAAAGTTAAAAGCATCCCTCGATTTCCCCTTAGCTGAGTAACGGGTATTTTATAGTCGATGGCATCGACTATTGCGTTCTTTCTTGGTTCAGATTTAAATTCAATTTCATGGTTTCCCAATTACGATCACCAACCTGCTTTTTCGTGTATGTCCATTACGGCAGTTAAAAATGTGCAGGCATTATCAACGGATAAAGTGGATATAACGTGGTCTTCGCATGCCGTGCGCAGCTCAACCACACCCATATCCTGGGCCATCATCATCATTTGAAATACTTGGGAGTCCTGAAGAACCAACTTGAAAGACAATGTGCAAAAATATAAAAATATGTTTCTCTTTTAGTTAGGATTTCTGAGCATATTCCTTACCTTTGCCGTGTAGACGTACAATATAAACTGCCTAAACAGTTCCGGATTTACGTGGGGCAGTCGTATCGTAGTTGGAGTTGAAGCTCCTGGGGCTGCAGGAGAAACGGTGCATCCCGGAATTCGACACACTTCACCTCTCTTCGCAGTCTTGAAACTCTTGCAACTGAAATCAAATTGAGTGAATGAAAAGGCAGTACAAATTAATTGAGTGACTAAATGGAATGCGCGAGATGCCTGCACGCCACATTGTAAGATCCCAAGAAGGAAATCGAATGGCAATCATCTTACTCCACAGCGAAAAATAATAATATTTACCAATTGTTTAATTAATTTGATTTATAGCTAAATATATATTTTTAAAGAAAATACTTACCGAGCCATTAGCATTAATCTGTGGGCATAGATGCGTTCATCTCTTCCGCAAATAAATACCACATCCGCACTATCCTGATCCTCTGAAAGGCGCTGCAGATCTTCGATCAACTGAGGCAGACTCATGATTAACTGGGAACTATAGGTCTTGTATTCGAAATATTGAAATCATTCGAGCTGAGATGCACGTGCTTCCATGTCTCCCTTCAAACACTTGTTATTATTCTGCTAATGGGTTTGTTTATGTTTTTCTTTTCCACGTCCTACTCTAAAACTCTCTTAACTTCTCTCTTTTGATCACTGGATTTGTGGGAGCGCAGAAACCGGTTCCTGACTGAAAATTCTTGGCCAACACCAAGCCACAATTGAATTGACCAACAAATTGCACTTGGAAAACAATTATAAACGGATGAAATGATACTTATTTTTTACAAATGTTTTTGTAATAGTGGCAAATTTGATGAATTCACATTAAATACAAATTTTATAAAACACTTTGGACCTTTAATGCACAGATTCCGCGACTTTTTGGCCGCTTGCCGTTCTTCTCACGATCGCAATTTAGTAAAGACTGAAGAAGAGACTTGGGACAGGTCGCTCTTTATGTTCTTTCTCAATTTTTCTCCCAAGCCAAGCAGGTAAACGAGGTTAGTTTTTGTTTTTCTCTTCTCTGCGGAGATCCGATACTTTAGGATGCTATATGTTTATACACACATTTGGATTAATAAATAAATTATATTAAAGGTGCCAGGATCACAAGTCGTATTTGATTCTTATCGAACAGACAGGAATATGTTGAACAAAAACTGTTGTATGTTATAACTAGACATTTTATCATTAAATTAAATTAATATATTTTATTTGTTTTAATAAAATAGATTCGTTTGGACTTATGTTCGGATATCGTCGAAGATTATGTAGCAGAAGGAAGCGCTCCCTATAAACTGCACTTATAGAAATTTTACTGTAAACTCGCTTTAAAAAGAAGGATAATCGTTCTAAAACGGGGGTCTATGGCGACCCAAAATAAGGAAAACATTTTCTTAAAGCGATTTTTTCTATTTTCAGTGGTAAATTGCCTTAATTGCCTCTTGATCGTATGGTGTTTATTTGTTTTATAAGTAAAGCGCCCTAAAAACAAGGGAAAGTGCCCTAAAACTTAAAGATATTTGTATAAAAAAATTGTGTTTTGACATGTTTGCTGGTTCTCAGCAATGGCGATTTTGTCCGAAATATGAGAAAATATTAATAGCATATGATCGGAAAAATTATTCTTAAATAATATAAAAATTTAGCATTTTAGAGACATTAACCCTAACAACTATTTTCTATGACGATCTTTCCTATATTTTGGGAGATTTCTTACTTATTATTAATTATTTTTGTACCATTAGAGGCCTGTTGTCTCCGTTAACAGCTGCAATAATATACTGCGTAAACAGTCGTTAACAGGCTAGAAATTAGAAATTACTGTTCAACGCTTTATAAATTCAAATAAAATATTTTTTCTGGTCGATGGACTGTTATATGTACTTAAACTTTTAAAAGTCAATTTAGTCCTTGAATATATATTTTGTGTTCTGAATGTACATCGACAGGGGTAAAAACACTTTCCGATCTTATAGCTCACATATGAATTTTATCTAATTTTTGAAGAAATGTGGTCTGATGATTGCATTCATGCTAAAAATACGCGTGGCATGACACCTGATGCTCACACCTCTTAACTAGCGCAAGTTTGCTTCAGCGGAGTGCCTCGCCCACCATTATAGTTTTCGAGATCTTATCGTTCATACGGACGGACGCACACACAGAAGGACATGGCTAGATCGACTCTGCTAGTGTTCCTTATCAATACACATTTCCTTCTCCCTGTTACATAGTTTTCGACCAATACGATACGGGTATACAAATATATATAATGCTTTTTATTGATCGGGCTCTTTTAGTTAACAATCTTAAAATGTACATTTTTGTTTTCGCAATTTGTAGTTTTTAATGTCAAAGAGTACTCGTATAAAAAAATTATTTTGATGGTCCCACAAAAGCTTATAATATATATTTATAAGCTCATTGTGTCGGCAATCTCAACGACACGTCCACGGAAATATATGGTGTTCGTGTCACGAATTAAGAAGACAAACGGATGGTTGGCTTCGAAAGAATGCAGCATTCCCTTTCTCGTTTCTGTTAAAGATTATAAGGAAGATAAGACAACGTATGGGAAACTTGGCAAATCTTACTAGTGAAAATCTCTTCCGCCGCTTCCGTCGAGGCGCCGCCTTCGTCGATCTCTATAAAGGCTTTGTGTACGGCCTTGCTGATTCTGACACCTGTGCCCTCTAGTAGGCCGCTGAGGTCCGAGAAATTGGTAAAGAGATCATTTATGCCCATCTGTCAAACAATACACGTGTTAGCAAAGAATACATTTTCAAAACGACCTACTTACCTTTTTAAGAATGTCAACGAGATCTGTGCGAAATTCAATACTAAACTTTGGCAGCTGAACATGTACATCCATTTCTTTTAGAGTCTCGGCAAATTTTTTGATCTTCATTTCCATTAGCCTTAGATATGAAGTATGCGCCGGTAGACCGATTATCATGGATAGGTTTGAGTTGTCGAACGGCAGTTCAAGGACTTGGCCATACAAAAATTCGGTCATCCTGAATTTACCCACTTGAGACATCATCCTGACATTAACTGTCTTGAAATTTGGTAGAATGAATTTACTCAGCGTGGTACGGGTTCTTCTAAACCTAGTCTTCCAGTAGCCTTTAATGAAAGCGGCGTTAACTAGTACCGCACTTTCATCGGGTGCCACGTTACTTGGTGTAATTATGGCTTTTACATGATCGAGTGTCTGATAAAGGACCCAATTGCTGATACTCTTGGCTGCCTTTGCTGCATCGGCCAGATTGATAGCCTCTGCCTCGGCCCTAAAGGATTCACTCACCAACTTGTTGTAATCCTTACTAATTCGATACGGTTCGTTGACATATAACCGATTCACCAGATAAAGCATTCTACCATGTTTGAAATTACTAATAAGCTTATCGTATGTTCTGGCCACTTCCTCCTTATCCTCTGGAAGGTTCAGAGCTGTCCTTAGTTCATCGGCGGTTTTTCCTTTCGCTCCCATAAGAATCATGCTCATACCAATTTCGACGCACAGAGGCGATGCAACATAATTTTTATTGGCATTGTCTTCGATTAAACTTTGGAAAAGTTTCTCTCGGAATCGACCTGATACTGCAGTGGCCAATAAGAACACCCCTTTGAAAAGAAAATTAATATTTTATGCGTTCAGAAAAGGATTGCTGTTTTAGCTTACAAAGGTATTTCATTTTACTACTCTCTACTATATAATGTTGCTGAAGACTTAAAGTACTGTGAAAGTCCGCAAAAGATTATGACTATTTCATTGAATTTTGAATCCATAAAATCCATTATCAACGGATCTAAGGTTATTCAAACCGTAACTGAATTTGATTTTTGATAGTGTTGTATACATTTTAGGAGTACCGCTAACTAACTATTACCATATTTATACCCTTTATTCGTAGAGTAAAAGTATGTAACGTAGAATATATATTCTTAATCAGGATTACTAGCCGAATCGATCTAGCCATGTCCGTCTGTCCGTATGAGCTAGAATGTTGGGACTTGGCATACAGATTCTTGGGCTTCTTGAGCAGCGCAAGTTTGTGTCAGCAGGGTGCCACTTCCACTCTAACGCCCACAAACGACTGTAGCACTAAAACACATTTTTAATATTTTGTAAAAATTAGAGTGTCTGTTTATTGGCATGTACATAGACGGGTAATGCCAACAATTATTGAAATCGGACCAGTCAGTAAAAAGTTATAACCAATATTTTGCAATTCAATCAATATTGCACATCATATGCGGCAAATTAGCTGTTTTCACTAATAATTATAACAAAATTTTCAATTTTTATAATAAACAATTTTTTTATTAGTATTATAATAAAATCATTTTTATTATAAAACAAGGAAGAACGCTATAGTCGAGTACCTCGACTATCAGATACCCGTTACTCAGCCAAAGGGACCAAAGGGAAATGGAGATATGCAAGCAGCAAAGCGAGATTTAAATGCGCCACCTACCGGCGGAAGACAGATTTAAGCATTGTGGGCGTTAGGGTAGGCGTGGCAAATTTTGTTTTGGATCAATCGATAGGTACGAGACCAATACATTTCAGTTAAAATTTTTTATCTAGCATAAAAATTGTGGGCGCCACAGGCTTGGGCGGTTTGTGGGCGGTAGAGTGGGCGTGGCATATTCGCGTAACAAACCTGCGCTGCGTACAAGGCTACGGAATCTAAATCTGAAATCCCAATACTCTATCTTTGATAGTTTCCGAGATATCCGCGTTCATATTTACGATTTTTTGAAGTTTGTGGGCGGTTTTTGGGCGTTTAAGTGGGCGTGGCAAACTTTTTTTTGGGTCAATCGATAGGTATTAATAAGAACAATTAATTTCAGTTTAAATTTTTACTCTAGCATCAAAACTGTAGAAGCCACAGTTTTGGGCGGTTTGTGGGCGTTAGAGTGGGCGTGGCACTCTACTGAAACAAACTTGCGCTGCGTAAGAAGCTCAGGAATCTGCTCGCCAAATCTCAATAGCCTAGCTCTCATAGTTTCCAAGATCTCAGCGTTCATCCGGACAGACAGACGGACAGACGGACAGACGGACAGACGGACATGGCTAGATCGACTCGGCTAGTGATCCTGATCAAGATGGGGTCGGAAACGCTTCCTTCTGCCTGTTACATACTTTCCGACGAATCTAGTATACCCTTTTACTCTACGAGTAACGGGTATAAATAGAGAAATAATTATTATTTGTCAATTTTAACGACCTGTAGTGACGGGATGTCATCTAGTCTCCAGTAAAAGTGAATAAGAATAATAGTTATAAATTAATGACGTCACTATGGGACAACGTAGTGAGAATCGAAATGTAGATTATTGCTAAACAGTTGCGTTTATGCTGCTTTCATTCATTTTACACACGGTTTCTACGCAGCTTTTTGTGCGACATCTAGTGTAATCTTACATAACCTAATAGTTGACAATTTACCCACTTTTAAACCCAGGATGTATATATACAGGATGTATTAAAGAATCACTGAAATGTTAGGATGTATCAAAATCTAACAGAAATGTTAGAAAAATCATAACATTTCTGTTAGAAACGTTGCATCTTAACATTTCATGAAGAGGAAGAACACATTGCGCCTTGATTCAAAAATATAGAATGTTTTAGTTTTATAAAATTGTAGGAACAGAGAAGAACGAGAATGGATAATATAAAAAGATAAATGGAAAATTTGACTCCGCAAAACAGGACCCAATCATAGGCAATTTGACACCTAATTAATCGAAACGCAATTAAGTTCTTCATCTAGTTCATCTAGTTCTAGCTCCTTGCCCTTCTTCCATTCCCATTTCACTTCAAAATCAGTCAAGGATGGAATGAGTCAGTTAAAAACTCTTTTAAAGAAAAAAAATGATTGAGATTAAATTAGAAGAGGCGATTTTGGCAGTACAGGGGTTAAAGTTAGAGCTTAGAAAAACTGATAAGGAGATAGACAACATCATTTCAGAGCCACGCTGAGTTTTTGAATTTGATTACATCTTACTTGAAAAGTTAATTAATTTTATAATTTTGCACATCATTGTAGATCTAGGAGTCCGAGACGCGCCCTATCGAGATAGAACGCCCTCACACTTGGGATCTAGGTCGCCATGCTTGGAGCGGCCCACAACGTCACTACTGACGAAGCGGAGCAGGGTGAGCGATGGAGGGTTGGGAGCAGACGGTAAGGCGTAGACAGCGGTCGAAAGGGGCGCAACCGGTCGCCACATAACGATCAAGACAATACAGCAGTAACTATCATGAGATCCGTGCAGAACGCAGCAGCTCCAAATGCAGCAAAGATGGTACCGAACTGGAACGCTGCATATCTCCAACCCCTCCGAGGTTTTCGGAAGTGTAGAGAGCCCATTTATCCTCTATAAAAGTCATATAGTTTGATCGGGGCTTGGGCCTTTATAAGTGATACCTTTTATTTGAAAAGTTTGGATATCGACTTTGGTCAAAACCATTCCCAGCCAATTCCTTCGGTAGATTCCGATCGAGTTGAAAGATACAGGACCGATTGCTTGTTGGGCTCCTCTATTATAAATTCAATAATTAAATCAGACTTCAAATGAGATAGTAGCTTTAACGTGTGTGGCCACTTGTGCGGTCTGTACTCAGATCCTGCCAGATCCGAGCTTTATTTCTTATGATCTTATTCGTTATTCTTTATTCTTAGACTAGCTTAAGCTTAGGGGAGAGTGGGGTTATGACAGTAAAAAAAGTTTGGTTGAATATAGCAACTATAAACAAGGAAGAACGCTATAGTCAATACCCGTTACTCAGCTTAAGGGACCAAAAGAAAATGGAGAAATGCAAGCAGCAAAGCGAGATTGAAATGCGCCACCTACCGGCGGTAGACAGATTTAAGAGTTATGGGCTTTAGAGTGGGCGTGGAAAATTTTTTTTTGGATTAATCGATAGGTATTGACGAGACCAAAATATTTCAGTTATCATTTTTTATCTAGCATGAAAATTGTGGGCGCCACAGGTTTGGGCGGTTTGTGGGCGTTAGAGTGGGCGTGGCATATTCGAGTAACAAACTTGCGCCGCGTACAAGGGTATGGAATCTAAATCTGAGAATTCAATTCACTATCTTTGATAGTTTCCGAGATATCCACGTTCATATTTACGATTTTCTAAAGTATGTGGGCGGTTTGTGGGCGTGGCAAATTTTTTTTTGGGTCAATTGATAGGTATTGACGATACAATACATTGACAATACATTTCAGTTAAAATTTTTAGCATCTAGCATCAAAACAGTAGGAGCCACAGATTAGGGCGGTTTGTGGGCGTTAGAGTGGGCGTGGCACTTTGCTGAAAAAAACTTGCGCTGCGTAAGAAGCTCTGGAATCTGCACGCCAAATCTCAATACCCTAGCTCTTATAGTTTCCGAGATCTCAGCGTTCATCCGGATAGACGGACATGGCTAGATCGACTCGGCTAGTGATCCTGATCCAGAATATATATACTTTATATGTCGGAAACGCTTCCTTCTGCCTGTTACATACTTTCCGACGAACCAAGTATACCCTTTTACTCTACGAGTAACGGGTATAATAAAGAGTCATCACATTGAAGAGGTATCATTGGAAAACCTGGTCTTTTGGCTAAACCTTTCCCTACACCATTTTGAAGTATATTGCAAGGCCTTTGAGAAATGTTGCAAAATGTGAAAATACTTATTAAACTATCCTTGCCCCACTCTGCCTAATACGTGTACGCTACAATTGAGGGTATACGAATAGTGGGATTTGGTTATGTAACTATATATCACGTATACGTAATGATTAAATGTTTAAGATCAATAGTAGACCCAACGTATTATTTTGCCTATCCCCAGGGAAAGCACGAAGCCCAAGGAGACAACAAAAGAAAACAAGAAAGAACGCTATAGTCGAGTGCCTCGACTATCAGATACCCGTTACTCAGCTAAAGGGACCAAAGGGAAATGGAAATAAGCAAGCAGCAAAGCAAGACTGAAATGCGCCACCTACCGGCGGTAGACAGATTTAAGCGTTATGGGCGTTAGGGTGGGCGTGGAAAATTTTTTTTTTGGTCAATCGATAGGTATTGACGAGACCGATACAGTTCAGTTAAAATTTTGTATCTAGCATGAAAATTGTGGGCGCCACAGGCTTGGGCGGTTTGTGGGCGTTAGAGTGGGCGTGGCATACTCGCGTATCAAAATTGCGCTGCGTACAAAGGTTCGGAATCTAAATCTGAAATCCTGATTCTATATCTTTGATAGTTTCCGAGATATCCACGTTCATATTTACGATTTTTTGAAGTTTGGGGGCGGTTTGTGGGCGATAAAGTGGGCGTGGCAAACTTTTTTTTAAGTCAATCGATAGGTATTGATGAGAACATTACATTTCAGTTAAAATTTTTATTCTAGCATCAAAACTGTAGGAGCAACAGTTTTGGGCGGTTTGTGGGCGTAAAAGTGGGCGTGGCACTCTACTGAAACAAACTTGCGCTGCGTAAGAAGCTCAGGAATCTGCACGCCAAATCTCAATAGCCTAGCTCTCATAGTTTCCAAGATCTCAGCGTTCATCCGGACAGACAGACGGACAGACGGACAGACGGACAGACGGACAGACGGACAGACGGACAGACGGACAGACGGACAGACGGACATGGCTAGATCGACTCGGCTAGTGATCCTGATCAAGAATATATATACTTTATGGGGTCGGAAACGCTTCCTTCTGCCTGTTACATACTTTCCGACGAATCTAGTATACCCTTTTACTCTACGAGTAACGGGTATAAAAATGAAACAATCTCGGGCTATACAAGTATATACAAAAACAAGGAAGAACGCTATAGTCGAGTACCTCGACTATCAGATACCCGTTACTCAGCTAAAGGGACCAAAGGAAAATTGAGATATGCAAGCAGCAAATGCGCCACCTACCGGCGGTAGACAGATTTAAGCGTTGTGGGCGTTAGAGTGGGCGTGGCAAAGTTTTTTTTAAATCAATCGATAGGTATTGACGAGACCAAAACATTTCAGTTTAAATTTTTTATCTACCATGAAAATTGTGGGCGCCACAGACTTTGGCGGTTTGTGGGCGTTGGAGTGGGCGTGGCATATTCGCGTAATAAACTTGCGCTGCGCTCAAGCCTACGGAATCTAAATCTGAAATCCCGTTTCTCTATCTTTGATATTTTCCGAGATATCCGCGTTCATATTTACGATTTTTTGAAGTTTGTGGGCGGTTTGTGGGCGTTAAAGTGGGCGTGGCACTCTTTTGAAATAAACTTGCGCTGCGCAGGAATCTCAGGAATCTGCGTGCCTAATCCCAGAATTGTAGCTCTTATAGTTTCCGAGATCTCAGCGTTCATACGGACAGACGGACAGACGGACAGACGGACAGACGGACAGACGGACAGACGGACATGGCTAGATCGACTCGGCTAGTGATCCTGATCAAGAATATATATATTTTATGGGGTCGGAAACGCTTCCTTCTGCCTGTTACATACTTTCCGACGAATCTAGTATACCCTTTTACTCTACGAGTAACGGGTATAATTATAAAAGGGGAACTGCCACTGGCGAATAAATTGGGAAGGGACATGTCCGCGGTGTGCCGTAAATCTTTTAGCAACTTTAAATCCGTCACGGCCCACATGGAAGGTTGTCGATCGGCAAACTACACAATGGCTTGCGAGTGAGGCTTCCTATTTTCGGACTTGTCTTCACTTCGTGGCCACAGGTGTTGGCTAAGTAAAAATAAAATGAAGAAGCTAAACACCAATTTTTGTACAGCCGTAATGAAGCAGTCGGAAGAAGCTTTGAAAAGGTCCAGTGACTCCGTCTACTTCGCTGACCCGGACTCGCTATCTTTAGCGTTCACACCAATGTACGCGTAAGTAATTAATCAAAATGGGCGTACAAACATAATTAAATATATATATATATTTTTTCAGAATTAATACTTAGCGGAACGATCATCAACCAACATGACTTTGTAAAAACCCAATATACGACTTTACATATTTAGAAATAATAATAAAAAACCTGGAAAATACTAGCATAAAATACACATCCAGGAGTGCCACAGGAATCAATTTATGTTACATTTTTGAAAATTCTTATTGACGCCCAGCGCTCAGCAATTTCTATGGCACCTCCAAATTATTATTATTATTTATATTAAATCAATGTATTTTTACAAATAAGTTTGGAATTTCCGCAGTTCTCGTTTTCTGGATGGAGTCCTAATCTTTTCCTGTTTTTGGTAGACTTTCCATATCCTCATAAGAGGTCGAATTCGGAGGAGGAAGGGACAGTTCTAAAATACAAAATAAAATTACCCTCATTTATATATTATTTGTTCACCTCACCTGGCTCTGGGATCCTAATGAGTAACGCCAACAGCAAACAAATTTTTGCCCCGTAGTCCGGATCCTCGGCTATCGAGCTGGTCATTATTGGCCAATCCCACTCGAAACGCAGATTTATCGTGCACAAATCGTCGTCTACACATCTCCATGATCATGGAGAGCTCGGTCATAATTTGATTCTTCACGGAGGATGGAAAGGGCTTCTTTTGTGTTAATATGCCGAATTGCAAAAGCTGGCCTTTGGATGTGTGCGACAAAAACGTTTCCTAAAAATACACTTTTGTGAGATTGTAAGTTCGTGAAAATCGATCGGGTGTCATCATTAAATGCGGATAAACTAAGGACCGTTGCGTCCATGGTCTTTGTATGTTGAATTTTCTGTATTGAATGGTATAATATTGCTTCGAAGACGCACACCGATACTAGAGGTGGAAAAACATCGCTGTTTGTAGACATCAATCACTTGTATTTATACAATAGATTCTTACGGGTTAAAAAGTTCTTAGTGGTAAAAATCCAGCGTAGTTTCCTTTCTACACAACCTGTAGATTATCTGGAAACATGTCAATTATCGGAAAATATAACTTAAGTTTAAACACGTTTTTTACTTTGTAATGTGGCAACAACATCGATAGTCGCCATGATATCAATGCATTGATTTTTTCATCGATATAAAGGCGAGTGCTTGAAATGTCTTTTTAGATGCTTGGAAAAATTATTTGTCACAATATACTATACATATATATTTCTTTTTTGTATCTCGCATGACAATTATGGGCGCCACAGACTTGGGCGTGGCATATTCGCGTAACAAAATTGCGCTGCGTACAAAGCTACGGAATCTAAATCTGAAATCCCGATTCTCTATCTTTGATAGTTTCCGAGATATCCACGTTCATATTTACGATTTTTTGAAGTTTGGGGGCGGTTTGTGGGCGATAAAGTGGGCGTGGCAAACTTTTTTTTTGGGTCAATCGATAGGTATTGTTGAGAACAATACATATCAGTTAAAATTTTTATTCTAGCATCAAAACTGTAGGAGCCACAGTTTTGGGCGGTTTGTGGGCGTAAAAGTGGGCGTGGCACTCTACTGAAACAAACTTGCGCTGCGTAAGAAGCTCAGGAATCTGCACGCCAAATCTCAATAGCCTAGCTCTCATAGTTTCCAAGATCTCAGCGTTCATCCGGACAGACGTACAGACGGACATGGCTAGATCGACTCGGCTAGTGATCCTGATCAAGAATATATATACTTTATGGGGTCGGAAACGCTTCCTTCTGCCTGTTACATACTTTCCGACGAATCTAGTATACCTTTTACTCTACGAGTAACGGGTATAAAAAGTTGGAAAGGCGACACAATCCCAACATTCAATTCCCTCGAAGGACAGGTTGGGATCATGCCTCTTTTGCCCCACCCCTTTAATGCGAAAATTTGAAACCCATATCCACGAAAGAGAAAGAACAGGAGGCGTCTTTATTCAACAATTTGGACAATTTTGAACTTGCTTAGCTTTAAAATAGAGGAAGAACAGAGAAGGAATAATAGTGTATATTGATATTATAATATCACTTGCAATTAAACGTTTTAAAATCTAAACTAATCATTTTGTTATACCTATCTTAATAAAGCGTATTTTTTTAAGGAATCAGAGAGATTGTTGCTACCAGATCGGAAAAAAGAAGACTTATATCCGTGGAAGAGTACGAAAAAATGGCGCCTCATTTCAAAAATATTGCATTTTTATACCCGTTACTCGTAGAGTAAAAGGGTATACTAGATTCGACGGAAAGTATGTAACAGGCAGAAGGAAGCGTTTCCGACCCCATAAAGTATATATATTCTTGATCAGGATCACTAGTTGAGTCGATCTAGCCATGTCCGTCTATCCGGATGAACGCTGAGATCTCAGAAACTATAAGAGCTAGGCTATTACGATTTGGCGTGCAGATTCCTAAGCTTCTTATGCAGCGCAAGTTTGTTTCAGCAGAGTGCCACGCCCACTCTAACGCCCACAAACCGCCTAAATCTGTGGCTCCTACAGTTTTGATGCTAGAATAAAAATTTTAACTGAAATGTATTGTTCTCATCAATACCTATCGATTAACCCAAAAAAAAGTTTGCCACGCCCAAAAA
The DNA here is from genome assembly GCF_014743375.2 of Drosophila subpulchrella. Classification (NCBI taxonomy): domain Eukaryota; kingdom Metazoa; phylum Arthropoda; class Insecta; order Diptera; family Drosophilidae; genus Drosophila; species Drosophila subpulchrella. The sequence goes on from NC_050610.1 coordinate 1,078,310, forward strand.
AAATCGAAAATATGAACGCGAATATCTCGGAAACTATCAAAGATAAAGAATTGAGATTTCAGATTTAGATTCTGTAGGCTTGAGCGCAGCGCATGTTTACTACGCCTCTGGCGCTCACAATTTTCATGCTAGATAAAAAATTTTAACTAAAATGTATTGGTCTTGTCAATACCTATCGATTGAAAAAAAATTGGTCACGTCCACTCTAACGCCCACATCGCTTAAATCTGTCTACCGCCGGTAGGTGGCGCATTTCTATCTCGCTTTGCTGCTTGCATATCTCCATTTTCCTTTGGCCCCTTTAGCTGAGTAACGGTTATCAGATAGTCGAGGTACTCGACTATAGTGTTCTTCCTTGTTATGGTTGAAATGTTGTTAGTATTATCTCAGTTGTTGCAGTTATCGTTGATTTTGTCGCTATCTTTGTATGGAAAGAGGAAAAGTATCAAAATTAAATTGATAGGTGAATGAATCACTTTATAAATCCAAAATATGACAAATCTTATTGTTGTTTTATTACCCGCAGCTTTTCCTTTGTAAATAAAAATTACATATATGCATATATTTTGCATAATATTTATCGCTTTTTTATTGGTTGTTTTTGTTTTCATTACATATGTAATAATTTATTTTTGTTTTCCTTTGTATTTATTTGTTTCTGCACTACTTAAATATGAAACGTTGAAGTCAAATTTGTTTTTTCATGAACTGTTTAATTTGATTAAACTTTATTTGCTTGTGGTGCATTTCATTTGATGTTTTCCTTCATACTCCTCTATCTCCCGAATTCTCACTACATTTTCTATTGTTAATTTGCTCCACAATTTGTACATTTTATTTCTGCATTCTGAATCGTCAGACATATAATTATGTATATGTTGTATTTTGACAAGACGCGGATTTGTTGCTGCATGCTTAAATAATTAATATATAACTTATGCCATTATTTTGTGATTTTTTGTTCTTCTGGTTCCTTAGCCTTTGCACGTTTAACTTTTAACAATCTGAAATCGCATTCAGTAAGCGGGGCAAATATGCTCGTATTTTGGGCATCGTTTCATCTCGTATTTAAAGTTAAATATATAATATGTCATATATAAACACTCGGGTTATGTAAAATTTGTCAATGTATTTAATTGATTAATTATAAAAATGATTGTTTGTTTTGTTGTTTATCTCTTTGGGTTGTTAGCAAAAATTATACAAAAAAGTTTCGGTTTCTCTCGTCTCTGTATGTTTAACTATTTTAATCGTTTGTAAAATTTGGCCATAAGTACACGAAATTTGCTGAAAACCGTTTTAATGTTTTTGATTAACCATTTTTCGTCCCTATTCAATCGGTACTGTTGTTCTGCTTTATGTGTTATATAATTTATTTAATGTAATTCGTTTATTATCGTACTAGTTCTGGTCTGAAAAATAAAACACAAAAATTTAAGAGAATTAATTTACAATAATTAGTAAATTTGTTTTATATTTTTGCATAGCAATTGTAATTTGTTTCTTTTTTTTGTCGCATATATTTTATTTAACTTTCTTTAATAAGCATAACAATGAATTTTTCATGCTTAAGGTCCATTTAAATAGTTTATAAATGTTTTATTTAATATTTTAATGGTTCGTTTATCGCTTTTTTAAATTTATACAATTTTACATAATTTTAGCTTAAGATAGACAAATTTTGGTTTGAATTTGTTTAAAAGTTTTGTTTCCTTTTTTTCAGTTGTAGCTTAAAAAATGGTTTCTTAAATACAGAACGAAATGTTTTCTTTTAGAAAGTACAAACACACACAGGCATAAATAATTTATGAAATATGTTTTAATAACAAAAGTTTATAGATTTTAGAAATCTCTGCGCTCTTTCGCTTGGCTCTTGGCTTGGGTTTATTTCCAGTTGGTTATCATCCAGAAGATATCTAGCATATATGTTTCTCACAAAGTGTTGGCAACTAAAATCCGTAGTACCCTAATCTCGTCGAAGAAAAAATTATATATACAAAAAATGAAGACCTTTCGATGTCATTTACAATAGACAAAGAACTACGCCACACAGAAGCCTTAAGAACTAGTTAGCAAATGTTGTGGTATGGTTACAATCTACGAAACTAAATGCCTACAGAGCAAAGCTTACAAGGTGAAGAAGAACAGAAGTCTATAATTATACAGTTAAGAGAATTGCTCGAATTAGAACTAGCAGCTACAATAAATATTAATCTTTATGTATGTTATGTATATGTTTATGCTTTTCGTGGAGGCTTAATGTTAATTAATATTCCCACACTCGCTGCCATCTTTTATCATATATCGTAGAATATTACTCATATTTGTATTGTATAAATTTAACGCGGCAACATCTTATTCATAAACATTTTTTTCCTCTTTAATTAGAATTACGTTAGAAGTGTTTAGCATTTATTTTGTGTTGTTATCTGTGGTGGGTTCATTTTGTGTGTTCTCTCTTTGCTCTATTAATTTGTCTGTTCAACTTAAAGTTAAGGTAAAACTAAATGTAATTACATCGGTTTCCAGAGGGCGATATATGTATTTCCTTTCTTAATAAAAACCAGCTGCCTGTCTGACCAAAGAAAAACTTTCCTAAATTTTGTTTTCGAAGCCTCGCTTTGAATATTATTTTGGATTTAAATTGTCTTGCAGAGCTTACAAGTGTTAAAATAATAACTTAATTAGTTTTAGCAGTAAGTGGTAAAAACACACGCACAAATTGGTCGTTGAATAATATATATATATATATATATATATATATTTCTGCAAGCAACGCTGAAAAGTTTTCGAAATAGGGAAGCCTAAATAAATTTGTTTTTTGTCCTTTTCTTTTTTAAAGTGAGATCAATTCAAGCTGTGTAAAATCGTTTTGAAATATGCATCAAAATTTTGAATAGGTTTCGATAAGGGGAAACGTTATGCAAAGAAAGTAAGAAAAATTGCTTTTGGGTTTACATCGAGTTCAGAAATTTTAAATACGATATCGATTTCACAGTTTATAAGCTACAAAAGTATTGCAAGTAGCTTATAGACTCACAATAAATTATGTGAGTCTCTGAAATCTCCAGTTATTTTAAATTAATTGAAAAATTTTCTGAAAGTATTTTTAACTTTGATTTTATGTACTTAAACGTTCAAAATGTTTTTAATAAAATATGTAGCAATTCAAAAGCCGTTTTTTCTTAGCTTAGATATACTTTTTTTCTGTTTGCGAATAGACAATGTGTGCGATTAGGCTTTGTGCTTGAATTTTGTCTGCACCTTCTCCAAAAGAAAAACGGATCTTAACTAAGTTTAAACTGTTTGACGTGTGTGTGAAAGAGCTCTTCTGTGAGAGGATCTATGGGATTTTATCTCTAGGTTATTTCCTTTTTGATTTGTAACTCGCAGTTCGTTGTTGCTGATGCTGTGGTGGATGTGGCTGCAGTGGGTGGTGCTGGTGGCGTTTGCTTCTTGCTGGCCTTGGTGGCCATGGGGGCATGTGGTGGTGCCTGGTGGTGTCCGACGGGGACTGATCCGCTGAGCACGGTCTGAGGGCCCACCCGCTGGCGCTGCTGCTGCTGTCGCTGCTGCAGGGGCATCTCATCGTCATCGGATTCGTCTTCCTCTGGATTCTCATCTGCCTCCGCCTCCCCCTCCTGACTTTCTTCTTCGAGCGTCTGATGGTTCTCCTCACTGCCCACATGACTGCTGATTTTTTCCAGTGCATGACAGGTGGACATCTGGGCCTTTTTCATCGAGGACTCATCGCTGCTGTTGCTACTATCGAACAACTGTCCGGCAGTTGCAGCCGAGTCCGGCGAAAGGGGCGTTGTGGCCGTGGGGGGCGTGGCCAAAGCACTACTGTGGGGGGCTTCTATCTGTACCTCTTCGTCTTCCTCCTCATCCTCCTCGTCTTCATCTTCATCTTCGTCCATGTCCTCATCGCTGGATGTTTGACTGGGTTGGGGACTTTTAAGATTATTGTTTGGGGGGGTTTTCTCGCCATTTTCTTGGTTTTTTTCCAGATCGCTTGGCTCCGAAATATTGGAGGGACTTTCCTCTTCTTCCACCTGCCGGTCCTCAGGTTTTTCTTCGGGCTGCAGCTTTATTCTTTTGCTTTCTGGCTCTTCTAGCTTTTCAAAATCCCCTTCACTCACACAACAGTTTAGGGGCGTGGCACTCCGTCGCAGGCCATTTGTTGGGGGCTTTATCAGGGGAGATAGCTCCTGTTGATTATTATTATTAGCCCTGTCCTCCATTTCCTCTTCCTCCAGGTCCTCGTCCTCCTCGGGATCTCCCCGACCCTCTTCCACCGGTTCCTCCAGCCGGGTGGTTTGCGGCTTGAATGGCATCTTTCGAAGATCTACTTTGCAGACCTGCTCCTCGTATTGCCTGCGATATCTCTGAAGTTGCTCCGTAAGGTCGGCTATATGGACGTCCTTTTTGTGGAGCAGTTCACTCAATTGGATGTTATTATACCGGTATTGATGGTTCTCCTGCAGTAATCTCTGGAGTAGGCTGAGTACTCTCTCCCGGTCCCTGGGTCGAGTTTCTCTCAGGGACTCCACAGCCTGCTCCCAGGGTGGTAGCATGGCACTCGAGTCGGGCTCTCCGTTCAGACTGTCCGTATCATCAGTGTCCGTGGACAACTCGAATTCGCTGCCCAAATGGGTCTTACCATTTTTAAGGCTATGGATCCCGGATCCTCCAAAACTATGCTGGGTCTTCTGATGGTTGGGATGATGGGGCGAACTGACCACGTTCGATGAGTGGGTACTCAAGTTCAGGCCAGCACTGGAGGACTGAGTGGGTGAGGAGGCCTGGCTTTTGTAGTACACATGGCTGAAGTGATGCATGTGCGTTGGGTGGTGCGGGTTGTGATGTGGGGCAATGCCGCTCACCCCAACCACCGGCTGGTGGCTCATCAGGTTCTTGTTGATCCTGATCCGACTCGGTTCGTTGTTTGTGGCTGCCAGCGATGAACTTCCATTGCCGTTTGGCAGGGAACTGGAGCTTGGCAAAAGTTTGGCATGCTGATTAACGGTGGCTATGATGTGCTGCGACGGAGCTTGAGCTCCTGCCGGCTGCTGCACCACCTGGTGGTGCGACGACTGCTGATGGTGTGGTGACGTGGAGGAGGTAATTTCATTGCTGCCTCCCGCTGAAAACTCCTCCGGACTGCGCATGTTTCGGAGGTTAGTGGGTGTTGGCGGTGCTCCGGCAGCATTGGGTGGTCCAGTCGCTGGTGGTGCGGGCAGGTGGGCGGGTAGCGGGGAGTTGCTGCCACTCGAGGAGGTGTGTAGTGGTTCCACGACGTCCAGAGGAGCCGCCAGAACCTCGGGTGGCGATGTCGTGGGTGGCGGGGGTGTCTGCGATCGCTCCTGCTTGATGTGCACCACCTGGTGATCCGTCTCCTTCTCCCTCAATCTCTGACGCACCATCGCCTCCCTTTCCAGCCGCTCCCTGTCCTTGTCCCGCTCCTTGGACAGAATACTCTTCCGTGGGGCCAAGGCCACGTTGGGTTGGTAGGTCCTCTCCGCATATCTCTTGTCCGTACTCCGCACGACCCGCTCCGGATTCTGGAGTTCTGGTGGTTCCTGGCAGGCGTAGGGTAGCGAAGACAGCGTGGCGTTATATGCGTGCAGGAAGGCCTTGGAGTTGGTGGGTCCCCAAGGTCGGAAGGCCGACGCGGTGTTCAGCGTGGGTGGTGGGTGGTGATGCGGCCCATGTGGGTGGGCCACCAGAACGGCCCGATGCTGGTGGCTCAGGGGATGCGTGTGCGGCAGGTGCTCTCGCTCCCTCTCCAGGTGCGCGCACATGAACTGATAGTGGTACTCGAACGTGGAGGCGGCCGACGACGCCCCCTTGAGCTGCTGCAGCTGCTTCTTGCCACTGGGAATGTCCATCTGCGGCTGCTTCATCGGTGGTGGCGGGGGCGGGGCCAAGGCGCCCACCAGGCCATGTGGATGGCCCGCCAACCCAAGAACATGCCCCGAGCCCAGGAGACCGTCATCCATGAGCATGTCCGCCTAGAAAGAGGTTAAAGAAAAAGGTTAAATCGTTAGAAAATTGATCGATCACAAAAGAGCTACACTTGGAAAAATCAAATTTTATGAAAATTATATTTAAAGAATCGACAAATAAGTGCTACTACTTCATAGGGGAAAAACGTATGGGGTCATAAAATAGATATAGAGCATAGACGACTGTAGTAAATTACATTTCCAATATTTTCTGTACAAGAATAAACTTGAAATATCAAATGATAAATAATTGGAGATGGTTTTTCCCTGTGGAAGCTTTAAGGTTGCTAGAAAACTGATCGAGCAAAATAAGCAGAGGTAGCCTGGCAAAACCAGTAGCCATCATCAATTTGAATTGCAGTCGGAGGCGAGCGAGTGGGCTAATTATAAACAAACAACCCAACTACCCGAGGAGCGATCCTCGAGAGCCAGACACCAAGCCCCAAACGCACCCCGCGGCTATGGCGCCAATTGTCATTGAGACCAAACCAGAATCCGGCGGAGGAAGGAGACCGAGGAGGCTCCGCACTGGACAGGCGGCGGCCTCCTCCTGGTCCTGGCACTGCAGACCGCTTTGAAGTGGCTGCCAGCAGTTGTCTCATTCTACATACTACCTCTCATTATACCCTGTACTTGCGGAGGCCAGGAGTATTTCGGTATTGGTGCTTGAAGAAATGTTTCTGTATTCCGGTCCGATCGCAAATTCGTAGTACTTATTGCTACTACAACTTACGCTAAGAAATTATAATTTTTCATAGTTAGGATTGATTGTTTCCAAAAATTCAAATAAAAGAAATATCGAATTACGGGGCACACAACAGTCGATACCGAATCTATTGCACATATTTGCATTATCAGCATGGTTAAAGGAAGAAGTGAATCGAGTGGGGGAAAACGAAGAGGAGCAATCCCAGCCGGTTTCGCGGTTTGCGTGTTTGTGTAGCTGTTAAAATGATTGGCACTGCGTCCAATTATGGACAACGCAACCTCAGCTGCATTCGCAGCAGCCATAAAGTGATTTTTGAATGGAGGCGGCGCCATTATCCATTACCCATTGCCATCGCCATAGCCATGGCCAACTACGTCCTCCAGTCCCAGTCCCATACCATACCCATACCATACCATACCCATCCTCATTTCCAACGCAGAGGAGGTGTCGCAGCGGCAGTTAAACAAATGGCCAAGGCAAACGATGTCGATGATCGAAACGAGTCTGTAGGAAGTCGCCTCTTGGAGATTTGCCGCTGAGTTGGTAAATGCTGAACCGAAAGGTGGGCTAATGATGATGGAGATCTGTAGATCCCAGAGCCGGAGATCAGCGAGCGTGTCAACAACGGCTCATTAGCATAATCATGGCATTGGGTTTCGGTATTTAGGGGAGATACCATTAAATTGTTGGCCTCAACTACCAGTTCTCGTTTTCTGCCTCCCTTCGCGCATCCTCAAAGTATGCAGCGTAAGTTTGCAACCAACAGACTTTTTGGCCATCATCTTGGGTTAACAAGTTGGCCCCGAAAAATGGCAACCCGCAAATAGATAAATAAATTGAAAAAAGCCACACTCCAAGGAGGTAGATTGGGCCGACAGACATGCCCCCAAACTGGCGACGATGGCAAGCTACAGAAAATATAAAATAAAATAAGACACACATTGGAGGAGCTAGGAAAGATATAGACGCGGCGATAAGAAAACTGGAAGCCAGACACATACTCGCACTCGCAGTGGAGGCCCACAAATGAACCATTAAACAGCAAAATCATAAAAATCAAGAGCCATAAAGAAGTCGTCGCGAAGGAGCGCCATCCCCACCCCATCCGCGGCACCACCAACTGGCGTAGCAGCACCACCGAAACCGAGACGCAGCAGGAGATGCCTGCTCCTCGAGGCTCGGCGACCGACAGTCGCTTAACTGTAAGCAGATGGCAGCCAGCGATAGATGACGAGGCTCTGGGGCCGCCAGGGAGCTCAGGCGTGCACTCGGCGAAACAAAGATTGTCTTCCAAAATTACAAAATATTTTAATAAACCTTCGTCTCCAACAACTCAACTAAGAAATGGTAGTTATAAAAAAATGTACTTTATTAAATCATCAATGACATTTATGACAGACTTAGAAAAGAGTAAGACTTTTACTACGTTCAAAAACATAGACTCGATATTCTTGATTAAGACATTATTTGGTGTATCAAAAATATATCTATAGAACTTTGATATGTTCAAAGATCTAACATTCTTTACGACTACCCTTGGGTTCGTCTTAAGGTCCCTACCAATATTGAAGAGATTTGCCATTGAAAGAGATATTTCTGATTCAATACAGACTTTTTTCCCAGTGCCTGGAAGCAGAGTGGCTGAGGAGCAGTCGGCAGCTCAGTGACTCGAGTCTCCGTGCTGGCGCACGCGTCGTCGCTGACGGTGCAATGACAAATTGCACTATTGGCGCAGGCGGAGCGGGGGCAGGTGGTGGCGGAGTCATCTTGGTTGCGAGTGCGGGTGCAAGATGGCCCCGTTCGGGTTCTTCCAGTATCGACGTCGCTGGTGCTTAAGTCCAAGGTCTTTTGCCATAACTCAGCACCAAAGATGCGGTGCAGCCGGGCCAGGGGACAAGGGGGATCGTAATCTCTTAAGAAATCAGTTTGCAATAAAGAGTCTGTATACCCTGCCCATCAGTGGATATTCCTAAAAGTATGCGGACTCCTAATCCAAGACCACAAAACATATTTCTGAATTCCATCATTTAGAAAAATCTTTTGATATAAAACGGTTCCTTTTGTTTTATGGTTACCCTTCAAACCCCTAGTCCAATGAAGGCGAGGGTCCCTGGTAAGTGTATCTAAGAAAATAATTGCACCCAAGTGACTGCGGCTGTTGCTCAGGGGTGTGGCGGAGGGGGTTTCAAGGGGGCAATCGTGTGCAAGGCAGCGACATGACTCCGCTTGACGATAAGATCATGGCAAATATTGACGACGACCGCGACGGACATGGACACAAGACTTGGGACATGGGACATGGAGATGGCGATGGCGATGGAGATGGAGATGGAGTTGCATGTGGATGTGGCTGCGGTTGTGGAGATGCCGATGGAGACGGCAACGGCAATGGCAAACGGCGTTGACAATGAAGTCCGACCGAGTCATGTATGGGTGCAACGCCAACAACAGCAACATGCTCAGCGGCAACCACTTGCGCCCCATTGATTTAGACTGGCAATTATGCAGCCAAAGATCGCCGTCGTCCTGCTGTTGCTGCTTTCATGCATGTTCCTCAATCGACGAGGATGGTTTTGGGTCTGCGGTTCGGGTTCGGGATCGGATCGGGATGCTGGGACGCAGTGGCGGCCATGTGGAAATGGAGCAGCGACCCATATGCATTTAACATTGCACCGACATCGTCGTAGTTTGGCTGCTGTCAGCTTCATCTGCATTTCTTGGCGTCATCTTGTTGGCGCTGCTTATTTTGCGATGCACTCGAAGAATTGTCATCAACCAACAAAACTTATTTTAAAGGTATCTATTTTAATATTTTCAGGGGATTAAATTTGATGTTCCATAATCGATGGAGAATTGAAGAAGAAAACATCGTTACAGCTAAAAGAGGTGTCAATTAAATTGGTATCCGCCGTTTAGTGTTTAAACATCTTTAACAACTACCGAAAGCCGCTAAAATCTAAGAAGAAACCCGCTTTCTGAAGCTTAGAATTCGACTTAAAGTGTTGGACATGGTCGACTTAGTATATTTCCTGACCATATTCACAGCCATCGGTCTTAAATCGGAAGAAATTGGAGTTCGCGTTTTATTTTCAATCAGTCAAAAATATAACTTAGGAGTAAGATTTTTTTAAAATCAGAAAATAAAAATTGAAATGTAAGGGTTATTGTTCAAGCGAAAAATAAAACTGACAGAATTATCTGTTTAGAGCTGAAAGTCAAATTATCTACGGTCCTTGGTTTTAAGCCCGACTGGATCGTGTTGCTCTGCAGTACTCTATTAAATTGTTTAATCATAAGGCTTATATACAAATATTTACAGTATTTTTATGTATCAAGAACAGTAAATTTTTTCAGTGTAATCCTGGTTTTCTGCTGCTGTTTTTGTTTGCGTCTGGCGCTGGCCGTAAACTTGTTTACCCCGCCGAATTCGTATCGACATTACACTCGCTACTATCCCATTTCTCTTCCCTCTTTTCCGACGGCGACATTTTACAATTTTCCATTTGTGTTGTTGTCTGTCTCCTCGGAGGAAAGAGAGCGAAGGAAGCGCCAAAATCCGCAACAAAATAAAAAACAAAGCCGGGCCACTGAAAAGTAAATTACAGAAGCAGAGTTCACTATTGTCAAAAGTCTCGAAGCATGACCATGACATATACGGCCAACTAGGGAGCTCCAAGGAAAAGGGTTCACAGTGTTACTTAGTTTTGTTGTTATTGACTTAGTTGAGCTTTGTTTAATTCAAAGTTAATTTTAATCTTCGAATTCTTAAAATATCCATTTTCTTAGGCAGGTAATTAATATTTTAGAGTGCATACCTTTTCAAAAACCATCTCTAAGTATATGTATAATAATAGAACAATCAGATTAATTCTTAAAGCCGTTCCAACTCGTCAAAATTTCCCATTCCCTTAGTTCACTTCTGGTATTCCACATTATTAGCTACCCACATGCTTATTACTTCTTGCAGATCCATTATAATAATGGCTAATTTAATTAAAGAGCATAATAATCATCAGCACTTCGAGCGCAACGCGCAGAACTCAAAAACTGTAAAAAGCGCGAAACAAATGAAGAAAGCCCGAGAAAAAGAAATTAAAATAGGTATAAAAATAAATTGCAAAGGGGAGGAAGAAAAAGATATATGAGAGGGACTAACAAGAAAAATACGTTGCGTTTAGAAAAATATTTAAATCAACTTTTAATGGAGTCGAAAACAAATTCCACTTCAGGTTCAGGCTGGCTGGGTGCAGTTTCTTTAATGAGCAAGGGAAATTCCGATAGGAACTAAATGAAACCGAATCTGCGCGTAAGATAAATAAAAAGCTAATGCCTTGTCTACTAAATCATGTCGGGGTCGCAGTTCTGGGAGCGATTCCTGCACTTCACTTTTATTCCTCGAGTGTTTTTCCTGCTCTGCACTATGCAATTTCTCTGTCCAATTAGCGTGCGACGTTTTGAGTGATGGCACAAAGTCAGACAATGCGCAAGCGCAACTGCGGCGAATGCACACCGAGAAAAATGCATACCAATATAGGTTTGAAATATCACTTTATACCATAGTAAATTTCCTACGCTATGGCAGACTTTAGGTGAGTTCACGAAAGCAGTAAAATATCCTTTAAGCTTAAAACCAAGATTATAAGTCGAGATCGAATGGACAGCACTAATAATTCCTGCTCTTTAATAGCGCGTTAATTTGTGGACTTACTACTAATTAAAATGAGAAACTATACAACGCCAATCCAATAATAGCCTTTTTTCCTGTGCAACAGTCACACTTAATTTTATGCAGCGCGGTAAAAAGAGTAACAAATTGCAACATTGCATTGCATTTTTATGACAGCCGCCGTGCCATATTTTCAAAATTTACGAGGCCAGCTTCTGATTTCGCTCTTGGCCGCTCTAATCAAGCCTTCCATTGTGCTGCTGATGATCCACCAAAACCGGGGAGATCCCTCCCCTCGAAAGAGTCTCAAATTTATTGTCATTAATCATGGGGACTCTGCACCGGGTTTTCGGCTTTGACTTTGACTTTGGACTTGGACTTGGTCTTGGACTTGGACTTCAACGTGGACTTGGACATGGACAATTTGCTCCATGCCGCCGCTGCAACTGCTGCATAGCCATTATCATCTGTCCCGAGTCGAGTCGAGTGGGGCTTCGTATTGATCAGCAACATGTTGTTGCCGCAACATGGCAATTAAGGCTGGGTTCCAGATGGAGAAAAAATAAAGTTAGTTGGCAGCCGCCTCGGCCATCATGGGGCTGAAATTTATTTGTTGCCCGCCAAGGCTTTATTGTCTGTGCCACGGAAATGGATGGAAACGTCACTGAGACGGGGTAGCTATCATATGGGATCTACTTGAGTCGTAGAGAATGTGAGAACTTTACGAGAGCTTTGCCAGGAAAATAATAAGGGCTATACAAGGCTAGGGTCCATTTTTAAATTTAAATGTAAATGTGATATATAATCGGTTAAGTAATATACAAAAAGGAATAGCCAACCAAACGTTTTTTTAAATGGTTACCCAAAATTAATTTGTGTAATGGCTTGAAAATTTTAAAGCATCTTTGGAACCAATTTTTTTTTCTCTAGAGTATTCTTTTTCCGCCCTAACTTCCCCATAAACCAAAACTTCCCTCCGTTGGGTATATGGGAAGATAAATGTTGACTTTGTCAGGGTGCCCCAATAGCTGCAGCAGCAACTGCAACTGCAGCACGAGCAGCAGCAGCAGATAGAGCTCCCCGCTTCATTATGGGTCATTTGTTTGCTGCATAATTGGCCATAGCAATTGGCCCACAAAATTTATGATTTGTTTTGGCCTTTTCTCTGGACACTGTGAGAAAACGGTAAATGATAGGCCCACCTTCGCTTCTCCTCTGCTCTTCTCTGTCCGTTGATGTTGTTCTTGGGCTAATGAAAATCTTCTGGGGTATGGCACCAAAATCAACATGAACATGTCCCGGCCACGCCCCAAACGCCCATCAACTGTCGCTTGTGGTGGGCGTCACTTTTTAACCAGCTCATCCCCACCAGCCCCCTCCCCATTCCTCCTTCTGCATGGTCCATGTCATTTAAATTAAAAAGTTTAACCACAGCAAATTAGAGAGAACTTCTCGGCAACTTTTGCCTGCCCCTCTAGGGGAAAAACTTCCCGGCCACGCCCCCAAGACAGGTCGAAACGTCAGTCAAACTTTGCATAGAATATAGTGGTTTGGTGGAAGTCTTACCGAGTATTAGGACTACACAGAAAGCATAAGATCAATGATTAATGATTTAATATTTTATTCACATTTAAAAAAATGTTCTTTATTTTTATTAAGCTCCTTGTAAAGAGTTAGTTAGTTTAGTTTGCCTTTGGCTTAAATATTCGAATAAAACGTTTTTAGCAATGGCTCCCTGTTTAGATAATCCGTCATATAGTGATATATTTGCGCGAACCTGAAAATGATGCTATATGATGCTATATTTTATTATTATATAACATATTTTACCTTTTTATTTTTTTCACTGCAACCATTTATAAATATTTCCATATAGATTTCACAGCAAAAGTTACAGAAGGAAAAATTCAAAAGCATGTCTGACTTTTGACAAAGTCAAGCTCCAGTCGGTTTGCACTCGAATAAGAAATGACTGACAGGCAGGGAGAAAGGGCCTTATAGAATGGGATGGAGGTAGTGGAAAATGTTTGTCAAACTGTCAGTGAAGGAGACACCGCTAGAAAGATTTTCGCGACTCTTGAAGGTGTTTGGCATTTAGTGCTCATTGTTGACCATTTGACCTCCTCCTGCCGCCATTCTTTTACAGTTGAAATGGTCGAAAACTTTGCACAAAAATGCCATAAAGAAAGAGAGAGGTTTGATCCCCGGCGATTTATGAAAATGTTCGCCGGCAATCCTTGTTTAGTGTTTTCCAGCGGCTTCGTTTCGATTCAATTCGCAGTGCTTCGATTTATTTATTGCCAGCATTTCCATCTGACCAAAGATGGTCACCAGGGAGAAGCAGACGAGGGCCAGTAAAACTTTATGACCGCCAGCTGATCTGCAGTTCTATGAGCTGCAGCTTGCGGCAATCGCAGCCTTTCCCGGCCAAATCATGCGGGGTTTTGCGGCTTTAATTAGGACCAGAGAATCGGATTCGGGAGGAAATCTGTTCTGTAAATTCTGCTGCTCCGTTAAAACTGCGGGCCAATGGAATTGCCATGGGAGCTTTTTTGGGGCGTGTGTTGGCTTGGCTCTGTTTGTAATTTTTCGTTTGTCACCGCAACAAGAATTTCATTTTATGGCAGTTCTCGAGCAGCGAACAGGAAATGTCATTGAACCGAGGGATTCTCAAAATGAAACCCTCTAGCCAGGCAGGCAAAAGCGTCAGCTTCAGAAGCAGAAAATCAGGCGGGGAGTGGGTGGAGTCCCTGCGCAAAAGGCAAATGAAAAGAACATTAAAGAATGAATACGAGTGGAAGAAGAGAACCACAAAATCTTCCGCCTCAAGCATCCAAAAAACGTTGGGCTATGATATCCGAGTAGGAGGTTCTAGATACCAAGTGGTTCTGCACAATAAAAGTATTGTATTTGGATTCATTTAATTCTAGATAAAGGCTTTGCTAATTATAATCAAGTAAGTATTATTTATTAGTATTATTATTGTTATAACAGTACCTTTTTCAAGCATTTCACTTTACAGCACATTGACCACTTCGTAGAGCGTTCAGAATTCGTTATTAATTTGAGCGTAAAAAGTGTTTCTTTTGTGGCTGACAGGCGAGGCGAAAGTCAAGTTTAATTCATTGTTAAAATATATGTATAGCAAAGAAAAAAGGGGTTAAAAGCACACACACTTGCAGCAGCGGTAGGGATAGCGTTGGCCCAACGCCCAAAAGTATGCAATGCAATTAATGCGATGCCCCCAAGCGGGAGACATCACAGTATATGAATCACAACAATGGGGAAAATGGACGGAGAACTCCTTGGATTCTCCCGCCATCCCATTCTTCTCATTGTGAGCCCTAAGTGGAGGAGAACGGATTTCTGGGAAATGGCAACCTCTCTAGGGTATTCGAGTCCTGCCCCTTCCCTCGCCAACACCCTCTCACCCTCTCCGAATTACCCTTGAATCACGGCCCACACAATGTTCGTTCGGCACACTAAAAAGTGAAAAAATATATCCTGCATGCCAGTACATCCAAAGTTTCACCCCTCTTTGGATTTTTGTTGTCTAATTAAATTTCTGCTGGGGCATGCCAGTGCAACTTGCACACAGCATTTAAACAGCAACTCGAGCGAGTTCAGGGGGCTTGGGTAACCCCCGAACAACAATCCGTAGAGCACTTGAGAGGGGCTGGAAAAATAGAACCAGAAAACCCCTACAGTCCCGGGCCTCCTTTATTTGCATTGCTGCAATACTAGATGCTTTTTTTCCACTGCTGGCTCTGCTGATTTTCTGCCGCATTTTGTTGTATCCTTGCGGGAATTTCAAATGAAAGTAGCAGTGGAGTGGAAGTGGAAGATGGAGCCGAGCGGAGCGGAGGGAGCGAAATGTCGAGAGGAGCTCAGAACGGGAAAAACAGAAATAAAAAGCCAGAGTCGGGTGGAAAAATAGGGAAAAAAGTAATAAAGTCATTTAGATTTGCAAAGCTTGGGGTAGATATGGCAGCAGGTCCTGCAGGGATATGCGCTTGTGGTCCACCCCAGAAAAAAACGCCGCGCACACACACAGCCTGACAGGAATTGGGCAGCAGCAGCACCTGAATTTGCGGAGAAGTCCCCATTTTTTGCGCTCTCATTTTATTTTTTAAGTTTGGAATGTTAATGAACTCAGTCATCGGAGGACTGTAAAAAATATTTCGTATTTTGCACTCTTTTTTTGCCCCCCCACTTGAACGTTTGGCTTGGTCGAGAGGTTTATGCAATTTCGCTTCGCATTTCTGGCACTTCATTTGGTTGCATGCCTCCAGTGCCTCAACTAGAGCCACGTCCTCCTCCTGCGCATCAGACATGAATGGGCCTCTCCGGGAGGCATCAGCCCAGCATCCATCCATCCGTCCTGGGCCGTAGCTCATTAGCACGCCTGGATGAAGTAGATCGACCTGAAAAAACTATATATATGAAACTGCTACAGCCCTGTCCCCACTTGGAAATCTGCTGGTCTGTTATTTTAATTTGATGCCAGAGTTGTTCGGATAGTTTCTAATTATTTATGCACAAAAGATTTCCCTTCAACTTTCTGATCCTATCGAGGATGTTTCGTGGTGTGGGGTCAGCTGGGGCATGGTTTTATTAGTGTTTAACTAGTTAGTTTTAAGGAGTTACCATAATTGATGGGGCACTGGTTTACCCTAACAAGTAAGTTGGAATACTAACAATATGAACAATATTCATTTGAGGTCATTTGGACGAGGTGTCCCTTTATTTGTAAGCTCCGTTTTGTCTTCAAGAATCAGATAAGCAGTATCTATATATTTTTCGCTGCCCTAAGACCGCATTATACCAATTTCCAACCACATCTTTATAATCCCCCCCATACAAAAGGCAAGTGTTTGTTTGAGGCGTTTTCCGCTGAATGTGGCGATGTTGCATTTGTTGCACTGGCTATTTTCGCTATTGTTGCGGGTAGATCTCCTCGCATACACAAATTAGTTATAATTATAGAGCAAAATGCGAGATGAGGAGCCCGTTTCGAGCCCGAATGAATGAAAGAAATTAATTTCTCAATTGCATTTTGCCACGCATTTTATTGTCGGCCCCAGCGATGCCGCTCTGTGGCTGCGAGTTTTCCGTTTTCGGAGGCGGTAACCGCGACGAAGGGGGCGGCGGAAAATCCACCAGGGGCAGGAGGCGGTTTTCCGAGGGGGGATTGTGAAGTTTGGGGAGTCATCGCTGGCCGTGGCGTCGGCGGCGGCTTATTTGGTGTCTGTAATTTGAAACGCTTCTCTGACTCGGAAAAACTGCAGCCACTTTTGTTGCTGCCGTTTGTGGGATTTAATTTCAGCTTTGCTGGCCAAAAGCGCCGCTAAATGTCTGCAGAATATTTCAAATCCACACGCAGTTTTCCCTGCAGTTGCACTCGCAGTTTTAAGTTGCAGTTTGCTGCGTTTCCGCTCGCATCGAGAATTCCGCCGCTGGCAATTTTTCTAGACGAGTCATGGGGAGTCAGGGGATCGCGACGACGACCATTATAAATGATGGTTATTTTATAATTGTGGAGTGTTCGGTTCAGTTTGGATTCGTTCGGTTCGGTTCTTCGGCCACTGCATGTGGCATCCGTTGCAGTCGAAAAACGCATTTCGTGGCCATTTTTAATAGTCAAACAAAGAGAGATGGAGATGGCAACCAGATAGACAGCGGCGGTGAAAAAAATAGTGCAAAGATTTTCCCTTGATGCGAACAACTGTCTTATCAGATTTTATGTAATTGATATCATTTACATTAATACTAGTTTGTATGCAGAAAAGTTTCTGACATATAAAGACACACTGCTAAAATGTGTACAGCAAAACGTTTTTTGATTAGGATTTCTCGATTATTTTACAAAGTATGTGTTATCCAATTTGGGTTTCTCACTTAAAAATTGCTTTGCATATTTTTTAAAATTCTAAAGGCACTACTGCTTCTCGAACCGCAGTTGTGGAATCGAAGGGGGTTAATAGAGAGAGATTCAGATAGTTTGCAGGCAGTTGGGCCGCCGGCGACGTCAACATCAGCAGCGGGCAGTAAATCCATCAAAGAGTTAATTGCCACATTGCCGCCAACTGGCGATTGTTGCTGCAGTTGCTGCTGCAGTAGCCAAATGGCCAGCAGGCAAAAGCAACTCGGCGCTCTCCTGCGTCCGCAAACGGTAGTTAAAGCGGCTTCCAATCCCCAGACTTTGGCCCTCGGGGCAGACAACTGAAAAATGAGCCCGAAAAAGCAGCCAGGTTTAGCGAATTGTTAGGCGGCCTGTGTTCTGATGATGGGGTTTGAAATAAAGATGAAGACGGGCCTGTAAATGGAGATTGAGTTGAGTAGAGTAGATGAAGATGAAGATTCAACTGGGCACGTGACCGGGCAACCGGAAACCTCCGGGAAACTCGACATGTCAATGGAATCCGACAGAGGTCTGGGTGAAACCAAGTATCCTTGAATGGAGTTTGGTTCATTAATGAAGAGGGAGAATCGGTGGGCCTAAGGGGATGGCTTGCGTTGCTTAAATAATCAGATAATTACGAAAATGGTCCAGATACAATTTCGCAATTTCTACAACATAATTAAATCGAACTTATGAAAGCCTTTAGTAATCATTGACAATGTCCACACATAAAATGTACTATAGATGGAAATTAGGTTGCAATTCAAAACAATTGCCTTTTTTATAATGTAAAATTAAAGCTATGATAAAAAATGTACTATATTATATATATATATATGCATATTAATAAACAAGTCAAGTACAAATTGCTACATGAGTAATGAACATTAATTGTCAACCTCTTCGCTCATAATCGTGGTTTTTTTAAATTCGTTTTGAATTAATTTAATCAATATATTGCATCACCCGTAAAGTAATCAATTAACATAATTACTAATTACACTGCGTGCACATCTTGGTCAAAGCACAAGCCACTGGTGGTTCCCTTTTCCTTCTTTAATTTCTTCTTTATCGATTGCAGTCTGCCACCACTCCAGGAGAATTTCTTTCGGCCGTCACACACTGCGTATGAGTTATGCATTTTCCTCCTTTTCCGCCCGCTACTGCATTTCATGTGTCAAATGGCGCATGGCGTAGAAAATATTATTCGCATTCGCATTTGGATTGCATTTGGCATTCGTATTCGTTTTCGCATTTTCCATTTGCATTCAATGGCAATTTCAGCATTTTTCGCCTCTGGACTTTGGCCCCATAAAACTGGGAAAATGGGGGAGGGGTGTGGTTGGGTTATATGCAAAGTGGGTGAATTGGTGTGGCACCTTTTGGTCGGTTTAGTGGCGAAGACTGTATGGTCATAATTACAATCAAATTTTAATGGCCAAGTGGCGCCAACGGCAGCCGCCTGACATGGCTAAATAAGTCTTAACTATTTGTAATTGCTTTCTTTGTTGCCATTTGCACATTCTGGCGCTAAGAGCCAGGGCTTAGCCCTGCTCTCCCCCAATTTTTGTCGGCTCTTTGTTTGCGTAATTGAAACCACTCTTGTTTTTTCTTATTTCTGCATTTCCCCACCCCACTTTTCGGTGGAACTACAAAGGATCACGGGGACCCCCGCTTAACCCTTTTCTGCCGCCTAGAAGCGGGGGGCTCAGGTAATTCAAGCCCCGGCTTTCGTGGGGTCATTGACGGCAGCTGAACTGAAGAGTAAACGCTTTGATGTGACTTCTTTTGCTTCTAAAAAGAGCCCTCTCCTTCGGTCAGTTTATTATTTAAATACTCGTAGCACACAAAACTAAATTATTGTAGCTGGCCTGCCACATTGTTGTCGTGGCCGATGTCACATTTGTCGGCTTCTTTTGAAGCATCAAATGTTATTTGATATGCCTCGGCCTCTGGTTCTCTTCCCTTTTCCTCATGGTACTCCACTCAAGCCATGTGTGATTAAACTACAGGTAAACAATTGAGTCAAACGGAGGAAAACAACCGCAGGAACAGAGATGTCGGCAAACCATTCCAAATAATTTTAGTCTTAGCTCTTTTGAAATTATTTAAAAATATATATATTTTTATCATTATTCGTTAAGTTAGTCTTAAATGACTGAAGTCATAATACCCGCTGTCAGGATTTAGTTACGGGCAACTCAATTTTTAAATTATCCGCCTGTTAGTCCATCTCTGAGTGACTTAGTTAATATGGTCTTGTATGGTTAGTGGTGTCACTTCCCACCGCTAGGTGTCGCTCGATTCATTTGTGTGTTTCGCAACACTAAAATTGAATTGGCATTTAATGTGGAAATTGGTTGAAATCTGATGGTCGTGGAAATTGACTATAGCATTGATTCTAAGTTTTTCTTATATACATATATCGTACCGCTATATGTTTTTAATTTTAATTTTTTTATCTTACTATATTTAACTGTGACTATATTAACTGTGACTGCGGAAAAAGAATAGCCTGTAAACTAGTTGTAAGTCAAGACTTAAGAATATCATAAGCAATTTAAGTAGTATTTTACCATAGCCTCTTCCAAGTAATAACTAATAACTTTATTTACCCTCAAATACATTTATCAACCAAACCTTGAGTGATACATTGCTTTTAATATTTTTTAAAATGGTTAGCTTCGGCTGATATCTCCAACTTGGCATCCCTATTTTAAAGCGAGGAGCGGAGAGTTCAATAACTTGGTCAAGAAACCGCAACCGCAGACAAAAGCCCGAAACGAAGATTCCTCGGCCCGAACCCCATCCCATACCGAAACCAAGTCGAAAACCCCAAAAAAAGGAGCTCGAACTGAGAGGATGGGGAGACAGAGACAGAAACTAGGTGTGTCTGGAGGGGAATCGCCATAACTGGAATGTGGCGGATGACTGGATGGTCGGATGGTCGGATGGTTAGATGTTGGGATGGCTGGATGGCTGGACCGGAGGGGCGTGGCTGGTAGAAAAGGGCGCAGCCGGCGACAGACAAACGAAGCTCCACGGTCTCCGTTTTAACGTGGTCTGCGTTTCCTTTTCCTCGGTTTGCTGAGTCAGACCTTGAAATGCCGCAGATGTCTGAAAGGTAGGCCTACCCCGCCCCACCGCGCCTTTTGCAAGGCAAACCAGATTGGGCTCGTTTTCCTGCTCGTTTTATTTGGCCGTCATCCATCCAAATCAGGTTTCAGCTGGCAAGGTCCTCTCCCGTAAAGCCCCCTCCTTCCCCCTCTCGCTTCAACCAAAACCAAAACGCGCACGAATGTAAAAATCTCGTATAAAAAATATCCCGCAAAAAATACAAAAAAACACTTAAACTGAAAAAGAGGAGACAGCGAAACGAGTTCTGTGCGTTGCTGATCTGTTTCTGTTTTCTGGCCGGGGCTCTTGGTCATGGCTTCCAGCTTATGTTGGCTTAGCCGGGCTGTAAACCCAACCCCTGCGACGCCCCTGCCATCCTTCCTGCGGCTGCAATTGCGTGCCAAGAACTTGTCTTTGGCCATGTCGAAATAATAAATGCATTTGGAATTAGAGACTCTTATGCCAATTACAAACAAAATGGTTTCAGGCCGCATTATCCTCAAACATTATGACAGACCAAGAAGCAACAACACCCGATGCTAAAAGGCCAGAGATCTCTTGGGAAGAAACTGCAGCTAAAACTGTCAGTGGAAATTAAAGGAACTCAAGCTGCTAAGCTCGACAGTTGAGGTATCTAACTTTTCTTGGAGATTGTAGGTAAATAAAAATGTTACCTAAGGCTTTCAAAAACATGGTCATTTTTCGAAAGTAAAAAAAATTATTTATTAAAGTTATTATAATTTATTAAGCAAATATAAATTTAAGTATAAACTAGCTAGCAATTTTATAAGGGATTCTTCCTGTTAATATTATAGTTTCTGTATGGTGTACTTATGGATTTATTATGTCGAATTTTTTTCCTACAAATGTTTAAGTTTTGCAATAAAATTAAACATATTATTCATCTTGACCGAAGAACTTTTATTTCTTTTTAAACTTTTTTAATGCTTAAAGTTATTTTTATCCGTTTAACAAGCATCCCCTACATCCCTCGTTTGATTTTCGCAATTTCTGTGTTTTTAAATGCATTTTAAATTTCTCGCAGGACTTTTCCCTCTTTTTTCGCTCCCATCTTGGTTGGCTTCTCCCCAATTAAGTTGAGTGCAGAATGCAGCCGAGGGGGTGAAAAGGGGCAAGAGTGCGGGTAACTGGGGTTGGGTACAAATCTCCCTGGGTGTTTTTTTTTCAAATGTCCCAACAGTGCGTGAAAATGAAAAATTATGAAAAAATATATATACACCGATGCACACACAGACACGTGCATAAGCATCGCTGAAAAGTGGCAAGAGGCAGAGAGTTCAACGTTCTTTGCGCAACATTGTGTTTTGTGCTTTCCGCTTATTTCTGCCCCACCCCCCGTTCCCCATCCACCGTACCGCCTCCTGTTCCGTCCCGCTTCCCCGCATCGCGCCCTCTCTGTCGCTCACTCTCATGCGTTGGCACACGCGCTGCACCTTTAAGTGCCCCTCGGCGGCAGGGGCGGCGCAGGGGGCCAGGAAGAGCCCGGTGCCAAGCAAGTGGTACAGGAAAACGGGGAGAATATCCCGGAGAGAACTGAACTGCATTTAGAAAGCAGTGGTCCTTCAGATGTGTAACAATGCATCTCATTTTAAACCAATAAAAATTTAATAATAATGATTTTACGAAGACAAATGCTAAGCTTTTGTTAGGATGTTTGGGATTAATTCATAAAATAATATAAGGATTAGATCAATGTAAATAAAACAATTGAAAATGTTATAAAAATCAACGTTTATATTGTTTAACTGTTTGAAAATAACCTTTAAAAAAAGTTATAAATACTTTAAAATGTTAAAATACCACTAAGTTGAAATATAAAAGTTTGAAATGAATTAGATCACCTAAACAAATGACCCTGAATGCTTGAAGACTACCTTTAAGTAATATAATGTAGGGAGTAGCGAGTGATCACTGTAACCTCCTTCTGCTACCCGAACCCCCTCCCCGGCTAACAGCTATCATAAAAGACAATTTTTGCCTTTCTGCTTATTTATGTTGCATTGCAGTCCCGTCCTCTATCTATCCCTCCTCCAATGCTCATCCATGGCTGCTTTCCTTTGCTGGGCCAGCTGCTCTTAGCCCTCGCACACCACCTTAACCCGCTGGCTGGCTCCGTCTGCGTTGGCGTCTCGCCGCTGCCCTTTAACTTTAACTTTGACGCCGCCGCCTTCTGTTATCGTTTCACGTTACCCGTTCGCCTGCTTTATGGTTAATCTAGTATCAAGCACCTGATCTTTAGGTGTAACAGCGGGAAAATGGAGGGAAAATCGTAGGGAAAAGCGGAGGTGCGGCGGAAGACATAATTGCGAGGGGGCACTGCAAAGTGCGGTTAACTGTCATCAAGTGGGCAAAAGGTTCGGCAGTCGGCAGAAGGCGTTAATTAGGGACATTTGAAGTTTGCCAGGAAACTTTCCTTTCAGACGGGTGTTCTTTCAGTAAAGTGTTCGAATGAATGGGAGAAAGGTCTTTTGAAGATTAGGAAAAATGATTGGGAAAGGAGAATGCAGTTTGCCTAATCGTCTCCCCGGTGAATGTACAAGAACTCTAAGAGATAAAAAGAAGGTTAATTTAAAGATACCCAGAAGAAATATTTACAAATATTTAAGCATTTTACCATTTTGTCTTAGATTAGTTATTTGTAGAGTAAAAGGCTGCATAGTATTCGTTGAGAAAAATGTATAGGTGGAATGAAGCGTTTCCGACCCCATAGATTATATAATTCTGGATCAGGATTACTAGCCGAGTCAATCTAGCCATTTCCTATTTTCAGTGTGACCTTCATTTGTAAACGCTGTGATATTGGAAACTATCAGTCATTCTAGTTTAGATTTTTGTTGGACTGTTTAATAATTAAGTAACTATATCTTTAACGGTTCAAATAATAAAAAGAATTGAATAAAAAACAATTTTAAAGACAATTAAATTTCTACAAGGTTGCTTGAAATTAAAAATCGAACAGGACTATATACTTAACACAAAAAAGTAGACATATAAATATATTTAAATCTAAATTGGGAAATACTTATTGCTTATGCGTTCAAACGAATATTCCCAATGGCTTTGATAATGCATCCCATTTGTTTAGTCTTTTATAATCATTTAAATGCTAGTTTTCGAAGCACTTGTATCTGTAATTGATATTATGAATCGCATTTCCATTTCTCACTGTACCCGGCGACAAATTCTCTCATTAAGCCACATTAATAAAGTGTCCGTGAATAGTTTTATGGCTCAGCAGCCATTCGATTTGTGTTTACTGCCCGCCGTAAACCCTTAAAGCCACTGTTCAAATCCAGTCTCTAAACGAACAGACAGCCATGGCTAATACGCTTTTAATGATATGCCAAAATGTCACATTAAATTGCGCCAGTCTATTAATAAATAATAAATTCATTTGCTGCCAATGAAGACACCTCCAAATACAGAAAACTCCAAAAGACCTAAATAAAAAGAAACATACCTATTTATATTTGGCCGGACAAGTTTTTTCTGTTTCGGTTTCTGTCTGGCCATGTGGGAGACTGATTTGCATAGACTGCCTGACTTTTCCTCTTTTCGATTGGAAATAAAAACGAGAGACACAAATCACAAATGTCTTGTAGGTGGGTGGTGTTCGGGTGGGTTGCATTTCTGACATAATTTTGATTTTTACGATAGTCGCAAGGCATATTTTATCACTAGGGCATATTTCCAAATAGCCACGATAAAATTTTTGACTTTTTTTACTCTTCAACATATAGGGTAAGCTCAATTCTTAATAATACAGTTACGTACATTTTATTTCTTTAACAAAATTTTTATATGTATTCCAATACATAATCTATTCAAAAAAATATACCGAGTAACCCAAAGCCGAAAATCAAGGGCATATGAACTTCGTTGCCTTACTTTTAGATTGTATTATTTTCTATATTTGTGGGCCTGACCCACACGACGGAGTTGACATTTCCTCTGTGTTGTTTTATAATTTATGGCATGTGGGATTTGTTGGGTAGGCGGTTTGCTGGTGCGGTGGTTTTTTGGAAAGGCCCTCATGCGGCTTCCCCGAAATGGGTCAAACTTCTGGCCCTACGAACCCATCAATACGACCCAAATATTTCCAGCGAATGGAGGGCAGCTCATGATGATAATGACTGCCTAACGATCCTGTGGTTCTGCGAACCCAGCGAAATTGAATCGCATTCAAAACAAGTTCATTCCACGCTGTAATTCAATCAATGGCCTATGAATGAGTGTTTCTCTCACTCTGTCTTCCCGTTCCTGGAAGTCCCCGCAAATCGGTGCGTGGCCGTTATATATAAAATACTATAATGCTGTGCCAGCATCAAAACAAACATCTGAACCCAAGCCCAAAGCCCAACTCGTGAGTTGCGATCCCAGGGATCCGCAGACGGTTTGTGAAGACAAAAGACAAGACAAACAATTCCGGGAATGGCACAGCGCCACAACTTAAAACCCAGGCCAGACATAGACCTCGGATGCCACGCCCCCTCCCGCCCCGCAAAGCTTTATTTTCCTTTATTTTTCTGTCTGTCAGCGGAATGCTGAGCCAGCGAAAACAACAAATTCCGAAGTGGAGACAGCCAAATGAATTTAATTCTTTTCATTTCAGTTCGATAGGTAGGGGAATAACTAAGTAATGGGGCACTGGTGACGTTGTAAGACGAGGCTTTAATTAACAAACTTCGTAAGGACATTTCACCAATTGTTATCGTGTTAAATAAAAAATGGACCTGAAAATAGTGTTAATCTTAGTTCCGTTTCATATTTTAAAATAGTTCCAAGTATGTATTGTTTTAGGGTTTCGCTAACTTTTTGAAAAATGATTTATTATAAAACAAATTTTTGTCATTGAATCCGAGCCCAAGTAATTCGATTTAAGAATCTTTTTATTTAGGGTTCGAACACTAGTTCGACTTATACGAAGATCTTAATACAATCTAATGCTTTGTTTTAAAAAAAATTATTTTAGCAATCACTTACCTCTCCAGATCTCTGAATATAAAAATATTTTTTTAGTTTTTATACATATATGTACGTGTATTCATAACTAACCGGCACATACTCTAGCATACCTGAACCATGGCCCTTTAAAAACCTGAGGTCGTTTGTCAGTCTAGTAAAAAGATTTAAAAAGGGGTCCGGTCTAAGCTCATTTGCAAATTAAACGCGCGCCATTTGAAAAAGACGCCGCCGTCAGAATATGACGGTTGTTATGGGGTTGTGAGAGGCGGTGCGCCAAAAGCGATGGCGTTGACAGAGTCGCACAAAGCTGACAGCGGCTCAGATTGACCAACCTCCTCCCCCCTTCCCTATCCCCTTCCCCCTTGCCACGGGTTTTCCTCCTTCCACTTTCCCCACTAATTTCCCCAACGCCTGCATTTGCGTCTGATGTTGTCGCTGCCCATTCATCACGTCGCAATGTCGCAGAAGAAGAGGCCTAGACGAATGCCGCTCTCCGGCTTTTGCTTCTTGTGTGGTCCCCCGATCCGTTCTCACTTCAGTTTCTTATTTTGATACCCTTTCAGAGGGTATTACAAGATTTTCTGAAATATTGAAAAGCTGTCAAACATGCTTTTGTGATAAGGTGTGGTTTATTTAGAATCTAGTAGTGTATCTATACAAATCGAACGATGTCATTTGATATCAAAATATTAATCCCAAAATCATGTTGGATTATTTTAGGTATAATTGATGGAAATCCTCATCCTCTTTCCAGTAAGACTAATTTTATTTATATTTTGATTTTATATAAAAGGTTTTTAAGATTGGAAATAAGGATTCTCCCAAGAATTGAATCTGATTCGGTAGAAATCACTTTTAAGGGTATACAGATCTTTGGATTCCAAGGCTGGACTCTTCTTCCGCCTCAATTCTTCAGTGTCGCTTGCCATTTGCGAGACGCGTAAAAACGCGAACGTCGTCACATGCTGGGAACTGAATAGAAGAGAATAAAGGAAAAGAAAAGCCACCGCGGAGGGAAGAATCGGTCGAAAAAAGTGTGAATTAGAAAAGGCACTCAAAGCTTAAATGGCGACCTGATAACGGCTGAACAAAAACCGAAGGGGGAAAAGTGGAGAAAAATGCCCTGAGGAAGTGGAAGAAGATCGGACCACACACGACGTATACGGCCATATGCCGGATGACACAGACGAATCAATCTGGCGACCGTCCACTGTAGAATGGCAACATTGTTGCCAGCAACATAAATTCAATATCGCCGCTAATGAAATGTTGCCAGTGGCCAGGCAACAATGTTGCCCTGACTCGATTTGTACGCTTCATCAATAAAAATAACTTGCAAAGCGCCGCAGAATAAACGGGGGAAAAGAGAAAGGGGCTCCCCCCAAGTGGAGTAGGGAAGAAAGGAGAACGGCAGACAGAGTGTCTCGCTTGGAAGCTGGCGGCATTTTTGTGTGGGCTGGAATCGGAATCGCTATAGAATCACTATGCCTTGGTATGGAATGCAATGGGTCGGACGAACGGACGGATGGATGGATGGTTGGACGGCCGTACGTATACGTATGCGGGCTATGCTGCGTATGCGCGAGGTCAAGATGAAGTCACGCTTGCGGCATGCATAAAGAGTGGTACAGTGAAAACGACCACTGAATAAACATGGCAAATCACCGCGATCCGAAATCGATCGAACAAGCCCAAGGCGTTGAAGAAATACAATTTAAATTAAACCCCAGCTTGGGCCAGCACGCTAAAAACCTGAAAGCCATTTGGTTGCGACTACTCTAATGATCAAGAAAGTTCTAAAAGAACATTTAATAAGCGGTAATGTCGACGCTTTTATATTTCGTTGGCTTAGAAGATTAGAGTCCACTGTTTTCTTCGCCTATGGCGGCATATTCCGCAATTAGCCCCCCATCGGCATGCAGACAGCAACGACTTTTGTCAACACCCACAGAAAAGAATCGGCTTTGAAACGGAATAAAGCCCGCAACTTCAATGCTGCTCCAATTACACGAGCGGCGAACTGGGCGTGGCATATGCCACATGAAGGGGGTACGGGGGCATGGGGGCACGGGGGCTCAGTGTCCAGAGTCAAGAGTCGGCTCCGTGTCTTTGATGCTGATTGAAGTTGTCAGTCAGTCGGTGGTGCCGCCTTGAAGCGCGAGCGACACGTAATATAAACAAAATGCAAAAAGCAACCCCCCTCGCACAAAAAAAACAGAGCCGAAAAAGTTGCGCCAAAAAGAAAGGAACACGAGAGAGCCTATGCAGGGGACTTCTGGGGGCGGTGGGGTCCTCGGGGATTGTGGGCGAGGTAAACAGGCCAAAAACACAAAGGCATGCGAAATGGGCATGTCAGTCAGTCAGTCAGTCACTCAGACTACAGACAGACCACACTGACAAAAATCTATTAAAACGTGTGCTCGTTAAGTCAATAGGACTCTAGTTTTCCTTTGAAAGGCAGGAAGTTGTTCATAGTGTGTAGTAAAATAGTTCAGAATTACGTCTTCTACTAATCTTATATTTATTTATTTGTTTCAAAAATATCTAGCATAAATAGCATAGCTTGTCCCATAGCATCACTGTCTCACCATTACATAATTGATAACTTTTAGAACGAAATGGTGGTTGGACGTATAGAAGATTTTTGTATTCCGTACCCAACATTTTGAGCAGTGCATGTCAGACTCGACCAGTCCGTCACTCACTCAACGTTCGTTCGTTCGCTTGAAGCGGCCAGTGCCCATTGAGCGGGCCCACGCCCACCGCTCTGCCAGCGCCCCCGCCCATTTTCACCCCCTCCGATGACAAGCGGACTACGCCTTTTTATTTTGGCATGCACAAAGCGCAAAAGGCAAACAAAAGAGCTCCGGAGTGGAGTGTTCACTGTACTTTGGTAATTCAATATGAGAGACGCACTCCCACCGCCGCGTAGCCTGCTGTGGCCAAAACAAAAGGCCAGCACTGACCAACGGCCGAACGGCCTTTGAGCCCTTTCCACATTGGTCACCAGGGGTTAATGAATGCATTTAAAAATCTGTTTCTGCTCAAAAGACTTTGAGGAGAAGGCAAACTCCATTATACAGTTTATTAAAACTGAATTAACATGAACAGAGTTCAATAACATTGGGAAGTGGTGCATTTAAGTTGGAATGGATAAACGAAATTTGCGATTCGACAGCAATATTTAATCAAATCAAATATTTAACTATTGCATTTCAGGCATTTTTCTGTCAACGGTATATCTAATTTGAATTTTTTTTACGGTTTGAATTCTAAGATTGGCGTTTGTTATGTTCAAGAATGTAACAAATTGTAATAAAGATATACATACCAGTGTTGTGTCTTAAAGCAATCTTATTAGTTTTAAAATCTTTTTAAAAATGCAATGCTAAGTGATTAGTTACTTTTGACAAAATAATGCTAATGAAAAATGGATTCATTACTTTTTGAAAATGTAATACCAATGAAAAATCAATTCATTACTTTGAAAAAAAGGAAAGCTAATGGAATATTATTGCAATACTTTTCAAAAATAGAATGATAATGGCATAGCATTGCATTACATACTAACTTAAAGACTGTGATGTTACTGAGCTGAGTATGTTATTTACAGTGGTCGGCATAAGTATTTTGACAAAATAAAAGTTAAGTATACTCATAACTTGAATATACTTCTTGTAAACTATAGGCATCAATGGAAAGGTAATTTCAATGCCGTTTGAATGATACAATACATTTCTTTACCCATTCAGTACTTATTGAAAAGGACGAATTTGTGTAAATCAACTTTGAAAAAAAAAAAAAAAAACTTTTTTCCTCGTCTTGAAAACTTAAATTTTTTGATGCAAAAAGTTTCTTCAAACAAAAATAATAGTAACTGCAAAAAGAATTTTTCAAATATCATTTTGCTTATATTTTTTATGATTTTTTGAAGGTGACAATGTCGGAAAAAATTTGTATGAAAAAGACAAAAATATGGCTCAAATGCCTGTTTTTAAGCATTTTCAAAAATTCATAAAAAATATAAGAAAAATGATATTTGAAAAATTCTTTTTGCAGTTACTATTGTTTTTGTTTGAAGAAACTTTTTGCATCAAAAAATTTAAGTTTTCAAGACGAGGAAAAAAGTTTTTTTTTTTTTTTTCAAAGTTGATTTACACAAATTCGTCCTTTTCAATAAGTACTGAATGGGTAAAGAAATGTATTGTATCATTCAAACGGCATTGAAATTACCTTTCCATTGATGCCTATAGTTTACAAGAAGTATATTCAAGTTATGAGTATACTTAACTTTTATTTTGTCAAAATACATATGCCGACCAGTGTATAATTTTGAGATGGAAAATAAATGAAAAACTAAGGAAAGTAAAATATTTGTATTACATAAAAGCTTTGTGCCTGTGTGTGATTCTATACTTATGGAAAAAAAAGCTATCTAAAAATTGCTCTAATTGAAAAATGTTGATGGTTGGCCTAAACAACAGAAGTTTGCTAATATTTAAAATCAATAGTATTGATCGGTTGTTTTACCAACTCTAACGGAGACGCTCACACAAATCTTAAACCACTTAATGTGTTGAAGCTTTTTTATAATTCTACCCACCGCCTTGAAAGGTAACAATTAGCAAATATTATTCTCCAATTCAAAGATATTTTCTAATTCCATGACTTCTCAATCAGGGACATTGCCGAATCGATTGGCATTCATCGTCAAGATCACACATCGCACTTGAGACACCGAGTCACATAAATAATTCAAAGGCAGCTATTAAACCCTAAGCCGTCAACAGCCAGATGCAGATGCAGATACATCAGATAAAGATACAACTTCAGCGACAGCCAAAGATACAGATACGAAGCGGGTGGCAATGAATGTCGTGCTGTGGGGAAACCTTCCATGTTGCATTACTCGCTTTTTGCATAAACGCGAGGAGGAAGTTGGTTAAACTGAGACATTAGCAACAGAGGCAGCTACTTCCAGTTGTATCTGTATCGCGTGGATGTGCTGCACTTGCGCGTTTCAGTTACCGCTGCCATATTTGGCAGCACAACATTTGGCGCGGAGCAATTAAAATTACAAAAGCATTTAGAACTCGGCTCCGTTTGTCGGCATCGGTGTCTCTGAAGAACGCTGTTTGTTGCCTGACTGGCTGCACACGATTATTTTCCATTTAATTAATTTATAGCAAAGGCAACATGGAATATAATTGCCAGCGGCACGATGCCGCAAGTCGTTTGACGAGACTTGGTTGGGGGAATCAGTTTCAGATTCAGTTTCAATTTCAATTCCAGTGGCCCAGACATAGACGGTCTTCCGAATGACGCGTGGGTCACACCCACGCCCAAAGAAAACTGCCAGCAACTTGGGTGATAATTAGGCTGGGCCTTACAAGCAGGTGATGCCACTTGCCGGTGACCTTCGATCCAAAGAGCCAGACTCTGCTTACCTGCAAAGAGAGATGCAAAAGATATGGAAACATTAGTCACAAGACATTGGCGTGGCATTTGCATAAACTAGAAATCTAGAATCCACAATCAACTATCTGACTTGTCAATCAGTTGTAATTAGCTGTTGTGAACACTCATAATAATGGTAATAGGTGGGTGAGGAATGGCAATGTTTGATACACTTTAAGCAAAGGAAAGGTCAAAAAATATGAAAATATGAATGGCAATACAAACATTTGCTTTGAAAACACTCAAATCATAAAATACAATGCCCTATTTCGGCTTTATGTTTTGACGCAAAAGAAAAGCACTGGTCCCTTCATAAATGCTGAGTATGTGGTTATCATAATAAAATACAATTTCTATAAATACCTTTTCCTTTATTTGACAATGAACACCCTTTACCTAGAAAAAACGCTGTAATTTTCTTGTGCATAATTCCACCTCCTCCCACTGCCTCCACAAAAAAAAAAGAAAATCCACTACACGCCTCGAAAACAATCAGAACCAATTAACCGAAATTGAACAATCGGGCAGTGGGCAATGAGCGAACGACTAACGATTGGGGCTGGAGCTGGGAGATCCGAGCTAATTGCCAATCGACAGAATGTTAGCCCAGACATTTTGACGACGCAGCCGGCGGGGGGCGGAGTGGGCCGGAGTGGGTTGCTCATTTTGCATGCAACTCTGACTAATTTATGTGCGGAGTCGAGTTCGAGTTCGGACTTCGGGCCTGACCTCGCCGCATTGCAACTTCAACTTCGATTCAAATCCGAACACTGCAACTTTGTCTTTGCACAGAGAACACATTCGAGCTAAGTTCGTATTCAAAGAATCAAAGTTTATTATTCAAATAAGTAGTACATAGTCGTATTAAGTAGTACATACGACTTCGAATAACGATTAACGATAATAACGATAATTATAATCATTATAATTATATATCGATTTCCGGTTACTAACAACTTCTGATTCTTATAAATTAATAGATAACTTACAAATACGAACAGCAAAAAATGTATTTTGGTTTTATATTATTAATATTACTTCTAAACAAAATTTTAAAATATTTTATGGAAATAAATCATATGATCGAAATCACCGACAAACTTCGCCGTGTGTAAACTGTAAAGTCAATGCCAGTCGGTTGCGCTTGGGCGCTTTTCTTGGCTGTCGGTTTTTCTTTTTTCCTCTGGGTTTCCTGCGTGGGTGTCGTTTCTTGGGTTTGGCTCCACTGGTCGTGCTCTCTAACTGTTTTTGCGCTGCTCGTGCCAAACAAAAAAAATGCCACAAAAAACAAGAACTCGTAGACAATTATAATTTGACGTTTTGATTTGGCACTGCACATGTGGCCAAAGGTTTTTGCATTGTTTTTCCTTCGGTTCGGCTGTTTCTTGTCGATTCTTTGGTGGCTGCAAATCCATGTCATTGACAGCTAGACCAGTCGAATGCATTTGAAAAGCGTTTCGCTTTGAAATATCTGCGAGTGTTTAAGCATTTGTTTGTTTTACTGTGTCGAGTTTTTCGTCCGGCACACGCGGAGTACGAATTATGTTTCAAGGTTCGGACAAAAAACCACTACTTTTGGCAAGGTGTGGGATTAGCATATCTGAAAATTGAAGTAATAAAAAGTTTTCAAACTTCTTGCATCGATAGTTTCTCGAAAACTCTGTTTAACTGAGAATAGCTTGATTTTAGCAGTGTAACGCTGGCTTAACTTTCTTATTTAAGGAACAAATTCCTTAATAATAATGTTCTTAAAGTCCAAAATTAGTTTTTTTATTTTATCACTGAGGACGGCAGTACACGTAGTGACGAAGCGCACCAGGAGAGAGTGCGATGTAGTGAAGGTCCGATCTTAACGAGTGATCAAAAGGTATTGTGATTTTCTTCAACTGTTGGTACTTAGACCTTCAATAAGTCGATTAGGTTAGGAGAAATTTAGATAATTTTAGCTGGGGAAACCGGAGAAGCAAAATGTACCGGTCCTTTAATTTTTTCATATGAGAAAAATTTAGAAGGTGTACTTATTTAGTAGATCTATTAAAAGATAAATCTAGTTTTCTAAATTTTTCGTCACAAAAGTTGATATCAGAACTTTGGTAAGTTGAAGGTGCGATCGTCACTAGTATTTTACCTAGTTAAGAGGTGTTTTTGTTCGATTTATATTACCCTCGTCACCAAAAAATAAGTATATATAAGTATATTTAAGTATATATTTTGCATTTATAAGTGAATATTAGTATTAAGTCCCGCAAATTTAATTTTAAATCTCTTGGCCCTTAACATAGTGATCTCCCTTTGCCCAACTTTATTAATAGAAAGACAAAATCCATTGGCAATTATGCATTTTGCATTTTTCGCTGTTCTTTTCGAAATTGCAGGAGGAGCCCTCGTCGTAATTGGCCTAAGTCCAACCCGGTAATAAACTCTCCGTCCAAATCGCGCTGTCTCGTTGACAGTTGCAAATGTAGCTCTGCCACCCCTCCCACTGTTTCCCCACCCCCTTTCACCAGTCCCTGAAACATCTGCACTTATATATGTGTATTTTGTTCTGCTTTTGTATAAACTTCCGCATTTTGGGGGCGCGCTCATTCAAGAAGTCATCGCCTCCTCCAGTTCCTTCTGTATCCTCCAACTCTATACCCACCCTTCTCGCAGCTCACCTCCTTTTAAAGGCCACCATTTCCATATGTTTGCTTGGCTGGCCAGATTTTTGCATATGATAGAACCTGAGCCAATATTTACATATACAGAGACACTCGCAGAAAGAGATGGCCCCAGATTGGGGAAAGGAGAGCGTAGAACAACGGGCAGACCATTTTCTAATGTTTGTGCTACCATTCCCCAAGCAAAAACTGGCGAGGAAATACTGACAGAAGTCGTGTTACTTGCGGCTGCTCCAAACTCATTCCGAGAAATGAAAAATTATACCAAAGAGTTAATTTTTTCGCCCCGCTTCGTCGCTGGTATTTTTTTTCGATTTTCTTACCAGTGAAATAAGCTGCCAGCAATAAGAGCCAAAAGGAGGAGGGAGGAATACTACAGACAGAGACTTGAAGATGACGCGTACAAATGTGCGATTTAAATGAGCAGCAGGAGCCAACCTCAGATTTAGATTCAGCCTACAGCTGCCATGTGTCATGGGAGAAAAGGAAAGAAAATGCCACTGTGAAAATTGATCGAATTCGTTGCCTTCATTTTCAGAAAATAAATGTATGGGAGCAGCAGGCTTAACGTTATTTATTTTAAAAGTCACTCAGGTTTAGCATTTTCAACAAATATTTGTTTTTGGATTTTTTTTCTAGTATCTCTATTTAACTGACTACAATTAAAATCCTTGTTGATAAGTGTACCTTCTTAGTTATTAGGTCTTTCGTAGAGGAAGACAAATAATTTGTACATAATGGTAAAGCTTGAAACAATAAAAATATTATTTGTCAACTCTTAGTAAAAATGTAAAAACTTTAAAAAAAACCTTTGGCTTTTTTTCTGAATATCTAGCTTTTTATCTTTCAGTGCCGAGAATCGTGGAGAAATCAAGTCAGTAGCGTTGGCCTTTGGTGCTGCACTTGCCTTCGAGTGTTGCAATTAGCTGCAAACTGCAATCAGTTTTGCTTGAGAAGCCTGTGAGGCAAAAGTTTTTCTCTGCCACACATCTCCATCAACTTGCAACTTTTCCTGCGCGCTTTTCCTTTTTCGACTTTTTTTCACCGTTCAGGTGCGTGACGTACATTTCAATTGGACAACGTCATTAGAAGGCGTGCTGATGCTGCCACGCCCACCTGCCATAACCTTGCTGAGGAAAATGAGTTAAATGACAAATCTCTCGAACAGAATGCCCGACATCAAAAAAGCCGCCACTTGTCTTGGACAGAAAATATGCCAAACACACATCGGTCGAACTGAAGCCGCAGTCTCAATCACCACTGAGAAACGCGAGTGGTGCTGGTTGTGGTGCACTACCACCGCAGAACCACTTGACCACATTCAAATCGGACTTTATGCTTATTAATAATTATGACAATGCCATCGACAGCTCGCTTTTCTCAGGAATGTCACCGCAGCTACAGCCACTACGAGCAAAATAGCAATAGCCACAATGGCGACTGCTGCCCACGATCAAATCACTTGGCCCTGCTCATCCACTGAGAAAAATCAGTGTTTCAACAATGTGAGGAGAAAGTTATTAATGACCTGTATTTACTTTAAGAGTCTTAAGGCAGATTTATATTTAATTAAATAGCATTTTCGGTAATATTCAGTGTCTTAGTATAATGTTAATGTGCATCTGTTAATGTTTGCCTAGAAGAAGTGTTGCTGTCTGCAAATCAATAGAGGCTTAAAATAACTTTTAGAAATAATTGTAGGTTTATAAAGGTAAGCGGGAATATATGGGGGTGCCACACAAATCATCATGATTCTGAAGTCACTTTTGAATTTAATTAGGTGTCTAAATTATGATAAAAATTTTAAATTTTAAATACATAATTTTGTGCTATGCATTCGAACCTTTGTGTAGAATATGTATTGAAAAATGCACAATTTTTTTGAACTGTAAATACGAATTATAAGCAAAATAAGAATTATAAATACAAAAATTTTAAAATTGTGTGTTTCTAAATTTATAATTTATTCAGACTATAAAGGAAAGTACGAGTATGAGGTCTTACATTACATTATTATTCCAATGTTATGTTCAAATTGCTCAATAAGCTATACAATATGAGAAATGTCTCCAACAAATCATTGGAATCAAGTTTACGCTATCCAATATCAGATGAACACGACTCCAATGTTTAATTCCTGACATTACTTGACAATTATTACGTTACTTTCTTATCCAAATTGGAAATATTATTATCTTAGTTCCGCTTTAGTTTTGCGAAGTGCATTTCGTGTCTGCAATCTGAATCTGAGCCTGGGTTTGCTTTTCAGTTTGAGCAGTGGCGATTGTCACACGAGCGGAGACAGAGACTTCGACTTTACTTCGAGTAAAGTACAATAAGTTTGCCGCTGTCGTTGATGTTGCTGGTGCATTTGCTGTTGCTGTTGCCCGTCGACCGCTTTTGATCGTGACCACCATTGTGGTTGCCGCCTCGTAAACACGTAAAAACACAAGAAAAGGCCCGCGACGTGGCCAAGTTTATGCGACTGGGCATTTATAAAGTTTTCAACGCTTATTTACGATCTGATCGCCAGCGCCCCCGCTTTCAGTTCACTTCACTCACCCACTTATCGATCGCAGATCTGGGATCTGCGGATCTTTCTCTAATGCCAGGCGGTAAAAGGAGGCGCTCAACCAAAACGCTCGGCTAAGCCGGGCTCAAAAGCGCAGTAGAGGTAGCTTTACTTGTTTCTTTACCTCCAGTTCAGCCAAGCGCTTCTTGACCTGCTGCAACATTTCCCCTCATATATGAGCAGCTGTCAAAATGTCCAGGCCGAGCCCAGGAAAACCCATCAGTGGATGCACTTCCTCTTCGCCACGGCACAGTTAGAAATAGTGTTAAGTATTGTGAGGGGGATTGCGTAGGGTGTATCGCATCAAGATCAAAGAAATTAGGGTATAAGAAATTAGCATTTAATTTCTGCAGAGCGCAACTGTGCGATAAGCAGGAGGACAAAAGGGTGGGGAAAGCTGGTTTGAACGAAAGGTAAGAAAGGTTGCAGATGGTAGGGAGATATAAAATTGGTAGGAAGCGGAAATTACAATAATTGTAACAGAAACCGTATTCAAAGAGTGGTTAGATCATAACTTATTTATTAAGACATAGCCTTAATGTGAAAGCTCTTAAACAAAATGTAATACCAGTTTACTAACTAGCCTAAAGGAAAGCCAACAAATGTACTTCTTAAATTTAAGCAGATGTTAAACTACGATGTACGAAAGCTCCATAAAGAGTGTCCCCTCCCACTGATTAGTGCCTTCGATTCATTGCATTGTTCCAATTGTTGGAGCTTGACAGCTGCTGCACGAGAGACAAAAGACCGCTGCTAAGAGGCTTAGAGTCAAGTGGAATGCCGGACAATAGTTGGCTTTAAGAACTGAGCAACAGAGCCCAGTGCTCAGAGCATAAGCTATGAATGGTTAATTAAAATCGAGCTCAAATCGAGCGGGGGAGTTGGGAGTGCCCTCCAAAGAACAACTTAATTAATGTTATTTATCGATGCGGAATATCTGCCACCGACTAGAACCCGAACTCAAATCGAACCCCATTCAGCGGTAAATCAACGGGCTGTGCGGAAATGCTAATTAAAGTAAATAATAAAGGCGACTCTGGCCAAGGAATTGCAGTTGCAATTGCTCTGCCCGTTTAATAGGCGTAGGGGGATGGGAGTGGGGGTTTGGGGGGATCAAGTCCCCCAGGAAGGCGACAGCGGTGGCGGCGTCTGTGATTAGCCGCCCAGAGAACAGTAATTTTCCTGGCGACGACGACGACGATGAACCAGCTCGGACCTGAAGCTCGTGGTGGACCATTCACCTGCTCATCATTAGGTGGGGCGTGTCCTTGAGCCTGCGGCCTTTTCGCCTCTCTTCTCGGGATCGCTTATGCGATGCCCTGCTATAATGAACTGCCATTGTCGTGTTGAACTCTAAAAGCAGCAAGGCAAAAAGCTATTTACACTGCTGGATAATATAGAAGAGAAGGAAACACATTTTCTTTCAAAATCTGGGATATTACAAGAAAAATCTCGACAAAATCAACCAGATAAAGATGTTAGGCGTTGGAAGATTCAATTTTTTGATGCAACTGAATGCAAATAGTTTTTGGATTCAAGAATATTTCAACATTGCATATACTATATATTCTAAAACAGTATTTATATTATATTACAATACTCTAAAATATTATGTATGCAAGTCACATTAGTACATTTCCTTTTATTGAAAATGGCAATTTCAAGATCAATGAGCGTTTTAACTTAAAGATTCCTTTAGTACATATTAGATTTCGTAAAGAAGCTTTGTTTATTAGTTTATATATATTTCAAGGTAGTAATTTAAGGGATTGATACTAAATAATATAAACTAATCTTCATTTAATGCATATTCTAATTAATAATAATAATAATTTTTCTAAAATCATTTTATTCCTTTATTTTTTCTGTCAGTGCTAATTCTAGCCATTAAAGCTGAAGGCGTGGACTAGAATGGGCTGGATCGGGGCTGATGTAGTGGAGTACTGTGGATGGGGTGGAGAGGTAGCTCAAATTTGAATGCCGCCTTGGCGCCCAGAAGAGCTGGCGGCGGCGCGTGGCGCTCTCTCCGTCTGGAGAGCGAGGGGAAGACTGGCGCCAACATCTAAGTAGACGGACAATTTTGCTGGCCTTAACGGAGCTTCGCCTGCTCCTCCCACTTTCTTCCCCCTTTCACCGGGCTCCAGTGTTTTAGCGGAAATCGCCTGTCAATTTGGTCTGTACAGGAATTGTCGTGGCTCTTAAGATCAGGTTGGTAACTTCTGCTTCTTTGCGGCTTGAGGATGGTGGCAGGAAACGCGAATTGGGTTTGTTGATCTGCTGATCCGATTGGAAATGCCAAGTTGACACTTTTTGTTGGGCCTTGCGGCGTGTGAAAATCATCCGACAACTTCCTCTTTCATTAATTAAAATCGATAGAAAAAACGATATGAAAGATATTTCAGTTAATTAAAATAAACAACTTTTTGGCTAACAAGAAATAAACATCACAAATAGTTATACCCGTTACTCGTAGAGTAAAAGGGTATACTAGATTCGTCGGAAAGTATGTAACAGGCAGAAGGAAGCGTTTCCGACCCCATAAAGTATATATATTCTTGATCAGGATCACTAGCCGAGTCGATCTAGCCATGTCCGTCTGTCCGTCTGTCGGTCTGTCCGTCTGTCCGTCTGTCCGTCTGTCCGGATGAACGCTGAGATCTCGGAAACTATGAGAGCTAGGCTATTGAGATTTGGCGAGCAGATTCCTGAGCTTCTTACGCAGCGCAAGTTTGTTTCAGTAGAGTGCCACGCCCACTCTAACGCCCACAAACCGCCCAAAACTGTGGCTCCTACAGTTTTGATGTTAGATAGAAAATTTTAACTGAAATGTATTAGTCTTGTCCATACCTATCGATTGACCCAAAAAAAATTTTTCTACGCCCACTCTAACGCCCACAAACCTCCCAAGAAAAAAAGCTATGACGTCAGAGCCAGACAGTGCGAAATGTTTTTACGCGTGTATGTGTGTGTATGTAAATAGTTGCCGGCCGAACTTAGCGGCAAAGAGAAAAGCACTGCCGGCGCTCAGAGAGAGCAAAGTGCGCGGCTAACTTATTCTATTGAACAATGAATTTGTCACGCCTACCCTAACGCACACAACGCTTAAATCTGTCTTCCGCCGGTAGGTGGCGCATTTAAATCTCGCTTTGCTGCTTGCATATCTCCATTTCCCTTTGGTCGCTTAAGCTGAGTAACGGGTATCTGATAGTCGAGGTACTCGACTATAGCGTTCTCCCTTGTTTTAGCCTTGATTCGGTGGAGTTATTTGTAAACTTATTGGTATTATAAGGTTTTTATAATTTTGAATCGTTTGTGTCAAACATTAAACGTTTCCATTGAGTAATGTGTAGAATATTTCCAGTATTATGCAAGTATCTAACGATTAATTAATGAGAAACATTTTTGACCTAAAATAAAAAAACTTTATTCGCTGGTCAATCTTTTTTGTATTCAAGAACCGTGAATTCTTCAGATCTCATCTGACATGACAAAAATGTGCAACACAATGATACAAATCATTCAAATAACACTGTAAAAATGTTTCAAACCTATAATTATTTTTCCAAATTTTGGTCAGAACAATATGGATTTGGCCTAAAATGAAATCTAAGATTCCAATAAAATATTTATAATAAGGATAGACATTTTTTTAAGCATTCTGTAATCATCAGTTCATTTCCATCCTACCTAAATAAAACAACCGACTTCATTTAAAAATGTCCAGCTCGCGACTTCTTAGAATAGATTTTCGCTGCATTTTCCTTTCTCATACCCACCATTTTATCATTACTGGCCAGAGATGATTATCGAGTCAAGTCAGTAATTAGTTTTCATGGCAAATATAACGAAGCCTAAGCAGCCTGAACCAGATCGCCGCGCTCGGCAACAAATTAGCCCTTGCAGGCAGGAAAAAATGGAAAAGCGTCCGTTAATCCGCACCTTGTGCCGAACAAGGAAGTGAAAAACACACTCCGCTCGATCGAGTGTGGATGGCGCGCTTTTCTCTCCTTGCGCCCATTTAATACTCGTACTTGGCAATTTAATATGAAATTGTTGGCCAACTCAACTCTCGGCCGAAAGTCTTTTCTTTCGGGTGCTGATAGTCTTGTCTAAGTGCTGCCATCAGCGGCGGTTCTGCCTCCTGTAGTTGCAGTTGCCGCTGCTTTTGGCCGTCGATGATGTTGTTGACGATGTTCTGGCCACTGCAAGTGCAACTGTTAGTGCAACTGCAACTGCAACTACCGACTGGATACTACCGACCTGCAACTTGCAACTGGCGAGTGGCGAATGGCGACTGCCGCACTCCGGCTGCCTACTTTAGCTGGCTAGATAATTTCAATCATTAATTTTGATTATGAACAAGCGTGGCCGGGACTCGTGTTTGGGATGAGGAACGGGGTGGCTTCTCGAAGGGAAAGGAAAACAGGTGGAGGAGGACCAAAAGGAGAGCACTGGCCACTTCTGCTTCAGCCGCGCACGAGCTCTTACAACATTGACGGTATAGTGGAACTGAACCTTTAGAGCAAGTCAGTCGAAATAAAAATGTACTTACAACTTACAACGTGCTACTTCTCTTAAATAATATTAGGGCAAACGTATGTAATTTTTATTTACTTAAATATTTTATGTTTAAGTTAATTGTGTAAAAAGAGACAATAAATGTCATGGCTTGAAAAATTTGTAAAAAAAAATAAAGCCATGTGTATGTATAACTCCAATCTTATCTACACTCATTAATTTTGTCTTATCGCTATACTATAATAAAATATTATAAAATAACAAATAGGTATAATATGAAATATGCAAAGGAGTTCCGTTAATGAAACTATTCAATGTAATTTTTGGACTGTATATGTAACATCTTATCTTTTCTATCCTTATGGATACTAATCTCATCCTAGCACTTATTATTCTTACTTTATTTTTATACCCGTTACTCGTAGAGTAAAAGGGTATACTAGATTCGTCGAAAAGTATGTAATAGGCAGAAGGAAGCGTTTCCAACCCCATAAAGTATATATATTCCGGATCAGGATCACTAGCCGAGTTGATCTAGCAATTGTCCGTCTGTCCGGATGAACGCTGAGATCTCGGAAAGGTCTAGACTATTGAGATTTGGCATGCAGATCCCTGAGCTTCTTACGCAGCTCAAGTTTATTTCAGCAATATGCCACGCCCACAAACCGCCCAAAACTGTGGCTCCTGCAGTTTTGATGATAGAATAAAAATTTTAACTGAAATGAATTGTTCTTATCAATACCTATCGATTAACCCAAAAAAATTTCAATTTTCATTTCAATCTCGCTTTGCTGCTTGGATATCTCCATTTCCCTTTGGTCCCTTAAGCTGAGGTTTATTACTAATTTTTATTTTTCTTCACATTTAATTGGCTTTATCCCACTGTGGGTTACTGGCCCGTTGCCATCGAAATGAGTTCATAAAAACCAAGAGGCGGAGGCTGCAGATGATGAGCAGGATGAGGGGGAAGGGCCTTGCTTTTGCAGGGGAGGGAGGCAGGTTGGGTGGCTGCTGCTCCTTCTTATTCCTGGCTGCTTTCCCCGCTGCTGGTGGCTCGTTTGCAAGTGAACGACACATCGTTGCTACCAGAAACTGAGGCATGGCGCATGTGGCAGGATGGCAACATCAGCAACAGCAAGGGGCACTCACACACTGGGGCATTGGTATTGGGCAGATGCTGATAGCTTGGCCGGTTCTCTGTTTTTCCCCCACTCACTGCACTTTTTTCTATTTTTTCCTGTTTTTTGCAACTAGCCACGAAGTGAACAGGTGCTTTGGTGCTTGCCTGGGACTGTTTCCTCAGTCTGGGGTCTGCAATCGATACATTTATTGCTCTACCCCCCGCGTATCACCCTGGTCCGAAATGGGGGGGCTTACGGGCACAACAACACGCTCTGGCATCATGCCTACCACTTGTGTCTGGTCAGTAGAGTCGATAAGGTGGGGTGCACCTCAAAAAACTAGTGTTAGGTGATTACAAAAAAAAACTAATTTTGGTAATAATATATCTGTTTATTAACCATTTACAATTTAATTCGTTAAAATAGCAGGTCATTTCGCGTTTAAAAAAGTTGGTATTTATATTTACTCTAGAAGTTTCCTTACTTCTCTTTATACCAACTTTCAGTTCTACGTATTTTTCGGTGTAGGGTACCTTCCTAGCTCTCTCTTTCTGTAACTCAAAGGTCGATGTCGCTGCTTGTGTTTTTCCTATTTTTATTTTTGCTTTTTACTTTTTGTAGCGCCAAGCTTATCAAGCTTTTGGAATGATTGTTTTTGTTTACAGCCCCACGCAATTTGCTTAGGTGCTGATAAGGTCCACTTTACTCCATTCCCCGCCTGCTCTCCACCATTTTTCGAGTGGAACATATAACGGAGAACTCAAAAAATATTGATTTCGTTCGATTCAGGGAGCTTCTCTCACTAATTCTCCTGCTCTATGGTGAAATCTTCTGGCAAACAACAACAACAGCAC
Source organism: Drosophila subpulchrella (assembly GCF_014743375.2). NCBI lineage: Eukaryota > Metazoa > Arthropoda > Insecta > Diptera > Drosophilidae > Drosophila > Drosophila subpulchrella. The sequence continues at coordinate 1,120,880 of NC_050610.1, forward strand.
ATTGTTATCTTTGATTGACCGTTTTAAGTAGCGGTTTCTTGCCCACTCCCCCTAATTCTGCCTCCCATAGCTGCTCTTTCTTCTGGTGGCCTCTTCCTTTTGCCATCGGCCATTTGAAGATTTTTGTCTGCTTTATTATAGAAATTTGTTGTAATTCACTGAGAGGCCACTTAAGATAAATCGCCAGAGATTGGGCTGCGAAGGGGGATGGCGATTGGACTTAGGGGAAGGCGTGACCAGTGGCCAAAGCTACTGAAGTAGCCGCTGACATGGCAGAGCATAAGATCAGAGAGCTTCAGATGACTGGAGAAAAACCGAGATATCCATAATGCGAACTTCTATAGGCTAGCATAAAAACTGTCAGATTGTGAAGCTCATAAATAATTAATATCTTAGATTAAATAGTTCTCTAAAACTCAAAAATATGTTTAATAAGAGCAATAAATCCAAGAGTGCGCAGTACAAATTTGACGACAGGGATCAAGTTTTATGGCAAATTCCCGTGAGAAGTGCGAGGTTGAAATAAAGAAATGGTTGCGTACTTCTCGATGATGAAGAAATGCGCTTGGGGATATCATCTTCCACCCATTCCCCTTCTTTTCACCCCAGAGATACAAATTAAAATTTGCCAAAAGATTAAGATAAAGACAGAAAGACGCGGAGAACGGAAAGGGATTCCCTGCGAAGGACAAACAGTCCCTGGAGTCAAGAGCGACAACAAAGCGGTGGGAGAAATGGAGAAAGGATAGACAAAAAGAGTGACACAACGGAATGATGATTACCCAAAGGTAATACGAGGCAAGGGACCCAAGGAGTGGGAGATGACAGGAAAGAGTAACCAGAGGCGGACAAATGAAAATTCAAGTCGAGCAGATGAATACGGAACGGAAATGGGCGGTGTAGGAAGCGCAGAAAACGGTTTTTCCACAGATGGAATGGAAATGAGAGCACGAATAGCAGCACAAGAAAAAGGCATGGTGGAAAATAAAGAGCAGCAAATAGAAAGCCGAGTTTACAAGGGGGAAATTGCAAAAGAACAAGCCTTAAAATACTTTTGTTTAATTAAATGCGTTAGTTTGGACATTGACTTTAAGTAAGTAAATCTAACCGAGTGCCAACTATATTTGCATTTTAATATTAATATTTAAAAGGTAATAGTTTCAAGTTACTAAAAAAGATTTTTAAAAATATTTCAGTCCAAAAGCTTAAAATGTTTGTATTCAGATAAACTGGAATGCTATTTAAAGGGTAAAAATCACCATCAAAAGCAATAAGTGGAGCAAGCAGCAGAACTAAATGGAAACGAAACTGAGAGACAGACCGAAGTTGTTGGCGGCGGAGGAAGCTGCAGAAGAATCAGTAGGAGGAGAAGAATCACCAGCAGTTGTACAAGGCAGACGCTGTGGCAGACGTGGATATATTGCCAGAGCTACGAGAATCGGAGGAGGGGCCCATCGGGGATGTAAAACTTAGCAAAGAGAAACCCCAAAAGCCTGACTGACAACAGAAAGGAGGGAAATTGGGGGAGGGGACTCCCAGCAACAGATTTCTGCTTCTTCGCTTGCCAATGATTTGAATGGAGCTCAAAAGCAACCAAAACAAAACGAAAACAACCGAAGAAAGCTGGGAAAAATAGATGATGAAGAGGATGCAGAAAAAAAGCGAAGCCGCATACGGAAAAAGTTTTCCTCGCTTTTTTGTCTGCCTTGGCTTTGGAGCAAACTTTTCCGCAAAAGAAACGGAAAACTTTAACTGAGCAAATGTTGAAATGCGGCCGCCGGTTCTCCCAGAATTTTTCCTAGCGTTCTCCTATTCTTGAGCTGCTTTTATTGTTGCGACATTTGCAATGAAAAGCAATTAGAGGAGGCAAATTGTCAGGGGTCTTCCGCATTAGAATATTTTGTAGTCCTCTTTGGGAAGTTCGTTTCTTTTTTGTGGGGTGAAATCATTTGGGAACAAATCCAACTACTCATCGGCTGGGAAGAGCTTGGGGCTTTTCATGTATAAACATTTTAGGGGCAAATTAAAGATTGGATAGAAATACCAGTTTTTTAGGTAAACTTCGCCTACCACTACTTACAAAATTTTTTAATCATACCTCTTGCAGATTTCATATACAAACAATATTTCCGAGCGACATTAATGCAGTTTATCTTAGTTGTTCTCCTCCCATCGGCTTACTCATTAATCTGTATCCTTTTAGTTTGTCTGCCGTTTCCACTCATTTATTTTTCTAATGGCCGTGGGCCTCGGGTTCAGAGGGGAAAGTGTGGGAAAAAGCGGAAAACGGGGAGCTGGAAAAATAGCCAGCGATCCGTGCAAACTCAGCAGCTAGCGAGCAGAGTCTATTTGGTGAAATTACTTTCATTGCACGGCTTTTTCAAGTGGATATGTGTGCTTGTGTGTTCGTGTGATGTGTGTGTGGGCGAGGGCGGAAGGGGTTGGGGGAGGGGGAGCAGAGAGAGCGCAGTAACTCAAGAGTCCTTGAGCGTCTGATTTTGTATATAGACGTGGACGGTATTTGTTTTGCCGAGTGGCGAAACTGCGAGGGAGAATTCGAGAAGTGGGTGGTGAGAAGAGAGTGGGGACAGCGTATAGCTGCATGGGCGCACTGAAAGAAATTGCTTTGCTTTCTTGCCGAAATAAAGAAAAAAAATAAAGATACTTAAACATAAATAATATATTATTTGATTTGGAGAGTATTTACAAAAATATTTGAGTCAAATTAAGAAAGTAGAGAAATATTTTCGGAAGTGTGCAAAAAATATATTAAGCCCAAAAAGCAGTAAGACAGATGGGTTCCATGCGAGAGATGCAGTGGCGAAATGAGTGCACAGCCTGCACTATCTCCCTCCCTCCCCCAGCTGTCTCTCTCCCTCCTTGTACTTTAAGGATAAACAAAAGCGCAAAAATAAAAAAGATGTAGAGGAGGACAATATGAAGGCCTCTGGGTTTACCAGAGAATAGTGAAAATGAAGTGAAGGTTTCTCCGAGCAAAAGAGGGCAGACACAGAGACTTTTGAAGGATTTGCACTGCAGTCAGGTCTGGTTCGGTGTTAGCCCTAATGAGTGGGGCCCGGGATTGTTGTCCTCGACTCATGAGCCCGTCTTCTGGTGATTAATGCAGTCACATGTCGGGCTCAGAGTCGCGTCCGTGTCATTGTCATAGCGAAACAAACAAGAGGAGTAGCTGGATGTGCATGGCCCACTTGGACTGCCACTCAAAATCAGATTCCGGCTCGAGACTTGGTTCCGGGGTTAAGGGAAAAACCCATTCAGAGTCGGAGGTTTCAGGGGTTTCAGTGAAGCGGAGCGAAATGAAATGAAATGTGAAAAACGTGACGCAGAATGGCAAGATTTTCCCATTTTCATCCACCCTTCGTACTAATTTGCAGGCCTGCACACCTGACTTAGTGGTAAAAGCTCCTGTCGCATAACAACTCAAGTAGTGGCAGGACTTTGTGGCATAGTACCTGGCAAGGGCGGCGGTTTGGTGGACATTATGTTACCCTTTCACCAAAGCAGGCTTAAAGTTTTCTACTCCAACTTTCGATGACGATGAAAGGGAATACTTGATATTATTACGCATACGCCGCGTGGCACGCTGAGTAAATATTAAAGGCAGGCACGAACCCTGGTTGCACCCCCAAAATAAATGTCCTTGGGGCACACGTCACCTGGCTGCCTCACCTCCTCCCCTCCTGCTCCCCCACCACGTTTGGTTTACATCCATCAATTTTCGAAGGTAGGCCTTAAAGCCTTAAACTTGTGCAAATAATGAGAAATATGCGTGTGACAGAGAGAGTATTTTAAACGCTATACGTATAGACACAAATAGGAAGTTAATCAATAAATTCCAAAGAAAATGGGGGAAGAGAAGGGAGAGCGGCAGAAAAAGGGCAACCACGTGCCGGTATTTTAAGGACACTCCAGGAGAAAGGGAAACGGTGTAAGGAAGAAAATAGGGATACCAGAAGTTAGCAATACAACACCTCCTCAATTCCACCTGAGTTCTGGGCAAAAGGCAAACAAATTAAATTTACTGCCGGCAAAACAATTTTGCCACGTGTAGACTTTTGGCGGCGAAAGAGAAGGCTATAGCTTTTTAGAAAGAGAAAGACAGAGAAACACAGAAACAAGTAGCGTCGTTTGCCAGACACGTAGCCGAGTTATGTAACACGTGCCAGTGGCTCTGGCTGTATCTGTGTGTTGCGAACAGTAACAGAAACATGGAAAGCTCATTGAGTATGCAAATTATACCAAAAATTCCCGGGAACCACAAGAGCAGAGGAATCTGGCTGAGACAGAGCGAAAGAGAGGGAGGCTGCGAAACAGAGTTAGACAGACAGATGTCAGACAAGACAGCGACAGCGACAGGAAGCGACATTCCTGATTAGCAGAGGGCTACAGTGGGTTAAGGGGTGGGTTAAAGGGTGGCTAAAAGGGATCAAGGGAGGAGACAAGCCCCAGACGCCAAGCTACAGACACGAGTGACGTAAAGGAGAATCCGAAGCCAAAGGAATAATGCTAATGCTCGGCATAATCGAGGCGAAAACCGCAAAAGGCATCAAACTCAATTGCCTTCTTGTTTCAGTATACCAAATGTGTGTATGCACAGAAAAAATATTTTCAATTTATATCTTGCTTATTAAAAATAAGATTTGAAATGTTTAAAACTATGGATTTACATAAAACATTATTGTTAAACCCATAACAAATATACAAGAACATCTATGAACTGACAAGTATTATAAATAATTGGTTTAAAGTCTTTAGAAATCCTAACAAAAATATTTTTAAATAGTTTATGTGGGTAAGTATTCGGTTTTCTAAGTGCACGCGTCCTACACTTGAGCTGCGCTCGTGCGAAAGTTAAGCCAAACTTTTGACACTTTTTCCTTGTTCTTCGGTAGTTGTCAGGCGCTGTCTTAGTTTGCTTGGTTGAGTTTTCCCGGGGGGAGTTTTTCGCTGCGAGAGTAACCGGGTGGTGGGTGAAAAACTAGAGGGTGGGGAGAACGTGACAAAGTCCCAGAAACTGCAGAAACCACACAACAGCCGCCTAAAAGGGGAAACTTGTTTGAGGAGAGTGTGTGACTTTGTGGGGGCGCTAACGCCCATAAGTATGCTTTAATTTATGCTAGACCCGCCAAGTTTGCACAGGAAATTGTGATTTTCACTGTGCTCGAAGAAAAAAGAGCTTAAATAGTTTATATCTATGTAAAAAAGTTGGTTTCTTTAATTTTTTAAGCAATATTTAATGCAATTGGTTCTAAAACAGTCAACACTGCTTGTTTATATTGCAGCAAATAGTATTTAATGTCTAAGAAAATATCTAACAACACCCACATCCCAGTGGAAATCACACATACAAATACACAAAGAAATCAGCCCGCATAGCAACGTCGGAAAAAATATGAGAGCGCACATGGTACATAAATTCCCAAGCTTAGACAACGGCAGAAGCAAAGAACAGCACCAGGAAATAATGGATCCCCAAGAAAAAATATATAGCAAGCGAAATAAAACCAAGAAAAACTTAGAAGAGGCAGACAAAGGCAACAAAGTCGTCGGAAAGAGGGAAAATAAAAGCCCGCACGAGCCAAACAACAGCTGGGACACGGACAAGGAAACGGGGAGTGAGGAGCAAAAAGGACAAATAAAAAGGAAAAACCATGGCGCACAATGCGGGCCACATTGAGGACGACTGGCACAGCCCCGCCCACAGCGCCTCAAGGGAAAATGCCAGAACCCAACGAACCAAAAATCTGCACAGGTCCAACCCAAATGCGGCTGCTGTCTGCCACTTTTACACGTGGAAAACGATTATTTTATTTTTTAAATCTTTTTATTATATTTTTTTATCCAAAAATATAATTATACCCGTTACTCGTAGAGTAAAAGGGTATACTAGATTCGTCGGAAAGTATGTAACAGGCAGAAGGAAGCGTTTCCGACCCCATAAAGTATATATATTCTTGATCAGGATCACTAGCCGAGTCGATCTAGCCATGTCCGTCTGTCCGTCTGTCCGTCTGTCCGTCTGTCCGGATGAACGCTGAGATCTCGGAAACTATGAGAGCTAGGCTATTGAGATTTGGCGAGCAGATTCCTGAGCTTCTTACGCAGCGCAAGTTTGTTTCAGTAGAGTGCCACGCCCACTCTAACGCCCACAAACCGCCCAAAACTGTGGCTCCTACAGTTTTGATGTTAGATAGAAAATTTTAACTGAAATGTATTGGTCTTGTCCATACCTATCGATTGACCCAAAAAAAATTTTTCTACGCCCACTCTAACGCCCACAAACCTCCCAAGAAAAAAAGCTATGACGTCAGAGCCAGACAGTGCGAAATGTTTTTACGCGTGTATGTGTGTGTATGTAAATAGTTGCCGGCCGAACTTAGCGGCAAAGAGAAAAGCACTGCCGGCGCTCAGAGAGAGCAAAGTGCGCGGCTAACTTATTCTATTGAACAATGAATTTGTCACGCCTACCCTAACTCACACAACGCTTAAATCTGTCTTCCGCCGGTAGGTGGCGCATTTAAATCTCGCTTTGCTGCTTGCATATCTCCATTTCCCTTTGGTCGCTTAAGCTGAGTAACGGGTATCTGATAGTCGAGGTACTCGACTATAGCGTTCTCCCTTGTTTTATATGTACTTGGTGATATACACAAACTGGGATAAGATTTAAGAAGAACAATTTTAATATGAATATTATATCACCATACATAAAATCATGTCCTTCAATATGTTTTCGTAATTTATTTATACATTATGTTTGAGTTAAGAAATATTTTACATCTTAGATTAAACCAGGTAAACTTATACAGTTATTGTCGTGTTCTTAAAAGAGAATTATTACAAAAATTTGGATCGAGTGCTTCTTTTCTCACCGTGTACTGCTGTTGCTGTGCTGGACAGTAACGAAATGAATGAAAAACTGCTTTGACTATATACGGCTTTATGTACCAGCCCACACGCACACAGTCAAAGAAGGAAAACCTATGTAAGCCGGAAAAGTGCGCGCCAAAAAATGGCAAAAATTAATACAGCTGAAAGGGAGGGGTCGGCGCCATCTGGCAGAGAAAGAGAGGAGGCGAGAGTGTGCGAGAGAGAGCGCTGCAAATGCGCAAAAATAAAAATAAAAATTGCTCCATGTCTAACCGAATTGTGGAGGAAAAAAGTCTGGGTCTGAGTTGGGTTTCGGTGTGGTTTCGGTTTTCAGTTTGGTTGGGTTTGCTTTGGGTTCACTACAGTTGGTTTTGGGTGGTGGCAACGGGAGTTTTCCCCACGGCTAACGAGCACAAAAGGCCATGATGATGTTCGCGATGACGTTGTTGCGTCTGCCTGAATTTGCCCAGTATATGTATGCGCATATATATACATATACCCATTACGTATTTGTCTGTGTGCTAACGATGAGAGCCAGACCCGGCAGACCAGACCATAAACCACCCGAAAAACACCCAGCCACCGAACCACCCGATTTCAGCCGACTTCGTTCGTCGTTTTGTCGTTTTCGCCATCGACCTAAAAATCAGTTAGCCCACTGTCTGTGTGAGGCTGTATCTCTGTGTGGATGCGTGTCTGTGTGTGCTCCGAACTGGTAGTGGTGTATGCTGTGTGTAGGTGTGTGTTTCGGGTGTGTCTGTGTGAACAACTGCAAAAAGGAGTGCACTATAGGCTGGCTGACCACTTTTTGTGGCCAAAAATCCATTTTTCGAAAGTCGTTAATATTAAAATCTAATGACGTTAAAGTGTTGGGAAAACATCAAACCTCAGTGTTACGTAACAGAAATTTTAACAGAGTCACGATCTGTTAAAATATCGGCTGTTAAAACAGCTGTTCGGTGTCACGGGCGCACGAAAGCTACTTTGCGAAAAAACGAGTCGGTTTAAAATTAAAAAAATAAGGCACCAAACTAAGTTTTTATCAAACAAGTTATAATGGCATCGAAAGATAGCGGCTTGTACCTTATGTTTGTGGTCGTCACAAGTTGGATTTGTTTGTGTTGTCCCTGTAATTGAGTGTTTTTTATAGTCGCTTTACGTGTACAAATTTATAATAAAAACTAACTTTAAATAGAGATATAAAGTGAGTTTCACCTAGTTTCACCTGAATATTTACACTGTGTTGTCGGTAGTTCAGTTCTTGTTCATATGAATTCAATCCTAAAGTGCACTTTTGCGCACTTTCGTCGCAATTTACCTTTTTAGGTCACAACCTCAGATTGGCCAATACAAAATTGTTTGGGAAATAAAGTTCTGGAGAGACAAAGCAGGCAATATTTGACAGACTTAGACCTTCGATATCTGGTTCAGATGCTTATGAGGATGTTTTAAAAAAACAAAGCGAAGCGTTTCTTGTTATAGATTGTCCCGCAAATGGACATCTTGCAAAATAAATTTGAGTCATTTCAAAAGAAAGTCCTTAACTTGGCTTACATCCCACATTAAGGCTTGCATAAATGGCAGGCCAAAATTGCCTTATTTGTTGTCGGGAGCAAGGGCTCAGAGAAGAGCAGCTTCAAATTTAATCAAATCCACGGCTGGGAATATTAAATTATTAATAAATTCACCTAGTGGGGCTGCTCGTAAGGGCGGTAACATGTAAAAAATGGGCGGTGCCACACCTTTTTTCTAAATATATGTTCATTATATCAATATAATTCCAAATCAAAAATATACACCTTTATATTAAGTTTTCTTTTGAGGGTAAGTATTTTCTTATCTATTTTTATATTATTTTTAATGAAATAAGAAATTTCTTCAAAAAAGGGGTGGTGCCACGCCTTTTTTCTGTTAATTTGCTAATTATAACCCCAAATATAAAAACCGAACTCAAATATTTGCTTTTGCTTGAAGTTATTAATTTTGGCCACAAAAAGTGTTCAGCCAGCCTATAGTGGAGTGTCTGAAAGTAACGACTACAACGGCAGCAGCTGCGCCAAACAAAGAAAAAATGTGTAGCATACATTTTGGGGCAGGCATTATATAGACCGGTCGAAAGGAATACTCCGATGGAATTCTTTCGCTTGCACATATATATACGGGTAAATAGGGACCGAACTCTCTTTCGCCAGCGTTATTTAAGGTAACTTTAAAATGCAGCAGACAGACGCTGCGAAAAGTTTCGGAAACAGGAGCAATAAATAAGCATCGCACCTATTTGGGGCCGTTATGAGGCAACAAAAATTATAAAAGCCTTAAATAAAACGACATCTTGAATTATAATTTTTATTTTAACGATGAATAACATTTTCATAACAAAGCTTTGGAGAGTTCGCGAGCCTTTAAGCAGAAAAATGAAGTTCAGCTCTCTTACAAAAGTTAGGAACTCTGGGAAATATTAGCATATGCACCAACTTCTCATTGAATCAATTTCCTAAATGAATCTATACTAAATACCAAATATATATAGCAAGTTCTATGTTTCCCTCGTGATATTTCCTGTATTAATGAAACATATTTCAAATACCCAGGGCGAAATGCGGACAGCTGAAAAAGTAGAGCAACCCAGGAAAACAGGAGTTTTAGGGGCCGGAGATGGGGGATGCATGTCAAGAGCTCATGACACCGACTGACCGCAAAAACCTGCCACAGCCCCCCGCTGTCCACGTCCACGGCAGACATGTCAGACATCCAGGCGGCCAATTCATTACGACTCCTCACCTCAGTAGGTCCCCCTCTTAACCCCCTTACGAGCCCGTGATCGATGGCCCTCTGTGGTCACGCGACCGTCGCTTCATCGCTGGTCGACCTACATTCAATTTGCGAGCGACCGCAAAACGCGTCCGACAGTTGACGATTATGACCGGCCGGGCCGATGATGATGAATGCGATGCAGGACTCACAGCGAGAGGTTCCCTATGCACTGGCAGACATCGGGCCAAATCAGATGACAGACAGCGCAACGGCGGAAATATGATTCGTGGGGGTTCGGGGTGGATGGAAATGCAGTGGATCTGGTGGGTGGGATTGGGATTGAGTTCAGCCTGAGCTGCTTAGTTGCCAGCTGGGTGGCAGTGTCAGTGGGTCATGCTATATGATTTCTGGCATTCGATTTAAGGCAGTGATTTGGAAATTGTTTCAAATTGGTGTTTAGTGTCGATCGTGAAGCATACGTTTCAGGCAGAAGTTCACTGATATTTGGCTTAAGAGTGAGAACCCATATCTTTATGTTTCTCATGAGCACACGCAATATTGACTGAAAGTAATTGAGTATTTGCTAATTTGACTAAGATCAAGTTAATTACTTAAAATCTCTTTGCTCTAACCACAAAAAAGCTGGGGCATTTAAAGACCCAAAGAAGGCTTATTTGCCCGGATCTTTAGGTATCCTTGCTTCTGCGGTTCCTTTTGTTGATGTATGCATAATGCATTGCCACAATATTGTAAAGCGAAAATCAAACTGAAACTGAGCTCTCGACCCTTGATGGAATTCAAAGCATACACATATATAGTGCAGTTTGCTGGTTGCGAATTCGGTTTTGTTGCACAGTCCCTTCTCTTTGGCTGTGACCTGATTCCTGGTTTTAGCCCATTCCTGCTCCGCTTGGTCCACATCCCTCCTTTTCTTTTGCCAGCAAGAGTTGAAGGTCGTTTTGTTTGAAATGAGAAATGAGAAACCCGCAACCGACATCCACCAACCAGCAACTGAAACTAACAGAGTCCTTTCTCCATACCCCCTTTTCCCGCCCCGCCCATGTTCTCCATTTCTCACACATTCTCTGTTGGTCGCCGCCAGCACTTTGTGTACCACTTTGGCTAACCACACACACACTCACATTCACCTACATTCGCACACACTCGCCTCTATTTCATACAAATGGAGAGCCCAAGCAGCAGACTCTTGACGAGTCTCTGGCATAATGGAGCAATGCGAAATGGGGGAATACTAATACAGTCCGCACCCACTAGGGAATGTTGAGAACAAGTTAGGAAAATAAAGAACTCATAGGGGAGACACCATTCCACACAAGTGGTAATCATCCAGATCGACAATAATCAGAACCAGAAGGTATAAGCAATAACTTACTTATTTTGATGTTATATTCAAAATCAGATAATTTGATCAAAATGAAAGCAAGCATATTACGTTAAAAATATTTCATAATCTTTCAAAAAGGGTGAGTGTATTTATTTGCAATTATTATTAAAACCAAACCTTAGTCAAAACCTAACATTTTCCTGGATATCCTGGATAACCCTTAGATAGACTTTACTGTACCCCAGTAGCAACTTCAAGTGTGTGCAAAAGATTGTACGAGTGTATTTGTGTTTGTGCTAGTGTGTTTGTGAGTGTCCCTCGACTATTTACAATGGAATTGCATTTTCTTTTGTTAGTCAACCACTTGCGAGCTGGCAAAAACCGAACAACAATCTGTAGTCCCCATTCCTCCGCTTTTCCCCAGCCCCATTCGCTCTGGTCCTTTTTCTGGCATTTCCATATCACTTTTAATCTTTATTATCGATGACAACGATTGCTGGCAACCATTTTCCGTTTTCCCTGACTGTTTATTATTTTTCACTGTTTCCTTTTCTTATTTCAAAATGGCGAATGTCTCCTACTTTATACTCTTCCCTTCTTGGCCCATTTTCTGCGCTGCTCTAGTTAAGCTGGACTCTTTTTTCTCTCCCACTCCAGCGACATTTTAGCAACTTTATGTTGTTGTCCAGCTTTTCCCGTTTCCCCCCGATTTTCCTCGACCCCTGCTGTTTGCATGGCTCGCTGGACGCGTAATTCAAGCGGAAAGCGCCGCCATAAAAGCCAAGTGGGAAAAGGAAAAAGGAGAAAATGAGAACAAAATGGACCGAGGAGTGCGACACAACAACAAGAAGAGCCAGCAGAACCTATTTTCCCAATGTGTCCTTCGTCCTATTGTGTAACCAACAATGTCTGCCACACCCGGCCCCAAATCCCCCCCCCCCCCCCCCCCCCAAACGCTTTTCCCTGTCCCAGTCTTCCCCATTCCATTTATTACCCACTGCGTCGCGTCTGAAATTTTCATTTATTTTTATGCTCACTCGCTCGCTCTCGCTCTGTTTCGCCATCTCTCTCGCTCTTTTGGCCGACATAATTTGCTAACTGAAATGGAAAACATTTTCGACAGGCGCTAGCGGGGAGGGGAAGGGGGGGAGGGGAAAAGGACGCGGCAGACACGCGCACCAATACCGGCGAAAGTCAAACGAGCGCACACAGACAGGCAGGAAAAGCGGAGACGTTGGGGGAAGGGGGAAAATGAGGCGGCAGACGATGGAAAAGCTACACAAAAAAAAGGAAAACAAAAAGGAAAGCGGAGCAGAAGAGGCGTAGACAGGAAAAGGATGTCGCCAGGATAAGGGGGCTTTGGCCAGGGGAGGGGTCGAAAATGGAGCATGGCAGGAGAAGCCCATTGTCCTCATTGTCCTGTTTTTGCGTGCTTATCGATGAAAACTGCTCCACGATGACTAGGGAAAAGGACGCTGTCACAGTTATGAACTCTGTCCCTTTTTGCCCAACGAAACTACATATTCCTCATCCCCTACTACTCCCCCTCTGTGTCACCAAGCTCACTGCCCGACTGTCCTTCACAAAATGTCATAAAACGCGTGTGGCAGCAACAACAGAATGCTGTAATAATGACTCAAGTTGAATCGAAAGTCTGGGGTCTGGGACTGGAAAGTTTTCGCTTCGTTTTCCGTCCTTTCGAGCCTAAAATGTGAACGAGTACGTGCATTATAGAATACTTAGTATGCTAAATGTAAAGTAAGTATACGTAAGTACATAATTTTTTAACTTTTCCAAGGCTACCCCATGTAAACTGGCTACTAAATCATATTCGAGTGGAAGTGTTAAAGGGAAAAAAACACCGCCTAATATGCTCTCGATTAAATTTAAAAAAGGAGAATCTAGAGAACGCTCATTGGTTGGTCCAGAAATTCAGATAAATTCAATAAAGCGAGAACGGAAATAAAGGGTTAGAACAATAATTAATATTGGTCTTAGCTTTGACATACATTATGCAATTTTTAGGCCGAATAAATCTTTCCTATTTCTTTCCAAAATCGCATAATGCTAACCAAATGATGTGTACACATACTTTATCACAGTTGATTGTGCTAATTAAAGCTGTTTAGGACCCATCAAATGGATCCACACCTAAGCTTTCAGTATTAGCCATATAAATCTGGCTGTTTAAAAGCATGTTCTTACTTTTACTTACCAACCCGCCCCTATGTCCCCCCTTGTTCCGTCGTTTCTTACAACTTCCAATCACCGAAGCACCCCACCATTGATCATTGATCAGAATGGAAAGCCATAACTTGGACAGGCAACTTCCATGGCCATGGGCCACACACAATGGATGGCATAATGTCCCAGGGGCAACTGGGGGGTCTACGGGGGTGAGGAGGGGCTAGAACCAATGGCACACAGCAACAGTTACATCGACCCAAAGGAAGTCGAGGTCTTTTGGCCATAGCTTCAGGTCTTCAGTAGTTTTTAGTCGACGACACAAGGTTTTCACTCGGCGTCGTCGTCAGGTGATGAATGGTAATGAAAACGTTGCTCTGTCAGTTGCAGTTGCAGTTGCATTCGCAGTCGCTGTTCTGCCGTGTTTTTATTGTTGTTGGTGGTAGAACTGCGCCGCTTTGTCTGCCAGTCGAGGCAAAGTCGAGAGCCAGAACTGCCTCAATAAAAACTAATGCACAGGCAGCGTCGGTTGTTGATGTGGCTGCTGTTGCTTGTAGCCGATAATCATCAGATGTTGTTGCTGCCGTTGCGGCCATGGTTGCAGTTTTGTTGGTGGCTGCTGCTTGGCCCACTTGTTGCCACCACCAACTACCAACCACCGACCAGCAACCACCGTCGTCATCAAGTGTGGTAGCAGAAAAACATAAAATTTTATGCATTCGTATTTCTTGTGAAGCGCGGCAGTCAGCAATACGCCCCAAAGCACCACCCTCTCCCCACGTTCCCCTTGGCCACACAGAAAAATACAAACTTTCACACTAGAAGATCGAATAATACTATAAGATATAATAATACTTATTATGGCATACTAATACTTTTTAATAGACCAAGTACTTTCTTGATGTGAAAAAAGGTAGAGGTATTTTACTTTTCGGAATACAAGTATCTATAAACTACAAATTTCTTCCAGTGTATCAAACAATTGTCGGGTTTCTCTAGCGTTTTGTTGTTGCTGCCCGCTCGTCGTTGTTCGTTGGCTCGTTTTGATTAATCTGACATTGTAATGCAAAAAGCCATTTGGCAACGGGCGGCGAGAAGGAGAAACAAGTTATTACCGCAAAAGAAAAAACAGAGACTCTCGGCTGCACTAGCCTCGTGTTCAACCCAGTTAAAAGGCCAAACTTGACCTGGCCGTGGAACGGATTTAGATGTATCCCAACTGGCCGCAGCAGCAGCACCAGCTGCCTAAAAAGAATAATGGCCTAAAAATAATAAAGAGGGGCTGAGATAGAGTATAATTTCTCTTCTCTTCGAGACGCCCACGTTTCTGGCACGAGGCAAATAAAATTGCGGAAATGATTCCAACAAATTGATAGGCAGCTTTCGAAGTGGCCAATTTTCAAGGCATAGAAGGGTAATAAGAAGGTTGCAACTTTATTGGGTAATTGCAGAAGGCGTCGGCCAGGCGATCCCAAAACGCTCCTGGAAAGGAAGCGGAAAAATTGGCTTAAAAGCAAGTCTGAAAGGGTGTCTAACAACAGCTGGAGAAACACTTCTGGAACTGCGTGCAAAAAAGCCAGAAAAACAAAGAGAAGGTCGTTAAAAAGCCGCATAAAATGCACCCTTTTGAAAAGAAAAACGCATTCCCTTGATCAGATAATCTGACTGAAGGGCGTCGGTAATGCGTTAGAAACATTTTAAAAAATGTGAGAAAAAGCGGTGCCTTCTAATCACGTATAAACTTAAAATATTCAGAAAACTTAAGGTAGAATTGCAAATATAGTTTATATTCTGGTTTGAAAACACAACCGTATGGAGAGTTTAATTAAAATGAATGACTCAAGTGAAATTACAAAAATAGACCGTGTAATCGTATGGAATCGAACCTTATCAAAAATCATTGAGGTAGAATGACAGACATGGAGAGATTACACTCGATTAATATAAATATAAATGATGAAATTGTACAAATTCTATTTAGTCTTGACACAATTTTGAAGCTGCTAGCAACGTAAATTTATTAGTTATGATAATAAATTCAACATTTATTAGTATTTTTGTTCTTGTAATGACAATACCAATACTGGCGGCAGGATTACGTCCTTTTGCGCTTTTTAAAACTGGATATATCAAAAGTTTGGAAAAAGGTTGTTAGAAAAATCCTTCGTCGGGCTGTACTCTTCTAAGTTATGAACGATTGTGGCTACAACAACGAACAGTGAATGGAACGACCTTTCTATGCAGACAATTTCCAGATAACTGTTAATTCGGAACGAATAAGTGTTACCTGTTAAGCTATTAAATAGAACACTTATAAAATAATAAAATTAATATTAAAAGTTGATTCTCTTACAAATAAACAAAGTGATACGGATTAAAAAACCGATTCATTGTAGTGCCTGAAACACGACCACTTAAAGTCCTGGCAATACTCGCTTTAAGCAGAAGCTTTAATGCGTTTTCCGAATACCCAGACCAGCCACGCCCAAGCCCAAAGAAAGAGGGAGATGGGTAGACCCGAGGAGAGAAAGGGAGGGAGGGCGGTGGGGGCGTAAGGGCAGGACGACATAAACTTGGAATGTTGAATGTGCCTCAAAGTTTTGCTGACATGACTGTCACTAATGCCAAACACGCGCCACAGTTTCAGACACAGACACACACAGTCAGACGCACAACAAACACGCACACCCACACCAAGGCACTCTTGCGCACACACACCAATACAGAGGAGGTGTGTACATATACGATGGCAGACATAACGAGCCATACATTTGGCACAGAAAAACGCACACACCCACAAACACCTACAAACCAACACTCGCATAACACACAAAACTGTGTCGCACTCACAGACGATGAAGAAGAAGAGTCGAGAGAGAGAGAGAGAGAGAGGGAGAGAGCGGAAGTGGGGAGGATGAAGCAGAGCTGGGGCACAGAGGAAGTGGGTGGTGGGGCGGAAACGGAAGCTCTGGGCGAGGCAGCTGGCGTCTAGAAACGCTGGCAGACAGCACAAAAGTACATATAAAGTGGAGAACTGGAGGAGGACGGGCGGAAAGAGCTGTAAAGAAGTGGTGCCAGGAGGGTAGAGGGAGAGAGAGGTACAGTTTTTATGGATGTGTGACAGAGAAAGATAAGGCACCGCCTATGTAACTCACACACACACACTGAGAAGCAGAAGCCGGGAAAAAGTGTTTTTTGTCGGGTCGTCCCAAAAAGCAATTTCCCCATTTATGGCCGACGTTTGTTGTTGCTGTCGTCTCGGCAGACGCTGCCCAGCCACCCAATTAAGCCATAAGACGGCCAGCCACCACCCAGCACCACCCACCACCACCCCCTGGAAAAGCTGTTGCCACCACAACCTACAGCAACAAAATTTGTCTGAGGGCGTCATTCGACTCGGGCCCTCTCTTTCACCCACCAAGCCCTCTCGCTTGCTCACTCTGGGCCAAAAGTTTTTCCACTTCTCTATGTGTGAGTGGGGCAAAGTGTTTTTTCAATTTTATTTGTTAGTTTCTTGTGCTGCTTCTTAGTTCCTGCCAACTTTTCCCAGCCCCAGGGGGCGGGCTACTTTGACGCCCTTTTGTCTTACGACATCGAATGGTCGTCCTAGAGACGCAGCTTCGCATTCCCCGGGAGCCAGTTGCCTTCATCTAGATTCCCTTTTCCCTTGTAGGTATTTTCCCCATTTTCAACTGCTCCTAGGACTTTTCCATCTCCGTTCTTTTCGTTTTTTATGTATTTAAATGTCTCAAGGGTGGTTTATGACATCTCATTCTTCTTGTTTGCTCTGCTCCCTGCGAGCTGGTTCCCTTTGGCTGTGCTTTATTGATTCCAAAGTCGAGTGGAATTTCATTTTGTGCAGGATCAAGTGACCCAATTCGGAAATACATGTATACTTTCCAGTTTATTTTTACAAGTTTTATTTTCTATTTATTAAGTTTAGGTAGGTATATAATAGGAATATATACAATTTGGAGATTAAACAATTAAATTCAAGTTGTTTAATTTAAAGGTTGCATTTTTACGTTTTCCCACTTAAACAATTTGAACTTTGTTTGAGTTAATTATAATATCGTTGGCTTTCGCAACACACATATGTCTAAATCTCAATCTCAGACTCAAACACTTGGGCACACGTGTTGCTGTTCAACTCTAATTTTTATTTTTTGCTGCTTTCAAATAAGGTGCGTAAACAGGTGTCAAAAATGAATAGCAACAAAAGCAACAGCCTCTGTGGCAATAAACCAGATCTAACAAGTTGTTGGTCATGTTTGGCTCTTGAATAAAGGCGAAAAGTAAGGCGACACAAATTCGTAAAAAAAAGTCAAATAAACAAATGTAAATTATTCGAAATGCCAATTGACGTTGAGAAATTTTAACTACGCAAAAAAGCTGCTCTAATTGTTTGTAATCCCTCAAAAACATGTTTGAAGTTGTGGGTGTTAAAGCTGGCGTGGACCTTATAAATCGAATTAAAATGGCTCATGAAGCTGGCATACGGGAAGGTAACTTAGTTACGAAAGTACATTTATGAAAATTCAAAGTTTCAAAAACATCTGGTATTTAAAAGTCAATTGCACAGAAAAAAAATTACGGATGGATTCAACTTTTCTATTTATATATTTTCGTTTACTTTTTTTAGAGGGCATTACAACTGCACTAAGCTGAAAATATCGTTGTCAAATTTGTCATGCCCATAAAATTGTTGATTGTGATATTGTTTGTAGGAAACCGCAATCTACTTACATGTGACAGTTAAGCGGCTCTGGGCGAACAGCCGAAACCAGCAATAACAAGGAAGAACGCTATAGTCGAGTACCTCGACTATCAGATACCCGTTACTCAGCTAAAGGGACCAAAGGAAAATGGAGATATGCAAGCAGCAAATGCGCCACCTACCGGCGGTAGACAAATTTAAGCGTTGTGGGCATTAGAGTGGGCGTGGCAAAGTTTTTTTTAAATCAATCGATAGGTATTGACGAGACCAATACATTTAAGTTAAAATTTTTTATCTAGCACGAAAATTGTGGGCGCCACAGGCTTGGGCGGTTTGTGGGCGTTAGAGTGGGCGTGGCAAACTTTTTTTTAAATCAATCGATAGGTATTGACGAGACCAATACATTTCAGTTTAAATTTTTTATCTACCATGAAAATTGTGGGCGCCACAGACTTGGGCGGTTTGTGGGCGTTGGAGTGGGCGTGGCATATTCGCGTAATAAACTTGCGCTGCGCTCAAGCCTACGGAATCTAAATCTGAAAACTCGTTTCTCTATCTTTGATATTTTCCGAGATATCCGCGTTCATATTTACGATTTTTTGAAGTTTGTGGGCGGTTTGTGGGCGTTAAAGTGGGCGTGGCAAACTTTTTTTTAGGTCAGTCGGTAGGTATTGATGAGAACAATACATTTCAGTTAAAATTTTTGTTCTAGCATCAAAACTGTAGGAGCCACAGTTTTGGGCGGTTTGTGGGCGTTAGAGTGGGCGTGGCACTCTTTTGAAACAAACTTGCGCTGCGCAGGAATCTCAGGAATCTGCATGCCTAATCCCAGTATTGTAGCTCTTATAGTTTCCAAGATCTCAGCGTTCATACGGACAGACGGACAGACGGACAGACGGACAGACGGACAGACGGACAGACGGACAGACGGACATGGCTAGATCGACTCGGCTAGTGATCCTGATCAAGAATATATATACTTTATGGGGTCGGAAACGCTTCCTTCTGCCTGTTACATACTTTCCGACGAATCTAGTATACCCTTTTACTCTACGAGTAACGGGTATAAAAACACGGCATCAAAGGTAAATTAAACTCACCTGCAAAAGAGCAAGAGAGAAAAGAAATCAAAATACAAGAAATTCGCACATGAGTGTATCAATGGAATAGTTTTTGGCATTATTTGTGCTTCCCCTTTTTTAAATTTTGTTTTTTATTGTTGCTCACATGTTTGCATTGAGCATGCCAAAATTAATTTGTTATTGTTGCCTAGAGTGAAGCACAAGCAACAATTTTAATTGCTGCACTGCCTGCAATTAATTTGTCAATAAAACACATTTTGGCTTTTAGCGAGAGAGACGCCTCTTTGCCCCAAACTTTTCCCGATTTCTTCCCTCCTGCCGGGGACTTGCACTTTGCAGCGTTCTATTTCTCGATCTTTTTGCCTTTTGCCAAAGATTTATGTTGCACTGCATGCCACAGCCAGCAGCCAAAACACCCTTTTTCCCAACCCCCGTGTTTGCGAGGAAAAATTCTTTGCCAGACTCGTGGCAATTATTTTCAATTTCAATGCAATTTTTCCCTTTATTTTCGCTGGCGCTTTTTCCTGTTTTCTTTTCGGCTCTTTGCCGGTGGCGTTGATTTTTCTAAAAGTGTTTTTGGCCAAGTGCTTGTAAGCAGGCCAGTACTATTTAGCCCTATACCATTTTCCACATTTTCTGCCGAGCGCATAATGCAAAATTGAAAATAAATGCAAAATGAAATTCGTGTGCTGCTGCCAAATCGAAAGTAAGAATAGGGTCCTAATTATACATGATCGAATGTTAGGTTCTCTCAATAGACGAAGCATAAAAATTACGTATTATTTCTGTGTGACTCACTATTTCTTTAATTCTCATTTCGTCCCTCATTTGAACTTTGAGTTGCGGCCAAATTGTGTAAGGTGCATTTTCAGAAACAGTGGGGTTTATGGGCCGTCGCGTAAATTGTTTCAAATGTTGCATTAATATGCAAATCGTACCCATCACAGGCTTTAGGCCACGGCACCCAATAAATTAACGCAATAAATTCAGTGGAAACAACAGAAAGAATAAAAATGTCAAGCTAATCATAGAAATAGCGAATATAAAATACTCTTGGCATCTGCAAGCAGGAAATATTAATCTATATATGAGGAACAACTCTTTATTTTGTAGAGGTGGAGGTTAATAATTGAAACTCTTGACATAAAGCTAACTAAAAATATGATTATCGTACTCCAATTAAGATTTTGTTTCTTGCATCTATAATCTTATAATTTATTTTAAAATTCTTTGTTGTCTGAAGAATTTAGTTAAACTGCTTGAAACAGATTGAGTTATATTCGAAACTAGAGTACCACAAAGTACGAAAACATTAGACGAAAGGGCGGCGAAAGAAGGGGGTTTTCAGCGGCGGCGTCAGTTTAGTGTGTTCTGTTTGTCGCCAGACAGAGACGGCAATTGAGTGTCTGAGAGGGACAGGCAGACGGGCGATGTTGTCCTTTTGCGTGCGAAAAACGAACAAACGGACGGACGGCGTCAAAATGGCGTCGCCAATATGTCGCCGATATCCCCGCTTTTTGTCTATATACTCCCCTATTCCGTCGCCCGATTTCCCGGCTTTTCCCCCTGCAACCACGGCTATGACTCTTGTTGTTGTGGGGAGCGTTAATTGCCCCCTTTGAGCTGACTGACAGCGAACGATAAACGAGCAAACAGTTGCAAAAGTCGCCAGATCTTGAGGGAGAATATCCCCCATCCCTTCGCCATCCCTCTAATGCTGTTTTATTTATACGACCATCATCATTATCATTTGTCGCCCCCCCTCCGAGCCCGCCTCTGCCTCCATCGGGTTGCCATTTTTAATTTAGCAAATGTTGTAAATTTACGCTAATTTATTGCGTGTCGCCTGAGGCCGCCAGCAAAAATGCGGAGGGGAAAAAGTGCAAAAAGGAGATCAGACTCTTCTGGCGGCATTAGTCACTCGTTGTTGGTGGCCACAGCTAATTGCCGCACAACAACGTGGAAACAAAATCCCAACCAGGACATCTTAATCGCCATTAAAATACAGTTTTGATTTACTATCAGCCAGCTAAAAAAATATGGTGAGAGGAAGGTGCCAACACGATATTTTACGTAAGCAAGCAAACACAACAAGGAAGAAAAGCCACTCGGGTTGCACCTGAAGGAGTTCTGACAATAAATCACACGGACCTGGCGGTGCGGGGAAAAAGAAAGGATAAACCGCAAAAGAAAGTCCGGGCAAGGCGAGCATACGGAAAATAACACGGAAAACATTTTTTCTAAAGTAAAAATTAAATAAATAATAAAAGTGCCAACTGCAAGGAAAAACTATGATCTACTTGGCGAAAAAAAAACCTATTACTCAAGTGAATTCCAATTTAATTCCCACAATCTATAACAAGACCGATACAGTTTACCATCAATTTAATTTGATATCAGCAGGGACTTTTCCTCAATCACAATCTAATAAAACTTCTAAATCTACTACTGAGTGAATACTTAATTTATGTGAGTTTTACATATAAAATGCATTGCCTTTCTGGCTTCCAATTTTGTGCCAGTGCACACCTGAGACAGGTGTAAGTTTGTCGCTGCTCTCCTTTCCTCTGCCTAATGCAAAACTGTGCTAATTATGGACAACATTTGCTCCCACAGGCCAGCGGTTTGGGGAGCGGGACAGTTGGGGTTTGGTGTCAGGGGGTTGTGGTTGCGGTCTGGGGACATGGAAAGGTGGCGGGGGGTGTGTACGGGGCTTCGGGGCTCGAAAGAAGGAAGGAAACCCACTCAGGCTACATCAAAGACAAGTCTGCTCCTCGAAATGGCTTTTAATTACAGCCTCGTCGTGCAAGAGGTCGCCGATGTCGGGTAGACATTGTCGTCGTCTTCGCCTCGTGGTCGTTGGTCTTTGGACGGAGGTGGGGATGGCGATGGAGTCGGAGTTGCTGTCGCTTGTTTGCATAATTTATTGTAATGAGACCGCGGGATGTTGCGGCGGTTTCTCTGGGGATTTGTGGGGGGAGATCGGAGGGAAAGGGGATGTGGGAAGGGGCATGAGCGGACGCTTTAAGGAACGAGAGTGCACTAAATTTCTATGTTTCCCCCTAATTGTCCAGCGTTAAATAAGCACCCAGGAAAAGCTATATAACCATGAAATAGGGCTGACCAATCATAAGTAGAGCCGTCGCCAAAGATAAAAAAAATGATGTAATCATAAAATATTACCATTCATATCGCTCATTTACTAAAAGGGCATACTAGATTTTTAAGTCTATGAGGCAGAAGTCTTATATGTGTAACATTCTATTTTGTTCAAAGATTTAGTTATCCCATCTTTAATACACAGAGCGATTGATCGTTGCTATGAGACATTTCACGGCTAAAAACTTTAAATGTGCTTATCTCGAAATGATATTTTAGAAGTGTGTCACTCTTCTAATAAACTAACAATTTGTGCAAGAGAACTCTCAAGCTACGTTCAGACGACTAAAATATTCTAATAATTTTTATTAACCATTTCGTTTTTAATTTTATACACAAGTCATTACCCTCTCGGAAAAATAAGACCTGAATCTTTCTAAGCAGTCTATAGTCTCTTAGTGTAAAAGATCATATCTTGGTAAAATAATTTGTACTTAACTTTTTGACAAAAATGAATTAATTTATCTTTTGGAAAAATATTTGGTAAAATTCAAATATTTTTCACCAATTTTAAAAAATTAAAAAGCATTGTACGTGGAATATTTGTTTGGCAATTTAATAAATTTTGTTGAAAAAATTTGGTTGTTTGTCCTTAGCTCAAGGGGTTTGTATTATTACGGACTGACATTGTCTTGGAGTGACAAATTTTACCTCGAAACTTACATTTTTTTATGACATCCTTTCTAAGAAATTTGCGCAAAAATCCAATTACTCTGGGTGATTTATTCAAACGAATGCACAGTCCGCTGACATTATTGTCTAGCTCATCATAATTTTCTTCATCGTAATCATCATCAGCGTAGCTATTCGTCGTCCCTTGTTTGCCTTTTCACAAATCATGGCTCAAGGTTCGGTCCACATCAACTGGCACAGCGCAAATTGTGAAAAACCCCGAAAACAACAACAAAATAGGGGGCAGCAACAACAAACAAGCGTCTAATGAAAAATTTGTGAAAAATAGCTGCAGAAGCAAACGAAATAGAACAACAAAACCGTTTCTTTCAATTAATGGGCAGAAATTGCAGAAACGGCAAGGAAAAGCGGGGCGAAGCAAATTTGTAGCTTTGGCCGACGCTCATCTTGAGTTTATTTGTTTAAGGGGAAGTGCATAGAGCAGCAAATGAAATATTAATTAGTGGCCGAATCAAATGAAAAGAGCAATAGAGGCACTAAAAATACAAATAAGCAGGGGGAAAATCCTGAGGTCAGATTGCGATTGGGTCTCAACATCAATCGTTAGCCATAAATATAAGCAGAACGAAGATAATGGATTTGATATATTTAAATTTGATTAAAATGTAGGTCGTGTTTGCATTTGAAATGTACATCAATGTACAAAGGATTTCTTTGGACAAAGATTCCCATTTTAATGCTCGATATGGCAAAGTTAATTGCACCAGTTTACTCGCCTGATATAGTTTCCTACCTATTTTGTCTGAGTTGCACAATATTGAACCTGGCAAAGTTCTCCCTAGCAGGCCAGTGTATTTGTGTCAGCCGCAGCCACTGCAGCCCGCAGCAATTAAGGACATCAGCATCAGGGATGTGCCTGCCACAGCACCCGAAAAAGATAAATGCAACTACTGAAAGGGGGAAAAGTGATGGGGTTGTAATAGCTGGGCTTGTGCCACCCACAACTCGTGTTCCACCCACTGGCGCACACAGAACACTTTCCAACTATAAAGCCAGGGGTGTACGGATGGCGTCTCCGCAAACTGGGTCAAAATTATAAACACGTTATCATGCAAATGGCACAGAGGGGGTGGCCGGAAAACGAAAAGGGAAACCCAGGCGGGCGGAGAGGATACGTTGACATGGCAGACAGGCAAAGGAGACAAAGCAAGACAGCAGGAGAGGAATGCAAATTATCCTGGCTGGCGAACATGAAAAATGCACAAGGACCAGGTTGGTTGGAACCCATGAACAGGGCGAAATTCGTTGCCTGGGGAAGCGGAGGGGATTCTCTGTGGAATGTTTGGATGAAACTAAGCACGCCTCGGGTAGGCTGCAGTTGGTAACACCGATATTGCTGTCTGTCAGTGACTTAAGCATCCAGAACCATCAAAATATCCAATAAACGGCTAAATTACTTTCAACTGTTATCGTGATATTTAAACCTGTTATATTTAAACCTTCAACCAGCCTGGAAATTAACAGGCAATTGCTGATGTTTTTGATTTAGGGATTGGCGTGGCATTTTGAGGCGGACTGCGCATCGCTGCGCGGCGGCAATTTTAACTGCAATTTTTTATTGATGTAATTTGGCCGCACAATTCGCACAATAAAACGAGTTGTAATTGCATAGAGATCCATATCTGCATCTTTATATGGGCATTAATATATGCACACATGTATCTCTATACGAAATCGGTATCTTTCAGCCGTACATCGCGTTCATTGCGTGTAAATGATATTTATGTCTGGACTCCTGCTTTTTAAACTCCAATGATATTTTCCCCCGCACTCGGATTGCCGGCTTTGTTAATAAAAGAAAATTTACAAATTGCGTGAGCAAGGCAAACTATTTCCTAGCCCCTCCCATCGGCAATTTTCTGCTGAACTAATTAAAAATCAGACTTTTTAATTAAATGATTAAAATCGGACAGATGAGAGAGAGAGAGAGGGACACAGTTGAATCCGCAGACAAAACAAACCACAAGATGATGACCATCATTCATTCATTTGGCCATCACTCATTCAGTCATTCATTTATTCCAGGTTCTCGGAAATTCTCACACAATTTTCGCGCGCATTTTCCGCGGCTTAGCTTATGTCTCCCCTGTTGTCCCGGAAATGGTAAACCGCTGGGAAAATGGTTAGATGGAAAACAGCAGCCTTCCCGCTCACTCAATTGGTGCCGCATTCGTCACACAATTGCTGCATATGGTGGAAAATCTAATCATCCGATGGAGGGGGCTATTGGAATTCCTTCACTGAAGATTATTGATTATCAAAACCAATTAAAAACTATTTAGAACTAGGTAATGTTATTATTAAGAATAAAAAGAGTAATACTAGGAGTTATAGTTTATATTTAAAGTTAAACCAGCTATAAGCAATACTTTTTTCTCAGTGCTTGATCTCCCCTGAACTTATATGGCCATACTCCTAGACCATTTGAATTCAGACTCGAGTCCAAAGCTTAGCGGACCTGACATGTGCACCAGTCGCTCGTTGATCCGTCAGCAGGACTTGGAATATGGATGGATGGCCGGGCAGTCCGACCGTCTTGGATTGGCATTTTTACTGTGGCAAATCTAAGTTTGGCCCGCAACTCGCTGGCCCGGCTTGCTTAATTGCCAGCTCACGTTTCGGCTCGCCTGCTTCGATTTCCATTCTGTCGCATGACATTTGCACCCCTCCACTCCGATCCCCGCCCCTCGCCGGGTAGAAGACAAATCGCTCGGTTCAATAGCAGCAAGCGGCAACAAACACAACAATGGGTAATGGGTAATGGCATTGGGAGCCGGATAATCAGCGATATAGCAATACAGCAGACGACTTCGACTGCGACTACGGCGACTTTGGCGACGGGCAAACTCCACGCGAGCAATGCAAATGCCAATGCACACATGCAGCAAGGAACCAAATAAAAGAGATTGGATGGAAGGTGGAGGGGAAGTCCCCAGAGATGGCAGCGTGAGTCGTGAAAATGTTGAGAATATCGAAAGGTACGTTGCAATTTTATGATCGATTTTAAATTAAAAGAGTTATGTTAAAAGTTTTTAAGTAACAGCCCCATATAAAATGTTAGGACATGTGAAAACGTTTGCTTAGTAATAACCCTATAAAAGATATTATTCATAGCACAGTTTCTTAAACTTAAAACTGAATCACAGTTTAAATTTCTTATTTCGATCCTCAGTGGAACCTGAATACAATAAAAATTTACATTTAGATTGTGGTGTTCGCAAATGGCTTTTTATAAGCTTTCCTGTAAAAACCCCATTGGTTTTATAGTTGGTCCAACGAACTCAGAACACCAATTTCCCCACAACCAGCGGTACAAGTTCCATATATAAATTAAATATCTATAGTCGGTGGTTCAGTTCAATTTTCATAATGTAAAATTTAAAATATTTAAACTATACCCAATGTCTACTGGTTAGAGCCAGGGGCTGAGCTGTAACATAATTTTGGGGCGAGAACTTGTATATTTTGTGGGAGGGGGTTACTTCTCTAATTGGAGGAAGAACTTTTTTAAATGTTTATTGGGAGGTGAAATATACCCATTTTTCATCCTCTGGATTCGCGACTGGTTAAAGCTACGGATATTTAATAATAATCTATAGTAATTGTGAAGTTAAAATTTGAAGGAAACAGAACATAGACTAAGTTAAAATAAAAAAAAATATTTCTTACATAGTACAAATTCTAATGCCATAGCTTAAATTTACGTACTTGATGATTTCATTCACTATTTTGTGAGATATATTGAGAGTTTACTTCAGCAAAAAACTTAAAAAATTAATTATGGGCTAAAAAAATAAATAAATTAATAAAATATGGTACTTAGGTACTCAGGGACATCCAAATATAATGGAAAAGTAGAAATGATTCGTAGAAAATAAAGAGGTTTAGTTTTTATTTTCCTGTCCAAAGAAGTTCAGGATCTTGTAGGTTAAATTTATAGGAATAAGGAAAAAAGGAGGTTAATTTAAATAACTTAAAAACTTTACCAGCCGAGTACTGATTTTGTATATATTTCTCACGATTCCATCCCCAAGCTCCCTTGGCCTGGCATATTCAAGCAGCACGTGTTGTTGGCCTTGGCCGTTGGCTGTATCTTCGACTTGGCCCAGACTCACACATCGAAAGGCAGCCGAGAAGACAGGCACACAGATACACAGGCATCGAAGCGACGATTATCAAAACGCCTCCGGCAACGTGGGTGGGCCCAAAAGTCATTTGGATGCCACCAAAACGTGTTTAGCTTTTAATTGCAAATTAACTAATAGAGCGGGGGTGAGGCACGGAAATGGCTGCATCGCTGCGCTGTGCAACATTGAAAAACAAAGTTCAAACAAAACGGCAAAAACAATGTGCACCTCTTTTCCCACTTTCCCCCTGCATTTCCCTCCGCCAGCGGCTGACTGACAGACAGACAGACGAGTCATGCCACACATCAATTCCACATGAGTTGCGAGCTGCTCCCCAGCCCCTCCCTTTCCTTTGCACTGGGAGAAAATTGAATGACTGTAATAGGTTGAACTTTTCTATATTGGATCATCTTACATCTTAACAATCTTACTAGAAATGAAGGCACAACATTTAAACTACTCCACATTTGCATTAGATATCACTAAAATTGTAATCAAAGGAGTTGCACAGAAATAATATGTTCATTTTATATTATTCCAATAACACTTAATAAAGTAATTTAAAATAAAGGCAAAATACAAAACTCTGATTAATAAAATGAATATATATATTTCTAAAAACTATTTAACAATTCAGGATAAATATTAGATGTTAAATTCTTAATACAAACTGTAAAACATAAGATTTTGATGTTAATTTAATGTATTTTTATAAAATAAAGTTGGAATTGGCGCCCTATGGAAATAAAGGTAGCCTCATATTCTCTTTTCTTAAACTAATTTTTCACTGTGCACTGGATGCATTCCTCCAGCCAAATCCACAGCAACGAGCATGTCCAAGTCCACGTCCACGTCCCGTTTTGGCTGCGGTTGCAGTTGGGCCACAATTTTTATGATCGCAGTTTGCATTTTCACATTGTTGCAGTTGGCTTCTCGTTGCCGCTTTGCTGTTGCTGCTGCTGCTGTTGCCGCTGTTGCATTTTCCGTTTGCTGCTTTAAATGTAGCGTGCAAAACTTCAGTTTTAATTTCAAACGCATGCATTGGACCGCTGCTGTGGCTGCTATTGCTGATGTTGCCGATGTTGCTGCAGTTGCAAGTTGCTGGTTCGCCGGCTGTTTGGCCATGCATTTTGTCAAGCGCACAACAAATTGGAGCAGCGGCCCAGCGGAAAAGGGGGAGGCGGCGGCAGCCTGGATTGTGGGCGTGGTCGTCATGGCTGCAGGCTACAAAACACTGCAGGTGTTGACGGCTCTCGCTGATGGCAGCGGAATTTCAGCCTAGCAGGCAAAATATATACATATTTCCCTCTTTTATTTAATTTTTTTGCTACCTTTTCTCTATCTTCCGTGCCCACGAAACAATTTCCACAGTTTTGCATACAGCTCTTGAAAATGTCATAAATTTTCTGTGACACTCACGGCGTATACGCAACAAAAACTGCAACAAGTCCCGGTCCGCAAAAAAGAAAATAAAATTAAATTCGACAAACCGAAACGAAGTCTCGTACAAATAAAGGAAATAGCTCCGACGTATTGAATGGAAATCAGTCTGAGTAACTGCATCGGAAATCGAAATCATCAATAATTCAGAAATTCAGCAGAGTCACCACAATCAGTCAGAGTGAAATCGAAAGAAGACGATGGATCGAAAAAAGTTTCAAAATATTTATAGATTCAGAGAATACAATTTTATTGGACACATGTTTGGCTTAAAGGTTTAGATACTCAAAATGCATACACAAATTTAAAGACGAATGGAATTGAGCATTAAAACAAGTCATAATTGCACTCTTCCCATTGCTTAGACCTTATTACTATATATCTTCGATTCAGACCCTTATAAATTTACATATTATCAATATAGTTATTCAGGCTCTATCGCAGGTGAATATAAGGTTGTACTTGTAGAGCTAACAACTTATAATTTAACAAGTGTAGCCTTTATATAATTTATAAATACACACCTTGATTTCTGAGTAAATATTTGTTCAACGACCACTATCCACACACATATCATTGAGCTTTTATGGGCGTCCCTTGCCCTTCTGGAGTTCCTTTTTTGCATTCCCACCTTATCCATATACACTCGAGGTTTCGCGTTCCTATTCTTATCCTCCCCTTGGGTTGCAGAACACACAGGTAGCAGTCGGTCCCCCTTCAGTCTCATTAGAAATCCATTTCATGTCTGGTCATGGTGATCACTGTCTCCCCGGCCATAGGATACCAACAGCAGGCCCTATAAGGCCGATAAGCACACACTGATTACCCCCAACTAACCTAACGACAATGTTATTATAGACTTTTTCCGCGTGTCTTTCTTACGCACTTCTTCTGCCATCCGTAATTATGCCAATAATTATGGCTAGGTGATGACTCTAATGACTCTCTATGATCTGCCTTTATCTATTGTTCAGATGGCTGGGAAATGTTTGTTTGATTGCTTTGTCGGTTTGTTGCTTTGGCTTAACACATGTTTGCACACCATCATCATCAGCAGTTGCACTTGCAACCGCTGACTTTTCGTCTTTGTGCCCTAATGCAGGGATTTGTTTGCTTGGCTGACACCTTTGAGCCTTTGGTCCGCACTTTTCCGGGCCGAAAAGGGACAAAGTAAGTGGTTTTCTTTCTGTTCGCCCTTTGAGTATTGCTCGATTCGAATTTTGCCGGCTTTGGCGCTGACTCAGAACTCAGAACACAGGGCACAGAACACAGAACACAGAACCAGAGCAAACATCGTGGGGGAAAAGTTCGTTGTCAAACATTTACATTTCGCTTGAATTTGTGCAATTGCAGCTAGCTGAGGGGAAAACTGTGTGGCCGGTGGCAATTTGCAGACGGCAAATTAATGCAAGCGCATTTATTTTTGTCACAAATGCAAACAACAGCAGCAACGTCTGGCGCTGCCAAAAGCGAAAGCAGCGCCAAGAAATAAATAACGCAAATAAATAAGAAAAGCGCCCCAGGGAATTTTTGCACAGATAGAGAGGGAGCGATTCGAAAGAGGGAGACGGAAACAGATTGCCGGGGGATAGAAAGAGCGGAGTGATGCCCTCAAAAAGAAAAGAAAATAAACTGAAAGAAACGCAACTTACAGCCACGTTAAATAATGAAAAATGTTGGAAAACTTGCGCCACGCCCACCAGCAGCTGGGCCACAACTAATGATAATGCAGACGCCTTTTAACACCCTAATGACAATGAGATGTTGCTGATGCAGCGATGTTGCTGCTGCTCTTGGTGTTGCATCTGCAGCAACATTGCCAATTAATTTCCCCCTCTAAAGCTTTATTGCCGACTAAGTGCAGGGTTTCGGAGCAGGGTGACAAGGGGGAAGGGGAAGCTTTGAACAAATAAATAAAACAAGGGGAAAATATTTGACAAGGCGATGCCATGACAGACCCGCGTTTTCTAACCCCAAAAGTGAGCAGCAGCCCCACAGAGTTGCACTCTGCAAAAATACTCGATCGTTTTTAGAATGTTATAAAATATTGATTAACGCGCCGTCACAGTTTTCTAAATTTAATCAACTAACTGAAAGTAATCAGAGTGTGATAAAATATATTGAGATACTGATAATTAATATTTTATATTTAGTATTGGTGGCCTTTTGACCATCTCTTGGTTGTTTGTGACATTTTTTAAACTGTAGAGTAAAGCCTGGTCCCCTTTGCAATATTTTTTCTGCTGCGCTTTGCAAATTGAAATGCGTTTCCCTTCGTTTTACATACGTTTCATTTTCATGTCGAGGGGCAGTTTCCACTCGGTGGCGAGTTCGTTGGCACGCCCCCGCCTGGAGGCCGCCCCCTTCCCACATTTCCAGCCCCATTTTCCCCGGAATCCCCACATTTTCCACCGCAGCCGCAGACATTGCGACGCGTCTCGTGTTTACAGTTAGGCTAGTTGGAAAAACGAGTGTGCGTGGGTCCAGAAAACAAAAAAATTAAATATTAAGGAAAAAAACTAAACCAACTGTGAAATTTCAATCTATGAAACAAAAAATGTAAGGGGGTGGCTTAGGGGGCAAAGAAAACTGACTGTGGAGGCCAATGCAATTTTCGAATTAGACAAGCCAACAACAACCGACGCAATCACAATGGGAATTGCAATGGCAAAACAAGTTGCTGACATCAATTAGCATATATAGCATAAAGTCAAAACAAAGTCTAGACAAACAGAAGCGACGGCAACGGGAGCAACAACAACAATATATATATTGCAGCAAATAGCCAGCAACACCAATAGCGCCACCTACCGGGCTTGACCTGCTGACCGACGTCTTCGCTGTTGTTGTTGTTGCCATCACTGATTGATTGTCGCACTTCGTTAAGACCTTCCCAGGGGTTTATACTGTGGTTCAAATAGCATAAACAAAGTGCGGAAAATTTGTGCCAAGAATTTATTCTATTTCAACACTAGCTGTTAATTAGCACTATAATTGGTACAAAGGTTGATTTTAGAGATAACTTCCAATATAAAGGCATTCGCACACACAAGTCACTTTACCAAATAGTGAACAATAATGTTGTTTATTAATTTTTAAAGGTTAGTTATTGATGTAGATTCTACTAGTTCCTATGAAGGCAATTTTTAATTCATTGTTATATTTTCTTTTTGTATGTCCGCAATCTCGTAATAGCAGAAATCAAATACTAAAAAAATGATTGTCATTATCAAAACGAAAAAAAAACATTGTAACATTCGAATTATAAAAAAAGTATATTAACTGGAAGCCGAAATCCAGGACAAGGTAGATTCAACTATTTTTTGTTCAACATAATGCTTAACGCATCAATTGAGTTCCAACCCATAAGCTTACTATTCCACCCATTGAACCCACTGTCTGCAAATACTTGCCCTGCAACCGAAGCGCTGCGTGTGACAATCTGTCTGTCTATCCATTTCTCCTCGGTTGGCTCTAGATTTGGTTGGCAAGCCCCCTCCACTGAACCCAAAGGCGTCCTCCTTTCCCCAACCTCACCCCATTCACCCCCTGTGAGTGCCCAGTGATCGGATCGCTTGTTGACAGCTCACATCTGCCCACGAGCTGATCACGCCGGATGCCTCATGTCTGGCAAGGCTTCTGTGGCTCTTGTTTTGCTCTTAGCCTGGCTTTTTGGCCAGGGGAATCGTGTCTTTCATTAGCGCCTTCGTTAGCGCCTGGGACGCTTTTCGGTCCAATGGTGTTAATATCGGAAAAGTACCCAACGAAAGCCGGGCAGCAACTAGCGCCGACCTTGGGTTTTGCGGTTTGGCCAGTTATCGGTCAACGAGTCGTATGAGTGATATTTATTATGCTATTTTTTCGGTCACATCTAATCAGCCCAAGGAAATACAGAGAAAGTGAGAGAGCTTTAAAAGTTGGCATCGTTGATATAACCATTATAATGATTGCAGCAAAGTTATTTGAAGAAAGCATTGCTAGTACTTAACTTTGGTATTGATAATAGGATTAACGCTCTTGGAACATCATACTTTCGGACTGCAGAAATGACATTTAAAAAGGTCTTAAAGGGCTTTCAATATATTATAACTGAATTTTGGAGGAAGAACTGTTTTATATAAATTTTTATCTTAATGAAACGAACTGTACTGCACGTCTCGTCGCTAGTTTGTTTCTCTTTCGGCGCTAATCGTCGTCGCGCCCATCGCAGACTGTTCCAAGTTTTTTCACCGCCTTCCTCTTTTTTTGTGGGCTGTTTATTTTAAAAGCTCTACATCATATTCGAAAATAAATTAGCAAAGCAAACAAGCCAAAAGTCAGTGCGCATTTTATTTATTCAGCCATTCTCGTTGTCTCAGTCTCTTTCTATCCGTATTTCTCTCCGTATTCCCTCTCTTGAAATGATAAAACCAACATCCCATCCACAATCTGTTGTTTATTTTTGCACTTTGATTCAAGAAACCCGCAAAGGTGAAGGCGAGCAGAGCTTGGGGAAGAAATCAAAAATTTCTGATCAGACATTTCGGCAGGCGAGCAGACAAGTTGGCCAATTCAGCAGATGCTTCCAATGTTTATAGATGTCAGAATACCGCTTTGTTGAGTCTGCACTCCACATGTGGGCATTACGAAAGTTTAGCAAACATTTTCCAACGTCTGGCACGCGGTTCTCTCATCAAGTCGTCGAAGAAAACGGAAAAAAAGTTCACTATTTATGGCCAATACGTGATTTGTATTTCATGGACACGAAAATTGATTGATAATCTAGTGTCTATATTATAGAAAAGTAATGACCAATTGATTTTCGGGTTGTGGGTATTCAAACAACATTTTATCAACAAGTTTGGAGAACAGAACTTGAGTATTTCTAAAATTTCGTGACATTGGATTAAATTTAATAAATATATTTTTAAAGCTTTACTTTTCCATATTTATAACTTTTTTTCTTTTAAATCTTAAACCAACTTATTTCACTAGCTTTATTTTACGTTTAATTAAAATCGATATTTAAGTCGACGCCAAAGGGCTTTACAGCTGTCAGGTAGAACACCTCTTTAACGAGTTATTGAAAATAACAATAGGTGCAAAGTTTTTTTGCTCAAAGTTGGTAGGATCAGCTTTTATTTACCTCTTTCTAACGACGTAATAAGTTGAATAGCATCTAAAAATAAAATTTAACAGCATCTCTATAAAGTAGAAAGATATATCGAACTAAAAGCTTGAAAGCTGAAAGTGGGTATAGTTTACTCTCCATATAAGATGAATTCCTTCGCATTCCGTCCATTTGATCTGCACAGAATCAATCGAAAATTGATTATAGAGAGCATATACAGAGTGAATTTGCTTGAATACTATGGGGCTGCTTAGTTGTCAGAACTTGATTGATGAAGAACTGAACTTGAAATTGTTGTTAGTTGTTGCTGCAGAAAATCAATGAGACAAACAGACAACGAGT
This sequence comes from Drosophila subpulchrella, assembly GCF_014743375.2. Classification (NCBI taxonomy): domain Eukaryota; kingdom Metazoa; phylum Arthropoda; class Insecta; order Diptera; family Drosophilidae; genus Drosophila; species Drosophila subpulchrella. Next base: position 1,154,721 of record NC_050610.1, read on the forward strand.
CAAGTCGAATCGCATCGCATCGCATCGGATTGAACTGAATCGAAAGAAATCGCGAATGGAACTGTAGATTAGATGGATGTGATTGTGATTGTGATTGTGTGACTTGAAGGCCATTTCAAATGGTTTGAGGGGCTGGCTAACTGACTAACTGACTAGCTGACTGACTGAACGAATGAATGACTCGGACTTTGTCTGTACGTCTTGGCAGCTGCTGCCAGTCGACTTGAAATTGTAACGCTAATTTCGAATCTGTATCTTTGTATCTTTATTCTGTATCGCCGTGTCTCGGCTTTGATTTGTTAATTGCATTTGTTCTTGCCCGTGATTGACACTTTCAATTGTAATTCCCAGTGTTCAAATGCAAAATATTTTAATTAACTCAATGCTCATGGCGCAGAATGCATTTCGCGGAAACCCAAATCAATGTCAGGCGATGTAAACTTTGGATATAGTTTGGCTTCGTTTGTGGGTTCGATATAGCGAGGTGTGTCGCCATTCCAGAATTTCAACATGCGACAGGCTTAATAAAAATAGGAGGGAAATAGAAAATGTTACACTGGGAGAATGGCATGGCGACGAATAGTTTTTTGAGAAAATAGTTCTGAAGGACCAAAAACTTAGGACAATTAAAAATGCATAATTTATAAAAGAAATCAATTTATTAGTAATCTAATGAAAAACACTACTATAGCTGGGATGCAAATTGGAATGATCAACGCGATTATGTGAAATATATCATATACTGTGTTATTATCTTGGACTTTGAAGGGCATGATCTTCCACTCATAGTTGAGTTTCGCCCGGTGCACCAATTCGCAATTCGCTGACTGACTCCAAACTCCGCGTCGCCTTCTTCTGTTGATGTGTGCAAAACTTCAGCGCTTCGCCGCGGCCAATGACCAGACAATGACCCAGCAGCGAACGCCATTAGCATTATCATCGCTCAGGCCTCGAGTCGGACTCGGGTCTCAAGCCCAGACCTACACACCATGCCCAAGCCCCTGCTCGTACCAATACCCACTCCCATCTCCATATCTATATATTCAAGCTGAGCACAGACGACAGACGACGACTTCGACGACAAACGACGACAGCGGCAGACGGCGACAAGCGGCAATAAAAATTATTAACATTTAAGCGCAGCTTTGGCGACCAACCACATAGGCAGAGTGGGTCCGGTGGGTCGGTACTGAGACCCAGACCGTCAAACACCCGCTTGACCAAATATCAAATGCCCCAGCACCGCACAGTGGTTCAAGATACGGCTTTAATTGAATTTATTTATTAACGATCTGATTTCGTACAGAATGTTTCGATGGCGCTACAGAAATCTCTAAGCCGTGAACTTGTCCCATATTTAAATTGGATGTGGCCCTACATGTAATAAAATGATCCGTAAATAGTTAAATTGTTAGTTGTTTCCAGGATCATCAAAAAGGAAGTGTTTCCGAAAATATGAATTTACAAGTTGTAAATAACGTCAAAGTCTTAAACAACCTTGTTTGTTTTTTGTTAGGCATTAAACCTTTGTTTTTGGAACTTTCGATATGTATACCTTAAAGAAAAAAAACTAAAAAAAACTTAAATAGCTTTGGATTCTTTTACTGTAAGTTCGACTGTATGTTTTGAAAGTCTTTTTCGTATATATACGAATCATCATCATTCACGGCGTCATCATCATCAACACTTTGGGGCACTTTGAGACACATGTGCCTAGCCGGCGGTCAAACTACGCACACAAAGATGTAGTCAGCACACAGATACTCACGTACACAAGCGGGTTCGTCTGTGTGTGCAGAGAGACAAACATTTGGGTTACTAAAACACTGAAAAGCGACCAAAACGAAATAGCCAAAAAGCGGAACTTGTAATTTCATTTCGTGTATTTCACGTTTAGCGAGGTGTTGCTCCGGTCGCTCATGGTGTTGCTGCAGTACTTGTTGCTGTTGTCCGAGCTGAGATACTTAATGAGCTGGCGGCAGCTCTTTTTCCGAGCTTGTCTCACGGCCCAATTGCAAACTAATTGCGAACGCGCCTCGAACCGACATGGAAAACGCTCTTATAGCTTGACATCCAAGAGATGCACTTGAGTGCAAATAATGGCACACGACAGAGAGATACAGGGAAATGGGTAGGGGCAACTACACGTGGAAAATAAACTGCATGCTAAGCACGAGTCCATCAAAATATTAAAACTAATCCTACAACTGTAACGACCTATTGATTTGACGCTTAAAAAGCTTAAAGTGTTTAACCTTCTGTGAGACGAATGTGAGGTAATAAGAAAACCTACTTGTAATTGGAATTACATTTGTAATACAGTTTTATGAGCCTTGTTGATTTCAGTAACAAATACTTTAAAAGGATTTAGCATTATGATATAAAATTTGTCAATTTCCTTACTAAATGATTTTCGGTCGGATAAGTATCTTTTTCCAGCACATTTCAGAAAATCAAAATCGATTACTCACATTCTTGGCCTCGTTTCTTTCTGTGTACTAACTGGCAACATCTATCTGGGCAAGATGTTGCCACATTGAATTAAAATATTCTAATGCATCCACCCAAGAGAGAGGGAAATGTTAGGCCTAATCCAAGACATTTATCTTGTCCCCGGCAATGTCAACATAACAATTTCTGCTTATCTAATTGCAACATTTTGCCAGGGGCCCGGCAAACAGGTGTTTGTGGCAGGTGAAGTCTCCTTTAGCTCGACTTCTATCTGCTATCTTCCACTGGCCGTGGTCGCCTTAATTTGACTAGACTTACGCATTTAGAACCGGAAATGTACCAGCCGAGTGTCATTTTGTGCAAATCACACACAAAAGACGACAGCCAAAGGCCCCCAATAGAACAACTCTCTCCGGCTCCCCAATCCTCCGGAGAAGGGGCAGTAAATCCACACACGATGTGGCATAGATGAATGACTCCTGTTGCTCTTCCACTGCTTGTATGTATGTACGTACCTGCAACGAGAATAAAGAAGAAGAGGCGAGAATTATACAGGTGATTTAGTGTAATGTTCTGCATAGGAGTATGTTCTATGTGTGCGGAGTAACAAGTGAATAACAATTAACATTATAATGCCTGCCGTAGCTGGCTCAAATTATGGTGCCGGACCTTTATATTCCAGTGTGTTTTGCACTGGCGAACTTTGCTTATGGGTTCAACGGAATGGGAATCTAACGGGAACACACCTTAGTGATATCTTCCTTGGCAGATCTTGATCTAGTTCAAGTACCAGAAGAAAAAGGTCTAGAAAAATAGAAAAATTACTCATCTACCAATTTATAATGTATAATATTTATTAATCAGAAGATCTTCATAACATATTATTTAGTCCCCGTCGACCATTAACTTCTTTCCTCACTGTTTCCCTTAATTTTCATCAATTCTTTGCCTTGGAAAACCCACTTAATTGCATTAGTTGAACTTTGGCCCAGGGACCACACTCCAGTAAGCACAATCGCACCCATTTCTGTCTCCTCTGCAATACACGCGCCCAAAAGTAGACATGCATAATTACTTTTTAATGGTTTCGCTGTCGGGAACCATCATAATTCGCCCCATTAGAGTTTCAGGCCCCCGGATCATTTCGAAAGCCTCTATATTCCCTATTAAAATTCCCTATATGTGGGGGAAGCCGCTTGAAAGTGATGACTTTTGGCGTTGACCCCAACGAGCGGTCGGCATTTGTCAATGAGCTGGGCAATAAAATTCGGATTAAAGTATTTTTCTATAACGCACACAAAAAAACTCACACCCACAGAAAGCTATAATATTAGCACTTGAAGTTGCCGACGGGGAATAAAGAGAGCAAAGTAGTCTTATCACAGGAAAAACAAATGAGAGCCAAAGTAGCTTTGGTAGATATGGCGCTTCAATTTTGTTATCAAACTTGAGTAGGAATTGTAAATTCTCAGCTGGCGACAGAAGGCGAAGTTCAGACAAAACTTGTTAAAAACAGTGGAAAAACAAAACCAAATATAAATAAAAACCATGAGCGGGAAAAACAAAAGCAAAAACAGAACTACGGCGATAAGCAACAAATTCAATGAAAAAGGAAGCAAAGCAAAAAGTAAAGAAATTATTGCCAAGCAAATAAAACAAATTACCCAGGGAAAACTGAAAAGAGAGCCCAGACCTGGGGCAAATAATTAAAGCTATGCACGCCTCGGCGTACACATATATATTAATATTTTTAAATATACGTTTTAATCAAGAATCAACAGCAACGCAACTAAGGCGAAATGTGTGCAAAGTGAGAGGGAGACACAGAGACAGTGCTAATCAAATGGAGCTAAAGCAATGACAGTATAAAAATGTATAATAAAACGTATGAAAATTATTGGCGCTTGGCCAATTGTCAACAGCAATAAAAACAACAAAACCAGCGAGTAGTCTTTAGGAATTGAAAGGTAACCGAAGCAAAACAAGAAATTAAATGCAATTAAAAGACAAAAAATAACAATAGTATTTAAAAACCAACGCAAAAATTAGTTTATAAAATTATTTTATTACAAAACAAATAAGTTAAAAGCGCTAATATGAAAATATCCCGGAGGTGATTATTACTTAAATTATACTGACAATTGTAATATCCCAAATATGTATATTTTCAGTGCGTTGCAGACTTATCAAAGAGTCTGGAAGATTAGACAGCGGAATAGAGTCTTGAAAAAGACGTTCGTATGAGAGAAGCCCCGCAACGAATGTTTTAATTAAAATTGTCTTAATTTATAATTTATGTCGGCGGCATTAATTCGCAGGCGTCGTCGACGGAGTCTCGTCGCTATGTGCCGACTAATTCACAGTTGGCCCAAGTATCTCACAGATACAAAGTCAGCCCAATACTGAGATACAGAAAAACGCTTATCTGCGCAGCAAATGTTTCTATATTTCAGTTGATTTTTTCAAAATGGAACACATGAGTAAATAAGTCCAAAAAACCATGCCTATTGAAATAGAAAACCTATAAATTTGGAATTTATGATTTGGGAATTTTATGAGGTGTCACATCGTGATGTGTAATGGCATTCCTCGGTTTAGGCATTATAAGCTTTCTGAATCTCTACTAGGTGTTAGGACTTGACATAGCCTTGGAAAAATAAATGTTACTAATTACTAATACTCGACACGAAATATCACTTTTTAAAATTATCTCAACTTATTAGTATGGTACATTTTAAAGTAATTCATTAATATAAGATCTTTCAACAAACGAATTTGTATGCTATTTATTAAATATAAAATGTTTTTATGAAATTAATTTAGAACAGTTCAAAAACATCTGAATTTCTGAAAGTTAATTTCCTTCGGTTTTTTGTCTCCTTTCCTTTGACTTGAACCCGGCATCACATAACCTCAAGCAGAAAAAGGGATTTTCAGAGTGCGTTGTACTGATGACGACAAAAAGCTCAGGGGCGGGGGATAAAGGGCGCAAAAGGGGACCCAAACGCATTGTCATTGAAAGGAACTTGAGAACAACAATGCGCTGGATGAAGGCGAAGGAGCAGCAACAAAAGGCCAGGGCAGCGACCGCATGGCTTGGAAAACGAGTTCAACAACGTTCAAGGAAAGGAGCGAAAGGTAGGGAGAAGGGGAAGGAGCACGGAGCGAGTCGGAAAGGAACAGAACGACAATGGTGACGATGTCCTGCATTGGTAATGTCTTTAACCTTTCAAGGATATTTCAGGCAGTGCTCTGGCTCGCCCTCCCCCTTTGTTCCACACTTAGATATCGAACCAGATTGGCTTAAATAACCCAACCGGGGAACCCCTGGTTTCCAAAGGGGCAGGAAGAGCAGTAGCTATTTACAGATCTTATGACGATAGCAGCCACCAGCCAGAGGGAAATCTAATAAATTAAAAGATAGAGGGGGCGACAAGAAAAGTTGATGAACTCTAAAGGCAGAGGGAAAACCATATTGGGTAAGGGTGGAAACAAGGCTAGGAGCTACGCATTTCTGTAGATGCTAAAAGAACAGTGGATTCCAAGAAGGAGGCGTTATTGCACATATGTTGCAGAGTAAGGTTTGGATATTTAATCGTAAAAAAATTTATAATAACGCAGAAATTTTAGTGCACTAAGAATTCATTTGTTACAGAATACATTATTTTTTAAATGTAATACATTTGTAAATTTAAAAAAATTTATATAGAAAGTTAAAGGACGATTTTGAATTTGAAATTTTTAAGATCAAGCAAACTATTTTTAAATGTCAAATGAAAAACAATTTAAAGAAGATTGACTGTAACGTTTATCCCCTTTACAGAGCTTCGGTCTATTAGAAAATGATATAATGGCAGCTTAAGTACACAAACGCGCACTCAGAACTTTTCCATAACAACCCCTGTGCAATATATTCCAATAAGTACCAAATGGAGCACCGTATGACCCAAGGTGTTGCTTTGTCTTTCGACCCTTACGCACTTTGTTTGTCGAGCAACGCAATTCACTTTTGTCTTTTTCCTTGGGGTTGGCTTCTGCGGTTGAGTGCTTAGGGTTGTTCAGCGCTCTTTTCTAAGGTGGAAATCTTTTCAATTCAACAGCAAACTATGAAGCCGACTCATCAGCATCATTACAATATTATCTTTTGATCTTTCAGATCTTTACAGAGGCGATTAGCCACGGGATAACATCGCGTATACGCAATTTGGCATAAGGTGTTAGGAGGGGGAACTAATGTCCCTAACATTGATATATACATCATCAGCAAATATAAGGAATACCTTCATGGCATAAATTTGATTTATTTTTTCTTGAGTATTTTTAAACGACCACAAAGACGGCAACGTCAACTAATTGTCGCTGGCAAGCCAAGCGAATAATCAAAAGACGATAGGATATAGACACCAGGAAATTTCGATAGGTTTGACCTAAGGATGTGAAGATTATTCCAAACTAATTGAAATTAAAAAGTGTAAACAGTAAAAGCATTTGTGAATTTGTAATGCATTGGAGAAAATCTTTGTAACCAAACAAGGCCTTGATTACATTTTTAAGTATTGTGCTACATTCTCTGTGATATATCCAATAGCCTCGTTGATACCCTTCTCTCTAAACATTTCCTAGACCGGCAGCAACAAATAAAAATGGTCATAAATTAAAAAATATTCAAGTTGTTTGCACTTTGCGGCCGAATATTTTTTTTCAATTTTCGGAAAAAGATACAACAAATCTTTAGAAATTTCCCCGCTGTGTTGGCAGTCAAATTTGTTTGTCGCTTGTCGCCGTCGACGACCACGCCCACCACATTTCCACAGTCTGAATGAAGAATTCGTTCAAACGAATTTCTAGAGAAATTCGCATGAGCTGTGTGAACTGATTCCAATTGGATTCATCTGTAAGATGGGGAATATGCTTTTTGGTGGCAAGGTGACTGACTCATCTGTCCTCAGCCGTCCCAGCGAGAACTCTTATGAATGACAACAATGCGAGGCGTAATTAACTCGAAAATGCGAATGGCCAAAGAGCGAAAAACAAAACCGATGGAAAATTGCTTGGCCATGGTCGGTCTGGTCTGGTGGTCCGTTTTCCCCGCCCGTTCACCCTCTCCTTGGCCAACATTTCCCCATCTGTAGTGCGGTCGACTGTTGCCTCTTTGTTAGTGGGTCAAATGCGTTAAGTTTCGAGACAACCTTAGAGCGCATGGCAAGAACCACTTAAAATATTTAACCAAAATTCGCCAGCTCTCCCTTCCCTGCCCCTCTTTCTTCTGTTGGCCGGACGAATGTTTGGCTAGGAATTGCATAACTCGAGCTGAACACTGGGAGAAAATGAAGGCACACTTCCTAATGTAAATCATTTTTATAATATTAGTACTATTGTACAAATATTAGTTTTAGTATTAAATACTAGCTTCAATTTGTTAAATAAATATATAATCATTTTTGGAAACGAAACAGAGAGCGTTATTCAGATCAAAATCCGAAATCAGAAACCACAATTCGGGAACAGTTCGCAGTTAAAATTTTTCCATTTTGCTGTACTAGTACTTCCGATTTCTCCGAGTGCAGCCACAAATGGTCCGACGGCAGACGGCGAATCCATTGCCAGACAACAACAGCAACTGCGACGACAGCAACGCACATCAAACAGCTGCAGCATTTTCAAAGCGGAGGGGTGGGCGGGTGTATCTGAAGGGGCCAAAGGGGTGGGGCTGCGAAGGCGGCAGCTGAAACGAGCCAGCGACTCAGACAATTTCCATGCTGCCTTTTTAAGGTCATGGCTCTGCTGCAGCGGCAATTGGCATAATTGAGGCGCAAAGTAGGCGATTTTCGGGGCGTGGCCACCGACAATTGTGCACTAAAACAGGCAATGCCAACAAGTTGCAACTGGCAACTGCCGAAGTTTAACAAGCGGCGGGCAAGACAAAAAAATTGAACTTGTTGCCGGGGCAGCTCCATTAGCCACTTTTCACCAAGAGCAGCAGATGTTGGGTGAAATGCGAATATTGTTGCATTGGGGAGATTTTGCATTTTGACGCACCGCGGCAAGATTAGGAACATCCACAATATGTTGTAAAACAAAAAAAAATAATTGACTTAATAATCCTTATGATAATACCCTTGGGTACATTTAAACACAGCAGCAACACTTTCTTAGAGATCTTTCCATATTTTGTAAGCCCGACAATTCGCAAGTCACTTTTAATTCAAAGATTTAAAACCATCAAGTTTGTAGACATTCAGTTACTAGGAAGCAGCAACAGTAGCAACATCCGTTGCATTTGGCACCTCAAGTTCACACCTGCAATTTGCGTGCCTGCTGCCGGTGGGGTCAAAAGTCTGTCCAGAACAGACGGAAAAGCACCCGAGAAAACCTGAACGATTGATTCTGTCTTGAGTCCACTCATAATTATTAATTTATACATGTGCCGGCGAAGGGTCAGACAACTGCAACAACTGCAACAGCAGCAGCAATTAGACGAGCGATGCCCCAGACACATGCCGGCAGCAGCAACAGCAACAACACCAGCAGCAACAGCAATTCAAGCACAGCAGCAACAGCAACACGAGCTAACAGCAGCAGCAACAACAATGGGCACTCGTCAATTGCCTGTCACGTGTAAAAAGTCAATACATTGCACAATGCGGCGTCAAGTGCGCAAAGAAGAAGCACCCGACAGCAGGGCGGGTCGGGCGGAAAAGGGGGTGGTGATGGGTAGCCAGAAGGAAGTGGGAGGGGTTGCGGGGGGAAAGCGGGAGGGTCGGCGGAAAGTGTAGGGTGAGGGCTCAATAAAGAGGTCGCTTGCTTGGCTTGCGCTGTCTCAACGTTTCCGTAAACAACAGTGAGCGGACACTTAAAAAAAAGTCACCCTAGAAAACATAAGAAAGAAAGTAGTGTTCGAAATAAATACTAAAAAAAATATTGTTCTCTAAAAATAAATCTCTTATATAACTTTCAAGTTTGATGCTAAAAGATCATTACAATAAGTTTCTGTAATGGTATCTACAGAAATTTAAAAGGCCTATCTCAACCAAGCTTTTAAACCCATATCTCCGTTATAAACATTTTGCTAATAACTACGAAAGCAAACAATATTTATAGTTAAAATATTTGAAAGATAACTTATTGATAACTTATCTAAAAGACTCCTAATTTTCAAAAAAAGTGACCAATTTTTGGAATATTTTTTTGAGTGAACGGGAGAGCTAATAAAACACAGAAGAAAGACTGGGAGAAAAGTCGACAAGAGTGCAGCAAACGTTTCATTAATTACAGCTACAAAAACACAACCCCTGTGCTCATCACCAGTAGAAGCAGCCAGCACACCGGCAACATTGTCGTCTCTTGTGCACGTTACGTTATAATTACGTGAACCAGCTGTGAATCTGGGTACCCCCAGAACCTCAGACCCCTAAAACCCCTCCTATGGCACCTCCCCTTTTTTCGCCTGCATTTTCAGCCCACTTTGGGTGTCGTCTTCGTCGCCCCGTCAGCTTCTAATATTTCATTAAGCGGCGAACAGGGTGTCTCGACATCGCAAGTCGCCAGTCGCGTGCCCGTTCCAAAAGACCTCCCCGGGTTTGGTCCGAAAGAGATGGGGATATGGCATGCGAAAGAGATGGAGAGTCTACGTCATTCCCATCATCATCATCAACTCGGGTTCGGTTTAGGCTTGGTTTGCCGGGAAGGTGAAAAGCGGTTGGGTTTTGAGGGTTCGGGCTCATAGCCACTTTGAGGTTATGTGCACAATTTGCGTGCGCCAATTAAAGCAAGAAAAGTATGCAAGGCAACAATGGGGGAGGCGGGATTTCAAGTGGGAGGCGCAACAATGTACGATTTTTATAGTTCGCTGACTGCAACAACAAATGATGGTAGGGGAGGGCGAGGGGGCCTAGAAGAGGGTCTAACAGCTCTCAGACAGATGACTAATTCGACCGCCATTAACGAAGATTCAATGCCCTGGAGGGGAAACAAAATTACTTATGGTTAGCTATGAAAAATAAAAGCATTTTCAGATCATATATTTTTTTACCAACTCGCAGAAAATGTATGATATAGCTCGAGCATTATCCAAAAAAGAAATCCCGATTATGAAAATCTTATAAGATGTGCAGTTAATCATAAAATGTTTGATAAGTAATTTTAGATAAGTAATAATGATTTTTTACACTTGTATACTTAGTGCAAATGTTTTATTTGTTGTGATATTCCAAAAATTTTAAAGATGATAAATTATCAATGGAAATTGTATAGAATGAACAATATATAAAGAAGAAACCCTGATTATAAAAATCTTTTAAGATTATTTTCACATGTGGAATGTTCACTAAGATAAACAATAGTAAAGATTTTTTCAAATTTGTTGTTGTCATATACCAACAAATTTAAAGACGGTAAATGTTGTTGGATTGCACAGCAACAAGCGATTGAGTTGAAAAAGAAAAGTTGCAAATTAAGGACATATCCCATTTTTCTGAATATTTCAAAAGGGGTTTTGAAAGTTTTCTGTAATAATTTACCCAATCACATTTTAAAGCACATTTTCTGACCCCGTTTTAATTTTTTCAATGTCAATATCATACTGCCCGATTGCTGATAAAGTGTATGCATCGTCATCGTTCTTGTTATTGTAGTCACTCCTGCTGGTGTTGTTGTGGTTTGTTGCATTTTGTGGCGAATCGAATTGGAAGGAAAATGGGTAGGTGAAAAGGGGGTGGGTGGGCCGAATGGGAGGAGGGGAGGCTAGGCAGCAGTAACCAGAGTGCGGCAGTCACTATGCATATGCTTCTGTCGGAGTACGAGTATTTGCATTGGTGTGACGACGATATCATTTACAACAAGCCGAGTTACCAGGTGGAAATTCAGGGGTGGGTGGCAGGCAGGGAAAATTGCGCTGGCTCTGCTGATGTTGTTGCTTTCTGCCGCCGTGTCGCGCGAAATTTACAATTGACGTTGACTTGTTGATACACTCAAATAAAAAACCTTACAAATCTAACACTAACCATAAGTGTTTTAAAGTTGGTTTGCCTATTCATATTGGGTTATTAAACTAAATAAAATCACTATGTTTTAATTTTTGTACAATTTAAGTAATTTGTCCTTTTTTAAAGAAAATCGAAGATATGTATAATGAAATGCATGGGGAAGCGTTTCTCCCGCTAAGTTAATATAGTCTAATACAGATAAATATATGTAATATGTGTTATATTTCAAAGTTATTTTAAAATTTGATTTATCAATAAATACAAGTTGAATTTGATTATTTTTCTGTGTATGTTTTGCTGCCTGGCGTAGCTCCTACTATTTTTGCCGCTGCTCAATGTTCGCTCATGCGCACTGACAAGCGGCTGCAACAGTGACAGCAGCAACAACATCGCGGGACCCGCAGCAACACCTACGGCAACAATGACATTTAAGCGTCTAGAATTTCTCTGAGCGCTCAACACGAGTAGCCGTTGAAACTCAAAACAGCCAAACAAAAAGAGGAAAAACACAAATCGACAATTGTTATAGAATTTTTCGTTGATTCTTTCGTCATCGCACATCGCGTGTGAAAGTTTTGAGGCTGCGGAAAAGCGGGGATAAAGATTAAGATGTAAGCCGGCTGAAAACGAGACAGATAGCAGGACGGAAAGTGGGGGAGGGCGGGAAGTCAAGAAGCTAGATCATGCATCATCATTATCAGACTGCCCTATAAAACGAATGTCAAGTTTTAAATTACACCAGCTGTCAATCAAAAATTACAATTGTGCGATTATGTTTCCACGTGGGCTGGCATAAGCCCAATGGAGGCCAGAAGATATCAAATTAATTATTTGGCCAATCATTCACTGATTTTAATCTCAGTTTTCGCTTTCGGTATGCACAATTTGGCAAACAGTTGTATATTTGGAAAGGGAATTCCATAGCGTGGGAACCACATTTTCAGGAGAACATAATACGTCTTGTGTGTATTTCCTAAAAACTTTTTGCAAAATATTTAAATATATTATTTTAAGACGCAACACTTTTCGAATATTTTGTGCTTATCCTAAAGATAAATATAAAAAACGTATATAGAAAGTTGGCATCTTATTGCTCACAATGTACTTTTATTGAAATCGTGTAAAAATACATATTTTTCTTTTATTAGTGTCATACATGGCTTCTATAGAGGCGCTATAATGGAAGCCATACTGTTTTCTTTCTTCTCTAATTTGCAAAATTATTGCAAAAATTGTCAAACTAATTACGAGCCGAACAGCCATTATAACGAAAATGTGAATTGTTATTGGTCTTCGCTTGGCCTGCTCAATTAGCGATGATTGTTGAGAAGAAAAGCACTTGGCAAGGGGAGACGAATAAAATAGATATAGCGGGAGAGGGGCGGGGAGACCGTTAAGCAAATAGGAAGGAAGCAAACAAGTTCAAGACCCAGAACCAAAACCAGACTAGTAACCCCTTCCAGTTTTGTTTTCTTATTTTTGCAAACCTAACCAGTGAAGCAAGTCGTCATTGCCAGTCACCTGTGCCAGGTGTAAACTGTTTAACCATAGCCTCCCCCTGCTCACCTCCTCCTTTCTGCACAGAAGAAAAATTTGATGTGCTATGTGTATATATCTGATCTATATGTACTATAATCCCATGTCCTTTTTTGTGTAATATGTTTTTGGAGAACTACGAGATATAGGGAATTCTTATACAAACTTTAAAAATATATTATGTTATGTTTCATAGCATTAATTTATCAAGGTGTTCTTATTTTTTCGGTGTATTTCCCCCTTCTGTTCCAGACTTTTCACCGACTACCTCCGACGGAAATGCTGGACAAGCGACTGGGGAAAGATGGGAAATGACACTAGGAAATCGCTGGTAAACAATGCGCAAAGCACAAAAAAATGCTGGCCCAAAGCTCAGAGATTCAAGATAAGGTAAAGACAGAGACAGGGCTAGACAGGGCGAAAAAGACAGCGGGTTACCGATTTAATCGCCATGCAAATTTTGTCACGTCTGCCGGAGAATAAGACGCTTAGACGTGGGTTAATGCTGACCCCGGTCTAGATAACTGGATAATGGAGCAGGGAGAACTGCACCAGGGGATCGGGAAAAGAGAGAGGGGTGCGCGACTGGAGCGATAACGAAAATAGCCACTGATATACATTCTGGATCCGGAGAGCAAAAGCACCTGATAAGAAAACCGCCCAGTCGAGGCGACCTCGTTATTGCTCGAAATTATCAGCTCAGATGGCCGAGTCTATTGCAAAAGAAAAATTATTGAATATTATATAAACGAACATATAAATAAATACGATTGCTTAGAAATTCGCTATGCCTATTCGACAGTAGCAATTAACAATGGGAACGAGATCAGAACGAGGTCAATGGGTTGGCTGGTTGAATAATGCGTAGAAAACATTCGAAACTGCGAGTCCAAGAATTCCCTATAATAATTATTTATGTGTAATTACCTTTAACTTACAAATTCGTTAAATACCCTTAAAATTAAAATGTTTTTAAAAAATCATAAATTTTTAAATTAATTTATTTTTATCCATGAATTTCTTTAAAGCACCATAAAACTTTGAACGTTAATTTTTTTTAATTTGATTAAATTATTAAGCGTGTTCTAACCTACAATACAAATACTCAAAAGAAAATACACAACAATATTTACGCAATATTTATCACCTTTTCATCGTACTCAGTCTCTCACCATTTTTTTGTATATTTCCGAGACTAAATAAATTGTTTAAACACGTTTGGGCTATTTAAATATTTTCACTAATTTTTGCTCTTTACTACGGAGCAAATGAATAAGCACAACAACAATAGCGAAATCGAAAGATCAAATTAAATATGTGAGCTTTAATTAAAATAAACATGAGAGTGATTTGCTAAAAAGTAGATACCGAAAAGGGGGGGGTCGGCTATAAGAGATCTGGAGACGGGTCTAGAAATCAGGTTGTTGGGTGGAACAGCTGAAGGAAGGTTGGGCGAAAGGGGGTTTTCTGCCCTCGAACAGAACTGCAATAACAAGCAACGACGACGTCAGCCTATTTAGATGTAAGATCTGCGATAGACAACGCATAAAAAAGGTTGCCTATGAAAAAGAAGACTTTAGAGCGGGACAGCCGACTGCGGCACACACCTGTCCCAGGCACCAAACACAACAACTACGAGGAAAACAACCGAGGCTACAACTCTAGGAACAGCAAGGAGAGCAAGAACGGCGCCGATAAATGTATGCAAAAAAGCAAAACGATGTACGGAGCAGAAATACACCTTCCACACTAACGAATCACTCCCGCCCTCCTGAAACGTCCTGCTCTTCCTAAATCGCGACTAGTTAGAAGGCCGCACCTTCTTCAGTATGTAAAAGTGGTACAGTGGTGTGTGACAAGTTTAGTAATTGTATTAATCCAACTAATTAATGTATATCATTTTCCTAAGGCATTCTAGATCTTTTGTTTTTACCAGTATAATGTTGGTAAATTTATAATTTATATAATAATTATTAAGGTATTTTTTATCAGTCCTCAGTGTTTTACTTGTTACTTGTTTTATAAAACACAAATATTATTTATTCAAATTTTAATCTAAATATTTAGGAATAATTGTTTTTTAAATGTATTTCTTCACGAGCAACCACTGTTTCCCTTTTTCTCTGCCTTGTCGTGTGTCGTAAGTTTTTGCTAATAATAATATGGCAAAAAACACATATAAAGAATGAAAAACAGCAAGGAGAACAGCAGAGATCAGCAGAGCGAAAGAACAAGCGAACATCACATGACAAGTTGGGTGGGTTGGGAAAAGTTCAGTCTGGAGACCTGCCCACAGTCCAATCTATTGCTAACAGAGGGCCAGGAGAAGGGGGTAATGGGGCAGTGCTGTCCGGCTGGGAGGCACTGAAAAGATCGCTCTTAGCTTATCGCGCTTATCAAATCGCCAACTGACAGTTGGCAGTAGGAAAGAGGAAAATGGGGAAGAAAAACTGAGACACAGAGAACTGGAAAATGCGAAAACCCGGCGGGGTAATATATTGTACAGGGAGTGAGATAAGGCAGATCCATCAGGTTAAGTCGATGTTTTTTGCTCGGCTTATTTAAGATGAAATTATTTGAGATTTCATCTTATTAAGAAAAAGAGGTGAAAAATAACTATTACATAGATTAAAATTCATTAAATCGAAAATTTAGTTTATTTTAATATTACTTGACGATCAGAGTAACAAAATCCAGATTTTACAAATGTATAATATATGCTTACTTATATTACAACTGAATGTATTTTAGTTGAGTAAATGTTTATAAATACATTAACACATTTTGGTCAAAAAAACTCGAATTTGTATATTAATAATAATAATATTAATAATAATATTATATATAATATAATATAATATAATATTAATAACCTTGTGTAATCCTCCTTCTAGTCGAACATCGCCTACTGATATTCATTCCATATTATTCAATTTCTTTTCACACATGCTCCATAATTTATTAATTAGCTGGGAGAAAAGGAGACAGATCTGCTTGGAATTCAATTTTTTAAATCAAAAGAAAATTAAGGGAATTTAATTTGTATTTTATGATGGACCCACATGGCGTATACGCCTTAATAAAATATTTATACGCCTCGTAAAAGGCGGCGACATGAGCCCATAAACTTCAGTCGTTTCTTATCAATAGTGAACTCAACTTAATCTTAGCTGGATGGAAAAATAAACGAAAACCCTGACTCGATTTCGGATTTTGCAAAAACGTGGTTAACAAGCACAAACCTTATCAAAAAATTGCCCAATAAGGCATCAAAAAACATACTAGGAGTTTTTTCGCACTTTTTACTTTCTTGAAGTTCAGAAACGTGCTATCCACTGGATTCAACCAATTCAACCAGAAAAACTCGATGAATGACAACGACAAACACAAAAAAATAATAAAAGAGATTAGCATAAATTTAAAAATTTTTTGAACGATAGGCGAGCAAAACGAAACCCAAAAAACAAAGCCGAAAAATAACAAAACAGTTACGAAAAGAAAAAACTTAAACCTGTTGGCGCCGCCATAACAAACAAATAAGCTTGATTTCAAAACATGAAATTCCAAAAATTTGCAACTCGAAATTGAAATTCTTAGACTTAATAGCAAAGTCCAAATTGAAACTTGGACTGAAGATTTTATATAAGGGAGTATAAGAGGAGCGAAGCAGTGAAAGTCGAAATGTTGATTAAAAGCTGACAAGTTCATTTTATTTCTACAGCCGCCTTCATTATGTATATTTTATATTTGAATTTTAACACTCGTAGTACGTAACAGAAAGGAGGAAGCATTTCCGACCCCATGATCAATTTTCAGGATCACTAGGCGAGTCAGTATAGTCACTCCGTCAGTATGAACGCAGACATCTCGGAAACTATAAAGGCTAGAATATTTGGATTAAGCAACACGCAGCTCAATCTTATTTTTGTAGGGTTCCACGCCCGATCTAACGGCCAAAAACCGCACAAGTTAATGGCGCCCACATTTTAAAACAAGTAGAAACGCTGTAGTCGAGTGCTTCGACTATCAGATATCCGTTAGTCTGTTTTTCGCGCGCCGGTACCTAGCGGACGCTGTCTAAAGCCTGTTTAACTTAGTTAGTCATAACTTTTAAAAAAACATGTGATTGTTACGATTCTCAGCATTTACATACATAGGTATTGATCAATAAAATCAATTTCAATTTACACTTTTGCAAAATCTTCAAAAATGTTGACGCTAGACAGTTCTTAGCGTTATAATCGTTTGCAGTTTTTTTTTAGAGTGGGCGTGCTGAAACCTGCGCTGCGCAAGAACCTTAAAAATCTGCATGCCAAGTCCCAACTTTGAAGCTATTATATTTTCCGAGATCTCCGCGTTCATACGGACGGTACTGATAGATACGTAACTGTAATAAAAGGGTACTACTTTGGTTATTATTTATTAAATAGTATTTAATAGTACAACTACCATAAAATGGTTAATTGTGTGTACTTTGTTGTGGGGAGGAATAACTATTTCGTTGGCCACTTTGACAATTCGTTAGGCAGGAAACATTTAACTATTATATTGGTAAATAGTACCTAAAAGTTTTTCGTGTGTATAGATTATAATCAATATACAATGATACATATACAAATATTCATTAAATAAACAAATATATTTCCTTGTGTACTTTGATTTTCTCGTTATGCTTTATAATGAATAAAATGTTATGGTTTTTCGGATTACAATATTTTGAAATTCAGTTGTTACTCAATATGTTGTTTGTTTTGCTTTTTTTTTGGTGATCGAAAGTACTGTTCTGTTCTCTTATAATCTCCGTTTTGATCTGTACTTTTTTTGCGCTACAAATGTGCCGCAAGCCGTTTGTTTTGTTATTTCTGCGACTTTGACTTCAGTTCCCCTGCCATTCCCGTTCCCGCTCCAGGGATTCCATGGGCCCTGCTCAGATACGATCCAATACGACCGATCCGATTGGATCCGACTTGCCAGACGGAAAACACATCCACATCCCATAACGAGACGAGGGCCCAGACCAAAACCAAAACGAAAACCCCGAGCAAAGTACAGAGACTTCACAGCAGACAATGTTGGCAACCGGTTTGCGATTTATTTTTGTTGCTACCCCCTCGCACAGATCCCCTCCCCCTCCCCCTCCCCCTTCCCCTGCCCAGCAGCCCATCCCGCTCGCACCCTCGCACTGTCTCGCTCGCACTGGCTCATTATTATTATTTGCTGAATATTTAACATTGAAGCTGGTCGAAGCGGATTTTCATGGCACACACACCAGTTTAAGCGCAGAACAAAAGTAAATAAAAGGGGTGGATGGGTTCGGAAGAATGAAATACCCTTCTATAAAAATATGGATTACCAACTTAAAAGTAATTTCCAAAAAAAGCACGCCAGAAACAAAATTTATAAGACTTACAAACTCCGCTTAAAATGTAAGCACTACGTGGATGCCCAAGAATATGGTTTAGTTTAGTGGTTGTTTTGGAGCTGTTGTGCCTTAACATGACTCCACCTTTCCCCCATTCCGAGATACCCCTTACAGGGTATAACCCGCACGGCGACAGCAAAAAGGCATCTTGTCCGCAGGCTTCAAACAAGGCGCAGACGGGTCGCAGATAAATTGAGCGAAAAGCTAAAAATAAGCTCCATTTGTTGCTGCGCTGCCGCGGCGGCAAACACGCCGAAATGCGGCAGACGCTTTGGCAACCGCAAAATGCAGTGGCAGCTCTACAACAATTTAGGCAACAACCATGTCCAAAAAAACACAAAAATTCTCCAGCGGAAAATGTATTATTTATTGTTTTTGCGTGGAAATATTTCGCGAGCGCTGTTTAAGCATAAAATTAAGTAGTTTAAATAAATAATCAGAAAAAATGGCCTAGCCGAAAAAAATGTTTTACACCCCGACCACCAAACCAGCGCCATAAATTGCAGCTGCATTGAAATTATAATTATTATGAATTCATTATAAATGGCTCGCGGTGAAATTTGTTTTTATAGTATTTATTTTTTGCAAAACGTTGTGCGTTGCGTTTTTGTACTTTTTGTGTCTTTTTGGCGGAGAACACAAAGTGTCGTTAAAGAAGATCGAATTGAATGTGAATGGAATCGTCGTCGCAGTCCGAATATGGAGCCGCAGTAGCCACCTTTGAAATATTTTTACTTGTATCGCTTATGCTGTTGTGGCGTGGGGCGTTCGTTCATATGCATAATTATATTTAAAATTAAGATCTTGGCTGGGGGACGTGGTTCACAAGAATGGGGGAGAGCAATAATTGAGCGAACGAAAGGCGAAGAGATTATCAAGTTAATAACAATCCCCTTCGTTCTGGGAAATTGTTGACCTGCCCAACAAGGGGAACACATTTCCAATAACAACACTTGACAATTGAGCTCGTTTTTGATGACTGGTATAGAAGGGAAACGAAAAATTATATTTGTAATTCAGAAATGAGCCATGAAGCAGAAAATAAATCGATGGAGATAAAAATGATAAGTGAAAAAATATTATTTTAGTGTAATTTAAAATAACTATCTTTACTACAAGGGATTGATTCTTTTTGCATTCCAAGAAATCCCAGCGAAACTCACCTTTATTTTCTTGTGATCCAATTCCCGTTGCGGCTTGTGCATCTCCCTGACCTCCACCTCCTTCAGCTGGTCCAGGACGATCTGGTACTTTTCGCGGTTCTCGACGTCCAGCGCCACATGAAGGTAGTCGTGCCAGTTGCGGGAGTCGAAGCCCCAGTGGCAGGTCTGGTTCTCGAACTTCCGGTGCACATGACCCACGAACTTCTGCGGCGAGAACCAGCCGTCGCACTCCAGGCACTGGATGCAGGTCGGCTTCTGGTACGAGTACATGTCGGGGGTGCAGATGCCCTCGCACTTGCCAAAGCACTTGTGATAGACGTGGAAGCTCAGCGCCCCCTTGGCCAGGCTCTCGATCGGGACGTAGCTATTCCGGTCCGATCGGTGGAGCAGAGCCGCACAAAGTCGCTCCGCGTCGGTTCTGGTGATCAGCCCGCTGGCCTTGACGTCCGAGGGCAGGATCTTGGCGGCCTTGAACTCCACCAGCTGATCGGGCGTGCACTGCGAGCAGTATATGCCCAGCTCATCGAAGATCCTGTTGATCTGCTCCAGGGAAAAGTCGTTCAGGACATTGTTGAGAAACTGGGGCAGGCAAAGTCTCATTTCTCCGCCCACGGAAAAGCATCCTATGGTTTTTCCCTCCAGCTTCGTCTCGTAGAGTTCTCCACACCCCGCATCCGCTACGGATAGAATCGGCTGCGAGAGTTCCCGGGGGGGCGTGGCGGGTGGGTATATCTGAGGAGGCGTGCCCCTCGAGGAGCACTCATGATGGAGTTCCTGGGGCTCTGGCGAGCTGAGTATTTCCTTCTTTATCAGGGCCACAACTGGCGAGGAGGCCTGACACTTTCCGTTCGACAAGCCCAAGCCAGGACTGTCGCTTCTTCCATTGGTGGCAATATCAAGGACACCGGCGGATGTTAGGGTGTGTCCTGGACCCTGGAGCGATTTGGTGGCACTCGTCTGGTATTTCTTCAAGACGGTGCTGATCATGGGCGTCACGTATTCGGTCATTTTGGGCGATACTTTGATAACCAAGCTTTGATCGTTGGGTCTGCACTAGTAGTCCATTTTAACTAGTTTTCGATTGTGACCCTCTTGATTTCAAAGCGATTGATGGATAAATTGTTGCTTCCTTCAGGGATGCAACATTTTCTTGAAGCTGATTTGATAAGATCAAAATAGATCCTTTGGAATCCCCTGCAAAAATGTGACTGTCTTGTGTTTTACCAATGGTATACAATTTTTTATTATTTATAAGTCAAACTACGATTGGGATCCATATTACTTGCATTACCAGTGGTTTTAGGCTAATTTTCCCATCTGTCCGGTTCCTTTACCTAACAATTTGGCACATTTGTTGATTGGTTTTGTTTGATTTGCCAGCTAGCTTAACTAACATCTAGCATTTTGCCGACGGCATATCAGCTCACTCACAGGCACACTCACAGGATTTTCTTTCTTGCTTTATTTTGTCGCGTGTTTAGAATATTTCGATATTATTTCAGTCGTATTTATAGAAATATATCGGCCGGCGTTTGTCGGCGGTGTAAAACTTGTGCGCACTTTTCCTATGCCCTGCACTTATTAAATTTTCGCCATAAATTAATTTCTCTTCGGCGCAATTTCTTAAGTTGAATTTTTGTATTTCATTTCGTATATCTCAATTTCTCAACTTTTTTATCTTTGCGCTGCACACACTCACTCACGGATACGCGGAGACACACGCACACACGCGACGAAGGCCGGCAGACAGAGACGGAAGGCGAGAGGCGAGCGGACAGCAGACAGCGAGTGCGACTGAGGGAGAGAGAGGGAGAACAAAAACAAACGCCGCCTGACAAATTCTTTTATTGTGCTGCTGCCGATGCTGTTGCTGTTGCTGTTGCTATTGCTGTTGTTGTTGCACTATTTATAAATCTTTTTGCGCTTGCAAATTATTTTCGCACTCGTTATCGAATATTTATTTGGATTGCGCCTCGCAGGGCCCCCTTCTCGCAAAATATATATTTCCTATTACTTTTTGCAAGCGTCGCACGTGCGAGCTTTTTCCTCGATATTTTTATTCGCCACTCACACACCCTCGCACGGAGAGCGACACGTCCGAACGGTTTGAGAGCGAGAAAATTTTTAAATGCAAACCGCTGCGAACGTATACGCGATGCGATGGAGACTCGAAGCACTGCCGGCCGATTTCGAACTCGAAAGTACGCCGAATTCGAGCTTGCGTTCTCTTTGCCGCCGACTGCTCTCTTGGCGCGAAGCACTCTTAATTTTATTGGGTGGCGCGCTGTTAGGCATTTCGACCCCATTTCGGCATCATGTTCGGGATCTCCACCAGAAAATATATCTTTCTTATTATTTATTTATTTTGATATTTGAAAACAATCATCTTACGCTCATTCACATAATAATTATGTATTATGTCTATTCTGCAAGCATTTTAATGTATGGATTTGGCAACCCTAAGCCACGCTGAATTTTGGGCATTAGAATATTAAACTTCGGAGTTCCTACAGAAAAACCGCTCGCTCCTTAATTGGTAAAAACAACGCGTCCTTGGTCTGTGCACTTGAAAAGTACTCACCACCAATTAAATGATTTTAAGTCAAGAATCGAGTCCTGCCTTAAGCAGGGGATCTACTGTCGAATTTGTTCCGTCGTTGGTGGAAGTGTTTGCGTCGACATTTCATATGAATTTGGTAGACTTTTTATTTGCTGTTTTTTATACAGTAGTGAATCGCCAACGATTAGCCGAATAATCGAAACATCCTAGTATTATTATCAAAAAACAAGCTGTTAACGGAATACCTCTATACACAAACAAATTTGGTTGGTAATATTGACCAATGCAGATAGTTAAGGTACTATAAAAAATTGTATTAAACTATTATGAATGGTTGTATATGTGTTTGTTCTTGCTTTGTGTGCAATTTGCCATTTTAAGATTATTTTTAATTTTGGTTTTAAATAACCATGTCAACTTGACGTATCTATGTATGTATATATTTATTTAATAACTTAATCAATTTAACAGGTATATATTTACTATAAGAAAATTTGCAAACTATATTTTTTGGGTTGGATAACAATAAAAAAGTTTTTCAACTACAATACATGGGTTGGGTCCATTATACCCCTTTTTAATAGTTACATAACCATTTTTATAGTAAACCTTATGTTTACGTTTACGTAAGGGTAACTATTTGATAGGCAAAAATTGAAAGTTCGATGGTTAGGCACGGTTTATTATTATATTTATACTACTGTATAATATAACTTTGAAATGCTATCATTGCTTGAAGTAAAATTGAGAAAATAACATTGGCAAAGAAATTTAAAAGTCCCGCCAAAAGAGTGCAAAAAATTTAAGAGAATCATCGGTCTGAACTAGTTTAACATCGCCAAGCGACAGGGTCGTTTTCTTTTAAAGGTCTTTTCAAAGCGGCTCACCGCTCTTTTGCGCATAACAGAACATATGATCTGTTAATACTAACAGAGTAGATTCGCTCTTCCCAAAGTTGTAGATGGCGTGTTTTTTTGGCATTTTGTTTGTATGCCAACACACAGGGCGGCTTTCTTTTAAATTCTAACGATACAAAATGTGGAGTAATTTTTTAGTGCAAATAATTAGTTAATTAGAATAGCGATGTCTATCCCAAAACTCTAAAATTGCCAATCTTTAAGTAAATAAACACGAAAAAAAGCCACACTCTTATTACCATCTACTAATTCTGACCAAGAAGAGGGTTGAAAATAAGTTCAACGTTAAGCTTAGATCTTATATCCCATTCCCATAAGACCATTTAAGTGCCCTTTACTTAATCCAGCAGTATCTGCCGGACCAGATACTGTTTTCAATGGAGGTATATTTTTAATTCCTTGTATTCTACTGTTATTTAAATATTTCAGGAAAAGTTTTCCCATTGGCAAACGGATAACGTACGCACTTAAAAGATTAGATTTACAATAAGTGGAAGAAATAGCAAGGCCAGTTTACAATGCTTAATCAAAATATAATCAAATCAGCAAGAGCCATCGATAAGACTAACTAAACACATCATATGTACGTTCGACCGGTTTAGTTCATATCTAACCGCGGTTCGAAGATGTTGCTGAAGCTCTGCAATCACAATGAGCCCTCCACGAACGGGGGTTCAACAAATTTCGCTCTACTGATGTCACTACTACTTGGTAACGCATTCTGCAACAGAATTCGCACTTCATCTGCCTCAATTGTCTCTCTCCATAATTACATATACCCTTCAAAAAGGAATTCACATTTATACGGGCCGGTATTCTTACATATGTGAACGCTGTTAGGGAATATGAAAATAGGGAATATTATATTGTTTCAAGTGTTTAAAGTGTCAACTGTTGGCTATAGTGCTAGCTTTTCATAGTGGAGAGAGGTGTGTGATCTGGTCCTAAAATTGGAACTATGATTGCTCACAAAAAAAGTCATAAACACAAATGTTAATACATATATACAAGCCATACCTCCAAAAGGTGTAGGATGAACTAACTTTTGAAAAGAGTAAATCTAAACATACTTTTTTTATTTTGTTTATAAATAACCATGCTCCAGTGACGAATATATGAATTAAACTTAAAAATGATATATATGTACAATGTACATATATACCGTACAATATAGTTGGCAAACCCATTAATTATAGTTAAATAACTACAAAAATAGTTTCGTTACGTTACCATATTACGTAAGAGTAACTATTTAAATGGTTATATCGCCAATACGATGGGTTGGTCCCATTAACTATTGTGTTAACTATATTGTGTGTGCGTATGGACAGCCGTTTACTTGGTAGTTTTGACCTAATTTTACATAAGAACAAAATTCTTAATTTAAGAGCGTTTTGTTATGTTAAAATCACAACAAACGTTTCCATTTAAGAAACAGTTGATCCTGACGAGTAATCAATTTCGGAATGCAGCGTGGCCTAGCGGGTGTAGGGCTTGCGACTTTGAATTTGAAATAATTCCTTATAAGAGCGCAGACCGAAGATCGAGCCCACGAAGCGATAGTCTGCAAATATTTTTGTTTTCACCACCTCTATACTGAACTTGATGTGCGCGCTTTTGCTCATTTCTTATTAGAATGCTAGCTGACCTAGCGGTTAGTGTATTTGCATTATAAGTTTGTAGTCGTTAGTTCCATCTCCTTTGTGTAAGTTTGGAAAGTCAATGTATGAGATTAAAAAGGATAGGCATATAAAAAAAAAAATCAGTTAAAATAAAAATAAACTTGGACTCATTATCTTTTGTAATCAAATAAGTGGAGAATATTTGAAGCTTGTCCTGCGGGTTTAAGGGCCAGCCTCGTAAACGCCGAAACATCGCGTTCTCCAAGAGTAAGTTTTTACCAGGTTACCGTAAACGGCATACACTTTGGTACAATTCCTGGAATTCGGCCAGTCTCGATGGGAAGCATTTGGAGACGATTGCTAAAGAATTCTTTCAAAGGGAGAATCTAAAAATTTGTGCATTGCTATTAAAATTAAGACTGCAACCAATATGTTTAAAAACTATACTTATTTCTAGATTTTCATAGTTCAATTTTATTTTTAATTTTAATAATATAAATAATAAAAATAATCCTATTACTTTTTTTCCATAGTTAATTTAAGGATACAATTAATACTAACCTGCATCGGTGTTGAAATTTTGAATTCTTTGGCATTGGGTTAAAAATAGTAGCGAGGGTCAAAGGAACTCTAGGAATTTTCAGAAATAAAATAAATAATAAATAAATAATAAGCCGTTATCCCGGCTTATTATCGTAACCTCCTTTTAACGCGTAATCTTTTTTTTCTATAAGTTATTTGGAAGACACTTTGTTTCACAATAATT
The DNA here is from genome assembly GCF_014743375.2 of Drosophila subpulchrella. Taxonomy (NCBI): domain Eukaryota; kingdom Metazoa; phylum Arthropoda; class Insecta; order Diptera; family Drosophilidae; genus Drosophila; species Drosophila subpulchrella. The sequence goes on from NC_050610.1 coordinate 1,180,142, forward strand.
TGGTTATTTTGTCTTTTTATCGTCCAGAAGTTACTAAGAAGATACATATGTACATACATTTTATTCGCGTTTGAAGTTGAAAAAAAAAACGAATATCCACTGTGCGTATGTTGATGAATATTTTGTTTTTTTGTAAAATGTGTTCTATAGTGTTTCTCTCTTCCAGAAGTTACCATGAAGTGACTTCTGAACGACAGGGAATTGAAGTATCGCCCATTGGCTTGCAGGGAAAGGGTGTATGAGCTTCGGCGTTCACAAGACTTCCTTATTTCTCGTTATTCTCATTTCTGTTTGCTCTCCGCGTCTGCGCCTTGGAATCGCCGACAAGTTGAAGCGAATCATTGTTGTGCAGTTGCATTACAGCATTCGGTGAAAGTGTAAGAGCAGAACGGAGCGCTTCCATAAAAAATAATCACAACATTAATTTCCCTCCATTCACGCACACATGCCCACATAGAAGTAAACAAATTGGCATTGTATTGCTTCGTCTTTCACTGTGTGCCAGTAATAAGTAAGGTAAGGAAGCCAATGGGCTTATCTATCGCTCATATAATGCCCTCTGCGCGTCCCATTGTTCAATTATGGAATATTAATGCCATATTATTCGCCCACTCGCAGTGCTCGTGGCCAAAATCAATGGGGCTGCTCTGAACGGCAGCAACTATCAGTACCAAGTGGGCGAGCAAAGAACGCCAGCCGATCCCCAGATCCTACATTTATTGCTGGAAGATTCGGATATGGTGAGGGTATGGGGCACAAACCTGACAGCAATAACCTGGGCCCATGCGGTCAACAGTCAACAGCTGCTGGACGAGGCCCTCACAGAAACCGGTAAGAGCGCCCTAATATCATAATATAAATTTCTCAGCGAATCCTCCTTTAAAAGCTAACATCGACTTTATTGAGGCGGACATTGTTCTGGGCAAACTAAATGGCGAGGGCGAGGACATGCCCGTCATGGCCCATCCGCCAGCAGTCGTCTCCGACCTCTCGCTATCGGAATTCCTTAACCAGATCATGGAATTCAACCGGAATCACGAGGGCCAGGAAAAGGGAGTCAAGCTCGACTTCAAGTCGATCGAGGTCTTTGAGGGCTCCCTGGACATTCTCGACGAGAGTATTCCTAACGTGAGTTTAGAAATTTAGTAAACAATTACATTCTTCGAAGAGAACTTCACGGGTTAGACAGATTTAATTTCAAATTTATTTGTATATATTAATTTATTTAAACTGCCATAAAGAAAAATTTAATATGTTGCCTAAAAAATTACCATTAAGTTAACTTTTTAAAAATTCGGCCAGATCAGCACGTCTACCCAATTTGTTCACCTTTAGAAAATAGTGATCTACTAGAAATACAACGTTGACAAAGAATTGTTACTAAATGACTTTATAATAAAAAATGCCTATAAACTTAAATACAATTGCTAAGCTTCAACTAGCATGAGAGAAGAGTGCATATACATTTATACAACTACCTAATGATTCTCCCTGTTTTACAGATGACCTACCCTGTTTGGATGAACGCCGACATCCTAAGTGGTCCCGTAGATCAGAACACAACCGTGCCTGTGGATGCGGATCGCTTCTTCGCCGGCTGCATGCGCTACAAGAAGGCGGCGCTCTCCATCGGCTGGACAACCAACTGGGGCGCAGACTTCCGGGAGGGCGAGTACACGCAGGACCAATGTGATGCCATGCTAGAGTCCCTGACCGCCAACAATGTCCTCTCCACTGGCCAGGGCATCACCTTTCCCGTGCGCGCCGGAATAGCAGCCAACAGCCAGGAACAACTGCACCGACTGGTAGCCGCGGTCAACGAGACGAACGAGAGCACACTGACCATATGGTCATCCGCCGGCGACTATGTGGATGTGGATAAGTTGCGCCAGCTGATCTTCGGCTTCGGGCTGGAACGAGTGTACTTGGACGTGCCGGAGGAGTTGGCCTCACAATTGGATCTGGGAAATCCAGGCAACGGAGCCAGCACCTTCAAGTCCCTGTTCAGCTTTAGCTTCGTCAGCCTCTGCTTTTGGGCTTTGTCCAGCTGGTTGCAGCGGATATAATAGAGGTCACTAAGTGATTCAAGTATGTAGGTACAACTGTCAAAGCAAATTAAGAAATTTGGTGCAAGATCGTAAACGTAATAATGTGTGTAATAAAGAGTTTTACTTTAATATATTGGTTGTTTTATTTTCTTCAAATTAATGGAATTTTTGGAAATCGCCCTTGGTTCATAAACTATATTACAATTCAAATATTGTTTTTTAAGTTAATAGGTCTTTCAGATTTATTCAAAATTATTTGCGGGTAACAATTTTATAAGCAACATCTTTTCATTTTTAAATTTATTTGAGCAATTGTTCTTTGCCAAATAAATGTGTTGATAACTACATATTTATGTACCCAACTTTAAGTGAATTTGTTACTTTATACCCTCCTTTAAAGTCAAAATATCATGATATGTCTGGAAATTAATGGCAGGGGATCCATAAATATTTCAATAATATTGCCTTAAAGTGGTTAACAGTCCCTCCTTGATATCTTGATCTGATGTATTTATATTTATTCTCTTCTATAAATTTATCTTAAGGAATTTTTGGAAATATTTCCGGGTTTCACAGCTGTTCTCTACTTTCTAATTCTCACACTGATTGACATATTTACATGGGATATGCGAAATCTCTGCAGTGTTAGTGCTATTTGTACAAGACTTAAAACGATAACTGCCCAGTCTCAGGCCAATCTGAATGCGAAAGAGTAAAAACTCTTCGCACTTTATGTTCTGTTCAATATGTTTACACTATCACTTCATCTCAACTTGGATTAAAACTTAACTTATCGCTTTACAAAATGTATGCATTTTCGTATAAATATAAATACTTTGGGCATGAGCAGTTATAACTTCAACAATATAAGAAAATGAATTAATGGGCCCTTAACGACTCACTCTATTTACAGCTTAGTTTAACCTACTAAAATAGTTAATGACTTTTGCTTGGGTTTTCTTTTTTGGCACTAAAATAAATAATCTTATGTATCTCTCTCGCTGTCTGCTTAGCGTGCAGATGTGTTGAGGGAACTCCTAATGCGTGGCAATGTGGTATGTGATGTGTTCGGGAGCAATGTCCTCGGTGAGCAGCTAGGTCCAGCCTCTGTGGGCATTGTTAAGGCAGAATGGCTTAATCATTTGTGCTATTCTAAGCTACGGCGACGTAAATGAGTCTAAGGCAGATGATCGTTGGGGGCACCGTCAGAAAAGCTTGATGCCAACGCATGTATTATCTAATTATGACATCGGGCGAGTCCTCGGCGATCAGTCGTTCCCTGGCCGAGTTCTCCGTGGTACCGCTCTCCGCCTTCAGTCCGGAATCGCGATTATATTCCAGCAGCCGCACTCCAACGCGGTCGTTGCCCGACGAACTAGTGTTGTTGCGGAAAATCTGGGCAGCCGGAGCCGGAGGTGCAGCTGAGTTTACACCAAAGGCGGCGAGAGGACTAAACGCACTAGCTTTGGCCTTGGGATCGCTTTGACAGAAGTGCGTGACCTTCCGCGTCGGGTACCAGCAGGTGCATATGAGACCGCCGGCCAGCAGGATGCCAGTTGCAATCTGTCCTAGCAGGACAATCAGCGAAACCAGCGCGATGTCGGCTGCGATTTCCTCCGAAACCCGAACTCGTTCCTCGCACCACATCATGGGAATCATGACCGTTGGCACATTTTGGTAGAGACTGAAACAGAAAAAAGATAAATTTAAGTTATGTGCATGGAAAATCTAGATTTTTCTATAATAATACAAAGATTGGTCAGAAGGATTACTTGTCACCTGAGGTAATCAAACTGAGCTTCAGTAAAATGTACAAAATTACATCGCAAGTTGATTCATGAAGGATCTATCCATCTTATTGGACTTTCTTTAATAAGGAAAAACAAGAGAAAGCGCTTTAGTCAATGGCCTCGACTATTAGATACCCGTTACTCAGCTAAATAGAGAGGGATAGAGATATGTATGCTTGCGCCACCTAGCGCCACCTAGCCTATGGCGGCAACTAGCCTATAGCGCCCCTAGCGGCTTGGTGGTGTATTAGTGAAAACAGCTGATTTGCTGCATGTGGTGTGCAATTTCGATTGAGTTAGCATAATATAGATTATTATTTGGTTATAGTATTTTAACAAAATATTAAAAAATGTGGTCGCTAGTCGAGTTCTAGTGCTATGGTCGTTTGTGGGTTTGGGATGTTTAGGTTAGAGTGGGCGTGGCACCCTGCTGAAACAAACTTGCGCCCAAGAATCTGCATGCCAGCTCCTAACAGCTCTTATATGTAGATCCGAGATCTCAGCGGTCATACGGACAGACGGAAATGGCTAGATCGACTCGCCTAGTGATCCTGATCAAGAATATATATACTTTATGGGGTGGGCAACGCTTCATACTATCTGTTACATACTTTCCGACGAATCTAGTATACGAGTCTACGAGTAACGGGTATAACAAGCCCATTCCAATCGCATGGACCCGTTTAAAGGATTCCTAAATTTTAAAAAGGATCACCAAAACAAAACATTCCCTTATTTAATTCCAATTTGTTTCAGTTAAACAATTCACTCGTTTCTTGAGGATCCTGAGGCGCTTGTAAATATCTTTCGCATTTAGGGCAGCGTTTTTTCAGTGCGTGTTTCTGAAATCTATTTTCTAAAACATAACATAAGGGTTTTAGTATTAGCCCTTTTTTAAACGCCTGTTTCAATTTAGTATTGAAACAAAATCCCATTTTCACTTTTAAAAAGTCTTCAAAAAGTGGGCGAAGCACCCTGCTGAAATAAACTTGCGTTGCGAAATCTCACGAATCTGCATGCCTAATCCCAACTTGCTAGTTTCCGAGATCACAGCGTTCATAAGGACATACTGAAAGGTAGGTTCGGAAACGCTTTCTTTCACCAGCTAAACATATACTTTTCGACGAATCTGATATACCCTCTTACTCTACGAGCGAGTTTAGTTATGTGAATACTTAGATAAAATATTGTTAATTTGTAGATACTTACTCAATACCCTGAATGGGCTCCATGTAGTAGTTGGCCTGAAAGCCACCGCCCACGTCCATTGGCACACCCGCATTGGGTTCCAGCGTCATGAAAAACTCGTGCTTCTCGCGTTCCGGTTGCAGACCTTCGATGGCCTCCAGATAGCTTGCATCCGCCATGTAAAAGTGCGGGAACGACATGTAGACAGACGCGTTGAAGGCACAGGGTCCTATGTTGATCACCCCGATGGGCAAACACTTGCCGCCGACGCAGAAGCAACTCGTCTCCGGGTACAGTGTTCCGTTGTCCACCGCGTGCTGAGTGCCACTAAACTTGTAAGCAGTCACTCCATGCACCATGACTGTTTCCGTGTAATCCAGCGGTATAGCCCGGCACATCTTTGGCATGTACATGTATACGCTGTCGTTGGTGCTAAGGTTGGGCGGAAAGAACTCGCCCATGGAACCGCGAACCTGACCGCAGCTGCCCTCAAAAGCTCCAGTGTGCGTCAGGTTATTCCACGTATGAATCTGACCCATTTTGGCAATATCGTCGGACCCTGTAAACATGTTAATGTCTCCATCGAAGCTGGCACTGCCGTTTCGCGGGTACTGGAATCCTACGCGCGCGTAGGGAACATCTTGGGGTCTCAGCAGCTTGCCAACTTTTATGAATTGGTGTTCGTAGCCCTTGAAGAGCATTTCATCTACGGTTTTTGTGACGGACACATCCTGACCATAAGCTCTATTGGCAAAGTTAACAGCTAGTCTGCCTACCCAGCTGTCAGCACCACGTCTAGCCGCAGCCTGTGGAAAAAAGTATATATTAGTTGAAGTTCTTCAGTTTCGATGTTATTATGTTGGGAACTTACATGTGCTACGGAGTTAACTTGAGTGACAATATCTGACAAACTTCCGTTGCTTCCGGCAGCATCGAAGTAGAACCAGGATTTTTTATGGAATGAGACGGAAGCGTTCTGATTGTGCCATTCGATGTCCACCTTGTCGGGTTGCTCTCGAAACCGATAGGGTCCCAGTTGCTCGAATCGCGGCTTCTTGCCAGATCCCACAAAGAAGTCCTGTGGATTCGTCCAGTTAAAGAGGTATACATCAAAGTTAAGCGGCAGTGGCGAGACCTTCCAACCCTCAAATGATCGTGATGTTGGGCTCAAGGCCATTTCCTACGAAAGTAAAATATTACGCATAGGGATAAGCTTAAATAAATGGATAACTATCAAATGTAATTGACGATCATTATTCAATAATAAAAGATTCACATTATAATTGAGGATAACTGGCTGTAAGACTTTGATATCAATTGTACATAGAAATTTGTTGGCGAAAAATTGCGCATCGAATTTATGAACAATGTGCATATTGCAAAACCGATCAAAGTTCACGAATGATCTGTGCAATTGGTATCCGCTGGAGGTTCCATAATTGATACGGAATATTTCAAAGGGAGAACTTGTGCTTATTGAAAATGCCTTTGAACAATTGATTTACAGTTTGGTTCAGAGATATAGGCATTTCCAGAGTCTAAAATTTATGTAACAAAAAATATTTTCTCTGCTTTTTCTTTGTGATTCAATAGCATCTTTATAACTCGATGATACCAAAATATGCAAAAATAACAACGCTTTTCTCATATTAATACATTTTCTAAGACAACTTAAAATAATAATACATGCGAAATTCCAAAATTAAATTTCTTTCCCAAAAATGTATCAGCCATAATCAGTTTCTACGATAGAGAAATGTGTAAGAAAGGAATTTTCATCTTGTGAGTAGGTTAATATTTAATTAGTCATTGTATCAATTACTTGTATAGGGTGATGAACTGTGATTAAGCAAATGATAAAACATATTTTTGAAGCTAACATTATGTTTCTAAAATACCCTCGAATGCAAATGTGTCCTAAGAAAAATAATTGTATTTTTGTTGTGTCAACGTTTTAAAGCCATTAGGTTAAATAAAATAAATAAATGAATATGTTATACTAAAAAAAAAATTTGTTTGTTGTGTAATATTTTGAATGCAATTTCCAGCTACTTTGTCGGGTTCTATCTCCGCAAAATTTGAGGTGATATGGTGCGATTACATGCATTCGTTAGAAGAGTGCTATCAGCCATCAATCATTGTAAGCCAGAATGACAGACTTAACGATTGTCTAGATCGTAGACCAGTGGGCCACCATTTTGTATAGCCCAGAACCCTATAATCTTTATAATTGGAACTGCGACTGGCCTACAGGAAATGACTAAACTGATAAAAAGAAAGCGAATTGGGTTCGAAGCGGTTTCGACAATGTTCACGTCAAGCCCTGTAAAATCCTAATGGATTACACCTGTCTGCCGGGACTCGACGTAGAACACAGGTGTTCGGTCAGGGTCATCAGACCTGGCAAAGTGTGGTTACAAGTTAGCCTGGATGGTTAAGGCCATTTATGAACATTTTCACCGTTTTTCGTACACATATGGAACCGAAGAGCGTTGTCTAATCGAACACATGGCTATCGCCAAATGGGTTATTTTTCAGGTTTTGTCCAAGATAAGATAGCAAACCCCATTGCAATTTCGCGGCCGAAACTCCAACGATTCGGATGGAATGTCCGCCTTTCCAGAAACCAGCAACATAAGGGGAAAACTTTGGTGTTTGATTATTGACCCCGCATCCCGTGATTCACAGTGACAGGTGTGCCCTTTTTTGATAAAGTCATTTAATCACTAACTATTATTAGTCGACTTGAGTAAGCATTAAACCGAAAAGGAATCATGATCAAAACAAGTAACAACACCTGGCCAAACAAAAAATTATCAAATTGATTAATTTTGATTGATGGTTTTTTAGAATTTAGTACTGTTTTTTATTTTACCTAAAAAGGAAGGGAAAAAGTATAAAGCTTTCGTTATTATGTATGTCCATTTTTCACATAATAGTAGTATTCAAATTTCAAAAAAGGTGGATCTAGTTGACTTTATATAAAGTTAATGGTAATTTTAACAAGGTTATTCGCTCTTGATCGTTGCACTAAAGCTTAGGGGAGTTTTTTCCAATGAGGGCTTTAAGTGCCGCGACTAAGCACTCTACATATAGAGTATAAACACAACGATAGCATTAACATGCTAATTAAAAACACATACGAAAGTATAGGATCTCCTAATGGGATCTTAAAAGTGTTTTACCAACCTACCGACATGACTTAATACGCACCCTATGAGGGATCATTTCAAATGTTGTGTAGTCTTATCTTGTGTATCTTATCTGATGGCTTCGGGTGATTTTGTTATTTGAACACCTGCACACACTAAATTTTCGGTGTCTTTTCGTTTAATTGATTTCAATCAATGGAAGAAATTGGTTCCTGTCGAACTAGATGCTATGTAAATGGGCCTATCAGTTGACCTTTACACATTTTGCCAATTAGCCGGTTTGCAAAACTTAACTCAAAGGTCTCAGAATCGATTGTAATAAACTCGATAAGATGGGCTCGAATCAATTGCACATATTAACAGTTGCGGAGTACTAACCTTGCCGCGCGCGCGTGTAAACATTTCGATAAAGTTGCGGAAGAGGTATATGCCACTGGCTATGGAGCAGATCCCAAGAACGACGATGGCCAGTCCGGCCCAATGACGCACCCGTGATGTCATCGTGGTGGATCCGCCTACTGATGTTGGTGATGGGTGTTCTATATAAAGGGCGTCTTCCTCGACCGATCTTTTGCTTCGCACTGAGTGTGGAACCCTCGGCACGATTACGATCCCGTTATTAGCGTCTATATGGGGAGAGAGCGAGAGAGAGTGGAGTGGATGTGAGAAATGCGGGCTTATCGCTGGCCTGCCGGAGAGACCACTACACAGTCTTATCACACTTTCGAGGCCCAGCCGGCTCGCCACCCCACTTTCTGAGGATCGAGGAACTCTTGGCAGAGACCTGCATTACATTGCTGAGAGAGAAAGAGAGACGCAGAGCAGTCGATAACGCGCCCTCGCATAAATAGCGATCACAAAGTAGAACTGCGACGTAATTACTAACATTTTCTGTCTAATTGTAATAGTGTTCCCCTGCTCTGGGAAAACCGCAAAATAAATAAATATATACATACGTAGTGTACATTTTACACACTAAAATGAAAACCTATAAGTGTTATTAGCATACATATGTACATATGTCCATTACCTATGAGCTCTTAAAACCGTTGCCAAGATTACAGGATTTTAAATTTCCCTGACGCACATGTACACACCACTGATGCGAGTTCCACGTCACCTAGCGGATGACAGCGGTACCACTGTCCTTTTACATTAATTAGTTATAACTTTATTTTAAAAATAAATTGCGGTTGGTGGTACGATTTTCATCATTAAACTTCATTTTTTGGTCATAATCTACATTGGTTTTTGGAAATTTCACTTTATTATCCGCATATTCTATTTTATTCTCTCAAACTCATGAATTGCGTCAGGTGGTTTTATAGCATGATGTTATCAATTCACGGAATCTAAATTCAGACTATAGTTTTTTACATGTACAGAACAATGATTAGCCACACTTAGTCACACAGTTATGTTTGCACGCCTTTCGGTGTTGGCTAATACCTATAAAATGTTAAGCGTAACATGACCATGTCAGCAAAGCAATGTTGCTATTAAAGGTCAGTATTAGAACATTAGTTAGCTTCGTTGTACAAGAACATTTCTTAAATCTGCCACTTATTTAGTAATGCTGTATTTAAATTAAACGTACTGCTAACTCCTTAATAACTTAAAAGCTCTCCACTTAGAATGACTTCACTGACAACACTGTTATGAATACGAAAAAAGTACACATATGTAAGGCTCTACTACTACCATTGAAACGAGGTTTTTCAGTTTGCTGACTCCGAACTTTAATACTATTGACTCGAGTTTTTTTCCCGTTTGCTGACTCTGAACTTTTTTACTATTGATGTTTTCATGTTGTAAAGACCGTGATTCACTGCGGCAGCACATTCCGCGGTATTATTTGTTTTGATTTGCGACTGTGGGACTGGATTAAAAACACGTTCACCTCTCCATATTTTATATTCCGTACAACGTATTCCATACCCTAACACAACCATAAGTTCGTAGTGCGCAAGGGCGGGATGTGGAGGCGTTATCCACTATACTGTTTACACTTCTTGAGGCTGGTTAGCAACCGCTGGCTGAGGAGTTTTAGCCTTAGTTACGGCCATTATTGGTGATAATTCAACGATTTTCAATATATGTTGTACATATTCTACACACACGTACTGCGTCCAATGACTTTTTTGTTACTAGCGAGGTTAAGAAGAAACCCGTTTTTGTTGAGGTTTATTTCTTTATCTACAACCATGCCACCCCATATGCCACACCCTCCCCCTGCCGCCCGCTTTTGCGCTCTGATTATTTCGCGCTTTACTACACCAGATTATGAACTTCACATACTGCCCAATCATTTGGGCAAACATCAATCACGCGAATTTCGCACATTGCGATTTTCCACGGCAAAACAATAAATTAACACTAGTTTTATCCTTGAACCTTGGGCGTCACTTCCGCAACCTGTTGACAATGTTTTCTATGTCTGTGCTCATCATGCTGCTTTATTTGCTCTTTAGCCTATAAATAACCAGCAATACAGTGCAATGTGCCAAGGAAAACATACATAATTCGTACTTTCATACGTTTATATAGACATTTTCCGATTTCATCACTATGCGTCACATTCGGAATGCATAACTCCTTATCCACAAAAAGTAAAGAACTATTCTATTTGTGTTTGCTTTAAAAAATTATCTAAATTAGCAGTACAACAATTCGGAATCGGGCACGTTTGACTCTCTCGTCTTTGCGCGCTCTCTCTTTTTCTCCGCTCTCTTTCTTGTTTTTCATATTTTTCTTACATGTCATTAACTTATTTATTGAACACTTCCACTTGCACTTCACGGACTTTTTAATTTTTTTCCAGATACTTTTCAATTGATATCAATTTTTATTAGAGCGGGGTATAAATATTGTCTAAATAAAAGTCTGTGATCGTTTGTCCGCCGCGATTGTATTGCTTTTTCCTCAGCACGCGTCTTTTCTTGTAGTCTGCCGTCTCGCTCCCACTCACAGGGTTCCGGGGGCGGCGACGCACCGTTAATCGTTGATCTTGAACTAACGCGCGCGAACGAGAGCGAACGTGTCTGAGCGGCGCTGCGCCTGCGACTAAATAAGTATTTTCCAAAGAGTCGCCACCAAGCAGCAATTATTTATTCTTCATTATGGGCCAAGCGCCCTCGTCTTCGCTGACAGGCAGATACCCTTTGCGGTAAATAACGGGGGCAGTGTTACCAGCTGCTAGGAGTCCAAAATTCCACTAAAATTGTATTGAGGGTGTGACAGAAATGGTTTAGCGGAACATACATCTGTACATTAGGTAGGGACATACATATGTACATATGTACAATGTACCTTAATTTAGAACATTAACTACTCTGTGGCTCCCGCAGTTATACGATTTTAGTAAGCTCTCCCATTAAAATGCTACTTCCGTAAATATCAGTAAATACCCTCTGACAAATGGAAATTGTTATGATTAATTGTTATGGTAAAGCATGTATAAAATTAGTAGTACAATTTTTCTTAAAAGTTTTTTGTTGTAAAGTTGAACTTAACGTTAAATTCTGATTCTTGTCTAATTAGTAACCTAAATTATGGGACTTCACCAAATGTAGAGTGTAATCAGATAGCGGCGCAAATGAGCGCTCTTTTCTCGTTCTCTCTCTCTCTCTTCAGATGTCTTTTTGCCAAACCGGTTTTGGCTTGTAGTGCAATGTAAACATTTTCTTCAATCGGTTCTGAATCGGTTTAGCCAGCTGTCAAACAAAAGTGCTTCGAGAGGATTTCAGGCGATTCGAATAACATATACATATGTAAGTGATATTATTTGCTTATCATTATTTATCAGAAATAAGTGTTTTTTTTCCATGTGGAGTTATGATTCAGTGTGATACGAAATTTCGTTGGACAATCCCAAACAGTTGTGAAAGAACCGAAAGAAGTACAAAATCTATACATGTGTACATATATGTATTCGAATTTTTTCAGGCACCGAGAATTTGAACACCATTTACCATTTATTGGCCTTAAACTAAACTAGGCAAGAAAAAACCCTGCAAACTTAACTCTATGACATGATACACACTTAGTAAACTTAAACCCTCAGTTCGAATTTCCCGCCACGGTTTACTGCAATCCTATCAGCAGCGGCGAGTCCTCCACACTATTATTTTTTGTGGGGTCGGACGTTCTGGTCGTTTCCAGAGCATTGATCTCGATCTTCTGCATTAGGGTTTTCTGCCAAATCATCTGGTGAGGATACCAGAAGACCATAAGCACGCCCAAAGACGCGCCTAGGACACCACAGATTTTGCCCACCAACTCTAGGATTGGTATTAACTTCACGTATCCTAACAGATCGTCAGTGATGCGCACATTATAATCTGCCCAGATCAACGGGAAGAACGTCTTTCTCGCATTGCGATAGATTCTGAAATATTGAGAAAATATAGAACAAGTTTTGTAATTTTTTCACTGCGTACTTACAAATGGGTTTTGGGTTCGACTAACAAGTTGGCCATTATGCGGGCCTTGATCTCCAGCACCATTCCGGTTTTGGGCTCCAACATAATGACCATCGCGTGGCGATCCTTGTCGGGCTTCATGCCCTCCACCTGATCCGCGTAGTACGGGTCGGCTTGATAAAAGTGCGGATAGGATGCAAAAACTGGAGCCCCATACCAGCAGGAGGAGATGTTCAGGAGACCAGACCTCACCTCCTGGCAGTTTTCTTGGCAATAGCAGCTGTTATCAGGATTGTCAGTACCTGCGATGGAAAGGTTTATATCCTTATAATATCGAATTGACAAGCTTGAAATCGAAATGAATATATGTTGACTATGTAGTACTCACCATTCGCCATGTTGCGGGCACTGCCCTTGTACACGAATGCCTCGACGCCTTCGAAAAGTGTGGTGCCGTAATAGTCCACCTGTAGTTCACGGCACAGATCCGGCAGGAAGTAGGATATGGGTCTGCCTTTCACCAGCGGTATTGGATGGAATTCCCCGGTACTGCCCTTCAATTTGCACCTGGGACTGGCTTCTGTGACGTTGTTGTAGCGCCACTGAGCTATTTGACCCAGTTTTTCAAACTTATCTCGTCCTGTGTAGACATTATGATGGCCGTAGATTTCCATGCTGCCATTGCGCTGGAAAAAGAATAAAGTTCAGGATATAATCTTACTATACTAAAAACTAATACGGTAACAGTCAAGTTGTATGCAATTTCAGTATACTTGTATAACTTGAATACGGAACAAGACGGCAAAAGTCCACTTGGATGCAATTTTAAGAATTATCAGACTGATATACATAATTTGATACAGACAAAATTTAAATAAACTGTGTATAAAAAAGTAGGTACAATTAGTGCTTAGATTATAAAAATCTGAAAATATTTATTTTCTTTTGACTTACTGGATATGCATAGCCGATCTTCTCATAGGGAAACTTCATCTCCGGCACGAGGTTAGGCGGCATCATTTTGCTCATCTTGATCAGCGGCGTGTCGAACCCGTCGAACATCCAATCGCTGGCAGGACGTACCATCGTCTGGTCTTTACCGTAAATATTTAAAGCAATCATCATTAGGGATCGCAGCATAGGACTCCACAGCATCATCTTCTGGTACAAGCCCACGATTAGCAGGTTGGGCGCCACGATGGGATCTGAGAGACGTCCAGCACTGAGTTTTGGATCGAAGTCGAACCGACTGCGGCGCTTGTAGGAAACCGTTGAGTTCTCATCGTGCCACTCCACATTGACCTTCTGCATCCGCTCCGTAAAGCGGTAAGGTCCGAGTTCCTCAAATCTTGGCTTCACTGTAGGATCGCCTATGCTCTCTGAGTTTGTCCAATTGAAAATATACAGATCCACGTTTATATCCATGGAGGGCGATTCCCACAGAGTGCTAATCAGAGTTCCGGGTCTCAGAACCATTAACCACTCGATCATCCAACGTTCGATCTGATCCATGTAAACTACCGAGAAAAGACTGAAGGTGGACAAAACTAGACCCACCGCACTAGTCCGTAAAATGCGTTGTTTTCCGATCATGGTAATGGGATGTAAGTATGTTGTGTCGTGCTGCACCTGAAACAGGAAAAAAGACGTGCAATGTAGTTAACATATTAATTAACCATGCTCAACTTGTTTTAATAAACCTTTATTACTGGTGTTAATTAAGAAGCGTTTACATTGTAGCCTTAACTATGCAAACGCATACTATGCAGCAAACTTCACTACCGTTAGCTAATTACTCTGTATTTATAGGGAGTAAGTACATACTTTGTACATTTTACATGTAGAAACGGTTTACCATTTATAATAACGATAAACATTTGTAAAGCCATTAGAAAAGTGTAAGGAAGCTCAATTGTAGCCCACAACATTTATTTATTGTTTTCAAATGTATCTCGATTCCGACAAGCAATCATTTTATCTATGTTTCGATACATGAAAGTTTAATACTAATGATAAAGCAGGTCAGGCGAAAAAATTAAGATAAGTAATCATACATTTCAACGTAGTCGTTTGCAACTAATAATTCACTGAGTACTAATAACGTTGTTTTTTTACAGTAATGTAGATAAAAGTTGAGTTGTAATTGGGTTTTGTTCTTACCTAAGTTTTTCACACATTTTATGAAACGGTTTGTGTTTTTGTATTTGAACTTTTTTAATATAATTAATTTTAATTTATAGTTTAACACGGCATGTAACACGGCATGTATCTAAAAAAAATTTCATCTTGTTCTCATACTTTTGTTCTTCTTGTTTGTTTTAATAAGCTTTAAGAAAGTGGTAAGGCCTAACAATTTTGCAATAATGATCAGTTCCGACAATGGTTTAAGATCTTATAAAATGGTATTCTTTGGAACAGAATGGTTCTTACTCACTTTATTGGGCCCTTTTCCCAATGTTGTGTCTGCAATGATGCAGATAGAGATTGTCTGATTTCTCCCACTTCCTTATAATGACTGATCCGATCTGATCCGAGTCCAAGTCCACGCAACAGGGTGGAGGTTATCTGGTACCTCTGATAATGCAACTGAAGTTGTAAATGTTCTCGTCGGAATCGCCTCTAAAGAATCTGTGGAACTATTTTTATTACATTTACTTTGCGTCCTGACTAGATCAGTGGACGGAATGAATTGTATGTTCGAGTATCTGTAATTCTTAGTCTTGTGGGTGCGATCGAACCACTTCGAATGCCGACTTGATAACGACTGAACTGA
This sequence comes from Drosophila subpulchrella, assembly GCF_014743375.2. Classification (NCBI taxonomy): domain Eukaryota; kingdom Metazoa; phylum Arthropoda; class Insecta; order Diptera; family Drosophilidae; genus Drosophila; species Drosophila subpulchrella. The sequence goes on from NC_050610.1 coordinate 1,195,514, forward strand.
CGGTAGGAAAATATTTTCAATCCGACAAGACGGCTATATAGAACGGCGAGAAAAATAAACATAAATGTCAGAACAGAATGATACAGAACATAAAAAGAAGTTAATTTAGGCACTGAAAGAAAAGAAAGCACAGTAAATTTTTCCAAAAAGAAATATGCTGAAACTGAATTGAAAAGGAAATCGTTATGAAAAGCACTTCAAAATGGTCTTAAATCTTCTGAACATTGCAGTTACTAATATAATGAGATCCTTAAAAGAGAACTCAATAATATATTAGGTTGTGTAAGTATAGTGAAATTTATTACTAAAAATGCATTTAATATTTCTCCCAGTGTCCTTAAAGACTAACGTTTATAGTTTATAAATCGCGTATAGCTTAAATGCAACGCTCCGGTTCAATGGCTCCATGTTCTGGGGTTACCATTTAACGATTCCGTAAGTGACTTATATATTACAGTTTCCTGCACCGAGAGACTCGCATTACGAGTAATATAAAGTAAACTTCAACCTGCGATTTACGTTCTGAATGGCCGTTACTCGAATCCGAGTTCCTTACCTCATTGCCTTAAGGGTTTCGCCCGATAAGCCATGGAGCCCCAATTTCTAATCGCTTGCTCTCAATTGGCGATGGCTCAGAGCGATAAGGAGAACCCCGACGACCTTATAGCAGTGCATTTCGACGCAGGCCAACTTTCATTAAAAACATGAAAAGGGTCATCTTGTTTGATTTAACCGATCGACGACTCTAATCAGTGTGAAATATGACAGCACAATGAGAACCCTGGCAGAGGAAAATACCTAGTGATGGCCGATCGATTGCATTGAGTGTTCGTGTAGATGTTAATGATCACTTAATCAATGATTAAAGGCAATTGTCGACATATTTAAATGTTTATCAAATATCTATCAAATCAACTGTAAACACCTGTTCAGTCTCTCTTGACACCTTGGGTAAGTTAGTTTAATATGTTCAGTATATGGATGTGTATAAGCAAACCATAATAATTTTTTAAAACATAAGATAATAATTGATAGTAATAATTTGGTTTCAATAGAAATGTTGTTCAGAAACTTAAAGCTATCAATACAGTTAGGTGAAATTAACATGTATTTTTTTTAGTACAAGTACAAGTTAAGCATCAATTATTCATATTCAAAATTCGATATCAGAATTATTTTTTTTCATTTAACCTCCTTAAGATGTGTCTCCGAGTATACCAAATGGTATTTATTTATAGTAAAAGTTTTGGCTCAATGGGAATGTTATACAGAAACTACAAGGCCAAAATAAAAAGGAAAAGTTTAATTCTTAATATATAACGGCAATCGCAGTTTCCATTTCGAACATAAGCGTTGCCAGCTTCACTTCGAGACGGGTCGTTGCCAGACCGTCTGTGGTTGCAGTCACGGCTAAACGTCTATCAAAGCACTCCACCCCACAAAGCGTATTTTCGGTGGTTATATCTAGTACATTTTCAGGTTGCTACTACCATATGGAAAAATAAATAAAGAAACAGCGGCAGCGCGACTCGGGCTATAAAAGCGAATCTCAGCCTCCGATTTCAATTCAGACGCGCACAATCCAGCGAGTGACAATTACCCCCAAGCGGAAGTGAAACAACCAAGTGAATAACTGCGAGCAAGAAGCGGAGACTCATCTACGTCTAGAATTGCCGGCATCTTGCATAACTGATAAATAAGAAATCCAAACAAAATGCAGTCCATGGCCAGACAATCTGCGCGCGCTCTTCCCCAGATGGGCAAGCAAGGTGTGTGTTAGCGGGTGACCACTGTGCAGAAGTGTTGATCCTAACGGTCTATTTTTCGATCTACTAGTGAGCTATCTTTCGACGAGCGGAGCCTGGAGGGCAGCGCCCGGAGGCAATGATTTGGTGGTCGAGATCAAGGAGCCGAAGACCCCCACCGAGAAGCTGATGGCCTTCCAGAAGAAGCTGCGCGCCAAGACGCCGCTGGGCAAACTGGACGAGTTCTCGCGCCATCCCTACCAGGAGAAGGAGCCCCTCAAGCCCTGGCCGAACCAGACCAATCCGTATACGGGCGAGATCGGCGGACCCGCTGGACCGGAGCCCACGCGATACGGCGACTGGGAGCGCAAAGGACGCGTCTCCGATTTCTAGTCCCCAAAGAGTTCCTTACCTAGTACTTAGGCTGTTATTTAAATGTTACCTATTAAGACTCGATTTATGAAAAAATGTATACTCGTAGAAAACTATTGTATAGTGTACAAAAAATACATCATAATTTTAAAGCTAAAAAGTTAGTTTCGTTGAATTCATTTGGATGCTGGTAAAGCCTTTAATGAACGGTTCAAGAGTTAAATGCAGGAAATTCGTAAAAAATAAAGTTGAATCTTCGAAAATCAATTTAATATAAAGATAAAAACTAAAAAAATATTTCCTACTCTTTTTCTCTATTTTCATTTTGCGTTCAAACAAATCATGTTTTTTAAACTACTTTTTCGACACTTGTAATATTTAAAGACTTTTTATTAAGTATTTTTACAAAGTATAAATATATTAAAATCTACCCAACCGTATAGCTAATGCTGCTCCTCCTCCAGAAGCTCGGAAATCAAGTTCTCACTAAGTTGCCAAAGTTGTTGCTGCAGTGAAGCGCTTTTGGACAATTTGCTGGGCTCGCAAAAGAAGCAGTTGTTGAAGTACAGTCCGGACAAGCCTGTCAGCTCGTTGGCTGTGGCGCAGTAAATACTTGTGGCAGCAGCTTGTTGCTGTAATGTCGCGTAAAAGAAAACAATTAGTGAAAGTTTTTGGAAACAGTTTTCTTTTCCAACCCACCAGGGACTTGGTGAAGGGACGCACAATGGCGAAGAGCAGGCGGTAAAACCAATAGTTACGCGAAAGATCGGTGGATACCATATTGCCCGGATGCACGCTGAACACAGAAATTCCTCGCTGCTTCCAGCGCTGGAAGAAGGGTTAAGACAATGTATCTAATTGACCCGAATCAAGACAAACTTGGGCATGACTCACCTGGGCGAGTTCCTGGGCGAACAAGACATTGCACAGCTTGGCATTGTTGTAGGCCATCATGCTCCAGTATTTCTCAGGCGACGGAGAAAGATGATGCACCGCCAGATGCTCCACGGGCAAGTTGGCAAATCTGCAAGGGGTACAAATTGTTAGCGACGCATTTCTTTGTCAGTAGTCCCACACAAACATTCCTTCTCCAGCTAAACCCATTGGACTTTGCCCTCTCCGGCCGACAATCGCAAAACGAGTCTTGATTGGCATTGCCGGCTAGCATAGCCGGCTCTAGACGCTCTGCTTTGATGAGATGCAGAGGGCATTAACGGAACCGGCCGAGTACAGGGCACACAATAGCTGGTGACAGTGACTAAGATCCACGGACAATGGCGACAGCAAGTGGCTGCCGAACAAAGCCACACAATAAACGCACAAGGACACTGGGATATGCATATTGAACTCCCTAGTGAACCCCGCTATCCTCCTCCATTTTATTGGGGAAGCCCCGGAAATTTCACGGATAGCGCATGTGCAAGTCGCATAGTTCCCGAACCCGCAACATGAAAACATTTCTATCCACAGAAACCTCCGCGTACATTTTGGACTTTGGATTTGTTTTCATTGAATCTTTGCGCTCGGCTTGGGGGCGATGCAAATATAACGTCGCAAAATGTATGCAAATTCAGTCTTATTTATAAGTATGGGCCGTACTCGGCATCCATAATAAATATAACCCGTTGTCGTTGTTTTTTGTTTGTTGTGGTAGGTGCTGGCTGAGCAAGTAAGTGTTCTTTATCGGGTCTGGCTGAATATATTTGAACAAATTAAAAAATATTTGCATACTGATTAATGGCCGATGAAACTCGTTTAAATTGCAAAACGATAATCTGTTTATTTGCCATCTGACGTGGACTTTCAGATGATAATCATTATCTTAATTATCTAAGTATAACCAATTGTATCTTAATTTATTTGTGTATTATATCTTTTTATATTATTTATCAGATTGGAAGATATGTACAATGTACATCTTATTATTGAATATATTTAAAAATAATGAGATTGAAATTACGAAAAATATAAGAAGCCAGACAAATACAAAAAATGTTTTGCTTTTTCTCTGCATCTCTGGGAAATATGTGGTTAATTAATATTTTCTACATCATTCTATGGTGTGAAAATAATTGTATTTGTTTTTGTGCCGTTTGAAAGTGATTATCAGTTGGCACCGACTTTTGATTGTTCGCATTGACCCCAATAGGAACTGAGTGTAATTCATCATATCTGAACGGTTTTGGTGGCATACATGACTATCTGCGAGTACTCCAAATGGCGCACGAGACTTTTGTTGCACGTTCGCCCTGGTGAGAAAGATATGGATATGTATGTGCCCGCTCCATGAAGCCAAAAATGTGGTACGTGAGCAAAGCAACGAACGCAGCAGATACAAAACCACCTCCAATAACAACTACATACCCCAATTTAGTGTTGTCGTATCGTTCTTCCGTTGCTTCACGAGATTCGTTCACCCATGATTTATTTTTTTTTTGACAGCTTGCACAGTGGGTCATACGTTCCCCTAAATTAATCAATCTAATTAAGCGAGTTAGCGCAGATTAGGGGAATTGTGGGTGACTGATTGAATTTGCCTTAACTTGCGGTCTTGATTTGAACAGTGCAACAGAAGTTTATCATTTTAAAATTCAAAAATTATTAGCTTGTACAATAAACTTAACTAAGAAAGAAATATATAACTAGAAAAAAGTCTTTATTTAGGCTTGTTTATGTTTCAATATTATTTGATGGGTTGGCTAATAATGATAATATTTTTTTAAAGGTCTGTTTAACTTGTTTATTCCACTGTGATTACATCTGCACGTGAGGGGGATCATATGGCTTTAATGAACGAACCAGTGAGGGGGAGCAGATGGACTGGGGAAGTGGTTATGGTTTTGATAATACAATCACAGCTGCGTCAGAGTCGTAATTATTTTTCTTTGGGCCTTTGTTTGAGAGTGCGCAGCACAAAATGTAAGCGAAGCCTTTGGTTGGGAAAAAATAATATATTCCAAGCCGAGTTCAATTACGTTTCGCCTTGAAATCGGACCAAACCGAAAAACATCTTTTGTAAACAAAACAACGAGAGAAGCGAGGCAGACAGAAAAACATTTTGGAAAACACTACTCTAGCCGGCATGACCGAGGCGGAATACATTTATTTCTGGCCTGGGCTATGAATAGTTTGGCCCCAAAGCGCGAAAAGAAACCGGTCGGTCCAAAGTCCACTATGTGGATTCATAAAAGTGCAATCAACTTGCAAAAATAAAAGAGACGACTTGGCATGCCAGACACATTTTCAAAGCCGAGGGTGTCGACTATAAAGTATCCAACAAATTCTACCTTTTTTAAATTTTGAAATCTTGGAGATCTAGTTCTATTTTAAGTTACCGTTAATTTGTAACCACAATTTTATTTGAAAATATGGTGCTTGAGTTAATTATAATGGCTTTCAAAATGCTTAATGATATTCAGATAGCAATTTAAGTGACATTATCAAAAATGAAATCAATCTTAATATAGTCATAATAAAAACTCAATCTGGCTTTAAAAGAAAAAAAGTCAATCGTAACCATTTATAGGTTCTTTCTTTTTATTCTTGTCATAAATGTAGTCAAATATAAATATTTTTAGACATGACATGTTCCAAAACTTAATTTCAATTAATAAAAATCCCCTTGTGATTTTAATAAAAGACATTTTATACAAAAACAGGTTGCAATAATGGCAAATGCTTGCGCGCAAAACGAGATTTACAGTGCCGGCAATAAAAAATGTAAATGATTAAAACAATTGCAAATTTAAAAAAGTGGAGCAGTGAGAGAAAACCGACCGACTTTATATTTGTATATCAGTAATATTTTTCAATCCACTTTTAAAACTTTTCTCAAGGTATGTTAACATACCCTTTTAAAAATGTATATATTAATTTAAGCTAAAAAAATGGATTTATGAAAAAGAAGAGGGGCGCTATAGTCATATATAGTAGTGCTTCGACTATCTTTTCATTACTCAGCTAACCAATTAATCTCTTAATGGTCTAATTTAAACCATTTTTGGCGCAAAATAATATTTTACACCACAAACTTTTTTGATAGCACTCGGCCGAAGCAAGCTTGGGCACTAGTAGAACTAAGTAGAATCAAATTTCAACTCTGTAGCTTTAAAAATGTAGGCGCCACCTAGCGGCCATACGTTTAACAGCTCAATACTTTTTTATGAATGGTACAAGTTTAGATGATAAAATAAACAAAACGCACTTACACTTTTACAAAATCTTTAAATTAGTTATTTGGCGTTTGTGGGCGTGGCACATCGGGATAAGAAACTTGCGCTGCGCAGGAGTCCCTAGAATCTGTATAGTTAATACTATCTAACCACAGTTCGAGTGTCAACAGTAACATTATATGCAAAATGCAATGAAGTGATAAGGATCGTAATACACTTTTATAGTATGTACTATATTTAAAGCTAATTGATTTTTCCTGAATCGAATGAACTACAATCCCAACTTTAAAGCCTTTATTGTTTCCAATACCTCAGCGATTATACGGACGGACAGACTGACGGACAGGGCTAGATCGCCTCGGTTACTAACTCCGATCAAGGATATACATATGTATATCACAGTGGACGGCAGTCCACGTAGTGACAAAGCGCATTGCATACCATGACTTTAAGAAAATCAATTGGTTTGGGAGATAGAGCAATAAAAGTGTAAAAGTTAAAATTTATAAAAACGTGACCTGTGGTTGCGCGTGGCCCATTGCACTTATTGGATTGCTGGTGATAATTCGCGTCGAATGACACCTCGTTTGTTAGAATCCAATGCTTCGTTCAAGAGTTTTACTCAAAACAAGATTTTGGGGACTTTTCAAAATTAGAACTATATTCTGTTTGTGTGTTTGTCCTAAAACGTTGTTTTAGCGTCCTGGAAATTGTATATGTTGTTAAACAGATGCATATAAGAAACGTTAGTTTTACCACTTTTGGAAAAACCCGCAGTTTTAGCGGGGAAAACAGCTGTAAATCGCTAAATCTCGAAAGGCTGTAACTTCTGAACCCACAAAGCTACAAACCTGTGTGAAAAGATTTATTAAAATATTCACGGGTGCTTTACATAATTGTAAACATTGTTGTATAAATTAACAATTAAAAGTTATTAATCAACAAAAGTGGCCACTTTTACCAGTTTGGAAATCTTACGGTGCCTGATCTTTGAATATTGTTTGTGCCAATCTAAACTCTATTTTAAGGTCTTGGAAATATTTGAATGGTGTCGTGACGATCGCGCCTTCAACATACAAATTTTCTAATATCGACTAAATAAATAAACTTTCATGTTCTCTTTCGGCACTTCGCAATAGAGTACGTATGCGAGAAGCTTAGATATTTTGCTGAAACTGGCAGAATGAAAACCTTTTAGAAAGTGTATTTATTTAGTCAAATATACAAGAATTTTTCGTGAATAAATTTGATATCAGAACTTTTGTATGTTAAAGGTACCATCGTCACGACCCCTTACCTTGTTAAGAGGTGTTTTAATTTAATACTTTATAGGGTCATAAATAATTAAATAAATTAAAATCTCGTTTGCCTTAAAGCCGTGGTACAAATGGAACCTTTCAGTCAAAACGTTTTTATTTTTAAGGTGTCCTGGGATTTCTTTGTGCCTAATTTTTTCACAATGTTAGGAATTATGTTTTCGGCTGGGCAATCGCAAATCGAACTGTATTCATTTATAGAAATTAGAGATAGGAACATCTTACATTCCAGAACTGTCATAGCTTACATATGTATATGTTACTATTTACGTGCTAAAGTGTGCGAATTTCGATTTACCTGTGCGACTCGGATGACAGCACAACGATCCGTGTTTTGTAATCAAACAGCGTCTCCAGTTGCAATGTCAGGTAGAAATGGGACAGGTGCGAGACCTGGAATGTGGTTTCCAGACCATCCTCGGTCTTTGTGTAGGGCAGTGCAAATACGCCCGCGTTTAGGATGAGATAATCAATGTGGCTGCAATGCAATTATAATGATTAAACTATGCGATATTTAAGTAAGGGCGTCTTTAAGCTTACCCAACGCTTTGATTGATTTCCCTGACAAATCGCTGGACTGAACGCAACGAACTGAGGTCAAGGGCGACAAATCGACAGCGTGCACGGGCTGCCGGTCGCTCCTGGGCAATCCTTTCGATGGCTGCCTCGGCAGAGGTCCTGTTTCGGCAGGCGAAGATGATCTCACAACCATGTTGAGCCAGCGAACGGGCAGTTTCAAAGCCAATGCCGCAATTGGCACCCGTAATCAAGGCCGTGCGTCCGTGCAAATCCTTGCCATGCAGGACTTGCAGGGCGGTGGAGCAGGAGTCGAATCTCTGGCGCACCTGGGCCACATTCTGCGTGGGCTCCTCCAAGGCGAAGGCCAGGCGGGGATCCACATTCGTCCGCTGCTGCGTCTCCTTGTTCAGGAACATGAACCGCTTTCCCTGCTCATCGTAGTACTTCTCCCAGCCCAAGGGCAACTCCCCCGTAATCCGCTTGGTGCGACCTGTCCGCGGGTGTGTCCACTGTGAGGTTTTGCCCTGCTGGCTAAAGATGTGTACATATAATTAAATTGTTTTATCTTTTGTTTACGACTCCACATGACCATTGACTTACTTCACATAGCAAACTGTGCCGTCATCGGTGGCCCGCTCCTCCCAGCCGGGTGGCAGTTCATCCTCACTGTCCGTGTCGGGAAGGGACATCATTTTATTGGATTGGATGTTATTTTTAGTTTACGTCTACTTTTTACAAAAATTTAACTTTCTTGGGAAAACAAATTGCAATTGAAATTTCAGCTAAAATCAGTGTTGGAAAGTTTGCAAGGGGGAACAGCTGTTCCGATTAACAGAAGTATGTTCGGCGCAACCGGTAATTTAACATAACCGGTTGGCTATCAGAACGGTTGGTCAGATGTTAATTTGAATTTGTCAGTTAGCTTATTTATTTTGTAAGAAAAAAAACAAGTAGCGGGTAAGAAAGGTAATGACTATAGTGAAATAGTCACAAATGTATTTCTAAAGATGTGTAATGTTAACCTATAATATTAAGACAAGGCACCATATTCTATTGCGAAAATAAGTATCAAAGAAAATTATTTTGATTCCTTATGTATGGATTAATAAAAACGATTTGGTTATAAAACCAAAACCAAAGGGCTGTCCATTTATTTAGCAATCACACAGGGTGTGGGGTGTGTGGAACAAATCAATTTTTTGCTCAAGAAATTGGTTACATGGGGGAAGGGGGTCAAAAATCGGGAGAAGAGAGAAGAATTACGTAATATATGGACAGACCCTTAACAGGTAAACAAACGCGCTAAAAAGAAGAAATCGCATAGTTCAAACGTTAGTATCAGCCTGATACTAAGTTAGTATTTTAAGTAACACAATTAGATTAGTAATTAATGCGAGCCTAATCAAATTAAGTAAACAAGAATTGAAAGATTAAAACCATGTAATACATTCTAAAATCAGTTAAGTGTATGACCCACTTTTGCAAGGTCGGTGCACCCAATAATAAAATATCCCATGGTTAGTTTTACTATACATATTATTGTTTAATTTATTATTTCGTATCATTTAAAATGAATTCTTGGCTTCCTAACTAAAAAGTCAACGAACTTAGGAACTAACGCTTAATAATTGAAGATCCCTAGAATTAAACGGCTGCTGGGGGCTCATTTATAAGGCCGTAGAACAGTACCAGTTTGGTGGGATCGTGGCGCACTAGCACCATGAATGGAGTGTCTCCGCGGAAGAGGACATCCGGTCCGGACTTCTTGAGGTACGTGACTGTTGACGCCGCCGCTTCCGTTCCCTGCTCGTTAACGGTGAAGTCCACTTTGTGGACGATGTCGTCCACAACCAAATCGGAGTGAGCTCCTCCCGCTCCGGCTCTTCGCTGGGCCTCCAAGTTCTGCAGGCTATTTCCGCCCAGCGAACTCGTCCTGGAGACCTCGTTTGTGGCGATCAGGGAGAGATCATTCTGCACGGTGCTGAAGATGCCGCCCAGACTCATTTTCTGCATGACTGTCTTCAGATTCATAGACTCGGTGAGATGCATCTTCGGGAACGCCACCAGTGCTTGCCGTCTGTACATCCTGCTGATCAAATCCTCCACCTTCTCCGCGGTCAAACGCATCTGTAGTGTCATAAGTTCGCCCACCGACGACTTAAAGGGCTGGATTATGTACATGGTGCTCAGGTTTCCCCGGTAGGGCAATCCAATGATCTTGCAGCCAAGCTCGTGATCCTCGTGGTAGGGATACGATCCTCCCGTGGCCATCATCTGGACCCTCACCACTGGCTCAGTTCCCTCGCCGTACGGATAGAAGTTATCTGGCCGGGTGGCCGATTCGATAAAGTCCGTCTCCCAGAAGGCCTTAAAGTACAGCGCGTTGGCCAGAATCATCCTGGTGCTCTGCGGAATATCGCTGGAGATGATGTTCTCGATGCGGTTCTTCGTGTTCCGTGCCACCCAGGAGTTGATGTTGTAACGCGCTGTTGCCGGACTGCCCTCGAAATCCTGAACCTCCAGGTCCGAACCGTAGACCATTGCGATAACCCGCCTGTAAATGAACAAAAGTGGAACACATGAGTAATCAATCAATAAGGCGTTACCAAACGTCGTTGAGTAAAGTGGAGCAAGATTGTGGGAGGTTAGGCATGGGCCAGAGTATTAATATGTATTTTTAGCTATAAATCGCCTTTAGGCAAAATAATTAAAAACTAAGTAAATAAAAACTTCTCAATGCGGCATAATTTTGCAGATAATAATAGTAACTTCAAATGTTTAAGATAGATTTATTTTGCATTGTTAAAACACAACCTTGTTACGCTCTTATCAGTGAGTTATATTACTAAAATATTTTACTTTTCTCAAATTAAAGTTGCTTAGCGAGATAAGATAGCTAAGTGAGTTTATACATTTACTGCCAATTTCAGGATTGTTGATATTATTAATTGTCTTATCTTTGCTGAAAATCTGTCATTTCATTACGGTTCCGGTAAGTTTGCTTCGACTTTACCTTATCAACCTTTTATACCCATTTATATTCATCTCTTTAACATCACACCAACGATCACACTGGGAAATTTTTACAAAATGTGAATAATGACCGTTCCCCGTTAAATTGTAAACATAGTACCTATATATTTCTCAATGAAAATAAATGTGAAATTACATGTGTTCGTTAGTCAACTTCCATTCCTACACAGAAAAAAATAAGAAAAAGCTTTTTAAAAAAACCCTTCAAAGGCTAACGACAAATCCCTTCAATAAAAAATAAACCTTTTCAAATCTCTTTAAATCTCGATCTTTAAAAGGAAAGAGACTTTGAAAAAAGGCGGAAAGCCTCGAGTTTTTGCTCCGTGTAATACCTCAAGGCGATCGCTAATCGTCTGGCATTTCCCAGCGCCCATCCCCAACCTGATCTCGCTTGAGATCCAGTTTGCAGTCAATTATCCGCAGTGAAGCTCACCTGTAGTCAGGGTTGAGTGAGTAGCCGGTCTGTGTGAACAGTCCGTTTGCCAGGTGCACCTCGTGGGCCCCCGGTCTCTGGGCCCGTCGATTCGACCTCATAGGGCTGTTGGCTCGCCAGTTTGTTAGGGGTCGACCTTGGGAAATCCCCTCCCTGGTGGGTTGTAGTAGGTCCTGCAGCATTAAGCCGAACTGCTCATGCAGCCGGGATGTGTCCGATATTCCGAAGACGGCGGATAGCTCTTCGTAACTGCGACCCCTGGCGCCCAGCAGTAGTAGGGCCAGGGAGTTGACAATGCTCAAAGGAGAGAAAATCTCAGTTTTCTTATAGCCCAAGTGCTGTCCCAGATAATTTGCGAAATTAAAAACACTTTTTGCAATCTGATCGGAGATCGGCAGGTCGACGTAGGTGGATGAATAGGCAGCCGGAAGCGGCTGTTTAACGGAACTGCCGGAAAATTGATCCACCACGGGGCCGCTTTTTGTGGCAAGGCCATTCACAAGGCCGGGCGATTGCAGGGGCGGTAAGGTTGGAACCGTTGGCAGGGGAATCGACTGGATGTGTTGCGGTTCCTGCTGCTGCTGCCGAGCCTGCACTCCTTTTCTTAGTCCGTTAATGGTGGCCACCGCTTCCGGAGTTCTCAGGTCATCTCGAAAAAGCCCCGACTCACAGCACACCGCACTCATCATTAAAAGTGCCAAAAGCAAGCGCCACATATTGTTATTTTAATCTTGAACGCACACAGAACTAACTATATATAGGTTTCGATATATATATATATATGGGGGTATATATATTGGGTTTTCAACGGTCACGGTTAAGCACGATGTGGCTGTTCGAGTTGAGTTGTTAGAGCCAGACTGAGGTGTTGCCGCTCAGCGCGAATCTTTATAAAACTGGAATCGGAGACTCGTTATCAGGTAAATACAACACACTCCTTCAAGCCCCGGTCTCTCAAGCTCCGCTCTTTATTCCCAGCTGATCTTGGGGAGCTTTGCGCTGACGTCGAGTCACTGGTTATACCCTGAGTTTGTTTACATGGATTGGCAACCGATTTCTGCACTTGTTATTGATCTCATCGATCGGTACTTTCTGTATTGATGTACTGCCCCTTTCAATATTCTGCGAACTCTATGGCGGAAATCCATTCAAGCTCTCCCCGTCTGTGTGTATATTTTGACCCGTGACGAACATACTAATATTCTCGCGGCCCCTCTAATATTCTCTCGCACCCGGTGAGTAAATATTTGTAATTAATTATAAGCTATACTACGGCATTTATGTTAGATGCGTGTTCTCTGCTTTGTCATTGGAAAGTTCGCGCACATTGGCACTGTTATAAAGCTGGGAGTTTACCAGCGCTAGGATAAGATGAGCACAATGCTGTCCCATTAGAACTTCATGCAAATGAGTTCTAATATCGATATAAAAAGACATCTCACGTACCGGTAGTAAATTCAAAATAAGCCCGTTTTGCATTATAAACTACTCGGGAATGATGAGTAATTTGCCCTTTGAGCGATAGCTAAGAATATCTAAATAATGGGTAGGTATTACATGAGTGTGTGTGATTTTCGGGATAAGTTTTTATTTGTTGTTGCATGACACCGTGATAAAAATATAAATTTCCCAGCGCTAGGATAAGATGAGCACAATGCTGGTCCATAAGATTTTCATTGAAATGGGTATTAACATCGATAGAAAAAGCCATTGCACGTACCGGTAGTAAATTCAAAAGAGGTCCGCTTAGCATTTTAAACTACTTGCGAATGATAAGTAATTTAAACAATGAGCTATATCTTAACAATGGTAACAACCTAATTTTGCTTTGTTGAAAAAATTGTGTTTTTTTTAGATTAGCATCACAATATTTTACAAGTTTCAATTAATCACTGAATTAATTGTTAAGAAAGATATACCTGATAAATCAAGATAAATGGACTTCGGTTTTCTAAAAAAATATAAATTTGAGATCACATTTCTTGAACGGAAATACAGCGATAAACAAGGAAGAACGCTATAGTCGAGTACCTCGACTATCAGATACCCGTTACTCAGCTTAAGGGACCAAAGGAAAGTGGAGATATGCAAGCAGCAAATGCGCCACCTACCGGCGTTATACAGACTTAAGCGTTGTGGGCGTTAGAGTGGGCGTGGCAAACTTTTTTTTTAATCGATCGATAGGTATTGACGAGACCAATACATTTCAGTTAAAATTTTTTATCTAGCATGAAAATTGTGGGCGCCACAGACTTGGGCGGTTTGTGGGCGTTGGAGTGGGCGTGGCATATTCGCGTAACATACTTGCGCTGCGCTCAAGCCCACGGAATCTAAATCTGAAATCCCGTTTCTCTATCTTTGATATTTTCCGAGATACCCGCGTTCATATTTCCAATTTTTTTAAGTTTGTGGGCGGTTTGTGGGCGTTAAAGTGGGCGTGGCAAACTTTTTTTTTGGGTCAATCGGTAGGTATTGATGAGAACAATACATTTCAGTTAAAATTTTTGTTCTAGCATCAACACTGTAGGAGCCACAGTTTTGGGCGGTTTGTGGGCGTTAGAGTGGGCGTGGCACTCTTCTGAAACAAACTTGCGCTGCGCAGGAATCTCAGGAATCTGCATGCCTAATCTCAGTATTGTAGCTCTTATAGTTTCCGAGATCTCAGCGTTCATACGGACAGACGGACAGACGGACAGACGGACAGACGGACATGGCTAGATCGACTCGGCTAGTGATCCTGATCAAGAATATATATACTTTATGGGGTCGGAAACGCTTCCTTCTGCCTGTTACATACTTTCCGACGAATCTAGTATACCCTTTTACTCTACGAGTAACGGGTATAAAAAGGAAATATCACCCGGAAATGTACTTCGGAAGGCTTTAGCAACATGGAAACAAAGAAAGATTGTATCACACGTTTCGGTAAGAATATAAAAAAATTCAACGTGACTATAATTTTGAATTACAAAAGAAAGGTGAATAACACTCTTTCAAAATATTTATATTTGAAGATCACACTTAATGATATTCTTTATATGGTCATTTTTTCTTTATTTAGTCAAATGTAATGAATTATAAGTTATCTAACATATTGTTGTTTACTGTGGCTGCCTCTCTTGATAAAAAGAGCAAATAAACCTAGGAATTACAATTCTCACGCGATTGTTAGTGTCACACTTTTTATAAATTGAATGGAATTATCTATTCGCAATTCGATCAGCCTAATGACTAACCAGCTACCGTAATGTATAATTTAATGGCAAAGTTGTTATACAAATATTAAAACTCAAAAAATATGTTTTTGCGACGCCATAATGTAAAATAACCCCAACACAATAGTAGGGTGTTCTAATCCCACATATCGCCCCTGTAGATCCACACATTTCGTGCAGATAAAACCATATCACGAGCTTAAAATATACCTTATATACTGAGCACTTTCAGAATAAAAACATGGCAATTTTTAAAGTTCATCGTTGTTAAAATCCAAATTGTGGTCAGTACGAACGTTTTTAAAATGTTCTGTACCGTTTGTAATTTGAATATTGAAATAAACTTGCGCTTCGCAGGACTCTCTTGGATTGCATGCCCTTTCCCAAAATTATAGCTTTTATAGTTGACTATTGACTTTTATAAGTTCAGGACAGCCACCGCTGCATGACAATTTAGTTTTGTATGTGCCTATCCAAACTCTGTTTAAGGGTCATGAAATTATTTGAATTACAAAAGTTAACTGTAAAAACATTTACGTCGACGTCCATAGCTACTGAAACCCTGAAGCTGTAGATCTGATATGTATATATCACAACACACCCTCCTAACTACTTGTAGAGTGAAAGGGTATACTAGGTTCGACGGAAAGCATCTAACAGGTAGAAGGTAGCGTTTCCGACCCAATAAAGAATATATATTCTCGACCAGGATAACTAGTCGAGTCCATCTAGCCATGTCCGACTTTCCGTCTATCCGTATGAACGCAAAGATCTCGGAAACTTAAAGAGCAGAATGTTGGGATTATCATGCAGATTTTTGGGCTTTGTTTCATCAGGGTGCCACGCCCACTCAAACACTCACAAACGACCAAAACGCTAAGACCCGTCTAGCGCAGACATAATATTTCATTGATTTAATATTTTGTAAAAATTTAAATGAGATTTAGTTCTTATTATTAATAGCTATCTACATGCCAAAAATTATTCAAATCGGAACATTTATTAAAAAGTTATATCCAAATAATAATAAATCAAACAACAACACCTCTTAACGAGGTAAAAAGAAGTGGCGAACGCGCCTTTTAACAAAAATTTCTGATATCAACAATTGTGACGAAAAATGACATTACATTCGATAAAATAAATAAACTATATTAAATGTATGATTTCGGCCCGCAACAGTAAATATTTATATCCTACACGTACATTTTCTGTTGTAGCGTGCCGAATACATAAATTTAATATAGTTTATTTATTTTATCGAATGTAATATCATTTTTCGTCACAATTGTTGATATCAGAAATGTTTGTTAAAGGCGCGTTCGCCACTACTTTTTACCTCGTTAAGAGGTGTAATTGTTTGATATCAGATGTTTTTTTTTGCACAAGAGTTTAAGTACCCCAATACCATGACTAGGAGTCGTCCACATGAATATTAAACTTTTTAATAACAAGTTTTATCGCTTCAATTACCTATTTTAATGGCACAAGTTTGGAATCTCAAGGGCTGTTTCAGATTCCAAGAGAAGTCTCTAGTTTCTTATAGTTCCCGCCGAACTAGCGGGTTTTTCCAAAGTGGTAGAACAAATAGATCAAGTTTCCTATTTCAATTAGCTTCATGCAAGTAAAGGACCCTAAAACCATAACAGATTTTCCGTTTGAAAAAATCGAATAAGAATATTTTTCATCAAATTGGTTTTTTTCTTGTTTATTCCAATAAGTATGAAATATTTCGTATACGGAGCTCAAACGATTTGCACTTTTTATCGCTTAATATCTTCCAAACGGTAATTTTTGGGGCAAAAAGTGTTATATATCAAAAGTTGAGGAATCTCAAGGGCTATATGATTTGAAATTTAAAAAGAATTCGTTTGACTTAATTTTGAGAAAATAGTCAAAAAGTGGTTTTAAAAAAAACTTTTTTTCATAACTCTAAATCTATTATGTTCAGACAACTTTACTATATGAAGGGTATTTAGAAAATAAATTATCTTTTTAGGGATATATAGCACGTTAATGTAGCATTAGTTGTTTAGATACTATAAGCATTTTAAATCTGTTTTTTTTTTTGGATTTTTTTGGATCAATCGATAGGTATTGACGAGACCAATACATTTCAGTTAAAATTTTTTATCTAGCATAAAAATTTTGAGCGCCACAGGCTTGGGCGGTTTGTGGGCGGTAGAGTGGGCGTGGCATATTCGCATAACAAACCTGCGCTGCGTACAAAGCTACGGAATCTAAATCTGAAATCCCAATACTCTATCTTTGATAGTTTCCGAGATATCCGCGTTCATATTTACGATTTTTTGAAGTTTGTGGGCGGTTTGTGGGCGTCCAAGTGGGCGTGGCAAACTTTTTTTTAGGTCAATCGATAGGTATTGCTAAGAACAATTCATTTCAGTTTAAATTTTTACTCTAGCATCAAAACTGTAGAAGCCACAGTTTTGGGCGGTTTGTGGGCGTTAGAGTGGGCGTGGCACTCTACTGAAACAAACTTGCGCTGCGTAAGAAGCTCAGGAATCTGCTCGCCAAATCTCAATAGCCTAGCTCTCATAGTTTCCAAGATCTCAGCGTTCATCCGGACAGACAGACGGACAGACGGACAGACGGACATGGCTAGATCGACTCGGCTAGTGATCCTGATCAAGAATATATATACTTTATGGGGTCGGAAACGCTTCCTTCTGCCTGTTACATACTTTCCGACGAATCTAGTATACCCTTTTACTCTACGAGTAACGGGTATAAAAATAATGAGAGATAGAATCTTTTTTGTCACCTTAGACACCAAGCTAAGGGTTCTCCATTGTTATCAAAAACGCCAGCCGTAACATTGTTCTCCATAATTCCTCGTATAAAACGTATAGAATCTACTGAGCGATAAGTCCAGTTTCTATCAACCAAGTCAGCATATTTTGAACTGAGACAACCAACTTTATTTGAGACATCTAATCTAAAGGATGGATAATGCAAACAATTTTATTTATCTTAAATATGTATCCCACCTTGGTGTCCAACAGGGAACTTTGGCGCTTGGTAGGTGATAAACTATAGCTGGCTGATGTGCAAGTTCACTCAAGTCTTGACCCAAATGCATCCAGTAGTTCTCAACTAGTGGCTTTAAACTTTCTCCATAGCCACAGATCAAATGGAATACTTTCAAGTTTAGGGAGCACAACAAAGACTTTAGATCTTCTAGATGACCTTTGACGGTGTTAAGGTAAATGTAAGCCTTGCTGTCTAAACAATGCTGAAATCAAGATCTCACTTAAAATCACAAATCCGTAGTATAGCTAGAAATAAGCGTTTACAACAAGTATATAGCTGCCATGTGTAGTCCAATCCTTATCGGTCGAATATATCTCAATTGCATCGGCATTGGATGAAGGTTTGTAATTCATAAAGTATTCGATTAGGTCGAAGCCCGTGAGATTTGTCCGATCCCTGCCATATAAGTCTCTCAGCGTTACCCACTGATCGCGAGCAATTTGTAGCGATGTAAATCCCATTAAACTTGTTGCTGAGACTGTAAAAAAATGCTACTGAAAATCGCCGCTGTTTTTATACGTACATTATCACATTTCTCTAATATCTTTGCGTCGGTTTATCTTATTTAACTTAAGAGACTGACCTGACGTCACAGACCAAATGTTTTCTACTCTTATATAGACACCTTATGAGTTCTGAAGTGAACTCGTTAGTTTCAACAGTCTTTCGATAGCACTTACTCATTTTTGCGTTTTTATCGACGATTCCAAAAAGCTGTTAGAGCTTCAAAAAATTCAGAGCAAGATCTACAGCAAATGACCGGGAAATATGGTGATAATTTATTTAAATGATTCATATTGGAGATTCAATTACAAAGAAAGGTATTGTATGAGATGATAAGGACTTTTTTCAGCAAATTGTTTTATGGTTTTTATTTATGACAGTTGCCATTCCTTTGTTTTAACATCACTAAATGATGATGAAATGATGAGGTGATGACGATCATTAATCAAATCAGTCATATGGTAATACCTATTTTCACCGGAAGTTTCCCCAAATATTAGTAATGCATAGTTTCCAAGTAAATGACCGTTACGCAAAAAACCTTTAAATTTCGCATTGACAGAAAGCACTTTAAATAAATGTTCATAAACAGTCGAACACAAATATTCCAGTTACTCATAAAGTAAAAGGACTAGTGCGTAAGTTAATAAACGTGCAAGAAGTAGAAGAACATGTTTTTGATCATTTAAAGTATATACATGGTCCATCTGAGCATGTCGCTCCGCATAAACGTCCAGAACTTGCAATCTGTAAGATCTGCCCTCTAGTAGTATCTTGGCAACGCCAGTTTTAGATGTATCCAAATACCGTAATTCTTTCAAATCGGTTAAGATAAAAAGATAAATTAAGCATGTCCAATAACGTTAGTTGCAGAGTCATAGGATAGAGTGACGGGTATCTGATAGTCGGGGCACACAACCGTAGCAACCGTAGCGTTAGTTCTTGTTTTGATATTACAAATAATTTATAAAATATGTTTTTATACCCTTGCAGAGGGTATTATGATTTCAGTCAGAAGTTTGCAACGCAGTGAGGGAGACTTTTCCGACCCCATAAAGTATATATATTCTTGATCAGCATCACTAGACGAGTCGATCTAGCCATGTCCGTCTGTCCGTCCGTTTCTACGCAATCTAGTCTCTCAGTTTTAAAGCTATAGGGCTGAAACTTTCCCAAAAGTCTCCTTTTTTTTGCAGGTAGTATATAAGTCGGACAATTATATCTTATAGCTCCCATAATAATAATTGGAAATTCGAATTTAACTTTATCAAAATCGGAAGACTATATCACATAGCTGCCATAGGAACGATCGGAAAATTGGTGGGAAAATAATATGAAACAAATTATAGCTTCGGTGTTTTTTGACATATTATCTTATACTATTGGGAATATCATTTTTTGAATTTTAAAATTTAATAATTATAACTGCAAGGGTATACAAACTTCGGCTTGCCGAAGTTAACTTCCTTTCTTTTTAATATAATTTCAATATTGTAGGAAAAAATTTGCAAGGCCATAGACTTAATATGACATTTGAGGCAATATATTTCCTTGTGTTATTTAATATAATTTTAATATAATATAATATGATTTTGACATTAATATAAGGACTAGGGTCATCTTGTTAAGTATACAAGTAAAATCATCAAGCTGATCATTACAGCCTGTCCATTTTTTATATTCCTTAAGGTGTTGTTTCCAAGAACCTTAGCATCAAGAGAACACGGCTGTTAAAGTTCTCGATGACAAAAATCAAAAAGATTTAGTGCCAGTCGCGCCCCTTTAGCACCTTCTATACCTGAGCCAATCAGTTACAAGTAGCAATCAAAGTCAATAATAATTCACTTGGACCTATTCTGAGTGGTTGATGCCATTTAAGCTGATCAATTTACGCACGCATGTCTGGTTTTTGGACACCCGAGGCCGCCGACTAGCTGACACTGGGGTCACCAGGCATGTGGTATGTAAAATGTGAACACTTCGGGGAAGACGGTCGATCGGTTCGACGGAGAGCAGGTCTAATCAGTATCATTCGAATCTTGGAGCGTTCTAGTCCGCTTTGATTCCCCTCCGTTGACGGCGATGACGTGATCCCAGCTGTTACAGTTTAAACTGTCTCAGTTTTGCATTCCGCGGGTAGTTTGACCAAAATGGCACGACACTTAATTCGGGGCAGCGCAAACGTCGGGCTCTAGTGCGGCAGCAATATTCCGAAGTTCAAAAACCACTCCTACAAATTCATCAGAAAATCAACAAACTACGGCTTATCATTGACAGGCGAACCGGTTTGCCCAACAGATAAAGTCAGACTACGCCCGCACTTGGATATTTCAAATACCTGGCCACAGACATGGGTCATAAGCTTTCGTGTTGCAAAAAGTGCGATGAATGGGAATGGTGCAGAAACCAAGGCAAGGACGACCCAACATTGCGTATACGCAATGTCAATGCCAATTATTTAGCAGGTGCTCCCAAAAACGACGAAACAGGTAAATGCAAATAGCCAAATAAGCTATATCAAATTAGAATTCATTAGTCGTTTTGGCGTAAAGAATAGTAATTGTTGTTGGAGAATAGAAAAATTATAAAAACTGATTCACATTTTAAAAGTATACGGTAGTAGTTAGTACCTTATTCATTTGTTAGAAGCTTAACTGCAACATTTCTTCAGCCACATTGTTTTTTTGAAAGACCTATACTGCTTGGCATTCTAAACCAAGTTTTGGCATTTTGATTTCTGTGGAATACAAATTTTCTCTTATGTTGCAATTATTTTAAATACATTTAAAATAGCAAATGTTTAACTAAACATTTTAACGCCGACATATATCACTTGATTTCAATTTAAATTTTGTATACATATTTAAAATTTATTTATTTAATTGTACACGGCTGTTAAATTAGATTAGATCTTTGTTTTCACGTACGAATGTTTAAAATTGATTTACTTTGTAGTGTATGACACGTAATCGAGCAATTATGCATTTTGTTCTATAGTTATTGCCTTTTGTGCATGCAAATTTGTTGCCGTGGGTGCTAAACACTCATAGCTGTGCCGCCCACAGTTTTTCCCTCCAATTCCTCATTTATACCTGCAATTTTGAAAATTGAATTAAAATAAACAAAGCACGAAACACCTGCTAACTGACAGAGAGCTTTAACAGTTTGTTCTCCCAAAAATTAGGTATGTATACAACAAAGAAATGATTAATAAAAGCGTTCCTTAAATTGCCATTGCAAATTAATGATAGGTTTTTGCTTGAAGAATCGATCTAGAAAACACTCTATGCTCACTTAATGACCATCTTGATCAAAATGTTGCCGATGAACGATGACGTAGTCGCTTGAACAATCCAACAGCTTCTTAGCCACAACAGGTCCATCGGAGTTGCCCTGAAGCTCGGTTTCCCGTCCATAATTAATAATAACCCAACAGAACTAAAAGAGAGAAGCCCAGAGAATTGAAGAGAGATGGAGAGCGACGCACGCATCACAGTCGAAACTATCAGGCCCATACAATTTCCGATCAGTTAAGTTCAAAGCGTTGCGGTGTTCACATCGAAAGATCTCCAAGCGGATCCAGAAAAAGATACCTTAAAGCGCAGTTTCCGTTAGCTTTATTCTTCTTTTGTCGCTATTACCGGTGCTACGTCTTGTGCTTACCGTAACACATAAATTGTGGCTAAGAGCGGTCTTCTTTGTTAACCGAATCGTATTAGCCAAGCCAAACATGAGCTATTGGTATCGGAATTATACGCCCAGTTGGCTGCAGCGATGGTGGCCGAATTCGCTGCCCCGAAGAGTGAATCCTTTCCGCAGTACCCGACCTTCAGCAGATCTTGAAGGTATGCACAGCTAGCCCAAGAAAAGACTACCCACCAATTACAAGCCTTTAATAGCGCAACATCACTATTGATATTTGTGAGTCATTAAAATTTGACTTTAATTGGTTTGGTAATTTATTTTTTCGGTCTATGACTTCATTTTGTTCTATTTTGAATTCTCCAACGAAAACGCAAGTAAAAACAAACCAAAAAATAAATAATTTGTCCAATTCAAAAGGTTTAATGCAAATCATTTTAATTTGAATTTTAAGATGTTTTATTTTTACGGTAGATGACTTCACTTTGCACAGTTTTTTTGGACTTTGCTTACTTTTGTTTTTTTTTTATTATTTGTGTCTGTTTGAATCTGTTTATGTCACTTTTAAAAAAAAACAACACCAAAATTGTTATCATAATAACAATCTTCGAATAAGACAAAATATGATTGGAGCTATAATTCGCCATCAGTTTTTTTTTTAATTTTGTAT
The DNA here is from genome assembly GCF_014743375.2 of Drosophila subpulchrella. Taxonomy (NCBI): domain Eukaryota; kingdom Metazoa; phylum Arthropoda; class Insecta; order Diptera; family Drosophilidae; genus Drosophila; species Drosophila subpulchrella. The sequence continues at coordinate 1,218,186 of NC_050610.1, forward strand.
AAATTTATATTTATTTTGTTGTTGGTTATTCGTGTAAGTTTTTGTTTTGCGTATTGCTATTTCCGTTTCGGAATTTGCGTGTGTGGTGATTTGACAGGTTGGGTGGTTCTACTACTCACTATTTTGCTAATATTTAAACACATCAGAGCACATATGTGCATATAAACAATAATCAACACTTTCAGTACTCAAACAAATATTTGAATGGACTTATTTACATTATAACATACTTATCGCAGATTCAAAAGGTCTATCAATCTATCATTCTTCTATTTTTGATTTTGATAAAAGATGAAAGCGATGTGGAAAGTTTGACCAGGTCATGTAGAAACATAAGCCCCTATAAGATTACGTCTAAAATGCTATTATATATTGTACAGAAAAAATCGTTCGATGCCTGTGGAAATCAAAGAAATCTATTTTTATTTCCAGCAATGGAACCTCAAGTGACCTCAGTAAATTGAATTTCATTCATAGATCAAATTTTTTTGAACTTGTACCTTATACTTGTAGCTATACATTATATAAAAATTGCAACTTTAAAATTAGTAGGTGGTATTGTTTGATTATAAATTACAAATTATTTGTTAATTAATAAGATGTCTAGAATTTTTGGTTTTTAGTTTTGAAGCAGTGTTGCCCAATAATTTTGTTTTCTTTTTTTTGTAAATCTTTTTTGTTGGTTCTAGTGGTGCGTTGGCGTCACTTTGATTGTCCACTTCGAAAATTGATTGGCCTTACATTGATCTTTTGGTCATTGTGACATAAGTTTGTTATGTTTACGGCTAAAGGCGATTAGTCAATTTAAGGCTGCAGCTTTGGGGAACACATTTGCTTTATGATATCATCGGCTGCCTCAGGCAAACTAAAGCTACGCAAAACCTCTTTTGAAATAGGCAACAAATTGTTGGCAGTTTTTGTTCAGACCCTGTCAAAAAACTTACTATTACTCACGAACAGAATATTTAAAAAGAATTGTGGAAATTTATTGATTCTCTGGGTAAATATACCTATGGATCTAAAAGAAAAGGAAACATAGTCGAGTGCATCGACGACCTATTCGCGTTATTCAGCTATCCAATTTATCTTATTACCTTATTGACATATTAAATGACAATGAAATGAATGAAAATCTTCAATAATGTGGGCGCCTCTAACTTTTGGGAGTTAGAGTGGGCTTGTAACTCGACTAAAAAAACATGGGCTTCATAGGCACCAGTGGAATCTACTCGTCAGATTCTTCAAAAATGTCGTCGGCAGAACGACTGTTTCCGATTTAAAAAACAAACTTCCGACTCATAAATGATAATAAATGATTTGATAAATAAAACAAAATCCTATTTACACTTTTACAAAATATTGAAATTTTTAAGTAATAGGATTTTGTGGACGCTTACTTAGCGAGCGTGATACATTCGGAAAACAAACTTCAATTAATTCCAGACCTTATAAAAATCATTTAGTTTGGGAGAAAGAGCGGTGAAAGTGTAAAAGTGAAAATTTAAAAAATTTTATCTGTTGGGACCGTTGGGGATAAATGCACAATTTCATTGGTCTAGTTGTATTCTCACTTAAAATACGAATAACACCTCATTTGTTAAATGTTCCGATGCTCCGTTCAAAAGTTATACGCAAAACTAGATTTTGGGGGACTTCTCAAAATGATAATATTATTTTGTTTGTCAGTTTGTCCCAAAAAGTTATTTTAGGTTCCTGAAAATTTAAGATGATGTTAAACAGCTTAAAATAATAAACTTTAGCTCTGCCACTTATGTAAAAACTCGCTAGTTTGGCGGGAAAATACCTATAAATAGCTAAGTTTCGTACACCCGTAACTTGTAAACTAATAAACCTACAGGCTTATGCTATATGTTGTTTGAAAGGTATTTTGAAATACTGTGTACGCTTTTTAAAATGATTTGTCTAAGTACCATCGATTGAAAAATATGGCCTAAGGTTTTTATACCCGTTACTCGTAGAGTAAAAGGGTATACTAGATTCGTCGGAAAGTATGTAACAGGCAGAAGGAAGCGTTTCCGACCCCATAAAGTATATATATTCTTGATCAGGATCACTAGCCGAGTCGATCTAGCCATGTCCGTCTGTCCGTCTGTCCGTCTGTCTGTCCGTCCGGATGAACGCTGAGATCTCGGAAACTATAAGAGCTAGGCTATTAAGATTAGGCGTGCAGATTCCTGAGCTTCTTACGCAGCGCAAGTTTGTTTCAGCAGAGTGCCACGCCCACTCTAACGCCCACAAACCGCCCAAAACTGTGGCTCCTACAGTTTTCATGCTAGAATAAAAATTTTAACTGAAATGTCTTGTTCTCATCAATACCTATCGATTGACCCAAAAAAAAGTTTGCCACGCCCACTTGAACGCCCACAAACCGCCCACAAACTTCAAAAAATCGTAAATATGAACGCGGATATCTTGGAAAATATCTAAGATTGAGAAATGGGATTTCAGATTTAGATTCCTTAGGCTTAAGCGCAGCGCAATTTTGTCACGCGAATATGCCACGCCCACTAGAACGCCTACAAACCGCCCAAACCTGTGGCGCCCACAATTTTCACGCTACATCAAAAATTTAAACTGAAATTTATTGGTCTTGTCAATACCTATCGATTAATCCAAAAAAAACTTTGCCACGCCCACTCTAACGCCCACAACGCTTAAATCTATCTACCGCCGCTGGCGCATTTCAATCTCGCTTTGCTGCTTGCATATCTCCATTTTCCTTTGGTCCCTTTAGCTGAGTAACGGGTATCTGATAGTCGAGGTACTCGACTATAGCGTTCTTCCTTGTTTTTTTTATTTTCTTCTTAGCTTTCTAAATTTTGTACATTCGGCACGCTGCAATTCAATATGACTGTGTTTAGCTGTACGATTTTGATAAAGCGCTTAAAAAAGAAAAATTTAGAAAAAGTATTTATTTAGTTTATCGTATATACATTTTCGTAAAATACATTTTCGTTAAAGTTGATATCAGAACTTTTGTTTGTTAAAGGTGCGATCGCCAATAGATTTATACCTCGTTGAAATGGGTTTTTGTTTCATACAATACACCCTTTTACTTTACGGATATAATGAATACTTACCATAGACTAAACTGACTAAAAGATAATTGTGCGTACTTACCAAATAAATTACGGTTATCTATTCAACAGATGCCGCCAGTTCAGCGGTGCTGGGAGTATTGAGAGTCGACCTCTGCCTGGAGGACAACCACGAAGAACACCACACGAGTCACTTCTATGCGGCGGCTGCCAAGGAAGCCCTAATCGTGAGGAGAGGAGAGCCTTTCAGGCTAAAGATCCATTTCAACAGAGACTACAGCCCCAGCAAGGATGCAATCAGCTTCATTTTCACGGTGGCGGATGACACCAAGCCCAGTCCTGGTCACGGGACACTCAATGCCCTTGTTCCCCATGATGGCATCGATCATTTGGGGGACACTCTGGAATGGGGGGCTGGCATCGAATCGCATGAAGGTCAAACTCTTACCGTGCTGATCAAACCGCCCTCCACCTGTCCTGTGACAGAGTGGAAGTTGGACATCGACACAAAGCTGCTGGGAGACGGATCGAGGAGTTATCCCCTCCCTCTGCCCATCTATGTGCTCTTCAATCCCTGGTGTCCGGATGATCAGGTCTATCTCGAGGACCGTGACCAGCGCAAGGAGTACGTGATGCACGATACCACTCTCATTTGGAGGGGATCCTACAACAGACTGCGGCCCTCGGTTTGGAAAATCGGACAATTCGAACGTCATGTGCTGGAGTGCAGCTTGAAGGTCCTGGGAACTGTGGGCAGGATTCCGCCAGCCTACAGAGGTGATCCAGTAAGAGTTGCTCGGGCTTTGTCCGCTCTGGTGAACTCGGTGGATGACGATGGTGTCCTACTGGGAAATTGGTCGGAAGATTTCTCCGGTGGTGTGGCGCCCACCAAGTGGACCGGATCCGTGGAGATACTTCAGCAATTCCACAAAACCCAAAAAACCGTGAAGTTCGCGCAGTGCTGGAATTTCAGCGGTGTCCTGGCCACCATCGCCAGGAGCTTGGGAATACCGGCTAGGATCATCACATGCTACTCCTCCGCTCACGATACCCAAGCCTCCCTGACCGTGGATGTTTTCATAGACTCGAACAACAAGAAGTTGGATGCGGAGACCACGGACTCGATTTGGAACTACCACGTGTGGAACGAGCTTTGGATGCAGCGACCAGACTTGGGAGTGGGCCAGCATGGCACCTTCGATGGCTGGCAAGTGGTGGACGCCACTCCGCAGGAGGCCTCCGATGATATGTATCGAGTGGGTCCGGCTTCAGTTTCGGCAGTGAAAAACGGCGACATTCTAAGACCTTTCGATGGTGGCTTTGTCTTCGCGGAGGTGAATGCCGATAAGCTCTACTGGCGCTACAACGGACCTAGTCAGCCGCTGAAGCTCCTAAGAAAGGATACCCTGGCCATAGGACATCTGATCAGCACTAAAGCAGTTCTCAAATGGGAGCGAGAGGACATCACTGATACCTATAAGCACGCAGAGCGTTCGGAAGAAGAAAGAAGCACTATGCTCAAGGCCCTCAAGCAATCCCGACATGCCTTCAGTAGATACTACTTAAACGACAATTTTAATGACATAGAGTTCGATATGGAGCTAAAAGACGACATTAAGATTGGGGAGAGCTTCAGTGTGATCCTGAAGGTGACCAATAAAAGCGATAGTCGCACCCACCTGGCTACGGGTCAAATCAGTTGCGATGCCGTCCTGTACACCGGAGTTGGTGCAGTGGAGGTCAAGACCCTGGGCTTCGAACTGGAGCTGCAGCCCGAGAGCAGCGAATACGTTCGCATGGAGGTTATCTTTGAGGAGTACTTCGACAAGCTGTCCTCGCAGGCCTCCTTCCAGATTTCCGCTGCCGCCAAGGTTAAAGACACCGACTACGATTACTACGCCCAGGATGATTTCCGAGTGCGCAAGCCGGACATTAAGTTCCAGATGGGGGAGGCTGGCATCGTGGCCCAAAAGGAGCTGGATGTTATTTTGCGCTTAGAGAATCCGCTGCCCATTCCTCTGCACAAGGGTGTGTTCACAGTGGAGGGGCCGGGCATCGAGCAGCCTCTGAAGTTTAAGGTGGGTTTATATACAAATAGACTATTATATAACTATAAAATAAAAACAACTCTTAGCGAGGTAAGGGGTCTGGCTATCGCACCTTCAACATACTAAATTTCATAAATCAAATTTTGCGACAAAAAATGCTTGAACATTCGACTAAATAAATAGACTTAATGAAAGGTTGATTCTATGGATAGGTCGACTCGACAAGATCACCATATCAAGATTATACGCTATTACATACTTTCCAACGAATATAATATACCCCTTTACCCTACAAGTAACCAGTACAATAAAATCTGTTTAATATAACGCCTGAATAAGGAAGCGAAAACCATACTACAAATATTTTCCTTGCAGATCGCCGAAATTCCGGTAAATGGCATTGCGGCCGCTACCTTCAAATACACCCCGCCCTATGCGGGGCGTGGCACAATGCTGGCCAAGTTTACTTCCAAAGAACTGGATGATGTGGATGGCTATAAACACTATGAAATTGAGCCCCGACCGGAGGATCTGCTGCAACCCAATGGAAGCCACCGAAGGAGCAACATCATCCGCAGACGCACCGATGTTATAGCCTAAACTAACCCTAATTCCAATGAATATCGTTTTGTAAATCGTAGGTTAGGTGATACTGAAATACTTTAAATACATATTAATTTTTGATATTTAAGCCAGTCTCAATCTTGGCAAAACATGAGCAAAGAAACGTCCACTGCCGAGTTTAAATGAATAACACAATCGATAATGCAATCCCAATGACTCCATAGCACCGATCTTCAGGTAAGACTCTGGCGCAGGGAGTAAGGCTCGCAACAATGAAGTTCACACATATTGCCACAACTCTAACCCTTCTCCAAAGAACAAGGACAGGCTGCATACGGTGTCGCTGATGAGCAGCTACCGGTCAAGTCGCAGAACTGGGACTGAACGTCCTGGAGCTCTTCCTAATTCAGAGTCTTCATTGTCGACAAGGTAGTTTGAGTCTCTTTACACAAAAAAATTTGGTTGGTTAAATTGACCAATGCAGATAGTTTATAACCTATAAAAAATAGTTATTCACTAATAAGAAAGGGTTGTATAACATATATATTTATTTTACCTTTGTTTAGTATTTAATAGTTAAACCACTATTAACATAGTGGATGTGTATTTTATTTTGAAATAGTAAATAGTTGATTAACTGTCGAAAATAGTTCTAACGTAAAGTAAGTATATCATATTCAATTGTATTTACTTGATGTTTGTCCAATTCTAATTTATTTACTTCTTGGACCATTTAACGTGCTTTTCGGTGCCGAGCTTGGCAAGTTGGCGTCCACCTCTTCGCTGGGAAACTTCTATTAAGGACAGAAGAAGGAGTTCCTTGCGCTGACGCAAAGCTACAGGAGGCATCCAAGTACAGCGTGATCGTTCACTTATTGCTAAGTCTTCGAATTATTTTTATAATTGATCCGAAATATATTAAAGTAAATATTTACATCGAACATTTATGGGTTTTTAATATTTATTTGTGTACAAGATGCAAAAAAAATAAAAACAAAACGGATTAATATGGCATTACAAACATATCAATCTGATATAAGAGAATATCAGTTTGATATGAAAGAATTTAGATATGTGCACAAATGTTCGAAAATATTAGTGTGATATGGCAACATAAGGGACCAAAATACCATACGCCAAAATTACCGATTTATGACCAGTTTTGGTGTTTTATTTTCTCTGTGTAGAATCCCAAGCAAAACTCTGTAAAGTAAACCCTTAACTTAAAACATATATTATCTAAAGTAATTTACATACTTCCACACTAGCTTGAAGTCACTAGGTAAAGTTCAAAGTGCAATTCGAAATTACCTTTTTCTATTTTGTTACCATGGTGCTGTAAAGTATCTATGAATTCAATAAATAATTTGTGGAAATATGTAAAAAATATGGTAAAGAAGATATATCATTTTTTTTTTAATTTAACAAATTGATAAAATGGCCTCTCTGATGGCACAGAGCTACTTGGCGTATTAAAGTAGCCCATTGCTAGTTTGGACAGCCCTGTCAAAAACTCCTTTAGTGAGTTCCAAAGTGATAATGGATCGCTATCCCACGAAGTAAATGGTAGGCCTAAAAACAATTTTAGCTCTTTATTATATTGGACTTCTATAATTGGTTGCATTGCAATCGATTGGTTATGCGTCTTAAGGAATCCTAAATTTTGGTAATCCGTAACTTCCACATCTGATAGGTTCCCATATGCAAAGAACCGTGAGTCCTGTATTAAACACATTATAGTGTAAATTGGTTCCTTTATTTCTGATTAGAAATAAAGATATATAATTATAGTGAACTATTTATGCTTCAGATTAATGTATAAAGAGTTACTAAAAGTTATTCATGTTATTAATGTTTACAACATAATGTACATAGGTACTTCTTCTTTTTAAAGCAATATCCTTGATCGATTCATGGGCTGTGAGGGGCGGGAGCAATAGTTTCTTATAAAGTGGATTCAACAAAAATGCCTTGAACAAAACACTAGTTTTTTTGCAATGACTTTTCAGATCTATTCAATAGAGTTTAATTACAATTCCTTCAGACGGTTTTACTCTTAAGTTTTCTAAAACAAATATTAAAGTTATATCTAAAAAACATTGATATTCGATATATATGTTGAATAAAATCTCTATATAAATATTTATTTTTATTCCAAAAATATCGATATATTTATATTTAAATATTATCTAGTCCTAGTCCATTCTACCTTTTTCTACTCGTAGAGTAAAAGGGTATACTAGATTCGTTGCAAAGTATGTAACAGGCAGAAGGAAGCGTTCCCGACCCCATAAAGTATATATATTCTTGATCAGGATCACTAGCCGAGTCGATCTAGCCCTGTCCGTCTGTCTGTCCGTCTGGATGAACGCTGAAATCTCGGAAACTATAAGAGATAGGCTATTGGGATTCGGCATGCAGATTCAGCAGCGTGCCACGCCCACTCTAACGACCACAAGCCGACTTAAACATTAGCAATAGTTTTGATTCTAAAATAAAAAAATGTATTGTTCTCATCAATACCTATCGATTGACCCAAAAAAAAGTTTGCCACGCTCACTCTAACGCCCATAACGCTTAAATCTGTCTACCGCCCACATAACCATATATTGAGATCACGGATAGGTGGCACATTTCAATCTCGCTTTGCTGCTAGCAAATTTCCATTTCCCTTTGGTCCCATTAGCTGAGTAACGGGTATCTGATAGTCGAGGTACTCGAGGTAGCAGGGTACGTAAGGGTACGTTTACGTATTACGTAAGAGTAACTATTTGATGGGTAAAACAGGAAATTTTTGGTTGGGACCGTAATTATTTTGGACATATTACCAATCGTTAGAGTGGACAGTGTACATATGTATGCACTATTAAACAAAAACACATCTTAACGAGGTACAAATCTAGTGACGATCGCACCTTCAACAAACAAAAGATCTGATATCAAATTTTGTGAAGAAAATGTATACGATCTACTAAATACACGTTCTAAATTTTTCTCATTCGACACGCTTTATCAAAGTCGTACAGCTAATTACAGGCATATTGAACTGCAGTCGAATGCATTGGCGAATTTAAATGTTCATAATTAAAACAAGATCTCATTAAAAAATATTTAAAAATGTGGGTGCTAGACGCGTTTTTAGCGTTATGGGCGTTAGAGTGGGCTTGGCACCCTACTGTCACAAACTTGCGATGCGCAAGAAGCTCAAGAACCTACTTGCCAAGTCCCAAATTTAAAGTTCTTATAGTTTCCGAAATCTCAGCGTTTATACGGACACTTTTTTGCCCAGAAGATGATACTTCTGTTTTAAAATTAAAATAACTTGAATTCTTTTTTCCTTTAACGCAGGTACTTAAACAGTAAATCCTTTACTTTCTAGGCTTTTGACGACGTCCCGAAATCCTCGATCTAGCACAAAAATATCACCTGGTTGATGCAGCCTCGGGAATCCTTCCTGGTCGTTCATGAGATAGTGGCATCGTTGACCTTGGCTGTGTACGGACCCGTCATAACAGTTTTAAAACCGTTTGTAGAGCTAATTGTAAATGATTTACACAATGAGCGTTGTTTGATGACGGATGTACGTTTCGTAACAAATGATGACCAACATGTCTTTCGTTGTATTTAATAACAGTTGGTAATTAACTAGGACCGAGATACACTTTTTTAACCGAATTCCGATTGTAATACATAGTTTTTAAAAGCTTAGGGTAGTAGTTCTACGTAATGTTAAACCGTTTGAGGATTATCAATTTCAAACAGGTTGTCAATCGTTTCATTGCTGTTTCCAATTCGCAGACTAAAAAATTTTTTAGGGTTTTAATCTCACTTCAACCTGGCGAATTTCTTATAAAGTGTAAAGATTCTTCAAACTGGTTCATCTGCATTCAATTCAATCCTGCGTAATTATTGTTGTTAGGATATTGTAAAAAAAAGTGAACGTGTAGAACATTTGATCTGTTAATCTGACTGATAAATGCACAAGTTTATTAGTCTGGTTGTATACTCACTTAATATACGCGTCGAATGACACCTCGATTGTTAAAATCCGATGGTCCGTTCAAAAGTTGATAAAATAATAAAAGTTGATAATTGATAAAATGAAAATTTTATTTTGCTTGTTTTTGGGTCCTCAAAATTCTATACGGTGCTAAACAGCTTAAAATAAGAAACTTTAGTTCTAGCACTTTTGGAAAAAAGCTTTAAATAGCTACATTTCGTATACCCATAGGTTGTGAACTACTAAAGTCACAGGCTTGTGCTAAATGTCGTTGCATAGGTATTTTGAAATACTTTTTAGGCTGTACCATGATTTGTCTTAATACCATCGTTTAAAAATTATGGGCAAAAGGTTTTTTATTCCGATTTTTTTTAGTTTTTTGCTGATTTCTCAAAAAATGCTCTACGATTTCGGGTTAAACTTTTAAGTGTATAGCCCTTGAGATTCCTTAACATTTGACAATTGTAAAAGTTGTAAAAGTCAAGTTTTTAAGTTATTACCCACCAAAAATGCACACATTTACCAGTTAAAACCATCTAGCACCGCCTAAGAATTTATCTTTTTTTCCGTATCCAAACTTTAATTTTGGGTACTACAAATTTTAGATTATGTTAAACAGCTCAATATAAGATACTTTAGTTCTGCCACCTTTGGCTAGTTTAGCGGAAAACTGCTATAAATAGCTCATTTTCTTACTTCCGTAACTTGTGAATTTGGCAAAGTTTTTTTGAAATCTTTTTACTCTCTTCTTACGTGATTTATCAATGACAAATGAGAAGTGTAGCTTTTTGAGTGGTGTGGGTTTTATTAAGGATAGTTGTTTTGGATATATTATTATATATTCATACCTCAGGGAAATAAGTATATGTGCACTTTTTAATTTTATTTTATTTTCTCTAAAGTTAACGGTACAGCTTTTGTAAGTACGCAGTTTTGTATTCTTATCTTTTATGAACATCTCCTAATTTAATGGTCCTCTTTGGGCATCATTCGTTGTACCGTTTTTAATAACATGTGCTGAAACTTGTGTTTTTAATAGGAAATAAGTATATGTGCAAATTGAGATTATTTTGTTATTGATAGCGAGTAAGCTAAGAAGTGTGATCTAAAAATATTTTTTAATCAGCGGAACGTAAGTAAAATATATTGTTTATCCTTGTAGAATAAAATAATTAATATTAAGTTTGATTTTACGGTAGAATGCCACGTAGTATACATTTGTCAGAGGAAGATCGCGGCATGATCAAAGGACTGGCTGAATCTGGCCAGACCATTTCTTATATTGCTGCCAGATTAAATAGGCACAGGAATACAATAAGTAACTTCCTTAAAAATCCGGAAAGTTATGGAAAAATAAAGCGAAGCGGCAGGCCCACTGAAATCGACGAGCGGTGCAAGAGACAAATTCGGCGTCTAGCTGTTCAAGACAACAAGTCTTGCATGGAGATAAAAGGTCAACTGAATCTTGACGTATCCAAAAGACGTATAAACCAAATTTTGAACCAACAAAATGGTTACATATGGTTCACGCGACGCTGTACCAAGGCTATTAAAGCGTCACATAACCGCTCGTCTACAATTTGCTGAGCAATACAAATTTTGGTCGGAAGAGTTTAAAAAAGTTATATTTTCGGACGAAAAAAAATTTAATTTAGACGGTCCTGACTCCTGTCAAAAGTATTGGCGCGACAAAAGGCAACCACGACAGATCTGCCATAAACGAAATCACGGTGGAGGATCATTAATGGTTTGGGCCGGATTTGGATATGCTGGGAAGTCTCCACTTTGTTTTATACCGACTAGAACAAATGCAGAAATTTATATAGAGTTACTGGAAACTGTGCTCATCGAATTTGCTGGAGACCATTATGGGGATGAGTGGATATTCCAGCAAGACAACGCGCCAATCCACACAGCTCGTAAAACTAAAGACTTTCTGGCAGCTAGAAAAATACCGCTATTGCAATGGCCAGCGATCAGCCCAGACCTAAACCCAATAGAAGATCTTTGGGGAATACTTTCTAATAAAGTTTACAAGAATGGCCGCCAGTTCGACACAGTTAATGACCTCAAAAAGGCTTTGATCAAGGAATGGGATCAAATAAATCCGACAACTCTGCAAAACTTGGCAACTTCAATGCCCAATCGGATTAATCAAATTTTTATTAACCCTTTCGACCCCAACTTTTTCCCTGTAGAATTAAAAAATTTTTTTTTACTCTATTCGTTTTTTATTGGCCTTAGAAGTATTTGAGCAAAAATTTTAAGGCGCCACGCCCATTATTTTTGGCGCTACCGGAAGTTGCTTGTGAGCAACCTTGGGCAGTGGTGGTAAACTTAAAGAAAAATCCTTAGGTGACAGTTAATTTCTTTTATTTTAAAAATTTAAGTATGGTAACTTATAAAACAGTTTTTATTGTTGTTGCAGCAAAGGTGGACCTTACATTTATTGCATTTCGACATTGGAGTACCTGTCTTGCACAATCTGCAACGTCCTCTTTCAGCAAATACCACCCAATGTTCCAATTTATCGTAACGCAGAGAAGTTGTAGGATCGGGCTGAAACCTATATTTTTTGGATTGATTCGAAGACACACTGCTTGATGGAGACCCCAAGGATATGACTGAGCTTTCCCTTTGTGCATTTGATGGCCGTCCTCTCTTTTTTTCGAACAAAGTAGAGTCAGTACATTGTAGCAGCTCATCAGCAACTTCCATTTGAAATTTTATAAGCGGCATATACTTTTGGTTCGGGTTTATCATTTGAAAATGCTTTCTGTACAGTAGCCATGCATTTGTCATTGATGTTCCCAAGCACCAATAAAAAATTCTCATGTACCACTTTCTGGAACGGTGGTTGACTTTGTACAACTCCATGAGCATGTCCGCTAAATCGACTCCTCCCATACCCTTATTATACGAAGCTACAATAGCAGGCCTTGCTACATCAATGTAAGCTGTATCTTTTGGACTCCATCGTTTGCATATCCCAACTGGTTGATGGTCTTCACACGAAGATAGAAGTTGAACTGACTTATTGTCAAACCATTTTACACATGCAAGATTTTTGTTAACTTCACATTTTGTATCAAAAGATCCTCTTCCACGTTTTTTCAATTCTGCATCTGAAAGAAGTTGGCAATTGCTTATGCGATTTTTGCGGATAGTTCCAGTTGCAAATATGCCCATTTCCTTCAATGCAATCAAAAGACTAACTGACGTAAACCAATTGTCAAAATAAAGCTTGAAAGGTTTGCCTTCGGGAAGCCCTTTTGCTAAATATAATACTACATCCGATGATATTCCCAATCCAAAACAAGGGCAGGTGCCTTCACCAACATACAGCGTAAAGTTGTAAACTAATCCAGATGTTCCAGCACGAGTAAACATTTTCAGACCCCATTTGTGAGGCTTAGCTGGATTGTATTGCTTATATGACGATTGACCTGGAAACAAAATTTAAATTGAAGATATATTTTCTAGTAAAATTTAAATTTGAATACCTTTGTACGCAATGATTTGCTCATCAACGCTTTGATGCTCTTCTTGGGGTAGTTTACCGAAACTTTCTTTGAGAATGTCTAGTAAAGGGCGTATCTTGTACAGCTTATCATAATTCACATCTCCTTTTTTGGATTGTTTAGTGTTATCGTTGAAATGTAAACATTGTTTGATTTTTTCAAACCTTCCTCGTGGCATTGAATCTGATATAGCAGTAAGCTTTAACTCTTTTGACCAAGCCATTTTCAGTTGCGGAACTTTTATTACTCCCAAGTATAACAAAATTCCAATATATCGCTTGATAAGATCTCCGGTGCATTGAAGCTCTATGCCGTGCTCTTGCAACCCATACAAATTCGTTTGATTTGTTATCAAGTCAATTACTTTGATATCAAAAAAGGTGCAGAAATATTCTACAGGTGTCATCACGCTACCGACTTGGAGTTTATCGTTGCTTCCCAAATACTTTTTGGCCTTGTTCTCCATTTTAATGTCTTGGGATCAACTTTTTCAAAGCAACTCTTAGCCACAGCACTAGGTTCCTGGTTACATTCTTCTTTGATAAAGTTGTCAATATATTCAATTTCTATTGATTCTCCTTTGTCCACGATATCTTTTAAATTCTTCTCCAGCACTGCAGAGATATCTTCCATTTCATCACCACTTTCTTCGTCAGTGGAGGCATCCCAATCGAAGTTGATAATCCTCTCAATGACATTATTTGATAAACCTTTCTCTTTCGGTCTCATACTATGGTGTATATATATTCTGTATTCCAACGGCCCAAAGTTGCCCACAAGCAACTATACAACTTTGAAAATTCGTCACCTCGTTATTATTGAAAATAATTAAATTAAGTCTTAGCAAAGTTTTGCTTATTCATTGATTAACAATATTTCATGTATACTTTTAGCCTTTTTATATATATTTTATGAGTAAATCAGTCACTTTAAATATTCTTCAGAATTTCACAACAATTTTTTTTACGACGCACGTCTATTCTTTTGAAAACAATTTCGTCAAATGATGTGCAAATTCGATTTTTTTTTGATCACATTATGAGTACACACAAACAAGCACCGTTATGTCGAAGAATAAGCAGACAATAATAGAAGAAACGATTACCGTTAGCCGTTAAACATTTGAAATTGCTCACAGGCAACGCTGGGGTCGAATGGGTTAAGAAAGGAAAACATATAAATTATTAAGAAGTATATTTAAAATTGTTAAAAAATTGTTCAACTTGTATTTCGAATTTTCTTGCAGTATGCACATATACTTATTTCATATGAAAATAAAGTTCTTTATTTAATTTAAAGTTAATCTTAACGTTTACGAAAAATATATTGTTATTTTTTTGTTAATATGTACTCAAGCAATATAAAAAAAATTTAATCAAAAACCTAATATAATTATTTTATGATTTTTTTTAAAATAATTTCAATGCACATATACTTCTTTCCCTGAGGTATATACTCAAAGTATGGCTGGAAAAAACATCGGCGATGTATCGATACATCGATATCAATCCTTACCCATCACTACTTGGCAGGGAAGAATCTTGGTAAGCTAAACACATTTTTTATCAATTAAGTAAAATAAACTAAAATATACGATAAATTTGTTAATGTAATGTTTTTTTGTCTAATATAGTTCCCTGTTAAGAGGAAGAAAGTACGGTCCCAAATAAGCGGAAGATATATGGGCAATCTGCTGTATGGAACTATTTTGGCAAATCGTCTGATGGCAAGACAGCCAAATGCATTAAACCCTACCAAACAAGTGGCAATACGACAATCTGGTCTTAAATGCCATTCATCCCAATTCAACCAAAAGCGTATAGCCACAAAGACAGACGCCCTCAATTCTGTCAGTCAAAGTACGACACGTCGATTTTTTTGTGGTATTCGATTATAATGATATGGATAAAAATCATTTTTCAAAATTATAGCCTAGTACTCAGATCGGTTAAGAGTTTCACTAGTCGAAAAATCTTTTTCTTTTTAGTGTGACCGATGTTTTCAAAGTTCACCCGCAATGCATGTAGCATGGTCTTACTGTCAAGCGGCTGGGCTTGTTGCCAAACGGAAATCAAATCAATTGGAGAAATTTAAAAAGGAGGAGTCTGGTGGTTCACAAAGAAAGTAAAATAAAAACAAGGGAGAACGCTATAGTCGAGTACCTCGACTATCAGATACCCGTTACTCAGCTAAAGGGACCAAAGGGAAATGGAGATATGCAAGCAGCAAAGCGAGATTACAATGCGCCACCTACCGGCGGTTTACAGATTTAAGCGTGATGGGCGTTAGAGTGGGCGTGGCAACATTTTTTTTGGATCAATCGATAGGTATTGACGAGACCAATACATTTCAGTTAAAATTTTTTATCTAGCATAAAAATTGTGGGTGCCACAGGCTTGGGCGGTTTGTGGGCGTTAGAGTGGGCGTGGCATATTCGTGGCAAACTTGCGCTGCGTACAAGGCTACGGAATCTAAATAAGAAATCCCAGTACTCTATCTTTCATAGTTTCCGAGATATCCGCGTTCATACTAACGATTTTTTGAAGTTTGTGGGCGTTTATGTGGGCGTGGCAAATTTTGTTTGGGTCAATCGATAGGTATTGATGAGAACAATTCATTTCAGTTTAAATTTTTACTCTAGCATCAAAACTGTAGGAGCCACAGTTTTGGGCGGTTTGTGGGCGTTAGAGTGGGCGTGGCACTCTACTGAAACAAACTTGCGCTGCGTAAGAAGCTCAGGAATCTGCACGCCAAATCTCAATAGCCTAGCTCTCATAGTTTCCAAGATCTCAGCGTTCATCCGGACAGACAGACAGACGGACAGACGGACAGACGGACATGGCTAGATCGACTCGGCTAGTGATCCTGATCAAGAATATATATACTTTATGGGGTCGGAAACGCTTCCTTCTGCCTGTTACATACTTTCCAACGAATCTAGTATACCCTTTTACTCTACGAGTAACGGGTATAATAAATGGAATGTGCAACGAATGTTTTTATTTATGTAAATTTGTAGTTTAAAGCTTCCTTAACGTCCCACGAATGCTTCGCCATCTTTCCCGCGCCACTGCAGTCCAGCTCCGAGTCCCAATGGGCATATTGGACCTTAAGGAAGTGGGAGCCGGATTGGGAACGGGGTTGATCCGCTGATGCTGCAGGAAGTCGCCCAGCATCCTGGCCATGGCTTCTCCAACTGTTCCTTAGCGGGCGCCCTATTTTCCTCCTCCCTATAGAAGCCACCGCGTCCTCCAGCTCCGCTTAAGCTGCCAAGTAGCTGGTGGTTATGGTGTACGGAGTCCTAATGGAGAGGACTTCGGAGATCATATTACAGGTGGTTCTGCTAAAAAGATCCTTCTATTAGTGCAACGCAACCAAATTGTTTTGGCCAGATCTTACTTTCTTTGCGAGGACACGCTTGGCAGGATGTCCATGTAGACAGCGAAGTCCCACTCGGCATGTTCCTTCCCACTGGGATTCTCTAGAGGATCTCCTCCAGCACGTCAACTATTCTGCAGATTTGCCCCTGTTGTGGTATTGCTTCCTGTCGGTGAAGTCCACAATAATGGGCAACAGCTTGGATTAGGCGTCCTTTTTCATCTGCACTGACCTTCTTTAACCGTTTTTGGGGTTTTTCTTCTATTTAAAATTTTTGAATTCCCCACCGCTTCTGCACGAACACCGCCAAAGATTAAATTTCTTATTCTTTGGGCCGCGGCTAACGGCGTTCATCGAAAATTCACTCCCGAAATCTGGCATTTTTTCTGGTATTTCCTTAGCTTATCTGAGTACCGCGCTGAAAAACAGACCCGACGAAAAGCTTTAGCCGCCTGTTTGCCTCTCGCTTACTCCTATGGTTAGCTCCCGGTTTTCGTCGATGTGAGTACTAGGCTTATACCAAAAATAATTCGATGTATCGATACATCGATGTTTTTCTGAAAAACAAAAAATACGACGCAAATTGAAAGGACGCAAAGTGAGTTAGGATTTTCTATAGCAAACATGTAAAGTTCGAAGATGGGTTCCAGGGTTACAAAAATACTACTTTTTAAAAAGGAAATTGAGCAAAGTGATTATAAAAAAAAAATATTTACCTTATTTTGTAGACTTAGGTTGTTTTGATTTTATTTCACAAGTAACTTTATTTCGAGCGCGTTTCTCCTAAGTAATGCTTACAATGACA
Organism: Drosophila subpulchrella; assembly: GCF_014743375.2. NCBI lineage: Eukaryota > Metazoa > Arthropoda > Insecta > Diptera > Drosophilidae > Drosophila > Drosophila subpulchrella. The sequence continues at coordinate 1,235,561 of NC_050610.1, forward strand.
CTACATCAAGCAACCAAATTGAATAAGTGAGCCTAAACAAAAAAGGGGAATTCCCGCGTTTTAATTGCTAGCGCAATTAAGGTGTTGCCACCCTTTAAAAACATACTAACGACTTCATCCCAAAACAACGCAACATCGAAAATCTAACGACGCACAATGAAAATTAGTTCTAATTAAGAAGCGACGAAACTTCGAAAAAACGCAAAACGAAACGACGCAAAGCGAGGGATAGGTGTACAATATTCTAAACATTTCCACAATAAAAACCACGGTTCTACGACTTTTGGGAAAGTAGGTAAATTATATGATTGATGCTTAAACAAATAAAACACCTCTTATCGAGATAAAAACAAGAGATGTCGCACCTTCCAGCATTCTAGTTCCGGACAGACAGACAGAAGCCTGTTACATACTTTTCAATAATACAACATATCTTTTCCTCCTTCACTGAGTTACGAACCTACAAACTAAAATTAATGGGTCCTTTACAGCGGAATAAAAATAAAAACTCCATTACAGAACCATTAAGTCTTAAAATTTGAGATTATTTATTTTTGTGAAATTCAAATGACAATTTGAATTATTTTTATGGGGGAACGTACGCCTTGCGGATTTCTTCAGCCACAACGCCGCCCTGATTGGGGTGGTGCAGGGCGACTGATAGCTACCGGATTCAACGTTACCAGAGGAGCGAGATAGCTTTGCCAAGGCTTCCTCTAGCGCACCAGGAGTCATTTGCCGCATTTAGCAGAACAACATGATCACTGATTACTGATCCATTAGTTTGTTCTGTACTTTAAAAAAGTAAAACATTTTACCTGAAAAACTCCACTATGCAATTCAAATGTCTATGTCCAAATGACTATCACTTTATAAACAAATGTTTTTGAATTAAAACTGCGTTTGTGAAAACGATATCGGTCGGCACAGAAATCGTGGGCACGTAAAATATAAAATGGCATGAACAGTTGTAAAGAATTTAACTTACTTCGTGGTTTTTAATAATAATTATCTTAGTTCCTATCGATATCTCAGTCATCGATACACACCAGCAGCAATGTATCATGAAGCACGAAAAGGTAGCGTACTATTTTTACGCTCCTTTTTTACTGATCAAGAATTTTTGTATCATGATTATTGGCGCCGACCGGTAGAGATGCCATGGGTGTTGCCTTTAACGAAGCTTAGCCAACACCGAAAACAGAATTAGCCAATCTTGTAATCGAGGAAATACATGTTTCAATTAATCCTATCTTAACAAATAGTTTTACATGCCGCAGTCTTTTTGATCTCTCCAAGTCTCTTTGATCTCTCCAATCGGAATAAATCAAGGCGGAAGCTTTAGGCTTACCATTCACCATTTCATCTGACCGCACTTCGGTTTACAACACAATCTCACTAATATAACAAGTAGAAAAACCGCCTCGGGGCTGTTAAATTGCTGAAAACCAAAGATGTCGCTTTTCTCGACTAAAAGTAAGAGGGTAACTCTGGTCACTTGTAAACATGGAGAAAGAGGTAAGTGACAAACAAATTTTAAAAATTTAATTTTAATAACTAATTTGATTTATTTTATATTCTCACAGAAGCCGTCTGCTAAGAAGTTCTACTAAAAGGTTATTGAAGAATATACACCGTTTCGTGATGCTGGTGTGCAGTCAATAAAAAATAAAATGAATTACTGCAAGTCGCAATTCATTAAAGAGATCGAGTGGCACAACCAAGCTGGTGCAGGACTCCTTGAGGAGGGGGATAAGACATCGGTTGAAAGTAAGAGTTTCAACAGAGAATCCAATAAGTAATAACCATTGTATGTTTTTAGACTATTTAGAGAAGATATGTCCCCAATTCGAAAGGTTGCACGACATCTTCGGAAAACGTAAAAGTGTGGTGCCTCCAAAAGTTCTAGACTCTTTCGAAAGCGACTTGCAAGTCCGGGAAGGTTACGAAGAGGTTGCCGAGTTAGGCAAGAACTCGATTGATATGAGTAGCACCTTGAGGACCGATACTGAGCCAGTCGCCAAAATAGCCTCGTCAGAGCCTCCTTCGCTAACGGCAACAATGGCTAGAAGCAAAATTAGGTCGATGGCTGCTGATGTCTCAGAAATGCAAATGATGCAACAGGCTCGATTGGAAATAGAGAAAGATAAGCTAAATGGGAAAAGGAAAAGTTTGCCGAAATGCAGGAAAGCCATATTAGAATGGATAAGGAGAAGTTAAACTGGGAGAAGTCCAAACTCGAAAAGGATCTTACCTTTAATCAGCAGCAAGTGGACGGCAAGCAGAAAAGCGAGATTTAAATGAGCCACCTACCGGCAGAAGACAGATTTAAGCATTGTGGGCGTTAGGGTAGGCGTGGCAAATTTTTTTTTTTGGATTAATCGATAGGTATTGACGAGACCAATACATTTCAGTTAAAATTTTTTATCTAGCATAAAAATTGTGGGCGCCACAGGCTTAGGCGGTTTGTGGGCGTTAGAGTGGGCGTGGCATATTCGCATAACAAACTTGCGCTGCGTACAAGGCTACGGAATCTAAATATGAAATCCCAATACTCTATCTTTGATAGTTTCCGAGATATCCGCGTTCATATTTACGATTTTTTGAAGTTTTTGGGCGTTAAAGTGGGCGTGGCAAACTTTTTTTTGGGTCAATCGATAGGTATTGATGAGAACAATACATTTCAGTTTAAATTTTTACTCTAGCATCAAAACTGTAGAAGCCACAGTTTTGGGCGGTTTGTGGGCGTTAGAGTGGGCGTGGCACTCTACTGAAACAAACTTGCGCTGCGTAAGAAGCACAGGAATCTTTTCGCCAAATCTCAATAGCCTAGCTCTCATAGTTTCCAAGATCTCAGCGTTCATCCGGACAGACAGACAGACGGACAGACGGACAGACGGACATGGCTAGATCGACTCGGCTAGTGATCCTGATCAAGAATATATATACTTTATGGGGTCGGAAACGCTTCCTTCTGCCTGTTACATACTTTCCGACGAATCTAGTATACCCTTTTACTCTACGAGTAACGGGTATAAAAAGATTCAGCTCGAAAAGGAAGAGCGCCTAGAAATACAAATAATAAAAAAACAAAATTTGTTTCATAGACAAAAAAATATATTTACACATGAAAATGAAAATTAAACTTATTGTGAATTCTTTTCAGGTCTCAATTATTTTGCATATATGCACTTTGAAATATTTTTTCAAAAATCAATCGACTTTTTGCGCTCCCTTAGATGAACTTCCCTGTCGAATCAGGAACTTCATTAAATTGATTATCATCATCACAGTCCATTATGTCATCATGGCCACATAATAAAATGATATTATGGAGAACAGCGCCAACAAAAACCCAGTCGCAAACCACCAACAAACTTTTAACATTCTTTGCAATAATCTTTAGTTCTTTCAATCTATTGAATCTTTCTTTTAACATTCCGAAGCACTGCTCTATGCGTACTCTGTATCTGCTAAAAGTTCTATTAAATTCATACCGGGTAGTACGTGTAAGGTCAGTTGAATTGGCACGAAAGAGGCTTATAACTTGCTCAGACAGTTAATAGGCACTGTCTCCGGCGATACATTGGTCACCATTAAAAAAAGGTCTAGCTTTGTATAGAGTGAACAGTTTTGAAAAATGCGGCTGTCATGAACACCAACCACCAAGTGTCTAATGAGCTTCCGATGATCTAGCGATGCAGCTTGCATTTTTATAGAATGTCTTTGCTTCCTGAAGTAACACGAGTCTGCATTTTCTACTGGTTTTTCCGCCAGGGGAAGATCACTGCCATGTCCAATACAAAATGGTAATTCGTCCAATATTTTTTGTACAATCGGCACACGTTCTTCCAAGTCCGGTCAATACAAATATGTTTTAGCTATTTTTAAAATAGCCTTGAATACTCAAAATGTAGCTCTCATTATAGCGCCACCATCTCTCTGAACTTCCTTCTCCGTAAGAGCCAAGGCGATACAAAACTATCATCAACTGTACCTTCACAAGGAGTTGCAGATCGGATCGTATGGAAGTAAAGACATCATGATGTTGTATTAGGTTAATAATAAAATCAAAAGCCTTACAGTTCATCCGCTTAAACTATTTAAAACGACCTTCGTCAACGTTCCGTTTTTGGGTACAGAATGTGGCACATTTGGAGCCCCATATCGAAACGCTTCAGCAGAGCACTAGTGTTTCTATTAAACTATTCTGTTCGCGAAGTGATTCCTCTAAAAAAAAGACGTCTTATTAATGTATCTGATAGGATGCTGCCTGTTAGCAGTTCTAATAGTTTAGTTTTTATACCCGTTACTCGAGAGTAAAAGGGTATACTAGATTCGTCGAAAAGTATGTAACAGGCAGAAGGAAGCGTTTCCAACCCCATAAAGTATATATATTCTTGACCAGGATCAGTAGCCGAGTCGATCTAGCCATGTCTGTCTGTCCGCTAAGATCTCGGAAACTATAAGAGCTAGGCTATTGAAATTTGGTATGCAGATTATTAATTTCACAATTTTCATGCTAGCGAAAATTTTTTGGCTATACTTCCGATTAGCTCCAACGCCCGATTTTGTTCAAACTTTCTACATTGAAAACCGTTAATTTTTTCGTTTTTTGCTGTTTTTTCCGAAAATATAAGGAAAATCAAAAATGTTTCAGACAAGAACAAAAGATATTTATAAAACGTATATTTTTTGTTATAACCATTTTTTCCGAAAACCTAATGGTTTTCGAAAAAAACCTAAAAGAAATATTTTAAATATATTGCAATATCCCGCCATTAAGATGGCGTCAGATAGTTTCGATTAATCGATAACAGCATTTTTTTTGTATGATATATTGTGCTTATGTTCCTTTTTCCCAGTTAGCGAAATGTACAAGTAAAAAAAAAGAATGAGGTTCACACATACATACCGAGTATAGTAAGACCCGAGAAAGTAAAGCGCCGCAGGGAAAAATATTTTCAATCAAAAATCGCACCTATTTTCGCTATAAATGCATGAGTTTTAAGTTTGATAATTTTTTCGCTTTGAACTCTTTACTTGGCAATACATTAACTTTCATCTTAGCTCTGTCTGTTTCTGTCCAACTATAAAATTCTATGCGATCAATTTTGTAAGTATCAAAAACTTCCTGAATTTTACCGGAAAGCGCTTTCGTCCCAGGACAATTTAGGCATTCATTCAGGTGGCATTTTGAATTGTAAGTTTCACATATTGTTAAATTGATAAAATCTTGAAAACGTCGTAGTTGATGAGCACTATCTACAGTCAGATAACGAAAATTGGCTGACTCTGTATGGATTCCACTAGCACCAGCTAGAATGCAATGCTTAGGCCGAAGTTTAGCAAACGCCGAAAAACTAACTTCAAGTCCGATGTTTTCTTGCTTGAACGACCGATGCATTTCCTTAATCGATTTCCTTAATTGATCGCTTTTGAACTTGTTTTCGTGACCTATCAAATTGCTTCACCGAAAAATAGTCGTTCCTCCCAGGCATTTCTCCACTGTTTTCATCTTTTTCATAAAAAAGTATGATCTTGTCTAAAAGGTGGTTTGCCATTTTTTTTCCAACTCTTATGTTCGGTGCTGCCATAACTCCACTTTCACTTGCCAAAGTTGGCTATCTTATAAGCGCTTCAGCTCTCAGGAACCAATGGCAATAGCTGAATTTGATCAGATTTAGTCATGTCCGGAGAATCTAATTTATCCTTTAACTGTTTGAGCATTTATCTGCCGGCCTTTTCGTAAAATTGGTTTGTTTCCTCTATCTGGATATTTTCTTTCAATTTTATACGTTTTGCTGACGATATATCGGGAAAAGATTCACTTTCTGCATCAAGGTCAATACTAATCAATATTACATCTTCGTCAGCTAATTTGCTAATTGACTTTCTGCACGAGTCGCAGATTTTTGATCCGACCAATGCGGGAACCTTAGCGCTTAGTGCATTTGAAACATTGCGAATGCCAAAGTTTTTATGATTTCTTTTATTGAATGGATTGATGCACCGGTTTTTGAAAATTTTCGTTTTTCTATTGATCAGAACTTTAAAGCACAATTAAAAACGATTCCGTAGATTTTACTTTTAAATGGTAGCCCTTTTCCAATTTATCTCATCTTAATATTATTGTCAATGATCCTATAAAAAATTAATTCTACCAGCGCAAGACAAACAATAAAGTTTTCCGACTTGTGCCAATCGGATATCTTGCATTTTCTTGTGTCACGGGCTGCTACGCAAAATAAATTTGGTGTACGTACAATATCTCTAGGCTAGTCGCGTCGTTTAAGAAGCGCGTAGAACGGTCAAAAGCAGTACGTTACACCATAATTTTAAAATAATAAAAAGAAAAGACTGCTTTGATTTTTATTTAACATAAACTGTTTTAATTAATTCTGGGAAAACCCATGGAGGTCCCACGTCAAAATTTGTAGGGTTCAACAAGGGTTATGTATAGAAAATTATACAAACTTTTTATAAAAATTAAAAATGCCGATTTGCAGCAAACCGCGTTCTTTTTTAAGTTTGGACTATAAGTTGCTTGGAAACTTTTATGGGAGCTATTTTTATCTGAAAGGTTGGTAAAAATAATAATTAAGGAGTATTTTTTTTTACACCATGTAATTTAAAGTTATACATATTCTAAAAAAAAAGTCATCCCCATATCTTTGCTTCTATCAAATGGATAAATAATTCTTTTTTTTTAATCCTATATAAATGGTATAATATCGTGATAAAAATATGAAACCGTTTTGAGACCATAAAGAAAATCTCGATAATTTTCACAAAGAAACACTTTTTCGTTTAGTTTAGCATGCAGACGAGAAAACTGTCCTTAATGTTAAAATAAGAATTGAACCCAAATACACAAAATACGCAAGCCAAATAAAGTGTAATTTAAAAAATGTACAACAAAATTTTAAGAGTGCATATGTTTTATGCTTGTTTTAGAGAAATTATGCAGTGAGCTATTCTGATAATTTTTCTTGTTGTACTTTATGAGAGCTAGGCTATTGAGATTTGGCGTGCAGATTCCTGAGCTTCTTACGCAGCGCAAGTTTGTTTCAGTAGAGTGCCACGCCCACTCTAACGCCCACAAACCGTCCAAAACTGTGGCTTCTACAGTTTTGATGCTAGAGTAAAAATTTAAACTGAAATGTATTGTTCTCATCAATACCTATCGATTGACTTAAAAAAAAGTTTGCCACGCCCACTTTATCGCCCACAAACCGCCCCCAAACTTTAAAAAATCGTAAATATGAACGTGGATACCTCGGAAACTATCAAAGATAGAGTATTGGGATTTCATATTTAGATTCCGTAGCCTTGTACGCAGCGCAAGTTTGTTATGCGAATATGCCACGCCCACTCTAACGCCCACAAACCGCCTAAGCCTGTGGCGCCCACAATTTTTATGCTAGATAAAAAATTTTAACTGAAATGTATTGGTCTCGTCAATACCTATCGATTGATCCAAAAAAAAAATTTGCCACGCCTACCCTAACGCCCACAATGCTTAAATCTGTCTTCTGCCGGTAGGTGGCTCATTTAAATCTCGCTTTTCTGCTTGCATATCTCCATTTCCCTTTGGTCCCTTTAGCTGAGTAACGGGTATCTGATAGTCGAGGTACTCGACTATAGCGTTTTTCCTTGTTTTTAAAGTGGTATCCCGCTTAGGCATAGTTCACGAGCTCTTAGATTTTAATAAAAATATCAAATGCCCTGGAGAGCATGAGCCAGCAGTCTCAAAGAAAAGTCAAATCAGCAAAAATGCAGAGAGACGTGTATTAACCAGATCAATTTCAGATCAAAATCAAATATAATTTTATAGATCAAAATCGTCTTTACCATTCTCCTCTGATATTAAATTTCGGTAGTACGATAGTTGTTTATTGATCATTTGATCGTTGCCAATAAGAGCCCTGTTTGCGTTGGCATTATTTGGTTAATAATTTATTATTTATTTAACTTAATTATTTATTTAATTTATTCCTAAATTCAAAAGCAGTGGAGCCTTTGATTTCCTTTTTCGCCAAAAACCGATTTATAGGCCTGCACTGCGTTATTTTTTTTACATTAATGGAATGTTTTAATTCAATTCTATTTGAATAAATTTTAACATTTCCATTATATGATCCTTAACATTTAAAGAAGTTGAAGGATGGATCCTTGCAATATCCATAAGCTGTGTACGATGCCTTATTAAGACGAATAGACTTAAAGTTTATCGAATAAGCATTGTTAACAGAAAAAAAATGTTCTCTTATAACGTGCTCATGCTCTGTTTCGCTGTGAACTTTGCACAGCATTTAAGAACTGTTTCTTGAAATTCCTGAATTTGAGTTTCAGCAATTACAATTTAACATATCTCTGGTAAGCGATCCCGATTGGGATTGAAATTTTTCATTTCAACGTCAACAATTAAACTCACATTCCCAATCCGACAAGTTTTTCGAAGACACTTTAATTATGCTTCAATATGACTTTCGTCTATCGGATTGGGAATTGAAGAAGAACTTAAAGAAATATAAGGATCAATTTCTAATCGTAGTTCGTCTTCACAGGACATAGAACTTGGGAGGGGAACATCTGATAGTTCAGATATTGGTGCCTCTGCCTTCTCTTCCAATAAAGTTTTTTCATTTAAATAAAACTTTTGCAGAACTCTCTTGTAGCTCAAGACAATTTTTTTCTGCCATTTTTTGGACCATTTTTATGTATAAAACTAGCTCTGTTGGCAGCACAAACATTTTTACGTATAAACGTAAAAACACGTTCATATTCATTATCGGATAAATGACCTGACGTCCCCATAACTTCTTGTCCTAAATAGAGCTGGAGAACAATCGATGGTGAGACCATCGATGGTTTTCGATTGTTTTAGAAAAACTATCGATGGTTTAAAAAAAAAAAATTAATTAAAAAAAACGCCAAAAATTTCTATTTTGAGATCAAATTCTTTATAAGTCAAAATTCTTATTAATAAATAACAACTGGTCTACAGTTTTGGACTTAAGCGCGCATCGACGGTCTGAAATTATTTGTCCTGCCTTACTAAAAGTCCTTTCGGAGGCACAGGAGGATGCTGGGACGCACAGATATTCTTTAGCGAGGGCCTTGAAGGCTTGAAAATCATCATTGGTCATCTGAAAAAGACTTTTTTGCTTAATCTGTACAAATAGTTATACATGTCTAATACTAACCTTCCAGTGTAGTAAAGGGTCCTTGCTTTCATCATCGTTTTTTTCTCAAAGGACTGCCGCATTAGTATTATTGAATCTGCCCTGTTTGATGTAACTTTATTAGACAGTTTACCTTGCAGGTAACGGTAAAAGCTTGGTTGTGGTGGTGCTGGAGCTGTGGAACTAGCATTCGAATTCATAGACAATATTTCGTAGAGCTTCGACTCCAAAGCCTTAGCAGCTTGTTCAGCATTCGATGGTAGAAAAAAGCCTTCCTTTTTGAAGCGTGGATCTAGCAGTGTCGCAATTCTAATTCAATTCAATTCAATTCATAATGATAAAATCGTTCTTTGATACGAACTTTGATCAAGTCATGAGCATCCTGAGCCGCTTTCGAAGAGCACTTTATTAAATTCATTTTTTGATACAACTCGGCAATTATTGGTATAATTAGTGATACAGTGACCGTTTTATCCGCTGAGGCTTGTTTGCTTGCATCATTAAACGGTGACATTATTGCGCACAGTTCTTTTAAAATCTCAATTTCTTCAATTGAAAATGGCTGTGGGGCCTTTGCTGTGTTTACCAAAACATAGGAAATAGCGTCATGAGTCTTGAGGATTCTTTCCATCATAAAAAAAGCGCTGTTCCACCTTGTAGGAACTTCCTGTATTAAAGTATGTGGCACACTTACGGCCTGCGCTATCTTAAACTTTTCAGTAGCTATTGTGCTGCTTTTAAAAAAAGTTACGATGCGTTTACACTTGTTCATAATCTCAGAAAAACTTTCACTTTCAATACCTCCTGGACGAGCAAGTTTAGAGTATGTGCGAAGCACGGCAGATGTTTAATTTTAAGGAGATCGCAAGCTTTTTTCATTGTAGCATCATTGTCCGTCACTATCGTAGTAATCTTGTGCAGCACGGACCATTCTAAAAAAATGTCCTGTAATGTCTCCGCAACATTGGCGGCAGTGTGATTGGTTGGACTTAAAAGCTTTCTGGTGGCAAGGACGGCTGATTTCGTTGAAAAATTGGAATCAATAAAATGACATGTCACTGTAATGTAGCCCTCATTGGCTCTTGATGTCCAACCGTCTGTTGTCACACTTATTTGTATTTGCCAATATTGACATTAGCTTGCTTTTTAAAGATTGATATTCCGATGGAAGCATTTTGTCTCGAAAATATGTTTTGCTGGGCATTTTATACCGCGGGTCACAATACTCTACTAAATCTTTAAAACCATTATCAGTTACTACACTAAATGGCTGCACATCCCGCGCAATTATGAGCATAACCCTTTTGTCAATCCCTACTTTCCTTACAGAATCATTGGAATACAAATTTTCTTTTTCGAAAAAAGTGGAAAACGATGCCTGCGCAGCATTATCGTTCGGCTTGTGATAGCCGGGATGTGTAGCCTCCGGCTCGCATAGTTTGTTTGCTGATGCTGCAGAATAAAATGTTAATGTTAAAAGTTGTCACACCAAAGTGCACTGAAAACACGTGGATTTATAAGCATTACACATGCACACATACACGCACATGTACAAGCGCTTACTTACTTTTGAGAAACTTGTCCATAATCCATTCCAGGCCACTGCCAGCACCAACACCACCACTTTTAAGCTATTAAAACAATATAAATATAAGTTAACTGTGCAATCAATTTTACATTTTTATGTACTTACATATTAATTCACTTGTTCGCTTGCCAACTCCCGCTAAAAAAGTGATGGGAAAAGCATAAAGTGATGGGCAAAAAAAAAAAAGGAAAACCATCGATAGTGAGAAAAAACAATCGACTTTCACGAAATTTTGAGACAATCGATACTATCGATGTTTCCATCGATTGTTCTCCAGCTCTAGTCCTAAAGCGGCTTCTATGGCCTTAAATAAATTTAATGGTTTGTTTCTGAAAAAATATATAAAAATAATTATATAATAAACGGCACTATATTTTTATAGAATTTAAAATAATATCTATGTCTGTGGATTTTTGGTAATTATACCCGTTACTCGTAGAGTAAAAGGGTATACTAGATTCGTCGGAAAGTATGTAACAGGCAGAAGGAAGCGTTTCCGACCCCATAAAGTATATAGTGACGTGTCTGCACTGCGATTTCTCAACGGCCACCAGTTTAAAGAACGAAACCGTTCACAAATAAACAGAATCGCCAATTTCGGCTTTGATTAAAAACGATACAGAAGCTCGAGATCCCGCAATGCAAACAAAGAAAATTGATTAAGTCCGAATGTCAACAATGACGTAATTCCATAAACGTAAAAATCCAATAAGATCGCAAAATCTAATAAGACCGAATTATGTAAACATAAACAAAGAAGTGGCGATCGCATCATCCACTTGCGATTGCGTCACCTAATGCACTAACAGTAAATTCTAAGACGCAAACCGAGGTTTCATTCTAACCAATTCTGTAACATACAATTAGTCTTTTTCCAACGTTCTAATAAAGAATAACCAACCAATATAAAAAAATCTCCTGGTTTTTTCTTCGACCGACTCATGTAAATGGCGCAGTCGGTAGGATCACTTTAAAAAAAAATATCCTTGCGAAAAAACAAAGTCAGTAGCTTACTGATCAATTAAAAGGATATTTCTAAACAACTAGGATATCCAGATCAGCGCGTGGAATTGCCCACAAGTAAGCAATTTATTCGACTAGCTCGGAAGTGCAACTAAGAGATCCGCAAAAGAACCTAAGTGCAAATTAAAGGCACTGAACAAAAAATATAAAAAATTAAATTTCAATCGACTACTGAATAAATCCAATTCGGTCAGTAATAAAGTTGAGTGGAATTTAATTAAACACAACAAAATGGACCAACAACCACCAGCTCAAGGGCAACCACAAATTGGTGTGGCACCCAACCCATTGACGGAGCAAAACTTAAATCAGCTTTTGTCCCAGATCCGGAATATTCCAACGTTTGAAGGAGATCCATCTACCCTAGGAACCTTTGTCAGAAGAGTTAACTACCTTTTGCGTCTGTATCCTACAACCAATGATCGACAGACAAGCGTTATATTTGGAGCAATTGAACTTCAAATCACCGGTGATGCCCAGAGGATTCTGCAAGTTCTACAAGTCAACAACTGGCCAGATCTTAGAGCAGCCCTAATCGACGAGTACAAAACGCAAACACCTGTGGAGGAACTATTAAGGCGATTATACAATACTAATTTTCAAGGTAATCTAAGAAAATTTTGTAACGAGATCGAGCTTAAGCAGTTAGTTATAAGCAACAAATTAGAACTTGAGGGAAATCCAAATGAATTAATATTGTACACAGAAGCAATGTTTAGGACTACAAAGAACCTAATACAACGAAAATTACCTGATAGAATTTTTATGACATTAGCAAGAAGCGATATTTCAACAGTACTTAAACTGAAACAAGCGGCTCAGCAAGAAGGGCTATACGAAGAAAATGAAAATTTAAAACATTATAACATCAATGTTAATAAAATTCAAAAGCATCAACAAACAAATTATACACGTAACCCCTACCCTTTTACTAATTTGTACAACACCCAACAATTTAATCCTGGCCCAGCTCTTTCAATTCAACCACACCCCAACCAACCCCAAAGAATGGTTCCACAAAATTATAGGTTCCAATCGAATAACCGAAATAATACTTTTGACCAAAATAGGGGAAGTTACCAAGAGTTTCGAAGAAATTTAATTCAGGGACAGCAAAATAATACAATGAATCAAAGCCAACAGCCAAGTGGACGATCGGGCTCAGTACCCAACCAATCACAAAAGAGAGTCAGAGAAAGTAATAGTGGACAATCAAGAATGCAAGTAGACGAAAATTATCAACAAAATAAGGAGTACAAAGAAGATGTTTATAATGAAAATGAAAATTTTCCAATGCAAGCCTCGGACCAATTACATACATAGAAATAACTATAAATAATCATAATTATCGTTGCCTCGTCGATACCGGTTCATCAATTAACTTAATGAAAAAGAATTTTCTCAACGGGAGCATACATAAAGATCCGACAATTATACGCACTATGACAGGTCATTATGAACTAAATGAATTTGTAAAAGTTGCACCTAATAGTTTATTTACTCAAGAACAAATATTTTATATTCACGACTTTTCTTCCAATTATGACATACTACTAGGGCGAAAGTTACTAGAGGCAAACCAGGCAAATATTGATTATTTAAATACTCGCACTACTATTAGTGGCCGCATTTTTTTACACAAAAACATTAGTTTGAAAAATCCAACACAAATAAACGATTTTGAGGCATTGCTAAAATCTAAAAATTATACTGATGAAATAAATTATGCTGTTCAAAATGAATTAGCAGAGGGAAAAAGATATCGCTTAGAACACTTAAATGAAGAAGAAAAAGTTAAATTATTAAAATTAATTAACCAATATAAATGCACTCAATATCGTGATGGTGAAAATTTGACCTTTACGAATGTTGTTAAGCATGAAATAAAAACTCATCATGAAAATCCAATTTATAAAAAACCGTATGGGTATCCTTTTTCATTTGAAAAAGAAGTTGAGTCTCAAATACAGGATATGTTAAAGCAAGGAATAATTAGGCACAGCCAATCACCTTATTGCAGTCCATTGTGGATAGTACCAAAAAAAGAAGATGCTTCAGGTAAACAAAAATTTAGACTTGTAGTAGACTATAGGGGCTTAAATGAGATCACTATTAGTGATAAATTTCCCATTCCCAATATGGACGAAATACTAGGCAAGCTAGGACGGTGTCAATATTTTACCACCATTGATTTGGCTAAAGGTTTCCACCAGATCGAAACGGACCCAAATTCCATAAACAAAACAGCGTTTTCCACAAAGTACGGACACTACGAGTACACACGAATGCCATTTGGATTAAAAAATGCACCTGCAACTTTTCAGCGATGCATGAACAATGTCCTTCGTGAATTGATAAACAAGCATTGCCTTGTATACTTGGACGATATAATTGTTTTCTCTACGTCTCTTGACGAACACCTTACTTCATTAAAAATTGTTTTCGAAAAACTTAAGAACGCTAATCTAAAATTACAACTAGACAAATGTGAATTTTTGAAAAAGAAACAGAATTTTTGGGACACATAGTTGGACCAAACGGTGTAATGCCAAATCCAGAAAAGGTTAAGGCAATCAATAAATTTCCAATTCCCAAAACTCAAAAAGAAATAAAATCATTTCTTGGTCTTTGCGGTTATTACAGAAAATTCATTCCAAACTTCGCAGACATTTCAAAACCTTTAACTAAATGTTTAAAAGCTGGTTCTAAAGTGACATTCAAAGATGATACATTTATTGCAGCATTCAATAAATTAAAACAACTTATCATAAACGATCCCATACTGATTTGTCCAGATTTTGGAAAAAGGTTTCAATTAACTACTGATGCTAGCAACTTTGCATTAGGAGCAGTTCTTTCTCAGGATAACAAACCAATCAGTTACATTAGTAGGACTCTAAATGCACATGAAGAAAACTATAGTACAATTGAAAAAGAATTATTAGCTATAGTATGGGCAACAAAAACCTTAAGACCCTATTTATTCGGAAGAAGATTTGAGATATTAAGTGACCATAAGCCGTTAGTCTGGCTAAACAATATCAAAGAACCTAATATGAAACTGCAAAGATGGAAGATAAGGTTAGGAGAATATGACTTCGAAATAAAATATTTAGAAGGAAAGCAAAATCACGTAGCCGATGAATTGTCAAGAATCAAAATTAACGAAGTATACTATGGCAGTAACAAAGCAACAGCACATAGCGCTGAAGAAGATAATGAAAATTTAATAAAAATTACTGAAAAACCAATCAATCATTTCGCAAGACAGGTAGAAATGATTCGAAGCAATAAAGAAGGTGAAGAAAGTGAAAATTATTTTAAGAAAATCAAGATTAAAATAATGTTTAATGAATTAAACATCGAAAAAGCTAAGCAAATATTAATAAAACACTTTTGTACCAAGTCAAGTGCACTTTACATCGAACACGACTCTGATTTTGAAATCATTCAAGAAGCTTTTAAACAGGTTATGAACACTACTACAAAAATTGTAAGAGCAGTAATTAAATTACAGGACATAAAAACTTACGCTGAATTTAAAGAAATTATTGTTAGCAACCACGAAAAACTATTGCACCCAGGAATTGAAAAAAAGGAGGACCCAGATCAAGACCCAGCGCTTTGACTTTCATCTTTCTGACATCAATGTTAATAATAATGATGCCAATGGGTAACAACCAATTTATAGAAATTAACCATATAAAATCATACAATGGCTATTTATTATTTATGACCGACACAATCAACATCCCAGATAGTTTTGAATACCATTGCTTCACAATTAATATTACAAAAACGGAAGAAACTTACAAAAATTTGCTATCACAAGCGTTTGGCTTTAAGGAAATAATACAGAATAAATATTTAACGGAAAAACTACAAAGAGAAATGAATGGGTTATAAATTGTTAAAAGCAACAAAAGAGGATTAGCTAATTTTGTAGGAAAAGCTTACAAATATCTTTTTGGAACATTAGATAATAATGATAAAGAAGAATTAGAAGAACAAATCAATGTAATAGCTCAAAACAGTGTACAGGTAAACGAACTAAATAATATAATCGATACAGTTAACAAAGGCATCGATATAATAAACAAGCATCTCGAATACAACGAAAACGAAAAAATACTTGAATTATTGATTTCACAATATAACTGGACAAATTTAAATAATTGCTTGGATATTGAAAGTGCTACGGAACTATTTTATAGTGTCCTAAACTCTTTTTTCTGTGAATGTGTTCCTGATAGTTTTGCTCCTAAGTTAGACAGGCCTCCTTGGTTTACCAATCAGTTGCAAAGACTTAGAAACCTAAAAACAAACTTCTATAAAAAGTACAAAAAGTCGGGTAGGCCATCCGATTTTTCAAGATATGTGGTGGCTCGTACTAATTTTAATGTACTTAACAGTCATTGCTATTCCATGTATTTGAACCGATGTAAATTTGAATTTTCAAAGGATCCAAGGCAGTTTTATAACTTTGTCAATGCTAAGCGAAAGTCTTCAGCATTGCCATCATCTGTACGATTAAACTCTATTGAGGCATCTACGGATCCCGAAATTGCAGATTTATTTGCTGAATTCTTCCAATCTACTTATAGTTCTGTTTCTTGGTCTAATTCTAGCTACCCTAATCACTTAAACAGGGCAAATTGTATTTTTTCTCCTGTAATCACCGAAAGTTCTCTCTTAACTGATTTAGAAACTATAACGCCAACCTATTCTCCGGGGCCAGATGGACTCCCTGGGTGTGTTCTTAAGTTTTGTGCCCGAACTATTTGTAAACCCATTCTTAAACTTTTCAATTTGTCTATCTCATCATCTGTTTTTCCTACTATCTGGAAAGATTCTTTTATTATTCCACTCCACAAAAAGGGTGCGAAGGTTAATGTTCAGAACTATAGAGGAATCTCCAAATTGTCTGCAATTCCTAAAATATTTGAACGCATTATTACCTCTCAGTTGCAACATTTGTGCTCCTCTTTAATATCGCCGTGTCAACATGGTTTTGTTAAGCGAAGATCGACCACCACTAACCTGCTCGAATTGACATCTTTTGTAATAGATGGGTTTAACGAAAAATTGCAGACAGATGTTATATATACAGATTTTAGTAAAGCCTTTGACTCTGTAAACCACTCTCTTCTTTTATTCAAATTAGATCAGCTCGGGTTTCCGAATAATCTGTTAACTTGGATTTTAAGTTATTTGAATGGTAGATCTCAGAGGGTTTTATTCAAAAACGCTGTTTCCAAGATGATCAACGTGACATCTGGAGTGCCTCAGGGCAGTCATTTAGGCCCTTTGCTGTTTACTCTGTTTATAAATGATCTTCCCTCTATAGTAACTCACTCTCGTGTACTAATGTATGTTGATGATGTTAAGCTTTGTTTTTCATATAATAATATTGAGTCTGGTTTCTGCTTGCAGTCAGACATTAATATATTCCAGGAATGGTGTCAGTACAACCTTTTGAATTTAAACTATCTTAAATGCAACGTTATGACTTTTTATAGGGGTACGCCAACGTTCATAAGTTACTCTCTTCAGAACATGTCCCTGAACCGAATATACTCAGTAAACGATTTAGGTGTTCTCCTAGATCCTAAACTTAAATTTGACTCCCACATAACCTCTACTGTAAATAAAGCTATGAGTGTTCTTGGGTTTATAAAGCGTTGGTCTAAAGAATTTGATGATCCATACACTACCAAATTATTATTTACCTCCCTTGTCCGTCCTAATTTGGAATACTGTTCTTCCGCTTGGAGTCCTCAGTATCAAGTGCACATTGACCGTATAGAGTCAGTACAGAAACAATTTCTTCTTTTTGCCTTACGTGGTTTGAACTGGGATCAAAACGTCAGGTTGCCTTCTTACTCGAGTAGATTGCTTTTAATTAATTTGCCTAGTCTAGTAAGCCGTAGAACTATGCTTGGTACTATTTTTATGAATAATCTTATCAGAGGCGATATTGATTCTGTAGATTTGGTAAGCCGCCTTACTTTCAATGTTCCTGTTAGACTAATGCGAAACTACTATCCTATAAACTTGCCACGATGTTCATCTAATTTTAGTCAGCATGAGCCTTTTCGCGTTCTTTGTAATAATTATAACAACCTATATCATTTAATTTGTTCCTCAACCTCTATCCCTGTATTAAAAACTAAAATCTTAGCTCATTTGCTTTAGTCTTGTTGATCTATGTTTTGTCCTGTCCTTGTTTGTTCTATGTACCTTCCTCGCGAACCGTATTTGCCCGAAATAAAAATGGGCCCGCGCGTAACAAGCACGTGCTTGGTGTCGTTTGGGCCACTTGTTTGTACTGCTCTTAGTGCATCAACGTTCAACAAATAATAATAATAACATTTCGCAGAATACATTGAAGACCTGGAAATGGGAATGCAGTTAGCAAGATTAGGAATATTCAATCCAAAGTTATTAAAACACGACTACTTGACAAACATTAATTCTGAGATACTTCTGAACATAAAAACCTCAACTTGGCTTAGGTCAGATTCAAACGAAATTTTAATTATATCCCACATACCCAGAGAAATAAAGAAACTTCCCGTATACGAAATATTACCTTATCCAGATGAAAATAATAAAATATTACAAGATAACACCCAAAACAAATATTACGTATACAGAAATAGTTTGTATAACAAAGAAACAAAAAAAACCTGTTACCAACGCATGTCTTTTAGGTCTTGTTAATCAAACAAATACTAGTTGCAGGTTCACAAAAACGCTATTAACTACCCAAATTAATTATGTCGAACCAAATATCATAGTTACATGGAATTTGTCAAAAACTATACTAAATCAAAATTGTATTAAAAAAGAAATTGTTATTGAAGGAAACAATATGATCAAAATACACAATTGCTCAATTGAAATTAACGATTTATCCATAAGCAATTATAATTCTGACTACACACAAAGCATATACACAAGAAATAATGTCACCAAATTAGACCCAATATCATACATCCAAGCAAAAGAAATATTTTTTGAACAAAATAAAGAAAACCAGATTTACAAAATAATTGTAATTGTAACACTGGGTCTCTTAATATTAAGTGTACCACTGTACCTATTTTATAAATTTAAGGAAATACCTAAAAGAATACTTATAAAATACAATAACACAAAAGGTGACGACCCAACAATAGAAACACAAGAGTTACAAGAAATACCACAACTATACCCCAAAATCACATAAATAACCATACGATTTTGTCTAAGTGATGGGGGAGTGACGTGTCTGCACTGCGATTTCTCAACGGCCACCAGTTTAAAGAACGAAACCGTTCACAAATAAACAGAATCGCCAATTTCGGCTTTGATTAAAAACGATACAGAAGCTCGAGATCCCGCAATGCAAACAAACAAAGAAAATTGATTAAGTCCGAATGTCAACAATGACGTAATTCCATAAACGTAAAAATCCAATAAGATCGCAAAATCTAATAAGACCGAATTATGTAAACATAAACAAAGAAGTGGCGATCGCATCATCCACTTGCGATTGCGTCACCTAATGCACTAACAGTAAATTCTAAGACGCAAACCGAGGTTTCATTCTAACCAATTCTGTAACATACAATTAGTCTTTTTCCAACGTTCTAATAAAGAATAACCAACCAATATGAAACAAGGAAGAACGCTATAGTCGAGTACCTCGACTATCAGATACCCGTTACTCAGCTAAAGGGACCAAAGGAAAATGGAGATATGCAAGCAGCAAATGCGCCACCTACCGGCGGTAGACAGATTTAAGCGTTGTGGGCGTTAGAGTGGGCGTGGCAAAGTTTTCTTTAAATCAATCGATAGGTATTGACGAGACCATTACATTTAAGTTAAAATTTTTTATCTAGCACGAAAATTGTGGGCGCCACAGGCTTGGGCGGTTTGTGGGCGTTAGAGTGGGCGTGGCAAACTTTTTTTTAAATCAATCGATAGGTATTGATGAGACCAATACATTTCAGTTTAAATTTTTTATCTACCATGAAAATTGTGGGCGCCACAGACTTGGGCGGTTTGTGGGCGTTGGAGTGGGCGTGGCATATTCGCGTAATAAACTTGCGCTGCGCTCAAGCCTACGGAATCTAAATCTGAAATCTCGTTTCTCTATCTTTGATATTTTCCGAGATATCCGCGTTCATATTTACGATTTTTTTAAGTTTGTGGGCGGTTTGTGGGCGTTAAAGTGGGCGTGTCAAACTTTTTTTAGGTCAGTCGGTAGGTATTGATGAGAACAATACATTTCAGTTAAAATTTTTGTTCTAGCATCAAAACTGTAGGAGCCACAGTTTTGGGCGGTTTGTGGGCGTTAGAGTGGGCGTGGCACTCTTTTGAAACAAACTTGCGCTGCGCAGGAATCTCAGGAATCTGCATGCCTAATCCCAGTATTGTAGCTCTTACAGTTTCCAAGATCTCAGCGTTCATACGGACAGACGGACAGACGGACAGACGGACAGACGGACAGACGGACATGGCTAGATCGACTCGGCTAGTGATCCTGATCAAGAATATATATACTTTATGGGGTCGGAAACGCTTCCTTCTGCCTGTTACATACTTTCCGACGAATCTAGTATACCCTTTTACTCTACGAGTAACGGGTATAAAAATCTCCTGATTTTTTATTCGGGCGAAGAACGACTCATGTAAATATATATATTCTTGATCAGGATCACTAGACGAGTCGATCTATCCATGTCCGTCTGTCCGTATGAACGCTGAGATCTCGGAAACTATAAGAGCTACAATACTGGGATTAGGCATGCGGATTCCTGAGATTCCTGCGCAGCGCAAGTTTGTTTCAGAAGAGTGCCACGCCCACTCTAACGCCCACAAACCGCCCAAGCCTTTGGCGCCCACAATTTTCATGCTAGATCATGCTATATTTAACTGAAATGTATTGGTCTCGTCAATACCTATCGATTGATCCAAAAAAAGTTTGCCACGCCCACTCTAACGCGCATAACGCTTAAATCTGTCTACCGCCCACATAACCATATATTGAGATCACGGATAGGTGGCACATTTCAATCTCGCTTTGCTGCTAGCAAATTTCCATTTCCCTTTGGTCCCATTAGCTGAGTAACGGGTATCTGATAGTCGAGGTACTCGACTATAGCGACCTTCCTTGTTTTATTCTGTGATTTTTATTCGACCAGGTTTTTTTTATAAGACAACGAAATCGTTAATGCGTTGCATTAAATCCTTTTCATACATATGTACGCCAATATATTTATTTATGTACCTGTTTACGTCAAAAGGGCGTTTAATTTCAGGAGGCAGTGTCTAGCTGCAGTTTTATCCAGATGTCTACATCTCGCGCGCTCGCACTGCCGTCCGCTCTCCCTCTCCATCTCTCCCCTAAATCTCCGCTCCGCACTGGAGCGCTTAAGTTAAGATAGGCTTAACGAGTTCTTATTTCAAAGTGTACGAATAAACACCAACGCCCGTCGCGCGAAAAACCCCAAACTACCCCCGTGTTTTTTGCGTACCCTTCGTTCTTGGGACTTTATCTATTTCAGCAATCATTGAATTATAAAAAAATTTCATTTTAGCATAAGACATATAATCATGTATTTTAGTTTGTTAATGCTTTTATTAAATATATTTTAATTAAACTATATTACAACGTAATGTAAATTACGTAATCGGCAGGGACGATGCGAACGCTTTGGAAGTCCAAGCTAGAGTAAAATGTACGAACATAAATGTAAGAGATATATGTTTGTATGTATAATAATAATATAATAATTTACGTTTCTTACGAGTGCCTTAGATGCATAAGGGATGACGAAAAAAAAAGGCTTTTCTACCGGTAGTATACCACATCAATAGAAAGCAGTTGGGCCAAAATATATAGTTATAAAAAACTTTTGAGATCGAAATTTCTGAAATCGATAAAGGTTTTTGCTCTGAGTGCAGGAAAGCCAAACCAGAGCAAACCCAGCCTGTTAAGTCTGGATTGAAGTTTTCCAACTTTATTGTAGGTCACAGAGATATTGTCGAACCAGTTTAAACTCTCTTTGATGAACAACCTGTTAATTTAACTAAGTTACCATCCTTTTAGCACATACATATATAAAATATTAAGTATCAACGTTAGCAATGTAATTTTTTCAAAACTTGTTAATTTTATGGGAACAAAGTATAAACGAAACTATTACTTAGTCATTAAAACATTAGATATGAATATTTATAAAATAAAAGATATAATAAAAAATTTAAGGGATTATGAAGTAGGCAACATAACAAATAAGACTTATATATCGCAATTTATAAGCCCGCCCTTACATCCGTACACAATGAATGAGGGAAGTACTTATATACGAATGAAGTATATTTAAGACTTGGTTTTCTGTTAAGCTCTATAATATATATATGGATATCACTTAAAAGAACAAGAGTGAACGCTATAGTCGATGCCATCGACGATCAGATAGCCGTTACTCAGCTAAGTGTACTGGGAGCACTCAGGGAGTGCGGGGCAGATAGATTTACAGTGGCTCGCAGCTTATTTCGTGCAGTTACCTAAAAAAAGTTATAGTCGTTATTCCTGCTAAACTAAGAAAGATAACAGAAAAATTTAAATGCAGTATTTTAATAGGAAATATTAACATGTTTATTGAACGAAAGCGATTTTCTTAATTATAAAAACAAAAAAATGTTTAATAAAAACCAAATGTACAGGCTTTTTCCATGCCGCAGCTTATTTCGTGCAGTATGTTTAAAGTCAAAAAATTTAACATTTAGTCCTAAAAGTCGGGGATTTTTTTATTATTTGATTATTTAAAATACTAAGAAATACATATTTTATGAGTTTCCGAGCTGGGTCATACTAATATAAAGAGATACAGGGGAATTACCGAAATGGCACCACGCACAACCATTGAGCAGCGAGAACTTGTGCTTAAACACTTTAAAAGTGGAAAAAGTCAGCGGGTCATTGCAGAAATGGTATCCCTAAGCCCCAGTACAGTAGAGCTGTAAAAACATCGATAGTGCCCCTACTCGATGTTTTCGATAGTGATAGTGCAAGCCATCGATATTTTCGATAGTATCAATCGAATTATTATTTAATTTTTTATTTTGTTTTTTAGATAGATATCGCGAATCTGGTACCGACTTGGTACTTTGTATTTGGGATCAACAATTTTGAAGAGGTTGATAAAACCCTCGTTTTCAACAATTGAAATGGGCTGAACGTCCGTGGCGATCATTTTTGCCACTGCCATATCGATGCTATGTTTACGTTTTGATGCGTCCTCATACGTCTTGACGCTCTCAAAGTACGCAGTTATTTTAGGTACGGGAATTTGTGAAGATTTGTGCTCCGGGTGCTTCCTCGTCAGATGGTCTTTCAAATTAGACGTATTTCCGCCGGTACGATACGACTTTTAACATATATTGCACTTAGCAGTCCCATCTGTACCACGTGTGAAGAACGTCCACACCTCGGACACCAATGGTTTCTTTGGCTTAGTCGTTGTACTAACGTCGTTGTTGTTGTCATCTATTAAACAAAACACACAAGACATACATACATATACGTACCCTAATGAATTATATTGATTTACCTGTTCTTGTTGCCAAAAACTTGTCCATTTTCCACTTTTCATAAATTTTTCGTTTTTTCTGGAACCACGCTTCTGCGTTGCAGAATCTGCAACCAGTGATGTTAAACAAACGCGATACATCGATGGTGGAAACAAAATCGAGGTATGGCGCAGCCCAGCCACTATCGATACTATCGATATTAAAATCGACGTTTTTACAGCTCTACAGTACATCATCCAACGGTTTGTGCGAGAGAACCGCATTGAAGATAAAGGCCGCAAAGCTCCAAATAAAATTTTCAACGATCATGAAGAGCGCCGTATTGTCCGGAAAATTAAGGAAAACCCCAAGCTATCGGCTCCAGAAATAGCTGCAGAGGTTTAGGACGAAATGGGCAAGAAGTGTAGTCCTGATACGGTGCGTCGTGTGCTTCACGATAATAACTTCAATGGTCGAGAAGCACGAAAGAAGCCATTTATTAGTATGAAAAATATTGCTGCTCGGCTAAAGTTTACAAAGGAGCACATACTTTTACCAATTTCGTTCTGGGATGGCGTTATCTTTGCTGACGAGTCAAAATTTAACATTTTTGGACGACAATTTGTGTGGCGGCGACCAAATACAGAGTTGGCAAATAAGCACCTGAAACCTACGGTCAAACATGGCGGGGGTCACGTCATGGTTTGGGCCTGTATGGCGGCCTCTGGCGTGGGCAACCTCATTTTCATTGATGGCATCATGGACGCCAAAATATACCTCAACATTTTAAAGGAAAACCTACTGCAAACTGCTAAAAAACTGGGCATACGCGATCGTTTTCGATTTTACCAGGACAATGATCCGAAGCATTCAGCAGGAAATGTGAAGCTTTGGCTTGTCTGGAACTGCCCTCATGTCGTCATAACGCCAGCACAGTCTCCAGATTTGAATGTGATTGAAAATTTATGGGAAATATTGGACATCGCTATAAGGAAGAGGAAAATTTCGGACAAAAACGATCTGAAAACTGCTCTTATGGAAGAATGGCAAAAAATTCCAGTGGTAAACCACTAAAAAGTTAGTTCCCTCCATGGGAAATCGTTTTAAAGCTGTCCTGAACCAGAAAGGGGGACATACAAAGTATTAACTGTTAAATTACAAATAATAAGTTAAGTAGAATCGACTGCGGCATGGAAAAAGCCTGTACATTTTGTTTTTATCAAATAATTTTTTTTAGTTTTTATGATTAAGAAAATCGCTTATATTCAATAAACATGTTAATATTTCCTTTTAAAATACTGCATATAAATTTTTCTGTTACCTTTCTTAGTTTAGCAGGAATAACGACTATAACTTTTTTTTAGGTAACTGCACGAAATAAGCTGCGAGCCACTGTATATGTACGTACAAGAAAAAACGTCTGTTCCCAAGAATGCACACTTTATTTGCTTATAACTTTTTAATGAATGACCCCAATTAAAATTTTTTTTTTTTAACGATGGTATCGTTGATGAGCTTATGAGGATATGAGCCACTTGGCAACTGTCCTTTTGCCAGGAGGCATACCTTAATATTAATAGTGAGATATTTGACTGCTTAAAGCCTAGTACTGACATCGACAAAGATCGCGAGCTAACCATAGGAGTGAGCGAGAGGCAAACACCGAAGCTTTAATTTGTTTCATATTATTTTCCTACCAATTTTCCGATCGTTCCTATGGCAGCTATATGATATAGTTGTCCGATTTTGATAAAATTAAATTCGAAATTCAGAACTAATTAAAAATGTTATTTCCAAGCGTAGGAGGTTATATGTTGAACAAGGAAGAACGCCATAGTCGAGTACCTCGACTATCAGATACCCGTTACTCAGCTTAAGGGACCAAAGGGAAATGGAGATATGCAAGCAGCAAAGCGAGATTTAGAGTGGGCGTGGCAAATTTGTTTTTGGATCAATCGATAGGTATTGACGAGATCAATACATTTCAGTTAAAATTTTTCATCTAGCATAACAATTGTGAGCGCCACAGGTTTGGGCGGTTTGTGGGCGTTATAGTGGGCGTGGCATATTCGCGTGACAAAATTGCGCTGCGTACAAAGCTACAGAATCTAAATCTGAGATCCCGATTCTCTATCTTTGATAGTTTCCGAGATATCCACGTTCATACTTACGATTTTTTGAAGTTTGTGGGCGTTAAAGTGGGCGTGGCAAACTTTTTTTGGGGCAATCGATAGGTATAGATAAGAACAACACATTTCAGTTAAAATTTTTATTCTAGCATCAAAACTGTAGGAGCCACAGTTTTGGGCGGTTTGTGGGCGTTAGAGTGGGCGTGGCACTCTACTGAAACAAACCTGCGCTGCGTAAGAAGCTCAGGAATCTGCACGCCAAATCTCAATAGCCTAGCTCTCATAGTTTCCGAGATCTCAGCGTTCATCCGGACGGACAGACAGACGGACAGACGGACATGGCTAGATCGACTCGGTTAGTGATCCTGATCAAGAATATATATACTTTATGGGGTCGGAAACGCTTCGTTTTGCCTGTTACATACTTTCCGACGAATCTAGTATACCCTTTTACTCTACAAGTAACGGGTATAAAAACACCGAAGCTATAATTTGTTTCATATTATTTTTCCACCAATTTTCCGATCGTTCCTATGGCAGCTATATGATGTAGTCGTCCGATTTCGATCAAATTTAATTCGAAATTCAAAACTAATTAAAAAATGTTATTTCCAAGCTTAGGAGGTTATATGCTAAAAAACACCAGCAGAACCACCAGTAATATGATCTCCGAAGTCCTCTCCATTAGGACTCCGTACACCACCACCACCAGCTACTTGGCATCTTAAGCGGAGGACGCGGTGGCTTCTATAGGGAGGAGGAAAATGGGGCACCCGCTAAGGAACACTTTGAGAAGCCATGGCCAGGATGCTGGGCGACTTCCTGCAGCATCAGCGGATCAACTCCGATCCCAATCCGGTTCCCACTTCTTCAAGGTCCAATATGCCCATTGGGACTCGGAGCTGGACTGCAGTGGCGCGGGAAAGATGGCGAAGCATTCGTGGGACGTTAAGGAAGCTTTAAACTACTAATTTGCATAAATTAAAACATTCGTTGAACATTCCATTTATTTTTATTTTACTTTCTTTGTGTACCAGCAGACTTCTCCTTTTTAAATTTCTCCAATTGATTTGTTTTCCGTTTGGCAAAAATCCCAGCCGCCTGACAATAAGACCATGCTACATGCATTGCGAGTAAACTTTGAAAACTTCGGTCACACTACAAAGAATAAGATTTTTCGACTAGTGAAACTCTTAGCCGATCTGAGTACTAGGCTTAAAGTTTGATCATTTTTTCGCAGAAATCATCAGTGAAGTCTTCACTTGGCAGTACATTAACTTTCAACTTAGCTCTGTCCGTTTCTGTCCAACTATAAAATTCTATGCGATCAATTTCGTGAGTATCAAAAACTTCCTGAATTTGACTGGAAAGCGCTTCGTCCCAGGACAATTTAGGCATTCATTCAGGTGGCATTTTGAATTGGAAGTTTCACAGATTGTTAAATTGATAAAATCGTGAAAACGTCGTAGTTGATGTAGTTAGCATTTATCTGCCGGCCTTTTCGTAAAATTAGTTAGTTTCCTCTATCTGGATATTTTCTTTCATTTTTATCCGTTTTGCTGATGATATTTCGGGAAAAGATTCATTTTCTGCATCAAGGTCAATACTAATCAATTTTACATTTTCGTCAGGTAGTTTGCTAATTGACTTTCTGCACGAGTCGCAGATTTTTGATCCAGCCAATGAGGGAACCTTAGCGCTTAGTGCATTTGAAACATTGCGAATGCCATGGATTGATGCACCAGTTTTTGAAAATTTTCGTTTTTCTATTGATCAGAACTTTAAAGCACAATTAAAAACGATTCCGAAGATTTTACTTTTAAATGATAGCCCTTTTTCAATTTATCTCATTTTAATATTCTTGTCAATTATCCTATAGAAAATGAATTCTACCAGCGCAAGACAAACAATAAAGTTTTCCGACTTGTGCCAATCGGATATCTTGCATTTTCTTGGGTCACGGGCTACTACGCAACATAAATTTGGTGGGACAAACGTACAATATCTCTGGTCGTTTTAGAAGCGCGTAGAACGGTTGAAAGCAGTTCGTTACAACATAATTTAAAAATAATAACAAGAAAAGACTGCTTTGATTTTTATTTAATATAAACTGTTTTAATTAATTCTGTAGGGTTCAACAAGGATTATGTATAGAACATTATACTAATTTTTTATAAAAATTAAAAATGCCGATTTGCAGCAAGCCGCGGTTTTTTTTTTAAAGTAAAGGAAAGGACTTCGGAGATCATATTACTGGTGGTTATGCTAAAAAGATCCTTTTATTAGTACAACGCAACCAAATTATTTTGGCCAGATCTTACTTTCTTTGCGAGGACACGCTCGGCAGGATGTCCATGTAGAGAGCGAAGTCCCACTCGGCATGTTCCTTCCCACTGGGATTCGCTAGAGGATCTCCTGCAGCACGTCACCTATTCTGCGGATTTGCCCCTGTTGTGGTATTGCTTCCTGTCGGTCAAGTCCCACAATGATGGACAACAGCTTGGATTAGGCGTCCTTTTTCATCTGCACTGACCTCCTTTAACCGTTTTTGGGGTTTTTCTTCCATTTAAAATTTTTTAATTCCCCACCGCTTCTGCACGAACACCGCCAAAGATTAAATTTCTTACTCTTTGGACCGCGGCTAACGGCGTTCATCGACAATTCACTCCCGAAATCAGGTATTTTTTCTGGTTTTTCCTTAGCTCATCTGAGTACCGCGCTGAAAAACAGACCTGACGAAAAGCTTTAGCCGCCTGTTTGCTTCTCGCTCACTCCTATGGTTAGCTCGCGGTTTTCGTCGATGTGAGTACTAGGCTTAACGGCGGAAGATGAAATTATATTGCGACGGTCGAAAATGGTTTTCCAGATTTATTAAAACCGCGTTCTCGCTCTTCCTGTAAGCCTAGCCACGTCGTCCTCAAATTGGATTGGCTGAGAAATTCCGTGATTTTTTGAAGCGAGAATTAAGTACGGTAGATATATCCTTTTTTTAGTATTTTTGTATTTGAACGTAAAGCCTAGTTCTCAGATCGGCTAAGAGTTTCACTAGTCGAAAAATCGTATTCTTTGTAGTGTGACCGAAGTTTTCAAAGTTCACCCGCCATGCATGTAGCATGGTCTTACTGTCAAGCAGCTGGGCTTGTTGTCAAACGGAAAACAAATCAATTGGAATTTCAATTTTAATTTAAAAAAGAAGAGTCTGCTGCTGCACAAAGAAATTAAAATTAAAATAAATAAAATTTTCATCGAATGTTTTTATTTATGTAAACTATAAGTTTAAGGCTTCCTTCTCGTCCCACGGATGCTTCGCCATCTTTCCCGCGCCATCTGTAGTCCAACTCCGAGCTGGTCAATAATGGCTGGTGATGGCTCCTCCAGCTGTCCCTTCGCGGGCGACCTTATTTCCTCCTCCCTATAGAAGCCGGCGCATCCTCTACCTTCGCTCCATCACCAGCTGCCAAATAGCTGGTGAGGGAGGAGTCCTCAATGGAGAGCTCGTCGGAGATCGAGCGATGTCCCATGTTCCTTCCTACTGGGATTCTCTAGTGGATCTCCTCTAACGCTTCAACTATTCTGCGGATTTACCCCGTTGTGGTTTTGTTTCCTGTCGGTCAAGTCCCACAATAATGGGCAACAGCTTGGATTAAGCGTCTTTTTTCATCTGCACTGACCTCCTTTAGTCGTTTTGGGTGTTTTTCATCCATTTTTTATTTTTAAATTCCCCACCGCCTCTGCACGAACACTGCCAAAGATTAAATTTCTTATTCTTTGGGACGCGGCTAACGGCGTTCATCGAAAATTCACTCCCGAAAGGTGGTATTTTTTCTGGTATTTCCTTAGCTCATCTGAGTACCGCGCTGAAAAACAGACCCGACGAAAAGCTCTAGCCGCCTGTTTGCCTCTCGCTCACTCCTATGGTTAGCTCGCGGTTTTCGTCGATGTGAGTACTAGGCTTTAGCAACCGTAAGTGTCAGTAAAAAAAAGGGAGATAAAAGATTTCTGCTCTTGCTCTTCGAAATGAGAGAGCGTGAGCGAGAGAGCAGCCGCCGGGAAAGAGATGAAAAACATCGATGTTTGGCACGCTTTAAAAACATTGATTTTTTCAAAACCGCATCGATGCATCGACCAAAAAAAATCGATGTAATAGACATCTTCTTTTTCCCAGCTCTATCGGTGACGCTTTTGAAGTCACTTCTGCGTTACTTCTGGATGTGAGTGAGTTTTCACTTATGAAAATATAGAATTTAAAATACATACAATTTTAATTAGATTTAAATTCATTTAATTAGATCGTATTATTGAGATTTTCAATTATGGGACAATTGTTATTAGTATTTCTGTTATTCTGTTTGGTTAGTTTGTTTTTGACGTTCGTCATCGCCTTTCTGAAACATTTTTCCGGGTCCTCGAAGTCCTTGGCCAACGCTCCTGAAAAAATTTAATGCCATATGTTAAGAAATGCGTGTTTATTTGTACATTTACCTTTAAGAACTCCGTATAACCGTTTACGGGATCTTAAGGACTTTTTTCCGTTGGACCCGTCCAAACTATAGTTGTTTATTATTAGGTTTTCTGCTATAATAAGTTTGAACCGCTTTGACCGCGGTTCGCTCCCAATAATTTTTGTTATTTTCTTTGTCTGCAAATAGAAATAAAAAAAATATAGAAAAGCAAAAACAAGTCGGCCTTGCTCGATACTTACGTAAAAACCGATAAGCTCCGGGGTCAAGGAATTTTCAAAGTCATCTAATTCCTCTTGCGATTTTAACGAAAATGGTACAACGACCGAAATCTCCTTGTCAGGTGCAAACGACACCTTTAAAATTGCGGAGGTTTCCGCTAGTTTGTCCGCCAACAGATCCAACTTTTGCATTATTACAGAGTTCTCCCTGCGGATCTGGAGAACCTCTTCTGAAATTTTAATTTATATATATTACAATAAATATTAATACTGTTATTTACACTAAAAATATTTATTTGCATCTGGTTGAGACATACTAATTTAAATATGTTTAAAAATACAAAAAAATATTTAAATCAAATATTAGTAAAAAATTATAAATGAATCAAATTATAAAAAAACAAACAAAAATAAAGGAATATATTAATAAACAGTTAAAAAAAATAATTGTAAATAACGATAATATTAGTAAGTAGTTAGAAATAAATGAAATTATAAAAAAAAAACAAAAATTAAGGAAAATAATAATCATTAATTGTAAATCAGAAATTAAAAAGAAATAATAAATAAAATATTCATAATAAAATTACGCCTACGGACACCTCCTTTACAAAAAAAACTAAAAATCAAAATGTAAAAAAAATGCAAACATGGAACATCCACTATGTTTTCAAAATAAGGAATGGCTACCGCTTTTACTCTAAATTCCATTATTGAAAATCTTTTTATACTAGAAGGCATTTCTCAATTAACTAAATATATACCTAGGCCAAAAGAATTCATTGGCCCAATAAAAAAAACTGTCCCTATCTTGCAATGCCCTTCCATTAATATAAAATTCCCCTTCTGCCTCTTCAAAAGATTCTATTTGAATTGAAACCTCATCTCCTACAAAAAAAAATATCTAGTTTCCTATCACCAAGTGTGCAGTCGTTCATATTAAGATTGCTGCCTACCAATTTCTTCTGGGGCTACGTATTTTTCTTCGACTATCTTTCTAAACATTTGTTCTAAGATAAACGATTTTTTTCTAACACTCTATTTTAGGAGCTGTAAGTAATTCTCAAAGGAGTAAGAAGATGCTGAAACAGGATTTTTAACTTGATTGATAGTATCTCTTAAATGGAGTAAGCCGTGAACATTGTAAGTCACACTGTTTGCTCCAAAGACAATGATGAAAAAAACAACAAATAGATTTAATATTTGTTGAGCCTTTTCAATAATTTTTCCCCGTTGCTTTTGCGAACAGAGCAGTCTAAAAATTTCTTCAAGCATATTTTTCAAAAATCATTTTGCTTATATTTTTTATGATGAAGGTGACAATGTCGGAAAAAACTTTTATGAAAAAATAAAAATATGGCTAAAATGGATGTTTCTGAACATTTTCAAAAAATCATAAAAAATTTAAGCAAACTGATTTTTGAAAAATTCTTTTTTTAGTTACTAATATTTTTGTTTGGAAAAACTTTTTGCATCAAAAAATTTAAGTTTTTAAAATCGCCTTTTTCAATAAGTTAAGAAGAGTATTGTACCACCGCCGTAAGTTTTAAATTTACTTTTTTTTTTAATTGTAAGTGCGTTTAGAAAAATATCAAAACTTAATTATGACATGTATTGAACACAATTTAATGGCTTATTATACCCGTTACTCGTAGAGTAAAAGGGTATACTAGATTCGTCGGAAAGTATGTAACAGGCAGAAGGAAGCGTTTCCGACCCCATAAAGTATATATATTCTTGATCAGGATCACTAGCCGAGTCGATCTAGCCATGTCCGTCTGTCCGTCTGTCTGTCTGTCCGTATGAACGCTGAGATCTTGGAAACTATAAGAGCTACAATACTGGGATTAGGCATGCAGATTCCTGAGATTCCTGCGCAGCGCAAGTTTGTTTCAAAAGAGTGCCACGCCCACTCTAACGCCCACAAACCGCCCAAAACTGTGGCTCCTACAGTTTTGATGCTAGAACAAAAATTTTAACTGAAATGTATTGTTCTCATCAATACCTACCGACTGACCTAAAAAAAGTTTGACACGCCCACTTTAACGCCCACAAACCGCCCACAAACTTAAAAAAATCGTAAATATGAACGCGGATATCTCGGAAAATATCAAAGATAGAGAAACGAGATTTCAGATTTAGATTCCGTAGGCTTGAGCGCAGCGCAAGTTTATTACGCGAATATGCCACGCCCACTCCAACGCCCACAAACCGCCCAAGTCTGTGGCGCCCACAATTTTCATGGTAGATAAAAAATTTAAACTGAAATGTATTGGTCTCATCAATACCTATCGATTGATTTAAAAAAAAGTTTGCCACGCCCACTCTAACGCCCACAAACCGCCCAAGCCTGTGGCGCCCACAATTTTCGTGCTAGATAAAAAATTTTAACTTAAATGTAATGGTCTCGTCAATACCTATCGATTGATTTAAAGAAAACTTTGCCACGCCCACTCTAACGCCCACAACGCTTAAATCTGTCTACCGCCGGTAGGTGGCGCATTTGCTGCTTGCATATCTCCATTTTCCTTTGGTCCCTTTAGCTGAGTAACGGGTATCTGATAGTCGAGGTACTCGACTATAGCGTTCTTCCTTGTTTTTAGCTGAAAAACCAGTACTGGAAAGACGGGGCATTTATAAATATTATTAGCACGAACTAAAATAGGCCACAATTGTGCACGAGAGCTTTCAGTTGAGGGAAGACCTTCAATATTAACGCCAATGCTTAAAACTTCTGGTAATTCTGCTACCACAGATAATTTTTCTAATTGCTTCCCCCATCTATTTCCGTAATATCTTGCGTATTGCTGCATTTAAATTTATTAAGACTTTGATTTTGGCTTGTGCTTTATAAACCACTTCTTCAGCTTAAAATTTAAGTTTCCCTGATCTGTATCCATGTTTTCTGTATCTTCCTGACTAACAGGGATTAATTCTACATTATCCGGACCTCCTACTACATTTTCTCGATCTACATCTCAATTTTCCTGATCTACATCTAAATTTCTATGAACTTCTACATTTTCCTCACCTAACTCTAGATTATCCTGACCTACTTCTAACTTTTCTGATCAGCTTCAATTTCCTCGTGATCCCTAATTTCGCCAATATGTACGTTCCAATTCTCTTCAACTAACCTTAACCTTTCACGTAACTGATCCCTTTCTCTTTTAATTAGTCTTCTAACCTGACGAGAACCTGGCATTTTGATAAAAAAAATGTATTTGTTAGATGAGACATGAAAACCAAAATTTGAAATTACATTTTTGTTTTAATATAAAACTATTCAAAACAATAATTGTTTTTATTTGTTATATAAATAACAAAGTGATATAATTAAACTGATAACATTAGTTATACTAGTTAGTCATTTTAAGTTTTAATTTTATTATATAATCAAACAAAAACACCTCTTAACGAGGTAGAAAGTAGTGGTGAACGCGCCTTTAACAAAAATTTCTGATATCAACAATTGTGACGAAAAATGATATTACGTTCGATAAAATAAATAAACTATATTAAATTTATGTTTTTAAAACCCTAAAACTAAGATGGGATGCATACAAACCCACAAACAAAGGGACAAACATTTCCATTTTGGGAAGAAGAAAATCTTGTTTTTTGAATTACTTTTGAACGGAACATCGGATTTCAACAAATGAGATGTCATTCGACGCGTATTCTCAGTAAGAACGCCGGGGGCGTTTATCCCCACCGTATCCAGCAGCTCCAATTTTCTAAATTTTTACTTTTACACTTTCACCGCTTTTTCTCCCAAACAAATCTATATTTCGAAAGTCTTGGTATGCAATGTTCTTAGTTTTTGCAATACCTTTCGATTGGTGTATGCGATCGTTGAGATCGGACCATAATAGCAGATTTTCAATTCTGCGGCTATATATAGTAGTTGTCTTCGCACGCTCTCTTGCGCGCTTCGCCACTACGTGTACTGCCGTCCACAGTGATATAAAAGATTTTATCAAATTGTTGTTAAAAATAGGTAAGAAAAAATTAATTAATAAAACATATACAATACATATTTAAAATTAAATGTATTTATCTATAATCGTTCCTTATTTAATTTTAATAAACTATAAATAAATAATTATTATCAATTAACTAATTATTTTAAAAAAACAAGGAAGAACGCTATAGTCGAGTACCTCGACTATCAGCTACCCGTTACTCAGCTAAAGGGACCAAAGGGAAATGGAGATATGCAAGCAGCATAGCGTGAATGAAATGCGCACCCTACCGGCGGTAGACAGACTTAAGCGTTATGGGCGTTAGAGTGGGCGGTGCAATTTGATGCAGATCAATCGATAGGTATTGACGAGACCAATACATTTCAGTTAAAATTTTTAATCTAGCATGAAAATTGTGGGCGCCTCAGGTTTAGGCGATTTGTGGGCGTTAGAGTGGGCGTGGCATATTCGCGTAACAAACTTGCGCTGCTTAAGAAGCTCAGGAATCAGCATGCCAAATCTCAATAGCTTAGCTCTTATAGTTTCCGAGATCTCAGCGTTCATCCGGACAGTCACTTCAACAATACCCAGGACCTCAACACCTCAAAGGACCCAATTCCCCGCAACAAACTTCAACAACCTCCAGAACTCTAACATCATAAGCTGATCCTAATACCAACCAATTTCACTAAATCAGACTCCTTAAACTTGCCACAAACTTCCAACAAATTCCCCCCTAGCCCAGTACAAATTCTTCCAATCTCTACTTTAAAGCGCATGTTCACATCGCTCAAAGCTGCAAACATACAGTCTAATAAAAAAAACCAAAACAAACGCAAACAAGCCTGAAGACGCCTCGGGCGACTCTTCCGACATGGAAACCAACTATAGTACCTAACTCCCTCACTTAACTAGTTTAATGCTAAAAATATTGCAATGGAATATTAAAGGATAAAGAAATAATTACCTAGAATTACAAATTCTTATTAAGAAATTTAACCCACAGATAATTGTACATATCCAACAAAATATCCATCCCCATACCCATAAACTTCTCCATATACTGCAGCCACAATACAAACGCATTTGGTATACTATAGTACAACCATCCTAGTGCACAACTCCGTTTCTCACTCACAGCACCAACTGAACTCTGACCTTAAGCAATAGGCATTAAGATAAATTCCAAAACTAAACTTCCACTATTATCTACCTACATCTCTTCCAACAAACCATTTCGCATAAACGCGCCCGAACAGATCTTCCAACAATCGTCTTAGGCGATTTCAACAGTTTGCACCCCTACTGGGGATCCCACATAGCCAACTCTAGAGGTAACATTGTGGCAGATTATGTTCAGATTATGTTCTCCTCAATGACATGTCTCCACTCACAACACTTTCACACACATAGACCTCTCTCTCGCTACTGCCGACATAGCCCCAGAAATTACATGGAAAATGATGGACGACCTTCATGGTAACGATCACTACCCCATCTTGATTTCTATGTTCCCAAACACCTCATCCCATTCATATTTAGCCAAACCAACATTTAACCTCAATAAAGCAGACTGGCAGTTTTACTCCAACAAAATAACGCATCTCAGTTCCCTAGCACAAACCTGCAACAGCAATGTAAGCAAAGAAGCCGCTCCCATCTGAAGATATCAACTTCTCCGATTCAATTAGGACAAACTTCTCACAAATACTTATATAAATTACCAGCCTTGTCAATCAGCCAATCAAATAGAAAAGGACATTTCCTTAATTGAATTTCTATCTGCCCTCAACTCCCTAAATTAATCCACCCCTGGCATGGACCGCATCTATTCCATGATCCAAAATGCACCCCCTCCTTAAAAATCAGAGTTCTCAATAACTTTAATAATATTCTAGAACCCCACATCCCTCAAGCCAACAAAGTCAGCCTCATCCTTCCCATCCTCAAACCTCAAAAACCTCAAATCGAACCTAAATCATACAGACCGATTTCCCTAAACCCAGGTCTTGCCAAGGTCTTAGACAAAATTATCGCCAAAAGGTTGTGGTGGCTTGTTTCCACAAACAAACTCATTCACAACAACTAGTTCGGACTTAAAAGGGATAAATCTGTTCTAAACAGTCTATTATATGTAGACCACCTAGCATATAATAATATCCCTTTCCTTAAAGCGCCACCTGCCGATCATTTCCCTGGACTTTTCCAAGGCGTTTGACAAAATAGAAATTCACTCTATAATCCGACAACTCCAAGAATGGCACCTAGGTCCTCGAATCATCAAATATGTAGCCAATTTCATGACAAATAGGAAAATTATTGTCAAAAACGGTCGAAATATGACCAACAGCTTTTCTCTCAGCACGGAATCCCACAAGGTTCTCCCATTTCCGTAATTATTTTTCTAATCTGCTGTAATTCCCTAACAACAAGAAAGGAAGTTAACTTCGGAAAGCCGAAGTTTGTATACCCTTGCAGTTATAATTATTAAATTTAATTCTAAATTCTAAAAATTACATAAAATGATATTCCCATGCTATCTGCTCCGATTCCCTCTCTGCCCTAAAGTCCCTCACTAACTCCAACAACCATTCTTATTATCCCTTAACCATAGAAAACCTTGTCACAAACCACTTCCCAAATCAAGCTAAAGAAGCTCATAAATATTTCCACACCTAAACCCCAAGCACTTTCTCAAAAGTCATATAACATCCAAACAAACAGACATGCAAATCGAAATATCTTCTTGGTACAAAAACTTTCCACAAACTTCCACGCAAGCCAACAGCCACTTTCCCAACACAGAAGAGATACCTTTTACTCTGAAAACCTTGTCAACACCATTGCAAGCCCAACAAACGTTAATAAAAACAAAATCCTCTCCTTCCTTCGAAGGACAATTTTATTCCATAAAATTAATGTAAAGTAACTTTAAGTAAAAATAAACAAATGTTTGGATGAGGCGAAGACCTTAATTGGTAGCGCTCTATTCATAAGTTAACTCATAGTTTTTTAATATTTTAAGTAAGCTTTATACAAAAAAAAAATAACATGCAAACAAAGTGTGGTCTCGGAAACGGCCGATTTGCTGCTTGTAACATATATCTCCATATCCTCGCACTCCCTTTAGCTAAGTAACGGGTATCTAGTAGTCGAGGCCGTCAACTTTCTTCTTTCTTTCTGGTTTTAAAATTGTCTTAGTAGAGCTTTAAAATAATGATCATGAAAAGTTTCCCTAAATATTCGTAATTAGTTGTTTTCATGACGCTTAAGCGTCCCGTTTAAAGAAGATAAGTAACTAAAAAGTCATCAGAAAATATTTCCTCGAATATGAATAATATGTGTTTTTCAATAATGTGTCCATTATTCATAAGAGTTTTTCGATTCGCGTTTTTTAATATAAGTGCGCAATCAAATGTTTTAAAAACCAGTTCTGATCAAAGCTTCGGGTTGTTCGCATCAAAAGTCGAAATATTTTTTAAAACGTAGTATCTACTAGTGTCCTTGTTTCGCAATTGTTTAGATCGGTTCTTTTCTTAAAACAAATTCTATTACCCAGTATCTTAAAATGCGCAATTGGCTGAACGTATGGGAAAATCCTTTCCTTAGCACTCGACCTTCATCAGATCATGAAGGTATATCTAGTTTAAAAAAAGATAAACCACTTTACATATTGAAAAGTTAGGCGTCTTATAAAAGTTCGTGAATAATTCAAATTTGATTACCATTGAGTATAAGTTTTATAATACCTTAGCAGAGGGTGTTATAATTTCAGTCATAAGTTTCCAACGTTACTCGTAGAATAATAGGGTATATTGTATTTTAGGATTACTAGCCGATTCGACCTAGCTAGTGAGCGCTGTGATCTCAGCGCAAGCCGCCCAAAACTGTGGCTCCTACAGTTTTAATGCCAGAATACAAATTTTAACTGAAATGTGTTATTCTCATCAATACTTATCGATTGACCCAAAAGAAAGTTTGCCACGCCCACTAACCGCCCACAAACTTCGAAAAATCGTAAATATGAACGCGGATATCTCAAAAACTATCAAAGATAGAGAATTGGGATTTCAGATTTAGATTCCGTAGCCTTGTACGCAGCGCAAGTTTGTTACGCGAATATACCACGCCCACTCTAACGCCCATAACGCTTAAATCTGTCTACCGCCCACATAACCATATATTGAGATCGCGGGTAGGTGGCGCATTTCAATCTCGCTTTGCTGCTTACATATCTTCATATTCCTTTAGCTGAGTAACGGATATCTAATAGTCGAGGTACTCGACTATAGCGTTCTTTCTTGTTTTAATTGTATACAGTTAGATTAATACAATAACTTTTTTGAACGAACAGATGTCACGAGCTCAGAGGTTCTGAGCGTTGAGAAAGTAGATCTCTGCCTGGACGACAACCATGATAATCACCACACTAGTCACTTCTACTCGGCAACTGAAAAGGAAGCCCTAATCGTGAGGAGAGGAGAGCCTTTCAGGCTAAAGATCCATTTCAACAGAGACTACAGCCCCAGCAAGGATGCAATCAGCTTCATTTTCACGGTGGCGGATGACACCAAGCCCAGTCCTGGTCACGGGACACTCAATGCCCTTGTTCCCCATGATGGCATCGATCATTTGGGGGACACTCTGGAATGGGGGGCTGGCATCGAATCGCATGAAGGTCAAACACTTACCGTGCTGATCAAACCGCCCTCCACCTGTCCTGTGACAGAGTGGAAGTTGGACATCGACACAAAGCTGCTGGGAGACGGATCGAGGAGTTATCCCCTCCCTCTGCCCATCTATGTGCTCTTCAATCCCTGGTGTCCGGATGATCAGGTCTATCTCGAGGACCGTGACCAGCGCAAGGAGTACGTGATGCACGATACCACTCTCATTTGGAGGGGATCCTACAACAGACTGCGGCCCTCGGTTTGGAAAATCGGACAATTCGAACGTCATGTGCTGGAGTGCAGCTTGAAGGTCCTGGGAACTGTGGGCAGGATTCCGCCAGCCTACAGAGGTGATCCAGTAAGAGTTGCTCGGGCTTTGTCCGCTCTGGTGAACTCGGTGGATGACGATGGTGTCCTACTGGGAAATTGGTCGGAAGATTTCTCCGGTGGTGTGGCGCCCACCAAGTGGACCGGATCTGTGGAGATACTTCAGCAATTCCACAAAACCCAAAAAACCGTGAAGTTCGCACAGTGCTGGAATTTCAGCGGTGTCCTGGCCACCATCGCCAGGAGCTTGGGAATACCGGCTAGGATCATCACATGCTACTCCTCCGCTCACGATACCCAAGCCTCCCTGACCGTGGATGTTTTCATAGACTCGAACAACAAGAAGTTGGATGCGGAGACCACGGACTCGATTTGGAACTACCACGTGTGGAACGAGCTTTGGATGCAGCGACCAGACTTGGGCACTCCCAAGTCTGGTCGCTGCATCCAAAGCTCGCCCACTGGCCAGCATGGCACCTTCGATGGCTGGCAAGTGGTGGACGCCACTCCGCAGGAGGCCTCCGATGATATGTATCGAGTGGGTCCGGCTTCAGTTTCGGCAGTGAAAAACGGCGACATTCTAAGACCTTTCGATGGTGGCTTTGTCTTCGCGGAGGTGAATGCAGATAAGCTCTACTGGCGCTACAACGGACCTAGTCAGCCGCTGAAGCTCCTAAGAAAGGATACCCTGGCTATAGGACATCTGATCAGCACTAAAGCAGTTCTCAAATGGGAGCGAGAGGACATCACTGATACCTATAAGCACGCAGAGCGTTCGGAAGAAAAAAGAAGCACTATGCTCAAGGCCCTCAAGCAATCCCGACATGCCTTCAGTAGATACTACTTGAACGACAATTTTAATGACATAGAGTTCGATATGGAGCTAAAAGACGACATTAAGATTGGGGAGAGCTTCAGTGTGATCCTGAAGGTGACCAATAAAAGCGATAGTCGCACCCACCTGGCTACGGGTCAAATCAGTTGCGATGCCGTCCTGTACACCGGAGTTGGTGCAGTGGAGGTCAAGACCTTGGGCTTCGAACTGGACCTGCAGCCCGAGAGCAGCGAATACGTTCGCATGGAGGTTATCTTTGAGGAGTACTTCGACAAGCTGTCCTCGCAGGCCTCCTTCCAGATTTCCGCTGCCGCCAAGGTTAAGGACACCGACTACGATTACTACGCCCAGGATGATTTCCGAGTGCGCAAGCCGGACATTAAGTTCCAGATGGGGGAGACTGGCATCGTGGCCCAAAAGGAGCTGGATGTTATTCTGCGCTTAGAGAATCCGCTGCCCATTCCTCTGCACAAGGGTGTGTTTACAGTGGAGGGGCCGGGCATCGAGCAGCCTCTGAAGTTTAAGGTGGGTTTATATACAAATAGACTATTATATAACTATAAAATAAAAACACCTCTTAGCGAGGTAAGGGGTCAGGCTATCGCACCTTCAACATACTAAATTTCATATATCAAATTTTGCGACAAAAAATGCTTGAACATTCGACTAAATAAATAGACTTTCTAACTACCACTTTTCGGACTACCATTACCTTCCGGTCAAAACGTTTAATGAAAGGTTGATTCTATGGATAGGTCGACTCGACAAGATCACCATATCGAGATTATACATATTTTATAGAGTCGGAAACTCTGTTACATACTTTTCAACGAATATAATATACCCCTTTACCCTACAAGTAACCAGTACAATAAAATCTGTTTAATATAACGCCTGAATAAGGAAGCGAAAACCATACTAC
Source organism: Drosophila subpulchrella (assembly GCF_014743375.2). Taxonomy (NCBI): domain Eukaryota; kingdom Metazoa; phylum Arthropoda; class Insecta; order Diptera; family Drosophilidae; genus Drosophila; species Drosophila subpulchrella. The sequence goes on from NC_050610.1 coordinate 1,276,454, forward strand.
AAATATTTTCCTTGCAGATCGCCGAAATTCCGGTAAATGGCATTGCGGCCGCTACCTTCAAATACACCCCGCCCTATGCGGGGCGTGGCACAATGCTGGCCAAGTTTACTTCCAAAGAACTGGATGATGTGGATGGCTATAAACACTATGAAATTGAGCACCGACCGGAGGATCTGCTGCAACCCAATGGAAGCCACCGAAGGAGCAACATCATCCGCAGACGCACCGATGTTATAGCCTAAACTAACCCTAATTCCAATGAATATCGTTTTGTAAATCGTAGGTTAAGTGATACTGAAATACTTTAAATACATATTAATTTTTGATATTTAAGCCAGTCTCGATCTTGGCAAAACATGAGCAAAGAAACGTCCACTGCCGAGTTTAAATGAATAACACAATCGATAATGCAATCTCAATGACTCCATAGCACCGATCTTCAGGTAAGACTCTGGCGCAGGGAGTAAGGCTCGCAACAATGAAGTTCACACATATTGCCACAACTCTAACCCTTCTCCAAAGAACAAGGACAGGCTGCATACGGTGTCGCTGATGAGCAGCTACCGGTCAAGTCGCAGAACTGGGACTGAACGTCCTGGAGCTCTTCCTAATTCAGAGTCTTCATTGTCGACAAGGTAGTTTGAGTCTCTTTACACAAAAAAATTTGGTTGGTTAAATTGACCAATGCAGATAGTTTATAACCTATACAAAATTGTTCTTCACTAATATGAAAGGGGCCGTCCACTTACCGCGTGGACAGTTTGGGGGGGGGGGGGGGGGTTTCGTCAAAAGTCCACGAATTTCCACGAGGGGGAGGGGGGGGGGTCGAGGTAAATATCCACGTGGATATAGTAAAAATATAATTTTAACCTCTATGATAATTATTCAACTTTTAAATTTAAATTTAAAAAATTTTCAATAAAAAAGTCCACGTGGACAAAAATAGGGGGAGGGGGTGGGGTTAGTTAAAAATCCACGATTGTCCAGGAGGGGTGGAGGGGGGTCAAAAAGTGATTAAAATTTGTCCACGTGGTATATGGACGGCCCCAAAGGGCTGTATTTATTTTAACTTTGTTTAGTATTTAATAGTTAAGCCGCTATTAACATAGTGGGTGTGTATTTTATTTTGAAATAGTAAATAGTTCATTAACTGTCGAAAATAGTTCTAACGTAAAGTAAGTATATCATATTCAATTGTATTTACTTCATGTTTGTCCAATTCTAATTTATTTACTTCTTGGACCATTTAACGAGTTTTTGGTGCCGAGCTTGGCAAGTTGGCGTCCACCACTTCGCTGGGAAACTTCTATTGATGACAGAAGAAGGACTTCCTTGCGCTGACGCAAAGCTACAGGAGGCATCCGAGTACAGCGTGATCGGTCATTTATTGCTAAGTCTTCGAATTATTATACCCGTTACTCGTAGAGTAAAAGGGTATACTAGATTCGTCGGAAAGTATGTAACAGGCAGAAGGAAGAATTTCCGACCCCATAAAGTATATATATTCTTGATCAGGATCACTAGCCGAGTCGATCTAGACATGTCCGTCTGTCCGTCTGTCTGTCCGTCCGGATGAACGTTGAGATCTCGGAAACTATAAGAGCTAGGCTATTGAGATTTGGCGTGCAGATTCCTGAGCTTCTTACGCAGCGTAAGTTTGTTAGTAGAGTGCCACTCTAACGCCCACAAACCGGCACAAAACTGTGGCTCCTACAGTTTTGATGCTATAATAAAAATTTTAACTGAAATGTATTGTTCTCATCAATACCTATCGATTGACTCAAAAAAAAGTTTGCCACGCCCACTTTAACGCCCACAAACCGCCCACAAACCGCCCACAAACTTCAAAAAATCGTAAATATGAACGTGGATATCTCGGAAACTATCAAAGATAGAAAATAGGGATCTCAGTTTTAGATTCCGCAGCCTTGTACGCAGCGCAAGTTTGTCACGAACACTCTAACGCCCACAAACCGCGCAAGCCTGTGGCGCCCACAATTTTTATGCTAAATAAAAAATTTTAACTGAAATGTATTGGTCTCGTCAATACCTATCGATTGATTCAAAAAAATTTGCCACGCCCTCTCTAACGCCCATAACGCTTAAATCTGTCTACCGCCGGTAGGTGGCGCATTTTAATCTCGTTTTGCTGCTTGCATATCTCCATTTCGCTTTGGTCCTTTTAGCTGAGTAACGGGTATCTGATAGTCGAGGTACTCGACTATAGCGTTCTTCCTTGTTTTTTTTTTTTAATTTAACAAATTGATAAAATAGTCTTTCTGATGGCACAGAGCTACTTGGCGTATTAAGGTAGCCCATTGCTAGTTTGGACAGCCCTGTCAAAATCTCTTTTAGTGAGTTCCAAAGTGATATTGGATCGCTATCCCACGAAGTAAATGGTAGGCCTAAAAACAATTTTAGCTCTTTATTATCTTGGACTTCTATAATTGGATGCATTGCAACCGATTGGTTATGCGTCTTAAGGAATCCTAAATTTTGGTATTCCGTAACTTCCACATCTGATAGGTTCCCATATGCAAAGAACCGTGAGTCCTGTATTAAACACATTATAGTGTAAATTGGTTCCTTTAGTTCTTATTAGAAATAAAGATATATAATTATAGTGAACTATTTATGCTTCAGATTAATGTATAAAGAGTTACTAAAAGTTATTCATGTTATTAATGTTTACAACATAATGTACATAGGTACTTCTTCTTTTTAAAGCAATATCCTTGATCGCTTCATGGGCTGTGAGGGGCGGGAGGAATAGTTTCTTATAAAGTGGATTCAACAAAAATGCCTTGGACAAAACACTAGTTGTTTTGCAATGACTTAATACGTTTTTCAGATTTATTCAATAGAGCTGTTTAGTTACAATTCCTTCAGACCGTTTTACTCTTAAGTTTTCAAAAAGAAATATTAAAATTATATCTAAAAAACACCGATATTCGATATATACGGTGAATAAAATATCACGATATAAATATTTATTTTTATTCCAAAAATATCGATTAATTGATATTTAAATATAATATCCCTAGTCCATTCTACCTTTTTCTCTAGTTGCATAACTATTTTTAACTACTTTTAGAGTAAAAGGGTATATTAGATTCGTTGCAAAGTATGTAACGCAGAAGGAAGCGTTCCCGACCCCATAAAGTATATATATTCTTGATCAGGATCACTAGCCGAGTCGATCTAGACATGTCCGTCTGTCCGTCTGTCTGTCCGTCCGGATGAACGCTGAGATCTCGGAAACTATAAGAGATAGGCTATTGGGATTCGGCATGCAGATTCAGCAGCTTGCCACGCCCACTCTAACGCCCACAAGCCGCCCAAAACTGTAGCTCCTACAGTTTTAATGCTAGAATAAAAAATTTAACTGAAATGTATTGTTCTCATCAAAAGTTTGCCACGCCCACTCTAACGCCCATAACTATAACGTCAATCGATAGGTATTGACGAGACCACAACATTTTAGTTACAATTTTTTATCTAGCATGAAAATTGTGGCCACAGGTTTGGGCGGTTTGTGGGCGTGGCATATTCGCGTAACAAACTTGCGCTGCGTACAAGGCTACGGAATCTAAATCTGAGAATTCAATTCTCTATCTTTGATAGTTTCCGAGATATCCACGATCATATTTACGACTTTTTGAAGATTGTGGACGGTTTGTGGTCGTTAAAGTGGGCGTGGCGTTGAGTCAATCGATAGGTATTGACGAGAGCAATACATTTCAGTTAAAATTTTTATTCTAGCATCAAAACTGTAGGTGCCACAGGTTTGGCCGGTTTGTGGGTGCTAGAGTGGGCGTGGCACTCTGCTAAAATAATAAATAATACATAAATCTCAATAGCCTAGCTCCTATAGTTTCCAAGATCTCAGCGTTCATCCGGACAGACAGACGGACATGGCTAGATCGACTCGGCTAGTGATCCTGATCAAGAATATATATACTTTATGGGGTCGGAAACGCTTCCTTCTGCCTGTTACATAATTTCCGACGAATCTAGTATACCCTTTTACTGTACGAGTAACGGGTATAAATATACGATAAAGTTATTATAGATTTCGACAACTATTGGTGTTGGTGGCGCTTCGAAATGGAGAACACTTTGAAAGAGCAGAACAGCATTGGTAATTAGAGTAATTAGTTACATTCATATGATTTGTAATGTTTTTTTGTCTAATATAGTTGCCTGTCAATAGGAAGAAAGTATTGTCCCAAATAAGGGGAAGAAATATGGACAATCTACTGTAAAATAAAACACCTCTTAACGAGGTAAAAACAAGAGATGTCGCACCTTCCAGCTTTCTAGTTCCCGACAGACAGACGCCTGTTACATACTTTCCAATAATACAACATACATTTTTCCTCCTCCACTGAGTTACAAACCTACTAACAAAAATTAATGGGTCCTTTACAGCGGAATAAAAATTAAAACTCCATTACAGTAACTTTAAGTCTTAAAATTTTCGATTATTTTTTTTTGTGAAATTCAAATGACAATCTGAATTATTTTTATGGGGGAACGTGCGCCATGGGGAAATCATATGGGTCATCCTGGGCTTCGGACTGAATGGTACCATCCTCGGTAAGGTTAATGGGTCCTACATCCCAAGGATTTCTTCAGCCACAACGCCGCCCTGATTGGGTTGGTGAGCAGGGCGACTGTTAGCTACCGGATTCGTAACCACGTTACCAGAGGAGCGAGATAGCTTTGCCAAGGCTTCCTCTAGGAAGGAGTCCAGGAGTCATTTGCCGCGTTCAGCAGAACAACATGATTACTGATTACTGATCCATTAGTTTGTTCTGTTAAACGCTTATTATACATACCGACTTTAAAAAAGTAAAACATTTTACCTGAAAAACTCCAGTATGCAATTCAAATGTCTATGTCTAAATGACTATCACTTTATAAACAAATGTTTTTCAATTAAAATTGCGTTTGTGAAAACGATAGACGTCGGCACAGAAATCGTGGGCTCGTAAAATATAAAATGGCATGAACAGTTGTAAAGAATTTAACTTACTTCATGGTTTTTAATAATAATTATCTTAGTTCCTATCGATATCTCAGTCATCGATACACACCAGCAGCAATGTATCATGAAGCACGAAGAGGTATCGTACTATTTTTACGCTCTTTTTTTACTGATCAAGAATTTTTGTATCATGATTATTGGCGCCGACCGGTAGAGATGCCCTGGGTGTTGCCTTTAACGAAGTTTAGCCAACACCGAAACAAGAATTAGCCAATCTTGTAATCGAAGAAATACATGTTTCAATTAATCCTATCTTAACAAACAGTTTTACATGCAGCAGTCTTTTTGATCTCTCCAAGTTTCTTTGATCTCTCCAATCGGAATAAATCAAGGCGGAAGCTTTAGGCTTACCATTCACCATTTCATCTGACGGCACTTCGGTTTACAACATAATCTCATTAATATAACAAGTAGAAAAACCGCCTCGGGGCTGTTAAATTGCTGAAAACCAAAGATGTCGCTTTTCTCGACTAAAAGTAAGAGGGTAACTCTGGTCACTTGTAAACATGGAGAAAGAGGTAAGTGACATACAAATTTTAAAAATTTAATTTTAATAACTAATTTGATTTATTTTATATTCTCACAGAAGCCGACTGCTAAGAAGTTCTACTAAAAGGTTATTGAAGAATATACACCGTTTCGTGATGCTGGTGTGCAGTCAATAAAAAACAAGGGAGAACGCTATAGTCGAGTACCTCGACTATCAGATACCCGTTACTCAGCTTAAGCGACCAAAGGGAAATGGAGATATGCAAGCAGCAAAGCGAGATTTAAATGCGCCACCTACCGGCGGAAGACAGATTTAAGCGTTGTGTGCGTTAGGGTAGGCGTGACAAATTCATTGTTCAATAGAATAAGTTAGCCGCGCACTTTGCTCTCTCTGAGCGCCGGCAGTGCTTTTCTCTTTGCCGCTAAGTTCGGCCGGCAACTATTTACATACACACACATACACGCGTAAAAACATTTCGCACTGTCTGGCTCTGACGTCATAGCTTTTTTTCTTGGGAGGTTTGTGGGCGTTAGAGTGGGCGTAGAAAAATTTTTTTTGGGTCAATCGATAGGTATGGACAAGACTAATACATTTCAGTTAAAATTTTCTATCTAACATCAAAACTGTAGGAGCCACAGTTTTGGGCGGTTTGTGGGCGTTAGAGTGGGCGTGGCACTCTACTGAAACAAACTTGCGCTGCGTAAGAAGCTCAGGAATCTGCTCGCCAAATCTCAATAGCCTAGCTCTCATAGTTTTCGAGATCTCAGCGTTCATCCGGACAGACGGACAGACGGACAGACGGACAGACGGACAGACGGACAGACGGACAGACGGACATGGCTAGATCGACTCGGCTAGTGATCCTGATCAAGAATATATATACTTTATGGGGTCGGAAACGCTTCCTTCTGCCTGTTACATACTTTCCGACGAATCTAGTATACCCTTTTACTCTACGAGTAACGGGTATAATAAAATGAATTACTGCAAGTCGCAATTCATTAAAGCGATCGAGTGGCGCAACCAAGCTGGTGCAGGACTCCTTGAGGAGGGGTATAAGACATCGGTTGAAAGTAAGAGTTTCAACAGAGAATCCAATAAGTAATAGCCATTGTATGTTTTTAGACTATTTAGAGAAGATATGTCCCCAATTCGAAAGGTTGCACGACATCTTCGGAAAACGTAAAAGTGTGGTGCCTCCAAAAGTTCTAGACTCTTTCGAAAGCGACTTGCAAGTCCGGGAAGGTTACGAAGAGGTTGCCGAGTTAGGCAAGAACTCGATTGATATGAGTAGCACCTTGAGGACCGATACTGAGCCAGTCGCCAAAATAGCCTCGTCAGAGCCTCCTTCGCTAACGGCAACAATGGCTAGAAGCAAAATTAGGTCGATGGCTGCTGTTGTCTCAGAAATGCAAATGATGCAACAGGCTCGATTGGAAATAGAGAAAAATAAGCTAAATGGGAAAAGGAAAAGTTTGCCGAAATGCAGGAAAGCCATATTAGAATGGATAAGGAGAAGTTAGACTGGGAGAAGGCCAAATTCGAAAAGGATCTTGCCTTTAATCAGCAGCAAGTGGACGGCGAAAATGAAATAAAAAAGATTCAGCTCGAAAAAGAAGTGCGCCTAGAAATACAAATAATTAAAAAACAAAATTTGTTTCATAGACAAAAAAATATATTTACACATGAAAATGAAAATTAAACTTATTGTGAATTCTTTTCAGGACTCAATTATTTTGCATATGTACTTTGAAATATTTTTTCAAAAACCAATCGACCTTTTGCGCTCCCTTAGATGAACTTCCCTGTCGAATCAGGAACTTCATTAAATTGATTATCATCATCGCAGTCCATTAATAAAATGATATTACATAATAAAATGATATTATGGAGAACAGCGCCAACAAAAAACCAGTCGCAAACCACCAATAAACTTTTAGCATTCTTTGCCATAATCTTTAGTTGTTTCAAACTATTGAATCTTTCTTTTAACTTTCCGAAGCACTGCTCTATGCGTACTCTGTATCTGCTAAAAGTTCTATAAAATTCATTACGGGCAGTACGTGTAAGGTCAGTTGAATTGACATGAAAGGGGGTTATAACTTGCTCAGACAGTTAATAGGCACTGTCTCCGGCGATACATTGGTCACCAGTAAAAAAAGGTCTAGCTTTGTATAGAGTGGACAGTTTTGAAAAATGCGGCTGTCATAAACACCAACCACCAAGTGTCTATGAGCTTCCGATGATCTAGCGATGCAGCTTGCATTTTTATAGAATATCTTTTCTTCCTGAAGTAATACGAGTCTGCATTTTATACTGGTTTTTCCGCAAGGGGAAGATCACTGCCATATCCAATACAAAATTGTAATTCGTCCAATGTTTTTTGTACAATCGACACACGTTCTTCCAAGTCCGGTCAATACAAATATGTTTTAACTATTTTTAAAATAGCCTTGAATACTCAAAATGTAGCTTTCATTATAGCGTCACCATCTCTCTGACTCCAAAAAAGACGCAGTTTACACAATGGTCCTTCCTTGTCCGTAAGATCCAAGGCGATACAAAACTATCATCAAATGTACCTTCACAGGGAGTTGCAGATCGGATCATATGGAAGTAAAGACATCTAGATGTTGTATTAGGTTAATAATAAAATAAAAAGCTTTACAGTTCATCCGCATAAACTATTTAAAACGACCTTCGTCAACGTTCCGTTTTTAGGTACAGAATGTGGCACATTTGGAGCCCCATATCGAAACGCTTCAGCAGAGCATAAATAGAGCACTAGTGTTTCTATTAAACTATCCTGTTCGCGAACTTATTCCTCTAAAAAAAGGACGCCTAATTAATGTATCTGATAGAATGCTAACAGGCAGCATCCAGCAGTTCTAATAGTTTAGTTTTTATACCCGTTACTCGTAGAGTAAAAGGGTATACTAAATTCGTCGGAAAGTATGTAAGAAGGAAGTACATATATTCTTGACCAGGATCACTAGCCGAGTCGATCTAGCCATGTCCGTCTGTCCGCTAAGATCTCGTAAACTATAAGAGCTAGGCTATTGAAATTTGGTATGCAGATTCTTGGGCTTCCTGCGCAGCGCAAGTTTGTTTCAGCAGGGTGCCACGCCCACAACTGCAGCTACAGTTTTTATGCTAGAAAAAAATTTTAACTGAAGCCAAGTGGCGTTCACAATTTTCATGCTAGCGAAAAATTTTTGGATAAACTTCTATTTAGCTCCAACGCCCGATTTTGTTCAAACTTTCCACATCGACGTGTTTTTGGGTCCTGATTACTGGAAAAATAGTCAAAGTTGGCGCAAATAACGGGATCCTGGAAAATACATTGAAAACCGTACATTTTTTGGTTTTTTGATGTTTCTTCCGAAAATACAAAGAAATCAAAAATGTTTCAGACAAGAACAAAAGATATTTATAAAACGGATATTTTTTGTTATAATCACTTTTTCCGAAAACCTAACGGTTTTCGAAAAAAACCTTAAAGAAATATTTTATATAGGAGGTGAAAATTTAGATGGCGTCAGATAGTTTCGATTAATCGATAACAGCATTTTATGTGGAGGACTTTTCGACTTTTGTATGATATATTGTGCTTATGTTCCGTTTTCCCAGTTAGTGAAATGTACAAGTAAAAAAAAAGAATGAGGTTCACACATACATACCGAGTATAGTAAGACCCGAGAAAGTAAAGCGCCGCAGGGAAAAATATTTTCAATCAAAAATGGCACCTATTTTCGCTATAAATGCATGAGTTTTAAGTTTGATCAATTTTTCGCAGAAATCATCAGTGAAGTCTTCACTTGGCAGTACATACGGTAAAAACCGTATAAATTTTTGTTTTTTGCTGTTTTTTCCGAAAATATAAGGAAAATCAAAAAATATCTCAGACAAAAACATAATATATTTATAAAACGTATCTTTTTTGTAATAATCATTTGTTCCGAAAACTTAATGGTTTTCGAAAAAAAACGGAAAAGAAATATTTTAAATAGGAGGTGAACATTTGAAAATATTGCATTATCCCGCCATAAAAATGGCGTCAGATAGTTTCGATTAATCGATACATACGATATATCGTGCTTATGTTTCTTTTTCCCATTTAGCGAAATATACAATCACTATGCATTCAGAGCTTGAACTGAGAAGACCTGAAAATGGAACAACTTAATATGTTCAAATTGGTCCCCATTCTGAACACCCGGGAGAGTACTTTACAATGGCTGCGGGGTGTCGGGTTAATACCCCAAGACCGCTATTGCCATAAACATAAGCAGAGCATGATTTTGTTAGATCATAAATCAATATGCGGGGAATTTAGATGCGTTAAAAGGGGAAAGCAGGACCATTCCAAGACTGTTGCGGAGAACACGTGGCTGGAAAGGTGTCATATATCGCCAGCATCATGCATCATTATAACCTATTGCTTTGCAAATTCTTTTACGTTTGCCCAAACTATACGGGAATGTAGCGTAAAAGAAGATCAAACTTTTTCCTCAGATACTGTGGCAGACAGATTTTCTTTTTGCCGCGAAGTTTGTATGGCAGCTTTGGATACAGATTTTGAGGAGCAGGGCACTGTTGGAGATCTAGACAAAGTTGTAGAAATAGACGAATGTAAAATTGGCAGACGGAAGCTCGAAAGACGTCGCGTTGTTGAAGGTTCGTGGATTTTGGGACTTATAGAGCGAGGATGTCCCGAAAATTATAAATTAGAAATCTGTCCCGACAATAAAAGGGACAAGGACACCCTGTTATCCTTAATAAAAAAACATGTTAAACCAGGGACCGAAATTCATACAGATTGCTGGAAGGGGTATATTGGTTTGGAAACCGAGGGATATATTCACAAGACCGTCAACAACTCGGAACAATTTGTGGATTCGGTAACCGGTGCTCATACCCAAAATATTGAGTCTTCCTGGCGGTCGATGCGGCGTAATTTGTCTCGTGGGGGCGTTCTCAAAGCCAAGTTGGACGAGCATCTTTGCGAGTTTCTGTGGCGACGACGGGTTACAAAGCTTAAGCTTGACCCGTTTTCATTACTATTGAAAGATATTAGGAAAGTATATCCCGGAAATTAGTTTAATTGTTTTGCTAGTTAAAAATAAAAAAAATCGACACGCCGATATAACAACAAGCTTTCGTGCGATATATCGGTCAAAAGGACGCAAGTGTGCTCCAACGGTTTTTTTTCTTTCAAACCTTGTGAAAATGTAATCTTATTAAATCTTATTAAAACTATTTTTTTTACAGAAATAATGTATAAAACATAAATTACTCATTTCTTTAATAGCTTTCACTTCTCCTTGGCAAACTTTTTGATTAAATTAATAATCGAAGATATTTACGAAAAACTGTTTTTACCGTTATTTTCCATGATCCCGTTATTTGCGCCAACTTAGACTGTTTTTCCCGTAATCAGGACCCCAAATAACGTGGATACTGAGAGTTTGAACGAAATCGGGCGTTGGAGCTAAACGGAAGTTCACCCCAATTTAGGCATTCATTCAGGTGGCATTTTGAATTGGAAGTTTCACAGATTGTTAAATTGATAAAATCGTGAAAACGTCGTAGTTGATGAGCACTATATACAGTCAGATAACGAAAATTGGCTGCCTCTATCATAAGCCTTACATTTTCGTGATAAACGCAAACATATACTGTATGGGTTCCACTAGCACCAGCTAGAATGCAATGCTTAGGCCGCAGTTTAGCAAACGCCGAAAAACTAACTTCAAGTCCGATGTTTTCTTGCTTGAACGACCGATGCAGCTCCTTAAGGTTGATTAATCGCTTTTGAACTTGTTTTCGTGACCTATCAGATTGCTTCACCGAAACATAGTCGTTCTTCCCAGGCATTTCTCGACTGTTTACATCTTTTTCATAAAAAAGAATGATCTTGTTTAAAAGGTGGTTCGCCATTTTTTTCCAACTTTTATGTTCGGTGCTGCCATAACTCCACTTTCGCTTGCCAAAGTTGGCTATCTTATAAGCACTGCGGCTCTGAGGAACCATTGTCAATAGCTGAATTTGATCAGATTTTGTCATGTCCGGAGAATCTAATTTATCCTTTAACTGTTTGAGCATTTATCTGCCGGCCTTTTCGTAAAATTGGTTAGTTTCCTCTATCTGGATATTTTCTTTCATTTTTATCCGTTTTGCTGATGATATTTCGGGAAAAGATTCATTTTCTGCATCAAGGTCAATACTAATCAATTTTACATCTTCGTCGTTAGGATTTCTTTTATTAAATGGATTGATGCACCGGTTTTTGAAAATTTTCGTTTTTCTATTGATCAGAATTTTAAAGCACAATTAAAAACGATTCCGTAGATTTTACTTTTAAATGGTAGACCTTTTTCAATTTATCTCATCTTAATATTCTACCAGCGCAAGACAAACAATAAAGTTTTCCGACTTGTGCCAATCGGATATCTTGCATTTTCTTGGGTCACGGGCTACTACGCAATATACATTTGGTGGGACAAACGTACAATATCGCGTCGTTTAAGAAGTGCGTAGAACGGTTGAAAGCAGGTCGTTACAACATAATTTAAAAATAATAACAAGAAAAGACTGCTTTGATTTTTATTTAATATAAACGGTTTTAATTAATTCTGTAGGGTTCAACAAGGATTATGTATAGAACATTATTCTAATTTTTTATAAAAATTAAAAATGCCGATTTTTTTTAAAGTTTGGACTATAAGTTGCTTGGAAACTTTTATGGGAGTTATTTTTATCTGAAAGGTTGGCAAAAATAATAATTAAGGAGTATTTTTTTTTTTACATTTTAATTAAGGAGTATTTTTTTAAAGTTATAGGTAATCTAAAAAAAAGTCATCGCCATATCTCTGCTTCTATCAAATGGATAAATATTTTTATTTTTTATATCCTATATAAATGGTATAATATCGTGATAAAAATATGAAACCGTTTTGAGACCATAAAGAAAATCTCTATACGTTTCACAAAGAATCACTCCTTTATTTAGTTTAGCATGCTTTTCGTCTGCATTGCCCTTAATGTTAAAATAAGAATCGAATCCAAATGCACATAATACGCAAGCCAAATAAAATGTAATTTAAAAATTGTACAAAAAAATTTTAAGAGTGCATATGTTTTGTGCTTGTTTTAGAGAAATTATGCAGTGAGCTATTCTGATATTCACACGTTTCCGCAACACCATTGAGGTAGAGTGACCGGCGCATTTTTTTTAAAGTGGTATCCCGCTTAGGCATATTTCACGAGCTCTTAGATTTTAATAAAAATATCAAATGCCCTGGAGAGCATGAGCCAGCAGTCTCAAAGAAAAGTCAAATCAACAAAAAGCAGGGAGACGTGTTTTAACCAGATCAATTTCAGATCAAAATCAAAATCAAATATAATGTTGTAGATCAAAATCGTCTTTACCATTCTCCTCTGATATTAAATTTCGGTAATACGATAATTGTTTATTGATCATTTGATCGTTGCCAATAAAAGCCCTGTGTGCGTTGGCATTATTTGGTTAATAATTTATTATTTATTTAATTTAATTATTTATTTAATTTAATTATTTATTCCTAAATTCAAAAGCAGTGGTGCCTTTGATTTCCTTTTTCGCCAAAAACCGATTTATAGCCCTGCACTGCGTTAATTTTTTTACATTAATGGAATGTTTTAATTCAATTCTATTTGAATAAATTTTAACATTTCCATTATCCTTAACACTTAAAGAAGTTGCAGGATGGATCTTTGCAATATCCATAAGCTGTGTACGATGCCTTATTAAGACGAATAGACTTAAAGTTCATCGAATAAACATTGTTAACAGAAAAAAAAGTTCTTTTATAACGTGCTCATGCTCTGTTTCGCTGTGAACTTTGGATTCAAATTTTTCATTTCCACGTCAACATTTAAACTCACATTCCCAATCCGACAAGTTTTTCGAAGACACTTTAATGATGCTTCAATATGACTTTCGTCTATCGGATTGGGAATTGAAGAAGAGCTTAAAGAAATATAAGGATCAATTTCTAATCGTAGTTCGTCTTCACATGACATAGAACTTGGGAGGGGAACATCTGATAGTTCAGATATTGGTGCCTCTGCCTTCTCATCCAATAAATTTTTTTCATTTAAATTAAACTTTTTCAGAACTCTCTTGTAGCTCAAGACAATTTTTTCTGCCATTTTTTAGAGCATTCTTATGTATAAAACTAGCTCTGTTGGCAGCATAAACATTTTTACGTATAAACGTAAAAATACGTTCATATTCATTATCGGATAAATGACCAGACGTCCCTATAACTCCTTGTCCTGAAGCGGCTTCTATGGCCTTAAATAAATTAAATTGTTTGTTTCTAAAAAATATATAAAAATAATTATATAATAAACGGCATTACATTTTTATAGAATTTAAAATAATTATATTATGGTAATTTTATATATTATTGTTTTATCTTTCCTAGTGCCGCTCCAAAAATGTATTTCCCAAGCCCAAAAAAAACTAGAAAGGCACCTAGTTTCGACCAGACATACCCTTGTCTATGTACCCTATATACCCTTGCAGATTCAAATAAAAATTCAAAAATTGTTACATTTAGATTTACAGCATACATTCTTTAACATAATTTTGTTTTTATCGAAGTATCGATATAAGATTAATGTGTTCCTAGTAACAATTTTGGAACAAATGAGAAGCCCACAACGCACTATGCTTTTTCTCAAAAACTGACGGCTTTTCGATTGCCGTACCGCATTAGTTAATTAGTAAAATTAATTTCCTTTCCAACGAGGTACCGTGCATGTTGGTAAAACGTCTGCGAAAGTGAAATTAATTGAAAAAAGAGATAGCGTCGAAACATAATTTTTTCCCACATGGCTAGTGTCCTGAATACATTTCTTACATAGAGGTTCATGTCTTGGATCTTTCTGGTTCAAATTTAAATCTGGCGGCACTTCTTTTAACTATTTATCTTCCCCCACTTTAAAGCGATTATCTCAAAAACTGACAGCTTTATCATTATGATTTTTTCACTAAACTTGCTTTAGGCGATCTCTAATCTGTCAATATACCGTGCATGTTGGTACAACGTCTGAGAGTGGAGCCCTGTGCGATTTAATATTTGCCCCCCTTTTTTGTATGGTGAAAATTCGGGGTGCATTCACTGTTAAGCGATTTTCTCAAAAACTGACGGCTTTAGCTCAATAATACTTTCTGACAAGAAGTTTGATTTAACGCCCAATAACCAGATTTACCGTGCATATTGGCACAACCTCTGTGAGGGGAGCAATAAAAATTGTGGGGTCCGATTTTTTAAATAGATTTTTAATATACTTCCAGCAGTCGGATATGTTTGCAAGCTATCTAGATCGATAGATTTTTCCATTCTAAACAATTTTGCATTCGAATCGGCCCCAAGAAGCCGAGATAATCAAAAAATAAAAATTGGCCCCATGTTCCAGATTTCACCGTTCCGCCATCGCCGCTAAGTCACCGACGCTAATTTGACGCACATTTAATAAAGCCCTTTGCCACCCACAACGTAAGTAAAATAATATTTTACAATTTGTGTTATTATACCCGTTACTCGTAGAGTAAAAGGGTATACTAGATTCGTCGGAAAGTATGTAACAGGCAGAAGGAAGAATTTCCGACCCCATAAAGTATATATATTCTTGATCAGGATCACTAGCCGAGTCGATCTGGCCATGTCCGTCTGTCCCTCTGTCCGTATGAACACTGAGATTTTGGAAACTATAAGAGCTAAAATACTGGGATTAGGCATGCAGATTCCTGAGCTTCCTGCGCAGCGCAAGTTTGTTTCAGCAGAGTGCCACGCCCACTTAAACGCCCAAAAGCCGCCCACAAACTTCAAAAAATCGTAGATTTGAACGCGGATATCTCGGAAACTATAAAAGGTAGAGAATTGGGATCTCAGATTTAGATTCCGTAGCCTTGTACGCAGCGCAAGTTTGTTATGCGAATATGCCACGCCCACTCTAACGCCCACAAACCGCCCAAGCCTGTGGCGCCCACAATTTTCATGCTAGATAAAAAATTTTAACTGAAATGTATTGGTCTCGTCAATACCTATCGATTGATCCAAAAAAAGTTTGCCACGCCCACTATAATTCCCACAACGCTTAAATCTGTCTACCGCCGGTAGGTGGCGGATTTGCTGCTTGCATATCTCCATTTCCCTTTGGTCCCATTAGCTGAGTAACGGGTATATGATAGTCGATAGTCGATAGTCTTCCTTGTTTTATTCTGTGATTTTTGTTCGACCACGATTTTTTTAGACAAAGATATCGTTAATGCGTTGAATTAACTCCATTTCATACATATGTACGCCAATATATTTATTTATGTACATGTTTACGTCAAAAGGGCGTTTAATTTCAGGAGGCAGTGTCGAGTGGCAATTTTATCCAGATGTCTACATCTTGCGCGCTCGCACTCCCGTCCGCTTACCCTCTCCATCTCTCCCCTAAGTCTCCGCTCCGCAATGGAGCGCTTAAGTTAAGATAGGCTTAACGAGTTCTTATTTCAAAGTGTACGAATAAACACCTACGCCCGTCGCGCGAAAAACCCCAAACTACCCCCGTGTTTTTTGCGTACCCTTCGTTCTTGGGACTTTATCTATTTCAGCGATCATTGAATAATAAAAAAAATTTCATTATCATTATTATTTATTTATTATTTATGATTATTATTTCATTATAATCATGTATTTTAGTTTGTTAATGCTTTTATTAAATATATTTGAATTAAACTATATTACAACTTTATGTAAATTACGTAATCGGCAGGGACGATGCGAACGCTTTGGAAGTCCAAACTAGAGTAAAATGTACGAACATAAATGTAAGAGATGTATGTATGTATGTATAATAATACTATAATAATTTACGTTTCTTACGAGTGCCTTAGGTACATAAGGGATGACGAAATAAAAAAGGCTTTTCTACCGGTTGTATACCACATCAATAGAAAGCAGTTTGGCCAAAATATATAGTTATAAAAAAACTTTTGAGATAGAAATTTCTCAAATCGATAAAGGTTTTTGCTCTGAGTGCAGGAAAGCCAAACCAGAGCAAATCCAGCCTGTTAAGTCTGGATTGAAAAACTGGGCATACGCGATCGTTTTCGATTTTACCAGGACAATGATCCGAAGCATTCAGCAGGAAATGTGAAGCTCTGGCTTGTCTGGAACTGCCCTCATGTCGTCATAACGCCAGCACATTCTCCAGATTTGAATGTGATTGAAAATTTATGGGAAATATTGGACATCGCTATAAGGAAGAGGAAAATTTCGAACAAAAACGATCTGAAAACTGCTCTTATGGAAGAACGGCAAAAAATTCCAGTGGAAAACACTAAAAAGTTAGTTTCCTCCATGGGAAATCGTCTCAAAGCTGTCCTGGACCAGAAAGGAGGACATACAATATTAACTGTTAAATTACAAATAATTAGTTAAGTAGAATGGACTGCACGAAATAAGCTGCGGCATGGAAAAAGCCTGTACATTTTCTTTTTATTAAATAATTTTTTTAGTTTTTATGATTAAGAAAATCGCTTTCGTTCAATAAACATGTTAATATTCCCTTTAAAAATACTGCATTTAAATTTTTCTTTTACCTTTCTTAGTTTAGAAGGAATAACGACTAGAACTTTTTTTAGGTAACTGCACGAAATAAGCTGCGAGCCACTGTATATGTACGTACAAGAAAAATCGTCTGTTCCCAAGAATGCACACTTTATATGCTTATAACTTTTTAATGAATGACCCTAACTAAAATGTTTTTGTCATATCCAACGCTGATATTCAAAACAAAATCTCTTTTTAATTTTTCGAAAACATTTAAAAATGTGGGTTGTAAACTGGTTTTAGCGTTATGGGTGCTTGTGGGCGTTAAAGTGGGCGTCCCATCCTGGTGAAACAAACTGCGCAAGATGTTCAAGAACCTATGTACATATACATGCCAAGTCCCAACTTTCTAGCTTTTATAGTTTCTGAGATCTCAGCGTTTCTTGCGGACGCATAGACGGAGTCCTGACCAATTTTTCGCGGCCAAAACTAAACTGAAACAGGCGCTTAAAAAAGAGCGAATATTATAATATTATTTTTTAGAAAACTAAACTAAAACTAAACTAAACTAAATGCGAAAGATATGGTAAAGAAAATGATGAGCTGCATTTTCATCGACTTCCTCATATTATTATTGTTGCATATTATTCTGACCAACACGAAGAAGTAGTGGATGTTGTCTACTCCTCGGCCAAGCCGGTGAAGCGGCCGAGGCCGGCTGGGTGAGCTGCTGCGTCGGTTAACATTGAGTCCAGCCCTGACCCTGGGCAAGCTGCTCCGTCGATTAACGATGATATCGTTGATGAGCTTACGAGGACATGAGCCACTTGGCAACTGTCCTTTTGCCAGGAGGCATACCTTAATATCAATAGTGAGATATTTGACTGCTTAAAGCCTAGTACTGACATCGGCGAAAATCGCGAGCTAGCCATAGGAGTGAGCGAGAGGCAAATAGGCGGCTAGAGCTTTTCGTCGGGTCTGTTTTTCAGCGCGGTACTCAGATGAGCTAAGGAAATACCAGAAAAAATACCAGATTTCGCGAGTGAATTTTCGATGAACGCCGTTAGCCGCGGCCCGGTTATTTCCAAGCTTAGGAGGTTTTATGCTAAAAAACACCAAAGATATAATTTGAAAAAAATTTTTTTTTCCGATTATTCCTATGGGAGCTATAAGACATAGTTGTCCGACTCGGTGTCCGACCTTTATACTACCTGCAAAATATATAAGACTTTTGGGAAAGTTTCAGACCGTTGCCCATTATTGTGGGATTTCACCGACAGGAAGCAATACCACACCGGGGCAAATCCGCAGAATGGTTGAAGTGCTGCAGGAGATTCACTAGAGAATCCCAGTGGGAAGGAACATGCCGAGTGGGACTTCGCTCTCTACATGGACATCCTGCCAAAGAAAGTAAGATCTGGCCAAAAGAATTTGGTTGCGATGTACTAACAGAAGTATCTTTTTAGAAAAACCACCAGTAATATGATCTCCGACGACCTCTCCATTAGGACTCCGTACACCACCACCACCAGCTACTTGGCAGCTTAAGCGGAGCTGGAGGACCCGCAGGCTTCTATAGGGGGGAGGAAAATGGGGCGCCCGCTAAGGAACAGTTTGAGAAGCCATAGGCAACAACTGCCAGGATGCTAGGCGACTTCCTGCAGCATCAGCGGATCAACCCCATTCACAATCCGGCTCCCACTCCCTCAAGGTCCAATATGCCCATTGGGACTCGGAGCTGGACTGCGGTGGCGCGGGAAAGATGGCGAAGCATTCGCGGGACGTTAAGGAAGCTTTAAACTACAAATTTACATAAGTAAAAACATTCGTTGGAAATTTCATTTATTATACCCGTTACTCGTAGAGTAAAAGGGTATACTAGATTCGTCGGAAAGTATGTAACAGGCAGAAGGAAGCGTTTCCGACCCCATAAAGTATATATATTCTTGATCAGGATCACTAGCCGAGTCGATCTAGCCATGTCCGTCTGTCCGTCTGTCCGTCTGTCCGTCTGTCCGTATGAACGCTGAGATCTTGAAAACTATAAGAGCTACAATACTGGGATTAGGCATGCAGATTCCTGAGATTCCTGCGCAGCGCAAGTTTGTTTCAAAAGAGTGCCACGCCCACTCTAACGCCCACAAACCGCCCAAAACTGTGGCTCCTACAGTTTTGATGCTAGAACAAAAATTTTAACTGAAATGTATTGTTCTCATCAATACCTACCGACTGACCTAAAAAAAAAAGTTTGCCACGCCCACTTTAACGCCCACAAACCGCCCACAAACTTCAAAAAATCGTAAATATGAACGCGGATATCTCGGAAAATATCAAAGATAGAGAAACGAGTTTTAAGATTTAGATTCCGTAGGCTTAAGCGCAGCGCAAGTTTATTACGCGAATATGCCACGCCCACTCCAACGCCCACAAACCGCCCAAGTCTGTGGCGCCCACAATTTTCATGGTAGATAAAAAATTTAAGCTGAAATGTATTGGTCTCGTCAATACCTATCGATTGGTTTAAAAAAAAGTTTGCCACGCCCACTCTAACGCCCACAAACCGCCCAAGCCTGTTGCGCCCACAATTTTTGTGCTAGATAAAAAATTTTAACTTAAATGTATTGGTCTCGTCAATACCTATCGATTGATTTAAAAAAAACTTTGCCACGCCCACTCTAATTCCCACAACGCTTAAATCTGTCTACCGCCGGTAGGTGGCGGATTTGCTGCTTGCATATCTCCATTTTCCTTTGGTCCCTTTAGCTGAGTAACGGGTATCTGATAGTCGAGGTACTCGACTATAGCGTTCTTCCTTGTTTTTATTTTAGTTTCTTTGTGCACCAGCAGACTCTTCTTTTTTAAATTGCTCCAATTGATTTGTTTTCCGTTTGACAAGCCCAGCTGCTTGACAGTAAGACAGTGGTCCGCACACACATACCATCACAAGTTTGCCTTGCATTAGTGTGAGTGTAAAAAACACCCCAGTCGACTGGGGTAAAAATATTAAGAAAACGTATTTATTATGTAGATCGTATAATACAATTTTGTCACAAAAGTGGATATATGAACTTTTGTTTGCTGTAGAAGAGATCGTCACTATATTTTAACCTCTTTAAGATATGTTTTTGCTTGATATTATAATTTCACTTTACACATTTTTGTGGGCGTTAGAGTGTGAGTAGCTAATTTGGAAAACAATTTTTCGATAAATCGAAAGCTAAGGAACCTTAATAGGAGTACTCAATGTTCTAGACAGACAAACGGAGATGGGTAGATTCACTCGCATAGTGATCCTGATCAAGAAAGTATATAATTTACTGAATACTGCATTTATAATTGTATTACATTAAACAGCAACACTCAGCAAGCGTGTAATAGACTATGTACTCTGTAAAACGATAGAAAATGAAAACAAATATCGATATATTTGAATTTAAAGTGTTTCAATTGTTTTTTCAGTGTACACTAGTCGGCATAAGTATTAGGACGAAACAAAAGTTAAATATACCCACAATTTTAATTTACTTTTTGTTAATTTTGGCATCAATGGAAAGGTAATGGGTTGGGCAAAGTATTATATCATTCAAACAGCATTTAAATTACCTTTCCATTGATGCCAAAATTAACAAAAAGTAAGTTCAAATTGTGGGTATATCTATTTAATAGGTAAGAAACATACACACCTTGTAAGGCTAGACGAAAAATAAAGAAAAAGAAAAGAAATTCGTTAGCAGGTTAAATTATAATAAATACACTAACAGGATTTATCTTACCAAGAAGAAATATACTTGGGGATGTTAGGCATTTGTGTTGATTAAAAATTGTTTAGATTACAAAAATTTTTTGCGCGCAAGAATCCCAGGCGAAAAAAGCCCACCTCCCGCCCAACCGCCCGAGGGGCGCTGTCGTATAGCGCACGACACGAAAACGAAAAAAAAGTTAAAAAACGAATAAAAGGAAGGTCAAGAGGTATATTTTAAATTAATTTACAGTGTGTAATAGCGGTGTCAATACCACTCAATTTTTAAAAGGAATGTAAACATTTTTAAACGATATTTCACTTATAGAAAATGATTCCTCCTCACTATTCCAATTAGCATCAGTGAGCAAAATGCCCAAAGATGAACTTAAAATTGGTGAGTCAAAAAAACTGCCAGAATTGGAAAATCTATGCCCAACAATAAAACAGGCATCATTTCTTCTTTCAAATTTAGATATTTTGAACGGAATATTTTGTTGTACACAACAAATATTGTTAGACATTTTAGAAGTTAAGATAAAATTAGTAAACGTGTATTTGATTATATTTCCAAATCTGTCAGTTTTTTCCCCAGTAAATGTTTCTTCATTATTAATATACACAGACATTTTCTTTTCTACTTGTTCTAAAATCTTATTAGGTTTTTTTACGCAGCGCTTTACTTGCTGCAGAAAATTTTCAAATTTGTAGGCCGTGAACGAGTTAATATGGCCAAGTTGTCGGACGCAATCAGTTAAATGAATCATATTATGAACATTATATGTTAATGTGTTTTTTGGATATATATTGGTAAAGTTTTGGACGAAGTATCTTATCAATTCGCTGATAGTGTCAATGGTTAAATAATAATTTGAACTAATTAGTGATCTATAAGCACACATTGGAAGCAAGAAGTGATAATAGCAATCATCCGAAACTTTATCTTTTAATACAACCATTCCCAAATATAAAAGAAATTGTCTGTGCTCAACTGCCTTCCAGCGTGGCAGTTCTTCTAGAGATCTCGGCTTTCTTCCAAATTCTGTAGGCCAATAATCTTTTAAATTTAGAAGGAAATCAGAAATTTTTGTTATGTCTTCTTTTTTTATTTTGAAATTATTAGTTTTTCTGTCTACAATTAAATTTAAAATTTTTCTTGCGACCCCTAAGTCAATTAAGTGCATTGGGTCCAAAGGAAAGGCATTTATTATATTTATTTTAAGTCTTTCTATTAGGAGAGACTTGTTTTGGTAACAGGGCAAGTGGTGGGACGCAAGAGACCTATTTCGAAATTGCTCGTTTGTAATTGGCGAGCCTGAGTTTTCGCTCTAAACAGTTACGTTATTAATACGTTTTCCAACTTGATTGCATTTCATGCAACCACTAAACGAATTGGTCCCTGGGGTCCCACACATAAAAGACCTTGCCGGGGCATCACATATAAAGGCCCTTAATTTTAAAGAGATATTTTTGTCGCCAATTTGGAGAGGACTCTCAGACAACTTTACCAGTTCAGATACGAAATCGCTCATATAATCATCTACATTGGCAGGCTTTCGACTGCCAACATAAGAGCCGATCAAAAATACATCACTACTGGGAATATTTGGAAAGTGTCCCAAAATTGGCCAAAATTGGTATTGGAACTTTTAAAAAGCGGTAATCCGTCTACATTGACATCTAATATTATTTCAGAATTATCTGGCAATTTGTTTTTAATGAATTCCAAATAATTCCGAATGCCAATGTGAGTGTAGTGACCCGGTCTTACACTGCGGATTACCGCTTTTGGTAAATTTAAATTTAAAAGACCATTAGCCGACCGAGGAACATCTAGGTTTTCCGATTCTAAAATTTTTAGCAGTGCATCAAGTTGATCCCTAGTAACATTATTGTTAACGTACCAGTCTAATAATTTTTGCCGAAGACTTGGTTTTTCTTCATTTTCTAAAAATGCATTGTTTAATTCTGTATTGTTATTAAGGGAATAACTTGATGCACTGTAATTTAAATCGGTAACAATTTCAGAGGGGTATACATTGTCAGAATCATTTTCTATATTGACAGGTAGAGCTAAAGCGGCCGATCGCAGAAGCTCTTCCTTTTGTTTTTTCACCAAACGGTGTAAATTGCTTCTTGACATTCCCCTCATCTTTTATTCGTTTCTTAAGTTTTTATAAATTTAAATTTTTTAACGGATATTTAATTTGTTATTAAAAAAATTTAATTAATTGTTTTACTTTTAAATTTAATTCAAATAATTAAATAAGAAACCTACACTCAGAAAAAAAATCAAGTATTTCGTGCTTGAACCTAGTATTTTCGGTGTCAAAACTTCGCCAAGCATGGAAAATACAGAACGCGAGAACAAAATACTACTTTTGAGCACGAATTTTCAAGACCGAAAATACTAGATTTAAGAACCTTTCGGTCTTTAATCAAGTATGAATAATTCTTAAATCAAGTCATATTTGGACTAAAAACAAGAACGATTTAATAATAAAGTAAGAAATTTGCAGGCATGATTTAAGGACGAATAATTCTTAAATCAATATATAAATATTATGAAACTAAAATGAGTTTTTATTTTATGCTAGTAAGAGAAATAAGTATTGGAAACTGAAACGAAATACACGATATATATATATATAAATAATATTAATATTTTAAGTTTACTTACGCATTGCCGCTCACGGGCATTAACACTACCTAATTTATGCGCCTTATATACCGAGTACTTTCAGAATAAACAGTTGGGAATTATTAGAGTTGGCAGACATAAAAACTCCAAAATGTGCTCAATATGAGAATTTTTTGAGCACGAACGTTCTTAAATGTTAAGCATGCAATTTTTCTTAAATCAAGGCTGTTTGTACTTGTTTTTAGCACGGTGTTTTTCCCTGAGTGTAGTAAAGAAGTAAATTATTTAGAATTTAGATTCGTTTAATTTTCTGTAAATAAAAATAAAAATGTAAAACATTTTTAGACTTCCCTAATAAAAGAAAGGAAAGAAAAATAGGAAAAACAAGGGAGATCGCTATAGTCGAGTACCTCGACTATCAGATACCCGTTACTCAGCTAAAGGGACCAAAGCAAGCAGCAAAGCGAGATTGAAATGCGCCACCTACCGGCGGAAGATAGATTTAAGCGTTATGGGCGTTAGAGTGGGCGTGGCATATTCGCGTAACAAACTTGCGCTGCGTAAGAAGCTCAGGAATCAGCATGCCAAATCTCAATAGCCTAGCTCTTATAGTTTCCGAGATCTCAGCGTTCATCCGGACGGACGGACAGACGGACATGGCTAGATCGACTCGGCTAGTGATCCTGATCAAGAATATATATACTTTATGGGGTCGGAAACGCTTCCTTCTGCCTGTTGCATACTTTCGAATCTACGAATCTACGAGTAACGCGTATAAAAATAGTTATTATAATGTGTAACTATTATAGTGTATTATTATTATACTCTATCAGTCACAATCGTTCTCTCCTTAAGATCAGTCGTGTCTTCGATCACCTAATCAAACGCAAAACAAAACACACAATTAAGCCAAACAACAAAAACCTACACATATTACGGAACATCCAGTGCAAGTGCAAGCAAGGCCAGCGCGCAAGTGAACCTACGTTCCATAAAAATAACGACTGCGACATCGGGGACCCCCCCGGTCGAGGTCAACTAGATCCTTCTAAAAATATAGAACTACTGAAAGCCCGAGGCCCCAAGTGTGTCATTATTATCAGAGCAGATTCAAGCACAAACCTTGGAAACATCTCCCCATTCCTAATCAAAAAACAAATTTATTTCGCCGGCGGTGGTGAAGTTGATGAGCACAAAAACTTAGAAACGGCACACTCTTAATAAAAACGAAAAACGAAAACTGAAAGCTTTCGCTCCCAACATTAACGTTGTCGAAAGTCTCCACAATGCTCTGAACTATACGAAAGAGAAATCGACGAAAATATTATACTTAAAGAGCTCGCGCACCAGCAAATATCCGACGTAAAAAAGATTCTTAAGAAAGTAAACGGAAATCTAATAGAGACAGGCCTTATTATTCCGACATTTAGTACCCACGTACTCCCTGAACATATTATGATCGGCTACCAAAGAACCACAGATCGAGAATACATCCCCTTACCAACCAGATGCAACAACTGCTTCGAATATGGCCACGTTCAAAAAACTCATTGCCATCAAAACTACCAAAAAATGCGACAACAGAACAGTCCTCTTAATCCTTAAGTCACGTAACACAAACACCACCCCGCTTCCATACTCAACAGTCACTTGAACAATACCCAGGACCTCAACACCTCAAAGGACCCAATTCCCCGCAACAAACTTCAACAACCTCCAGAACTCTAACATCATAAGCTGATCTTAATACCAACCAATTTCACTAAATCAGACTCCTTAAACTTGCCACAAACTTCCAACAAATTCCCCCTAGCCCAGTACAAATTCTTCCAATCTCTACTTTAAAGCGCATGTTCACATCGCTCAAAGCTGCAAATATAAAGTGTAATAAAAAAACCAAAACAAACGCAAACAAGACTCTTGCGACATGGAAACCAACTATAGTACCTAACTCCCCACACTTAACTAGTTTAATGCTAAAAATATTCCAATGGAATATTAAAGGACAAAGAAATAATTACCTAGAATTACAAATACTTATTAAGAAATTTAACCCACAGATAATTGTACATATCCAACACAATATCCATCGCCATACCCATAAACTTCTCCATATACTGCAGCCACAATACAAACGCATTTGGTATACTATAGTACAACCATCCTAGTGCACAACTCCATTTCTCACACACAGCACCAACTGAACTCCGACCTTAAGCAATAGGCATTAAGATAAATTCCAAAACTAAACTTACACTAATATCCACCTACATCTCTTCCAACAAACCATTTCGCATAAACGCACCCGAACAGATCTTCCAGCAATCGTCTTAGGCGATTTCAACAGTTTGCACCCATACTGGGGATCCCACATAGCCAACTCTAGAGGTAACATTGTGGCAAAACTCATGACATGTCTCCACTCACAACACTTTCACACACATAGACCTCTCTCTCGCTACTGCCGACATACCCCCAGAAATTACATGGAAAATGATGGACGACCTTCATGGTAACGATCACTACCCCATCTTGATTTCTATGTTCCCAAACACCTCATCCCATTCATATTTAGCCAAACCAACATTTAACCTCAATAAAGCAGACTGGCAGTTTTACTCCAACAAAATAACGCATCTCAGTTCCCTAGCACAAACCTGCAACAGCAATGTAAGCAAAGAAGCCGCTCCCATCTGAAGATATCAACTTCTCCGATTCAATTAGGACAAACTTCTCACAAATACTTATATAAATTTCCAGCCTTGTCAATCAGCCAATCAAATAGAAAAGGACATTTCCTTAATTGAATTTCTATCTGCCCTCAACTCCCTAAATTAATCCACCCCTGGCATGGACCGCACCTATTCCATGATCCAAAATGCACCCCCTCCTTAAAAATCAGAGTTCTCAATAACTTTAATAATGTTCTAGAACCCCACATCCCTCAAGCCAACAAAGTCAGCCTCATCCTTCCCATCCTCAAACCTCAAAAACCTCAAATCGAACCTAAATCATACAGACCGATTTCCCTAAACCCAGGTCTTGCCAAGGTCTTAGACAAAATTATCGCCAAAAGGTTGTGGTGGCTTGTTTCCACAAACAACCTCATTCCCAACAACCAGTTCGGACTTAAAAGGGATAAATCTGTTCTAAACAGTCTACTATATGTAGACCACCTAGCAGCAATATCCCTTTCCTTAAAGCGCCACCTGTCGATCATTTCCCTGGACTTTTCCAAGGCGTTTGACAAAATAGAAATTCACTCTATAATCCGACATCTCCAAGAATGGCACCTAGGTCCTCGAATCATCAAATATGTAGCCAATTTCATGACAAATAGGAAAATTATTGTCAAAAACGGTCGAAATATGACCAAGAGCTTTTCTCTCGGCAACGGAATCCCACAAGGTTCTCCCATTTCCGTAATTATTTTTCTAGTCTGCTGTAATTCCCTAACAACAAGAAAGGAAGTTAACTTCGGCAAGCCGAAGTTTGTATACCCTTGCAGTTATAATTATTAAATTTAATTATAAATTCTAAAAAATACAAAAAATGATATTCCCATGCTATCTGCTCCGATTCCCTCTCTGCCCTAGAGTCCCTCACTAACTCCAACAACCATTCTTATTATCCCTCAACCATAGGAAACCTTGTCACAAACCACTTCCCAAATCAAGCTAAAGAAGCTCATAAATATTCCCACGCCTAACCCCCAAGCAACTACACCAACGAAATATCGTACTTTCTCAAAAGTCATATAACATCCAAAAAAACTGACATGCAAATCAAAATATCTTCTTGGTACAAAAACATTCCACAAACTTCCACGCAAACCAACAGCCACTTTCCCAACACAGAAGAGATACCTTTTACTCTGAAAACCTTGTCAACACCATTGCAAGCCCAACAAACGTTTATATAAACAAAATCCTCTCCTTCCTTCGAAAGACAATTTTATTCCATAAAATTAATGTAAAGTAACTTTAAGTAAAAATAAACAAATGTTTGGATGAGGCGAAGACCTTAATTGGTAGCGCTCTATTCATAAGTTAACTCACAGTTTTTTAATACTTTAAGTAAGCTTTATACAAAAACATAATTATATGCAAACAAAGTGTGCAGTCTCGGAAACGGCCGATTTGCTGCATGTAACATACAAGGTGAGTTCCAAAGTAAACAGGACTTTTTGAATCTAGCGCCCTCTAGTGGCGCCATCTATATGTCAACTGGTGCGTTAGAATCTGCTATCGTTTATCGACTTCCAGTAAAAATTTCATGACATTTCATCTATTGGAAGTGAGGTTATTGCGTTTTAAGTGTCAGTATGTTTTTGTCATCGGTGCGAAAATGAGCTTCGAACAAAGAGTCAACATTAAATTTTGTTTTAAGATTGGTAAAACTTTTACCGAAACGATTTAATTGATGAAACAAGTTTATGGCGATGATTGCCTATCCCGTAGCAGAGTGCACGAGTGGTTTCAACGTTTTCAAAGTGGTCGTGAGGACATAAATGACGATGAACATGTGGGCCAACCAGAATCCAACCAAAATCACCGAAAATTCCATCGAAACTGTGCGTGAATTCATAAAAAATCAGCCGAAATCATCATTGAAATTCATGGAAATAGAATTGAACATCTCCAAAACATCGATTTATCGCATTTTGACCGAACATTTGCGCTTACAAAAGGTGTGTGCACGGTTTGTTCCGCACAAATTGACTGACTGAATTCAACATTCGAAGGACATCATTAAAGAGGCAAAAAAAGACCTGAACTTCCTTTACAATAATATTATTACATTAATATTACAATAATTTTCTCAATATGATCCCGAAACGAAACGCCAGAGTGCTGAATGGAAGGCGCCGGACGAGCCGAAACCCAAAAAATCGCGCCTGGAGAAGTCAAAAGTGAAGACAATGCTGATTTGTTTTTATGATTCCAAGGGTATTGTCCACAAAGAATTTGTTCCACCCGGCCAAAACGTTAATGCACTATTCTACCTTGGAGTTTTGAAGCGTTTGGTGCGCCGTATTCGACGTGTTCGGCCCGAATATCGCGAAGATGGAAGTTGGCGTTTGTTGCACGATAATGCGCCGTCTCATCGATCGACGCTTGTGTCCGACTATTTGACCAACAATTTTAACCATCAGCCACTCCCCGTATTCACCTGATATGGCACCTTGCAACTTCTACCTTTTCGGAAAAATGCATTTGCCGATAAAAGGAAAGCGTTATGCAGACGTAGAGGCCATTCAAAAGGCTTGCACCGGCATACTGGCGGCCATACCGGGCAACGAGCTAAAACACTCGTTCGACATGCTTTTGGACCGTACAAAACGCTGTATTAAAGCAGAAGGAGACTTTTTTGAATAAAATAAATTGATTTTGCCGAAAAAACTATTTGTTCTGTCTTTTTTTTTAGTCCTGTTTACTTTGGAACTCACCTTGTATATCTCCATATCCTCGCACTCCCTTTAGCTAAGTAACGGGTATCTAGTAGTCGAGGCCGTCAACTTTCTTCATTCTTTCTTTCTTGTTTTAAAATTGTCTTAAGAGAGCTTAAAAATAATGATTATGAAAAATTTCCCTATATATTCGTAATTAGTTGTTTTCATGACGCTTAAGCGTCCCGTTTAAAGAAGATAAGTAATTAAAAAGTCATCAGAAAATATTTCCTCGAATATGAATAATATGTGTTTTTCAATAATGTGTCCATTATTCATAAGAGTTTTTCGATTCGCGTTTTTTAATATAAGTGCGCAATGAAATGTTTTAAAACCCAGTTCTGATCAAAGCTTCGGGTTGTTCGCATCAAAAGTCGAAATATTTTTTAAAACGTAGTATCTACTAGTGTCCTTGTTTCGCAATTGTTTAGATCGGTTCTTTTCTTAAAACAAATTCTATTACCCAGTATCTTAAAATGCGCAATTGGCTGAACGTATGGGAAAATCCTTTCCTTAGCACTCGACCTTCATCAGATCATGAAGGTATATCTAGTTTAAAAAAAGATAAACCACTTTACATATTGAAAAGTTAGGCGTCTTATAAAAGTTCGTGAATAATTCAAATTTGATTACCATTGAGTACAAGTTTTATAATACCTTAGCAGAGGGTGTTATAATTTCAGTCATAAGCTTCCAACGCAGCGAATATATATATATACTCGTTATTCGTAGAATAATAGGGTATATTGTATTTTAGGATTACTAGCCGATTCGACCTAGCTAGTGAGCGCTGTGATCTCAGCGCAAGCCGCCCAAAACTGTGGCTCCTACAGTTTTAATGCCAGAATACAAATTTTAACTGAAATGTGTTATTCTCATCAATACTTATCGATTGACCCAAAAGAAAGTTTGTCACGCCCACTTCAACAAATCGTAAATATGAACGCGGATATCTCAAAAACTATCAAAGATAGAGAATTGGGATTTCAGATTTAGATTCCGTAGCCTTGTACGCAGCGCAAGTTTGTTACGCGAATATACCACGCCCACTCTAACGCCCACAAACCGCCCAGACCTGTGGTGCCCACAATTTTCGTACTAGGTAAAAAATTTTAACTGAAATGTATTAGTCTCGTCAATACCAATCTATTGACCCAAAAAAAAATTTGACACGCCCACTCTAACGCCCATAACGCTTAAGTCTGTCTACCGCCCACATAACCATATATTGAGATCGCGGGTAGGTGGTGCATTTCAATCTCGCTTTGCTGCTTGCATATTTTCATTTCCCTTTAGCTGAGTAACGGATATCTAATAGTCGAGGTACTCGACTATAGCGTTCTTTCTTGTTTTATTTGTATACAGTTAGATTAATACAATAACTTTTTTGAACGAACAGATGTCACGAGCTCAGAGGTTCTGAGCGTTGAGAAAGTAGATCTCTGCCTGGACGACAACCATGATAATCACCACACTAGTCACTTCTACTCGGCAACTGAAAAGGAAGCCCTGATCGTGAGAAGAGGAGAGCCTTTCAAGCTAAGGATCAATTTCAACCGAGACTACAGACCTAGCAAGGATAAGCTCAATCTTATCATCAGCGTGGCGGATGACGCCAATTCGAGTCCTGGAAAAGGAACCCACAATGCCCTGTTGCTCCATGAGACCATTGATAATTTGGGGGAACCGACGGAATGGGGTGCGGGGATTGTATCGCATGAAGGTCAAATGGTTACTTTTCTGATCAAATCGCCATCAAATTGTCCTGTAGCGGTGTGGAAACTGGAGATCGACACTAAGCTGCTGGGCGGTGGTTCGAAGAGCTATCCCCTTCCTCTGCCCATCTATGTCCTTTTTAATCCCTGGTGTGCAGATGATCAGGTCTATCTCGAGGACCGTGACCAAAGGAAGGAGTACGTCATGAACGATACCACTCTTATCTGGAGAGGATCCTACAACAACCTGCACCAATCGGCTTGGAAAATCGGACAGTTTGAACGATACGTGCTGGAGTGCAGCTTGAGTGTCCTTGGAAGTGTGGCTAAGATCCCACCCGCCTTCAGAGGTGATCCTGTGAAAGTTGCCCGTGCCTTGTCCGCCCTGGTGAACGTTATCGATGATCATGGCATCCTGGTGGGAAATTGGACAAACGATTTCTCGGGTGGTGTTGCACCGTTTAACTGGACCGGTTCAACGGAGATCCTTCAGGAATTCTACAAAACCAAAAAACCGGTAAAGTACGCTCAATGCTGGGTCTACGGCGGTGTCCTGGCTACCATTGCCAGGTGTCTGGGAATACCGGCTAGGATAATCACCTGCTTCTCATCTGCTCATGATACCCAAGCCTCTTTGACCCTGGATTATTTCCTTGATGAGAATAACAAGAATGTGGGTAATGAGAGATGTTGGAACTTTCATGTATGGAACGAATTGTGGATGCAGCGACCGGACTTGGGAGATGGAAAACATGGTAAATTCGATGGCTGGCAGGTGGTAGATGGTACTCCGCAGGAGACTTCCGATAAAATTTATCAACTGGGTCCCGCACCCATTTCATCCGTGAAAAATGGTGAGATCCAAACACCCTTCGATGTTGGATTTGTTTTCGCGGAGGTAAATGCTGATATTGTTTATTGGCGCTACATGGGCCCCAACCATCCGATCAAGCTTATTAACAGGAATATCGATGGTATAGGTAAAAATATCAGCACTAAGGCTGTCCTAAAATGGGAAAGGGAAGACGTCACCAATAGCTACAAATATGCAGAGCGTTCCAAGGAAGAGAGAAGCACTATGCTCGAGGCCCTAAAACATTCCAGTAATGAATTTACCAGATACTATCTAAATGAAGATTTTAATGATGTAGAGTTTGAATTGGATCTAAACCACGACATCACTATCGGGAAGGACTTCGGTGTCCTCTTGAAGCTGACCAATAAGAGCGAAAGTCGAACTCATGTGGCTACTGGAACTATCCGTTGCGATGCCGTTCTGTACACCGGAAGGGGTGCAGAGGAGGTCAAGGAATTGTGCTTCGATTTAAAACTGCAACCCGGAGGCAGTGACCACGTTCGCATGGAGGTCAGCTTTAAGGAGTATTTCGAAAAGATGTCCTCCCACGCATCCTTTCACATTACAGCAGCCGCCAAGGTTAAGGACACCGATTTCGATTACTTCAAGCAGGACAATTTCCGGGTTCGCAAACCGGCCATTAAACTTATTTTTGGAGAGGATGACATCGAGGTCAAAAAGGAGATGAAAGTGACCATGATCCTAGAGAACCCGCTCCCAATTTCATTGCAGGACGGTGTGTTCATCGTGGATGGACCGGGCTTCAAGCAGCCTCTGAAATTCAAGGTTGGTTGATATAGATTTTAAGTATGGTATGAGTTCTGAAGAAAGAAAGTTATTTAAAGATTCTTTTTTAAAACGCAAACCTCTTTCCGAGTAAAAAGAATCTGAATAAAGAAAGTTAGCTTTATGGGTAGTGAACAGTAAACTCAACATCTTGTTTTTCAGATCGGAGAAACAGCTGTGGGTGAAAAAGCGGTAGCGACATTCAAACACACTCCCCCCTATGCTGGGCGTGGCACAATGGTGGTCAAGTTCCACTCCGTGGAGCTAGATGATGTCGATGGCTACATAAACTATGATATTGCACCTCGGTCGTAGAATCTGCAGAAGACCAATGAAATATCGAATACCCCAAAATAACTTCAGTTGCATATTGTATTCATTGCAGTAATAATAATAATAAATATTAATTTTTGACATTTAATGGAAGCATAATGGTTAGTTACTCCATATATCATCGATTCCCAAGGCATAGCTCGGTTTGTTGGCCGTTTTCACAAAAAATATCCCCCGAGCGTCGCGGGGAACAGGGTCCCCCATCAAGATTTTGCCGCCTGTACAGTTTTTTCCCTTAAGTTCATCTAGTCCAGAGCAGGGAACACCAAAAAAGCCTTTTGGTGAATTAATGGATTCTGCATAATATTCGTACGAACGTCCATGACTGCAACCAGCTAAAAATTGTAAAGGTGTTGAATACTTTTTATAGCAATTGTTATATTGAAGAGAATTGGAAGCCAAACACAATACTCACTAAAAATCTGTGAAAGCTCCTTGCAACCCGGCTGCGGTGGTCCCCCACCATTTGGATAAAAATCCACCATACCGATTGGTTTTCTGAATCCCAGATAACCGGCACAACTGTGAATAACATCCACAAAGTTTGCGTCCGTATCGTCCAGGTGATTCTCCGGGCCGATGCAATCCTCGAAAGCAGGCCGCGCCGGATCCAGACCAGTGATGCGGTTAACCCTGTACTTGGTGTAGGAGCCCGCATAGCCCATTATGTGTGCACCCAGACTGTGGCCTATGAGGTGTATCCTATTCGGATCCGCGTCCTTCTCCTCCACGAGGAGATCAATCAGCTTTGCAACCGCCCTGCCCACTTGCACTGTGTATCGAGCCGGAGTCAGGTAGTAAATATTATCCGCCTGATCCTTCCAGTTGATGGCAAAAACGTTCACCTGGCCCCGTTCGATATAAGCTCCGCGAATCGATTGGATCGAGTTGCTCATGGTGCTGGACTTCCAGCCGTGGACGAGGATCTTTGTGTCCAGGTCCGGATTAAACTTTTCGGCCATCTCCTGCCAAGTGTCTCGCTTGTGGCGTTGTGGAAACTCAAAATTGTTTTCATCAATCCAGAAATCTGCGCTAGAACTGGAATCCCTGGAAGAGTGGATAAAGGAAAAAATTTGTCAGAAACGTCAAACTCGCGGGTACATTTGTTCAAAACATAAAATGGAAACGAACTTCGGCCAGGTTATAATAAGAAAATTGACATATAGCCTCACGTTTCAAAAATGTAGATTACATTGAAAACTACAAAATATTTACCACTCACCTCCCATAGAGTTCAAACTTGATGAGCTGGGGAAGGTTGATACGGTTTTCGGGCGGAGGTTCCACCAGGTAGGCCACCTCCGGCTTACCCTGTCCATTGGGCATATAAATCCAGGTCTTATTGTAATCCTCCTGGTTTAGAGCCACCTCGCCACGAATGCCAACTAAAAGAAAAGACGGGGATTCCCCAATTAATAAAATAACTTTACCAATTTGATACCGCTTTACAGAGCAGGAGCACGGGTCGCACCACCTGGGCGAGGGCAGCAAAGCCGGTAATAAGCCACTATTAGTTATAGAAATAGATAAAAGATTAGAAATAACATAAGTGAAACTATTAATGATGTCCGGCCACCCCACCTGAACAACCACAAATGTGGTGGAGACCTCGTTACGACAGGGATTTATCACATTGCAGATGCAGGCCAGCGCATTCGAGGACATCTCGACCAGCTAAACGTCGTTCTTCAACTGTTCAGACGCCGAACTTCAATGATGACCCAAGGCCCCAGATCGGAGCTCCCAGCTCCCAGCTTCCAGCTTCAAGCTCATTAAGGCGGCTGACGCATTAGTAATCCTCGAAACCGGTTCCGACCCAGCAATTAATACTTGGCCTGGAGCGTTTTAATTACTCAGCATCAATGCAATATGTGTGCGCAAATCTCGGTCAGCTGAGAAGTCGGTGGAGACAAAGCCAGATACCCGTATATCTGATCCCCCCTAACTCACCCATCCAATAAAGGGCCAAGCCACAGAGCCAGCAAAGTAGCAACATCTTTGCGGCAAATAAGACTTTACTGTGACACGAGACTCGGAATTGTGGGTTTTATAGCGAATGAGCCGGTGGGAGTTGATAAGCTGGAACAGGGCCATGTGTCAATCAAGACTGGAGTTCTGGACGGACTGCTTCCCATGTTGAAGCTTCGGTCGGAAGGGTCTTATCATTCGTGCTCAGCTGGATGTCCAAAGCACGGCGCTGTGAAATTGGGTTAAGCCTAGTTGTTCAATGCATACTAATTACAGGTGATATCTATATTGCTCAATTATTGCAAACTGGAACAATCTATGTATGTGTTTTGAAATGATTTTTGATCAGCCAAATATTGTTATACCCTTGCAGAGCGTACCACTGCAAACGACAATATTCGTAGTGAACATTCGCTCAGAAAAGGTATTTTGAAATGTTTAAGTGCGGAACATATTGTGCGGCGCATATCTTAAACTTTTTTAGCTCACAACTTCAAATTCATGAACTCATTGTAAAAATTCTAGGAAAGTCTCGTTTTCAAATTATCGCCGATTGAGTCATTTATCTAGTAAATGTTGAATCACTTTGCGTCACAAAAAAAAATATCAGATATTTGTATACCCCTTACTCATAGAGTAAAAGGGTATACTAGATTCGTCGGAAAGTATGTAACAGGCAGAAGGAAGCGTTTCCGAACCCATAAAGTATATATATTCTTGATCAGGATCACTAGCCGAGTCGATCTAGCCATGTCCGCCTGTCCGTCTGTCCGTCCGTCCGGATAAACGCTAAAATCTCGGAAACTATAAAAGCTAGACTATTTGGATTTGGCATGCAGATTCCTGAGCTTCTTACGCAGCGCAAGTTTGTTTCAGCAGAGTGCCACGCCCACTCTAACGCCCACAAACCGCCCAAAACTGTGGCTCCTACAGTTTTGATGCTAGAATAAAAATTTTAACTGAAATGTATTGCTCTCATCAATACCTATGCATTGACCAAAAAAAAAATTGCCACTCCCACTTTAAGGCCCACAAACCGCCCACAAACTTCAAAAAATCGTAACTATTAACGTCGATATCTCGGAAACTATCAAAGATAGAGAATTGGATCTCAAATTTAGATTCCGTAGCCTTGTACGCAGCGCATGTTTGTTACGCGAATATGCAACGCCCACTCTAACGCCCACCAGCCACCCAAACCTGTGGCGCCCACAATTTGTATGCTAGACAAAAATTTTAACTGAAATGTATTGGTCCCGTCAATAACTATCGATTGATCCAAAAAAAAATTTGCCACGCCCACTCTAACGCCCATAACGCTTAAATCTGTCTACCGCCGGTAGGTGGCGCATTTCAATCTCGCTTTGCTGCTTGCATATCTCCATTTCCCTTTGGTCCTTTAATTGAGTAACGGGTATCTAATAGTCGAGGTATAGCGTTCTTCCTTGTTGAGTGCTGTGTTTTTGCCAAGAAGGGCTTGCATGATTATAACTTCAGTCAGATCTCAGTCAGACCATTCCTATCCTATATAGAACACTCAAAAAAGTCATCCTAAGTTTAAGCACGACCTAATCATTCATAACACCCAAAAACGCATTTTAAAATAAGAGAGAACGCTGTAGTCGATGCCATCGACTATTAGATACCCGTTACTCAGCTAAGTTCACTGGGAGCATACAAGTAGCAAAGCGTCTGTTCCCAAGATTGCACGTTTTATTTGCTTATAACTATTAAATAAATGGCCCGGCCAATTTTTGGCATGTAGTTGCATATTGATAAACGAAACAAAATCGTTTTTACATTTTTCGAAAAAAAAAATAAAAAATGTGGGCGCTAGACGAGTTTTAGCGTTATGGGCGATTGTTGGCGTTAGAGTGGGCGTGACACTCTTCTGAAACAAACATGCGCTGCGCAGGAATCTCTAGAATCTGCACGCCAAGTCCCAACATTCTAGCTCTTATAGTTTCCGAGATCTCAGTGTTCATACGGACATGGCTAGATGGAGTCGGCTAGTGAGAATATACATACATATATACTTTATAGGGTCGGAACAGCTTCCTTCTACATATTTTTCGACGAATCTAGAATACCCTTTTACTCTAAGAGTAACAGGATAGATTTAACAACGAAATACTTCTACTACTTGAGGTCTCGGGATCGAGTCCTAGGATAGATACATACAATTGTATGTAATTAAAATAAATATTTCGTAAGGTAAAACTAGTTATACACTTTACTCTTACATTAAAAGGGTATATTGTATTCGTCGGAAAATATGTAACAGGTTTCAGACCCTGACATACAGATTCAAAGTGTTCCATTTTTTTTTGTTCAAATGGTTTGAGTCACTGCTGCGGATTCAGTGGCTTGGTATATTTCAAAAATTATTTGGTACGTGCGGTATTTCTTAAGGTACTAGTCGCGGTCACACTGTTAGTACGTCATTTTTAGAAACGCCGCGAATTTTTACCATTGAAATTTTGCACTGGAATTTCGCAAGGCGCACAAAGGAAACAAGCAGCAAATATGTCGGGCACTTCGCAAAAATACAGGAACTTTGTGGCGGAGCCAATGGGCAACAAGTCGGTGACAGAATTGGCCGGAATCGGCGAAACCCTCGGCGGACGCTTGGCGGAAGCTGGATTCGACAAGGTGCGT
The DNA here is from genome assembly GCF_014743375.2 of Drosophila subpulchrella. NCBI lineage: Eukaryota > Metazoa > Arthropoda > Insecta > Diptera > Drosophilidae > Drosophila > Drosophila subpulchrella. The sequence goes on from NC_050610.1 coordinate 1,313,733, forward strand.
GTGTAAATACGATGACGCCATGTGCGCAAATAAACAATGCGGAGTGTTTACAATGATCGCCTTTACTAAAATACCTTTACCGCAGGCCTACACAGTCTTGGGCCAGTTCCTGGTACTGAAGAAGGACGAGGAACTGTTCAAGGACTGGATGAAGGAGGTGTGCCACGCGAGCTCCAAGCAGGCGTCCGATTGCTACAACTGCCTCAACGACTGGTGCGAAGAGTTCTTGTAAGGGATGTGACCCCAAGATTCAAATGTTTCGATCAAAAGGCATAAAGGCACTGGCAAATGATTTATAATACCCGCCAAACAATCTGGCCCAGTCGTAGCTAAGCATTTGTCGTGTTCATGTTCGTATCACTGTTAGTTTGTAGTTAAGATGTAATTTAATGTCTAACCGGAATAAATGTACAGTCATGGAAACCATCCAACGAATGGCCGTGTAATTCTGAAGGAGTACAGTAGGTTAAAAAGGTTGTTGCATATATGACAGGGTACGGAATGCGAGTTTAATAAGGAACTTGGAAAATAAATACAAATAAAATAAAAATATCAATATTTCGAAACTTTCTGGAACGGAAGCTTACATACTCCTTCAAGTTTTAAAAATTTACTAATAAAATTTTAATTAGGGGCCATCCCTTTTTAACCTGATAATAAGTTAAAGTTTGTATTAAGTATTAACTTTTACTTTTATTTAATAAAAAATAAACAAACATTTGTATTCTTTTTGAAATATTTATTTTGTGACACCGACAGATTTATCTAGTTTTGGTGATTTCAATAATACTCTCGTAAAGGTCTACTATTTAAGAAAATAAACTTGCCCGCCAATGTTTATCCGGTGTTAGTTTAATTATGTGTTTAGAAATGGAAAATACGGTTTTTTTTTCAAGTGGCTTAGCAAAATGGTACGATAACTGCAGTAGTTATTGATTTAAGTTTTTTTAAATTTGTCGATTTGACCTTAGGGCCGTTGTTAAACTTTAACTTAATTTAGCCAATTTCTTAGTCATTAACCTGACCATCAAGTTCCCCGAACATCATATAGATGAACAAAAAAAAATGCAACTTACACTTTTAAAAAATCTTTAACTATGTGGGCGCCAGACAGACAAACTATGTCGTTCGTGGTCAGGTTAATTTTTTAAATTATGCTATCCACACCGGATGTGGTTCGTAGGTACATAAAAAGCAATTACTTAGTTTCTCGATTTTTTTTGATGTTCGTTATTTTGAAAATGAAAGCAAAACCTATATTTATTTGTGTAGCAAGCCCCCCTGTAAATTCTTAAAAAATCGAGTTCAATCGAGGATAATTTATTTTTCTTGATTTTTGGGTTAAAGTCCGCTAATCTAAACAATTATCTTAAACTTTTTTGTTTTATTTCGTGTTCTACAATCTGTTCGCTTAGAATCTCTTGTGACTGAATGTACCATCTCTATCACTTCGATAACACAATATCGATATATCGTGCATAATGACATGGTTTTAAGAAAAGGATATGAAACATAAAATGTGTATTTCTTAAAAATCTTCAATTTCGGACTTTGTGTAGTCAACGGACGGTTGTCGATGTGGGTAGGATGCTTTACGTCAGAGTACATACGTATGTGCATTTGCAATCACGAATGTGTCTTCGCTAACCAGAAGGGTGTATTCGATAACAGTCTTAGTCCCTTGCCTATTCGATTACTCGATATCTCATCGATGTTGTCAAAACTCGATACCATGCATAAACATCGATTTTAGTTCCAGCTCTATGAATTACATTACGCGTGAATACCAATGAAAATCAAGAGGAAAATTGCGAAATACAGCCAAGCGGTGCAATAAAGCGCAAAGTAAGCAGGATTACACCGCTAAAGCGGCCAAAAAGCGAGAAACAACACACGCCGAATTCAGCAAAGTGAAATTAACTCGACTGTGGCGTATGCGTACGTTTGTGCCAGTGTGTGTGTTTTTCTTTGTATATAGACTCGCAGAACGAGACGGCCATACATGATGGCCCAGACGGGACGGCAGGTGCGCGAGTGCGAGCGAGGCGAATACTGTGCGGGCGCTGTGTGTTATTTCAGAGTTCCAGGCCAAACATTCTGATGTGCGGCCGAATCGAATCGACTTTTTGTGTGCATCGCCCCAGCGTTCTTCGCCTTAATTAATTAGTAATTGCAAACGGTCGCAATTATGCACCGAATTACGGACTTATCTAATTGCCCGCTTTCCGCTCCCTTCCCCTTCCACCTCGATATTGGTTTGCTCCTCGCACACAATACGGTGAATCGGGCAACAACGTTTCCTTGGAAAAAGCTGTAAATAGTAAACAAAATTGTCAAGTAAACGAGCAGTAGCTATCAAATAAGGTTCGAGTTCATTGGCAGCGGCTGTCCAGAAGCGAAAAGCAAATACGCAATACAAGGTTAAGCTGGACAGCTAGAAAAAGTTACAATAATTAACAAAAAAGAGAAGTAAGAACCCCATCGAAATCCCCGCCGTGTGCGTGTGTGAGTTTCCATTCAAATTTCCCTGCGATTGGGTGAGTGTGCGTGTGTGTCAGTTCAATTTTCGTACAAATTTTTGCCAGTGGAAAGTGTGGAATATAACAGTTACAGCAACTAAAATTGTTTAAACTCAAAACTCCTGCGTTACATCAGCTGTTTCACGGCTTTTTGTGCTATAACTTACACTTTTCCGAACGCCGTTGGCAACACTAGAGAGTAAAGAAGAGTCGCGTGTACCGTAAAGAGAGTTGCGAGTGAGAGCGCGAGAGGAAGAGCGGGGGCGGGGGTGGGGGCGGTTCCGGTGCGAGAGAGCGTAGTAGTAGTATATAAAGAGGGTGCGAGCGAGAGGAAGGCAGCCAGCGAGTGTCCTGTGACTGCCACCTCCCCTCCTCCCCCTTTTTCGGAAAATTCAATGACCTCATTTGTCTCATGTACGGAACTTTGCTTTTCTTTCCAAAACCAAAAAAAAAAATAAACGAAACAGGACCAACCGTAAGACCAGTGAGCAAACAAGTTCGAGAGAGCGAAGGAAAACAAAGGACTTTGCACTGGGCACCCGAGGGCAGACAGCTGGCAAGCGAAGATTAGCGGGATCAGGAGCAGCGGGAACAGGATCAGGAGCAGCTACAACACCCGGCAGACAGCACAGCCACTGAGAGCGACGTGAACCAATGGGCACCAACTCGGGAGCCACCGCTGGCATCAACAACAAGCCGGTTGGCGGAGCGACAGGAGCCGGCGTCCTAGGCGGAGGCGGCGGAGTGGGCGGTGCCAACTCCTCGATCGGCGGCGTCCTGTCCAACAGTTTGGGCGGCGGCGGCAGTGGCGGTCTGAGCATCAGCGGTCTGAACGCTGGTGGACAGAACGCCAATGTGGGCGGCCTAGTCGGCGGCGGCGGAATGGGCAATGTGGGCGGCGACGACGGCGGCAACGGGATGGTCGGCGGCGGACCAAACAACCAGCAGGCCACCACGCCCCAGTACACAATACCAGGCATCTTGCACTTTATCCAGCACGAGTGGTCGCGTTTCGAGCTGGAGCGATCACAGTGGGACGTGGACAGGGCCGAGTTGCAGGTGAGTCGAATCTTTTAAATATTTTATTTTTGTTATGTTGTTGTATTTTTTTTTTGGTTAGCTAAAAATTATCTTTAACTATTGTCCCTTTTACTTTAAATATGGAATTAAGTTTTCTTTGTTACTCTAATTTTCAGCAACAAATCATAACAGCTTATATTTCACTATTGACTAAGTCAGGAACATGGCTCACTCGTAGCAGGGAATCGATCGGAAATAACACAATATATTTCCCAAAATAAACCTAAATACTACATACGATAGCGCCACTACAAGGGCAATTTGGCAAGCCCGTTTTTAAAGGCAGTCAGAGGGTTAAAGGTCCTTGTTTATCGACAGCAAGAGCACACTTTCCATTTCAATGATTTTTCGAGGCGCTAATTTATGAACATGCAAGGAAAACGGCCAGGAGGAGCACCCGGGTTGGCTGTCTGCATGCAAGCGAATCGAGTTGAGCAATTGCCGTAATCGAATTCATGCTCTGTTTGTCGCAGACGGCAAACGATACCCCAAAAGCCTTTAACACCGAAAAAAGCGTGTAGCCACCGGCAGGATGATTTTACCTCATCAACGGAGATGATGCTCCCTCCCTTCGTCGTCAGTGTCAATGTCGTCCCACGCCCTATCGCTTTCACCTGTCAACGGGCCAGATAACGACCGGTATCGATACCAAGGCACTCCACCACCCCCTGCTAACAATCCGTTACGGTCTAAATGCAACGTGACATTCAAATCTCTCTCCCTGCTTTGCATCGTATGGAAAATGGCATGGCTAAAAGAAAAAAAAACGGGTTAACAACGCACATTTGTCGCCGCGATTTATGAACCTGTTCGCCTTGTTTGGCGTTTTGGCTAAAATGAACCTGGTTCGGGTGGGCAGAGGCGACGCCATCTTAGCTGGGTCTGTTACACCAGTCGTGGAATCGTTCCCTGCCTGCATCTATTTATATTTCACATCTCTTTGTGTGTCAGTGTCGACTGCTGCGAATGCAACGTCCTTGTCTCGATGAATCTTAGTTTCCCCGGTCTTCCCATGAATGTATCCACTTCCACTTCCTACTCGGCCGGCTTTTCCTGCTGTCGCTTCTGTCAGGCAATTAACTTGCACAGTGGTCATATCCTATTTTTCTACGAAGTAGTTTTGTTGACTTTTATACCCGCTTTTCAAGTAGCGAAGTTTAAAACGGTCTTCTACTCTTGGTTTACATCTTGACCATGTTGAAAAATTGTTTTTAAAATTATTTCCAGTAATATGTGTGGGTTGTATATGATTATATTGGTTTATTTCTAGTTCCACTTCCGAAAACAGTTTTTAATATTTTCTGTCTATACTTCTTCATATTCTTGGTTATATTCCTTCCACAAACCAATAGGTGGTAAACTGTAAGATAAATGTTTTGTAGGATTTAATCCAAATCATTCTGCCAGCACTGTAAGCAAAAATTACGCGACAGCTGCTAATATATTTTCAATCATTTTACCATCGCAATTGTGTGCGAATGCATTTACAGATTAGAAAAACCAACGCCGCTGGCACTTGTCATATTAATAATTCTATTTATACGCCCATGTGTACAGTATAGGCATTTCCCTACAGTATTATGCAATGAATAATTCTAAGCTCCCCTCTTCTTTTGTTAATATGCGTTCCTGAGAATTGTAAATCAAAATCTTCAGGCCTTTCTGGGCAATTAACTTACAAATGCGCATTTGTCATGACATTCGTAATTTCTAATTGCGGATACCCGGCGAATAAAAACTAGTTGCATGTCGCAGAGCACTTTGTGAAGAGCCTTCTGCTTAAAGGCGTTGGCGTGTGTTACCTGGCCCTTTTGGCTCCATCGCCCATCTATTCCGAATATCCGCAATGTTAGCGCTGGTTTTAATTAGCCAGCTTAAGGAGCCAAGCGGAATGCCATTGAGCGATAATTTAAATGCACAACATGTTTCCATTAACATCAGCAACGCGAAGAGTGTTGCTCCCGCTCGCACTCCCGGGTTTTTATTACTATTAGCATGGGCAAATTGTTATTGTGGCTAGTTCTGGTTTTGCGATGCCTCATTCCACAGACATGCGTTCTCTTTAAACAACTGCTGCCAAAATAATAGAAACATTGGTCGTATTAATTCGGAAGCAAAGTATACCCGTTTGTAAAAGAGTAAACGGGATTTTCTTTTAATTATTAATATCCATCTACATGCCAAAAATTTATCAAATCAGACCATTCACTAAAAAGCTATAAGCTAATAAAGGAACAGACACTAGGTGTTGTTGATGTGGTGTGCAATTTCAGGCGATTTGCTCCATATTCCACGCACTCCTTTTAGCTGAGTAATGGGTATCTTATAGTCAAGGCCGTCGACCAAAGGGTTTTTTCTTATTTTCTTGGTAGTTTTTTGGGAAATTCCACAAATGTCATTTTTAAAGCATATATTTTATTAAATCTTGCATCTACAGTGGGTAGAAAAATTATAAATGGGCATAGTGTTTATTTGGCGTGGTTATAATGTGCGGGTCTGAAGGGTCTTAGGACAAAAAGAAATTGTCTGAAACGTGAATATTACATGTTCCCAATAGGCAATCTTGGTAGAAATCACCGAATAGAAAAACATTTGCCTAATATACATATCAATATCCAGTACAAAACTATTCAGGTGACCTCAAATGTGAGAGCGTGGGCGCCCACTTCCCCTCTATTGTGTTCTTTTTGCAGGGGGTGTCGTCATAGTTGTGGCACGGAAAAGCGAGGATGGGTGCAAATGGGGGAGCAGCCAAAGCAAAAGTTTCATTCCTTTGCGCACCTTGCCCCACCGCAACTATGTCAGGTGCAGTGCTCGCCCCTCGGATCCGTTCCCCCTTACCCCCTTGAGTTTTCCTCCAAAGGCTCGGCGAACTGCGCAATCATAACTGCAGTCTGTTGCTACGCTTGCTGAATGAACACGAAATGGGTGGAACGAACGGGTGGGGTGGAAAAAGTTGGATACATTGCAGCTTTTACGCATTTCGTTTAATTGAACCGACAGCTAGCTTAGATATATACCCCAACTTACCCGCTGTTGCCCCTCCGGATAATTGTGCCAGTTGTAGTATTTTTCTTTTGTATTTCTATTAATTGAATTTAATTGTTTTTCGTTGGCCTGACGCAGCGGAGCGTCAATTATGCTCCGCAACAAACAAACGCAATTGGATTGCGACGGCAGAAAAAGGGGGACAAACCATATGGGAAAGCTTTAACCAGCAGTAATAATTCATTTTCTATAATAAATTGTTTTTATGCTTTCCACTTGGGGTTTATTACACACATAATCCAAATCTTTTAACAGTGGTCACTGGTATTTTAAAATGCTGTCTTTTCATTTTTAAGATATTTACAAAATATGACTAATTGACAGTTATTACTTTAAATAAATATTATTTATCAATAATAATTGTCATTTTTTATGTTAAAAAGATATTTGAATATAATTAACCAACGCCAAGAAGCCCTAGTCCAATTAAATGAATTTTTGTAAAATGAAATGCAATTTATGTTTTTAGATCTAGCAGATTAGATTATAATATTATCTTTACATAATTCTCCAAAAGTTAAATGAATCATAGTTTAATCCTTAGTGATTTAAAATTACTCGGGACTCTTCACATCAGATGGTAAATTAAATAAAATAAGTTAGTACTGTTAGGTCAAAAAGAAAATCCGCTCTTGCTATATGTACCGGATGAGCTTAATAAACATTTTTCTTCAAATCTTTATAAATCCTTTTAACTTTACAATCTTTTCTTTCCTCGCAGGCTCGCATTGCAATGCTTTTAGGAGAGCGCAAGTGCTTGGAAAGTCTCAAATCGGACCTGACGCGCCGCATCAAGATGCTGGAGTACGCACTGCGCCAGGAGCGGGCCAAGTTCTACCGGTTAAAATACGGCACCGATCCGCCGCAGCTGAACGAGTTCAAGCCGTCAAACGAGGACGCTGGACTGGCCGGGGAAGTGGCCACTGACTCGGAGGTACCCTACAGCAGTGTCTCAAACACCACGTGGCGGCAGGGTCGCCAGATGCTGCGTCAGTATCTGGCCGAGATCGGCTACACAGACAACATCATTGACGTGCGCTCGAATCGGGTACGTTCGATCCTGGGCCTCAACAACAATGCTGAGCACGACGGCAGCGGTGGAGGTCTGGGCGGTGGACTCGGCGGCGGCACCGGCGGCGAGAACCTTAGCCCGAACATCAACGGGAACGAGAGCAACAAGCGCGCCTCGGAGACGGAAGGTAGGTGATTGTGTTACGACCCCCTGTTGGGAGATTTGAATAATTTGCTCACATCAGGCCGTCATACTCCCGCTAAAAAAGTGCAACAATCGATCGACGAAATAATCGTGGACACCGAGGCGGCTGTGATGGCGAACTTTGAGTTCCTGGGAGCCACCGAAATGTCCGACGACGACGAGATATCTGACGACCTGGAGATGGTGGCCACCGACAATGATGACACGGACGTCAAGCTGGCCAAGCGCGCCAAGTCTGGCAAGGATATGCTCACCGAGGGTAGGTGCTGTCCCTGATCCTCCTTACATTGCCCGCCGCCTGCAACCTTCAGCCCTCTTCCCGCATGGGCCCGCCTCGCATTTTCGCCTTTATGTTCGCCAAATCGTAGCGATAACGAAATAAATTCGGTTTAGCTCCCAGCTCCTTTTATCCCATGTAGAATCCTAGTTTCGGTTACTAGTCAATACTAGTTTACGGCTGGCTTCTTGTCTTACGCTTTTTGTTTCTGCTTCTGTTTCTTTGGCAACTCTATCTTCTACGCTCGTAGATCTTGAGGCCGATGTGGGAGAGCAGCTATTGAACGATATGAATCTCATGACCGAAGGTGCTTTTCAACAGATCTTACATGCTTCTGCCTAGAATAAAAACAAGATCCACCTAACCCTCAAAGGGGTACCACGTAAAAGGAAAATCACAGATACTATTTTAGTTTATTAACTTTTTTTAAAACATTCGAACTATAACTTTGATTTTGTGCTGTCCTTTTTGTATTTAGGTAGTTAAATACCACAGTACAACACGGAAAATACAACGCGAGCAAAACTAGAGGAACTCGAAATGGGGATCTACTCTTGTTGATAAAACTTTCAGATTTTAAAATCCAAACTGGGGTTAAATTCGAAAACCCTAATAATTATAATTATAAAAAAAATAAAATATTGTTTAGATTGAATTACTTTATACAAATTGATTAAATTGGGTTACAAAATGCTAAAAGTAAATAATAAATTAATACAATTTTGTCTAAAAGAGTTCTTAAAGTGATAAAAGTTTGAGATTTGTTAAATTCAATTGTTCCGTTTTAAAAATACGTTCACGTTCAAAAATAAATGGTTTAGTATGATTATTTTTTGTGGTACTCCTTCCGGCGTTGGACACCGCAATGTGGTATATGTACTTACAATATTTTTTAATCTTCCCACAGAGGTAGACGGCTCCTTGGGACTGGGCGAGCTGGCCCAGCTAACGGTGAATAACGAATCTGATGGAGCCTACGATGCAAACTCCAAGGATGGAACGGGCGGCAGTGCCGGCGGTGCTGGTTACCGCAAGACCTGGAACGCCAAGTACACGCTTCGCTCGCACTTTGACGGAGTGCGTTCACTTATTTTTCACCCTGAAGAGCCGGTGCTGATTACCGCCTCCGAGGATCACACATTGAAGCTTTGGAATCTGCAAAAAACGGTGCAGGCTAAGAAGTCAGCCAGCTTGGATGTGGAGCCGTTGTATACTTTCCGGGCCCACACGGGTCCCGTTCTGTGCCTGGGAATGTCTTCCAGCGGGGAGACGTGCTACTCGGGCGGCCTGGACGGCAACATTGAGTGCTGGCAGTTGCCGTCGCCGAACATCGATCCGTACGATTGCTACGATCCGAACGTGCACTCCGGCACGCTCGAGGGGCACACGGACGCCGTGTGGGGCCTTACCACCATGCAGAGCAACATTGTGTCATGCTCGGCGGACGGAACGGTTAAACTGTGGTCGCCCTACAACAAAGAGCCGCTGCTGCGCACCTACACGGCCTCCGAGGCGGAGGGTGCGCCCTCCTCAGTGGACTTTGTGCGCAACGAGGTGGACCATATTGTGGTTGCGTATAACAGTGCCCACTGCATTGTGTACGACACGGAGACGGGCAAGCAGGTGGTGCGGCTGGAGGCGGCGCAGGAGATGTCCGGCAACACGGGGAAGTTTATTAACAAGGTGGTGTCGCACCCTACGCTCCCCATCACGATCACCGCGCACGAGGACCGTCACATCCGCTTCTGGGACAACACCTCCGGCACACTGGTACACTCAATGGTGGCGCATTTAGAGCCGGTCACCTCGCTGGCCGTTGATGCACATGGTCTGTATTTGCTTTCCGGCTCGCACGACTGCTCGATACGGCTGTGGAACCTGGACAATAAGACGTGCGTGCAGGAGATCACGGCACACCGTAAGAAGTTCGACGAGAGCATATTCGATGTGGCTTTTCATGCCACTAAGCCGTACATCGCTAGTGCCGGGGCCGACGGCCTCGCCAAGGTTTTTGTCTAAGAAAGACCACACCCTCCCTGGCCACGTCGGATCGAACGAATTCAGAATTCGGTATCCAGAGTGCAGAAGCAGATGCCACAGCCAGCAGCTCACAGCTAAGCGATTGCGAGTTCGAGTTAAATATTTATACATACATTATAAATATACTATACATTAAAATTTAATTATACTTCAACCGAGAAGAACAACCAATTACGCATACAACAATAAGAGAGGAAAGAAACCACAAACAAAAACCAACATTAAAAACAAATGCTATAAAGTAACAAAAAATAAATTCAAAATGTGAAACGGCATTTCGAGAAGAGCAACAGAGTCAAGTAACAGACGAGAGTCGCGTAATCTAGGAACGTAATTCTAAAGCAATGCATAATACGGCATATAACCACAACTAAGTGCAACACAAACATTATGTATTTGTTAAAAAATAACACCCTAGCAATGAAAGAGTTTGATCTTGTTGTGAATCTCCCAAAGTAAGGAATGAACTCAAGATCGACCCTCTTCGGTTTTAGTCTTAATAGCACTTGCACAGCGATTGTTCGATAACACGAGTTTGCCTATAAATCAGTCGGACTTCCTGTACATTTTATATACATACAAAAAAACATATATATATATACTTATTCTACGCCCATGGCAAAACTTGAGAATGGATCGTCTGCCCTCATATGTTCATAGGCACTCTCGCTGTGCAAGTGCCAGGACACGTTTCCTTCCCTGCAGAGCGAATAAGTGCGCCCTGCAGTTGGAGGAAAGTGTGGTGAAACATTTACGTAACGATGTAGACGATCAAATTCTGTAGACTAAGCAAAGCATATACACATAACCAACAATATAACCCGACCCCATATTAGCGAAAGAGCGAGGAAATTGTAAATTAACTTTAATTAGAGGACAGTCGAGGTGAGACTAGGATGAAGGCGGGTTTATGTTTATGTCAAGTAGCGAGTCGAAAACGCAACCACATTAACTGGATGTGAAACGAAACCTTACAAATTAGTACATGCAGAATGCTTCTATAATTTCTATTGTCATTACCAAGGGAGTACGCAATGCTTGATAAACCACGACCATGTGAAGATGAGATATAAATAATAATTGCAGGCAAGCTATAAAATGTATGCTAAGCTATTTATTTAATTTATGCCTAGTATTAAACGAATGAAACAAACAAAATGTTGGCGCCAATCGCTGATCCAATGGATTTCGTAGTTGAATATAAATTAGATTCGCTTACCATGGATGCGTACTCGTAAATTTAACCAAGAAAATCCACGTTGAATGATCAAATTTAGATATGTGACTTGAACGTGAAAGCCGAGCAACTCAATATTAGTTTTAGTATTACCAATTATTGTAATTATTACGTGAAGCCTTTCACCGACACTCTCCACACACTTTTAAACCTTAAACTTGATATTCGAAACCGATGAAAAAGAATCAAAAACGATTGCGATCTGTGTACACCAAGCAAATCCTCTATTATTTTAATTACGTATTTTAATTTACTCCTTAGTTGTTACAATCAAGAACCCGATTCACCTTTTGGATCCCTCAGTGATCCGAAACTCTGATGAGCCGATGATAATGGTAATATTAATAGGAGTGGTTGCCCATCAAGCAATCACTCGCAAATATATAGCAGATTTATACATTTACATATACATAAATCTATTGATTTCTAATTTTAACTGTAAATTTTTGATTTTTTATTACCATGTATTTTTATTTTAAATAAAGTTTTACAAAAAGAAGTCGTGTGATTTGCGTCTGCATTTTGATTTCCAAGATCCTCCAACAGGACCATTGAATTGATGAGAACGTTGTAGACAAGCTGGCTCTCGTTTGCAACGTTTGCAAAAATGAATAACTTTTACTTAAAAGTACAGAACAGAAACACCAAAAGACCATTTAAGCGCCAAGAAGCTGTTGCCTTTTCACTTGGAAAAGTTTTCGCTGCTGGCAGCCTTTTGATTTCTTAAATCTGAGAATTACGCCGCACAACATGAAAGCATTTTCGTTTCCAACCGTTAAAAATCCACTGCCGTAAATTGCCGTTAAACACAAGCTGCACGCATGCGTTTTGTTTGACAAAGAATGAGAATCCGAAAGATATTCTCCAATATTATGTATATGCAAACAAAAAGTATTGCAATTCTCCTGCATGTAAGACACGAACTAGAAAGTTGTAACAAATACAAAATTTAGATTCCGATTTGGCATTCAACTAATACTTAAGCAGCAAAAGTGCAGCCGCGAGGGGCACGATAAGCATTACTTAACTAAGTCGAAATAAAAGTTCATTGTAGATTTGAGCATATAGGAAAGGTCCCAGGTCCTAAAGGAACACCCAGCACATAAGTTTATACATACATATATAAAAAGTAAAAAACAAAAAAGCATATTAACTGGACGATACTTTTATAACAAATTGAAGAGAACGTACATAATACTCAAAAAATACCATTCACACATTTCATGTTAAGATATAATAAAGTGGATAAATAAAATATTAAAAACCAAACTATGACTGTAGTTTAAATGGTTTCGTGAGAGATTATTTAGGTGAGTTTGTAATAATTCAATTTTCCATTGGAGTAAGAATTATTTTCTGAAGATATTTTGAGAAAACTAAATATATTTAAATATTCACTGCATAGTATAAGCATTAAAAAATGCTATATTTTGAAGAACAAGTTTTAACTCCAATTTGAACCGTTTAAATATATTTACTTTATATTTATATTTTTTTTAAAAATAATTAATATTACTCGGATATTGCCCATAATTTAATTTATTGGGGGCTGTCCAATGGACAGTGTCCATATATTACGCAACCACATAGTGGAAAGGTGTCAGCCGAATAATTAAGGCTGTTAAAGAAGTTAATGTTTATCATCGAAAAACTATTTACATTAAGGAAGATATCAAAAATAAGTAAAATTAGGATTACGTACTATATGGACAGCTTTATATAAGAGAGAGTTAGGCCTAATTTAAAATGAGTTGGCAAACTGATATCCGTGACTAAGGTAATCACAGGTAATAACTTAACATATGTTTGTTATTTTGAAAATGGCATAGACCCTTGTTCAAACTCGGCGCACAGTTAACCGTTTTGAGTTTTGCGGAAAATACCTCAATCTATGTATAAGTTCACGGTAACAAAAAATACTTAACATTACAACGGTAGAAACCTGGCAACCCTGAAAGCTGCGAAAAATAAGGCTGGTAAAAAAACACAAAAAGAATATGGATGCAACTTCAGTAATTACGGGAGATGTGGATAAAACACAGGTAAATGGGATTCTACTAGGGATAGTGTATCCTTTCACCAAGTTATTTTTCTAGATACCGCCGCTGAATCAGAAGCGCATCCTGGCCTTCGTCAATCACTTCCTCGTCAGCACTTGCACCTTCCTAAATGAATTTGCCCTGGGCTGTGAGACAAAGTTTGTGGAGATGGAGCGGCAACTACAAAAGACGGAGGCCGCCCTCATCATCCTGGAGGCCAAGCTGGCGTCCATACCCACCGAACACCATGTAGCGGACGAACCATCCAGGATCCCAGAGCCATCCGAGGAACTCAACGAACCAGCTCCAATACTAGACTCTAAGGTGCCATCCGCAGACAGCCAACCCGAACCGGAAGATCCGCCTGAATGCGTCGGAGTGCGTGCTTGCGATGATCTGCGCTACAGGAAGTTCTTTAAAATGGTTCAAGTGGGAGTCCCCGCGCCGGCGGTCAAGCAGAAAATGAAATCAGAAGGCCTGGAGCCACGAATTTTGGAGTAAGTTGTGTGCTTAGGCTGTGCACCATATGTCCTACATCAACCGTACGTTTCATTCCAGTACGCCCAATCTGATCCTGGCAGACGGACTGCGTGAGTGAACGACTGGTAGAAGACCAAACCCACTTTGTGATATAGCAACTTTTGCTACACTCTTCAATTAAACATTTTGTAAGGCTTACGTCTACAAGTTTGTTTTGTTTTATTTGCCGGAATGGAGCGGCGCGAAAACAAGTTAAAACCACTTCGTTAGCAAAAAAGAGTTTCGGTTTAAAGGAGCCTAGAACTGGATCATCTGTCCCTTGCGCTTCTTGTCACCGCCCAGCTCGAAGTGCTTGCAACGCTTCAGGGGAGTTTGCTTGCGGTACTTGCACTCGGTGCACTCCATACGCAGCACAATCTTCTTGGTGGTCTTGGCCTGAAATGGTATAAAAACGTCGATTAGCAAAGATAACAAAATGGTCGTTGATTTATAGGGTTGTCTGAAGCTGCAGGTGGGGCGCCATGGGCGGGGATGCCACATAACGCTGCCTTCTCGGCCGCACCGGTGCAACAACACTTTTGATCTGGCACAGTTTTTTCCCACCAAAAAGCATAATGCTCAACGAGCGCAGCGATTTAGTTCTACGAAGCGCCATTTAGATTCTACACCTGCTACCAAGACTGTCGGGTCTAAGGTCTAACCTTATTTCGGTTATTTACAATTTACAATGGCCGGTTTGACAAATCGTTCAGCAGGGGCGATTTGAGCACAGGGTTCTGTAACCCGGCAGAAAACCCCTGTAAATTCAATAATCTTGACAACTTTTCAGGCAAAACCTTTTGATCTACGACAGTATGGTGGCAGGTAAACTTCTTCCGGACGCGGGAACTCACCTTCTTCCTGAAGATAGGCTTGGTCTGACCTCCGAAACCCTGCTGTTTCCTGTCGTAACGACGCCTGCCCTGAGCACCCTTGCGCTCCTTGGACTTCTTGTACTGCGTCACCTTGTGCAGCTTGTGGACCTTGCACTTCTTGCAGAAAGTGCGACGCTGTTTTGGTACGTTCACCTGCAGGCGGGAAATGGAAAGCAATTAGAACCGTACTTCTTCGAGCAGCGAACGGCCACGCACTTGGAGCACGGCGCCCCCCACATTCCGTTCTATGAGACAGCCATGCTACGATTTCCGCTCTCGATTTCGGCCATGTTCAGCGCGGACGTTCGGCGAGTTCGGAGATCGCTTACCATCTTGAAAAGATAATCCTGATAATGCAAAAACTATGCAAAATTGCCGAAATCACGAAACTAGGCACGTGTTGTCGTCGCGCAGGAAACGCAGCGAAAAGAAAAGGAAAGAAGAAGAGTCGTTAGAGGTGGGCAGAAAATAATGTGGCTGCGTTGCTGTCGTGAGTATCGTACGTGACAAACGAGTAGTTCCATCACTGTTGTAACTTTTGAAAATAAAAGAAGACACTTTGTCCATAATATAAATTTCAAGTGCTTTCTGACCGAGAGTGAAAGAATATTTCAAATAATAATTAATTGTCCAATAGCTTGCCTTGCAATCTGTTTTGTTTTTTAAGTGTTCATGTAAGAAAGAGATGCCAACTTGATTCCTAGACCGGCAGGGAGCTGCCAACTGTGTTTTTAGACTGAAAAAGGAATGATTTCGCTAGAGGTGACACCTCGATGTCAAACCGTGTGGACTGTCGACATATACAATTAAAATATCGTTTTCGTATGACTATCGAATAAAATTAATTTAATACTGTTCAGCAGATGGTGTTTCTGCAACCGAATTTCGATTCACCGGCGAAATCCGCCTAGTACTCACATCGACAAAATCCGTGCGCCAGCTATAGAAGGCTAATAGGGTATTCAGAAACTTTTTATTCCATAGTGCTTACTATCGGAGATTGATAGAGGCTTTTCGTCAGGACCATTTTTCGCCCCGGTACTCAGATAAAGGCAGTTTGCGCTTTAGCGATACAATTCCGCATAATTCCTCCATAAGTCGCTGCAGCTTTAAATGGGACCGCACATGCAAATCGATACAGTATTTGTTCTAGTTTAATGTAGTTTATTTTTGAACTTGGCGTTTCGGGATATTTTTCGGGAAGGAAATGCATTTGAAATGCAATGGCGCCGTTATAAATAAAATGGTTGTTAGTGCAGGCCCAAGAAGCCTTTAAAAGGCTCGGAACTCAGCCACTGATCTCATCTTGAAAATAAATTTCCTATGCTTTTTTTTAAGGAAATGACCAACCTCCAGCTTATGTTCTCCCTGTCAAGACCTGGCACGGGTTTGCTTATACCGATCAGCTGTTCGCCTCAGCGATTCTCTATGTGAACAGGAATTCGCTTAAAGTTGCAACAACGATATTTAAGCGGCTGTGTGCAGAGGGTATAAGCTAAGGAAATACCAGAAAAAGTACCAGAAACTACGGCCGCGCAAAGAATACAAAATTTAATCTTTCACTGTGTTCGTGCAGAAGCTGTGTCGAAAACATTAAAAGAAATGGAGGGAAGTGCAGATCCACAGAAAAACCTTGATGGGAAGGAGCATGCCGAGTTGGACTTCGCTCCCTATATGAGCTTCCTGCCGGACGTACTCCCGCACAGAAAGTAAGTTCTGGCCAAATGGATTTTGTTAGTTTGTTCTAATATAAGTAGATTTTTAGCAGAACAACCAGTAATGCTATCTCCGATGAGCTCTCGAGTGATGAATCGCTAGACTCCTCCACCATCAGCTACATTGATGTAAGTTGCTCTATTGATGTAAGATAATATTACATTATAATATTAAAATTATACGTGTGCTTTCATAGAGAGGAGAAGAGCCATCTCCAGCCATGGCTATGTGTAGGATGCTAGGCAAATTTCTGCAGCACCAGCAGAACAACCCCGTTTCCCGTCCGAGGCCCATTTTGGGTTATTGGATATCGGAGCTGAACAGCATGCGTCCGGAAGATGCCGCTAAAGTAGAGAAGAAAATGACTATGCTTCTGTGGGACGAGAAGGAAGCTTTAAACTATTAAATTACATACACGTATAAATAAAAACATCCACATCTGTTGAACATTCCATTTAATTGCTTTGTTGATTATCCTTTCTGATCGCCCTAAACGAACCGAAACCAAAGAAGAAAATAACATGCATATTGTGCATTCCTGAAAAACGCAAAACTAAGTACCATTTCGAAAATAGCAAGGAGTTTCCCATAGCTGTTGAAAAATTAATCAAGGAGGAGAGTTTCGTTCGGGTAAACGTATGGAATCGAAATTATTGAGAGCCCGAGACCACAATATCCTACGAAAAGTGGCGTCTTCGGAAAATCTTCGAAAATAAACAGATCGGTTTGCACCCTTTATATCATGTATAACACTTCTCTTAATTACATCGTTTCTGTAATGCTTTTTGATTATTTGATGAGGTCCAAGACACCTTTCTTTGCCATCGGTTTTTCTCGCTTTCCATTGAACATTTATTTTTATTCCAATTAAATTGTCATTTTTTATTAACATTCAAAATTTTTCCCTACAACAGCTGACTGTTGCTAAAATGCATCTTCGCAAAAAATCCAACAACGCAATGTAAAGACATCACCTAAGTTCTTAAAAAATACTAAATAAAAATAGTGAAATACTGAATTTATTTGATTGTCCGGTTCCACATTCCGCTGAAGCGGATTGTTTTGGTTCAACTACAAAAGGTCGTCTCGTCGGCAAAATGTAGTCCGTTAACTATAGCCAAACGATTAGGCAGTCGATCTTGCGGAGTGTAATGACTCTTCCCATCTCTTTCTACCATATGCAATTCTATTGAAGAAAAAGTCGCTGGAGCTGAAATACCCTCTGTCTGAAGAGACTATAAGGTAGTTGACAAAAAGAACCGGTTAATTTGATTCCCTCGGAAAAAAGTGATCATTGAATCTGGAAATAGTAAGTGCTAGTATAGGATGTAGATATCATGGGCAGGGCCTTATTGAGTTTGTAGAGAACAGCTGATATTCAACGTTTCAACAGTTTAAGGAATACCCTAAATAAAAACAGTATGACCAAACATCTTAAAAATCCTAGCAAATGGGACAATTAACATTCAACTATCGACTTTCAGGCAAATCGGACTATCGATTTTTGATTAGATAAAATCCCGATAGATGATTAGCACTGTAAATAAATCGAAGTATTTTCAACAATTTTCTGGCGAAAATAATTGGAAATAGCGAATACAACGGCAGCCAAAACCGGATGCGCTGGTGGCCCGGGCCCAGCGGCTAGTCGTGTGCAATGGCAGAAGCCAGCGGACGCTGGCTGGAGTGAACTGAACAGCCAAAACGGCACCCAGTGATATACGGCCAAAAATTTGCATAAAAAGTGGGCGATTAAAATGCAGAAAATGTACGCGTTGCTCGCAACCTTGACATTCTGGACGCTACTGCTGCGGTCGGAACAGGCAAACCCGACGCCGTCGGTGCCGTGCGATCGCAGCCGGAAGGTGTTCACAGAGCCCTACGGCGAGATCTCCGATGGACCCTCCGGCTTCAATTACACCCAGGACTCGCACTGCGAGTGGCTCATCAAGGCGCGCAACGACAGCCAGTTCATCACGCTGACCTTCCACAGCATGGGCACCGAGTGCTCCTACGACTACATCTACGTCTACGACGGGGACTCCTTCAACTCGACACTGCTGGGCAGCTTCAGCGGGCGGACGCAGCCCCAGCGACTAGTGGCCCGCAGCGGGAGCGTGAGTATTGCACCCCTTTTATGGCCCTGCAGGAGTGGAGGAAACGGTTCACTTTCTTTCCCCTTTTCAAAACAAGGTTTCAAGTAGATCACGTAGGAAATATTTTGACGCTCAAATAGTGTTTATGGAGCATGTATCACAACATGGGCTAAGGATTTGGTCATACACAGATTCGACTCAATAGTCCTATACAGTTATTGTTGTCGAGCCAATAGTTGTTGCTACGCGTTAGTAGGAATTATAGGAAACGATTAACCCACTCGTAAAGGGCTATACTCTCTGTATTCTGTGTTCCTTCAACTCTGAGTTTAACCTCTCCTTCAGATGCTTATCCTGATGTACAGCGATACAAACTACGTCCTAGATGGCTTTCGCGCCTCCTACTACATATCAAACTGTCTGAACAACTGCCACAATCATGGAAAGTGCGTGGGCCACCAGTGCGTATGCCACGGCGAGTGGGTGGGGCCTGACTGCGAGGATGAGGCCTGTCCGCATCGCTGTGGCGAAAGTCAAGGACGAGGTCGATGCCAGAAGAGCATCTGTCACTGCTCACGCGGGTTTAGCGGCCGCCTCTGCGATCTAAGCGATCATCCAGCGGGCAGCAGTTGGCGCTGGCTGGCCACCGACGCCGAAGGCATGACTCCCCGTGCCGCCCACACCGCCGTTTACATGGAGGACGAGGATGCTCTTTACGTGTTCGGCGGTTACGACCTGAACAACGTTATTAGCACTCTTCAGGTAATGTCGTTCAACAAGTATATTGATTTTATTAAAAAGTTTATAGTTAAAAAATAAAATATTATAATATCAATAGAATACTAACACAAAAAATTATACTGACCGAATATTTATCAATGATCAATGAAAATTGATAGAGGTCTGGCAGTTAGCCACAGCACCTTTTTTAATTATTTTATTTTTTAAATTAAAAATGGTAAAACACACACATAAACACATTTTACTAAAAGCTTTTCCCTCAAAAAAAAAATTGTGAAAAATTTCATCTTTTGCGTTACAAGTATATTATCCCTTAAGACTGTTGAAAGTGGTATATTTCTTAACAAATTATTTTGTTATTTTTCAGATTTATCGCTTCAGCACCAGCCAGTGGGAGGATGAATGGGGCATTGCCCTGCAGAGCCGCCGTCACTTCTATCACCCGCAAAAAATCGATCATACGTTGCTAAAGGCTGTGCTTCAGCACAAAAACGAGGACGAGGCCAAGCTCTGGGGTCTGAACAGCGACGTGAGCTTTTTCAGGAACATTCTGTACACCTTGGCGGAATCCAATCTGCACCAACGTCGCACGCGGTCCTCCCTTCCTCTTACCATTGTGAACGCCAACTCGACGGACGAAGAGTTAAACGAGTATCTAGAGGATATACTGGAGGAGGTAACGGATCATAAGCCTCACGGACGATATGGCCATGCAGCGGATCGTGTGCCCGGCGGCTTTGTTATCTACGGTGGCAAGCATGACAATGGTAGTTTCTACAGTGATCTCTGGCAGTACAACAACACGGAGAGTGGTGGCAAGTGGAAGCAGATGGCCATTAGATCGAAGGTTAAGCCGCCAGCTTTGGCTAGGCATACGCTAAATACTGCTGGATCTAATCTCTATATATTTGGCGGTAGTCTGGAGACGGGTGAATTCTCATCCAGCGTATATCGCATTCCACTTCCCCTCTCCGAGGATTCACAATGGGAGCTGGTGCAACCTAGAGGAGGAAAGACGTTAGACGTTCGTCTGGCAGCGCATTCAACCGTCTACTACAAAGCCACAAATTCGCTAATTGTGTTTGGTGGAATCATGACAAGCTTAGCCCGCTTCTCAAAGCTCTCGGATCGCATTTACGCTTTTCAACTGGATCAGATGCATTGGACGGAGATTTTATACCCGAGAACAGCGCTAAGGGACACCAATATACCCAGGGAGCGAGCATTCCACACGGCCACCATATCGGGCAATTATATGGTAGTATTCGGGGGCTATACGCACCGCCACAACAAGGATGAGATTTGCTACGACAACCAGATGTACTGGTACCATCTAAGCTGCCACATTTGGATTAATCAGGTTGTGTCCGCCGAGGATAGCTTGTATCCGAAACCACAGGGCGTTTTTGCCCAAGCCGCGGCTTTGCGCCGAAATCACACACTTTTGATTGTGGGTGGCTACCATGGCAATGTTAATGCTGATCTTTTTGCCTACGAATTGCCCCAGGTGCTGAGGGTGGAGAATACTCTTTACAATCCGGAGATCTCTTGCAGATTGCATGCCTCGCACACCGCTTGTCTTTCGAATCCGGAATGTGGATGGTGCTCGGCAGATAGTAGCTGCTACGGACGCACCATCGGCGCCAATTGCACAACCAATCTTCAGACCACCAGATGCCCAGGGATATGTCCCTCTCTAGGCGATTGCCACTCTTGTTTAGTCCATGGCTCGCAATGGGGAAAATCATCCGGAAATAAAGCAGCTTTTTCGGTGGCCAGCAAACTTGGATTAAACGAATGCACATGGTGTGTCCAAAATGCAAAATGCCACCACCGGGATGACAACTACGGGATTTGCGGAGATAGTTCAGGCTGGTGGGGTGACAAAGGCACGGAGATTCGTCGACCCTCGCTGTGCACAAGTACTGACAGACGCCCGGGACTTACGTACATCAAGTACCACTTTCCGATCAACTATACCATGCCGGATTACGTGGGTATTGTGAATGCCACTATGGTGGATTTTGCCTCACCGCCGTTTACCACATATTTTGAGCACAAACTCGAGGGAGAAATGCTGGCCCGTTTAGTAGGATTCGTGCGTCCGCAACATAAGTGGAACAACTCGGCAATCCAGGTGTGCACCAGCTACTCTTCGGCGGTTTTGCGTGTTGGCCTAGGTCTTTACCTTGATGAGCTTGTCAATGTCACCACGCAGAGCTCAAACCAGAGCTACTGCAGCAACGTCCAGCTGCCCACCACAGAGCAACCATTCACCATTGATTTCCAGGTGCGTTGAATAAATTTATTCTGGGTGTTACATAACCCGGTTCAAAATCACGTAGACGGTTTAAAATCAAGAAGAAAAGCTTCAAAAAAAAAAAACGATGGCAGAATAATAGAAAGCAGTTATTGCATAAGTGGGAGAACTGTCTCCAGTGTTTTTTTTAACTTATTTTTGATTTTTATGTTAAGACACATACTGGGATTTTGTATATTTTCTTTTTTTTTTTTTTACCAATAAGCAGTTTTGTTTGCACTAGGCCTTCTTTTTATCCAGGAGCTGTAGCAACATGCTCTTCAAAAATAGTAACACCTGTTACGAAATAAAAATCTGTAGAAGTAGCAGCACAAGAGTAAAAAGTTTGCCACGCCTATCACGCTACGATATGAAGAGCGCCTATATTTTTAAAGGTTTTATAAATGCGATTTTGTTTTGTTGGTCAATACACATCCACGAAATCAATTCAAAAATCTTTCTGTTCATAGAAAAGTTATGAGAAATAAATGTTATGACCGGTAGTTAAGGCCAGTTCGCCAAATCGGAATATCAACTTAATTATTTTCCCTAAATCGTCTACAGGCTCGTCGAAGGATTGGAGGGAACGGAATTTACAACGCCTATCAAAAGACCAAAATGGAACTTCAACACTTGCATAACGGCCAATTAAACGCATTTACATTTGAGTACTTGGAGCCGTACTACTCCGGCAAATGCACCCAGTATTCTAACTGCCTCCACTGTCTCACGGATGCTTCCTGTGCCTGGTGCCCCCTTACCAGCGTCTGCCACCTGCGATCCGTGAACGAGACTGAAGTGTGCAAGAAAGAGGATCCGAAAACCTACCATTGGTCTTACCTGATCAGCCAGCCCAGTCAATGCTCGAACTGCACAAACTACGTAAGCTGCGAGGCCTGCGCCCAGAGTGGAGAGTGCGAATGGTGGACGGAGGACGCCCGTTGCGGCAGGATCGGAAAATCCAACAGCAGCGTGCGGGCGGTAGAGCATTGCCCCAGGTCCTGCAGGGAACGCCATGGCTGCCAGGAGTGCCTCGGCGAGCGAGGACGATGCGTTTGGTGCGAGGCCAGCTCCCAGTGCTTCAGTTTCTCCGTGTACACAAGTGAGTATCAGTTTGGAATGTGCCGCGAATGGATGGACCAGGTAGTAAGTCGCCAGCCGCACGAGCTGGCCGATCAGAAGCACCACCAGCCGCCGCATCTATTACAGCAGCAGTGCAAGTCCTGCGAGCAGCACCGAAACTGTTCCTCTTGTCTGCGAACCTTGAGCTGCGGTTGGTGCTTCGATCGCGACAATCCCATCGAAGGTATTTGCATGCAGGGCGATTTCAGCTACAGTGCTGGCAATTGCTCTCTGGCTTTGAATAGTTCTTCCCATCATGATGCGGAGTGGGCGTACGCACAGTGTCCGGATGTCGATGAGTGTGGACTGGGCCTCCATGATTGCCACAAGGAGGCGAAGTGCACTAACACCCAGGGCAGCTATAATTGCCACTGCAGAAGAGGCTATATAGGCGACGGCAAGTTTAGCTGTGTCAGGACGTGTTATGAGTTGTGCCAAAATGGGAATTGCTCGGGTCCTCCCGATTACACCTGTCGCTGTGCTTTGGGCTGGACCGGAGCCGATTGTGGACTAAGTTGTGGCTGTAACAATCATTCGACTTGCATTGAGAGACTGGGGAAATGTGATCAGTGCCAGGATTGGTCGGAAGGTGAGAAATGCGAGAGATGTCGACAGGGGAGCTACGGGAACGCCACCGCTCCACACGGATGCCTTCCGTGCGAGTGTAACGGTCACGGACACCAAGATCTTGGCATCTGTAATGTCAGCAACGGAGAATGCTACTGCAAGGACAACACCCAGGGAATCAACTGTGACTTGTGCGCTCCCGGATATTACGGAGATCCCAGAGCCGGCGGAAAATGCTACTACCAATGTGAGTCCAGAGGAATACTAACCAATATTGGAACGAGTGCCATTGGCTCGTATCAGTCCTATCGATCACCCTGGGGCGCCAGCCTAGAAGTAAAGGAGTGCTTGTGGATACTGCAACCGAAGACCCTTCAGGCGGAGAAGTCGCTTCTTCAGCTGGAGTTTCAGTGGCAGAGTCTGGCCATGGATTGTGATGAGAACGCCGTGTATATATACGATAGTCTGCCGGACCTGACAGGTGCCACCCAGCAGAATCAACTGCTGGCCGTGGTTTGTGCTCCCTACAGTTCAGCCAGGATTATCGAAGCCCGTTCCAGTCACGTCACGGTTCACTATAAACAGGGCAGTGAAAGACGACACTTTGGATTCAATGCCCTCTACTCCGTTATGAATTGCGTGGCCGGAAGCTGTCTACCCCCTCACATCTGCGATGCCGAACAACGTTGCGTTTGTCCAGCCGGATATGTGGGCGCAAGTTGCGAGATTGAGATCTGTCCGAGCAACTGTAACGCCAAAAGAATGCAGGGATTCTGCGACACAGAGTACGGCAGGTGCATCTGCAGTAACGCCAATTATGCGGGGGCAGATTGCGGTACGCTAGTTCAGCGGAACCACCTGGTAATAACGGAGCTATTCAATACGCAATTGCTAAGTGAAAGTCTGGAGCACCTTAGAAAGACGATACCACGATTTGGACACTCGGTGAACGCGGATCGCAGGGG
Source organism: Drosophila subpulchrella (assembly GCF_014743375.2). Taxonomy (NCBI): domain Eukaryota; kingdom Metazoa; phylum Arthropoda; class Insecta; order Diptera; family Drosophilidae; genus Drosophila; species Drosophila subpulchrella. Next base: position 1,338,089 of record NC_050610.1, read on the forward strand.
ATCCCTTTGGATGTTTGGTGGGTATTCACCCAATCACGGACCTCTGAACGATTTTCGGCAGTTCGACACAAAGAATAGCACCTGGCTGCAGGTCACAGTGGAGTCGTCGACCCCAGAGGATCGCATGCCCCTTGGTCGGTATTTCCATGCCTCTGAGATCTTCGTGAAAAAGCAAATTATCTACATATATGGAGGAATCGGTGCAAACTCGCAGCTGCTAAATGACTTTTGGATGTTCTCGATACAAAACCAACGATGGAGTCAGATCAAAGTGGAGGTGGAACCAAGCGGAGCGGACTACCAGGTGAGTGCATCGGGAAAATAAGATCTAAAGGTAGTCCTAACAGTCAATAAGATTCACCCTTTATAAATACGTATACTATACCTGATATATCAGATTTAATATAGCGTAATTTTTGTTGATAAGCAAACAGTAAGTTTTGCTTGTGTGTATTTTGTGAAGCTCAATTCACTTTCACCCATGGTAATATATGTATTTATTTATACTTACAGGTGGATTTGCCGCCGCCTCTAGCCGGTCATACGCTTACTCATCTGCGCTATCAGGAACACGAGTCGTTGATTCTGCTTGGCGGATTGACACTAAACAAATCCCGGCCTCTCGAACTGTGGGAGTTCAACCTTGACACGGGTCGATGGCAGCAGCTAGCAGCCGTGGGTGCCAGAATGCCAGTTCTCTATGGCCACACTTCTGTTTACCATCCCGAGACAAACAGTGTTTACCTATTTGGAGGATATTCCACGGAGCCACAGAGCAATCTTTATGCGCTGGACTTGCAGAAGCTGAGCTGGACTGAACTTCCCAGTTTCAGGGAACTTAACACACCCGCCGCGATGCTACCCAGGGCTCGTTATTTCCACTCGGCCGTCAGCACTGAGCACTACATGATCCTTTACGGTGGACGGACGCAGCCATTTAATGGAACAGATGTCCTCATTGCCTATGTGTACGCCTGTAATCAATGGGTGCGGCTGACAGAGGATGTTGAGCTTATAGGACGTGTTCCGGCCTCTAGTTATGCAGAGGACATGGCCATTGATCCGGATACGGGTGTCATCTATGTCATCGGTGGATGGGACGGCAGTTCCACACACAGCCACGTGACCAAGATAACTTTACCGGATGACATTTGCCAACTGTGGAGTAGCGGAAAGTATCAATGCCGGCACTATATGGGCTGCAGCTACTGTACAATTCAGAACACGTATAGTTACAGTAGCCACTGCTTCAGTCATGGACGTACTCCGTGTGCCAATCACAATGGAACCTTGGTGGTCAATAACGGAGCTGTGTGCGATGACGACTGGATGGCGAGCAGGAACTGCTCGAGTTTTGCCACCTGTGGCGCATGTCTGGCAGCGTGGCCAACCCATCAAGAAGTGGCACCCGTCTGCCAGTGGTGTGATGAGTGCGGCATTCGCGGAAGGTGCGTACCTGCCGGGGTGGATTGCGGTTGGAGGAGTGCCTGGTGCAATAAGGAACTGAGTGTGGGCGTTCTGGGCCTGTGTCCCCTACCTCAATGTTACCAATTAAGCTGTGAGAGTTGTATGCTTCAGCCGCAATGCAACTGGGCCAGGAATGAACTGGGCACCGTGGAATGTATAGCCAAGGAGCTGGTGGAAAAGAATCAATACAGGTTGGTCGAAAGCTGTCCCCTACCCTGCCACACCCACGAGAACTGCAGCTTGTGTCTGAGCCAAACGCCCGCTCAGGATCGCCAGGAGTGCAAGTGGTCTACTAAGCTGAATTTGTGCCTGACGCCCAGTTCCCAGCCGCTGCTTTGCGCCGGAGGTGTTTGTGGGCTGGTACTGGAAGCTAGCGAGTTAGAACGCTGCCCAGAACCCTGTCACGTTTACACACAATGTTCGAGCTGCTTGGAGCACGCCCACTGCGGGTGGTGTGCCCGCGAGGGACACAATGGAGATGGCATCTGTACGGAGGGAGCATTGGAGCATAAGCAGGAACATCCTTCACGATCCACTTGCGACCTAATATATGCCAGCTGGCGAAATGATTCACACCTAACACATGCTGATGTTGTGTCCTGGCACTATGTGCAGTGTCCGGCAGAGAATGAGTGTGTAAATGGTCATCACAACTGCGACGCGGTTTCTGAACAGTGTATTGACTTGGACACAGCGGTGGGCTACAAGTGCATCTGCGCCCAGGGATATCGAGAGGAGCAAGGTGTATGCATGCCCGTATGCAGCCAGGGATGCGTCCGTGGCAATTGCGTGAGTCCCGATCAGTGTCAGTGCGACTTTGGCTACGTGGGCGCCAATTGCAGCATCCAGTGTTTGTGCAATGGTCATTCCAACTGCGAGTCCAGCAGTCGACTGGACATTTGCTTAAAGTGCCACAACAACACGATGGGAGAGCAGTGCGAGAAGTGTCAGCCGCTCTTTGTGGGCAATCCCCGAGAAGGTCATGCTTGTCAACCATGCTTGGACTATTGCCATGGGCACAGTGACGTGTGTGTGGCCTATGATGCGGATCCGGCGGTGTTTAATATGACCCGTTCTGAGTTGGAAAGGATTCTACCGGAAGGGCCCGCGTACAATGCTACCTGCTTGAGATGTGGCAATCACACGGATGGAGACCGCTGTGATAGCTGTTTAACTGGCTACTTCCGCGGCAGCGAGGATTTACGTAAGGAGTGCCGGCCCTGCCAGTGTCATGGACATGGCAACATTTGCGATGCCGTTACCGGCGAGAAATGCAATTGCGCCAACAACACGGAAAGCGATGCCACTTGTACCGCGGGTGGCGGGAAGAACTCTGCGCAGCTCTGCTGGATGGTGCAGTGCTCCAAGTGCCGCGATTCGTACGCCGGCAACCCCACAGATGGTCACCAGTGCTACAAGCAAATAACCGTCGAGTCCCGAATGTGCTTTGATGCCAAGCCCATTGGTAAGTGCTGTTACCATTTGACTAGTCAGAAATAATATAAGCGAAGTCTTTATCCAATTTTAAAGGATCAAAAACTTTTCGCCAATACAGAAGATAAACCATCCAAATTATTATTAATAATATTAATGCAAATTATTGTTAGATATACTACAACTCACATTGCAGAGGGTATATTGATTTCAGTCAGAAGTTTGCAACGCAGTGAAGGAGACGTTTCCGACCCCTTAAAGTAAGAGTCTGTCCGTCCGTTTCTACGCAAACTAGTCTCTCAGTTTTAAAGCTATCGGGCTGAAACTTGCCCAAAAGTCTTATATCTTTTGCAGGTAGTATATAAGTCGGAGCCAGCCGGATCTGACAACTATATCTTATAGCTCCCATAGGAAAATCGGAAAAACAAATTTAAAAAAATATATCTATGGTGTTTTTTAGAATAAAACCTCCAAAGCTTGGAAATAACATTTTTTAAATAGTTTTGAATTTCGAATTAAATTTTATCGAAATCGGACGACTATATCTTATAGTTGCCAAAGGAACGATCGGAAAATTGGTGGAAAAATAATATGAAACAAATTATAGCTTCGTTGTTTTTCAACATATAACCTCATACGCTTGGAAATAACATTTTTTAATTAGTTCTGAATTTTGAATTTAATTTTATCAAAACCGGACGACTATATCATATAGCTGCCATAGGGAACGTTCGGAAAATTGGTAGGAAAATAATATGAAACAAATTATAGCTTCGGTGTTTTTTGACATATTATCTTATACTATTAGGAATATCATTTGTATTTTTATACCCGTTACTCGTAGAGTAAAAGGGTATACTAGATTCGTCGGAAAGTATGTAACAGGCAGAAGGAAGCGTTTCCGACCCCATAAAGTATATATATTCTTGATCAGGATCACTAGCCGAGTCGATCATGTCCGTCTGTCCGTCTGTCCGGATGAACGCTGAGATCTTGGAAACTATGAGAGCTAGGCTATTGAGATTTGGCGTGCAGATTCCTGAGCTTCTTACGCAGCGCAAGTTTGTTTCAATAGAGTGCCACGCCCACTTTTACGCCCACAAACCGCCCAAAACTGTGGCTCCTACAGTTTTGATGCTAGAATAAAAATTTTAACTGAAATGTATTGTTCTCATCAATACCTATCGATTGACTCAAAAAAAGTTTGCCACGCCCACTTTATCGCCCACAAACCGCCCCCAAACTTCAAAAAATCGTAAGTATGAACGTGGATATCTCGGAAACTATCAAAGATATAGAATCGGGATCTCAGATTTAGATTCCGTAGCTGTGTACGCAGCGCAATTTTGTTACGCGAATATGCCACGCCCACTCTAACGCCCACAAACCGCCCAAGCCTGTGGCGCCCACAATTTTCATGCTAGATACAAAATTTTAACTGAACTGTATTGGTCTCGACAATACCTATCGATTGACCCAAAAAAAAAAATTTGCCACGCCCACCCTAACGCCCATAACGCTTAAATCTGTCTACCGCCGGTAGGTGGCGCATTTCAGTCTTGCTTTGCTGCTTGCTTATCTCCATTTCCCTTTGGTCCCTTTAGCTGAGTAACGGGTATCTGATAGTCGAGGCACTCGACTATAGCATTCTTCCTTGTTAAATTTAATAATTATAGCTGCAAGGGTATACAAACTTCGGCTTGCCGAAGTTAACTTCCTTTCTTGTTAATTTTTTATTTATTATGTTTAGATTCAAAACCTAAAACAGTTATATAAATTGGTTATACTTATTTTCCTTTATTTTTCACCACAGAGGAATGCAAATCAAAGCCAGCTGCTTTAAAACCCGGCCAGACGGTGTTCTTTGTGATTCAGCCTCGATTTATGAACGTGGATATTCGCATTATTATTGACGTGACACAAGGCGAATTGGATGTGTTCATGTCGCCCCAGGACGACTCCTTTATAGTTGAGACAAATGAGACGACCGGCTACCACGAGATCTTCCTTGACAACCGTTACAATTGGGGGCCGAAAATAAAGCGCGAGCATCCCCTTAATGTTGCTTTGCCCAGACACGATAACGTAACGATTCAAAAACTATTTTCACCCGAACGTCGCATAGGAGGCGGTGGCCTAGGAGGAGGTGGAGGAGAGAGAATAGGAGCCAATACCTATTATGTGCCCCAGTTGCAGGACTGCAAAAGTCATGGGGGCCACAACTTTATAGTGAAGGATCAGCACGCAAAAGATTTGAGTACACATGTAACGCTCAATCACTGCAATACATTGTTACGTCTATTTGGTCTGAAAAATCGTTTGGTGCTAACCCTGCCTCAACATGCTCACAATCTGAGTGCCACCCGCTTCTTTATTGCTTTGCGAGCGAGCTCCGGACCAGAACCCAGTTACGGATCCGTTGTGTTCCGTCAGGATCAACTGCATATTGACCTGTTTGTGTTCTTCTCAGTGTTCTTCTCCTGCTTTTTCCTCTTCCTCGCCGTCTGCGTGATTGTGTGGAAGGTGAAGCAAGCGGCGGACCTGAGACGAGCTAGGAGACAGCATGTTGTGGAGATGTTGCACCTGGCCAAGCGTCCGTTCGCCCAGATCTTCCTGGCATCGGGCAGCCTTGATGTGGACAGTCCGCAGCCGACCTCCTCCTCCTCCTCGGCTCGTGCCATGCGACAGCGTGCCCGGCAAGCGCTTCTCCTCCAGGAACAATCCGCTGGCGACTCCCAGCCAGTTATGCACCACTCCAGTCGACGCCAATGCTCGCGCATCATGATGGTAGCCATCGAGCCAACCTTTGACAACTTGGCGGCTGTGGGAACGGTGTTCATTAGCTTGCCAGGTCGCTCTCGGGCGCCATTAAGCATTGCCCTAGGATCCACTCTCATTTCCTATTCTCGGCAATATCCCCTGAATGGTCGCCACTTTATGCGCGCTCAAAGGGGTCAAAATATTGCGCATCATCCGGCTTAAACAGGAATCTCTACAGCACGAACAAACTAGTTGTTAGTCTATGTCTAAAAGCCGAACCCACTTTAATATCTGTGCATGTATGTATGTGTGAAGTACATAGAGACATTCTTTTAGATATCGGTGTATATGAATAGAAATTAGTGTAGGTAATTTTTGTACATAACGTTTAGATAACGCAAATAATTATTACTATGTGTACATAAATATGCAACAAAAATTGTGTTAAACGATATCTTGTGCCCGCACAAAGCATCTATATTTATAGTTCATACTTATGAAAAGATAAACATACAGGAAATGGATAAATGTTAAATTTTAAGCATTATTATAAAGGAATATTGGGTCTCGAATATGCAACAGGATACAGAAAAGCATTCACATATTTTAAACACAGAACAAATTTTCGGACTGATTTATATGAAATTTCATTTGGCTAATACGTAGTTTAAAGATAATTTATTATAACTAAAAACGTAACGATCTGAAAAGTTACCAAGTGAAAAGAAATGGAACTTAATGGTACACATACAGCAGAGGGAATTTGATACACAGTAAAGTACTTTTAAGAATGTCAATTTTTTCGAAAAACGGAATGACGCACAAGAACAAGTAGAAGCCATATGAAAAACAAAGAAATCAAGATATACGTATTATTATAGAATACTGAAAGTGTCATAGCAATTAGACATTTATAATTCCGAACTAAAATGGATGTCATTCTCTTTCGCTCAAATAGGTTTCTTTTAGATATACGATATAATTTTTTATTCTCGCGTACCTAGTATATATTTATGAAGTATTATGATATTCCTTCCCTGTTGGTGGCTAGCATTTGCTCAATTAGTTCTTTAGCTCTCTACTGCGCACTCTTACGCACCGGTGTACCTACTATTTTAAGAACAAGAAACTATTTTTATGTACAATCCAGTTTTTTACACACTTGTTATGTTTACACAAAAGCTCACAGACACAAACACGGCTGGAAAAATTTGAATGATTTCTAACATAAATTATTTCGAAAATTATCCGGCTACACATCACAAACGAACAAAATCCTACAGAATCTTTCCTAACACGTAACACTAATCGCAGAAAGCAAAAGGTTGTAAAAATTCTTACTACATCGATTTAGTTTAGAATTCCCTCCTTACATGTGGTACTATTTTTGTATATTTTGAGTTATCGAAATTAGCTAAATTTTTAGAACTGATGTATATTTAAAACAATTATAAAAAATCGTCCCATTTTGCAATATATTTATACATTTTATTTTATATTATTTGTAATTGTTTTTTGCAATAAAAGTAAACCTATGGTATATAAAGTTTATAAACTATTGACTTTGAATTTAATTCCAACCCAATAAAACATGCTGATGCTATTTAAATTCATTGTGCAAACGAAAAATTTATTGATTAAATATTTTAATGTGATAAATATATATTTATGCTGTATGTTTATATATAAGCAAGCCATTGCTTCGAATTCTACGGTTTAGTTGGTTGAATCAACGATTGTATTTTAACTAGAGCTTGTGGTAGAAGGCAGGGCTGCGAGGATTTCTTCGATAAAGCTGTCTGGCTGCTCGATGAGATGCAGAAGACCTAAAATATTAAAAATATAATTAAACAACGAAAATAATAAAAGCTGTAAGTGACACCTACCTGCTACATCGCAGAACTCTCCAAAGGAAGTGCACGGCAGGAATTCATCCGTTAAGGTCTGCAGGATACTATCCGTGGATTTCAGCAAAGCCTCATCGTTCTTTCGAAGGTAATCGAACAGGGAAATCGGCCAATCCTCCTCCTTAGGCGTGTTTACAGTCTTGAACAGATTGTTGTAGATCAAGTCTACCAACGCCCACATCATAAGGAAGGGTTTGTACACACTGTACTCCTTCGACTGCCGATCCGCAGGTGCCAACAACGCCTTGCACAACACCGAGGGCGAGATGTGCCGGGCCTGGGCCACTGCTAGCATCCTCTTCAGATGCGCCAACTTATGCTTATTCCACATCTCTCGACTATGCAGTGAGAGTGAAATGGTTGCCATATATAGCGGACCATCCACCTCGTAACCGCATTCCAACCACTTTTCGCTGGGTGCTGCCTGTAAATATGTAAGCAGAGTCTTGCTGTCCCTGGCGGCAGATCGGGAGGAAAGCAGTAGATAGACGGAGTAAAAGAGCAGGTAGGGTACAAAGTGCATGTTTGACTGCGGACCGCCCCCGCCGGCGTCGTCGTGGAAACTGCGTTCCCAGGCAAATCGCACCAACAGAAGCTTCAAGTCATGCACGCTGTTTGTATAGGATATATCACAGCGCTGGGTGCTCTCCTGCATATAGCTGCTGTGGCGAGTCATGCAGGCGGAGAAGGCCACCTCTGCAACGGCGGGACCCCAAAGAGGCAGCAACCCATTACATCTGGTGTTAGCATTCTGCAAACTAGCCCGCTCCCATTCATCTCTTCCTCGCGTCAATCTTATGGCTGATGTGTGGCAGTCTACATGAACCACATTGAAGTGGGTTACTGTTGTATATCCGATTGTCTTCCTCGACTTGAGCTCGAATTCCTCGACATTGCAGCGCTTAGTGAACGTGTAGATGCCCAACACCTTGTCTGGCTGGCAGGCGTAGCCCTCGCGACAGATGAAGCACGTCAGGCCCGTTTCGTCTCTCAGTTTTTCGATCTTCTGAAGGATCGAACCCTTGGCAGTCACCTGGCCCTTCTCATTCGTGCGCATTCCCAAAGCGTCAAGTTGTTTTTCTCGCGTGGCCATAGCCAGCCGCTTCTTCTCTGCCCGTGTGAAATCCCGCACTTGTTGCACCCTCGCTGCTGTCGCCGAATCTGTGGAAAGCGCTTCCAAAAGGTTTTCCGCCAGACTGCCCACGTGCTCATCACTGGATACTTGCTCCAGGCGGTGAATAATGGGTATAATGTCCTTGCTGATGGCGACCTGGGTGGCCTCATGATGATTTGAGAGTCCGGTGAGGAAGCGAAGTATGTACTTTAAGCTCGGCCGCGAGATGAACTCTTTAAGCTCATCAGAGTCGGTTCGCAAGAGAGTGGGTTTGACACAAGGTGCATGCTCGGTGATGTAAGCTAGCGATCGCTCCACGATGCCCAGACTAACTATGTAATCCTTAAGAGTTCCACCAATGCAGTTGTGCTCGATTTGGTTAGTCAGAACGCAAAAGAGTTCCAGTTTAAACTCTTCTTCGGGTGTGCGCTCGTTGTCAAAACGTTTAAAGCTCAAAGTGTCCTGAAAGTGAAAATATTCTTTTAATATAACACCTTAAGAAATTTGTACATTATCTTTTTTACAAGAAAATGTACAACAAAAATTTCGAATGCTTACCTTAAAATGCTCGCAAAGAAGAGCCATTTTTACTTCATTGCCGTAGACCAACGCAGCCAAAACACGTATAAGATGGCGCAGCACCGATGGATTGTTTCTAACGTTCGGACAGTCAGTGCACGATATCAAGGCACTTACATACTCCGGTCCACCAAATGTCAGCGAAAACTGCAGGAACGAATCTAAAGTATCGCTGGCTGCTTTCGAGAGAATGGTCTCCATGATCTCTAGTAACTGCTCGGTGACCGCAGACTGAATCGAATCGTTCTCCGACTGTAGACACATTTGCAGCACCTTCAGCAACGTGTTGATAGCCCCAATTTCGGGCTGACAGAGCACTTCTTGGCAACGGCGCACTTTCACGCAAATCAAGAACAGCTTAAGCAGCACCTGGATAAGCTCTCGGTTGCGCGAGATGCGCTGCAGACTTCCAATTCTGTCCAACATTACGCGGAGCCCGTTGCAATCAGCCAGTACGTTGGCCATGCGATAGAGCTGTTCAGTGTCCACCTGCTCCTGGCTTTTATTGTTCAGCGTTTCCACAAACTCCTCGGTGGCGTCTCCCAGAAGACCGCGCATGCGGTAAACGATCCTCATGGCATCTCGATCCCCTCCTTCTGCTAACCAAACTTTTTTGTACACATCCTTAACGGGCAAGTCGAGACTAATAATTTTGTTATTCACCAGCAGTTCCATGCCGTTATCGTCTTCCAATAGAGCAATTAGTTCGCAATCGGTGCAGATCTTATTTTTGACATCCCGCATTAGTGGTCCCAACCCCATTTCACTGGAAGGATAAGGATTACCCAGCATGCGGCCCTGCAGAAAGTCCTCTTGCTGAGGATCCTTTTCCAACGTCATATAGAACTCGCTTTCGTCGTGCTCCTCAGGATGTATAATGGAATATAACCGCTCGAAGATGAACACCGGTGTTTTGATGTCATTCATGCGCGTCTTCTCCACTGTGTCGATGAGAATTTCCATGAAGGCACGAGTCTCCTCCTCGGTACCGCTGGTCATGTCCTCTAGCATCTCGAGCAACTTCTCCTGGGCGTCGTCAATAAGCCTCGTTCGCTGCACCACTAAACTTCGCAGGGCAAGATAGCTTTCTAAAACGGGACCAAGCATGCGGGTCTTGTACGTCCTGCGGATGTTTGGACACTCGAGGAGTAACCACAACAGCTCCACATACTGCCGCAGAGCATAGCCCAAGGACAAATCTGAGGAGAGCGAGTGCTCCTCCATGCGATGCACCTTGCCTATTTCAATAGCCAAAAGCTGTGAGATTTGGCTAAGTACTCCTTTTAGCACTAAATACTGCAGCCAGGGTTGCTCCGTAGCCATGCTCTTATACAGCATTAAGTACTCTGCACTGGCCTCGCCTGCTTCTCCCACATGCTTCAAAAAGGACGTAAGCATGTTCAGGGCTTGCTGCCTCCGATCGTTGGTCCTGCTCAAGCTGCTTAGCAAGGAACACGCCAGCTGGCGGCCGAATCTAGAGTTTGCGTTAAATAGCAACGGTTGGATCCACTTAGCGTTGAAAACCAGAGGCTTAATCAATCGCTGCTTGTCCAGTACCCGCTCCCTCCAGCGCTTTCCGTACTTTTCGCTTAGAAAGGCGACCCGCACCTCACGTCTAGTCCTCGGAGCGGCTTCTGTTGCAGCTGATCCGCCTGTTCCCGAGGCTGGTCCAATCTGCTCCTTGGTATTCTTATGCTTGCCCTGACTATTGCTGGGCATCCGGCTGCTCCATGCAGCGTACTCATGATTGCGATCTGAGTTGAGCCAAGCTCTGTAGTCGACTGTGTTGCCTTCAAGCAGCTTCATACTGCACAGATCCGTAGTGGCTACCTTCTGATTGGGCTTGCTGCTTGGCAGCACCGGACAGATGAGATTCTGCATGATGCGCAGGCATGGATGCAGCACTGAAGTCACCGGTCCGTGAGGCAACCTAAGACAGAATTTAACAAGTAAATTAAATTAATCTTGTTCTGAGCCAAATTTTTTTTTAAAAAATCAAAGAAGCCAAATGTACCTGCAGTTGCTAATAAACAGCTCAAAGATGACCTTCAACTTGTATTCCCAGCAGACATCGTCCTGTCCCAAAAGGACTTCCAGCAGTGTCATCTCCTGGTGCACAGCTGCTTCTAGACTTATCAGAGGTATTGATCCCATTAGCGCATTCTTCACCCTTGTGGTTACCAGCTGAAGTAAGTGCATGCATGCCTCGGCGTTATCTTTGGTCAGCACAACCAGAAGGTTGCGGACTTCTTCTTGAATCTGCGGAGTGCCCCGCCGCAAATTGTGCTCGGCTAGTTCACTTACGAGTCCCTGACTATACAATCCAACGCGACAATCGTAGTTGTAGGCCATGGCTCGGAGAAGCGTTAGACACTGCTCGGTGGAAGCCAGGGCACAACCGTAGCAGCGGTTTGTGGTGGGATTCTCGGACGTCGAGCCCGGATTGACTGGCGGCTGGTCCTGCTGTTGACGATCGTAGGCCACGAGCTCGCTGGATAGTAAGTGTAAATAATATACAATATAAGTAGAGACATCCAGTCAAAGTAATAAATATACAGTGGTCGGCATAAGTATTTTGACAAAATAAAAGTTAAGTATACTCATAACTTGAATTTACTTCTTGTAAACTATAGGCATCAATGGAAAGGTAATTTCAATGCCGTTTGAATGATACAATACATTTCTTTACCCATTCAGTACTTATTGAAAAGGACGAATTTGTGTAAATCAACTTTGAAATTTTTAAAAAAAACTTTTTTCCTCGTCTTGAAAACTTAAATTTTTTGATGCAAAAAGTTTCTTCAAACAAAAACAATAGTAACTGCAAAAAGAATTTTTCAAAAATCATTTTTCTTATATTTTTTATGAATTTTTGAAAATGCTTAAAAACAGGCATTTGAGCCATATTTTTGTCTTTTTCATACAAAGTTTTTCCGACATTGTCACTTTCAAAAAATCATAAAAAATATAAGCAAAATGATATTTGAAAAATTCTTTTTGCAGTTACTATTATTTTTGTTTGAAGAAACTTTTTGCATCAAAAAATTTAAGTTTTCAAGACGAGGAAAAAAGTTTTTTTTTTAAATTTCAAAGTTGATTTACACAAATTCGTCCTTTTCAATAAGTACTGAATGGGTAAAGAAATGTATTGTATCATTCAAACGGCATTGAAATTACCTTTCCATTGATGCCTATAGTTTACAAGAAGTAAATTCAAGTTATGAGTATACTTAACTTTTATTTTGTCAAAATACTTATGCCGACCACTGTATATAAATCTTCCTAGGGAAGAGTTCTATAGGTTGGGACCCCTTTTGCCCTGCCATTTTTCAGTTGCTTATGCAACTTTAAGCGTTAGGTACCTTTATAAAAGTTGAACTTTTAGTTATCTTGGGATAAGGGACACTTTTAAAATTCAATAAAACTCGCTCCAAAAGTATTCCAAACTATTAGAAACTATTTTTGTTTATTTAATCAACTTTATTTAGTTTTAACTTGTTCTCCGACCTTTGTTAAAGTGCGTTGACCAAATTATAATAAAAGGCTTGGGTACAGTGTCCACACACGGTCGTTTAAGGAAAAAAAAAACTTTTGTTCTAACTACTGAATTATTGAATTAATATTAAAAAAAATTTGGCTTTTGTTAGGAATTGAAAAAATAATAAAATTTAATAGGGAAAAACGGTACACGACTGAAACGCTTCAATTTGACTTGATCCTGGCTTTCAATTCTTTTACTAAAGATTTTGCAGTTATCAACTTTAAAAAATGTTGAATATGTCTGAGAAATAAGACTTTCACAACTTAAAGACTGTCCCAACTTAAAGACTGTCCCAACTTAAAGACCTTTCCAACTCATCTGAAAACTCACCTGCGACATGCCTTGACCTTCTGGACGATCTTGCTTAGCTCCTCGAAACTCGTGCGTGATTCCACGCAGTATTTCTGGGCCAGCAGCTGGATGATCTTGTTCACCTGTGAGGTGCTGTGTACGCTCGCCATGTTGTCCTCCACCATGCGGTCGCTGCTTCTGTGCTCAGCCACCTTCTGGATAAGGAGCTCCAGCATTTGCTTGTTCGTCAGCAACTGACGGTATATTCTATCCGCTCGTTCCAGAGAGCTGTGTATTAGAGAAACGGTTTTCACCCGATCCTCTGCCGATTCGATGGGATCAACAGCGCAGCAAACGCGGGCGTACATGCTGAAATCGAACTTGGCGTACTTGCAGAAGCCACACGAGTGACACAGGAAAGGATCCTTCTCATCGTAGTTAATAGCGCGACATTTGTGGCACTGGAAAACGTTCTCGCCGCAATTGCCACAGACTCCTGGATATGCAGGTACTGCTGCACTGCATCTTGGGCACTGAAGATTCTCACTGGATCCACTCACAGTTTCGAAGAAATCTGCAAATTCGATCATCAAATTGCACGCTGTGATCGGCAGCGGAAAATCGATCTTCAATTCGGTTTGTGCGGATTGCAGGGATACAGAGCGAGCTTTGTGCCACAGTGCCGGCCGATTCTTTAGCTCGACTACCGCCTGGACGCTTCGGTTATTGTAGTAGACATTAATGGTCCTCACCATCTTTGTTCGCTTTAAGTCAGCAATCCTCACGATTAATTTCGAAATAGTGTGACATTGCACCAGTTTGTAAATCATAGTGGTCGTGGTGTACTTTGAATCAGACTTAACTGATGGTAATTTGATGTTGGCCATCGGTACCTCTGGATTATTGCACACCAAACATGGCTCAGATTCGAGGTAGTAGCCATTTACTTGAAGAATGGACTCAAGGGTGGTGTATATTGGAGCATTGGGATGCTTGCAAAGCAGTTCATTTTGCTGCCGCAGAACATCCACTGCCCGGGAGACAAACTCTGGCAATCGCTCCGTTATACTCCGGGTGCTCAGTGTGAGATAGCCCAGTAGGTCTACAAACTGCGCTGTTCTCCTTCCATAAGTTGGTACCAGCGGCCACAGGTTCCAGAATATGTTAAGCAGTTTCTCCCGCTGCCTTTCATTGGCATGCTCAAATAGTCCGGTCATAAATGAGTGGGCCTGCCATCTCAGCTGACTTATGTTATTTTCCAGCAGGAAGATCCTCACAAACCGGATGATCAGGGCATCACACGCATACCTGAAGATCTGGTGCACAAATGTCCCACATTGTGCAGGATCAAACTTGGAGTAGTAAGCGTCTGTGTCCTCGCTCTTCTCCCGATCGGTTCGAAGCTTTCCAGAAGATGATGTCGATGGCTGCGGTTGTGCCTGCTTAGATCCGTTAGGAGCGGGTAAGTTGCACACAGCCGCCTGAAGCAATTGTATAATAATGGGGGACACGCCATCATCCAATTGGTAACAGGCGATTTCCATCAGCATGGCTAAGGCATCTTCATGAACGACGCAGAACTTCTGCCAATTGCCCGTACGCATCTGGCTGATCTCCTGGCAAGTACGCAGGTGTTCTGTCAACTCCACGAGTGCGTCGTAGGTGAGCAGAGGAGGATTGGCGTTGTAGGGAGCGCCAGTCTTCATGCAAGAAAGTAAACCATTAGCTATTCGTGAACAATTTAAAACAACAAACAGATCTCACCTTGGTGCTGACAATGTTGCACACCCTTTTAACAACCCGGAAATGAGCGTCGAGGGAGTGACCGTCGCGATACATGCGGAACTTTTCCTTGCTCCCGCAGATGTACATGAGTAGCTTTCTAACTTGCCGTCGCAGCAGAGTGTTCAGGTTAAGCATCATGTACTCACATAGCGTAAAGGTCATGGCTTCGCAGAATCCACTGTCGTAGTTATCAGGATGTGCGCTACTTAAGCGAAGTATCTGGTAGGGCAATCGCACAATAATCTCAGTAAGCAGACCATCGTATGACTCAAAGATATCCGGGTAGTTCTTCAAATAGTTGTGTGGGATCAGTATGGATATGTCAGGCTTGGGGCCATGCTTAATCGGCTTCAGTAACTGAACTCCAGGACCTGAAGATCCTCCACTGGGCTGAGCAGACTGCGACGATCCCACGCCACCACCCGCTGCATAGGGATCTCCAAGCACGTTCTTCCAGTGCACCAGAAGCGTGTTCAGTGCCTCTAAGGCGTAAACAAATGCTCCACTCTTGCTGAGAACATTAGCCGTGGTGCTAGCCACAAAGGAACTGTTGTCCTTGAACTGATGCGGGGGCGATGTGGTTCCAGTCTGCTTTGACTTTGTCTTGCCCATCATCACTCCAAAAAGGGAAAGCAATGCCAGGCGCACCTCATTGCCAGGACACTTCGTTTCCATCTGCAAAATAAATAAAAGGGTTACATATTTGTGTTCATAGGATAACTTTATTACTTACCCTTGATGCAGCTCCTCGTTTGCCAATTTCCACATAGTCCACCAAAGCACTGAGCAGATCTTGAAGCACCTGCTGGTCTCGATCATTGTTGCCGTTAAGATCGGTAGTCAGCATGAGAATCACCTGTATAAGAGGTATGGCCTGAAGTCCATTGCACAGGTCAAAGGTGCCTAGGTGTTGGATAATACTCTCTAGCACAGCAATCCTATATAACAATAAATTAATAAAATAAAATAAGTTAATACTTTCCTAGCACTTACCTCAAATCATGTAGCTTGCTGAGCTTATCGTCCTCGTTGATTTCGTTATCCTCACTGCTGCTCATGGCACTGAAGCCAGCGACACCACCAGAACCACCCACCCCACTAGGACCTGGTTGCTCTTGATCATCCTTAGCGGAACCCTGACGCGGAGGAGAAGCATTCGCGTGGTCTCCGAAGTTGCTGCTTCTGGCGGATGTACCGCCAATACTCTCAACTCCACTGCCCCCACTCTCTGATCCCCCGCTTCCAGCAGGCTCTGCAGGGGAAGTGCGCAATGTTGATCCATCGGTTGCTACATTTGAACCTTCATCGTCATCCGAACCACCTGCGGAGACACTGGCCGCTGCGTTCGACGCCGCTGCCATGGCTGCAGCTTGACGGATTCCCTGAAGATTAGCCAAGCCTTGTTGAAGGGACTGCAGGGCGTTCGCATCTCCACCATGCTGTTGCAGGCTTAAAGCGATGGCAATGTCCATGATGGCTTCATCGTCCGCATCTTCGGGAAGACCAAGTAAACGTGGGAAACCGCCACCCATGAAGGCCTCCAGGTTGAGTATTTGCTGCTGACCCACTGCTCCTACTTCCACTACACCTCCTTCCGCGTCCGGATTCGGGTCGGGTAATCCACCACCTCCTACTGCAGCATCCACAGCAACGGCAGCTGCTTCCTCGATGATATCACTAGCAGTCGAGGCAGCCACTGCTTGTAAAGTCTGCATGGTGGAGGTGGAAGGAGTGGGTGTGGAACAGGCCGGGGGTGTAACTATGGCCACCTTTCTGCGCTTTACTCTCGGACTCAGCAACAAGATTAATGCTTCCTTGGCGCTGTGACTAATCACACTAGCATCATGCTTGAGCAGATCGATGAAGTATTTAGTCATGCGACCAACCTGACCAGGATCGGCTAAGGCAAATCCGTACATAATCTCCACGAGACAGTGAACAATTGTCTCCGCCTGACACAATCCCCTCTTCACGATATTTATGGGCTCATCAAGCTCCGGCGTAACCTTGTGCAACTCCAAGACAAATCCCATAAGGGTTGGTACTATGTCGTAGTTGTTCTCCGCGCAGATCTTGGCTAGAGATTGCGGACGTGCGTTGGCAATGCCACGAACGAGGAGAATTAGGCGGTAGAACGCCTCAGGATCGATCTCCTGTAGAGATTCTAGTTTCTCGAGCTTTGGTTGCATAGCCTGCAGTTCTCCATAAACGAACTGTAAAAGCACTCCATCCTTGTAGCTGTGGTAGGTTGCCCTGGTTCCGTAAAGCGTGGCCAGCACATAGCGGGCCTGCGTCTGTACAGGATTAGGCGTGGGCAGCAACAAAAGCGCACTCGCTGTCTTTACTGCCTTTTGTCGGATGGGAGTTGGCACTCCAGATCCCAACAGGTGCAGCGCACAGTCCATTACCTCCAAAAGGTGATTGACCATTCGATCCAACTGAGTAATGCAGTTGAAGCCCTCTCCAAAGTTGGCGCTACTTGCTTGGGAAGAAGATACTTGTGGCACACTCGATCCAGGTGCATTGGCATCCTCGCTTTCGTCGGGCCAGCCCACCAGCTCTTTTGACTTTCCATAGACCTCGATGCAATCCAGTAGTGTCACATGCTCCGGATCCTGGGATTTGGCGAAGACGACTTTTAAAAGCTTGTCCGATTGGAACATCTCCTCCCGGGTCAGGGGGATGTCGAACCAGCGTGCCCTCCTTACCGGTGTGGGAATTGTGCGTCCCAAAATGCTGACCGATAGAGGAGCACGCTGTACATCCTGAGTTCCAATCAACACTCGTATTCCCACAATGACCACATTTGGATCATTGTTGATCACCTCCAGGGTAAAGCCATTCGCCCGAGTGCTGGCCACAAACATTCCCGTTGAGAACAGACGTGTCTTTAGTTTCTGTTTGTTGTAAATCTGGAGCAGATCATTGCCTCCGAACTCTACATCGGCCAGCATGTTGCAGTGTTCGAAAAAGTCAATTGGGAACACTGGCTGACCTCCAGCCGTAAGTTGTTTTTGCTGTTGGCTTGCCTTCCTGTTGGACAACTTTCCAGATGCCGCATTGGTCTTGGACTTTGGAGTAGAACTTACTCCAACCTTCGCCATTAAGGTGGATGAGTACAGCTGATTACCAAATGGCTGAACTTGCGGTGAGAGCCAAAAGCTAGTGTGTTCTGGTTGTGCGGAGAAGATCCTCAAGCTTCCGTCCTCGCAAAGCAGCAGAAGCGTGGTTTTCTCTATTCCGGCGACCGCATGACGGATGCCAACTACGTCCATAATCCGGGATTTGGCCGACTGCGCCTTGATTTCTTGCAGGTAAATCCGTTCAGGTGTGATCATCAAAATAATAGGGTTATTCGATGTCTGCATACTGGCGTAAACCAATCCTGGATGACCTGTAACCTCTGTCCACTGGACCAAAGGCTGGAGTGGACCCTTTGAGGCAGACTTGGTGACTGAATTGGTGTCCAGGTGATATATTCCCCTCACGCCATCATTAACATTGGTGAGTGGTGAAAAGAAGCTTCTTCCGGAGGAGTAACTGTAGAAGAGCAGTTGAAGGGTATGGGAGTAATAGATCGACACTCCACCGCCACCAACTTGACCACTAATATCCTTGATATGTTGGTGACTTAGCTCCAGTGTGTTGGTCACATAGAAATCTCCATGAACCGCCAGGCTTTGTTGATCCAACTGCTGAGTGTAAATGTATCCACTGCTGGCAAAGCTCAGCATATAGTAGTTGCCATCCTGGTACATAAATGTGCAATCTCGAATCTTGCCTACGGCGACTAGGTAATAGTACTTCGGGCTGTATGTATCCACTGCCAAGTCGTAAATCTTTACATAATCAGAGGTGACAATCGCCAAGAGAGTCTGTGAGCCGGGTAGCCACACAGCTTTTTTTATGTAGTTTCCGTTTTCCAGTTGGGGACTCACCACAATGTGTTCGTTGGTACTGCCACTGCTTGAAAAGGTGAGCACATGACACTCCTTCAAGCCACAAACAGCCAGACAATCCTCATTGCAGGGATTGGCAGCCAGGGAGAGAACCGTACAGGCAATGGGTGCTGAACTCAGTTGCGTTAAAGTTAACTTTCTCTTGGATGCGTCAGCCTGCTTAAGCAGTGCCGAGAGTTGAAGGATGGTCACTTTTCCCTTCTCATGAGACACAGCCAACTGCTGACGTCGTCCATGTGGCGAGGACAAGCAACAGAATGCAACACGGCGGACCACTCCAGAAGATATCAAGTGCTTTATGGTCTGACCCTGATCGCCAGAGTAATTCATCCGCACATTTTCGAAGGCACCCTCTTGTGAGCCCAAAGTGGCAAACATAAGTTGATCCGTCACTTGGAAGCTCTGCTCGAGCTGGTGAAGTCGCTCCAATGCCGCTCTTGCTCTCTTATGGCAGCCGACAATGGAGTACAGTGTACAGTTTTCCTTTATCGATGGGAGCAACACGTCAAAGTACTCCAGGATACATCTAACAACCAACAGCCACTGATCCTGGTGCTGAAGAGTTTCTCGATAAGGTTCCAAAAGTTTGCTAAGCACCGCGATTCGTTCGCTAGTCAAGGAATCCTTTCGTGCAGGTACTGGCTGAGTAACCGGTGGGCTGCTCCTCTTTTTTCCAGCCAGTAAGCTCATGTGGGACGGTAGGTAGCTACCCATTCCGGATGAATCTCTGACCTCACTACTACCAAGCCGCCTGCTCAAAGCCTGACAGGATCCATCCTCCTTGGCTCCGCAGTCACAGAAGAAGTTTCCGTACTTGGCGTAACTCACATCGTGTCCCTTATGGCAAACCCTCGCGCACACTGAGCACACGCCAACTGTGTTAATCATGTTGCAGGTGTGACAGTGGTACCAGTGTTGGTTCATGAACTCCTTTTGCGTCTGCGAGAAGGTACACAGCTTGTTATTTAAAGTGTCCTCGTCGGAGTCATCCAGCAGCGAGTCCTGCTCGCCCTCCTCGGCTAGCTCATCGTAAAGATCATCAATATCCGTCTGCAGCTCATCATCCCACGGCGGGATGTGCTGCCGACTACCACGGTAGCCGATACTTTGCAGGAGTTCGCTAAGATAGCGCAGCTGGGCGCTAACATTCTCAGCATGTTTTAGATGCTTGTCCGGTAGTTGCAACTTGGCCAGTTCCAGCCAAAGAAGCGTGGTATTAAACAAGGCGACATGGCCTCGTGCGGGGCTGGCATCTGCCAGAGTTATCATTATCTGGAGTACATCAGCAAAATCGCAGCCATCTTGTGGTGGGGATATTAAAGTTTGTCCCAGCTGCAGCAAAGCTTGGAACAATGGAGGAGCAATCTGTGCCGCTTTGCTCTGATCTTTCACCAAGGACTTGACAAAGCTCAAAAGAAGCGCTCCATTTCGTTCGCTTCCACTGTGATCGCAAGCCTGCGAGGAGTCTTCTGACGGATTTGGTTGTGCCGCTTGCCACAAGCTCAGAATCTGAGAGGTATTGGCCGCAGCTCCTCCTGCTCCTGTGCCGCTTTCTCCGCCTCCCGCTGCAGTTGCGCTGTCGTAGTCAATGTCCATGGGGTCCAACTGGTCGGAGATACTCGGCATAGCAGAAACGGTGGCCATATTAGTTGGAGTCTGAGCATTGCTGCTAGAGCTGCTTGATGGTTGCAAAATGCTGGTGAGCATCCGGCAGGTGGTGTCCAATGCCTCTGAGGTGCTTACTTCCGTGCTTACGTTAGGTCCATAGATAATGTGGGCCAACCAGAGCTTTAAGCGAGCTACATCAACAGTGGCTAGCTCCGAAAAGCACTCAACCAGATCCTCATGTTGAAACTGGGAATCTGGTTGCAAGGATTGCTGGAAAAGGCGTTCAACAAACTGCAGCATCTTGCGCGCATAGCTGACGGGCAGACTGGTGCCGGTGAATGAAAGCAGAAGTGTTGTGAGACTCCCAGATTTCTGATCCTTAAAAAACTGTCGCATGGCTTGCACCGCCACGGGCTTTTCCAGCATCTTGATCATGGTTTTGAGCACGGCAAACAACATGGACTCATTAAACATGGCACGATCCTGATCTAGAGGAGCTCCGCCGCCATGCGCCACAGTTTGTGGCTGCCTAAGCTCGGTTGCAAAATCTTTCAGCATGCGATAGCAATATCCAATCATGTGCTCAAAAAGCAGCAGTTTTTGGGCCTCTAAGGTCAAACCGCTGAGGATCTCCCGTAAGCACTGTTCGCTTTGGCCTTGCAAGTAATCAGTTCGCATGTCCAGCATTGAGGAGATTAACAGAAGCTTAAGTTGGGCTTCCACCTCAGTGTTGGCAGAGCAATGTGGGAGCAGAAGTTCAAACAATTGAAGGATTGACTTTAAGCAGTGCTTCAGAGTGTGCAGGGTAGAGTAACTGGCTCCTCGTGTCAGCTCTATTATATGAGCATCTATCACGTTCAAGGTGTACGGCTCCACTGGATGTTGCTTGCCATCAAATGCGGAATCATTGACCATTAGGCACTTAGGCCATTCGTTTGCTATCAGTTGTTTATCCTCATTGGGCAGGAGTTTTAGAAAGGCCGCATGAAGTTCCAACATTATCGCTGGCTTATCGCTTACAATGGGAACAATCAGATTCAATGCTTGCTCCGGTGTCGAACTTGACAATTGCTTCAGCATCTGACCACGTACAATGACCGAAAGCAGGCGGTAGGAATTCATAAGCTTAACTATAAGCTCGTTTACCAGTTGGTTATGTTTCTGCAGATCACTAGGCAGCTTTCCCTCCTCTTCATGTTTTGACTTTTGCTCATCGATTGACTCGTTCGAAGAATACAGTTCGGGATCGTTGGGCGTGCTAGTTAAAGAAGTACCCGCTGTAGAGGACTGATCGCTGGAAGCATCTTCGCTCTCCTTTCGGGGCCACTTGTAGCCTTCCTTGTTCGCCCAAGCCACCGCATGCATATGGGCCACCAAAGAATCAAAGAGAATGAGATCGGAGAGCCTTGGAGTGCCCGCTGAAAGCATGTTTTTGTTGAATTAAGAAAGTTTTATATTTTTAATATTTTTTTTGAAGGAGTAGAATTTAAAAAACATTTAAAGGGTCTTACCGTTTCCGTTCATCTGACTATTAAACGATTCCACACCAAGAATGGTTTGCTTCAGACTATATTTCATATCGGCCGCTATATCGCCCACTTGATTCCACAGCGTCTCGGCGTACTGAGTATACATTCCCTGCTTGATAAGACTGTTAACCACCAGGTAGTGTGAACTGGACAGTGGGCAGCGAATACTCCAGATCAGAGAATGCAGGTTGGGAGAGCGTTCGGCCTTCAGGGACTCTACGTGAGACGTAGAGGGCGGCAGACCCAAAACTAGCTTCCATGCAATGCTAAAGCAGTACTGCATTGCACACAAATTGTGCATGCTTGCTTCTTTTTCCTTTTCTTTGGAATATACAGACATATCGGTGATGGAGAGTATGTCAGTCAAGGCATCTACTAGTAGCGGATACTTGAGCTTGTCTGGAGTGCAGAGGATAAAGTTCCAGGCCAGGCCATCCAATTTGAATTCCTGCGCCCAATAGGGTTTTTCGGGATCGCCCATAACCAGAGAATAAAAAGTTGGGCGAATTGCTGCAGTAGGTAGAAGTATTGTAGAGTTAAGCTGAGATACATGGCGAATTTTTCACTTACCTGATCCATATTCACCAGCTGACTTTCGGAACTTTTCCTCAATATCCTGGCGGCAATAGGAATTCAGTTTGGTTCGGCTGTTAAGCAGATCCGTGATCTTTTGGCTTTCCGGCATGCTGCTTACGCTGAACAGATTCCAGCGAACCTGGTCCAGCAACTCAGGAGGGGCATTGTACAAATGCTTCATAAGATACTCCAAAAATAGAAGCAAGCGGGATAACAGCATCATTTGGCTGTTTCTTACGGGTCGATCCCCGCTGATTCCACGGCAAACTTCGGCACAGCGGATAACTCCTCCAGCTGTCAAGAGCAGAATGGACTTCTTTTGCATCAGGTTGAGCGAGTGGAATAGGAAAAGAAGCAGTTGGGCATGCTCTATATTTAAGTCTTCGTAGTCAGAATCACTAGCGGCAGTCCAGGAGCAGACGCCCTCAACCAAAGTATTAATCAGCCGATGCCACACAGATAGACACGCGGCCTCCTTCTCTTGTGTGGGCTTCAGCAATAGGATTTGCACGAGTACTGACAAGGTACTTGGGTAAACCTGCAGGGGCCAGGTGCTCGTATCGGTGGACCACGGTGATATGGATAAGTGCTGCAACAGATTGGACTGTAGTTGCTCGGAAAGCAGCGAAGTGGATATCAAATTGTGTATATAGCGTCCAGCAGCTCCCGAAAAGCGAATCATAGAGGTTTGCCACTTGGTAGAAGTCACTACAGATGATCCTGCTCCCGCATTAGCAGCTGGAGCATTTCCCGACCCCTGTTCGCACTCATTTCGCATGACATCCCGGTCGAAATCCTTGATTATGTTAGCCATTAACAGCATTTGCTGATCACTGACTCCCGCCTTTACATAGCGCTGCATGTATGCGTGCCGGTTGGCTAGAAATTGGTCCAGGAAACAGAATATGTCGGCCGCCAAATCTAAATATTCATGTGGCTCATCCAGTTTGGGGACAAGGGCGCTTTTCTGTTCTCCACGTTCTTGTGTGGATGTATTTGCATTATCGTCGTGTGTTTCTGGGGAAAGGGTTTCCTTAAACCAGTGGCCCAGATAGCTCTCGCTGTCGTCCTCCTCCGAATTGTCAGAGCAGGAGAGAGAGTCGTTAAAATAGGTGGTAGAATCTGAGTAGCTTATGGGTTCGCATTCCGTGCGATCCTTTGCGGAGGCGCGTCTCAAGGTGCAGGCCTTGCGGTAAGCCACCGTGGCCAGAAATGTGAATAGCTGATGGAGCGTGGCCGTGTTAAGCACTCTGACAATCCTCTCCAACGAACTATAGTTTTGCAAGATGTCGAACTGTGCTGGCTCCGGCACCTCTGGGGATTCAGGCCTCTGTCCACAGGCGGACTCAATCTTTAGATCTTCAATTAACTCAGATAACAGTTTAATGCTGTGATTGGCAATTGCTGCATTGAGCTCCCCAAATCCTTGCTGGACTTTGAATAGATTCACTCTGGCTATAGGTGTGGTAGGAGCGGTTCCAGCCTCACTTCCTGTCTTGGCAGCTTTGGTTGCCGATTTGGACGCTGTCTCCAAGCTTGTTCCACCACTTCCGGAGGCGCCCATTGCTCCTTGGATACCGCTAATAAGCAGCCAGCTGCCATAGCAGAGATGGTTCTGATACACATGAATCCGGGCCGACGCCTTAAACATATCGCCAATATTTGAGTATATCTCTAGAGCCTTGTTCACTATGTTACAGGCCTGCTCCTCAAAGTCGTCGTGGTCTTTGTTGGTTTGCCCAGAGCTGGAACCGCCTCCACCGCTCCCTTGACTAGTGGATGCAGTCTGCTGCTTTTGGGAGCTGCCGGCCTGGCTCATTCCGAGAACACTGGTGGCTATCGAAGTCAATACTGCATTGTATAAGGCAGCAATGCCGCACATCGATAGCCGTTCAATTCGACTGGGAGTCAGCGGCTGCAACACAATCAAGGCATGAGCCTGACTCAAAATAGTGAGATCAGTGAGCATGTGATTCATGCTCGATTTCACAGTGGTGCCCTCCACTTGCGTCAGAGGCAAATAGAGCGGCTTGCCGCCGTTGATGGTCTCCAAATATTTTGATCGGTAGCGATTCAGTATTGGTAGGCCAACGCACACGTCCAGCAAGGTGTCGACTCCATTTTGATCCTGGAAGTACTCCACATTGGCCGCAAGGAGTTGCTCCTGCAACAAGAAAACATTTAATATGGTGTTTCTTAAATAGTTTAGATGATCAGCCTTTTTTACATGGGCAAATTAATAAACAAAAACCCAAAAGAAAACGAATTAGTTTTAAAAGGGAAATAAGAATTAACACAAAAAATGCATCTAATGAAAATAACAGATCTGTGATAAGCATTGAGAAATATCATAAATGGAAAGAAAATTATGTAAACAAAAAAACCAAATCACAAAGCCCAGTCTATTAGGAAGGGACATAAAAAAAGCTGATGCTTGGATTTATCTTGCTCACAGTGCAGTCGGTAACCTCTTCGCTGAGGGGAACCCATGTCATTTTGCCGGGCTCCAGAGGAGCAATCAGTTGCTGCAGGATAACAGAGGACAGGTCCGATCTGGATCGCTTGATCTCCGACTTGGGCGACTCCTTGTCGTTGCTCGATCCGCTGGTCGAGGAACTGCTGCTGGGCATTATGCTCTTTGTGGTGGACTCCGGATGCTTGCAGCTCTTCAGGACATTGGCCACAGCGTTGTAGTCGAAGGTGGCCGTCGATGTAGATGGGGGATTCTCCCGGCCCTCGCAGAGCATCTTGAGTGCGCCCAGGAGCCACTTGGTCTCGTACACGGATACCCTGGGCAGCCTGTAGAGGATGAACCGGATGAGCACGGCGGTGGCATCGTGCAGCTGACATATCTGCGTCTGGCAAACTGCAAAACCGAAAGATTATAAATGTCTGTGTAGCTCACTGATACCATTGGTGAGTGAATCACTCATTTCTTGGCCAAACATTTCTTTGTTGTGTTGTTTTCTTTGGCGAAAAATCACAGGGGTGCACTTACTCGTCTTGATTTGCATAAGTTTGTCAGCCGCCAGGGCCGCAAAGGCCGTGTAAAACTGGGTGAAATTGCTTTCCTCCTCGAAAAAATCATGTTCGCTAAACAATTTACGGAATAGAACGTTGCGTTAGATATTGAAAATACAGAATTTTCAAAGCTTTTGGCTGTTTCGTCACTGGGGCGGCCATATTTAATTTTGCAAGTCATTTTTTGCACTTGCAGTAGTCCCCAAATATTTTTCACTGCGCCATTCGCGTACAGAAAAATTCTGGCTCTGCTTTACTTACCATCGCGTGATCGCTTTTAGCAGGTTAACTACTTCGTTCTTGTTGAGGGCTCCTGTACGGTTTAGTAGCAGAGCTTTAACCACGGAATTCCAATCCGTTCCGCCGCTGTGGGCCGACATTATTGTTTAAATTGTCGTCAATTTGCCGTAAAGTACTCGGCCTACTGTTAGCAGTGTGGCCAGATCGGAGTGGCGCGTAAACACCAAGTGCCGAGGGCTACCAATTATTTTGTTTTAGGTGAACTAAATTTTTAATTAAATTATTTTTGTAAGTAAAATATTTATTTATATAAGTTAAAAGAAATCATAGAAATTTTGCACAGGACTGTTAATAAATTGTAACAACTGATAATTGAATTGAAAATATTCTGAGAATATTCGAATAAATGCAAAACAAGTTGCCTGTAGAATTACAAACATTCAGATGTTTGCAAGTAAAATGTGCACGATCAAAACAATTCCTTTTGATTAAAAAAAGTTTTGGATATTTTTTCCAGTGCATAACGCTTTTTCGGCTGCGGTGTAAAAATACCAAACCGGCACATTCCCATTTTCACTTTCATTCAATAGGGCAACACTGGCTACGTCGCGTGCGGGATTTGTTTATAATTTTTAGCAATGCAGTTCCACTTCAAAATCGCGGACGCTGAAAGGGACAGGGACAATGTGGCGGCACCCAGCAATGTTGGCGTCAATCCGCACGCCGCCCTGCAGCCGCAGCAACCTGTTGCCCTGGTGGAGCCGAAGGATGCACAGCATGAGATCAGGCTGCAGTAGGTTGACGAAATTCCCGGGACCTTTCGTGAAACTGACAAAAACCCATTAATGAATCCATCATTTGCAGGAATATCGTGGCCACCTTCTCGGTGAACTGTGAACTGGACCTCAAGGCAATCAACTCGCGCACTAGGAACTCGGAATACTCGCCCAAGCGCTTCAGGGGCGTGATCATGCGGATGCACTCGCCCAGGTGCACGGCCCTAATCTTCCGGACGGGCAAGATCATCTGCACGGGTGCCCGCAACGAGATCGAGGCAGACATTGGCTCCCGAAAGTTTGCTCGCATCCTGCAGAAGCTGGGATTCCCCGTGAAGTTCATGGAATACAAGTTGCAGAACATTGTGGCCACCGTGGACTTGCGCTTCCCAATCCGTCTGGAGAACCTCAACCAGGTGCATGGCCAGTTCAGCTCCTACGAACCGGAGATGTTTCCCGGTCTGATCTACCGCATGGTCAAGCCACGCATCGTGCTCCTGATCTTTGTGAATGGGAAGGTTGTCTTTACGGGCGCTAAGTCGCGAAAGGACATCACGGACTGTCTGGAGGCAATATCACCTATCCTACTAAGCTTTCGCAAGACGTAGTAGGCTATTCGCATTCATGTGTTATCGACTCTATTTTAAGATAGTTATTTTTCCTTTTTTGTATAAATTTGTATGTCAATAAGCATAGTTGTTTTGAGGAGAAGTTAAGCCGGGAAAATATTAGGAAAAAGAGCATTTTTATTTAGAAACGTAAAAGTAATCATTTTTTATATTTGTAAGTACCCATTTTTTATTTTAAAGGAGGCCGCAAACGTAGGAATAATACAGTCATATTAATAAATATACTAAGATACACACGACGTGTTAAAAAGAAAAATATCTTTTGAATCAATCAAGAGTGAACGCTATAGACCAGTGCCTCGACTATCACATACCCGGTACTCAGCGAAGGGGAGATGGAGATATGCAAGCAGAAAAAGCTACTTTTCCGAGTTTGCAGGACGCCACCCAGCGGCGGTTACAATATTGAGTCAACACTTCTTAATGCATGGTACGATTTGAACAATTTTTAGATAGGTATTGATAAACAACACCAAAAACCACACTTGCGTTGCTTAAAAAACTTTCTAGCCTATAGATTCCGAGATCTAAGCGTTCTACGGACGGCTATTCGTCTTGTGATGCTGATCAAGAATATATGTATAAACTTTAGAGGGTCAGAAAAAACGTCTTAAAACTGTTAAACAAAATTAGGAGGAGGTAAAAAGCTTACTTGTGGCAGTTTTTATAGATATGTTGGACAGTGTAAATCATGAGACTTTGCAAATCTTATTTATCTATGCACACCTCGAAGAGGGTATATACATTTTTTTGATATTTTTGGTAATAGGGTAGAACAGAATAGAATAACGAAAAATTACCCTTAATGGACTCCGACTAATGGAATTTTAAAGTTGCGTGTTTTGCTATAATAACAAACTAGCCTTTTCTGCAAATTTAGGTGGGGACCTTTCCGACCCCATCAAGTATATTATTCTTGATCAGCATCACTGGACGAGTTGATCTAGCCATGTCCGTCTTTGCGTTTCTACGCGAACTAGTCTCAGTATTAAAGCTATCGCGATGAAACCTTCCCAAAAGTCCTATTATACCCTTGCAGAGGGTATATTGATTTCATTCAGAAGTTTGCATCGCAGTGATGGAGACGTTTTAGACCCCTTAAAGTATATATATTCTTGATCAGCATGACTAGACGAGTCGATCTAGCCATGTCCGTCTGTCCGTCCGTTTCTACGCAAACTAGTCTCTCAGTTTTAAAGCTATCGGGCTGAAACTTGCCCAAAAGTCGTATATCTTTTGCAGGGAGTATATAAGTCGGAACCAGCTATCGGGCTGAAACTTGCCCAAAAGTCGTATATCTTTTGCAGGTAGTATATAAGTCGGAACCAGCCGGTTCTGACAACTATATCTTATAACTCCCATAGGAATAATCGGGAAAAAAAAATTTTAAAAAAATATATCTTTGGTGTTTTTTTAGCATATAACCTCCTACGCTTGGAAATAACATTTTTTAATTAGTTCTGAATTTCGAATTAAATTTTATCAAAATCGGACGACTATATCATATAGCTGCCATAGGAACGATCGGAAAATTGGTAGGAAAATAATATGAAACAAATTATAGCTTCGGTGTTTTTTTGACATATTATCTTATACTATTGGAAAAATCATTTTTTGTATTTTTAAATTTAATAATTATAGCTGCAAAGGTATACAAACTTCGGCTTGCCGAAGTTAACTTCCTTTCTTGTTTCTATTGCAGGTAGTATATAAGTCGGAACTATATCGCATATCTCCCATAGGAATGATACACTGACATATTAACTTTTACTCTTGGGAAAATTATTCATTACATATTTTAGAATTTCGAATAAATTTAAAAAAAACGAACTACTATATCATACAGCTGCCATAGAAACGATCGGATAATTAATGGGAAACTAATTATAGCTTCTTTTTTTTTTGTTTATCTTTCCTTCTACTCCGATATATAAAATTTTTTTAATATTTCATAATAACAAATTCAATTTATTAAAAATGAGACTACTATATCATAACATGAATCTTATTAAAGATTTTCAGTTCTGTGACTATATATAGTAGTCGCCTTCGCACACTCTCCTGGAGCGCTTCGTCACTACGTGAACTGCCGTCCACAGTGATAGCTGCCAAGGGAAGGACCAGAAAATTAATGTCAAAATAATATAAAACCGTTTTATTATGTTTTCGGTAAACATATACTAGTAAATTAAAATTAAAAATAAATAAATTAAAATGGTACATTATTTTAACATTGGAGTAATCACTATTTAGTTTTCTACAAATCGGAAAGCTCTGCCACGCCCACTCTAACGCCCACAAACGGCCCAAACTGTGGCTTCTACAGTTTTGATGATAGAATAAAAATTTAAACTGAAATGTATTGCTCTCGTCAATACCTATCGATTGACCCAAAAAAAAGTTTGCCACGCCCCGTGTAACGCCCACAAAATTCAAAAAATCGAAAATGTGAACGTGGATATCTCGGAAACTATCAAAACTAGAGAATAGGGATTTTAGATTGAGATTCCGTAGCCTTGTACGTAGCGCTAGTTTGTAATGCGAATATGCCAAGCCCACTCTAACGCCCAAACATGTGGCGCCCACATTTTTCATGCTAAATAAAAAATTGTAACTGAAATGTATTGGTCTCTTCAATACCTATCGATTGATCCAAAAAATTTTGCCACGCCCACTCTAACGCCCATAACGCTTAAATCTGTCTACCGCCGGTAGGTAGCGCATTTCAATCTCGCTTTGCTGCTTGCATATCTCCATTTCCCTTTGGTCCCGTTAGCTGAGTAACGGGTATCTGATAGTCGAGGTATTTCTTTGGTTTAAAAGAATTTTAAATATAGTAAAATCTGCTTTGTAAACCATTACTTCCTCCGAATTCAAATATTGGTTAGCCATGAAGATACAACCCGTAAGGCATTATATTCATTTATTTTCAGGTTTCGTTTATTACAAAAGAAAACACAAGTTACTTTATAGAGAGATTCGATTCTTATGGTACGGAAGGGAACGACTTTTCAAATTGTGTACAGACGAAAATATTTCCTTGTTCCTCGCCTATTTAGTTTCATGTACATGGCTATGTGAGATTTGTTAATACAATTTAAATCTAATTGTGGTCGATGTGGAGGGAATATACGTATAAAACTTACAGGCTATGCAGATTCATTAGTTGCATAAATTAATTGGACGGTTTCTTCAAAGTTTTTCGCTTGGTTCGTTTAAAGGTATTCAAATGTAAAACAAATTACGGGAGGGAACGACTTTTCAAATTGTTTACAGACGGAAATATTTCCTTGTTTCTCGCCTATTTAGTTTCATGTACATGGATAGCCATGTGAGATATGTTAATACAATTTATAATCTATTTGTGGTCCATGTGGGGGTAATATACGTATCAAACTTACAAACTATGCAGATTCATTATTTGCATAAATTAATTGGACGGTTTCTTCAACTTATTTCGCTTGATTCGTTTAAAAGTATTCAAGTGTTTGGTAATACAAATTAGATAAATTTTCATTTGATATGCATGCAATCTTTTGTTAAGATACATTTGCTAATGATTTCTAAAATCTATTAAAGGCATTTTGTGAAAGACACATTGATTGATTTTTCATTCCGCACTTGGAGCCCGCTCTATGATAAGGCATAGTACGGTTCGTTACGACTTACAAGATACATTAGGTGTCTAAATGTAGTCTGCTTGGTGTGTACCAGAAGATTCTTTGTTCAGCAATAAAAATAAAGATTAATTTATGCTTGACTGCCGTTTTGTACATTCAATTCTACAGCGGGTCCATGGAAAACTACAGAGAAAAAACTAAAAATTAAACCAAAATGTTAACCAGCATTTTTGGACGGAATGCAATTTCGTTGGCAAACAGAAGACTACAACTTAAAACAAAAAACTAAAAAATAAACACATAAATGAACAATAACACTAAAAATCTTAGCAAAGTGTTTCGAGGGTGACTTTGTGGATTTCTTTCATTCTTCCCTATGTGAGCAGTTGCATCATGTTTAAGACCAGGTGCGTGCGACTCCGCAGCAGGTAGACGAATACGCTGAAGAAGAGCAGGGACATGGACATGGAGGCACGCCAGCCCATGTTGTAGATGGAGCAGTAAGGACACTGAGAGCTGCCGCACACCTCGCAAATGTTTAGCAAATAAGTGGGCAGGGCATCGAATATCGATTCGTTGAAGCGTTCTGTAATTGAACAAATTTAGTTTGATTGACATTTATTAAATGAGTTTGCTTCGTTTATTTTTTGAAGAATACACTTACCGGGTGCATAATAGTCGTAAACGCGCACCGGCAGATAACGAGACATATTGGCCACTGGATACCAGCGTTCTATGGTAAAGTTCACACAGATATCCTCTCGATCGAGCTGTTGAAAGGGTCGGAATTAAACATGTTTCTGATTTTCCTTAACCTTTTCACTTGTTCTTACATAGTCAAAGTAGAAGACAACTTTGCGTTCCAGATATCGAGCCCTTCTCAAATTCCTAACGCGATTGCTAAGCACATAGCTGTCCAGTTTTTGCTGCTGTATCCAGTAGCCAGTTGGTATGGCTACGTCCAAAACAGCCATGCCCGAGCGCTCAGACTCGTTTTGGTTAATCCACCTAAGATATACACTCTTTTTAACCCGATCTTATATTTTTAACGCTTTTTAAGACTCACTTTTGACAAGTAACGTAGGAGATGTGCGACTGATTTCTGCCGTGGAAGATTGCCTTAGTGTGAAGCCCAAAGGCTGGCACCGGTGGTTTGGTCTGGAACTTCTCAATGTCGACATTGTACTGCACGTGCATTTGCAGAATGGCATAACCAGCACCCTTGGCTTGGACTTTGATGGTTCCCCAGGCGTCTGGAATCTGAAAAAGATAGGTGATAAAACATTAATACGAAGAATTAAAAGTTTAGTATTGGATACTGAAAGTTTTGATTTTAGTTGTTAAATAATATATATATGAATTAGTTGTACAAGCAATGTCCCTCACCTCGATACTCTGCAGTTTCGCCAAATTCGTGTCATCGATGAAAAGGGTTTGCGTTTTGCCGCCCTGCGACGAGGCCTCGATCTCCACGGTCAGCGAGGACACCTCACGCAGCCTCGAGCGTACCGTGTACTCCACAAGAGCCTTAAGTGCTGCACTGGTATCCTGAGTGGAGGCCCATCCGCCGTCGTTTAAGCGCTGCGAGTTCAGCCATCTTACAATGGGATCCACAAAGAACTCACGACGTGCCACATAAACCAATAGGGCGTAGGCGGTGGTTTCTATGTTCAGGGAATCATATTCGTACGGCAGCCGGGGCAGAGAGAACCACTTTTGGTTCTCAAGTTTCCGCGGGGGTTGCGGAATTTCTTGATTACCCCA
Organism: Drosophila subpulchrella; assembly: GCF_014743375.2. Taxonomy (NCBI): domain Eukaryota; kingdom Metazoa; phylum Arthropoda; class Insecta; order Diptera; family Drosophilidae; genus Drosophila; species Drosophila subpulchrella. Next base: position 1,370,689 of record NC_050610.1, read on the forward strand.
GTACATAAAATCGCCAATAGTCCTGGCCTGGCGTCGCAAAATGGAGAATACTTCTTCGGCAATCGGGGAGTTGCAAAGTTGAAGTGCATAGGCTGTAATGGCTACATCAAATGGCTGTGCTTGGTGTTTCAGGAAGTCCATATTCCTCTCTATGTAAGCCACAGCTCGCTGGGTGGCCAATGCAACTCGAGATCCCAGAACGCCAGAGATATCTTTCACGGTGGCCAAAGTAACCAGGACATGGGAGGTAAGCGTGATGTTTTTGTCAAAGTTGGTGCGATTCATTTTCCTGTCCGGAAGCCAAGTAACCTCATAGAATGATCCCTGTGGCGTCTGGTGCTGGAGAAGCCAACGCATGTTCTTCTCAATAATGGTGGCATCGATCCAAATGAAGTTCTCCCACTCGTAGAAGCTGGCCTCTTGGAACACTCTTAGGCAGTAGCTGGTTAACCAAACGGACGAATCTGAGTTGTTCCAATCGGAGCGGAATAGGGAGAAACTGCCATCTGGCCGCATAAAGCTCAACTGCCGCTGATAACCAATGTTCATGTGGTAGAAGGCATTCTTCTCCATCGTTTTGTTGCGCTGATTAATCAATCGCATGTACATAATTGTGTAGAGATTAGCTGCGAAACTGAAGGCATTTTGCTCGCCCGATTCCATGGGTAAATAAAGCAGGGAGCTGGCATTGACGGGCATGGTGGGGAAAATAGGACCGACCACATCGCCCACTACGGATATCCTAGCCTTGTTTGAGCCGTACACAAAGTAACGGTCCACTTGGTATGGAATCTCTGGCGTCTGGGTTACATTTACATGCATATACTCCAAGACGTAGGCGCGGTTCGAGAGATCCAGAAGCACGGATTGATGACGATACTGTGGCAGGCCGTCTGACTCGACATGCAATGTTCTGGTAATAGTATCTGTGCCTAGCAAAGTGGCCACGTGCAGTGTTACATCCACATTGCCCAGACGCTGCGGCACTACAGGTACATAAACCACAGTAGTGCCTTGGGCCTCCAAGTAGATAAAGAACTGGTGCTCACCAAAGCTGGTTCTAGGATTATACGACCTTACAATGCCATCCTCCTCCACGTGCACAAACTTGTAGTCTGGACTTCCGTGCAGCACCACAATGGCCTCGATAGGAGTAGTCATGTAGTTGAACACTGTGACACGGACGCCCACCTGTTCGCCCTGTCTACAAGCCTCGGGCATTTCCACGTTAATGAAGAAGGGTTGAACTCCAACGTACTCCAAAGCCTTGTTAATCATTCCAAAACCCTTGGACGGGCTCACGCTAAAAGCACTCACCATCCAGTAGGCGGGTCGATCGGGAACCTCCACATTAAAGATGTATCGACCATGTGGTCCAATGTTCACGTCCTTCCAGAGCCACACGTTCTCATAATGGCGTAGTACGCGATTGAATCTGTACTTTCTGTAATTTAACAGTTCTGTGTCATTTCTCACATGGCAATTGATCTCGTCTGTTCCATCATCACAATCAAACAATCCATCGCACTGCTTCTCGAGGCGATAGCAACGTCCACTCAAGCATTCTCCGAAGCCTAAAGTGCGATTGCAGGTGTCCTGCCTCCTAGGCACATAGCCATCCGTAAAAACGATCAATCCACTGTACTCAAATGTGCGATTCGCATCAACACCAAAGGATGATGCGGGGAAGTAAACCAACTCATCGGGATTGCCCTCGTGGGAGTACCAAATGTGCTTATAGGTTCCGTTGGTCTGCTCGTCGAAGTTGGACATCTTGGTAATGATCTTAGCGTATGTAAGTTCATTACCAGCCTGCATCGTGTAGAAGGCACTGTCGATGCCAGAGAGTCCTACATAGGATCCAGGTTCTCCAAAGATAGCCACCTCAACTTTTTCTCCAGTTCTCGCCTTGCGATTGTTGATGTATACGGTGAAGTTATTCCGGGAGATGCCATTTACAGGGAACGTGAGGGAATCTGCCACAACCTGACCCTGCTGGTTAATCTTCCACACCACCATGGTGGCTACAGGAGCCATTTCTGAACTAAGAACCACAGCTATAGTTTTGATACCCTCTGTGATGGTCTCTCGGTCATTCACAAGAATAACACCCTTCGACATAATAAGGTAGTTGAACTCCTCCAGGTAAAAATTCGTGCGAATGTGGAAGATTATGTACTCCCCAACTACTGGTTTCTCTGTGCTGGTGGTTACCTTAATGTGCTGATTTCTGGGAGAATAATGGGACACCAGAAGAAGCTCCGTTTGAATGCGTTCGCCTCGCGGATCCACAAAGTTCGCCTGCAACCGCATGTTTTGTATGCCGTTCAAGAAATCCCTTGCTTGAGGTCGGTCGTCCAGGTTCAGATCATTCCTAATATCAATCTTTACCTCCCAGATGCCGTCGCTTTGCTGGGACATTGGCAACCGCTGGGCTGGCCAATCCCTCCTTCCGCCGTTGCGGCTCTCCACAAAGCCTGAGACCTCCATCAAACCTTGGCGCAGTAAATTCGGATCAATTGGGGAACCATCATGGTACTCCACGGCCAGATAAGTAGTAAATGGCATGGCGGGCTTAAAAACCTGAGGGGACTCGCCTAGGAAAACAACTTTCAAGCTGGAGTTATACACCCTGGCAACGGAGTAACCACTGATGATCTCATCGTAGAACTTCTCACCAACAGTGGCCGTGATCAGCACCTCTGAGTTGGCCAGATTGGGCACCAGGAGCTCTAGTTCCCTTAAAGGCCACTTGAAGTCAAAGGTTCCGTTAAAGTATCGCAAGAAGGGCAGGGTCTTCCGGTATGTTCCACTCCACGCCTCGTAGCTATCCTGGTATTCGGGTTTTCTCACCCAGAAAGGCCACTCCTCATCAAATTGGTAGTGTCTCTCCACGACATATTGATTCCTATACAGGATGTCTTGGGAAAGATCCGATCCATCCTGGGGCAGCTGCCCGGGCACATTGTACTGAACTTGTGGATTCTGGTTAGGATTATTGTAGCGCCATCGCTCGTTGTACCGATTAGTCTGCTCCAAAGGTGATCGGCCCAGTCGATACTTCTCATTGAGAACTTGGTTGCTAAAATATCCGATTGGCCGAATCGTAGCCTTGATTGTGAGATTACCCCTTACTGGTAAACCACTTGTGAAGTTGGCCATCACCCTTCCGTAGATAAACGGATCTGTGGTAAAGAAGTAGGCTGGCATGGTAACATTTACTTCGAAGCGGGTCTGGTAGTATTCCTCCACTGTGAAGTGACTCTCCTCCTGCTGACCCTGGGCAATCACCCGGATGGTCCATTCGCCAAAGGTGGGTTGATCAGACAGCTTATACTCCAGCGAAACGGAACCCAAGTTGGACTGACTGAATATATAAAAGTGGCGGATTATGTATTTGAATAGAAAATTGGACAATTTTAAGCAATTTGAACTTTTGCCTTTTAAGCTTAATAAATTGTCACAAATATGTTTCACATTTAATTTAAGAAATTGATTTGAAATTGTCCAAATAGTAATCTTCGTAAACTGTATATTGTACTTACCGCGAAAGCCAACGTTTTAAAATATGTCTATTTGGATCCAACATGTACACATCTACAGGATTGTCAAATCCCTTGAGTTCGGTAGTGATGGGGATGGTCCTGAATCTCACAGTCTCGCCTTGCATGTAAAGAGGCTTATCGGTCTGCACAAAGATCGTCATGGACCGCTGCGAGAAGTCTAGTCTAGTTTCGTTGAGGAAGGCTAGGCCACCAAAAACATTCTGGTAGAAACCCTCTACTCTCAACTTATAGTTTCCAGTCACACTAGTGGGTGGGATTCTCATGAGCAATGTCTCAGGCACGCCCTCCTTTACATCCTTGGAGTCGCCGCTGATTTGGACACCATCGCAGGCTATGCTGGCATGGACAGTTATCGGGTATTGCGCTTGAAGAATGGACACGGACACTTGGTAGATAAGACCAGGTCTGACCATTCGAGAGGCCACAATGAAGTAGGTGGGCTCCCTCGAGTGTAGCGACTCTAGAAAAGTGGCCTTGATATTATAGGAGGACTTTCCACGAGTCAAACTCGGTTCTTCGGTGTCCATATAGCCTCCTCCCACTCGTTTTCCGTACTCATCTTGCCCGGCAAGATCGTTGAAGCTTCCGGAATCGGTCCTGTAGGGCGGGCGTTCGTTGGGATTCGTTTGTCCATTATTTAGGTTGGTGTTGCCATATTGATTCGTCTGGGGATTGTTGCCCCACTGCTGGTTTGGCAGGAGCGGTTGCTGTGGATTTTGCTGATTCTGGTTGGGGTTGTAGTAGGTGTCGCTCTGACCGACCGCCGGCTGCAGTGCATCCAAAACGGCGGCTACCACGAGCAGGGCGCGCAGCAAGTGCCACATCTTTCCTGAGGAGAAGTCAAAAGTGAATGAATTTGAATCGCTGAGTATAACTGCATCTCCCATATACTATAAATAGGGAGCTCTGATTTGGGTGTTCTGGTTGTTGGTGATGCCTGTCAAGTAGGGTGTTTCAATAATTTGGGGGCCATTAAAAACGCTATTTGACTATGTTTGTTTAAAGGATATCAAATCGAATCACGATTCTTCACCAGGGGGAATTTTGTAAGCCTCTAGTTCTTATAAAATTGGAATTTAATTACTCAATTATTTTATAATAATTTGTTACGTAACAGGTTTAGTACTTGGTACAGAACTCTAACTGTAATAATTCAATATTTTTAAATATGACGATACTGACTACCTAACTTAACTTCTTTAAAAATGAAGTTTATAAAGCATATGTACATATAGTATATTTCTGAGACACCCTACTGCCTAAATCATGGGCCGCAACTCATGTTTGAGGATTGTTGTTGGTTGGCTGATTTCCGCGTGCTGCGAACAAGTCGATAATGAGGGCGCCGACATCGGTATTAATAGACTATATGCTCGATCTTGCAGGAGCAATGAACGTATCTTTACAGAGATCTTCTGAAGGGGCATGCGGCACTATAAAAAGTATGTCAAACATTAAGTAAATGTCATTCAAGTGGGCGCGCAATTAGTTTTAGACGGAAATATGTGTGCCACGCAGGGATTTGGGGCACTCAAGATGCCCGTCCAATGCGTTTTTAATGCGTCCGTAATTTATTCTTGATTTGAAAGAGATTATGAATCAGTGGTTCATAAAACGACTTTGATCACAAATTTTTCATTCATCCAGTCTAACCATTTGACTGAAAATTTGATATTAATGTCTTCCTATTAGTATTTATTAGCAGAATTATTTTTTTTTTTAATTTTTCAAAATTTAATTGAAAACATAAGAAAGTATTGATGAAATAAAATTTATGAAAAAATGCAGGTATATTCTGAAAAAAAGTTCATTTTTAGTGAGACCAATTTTGTGATGAGAATTTACTTTTATATGTTCCGTTATATTCTAATATGTAGTGCAAAATGCGGTGGTGGAAGGTTTGCAACATTAATAATGCGCATAATTTAAGGACTCCGCCTTATCAGCACCCGATCAGCCGGGAGTCAGGGAATGCATCATTCGAGCAAGGACCTGGAAAACTTCCCTACCATGGCATTAACTCCTTAAGTTAGGTAAAAAGTCAAAACCTTGTGGCAACCTTACAAAAAGGGACTCAACCAGGAGAACAATGAGCCACCGACTTCTACCGCAACATAGAAAGCGAGGAAGGTGAAATGGAACTGCAGAACGGAGGGAGTGTGTGTCTGCATTTGAAATGCATTTACCGGCGAGGAACGGAAAGGACGGGAAAGGTAACACACTGGAACTGAACGCACACGCAAATAAAACGGCCGCTACCTGACCATAGACATACATAGGTGTCTATAGCGAGATACTCTGTGCACTGAAGCAGCAGAAGTTACTGGCCTATAGGGGTCTCTACTCTCGGCAGTGAAAACAAATACCGAACTCGTAATAATTTCAACAACGCGACTTGTAATCCACCCTTCACACACGCCTGCACAGAAAAAATAGAGGGTCACAAAAGTACTTAAATTTTTTTAAATATTTTGATCACACCAAATTCTACAACTTTGCTTGTAAAAATGGTATCGTAACTATATAATAAAATTTTTTTTCTATTTTTTAATTATTTAGTTTGATATTCACATCCTTCCTAGCAAATCGAAAATGATATCTTAACTTGTTTTATTCTGTACAAGTAAATAATAAAAATGTTCAAGCTTAGAGCAAATACCACCGGGCATTGTATTATTATTTAATATATTACATATCACTTAAAACTACCAATTGTCCATGTCAGAATTTCACTTTTTTTTTTCTGTGTACCAGGGCACACCACCACAAGCACAGTAAGTAAAGTGGGCTTTAATTAGCCGAGAAGACCCATTCAAAATAAGTTGAGAGGGCAAAAGTGCAATTGAAACGGCAGGGAGGACATTTGGGCGGTCAAAGGAGCAACTGTTGGCGAAATTCGAGAGCCTAAAAACAAAAAACTAAAGAAGACGCCGGAATGCGATTGGGCAGCAGGTGGCTAAAACAGCAGCTTCATATTTCCTTAAGGCAGGAAAAAAGGTGCCAGCAAGGATTTCACTAGTTGTAATCAAGTGATATTTCAGTACAAAAGAAACAGGGAAAAGTTTCAGCCAATATTACAAGCACTGGCTCGATTTTCGGTCAACGCCCATGTGCCAACAACAACACAATAACACTGGCTTAGGCATTTTGAAGACAGCCCAACACACAAATTGGGCGGGTCGCCAAGTGGAACAGCACCGAAAACGCTCCTTCACTCACCTCGGTATCAAAATCGATCTGCTCAAGCTGCTCAGCAGGCCACGCACATTGTATTAATCAACAGAAAGGTAAATAAAACTAACTTGGGAACTCAAAGATTCGAAAAACTTAAACAACACAAAACCAACAGCAATCCACACCCGCTTTGATGACTGATGCAGTGTGACCGTGCGAGGAGCGTGGGAACATCCATCCACACGTGCGATAGTTCTATCGCGCTGTTATTATTTTGAACGCGCCCTCTGTCGCTCCTGTTAACTAACAGAGCCCAGTTGGTAGCCGTTGACGTATGCGCAGTCTTCGGGCCCAACATCACAACTCTGTTATCAAAGAGAAAGAACAATTTTTGGGTTGGCGGTTTTCTTACAAGCCCACACTAATTTTATCTGCTGTTAGGCGTTGTTCTTAAATACTATTGGAGATTTTAAAAAAAAATTCCGGACAATGTTATTTTTAGGCGCCATATCCAGCTATATACTCGTCTTTTTGGTACATGCCCTTTGACAGACCCAATTAAATTTGGTGATCATTTTTTTGTATGGGATGGATTGGATGTTCGCACACTGTTAATCCTTTTTCTCAAAAACAGTCGGAGTTTTAATGATGACACTTTTGTGACATGTTCCTAAAGAAATGTCCTTTAAGCTGTTGAATTGAGCATTCTGGTACATTCTTTATACTACATACTTTGTAAAGTATAAATCTTTTTTTAAGCATTTATATTTGTTATGTTTTGTTGAAGCTCCCAAATAAGCGAGAAAATCAACTCAAAGGCTCTATTCTCTATATTTCACCGTTCCTTAATTCTAGCTCATTTGACGCACATCGAAAAATACCAGATCCACGCGTGTCTAAAAAAATAAATGTATATATCGGTCGCAATGTGGCCTGTGTGTAGTCTAGTTATGAAGTTATATTCATTTTTTTTTACTTATAGAAATAGTGGTGCAACGACCAAAATTGGACCACCCACGCGATAATGATACGAATATACACGCCATTGAACAGTGCCCATCCTTAGACTCGAGTTATAGTAATATAATTATATTATTATAATTATAATTTTATTATTATATTATTATATTATAGTAATATAATTATAATTATAAAAAAGAATTTTAAACTTCCAATGCTTCAAATATGTGTTAATGAATTAAACCATGTTTTTTGCAGTTTTGCCGATTGGAAAAAGTGCAATAATTTGCAAGTGTAAGTTCTGCAACTTGCTGGTCATTAACTATTCTTTTCAATCTGGTATGCCCATAAAAGTCAGTGTTTTCATAATTAAGTAATAAATATACCTTTTTTTCCTTACCATCGTATGGTATTTTATTGAACGTCTTCAACCTTGGAGAGAAAGGGATAAGGCGATTTACATGGATTTGTCAAAAGCTTGTACATTCCCCATTAGTGTTGGAAAAAGGCGCAGCAATGCTTTTCTGGTATATATCGTCAAGTATTTTTGCTGTTATTGGCTGCAAACTTTGGTCATACCGCCGCCTCAGTTGTCTGTGTGTGTGTGTACGTGTATGTGTGTATGCATGTGATGTAAGGTCATTCGCGTGAAAGTATCAGCGAGGAAAAAATCGAATTTTTGTGTTTTGTGTGCTAGGTAAATGCAAAAAAGAGTGCAAAGTCGATCGGTTTAAGGCCCAGCCCGTGTGCCAGCGGTGAAAGTGTGTGCTCGTCCCGGCATTGTTCGTGTGAAAAGTCGCCGAGAAGTCAAAGGTGCTGGGTTGCCCAACGCAAAAATTATGACGAAAAGCACACCAGTACAAGTACCAGAACCTCTCTTTCACACACACACACGCAGCAGAAGCAGAGCGGAGGAGCTGGAGAGCGAGAGCTAGAACCTAGAGTTGTCAACGCTTTGCGAGGAATTTCGTCATTGAGCGGTGTACATGTGTACGAATGTGTTGTGTGTGTGTGGTGCGTGCCCCGCTCGCTGTGTGTGTGTGCGAGAGTGCGTGCGTGTGTATTGGTAGTTTGTTCTCTTCTTTGGTAGTAAAACACAAAAGAAAAATCATCGGGGAAAAATGTGAAAAATGTACATAATTCGTAACCCAGTCTGCGGCAAGTGCTCGCCAGCCATTGCCCGAAAATCGTGCTGAGATGAAACACCGCGCACCGATTGAAAAACTATTACATAAATAGTGCAAAGTGTAAATGTTATTGAAGGCAAAAAGGCAGAGCAGCGTATGAAAAAAGAGCCGCGCACGCTGTCGTCATCGCTGCTAAAAAGAAGAAAGCAAAAAGAGAAAGATAAAGAGACCCCTTCCCAAAAACCAAAAAAAAAAACAACATGAATTACGAAAAACCCCAACGCGTTACTATTACTGTGCCGAAAAGTGTTTAAAGCAATCTCTGTGTGTGTGGGTGCTTGCCCAGCTCTTTTGTACATATATGTACTCCAGTGTGATGTATGATGTAGATTACTATACATTCCATGAACGTTTGGTTAATGCTGTAAATAAACTAATAACATTTAATGCCTGCGAGTGTGTGGGTGTGGGGAGAACGGCCCTGCGCCTGTGTGAGTGACCTCGTGTGCGTGTGTCGCGTGCTCCGCTGGTGTTGGTGTATCTGTCAGTGTGTGCGAGTGTATGAGTGCGGCGGCAAGGAGTGTCATGCGTATATTTTTCCTCCCACAATCCCCCTTTTCCGCCCCTTCCCTCCCCCCCTTCTCCAGCACTGACCCACTGGCAAGGCCTATCCAACCTACCAGCAACAACAAAAACAGTAAGCAGGCGGCAGCAGCTCCTTTGCCCCAACGAGTTTTATCTTGTTTTGCCGTTTTAATCATATGCGGGCGCAGAGAAAGGAGAAAAGCAGCGAGAAAGGGAGATAGAGAGAGGAGGAGAGGAGAGGAGACAATCACGTCATCCAGCCTGCCATGACACACCAACATCAACATCGATACAGTGATGGCTCTCGGCTAATGAACAACGGCTCAGAATAGCTCAACTCACTCTTAATTGCAGTTTCCCCGGTGCTTTCTGCCAACTCAAATTTAGTTGCATACTTTGCGGATCACGAGCACAGTGGGGTGCAAGTCAGTGGCGTAGGTAGGGGTTTTGGGTATTCGGAAGAAAAAACATTTTATCAAAAAAAGAAAAATTCCTTCAACAAAATGTTGGATATGCTAATGCTAAGCTAAGCTATGATATCTGGACTTATACCCTTTTTTGGCTTTTAATATATTTAACATATTCGAATATACTGCATTATTTTTAAAATCGTTTCCTATAGAAAACATTTTTATAGCATACATTGCGGAGAACAACTGCAGTACGTAACTATTTTCCTATTTCGATTTTAAAGATAGGATAGGTCAAGTTTTAATTTTACTTAAAGGCAACCATAAAATTATCATCAGCCGACGAAGTATTCTTATATATTTTATTGATTAAGATTTCGAATTTTATTGAAATTCATTTATGCTTGAATTGAGTAATAACTGACTTAAATTTTGATTCGAAATTTTAAAGTTTCGAATACGAGATTATTCAATCAAAGAAAATCAGAACTTAATTTTCATTACAGCCGAAGTCTGTTGACTTAAAATTATCTTTACTTTACTTTTTTCACAGAGTTTTGAGCTATATAAGTTTTTCTGTGGTTATCAGTTGACCAATATTAGAACCCAGATTTCGACTCAAAGCCTGTCTTTACTGTAATCGCCATCAATGACAACACCGACACACACACACTCATTTGAATGAACTTTATTGGCGAAGTGGGGAAGAGGAAGAAGCCAAGTTCCACCTCGAGCGCGTGAATTCGATTGTGATGATGGAGTTAAGTCATATTTTTCTAAGCCTTTTCATTAGGGCAATTAAAGTGGCACCTCTCCCCTCACAAAATGCCTTCTGCTCTTATTATTTAATTTATACTTTTTTCGGGCATCCAAGTTCGATTTTTGGCCTCAGCTCAAAGCAGCATCGTCTGTGTGAGTGGCCGCTTGAGAGCGGGTGTGAGTGTGAGTGTGCGGGAGGGGGGCGCCTGAGTGAGTGTGCGAGAGAGCAAATAAACTGAGTCATGGCTGACGATGACGTTATGCTGCTGCTCTTTTCTGCTCTATTATATTCCGCTGCCTAACTTGCGGTTAGGGCAATTTGTCTCCAAAGTGTTTATGCTCAAAGTTTGCCAATAAAACGCGAAAGAAGGAACAAAACTTTGGCACAAATGCCCGCACACAACTACCATGGCATTTAGCATTCGATTGACCTCGAGGCCAGCAGCAAATCGATAGCATTGTTTTTTGTTTCTCCTCCGAATCGATAGCATGCCGCACAACCACTACCCCCTCCGCCCCAAAAAAATACGGATACGTAAACTAGTTTGTGTAGGATCCATCATAAATCTCTCTTTAGTTGTACTTAATTTGAAACTATAAGAAAACAGTCAAATTTGTAGCCAAAGACATACGATGAAATCACTTTTATAATCTCCCAATCCCATTGGCAATCCCCTTTTTCTAGTAAAATTTAAATAATTTCAGGATGTTAGTTATCCCCTCGGATTCACTCGTCGTATAATAGTCGTTTGAAGAATGAAAACAGATGGTATCAAATTTAATTAATATGATACATGAAATGTAATATATTTTTGTCCATGAATTGGAATAAGCAAAGAAAATTGTCACATTCTGAATACTTATGAATAGGAATACTATGAGTTCCACTAGCACATGATGTCTTTCTTATTTGAAATAATTAATTTCAAATTTTAAATTAAGTGTGTCATTTTGCAGGTATAAAAAACATTTATACACATAAGGTAATTAGTTTATTTCATCAATCACATTATCGCAAGAAAGTTTTTTTTTGCACGAGTCCGTCAAATAAGTGTTATCAATTCGCAAGAGCTTGGGAAAATCTACGCCATTGTCGTCATAGATATTGACTTTTAGAACGATGTTTCCTTAACTGTAGTCTAGATAAGGAAACATGAGGTAATGAGAACTGTGTAGCTAAGAAAATAATGAGTTTTATTAATTTATTCCCCAAACTGTCCCACGTTTGTATTGAGCTTTGTCTTCTGCTAGCAGTGCGAATTTTGTACTATTAGTGTTGCAAACACCTCATCAAATACTATATACCCTTGATCGTTACGCTCAGCGGGTAATGCAAACAGCTGATTTCATATTTGTTCTCGCAAATTTGTAAAAATAAATACGGCTGACCAATAATAAATGCGACGAGACGACCCCCCGCCCACTGCCGCCGATCCCCCCGATCCACCACCCATGCCGAATTAGCAAAGTTCCCTGCCCGAAAAGATGGATATACATTCATGTGCGAACCGCACAGAACCGCCCGAAACCAGTGCGGCAGTGCGAGCGGGACGGCGATGGACCAGAGCGGTCAGTTTGGACGGTCTGGGTCTTTGGGACTCTGTGACTGGGCCGCGGACATCTGACGTCGTTGTCGACCATGCTTCGCTATAATATAGTATTATATCATGTGGCTAGGGTGTTGGTCGTGCTGGTGGTACGGACGGTGGGACGGACGGTAGCCCCGTATTTGTTCAAAGTACTGCATTGGGGCTTTATCTTAATGCGATATAATGAGTCTGATTCGTGACACGTTACGGAAACGGGTCTACTGATGTTCCATCTGCTGATGCCCGCACGTCGTGTGGCGGTAAACAAAATGCGAGCGCGCTATGATTTAGCTGTGTCAGTTTGACGGTTTTATTGCCAGAATTTTGAAAATTTATTTTCACTAGTTTTAGTTGTATCTTCCTGTACCTCACAATTGTTTTAAAAAAATGTTTACTGTTTATAGGAAAAAGTTTATAGGAAGAATGATTAAAAAATATTACTCTTGGAGTTTCAAAGCGGAAAGAAATATTTTTTTCTTTTTAAAAAGGGGATCGGGGGTATCTCTTTCAGTTGCAAATTTTTGTGTTAGGAAATATTCTAAACAAAAGTTGCTCTAAAACCCTCCTAATCCAAGTCCTGGCTAAGCCACAGAAACAGTTTGTTCATGAGATATTTAGGGAACCTTGCAAATCTTAATAAGGCTTGTGAATTTAAAACTTGTCAGCACTGGTGTATGATTCTTCCCATCTTATCTTTACTGCTTAGTCAGCGATTGCCCTCCCGCACTGATAAGGATGGAAATAGTTGTTCTGACGGCGGATCCGCATTACGAAATTCTAGAAATAATAGATCTCAGGGCTGCTGCTGTTATCAGCATTTATGCGGACGTCAAGCAGTGAGGCCAGCGGAATGTTATTTTTCTTCGATCATCAACTAATTGTCCGTAATTACTCTCAAACAGTGTCACTTGGGCAAATGAATGAAAATGACGTTGCCTGCGAGTATTCATTGTCCGGTAGCAGTATAACTTGGCTTTTTTTATTTTCGTTTTCTAAGGTGAATTTAATCGTTTAAGGAAAATTGGTTTTATTTCTTATTTATCTAAGATCACCAGCAACTATAGCCTTCGATCAATTTTAAAAGAGTCATGAAATCATTCTTAAAAAAATCGACTTTCTACAATTTTAAACTAGAGATTCGGATATTAAATTAATTCTAGTATACTTTTGGGAACTTGTACTCTACTAACCTCTGTTTTGACATTTTTGAAGCTCAAATTCGGAGTGGGAGTGTCGCAAAGGTCTCTAGCAGTTTAAATCCACTCAAAGGAGAGGAAACACATAGTTTTAGACTTGTTGTGGTATAATATTGGATAGCTTTTTATTTCTTTTCAATTCTCTAGAGACTTCGGAATAAAAATTAGTATAGGGTCGCGAAACCTTGAGGAGTACGGTGGGATTGATATTCTCGTTCGCCATTTTGTGAAGCACTCGTAATCGGCCTGGTCAAGATAACGGCCGGACTATTAAGATAAGCTGACGAGTGTACTATATCTGGGGGAACCCAAATCACTGGGCGTCGACGTCGCTGCCGCAGCGCCGCCGGCAGCGGCAGAGACGCCCGCTGCGGCGAAGGCGGCTACTCTCGGCCGTTGGTCATGTGTGCGGTTCAGTCTGCTCGCTGAATTCGCCGCGGTCGCTCCGTTCGCTCTGCTCTGTTCGCCTCGTTTTGGCCCGTTCGCCAAATTTCGTTCGCCTTTTGTGTTCCCGTTGCGCAATAACAACAACAACTAGTACAAGTACGACCACTACCTTGCAAGATTAGCAACAACAACAACAACAACAGCACTGGCCATTGGCTAAAAAGCAGCTAGAAATTGTTGCGTTCCCCGTGTAAAACATAATTATTTGCTCTCAGTCTCGAGAGCCCCTGCACCTCTCTCTCCCTCTCTCTCTGCCGCTCTCTTGCTGGCCGTGTCTAGCCAGAAAAGTAGTATTTTCGTCGTTAACGTGCCATAATTTCTTTTTCTTTTTTGCCAGCAAAGAAATAGAATTTTTGGACTGGGACAAGTTTGAAGCGCGTATGTGTGTGTCTGTAAGAGCTTTTCCGAATGTGCGTGAAATAAAGCTGAGAAAGTTATCGTTAAATTAGCACTAAGCAATCCTACACCCCCCACCCCTAGAGAAAACAGCACGTGTTGAACAGCAATAAAAATGATTTAAACTTTTAAAAGAAAAACAAATTTGAAAAACATATTTGGTTGAATGCTAAGTGTTGTTAGTCGGCTCTCGTTTTGATTTTGGTTTTTGAATCCTTGATACCGCTCCTCCCCCACTTTTACCTTCTGAATTTGAATGCACTCTCCTCATTCTCTCCTCCTTTTCTTCTTTCGCTGACTTTTCATATTTATTTGTTTTTGCAAAAAGCATAAAATTAAAACCGAACCGAATGACAACAAAAAGAAGAACGAGAAGCGCACGAAAAGTTTACCTTCAAACGAAAATAAATGCAAAATGAGAATTTTTTTAACATTTTATTTGCGAAAATAGCTTAATGAATTAAGAACGAAATAGAAAAGCTGGAAGTGGAAGAGCCAAAGAAAGGAAAAAGCTGGTCTAAATATTAAATAGGAAATTCGCATTCAAGCCAAGCACCAAAAGGAAGATCCAAAACAAACCAACCAACAACAACATCAACTGCATCAACTAATATCAAATTAAACAACTGAGCCTAATAACGTATACATTTAAAGATCTATTTATAAATAATTATTTACCATAATGATTTAGTAAGTTAAGCTTAAAGTACAAAAAAAGAAAAGTAAAGAAAAAGAAACACCACAACCTACCACAACCAACCAACACAAATAATTAATCAATCATTAAACGGAGTAAACTCGCAAATCTAAAATAAATGCAAATGACAAGGAAATAACGAAAACGACAGCAACAACAAGTCACCAACAACCATAACAACACACATCGGCAGCATAATTAATAACAACCAGCAACAACAACGGATCAATACCAAAGATGGAGGCAAAATTCTTGGCTAGCGCTCTTTCATTCCTCTCGATATTTTTAGCGATTTCTGGTCAATCACTTGGTAAGTACCACCCCAACCACCTCATAGACAACCCTACAATAAGCATAATGATAAACAAAGAAGTCCCTTTTAACCTATAAGTTGTCCCCATAACACCCCTTCGCCAATGTGCATGGGTATACGTAAATACACCTACGAGCACCCGAGGATAAAGGAATAACAAAATACAAGCTTGCATATACAGAAAACGTATGGGTAAACTGCAGCTGTGATAGCAAAAATTGCAAAACAGAACACAACCGAACCGAACAAAGCAAAACAAAGCGGGAAAAAGCGAAGGGGAATAAATAAAAACAGCAGATTGTTTGTGGCTTACTATAACACCCAATAACCCTATCCCACGCCCCCTAATTGCCCCGCCGCCCACAACAAAAGTACACCCACATATGCATGCATGTACGTTTGGGCGAGGGGTTTCACCCACCCGACCTTTCCCCTTTCCAAATTCACCTTGCTCCCAGGCACTAGCCACAAAAACGGAAGCAACCATACTAATAAGAGGTGACAGGAATCGATGGTAGGGCTATCGAACGTGTCAAAAAACTGGTTCCATTAGAAACACAAAGCTTCTATTATAAAATACTCCTGAGTAATTGTCCGGGATGTTTTATAAAATTCAATATAAAATAAAGTATTGGTTGCTATTAAACAAAAGTGGTTATTCCGAAGCCCCTAAAAGGTGTTCATAAAACAGATCACTGGGTTCTCCAAGGATAAACATAAGGGAGGTCCAAAAAATTGAAACCTAATGTATTCGAAAACCAAGCATTTTTTGTGAAATCTAGGCTTTGTCCCAAGATCTTAAAGTTCCATGAAATCTCCTACAAATAGAAAAAATACCATTTTTTTGTATAGTCAAATAACTCTTCAAGACTATGTGATCCTGTTCAAGAATATATACATATATGGACGAAAAAGCATCCTGCTACCTGTTACAAACAATATATCCATTTACTCTACGAGTAAAGAGTTTAAAGATAAAGATATTTTTTCTTTTTGTGCATAAGGGGGGTAGCGTTTTTCAAACGGCGCTTCGAAGCCAAGATTTAATTTTAAAATATAAGAGAATGGATTGTAGGACACATTTCTGTAGCGGCAGAAAATCCATTATCCTATTACATATCTTTTACACTTTTGCAAAGAGAACTTTTACCACAAAATGGACAATCACATTTCTTCTTTGCCGGGCTTTGTGAATTCTGTTTTTGTATTGCAGAGCACCCACCCACCCATTTTCTCCCTTTGGACAAGGTCTCTTCTGCATTCTACTGTTTTGGCCTTTGGTTAAGCGGACTTCGATATTTTTGTATTGCTTTTTAGTTCATATTGTTGGGCTGGCTGGTTGTACTTGGGATTGGATTGCTGTGCTGCTATATCGACATTGCTGCTTATGTTTTCCCTTTGCCGCTTCTTCTACGTACGTTTTCCGCAGCTTTTCCCTTGCGCGCGACCGCATTCATTTGATTTTCAATTTTCCACACAATTGAGAGAACAGCAGCGAATGTCGAGTAGAAAAGCAGGGGAGAAGAAGAGTATCAAGTTAATTTCGTTTTTAGTCAGGGCAATCTTTAAGACTTTTTGTTTAGCTTTAAGGCTATTTTACATGCGGTCCAATAATTACGGGCTGGCTCTGTTTCTTGGCCCGCTTGTTTATATTAACTTCAGCCGACCCGAAGCGAATCGGACTGAAACGAAACGATTTACGGATTTACCGATACCTGCCCGATACGTTCCCGATACGTACCCGATTCGAACCGGCAGCGGCTGCATTTTGTTTACATTTGGAACTGAGCAACCCACCTTCCACTGGGTTTATCTATGATGCCCGGGCAGGCGGTTCCATCTATTTATTATTCTATGCATACTATCCATTTACCTATTCTACTCTATTCCATCCACCCATCCGACCGGCTGAATGTCTCACTGTCTGGCTCACTACCAAAACCTACGTATGTTCATGAATTTTGATTTTTTTCCGTTCTGTTCGGCTGCTTTTGTTTTGTTTCGTACATTATTTAGCCCCATGCAGCTATTTTCACATTCAAGGTGTATTAATTGAGTTTTTTTGCCGTTCATACGCTGGCATTTATTCATAGTTGATTGGGGGTATTCGGGACAGGGCGTATATAATTTAAGGTTATATGCACGTCTTTATTAGGTTCTGTGATTGATTTATTCAACTACTTATTCATGTGAACAAATTGGGGAGTGCTTAGTAGTTTAAAGCTAATTATGGAGATCAGATAAATGGGACAACTGAAGTTATTGAAAAGTTTAAAATATGGTATGCTTATTAGAACAGTTGTATGTATGTTGTATACCCATTTCGTTAATTGTAAATTACTTAGTTTTAATTAGCCCTATGTGTATATATATATTCTCATTAGCGTACCACATTTTCAATGATTTTTCAAATTGTTTACGTAAATAAGCATCCGAAATTAAAGAAATTTTTCTGGCACGCATTGAGAAAAACCCGCCTGGAAAAAAAAAGAAAAACGGTCCCTCCAGGGAGATATTGTGGGTGGCGGGGCGAAAGTTGTACATATATGTACATATGTTTGCACTACATGAATCACTTTGCGTTCTGGGGGCGGGGGAGTGGCAGCCGAAAGCCAGAAAGCCAATATGAAGAAGCATTCCTTTGTCTCCCCGCTGAATTTTCCCCACACCACTTCAAAGCAATTTTCAGCTAGTGGCGGAAAAACCACGTGTTGTCCAGGTGTTTATGCTGCGGACGAATGTGCGAGGAGCCGAAAAATAATGCTGCTCCTCCCTCGCCCTACCCCGCAGCTTGAGAATATTCCCCCGGTCGTGTCACATATAGGTACTTTTCCTTTTTTTGGCGAAATATCCGAGCAGGTGGAATGCCTTGGCAAGTGCTTTCATTTCGGCTGTTGACTGCGCACATTTGGCTAACCAGTTTCATTTTGCCATGTTTATTTAATGACATTTTCATTACATTAATAAATGTCAAATATTTAAATTTCGGCTCACCCAGCAAAAGGAAGCTAAAGCAAACAAGGAGCGTAAAACGAAACCGATGCACAGTGGGTTGAATGGAGGTTAGGAAGGCGTAAAAACGTTATGGAACTTCTCAGGTCCTAAAAGGCTAGAAAATTAAACTTTATATTGAGCAATTAATACAAATAATATTGCTTAAAGCGAAAAATAATTAGGGTCTTTAACGTGCCACCTTATGAATGTCAAACGGAATATGCTTGATAAGGAATACAACGTTTTGTTGAGGAATTATAATTAATATTTATATATTTAGTGACCGTAAAATATATTTAATCTTCTCGAAAAATGTGTCTTGGGGTAAATATTATTTTAAAAAACTATATTATTTTAGTGGATTCAAAGCGAACATTTTGTAACTTACAAAGAAAAAACTACAATTACTACAACTTGAAATGGACAAATCAATTTCTATATCTCAAGCAGACATAAATCATACCCCCTGCCCAAAATCTCAAGAGGATTTCGCTTTAACTCCTTGAACTGCTAACAATAATTCAATGTTGTCCTCCTCTCCTTTGCCTTCGCTGCATTTGCTATAAAAATACATTACAAAGGCACAGATTGTCTTGGGGTATCTGCATTTTGCATTGAATCCGAGATGATTTGTGCGATACGAGAGGGGGGAGGGGAGGTGTGGGCAGAGGGCCAGGCCATGGGTGCTTTGCCTCTTTTGCGAAAACATTATTTTTATTAAGACAATAAACATGAAATGTAATTTCCCTTTCAATGTCATCCTTGCCTGGCGTTGGCTTCAGTTTAGTTCGGTTGAGTTTGGTCTGGGGTTGGGCTGGGTTTGGGTTCTGTGGGTTCCTTTTCAGGACCGCCCGCACACATCGAGAAAGGCGTCATGGTGAAAGAAAGGCTTGGCTGGCAGTTTCTGTATTCTATAGAGCCATGGTGCTATAGTGCTTCGGTGTGGGCGTGGCATTGGCTTGCACTTCCCCGCCGCCGAGCCCTCCCCCAACTCCCCCCACTTCTGATTGCACATTGTCTGGAATTCTGCGATTGCAGTGGAGAACCCTCTGTCTCCGTCTCTTTCCGACTGGCGGTGGCACATTGCACTGTTCGCTCGCTCGTTCCCTTTCTTTCCTTTTTCTGCTGCTGCTGCCTGTTCTTCTGACTCTTGTTCTTGCCGTTCTTCAACACAGAGGTTGCCTTGTGTTTCCGGTCCGTGCCAGATAATGGTTGCTTAAACAGGGCACGTCCATAAATACATATATGTAGGTGCACTGTAAGTATGCTTTATACACAGTGCAAATTAAGCTCAACTTCAACTAGATTCAAAGCTACTGAGGAGAATTGACTCAAAAACAAAACAATCAACTTGTGCCAGGATTTTATTTGATTCATGTGGAGGGTTCGAAATGGTTATTGAAGCAATCAATATTCGTTAATGGATTTAAAGGAAAGGTACTTTTTATTTCCATAAACCTAAACATCATCTTCGTAGTCGATATTGCCCCCTCTACATATATAATGTAATTTCTTTAAATTATAAAAAGTTTACAAAATTAAATATGCTTGAAATTACATACGTTACAATATTCTAGTGCAGCAGTATCATTGTCGAGAACTGTTGCCAACTTAATTAAGGTCTCGTGACGCAAGTTGAGAATAAAATAAAATTCTGATTTTCATGACGCACAATAGCGGAGTGAAATGGCCGTAAATCAAACATTTCGCAAACTTGACTTTCGAGCGGCCTTCTTCTTTTCGCGCAGTGTATGCATATGCGTGTGCACCTTCTGTGATGCATTTTCCTGCTAATTGGCGGTGGTAAGGGAAGGATGCCGAGCACAAAAACAAAGTTGTATTTTAACGCCCTTATCTAAAACCAGGCTCCCCAACCTCACACCACTCGATGTTATGGTTGTTGCTCTTTTATTAGCAGGTACCCGATAAAAGCTTAAAGTTCACACATTTGGCAGACCTTTCATACGGCTGTATCCGTGCCTATTTGTCTGTGTGCGCGCTCCAATATTTGCCTTTGTTATAGGCTAAGTATTATATTTAAAAATAAATATAGTGTTATTCTTGAAATTTTCTGCGTGAGAACAATAAAAATATACATAGCGCGCTGCGGTTGCTCTGGCTGTTTGCTCTTAAGATATTCTTCTTCCGAAATGTCAAGTTTTCCCTCGATTTTCATCTTTTGTTCTCTTTTTTTCGCACTTAAAGACAATTGCGTATGGCCCACTGTGCCGGTCCGTATATACACAACATTTGTATATTGCTTTCTATAGATTATATGGATGTGTGTTTTTTGAATGTCTGACTGTCTGCCAGAAGTGCTCCACGGCTATCTTTTTGTTGCTGTGTGTTTGACTTTTCATCGGCGGCAACCAAAAGCAATGCCAAACCAAAGAGTCGCCAACAACGTCACCAAAGAAAATGCCACCCACCCCAGCCCTTTTCCCGCCCAATCAATCAGCAGCCCCCCGTGTGGGGCATTTGACCAGCCAGAGTGTAGTACATACTTATATATATTCCTCGTTTTTTATTCTGTTTTGCTCAAATATTTTATTTTTTGAGTGACTGTCTGGGAATTGTCGCTATTTCCACGAATGAGAGGAATTTTTCCATTGTGACGACGGGCGAGAATATATTGAAAGAAAAATAGGGGAGAATAAGGCCATCCTCTGGCAGGATGATCAGATTTTGTGGGATGGATTATACCATTTAAAGTCCTGGTAGATTCTTGAACAATATTATTTTTAAACTTAATTACTCAATATATTATTTAAAATTTCAGCTTAAAACTATTTAATAATTATTATTGTATGATTATAATTTATGTTTCTAGACTAATTTTTTTTTTATTTTTTATTTTACGTAAAGCTTATAAAGGTATTTTTGGTTGAAAATTATAATATGCAAAGGGTATAATAGTTCCTGATAGTGATATACCCATAAAATAGCATATTTTAGTATCAAATGGTTGGCAATAACTTTTTCGAGTGCATACTCGAGTTTTGTCAAAGAATCATGAACATATATTGGCTGGTTAAATTTTGTCCACGAGTGTACGCATTTCGATTAGCTTATAACAGAGTGCCGCATTATTTTTTGCTTTCATATCGGGACTCAGAGCTACCATATAGTACACAACCATTATTGATAAGACGTTGGAATAACAGCTTTATCGCCTGCGGCATTGACTCTCTCCCTATCTCCCTCTGGGCGCCTTTGTCTTTAAGTTCAAAAGTACAGACGTGCATGAAATAAAAATAAAACGGTGATGATTCAATACATGGAATTTGAGGACCTTTATTGCCTATCAGGCAGTAAATGCGTCATTTTCTAGAACAATTGCTCCAGCAGCGATTAATTAAAAAGCGTTACCACATCCATCAGCATTCACTGTACGAGCAGTAATATTTTTTTACAAGTACCATAAATACATAAATAAATTGGCAACTGCTCGGCGGCCCACACACGTGCGCTGATACATTTGTATCTGCAAGTTTCTCGATTTAGTTTTCTTTTCTTCGCATCAATTTGCGTTTCGTTTCCAATTGTGCCAAAGCCAATAATAATTGACATAAATGGCGCATACAGTGGGGCCCGGGGAAGGCGAACAGCATAGGGGAATTCTCGGTCGAGCCGAAAGCAGGGCATCCAAATGAAATATTCAACAAACTGGCAGACATACGTATGCGGGCCCAGCAATTTATTGATCAATTCTGATGGCTCGTGACGTATGCAAAGCGCAATGATTTTTTTCCCAAACAATGATCGCTCTGACAGTGCCTGTCAAACAGTATAAAACCAAATATATTACAAAAGCATAAACAACAAAAATCGATTTAGAGCTGATGATTTCGTTTCGAATTTAAAGAAGAAATCGTTTTGTCTTGAGCACGTCAATGTCATATTTGATTAATACATAGCCTGAATTCTATGGCATAACTCCTTTATTGTAAGAAACATTAAAATATATACTCCCTAACGTTTTCCTTTGCTACGATTGCTTTTTCATTAGTCAGTGTATTTTGATTTAAAATTTAGAAACCTTTTTAAGTTTTGTAACATGAACAGAAACACACCTCATGTTATACCAACGATATGTAGGCTATAATGTTTAAATGTATTTAACGATATTAAAATACCCACTTCTTTGTTCCGGGTTCGCCTCGATTTGTATGGCTTTTCCATGGCCAACAGAAACCGCCACTAGAGAGGCTGAAATTAAATTTAGCCTATGTTTATTTCGTTTAATTAGACACACCAACTGCAAGCAAATAAAATATTTATGTACAGACGCAAGGCAGAAAGCAGACGCACACTCTCAGCACCATCCATAGATATTCCTCTGCTATTTCTACATACTTGAAAACGCTAAACAAGTGTTTTGTTAATGTTTGTTTGCTTTAAAGACGTCTAACGTGCATTTGACCGAAAACAAAAAGAAATCCTAGAGGCCAAAAGCCAACAGATAAATTAGAAACATTTTTCAAGTTCTTTTCAGTTTCACATGTGCAAAAATGATCGTATTTGTGGTGCTTAATTCCTAGTATTAGTTATTAGGTATATTACAGTTTGCTTTTACAAAGTCAAAGTAATAAATTGTTTATGATTGAATAAAACTTGATTAATTTGATTTATCCAAATCTCGGATTTGTACTTTTGAAAACTTGCTTAATATAAAAATTGAATTGCTTTATGACTCGGACCTCCCTAGCAATTATTGCCACCTTTTTTGGAGGTGGGAAATCCGGATCCGAACATTTAATTGGTAATTTTAATAAATTGGAGGATTTAATGCCTGTTTAAAGGGATATTAACTACCCATCCACACTTGCTAGACCTAATAGATTACAGGGTAGAATACTCTACCTGCCACAAAACGTTTCATAAAATTTTTAATAAATTTAACAGAAAGTTTCCCAAAGTCGGATAAGTAATAATAACAAATATATATAAATAAATACAAATGGGTGTAGTAACATTTGTAAGCAATATTATAGAAAGGACAACATTGCGTATACGCGTCATAAGAATTACGTATACGCCATAAAAATAGTGAGAAATTGACAACTTTGCTTAATCCCTTTACTGGTAGTGCCATACTCTATAAATTCTCACAATACGACCAACTTGTTTGTTTTTTATGTATGTCGCTCATTTACCGTGTGGTTCTTGTTTTTGTCATAAAATGAGATTAACGAGGTTAAAGTCTAGTGACGAACGCACCTTCAATATACAAAAGTTCTGACATCAACTTTTGTGATGCAAATATATTATACGATCTACTACATACATAAATACACTTTCTACATTTTTTTCATTCATTATTTCTTTTATCGAGCTTTTAAGCTCCATTTAAATATTTCAAGGACCTTAAAATAAATGGTTCCAGGACCTTCAAAGACAGTTTTACGAAGTCAAAGTAGTAAATTATTTATGATTGAATAAAACTTGATTAATTTGATTTATCCAAATCTCGGATTTGTACTTTTGAAAACTTGCCTAATATAAAAATTGAATTGCTTTATGACTCTGACCTCCCTAGCAATTATTGCCACATTTTTTGGAGGTGGGAAATCCGGATCCGAACATTTAATTGGTAATTTTAATAAATTGGCCACATTTTTAAAATTTTTCAAATATAATAATCAACCATAATGTACCATTTCCTAATATTTATCATGACATTACGTACATATCAAATATAGACTATACAAACATAATATTACACGAGTTTTTTCTTAAACAATTTTTGTATTGGTATTTATGTTCAGAGAAGTTTTGAATATTGGGAAAGATTTAATTCCAAAAAATAGAATACTCATGTCAAGAGGGTTTCAAAATTTTCCAGACTTGATAGCTAGAAGTATTGTATTTTTCCCAGTGTGCCAGAGGTCCTGCAAAGTTTCTCAGCGGTATAGGTGAACTGCAACTGCAATTGCACATGCAAATTCAACTGTTGCTGTTGTTCTCTGTGCTATCCCACATTGCACTTTGCGTGCGGTCTTGTCTGTCGCTTTTGTTGTGTAGTGGGGCTAAGCTGCAGAAAGTTTTTTACATGCAAATATTCAGCGAGATACGGATACTATGTAGTCCGTTTGTTGGAGGGGGCTGATTGGTTAGAAAGGTGCGGGCACAGACATACCGCACGGTTAGCTGCGAGCGCGCCTCGTCATTTTCGTTTTGGTTGCTTTCGCTAATTTTAAAATAGACAAACAATTTTTTATTTCAATTTACAGCGGCAGCCAGAGCACGCACACTCAGAGCAGAGCAAACACACTACAGAGAGTGTATTATAGCAGCACAACCCAGACACATGACTACTGTACATACATACCTCCTGCCAAACACCCCTCCCCCCACTCATTGTGTTTGCTCTTCCTCGCGTAACCCGGCTGCGTATTTAAATATTTATTTATAAATCTCTGGCTGATTATGATAAGCATGATAATAATAATCACCATAATGGTTAGTTGGCGCATTTTAAAAGTGACACTTCCCCCGCTTCGCGCCGGGCTCATCCCTTCATTATCTATCGCCTCTGTTCGCTTTTGTCATTTAAATTACTTTGTTTTGCTGGCATTACCGGGCGAGTATTTGTATCTGACTCTGACTTTGGGTATCTGCAGCTGTTTAGCTGTCTATATCTGTGTAGCTGTCCATATCTGTGTGTTGTTTGTCAAGTGCCGTCGAGTTCTCTGCACTGAAGTGGCATTTCTCATGCAATTTACTTAATGAACTTTCCATACGAACAATTTCCTTCGCCCTGCGTTCACTGACCTATCGATCGATCGCTGAATTCGGTCCGGTCAGAGGCTTTCAATCGATCGTCAGTACGGCAATTGAGTCAATCAGCCACTTGGAGTATTGAACATTTTCGGAAAAATCAATTATATAATTGGGGAATTAACCAACGCATGCGATTTTGGAGGCCAAAGCATTTAGCAGTACAAATGGTTTTTTATTTTGTATATCATAAAAAAGAGATCCTTCTAGGAAACGAACAAGTCTTAAGCGTAAGATTAACAATGTGAACCTTATTAATTCTAGAGTAGTGTATTCATTAAGAAGTATGCAACAGATATGTACGTCATTATGTGCGCATAGAGAACTTGGAAACTATATGAGATAGAAATTTGAGATTTTTAACACATCTGAATTAGCGCAAGTTTGTTATCCCCATAAGCCACACCAATTCTAAGTGTTAGCAAGCCAAAAATTGGTCAAGTAGGACCATTGCTTAAAAAGTTATGATAAATTCGCCTACAAATATCAAAAGTTTGTGGCTCCCACATTTTCGAAAGTTTTTGTTTCGGTGTACATTTTATTATTATTTTGTCAATTCCATAAGTTAATGTTTTATGATGTGCTACTTAACATTTTCATTCATTTTTTAAAATGTATTACAAGTAAAATTAGACCAATAGTTTTCTATAAATTGTAAATTAATCATTATAGTTAATCATATTATTTAATGAGTATCAATTGTGATTACTTTTCGAAAGTATTTTTACAGGATATCAACTCCTTTGGTCATGGATTTAAATCCCTAATTGGGTACAAATGAGCTGAAACTTGTTGAAACTGCAAAAGTTGTAAATCAGATTTTCATAAAGTTTTGCGAAATTGTTGGGTGTTCTGCTGGTGACCCTCAAACTGTTTGAAATTAGTTTTCGCACGATGTGGGTATCCAGTGCACCTAAAACTGTGCCTTCACGTGCGCAGCGCCTGCTAAAAATAACACAAAATCACAGATACAATCGAAACCACACATTTATACAAATATAACAATTTGAGCTTGGTGTTAATTAATTTTTCTTATATTCGTTGTTTTTTTCGTGTTCGTTTAGCGTAATTTTCGTGCACTTCGCGTTAGTTTTCGCGGGATTTTGCAAATTCGCTGTGTAAATTTTATTTTAATTGCTTTCGGCTACAACAATTTTGACAACAACACATGGCGAATTTAGATAGCCATATAGGAAAAGCAATAACTAGGTGATCAAATGTTTTTCTCGGTGTAATTTCTTTTAAAAACCAAACTGCCTTTTTTTTTGTTTTAAATTGGTTCAAGTTTAATAAGTATTTAGTCACTTATGCTAATGTTTTGTGCAATATATTTTTGATTATACACTAACCGGAATTTAAATTCTGGTTTTTGGACATATGTACGAGATATTTTTTTCTCAGCTTGCATCGTGTATTTTTCATTCTGCTTAAATATTACGTCAATTTTGATGTCATCTTCTAGATGATACAATCTTTAAAAACTGATATACCATATATGTAAGCTCTATTACATATTAACGTGTTTGTGTGTAAACGTTTACATATTTACGGCTGCCAATTTGTGCGCACATAAACACCGAGGCAAATACCTTTAACAATATGTCACAAGTTTGCGATGCAGAGAGCGTTCGATTTTCGGGAAGGGGGCGTTGCACAGAAGACTACAGGCAGTCCCATAAATTTGATTAAATAAACTTTTAGTTTTGCGCTTTTTTAGACGCCCCTCACCACACCGCGCCGCATTCATTTGTTTTGTGCTCACTTCTATTTGGCTTGGGCAGGAATGCGACAAAAACTAAGCTAGATGAACAAGCAATAAACCATAAATTTCTTGTTCTCTGTCAGCTACAAAAACGGCAACTGGCGGTTAAGCGTTTAGGGCTTGTCGGGCTGAGAAATGTGGTGGATATATATATTCTATAGGGCGAGAGAAAGGGCCGGAAAAGGAATGCTAAGGTGTGCCTATGTACAATAGGGCAAGCCATTTATTTATTTGGCTTTCTTTAAAAAAGCATAAACAGAGTTTGATTGTTATTTTGCCTTTGGTTTTTTTATGGAAATATGTGTTGGGTTTACGGATTCAATGCCCGTTTAAAGGGATATTACTTACCCATCCACACTTGCTAGACCTAATAGATTACAGGGTAGAATACTCTACCTGCCACAAAACGTTACATACTTTGTTTTATTAAATTTAACAGCAAGTTTTCCACAGTCGGTTACTTAATAATAACATTAACAACAGGGAGAATTGAGTACTCACCCTGGAAATATATTGAATTTAAATACAAATACACTGGTCGGCATATGTATTTTGACAAAACAAAAGTTAAGTATACTCATAACTTGAATTTACTTCTTGTAAACTATAGGCATCAATGGAAAGGTAATTTCAATGCCGTTTGAATGATACAATGCATTTCTTTACCCATTCAGTATTTATTGAAAAGGACGAATTTGTGTAAATCAACTTTTAAATTTTTTTTAAAAACTTTTTTCCTCGACTTGAAAACTTAAATTTTTTGATGCAAAAAGTTTCTTCAAACAAAAATAATAGTAACTGCAAAAAGAATTTTTCAAAAATCATTTTCCTTATATTTTTTATGATTTTTTGAAGGTGACAATGTCGGAAAAAATTTGTATGAAAAAGAGAAAAATATGGCTCAAATGCCTGTTTTTAAGCATTTTCAAAAATTCATAAAAAATATAAGAAAAATGATTTTTGAAAAATTCTTTTTGCAGTTACTATTATTTTTGTTTGAAGAAACTTTTTGCATCAAAAAATTTAAGTTTTCAAGTCGAGGAAAAAAGTTTTTAAAAAAAATTTAAAAGTTGATTTACACAAATTCGTCCTTTTCAATAAATACTGAATGGGTAAAGAAATGCATTGTATCATTCAAACGGCATTGAAATTACCTTTCCATTGATGCCTATAGTTTACACGAAGTAAGTTCAAATTATGAGTATATTTAACTTTTGTTTTGTCAAAATACTTATGCCGACCACTGTAGGTGTAATGACATTTGCTAGCAATATTATAGAAAGGACAACATTGCGTATACGCGTCATAAGAATTACGTATACGCCATAAAAATAGTGAGAAACTGACAACATTGCTTAATCCCTTTACTGGTAGTGCCATACTCTATAAATTCTCACAATACGACCAACTTGTTTGTTTTTTATGTATGTCGCTCATTCTTGTTTTTGTCATAAAATGAGATTAACGAGGTTAAAGTCTAGTGACGAACGCACCTTCAATATACAAAAGTTTTGACATCAACTTTTGTGATGAAAATATATTATACGATCTACTACATACATAAATACACTTTCTATATTTTTTTCATTCATTATTTCTTATATCGAGCTTTTAAGCCCCATTTAAATGTTTCAAGGACCTTAAAATAAATGTTTCCAGGACCTTCAAAGACAGTTTGGATACGCACAAACAAAGTTCTGTAGCTTAACTTTAATGAAATTTTAAAGAGGTGACTTTCCTGGCACCTGTAAGAAACATATACATAAATACCTCACAACGAGAGTGTGTGCGACAGTGTTGTATAATTTTAAATTATTGTTCAGCTGTCTGCCATCTCCTCTTTTTCTGTCTCTCTCTTTCTGCTACTGCCGGCTGCAATATGCTCAGATGTGTTGTGTAGCCCCATCTCTTTCTCGCCCATTAGCCGTGTACTCGTGCCGTCCAAAGTGACAAAAGCATTTTCGGATGGCGCTGGGTGGGGAAAATGGGGTGGTGGGTGGTAGGTTGGTAGGGTGGCACCTTAGACTTTGGCGGTAGCGCGACTCCTGCATGTAACATGTTTGTAAAATAAATTGTACCCCTTTTGGAGCTCCTCCTTTGCCCCTCTCTCACTCTCTCGCCATGCGAATGTGTATGTGCAAAAAATCTTAACCCTCTTTTAGCACAAAGGATATATTGGGGACATAAGGAGTTACTATTTAAATAAAATAATTTTGCCTTACTAAAACTTTCTCAATTAAAAACAATCTGTTTAAACCACCAGTGAACAGCTCCGTCCGTTCCCTGCCGCCACACGAACAGTGTGTATTGTGTATTGCAAAATACTAATGAAACGTTTTAGTCATTATGATACTTATTTTAAATTTTCACCCAAGAACAGAAGAAATTATATCTAAAATTCCTTTGAAATTTTAATACAATTTTATTCCTAAGCTATGGATTGTTTCCTTCTCATTTTCCGATCATTCCTATAGGATTTAGTTGTTCGATCCCTCCCGTTCCGTCTTATATACTATCTGCAAAAGTAAAAAGCCTTTTGGTTATAATTTTAAACTAAGGGAATAGTTGGGGTGGAAACGGATGGACGGATTATACCCTCAAGGTATAAAAAAAATATGAGAATCTTTGAAATGGTTATTGAACATCGGATACAAAGAGGGAATACAAAGGTTTGTAGTTGATAAAGATTTCCCATATCCAGGCAATCTTATTTTTAAAGTATAGGAAAGTTTTCAGCCAGTAGGGGGTTAATTTTAACGCAGAGGAACGGAAAAAGAGATGGAAAATGTCAGCAGATGGCAGAAGCGACGTAAACATAATTTAACATCAGTTATGAGCAAACGTGCGAGTGTGTTCGTGTGCGTTGACATGACAGCGATAAGGACGAAGATAAAGACATTGTCCAACCGCTCGCTAACTGCTTCAATCAGCTGATAAGATTGTGTGCTTATGCTTCAGTCGGCTCCGTGTTGCTGTGTTCGGTTCGGTTTACTTTTTATCAAGCTCGGCAGTCCATTTTGTAATACATCCGGCAAATATGCAGGCAAGCGTACGAGCAAATACGAGTACTCGTATGTGGGCATACAGAATTACACAAATATTTATGGCCTGTTTCAGTGTTATCACAGGGTACTTGGCGATAACAACTCAACAAGTTATATTGGAACGCACCAAGGCTGCGCAGCAGGTCTCTGTGGGCTTATGCAGTTAAAACTGGCCGAAATTGACGTCACCGATGCTGTTAAAACCAGTCTGACCATTGACGTCATCGTTTTCGACTATCTTTTTTTTTTTAATTAGAACAAACCGAAAGTCATGCAAAAAACAAAACTACCGAGGTTTAACGGAAAGTATTAAGTTTCAGATAAGGAATAAAACATGTATCTATTTATATACATGTATACCGAATTTTTAACTGTCGAAATGCCTACAAAGAAGTCCTGATTATAAATTTTGGGATTTTTCACATTTCCTTAAAATAATTATTTGTACTACTCAAGTCAACACATTTATATTTGTACCTTTGAAAGAAAACATTAAGGATACTAAAATTGAGTTGGTTACCAATGCGTAAATCGTTTAGTCATTGACGTCATATTTTTACTATCTCAAAAATAAACAAATAAACTTAATATCCCATAATGACAGTATTATTGAGGACTTTATTTCAAAATGACAGTACAATTTTGGATTTTATTTTAAGAAAATTGTTTTGCATTTAGAATATGTACACAAGAAATTATGAAATTAGAAATACAGAAAATTAAATACAGCGTTGTTTTTTAAGTTACATAGAATCATAGGGGAAAGATTTTGGAAATATTATATAACTTTAATGATTTTGTATGGAAATCATATTGAATGGGGAAATATTCCCATTACCCCTGTCATAGATCCGCGTCTTAACTGTATGTATATATATAGCATCTACCTTCAAACTATTGCCCTTCAGCACCTTTTTTTTTGCCTTGTATCGATTAAGTTAAGATAAAACACTCAGTATAGTACGAAAAAACCATTTATATCGATAAATAAGTTAATGTTAATTTTCACTATTTCGTAAATAAATTTTCGGTTTATGTTAGTTTATTTTCCATCCGTTGTGTTTTTCTGTTTTGTGAGTAAATGTGTTTTATTAGCCTCCCCTCACCCCAAAAAGAAGAAAACTGCCCAAATCATATAAGCATTTCGACTAGATAAATTCCAACATTGATATATATGTTTGCAACTTGGCGCTGAAATCAAATAATCGATCGCAACTTTTTCAACAAATACCATAAACGGGAAAAACACACATAAAATAAGTCATCACATAAACATTTATATTATTGGGAAGTATTGATGATCGTTTTTCTCCTCTTTTCAACGAATTTTAATTAGATTTTATTATTTGGAATCGTTTTCACTGGTCAACGGAATATGATCACAATTAGAATAGTATTTTTCAAGCAGTTTTACAATCTGTTCGTAAAGTTTTTCCATTAGTTCTGAAAAGTCTCAAACGGAAAATGATTTCTTAATTTACATCTATCATGGAAATTGTTTACTTGGGGCTTGGAAAACTGTTGGAAAAATGACTTTACAATCACTGGACTTAAAGAAATAAATGTGGGTAGTTCAAAAATCTCCAGTGGTTATAAATCTGAAAAATGGATTAGAAAAAAATGAAATGGATATGCGATATCATTGATACATTTCTGATGCCTATTAAAGAGATTTTAAATTGCCAGATTTTGTGACATTCCTTTCCCGATCAATTTTGTTGACCAGCACTTTTCCTAGTCTCGACTTAAGTTCATTCTGTGACCCTTGAACTCAATACCAATGTTCATTTTTGTTGTGGGAGCAGCCAACGAGCAGGCGGCCATCTACTATGGCGACCACGAAGTGAGCGTGGGCAAGGACTTCTCCATCACCTGCATTATCCCGGTCACGGAGCAGATCCATTGGCTCAAGAACGGGGAGCCGATCACAAGGCACAACCTGCGACACGGGCGCGATGATCATGCCTACGCCTTGTCGGAGACTACATTCGATGGTGAGTATTTTGGCGGAGGACTTGCTTCCGGAGGAGTTGATTCCACCTCTCATCTGGTCATCTGTTGGTCCCGCTAAAGATGAAAACCCCAAGATCGAGGCCCACCTGAGCGTTAAGCACGCCCTTAAGGTGCACGAGGGTATCTACCAGTGCAACCGACACCACAGCAGCTTCATGCTGCGAGTGCTGGATTCCAAGGGAGAAGGAGCGGGCAACCCCACCGAGTCCGGCTATCAAACCATTGATGAGCTGACGTCCAACTCGGCGGATGTGTTCTCAACAGTGTGGGGGAAGCAGCAGGAGCAGCAGCAGCAGCAACAGTTGTCCCACCAGCCGCACAAACAGCACAAGTCGCATTTGAGCTATGGAAACCTCAGCCTCTCCGGCCCTCACTCCTGGAATCCCTCGGCGGTTGGAGGCGGCATCCATCGCGTTTACTCGGCCACACCGCCCGACTTTCCACCACCGCGCCTTAATCCGCAGGAGCACACGGTGGCGCCGCCGGAGCCACCCACCATACTGTACAATCAGACGTATTCCACTGCCAGTGCCACTGCCACGGAGGCCAGCCTGTTCCTAACGACGGCGCACCACCATGCCCACCACCAGCAGCAGTTGCAGCAGCAGGCGCAGCACACGCTGAACGCCTTCCAGCTGCAGCCGCCGCCGCGACCCAATCCTGGCCAGAATGAGCGGCACAGGACCCATTCGCCGCACTATGAGCCGCCTGTGGTGGGCTCTGGATCGGAAGAGGACGCAAGAAGAGGAGGAGGAGGAGAGCACACCACAATTTCGGCATCCTCCAGCACACAGGGCGTAATGGGTGGATATGATGGTGCAGGTGCGGGAGGTCCTGCGGGTGCCACTGCCCCAATGATGGGTGCTGGTGGCCATATGCTGATGGGTGGCCATGGGCATCAGGTGCATCAAGTGCATCTACAGCACCAGACGCTCTTGCCCGTCAAGATGGGTGAGCCACACACACATGCACACAAAACACACAACACACATGACACACTCACTAAACCTCTTATTAAAGTTCGACCTGTAAATGCCCACTTTGTTGTTGTTCGTTTTTTGGCTTTTATCTCGCTCGCGCCGAAACTGCCATTGTAATTGTTATCGTAGCATAAACTATGACCTTGCTCCCATTTCCAATAGCTCTGTGGGTTTCTTCGATTACTATGGATGTGATGGTATCTGTACACACATTTTTGACAAAGATTAGTTTTCATATTCAGATTCATTTAAATCTATTTATCGGATTTACAGATAACATTAAAAAGCATTTTTTGTACAATATCAAATTTATATATTTATAAGGAAGAAACAGTATTTTTTTAGAGGTATAAAATCATTAATATCATTTCCTAAATGTAGGCTAGGAGATTTTTTCCCTCCAATGTAGCATACATTTTCAGATCTCTTAGGAAGTCATTTAAAATATGTAGAGATTTTAGCTTCCACGTAGTAAAGAGCATGTTAAAATCTGCCTATTTGAGGAAATGAAAACGGGAACAAGGTCAAGTGTCATCGCTGCAATTGTTCGCCCACCCCACCCACTCGCTCTGTCTCTTTCGAACTGCATCTGATCTCAACTCAGGCACCACACCCCTACCCCTCGCTTGCTATCGCCGTCTCTTTCCATATTGCATTAACCTTGCTAGTCTAAATTTGGTGTTGTTGGATTTTAATTAAGCGTTAATCGTTCGCCTAGCTAATTCGCCCTCTCGCTCGCTTCCTCTTGGAGCGATTTTGACAAGCTCACTGTCGGCTCTCGCTCTCGCGCATACACACACCACATACCCACACATCCACATACGGTCACACCTTTAAGTTGAGCTTGAGTTGTTTGCCTGAACTTTTCATCATTGCCGCTCTTTCTTTGTCTTTTGTGCTTTACTTTCTGATTTTATTTGTAGCCATGTTTGTGGCCTCTGCGAACTAGCTGCATATGTATCTCTGACGTTGTTTTCCTTTGGCTTTCTTTGTCTTTCTTTGACTTTCTTTGCCTCTTCCTCCTTGGTTCTTCCTCTTTAACGCTTTGGTTGTTTACTCTGATTGCTGAACACACAGTTGGCAGGTGCATCGAATTCGATTTCGATTTCAATTCTGATTCCATTTCGATTCGAATTTGATTGGCAGCCAGTTTGCGATGACGCATAAGTTTACAATTGGCAGCGTTTGGCTTACGAGCTGATTATAATCAATGAGACTGCCAGATAAGGCGGAAAACAACACGTAACGAGTCGCTGATTCTCTTTCTCTCGCTCTCTTGCTTTCTTGCTTGCGATTCTTGTCTATCGATCTGTCGATAAGCCGAGAATCGATCTAATTGTTATATGTATCGCATTGTGTATATCGATAAACATAAATTTAACTACTTTTGCTCTATTTTATACATTACAGCTAATTTAACCGATAAATTAATCAACTATACTATACATACTAAACTAATCAAACAAACGTAATCTAATCAAAGTAATCTCAATTCATACGCAGTGTAAAATGAAGTTTATTTGATTTCAGTCCAAGTTTCTAAATAGTACGAAAATGTGTTTTATACTTGACAGGATGAATAAAATTCGATTGACCAAATTGTATGCTCTTTTGTTTTATTTATACATATTCCTTAGTTTTAGTTTTAGTTTAAGTTTTAATTTTACGAATACATTTTTTTTGCTTCACCTATAATTTGGTATTAGTGATTTGTGTGTTGCTAATTCATCATTACTCTCCTAAGCAATTTAGTCAGTACTCAAAACCGAATCTCAAGCTCTCATCTCTCAGCCAAAAATAAAGATCGAATCAAAAACCTCTGAAATATCTTCCAAAAATCTCCACCCAAACCTCTCATACTTTAAGCTCGTTCTCAATTTATTCCTATAAGCAAATACATATATTTATCTTTATATACAAGTTATTAGAATAAACTTTGTTTAAGCAGTTCTTTATGTAAACGTTTTCTCGTATCCCATTACTAGAACGCCGCCCACCTCTGTCAATGTGTGACTAATCTGTTCTATCTATCTATACCATCTCCAGATAAGCTGGTGCCAAACTATGATAATATCGAGCATAAAATGAAATTTTACGACATCAAAACGCCGCTGGTTCTCAGCTGCAACGTGAAAGACGAAACCACGAAGGCCGTACTCATATGGTAAGTCATTCCGAAATCTCCACTTGGGATCCCAAAAATATCCGGGGATGTTGCGAGGCAGGGTGGTCTCTGTGTCGGTGTCCCACATAGTTAGTAGTTATAAGAGCAATCATTTTAATACGGCACAGCTAAGCACTTTTGCTTAATTATGTTGGCCTGACTGCCTAACTGACTGCCTGACTGACGTAACCTGGTAACCAAAAAGGAACGAAGCACCAACACCCTAATGAAAATACATGTACCAGATGTGCCACCGAGATCTCTGGAGGGTTTGAGTCACTTATAAAGGTGTATAGGCTATACTATAAAGTGTCATTACTAGTAGCATTTAATCAAATAAGGGAACCACAGTTTCCAAGTCACTTATAAGTGGTAAACAAAATGAAACAATGTATATAATCGATTTCCTTTTTTTTCTTCAAAAAGCTAGTAAATTTTGACCCACAAATGTTAACATTTCGTGTTTATATATCTACGTATATTGTATAAATCTTTCCGATAATAATCAGTCCTGCTATTATCTGAGTTTTTAAAAACGCATTTCCACGGATCATTAATGCACTAAATAAACAAACCAGGCGTATTAGAGCACCTTAAAAGTTCTATCAATTACTATATAGGCAGTGCAGTACGTTATATTTCCGAAATTTTATTGACACAGTAAGATTATCTTTTTTGGAGACTTGTAACATAGCGTAAGCATACCCATTGCAAGGGTACAATAAGGTGACATTTGTGCGAGTGAGTACAGTTGAGTGGGGTCTGATGGGTGGCACTTTTGCGGGAGGTGGTTACTGAAAAGTGCCTTCCTGTCTGGGACCAGTTAGTGTTGGTGGCCGAAGCGCCGAGCTCTGTGGCAGGGTCTGGTAATGGTAATGACACTTTTGTTCATTCCGGGACCTGTCCGGGTCTCTGGCTCTCGTTCTTGTTCTGGGGCCAGGGCCAAACTTTGCGTGTGCCTCGCTGTGGAATTAGTCTTTGAATAATTGGCAAAAGGCTTAGAGAACGGCGGAGGGCTAAGAGAAAGTTGGTTCCTCAAGTAGGTGCAGCCCGGCTATTCGGCGATAACTGTACAATTCATTTAGATAAATGGGTTTTTCTGCTAGCAAGTGACTACAGCGAAATATTTATATCGTATTTCTTTAAGTTTCAAAACTAGTTTACCATGATGTTGAATTATACTTGGATAAATATTGCAAGATCAGTAACTACTTTCTTTATCCATCAATTAAGTATTCTAAATTTGAATATTTTATTTATTTTAAGGAATAATATTATTATAAGTATACGTTAAATAAAGAACTTTAGGGTTCTTTTTGAGCTTTTCCATATTTTCTATAATCAAATTAATCCATTGTGTGCAGGAAAAAGAACAACACCTCGGTGACGGAGGTGCCTTCGCTAAGAGGTCGCTTTAAGATAATCGCCGACGAGAAGAAATTCATTATCGATAAAACGGAGGCGAACGACCATGGAAATTACACTTGCGAGATCGACGGCGAGTCCCAGAGAATCGAAGTGATTGGTAGGTCCTTGCACCTCTTTTATTCCGAAATCCCCAATTAATTGGTATCCATTGTTGCCTGTAGCCCGCGTTGTTGTAAGAGTGCCTTCAAATACAGCTGTTGTGGAGGGTGAGAAGATGTCGGTGACCTGCACCGTTGTGGGAACCGATCCACAACTGTCTTGGACCTTTGGTGAGTCTTCCAACCGCATCTCTGGGATGTCCTCTGATCGAAATCGGTTTTAACTCTTGTGCATTCCTTCTGGCAGGCAATGTAACGCTGACGAACGCCACAGATCGCTTCGTCCTCAAGCAGGAGAACGGCGTGCAAAACGCCATTCTGACACTGGATAATGTGACATTGGAGGACAGAGGCGAGTACAAATGCATTGGACGCAATGCGGCCAATGACTATGGAGTAAACACCACCGCTCCTGCCAGCGACTTCACAACTGTGCGTGTTAAGGGTAAGTTTGCACCGGATGGGAGCGTCCCCTAAGCTTTATTAAATGTCCGCCGGATTGCCATGGTCGCTTTTTAATGGCAGAACCGTTAGGATTTTAACCACCGAATCAAAACGATCTTTACCAAAATTAAAATTTGCAAATCTCGTTTAAACGTTAGTGGTTAGTTTCTTTACTCGAGTTTTTAAAGTAAACTAGAGGAG
This sequence comes from Drosophila subpulchrella, assembly GCF_014743375.2. Taxonomy (NCBI): domain Eukaryota; kingdom Metazoa; phylum Arthropoda; class Insecta; order Diptera; family Drosophilidae; genus Drosophila; species Drosophila subpulchrella. The sequence goes on from NC_050610.1 coordinate 1,407,816, forward strand.
TTGAGCTGGGAAACTAATTATAAAATAGCTGTGTATTTACATCCAACTCTTGCCGAAACGACCATGGGTAACCAGTAGGCCCAAGTAAACACATGTATTTTAACAACTTTTCGTTCTCTTTAGGCAAATTTGCCGCCTTGTGGCCTTTCCTGGGCATCTGTGCTGAGGTGCTGATTCTGTGCATCATCATTCTCATCTACGAGAAGAGACGCAACAAGAGCGAACTGGAGGAGAGTGATACTGATCCCCAAGAACAGTAAGTGTGCCTACTCTCCAACCCAACACACCACCAACCAACAACCTACCAACCAATCAACACCACAACAAACAAAACCACATAAACTGTCAACACCAAATAATATTAAACATCAGCAAACCAACATAAACAACAAACAAACAAAACGCAGCAGAAGAGAAAAGTTGAAATTTTAGTTTTATACTGCAAATTAAAGACGTTGAAGCTGCAGGCGAACGCGAATGCAGACCAGACACCAACATAACCATACGGAACCGGATACAGATACGGATACGGAGAAGCAACGTACTTACGGACGGACAGACAAACGGACGGAGGAGCAGCAGCTACAACAATTAGTGAAATTTTCTTAGTTAACAATTTCTAATAGTTACCACAATGGGAAAATAAAAAAATGAATGAATTTTTGTGTTTGACGCAAACGGATATGCGATAAAAGAAATGCTAAAGGTTAAGAAATTATATAGTTTTGCTAATTTTGTATTATAATAAAGTCTATTGTGCCTGGAGCGTCGCAAACAAATTAATAAAAATAACGAGACCCCGAGAAGTGAAATGGAGAGTGAACACAGATAGCTATACTTTTGGGTTTCTACTCTTTTCGACGTGTGCTAAACAAAAGCAAATATATTCCTGATCCGTATATTTGCTTCGCCCAAAACTCTGACAAACACAAAACGGAAACGGAAACACAAAACGAACGCACACAGACACAACTCACTCACACCTACACATCCGAGAGTAAAAACAAAATATGTAGTTCTCTAGATATAAATACTATAAATTAATTCATCGTAAATATGCCTTATAATTTCTTGCTTTATTCAAATCGAAAATTCATTTTTCGCTGTGCTTGTTTCTGTTGCTTAAAAAAACTACAAACGAAACTTAAAGGAAATGATTTACACGTAAACAAAACCTTTCTTTTTATGTCAAAGTCCAGTCCATAATATTATTATTATTATTATCGTGTAAAGGAATACGACAAGAAAATGTTATCAACTTTGTTTTAAGTACTTATTCTTTAATTATATACATTAAAAAGAAAACCACATTTAAAAGAAAAACACAAAAACACCGTAGCCGAAGCAAAAGTTTTCATTTTGCTTTGGAGGAATACAAAAACAGAATTAATCGTTACTTATGTATATTATAAATCACTATATAAGCTTATTAATTTCTTGGCAGTGAATAAAACATACACAGAGAACACAGAACGCGTAGCTCAGCACTTTTGCATTGATTTGGAATTATAATTAGAATTATTTGTATATTGTACACGAAAGAGTATTTTCCCCGCCCCCAACCGCCCCTCAGCCCCGCCACTCTAGTTTGCGCACTTTATGTTTTTTGTCGCCTCTGTTGATTTTGCTGTGTATAAACTTGAGAACTTAAATGATTTCGATTCTTTGTATCTAGTATCTAAACACTTGTGCTATTCTTTACCGATTACAACTATCCATTATGATTTTGTGCGTTTTGAGATTGATTTCTACCGAAATATAAAACAAACAACAACAAAAAATACAATTGTAAATTAAACAAAAAAAAAATAAACAAAAAAAGAACAAAACCAACCAATTTGCATTTTTATTGTTTTCTCTATTTTTTCTTTGTAGCGCCGTCCCTGTGTGCACTTTTATTTTTTCTTTTTCCTTAGATCTTAGATCCTGGTTTCTGCTTGCCTGCGCCTGCCTAAAATGGGGAAAATATCCCCGGTGAAAATTGTTTCCATTTATATTTGTGTTCTGTTGCCGATTGACTTTTGATTTGCTCTTGACGATTTCTGGTATCTTTGAGTGATTCGTCGTAGCCGATAATCATGGAAAGCTAATCAAATGTATCTTCCATTCTTTTCTTATTTTCCCCATAACTATCCATATGAATTGTCGAATAAACCAACATTTCTTTTGAGTAGTTGATCAAGTTCGCTCTCTAGTTAAAACTAAATTGAATGAGAAATCCTAAAAGAAAAACAGAAAATATGTGGGAGAACCTGCCGCTTGATTCGATCGATTGATTGGTTGACTGTTTTCTGCAATCATCATTAAAAACCAAAAACTAAAAACCAAAATCCACCACCAAAAACGAAAAACGAACCCAAAAAAAAACCTCGCCCTCGATCAATTCTCCATGAACCCGCCTTGACTAACCAAATCTGATCCAAATGTGCCCAGCGTCAACTAACATCAACAACTACAACAACTCCAAAAACTACAATCACTGCAATAATTTACCAAAAAAGTAATGATAACTACTAACAATCTGAACAGCAATAGCAACATCTACGGCATCTGCAACAGCAACAACCAAAAGTAGCATACTTTTTCTACTAACAAACCACCCTATACTCTTTATTTATTTTTAATTAAAGCATAGCAAAGTTTTTTGATATATTGATTATCACTCCCGTATCAATACTTATCTCTTCTTCGATATTTTCCATTAACTTATTTTCCAATTCTTTGAAGAAACCCCAATCCAATCACATCCACATGAGCAACCATTACCTAGACCATCACCAAACTAATTCAAGTGATTTTTGCAATTTATTTTTTATTGCAGGAAAAAGAAAAGGAGAAATTATGATTAAAATTCCTAAGCAAAAGAAAGAACACACCGTAAAAAGAATAACAAATAAATCCATTTAAATATGAGCAAAAAACAAGTAACAGAAAGTAAAAAGCATTAAAACATTACATAAACTACATAAAACTAGCGAAATGAGGAAGTAATGAAACCGAAATAAAGAAAACGGTCACAAGAGAAAAAGTTGTGTATCCACACCCCATCCCATTTCCCCCCTCCCATCAAAACTGCAAACTTTGTTTAGCAAAATTGTATTTTATTAATGAAATATAAAAGAAAGCAAACAATTAATATTAAACAAGAGGAAACCGAAGTAAATCTAAAATTATATTAAAATGGAAAGTGATAGCAGTTAAACGAACACTAATAAGAGAATATGGATAAACGATGGCAGTATAAAGGAACTTTAGCAATTAACCATAAAGTGAAGCGTTATCTCCAAAGCAAAGCAAAAATGTCGCACATGCCACTCCCTCTCCCACGCACCCTTCACCTGAAAACAACAGAGTAATATTGTACATAACCTAAAAGTTGAGAAAATCTGAAGAAGGCGATTTTCTTCTGTCTCTGCCTGACTCACGTGAAGCAAGTAGGCAAGGCTCTGTCTCTCTCTTTCCTAGCAAGAGGACTCTTTATACAACTATGATTTTTTAGGTAGAGATATTTTGAGGTTAGTTTTTAGTTCGAGACGGAACTCAAAAAAGAAAGCAGAGAAAGCGAAGCGGAAGCAGCAGCATCACATTTGAGAGGAAGAGGAGAACACGATGGAACATGATGAAAGAGATTGGAAGACGACTTTGAAAGAACTCTGTTTATTAAACTTAGTTAAAGCGGTGTATTGGAAAGCTGAAGATGAACTTTTTAAACAATTAAGTAGCGCGTTATGAGTATATTTTTAAAGGATTAATACCACAACTAGTAGCTGATGACGGAGAGATAGACGAAGCAGAAGCGTTGGAAGCGAGAACATTGTATATTGCATAATTTTAGGAGGAAAGGATGGAAGTGAATCAGATGCGTACTGCCAAAACTTGTAAAGTTCAGTACTATTTGCTTAGCCTCATTTTTGGTAAACAAAAACTAAAAACCAAAATCAAAACACACTAAGAACTAAAATATAAAAGAAATCATAAGCTCTGTTAATTCATTTCTGTTGTTGTTAATTTCGGTTGTTTATGTATAATGTATGTGTATAAAAATCGAATTGCGATGAACTAAGAACTAAAGCGGTCTTCAATTCACATCTTAACTCGTAATCAGACTAAAATCGTATATATATATTAATATATGTATAAATTTGTACGACTTTTACTTTAGTTGATGTTTTTATTATCGTGAACTTTTCGTTGTTGATTTCTTCGCCGCCACCAAAGCTTTAAATATTTACATAGTAAACTGTGTTCTCAGCAAAACGATGAAGTTAATAAAATAAAATTATGTTAAATAACACAAGACGAGACGATTTGTATAGTAAACTAAATGAGCATAATAAACAGAACCCTTGGTAAAAACCAACAAAGAAATGTTCTTGTTATATATATAAATAAAGAATATATATATAAAATTGCTATATATATAGATCACGTGTGTGTGTGTGCATGTTCGATTACATAGTTATATACATATGCGATGAATTACAAAAATAGAGGAAGAAGGGAGAGGTAAATAATAGCCTAGAGAGGAGACTTTTTGGAAACCGTCGATAAATTCTCGCGCATAAGTTTTTTATTCATGTACAATTGTTGTACAGTTTTTGTGGCTTATTTGTGTATAACAACTATTAACGACAACAACTACTACTTATATTACGATTGATCTATTATGCATAACTGTACATTTAACAGACCCTTCTCCCCCTTCATTGTATCTGCAAAAGCCTTATTTTCCATTGCTGGGCTTGGTTCCATCCGACCGAATCCCCATCGACTTTCTCTCTTTCGACCAAAACCCCTTACGAAACAGACATCCTTGAACCCCTTTGAACTGAAAAGTAATCCCAACAAGAAGAAGAACAGCTACGATACCTATTTACTGCTATATTGTATAACGTAATGTTACCCACAACAACACGAACAACTAAACCATACACACGTAACTAACTTTGTAGCAAACCAAACCAAAATCAACTTCGGAACACTCGACAACTATGCTATATATATACAACATACTAACGAAATGGATGCAACAAACGGAAACTATACATACTTATATAATATACACTTATATACAAACAACCACATACGCAGTATTGTATGTCTTTTTGTACAGAAAACAAACGACAAACTAAGCCTGACAACAAACAAATCGTGTATCCTAACTAAACTCCTCAGATAGAACATATGACTCCTTCGCAGCACCCCCATTCTATTTTTTCACCTCACCCTCTCTCATTTACCGATCGCCGACCGATCCATTGTTTGCCCATCAATTGTTGCTAACTACCGATCAATATAATCAGCAAACGCAGATTTTCTTGGCACACACTTTTGACTCTCACGCGTTAGTCGCTTCATGAGTAGAGCAGCTAAATGTGAACATCAGACGAAGCTCTAGTTAAGTTACAAGAAGGAACCTTATATATATTATATATATAACATATAAATAAATAATATTAATAATTACACGTACTTTTAATTAGTCGCATAAGCCAAATGTCGAGAGGGAAAATCGCAAGCCGAATCGAAAGCTAAGACTAAACTTAAGCCAGAAAAGCGGTTCACATCGGTTCTCCCGAAGGGCAACCAAATTAGTTAAAGCTGAAACCGACGAGTTAGGTTCAAAATTCAGAAAGGTCCTTGGTTTTTTGTTTATTTACGGAGTGAGCATACAAGCTATGAGGCTTTGAAATTTAAATCACAACTGTCTCTCTTGGACTTTTCATTCTGTGTGTTTCGGTGCTGCAAAACCCAAGATGGCAGAGAGAAAAGAAGGAGGAATGCCCCCAATGAAAAACTATACACTATGGAAGCAACGATTTCCAGAAACACTTGTTATGGCATTATCAAAAACGTTTGCAGAACCGAAACACATTGCATGCGAAATCAGAGCCAAATTTATGTTTGTTTAGAACGATTCTTTTTGGCGGATTCACTGGCAAGTCACACATTTTGTATGAATTCCAGCTCTGGGAAGGAGCTAGCTTCCGATAGAGAAGGAAATGAGAATACGTAGGAGGAGCATTCAGCCGGCCAGGCTGAACTTTCGGCGAATCGAACCCGTTAAAACCTAACTTTGTTTTCCGCAGGCGCCCAGAGTAGTGTAAAAAACCTATAGGAGACACTGTAGGAAAACAAATAATTGCCTTAGGGTTTCAGTAGAAATAAAACAAAATATTAAGAAATAATTTATCTTTTAAATCATTTCCCTTATCGGCGACTTTGAGCAAAACGTGTGACTTGGCCTTAAAGGGGGTGTGACATCAGCACTCCATAAACCAGTTAGAACTACGGGTAAACACGGTTCGCCATAAAAACCATGAACCGAAAGCAGTAAAATATTCTGTAATCCAAGCTAGTAACCGAATGTCACACAAAACACACATGGGCCGGCGAAAGCAAATGGAATCCTTCCTTCCGGGATGAGCTAGATATAGGATAGCTAGCCACATAAGCCTTTTGGGGAGTTAGAAGAGAAGAAGAAATCAATTAAGTGCCAGCCCCGCCTCTCCCCTCCTCAGACTTCGCCGTATAATAACCAAATAGAACTCGATAATAGGTCCCGGGGAAGGATTCCAGTTGGTTCCGGGGGCCCTTGCGAAAAGTCTTCAACTAGAGCGAACACAAAACTGTTTCAGAATACTAATCGATAAAATATGATTTTTAGCAATTTATATAAATTACATATATACATACAAATACATAGATAATGAATTATGGAAACCGAAGCTAAAACTAGACCTAATCCTAAATCTAGACCGAAGAGAAATCACAAACAAGTCAACAGGGCACAGCGCTTCTTAACTATATTAATTTCGACAAGCAGAACTTTTTCTAAACCTAAACCAAACCAAGAAAATGTAAAACCAACGCTAATCTTAAAACTATAACTAACTTTTTAAACTAATATTGAAAATGAACCCAACAAAGTGTTCATTAAACTAAAACCAAAGGAATACATATATGTACGAACATGTATATGTGTGTACTTAACGTTATACATTAAAGAAACACAACATTTTGTATGGCTATAGCAACAAAAAATTCAAGAAAGCCCAAAAAAATTATATAAAAAACAGAAAACATAGGCAGAAGATGGTGAAAAGAACCCAACAATTTAGCTAAGTAATTTAATGTAAAGAGTTTATCGAATAAATTGAGAAACAAAGCAAAGGAAAACTTTAATGAAACTTTCATCAGATTTCTAACGAACTTTACGAATTTCCAATAAGAAGAAAACTGCGCTCTTTACGCCTATCTACCGAACATCTCTTTACATAGACATTATATGATATAAATATAATTATAATGGAGGAAAAAGTGGAGGGAAACCGAAGCCGAATACTTGCATAAGCATACACTTGTTTTTAGCACTAAATGAAATCTCTTGCGTTACTTTTGTTTAACAAATACTAATTAAACCAGATAAATTAATATACATACAAAACATACTATAAACATACATACTATATATACATACATTACATATATATAAATAGAGTTTTTTAGATCGAAAACCCGAAGAAGAAACCCAAATCCAATTCCAAATCCAAATCCAAATCCAGTACCCGGAATCTGAACACGCAAATCTCGTCTCATCTCACGGATGTGCTACACTAAATTAGTAACTAAACTAAACTAAAACTAAACTATTGTTAAACCGTAAACCACACGCATACATACACAAACACATAAACATTAACTAAATATTACACGAAGGACATCAACCAAGTTAAACGTTTAAGCAAGTTTAAGCCAGATCAGAGAGAAGAGTTTGCAGCCGCTGGCAGTTAGATCTTGAAAATCCCCGAAAAAGGCAGTTAGTAAATGAAATGAAAGCGAGCCGAACGCGACCGTTAGTGCAGTATAATAAACAACAAATTGTATTATATCTAAGCCCATGAAATTAAAACAAAAGTTAAACATAATGAGAACACGACAAAAATGTTAATTACAAGCGCTAAACAAGTAAATAGCTAAACCAAACCAAACAAGAAAAACCAAGGCGGCGTGGCGGCTATTTATTAAAAGTGATTTATAGGGCAGAGTTGAAAACCAACTTTCAGCTAATATAGAGTAATACAAAAATAAAGACCGAAAAACCAAAAAAAAATATTTTAAAGCAAGCGCTTGAATTGTACATTTTTACAAGGCAACTGTACATTAAGCGCCCACGGCATTAAGTAAAAAATAAAAACCCAAAACCAAAAGAGTTGACAAGCACATAAAACAAAACAAAAAATAAATAAAATCCAAAAAAATATACGAGACAGCAATGGAGTGTGCGGCTGCTGCCCGACACACAAGAAGTTGCCTAGCCAGAACGGAAATGAGTTTATTAAATATATACATTTAAAAATTCATAAACAAAAATCATGAGGAAGGAAAACCCAAAAATTCGTTGCATAATATTTAAAACGAAGGTAGTATTAAACTCGATTGCCTAATTCTAATATTAAAACCGAAAGAAACCAAAAAACTATAAAAACATTAACATTAACAGTAATAATAATAATAATGAAAACAAGAACAACAAAAAATGTTATTATACTTATTATACCGATTAAAATGAAAACAAAAACAGAAAACTGACAAAAAAAATGAAACAAAACAAATTAAAATAAAAATTTTATTTAGATTAAACCGTTGCACTTTCGCTGATCTACTCGCACAAGGTACCAAAAGGTAGGTCGCCCTCAAAATATATTTCAGGACTTGTGTCAGGTAAATTTAGATTGTAACTGAATACTCGTTATACTTATCGTATAGGGAAAAATTAAATTTCCTATTTATGAAATTACACTGTGCAATGTAGACGCTAGATTTTAACGTTGTGCACAGAGAGAATTATTCAAGTACATTGTTCTCGAATTAAGAACATTCGTTCCTAAAAACCGTTTAAGTACAATGTTCTCAATATTAGAACGAAATGGTAGAAGATAAAAGTTAAATTGAGTTTATTTATCAACTTTTTGATAAGTATACACTATTGACTGGTCTAATAGTGTATTTGTTGAGATATACAATGTAAATACCGCCAATTCAACTTGATTCGAGCAAAATCAAAATATTTTCAACTTCCCAAATGTCGTTCTATTTTTAAGAACATTCTTAACTCAGATGAAAACGTCAGAGTTTTCCAAGTGTGGGCGTGTGTAAGGCATTCTGCTGAAATAAACTTTCGCTGGGCAAGAATCTCTAGAATATGCCTGACTAATCCCAACTTTCCATCCTCTAACCAGGATCTCAGCCTTCATACGGACAGACGCAAGATCAAGAATATATATACTTAATATGTTCGGAAACGCTTCTTCCTGTTACATCCTTTCCGGCGAATTTTAGGCGAAACCCTTTTTTAGGTCACATTTTTGATTTGCCTGAAACTTTTTACGTATGTATACTATTCGGTAAATAAGTTAACACATGGATCAGGGTTTCGCCGAAAAAAGTTATTTTTTTAGTTCGAATTTCTTAGTTTGTAAAAAAAACGCAAAATTTCAAGAAGTTCCTTTGCTTGAAATTCTACATCTCAAGCTGTAGTTATCCGATTGACTTCATTTATTCTGTATAAAAAAACCGCAAAATTTCAAGAAGTTCCTTTGCTTGAAATTCTACATCTCAAGCTGTAGTTATCCGATTGACTTCATTTTTTCTGTATTTATTTCTCTGAAATCTCTAATTTTAAAATAATTTTTTTTTACTAATGGTTCAAACTTTTTTAAAAAACTGATTGTAGGTAACTGGCGCATACTTTTAAATTAAAAAATCAAATTTTTTGTCGGGGCAAGACCTACAATTTTTTATCTAGTATCCTAAAAAAATGTAATTTTAATATAAAGAAGAAACAAAAGAACTTTTTACAAGTTGTCGGTTTTTTTTTAAATTTAAATAAGTTGTTTACCAAAAAATTATTATTTCTAAGAGTAAAGGGTATAAAATCACCTGTGAGGAAAACTTGCATGATTTGTTGTCTGTGACTTTGGAGTCATACCTCATGGAATTAAAGAATCATCTGATGATGATCACTTGATAGTGATCCATAATTTCAATCATCCTTTCAAACAACTGAGCTGGAGTAGCTCACAACAACAAAACCAACCAGTCAATGCGCTCATATTTCTCAAACAGTTAGAAATATTTCAGAACGGAAAAACCTTTAATTTCTTATGAGCAAAACTTGCTTGATTGGTTGTTTGTGACTTCGTTGTTTGTGACTTCGTTGTTTGTGACTTCGTTGTTTGTGACTTCGGAGGCATAGCTCATGGAATTATAGAATTATCGTCAAATGATTCATAATTCCAATCATCCCTTTCAAGCAACTCAGCTGAAGTAGCTCACAACAACAAAAGCAACAAGTCAATGAGCTCATGTTTCACAAATAACTAGAAATATTTTAGAACGGACAAACATTTCATTTCTGGTTAAACTCTATCAAATATTAAGTGTGTAATTAAAACATAAAAAAAACATTAAATTAAATATTATGTTAGTAAAATGTCTGTTATCTCATCTCCATAGTATACTCCCGCAACGCTCTATGACCAAGGAAATCCGTTTAAAAAAGTTTCTTATTATTTCGTGTAGCAATTTACTATGTATACTATTTGCCTTCCAATCATAAGCATAACTTTTCCTTACACAATCCCTTATCAGTTAAATAAATATTTACAACGGCCGCATACAGGTTTTGTTCAAAGCAAACTTAACCAGCTACCATATTTCACAAACATAACAGCAGTTGCCAAGTTAAAAGAATTCCATGTCAGAGGCAGATCAAGGTGGCTGCTCATTGCGGATGCGATAAGGATAGGCCATCAGAAGATGTGTGTGCTCAGGTACCGGCGAGGTAAACTTGTTGTCGAGGCATCCGTCCATCCAACTGGCGAGTCTTGATAGCGGCAATCTGACGTCATAAATAAACTACGCTTATCAGTTGGTAATAATAATTTTTGCTTTATTTAAAAACGTCACTACAAAGTTGGTTGCATCATGGTTAATGGTTAATATTTGATTCAGATAACACGCAAGTCTGTACTTAAAAATGCGCTACACAAATAGATCATAGTTAGATTTGTATATGTATAGCTACAGCTAATGTAGTTCTTTGTCTTTGCGTCTCGAAAAGGTACTAAAGGAATCTGCTGTCTGCGTTCCATCCCTCTGCCAAGCGGTTCGTAGGGGTTTATCTTGGTTATTTGGTGTTCCGGCAACGCCGGATAGACCTATTGTATACTTCATAGCTCAACTACAAAATACTTTTACAAATATATATATATGTTTAGGTATGTAGCATGTAAGTACATAGATGCTTAGTCGATACATCTATGCGAGGGAGGGCTAAGATTAACATTGATAAATTATGCACAAAATAAATATATTCAAACGCTTCGCACTTAAACAACTAAGAATAAACATCGCACAGCTACCACCAGTCTGGATGTCAGCTTGGTCTCTGTGTCTGGGCATACTTTCACTCTTGTCCATTCGATTGTATTCCATTATCGTTGGATGTGGTTCCTGCGCAGGTGCGTGGCGCCTGCAGTAGATCTGTGTACTGCAGCAGTGCTTCGCGCAGTGACCTCGAAACCTCCGGCGACGTGGTTGTCGTGCAGTCTACCAGGTATGGATACAGGCCAATCAACTGATCCCAAGCTGGCTTGTTCACTGCGGGGAAAACAGAAAACGTATTAAAAGTCATCACTCTTTGCAAGCTATGTTTATTATACCCTTTGATGCCGGCGCTTTTTTCATCGACACCACTAGCGTTGCAATAGCTTTAAGTACGAACGAAATCTCAGACAGCCGGAACCTGATAAATGAATGATATAATTTAAAATAGTTAAAAAAAAGCCCTTCAAGTGATTTGATTCAAAATGGAAAATAGAAATCTCACCTTGGCAGCGGGCACTTGCCGCTTTGTCTCTCATCGTCGTTAAACCGCTTGAGCACCTCTTGGAAGCGATGCAGCAGGGCGGTGACCGCCAGCCGTCCGGCAAAGTCCTTGCCACCCGCTCCCGCAGCTCCAGCTGCCAACAAATTGGCATTAAGGCGATTGTTGTTGGTGTTGGCATGATCCTCCAGAAGCGAGAACTGCAAAAGGGTCTCAAAGCACGTTTTGGCAAAAATCTCGCGGAGCTTCCAATCAGACTCGTAGCAAATGTTCGTATCCGAGGCGGAGTGAATGGATCCCTTGTTCAGCAGCACCACGATCTGCATAATGAACTGGTGTGGCATTTCGTGGGCATGGGGCAACACCTCGTCCCTCAGCAACTCAATCACCTGACAATCGATCGTTTCGTCCAGCACGATCTCCTCCAGACCTCGATCCTCGATTGTGCATACACTCGCCGGGAACAAGAACTTGTCCAGAGTGTCTGCCAAGTCGTCCCACAGGCTGGCGAAATGCTGCGGCTTGGCCCGAGCCACCTTGAGACCGGTGTGTAGGACACTAATCAGACTGGAGATGGACAGCTTCCAAGTGCTTGACGACAGGCACTTGTACTTCATTGCCAGCGGCGTGCGAAGAGCCTTGACAATGTCGTGCAGGATCTGTTCCTGAACCACCGGATCCTCGGTAGCCGTAGTCTGATAGAGCTTCACGCAAATACTGATGGACTTCTCCCCGAACGGTATGTAGTTCATGCTGACCACCTCAACGGAGGCATTGTTGGCATAGTGTCCCGACGACTTCGCATACTTATGTTCCACACTTTGCTGGAATGTCGGGGGAGCACAGGCGAACTTGCTAAAGATCAGCAGCTGCCGGAAAATGGCAGGAATGAGCTGGTTGATGTGGGAATCGGCTTTTGTGGCTTCCTATTATAATATAAAAATTGCGTTAAAATTGGGGTTATTGAATCTACAGTTTCCTTGCCTTCTGTATCAGTTCCATGCAATCTAGGATGCCATCGTGGAGTGGCGTCAGCAGAGTGTCCGACACTGTGGACATGATGTAGGGCACGGCATCGGTCTGGACAGGAATGCAAACAGCATTTGTCAGCACCGTGCAGAACTTGTCAAAGTCGGCAGCACTAAATCTGAAAGAAGTTTAGCGTTTAATCAACTTGATTATTATACAATTATTTGATTGATTTCCACAAAACATTTAATATGCGCTTGAATTTAATTTTTGTATCTCATTAAAACTCCATCTGCAAAATTTGCATAACTTTTGGATTCATAAGTTTATGAAACTTCGGTCCCGTTCAGATGTACTAACTTGACTTGAATGTGCTGAAAGATGGCGGGGAAGATTTGGATCAGGGCGGTGAGAAAGGCCTGACTGGGAATGTAAAAGTCGTCCTGACTGTCAGCGCTATTGCTGTTTTGATGCTGCAGCTTCGTTGTGCTCGACGTAGACATCTTGGTGCTCTCCATGCCAATGCTAAGCCAAATGTTCCAGGCAATCTGTTTAAGAAAAAAACGAACAGACAGAAAAATGTGAGTTAAAGAATAAATAAGACTCGAACTATAAGCCGGGTTTGGGCGATGGCAACGTGATCTCTACACTACACTACTCACGGTCCAGATTTCCTCGTCTTGCTCCTGAGCCGTCTGGGGATCCTTCAAAGCTCGCTCCGCTCGCTCTGTGGTATTGTGGTACATTATCTCCTGCAGAGACTTAAGGGCAGCCAGCGAAACCTCCCCATTTTTGCTCAACGCCGCATTCTGGATGAACTCTAGTATTAAGGACCAGGCCCGCTCAAAGTCACCCAGCATCTGGAGCAGCTCCCGCTTTGTGTTGAACACCCTGCAGACTCCCGATAAGGTGAGCACCTGCGTCTCTGCCCACTGCTTCTGGGCGGTGTTGCGCGAGTGATGGATGAGAATGTTGCCACTGGCGTCCACCTTCTCGTTGCTGGCCGAGCTGCTCAGGGCGCGCACGTTGTCCAGCAGCGGGAAGAGAACCTGCCAGACCAGCGCCTGCCACGTGGGCGGATTAAGCAGGCTGCCGTGGGCGGAGATGGTGGAGAAGAGCGTCTGGCCGGCAGATTTACGCACCGCCGGACGCAGATCCACACACAGCTCGCCCAGCTTGGCGTACAAGCACATCCACAACTTATCGAACTGCGGCATTTTCACCGTGCCTGGAAAGTCGGGAAGAATAGACACATCCTGCAACTGAGTGGACATGAGCTTGTCCTGGTTTTGATTAAAGAAATCTGAAATATTCCACTGTAATGAAGACACAATTTTAGTCACATACAGCATAAATTATAACTTTAAAGAACTTATCTTAGTTCGTTAACGTATCTTACCATTAGACCAATCGCAGTTAGGGAAATGTTCAGTTCCTGGGTCTGAGAACCGAATTTGGCCGCCGTGCTGATGCACAGGGGTAGGCATCGCCAGGGCATCACTGTAAGAAAGTCGGTGATAACCAGCTGAAGGCATTGGAATGCTGTGCGGATCAACGGCTCGCCATGGTGCTCGTTTACAGCGCCAATAATCTCAATGATGGCTGGCCAGCCAAATGAGAGAATTTCCCCTGCCGTGTTCAGGATCTGAAGGACGCAATCCAGCTGTCGTTGCCGTACATCTGCGTGCAGGACAGTAGACAACTCAGAGAGCGGACTCAACAACATGGTTTGTAGTTCCTATAGGAGACATATGAAAAAAAAATATATATATATTCATACAAATATATTTGGTAAATTAATAATTTATATTTTATAACAGATTAATTTCTTTAAGCTAGCTTAAACAAGAAATGAAGCTAACTACGGCAAGCCATAGTTTATATATCCTTGCAGGTCGTTCCAGTGGGACCAATGTATACACAGAGCCTTTTGTCTTTTAGAAAATTAAAAATAATCACAGAAATATTAAGATGTTACATTTCAAGTTACTATATACGTCTAGCCGAAAACGAAATATATCGCCTTTTTATATTGCTTGACATTAATTTGGCGATCCTTCCTATAACAGCTATATGATATTGTAGTCCGATTTTAATAAAATTTTTTTTCGTAATTCTAAAATAATGGAAAATAATATATATATATATCGGACTAGAATATAATAAAAAAAGAAGCAATAATTATTTTTCTATTACTTTTCCATTACTTATAGTCGGCTATATACAGTGGTCGGCATAAGTATTTTGACAAAACAAAAGTTAAATATACGCATAACTTGAATTTACTTCTTGTAAACTATAGGCACCAATGGAAAGGTAATTTAAATGCCGTTTGAATAATACAATACATTTCTTAACCCATTCAGTATTTATTGAAAAGGACGAATTTGTGTAAATCAACTTTTAAATTTTTTTTTAAAACTTTTTTCTTCGACTTAAAAATTTAAATTTTTTGATGCAAAAAGTTTCTTCAAACAAAAATAATAGTAACTGCAAAAAGAATTTTTCAAAAATCATTTTGCTTATATTTTTTATGATTTTTTGAAGGTGACAATGTCGGAAAAAATTTGTATGAAAAAGAGAAAAATATGGCTCAAATGCATGTTTTTAAGCCTTTTCAAAAAATCATAAAAAATATAAGAAAAATGATTTTTGAAAAATTCTTTTTGCAGTTACTATTATTTTTGTTTGAAGAAACTTTTTGCATCAAAAAATTTAAATTTTCAAGTCGAAGAAAAAAGTTTTAAAAAAAAATTTAAAAGTTGATTTACACAAATTCGTCCTTTTCAATAAATACTGAATGGGTTAAGAAATGTATTGTATTATTCAAACGGCATTTAAATTACCTTTCCATTGGTGCCTATAGTTTACAAGAAGTAAATTCAAGTTATGCGTATATTTAACTTTTGTTTTGTCAAAATACATATGCCGACCAGTGTATGTGGATATGGCCATACGATTTTTTTTAATTTAATGCGAGATTCTAAAATATAAAATCGTAGCATTAGAAGATAATAAGTCAAAAAACACCGAAACTACAATTTAAAAAAGGGTTTCATTATATTTTTATAGGATACAGTTGTACAATCCGGCTCGTACCGACTTTTATTAGTTTTCATCCCGATAGCCTAAGAATTGAGAGACTTGATTATCGTGGTGATGTTGAAAATATTATACATTTTACGATCGAAACCGGGATCTTCTGTTTATTAGACCAATCAAATGAATATTAAGACATATACATATTTTAGCATAAGACATAACTTAGCACTAAATTAGTTTGTTTATATAGGTACAAAAGCAAGTACCCTGCAATAGTCTTGTTGGAAAAGTTTATTAACTTACCATGTTTTCCTTGAGTGGCGTTTTGTGCTTGAACTGAAGTGCGGACTTAACCAGGTAGGTGATGGCCTCCACACCCCACTCACGCATGCGAATGTGTCGGTGCTGGCACACCTCTAGCAGGTGATTGGTCAGCGGTCTCCACAATACCTTAATGCGAGGCATGTTCACTAGACCAGTCTCCAGCAGTTTTGCCACCGCAAAAAGAGATGGCTCCCGATTGGCGTAGGCCAGCTCCATGGCCTCGTGGGAGAGCTTGCACAGGGCATCAATCAAATGATGAAGCGCCACATCGTCCAGATACTGACTGGACTCGAACAGCTGGCTAAGCATTTGTGACAAAACGGGAAGATCAGCCATCACTGCCGTTTGAATGCCCACATTAGCCTCCACCGCAGGCTTTGGCATGGCCTGAAGACTGCCGCCGGTAGAGGGTTTCAAGCCCAGGATCCAAACTAGATGCTGTAGAGTTTGCAGCACGATGTGCCACGAGGTTCCCAGTATTCCACCGTTGTTGTGCGCCAGGAAGAGAATCGCTCGCATGCACTGCAAATTCTTGTTAGTCAACATCACCGGTGCCTGCATTACACTGTGGGGGAGTGAGGCGGATGGCAGAGGTGTGCCCACCGCCACGATTTGGGGCCGGAAGTCACCCGCATCGCCACTACAGTTGTTTATGAATTGGCTGCTCAGATCCTGACTACCACTACGGGTGTGACCTGTATAAAAAAAATAAGTTAGTAATGTATTCAACTACTACTCAACTGTTAAATAGAAGCAGAGATTCTATCTGAACTTTAAGTAATGAAAAAAATTAAACACTCACATCTTAATTCACCATCCGGTTGCGTGGTATTGGCAAATATGGACATGGCGTAGTGTGGCGGAAAAGAGGCACGGCACATGGCCATGATGAAGGCATCTCGAGGCTGTAGCTGCTCCAGCATTCCGCATAGAGCTGCATAGTTTTGCATGGCCTTGAGGATATTTTCCGTGGTGGCTTCGTCAATGGAGGTCTCCACCAATGGAATAAAAGCGCTGAGGAGGCCAGACCAGCTGGAGTTCACTAGTTGCAGGCACAAAGGCTTATGCTCCTCTTCCGTGATCACTGCTGTATTGTGGCTCGGATGAAGTTCCGGGGTGCGCTGAATAACGCCTCCAATCGAACGTGTAATATCCAGGAGTATGGCATGTCCCACTGAAATGCCATAGCTGTCTGGAATATTCGGTGCGTCTAGCTTATCCAGCATTTCCAAGCTGCAGTGAAAGTAAAATTAGAAATAAAATGCTTTCAAGGGAAAATACTTGCTTCCACTTACTAAACCGCCTTAGACACGCCGGGGGCATATGTGGCTACCAGCGGGAGGTAGGCTCCGCGGAACATGAACCCGCATTGATTGCTTCCCGATAAGGCTGTCAACGAATTGGCCATTCCGTTCTGCTGACCATTAAGCATGGCCGAAGCATTGATCAGGGAATACCGCACATAGCTGCCCATTGCCGCGATCATGTCGTGCACGATGTTGGTGGCATGGTTCTTTAAGTCGTATGACTTGCAGAAGAAAGCAATGAGCGAAGAGCGCGTTACCAGCTTGTGGATAACCTCCAGAGCCAGGGCTCTCTGCCAGGCCGGCTTATCCGGATCCAAGAACTTGATAATCAGCGAGAGGAAAATCTCGCACTCGGTCACCAGTATGGTGTGGTATTTCTGTATAAGAATGGCCACCAGGCGCAGCAATCGCATGCTGATCGGAAAATAGGGTTTCTCCGCCGGCACAGGAGCGTTTCCATTACTAGGAGCCGGAAGCTGGCGGTGCTTGACGTTCGGCGAAAAGAGCTTTATGACCAGGGCGCACACTCGTTCTTTAAGCAGCAATCGAAAGTCGTTGCTCTGATAGAAAAGATGGTTTTTAAAATCGTTGAAAATTTCAATTTACGGTTTATGCTAAATTTGTCAACCAACAATTGGTTTTTTTTTTTGCTTAAGCTAGCAATTTATCTAGTTTTACGAAGGTACAAAGATATGCCAATAAGAAAATGGTTTTAAATGTTTGGCGCTAAGAATTTTTTCGTATCCTACAATGCAAAGAACATGCTGTTATAATTATATAAAACGTGTTTTGAAGTTCCCGATTAAAGCTTACTTATGTTCTTATAGCTATGTAAATAGAAAAATCTTACATTATTTGGTTTTATTGGAAAGCAAACAAAAATAATCAAGATAATCGATACCGGTCTGGACATGTGTAAACATACCTCGTGGAAAACGGCACTGAAGTTGGTCAGCACGGCCTCGAGCAACTCGAGACCAAAGGTGCGCGTCATCTCGGTCATGCCCACCAGCCAGTAGGGCTGCTCCGCGTTCACCAGCTGAACGAGATCCTGAAACAGCAGAAACGCATCCGAAGCAAAGGTCTGCACGTCCTGACCACCTCCCTCCCCCTCGGATGGCGAGCCACTTGGCTGTTGTTGCTGCTGCTGGAGACTGGAAACCGAATCCTTCTCCAGGTAGACTCGCTCGAATACCAGCGATACCAGCTGACGGATGGTGGCACCGGCTGTATTGACAATAGTGGGATTCTTGGTGTAGTGCAGGCGGAAGCATAGAACCAGGGCCTTAGCCAAGGTATCGCCGTGCACCACCGTGTTGGTGGTCAATAGCAAGGTTACTGTTTGCAGCACCTTCACCTCCTCGATGTTGTTTTCCATGAGGGTCCACAATGCGTTGGTGATGTAGAGGGCGCCCTTCTGGTCCACCACCTGCTGGGTGATGAGCCGCTGCATCATGCCCAGGCAGAACTGTGGATAAGATAAGGTGGGGAATAAGCTAGAACTACTCGACTGAAGGATGTGGCCTCACCTTGATGATCTTTAGGTCCTTGGTCTCGCATCCCTGCACCAGGGGATAGAGTATCTGGTTGACGGTGTAGTACACCGAGTTTTGCTGGCTGCTGCCGGCCGTGCAGAGCTTGGAAATGGCCTCCTCGCACGCCTGATTGGGAATTGGAAACGTTGGAGAATTAATGGACAAGTGGAAATGTCATAAAATCAATTTCATTTGCGCTGGCTATCAATTTCATAATTGCGTAGAACAAGCACAGGTGGATCCAGAGCAAGCCACCCCCCGCCAACCGCCCTCCCACCACCCACCACCAAAGTGGGCGGGTGACACACACTCGTGTGTCGACGGGTAAGTGCCGCAATTAGACAACCAGGGCCGTGAACCACACGTCAGCAGGACTCACCTCCTTGATCTGAGGATACTTCTTCTTGGTCTCCAGCGAAAGGGTCTTGAAATCCGCCTGCAGCGCCTCCACAAACTTGTGCACATCCTGGCCACCGCACCCGCCCCCGCCCACGAACGACATGGTTATTGGTTGTACTGGCTACTGGTCACTTGACACTCACTGCACCGTATGCGTGCCACATTCAGTTACCACGACCGATCCACGCATATGCTACGCAACCGTTTTGGACTCGGGGAAATGCAATAATAATGCAGCGCAGTGTTTTTTCGTTTTGACAGCTGACGTACACAGTGCAGTACTGCTAACAGTGTTGCCAATTGAGCTATTTAATGGTTAGCTCTGGCTTTTTTCAAGCCCCTTGAGAAATAAATAAAATTGCAGGTGCAGGCATTTCGGTCTGTGTTTTGAATTTCTTTCCCATTTAATCACTTTTTAGCTTTTTTGTGATTACAGAATCTTGATATGTACGTCCCAAAAAATTTAAATTTTGTTAGGGCTAACTGCCGCTAGCTAGTTTAGTAAAGGAAGAGTTGGCAACACTGGTTGAACATCGTTGGTAAGGCGGGCGACCCATGTTAGCTAACATTGGCATAACTGTCATTAACAGTCGACAAAAAGCGCCGTTAACAGAGCTTGAGTTGCGGTGTAAAGATGTGGGTCGCAGGAAAACGAAAAATAACAATAATAATAAATAGGAACACGATAATGTCAGGCTCGGAGTTCACTAAGCAGGACTTGGGCAAAAACCCAAAGGTCTCAAAAATCCGATGTGGTGGACCTGCCAAATAATTCCAATTGAAACCTTTAAATGTGACAAAAATATGTTGGAACTTGAAAGTAAGTGGTCAAGTGTGCATTACTTTTATTGTTAAACTGGAATGAATTTCTTAAACATGACTTCCTGGCGCTTGTTTCAAATCTGCCTTGTAGAGCGGACAAATTCCCGGGAAATAAGACCAAACTTATAGCCATGGTGGGCCGACTGTTGCGCTGCATTCTTATCTTAATCCTCGTCAGCTTTACTGTCTTCTCGTACTTTTCGAAGTCAAGGACAATGGGAAAACTTAACTATTTTAAATCAGAACCTGATTCAGGAGACTTATTATTGAGTGGTATAGTATCCAAAGATCCTGGATCCCAGAAATACATTGACAGGATACAGCGGCTGCGGGCCTTTAAAGAAATTGAAGACGGAAACGGTGGGATTTTCGTTCAAAAACCAATCAAGATATCCTAAAGTTCTTTATTTTCAGGCAACAGCAGTGGCAGCAAAATGATTACTTCTAATTATCCTGATTTTAATGCCAAAGACGCCATTGCCCGGATCAGAAGCAGAAGAATTGGACAGGGTCGGCTGCAGAGTAAGAATTACACCCAAATTTAGCTAAGGCCATATTATCTTTTACACTATAACAAACTATTAATATATTTAAGTTTTGTTTAACTCTTTTTCCACAGATAGCGGCAAAAAGAAAAAGGAATTTTCGAAAGTGCTTCTAGACTCGAAACATATTTTAGGGAGGAAATCAATGGAATTGCTTTCGATAGAAACCGAAGTTCCCGTCCGAATGCCTCTGGTACGAACTATATACGAGCCCGGTCACTTGGATAATGAAATTGATAAGGAAAGAATATGTCCCCGAGGAGGGTTGTACACAAAGTTGTTGGTACTGATTACCTCAGCTGTCCATCATGAGGCGGCTAGGATGTCTATCCGGCAGACATGGATGCACTACGGGAGCCGGAGGGATGTGGGGATGGCTTTCATTCTGGGACGAACCACCAACCAGACTTTGAACAAGGTCATTGAACAGGAGGATTTCATGTACCGAGATCTGATAAGGGGACACTTCATAGACTCGTACAACAACCTGACTCTCAAGACTATCTCCTTGCTGGAGTGGACAGATCTTCACTGTCCCAAAGCCAAGTACCTCCTTAAGACGGACGACGATATGTTCATTAATGTGCCCAAGCTGATAACTCTCATGTCAACTCTCAAAGCAAATCGATCGATCTACGGCCGCCGGGCTGAGAATTGGAAACCCATCCGAAATAAGTGGTCCAAATATCACATATCCTTCGCTCAGTATGGGAAGGCCACCTTTCCCTTCTTCACCACTGGGCCCGCCTACCTGCTCACTGGAGACATAGTTCACGCTCTGTACCTCCAGTCGCTGAATACAGCCTTCCTAAAGCTGGAGGACGTCTTCACAACGGGAATCGTGGCCGAAAGTCTGGATATCCGTCGGGTAAACGTACGCGAGATCGCCAACACCCGCACAAAGTTCGAGGCGTGTCACATCCGCGACCGAATCTCTATCCACATGGTGCGAAACAACGAACAGTTTGAGTTGTGGAAGATGTTACTGGACGATACCATTAAGTGTATTAAAAAGTAAATGCATCTCGTTGCTTTAGCTGTCTAGATCACTCTGTTATAAGGTTGAAAATAAAACATCTGTATATTTGTAAAAACAAATGATTACTTTTTAATGACGCTTAATGAGAGATACGGCTCTTTAATATTCTATCAAACATTTTCCTACTTTGGAAAACAAAATATAAAACTTAAAACTATGATGTATTACTTGAATTTGTCTACTTGTTATACCCATTAATCGTAGAGTTAAAGGGTATGCTAGATTCGACGGAAAGTATGTAACAGGTAGAAGAAAGCGTTTCTGTCTGTCCTTATGAACGCTGAGATCTCGGAGAGTGTTGGAAGCAGGTTCTTGGGCTTCCTGCGCAGCGCAGCAAACTGTAATGCCCACAAGCGACTATAACACTAAAACCCGTCTAGCTCCCACATTGTGTTATATTTTGTATTTAATTTTTTGTATAAATTTAAATGAGAATTTTCTTTTATTATGGGACCAGTCATAAAAAAGTTATAGTCAAATAATAATCAATAATTTGCAATCGGTGATGGTCCAATCATTAGTGATACTCCGATCGAAAGATATTGCAAAATCTAAAAAGATTCCTTACCAAGAAAATGCGGTGAAAGTGTAATATTTTAGAATTACGAATTGGATTTGATAAAAATCGGACTACTATCACTATGGACGGTAGTCCTTCGTAGAAATGGCTTAATGAGACAAATTTTTAAATAGTATTTATTTAGTAGTAATACATTTTCTTCACTTAAGTTGATATCAGAACTTGAAGGTGCGTCACTGGATTTTTACCTTGTTAATTGGTGTTTTAGTTAGACATTTGAATAGCCGCTGAGTTGAGAACCTGCTGTGATGGTCGGATTGCCCAAGTGATACACAATTCGAAAGATATCACAGTTATAAATTGGCTAATTTGTGCAAAGCCATAGTAGTCTTTCAAAATAAAACTCACAAATAACTGTTTTTGGGCCCTACAAAATACTAATTTAAATTATCTAAGTTTTTAATATTTTTAGTTAAACATTTAACAAAAATTAGTTATTTACATTGTTGAGCACACAAAAAATAAAAACGGAAGCCAAACCCAACCTAGAGCGCACTGGTTGGCTGGTAGACATAGAATTCTTCATCCTCCGACTTGCACAGCCGCAGCTTCCCCTCTTTCTCCAACTTGCTGAGGTGGTGGTTCACGTTGTAGGCGGCAGCGGTCCAGAGGTTTTCCGGAGTCTCCTTGTAGACCACACGCACCACGTCCATTGCCTGCCAGCGCTCACTGGGTCGCTGGACGAAGAACTGCAGGATTTGCTGCTCGCGCTGGTTGCGATGGCTTATGTAGTACTCAATCTTGCCAAGTGGTTCCTCAATAACATTGCCATGGCCCGGAAAGATTCGCTGCGGCTTGATGTCCAGTATCTTCTCCAGGCTCTTCATGTACTCAAACAGGTCTTCGAAAACAGCGGTGCCCTCGCCCAGGATGCAGTCCCCGCTGAAGAGCGTGCCCTCGTTCATGGCCAGCACGACATGGTCGGTGGTGTGACCTGGTGTGTGCACCACCCGAACACTCGCTCCCTCCGTAGCGAACTCCTGGTTGTGGGCCAGCGGATGCAGTTTGATTTGCGACGGGATCTCGGGGCACACGTCCTGAGCATCCGTGCGCCCGAACTTAAAGACCCGGCAATCCTTGTCGGCCAATTTGGTGCCCAGGATGCTCTTGACACCGCCGACATGGTCGTGGTGCCAGTGGGTCAGCAAAATGGTGTCGATGGAGGCCTTTTCCTGCTGCAGCACGTCTTCCAGGTGCTCAATGTATTGCGGCACGTCCTCATCGCCGGTGTCGATAAGGATTCTCCTCCGGCCGCTGCCCAAAAGGTAGGTGTTGGTGCCCTGAAGCGTCATGGGACTAGGATTGCAGCCCAGGATCCGGATGACGGAGGAGGTCAGTCGGGTTACAGCTGGAATCAGGGCCATTTCTTCGTTTACCAAACCTAAGTTGCATTAAATGGATTGTAACGATTTTAATGCAGAAACTATAGGAAGTACTTACGTAAGTAAAATAGGAAAAGTAGAAACTTAAGGGAGATAATATTAATGTTGTCTCTTCAATTAATTATTTAATGATCCGATCCTTAGATCGCAGTATATATGAACTTTGCTCTTATCTTATCAAGGAAACCGCTACTCTCTGTTGTTTTGTAAAACAGCTGTTGGCCCTTAAGTGTTCGTAAACGTTAAAAATATAGGAAGGTATTGACGGTCAGTAGCGCTGTTAACTAACATAGGGTGACCATCAAATAACACGAAATAACTGTATGGTAATGTCATTCAACGCCAGTTTTGAGTTTAAAAATGGCATAAAGTGATGAATTTTGGGTCGATGATTCATCACCAATAAGGCACTCAACACTTAAATTTATATCTGCCGTGATGGTGGGATCAGTGCCTTTTTGGCGATGTATTATCACTCAAATATTTATTCGCGCTTAATTATCAGTGATATTGTTAAACTTGATTTTTATGAGCATGTTCTTCGAATCATCAATAAAAAAATCCTTAAAAACCATTATAATTTTATTACCGATTTCACCGTCATTTTTTAAAAGACAGAGGGAGAGTAAAATTGACCATAGTGTCGGCTCTGTCACAGTGTTATGTTTTTAAACCAGTGATGAATTGTGGATCTGCTGGGGTCACCATTGGAAAGGTGTCACATATAAAGACGTTAGAATAATCAAATGGCTTTGAAGAGAGTATTAAAGTATAAATGTAAAATAGTAGCTGATGGGGTCTATTTGTCCCCAAACGTGGTATATGTCCTCTTCCCACTGATCGGCTGAGATTTTTGAAAAAATATGAAACTCCGAGTCCCAGGGAGCGCATCCACCAATCGGTAACAACTTAAGGGGTTATATACCTTCTTTGTCGTAGAAAAAGAGGAAAGTTTGGATTTTTTTTAGGTGTGTGGCAATTATTTCATTACACGAATGTTTTAATTTTTTGATAGTACACTTTATTAACAATGTTTGTGCAAAATTTCGTGGAAAAATGTTAAGTAGTTTTTAAGGGGTAGCTGTTTCCCTTAGAGGCCTTTTTTTTGAAGAGCCTTGCGGTGATACTTCCCCAGGTCGAACAGGTCAACTGAAACCATAAAATTAAAATAATTTCATTAGTTTAGTGTAATTCCTTGTGCTTGAACGATCGTTTTTAAGATTTTTTTTTTGTACATACGGGAACGTTTTATGCTAAAAATGAACTTTTTGGTCGCTAGAAATGTCACTAAAAAATTAATTTCGGCGAAAAAAAAGTTTGTGCGTGAAAAGTCGATCGTTCAAGCACAGAAAAATTTCATTACGAACATTTAAAAAAAATTTGAAGTAAATCGGTTCAGTAGTTTTCCGCCAATTTATATCACCGCAAAGTCATTTTTCAAGAAGCACCATTTCGAGATATTCGCGTTTAAAGTTTCAAGTTCAGTTTATGCGCCCGACGAGGCGCGCGGTTAGGAGCGCTGTAACTTTTTAAAATGTTCTCAAGGAGTTGTTCTTTAAGATAAAG
Organism: Drosophila subpulchrella; assembly: GCF_014743375.2. Classification (NCBI taxonomy): domain Eukaryota; kingdom Metazoa; phylum Arthropoda; class Insecta; order Diptera; family Drosophilidae; genus Drosophila; species Drosophila subpulchrella. The sequence continues at coordinate 1,433,216 of NC_050610.1, forward strand.
CAATAAAAAAAATTTCGATTTTTTGAAAATAAAAAAGGTATACAACCCCTTATGTAAGCCAAGAATCAATGAGTTTTAACATTATTAATGGGAATAGGGAATAGGAAATGCCTTTCCTGAATGGTTATTAGCTAAAAATGTAAAAATGTGTTTCATTTCAATTTTTAAATTTCTATTGAATTGTTAATATAATTTTAAAAGGACAGATATCTGAAAAGAAATCGATAGAATTAGTTGACATCGATTTTTTAGCGGTGAATAGTTTTGGTATATTTGAATGTATAAAAATGGTCTAAAATGTATTTTTTAGTCGGTATAATTTATCAATAGCCCTTTGGTCACACTGGTTTAGAGTGGGAGTTTAATGGTGGGCCTCCCACAAAAAAGGGGAATAAAATTGGGATACGTGCCGTTGCTGCAACGCACCGAATTGTGCAAAGCCTCAAAAGTGTCATAAAACTGCGTTAGTTCCTCGAAGTGCAATAGAATCCCCCTAAAACATCGAGGGGAAACGCGAAACTGAATCACAGTCTCTGTGCTCCGCCTCCAACAACAAATCTCTGGGTTTGCCAAGGTGTTAATGCTTATTTATTTATAAAACATGCTTCGCATGACTAATGAAACGGGTTGGCGTTATTAAAAACGATTAAAGCCGAAATACTCAGAAAACTAAAAACAAGAAAAACTCCCCAAGGCACACACACACGCACAGTAACACAATTTGTGGTGGCGCCTAGGGTCCAGAAACAACAACGACAACAAAAACAACCACTAGGATAATAACAACAGCAATTCATCATGGTCAATTGTCAATAGAAGGCACATTTATTAACGTTAAATAAACACTAAAAATAAGCTGGCCAGCAAGTAATTATGCTTGACCCTGGTCCAACAATAGCCCCATCTCGGATTCCAGCGCAAGAGGAAGGGAGACGCAGCTAAACCACGCTGGGAGGTAAGTTTATAATAAGTCTGCCCGAAGATGTGAAGATTTCGGAGGGAAAAAGACTCGGCGACGCAACGATGACGATGCGTCGTTGCCTAGGGTTTTGTTATTTTATTAACACACATTTATGTTTGCTTAAGCAACCGACGAGCGTACATTTCCAAATTCCACGGCCGGACATTGCACCACCCCAAGTGGAGGTTTCAATAACAGTCCAATCAACCTCCAGATCATCTTCCTGGTGTCACTACTTTAATGCCACCATTTATTACTAATCGAACTAAATTACATTTTTAGAAAAAATATTATAATGCACAAAATCTAGTTATTTTTTAGCTCCCATTTCCGTAGAATACTGTGGGATCCTAAAGTTTTTAGTATAACGCCGTTTTTTATCGCTCACATGTGCCCCATGAAACAAAGAATTTGGAAAATATTTCAAGCCAACGTCCTAAGAACTGTGTATTAAAAACATAATTAATTTTAAGATTTTTCCTAATTTACACATTTTTAAGCCTAGCACTATACGTAACAATACTTACTGCATGTAATTTTTTTAATTTAAGCAACTTACTTTTTTCAAAATTAGTAAAGTAAAAATGTGTTGATTATTTTTTCCTCGTCGCCTTTATTTTTTTTCATGCATATCCAAGATTCATATCTACATGCTTTAATTTTTACGTCATATCCAAATATTTAAGCGCATTCAATGTACACAGTCTTTGGCAAATAAATTATAGTTTCTGGGACAAAGTTATTTGCAAGTCAAACAACATAGATCGTACCAAGCTTGCGGACGAAAATGAAAAACTGTACTCGACGACTCGTTGCTATTTTTGGCTTGAGGACAGACAGAAACTTTGCAAGACTTTCATTAACACGATCCAGTGTCCAGTTGAATCTTCCTGGCCGAAGCTCTGATTGATAGCGGGGCAGTTGGAGATGAAGATAGTTCCGAGACGCCCGAAAACCCGTTTGCCGTCTAACCGGCGATTATCTGCGGTTCATTGTACTTATTAGCAGAGACGGAGTGGGGCCACGAAAAAATATAACCGACCGCCAGCCAGATTGGAAGTTTGGACCCACTTCCGCTGAACGTTGCTGCTCGCCTCTCAAAACCTCTGCCGTTTTCTGCTGAAACGTGTCGCGATAAATACAAAAACTGCATGTTAAATTGCACACAAATTGGGCAAATTATACAGTGCAACTAAGCAATGCTTTGTCAGTGATTCATCTCTTCCCACAGATAAGCCACACTTTCGCTCTTGATGAAAAAACAAAAGGGGTAATCTCTTATCAATACACTGCACGTCACGCTGCGGTTCCGAATAGAAATAGAAACTCACTAGCGCTCAGACTTTGTGTGCGTCCGTTCAGCCTCGCGATAAGCCAGAAACACGATACGACACTGTCGGATCTAGCCCCCCAAAAAATTCCATTGTACCCATACTTGTGGCCGTTCTTTCCGGTCCTCCCTCAACGCGATGAAAGTTATTTATCGAATTTCACTAATTACCATTCATTAGATGGCTAAAAATTTGACAAAACTCTTTTAATTAAATGGCTTGGTTCTTTAGATAGTGTTATCTACTCAAAAGTATTAATAATAAATTTCTAGCATTTAGGGGGCAATAAATTTGTAGTGTTTATAATCAAATGATAAGTGGAAATACGCAGAAATTAGTTATTGTCTTATCAGCAAACCGTTTTGCAAACAAAGAAGTAAAGTACTAGCAACAGGAATTTTTTGATATAATTGACACTTTGTGCACTCCCCTTTGAAAAGAAAATCTTGTGCAACACAACATTTTCAATTTTATAAATAACCTCCAATGTAGACATGATTTTGATTTGATTGGGTTTTACGCTTCTGTACTGCGAATTTAGGTGTTCCTTCACCTTCGAGACTCAGATAAGATTGGTGGCGAGTAACTGCTAATTGTTCGAGACTAAAAAAATTTTAAATCACACGAAAAAAGAGAGTTAAGTGTATAAAAAGATAAGTTATAGATTTCCGGCCATATCTTTCCCTAGCCAGTTCTAGGAAATACATTTTTTTCCATTTCTACTAAACAAGTTATCAAAGATGTCTTATAAGTTACATATAACTAGTCGTTCCATACCAACCCGACAACACCGTTATTTTAATTTTTTAAGTGTTTGTGCACCCTAACAAAGAGCCACTTCACATAAAATATTTATCTTCATATATTCCCTCTAGAAAGCTTAAACTAAAATAACTATATCTTTCGAATAGGAGAACCGATTTTCAAAAATCGAAGGTGGAACTGCTCAAGGCCGATTAAAAATTGTTTTATATTCTTCCCCAAAAGCTCACATATTAATTGCAAACCCAACAAACGTTAATATAAACTCTCTCTTTCCTTCGGAAAACATATTTATCTTACAACATTTAAGAAAGTTGTCTTAAACTAAAAATAAACAAACGTTCGAACCCAGACGAGCCGAAAACCTTAGTTGCTAGCGCTCTTATGATAAGTTTGCTCATAGTTTAACATTTTAAGTTAGCTTTATATTAATAAATAAATACTAATTCATAATTCATTTACAAGGTTATCTTTACAAATATTGAGATATCAGATAAAGGCTTACCATTCTCGGCTAGACCACAGACAGATAATACATATATGTGCGGTAATTTTATAGTAGATAATAACTACCTTATCGACAAACAATTAAGATAGCCCACTTACTATCAGTGACGCACCGGGGATTTTCATTGACTATTCAAGATTGTTTGCGGCCGACAATAATGTTGTTAGAATAGTAACGAGTGCCTGCCCTTCTGTTTTATTGATTTTCATATCGAACTGTCACAACCCACTGGTTCTATTTTTATGCCAGACGAGTAGAGTACCGATTAAATCTACTTCAATGTATGTGGACCCTATCTGATTCCAAGAAAGCCCTGAAATACCCAAATGGGATCGCCCGATAAGCAATCTTATCGCCCAGCCGGCCACAGCATGACAAGTCAAGTAACTCCCGAGGTTTTGGTCAAGAGTCTGCCCGAAGTTGTGTTTCTGTTCTGCTTCGGTTGGGTTTCTCCTCAGTCTCCAATCGGGTCAAGATTGTTGTTGACTTGTTCGAGTCGCATGCAAAGTGGATAAGAGCCAAGAGCTATGTCGTGACAATTCTGGATGCTGTGCGTGTTCTCCTCTTTCTGGGAATTCATTAGCTCACGGAAACTTCCCAAGTGCTTCCCAGTTCGTCACTCCCATTACCACGCAAATCAGTTAAGCTTTTTACTAGTGTTTCCCAAATAAAATTGCTTAAATGGCACTTTAGATCTTAAATCCCAAACTAGGCAAGGCTTACAGCAAGGCTGTAATAAAAACCTATCTATCTGTATTTATTGGCATTAACCTTATTAAAGAATGCTCAAAACGGATCCACAATTAAATGTAGAAACTCCAAACTTTATTTGCCCTTTTAAAGGCTCTGAAAAAAAGTTTCATAACGATTTCAATAAATATTACAACGCCAAATGATAAAACAAAAAAGTTTACCATAAGTTCTAACGTAAATGCAATGTAAGTTTGCTTTTTTAAACAATTCTGAAAGCATACAAAAACGTTATCTTTTTGTGCAAGTTACTCCACTCACTCGCAAATATTTGCATTTTTCCTCGCCAATGGTAACGAAAACAACTAAACAGAATAGTTATTGAATCGACTGTGAAATACCATATACCATAGAATATCATACCACAACCAAAAAAATATTTCATTTAGGGGTTTAAAGGTAGTAAGGAGTTGTAATATCAATTTTGTTTCTACAAATTCGCAAACAATAATCATAACTAGAAGCGGGAGCACTTTTCTCACCCTCTCATACCTGAACAGAGTGTATATCTGTCCCCAGAGTACCGGGTAATGGGAGCACTTAACAAATCGGCTGAATCAGTTGCTTACTTACATTTCCGTTTTGTTCTCATTGCAGTTGCACCGCAGTCGTCGCCAGGCTTGCAAGCGTCCAGGGCATCGTTATCACAATACTCACCGATTGACGGCAAGAAGCAGAACCTGCAATCCAAAAATCAAAAAAGCGAGAATCAAACAAGAGAGAAGCGCAGTCCAGACTGAAACTGAGACCGAGACTGATTGATATTTGCGAGATTTGTCAAGTCCCACCATGGCGGCCGTGGGCAACCTTCACAACACGCGCATACTGCGCTTTCTTTTAGTCCTTATTGTGGTGGTCCTCACCATTTTCATCTACGCCACATACTCGACGGCGGGAGGCATAACAGCAAACCGTTTGCATTCGGCACCGTCACCGGCTCAGCAGCTGATTGGTGGTCATCCCGGCCGCCTGCCTATGGACCAAGTCAATAACACTGAGAAGGAGTACAGCCCACCTGCTAGCGGAGAAAGCACGGCCAAGGTATCCAGCAGACAGTCGCAACAACAGCAACAACAACAACAGCAGCAACCGGCGGAGATCCACAAGAAGCATCCGCAACACCGGCTGCCCACCATCGATGAGGACGCACTGCTCGATGGCGGGTCTGCCGGAGCCAGTCCCCAGGTGGGTGGCGCTGAGCAGACGCCCAATGCAATGGCGGATGAGCTGCTGGAAGAGCAACAATACGGCCAGAGCGTTGATGGCATCACCGGTAAGGGGGAGTGATAGCGTTCTAGGGCTAATTTAGCTAATGAGTCGCATCTTCCACAGGAAACATCAACAGCAGTTCCAACAACAATAGCTCTGCAGACACGTTGGTTGTTAAACAATCGATTCCCGCGCAATCACCACAACAGCAACAGTCGCAGGCGCAGCCAGTGCTTTCCGATGCGGAGCTCCTCATACCCACTTCCAATTTGCAAAAGTTTATCGAGAATGCCGATAAGATATTGAAGAACATTACGACGAACAGTAGCACGGGCAACGGAGCTGCTGTCCCGGCAACCGGAACTGACCAAAACACCGGTAGATATAACTCCATTAGTTGTAGGACAGATACAGCATATCAAAGACTCTGATTAAAACGAACTAGTTTTCGCACAGATCAAAGAACATTTATACTTTTAACTCGCACACATATTTGTATATCTATTAATGCGAAGTGTTGTTATTAACGGTCCCTGTATTTGGATACATACGGATATAAAACCCCTCCAAAAGCAAACATTTGTACAGACAAAGACCCGCTGACGGCGCACCTATTTGTATAGCTCTATGGCAATGGCGCATAATACGTCCCGTTTGCTATATAGCCAGGTATCATGTTTCATTATGGAAGCTTTGTATACCATCGTGCATTATTTTGTACTATCGGATTACTGTCGGACATATGTTTATGGGACCAATTAGAATTCACTTGATGCTTTATTTGTACTTCTATTACGTCTACAAGCTCTAATAGTCTGGTTTCTCTTTTTAGATAAAGGAAATCAACCAGATACGGCACAACTAAATTCGGTGGACGGCAAGCTGGAAGTGTCTCCGGACTCCAAAAAGCAGGAGCTGGAATCTAAGGTGATACAGGAAATTAAGGATGGAAAGAAAGAGGCTGCAGTTCCACCACCGAAATCCGCCAGACCACCTGTGCCCATTGTAAAAACGACAAAGGGCAAGAGCGTGGCCAAGGCCCCAATTGCTCCCGTGGATCCATCAAAGGGAGTGGCGACCGAGAAGCTCTACGAGCCAGGCCATTTGGACGAGGAAATCGATGCGCAGCGCATCTGTCCAAGAGACGGAGAATTCGTTAAGCTTCTGGTTCTTATTAGCTCCGCGATGTCTCATGAGGCAGCCCGAATGTCCATTCGGCAGACGTGGATGCACTATGGAAGCAGAAGGGACGTGGGCATGGCATTTGTTTTGGGACGTGGCACTAATGAAACGCTGAACAAGGCTCTTACCCAGGAGAACTTTATCTACGGCGATCTGATTCGGGGAAACTTCATAGACTCGTACAACAACCTCACACTCAAGACCATCTCGACGTTGGAATGGGCAGATCTGCACTGCCCGAAGGCAAAGTACATCCTCAAGACGGACGATGACATGTTCATCAATGTGCCCAAGCTGCTGACCTTCCTCGACAAACACAAGGACAAGCGAACCATATACGGTCGCCTAGCCAAGAAGTGGAAACCGATCCGCAACAAAAAGTCAAAATACTATGTGTCTGTAGACCAGTTTGCGGCGGGAGTGTTTCCTTCCTTCACCACTGGACCGGCTTACGTTCTAACCGGAGACATTGTACACGAGCTGTATGTACGATCGCTGAAGACTGTGTATCTGAAGCTGGAGGATGTGTTCACCACGGGCATTGTGGCGAAGAGCCTGAATATCAAGCGGGTACAGGCGAACGAGTTTGTCAACCGGCGCATCTCATTCAACCCGTGCAACATCCGCAACGCGATCAGCGTGCACATGATCAAGTCGAACGAACAATTCGATCTGTGGAAAAAGCTGCTGGACCAGACCACCAAGTGTAAATAGTATTTTAAGTTTAGAGTTTAGTTGTCGGTGTAACGAGCCCAGTGTGGTCGTTCGAGAAGATGAGCAAACATATATGTAATTCGGTACGAGTAGAGAATGATTAGCAAAGGCAGCTATATAGGATTATAAAATTAGCCTAGTCTCTAAGTCCTAGAAATATCACAAATTTCGTTGTCGATCCCTGCATCTGCCTATATGCATGCGGTCCAACAGCGATCCAAGTACATTTTAAAAGATTTGTAGTTTAATTTTAGCATTCTGAATGCCATTATTTAAATGATAATTACTGAGCGATAACTGTGGTTATATCTTAAAACTAAATACATTAATGTAAATCGAAAGAACCCAAAAGTGCCTTTTTCTTTCTATTAGGGTTCTGAATGTCTACAACTCTGCAATTAACCTTGTGAACAAAAAACAAGTTCAATTTTCACAAAACTTGAGTTTTCTCGATCGGACTTTAAAGTAAAGGTCTCGCATCATCGTGGGGAGTTACCATAGCTAGATGACTGCGATTAAACTTTTGTTTCGAAACATGGACATGAATTGAATAATTCATCTACGTCTTACTGTGACACCTACTTTTTTAGGGGTTCTTTAATGTTTTTTTTAAATTCAAATCACACGATCGATCGATTTGATTTTCGGTTAAAAGAGGTCGCTAATTTAACTATACAATCAGCTCATGTCGCAAAATGTTCGCAATGGTAAATATGATAATTTGCTTCTACTATAAAGGATTAAAAATTAAAACCAGTCATTTATATAATTTGGGGCTGATGGTAATCTCAAGATGATCACAAGGTAAGTTTTCATGATTAATTGTTTAATTAGGTTTAAAAGTCTCTAAAACTGGAAGCCGGTTTGAGTCTTTAATGGCTAGGTCTGAAGTAATCTATTTGATGGATCTGGTTTGGGAGAGGGGTTCCGAAATATGTGAATAAAGCTGTTTGTACTTTTAAAGTTATGAAAAATGTATTTTATTAAGCCTTTACTTAGGAACTGACGATATCATATCTCTTCGTTACATTATTTATATTAAAGTAAAGAGTTCATTTTTTAGAATTTACTTACACTTTAATTTAACAACGTATTTTGTTGTTACAATACTGAAACACCAACCGAAAAATAACAGTATTTTTCAAACAATTAAATAAAGACGGTAAGAACTCAGTATATCGTTTCGTCACTGCGCAACACTGGTTGTTGGTATATCTTATGGCGCTTTCAAACCAACAGTCGGTTTATTTTAGGACGTTTTTTAATGTGCCGTTGATGTGCTTAAACGGTTCATCTACGGTCACACTGCAGCCAAGACGAAAAAAGACGCGAGAAGATGCATAGAATATAAACAACGGTGAGATAATATTTAGAAGATATGAAATAGAAAAAAATATCATTTTACTTGTGTGACTAAAATGTAGACATAAATAGTGGGTTGCAATCTTTCGATTGGGAAAAATAAAAAGTCTGATGTAGGACAGGTGCGAGTGTGTGCGTAGAAAAAAGTCTACTTCAGCCACAAAGGGTGAAGAAAAAATAAAACCAGAAGTTTCCGTGGTTATATATGTAGTTCGCAGCTGCACTTAAAAGTCCGATTCTCCATCGGTATTATCCGCATCGAAGTCACAAACGTTGCCCTTGGCAACATCTTCGCTGCATCTTACACATATTTACACACCCTTGAGATGAGGTCCAAGGTAAAGGAAACAAAAAGGTGTTGAATGAATTATGAGTGGGCGGAAATCTCCATTTGGTGAATGATTCTACTCTCCGGAAGAAAAGAATCTCAGCTAATTGGTATTTTCGTGCCCGCCTGTCTCATTAGCGGCTTTTCAGACGTCAGCAGGCGTTACCTGTGTGTGTGAGAGTGTGTTTAGATATACATACATACATAATATATGTACATTGAATCCGCAGTTAAACGGTTGTTTTTGCCCTGTTTTGAGCTTAGGTTCTATTACAGATTATGCAACCCACTCTATCTCCCTCTCTTTCGGTCGTCTCCGATTCTTTGGCTCAATGGAAACGACACTTAAACTAATCATTTGACCAATAACAAAGGTTCCCTCGAATAACTTGCTTATTTGCGCCATCAGCGGTTGGTCATGTTTCGATTGATATCGAGCGAAGAGCCACAGGCCTTATTAACTGGTGGCACTTGCACTCCATTTCGGTAACTACTTCCTCGCTTTTTGAGCCAACTAATTTAATTATGGTCTTATATTCGTGGCAGTTTTTCGACTGAGTGTTTGTATTGCTATTTGTCTTTGTGTTGGGCTATTTTTGTATCGGTTTTTCGTTTTTTTTGTACTTTTTTTTTTCGTTCAAGCAGTTTTGGCCAGATTTTAGCTACATATGTATGTATTTGAAGTGTGAAATTTGCACACAATCTGAATTTGTGGGCTAAGTATTTGCCATCAATAACAATATTGACTAAGAATTAATTTCGTTGAGAACTGTGATCACTGTGAACTCAAACACCCATCCATCTTGATCACTTTCGCAAGTCCCCGACTTATCAACTTTATGATTCCGTTGGCTGTTATCAGCTTTCCCCCAACAGCTGGCCATTAATAACAAATATAAAAGCTTCTATTTTCTATATGTTCGACGTGGCATCGGGTCAGTCACTCTCGACACAGGCAAGGCAATATAAAATAAATTCCTTTAATAGTTTCCCCGTCTTTCGACTTCTACCCATTGAGTAATAATCTTGGGAACTGAAATCAGCAGAACGTAATTGCTTTGTTGATGTAGGTTGCGGTTGCTGGGCGGCATTTCATTCAATATTTCTGTTTATAAACAAATAAGAGGTAAATTAAAATATATGGTAGATAATATTGGGAGCTTTCTTATTCAAAGCGGATTAAGTAATTCCCGTCATACGTATTAATATGCCGAGTGTTTTTTAATAGAAGAAAAGTAAAAAAAAAAACATGATCTAAATATTTTGTTACCCTCGACCTTTTTTTAATACTTTATTTAAGTTGATATTTACTTTGAAACTTTAGTTATTCAAAATTTTCGTCTTAGATTTTATAACGTTGAAACACAAAAAATTGTTTCTTCGCATGTCGTAAAGTTCTAAATCTTCGTTGCGTGAGAACGCAAACTGGAGATGGAGAAGAATTAACTCCTCCATTATCCAACCAGACACTATTATAATGCATTATTTAAAAGAGTCGCTCTGAATAATACATACATTCCTTCACTTTGAGTCCCACACATTTTCTGTGCGTCGCCATTTGGGCACGCCACTGGACTCCAAGTCTCTTTCTCCTGTACCACACCGTTTTATTTATAATATTTTCCTAACATATTGATTTTGGCCATCGTTCTTGCTCATTTCCCGTTCTCCCAAAAAAATGAGAGTTGCGACAGTTTTTTTTTTTGGTTTCGGAAGGGTGCTGGCAAAAATCAATAATGACCAAAAACCATAAGTGGTCTGATAAGTGTTTTTGTGCCCGGAATTTGTTGGATCTAAGCCATAAATGGGGCAATCACTGTCATTATTACGATATTAAAAATACAACTTGAGCACTTAAAAAGAAATCGAATATTATACATTATAACATTGAAAAAATATAATTTTATAATTTTCTGTCATTTAAATCTTGCAGGTGTACTATGCGACCGTACAAATATTTGAGATTACATACTGGAAAATGGAAGCAATATCGAAGATTCCCCTGATATTGTGTGCCTTGTTCGTCTTGGTCAACGCCGCAGTGGCCATTAGTGGCGACAGTACATACTGTCAGGCCACATACAGTAGCGCTGAGGCGTTACTGGCCCAAACCCCTCAGCAGCATCGTCCGCAGACCAGGCCCAGGACCAGGATCTGGCAGGAGCAAGAGTTCTCCTTGCTGGGCTACAAGTTCCACCTGCCGTTCGTGGGACATGCAGTGGACTCGGATCTAGATGATAGTGACAGTGATGAGGGTCTGTGGCTGGACGGCCTGGACGCCGGATCGGAGAGCGTGGAGGTAGAAGAGCATGAACTCTCTGCGATTGGTGAAGTGGATCCCAAGGCCAATGTGTTTAAGCTCAAGTGCGAGCATATGGGCCTGTGGCAAGTGAACCAGGAGATTCTCTCTCCGCGGAGTTCGCTCATCAACTACCACCAGCTGATGCTGGTCCATGTGCCTGCGGATATCAGTAATCCCCTGAAGCTGCCGCAGAACGAGAGCGTCAGAGAGTTCTCCTGGCAGGACAGTAACCTAGAAGATGAGCCTCTTAGGGAGCTCTTCACTCGCCAACCGCACTGCTTCGAGTACATGGAAAGGCTGAATCTCGCTGAGAACCACTTAGAGTGTCTCCATTGGGCCGTTCCGCAGGTCACACGTCGCCTGAAAGTACTTAAAATGAGTGGTAATCGGCTGTCTAACTGCAGACTTATGAACCTGCAGCACATGAACCAACTGGAGGAGCTGTACTTGGACAGGAATGAGATAAGCTCCTTACCGCAGCGCTTCCTGGGCGAGCTCAGCGAACTGCGCATGCTGAATCTCAGCCAGAATTTGCTGACAGAGCTTCCTCGGGATATATTTGTAGGAGCCCTTAAGTTGGAGCGGCTCTATCTCTCCGGAAACCGGTTGAGCATCCTGCCATTCCAGCTTTTCCAAACAGCACGCGACCTTCAAGTGCTGGACCTCAGCGATAACCGCCTGCTCTCCTTTCCGGACAACTTCTTTGCCCGCAACGGGCAGCTCCGTCAGTTGCACTTGCAACGAAATCAGCTTAAGTCCATCGGCAAGCACAGTCTGTACAGTCTGCGCGAACTGCGGCAGTTGGACCTTAGCCAGAACTCTCTGACCATCATCGATCGCAAGGCTTTCGAGTCCTTGGACCAGTTGCTGGCGCTGAACGTATCCGGCAACAACCTGACCCTGCTGTCTTCCATCATCTTCCAGTCGCTGCATGCCCTCAGGCAGTTGGATCTCAGTCGGAATCAGTTCAAGCAACTACCTAGCGGATTGTTTCAGAGGCAGCGCTCTCTGGTGTTGCTACGCATCGATGATACGCCCATTGAGCAGTTTTCCAACTGGATTTCGCGTTATGATGAGTCGCTTGTGGACCCGCAGGTTCTTCATCGCTTGCGTTACCTGTCCTTGCAGCAGAACAGGCAACTAACTCGGTTACCCGCCACACTGTTCGCCAATACTCCCAATATAAGGGAGCTGCTGCTAGCAGAAAATGGATTGCTTCAGCTGCCCACCCAGATCTCAGGGCTGTCACGACTGCAGCGACTCAGTGTCCGTGGGAATAGCTTGGGATCGTTGCCAGAAGGCATCAAGGAGCTCAGACAGCTGCACTACCTCAATATCTTGGGAAACGAGTACCAGTGCGACTGCAGCATGTATTGGCTGACCGCCTGGCTGGCTAATACTAGCACTAGCCTGCGCCATTTGCCGCCCCAGGCACAGACTAACAATGCTAGTCCCAGCCAGACTCCGCTTGACTCGTACGAGAGCATCGACACCCAAATCGATGCACTGAAGTGTCAGTACGGCTATCCCGGCGATATGCTTCGCGTGCTGAGCAATCTCAACTGTTCGGTGCCCTCGGTGGTGCAGTTCTCAGAGCCCAAGATGCACAAGCTCCTCTCCACGGCCAAGCTGGAGTGCCAAATTTCTGGCAGTCCAGTGCCAGACATCATATGGGTGAGTATAAAGCCTGTTCATTCCCCAATAGGGAGTGGTCCCAATTTATTAAAGCTACCTTAAGATTCAAAACTAAGTAAAATATTGGCTACTGAACACTGCCTCTATGCTTTTGAGCTAAGGACTCCAGCTCGTGTACATTATAAAGATTTATATATATACAGTGTACTTAACTAAATATTTATACCAATTACTCTTAGGGTGAATATATGTGTTGCATTCGCTAAAAAGTATGTAACAGGTATAAGGAAGCGTTCTCGACCCCATAAAGAATATATATTCTTGATCAGCATTACCAGCCCAGTCGATGTAGCCATGTCCGTCTGTCTGTCTGTCTGTCCGTCCGTCCGTCCGTCCGTATGAACGCTAAGATCTCGGAACTATAAAAGCTAGAAAATCGGTCCTAGGTGGCGCCGTTGCGGGATGTGCAATTGTAAACAGTTGCTTTTTTTTACCATGGGTGAAAGTGATAAAGTTATCGAAAAAAATCAAATTCGACCCTTTAAAGTATACACAGTATAATATATATATATATACAGAAAAGTATATTTCTTCATGATCAGGATCAGTAGCCTAGTTGGTCTAACCATATGCGTATGTTTGTCCATGTGAACGATTGTAAAAGCGTAAATGGCATTTTATTTTGAATACTGCTCAAATCCAACCATTGGTTAACAAGTTATGAGCAAGAAAAATATGAAAGTTTTGAATAACATGTTCTTTAATCAAATAGCCTAACATTTAAAATACTTTAAATAAATCCCCAGTTTCTACTCCATTAATTTGGAATTTATATTGAAACCATTCACCTAATACATTTGTATCTAACCTTTAATATAGTACAAGGTACGCAGTTTTGGAAAACGCGGTTTCGACAAAAGCGTACTTAAAGGTGGTTTTGATCTGTATTGCGCGCTCGTTCTCATAATTATTTTTCTTGTACGCATTCCTTAAAGTATAAAATATAAAATCAGACAGTAAAAAAGTCGATTAATACATCGCGCTGGACGGAAATCTCCCCTTAATATGACAAAAACTTGTAAATGTAATATTAGTGACTTGATTTCCTAAACTGGATTTGCATGCTTAAATTCTTCTTTGGATTTATATAAAATAATGTTAAGAGGAAATATACAGAAAAATAATACCTAATTTCTTTATCACTGAGGACAGCAGTCCATGAGTGACGAAGGCCCACAGGAAAGTGTGCGAACGCCACTACTATACATATATACACAAAAAAAAGGTTTAAATCCGACACTCGGAATCAAGAATTTTGGGAACGTTTCAAAATTAAAATTTTGTTTTCTTTTGTTAATTTGTACCAAATCGTTGTTAATGGTCCTGAATACATTCGAATGGCTCGACATAAAAAACTTCAGTACTACCACTTTTGGAAAAACGCGCTAGTTTGGCAAGAAAACAGCTCTGAACTACTAACTGTACAGACTTGTGATATATGTCGTTCAATAGGTATTTGAAATACTGTACACGCCTCCTTTTTGTAATTTGCCTTATTCTTGTTATTGCCCTAACGATTTCTGTGTGAACTACAAACTGCATAGCCCACGAGATTCATTAACTTTTGACATTGTCAAGGTTTGAAAATGCTTAGTCAACATAAATGGACACTTTTACCAGTTCAGAACAACAAACGCTGCCTGAACGGTGAATTTTGTTTGTGCGTGTCCAAACTCTATTTTAGGGTCATGGAATCATTTAAAATGTGTTAAACAGTGTTAAACTTTACTTCTACAACTTTTGGGAAAACCCAGCCCTATAAACAGCTATATTTACAGCTACAGTTATTTTTAACTTCAAGGGCCGCTTTTTTAGCGTAATTTGCCCTGATACCATAGTACCTTGTTTAAAAACAAGAGAGATCAATACGATTCCTTTGTTTTTGATAGATCAAACATAACACCTCTTTACGAGGTTAAAACAAAGTGACAATCGCACTTTCAGCGAAGAACAGCTTTGATATCAACTTTTGTGAAAAAAAAAGATTTTAAATTAATAATTACACTTTCTAAATTTTTTTATTCCTCTTACTATAATAGAAAATAACCGCGTGGCTAGAAGCTTTAATATTTTTATACATATAAACGAAGTTATATGGGGACGATTTCTGTTCATGGTATTGAGGTATAATAATTTGAAAACTAACACTGTGAAATCAATTAACTTTTCCAAAACTTCTGATATCAAACGAAAAATACCTCTTATCGGGGTAAAAAGCTAGTGACGACCGCAACTTCAACATACAAAAGTTCTGATATTAACGTTTGTGATAAAAATGTATTATCCGATCCTACAAGTACATAAACTTTATAAATGTTTCCCATTCGTCACGCTTCATCAAAATTGTACAGATTCTAGCCTTCACAGGCATATTGTATTGGAACGTAACGAATGAGAAAGATTTTAAAAGTGGTTCGAATAATACATTTTCGTCACAAAAGCTGATATCAGAACTTTTGTATGTTGAAGGAGCGGTCGTCACTAGCTTTTAACCTGGTTAAGAGCTGTTTTTGTTTGATTAGCTGTGTACAATATGTTACTTATGTACCTATAGAAATGACACAATTCATTGTTTACTGGTTTAGCATAAGTCTTAAGCTGTTTATTGCCAGGATTAATAGTATGACTTTTATTAGGTTACTCCCCGCTTTAAAATTTTGCGCCACCATGCTGATCCTGACAAGCGGCCGATTATAATCGATAGTAAGGAGGAAGCTCACCAGCCACCGAGCGCGAAGGAGCTGGCTGCCCTGATGGACGAGAGTTACATCCAGTCCCTGAACCTGACACGCCAGCAGAACTTAGTCGGTCAGCGCGTGGTGCTGGTGGAGAACGGATCGCTGCTGGTGCACAATATTTCCAGAATTGACAGTGGCATGTACACATGTTATGCCTTCAATGTGATGGGCAAGGCCTCGGCAGTATTACGGTGGGACTCCATAGCAATCAATTTACCTTAATATTAAACTATCCCTGTTTCCAGACTGTACATCGATCCTATTGTGTTCTACCGGGTGAAGATCGGCAGCATACTGTTTGGTACGGCTTTGGCTACAGCATTCCTGCTACTAACCCTGATGGTGCAGGGATTGAGAAGCTGCTTGTCACGCTGGGGAATATGCAATCGCTTCTACTGCTGCGTTAATCGAAACAAGAAGTCCCCGCGGCCAGGTCAAATATACGCCATGCTAGACAGCATTGAAACCTACAAAAGTCAGCAGCTGGAGAGACTGCGCGAAAACTACGCCCAGCAAGTGCACCGCATCCGGGAGAATTGCGCCCAGCAGGTGGAATGGATTCAGAGCAGCTACACCAGCCAGGCCAAGCACATCCGAGAGTTCCGCGATATAGGCTCTAATCATCTTACTACGCTGAAGGACCAATACTATGATCAGGTAAAGAAGGTGCGCGACTACTCAACTGGCCAGTTGAGCTGGGTGCGAGAAAACTATGTCTTCCAGAGGAACAAAATCCGGAAGTTTAGTGCGCACCAGGTGCTGCGCCTCAGGGAAGGATACAAATATCAACAGCAGACTCTGAACAAGGTGCTGGAGAACCTGCCCAGTTTCTACTTTGAGAATTGTCGCGGACGATGTGAGGAAGACCTTGCCGAGGGTAAGATTATAACTAATGCCTATAAAGACTGCTCTTATTTATAATTACAATAACTTATTAACAGACCTAGACTGCTATTTCAAAGGCCAAATGGACTTTGCTGGCTCCAAGGAGCTGCACATACAAAAAATTAAAGCGCGCCTCTCTGCCAATTACTCAGCCAGCAAGGCGTCGATTTACTATACACCACCAGACGTCGATATGCTGCATAGCTCGCAACTTAATTTGCAGACCTCACCCATCCACATCAACTACATTGATGAGAATCTTGACCAGCAAAAGCAGCTAGAGCACGACTTCAAAATGGAACCTCAGCTACTGCTTTACAATGCCCCGCTTCTCTATCTGAACCCCGAAGGAGCAAGCAGCAGCGGACATGCGGCGGCCGTGGCGGCAGCAGTTGCTTTGTCTCAGTGCATAAGCGTGGAGGACAATAACCAAGAGCAGGAGATGCAGCCGCTAAGAAAACCCTCTGGTATCCAAGAGGAGCTGCCCAAACTGAAGGACGCGAACGAAGTGAAGAACTCGAAATCTTGCCCGGCCATTTACAAAGTGTCCAAACAGCAAGACGGCAGCACTCTCCATGAGCTGCAAAAGGAGGGCGAAGCCCCCTACCAAATGCTCCGCTTGAATCCTGTGGAGACCACTTCGCGGACATCGACTGTGGGTCCTGCAATGCCGGCGAAGATAGAGAAGCTAAACATAATCCTGGATGAATGTGGCAATGGAACGTCTAGTGAGACTCCCCCATCCGAGTCCAGTTGTGAGTCCAACAGCTTGGACGCCAGTTGCAGTGATGTCTGTCAGTATAGCAGCAAGATGGCAAACGCGTCACCATCATCCCCTCCACCCAAGGCAGCCCCTGCCAGCACCTAGAGATTTTTTTAAATTTTAAATTAGTAATTATAATAAAATGTAACGAAAATATAAATTGTAAAGATGTAAGTTAATCAAAATCATCCGCATATTAAGGTAATTTTCATGAATATGAAGTAATGGTAAGGCATACAACAATAATTCAACTTAGAGTTAATTAGCAAAACATATGAATTCAAGTGCTGAACGTTAGAAAGTATTGGATGAGGTCGTACTACTATCCGGAAGATGATCAAAAACAAAGCTTAAAGAATTTTAATTTGAAATCAACTCACACCTGGAACCGCTAAGGTATCATGTCAATAATAACCCTCACTTGTGATTTCATTACATTACGAGTATAAGCATCAAAAGTAAAAAGAGTAAGGCGAATTTTAAATGAGAGCAACAAATGTTAATGAAATTGTATGATAATAAAAAGTATATAAAAATAAAATGTTTACTGTAGCAGAACTGGCGAATTTCCCTATTCTAGCTGAAGGATAGTATAGTATTTAATGCCTAACTTAAAATGTTTTTTTTTTTTATGTTTTTCTTAGAATATATTAAGATTCTTTCACTTGCAGGAAACGTTTAATAACAATAACAAAATAATGTGGACAAGAAGCTACAATCCTATGGATCCGGGCACTCTGGCTGCTTGAGGATTTCGATACAACATGGATTGGCGTCGATCTTGCACACCTCGCTCTCCGTCTCCACCTCGCTGAGATCAGTGAGATCGCACTCGCAGGGGAAGCACTCCATCTCGCCGCCCTCCTCGCCTTCGGCTTCTTCACCCTCCCCGTACCAACTTATCTTCTCTTCGCTGCGGATGCTCGGCACAGTGGATAGCGAGCAGACGGACAGCTCCGAGTCGGAAACGGCCAGAGGAACCGGCTCCTGTGGCAGCAGTGAGAAGTCGTAGACAGCGATCTCCTGGGCGAACCACAGAGTGGGCGCCATGGTCGATTCGGTGCCCTGCTCGTCGTCCAACTGCTCCTCAATGTCCTCCATCTGATCATCGTTGCCGATCGCCCTAAAATTGTAGTTTGCGGGCAGGAAATAGCCCAGCAGCAGGTACCGGTTGTTAAAGCTGAACACGGCCGGTCCACTCGGGTATAATGAGTCCCAAATTCCGTGTAGAATGGTGCAGTTGTCCTCGTTCCCGATGTACAGCTCGAAGGGACCCGTTCGCATGTTGCTGTTCCAGGTGGCCTTCATTCTTACGGATAAGCAACAGGCATCCGTGCCATTATTAAAGCGATAGATTCCCACCCCATGTCGTTGACCCTTGAACCAGTCGCCCGAATAGGTGTCCCCATTCACGTAGTTGTACCGCCCCTTGCCGTGCTTTAAGTGCTTGCGCCAGTTGCCCTCGTACACAGATCCGTCCGGATAGATGAAGATGCCACGCCCACAGCGCTTGCCACAGCGGTACTGCCCGTAGTACCTTGATCCGTCCTTGAACACGTACAGCCCGATTCCGTGGCGGCGGCCCTTCCGGTAGTTCCCATCATACTGATCGCCATTGGGCAGGATAGCCCAACCTCTACCGTGTCTTTGTCCTGCCGCATTACGACCGCCTATATAGAGCTGAGGAGTAGGAAAAGTTAGCGACTTAACATACTTGAGATCTATTTGGTATTACGAATCGGACGCTTGCAAGACATTTCGTAGGAAATCACTAATAATTTGGTACTCGTAAGAAAAACATACTGTTTTTAATTACATTTTAAGCAGGTCAAGTCTTCAAGTTTGTACTTAGATATTTCGTATTCGTTAATACATATGTTTTCTATGCACTGAAAAACAGTTAAAAAGTAGGATAGGATAGTAGCAAAATATGTAACTAAATTTTTAAAACTGAATATACCGCATACAACTTAAGGAAAAATAATTTAAAATGTTTAAGCTTATGATGGAAAGACCCTTTTTAATTTATCATTCGTTTTTGATGTAGAAGATTCAGGTATAAAAGTAAACTTTAAAAACGTGTGTCCTTTTTTGCAAAAACCATCTCGATAACATTTACCAGATATATATATATATATATATATATTGCAAACTTACGCCTATGTTGGGACCCAAATCCTCCTCCTCTTCGGGCGCCGATAGATCCTCCTCCGACAAATCAGTTGTGGCCATGGTGATTTTGAGGTGATTCTCTTGGTTCTTTATTGACGAGTGAAATACAGATTTTTCTTACGACTTACTTTCGGGAAATATTTTGTGTAGGCATTAAATAAATGTATTCTGTTTGTATAGTTAACTTACAAAGGCTTACTACAATAAATATCTGAATCAATAAACAACAGGATCGAGGGTTACGTTTTCGCGTAGAAGTAGTTGGCCAGGGGATAGCGAATGGTAAGAGCAATCAGTGTGCACAACACCTGGAATCCCATCAGCATCTGCGTAACCACTCTTTCATGGACAGGTCCAAAAATGACTAGCACAAAGTTGATGAGGGTCAAGTTGTTTGTCCTCACGATTCCATCTGCCTTGGTATGCCAGCTAATAAGTCGCAATTTTCGTAAAACTGTGACCATCAGCCGCCCCGGAGTGTTGAGATCTTCCAAGCGGAACTCTGTGGTGCTGATGTGGAGCAGGTCCGTCTTGCCATCGTACTTGGGGAGCCGATGACGGGGACAGGGAACAAAGTGGAAAAGCTGCGGCGTGGAGTAAAGGAAGTTCAGGATCTGCGGCATGAAGAAAAGTAGAAGGGTCTTGCTGAAATGTCCCAGGATGCCGACCACGGCAAACGTCATGCCCGCAAAGTAGCAGAACGTGTCTCCGACGAACACTTGCGAGGGATATCTGGAACAGAAATTTTCGATCGTTATGAAATATTTTATATTACTTTCAAGAGCTTTGCTCGGCTTTAATTTCCACAAATGTTACGTACGGGGGTGTCACAGAAATTTCTTTTGGCGAAATTCGGAAAAACTTGTATTGACATTTTCAACGAATTTCTCCCGAAGAGATTTCTGTGACACCTCCTATAGTATTAAGTTGATAAAAGTTTATTTTTCTTAGGAAAAGTAGTTATCAAATTAATGTAATGAATGGCGTTATATTCAACCCCATAATAACTATAATACGAAAAGGAATCCGGTCTTTATTATCCTTTTTGGATGATTCCTTAGCAATCTTAATTGACAAGTGAATAGTTTTTAATTCCCATGTACTAAACCATTGTTTGTGTTGTAGTACAGAGTTTGTACTACAGACATACTTTTTTTATATAATGAGTAATTTACAATTTAATACAAGTTACTTCGTTATTTTAGATTTTATACATAGTTTAAAATAATTTTAAAATAAATTATTTGTGCACTGGAGTTGTATTTAACTACTTCGTTAAAAGATAATAAAAATAAAATGATAACATGTAGCTAGCAGGATACAAGTTAAAGCCTTGTTTTTGCTGATCTCTTTTACTTTAATAATATCTTTTTTAAGATATCCGAATTATGAATTTAATTTTTACAAATCGGACAATTATAGCATATAAAACAAAATAAACGTATCATATTATTTGCAGAATAAAGTTTAAGCTGAAACTTGTTTCTTGTAAAAATTCGTCGTTCCGATGTAAAGCAAACTAAATTTTGATAAAAGTATAAAACCTTAAAAAAAATATTGGTATTTTCTCAAGCTCAAAGATTCCGTAACTTCAATTTTTAAAATTAGTTTTAAAAACAAAAGTTTAAGTAGTACATTTTTAGATTGCAATTGTGTTCTATTTTTAACGTCTACATATATCTAAAATCGTTGAAAAATAGGGCACATTTACAAATTTTAAAAGCGTCCTGACGAACAGTAACATTTAGAGTTGCTAACCTCACTGAAAGTCTCTCTGTTCTACTTCTAGCTAGATTTGACGGGAAAAGGCCAGATTCCCGCAGCAGCAGCGAACAGCTGGGAGAGGACATTTGAGACAGCTGTGCGGGGGAGGAACCGTAAAAAAATTTGGGCGTGTTTGCGAGCCAGGGAAAAGCGAGAAAAGTACGAAAAGTCTGATAAGAATGAAAAGGAAAAACTGCAGAAAGTGAACCAGCAACCATGGTGAGGAGCGCAGGCCTGGCAGCCCACTCCTTGTCAGCTGGCGCCGGCGTCGGCCGCCTGGCAATAACCAAGAAGCTGGTTCTGTGGTCAGTGCTGGTGCTGCAGGTGGGCTTCATCGGTTGCATCTGGCTGCTGCAGATGAGCCGCGGCCAGGAGTCTCAGCAGCGGAGTGCCCTGGAGCAGAGCGGAGCGCGGGTGAACTTCGTGGCCAGCAGTGAAGCTGGAAAGACCCCCTCGGAGACGATTCCCCGTGTGGACGGAACCCGGTGTCCCCGGCAACACGAAAATGTCAACCGCTACGACAGGGACTTTTACCAAATGAAACCGGACAGACTGAACGAATCCCACCTGCCCGACTACAACGTGCCTGCCTATGTGGACGCGGAGATGGGTTTGACCCCCGCGCTTTGGTGCTATCGCGAGGGCACCATAAACGAAAGTCTGCGGCTCAACGATGTGGACTACCTGATGGCCCCGCCGCAGTGCAGATGTGAAAGTGGTTGGCACGGAAGGGATTGCGGCCAGCCGGAGATTATCTGGCGAGCTCTGATGACGTCCAACCGGGCCAGTAAACGGGGCGGAAGCACACCGCTTCAACTGGTCGAGGCCAGTTCCACTTCCCTGCACCGTCTGTTCTATATGCTGGAACTGGGAGTCTGGGACCATCTTAGTCTTGAGCTCTTGGAGCTGCAAATTCGAGCTCTTATCGAGGTGGTGGACTACTTCCTCATATACTACGTAAGCAACGGCAGCAAGGAGCGCAGTCTGGAGAACATGCTGGGCAGCAGAGCTGCATACACGCTGCATCACTGCTCTTCCGAGACCAACTGTAGCAGTTCCATGGCCTACAGCCATTTCAGGCGCCAGCTGTGGCAGCAATGTGGCGTCCAAATGCAGGCTCAGGATCTGCTGCTGCACGGGGACAGTGGAACCGTCTACGCCCCTGCGGCTCTTAAGTTTCTCAAGTACTATGCAAAGGACGTGCTACCGCTGAAGTTTCGTTTGAAGTACAACGTGTACGGATTCTACTGGCAGCACCCAAAGAAGACCCTGCTGAATGGGGTGATAAGTTCCTTGGGGCACCTGCATAGTGCCCAACTGGACGCCCACCGACTGCACCGGCTGGCGAGCAGCACTTTGGGCGACCTCAATCACTACGGCGGGTGGAACTGCGAGCTGTGTCAGTCCCCCGAGCAGATTGTGCTTCAGTTGCAGAGTTCTAGCCAGCAAAAGCTTCCAGTGAAGCTGCCCAACGATACCCGAAATGCGCACATCGATGCCAACTACATGCAGCAACTGATAGCCAATGGAGTTCACATCGATGGTACGACCCAGCTCCTCCGCCTGCGGGAGCAGAGCGAGAAGTATTTCGCTCCGGAGGAGGCACTCCTGCACAGCAGCCAGTACGGCCAGCTCTTGGTCAATCTGTACGATGTAGACGTCCTAGAGGATTTGCAGGAGGAGGAATAACTACGCCTGTCAGAGTCTGACTTGGGCTGGGCACCCTAGCGCACCAGCATAGATCGACGACTATTTATATTTATATGTGCCTGCTTTCGAAACCCCATCAATCTCATATCATACTCTGCCTAATCCACTCATGCCCTACTTGCCCTTCTGTGTTTTGGCCAAGCGAATTCCAAATTTAGTATCTCAGCAGACAGGACAGACAGACCCGCCATCTGTGATAAGAAAACCAGAACTAAACAAAGAATTTATGAGAGTAAACTGAAGTGAACAGAACAACAGAGAGTAATCTCAAATTAGATGGAAAAAAGTTGTGAAATGGGTTGAAAGGAATTTAGCATTATTTTTAAGATATGTATATTGATGTAAACACACATGATCTGTTTAAAAAAGCTTTTTAGGTATACTTTAAATTTTAAAACAAGTTCTCAAGAACAAGCAAATTTAAATTTGGTTAAAATTTGTTTGCGTTTTTTGTGTTATTAGTTTATTTTCCTAGACACATAATTATATTTATAAGAGAATTTGTTAACTTGCCAGATTAATTCAGTAGTAAAAAATAAAGATAATTTAGATAAACAAAAGCCAGACTTACTTGTTGAACTTCCAAAGCGCTAAAGTTGTTGCCAGGAAAGGCAGCATGAAATAAATGGAGAATATATGCGAATCCACCTGGTGCCCCAGGAACAATTCAATGGCATTGAACAGCAAAATGGAGCCCGCAATTATCAGGGATTGTCCCACCTCCAGGCCGTTGATCCCCGCCAGAATGTTGATGGCATTTGTACAGAATACAGCCAACATGCCCATAAATACGTAGTATAGAACACCTTAAAAGAGAATGTAATTAGATATGATCGAATTTTCAATATAAAGATATAAATCGTATCGTATAAAGATAAATCGTTACAAATCTAAAAGGTCTTGACTTTTATGTACAAAAATATTCTATAGTACTATTGAGTATTTACTCAATCAAAATCCATTTTAAGTATAACAGAAGAATTAAAAAATATAATATTGTATTATATTGTATCTTGAATTTACAAAAGCGATTATGTTAAAATAAGTATTGTGTGGTACATACTCTTTCAACCGAATTTGACATATTATAAACTAGGTTGGACTTTGGGAAAAAGAGCTTTTTGTAGTACACCAAATAGGTTCGCTAGTTCTACACAGTGGAATTAACGCATACCTACCTATGTTTAAAGAAGTGCCAAACAGATTCCTCGCAAAGTTCGGCATAATGACAGTAGTTGAGTTATAGTTGACGTAGTAGACCATCAGCAGGGGCAACGTGGCGATGGTGGGCAAGAGCAGCTTGTGGCGCCAGCGCAGATCCAAAACGTCGTCGGCGAAGCCCAGAAAGATCATGCAGCAAATGGACAGGAGGGCGGCAATCAATTCCACGAACTGTGCGGGCGATAACAGCCGATAAGGTCGCGTGAACTTTTTCAATTAAATATTTACCTTATCGTGTGGAAAGGTGTCTGGTTTTCCTCCGGTAACCGCATCCGTGGCAGCCGCCTCGTCGAAGGCGAAGGGAATGGGTATGAACAGAAACAAGGAGACCAGGAACACACAGCCAATCAGTACGCCAAATGATTCGGGTCTAGAAATGGGGATTGTTTAAATAAAGTCTACATCTTTCCCAAAGGAAACCAACACTTACACCTGTGGCTTGTCCTTCTTGCACAGATCGTTGCCGAAGAGATTGGCCTGGACGAACATCTCCCGGAAGCGGGGAATCATCCGCACCGTCATGCAGTAGGCAGCGCCCGAAATGGCTGCATTGATGGCTATGGCTACTCCCGACATGGTCGACCTTGACAAGGCGCCTCCCACTGCACTAATTGAATTAGCTGGTGCCCTGTTCCCGGAAAACGTACCGGGGTCACGCGTTTCGAGTGTGCTGAGTCAGTCGGGAAATTGGGAGTCCGTGGAAGCCTGCGGATCACTCGATCATGGTGCAGAAATCAATTACGCCGACGAAAGTACACGCAATTACAATTAGCTGATAACAACAAACACAGCTGTTCGGCGGCCCAGTGTGGACGCTCTTTGGTGGTTTAAACATACCGTATTGTCAGCCAAGACAGTGGATTTATATTTCAGTGCGCGAACAATTTGAAAAACTATTCATAGAAGAGTGTAGAGGGTTTTAAAGGCCAAAAAACAGAGTTACTATCGCTTTTTTTTAAATTACAATGTCAGGTGGTCTTTGACTTTATTGTCATTTTAACTATAAAAAAAAGGGTTGAACAAATTCTAAAATATTGAAAAATAAAAAGAAAACTCCCCCCTCCTAAAGGTTTATGACATTTAATATATATGTTCACGTACTCCTTTATATATAAATTTGTTTTTACCATAAATAATTTTCAAATGTGTACACTTACCTTTTAAGTTTAAGCACCTTTAAGTTTAGCATCTAAAGTTCAAAAACAAAGTTGTCAAAATTATTTGGCTGGCATAATAATATAATAATAATTTCATATCCTTATTTCAATATAATTAATTAAAAATTTCAAATCCTTACTTTAATGGATTTATAGTACAAACTGAACCAGTCAGTTATAGATACTTTGTCTGTATCACAAGTGAATAGTCAACGACATTTTAACCAGAGACGATAATCATTTACAGTTTTTAACATATATACATATACAAGGGTGGTCAAAAGTATTTTCACAAAAAAAAAGTTAAATATATTCATAATTTGAACTTACATCTTGTTAACTTTGGCATCAATGGAAAGGTAATTTAAATGCCGTTTGAATGATACAATACATTTCTTAACACATTCACTACTTATTGAAAAGGACGAATTTGTGTGAAAATGTCCTTTTTGAACTTTTTTCCTGGACTTGAAAACTTAAATTTTTTGATGCAAAAAGTTTCTTCAAACAAAAATAATAGTAACTGCAAAAAGAATTTTTCAAAAATCATTTTGCTTATATTTTATATGATTTTTTAAAGGTGACACTGTCGGAAAAAATTTGTATGAAAAAGAGAAAAATATGGCTAAAATGCATGTTTCTAAGCATTTTCAAAAAATCATAAAAAATATAAGCAAAATGATTTTTGAAAAATTCTTTTTGCAGTTACTATTATTTTTGTTTGAAGAAACTTTTTGCATCAAAAAATTTAAGTTTTCAAGTCGAGGAAAAAAGTTCAAAAAGGACATTTTCACACAAATTCGTCCTTTTTAATAAGTAGTGAATGTGTTAAGAAATGTATTGTATCATTCAAACGGCATTTAAATTACCTTTCCATTGATGCCAAAGTAAACAAGATGTAAGTTCAAATTATGAATATATTTAACTTTTTTTTTGTGAAAATACTTTTGACCACCCTTGTATATAATTATTATTTCTGATTTCAAAAAGAGATTGCGGCCGTTGTGTTGGATATTTTAATATGATTTTACTTGGTTCTTGTTGGTTTGTGCATTAAGTTTCAACATACATCATAAAAAAGCTGCTTTCAAGTAATAAGCTATTTTACAAATGTATTAAAGTTACAAAATTTGCAGTTCTGTCAGGGTTTTTGGTGCTGGGCATTTATATTCGTGATGAGGACACATTTATTTTTGGTTTTAAGCTCTCGATGGAGATTCGGAAGTTCAAAAAGGTTAATGACAAAATGAAATGAACCTCAATCAAAAAAAAAAACGCTGGTCTAACTGAAAAATATATTTTCAGGTTTTAATGAATAGTAAATCAAACTTCAGTATTAGTAATGGTAAGGGCCTTTGAGAGGGCCTGAAGAGTTCCCGAAAAAGTGCTCTTAATTGTCACCATGATTTTTGCAATCATAATTTTACCCAAGAATGGATAAAATTCAATCCGCGAATTCTTTTGTTTTAACTTGGTCTTTTGACTTTTAAGATCTTGTGATCGAAAGCTATAAGGTAAAAAACAAACTGTTTCATCTTGTTACGCAAAAAAGTTGTGCAAAGTGGCGCATATTTTACCTTTCATTCATTTTAAAAAAAAGCTTATTGTTAGACTAAAACTTTTTTAATTATGTGTATTGAAACTGCATGGCCAAGCCAAGAACAAATTAAATCATATTAAAATACCTAATACTATAGCCGCAATAGCGTCTTGAGATTTATTTTGAGTTTTATAACATAAAACTCACAAATAATCCGAATTGAATTTTGTTTTTTTTTACTCAATTATAACGATTATTACCTGAGTTTTGTAATAAAACTCTAAAAATAATTTTTACCATTGATTTATAAAAATAAAACGTACAAAATAAAAGTCATTGTGGATTAGCATACATTGACCATGAGCTCAAATCATTGATGTTCTAATTATTTTCGGTCTCTGATCTAAACACTTTTTTGAGATGAAAAAGTCTTATCTTTATTTAATATCAATTATTACAGCACTTGGACCAACTCCGTTTTTACACATATAAGTAAAGATCTGTATAACGAAATAGAAATAATATAGGTGGAAATACTTGTTCTTTTCGAGCGTTCTAGGTTGTGTTTTGATAGCTTATGTTTCTTAGAGATTGCTACCTCTCCCTAAAAAAGGGAAAGACCTTCTGCAGCTCCGCCTTGGACTTGCAGGCCTCCACCTGAGGCAGGACTTCAACGAGATTAAGCAGATATATCTGCAGCTGCTGGCGCCTTTCCTCCACAAAGACCAGGTTCATGTTGCCAAAATGTTTCTTTGGCGGAAACTCCACGGCGCTGACCACCGGATGTGTCTTCAGCAGGGTCTTGTGCAGCTTGTTGAACTCGCTGTATCGCCTGAAAAAGGTCCAGTGTTCCAAACGTTGCCTCATCGTTATGTGAACCTCATAGGTGTAGTGGGAACCAGTTCGCTGTGTCTTGGCCAGCTTCACTTGCGGAATGGTTATCAGGAAGTTAGAGCAGAGCGATGAGCTGGGATCAATGCCGGTCTCCTCAAACTGTTTTGTGAGCCTTCGGATGAGCAGGCGGTTCTGCAGGTTCAGCTCCGCCACACGGGTTTCCAGGAGAGCGCATCTTTCGTTAAGCTGATTCACCTGCTCCTCCAACGCTGACTGCTGTTGGCTGTTGGCCACGCAGTTTGCAGAGGATGATGACTTGCTCCATTGCGAAGACGTATCGCTGCGGTCTTCGTAAAGATCTGGCTCTGGAACAGCCTGTGGAAAAATGTCAGGCAGAGGCGTCTTGAGAAACTCCAACTCAGGACCAATGGGATCAAACGGACCCACAGTGACTTCATCAACAGGCGTGGCTAACTCCTGTTCGATTGCGTCATTGGAGAGTAGTTGTTGCACCTCCACCGACTGGATGGGGTTCAGTGCACTCAGTAAATCTTCTGTGGAGGTGGCGCCCTCAATGGGCCGCTCCACGGGAATGCCAGGTCGGTTTTTATGGCGCCCTATTACAGGCACTGGACTGGGGGTGAATATAATGGGTTCCTCTTTGACAGTGGCTGTCAATCTCCTGGGCGCATTTAGCTCGGTAGTGTCCACATTGAGTGCGAACAGAACATCCCTGAGGGAGTCCAAGATCTCTGGCAGCTTCTTCGCCACCTCATCGTTGAGCAGCAGCGACCAGGGTGTGTAGAAGCGATGCAGTTGCTCCTCGTCGCTTAACCAGGTCAGCACATGGCTGTGCAGGCGCCTCTCGTTCAGCGTAGAGCGAATGAAGGCACGCCCTCTGCCCACATTGGTCCAGATCTGCTTGAGGTCCATGTACCGCTGCCGTTCGTGGGGCGTCAAATGCGACTGGCAAAATTCCCAGAATGTGGTGTCATTGTTGTTGCTGCCCCCAATAGCATTTCCGGACACTATCTCCTGCATGTTCTGGATGAAATTGGCAGCGCTGAAAGAGGAGCCACTGGCCGATTGTCTCAGTCCGTAGGACAGCAGCTCCTCGAAGGAATCGCACAGCTCCTGGACGGACTCATCCCTCTCCGTGGCCAGTTCTTTTCCATTGTACTTTAGGGAGATCTGATGCGCACTTTCCTGGACACGACGAAAGATGTCCTCGCGCCGTTGGCCAAAGGTGCTGCCCGACAGTTGGCAGCGCAAGTTCCGGAAGCCAGCCTCTGTGGGCACCGAGCTGGCTGCATTTTCTGGCATTTTTTGTGGCTATTATTTAACTATCTATTGTTTTCCAATCATTTTTGTCACCAAGTGTTTGCCAACACTGTTTGGTCGACAACAAACTAAGCAACGCGACTGGTGTTGGTAAACGGTGGGCTCGTTCAGTACTGTGATAAGTGACCTTTAAAAGTAGTGACTGAGCATTCGACTCCCAGGTTTCAAAAATTGTAAACTGTTGGCTGTCTATTGTTACGAATTATCATATTTGATCTTATTAACAACTGAACGAATATACAATTATTACTACGTGGAATTTTAAAAAATGTACTTGCAAAGATAGTTATAGATCTAGACAATTCCTTGAGAAATAACTTAAGATTCGTACAGTTTCTAAAGATTTCGTTGTAAATTCGTATATCGATAGAACATCCATCCCATCGAATCGGTAATCACTTTTCGTTACTCCCTGCTGAACGCACCCTCTTTTGCAGCCCTGGCGGTTTAGCGGGCAAAAGAATGCCAAAACGCTGATGTTCGACTGCGCAGCCCTGGGAGCTAATTGCCATCCCTGCTCGGCAAATGCAAAAGAAGTTGGCTCTTTAAAAACTGTTGAAAACCTCGGTAAATCCATTTGAAAAGCCATAAAATGGAACTTCACAAGTGCTAGCAGTTGGCGAAACCTAAGCCGATCGCGTTAGACGTGCTAAAAGTGTAAGTTTGCAGCCTGGGGCAGCAACATCGTGCGTTTTCTTTTGTGTTCGCGTTCGCTGTCTGCGCAAACGCTTCATTGACTTTTCGAGCGAGTGATGTGCTTTGCACGGAAAGTGTAACCAGAATTTGGACAAATCGAGCAATGTTTATTGGCCAGATGAGTGGAATTTCGCGTGGCTGCTGTGGCTGCCGCAAAATGTTGCCGCGAAGTTGAGCCCGCGGCGGAAGTCTTTAATCGCCTTTCCCTGCCCTCTCCCCAGCGCAGCAGCTGCGTGCAAAAACGGAAAAAAATAGAGAGAAGGAGGCAAACAAAACGAACAACGAAACACTGGGAATCGGTCAGGAGTTGCGGCCCATATGGTCGAGGCTCCTGCCGGGACGGAAAAGTTCATCCAAACAAAGACCGGGAACATTCAAGTTCCCACCTTTAACTTATTACAAACACCTAGTTTCAAGTCCACCAAAGAAATGTACAACAAATACCTAATTGTTGATACCATTCCATGTATTATGTGCTTTCCCGGTGTAGTCTGTTTGGTCCTCAAAAATTCCTACATACAAATATAAAAAGATCTTAAATATCTAACAAAGTTCTTAAAACTGGCCTAAAATGATTTTATTTATTTATGTCATTCCGACATTAGGGCATTAGACGCATAATAATTTATACGTTTATTCTTTTGACAGTAAGCCATCTCTTAAAGGCTTAAGAAGAACTCGCGAAGTTTCGTACGATGCTTAATGAAATGATACTATTTTGAATTATTATATTTTCAAGAAATAGCTTTTGCAATTCACAAAAATATGCGAAATTTATTTTACCCATCTTCCATT
Source organism: Drosophila subpulchrella (assembly GCF_014743375.2). Taxonomy (NCBI): domain Eukaryota; kingdom Metazoa; phylum Arthropoda; class Insecta; order Diptera; family Drosophilidae; genus Drosophila; species Drosophila subpulchrella. Next base: position 1,463,936 of record NC_050610.1, read on the forward strand.
TCAGCCAATGCATGTTAGCGAACAAGAAGGGCAACTTGAATATTTTTTGAAGAAAATTCAGGACTTTGTCTTATAAATGATACTACCATACTGACAAGTCCAGCATCGATAGCTTCAACCGCTTATAATGAATCCGGCCGAGCTGCGTATGATGTGGATGAGTAGTCAGTACAACTCGGAGCGCATTACACTGGAAGATGCGGCCACTCTTCTGGGTCATCCCACAGTTGGACTGTCTGTCATGGAGGACCTCTCCGCCCATCAACCGACTTTGGTAAGCGCAGACGGTTTGATCCAAAAGCCAATCTCTCAATTCGAAGACTAATAAATATAATTATTCATTTAATGATTGTCGGCATTATATTTGCTAGTCCTCGGAGTCGCAAGCAAACCCAAATTCCTTAGGTTTTAACACGTACTCTTTGGGGATTGGCCAAATTTCAAAACTATCTTTTTTGTCTGTCTCAGTTAAAAATTGGAATTCGTTTACTTATTTCTTCTACTTTCTTTTCTATGATTTATGTATTGGTTACAATTTATAACTCGACACAAAAATACACAAAACCAATGATCGAACCTCAACCTGAACATCCTCCAATCTTCGAACCCATCCTGCTCAACAAAAGGAAATGAATCCGATGATGAGCCTGATGGGGGGGGATTTCTCTGGTCAGGCGGCAGCGGCAGCTGCGGCGCTGGGTGTTCAGCCAGGCACCCTGATTGCGACCAACTCAAACAACCTGTACGGATTCGCTCACATGGGCGGCCTGCAGCAGCAACTGCTTCAGCAGTCGGCGGCAGCGGCTGTCTTCCAGAACTATGCTGAGGTTATGGATAGCGATGTGGACACCGGTATGGTGGGCATGGCCGCACACGACGGAGCTCTTATGGGCGTGGGTGTTGGCGAAGCGGTTGTGGATGATGACGACCAGGTGTACGGTCAGATGGACGATGGCTACGACGATGGCGGATCGGGGCTGGAACCAAAACAGGAGATCATCAACATCGACGACTTTGTGATGATGAACGAGGACAATAATTCTTACGATGGCACCGACTTCATGACCTCCTCGGACAAGGATATTTCGCAGTCCTCCTCGTCCTGCATGACACAGTTGCCCGGAGGCTTGGGTGTCTCTGGAGTTGAGCATGATCTGCTGGTCCCACTGGCTGATGGCCTGCTGCACCACAAGCTGCTGGGCACAACTTTAGCCCCTGCGATGGCAACGCTCAATGGAAATGCCTTTGGCAACATTATGGTCAGCTCTGAAGCACCCTGTGTGAGCTCCAGCAAGCAAATGCAGCGCACGTACAGCATGGCCAAAGGAGCAAACTCCACCGCAACCACCGCCAGCTGCAGTGCCTCAACCTCCTCCGCATTGCGCTCACAACGCAAGACGCGCAAGATCGAACCCGTGAACAGGCCGGGACTGGTGCTGAAGACACCCATCGCCTACAAGGGCAACATAGACCCTTCGGTGATCCCCATACAGAAAGACGGCATGGGTAAGGTTGCTCTGCAATAGAGTGTGTCGATTTTTTATGAGACCATTGTGAGGGCGAATCGTACAACTTAAATAAGCATAAAAGTATAAATCATAATTTAAATCGTATGTAAGTTTAAAGCATCAGTTGGTTTAATACAGAAGATTTGATTGTTGTGAGATAAATTTGATCTACAACCTAATTTTATTTATGTATGTATAATCCCAGAAGCCGTTGATTTCTACTTATAAAAATTCTAAGGTTCTTTAATCAGTCGGGCTCCAGTTTAAGCTGTTTAAAGAGTAATTATTAACTTTGACACCATCAGCTAAGATATTTAATTGGTATTTGTTTTTAGAATTATTAATTGTTCGTTGAACCAATCACAAATTTGTTTTTAAAGAACACCGTCCTGCTACTCTTAAGTAGAATAATCGACTCACTCTACAACATATTAATTTCCCAGCTTTTTAAGTTTGATTTTCTCCTAGTTTTAGTTTGTATTATAATTTTTATTAAGTTAGAGTTTGTGTTGCAAGAATTTGGGTTTGTATGGCAGGGTACAAGTACGGTTGATCAGATGATGTAGCTCAATAACGTTTGAATATATTTTAACAACGCCTATTTTTCTCCGCAGCTGTCTGTAAACGTTGTGGAGCCATTGGAGTGAAGCACACATTCTACACGAAATCGCGACGCTTTTGCAGCATGGCCTGTGCCCGAGGTGAACTTTATTCGTTGGTACTGAATAGCAAGATGGAGGGAGGCCAGGCAAGCACCAGTTCTCCGATTCCCGCAGCGTGCTCGGAGGCGGCCGAAGAAGTCTTGGCTGGCGAACAGCACCAGGCCCAGTCGGATATAGAGCTTGACCTGCAGGCGGCGCACATTAAGAATGCGAATTACCGTTTCCGCATTACGGACCAATCGAAGATTACCCAGTTGAACAGCTTTGGCGAACCGATGTCCCTAGGTGGCGACGCAGCTGCCAATAATGTACAAATGGCAGCGAATGAAACGATTGCTGCCTTGAACGGTGGAGCGGTGGGAGATGCCACGGCTCCGGGAAGCGCCGAGGAAGGAGCAGCCACACCCAATTCATATCTGACCGCAGCTCCGACGCCCAAGGCCCTTCGACTTTTTAAAGACGTTTACCCTCAGGATGACCTGCCACAAATTCCCAAGTATGAGCGTCTACCAGTACCGTGTCCGCAAATGGAGAAAATTATCAGCATACGACGGCGAATGTACGATCCCACACACTCCTACGATTGGTTACCCCGCCTCAGCAAAGAGAACTTCAATGCGGCTCCTGTCACCTGTTTTCCACATGCGCCCGGATGCGAGGTATGGGACAATCTGGGCGTGGGTATGAAAGTGGAAGTGGAGAACACCGATTGCGATAGTATCGAGGTGATCCAGCCGGGCCAGACTCCTACCTCATTTTGGGTGGCCACCATCCTGGAGATCAAGGGCTATAAGGCCTTGATGAGCTACGAGGGCTTCGATACGGACTCACACGACTTCTGGGTAAACCTCTGCAACGCCGAGGTGCACTCGGTGGGCTGGTGTGCAACTCGGGGCAAGCCCCTCATCCCGCCCCGCACCATCGAGCACAAGTACAAGGATTGGAAGGACTTCCTGGTCGGCCGCTTATCCGGAGCCCGCACCCTTCCCTCCAACTTTTACAACAAAATCAACGACAGCCTGCAGTCGCGCTTCCGTCTTGGCCTGAATCTCGAGTGTGTGGACAAGGATCGCATTTCACAGGTGCGCCTGGCCACAGTCACGAAGATCGTGGGGAAGCGCCTCTTCTTGCGGTACTTCGATTCTGACGATGGGTTTTGGTGTCACGAGGATTCGCCTATCATCCACCCGGTTGGCTGGGCAACCACAGTGGGCCATAATCTGGCCGCCCCGCAAGACTATTTGGAGCGCATGTTGGGTGAGTCGTCTTCCATTTGCAATTTTATAAATACATAATACATAAATAAGTAAATGGTTTCAAAACAATGTTCCTTGAAAATGAATTATAAATTTCACAGCTTAATTGACTTCTCGTAAATTGCTTTTTAGCTGGTCGCGAAGCTATGATCGAAGTTCATGAGGACGATGCCACAATTGAGCTGTTCAAAATGAACTTTACCTTCGACGAGTACTACAGTGACGGCAAAACCAATAGCTTTGTGGAAGGCATGAAGCTGGAAGCGGTGGACCCACTCAATCTATCATCCATATGCCCGGCCACAGTAATGGCGGTTCTGAAATTTGGGTACATGATGATACGCATTGATTCCTACCAGCCGGATGCCTCAGGGTCGGATTGGTGAGCTTTTAAAGCTATTATTAGGGATAAATAAAGCCAACGTAACAATTACCTTACTCTTTCAGGTTCTGTTATCATGAAAAGAGTCCGTGTATCTTTCCGGCTGGATTCTGCTCCGCTAACAGCATTTCGGTGACTCCTCCGAATGGTTACGACTCTCGTACATTCACATGGGAGGGTTATCTTCGGGACACGGGAGCAGTAGCCGCCAGTCAGCACCTATTTCATCGTGTAGTGCCTGACCACGGATTCGAAATGGGCATGAGTCTGGAGTGTGCAGACCTCATGGACCCCCGGCTTGTCTGCGTGGCGACGGTAGCGCGAGTGGTGGGTAGACTTCTTAAAGTTCACTTCGACGGATGGACGGACGAGTACGACCAGTGGCTAGATTGCGAATCGGCGGATATATATCCAGTAGGTTGGTGTGTATTGGTGAATCACAAGCTGGAGGGACCACCGAGGGTTGCGCAGCAGCAGCCACCGAAACCTGCACCAAAGGCTAAGATACAGAGGAAACGGAAGCCCAAGAAAGGAGCAGTCGGAGGCAAGACACCAAACGACAACAACACTCAGTCGGGTAAGTTTTAATATTATCCTCTTGATGGCGGTATTGATCGAACAATTGGAACCTATCCTACATTGCACGTACTATTACAGACTAATTTATATGTTAATAGCGCCTATTATTAAAGACTAAGTTATATGTTACTTAAATTGCAGTTAAATCACGTACGATTGCGCTTAAGACCACTCCGCACTTGCCCAAACTGAGCATCAAGCTAGAGCTGAAGCCGGAGCATCACAATGCTGCCTTTTATGAGAACAATCAGCCCGAGGAAGAGGGCGAAGAGGAGGACCCTGATGCGGATGGCGATGGGGACGGAAGCACCAGCCACATCTCTGAGCAGTCCGCAACACAGTCCTCCAGTGATCAGATCGCAGGATCAGGCAGTGGAAGTGGCTCCACCTCGCTGGTAACTCTCGCCACGAGCAGCAACAAAATGGTAATGAAATCTTCCACTACTAAATCACCTGCGCCACCAACTGTGGGCCGCAAAGCTACTAGCTACATTGCGGTGAGTACTTAGTGGAATAATAGTGCGTAGAGTCATTCATCCAGAGCCATCAAGCCAGACAGCCCTGCTCGCCTGCCCGCCAACTTGCCCACCTGAAGTCCAGCTCATGCATTTAAATGAAGGGTCTAAAAGGCACAGTGGTTTTGAAATGTACATTTTGTTAGGCAGAACTTTGCAAGTCAGTGAAGAAAATATTTCCGACCCTATAAAGTTCTTGCCTTGCATTCGCAGACGACTTGATATAGCCATGCCCTCACTTCCGCCCGTCCGTCTATTCGTTTCAACGAAATGAATGAAACATGAATGAAACTTCCCCAAAAGTCGTTCTCTAGCAGGACTATTTACTAAAGCTCTCATACAATTGATCGGGAAACTGGACAAAACATTATGGCTTTGTTGTTTTTTTTTATATTCTCTGCTACTCTACAGTATAACCATTTTTTAAGATTTCCGAATAAAATTATATCTAATTCGTACGATTCGGAAAATTAAAAGGAAAATTAAACTGCGCATGATGTTTTTCCAGCAAGCTTTATTTCTTGTTCTCAATTCTTTTTTTTTTTAATTTACCATAAACATAAAGTGTATTTTACAAATTAATGTTACATTCACTAAAGTTGAAGAAAGTCAGTTTTAAAATGTTATTGATTTGATTTAAGCTAGTAAGGCGAAGAAGGCTATTTTTGGTTTAGGATTTTGATGAAGACTGAAGTGCCTTACTAAGGATAAACCACTGTGCCATGGCTCTATATCACTATTGCATAAATGTATATAACCGAAATCGTTCATATAAACGTCAATTTGTATATAATTTAGTTTACGCACTGTTATTTTTGGTACTTGCAACAACCACAACCCCCCACATCCAACCGTCCCATCATCCACCTTAACCTAAAACCCCTTAAATCCCTTGCGACATTTTTACTAATGAAGTCTGTAATTTGCCCGAATTTAGAACTCCTCAGCAACGAATAATAAGTACATTCCGCGTCTGGCCGACATCGATTCGAGTGAGGCGCACTTGGAACTGGTGCCGGATTCGTGGAATGTGTATGACGTATCCCAGTTCCTACGGGTCAACGATTGCACAGCGCACTGCGATACCTTCAGCCGGAACAAGATCGATGGAAAGCGACTGCTGCAGTTAACCAAGGATGATATAATGCCACTGTTGGGCATGAAGGTGGGGCCGGCGCTGAAAATCTCAGATCTTATTGCCCAGCTTAAGTGCAAGGTTAATCCGGGCAGAGCCAGATCCCATAAGACCAACAAATCTCCGTTTTTATAGTGCCCGGATTTACATTTTTTCAAAGCGAAACGAAAGTTATCACCGATAAAAACACACTTTTATACGTGTATACTAGTGCTTATGCATGTAGGATATATATAACGAATATATATACTAACACATATTGAAGTATTTTGTTAGCACTGGAAATCGAAACACAAACGTTGCCTAGAATGGATCAACCATCCACGATACAATTGTATAACTAACTCAAGTCTCACAGCGCGTTATTTTATACCGATTATATCGTAAATCGTAGATCGTAGCCGTATGCTCATGTTATATCAGTCAGAGTTCTATATCAACAATTGTATAGATATCATTGAATTGGGGACAAATACATTTTTTTAATCACGCGTATTTTTATAAAAGTAAAAGTAAAAACAGTGCATGCAACTCACAATATTTATATAAATATATGGGGATTGTTTAGCATGGGTTTGTAAATTGTACATAAATTCCCTCGCCGACCATAGGACCCAAAAATGTCATATTTTATATAGAACCAAGCGATTGCAAGCAACCCAGGCAGCATGTCTAGCATACATCGTTCACTCGTAAGCCGAGCGATTGGAATTCGCTCCTAGTCCGTAGGATCCTCGATTACCAGCGAACGCGCTCTCTCTTCGTTTTATTTCTTTTCGGAATCACACGTCTCTGCAAGGAGAGCATTATTGGTATAAGGCATACTTTTGAAGAAGGCACCTTAAAAATAGAATATGTATCTAGATAACCATAAGGTACCAGCTAATGTCAAAATACTTTAATAAAACCGAATTCAAAATTGCAAGTATTGAAATTACATGTATTTTTCTCTGTGTTGTTTGGATTATGTGGGGTCCAAAAGGTATGCACCTAAATCGACGGCTCCAACTGCCTTTTTCAAATTCAGGAAGTGTGACTATTAAAATGTTCTACTATTATCAGTAAAAAAAAGCATTAACATTGCATGCTAATTTTATATCAGAATTAAGCGCAGACTCAGTTTTTGAGATATGTGCGAATTTGAGTTTTCAGCACGTAAGTTAAATTTGATAATTATACCCGTTACTCGTAGAGTAAAAGGGTATACTAGATTCGTCCGAAAGTACGTAACAGGCAGAAGGAAGCCTTTCCGACGCCATAAAGTATATATATTCTTGATCAGGATCACTAGCCATGTCCGTCTGTCCGGATGAACGCTGAGATCTCAGAAACTATGGGAGCTAGGCTATTGAGATTTGGCGTGCAGATTCCTGAGCTTCTTACGCAGCGCAAGTTTGTTTCAGCAGAGTGCCACGCCCACTCTAACGCCCACAAACCGCCCAAAACTGTAGCTCTTACAGTTTTCATGCTAGAATGAAAATGTTAACTGAAATGTATTGTTCTCATCAATACCTATCGATTGACCCAAAAAAAAGTTTGCCACGCCCACTTGAACGCCCACAAACTACAAAAAATCGTAAATATGAGCGCGGATATCTCGGAAAATATCAAAGATAGAGAAATGGGATTTCAGACTTAGATTCCGTAGGCTTGAGCGCAGCGCAAGTTTGTCACGCGAATATGCCACGCCCACAAACCGCCCAAGCCTGTGGCGCCCACAATTTTCATGCTAGATAAAAAAACTGAAATGTATTGGTCTTGTCAATACCTATCGATTGATCCAAAAAAAACTTTTCCACGCCCACTCTAACGCCCACAACGCTTAAATCTGTCTACCGCCGGTAGTTGGCGCATTTCAATCTCGCTTTGCTGCTTGCATATCTCCATTTTCCTTTGGTCCCTTTAGCTGAGTAACGGGTATCTGATAGTCGAGGTACTCGACTATAGCGTTCTTCCTTGTTTTAACTGAAAAATTCGCGTTTGCAAACTTTCTAAATAAATTCGGGCTGCGCAGTCACCGCTAGAATCTACTTTGTTGACCTGTTAGATCAACCTTGCTAGTTGTCCTGATCAAGAATGTCATATTGAGTTTCTGTCACCCCCGTATACATATATACGTCGACTATGGTTTGAAAATATTAGGCTAAGATACGATCTTCTGCCAGCAGATAAGAAAGCAGATTTTGTGTGCATACATGTTTCACATTGGAGACACCAAAGATCAAAATCGGCCAAGTTAGTTAAAATTTGCAAAACCTTTATATACTTTTCCCCTATCATCATAAAATGTAGCTCCCATACTTAAACCAATACCTTCAGTACATAAGATTATATTATCAAGTTTTAACTTGTACAAATTTAAAAACCAACTTTTTCGTTTCTTTAAGACTTTTTTATATTCTGGATAATTAATACACTTTTATGACATATAGACTAAATTCTTACAGCTAAGTTTACACTGCGTTTGGTGGCTATATATTTATGCTAGTTTTTGATTAAACATTTTAAACACGCACTCCAAATGTCAAACTTGTATTCGTATCTGTATAACAACAAATAGATGATCAAATCTGATGTGTGTGAGAGTGTATTAATGTTGGAAAATAGTTGCCATAACCGATAGAAAAAGAAAAGAAAAGAATAACGCAAAAAAGTATAAAAAGGATCATGTACAATACAAATTAAGAGCGAGTGCTTATATACAGAGTGTTTGTGTCTAGTTTTTAACTAAGTCTAAGTGTTGTTTTTTTCCGGTTGTAGTTGCATATTTATAAATATTTTACGCTTAAACCTAGATTTAAAGTTGAGGCGTAGCTTTTCTTTGAATACAAAGAAACCATGCTTTTTAGAGAATTTTTAACTTTCCGCTTATCATTCTCGTTTATCTAAAAAGGCCTCAATAACAACTTAGTGTAATAAAATACTAACATTTACAGCGATTCGTTTTGAAGAGAGATAATAAATAAACTAAGAGCTTTTCCAAAAATATCAAAACGGAAGGATCGTAAAGTGGTTGTAAAGCAACGAGGGTCAGATGTCTAAAGCCTCGAGTTCAGTAAACTAGTGGTTCTAGTTCCGGTTTCGTTCCTTCAGTAATTTCGTAAAACCGGAATAGAAGTTTCATTTTTAAAACAAATACAAGTAAACGTTAACCTATCAATTCCGATTCCACTACAATTCTTGGGAATGAAATTGGTAACATGGCCCTCTGCTTTGATTTCGCAGCTTCTCTGGACATTGTTTGTTGTTTACAAGTTGGTTTAAATTGCGTTTAAAATAAATACTACACTTTTAGCAGGGATAAAATTATGTTTACACAGCTGCTAACTGTCCTGGAGGCGGACTCTCCTCCGAACTTTCTATTTGGGTCTGCTGCCCATCTTCCTCGCTAGGTCGCCGCTTCTTCAGAGGCGGAGTTTCCCTTTCAATTGCGGGAGTTGGGATGGCTGTTAGCGGCTGTTCTAGAATGCAGGCGGGTCTCTTCTGGCCGGGACTGCTGTTGGAGACAGGTTCATCGACTCCATTAACAATCTCGGTGACTATGTGAGCCTCCAGCGATGGCGGGAGCAATGGTGACAATGGAACGGCATTCAGATCACAGGCATCCTCATCTTCATCATTGTAGTTATCCGCCACATTGCCAAAGAGATCACCGTGCTTATTGTGGCCTCTTTCTTCCTCCTCGTCGTCGTCATCGCTGTAATCGTTGTCCCAGAAAACCTGAGCTCCTGGAAACACATACGAATAGTTGTTGGTGTGGGAATAGAATGTTCCAGGTTGCAGACGCTCTGCTGCTGTTTGTCGCTTTCCCCTCTGTTGCGGAATGGGCGTAAGACTGGGCGCCACTGTCTTCGTCTCCTGGACCAGATTGCTGGGACGCACATAGCTGGGAGTGGCTTCGTTGTCGCACTGCTCGATGCCGCTGTCCTTGGAGGAATCGATGGAAAGATGGCGATAGCTCTCAACCGTTGTTGACGGGGCTCCGACAGCCAAGCGATCGCAGCTGAGGGCGGTTGTCTCATTCAGCTCCACCAGAATGTCTGTTTTAATGCGTTCAATGGCTGCTGCATCGGCGGCAGTGGAACGCTTGCCACTCGTAAATGTGGAGGACTCAAAGCCACTGTCCGAGCAGGTGCCTGCAGAGCCCAGAATGTAGTCCGCCGAACTATTGGACTTGAGGGATTGCGTATCAGTGTCCAGTTGCGATTGCTGCTCGCTCTCCGAACTGCAGTGGCGGTGGTGGTGAAGGTGGTGGCTGGCATGATGATGGTGATTATGATGATAGTGCTCTGGAGGCATCAACTCCTTGCTCTCGCTAAGCACTGACTCATCGCAGCACAGCTGCCGCCAGCATTCGTCGTTGCCCGACAGCCTGTGGCAAATCTGGTTGATGATCACGTCGGAGTCGCCCAGCAGCTCCACGTCAAATTTCAAGTGATGCAACTGCTCCCGATTAATAAGGATCTGCGGCACCGTGGCCGGGATACTGCTGGGAATGTGGGCGACGGGTCGCACCTTTAGCGAGGAGCCGATCACGATCAGCAGATCACACACATCCTTGTCGGTGGCCATTACCGTGTGGTACTCGTCCGGCAGACCTGTTGGTAATAGGAAAAGCAAACACAGGATATACCAATTAGAGAATTGGCCTTTATTGTATTTCAAATACTTTATCTCGGTTTAAATGTAAAATAAAATGTGGTTAGTTCTGAAATAAACACTGATTGTTGCCTTGAAAGATTTTGCTTTTATTAGTCAGATTAGATGTAAAATATAAAAACACAATATGCAAACGACACCTACCCTCGCCGAAGAAAACAATGTCCGGCTTCATGATGCCATTCTCGACCAGCTGGCGAAGTTCCTCCTCGGTAACGGCCACGGAAGCGTCTACGCTCTGCTCCTTATTGGGCTGGCATTGTGGGCACACCGGAATTCTCTGGGCAAAGATGTCCGCCCTCAGGGCGTCAGCGTTGCACTTGAACCGGCACTTGGTGCACGAGGCCGTTGAGAAGGAGCCGTGGCACTCGATCACCCGCTGTATGCCCGCCACCCGCTCTAGGGTGTCGATGTTCTGAGTGTAGTTGCGCAACAGTTTGCCCTTGGTCTCCAGCATCTTTATGAACCGATGGCAGGGCGAGGGCTGAAACTCGCCGGGATATATCTCGCGGGCGAACTTGTAGAACGGTCGCGGATCCCGCTTGAAATAGTTGATATCAAACATGGCCTGCGGGTCCGGTAGATCGGGAAAGTCATGGGCCAATCGCGCATATATGCCGTTGGTGGAGCGAAAATCCGGGATACCGCAGGACACGGATACCCCGGCTCCCGTAAGCACAATGATTTTTTGCGATTTCTTAACCAAACTGATGACATCGTCGAATGTGTTTACCGAGGCCAGCTTGTTGCGCCGCTTGGGCTCATTCAACAGGTGGGCTAGGTAGTCCCACAGCACGGAGTCATCGGTGTCAGCCGCCAGCCCGGTGGCAAAGTGCGGCATGATACTAGCAATGACCTGGCGGGGCACACGGCCCGTATAGAACTCTCTTTGCAGCCAGCGCAGCTTCCAGTCGGGACCTACGGAAGAGGAGCAGTCGGAGCTAGAGTCCTCGTCCTCGTTGCTGGTTCCGGTGACCTCCTCCTCATCGTCCTCCTCTTCGTCGTCGTCTTCTTCCTCCTCCTCGTCCTCCTCTTCATTTTCACTCGATGGCTTAGCGAGATTTTTGGTTTCTTGCTCCAATTTGGCGCCAATTTCTTGTTCTTCCCTGGCAGCCAATGTTTTTGTTTTGATTTCACCATTTGCTTTGCCAGCTAGTTCGCTGGTAGCTGTTGTTGCTGCTGCTAGGTCTGCCTCTGCCGCCGATTCTGCCTCGGTCGACGTTGTGGCCAGAATTTCGGCGCCAAAATCAAATTTGGGGGGCGGATAGAATTGCGGAGCGTCTGGCACCTGGTCGCCCAGATCCTTGGCCTTAATGTGGCCCAGGCGAATTTCCTCGTAGTTTTCCATCATTTTTCCCCAATACACGCGCGCGCGCACACGCACGCAACACAGACTCACAGAGAGAAAACTCTCGTCGTTGCTGCTGCTTCTTCTTCTTGCGCGAGTGTTTCCTCGGTCTCTCTGCTTTGCACTCTCGCCTCGTCCGTTTTCTCCGCTCTTTCGTTGGTACACACAAATTTTTACGTCGTCAGCTTCGCACCCATTTGGCTTGATTGAAAAAATTCTCCAGCGATCGTTTGGCGGCGAATTTTTCACCCAACTCGACTTTATTTCACGTAATCGCACGAAATTTAAATTTTAAAAAAATTTCCACTCCATTTGGTTGCGACTTTTTCGTAATTTTTTAGCGTAATTTCTGGAAAATTTTCCGATGAAAAAGCAAGATGGCACACGTAGCTGCGCCTGTGTGTGTATGTGCGCTGGTGGAAGTGAGTTCGGGTGGGACCCTGACTCGTCGTGTTGAATGTGCTAACGCCTTTTCGTATGGAAATGGTCGTTACCGTGACTCATTTTGGCATATTTCTGGTATTTTTGGCGTTTTCCGGGTGGGATTACGTGTGCTACAGTGGGCACTTTGAAAAGAAAGATGTAGATTAACTTATTTTGTAAAAATATAAAATGCAATATTCGAATTTAAAGTAATGTATAAAATACTTTTAATTTACCTGCTAGATTCCTAGACAAATTCTGAATTACTAAATATTTCTTTAGTTAACATATAATATATACTTCATTTTAAAATAAAAAAACCTTTTTAAGACATTTAAACATAACTTCCAGACTATTCTTCCAATGCCAATGCCTACTGTTCACAACTCGGCCGCAATTTGAAGTATTTCTTTCGGTACCTATTGCTTGAGGTTCCACCGGCGCACTTGGTCACACTCGCTAACCAATATGACTTGAAAATATTGTCATAGATACATTGTTAAATAAATAAATAGTTTGCACAGCTACGATGTACAACTATTTTAGTTTGTAGGGGGGATAAGGTGCAATAGAAAATGGACAACTTAAATTTATACGAAGTTCTAGGAGTGGCTCCGGACGCAAGCGACGAGGATATAAAGAAGGTAACTGCCCCATTTCGATTTCCTGGTAAATAATTTGGATTCCCCCCTTTTTCGGATGCTTCAATAGAACTACCGCAAATTGGCCAAAGAGTTCCATCCAGACAAGAATCCCGATGCGGGCGACAAGTTCAAGGAGATATCCTTTGCCTACGAGGTGCTGTCCGATCCCGAGAAGCGGCGCATCTACGACCGTTACGGCTTGAAAGGTCTGCAAGAGGGCGCCGAGGGATTCTCGGATGCCTCCGATTTCTTTGCCCAGTGGTTTCCCTTTGAACGAGTCTCTCCAGGGGGGAGATGCAGGCGCGACGGCAAGGTCGTGGTAAAGGTGGAGCTGACGCTGGAGGAGATCTACGTTGGCGGCATGAAAAAAAAAGTGGAGTACAAGCGGCAGAAGCTGTGTTCCAAGTGCAACGGCGACGGAGGTCCAAAGGAGGCTCGCGAGAGCTGCGAAACCTGCGGCGGAGCGGGCCGGGCCGCCGCCTTTACCTTTATGGGTCTCAGCCCCTTCGATGCGGTATGTATGGGTTCTGGGAGTCGGCATATGCATTTGAATTTGTAAACTTCTTGGGTAACTTGTTTTTAGCACCAGAGTAAGAGTTAGATACGAACAATAGTTTATTCTAGAAACGTAAGCACTTGCTTAATTATACGCTTTATAGCAATCTCCTATCCGTGCTTATAAAGTGAGTTAACAATTGAGAAAAAGATTTATAAAGTTCAAATGAAATACCAAAAAAATGTTGGCCTTTTTGCATCATTACCTCTTTGACTCTTTTCAAGTTTTCCCTTAGCTCATATTTAATCTTAGTGATATAAATACGAATATAAAATATGCCTTAAAGCCTTAAATGCCATTGCTCACCGTCTAAAACTTATTTTTTCTACTTTTCCTTTAAGTTATGCATTTGGGATACCAAAGGAATATATTTAATGCCCTTAAAAATTTAATACAAAAAAAGACCGCCCTAGTGTACGTAGATCAAGCTTTAAAATTTCCCTCCTCGGACGTCAATGTCCTACAGCTTCCTATCGGAACAATCGGATATATCTTTAAAAATTTTAAGATATTTCACGAAGTCTAAAATCTATTGACATGAATCTTTGCAAATCTTATTTTAGTATGTACTTAAGCAATATGCAAAAAATGCATCAGCATTATAGCAATCCTTTTTTCAAGGGAAAATGCAAAGTAAAAAAATGTAATACTTTTAATAAGCCAACCATGGCGCTTCCGATTTGCCACCAAACAAAAAAGTAAAGTTGGCCCTAACATTTAAAAGACACACTTATATTTTGAATCACTTGCTCAAAAACTGAAAAGAAGACAAGAGAAAACTGTAACTTTTAATGAATGGTCAGATTTTAAACATTTCTGGCATGTAGATGGATATTAATAATGAGAACAAAATCGTATTTAAATTTTTACAAAATATTAAAAAATGTGGGCGCTAGACGGGTTTTAGCTTTATGGGCGATTGTAGGCGTGGCACCCTGTGGAAATAAACTTGCGCAAGAACTTTCCCAACTTTTATAGTTTCCGAGATCACAGCGTTCATACGGACAGACGGACTTAGCTAGATCGACTCGGCTAGTGATTATAAAAGGCGTCCTTCTACCTGTTACATACTTTCCGATGAATCTGGTATACCCTTTTACTCTTCGAGTAACGGGTGCAAAAAGTGAAAAATATAGCCCGAAAGCAATTTTTTAAACAATTAAACATAAATAATCATAAAAAATATAATTAAAGGAATTTTTGAAAAATTCTTTTTGCAGTTACTGTTAGTTTGCCCAGCGCATAACCTAAAGCGCTTTCAAACCCTAGGTAGCTACACACTTCCGAACCTTGCGGCCATTCAGGACGTAAGCATTCAAAAACTACTATGTTTCTTGAGAAGAACAGAATACTTCGCGAAGGCAGATAACCCATGAGCTAGGGAAACGGATCTTTCAGAGATCATGTGGTATCACAAGGGGCCCATTGTGGCCTAAGTGAGGGGACTAATATTTAGTCTCCAACCACTCCTACCTAACCTAACCTAACCTACTGTTAGTTTATATACATTTCTTGCGTAGATTTGGTAAGCCGCCTTACTTTCAATGTTCCTGTTAGACTACTGCGAAACTACTATCCTATAAACTTGCCACGATGTTCATCTAATTTTAGTCAGCATGAGCCTTTTCGCGTTCTTTGTAATAATTATTACAACCTATATCATTTAATTTGTTCCTCAACCTCTATCCCTGTATTAAAAACTAAAATCTTAGCTCATTTGCTTCAGTCTTGTTGATCTATGTTTTGTCCTGTCTTTGTTTGTTCTATGTACCTTCCTCGCGAACCGTATTTGCACGAAATAAAAATGGGCCCGCGCGTAACAAGCACGTGCTTGGTGTCGTTTGGGCCACTTGTTTGTACTGCTCTTAGTGCATCAACGTTCAACAAATTTAAAAAATTTAAAAAATGATTTATTTCAAGCCTAGAAAAAAAGATTACAAAGTAGACTTTCACAAAAAGTCATATTTTTCAAAAAGTGCTAAATGGGTTAAGAAATGTCTTGTGTTATTCAAACGCAATTTAAATGACCTTTCCATTGATGCCAAAATGTATATGTAGTAATTTCAAATTATGAGTGTATTTAACTTTTGTTTCGTCAAAATAATTGTGACGACTAGTGTACATCCCTAGAATCCTCATGCTTAATTGCAGCGCAAGGCTGTTACAGTCGAGTGCCTCGCCCACTCTAAGGCCCATTACGCTATAATCTGTCTAGCGCCAAAATTTTTGAATATTTTGCTCCAGTGTAATTCTAAATTAATAATTATTTTTAATATCTATCTAGACGCTAAAGATCTAACCAATCTCAGAATATCTTAAAAAGTTATGGGGAAATGAGTTTAAAGACCTGCCATGTGCAGTGGTGTCACTTCCCGCGTCATTCGCTACAGTACAGGAAATTTTAAAAAGTAGAATCTCTTCTAAGGCGTTCCATCTTTTTTTCAATAGTTATTTTTGCCATGCCAATTCGTTTCGTACCATTTTTTAATACTTTGAAGCAACCGTTAATTTGAATCATAATAGGTTTCAGACAAACAGCTTTTATAAAGTTAGTAAGCAGAACTATTTCAACTTACAAGAAACAAGGACGTAAGCCAATTTCGGGAAACCAAAGTTTTAATACCCTTAAAGATTTTACGAATTCAAATCGTAAACAAGAAAGGAAGTTAGCTTCGGCAAGCCAAAGCTTATATGCCCTTGCAGCTATAATTATTAAATTTAAAAACACAAAAAATGATATTCCCAATAGTATAAGATAATATGTCAAAAAACACCGAAGCTATAATTTGTTTCATATTATTTTCCTACCAATTTTCCGATCGTTCTTATGGCAGCTATATGATATAGTTGTCTGATTTTGATAAAATTAAATTCGAAATTCAGAACTAATTAAAAAATGTTATTTCCAAGCGTAGGAGGTTATATGTTAAAAAACACCGAAGCTATAATTTGTTTCATATTATTTTCCTACCAATTTTCCGATCGTTCCTATGGCAGCTATATGATAAAGTCGTCCGATTTTGATAAAATTAAATTCGAAATTCAGAACTAATTAAAGAATGTTATTTCCAAGCGTTGGAGGTTAAATGTTGAAAAACACCGAAGCTATAATTTGTTTCATATTATTTTTCCACCAATTTTCCGATCGTTCCTATGGCAGCTATATGATATAGTCGCCCGATTTCGATAAAATTTAATTCAAAATTCAAAACTTATTAAAAAATGTTATTTCCAAGCTTAGGAGGTTGTATGCTAAAAAACACCAAAGATATAATTTAAAAAAATTTTTTCTTCCGATTATTCCTATGGGAGCTATAAGATATAGTTGTCCGATCCGGCTGGTTCCGACTTATATACTACCTGCAAAAGATATAAGTATTTTGGGAAAGTTTCAGCCCGATAGCTTTAAAACTGAGAGACTAGTTTGCGTAGAAACGGACGGACAGACGGACATGGCTAGATCGACTCGTCTAGTCATGCTGATCAAGAATATATATACTTTATGGGGTCGGATACGTCTCCTTCACTGCGTTGCAAACTTTTGACTGAAATCAATATACCCTCTGCAAGGGTATAATTATATTTACTGTAGGCAAGGAAGACAGTTTTAATAATTGTATTTTGTTTCAGACTTGTCCGGCTTGTGACGGCCGGGGATTCACCATTAAGGATGACAAGAAGTGCAGTCCTTGTCAGGGCAGCGGTTTTGTGGAGCAGAAGATGAAGCGGGACCTGGTCGTTGAGCGGGGAGCACCGCACATGCTGAAGGTTCCCTTCGCCAACGAGGGTCATCAAATGCGAGGCGGCGAGTTTGGGGACCTGATTGTAGTCATCGCACAACTGGAGCATTCGCTCTTTCAGCGCCGCCATGCTAATCTGTACATGCGGGATCTTGAGATAAACATCACGGAGGCGTTATGCGGCTACACACATTGCTTTAAGCACCTGGATGGACGAAACGTATGCCTGCGCACCCAGCCGGGCGAAGTGCTGCAGCACAACCAAATTAAGATGGTGCGGGGCGGTGGGATGCCTGTTTTTAACAAGGCCACCGACAGCGGAGATCTCTATATGAAGTTTAAGGTTAAGTTTCCTGACAACGACTTTGCCACGGCACCGCAGCTGGCCATGCTGGAGGATTTACTGCCCCCCAGGCAGCAAATAGTGATCCCCAAGCACGCCGAGGAAGTGCAGATGACGGACTACAAACCGATGCCGCGGCAACAGGAAGACGAGGACGGACAGTCGCCACACTTTGAGGGCGTGCAGTGCCAGACGGCTTAGTGCCTGTGGTTGTGGCTCCTGCAGGCGCGGTTTCTCTGTCTCGATCTGTGGCTGATACTGGGCACTTTCGGCGTAGATGAAGTCTGCTTCCTGGTGCCGCTCTTTGTCTTGATATGCATAGTATTATTTTTCATACAGGAATGTTTGCTGTGAAAAGCGCGTGATCTAAATTCGTAGTATACGTCATTATCCGAGACTAAAGCTTAGCTGATCTGATCTTCAATGGGAGTGTCATAATTACAGTAGCCACGCTAAATTAACTGTATGCTAAAACTATTAACTACATATTTATTGTTATTTTTTAGATGTACTCTTGCCCTAATTACCCCTACCTAACAATAAACAGATACGCAATAATCTCACTATAAAAGGCTCCATCTTTTATTAGGTTCTTTAAAATCGGTATTTAAGTGTATTCAGACTAAAATCTTAGTAAGAAAAACAATTTTTGTGTAGATATATAAACAAAGTATACCAATATTTAAGACCCCCGAGATAAATTTAGTGGAATATACAATAAGGCAAAAAATATTTGCTTGTCCCTTCAAATTTTTCCAAAAATGTTGGTGTAACCAAATATTGTAAATTATGTTTTATTGAAATTGACAATAATATGATATAGTTGAAGCACGTGTACTTCCATCGTTAAGGCTAATCGCTTTCAGTAGACTCCTGAGAGTCATCACTGGATGTCATTTCGTCTGATTGAGCGCCATCTGACTTTGTCAAATCTAGAGGTGACTCTTTGGATTTTGGTTCGCCAATGGAGGCATTCAACGCTTTAAATGTCAGTGATTGAAAATGTGTATCTGCGGCTCCCTGTGGTAGCATATGCTTGCGGAAATCGTCGATACTTGTGATTACCTCAGCGTCAACGTTGATACTACCCATCGGGGGATCTTCTTTGGGCTTGCTCAGATCTAGAGCCGAGGTCGAAGAGGAACTGTCCATCATTTCAATGGGCAGCAGACTTTCTAGCATGTTCTCCTCCGTGTCCATGGGATGATGCTCGGCTATCTTCTCCGGTGGCATGGCGACCATTTCACCCGTGCGCATACCCTTGGAATCGGCCATCTGATCCGCACTCACCTTCATCAAGGTCAAATATTGGTTATACTTGGCGTAGTTGCGCCTCCCAGTCTCATCGTTCATCAGCACCTGGGCCTGATTGTGGGACCTGTCTCGGATGGCCTTCAAGCGGATGTGCTTGGTGATGTCCCAGCGCCAGTTGGAGCGATAGGCGCAAAGAGAGCATTCAAAGGGTTTTCTGTTCAGATGGCCAACGATGTGGACGTGGAAGCGCGAGGCCGTAGCTGCCCAAAATGTGCAATGGGGACACTTGAAAACCTTCTTCAAAGGCGACGTATCATCGGACTCCTCTGGCAAGACCTCAGTGACCTAAAACAATGGAGATTGAGTAAATATTCAGCCAAATATCAAGAAAATTGAGTTTAAAGTAAAATGTACCTCTCCATAGCCAGGAGCTGTCTCCACACCGCAATAGCTGAGATCAGTGGGAGCACTGGGCAAGTCATCATCCTGAAGATCCATCTCCCCGTTAAGAACAGCCTGTAGATGAGTAGTGTTCCGCAAAGCAGGAGCACACACTTGCAGATGATTAATCAATTCGATGGCATTGGCCACCTTCTTTTGGCAGTGGGAGCAAACGATCTCCGGGAGTTTCGAAACTGGAGAATCTGGTGCTGTAATCGGAGGACCCCTTTTGTTCGTTTCTGGCTTCTTGGAGCTAGTTGGCTGTTGATCCAGGTTGTTCTCTACCTCATCCCGGCGTTTGGTGCCCGTTTGGTGACCCACAGTAGGCACATGATGGTTTAACTCGTGTATGGTCAGCGATTGCTTGATATCCGTGCTGAAGTCACAAGCCGAGCACTTAAAATGTCCATGGGCACCATGATTTTTGGTGTGGCGGTCGAGGTTCCACTTGTAGGGTGTGTGAAAGTCACATGAGCTGCACTTGATCAGCGGCATGGAGTGGTATTTGACGTGCTTCTTAAATCTGGAACGGATAGGGGTACTATAGGAGCACTTCTGGCACTGGAACTGCTTCTCGCCCGGCGGCAGCTCAAAATTATCCGGCGAGGGACTCTTCGAAGCCTCCTCGGAATCGGAGCTGCTATTATTCTGGTCCATTTTCAGGGACTCCGATTGCTTCGAAGGCATCAACTTGGCCTGGAACTCAAAGGCCATGGAGAAGATGTTATCGTTGTTGTCGACGATCTGCTGCAGCTGCAGCATCTCCTGCTGCCGGCTGTAAGCCTGGACACTGGCCAACAGCTGCTGTTCCTCCTTCTGCAGCTCGATCTTGAGCTGTTCCAGTGGCGGTCCATTCTGCAGCATGCGCAGCAGGCTGGGATTAACGCACGGCCCAGTTGTGGCCTGCATTTCAATGCTCTCCTCCAAACGTCTCTTGCGCACCTCCCTGGAGAGGTTTCGCTTGCCCCGCAGTTGACCTCCAGATCCTGGCACTCCGCCCCCATCATCGGAGCAGCCGTGCACCATTTTCATGTGCCTCACCAGCTTTTGGAAATGTCGCGAGGCGTATAAGCAGAGCTTGCACTCGTTGATCACAATCCGTTCGCCATGGACGTCGCGAAGGTGGGACAGATGACAACGAGGATTTTGGGTGAAGAAGGAGCACTGGTTGCAGCTGTAGTTGCGTCGAATCTTGCACTGGGGTAGCTCTTCCTCGTTGTTCGAAGGATTACCTTCTTGCAGTGCACCTTCCACTTTTTCCTGGACCAGGTCGGCTGGAGCTGCAGCTCCCACGGGAACCGAACCGGGCAATGGAATGGGATACATCAAGTTGCTCACCCTATATTGCTCCAATTGACGCTCCAGAGTATTTATACCCAACAAAGGCTGCAAACCTTGAGTTGTAGGTAGACCCACATCCTCCCCACCTTCCAATGCTGTTTGATACAGCGGTACGCCATTAACCAAGCTGCGCACCACCAGGTGATTCCCCGAACGCTCCACCATGGATGGTAACTCCATGACTTGACAAAATGTGAAGAAACCAAAATTTTCCTCCTTTTTTTCACAGAACACTTTCCTTACTTCCCGTACGAGAGCTGCCGTAAGACTGAGCCATTTTTTCGGTGGTCGGGTTTGACTTGTTTCCGTTCTTTCAAGGGCTACTATGCTCACTGGATAGCAGTGTTTTAAGTCACTTTTAGGCTTAGTTATAAAATAGTTAAAAGTTAGTTATGAAATATCCCTTCTTGTTCGATTTTCTGCAAATAAGCAAAAACAGCTTAAAAAGTCTGCCAACTATTGTAAAGCGGTAGATTTAAATATCAATGGTAAACATTTGAAAATAACATTTAAAAATAAGAATTGAAAATACAAAGTACGTGTACAAAATAAATTTCATTTTATTTAAATTGGCTACCCTATTACGATCAACACTTTTATTACGTAAAATTAAACCTGTTCTTGTCCATCAACGAAACTAAAAATAAATTTCTTGTTATATAACTAACAAATTTTAAATATTTATTTTATTTCTTAAAAACAAATTTTCTTAACCTTATGTTTTAGTTCCAGGGGGTGTTTTATAAATAAGTATGCTTTACAAAATTGGTTCTAAAAACTCAACGAAGTCCTATTCATGCTCACTGTCTGGTTCACTAGCAAAATACGTTATCGCTTCGGTTCGAACATTAGCTTCTATCGTCTAAAAGTTAGTGCTTAAAGTGGTTCAGTTCCGGAGTTGTTTGTAGCCCTGATGCTAACACTATCCTTTTGTAAAAATCGTATAGCTGAACTTAAAACTGAATTCAACATCTTACAATTGTGTGGTAGTTTTACTAAATCAACAGCTAAATGCACATCGCCATTTTGAATAGTTGTTTACCTTTCTTACAGTTTCTTAAGAATCCTTTTTTTTAATTTAACCCAAGCCGCCTTAGCACTGCGCTTATCGTTTTAATCAATTTCGGGTCCAAATATTAAACATTTTTCTTAATTTTCAAGACCGTATAAGATTGAAACTTATAATTTGTTTACATTTTGTTATTTATTGCATATGCACAGTAAGTATATACATATTAAAAATGGTTCATTTCAGGAGTCAAGAGTAACGAACCCTGAAAAAAAATTGTTTTTTGTGCTAATAGTAAGTTGACTTATAAAATATTGTATAACATGCATACACCCTGTAATTAATTAATGATAGCCCATAAATAATTACACCCTATTTATTCTTAAACAGGATCACTAGCCGAAATAATTTCAACATATCCGTCTGTCTGCCCGTATACAAGTCGAGACCACGGAAATTATTAGACATATTCTAGTACTTTAGGTAAGATAAGATTTTAAGTTGCAGGCTAAGACCTTCCAAATGGAACTCTGCGAAGTTTATTAATGACCTGATATTTCCAATACATCTTCAAAGGCTGCTACGGCAGGCAACTCTTCCTCTGCCTGAGATAAATGGAGGGGTAACAGCATTATCCAAAGCTTTGGATCTGTACCCAACTCCTGGCTGGTAAAGTTGAACAGAGGCGGCAGCGGATAGTGATTGGGCATGCGCAGCCCCAGTGACTCCATGATGCGCAGTTCATCGTAGGAGCAGTGACCTAAAGCCACCATTGGCGGTATTCTAGCAGAGGACTCGTACACCAAACAGGAATTCAGCAGATCCGACAGGTCTTGCGGCACAGCCACATTCAGTAGCAGGTCCCAGCTGGGCCGGCTGGTCCTAGGATGCTGGAAGTCCCCACACTTTGAAAGGACTTCAGGAGCCCGTTCCAAGCCCTCGGCACCCAGCAGATTGACGATAACCCGTAGATGCTTTCGATCGTGCTTGTGGCCCGCAAAGAGGGGGGATCCTTTAAGTAGCTCCGCCAGAACGCAGCCAGCACTCCAGATGTCAACGGCGCAGCCATAGAGTTCACACTTGGCGAAGAGCTCGGGAGCACGATACAGCCTGGAGCAAATATAAGTCAGGCTGGGCTCATTGGGAACCAGGAGCTTGGCGCTGCCGAAGTCACTCAGCTTGAGCACCATCTTCTGGTTGTCCATCAGCAGGTTCTCGGGCTTGATGTCCCGGTGGCAGATGCCGAAGGAGTGGAGATAACCCAATCCCCTGAAGATCTGATACGAGAGTATGCGCACATAGATGAGCCTCTCCGCGGGCTCCAACTGCTGCAGGTGATGGTTTATATAGTCCAGCAGGGTCATCGGCATGTACTCCATAATCAGCATTATGTAACTCATTGGGGGAACACCCAAAGTCACGCACGAGTGCATGATGAGCCGAATGATGTTGTTGTGGTCCATTAGCCTCCCCATTATCTCTGCTTCCCGCTGGCACAACTTCGGATTGTAAATGGTCTGCTTCACGGCCACCAACTCCTCAGAGTCGTCCAACCGGGCTTTGTATACCCGTCCAAAGGACCCACTTCCTATCAGTTCCTTAATGTCAATCTTTGCCAGAACGGGCTCCGAACTGAGGCGACCTATGGCATATGCCGTGACCACCGAGTCGTTAGGGATGATTAGGGGGATGTGATCCGTCCGCTGAGAACAGTGTTTCCCGGATTTCTGCTTGTTTTCTTTATTCGCTGGCGGTAAAAAATGGTGAAATTACCGTAAGGAGTCATAAATGGAGACTCTAAAGATATCGCATTTCTCACCCATTTTAAAAAGTACTCTCGAATAAAAAAAGGGACAAAAATTGTTTAGATTTATTTGTACAAAAAAAGTAAATTATGATTCAAAATGTATAGAAGGAAAAAACAAACGTCAATTTTTTTGTGGAACGAATGGGTATTGCCACCTAGCTGGTTCGGAGAAGGAGTAGTGTTGAAAACTAAAAACATAAAACCCTAATTAAGTTCAAAAGTATAAAAATGATATTTCACAAAAATAAAAACTTTTGTGAAGTGGGCTCTAATTATAAGCAATTCTTTATTAATGAATTGGAATTAGAAACGAGTAGTAATATAATAGTTAAATAAAACTAAAATTCTAAAGTTAGGGGTAATAACAGAGAAGTGGCACAAAAATGTTACAAATTCTAGACTGGGCCAATATAAAATGTACACGAATGTGCGAGTAAAATAATCTAGCTGGGATATGTACAACTGAAACATATGTATTTCTCCTTTTAAATAAACGTTGATTGTGTGCTCGTTTATAGCTGTTGAAATTGCATTAACACAAAATGTAAAAAGGGGAAAAGAACTCAATTATTCGACACATTTGTTTCGATTTCGTTTTGCCAGCGGAAATCCAAAAGTGGATTATGTTTATGGTGCAGCGACTTTAATGCGATAAAAAGTCGGTCGTCAGTTCCCTGTCTCTGTCTCTCCCTCCTGGACCTCTCTGTCGCTCCTTTGTTTTTGCAAGAACTTTTACACCTCCTCTCGCCCCTCCGCCAAAGTTTATGGGCCATGCGTTTGCGGAAATGTCGCCTGCCAGTGAATTCTCGCTTTTACTCTGCGGTTCAGAGTTGGAATTCATGTAATTCCATTAACACAGACAACTTCCGCTAGAAAAGAAAATGGACGAACACTCACACTAATGGCAATTCGGGTGTGAGTGCTTGTGTGTGTGTGTTTCGGGGGTGGTGTGTGGGCTCCAACGGATTCTGTGAAGAATCTGTCACTTTGCGTAAAATGGATAAGAGATTATAGATCACTCTATAAATGAAGATAATTTGAAAGTTTGTTTGTAATATTAAAATTTGCAATACATTTTAATTTTAATCTTAATAAAACCATTGAGAGCGTTGCATTCAACAAATTCAGTGAATTTTATTGAAAACATGTATACCTTGCCCAAATGTAGAAATAGTAAACTAAACGAGTTTGTATATATTTTTTTTAGAAACACTTGTAAATATCACTCACAAGTATTTAGCATCTCTATCTGTAAGTGCCTAACCTAAATTCACACAACTTCCCACTATATTTGCATCCTTTTAGCACAGCCTCTGCGACATTAAAATTAAATTCTAAGATTCAAATGGCATATTTTACGATGGTATAAATCTGTAACCGAGCAACAGGTTCTCATCAGTCCCTCACCACCACCACCACTTTCCGAAAAATCTCCATAGGAAGCAATGAAAAACTTCCAAACGGAAATGACTGTCAGGCCGAAAGTGCGGAGCTTTGCCCATCCGGGCAGACATTTAGGACATCCGTTTAAACAGCATTTTCTCCATCCTCCATTTTCTCTCTATATCTATCCATTTTCGGCTTTTAGGGTTTTATATCTTTTTTCGGGGGAAAGCATATATTGCAATGCGGGTTTCTGGGGCGCTCCGCCATTATAATTACAAAGTGGCTGGCTCAGATGGGTTCAAATGGATGTGCTCGATGTGTACCGGAACATTTTGCCAGCTCCATGCAAATTTGACATCTATCGCATTTATCAAAAAGGGCTTAATGAACCTCAACTCTTTGCCAATGCGTTCATAAATCAAACCGCACATGTGGCCACTCAAAAAGTTTACTCCTTCAGCTAAATCGGGTCATTTATCAATATTTGAACTACCTCTTCCCCACTTGATCAGTTTTTTCTCTGTTAGAACTGGAAAGCTGTGGCATTTAATTGTGTGCAATCCGCTGAGAGATTTAACTGGATTTGAATTATATTTTATGCAATATTTTGAAAAAAATTGGAGTAAAATGAAGTATTTGTAAATTAATTCGATCTTCTTAAAACACTGTTGCAAACTTGTATAAATTGTAGGGGAAGTGTGCATACCTATATAAAAGGCCGTAGAAATAGTTTTCTGTAATAACCAAGCTTTTAAAACATACATTTAAGAAGGCCTTATTACCATAACTCAGAATAGTTTTAAGCATTTGTTTTTGGTTTGTAGGTTGCATTAGGAACTATAATGAAATGTTTTAAAACATTATTCATTAACTGCCTCAAGCAGTTTGTCTTCAGTGCAAAACCGAAATTACCTTTAGAATAAATATTTATATTGAGAAGTACCCTTCACTTGGAGAGCATTCTTCGACGCTGCTCAATTGGAAAACGTGCCGTATTCGGTTCTCGTGGCCAAGCACTTGACGTTTCAAAGCCAATGGCTTAATGGAAATTCGCAATTCGTGGGAAAAATCTTTCAATTGCAGTTGCCCCCAGAACAAAAAGCTGCTTATACTTACCCACTGTATAATTAAGCAAGATTTGTATTAGTGGGAAATGAGAATGAGCTACGAGAGTCGCGCCTGCCACCGCCCACCATCACTTACTGAACAAAAGTGAACGCTGTAGTCGACTGTCAGATACCCGTTACTCAGCTAACCTACTCTAAGACAAGAAACGGTTTGTCGTCTGTTGGTAAATTTTAAAATACAATTCCAGGGCATTTCTTTGGCGCGGCACCTAGCGGACAGCGCCACCTAGCGAACAGCGCACGGCTTTATGCTTAATCCCAACATTCTGGTTTTTATAGTTTCCGAGATCTCTGCGTTCACACAGATGGACAGACAGACGGACGGGCATGGCTAGACTAACTTGGCTAGTGATCCTAAACAATAATATGTATGTTTACTTGATAAGGACGGAAACGCTTCCTTCTACCTGTTACATACTTCCCGAAAGATTCCACACTACTCTACAAGTAACGGGTAAAAGAACTCTATCCACCTAAAAAAATATTTATGTTTTGAAAATAATAATTCTTAATTTAGTTACGATTTTATTTATACGCAACTTACATTTTTTATGACAGTTAAATATAGTCCGAGTTAAAACACAAATAATAATAAAACATAATAATAATAAAACATTACTTTTAAATTAGCATAATTGTCAATAAAATATTTAGTTAAAGATGATTTGTTTTTTATATTCAATATTTTTAAGGATTTCGTTATAATGTTATTTCGGCAATGATAATTTTTATTTTTCGAATATCTGCTCAGTGTTTGCGCTTAAAACTTTGTGGAATGCTTGCTGATTTGGACGTTACTTGCTAGTTGGGTTGTCCCGATGCTTGCCAGGTATATACATAAATATATATATATATATGTATAGTCACACCTTTGCGATGCACTGTGGTCTCGGTCTCGGGCTCGACCTTGAACTTGGTATTAGATGCGAAGCTCTCTAGAACCGGTTAACGGCTCTCGGAGGCTCTTTGTACTGCAAATTAATGGGCAAAGCGCAAGAAATCGGCGACAAGCACGAGGCAATGCCAACAACAAAGAGAGGCTTTATGAAGGGTAAACGGGAAAAACAATTGCACGCTGGGCTAGATAAAAATATTCAAAAAATTTCCATCTAAAGTGAGCTCACAGATATATTGTTTGTATTCACTTTAGATAAGAAATATTGTCAGTGATATACATTTTTTATATATTTATTTCAAAATTATATTTTCACTTCCTAAAATCAATATTTTATCGTAATCGTAACGAAATATAAAGACACCGCATAACGAGGACTTAACGTGGACTTTAAATAAATTTCAAATCCGTTTACCAATATGAAGTATTTAAATTTTTAGTTTACATTTTCAATATAAATACAACACAGACCGTCGTTTAAGGAACATTTGCTATGGAATAAGAAATTCAAACTTTTGGAATGTTCGTGCAGAAGCGGTGTTGAAACGAAAAATTAAAAATGGAAGGCAAACCCCAAAACGCCTGCAGGAGGTCAGTGCGTATAAAAAAGGATATATAATCCAAGCCTAGAAGGGCTGGAGATAATCCAATCGAGAAGCCCATTGGGAAGGAGCTTGACAAGACATCCTGGTCATGAACATTGTCCACTCAAAGAAAGTAAGTTCTGGCCAAAAGAATTTCGTTATGTTGTACTAATATACATTAGCAGAACCATCAGGAGGAAAATAGGCCGCCCGCTAAGGGACAGCAGGAGGAGCCATTACCATCCATTGCAAGGATGTTGGGCAACTTCCTGCAGCATCAGCGGAACAACCCCTTCCCCAATCCGGCTCCCACTCACTTAAGGCCCATGTTAGCATATTCCAAATCGGAGCTGGACGCGACACGAGAAGGAAGCCCATAAATAAAAACATCCCTTGAACATTCCATGTATATTTATTTTTTTGTGACCCAGAAGATTCGGTTTTTTTAAATCGTCTACAAAACAAAACCATCCGCTTGACTTTGCGGTTTGACTTTGAAAAAACTACAAAAAAGAAGAATTTTCGACTAGTGAAACTCTTTGCCCTTCAGAGTACTGGGCTTAACTTTATAAAAAAATTCTACAAAAAATTTTAGCTTGGCGTTCGAAAGACAAAGCGTATACGATTTCTTAGCATCCCTTGGGGATATATTTAACTATGTTCAAAAGGAATTCGGGGTCTTTTCAAGCAGTTGTATTACTAAAGGCCTAAAAGGTATATTGATTGGCCCAAACTGAATTTATTTAAATATTTTAAAATTCATTCCTTTTTTAAAGGGGTTGCTTATAACCAGTATTGCGTATCCCAACTACTAAATTTTGATGGTATATAGTTGGAATGGACACTGGCAAATTGAATACTCCAGCCTAAGCCATCGAAGTCTGGTGTCTTGTAAAATCGGACCACAACTTGACTGCGCTGGCTCATGTAGTCTTGGGGGCCATCGGAACCACAAAAGCGACGCATCTGGCGCTCCACTCCGGTCTCATCTTGTTCCAGGAACTGGAGATAGTTCGTCTGACAAGTTTTCACCGAGCCCAACAAGATGTCTGAAGAGGAACGAGAAATATAGGGAATCTTGAAACAACATCTTAAACTCTTTTAACTCACGAGATATTTTGAGAAGTACTTTATTGTTATTGGGCACACGAACGATCCACCGACAGTCGGAGTTATTCCGCACAACCTCCGGATAGTAGGGATTGGTGAAGGTTCCCGCGGTGTTGTAGAAATGACCCCCACATCCTGGTTCCTTTTCCACAGGAGTGGCCAGGTAGGTGATGTCTAGCTTTTCTTGTTTTGACTTTGCAATTAATTGTAGGCGCAGCTCATCCGTATGGCTGAAGAGGGTGTTTATTGTACTCCCTACCCCGCAGGTGGGCTCCAATGATCGATTGCTTCTGTCGAAAACCTTCAAAATATATGAACAGCGGAACAAAGTATCGCTGTGGTAAGGCATGTACAAGTACAGACTCAGTGTGTGATTTACTGGGGCTTGGATAATGATATTGCAGTCGTTGGTAGCCGATAGACCCACTCTCCCCTGCAGGCCGTTGTAGTGGCGATCGCAGCTGGAGGACAACGAGATGTGCACCTGGAACCCGGCACCGGAAGTTAATCCGTTTGACCAGTACCTCAGGTTCAATTCGCCATTGTCGGCGTAATAAGTACCTGGCTTCACGGTCCCACAAAATACGTGGTCAGTGGCGTGTATTGAGGACTGGTCTCTGTGGAAGAACAGCTCACTGTCAACCTCCTGATCCACCATCTGGGCGTCCTAGTGAAGCAGAAGCAGTTAGGATCAGTAAGTTCTATAAAGTTATTTGTTTTAAATATGAAATAACTAGTTTAGAATTTCTGCTGTTGTAACTAAAAATTATTATTATTGCAAACTTGTCAATTGTTACACAAGACCGTATTCTGGTTTCAATTGGTAAAGTACCCATGATGTTAAATAAGATATCCTATCTACAGTTCAGAAAACTAGTGTTGTGATATATTTTTTGAATGATCCTCACCTCTTTACTGTAGATCTTCAGGTATTCGGCCACACAGTTTCCGTTGGCATCGGGACCTTGAAGATTGAAGTTGACAAAGTGCACAACCAGTGGTGAATCGCCTAAAACTTTCCAAAAGCAACCAATGCCGTAGTCCCGAGCGAGCACCTTCATCGGACTGCCCATGGTAACCTCTTTAAGTCCGTCAGACTTCAACTGGATTTCTGGGAGGCCGCAAAACCGGGGAACAGCATCTAGACTTAGATCGAAGCCAGAGGCGTTGCCCTGGGAATCGGTGACGAATCGAAGAAAGAGCATATGCCGGGAGGTATGAAGGCTAGCCGGTTGATCCTGACCGCAGAAACGACCGATGATATTGGCTAAGTGTCCGCCGCCGTCCCGCAACTCCACATAGTCCTTGTGACAGTTCGACGAGTTCTCCACATTGAAGTTACCGAACCTCAGTTTGATCTGCTGATCGATGTTCACTCGGAAAACAATGTGGCAGTCCAGATTGGGGGCGTAGCCTTCTGCGCTGTTAAACTTGCTAAAATTGTACCTGTACGATCCGTTTAGTTGAATCTGCTCGTCGCAGTTTTTCACCATGCTCACTATTGCTCGGAACCCATCTGGTAAAATATAGTTACTGATATGGTTGTAGTAGCGTATCAGACCCCGATCTTGGGAAATACTGATTTCCGGCAGATGGTGTGTTATGCTCCCGCAAAAACGAGCTCGTCGCATTTTAACTTCCGGAAAGGAACCGGCGTAAGTCTCAACGCCGTTGTCAGAACAATTGTCATTGCCATGGGCTTCGAAGTTCAGGAGTTCGAACTTAATAGTGATCTTATGGCCGGCGGGAGCCGAAAGATACCAGTAACAATCAACCCCGGTATTGTTGGGGGATTCGACTACGCCCGCTTTATCAACCGTGCCTCCGCACTGGAAGACACTGTATTTCAAACGAAATAGCTCTCCGGGGACTAAGCTATCCATTTGAAATACCACTTTTATGGCCTGCGGCGCTGTAAATCCACGTCTAGAGGTCCAACCGCAGACGCCGGATGTCCTTGCACGGCCCTCGGCATACTGCATGGTCAGCGTGAGTTGGTACGATGGGCACGTGGGTGTAGACGGGAAGCTGACCAGCACATGTTGCTGCTTTGAAGGATACCGTGGCACTATCGTCCAGCTACAGTTCACACGTCTTCCATAGCTTTCAGGAATTTCTGGATTTGTAAACTGATGTTCCAAATCTTCGGCGTAGAGTAACCCTCCGCAATGTCTCTCGAACTTGGCCACAAAACCATCGCCCACCACAGCGTCATTGGAGCTAAAAACTAACTTCATACGCCTCTGGGTTGAGTTTATCTTCTCTGGCGCTTTTCGACCGCAAATCCTCTGGATATCGGTCCACGATTCAGTGTATTGCTGGACAAGAAGAAAGTCCTT
The DNA here is from genome assembly GCF_014743375.2 of Drosophila subpulchrella. NCBI lineage: Eukaryota > Metazoa > Arthropoda > Insecta > Diptera > Drosophilidae > Drosophila > Drosophila subpulchrella. The sequence goes on from NC_050610.1 coordinate 1,494,979, forward strand.
GTCGCAGCCGGGGCTGTCCTCAATGAAGAAACGATCCTGGAAAGTTAGCCCGATGTAAAAGCCTTCATCCGCCGTTGCCTCCCAGATGCACTCCATGTTGTTCTTGTACTGCTCTCGAAAAACTACTGTCGGATACGGATAGAACCACTTACCACCACACTCCCATTTCGATGCGAAATCTATGGATAGATTGAAGGTAGCGTTGGGGGAGAAATTATCGGAGTGGTATTCCATAAAGAGATTATTTACTATCATTTCGACGGTATCGTTTTCACAATTGATTGCCAGTGGTTGGATACTGTCTGGACTCATATCAATCTATAATAGTGGGGAAACTAATTGATTATATTAAGTAATACAATAAACGCCAACACGTTTTTACCGTAAGATAGTGATCGCGACAATACTGTTCTCCCTCGACTTCATTCGAAGTGGGCAGATTGTAGGTCAGTGACCCGATCATTGCATTGTCGCCGGATAAAACAGCCCAGGAACAGTCGATAGCTCCCTTGATCCCATCCATTCCCATTGGTTCTGTTATTGTCAGAGCCTCATTCTCTTTGAGGATGTGCACTCCGCCACAGGCCTGAATGCTGTAGCTGAGCACGAGATGGCTCACAGGTTCGGTTAACGACACAACTAGTTGGATAGGAAAGGATACGCGTGTAGAGGGCATGACTCCGCCGGGTGTATAGCCACAGAGCCGGTGGTTGATCAATGGATGCGACCCATATGTACTGGTTATGGAGAGCGGTGAGTGTGACTCGCAAAAGGTAGAGCTTGCCATCATTAAAGGGCTATTTTCGTACTGCTTCACCTGGAATAAGGGAAAACGGCAACTGGAATATTTTCGCGCAACAAAAACAGACAATACTTTTTATAGCCCTTACTAGTAGAGGAAAAGGGTAAGGTACTTTAGACGGCAGACCCGTAGTGAAGGCGACTACTACACAGAGAGAATTCTGACGTTCTGATCTGAGTTGAAAATGTTCTTAAAATGAGAACGTAATTTTGTGAGCTCAAAATGTTCTCTTTGTGATTGAATCAAGTTGAGTTTGTACTTAAAATTTGATTAAACCAAAATTGTCCTCAAAACAAGAACGAAATGTTATACATTTAGCACGTGGTTCTTAAATGAAATTCAATTTGTTCTCAGAAACCCAATAATCTCAAAATGTTCTTCAAGTAAGAACGGAAAGGACTAAAAATAGAACAAAAAGTGAGTTTCGACTTGAAATGGTGTTGCGGATTTTTTATAACGCCTTAGTATCTTTCGGTTAACAGTTAGCACGCGTTAGACCCTTCTTCTTTGCTCTTCTTTTGAACCATTCGGCTGGCACATTTCATCTGCGTTTCGATTTGTTTGTGCCGCATATATTGCAAAAAGTTTAAAGTGATGGAAAGTGAAAGTGACGAGCAGTTGTTAAAGTTCCTGAAGGATATTGAAATGGAGTCCATAAGAAAATTCCACGAAGGTTAATATAATTTCGTTAGTACGTAGAAATAGTACGTTTAAAATAAAATACGTATGTATGGAATGTACATACAAATGCAAGTGTTTGCTGAATTGTTTTTAAAGATTGGCTGCATTGAGTGTGTTATTCTCCAAGAATTTGGTAAGGACAAATTCGTTCGTGTCCACGTGTGTTTATGTGTTCTATCTGTATGTATATAAAACACATGTAAACAAAAACACTTATAATTGTCAGAAAATCATATAAAACTAATAATTACTCTCACATTTATTTTTGTATTTCCAGCACAACCTTACATTACATTAATTTAGATTTATATATTTATAAGCATGTATATGTACCATAATGTTATATTATAAGCTTTTAAGTTATCAAATATTAAATACCTGTCACCAATTTAATAAAAATATGAAACTATTAAAAACCAAATAAACGTATTTTTGCGTTTTTTGGGAAGAGTATTCAATTTTAAATCATTTTTCCTTTTAATATAAGTTTAAAATGTTCTTCTTTTGATCCCAATTTCAGATAAAATCAATATCAAAATGTTATCATATTGATCCAAATATGTTCTTAAATTAAAACCAAAATCAACTTGAAAATGGAACGAAATCAACTCATTTCCCTTTTTTAGTTCCTACCATTTCGTTCTAGAATTAAGAACATTCGGCTCAAAATAAGAACATTTGTGCTTACACGGTTTTTTAAGAACGAATGTTCTCAATTCAAGCACAATGTTCTTGGTTTTTCCTCTCTGTGTATACATACACTAAGAAATAAATCGACTTAATCGACTGCCTCGACTATCAGTTACCTGTTTCTCAGCTAAGACCTATCGTTCATTCCTATCGGCTGTTTACGAGAAATCACTAACACGCCACATAACGTACTAGTCAAATTTCGTAAGCAGCCGATTTTCTGAATAAATGTATCTCCATCCCTCTCGCACTCTAATGAGATTGCTAATTATTATTTATTATTTGGTAATAACTTTTTAATGAATGGTCCGATTTAAATAATTTGTGGCATGTAGATGAGTATTGATAATAAGAACAAAATCTAATTTAAATTTTAACAAAATATTTAAAAAGTGGGCGCAAGACGGGTTTTAGCGTTGTGGGCGTTAGAGTGGGCTTGGCACAGGAATCTACACGCCAAATTCCAATATCCTAACTCCTATAGTTTCCGAGATCTCAGCGTTCATACGTACAGGCGGACATGGCTAGATCGACTCGGCTAGTAACCTTGATCAAGAATATATATACACAGAGAGAAGTATCCAAGAACATTGTTCTTGAATTGAGAACATTGTTCTTGAATTGAGAACATTGTTCTTGGATACTTCTCTCTGTGTATATATAAGAACATTGTTCTTGAATTGAGAACATTGTTCTTGAATTGAGAACATTGTTCTTGAATTGAGAGCATTCGTTCTTAAAAACCGTGTAAGTACATTTTGGTATTAATATAAGTACGAAATGGTGAGAAGAAAAAAGTTAAAGTGAGTTTATTTGACAACTTTTTGATAAGTATACACTAAGGACTGAACTAATAGTTTATTTGTACATACAATGTACTTAAATACCGCCAATTCAACTTGATTCGAGCAAAATAAAAACATTTTCAACTTAAAAATGTCGTTCTATTTTTAAGAACATTTTCAACTCAGATGAGAACGTCAGAATTTTCTCTGTGTACTTTATGTCGTCGGAAACGCTTCCTACGATTAACGGGTATAAAAATTTGCAGTGATCGATCATAACGAGTGATACAGCATTCGAAAGGTATCGCCAAAACGAAGGGTATTGCCATATCACTGTGGACGGCAGTACACGTAGTGGCGAAGCGCGCAAGAGAGCGTGCGAAGACATCTACTATACATAGCCGCAGAATTGAAAATCAAATGCAATCTGATCGCAAATGCAATCTGATCGCAACGAGTGATACACCAATCGAAAGGTATTGCAAAAACTAAGAAGATTGCATACCAAGACTTTCGAAATATAGATTTATTTGGGAGAAAACGCGGTGAAAGTGTAAAAGTAAAAATTTAGAAAATTGGAGCTGCTGGATACGGTGGGGATAAAAGCCCCCAGCTGTTTAGCTAGTTTTATTCTTACTGAGAGTGCGCGTCGAATGACACCTCATTTGTTGAAATTCGTTGTTCCGTTCAAAAGTAATTCAAAAAACAAGATTTTCTTCTTCCCAAAATGAAAATGTTTGTCCCTTTGTTTGTGGGTTTGTATGCATCCCATCTTAGTTTTAGGGTTTTGGAAACCCTATAGATGTATAAAGCAGCTTGAAATAGAAAACGTTTGTTCTACGACTTTTGGAAAAACCCGCTAGTTTAGCGGGAAATAAAAAAAAAAGCCAGATTTATAATGCTTATAGTATCTAAACAACTAATGCTACAGAAACGTATATATATATATATATATTTCTGAAAAGATAATTTAATTTGCTAAATACTCTTCATACAGTAAAATGGTCTGAATATAATAGATTTAGAGTTATGCTAAAAAGTTATTTTTTAGAGCCACTTTTTGACTATTTTCTTAAAATTGAGTGAAACGATTTCTTTTTAAATTTTAAATCATATAGCCCTTAAGATTCCTCAACTTTTGATATATAACACTTTTTGCCCTAAAAATTACCGTTTGGAAGATATTAAGCAATAAAAAGTGTAACTCGTTTCAGCTCTGTATACGTAATATTTCATACTTATTCGAGTAAACAAGAAAAAAACCAATTTGATGAAAAATATTCTTATTAGATTTTTTTAAACGGAAAATCTGTTATGGCTTTAGGGTCCCTTACTTGCATGAAGCTAATCGAATTAGGAAACTTGATCTATTTGTTCGACCACTTTGGAAAAACCCGCTAGTTCGGCGGGAAATGTAAGAAACGACAGATTTCTCTTGGAATCTGAAACTATAGACTCCAAACTCCTTGAGACTCCAAACTTGTGCTATTAAAATAGGTAATTGAAGCGATAAAACTTGTTGTGCCTAATTTAAGGTGGCGTTCAGCTAAAATTAGGGGTCGAATCTGTGTGTTTGGTTTTTCAATAGCCAGGCCATATGGGGACGCCTCCTAGTCATGGTATTGGGGTACTTAAGCTCTTGAGCAAAAAAAACTTCTGATATCAAACAAAAACACCTCTTAACAAGGTAAAAAGTAGTGGCGAACGCGCATTTAATAAAAATTTCTGATATCAACAATTGTGACGAAAAATGATATTACATTCGATAAAATAAATAAACTATATTACATTTATGTATTCGGCACGCTACAACAGAAAATTTACGTGTAGGTAACTAAATATTTACTGTTGCGGGCCGAATTCATAAATTTAATATAGGTTGTTTATTTCATCATAATATCATTTTTCGTCACAATTGTTGATATCAGAAATTTTTGTTAAAGGCGCGTTCGCCACTACTTTTTATCTCGATAAGAGGTGTTTTTGTTTGATATACTTTTGGCCTAATAATGAAAATTTGAACATATATCATCAAAATTGGTTTAATGTTTTTCAAAGTATAGCACGGTTTATACACTTTTGCATGGTATCCAATTGTTGTAGCACTTTTTCCACTCCGATTGAGACACTTCAAACATGGTTTCCGAACGCTTCAACAGCATCTTCTGGCGACAAAAATCGTGGACCACGCATTTGTCCCGTTATGTGCGGAAATAAAAAGAAGTCATTGGGCGGCAAGTCAGGGCTGTACGGTGGATGATCTTCAGGCGCTCAGAATGGACAATCTCACGTTTCTCAACCGCAGCAGTCGCCACATGGCCCGTTTTATCAAAGAAACAGGCGACCATTTCCTTTGAAGTGCTTCTTTCACGAACAACTCTCGTTGGATTTGGCTCGACTTCAAGGACCCACACGGTCGATTGCTGTTTCGTTTCGGGCTCATAAGTATAGATCCAAGATTCGTCACCTGTGACGCGATTGTTTTTTTCCAAAATTTCTTTGCACCAATCCGCATGACCCTTTTTTAAGCGATTGTCGAATTATGTGGGATCCAACAAGAAAAACCTTTTCTATATTCTAATGTTCTATATCACCAATGTTCTCTGCACAAGGACAGTTTTTCGGCCACGGTTGAATTCATTAATCCAGTCACCGCCAGAGAAAGATCGATGCACTTTTGTCGCACGTTCGAAATTGTGATAAATGATTACTCGAAAATGTTCACGAGTCAATTCCATTTTTCTGCCGAGATAAGATTTTGACTAACGTGGACACACATGAAAAAGGTTTATAGAGCTTTTATCGATAAAAATCCAAACTTTTTTTGAGATAAAGCCAATTGGTCCTAATATGGCTAGAAGTGACCTAGGCCAGAAACTTGAATATCAGCCCTTGCTGCTTTCAAAATCAATTAGGGTATTCAATTGCGTTGCAAACGTTTGAAAAGTGTAAAAGTGTAAGCAGTTCCAACAACAATTTCCATACAAAATAGTTTTCAAGGCCTACAACACCCCAGCCTATGTATACAAATCTGTTGTACTTGTGTAGAAATAGGGGGTTAATAATGGGTACGAATTTTATCTAAAATACTAAAAATATACTGAAAAGTTGGGTTTAAGGGCATGGTAATGACAGTTTCACTGTCATGAAAGAAACAAATTTGAATTTTAAATGCAAAAAAAAAAAATTTGTCTTCTATAAAACAAAATCATTGAATAACAATTTCAATGGAAGAAAAACTAAGCGATGCTCTGAGAGCGAAGTTAATAAAGTCCTAGATTATATGTTGGAGAAATACAACAATTTAAAAGTTATCTTTCTTTTGTACGTCAATTTCCTGCAACGATGTTTTAAAATAGAGGGCGTTCACTATTCTCGTCTGGCAAACTTACAAAGTTTACACTTTTGCAACGCAATTGAATACCCTAAATATGTTTGTCCCTCTTTTTGTGGGTTTGTTTGAATCCCTTTTTGGTTTTGGGGTCTTATGTACTTTATGGGTGTATTAAGAAGCTTGAGACATAAGGCATTGGTTCTCGACTTTTGGAAAAACCCGCTAGTTTGGCGGGAAATCAAAAAGAAAAAAACAGATTTGAAAGGCTTATAGTTTCTAAACAACTAATTCTGTAGATTAAATGTATTTCAATCTACTAATAACACTGCCTTTAGTTTTTATTTTCAACCACTTTTTGGCTACTTTCTCAAAATTGGTTTAAACGATTTCGTTTTAAATTTCAAACTATATAGCCCTTGGGATGCCTCAACTTTTGTTATATAATATATATATCTTTTTGTCATAAAAATTACCGTTTGGAAGGTATTGAGCGATAAAAAAAGCGACCTGTTTCGGGGTCGTGACGATAGCAAAATACAATAATGTTGATATCAAATTTTGTGACGAAAAATGATTGTACCTTCGGCTAAATAAATACACTTTTTTAAATGTTCTCAATCAGCCCGCTACAATAGAATATGTTGTTCTAAGCAAGAAGCTTAAATATTTTGCTGAAGCGGGTATAATGAAAACATTTTTGATAGTGTATACTTATTCTTACTTATTTACTTAGTCGAATGTACAAATGTTATTCGTCGCAAAATTTGATATCAGAACTATTGTATGTCGAAGGTGCGATCGTCACGACTCCTTACCTGATTAAGATGATTTTTTGTTTGATTGTATTCGTCAGAAAGTATGTAACAGAACTAGACATGTCCGTCTGTCCGTATGAACGTGTAGATCTCGAAAACAGTAAAAGCTAGACAGTTGGGATTAAGTATGCAGTAACGAGTATTACAATTGACATAACAAATCATATACACACAAAGGTGTCAGCTGAACATCGGTACAGCTAATTTTAAGTCGCTTACCTGAATCAGAATGGTACTGTTTAACGGTGGCTTGATGTCGTAGATGCAGTAAAGTGGCTGGGTGAGATTGAAACCCTCGAAGGCCATCTCATTAACCACGTTTTGCTCGAAATGAAACCGGGGGCACCAACTGGTTCCGAAGGCCTTAAAGCGCAGCTTTAACCCACGATGACCATTGGAAGGCAGGGAAACTTTGATGGCCATTGTGTTGTCGCAGGACTCAATCGAAGAGGGCCGATCACTGTCAATGTCATAGCGCCACAGGAGGGACTGGAATTGGTGATCGTTGGCTATCGCGAAATGACTTTCGGTTGTGATAACATTACTGTTCATTTTGGGCAAGTCAAAGTCCACGATTTCCAGGCGTACTCTCTGGCCTTTCGGAACCTCCAGTCGCCATACGCAGTGCGTAAAAGTATTGGTTCCCTGTGGGTAGCCGGGGGTCTGAAGAACGCCCTGAATGGCCCTAATGGTCTCGTCACAGCGGGAGCCCACTGCGTTGTAGCGGAAGCTGAAGCCCTGGTCCGCCGGTGGAACGCTATCTAGAAAGCGGTACCGGACAACAACCTTGTTGGACTCAGTGACCAGATGTTGCGGAGTGTCTCCGCACACAATCATGCTATTTGTAATGCGCTTCTCGCCATCCATCTCCTCGATCACTAGATTTTCTCCCTGGGGACAGTAACCGTTCTCCATCGCGGGGAGCTGTATATATTCGCTTTTCAGCTCGATAAGTTGGTACTGTTCCAGTTCGATGGTGTAAACACATTCCTTCTGCTCCTCGTCCTCCTTGTCGTGCTTGAGTAGCAGATTGCGCGGCGGGGATTCTATAACCCCCACGGGGCTGTGGAAGGAGCCACCGCACCGGGCCAGTTTCAGACTGGCTCTGAAGCCCGTATGCGGCTCCGGAGTATCTGTGTAATAGCGAATCCTGAGCTGATTTCCGGAGGAGTAGATAGTGCCCGGGCTTCGACTTCCGCAGAAGCTACCAATCTCCGGTCTTAGCTCTGTGCATCCGTCGTTCACTTGTACGAACTCTCGGTGGCACTCTCCGGCCAGATCGAATTTATCCTGGAAGTGCAGCACTATTCTGTGCTGAAGCGGAGCTGTCACAATCCACACGCATTCGATGTGGGGGTGGGGCGGTTGTGGGTATAAGGGTGAACTGATGGACTCCTCGTCCTCGACTTTGGAGAGATGGATTCTGGTGGAGCAGTCGTTAGACCATTCTCTGAATCGGAAGGACATCAGGAAGCGCGGTGTACCTACGTAATGTACCTTTAAATACGCTCTATTTGAATCGGTTGTCAGTTCTCCCTGTATATTATCCTCGCTGTATTTTCCAATGCCCAAGAAGGGAGAATCTTCATCGTTTCCATTGCGCACTACTAGGAAATTATCGATCCTGCCGGCAACTTGGTTCTGGAACTGCGATTCGGGGAAAACGATTTTGATTCTCCTGCCTTGCCGCACTTCCAAGGTCCACACGCACTCTTGGATTCCAATGTTATATTGAACCAGGAAATCTTTTACGTTGACATGTCCTTCGGAGGCAATAATATGTGATCCGCAGTCCGTACGCACTGAAGCTTTGAATCCCGTCTTATTATGCGAAGCATCAGTCTTAAAATCCACTCGGAGATACGGCCTACCGTGAAAAATTGTTGCATTCCCGTCATTGGGCATACTGCACAGCGTACTTAATTTTGACCATGTCTTGAGGTCCTTACTGCTGGAGATTTGCACGTAATCTGCTAGACACTCGTCGGCACTTCTATAAACCTCCAGATCAACGTCAATCAGCTGAAGAACCACATGTTCTGCTTTCATTGAGGGAAGCAAACTCCAAGCACAGCGCAATAGGTTTCCGTAGCCATTTGGATAGCCTGGTGATTGCAACACCATGTCTCGTCGATTGACGGCCATGGCATCGATTGTGAACAACTGGTGGTGACAAGAGGTCATGTTCTCTGTGATCTGAAGTGGATCTTTGGACATCCGCTGCCAACTTAGTCGGAAGGGACCCCTGCTGGCCGTAAAGTAGACTGCATTCGCGCTAGATCGGAAAGGCTCTTCCGGATCTATGACCTCGATAGGAGGATCATTAGGCGAATAACCATCGTAGAATAACAAATACTGTTGGTCCACATCCCTAAGGTTGAGCACTGTTATTATTATCACATATCCCTCATCCACGGTAATAAGCCAGCTGTACGAGTGGGAATCCTCGAACTTGCTGGGATAGTGCGGCGATTCCACAAAGCCATCAGTGCCATTCAAATAGTTGTGGCGATCTGAGTAATATCGAAATGAGGGCAAGAGCGGGAACATTATGAATACATCTGTACTTACCGTAGTTGTAGGAAGCCACAAATCCATCGCCCACATTGACGTCATCGCTCCTGAACTTCATCCAGATAGAACTAAGCGAGTGAATGGTCATAGGCACCTGCTTGCCACAGTAGGTCCCAATTAGGTTTCCCTTGTCCGAACCCTCGCGCACCTCCAGATAGTCCCGATTACAACCCTCCGATTCCTCGATATCCATTGCCTCCAAGGTGAGACTGATGGAGTTGCCATGATTGGTCTGCAGAACCCAGATGCATTCAATATTCGGCGGATACGAGGCGGGATAGTCAGGTGAACTAAATCGGCCAGACAAGGCTGAATAAACGCTTCCACAGGCCGTGTCCATGACCATGTAGTAACCCTCGAATTCCTCCACCAGCATCAGAGGTACACTGATAGTCAGCGCCGGGCCATTGGAGATTAAGGCGGGTGGATGTAATCGGCAGTATTGGAGACGTGGTGATCCAGTGTCTTCTGTTCCCTCGTAGATCTTAACGCCCACTGCAAAGCAGTCCTCCTCTGTGGGATACATTGTGTTGGCTTCGTCGCGCAGCTTTATGTCCGTGGGCGTAAAGATGATGAGCTTGCTGGGCTCCTTGCTCTGGAGCACCCACACACAGGTCTCGTTTCGCGGCGCCTGGCGCTCTAAATGGATGTACTTTACGTCCGTGTCGTCTATAACCACCTGAAAAAGAAAATCAAGTTTATTTTTTGGGAGATACTATATAATTGGAATAACCACCGTCTGTCCACAAGACTCATGGAAGTGCAGCCGAAAGCCTTTGTTTGTGTACCAAAAATTGCTGATAAATCGCACCAATGCAAGATTAGTTGCTGACATCTTCGGTATATTGAATTCATCATTGTTATTGCAAAACTTGAAAAGCAACTGACCCTCGGTGTCGTGTTTCTCGAGGTCAAATGCCTCAAGGTAGTCCTCGTAGCAGGAAGATGAATCTTCTAGAGCAAGGTCCTGCAACTCGAAAACGATCCGGTGGTGTGCAGACACCTCTACCTGCCACTCGCAGTGGCTGCCACTTGGATAATGCGACGGATAGTTGGGAGACTGAATTACTCCGTTCCGGGCTGACAATTTCCCTCCACATGCTGTGGAAAAATAAAATACGTATTAAGACAAGATAGGAAGTTAACTTCGGCAAGCCGAAGTTTGTATACCCTTGCAGTTATAACTATTAAATTTAATTCGAAATTCTTAAAAATACCAAAAATGATATTCCCAATAGTATAATATGTCAAAAAACACCGAAGCTATACTTTGTTTCATATTATTTTCCCACCAATTTTCTAATTGTTCCTATGGCAGCTATATGATATAGCCGTCCGATTTTGATAAAATTAAAATCGAAGCGTAGGAGGTTATATGTTAAGAAAAACCAAATATATAATTTTTTGAATTTTTTTTCGATTATTCCTATGGAAGCTATATGATATAGTTGTCCGATCTGGCTGGTTCCGACTTATATACTACCTGCAAAAAAAGAAGACTTTTGGGAAAGTTTCAGCCCTATAGCTTTAAAACTGAGAGACTAGTTTGCGTAGAAACGGACGGACAGACGGACATGGCTAGATCGACTCGTCTAGTGATGCTGATCAAGAATATATATATATTAAGGGCTCGGAAACGACTCCTTCACAGCGTTGCAAACTTCGGACTGAAATCGTAATACCCTCTGGAAGGGTATAAAATAACCAACAATGTCTAAGATACAAATTCTAACATATGTTCTAGGTGCTACTGAGTTGTTATTAAGTTGATGTGCTTGCAAATACCATTTTCGTTTTTCGTAGATCACAATAATTAACTCACCACTTTTCACTGCCTGATAAGAGGCCATGAAGCCTCGACCATTGTGCGATCCGTCTGAAAAAAAACGCACATGCATTTTATGCCCAGAACTGGTGATAAGCAACCTGGCTGTGGATCCACAATGTCGTTCTGGGATCTGAACTTCACTTTCATGATTGGACACCTTTAAGAATTGACGTATTATTTGCGGTACCAGAAAGATTTAATTCCATCACTCACTGTCAGCGCGTCCTTGGTGCAGTTGACGCTATCCTCGAGATCTAAGTCGGTTATATTAAGTTCAATAGCACTGTTCAAATCAACTTTGATAAGCCAGTAGCACTCCAAGTTGTTTGGATACATTTTCGGGTAGCTTGGAGACTGAAAAGAACCGCTCTCACCGTGCAATTCCTCCAAGCATCCTTCCATGCGGTAGTCTAGTTGGAAATACAAACTGCTGACGTTGTGGACAACGGTGACAACTTCCGCATTTGTGTAAAGCGTTCCAGGCGTCATAATTTCGTGGCTCTCCTGACCAGTTATGATGTAGAGTCCTACAGGCAGGGAACTTGGCATAAGATCCAAATGGGATATTTCCAGACGAATGTGATTGCCCTTAGGAGCTCGGATCGTCCAGCTACAATTTATTGGTATGGTATCCCATTGGGCTTCCAAGTAGTTCAGACTTTCTATAGATCCAAATATGGCTGTCAGGTTTTGCACGCAGTTGGTAGTATAGGATATACGGAAGCCCCTCTGAGGGAGGTACAAAATGGATTGGAAGACTATTGTGGCCCTGCTAGACTCAAGATGGATCAGTCGACCCCCCTCCTCAGGCTGACTACAGAGCGTCACATCTGGCTCCTTGTTTCGTACTCGACTTTCAAAGTAAATATTTACACTACCGAATGAGCAGGGCTGGAGCAACGCTAAAAACATGTCCTCGATAAGCAGAGAAATTCCCGATCCTTGGTGAACACTTATATCCCACTCGCAGTAAGAATTTTTGGGAAAATGGTTTGGGTATCTCGGTGAAATTATGACTCCCGTGCTGGATCGAAGGCTACCACCACATCGAAAGGCCAAACCCCGCCAACGGAGACGGAAGCCACGCCTACTAATCGCTGAATTCGTGTGGAAGAGAAGCCTTAACTCATGACCGAAGCTGGGAATCCGAGTGGGAATGTCACTGCCACAAAACCGTCCAAGCAGCGGGGAATCCGTTCCTCCGCCGTTTCTCACCTCCAGGTAATCCTCTGAGCAGTTGCGTGACTGCTCGAGATCAAAGAAGTCCACTTCAATCTCCAGCTGGTAATCAGCCCGTCCTGTCAAGTGCCAATCGCAGTCCAAGCTGTCGGAATAGTTCATCGGATAACCCGGAGAACTTATCATCCCGCTGGATCCGTGTAAGTGGCCACCGCACGGCTCACGATCCTCGAAGGTGTAGGATAATTCGAAGCTTATATCGTGTAAATGGAATCCAACGTTGTCGGTAAACTTGATGACTAGTTGGCGCGTGTGGATTATAAGATCTTCTGGCATGTCCATATCGCAGTATTCAAACAGGCGCTTGTTCTTCTTATGGCCCAATAGTAGATCCCAGTTGTCGAAAATCTCCAAAGAAGTAAAGTGGCAGGAGTGCAGACTGAAGCTAATCCAGTGCAGCCGGATGGCCCTGTTCCTTGGAACCAGTATCAACCAGTAGCAAGGATCTTTCCTATCATAATTGGTAATCGCGGCTCTCGACATCCGTATAAACTCCCCCGAAATCGTGTGAACTCCACCGCACTGGCCGTTTCCGTTTGGCAGCGCCATATACTCCAACTTGAACCCACGTCCCGCACTGTCCGCGTCCGTGGTCAAGTGGAACTGCAGGTAGTTGGTCTGGCTGACAAAGTCTTCCGCCGGTTGATTATTGCCACAGTACGGTCCCAGAACCCGCCTGTTCAGAGCGTCGGTTACCTGAGAAAAGCGTATGGATTGAGGAATATCACTCTCATGGAAGATTTTTCAAAAACAAAAGAATACTACCGCTTGTGCAGGTCTTGCCAAAGTCCTGCACTGTTACATTTATGCGTTTGTGTTGAACTCACCTTCAAGTTAGTGGTCAAGCAGTTCACATTATCGTCGTCGTCCTCGACGCTCTTCAGCTGGAAGTCGATCCGCTTCACGGTGATAACCGTGTTCGGGGCCGCTTTAATCGTATAGGTGCACACCTGATCTCTATTGTCCAAATTCGGATAACCGGGTGAGGTCAGGATGCCCTCGGCAGCGTCTAGTGTGAAGTCGCAGGAAGTCCGATAGTTGAGTTCGAAGCTGCCTGAGCGGGCATAAAACTTGATCTTCAGACGATTTGACTGCGAGGTGAAATCAGGGGGATTAGAGCTCGCCCTATCTGATCCACAGATCTTTTCCAGCAGGTGAATAACGCCCTCATTTGTGACATCCAAAAGCTCTAAGCAGTCGGCGTCGTCCAGCTCCAGGCGAACAAACTGAAGCGCTATCTGTTCGCCGGCAAATAAACGGATCTCGTACTCACAGGAAACGAATTCTTCTTCTGGCCCGTCTGAGGGAGATTTGGAGATGGTGCCCTCCTTGTCCGTATAAATGCGACCACACCCGGGCAGAGACTCCTCCACGGAGTAGTGCAGCTGGAAGCCCGCATCGCTGCCTTCCGCATCGGAGTGGAAATTTATATCCGCCTGGTGGGTGAGTAAAAGCAGCGGCGTCGGTTCCGCGCTGCTGCAGAACTTGGCAACCACGCGTCCAGAAATGGTATCCTTGATCTAAGAACAAAGTGAGTTTCTAGTTTTCTACGACAAAGAGGCTAGAAAGAGCAATCACCCACCTGCACATAATCAAAGTCGCAATTGGCGTGATGCTCCAGCTGCAGACGGAAGAAGGTCAACTTGATGCGCTTGCTAATGGGTGCCACCAAATGCCACTGGCAGTCCATGTTCATTGGGTAATTGCCCGGCGATCCAGGAGAGCTGAGCGTACCCTGGCTATCGAAATCAAACCTGCCGCCACACTGCGGACGAATCGAGTTCCACGTGAGATTAAAGCCCTTCTTGGCCGTCGCGTTGTTGGAACGGAACCGAAGGAACAACTCATTCCCGGAGGACACCAAATTCCCACCGCGTGGCAGTTGGTTTCCACAAAATCGGCCGAGTACTTGGTCAGCCGCCGATCCGCCATCGTTGATCTGCAGCCAATCGAAGCGGCATTCCGTGGAGTCCTCCAGGTCGAAGCTGTTGAAGGTCACATTCAGCACCAGCGATTCATTGGTGCCGATGACCCAAACGCACTGCGAATTGTGCTCGAGCTGATGACCCTCCGGCGGATATATCAAACTGCCACTAAGGGATTTCAGCCTGCCATTGCAACTACTGAACTGCACGGAGCAAATGTGACCAATGTAACCCGGCTGACATTGGCACACGAAGCTATCGGCGCCCACGACACTGCAGCTTCCTCCATTCTGGCACGGATTTAGATCGCATGGACTGGTATCCGGCTCGCAGATCGGCGGACGAAACCCTTGGCGGCACAGGCAGGTGAAGTTTAAGGGTCCGGCGTCCAGACAAAGGCCACCGTTCTATTCTTATACACATATAAGTACTTTAGATACTGAAGGAAAGAGGAGATTTAAGGGTGACGACTCACCAGGCAGGTACGACCTAAGCAATTAGAGGTTGTTCCGTTGATGCAGCCACTCGGTCCAAATCCTGATCCAATCAGGCCCATGGGACAGCTGCACGATGCTGTACCGGAAAACAGGTGGCACGTAGCTGCCGGATGGCAGGGATTGTCCCTCCTCGGGCAACTGCTGCCGGGGGCTCCTCCCGGTACACTGCTGTCCGAAGGATTCCGCTCGCACTTCTTTCCGTCGCCGGTCCACCCCAAAGGGCACTCGTCGCACTGATGCGAACCGTAGGTGTTTATGCAGTTCACCTTCGGATTCAGACTGCAGCCACCGTTGTTCGTCTGGCACTCGTCCACATCCCGGCAGCTGATTCCATTCCCGCTCAAGCCGGCTGGACAGGGGGCGCAGGTGAAACTGCCAGGAAGATTGATGCACTTGGTGGAGCAGGGCGTGTGGGCCGCTGACCCGCTGCACTCGTCCACATCCACAGTGCAAACGGGGGTCACACCATTGGTCTTCCAACCTGGATCACAGAGGCACCGATAACCAGCGTCATCTGAGCTCTGGACGCAGGATCCATGACCACAGAGTTCCCAGGCACTTGACTGTGAGCAGTCCGCCTTTCGCTGGGTGCACTGCATCCCATGCCAGCCCGCTGGGCACAGGCAGCTGAAGGAGCCAAACTGGTTGATGCACTGGGCTCCATTCTGGCAACCCAGATCGGTGCCCTGGTACAGGGCGCACTCGTTAACATCCACCTTGCACGTGATGCCCTGAAAACCCGCAATTTGGGGGAGTAACGAAGCATTCAATGTTTGTCAAACTTGCCTTTAAAGGGGAGTTGCCGAAAAATATGATCATGGCTTTTTGAGTCATACTTTTTATAAAAAACAAGTTTAATTTGTTACTGATAAATATTTTAGGTGCTAATATTTCTTTGTAAGATAAAAAAGAGGTTTGGTACCTGCTAATGGGCTGCCCATATAATCACATAGTTCTGTGTCAGTCAAAGAATTACTCCTATGATATTATCAGCAACACTATGAATGCGCAATATATGGACAGCCCCTACACTCAAAAAAAAAAATTACCATAAATATTAGAAATTCGCCCGTGATTTTAAAACGCCATTGAATTAAGAAATATTTTCTTGAATTAAGAAATATTTTCTTGATTATAGAAAAAGTTTCTAAAATTTACGGAATTTCGCCATATTTTTTTTTTCTTTGTAAAGAAGAAGAGGAAGAATAAAACTTTTTCTTTAACTAACGGCGAATTTTTCTTGATTTTTTTTCTTGAAATAATGGTAAATTCTTACTTAAATTTAGTAAAGAAATACCCATATTTTAAGGAAAAAGTGACTTTTTTTTATACATTTTGATGGTGGTCTAGCTGGTAAAGACGTCCGGTCAATAAATAATCGTACAAAAGTACCTGGTTCGAGCCCACGCCGCGGCAAGTGTATCCTTTGTTTATTTATTTTTCTTTTTTTTTTAAATTTATTTAATTTTTATTCTTATTAGTTTCACTTTTCTATTTACCAAATTGTTTAAACGGTTGTTAAAAGAGTTTAGATGAAAATAAACGTTATTGGTATGCGTAAAGCTGGACCAAAAGCACCATAGCCCTCTTTAGTCATTGTATGACAAGAAGCACGCGTGGCCGAATGGTTAAGACGTCTGGCTATGGTGTGAGCGCAGTTGCGGGTTCGAGTTCATGCCGGGGTTGTCTGAGGTAAGGATTTTTCCATTTGTTATTTATATGTTTATAAAAAGTATTTATATAAAATAAATCTTACATAAATACAGGTAAATATAAAAGTTTATATACTATATTACCATGTAATAATTGCCTTTAAAATTAGAAACGGTTTTATCCATTTAAAATCCAAAATTGGTATACAAAACCAACCAAATTCCTCAAATGTAGAAAAAGGTAATCTTACAAAATAAATATTTTTTTCTTATTTTAAGAAAATTTTCCTTAATTTTAAGGTTATTTACCATACATTTAAGAAAAATTGGTCATTATTTCCAGAAATGGCAAACAATAAATTCAAGAAAATTATTTACTTAAAATAAAGGCGAGTCGCCGTTGGCTCAAAATCATAGGCGATTTTCTTGATTTAAGGGCGAATTTCTTGATTTAAGGGCGATTTTTTTTTTTGGGTGTAAGTTCAAAACCAAGCACTGTAAAATTGAAAACTAAATTTTAAGACAACTATCGCTACAAATCAAATGATAACTCAAACAAATATAATTGTTGCAACATTAATAGAAACATGTTGGCACCAACTCAGACGCCCCTTAATATAATACTCCCCAATATTTTTGGGTTACCAAGTAGTTTTTACCTCAAAGGCCGAACGGCATTCGCAGTGAAAGCCAGTATAGGTGTTCGTGCACGTGCCGCCATTCTGACAGGGTCCACTTGCACATTGGTTTGCCTCCACACGCGTCTGCAGCCCGACCATGCTGTTCTCCAGGACCCTGATTTCGAAATGCAAGCGGAACTGACCCATCGTTATATTTAACGATCTATATCATAATAAAATAGAACAGATCAAATAGAATAGATATAAAGTCAATGATGATAACTAATTTATTTAAGGGTAAATGTTTCCTGAGATTAAAGAAGGGTAATATGTATTTAAAAGTCCCCTAGGTATGGTAAAAAGGGTATCTAAATGTAATGTTCAAAGCATGGTATCCAAATCTGAAAATGATTCTAGCCTGTAAGGATAATTTGACATTGACCTTCTACAAATGAGCCTCTGCTTTCCCTTTAATAACACATCGAGTTGTCATTCCTTTTAGTCCTCTCTTCGCTTACCTCATCTGCAGCTGTTGCAGCTGAATTTGTAATCCGTTTGGACCGAAAGCACGACTTTTAAAATCATCCAACTGATCTGCCATTTCTTGCACATCCTCGAAATTCCCGGGTGAGTTAAAATCATAATTTTGGGAGCCTTCAATGGCTAATAAAAGCGTCAGCACATCAATCTGGTCGTTGATAGTGAGTCCCGAACTTCCTCTTAGTCGGATACTGATATTCCGATCGGCCGCGGATTCGAAAATTAGATTTCCATCTTTACTGATGATTTTTGGCCTAACAATAGAGAAAATTAAATTTTTTGCGTCAGGTGAGAATTGTTGTAAGACTTTCAAATTCAAATAAAATTATGATTTTAAAGGAACTCTTACGATTGCGCAAAAGCCTCAGCCCAAGCCGAGGCAATCGTAAAGAAAATAAAACACAAACACAATAGAGGTCTGCTCCTGGCAAAACCTTTCATTTTAAAACAGCCGTCTTTAAATCACAGGAATTTTGTATGCACTGGATAAAAATTTGAATCGATTCGATGAAATATCTTTGGGCGACTGGGCTGTTTGCAGATTTTGATTTACATTAACACAGAGCGAAGCGGAGGGCGTTTCTTTTCATGAAAGAGAAATAATATTTGGGGACCGCTATATTCGCAATTAAATTAATCGATTAGATACTTCCGTTCCGTTTGTTCTATAGTGTGTGTTAAGCCACAAATAATATTTCAAACCTCGATATTCTTTTCACGTGAATATACCCATTACTTGTAGAGTAAAAGGGTATAATAGATTCGTCGGAAAGCATGTTACAGGGAGAAGGTAGCATTTCCAACCCTATAAAGTATATATATTCTTTATAAGCCGAGTCGAACTTCCCTATGAACGCTTAGATCTCGGTAAGTATAAAAGCTAGAAAGGGAGACTTGCGCAGCGCAAGCAGATTAGATTATACACCCTTGCAGGTCGTTCATATGGAAGCAATACATATACAAATTTTTCCAATTTTTAGAAAACTTAAAAAATTATTACAGGAATTTTAAGGTAATGTCTCCTTTTAATTTACTAGAGTATGTATATGATTTACCGAAAACGAAATATAACGATTTTTGTATTATTATGACATTAATTTTTCCGTCCTTCCTATGGCATTCATATAGGTGCAGTAGTCCGATTTTTATTTAATTTAATTCGTAATTGTGAATTATTAAAAAGGTATATACCAGAGTAGAAGAAAATATGATCATAAGCAACAAAGCTTAAATTATTTTCGTAGTATTTTCCAATTATAGATCTTCCGATTTTTTAAAAATGTAATTCGAAATTCTGAAATATTAAACGAATGATATTATTATTAGTATAAGTTAATATGTGAAAAAACACCGAAGCTATAATATTTTACATTTTTAACCCTTGCAGAGGCTATATTTTGTTTTATTTAATTTGTCAATATCTATCGGCGTGCCAAAAATGATTTTAATTGCTAACAAAGTTAAATTGGTTAGCTGAGTAATGGGTATTTGATAGTCAAAGCACTCGACTATATCGTTTTCTCTTCTTTTCTCATTCGTTTTCAGATTTTTATAAAAAATATTTTGTAACTGGGAAAGTCCATTATATTGCTAAGCCCGATGTACAAGAGAATATTTCCAAAACAAAAAACAATAATTTGTATACCCTTTACTCGTAAAGTAACTTTCCCTTAAGAGCCAACTTTTTCTTTATGTTATGCATTAAGGATACGAAAAGGAAATAAATTATGGGATGAGAGTATAGCCTTAAATATGCAAACAAAAAACAAAAAAGTCGTAGACAGACGTAGTACATTTCTATTTGGCATTCCTAGTGTACAAATAATTGGTCCAACTTCTGAGCTCCTTTTTTCAGCAGTTCGATTATTTTTTTTTGCGGCCACGCCCTCGCAGCCTTACACGCACCAACCTGTTGACCGCCAAAAAAACCTATTTAGCTTAACGTGCCGTGCCACGCCCACCGTATTGCGTGAGTGCCCCACGGGCGGCTCCAAAGCTAAGCGCTGCAAAAAGCAGATAATTGCACGTTGGTGGGAAAAGAGCACGAAACCGGTTCCGCCTGCCTCCTGCTTCCAAGTGGCCTGCTGCTCCATGTGGCATCGGCCAAACACAACTGCAATTCGCTGCCATTTGGCGCTGTCGCCCCTTTTTGAGATCCAAGAACCAGGTCAAGGTTGCTCCGCGGCTGCGAAGATCATTATCGCGTTGCGATCGAACATGTTCGAGGCGAACTTCAAACTCTTCCCATGCAACACAGTTACAGTCGAACTTATTTATCTTTGACAATTTTTGCTTTTTATACCCGTTACTCTTAGAGTAAAAGGGTCTATTAGATTCGTGGGAAAGTATGTAACAGGCAGAAGGAGTCGTTTTCGACCCTTTAAAGTATATATATTCTTGATCAGGATCACTAGCCGAGTCAAACTAGCCATGTCCGTCTGTATGTCCGCTGTATGAACGCTGAGTTCTCGGAAATTATAAAAGCTAGAAAAGTTGGGACTTGGCATGCAGATTCTTGAGGTTCTGGGACAGCGCACGTTTGCTTCAGGTGGGTGCCACGGCCACTCTAAAGCCCACAACCGCCCATAACGCCAAATCTGTCTGTTCGGCACCTACATTTTTTAATATTTTGTAAAAATTTAATGGGATTTTGTTGTGATTATCAATACCAAAACAAGGAAGAACGGTTTTGTTGAGTGCCTTGACGATCGGATCTGTTTCAAATGTTAAATAAAATAAATTTCCAAGGCATTTATTTTAGCGCGGCACACACCTCCGATGCCAGCGCCACGGAACCTAAAGGACAGTAGGAGTACTACTGACCATGCCAAAGCCTCTTAACCTAAATAGCTTTCCAAAAAACATTCTTAGCACTTAGATATGTATTGATCAATAAAATGAATTTCGCCAGACAGTCTATAGCATTATGGGTGTTTGAGGGCGTGGCACTCCGCTGAAACAAACATGCGCTGCCTAAGAACCCATAAATCTGTATGCTGAATCCAAAATTTCTAGCTTGTATAGTTTACGAGATCTCATCGGTTAAACGGACGGACAGACAGGCGGACACACGGACATGGTTAGATCGACTCGGCTTGTGATCTTCATCAAGAATATATATAATTTATAGCGTTGGAAACCCTCCCTCAGCCTGTCACATACTTTCAGACGAATACAATATACCCTTTTACTCTTCGAGTACCGTGTAAAAAAATATTTTCTTATTTTCTGGGGCACTTACCCTTGCTTGTAACTCTTGTTCACCTTTGAAAGGAGAAAAACAAAATAAATTCAAGAAAAGTCGGCGTTAATAACAGAAAAACCATATCAATAAAAAAAACATCACACTAACTCACACTGTAAGACAAATAAGTGCTTTTTAAGGAAATTGTGCCCCATTATATTTTCCCATCGCCTTATACGCATTATATTCAAATGTTATAAAAAAAATAGGACTTAGCGGCTTTTTTCCAAAATGAAAACGTTTGTCAGTATGTTTTTATATCAGCAAAGGCGAGTAAGAGATTCTTTGTTTTTTAAAAATTAAGTTTGAAAAGATCGACTGGACGGCATAAGCTTTAATAACTTAAACTGACAGTCGCCAACAGGTAATTTTCGTGTTTTCGGGGAACAAGAAACGAATTTCTGCGCTCGCCCCTTTTTATCGTAAAAATCAGAAGCGGCTTGCAAGCTGCTCTGTATTTTAAGGCTGTTTTTAATTGTCTCGACTTGTTTACGAGGTGGCAGGGGTTCAAGAGCTCGGATCCAGCTGGCTGACAAATGCAGTCGCAGACAAAAAGCAAGCGAAACGCCGAAAAATCGTAATTAGTCATATGAGCTGTGAACCCTGTAATTAGAGCTACCTGTTAAGGCATCGGATTTTCATAATTTTTGGCAATTTATATGCAACGCTTGGCTGCATTGCGACATGATATGATGGGGAGCCAATTGCTTTGTCCGCCCCTCTCGGTTGGGTTCAATAAACGCTTACGGACGGAGTGCCCCTGGACCCGGGGTCCCTGTCCCGGGTTAGATCATCATCAAGAACAGTAGTAGTCGCGTTATATCGCCATCAGCACTTCCTGCTTCAAGTTAATGGCGTTTTAACATGCATTTTAAATTAAGTGCGGGCCACACTTAAGTTTTAGTGTCATAGCCCTGCTCACTAAGTGCATTAGTCGCTTGCTGATTAATCATACGCCGTGTTGAGCGCTGGAATCTGAAAGAGGAGCGAATTCGCGAACGGGACGCATGTTTACTTCACAAAATGTATTTGTTTTGCATCTAATCCCCTCTGACATTTATCGGGCGAGCAACGAAATCGTTTAAGCAAGAAAGCAAAGTCAACTTGTTTTGCTATTCGAGGGCATTGAACCCAAACGATTTAAATACAAATTTTTCAAGCGCAAAGAATGCAATATTCAACACGTATTTTAGGTGCCATTGAAAGAGATGCGCTGAAACATTTATGGTCAAAAATACAACGCGAAATTACCTTTTGCATATTTATACATATTCTGCACAAAAACTACGCACATATTTGCATATGCAAAAAATAAATCGATTTGCAGGAGCTGACTTGAAGAATAATTTATAAATGGAAAACACACTTAATTAATACATTTATTATATTATATTATAATTATATTATTATTATATTATATACATTTTAAGGAGAGGTACCAGTTGCTTATAGTATTTATGTTAGTTCTATTCAACAAAGGTATGAATGAGCTAAATTTAAAGTTTAGTAAAATATCTTTAGGATTGCTGCTCTTAGTTGGTTTACTCAGAGACGCTGAGCTGCCAGCTAACTTTTTAATTAAGCTGCGAAACACCTTTAGGAGTAATTTGCATATTCAAATAAATCGAGCGACATATTTTACCTGGTTTACTCGACTTCCAGCCGTAAAATGCCGCCTCTCAATCAAAGCCTGAACAGACATTCGGTGAGTAAATAAATCTCGCTGAGGGCGCCCGAAAAAACCATCGGTCGTATACGCAATTCTTGCCCAAGAAGTGAGGGAAATTGATGCGACTCTTGGCTAGCTGTCTGTGTATGCACAATGTACGTGTCTATTAGTTGGCTTTAAGCTTTCGGCTTAGACTAATTTGATTGTCTAAATGCCTTTGCCCGGGGGGAATTAATCGCACCACGAGCACAACAATATGCTGTCACAGCTGCAGTGTCGTCAGCCTCGGGACTTTGGTCTATTGGAAGGAGCTTAGGAGAAGCTCCTTTGGCCTCTTAAGCGGCCTATGCCACACACTCGAACAACTTTCGAAAACACCTCCGTCAAGTGCCGGAATGTTTTCCACTTTTGTTATTCAACCTGGTGACAGCTTCAGGGTGCCTGCCTTCCAGGTACTTAGCTATCCTTCTTCGCTTGGGATGGTTTCGTGAGTTTTGCAAGTACTGCATCTTCGTTCTTAGCTATCAGGAAAATTAAATCCCTTATTACACATTGCCATCTATCTTCAGAATTGTTATCTATCTATATTATCTATTTTTAGGTAGAAAATAAAAGAAACCTAACTAAAATATATTTAAAATACGTTTTCATTAAACAAAAACACATCTTTTCGGGCCGTGTGTTTAAACGCAATCTTACTATTCCCCCGTAAAAATTTGAAGGCATTATGCTTATTGTAAATATTAAAATTTATATTTAAATAAGACCCCTTATTTTAAATTTTCAAATTCCAAACAGGTATGTTTTCCTTTCCACACATATATTTTTGGGCATTCCTGGATTGCCCACCTCTAGGATCCGTTTTCGCTTAGAGCGCAGTGAACTTTTCCCTTAATAAGCGCAATTGACATTTCAAGCAGCGGATAAGGGAAAAGCTGGGAAAGTGGGTGAAAAGTGCAGGCTGGAGGGAGACACTTCGGCCAAACAAAGTTGCCAATCGAATGCACGAAAGGGCAAAGGATGTTCCTGGGCATTATCCGCGGAAGGAGAAAATGGCCAGGGGTGGGAGGAGGAGAAAGGACCTCCTGGTTGGGGTGCATCCGGGCATAAACATGGACATCCCATGGGGGACCTCTCCTTCCTTCAGACTCTGGGAACATTCAATGGAGCATTAAACTGTCCAAAATCAAACGAAACGAGCGCCAGCGATTGAACAAAAAATCAATAAGCCCTGGATTTTTCAACTTTAAACAGGATGCGAGAATCGCTGGACCAGATTCTGGATATTTTTTACTTTTTCACCCCTTGCTTCAGTGTGTGAGTGAGTGGGGGCGTAGCCACAACCTGCTCGGTATCATTAAAATTTCATTGGGTGTTTACGACTTTAAAACCGCTGTAAAAGTTCGTTTTAATGCTGCGCCCCACCGATTTCCCTGTGGTCGAAATAAGAGCTCAACTTTAACCAAAACGCTTGAGCAACGCCAGCGGATCTATTGGAGCACATTAGCCACGGCACATTGTGCCTACTAATGAGCTCGTTTATGGTAGACATCCGCATCCGTATCCGCATCCGCTTCCGGGCGTTGTTAAAAAAATACAAGAAACCACCGCAGGACCGAGGGAAAACAAATGTCAGACTCTGGTTTTGGTCCATAGGCCGCTCTCACACACCTGAGTCGCAAGTCTCTGGGCCAGACACCCGGCCCACGGACATTTTATTTGCTCTTCCCTTTTTTTATGGCCCACTGCAGGATATTATGGGTTTTGTCGTGCAGCTTAGTACGAGGTTCGTTTCGTCTGGTCACATAATCTCTGGTTTTAAAGCCCCCACTTTGTTGTCCTACGAGGAGGCGTGCTGAGTGACGTAATCTGGAGTATTACTTCCTTATGGCCGGCTGTAAACTAATAAAACGGAGCGGATATATAAAAGCTATATAGTTGGAAGTTATTTCGATTGGAAATTAGGTCATGATTCGCCGGTTTGGTGCTTATGGCCGAGGCTAACCCTTAAACTAAGGGGCGTTTATTGCCATGATTAGGCTGTTTTTAAATGGTTTTCTTACTAGGTGAAGGAGGAATTTGAAAAACGATAAGCATGAGTGCACTGTCAAATGGCGAAAACCATTGCAATCAAAATCAGGAATATAGAGTCTTAAGTCTTACTAAAAAAAACCTTAATACTCACATAACCCTTAAAATATAACTTTAAATGTTAATTGTAAAGAATAATATTATATAGGCATAGAGCATTTAAAAGTCTTGGGAGCTTTTAATAAAAGAAAACCATCTTCCGTTAAGTTCCCTTTCACTGTGGCTTTTTCGGTTTGGAATGTCGGTTAGATTTCCGCTTAGCTGCACACGGCAGTGCGCATATGTTCAGATATTCTTGCCATTTTATTACCCTTTTTGTTTGCTCGCAAGGGTTTTCCCTGTTATCGTACCTTGGCATTTGCCTGCCGCCATTAACATGAAAATTATGTGTAATCGCCGGGATGCGAAAAGGGTTTTGTGGCTCACTAAAGTGAGCATAATCTGGCTGGGCGGCAATCTACGGGCAGAAAACAACCCGAATTGCTTTAAGTTCTGCGGAACATATTTGGCCAAAGATTAGGCCGCAGCTTATTAGTTCGATTTTTGTTTTGGCCATGCTTTCGCCCCAGGCCAAGTTACTGTGACATCTTGCTGATGTTACAAAACTTTGCAATTAAATGCGCCTTAGGACGTCTCGGACATGTCAGTCAAGACCGAAATCCATTAAAAATTGTCTTAGGTATTTGTGCCGGCCGGCCCTTGTGACCATGCCCCAAACATAGTTCAAGATTTCACATTTAGATAATTCCAAGGAAATATCAAAAGCCGCCTCGTCCGGCGCCGAAGACATCAATTGACAGTTTCGTTTCGTGTTGGCCAATGAAAAAATAAAAAAGCAGATACAACATTAATTTGCTTGGGGATTTTATTTGCGTTAGGCCGCACGAAGGTCTGCAAAATAAAGAAAAAATACAAATATGTATTTGTTGGCCAGGTAGAAATTGCCAGCGTGACCAATACACAAATTGGATGACCATTCTTCGGGGAACCAACAGCCCAACCACACCCTTTAAAATACACCTCCGTTCAGAGAACTAACTCCACAATACAATTGATACATTTATAGCGGGTTGACACCTACCTTAATATTGATATTTATATAGGTGATATTTAAGCTCGCCTAAATATTTCCTCGGTTATGGAAAAAGGGCTATTACCTTAACGGCGACTGTATGAAATATATTTCCCCTGGCCCATTTGAGGCTTTCGATCACGTCTTGGTTGCCATAAGAGAAGTGAAAATCCGGACAGTCAATGTTTAAGATCTCATTAACTAAATGCAGCCGAAAATATTATGAGGGCTCCTTGCCATATCGCTCATAAAAGATCAACTGCAGAGAAAAAATCTTTAACTGCAAAACGTTTTTGAGGTCACTAATTGTCTTTGTACACTGTGGACGCGTCTCCATTTCAGGGAGATCTTGGGTGCGGCGCTATATGAAATGTATGAAATTCTTTTTGCCGAATGGTTTTACCGTAAGCCACTTTTACTTTTCGGGTTTCGGCGCATTTATACATACCGGGGCTTTGATTTTTTGGTCTTGGCTTTGCTTTACCGCTAACTGCAGACGTTTTTATAGGCTTAAAGTGGAGGCTGATTGCAGGCTGATTGACAGCAGCTTCGGCTACTTGAAGCTCAGTCGGTAAATCACTTGCCCGAAACCCCCCTGGCCACTGAACCTCCCCAATGGCCCCATCCACACCCCGAATTGGCCGTCCTCCTTCTGTTTTGCGGCTCATAAATATTTGGAGAACGCGTGCTCGCCTGCGGCTTTTGGCGGTTGTTGATGCTGAAACTAAGGCTGCTCTCTGATGTCTGCGATAAACAGGCTCAATGTATTCCCTCAGTTTTTGATGTCAGCCAGTTAGTCAGTCACCCAGTCAGTCAGTCATTTGGGCAGTCAGTCAATGAAGCTCGGCCTGGAAACCAAAATATTGTTGCTGCGGCAATATGTTTAGCCAGATATCCATCTTTAGTGGCCCGGGCCAGAATGTGTTATGCTTCTGCCACTGCTTTTCTGTTTTTGGTGTGTACTTCGTTATAAAATCGATAATAATATGAAATATTGACAGCCAAAAGTGGTCTTGACTTGTCTCAAATTGCTCTATAATTTGATTGCCGGTAGATATGTTGGCATGTACATTTTCCAGGGGATCTTGTGACGCACAAGCGATTGTTGGGAAAGGGAAATCTGAGATTTAATTCAATTTAAATATGAATAATTTAAGGAAACTAAGGCGGGGTTGCAAGAGGATTAGATATAATTCACTTAATTTTTGGATTAATACCTGAAATTTGAAAATAGTCCGGAGTTTTTCCCTTGAAAAACTTAAAACACATTTGTTTATGTTTAAAGCTAAACCACACAAAAAACATGCTATTTGCTTCAAAGTATATATTTCATTAGGCAAGCAAAAAACACTTTCCGATACTGACACTTATTCTAGGGATACATTTCAATCGCTATGCTAAAAATAAAGCATAACTTCCTTTTTCGAAGCTAATAAAAGCCTTTCCCTGAATATATTATTGGGAACATTGGCTTTATACATAAAGTATCGCTGACAGCTTTTCGGGCTTGTTTGGATGCTCTCCTACAGCGCTACTCCACTCCCGACCATAAATTCAAAAGCGAATCTGGCAAATAAACACAAATCCACACACAAATAGGGCTTGCAGACGTGTAGTGTGGGCCTGTAGAATGGGACTGGCAACATATCGTCCCGATGCGACGCGATCCAAGTGTCCAGATATGTCAACAATGTCGCTGTTAAGCGCCGGAGTCCGATGATGCCCCATCCCCATGCCGCCACTTTTGTCACCGAGCGACACGAGCTTCCGCTCCACAGAAAGGGAAACAGTTTCCCCATGCGTCACATTAAAAATAAATAAATATGCGCCAAACCTTTATAAATTTGAAAACGAAAACAAAAAGTCAGGCAAAGCTGTTCGCTTGATTGCCCAACAGTTTTATAAAAGGTACCAGCAGAAGCACCAAATCGAATCAGCAGTGGTTTAAAGATTCAGCATAAACCGCTTGCACAACATACACAACATAAAATATTTAAAGTTGTCCAACCAACTGAAACGTGTGGGATTAAAGCCCTCAAAATAAAGAGTTAAATGAAGGGTGTTTTATATGCACAATAAGTCAATGTAAGCTTAAATGAAAAGTGTAGTTGCAGGTCTCTAAGATATTCTTAATTGAAATGCATCAAAAAAATGGTTAACTCTGAAAATTTCAGGTGGTTGATTGTAATTTAAAGGTTGTCCCAGGATTGGCTTTAAGGTTGTCTTTAAAATAAGCTTTGGCAGTAAAGAATTTAAACTCATACCAAAGTCGCTTGTAATCCAAACGGTTGTGATACCCCTCATATAGGTAGGCTAGATTTAGCCAATTTAAATGGTTCGGAAAAGCGAAATGTAGAATCTGGAGTAGGTTAGCTTTGATTACATTGAGTTTTATACCTACACCACAATCCATTTTGAATACCTCTATTCACGTTAATTTTCAAGTGTCGGGAAAATATTTTTATGAGCGTATATATTTTACTTGAACTTGTGACATAAGAATCATTCAAACGTTAAATTTGTGTAAGCCGTTTTGACAGACAATTGGAAGTCGCTCAAAGCCTTCTGACTCACCCAAGCGAAGTGGCTGCATTGTCAAGATATATAATTCCTGGTATATGTGTGGCGGCATGCAAATTTGGAATCATATTTTTGCAACTTTATTTTAGTTTTAATTGCGCGCACGCAATAATTTTCCTTGATGGCGCATCAACGTCAAGGCGAATCGGTCGCCAACGCTCCATCCATCATAAAAAGGCAGCTCAGCGACGAGTTGGGGGCTCGGGAGGAGAAGACTCTTTGATTATGAGCGCGTGCGCACAATCAGACACAAAATTCACAAATTCACGGAGGGACTGGGCTGACTGGACAGGACAGGGCAAGCCAGAGATTCACCCAGTTGGGACCGGCCCGATTGTCATGCAGGGGCGCATCGGCCATAAAAACGATTCTGCGATTCCCTCTGTGTGTTGGCCAAATGGCGTCTTGCGCCTTGTTTTGCATGCTGCGCTCGTTAAGAACGCCACCGAGAACAATGCAGCAGCAGCAGCAGTGGGAGCAGTACACTCCGAATAAAATCAGAGAGTGTTAGAAGCAAAAACTTATAGAGAAATTACTTTGTCTGGTCAGGCGAACTACTTGCAGAAAACCCATATAAGAAATCGAATTTTATTGCTACATTTCAGATTAAGCATGTACTTTCTATAAAAATCTGTCTTCAGATCGTTGGAATGTACTAAGTTTGTCCTTAAACTATGCAGTTAAAAATTCCCATTTTATAAGCACCTAAAATAAAGTATTGCATACTTTTCGGCATCTTTAAAAGTGATTCCAAAACTCTACTGATGAAAATACCCCTTTAAGGTATTAGACAATCATTATACCCGTTACTCGTAGAGTAAAAGGGTATACTAAATTCGTCGGAAAGTATGTAACAGGCAGAAGGAAGCGTTTCCGATCCCATAAAGTATATATATTCTTGATCAGGATCACTAGCCGAGTCGATCTAGCCATGTCCGTCTGTCCGTCTGTCCGTATGAACGCTGAGATCTCGGAAACTATAAGAGCTACAATACTAGGATTAGGCATGCAGATTCCTGAGATTCCTGCGCAGCGCAAGTTTGTTTCAGAAGAGTGCCACGCCCACTCTAACGCCCACAAACCGCCCAAAACTGTGGCTCCTACAGTTTTGATTCTAGAACAAAAATTTTAACTGAAATGTATTCTTCTAATCAATACCTACCGATTGACCTAAAAAAAGTTTGTCACGCCCACTTTAACGCCCACAAACCGCCCACAAACTTCAAAAAATCGTAAATATGAACGCGGATATATCGGAAAATATCAAAGATAGAGAAACGGGATTTCAGATTTAGATTCCGTAGGCTTGAGCGCAGCGCAAGTTTGTTACGCGAATATGCCACACCCACTCTAACGCCCACAAACCGCCAAAACTGTGGCGCCCACAATTTTTATGCTAGATAAAAAATTTTAACTGAATATATTGTTCTCTTGAATACCTATCGATTGATCTAAAAAAAACGTTGCCACGCCCACTCTAACGCCCACAAGCCGCCCAAGCCTGTGGCGGCCACAATTTTCGTGCTAGATAAAAAATTTTAACTGAAATGTATTGGTCTCGTCAATACCAATTGATTAACAAAAACCTTTCCCACGCCCACTCTAACGCCCACAACGCTTAAATCTGTCTACCGCCGGTAGGTGGCGCATTTGCTGCTTGCATGTCTCCATTTTCCTTTGGTCCCTTTAGCTGAGTAACGGGTATCTGATAGTCGAGGTACTCGACTGTAGCGTTCTTCCTTGTTTTTTTTTAAATTTTGTTAATTCTTTGTCAA
The DNA here is from genome assembly GCF_014743375.2 of Drosophila subpulchrella. Lineage (NCBI taxonomy): Eukaryota > Metazoa > Arthropoda > Insecta > Diptera > Drosophilidae > Drosophila > Drosophila subpulchrella. The sequence goes on from NC_050610.1 coordinate 1,525,392, forward strand.
TTCAGTTTATCATCAAAATGCGTTTGCAGTTTTGGACAGTATTATTTTTTGAGTGTAGGCACAGCAAGTCCACAGTACTTAACCAACTGGTGTCCAGTAATGGGCTTAGCCCAAGTCAACCCCCCTCGCCAACCGAAAACGCTGCGGTTTATAATGACGTCTCGGGCAAAATAAGAATTGAGTCAAAGCCGCGACCTGCATATTGATTTGGCATGGATTAACAAACCTGACTCTCCTTCTCCACGGGCCATATCGCCAAGAATGCGCGAGACGTTGCCTACTCATGACAATGCAATCCATTCTTATATAAATATTCATTTTATTTCGCAGATCTACAAGCCACAGGTGCCTACTTAAAAGCCAAGACCAGTAGTTGCAAAGATCAAATCGATTTGCTGTGGACCTTGATGGTCAAAAGAGTTAATCTTCCAACTACGTATTACAGATAGCAAGAACGACTTGAGGAATAATGGGAATGTATACCCAAGTTTACCTTATTAAAGTGTAAGTTAGAAAAGAAATTGCATCATCTGGATATTTAGAGAAATATAATTTTATGCCAATCTGTGAATTTAAGTCTTTAAAACCGTTTCTTTGTTGCATAGTTAAGGCACCATCTTCAATGATTTCATACTTCAAAATGTTCACAAGAGTAATTAAACTTGTCCTTTTTTACGGAATCAAATATTAATCTGGTTATACATCAAGGAATGCATGTAGTTTAAAGCCAAATTATTTAAAATTTTATTAATTTGGCAACAAGCTAAGTTTGTTTCTTACATAAAATAAGATCTAATCAATCGACTTTTTCCCATCGAATAATAGTTTGGTTCAGCATCACACGCAAAAAATACAAGTTCAAGTTGTAGCATCTGTTCCAAAATCAGATAACATTTTTTATTGACTTCACTTGGGCCAAATCCATCACAATTCTCTTTAAAAAGTTTACAAGTCTCTTTGTGTTAGCCCAGCTCTTTTTCTAGCTCTTAGCCCAAAAAAGAAGAAAATCAGGAAAAAAGCAGAAACAAATTTAATTTGTTTGTTTTACTAATCAGCGGCACGTACTCGCACGTTTTTTGCGTCAAAGTCTTTAGTGCGGTCTTTAGCTGAATTGTGTTCGCAGTCGTTGGCCATATCGGTGCTCTTGTTGGTGCTGTTATTGGACGGTCTTCTGGCCAGGTCGGGTGTATTGGCTGCCGTTTGGTTAAACAGCCCACGTTTAAACATGGCTCAGAGCGTGCTAATCAAGTGGCTCCGAAACCAAAATTACGCGACCGACTGAGCAAACGCAGCTTCGGCTTTGTCTCGTTTTTCATATCATTCTAATACCCTTTCTAGGGATCTATTAATTTGTGAATGTCTTATATAAAATAAACCTAAAAGTCAGCCACAAACCGTTTTTATAATTTTTTAAAATTAGTTGTATAACAGCACATATCAATTTTTCACTCGGAGAGTAAAACAATTTTTCGAAAAATTGTTAAGTCAAGTATATAATTGAGGAGGAATATAGTTTTGATGAAATTCAATGAATTGATTATGAAATTTGAATTACTCCTTTTCGGAAAGGGTATTAAGTGATCAGCATGTAAAAGTTGGCTAGTTCCCCGTTTTTTGTGATTGACTTTTGTTTTTATGTTTTTTGGTCGCATTGCGTTGAAGTTGGTTTTGGATTTGGTTTTAGCTTTGGTCTCCGGTGAGCTTGGGCTTTGGGATTTGGGGCTAGGGCTGGGCCGTCGGTTGGGTACGCTTTGATGGCTTCTAGGTGAAGGTCATTGTGTGACTGAAATGTTAACTTGACTGCCTGTCATACTTATATGGCGGAGTGCTTGGGCCATTTAAGTTTAACTTTTTATGACACTTGCTAAGGTTCTACATACTTAGAAGAACACATGCGAACCAGTATTTATGTGGATCTAGAATCTACTGTCCAAAGGAATGCTGAAATTCTTAAACGGCTGACGCAGTTATAGAGAAGTATGCATTTCAATTAGATGTCATTACCGAAACTGCCTAAAAACGTGTCAAGTCAAGTAAGCTTGGACAAAATAAAAGAATACATTTTTCTAAAAAATTAGAAGTCTAAAGTGGCACAAGTCTTATTAAGTGGTATAAATATATTGGCTAGCAATTCATAATAAAGATACAACTAGTTTAGTAATCTAGTAAACATAGGCAAGCCTATGTAAATTGTAATATTTAAAATTAAGCAACGATTTTATATTCATTTTCAAATTTTAATAATAATAAAACAACAAATAGAATAAAATGGAAAGTGCTGAAAATCAGTGAATTCGATCTGCGAAAAGCTAACTCTGATTTCCATGGCGCAGTCTCAGCCTCCAGTGACGATGATGCAAATGTGCGACATATTTGCAGACAAGTCCGCGCTCAATTTAGTGGATGGGTGGGTGCTCCTGGGGAGGATAATGAGCTGCAGCCCCGTGAATCGAGTCTGGTGGCCCACCTAATGGCCTTGTTCGCATGGTGGTTAGGAGGTTGGATGCTGCAGCTTCAGCAGCGATTCAGGACCGTTTTGCTGATGCGGCACACTCCAAAGCCATAAAAGGGCATTAGCCTCGTGAGTAGATTGCATGTTTTTACCAGGGGTTTTCGTGAACGGGTGGCTGTACGGGTGGAAAATGGGCTTGGGGTTGCGAGTAGCTGTGAGCGCGGGCTTTGGAAAATTGAATAAAGTGCCGCAGGAGCCAGAGAGGGATTGAAGCAACGAAGCGGAGTGAAGTGCTCGATGTTCGTAGCCAAGTCGTTTAAGGGTTGCTGGCAGCATCCAACATCGGCCTACTAGGGAGTTGCAGCCACAGTCCCTTTGCGAAATCTAGAATGCTTATAGCTAGGACTAAATCTTATATCATTGTTCTATAATCTCTTAAAAAGCTATCAACAGTAAAGTAGTTCTCTCTGTGCTCAAAACGAATTTTTTAACCTAATCTCAATGCCCTTTGAACCTTATTTGCACCTGTCAATCAAGTAATTGATGATTGCACAGACCAACAATTTACTTTACAGATATATCAATTACTGGAAATTAATCGTAGACTTATTTGCATGACTGTTGAGCCGCATGTGTCTACATGTCGTATGCGCTATGTTTGATTTGGCTTGGCCTGTGATGACTCAGACCCAGTGCGGATTATTGCACCGCCCAACGCATAAATATGAATGAGGAAATCCAAGCAATTTGCAACTTGGGCTTAGCCCGGACTGGATTTTCCAGAATTCAACTGAACTGTTACTGACCGATACGATTCGTATAAAAGGAAAGAAATTACAACTAGAAGTGCAGTTGCCCGCAGATAATTGAACACAATGAAGAGGCACATTATTCCGCTTCTGCTCCTACTTGGCATTATTTGTGCAGCTCTAGTCGCTGGCCATCCGCACGACCTTATTGGATTTACCGACGATCCTAACTATGATGTCTTGGAGGAGTCTGGCAGCGGATACAACAGTGCCGAAGAGTTCATGAACGCCATGGACGATCTAATCAAACGTTGGCAGGCGTCCGACGCAGCTCAAGAGAACTCAACCGACTACTCAAGTCTTGACTACGATGAGACAACCTTGGATTCAACAGATTTTGTTACCGAACCGGTGACTTAGTACAATAAATTTTGTTTAAGAACTTATTGATTGCCTAAAATAACAATTTATCTGCCCCTATTTCTTGTACAATGATGAATACTAAAATATTGTGAAAGCTAGTAAGTATATACAATGTAAATATCTTTTAGGAAAAAGCCTTCAAATAGTAAAATGTTAAAATAACACAATTTCCACATACTTGACTTTGTTTAAAATGAAATGAGTAATCATTAAGCCAAATATATATTCCGTTTTCGTAAGAACTTAAAAGAAATAAAAATTAAATATTTAAATTGAAATTTGTATTCCGACGAATATTTCTTAGAACCAGCATTGCTTCAGAAATACTTCACAGAATAAATCCGTATCCGGTCCAAAAATTGTGTTCTCTGTAGTTGTACTTGCAGTCAGAACCTCGCTCAAGATATCAACTTATTTTGTGGTAAACAAGCACAGTGCGTTGTTAACGAAAGCTGGAATTTCCCACACTCACCTCAATCAATACGTGTATAACCTCTGTCTATAAAATACCAAGCACATTTAGAACTGCAGATAACCCAGGGCAAGGCTATAAAAACGAAGCTCGGAAGCCGACTGACATTCAGTCAACTGCAGCCAGCGCTAATCGAAACAAAATGCAAACCATTCTCCGCCTTTGGTTGCTGCTTGGATTAATCTATACTGCGATCGGTGCATCGGGTATATTTCAGAGTATAAACATAGGTGGCGCCGGAGGAGGACTAACCAGATCTTCAGGTAGCAACGATGACTGGAGCGATAGTGTCCACAACTCAGATGTCGATAGGGCTCTGAAGCTACTGGAAACACTGGATAACAGCGGCAATGACAGAAACAACTGGGGAAACGATGCCGTTAGAGCTTCTGGATTTGATGCCGATAGATCTAGGGATGATTCCAGAGAGGACGCTCGCGTTTTCCAATTAATTAACTTAGGTTAAGTTACCGAATCCTGAAATATTACTATTTCAAAATGCTAACTTTTCTTAGAAAACTAACAAAGGGTAGAAAATGTATGGGATGCATAGTAATTAAATAAATAAACACAAGCTGTCGGTATACTTATGTATACATTTCTGTAATATACATATGATTATAATAGCATGATGGTTTTATTTTCAAGGGTGCATAAACTTCGGCTTGGCGATGTTAATTAAAAAGCATGTAAAAGGGACTGAAGCACATTAGTGAGTTCATCTCCTAGAAATACCTGAATTGCTAGCCAAAAACCTTGACCCATTTCCCATTCAGTTAAACATTTGCCATAATTTAGAAAATACAACTTTTACTTTCTATTTAAAGCAGCGCTCCATTCCAAATGTTTTTAATCGAACAGCTTATGCTAATTAGAGGAATAATAACCAGAAAAAAAAACGAAACCAATTTTGAGCTAGAATACTCTGATGATGAAAACATAAATTAGCATATTCATGCGATTTTATGGTCGAACCAACGTTCTGTGTTAATTGCCGAAGTTCAGTCTTCGACCATAGCGTTAACCAGTTATACATAACTCAACACAGCTAATGCAAGGCTATATTGGGAAATTAAACCGATTTCCGCATCATGTATTCATATCAGTGCTAATCAGCAAATGTTACACAAGACCTAAGAAACTGTAAAAAACCAAAAACATATTCGTTTGGATTCTGTTTGGAATTTGTGTCTTACATCAGATTAAGAAAACAGGAATAAAGGAAAATTAATTTCTAAGTTTACAATGAATCTAAATTTAACTGCCCATATTAAAACGTAATCTCGGTCTCGACAAATCAATCAAAAACAAACATCGAATGAAACAATCAATTATTTCGATTGCAATGCAATTACTATGCAAATTCCCTTGCCACACACGAATGTATGTACAACAGAATTCGTATAATTAAACAGTTTCACGTTTAAATTTTGACTTAAATTTAAATGATTGCTTTTGCTAATTATTTGCCCAGTCACCACAACAAAAGCGAAAAGCGAATTGGAGGTGTAAATAATGTAAGCCACACAATTGTGCTGTGTTTTTGCCACAGGACGAACAGCAGCTCTCTGTTTTTAAATTTCAATTAAATTTAAATGTTTTCGCTCATTAAATTCCCCCCTTTTCCGTTCGCGATTTTTTGCTAGCACTTTAAATGCATACCATTATGATTTTAATTGGTGATTAAATCCCTTGAAGTAAACAAACAGACAAACAGCCGAAGGATGTAAATTTGCTGGGGGGAATAATCATAAAAAACTCGCACGAGTCGCGGTAAGTGGAAAGTGTTAGTAAAGACATTAAAAACGGAGGAAGAAAAGATGAACGTAAGATTATTTGAAGTGTATGAATGTCAGCTGGCGGCTATGAAGTGTCAGTGTCAACACAATTGCCCTTCGAATTGGATTTACGGCCCGATTACGCATACGCAACGTGGTCAAAGCCACATTTTCTCTATTTCCTCAGGGAGACCCAAGAACGGAATGAGATAAGCCAGCCATAAAAAGGGCGGAATTGAAAGAAATGAACACTAAACACTCGAAATATAAACTGAAGATACAGACGGCGGCAACCTTAAAGTAACCCCGAAAGCCAAAGACACTCGAAGTTAAAGCTGCTCGGAATCGGATTCGGATTGGGTTCCACTCCCAAATCAGCAGCATCAGCAGAGCTTTTTACGCAGCCAACTGATTAAATTTATTTATTATGTCACTCGCTGTCTGTGTCTCACTGGATAGATGGTGTCCCTCCTCGAAGGGCTCACTCATCGGTCTGTTCTAGCCCTTAAGACCCATAATGGCAGAGCAATCGTTGGCTTAAGTCCCCCTTTCTTATCGATGGGGGCAAATTGAATTTGGACTGCTGCTTATCAGGCATTTGTTTACTTCCTTATCGGGTATCCCAAATCTCTGCAAATGATATAAGATACGGCGGCTCTTGAGCCAAATACTTCACAGATAACAAAAGTGGAACCAAGGAGGAGTATCGAAAACGAGGTACGTGTTTCGAGAGCACTTTCCCTCGGGGAAAACTGCAGTCGACTTGTGAAATAAAAAGATTCAGGTCTCGTCGGCTTACGTGGTTAGTTTGGGTTATTTGGATTGGTCTTTCGGGTTTTTCCTTTCGTTATTAAAATATTCCCAATTTTTATATTTACTGGTCTTAGGGGTTCGATTCTTGCCAATGGCATTAACCCCCTGGCTGGGGATTCTGGGGATTCTGCCATCGATTGCTGGCCACAATTAATTACCACATTCGAGCAAAACAAATTCTGCATTTACCTGTTTTTCCTCTTTTGCATTCGCCCAGACAATTAACAGGCAGCTTGCTGGTTGTTGTTTGTTGTTGCCCCTCTGCGCTTAACAAATGCAAAAATAATTATAATTAATGCAGAGTTTTTGGCCTTGAACTTGCATAACCTGCTGTAGCGCTCCTTCCCTCTCTCTCTTCGACGTAATTACTTTGTCGCTTGTGGTTCTGCTTTTTGGCCAGGCCAACAAAATCGTCATCGGCATTGTCATGACCAGCTCGTGGGTGAGTCCCACCAAACAAATTTCGCATTCATATTTGTTTAGCCGTAGCCAAAAAAAATGAACGCCGCTTAGCATTTAAATATTTTCAGCTTCGGTGGGCAGCGCAATGCAACTGCAAAAAAGCGCTAGCGAGGGGGGGGGGGGGCAATTGTAGATAGGAAAATTCAAATTCAAATAGCTAGGTCCATCTCTCTGCCCCCCGCCAACCCATCTGCCCGGTTGCCTGGCCAAGTTCAAGGTAAACATTTGCCTCGAAACTTGGCGTTTTTCTGTGGAAACATCCAACGAGCCATATACGATCTCCCGCTTATTACTCACCTTTGACAAGGCCCCAAAACAATCGCGAGTATTAGCCTGACTCAGAATTCGGGGCGGGAAAGGGGCGGCAGACCAGTCAAGTGCAGCCAGCTCAGCTCATCGGAGAACGCCCACGGGGAAAGGCGGGGAGCGCATTCACTCAGCCCGCTAATTAATCAGCCGAGCCAGGGCACTAAATCATACAATCTAAAGGGTATTTTCAGTATTTCGTAGTTAGGTTATGGAGTTGATTGGCTAAAAACCTTTCTTATCCCTGAGAAGGCAACTATTTTTACCTTATAATTGGATGCTGCCATTAAGTTGTGCGGATAAATGTTAGTTGACCTTTTATATATGTTTCTACCCTGTTGAATGTGGCAGTTTTTGACTATATAAAGATTTTATAAAGCAACAAGCTAATCTGTTTCAGAGGAGTAGTTATTGGATGACCCCTAATCTAACATATTGGAAAATCTTAAAAAAAATTATGACTGAATTTAGTTATATTTCTATAGCTTCAAAAACTAGCTGTTAAATTTAAGTATATGGGGAATAAAAACTCTATTAATAGGCTCTGCGCCTAATTGGAAACAAATAGCAAAGATCTAATTCGTAACCGCAGAATTCCTTCTGTTCTATGCACCACTGACCCACTTTCCTCATGAATACGGCGCCTTCTTTTTCTCCTGGGGGGCAAAGAGTCAGCACCTCTGCCCCCTCATATTCCTCCATTATCATCTCATATTTGCCCCGCCAGTTCAGTTCTTATGCAACATTGGAAGATGGAATTCTTTCAGTTTTCTCTCGGTTCCTCGGTTCTGCGCTCTTTGCTGGCTGCAATTTTATTGCTAAATTAAGTAATTGGTCCAAGAAGCCGCCTCCACATGCTCCCCTCCCCTCGACTGCCCTGCATTCGCTTTGGATTCTGCAATCTAAATGTTCTGCTGGGTTTGCCTTTGTGCGGGCATGTGTATCTGTATCTGAGTATCTGTATCTATTAGACCGCCGGCGGCCTCGTATCTGCATCTGGGCATCGGAATCGCGGGGCGGCACACAATGAGAAGCGCGCTCTGTGCTCTTCTTTGGTATTCCACTTCTGCTTTCATTGCGAATGTGTTTTGCAGATGCAATTGGAGGAGCTGGGGCAACAGGGCGCATACTGAATGCGGCAGAACCGAGGCAGAAACCAAAATAATGCAAATATACGAAAAGAAAATGAAGTCAAAGAGGCCAGGCCAAAGCAAGCACTCAACATGCGAGTGTGGGTTGCGCAATCTTGCAGATACTACTGAGCAAATGGTCTCGCTTCCGCTGCTTGCACTCTGAAGATTCTTTTGGGGCATCGTTCTTATTACACACACATATATGTACCTTTATTCCCATCGAAAGCCGAAACCAAATTCAAAGAAAACTGAAGCTGAACCGAAACTTTTTATGACATCCAAATGGCCAGACGTAAAATGGCATTACGAATTAATAAATAACACAATCCGGGCACGAGGGGGCGAGGCCATAAAATGAAGCACGCAAAGCAGATGAACTGAAATTCCAAGGTCGCTGGCAAAAGAACTTTTTGTTAGCATGTTTATGAAGATTTCTGAGTTTACTTTTTGCTGGTGCTGCTCATTTGTCGGTTCTCCTCGGTTTGTTTAAAGAAGAATTAGTCGGCCGATCGACGGAAGCCGTCGCTTGGGAACTGGAATTTCGGGACTCGAGCCGAGCTGAGTTCAGCTGAGTTGAGAGAGTTGGGTAAATGGAGTCGCAGGTAATGCGACAAATGAAAGGAAAAAGCACCGACGAAAAAGTTTAATTTCAGTGCTAATTAAAGACGCCGAATCGAAGCCAGCTCAGAGTGCTGTATGCACAGATGTCTGTGCACATTTAGCCAACTGAATTTATGTGCACGGCTTTCTTTGAATTGCGCAGCAGCCAAGATCTCCGGATTCGTTCTGGAATTGGGTTCGTCACCGGCACTTGGGCTGCTGAGCACTGGCCTTGACCCCAATGATATCAGAAAGCCATAGCTCCCGCACCCTGTGCGAGTTCTATAAAAAGCACAATCGAAACATCAGTTAAGACTAATTGAGTTTGGCTAAAATTGGTCAAAATGCGCAGCAAGACAAGAGCATCTACCAATTCAATCCAATCCAATCCAATCCGAGATTCGCCCCAACGAATCCATCAACGACAAGCAGCTCGCGACTGCTTGATGACTGCTGCAAAAAGTCACCTTTTGGCACCTATGTATATCTACCTGCCGGATGACATCACCGCCGGCGACGACAATTACTCGGAATACAAATAAAGAATTGCGACCCCAACTTGGTCGCAGGCTATCCTCGAAAACTGGCAAACTGCAGCGTGGAGCATGACAAGGCACCAAATGGCCGCAGAACGAGCTCGCCATCCGAATCGCAGCTGAGAACAAACAAACAAACAAATTCGTTGAGTCGAATTCGTTGTCCAAGAGGCTGTTTTCAGAGCCAAGTCGATCGATGCTGCAGGGGAGCCATAAATGGCTAAGGCTTTGCGCCGATTATTCATACGCCATGTGGCCCGCGAAACAACTTGATTCCATCTGCCTGCATTTATAAGATCGAACTCAAGATTGTCATTAGCTACACCAGAGTTTTTACCATTTAGCTAGAAACAAATATTGTCATTTTTATTTTTCACCATTTCAAACATTATCAATTTATTTGTTTATTCAAATTTATATGAAAGGCTCGGTGGGATCACAGTAATATGCTGTATTCGAACTCCAATTTAGTGTCAATCGCTTAATAGGACTGCTTTGCGCTTTGACAATTCCACAGATCGATTAATCCATTTATCACTCTTGAATAAACCCATTAAAGCGTCTGTGAATTGAGTTTTTACCACATCATTAGCTCGAGGGGACTTCGTGGTTCGTCATAGAAACTATGATTAATGACCGAACTTGTCTGCTCTACGTTCACTTAATTGGTTAATTAATTTGTGTAAATTTTTGTAAATATTAAGTCGTTTAAGTGACGCACTCCGCCGCCCTTCAACTCTTTTTCCCCCCGAAAAGAGAGGTTTGTGCCCCATATATAGTGGTTATAACAACCCGTAATTAGGCTTTCGCAGTTTTGTTTGCCTTTTGTTTGACTCTGTTTTCTGTTTACTGCTTGTTAACTTTGTTTTGTTTGAGATCATTTTGGGGGTCCACCCCTCGGGCCCCCGCCCCTCCAGCCCCTCCCGCCAAGTGGTGGCACTCAAGTGGCAATTAGTGTTGACATTCATTAGCTGTGATTAAAATGAGATCAGATTGTGGCCGGCGATGACGAGCAGCACGTGAGAGGAGGGCTAACCGACGGACCACGCCCCCCGCAGATCGACTCCGAAAGGCGTGTGATTCACACGCAGAGTTTTGCAAAGTGAACTCCATCGGGTCTTCATCACTGTAAAAAAAATTAATTTTTTACCCAAAAAAATTAAAAAAAAATTCAAATTTAATTTTAGAAATTTATTGAAGTGAAGTAAATAACTTCCCCATTAAGCTCACCTTTTTTAGCAACTATTGTTCTTAGCATTTTGGCTTAGCTTGAAAAACTCTCCAGTCGAAATATTAAATACAATGGAAATTGTACCATATTTAATGTGCATAAATAATTTAAAAGTTCTGCTGCTGTTAACTTTTCACGCTGTGAAGTGAAACGAAGTGGAGTCTGCCAATTAGAATGCCTGCAATTTGGCTAATGACAGCAATGCGATGCCAGAGATTCGGCTGAAAATAAGTCGCAGTTCCCTGGAATGATTGTTTTGCTGTAGAGCACAGATATAGATAGAAGCATTTGCAGATGCAGATACAGCTGCACTAGTCTGATCATCGCCCCTTTTTCGGACTATCCGCGGGCTGCCTTGGAATCCGCATCTGCAAATCACATTCGCATAGAAATACCAAAGACTCGAAATGAAGAGAAGAGCACAGAGCACGCTTCTCATTGCGCGATGCCCAGATGCAGATACTCAGATACAGATACATTTACCAGCACAGCGGCAAACTCAGCAGAACATTTAGATTGCAGAATCCAAAGCGAATGCAGGGCAGTCGAGGGGAGGGGATGATGCGGAGGCGGCTTCTTGGACCAATTACTTAATTTAGCTATAAAATTGCAGCCAGCAAAGAGCGCAGAACCGACAAGTCGAGAGCGCACTGGAAGAATTGCATCTGCAAATGTTGCATAAGAACTGAACTGGCGGGGCAAATATGAGATGATAATGGAGGAATATGAGGGGCAAGAGGGGTTGTGTCTTTGCCCCCAGAGAAGAAGGCGCGGCATTCATGGGTTAAGTGGGTTAGTAGTGCATCGAATGAAATGAGCATTGTGGGTTCCTAGAACTCTTACGTACTTGACACGTTTTCAAATAAATACCAAACCTATCAATTGCCGCGGTTTTCCATACCTTCTGTATGGTCCAATAAAACCAATTAACTGAATCACCTAACCACTTACTCTTTCCGAATGCTGCTTTATTAATTAGCAAAGTGGCTGGCGAGTGAGTGAGCTCCCCTTAAGCCCCGTGGGCGATCTCGGATCATCTGAGTCGACTGCCCACTTTTTCCCTCTGAGTCAGGTTAATATTCTCGAAGAGAATTTCACGAGTCCCCAGCTTATTTCTTGTCAAAGGTGAGCATGGTTTTGCCGTGAGTAATGCGAATTCGTTTTTTTCGACGACCCTGAACCCGAACCAAGTTAAAGTGGCTTGGTTAATGCATCTAAAATATAACGAGTGTGTATTTGCCTTGTCATGAAACGAAACACATGAGGGTTTGGCTTAAGATTGCCTTTTAGAACAGAGTTTTCTCGCATTTGCACGGATTTTGGCCCACACAATCGCCTCCTGTGGCCAGAACAAGTCTTCTCATGGCGTTCAGCGAGCCTTTGATGGCCTTACCATACTTAACCGGGCTTATTTCTGGACAGGTCTTCCAAGCGGATATGGCGAAGATTATCTTATCTTCCTGGGGATTGTAGCAGACCCCGTATCCGTCGGATATAAGGGGTCCGAATGCCATGAAGCCCGCATGCGATGTGGCCACCTGAGAGGTGAAGAGCTGAAACGTTACCGATCTTACAAATCCCGTTGACAGGAAAAATTCCGGCAGTGGTAGTTCGTTCTCCAGGGCCATCTGTTGGAGGCCAAAGAGGTGGCGATCGATGCCCTGTCCACTGATAGCTTCCTTTATAAGTTTCTCGTGGGCATCCACCGCCTTTTGCAGGGCTGCCAGTTTCTCGTTGCTGGAAGCAGTTTTTGACTCCATGGCCAGGACAAAGGCCTTCGACTCGTTGGAGGTGGATCGTATGGCTTCGGTGCGACCTTCGCAGAAAATTCTCAGGTGAGCCGACTCGTACTGAGCGGGTATTTTCTTGTGCATGGAGTAGTAGGCCAGACTCAGGGCCATCTGGATGTAGCTGTCCGGATTCAGGCCCTGTGCCTTGATGAAGCACTTTCCGTGGCACTCGAATTGGAACACGTTCATCTGCAGCTGACTGGCTATCTTTTGGATATTGCGCATAGCCTGACACATCCACAAATTGATGCACTCGTTCACAGGCTGAAATTTCAGCAGGGTGAACGAGATGTCCTTGTCAGAGCCACAGCTATCGCAACCGTAGTTCTCCTCGTTCCTAAAGAGAGATATGATTTGATTTGATTGGAAGGATTATTTATTCACTTACACTTTCTGCTGCACAAAGTCCATCAGCATGGCCAGTGGCTGGCAGTCGGCGGGAGAGTGTTCGTAGCAGAACCCAGTCAATCCATTCGGGTTTACTATCAACTGGATTGTCTTGTCCATCCAACGATTGGCGCTGTTCTGGAGCAGTCCGCCGCCGTGGAGGAGCTGGTGGGCCTGCACAATCCTCTCCTTACCCTTGGGAATCGGCACACACTTGTCCAGGCAGACCAAGAACAGGGATTGCTCGATAGTCTCCACAGAGTCTGCGTTTCCATGCGGACAACAAAGTGCCGTATAGGCCTCTGCCCAGTTGCTTCTATTGTCGTGGGTCAGCAGGCCGAAGGGTTCGCCCTTGTCTATGGGACAGTTGTGAATCTTCTCCAGTGCATCTCTCAGGCTGTGAACATGCAATAGTTGTCCACTTTCGGAGTAAAGGGGCAACTTGTAATACTAGAAAGGAGACGAGGAAATTAATTTAAATTATCGAAAGAGTAGTTGAGAGAAAACGCTAAAGTCGATGACCTCGACTATTAGATACCCGTTATTCAGCTAAAGGGTGTGCAAGAGCGATAGAGATATGCTTGTAGTAAATTGGCTGTATACCAGATTGCACAATGCTGTGGATTGGGGTGCAATATCGGAAAAAGCCGACTTGCTGCATGCTTGTCTCCATCTCTCTGGCACTCGATTGAGTTTGCTAATTATTAAATAATATTTGTTTATAACTTTTTAATGAGTGGTCCGATTAAAATAAGTTTTGGGTATTGATAATAAGAACAAAGTCGAATTTACAATTTTACAAAATACACAAAATTTTATCGTTGTTGGCGTTAGAGCGGTTGTAGCACTCTGCTGCGGATGAAGCCAAAGGTTCTGCATGGTAAACCCAAAGCTCTTATAGTTTCCGAGATCTCAGCGTTCATACGGACGGACGGACAGACGGATATGGCTAGATCGATTCGGCTGTGATCCTGATCAAAAAATAAATATACTTTATGGGGTCGGAAGGCTTCCTATTACCTGTTACCTACTTTCCGTCGAATCTAATATACCCTTTTACTCTACGAGTAAGGGTTTACAATTAACTTACATTGTTATTGTAGACCACCACAACATAATCGGAATCACTGTACTGCTCGATGGTGTCGCAAAATCGTCCAGGTTTGCGAACCGTCCCGAAGATTTTGCAGAACTGGCTGTTGTCCAGATTATTTTTGCCCATCTTGACCACTGGAATTTTGTCCTGGTCCACCAGCTTTTTGAATTCGCAAATGGCATATATCGCCTTGGCAGTAAAGTTAAGAAAATCGTCGGGTTCTGCGAACTCTTGGATGGGGAAGGAGAGACCCGGACTGGAGAAGACGGTCAGTGGGGCCTGATAGGTTAAGTAGGCGGAACGAGTCCACCTCGGAGTCAGCCAGTTGTTGCAACGTTCGGCTTCTTCCTCCAGCAGCTCCTGGAGATCCGCGCCCTCGTTCTCTCCGAACTTCTTTGTTATCTTCTGCTCCTCCTTGAGTTCCTCTTCGGTGAGAAGGGGTTCAATACTGCTGATATAGCTGGCGAGGCTTTGTTTCAGTGGAAGAGCCGGAAACCTTTTTAGTTTGGGTTTCACATTCGGATCACTAGACTCGCTGCTTTTTGGATTTTTTCCCAATTCCGAACATTTCTTTGGACCCTGTTCAGACTTCGTTTTATCACAGACCGGTGGAACGCTTTTCACTTCGTCACATTTCTTCTTTGTTGATTGGGGTTGAGGCGGAGCCTTAGCCGGTGCAGAACCCAAAGGTTCCTTAACTTCTTTAGCAGGCGGTGGTGGCAGCGGTGGGGATGGAGTCTTTACAGCTGGGGGGCTTGGATCCTTGGAAGAACTTATTTCTTTATCCACTGAAACTCCGGAAGACTGTTTAGTTTTTTTAGCTGGCGGAGGAGGCGGAACATCCTTGGAAGATGCTTTTGGCGGTGGTGAAGTAGAAGATTCGACAGATTTTAAGGAGTCTTCTGGCTTTGCTTTTTTTGGAGGAAGTGAGCCAATGCCAGCTGAAGCCGTTTTATCCTGAGAAGTTTTACTAGAGCAGCTGCCGGCGCCAGAAGTTTTCGTTTTTGAAGCACAGGAATTTGTTTCGGACTGGCATGGTTTGACTTTCGTTTGACCGCAGGGATTATCTTTAGGTTTTGAGCACTCCTTGCCTGATGCTCCCCTTGGACCATCTCGGCAGGGATTTCTCCCCATTGGAAAAGCTGACAAGAGCGGCATTGAAAAACTGGAAGATGGCAGCGGTGGTAGCTTTTCTTCTGTAGATTTCGATTTTTGCTTATGAGCTGGTTTTTGAGAGGCATTGGCCTTAGCCGAAGGACCTTCTCGCTTAACCTGCGATTTCTTTGGATTGACGGCACCTTGTCTCGATGATTTTTCTTTTGTTGGTTTTTCCTTAGGTGCAACACTTGCCAGTGGTTCAATCTTAGACTTGGGAGAACCGCTTGAAACAGTTGCTGCCTCTTGAACTAATGATGCTCTTGGGCAAGTTTCTTCTTTCTTTTCTTGCTTACAATCATTATTACCAGAAGCCTTTAGTTTTTCATTTTTCATAGAACTGTCCACCTTTGTTTTTTTCTTTGGTTCAGGTTTTGATGCTGCACATTTGGATTTCGTTCCATCCTTTTCACCGTCTGTACAGGGGTTTCTTCCCGAAGGAAAAGCTGAATCCATCGGCATGGAAAATCCAACACTAGGAGTTGGTGGTAACTTCTCTGGTTGAGGGTTATTTGGCTGTGGGCTTTCTTTGGGCATCTCTGGGGATGATGGTCTTACATCCGATTTCTGAGGATTTATTTTAACTTGTGCATTCGTTTTAGTCCCTTGTGGTCCGGTACTTGCAGGGGCATTCGCATCAACTGGGGTTTTGGGTCCTTCTTGGGGTGAAGAACAAGATTTGGGCTTAGGCTTGGGTGCGGGGCACTTCGATTTCTCGTCTCTTTTCCCGTCTATACAGGGATTTCTTCCCATTGGAAAAGCCAATTTTTGCGGCATGGCAAACCTTTCGGCGAGAGGAGGAAGACTTAGAGATTCTTGGGGTTTTTGTGGAGGCTCTGCGTTTGGATCTTGTTTTGAGGACATTGCTTTTTCAACCAGTGGTTTTGACGGAGATTTCGGAACTTCTTTTATAACGTTGATTGGTTGTTTGGCATTATTTCCTTGTTGGGTTGGTATCGCCGTGCCCAGAACTGACCCTGAAGATTGCATATTTTCATCTCCATTGCAATCCTTACAGTTTACAATCATCATATCTGAAAAGCCTCGTGGCTTTACAGAGCCATTAGCAGAACAATTCTTACAGCTAAATACTTCCAGTGTTTCCAATTTTTTTTGAGGTGGCTCTGATTGGCTTTTAGATTGTGGTTGGATGTTCTGGTTCACAATAAGGTTTATGCAATCCAGATTTTTGTTGAATTTCTGGCTGCTGGCAACAGTAGGTATCGGATGCTTGTGTAAAACATCTTTCGACTTGCCACCATCATCGGAGTTCTTAGCTGATGAAGAAGCATTAGCCCGACAAAAAATTTCCAAAACAGCAGTATCCGATTTTTTAGCTTTAACTGGCCTTAGGCGTGCCGAAATCGTTTGTTGGTGGTCTTCGATGGCTTTCTTTGCCATATCGTAGAGTTCCTTTGGAGGCAGATATGACTTCCCCTTGCAGTACCATCGTACCCGGTACTTGCACTGAAATGAATCAAATTGAATTAGCCATTTTTATGGGGTCAAGGTGTCCGTGGAACCTACGACATTCAGGAAGCCTTCGGTGCCTAGAAGGACCCTCATGATGCTGTCCAAACAAGGCCTAATTTAAATGGGATATGGCCGAAAGAGACTGTGTTTTGGAGGTCTGTCTATTATGGGGTATACATAGCTTCGATTTTAGACATATATCTGAAAGTTAGGCCTGGTAAATTGTTGATGACTGTTAAATTTCAACCTCAGATGTTGGTAACCATGTATTACGGCTTAAATGTGACACTTAGAGTTAATAGCTTTACACTGTGCTATTTCTTTGCACCCACTGCGAAATTGGTTTCTATGGCCTTAAAAGCTTTTCTTAAACTTCCAAGAGACTCTGGAATAGTTTTTGAAATTACTTTCTGTGTACTTCCGAAAATCAATTTCAAGTTTCCCCTTAAATGTTTTCCATCACCCTCGAAATTGGAGCACACCAAACAAACTCTGGCGTCGCTTCATTAACCCATAGAACTTGGAGCTGTGGCCCATGCTCCGATGCATCGACTCCTTCCCGAGTTCCGCGAACTGGGAGCGGTGGTCGCCGAGAATCGAGGGGAAGGCCCGCCTGCAAATATTAACAAAATCAACACCTCGGAGGCCGCGGCTTGATTGCTTTGCCAAGTGAAGTAGCCATATTATGATTATTGCGAACTCGCTTCTCGACTCTCCGCAAGTGACGCAAACGAAGCTGAGCCCACAGAGCGAAAAAATAAAATGCAATAATTGCATATTGACCCATTTTCTTAACAATGCATTGCGAAGGGCGCCCGCGGGGCGGGGAAAGTGGGCTTGGGAGTGTTTGCAGGTTACGCATGCGTGAACGTTGCCTTCATTTAATTAGGCGGCGACACCTGCGCGGAGACGGATCCGAAGTCCCAGTCCCCGTCGCATTCGCAGTTGCAGTCGCAGTCGCAGTCTCAATTGCAGACGTCGCCATCAATCAGCAAATCAGCGAACGAGGCAAACAAGGCGGCAAGTGAGGCGTGAAAACGGCGAACAAAACTGGGCAAAAAAGAAAAAAGCAGCCGGGAAGTGGTGTTTTTTTAAGAAATACCTTTAAATACCCTTGCTTATTTTTCAGTCTTTTAATAAGGTATATTACATGGACCATTTGCATCCTGATCTACGGATCCGAGGACAGTTTTTTGAAATGTTTTATTGATTTAATAAATATTTCTTGAAAACAAAATTATTAACCTTTATTTATTTTATAAAACGCTTAAATTAACACACTCAGATGCATTTTATGCATTTATTTTTTTGAAATTATTAATAATTTTAATCCTGATTTTGCACTTTGAAAATTATTTTTTAAGTATCTTACCTTGTTGAAAACCTTGCCAAACTGAAGTAAAACCCTGTATGGTGGTAGAAATTTTTAGTTTCTAGCATCATCAAAATGATTATATCTTGCTTTCTTAAAGTTGTTAAATGTATCTTACTTACTTACTATTTACATTTTTGTATTTTGGGATGAGAAAATAAAGTTATTATGAAGTTTGAACTGGGCATCGATATTATACCAATTGCCTTATGTTCTGGGAGAATTACAAATGCGGATAGGGTATCGAAAGGGGGATATGCTGAAATAAAATGAAAACGAAAACGCGGCAAAGAGTGCTGCACAAATGAAAACGAGAATGGAGATGGAGCTGTGGATGTGGATGTGGATGGGGTCGGTGATGAGGAGAGGGTCTCAGCGGGCGGAATCGGGGCCGAGGGGCGTGGTGTTTAAGCTCATTTGACAATGAAGTGCTTTGAGCCTGACGACTGCGTTTGGGCGCGTTTTTATTATTTGCCTGCCCCACTTTGCGCACAGCGGCGATAATTGACGCCACGGTGGCTGCAACTGCAGCACCACCGCGTCACCACCGCCAGCACCACCGGCGACGACAACAAAAGCAAGGCTGCCTGATGGCCCACAATTTGGACTGCACTTTATTAAAGTACCCATTGGAATGGAGCCACCCAATCCCAATTCGAGCCCAAAGTGCGTCGCGTGTTTGCGTGAGTGTTTTTCACTTGAGGCCATTATCAGCATCGCCGATGCATTTGCTGAATTGCATTTGTCAGGTGTTATGCAATAGAGGTGGCAGCCACGTCAATTGGCAACCCGGCGTTCGGGCGAAGTCAGAGTAATTTTGGAAAAGGGCAGTGATTAGGGGTTCATTTATGAGAACTGACCGGGAATATCGGGGAAAGGGCAGGAAATCTTTTGGATAATTGAAAGACGATTGACGGCGTACCTAAAAACTAGATGAAAGCCGTCACTGGGGTTGTTTCTTTATAACTTTCACAATCATAAAAGTATATTCAGTAACCTAGCCTTTTTCGTATGAAGTTTTAACAAATTCAAATTACTGGTTTAATATCATACATATTAAGAGAAGGTGGGCCAATGCTATTGTTATCTGTTCCTATGAATAGAAGGCTTTTATGAACTTCATAGCAAGCTATGAGATCTACGAGAGAAAAATACATTTTGTTATGCCAACCATCATGTATTGAATATAATCTGATTCGATTGTTCCCATTTTGTGTGGGAAACTTTAGAACATTTTAATAAAATAGAAATTTCTTCGCTGCCACACTTTGCTATACATTTCACTTGCTTAAGCCCCAAGCAAAGCACAATTTGCCGGGGAAAGAATTTCAATCTGAAAAATAAGCTATTCCTTATCCGTTTCCCTCTGATCCCGCTGGCATCATTACTCAATCCCAAGGCTTTGTGCAAATTCCTCTCCACAATGGCAAAGGAAAACGTTGATGTTGCATGGCATTTTTGTTGGTTTATTGTTGGCTTTTCTCTGGCACTGAGTAAATGCGAATTTCCTGTGCATTGTTTTGAACTGTTGGCCAAATGATCTGCCCCGCGCCCCACTCGCAATCCACCTGATGACCTCAGCAGTTCGGTTCCAGAGTTGCAATTAGTAGAAAAGTAATTTTCGTTTGGTTTCTTTATTGTTGTTTTGCGGTTGCTTTTTCCCCTCCTAAATCTCTGCTCAGCGATGCTGAAACAAAAAGTATTCTAACACCCTTTGTTCGGCTGCTTAGTTGAAAACCCATATATATAACCGAGACTTTGTTGGATGCATGATTAATGTCCGCATTGAGTCATGTCCGAAGAGCGTGGAACCATTCCAAAAGCCAAATCCAATTGAACTGGGCGCCGTAAACCGAAAATAAAAAGCCACAGAGCTCCGCTCAGGTTTCGTTGATAACGCAAAACTCATCGAGAAATGGACAGCGAAATGGTGGCACGTGTAAACATGAGACGTGGATTAGAGCCCCGAACTTCGGAGCTCAACGAGTTAATTTTTATCGCCCTGTGACACACAGAAACCACAGCCCAAAGAACAATCCCAACAAGCCACGTAGACTGCAGTTGTACTCCGGGGAAAGTGCCCTCCTCTGGCCAACTAGCACTCGACACGTACTGGGATTTGGGTTGGGTGCCACGGCTGCTCCTCCCTGGGTCCACTTATGGTATCTGCCAAATATTTGGCACAAGAGCGGCTATATTTTATATCGGTTGCACAGGTTCGGGATACCCGATAAGAGACAGTCGCTAAACAAAAGGCTGATAAGCAGCAGTCCAAATTCAATTTGCCCTCCATCGATAAGAAATTGGGGAATGAGAAGGGGAGACTTTAGTCAACGATTTCTCTGTCATTATGGGACTTAAGAGCTGGGACAGGCCATAAAGTCGGTTCTGGAAAGAGGGGCCATCATCTTCTAACGAGACACAGACAGAGAGTGACATAATAAGTAAATTTAATCAGTTTGCCGAGTGGAAATCTTCCGTTGTCTCTGCTGAGTGGAAATTCGAATCCGGCTCTTGGGTAGCTTTAGTTTCTGCGTCGACTTATCACGGATTCTGTGGGCCTCCGACTTCTGGTTCACTTTGAGACTCGAGCCGCTCAGCCCACCGGCTCGTATTTCGAGCTCTGAGCACTAGTTTTTTTCAATTTCGCCCAGCCTACGACCTCTTCCATCTTCCGAAGAGCCGGCTTATCGCTCTTTTGTCCCGCTTCTTGTGCGTTTTGAGACACTTCCTACGAACCGAGACAATCTGGCTCGGCCACGCTGCGTATGCTTAATCACGGCCCGAAGGCCAGAGGTCAATTGTGGCGCACAAGAAGTGCTTCAGAATTATTTTTGGCTCCTCAAATTACTAAACCATTCGGAGGCTTATCGTGCGGTTGTGAAAGCGATTTCGTTTTCATTCATCGATTCACGATTCCGATGACCCATTTCTAGATGGGACCCAATTGACGATTCTAGTCTTACGCGATAATTAACTTTTACTTTCCGCCGCTACGTCGCGCGCCTTTATTTCGATTGCTTTCGGCTGCCGTACGGCAAACAAGTCCATTAAACATTCACACAATTTATGCAAATGAAATGAAGCTGAAATTAATTCTAAACAAATTCAAGCGAACAGCGCAGAATGTTTACGTTCTCGTCGTGCGGCACTTGACTAATTAGCATATCTATGCGATTTATGCGAAGCGCCTCTTCATTTCAATATCGACCTAAAGTGGGGCCGGAGAAGCTCACTCCCCAGCCTCGCCGGATAGATTTTCCTTCGGTGTAATGTGCTAATTGGCACTCACCTGTCCAGTTTCACCTGTCTTGGTCGCCGCGGGGTCTTCAAGGACTGTTTGTAAATGAAATTTGTAGCATTCTCTTCCGCTTTGGGCTTTTTTCCTCTTTATTGTAATTCTTTGTGGGTTTATAGAAGCGTATTGAAAACCAGTTGGCAACCTGTTGGCCAGAGTTCTTAGTATCCATAAATTACATTTTACACTCGACTCGATGACGACGATAATGATGATTGGGTGGTGGAAAAAGCCGCCTCTAATTCCATTCCAAGGCCAATTCACTTAGCTATTCGAGGAATTTTCATTTCACGAAAAGCCTTTGAAGTTGAGATTCTTTTGGCACGCATTTAAAGCTTTGTTCGTTCGAAAGAAATAAATTTCATTATAAGGGTTTTCCGAGCTGGCATCGCTGATATTATTATTATTAACGCCACAAAAGAAACTCTCCGTCATCGTCTGCCAAAGTTAAATTTAACCAGTATATGTACGACGGTCCCCCACGCATTTCCACCACGTATGCTGTCGGTGGGATTCAGGACACGAGTCCTGTTTGCATTGCAAATTATATGCCAGACTTCGGTGTGGAGCCGGTCAGAGAAAAAATCCCCATTCTGCCCAGTCAAAGTAAAGGCAAATTGATTTAAGTTGCGGGAAACGCGAGGAAATGTTAAAAGGCTGTCGAAATAAATGCATTCGGAAGGTCGGACATAGATTGCCCTTATAAAAATAAAATCGAAAGAATCGAGGAGATTTGTTTTAGTCAAAGAATACAACAATTTAATGTGTCAAAAGAATGTTTATTGTTATGTTTAAGAAATGTTAACTTTACAAACTTTTTTAAAGCTTAATTACTTTAAAACCTCTTTTACTAAAAATGTTTTTATAAATTAATGTTTAGTTTACTTTAATTACCATACTTTTTTTATTTCTGGTAAATAAGATTCTAATTAGCTTCGCAAATACTTTTGAGTTTTTAAGTCAAAGGTAAAAATCATTCAAAAGTCATGTACAAAGTTCGGAAATGGATTTTAATACCCAGCCGGAATCATTTAATGCCCTTACCCACTAAAGGGTGGGGACAACCACCGCACTTAAGCACAACATCCAGAGAAACACAATGCGTTCAGTGCACATGCCAGCTGCCGATGGTTGGCCGAACCATCTGGGGAAATGTCGCGACGACGGGAAAATAATAAAAGTACATAAAATGCAGGAATAAAGAATATATTGAAAAGAGAAATATATCTCAGAGAACAATACGCAAATTAATCAGCGCCCACACGGGACTCGTGCCTGCGATCTGGCATTCGTTAGCCGTTTTCTCCACAAAAATGCGACAGTCCGAAGTATTTTGCATTAACATAAATTTTATTGCGTATACGCAGCGTTGCAGTGGCATCAGCAGACGGCCACTACGATTTTTGGGGGATCAGAAATGTTGGTGAAAAAGTGTCCCTGCCGCCAACGATTTTTGTATTCATTATTTGCCCAGCGATGACGTTGTCCGGTGGTGAACACTTTTACGCCAGTTCTGAGGAAACCCGGGTGGGAATAAACTGGGGAGAAGTGGAAAGTGGCGGTGGCAGCTGTCGGGAGTCGTTTTCAGTTGGCTACTCACGGCGCCTGGCACAATGACAAATTACGGGTTGAAAGTTGAGTGAACTTTGGCGCGACAGTGTCCACTGTTCTCCCTCTTAATTTGGCTATTTGTAGAGCATAAAAGAGGTATTTGGCATTCTGGTAACGCTTGGTCTTGATCTGAAAACTTCAATGATGTTAGGTAGTCTTCAACACTTCTTATAGAGTATCTATTTTTCTTAAAAGATTTACTCGTGATCTCTTCATTGAGATGAATTATGTGATGCATATTAAGTGTTATAATAATTATTAATTAATTAATTTTATAAGCTTTACCTTTTGGTGAGAAATAAATGCAGCTTTCTAACTTGTTTTCCTTTATTATTACATCAATAGTAGGGTAGAGTATCTTAATGTCGGCTTTCTGCAACATATCCTTCACATTTTGGTAATGGGCCTCTAGTTCTTCGGCCGTAGTCTCCGTCCTATTCGCTCCTCCCGCAGACAGCTGTCAGTGGTTCAATCTTTGGCTGCGACGGTCGAGGCCTTTGAAATTGATGAGGCTCTTGCTTTTGTTGCTGCCTTTGGCAAATGAGGCGCAGATAAGCGTCAACTTTGACGCCCTCTTGAACATATTTTTTCAGTCGGTCTCATTCCTTCTAAGTTCTCGATTCGGGTTCGTTTTCCCTTTCAGAGCTCTTGTTTTTCGTAGTGCTTTGGTTATCATCGAAACTGTTGATTCTTCTTCGACACAGCAAACAGGCAAGGGAAAAAGTTTTAGGCGGTCTGTCGGTTTTTGTGTCTCTGGCTCGCCTCATTTGAACCCGATGAACCTTGTTCCATTCCCTTTTACTTTTTGCTATACACATTTTTTTAAACATTTTTTTCGAATTGTTTCCTATTTTTTTGTACTTATTTTCCCTTGTTTTTGCTGTTTGTGCGTGACATATTTGTGTGAGCATTTGACTCTTCGCTTTTCCCCTTTCGGGGGTAACCATTTGTTTGCCAGAATGCTTGACTCGGATTTGTTGTCTGGCCCTCTATTTCCCCTTTTAGGGTATGAAGAGGGGCCTGGGGCTTATCATTCAGAGGGATCGATGAGGTAGGCTGGGGAATGGAACCTTCTGACTGTTATGCAAATGATGAACATGATTTGAGGGTATTAAGTGAAATTAAATTAATGTCAAAGGAGAAGTCACATAAAATAATACGGAGCTTGGATGTAAAATGGCCGAGCTGTAAGAAATGGGCAAAAAGATTCTATAAACTAGAACATAACTTACACAGAAGGTAAAATGTATGAGATTTTAAATCTTCATTATTTGGATTATTAAAAACATGAAAGTCTAAGCACCTTAGTAGGGTAAAAACACTTCGTTTATTCAAAATTTGCAGTCTTTAGGCTCTCTGAACAAACGACAGAGAAAGCTGCACATTTAGTGGGAAAGGGCGGGGTTACTGGGGGTAGAAACAAAATCATCACTCGTCGTTCTCATCGCTGCTTGCACTGATTCCGCAGCTGCTGCTGCGGTTGCATCCGAGAAAATCCCCCAATGAATAGCAAGTTGCAAACTGCATTTGAATTGCAAACCCATGTCCCCTGCCCTCACCCTATCTCCCTGTCGAGCAGCAACTACCCACATTAGTTTAGCATATGTTTTACATAACTGAGAGTCGGAACCGGAGGCTGGGACCACGACAGTTCCCCAAAGCTGAACTGAATCCTCGGCTTATGCTCCACTTCTGGCTGTCTGAACTTTCGGATAATTTCTTTTTCATTTCGTTACTTTTTTCTGCGTGTTTTTGTACACAGGAGGAAATAATGGTTGATCTGATAAAAAACAGAAAATATATCGCATACTTTTAATATTACAGCTTTGCCCTTTGTACTCATTATAGTTTCTAAATTAACCAACTAGTCTTTGTAAGTATAAAAAGCATTTCAGTGTAGCTCGGGACTTCCTGTTTGTCCTATTGCTAATCTCCACTACATCTCTCGGATCGGAATTCTAGTTTCGTTGCCGCTTCGCCGGAATCAAAGATTGAACGTTTCGGGGGACCACGAAATGTACGCAGCTCAAAAACAAAATTTATTGAAATGGCAAAAGGAAGACCTTGATCTTTAGATTATCACGTCAATAAATGGATTTCGTTTTGTATTTCTTTCCATTTTTTGTCGCCGTCGTTTTGCCGCTGCTCTTTTTTGGCGGCGTCTTCAGCCTCTTGTTGTTCTTGTTCTTTGGCGTTCAAGAAGCGAAAACGAAACCGAAATCGAAATGAAACGGAAACTGGTGGAACCAGTCGAGCAGCAGATGAAAAGACGACATAAAACCAAACCCACTGAACTGACCAAGCCAAAAGAACTTCTTGGGCTAATTAAGAGTTTTGGCTAGCGCCAGCTAACTTGTGTTCGCTTTCGCTGATCTCGAAATCCAAGATCTCGGCCCATTAACTCAAATGCAACTAAATTAGGGGAGTCTTTGTGCATGAAGTCACAGCTCACACTCGCCCCATCGCGACTTAAAGATTGCTTCTCGCAAATGTATTCCACAAATGACGCTTACGTGATTACATAAAGACCCATAAAAAGTGATTTGAACTTGAAATCGCTAAATGCGTCATGCAATTGAAACAAATACACGGCAACAGAAACAAAAACGGCGCTTGTTAAAAAAGAGACTAGAGAAAATCACTGAAATCTGTGGAAATAAAAACGTACTAGCCATAAAATTGTTACAATGACAACGGACAGGCAATGGCTAAAACAACGGCAGCAGCAGCGCAGTTTGCCAGTAGATCAAATTGAATAACTGCTTTAGCTTTCAGTCGCAGCAGCAGCAACAGCAACAACAACAGCAGTCAACTATATAGCAAGAAGATCAACAAAAGCAGGCAAAGTCGAAAAGAGCGCATCAATTAGGCTTATACCCATGTACATATATACCTCTCCCATATACTCACTATATAGTATAACACTCGTGTTCTTGACGATGTTGCTGCTGTCACTGCAATTGCTGTTGCTGTTGCTGTTGCTGCTGCTGTTGCTGCTGCCCTCTGTTAAATGACAATTGCTGCTGTCGAAACAGATGTTGCTGCTGGTGTTTTTGCTGATATTCCTACTGCTGCTGTGCCTTTTGAGTTGCGAATATTGCTACTTGGATGTCTCAAATTGTTTTACCCGTTTCCGGTGGCCCTGCTGTTGCTGCTGCGGCTTTTGGTGTTGCTACTTTGTTGCTGTTGCAGATGCTGCTAATGTGGCTTTTGGTGTTGCATTTTGTGGGTACATGTCGTGTAAGCGTGACTTTTAGTGTATCTTTTAATTTGTTTATAGACAATTCTACAATAGCCACTACAATTTTATGTTCTTATTGCTAATGAATCCTTTAATGTTACCTATGTTTCCTTTGAACAATATTCTTAAATTTGTTAAATTTTTATGAAATATATAGGTACCACTATTTATAACATTTTGTGCAGGTTTGTATCACTCTGGACAGCAGTACATTTAATATTTTAGAACATCACTGTGGTCGGCTCTCCACATAGTGACGAATCGCACCGGAAATAAGTAGTACACCGATCGAAAGGTATTATGATCTTCATTCATTCGGCACGCTGTAATATAATACGCCCTTTTATGTGGGAAGCCAGAGTAAATATTTCAGAAAGTGTAATTGTTTAGTCGAATTTACAAGCATATTTTGTCAGAAAATTTGATATCGATATCAGAACTTTTGTATGTTGATAGTGTGATCGTCACGACCGCTCACCTCGGTAAGAGGTATTTGTATTCGATTCGTTACAAAACTCACTAGTATTTAAATTAATTAAGATATGCTTTATTAAACTTTTTTAATTTAGTCTTAAGTAAATACCACCCTTTAAATTCCGGACATTCTTTCATCCCAAGCACGTTTGTTAAATTCTACTAGATAAATGTGAATCTGTGATGCCTATGCAAATACCTATCCATTCTCTTATGAATTAAAGAATTAATGGCCACCTCGTGCATGTAAATACCAAGTTGAAATAAGTGAAGAGGCCTTTGCACACGACATTACTCACCTGCTCAAGTGTGAAATGTAATTAGAAGACATGTTCAATCTGGCGATCAGATAACGAGCTTATGTCAGCCCCCATTCTGACTCACAAGACCCAGGGAGATTCTTGGTCAAGACAAATCCGACAACATTGTCAAACAAGATGCCTATCTCGAAAGCGTGCAATTTTACTATGCAATAAAACAAAGTTGATTTCGCCTTGAAAATGGCAAGACTCATGCGATATGTTCTGATTTTAGCCTTAAGATATATTTCTTTAGTCGGCCTTCATTCAAAATGTCTCTAGAACCATTCGCAAGGACCAAACAAATTAACTAAAAAGCCTCACAGCAATTCAATTTCGCTTTCAATGGCAAACATACGAAATGTCACTGCGGGTTAACTCAGTCGAGGAAGCCGCTTAGAGCCAAACAAATTAGCAGCAAAATATGCCAGCCGGCAAGATGCAAATGCAAATTCAAATTCGACAATTGGATTGTCCGGCTTTTTGGCTCTGGCCGGGGGCCAAATGTTGTAGCCGGAAGCGAAATTCTCATGTCCTGTGGACCCGAAATTCGAATGACAATGACAATTATCCGAGGCTAGTGACTATTATCCCAGCCCCCTCGAAATGCTCGTGGGGACACGCCCACACAATGAGGGATAATTGTGAGTTACGCATACGCCAAGTGGGCCCCAGTATGGGTTTGATTTTATTGCCCACCGCCTGGACCCCAGAGCCAAAGCCAATTTGAGCCTGGCCCGAGCAATTTGGCAAAGGGAAGCCAAACAGCCGAACGGAAAAAATGTGAAAATGAAAATGGGCAGAGACACACATTTTCGGATGCCCATAGAAATTTCCAAGTTTCATTTTTTTGGAGGAGGAATCCCCTTCGGTAAATTGAATTGAAGCGACGCCAGAATGGGCAAGGCATCAATTCAATACAAGGAGGCTGTCTGCTCACCATATGTGTTCCTCTGCGTGCACAGTGGAAAAAAGGTTTCTAATAAAATATTAGTATAAGCCATATTTAGGAAAATATAATGTTAAACGCTGTACTCGATTGCCTCAACTATCAGTACCTCAAATGTCAGATACCCGTTACTCAGCTAAGGGGAGAGCGAGGGAGATGGAGATATGCATGCAGCAAATCGACTGTTTCCAAGATTAAACATTTTATTTGGTAATATCTTTTTAATGAATGGTTCGATTTAAATTATTTTTGGCATTCAGATGGTATTGATAATAAAAACCTTGCGGTGCGCAAGGACCTCAAGAATCTGTATGCCGAATACCAACTTTCTTGCTTTTATATTTATATATATTCTATAGAGTCTAAGTTCTCAGGGTTTATTCCTAGAGTAAAGGTGTGTAATAGATTCGTCGGAAAATATGTAACAGGATCTATATTCATGATCCCGATCACTAGCCATGTCCGTCTGTCCGTATGTGCGTACGTCCGTTTGAACGCAGAGATCTCGGAAACTATAAAAGCTAAAGTGTTGGACCTTTCATTAAAAAGTTATAAGCAAATAAAGGAATTGACGCTAGGAGACGCAGTGGCGTAGTGCGTCATCTTTTGAGCACATGCTTCCCCATCTCCCCTTAGCTGAGTAATGGGTACCTGATAGTCGGGGCCATCGACGACAGCGTTCTCTCTTGCTTAAATTATAAAGATTTGCAAGTGTCCTTAAAAAAGCTCTATATTTTTAGCACAGAGTATTCTAGAAATATAAACGTTAAATCGGTATATCGGCAAAGAAAATGTACCTCATAACATTATTAAATTTCCACCTTTTTCAAGTCCTTAGTTATTTTTTACTGTGTCGATATATGTATGCATACAAGTGGGTTTCGGGAACAAGGACACGGGAATCAGCACAATTGGGTTCCTTGAAGGACCGAGCCCAATCAGTCCAGTGAAACTGTCGTTGGTAATTGATTTTGGTTGGGCCAACTCAAATTAATTAAGTTATACGATTTCCTTTCCATCGCCGCAGCTCCTTGAATCATTGATTATGTTGTAATAATTAGCGATAGTTATGCAATTAATTCATGCTGTCATCGTCAACATCATCAATGATCCCAAACAATGTTCGTTGGGGAATTGTGTCGCCCGGGTCTTGGTTTAACGTGGTAGTTCAATATGTACCACTCAAAACAAAACGCTTCCGCCTTGAGAAACTCAAGTTTTTCGATGGGAAATGCGATTGACTCTAGGAAAAAGAGGGCCTTGTTTAAGTTGTCTAACAATGGAGTTCGCGTGCGAGTTAGGATGCGCAATTTAACTACAAAAAAGGTTCGAATATAAAGAAAGTTTAACGAAAATTATTTTGAAGTTTAAAGAATTAACTCACCATTGTACTTCTTGGTCTGATCATTGTGTGTGCATGCATAGGTTATAAGGAAATGCTTGTAGTCCGTAAACAAGATATTGGTGTTAAAGTAACCTTCATAAATGAGATAATAACAATTGAGATGAAAAGTATCATAAGACCATCTAAGGGACTCACGACTATTTTGCACATTGTAAGAGGCACAACGTCGCTGGTAGACGGGTAGGTCCAGAGGTGTTGTTGCATAGGCAAACCAAACTCCCAATAACTAATTCATAACAAACTTATTAGCAATGGCCACCAAGCGTTTACCTTCTAACTTACTCTATTTTTATTTACATGCTTCAGGGTCTTAACTTTGGGGCACTTATTTACTTCAAAGGAAGACACCAAGGGCTTTACTGTGGCCCTTCGAAAAGTCGGCCTTAATTTAGCTCCATTAGTAAAACGCACTACAACAAGTAGAACAGTCAGCAATAGGCTTAAATATATCAACCGCATTGGTATAATATTTCATACAAAGTGGGCCTAGAGTAAATTTCCAACCTTTTGGTAAGGTTTTTCAATTAATATAAGGTTCTTTGGCTTATCAGAATGGTCTGGCTAATGAATTGGTTGCGGCTTTTAAAGCGACTCCTTGGTTTCCCATTGCTGTCAGAGTTTACGTGCCGCTTTCTACCAAAGTTTCGGCTTTATTTGTTCAATTTATTCGACTTTTGTTGGGTATTGTTATTTTGCTAGTGAATTGCATAACGAATGGCGGAGTGACGCCTCACCGATAGTGTTGTTTTTGCTTCTTTTCACATGTACATATTCCATCACGGAAACGTGCAGCGGAATCGGAAACGGGGCACGGACATTCGCAATTACACTGCGCCGTTGTCTGTCGATATATTAACTGGGTCCGTGCAATTCTGTTCCAGCGATTTACATCTGCATCTGCATCGGCCGCTGCTGATGCGATTATGTCATCGCCGTTTGGTTCACTGATTCGACAAGGTTCCAGCGTGTCTTGGCCCCGAGTTCCGAGTTGTAAATAATTATTTTAGTCGCCAGAATGATCCCACCGCTGGGTTCCGCCCTCATTTGGCTGGTGGTGCTGCTGCTCCTGATGGAACTGGCTGAGGTGTGGTCCAGTTGCTGTGCCTGCCCAGCGCCCCGCTGCAAAATCGCACAGTGGCCATGCTGCACCAAGAAGTCAAAGTGGTACCACTCGTTTTTCGGTTAGCAAATGGAGATTGCACATTTCTGTAATTAGGTCTGAAATATCTCCTGTTCTATCATATAAACCTTTAAACTGTTCTTCCTTAATACAAAAAAATTGCAATTTCGATAACTGGATTTTATACAATTGAGCCAGTTAAGTTCAGTGAATTTTAAAATTTTCTTCTTCAATGTAAAAATTCATATTTTGATAACCCCATTAACTTTCATGGCGGCAAAGTGTTTGGTTTCAAGCATGGGTGCTCCTACTTTTAAGGGCATTAAACAGCATCATTTATTTATTTTCAATTAAAATCTGTTCAGACTCGCCGCCTCCTGCTGCTGAATTTTCGCGCTTATGGGGAAGCTTTTATTTTTGGTCAATTTTGCGCAACAATTATGTGAGCCCACGAACTTTGGCCCCGCCCCTTCGACCCCTTGCATCCCCAACTTGACTGCTCGACAACGTCAAATGATTTATTCAATTTGTGCTATGAAGCGTAAACTTTTTGTTTGCTCGCTGGCGGCGGAAGTTCGCTGTGTGAATCAATCGCGGGAGTCGTGGATCCTCCTCCCCGGGAACAACAATTTAAACAGTATTTCCACATGACAATGGCCGAGATACGTTTATGGCGACCCAGGAGGTCAAACTGAATTTGAATATTTAACTTGATGTTGTGCATTGCTGCGGTTGATAGAGATAGAAAGGATATGGATACACAGTCGCTCAGCTGCAATATATTTCCCCTGGACCAGCCAATTATAATTACAACCCTTTCGCGTTGTTCTGCCAAATAAAATGTTCAACATCATTGCACTTGGCAGCTTCATTTGTTTACGACTGCTTTTCGGTTTTCCCCTCCTCAGGATCCTTTTATTTTACGGCAGTCGGGCAAAAAGTTTTCTTTTTACAGCGATATTAAGTTAATTACTTTTGCCGTCGAAGTGCGGAACTCAGACGGGTGTTTATGGAATGCCGGCCTGCAGACTCATAATTAATAAGCATTTAGTTGGGCACACCTCGAGGCGCTCTCCAATGATGTTGTCAAAAAGCGTGAGCTGTTAAAAAGTATATTCATATTTGATTTTTATGATGCATTTCGCACGCCCCTCAATTGAAGGGCGAACGTGCCTGCCACTCGATGATTTCACCAGCCTTCAGCAAGACAGCTCGACGAAGAGAACTGCGGCAGCCGGAGAAGGGAAACCCTCGACGATGGGAAAAAGTGAAACCGTAATTGGTGAGGAGTCTGGAATTACTTGAGTTGTGGCTGAGGGCTTTATTGGGACCGACCGCGCTAATTTGATGATGAGATAAGTCGGAGAGATGGGGCTGTCAGGGTCTCAAGAAGCTACCAAAGGATATCGGGGCTGAGTAAGCTACGCTTGTGTTTCATAGAAACATTCAACTTTGATAAAGACGTTAAGGGGTTGCAGAGGGTGTTTGGGCCACAATCAAGCTCTTGTTCATGATATTAATATTTTTAAAAACACTGAACGGTGTTTTAAACATACTTTATTTGGTACATTTTAGATACATGTTATCTTGGTAAGTTCAAAATAATAATAGCCTGAAAGAATAGAAATCTTTCCTGCTAACACTTTAAGAAAAAGCACTCAACCGAAGGACATCAGAAAGTTACAGCGAAATTAGAGTTTTTGAACACGGTTATTAAAATACAAATAAAAAAGGGTTCATAAAATAGTTTTTTTAGGGTGCTATTTCATACTCATATTAGTAAAAGCCAGCAAGCGCTAGTTTCGAATTTAACGTTTTATTCGCAACGAAAGGTACTTAGAAACATAAAGGCGATATTAATATAATCTGTTATTATAGCTTAGCCAAGCCATGAGAACTTTGTAATTGACAAATCCACATAAGCGATGTCTTTGCAGATGCCTTATATCGAAAGTCTATATCCAGTTTCCAAAATATATATGGAAAAAACCACAGTGCCCGGCAGACATGCGCCTGTCTGTCAAAGTATCGCAAAATGTGTTGCTCATATAAATTTCATTTATGCCAGTTAAATTAATTACTGTCAACACATGCGAGGCGGCAGCTCCACCGCCACCACCAAGCAACACCACCAACATCGCCAAGAAGAGGAGCACCGCAGCAAAAACAATTGCCAATCAGCCACAGAAACTAAAGCAGGCCAAGCGTCCAACCAAAAGTCCAAAAACAACGCGGGAAACTTGGACGCAGAGTGCTGCGAGAGTAGAGCGTGTTGCGAACATAA
Source organism: Drosophila subpulchrella (assembly GCF_014743375.2). Taxonomy (NCBI): domain Eukaryota; kingdom Metazoa; phylum Arthropoda; class Insecta; order Diptera; family Drosophilidae; genus Drosophila; species Drosophila subpulchrella. The sequence continues at coordinate 1,558,301 of NC_050610.1, forward strand.
ACACAAAGTCATAAAGTTTTTACACAAAAACATTTAATTTTATTGCATTTTTGGGCGGCAGCCAGACCCCAGACCCCGAATCCGAGTCCGAAACCAGACGACGTCGTGAACAATGCACCACCCAACGGGGGGAGGAGGTGGGTTGGAGGCCGTCCATGGGGCGGGTGGTGGTGGGTGGGTGTGCTCCGCTGGGAGCATGGTCTGCTGGCCGGGCCAACTTAATTTGCCGCAAATCGAGCAAAACTACAGCGAGCAGAAGCGCTCGGGAGAAGCGGACCGAAAATCGCACACAATTTTCGGCAGGACAGGCATGTTATTCTGAAAACTTTAAAAAATCGGGGTAAAGTAGAATAGAAGAAAAACATGTGCTGCCTCGGAAAGAGGAATCTTAAAAAAGTTTTATTTGATAAATCAATATTGTATAATGATATCATATTTTAACGAATTACTTAGACAAAGATGGATAAGATCTGTGCAAACTATAATTTTTGATTGTCTGGAAGATAAGTAATATATACGTTTCACAGTAGTCATATGATCCTACCACTCAATTAATAACGATCGACTGATTGTCATTATTGGTTAACTTAATTAAGTTTGGTTGAATTTTAATAAGCTGGTACACCCTCTAAAAATGTTTACCAATAATTTGACAATTTATTAATCATCAACTTCTTTTATGAGTCCTGAAATATCATTAAAGTAGTAACATTATTGCTTAATTTTGAATGACTACGCAGATCCTGTTGAAAGGGGGAGAGTTTAAATTTGCAGATGGCTAGATGGATGCTGCCTATGTTCCCCCGTTCGAATTGTTCCCACACGACTCGTGTGGCTGGCGCGGTTGACGTCAGCAGCATTTGTGGAAATCTCCGCCCCAAACACCAGAACACATTGTCGTCATGCATCTGCAGTTGTTTAGACAACTTCTTGAAGAATCAGCGTAGCGAGCAGTCGGCACACTGGAAAATGGGCCAGCAAAGATCTTTTCTGTCTGGAGGTTTCGGTCTTTTCCCTTTTTCCCAAAGCCTCCTCGCCTAAAACCATCTCATTTTTGGCATGTGCCTAAAGTGCAGCATTAAAATAAAAATTATGCGGCAGACGGCGAACTGCAGACCGCAAAACGCAAAATGCACCACGAAAAGAGAGAAGTAAAAACGTCCAGCGTGCGTATACGTAATGTGCATTAACATCAACAAGTGTGGAGGAAAATTCGCGTAGATTTGTGGGTTTTTATGGGCGGAGGAAACTGGTGGGAAATGTGTGCCTGCTGCAAATGGGAAGAGTGCCAACAACAAATTTTCGGTCGATCCCATTTCGAAATGTTTTTCAATGCAGGGCCTTCGAGAGCCGCAGAATGTTTGAAATGACGATGATGCCATAATCATGGCAGCGATTACTGTCCTAAGTGGTGGGGATTGTGGCTCACTGTGTTTGGTTGAAACTCACGTATGGATCGCTGACACGTTTTAAAAACATGAGTAGAATTATATTTACAACTACTGTATATATCCTTAAGGACATTATCTCAACAAATAAACTATTAGTCTAGTCACTAGTGTATACTTATAAAAAAGTGTTTAAGTAAATTCAATTTAACTTTTCTCTTCTTAATATTTTGTTCTCATATTAAGAACATTGATACCAAAATGTAATTACGTGGTTTTTAAGAACGAATGTACTTGAATATTTTTCTCTGTGTAGAAATTCGCTTCTTGAGGTATTAGCAGGGTTTACCCAAAATCTATTTAACTAATAGATTAAATTTCAACTATTCTGAAAAAACACCTTATTGTGCGAAAGCTTTACAGACGAAGAAACGGTAGAATAGAATATTTAATTTAATTTTATAAAAAATGTAATGGTATCTTCTCTATCTTCCTGCTCTACTTTATCTGTTCCTCCCAAAGAAAGGTCCTTCGAAATCCCCACCATATGTTCCTTATTTCTTCCCTTGCAGACCAACCCCTCTTGGAGGCAACTGTCAGTGTCAGTGTCGGATGAACAACAATAAAGACATTTACATATGGCGAGGGTGTCGCTTAGACATAAGACCTGATCCCCAACCCCGAAATCCCACCCCAATCCCCCCACCCCACATGCGGCAATTCAAGGGCAACCTAAACATACCAATTTACGTAGGTCGGGAGTATAGAGATTTGGACGGCGATAAAAGCATTCGGGACAGGCCCGCGACCTCTGACCGCCGACCGCTTACCCCTGTCCCCGCCCTCCTGGCCACGCCCCCTGGCCTGGGCTGTGGGCTCAAGGCTTCTGGTCCGTGCCCGTGCCCCATGGCATATGTCTGCGATGCTCATTAAGGGCGCACAGCGTGGCGCAGCTAATGTGACAACGACGTGGGGAGATTCCTTGCGGATGGGAGGTAGACAGCCCCGCAGGGATTTTCATTTGACTTTGCAGTCAGTAGCCACCATTTTTTGCATTTCTTACCCGGTATTCAACTCGGACAGGAGCATACTGCTTATTTTATAAAATAATAAGAAACGAATTCCTGAAAAAAACATTAATATAAACAAATTTGCAGGTCTAACTGTTAAAACTAATAATTAATGAAATAATAGTTGCATTATTTTTATAAAGTATTATTTAAATTTTATCTGTACTTAAGATAGCTAATATACTATTTAAACTAAAATGATTCTCTTCATATTTACCAGCAGTCATGTATGAATTTATCACATTAAATTAATAAGAGAGCAAAATTAATTCTGTACTAAACTTGTTTCGAAATCTTATTACGTCATTATGCATAACATAAAAATACGATGGTATCTTAAGGTCGCAAAACACCACCAGATCCTTCTGCTGGATTTCCTCAACTTCGTTGTTGCTTTTTCTTGGGCTGACGACGATGGGGACAAGTTATTTGTTTCAAAAAGGAGTTGGTGGGAGAAGAGTGAACAAAAAATGGGGACTAGAATGGGAAGGGAAACAGGAGGCCGGTTTCGGCCTTTCAACATTTATTCTTTTTCCGCCGCTTTTATTGTTCTGTTTTCACTGCGGTAGTAAGAGTTGTTGCTGTTGCTGCTGCTTTGGGTAATTCAATTTACTGCCACAATTTTCATTTGTGCAAATTTCGAATGACTCGAGGATATACACAGTATGTATGTAGGTTATATGGCAGCGTCCAGTTCTTGGGTCTCCGGCTGGGAAGCATTTCATGCACAATTTGTTGGGTCCTTTATTTTTATTTCGCCGCATTGTGAAAAATTTGACTTGGCGCTGGCTGCTTCACTTACTTGATTTCCCCTCTGGAATCTCAAATTGCTTGTGACTTTTGGGTCGATCCAATTTTGTTTTGGGTTCCGCCTTTAGGTTTTTTTGATTTCCGAAACCTTATCAATTTCTTGAAATACATATATTTTACTTCTTAGCCAAGCTGGTTTTAATAGATACTTTTAACAGTTCAAAATAAGGTAAGAATATTCTTAAAAATAATTATAGTAGAATAGTTTAGATTCCAGGACTTCTGTAAACAAACTTAAGTAAGCTTAGCCTGAGAATCTAGAGCTATTCTGTTAATGGTTAATAGATTCAAAGAGAAGGCAAAGATTCAAAATGATTTCAAGAGAAACTCATCCAAATGGCTCTCTTTGGTAAACATCTCTCTTTTGTCCACCGTTTTACAGAGAAGTGATGCTGCTGTTGCTATGGGTCTCTTAAGCTCTAATAGAAAGAAGGCAGACGAGAGATAAAACGATGTCTGCTTTATTCTTAGTAGCTCTGTTAACGGTACAATAAAGCAGCATTACTATATTTAGTTTAATATTTCCTTTAGTGCTTTTATGTGCGTTTAACATGTTGATTACATTAGATGATAAATGATAAGCATTAGTTCTATTTTTGTTGGATGAGTAAGTATAAGAGGATGATAAGGGCTATATTTAAACTTTTATTTGGTAAAGCTTACATTTTTTTATTACAAGCTGTTTATAGCTATGCCATGTTAAATAATAGACGCGATGCTATGGAAACTTTAAAAGATCGGCTGTATAAAAGGCGTATTTATTATAATGCAGGTCTAATGTCGGTAAATTGAACTGACTAAGTTTCAGCCTGATAAAAACTATATATCCCTTCGTGGTCTGATTTGTTTATTTTAATCCAAAAACGTATTGAAATAGTTTGTAATATACATTGTTTGTTTAACAACATATCAATACTATCTAAACAATGTACTTTTGGCCCTACTGTAATATTCTCTTAGGCTAGAACCCACCCTCAGTACTCTTACGCTGTTATCAAGGTCTGCTAAAACTGGGACCATCGAACTGTTAAGGTTATTGGCCGCTGTAAAGGACTCTGCCTCATCTCCGCATCCCTGGCGTCCTGACAGCTCAGCAGTTCGGGCAAATGGTGTAGAAAATTTTAATACTCCCAAGAGAATCATTCGGGACTTTGGCTGTCTGGACAGTTCTTGGCGAAACGTGTCGAAGCGAAAGCCGTTTTCTATGAACGATTGAAGGCAGCCAACAATCCGTGAATGACATTGTTGCATCAATTATGACTGGAAAATACATGCCAATTTTGACCCTTCTTCGGGCTTGATCTCCAAATAAGCTTGTGATTAATGGAGAGAACAATGACAGGGGTTGGTCTGAAAACTTGCGAAACTAACTAAAACAAATGGTTCAGGGACTGCATTTCATGGCTACAACCAGCCGTTGAATTCATTGATAGTGTTTGCTGTTTAATTCCTGAGAGACATTTTTTCACTGCCTTTGTCCTTGCTGAAACAAATGTCCAACGCAGCATTTTTGGCAGCCGTTCAAAATGGCCAGCAATTATTTGATATTTGATTTCGCCTCTCGGCGCGCCCCTTTTTATTCTCTGGCGCTTCTGTCTGCGCTGCGTATACGTAATGGATGTAACAACATTTTAGTCGAAACCCCAAACACGCCTTGACAATTTCCTTTTCAATTCAACCGAATTTCCAACAATATTTCAATGCCACTGCACACATATATGTGTGTATCTATGTGTGGGAAAGTACTGGTGCCGGTCGAAAGTATTATTTGTTGCTCTGACCATAGCGTAAAGTGATTTACTATTTCTATTCGCCTGTGTCTGGGTTTGTGTTGCTGTTCTGTCGATAAAAGCAATCAAAGCTTGATTTATTGTCCTCACCGAGTTCTTGACAGCCGCGGGGAACACTTTTGGGTAAATTTGTCGGCAAAATAGGAAGGATGGCTTGAAAGAACCGATGAAAGAATAAAATGATGCATTTCAAACCAAGACCTAGGATTTCAGCGGGTTTTACAAGGCACATGTGTAATTTAATCGAGGGATTTCACTGTATGAAGTGTTTTTTAAAAGGTTTTTATTAGTTTACCCAATTTGTTTCTGTAATGTTTTGTGGAATATTGGATGGGTAGGTACATTTAGCTATTTGTGATTGAAACAATGCAGTTTGTACTTCATTAAATATTTTCGAAGTTTAATTGCTTTACCCACAATATTTCATAAAAATAAAAGCTCTTTATCTGGTTTTACATTTTTTCCCCCAATCGCTTGGCAGCCGGAAAAGCAAAATATTTGATTTCCTCTTAAAAATACCAGCGCTCCCATTTTTTTTATTTTTACTCTGTTACGTTGTTGGGGTTTCCAGCCGCCGCCTGAGTTATTTTCTCGTTTACAGTTAACCGGTCACAAACGCACACACTCACATTGACATGCAACAATTGCCCCGCCAAATGCCGACGGTCAACAAAAACAACAAGAACACCCACAACAGGAGCACCCATAAAGCCTTATTGATTTTTGACTTGAATGCGGTTTATAAAATGGAATTATGCCCTTTCAGGGGGTACTTCTGTTTCAAGCAAAAGGATAGCAGACCGTTTAAATAATCGATCAGTTTAAAACTAGAATTGCCTTTTATTTTCTTGATCGATGAAGTCTACTCTAGAATATTTTTAGTTTAATATTTCCTTTAGTGCTTTCATGTGCGTTTAACATGTTGATTACATTAGATGATAAATGATAAGCACTAGTTCTATTTTTGTTGGATGAGTAAGTATAAAATGATGATAAGGGCTATTTTTAAACTTTTATTTGGTAAAGCTTACATTTTTTATTACAAGCTGTTTATAGCTATGCCATGTTAAATAATAGACGCGATGCTATGGAAACTTTAAAAGATCGGCTGTATAAAAGGCGTATTTATTATAATGCAGGTCTAATGTCGGTAAATTGAACTGACTAAGTTCCAGCCTGATAAAGAATATATCCCTTCGTGGTCTGATTTATTAATTTTAATCCAAAAAACGTGTTGAAATAATTTGTAAGACACATTGTTTGTCTAATAACATTACAATACTATCTAAACAATTTCCGTTTGGCCTTACTGTAATATTCTCTTAGGCTAAAACCCACCCTCAGTACTCTTACGCTGTTATCAAGGTCTGCTAAAACTGGGACCATCGAACTGTTAAGGTTATTGGCCGCTGTAAAGAACTCTGCCTCAGCTCCGCATCCCTGGCGCCCTGACAGCTCAGCAGTTCGGGCAAATGGTGTAGAAAATTTTAATACTCCCAAGAGAATCATTCGGGACTTTGGCTGTCTGGACAGTTCTTGGCGAAACGTGTCGAAGCGAAAGCCGTTTTCTATGAACGATTGAAGGCAGCCAACAATCCGTGAATGACATTGTTGCATCAATCATGACTGGAAAATACATGCCAATTTTGACCCTTCTTCGGGCTTAATCTCCAAATAAGCTTTTGATTAATGGAGAGAACAATGACAGGGGTTGGTCTGAAAACTTGCGAAACTAACTAAAACAAATGGTTCAGGGACTGCATTTCATGGCTACAACCAGCCGTTGAATTCATTGATAGTGCTTGCTGTTTAATTCCTGAGAGACATTTTTTCACTGCCTTTGTCCTTGCTGAAACAAATGGCCAACGCAGCATTTTTGGCAGCCGTTCAAAATGGCCAGCAATTATTTGATATTTGATTTCGCCTCTCGGCGCGCCCCTTTTGATTCTCCGGCGCTTCTGTCTGCGCTGCGTATACGTAATGGATGTAACAACATTTTAGTCGAAACCCCAAACACGCCTTGACAATTTCCTTTTCAATTCAACCGAATTTCCAACAATATTTCAATGCCACTGCACACATATATGTGTGTATCTATGTGTGGCAAAGTACTCGTGCCGGTCGAAAGTATTATTTGTTGCTCTGACCATAGCGTAAAGTGATTTACTATTTCTATTCGCCTGTGTCTGGGTTTGTGTTGCTGTTCTGTCGATAAAAGCAATCAAAGCTTGATTTATTGTCCTCACCGAGTTCTTGACAGCCGCGGGGAACACTTTTGGGTAAATTTGTCGGCAAAATAGGAAGGATGGCTTGAAAGAACCGATGAAAGAATAAAATGATGCATTTCAAACCAAGACCTAGGATTTCAGCGGGTTTTACAAGGCACATGTGTAATTTAATCGAGGGATTTCACTGTATGAAGTGTTTTTTAAAAGGTTTTTATTAGTTTACCCAATTTGTTTCTGTAATGTTTTGTGGAATATTGGATGGGTAGGTACATTTAGCTATTTGTGATTGAAACAATGCAGTTTGTACTTCATTAAATATTTTCGAAGTTTAATTGCTTTACCCACAATATTTCATAAAAATAAAAGCTCTTTATCTGGTTTTACATTTTTTCCCCCAATCGCTTGGCAGCCGGAAAAGCAAAATATTTGATTTCCTCTTAAAAATACCAGCGCTCCCATTTTTTTTATTTTTACTCTGTTACGTTGTTGGGGTTTCCAGCCGCCGCCTGAGTTATTTTCTCGTTTACAGTTAACCGGTCACAAACGCACACACTCACATTGACATGCAACAATTGCCCCGCCAAATGCCGACGGTCAACAAAAACAACAAGAACACCCACAACAGGAGCACCCATAAAGCCTTATTGATTTTTGACTTGAATGCGGTTTATAAAATGGAATTATGCCCTTTCAGGGGGTACTTCTGTTTCAAGCAAAAGGATAGCAGACCGTTTAAATAATCGATCAGTTTAAAACTAGAATTGCCTTTTATTTTCTTGATCGATGAAGTCTACTCTAGAATATTTTTAGTTTAATATTTCCTTTAGTGCTTTCATGTGCGTTTAACATGTTGATTACATTAGATGATAAATGATAAGCACTAGTTCTATTTTTGTTGGATGAGTAAGTATAAAATGATGATAAGGGCTATTTTTAAACTTTTATTTGGTAAAGTTTACATTTTTTTATTACAAGCTGTTTATAGCTATGCCATGTTAAATAATATACGCGATGCTATGGAAACTTTAAAAGATCGGCTGTATAAAAGGCGTATTTATTATAATGCAGGTCTAGTGTCGGTAAATTTAACTGACTAAGCTTCAGCCTGATAAAAAATATATATCCCTTCGTGGTCTGTTTTATTTATTTTAATCCAAAAACGTATTAAAATAGTTTGTAATATACACTGGTCGGCATATATATTTTGTCATGGCGATGCCTCAGTTTCTGTTTAAATTTTTTTTTATTTTAAATATAAAAAAATGTATGGATTGTACATAATTCATTTAGTTACATTGTATTAAATTATAAATATAACAAATTTTCATTTTTAACATTCATTTAGATTTTTAATTGAATTAAAACTAAAAACTAAGTCATTTCATGGGTGGCATAAGTATTTTGACAAAATTTCTTTTTTCATCTTAATTAACTAATTTGTTTTATAAATTTATTTGAAACTGGAAATTAATAAAAAATATACCCTCCTTTGGTGTCTATGACCTTTTGCAGGCGATTCGGAACGGAATCGACCAAGGTTTGAAGGTATTTTAAGGGAACCTCTTTCCAATTCATTGTAACCTCAGTGACGGTTTCTGCTTTTGTCCTGGTCAGATCATTGCTTCTTTCTCGCTTTATTAGCGACCACACATTTTCAATAATGTTTAAATCAGGACTTTGTGGCGGCCAATCGAGAGTTTCCACCCCGACATCTCTTAAAAACCTAGTAATCATTCTAGCCTTATGGCAAGGAGCGTTGTCCTGTTGGAGAATAAATTCTTTTCCTATTAATCTGTCGCCGGAGGGAAATGCATAATTGTTTAAAGTTTCTAAATATCGCTTCTGATTCATGGATCCGTCTATGGGAACCAAGTCTCCCACACCATTATATGAAACTGAACCCCAGAACATTACGCTTCCACCCCCATGACTTACTCTTTGACACACAGGAGCATTTTTTTTACGGTAATTCTTGTTAATTCTTACAAAAACTTTCTTTTGAGATGCGTGGAATTCAAAACTACTCTCATCTGTCCACAGGACATTACGCCAAAATGAAGCGGGCTTGGTGATGTATCTTTTCGCGAACTCCAAACGCTTTAGTTTATTTTTAGGGGTGATAAAAGGAATTGGTTTTGCAATATATGTTTTCATATCTGCTTCAATCAAACGCCTGCGTATTGTTCTCTCACTTATGGAAGTGGATGCAGTCTCATCCCACTCTAAGGACACAGCCTTTGGTGTTTTTAAAGGGTCCTTCTTAAAAGCATGGACGATAAGACGGTCTTTATGAGCTGTAGTCTTTCGATTTCTGCCTTTACGGTGAACATTGATCACATCATTAAATTTTTTATATTTATTGATTTGATAATAAATGGTCTGACGAGACAAATTATATTCCTCAGCGATGTTTATTACAGAAACACCCAAGTTATATTTGATCACAATTTCCGATCTTATTTTGGCGCTCAGCTCAGATTTTTTAACCATTTTAAATATTAAAAAATCGACTTTATCCAATATTAATGAAAACTTGTAATAATATTCTTGAACAACACTTTCAGCTTGCCTAGAAACAACTAAATCACGCAATGACAAAATATATATGCCACTGCTAAAATCGTTGCTTGCTGGCATTCTTATCAGCAGAACGAAAAAACAAAACACAATTGACGAAATATTTTGCATATTAACAGTTATTGATTTGCTCTTCTCTTTTATCATAATTTTCAGTTCGAACAATGCACCGGTACTTAGATCAAGAGTCTGATAGTCAAATGAATACTATGACAAAATATATATGCCGACCAGTGTACATTGTTTGTTTAACAACATATACCGTATATATAACAACATACCGTTTAAATAATCGATCAGTTTAAAATTAGAATTGCCTTTTATTTTCTTGAACGATGAAGTCTACTATAGAATATTTTATAAAGAGAAATCAATTTATGTATAGTAACCATTTTCGAGATAGTCTGCAATTCCAAGATTTGAAGCTATGACTACTCAAGTTCTAAATGAAAGGGTATGTGCATTTTGTCGTGCAACTTCTATATGTATTTTACCCAACATTTTTTACCCAACACAATGGCAGTGACAGGATCAGACAGCCGAGCTGGGGACTGCATTGAAGCCGTAAGCCAGGACATTTAGAAAAATACATATTTATGTGGTTGCGGGTCTCCGTGTTTGCTGCTTTAAATGGCCTGGAAAATCTGTCTGAGAGGCAGGCACAATTTAGTTAGAGTTGCCGTGCCCTAACCAAAAAATTTCGGCATTCATATTAACAATCGACACGTCGCTCGATGGGTTAGGGGTTAAACGGGGGACAGGAAGTGTTAAGGCAAGGTTGAAATGCACAATTTACTGGGGAGATCCTAAAAAGGGAATTGGGCAGAAGCCGAAGCAGGATTAAGGACGAACGAGGGCTGGCAGGAGCCACCAACAAAAGACGGCTAACAAGCACGGCCAACAAACACGATAAAGTAAAACAAAATGAGCAACACTTGACGGCGTCGAAGGGAAAATAAAAGAGTTAAACAAGTTATCCTAAGTTTCATGTATGTGTCTTAGTTTAGCGACGCCGAAATACTCTTTGGGGACTAAATCATATTTAATGGAGGGATGACAATGCAAGTAATCACATCCCTCTACTCCCTAACTTTATTATCTGCTTACTAAATTTATACTTAACGATTTAGAAAAACACTGATGTATAAAAATATTATTACCGTGCTATTGTAGTTAACAGTTCAATTATCTCACCTTAATAAAGGACTACAAATGATGTTTAAATCAGATAAAAAAGCTTTCCCTCGAATTATCTTATTTGAGAAAATTTGTAATCTTGTGATGATAATGATCTATATACGTATATAAATAATTAACAAATTAATTTAATGTTACTTATTAATTTTTGACTTGGTATTCCTAAGGCAACCATTATATCTTTCGTTAGGATCTCAACGTTCCCCTTCCGTCAGGGTATAACCAAATTCCATCGCAAAAAGGTGTTACTATTTTCCTGTGGAGACTTTAGATGCAGGCGCCATTCTGCGTGTATGTGTATAAAAGTGCGGGTTTTCTGCGTGCTTGTGTGAGGGCGAGTGGTTCTGTCTGTTTGTGTTAATGACAAGTGTTTCCATGCTGTAGATGTTGCTCCTCTTTTTTCGCATGCGTCGCGTAATGACAAGGAGGATGTCGATGAGTATAATGACAACATCAGTGCTGATGGTGATAGAAATGGGGATGGTGAGGGAATGGGGATGCGGATGGGCATGCCCCACGAGCCAGTAGCAACTTAAAGTGCTTGTTTGCATTTTTGTCACCAATTGTAGGCAGTAAGGTATTCAGAAAAATACTGGTATAAAAGGGATCCTGAAGATGTATTTGAAAATATAAGTATTATAGGAAGTCTGGTAAAATTGTTTAGGATTTGTATATTCTGACAAATTCTAAAAATGTTATCCTGTAAAGGAATAGCACCTCTGCAAGACTTTTACGAAGGTATGTCGTAGTCGGGGCCAACCATTCTTTTTTTCCTTATTTTTCTATTTTGATGTCCCATTGATGTCGATGATGATGATGTCGATGAGGCTGTCAATGCGGAATTGAGCTGCGACATAAACACGTTGTCAAATCGAACGCGTGAGTGCTCACGTGCTCGCCGAGCAGAACGGTTGTGGGGGGTGGGAAAAACTGGATAAATGGGGAGGCAGTTCACCCCTGTTAGCACGTGCTGTTAGGTTTCTTTGTCAATAGATTGGCATACAATCCACTTCCCGGTTGCGCCAACCTGCCTGATGAAAATCTGCCATTAATGTGATTTATGACAGATTTCTGCTCTTCCACTTGTAATTTATATTTATTACCCACCTTATTTTGCCTATTCACATTGTCTAGAAGTCCTTAGTGGAATTTCCAGCTGTCACAGAGCCAAGGCAAGTAGATCCCTTGGGATTTTATTATTATTCGCAGGTATGTGTTTTTCTGAAATGTCATCTCTGTCTTATCACATTTTGACAAGAAGTAAATCTTTAAAAATCTTATGGAAAATATAGCCTGTTATGTATCTTTTGAACGGTCAAGGGGTGCTATAAATATATACTCGTTGGTAGTGAATTGGTGTCAAGTAAGTAAATTGGGCTTAAGGTTTGACAAACAAAAAGGTTGAAAGCTTAACATTTTTTTTTAAATCAGCACCATTAACCAAAGGCAGTTCCTGTCATTCACTCATTTGAAATAAATCTAACCATCATATTTTTTTTCATAAATATCTTATGAAATAAAAGGTATATGCCTTTGCTATATCATTATTTTCAATGTATAATTTAGATCATTATTATTACCATTACATTAAAGCAGTGTACAAAATTCAACGCATAAGCTAAAAATGATCATATTCGCTCAGCCTAATCATCAGAAGCCGCAACTTCCTGGCCTCCAGACCAATGGTTAGTGGTTCCTCCGGCACCTGTTCGGTGGCTGAAAAAATGTTGGCCGGCGTAAAGAGCCCGTAGGCCTCGCAAAAGCGCAGAAAGTTGAGCACCTCCTGCACGGTGACATAGGGCAGGATGATGTTCTGCTTGGCCATGCCGGTTAGGAGCCCCAGGACACATCGCTTCACGTGCAGCCAGGTGTCGGCATACAGGCGGTTCCCAGACCCACCCTCCAGGGCGTGAGCGATGCGGGAGAGGCCGAACTCGTAGTTGGACTTGGCGCAGTACAGAGTGCCCACCACCAGATTCACAATGCACAGGTGGTGGTATTGCTTGCCCAGGTTGCCCTTCAGCTCCTCGGCCTTTTCCACCTTGCGCATCAGCTCCTCGGCCTCCTCGTTCTGGAATGTCATGATGTAGGAGACGCACAAGTTGGCCAGCACTGCTGCCGAAACGGACATGATCTGGTTGACATGGGGGATTGCAGATTAAAATTGGGAGCCAGGAAGTGTAAGGTCGAGCGCACCGACGTTTAGATACCCGGTACTTTTGCAAACATCATTTTCTACTTAAGGGAATTTCAATAGATAAGGATTTTATATTCGTAACTGATATGGACATTGCATTTGAAACTAAGGGGCCCCTTTAATCTACAAAGTGTTCGCAACATAAAAAAAGGACTTCATTTAATAAGGCGAAAACACTTCTGTGGTGTCGTGCGAAAATCCCATGTTCACTTCAAGTACCGGGCATTTAAATTGGAAGTATCTGTGGGGTGGCTTGAATGGCTTAATCTCACATCATCTGAGTGCTGCCGCACGATGGGTTCATAAAAGGCAGCAGCCTCGTTGTATTTATCGCCCTGCATGAAGAGCACATGTCCTGCGTTCAGTCGCCAAATGGAGTTCTCTGAACAGAACTCCGCACTGGAATGGAATTCCCTTTCTGCTCCCACGAAGTCGTCATCGCGCCAGGAAATCCAGGCTCTGGCCATTACCACAGGCAGATAACTATATATGCAAGATTGGACGTATATTGCTAGGGTATTTCAAGGAATAGCTTATGGAGTTCCCTAAACTCAAGCATAAATACTAGTTAATGATGTGACAATAAACACATTCTATAAACGCATCTAAGCAAATGTCTAGAAAACAAGTAATAGCATTCTTGATTGAAGGTCAACTTACAGTTCCAGTGCTTGTTCGTAGTCCTTGAGGGCATCCCTCAGGGCCTGTTGCTCATTGGTGGCCCTGACCTCCTGAACTTTGGCTGCCAAGCTGCGTAACTTACCGGCCAGACTGGAGGCCAGAGTTCCAAGTTTCTTCTCGGCCAACTCGGCACTAGTTTGTGCGGTTATTAGGGCATCCAGAAGCTCATAAAGATACTGCGAGAGGTACTTGTAGGTGAGGTCCGTGTGCTCTGCCAGGATATCCGCAGCAGTCTCGTACAGCTCGTGCTTGCAGCAGATCAGCAGGATGTTGGCGAAGGTCTCCTTGGGACAGGAGGGGGCACCCAGCTCCAGAAGAAACGCCAGCTTCCTCAGACCCGCAACGGGACCCTGGACATCGGTTAAGGCCATGTTGTGCAGCGTGACCGGATCTAGTTCGCTTTCGGCTCGAGGGGGAAGGTCCAAGAGGGCGTCCCTGGCCGCCTCCTCATTGCCGTCTTGAAACTCCAGGGCCGCCTTTAAATTGAGTGCCTGGGTAATGCCCGAAATGGCCATTGTGATGGGGTTGCCCACGCTCCTGGCACCGCCATCGGGAATGTCCACCTGGGCACCGATTCCCAACTCTGGATGGTTTCGCATCCCCCTCTCCACAATCTCAGAGGTATAATCAAGAGCTTGGGCTCGTTGTTTCCTCTGAAAGTGAGCCAGAGCCACATTGTAGGCCACCAGTGGGTTGAAGCCGCCCACTTGAAGGGCCGCCTGGAATCGCTGGACCGCCGCCTCATGCTGATCCGCCTGGAAAAGAAGACATCCCTCGTCGTTGAGGGTATCCGCAGTGCCCCCTGCCCGCTGGTTTAGTAGGCTCTGTGCCCCGGCGAAGTCCTCGCTGGAATAGAGGATCGCACTCTGCAGCTGGAGGCAGTGCTCCCGGAGCTCATCTTCCTGGTCTCCGATTTGCTTAAGCACCCGCAGAGCTTCAGCGAAGATGCCAGCCTGGTACAGCGACTGGGCGTAGTAGAATCTGAAAGGAATTCTCGAATTAGGAATATAGAAGCTATACAAGCGAAAGGATTTAAATTATAAAGAACATTTTATCATTAGTCTATTGGTTGAGCAATCTATTTTTATACCCGTTACTTGTACAGTAAAAGGGAATATTATATTCGGGAGTAAGAATGTAACAGGCAGAAGGAAGCAATTCCGATCCTATGAAGTAAATATATACATTTGATTTAGCCCCTATCCATGTGTCAGTCCGCGTGAGCTTTAAGAGCTAGAGAGTTGAGACTCGGGTTCCTTAGCTTCCGAATTAGTGCGCTGTTATCCGAATGTGCCACGCCCACTCTAGCGCCCACAAAGTTAAACTCTGTCTATCACCCACATTTTTAAAGTCTTTTGTAAAAGTTTAAATGGGATTTTGTTTTGTTTATCAAAACATTCCCAGAATTGATACAATAGGACGCCCATTTAAATGTTATGAGCAATTAAAGCCTTCGCTGCTAGGTTGAGCTTGTTGCAAAGTCATTTTTAAAGCGAGTCTTTGAAGCCTATGTTTGTTTCAGACGAGTGCCACGCCCGCTCTAACGTCCACAAACGCCCTTCTTTTATTCTTTTCTTTTCGTTGTTTGTAGACGCTATTATCGATTGATGAGACAATGAGTGATCTATAAAAAAAATCGTAGGAACACCGACTAATAGTGGAAGTCAGGCTGTCGTTATTTTTCCATTTTACGAATTGAGACTTTAGTTATACTTTGCAGTTTAAAAAATCGTATTACCATTAGTCATTCATTAGTTTTCTTGCATTATACTGTTGAATTTAACATGGGCATACCCGTGGCAGTCATAAGTGACAAATTCATTAACTTTAAATTGAATATTTATTAACAAAATCGATGGTCCTTGCATCGAACTTTTATCCAATTTATCATCAACATTTTTGTCCACTGTTCATTAGACTTTCATCAACATTAGACTTTTTTTTAAATAGGGGAAATGGTCAGTTTGTGACTGTAACTGTTGATGAATTTGGGAGGTACTGAATTTTGTAACTTTACGGTATTTAACTTTTGGGTTAAGCGAATACATGTGATGGTGTTCCTATTTTAAGAAAAGATTGCATGCATTGGGCATCGCATAAGCACAGTAATAAATACAGTGGTGCCATCGTAATCGCTTCAGAGTTTAAATTGATGCACATGATAAGCCCCCGAATTCGTCGCTAAGCGATTTCCTTGGCAATATTGATACTAGTACTCTTTTCCAAAAGAACCCCACTCAATCTTTCTGAACATGCCGGTCAAAAGAGTTGCCAGAGAGTGTTGTGGTGGTACAACGCTCAATATAAGTGGATCCAATTTGAATTACAAAGTACTCTGTTTGCGTACTTTTAACGCACCTGTACTTGGCTTCCTTCGGCGCCAGCTGGCAGAGCTGCTCGTAGCAGGTGGCCGCCTCCTCGTACTTCTGGGCGTGGTAGTAGCAGTGTCCCAGGGTGGATAGCCCCGCCCTAGTGTTGGCCGCCTCACCGAAGTTGGTTATGCACTCGATCACATCCTCGTAGCGTTTGTCTTTGATCTGCAGAAGCTCTCCCCTTAGTGCGTGTACTTAATTTATAATTGTGTTACGGTTTACCAGATTGTATATTGTCCTGGTTACGTGCCCTTCACGCAGGATAATTCCCTGATGCAACATTTTCACTGAGCGGTTCGTTGGTAAATGAAAAATACTCTTAAGAGCCCTTTGTTATGGTCGGTTGTCGGAGTTTCCATGGATACCTTTATTTGTTTTCCGTCAAGTATCTGGGCAACGTTTGCAGGCAACAGTTGGTTGTTCAACATCGAAACGGGGGTTGGAAAATTGGGCTTATGGTTAAGAAAGGGCTTAAGACCTCAAAGTTAAAATAACTTTAACATTTCAACTGATATTAGTAAAGACATTTCGGCACTTGTTTATCTCCTTTACATTTTTCACGGGTAGATGGTAACTGTGTTGAGTAAGCTACGATACTGTTTTCAACTTTCTTTTTTACTGCTCCCTATGCCTTTGCTTATCTTTAAGAAAATTTACATTTTATAAGATTTAAAATAAAAGGCCTCGTTAAATTGACATTACCAATTTTTAACTCTGAAATATTTTAACAACCAAATGATATAATGCCTAAATAGGACCAACATTATTACTTTCCTGCCCAAAACTCTGCAATAAAAACCAATTAAGATAGAGCCAAACGGGCGCAAGTGGCGCGGCCAATCCATTTGAAATGCAAATGAGAAAATTGTCTAATTGAAAACTTTAGCATCTCGATGAGAGCTCCTGCTGCCCCCGCCATCTCCGTGACTTGCTGATGGAAGACTTAAAGTGTTAACTGGAAGCTGGCAACCGGAGGCATTAATCCGTGTTGGAGCCTTTCATTCGGCGAGTTCAAGGAGCACTTTTAATTAGCTTTTCCAAGGAGCAACAGTCTCCTTGTGGAAATCCCACACTGACAATAACTAAAGCGAACGTGCGGAAATGCTAATTAGGTTCTGTGTCTGTCTGAGAGCCGAGCCAACTGGGAGATCCAAAGGCCAGTAGTCATGCTTGAATGGAGGTTGGGAGGCGACTGGCTTGAGCCAGGCTCCGAGCTAGAAGTAGAACCGGGTCAAGGTTGCCTGCCGTCGTCATCCGTCTGGCCAAAAGCGGCGGCCACCAAATGTTGCACAACGGGTTTTGGCCCGCTCTCTCCGTCGCTCCAGCTCTTGGCAAAATGGTTCAAAAACGCGACCATGAAACTCTGCCAGCTGCGTCCCGTTTCACGGTGAACTGGAAATCTTAGCTGCGAAATAAAATGCATTTGATGCCAGCTAAACGCTTTCCTCTCATGTCATCTCATCGCCACTCGCATCTTTAGTTGGCAGCATCAAGTGCAACTGCATTTTCTTACAATGTCACCCGTCGAGCATTAGTTTTTCTCGATCCCAGGCCTAAGGCTAACCGCACGCGGCACTCGGATAGCCACAGCCTCAGCCACAGCCGCAGCGACAACGCGGCGCATGAGTAATGCAATTGATGCTGGCAATTACCAGATATCACACAGCACCCAGGCCCAAGGTGCCGGCCAGCAGGCTGAAGTTCAAGTTTTGTTTTGCTGAGTTATGGCAGGCCTAATTGCCCCAAGACTCCGACGAGAACACAAAGCGAGGCATTTAGATAATGTCAGGTGAAATAACATTTTGAGTATCGTTTCCTTCTGAACCCCCTTATATTGGATAACACAATTTTCCCTCAGCGATCACCTGCTGAGAAAAATGTCGAGAATAACACATTTAATTAGCTTGTTTGTGAATAAGAAGCAAATGCTTCGAGTCAGTACCAGACTTGATTTTCTAAATTTGAGTATAAGCTCTTTATTATTATAGGAAATATAATATCAACATTATAAATGCATTAGTTTATGCAGCAATATGTTTATCTATATTAGCTTCCTTTTCCAATCCAATGAAATAGATATTACAATTTTGTATCTCCCAATTCTTTGTTTTTGAGTGTATTTCCTGCCTCGACTCCCGAATTTTGACTTTCTTTCTCGGTGGTTTTATCGCGTTCCCTGTCTTCCGCCGAGCTTCCCGACTTGTTTATGGTTGAAATTTCGCATTTGCTTGTCTCGTATTAATCTCTTAATTTTTTGCTGCTTTATTTTTGAGTTGCACTTGCTGGAGGGCTGTTTTCAGGGTTGCCGGGTTCAAAAGAGCTCGGGTTGATGTGGCCACAAATTAACACTTGCTCGGTCCTAAAGTCTTGTTTCAACTGCCTCGGCTGCTGCACTTTGGAAGAGTTGTTTTTTATGGCCAGATGGTGGTGTCAAGAGATCAGTTAAGTCATAGAGCCAAGGGTGATATTAATGGACAGGTTCCTAGATACAAAAAGATCAATAAATAGCAGACAGTTATTTTGAGTTTTTTTATTAGTGTAGTTTAGTTTAGTTTATACCATAACGAATTCTGCAAGATTATACATTTTTTAATCATTTTAATTTGCCACTTGTTAATTTAAAGTCTTAACTTATTCCGAAGTCATGAATTCCTCGCTAATCTTTACTCCCACTCAATATTTTTCCACACGATTTTCTTATCATTTGCATAATACGGTGTAAGAAAACCTAGAGTAATAATCGTTAGCTGGCATCTCTGCCCATCATCTCAGTTGTAAATTAGTGGAAAGAAAAAAAATTGCGGTTTACTTTAGCTGACCTTGGGGCACAATCTTTTCCTGTCCCGCAACCATAAAAAAGTTCACTTGGCCCCAGAGAACTGACAACGAGAAACCACACAGAGAATCCGAAGAGGAAATACTGGAAAGAACCGAATCGCGAGCATTTCCTGCTTTGGAGGGAAAAAACTGGGAAATACATTTCGATATTAAATAAAATTTCAATTTGTGAGGCACAATACATTTTTTGTGTAACAACGCTAATTTAATTAGTATCATGTAATATACAGTGAGCTCTCTATTTTAAACTTATCTAATAAGTCTTGGTTTTTTGGATGAGTATAAGTCGCCAGGGCACTTCTATAGATTATTATCATTATTATTATAACTAATGGCTTAACAATTATTTTAAATCTAAGCATTTTCTAAATTGAATCCACAAGGAGCAAGTTTGAAAATCATATCAAGAAAAATGTAAACTGCAGTAAAGAAATTTCCTTATGGGCTCCCCAAGATCTTAGCGAGTGGAATAATTTTACTAATCTCGTAGCTGCAGCACAACTAAGGCGCAAAACAATTTCAAGGCCATTGACATAGTTCAAGCGAAAAATAATACAAAGGGCGTGGGGTGGGGTGGTGTTGGCTAGGGGCGGATAGGGGCGGTTGCGGGGGTGGCTGTTATGAAGGGCATTCGAGTGCTCTGTGGAGGGCTGCTCGAGCTGCTGCGATAAACCATCCAGCTTTTCTCGCTCGTCTCTCTTCTTGTTCTATCGCTGTTCGCTGGCTGCATCTTGTTTGGATTCTAACAAGTGTGCGAAGTGCAAATGTTTAGATTTTCTACAGAAAGGCAAATATAAAATATAAATATCTCAATGCGAGTAGACAGAGACATTTTATACTTTAATGGTTCCCCTTGTGCTCTGCCAGCAGAGGCAGTAAAAGTATTTTGAATCATATTATTTATTCAAAATTGTACTATGCTACTATTACATCGAAAGAAACTGAGGAACTTGGAAGTGTTGACTGAAATCATAACTGAATTAACGAATGACAAAAAACCTTGGCAAGAATTCAAAGATCAAAAGAATAAATACATTTCTGAGGCAGAAGCTCGACATCTGGCCAGCCCAGCCATACTTTTTGTTACAGTAAAAGATGGTGTAAAATTGAAATCAAACATAAAATTCTCTATACAATTTTCGACATTCGAGATTAATATGTTCGATGTAAGTACTATACTATTCCATTAAAAGTATTTAAGAATCTAGTATTTGGATACCACATTTATACTAAATGTTTTAACTTCTTTGCTTTCACAAATTTTGATATATTTGCTTGACTAATGCATTAACGTAGAATGTGAAAAACACATCTTTGATTGCTGCATGTTCAATAAATAATTCATTAATTAATCATTTGATGTGGTGGCTGTTTTTGGTTTTTTTGGCTGCGGTGCAAAGTTGATTGAACTTAAAATACATGAAGCTCATTTAAAATGTGTATACAAAAGCCACAGCAGAAACGGATACCAGACCCAGACTTGTGTGTGCCAACGACATATAAACAATTTATCAGAAATAAATTGGTTAACAGGTAAAATAAACAAATTAAGCGCAGAGCTAAATAAATGCTGGAAATATTTGTATTTTTTGCGGTTTCTTTTAAAAGGGTGAAATTGGGAAAGTGCATTTAGCCCAAAATGCTTTTGGTTTGGATGTGGCTTTCAAGGGCTAAATCAAATTATTTCCTTAAATTGAGTTCCGGAATTTAGGAAGTACAGGATCAAAAATATAATTTGTTAAGAGAATTTCGTGACGCCCCAAGTAGATTTACTTGGGTTATGTTCATGTTCAGTTTAAAAGCTCTCCTTATTAAATTATATTTGATTATGCCAGAATGAAGAGGAACTTTAGTAACCTCCTGTGTTGTGGGTAAATAAAACTGCACTTTTTATTTTATAATATATCGTCGAGAAGGGGCATTTATTATACCAGTTGTTCTTCTTTGCTTCATTAACGTTGTTGCTGTTGTGCTTTATCAAAGCCATTCTTTAAATTTTCGACAGTCTTTATTAACACGCTAAAAATTCGCTTGAAAAATCGTTGCCGGGAATCGGGATGCGTGATGTTTTAGGGAGGTGGGGTAGCGCTTCAGTTACAGGTAAGCCACCGACGACTTTTTGTTTTTGCCTCATTTGCGTCATGCAGTCAAAAGTCGCAGATCTCCTTCGGTCCAGTCCCCTGTCATCTGCTCGACTCCGAGCTGCCCACAGATCTGCCTTTACCATTCCGTTTGCAATTTATTGAAACGAAGTTGACCTTGAATTTGGTTAAAAGTCTCTTAACTTTATTTCGCTCGCTGCGCTGGCCTTTTATATAGGCGTATGTGTGTTTTTTGGTTTGGTTTAATGCCTTGCGCCGCCGTCGTCTGATGATTCTTGTTGTTACTGCTGATTACTTTAACGATGATGTCCATAAAATGTATCTCAAGCCCCGAAGCGCGCTGGCAACGCGCACTTTTTCGGCAACTCTGCTCGTGGGGGCAGCAGGTTTCCGAAATGGCCAAAATAAAACGCCGAAACGAAACTCAAGTGAATCAAATTAATTTAAAGCCTGTAAGCGCACTAGGGGATGGGTTGGCGCAAGGGTGGAAAATTGATTCGAATGGATGTCCGCTTTTAATGGCCCGGAGATGGCTTACTATCCATCAGATTGCTGCTTTGGACTTTAATTCCCCCTCAAAAATTAGTTGACTTTACTAACTCCTTAATTTGAAATGGTATGTTTCTTCCGTACTCTTTAAGGAGGGCAGCATTTCGAGTGGTAAAGGTTTTATTTAGTTGTGTTGGATATATTTTGCAAAGCGAATTCTGTACATGTTCTGCTCTTGAGCTCGACTATATCTAAATTATATAAACAGTGTCTGGTAACACTACCAAATAGAGGTTATCTACACTGATATAGGACTATTCAGTATATACTACATAAGGCATGTTCACATATTGGTAATTCAAATTTTAGCAATATAAAGGAAATTTTAGGAATAATAGTGTGAATTTGAAAATAATTTTTCATTTTCTTGTCTTATAATGATTTAATTTGTAAACATTTCCTATAAAGGAGTTACCTTTTGGCCAAGCAAATAGTTATTAGAGTTTATTTAATATTTTAAATAGAAACAATTCCTATTTCTTGTACATATATCAAGAAGTGAATTTAAATGTTTGATATTTTAGCGGTATAAACCATAAGGAACACCCAAAGGGGTGCCAACTATTTTATTATAAAGATAGTGTCGGTGTATTTTTAATTTTTAGTATTTTCATAAGTGTTTGGTTGATATTATTAGAATTTTCCCACCTTTTTGTGGCTATTCAGACTTGCCCCAATTGCCTACAAAATGCTTAATTAATCGTTTGTGCTTACCCAACGATGACGTATGAACATTTTGTCATGCCTGCTGTAGTATTTAATTATTATTGTTTTGTTTCAATTTCTTTTGCTATTTATAGTTCTATTTCGATTTGTGACGTTGTCTCCGGGCGTGTCCCTCCCCAAACCCGCCTGCCTGATACTTCCGTGCAGTGAACTTGTTTTTATTTCATTATCGTTCAGACGAAATGTTCTAGGCATATATTTGTTTACACTCATGTATGTACGGGTATATATTTTATTTGTTCTAGATTCTCTACGCTTTCTGTCACTCTTTTCGCATTTCTCTCTGTTTATGTGGATTTTCGAACGTTTTGCGGGTTTGCCCAAAATGTTTGCTCATTTACTTGGAGCTCTATTTATCTGCTTGGGATAGAAGGTCATTGTCATGGAATTGTTTATTTTTATTCCCCCGTTAGCACTTCGCTGCTGCTTAGAATACGTATAAAACATTTAAAAAGTGTGTGACAATCTCCAAATTATTTCGAACATTTTTATTCGAATTAAATGTATGTGAATCGGTTTAGAAGTTCACGAGATAGTAGTTTGGAATACAAAAGTCACTGAAATACTTTCCCAATGTAGCCTCTCAGGTTCACTCAACCTGTTCACAAGTTGTCACAAAGAAGGCTCAATGCGGAAATCGAATCAAAAAACGGGAAATGTACGTGGGCAAGTGTAAAATATTTTCTAAGTGGAAAATAAATGTGGAAACGCGCTGTGGGCAGCATTTTCCATCAAATGTGACATTGAATGGGTTTTACGGTGGCAATGCGCTGAGGCGCCCTACCCCCCACCTTACTGTCATCATCCCTCAATCCGTTGCATTGTGAGTGATTTTTTTGCTTAATTATAGAACGCTCAATGTTATATATCAAACAGCAAAGTAGCGTTCAAGTTAATAAACAATGCTCCCACTTCCACAAAAAGCGTATCTGACAGATACAAGCCGTATATATAGACTCTTCTTTATGCTGGATCTCGATGTCAACGTCGCCGTAGTCGTCATTATACTCATCGTCAAAGTCTTTAATGATTAATTTTTGTATTGTTCTTTGAAATGCGGGCGCATCTGTTGCGCCAACGACCGCACAAGGCAAGTTCCCGGTCCGCTCGGTCCGCCGGACGGACAGATGGACACTCAGTCACGTTGACCAGCTGGTGATCGGGCCAAGCCAACAGGCTGGCGGAACCACCCACCCGAAGACCGCAATAAGCCGCAATTAAATGAAAATTGCACGCCAACGGCATGAAAACGTAATTTGGATGAAATTTATTGTAGGCCGTCTCGGGGACCATATGCACATATGGATCATTCGTATATGCTTGCATATTTGTGTAATCAATTTTTTATAGTATTTTTCCTGTGAGTGTCTATACACTATTAAAAGAAAAGGGCACTTGGAAATAAAGGAATTAGATTCAAAGTTTACCAGTTAACTATTTATAAAAACTTTAAAAATATATAAACCTATTAATTACACTGAAAACTTATACTTGTATAAATTTGTTCACATATTTCAATTGCAATTTTACGTAAATTGCATTTGAATAAGAACAGTTTGGCCAATTGGCTTTGAAATATTTATAGATAATTGAAAATAAAAGCTTTTTTATTAAAATTTTAATAGAAATTAGCAACTCTCTTTGCTTTTCCTTACAAAGTTTATAAAATGAAAGTTATTTTTATGTTACATATTTCTATTTGCTTCCTAATATGTGACTTATGTTAGTAAGATATTGATATATGTATCTACTTCTGATATAGAACTTAACACGGTACAGGGAGCGAACCTAAGACCTTTGTTTATACAAATAACTATATTAAGGTTAAGCCTAGCTTTAGTTTCAATTCATGACACTTATCCCAGCTTTTAGCGACTGGTCGCAGAGTATCCACACGTGGGACTACAAGGTCTAAAAATATATTCCATATTTTCGCATCTACTTGGCTGCATCTGTCTGCTAAATGCATTTTAATGTGCAATTATTTCACTTAAACTTTACGTTGACATGGCTATGCGTGGCCGTAAAATATTTTCCATATGACGACGCTCCCCAGAGGCCATCCCAAGGGGGCGGAGGGCGGTGGGCGGTGGGTGGTGGCTAGGTGGCCGCCTTGGTTGTCACACAATTTATGTAGCCTGCCAACCACTTGACAGGAACTGCCTTTCGCCCTTCTTTTCGGGCCCTTGCCATTAGGGGCGACCCACATTGATTTACATATTTGCCCGCAAGCAGGACGAGTGGGTGGGGATTAGGTGGTGGAATGTTTGCCTTGGCTAAACGCACATAACTAGCAAATATTTGGCATTCCTTTGCTGATATGAGTCAACCCAAAAAAAAGGCCAAAGATAAATCGGGCCATATAGACTGGCAAAAGTATCTTCAAATTAAATTTTGATGACTGGGCGGGAAGAAAATGATGTGCCAGAGATTCCGTTGCCCTTGGCCGTGGAAGCGATGCAAAAACCGGTTGTGAGAAGTCGGCAAATATTTCTCTCACAATCTCACTCACGCGCGGATCGTATCTAATATCAAGTTCAAGGTTGCAATTGCCACCGACCAGAAACGGGTCTAACTCGCCGATGCACTAATAAAAAAGCTAAATAAGTCAGGCCATCGACGGGCGAAGGGGCAAGCAAGGGCTGAACATCTGTAATTATAAATTATAAAATCCACCAGCAGCACTGGTTGCATTTCAAACAAAATGCTTCTCACGAACTGCACTGTACTGAACATTACGTATTCGCTGCCAGGCCCAGCCCTAGATCGAAAGTGACTAATCCAAGAGTGTTTTGTTTTCAGTTGGTAATTGGAAGCTGCGCAGATTCTATGCCCACCCAGGTGGATGACTCAGCCCGAGCTGGATTTCCAGCTAAATGTTCTAAAGAAATGTATACCAGCATAGGTTTCACATTACTCATACGCACCATGGCACGGTGTGATTTGTTTGGATTCCAGCTAAGTGCATTTGTCGCTGCAAAGGCGGTTCCATGGAATCGCACGACCAAGAGTTGTCTAGAGGGAATATGGCTTTAATAAAATTAACATAGTGCTTCAACGACCTTTTCGGGTCCTGACAATACAAATCATTTGTATTAGCCAGAAATAGATCAAACTTCTGACTTACTTTTAAAAGTCTGTTGCTTTTTATTCCATTGAATGAAATGTTTCTTAGGTAAAATGACGTTTTTAATTTTCATAACTTGATAATAAATAAATTAAGCAAGCATGAACAACTAACTTAAATATTGCGGTTTTCCCAGCTCAATAAAGTATAAAAAAACTTACCTTTTCGATTCACCTTAAAGTGGCTCAATATTAAGTTGTTGAGTTTCTCTAAATGATTCTTTGTTTAATACCAGCAGCAGCTGTCATCAGCTTTAAAAATTTAATTTTTAAAGAGCTCTACATGTAATTGCAAAACTAGAGTTGGCTCAAAATAAAATGTATGTAAAGCAGAGTGCAAAATGTGAAATTCGAAACAGAAACTCAACAAAAAGTGGCTTCCCAACCCTCGAAGCCAGGGGTGAAATGTGGAGGGGGTGGAATGGGTTGCTGAAAGCCAATTGCATTATTACACAGCAAATTCTCTCTCGCTTTTTAGTGAAAAGTCTCTACTATTCTGGATGTATTTAAGGCCATGGAAAAGTTTGCACCATGTGAAAACTGTTCACGGTGCACTGGAAAAATGTTTGACTAGCTTTGTGCTTGTTGTCTTTTTTACTTTTTCTGCTCTTTGGCTACAATGCGAATATTTACTCCACACACACACTCTCGTGCGGATGGGGACTCGCTGGTATGGGTGACCATGAAATGTTCACACAACGCTGCTCATCTGTATTTGTTGGTTCTCTCTGTTTCTGTTTGCTGTTTTCTGCTTTCTGTTTTCTACTTCTGGACCTGCGACGCAGATTGACGCTTCATTACTGCGTTATGTAATGGCTTGTAAAGCTGCAAGTGACAAAGGCCTCTTCTCTCGCTCTCCGGACTTGTAGGTGTGTGTGTCCGCGAGAGAGGTAGTTCGCTCGCTCTGGTCTCTTTCATGCAGCGAGTGCATGTGAGATCATCGGGCAGCGCCGAAACGATTCTACATTCCGCATACGCCCCGTGGCCCAGCAGCTCATCATCCGCAGCACCACCATCATCCCCGTGATGAGTGGCAGTGTTGTTGCCTCGCCGCCTGCAAATCGCAGATTGCAATTATTTCACATGACATGACTTTGGCAGCCGGCAGCCGGCAGCCGGAGGTTTCCGCCAAAAAATTAACACCATTGCTCCAAAAATAAACCAGATTACTTTGATACAAGTGCAATTTTTATGAAACTTGATTTAACGAAGAGAAATTACATTTTTCTTAAATTTAAATATATATAACTATTTTTAAACGACATCGGAAGTAAGCATCGGCAGTAGGATATGTTAATACCCTTTTCGAATTTCTAATATGAATACCAATACCTAATAAATACCAAATATTGAATAACAAAATGCGAAATAAAGGAAAAAGTCTTGAAAAACATAATGTTCTCTTACTATGACAGGTATAGGATCTAGGTATATTATATAACTCCGATTTGTGTAGAAATACTATTTGTCAATAGAATTTTGACTTAATAATAGTTTTTTAAAACAGCGTTGACATTCATGTCTTACATGATCGTTTCCATATGAGTTATAGGATACTTAAATCGCATGGACAGACTTTATAGGGTCGTTTACTGCTTTACAAACTTCTGACCAAAAGTATGCTCTCTACCAGGGTATAAAAGTTATAATATCTTAATTGTTCTAGGTTTCAATAGTTTTTCATCGATTTACTTTTACTGGAACCCGACCATTTGGCTGCACTTAAGTCAAGCCATTCAGATGGCGCGACAAATGACCATCAATATTAAGTCACCCATAAAACCGACACGTTCAACCCCTACCCGACATCGAAGAGACAACACTGCGTATACGCAACCAATAGACTTCGCAAGACTTGTCACCCGAAAGCGAGAAAACCAGAATTTGCACTGCCACTTAACGTTTGCCAACATCATTAACATCAGAGCAGCGCCATTGCCACATGTTCTTCCACTGGCAGCCGAGCGGGAAATTTGCATAAATAAATACCTATGTCTTACCTTCGCCAAGAGAACCGACGTATCTGCACTTGTTCTGGCGGTTTCGGCCAAAAGAGGCTGAAATTACTGGTGCCGAAATGTGTTTTCCAGCCCGTGTTGTCATCGCCCTTGTCGCAGTTAGCCTTGATCGTGTTTATTTCGGCAGTTAAGCGATACACGAAATAAATAAATAAATAATACGAGCCCAAGAATTCTTCTCATGTTTTGTTGGTCTTTTGGCATTGCCAGAGCCATAAATGGCCCACCAGTTGAAGATGGCGATGGTTTACTCGGTTCTTTTCGGATCGGTTCAGTTCTGTTCTGCTCCACGATCTGCTATGTGCTATGTGCTATATGGTATATGGCGTGGTCGGGTGTCGGCTCGGTTCTCTTGAGGCTGCCCAAATCGGTGGCGGAGTAATTGAGGTTGTAAATCAAATCTTGCGTGGAAACTTTTGGTTGAACATTACGTCAAAGTTTTGGACAAATGTTAATGCTTGAACAAGAACTCGGAGAAGTTTCTTTTAAAAGCATAAAATACTTGTTTGTGATGTGACAGATAAGTACTTTGGTTTTAAAAACCATTTGATGCCCTTCTGATGAGTAAAAGCACTTCAGTCACTTAATCTTTGAAATGACCCCACCAACTTTTGAGGTCTTTCTAATAATCTCAGCTTTTTATAATAAGCAGAAAGGGACATATTTTCAAGATGATTATTGTGCTAATTAGCCTGATAGTTCAAGCAGTGAAATTATCGCATGATCAACATTTTTAGTGAAATCAACAGGAAAATAAAACATATGTCAGAATTAATATATGATTAGTTAGCTAAAAGTTCAGAAAATATTTTTAAAAAAACATATTTAAGTTCTTAGAAATCAACTTAGAAAAATAATAAAATGATAAGCGTCTTGAAAACATTTTTTTATATTAAGAAAAGAATGATTAACTGTTAATGCATTTAAACTATTCTGAATAATGTTTCATATTTTACACGAATTTCATTAAATCGTTTGATTGTTATTCCCTGCGCTTGACTTTCTCAGAAGCTTTTATAAACACTCCCCTAAATTTAATATTTTCCATAATTTTATTTTGGTTTCACTTTATCCCATTTGGCAGCTGATTATACATTCGTACACAGCACGACCTCATCGAGGTCTTGGCGAATAAATGTTTAAATTATCATTTAGTCAAGCCACATCAAAAGTAAACGCATTTCATCTGAATTGAATGAAATTTCCTCCCCATCCCTTACTTAATCTCCTCTTGCATCTCCCTCTGACCATCAATCCAATCATTTAATTCATTTGTACATTTCATTTATTGCATTCAACTTGAGCCGGGGCAGGCAATTTTATGGCTACATATTTTAACATTTAACGGCTGCAAAGCAGAATCCAAAAAACGCACAAGAAGAAGAAAAGTCCGGCTCGGTTTCGTTTTCGTTTTCAGTTTGGTCGATTTGACAGCTGGTCCGAGTTGTTCTCTCCTTGCGGCTGATTTTTTCTTGCCCGATTTGATATAGCATTTCGCTTACCAGTTTTGGGGCTCTCAAGTACAAACCACAAGACGAATTTGGTCATTTAAAATTGCGGCAATGTCTGATGGCCAGATGGATGGCTGCTGGTTGGGCTGCTTGAATGGATGTTTGCTCTGTCGCTTACAATTGTTGTCATTGTCAACGTGTTGGCCAGCTTCTGCTCTTGGGTTTGTTTGGACTTCTTCTGCGGGGCGTTTACCACCACCACCACCAGCAACAGCAGCAGCAGCAACAACAACCGCAGCTTTGTCTTCGACCCATTTAACGGGCCAGTGCACCGGCGAAGCCCTAACATTGGACGATATTGGGAACGTGAGAGTTGTCCAAGTTGGCCAGGTGCACTCTAAAAAAATCAGCATAGGCTTCGTTTCTTAGCCGCCCACAGAAGCAGACAAGAGGAATTATAAATAAGTTGTAAAGAACTAAATTATTTTAAAAATTGGGAAAAGTCTTTTACACTTAAGATGGTATGTTTAACGTTATTGTTTTACGTTCTTCTAGATTTAATTATATTCCATTTAAAAATGTATTTAGTTATTCTTTTGTATCCATGAGATATGATACAGTTTAAAAATATTTTAATCTCGTTTCTCTTCTTAATACCACCCCCTCCTTTAAACCATCTCCGAGTGTAAGCTGCAACTCAAGGCTCAGCTAGCTGCCATCGATTAGAAGTTGGTTAGTCTTGGAACTTTGGCTGGCTCTGCCATCACATGCAATCTGTATTGGCATTTATGTATGCAAATTTTCAAACGAAGTGTGAATTGCTCAGTCGCCGTCGCAAGTCTCCGTCTATCTTTCTGTATGGCCATTAAGAATATCAATTAGGCACGTTTTGCAGCTTGGCGGCAAAGTTCAAAATATAATTACAAAACCAAACCGAACAAAGCAAACAAAGCCTCGACTCGTACCCCTCTTAGTCAATTTTCCACTTGGCTTGACTCCACTTTGACTCTGGTCATTAAGCTGCTAGAATTTATGATTTCAATTGCAGCAGCTACAAAAAGACGGAGGAAAGATTTGCAGAAGCCAACGTTAAATGATCTTCATGGTTAGCAGTGGCAGCCATTTTCTGTAATTTATGTCAATCATTTGTTTATTCTTTGCATTTGCATTTGCATCAATTCATTTAAATGCGCTTGTGTTGGCCATTTGTTTAGCTTTTGAGCAAGAAGTTAAGATTTTAATAAGCATAATCGGCGACGAGGGGGAATTAGAAGGGGTTTCTGTTTAACTTTTTGGAATTACAATACTTTTAAGTCAATCCTTAAAATTTAAAAAAATTATTTATTGTTCTGCGTTACGCTTCTCACAAAAATCTCACTCAAATAACTACCCTACTTCTAGTACCAAACACAAAATTGACGTCCACAATGCGCCTAATTTCAGTGTTTGATTTCAGCTAATTAGACCAATTTCGCGGCAATTTTGTTTACCCCAGAATTAACTCAATCGATCCACCTGACATCTCATTAAAGTTCTAGAGAGATACCTCCACCCGTAGCTAAAACCACGATCCAGCACTCGGACCGACCTCCAATCGAATCTGTTCGAATCAATTATGCAAACGGCAGAGTGTGAAAAATCCCTTGCCCTTGTCCATCATGGTTAAACACGTTCTGTGAGTGTAAGTATATGTATCTGGAAAATGACACACTAGACCGGGCCCGAATGATTGAGTATTTGTGCCCAAAAGAGCAAATACAATTTGCACGATTTTTTTTGTAATTCGAGCGCGGCCAACAACGAGATACGTATCTGCATGTGTTTGGGCATTTGTATCTGTATCTGGTTTATCTGTAGCCACACACACTCCAGATACAAATGTATCCGCTGGCCATGATGGCCATGCTTGGTGACTCAATATGCCTAGTCGAGAGTCTCCAGTGCTGTTTGCTGTTAGCTATTGTATGTTTGCATTGGTAATTTGTGTATGCACTTGAATTTGCAATTGCATTCGGACTGAGGGATCTTTTAATACCCTCTTGTTGATAAGAGTCTATTTATGACAATTCAGGACATTTGCATATAACAGAACGATTGACTCACAGGTTAAAAGAATTATTTAGACTAAGGAAAAAGGTAGGTGTTTACCAAAATTGTTCAAGCTACCTAAATGTATTACAAATTTTAATTTAATAAATTATTTAATTTATTTATTTTTAAGTTTTAAATGTACAAATTTTGGACCAGTGGCCAGTTCTTAAAAGTTAGGTAAAACTCAATCCTGAATTTTTAATCTGAGAAACTATCAAAAAACATTTAAAGGCAGAAACGTATTCCCAACCTCGAATTTAAGAGAACTTAACAATTATTTTTTAGAATATCATAACTAAAATGAAATAAAATCTTTTGAAATATTAATTTATAATTGGCCTTACCTTCATTAAATAAATGCCATATTTTAAAATGAAAGTGAGTTTCAAATTCGACCTCTGGGTCATCATTTCTTTTTAACTCTTCTCACTTTTTTCTGTCCCTATCCCATGGTTAACAGATGCAAATTACCCATTTTTTCTCCGTCTTGAACTTGAAGTGCCAGCCCGCTGGGAAGCCACTAATTTGTGTGTCAACTCGGGGCGTGCCACGCCCACCTGTCCACCCCCGAATGCTGATCGGTTGCTCAGGTGGCTCTCTCAGGTGCTTTTCGCGTGCACTTGAGGAGGGAAGAACTGAAACCCAATGTGACATGCAATTGTCATCGTGTGCGGTTGTAACAAATTGAGGCTTTCGGCGGCGACCTTGTGGAAATTGCTGGCTCTCGACCAAACGATTTTCCCAGGCCCAGCTGCGCCGAGCTGGACTGAGGAAACTTTTCCGATTAGAATTCCTTGGCGAAGTTTCTCGGCCTTTTGATGTGGCACCGGGTCTCTAGAAGAAGCCAGAAAATGAAAGGCAAACTTGCTGACCAAACCGCAGGCGCTGGTTTAGCCTGGCCTGGGCTAAAAACCTCCTGTTGCTGACCTTCGGCTGCTTATTAAAATTTCCATCGAAGGCGTAGGCATATGAAATCGAAAAAGTTCCAGTTTTTGGCCAGGCCAATTCCTCCTTGGCACTTGTTGACCTTCGAGGTAGGAACAGCCGCAGCAGCGGCAGCAGCAGGCGGCATAAAATTAAACACTTGCAAGAGCCGTGGCGACAATAATGAACAATGATGAACTCGATTAAAAGAAGAGGCTACCCTCAAACCAGTTGACCGGGCCAAAAACCAGGGAACAAGAAGCGAAACGAAACCAGAGCGATCCGAGATACAAGATACTTGATGTGAATGTTGCCACATTGGATGATGCCGGCTGCCCAAAAGCCGTTCCATCGTTCGGTCCTGCAACATTCTCGTTTTGCCACTTTGGGATTAAGCCTGAAATATGCATTCATAATAAGCTAAAGAAACGGACGGTCGCTCCGACCTTTTTGTCAACTTGATTTCTGCCTCGGTTTTATTGCATATTCTGCTTTTAGCATAAACTTGGCCAATCTTGTGCCCAAGGCCAGTCAGTCAGCCAGTCAGCCAGTCGAGCACTCTCATAGTTTTGGATTTCATTCAATAAGCTCCAGTGAGGGGTAGCTAATGGCAACGATTATGGTTCCATCAGTCATTGGCTGCAATGTCTTCCTGCTCCATGGAAACCAGACGATGTCCCCTCCTCACTTCTGCCGTCTAACAATAAACCAGAGTTCGGAAGTTGGCCAGCAAGGACGTGGTTTGCAAGGAGCAACGTGGCTGAATCGAAGCTATTTCTGCAATTAATTTGACATCATTAGTGCAAAATTGGGATTCAATGGGTATGCCATGACCCCGGTGCTAGTTGGAAATTGTGAGTTAATAAACCAATTTCCATGCCCGAATTCGTTAGCAGCAAATTCTGTGAGCAATTTGGTATGAATATCATAGATTTCCATGGTATTTATGTGATTAGATACAGGAGCCATTCAGATGATTTAATAGGAATTTTTGGTGCAGTTTAGGGTTAACTGTAGGGGTTTATGGATAAGCACTCTATTTTTAAATGGCTATACCCAAAATAAGTTATAATTAAATTTAAAAAGGAAATCAACGCGATGTTTTCTAGTTAAATGTAGATCTATTTATAGAGCCTTTTTTTAATAGGGCGTAATTAAACTGTTTTATATTTTTAGCTAGTAAAATATTTCCTATGGATATTTCTTGATAAAAAACCCACAAAATTATTTATAGGTAATGAGAATTCTTGCGACTTCGGTAACAATGCAAAAACCCAAAGATTCCTTATTTAGAGTAGAGCTCGATTTAGCTGAATTCCCAGAATTCATCGTTAATAAGTAGAATCATTCCATAGATTAGTTGCTCTCCGCTGAGGTAATTCCCAGCTCAATTTCCATTTGTCGAACCACACCATCTCCGAGTCGCAACCCTTGTCCCCCCAACCCTTAACCCCAGAGAGGCAGCCTGAAAAAATCCCCCTTTCCCATAAAACGCGACTTTAACTCATCGCGGCGGCAGCAGCAAATCAGCAAAACTGCATTGTTTTGAACTTTGCTTAATAACCAAACTCTCGCATAAAAAATCCACTTTAGAAGTCCATTTAGGGGACGACAAAAAGCGTTTCTGGGAAGGCAGAGGAAAAAGTCACATGATTTAGTTGCCGTCCAGCCTCGCGCTCTCCTCGTCCGCCCGTCGTCCATCTCTTTCGCACTCTTGCGCTGCGGTCAAATGGGCGTCGCCGAGCAACAAAAAAGCACAGCTAAATTTCCGCACAACACCAGCAAGAAAAAGTCGTTGCAAAACTAAAACAGAAATACAGTGATGGCTAATAAGCATTATACAAGCTGTGTTGTGCGCCCGGTTTCTTAATTTTTGCTTGAGTTTTTAACTTTTATAATGGTTTAACTTTGTTATTAAAATTTGAATTTTTCGTTTGACAAGCAGATAGATTATTTAGTTTTATTCATTTCATATGGATTATTTATAAAATTATTAGAAAAAACATATAAGTAAATTAAATTAAGTCATCATATGCATGTTTTCTTTCTTTATTTTTTTGTTACTCCTTGATGCATTTAATATTTATAAATAAATTTATTTTTATTTTAATTGAATTGCATTGACACACAAATCATGCAGCATTGACATCGTCTTAAGAGTTAGCTAATAAAAATGTCACTGGAATAAATTTGTTAATAGAGAATAATACTTAGGCGTATGTGAAATCATTTTTATACCCTTGCAGAGGGTATATTGATTTCAGTCAGAAGTTTGCAACGCAGTGAAGGAGACGTTTCCGACCCCATAAAGTATATATATTCTTGATCAGCATGACTAGACGAGTCGATCTAGCCATGTCCGTCTGTCCGTCTGTCCGTCCGTTTCTACGCAAACTAGTCTCTCAGTTTTAAAGCTATCGGGCTGAAACTTTCCCAAAAGTCTTATATCTTTTGCAGGTAGTATATAAGTCGGAACCAGCTGGATCGGACAACTATATCTTATAGCTCCCATAGGAATAATCGGACAAATAAGTGAAAAAAAATTATATCTTTGGTGTTTTTTAGCATATAGCCTCCTAAGCTTGGAAATAACAATTTTTAAATAATTTTGAATTTTGAATTAAATTTTATCGAAATCGGACGACTATATCATATAGCTGCCATAGGAACGATCGGAAAATTGGTAGGAAAATAATATGAAACAAATTATAGCTTCGGTGTTTTTTGACATATTATCTTATACTATTGGGAATATCATTTTTTGTGTTTTTAAATTTAATAATTATAGCTGCAAGGGTATATAAGCTTCGGCTTGCCGAAGCTAACTTCCTTTCTTGTTTAAAATCAGATCTCTTAAAATTGGCTACAAACTATTTTCTTAAAATCATAATCAATATTATCCATCATCCAAATATGGTTTTATTCAAAAAAATGTTTACCAGTCAAGGACCGGGGGATGGGGTAAGAAAAATAATTTTTTTAAATTAATAAAAGTTAATGGATTTTGAATGTTTCAGTTATCTAAAATGTAATTTCTGTCCGAAAAAATTAAAGTTAAAATGACGGTTACGCACTTATATTAATAGTAGAGCTAGGGTTGCAAAATATTTTTTCACACTTTTCTTTGGTGGCAATTTCTTTAATATTCGAGATCATTTTGCACAAGTGTTTTGTCAGTCTGAACCTGGAATACGAAGAAACATTTTATCCACCTGCAAATTATGTTCAGGACCCACGCCGAGTGGCCACTGTTCGGATAGTCCCTGTACAGCTTATGGGCGGCACAGCAGCGCCGGCGGCGACTATGGAAAATAAATCTTTACTGCGCCATAAGACGATGACGGGGCCGAGGCGCTTTTCTGAAATGTAATGGAGAATCCGCCTCAGCTTATCTCGCAGCCCTCGCTGCAGCGCGTTCCCGCGCACTCTCCTAATGGAGATGATAATGAAATGAGCTGTGCCAAGTACAAACCCATAACCACAAGCCTTTGCCTTACCAGCATCCCCTTGCCGCCACCCTGCAATTTCGCAATCTGCAATCCGCTCATTTTACAAATTGCTTAGTTGCCGCTGCTGCAGAATGCATCTTTGGGAAAGCATTTGAGGTCAGCTGGAAATACCCTAACAAATAATTAAGTAGTTGGCACAAGCTGGTAATAGTGTGATTAATATTCAATGGCTTTAATGGTTGATTAGCCAAAGGTGGGGAAGCCGGTATGTGGCATGTTTGCCGTGTATAGTTAATAAACGGGAACATTGTTTATTATATGTTTGGCGATAATCGGAAAAATATGCATATAAAATGAATTGCCTTATTTAAATAAAAAAAGCTGTTAAATAACCGTGCAGTGTTATAAAATGAACATCGAAGTTTTTAATCGTAATTAGAATGCCACCAGCAGATTTAGCAGATTAATGTGTCCTTTAAAAGAAATGGCATTAAAATGGATAATGAAGTCATATAAGCCACAACAAAACACAATATAAATGTATGCCTTGAAATAAAAAAGGGAACATATATAATTTAATTAGCAAAAAACATTTCTTTACATAAATATTTAAATTTGTATTCTTTTTCTTAATATAAAATGGAAAATATGTAAGAAGGAAGACAGACAATTTTTGTATCCAAGCTCCAACTATCTTGTGGCTTTGCCAAGGGGCTTTCCAAGTCACCCTTTCATTTCGAAAAGGGTCATCCCAATTCGTCGATGCTGGGGCCCAGTTCCCAGTGGGTTCTTGCGAAATATGTAGTTGCAAGTATTTTGTTTGTTTATTTCTTTATTTTTAACATCGCTGCGGCGCTGCTATTGTTGCCGTTCCATCCGCCTGTCGATTTGTTTCGCTCGTTTCGGTTCTAAGTTTGCGTGCTGCATTTTTATTTTTTTAGCTTAGTTGTTGCCGGTTATTCCAGGGTGATTTTGCATTTTGTTGTTGTTTCGGCTGCCTCCAATCCCAGCAGCGTTTCAAGGTCTTTGCACTATTTGTTTTGCCAAGTTTCGCACACATCCCATATAGTATATGGTGTATAGTATATGGCGGGGTGTTAGTTTTCTGCCCGATCTCTCGGCTTGCCCTGTTCTGTTCTGTTCAGTTCTGTCTAGGGTGTTCTGTTCTGGGGAAGAGCGAGAAGTTTCGCCTTGCGAAAATTTCTTCGCTGGCCGCTCGTGTTGCAGTTTTTGCTCTTTTCCACTTGACTGACAATTTGATTGGCAGTTTGCTTTTGCATTTGCCATTGTTGTTGCTGCCGCTGGCAGCGCTCTATTCTATCGTCTCCCTCCGGCAATTATATTTAATTTTATTATTGAAGATTGCAGCAAGATTTTCGCCCCAAGGTCAGACGTGTAAATCTTCTGCTGCTGCTGTGGTCACGTAAGCAAAACTTTTTAGACCCCACCTCCCTACCTCCCTCCGCGCGATGTCGCGCCTTTTTAATGGCTGGCTGCTTTTGTCGAGTTGCTGGAGCAATTTAAGTTTTTCTGGTCGGCATTTCCTATTAGAAATTCTTGGCATTAATGCAGCTGACCGGTTGCACTTGTCGTTGCTGTTATTGATGCTGCCGAAGTTGTTTTGCTATCGCCAATTTCCTTTGTACTTATGCCAGCCGGAAGATCGCCAGGCTGAAGTAGCGAGGTTGCGGTGCGAGCGGATTGCATTGCGTATGCGCAATATGGGATCTTCGATTACGCATACGCAGCGGTGGCACTGAAAAATCAAACGGGAGAGTTGGCTTAGGCAAGCTCTATAAATATATGGATGCGATGTGTAAGTGGCAAGGAAAGCAAGAATTACGGGAGGCATGCAAGTAATTGTAAAGGAAAATCCTTGTAGGTGACCTAATGACGAAGAATGCACGTAAAAGTGTGGGTTTACAATTAATGTTTTAAAAAATTATAAATGTTTTTTTTTGGATTTTTGAATTCAATATGAAGTTATTGTTTTTTATTATGTTAAATATTTACAGTAAATATTACTAACATTTAAACCATTAATTTCTACCTTGACTTAAATATTTTCAGATTGAGTCCATCAACTTTTTATGTTTTGTATTGAATATTATGTTTTTGTATTTAGTTTATATATTTAATATGTAATAATTTGCAATTAATATGCAGATATTTATTTTACTATTGCTGCTTATAAAGAGTTTAAATATTTTTCGATTTTTTATAAACAAATTTAGTGACGGTTTAGCTAAGCTTATCACTCAAACGTTCCTCCAAATCGACTGACCACCGAGACCTCGAAGAACTGGCAATCCACAATCTTTCAATCGATTACGAGTCCGCTATGTACTCAGCACTCAAGTAACTAATTGCGCTGCATGGCCATAGAAAGAGATGGGGGGACTTGCGGAGAGGGGGACTGCGAATTCTTAACTAGCCATAATTGTTATATTTTCCTAGCATATTGCAGTCATATGCGTGTCGTTAGCTCGCCGATTCTGCAGCAGCAGAAACATCATCATCGATGTCGGTCTACGTCTATCGCAACTGCCTGTGCAATATCATCGGAATACAAAGCTCAAGGTTACGCATACGCCATGTATGCCGGGCCATGCGATGCGATGCGCTTCCAAACGATGCGAGCGCAATGTCTAAGCAAATAGACGACAAACGAGCGCGGCAATGCAAACACGGACACTTGTGCGGCCGTAGATGGAATTTTAAGCACACTGGTCTCGGTTATATGGCGGATTTCTAGGGGCTTTCAGCGGGTTATCGGGGTTTGTAGCAGATGCCTTTCAGGGCACACAAAGTGTCAAAAGTGTCAGAAGGCATGGCCAAGCCATCGATCGGCATTTTTGGCTCAAAGCAGCCTTTTCCTGCCAAGCACATAGTTTTGTACTTATGTGTGGTCCTTTTAGCTAAATAATTTCATGAAAAGCTGTCATAAACTCCATTTAAAGAAGTCCTCTTAGGCAAGAAACTTAAACGTCTTATATAATAAGTATTTTATTTCAAAATGAAACCAAACTGATCCACTTTAACTGAACAAATTAGTTGGTGAAAAATCCCTGAGTTACTGAAAATACGGGATATAAGCATAGAATACTGTCTCATGTCTTAGTAGGATTTTTCTCTCATTTTCCTATACAATCCCAGATCTTTTTCCCCTCATCCCCTCTCGTTCTACCATAGCAACGCTAATTGCTGCGCTCAAGCGTAAAACATTTCGCAAGAACTAATAAATGCAACTGCAGAAGCTAAAGCGAGCAAGGGGGAAACCAAGAGGAAGAAGGCCACCCACATGGCAACCATAAAGAAAGCTCAAGCACTGTCTTTGCCAGCTGCTGTCTCCAAGGCATCCTCAACCTCATCTGCTGTCATCGCTGGTGGCCCGAAGGCTGCTTCAAATGCCCCCATTAATACCCTTTCTTGGGATTGCCTATTTTAAGGATTGTTGTACATTCATTATTGCACTGCAAAGAACTGAACTGAACTGAAGGTCAGAAATCCATAAGAAAAGGATGTCCGTTAACAGTTTTTTTAATATTTAAATAATATATACTTTAGTTCCCAGCAATAAGTCACTTCAACTAAGGTAAGTTAATGTACAAAGGATTCCTTATCATTTCGCTATATAGTTTTGAACACGTTCTTCACATTTCATGACCCAAATGCAGGGTATCCCTTCATCCTATTCCTCAATTCATCTTGGTCTGCTCCCATATATTTTGCGAACTTTGGCAACTTTGTGCCCTGACTGCTCTTTTCAACTGTCTCCGGCTGGAGGTCCCTGCTCCTCCACTTCTTGGCCTGTCAAGTTTTTTAGCTGCAGGCACATGCAGTGGTGGGCGTGGCATGTGCAGAATAAATGTGACTGAAGGGAAGGCGAGCCACGTGCTCACAAAGACATTAAAAACACCGTTTTTGTTATTTCTTCAGTACTGCTACTCATATATTTTGCATTGCATATGGGTGCACTATAGGTTGAGGAGAAAAGGAAGGATTTCTTGGTTAATTGCAGGCCAAAAAGTGGGAATTTTAATTAGCCCCACGGCCAAAGACGGAGTTTGCCCACAATCAAAGCGCCAAAGCGTGCGGCAATCAATGAGGGGGGGGGGGGGGGGTGGGCCAGGCAATCCTCCATCCTTCTCGTTACTGGCCGAGAATTTCAAATTGTTATGCAAATTTCCAGCGGCTACTGTGTCGGATGTCTTCGGGGTGCCCAAGTGGAGAGTGTGGCGAGAACAAAAGCGCCAGGCAAACGCCATAATTCAAGTGGCCGCAGCGATTTCATGCCTGATTTCAATTATCAATACGCGCCATCGACAGCGGGCGACAGGCAACTGGAAGCCGGCATCCAGAGCCAAATCAATTCAGACCAGGCCAGGAACCCGGCGCAGCCACAAAGCCCGAGGAGCCGACACGTCCAACAACTGAACAATGGGCACAAATCATTTCATATGCCAAACGTGTGGTCGATGATTGGACGGCTGCAGCAGCTCCAGAGGCAAGAATAAAGAATGGTTTATTTCCAGTCTGTGCGAGGCTTCAAATACTCTTTCATATAGCCTTAATTATAAGTAAATATATAAAATAAAGTTAACTAAAACAGCTGTACATAACATGTCTTGATTGTCTAGATTATTATTCGTAAAATGTACCTATTAAAGAATTAATGTAGATGAAAATTAAAATAGATATAATTTATTCCCGATTATATAATAATAAGTAAAACGCTTTAGCTTGTTTTATCTACCTTATCATCAATATCTGCTGTACATTTATATCTTTCCATCTCTATATGAGCTAATGCCGACCAATTTAACCACACCCCCATATAGGGTATACCAAATACCAAACCCCACTTCATCATCGAATGCACACTCTAAAGTCGTGTCTTCTTATTGCCATATTTTATTTTAGATCAGACTCTGTCACATTTTTGGGCAGCAATTTGTTTGCCACTGCTGTTCTGAGGCGGCGATTTGTTTTGTCAACTGTCAGCGCTGATGAATTTAATAAATTTAAAGCGCAGAAGTCAGACGGCAATCGGCGTCATCATCATCGATAACATCATCATCATCAACGCCAGTGACTTCAGCATGTTGTACATGACACAAAAGCTGCAGTTCATCGATGGCTTTTGAATATAAAAATCACCCAAAAACGATTTGGCGAATCCGTTTTTGGGGCGACCGATCCATCCGTTGAAGTGTGGGCGTGGCTGATGGCGGATGCAGAATGCAATGAATTTTAAGTCGATGCGAAAACGATTGGAACCAAATGGCTTCCACAAATTTGGTCGACTGTAACAACAACAATGGAGCAGACGAAATAAAATAAATACTGCGACAATTGAAATTGTTTGGTCATGTCATGCAGATAAATAATGTGACAAGCTCCGTTTTGGTTAAGTAAAATAATTAAATATTTATCATCCGAGCTTATCGAGACCATTAATCATATGGGGGTATCATCAGGTATTGAATGCCAAGAACTGGGGAACAAAGCGATAGGAAACTTGACAGGCATTAATCAAAGTTCATTTCAATAAATA
Organism: Drosophila subpulchrella; assembly: GCF_014743375.2. Taxonomy (NCBI): domain Eukaryota; kingdom Metazoa; phylum Arthropoda; class Insecta; order Diptera; family Drosophilidae; genus Drosophila; species Drosophila subpulchrella. Next base: position 1,599,442 of record NC_050610.1, read on the forward strand.
TTTAACTGTGCTGTAAGTAAGGTATTTTAACTGTTTCTTCATTCATGAAAGAGGTGTGATATTTTGAAATGTGCGCTTAAAAACAAAACCTCTCAAACACTCTAAAATAGTAACAACAAATACTTTTTTATTTCCTTATATCCGCACTTTCCAAGTTTAGTTTTAGTGTTTACATTATTTTTCCCTCATTCTCGAAGCCCACAAGCCCACTCATATATATATTTAAAGGACCGATTCCGCCCGCCTTTAAAACATATCCCAACGAGAGTCCATAAATAATTCCATTGACAGCACAAAAGAGCTTATCGCTAAGCTCGATTCGAAAGCCTTAATGCCCATCAAAATGCATTATCGTTGCTCAAACGATTTGTTGAGCCAAAGACGACCCTTCTTCTCGTATACTTAAGAAACATTCATCAATTTTAAAGCCAATGAAAAGCAGGAAAAAATGGCATTGTGTATATGTGCTTTTGTAAAGAATCCATTGCAGAATTAAATCGCAGACCGCAGTGGAAACGAATTGAAGAATTTTTAAAGTAAGGCACGTAACGAAATCGTAAAATATGGCAAGCTGCTGTTTCGATTCAATTTTGCTGAAAGTTCGCACATATACGTATATGGTCGCCCCTTTCGTGGCTGTTCCTTTTCTCTGTTTTATTACATAACATGCAAAGACGTAAATGAGGCTGAGAAGCAGAAGAATTTTCTGACGACCGTTGAGGGAGACACAAGTAATTCTTATGATTATCATAATTTATATGGCCTTCGGGGCAGCCGAGTGTTGTGTGGCTATAAGTGTATCTGTGGAAATGAAAGCGAGCCAAAGAAGAGTTCTGTTTACCCGCCGAGTCGTCGGCGGTGACGTCTTCCGTGCCGGTTCGTGACTCCCAAAAGTGCACAAAAAAGACAGACCCCACAGATCCAGCCATCTAACTAATGCTAAATACTCTGACCTTGGCTCGGTCTCAGGGTCTTGAAAATTATATGCCAGCGCCAGCACCTAACAAAAAGCGGTACAAAAACAATTTCCACTCAATGAATAGAAAAATTGCTCACAATTGTTTGTCGGACTCTGGCTCATAACGATGTTAACTAAATAATTAGCTGGCATAATTCCGCTTGGCTAAGAGCTGTAAAATACTGGCCCATTAGGCACGAGCCCGCGTCGCCGAAAAGTCGGAAAGTCGAAAAGCCAAGTCAAATGTGTCAAATTAAATGCGCATTAGTCGCGTCATTACAAAGATCCAGCAGCCAAACCGCAGAAGCTGGACGGCCAGGCCAAATGTGTCTCGTTCACTCTCTTCATATAGACTTGTAGTATGTTGTACTGTATGTGAGTACTAAACAATTAAATGGCCAGCAAAATTTAATTGCATAATTAATAAACATTAAAAGCACTTTGCTATGGCAACAGTGTCTCTTAATGCCATACAATTTGCAGTTGTTTTCAGACGTTTGCTACTCTGGGTTTCTCTTTCTATCCGCATACTTCTCTCTTCGCTGTGAATCTTCAAAAGACACGCACCACGCGGCGTATACGTAACTTTGTGAAGATTACAACCAGGGGAGGTACTCCACGTTCGAGATGTTTCGCATGTTTTCAAAGAGAATAATGAAGGGAACAAAATAATTCTTCCGGTTTTTAATTAACTGCATTCTCCAACTTGATACGACTCGATACATGTTCTTTAATTAGCTTTTATTGAACAATGCTAAAAATCCTCGCATGCTCTTTCCCTTATCTTAAAAAATAAATGTTAACCTAAAAATTTTTGGCGACTCAATCATACCATTTTACTACAATACCAGAACTCCCACTGGGCACAACCCACATTCAAATTGGTCCATAGAGTGTCCAACGCTGGAACTCAAGAAAACCAAAGAGGTCCCCGAGGAATAAAAGCAATTCGCGTGGTAATAAAACATACAAGAAAATAATTAAAAGAACCGATAAGGAAATGCGTAAATGATTATTGTATACAAGTTAGGAAACAGTCATAAAACACACTGCTTTGATGTAGATAGAATTAGCATAACAAAACGTAAATAGAACATCGAGCAGTGACCTTCACCTACAACTCAGGCGAGACTAGACCCACCTAGGGGCCCACAGCCCACCTCTGTCCCCACCTTACCTCCTTCCCTCCCCCAGCACCCCAGAAAAAATCTAGTTGGTCATGCGGGACAGCCTACGCAATTAGCAGACTGCCCTGGTGATACGTATGTGGTACACATGGAAAAATATAGTGTTATATAGTATTTAAGAAAATAAGAGGTAGAACACCATAGTATTTTAACAATAAAGTACTTAACCCAAGTTAATTATACAACTTATGGAAAATTAGAAAAAAATTAAAGAAAGTGTGTAATTTCTTTCGGTGTGAGCGCAACTGCCAATCATAGCACACCAAACCCAGATTCATAGAAAGTTGGTGCCATGGTATCCCCATCGAAGTCTGCTGGCACTGAAATTGAAATTAAAAATTTATTCTAGTCTGGTACCCCTCGTGGCGTCCGTTCTCTGCAACTTTTGCTTTCGTTTGCCTTCTTGTTGTTTATTTTGCTTTTTATTTGCGTTTGTCTTTTTCGCACGTAAAACGTGTGACTTGAACTTTGAATTAATTCGTTCAATAATTTACATTTTTTTACCTTGCCGAGTATTCTTGGGTATTTCTGGGCTCTTTGTTTTTCTATTTTCTCCAGTTATTTATTTATTTATTTATGAGTCGAGCGGGATTGCAGGTTCTAGTTTGCTCGAATCGTAATTTATTTGGTTTTACGTATGCGGCTTAAACTTTTATTTTGCTTGTAGATTCCAAGAAATCGCCAGCATTTACGGCGGGACTGACCAAGACCCATCTATAAAGAGCCAGACTTAGTGGTAAACACTTCTCGGAAGTGACAATGAAACCGATTTGAGTGTGTGTAGTTCCCGGTTATGTGCTTTGCATTCGCAAGATACTTATAAGTTCGGCTTCGATAGACGAAGGAGATATGCCTGGTGATTCAGATGGGGTTTACTCAGTGGGCACCAATTTAAATAAATTAAGGCCTCAAAAAAGTAACTTTAAGATAAGCTTGTTTCAAATATTAAAAACTTATATACAAAGTTGCCTACCATGATGGTCCAGTTATTACTAAGAGTTAGATTATACTAAATTTTTAGTAATTGCATCATCAACTGAGTGTGTTTCAGCCCACTCATACTCGGGAAAGGGTTAGTTCTTATCAGAAAAGAAACAAATAGTCATCTTCGTGGCTTTGCTTGGCATGTGGATGAATCATTTTTGGATCACCCCATTGGTGATTCTTACACCCACTTACAATATTTTCGTAAAAGTATGATTGTATTGCAACGTATTTAATAAAATATTTATAGATCTACCAGTTCACTATTTACATACACACTTATAATATTTAATAGCAAATGACTTTAACTGAGAGCTGAATGGAATATCTGAAACTGAATTGTGGAAAAGTTTTTAATTTGGGATGCATTAAACTTGTTCTCTTAGTAACTCTAAACATTCCCTTTTTATTAGCTCGTTTAAAATTGCAATTTTTGCAATGCAAAATGAGAGAGCCGGGGATCCCGTAGTTAATTTATTTTTAACTTTGGTCTTGTGTGGAGAACCCAAATGAAGCTGTTGCCCTGGATGGATTTTCATTAAATGCTGGCATTGTTTCGTATGCAGTCTCGTCTGGCTCCCTTTTTATATTATAGCACATATATTTGTGTATATGTCCGTTGTTGTCTTCTTCATCAGCAGCAGCTACAAAAGCTCCTGGCATACATTCCATATGCTTTGGCGGCTTTGTTTGCACATTGACACAGGTGAAACTAATTAGGCCACAAAACCCAGCTCATTTCTGTTTTATTTGTTAGCCAACAAAGCAAAAGCAAAAAGGAAAACAAAAACAACAATGTCTTACAATTAAAATAAACGAACGGGCAGGTGAACTCATTTCTTTCATTTCGTTTGCAAAAACTAGAGAAAAGCTTGTTGCTTCTTCAGCTTTTGTTTAAACATTTTGCAGTCGTTGAACCGCCGCCCAAACAGAGTCTCCTTAAAAACCGATGATGAAGAAACAGAAACACTTGCGCTTGGGAATTTTCCGCGTACGAAAAGCAACTTAAATCGACCCAAATTGTAGGGCCATCCGTCGGCCCACAGAGCGTATGCGTAATAGCATTTTAGTTTCGCTAGTTTTCGCTTTCATGCGAGCAAATCTGCTTAAAAGGCTCCCCGCCAAATGGCAAATGCGAGGGAAAGAACGTGCCCCTGCAAAATGAGTTTCATTTGCAAAAGCGCGCGTGAAAAATTCATTAAAAGTCATCACAGTCCGAGCCGCCAGCTGCCGTTGCTGCTTTTTACTGTGTTCCCAAATACACTCCCCCTTACTGGGGCTAAGAAGGGGCGTGGTCGCTACACCGACGAGCTTGCCGTTTCTAACCAAATAACAATTTTGTAAACAAAGAATCCTCTGATTCGAAGTGACTAAGTGTCACTGAAAAAATATACTATACATATTTAAAATGTTTCATAAATTTAAAGTACGAATCAAATTTTCCAGCTTTTAGACTAGTCATTCTAAATTCATTTAGAGAAAAAATTAGATTTCTTGAAAACAGTTGTGGTTAGGATTATTTATGAATAACTTTGTTTGTTAAAAACACCAGAGATTGTTAGCCTGTCATAAAAGTCACTTGTCACAGTAAACATATGTACATCAACATACAAATTTAATATTTTGTTTACTAATTAATTTGAATTTGTTGAAGTTGAATTTTAAATATTTCAGAAAGCTTTTTTTATAAAAGACTTAATACATTTTAAATCAATCCAAAAAACAGTAGTATTACAAGAATACAATTTTAGTGACAAGAGTATTGTTGTACCGTGAAATTCCCAAGAATTTATTTTTGTATACAAATATTCTGTTGAGGAGGAAATTGCACAATTGCAATTTAATATTTTTTTACTATTAATGTGTTTGATTATTCTATATAACATTTTTATTGAAATTTGAATTTATTGAAGTTGAATTTTAAATATTTCAAAAAGCTTTTTTTAAAACACTCAATACACTTTTAATCAATCTAAGAAACAATAATATTACAAGAATACACTTTTAGTGATAAAAGTGTTGTTGTATTGTGGAATTCCCAAGCATTTCTTTTTTAGAAATATATTTTGTTGAGAAGGAGAACTCTTAATTGATATTTAAAATGTTTTTTACTATTGATGTGATTGATTATTCTCTGTACCGTTTTTATTGAAATATGACTTTAAGGAAGTTGAATTTGAAATATTTCAGAAAGCTTTTTTATAAAAGACTCAACATATTTTCAATCAATCTAAGGAACAGTAATATTACAATTGTAATGATAAGAGTATTGTTGTATCGTGGAATTCCTAAGCATTCCTTTTTTATACAAATATTTTGTTGAGGAGGAAAACTCATAATTGCAGCATTTTTCGCTTTGTTTCTTGGGAATGTGCGCACAAAAAAGTTGCTTATTAAAATTGAGCGAAATTTAATAAGCAGCGTTTTATGCAGGCCGACTGAGAGAATGAAAGTGGGGAAAGGGGGCGGCGGGAAGAGTTTTCCTAAGAGTTTTCCCTGCGACCGCGGTGCGATGTGGGTGGGAGGTTGCCACTTCTGTGGGCATTTTCTGATGGAGGCCGCAAAATGGCCGTCGCGTCGGCAATTGGATGTGTTGATTATGAAACCGCCAAAGTGGGTCTTACACAAGTGTGTGTCTGCTTGGTGGGGTCAAGCGGGGGGAGGGGTGGTGTGGCCGGGGGGTGGGGCGATATCCACCCGCAAGTGGCGCAAAAATGCAGGCAAAGTCACGTTTTGTGAGAGCGACGCCAGTTACCAAATGTGTAACCAAATGGCCGCCATAAAGATGTACTATTCCACCTAAAACCAGCCAAATAAAAATGCCAGAAAAAAATGTGTTAAATATGTATTTTGCATATGCTTAAGTGAAATGAGTTGCTTTGTGTGTAGATGGTGGTGCTTTTGTGGGGGGTGGCTGGTTGTTTGCTAGCTGGCGAAATGCAGCTGATGATAAAAAAGTTACTGCCCGGCAAACAATGGAAATGCTGAAAATTGTAAGAAAAAAGGCTAAATTGTAATATGTAATCCATCCATTTTGTATTTTATTGTTAAGTAAATCCTTACTCTTCAAATAATTTCTTCATTATAAATGTACAATAAGACCACATATAGTATTTGAAGCAATTGAGTGTTTCGACTTTAAATTAATGTTTAAGGGAAATGGACTTCAATCATTTAATACCAATATTCAGACTGGAAGTTTCAAAATGAACTGTTATCCCTACATCCAAAAATTTGACATCCCTTAATTCGGTTTCATATGATTATTTTACGTATTGTGAAACTCCTTTCAAGCCTTTAAATAATTTCAATATTCAAGTAAAAACTATATAATTTAGTAACAATTTCAATAAAAAGCCAAAAGCTATCTATGTGCCTTACTTTCCTTTACCAAGAACCTATTTTATCCAACTCACATAACTCCCACCTATTTTTAGCCACACATTTCACACCTTAGCTGGATTGTTTGCGCACCTTAATTTCTTATGCCATTTCTAGTTTATTTTGTTGGGTGGCAAACAAAATATTAATTTCAGTCAAGCCACCTCACTTGTTTGCATTTGAAAACTCCACTTGAGAATTTACATTTCAATTATGCCGCTCATCTTCCGCCCCCCAAAAGTTATTCACCCAGCCGAGGAGGGAACTCAAGACAGCAGATGTGAATCATAGGTGAGCCGGGTCTAGAGGAAAGGTAAAGACGGATACCGACTTAAGCCCAGCCAAGCCTACAGCACCGTCTACTGGCAAGCAGCTGAAGGATTTGGGCCAGGGAAAAGCCAGGGGAAATGGAAAACACAACCAGGAGGAACGGCAGGATCCAGACTGTCTGCAGTCGCAGGCTGTGTTAGCATTTTCATAACCTTGTCAGCTTGATATGCGCATAAATTTGAACCAGTGCACATTGTTTATTTAAATGACGTCGCTACCGGATCCCAGGCGGCAACAAACATCCACCCGAAAATACAAAGCCATATAACCGAAAAGGGGGAGAAGATAACTGGGTTCTTTGGCTGTAGCAAGCACTCCAAGTTTACTTTTAAATGTTTTATTGTATTTAGACCTTACGTTGGAATTTTGTCCACATTTTGTGACTTCAACATTTGCCTAGAAAATTGATACATCTCCATAAAATTTAACATGATACAAATTTAACATTGATATCTTATAAGTTTCGGTGCTTATACAAATATCTTGAGGAACTTCTCTTTAGGTATCAATGTTTATCTTTATTATTCTACGCAAAACCTAAAGAGAATTTTCTTAACGGCCCATTTCAAAAAAATGGATAATTTCGGAAGTAAGTGAAGAGAATTTTCTCAACGGTCCATATTCAAAATAAAAGTACAAATATTCTCAAAACAAATGGATCCATTAGAAATCATAAAAATGTAGCAAAACGGATAATTTTGTACGTTTTTTTTTTCTTTCAATATCGAATAAATCTTATTTTTTGACTTCATCTCTGAATCCAAAGAATATTTTAGCCACATAAGCAGATTACAACTTTCGATTTTTGTTACGACTTGACCCTCGGGAAAGTTCTTGCAACATAAATTACAGCAAAGCAACTAAAAAGTGAGTGTCTGGCAAAAAACCATAGAAGCTCGGAAATTTATGCTAAGCAAATGCAGGCAACTTGGAGTCGAGTGTGTGGATGGCACTCGGTCAATGGAAACAATTTTCTAAGAAGTCGAAGCCCGTCGCGATGAAAGCAAAAGTCGCTTGAAAAATGTTTTTGTGCCGCCGGCGGAAAGTGGTTTTGGTTCTGCCGCACCACAGCTCTGATGGTTTTCCACCAATTTTCGGCTCCTACCTTCTGGCATCCGCATCTGAAATCTTGTCTGTATCCGTCGGATCTGTCGTCTGGGCGCAGCACGCGTTCAACGATTTTATCAATGTCAACGGCAGTCGCCGTCTGCTGCCTGCCGTTTCATAATTGCCGCAAGCCAGCAGCAGACGCAAAAGCAAAAGCAACAGCTTCAGCTGCAAACTCAGATTGAGATACGGATTCGGTTCAGCTCTGGAATAAAATTCGAGACTGGGGCGTCGACTGAACGTAAGGGTCGGAATGTGCAGTCAATAGATACAAAGCGAGTAAGACCGTTGTAAAAAATGATAGGGCTTAAAAGTGCAACGAAGTTGAGCTACACTTTAGTATAGATTATGCAAACGATACTAATTCATGGAAGGACAATAAAGCATATCTACTTACTTAAAAATTTATTTATTTTTAAGACAAAACTTAGAATTTCCAAAGCCTTATCATTATCTTAGGTAAGTTTTCCAAAAGCATTAAGCCATCTGTGCAGTTTTGTTATCATAATATTTTTTAATAAATCGAACGTATTTTTTTTTTAAATTAAGCCATTGGATAGGAGCTGGGTGTACCACAAAAATCGCTTAGTCCTTATATTGATGTACCTTATACCATGGTATCAAACGGAAGCGATTTTCCATATTGTTATTGTTTTGCATCCATCAATAAATCTGTTAATTTTTATAAAATTAATTCGCCCAAGCTCTGGACTCATAGAGTATATAAATTCACTTGCCACTGACGCTGTTCATTCAGTCGAGTGATAAACCTATAAAATAAAACGAGTCGAGGGCTGTCCTCAAAAACGTACGCAGGATGCGGCTGGAATGAAGGTGAAGACAGCGGCGCGATGATGACTCCGATGACAATCACCGGCCAAGATGCTGGTGATGTAAAGAAGCGTGACAATTCAACAAATATTTACGTTGGCCCCGGCCCCAGCTCCGAACCCGATCCCGATCCCCCAGGGCCAAAGAATTTGCGCAACTTTCTACGGCGAGCAGAAGGCAGGGCCTCCTCGTGATTTTCACTTTTCATTTATGAGTTATTATGGCCAGTTGCTGTGACATCATCGCAGGGGGGCCTGGAGGGGCGTTGGGGCAGGGCAGGGTCAGCCGACTTCGGACCCTGGCCAAACCAAGCCAAGTCAAGTGTCAGAAAAGTGAAAACTCCCTGGGCGAGTGTTTGTTTTCGTGTTTGTGTGTGCGGGCTTATGGCTGCCGTCTGTCTCGCTGTTTATTTTTCTTTTTTGGCGATCCAATTTCAAGTGGCCCGCTGTTTATTTATTGTCGGACTGCAACAGCCGCCGCAGCACCCAGCAGCTGTTGCCATAACAAAAAGCCCAGCCACACACAGAAATACACATGTATAAACGCACCATAATTGTTAACAACTGCAGAGGGTTCCGGCCAAAACGGAAAGTTAGCCAAAAACCAAAATTAGTCATCGCGAATTTTTATGGCCAGATAATCCCAGCACTTGGGAAGTTCTCATTTCTCTCGAGGCCTCACATACTTTTTTCACGGCTCACACAATTTGATGATATCGTTAAATATAATTAAATTTATATGGCGACCAATAAAAACCATAAAGAAAATAAACAAATTTATTTGACGCTCAACGACTGAAAATGGTCACAAATTTGCTGTTCGGGTGTTAAAAAGATAAAAGTCAAGACAGAATATTTTGCGAAAAAAACATAGTAATCAAATAATATGGCGTTAAATAATATTGACTATAGTCCGAATTGTTTACTAGATTTCCTTTGCTGAAATAAAAATAAACAGTTTTTTAATATTATAAAAACCATTGGAAATATTAATTAATTAATTAAATTAATGCCAAAGGCCTTATTGTGTAATAGCGCAAATATCAATTGTTCTTGCAATGAAATAAGTTAATGTAAATAAATTTTAAATGTAAATGTAAGTAATAAATTTAAGTAGATATCACACGAAAAGGCATAAAATAATATTGGCTATAGCCCAAATTATTTACTAGATTTCCTTTACTAAAATAAAAATAAGCAGTACTATAATATTTAAAAAAAAAAACACAAATAAAAAACAAACTAACAAATAGTCATAAACTAACACCAAGAATCTTAATTTTAAATACCACAATTATTCATAGTTCTTGCGATGAAATAACGAAATGCCTTCTAATACGTTTTACCCAATTATTTATAAACATTTTAGCTATCCATTTTGTTTTCATTTTATTTGCATGTTCTTTTTATCGCCAACGAAAAATTCCGATGAACCACAAACGGTAACAGAAAAAGAGCCAGAATCAAACAAAAGTCTCGTCGAATTGCACAAATTCCTCAAATAGCCAATGCTCATGGCAGTCCAAATAATCCAGGCCCTCTCAGCTGTCGCCACAGAAATTGGAACCGCTGCCACAGAATTTCGAGTGGGGTGGGGCAATGTGATTGGGGGAGGGCGGGAGCTGACACAAATGTCAATAATTCAAGCCAAAAGCTGACCACACAAGTGCTTCGCCTGACCCATTGCTCATTTGTGCGGCTCATTGGACACTGCCTTCTATTCTCACCCTCGTCGAGTTTCCAGTTTCTTAAAAACTTTTCTGAAAATTGCCTGTCATGCGTTCCACTCTCTAACTGACTCAACTCTCCCCAAGGAACCGAGAAAAATTAAGACATTTAACGCTTTTTTCATTACAGCTCCAGTTCGGATGCCACTTCCCCGCAATTTGCGGTATTCGTGTCCTTTTGAAAAGTTTCCTGGGGATTGGGAAGTTGCGAGACCATTGCAAATGGCACCATGAAATTGGCTAGAAGTTTGCCACGCCAAGATGACATTTTTAAAAGTATTCTTTTAATTGTTTGTTAACAGCGCGTTTATTTTAGATCGAGGAGGAACACGAAACTGCGAAATAAGCGGATTCTTCTGCTGAATATGCCATGTCTTTTCTTCATCAGTTATTTTTAGTTTGGATTGGGACAGGATATTTAGTGCCCTTACTTTTACAAATTAATAGAAGTTAATTCACAAGTAAGGTCACAGCAAGCATTTTCAAAATATCTATCTAGTGTTGGGTTCCAATATTCTGATTCTAAGATTTAAGACACCTAAATAAAATTGTATTAACCAGTTCTGATGCTGCAAGGGTATTATAAATTCGCCTGAGGCCATTCCTTTCTATTCCTTTGTTTGTTTGGTCAGGAAAACGGCGACAACACACGATGCGTAATCGTCGAGGGCTTTTGTTGTTTGTTTTGTGGCTACAAGGGGACTTCTCTCCACAAAACCACCCCAGCCCCAAAATCCTACCCCTCGGTGCGTGGAGATTTGATAAACTGCTTTTCGACTTTATTGCTGTTGTGGCGCAAAAAGCCATTTTTTTATTTTTGGCAGTGCCCAATATTTTCATCATCTGCGCATCGAGATGTCCATTTTCCGTTCGTTAGATATTTTGTATTTTTTTTGTATTCGTGTTGTTTTTTATTGCGATTTTTATTTACTTTTATGTGTTTATTATATAGCCTGTTTTGGAGTTTTGTCGAGCGCAAAATTGAGACGCTTTACGGGGTGGTTGGGGTGCCTTTGATAGGTTGTAAGCGTTGACCACTTGGTTACAGCTTGGAACTTCTTATGGCATTGCTTTATTGGGAATTGCTTTTTAATTTGGTTTGTTCTTTGATTGTTTTTGTATTCTTTGACTTCGAGTGAATTGTTTTTTAATTGCCGCTGCGGGAATATTAGGATGGTTGGGAAAATACAAGAAAACGAATTTCTTTTTTTTGAATGAGTTTCCATAAAGAATAATCCTTCGAAATTACAATGTGAATAACATAATTAAATAAAATAAAAAATATAAAAATTACAAGAACTTATTCGCATATATTACAGAGTTTATAAAAAAAGTTTTTGCAAAAAAGTTACATATTTATAACGCAACTTTTTTTCCTTAGGTACAAGCCATTTTCATTCCAGAATATATGCCTAAAATGTTTTTAAGCAAAAATAGTTTTTCATGAAACTGGCAAACTTTTCGACCCGAAATTGACTGAAAACGACGCTTTTCTCGTACCAAAGTTTTAACCCTTAACCCCAGACATTTGCGCCCCACACCATCACTTTATATGCACGCATTACTGCAGACACACACCCCTCTTCTACCCCACCCCCTCGTGCTGCATCTAATTATGCGAATGCATTTAAGCGCACAATTTTGTAATTTTTTCGCTGGGAAATTAGGTCAGATTTAACATATTCATTAGAACTTGAGCAGCTGGCGTTCGGCGATTAGAGGGGGCATTGGGGAGAAGCTGTGCTGATTGCATAAGTGAATGTGTGTGGGTGGATTGGGGGGCAGGGTCAGGGGGAGGCAGCTGGAACTCAAAGGAAGCGGGCAGAAAGTTTCAAGCGCTTTTAATGGTGATTACAAGTGCACACATACAAGGCAAAAAAGCGGAAAAAAAACAAAATATTAGAAAATTGCATTCTACAACAGCAACGAGGACGGCCTCGTTTTGGCTTTGCTTCTGCCCTCACGATAAGCATTCGTTACAAAACCGAAGAAGAACAAGTGGAGGAGGGGTTAGAGGACGGGGGAAAATGCGTAAACCCAGAAAGAGCCGACAGGAATACTCTTATCTGCCAGTCTTCATGTAACCCAACATAATATTACCAAAATAGTTTAAAAACGTCCATTATTCTGATAGCAATACTACAGTTTTTTAAGAATTATTTGTAATTTAATTAAATGGATACGTGTTTAAATATTTAATGTCCAAGAAAATAATAAAATAGGTACAACCAACAAGAAAAGAATATCAAAAAAAAATGATTAAATAAAGTAAATCGTACAATCAGAGGAAAAATGAAGTATTTCGTGCTTGAATCAAGTATTTTCAGGGTCAAAACTTCGGCAAGCATGGAAAATCCCAATCTCGAGAAAAAACTATAGCTTTCAAGTTTAAAGATCTTTCGGTCTACAATCAAGTATGAACAATTGTTAAATCTAAAAACAAACTAAAAACATGTTCGATTAATTAATAAAGTAAGAAAGTTGAAGGCATGATTTAAGGACGATTAATTCTTAAATCAATATACATATATTTTAAATTTAAATTGGGTTTTAATTATATGCTAGTAAATAAATAAGTAATGAAAACTGAAGATTAAATAAGCGAGATGTATCTAAATTACATTAATATTATAAGATTACTTACGACTTTCCGCTCACGGGCATTAACACTGTGTATTTTTTGAGCCTTATATACCGAGCACTTTCAGAACTAACAGTTGGAAATTTTTAGAGTTGACAAATATTTAAATCCAAATTATGCTCAATGTAAATGGTACGCATGAAATCGTTCGTAAATCAAAACTGTTTGTACTTGATTTTAGCACGGTGTTTTTCCCTGAGTGTACTTGAAGTTTCGTGAGGTAAAGATTTGATTGGATGGAGAGTCTATCTTAGTGTTGTATCATTCTAAATGATCAATGTACAAATAGAAGAAGGGTATCGCACTCTCGCTGTGTCCCAGTGCCAGACTTCCCCCGTTCTTGAAGGAATTTCAAAAAACTGATAAGAACGACCAACCAGCAACATGTACAGCGGCAACATCAGCAGCAACATCTACAGCAGCGGCAACATCGATGGCGTCGAATGTCTCAATGCGAGGAGCAGACCGAGCACTCGAGCACGCATATGTGCGCTCAATGGGCGTGGCTCAGTCGTTGAGCTGCTCTTTTTCGACCGATGCCTCGGTTTCAGTCACTATTCACCACTGCCACCTCCGACCCGGCCCCCATTCCCCTCCGATTCGGCCCCTGTCTATAAGTCTAAGTCTTCTTCGCCAGCTCCACTTTACGTATGCTGATGCTTTGTCCCATTGTCGAAGATCTGCTTTTACTGTGAAGATTGTTTAAACTGTATTATAAGCACGTTTTTGTAATGTAAATAAAATTGTGTCATTTAAATAGTAATTTTATAACTTTTTTTAATTTAAATTCAAATAAATTAATTTATTTAAGCATATAAAAAAATAAATAAAGAATATAGTAATGATTTTGGCCTATTATTAAACAAATTATTAAAATTAAATGAGCTATTTACCAAATTGTTTAAATTTATACACTATATTTTTAATATATTATATTTAATTAACAAAAATATCTAAGATACTTTTATAAACTACTTGCAAGACAGACAAGAATTCTTCGTATCGAAGCTTGACTGTCCTGCTTCCCCGCTGTTGCTGCTGCTTTGCTGCTTCCCCTTCCACCCTTACGAGCACTTCAATTACAAAAGCACGCAAGTCGCCATCATTTAATGGAATTAGTACAATGACAATTGTGGCCAAAGACCAAGGAGATGTTAAAGAAGACGACTTAGCTCAACTCAACTCAACACGAAACTCGACACGAAACCCCGCGATATGAAGCGGCGGCAATAGAAATAAATTGAATAAATGCGAAGCCAGTCGCAGCAGCAGAAGAGCCAAATAAAGGAAAAGAAGAGGCGAGGTCATTCAGCCGCTGACTGATAATTTCGGCAGATAGGCAATTGCCATGGAATGGAGATCATCAGCTAAGGAACTTCAGCAGCAGCAGAAGTTCACCGAAAGAAATACAGTTCTGGTCAAAATTCGAAATACAAAAGAACAATATGTTCAGTAAAATATGGAAGGTACGGATACGGGTAGTCTTGTCAGGGACTTTTGTCAACTGTATTTAAAATTTAATAAACTTAGCTGGTAGCTGCTGAAAACCTTTCTTGATCTACTTTTTCCCAGTGCACCAGCAACAGAAGCACCCGGGCCCATCCCCAATTTCCATCCATTCATTTCAGTCGGCAGCAGAACAACAAAGACCCGTGTCGATGACAATTAGCGATTGGATGGGATGGCATCGAACCGCATGGAATGGGTGGATGATGTTTGTCTCTGACCCAAACATTTCAGTGCCCTCTTTGCACGGCGATGGGACGGCGCACCTTTAACCAACTGGTAGCCGGAATATGTAGAGCATGGAGCGTTTGTGTTGCGCCATAAATTAAATCTAACACCCAGCGCACAAAGACAGAAAAGCCAGCGCGATCGGTTGGCAGCGATAGATCTCCCCTACAACCCCATTTCTAATGGCAAGTGAAACAATGCGAAAAAATTACACGCTTCAATGGGCTGTCAAACAATTTATCAAGCCTGCTTTTGAGTCCACATTAGCTGTTCGCCTTTGGCGAGCCTCAAATTGAAAGCTAACTGAATTTCAATCGTGGCAAACAGCGAAATGCAACTTTAAGTCATCCATCAGTCTGCCTGAACCAAGGAAACTCCATCAAAACTGGCCCCATGAGTGTCATTCCAAGTGGTATCGGTTCATCTGCTATCGCTTAGTGCCAAAAAATGGAAATAAACAAGTAATGGGCAATAAAATAACAGCACATAGTCCCTTATGGTAAATGATCGAGTCACAAATGCTCTTTGTGAAATAGACCGCAGTCTACATTTCTGTATGCTTATGAATATGAGTGTGACTCTTATTTATTGCAAAATATTATAAGCAAAGTATAATTTAAAGAGTATAACTTTTAATCTGTATACAATAAATAATGCTATTATTATTAAAAATGTATATTCAAGCCAACCCCTTCACAGATATTTTTAATATCCAATAATCTTAAACGTCTATCGTAAAATCCCCTATGAAAAACGACTACTTTTGAAAATCATAGGGCATAAAAAGTCCCCGGCTTTAAACGCTTCACGCTCCCAACTCAACTCCATCCATACATATAGCTATGTTTACTATCACAGTCGTGGTCAATCGTCGTCGTCATCAGTAATGTATCGCTTCGAGGTTTGAATGACGCGTATCATTGGCAATTAAATTAAAATATACACAACCATAAATACGTACAAATAAAAGTACGGCCGCAGCGAAACTGGAAGCAGAAGTCCGTCCAGACAAACATGTAGTCGAACATACAAACTTTTTGCAATGCCAAGCGCTTCCCAGATACGAATGTATCTGTATCTATGTATCAATTTATCTGTATGTGCGAGCATACGAGCGACTGCAGTCGCTTGTGATTTTTCGCCAGTGACATTTTAATTGCTGTTATGTTTTATTGATATACAAAAACTACTAAAGCTAATTGTTTTATTGTTAAATGCGCTTTATTTGCTCTCTGAGTGGCAGCTTAATAACCAACTTTAAATATCATACAATTAGCGCTATTATGGGAAGTTTATACCTATCTGTTTCCCCCTCCATTTCTCCACCGATCTCTACTGTTTCTTCATTTTGCTCGCATTGAATCTTTCGATTTGATGGATTGCAGCCAAGACTCGAGTTGACATTGCAAATGTTTTCATGGCGTTAATTGCGATGGGGGAAGTGAATTATTTTAATGCCTTTTCTGTTCTTGAACGTTTTGAGATACGAAATAGGAGTGAGGAGTAATAAGTGGCGTTTATTTTGAGGTGCCTGAGATTCACTTTATGAAAGCTTGTCTAGAAATTATAATGTCTTCATCATAACATCATAACATTTCCGAGAGATATGTATTTGGGACTTATCTTCTAATACATAATAATTATAAGTTAAAATATTTAAGGAACATTTTACAAATGTTTACTACAAATTTGTATGTTAATATAGTTCCCCTCTTTGTCATTACTCAATTACATAATATTATTAACTCTTCGTACTCGTAACACAATTTTTGTTTGCATTACTCGCCGCTTCTGCTTCTTCTACCACCTCAGTTGTTCTGCTTCTGGAAAAACACTTGAACTGCTAACTGGTGACTGTGCTCCTCCTCTTGTCTTTTTCCGTACCTTTGTACTATGGAAAGTTCGTATGTGTAATGGAACTCGGAACGATGGAACGTGCACAACAAGAGCTCGTGGATGGACGTAGTTCGTCATCATCACCGATATCATTATCGTCATCGAATCCAATGGCTCAAATGACATTTCCGTACCTGACGCCCCCGCAGATCCACCTCCCTAAACACCAACCGCCCAAGTCATTCATCAGCAAGCAGCTATAAAATAGCCTGTGCCTTGTCTATATCTCTTTGATGCCCTTTGCAGATGGGGGTATGATGAGTTGTTGGCAACATTTTAAAGAAGGTTTTATAAAGCATACAAAATGTTTAAGAACTGCCTTTAACAGATATTTTAGGCTCTCTACTAAAAAAAAGTAAAAAAAGATATATCTTGAATGAAATAGCATTTATCTCTTACAAGTATCTCAGGTGAAACCCAGCTGAAAGAGTATCTGAAGCTCTAGAACAAAAAGCCCACCGTCTCTTCTGGCTTTTTTGTACCACTGTCCGTCCGTTTGGCACTCCGTCCGTCTCTTTTGCGTCTGAAGTGCGTGCTTCAGTTCTGCCAGTGCCTTCCATCCTCTTCTTGTTCTGCCTGTGCTTCTGCTTCCTTTGCTGTTGCTTTTTTGGTGTCTTGCGTTTGCATTGCGTTCTTTTCATTCGGCTCTTGTGCAACCCCCAACCCCCAACCCCCAACCCCACACTCACACACACCAGCACACACCCGCAGACAATCGCAATTTCTATGGCACTTGTCCATGCCGCCACTTGTCTTCCACTTTATGTGGTCGCCGCTGGCGGTAACTAACCAAGCCGAGTCGCAGCAGAACCACCGAACCTCCGAACCACCGAGCCACCGAGCACCACCGCCCCACCAGAACCGCCACAACCCCCCTCCCCCACCTCCCATCAACGCCCCAAAAAAAATAAAACCCAAGACAGACACTTCAATTGATTATTGGCGCTGGCTTTTTGTTGGTGCTGCTTATTTTTTTCACTCTTTGCGCACGATGATTTACATTTTGGAGTGCTACCCCGTATTTAGGGGTGTTTTGGTGAAAAGTTAGAAGCTACAAAGGTTAGGAACAATTCAATTTTAAATATAAAAGCTTGTAAGTGATCTTCAGATTCAATTCTCATAGTGTAGTTATGAGTGGATCACGTGACAAATTGTTATGTTTTCCATGATCTTTCTTATAGCAATAACCAACAATGTAGATTAGACAATTGAAATCACTTAACACAAAAGAACTATATCAACATACCATGGGGTGCTCCCTTTAAAAACAGACAAGTGTTCAAATAAAAGAAATCTTCAGTTGTGTCAATTTACTTATTTTTTAATAAAAGCTTGGCCTTGACGTTTAGAAAGTGTTTTGTATATTTTGATTTGTTTTGAGAATGTATTATTATAAGACAAATATACTCCTTAGTTGTTATTGTTAGTTTAATGATGTTATAAAGTAATGTGTAGACCACGAAAATAAGGTATTATAATGCACACTTTTGCCACTCGAGATCTAATACTGGGCAATGGTATAGAATGAAAGTTAGGTTCGGAACTAGAGTGAGTCCCATTCGAACCCCCTCTTTGACGATTTCAAAATGCTAATCAATAAGTATCATTCAGTGCCACCCCGAATAGAGATTTCCTCTGGTGGTTCTTCTTCGTCGTGGTGGTGTACTTGTATCTCAGATTTTTGCTGGCTCTCATTAACCAACACAACTTCCCGCCGCACGAATCTCCCCCAATCTTCTTCAATCTCGGCCTGCTCGTAAACCTGAGTCCCCCGATTCCTGTCTTTTGTTGTCATTTGCACTTTTGATTTCATTTGAAGTCCGAATGCGAATACGAACTCGAATCCGAGAGACTCGCAGACATTTCGCTGTCTGCTGTTCCTTTGTTGGGTGCTCAACTTTTTGTTTGACTTGTAGCTTCTTTCGTTCGTTATGCTTCGCTTTGTTTTGCTTCTTTTGGTCTCTTTTATTATAATTTTTTGGCATACAAATTAAGTTGCATTCTTCTGCTGTCGCGCCGTTTATAAGTGTATCTGCACACATTTTGTTGTTCTGTCATAAGTCAAAGGAAGGTGGCATCTAATAAGCTCTGTGCCTTTTGTGGTAAGCCCACACAGTGATGAGTGGAGAGGTTGATGTTGATGCTGATTTTAATGTCGGTGCTGATGATGATGATCAGCGAGCCATAATCGCTGGGACTATTCAAAGCACGTCAAAAACCGCAGATAGATTAATTACGGAGCGGACTTGGACGACGACGGAGGTTTTCGTATAGTATTCGCTGTCTTTTTGTGTGTTTGCCATGAAGTGCATTTCATTTATTCTATAAATTATCGCCACGAATTGTTCATGTGAAACGCTCGACGAGTTTTTCCAGCAGCCCCGCCACGCCCCCTCCCATAGAGCCGCCCACAATTTGAGCAGAGGTTCGCCATCTTTTCGCTTCCGCTGTTTGCCTCGTGCATCTTAATTACTAGTTTTTTCCCTCTCTCACTCTGCGAGAACTGAAAATTTCCACAACGAAACGAAATTCAATGAAAAATACTTATTCAAATAGCAGCCAACTATTGAGGCTGTAAAGCCGGCAGCAGTAGCAGATACTTTTCCCTATCTGTGTTTGTATCGCTAGCTGTGTGTATCTGTGTGTTTGGCTTTTTGTCGAACGCTTCGCTGGCTGCTTTGCACTTGAGATTCTTATCGCCGGTCGCTGAGGCCCCAGCGTTGATTTCCAGATCTTTACAATGCACATTCCCACCACTGTATTCGTATCCCCCGATCCGCACTTCTATCTGCTATCTGTCACCCGCCTGAGCAATGTTTTATTTCTTAGGTAATGTTCTGAAGAGGCTTTCCGGGGAGTCGCTGGCAGGCCTACAATAATTTTGGTTACATAAATCGTCCACAAAGAAACACTCCCCTGGCCAATCAGGCCTAGAATAGGTACAAGAAATCATTAGCTTTGAGATTTGGTACTTCATATACCCTTGAAGAACGATTAGCACAGCTGAGGGTCTAAGCGGAACTTTACAATTCGTTATAAAACAGGTAAACTGGGTGTTGCGTTGGTTAAATAGATTCTAACTCGAAATCAAATTAATTCGGTTAAATTGTTTTTGTTTCAAAATTAACAATAAAATATAGTTTGTTGAAATTAATCCATTTTTTAATGTAAGAAATAAATAGTTAGGTAAAATGAGTAGCTTATAATAAAGTGTTAGATTCAACCAAGAATTCAAGTAACATTTTTAGACATTTTTAGGATTAAGTAAATAAATTCCTTTGTACTATGTTATTTTCTTAGTCAAACGACTGAAGGTGATTTAATAATGAAAGCCTCTATAAAGAATACCCCCTCATCTAGGGTATTAAGAAGAAAAGAGAGTGCGCCGAGAATCCGAGAGAGATGTCCAACTTAGTTGGGCACTGAAGTGCTCTGTGCTTATGTCTCATTAGAGATACTTTGCCGACGAATCATCGTCGTTCTCGTGGATGTTTGCTACTTCTGATGCTGCGGCTGCCTCTGCTGTTGCCTCTGCTGCTGCTGTCGACTTCTGGGGCCTGACCTCGCCGTGGCGTGGCTTTATAAAAAGACACAGATTAGTAATGCTCTCAAGTGTGGTCCCATTCCAGCCACATCTGTATCTGCGGGCACACAAGTGCGAGTGTAATGTGTGTGTAAGTAGCAGCACAAAGTGTCAGCTTTGGAGGCAGATTTAAGCATAAGAAAGCTCAGCGCCAAGAGGGAAAATGAAAGAAAAACCAACGTTAAATTAGTGGCAATTGTGCGCGACATGTGGAGAGTGCCTTAGCCCACCTCCCACCTTCCACCAGCCCCGAGTCCCGCTTTTCCTCCCCCAAACACTCGTAACTATTTATTTAGTCGACTTTCGCAGCTGCAGATACATATGTATCTTCTGAAGCTCAAGATGAAATGGCCAGCGATTTGTCGGATAAGTTCCCAAAGCAACTCTGCCCGTAAATATCACAGATTTGGAAACTCTATGAATGTCAGGCAATAAATTACCGAAGGGTTCGTGAATTGCCTTTACTTTGGGAATGGAAATAGTTTCAAACGGATGTTTCTTTTTAACTGATCCCAATCCTAGACATAGCCGGTGGTCTAAGTTAAAGTTTTTCTAAAGCTGGCTCACTTTTTCTGTGTTAAATACCAACATTTATAAGGCAAAAAAAAAAGTCAGCATGTAAACCCAACATTTTTATAATAAATTGTTCAATATGCTTAATTAATGTTAATTTAATGTACCTACTAGTTCAAAACGACTCTTTTAAAAATCCAAAAACCCTTTATAAGTCCCCAAACAATAGCCTGATCCCAGTGACATACATTTGCCATCATCACTGTTTAACAATATTTGGTTGAGCGAAACTAGATAAGCCCCGGATTAACCGATCTTAACCTTATGCACACACCGTCTAGGGTTGATTGGCCTGTTCTTCCCGCTTATCATACCACTCGGACCGCTCGTGATGGCCCTTTTCTGGGCGCCTCCTCCTCCGGCCTCTTGGTTCTTTCTGCGAGCTATCTCAACATTTATTTGGTGACCGGGATTTGCCGCTAATTTCGCTTATCGCTTGACGTGTGCAGATACACAAGGCAAATAATCACTCACCGGCCACGCGGCCAGCGCAGACTTAAAATGTTTACGGGCCATTTCGTCTTTCTTTTTTGTCTGTGGGCTCTACGGCTGAGGTCTGAGCATTCAGCAGAAATGAGGAATAAATTCTATATTTCTTCGCAAAACTGACCCAAAAAGCGACGGGGAAATAAAGGAAAATCCCAAGGCAGACAGATTAAACAAACATTGGGCCGACAGCAGTCGAGCTGAGTCAGTCAGCGCCTTGAAGTGGCAGTGGCCAGCAGCCCCTTCCGCCCCTTTCAGCCCCTATTTTGGCCGCTTCTATTTTTGTGGTCACCAGCGGACGAACTGCATAAATTTCTGTTCTGTTTCGGATTCGGTTTCTGTTGCCGTTTGCCTTCTGTAAATCTCGAGGCAAGTCGGAATGTTCGCTCTGCGTGTGCAATTTGTGCCAAAGTTCTTGTTTAAAGACCGCGCCAGAAGGAGGCCAAACTAATAAAGATGAAATGGAAATTCATTGCGAGAAAACGAGAACAGACAAGCTACTATGAGCGATCGGCAGACAGAAGGCGGTGCGTGTTCAAGGCTGCCGGCGAGAGGAAACTGTGGGAAAATGTGCCGAGGCGGGCGGGGAAATTGAGGAGGAGTGGATGCTGGTATGCTGGAAAAGACTTACTCACATTTAATCCATAAACTCAAAATAATATTAGCTGTTTAGCTAAAACGATCATCAAAAGTTAATAACAAGTGTGTTATTTACTCATGATTTATAGGGCATTTTCTGATAAATAATACTTATTATGGACTGTTAAATGAAAGCTCTTTAGGCTCGAAAGAATTACCATACTTTATATGCTCACACACATATAGGCCTGCAATAGTACTTGCCACGATTTCGCATTACGGACTCCCTTAAAATCAATTAGGATAATCGATTTTAAATCACCTGGAAACCACGCGAGGCTAAGCCCTATAATCGTATCGATAATTGTCGAATTATAAGCCAAATACGCCTCATCTTTGATTCTTGGATCATTGAAGGCTTCGCCCAATTAATCTCCCTCAGCCGGGTAAACCGTTTCTAGCGCCAAATCCCCCGAATTAAATTGTGGGGCGAATCCCCTTTAAAGCGGCGCCGCAGCAACAACATGTTGCACGACCCACCCCATTCCGCGTCCTCCCCTTGGGCAGCAACCGTTTTGTCACGAGCCCCGCCGCAAAGCCCTACTAAAGAGGAGCAGGCTGCCACTTTCAGGTTCTGCCGCCCGCAAATAAAAACATTAAATGCTTTGTTGGCCATACTTCCCCTGTCCCTGCCCCGCCCCCTGCCCACCGCCCACCGCGCAACGTGTTGGCCATTCATTCAGTCATTAAGTGGCAGCTGACGCCGCAGGGGGTGGCCACTGACCCGGGGGGGGAAGGGTCTGGGATCTGGAATCTGGGATCTGGCTCCGGCGGCTCCGCAATTTGTGGCCAGCTAAATAATTTTTATTACAATTCGGTTTCGGCTTAATGCTGTTTTAGTCAATTTATTATTAATATCCCTGTTTGGCACTCGTGTTACTATTTCCTTCAAAGTTTGTGGTGTGGTGGTTGGGTCACAGATGGAACTCTATTACAGTTTGGGAAAAATAGTTATTTTATAGTTTAGTACCATTAATAGAGTGCCCCATATGGTGAATCTTTTTTGTAATACATTATTGAAACTTTAGGCCTAGTATTCAACCTAACAAAAAGTCGTCCAAAACCAAAATTGTATATGAAAACAAAATATATTTTTATTCATACCCAAAAAATATCTTTCTAATTTATATATTCTTCTATTTAGTCTTTTGATGAACTATTGAAGATCAAATGAACTTTCAAGTAATTAACTTTTCAAATCTGTAAAGATTTTTTGTTTTTAAAAATAAAGCAAATATATAATTTAAAGTTTCTTTTGGTTTCTGCTTATATGTATATAATAACCCTTATTACATCTTCAAAGACTCATGACTTAGGGGACTTTTTCTTTTCCATTCTTGTTGTAAAATATAATAAAATTTAAGCCCAAAAAAGAATTTTAAATTAATATATTCTTTTATATGGTGTTTGATGATCTATTAAAGATTTAATTAATATTAGAATTATTACCCGAAATGTGATAAAATGTTTTCTTTTTAAAAAGAAATCAAATATATATTTTGTAGTTTATTCTAGTTCCTAGAATTTAATATAATATATGATAAGATCTTTTTTTTAAAGAAACCAAATATATATTTTTAAAGGCCCAGTTCCTGCTTCTATATTACACCTTATTCCCTCTTCAAAGACTCATGACTTAGGGGACTTTTTGTCGTGGGCTATTCAAAACTTTTCCATTCTATACTTTACCTTGATCAAGCTTCGACTAAATCGCACATAAATAAATCCAATGTGGCGGAACCAACTAAATCAATTGAACTTTGCAGTTGGTCTGAGCACATACAAGACAACCCCAAACCCTCTGTAAAGTTTGGCACTTCTTCAAAGCGTTTCAGAGGCGTCCCGTCGAATTAACCTTGAAATGTGAATAACATTTCGTCGAAGACTCGTAGCGCATTTTAATTGAATTTAATTAACATTTTACTACGCTCGATACTTTGGATATGGGAAAAGCGACGACGAGGCAGAAACCGGCGGACAAACAAATGGATGGACGTGCGGACAGATGGCGATTGGCGGACAAGCCAAAAAACCAAGTTGACAATGAAGCTGGCGACGCATGCGCGCAGACTAATTGTCTGGTAAACGGTGGGCGGAGGGCGGAGGGGGAGGGGCGACCCTGAGGGCGACTAATAAAAACAAGTAGCAACAACTACATTGGCAATGCGACCCAGACAACAACAAAGCCCACAGTGGGAAACATTCGAGTGATTGTGGGTGGTTTCATGGGGGGGGACAGAGAGACATTGCACTTGAAATTCAAGACAATGAAAAATTTGTAATGATGGCTGTTGCTGGCGATTAGATAGCAAGGTGAGGGGCAGCGAAGATGCAGCGGAAATAGTTCTTTAAATGAATGCTTTCAAGAACTACTAACTAAAGATAGTCGTTAATAAATATTTTATTGAGCTGGAAGACGATTAAAATTAATTTATTAAAATTTTCTTTGGTTTATGCGAAATATATAGCTGTAACTTAAAGATTGTTTTTCTACAAACCCCAAGTGGCCGTTTTCAAAAGTTTTCTCTGGCCTGAGTTTGCGGCTCGAGTGCGTTCTTCTGTTCTCTTGTTTAAATATATATATAGATAAATGAATGCTTTTAAGAACTACTTATTTTAAAAAGTCGTTAAATAATATTTTATTGATCTGGAAAAAAATGTAACAAAAACTCGTTGTATCTATATTTATTAAAATTGTCATTCGTTTTTATTCCAAGTATAAAGCAGTTACTTTAAGATTGTTTTACTACAAAACCGAAGTTACCGCTTTCAAAAGTTTTCCCTGGTGTGAGTTCGCGTCTCCAGTGCAGTCTGTTAAATGCAGAAATAAATGTTTGTGTAAGGCATTGAATATCAGATACCAAAGTGTAACCCAAACACACAGATTCGGAGGCAGACAGAGGTGCAGATACAGATACAAGAGGAAGGTGTCGATTCCCCGGTCGTCCGTATTCGAAACTCGCTGGGATCGCATTTAACGCTTTGCTGGGCTCAACCACCACCACCCACCACCCCCTGCCCCTTCGGGACAGCTCTCTTCTGTCAACAGGAATCCAGAACGGACCAAGTCAAATGTGTGCATTAAATGTCAATAACCATAACTTAATTCGTTTGGACTTTCATTTGGTTTTCGGTTTGGGTTTTGTGTTTTTGGTTTGTCTTTCACATCGCTCATTGTCATTGTTTGCTTTTGAAACAAAGGTCAACTTACGCCAGCCCCACCCCTTAAGCCCCCTTACTCGGAGCGGGGGGAGGTCCGAAATCGAATAGGTTGGCCACTGCAAAAATATTGACTCACTGCAGCGTTTTTGCAGGGGGCGGGGGAGGTGCACCATAAATCACAATGATGGTCAGACTTGGTCAGTGGCCCAATATTGGTTTAGGTCGCCCGGGGAACAGTTTAAGCTAATTGTCAGTCAGCAGAGATCCAAGGAGATGCTTGACTGTAAGTAGGTAAATTTAGGGAAAGAAAACTAAACTAAAATTTATTTGACAAGGAAAAGAATAAAATTGTATAATATTTATTTAAAATGTATATTCGTTTTTCTATTTTCTATTAACCTGAGTTTCATCAGCTTCTACCTAAATAAGACTTTCAAACAAGTCTTCCAGATTTAAAACCGTGTCTAGTGGATTTAATAACGATTTTATCACTGTAAAAACGGATAATCAATACTAAGAATGCATCATTTTTAAGATCAAGAAAAAAATCTAATAAAGCTTTTGTTTTGTTAAAATATTATACTAATATCATTTTGTCTCCATTCATATTTAAACTAGCGATACATACATTTATTGTGCTAGTTGTTTCGCCTTTAACTCCTGTCCTTAAAGCTTACACCTGAAACATTATATTAGTCATAAAACTCGCATTTTATTGCCCTGCAACCCTCTCTTCGATCATAAAATTCGCGCACAAGTCCCCCAGAAACTTTCCGCTCAACACCCCGAAGATTACCAACCTGGCCATCAGGTAAATGGAAATGGAATACGTCTCAAATCGAAATTCTTTGGGGATTTGGCATCAGCTCAGGTCGGAAACTATCTTTCAGACCAATAAAAACGAGACCATCCAGCGCGGAAAAATGAAATACTCTGGTGACTGACGCATGGCTGAAACACACAGCTATAATTTACATATTTTTTGGCTAAACGAAGAGTGGAAGTAAAAAGGAGCAAAAAGCTCGGTGAAGATACCAAAAAGCAACCCAAAAGTAAACAGAAGTTTTTTCGGGGCGGCGGATGGGGCGATGCCACTTTTTTGTGGGCCCCAGGAAGGTTTGCTGAAATTGAAAACGGCGTTGATTATAATGTCAATACTCATAAAAACAACAGAAATACTCGTACAACAGAAAGGCAGCTCGCAAAAAAGGTATAACTCCAAACTTGTGACACACGGAGGTACGAGATATAGCTTATGGGGGGGATGCGCCGGAGGGCGGGGGCGTGGCTGATTGGTCCGCTTCTGCCCATGGGTGCGGTTCAAAACATTTGGCTCGCTTTACCCCTTTTATTGTTGTGGGGCTCTTATTTATTTTGCGGTCAGTGTTTTCGCTTTTGCTTTTTTGGGTACTTTTTTCTGTTTTATCGTCGTGTCTTTTTGGAGTTAAAAAATCAAAATGTATGTTTCATGTTCTCCATTGGCACATTGGCACTTTCATGGGCATTACTAATGCTCTGTGGATATGGGGGTTTAAAACTGATTTTAAAGAGATTTTTATTTCTAAAAAAAAACTGAACTATTGCATCTATATACTCTTAATATAATAGTCCTGAACACAATTTAGTTATTTTAAAATTAATATGCTTCAAATCTTTACTTTTCCTCAGAAGATTAGGGTGAATAAATAATTTTAACAACTTATTTTGCCTTTCTTGTTTATTCTCAAATATTAGCCCCCTTTCTTTGCAGTCCCCAGGTTATTTTAGAAGAGTATCCCACTCCTCGCGACAGTCTAATACACAATTGATGTCTTGTGCAGCCTTGTCCTTTGGCTACCTGCCCGATCTGCTCACCTTTCCGCCCGGGAATCCCCCTCGCCATCGCCATCGCCATCCCCGTCGCCTCGATGTCATTGTCACCCCTCGACTTTAATGCGCTTTGGCATGCTTTTAGGCAATAATTCATGGATTAACGCCATTTGGCTTAAGCTCGTTTCTTTGGCTGCTTTTAGCGCAGAGTTTTTGATATTTGGAGCCTCGCCTTCGCCTTTTGGTGCCATCGCCACTCGGGATTCGCATTCCTCGGACGTGACTAATAAACCTTTGTCCCCATCCCCTTTCTCCGGCTCTAATGATCTTGCTCATTTTTGGCCACAAACAGAATTTCGTGTGTAGCGATTTGTTGACCACAACAAATTGCATTCGCCCATATTGCCATAAATAACTTTGGCAAATGTCCCGGGAGTCCTCGCCGCCGACCTGTGTGTATGTCCTTGTACCTGACTGAGTGACTGACTCCCAGGACTGACTGGGAGCACGTGCTAAGTGCCGGGGCCGCCCATTAATCAAGTCGGCAGGGGCGGGATGCATTGGTCCGCCGTGATTTATGCTTAAGAATATTATTTTTGATTTTTAGAATTCCTCCGAATGCAGTCTTCTTGCTGACTGCTGGCGAATTTCGTGTGGCATCTTGTGTCCTTTATCCTTGCGCCTGATGCGAAAGCATTTCGGATGAAATTCAATCGGGCTGGAGAGCAGCCTCTTCTGTGTCCTGTCCCCCACTTGTTTTAGCCATTTCTATTCCCAGGCGGCGAAACATTTTTCGCTCGCTTTGTTTCTGCCAAGGCATGCAAAATTTTCGGATGGCGAAAAGACGAGTTTAAGGAAAACCCGAAGGGAAAATGGTAAAACGAGCAAAAGGATACTAGAAAGGGGTTTAGGCAGAGCACAGACCGAACGGTTGGGAAAGCAGGAAGCATAGTCTGTCAAGAGGATGGGGGTTTTAGGCTTGGCTGCATATTTAAGGACCAACTTAATTTTGCCAAGATATTCACAAAATAACATTTTGTCCACATTGCCTACGAAATATAAAATTCAAATTTAAACAATGCTTAAGTATCACATTGAAACTCAAACTCCAACACAATATTAAGCATAATATTTCTTATATATTTTAAAAACGATTCTTTATTACAATTTATGGGAATCAGTACAGTTGTTGACCTTCAGTGCAATTTTAAACCGCACTGATAGTTTCTATGAAATAAGAAAATATCTCCACAAACTTATAATGCTGGGGAATTCGAAACAAAAGGAGCAGGAAAGTAGCCTGGAAAAGCAACCTCATTGAGTAGCAGCTGGCCATCATTGTTCGGGGGAAAAGGGAAAACACAGAGGGGATGGGGCTGGGAACTGTCTTGCGGGTGACTGACGCTCCCAAGTGGCATCGGCAGCATCCTCTTCGCCACCCCCACCTTGCGTAACTTCTTCTTCTTTTCTTCAACTTCCGTTGCATGAATTTCCGGCCATGGCATTCTCATTGTTTTTGCCACTACTTCGCCGGCGTCCTCGGCTGGCACTTTCCATTTAGCTGAAAGTTGATTCGCATTCAGGGCATTTAATAAGCGCTTATTGTGCTTAAGCCTCATTGTTGTCCGTTCATAGTTATTTGTGTTGTTCGGTTAATACTTTCAGTGACTTTAATGACCGGGAAGGAACAAGTCAGCCCAGGCAAAAGGCAAACTTTGCAAGAAATTGGTAAGTCCTACCAGCAGAACTTATCCGTAAATTAGACTTGGGAAATTATTGGGCCTTGCCTGAAGAAGGTATGAACATTCACGGAATGCTTAAAATTTGTTTAAAAATTATTAATTCACTGGTATTGAAACCTCATCTAACTCAAAAGTCCTGCGTCCCACATTGATATAATGTAATGCACTGCCATACTACCAGTCTTCATATTATTTTAATATGATCAGGGTCGGATCCGGAGCAAGATTGTGGGAATATTTTGTTCATTTGGGAGGGTCTAAACATCTCGATTTGGGGCGGATATTTTATAAATTCACCACCATCCAGGTGGCCGAAAGCATCCCCGCTTTCCCTCTGCAGTTTTCCGCCAGGATAGAATAATTCATTGTTAAAAGAGCTAGTTGTCGAGTACACATAAATAAATTATATTATATTCTTAATAAAAATATGTGAATAATTCGTAAAACACGGTCTCCCATTTGATTAAAACTTTTGTAATCAAAAATAAGTATTTAGCAACCTTTAGATAAATTTCAATTAAAATAGTTTTACCCTTATACTTTTTTTGAGCAACATGAAAAGAACGTGACGAACGTTTCGTTTTTTTAATGTCACTTTTCAAAAAATTAATATTTTTTAGTATAAATTTTCTGACATCTATTAAGCATATTCCTCAAAAAATTTGATTGCAAAATTCCAGTTGAGTTGAATACTACAGCTCTTATTCTTAAAGAACAGTTGAAAATTCATAATAATTGAATACAAATTTAACTGTACACCAAAAAAAATTTATACTTCAGTTCTGGGTTTAAATTGAACAAATTAAATTGTTCCATTTCTTGTTAACAAAAATCAACAAAAAATTATTTTTTATTTAGTTATCGGCTGTAGAAATGTAACAAATAACGATAAAATGTCAACAAATACCAAGACAAAAAATTAAATAAATCATAATCAGGTACTGTTGGAAATACATATAATGGTGCCACATTTATAAGGCGCAAAAGAAAAAAACACAAAGTACCAAGAACTGTTGCTAAATTTCTTATTACTACTTGTACATATTAATCAGACTTGGTTTTGCACACTTCTATGGCTCTGGCACGGCTGAAACACATATAATTTGAACATGTTTTTAATTTTTGCTCCACCCTTTTAGTCAAAATTATCTCACGAAAAAATTACTTGAACTCTTAATAATAATATTGTAAATACATTGTCGGCACCATAAGAGAAATCGACTAAAATTATTTGGAATTTTTGATTGACATCACATATAAGATTTGACGAGTTCGTCACCTTACCCCACACTCCCCTGAATGTGTTTAAAATAAAGCTAAATTAAATATTCTCAGGACAACTTCTTTTTATTTTAAAGGTACGAGGGGGACTAAAGCAGGCCATTTCCAACTCGGTCTCTATTTTGAATAGGCACACTTTTCCGTCACATTCGTGACCGTTTGGTTACTTCAATATGTAAAATATGATGGATTAACATTGTTTTAAGATTTCCAAATAAAAGTAGGTTTGTTTTTCGATGAATTTGCATCCCTGATAAAGGGGAGAGTGGGGGGTCTGCATGTTGTTCTGTGGCTTCTTTGGGCAATTAGATTGGGCATTTAGCCATGAAATTTGCGAACATATGGCTTCTATCAGGGAAAAAACAAACGGCCGGTGCTAACAGAGCGACTAACAGAGGGCGGTTAGCAGAGCGGCGCACTGTTAGGGGAGGGGGCCTGGGGCTCGGCAATTGCAGTGTGAGGCTTGGATTGGCGCTCTTCGGGCGCCCTCTCTCGCGCTCTGTCTCTGCTGTCTCGCCCGTCTCCGCTTCTTGCCCCGCTCCAACCAGCTGCTCGGCTGGCTTCGGCTGTCGCTCGGCTCTCGCTCGGCAGTGTTACAGAGCATCTGCGTTCTTCAACATTCTTCAACAGCACCGCGGATGCTCCACCTCGCTTCTTCTTGGTCCGCACTCGCCGCACTCTCTTAAGCGCGGGCTCTCCTGCGGCGCTCCGCTGGCTCTCTGGTTCTTCTGGTTGGGCCACCGACTGGTGGGGCTGTCGCTCTGCAGCTGCGTTCGTGCGCTTTTTGAAAATAGTTACAAGATGGTTGTCGAAGTGAGTGGAACGCCGCAGCGGTTCAACGGAAACGGTCGCATGGACTCTTGAGCAGCCGAAGAAGCTCGCTTCCGAAGTCGCTACTAAAAACTGAAGCACAATCGCGTTCTTCTGCGTTCTTCAAGTGGAAACGCCAGCACAAAAAGCAAAAAACCCACAACACTAATTCCTCTGCGAATGGGAAGAATTCCAATTCCCATCGCCAAAAAACCCAGTGAAACAAGAAGTGCATTCGGTTCTCCTGCTCGTGGAGCTATTGTTATTTTTAAATTGCTGACCGCAGAATATTTTTTCTGCTCAAAATAGACGGCAACACACAAAAAAGAGATGCCGCCGAAACAGAAATAAACCGAAAACCCAAAGGGTAAAAACTCGAAAGTGCCAAAACAAACAAGAATTTCACTTAGAAAAAGTGCGTGTTCTAAAAATATACAAATACAAAACCGCAACAAAGTGGCGAATAGAAATATTTTGCTGCCCAATCTCGACCGAAACTGCATTTTGTTAAATATATTCAATCTGGAGAAGCAAAGTGTCAAAGTGTAGTGCAAAAATATTTATAAATCTCTGCCAAAACATAAACAACCAAAAGAGAGAAGAGAATTCTACTCACATTTCGTGCATTTTAAAAGATTTTCGTATTTTGGAATACGAAATAAACAGAAACACAAGAAGCGGAATCCATTAGTTCCGCATTAAAGTGTTAAAATAAATTAAGTCTTGGATACTCCGTGAACTTTGCATTTTGGAATACTTCAATACTTCAGCAGCATTTTGGATATCCGTGCTAGTGAATTCTATATACATTGTCGTTCGATCTGGAGGACCTAAGGAAATAATTTCACAAAGGTTGGTAAACAACTTGTGTTTGTGATCGCTGTGCTTCTTGAGTAATAGATTGTGGCTGGCATAAAAAAATCCACTTATTGCCGTCGCAAAATATTTATATTATGCACACGTCATTAAGCATACGACAGGTTGGCCAATGTAAGAATCTGCTTGTGAACCAGCAAATGGCCATGAGAAAAATGTAAACAAGAAATATCGGTGTTTGCTTGTTAAATTATTTAAACATATTGAAATATTCAAAATGTTTCATTTTAAGGTGTTCAACTTTTCTGCCTATATTCTAAAAATAATTTTATTTCAATTTTGCACTAAAAATAAGTGTAATGTATTTAAGTGTAAAGTATTTAGTCGTGCATTTATAATTAAAAATTAACTAACATTTGTGAGTCGTAAAAGTAAAAAGAAGTGGTAGAACTTGTTAACATTTTCTAAAAGAGGTTTTTTGCCTTTTATTAAACATTTTACTAAACTTTAAATAGGAAGTATATATGAAGTTAATAACAGTAGTGCAAAAGTTTTAAAGAGGCGGATTACCAACCGACTAAATTGATCGAATACAATACAATTATTTGTATAAAGCTTTTCTTAAAAAAATAATCGAAAAAGGAAATGCGGAATATGTGGGGAAATTAGTAACAAAATTTGTAAAATACATTTTTCAATTTCTGCTAAAAAAAACTATTACATTTATAAATTTAAATTTAAAGAAATATAAAAAACTTTTAAGAGCTGGAAAATATTCTCTCACATTTTGTTCTATTAAAACTGTACCAACTGTTATAATTTGGAATTAACATATGCAGCTGGGGTTAGGTAATTGAAAAAGCCCGACAGACTTTCCAGGGAAAACGAATCCATTTCCAACAGACCACAAACACCTGGACACAGCCGAGAGTGGGATCTTTACAAAGAACAATACTTGAGCCCCAGCACACACAAGACGAGTACTGTAAACAAAAGTCCCCGAGTGCATATCTCATTACCAGACCAAGGATCATCGTCAAAACAAAAGAAAGAATCGCAAGAAAGAACAGCCAGTATAGGCAGAACAAAAAGTCGAAACTTTTCTCATTATCAACGCAAGTGTTTTCTGCACTCTTGTTTTCCCTTTACTTTTTGTATTTCTTGCCAGTAGAAGTGTCAGTCAGGGCCATGGATATGGCCACCGGCAGCTGGTCAGCCTCAGTTCTCGGTTCTCAGTGGCAAATCCCACACCTCACACCGGAATCAACGTCATTCATAAAGCCGAAAGAGGAAAAAATTAAAAGACGGGGGACATTTTTTACATCTGTCATAAATTTCCCTGCACTCGCACATAAATCTATTTTCTGCATTTTATTTGTTTATTTAAAAATTCTTGTGCACATCGAGAAGAACAGAAAGACGAGAGCCATAATTTGCAACCTGATTGATGTGACAATTCCTTAATTAATTTTTGTTGGAAATACGCTTTATATATGGCTGCCATTTAATTAGCAAATCTGTTTTTGGGAGAGGTAATACATCAGGGTAAATGATGTGATGCGAGTGCAGCAGAGAAATGGGTTTATTCACACCGCAGAATCTATTATCTGGCTCGTTTACCTCCCCGCGGCCAGGTAATTGACCCCTAGTGATGTCCTGCATTGCCCTTCCTCCTCAGATATAACTCTATATATATGTGACCGTGTACCTTTTCTCACGAATTGTCAATCAAAATATCATACCCACCGAAGCATTTTGGCATTGTTAAAAGGCAGCGCCCAAAAATTAAGTAAAGCAAATATAAGAGTTGCTGATAAGGCCTGGGTGTTGTGTGCTTCTGTTGAGATCGAGTTCAGTGACTTAACTTATCACTGCCTGCTGAAACTTTTTGGCTCAACATTCTTCGTTCTTCTGGCTTCTTGTTTCTTGCTTCTTGTTCTTTTCTGCTGATAAGACTGGCTGAGGCTGAGACGCCGAAGAAACCGAAGCCGTTGCTAATGTGATTACGCTGCATTTTAATAGTCCAGCGAGAACAGAAATCTGGATGGGATGATGACAAATACTTGATTCTTATTTAAAGTGATTAAACATCTTTCAAAATTTTGTATAGGTTTCTTGCAAAATTATTCAGCCATAAACAGGAAAGCATGTCAAAAATGTTAGTCAACATATGAAAAAAAAATTGGTTCTTTCTGAAACCATTGGTATGATTTAAATATTTTGTGCATTTTGTCATTCAATATAATATACAAGAACTTCAAGAAAAAGTTGCAGTTGCTATGCAACTTCACATAATTTATTAGTTTCTTATCAGTTACTCAAGCATTCGCAAACTCCATTATTTATACAACTTTGCTTTGGCAATAATTAAGAATACATTTTCGTATCGGACAAACTCCTTAGGTGGGCCACAAATCAAACGGAGGAAAAGTTTTGGTCGGCAATAAATAATTTAAAATTAATTGGCCAAGTTGAAGGATATATTTTCAAATAAATTTGTTGTGGAATTGTCCAATGGCGACAACTACAATCCTTGAAGAACTACCACTCGAAATTGGACAAATATTTCCGATCCATAAACATTGTTAAGAATGCAGAAAGCATTATATTTTAACCGCACCATCCCCTCAGTGGCCCACCCAATTAGCTTGGGCTACTTGTGCAGTAAATAAGCCACAAAAAGAAAAATATACAAGATGCTGAAAAAAACAAGAACGCGGAGGATGAAAAGCTGGCAATAGAGGCAAATATTTTCTGCGCCATATTTTGCAGCCAACGCACATAAATAAGCTCTAGACCAAGAAGCCAAAAAGGCAACAGAATGGGCGTAGCAAGACTTGGTCGCATTGTTGCTGCCACTGCCGCTCTGTTATGGTTGGCAACTGGCCAAAAAGACATGGCCAAATGTGCGCCAGTGCTCGCTGCCAGCCATCATCCAAAATTCGGCCTCCCATCAGCCCCAGCCTCATCCCTTCATTTCTGCCTGCTGCCATCGGCCAATTTCTGTTGTCGGCTCGCTAATAAATAATTTTAATTGTATTTCTTTTAGCCGTACTCTTTTATTTGGCTGCCCCACTTCTTTGGTAATAAAAAGATTTCCATTGTTGCACTAGTTGGGCTGCGGGAAATGGCTAAAAAACGTGATCAACAGCAAATTGAGTTCGCCTTTATGACTTGGCCAATTTGCACAGTGTGTGTGTCTTATCAGGCTGCAGCGACAGCATTGAGGTTGGCCAGGTTTTCCCCTGCTTCTCCCCATTTTTTGTGCACATTTTCCGTGCCGTCTGCTGGTGCCTCCTCCAATCTTCGGTCGACAAATATGTCGAGTGCTTGACTTGGGCAAACTTTGTCACTGATAAGACTGTTGAACACCCCGATCAGCCTTCCTCCTGCTCATGTTCGGAACTCTTCAATTTTATGCTTCTACACGGGAAAAAAGATTGCCCCTTGGGTTGCTTATAGTCCTATTTTATCTTGAAATTCTTTTCCTTCGGAAATTGAGCTCGAAAAGTATTATTTAATCTTAAAATATGAGTTGTTGAAATTGTAGAATTTTTAATCTGAGTTCTTTCTAAATTGCTAATAAGTAATCGTACCACTTCTTTCATT
The DNA here is from genome assembly GCF_014743375.2 of Drosophila subpulchrella. Taxonomy (NCBI): domain Eukaryota; kingdom Metazoa; phylum Arthropoda; class Insecta; order Diptera; family Drosophilidae; genus Drosophila; species Drosophila subpulchrella. Next base: position 1,634,727 of record NC_050610.1, read on the forward strand.
CCAGAACTGATTACAATCTAAAAAAAAAACAATTTATTTAAAGCTTACACTTGAAAACAACAACTAAATACGAATACAAAATATTTGTTCCCTTACGAACAATGTCTAATCGGTGACCAATCAGGGGCCTTTTTTTTCTCCGTGCAGCAAAAAGAACCATAATAACCATACGCCACGTTGCACTGAAACTGAAATGAAATGAAACGAAAGTTGTCTTGGTTGCAAGCTTTTTTTCGGAGACTTGGTCACGTCTTCAATGCACTTTTGCCACTCGAGAGGGGGGGGGGGGGGGAGGGGAGGTTCGGTGGTGTGCAGTGACATTTATTGCAGCTTGTTATTGGTGTTGCTGCAGCAGCAGCTGAATCAGTGGTCCCTCACGAGTATCTGTATCTACACACAGCCAATGCCCGAGTGTAGTATCTACATGCAAGACACACCCACACAGAGGCAATGAGTTTTATAGGCGCTTTCAATACTGGGCCAAGGTAGTTTTTATCTTTTTACTTTGCCATTTCATTGTTGATGCGATGGGCGTTGTTGTTGCTGGTCCGTCTGGCAGCTTTATCCGACTTTTTGTTGCCTTTTGTAATTGCAATTTGCAATCCTTGAACAACTTGTGCTCTCTTTTCTTCGCCATTCCCTCATTGCCTGCTGTCTCTTTAATTTTTCATTACTCATCTGCTTAATTTTATTTATTTATTTTTCCTTTGCCAGGTGCGAGGAAATACACAGAAAAAGCACGTGCTGTGATACGCTTTTTCGTTATTTTACAGCAATTGCGAATTTAAAGAAGTAGCCAGAAATAATAGTCAAACTTAAAGCAATAAACAAAATTTTAAATTCGTAATTTTTTAAAAATAAATAATTTTTTGGTGAAATTTATTTATTTTCCTAGTCAAAGCTCTAACCAATTCGGCTACAAAATACACACAAAATCTCTAACAATAATGATTTAAAATATTTACAAATTGAGAAGCTCTTTCGCATTTCAATTTTGATTTTCCTTCCATTTGGTTTGTTAGTTTTATGTTTGTTTTCGATTTTCCAATGACGTCTGCCAGAAATTTTCCATTGCATCGAGACAATTGGCAGCCAAGTCAAGTCAAATGAATGCAATTGGCACACATACAGAGGCGCGCCCGCCCACCCCTCTGTCCCCTCGGAAAACCCCCTCCCCCACGCCTCTGCACTTGTATCTCTTATTCGATCAACCTTCCTTTCTTGGCTTGACTCTTTTGGTTCGTTTTTCAAACAATGCCAAGCTGTCAAAGCTATTGATTTGAGTGTGCGACTTATGTTTGCCATGTGAATGCCTTTGAACGCCCACCCACGCCCCTTTTCCCGTGTCCAACCCCCTTCCCCGCCCCCTACCTACCATCTCGGTATCCTTCTCGCCTGTCTGCGTGTTGCAATCAATGAGTTTTCCTTGGCAAGCGCTTTTCTTCTGCGCTTTTGTCCTTCTGGCTTTCTCCTCGTTTGATCCTTCCTTTCACTTCTTTCTCCCGCCCCCTTTCCCTGGCTCTCAACCCCCTTCCCCTGGGCTTTTGCCACTGCACATGTGACTGCATCTAAAGGCAAAAATGCAGAGCGAGCACTAAAAAAAACAAACGGAGCAAGGGAAGCGAAAATTTTCCACTGCACAAACTTTGTTGCCAAGCTTGTTTTACTTAAATTGTATTTGTACAAGGCTTCAACACTGCCACTTTTCACCCAAACTCCCTGGAAAATTGCCTTTTTTGAGCTTCCAAAAAAGTGCTAACTTGTAGTTTCTGTTAGTTGGTTAGTTGGTCTTAACTTGCCGCTTTTTGCCTGAACCAATTCGGAGTGGAGGAGAGACAAAGTAGAAGTTAGGGATTTCTTGTTCGTATATGCCAGAATCCAGCTGGTTAGGGCCACTCCATCCCGACCAGGCAATGAACCAAAAATCTAAGGCCAATTCATTGGCCCTTGGCCGCTGTAGTGCCAGAGGGAAAACAGCAACAGGGGAAAGGTGGCCATAAACAAGCCTTTCCAGCTGCTGAATACATAGGCATAATCTATGGCCACGTCCTTGTAGCCCGCCCCTCGCATATCACTCGACTTGGCCCCGGAGGCCTTTTGTTTAGATTTATTGCTTTTTCTGTTTGTGCTCCAGTCCTGCCCCAGCCTGGGTTCTTTTTAGTTGATAATTGATGGACATTGTGACTGCTGCACAAAAGGACACCCCTGCACTCGCACACCCAAGCAAAGCCGGCCAGAGATCATCTCTGGGCACACACACTTTTCCGTTCGAAGCCCATCCATATATGCAGAGGAGACAAGTCAATCACACTGATTCAATTAAGTGAAGTGCAGCCACACAAACAAACAGGCACGACACACACGGGGCCAACACCAATGCAAACAGGCTCGAGGGCCCAGTCCAGGCAATCGAGAATCGACCTCAAAACAATTGTTTGCCTTTGTACTCCAATTGCGCTCAGAAGTAGGCAATACAAATGCTCAGCCGCAAATTTCAGATCGGAAGAAGTGATTGATAAACAAAAGTCTTCGGGAGAGGGGATTGATTAAAATAAATATCAATTCTAGTCATATCTTTCACTATCCATAGCATTTTTGAGTTACATTTCTTATGTTAATTAAGGATTCAGTACAAAGGAATACTTTTCCCTTGACTTTATCTTACACAAAGTCCTAAAACGACCTCGATTTGGAAATCTTCGATTGTCACCCAACAATAAATTACTCAGTTTTGCCATATAAGTGACATAAATAACAATCAGCGGCTCCTCCTTGGTTCCCCCGCCCTGTTCGAGCCCTCAACCCACTCGGCTGTCAACAAAGTCATTGCAGGTGTTAAGGCGTGAACGTGCACACAGGAACATATTGGTCGGGAACGAGTGCTAAGAACTGCTGTTAACTGCTCTCAGGACTGAAATCATGTGCCAAATGCCTTCGAGCGGCAACTAAAAGTCGTAAGCAACAGGAGCAACAAAAGCAGCCGCTGCGATGAGGATGCTTTAATGATGACAGCCCAGGAAAAGGAGGAGAACTCAGCTCAAAGCCAAGGACCGAAATCATAGGCACATAGAAATAAAGAGGCAATCTGAACTGGGTTTTCTTAGCCAACATTTTTGTGTGCAACCACAGATCATGATTTTTTAAGTCAAACTTTTTAAGGATATTATTAACTAAATATTTTTTTTTTATTAAAACATTTTGCTTGATTGCAATGTTTTTCTCTCTGTGCAGTTCATTGTTTTTTCCCGGCTGTGTGTGTGGTGTGTGTTCAAGTTGAATGATTGCCGGCGCCTGCTGCTGACAAGTGTTGCGTGTTTTGAATATAGTCCTACATCTATTCAGAAAGTACGTCTATACCCGCTCAAGTATGTCCTTTCGACTTGTCGCCTAATGACAAAGCCAAGCGAATTTCGAGCTCTTCAAGTGCTTTGTTTGCTGGCTCACAGCGATGTTGATTGGCGCTGTCGAGGGTTATTTGCTCGTGCTGAAAGGTCCTTCAAAGAGAACATATGTTTGATCTGCATGCAAGGAAAAAGGGCCCTTGAGTTACTCATTTAGTGGGGTAGGTCTTGTCCCAATTCATTATGGAATACATGTCAGAGTGGTCAAAAGGAAATTTAATGCTTACAAATTTACGAAATACTTTGTTAAATGTTTCTCAGCCACAAAATGTTTTGTTACATTTTAAAGAAACAGTTATAAACTGCCCGTGATGTTGGTCCAGCTCTCATATTGAAATGTTTAAGTGGACAGTGAATAAACCCGCCCAAAACGCCCTGAACAAAAGGAACTGGCTGAAATCCTTTTGTTGATTGACTCACCTTGAATGCCGGCAACTTTGCCTTTTAGCTGACCTGAAAGTTTGTTAATGCCATTCCCCGGATGGCGATAGAATCCCGGCTATGCAAACTGCAGCAGCTGCTGCTTAGCTTCATTTTAATTTTTAGCTGCTGTGCGAAAAAGAGCAACGAATAGAACTTTACCGTCGGGCTTTTGTGCCACTTTTCATGCTGCATTGCAAATTTTTTCAATGTTGCTAGAGGAGATTATGGGGTGGCGAAAACTTTGTAGCACTCATTTCATTCAAAGTTTGCCGGCACGGAACCAAGTCGTGGACAAGTGGAAGGATTTACTGCAGTACTCCGGGGGTCATTCAATGGGTCATCAATCATGCCACGCCTTCTAATCAAAACATGAAGTGCCGAACTGGGGGTTCCGTTCAGGTTATGCCAGCCATATGTGGCCCATTCCCTGTGTGTCTGGCTTGGCCTCCTAAAAGGCTGCAGCAATTTCGTTGATTAGCCTTGTGTCTGCGAAGAGTTTCCTACCACCGCCCACCTTTTTCCCCACCATTTTGCTGTTTGTTATGGCTAAGCATAAAAACTAAACGTTAACGCACACACTCACATATGTTATGTAATTGATACGGAATGATGATGAGGAAAAGAGAGAGGGTAGAAAAGGACATGCCTCAGCAGTTGGGTTATATATGCAGGTATTCTTTTGGGAATCCCCAGTTTTCTTTGACTGAACTATAAGTGCCCCAAAAGGCTTATGGCACTAACAGTGTTCTTAATAAAATCCTTAAATATTATTTAACTTTTCCTTTGTCTTTATAAAACTCAAATTTTATAAAGTCGCACACCTTTTCACTTTAGTCTTTTATTTAAATTTTATAGCTTATAGTGCATTTTCTTGTTCGACTTTAACAGCTTTCCCTCGGAATACCTTCGCCTCTTGCCTTTTTATGTGTGACGCTTGGTTTTTATTGCTGCTTGGCTCGCCTCAAGGTAACAGGCGATGCATGAATGTGGGAATTCACACCACAGAATACTCCCACCCACTGTGCCACCCTGCCACCTCGCACCCAAACTCAAACCTCAGCCATTCCTCAGATGGCGGCCAACACCCAACGCAGCATCATTTGGGCCTGGCTTTATTCCCATTGCCCCGCAGCCCCCTTTGGCACAGGTGCACCTTGATATATGGGCTTGAGGTTGGCCCAAAAGCAGAGGGGGTGGCTCTGGCACGGGCCAAAGTCGTTTTGGGCTTAGGTCGGCGCTGATATATGTATATGGCCACGTGGCAATCGCCAGATCCCCATGGCATATCTCTCCCCTCGTTTATTCGGCATGAGCCACATTTGAGTTTCTAATCAAGGTAATTTTATGTTTGCCAAGCTCGACTAATGCCAAAATTACATTTTTAGTCGTTCCGCCAACAAAGTCCCTCCGTTTCCTTGCCACTTTCCCGCCCCTTCCCGCACAAAGTGGTTTTTGGCCAACACGGCGTGTGCGTGATAAATGCAAGCCAACATTTGGCTTATCCTTAATGCTCATGCGAGTGCTTGTCTGTGTGGGTGTGCGAGTGCGGCTGCGACTGTGGAAAATGGCTATTCTCTTTGAGCTGCTAATTAGGCCAACATTGTGGGAGCGAAGCCAGCCAAGCAACAGCAGCCAATTGTATGCCAAGACAAGCCATTAACATTAGTGGGAAGGATATTGTTGTGTGGCGAGGAGCCAAACAAAGGGTCACATTTGAGGCCGCGTTTGTTGCCTTGACTTGCTGACCAGCGCAGGCCAAAGACGTGACTGGAAGACATTTAAAAACGAGCCTGGAATCCAGGATATCAACTATAAATATAATAACATAATACATAAATATATCAATTATTTAAGAAAAGTCCAATCAATTCTCAAATCTCCAGGCCCCCAAAAAGTATGCTATTTACAATGTGGTCCGACATAACGATGTGTCAGTGTGAGGTGCACGACCCACTTGACAGCTAAATCCCGATACGAATTGATGCATCCAATCAACCATTTCGCCAGCCATCCATCAGTCAATCAATCAATCAGTCAAGCGACCAATTGCGCCTGCGTTTAGGGTCAATAGAGGAGCGCCTGTCAACGATGAAAGTTCCAATAAGAGGGTGTCGGAAAACTCGCGCTGGTGTGTGAGTGTACGGGCTTGTGTGGCGGTGTGTGTGGCTGTGGTGTGAAGTGCATCACTTAATGCATCAGTGAGCAAACGATATCTGGGCCATTGGCACTAAGTGTTCAGAACATTTTCATTCCCAGCCTTTGCTGTGACATGCTTAAACATGTTAAAAATCATTAGTTGATAAGTCTAAATAAAAATAGGGATATCAGGATATTGATGTTTTGTACTTATATTTTCCTTATACTTGTAATATAAAAAATTCAATGATATAATTCTAATTTATGTTTACCATTTTTCTCTTTGTAGTTGACATGTTCAAATTCAACGGGGAACGCTTCACTTTACAAATCGGTAAGTGGAAATTTCAGTGCTCCAAATACATATGGGTTGTGCTCTGCCTAAAAGCTCATTAAAAATTGAATGCATATGCAAATTCAAAGTTTTATTGGGGAGGCAGTCAAAAGGTACGAGTATGACCCAGAAACGCAGCTGAAATTGAAGCTAATCAAAAATACATATTGACACCACAAGGACGTCAAAAAACGAGGAATATAAAGGGAACTCAGCAAATGCTAACGGAAGAAAAGGGAATGCCATTCAAATGTTGATGCTGGCACTTTTCAAAGCATTTTCCCTTTGCAAGCCAACGAAATATATGTTTGTTTGTGATCTTCCATCTGTGAGAGTGTCGGTTATACAACTTCCCACTTTTTGTTTTGAATATTTGGCAACATTTCAACTAACTGACACGCTCGACTTTGAATTCCTTTTCTCTGGTCTCCTCTGTCACATTAATCATACGCCATGTGTTACAGGCCGGCACATTGGATTACCATGGGCTCAAAAAGAAATTCTGGCCAGCACATGAAAATTTCATTAAATTTTAAGCTTGTTATTGTCTGTCTGTCCCTCAGTCTGTTATGGGCCGGAATCTGGTTTGGGTTTCGAGTTTCTGTTGTTGTTGCGATGACAAACGCCCCGAAAAGCTGTCATTAGTTGAAATCACATGTCATTGGCAGGGCGAAAGTGACCCAAGCGTGCTCGTCATAGGAACCCAAGAGAAAGGCGTAGCCAAAGGGGGTCGAAAGGTCTTTGGGGAAAGACAAGGTGAGCCTCTTGATGCGAAAAGCTATAAAAGATTTATGTGGCACCTTGGCTGAGTGACTTTGAGCGTTGGCTTTCAGAAGACTTTCTTTAAGATTTGTTTTTCGAAATTTCTTGGGACTATATTTTATCTTGTAGTTCATATGTGATCCATAGCAATTAAAATTTTGAAATACACTTAAATTAAAAAATGAATTATTTGTATCTTGTTATTTGTATCTTGTATCTTGTTAGTAGTCCGAACCTTAAACAGTTCTTAATACCAATCGTCCCCTTGTAAATATCATTTCCTACGCCTATGAGCCCTTGTCAAGTGTGAAATTTGTGTGTCTGTGAAGCATCGCCATGTGTGTATGGGCTGGTTGTGTTTGTGTGTTTGCCTGCATCTGTTGTTGTTGGGTGCTTAAATGTTTGCCTACGTGTCAGCCTTGTCATTGGCAGTTGCTCTCTCGCTCGCACACAATGATGCTTTTATGACAGTTCATTGATATTCATTTGTGTGTGTGCCATTATATAGAAATATCCTTGGCACGGGAAGTGTCCCTTTAACCCGTTAAATAACTTTCGGCCAAATTCGGATATTTCAAGTCAAGCGCTGGTTAAAAAAAATCAATTAAATCCATGAAAGGCAGCTGGGGAGGAAGAGAAAACCGGCAACGGACCGCAAATCGGCTTATGGCCATAAAGCGAGTTCCAAACGAAACTCAATCAAAAGTGAAGTTTGATTTCCTGCATGCGACTTTCCTTTATTTCCTTTTCCTTGCATACTTTGCTGCGCCCGGGAGAAATGTTGGAGAAATGCTGGCAATTTCCAAGTGCTCAGTCAACTCTGTCTCAGTGTTCCTCGACCATATCCCCTTTATTCATTCCCTTTCTCACTGCCTGTCTTTTTATTTCCCTGCCTCAATCAATATGGCTTAGGCGGACTCGTTATAAATTCATGTCCTGCGTTTTTCTTTATTTTGTGTGCATGGAGCCCCAGCATGAATATGAATGAATAAATGAATGTGGGCATGTATAACTGTGGTTCAAGTAATAGCTACACAAAATATTTGTATTACATCTTAAATAGCCATATCTAAGACAAAGTGGTTTTGGAAACTTTTATCTCCAAATTTAAATCGTTAACTAAGCAGTACTTAATTGAAATCACCATATATAAAAGTAAATTATCTATGAAACATTTACATTTATTTAAGTCGAACATTTTTTTCCACAATTTTGATTACCACAATTATAAGGAATTGTTGAGTTAAATTTTAAAAAGTGTACAATAAGTTAATCCTTACCCTACAATTATAGTACCTATTACTTTGACCATAACTGTTATATAAGCCATATAACTCGGGCACATTTCTTATGACAGTTTTTTTTCAGCTTTCCCTTTTGGCCAGCCTTCTTTCTGTTTGGCTTTTTCTACGCCAATTGAACTATCTAAAAAGAAAACTCTTTTTCTATTCCCCCTCCTCTTGTTGCCATTTGTGCGGAAATTCCCTTTCAAAATCCTCTCCACCAGCAGGATGGAAAAGTTCAAGTGTCGACAAACTTTAGCTTCAAAACCAAAGCAAACAAAATCTCATCAATTTTTCAATGCTCACCTTGAGGAAGAGGAAACCCAAAACAACAGCAACAAAAATTAGCAAAGTTAAGGGCGAAGCGGAAATTTCGTGAGGTTAAAGGGGAGGAAAAGGTGGGAGGACTTTCCACATCCCCCTGAAAGCCCATTGATATACATCTTCTAGGCCGAGAGCAGACACTGAGACACTTAATCCGCACGTTTACACCTCAACGCACACAACAAACACTCGCAAAGAGGCGGGGGGCGTGGCCGGGGGCTACGTTACCTTCGACTGGGTATTCACCATAAATTTGTGTATCCTACTTAATAATTAACCGGAGAGGGGGGCGTGAAAACTTTGAGGCTTCCTCGACAAAAGACTCAAAGACAGCTTAATAAGGATGTGGCAAGTGGAGGTCGGAGGGGGGACCCAAAGGGGTTGCCGTGAATGGAAAGTGGGGAAATCAAAGGTAAGATTAGCTCCAATATGAGGCCAAGATCGGGAGAGGAACTGAACCAAGAAGAAACCTTATAGAGCTCCCTATTAATCGATTTTCTGCAAATTAATTGCGATTCATCGAAGCGGTATAATAACCCACGCCAGGTATCACATTAGGTGCCTGAAGGCTTTCCATGTATGCCTTTAATTAAACTCTGATATAGGTAATAGGATTTAATCAAGACTGTTTAAATATATTTTTACTCGGAATCTTTTTCCATGGTATAAAGTCAAAACTCTCCCTAAGAAACTGGTTTCCAAATCATTGTAATTCCATTTAGCATTCTCCCACCGCATATCAAACTTATATCCAATCAAAATCCACCTTGACTTTCATGAAATGATTGACTAAGCTGAACCAATCAAACCAACGTCAACAAATTCTCCCATAAATACCTTGAAACTTAACAAGTTTTCGCAAGTGGACTTTTCCTCATTCATTCAGCGTCCTAAGCTTTTCCAGAGAATTTCCTACTCCGTATTTACTTTTCCTGCGGTTTTCGCTTTCTTTTTCTCGCGTCAGCAATAAAAAAGGTGAGGGAAAAGTTAGATGATTACAAGACAAAATGCGGCGTTGCTTTAATTGCACTTGAACCCCCGACCTTCGACTCCAGGCCAACCCCCTCCGCCCCCCTCAGTCACCCCGGCATCCAGTTCGAGTTAATTTGCTCGGCGCCTGGCTCAACGATGTTCCACTCGCTCATTAATTACAGCTTAGTCCGACCCGCAGTTGGGTCCTAATGATTTACCTGCAGATGCTGAAGGTGCTCTCACAAATATTGCTGTTCGCGTGTTCTTACACTTCTGAAAAATACTTTCTGTGCTTGTTTTTGGAATAAAGAGATCAGGGTGCTGATAGCATCAAACAACCGAAGGTGATTTTACCACAGAATATGAATACTAACTGAAATAAATTAAGTCAGATAAGAAATCATGCATGGAATATTTACGAAACTAATGCTTGGTAAGAAACTAATGCTCCCACGACTATTATCTCTAAAGCCAGCCAAGAAAAGTTAAAACAATTGTTTGGGTAAATGAAAAACTAAAATAATGTATGAATGCATATGTTTTCTTTTTTTAGATGTTCTATTTTAATAAACTAATTAAAAATTTAAAACAAAAAAAAAACATTTTTGTCTAATTTTTTACATTTATGTAGAATTTTACTACTACTACTACTACTTTTTTTACTTTAACTTTCTTGCGCCCTATTATTTCCTGATTCCTGCCACTTCGCTCACCGCCCTTGCACCTTTCCCTCTGTGGCATTTCCGCTGTGGCTGCGGCTGTTTGCAAAAGGACCTTTCTTTGCCGTGGCTTTCCCCGGCTCTCTAACCTCCATGCTTTTTTACCTTTCCCCGGCTGCCGCTTCTTATTAATGCTTTGTAATCAAATACACTCTTACTTATCTGGTCCCGTCCCCGTCCTCTGCATTTTTCGTTGATTATTTTGAGCTTTGCGTACTATCTGATGGCCACCCGCCATTTCCCTCACTCTGAGCATTTAATTAAGCAAATAGCAGGAAAAGTTTGTTTGTTTTTTTTGCGGGTTTTCCCTTTTGCTATTTTGGGGTTTTTCAAGGGTGGGATGATGCTCACTTGTTGCGCACTTTGTGGCATTTTCTGGCTTCCTTTTCGCCGGTGGTCACTTTGATCAAATAATCAAGCAAAGAGTCCACGTTTGTTTATTCGAAAAAGAGTTAAAAGAATTAATCTAAGCATTAAGAAGTTAAGTTGGTTATTTTAAAAACGAATTCATGTTTGGTTTAAACGCTCTTTGTACTTGTGTTGGAACTAAAAAACACGACTTAGTCCTTTTCATTTATTCTATGTGAATATCCTTTATTGTTGGATTTTCCCTGTTGGCCAAGTGTGACGGTTGGTAGCTCTCAGAAGCTTTCTCAGGTTACAATGGAAAGGAACTCAGTTTTCCATACTAACGTTTTTCTTTTGCTGTTTATGTACATGGCACAGAATGTCCGTATTTAAAGGGGCATATTGCATAGAAAATATATAAAAATAGAAAGTAAAAGAATTTTTTAATATATTTTGTTAATTCAATGATAGTCGCTTCGCTAAAATTCTATAAATTCGGAGTATTTTAAAGTCATCCTCTATTGGCACTCGACCTGAATTTGTTATCTTTCCTTAATGGCATTGATTTCTTTTGTGCACCCGTGGGTGTGTGGGAGCCTTTCGCAACAACTTGTCGCCTTTCAACTGCACTCGCTTACCAATTTGCAACTAAATTTGCACGGCTGTCGCTCAGGGGAGTAGAAAGAGAGGGAGAATGGCCGCTCACCCGCTCACGTTTGCCAGCCGGAATTTAATAAGAAAATATGCTGCCAGCAACGTGACAGAAGTGGAAATGGGGAAAATCGAGAAAATCGAGAGGCAATTCCTCTTAAAGCGACTGGCGGGCGAAGAACCGCAAATGCAGTTTAATTTTAATCAAATTGCAGAGCAATTAACCAGTAAAAAGGAGCCAGCAAGTGCGGGGAGAAAAGGGGGTGGAGTCCAAGGACCCGACACAATTAATAATGAATTACACGCAAAAGGGGCCTGGAAGCGGAGGGGGTGGGGGGCATCGACTTACTCAAGCCAAAATGTCAAGACTGCTACTACAAACAAGGTTGCCACTGGCGAAGACAACTTAATTAACCTCGACCTTCTCCTTACAACAACTGCAATAAAAACGATGACAACTGGCTGACGTCAGGCCACTACCGCCGTCCCCCTCTAACCCACAGTCCCCGTCTCGCTCACTCGCTCGCATCGCAGCTTTTCAGCGCTTCAATGCCGAACGGTGGACATCGTGGGCAAGTCGCCGCTTTAATTTCAATTCCAGTTGACCATCGCCAATTGCCGCATTAAGACATCAATAATAAACGAAAAGAGAAAATAAAGTGCATGAAATAAGAGCTTAAATAAATAAGGTTAAAATATAAAATATTTTAAATAACTTAAAGCAAACAATTTAATATATTTTAATCAATACATTATAACTATTTCGAGGGGAAACTAGCATAAGTTAGTTTTATATTTAAAGAAATATTCAAAAAAACCTTAAGAATATCATGGTCACATAATAAAAATGTTAATAGGTTCCTTGTCTTGCGCATCAAATATACATTTTAATCATTTATCACCTTATCAGGGCTCATAAACTCCCTGACTAATAAAAAATATTTAATATGGACGAGGCATAAACTGTTTAAGACCTTTTTTCTGTGCACATAGCACTACCCAGTCAACAAACGCGTGTTGACGCATTGCGAATTTGCGCATGCGCGCACTCCCAAAACCGAAAAAGCCAAGCCGGTGCCCCTTCTCCCCCTCCCCGCCTGCAAGCGTCACGCTGCGTTTGCCGGCATAGAGCCAAACCTGTTTGCCAGCCTCTCTCAATGTTGCACAAGTGTCGGCTGGTGTTGCTGCTGCTGCTGCAGTTGCTGCTGCTGCTGCCATTGCAGTTTCAAGAACCGGGTCAAGGTTGCTGCTGCAGTGCATCGGCGATCGCAGTCGGCGGCGGCGCAGCAGCGCAGCTTTCGCCTTGTGCGCTTTGCATTGAAAGTCAAGTTCGCGCACACATGTGTTTGATTGACATTGGCCGACGACGGCGGCAGCGGCAACAACGATCATGGGGAGATCGGCAGTAAAAAGCGCACGGACCTGCAACATGTAGGTTGCAGTTCTCTTGGTGTGACCTTAGAAAGGTGGGATCAGTTACGTAAGTCGAAGATATTTGAGGATATGGCAGCGCTGTAAAGAATACTTACAAATATTGTAAGCTTTTGCTATATAACTCTGCTGTTTTCTAAGTCACTCAATGCATATGACAATCGGAATTCATATCCAAAAGGTTTTTATTTTCCATTCCTCTGGGCATTTTTCTAAGGCTTGTTCAGCCCCATTTTAAAACAAAACCCTGCTGTTAATAGAATGTGTCAGCAACAACTCGCACAAACATTACCACATAGTAAACACACTCAATTGAGTTCGAATAACAAATGCTTTCCTTAATATGTTTTAGCACCATTGAAAACAAATGGGTACTTTAAACGAAACGCATCTATTAAATAAAGCCTGCTATCCATTTTCCTGGCTGCATACTCAACATGTTCCAAATTTTTAAATCCATACACATGCAATACGTTAATTGGCCTCAACATAAATTCCGCTTGAAATATTTATTTTGTCCAGCGTGCCACATGAAATCCTTTCACATTTTTCTCTTAATAGGTTTATGTTTCATTCTTCCATTTTACCAATTCAATTCGCTGCCATGTGCAAAGCCCAGTGAATTGGTTTATATGAATGCAATTCGATACTGAGCAAAATTGTATTAATTGCGAGATACAATAATTAATAATATTTTAATGAAATTGTCAAGCCAAGAGCGGAAAATTAAAACAGAAAAATTCGCATTAAAAGTGGCAATAAAATAAAGAAAAGGCAGACGGGGAAATTGAGGGGGCTTTCCATCAGCTGCAGGCAGCAATTTAATTTTGTTTGTGGCAACATTCTCTCACTGATTAATGGCTAGCCACGCACAGAAGCCAACCCATCCAGCCCAGCCACACCCCTTTTAGGGCCGCTCAATCTGCTCCTGGCTGGGAAAACTCGGGCGCAAGTTAAGCGAAATGCTATTAATTTTCATAAGTAAATGAAAATTGATGTACGTAGCTGCCACCGCCCACTCCATCATGCATACAGATAAGGAGGGCCTATATGGCATCTTACGAGTACAGGTTCTGTTGTGGAGGCCTTGGCAAATCGAACACTTTTCAGTGAATGGCACTTGAGTGCAAGTGTTTGGCCAACCATTTCTACCTAGATCGCTGGGCCTTCTATGAAGTAATTTCAGATATTGTTCCCATAATCTATATAGGTTCCACCGTCAACAAGCGAGCGCCGTCATTCAGCAAACAGTTCTCAAAGTCATCGAGTGCCAGACCATAACACACTAAAACGGAATTTATTTATACTACGTAGACTCTGTTTATTTAGATGCACCAGAGACCCTGAAAACTGCAGCAACTGAGATAGCAACACGCGGCAGAGGGAGATGGCTGTAGAGCGGGCAAGGAGACTGAGTGCGATGAGATAGCATTGAGCAACTTGGCAGCCTCGATTGTGCACTCATCATCAGTAGTTGCAGTTGCTGCTGCTGCTGCTGCTGATTTTACTGCTGCTCCACCGGCAACCGCAATGCCAAACTGCGACTCAAATGACTCAAGAAGTCGCCTCTGATAATAACTGGAACACTGCCATGGGTTTTCGATACCCTTTTCCAAAGAAGTAAAGTGGCATAAGAAGATTGTCAATCTTCAAACTATTGTTTACATAATGAACATGTCTTTAATCGTTCTTGCTTAAGGACTTTTATTTTTATATTTCTGCTTAGGAGAGCATCTCAAGTGCTTGATTCCATTCTTTTAATTTAGCACCATTAATATTATTGTTATTTTCCAAAGCGATGCAGGCCTTCGCAGTTAAGAATAAATTATGAGTCAAGCCTTAACCACAAAAGTGGATGCCAAAGTGGTTCACTCTTGATGTGGCTTTTAATATCGTTGTTGTTGTCGTCGTCGCTCTTTGTGGCTGCGAAAATCAATTGTCACAAGGCCAGGCTTCGGCTCAAACCCCCTGCTGCCCCTTCTGCCCCCAGTCGCCCTGCACGCAATGCTGCTGCAGAGCCAAAACACTTTTTTGCTGCTGATCTTGAACCAATTGCAAATTGCTAAAACGCAGCCAGCAACAGCAACAGCAGCAACAACAACAGCAGTCGCTGTCACGGCCACCTACAGATACAGAACACTGTTTGAGATACATTTATAGGCATGCCATGGCATTGACTGGCATCAATAAATTAGAATTAGAATTGTTCTCTCTGCGCGCTCTTCGCGATTATTCGGCACCGGGGCGTATGCGTGATAAACTTGAACTTGCGCGTTCTCATTGCGATTCGGTGTGTGAACCGTATGGCACTTCAGTGCGCCATATTCCACCTCTCATGTGGCCATATTTGCACATTGCGCATACGCAGCGGTGACCTCGCCTCGGACAATGCAACTAATTAGCGATTGCAGGCAGATAAACAGGCGAGTGTGTGTGCGCTGTGGACAATTGTTTGATTATCAATTAGGTTCGTTCGGCCCAAGTGGCTGACCTTAGCGGGCAGATAGCTTTAGATAGCCGAGGTGTCGGAGTCTCGGGCCCCGAAAGCCCCCCTTATCTGTCTCTATCGCTCCTCTATCCCTGGCTGGAACAAACGAAACCAATGCCAAATGCTAAATATCTCGCAGCACAAAGCCATTGAAATTTGCATGTGCTGTTTTGTATCTCTTGAAAAAACATATCTCTTCCTCTGTCTCTGTGTTCTTCTCTTCATGTCTGCGAAAAGAGCTTTCAAATGTGTCATCGGTTCACTGGTTGATCACACTCTTTCAGTTTTATATTTAAAATGAACTGATAAGTTCTTAATCCAAGTTCTTCGCATTAGTACATGCTGTGTCACTTTCCTCTTAATAAAATACAAAAATAAGTACTTAGCTTTAAAAATTCCCAACTACTTAATCACCACATTAGTAATCTCCTATTTTTAATATGTTTGCCTAAAAACAAATTCGTGGCTACAGACTTTTTATATTGTTAAGCATTATAAAAAATCATCAGCAACAATTTTATCTGAAAAACCTTATGGCAACTTTTAAGGGATACCTACTGTTGCCCTCTTTCTTTTTCAAGAATCTAACATCAAAATTAAAATGACCTGACATTTTCAGACAACCCAAGCGACCCCAAAAAACGTTGATCAAAGACCAAGCCCAAATAAAAATAAACCAAGCTGGAGCAAGATGAACAGTAGAGGGATGAAAATAGGGGGTACACTGCGGACATGACAGCTACGAATAAGAAGGGGAAATATCAGAGCGGAGAAATAAAACACATGCCACTTTTGCAGCATTTTTGGACCTTTATTATTAAATTGGGGAACTTTCCAATCGTTTTTCCGAAGTATGCAAATACTTTCGTCGCACCCTGCGCTTGCGACATAATTAAAGTGCGATCCATAAATTTGGCCAAGGCAAAAACGATGCATAAATTGTTTCTCTCTTTTTGTGAAATAATTGCAATTTATGGGAGTTTTGCGGCCTATCGACGCGTGGCATCGGCGTCGCCGTCGCCCCATAAATTTTGACCACACTCCACTCTCGACTGGCTCGAAGAATATTTAATAAACAAAACTTGCGCTAATCGTTAAATTATGATTAATGTGCCGACAACAAACAAAAACTTGCCCGTCCGAGAACTCCAAAAACGTGCAAATAAAGCGTGGGCGACAGCGTCGGACGTGCCTAACGAAATCCCAGACAAAAGACAAAAGACCAAAGACCAAAAGACCAAGATGGAACGAAATACAGAACCCGAAAGTCGGGTCCTTGAAGGCGAGTCGTGTGTGTGCTAAAATATGCGCTGCCATGAACTCTGCGGGGCAACAAACATGGAAACTTGGCAGGCACTACGTGATAATATGTGACGAAGTGAATAATTAGAGGGGATGTGTTAAAGAGCAAGGCAGCAGAGTTGATGATTAGAGTCGGGAGTAGTGGCGATATTATGAAGTGCCTGACAGTTTTATGAAGGGTAAACCGTATGCTATCACTCGGTACCAGAATATATGTTTTAGGAGGATTTGGGGTAGGGATATACAAAAATATTTTTGAGTAGAAATACAAAATTTGGAATAATATAAACATTTTTAATTAAACACCCTGTTATTGTTTTTTCTGTTTTTACTTTTTAACCCATGTGGATACTTGTAACCCATGAAAATATAAGTATTTGTGGGTAATACAGTAATATAAGAACTTGCAGCATGGTACTAGAGATGATATCCAAATCCTGTATTCGAGTTTACATACTTCAGGTCGCCACAAGTAAGAAGGCCAACTTACTCACTACCTTATGCCACAAAAAAAAAACCTTTTGCAATCTGCCACACCGCTGCATAATTTTCATTTGGCCTTGGTCTTGTTTTTCCCCCAATTCATTGGCCATGTCACCGTCTGGGCCAAGTTGCCTTTCCGCCCCGCCTCTTTTGCATAATTGAAGACAGCTTTTGCTGCTGCTGGTTTTCTTTCGCCTCTCTTTTTTGAGCCAATGGCGGATTTTAGCCCGGCTCAGCTCTGAACTTGCCTAGACCGAAGGCGGCTTATTAAATATTAAAGCTCCGACTGGGGACCGCTAAATCCTGCGGCTGTCAAGGTGCCGCAGAAACTCAACTCAAAAGCCTGTCACACATCCTGCAAAGCTGGATGGAAAATCGGGGGCAGGTGGGCGACAAAGGTGTCGCCTGCCACCTGCAGCCGAATTCAATTTCTTGTCGTCCGCTTAGTGCCTCTACCATCTTGTCAAAGCCGAAACTCAGTTGCAAGACTGTAAAAAAATGGGAAAAAGGAAAAGCTCGGCGAAAACCATGGCGGAGAAGTGGAAAGTGAAAGAAAAAATCAACTACTGAAAGTATTATTATTGTTGGTTGCACCTGGAGGTGGTTTACTTTGTCACGGATATGTTTTCTTTAGACTTACCATGTCAGACCTGACTCTCTATATATATCCTTGTGTGTGTGTGCTTCCCCTCGGTGTGTTCGTGTGTGTGTTGAAACATGCCGGAAGTTAAATAGGAAATTTTATATGCTTTTATAACTGTGCACGTGTCTACAAGTGGCGAGCTCCGAGTTGCTGCCTGCAACCGAAGCAAAAAGTTCCCAACTATATGGGTATATATACACAGCAGCGGGCAAGTAAATAACACATAAATGGAGTTTATGAAAGGGATGTTTAGAGCATTTTATAAGTTAAAATTAAATTGAAATTTGACCAATATATTAGATAATAATTCGGAATCATAATAGCCTCCAACTAAGTTTCATACCATAGCTTCAATTTATAAAAAACCGCTATTATTTCGAGCACAACTGTTTGCAGGTGAGTGTGTGTGACCGGGTGTGTTACCTTGCGGCAAGTTGTTCGTTTGATGAAGCACCGCTCTTGGTTGCGGCTGCGGCTTTGACTGCAACTTGCAGCAACTTTGAGGCGAGTGCGTGCATCCTGCCTCCGTGCTCCTTACCGCACACCCACCTGTATAACTTGAAAAACACGTGTGTGGCCCAACCCCTTGAGAACCAATCGAGTTTACCTGTAAAAACCATGAAGATGCCTACAGCATGAAAAGCGAACATAAATCCCTAAAAAATAGGCTATGAATGATATATTGCCAATTCAATCGCTGACAACATGTAGCTGTGATTTATAAAGGGGAATATCAAAGTTATTGACTTATTGATGGTGATGAGTTGGCCTTTGACTTTATTTATTGGGCATTTGTTTTTTGTTTATGATCGATATTTATTTTGCAGGCTTGATTTGTATTTATCCGTGCCTATAAAAAACATAAACATAATATATTCATATGATAAGCAAAATTCGGCACAAGAACTAGTAAAAGCAGGGGCTTTAAGTTTATAAAACAACCATTCCTTTTACCCAATAAACGATAATCATTCGCTTGTTCATCGCTGATTTAAATTCAAAACAAATGCAGACATTTTTCAGAACTTTCGTAATGGTTCTTTAATTTTCCCCATGTCGGTCTCGGATCAAGCGAACAAACTGCAACAAATTATTTTTCGTTTTCCTTCTTTTTGATTACTGCAAAAGCCCTGAACAATGTTGTGTGCATTTGTGCGGCTTCATTACACCTCCTTGGCAGGATCCCCCTTGCCCCCGCCCCATTCACTGACCAAGCAACACTTTTTCCACCACATCGACATGGGCGGAGGACTCTGTGCACCCATGGGACTGCAGATGGAAAGCTTCGAGCTCCGCATGCGGTACTCAAGCAACTTTCTCCTCTCTGTGGGCGAAATTGAGCTGCTTCATTTACCTCGGTGGGGAAGGGGGATGACTGGGAATGGGGAATGCAGGATGCAGGCTGCAGGATACAAGTGCAGCTCCGTCGGGGCAACAGGCAAACAAACAAGTCGAGTTTTCGGCTCTGGCTAGACGTGGACTAACACACTTCTCCCCACACATCCGGAACACACTCGTCAGCGCTTCCGTGGCCGAGTGTTTGATTAGAAAAGTTTACAGAAAAGTTGCTTAAAAGATTTGAGCCAGAACCAACTGCAGTTTACCGTCTTGTCTCTTGTGGTCAATATTTGCGCTAGACACGTTGGCATGTCCTGTTCATAAATGCCAGGCCCAGGCCCAGGAATTAACTGAACGTTCAAAAATGTCCCACATTTATCCCCGGTCTATGGTAAACGCAGAGTGGTTGTGAAAACCAAGCAGGACCCGTCTCAATGGCAGGCTTAAATGTCAAGCGTCCGTGTCTGATGCTGGCCATGGATGCTTCCTGTCCTTCCGGGCCTGCATGTCCTTCTAACCCGTTACTGTGACCTCTCCTTCCGTATTTGGTATGCACAGAAAGAAAAAGGAATGAGTGTGGGCCTTGGGGAAATGTTGTTTATTATTCAGAGACGGGGCTAAGAGGTAAAAACAAAATGGATAAAAGTTTAAATAATGGTGAGAAGCTCATATGCTATATTTAACTTGAAAAAATTATTTTATACATTTAAACAATTTGCAGTGCAGTACGTATTAAAATGCATGACCGCAACACATTTCTCAACAGAAAAATCCCTTCTCCTCGTTGTATCCTTTGCCTTAAAAGTGTTAAAATGTTGATTGTCCTTTTTTGTCGGCGCCTCATGTGTCTGTGTCTGCGGGTGTGCGTGTGTCTGCCACAGTGTGCGTGCTAAGTGTTGGTGCTCTGCAACGCCTTCAGCCGGGCCCTCCTTCCGCTCGCACCCGCTCCCTTTGTCTGCGTCTCGTGCGTGTCACAAATAAATTTTTAAGTAGCATTTGTGTTGATTGCCTTGAAAAAGGACACGGGAAAATCCCTTGGCCCTCAGTGCTCAGCCATCAGGCCAAGGACCAAATGGAAGCCATCCCCAAAACCGAACCCAAACTGAAACCCGCGACGCAGTTCGTCTCATTTTACGGTTTCGGCTTAGCCTCTCGACAACTGCCGCCCGCTGAAGTGCGCTTGATTTTCACATTATTTTCCTCTGATGGCTTTTCTTTTTGTCCGTCCCTGCTTTTCTTTTCGAGTGGATCTCGTTCTTCTGCCTGGTTAACAAATTAAGTGCGGTGAAATGTCACTCGGATTTGCGACAAATTAAAATGGCGTAAATGGAGATGTTGCCTCGCCTTTTAACAGGTTTGTGGTTTGCACTGATTGGCTTCGGTTGTGAAATTGATAAACAGAAAGCAATGTTTTTATATACCAGAAAGGGTGGGTCTAAATTGAAAGGGAATGTAATAGAATGGTCAAAGGTTAACATTTAAGTTGTGATGACAAACCCTGCTACATATAAGATTAAAAGATACTATTTTTATTTAAAAAGCATATAACAAAATGTTGTCATTAAGCATAATATAAAGTTACTTAGAAATCTTTAAATCCAATTGACGCAAAGAAATTACTCATCAGGCACATTTTAGGATTAACAGCCTCTGTAAGACAATAGAAAATCGAAGGATGTTGATTTTCTGTTGTCTAACATTCTCAAAGAGAGCGATTGTCTGTCTCTTAATTTCTCTCTTAATGCTTCTCTTTGCCGAAAGCCAACTGTTAGCCGTCCTTTAACAGCCTTAAAAACGAAATTTCGGCTCCTCTGCAGATAAAGAGAGGCCAGCTAGCCAACAGCAGCCGAAGTTAAGGCAGCATCCTATCCACAGGATTTGGAAATCCAACCACGGCGGCCACTTCTTCAGTTGTTGTTGGACCTCTAGAGCGATTCGTTGTGCGACGGCTGAAAAATTCGGGAAAAGCATTGGCAAAGAGAGAGGAACAGGACTCACCATTAAGGAAAGAGGGAGAGGAAGAGAGACGCTGTTTTTTGGTGGGCTCGGTTAAACAAAAGAAAGTCTTGCTGTTAAAAGCGACGACAGACGAACCAAGTAAGTGTGTGTGTCTGGCGTGCTTGTGTGAGTGCAGACAATGCAAACGGGGCGCATTAGCAACGTTGTCCTGCCGTTTTTGCTGCCTGTTAATTTGCATGTGCGCGGGTTCATGGATATCTCCTTGTGATTTCTCCCACCTTGTGGTTTTTCCCTTCCGCACTTGCAATTTTTTCCGCATATTTTTTGTTACAAACTAAACCATGGGCAGAGCTGTCGAAGCATATGTTTGTTTTTATTTTGATTTTGGTCTTCAGTTTTCCACCCACATAACCGTATTTGCTAATTAGGTGAGGGGTACACACGTAAGGCTGAAAAAGTCAGAGCTGCTGATGGACAACGCGGCGTATGAGAGTTAAGTGGAAGAAACTGACAACTCCGCGTCATGTTTATGTATGAAGGGAATGGGAGTAGGGGGACTTTCGGGTGGCTTTACCAAATGGGAGGACTATGGAAATATATTCACACATTCGTAGCCAGAGGGCACAGCAGGTGACTGTCAACATATGCCAACATATGCGGGAACCAACACCCGTAATAAATCCCGAATGAGAAAAAAGCCCACGAGAAAAGCTAAATAAAGGCGGTGGATTTCGTGCAATAACTTTTATTAATATTCCGCTTAGGTTCACCAACAGACTCCAGACTCTCAACTTTAATCCAAAACGGAAGTGGAAGCGCTACCCACTTCCGGTCCACTTTGTTTCCGCGACCAAAATAGACAGAAGCCATAAGAAATGCCAAAGAGCTCTAAAAAAACATTGCAGGACTGGTGCGATTTCAAACTTCAATATCACAGCAGACAAAGTTTTCGACCTTGGTATTTGTCTGGCAGAATTAAGAGACGAGAGACAGGAAATAGGGAAACACAGTTTTACTTTGTGCTGTCTCATCAGTGTGCGTGTGTGTGTGCTGGGGTCGGCTCAATATGTGTGGGTGACTCCCAGCAAATGGATTTCTACGTGACAAATCTTTATTTAATTTCAAAAATGCGAAATAAACTTTGACGTCTGTTGAGATTTATGTGAAGGCAATATAAATGCGTCGCCCAATCCCTGATCCTTGAGGATGCAGTGGAGTGGGGCCGACTGTTTTGTAAAAGTTTTGACTGCCTTGACGTTTTAGTTTTAGCAACAGAATCTTTAAGTAATAACACCCAGACCAAGACTGGCAAAAACTTTTCCCCGCCCAACTTTTGCGCTAAATGCAAAAGGGAAGTGGCAAAATCTGGGTAACTTGTTTTAAACTTAAGTGTAGGCAATTTGAATTCCAATTTTAAAGAGGCGAATTGTGTTTAAGGAAACTGTTTCCCGAACGCTGTTAATTATTAACTTTGCCTTTACTCTCAGTTATTTCGTCCTTTTACGGCGAGCTGTTATTACATTCTCAGACGCAATTCGCACTGCCGTAAACAAGGCGATAACTTCCTCTCGAAAGGACCATGAAATTAAAATGAAATGGCCAGCACGAAGGGCATCGAAAGCGTTAGTTGCCATCGAATAAACAAATTGATGATGAATAAACATTTTGTCGAGCATTCCAGCAGACTTTTTCCCTCTGGCACATTTCTTATTTACTTCACTGCAGTTTGCAGTTAATTTGTAGCAACAACACGGCTTCCGTTCTCCCATTTCCTGTCGCTCCACTTCCCTTTCCGGCTCTCCGCCCCTTCCTCACTCCCCTCTGGCCCGCTACCAAATGACCAAACAAGGAAATTGGCTACCCAAATGCTACTTGGTCCACAGGACCTTAATGATTGCAGTGCCAATTAAGCTGCGAAAATTCAAACCGAACTGTCGAGACATTTAAGTCGCTGAAATGACCAAATTATGCAACATTTTACGAGGCTGGGAAAACTGGGAAATCATTAAAGTTGTTGCTGCTTTTAATTTTAACATCAATTATCTTAAGTAAAAGATAGACAAATATAGGAGGTGCCACAGAGAAATTATTTTAGTTTTGGCCTTTTAGGACATTTTAAAGTATGCAGTAAAACAAAAAACGTAGGACCCAAAACAAAGTCACACATATTTTTGAATTTCTACTTACATAGACCGACTTTAGGTTTGGAAAACATTTTAAAAAGCTATAAAAAACGTCTGAAAATAATTGTAAAATGCATAACAGCTAAAACTCTCTGGTTTTTAATTAAATTGACAAAAAGCTAAAAAGCCTTACCAGTTTGGTGCTCTGGGGGCTGAAGACCATCAATCAAACCGCCAACGCTCAACAGTTTTTAATGCAGCCACAGAAAAAAGGCGTTCCACTGTCGCCTCATTATCACCGAAAAACAGAACTGAAACAGACCGAAACGGAAGAAAAGAAGTCTTAGAGCGTCAAAATTGGGCGAAAGTGGGAGGCGGGAAAGGGATAACCAGGATAACTGAGGATTGCCAGGACAACGGGCTAAGCCCACAGCAAGATTAATTAAGTCCGCGTAGGCTGCAACAGCAGCAAGAAAAACAACAAAAACAACAATAACAAGAACAAACAATGGCAACAGCTTATGCCCACGCCCACCAAGTGCGTGCCCCCGCCCCCGCCCCCAGCACATCCTTGCCTTATCCTTTGTAGCATACTTTTTGGCGTCGCGTGAGAAATTAAAATTTCAAAGCGAAGCGTGTTGCCGCATAAGCAGGTTGTGTGCCTGTCTGTGTGCCGGTGTGGGTGTGTGTGTTGCCGTATTTACTTGCCCAAGAACAATAAAAACAACATCTGAAAACTGAGAAAAGAGGAAAACATCAAAAATAACAAAAACAAAACGTAAACAAAGGCAAATAAGCAGGAAGCAGCTCGTCGACGCAATTTTCTCCTTCGCCTTCCGTAACAAGCGCGGTGTCAACAATGCATAAGGCTAAGGCGATCCTGTCCAGGACGAGGGCTATCCAAAAGCTGTGACTACATAGAAGCTTATGACAAAAAATAATCTCAAATTTAATTTGATCGTACTAGAAAATACCCCTTTGGTGCCTTAAAGTAAAGTTATTAAAATATTTTATTTCCTGTTCTATTATAGGCATCGTTTTAAATAATCCTCCAAAAAAACACCTAATATTTGACAGTTCATATGGTTTTTTAGTTTAATTTAATTTTGTGTCCTTTAATTTTGACCATTTTTCAAAAAGCTTATAGTTGTATTCACAATTTTATGTATTATGATTTGGACAAAAAATTAATTTGAATCGGATTTAATAAAATTCTTTAATCAAACTGGGATACTAATCTATTTCCACTCGGTAGTATGTAAATGCAGCAATTAACGTTCACCTGACCGACCCCAAGTGATCGCAAACGGTGACTGCTCCACACCACAGCTTCATATATTGTCCTGGCAACCCTGGAGCACCCCTTCACCCACACAAACGCACTCGCACACGTACCCACACTTGGACGCCTCTCTCTCTGTTAATGAGTTCCGCCTTGACGCTGATGAGGATGTAGAATGTAGGATGTGGGATGTTGAATGTTGAATGTTGGGGGATGATGAGCTTGTTGCTCTGCGACAATAAACATGTTGAATGTCAAGAGTGCACAG
Source organism: Drosophila subpulchrella (assembly GCF_014743375.2). Classification (NCBI taxonomy): domain Eukaryota; kingdom Metazoa; phylum Arthropoda; class Insecta; order Diptera; family Drosophilidae; genus Drosophila; species Drosophila subpulchrella. The sequence continues at coordinate 1,659,397 of NC_050610.1, forward strand.
CCCACGCGTGTGTGTGCGGGATATACATATGCGTATTTTAATGTGTTTTTCGCGCCATCTCTCTTCATAATTAAATATGTTAGTTAAATGATGACACCAGAGAGATGCTCCCTCAAATTGTTCTTTTCCGTCTGGTCCTCTCTGAGCCCAAACACAATTGCGGTTTCTGCGGTGCGGACCTACGCGCACTCACACACATGTGGTCGGGGGTGGGTAATAAAAAACGCTTAAAAAGCCAAATTACTGCATTTGATAAAAACGACACCCCAAGGATTAGCCACAAGTCTGGGAAAGTGGGGAGAACTAAAACGAATTTTCTCGCTTCCTGGGCACTCATGCAAACGGTGGCCCCAAAAAGGTTGACCTTCATTGGGAGCATTGAAATTTTCCAGCTCCCTTACTCGAACTCATCCTCCATTTCCCTTTTTCAACTTGGCCAACTCCAATTAGCCCTAAAATGGATTTGTGTTACGCACAAACTACAATACATCTACCTCTGAGATTTGAGGCGGCTCTTAGGGTTCATTTTCCTGTCAGCTCTCTCGAATGATTTTCCATTTTCCGTTGCCCAATTTCCCTGACTTTCTGTTGATTTTACGCTACTTTGTCGCATTTTCGGCGGACAGAAAACATTTCATTTTAATATCCTGCCAAGGAAGTTGGGAAAACTGAACCAACTTTTGCTGATAAGGGTTGGCGGGGAAACGGAGTGTTTGGGGGAAAACGCTGAAATATTTATGAGACTCGCACACAAACAACGGCGATTCATGTGTGCTTGTGTTAATGTATGTGTAATGAGTTTGGCAAGTGTTGAAATCTGCATTTAAGGCAGCCTTTGTATCGCATTTGCGATTCATTTCCTCAGTTTTTTCTCCTTTTTGGATACCCAGGAACAGGAGGGTAGTATATTCCTTATGCAATCACTAAAAATAAATTTAAAAGTCTTTTTAATTTTTGTTCATACGTTTAAGCGCGTCTTTAAAGAACATATTTAATTACTTTAGGAAAACTTAAATTCCTAATCTGCTTCGAATTTATTTAAATAAAATCTACGTCCAGCATAAATCGCCTGGAGCTTTATCAAATCGCAATACTTCTATCTTAGTAAATAAGGATATAGGAAAGAGCTGAACAAGTAGTTCTATTAAACAAAGACATAGCCAAGATCTTAATTTCCATCTATATTCATGCGAAAACAACTGTGAGATAATCTCACATGAAAGTAGTTTAGATAAAGCAACTTGCACACACTGCTCTCCAAATTGAATTAAGGAAGCACACACATCATCATGATGTAGCTGTCATTTAGTTTTAATGCGATTACTTGCAACCACAACTAACTGGATTACATCTCTCCCTCTTGCAGTTAACCACTAGCCAGTCTGGAGGGAGTTGCCAGGACAGCATTTGAGAAGCAGCAACGCAACATGGACCTGCCGTCGATGGTGCAGCGTTCGGGAGACACGCTCATCGTGCGCAGCGTGGTCAGCGGAAATCAGTTGTACACGGAGCAGGGTGGCCATGGCCACCAGCCCACCGGCAACGCGGGACTCGTCTCGAGCCACTCGAGCGGCAGCACGGCTGCCTCACAGGCGGGCTCATCGCTCCTGGAGCGACATGTGGAGCGCTTCCGCCTGCAGCAGCTGCTGCAACAGCAGCAACAGGCGGCGGCAGCAGTTGCCGTTGTGAACAGCGTGCAACAGCAGCAACAGCAACAGCAGCAACAGCAGCAGCAGCAACAGGCCGTCATCGGCATGGATGCCAAAGAGGAGGGCCTGCCGCAGTGCAAGATCAAGCGGAACTACAGCTGCAACCACTGTGCGTACTTCACGCAGAATCCGCGCTACCACTTGACCCACCTGCGGGACGTGCACGGCGAGAAGATAGTGATCAACAAGTGCAAGCTGTGCCTCTACGCCTCGCGGCACTTCCAGAAGCTGGTGCGGCACATGAAGATGGTGCACGGCTGCACGGACGGCATCCCCAGTGGTCATGGTCAGGCCAGGGGCAAGCGGGGCATGAGCCGGGAGGCGCGAAAGCGGCGGCTGGAGGAGAGTGTGGGCGTGATGGGGGGCCAGAGCCTGACCGTGGCCGTGCCCGATGTGCCCACCCTGGAGCAGGTGAAGCGGGAGCTCCTGCTGCAGGAGGAGAAGCTGCAGCGCGACATACAGGCCTTCAACCAGCGGCAACGCGAGGAGCAGCAGCGGGAACTGGAGCTGGTGGCCTCCAGTGCGTATGACCGACAAATGCAGGTCCTGCGCGACTACGAGCGCCAGTCGCCCGCCGAGCCGCCCACCCCCTCGCCCACCAGTGGCTCGGCCACGCCCCCCTCCAACGGGGAGGAGCCCCAGAACCGCCTGCTCAAGTGCAGTGCCTGCGAGTTCACCACCCTCTACCGCACCCAGCTGCGGTCCCACGAGCTGGCCGAGCACGGCAAGACCAAGTTCTTCCGCTGCGACAAGTGCAGCTATGTGACCCACATCAAGGCGCGCTTCAGCAAGCACGTCAAGTACCACTCCATGCCGATGATCAAGTGCGTCACCTGCGACTTCCGCACGCCCTACAAGTGGAACCTGGACAGGCACATGAAGAACCACGGCGGAGCGGGCGCCTTCAAGTGTGCCGCCTGCGACTTCACCGCCGACATCAAGCAATCCCTAACGGTTCACGAGATGAACCACCACGTGCCGCCGGTGGGCAATGCGGGCTCCATTTGGCCGCGACGCCAGAACAAAGTGGGGGCGAGCGAGATGTGCGAGGACTTCCTCAGCGACTCGGCCGAGCTGGAGGATCAGTATAATAACAACAATGTGGACGATGAACTGGACGGCGTCGAGGATCCCGACGAGCCGATGAGCGGTGGCGAGGAGCAGCCGATGCACCACCACCACTACGGCAAACGGAGCAAGTACGACGAGGAGGAGGAGCCCACGGATCTGTCGCAGAAGGGCGGCTGCTCCTCGGACACTTCCAGCGTGGGCACCCCCACACCAAGGGCCCAGCGACCAGTGCCCACTCTCATCCCGATCAGCAAGGGAGCCAAAGAGTGAGTAACATGATTCTAAACCCAATTTAAACTGCGATTGTTGGTCTTCAAGGCGAAATCGCGAATTCTTCAGATCAGGGAAATCAAATTAATAATTATAGCCAAATGAATTATCATTGAGTTTTAATTTTGAATACTATTGGGATAATATCAAATCTGTCATAAGCTAACTTTAGAAAATCCAATTAAATTTACTTTCTTACTTATTAACTCCTTGATTAATTAATATTTAGATGATATTCGATGAAAATCTCTTTATTTTAATCATAGTCTAAAGTATAAAGTATATATAATATATATGTTAAATAAAAAACCAACTAAAATTTTTGTCTCGCACCACTCAGCGTATTGAACCTGTCGAAGGAGACGAATGCCTCACGCAGCTCCCTCACGGAAATCGCGTCCTTGTTCTTCAACGAGAAGCAGATCTCGGAGATGCTGGACAAGTCGGATGTGCCGCAACTCTCGCCGGCGACGACGGTGGCCTCCCAGAACTCGACGCGCAGCCAGATGACCAAGAGGTCCAGCTTCCTGGACAAACTGAAGACGGGGGCGCAGCACGAGAACCTGGTGTGCCAGTGCGGCCATGTGGCCAAGTGCCTCTCCGAGTCGATCATACACGGCAAGAGCTGCCACGCCTCGGCGGTGATCATTGACGACGACGATGCTGGTCTGCACGAGGATGACGCCGACGACAGGCTGGAAATCGACGAGGACGACGAGGACCACCACTCCCATTCGGCCCTGAATCTCAGTGTGACCGGCTCCACGCGATGCCAGCACTGCCGCCACCGCTGCAAGTCCTCCACGGACCTGCTGCACCACCTGAAGCAGTGCGTCGAGGCCATCCGCTGCGCCAACGAGATGTACGACTCGAACTCCGGGGAGAGCGGCGACCGGCGGCCGGACTCGCAGAGCCTCCAGCAGCAGGCGGCCGTCCAGCAGCAGAGGGTTTGCATCTGGAACAAGGCCACCAAGGAGATCGTCGCCGCCGCAGCGGCCGCATCCTTGCAGCAGGAGAACAGCAGCCACAGCCTGGTCAAGTCCCCGGCCGGAAGTCAGGCGGCCAGCAACGAGGAGAACAGCTACTACGGCGTGGAAACGGCGCCCGGCTACGGCGAGGTAAGTCCGGAGTCCACTAAGCACAGATCCTACGGCAGAAAGTACGAGTTTCCCATTTTTAAGTTTAAATCAGAATCATTGTATTTAAGAAATCACTAAGAAGTGATTGTCTGTGTGAATGTAGCGGAATAATCATATATAATTGTAGCTCATTTTTTATTGCAATTTTTAGAAGCCTAAACGGAAAGTTAGTATACACAGAGAAAGATATGGATAAGATAGGATGATCATTTTGATGAAATAAAGTATTTAATCTATCTGGATACAGGGCGTAGCATCTTCGCCATCTTCCTTTCTGCTCTCTTTTTCTATTTTCGAGAGTTTTATATATTGCGGTCTCGCAGAGTTAATCTAGGAGATAATTTTCGAAGAGATGATATCCGGAAATAACATTCCTTTATGTAAAATTTACAATATTTAAAGGTAAAATTAATACTTAATAAATTTACAATGCGAATATCAAAATGATCCTCCTGTGTTTTAATTTGTTTTTGTGTAGGATAAAGGATAATTCAGATCTCAGAGTAATGAAAACAGTTAAATTTACTTCCATTGCTTTCTCGAATCATTTTCAAAAATATATATATTAGAAAAATATTCTGTATTGAATTCGTTTTCGAATTAGTACTCCTACAGGCAGCTGCAAAGATATAAGTCCATTTTTTATTTGGGTCCGTTAGGATTAGGCATTATTTTGTTGAACCCCTCGACCCCAGCACGAGCATATGCCACGTCAAAATGAAATTTGACTCTTTCACGCACTGCAGGTAACCAAAAAGATGACACCCGAGGAGGAGGCCGCCAACTCGTCCCTGAAGAAGGTGTACAAGTGCCCGCACTGCAGCTTCTGGGCCTCCACGGCCTCCCGCTTCCACGTGCACATCGTGGGCCACCTGAACAAGAAGCCCTTCGAGTGCTCCCTCTGCTCGTACCGCTCCAACTGGCGCTGGGACATCACGAAGCACATCCGCTTGAAGACGATCCGCGATCCCTCGCACAAGACGGCCAAGGTCCTGATGAACGACGAGACGGGCCGCCGGAACTACACCAAGTACAACAAGTACATCACCCTGATGAAGGTGACCGAGGAGGATGGCGACCCCAAGCTGATGAAGTCCGGCGAGATGACCCCCAACCAGGTGGCCTCGCTGGCCTTCCTCAAGGACTACGCGAAGGTGGGCTCGGTCACCGGGCAGGACATCACCCTGGAACCGGTGCTGCCGACCAAGCCGAATGTACTGGACGACGCCCACCTGGCGGACAACCTCATCCGGATCCCCCTGCTGGCCACCATGATGAATGCCGCCATGGCCCAGCAGCAGCACCAGCAGCAGCAGCAGAAGGAGCACCAGTCCACGATGATCACGCCCTCGGTGACCATTTCGCCTGTGAAGCGATCGAGTCAGGGATCTTCGGTGCAGGGCAAGCCCAGTGACGACCTGATCACCGAGGTGCACCAGGAGGGCAATGAGAAGAGGACGGTCTACCGATGCCGCAAGTGCAACTTTGGGTGAGTTCGTAAGGGAGTTTTTAAGGTCCCTTCTCAATGTTACACAGAAATATTAAATTTACTCAGATTGAACACCTGGCTTAATTCTCTGGTAATCAATGGTTTACTCCTTTCAACAGCCACCCAAACCGCGATGCCGTACTGGCGCACGTGAAGATCCACTACCAGGACGCCAGCTACCCGAAGGCCAGCTCGGCCAACTCCGGCACCTCGCCGCTGCAGGTCTCCGTGGGCGGGAACCAGCAGTTCTACATGAACAAGGTCTTCGCCGCCATGTGCCTGTCGCAGACCCAGTCGCAGTCGTCGCCCAACTCCGGCGCCGCCGGGACGAGTCCGGCCATCTCGGCCGGACTGCTGCAGCGGGCCATCCAGGAGGCCCACTCGCCGACGCCCAACGCCAGCGCTCTGAGCGGACTTGCTTTGGCGTTGGCGGGCGGAAAGCCACAAGCCAATACGACGAAAGCCAGTGCCGCCTCCATTTTAGAGCACGGTGAGCAGAAAGCGAGTCAAAACGAGGCAAGTGCCGACAGTCTGACGTCGCCGAACACCACCACCTCCAGTAGAACCACCAAAGCCACCACTAGCACCACCAAAGACACCGCCAGATCGCTGCAGGATCTGCTCACCTCACCGCGCAGTGCCAGAAATGGAAATCATCCCTCTAACGCTAACAGTAACTCGGTTGTGGGAAATGGACTCCGGCAGGATGCCGCCTACGTCGCCTCATCCACCAATACCACACCACCACCACCACAACCCACCAACTCAGTCAGCAAGCCCAATGCATCGCCTTTGCCAGTAACTACCACTCCTACTCCTTTTTCTACTGCCACACCATCACCACCAGCTCTTTCAAAGTCCCTGGCTCATCAACTGGGTGCGGGTAGCCACAGCTCATCCTCATCCCACCACAATGACCATCCTCCACTCATAGCCGGTGAAGGTTTCCACCTGGCGGCGGGTCTAACCCATGCCCACACCATAAACACTAACACGAAAGCCAAACCCAACTCCAACTCCTTTCCCTCGTCATCGTCGTCGTCGTCGTCATCATCGTCTTCTGTGGCCTCCACTTCATCGGCCGCCGGCTCTGCGTCCGCCTCCGCGTCCTCCTCCGCCACATCGTCGCCACCGCCGCCGGCAGCCTCGTCTTCCTACCTGGCTGCGATGGCGCCGCAGCAGCAGGTGCCGCCTGCCGTGCAGATGCCGCATCCGCAGACGAGGTTCCATAGCCATAGTCCAGGTAGTCCCAGCCTCCTGTCCATGGCCGATGGCGATCGACGCGACCCGTCGCCGTATCGCTGCGGCCACTGCCACCAGGTCTCGAATTGGAAGCATGTCATCCAGGTATGGCCCAGTGCACTTTAATGGAATTGTGTTTTGTCCCATTGAAAAACCGAAACGAGCCGCCAATCCCCGAAAGTTTCGTTTTTACCCGAAATCTTCCAAGAAGCCTGAACCTCTTAGGGGTCTTGAAAGTAGGACTAGACTCTAGAACGGGGCAGATCTGTGGTTTAATTTGTTAAAACAAGTTTTGTAGTTTGTTTTGCGACTAAATTATTTTGATATAATTTGAAACTTATTGAAAATTATTACATCAATTTCGATCAAGTGGCTTAAAGTTCAACATTACACTAAAAAAAGAATGAGATTAATGATTGATGATTAAAGAAAAACCTTTCTTCTGTTTAATAAATATTCTCATTAAGTTTTTCTTTTAAGAGGAACTTTAGGTAAAGTAAATAATATTTGGTAATAATTCAGCTTTTAAAAACAAGGCTTGTCAGAACACTCGGAATCATAATTATTTATAAATCTGATTACACATGAATCTCTGATTCAGCCTTATTCTAAAATAGAAAGTAGTAGAAATGCCGTCATAAAAACGTATTATAGCTTAGCACTCAATTGAGACAATTTGCAGTCCCCGATCCGACACCTTCCGACCCCCATATCACCACTCCATCTGTGTCCGTAGTCCCTGCGCTGCGCTGGTAAATATGCAAAGTCTATTTTGTAAACCCCCTTTATTACCCCGATTTTGACTGTTTAAATGTGTGGTGTCTGGTCTTGCTTTTGTTGTACTCTATATGATAAACGATTATTAACTATAAGAAAATCATTGGTGAAAGTCTTGCTTGCTCTCTATTTACCTCTCGAACTAAATGTAATCCATAAATCCAAAATCATGAAAAAACAAACCCATGACACCATGAAAAATATAAAACAAAGCTAACCTTAAAGGGATTCCCATTACGGTGCGAGGGTTTTCGATTGGGCTAAGCTCATGGTTATACTCCCTGAAAAGGGTACACACAACACATACACACTCACACACACATACATATATACACATTAAAACAGAAGGACACTTGATGAATGCGATTAACCCATTCGAGGCCGTACTAATTGTTGACCTTTTCTTCTGATTTTTCGCAAACAGCGGCATTGTCGCTTAAAGCATTCCGGGGATATTCGGATCGAGACCCTTGAGCGAGGAGCCAGTGTCTCGGCGAACGCACCACCCATCTACCGACCCCTGGGAGCAGGTGCCACCAACGAATCCCAGTCCCACATCCCGTCGAACCCCACCAGCAACATCCTGAAGACCGGCAGCAACCCGAATGCCAGCAGCAACACCAGCGCCCAGCTGCTGATGACCACCAAGCAGCTGGAGCAGCTCCTCCACTCCCCGCTCTCCGCCAGCGCCGCCGCGGTGGTGAATGCGGCCAACACCCAGCAGGACATCCAGGCGGCGGCGGCCTACTGGGCCGCAGCCTGCAAGGCGGTGGTGGCCAGCAGCAGTGCCGAGGAGCTAATCCAACTGCAGCAGAACGACCAGATCGAGATCACCCGGCTGCCCTCGGCGGCGGAGCACCCCGGTTCCGGTGCCAGCAACACCAAGAGCAAGCAGCAGAAGTGCCCGGTGTGTCCCTACATCTCGGAGAGCAAGTCCCAGATGAACTACCACGTGTCGCTGCACAAGCCCACGCAGTACGAGTGTCGGCTGTGCACGTTTGTCTGTGCCAAGAAGCAGCACCTGAGCAGCCACATGAGGAGTGTCCACCAGCAGCAAATGTCCGCACCGGGAGCTGCCGGAGGAGGGGCAACCGGAGGTGGAGCAGCTGCCTCCCTGGGTCTGGACTTCAGTGTGGCCCTCCAGTTGGCCGCGGCTGCCAAGCAGGTGCAACAACTGCCCGCCTCCACGCCACTCTCCATCGATTTGTCCCAGGTCCAGCTGGACGCCGCCTCGGATGCGGAGCTCAATCACCAGCAACTGCCGCCGGAGTACCAGTACAAGCTGATCAGCTACTGCCCCAGGTGTCCGGCTCGCTTTGCCCAGAAGCACAATGACGAGCGCAACGCCAAGCAGGAGCTGGAGCAGCATTTGCTGGCCCACAGCGACCAGGAGCCGGAGGACCAGGAACAGGGCTATGTGTGCACCTACTGCGAGTATCGCACGGCCGAGGAGACCTTGCTCCAGCTGCACCGGGCCGTGCACATGTCCCACTACCAGGAGAAGTGCCAGCAGCTGTACAAGAACTGCAAGGAGGATGTCGAGTACCCGGCCCCCAAGCTGCTGCAGCTGACCGGCCCGGAGACCATCTGGGTGGTAGACAATGAGCTGAGCCTACAGCTCCTGCAGCAGAACACCGGCGGTGGAGTAAGCTCCTCCACCGGAAGCTTTGATAACCAGAACTCCCTGCTGAAGAAGCAGCTGGAATCGGGCAATGGACCCTTGGTGACCATTCCGCGGGATACGTCAGTGTCCAAAAACGAGGGCGAAACCCCCGAGGAGGATGAAGAGCGACGCAGCAGCTCCACGCCGTCGACCAGCGCCTCGGTGGCCACCAGTGATTTGGCGGCGGATGCCAGCAGTGATGCTGGATCCGTGGACATGCCCCAGTCGGTTCCGGCGCCGGAACGCTGTCTCCACTGTCCGTTTGAGACCCAGCAACACGAGGAGCTGCTGCAGCATCTCCAAAAGCACGCGTGCGTGAATCCTCCGCCACCGAACTCCCAGCAATGTGCCCACTGTGATTACAATACCAGCGAGGAATCGGAAATGGAGGAGCACACGGCTCTGCACTTCAATGCCAGTGAGAAACTGAAATCCGTGGAGTTCTACACCTGCTACGATCAGCTCGAGATCAGTGTGGAGCGGGAGCCAGAGGAAAACGGGGAGTCCAAGGACGAGCAAACCGAGCACAACAACAACCAGGACAATGTAGTGAATGCCAATGTGCAGCAGGAGCAGAATAGACCAGATGAAGAGCCAGCTGACGAGGCGACGGAGGAGCCGCTGGCCAAGAAGCCCAGCACCAAGTTGATTCTGTACAAGAACGAGGGCGGCTTGAGTGTGAAGTCCCCTCAGGAGGAAGCCACCTTGGAGTCGCAGAAGAGCGAGAACATCAGCGATCGGCTGCGCCGAAGGATCCTCCGTGGAAGCGCCAACCAGCCGGAGGACCCGCAGGCCCAGGAGCGACCCACTACACCGGACAAAATGATACTGGTCAATGCCAAGACGGGCAAAGTCATTTCCAGAAAGTAGACCTCCAAGGGTCGAACCTTTTATTAAATTTAATCACGTTACACCTAAGTTCATCATTTATTTAGCCCTAAGTGAGTTTTGGTTTTGTTAATACCTTGTTGTTGCTTATGTTTTCTTTTTTTGGGGTATGCGTTAGTGGAGTTCGGGATTCGTTTTAGGCACCTTTTAAGGATTTCTATTGTCACTAACACACACCCACATACACACACCTAGTTGGAACATGTTCCTGCACTTAAAACTTGTTTAAGCCCTAAGTTAGTCTTACGTACCCCTTATTTATAAAAAGAGAAAACAAAAATTCGAATATTTTACCTATGGGAAAACCCGGAATTCTTACTGTAATTACTTGATAGAACGGTGCAAATTGTAATTTAAATTAATTGTATTGTAAATTATCAGACAACTATAACGTACATTTAAAATTAGAACCCTTATATATTTAACATTGGCTAAATATGTAAAATGTTACACGAAAACCTAACCCAACCAGAGCAAGATCCAAAAGCGTTTCAAAGAAATCCACTTTGTATAGGAGAAAAAAGATAAATTCAAAATTAGGTCTTGCTTTAATTAGTTCGTTTAATTTTTTGAATGGGAACTGTGATTATTAATAAATGTAGATGCAACAAAAAAAGTGAACGCGTATATCATGCAAAGAATATGGTACTATATACATACTATATAAATCTATACATATATATTTACACACAGCTGCTGCAAAAACAGAAACACAATTTAAATGCAATTCAAAAATCAACAAATAGGGAAATTTTTGCAATATTTGCAATATTATTTTGTAAAAGTGCAGCACACGGTTAAAAATAGGTCTTAGTTCTTAGTTTCTACTACGGAATAATTATGTTCTAATCAGTACTACGATTGTTTTCAAGCAAACAGCGTCTTTGTAGCACAGTCTAGCACTGTGCAAACACTACAAACAAAATGTTATCATAAACTCTAAGCAAACGAAAAGAACACATGTGGAATAGCGGGGCCATATTTAAATAGTTTAAAGTAATGAAACATTAAAACAGAGCAAATCAAAACCAGAAATCGCCAGCGAGCGAAATTGTATACAGAAACTTACTTGGATATAACTGCAACCGCCTTTGATATGCATATATACATCTTATATCGATACCGATATCTATACACACAATATATACTATATATTAAATAGTCCTTAACATTGAACTACATTTAAACTTAAAGCTAGTGTAAATAACTTAGTTTTGTTTACTACGCACACGGCCACACACCACACTTACACACACACAAACACACACGAAGATTTACGGCATTAAATTACAACAGAGAAAATGTACAAAAAACAAATGTTAATAAAGAAATCAAATAAAAATACACAAGTTGCTTTACAATTTAACTTTTTCTTAATATCTTAAAAAAATCATCGAAAATTAATGTTTGAACAAAAATCACATATAATCGTTTTGTAGTTTTATACGCCATACAACTACTATATATAGCCGCAGAATTGAAAATCTGCCATTATGGTCTGATCGTAACGAGTGATACACCGATCGAAAGGTATCGCAAAAACTAAGAAGATTGCATACCAAGACTTTCGAAATATAGATTTGTTTGGGAGCAAATCCGGTGAAAAAGTAAAAGTAAAAATTTAGAAAATTGGAGCTGCTGGATACGGTGGGGATAAAAACCCCCGGCTGTTAAGCTTATTTTATTCTTACTGAGAATATAATAAATTTATGTATTCGGCACGCTAAAACAGAAAATTTACGAGTAGGTAAATAAATATTTACTGTTGCGGGCCGAAATCATAAATTTAATATAGTTTATTTATTTTATCGAATGCAATATCATTTTTCGTCACAATTGTTGATATGAGAAATTTTTGTTAAAGGCGCGTTCGCCACTACTTTTTACCTCGTTAAGAGGTGCTTTTGTTTGATTTAACAGTAGCAGGAAACGACAAAAAGAAGTAAGTGGTTATGTGGTAACCCTACTTATTCTGGGTGAAATCGTTTTTTAGATAACCATACAAAACTTAAAAATAAATTGAAAACAAATTATTATTTTGACCTGGGGTTTTAAAGATTTAAAAAAAAAACTAAAGAAACTAAAAAAACGACGAAAAAATATAATAGCACCACTTTTTTTAAAAATGCAGTTTACCTTAGCAATTTTACAATTAGGTAGCCCTTTTATTATGTAGCCGTATTTAACAATTAAGTCAGAGTTTTTTCAGATACTCTTTACACCCTTATTGATAGTTAATCAGGTCGGGTACCTAGTTATGGGGAAATTGGGCTCCAAAACTCATGAATTATTTCCAAACTGATCCCGAAATGATTTGAGGTGTTTTAGATTAACAGCATAAACAGACTTTAAAAACAAGGAAGAACGCTATAGTCGAGTACCTCGACTATCAGATACCCGTTACTCAGCTAAAATGACCAAAGAAAAATGGAGATATGCAGCAAAGCGAGGTTGAAATGCGCCACCTACCGGCGGTAGACAGATTTAAGCGTTGTGGGCGTTAGAGTGGGCGTGGCAAAGTTTTTTTTGGATCAATCGATAGGTATTGACAAGACCAATACATTTCAGTTAAAATTTTTTATCTAGCATGAATATTGTGGGCGCCACAGGCTTGGGCGGTTTGTGGGCGTTAGAGTGGGCGTGGCATATTCGCGTGACAAACTTGCGCTGCGCTCAAGCCTACGGAATCTAAATCTGAATTCCCATTTCTCTATCTTTGATATTTTCCGAGATATCTGCGTTCATATTTACGATTTTTTGAAGTTTGTGGGCGGTTTGTGGGCGTTCAAGTGGGCGTGGCAAACTTTTTTTTGAGTCAATCGATAGGTATTGATGAGAACAATACATTTCAATTAAAATTTTTATTCTAGCATGAAAACTGTAGGAGCCTCAGTTTTGGGCGGTTTGTGGGCGTTAGAGTGGGCGTGACACTCTGCTGAAACAAACTTGCGCTGCGTAAGAAGCTCAGGAATCTGCACGCCTAATCTCAATAGCCTAGCTCTTATAGTTTCCAAGATCTCAGCGTTCATCCGGACGGACAGACAGACGGACAGACGGAAATGGCTAGATCGACTCGGCTAGTGATCCCGATCAAGAATATATATACTTTATGGGGTCGGAAACGCCTTCTTCTGCCTGTTACATACTTTCCGACGAATCTAGTATACCCTTTTACTCTACGAGTAACGGGTATAAAAATCGAAGATTTCATCAAGATATGATCAAGCGAGTACACAAGTCATTTACATTGCTTCATGAGTACTTTCGAAATATATCTTTGCTATCCTGACGGTAATCCCGGCCAGATTATCTTTTTGAACCTACTTTAATATGGATAAACAAGCCCATGTCAATAGCTTGGACCGTGCACGACAAATGGCTGTTGCAGTACTATGTTTTTGGTTAATTATAATGTTAAAACAAGGAAGAACGCTATAGTCGATTACCTCGACTATCAGATACCCGTTACTCAGCTAAAGGGACCAAAGGAAAATGGAGATATGCAAGCAGCAAATGCGCCACCTACCGGCGGTAGACAGATTTAAGCGTTGTGGGCGTTAGAGTGGGCGTGGCAAAGTTTTTTTTAAATCAATCGATAGGTATTGACGAGACCAATACATTTCAGTTTAAATTTTTTATCTAGCACGAAAATTGTGGGCGCCACTGGCTTGGGCGGTTTGTGGGCGTTAGAGTGGGCGTGGCAAACTTTTTTTAGATCAATCGGTAGGTATTGATGAGAACAATACATTTCAGTTAAAATTTTTATTCTAGCATCAAAACTGTAGGATCCACAGTTTTGGGCGGTTTGTGGGCGTTAGAGTGGGCGTGGCACTCTTTTGAAATAAACTTGCGCTGCGCAGGAATCTCAGGAATCTGCATGCCAAATCCCAGTATTGTAGCTCTTATAGTTTTCGAGATCTCAGCGTTCATACGGACAGACGGACAGACGGACAGACGGACAGACGGACATGGCTAGATCGACTCGGCTAGTGATCCTGATCAAGAATATATATACTTTATGGGGTCGGAAACGCTTCCTTCTGCCTGTTACATACTTTCCGACGAATCTAGTATACCCTTTTACTCTACGAGTAACGGGTATAAAAATCATGAATTAATTCCAATTCGTGTAAGCTAAGCAATATCTAACATCTTCGTTCTGGTGCAAGAAAGACATAAGCGAAGGTTGGTAACTTCCTTAAAAAAAGCAAAGAATTATTTATTTTCAAGATGAGACCAGTTGCAACAACAACTTCTTTATAACGCCAAGTAAAAAATCCCGAGTTAAAACGTTGGAATACTGAATTGATTTGAGTGTTTGGTCCCATTTTCCGCTGAATCGAGTTGTAGCAACTCTTTCCCGTCTCTTTTTAACACGATGGTAGCTGTAGCGGAACCCCCTGTGTGAATAGAGTATAAAAAGTATAATTTTGGCCATTCACTAGAGCTGCAGTAATGGTATCGAGTATAAAAAATAACTTCATGCTTTTTGATTTAGTTTTTCAGCTCTCTACGGCCAATTTAGTGCTGCAAACATGTACAAACAACAAAAGTAATATTAAAAATAAATATATCGCTGCTACTTTAAAATTAACACAAAAATACATATGTATATGTTTGCACGCGAAATTTTGAAGTAATTACTGCCGGGGATGATAAAATAAAATATATTTACAAGCTTTTTTCGGCAGCAAAATATTTTAAAGTCGCATTATCGACAAAACACACTTTAATTTGCCGACAGTTTTATGCTTATTTGGAAGTAAATTAAAAGCTGAGTAATTAGCATATTATATTACCTTTTCAGCGACATATAGCACGTATCTGTAGTATTAGTTGTTTCGAAACTATAAGACTTTAAAATCGAGCTATTTTTTGTGTTTCCCGCCAAACTAGCGTGTTTTTCGAAAAGCCGCAGAGCAAAAGCTTCTTAATGCACCCATAAAATTCCCAAGACCCTAAAACCAAAAAGGGACTCATACAAACCCACATACAAAGGCACATACATTTTTATTTTGGAAAGTCCCTCAAAATCTTATTTTTGGAATAACTTCTGAACGGATCATTGTATTTTAACAAATGTCATTCGACGCATAAAAAACAAGACTAATAACCTGGGGCATTTGTCGCTACCAGCCCCAACAGCTCCAATTTTCTAAATTTTCACTTTTACACTTTCACCGCTTATTCTCCCAAACCAATTGAAATTATTAAAATCTTGGTAAGCAATCTTTTAAGCTTTTCCAATACCTTCTGGTGTATCACTCGGTATCTGACCATTACTATAGATATTCAATTCTTCGGCTATAATACGCCACCAAGCCGCTAGGGGCGCTATAGGTTATGAGTAACGGGTATTTAATAGTCGAGGCCATCGACTATAGCGTTTTCTCTTCTTCTTTTTATTTTACAAAGTTTTTAAACGTCCCAAAAACGGTCACACTTTAGAGCTGGTAATTAATGATAATAAACAGTAATAGATTGAAATCGAGACTAAAAATTTTTAAAATAATGTTGAAATGTTGTAATAAAATTCAAGAGACCACTCCGGAGAACGCGTGAATTGAGGAGATAAAAGCTGAATCGAAGATGGTGCTGATGGCTGTACCGCAAAGCGACAATTTGTCATGTTTAAAGGATTGGAAAACACGTTGGCATAAGTGTATTTTATCGGGAGGGGTATTCCTAAAAGGGGAGGAAATTAAATTAGAAGAATAAATAAAGACTTTACATTTTCAAACCAATTCAACTTATCTTTTTTTTATTTGCGTAAATAATAATAATATTTTTTGGTTTAGAAATTTGCAGGTTGTTTACTTAACTAGTTTACTAACTAGTTTACAATAGTTAAAGAGCGTTTTTTTTGACGTGTAACTTTTAAAATCGCAGTAGGTCTTTTAAAATAAAAATCAAATCAAATTACTGTTATTTACGGTTCTGGATACTTCATACATAAAGAAATCTAACAATTCGACGATTCTGATAGCTACATGCAAGGTTAAGCCACAGTTAAGCCAAGTTCGACAACCAAGTTCATAGGGATCCCTTGCGGTTGATCTTAAAAACTATTTATTATTCTATAACCAATTCGAAAAAGTAACAATTCGTATAAAAAAATTTCAGTGTATCAATCGATTGTTGCAAGAAAATCACTGATGCTGGCCCATTTCTGAAGACATCGATAGTATCGAATAAACACAGACCATTGTTCCACCTCTATCTTACCGAGTGGAAAGCAACAAAGTTTGGATGAAAGATTACAATTGAATTGCGATGCATTTACCCAAAATTCGACTGTAGCAGCCACCCGAAACGACAGAGAGCCAACGCAGATCACCCGGAGCCGCTGCCACATGGATACCAAGTCCAACGATGACTCGGCTGGCAGTGACTCGCTGGACAAATCTATGCAAATCAAGTGTGTGATGGTGGAGACGACGACGGGCGACGGAGACTCCAATGCGGACGCAATGCCCTCACCCGGGGATCTGGACAACTGCAGCAGGGATTCCGCTGCGGAATCGATGGGCAAGGGGTCGGAATCGGTACCGGGACCAGAGGCGGGAACTGGAAAGCAGGCGGATCACAAGACTGAAGCTGCGGCGGGGACGCGGGGCGAGGGCGACAGTCCGCAGAGCAGCCAATCCCCACCAGAACATCCGGCCAACAGCTCGCCCACATCCTCCTGCACTGCCTTCGAGACGAAAGTCAAGCTAATCTCACAGAACCTCAAGGAAACCACGCTGGCCGAGAGTTCCGGCGCATCAGTATCGGCATCCACGTCCGCCTCCAGCAGCAGCAGTCTTCTGGAGTCGCAGACGCCTAGCAATTCCACCACAGACACCGACTCCGCGTCGTCGGTCCGCGTGAAGAAGGTGCGCTTCCATCCGGACGTCAAGGAAAACGACGGCGGGAACTGGGTCAAGAAAAAGCGACGCTCCACGCAGACGAAACGGGCCTCCTCGCCCAGCGGAGCCAACTGTGATGGCATGGAGATGGACGGCGAGGCCGAGGAGGAGTACGAGGCCAATGACGACGAGGAGGAGGAGCCGGAGGAGGAGTTCGACCTGGCCAAGACAATCGCCGAGGCGGAGGACTACCTCAAGCAGCATCCGCTGACGTTTGTGCAGCGCGTCGAGCAGAACGGTGAGCGGCTGCAGGACGGACTGCTCAGCATCGAGGACATGCTAAACGAAGTCGGCGAGGAGGTGGTCACCGAGTACAACGACGAGGACTTCTTCAGGCGCATCAAGCCGGAGAACGGCATTGAACGCATACTGGGCAAGGAGACCAAGGCGGGCAAGGTAGGATTCCGCTGTAGTTTCCGAATCTTTTTCGAAAATTCCGTTAAAATTCAGCATTTCTCTTGAAAACATTCGTTATAACCAATATTTCTTACAGGTTGAATTCCTCTTGCGCTATGAGAACCAGGGCGGTCTTTTTTGGGAATCGGAGGAGTTCATTAAGCGTACATGTCCCTCTCTCCTCAAGGCCTACGAAAAGAATCGCGAACGACGTCAGCAACGTTTGGTATGCCCTTTTCCTACGTGTAACCACTTTCAATGTACGTTTGTAGACTCATCGATTGTATATTCCAGATGCACCATGTTGCCAAACGACAGAGCCTGCGACAGCGATACACGGATTTCTAGTAGCGGCTACTTAGGTATTAAGTTCTTAATTAGGTTCCACATAATTGTAACGTTTTTGTAAAATGAAGTAAATGATTTTCTTTTGTTGAACAAAAATAACTAAATCAGAAGATCTTTCCATTGTTGGGTGGTTAAGTATAGCTGTGCTACGCTGTTCCAATGCAAAGTTTGACCAAAAACACAAACAATTTGGTTTGAAAAATAATTTGACTATTACTCTATTTTATAGACCCCGATGTGAATAATCCTGGAGATTTGAAAGCAACCAGGCTTTTCGGTTACATTTTTGTTAGTAAAACCAGACAGTTGTAATATACAGTTTTTGAAAATATGTTTCACTGGGGAAACCACACAAAATTTACGTTGCCCTGTCAAGGGTTAAAGCAACTATCGCGTAGCAGCCCATCCCTAAGTGTGACCGCACGGGCGGCTAGTGTGACCGTCGCGCAGACAAACTGAAACTCAGTGCGACGACGGACGCGAAACCCAAAAATTAAAATTAATTTTATTAGAGCTCGGTGCGGAAGTCTGCCACATTTGCTGAGCCAGTGCGTCGCTAGAGATTTGCTTGCTATCTATCTGACCGCAGACCGAGTGTTTCCAAAAGATACAGCCAACCGAAGCCCGCTAACCAATCCTCGACTCGGAACAAAAGAGAAATTTTTTGCGTGGTCACCAGTCGTGGTTTGTTCGGGAATCGCCAAACACAAATTCCGGGGCCAGGCAGTAAAATGCAATAGCTAAGAGCCGGATCATAAACAAATTGGTTCGCAGCAGGTGAAAGTCGGAGTCCTGAGAGTCCAGGTAAGTGCACCTACAAATGCGGCCCCGCAACCCCCGCCTCCGCACTCACCCTTATTGCCCCGATTATATATCTCGATTTTGTGTACTTCATCCGCTTCCCCAAATGCGCAGATTACTTTTCGGGGGAGCAGGTCTGTGGGCTATATCGGCCACATATATTCCCAGCCGATCGGCTTTCCCTGCCATTATATAAGGCTTCCCCGTCCGATTCGCATATGTTATGATGTTGTTTACTGCACTTGTTTAGGTGCAGTGCGCCCTGCTCGAAATCCCCTTCTATAAATAGTTGCAGCAGTGCATTTTTTGTCAACCTCGGGCGATCTGCGTCTGATTTTGACGTTGATGTTGATTTTGTGGCAGGTCAGTTGTCCTGGCCCCCAGATATGCACACATGCTTCAAATCCTCCTAGTGCGTAGTTGCTCACAAAGAGAAATCGCCAGCGGATCCAATCCATCTGGTTCTGGTGAAGACGGCATTGTCTCCTCTTGAACTTGACGTTGACCGCTGGACTTTGTTTTTTTTTTACTTATTTGTCGACTGCGCGTGCTTTTGTTTGGTTCATTAACCCACATCATCGCCTCTCTTCTTGCAGGAGAAGAAGCGGCGGAAAAACTACGCCACAAACAAACAAAAACAGAGAGAGCGGAAATACCATTTCGTAGCAACTGCGCATCGTTTCGCAACGGATCCGAGAAATGCCGGAAGAAGAGCCACCACAAAAGCCCATGGAGGAGGAGGAGGATGAGGAGCACGATCAGGACCTCGACCCAGATCAGGAGCAGGATCAGCAGCCCCAGCTTCCGCAGGGCGAGGTCCCAAGTCAGCAGCAACAGCCGGAGGAGCACACACTCGACGAGCAGCCACAACAGCCGGCGGAGATAGTTGTGGTCCCCGAATTATCCGCCGAAGAGGCAAGTACTTCTAATCCCGAGCTCTTCCAATAACCAGTGAAGCGGCTTGTTATATTGATATTATTTATTTATCTTACAGATGCGCGCCCGTCGTCTTCGAACTTTGGCTGCCCGAAGTGGAATGCAGAGCGCCTTGACGCCCTTAGCTCCCACTCCTGACAAGGCGCCGCGGAAGCAGACCAATGTCTCCGGCGAATCTCGACTGGTGCGCGAGGCCACGCCTAGTGACAAGGAGGTGTCCTTGCCCACGCCCACTCCCACACCCGTTCCCGCGCCCGCCTGGTCGGAGCTTAGCGGCAAACCGGACATGGATGTGGAGATGAAGTCGGTGGCCTCGACTCCAGTGCAAGATGTCGAAATGACGCCAGCCCTCAGCCTGCCAGTTACCGAGGCCACCAAGAGAAGTGTACTGCAAAGCTGCAAGATCTCCGCTGATAATCATGAATTGGCCATCGAGTCGGTGGGTAGCCCCACCAAGAGTGCGAATGAGCAGAACGAGCAGCTGCTCTCCCGCCTGCTAAATGCCACCTGGAATGAGTACGGCAGTGGCTCCATAATATGCGCCCAGAGCGCCAGCTTCCTGGAACAGCAGCCCAGTCGCAGATTCGACTTTGAGTGCATTGTTTCCAATGTGCTCATGGAGGCGGCTCTCAAGATTTTCAACGATGAACTGAATGAAGGAGAGGGCGGTTCCGCCCTGACAGACGATAAGGAATTTTCCTCCGCTAAAAAAATAAAATCAGATGATACGGAGGTGCAGGAGATTCTGGCCAATGCAGTAGCCCCTGGTGGAACAGCCACCACCGAAGAAACCGCAGCAGGCGGAGCCCCTGGTCCAATGGAAACGACGAGTAGCGAGGCTGGAGGTGCCTGCGTGGCTCCACCGGTGCTTAGCATCGTAACCACCACCAAGCATCACGTGCTGCTCTACCTAATCCGTTGCTACCAGAACTATCAGACGGAATGCTCCCGAAAGACGGCCGTCACCCAGCCAGCCTTGCAGCTGGCCTTCGAGCAGGTGATGCGGATGACCGTCCTGGTGCTCACTGATCGCATTCATCAGAATCTCAACGGCCACATGGATCAGTCGGCTCTACTGGAGCTGATGTACACGGACAAGGTGAGCGAGTCTTTCCTCATCGACTTGATAGCCCACACGCACCAGGAGCGCGATGCATTCGACGCAATTTTCAGCCAGGTGCTTCGTGGCCTCTTCGCTGGAATGCAGCGCAACATTTGCACTTCCAAGATCAGTGTACAGCAGATCGAGTGGCTGGCCAAACTAGTAGTCATTAAGGTTGGCAATGTTCGACCCATCGCTGATCTCGTGTCCAGGCAACCAAACTTCCTGCCGCCCATCTGCACAAAGATCTCCGGGCGGGAAATAGTAAAATGCAGCTTCCTGGGACCCTTCCTTTCCGTTTCGCTTTTCGCAGAGGAGAACGTCAAGTTTGCAGAGTTTAGCACTAAGAATAAGCTTGAAGATGCTGCTAGCTCTCGGTTGCGATGGGTGAGTCTATTTTATTCAAAGTGTGTAATTAAACGAAGCTATCAAAATTAATTTAAACGTATGATACTAATAAGTTTACCCTTCTTTTGTGTTCATTAGTTTATTTTATCTTTTTAACAATGTAGTAGAATTTTGAATAGGTGACCGAATTCCACGTTATGCACTATGTATTAATGTTGCTTATTGATAGTTGGTGTATTTTCCTTTTTTGGAATTTTCCTCATTGATTTGTTTTCTTTCTATCCATCCAGGAGCTGCACTCCATGCGCACCCACATGCATGTTGTGTTCCATTCACTGTGTGTAAATGCCAGCAGTCGTCCGAAGACGCTGGAGTACATCTCCAAAATCCTTCGCCACAATGACCGCCGCGTGCAGTTTGCCAGTGATGAAAAGCTATTGGCCAGGGACGGGTTCGTCATCAACCTGATGAGCGTGCTGCAGCAGCTGTCGGTCAAGATCAAGCTTGACCGCATTGAGCCGAACTTCCACTACTACAAGAACTCCCTTGTCAACATTGAGCAGGATACGAAGATTCGGTACAGCGAGGAGGAGTACCGCAACTTCCTGTCCCGTGATTTTAGCCAGCCCGTGGAGAACGCCAACTTCCAGACGCAATGCTGGTTCCTTACTTTGCAAGCCCACCACTTGGGCTACCTGCCCGCCATCCAGCGTTACCGGCAAAAGGTGCGCGCCATTAAGGAGCTGCAGAAGCTTATCGACGAGCTGGACCGAACCAAGCCCCATTGGGTCAACTCACGCTACGCTAACCGTAATAATCAGTTCAAGGAACGCTGGGAGAAGCAGCTGCGCAAGCTAAATCGGTAGGTATTTAGTTTGTAATCGTAATCTTTAAGGCAGTTCACCCAAGTCTCGTCCGATTTTTTTATTTTTTGTGAAACATTTAAACTTGGAACTTGTAATTTTTATCATAAATTACATATTTAACAAAGTCAATTTATAAATTATTTGAAGTTAAAAAAATTAAAAGTTTTTGTTGTACAGCTCTTCAAAGAGGCGCAAAATTTAAGGTAGCTACGATTTCGGCAAAACGTGTAATCGGAATTTTAAAAAACATTTATAACTTTGACACTTGGTTTTGGTTTTGTGTCATTATTATTTACAATCAAATTGATCATACAAATTTTATCCTAGGTGTCGTTTCATTTTCAGCCACAATTTCTAATGTGACACTTAAAGATTTTTTTGGGTGCATACAAATGTAGTTCTGTATAACTTATTGTTGAATTTAAAAATAACTAGGTGGCCTATCCCAATAGTTTTAGTTTATACGATATACACACATTTGATGAACATATTCTATTAATATAAAAACGATCGGTCAAGTCGCTTTTGAGATATCGTGGCTACCAGTTGATCAAACGTGGTAACGTATATGCGATTTAAGCATAAAGAATGTAAATGTTTTGAAAGCGAGATATGAGTGAACCCACCTAATATGTATTTCGCTGTCATTATGAAGTGTTTTTTTTTGCGCTCTTATCAATGACGGATACCAATTTCAACAATGAGTCAACTTTTTTTTTGCAAAGTCACTCAATTTGTTTTTTTTTTCAAAACGGTTAATCTTTAAATATTTACCAATTTTAGCTCGAAAACCTGCAGCGAGATCACGCTCTTGGACCCCGCCCTGCTCCAGCGATGCACGGAATTCTATTCTACTGTCTGCGAATTCATGCTGTACCAGTTCGAGGGACGCCCAATTGAGGGACCCTTTATCTCCAAGCTGCCTGTGCAGCAGCTGAAGCCAACGGATGCATTTTCCGCACTGCCCGAGTGGTATATTGACGACATCGCCGAGTTTATCCTGTTCACCATGCAGCACGCAAACGTGGACATCCGTCAGGGCATCGACCACTCGATCATTACCTGGCTGCTGACCTGCGTCTGCGCCTCACACCTCATAAAGAATCCATATGTGACTGCCAAGCTAGTTGAGGTGATGTTTGTGTTCTCACTTAAGCCAGCAAACTCGGTCAACACAGCGGTAGGTTCTGGTGTTAATTGTTTTAAACCTTTACTAAATCTTTATTCTTGTGCTCCGAACAGATGTGGAACCACGAGCTGGCCCAGAACGCCCTGGTCAGCGCCCTGATGAGATTCTATGTGGATGTAGAGACAACGGGCCAAAGCACTGAGTTTTACGATAAGTTTACCATAAGGTAAGCATGCCAATAAACCCGTATGAACTTTACCTTTCTTGCCTATAACGTAACTTCGAATGAGCCATAAACATTATTACGATCTCTAGTTTAAATTGCAGACGGATTGTATAACTATTGTATTGTAAAAAACTTACTTGAGTAAGCTAAAACTTAGTTCAGCCATAATAATGTTTAAAAAATTACGGAAACAAGAGTTTATCTTAATGTAAATATGTATTCATTCATTTGATAGAACTCATTATGCGATATGTAACATGGAAATACTCCCACTTTTTTTTTTAGTATTTCCCTTACATTGAACGATTGAAAAAAATAATAATTAATATAATTTTATCACAACACAGATATCATATTAGCCATCTGTTCAAATCCATGTGGGAGAATCCCATTCACCGGCAGGCCGTCATTTGTGAATCCCGGGTGGGCAATCAATTTGTGAAGTTTGTCAATATGTTGATGAACGATACAACTTTTTTGCTGGATGAATGTTTGGAGAACCTGAAACGCATCCATCAGACCCAGCAGCTGCTATCGGATAAGGCGAACCTCAGCAAGATGAGCGCGGAACAGCAACAGAGCCGACTCACCCAGCTGGCGACAGACGAGCGCCAGTGTCGCTCCTACTTGACACTGGCTCGCGAGACAGTCGACTTGTTTCATTATCTGACAGTGAGAATAGATAGCGAATGCCAATACATTCCAGAAATGTAATCATTTAATCTCTTTCAGAGCGACATTAAGGAGCCGTTCATGCGCGCCGAGCTCGTGGATCGGCTAAGTTCCATGCTAAACTTTAATCTGAAGCAGCTGGCCGGGCCCAAGTGCAACGACCTCAAGGTTAAGAACCCGGCCAAGTATGGCTGGGAGCCACGCAGTCTGCTGGCCCAGATCTTCGACATATATCTCCACCTGGACTGTGATAGATTCGCTGAGGCCCTGGCTGCTGATGAGCGTTCCTTTGACGTGCAAATTTGCAATGAGGCAGCATCGAGGATCAAACGCCTGTCCCTCCGATCGGCTGTTGAGGTCGAACGTTTTAAGGCGCTAACACAGCGAGCTCACGAAATCTATGGTAAGAAATTCAAAGTGTAATATCCTAGAAACAAATGTAATACAAATGTGTTCTGCGCAGTTACCAACCAACAGACTGAAGATGAATGCGCAGATGCGCCCGATGAGTTCAAGGATCCGCTGATGGATACCCTCATGTCCGACCCAGTGGTGCTTCCCTCTGGCACAGTGATGGACAGGGCGATCATCACCCGGCACCTGCTCAACAGCTGCACCGACCCCTTCAACCGACAGCCCCTCACCGAGGACATGCTGGTGCCCAACATAGAGCTGAAGCAGCGCATCGATGCCTGGCGCAAGGAGCAGCGCGGCAAGCGGAACAACAGCTAAGCCCCGTCCCCACCCGGCCGTGCCACGCCCCTCCTACCCCTACTGCTACGCCTAGGACTAGTTTAATGTGCAGTTTTAGTGTCTACCTATCTTCTACATATAAATATAAATATTCATTGTGCAGGATTTAGTTTATTTGTGGCGCCCGCTTTTTGGGTGGTCTACAAGTATCAGTAATCATTAATCGCCGCTCCCGATTGGAGTCCGGATAATTTAGATGTTTGAAAAATATTGAAAATTTTGCAAATGTCTCGTTTGTTTTTCTTTTGGTCGCTAAGAAACGACAGAATATCGAATTGTTCGTTTACCCTATACGTTTTGTGGGTCTGTGGTGATTTAAAAAATTGAATTTATTTGCAATTGGATTTCCAAATAAAAATAATGAATAAAAAGATTGGTGTGATTTTTTAAAGCCCTAAGAACTTGGTTGGGTTGCGTGTGCCAGCGGTGGTCTCGGAATACATCAATCGATTTGTGTGTGTCGACTGATGCTGTACCCTAAATGTATGGCTGTAAGGAACGATTCCTGAAAATCTGCTACGAAAGTCCGATCGTTACAGGTTTCTAATTTTCTTGGTTGAATCGGGAAAAATTGAGGTGAAAGTGAAAAAACTAAATTTTCAAAAACTGGAGCTAGAAGGCTGGTGTAGCCATATGTTCACGTTTAATTATATTCTTTATAAAATACGCGACGAACAGTACAAATTTTATTCCTTTAGGTCAACGCGTTGAATGTAATAAAGACTAAATGGTAAAAGGAAGCGTTTTCGACTCTTTAAGGTATATATATTCTTGATAAGAACCACTAACCGCTTCGATTTAGCCATGTCCGTCTGTCTGTCTCTCTGTCCGTATAAACAATGATATACTTGAGGCACTCGACTAAAGAGTTCTCTCTTGTTTCTTACTCTTTTTATGCCATCTAAAATATTCTTAAAGTAAGAAAATTCAAGACCAATTGTTCTTGATTTATGAACACTTTGTCTTAATATAAGAACATTTTTAATTCTGAGCTATTTTCTCTGTGTAGCTCCCGTCGGTACTCCCACAATCTTAATAATGCTTACTAGACATTCTGAATCAATAATCTGAGATATTAAACAGCAGAGCTGTAGTCTGGCAAGGCGTGATAACCTGAGTTGGTTGATACGGCTTATCTGTCTTACTGACACCGTATAAGGAAGGTGAGACCAGGTGCCCCGTAACCAGTTTACTTTCAATCGCCGTCGTGGTTGCATTATCATGGCTGGACATTCGGTTTTCCTTGCCCTCCAGATTGTGGCTCTGCTGGCCGGAGCACATGGGGCTAACATTGTTGGACTATTTGCCAGCCTCAGTCCATCGCACTTGGTAATTCAGATGTCGATGGCCCGTATTCTGGCAGAGAGGGGGCACAACGTCACTGTTGTGACCGTCCTGAAACCTCCGTTCCTACACAAGGACATTACACACATCCTTGTGCCACTGGAAAAGGATGACCTTCAAGCCTTTAGTTCAGTTGTTGCCGGCTTATCCAAAAAGGACAATAGCAACGCCTACGTGTCTATGCTTCGGTCGGTCAGACAAATGAGCGAGGCGTTCTCTAAGATGGGCAGCGTGATGAAGCACCCGGTGGTCAAAAACCTTTATGAGCACCCGGACAACAGGTTCGATCTGGTCATAGTGGGCTACTTCATGAACAGTTTTCAACTGGCCTTGGCCCACAAGCTAAAGGTTCCTCTGGTGGTTGCCCTTTCAAACCCACCCTCGTTCTTGGGCAACGTTCTGGGAAACCCCGACGAAGTCTCCTATGTGCCAGCAATGCACGTGGCTGTCGAGCCTGGCATCCCCATGAGCTTTGGGAAGCGTCTGATGAACCAGTTCGGAAACTTGGCACAGCGGTTATTTATGTTTGTGCTTGAGTATAGCAATGCAAGAACTTACAGGTTGGTATAAGGCTGTTCTTTCAGTTCTAGCAGCTTTTTATTTAACTTTTCTTTATAGGGAGATCTATGGAGACGATCCTACTCTGCCCAGCTACGGAGACTTGAACAAAAACATTTCACTCATCTTTTTTGCCTCGCATGGCATTAGCGAGGGACCCATCAGGCCCAACGTACCTGCCGTAATCGAAATCGGAGGAATACAAGTCAAGGATCAACCTGATACTCTACCCCAAAATATGGAAGAGTTCCTGAAAGAAGCTCCTAATGGAGCTATACTTCTTAGCCTGGGATCCAATCTAAAAAAAGATAACCTTAAGCCCGAAACTGTGCAGAAAATGTTTAATGTCGTCTCCAAGCTAAAGCAGAAGGTGATCTGGAAGTGGGATGACCTGGAGAACTCCCCGGGAAAGTCAAAAAATATACTCTACTCGGAGTGGGTGCCCCAGGACGACATCCTAGCACATCCGAACATCACTCTGTTCATTACCCACGCGGGAAAGGGCGGAGTAACCGAGGCCCAGTATCACGGTAAACCCATGCTGGCCTTGCCCGTTTTCGGCGACCAGCCCGCGAATGCCGATGTCATGGTAAAACAGGGCTTTGGTCTGCAGCAAAGTCTCCTCACACTAGAAGAAGACAGCTTTCTTCGTAGCATTCAGGAGCTGCTCGAGAACCCGAAGTATTCTAAAGCTGTGCAGACTTTCTCTACTCTCTATCGTGATCGTCCAATGAGTGCACGGCAGACACTTGTGTACTGGGTGGAATACGTGATCCGCCACCGTGGAGCGCCTCACCTTCAAAGCCCCCTGGTGCACATGAACTACATAGCAGCGAATAACCTTGATGTTTATGCTGTGGTACTAGCAGCTATCGCTGCTATCTGCTTTATTATTAAAATAGTTTTTGGTTTACTAATTAAAAAACTTAAAAGCGGCTTAGGAAAATCACATGTTAGGCCGCAACATAAGTTAAAGAAGAAATAAAGCTAGCTATAAAAATCAATAATTGGTAGTCCTGACAAATAACTTATATAGTTTCTAAATTATATAATTTATTAAGTTTAAAATATACTCAAAATATTGTTAAAAAACATTTTCTTTTCTTTTTATTCCCGGTTACTCGTGGGGTAAAAAGGTATGCAAGATTCGTTGGAAAGTATTTAACAGGTAGAAGGAAGCTATTCAGACCCTATAAAGCATATAAATTCTAGATCAGGATCACTGGCCAAGTCGATCTAGCCATGTCCGTCTGTCCGTCTATAAGAGTTAGGCTATTGGGATTTGGCATGTAGATTCCTGAGATTCCTGCGCAGCGCAAGTTTGTTTCAGCAGAGTGCCACGCCCACAAACCGCCCAAAACTGTGGCTCCTACAGTTTTGATGCTAGAATAAAAATTTTAACTGATATGTATTGTTCTCATCAATGCCTATCCATTGACCCACTTTAGCGCCCACAAGTCGCCCACAAACATCAAAAAATCGTAAATATGAACGTCGATATCTCGGAAAGATAGATTGGGATCTCAAATTTAGATTCCGTAGCCTTGTACGCAGCGCCAGTTTGTTACGCGAATATGCCACGCCCACTCTAACGCACAAAACCGCTTAACCCTGTGGATCCCACAATTTTCATGCTAGATAAAAAATTGTATCTGAAATGTATTGGTCTTGTCAATACCTATCGATTGATCCAAAAAAAAAAATTTGTCACGCCCACTCTAACGCCCATAACGCTTAAATCTGTCTTCCGCCGGTAGGTGGCGCATTTTAATCTCGCTTTGCTGCTAGCATATGTATCTCCATTTCCCTTTGGTCCCTTTAGCTGAGTAACGGGTATCTGATAGTCGAGGTACTCGACTATAGCGTTCTTCCTTGTTTTTACTTTAACTTCTCTGTCATCCAAACAAATTTTAATTTGTTGAAGTCTTGGGATGCATTTTTATACCCTTGCAGAGGGTATAATGATTTCAGTCAGAAGTTTGCAACGCAGTGAAGGAGACGTTTCCGACCCCATAAAGTATATATATTCTTGATCAACATGACTAGACGAGTCGATCTAGCCATGTCCGTCTGTCCGTCCGTCTCTACGCAAACTAGTCTCTCAGTTTTAAGGCTATTGGGCTGAAACTTTCCCAAAAGTCTTATATCTTTTGCAGGTAGTATATAAGTCGGAACCAGCCGGATCGGACAACTATATCTTATAGCTCCCATAGGAATAATCGGCAAAAAAATTTAAAAAAATTATATCTTTGATGCTTTTTAGCAGTTAACCTCCTAAGCTTGGAAATAACATTTTTTAATTAGTTATGAATTTTGAATTAAATTTTATCGAAATCGGACGACTATATCATATAGCTTCCATAGGAACGATCGGAAAATTGGTAGGAAAATAATATGAAACAAATTATAGCTTCGGTGTTTTTTGACATATTATCTTATACTATTGGGAATATCATTTTTTGTATTTTTAAATTTAATAATTATAACTGCAAGGGTATACAAGCTTCGGCTTCCCGAAGTTAACTTCCTTTCTTGTTTTAGTTATTGCGTTTCTATCAAAGCAGATTTTCATTTATTTAAGTAAGCTAACACCCAAAATAATATAAAATCCCAAGCAAAAATAACAGTAAGCATTGATTGCACAATCAACACCAGTACAACGCCCTCAATAAAGTTGACCTGATCCAAGCTGCCCTGAGCCTGCAACCAATGGTAACGACGAACGTCAGAAGAAATGTCTACTTCGGCAGAAACGGTGGCAGCGATTTGTTAACTGAAGTAAATTTAATTCTTAGTTCAACTCAATAAAGAAAGTTCGATTTTTTATAAAAATTATCTCCATCGCTTCGTCACTACTCACTACACTACGTCACAGACTGCCGTCTACCGACATAATTTTCTTGAACTTATACAGAATTTGTTTTGACGGCCGCGACATTAGACAAAATTCAATTTTTTGCTAGTCCAAACATGGTTTATTTCCCCATGTACTTATTTTTAAACAGCTTTATCTGCCTTACAAATGAAGTAATGAGTATCACTGCACCTGTCATCCCACATTTCACCAAAAAAAAAGGAAACGCAGCGTCGATCACTCAATCCGCTGTTGGGTTGTTCTGGCTTCCATTTTAAGAAGGGAGCTTGTTTTCCGGAAGCTACAGAGATGAACGTGTCTTCCTTGGCCCGAGCACTGATGCCCAGCCAGTAGGAACTGTCATAGATAAGAGAAGCATATAGGTCCTCAGACTCCTGCATATTTTCAATATCCGCTAGTTGTGCCCCCATTCCGCGACAGGCACTTTCTGCATCATCCCAATTTAACTTGTAACCGTTCTCAATATAAAAGAACTTTGAGTCAATCTTCTTGAAACCTTGCATTGGCTTGTTCAGTGTATCCTGTAAATCTCTGACTGTCCTTCCAACTTAACCTGATGTTCGCTCTCTGTGCATGTTTGATTTGCAATTCGACGCGGACTTTCCTCGAACTCCTATGATATGATCTGTCGTTCTATACTCCTCAACCTGGCATCGAAGTCCTGTGGGATGAGTTTCTTTAAATTTTGCATCAGGGTTTCAAACTGGTTTTCGATTTTCGTTTCAAAAGAAGCCTCCAAAGAGGTCTTAACACTCAATAAGGATTCCTGCATGGCTTCAAATTGGATCTGTATCTGCTTCTCTTCCTCCTGGACGCCTTTTGCTATGATTTTCTTACAGGTGTCCCACTGATCCTGGTTGGACTGAACTAAGTCCATAACTGGCCTTAGCCTCGTGAAAAAGTGTCCATTACAGCGGGCGTCTAGATCTTCCGATGGTTTTCCAGCTGCTGTAGATCCATAAGGACATCCAACCATTAACACGAATAACCAAATGGCTGCCACTTTTTCCATTTCAGAGTGGTTCAGAATTAGTATCTGTAGCTTGAATCAAGGGTCTCGTTGGTCAACTGAAATGTTGGGGCTCAGTTGCCTGCTTTTATAGTAAATCAATCTGTCAATCCTTATATAGGCTCAAAGCTGTGATAGCGAAAAATATTTTAATTTCTACATATATAAGAAATTTGTGTATGAATATCTGAAATCAGCAGTAGCAAATATGTAAGTATGAGTTTACGGATAAGATTTCATACTGGTAAAACAAAAACAGTGAAATTTTGATGTGCTTTCGGAATAAACGAATAATATTTAATTTTATTAATATTCGGAAGAAAAATCAAGAATTTTTTATAATCAAAATAATATATATTTTTTTTAAGCTTATTCACTTATTTTGTCAATCGATAGCTATTGACAAAACCTTTTCCATAAAATTTGTAATCTAGCATAAAAACTGTGGGCGTCACAGTTTTGGGGGGTTTATTATCGTTAGAGTGGGTGTCGCACCCTAATGAAATGCTCAGGCGCTGCGGAAAAAATCTTTAGAATCTATTTGGCTAATATTAACTTTCTAGTTTTTATAGTTTCCGAGATCTCAGCGTTCATACGGACGGACGTGACTAGATCGACTATGCTGGTCATCCTGATCAAAAATATATATAATTTATAGGATCGGAAACGATTCCTTCCTGTTATATTCTTTCCGACAAATCTAGTATACCCTTTTACTCTACGAGTAGTGGGTATAATTAGGTGCAAAATAAAATTGTACCTACGGTCCGCGGCACCTTTACTTTACGTTATGACCTCGTCTCAAAAATACGAAAAACTTAAAAGCCTCATAGAAAAACATTGTAAAACATTACTATGTCTAAGCAAAATAACATCATGAACTTTGACTGCGATTATGTATACATTTTTTAAAAAATTCACATTTAAATTGTATACATCTTGGGTTCTGCCATTTTGTACTGAATTCGAGCCACAAAGATCCGAATGAAAAACACCCTCACTTTTTGTAACATTCATAATACATTTTATTCCATAGCTCCATTTGCAACACACACAAGTTACTGAAATAGCTATTCTTCTTTGGTAGTAAAGGTACATGCTTTTGGGGCTACGTTGTTATTGCGTTCTTTAAAGGTCTATAATATGTAGGAATATAATATTATGTAATTTTGTAAAGTTTCAAACTCCCTTTAGATTCGTTTAGTTGGTTTAGTTTCACACAATAGGGTAACGAACACAATCGATAACTATATGAAAATTTACTAACAATACATAGCTGTGAATTATAAATATATATCAACATAGATAGTTATACATATGTGTTGTATATGTATGGTAATTATGTTTATGGCTGGTTCAACTGCGTTTCCTTTGCGCTACCGACTAATTATTGTTCGTCTTTCCTAACTCGCCGTCATCGTGTGTTTTTTGTTTTGTGTATCTTCTGTTGATTCGATTCTGACCTGACTAGACCTGAAGCGGGCCAAACTGTTTGTTTAACTTATAAATAAACTTGGATTCAAATATCTTATTATGCATTATGTAAATATGACTAGATTGAATGGGGAATTCGAATAATAACCTAGCTTTGGTTTCTTATTTCGTTTGGTTTGTTTCTTTTTCCATTCCTCTTGCTAGGGAATTCCGCAGTTGTTGTTGGCTGGATCCGCTTAATCCTCCAAATTTCGGAAGGCTTGCTGCAGGTCCTCGTATAGCTGGTCGTAGTCCGCCTTGATCTTTTGCTCGCCGTCTTTCACTGGGTCCTGAAATTAGAACAACATTAATGATATACACTTTTGTTAGTAGTTTTATGTTATATAATTGTATTACATAATCAACACTGGGTTATGTCAAACTCACCTTGAACTTCATCGACGACAGCTGATACATAATGCCGCCCATCGACTCCCTAATGGTGTTCCATGTGATCTTGTTATCCGATTGGGCTGTGGACTCAACGGCATGTCGGGCGGTCTCATAAAAGGACATGATGTTTCTCAGCATGCCCACTGTCTTGTAAAAGGGACACACGCGATCGTAAGGCGAGTAGGAGTTCTGTTGCAGGAAATCGTCCTTGAGCAGCTTGGCCACTTCCAATGTCACCTTGTCGGTCTCGGCCAGCGAGGCCTTGCCTACCAGTTGTACGATTTCAGAGAGATCTTCCTCCTCCTGCAGGATCTCCTTGACCTTGGTACGTAGCGGCACGAATTCGGGGAAGTTCTTGTCATAGTATTCATCCAAAGCACGCATGTACTTCGAGTAGGAGATGAGCCAGTTGATAGAGGGGAAGTGCTTCCTCTGAGCCAGCTTCTTGTCAAGACCCCAGAACACCTGAACAATACCCAAAGTGGCGGAGGTCACGGGATCGGAAAAGTCACCACCAGGAGGCGACACAGCTCCCACAATGGACACGGATCCCTCGCGCTCGGGGTTACCAAGGCACTTCACGCGCCCAGCACGCTCGTAGAAGGTGGCCAGACGGGCGCCTAGATAAGCCGGGTAGCCGGAATCGGCGGGCATCTCAGCCAAACGACCCGAAATCTCTCGCAAAGCCTCGGCCCAACGGGAGGTGGAGTCTGCCATCATGGCCACGTTATAGCCCATGTCGCGGAAGTATTCGGACAGAGTAATACCGGTGTAGATAGAGGCCTCTCGAGCAGCCACGGGCATATTGGAGGTGTTGGCCACTAGGGCAGTACGCTTCATGATGGATTCGGTAACACCATCGATTTCGCAAGTCAGTTCGGGGAAGTCTCGCAGTACCTCAGACATCTCGTTACCACGCTTCGGATTTTATCTTCAAAGGCCCCAACAGATCGAATTTTCTTAGTTATACCCGTTACTCGTAGAGTAAACGGGTATACTAGATTCGTCGGGAAGTATGTAACAGGCAGAAGGAAGCGTTTTCGACCCCATAAAGTATATATGTTCTTGATCAGGATCACTAGCCGAGTCGATCTAGCCATGTCCGTCTGTCCGTCCGTCCGTATAAACGCAGAGATCTCGGGAACTATAAAAACTAGAAAATTGGGACTTGGCATGTAGGTTCTTGAGCTCCTTGCGCAGCGCTTTTATAGTTATCGAGATATCAGCGTTCATACGGACGATTTTAGGAGGTTTGTGGGCGTTTGGGTGGGCGTGGCAAAACATTTTTTAGGTCAATTAACTAAACGATTGCAGCTTCTAACCGACAAACTACAGATACGTGGTAAATGTCGTTATTAAGGTATTTGGAAATGCTCATCATGCTGCTTAAACGTATCCAAAAATTTTCTCAAAAACTATTCCAAGAATCTTTGAGTAATGCATTATAAAACCCTTAACTCTGGAGTCAAAAATTTATTCACATACTGCACATGCATCCTGCATGGTGTATAAGTAGAAATCAAAATGGCAATCCTTTGGCCAAGATAAGCGTGCAATGGCTTCAGACATTTATAAATAAGTTTAAATAGAACATTTAAGAGCCACCCCCGACCGTCTTTTCTCAATGTTCCGGTGGCAGCACCTTCATTTTAAAATTTGTCGAAAGACCGAACGTGTCGAGACAGCTCCCAAAATTTTTGATTTCAATTAATTAAATCCTTTAAAATCCTTGGTATAAGAGAGATATTTACTTCGCCATCACATATTCTTCTTGAGATACCGGCTCGTTAATTTAGTTTGGGTTGACATTTCGCTGGACTTTGCTTCCTTTTCCATCTGCTTCGTGCCGAACAAGTTCCACCAGAAGGGCTCCTTGTAGATCTCAGACCGTAGACTTGTAGACCGTTTCACACTGGGCTCTGGGATGCCAGTGGCCTTCGGTTGTTGAGCTTTATTGGCGCTTGCAGCACGCTTTCTCGCAGTGACTTTGGTGGAAGGACGCTTCCTGCTCTTGGTTATTTTAAGTTTATTTTTCCGTTCCGGGCGCTTGACCCTTCTTTCTCTAGGGACATTGTCACCATCTTCAGCTGGTTCCACTCTGTCCCGCTGAAACTTGGCTGCTTTCCTGGACCCGCGTGGTCTGGGGAAGTCGTCGCAGCTCGACACGGCATCCTCGATGAATATTCTTTCTAGCCTCGATTGGAACGCATATTTTGAATTTGCAGGCTCTTCCATTTCGGAGGCAAGCCGTTTTTTTGAGGTCTGAAACTTTAGACTTTTTTAATGCCGATATTCTATAATAAAAATTTTGAACTTCTTTAAGATGTAGCTTTGACGTTTTGTAGGCTAAAAACCGAAAGAGAAATTGCGAAAAATTTTTGACATTACAGACGTGGGCTGTTTGATGACAAATAAGTAACTACACAAAACATTATTTTCTTTGTCGAATTTACCAATGCAGAAAGTTTACAAAATATTACATTACTATTATAAGTAGTTCAACCAAAAAAAATCTTTGAGTGTCAATTTAATAACTACACCTAGGAATTAATTATTGGTATTAACTAGAGAATTGTATCTTTAATACTCTTAACAGGCCCTTTGATGGATTCAAAAGTTTATACTATATATGTACACAGTATGATCATACTGCAAGAAAACGAAGTCAATAAAACAAGTTTCCAATAGAATTGATTGTTTCACGGGTTTTTATGATTTTTACAAAATTGGAACTTGCTTCCAATAGTATTCACAAATAAAAGATAATAAAGCGTATTTCTATCATAAATTATAAAAATATTATATACTTAGTCTAATTGCAGTCACATCTTAAGAGATGTGTGCGCACAATTCAGTTAGTGGTAGTAGTTTTCGTAATCTCGCTCAGTCAGTTGCCGGTTGTCGTATCGGATCTCTACAGGACCTCTGGACCTACCAGAACGGACACCACCCAATGTAGCACTGACAGAGGTTCTCGTTGTTGGTCGCCTGCTGGATGAGCAGCTCCACCTGCTGCTGCTCGTTGACGCTCTCCTTCGTCTGGAAATCGGTGCCGGTAAGCTTGCACTTGACCCGCTTGATCACCTGGCTGGCCTTGCTGTTTGTCTCGTCGGCCACGTTGTTGTGCAGGCCGCCTTGCTGCAGCGTAGGGTCGTAGGGCTTCGACTTAGCCATCGGCAGGGAGTCCTCCACCGAGTTACTAAGGCTGTCCTGCATCCCGGAACCGCCCCTTCCGCCTGGAGCTCCCGCCCCAGCCGCCGCATCGTTACCTTTCTTGTCCACATCCAACAGTCGCCAATTGAGCAGAGGGTCATACACGAAGGCCTCCAACACGGCCATCAAGGAATCCTTGTTTCGGCGGAGCACCAGCATCACGCTCTCGCAGGTGCGTCTGTAGGTGCCCTCGATGCCAGTGACCTCCATGGCCTTGATTAGCATCCGGGTGAGACGGAAGGGAATCTTTTCGGGAAACTTTTCGCGCGTCATGGCCACCTCGAAACAGTCTCCAAAGTCGATGTGCAAGATCTTGCCGCTCATTCGGTCCAGCATAAGGTTCGACGGATGACGATCGCCCAGACCGAGGATGTAGCCCACCATAGACATGACCGCCAGGGAGCGGGTGTAGTTGTTTCTCCGCTCAAACCACAGTTCCGAGGAAGGAGACTTGAGCCACAGCAACTTAGCCAGGTCGTCGCCTTGCGTTTGACCCAACGCATGCTCGAACACCTCAACCTTCTGCATCAGTGTGAGATGATCGTAGTCCGGAGCGAAGTTGAGCATGGTGCGGTGTTCCTGGTTGAGTGGCACCTTCTTCTTGTCCCGGTAGTCGCGGATCAGGGTGTGGAGGGTATCGCAGTGAGGTACCCACCCAATTAGGCCAGAGTTGGTGCTGAGCGGGATAACCGCGTACCGCTGGATAGCAAGATTTCGCCGGAACGTATCCGGATCGTCCAATAGTAATGTGTTTACTAACGAGAATAGCTGCATCACGCGCTCGTCCTGACGCAGATCCTCGTGGCCCTTTAGCAGGTACATGTAGTCTTTGCCGTTCGAGCCACGTATGCATAACTTTCGCGGGCGCTGCTTGGATGTAATCACCTGAAATGAAAACACGTATTAATGAAAACACATCTAATAAGATGATTTCATTTTTAATTTAAGGACATTTTGAGTGTTCCACCTTTCAGAATTAAGTTTCTTGACTTTTTTGCTATCTTTTTTAGAGAAAGAACACTGCAATCCTTACCTGAAGGTTTGTTTTGATGATACTAATCCGGATGAGCTCCTGGCCCGGGTTGTAGGACCCGGGAACGGCCAACTCAAGGTCCTTGCAGGTCATCAGTTTGGGTGAGACGTACGGTAACTCCAGGGAGGTGAGCTGTGGCAGCTGGCGCGAGATCTTCTGGAAGACGTGGTAGTAGATGTCCCAGGCTCGATCCAAATCCATCACCACCGCGGATGTCTTATATCGCTGCGACCATTCGTAGGCTTCCGTCAGCTCTCGTCCATAGGCCTGCGAGAAGGATGTCTCCTTTAGCGTTTGCGGTCCCCTCTCCAGCATGGCATGCAATGGCTCCAAGATCTCAAACATGCCCTTTACGTTGCGATCTCCAAAGTACAGTCGAGAGGCCTCCTCCAATCCCTCGTGCCACTGTTCGTGCCAGAGGATCGCAACTCGGATGAGCTCCTCGCTGCACATGACCGCCTGCTCCACCAAAGTGGGGGAGTGTTTTCTCATCGAGTCCAGAATCTTAAAGGCGGCATTCCTGCGCGCCAACGACGCTGACTTGGAAGCCACTGTTAGAGGATAGACCAGCGCCTGCGGGTGATTCTTGCCTATGTCCATTAGCAGCTGGTGGATCAGCTGCCCCACCAACTGACGGTGGGTGTCGATACGGGCAATTAGCTGCGGGATTACTTGTAACCACGTGTTGATTTCGATCAGCTTCATTCCAGAAAGTAGCGCCTCGTACACCTCCGCATGGTTGCCATAGTCGAACCAAAGGGTCAAGAGGCGTAGCGTATCCTGCAGTGAGTTACCCTTGATTAGGCTGATTGATCGGAAAAAGCCCTGAACCGCTGGAACTGCATATTGCTGAATGATTAGCAGATCACTGTCAAGACCCATGCCCATTGCCATTCCCATGCTGACGCCCGAAGGCTGTTGTTTGTCCAGTGCCGATTTCTGTGCCTGTACCACCTTGAAGTTCATGTACGCCCACAGGTGCCAGGCCTTGTACCAATTCGGATCGTAGCTGGTGGCCTTCTCAAAGCACTCGAGGGCCCCTGGAATCGCCTCCGGTCCCAGACTATCCTGCAGCTTATTTTGCCAGGTGGCCAGGCGTAGGTAGCAGCGGGCCATTAACCGCTGATCTTGCTGCTTTAGCGCTTCCGGTGGCAAACAGCTCAGCTCCTGACTATACGTGTTTACAAAGTGTCTCAACTGGTTGTAGGCGTCCTGCAGCTGATTGTTGGCAGCCATGTACTTGGTATATGCATAAGTCACTTGGGGTTGATTGTACGGAAGTGGTTGCTTCGGATTCTCTTTGGGATCGGTACCAAGTAGCATCACAAGAGTTTTGTGGGACAAGTGCAGGGAACCGCTCTTTCTGCACAAACTTGCGTATTTCAACCAGGTGTGTATGTCGTCGTGCGGCTTTACCACCAACGAATGCACCTGAATGATCCTTCGCCAGTCCTCTACTAGGCGTTGTCCTCCTTGAAGGCGCTTCCACCACATAGTCTTTAAGGGCTCTCTTCTCTCTGGGATCAGTTTGTATTGGATGACCTCCTCCAGTTCCGCCAGCATTTGAACACACACCATGGCTCCGTAAGCTCTTTCATAGGACTCGCCCGCCATTGATGTGAGCTCCGTGTCCAGGAGATCCCTGGTTTCGTCAATCAGGCGCTGGGCGGTCTCAAAGTCGTCATGATGCACCGCTAAAACTGCACGATAGTAGCTTCCATCCTGAGTGTCCTCCGGTATGCATCTCACATACTCGCGCATCGCCTCCCAATCCTGCAGACCCCAGGCAGCCACTGCAGCCAAAGGACTCGCTCTTGACTTCGCCTCCGTACCGAAGTTTTCCCACTCGTGCTTGGTGACATTGCTCAGCTCAGACCAGTCTCCGAGCGCCTCCAAGCAGCGCATGTGACCGAGGCGGGCCTCCAGGTCCGAGGAATCAGACTCTAGATTCCTTTCGTAATGCTCCAGAGCCTGATCCCAGTTATGAAGTTTTTCATACCATCTTCCTTGAACGTTTAACTCGTTGGCTGCATTGCGATAGGTTGTAAGCAAACCCTCTGCCGCTTCCCGTTGCTGCAGCTTGTTGTTAATCAGAATCAAGGACTCAAAAACCTGTGGATCCTCCCGCAGAAGAAACTCTTCTTCCTTGTATCGCAAAGCTTTGGCGTAAGCTCTGCAGGCCATCGCCCGAGTTCCCAACAGCTTAGTCTCTATTGGTATTGGGTCACGATCGCAATGCTCCATGAACTCAGCTAGGTTTAGGATCGTCTGTGTGATCTCCGGCATGTCGGTAACTTGCAGGGCTTGGATCAGCGACTGTGTTAGCTCCGATTTTAGATCCGGCGAGAGCTCCGTCCAACAGGAGATAAATGCGGCGTTAAAGAGATCTCGCAGTAGAGTATCATATTCCTGGGCCAACGACCGGCAGGCTCTTAACGCGTGCGAGGGCGATTCCTTAAGCAGGCCAATCGACAGCCGCTTCAGCCACTCCACCCAATCGTCTTTGGAGACGCGCCGAGTAACCTGCCACGCCATTCGCAGTTCGTTTGTGGTAACCTACAAGAAAACAATCGAACCCTTATAAGACGGTGCAACTAGGATTGTGCCGTTAGAGTGTTGCAGTTTTTGATTAAACTAACCTGCAAATTTTTGTTATTGCTATTCCTGTCAGTCACGAAGGGCTCGTTGTTCTTGATCTTGGCCGTGCGCAGTCCTGACTCTCCCGCCCCACAGCAATCTGCCAGAGTGCTGTTGGATTGGATGCGGCTAAGTAGCTTCTCGTATTCGGGATCCGCTATGCGGTGCTTGGTTAGAGTACGCTGCACCATGGGAACAAACACCAGGTACTTCTTGCCCAGTTGTTTGACCAGCGAGCGGAGCGTGATCATCGCTTGGTCCCGCAGCTCCGGTTCAGCGTCCAGCACTCGGACCAGTGGATGAATAA
This sequence comes from Drosophila subpulchrella, assembly GCF_014743375.2. Classification (NCBI taxonomy): domain Eukaryota; kingdom Metazoa; phylum Arthropoda; class Insecta; order Diptera; family Drosophilidae; genus Drosophila; species Drosophila subpulchrella. Next base: position 1,698,972 of record NC_050610.1, read on the forward strand.
TGCGCGAGGAAAAGTCGGTAAAGTCCAGCTGGCAAGCCAGGTTGTTGATAGTTTCTAGTGCCACCATTGACACCTGTTGCGGTACGTACGGAGAGTCGAAGAGTTTCACGATGGGCGGAATAATCAGCGGGAGATAGTAACCCAAAGTGCTGCCAAACTTTTGCAGAGCTTGGAGCAATCGTCTGGTGACCATTCTATCTTTAGAGTTATCATGCTGAAGCACCCGTAGAATCTGAGGGATCAGCTCCGCTAAATAATCCCTGAACTCGCAGCCCAAAGCCACGGCAATTTGTTCGATCAAATTAATTAAAGTGTTTTGCAAGGGTGTGTTAATGGTCCAAAACTCTTTGATCAACTTGAAAATTTCGCCCATGTAGCTGATAATGTGCAGCTTGACAAAGGCCACTAGAATGGCAAGCTGCTGAAACAGAAACTCCCTAAGGTTGTTATCCGCGGTACGTACGTTATCCAGCAAATTCGGAAGCACTTGGGCCAAGTACGGCACGCATTTAATGCCGAGGCTCTGGAAGATGAAGGTCACAGCCTGCACCACACTTGTATGCCGAGTACTCAGCGTGGGATCCCGGAGGATCCGCATCAAGGCAGCTATTGCCACTGCTGGGTAATACTCGTCTAAAGCATTACCCATATTGACCAGTAGTTCTGCGGTGGAGATGTCCTGACTTTCGTCTACTTTGCCATCAGAGTATGCTATCAGAACATTATCCTTTTGGCTGTCAATCAAGCCCTTGTTCATCTTGTGCTTGTAAGGATCCATGGCTCCCAATAAGCCGAGCACACGGATCGTTTCCCGTCGAATAGAGCGACGCTGTTCCGTTTTGAGAAAGTTGATCAAAATGTCGATAAGCACGGGGTACTTGTGGTACGGGCTAACAACCCTGCCGGTTGCACTAATTAGTTGTCCCAAGGTCCACAGAGCCACTCCTCGCTTATCCGGGCTACCAGCATCCCCGAGCATCTCGAGTAAAATGGAGAGAAGGTCATCTGCCCACAGTTCCATTTCATCGGAACCTCCATTCACCTCTGCCAGGTCACCAATGGTGCGAAGCACATTTAGAATTACTCCCGGATTCGATTCCGGCTCATGAAGTTTGGGCACTAGCGCCTTTAGGATCGGATTCATGTATGAGGATATCAGCCTGGGCGTGCTTATCACCAGATGGTCTAGCATCTTAGCGCTCTGCTCCTTGTTCCTACTCATTCCCGAGTACTTCAGATCCGTGATCAACTCGATCATGGTGGTTCTTAGCTTGGGCATCACATAAGCCGGGTTCATGGAGGACAATCTTCCAATGGTGACCATTGCCAGCTCCCGTATCTCAAAGATCTCGTCATGTAGGGTAATAAAAAGTGAATTTAGAGACTCGGGCTGTGCGAGTTTTGCATCAAAGGTCTCGTCCAGCGAGCGGAGGATACGTATCCGCACATTGCAGTCCATGTCCGTTATGGCCACCATCAGCAGGCGCTCAATCACGTGGGATACGGTATCGCTAAGGGTTTTGGAGTTTTCCATACTTTCAGAGGATTGCACTGCCAGTTTCAGGAGTCGCGTGCAGGTTTGCACCGCCTCCAGACGTATCTCCTGCTGTTCATGAACGATGAAGTAGTCGGCACAACTAGAATACGAAATTCAAACTTTTACTATAATTAAAAGATAATAATCTTATTGCTTACCGTTGCACGAAGTCCAGCATGTTCTGCTCCTCAAAGTTAAATGTCCCCAGTGTTTTAAGAGCCAGTACTGTGGTGGCTCCGTCTGCGTTTTGCATCAGAGATGCATCGATCGCGATCGGAGGCAGGGCAGTATATGGAACGGCAGCTGCCTTGTTCATTAGGACCTGTGATAGAATTCCAATCAAGCCTTCTGTGATGGCGGACTTTAACTGCGGCACATTCTCGGAAAGTTCTCTCAGGCAAACGGTTAGGGCTGGTGAGAGCCCCGTGTAGAACATCTGCTCAAGTATATCCTTAACATCTTCGGCTATCTCCGACTTAACTGCATGTGCAAGAAGCGTTATGCAGGCAAAGACTGCAGGGTCCACTGGCACCTTTCGTTTACTGGTCAAGTCCTTCGCTGGCAGCGCGACCTTCACGCTGCCCATGATCGCGGATAGATGAACCTCGATTGCACTTTGTACGGCCACAGCTATGTAACCGATGGTAATGTAGGCGACTGTACGATCCTTCTCCTTGCCCCGCAGGATTAGCATTAAGTGCGACACGCAAGTTTGTAGGTACTTTTCCACGAACACTTCGCGGTTAAAAGCAGCCAGTCGAGGAAGGATTTGCAGCAGAGCCTGCTGGACATAAGGTGACTTTAAGGAACGCTGCTCCAAGACATTGTCGCAAATGGTAGTGTAGTGCTCCTGAAGTATCTCGTGAGCGTAGGCAGACTCCAATACATTATGCTTTGGGAAAATAAGGCTTGTTAGATAAATGTGATTTAAAATTTTCAAATATAAGTTAATTATTTTCGATACCAATCAGATTCGTTAGTTTTAAACGAAAATAGGTTAATAAATAACGTTAAAATCATATAAAAAATCACAGTACACAGCTAGATCTTATTACGTTTGCCTATCAAACATAATTGGGTCAGCTGATTTCTTACTACTTACTACGTAAACAAATAAATGAGATTAACAAATACATTCGAGTGTGGGGATATTAGATCGTTAGACTCACGCTCGCGAACTTTGCCACGCCGTTGTGATGTTCTCCCTCGCCCAAATGCGTATGGGTGCTGCCCAGCTTGTCGATGAAGGGCACCTTAAGACGCGGCACTAGGGTATTCAGCTGGGAGCCCATTCCCGACGTGCTGCTGGCCTCCAGGAACTTGTTGTGCTGTGCCTTGGGGAAAAGCGTCTTAAGCGACGTGTAGCGCCGCTCCCAGGTGGCATTGGCACAGCGAAACAGCTCGTTGAAGACGATAAGGCCGCCGTGAATGCGATCGTCTCTGTACACGCCCTTCTGCTCCTTGCCAGCGGTGAGATCCGCACTGAAACTGCTATTGGCCTCGTCATAGCAGATCCGGTACCACTGTGGCTCACTGGATTGTTTTGTGCTCTCTCGCTGGGCAGTGACAATTAAAGCAGCCCTTAAAGCCTCCCCTGCGGACTCACGAATGGCAGGTTTCGGATCGAAGATGGCGTTAAAGATGACCTCGAAGAACGTGAGGATGTGCTGGTAAAAGTAAGTCGGCAAGGCGATGGCCAGCTCACGAAGAATAAAGACGGCTGCGTGGCGGCGGTACTGAAAAGAAAAACATTTACACATGTTCTTAATTTTACCATTCAGTCTTAAATAAGTTATAATAAATAATAGATAAGTTCAGATAAATAGTAAGTTACTTCAAAAACGACTTAAGTGCAGCTCAAAATGTTTAATCCCACGATGTTACTCACCTCTTGTCTCTCTCCTCTGAGCACCTCGAAGGCCTTCTTAATATCGAAGTCGAAGGAATCGGCACCCTTGGAAGTGGGCATGTTAGCCAGTTTGACCAGAGAGCGGGCGGCAATCTCCATGACGGACACATCGTTGATCAGGAGAAGGTCCCGCAGGCGGTTCAAATAGGGCGAAATGCCCTTCCTGGCCGTCAGGCTGCCCTCGCAGTTAATCAGGCACTCTGAAAAGGCAAACAATAAATCCTCTATAGATCACCAGCGTTCCCAGGACTCACTCATGGCCAGGGCACCACCCTTCTTCTCGTTTATGTCCGTCGCATTCACCATGGTGAAGATGTGGTGGTCGAACTCGTCGAAGAACTGTGCCAGTTCCTCCTGGGACATTTCGCGCAGCTCAGTCTTCACGTAGAAGAGCAGGTCCTGGGTGGCCTTGTTCTGGACATTCCGGTTGCGGGACTTGAGCCCGTTCACGAACTGCTGCACCACCGACGTCGTCGACATGGCTAGGCAGGATATATCCACTAGTTAGAGGCGTTTTTCACTAGCATTTGGGAAGGGAAGGAGTGCGGCAGGTGCATCTGCCTGATGGGTCCGGACTTTAGAGGTTAACTTTTCGGTTGCCCTAGGGGCTGAGTGCACTGTTCCACTGGTCACTCGAAGATTTCTGATACGCTAGCACCGGCGCCGAAGGATCTCACGCGGTTGCAAGTCTTTCGTTTGATTTAATTGCGGATTAATTGGGTTTTCACGGATATTTATTGCAGCCGCTGCCGATTAGTGATGTTTTCTTCGCGATACTTCTCGGTATTTTCCGATTTCTTTGTTGCTATCGATGTTATGCTTTGCATCGATATTTCACCAGATCGAATCCTAAGTTATAACCTATCTGCACTAGCGCGAGCTTTTTATCGATATGAACAGCGGTCGGGAGTGTTTTTTTTGCAACCGAAAAATTAAGTTGCTTTAAGAGGGCATTGGTAACTCTGTAGCATTTTAGTAGCATTAATACTCAGCACTACATACTCAGAACGATGAAGTGATTTCAGTGGCCCCTGAATAAAGTTCCTTTTGACCATTGGTCACAGCTGTTTGAAAATTCATAAGGTCGTTTCCTCAATTGCTGAAATTTGTTATTGAAATCGACAAATCAGCACCTTAGGGATTACCAAGAATATACATTTAGCAGAACGTAATAACATAAGCCAATGGAATTCAGGTATTAAGCTGTACATTTATCGTGCGTGCCTCGACGTGAGTTCAACACAGTCCAGCTCTATCAAAATCCGGGACCCTGGTCGATAGCCGATAGATCAATACTAGAGTAAAATCAAAAAAGCAAGAGAATTTTCATAAGAGCTGGTGAAACAAATGTGAGCATATTTAATTTTAGGACAGCGAAAAAAACAGTAATTACCGCATAAAACAAGCAATAAGCGAAACTCAATGCGCGTAATAGAAAGAAAATGTGAAAGGCGTTATTGTGCTGCGGGAAATGTGTAAAATTCAGCTGGCCGTTCGTGGCATGCGTGAAAATTGTATTGGAAAATCGATGCAGGGTTGCGGGGGTGTGAAGCTTTTCACTGGGGGCTGCTGCTGCACAACAGCGCCACCTATGATTTTCCTCACATAGCGCACACGGAAAACTCTCTCGGGGGCATGGAAAATGTGTGTTTTTGTTTAATAATAAAACCGTTACTTTTATAACAGCCAACGAGCGTTTTGACCGTTACCGAAGCAGAAGAAGAAGAGAAGCAACCGCGACCATGTCCAACTTGAGGAAATTCAAAGACGAGGAGCGCGAGTCGGAATATGGCCGTGTCTACGCGGTGTCGGGACCAGGTATGCGACGTCACCATTGTCCTTCAATCGCCGACCCCCAAGATTTGGCTAATCTCCATGTGCTCTTTTTCCCATGGCCCTCTTATGCCTCCTCCCCTTCCTGATCCTCGTTCTCCTGCTGATCCTGCTACTCCTCCTGGTTAATGCTTCTGGTTATTACTCTCCTCAACCCTGCTCCTCCTTTTCCTTTATCTCCCCTTAGTGGTCACCGCGGAGGCCATGTCGGGATCTGCCATGTACGAGCTGGTCCGCGTGGGCTATTACGAGCTGGTGGGCGAAATCATCCGCCTGGAGGGCGACATGGCCACCATCCAGGTGTACGAGGAGACCTCCGGCGTCACCGTGGGCGATCCCGTGCTGCGCACCGGCAAGCCCCTGTCCGTGGAGCTGGGACCCGGCATTATGGGCAGCATCTTCGACGGCATCCAACGTCCTTTGAGGGACATTGGTGAAATGACCAATTCCATCTATATACCCAAAGGTGTCAACACAACCGCCTTATCTCGCTCGGTGATGTGGGAATTCAATCCGCTAAATGTGCGCGTGGGCTCGCACATCACTGGGGGAGATCTTTACGGAGTGGTCCACGAGAACACGCTGGTGAAGCAGCGCATGATTGTGGCTCCCAGGGCCAAGGGAACCGTGCGGTACATTGCCCCGGCGGGCAACTACAACTTGGAGGATATTGTCCTGGAGACGGAGTTCGACGGCGAGATCACCAAGCACACCATGTTGCAGGTGTGGCCAGTGAGGCAGCCACGTCCCGTTACCGAAAAGCTGCCTGCCAACCATCCGCTCTTCACGGGCCAACGCGTCCTCGACTCGCTCTTCCCCTGCGTCCAGGGCGGCACCACTGCCATCCCCGGAGCCTTCGGCTGCGGCAAGACCGTCATCTCGCAGGTGAGTTCCTCTATGCTTATATATGTAATATTATTATAGTAAGTTACAATTAGTAACTGTCTTAATATTATAGTATACCTCTAGGGTCCATCTTTTATTTCAAACAGGTTTGCCTTCAAAAAAAAGTTGTAGATTTACGCAGTCATTAAGTCCTAAAAAATGTTTGCAGACTTATGATAGTTGGAATTAACTGGTAAAATAATTAAGTTATAATACCTTTTAATCCGACTGCTTTAAGCATCAACTTCTTTCAAAGCTAAAGCCGTTAATACGGGCCTAACGGATTTTTTACTGTTGAGAGTAATTTTATAGAATACTAGTTATAATTTAATACTTCCAAGTCCTCAATATTTACCCTTTTCTCTCCACAGGCTCTGTCCAAGTACTCCAACTCCGATGTGATCATCTACGTCGGTTGCGGCGAGCGTGGTAACGAGATGTCTGAGGTACTGCGAGACTTCCCCGAACTGACTTGCGAAATCGATGGTGTTACCGAATCCATCATGAAGCGTACTGCCCTAGTGGCCAACACCTCCAACATGCCCGTGGCTGCTCGAGAGGCCTCTATCTACACCGGTATTACTCTGTCCGAATATTTCCGCGACATGGGCTACAACGTGGCCATGATGGCAGACTCCACCTCCCGTTGGGCCGAGGCTTTGCGTGAGATTTCGGGTCGTTTGGCTGAGATGCCCGCTGATTCCGGCTACCCGGCTTATCTAGGCGCCCGTCTGGCCACCTTCTACGAGCGTGCTGGGCGCGTGAAGTGCCTGGGTAACCCGGAGCGCGAGGGGTCCGTGTCCATTGTGGGAGCTGTGTCGCCTCCTGGTGGTGACTTTTCTGATCCCGTGACCTCCGCCACTTTGGGTATTGTTCAGGTGTTCTGGGGTCTTGACAAGAAGCTGGCTCAGAGGAAGCACTTCCCCTCTATCAACTGGCTCATCTCCTACTCGAAGTACATGCGTGCTTTGGATGAATACTATGACAAGAACTTCCCCGAATTCGTGCCGCTACGTACCAAGGTCAAGGAGATCCTGCAGGAGGAGGAAGATCTCTCTGAAATCGTACAACTGGTAGGCAAGGCCTCGCTGGCCGAGACCGACAAAGTGACATTGGAAGTGGCCAAGCTGCTCAAGGACGATTTCCTGCAACAGAACTCCTACTCGCCTTACGATCGCGTGTGTCCCTTTTACAAGACAGTGGGCATGCTGAGAAACATCATGTCTTTTTATGAGACCGCCCGACATGCCGTTGAGTCCACAGCCCAATCGGATAACAAGATCACATGGAACACCATTAGGGAGTCGATGGGCGGCATTATGTATCAGCTGTCGTCGATGAAGTTCAAGGTGAGTTTGAAATAACCCAGTGTTGATTATGTAATACAATTATATAACAAAAAACTACTAACAAAAGTGTATATCATTAATGTTGTTCTAATTTCAGGACCCAGTGAAAGACGGCGAGCAAAAGATCAAGGCGGACTACGACCAGCTATACGAGGACCTGCAGCAAGCCTTCCGAAATTTGGAGGATTAAGCGGATCCAGCCAACAACAACTGCGGAATTCCCTAGCAAGAGGAATGGAAAAAGAAACAAACCAAACGAAATAAGAAACCAAAGCTAGGTTATTATTCGAATTCCCCATTCAATCTAGTCATATTTACATAATGCATAATAAGATATTTGAATCCAAGTTTATTTATAAGTTAAACAAACAGTTTGGCCCGCTTCAGGTCTAGTCAGGTCAGAATCGAATCAACAGAAGATACACAAAACAAAAAACACACGACGACGGCGAGTTAGGAAAGACGAACAATAATTAGTCGGTAGCGCAAAGGAAACGCAGTTGAACCAGCCATAAACATAATTACCATACATATACAACACATATGTATAACTATCTATGTTGATATATATTTATAATTCACAGCTATGTATTGTTAGTAAATTTTCATATAGTTATCGATTGTGTTCGTTACCCTATTGTGTGAAACTAAACCAACTAAACGAATCTAAAGGGAGTTTGAAACTTTACAAAATTACATAATATTATATTCCTACATATTATAGACCTTTAAAGAACGCAATAACAACGTAGCCCCAAAAGCATGTACCTTTACTACCAAAGAAGAATAGCTATTTCAGTAACTTGTGTGTGTTGCAAATGGAGCTATGGAATAAAATGTATTATGAATGTTACAAAAAGTGAGGGTGCTTTTCATTCGGATCCTTGTGGCTTGAATTTAGTACAAAATGGCAGAACCCAAGATGTATACAATTGAAATGTGTAATTTTTAAAAAATGTATACATAATCGCAGACAAAGTTCATGATGTTATTTTGCTTAGACATAGTAATGTCTTACAATGTTTTTCTATGAGGCTTTTAAGTTTTTCGTATTTTTGAGACGAGGTCATAACGTAAAGTAAAGGTGCCGCGGACCGTAGGTACAATTTTATTTTGCACCTAATTATACCCATTACTCGTAGAGTAAAAGGGTATACTAGATTTGTCGGAAAGTAAATAACAGGAAGGAATATATGTTATATATAATCTTGATCAGGATCACCATCAGAGTCGATCTAGTCACGTCCGTCTGTTTGTCCGTTCGTATGAACGCTGAGATCTCGGAAACTATAAAAACTAGAAAGTTGAATTAGCCAAATAGATTCTAGAGATTTTTTGCAGCTCTAGAACATTTCATTAGGTTGCGACGCACACTCTAACCGCCCAAAACTGTGACGCCCACAGTTTTTATGCTAGATTACAAATTTTATCGAAAAGGTTTTGTCAATAGCTATCGATTGACAAAAAAGTTTTTCACGTCCACCCTAACGACCATAACGTAACAACCAGTCTGACGCCCACATGACCAAATGTTGTAATCGCCGCTAGGTGGCGGTGGCACCTTGTAATATCGGAAAAGTGGCTTTGCCGTTTGCCTATCTCCATCTCTCCTGCTCACTCTATGTATGGTTATTTTTATGGTACAAAAACCCTTGTGTTTGTTCCCAGAACGCTTAATAATTTGACTAGGTTAGGTTAGGTTAGGGCGGCTGTCGGACTATGGTCCGACACACTTAGACCTCTATGGGTCCATTGTGATACCGCATGATCTCGTTTTTCCTTCTCTAGGGTCCCGTATATAGTAGTTTCAACCTGTGTTAAGCTGATCAGCATGTCTTCCACCCGAAAGATTTTATAAAGGCACTTATGTTTTTGAGATTAATCTCCGATATTTCGTGAAGACCGTCGATTAAGGGACTTCTTAAGTGTTTCAGTCTGAGTCCGCATAGGGCTGGGCAGAAGCAGATAAGGTGTTCTACCGTTTCCTCTTCTTCCTCATCCCTGCAGCTTCTGCAGAAATCATTTTGTGGGTGTTTAAGCCTGCCGGCATGAGTGCCAACAAGCCAGTGGCCTGTAAGAGTTCGAATCAGCATGCCACACTCTGTGCGGCTAAATTTGAGTAATTCCGAGGATTTTTTGTTGCTTATCACATGCCATGTCTGGTGAGAGATACGGCACTGTGGTGCGTTTTGCCAATGGGTGTTGGCTAGTGTGTTAAAGTAATTTTTTATATTTAGCTTGCAAGTTGCCATGGGCATACCAACATTCTCCTCTCCTTGGAGGAGATGCTCGGTGGTGCCCTGCCTGGCTAACTCGTCCGCTATGCAGTTGCCTACGATCTCCCGGTGACCCGGAACCCATATTAGGCAGATAGTAAACTGATTAGCCATCTAGTGGAGAGATCTGCGACAGTCTGCTATTGTACGGGAGTGTTTGTCGAGTAGATCGATTTCATAGCCGCTTGGCTATCACTATATATGTTTAGGTGTCCTCTTTGGAGGCTTAAGTTCCCTAAACAGGTTAGTGCTTCTTTTATAGCGTGGACCTCCGCCTGGAAGACGCTACAGTTGTCCGGGAGCCTGAATGACTTCCTGATATCTAATTGTTCGGAGTATACACCTCCGTCAACTTGTCCTTCTAATTTGGAGCCATCTGTGTAGAAGCAGATTGCGTCCGTCGTGCCCGGTCGGCCCTGCTGCCATTCCTCTCTATCTGGAATCAGGGCCTTAAAGGTGTGTGACTATATTCGATGGATTTGCATAGGTCCGTTATCTTCGGAATCGATTTATCATGCTGGAGAATTTTAGCATGGCCATAAAATTGGGCTTTCCACTGCCCTGTATCCCTCAGTCGAATAGCTGCCGATTTGGCCCTTTTCATGCCTGCTAAGTCCAGGCTAGGAAGGTTCAATATCGCATTCAGCGCTTCATTCGGGGTGGTTCAAGGGGCTCCACTAATACACAAAGCCGCCATTCGCTGTACTTTGTTTAGAGGAGTCAGTATGCATTGTTTGTGCAGAGCGGTCCACCACAGAGCCACTCCGTATAGTAGGATTGGCTTGACTACCGCTGTGTATATCCAGTTGACTATTCTAGGGGACATGCCCCATCCTAGCCCAATTGCTTTTTTACAGGAGTAAAGTGCAATGGTCGCTTTCTTGGTTCTCTCTTGGTTATTTAAGCCCCATTTGAGGCGCTTATCTAATACTAACCCCAAGTATCTGGCGTGATCGCTAAAAAAGAGATTACAATTGTTTAGAATGGGTGGGTTGAGTTGTGGAATTTTGTATCTATTTGTAAATAGAACAAGTTCCGTTTTCGAGGGATTTACCCCAAGTCCGTTCTCTATCGTCCATTCCATTTAGCGGTCATAAGATCGCAACGTGTTTGTGGATATTTTCCATTAAAGATGATGGCGACGTCGTCTGCGTATGCCACAACCTTACAACCTCCTCCTTCCAGAATCCGCAGTAGTTTATTTACTGCGATATTTCACAGGAGGGGTGATAGTACACCTCCTTGCGGGGTGCCTCCGTTCACTAGTCTAGTCTGGGTTGAGGTCCCTAGTGTGGCTGTGACCATTCTGCCTATCAGCAATTTATGGATTAGCCTCACCATTGGCGGCTCAACCCCTAGTTCTGTGAGAGATTCTGTTATTGCAGTGGGAAGCACTTTATTGAAGGCTCCCTCTATGTCCAGGAAGGAGATCAGTGTGTATTCCTTGATGCTGAGTGATTTCTCGATGCTGCTTACCACCAAGTGTAGCGCCGATTTGGTTGACTTACCTTTGGTATAAGCGTGTTGTGCCTCTGATATTTGTGTCGGGTCTATGGAGGCCCTTTTGTGTAGGCTTATCATTCTTTCAAAGCTCTTAAGCAGGAATGATTTTAGGCTTATTGGCCTAAAATCCTTTGCTGTGGTGTGAGTGGCCTTCCCTGCCTTGGGAATGAAAACCACCTTTGTTTCTTGCCATGCTGTTGGTAGTTCTCCTACCGCCAGGATAGATTGGAAGATTTTCTTCAACCAGTTTATGGCTATTTGTCCTGCTTGCTGGATGTGAGCCGGTGTTATCCCGTCCGGTCCCGGCGATTTGTATGGTTTTAAACTATGAATGGACCATTTCATGTTGCGGTCTGATAGGAGTGGATCTAATTCGATTCCCTCTCCTGCTCCTCTTTCAGGAGGATGACCTGTTTGTTGGCTCCCCGGGAAGTGAGCGTCTAGAAGCAGGTCCAAGGACTCTTCACTGGAGTCTGACCATGATCCGATTGCTTTCTGAAGATAGTCCAGAGGCGCGGCTGTCTTAGATAGTATTTTCCTGAGCCTTGCGGCATCAGTCCTTTTTTCTATGTCAGAGCAGAAGGTCTGCCATGCAGTATGTTTTGCTCTTCTAATGGCCTTTTTGTAAGAGGCTAGTTCATACTTGTAGTTCTGCCATTTAGTGTCCTCATTTCCCGCCTTTGCTCTGTTAAACAGGCATCTGCAGTTGGTTCTGAGGATTGATAGTTGTTGGGTCCACCAGAGGGGTTTTTCCTTCCCCTTGGTTTCCCTGTGGGGCATGCCACTTTGAAGTCAGTGTTGCATGCCTCTGTGAATTTATATACTGTTCCGTCCAGCTCCTGTGGGTTTGTGATGCTTTCTGACGGTTCCATGGGGAGGATATTCGCCAGAACTTCTTTGTGCCTGTGCCAGTCGGCTCGTCTGGGGTTAGCGAAGCTGACCGGCAAGGGCGAATCAAGGGACAATACGGTTTCTATGAATCTATGGCCCGAAAAGGAGTGCTCGTCACAGACTGCCCAGTTTTTGACTGCGCCTACGAGTGAGTCTGATACCAAAGTTTGATCTATGATCGTTTGGCAAGTTTTAGTTATGAAAGTAGGGACATTGCCCCTATTGCATAAGAATAGGTTTGAACTTAGAATAAAATCAAAATGAGACTCACCTCTGTCGTTGTTGTTTGGGCAAACCCCACTGGGTGTGATGGGCGTTGGCGTCACAGCCTATTACCAAACCTTTCCTGAGCTTTTCGCATTCCTCTGCTAGTCCTCTGACCAGCGCATCTGGGGGGTTTTCCTTCATGCTCCTCCACCTTGACGACTTTCTAGTCCTTCGTGGGGAGGTGCGGGCTGCATTCTTGCAACATGAAGAGGATGTCCTCCGGCGCCTTGATCGCTGCTGGGAGCCAAGTCCTGGCTCGGGGCCTACTGGGGACATCACACCAGTCTAGTGCGACGATGTTCGCCCCTTCATAGACATCACCGAGCTTGCTCGTCGCCTTTTTGTACAGATCGGCCGACCGCTGACTGTAGCAGGCCACCACCTTGACGCTGCCCTGGTACCAGCCCGCATCCATGCAGCAGGGCGAGGTGCCTGGCTTCTCCCATACCATGCGCAGGCAAATGAGGGAAAGGTGGCACTCCACTGCCTACCACTTGTTCCTGGGAATCCTGCCCTCCGAATTGCCCTTGTCAATGAGGCCTAGTATGACACGGTCCTTCGTGATTTCGGCCAACGAGACCGATGGCTGGATCTTAGATCTCTTCTCCGATGGTCCGGGTAGTTCGAGGGATCGCTGCCTTCTCGCCTGAGTCCCTTCTTGAGTGGGCTTATCCTGCCCGTAGTTAGGAAGCACCTTCTTTGCCACTCTACCTTCCTTAGCCATTCAGGCGCAGTCCGTCTTTCTGCGTAAGTATATTTGTTTGCTCCAGCGGGTGGCCCGAGCGCCTTGGCAGTGCCTACCGCTGCTTTAGGCGCAGATGAGCCCGTGGCGGAGGCGTTCGCGGCTGGCTTTCTGCCACCCGTTATTCCCAGTTTGGGATGCGGCCCTTTCGGGACCATGCTAGTGCGGATGTTGGAACAAGTGTTCAGCTTATCCGAGGGTTTTTTGAGAGTTCCCGTCTCTGTGTTTTGTTATATTTGTTGATTCCATAATTGGTCCCACGAGTTGCGGAGAAGGGGAAAAGTCCGCCCGGGCAGAGATCCGCGATGCCCGGGTAAGGCGATAGGTAGAACAGGGGGTCGCCATGTCCCTGAGCACACCGTTTGAGACTGGGCTAGTTTTTGATCCGGGCCCCCAGCCAGGCTGACTCTTGGCACGGTCCGTATTACACCGTAGTTCGGCCCGGAGTGAGATGTTGTTTGGGAGGGGAGATGGGTAGGTGTTGTGTTGGGAGTGGGTTTGTGTAAAGCAACTATTTAGATGCGGCTGAACAATTCGCATCGTCGGTATTGCTTCGTTGCAATACATCCGCTGGCTGTCCAGGACTTTTTTTACTGGGGTTTCTGTCCACGATTCCGTGTTTGACCTCTACCACCAGCTTATTCACAGTTGGCCTCGAGAGAGGTCGTCCGCTATCCGCAACCTGCGACCCGCTTGGTTGAACCAGCTAAGCGACTTTGGAACCATCTCACAAGCTCCTCAGCCGAGATAATTTGACTATTCCTAGAAAACATTAAAGCTGATTAAATTTGAAGTGAATAAGCTTATAAAAAATGTATATTATTTTGGTTATAAACAATTCTGGATTTTTCTTCTGACTATTAATAAAATTAAATCATAATCGTTTATTCTGAGAGCACATAAAAATGTCACTGTTTTTGTTTTACCAGTATGAAATCTTATCTGTAAACTCATACTTGTTTGCTCTTACTGATTTCTGGTTTTCAAACTTATTTCTTATATATGTAAAAATGTACATATTTTTCATTATTACGGCTTTGAGTCAAGATAAGGATTGACAGATTGATTTACTATAAAAGCAGGCATCTGAGCCCCAACATTTCAGTTGCCCAACGAGACCCTTGATTAAAGCTACAGATACTAATTCTGAACCACTTTGAAATGGAAAAAGTGGCAGCCATTTGGTTATTCGTGTTAATGGTTGGATGTCCTTATGGATCTACAGCAGCTGGAAAGCCATCGGAAGATCTAGAGACCCGCTGTAATGGACACTTTTTCACGAGGCTAAGGCCAGTTATGGATTTAGTTCAGTCCAACCAGGATCAGTGGGACACCTGTAAGAAAATCATAGCAAAAGGCGTCCAGGAGGAAGAGAAGCAAATAAAGATCCAACTCGACGCCATGCAGGAATCCTTATTGAGTGTTAAGACTTCCTTGGAGGCTGCTTTTGAAACAAAAATTGAAAACCAGTTTGAAAACCTGATGCAAAATTTAAAGAAACTCATCCCACAGGACTTCGATGCCAGGTTGAGGAGTATAGAACGACAGATCATATCAAAGGAATTCGAGAAAAATCCGCGTCGGATTGAAAATCAAACAGGCACAGAGAGCGAACATCAGGTTAAGTTGGAAGGACAGCCAGAGATTTTACAAGATACACTAAACAAACCAATGCAAGGTTTCAAGAAGATTGGCTCAAAGTTCTTTTATATTGAGAACGGTTACACGTTAAATTGGGAAAGTGCAGAAAGTGCCTGTCGCGAAATGGGGGCACAACTAGCGGATATTGAAAATATGCAGGAGTCTAAGGACCTATATGCTTCTCTTATCTATAACAGATCCTACTGGCTGGGCATCAGTGCTCGGGCCAAGGAAGTCACGTTCATCTCTGTAGCTTCCGGAAAACAAGCTCCCTTTTTAAAATGGAAGCCAGGACAACCCAACAGCGGATTGAGTGATCGACGCTGCGTTTCCTTTTATTTTGGTGAAATGTGGGATGCCAGGTGCAGCAATACCCATTTCTTCATTTGTAAGGCAGATAAATGTGTTTAAAAACAAATATATGGGGAAATAAACAATGTTCGGACTATCAAAAAATTGAATTTTTTCTAATGTCGCGGCCGTCAAAACAAATTCTGTATAAGTTCAAGAAAATGATGTCTGTAGACGGCAGTCCACGTAGTGACGAAGCGTTCCAGGAGAGTGTGCGATGGCGATGATTATACCCGTTACTTGTAGAGTAAAAGGGTATACTAGATTCGTCGGAAAGTATGTAACAGGCAGAAGGAAGCGTTTCCGACCCCATAAAGTATATATATTCTTGATCAGGATCACTAGCCGAGTCGATCTAGCCATGTCCGTCTGTCCGTCTGTCCGTCTGTCTGTCCGGATGAACGCTGAGATCTCGGAAACTATGAGAGCTAGGCAGCTATGAGATTTGGCGTGCAGATTCTTGAGCTTCTTACGCAGCGCAAGTTTATTTCAGTAGAGTGCCACGCCCACTCTAACGCCCACAAACCGCCCAAAACTGTGGCTCCTACAGTTTTGATGCTAGAATAAAAATTTTAACTGAAATGTATTGTTCTCATCAATACCTATCGATTGATTCAAAAAAAAATTTGCCACGCCCACCTTTACGCCCACAAACCGCCCACAAACTTCAAGGAATCGTAAATATGAACGTGGATATCTCGGAAACTATCAAGGGTAGAGAATTGGGATCTCAGATTTAGATTCCGTAGCCTTGTGCGCAGCGCAAGTTTGTAACGCAAATATGCCACGCCCACTCTAACGCCCACAAACCGCCCAAGCCTGTGGCGCCCACAATTTTCATGCTAGATACAAAATTTTAACTGAACTGTATTGGTCTCGTCAATACCTATCGATTGACCCAAAAAAAAAATTTGCCACGCCCACTCTAACGCCCATAACGCTTAAATCTGTCTACCGCCGATAGGTGGCGCATTTCAATCTCGCTTTGCTGCTTGCATATCTCCATTTCCCTTTGGTCCCTTTAGCTGAGTAACGGGTATCTAATAGTCGAGGTACTCGACTATAGCGTTCTTCCTTGTTATACCCGTTACTCGTAGAGTAAAAGGGTATACTAGATTCGTCGGAAAGTATGTAAGAGGCAGAAGGAAGCGTTTCCGACCCCATAAAGTATATATATTCTTGATCAGGATCACTAGCCGAGTCGATCTAGCCATGTCCGTCTGTCCGTCTGTCTGTCCGGATGAACGCTGAGATCTTGGAAACTATGAGAGCTAGGCTATTGAGATTTGGCGAGCAGATTCCTGAGCTTCTTACGCAGCGCAAGTTTTTTTCAGTAGAGTGCCACGCCCACTCTAACGCCCACAAACCGCCCAAAACTGTGGCTTCTACAGTTTTGATGCTAGAGTAAAATTTTAAACTGAAATTAATTGTTCTTATCAATACCTATCGATTGACCCAAAAAAAAGTTTGCCACGCCCACTTTAACGCCCACAAACCGCCCACAAACTTCAAAAAATCGTAAATATGAACGCGGATATCTCGGAAACTATCAAAGATAGAGTATTGGGATTTCAGATTTAGATTCCGTAGCTTTGTACGCAGCGCAGGTTTGTTATGCGAATATGCCACGCCCACTCTACCGCCCACAAACCGCCCAAGCCTGTGGCGCTCACAATTTGTATGCTAGATAAAAAATTTTAACTGAAATGTATTGGTCTCGTCAATACCTATCGATTGATCCAACGCCTACCCTAACGCCCACAATGCTTAAATCTGTCTTCCGCCGGTAGGTGGCGCATTTAAATCTCGCTTTGCTGCTTGCATATCTCCATTTACCTTTGGTCCCTTTAGCTGAGTAACGGGTATCTGATAGTCGAGGTACTCGACTATAGCGTTCTTCCTTGTTTTTACCTGGGATTATGGGTGTTAGCTTTCTTAAAGAAATGAAATCTGCTTTGATAGTAACGCAAAAACTAAAAAAAAATGTATCCCAAGACTTAAAAAAAATTAAAATGGTTTTGATGAAAGAGATATAAAAGTAAAATTTAAGAAAATTTGATCTGATGGGGCCGTTGAAGATAAATGTATTCTAGTTGAAAATACGATTTTGTTAAAATCCGAAACTCCATTTTATAGTTATTGGCAAAAAAAGATTTTTGGTGAATTTTTAAAAATGAAATTTTTATTTCGTTTGTCTGTTTGTCCGAAAACGTGTTTAAGGGTCCTGAGCACATTTAAATGGTGTTAGGCAGAAACATAAGTTATCGCCCTTAGGACATCCCTGCTAGTTTCGCGGCAAAACAGCTATAAAACAGCTTAATTTCGAAAGGCTGGCACTCCTGCTACAGATTTGTGTTATGTGTCGTTGTAAAGATTTTTTGATAGGGCTGAGATTTCAGATTTAGATTCCTTATTTTCGTACGCAGCGCAAGTATGTTGTATGAACATGCCACGCCCACTCAATGTATTAGTCTCGTCAATTCCTATCGATTTACCTAAAAAAAAGTTTGCCACGTCCACTCTAACGCCAAAAACGCCCACATAACCATACATATATTGAGATCGCTGGTCTCGCTTTTACTCCTTTTAGCGGAGTAAGTGGTATCTGGCACTCGGCTATAGCGTTCTACTTTGTTTAGCTTAACCTTAATTTGAGAGTTGATTTTTTGTTTATCCAGCTCTTTTTACTCAAAAAAAAATTATACCACTGTGAAGGTGAATATGTTCTGGATGACCATCACTAGACTAGTCTATTTACCCATGTCCGTCCGTTGCTACGCAAACTAGTCTCTTAGTTGCTATCGGGATGAAAGCTTCCCAAAAGTTTTTTTCTATTGCAGGTTTTATATATGTACATTGTACATATGTAAGTTTAAACAAGCCGGATTGGACAATCTGCCACTTAAGAAATTTAGATGGAATTTTTGGCAACTTTTAAATACATTTCTTAATGCTATTTGCCACAAATCTAGCAGTTTTAGCAAAAACAAGAAAGGAAGTTAGCTTCGGCAAGCCGAAGCTTATATACCCTTGCAGCTATAATTATTAAATTTCAAAACACAAAAAATGATATTCCCAATAGTATAAGATAATATGTCAAAAAACACCGAAGCTATAATTTGTTTCATATTATTTTCCTACCAATTTTCCGATCGTTCCTATGGCAGCTATATGACATAGTCGTCCGATTTTGATAAAATTTAATTCGAAATTCAGAACTAAATAAAAAATGTTATGTCCAAGCGTTAGAGGTTATATGTTGAAAAACACCGAAGCTATAATTTTTTTCATATTATTTTTCCACAAATTTTACGATCGTTCCTATGGCAGCTATATGATATAGTCGTCCGATTTCGATAAAATTTAATTCAAAATTCAAAATTATTTAAAAATTGTTATTTCCAAGCTTAGGAGGTTATATGCTAAAAAACACCAAAGATATAATTTTTTTCATTTATTTGTCCGATTATTCCTATGGGAGCTATAAGATATAGTTGTCCGATCCGGCTGGTTCCGACTTATATACTACCTGCAAAAGATATAAGACTTTTGGGAAAGTTTCAGCCCGATAGCTTTAAAACTGAGAGACTAGTTTGCGTAGAAACGGACGGACAGACGGACAGACGGACAGACGGACAGACGGACAGACGGACAGACGGACAGACGGACAGACGGACATGGCTAGATCGACTCGTCTAGTCATGCTGATCAAGAATATATATACTTTATGGGGTCGGAAACGTCTCCTTCACTGCGTTGCAAACTTCTGACTGAAATCAATATACCCTCTGCAAGGGTATAAAAATGAGAGATATGCAAGCCACAAAGGGACTGTTCGCAAGATTGCACAGTTCTTGACTTCTTAACGACTGCTCCTATTCGTACAACTACATAGATAGGCGGAAAGGTATTAATAAAAACAAGGAAGACCGCTATAGTCGAGTGCCTCGACTATAAGATACCCGTTACTCACCTAAAGGGACCAAAGGGAAATGGAGATAAGCAAGCAGCAAAGCAAGATTGAAATGCGCCACCTACCGGCGGTAGACAGATTTAAGCGTTATGGGCGTTAGGGTGGGCGTGGCAAATGGGTCAATCGATAGGTATTGACGAGACCAATACAGTTCAGTTAAAATTTTCTATCTAGCATGAAAATTGTGGGCGCCACAGGCTTGGGCGGTTTGTGGGCGTTAGAGTGGGCGTGGCATATTCGCATAACAAACTTGCGCTGCGCACAAGGCTACGGAATCTAAATCTGAGATCCCGATTCTCTCTCAATCTTTGATAGTTTCCGAGATATCCACGTTCATATGTACGATTTTTTGAAGTTTGTGGGCGTTGAAGTGGGCGTGGCAAATTTTATTTTAGGTCAATCGATAGATATTGATGAGAACAATACATTTCAGTTAAATTTTTTATTCTAGCATCAAAACTGTAGGAGCCACAGTTTTGGGCGGTTTGTGGGCTTTAGAGTGAGCGTGACACTCTGCTGAAATAAACTTCCGCTGCGTAGGAAGCTCAGGAATCTGCACGCCAAATCTCTCTCTCATAGTTTCCGAGATCTCAGCGTTCAGCCGGACAGACAGACGGACAGACGGACATGGCTAGATCGACTCGGCTAGTGATCCTGATCAAGAACGGGGTCGGAAACGCTTCCTTCTGCCTGTTACATACTTTCCGACGAATCTAGTATAGCCTTTTACTCTACGAGTAACGGGTATAAAAATAAAATGTAATTTACACTTTTACAAAATCTTTAAAAAACACACATTTTAGCGTTCTGGTCGTTTGTAGTCGTTAGTGTTGTCGTGGCAAACTTTTTTATGGTCAATCAGAGATTGATAAAACAAATATTTTTTTTCTAACACTGACAGAACCAACCCGTTACAATATACCATTAAGTATTAGGCTAAGCAACCAAATAAAATTAAAACCGTTAAAAATCAGAGGTCGTTTCAGATTTAATCTTTGTTTAAAATTCCAACTTTCTGTTGCTGCGGGCAAAAGATTATAGAAGAATCTATTTACCTTTGCATCATCAAATGGTCAACAAAAATTGTTATTTTGTTTATTGTATTTTTATTTTTTTATATTTAGATAATTTGTAACTTTAGTCTTTGCGGTATTTTATATATCTTAGTAAATCTTGTTTGAGAAAGACGCATACAAACAATAAACAAATTGTGTAGCATACTTTAAATATATATGAATTCCTAAATAAATTAATGCCAGCAAGGGGAGCACTAATTTAAGACAGCGGTTACCAAAAACAAATTCAAATCCGCTTCGAATCGGAACGACTTAATATGTGAGTGGAACAACGTACCTATTTGCTATAAGATGGTAAAAAATAAGTTATTGATTTCTAAGAAATATGATAGACTAAGTACCTAAATTATCTTGTTACTTGTTAAATCACTTAAATCACATGAAACTTTGATATAAATATACGCAATATTTGATTGCTTAATTTTTCCCAACAAATTTAACAAATTGCCCTAAATTTTTGTCGACTGAATGACATATTTTTTATTTACTTTTAAAAGGCTCCTTAATAAACCGATTTAAAAGGTAATTTGTTCTAATAATTGCACGAAATGCATCTCATGAATATCCTAAGATACAGTTATTTAAGCAAGCCGGTAATTCGAACTTATTTATGCTCGTTATCGTAATAAAACAAAAACCACTGCGTTCCCGCATTATTTTGAATTTAGCGGTAAAACTATCGATGATTTTTTATTTCTGAAAACACCGATAGCATCTGATAGCAATCGATAGTAGTAAGCGATGGTTGGCATCGCCAATTACTGAGCAAAACATTTTAAACGATAGGCCGCCTCTAGTTGACGTGTTGTTAAATTTTAATTGTATTTTGTAAATGCATGAATTGTGCTTAAATTAAAGTAATTATGTCTCAGTTTGGCGGACCCAACGACTTTTACGGCTCTGCGCCTTCGGCGGATGCCAGTTACAACTTCGATATGCCGGAATTTGGTCAGGAACTGTGAGTAGGGCCCGGGAATTCCAGTTTCCACCCGCAATTGTTGCTCCACTTGCTTGCAGGAACTTCCAAACCTTCGACAACACACAGGCCTCAGTGCCACCCAACTATGATGCAGCCTATGCCCAGCCTGCGAGCCAAGGATTGGGCGGATTCTACGATCCCACGGCGTACACTGACACAAGTTACAACCAGAACAAGAGCGGAAATCCAGGCCCCGCCGGAGGAGCCGGCAACGAGTTCGACGATGAACCCCCACTTTTGGAGGGTGAGATGGGGTTTCAACTGGGACTAATTAGGGTCTAAGAACTAGGGTGTCTATGACACTTTTGAAAACATTCTAAGCCATAGTCAATAAGAATTCCTTAACTTTTTGCGATGATCTTGAAGAACAGCCATGATAGTCGAGTTCCTAATAGTAAAATATTTATACATAGTTAAATACTTGTAAAAGGGTATATAAGATTCGTCGGCGAGTCTGTAACAGATAGAAGGAAGCGTTTCCCACGCTAAAAGTATATATTCTTGATCAGCACCACTAGCAGAGTCGAACTAGACATGTCCGTCTGTCCGTCCGTATGAACGCTGAGATCTCGAAATATATAAAAGCTTGAAAGTTGGTATTAGGCATCTAGATTCTAGAGATTCTTGCGCAGCGCAAGTTTATTTCATCAGGGTGCCACGCCCACAAACGCGCATAACACTAAAACCTGTTTAGCCCACATTTTTAAAGATTTTCTATTATTGTTTTGATTATTAATGCCCATCAACTTGCCAAACAATTTTAATTTAGAGATTGTGTCTACTGTTCAATATCTTTTTTTGAGTTTATTAGACTGGATTCTCATTCATGTGAACAATACTTTAAAAGTTAAACGTGTTTGTTCCTCATGCTAAGGTTTTCATTTTTAACTTTTGAATTTGAATATTTGATTGAATACCATAACTTTAAAAAAGAGTAGAGAAAAAGAGCAGTAAAAGTGTAAAAGTAAAAATTCAGGAAATTTGAGCTGTTGCATAGTTGTATTCTTATTGACAACACGCGTCGAATAACACCTCACGTTTAAATCCAAAACTTCGTTGAAAAGTTATACTCACGCTAAAATAGAAAGCGTTCGTATTAGTAGAAGCTTTTTTAATTTTGTTGAAGCGATCCTAATGAGTTTATTTTTGAAAGTAAATATACTTTGTCGTATGTTAGATCCATAGTTCGTCACAAAAGTTGATCAGAACTATTTTTTACCTCGTTAAGAGCTGATTTTGTTTCTTAAGTGTAAATACGGGGACACACAAATCGGCTATCTTTGAAATCGTCTAGAATTAACTTTGATGCACTTTATAAATTCAATCGAATTTAGCACTAATTGATTTCTGTGTCACCCCGAATCAGTATTTTTGATTAGCATCGCTCTGCTTCTACGCTTTCTAGGTAAGATTGAGAACTTTTGCATACGGACGAAATGTGGGTCAATATAGGACTACTTATCCCATGAAAGGGATTTAGTGGAATATAAAGTAGGGACCGAAAAAATCATTGCTTGCGAGATTTATTTTTAAAATGCTGCTGTGATTCTTTCTTTTTCGCAAGGGGTGTTAAAATAAGACAAGTCTCTTTCACATTTGTTAAAAATGTGTGTAAGCAAAAATCAAGTTGGAATAGGAAATTAAAAAAAATGAAGAACCATAGGCCTTAAAAACAAAAATTGTAATTAATGAATAATTTCTTTTCCTGATTTAGGCCCGTTGACTAAAAACAGATTTGATTTTTAGTAGCCTAAACGGTCAAAAATAATTTCAATATTAAAAGTTTATTATGAAATATTTTAGTTAGCCTACCGTAATTTGTTAAATATCTTGTTAAATCTTTTATCTATGCAATAATTTTAAAATCTTACAGTAATTTAGTATTCAGTATCTACATTTTGCTATCTTTTTCGTTTCAGAACTGGGCATCAATCCGAATCACATCTTCCAAAAGGTAAGTGAAAAAAGCAGAACAAAGAAAGCTTTGCCTTAGCTTTTCATAATTTGCGTACTCCACCTTTGGAGCTGCCCGGAGGTGGAAGAGGGCGGCCCACCTCTTACCCCGCTGCACCTGAACGCATTTTTAACTAGAGATCTTGAGAGGAGCCAGGCAAATTGCATATTTTATGCGCCCGATTCCCGCCGGATGCCACCGACACACACCACAAAGGAGCCCGGAGTTTTGAGTTGCCCACTTTGTTTGCCCGGACAATTACTCCACCCGCCACATAATTCCAGCTTTGCCCTTACGCATTTTCCCCGGCCCCGTGCCTTTTTCTAATTTGTGCAACGCAGCGGGCGGCTTTTCTTTTGGGCGGCCACTTTAGGCCGCGCTTTTCCACTGCAGCCGACTCCGTTTTAATTGAAATTTAAATGTTTTTGCATTTTGCTTTCGTATTTATTGCTAGCTTCTCCTGCCGCAATAATTCTATTGTTTTTCGTTTTTTTCCTGTAATTTTTGCAGTTTTTATTGTGTGCTTTGTTGTCGCTGCACTTGCCGGTTTGTGTCGTTAATGAAGACATATTTTTTCATTGCACTCGCCGCGGGCCTGGTCGTAGTTGTTTTTAAATAAATAAAGCAACTTTTGTGTTTTTAATTAAAGTTTTTCTCGCTCATTTTTTTCCTTTCCCATTCGGTCCATTTCGCTGTGTAACTTTCTGCATTTTTGTCCATTTTGTAAAAATTTGCGTGCGCCTGATTCTCATTTCTTTCGCTCCGGCACGGAATTTATTACGCTTGTGTTAATTGAAAAATGAAAATGTTAATGTTAATGAGTCCGTGTGCCATCATAAAACTGAAATGAAATGAAATGCTAATTAAATTGTTCATCAGCTAGCTGGGGGAATTATGGTTAGATTTGTGTTTGACTCTGGGGCTGTTTGTTAATGTAATGGATCGGTGGCAAATGGCAAGTCGCAAAGGTATTTTTAAAGCTTATGAACGGCGGCAGGAAGTGTATACATTTGTACAAAGGTAGTTGTATCCGGATATATGACTGCACAGGTCCTATTGGTTCTTAAAAACAGATCAGCATTTTTGGAAACCTTGTTTCCAGCATTTACTATGGATAGGATGTTAAAAACAACCTGAAGGTGATTAAGTATTTAACGAATTGATAAATATTTCCGAAAGTCTCATTTCGCTTGCCTTACATCTAATTGATATAAACGAATTCATTAATATAAATATATGGCTGTTAAAGGGTATTTCAATTTCATCCAATTTCGGATACTGCAAAAGTTATACAAAAACTATTCTTTTGCATTTTGGACTGTGTATGGTGGCATGCTTCCACTTCAAATTCTTTTCAATCTCAATTAATGTTGGGAAACCCACAGAGAGACACTCGGAATTTCATCGACAATTTTTGGTGGGTCCTTGCTGGCTATAATATCAAATTTCATGGTCCTTGTCCTGTCCCACATTCGCATGCGTCAAATGCGTTGACAGCTTTTGGCCCAGTTCCCAAGCCCCGGCTCACTTGCTAGCTGGCTGGCTGGTCAGCAATATCATTTATCATCAATTTCCATTTTTCAAATTTCTCTGCCACTGCACAAGAGCACACAATACAGAAACAAAGGGAAAAACCAAAACGCATAGAGAACAAATGTTCGGAAAACGGGAGTTGGGCTCCGTTTTATGACCGCTGTGCGAACAAATGAATTGTGTTGTGCAGTGTCCCGGGTCCAAAGTCCCGTGTTCCGAATCCCGAGCCCTGCCGCAGGCTCCATGAGTGATGATGGCCTGTTGCCGGACGGACTTCTGCCTGGCAACCCCCTCGCTGTGTAATCCTTCACTGGTTCTAATTTTAATCGAATTACTCTCCTCCGTTCCAGACGCTCGCCGTGCTGAATCCTTTGCGGGGCACCGACCAGCAAATCCTGCAGGACACGGACATGGCGGGTCCACTGGTCTTCTGCCTCACACTTGGCGGCTTCCTGCTACTGGTATGTTAGACCGATTAGCGCCAAATCATCATTTTTTTTGGTCGAATTAAGTTTTAATTAATATTAAAATAATTAGTTTAGAACTGTTTTGTTTTAAAAGCTACATATATTTGATATATGTATTTATATATTTTAAGTGCAACACTAAGCTGATTACCAAAACATAAATACTTTTTAAAAAATCTAGTACTAGAAAAAAGATTTTAAAGGTTAAGATATTGATACAAATTTGGAACGCACTATTGGCTATTCAATTAAATTTATTTATCTCTTCAGTCTTTTCCAAAAACCCATTTTGGGGGTGCCACAAAAATGACTAGGTTTTCTAAATCATATTTAAATTTTATTTTAGGTGTCTAAAAGTTTGCAAGAATATTTTTTAAACTCAGAAGAACGTTGTCTACTTTAAGACGCCTAAAATAACATTTAAAATAGATTTCAATACCGCAGCGGTTTGTGACACCCCATACATTTCTCTCAAATTAAATTGAGTAATAATTCCTGCAATGTTGGTTTTAAGCTCTTTTTGAATACAAATTCTCAGATACAATTCTTGTTTTCTCTCTTCACAGAGCGGCAAGGTGACTTTCTCGTACATCTACGGAATCGGCGTGATGGGCTGCATCTTCTTCTACTGCCTGCTGTCTCTGATGGTCAGCCGGTCGCAGGTGACCTTCGGGGCGGTGGCCTCCGTGCTCGGCTATTGTCTGCTGCCCATGGTGGTGCTGTCGGGCATCAACATTTTAATCACCATTCAGTAAGT
Organism: Drosophila subpulchrella; assembly: GCF_014743375.2. Taxonomy (NCBI): domain Eukaryota; kingdom Metazoa; phylum Arthropoda; class Insecta; order Diptera; family Drosophilidae; genus Drosophila; species Drosophila subpulchrella. The sequence goes on from NC_050610.1 coordinate 1,724,895, forward strand.
AATTGTTGACACAAGTCGCTGGCTTTTCATCTGCCCTCCATTCATCCCACTCTTCAGTGGCCTGACTCCCATTCACTCCATCCGTGGCTGTGCTTTATATTTATGTTTTTAATTGAAAAGTTGCCAATGCATCGGCGTCTACTCCTCATTGTTTGTGGCCTGTAATTACAAACTTTTGCCTAAGCTCGTCCAGCTGCGACTGCAGCACGTTTTCGATCCATTCTGTGCCGTTCAAATTTGTCCAATTCATGCCTCGACTCCGGCTGCGCTCGTCTATTCAAGTTGATCACTTCTGGATGTTATTATTATTGTTATTGCGGGTGTTGTTTTTCGATTGTTTGATTTGAGCCTGCAGTTTCGGTTGGGCATGGTCATGTATCTGTAACAATAACGCCTCTGTGGGTGTTGGAATCCTGATTGAATGTGCCTTATAGAAATTGGATATTACAGGTATTGCTTATTTACTTATGCGAGTAAAATTTAACACCTGTTTTTGCCTTATTTTACTTTCCTTTGGGAGAAAGCGCCGATTTTTAAGTCCAATTAGACGGCTCTGCTTAATTAAGTGAAAATAGCAATACTATTTCATACAACCAGATTTCCCGAGTTTTTAGTTTAGTTAATTAGGTAAATTATTAACTATATCATTCATATTACTCCAAAAATATAAGACTTAAAGTTTATTACAACTTATTTGATGACTTGTGCATTTTTTAAAATCATGATTAAAGTCCTCCTGCAATAGTTTGGGTTAATAGTAGCCGGCAATGTGCCAGTAAGGCGTGACCTCTTAATTTCTAGAAACTAACTACGATTCCTCCCAACTCCTCCTGGGCCAGCGTTTAATTTTTCTTTATCAGACCATCCTTTGGGCCTGACTTCCCTTGCCTCTTTTCGCACAATTTAGGTTTTTAATTTTGTTGCAGTTTTGGGCCAGCGATGCATACACACGGAGGCGAATAAAAAAGAGTAGCCAACTTAATTTGCGCTTTTAGTGCACTCCAGGGCCACAACTGCCAAACTACAGACTACGGACCGAGGACTCCAACCTACGGACAACGGACTGAGGAGTGGGGAGTGAGGACTGAGGACCTCGGACTCCATTGAAGCCAAGGCAAGACAGCAAAAAACGGAGAAAATAACGCCAACTATGCGCCGTTTAATTTTCGCGCTGAGAACGGTTGGAGTGGGTGGTTTTGCTGAGTGGGTGGTGGAAGTGCTCCTGCCAGTAGCCAGGCGGTCCTGTGTCCATCTGTCTAACGTTCCATGTCCTGTTTTGCCACCCGTTGAGTTTCGTTCACGTAGTTTCCTTTTCAAATATGTGTCCAGCACTTGCTAGCCGGGCTTCGCGTCCCCACTCCTCGCCCCAGGACCTCCCCGGCCATTTCCTCCGCCTCTTTTTTGTTTTTGCTGGCTGCACTCACTTGCCACGCTTTTTATGATGGCCATGCGAGGAGCAACACGCAAATGCTGCGTGAGTTTTTAGCGCTTCCTCTGGCGGATCCACCTCCGCCCCCTCGGCACGTCATAATTTCAGAGCGGACCGGGGAACTAAGTGGTGCGGTGGCTGGTGGTGGGTGGAAATGAGCGTGTGTGTAAAAAAACTATGCTCCGGCTTACTCGACACCAGCGCGTTTTGTTTGCCCCACCCACCAACCCATCGCCCCCAAAAACCCTGGCCAAACCCCCTTTCACCAAACTGTCCAACTGCCCAGTGCAATTGCCATTTTGGTTGCCTGTTTGTCTGCATTTTTTATTTGTTGGCTTTAAGCGCTTGCACTTTGTGGGTGGGCTTGTGTGTGCCAGCTTTGATGTTCATATAGTCCCTGCGAATGCCAGCCAAGTTTACAGTAAATATTTTTGCGATTCCCCGCCGTCCTTTTTTTTTAGACAGACTTTTTAATTGAGTTTGTTTGGTGATGCAAAAGTGCGCAAAAATTACACAGACAGTCGAGTTATCCGGCCCTACATAGTATTGTTTTGATTGGTTTTTAGGCTAGTGCCGGACCATTTAAGCTGCCCAGCCGGGGCCAAAAAATCACTTGGCACCAGCAGCGGACACAGTGACCAACAACAGCCAAAGTTCTGGAGAAGATTGCAGGAAAGTGGGACAAAAAACTGGTTGAGTGGTAAATGGGAGGTGGAGGTGACAGCCGAGCCGCCGAGACCACAGATAGGCAATCCATTAAACGCGTGCGTGTAGCTGAAAATTGGAACTTTGGGGATTTATGTTTTGGTTTCGTAAATAGATTTCAGTGCCGGATTTAAGGGGCTAACAGAAAAAGATTCCGGGATTACAACTTTAAACTGCACAGTCAAAAGTTGGGCAAAATATGTTATTCCTTCTTTTAGAGTATGTTTGCTCTTCAGAATTCCAAACTTCTTTATCTTCTTACCCAAGTAATATTTTTGTTTATCTTCCTAAGGGTTGATTTTTTTCAACGGCTACATAAAGTCAATAAATTACAATTTGTTTTCAAATCTTTGATTCAAAGGTTATAGAATGTTGGGATTGAAAGGTCAAATCAGAATCATCGAAATGTTTGCTCAAGTTATGAAATGTTGGGTCATTCAGAGTTTTTTGGTCAAGTGGAGAGTAAATAAGATAAACTCAATTTTAACATCTAAGCTCTAGTTCGAGAACATTTAAACTCAAAAGTACATTGAGTGTACATTTCATAAAGGTTTTATGTGTCCTTAAAATTGTATAAAAGGTTAGTATTCCAGATTTTTTGCAAATTTAATTACTTTGATAAAATCTTAGATAGCTTTCCTTTTATCTTGGCTCGAGGTAACATTTCGTATATCCCTTTGAAATCAATTTTTAATTTTCCGCTGGGCTTTCCCTGGGAGAGCGTGGGTGGGTTATGTGTGCGCTTTGTAGTTGGACCGTGTTTGCACATCCTTTCGCCGCACATCGCCTGCTGTCTTTGTTTGCTCAGCCCATTCATTCGCACACACGCTCAGTCATACCCGCACACTCATCCTTTTTTATGAACACTCAGTCAGCCAAATACTCTATCCCAAGTCGATGCACCGAGAAAGATATTATGAGCCTATCCTGAATTCTGAAATCATGGTGTCACAGAAATCTCCGACTTTTAAGGAACAGTCGGTTTATAATCTCAAAATAATTTAGCTTTGCTTTGGAACCATGTTATATTTCCATTTTATTTAGTTTTAAATCTACTTGATTTTGGTGGGAGGAGATTTCTGTTAATCCCCTCATTATATTCTTGGATTTCTAAGCATTGTCTTGGTCTTTACCAAGCACATTTCTTTTAAAAGGCCTGTATTATCATCAGACTTTGTCTCAAAAATATTTAGATTGAGTACAATAGTGACAGTAAGAAATCACAGATTATAATTTCAAATATTATGTGTATTAAAGACTAACTGTTTAAGTGGAATCGAGAACATTGCACATGGCATTATGCAGCTCAGATTGCTGTGGGGTTTTTCTCAGTCTGTACGACTGCTGCTTCATGCATATGCATTGTTTATTGATTTCACCGCCGCCTATATATATCTGGACTGAGTTGGTATCTCGTTTCACTCTTGCAGGGGCACACTCGGCCTAATTGTGAGCGGCATCTCCATATTCTGGTGCGCCATATCGGCCTCGAAACTGTTCGCCACCGCCTTCTCCATGGACCATCAACAGCTGCTGATTGCCTATCCGTGTGCGGTGCTCTATGGAGGATTTGCGTTGATTACCATTTACTAGGGCCACGGGCGCCCGCCTGCTATTCCACCACCCCCGACCGCCCGCCACCCTGTTGTTGTGTTTGCCTGGTTTTAATTGTCCTGCAAACACACACTCTTGCAGCACAATAAATACACACATTGAGGCCGGGATGCGAGGCGACACGAGGAGGCCGACCCGACCCATGGATATGTATATTTTTAAGAAAATAAGCGCCGATGGTGAATTTGTTTTCCATATTCTCCTTTTTCGCTGGCCAAGCTCCCTTTACTCAATACTTTTGTTGTCAGCCGATGTAATAAATTTGATTGGGAATAAAAAATGGTTAACAAATTGAAATTGGTTTTTTGCCATTCACAATTGTAGTGGTGTAAGCAGCATATTGAAATTTCGCGCTCTCGTTTCCGTTTCCGTCGCAGTGCACACTTTTTGGGGCATGCAAAATTAACGCCACTCGGCCCATATGCCCTTTTTTTCGGCTTACTTTTCGCGCTCACCCTGCTTACCTGCCATTATTATTTTGGTTTTAAAAACGTTGGAACTTCGATGTGGGTATTTATACGGGTGTTGTCATGAATCGTCAGGCGAGAATTTACCTGGAAATTAAATCGATTGCAAGAGCTTTAGAAAACATACTGAAATCGAATGGGGTAAGTAAAGTAAACAAATGCGGTAAAACTGCATTTAAAACAAACATATGTATGGTTAAGTGTAATGGTAACAAAAAGTACATTTGTCTGGGAAAAACTGACCGAAATAAATTGTTAAATAGCAGTAAGCTTCTTATTTTGTGCAATTTTTTACAGAAGTGGATTAAAATTTTTTACTTTGCATTTATTAAATGCTTTAATAATAAAATAAATTTGTAACCTCAGTATTATCGTCAACAAATATAACATGGATATTTCTTAACTGTTTGTAAAAAGAAAGTATGGACAGAGAAATGATAACATATGCTTTTTTATACGCCAATCTGCTTCTGTTCATATTGATGATTGCTTCAGCTCAATAAACCAACAATCTACATACTAAAGCAAAAGGATTTTGTATCTCTTTTCAGTTGCAAATAAAGATTCGAATGCCATTTCCAGCACATTTGATTTACTGGCCTGACCCTCGAGAGACAATCGAATTTTCCACCTTCGATTGCCAGAATTTATGACTTACACAACAGTTCTTTGTGTGCCGCTCGGTTGTTGCACTTTGTTGCACTAATCGACAATAAGAGTTGCACGGTTTCCAGGTTTTTGAATTTATTCAATTGTAAACTTGTTGGCCTAATTGAAATTTCAACTGCAGCCGGAGCAGGCCAGAAATGCGGATTTGATTTGCGTGTGGTTTTTGATTGGCCACGGCAATGGTGATAAAAATTAAAAATTCCTAGCCGCATGCGGAGTGTTAATTGAATTTGATAATGGCCAAAAAGCACATCATAAAAAACGATCTAATAAAGAGTGGAAAAAAGGGCTCTATGTTGTCCTGTGCTGCTGCTTGCCATATGCAAATAATTCGACGTTGTCCTCGCATTTTCATATTACATAATTAGCGTTTTCTCTCAGCGCTCCTTTGTGTTTTTTCGGAATTTCTGGGTTGTCCTTTCCCCGTTTGTCTGCCTGAATAAATTGCAAAATGCGTAGCATACTTCTGTGAGCTTGGCTCGGCGCTTTGCGCTTTTTGATTTCCGCCTTTTCTCTCTGTCCTGCTCTTATGCAAATTGTTGTAATTACTACAATTCGGTTGAGCATTTTTATGGCCAAAACGGAAAGGCAGCAGAATCACAAAAAAAATGTATATAACGAAATGTATGCGGAAATATTTGTGCGCTAATTGCGTGGCCCGAAAGGAGGAGGAGGAGCAAAAAGCCCGGCCAGGATCTGTGTGCTTAAGCATTTTACGCTCATCAAAGGCGTCGCTTGCCATTAGCGCCATTAATAAACACTCGTTAGCTGCCAGACAGGAGCGGAGCGGAGGAGCCGGGTCCAGGACCAAAACGAGAGCCAGAACCTCTCGAATGTGTTGCTGATAATTAGAATTAGCTCACAATTAGCAGAGCCCGGCGAGGATGATGGCTGGATGGCTGGGCGATGCCAGGTTGCACGGCCATAAGCTTATTAGTTGCCGCTCATTTTTATTATTTCTTTTTTCGCGATAATAAGCAGCTTGGTCTTGAAAAATCCTTGGCAACAAACGAACGCTCGCCAAGTACACTGGCCGAAATTGCAATGACGAGAAATTTCGAAAAGCAAAAAAATATATATGCATAACCAAAAAAATATGTTTACTTTTGATTAGATTACAATAAAATAATATAATATTTAAAGTATTATTATTATCTTAAAAGTGCACACGAAATCATAATAGTTGAACTATAAAGTATTTAAACATTTTTCTACATCTTTAATGTTGTAATTAAGTTCTTTCAAAGAATGGTGGATATCTAATAAAAAATGTCTATATAATTATACATACTTTTATTTATTTTAATAAATGTATTTTTGCTCGAAACTGTATATAAATTTTTCTTTTATAATTAGGAACTCTACAATATTTTCAGCTGAAATCTGGTTTCAGTATCCGCAAAAATCTTTTTGCTGAGTGCCTCCCCATCGCATCGCTTTCATCGAGCGGTAAGCGTTGAGCCAACACAATGGCAAAACACCTGCGGACAAAAGCTGCTTACGGAAATGCATAGCCGGGAAAACCAAGAGGCAAGGGGGTGGCGGAAAAGCGGGGGGCCCGACAAGAGTTATTACATTTTAGCTTTTCCTCAGCTCGTTCGTCTTGCGTTTGTGCTTTCATGTGCTGCAACTTTAGCTGCATTTTAATAAATATGCAATCTAAAAACGCTTTCCACACAAACAAAGCCGCAGCAACCACAGGGGCTGAGGAGGGCGCAAGAAAAGCGTGGTTTTCCTTAGTTTTTCCAGGCTGCCAATGCCAAGAGTAGAGGCGTTAATTGCGCCCTCCCAGAGACGCAAAACGCTCAAGAGCGGCCAATGGAAAGCGAGACGACAGCCACATTATGTGGGATCCGTTCGGGCCAGGCCTTAATGGCATGAAAGGCGGGTCGGAAATAGGGGGAGGCGTCTGCATTGGTTACACTTGCCACATTTTTAATTAGCGCTCTTAAAAGCTCATTGAATGGTCGAAAAAGGAGGAAGAAAAACGAAACAAGCTGTCAGTCAGTTGTAAATGTGTGTGAGTGCGGTGGCACTATCACCGCATCAACGTATGCGTGTGTAAAATGGCCGCATAATGGCAAACAGTTTAAAGGTCAAAAGGTAAAAGCCGAGATGCTCTCACTGCATAAAATAGTCCCTTTACTTAAACCACTTAAAATGTAGTTAGGTCTTAAATCATGTTACATTTGTAATTATGCTAGGTGGTTATAGTTGAAACCAGTTTTAATCAATCACGCTTCATAAATGAAATCAAGAATAAATCGGTCTTGATAACAAGAACAGTTTCGTCTCTGTAAAAGAGAGATATTTTATTAAAATCAAGAAAGATTTACTCTAAAAAAGAGGATGATGGCTTACTTTTGGAAAGGGGAGTGCATATGATTGAATTCGATAATTATTCTTCTTAAAACCGAGAAGACTTTCACGGAAATTGAGACAACTTATTTTCAAAAAAGTGTTCTCAAACCAACTTCTTCTTGATTTTCGTAACACCGCTATCGGCCTACTATTAGGCACAGAAATACAGAAAAGCAGTTCTTAAATAACGTAAAAATCAAAATATTATTTAAACAGCAAACTTTGGGTTGGTAAAAAAACCGATTTTTTTACCTAAGAACTTAAAATATCTAACGATTTTAATCAAGGTTGAATACAAAGTAAATATGTTACTGATTAATCCCACAATACATTGTCCGAAAATGCAACTAATCCTGCAGAATGCTTCTAGGCGAAGAAAATGTTTACCCCCACACAGGGGCTCTCAAAGAATGCCAATACCCAACTGGGCGCCAACAAGTGGAAGATTCAAATAGACCACATCTCCGGCCAGAGGGATACGCGTATGGCGGACGGGGTCATGGGGTGTGGGCCATAATGGCAGGTGGATTCCTCCTGAATTGCGGCACTGAAATGCATAGAGAATTAGCCGGAGATGAGCGGTTGGCTGAAGGACGCGGCGCAGTCGAGGCACGTGTAAAAAGGTGGCCAGATGCTGCCTGGTTACCAGCTCGCATCCCCATCCCCGCTGGCTGGGGAAAAGCCAACCCAAATTGCTGGTAAGCCTCATCCTCGAACTCTGCGAGCCCCTCGCCTCCGCCTCCATCGGCTGCCACACACACATCGTTAGGTTGCAGCTTAAAAGCGAAATGCAACATTTATGGTTAAGCTCCCAAAATGGCCGCCAGTGCAGCCAGGAGCGGATGAGTGGGCTTCCAACTTGGCGCGTTGATTGCTGCGGCCACACTTCCGGTGCGCCGGTTCCAGACAGAGATTGAGCATGTTGGGGAGATGATGGATGGATGGCCGAAGGACCAGGTAAATATTCTAGGACTCTCGACCGTTGCAGAACCAATTATCTGGAGAGCGCTGGGGGTTCGATGGGGGAAGAGAGGTTGGAGCACACGACATGCGTTTTACAGGGTTATTTTAAACATTAAGCTAGTGGCAGATAGCCACGATGGTCTGGTTAGGTGAGACTTTTGTGAATTGCATCTTTGTTCAATCGGGCAATACCTTCATTAAACTTGAGATTTTAAATGCTTATATTCCTAGACATTTTCCAAACGATTATCCTACCCTAAGAGTTATTATCCGAGATATTTTCTTAGTTTGGTGACATGGTACATATTTGTGGCCCTTCATTTTTTTTTACAAGATCCCAATTTCCTTCTTCGTTTTTTCATCTCAATCAGGTATTCCGCGATCAATGCACGAGATACCACCACAATGCTAAAACGATGTATGTATATTTAGGATTTAAGATATCAAGCATAGTGGCATGCGTCACATCCTGGTAATGTAATCCCCTACAAACTGGTACTCTTTTGTGCTTTGATTAAATATGTATTAATGTACCAGCAGGAAAGAAATATAAATAGGTTTTCATAAATAAATATATTCAGTTAATCAAGCATATACGAAAAAGAATTTCAATAAATATATCTTAAAAATATTTATATAAAACAAGAAAGGAAGTTAGCTTCGGCAAGCCAATGCTTATATACCCTTGCAGCTATAATTATAAAATTTAAAAACACAAAAAATGATATTCCCAATAGTATAAGATAATATGTCAAAAAACACCGAAGCTATAATTTGTTTCATATTATTTTCCTACCAATTTTCCGATCGTTCCTATGGCAGCTATATGATATAGTCGTCCGATTTTGATAAAATTAAATTCGAAATTCAGAACTAATTAAAAAATGTTATTTCCAAGCGTTGGAGGTTATATGTTAAAAAACACCGAAGCTATAATTTGTTTCATATTATTTTCCTACCAATTTTCCGATCGTTCCTATGGCAGCTATATGATATAGTCGTCCAATTTTGATAAAATTAAATTCAAAATTCATAACTAATTAAAAAATGTTATTAAATGTGTAAGCTCTAGGAGTCGGAGGCACTGAAGCACTGATCTATTAGCCGTATTTCGGTTTTTATTTCTCTCTGAATAATTTGGTTAAAATTCCAGACACATGGCTGCATGATTCCTACCTGCCCTATATAGGAACCGTTTTTTTTCTACAGCGCCTTTCCTGGTCTGTGCCAATGGCGAAAACTGGTTTTGGTGTGGGTGGAGATACTTATTTACCAGGGGTGCGGAGGTGATGATAACTAAGAACGGTTCCCCTCTCTTATCATGCACTAGGAGCATTATTCGGGTTCCACATTTCCCTTCTCGTATGGACAATGTCCTTTGGACATGCCAAACTCAATAAAATTGGTCACACCATCGCACTTTAAGGAATATGACCATTTTTTTTTCGCCAAACCCCATTTTTAAAAGTCGTTTAAATTTGGTTTTGTTCATCAGAATGCATCAGGATAACATCAATATCTAATGTTACTAACAGAAAAGTTTAACGTTGATATTGTATTTATTGATTGTGGTGTTCGTTTGTTCGTGTTCTAGTTCTAACTTTAAAAAAAAAAATCTTTAATTTTGTATTTTTAAATGGAGCTACAAAGTGATTCCAGGTTAGTATAAAAGTGCACTTTTGCGCACTTTCAGTAAGATCCACCTGGTAAATGCCAGTTTTGATGTTATCTTGAAAAAAACAGTGTGCAAGTATATATCTTATTAAATACTTATTATTTTAAAATTATTTTACAACATTATTTCACTTACTTAACGTTGATATAATGGATTTTAGTATTTTTGTTAAGAATTATAGTAGTAACAATAAAAAAAATTTCAATTTCCCTTAAAAAGTAGGAATCAAAAAACAAAAAATTTTTTTTAATTCAGTTTGGTCTTTTAAAAAAACATAGTTAAGAAAAAAAAATTTTATTTGATTGACAAGAAAAAAAAGTTTTTCTTCAAAAAAGGCAGGACCACGCCCATCTTTTTAATTTACTTTCTTTAAATTTGATATACTTCATTCAAAAAATAAAACTTAAATGCGGCTGCGTTTTCAAGTTATTAATTAATGCCAAAAAAAGTGGGCAAATTCCCCATAGTGCATCGTTGTTTCAGAATAAATTTAATCATGGTTGTTGTTGTTGTCCACTTGACTTTAAATTTGAATTTTATACAATGATATTATCTTTAAGGTTAACAAAATAAGTAAAGTAATGCAGTATATTTTCTGAGTAAATTACCATTAAAGTGACCATATATCGGTTCATGGCCGAACGCAACAATCAATGAATTATAAGGTATCATATTCAATACTTTACACATCTAAACACTTACGTAAAAAACATTTCAGTGTATAGCAATGTTAAGGCCTATTTACACTAGGGTGGAGTTATTGTGTTATGCAGTATTATGTCGAAAGAAAAAGGTAAGAAAGAACATAATAAATTAGTTTAAATTCCATTTTATTGGTAGATTCTCGATTCGTGGGGTTTTACGCGGCCACCCACACGCTGTTCGACCTATGGCAGGACAACATTGAAAAATCGATTGCATGCCCTCCGTATTAAAAACCAAACGAAACAACAGCTGACATAACCCAATAAACGGGTTAGACAATGGGACTTGAGACAGTGTCTATCTTTAGAGTTGAGTTTTGGAGTTATTATTATATCTGTGTCAGGCTAAGTCATGCCGAAAAAACTTACTTGAGTGCTACTGCAAATTCTCTAGTAAAGACAAAATAGGCTAAAAATACCGAAAATACCAAAAAATACTAGAAATCTACAAAAGTCTCAACCAATAAATACTCTTCTTTTTCCCAACTTAAGTTACCAAGGCAAAACCTATGTAAAAAAACAAAGTAAGCCCCATAACTCCATAATTTTAAGACACCACCTTTGTGTAAAACGGATTGTAGTTAAAACAGTTGATCGTTTCTGGTTATTAAAAAATGAGACTCATTCAGTCAGTCAGGGGTTATACATTTGTCAGAAATGCCAACTGTTGCATTGCACACGGATGATCGTATGGCTGATGGTGGATGTAACTCTGTGGGAAAGGGCTATAATTAACAAACACTAATTTGACGGATTTTGTTGATCTTTTGAAAATGCCATATTAAGGTGTCGGTCACACTTTGGGCGTGTTTATAAACCATTTTCATTAAAATAAACAATATTTGTCGAAAGTAGTAATGGGGGCGTCCAACTACAGCACGAGAGTTGCGCTCGGCGTGTCCGTGTTTTCTGTTCTCCTATTTGTAATCGCGTTTTCAACTCCTTATTGGCTAGTCACAGACGGTCGCTTAAACAATCCGCGATTTACCAACCTGGGCCTATGGGAAGTTTGTTTTAAAAACTTCCAGGACATACACAGATTCTATGACAACCGCTTCAACGGATGCATGTGGGTTTTCGAAGAGGAGTACTACATCATACACGACTTTCTTCTGCCTGGTTTCTACATAACCGTCCAAATATTCGCCACGCTTTGCTTTGTTATGTGCCTCATCACCGTGCCACTCACCATAGCATTCCTACGCACATCTCGTGATGATGACCGATACATGGGGCTGCTGCTGGCCATTGGATCGTGCCAGGTGGTGGGCTCGGTTTTCGGATTTATAGCCGTGGTCGTTTTCGGGGCCAAAGGAGATTCCCGCGACTGGATGCCAGGTTGGCAGAACAACGACATGGGTTGGTCATTTGCCTTGGGCGTGGTCGGAGCTGTGCTGCTACTGCCGGCTGGCGTGCTCTACATGGTGGAGGCCCGGCGGGAGCGGTACAAGCGACTGAACGAAATCTGCAATCGGGAGGTCAGTGAGTACGGAGACGACTTCTACCAGCAGCAGGCACAGGTTGCGGCTATTCCCTCGCAATCTTATTTCGCACCGGAACCAAGTCGTCCACGACGACCTCAGCCAGGTGCTTCAACGTCTGTGCCCATTCAAGGAGGAATTCAAACAGACATATAGCACTAGAAAGCTTGATATGCCTTCATAAAACTTCTAAATCTCCGTCCATTTACAAAATAATTTACCGAGTATTTTACTATTTGTATGTATTTACATGTGTAAGTAATGGCTATTAAAAGTGTGTATTTTTAATTAATATTCTATAATATTTAGTTCCCGGACTACGATACACCTTTTACACAGACCGAGTCCAGCGAAAAAAAGAGCTCTTTACACAAACACCATATATTCTCAAAAACAAGAGAGGAAGCTTATTCAGCAAGTCGAATATTTACTCTTGCATCTAAAACCATATGTAATTTAAATGCAACTTTTTGCTGAAATAAGACCGAACGATTAAAAATTTTTAAGAATTTTACCCACACACGGTCTAGTGTCTAATCATTTTCGTTGTAGGGGTGGGATCTTCACTAGTTGTTTACCTGGTCAAGAAGTATATTTTCTAATTAGTGTGCTTCCAAAATACTGGGATATGAGTAGGGCTTAATATTCCAAAAACCTTTGGAGTTCTAAGCCTGAATGCATTCCATTGCCTTAAGATAAGATATTCAAAAACATGGAAATAAAATAAATTATTTTAATGAAGGGAACCATTTTAAAATGGAATGATTTTCCAGTGTAGGAAATGTAAATTGTTGGCCTCTACCAATTAAAATGTTATCTCACAAAAGATGGAGAGCGCCAATTAAAATCAATTTTTATTTAAATCATCAGCTTACCTAGCTCCGTGGTGGCCGCAATCAAGGAGTAGTAGCCCAATGATGTTTATTGTTTTTCACTTTTTATGCACTTCACTGAACTTTGACTTGGAGCCGCCTATGTGTGTGTTTGTGTGGGGCCGAGGATGCCGGTGAGGAACAGTCGATTTCAACTGAACTGTAGATAATCCCCTGACAACAGCAGTTAACAGGCAACGATTACTTGGCAACAAGTCAATTACGACTCAACTGGAGTCGAATCCGAGCCGATCCGAGAATGGTTCCCAAGACCCCCTCCCCCGCCATCCAGCAGCCCGGTTACAGCGATAACCGACTTGGACTTGGGAGCCCAATAAATTCCTTGACCGGCCAGTCCTGCTCCTGTCTCAGTTCCTCGAAAGCTCTGGAATCCCCTTTAATGCGCTAACTAATTGACCGGGGCCATAAGGGCAGGAAAGGGGGCGGGATCAGGGATGGGGTCCTGAGTCGAGCTGTTGGCAGCGTTATCGCCAAGTGGCAATCGCTTGTAATCTGCCGGTAGCTTCCCACCAAAAACTAAGGCTGCTAAAAAGGGTACAGAACTATTGTAAGGGTATTAGACTGGGTATCTTATATTTTATTTAAATTCTGTTACATTTTCTTAAGATCATGTATTAAGAAATGAATACATAAACCATTCGATTTGTGTTTTTAAAGACATTTGGTGGTTGAGGCACATTCTTCAACTTTCTTGTCCAAGACTTAAACTCCACTTTTTTAATTTAAGAAATAAATCAAAAAGTATCAAACAGCTACAAAGTGAGTTATAATTTGCTTAAAATATAAAACTCAATCACAATGTTTTAATTGCTATTAAGCGACTATGGTGTTGTGGTGGCTTACACATAGAAAGCATTAATATTTTAGCAGAGGGTAGTAAAACATTCGATAAGTCCTCGATTGGAAAACCAACTTGCTTAGCACAAATTACTTTTGGCGAAATTTTTACAACACTTTTATTGCCTGTCGAATGAAAGGGGGAAAAGGAGCGGAGGTCAAGATTTGGCTGGCTTTGCGATTTCAGTTATGCGGCTTCAAAATTCAATTAAAAGCCAACATAACATTTCTCTTGTCGTCCTGAGCTCTATTCTCCTTTCAGGACCACTTTTCCCAGACTCTGGGGAGCTGAACTCGGCAAGATAAGACAGGAATAATTGAAACAAAAGGGGAAATGGTGAGTCGAGTGAGTAAGCTGCCATAGCAAGTGGTTGCGATGGAGTTTTATCAGTACGAAAACCCTTGCCAACAAATTAGGAAACTTCTTCGGATGCTATTGGTTTTAATTCGACTGAACTTATACTTTGAAAACTAAGTAAAAATATAATTTCCATGTGTTCAAGAAAGTGAGAGTTCAATATTAAGTTTTTGATTTGTTATGATAGCTGCAGCAGTCAGATAAGCTAGTCCAATTATATGGTGTCTTTATGATGACTTGTAAAAAGTTTAAAATTATGATACTTTATTTGGTAATAAAGGTCTGATATACCGAATAGATTCCATTTTATGGGTGCACGGAAAACTGTTGTGATAGATAACAAATACTGTTTAGAATTCATTTCAATATTACATGCTCTGGGCGAGATACCGGAAACTATGAAAGCTAGAATTTGGTATTAGACATGCAGATTAAGCATGTAGATTCCAAAGATTCTAGCGAAGCGCAAGTTTTGGCTCCAGAATAAAAATTGTAACAGAAATGTATTGGTGTTGTCAATTCCTATCGATTAACCTAAAAAAGTTTGCTACTCTAATGCCCTCAAACGCTATAATGTGTCTGACTCCCACAGGACCAAATATTGAGATCTCGGAAAAATTCGCTTTGCTGCTTGCATATTTCCATATCCCATGTGCTCAGTAAAGGGTATTTGATAGTCGGGGCACTCGCCGATAGCGTTTTTCCTTCTTTTTACTTACGGTTTTAAATGGTTTAATTAAAAAATAAATGTCATGTATTATTAGACTTTTTATATCGCCCTTTTTCCATTGTTCCCTGCTGTCTAGAATATTTTTATTTGAGTATACAGTAATTCTTCAATAAGAAAACATATTTGTCCTATTTATAAGGTAAGGGCCGAATTTATTTGAAAGCCGGAACGAAACATGTGTCGTAAGAACAAATACTAACGTAAGATATTGTTACAAAGGTGATTAAAAGTATTGGGATGTTCCACCCCAATTTTAATTTCGTTGAACACTTACCCTCTCCCTTTGTCGGAGTTATTTAATATTGTTATTTTTTTGCATCACGTGCTGGAAATTTGTCTGGCAAATGCTCGGCTGGAAATCATTCAGGCGGTATCAAACAAACAGACAGAAAAACAATGCGGCAAATGCCGAGCAAAGGCGGATTTTATGGGAGAGAAAAGGGGGCGTGAAAGGGATCGACATGGCAAAGGAGTTGGGCTTACTCGCTTGGCTGAATTTGCATATTTTGTTGCGAATTGCTCGACTGCCTGCTAATAGGAAAATGCGACACACAGGCCAGCGAACTGAGCAGGGACGAACTTAATGGGTTTTCGGAGGATAGAGCCTCTCAAAAGTATTTTAAGGGATTTCCTTAAGTTCGTAAACCTCTCGAAAAACACATTTTCTAACTATGCCTAATAGTATTATAGGTATTATTATATAAATATGACCTGTTTTGAAACGATGAAAATGTTTTTGTGTTATTAACTAAAAATTTTCTATTACCAATGTCACTAACAACAAAAAAAAATTTGGTTGGTAAAATTGACCAATGCAGATAGTTTAGTAACTATACAACATTTTGCATATGTATTTGTTTTTGCTTTGTTTACTATTTAGTTAAGTTAAGCCACTGTGTGTATTTTATTTTTTAAATTTTATTTGGCAATAGTAAATAGTTTATTTACTATTAGAAATAGTTATCCTAACGTATTATCTTCCACACAAAAGTAAATAACAATAGCTTTACAACTTTTCCCCAATGTGTTGTTTATAGTTCCCAACTGGGTCCAGCGTCTCGTAAACATAGAGTCCCAGGCCAAACTCTGAACAGTTAGGACTTTATTTAAAACATTTGTTTTCTAAAGTCTTCAACATACTTCCACACTAGCTGAAAGTCATGCTACAGTGACGGTACATATATGTTTACTACAAAAATTCACGAACTATATTTTATGGGTTGGATAACTATAAAAATAGTTCTTTAACTACAATGCCTGGGTTGGGTCCATTGTAGCCTTTATATAGTTACATAACTACTTCTTACAGTTACCCTTCCGTTTACGTATCACATAAGAGTAACTATTTGATGGGTAAAGTGGTTAATTCTATGGTTGGGGACCGTTTTATTATTAGATTGGTAAATTTTACAATCGATCTTTTGTGTGTAAGGTTTTGAAATATCTTATAAAGGTGTTTAGATGTATGCACTCAAATACATAAGGTCCGAGTTCAATTGTGTTTCACACTTGTATATAAAAATTAATTTGTGATAATTATTACCAACATAATTATTATCATCAATCGAGAAGGCACAATTTAAAAATATTAAAATTTTCTAATGGAACCCCCTTAAAAGTCCATGGGAAGGCCACTGGATTGGTGCTGGTCGGAAGGAGGGCGCTCCTCACTATGGTGTGTCGGCACGTGTTTGTTTTGCATGTCTAATGCGCTTTGAATTCGTCCCTGCAGCAGGGAAATATGTATGTCAAATGTTTAATCAGCCGCACTCACACTTGCACTTGCACTTCCGCAAACACACAAACACAGGCCCAGAAAGAATGCAAAGTAGACGGAAGCAAACAAAGAAAACGAGCAAGGCGAGCGTGCATAAATATTTCAATAGCATACTTTTCGGCTACGTGCTTCGAGTCGAACTCCGGATGCAGATCCCAGTTTACCACCGGGCTCCTAGAAATCTCTGCTTGAGTGTGTGTGCGTGCAGGAACAGCAGCGGTGAGAATAGTGGGATCCTTCTTGGATAGCAAATATACCACAACTGGGTTATACAAACACAATTAAACGTTTTTAACATTTCATTAAAGGCAAGAATGGAACTAACAATTTAGATACTTTACTCACAAGAGAACTGGTCCAAACTCAAGTAACTCCTTTGGCATTATTCGCACTATAAAAGTTGCACCGGAACTGTATGAATGAGTGCGTGTGTGTCCGCTCTGCTGCGTTTTATTCAACGTGAATAATTGAAACTCTTTTGCCCTTTAACCCAGAGCCTGACAATGAAGGGCAGCAAAACTTTCCGGATTTCGCAGTTCATCGAGCCCATGAAGTGCAAGCAGCAGGAAATACATATTCGATTTGTTCCGAAATTGGGAATATAAGCGATAAAGTGGGTGTGAGTGTACGGTTCCAGTATCCGTAAAACAGTAATGAGAGTATTAAATGAATATCTTAACTATCCGCTTGATTTTTCATCAATAAGTATTCAATAATCACCAATTCTTAGGTTGTCTAGAATAAAATGCATATATATTAGTTCCGATAGTCTCCTTCTTTAAGTAAAGCTACTACTCTGCGCACTTCATTCTCCTCCCAATTTAATTATCCCCACTTCATCCTCAGTTCTATCAGTTTAGCAGCCGTCGGCGAAAGTTTCGCAATAAGTTTCAGCACCGAGTAAATCTTAAAGAAGATTTCAGCCTTGATTCGATTACTTAAACATTCTGCGAAATCTATGGCCACGACAAACAATTAAAACGCTTTGCCAGCATGACAGGCCAGCCGAGGGTCTGGGAAAAGCGGGCGGAAAAGGCGGCCACCCACGCAGTCTATTAAAAATAGCAGCCAGGGAAAATGCCGGGAAATTGTTGTATTTCGGGGGTTCTATGCGTGGCGGAGACAAAGTTTCGCTCTCAAAGTATTTGGAAACTCATTTTGCTTAGCGGCGACTGTTGTTGCCGTGTTGGTGCTTTTTCCTGGCTTGGCTTTTGGTGTAATTTCGTTGTCATTAAGTTGGCATTATAACAAAATGCCTTTTCAATCACTTTTGACTAAATGCACTGACTACGAGCTGGAGAGCTCCCTTTCATTCGTTCACTCAGTCGGTCCCCACACGCCCGCCCCTTTCCACCTACCCACACCCCAACCCCCTCAAGGACGCGCTCCACCAAGTTTCGGAAATTTTTCGACAGGGATAAGTAAGCACAACAATGCCGGCGAGCAGAAACAGAAACAGGACCAAAGCGAGGACCAGGAAGCGGGCAAACCACAAAGTTTAAAAAAAATACATAAAAAGTGGCTCCTTGGCACTCAACAAAATACTTTTCACTCCAAAGAGGTGGAACATATTATTAGTAAAATTGTATAAAGATACATTCACATTGACTTGACACCTTGTTGCTAATAAAAACGTGAATGTTTTAGACGAATGTATCGTCCTGATTTTTCAGATTCAATCTTTTTGTTTGTAAATCCTTTAGATTATATTTACAAAAAAATATTTAGCAGTATGTATCCACAAATCTTAACTTAATATTAGCAAAGTTAATAAATGAGAATAATAATACATTAAATAAATTTCATTTAAAAATGGTTTTTAAAAACATGTTGGAATATTATTATAATATAACCCCTACTGGAAAACACAATTTATAAAGGCAAGATTGCTTGTTGATTTAGCATTCAGCATTTAATTTAGACCTAGCTATATTAACAAAATGAACCTTACCTTAAAATTACCCACTTATTTCTCAGAGTGCGTTTTACTTTATTTTAAAGAGAAGGCGTGGCGGGGGATGTGAGGAGGTCGCAAGCGCAGTAAATTTCAAGCGTTTCATCAATGTCACTGTAAAAGGACTCCTCGTCCTGGCCCACGCATATCCTTTTGTATTTAAAATGTTTGCCTGCCTTCGCCTGATGAACACAGAACACAGCCAAAAGTTTCTTTTCTCTCTGCTCGCAACAATTTCATTATCTGCGGAGAGGCGGTGGGGGAAAGTGGGGAAAGTGAGTGATAGGGCAGTTGTTGTGTGACAGGCGACACGCCGCAGCAAGTGGCAAAGGACCTTCTCTTCCTCTCCATTTCCACTTCCCTCCCCCTCCGCTCACTCCCCTCCTTGCTGCGCTCCAAGAAGCGGGCAAATTTTTATGGCAAAAACTTTTTCATAGCATTTTTCAGAGCATACATTAAGGCGCTGATTCATGTGTGCACAGTACAAACTGGATGAACGGCCATGCTAAAACAGAATTGACAAACTTCAAAATCAAAATATAATATACAATATAAAATATTTACTATATATAAATATAATTTCTAAAGTTATACCTAATTCAAACATGATCTGGCATATTTTATAATTTTATAATTGACTGACTACCGATAAAAATCGTATTTCAATGATAATAAATAAAAATTCCTAACAAAAAGATAGGATTTTATTTTTGATTTTACATTATTTTAATTGTTTTATTTGTAGTCCTAATATATTTAAATTGATATTTATATTAACTTAAGTTTTAAAACAAGAACAAAATTTACTAGTTAGCCCTCCTATTTATCTGGCTTACTGTATAAAATGAAGGGATCCGAGAAGAGGGCGTGACTGCAGCCATAATGCGGCGTTAATACGGCCAGCAGTTGGTGGTTCATCCTCTGACAAAAATAAAGAAAAACAGGCGCCGAAGAAAGAAAAGCATCCTGCGGCGAATTTGCATAGGCTTAATTTAAATTCCCTTAAACAGCAGCCCGATATGTCCCCGCCTATGTGTGTTTGCTGCGTGTGTATGGATAGGCCCGAAAAGGACAATGATCAGCGGACCTTTTTTCCACCGAAAACGAAAAGTTGGCCAAGCCGAAACCGAAGAACAGCCGAAAGGAACGTGGAAAATCAGGGAAAACAAGGCAAAAAGGTTGCACCCTTAAGTTTGGCAAATAACTGCAGGCGAGCTGGGGAACTCACATACACACCAGAAAGGATATTCCAGGGGACACTGGAGACCTTTAAGCGGCGACATAACAAAATCAAAAGGATTTTGCGTATAAGTTGCAAATTAAGTTGCCCTCATCCTTGTTTCCACGCCCCTTTGCCATTTGTTCATGTCCTTGTTGTGCCACGCTTTTCCTCTCATCCCGGGTTTTCCGTTCCGCTTCCAACTTCATCATCTTATGTGCTTATGATATCCTTTTGGCCCTGCGGCTAAGGAACAACAACCAGAAACAACAAAATCAAGCACTGAATCATGTCCTTGGCCTCGGCACACGCTTCCTATTTGGGTTAAACTTGTCAGCGATTGCGGTGAGTTGGGGGCATGGGTTAAGGATTGGGTGCTGAGACCTTAAATTAACAGATGGGTATCAGACAAAAGTCTCAAGAACGCTACGTACCAGTCTGCAGAAGAAAAATAAATCCTATCATCAACAGAACGTTTCTCCACCTGCTAATCTTTCTGGTTTTCAAATATTTAGGTAAGTAATTGTATTCAAAATAACTGGAACTATCTCTATGCTTCCCATTTTTGCCTAATCAACAGCAAGACCTTTTGATTAATGGGCTTAGATTAGCTAAATATCTAAACAATCCACTTTAATCTGAACTGGAGCGTCATAGATCAATAAAGCGATAAGATTAGGCGTAAATATGCAAATAAATTATTCGATGATAAAATGAAACATGAATATTGTATATATGTACATTCTCAAGAATTTTTTTGAATGTACATTGTAATCTAAAAAATATTTATACAACCAGTAAGAAAAATACTAAATTAATAGATACAGTTGTTGCCTAAAAAGTCGAGATGTAGTTACGCACATTACATAACCCAAAAGAAAATATTTAAGCATTTATGTTTATGGCATTTACCCGAGTTTTCAAGCATGCTTCTGTTTTGCATTTGGCCTGTCTGATACTCGCAAAAGCGGCTTAAAAATGTGGAGAGGGCCCAATATCTGGCAGAGGATAACGAGTGGCGCAGAGCTTATCTAACCATTCCAATATTGTGTGGCCGTTAGCCTCTGTCCCAAAAAGAAATCCTTTAATTGAGTGCACACTTAGGCCAAGCAGCAGAAGGAAAAGGAAAAAGACACTCACCCACTCACCCACCCACCCACACACCCACACACCCGCACAACCACATACTCACACCAACCAGTGGGGTTGGCTCAGAAGTCCTTGCCGCCTGACTGCTGCCTTTTTATGCGCTTTTAGCGCCATTATCCTTTTACGATTATCGCCGCTAAAGCGAATTGACTGTTTGACGTTCAATTGAAATTTTGCATTAAAGCTCAATGGCTTAACCCCTTCAAATTATGCAATAAGTCCCCAGGACCCCAACCCCGTCATCCTCCCCTGCACTTTGGTCCTGTGAAACTCCGCCATCAGCAACGCAATCCCAAGCTGAGCCCAAGCAGCTTTCAGCTGGAAACTCGCAAATGGCAAATGGTTCAGGGACACGAGGGGCGCAGGGGGCGGAGCGGGGCGGGGTGGCAGGATGCGGAGCAAGGATACTCGGCTGCTGCTCTGAGATCCAGAGCGCTGCCAACGGAACGGAACGGAGCGAGCATCGAATGGCAGCCAATTAGCGCGCATTGCTCATACGCCACGTTTGTCATGGCAGCCAGACGCCCACACACACCCCCCCCCCCCCCCCCCCACACACACACACACATACAAAACGCTCGTGAGCACACGCACACATTCGCAAGGGCTTGCCACACACTCCAAAAAGAGTATTCCCATTCAATTTACACAGATCTTACTGCTTATTAGAAAATATATTTCGTGTTCCAAAATATCAGTGTGTAGCTCGGAACAGCTTAATTGGTTTACTTACCGTTTTCTCATCCGCATGTTAAACTAAAAGTAAGTTTTACTTAGAGTTAAATACCTACGTTCAGATTAAAACGCTGACGAGAAAATTGATCTCTGTATAGTATTTAAGTTTAAGTTAAAAATCATAAATAACGTTTTATAAGCAAAATACCCATACATGTATGTATATCTCAAAAAGCTTTTTCTAAGCCACGTTACATTTACATATTTTGATTCTAAATATAATATTTTTGGTGTACAAAACCTTGTGATTAATTCAAATCAGATGAGATTATTTTAAGAACAATCCGTGCTTGATGCAGCTTCAAGAACATTTTAATATGTTTTTTATTGATAAGAACATTGGCTCCTATTAATGTATTTTATATAATTATATAACTATTAAAATATATTTAGGTATCTTAACACTATTTACACTGTGTTGATTCTTTCTGGATACCTTTTTTTTCCAGTGCTCTCGCTTTTGCTCTCAGTGATAGTCCCTCGCATAGCGGAAACGGAAGTTGTAAGGGGATTTTCAATTTGCAATTGAACTGATTCTGATTTTTTGGCTTGCTTCTTTTGCTCGGCGCTCATTTTATGGCTGACTTGGTTTGGCCGTAGTGGGTGGGGAATGGATAGCGGGAGGGGGAGGGGATGGGGATGGGGGAGCGGGCTGCGGAAATGTAATCATCGCAATCCACCGGGTGGGAGGCCGGCGGGAGGGGCGCTGCAGTGGGCGAGGTGGCGACTTGTACATATATACTTACATTTAATTTCCACTAATTGAATCGAAATCGATCTCTCGCTCCCCTGCTGCGGAAAAGAGCCCTTCAGAGGGCCTTGACGTTTGCTTTTTGGATTGCGGCTGGCAGAGGTGTGAGCCGGGAAATTCGGTCGGTTTTCGGGGCGTGGCCGCTTTTGGCGCATTAACAAACTTTTCCTATAAATCAACGAAATTTTTTATAATCTCCTTTTGGGTTCACCAGCCCTCTGATGTTGGGAAAAGGATTAACTGCGGAGTGAATGTGAATCCGCAGGGGAGGTGGGCGGAAAATTTGAGGGGAGGCGGCAGGCGCTGCACCATTATGGCTTCTAATGAGCAAAGCGCGTCAGTGGGTAAATGACTTTTCACCGACTAGAAAATTATCGCGATGAGTTGAGGGAAATAATTACTCGATAATCGCAGTTGGCGGTTATGGTCTAAAAGGGATTCCTCCTACGTGTAAATTTGGTGGGAAATGTAAGTATAATTCGGATAAACTGGTATGGCTTTGGTAAGGCTTGCCAATGAACATTTAGTAGAGAATAAATTAAATCGACTTGCTACCTAAACCTACTTTACAATTCTAGTAAACTTAAAAAAAAGAACGAATAACATTTTTCATGATAGCATATTTCGTTCATAAAAATTCATATTTTGGGTTATCAAATTGTCCATATACTGGGTTAGGCAATTTTCGACCTTGTTTAGGCTGTGTTTAATTTGCAACTAAATTTCCAGAAAGGAAAGTTCAGATTTTAACTTAACCGAGTTTACTTTAATTAATTTTAATTTAATTTAAGAAAACATCAACCATTATTAGCGCTTTGATTAGAACTTAAGAACAGTTTGTGGATTTATTAAAAGTTTGTAAAAACACTTATAATTTTTAAGACCCATGATAGGACAAATGTGATTTTGCTTTAATCGCGGCTTTCTGATAGTTAATAATCCTCGACGTTCTCCTCTATGTCCCGAAACGTTAGCAGGATATTTTCGTAGAGCTTGTCCATTGTCTCCATGACAGCCGCTTGGCCCAGCTTGGGATCGATGAACTTCATCGTGGAGAGCTCGTACAGGACGTTGGCGGCCCGGATGCGGATCAGTCCCCAGGTGACCCGCGCCTCTTGGTCGGCCGTGTTCTGGACAGCCGTGATGGCCGCCTCGTGGAAGGCCATCATGTTCTTCAGCATGCCGATGGTCTTGAAGAAGGGACAGAAGGCGTCGTACTCACTGTACGAGTTCTGCTGCAGGAAGTCGTCCTTGAGCATTTTGGCCATCTCCAGCGTAATCTTGTCCTCCTCGTTCAACGACGACTTGCCCACCAGCTGGACGATTTCGGCCAGGTCGTCCTCCTCCTGCAGCACCTTCTTGGCCTTGGCCCGCAGCTGGGTGAACTCCGGATTGGACTCCTCGTAGTAGTTGTCCAGGGTGCGCATGTACTTGGAGTACGACTGCAGCCAGTTTACCGAGGGAAAGTGCTTTCTCTGGGCCAGCTTCTTGTCCAGTCCCCAGAACACCTGGACGATGCTCAGCGTGGCGGAGGTCACGGGATCGGAGAAGTCGCCTCCGGGCGGCGAGACAGCTCCCACAATGGACACGGATCCCTCGCGATCGGGAGAACCCAGGCACTTGACCAGTCCGGCCCTCTCGTAGAAGGAGGCCAGTCGCGCTCCCAGGTAGGCCGGATAGCCAGCATCCGCAGGCATCTCGGCCAGACGCCCGGAGATCTCACGCAGCGCCTCCGCCCATCGAGAGGTGGAGTCCGCCATCATGGACACGTGGAAGCCCATGTCGCGGAAATACTCCGAGAGGGTGATGCCCGTGTAGATGGAGGCCTCTCGAGCCGCCACGGGCATGTTGGAGGTGTTGGCCACGAGGGCAGTGCGCTTCATTATCGACTCCATGGTCCCGTTGACGTCCACCTCCAGCTGCGGGAAGTCCCGCAGAACCTCGGACATCTCGTTCCCTCGCTCGCCGCAGCCCACGTAGATAATGACATCGGAGTTCGAGTACTTGGACAGGGCCTGGTGAAATAGGTTGAAGAGAAATTAAACTATTTTACCAACTAGAAATTTGTATTCGAATTTATTTTCATGATTTTATATATTGTTTCTAAAGGGTTACGCGATAAATTAATAAAATGCAACACCACGCAAGGTGAAAGAAATTATGTGAATAGTTTGTGACGAGCAATACATAACTCAGTTATCATTAAATCTAAACAATATATCGTACTCACTTTATTAAATGGAGGTCAGTAGAATAATAAATATACCAAAAAAGTAAAACGATTCTGGCATTCAAAATTTAATTTATTTCTATCAGAATTTTCTAGATTACATTATTGAATCTAAATCCATATATCAAATAAATTTAAAGTTGTCTCGTAATGGGACTGGTGCAAGGCCATAAATTAATTAAATTGCTCACCATATATGTTTATTTCATAATATATATGTATTTAAGCATTAATACATCATTTCGCTATCACTGCATCAAAATAAGTAGTTAAACAAAACAGTTTCCTAAATTCTCTCTGCCATAAACACAATGCTATCAATTAATTTCGTTTTAAATTTGGGTGCTTTTTAATTATTGCTTTGATAGGCAATATAATTGTTAATCAAAAAGTGAGTGTGTCAATGACACTTACAGCAAACATTACAATTTCAATTGAGAACAAAAAATTTCTTTACAAAGGATATTAACTAAAAGCGTTTTTTTTTATCATGTTCTTTAAAGTTATTAGAATTTTTTTTATAGTATATGAAAAAAATATTAGAGAAATAATTTAGCATAACTTTCTTTGTTAAGCTATACCTTAGCTGGTTAAATTAGTCAAATAAAAATTATCTTTTTAACGAATAAGAAAATTGAAAATAAAGAGAGTGCGAGAGGGATGGAGATACGCTTGATAGCGCCACCTAGCCCATAGCACAACTAGCCCATAGCGCCCCTAGCGGCTTGGTGGTGTATTAGTGATATTATCTGTTTTGCTGCTGTGGTGATCTCTATTGAATTTGCAAAGTATTAGCTATTACTTTGCTATAACGTTTTAATGAGTGGTGCGATTTTAATCATTTTTGGCATGTAGGTGGTTATTAGTAATAAAAACCAAAAATCATTTAAATTATTCATAAATATTAAGAAATGTAGACAAGCTCTACCGTTTTGGGCGTTCAAGTGGGCGTGGCACCCTGCTGAATCTAACTTGCGCAAAAATCTCAAGAATCTTCATGCGAAATCCGAATTAGCTCTTCTAGCTTTAATAGTTTCCGAGATCTCAGCGTTCATCCGGACGGACGGACATGGCTAGATCGACTCGGCTAATGATCCTGATCAAGAATATATATACTTTATGGGGTCGGAAACGCTTTTTCTGCCTGTTACATACTTTCCGACGAATCTAGTATACCCTTTTACGAGTAACGGGTATAATAATTGGTAAATTTAAAGTCACTCTTATATCAACTAACATAAGTAAGTAAAAGATGAAATTGTGCCTTACCTGCGAGATCACAGTCTTCCCACAGCCGAAGGCCCCGGGAATGGCGGTGGTTCCGCCCTGGACACATGGAAAGAAGGCGTCCAGGACGCGCTGGCCGGTCAGGAGGGGACTGTTGCTGGGCAGTTTGTCCTCCACCGGGCGACACTTGCGCACCGGCCAAACCTGGAGCATGGTGTGCCGCGTGACCTCGTCTTCGAACTCCGTTTCCACGATCACGTCGTCCACGCAGTAGTTTCCCGCCGGGGCCAGCCACTTGACCCGCCCGTTGCATCGGGGAGGGAACATCAGTCGGTGATCGTGCATCATACTATTCTCGAAAACCGATCCGTATATGTCCCCGCCGGTTATCAAATCATCGACCTTGAGCTTAGCGGGGGTAAACGAGTACGAGATGTCCCGCGGCAGGGCCGGGACATCGATGCCCTTGGGTACGTAGATGGAGTTGGTCAGCTCGCTGATCGTCCGCAGGGGTCGCTGGATGCCATCGAAGATGCTGCCCATGATCCCGGGGCCCAGTTCCACGGACAGCGGCTTGCCCGTCTGGTAGACGGGGTCCCCAACACTCACGCCCGAAGTGTCCTCGTACACCTGGATAGTGGCCATGTCGCCCTCCAGACGGATGATCTCGCCCACCAGCTGGTAGTGTCCCACGCGGACCAGCTCGTACATGGCGGCTCCGGCCATCTCCTCGGCATTCACCACGGGACCGGAAACGCCGAAGATCCGTCCCATGTTCGGTTCATCTTCCTCTTCGTCCTCGTCAATTGAATAATTGTGGGTGTCCATCACCTGTTCGTTCGCAAAATGGGAGTCCTCGTTCTTCGACGGCTCCATAGTAATGTGCATGCTCCTGTTGGACTGCAAAGACATCCGAGGCGAAGAAAAGCTTTCCGAATCGGCCTTGTCTTTAGATGGTCTACGGACATCGATCGGCGGGTGAATACTGGAGGGACGGAATATAGAGGCCAGTTTCGGCTCGGGCCGCTTGCAGGTGCAGGTGCGACAGGTGCACTTCTTGGCCGTGGTCATGGGCTGGGGCTGGACCTGAGTCCTCGGCTGGCCATCTGGCGACTGGGAGCCCGAGCTCCGCGGAGAGGAGTCGAAGGAACTCACATTGCTGTTGGTGTTCGAGGTGAGCGGCGCAATCCAGGTCTTCTTTTCGTTATCCATTTACTAACTTAATACCCAAATACAAGTTTCCAAATTATATACTTTTAACTAATTTTGTCAAATAATCAAAAAAAAAAGGATAGAACGACTAAGGTGATGATGGAAAAAGAAAAAGCAATTTCTTAAAATTACAACTCAGTCCATTTATTATATCTAGTCATAGTTGGGAAACCCTTTTGAATAGGCGATACATCGATAATTTTGAACTAACTACCATACTGATCGACATTCTAACGTTGAAAATGTGTCCTTAACTGTCTTGCAAAATGTTTAAATTTAAATTTAATATTCAGCCTAAAACTGTTTTATAGGACACATTACATATAGATGTATATATGAGAAAACCACTTTCAATTACATTAAATGTATTTGTTGTTGCACTTTATTCGTACATTTAATATTTCATACTTTAAATATTTACATAAATTTAACAAACAAACAGGGAGAAAACATGACTTTTTCACAAATAAACAAGAATTTCCATTCATTAAACAATAATACTATTTATGCATGCATTTGTATTTGTGTCTTTTATGTATGTGTTGTGTGCGTGCGCCGTTTCCGTGTACTTTAATTCAAGTGTGTGTGCGTCTTTCGTTGTTGTTGCTTTAAATGGAAGTACATAGAAGGACGTTGTAGTTGTTGCTGTTGCCTTGAGCTGCCCTTTTTCGAGGGCGGAGGGGGCGTGGTTAGGTGAAGTATTAACCGCAGGCCGGAATGTTTACATCTCTCGTAGGCACCAAGAAGTTGTGGAATTTGTTGGACTTTTGTTTTTCTTCGAATGCAGCACGGAATTGTTGGTGTTTGATTAGGCTTTTTCGGATGGTTTTTGACTGCTTTCTTTTTTAAAAGTTAACTATATAACAAATATAAGATTAGAGTGTAAAAGTAGGGCCAACGCGGTCTTTAGTCCTCCAGATTCCTGAAGGCCTGCTGCAGGTCCTCGTGCAGCTGCTCGAAGTCAGCCTTGATCTTGGCCTCACCATCCTTAACAGGGTCCTGAAAACAATCAAACAGTGTGGTTAATAAATCGATACATGCAGACAATTTCAGTATGCCAACCCACCTTGAACTTCATGGACGACAGCTGGTACATAATGTTGCCCATAGCCTCACGGATCACGTTCCAGGTGATCTTGTTCTCGGACTGAGCCGTCGACTCCACGGAGTGACGGGCCATGTCGTAGAAGTCAATGATGTTCTTCAGCATGCCGACGGTCTTGTAGAAGGGGCAGAAACGATCGTACGAGGAGTAGGAGTTCTGCTGCAGGAAATCGTCCTTCAGCAGCTTGGCCACCTCCAGCGTGATCTTGTCGGTCTCGGCCAGGGAGGCCTTGCCGACCAGCTGCACGATCTCAGACAGATCCTCCTCCTCCTGCAGGATCTCCTTGACCTTGGTACGCAGTGGCACGAACTCGGGGAAGTTCTTGTCATAGAAGTCGTCCAGGGCACGCATGTACTTGGAGTATGAAATCAGCCAGTTGATCGAGGGGAAGTGCTTGCGCTGGGCCAGTTTCTTGTCGAGACCCCAGAACACCTGCACGATACCCAGAGTGGCGGAGGTCACGGGATCGGAGAAATCACCACCAGGGGGCGACACAGCTCCGACAATGGACACGGATCCCTCGCGCTCGGGGTTACCCAGACACTTCACGCGACCGGCACGCTCGTAGAAGGAGGCCAGACGGGCGCCCAGGTAGGCTGGGTAGCCGGAATCGGCAGGCATCTCAGCCAGACGACCCGAAATCTCACGCAGAGCTTCGGCCCAACGGGAGGTGGAGTCAGCCATCATGGATACGTTGTAACCCATATCACGGAAGTACTCAGACAGAGTAATACCGGTGTAAATGGAAGCCTCACGGGCAGCCACAGGCATGTTGGAGGTGTTGGCCACCAGGGCGGTACGCTTCATGATGGACTCGGTCACACCGTCGATCTCCACGGACAGCTCGGGGAAATCACGCAGTACCTCAGACATCTCGTTACCACGCTCACCGCAACCGACGTAGATGATGACATCGGAGTTGGAGTACTTGGACAGAGCCTGCCGACAAATAAGGATATTATAGGGGATTCAACCTACTGAAACTACCAGTTTATGTGATCCTTACCTGCGAGATCACAGTCTTGCCGCAACCGAAGGCTCCGGGAATGGCGGTGGTTCCGCCCTGGACACAGGGGAAGAGCGAGTCGAGGACACGCTGTCCGGTGAGCAGGGGGTGGTTGGCGGGCAGCTTCTCAGTCACGGGACGAGGCTGACGCACTGGCCACACTTGCAACATAGTGTGCTTGGTGATCTCTCCGTCGAACTCCGTCTCCAGGACGACATCGTCGACCTTGTAGTTGCCCGAGGGGGCGATGTAGCGCACGGTACCCTTGGCACGGGGGTTGACAATCATCTTGTGCTTGACCAGGGTGTTCTCGTGCACCAGACCGTACAGGTCACCTCCGGTGATGTGAGAGCCGACCTTGACGTTCAGGGGGTTGAACTCCCAGCTGGCAACGCGCGACAAACTGGGCACGTTCACACCCTTGGGGATGTAGATGGACTCGGTCAGCTCGTTAATGTCCTTCAGGGGACGCTGGATACCGTCAAAGATGCTGCCCATGATGCCGGGGCCCAGCTCCACGGAGAGGGGCTTGCCGGTACGCAGCACGGGATCGCCGACAGTCACGCCGGAGGTCTCCTCGTACACCTGGATGGTGGCCATGTCACCCTCCAGACGGATGATCTCGCCCACCAGCTCGTAGTAGCCGACGCGGACCAACTCGTACATAGCAGATCCCGACATGGCCTCGGCGGTCACGACTGGAAAGAAGCGGTTTAGCGGGTTAGATGAGTTAGATTTTTACACGTCGCTTTTATTTAATAGCCAATGAAGAAAGATGATGATGATATATAAAAATGTTTTAGTCTACAATAGAAAAGAACTTTTTAAGGACATACACTTGGACTTTTATTATTCAATTTTGATAAAACAGAACAAAATGGTATTTAATATTTAAACATTAGTAATTATGTGATGCTGATGTTTTAAATACATCGACACTTGTTATAGAAACAACCCACTTTCTTTTTCATTAAAAAAAATTACGTATTGAATTGATTAAATGAATTATAATTATTATTAGATTATTTATAAGTATTTATTTGAGAATTTTTCATTCATTTGTTATACTCTTCCTAATTAAATGATACTCTTTGAAATTAATTATTATCACTACCTTTTTTATATCATTAGAAATGAATTACTACTAAAGCAAAATAATAATAATATAATACTTTTTATTTTGGGAATTAAACTCTAAAAGGGGTTAAAAACTTGTAGATTCTACATGCATAGTTATTGATAAGAACCTGTAGAATCCAGGGGTCACTATTTTCAAAGAGGAGGCACTTACCAGGACCAGAGACAGCGAAGACACGTCCATACTTGGACTCACGCTCCTCATCATCGAAACGCTTAAGGTTGGACATTTTGCTTTATTCTGTTTTACAACTGCAAGAGAAGGAAAATAAAAGGAAAAATTATAAAGTGCTGGCTGGGAAAGGGCAAAGATAAAGGTGAAAACTTCTTATCGCTAATTGCTGGTTAGCCCTTTGTCAGCTGACGAGGGGGCAGGTGAATCGCTCCGATTTACAGGTTAAGTTATGGCCAAAACTGACGACTGCTTCGATCCCGATTAAAGGTTATAAAATGGTTTCCGAACATGCACAAAAGTCGATTGACTTAATTATTTTTTAACTCCCCCTCTTCGATTTCGATTATGCTGCGTAAAACTTTAAAAGCAGAGCTTTCGTTTCACGTGACAGAGCTTTAAAAGTTCGAAAAGAGTAATTTGCTTAACTAATCGCTTAACAAATAAAGTAAATATATTTGAAATCACACTGGCTGACAAATTGAACTGAAGAATGTAACTGAAACGCTTGTTTTCAAAATATGCGGGTTTTAATATTTATCTCAGAAAAAAAACACAAGAGAGAAGAGTCGGAGAGCAACTCTCCGCTCACGCTCTCTCTCTCCGTTCGAGTTCGAAAATTTGACAATTGCTTGACGTTGATCACAAGACTACTGTCATTGCCGTCAGCTGACAAATGAAAAAAGTGGGTAGGGGAAAAGACAATAATCTGGGGCCGCCTTTTAAATCGCGGTCTCCATATTGGTTTTTCATTACTAGAAGCCGAAAACTCCAACTTCTGTTTCGAATTTCGAAACGAGAGAGAGATAGAGAGGCGGCGATCACAAGACCCACGGTGCGACAGAGACGGAGCGAGCACGGGGAAGGGGGTCAGCTGACAAGGCAAAATTATTTTCCACGCGCAAATTTTCACGTTCTCAGACCGCACTTTTCCGAGCTTCTTTCAAAACCAATAAAGAATTGGAAGTTTAGGAGTTTTTCCTTCTGTTTGACTGTGTATGTGCTGCACTTATTATCTAACACACTTGCAGTCTATGTGCGATTTTTCGCTCTCCGCTTTGATCGCTGCTTCGTCACTTTTTCGGGGCAAATTCAAGGCGGGTTTCAATGCCGCTTTCTTCGGCTTCTTAAATCGCCCAGAACCGTTTCGAAACAATATTTATCTTTACTTATTTGCTTTGTGGGCGTGTGTGGGTGGGGGGGCTTACTTTGCTGTGTCTTCGCGTTCACCTTGCGAACGTGTGATTGCTGCTTTTCTCCAACAGAACGAACGAAAACCGACTGAGCCGCAGAAATAAAACGTCGACGCTCACACTTCGAAAAGCTCCCAGCCGCGATTCGATTTCGATTTCGCCCCGTTCGATCGCGAGCTTTCAAACGAAGTTGTGAGCTGATATCGGAAGCGAGCGGAGCTTTCGCCAATCGAAGTGCGGAAGCGAGATGAAGCGAGTGGCGGGACGTGTGCCAGAGGGAGACGGAGCGAAAGAGAGCGCAAGAGCCGGTGGGGACACACTGGCGGGAGAAATTTCTCGGGTTGATCGTGAAGTTTTTAAGCCCCATTTTAGAACGACATATAACCCATACCTTGAAAAACGTCGATGTTTTATTTTAAACAGATTATAACGTTGTCATCAAACTTGCATTAATTTTATTTTTCAAAAGATCGAAAATGAGATGAAGAGTCGGGAACAATTACCACTTTTCGCAGGATGCTGATTTTTAAATGATCGACGAATGTTTCAAAAAGTAGTAGTAAAATATAAATAAAATAGCAACGCTTGATTTAAATGTATGTTTTATATAAAAATAGAACATTCGATTTTATAGAAAAAAGCGCAATCGTATTGTAAGTTCCTAGCATATTTAACAATGACGCCAGTACCCAAATATACAACTTTACTTTTATTTATACCATTCACAAAAACCAAAGAACTGGAAAAGGAATGCCTTTTAAAAAAGGTACAGGGGATCCCTTTTAATATTCGGGGAATAAAAATGTTCGCGAATAAAATATTCAAATCAATTAATAAAAAAAATTCCTAAAATGAAAAATGAAAGCTTTTTTATTACCAATTTATCGAGGTACATATCTTATGGTTATATTAAGAAATAAAAATAAAAAATAAAAAACCGAATATTAATGGGATGCACCGTAGGTCATCAGCGTATGGTCCAAAAAATGAACCTAAATTTTAGAAATAGATTATACCCCAACGGAGCCCAACTTAATATGTATACTTTATATGATCGGAAACTATTCCTTCTGCCTGTTATATATGTAGTTTTCAATGAATACTTTACCCCATTGTACTCTACGAGTAACGGTATCAAAGGGTACAAAAATTATACAAATGTTTTCTTTAGGGAATCCTAAACTTTAACTTCAAAGGTACATATATATAACGCGCTTAAAGTTTTTTTTTCAAAACTGCTCGTTCGGATACTGGTCTACACTTACTCCCATACCTCGAGAACTTTTTCAGATACCGAAATTAATCTTTTATAATCATTACACTTTAAACTTTTAAAAGGCAAAAAAAAGGTTTTTACGTCAATAAAAAATTAAATATTTTTCAACACTTTTTATTCAAAATGTAAGTTTAAAGTTTCCATCGAAAACTTTGTTGATTATTTTGCTTGGACTGAAAGTTACAACAGCCTAAATAATTATTTTTACATATTTAATTTCTTACATGTATATTGCATGGTGTTAAATCACCTCAATTAAAATGGCAATCAATTAATTATACAAGCTATTAGTTACTATTTAAATGCACTGAAATGCCATTTTAAATTAATCAATTTGTGATAATTGCGCGAGGGTCGCCCAATAAGCTCTCCATTCGCCAACAATACGGCTTTTGTATGTAATTCAAAAAGCCTTTTTACTGCTATGCCCCTCCGTTTTTTCGATGTTGGGCAAAGAATAAAACTCACTGTGGTGGCAAAAACTTTGATTAAAATTCGCATTGTAAAAAGATATTTACCAATGATTTACAGTTTTTTGCTCCCCTACTTTTTACCCGTTTTATCCATTCTTCCGTCTGCTGTTGTTCTAGTTAGGATTCGATTTTTGCCTCTTTGTTTTTTGTGCGGAAGCAATCAGTGAGAATGGAAGGGGAAATGGTTAACACAAGAATGCTAACCCATGTACAATGCACATAGTTTATTTTGATATACTTCCAAACAGGTACCGAAAAATAAAGGAAAATCCGCCTTTACCTCGCTGCTGGATACAGATTTGCCAGTATCAAAAGATTATGAAATATATTATCGTTTTTTCTTTTCAGGTCATACCAAATGACTAATCCTCTGAATCAAATTATTAACACAAATTAGTTTTTGATTTATCTTTATCAACCTGTAAAATTTCCGTTTTGTAATACTAAAAATATTTATAGTAAACTAATTGTTCGATCCACTCCTATAATCATAGCCGTAATAATAAGCTAATATAAGCTTAATTTGTATTTATCAAGTACCCCAATCCCAAAAACATGTTAACACAATCATTTTATAACGTCGGACATGTTGTTAACCAGCCAGAAATAAATGATATAAATAATGCTTACGTTAGAGCAGATTGAAAACAAAGCCGAGGCTGACATGTTTAAAATGCAGTCATTATATTGCACTGGAATATTTTTCCTGTGCTCTAGTTTTTTGGTGGAGGCAATTTCGGTCGATGGGAGCAATTTGGTAAGCTGAATTATTTGAAATACTTAACATTTTTTGACTGGACGTTGTTGAATATTTAATAAAAAGAGGTCCTGGGACTATACTTTAATATCGGTGTCCATGACGACAGACAATGCGGAGCTGGCCGGCGGCGATACTCGGGTCGACCGAATTGGTCGCGGAGAATACGGACTGAGTGGTACCCTGTATGCCAACGTGGATGTTCCCCAGGACTTGGAGGTGGACGTTACCATCTACCGCAGCACCGACGGCGGTGAGACATACAAGCTCCAGCCGTACTCGATTCCGCGCCAGACTGTCTACAGCGCCGTTAACAATTTCTACAAGAAAATAATCATGCCCAGTGTGGCCAATTGCTCGAACTTACCCCAATTCGCGGACACCTTGGAGTTCATGCCCGCCCAGGTGTTCAAGTACGAAAAGTGCCAGGTGGGCACCGAGGGGTTTCCGAAATATTTAGCTGACGGCTGGTACAAAGGCGTCATCGAAACCCACGGCCTTGTCGGGCTCGTCTGGACGTGCATCGTCGGGGTCAAGCAGAAATCCTTCTAGAAAAGTGGACGACTAAGGCCTATACTATAGGCCCTATAGCTCTCATAGGAACGATCGGTTATGATATGCCGATTTTCCCGATTTTTGATAAAACTTTGCAAGTGGTATTATTCTTATGATCAACGTATGAACAATACGGTAAAAGAGAGAGAGTCTTTCAATGTATTATATTTAATATTTATATTTATATTTATACTGCTTAAGTCACACTTTAATTCATGAAATCTTCTAGAATATTAAAGATTCGGATTGCCGAAGTTAGTAAAACTTTTTAAAAGGGAGGGAAGTAAAATTTAATTTGTTTAACACGTGTAATCAATTGGTTCGTAACTGAATGCAGCATCACTGAGAAACAATTCTGGTGAGTGGGACTGTCAACTCTTAGGTGAATGGGGTTATTATAATTTTAAAAACTTTTTTAAAACAATAATACTTTTTATATGGTCCTTTTCGTAGAAGACTATCTTTTTTGATCGCCAAGACTATGTATGCATAAGTCTGCTGCACTTAGATTGATTTTGTTCAGTTTTTGGATTGCAGTCAGCAAAAGTGGCAACTACAACATAAACCCATGCTTACAAAGTAGTCAAACAGTCAAAGCCCGATGTTTCAGATGCGAGAGATGCGGATAAGTCAGGGGCGTTGTGTGGCAGGGGTAGGTAAATTCTGGCTCCCGCTTTTTGCATAACTTATAAATCGATGACGTTGGCAGGCGAGAGCGCATCTCGAGTTGGGACATTTGCATAATAAGGCAGCCAGTGCATGCAGCATACAGCATGAGAATCTGCCTGCGATTCATTCGGAAGTTCAGGGGGAGGGGGGGGGGGGGGGGGGGTGGTTCTCGGGAACGGGGATCCCCCGCACTGCAGATGTGTGTGAGTGACTGAGTGTTTTGGATTCTGTGTCAAAATGGCGCAGAAAAATGCTCGAGTGGAGCTGACTGCAGAGCGCCAAAGTGGAATGAATTTGCCACATCGAAGCTAAGATATGCACCCCTAGCCACTCGATTCCGAGCCACTTCGCAGTGTTTCTCGGTGTGTGTAAGTGTCCTGGCTAAAATCCTTTCCATGTATATTCGAATTATGGACTAAAATGTGGGCCAAATAAATTATGCATATTTCTCAGACATTTCGTAATTCTCCGGCAACTTTCTGGAAACTTGAAAAATGCATTTCTGCTTGTTAGCTAAAAAACTTTTCTAAGCGTCGGAAATATATAACCCAACATACTTACAAAAAAATGTTACATTGGAAATGTATGTTTATATTGTGCGGGTACAAATGTTTACATATTAAGTAATAAGACATGGTACACTTATAATTATAAATTTAATTTATAAAACTTTTCTACAAATGCCACTTATAAATATTCCCATTTTTTCAGTTAAACATAGAATAGTATTATAACAATGTTGAATTTCACTTGTGTCTGCTGTCTGATTTCGATTCTTTTTCCAGCTCTAGGCACCACTAACTTTTGCTCCGAAATCTGCATATCATATATTCCATATAAGTTTATTTTCGGTAGGAGGTATTTCGGCTTTTATCTTTCTGTTTCTCCCGTTCTCATTTTATATATGTATGGATAACCGTATACATTAAGTCATAACTTCATTTGGCGGCCATGGGCACTCATTTAGTTTATGTTTGTGCAGCCCGCGTACCGCTGCCCCTCCCATATCTCTTCCCATCTCGATAAATTCATTTGGGGCTTGTTAGGATGGCTCCGAACCGCCAGCTCCCCTGGCACCACCCGGCCATTGGCTAATCTTGTTGCGCATTGCCATAATTTTCAATTTACATGCACCCACTGAGTCCTGGCCCCTCTCATTTACCACCCATTTCCCCCTCCCCCACCGAACAGGAGCTATCCGGCGAGTCAGTCCGGGCGTTATATTGGTCACAATAAATTGACTGCAATGGAACGACCATGGGTGTGTGTCTGTCCTTAGTAGAGTGCGGGTGTATGTGCACTGGAAAAAATGTAACTTCTTTTTATAAATAATATAGTAATATTATTTCGTTAATAGCCTTTAAACCAAACATATAATGTTATGAAATATTAAACCGAAAAATGCATATATTTTCGTAGAATAAGTACTTAAAACTTTAATAAACCGATAAATTTACATATATTTACTGATATATAATTTATCAATTTATTTATATATTTATATATATATTTATCAATTTTACTACTTTCTTATCTAATTGATAACGTGAGATTCTTATCAGCTTAACAAACACTTGCATATGACTTTTCCGTTCCTCAAGTTAATTATTTGGGGTATCTATGATAAGAATATCGATTACACTTGGTTACAGGCTAAATTTCCAAGAAGGATGATGGTAGAAAATAAGTAAATAAATTTGTTTATGAAAAATGTTTTCCTAAAGACTTTTGTAAGAACATTTTTTGGTATATCCGGGCTTATATTTATATCTTGAGTTGAAAGTTAGTAATTTTTTAACAATTTGGTGACTGTAAGATCCTAAAATCTCGAAAAAATTCCGACAAAAAGTCGAGGCATGTACCTCCTTAAAGTACCCGTTCAACCGAACCAAACAAGACATATTTGGACATAGTCATGGGTGAAAGAGATTTTAATTTGTTTTTAAACTACAATATTAGGCCAGGCTTTGCGCCTGAAAATGGAATTTAGTATAGATCAACGTAGGAGGGTTCATGTTATTCCCTTAGGCAATAATGTCAAACTTTTCTTTTACGTTTTTGGATATATTGATAAAAACTATAAGCATTACGAACGCTCATATTTTACACAAGTTATTATTTATTTAATTATTAGTCTGATTTGAGATCTAGAGGTACAACTCTACCAGGAACTACCATAATCCTTCTTGGGTCATTAAGAAAAAATAATTTTGTAAGCTAGTGTTATCAGTATGAAGACATTTAGAATTTAGGTTTCGGTTTAAAGGCAAGTTATAAAATTAATGAGGAGATGGATTATAAATATTATTGAGTTAAAATGAATTTTCTTAGTGCACTGTGTATCGTGCCAGTCGTTGTCCTTTACTTCCATTCGCTTGATTATGACCTGCAGTTACCACACCACGACACCACCCTTCCCCCGGCGATCAGACACCACCCGCCACCCTCCCCCTCTAGACTGCAGTTGCATTAGGCGCTGACGTCACCACCGGCCCCCCACCCCTCTCCTCACCTCACCAGCCCACCGATGCGGAGTGCAACATTTCGATTTGCGCCATCATCGTGGGCATCGTGTCCTTTGTCCCGGCGAGCCTAATCATTGACACATTCATTGATGCATCCGAGCGCATTCTGGCATATTTACGAGCTGTCCTAATTGCCCCCAAGCAGATGCATCGGCCCAGCCATTTTAAGCCCAAATGACGCCAACCCATTGAGTCCTTGGCTCTAATGGACAATGTTCTTGCTCTTTTGGCGGTCTCCCTAATTTGGACCTTATTTATGTTTATTTTCAAAAACAGAATGAAGTTCCTCAATGGACTTGTACTTGCATTGTTAAAAGGTAAGTCTATTCTTACTTAATCTTACAAATTGTATGGTGTTTAAAAAATTATAAAAGACTAAATTGTACTTTGTTATTCTTAGTTAGAGAATATCGAAAATATTTTGTGTATTCTAATTGTAATCATAAACTTAAAAAATTGTTTGTTCTACAAAACTATAAATGTAGAATCCTGGGACTTTCCTTAAATGGTTAATTCCTTTGGCACTTTACCACAGCAAACAAACCTAAGACTAAGCGATAGCAAAGGAATCAAGAAAACAACATGAAAAAACTGAGACTACCAAGGACCAACAGTCAAGGGAGGAGAAGTTGTTGATCCTCATAAACAATAAACTTTTCCACATACCCACTCACATGGGGGGTTGAAACTAATTTGGGAGAGCGCTGAAAATCCCTTAAAACTGCTGCACCATCTGTAAGCTTGCTCACATTGCAAATAGTGAAACGCATGACTTGACTATTTACGTATAGATCAAAATAGGTAATCTAAGTTACGAGCTCTACATCTACATAATCTTAATCTTAATCTTAAATTATCAATTTTAATATAATAAATTATTAACTTTTATCCTCAAGATTGGTGTGTGCGTTTGTCGTCTGACGGATCTAAAAAGATGTTTAACTTTTACTATTTTTCTTCAAAGGTATACTATTCCTTGTATGCGATATCTAGCCCCACAGTTCTGTCTAGCTTATAATTATTATTATTTGTATATATTAATTTATGGTATCTTAAATTTTCGAACCACAACTGGAAGCCACTCCCTAACTAGTTCTTAAACTGAGACCATAAACCGAAATTGGAGAGCTTCTCGCCATCTTCCCACTCCTCCAAATGGCTCCCAAGCGTGCGTGTGTGTGTGTTCGGGGTGGCACTTACCCTCTGACCCCTAGAAACCCCTGGAACCCGCCTCTGGCCAACTTCATCAGCGCTCACATTTCCAGCCCCTCGTGCTGTGGAAACTGTGCAACTTGTGTGTTGCGCATTTCAACTTAACTGAATTATTAGCCGACTTGTGTGAATTATGATCTCTTAGTGCTGATACACCAGGCCACACGGCAGCGCCTGGTTTGCTCCCCTCCCCAGCACCCCCGCGCCCCCATGTGAAATGCACCCCCTCAAGCCGCCGCCACTGTTGCACTCTCAGCCACTTTCGTTAATGCATTTGCCCAGTGGCCATGTGGGATTCTTGTTGCTCCTGCTCCTGCTACATTTGTTGTTGCTGCTCAGGCAATTTTCCAAAAACAATAACAGGAACTGCAAATACGCACACATGCACTGAGAAAAAAGCCTAAAGAATAATATTTGGAATAAATAATATTTGGAATTTTATCTGTCAATAAAGGTTTTAATAAATTGGCTTACCGAATTTTTGCAATTTATTTTTGCATTTGTTTTGGTTCTACTTATTACACCACTTGTCGATTAAAATAAATTACTATACAATTATAATTAGGTAACATACTAATAAGAATATTTTCTTATGTTGTAGGATAACAATAAATATTGAGCAGACAATGTTTTTTCTCCGTGTAACTACGGTTTTGCGTATTTCAACTGTTGACTGTTCACCTTGCAGTTGCAACTCACACAAAACCCAAAAAGACGAAGGCTGAGCCAGACAAAAACTTGTTTTTGAGCCCCACGCTAAGCTTGCCTCGGTCTGGGCCCAAGCTTTTGTTATATTCATACTGTTGTTATTGGTCTTGGCAATTGTTGTGGGGCATTGCAGGATCCAGATCCCTACGGATCTGGCATACATTTTTTTGTATGCTGCTTCCCACAGATTGCAGTATAACTCATCCCTGGAAAACAGGGGAAGCCCGGAAAAGAATGATCCAGAAAGTATGCTTATGAGGGACGAAGATGGAAGTACCCTAGAGAGCATGTAGGTCAAAAAATGTCTTAAATTTAATATTTAAAAGTTTTTTACTTAAGAATAAGCTGTGCTTATTTGATTTCAGTGAAGTGTGGTCTTTGAAATAAGTTTAGTATAATTTTTCTAGATAATAATTATGATGTGGAAACAAATATTTCATTGCTTTGCCGATCATTCAATGTGTATTTTTTAACACAGCTTTGTCTGCTAAAAGGTTTTAATTTATCTTGAATAATATATTTATAATATATATTTATTATTTAAATTGCAATGAGTTAGCAGGGTTACAAAGGAATATTTCGTAAATTATTGTTAATATTCAACAGCATATTTCTTTCATGAACTAAATATTAGGAGTATTATCCAACAAACAGTAGAACACATACCTGCTCAATAACCCAGCCATTCAAAATTCAAATCAAAGATACGCATTGAATATTTGG
Source organism: Drosophila subpulchrella (assembly GCF_014743375.2). Lineage (NCBI taxonomy): Eukaryota > Metazoa > Arthropoda > Insecta > Diptera > Drosophilidae > Drosophila > Drosophila subpulchrella. Next base: position 1,765,546 of record NC_050610.1, read on the forward strand.
TTGAACTCGCTCTGAGAGGGCATCGTCAAATGCTTTTAGGCCCAGACGAACTTTACTTAACCCCGACCTCCATGGTCCTGCAGACCTTAGTCCCTCGGCCACCATCCATTCTCCAGTCGGTTGAAAATGATTTATGACGCTGGTCGTAGGGATTAGCATATGAAACCAAACAGAGCCGGTTGTCCTGGCCAGCTCCTTGCCGCCTTACCACTCCCCTACGGCTGCTCCGACTAAGCCAGTTTCCGTTTGTTTGCTTAGGCTAGAAAATGGACAAGATTTGGGCTAAAATCGAACCGGAAATGGCTTAAGCAAACACAGACACACGCTGGCATGCATATATGTGGGCCAAAGTGTGCAAATCTCAGTTGTGCTGTGTGTGTGAGTGTTGCGACAGGAAGGCAAGTTAGGGAGTGACCTGCAGTATGCGTAATTAACCTTTGACACGGACGGGTTGGTCTGCCCTTCGTGCTGCTGCCCTTCGCCTACCTCTTTCTGGCATATTCATATTTCACTTACCGTTTGGCAATTAGTTCATTGCAGGTGTGTACGAAAGGGTCGGGTCAAGCATCGCCAATTGATCTCTGAACCCTGGGCCAAAGATGGCTACGATTTTCCTCCTAATTATGTTTTCTTTAATCTGCCTGATGAGCTTGTGTGCGAGTGGGCGGGAGATATGTCCTGCATAATCTCTTTCCAGGCAGATACATGAATATTAGGAGCTTTCCGGCCGTAATTTAAAGATAACTATGACAAGTCCTCAAAAGACATTTTGTGTTCATTATACATGTTAAGCTATATGGGACATGTGCGTCATTTTTGGTGACCTGAATAGGCTTTGAATGCGATTACATTACAGAGTACTTGTCAAACATTATAACCAAGGGGACATGAGCTATTATTGCAAGTACATCGAAGGAAATAGCTTGGATTGGATAAAGTTTTGATCTGGTTCGGGCAGAATATTTAAGGGCACTTTCTGATTATATTTTTTTAAAGTTATGTTAAACTGTGACCTCACTGTTTGTGATACTAAAATGTCCCAAGCAAGTTCGAGTGTCAATTCAGAAAACAAGTACTATGTTTTTACTGGGTCTGAATGATCTGTTTTTAGTGCCTATAAAATACAATACAAATTAGGGAAATCGCAGGGATGTCGACTCTATGTTTAGTGATGTCCATGATCGTGCTCGCTGCTTTTTTTGTGGGACTTGTGCCACTTCTTCTTGTGTTCCTCGCCACCCTTCTTGCCGTGTTCCTTTTTGTGGCCCCACTTCTTGGCCTCTTCGTGCTTCTTCTTGTGACCCTTGTGACCCTTCTTTTTGTGGCCCTTCTTGCTGTGGCCCTTCTTGCCGTAGTGCTCCTCGTGCCCGCCCTTTTTGTGGTGACCTTTCTTGAAGCTGCCGCCCTTCTTGTGTTTCTTGGACTCCTCGAAACCTCCGTGCTTCTCCTCCCCGCCCTCGTTGTGATCCTCGTCGTAGAACTTCTTTTCCTTCTTGTTCTCGTCCAGCTTGTGGACGTTGTGCTTGCCCTTGATGGAGTGCCCCTTCTTGTAGGAGCCGTGGTCCTCGAACTCGCTGCCCTTCTCGCCCTTGGAGCCCTTCTTCTTCTTCTTGTGGTGGGACTCGGAGTGCTTGTGCTTCTTCTCGTGACCCTCCTCCTCGCCGTGCTCCCCCTTCTTGCCCTCCTTGTCGTGGTGACCCTTCTCGCCCTTCTCGGAGTGCTCGTCGTGCTTGTGACCCTTCTTGCTCTTCCCGCCTTTCTTGTGGAAGTGCTCGCTGTGGTGCTCCTCGCCGGACTCCTCCTCGCCGCCCTCGGAGTGCTCCTCGTGCTTCGTGGCGGCCACCAGCTGATCGGGGTCCTAAATAGGTTGGATGGATAAGATTCGTACCAAAAGAGTTGTAAATATTTAAGCAAAACTTGATTCCAACATGGCGTATGCCTAATATTATTATTCTGGCTTGCCATTGGTATATTAAAAGCCACTTGCAAGAAAGTTATTCAGCAAATATAACTTTAACTCTTTTTAAAAACACTTGCACTTTGTATTTTTATAACACAATACAAAATACATTGTAAAACTAAATCATATAATCATTGACAGTGGGATATCAAAAGAATCCTGTTACTAAGAGTTTTCTTTCAAACAAAAGTCCTAAGACCTTATAGCAAAAAATAGTTGTCCTAATACTCAGAAAAAATTGATTAGATGTGATGATAATTTTTTTTAAATTCAATACTTTGATTTATTCAATTTTTGCTGTCTATTTTCTTTTTAAATATCGATATCACGCTTTTACCCAGAGTAATTTTGGGCTGTGTTCTCTCTATTTCGCTTTGAGAATATTTTCAGAAAGGGAAAATAATATCTATATAATATATTTACCATGCGAATATTAAATTTATCGTCTTTTTTTGTGAAAAAGCAAAGATATCCGTGGCTAGAAGTGACAAATCTGTTACCTGCTCCTGCTTCTGCTCGAAGTACGGCTGAAAATCCTCAAAGTCCTGGCCGAGCAGCGCCGAGCTTATGGCCATGGCCCTGTCCGGCGTTGAGTGCAGGGCCAAAGCCCTGGCCAGAAGCCCCAGCAGCGTTATCACTTGCCAAGCCGGCCACATCGCTGATGCCTCTGCTGCTCCTTGTTATCCTTGTTAGCCTGCGTCCTGGGTGGCTGCTGCCTCCGAATTCCTCTGTGTCTCTGGTGCGGCTGCCACGCCCGCTTATCGCCGTCTGCTGGACTCGCCTCGAGCCGCCGGATCTTTTTATCCACACTCTCCTCGCCTGCCCCAGATTGCGGCTGATTTGCCAACTTTGCTGCCCACTTTTTGCACCCCTTTTTTGGGTTTCGTTTCGGTATATTGCGTTAGATGGGAGGTACTGCAAGGGTATATTAAATGTTTCCCTCTTAAGCTATCTCGACATCCAAAATTATTGCGATAAATGAAATTTACATTATTAAAGATTATTTTTATAGGGTCTCTGAGCCTAATATTATTTTAATATATTAATCGTCCTTATCAGTAATACCTAATACCTTTACCTTATATATTATGCTGTATTACAAAGTCATTGTGTAATTACAGCCACTCAATATATATATATAAAACAGGTCACTAAAAAGCATCATAACTATTTACAAGAGCTTCAAATGTTTTGTGAATAATTTTTGGTAAAGTATAAGCTCGATCACACCAATTAGCTATTAATGAGTTTTGTTACAATTACATAGGGTGTCAAATGGTCCAGATATTTTTAGACCTGTCTTACCCTTTTTTCCCCATAGTTATTTGGTTTTTGTTTGGTTGTTTTCAATGTTTCTTTTGTCTTTAAGTGCATAACGTTGTTCCCGACAGAAAAACCCTTCGAACTGGCCAACTTCTTGCGGTTTGGGAGCTCTTTCTTGCCACAGTTGGCGCTGTTGGCCAAAACAAGCGACTTTTGTTACGCTGCACATTGCAAAACCGAAGCAGTGGTTGTTGTCATTGGAAATTACCAGGCCAGAAGACCAAACCGAATGCCCAAGTGGCCCAGTGGATCTTATTGTCTTCCGATTGGTTGAGTTCGACGGCAGTCGCATGATGGATTTGCTACGAGGCTACGCCCCCTCCCCAATTACCCATCAATCATGGGCTTTGCTGTTTGCCGGCTTGATTTTCAACTTAATTAATAATTTATTGGCCACTTGTGAGTGTCTTGTATGCAGTTGATTGATAACAACAAATGGGGATTGACCACAAAGTCGGACGGAGAAGGGTCTGCGATAAGAAGCTGTTTTAGTGGGCGATGTTAGGACCAGACGTGTCAATAAATGAGGATTTGCCGGTCTCCGAGAAGGTAATTACTTAATTTAACAAATATGACATGCAAATGACAGTGATGTAGGAAATGGATTTTTCGTTTGGTATTTCATACTTGATTTGAGTTAATTAATTAATTCAATTAATTTATTTATTCTTTCTGATGTGTTTTACCAAACGTAAGCTAACCCCTTTACAACATTATAACCTTAAGATGTTTTAGCCTTTTGGACCCTCATCATAATTCATAAAGTTTCCGCTACATTTTTTCGTACCTATAGGAGACTGTTAATTTATTTACAGGATAAGTAATTTCACTTGTATTATATTTGAGTGGAATGTTAATTTTTCCTTTAAACTATCTACAAAAAAAACGTTTTATTGTAATACTTTTTGTTTAAGCATCGCCCATTTTTCCAATATTTTTAAGGCGCTTCAAGGCTCTTCCCCATTTATTAGTTGACCTATTTTTTGGTGCTCTTAACTACTCCTCCCAGCGGCATATTTCGGGGACTACGCCCCTGACCACTTCCGGAGTCACGTCGACGCCTCTTGGTATTTATGCGCCCGGTGCGTCGCCATAAAGCTGCCGGGTGGCGTTATAAATACACGTCTTTAAGTTATATCTGCCGCCCCTCGCTTTTCCGTTCGGCACCTCTTAATCCTCTTTTTGCTACTCTGTTTATCCATCGCTTTTTGGCCATTTCTCTTGGCCTCATCTTGGGGCCCGACCTGGTCGCAGGAAATGCATTTTAAATGTCGGCGGCGGCATAAATAAACCGTTAATGTTAACACGGAGTGCAGGGAAATAGGAGGAGGAGTGGTCACGGGTGGGCTGTGGCGGGAAGAGGGGTGCGTTGCCTTAATTTATGAGCCGCGGCAACAAGGACAAACGAGGAATTTCGTTCGATTTCGCATTTCCATTCCATTCGATTCGATTTGGGGAAAATTCCTTCGCGCCCGCTTGCTGGCAAAAGTTTGACAGCCACTTGGCACCTTCGGAACTTTTTCCTACCGCCCGTCGAATCTGCCCAGCCCACCATCCGTATCCGGTTTTTGTGCTCCTGCTACTCCAAACTGTCCCCAGTTCCCTGGCTGCTTTCGCATTCACACAAAGTTCAGTAGTTGGCCAAAAGTCACTTGGCATGCATATAAATTGTCAGCCATTAAATTTGCATTGACATTTTGGCCGTGTTTTTTAACCCACCGCCGCCCAGCAGAGGCATCCGGACCCCTACCCGCCCAGAACCCCCTCCCCCCGGATTTAGCCGGGTGATTTATCTATGCACTCTTTGATTGCATGGAGCTGCGAGCATTGAGGGCAAATTCTCGACGACTCGACGAGTTTTGTTTGCCATGTTTTGGTGCTTGTTTTTATTGAATTTCCTGAATTAATTTGCCAACATCAGGCTGCATATATACAAAAAACTAAACAAAAAGTGGCTGGTGGGTACGATGCGACAAATGCCCTTACAGTAACAGGGGATATTCGGAAGGGATAAACATTTTACCATCAGGTCTTTAAAAGCAGTACTCCATGTCATGTTGTGACCATAAATATAAATTAAACAATATTGGCATTTTTACCAATTAAAATTATTTTAACTTTTTAAATTGTGTAAGAATTTTATCATTGTTATTAATCCTTCAAATCATAAAAACATGTTCAATCTATTGTATATTTCAAGTCATGTTGCAAGCAACCTGAGAAAGTGTATCAAAAACTATTGGGGGACGTCAGAAAAAAATACCAAGAGGGCGAAAAAAAGTCTGTGGAACGTTGATTAAACATGGCTTGGCATTGACATGAGTCGAGGAGTTGCATCCACTCCACAGATTCAATCCGGACCAGGATATCTTTTCAGGTTGGTCCGGCAATTAGCCTAATACCCAAGGACCTGGTGGCCTTCTCGCTTGGCTTTTAGCCATATTGAGTCGACCAGCAGTGGTCTCCCCATGTGTCCCAATCATAATCAAAAAAGGTTTACCCACAACCACCACTCGAATTTTTTCTTCGGGATTTATGTAATCACATTGGATAGGAGCTTGGTCAAGAGGCATTGACTAAAGGCTTAATTGTGACTATATGTGTGTGAGACTCCCATGAAAAGAAATCTCGAAATCTTTACCAGGTAATCATTTGCCAGGACATTTCTTAGTAATTCATTCGATTTGGGGCAAAAACTTCTGGCCTAATTTGGGGGACGGTTTTTGTAGTGGGTTCATGAATAAGAAAGACATAATCGACGGATGCTGCTGGAGTGAAGATATGAAATGTGGAAATAGTTAAAGGCACTTTCAGGGAAGGAACCAAGTTATTAGTTATTAAATTGCATAAACGCTTATTTCTTTTCTTAAATTGTACTGAAAATTAGATTTAGGAACTCGATAGCAATTTTCTTTGTGATAGTGCTTTTATATTCACCTTAGGTTTTGTGCAAAAGACGTTGCTCTGTCATTTGCATCTGCATTTAATTTTTCGTGTGAATTAAATTTCCAGCGCTCCACTTCCTTCCTTCCACCTTGCTGCCTCAAAAACTGACAGGTGCCTGGGGTCAACTAGCCGAAGGTGAAAGCATTTCCGGTAAACGTTATTTACCTGCAGGCGCTTTCAGATGCTTTGCACCAAAGCCGCAGCCCTTGTCGCCTTTTCCAGCTTCCTCGAGACGTTTAGGGGTGGGGTCTTTAGTTCGCCACGTTTATTTATTGCAACGTTTTGACAAGCTTTAAAATATCCCAGCTAAACTTTGATCGCACTGGTGGTGGGGAAAATCTGAAAAACGCCAATGAAACAGCTCCTTATGCAGTGAGCGCAAAATATTTTAAAAAGATATCGCAGTTAGGAGTTATGTCGATTTGAGGTTGGGGGTGTGCCAGAAAGGTTTGAGAATCATCTACAATTTATGGCATTGCCTACTTTTTGGCAACTCATTTAATCTTCGAATACTTGTCAAACTGTTTTACAACAAATAAAATAAAATATTTATTGGGGTGACACAGAAATCTCTTTGGGCGGGATTCGGTTGAAACTTGTATTGATGTTACTTAAGTTTCACCCCAATTTGCCGGAAAGATTTCAGTGTCAATCCCGATAAAAACTTTTTTTATAAACGGCACTTAGAATTGCGTTGTTTATTGTTAGGTTTATCTGTAAATGTTTTTTTTAGTGTTATTCCTGAAAACACCTTTAAAACTATGAATCCTATTTTAAAACTAACTTTAAAACATTTAAAAATAAAACAAAATATATAGAAAAACTCTTGAATTATATTGGACAATGAAATCATTAATCTAATTGTTGAATTAAGAAGTTTGAGTCCATTTCTTCATTGTTAAAGCAAATTTGCTTAATGTTACTAAGACTGATGCATTTTCATCTCTAGTAAAAATGAAAAGGGCATTTAAAAAAATTTAATTTAATTAATTTAAAATTCTGATGTAGCATAAATCATAAATCTAGTAATAAACAGTTTTATTTGTAAGTTACAATTAATTCAAAAATATTACCTTAAAAATGTTAAGATATCTGCCGATCACAAACAACATTTGGGATACATACATTACAAATTTAAAAATTCTTAGTTTCTCATTTAAATAGTTGTTAGATCCTTGTTCCCCAAGATATTACACCACAAAAAATGCAAAAGGATTCGAAAATATGTTTTTGAAGTGTAAACATCCCGCTGGCACGTGCTGGCTTTGGCTGAGCCCGAGTTGCACCTGGCTGAGGTATTCTTCTGGCGGATGCTGCTGCTCCTTGCAGCAAATGCAGCGTGACAGTCGCGGCTTTTTCACTCAGCTCGCACATACACCTGTAAAACCTGTATTGAAATGTGGGTCGCGGGGTGGAGGGAAGGGGATGCTAGGGGACGAAGGGGAGGGACTTCACCTCAGCGCAGCATTTCAAAATTCAATAAAAACCCTTTGTTTTCGCTACGCGCGCATTGAAAACTTTGAGCCAAGGTTTGTTGGCTTTCCATCGGGCTACATGACTTAACCCCCCCGGCCACCCCCCTCAACCACGCCCCTGCTTGCGGTACATTTTGCACGTACGCTGCATTTTTACGCATCGCATTTTTAGCAACAATTTCACCTTCAGTCTCTGCGGCTGATGCTTCTTCTTCCAGTCCCATGTGTGCGGGGGCGTGGGGGGCGTGGCATGTGTCTGTACAATTTTAAATGATTTGCTGAGGGCGTGGGTCTGTTGTGTGGTTGTTGCTACGGCGTGAGTTTTCATTAAGACCGAAAACCGAATCTTTGCCCAGGGAAAAACGAGATTCTGCGGCTTGGCTTTAAGTCAAGGTGGAAATGGCATCCTCGCAGATCGATAAGCGAAGTTGAAAGCAGCAAAACTTGCGGAATAAAGCTAATTAATTCACATTGGCGAGGCGGGGGAGGCGACCACTGTGGCGTATGAGCAATCTGTCTGTCTGCCGGCGGTTTCCATGGCCAGGTGTCAGGGCGGGCAACTTTTGTACCTTTTACCCTCATTGCCGTGTTGCTGCTGCCACATATCTGGAATTACTTTGTTGTTTCACAGCTGAAAAGCGGGCTGAACCAGCACATTAAAGGGGTTTTGGTGCTTTGCTCTTAAGTTTTTAAAGTAATTTGGCCAAATCAGAGGTTTTCAGTGTGTTGTTTGGCTGTCAGATTTAGCTAAATGATATTGAAATATGAGGGATAATGAATTTTTTCTGTAACATTTTGGTAACTCTTGTTTATTTTAATCAATGTTTCAAGTACTTGATTGCGGAGTTTGATGAATTGGAATAGCTAAATTTTTATACCCGTTACTCGTAGAGTAAAAGGGTATACTAGATTCGTCGGAAAGTATGTTACAGGCAGAAGGAAGCGTTTCCGACCCCATAAAGTACATATATTCTTGATCAGGATCACTAGCCGAGTCGATCTAGCCATGTCCGTCTGCCCGTCTGTCCGTCTGTCCGTATGAACGCTGAGATCTCGAAACTATAAGAGCTACAATACTGAGATTAAGCATACAGATTCCTGAGATTCCTGCGCAGCGCAAGTTTGTTTCAGAAGAGTGCCACGCCCACTCTAACGCCCACAAACCGCCCAAAACTGTGGCTCCTACAGTTTTGATGCTAGAACAAAAATTTTAACTGAAATGTATTGTTCTCATCAATACCTATCGATTGACTTAAAAAAAAGTTTGCCACGCCCACTTTAACGCCCACAAACTGCCCACAAACTTCAAAAAATCGTAAGTATGAACGCGGATATCTCGAAAAATATCAATGATAGAAAAACGGGATTTCAGATTTAGATTCCGTAGGCTTGAGCGCAGCGCAAGTTTGTTACGCGAATATGCCACGCCCACTCTAACGTCCACAAACCGCCCAAGCCTGTGGCGCCCACAATTTTCGTTAGATCGTTAGATTCGCTAGATAAAAAATTTTAAGTGAAATGTATTGGTCTCGTCAATACCTATCGATTGATTTTAAAAAAACTTTGCCACGCCCACTCTAACGCCCACAACGCTTAAATCTGTCTACCGCCGGTAGGTGGCGCATTTGCTGCTTGCATATCTCCACTTTCCTTTGGTCCCTTTAGCTGAGTAACGGGTATCTGATAGTCGAGGTTCTCGACTATAGCGTTCTTCCTTGTTTTTTTTATTAAGTACTAACTACTTTGCAAATATTATCATCAGCTGTACTTCAATTTCTTAAAAATTATATCCATAAAGACCTTTGAACTATAATAATATTTATGCTGAAATGGGCCCTTTAAAATATAGTAAAATTTATACCAAATATGGGTAGGTTGAAGTCTTTTCCAGTCCATTTACTGACTGAGTGTAAATCATGCGATTACCTACACTCTCAGGTGATCAGCGCCATATTTTTGATTCCCTTGGCATAAGCCAAGTTTATGACAGCTCCCAGGCACATGGCAAATATCTCACATTGTTTCGACACCTGAGGTATATTCTCAAATTGAATGGGGAATATCGAAGAATGACGGCGGACTCAAGCTGGTCGACTACATTGACAGGCGTCGTCTAAATTATGCGATGCCCTGCGAAGGCATTCACACAGACATCGCATATCAGCTTATTTCGATTCAACTTTTCCATTTCCATTCCCCCCTCACCAGTTTTCCGCCCCACCCAATTTTCCGCACAGTGTGTGGGTTCAGCGGTTTGCCCAGCTTCTATTCTTTATGTGTATTGATTTGAAATGAATCTCCATGTAAGCGAGGCCAAGCGCAGAATACGCTTCTGAATCGGAATCAGCAGCAGCAAAAACTGCACTAGCAGCTTTCCCACTGAAAACCCAACCCCACAACGCCACAAATGTTAAAACTCCCAACTACAAATTGCAGTGTTACAATGCCCTGGGTATTATTGGGTATTTCAAGTTCAATCAGGAGCAAACTATACAATCAAAATGTATTTGTTTTTACCCAAAGAAATTTTATTTTTAAAGTAATTGTAAGCCAATATACTAACGATTTTAAAATGAAATAAACATACATTCTTAGATAAGCGTAAGGCTTTATAATCGTTAATATTATTTAAAAGAGTATGGATTTTAATTGATACCTTTAGGTCACACTGATTTCTGAGATTTCCCTGTTTATTCAGAATTTAGAAAAGCATGTGAGTTTTAATAACTATTAAACAGTTTTACTCTCGGTAATTTTCTCATTTACTCTACAAATTTGGTAAAGAACATTTCCGATGCGGTGTTTAATATTTTACCTTGCAAATTTCTCGCTATTTCCTTTTCGATACTCCTGTTTCTGTTACTGCTGCCATTTCCGCTCCTGTTCCTGCTTGGCTTTGGCATATAACTTACTGTCATATTTTCATCTAGCCATGGTTCCGATCCACCCGCCCCGAAATCCATCCCCCGCTGCTCTCTTTGTTATTATTGTGCTTGCCTTCCTATTGAATGCTTCTTTCGTATTAAAAGTTTCATTCTTTTCTGCATGCTGCTTTTTGTTCTTCGGGATCTCTGTTTCATGGGGCTTTCGAGGGGAGAAATGCCCTTCTGGATTTTGTTAACTTTGTTATTTCTGTTGTTGTCGAGGACGAGGAGCTGGTGGCTGCTGCTGCTTGGCGCTATTCAATTTTCAATAAAATATGTAAATTTATACCGCATTCTGTTGTCCTCCTTCTGCCGACCCAATATTTTCCCACATCCCCGCATCTTTTGGCCGTCGTCCTGGCCCAGGACCTGACTCACTCTGCACCCAAAAAAATTTGATTTGGAAAATATCCATATAAATAGTCTATTTAATAATATTTTATTTGAAAAGTTGTACATTATACTATTTCGATTATTTATTTTTAGTATTTCTATTAATACAAATCTTTATCAGACATTTTCATTTATAGTTTAAAAATATTTAAAAAAAAAAAAAAAAAGTTTGTCTTGAGATTTAATTTTAAAAAATATAATAAATCAATAAATAATAAGTGACAATGCACATTCCCTGAAAATGAGTAAATATATTTTTTATAGCACTCCAAATTTTGTTACATTTTTTCAGAGTGCTGTTCTTATCTCGGCCGTTTCTCATCGGCAACATTTGATAGCTCCAAGTTATGGCCAAAGCCCCCTTCTTCCGCACACATACACAGAGACAGTCCCCTGTCTGCCACTAAGCAGTGAAGTATGTTATTAATTTGTAATTTGTTTATGGTTATTTGTGCAAAAATCAAAGGCCAGAGATTGTACTTTGAAGTAGTCGATGCAAAGAGCTTACCCAAAGGAGAAGTTTATGCTGATGTTTTGGCAGAGGGGCAGAGCGATTGCCAGAGGGGGGAGCGGGTGGAGCGAAATAATTTTGAATATTTAAGGAGAATTATCCCATGATAAACTCGCTGAAATTGAGTCGAAAATTGACTTGGTATGTCGTTTAAAAAACGTTTTGACGTGTTTTGCTTATTTCAGCTTTTTTGGGTGATTTTTTCTGGGCTTAAACGTTTAACATAGGGCTTCTACAAGCTTTTGTTAGGCTGCAATTTGGCAAATAAGTTTTGAATACTAACTAAAGCATTTCGTATAAGAATTTAAAATCAACGAGTCACTACAAATACTTTGTGACTTTGTAAATTGTTTTTAAAGCCAATAGGCCAGTTTGATTTGCAAAGCAGTCAATCAAAATGAGTTGGTCTGATTTCAATTTCTATCAAATAACAAAAAATTCTTTATCTAGTCTATCAAAATATTATATTGACTTATTTCTGTGTGATTGGTTAGTGCATTAGTGCTTTTGTATACTCTTTAGATATGTCGGCATATTAGTCTTGAACTATCTTTTATGCAAATATTACAAATTTTGAATTGTAGGTTCATTTTTATTGACATTTTGAACTTATTACTTATTGTTGTATTGTTGTAAAAAATGATAAGACAATTACTTTTTCTATACAATAGTTATTACGTTTAAAGACTATGAGCGATTCAGATTATATACATTTTTTAAACGGAATTTTTTCGATTAACAATATGGGATTAGGTATTGAAAAATATGTTGACAGTGCAACAAACATATAAACAGATAAGATAGATGGATAGAAAGGGTATCTTCAGATCAGGTACGCTTTGGTTTTTCGCCCATCTGCTTGTTAACTGGGCTGCAATATAATCAATCATTAAACTCCAATAGTCACGTTTCTGCTTCCCCTCCGGCTAAGCAAATCAAATCAAATCAAATCAAAGGAAATAAAACGTCAGGCAGTGTTGTGTAAGGACGCTTTTTGTTTGACTTCTGCATTTTTCATACAGAAACCAACAATGAACGCAGCCATATGAACAGCAACAATTCACTCATTCGCATTCATTGTCATTTGTTCCATCTTGTGTGTATTTATTCATGCATTTGTTTGCTTTCTGACGCTTGTTTCCGAAAAATTATGTGCAAAAAAAGTTGAATTAAAACCGAAAAAAGCACAAAAAGTGAATAAAATTGTCAAATAAGCGCAAAGACAAACAAAAGCTGAACGCGACGGAGAGCACGAGAAACACCAAAAAAAAACCTCGAAATACAAAAAATATACCGAAAAACAATAAACCCAAGCACACAAAGCGAGTTTAATTGCCTGTCCCAGTAAAAAAGAAAAAGAATGAAGATCCTGCCGTTGTTCTTGTTGCTTTGTCAATGTTAATTTCACTGCAAGGGGCACAGTTCATAAATAAGTACGGGTGTATGCCCCGGTCTTTGTGTATCCACTAGACACAAGACCATTCCCATGACTGGCAAAAGGCAGCATCTCGCCACTCCACTCAAGTTTGTGCTAAAACAAAAGTTAATTAGAATGTTCCTCCATCATAATGCGAGGCCCCCCGAAGACCCATCTTCCACCCCCTGAACGAAAACAAAAACCCAAAATAAAACCAAAAACAGAAGCTCAGCAGACAAAGTTGCAGGCAGTAAATTAGATTAACAACAACAACAAACGTTGACAAAACAAACGCAACAAGCAATTAAAAATGTAAAATTTGGAGCTCTTAGCTTTCGACTTCCTTTAAAATTATTTGCGCAATTTTATGAGCAAGCAAGTTAAATGAAGCATTGCAATTTGGGTTTTGTGCGCAATATTTGGGCCAGTAGTTTGGAAACTGTTCTACTTCGATATGTATTTATTCATAGTTTTAAAAGTCATAAATGACGACCATTTTTAGGCAAACAGATACAAAATAAGGTATTTAAAAGTATTTATATAGTATATAGTAGTAGTATAGTCCTACGCATGCATTTCGAATAACGACGTGCTTTTTCATTGCATACTTTTGGACACCATTATAAGTGGTTTCAAACCCTTTGTTACTTTTGTGGCTCCCACAATCTTTGTCTAGTTTATTACCGCAGAATTGAAACCCTTGGAAACTCCAAGAACCCCGCTATTGAAAGCATATTATATCCTCGGCATTAACTGCCGGTACTTGGCCCTAATTTGCAACTCAAGAAAAGTTGTCCCCGAATCTATTCCCATTTTCTGCAGAGAAAATCCCAAAGTCAACTGTTAATTAGACTCCGCGACTGTACCGTCAATGGCCGAGCATGTTTTTCTTTCGGCTATATCAACTTTTAACTAACCATAATTTATGGTGCTCACTGCTAAAAGTTTGTCGAGGGAGCGTCCTCCATGTCCATGTCTTAAGCTATTTTTAAATGGGCTTCGGACAGAAACTTTTGAGAAGCAAACAAACAAAATTTTTGGCGAGTTTTTCCGCAGACCCTCCGCCTCTCCTGGAAAACTGTTGAAAACTGTAAAACCGTAACAGTTGACAGATCCTTCTAATGATAAACGAAACTTGCAAGTGGCAATGAGTTTTTAATGAAGCCCGGCATGTCCAGCAAAAAGCCTAAGAGCCACCACTGAAAAAATAATTAAATTGTCTTTATAAAAAGATTTCTGGTATAAGGAAAATATTTTATTTTCATATTAAATCCATTAGATATGTTTGCGTTCCTATAAACTTTGCTATTTTAATTAAAAATGGGATTGTCAATATTTTTTTTTTACTAAATGAGGATAAGCATTTAAAGCCTTTGGCAAAAAAAAAGTTCTTAGTTTAAAATAATAAAATGTTTGTGAACTTTCATATACTTTTTTACCTGGATGTGTAATGTTCTGTTTTATTATTTTTTTTAAGTGTGAGGGAAGATTCTAAAAGCTTCTGGTTCAGTTTGTGTTTTCAGTTTTCGGTTCCATCTGCAAGTCAAACAAAGTGAAATGGGGCAAAAGTGGCTTTAAGCTAGTTGAGCGGCCCGAGCGTGTTTGGTCATATTTTCAACATGGCTAGCAAATAAATAACAGGACAAACTTTTCAATAAATAAAATTAAAAACTTTTCCTCGACGTTCGCCCCGGTCAAAAGTTCGTCGCCAGGCGGCTCGCACACACAAATCTCTTTGGCTCTTTCTTGTTTTATTTTTTCGTTTCGTCGAATCAAATTCGAGTTGGGCAAACAAACAAACAGAGTAACAGGAGAGCGGACCGGCGAATTGGGGCATCAGGGGTCAAAGGGTATGCAGCTGGGGCTGGGGTCCCCAGGACAGACAAGCGGCAATTGACCGTAAAAATGTATATGTATATGCCAGTTAAGCCGAACGCCCACGAATGGCTTCCAAGACCTCTGGAACAGAGGATGGCAGGGATTCCTGGCCAGGTCTACAACTGTTGTAAACTTGGCCCTCTAAGTAAACCAACTGAGGCGCTTGAGGTTTGAAAACAATCACCTTGGCGGCCGAATTTCATTTCGAACATCCTTGGCCTGAACGGCTCCAAACAGTGGGCTTATAAAGTGTGTGGCCAAGGTAGAGATTAAAGCTGGGAAGGCCAACGACTTAGACAAATTTTGATTAAAAATAAAATATTTTACACAAGAAATTAGTAAGTAAATTCTTTATTTACCCAACAAAAACCAATTTTAACCTTTTTACCCATTAAATTTTCAATACATTTTCTAGACCAGCGACCCAAACCTTCTTTCCGATTCCCAATTTGTAATTGCATGTTTCCTTTCAGCTCTTGACCGCCTTACAAAAAATAAAGCAAAAATGGTCGAAAATCTCGATACATTTCTGCGATCCCCAGCCACTGATTGCCCTGAACCAATCAGAATACTGTTTGCACTCAGTGTAAGCAATCAGTTGAGCAGAGCGGCGAGTTCAGTTCGCGTCGCGGGGCAGCTAAATCAACTAAAAGTTGGTGCGAAGAAAAAACAAAATCAAATTTGGGTGGTTGGTGGGCGAGGGAGAGGGGAGTGGGTGGCCAAAAATGAATTGGTCAAGTGGAAAAATTGGCAGTGCTCTTGGTGGAGCGTTCAAGGGGTGGCCGAAAAAGTATTGAAATACATTTAATGAAAAAGTTAGACAAAGTCGCGAGGGAAGGAAAAAAATCGGAAACGTGGAATCCACTTGCCTTCGTGGCTGTGCCGGAAAATGGCAAAATATCCCGCCCACACACAGAGTATATCCACAACGGATCTGATGTGATTTCAGCGTAAGCAAGAGGAACAAGTACGAAAATAGGAATTGAGCATGCTAAACACTGATTGCGTTTTAATGCCGGTTATGGATGAGTGGAACGGGATTCAAGAGTGCGGAAAAGTTTTTGCAGAAAGAAATCGCGGCACTGACTAGGCCTTCTATAAGATGGAACCATGCGCGGATCCAGGGGATATGGTAATGGAATCCCACTCGGGTAAAAAAGTATATGTAATATGTATTTTATTGCAAATGTTTGATATGGGTGATATATCCCCCCACTCGCTTAAAAATGCATATTTAATATGTATTTTATTCAAAATTTTTGTTTTTCTTTTTATGAGCGCCTCCCCCCACAACCAAATTATGGATCCGCCACTGGACGAAACAAATAATGAAATAGGTATTCATTAAAAATCGATGCACCCAAAATTAACAGATAATTGAGATTTAATACCAGCTGCATTAAAAGTATAGATTCAGGACGAAAATAATTTAAAGTCTATACCTTACATCTTTATTTCTATATTAAAGAGTCTATAAATTGGATTTGTGGTATTATTTTTAAGCGAATACATTTATATTTAATACTTGGGAAAGAATTAATTTAATACTTTTATTATAGATGCCAAATCGATACTCAATATTTTTGGCAAAAGCCTATTACCAGGCCCTATTTTAGAAGAAAACGCATGCGCAAATTGTTAAATAATATGATTTCAAACTCGTTAGTACAGCTTAAATGGGGTTTGGATAATTTGTAGCCTAATTTTAATTCTGTCACACCATTTAAACCGTATACAAAGGATTTTCATTCGAATCTCGAATAATTCGCTCATTTATCTGGCTGTCTCTCTGCCGCATCGTCCATCATCTTAACGCTTTTCCCCTCTCCCATTTCCAAGATCAGGCCACTGCGACGGGCGGCTAACTGATGATTCCCTGACCATGGTCCATGACTTTCCTGCGGATAACAAATTGGGCTGCCTCCAGTGCTCCATCTTCAGCAGCTCCCTCTTTATCACCTCCTAAATGGCATTCCTTTCGGCCCTTTCGTGCAGCTCCTGCTCTTGTTGCTCCTTCTCGGGGTCCGCATCCTTTGGGTGCGTCTGCTGCCCCGCATCCTGTCCAATCACTTGCCCCTGCCCCTGCCCCGCCCCCGCCACTGGCCCAGCAAATCCTCCGCCTCCTTATACAGATATCCTCATTTTTAACGGCTTGGCATTTGCAAACTGCAGCGTCATTTAAACTTTTCTCATTTGATGGCAGCGGCGGCAGCAGCGACGCCAGCGCAAAACTTCGTCCTGCTGCCGCTGCCGCTTTTGCAATCGAGTGCTCAATGAGGAGAAAGGGGGATGCACCGACTTCTCGATAAGCAGTGCACTCGAAGAAAATATGTGCTCTGATTTTCCCAAAATTGCCATTCAAAGTAATAAGTAATTAAATGAAATATCATACTTTAAAAGACAAATAAGGTATAAATATGTTATCACGAATTATTATGAATATATTAAATTCTTCATATAACCCGGATTAATAATTAATTTCCTAATTCCTATTTGATTCACAGGAGTAATCATTCGGCTGAATCTTACCCACGTAATATATGGACAGCCCCCCATTATAATAATATGTCTATTGGTTTAAGCATTCATGAATAGGGGTAAGTTGCTCAACCTAGTATATATTCTGACAGATTCAACAATCGTTTGAAAATCGTTTAAAATGTTCATTAAACAATTGTGTTAAAGTTAAAAAGATTTCGATTAAACTCCATATTTCATTCTTTAATATCAAGTTAAGAATTCACAGATAAATAGTTATCAGTTTTTGATTTTAAAAAACAATATGTGCAATAAAAAAACGGTTTTGCAATATCCGCCATTATGCAATTATTTTCAGAGTGTAATGACAAGGTTCTTGGCTCAATGGGACTTCTAAGAAATTTCGGCTTCGGTTTCCCTCAAGGATCGTCATTGTTTGGCCAACGCATTTTTAATATGCAACTAATTTGCAGGACACGACAGCGACGCAATGCGGCAGAGTCCGATGGGAAGGGGCAGGGACTTCCGGGGGCTGGGACTGCAACCTTGCAGGAGCAGGTGCAACTTAGGTGCAAGAGATGGCGATGGTGCAACTCGGTTGTGTCCCATGACGGCTATTGTTTGAATTCAATTCCCGCCTTTGTCGCCTCTACTACTTTGGCCAAAGTTTCGCACGCCCGGATTGCACATCCCTCGCCCGATCCCCCCTCGATTTCTCATGGGCTCCCTTGGCTGCTGTTTGACTTTCAGTCTCGAATGATTTACCTTACAAGATAAACAGACCGACGCAGGCTTTGTCTGAGCAGCCAAGTTTGACTTTTGTCTTTTGTGCCTCTAGAGCAGGCGAATGCGGCTTCTGCTTCTCTGCTACTACCTAAGCTGTTATGGCACTGGTTAAATTGCTTGATTATTTTGGTATGTTATAAAATATATATTCGAATTTTATCAAAAGTAAATGAATTTTAAAGCCTTTATCAAAATTAAGCAATTTTATTTGCGCTAACAAAGTAATTTTAAGAGACTTTATCTTAAATACGAACAGATTTATTTTTTTCCAGTTTTTCCTCTTTTATATTTACCAAAAATGTATAGTTTATGAATTATTTGTTGATTTTACCCACCTTAAATTTTCAATTATTGTTTAGTTGCCGTTTATATGGTATTTTAGGTAAACTTAGCAATTAAATTAATAAAATACATTTAAAAAATATTTTCTCTTACCATGACCTTAAATTTAGATGGTAAAAAGTTAAGTGTCATAGGGGCATATTCCTGCTTACAGCTCGGCAGCTGCTTTCTCTGCTCACTTCCCCTCCAGAGCTTTTTGGATAATGCGCTTGAAATTGTTGCTAGGAGTGGCGCGCTGCTCTTCCCCTCGACTGGCGCCGCATTGGGCCTGGGCAATGCAATTTCAACTCTTTGATAACTCGGCTAAAGTGCATTTGGCTGACAACGATATGCCGCGTCCGCCCGCCCGCCCCGCGCACCCCCTTTCTTATCAGTGAAAAGAAAGTAAGACACATGAAAATGCAATAGCCAAAGTTTGATATGAAAACGCAGCGAGTCGCGCTCCCCTTTTCCCCGCCGAGCGGAAAAGCCCGCCTTCCTTCTTTCGCTCAGCCGCGTATTGCAAAAGTTTTCAATTGTATTTTTTCCTGCACAGCCTCATCCGCTTTTCCCATAGTTTTTTCCTCATTCCCGATTCTTGTTCGCACTTTTGGGTTTTTGTATGTGATTGCGTTTAATTTTGAATGCTGCCGCCAAGCTGATAAATTGCCTCGGCATTTGCATTTCCCCTTAACCACAGACGAAAAAGAAACCATCTGCACCCCCTGAGAAACGGGGGAATATTTTCGCGCAACTTTCTTAAGAGATGAATTGTCAGCTGAGCAAATGCAGCTGTAAATGTGGCGAATTTCCAGGAAAAAGGATTTGGGACCAGGAACTTTTAGGGGGATTCGAGGTGCGAAATTCTCCGAAGAAACTTGAAGTTTTATTGATTTCGGTTTACCTTTCTGCCACTTCTTTTGGCTTTTTAACTTGACGGTTAAAAATGGATCGAATGGGAAATGATTAAACTGAGGTCATACTTTAACAGACTTCTATGTACAAGGTAATAGCAGGAGCCAATCCAAAAGTGTCGTAAGTGCTTGTTCTTATTTATACGAAAAATCAGAGAAAACTTTGGCAATTTTCTGTAAATCAGTCTGTCCCCAATTCGATTTCCCCTCCACAGTTGGTGGCCAAGCTGAGGCCACACGTTGTCAACACATCATATCGACCCATTAACTGCCCCCTCTCCTGGCTTACGCAACCTTGTCTTAAGTTAAAGTCAAAATCCGCAAATAGAACAAAAAGAAAACCGTGTGGCGGAGGAAAACACACTTATGTTGCAAAATATGTCACGTGCCGAAATGTCCGAGTGCCAATAAGTGGAGGAACTAAAAGAGGAACCGGATGGAGTCCTGGAAGGGGATAAAGGACACTGCGGACAGCGGACACATGTTCCTGTTAGTTGGGAACTGTCCTCGTCCGCTCAAAACTTGTCACTTTTTACGCGCAGCTGCAGTTTATTTTAAGATTGGCCGGGTGGCACCTTCTCCCCCACTTTCACCTCCTCGGCTGCCTTGTTTCGATGGCATCGCTGACGCTTTTCGCTTACTTTCCACTGGCCGAAACTTTTCCACTCTCGTCACACTTTCCTTGCCTCCCATCCCCTCCCCCGCCCACTCTCCTTAACACTTGTCGCTACTTTTTAGCTATTTTGATTTTTAAGAAACAAAAAGTGAGTAGAAGGGGCAAGAAAGACGGGGATGGAAACTGGAAAGGGGACTAAGACCGAAAGCTGAAATACTCTAAATTTAAATAGGCATTGAATACAAAATTACATGCTAGTCTCTTAAGCAGCGACTAAGACAAATATAATCCATTTTAATTCAAAAGTGAAGGGTGTTTTTTCATGCAAGGATTGCCCTGATATCATATCTTAACCCATATTAGGTTAAATTAATAGGTATTAGGTATAGTTTTACTAAAATGTTTCCTTGAGATCATAAAAATCCATCATAATATTTAAAGGTGTACCAAAAATGCTTCAAAATAGTTATTGATAATCTTTATATCCAAACGATCTGAAAAAGGTTCTATTGAACTGGATTTCAGTGCTGCCATTAAAAAAAGGACAGATGTGAAATAAAAAGGAAACAAAGAACCATTCATTTTATTTTAAAACGCAGAAATCAGTATACAGGAACAGATATCTTGAAAATGTAATTTAGGCAGAGTTTCATTGGCTATACCTTACAAAATAATAAATGGTCTGTCCTGAAGACTAGATTTGACAGCCCTGCTGGATTTATTAACAAAATCTGGGCTTAAAGTTTTTCGTTTCCTTTCGCATATGGGGGTACTTCTGTTTACTTTAAAAAATAAGCGGATCAAATATTTTCATTTTCTGGATTGTGTTGAAATCGAGACACCGTCTCTTACAGAGTATAAATAAAAGATGGGTGGCAGGGGGAGGAGGCATCAACGGAATGGAAACTTTTGTTGCTGATTTCTTTTGCAATTTTCGGCAGCTGCCCCCGCAGCATCCCCAGTCACGCCCCCCTGCTCCTTCCCCATCTCCATCCCGATCTCCATCCATCCCCATCCCACTTCCGCTGAACCGGCGTCATGTGCGAAATAAGTTTCACACTTAACGACATAACAAGTTTTCGCCGAGCAGTGTCCGCGCCCCATTCTCCGTTTTGCTCCTCAGCAGCGACGCGACATTGTCCAGGGTTTTCAGGATTTTCCGGGTTCTCAGGGTTGTCAGCGACAACGCGATGATTTTTGAGTGCAGGTCATTTCATAAAGGGGCGGTGGAGAGTGTCTCGTTCTCGGGCGAAGCGCATTGTTAGCTGCAAATGAAACAATCTTCAAGAACGTTTGAAGAGCTTAATTCGAGAGAGTTATGGCTGAAACGGAAACTGTCAAGTGCTTCAAATGTGATGAGAGATGTCCTTGTGCAGATGCAAGCTAAGCATGTATACTGTACGCTGCTTAAGATCTTCAACGTATCAAATGCTAAGGATGGAAATTGGGCTCCAAAATATAATGCAATTGTACGAAAATATCGCTTTATTTTATTTAATTAGTATGGTAAATCATACAATGAAAATTGAAATATGTTTCTTACACAAAGATTATTTATCTTTAATATTTCTAAAAAGACTAAGTTGTTAATTTATGGTTGTTATATGGCTTGTATTATCTTTAATTATCGCGGTCCTTCCCCGATTCCCCCTTATAAACGATGGTCCTCCTGCACTTTTTACCACGCAGTCATGTTTCGCCGAAGATTCCGTGATATGTAATTTAATTTCATGCATTGCCTGGCTAATGCGCTTTGGCGCTTAAAAGTATGCTATAAGTAAGGCAAATGCGCAAATGTGCTTACCAAAAACAAAAAATAAAGTTCAAAAAAGTTTGGCCAGTGGCGTCGATGGTGGGGGCGTACAATTTTCGGAAGTGCGGGGCGGGGGCTGCTCTTCAGTTTTGGTAGTGTCAGAGGCAGCGGCCTGGAAACAATGCGCGACATTCAGGCGACATTGTTGCCAAAGCTTTTTACAACTCGCATGAGTTTTTCCGCCGCCCCCCGTCAGACCCCCTCCCCCCACCGCCCCTCGCCTTGTCATTTGCGCCACAGCAGTTGTAGCATATTATCTAAATGTGTTGCTCTACATATGCGAGTGTGTGCGGCAGTGTTTGTTTGTGTGCGTTTGCTTTGTTTGCTCTATGATTTGTTGTTGCAATGTGCTTTAATGTGAAAAGTTTTTAATGCTTAAGCTGTGCCCCCTTCATTACGGCCCTGTCCCCGCCCCTGTCCCTGTGCCGCTCTCCCACTCGAAAAGTCACTCACTGCCACAGTGACTCTCACTCAGTCGCAACCAAAGAGCTACACAGGGAGAAAAAGCGGTGAATATATGGTAAGAATTTGTTTTATAAATTCATTGCCTTGAAAGATAAGTGCCTTAACCTCAAGATTTATTAATTAGAGCAATATCAGTTGACATTTAAAATAATTATAATTTTTTAAAATAACATTTAAGTCCCGTTAGATTAAAACATATGCTATCAGGGAAAAATTAATGTTATACGATTTTGCATTATGATTGCCAAGTTCAATGTACATTCGTATACCCGTTACTGATAGTGTAAAAGGTAGAAGAAAGATTTTTTATAAGATAAGATTCAGATGTGTAGTATGTATGTTTTTTTAGATCAGTATCTCTAGCCGAGTCGATCTGTCTGGCCGTCTGTCTGTCTGTTCGTCCGTATGAAAGCTAAAGTTTCGGAAACTACAGAAGCTAGAAAGTGGGATTTTGGCATACAGATTAATGAGGTTCTGTGACAGCGCAAGCTTATTTCATCAATTTTATTTTGATTGTCAATATCTATCTTCATGCCAAAAATTGTCGAAATCGGACCATCCATTAAAAAGTTATACGTAAATAGAGGAATCGACGCTAGGTGGCGCCGTGGGGGAGTCTCCATCTCCCTCGCACTTTCCTTAGCTGAGTAACGGGCATTTCATAGTCGATGGCATCGACATCCCTTGTTTAAACCTATTTTGAATTGGAGAACATCAAAAATCTTATTTCCCAGTGCACAGCCAAGCGCAATTGTGATTGTGCTCCTATTTTCTTTGGCTCTTCTTCTGATTCCGATTCAGATGGTGCTGCTTCTTCTTCTGCTCCTTGGTGCTGCGTTAGTTGGCAACTTTTATTTGTGGTTTTTTTATGTAAATGCGCCCAAGTGATAAGGCAACTTTTCGGCTACTGCAGCGCCGGCAGTGCGACAGAGAGGGGAGAACGCTGTCGCTACATGACAAGAGCAGCAACATGAACATGCTGCCAAGTGCTCTTCATCTCCCTCTCTCGCTCTCGCTCCTTTGGCTTTTTGTTGTTCCTTCTGATGCTTGGAAATTAAATTTCAGTGACTTTGTTGTTTATTTGACTTGGAAGGGGTGAGAGGGGGGGGGGAAGGGGTGCAGGAGGGGGTCAGGGGGAGATAGCTTGTGGCAGAAGGAGCATAATGACTCGAGGAATACGTTTGCGAGTGGTAGGAAAAACCGGTTAAATCATACTGGATTTCATAAGCATACTCTTTACGAAAATTTCTAAATGGTAATTACTATTAGTTTCAAGTGGCCGTCAACGTATGAACTAGTATATATATTAGTGTATATGTGAAATATTCGCAGCAAAAAGGGTATAAAAGTATCTTAACATAAAAGAAACAAATTGAATTGTCCTTCATTGCTCAACCTTGTATCATCACTTATCACTGCAATAGCAATGATTTCATTTAGTTCGTATGATTAAATTAATGTAGGTGTTATGGAAGTCATTGACAAATTGGGAATATCTTAAAGATTCATTGCCATGAAATACCAAACACTTGCACATCAGATGATATCTGTATGATTTACTTAATATTATATGATTGTATTTTATGTTACCAGCGGCAATGGCAATTTGTAATTGATGTATGTATAATAAGGTGATTATAAAGGACGATTATAAATAAAGAAAATATTTTTTAATAAATAGTTAAAAATTTAAAGTTTTTATATACTATTGTTTTGTTATATATGTATATCCCATCTTAATAAAACCCTGCAGTGCATTCCAAGTTCGTTTTTGGTGCTTTCCTCCCTCAAACCATGTCTATAGGGCATTGTGTCAGTGTGCCTGTCACGAGCTCCTTCCTCCTCTTGTGTGTGTGTGTTTGCGACTGGCTCTCCTTTGTCCTTTGCCTGCGAGTGTGTGTGTGTGTGTAAATTAGAGAAATTTACGTTTATTATTATTTTTAGTGGCAGTCGCTCATCAGAGTCCGGGCAGGCAGCGCACTTACGATTCCACTCGCAACCGGAGTCCATTGTGCGGGGAGGAGGCTCGTCAGGCGGGTCCTGGACTCCCCGCCCCCAAAAGAGGTCCTTATTCCGCCTCCTGGGGATATCTCTGTTATATTTATGTTTTCAGCATGTGCTCGTAGTAGTTTCACTCGGTTTGCCCATGCCACTCATGTGTGGAAGCAGATAACATGCAACCAGCTACCCAAGAGACCGCCCAGCGAGAGACAGGGACGGAAGTAGGGATAGGATGGAGGACGCCTTTTGAATATGAAATGAAAATGCAACTTGGTCCGGGTGATGATAATAATTATGGGCCCTGCAGGCGATAATTGCCCACTAAGCGAGCCATAATCTCAGGCGACTGGGTGGGTGGGAGAAAGGGGGAGAAAGCAAGCTCTGTCCAAAAGGGAAGAGCCCAAAAGCCAACCGAAAACCGCACCGCAGTCGGAGGAACTTTTTTCGAGTCCTCTCACATCCTTTCAGCACATATTGCCCTCTTCCCACTCTGCGGTTGCTTTGTCTTTCGTGTAAGCTATGCTTTATCTCACTCCCCCTGCTGCTGCTTCTTCTTCTGCTCCTTGGTCAGCAGCAGGAAATTATTCATGGCATCTTCAGCTCGAACTTCCTGTGGCTTCAAGGGGTGGCCCTAAAACTCAATGTTTAATTGCCGTTGCGAAAACATCAAGAGCACAAGCGACAACAACAAACAGACCGCAGAGCGACGTTAAAGTATAGATACAAATAATTTGTGAGCCGCAAGGAGATAATTTAAAGATATAAGGTTCTTTTAAATTAAAGTTTAGGGTAATCGTTGAACTATCTAACCTTAAGTATCTGTTATGTCCAGTTTATTGATGGCTACTTTCTCACTTAACTAATTTAATCTGAATTTAATTGAAGTATTTACCTAAACTCCCCAGGGATTATTTTCTTAAATATACGTAACTTACATTTAGCTTGACGATTTAAGCGCGAATTCACGTGCCGTTTTCTTGAGTACCTACAACTTTTCTCATTTATATTTGAAGCCCTAGCCGACGCGTTTTATGTCCTTAAATTCCCTTTTTCAACCCCCCTGCCTTTCCGTGCTTGAGTGCTTTTGTCATTTCGAAAAAGGCAAACATTATTGGCTCAGTGAGATAAGCTCCGTCTGTAAACTATTTTTCTTGCATTTACGTGACGCTACCTCCCACAACTTTCCCCGGAGTCGCCTATCCTTTTGCAACCGTAAAATGCGAAAAATATTATGCCTTATCCATTTTAATAGTCAATCGTTTTGTCATTTTGCTTCTCCTGCCTGCTTCAGTGAAAGAAAAATTAATTTTATTTTAATGCCCGTTGCGGGTATTTGAGAACGGGGTTTTCTCGTGGTTGTTGTTCCTGTACGGTTGAGTGGGATTTCCAAGGATTTTCCTTATCAGTGATGCGGGATCGCTTTGCCTCAGCCCCACTTTTTCAATGTTGTCAGGTGTGTGTGCTACCTTTTTTTAGATTTTCCTTCCCTTTATTTATTGCGATTTAAGTGAGTTGTCAAGCGGGGATAAAGAAAGTGCGATACACGGAGTGGGGCTAAAAAGAGAAGAGTTTTCACAGCAACAAGCTGGGGTGTGTGGTCTTCATGTGGTTATCTAATGCGATTTTAATTGAAAATGGGGAGACTGTTGATGGTGCGGTTAGGTAATTGGTTACATCAATAGATTGGTTTGCTGCGGAAACTTAAAGGCCTGTCACAGTGCTTTTAAGAAATTGTGCGCCTAAAAGGTTCATTTTAAGAAATCGAATTTCAATTCGATCAGTCTAACATTGAAAGCGCCAGAATTTTGTTAAAGCCCATTAAATTCCCATTGTAAAACAAATTCATCTATTATTATTTTTACATATCATTAAATTATTTGCAAATACCTAGCTTGATTCCTTAAAAGAAAATGTAATCAGCAACTATTCAATACAGCAATATAAGCAATATAGTTATACAACTTTTTATGAAATACATCTATTAAAATTAATTGTGGAGGAAAAAATGGTTTTGCCATCTCGAAGAATCCAAAAAAAGTACGTAAAAACAGTTTTTAAATACTTTAAACGTTCAGCTCCCTGGAAAATGACGGTGCAAAAAATAAAAAACAAAATAATGTTGCCCACTTAATGAACTACTTTAAATAATTTTCCAACTGAAAATTATTTTCATTTAGTAAACTTTGTCCTCGTCGCCGAAGTCGTAGCTCCTAGACGTAGCAGTGCGTTGGAGACCCTCGACAATTCGTCCCATCCCCGCCCCTTTTCTTTTGGCCAACGCCGGGACTTTCAAGAACGCCTTTGCTCTCATTCAATGGCAACTTTAGCATCGTTAACAATTTGGCAAGATTTAAAAATGGCAGCAATTGAGGGGACGAGGTGAAGAAAGAGAAAGAATCGAGCGAGCAGGGGCGGGGGAGCAAGCGAGACTCCAAATAAAAATATCACTTTACTGTGTCGCCCGACAACGTTGAAATCGCTGCCAAGGACGGGGTAATTTATCAAGACAAAAACCAAGCAACAGTGGAAGACGGGGTACGAGTGGAGCAGATATAAAAGCGAAGGGTTCACTGCGAAAAATGTTCTCTTTAGATGATAAAGAAGGAATTTCATTCAATATCAGGAGGTATTTATACTAATTGGGACCCGACTTCCAAATTGGATAGATTGTTTCTTGATTGAAACGATATCTTTTATATGGATTTACCCATTGAAAACGTTGAACAACTTTCTTATCGAAAATATGTACCTTCCTTACGCACAAGAAATATATTAAAGAAACGGGGTATTAGAGAAATTACTAATGGTTCCAAATGCTATGTAGTTTTTACTACTTCCTTTTGCCACGGGAGTAATTTGTTTAAGGACTGGAGCAAAGCATTATTGAAATACTACTATCTTCTAAAAAATGACTCCCGTAACAAAACCAAAATATTTTTGAACCGCGAAAAAAAACTGTGAAATGGGAGCTCAATCCCAATTGAAAAGTATTGGACCCCTTATGGGTGATTTTAAA
Source organism: Drosophila subpulchrella (assembly GCF_014743375.2). Lineage (NCBI taxonomy): Eukaryota > Metazoa > Arthropoda > Insecta > Diptera > Drosophilidae > Drosophila > Drosophila subpulchrella. Next base: position 1,792,783 of record NC_050610.1, read on the forward strand.
ATCGAAGTGATTTATGTCTGCATCGTTGATGTTGCTTAAAATCAAGTTAATAAACAATTATTGTTGTTCTATAAAAACCTTTGCTGTGTCTTTTGGAAAATTGAAATGTTAAATGCTGGTTCTTTCTCGCAGTGCAGAGATGGAAGCAGCAGATAAGGTGAAGGGGCCGCCAGGGGGCGTGCGCGGGCAGCAGCTTTGAGTCTTTGGTTACTTTCTTAATTTCATTTACGCAATAGCAGCGACGCTGGCAGCGCGGCAGCGGCAACTTTCCAGCTTCCTTTGGACTGTTTTGTTTTTCAATTTGGCCCTGGCGATGGAAACTTTACCAAATACATCTCAAAAGCAGCAACAGCAGCCAGAGACGAGGGCAGCAGCAACAACAGCAATGCGAGGAGACGTGCAAAGTTTCTATTAAAACGGATTTAATTATGTAATGGAATCATGATAAATTTCGCGCAACGTGAAAAGTGTTTGGCCAAGTCTACCCACCTCGCCCCGTTCATGTTGTAGCATACAAAGGCCAAGAAAAAGGAGGCTAAGACAAAACTTGTACAAGTGGAGCAGGCTAAAAACCGGAGAAGAGATGGACGGCCTGGCCAGATAGCCAGATAGATGGATAGACAGATAATGGGGGTGTGGCCGAAAACCTGGCAGCCCCAAGAAATCCCCCTCCACTTTGGGGGCTATGATTTATACGGAGTAGTTTAATTAACGATGCTCATAACTAGTGGTTCAAAGTTTCCGCTTCCGGCTCTGCCGCGCAGTTTTCTATTGTTGTTTCCGGCTTTTGCGTCAAGAGTTTTTCACCCCGGCTGCTTTGACTTCAAGTGCTTTCTGTAGATTCTACCCAATTAGACTAAAAAGTGGAACAAAGCTTGATTTTCATATCCCAAGAGGTGACTACAACCGGTGATTTTACAATATTAAAGCTCAAAAGTCTTTGTGGCGAAAACTCGAGCTCAACAATAACCCTGCTTGCAGCCTTTACATTGTTGAAGCATGGTGTTTGTATTGACCAATCCACTTTAAATTGTTTTATCAAATCATATTGCGTCTTGGGACAGTAAATATATTTTAGTTGAATTATGTTTTAGTATTAAAAAAGGTGCGACTGTTTATTAACGATTATAAGCCATCAAATTTATAACAGTTATGAAAGACTTTTACAAGTAGAAATCAACAGAACTGTTATATCTGAGTTCTATAGTAAAAATCCATAATAAAAGTTATTTTCAAAAGTCGTAAATTAAAAGTTGATTGATATACTGATTACATTAGGAGTAGCCCAATGTATCTGTTTACTTGAAAATTTCTTGTTACGTTTCAATCATACTTATAAAAGAATAAATTAATTATAAATAAATAACTGGTGTTTCGGTCCCTGCCATAAATTTAAATTTTAATTAGTTATTATTTTTACTTTTTTCTAGCTTACCAACCGCTAAGCCAATGGGTATGTATTAAAGACTTGCAACTCTTACTTGCAGTCTTACCAGCAAAATAATGAGTTCGTTTCCCTTGATTAATTAAAATGCAGTCATAACGTTGTTTTTCTCATTTCCTCCCTAATATGAACTTTCCTTGCGATAGTAAATATATTTGTACATATATCTGTTGGGAAATGTGTGCTAGAGTGCATTATTCTGTATGTTCTACTGCCACCCTTCCCCTTTTTGCATATGTGTGTGCTATTTGTTTGTTGCTTTTTGTTTCTGCCTGCAAAGATTCTTTGTTCTCTTGCCATACTAAATAATTAACATTTGTGAAGTTTTTGTTTCTCTCGCAGCGCCCCAAAATGGAATTCTTTTCATGTATTTCTTTGGCCGTAATTAACATTTCAAGACCAGAAAACAAATGCACCATCAGCAGCAGCAACAATAATTTAGAAACATTGTACGACGCAACAAAAGTGTGTTTTAATTTGTTTGCTGTTCGGTCTACCCACTCTAATTGATTGTCGCGTACGCATAAAAATTCCTCACATATGCGTTTAATAAATGTCCTTTCCTTTAAACTATTATATACCATTTATTATTATTATTTTTAGACCTAAGTATAAATAAATTATAAAAATTCCGAATAGTACAAAAAATAATATCCTCTATTCGGATAGCTTAAAAAGATTTTCCTTTTAAAAACAATTTGTAGTTAGTATTTTAATCATCTATTTTGTACAGTATTTTTAAAGTAAAATCACAATTATTTATTGTACATCTTAAAGTTTATTTTCTTTTAAAAAAAATATTTAAGAAGTGCCTAAAATATAACAATATATTGTAATATTGTAATAACAATAATTGTAAAATAAATGTAACACCACTAACATTTGAATTATATTGTTATAACAGGGTTTCAAAGCATGTATAGTCACAAAATTAGCTTAGTAACAGTAATTACAGTTTGCTTTTTAATCATGTGGCAGATCGTCCTATTGATTTTTCACTGTACCTTCTCTAAACAAGACAAACACACGTGGAAAAGCGTACATTTCCATTTGGACCACTCACTCATTAGCCGAGCGGTCTTTTGTCCACATCCGTGGCCACAAATTCACTAGCATTTTTTACCGCATTGTCATTTATTTGCTGCTCGTTTTTAGCTTTCTACCTTTTATTGTATCTGTTTTGCGGTCCGCCGTTTCCTCCGCCGTCGACTCCTTTCGCCCATCCTTGCAGAATTCCTGTTTTTCTCTGTCGGCCGCTTAATAACGTTTTAATTGTTGTTGTGGGCTTTGACCATGGGGTGGACCGTGGACTCGAGTTTCCCACGCAGATCTGCCCGCCCAGCCACGCCCCCTCGGCCATATCGCCGTGCCGCTCAGCATTTTTATTATCATAATGAGCTGAGGTAGGGGATGGGATTGTGTGTCTGCTGAAAGGAGTGTTGCATAATGTGGCCGCTGCGATGCCGAAAAACCATTTGAAATTATGCATGCCGCGGTATTATTTCTAGCCTTTGTTTTCCGCGCTCCGTGCTTTTTTCCACTCTTAACTTTTCCGGGGGCGGGTGGCGAAATAAATTCAAGTTGCTTTGGCAAGTCTATTTAGATTTTCAAAACAGCTTCACGGCTGGCCGGGTTTATTACCATGAGTTTAAAGCGACTCCGGCTGTCTGCTTATCAAGTTGCCATTAAATCTCTCGCTTAAACATCCAACAATCCCCGGCCACGCCTCGCCGATAAGCAAAATTTCAGCGCAAATTTATTTGATGTGTTTTATTGTGTTGTTAAATTTCGCGTAGCGAGCAGAGCCAACAAAAAAACAACTGCAAACAGGAAAAGAAATCCCCCTCCCACTTCCGGCTTGCTTAGCTCTATCAGCCGAGCCGTTTATCATTCCCAGAAGCTCTGGCTCCTCCAAAAGGCTCTCAGCTGTTTTGGAGCCGTGTTCACCTGCTCCCACCTGGATGCCTGTCGCCAAAGTTCATTAAATGCGCCATGAATTTCAAAAGCCGGGCGGGCTGAACTTTAAGTTGAAATGGGACTCTGCGTGCTGGGAATTTACAAGCAAATTGAAGCTGAACGGAGTTCAATGTCACTGACAATTGGCTTATTTCAATGCAAATGAGCTGGAACTGCTTTAAGTTCAAATTTAATTATAAATTCATTCGTTTTATTTCGTTTGATTTCGAAAAGTAATATACTTTTTTATACTTATACTCCATCTACGTACATTAGGGCGGTCCAAATATGAAATAATGTTCAACAGTGCGTATGAGTTATAAACTTTGAAACCAGTTCGCAGACCATATAAAGCGTTTTTATCACAAACTTTCGTTTGGTATACCTTAAATTCCTTAATGCTCACCTTATAGGCGGATGGGACAAAACCTAAAAAATTTGTACACAAATGCTGAACGCCCTACACAGTGAAAGTTCTGACGTTCTCATCTGAGTTAAAAATGTTCTTAAAAATAGAACGACATTTTTAAGTTGAAAATGTTTTTAATTTGCTCGAATCAAGTTGAATTGGCGGTACTTAAGTACATTGTATGTACAAATAAACTATTAGTTCAGTCCTTAGTTTATACTTATCAAAAAGTTGTTAAATAAACTAAATTTAACTTTTCACTTCTCACCATTTCGTTCTTATATTGATACCAAAATGTACTTGCACGGTTTTTAAGAACGAATGTTCTCAATTCAAGAACAATGTTCTTGGATACTTCTCTCTGTGTAGAAACATATTTTGTCTTTTTACATGTATAAAATATTTCATATATTTTCGTAAGAAGTATGCACTGAAGAAGTTTAAAATCGTTCTAGTACAAAAAAATGTTAAAAATGTGTATATTTGTGCTTAGTTATAAACTGGTTAAAGTTAATTCTTAAACATTTTTTGCATACATTTCTTGTGAATATGGACTAAAAAGCAATATCTCAGATGCAGATTGACTAAACGAACTTCCCCTGCTATGTTTTTCTCGTCCCTTAACCATTGGCAAAGTATTCCGATATTAGCCAGCATTCCTGAACAGATACCCGGCTCCCTTTTGGCCCTAGACCATAAACAAGACACTATCGAACCACCGAACAAAAGTCGAGCCAGAATTGCAGCTGGCTCCGTTGGATTATCGTTTATTGCATTATTTTTATGCGATGAACGCGCGTCGATTAGAAAACTAAAAATGTATTTCGCATTTCGCTCGCCACTGCCTTTGCTGCTGCTGAGTGGCGAAAAGCGAATGAAATGCAATAAAAGTGAAACAGAAATGGGAACTCCTCACGGAGCACCGGGAACTGGGGAGGAAAGTGCAAAAAAATGGGAAACGAGCCACGGAGCAAATGGCAATCGCATTTGGCGCATTGCACTTTGCCAGGCAACAGCAACACAGGCAGCAGCGGCAACTATCAGCAGTTTACAACAATATTGGCACCTCCACTTGGCTAACTTGGCTAACTGTGAAATTGTGGCCCATAAAACGTGAGCATTGCCACGGGAAAAGCGGGACTCTTCGACTATAAAATATCCGGTAGTCAAACTGAAATCACTATAAAAATATATATATCAAAAATATAGATATAGATATCAATAAAGACAGAGTCAACGGAAATAAATATACCGTTTTAGTATCACAGTAATCTAATTACAAAAAATAAAATGTAGCGTACCCCTGTCCTCGACTAAAATAAAACGAATATCTTAGAAAATATAAAGCGTTTCATGATACATTTTCCTAAGAGGAATAATAACAACAAATTATAAAAGTAAGTAATTACACTGTTATTTAAGTACTGATTATCCACTTAAAGTAGTCCTGTAAGTCTATGAAGTCTTTAAAATTTGTTGTTGTTGTTAATATTCTTAAGAAATGGCAGTAATAATAGGTTTTGCTATACAATATAACAATACATTTCGATGTTATTACTAAGTAAATAGGAACTAAAAACTAAATTGTTTTGATTTAAAAGATAGGATGATATGACTTAAGAGGTACCTTCACATGTAAGTAACTCGAGTTACTTCACAATAAAATTCCAGAAAAAATCAACATTCTACTGCTTGCAAGTATGCAACGAAAAATGTAAGCTACTGACCTGGAGCTCAGCCACTGCCAAGCAGACAAAAATCTTGGCCAGCCACATGGCGTATACGTGTTAATTTAGCGCAACGATTAGACACGGCGCACTCCCCGCCCCTGATACAGGCACCAGTCCCTTCGGCTTCGGCTTCCTCCGACAATTGCAGCTTGGTAAATTGCCCGTTTGCTCAGCACAATAAATTTCAACACTGGCTCCTGTCAGTCAATGGCCAGGGACGGCGGGATCCGGGGGTTCCTGGCCAGTTAGGCTGGCTCGTTAAGTGCATTTTAGCCGAAACGTTTTCAATTTGGCCGGGCCAGTCTATTTTTAGGCTAGGCCCGACACAAAACACTATATTTTGCCGGACTATAAGTAATGATGTGACGATTTGGCAGCAACCGAATGAGGTAAGCAAACTGGGATGGGTTCCGATCCTTTCCATATGCACATATATATATATATATCCCTGCCGTGGGCGTTTCTAATATAGTTCATTGGCCGGAGGCCATGTTTTCCTCTGCTGTTTGGCATTTTACACACGCAGTTCAAGGCCCCGTTTTGTTGGTTGTCGATTGAAGTCGGGGTAGCCCAACTTACCAATACAATTCCTAATGAGCCTAAGAGTTTTCAAAAGAAGGGGTTAAAAGTGATTCAAGTAATCCAGAAATTTAATTGAAAATAAATATAACTCTTTAGAAGTAAACTAAAGATATTTTCCAAAATTTCTTTGATCGATTCCAACACTGTTGATCATTAAACACACGATAACCTCCAATTTCCTTCACTGTTGAGCTAATAGATATTTTCATACCACTTCAACCCACTGCATTCTCAAAGAGTATCTCCAATTCGCAAACATAACTCTTGGTGAAAATGTTTCCACTTTGTTTGTTTGTTGCTGCCGTTAAATAAAATTTACTTTGCCATGCACTTTGGGCATACATTCTGGTCGGGAAAGTGGCCGGGGCCCTGCCTTCGTGTTTCTTCGCTTGATTTTTTGTTTCCCTCGAGAAAAGCGAGGAACCAGCTTGGGTCGTTTGCCCAGTCTGATAAATTGTTTCCGTAGAGAGAACGCTGCACGTAATTGCTGAGCGGATCGATGAAAAGTAGCTTAAGGATGCCAGACAAGAGTAAGTTGTTGCTGCGGCGCTCAATGCTGCCGCTGCTGCCTGTGACAAGGCCAACTAATTTGTACACTTCACTCGGCAAACCGAACGACAGTTGGCATAAAAATAAGACAATGTTCCAAAGTGCAGGGCCAACTCATTGCAACACCCAACTTGTTTCCGTGTGAAATGTAATGCAATTTCATGTCAAAAACCAACACAGACGACAGGACTCAGTGGCAAACTTTAAAGTGATATTTTTGTGTCGGTTAGTGCAGCACACCTGTCCTGTTCTGTTGCCATCCACCTGCAGGCTTCCAGCCCTCGTCCTGCAGCCCTTGTCCCTCCGCCTGCTGCCATCTTCGAGTTCGTGGGCTGCCGTGCCGGAGTCTCCTCTCGGTTTTTGCTGTCACTGCAGCAGGAACAGAGGCAGCAGCACCAGAAGCAGACAGAAGTGCCAGTCACGAGGCCGCAAGAAAACAAACTTCAGCCTGCTTCCTGCCCCAACCCTCCCAGCCCACTCCTCTCCCCGGCTTTCACTCCTTTCACTCCGCTCATCCTCGACCGCAGCACACGCCGCTTACTTCCGCTTTTGAGTGTTAAGCAACGCACACAAACGGAAATACACTCGCACACACACTGCGAGGAAAGTCGAGCGGGCTGTTCCAGAGCTTAAGAAAATGTACTTTATTCCACTCTTAAGCTTTGAAATTCCGAAGATTAGTTTTCAAAACTCTTTTATTTAAAAAAACCATTCAATGAAGCAAGCTTTTCGTTTTTACTAAAACCCTCCTCTTTTAAAATGGCATATAAAGCCTAAATTGATTTTTCCTCAATCTAATGGAAACACATTGATATAATCTTCATTTTTTTGTTATGCCGAAGAGATATTGATGATATCTTGTCCCTTTCCGATCACTCGTTCAGAAGTTGTTCAAAAAATGTAAGTTGCCCTTACAAGTTGGTCATCATGTAACCAAAACATGTCCTTGTCATAGAAATCATCATTTATCGGCAGTGGTAATCATTGTTTAACGTTACTCAAATATTGACCAGAAAGTTTAACTTTGAAAGGCTAATAAATGTATATTCGGAGTAAAATTTAACAAATCACTTTGATTTACCGAATGTCTTATTTAGCTCGGAATAATTTCATTTTGTTAAATAAAAACACTGTGCAACATTTTTTGGGTTTTCGGAATGTAACCGCAGGATTTCAAGATCTGAAAGTACTCATTGAAAGGAGTCGGGCCTCATTTGTCGATTCTATGAATTAGCTTTCGTTTGTATATTAGCCAATGTAAAGATACCAACTAAAAATTGCCTATATTTTTAGGATCGATTGCAATTTTCTGTTCATGTCTACTATAGGTATAGACATAAAGATTTAAGACGTAAAACAGAGTTCTTTAAAAAACTGAACCTATAATAAAATAGGCTGTATAAATTTCTGAAATATAACATTTTGTATTTTATTTATTAAAATATCAACTCCATTGCTTCCATTGCATTTTTGAGTCTACATTTCCATATTACCAGTTCACAATAAAATTATTTATATTTTAGAATTCTCGATTGGCCTTAAGAGATATTGCCCTTATTAATCGAGACTTACCCCAAATATTTAATTCTCTGTAATAACCAAACGGGAGCTAATATAGATGGTCGACAAAGGGGTCTGAGTCGTATCGATGAGCACTTTCAGATTTTGAAATCCGAACTGCGGTTACATTTTTCGTGTTGCACTGTGTAATCCATTGACGTGCCTGGTGAATAGTTTTCCCACATTTTTCTCCGTGTAGGGACTGCCACACTCACACCCGAAGATTCGTTGTCCTTTGACATGCATGTCTCGGTCTTTAGCTGCTCTGTTCAACCTGTCTGCTGCTGCCTCTCTGTGTGCAGTTTTTGTCATTCCGGGTACTTTCCTTGTGCCCTGCCTGAAGGCAGTGGAAGTTATGACAAAAACTGCCACGCCTCCCGCCCATTGAACACCGTGCCCAACCCCGCCTGCCAACTGGCCAAGATCCTTTGGCCGGAAAAGGATAGAAAAAGAAGAGTGGCGGGCGAAAGACCAAAATGTGCATGGGAAGCGTTAAAGGTGATTCAGTTGTTTGCTGCTTGTTTGTTTGCAATTTGTTGCCATAATTCTGAAGTTGTTGCCGCTCGGTTTTCGCGCATCTGGATTTGGATTTCTGCCGAAGTAGGTTGACTCGAGTGGAAGTTGTTATGGCAACTTGATACTCAAGACTACATCTTGTGGAAGGTTGATTTATTATACTAAAACTCTCAGATACCGCGTGATAAAGTCTTTTACATCGCTGAATACCCTTCCTTGTTTATTAAATTGGCTTGCAAAAGCCGTAGCTTCAAACACTACACCTGTTTTTAGCTGGGCCCTGTTGCGAAATGCAAATTTCGAACATGTTTCAAGGGCATGCAGGGCAACCCTTAGAGCTTCGCTGTTTACGGTGCGTATACGTGATATTTTCGTCTGCATCTGTACCTCAGCTGAATGTGAATGCTCGCCATTTCGGTGGCCATATCAATTTCGCCATCGCTTGCTTCTGGCCACATTACCGTTAAAATTGTATTGGATTGGACCTGGCTGCTCTGCTGACCAACTGGATAACCGAATGGCCATTGTGGCCCCAAGTCAGTGCCAGATTGAGCATCTCCGTATCCTTTTCCCATCGTCTGCATTCGGTCGCACTTGCCATATATATTTATGTGTACATAAGTATATCCCCTACATGCTGTATGTGTGTTTATAGATTTTTCGTTATAGCCACACGAAGTTCTTCTTAAAATGCAATTTCCAAGATTTTTCTTTTCCTTTTCAGCTCGTTTGGCCGGCGCCATTTTAGCCCCTGTCCGCTGATTTTAAGCCTTTTCTACCGACTCCCCCACCTTCCCCAACTGGCCAACACTTTTGGCTGCGGCCACGCCCCCATTTGGTTCTGCTTGCATGTGTCAAAAGGTATTTTTTATGTTCAGTTTCGTGTTTTCCAGCATTTTTCCAACGTTTTATTTTTCCTTCTCGGTTTGGTTCGCAGGACATTCGAGGCAGGGGCGGGGTAGGGGCGAGGCGAGTCGAGTCGAGTCGAGTCCCATCTTGTGTGCAGGTAATGTGGCACTTGGCTAAAATGGTGTGTGAAATTTTATGCGAAACGGCTTAAGATGTTGTTGCTGTGGCCGGAGTTGTTGCCGTGCTTGTTGTGCTGATATTTCTGGAACGGAACACAATCATTCTGCTATGTTGCACATAAAAAGTTACGTTGAGTGGCAGTATAGTATATATGTATATATGTGTATATGCGGGCCGGGGAGTGGATAGTTCCCAGTTCGGTTGGGTTTTCCTCCTTTCTCTGACCGAAGCTCTGCTGATGATGACATTTTCGTTTTGGTCGCTCGGATTGGCAGCAAAACACACACACAAAACTGGTAAAAGGGAAAAAGAAATCCCTAAAAAAAGATTAGTTAGCTTGGCAGGGTTTAGTTTCAGTTCCATCTTTTTTCGCATTTTAGTGTGGACTTGAGTCAATGTTGTTAGTTTGGATTCGGGGAATGGCAAATGGCCTGAGAATGAAACTCGATTTCGATTGCGTTCTCCTTTTTTTGGCTCTCGCTTTTTGTCATGGAAACATTTTCCGCATTGTTATTGAGTGTGCAAGAATTGGTCTTCATTTCCAGTTTCGATTTTTAAAGTAATCAGCTGAATACGTAGCAAAGAGTGCGTAAATCGGTTGCCTCACCTAAGAAATTGTGAGTAAATACAAATTTGAAGTTCTGAAAAACATACATGTTCTTAGGTATCAGAGGCTTAAAAGAGTATTTAAAACAGATAGAGATATAAAAGATTTAAAGAGCTAAAATGTACACAATTTTGCCCTAGGTAAAATGGATATATTTTAATTGAATTCAGCAGTATAAAGCATTTACAAATGTATAGCTGCACTTAGTCAAATAAACAACATTGTTTTGTGAATCAGCGTCAGGTCTAAATGCATATTCGTTTTTGACCTTTTGCCACATTTTTGTATTCCAATGCCAATACTTAGTTCGGTTGCAAACATTGAGCAAAAAAATAATGAAGGCTATAGTTTGAAATTTAGTTTGGATATATTTAGGTTCACATGGAGGTAAATGGGCCCTACATTTAAATTTAAGCTGAGGTATTGCTTTATTGTAAAAACAGCGCAGAAGCAAACTAATTAGCTACTTTAAAGCAATCTGAGGTGTCATAGATAACCCTTAGCGCTGAATTCTACACGAGTTCAGCGTAAAGGTTAATAATTTCTAAGCAAAATTATAATAGTCTCCCCATATGTTTTAGAATAAAGTCTTAACTTTATGGCGAGGTTACAAGTAATGAATATGAAACATCCTTGCAATGCAACAAAATTATATTTTTTTAAATGTTTTCACCTGTATTCTGTGAAAATAAGTTTGGCATTTTAATTTGCATCTGAATTTCAATTTGTTGCCATTCAGTTTTTCTCCTTAAAACAAGCCAACTAGTTTTTTGTACTGCATGCATTTGGACGAGAGCGTTTTACATGTCAAAGGAACGTTGGACCGTGTCCGTGCAGATAAAACAACTCTATACCGAGCGGAAAGGGACACCGAATCCTGGGGGCTTTCACCGGAAATGGATGTTTCTCTAACGCGTATTTTCGCAATTTCGTGTTGTCGTGCTTTTTTGATGTTCTACCCCGAGAACTCGTCAATTACAGCAAACAATGACAAGCATCATCAGCATCAAAGGGAGCCGTCCTCACCTTCCACATCTGTCAGCGCCATCATATTTTCCAAATTGCTTGTAAAAATACCTTTTAATTGCTCGTGAGAAAGGGGATTCCATCGCATCCTCTCACTTGGAACTCAAAATTTTAACACGGTCTGGGATTAATTGAATTAAGCTGGAATGGAATGAGGAATGAGGATGGCCAAATCTAGTTAGCAGCCAGGGTTCTGATTTTGGTTTTTGCTACTGCCGCTCTTGCTTTTGACACTTTAAATGGATAGGCATAGCAAAATCATTAATTATATTTCGTAATTCGAATGGAAAATGCATGTCACTCCTTGGGACAGGAAATGGGGACACAATTTAGCAAGTCTTTAAAGGGCAGTAGTACTGCTGATGCACACTAAGGGAAAGAGAACCAAAATCATGAGTTAAAACGCGTTTTATCTTGAATTGTGATATTTTTTGATATTTTTCAATTGGTTTTAGGAAACAAGTCGATATTAACTGACTTTTAGTACCATTTTATTTTGAATCGAGACTGTGTTCTTGATTGCAGACGGGCCTTTTTCTCAAGTTGTCGAAAGTAAATGGTAGTACAGGAAAACAATAATAATACGAATTTTTCTTTCACATTGTATTAAGAAGCAACTAAAATCAAAGTAACAAATAATTAAAAATGCTAAAGCTCTATTAATTATCTTGTAAAGCATGTCTGGAAACTGAAGCACTACCAAGTTCACTAATATCATCCAAACCCTCTGGGTGAGAATAGGTGGTATGCAACGAAATAACCGTACTGCGCTCCACATGACTGGGAGATCGTGTTGGCGTCGTAGTGATAAAGTTTAGATTGTCGTCGATTCCCACCAAAAAAGTTGGGATTTCGCCACGCCCTTTTACAAAGGTAAGGCCACGATATTGGCAGGCGATGCCGAATTCCTGAAGGATTTTGGCAGACTCCTCTGTAACCTGGATGTTGCCCGGTAATCCCGTCGTCTCCATCCTCGAGGCCATGTTGACCGGATTGCCCCAGATGTCGTAGTGCGGCTGCGAAGCGCCCACTATGCCGGCCATAACTTCGCCGCTGGAAATGCCGATTGCCATCGATCCGTCCGTAGCACTCCGATCCCCTGGAATACTTTGGTAGACCTTGTTGCATTTTGCCAGCGTGCGCATCATGTCCAGGGCATAGGAGACCATCACAAAGACCACTTCTTCTCGCTCCTTTTCGTCCTGCGTGAACTGCAGCCTTTGACTACCTCTTTCTACGTTGCGTTAAACGCAGTGGATAAGTAAGATGGTTCTAGTAGCAAACTAAGCACATACCAGTTGAGTTATTTTTCGCCGTTGTACTAGTGGAACCCGCAAAGTTCACGTTCAGTCCACACGCTGCCATATATGTGCATCCGACGATTTTGATTTTCTCAACCGAATAATATTCCTTGTAGAACAGCAACTGCATTTAGGTATTGAGAAAATTATTGTAAGATTTAATGAAATAATTAATAAATTAAGCCGTCATTCATAATGCATTTAACTATAAGTATTAGCAGAGAAAAGATTTTGCCTTGATGACTTGGACTCGAAAAAAAAGCTAATGCGTGACAGTTACACACTGGAGCGAAGCGGCTAAGAGAAACTTTTATCTTACCAACATATCGAATTCGGCAATAATTTCATTCAGAACACGCAGGGTTCTTAAATCCATTTCAAAATTTATTAACATGGCAAACATAACCGAAACCATTTGATAATTTTCATAGTAGAGTTCGTGCTTGGCTAACGAATTTATGTAAACGTCGACTGCAGGGTAGAGAAGATAATTTATTTTAGTTTGGGATTTTATACCGTTTTGGACTCACCGATATGAGCGGGAAGAATGTTGTTAAGGATAATTGTAATCGAGTGATTGGTTAAGTTGGCGTCAGCCTCCTTCTTCCTTAACTCAACGCGCCAGCTAAAGAAATCGGGATAATAATACACATCAAAGCAAATATTTTTAATTTAGGTCCCCCGAACTCACTGGAAGTTTACTTTGTTGGTGAACTCAAGTTGGCGCTCCTTCACAACCATAGTTAGCAGGGTAATGCATATTAGCAGAGCATGTGCGTACTCGGCGCGAAAACTTGGATTAGTCGTAACGCTATGGTGGAAGACGAACTCATACTGGAAGAAAATCATCAACAGATAGCCGACCGTCTCTAAAACGGCCATTGTAGTCTTCAGTGCCAGGGAAATATGGGCGAATGTGAATGTCAAGCAAATCATCAGGGAGACCATGTTGGTCGCAACCCAGGGATGGAAGCATATCATTGATTCCTGCTCATAGTGAAAGAGCCTCTCCTCGATATAAGCCATCTCGAACTCTTCGCGATTGCACGTCATCTGATTCAATTATCCAACGCTTGAATAAATCATGTTTACCTTCTCGATCGCTTTGAATACTCACCACAATAAGACACATGACCGAAAATCCCGATACCACTAGGAAGAGGTATATGATTATACGAATGATCATACTGCCTATGATTTTCTCGTGCACACGAAATATAATGCAGCTAATTCGGCTGTAGATATGGGGCTCGTTCCCAAATCTTTTCCAACATAATTTCTTGTACCAAGCAATGAAGGTCAAAACGGTCTGCACTATAATCACGATGGCGGGCAATATCATGCAAGTGGGGCATATAATCTTAGTGTCCATTATTTCAATGTACACCAGGCAGTATCCAACGCTCAATGCCAGGAGCATGCTGTATTTGAACATGTAGTCGGTTTGCTTCAGGTATGCTCTCTCCAATTCGGAATCGTGGTATTTCAGGCAAATGTTTAACTGATGATACAATGGTATGTTCACTCCTTCTGTTCGACGATATATGCCGTATAGGGTTTTGGGACTGTGTCAAGGGGGCGAAATTAGACCAATAAAAAGCTGTTACTTTATTTTACCCCTCGAATGCAAACAATTTCTTGAATGAATTCGTTTTAAATTGTGTGTCTTGAAATAAAAAATTATCCAATTTGTACATGGCTCGTTAACTTATTACATAAATTTAAGTAATTGTAAGCATATTACAGAAAAACACTATAGTCGATTGCATTGACTATTGATACCCGTTACTCAGCTAAACAACTTCAGAATAAATATATTTGTATACCCTTGCAGAAGGGACCGTGTCAAAGTATATGTATTCGTGATCAGCATCACTAGACAAGTCGATCTAGCCATGTCCGTCTGTCTGTCCGTCTGTCCATCCGTCTGTCCGTCCGTCTGTCCGTCCGTCTGTCCATCCGTCCGTCTGTCCGTCCGTCTGTCCGTCCGTCTGTCCCTCCGCCTGTCCGCTTCTACGCAAACTAGACTCTCATTTTTAAAGCTATCGGTATAAAACGTACCCAGTCTTCTATTGCAGGAAGTATATAAGTCGGAAAAACCCAGATCGAACAACTATATCCTATAGCCCCATAGGAACTATAAGCATTTTTAAGCCCGTTACTCGTAGAGTAAAAGGGTATGCTAGATTCGTCGGAAAGTATGTAACAGGCAGAAGGAAGCGTTTCTACCGCCCACATAACCATATATTGAAATCAGGGGTAGGTGGCGCATTTCAGTCTCGCTTTGCTGCTTGCATATCTATCTCCATTTTCCTTTTGTCCCTTTAGCTGAAAAAAGGGTATCTGATAGCTTAGCTTTCTTTATTGTTTAAATGTTACCTACTTTACACTTTTAAATCTTACGTTTTTACTTTATCTGGCTGTGTCGTTATTGACGTTTTTCTTGCTAGATATGGGCGTAAAATTATTACTTATCAACTAATAGTCCGAATTTAACAATTTTCGGAGGATTAACAGTTGACAAGAGGAATATAATAAAATTTATTTAAAATTTAAATCTTTGAAAATGTGGGCGACGGGTATAACGGGTAATTTAACTATGATTAATCTCGGTTTCCTTTTGGAATCCATGGTTGTGTTTTTTCTTAGTACTTACTTAAACGCACTAACCGGCATTTTCCGGAACTCTTCTCGCAACTCTTGCAAAAACAGCTCTTTCAAGCTTTCATTAGTATTGTCACTCAGTCTTGGTCTTGCTCCTAAATCAGAGAGGGAAAGAGCATGGAGTTCACCAAAGTTCTCGTCACTTTCTTCTGCGTCCTTTTGCAAGTCTTCTCGAATTATGTATGTAATTATTCGATGTTTACTCAGAAGAGGATGATTTCTTGCCTTTTCAGGACCATCTTCAATTACATAGCGCTGTTCGCTCAGATTATTCAAAGTTGATCCGCTGATGTGCACGAATCCCGCCACTCCGGTGGATTCTAGAACATTGGCAATGGTGACGTCCAGGCCTAGAAGAATTTTAGAAATAGCGGTTACCAGCGGTAGTTCGTGGAGCGGATTTGCCTTCTTACCCCATATATCAAACTGAAGCTTGGCTTCGCCAATGACTCCAGCAAACAGATTCCCCGAATGAACTCCAATGCGCATATTAATGTCCAAGCCTTGTGTGTCGCTGGAAACGCATAACAAAGGTATAATTACAGTTGGAGTAAGTATACTCATACAAATAAATTTATTTATTTTAGAAATCACCCCTCGGTCATTCTTTCATTTAAGACAAATAATGTCTTGGTATTTAAGAAGTCCCATTTAAATATAGAAGAAATATGCATTTTTTCTTGAAAAAAAAGAAAAAATATCTCTCTTCTTGTGATCTTGTAACCGTAACATTTATACGTTCTTAAATGCAAAAGTTTTCCTTAAATGCAAGAAAGAAAACGATCTAAAAATTATAAAATAATCATCGTTAAAAAAACCGAAATTTTCCGATAGAAAAAACTTTAAAAACAAAAAAAATTATCTTCGCGTGTTAGTTGTGAAAAAGAAGTCTGATGTATATTTGAAAATATTTGATTAGTAACAGTAAGTATAAAAAATATTTTTTTTTGTACACCAAGAATGCTACCGAAATGGTTGGAAGTCATTTTATAATTGCATCCAAATAATTTTGGGAGAACATAAAATAGTACTAATGCTTACTCAAACATTTTCAGTGAAAGTACTAGCAAACATACGTAAGTTCCTGAAAACATTTTCCCCTTATTTTGGTTTTAGTCGGTAAAGAGTTGTTTAAGGGGTGACTTACCGTACTTCCATGATTTCGTCGATCATAGAAAGGCCTAGGGCCACACAATTATTCGCATGATCGGGATCGGGGTCTGACAAACCCGCCACGCAGTAGTAACAGTCGCCCAGGAACTTGATGCGCTGCACCTTGAAGCGAAAAGCAGCCAAATCGAATCTTCCGTAGAGGTCGTGAAGGACCTTCACCAACTTCTCCACCGTCAATGTAGTGGTCAAGTGGGTGTAGTTCACCACATCTGCGTACAAGATGGAGACATCTGGATGGATCTGGATGGCCATGGCGCGCTCGAAGGCACTGTAGAGTCGAATGCCGCCGCCGCGCTTGGTCAGGATAATCCGGTTCTGAATGTCCTTTTGCAAGGGCTCCGAGATCTGCGGCGGCAGAATGGAGTCCAGCAACTGCTTCTCCTGGATTCGGGCGTTGCGCAGCCAGAGCTCCTCCTTGATGTACTGGTGCCGGTCCAGGAAGGAGGAGCGCACTACCGTGTCGTTTATCACGCGGTAGAATATGCCCACCAGATTGAGGCACAGATAGTGCACCAAGTCCACGGACATTCCGCCGGTGGAAAACAGTTCGGACACGAATTGGGAGAACCCGTTGGAAAGGTATTGCACGTAGTAGACAATGTACACGGCTGATACTAGGAGTGCCAGAAGGACTGCACCGCTCATGAAGTGGATTGGCAGGAACATGTATATCATGTATACTATATAAGTGTCGTAGAACGTCCCCAGCTGCCAATTGTGGACGTAGTAGTGGTAAATAGATTCAGTTAGGTCTAAAAGCAGATTTTGGAATGTGGCATTACTAAAAATGTTTGGATTTTTAAGGCTTACCAGAAAATACCAACGTTAGGGAGGCAAATACCGAACTGCTATACATATACCACGTGTGTTTCGCAATAAAGCTATCGCAGAAGTTAATGCTCAACGCGAGTAAAAGGACAATGGAGCATCCTATGGTTAAGGCCACATCAAAATAGATAATCGACTGGCGCTTTAAAAGTATAATATATAATTTATTACTTAAAAAAGCAACTTACAAATTGGTATACCCGTTACTCGTAGAGTAAAAAGGTAACCTAGATTCGTAGGAAAGTATGTAGCAGGTATAAAGTATATAAATATGTGTTTGTAAAGGATCTATAAAGGATTGTAAGCAACATTGCCTAACAGCAGTAGACAAGAATATCTCTTTCACCGCAAGTTATTTTCAACCAATCGATTTCTTAAAGGTCTATTTACCGAAAATTCGAAGAACTACTGGTTTTGATCATTACTCATGGAATAAGAGGGTATACTATAGGTATAGGTAGAAGGAAGCTTATCAGGGTCCCAAGCCCACTCGTCGACGACCTCGACTATCAGATACCCCTTAGTCAGCTAAGAGGAGTGCGAGTGCGATGGTAATATGCACTCAGCAAAGCGTTATGCAATCAGTAAACAATGAAGAAGACATTGAATCTCAACTGTTTGTATGCTAAACCCCACCTTCTATAGTTTTTGAGATCTAAGCGTTAATACCGACAGACAGAAGGACGGATGGACATGGCTAGATCGAGTTGGGTAGTGATCCTGAGTAAAACTATATATACTTTAAAGGGTCGGAAAGGCATTCCGAAAATCACGAAAATCGATTCATCGAAAATTCAGCTTACTTTTTGCCCACGTTAGTATGTGCAGAATTTGTACATACATAGCTGGTGCCATAATATTAGCGTTTTTATTTAGTCAATCGTTTCTTTGCGATCGTCACGACTTGTTATATGCATCAACTTTTTATTACTATTTGGCTTGCCAAAGCGAAATAAGAGTTATAAAAGATACAACTTATAACAGTTTCGAAAGCGGGATCCAAATGTTAAGTATTGAGTGTTCATTAAAATTTAAATTTCAGTCTACAGAAATAGGTGATTTCCCGTTACAGGTTACTTACCTCAATGGTTGCTAACAGCAGGGTACAGTGCAAAAGGGTCACGAAAGAGTGCAGCAAAAAGAAAGAGAATAGGTAACTCTTCCAAAGGCGAATGCGATACAATCGGAACTCGTTCTCCAAACCCAACTCTGCACACTTAGCCTGAAAATTGCGTTCTTGTCGTATTCAATTTAAAATAAACTAATAACAATTTACCTTTAGGTAGCCCGGTTCCCACATGCGCTCCCGCGCATAGTTAAGCTGGCAATTTCCTCTGGGCAATGGCATTTTGATTTATTATTCACAAATCTGTTTTATTATTTCAGGTGTCAACACGTTACGACTCAACAGAAAAAACTTAACATTACTCACAATGCCTACTATTTCAGGGATTAACATTTAACAGCCAGGCAAAATAAAAATCATTTGCAATGTGTACCCCTATTTATTTTAAGACAAATATCCTTCCGCAATTTAAATTTACAAACCGTTGTGTCTGCAATTAAAAAACATTTTAACTAAAATGATAATATATATGTATTTTGTAAAAATAATATGGTCAAGAAATACAAAGATTGGGTTCATTTTGTAAAGCGACGTACCTCGAATTTTCCAGTCAACAATTACAAATAGAAAATTTGAGATACGTAGCCTACAATATGCATATTGAAACCGATTTTCATTTTACGTAAAATTTTTCCTGAACGATTTCTATCAACTTTCCTTGCCGAACAGATCCGTATCTTGAGTATATGGTAAACGCCTTGGAGAATTACTGGAACCTTTCCTGGAAATGAACTTTAAGTCATCATCGATCCCAACGAAGTAGGTGGGAATTTCCCCACGGCCCTTAACAAAGGTCAAGCCGCGGTAATTACACTGAACGCCGAAGTCCTCAAGAATTTCGGCCGACTCCTCCGTCACCTGGATGTGGCCAGGCAGCCCCGTTGATTCCATTCGCGAGGCCATATTGACCGGGTTTCCCCAGATGTCGTAGTGCGGTTGAGAAGCGCCCACCACTCCGGCCATTATCTCCCCGGTGGATATTCCGATGCAGATCTCCCAGGTCGATAAGGCCCGATCGAAGGGTCTACCCGCGTACGCTTTGTTGCACACAAACAGGACTCTCATCAGGTCCAGAGCGAACGTGGTCATTATAAAGGCCACCTCATCGTGATTGGAACCTTCTTTAAATGACTCTAGTGGACTGCGCTCTTCCTCCACTGAAACAAATATTCATGGCTTATGTACACAACAACAACAAGGTGTAAACAAAACTGTAGTTACGTAATATATGGATTGCCACTTAAATAAAATGTACACTGCAAAAAGAACTTATAAAATGTGGGCGCCCCAAACTTTTCTGGGCACTGGAGTGGGCTGGGCAAAGTTTTTTAGGTCAATCAAACGATATTGACAAATTAAGTAAAATGTACACTGAACGTTTTTAAAACATGGGTACAACCAACTTGTACTTTTTGTTACTTTTACAAAATCTTAAAAACATGTGGATGTAGATTATAGCATTAGGGTCGTCTGTTAGCATTCGAATTGGCGTGGCACATTTGGGTAACTAACTTGCGCAGAATGAAAAGCTTATGAATCTGGATGTTAAATCTCAAACCTCTTGGGGATATTGTTTCCAAGATCACAGCGTTTTTTCCAGTTTTCAGTTTTCCCTATCTGTATGGAGGACCATCCAGGTATTAGGTATTTGTCTATCTATAAATAGGTTGATTCACCTTGTTGTGGTATTTACCTAACCAATTTAAAATAAAATACATACATTGTCAATTACACAAAATATAACTTTGTTAAATTTTTAGAAGCCAGTTGGACTTTTCCATAATAACAGGTTCCTTCTGAGTAGAAGTCTTATACAAACATTTGTGCCATCACCTACAGGTAAGAATACAAAAAAAATTTCTCTTCCCACATATTGAATTAAGTGGCCTACATACATATTTCGACTTATCTTAAATATTTTCGCTGAATGACACTCTCAATACATAACGGCATAGCTTAAAAATCTTAAACCATTGCCCATGTCATTGAAATTTGACGACAATGGTAAACTTCCTTAATTATACCCGTTACTCGTAGAGTAAAATGCTATACTAGATCGAAAAGTATGCAACATGCAGAGGGAAGCGTTTCCGACCCCATAAAGTATATATATTCTTGATCAGGATCACTAGCCGAGTTGATCTAGCCATGTCCGTCTGCCCGTCTGTCCGTATGAACGCTGAGATCTCGGAAACTATAAGAGCTACAATACTGGGATTAGGCAAGCAGATTCCTGAGATTCCTCCGCAGCGCAAGTTTGTTTCAGCAGAGTGCCACGCCCACTCTAACGCCCACAAACCGTCCAAAACTGTGGCTCCTACAGTTTTGATGCTAGAATAAAAATTTTAACTGAAATGTATTGTTCTCATCAATACCTACCGATTGATTTAATAAAAAGTTTGTCACGCCCACTCTAACGCCCACAAACCGCCCAAGCCTGTGGCGCCCACAATTATCGTACTAGATAAAAAATTTTAACTGAAATGTATTGGTCTCGTCAATACCTATCGATTGATTTAAAAAAAACTTTGCCACGCCCACTCTAACCCACAACGCTTAAATCTGTCTACCGCCGGTAGGTGGCGCATTTGCTGCTTGCAAATCTCCATTTTCCTTTGGTCCCTTTAGCTGAGTAACGGGTATGTGATAGTCGAGGTACTCGACTATAGCGTTCATCCTTGTTTTATTATCTGATCCTATATGTTGTCAAATTTAAAATAAGTCATGGCAACCTTTGAAACGCGAGTAAAAATGTATATTTAAATACATTTTTATATATATTGAAATCGTCTTCGGGATAAAATATTAGAAATCCACAAACATAACGAAATTGACTTGGAGATGTTTTATACTCCTTGTTTGGAGCCTTATTAAAATGTTTAAAAATGTTATATTCCGAAGACTATATACTTGTTTACTCCGATTCTTTAGGTTATCATGACTTATTTACAATTTGACTCCATATAAGAGTAGATAATAAAACAAAAAAGAAAGTTTTATTGGTGTAAAAAATTGAAATGTCTTATTTAACAACATAGAAAAGTAGATAACAAAACAAAAAAATGGTTTTATTGCTATAAAAATTCCAATAAAATACCTTTGTGAAATTTCTTAAAATCCGAAATTAAATGCACACACACAACAGATTCCAAAAATAAAAAAAATGCTTCCATTTTAAAGTTATTTTTTAGGAGCGGTTTCAGATCAAAGAAATTATGAAAAACTTAGAAATTTCATTTTTGTTGTCGAATTCCGAAGACATGGGGCATGGTTCAATATGGGGACTATTTTTTAGTAATATCGTCTTGTATTATGAGTGTTTTTCAGCAAAAATACTTAAGATAAGACCATTTATATAGGCCACATAATTCAAAAAGACGGCAAATAGGTTTTTTTGTACTCTTAGCTATAAAACGGAACACAAGTTTGTATAGGACTTTTACTCATGAGGATCAAATTTTCATGAAAAACTAAAAATGGTTCATGGAAATTTTCGGCTGTGTACCTGTGTTATCAATACGTACTTCTGGAATGAAATGATTCACTCCCAATGCTCACACTGCGTTTGATTTTTGAAGCGAGGTTTACATCCAATCCACAAGCTGCCATATAGGTGCAGCCAACGACTTTGATCTTCTCAACAACGTAATATTTCCTGTAGGTAATCAACTGAAATCGGAAGTAAGTAATGTAAGTACCAAAAAGGCTTCCACACATCAACTTACCAGCTTATCAAATTCAGTTATGATGTCGTTTAGCACTCGTAAGCTTGGCAAATCCATTTGAAAATTGATCAGCATGGCAAACATGACTGATACCATTTGATAATTCTCATAGTAGAGCTCGTGTTTGGCTACTGAGTTCAGATAGAGCTCGACTGCGTAAGAGGAAAAAGTTAGTTTCTGCTAAGCTCCTTGGGAAGGTATTCCATCAAAAACTGACCAACATGAGAGGGAAGAATGTTATTGAGCAAAATTATGATCGATTGGTTGGTAACGTCGGCCGCTTTTTGCTTATTTCGCAAATCCAAGTTGAGCCTGTTAAAAGCAAAAACATGCGGTTGACTCTGAGGTCTATGTGTTTATTTATTCCACTCACTTGTAGTTCATTTTTGTGTTGAACTCGGCCTGACGCTCTTTTGCATACATAATGACTAGCATCATGCACACCCGAACACAGTGCGCTACTTCTGCTCTCAAATACGGAGTCGTGGTGGCACTGTGCTGGAAAAGAAAGGAGTACTGGAAAAGCACAATCAGCAGGTAGGCCACTGCCTCGCAGCAGCCGATGATTGTCTTGAGGGCGAACGGGATGCGTGCGAAGGTGTAACTCATGCCGAGGATCAGGGCTACCATGTTTGTGAACGCCCACGGGTGGAAGCAGGAATTCTGATTCTCTTCGTAGTGAAAGAGCTTGCTCTCAATGAGGTCCAACTCGTACTGATTTTGATCACAGTTCGCCTGGAAATATCGAAAAACATAAAATGTGTGAAAGATATCCTCCTTTACCAGGAATTAACCAACGCACAGCGGAACACCATTTGATTTTTTGATGATAAATCATATTTTTATGCCGTTTGTGCCAAAAAAAAAATGTTTTTTTTTTTGAAAATTTAAGTAAGGCGCTTGCAATCATATAATATTTATTAAGTAACATAAATGTGTCCCAGTCGGAAGTTATAAAAAAAATTCCATAAAGGAAAACTTCTCTTGTAAAACGAGAAGTTTTGCTGGAGAAAATTGAAAACTACTTTGAAGATATGTTGATGCATTCCAAAAAAGTGTTATTTTGAGGATAAAAACAAAAAAAAAACAATATTTTTAGAAGTTGAAACCTTATTCCGATGGACTGCAAAAAAAACAAGGAAGAATGCTATAGTCGAGTGCCTCGACTATCAGATACCCGTTACTCAGCCAAAGGGACCAAAGGGAAATGGAGATAAGCAAGCAGCAAAGCAAGACTGATATGCGCCACCTAATGGCGGTAGACAGATTTAAGCGTTATGGGCGTTAGAGCGGGCGTGGCAAAGTTTTTCTTGGATCAATCGATAGGTATTGACAAGACCAATACATTTCACTTAAAATTTTTTATCTAGCATGAAAATTGTGGGCGCCACAGGTTTGGGCGGTTTGTGGGCGTTAGAGTGGGCGTGGCATATTCGCGTATCAAAATTGCGCTGCGTACAAAGCTACGGAATCTAAATCTGAGATCCCGATTCTCTATCTTTGATAGTTTCCGAGATATCCACGTTCATATTTACGATTTTTTGAAGTTTGGGGGAGGTTTGTGGGCGATAAAGTGGGCGTGGCAAACTTTTTTTGGGTCAATCGATAGGTATTGATGAGAACAATACATTTCAGTTAAAATTTTTATTCTAGCATCAAAACTGTAGGAGCCACAGTTTTGGGCGGTTTGTGGGCGAGGCACTCTACTGAAACGAACTTGCGCTGCGTAAGAAGCTCAGGAATCTGCACGCCAAATCTCAATAGCCTAGCTCTCATAGTTTCCAAGGTCTCAGCGTTCATCCGGACAGACGGACAGACGGACATGGCTAGATCGACTCGGCTAGTGATCCTGATCAAGAATATATATACTTTATGGGGTCGGAAACGCTTCCTTCTGCCTGTTACATACTTTCCGACGAATCTAGTACGGGTATAAACACTACATTTAAAGGAATACATGTAAAGGAAAAGGAAACTTTCGCTAGGGAAAACATTCTGATATTCCAAAGAAACAGTAAAAAATTCATTGTAGGTATTTACTTCCGACTGAGGTGTCCTGGAATAGGGTACGAGCATCGCCATAATTTAGAATTGAGCACCCAAGTACCAATGCCTAAACTCACCAATATCAAAGCAATCACTGTGTAATAGCACACTATAATCATTATATAAATAGTAATGCGCAGGAGAAAGCTGTGCTGGATCTTTTCATGCAGTTGAAATACGATGCAGCTGAGTTTGCTGTACTTTTTGAGGTTATTGTGTCCATATTGCCACCAACACAGTTTCTTGTACCATGCGATGAAGAGTAGGGAAGTCAGAAAAGAAAAGGCGGTCGCATTAAGCACAATACATTCAACGCAGACAAGTCTGTTGCACGCGATCTGGATGAATATCAGGCAGCCCCCAATGCCCCAGGCCAGCAGCATAGATGACTTGAATATAAAATCTGGCTGGTGTAAGTAACTCCATTCCAAAGTCGAGTCCTTGAACGCTGCACAAAACATGCCCACATCGTGTTGGGATTTCTCACCACTCGAATTTAGATTTCGCCGGCAGCAAGGTGACCGATACCTATGGTAAAAAGTAATTCCAATTTTAAAACATGTTTTTTGCGTGCTCTATTTAAATCTATGTTTAATGTAGCTTTATGCCTAAATGTGGGTCCTAAACGGATTCATTATCTAGATATGGAAATAGAGAAATGGAGGATGGTTGCACAGAGAAAATTATGACGTTCTCAAATTGAGAATTTGTATTCTCATTTTGAGGATGTACTCAATTTAAGTACAAAATTTGTGGAAAAAACTCATGTTGAGAAAAGTTGCACTCATTTTAAGAAAAATAACTTGAATTGATCACAAAATTCTCAATTTGAGGAAATGTGTTCTTCAATTTCCAACTTGAGAATTAGTATTTTTATTATGAGTAACCGATAAACTCAAAAATGAGTTACGAATTCTCATAAGGAGTTCTAGAGTATTCCGTTCTGCGAACGTGACGAGACATGAGCGGCCTTAAGTTCGTTGCGTATGTGGTTGTCTCTCTCTCACTAATGGGTGTGTAAAGTGGTGCACGCCGCATTTGTGTGACTGTCATTTGTAGAGCTGTAAAAACATCGATAGTAATATCGATAGTATCGATAGTGGCTGGGCTGCGCGATACCTCGATTTTTTTGGTTTTTGGTTTTGGTTTTTCATTAATAGTTTTAATGTTCTCGATTTTAGCATCAGAAGGCAAATGATAATGGCTTATAAAAACTTTTTAAAGCATACGAGAATTTTTAAGTTTTCTAACTTATGAATAAAAAAAGGAATATAAGTAATTATTATAATCAAAATCTTTTAAATTTTTAACGTATTTGTTTTTATGTGTGTTTAATAGTTTAATACATTGTATGGTTTTTGTCGCAGCTGTATTCATACCTCGCAATTAAAAAAATTGAAAGCAAATAGGCTTAAAATACAAAATAAAAAATTAAATAATAATTCGATTGATACTATCGAAAATATCGATGGTTTGGACTATCACTATCGAAAACATCGAGTAGGGGCACTATCGATGTTTTTACAGCTCTAGTCATTTGCCGTGTGATTTGGCAAAGTGAAGACGTGCGCAAGACACAAAGCTGAAAAACTATTTTAGTGAACATTCGTGCGACCCTTCAGTACCTCGAGGGTAAGTTTTTTAATTTAAACTGTATTTAAAATGTGCTAAGTAATGATATAATAAACATACACTTCAAAAATATTTCCAAAGCGTGTACACTAATATGTATGTATGTGTGATTGTAAGTAGCGTGAAGCAGTCTAGTTTTGTTAGTTTCTACGTTCATTGTACATACATACATACACATATAATTTTATAAATGCTTTTTATACCCGTTACTCGTAGAGTAAAAGGGTATACTAGATTCGTCGGAAAGTATGTAACAGGCAGAAGGAAGCGTTTCCGACCCCATAAAGTATATATATTCTTGATCAGGATCACTAGCCGAGTCGATCTAGCCATGTCCGTCTGTCCGTCTGTCCGTCTGTCCGTCTGTCCGTCTGTCCGTCTGTCCGGATGAACGCTGAGATCTTGGAAACTATGAGAGCTAGGCTATTGAGATTTGGCGAGCAGATTCCTGAGCTTCTTACGCAGCGCAAGTTTGTTTCAGTAGAGTGCCACGCCCACTCTAACGCCCACAAACCGCCCAAAACTGTGGCTTCTACAGTTTTGATGCTAGAGTAAAAATTTAAACTGAAATGAATTGTTCTTAGCAATACCTATCAATTGACCCAAAAAAAAGTTTGCCACGCCCACTTGGACGCCCACAAACCGCCCACAAACTTCAAAAAATCGTAAATATGAACGCGGATATCTCGGAAACTATCAAAGATAGAGTATTGGGATTTCAGATTTAGATTCCGTAGCTTTGTACGCAGCGCAGGTTTGTTATGCGAATATGCCACGCCCACTCTACCGCCCACAAACCGCCCAAGCCTGTGGCGCTCAAAATTTTTATGCTAGATAAAAAATTTTAACTGAAATGTATTGGTCTCGTCAATACCTATCGATTGATCCAAAAAAAAATTTGCCACGCCTACCCTAACGCCCACAATGCTTAAATCTGTCTTCCGCCGGTAGGTGGCGCATTTAAATCTCGCTTTGCTGCTTGCATATCTCCATTTACCTTTGGTCCCTTTAGCTGAGTAACGGGTATCTGATAGTCGAGGTACTCGACTATAGCGTTCTTCCTTGTTAAATGTACATTTATATATATATTTACAATATTTGTTAACAATAACGTTGTCTTTTTCAGCTTCTTTGCTCTTCGCTAGACCAGACAGCTAAGGGAAAAAATATCATAACCTAGAACATGGAACATGTACATATATATATAACTGTATTATAAAATAAAATTTAAAAAAAAATATTTGACCCTTTTTTCTGGGAATGGATGGAGCGGGTTTAAGTGCAAAAGTTCTTCATTAAAAAACTTGTTTCTCATTTTGCGCTGAAAATTTCTCAGTATGAGAAAAGGGGATACTCGTTTCTAAAATTCAAGCTTAATATTTCTTAAAATGAGTGCAGTTTGTACTCATATTGAGGAAAAACGTTCAAGAAAGAGCACAAATGTACTCAGTTTAAGTATACATTTTTTTAGAAATTTGTACTGAAAGTGAGTATTTTGCACTCAATGTGAGAATTTGTGAGTACAAAAATATTCAATTTGAGTACAAATTACTTGAATAATTCTCTCTGTGTAGCCACTTTCAAAAACCGCACTAACTGTTCGTTGAGTCGATCTAGCCCTGTCCCACTGTCTGTCCGTCCGTATGAACGCTAAAGGTTTGTCACAGAAAAAACCAAGAAACGCTGTATCGAGTACCTTGACCATCATATACCCGTTACTCAGCTAAATTTGCTAGGCTCAGCAAGAAATCAAGTATTTCGTGCTTGAATTAAGGATTTCGAGAACAAAGTACAGCTTCCAAGGTCGAATTTTCGAGACATAATATACTCGATTTCAAAACGATTTTAGAAGAAGGCTCATTGATGAAAGCAATATTTTTAAACAGGAAGGAAGAGACATACATAGACAAGCCCCCAACGGGCATTTTGTTAAACTCCTCACGCAATTCATCGGTCATAGAGGCAAGACTGGCAGTATCCCGGGTTGCTCCCAAGTTTTTAATGTCAAGGTCCACATATGAGGTCCCTACATCTACTGGTCGGACAGAAGGGCGATTTACTACAGCGGAAAGAAGGAAGGTGCTCATCGGATGCTTTTGCAGTACGGGATCCGTTTGTGCCTTTTCCGTTCCCGGATGGATCGTATATTCGTCTACATTCAAGTTACTTAGAGTCCGCCCACTGACGTGCACAAAACCTGGTTTTCCAGTTGCTTCCAAGCGATTGGCGATCTCCACGTCAGAACCTAAGGAAGTCGTTATTAGGATTTCATTAAAGCAATTATTTACATCCCCTTAGGGAATGGTCTACCCCATATGTCAAACTGTAGCTTGGTCTGTCCAATGACACCTGCCAGCAAACTTCCTGAATGGACTCCTATACGCATGTCGATATTCAAGGCACGTTCCGCCCTGTGGACCATAAGGCTATCATAAGTGCACATAGATCAAATATTCCGGTAATTTAGGGTTTTTTTAAGGAAATAGTAATATTTGTAACTGACCCTAGTAGCAGCATTCAATAACAATAACAGTATCCCTTTATTTGACCATCTAAAAAGAATATCGATTCATATACATATATATATATTTATAGTTGTCACCTATTCCACCCTATTAGCTCAATTTATCACTTTTAACATGTTTATGCTGACATTATTGAATTCTTGCAAGCTTGAAATCGAAATTGCCCCTGTTTATGCTGACAGAGATGCCTGAACGGTAAGAAATAATGTGACCGATTTATAAACTTATAAGAATGAAACAAAAAGCGTGAGCTAGAGCAGGAAAACTATCTATATTATCGCTGAGTAAATAAAACTGTTACAGGCAAGACAAATTTATGTATTTCTAACGGTCTGCAAACTTTGATTAATTAATGGCAAAATGACAGGAAACGCAAAAAGTGGATAGGCGGACATTTCCTGTAATTACATCAATCTAATATCTATTATTTTCGATATGTTCCTATCGTATTTTAAACGGTTTTTTAATACACGAGCTTACGACAACAAAAATGCTAGATTAAAGTGACTTAACTTTATTTGCTTTTGAATGTTTTTTGTGTAGACCCAATTCTTTCCCAATCACTAACATACCGCACCTCCTGGATGTTGGCTATCATAGAAATTCCCAGAGAAACGGCCTTCTTAGCATGATCTGGATCGCCCGTCGTCAAACCAGCCACACAATAGTAGCAGTCACCCAGGAATTTTATGCGCTGCACCTCAAAAGATGAGGCAGCCATATCGAATCTGCCGTAGAGGTCGTGGAGGACCTTCACTAGCTTCTCCACCGTCAGAGTCGTTGTCAAGTGGGTATAGTTCACCAAATCTGCGTAGAGGATGGAGACATCAGGGTGGATCTGGATGGCCATAAAGTTCTCTGCCCTCCGAGGACCTCCCATTTGGAAGCGGTCGAACTCGGCTTCTGACTGCATTATCTTTTCCTTAATGCTGTTCTGAATAGGTTTTGCAATCTGAGGAGGCAGAATGCTGTCCAGAAGCAATGATTCCTGTCGCAGAGCGTGACTCAACCACGTCTCCTCCTTAATGAACTGGTGACGGTCCAGAAAGGAGGCACGGACCACCGTCTCGTTCACGATACGGAAAAATATACCCATCATGTTGAATCCCAGGAAGTGGAATACGTCGACGGATATCACATCAAAGCCATGAATATACTTAGCAAGGTTACTTGGGTCCGACACCAGAAAGTGAACGAAGTAGACCACGTATAAAAGACTGACTGAAGTGGCCAAAAGTGCAGCTCCAGTGATCGAGGGTATCGGCAGGAACATGTAAATCATGCACAGCACAAAGACGTCATATGAGGTATTGAGAGGCCACTGGGTCTGGTAATAATGAAAGATGTTGCACGCTATATCTAAAAATGAAAAGTCAAAAAGAGGACATAGTCGATGGATAAACTTAATCCTACCGGAGAATACCACAATATATGCGGACAAAACCGAGGTGATGATCATGATCCACCGGTGGCGAGTCACGAAGTTTTCGAAGAAATTAATGCTCATTAAGCCAGTAACCAGAGCTAAAGAAGTTCCTTCAAAAACCGTATCCAGATAGGTGAAATTTGTGTACTGCATAAAAGTTAATTTAGATATGCTAAATCATTCAACTGAGTACTCTCACCTCGGCACAAGACCATTTCACTACTTGATGACCTACGACCAAGAGTATATACAAGGGATAGAAAATGGTGAGGTAACTGATCATCAGACGGACCTGATACTTCTTATATTCATCTTCCAAGTTCAATTCCTTACATCTAGCCTATGGATATTACCTTTATGAAACAAACTCTCTTTGTATCATAATGGGTTAACGATTTGTTACCTTCAAATAGCTATATTCCCACAGGCGCTCATCAGCATAGTCAAGATAACAGGTCTTACACCTCTCTTTGAACGGCGTTCTACAAGTTTTTTCTTTGTTCATATCTCCGGATCGTTTCCTAGTGTTCAGTAGTTTTGTATGAATTTTGGATACAAGAGCTAAGCCTGCTTTTTGTAATAAAGTGTCAAACGCCTATTTTACCTAATGGCTATATACAAAAGAATTCGAATGAGATTGGGCAACTCTCCGTCTTCGTAAACTAAGAACGACAGTGACCCTACCCTTGAAAGTTTAAATTTTTTTAAAATTTAGGATTCAAGCACTTCTTAATTTTTTGGGTTGTATATATGCATGTTAGAAAATTTGATATTATCTGTACTTTATTAATATTAATAGTAATATTAATATTATTAATATTTAGGAGTTTTAGTTTTGAAAAAAGGTGATCGCGACCTTATACCTTTTTTTGCGACGGAAGTTTTTTTTTTACAACGACCGACTTTTCTCACGTCTTCTCTGGATAAATCCTCGTCAGATAGTGCTGGACTATCGTGTCATAGTTAGCGATGCAGCGTGATAAGGACTGCCAGCTTATGTCCCTTCCACCACCTTCCATGTATAAGTATAAATAAATGTTAAGCCGTGTGGACACAAGTATTAAGTTAGTATATGTTGTGTAAATTGAACACATCTTGAATTGTAATCCGGCCAAGTGAGTCGATCTTATATACTTCTCTTAGAATTAAAAGCTGTAGATAGATATCGACAAAGTGCAGTCAAACACAGCGAAGGTTTAACAATTATTAAAATCTTAAAATATGTAAAGAAAAGACTAAAATTATTACATTTAAAAAATATATTTGGATAACTTTTGCAAAAACGTAAGAAAGCTATTCGCTGGAACCCTCATTACTAGAAGAATCCTTACCTACAGAGTCTGGGTCTAGTGACGACATGACTGAAAAACGTCTTGACGAACCCTGATTGGCCAATTTCGAAGACATGAACTTTAGGTTCTCATCGATGCCAACGAAGTATGTGGGTATTTCACCACGGCCCTTAACAAAGGTCATGCCGCGGTAGATGCACAGAATGTCGAACTCCTGGAGAGTTTTGGCGGACTCCTCCGTCACCTGGATATGTCCAGGCAGGCCCGTTGATTCCATTCGGGAGGCCATATTGACCGGGTTTCCCCAGATGTCGTAGTGCGGTTGAGAAGCGCCCACCACGCCGGCCATTATCTCGCCACTGGAGATTCCAATGCAGATCTGACCGTTGGATAAGGAGCGCTCGAAATAAGATTCCGAGTAGGCCTTGTTGCACGCCGAGAGTGTTCGCATCAGGTCCAGAGCGAACGTGGTCATTATGAAGACCACTTCGTCGTTGACATCGCTCTCATAGTTATCATCCGTCATCCTGTGGCTTCGCGCCTGCTCCACTGGAAATAGATTGAATGCAAAAAAATAGTTCAAGCGTTCAAAAATAAGGACCAAATAGATTTTATTTTAATTTTTCTTATGAATTTGCAATTCACTGCATTGCGCCTGAAATTTATACTTCTGAATTAATTAACGTATGGGGTTCATGTTAGAGATCTGCACAATGCACTAAAAACAGCAAATAAAAAACATGTACAAGTTTTTCTGATCTCATTACTGTAAATGCGAAAGAACTCTGTATTTATGACTGTAATACTGTGAGTACTATCCTCACTCACTCAGACACTGTACAATACATTCTGAATGCAGAGTTTTTGGTGTAAAGCAACTCATTTTACAGTGAGTGAAATTTTACAAAAAGCCAATTCCCATCCAAATCCATTTTCAGACACCAGTTCAGACCATTTTCACACTACTACATCTGTTCAGAGTACACAACAGTACTGGAGTAAATAAGGTGACACATTGTATTTTTCAGAGTTAAAAGCACTTGCAAAGGATTGAAGTCTAAAAAGTTTTACTGATTCTCTATCTGAAGTGTGTGCAGACTTTACAATATTTTATATTATTATTAGGCAGTGTTGTGGAACTTTTTTTTAACGTTTACTGAAAAATCGATAAAAACTATTCAATCAATTAAAAATATAGGAATTGCAAATACTCATATGGTACACTGTTTTCGGTAAACCATTTTTACCATGGCCATGGCGTCCAAATATGGCTTGTTTGGTTCGTTTGGACGGTAACTTTAAAATGGTACACCTATCGACTAGTGGTCGGATTTTTTTTAAAAAGTTTTTACCGTATATAAACAGACGCCTTACAGTCAGTAAATGTTTCACGTTTACAAAGTTTGTCGAGTTCCAGCTAAAAATATACTGAGTGTAGCCTATTCATTTGTTTTAATTTTTTTATATATTTTAAAAATATATGAAGAACATTGTTTTTAAAAGAAATTCTACTAACAAATACAAATTGGTTAAAAGAGCAGTTTGGTTCGTCAGATACTTACCCTCGAAATGAAGTGAGCTATGGCGAACGTGACTGCTTTTACGGACGTTTGAGGCCAAATTGTAATCCAATCCACATGCTGCCATGTAAGTGCAACCAACGACTTTAATTTTCTCAACAACATAATATTCCCTATAGGCTGTCAACTGCGATCGAAGGAAAGAGATAGATCACTAAAATAAGTAGATTCAAAACTTTAGCTACCAGTCTATCGAATTGGGTTATAATATCGTTGAGCACTCGTAAGCTGGGCAAATTCATTGGAAAATTTATTAACATTGCGAACATGACCGACACCATTTGATAATTTTCATAGTAGAGCTCGTGTTTGGCTAACGAATTAAGATAGAGGTCGACTGCGGAAAAAAGATGAATAATTCATGTTAAACGACTAATGAAAAATGTAAGAAACACTGACCAACATGAGAAGGAAGGATGTTATTGAGCAGAATTATTATTGATTGGTTTGTGACGTCTGCAGCCTTTTGCTTGTTTTGCAAATCCACGTTGAGCCTATTAACAGGTAGAAGATTAAGTTGATAGTTAGTTAGAGAGCATTTGTTCTTGGCGTTGGTCTCGTACACAAACTTGTAGGTATTATACTCACTTGTAGTTCATTTTTGTGTTAAATTCGGACTGCCGCTCCTTCGCATACATAGTGGCTAACATCATGCACACCCGAAGACAGTGCGCTATTTCAGCTCTCATATACGGGGTCGTGGTAGCACTGTGCTGGAAAATGAACGCGAACTGAAAAAACACGATCAACACGAAGGCGACGGTTTCGCAGCAGCTAACGAATATCTTGAGGGCGAACGGGATGCGCGCGAAGGTGTAGCTTATGCCAAGGATCAGGGAAATCATGTTGGTAAAGGACCACGGATGGAAGCAGATATCCGGATCCATTTCGTAGTGAAAGAGCTTGCTCTCGATGTAACTCAGCTCATACATATCGCGGTCACAGTTTATCTGCATTTAATTATAAAATACAGTTAACGTTAGAGAACATTTCTTGAAATTTTCAACAAATTAGTTAACCTTTAAACAAAAAATAATTAAATGATATCAAATTAGCAAGCCCAGAAACATAAGGTACTGTTTCTTAGATGTTAAGGTTATAGATTTCTAAAGTATAGGTAATAATTTTCTATTTTGGTAATTATGATGGGATGTGATCATCAAATCACTTGAGTTAGGTGCGCTTGCATACTTTTTAAGATTTAATATAAATCAAACAAAAACTCTTGCCTCTTAACGAGGCAAGGAGTCGCGACGATCACACCTTCAACTTACAAAAGTTCTGATATACAATTTTGTGACGAAAAATGATTGTACGTCCGACTGCCCGCTTTATCAAAATGTTTAACCTTCTTGTATATTCTATTATAGCGTACCGAATAAAAACGTCAAGCCCTAAAACCATAGTCCCCCAAAATCTTGTTTTTGGAATAACATTTTAACGGTTTTTCCAAAAGTTTTAGAGTACAAGTTTTCTACCTCAAGCTACTTAATACACCCTAAAAGGTATTTATACAAACCCACAAACAAAGGTACAAGCATTTTCATTTTAAAAAGTCCCCCAAAATCTTGTTTTTGGAATAACTTTTGAACGGAGCATCGGTTTTCAACGAATGAGGTGTCATTCGACCCGTGTTCTCAGTAAAAATATAACAAGGCTAATAACTACGGGTATTTATCCACACCGGCCCCAACAGCTCCAACTTTCTAAATTTTCCCTTTTACACTTTTACCGCTATTTCTCCGATACCAATTATTAATCATGAAGGTCTTAAAATCGTTTTAGTTTTTGTAATAACTTTCGATTTGTGTATCACTCATTATGATCGGACCTTTCCTGCAGATTTTATGTGTAATAGTCGCCATCGCACACTTTTCTGAGAAGCTGATGAAGATGTACACTTTAAAGTAAGAAAGCACCTGGCCTTTTCAAAACAAGATAGATCGCTATAGTCAATTGCCTCGACTATCAGATTCCCGTTAATTGGCTAAGGGGAGTGCGTGGGACATGGAGATATACAAGCAGCAAAACGAGATATACAAGATTGCGCCACCTAGCGTCGATTCCTTATACACTTATACAATATCTTTAAAAATGCCATGGGCTTTTGCGGGCTTTAGATTGGGCGTGGCACCCTGCTGAAACAAACTGCGCTGCGCAGTAATCTCTAGAATTCCCAATTCCAATTTGCTAGCTTTTATGGTTTTCGAGATCTTATCGTTCATATGGACAGACGAACAAATGGACAGATGGACATGGACAGTTCGACTCGCCTAGTGATTAAGACTTACCATTATCAGGGAGATCACCGCATAGTAGGAAATTATGATCAGCAAATAGGTGCCAATGCGCAGGGTCACACTATGTTGGATCTTCTCGAACAGGTGAAAAACCATGCAGCTGTATGCACCGTGCATTTTAAACTCATAGCGTCCACTTTTCCACCAACATAATTTCTTGTACCACGCGATGCAGAGCAGAGAAGTCAGAAATAAAAACGCGATCAAGTCGACCACAATGCAAAGAGGGCAAGCAAAATTGTTAGTCACTATTTGGATGTATATCAGGCAGCACCCGATTCCCCAGGCCAGCAGCACCGAGGACTTAAAGATGAAGTCCGGCTGGTGCATATAATTCCATTCCAGAGATTTGTCCTTGAACGCCGCACAAAAATGCCCGATTTCGCGCTCTGTTTTCTTATGGGTGTCAATACCAGCTTGACGGCAGCAAGGTGAATGAAAACTACAGTGTAAAAATCGGTTAGTAGTCGTAAATATATAGTTATAGTAGTTAGTAAATATGAATGTAGATATTCGATGCCTAAATTTGTTATAATTTATTATTATTATAAGTAAGTGGTTATAGTATAAACTTCATTAAATGTGGTCAACGAAAAAACATGCTTAGTTAACATTACATTTAGTTAGGTAAGACCACTTACGATACAATCGAGTAACAATTTTGGCCATGCAGGGCCAATCGGCCAATAAAATGATACTATATTGAGGCAGTGGGGGATCCAGAAAAAAAAAAATTGTTGAGTAAAAATGTAATATTGGGAATAAAATACATATTACATATTCGTTTTAACTTAAATGGGGGATCTATCCCCCAAATCCCCCCGTGGATCCGTGCATGAATTCAGGTATTGCTTGCTTTTAAATCTTGTATCGAACAATTTCCCGTTTCAATAAAAAAGTACACCCAGGAGGAAACTGTGAAACTTACGAAAAACGTTCACTTACTCGAAGCCCCCTACTGGCATATTCCGGAACTCTTCGCGCAACTCTTCAGTCAATGAAATGCGACTTACTCTGTTTGATCGTACAGTTTCTACAGGTCTAATATCAAGACTCGATCCGGATAAAACTTCTTCCATAGTGGATGCGACTGAACTACGGCTTAAGTGACCAGTTATTAGATAGGTACTCATTGAACTGAGCAACGGATCATTTCGTGCTTTTTCGGAACCCGACATTATTGTATAATTAGCAATGTTCAAGTTGCTTAAGGTCCGCCCACTAACGTGTACGAATCCCGGTCTTCCAGTAGCCTCCAGATGACTAGCGATCTCAACGTCAGCACCTGAAAAAATATTTAGTAGTAATTGAAGTAAATACTTTTTACTTCGCAGGAAATATCCTATGATGATTAAAGTACCCCATATGTCATACTGCAGCTTCGCCTCGCCGATAACGCCTGCAATAAGTGATCCTGAATGTACTCCTATGCGCATGTCGATGTCCAATTTACGTTCAGCCCTGTGGGTGAGTTGGGCAGTTTAGTACTTAATAAAGTCCTAGTCCCAACGGCAATCATACCGCACTTCCTGGATGTTGGCAATCATGGATATGCCCAAGGACACGGCACATTTCGCGTGATCTGGATCGGGCGTCGTTAATCCCGCCACACAATAGTAGCAATCACCGAGGAACTTAATGCGCTGCACATTGAAAGTAGAGGCAGCCATGTCGAACCTGCCGTAGAGGTCGTGCAGGACCTTCACCAGGTTCTCCACCGTCAATGTCGTTGTCAAGTGGGTGTAGTTCACCACATCTGCGTAGAGGATCGAGACATCGGGATGGATCTGGATGGCCATAAAGGATTCCCTTCTCCAGACACCTCTCGCGCTGAAGCGGTCGAACTCGTTTTCGTTTTGCTTGATCTTGTTCTTGATGCTGTCCTGGATGGGTTTCGCTATCTGGGGTGGCAGGATGCTGTCCAGAAGCATAGACTCCTGTTGTAGGGCGTGGCGCAACCACTTCTCCTCCACTATGAACTGGTGGCGGTCCAGGAAGGAGGCACGAACCATAGTCTCGTTCATGATTCGAAAAAATACACCCATCATGTTGAAGCCCACGTTGTGTAAAATATCAACGGATAGTATATCGTAGGCGTGAGCTCTGCGCTCGACGAACACTTTGGTAAATGAGAGTGAGTACATGTAATAGGATACGTAAACGATGCTGACTGAGGTGGCGAGTAGGGCTGCTCCCCTAATTGAGGGTATTGGCATAAACATGTAGATCATGCAGAGCACAAACACGTCAAATGTGGCATTGAGGGGCCAGCCGCCCGTGAAATAATGATACAAATTCTGCGCTAAATCTGAAAAGTAATATCTTATAAGTTCATCGGTGTCGATCTTTAATTATATCTCTTACCCGTAGCTACCACAACATATGCAGACAAAGCAGAGGTGAAAATCATGACCCACCGGTGGCGATTTACAAAGTTTTCGCAAAAATTGACGCTTAGTATAATAAGTACTACAATAAATGACGATAGCCTGGTATATAAATCAAAGTAGATACCTTTTAAGTTCTGCATAAAAGTTAATTTAGCGAAATTTGGCTTAGTCTGTAAAACGTAAAATCTCACCTCTATGAAAATCAGTTCAACTGCTAAAAAACTAACACACAGAAGAATAAACAAAACATAGAAAACAGACAGATTACTGATCATCAGGCGGATCTGATACTTTCTGTACTCCTCCTCCAATCTCAGCTCCTTGCATTTGGCCTATGGATAATACATACATAATACATAATACAAACCAAACAAGGGTGGAAAATAAGTTTACCCTCAAATAACTCAGTTCCCAAAGACGTTCATCAGCGTAGTCAAGATGACATGGTCTTAGCCTTCTATTTCTAAACGGGGCCTTGGTCGATTGTCTTTGGTTAAAGTTCATTGCTGTTCTTCGTTTTCTAAGTAAGATATTTCGAATTGAAGGTGATGAAAAAGCTTGCTATGTATATGTTTTTGTTAAAAACAAGAGAGATCTCTATAGTCGAGTGTCTCGATTATTAGATACCCGTTACTCAGCTTTTAAATTGAAAATTAATAAAGCCTAATTTACTTTAAGATGACCGATTTAAAATTGGAAGACACTTAAAAAATTCGCAAAATATTGCATTAGGCACACGCGCAAAAGTTTCGCCATACGATAGTTAGTTGTAGACTAATGAGAAAATAGGAAGATTTACAGCGCTGTAAAGTTTTCACCTGTCAAATTTACATGCACGGATTTTCGGTCCATTTACTATCTTCTAGACTGGGTAAATGATTTTCCGTTTCCATTCAGCGGACGTTGTTGCAGAGTAGTCAGATACTCCTGATGCCATTTCTTTCAAAATCCTTGAAGCATAGCCTGGATGCTTTGCCAATACCGTAATCGGCCCACAGGGACGTGGCTTAAGTCAGGATATGGCACAGTGGTTAACGGTCACCCAATTAAGAAGTGGGCGGGTGATAAGTAGTTGTTTTCGGTGTCCGATGCGTAGCATTAGAGGCGTGAATTTATCACTGCGCTGATTTGAGCAAGCAAGGTGCGCATCTGTTTAAAGGTGAGCGTTGAATTGCCGGTGATTCGGCGGAGATTTCCCTCCCCAATGAGGAGCTCTCGGAGGAATGATTACCCACTGAATTCCATCATCCGCCAGAAACGACGTTACGATGTCCTTATGTTGTTGTGATGAAAGCAACTCTTGCACTTCGTCCTGGGATCCGTTGTCACTGTAGATCTTAATACGTAGGGATATGGCCGAAGTGACCATCCGAACTTTGGCTTTCTTTAGAAAGAATGGACCTGCATAATCGCAACCATTACTAACAAATGGAAGGGCTTGAGTGACACGCTCGCCGGGTAAATCAGCCATTTGTTGCTGGGAGGTGTGGTTGCGTTGACGAAAGCAGGATAAACAGTCGCGTATTATTCTACTAAAGAGATTACGTGCTCCAATTATCCAGAGTCTCTGCCGATCGCTTGCAAACAGGGAGGAAAGCCCGGGTGAAGGTTTACTCGGTGCTCGTGTTCCAGGATCAGCTTCGAGATTCAATGCGTTTTTGGTAGCAAAACTGGGTGTTTTGCCTCTCGTGACAATTGTGATTGGTGCAGTCGTCTGCCTATCCTCAGCAAATCGATTTCGTCGATCATTGGTGCTAGTCTAACCAGCTGCAATCGGTTCCTTAGGTGTTTCTTAGCAAGGAGCAATCGATAGTCCTCTTGGACACAGCGATGCACGTGTCTTATACAAATAATCCTTGCTGCCTTAACCTCTCCAAATGTAAGAGCTCTTGAGGCCTTGTCGCAGGATGGTCTACATTGAATGAATCGCATCATCGCTGAAACACTGTAGCCAAATAGTTGGACTTGATTTCCCCTTGAATGGGTTTGTCTGAAAGAGATAAGGCGAATCGTGAGTCGTTCAACTTTGCCAGGTATTGATCCTTGTCCCGAAACCATAAAGCTCCGATCCACCACAAACTGAAGCCGATGAGGCCAGCAGCCATCAGACCCATGGGAGCGCAGTTAGCTGGATTTATTTGAAGTCTACGTGACGCCAGCCTTCTTATGAATAGTGTCAATGATTCCCGAGGTTCTGTTTCCAACAAAAGTCTTTAGATGGGCATAGGATAACCAGGAGAGCACCAGGCAAAAACAGGTATGTTCTTGTGGCGTAGTCCAGCAGAGATCGAGCGAATAAGTTAGCTTAGAATATGTGCTGAGGAAAGTTCCAGGCGTGGCAAGGATTGCTGTTTCAGTGGTGGCACCCTTGTTTTCGCAGCCACGAGGGACACTGAGATGGAACCATCGTCATTTGAAACTTTACTGTACACCACATCCCAATCCAAGTTTAAAGCCAAAGTTTTTGGAAATTAATTCTAATCTGGATTACAATCCTCCAATAGGATTTTTGAAGCATTCGAGTATTCCTCTTGATGATCAACAGCGAGTTGTTCCACCACTCTTGCCGCCAGGAATGGTGCACATGACGTTCCGTAGGTTAAAAGGGAAGTTCAACGACATACTTCCCGTTTTTATCGCGACTGTGGGTGGCTTACAATGTTCCGAGGACGATTGTATCTATTTCTTAGACGTTCCCATGTAGTGTTTTACGCCGTGTTCGTAATGGTCAAGTGTCGTACCAAGTTGGCAGCCTCATCAACGAAAAGTGTGTTCAAGGGATGGAACTTCAGGTAGTTGGACAAATGCTGTTCGTTATGAATTGTGCTTTCTGTCTTGTGTCTTATGTCTTGCCACTCTGCGTAGTTGCTAGAGATCCGTTTGATTTGAATTTTTGGCAGTTCGTGACGCACAAACATTCGGTGTGCTCTGAACTACAGCAGATCGCTCAAATAGTTTTTGGTTTTGAAGCGGCAAGTTTAGGATTGCTTCGTTATTTGAAGAAAGCCCGTTGCTGCCATTCGCACTGCTCGTAGATGTCTCCGGATGTAGATCATTACTTCTTCCCTTGAGTGTAGCGTTTGCCCTTAGGTATTTTGCTTCGAAGACCGCATTGTCGATTTCCGGATCGACAAAACCTTCAACTTCTCTTTGTGTGTTGCACTCTCCGTTTGTTCAGCCCATGCCAAGACACTAGTAATGATGGACTTGAGTCTGGGACGGCTTTTCACAAATGATTTTAATTGTTCCATTGCAAACAATTATTCTGAGAATCAAAGCACTTAAAAACTCTCAAAGAACTCGGAACGATGGACCAGCAATATGGTCAGAAATATAAACGATTGAGTTGTGAGGACTGTACTTAATTTTATTCTTTCCAGTTGCGAAGCCTATTTGAAACTGAGTTAAATTTCACAAAGACGCCGTCGTTGCCAGAAGCGGAAAAATCTACATACATATATATGACACTTTACAATAAGAAACCATAAGTGGAATTTATTACAAAGTTGTTGATTTAAAAATCATGTAGTGTTTGTCTGGAAATGTTAGCAAGTGCATCTGCATTAGCTGGGTTAGAAAAGGTGGTTTGCAATGATACAACTGAACTGCGCTCAACATGACTGGGAGCTCGTTTGGGCTCCGTAGTGATAAAGTTTAAGTTGTCATCAATTCCCACAAAAAATGTCGGGATTTCGCCACGCCCTTTCACGAAAGTCAAGCCGCGATATTGGCAGACAATGCCGAATTCGTGGAGAATTCTCGCGGACTCCTCCGTCACGTGGATGTTGCCCGGTAATCCCGTCGACTCCATCCTTGAGGCCATGTTAACAGGGTTACCCCAGATGTCGTAGTGCGGCTGCGATGCGCCTACTATACCAGCCATAACCTCCCCGCTGGAAATGCCGATGGCTATCGACCCGTCCAGAATATTCCGATCACCCGGAATACTTTGGTAAGCCTTGTTACATTTGGCCAGCGTTCGCATCATATCCAGGGCATATGAAGCCATCACAAAGACCACTTCCTCACGGTCTTTTAAGTCTTGTTCGAACAAAAACCGAACATTACTCCCTTCGGGGGTCTCTGAAACTCAAAGGATTTGTAACTAAGTCATCATTTGGTTTGACACACGCATAACACTGACCAGTCGTGCTCGGGTTATTCTTCACTGTTTTGCTGGTGGTACCAGCAAAGTTAAGGTCTAGTCCACAGGCAGCCATATATGTGCATCCGACGACTTTGATCTTCTCAACCGAATAATATTCCTTGTAGAACAGTAGCTGTATTAAAGCATTAAAATTAAGTATCATATAAATATAATATGATCTTTTACCTTACCAACATATCAAATTCGGCAATAATTTCATTTAGTATACGC
Organism: Drosophila subpulchrella; assembly: GCF_014743375.2. NCBI lineage: Eukaryota > Metazoa > Arthropoda > Insecta > Diptera > Drosophilidae > Drosophila > Drosophila subpulchrella. Next base: position 1,834,577 of record NC_050610.1, read on the forward strand.
AAGCTTCTTAGATCCATTTCAAAGTTTATTAACATGGCAAACATAACAGAAACCATTTGATAATTTTCATAGTAGAGCTCGTGCTTGGCCATCGAATTAATGTAAACGTCGACTGCAAGACAGAGGAGATAATTTATTTTACTTTGGGATTTTATACCGTTTTGGGACTCACCGATATGAGCGGGAAGAATGTTATTAAGGATAATAATAATCGAGTGATTGGTTAAATTGGCGTCAGCCTCCTTCTTTCTTAACTCAACGCGCCAGCTAAAGAAATCAGAGTGAGTGCAAATATGTTGGCCTAAAGTCTCCCGAACTCACTGGAAGTTTACTTTGTTTGCGAACTCTTGTTGGCGCTCCTTCATAACCATAGTTAGCAGGGTAATGCATATTAACAGAGCGTGTGCGTACTCTGCGGGAAAACTGGGGTTTGTCGTCACGCTGTGATGAAAGACGATCTCAAACTGGAAGAAAATTATCACCAAGTAGCCGATCGTCTCCAAAATGGCCATTATAGTCCTCACCACGATCGGAATACTGGCGAATGTGAAAGTCTGACAAATCATCAGGGAGACCATGTTAGTTGCAACCCAGGGATGAAAGCATATCTTTGTATCTTGCTCATAGTGAAAGAGCCTTTCCTCTATAAAAGCCATCTCAAACTCTTCGCGATTGCAGGACATCTGATGGGTCAATTAAATTTTGTTGAGCTTTTTGATCTCTAAGAATACTCACTACAATGAGACACATCACGGAAAACCACGATATCACTAGGAAGAGGTAAATGGTTATGCGAATCATCATACTGCCTATGATTTTCTCGTGAACCCGAAATATAATGCAGCTAATTCGACTGTAGTTATGGGGCTGGTTGCCAAACCTGGTCCAGCAAATCTTTTTGTACCACGCGATGAAGGTCAAAATGGTCTGTACTATAGCCACGATGGCGGGCAAAATCATGCAAGTGGGGCATATAATTTTAGTGTCCATTAGTTCAATGTACACCAGACAGTATCCAACGCACAAGGACAGAAGCATGCTGTACTTGAATAGGTAGTCGGTTTGCTTCAGGTATGCTCTCTCCACATCGGCGTCGAGGTATTTCAGGCATAAGTTTAACTGGTGATACAATGGGACCTTTACTCCTCTTTGTCTATACATGCCGTACAAGGTTTTAGGGCTGTGTTACAGGAGTGGGAAAATTTATAAATATATATGCTTTTATTATTTTATATTACCCCTCATGAAATAAAACAACAATGAGAGGGGGATACGAGTACAATCTGAATTTAATTAAAAATAATTGAATTACGACTTATTGTAATAAATTGTGTGCCCTCATTAAGATAATTTTTCTTAGTTTAACAATAATTCCTGTTATAGTATATAGTAATATACAAGGGTGGTCAAAAGTATTTTCACAAAAAAAAAGTTAAATATATTCATAATTTGAACTTACATCTTGTTAACTATGGCATCAATGGAAAGGTAATTTAAATGCCGTTTGAATGATACAATACATTTCCTAACACATTCAGTACTTATTGAAAAGGACGAATTTGTGTGAAAATGTCCTTTTTGAACTTTTTTCCTCGACTTGAAAACTTAAATTTTTTGATGCAAAAAGTTTCTTCAAACAAAAATAATAGTAACTGCAAAAAGAATTTTTCAAAAATCATTTTGCTTATATTTTTTATGATTTTTTAAAGGTGACACTGTCGGAAAAAATTTATATGAAAAAGAGAAAAATATGCCTAAAATGCATGTTTCTAAGCATTTTCAAAAAATCATAAAAAATATAAGCAAAATGATTTTTGAAAAATTCTTTTTGCAGTTGCTATTATTTTTGTTTGAAGAAACTTTTTGCATCAAAAAATTTAAATTTTCAAGTCGAGGAAAAAAGTTCAAAAAGGACATTTTCACACAAATTCGTCCTTTTCAATAAGTACTGAATGTGTTAAGAAATGTATTGTATCATTCAAACGGCATTTAAATTACCTTTCCATTGATGCCAAAGTTAACAAGATGTAAGTTCAAATTATGAATATATTTAACTTTTTTTTTGTGAAAATACTTTTGACCACCCTTGTATATCATTGATTAATATATTCGTAGAAAAATATTTAAAAGGAAGTCTTAATGACCCATTATAGTTTACATTTAAATTATTTGTTATGTTCACTAGCCGAGTACGAATTGTCTCATGCACTGCGTTGCTATCTTTAGAATTATGTTGATGTTGGAAAATAGCCAAGTAACCATCAATATTATCGTTGCTAACGAAAATTGTTTAACATCAGTGAAAATAATTGAGGAAAGCAAGAAAAACAAATATTGTTTGATAACGGAAGCCTAATGTTGGAATATTAAAATATTATTATTTCCGCCCAACAGTTTAAAGGAAGCGTATCTGACCCTATAACATTTATAACACTGTGAGCAAAAATAAAGGTGATTTTGTTTTTAAAATGATAAATCTGTATTTATTCTTCTAAATCAATTTCATCCCCTATAAAGTAATCTTATGCCAACTTTTTTTCCAATTCTCGAAACATGCCAAATAGTCCCTTTCCGGTATAACCACCAGTGCCCCTTCGATTTTTTGTATCTCCTCAATCGACTTATGCGTCAAATTTGGGGCGAAATGGTCACGAAGAGCGAGTGAAATGTGAGCCGGTGCATTATCGTGATGCCAAAAGCAATAGTTGTTGTTGCCCATAATTCCTTTTAGACGAATTGATTCACGCAAACGACGTGTATCGCTCAAATAATATTCCTTATTAACAGTTTAGCCGGGAGGGAGGAATTCATAGAGCACCACACCACAAAAAATAAAAAAACAAATTAACCTTACTTTTTGCCCACAGTAGTATATTCTTGATAACTAGGATAACTAGCCGGGTCAATCTAGCCATGTCCGTCTGTCTATATGTACGTATGCTGAGATGAACTCGTTATACCCGTTACTCGTAGAGTAAAAGGGTATACTAGATTCGTCGGAAAGTATGTAACAGGCAGAAGGAAGCGTTTCCGACCCCATAAAGTATATATATTCTTGATCAGGATCACTAGCAGAGTCGATCTAGCCATGTCCGTCTGTCCGTCTGTCCGTCTGTCCGTCTGTCCGTCTGTCCGTCTGTCCGGATGAACGCTGAGATCTCGGAAACTATGAGAGCTAGGCTATTGAGATTTGGCGAGCAGATTCCTGAGCTTCTTACGCAGCGCAAGTTTGTTTCAGTAGAGTGCCACGCCCACTCTAACGCCCACAAACCGCCCAAAACTGTGGCTCCTACAGCTTTGATGTTAGATAGAAAATTTTAACTGAAATGTATTAGTCTTGTCCATACCTATCGATTAACCCAAAAAAAAATTTTCTACGCCCACTCTAACGCCCACAAACCTCCCAAGAAAAAAAGCTATGACGTCAGAGCCAGACAGTGCGAAATGTTTTTACGCGTGTATGTGTGTGTATGTAAATAGTTGCCGGCCGAACTTAGCGGCAAAGAGAAAAGCACTGCCGGCGCTCAGAGAGAGCAAAGTGCGCGGCTAACTTATTCTATTGAACAATGAATTTGTCACGCCTACCCTAACGCACACAACGCTTAAATCTGTCTTCCGCCGGTAGGTGGCGCATTTAAATCTCGCTTTGCTGCTTGCATATCTCCATTTCCCTTTGGTCGCTTAAGCTGAGTAACGGGTATCTGATAGTCGAGGTACTCGACTATAGCGTTCTCCCTTGTTTTTTTCTAGAAAAGCTAGAAAGTTGGAATTAACCATAAGCAGATTATAGGGGCTTTTAAGCAGCTCAAGTTTGATCAGTTGAGTGCAACGCCCAATCTAAAGCCCACATTTTTGGAGAATTTGTTTCATTCTTAATTGAAATTTATTTAATTTACAAATATGTACCTATCTACAAAATTATAATCGTACAGATCGAATTATTATCTTAATAGTTATGACTAACTAAATTTAACAGGCTTTAGCCAGGTTGGTACCAGTGGCATTGGTATTGTGTGCCACGTCAATATAATTTGACACAAAGTAACGGGTATCTGATAGTCGAGGCACTCGACTATAGCCTTCTTTCTTGTTATTCTTGCAAAATACCAAAAACAAAACAAAACTATTCCTGCTTGGCCCAAACCATCGAGGATTGCTGCATTTTAAAATAACAATTTTTTTTCCAACCATGCTTCGTATAGTTTTACAAAGCTCACTAAAATGTAAAAATAGAAAAATGTTTAATTTTAAGTATCTTCTATCTTATATTATAATTCTAAGGAGCTTAGAGTTAAAAGGTCTTTGATGACATTATCATGACTTAGGGGTCAAAAGGCTTGAAAGCATTTTGCATTGACTATTTAGGCCTGAATTTTAAGACAGTTTCCTCAATCTAAGGATTTTGTTTTCCTCTCAATACTTACTTAAATGCACTGACTGGCATTTTCCGGAACTCTTCCCTTAGCTCTGCGTTAAAAATCGCTTTTAAGCTTTCATTAGCCTTATTACTCAGTCTCTGTCTTGACCCTACATTAAAGAGGGAGACAGCATGCAGCTCATCAAAATCCTCGTCACTTTCATCCTGATCATCTTGCAAGTCTTGTCGAACTATGTATGTACTTATTCGGTATCTACTCAGAAGTGGATGATTCCGTGCCATTTCGGGACCATCTTCAATAACGTAGCGCTGTTCGCTCAGATTATTCAAAGTTGCACCACTGATGTGCACGAGTCCCGCCACTCCGGTGGATTCCAGAACATTGGCAATAGTGACGTCCAGTCCTAGAAAAATTTGAGAAATTGAAATAGGTTACCAGCGAATTTTCGTCGCGCGAAGTTGCCTTCTTACCCCATATATCAAACTGAAGCTTGGCGTCGCCAATAACTCCGGCGAACAGATTCCCCGAATGAACTCCAATGCGCATATTTATGTCCAAGTTTTGCGAGTCACTGAAAAAGCATAACAAAGGAATAGTAATACTTGAGGGTAAGTACACTCAGGGAAAAACACCGTGCTAAAATCAAGTACAAACGAGTTCATGCTTACCATTTTAAGACCGTTCGTACTGATAAAGGTTTTACATTTAGCACATTTTGGATTTAAATATCTGTCGACTCTTAAAATTCCCAACTGCTTATTCTGAAAGTGTTCGGTATATAAGGTGCATAAAATACACAGTGTATATGCTCGTGAGCGGCAAGTCCTAAGTAATCTTCCATACCTATTTCTCATACTAGCATACAACTAAACATCAATTTAAAATGTACAATATATATATATATTCATTCAAGAATTATTCGTCCTTAAATCATGCTTGCAACTTTCTTACTTTATTAATAAATCGTACTTGTACAAATATGAATAGATTTAAGAATTATTCATACATAATTGTAGAACGAAAGGTTCTAATAACGAACTGAAGTAGAGTGTTTTCTGTCTAAAAATTCGTACTTAAAAGCTTTACTTTGTTCTCGAGATTGGGGTTTTCCATGCTTGGAGAAGTTTTGACACTGAAAATACTTGATTCAAGCACGAAATACTATAATTTTTCTCTGGGTGTACGATACTTAAAACCATATGCGGATATACGGGGGATTATAGAGCTTATGGAAGTAAAAATTTTCACAATAAACAACGTATTTTTTAGGATATATGAGGTTACTTACCGTACTTCCATGATTTCGTCGATCATAGAAAGCCCTAGGGCCACACAATTATTCGCGTGATCAGGATCGGGGTCTGACAAACCCGCCACGCAGTAGTAACAGTCGCCCAGGAACTTGATGCGCTGCACCTTGAAGCGAAAAGCAGCCAAATCGAATCTTCCGTAGAGGTCGTGAAGGACCTTCACCAACTTCTCCACCGTCAATGTGGTGGTCAAGTGGGTGTAGTTCACCACATCTGCGTACAAGATAGAGACATCGGGATGGATCTGGATGGCCATGGCACGCTCCAAGGCACTCAAGGAACGAATTCCGACGCCGCGCTTGGTCAGGATAATCCGGTTTTGAATATCCTTTTGCAAGGGCTTCGAGATCTGCGGCGGCAGGATGGAGTCCAGCAACTGCTTCTCCTGGATTCGGGCGTTGCGCAGCCAGAGCTCCTCCTTGATGTACTGGTGCCGGTCCAGGAAGGAGGAGCGCACTATAGTGTCGTTTATCACGCGGTAGAATATGCCCACCAGATTGAGGCACAGATAGTGCACCAAGTCCACGGACATTCCGCCGGTAGAAAACAGCTGGGACACAAATTGGATGAACCCGTCGGACAGGAATTGCACGTAGTAGATAATGTACAGGAGTGACACTAGCATTGCAAGCAGGACTGCACCGCTCAAGAAGTGGATCGGCAGGAAGATGTATATCATGTATACGATGTAGGTGTCGTAGAACGTCCCCAGCTGCCAGTTGTGAACGTAGTGGTGGTAAATAGATTCAGTTAGATCTGTTGGGAACATTACTAATATGTGGAATTGGAGATAGACGATTTAGGCTTACCAGCGAATACCAAAATAAGGGAGGCAACCGTCGAGCTGCAAAACATATACCAAGTGTGTTTCGCAATAAAGCCATCGCAGAAATTAACACTCAGTACTAGTAAAAGAACAAAGGAACTTCCTATGGTGAGGGACACATCAAACTGGACAACCGATCGGCGCTTAAAAAGTAAATATTATTTTTATAACAAGGAAGAACGCTATAGTCGAGTACCTCGACTATCAGATACCCGTTACTCAGCTAAAAGGACCAAAGGAAAATGGAGATATGCAGCAAAGCGAGGTTGAAATGCGCCACCTACCGGCGGTAGACAGATTTAAGCGTTGTGGGCGTTAGAGTGGGCGTGGCAAAGTTTTTTTTGGATCAATCGATAGGTATTGACAAGACCAATACATTTCAGTTAAAATTTTGTATCTAGCATGAATATTGTGGGCGCCACAGGCTTGGGCGGTTTGTGGGCGTTAGAGTGGGCGTGGCATATTCGCGTGACAAACCTGCGCTGCGCTCAAGCCTACGGAATCTAAATCTGAATTCCCATTTCTCTATCTTTGATATTTTCCGAGATATCTGCGTTCATATTTACGATTTTTTGAAGTTTGTGGGCGGTTTGTGGGCGTTCAAGTGGGCGTGGCAAACTTTTTTTGGGTCAATCGATAGGTATTGATGAGAACAATACATTTCAGTTAAAATTTTTATTCTAGCATGAAAACTGTAGGAGCCTCAGTTTTGGGCGGTTTGTGGGCGTTAGAGTGGGCGTGGCACTCTGCTGAAACAAACTTGCGCTGCGTAAGAAGCTCAGGAATCTGCACGCCTAATCTCAATAGCCTAGCTCTTATAGTTTCCAAGATCTCAGCGTTCATCCGGACAGACGGACAGACGGACAGACGGACAGACGGACAGACGGACAGACGGACAGACGGACAGACGGACATGGCTAGATCGACTCGGCTAGTGATCCTGATCAAGAATATATATACTTTATGGGGTCGGAAACGCTTCCTTCTGCCTGTTACATACTTTCCGACGAATCTAGTATACCCTTTTACTCTACGAGTAACGGGTATAAAAATAGATCACCTCTTCCAAGCGAAAAAACAAAAAACAAGAAAGAAAGCTAGCTTCGGCAAGCCGTTGTTTGTTCAGAGCTTTCCAATTCCAAACTAAAAACTAATTACAGAAATATTAAAACAATAAGGGAGGCAACCGTCCAGGTCTTTCGGATTTTTTAAAATTTAGTTATAAGTTCTGAAATATTAAAAGAATTATATTCCCAAAATTAAAAGTTAATATGCCAACAAACACTAAAGTTATATTTTTTTTTTTTACATTTTTTAAAAATTATTTTTATATCTTTCCTATCCGGCTGGTTCCGACTTATATACTACCTGCAATATAAATAAGACTTTTGGGAAGATTTTATCCCGATAGCTTTATAACTGAGAGACTAGCTTGCGTAGAAACGGACAGACGGACATGGCTAGATCGACTCGTCTAGTGATGCTGATCAAGAATATATATACTTTATGAGGTCCGCAACGTCTCCTTCACTGAAATCATTATATAGGCTATTAAAACACTTTAGAAGAGTCCCTCGACTATCAGATATTCGTTAGATAGTTAATCAATATTAAAACAAGAGAAAAGTAAAAGTAACTAACAGATACCCGATACTCAGTTAAAGGGAGAGTGGGGCAGATGGAAATTGCAAACAATTTACAACTAGTGGCGATTTCATACTTTGCTTTCACTTTTTAGTGAATGATCCGGCTTAAACGATTTTTGTACTTATCTTGGCAAGTGATCATGATGATGAATATAAATTTAACTATACTTTACGGCTCGCGAACCGTAACATTTTTATGAGTTTAGGATCCGTGGATCCGCTCATGTAAGACTTCTTTTTAATGTTCTTTATTTATTGTACACTGTAGCTGAAAGTTAAAACTTTGGGTAAAGGGAGTAATCGACCATAGTTGCTGGGACTTTCGGTCGGAATAAATTGATATTTACAGGTTTACTTAATAACTAGTACTTACAAGTGAATGGAAAGAGATAGAGATCGACCATTTAAATTAGTTGGAGCAGGTTAGCTGATTTTAAAAAGATTTGCTGCAGTTTTTAAAATGAATGGATAATTTAAAGGTCAGTGGACGCTGTGGTCTCGGAAACTATAAGAGCTGGAAGGTTAAGATTTCCGACTTAGATTCCTTATCTTCGTAACATGCCACGGACAATCGAGATACTAGACCTACATCCATGTTTGTATGAACAGTGCTCTCCCCAAAAAATGGTTTTTGGACAGCGCTCACAATTTCAGAACCATTGTTCATAAGCTGACCCCAAACCGTTCAGTGCTGGACATTTTTCAGTGACGCGTTTATAATTTCATCGAAACGTTTATGGACTGACCCCGCGGCGTTCGTTTTTAATTTAATCGGATTGATCGCAAAACGTAAAAAAATATTCTTGATTTTTTTGATCTTTTTTTCTGGGTGCATAATCGCAAATTAGGAAAGTAAAATGTATATATATTTTTAAAATTTTCCATAATTTGTATAATATAATTATCAGAAATCAACAAAGCAGTAAAAAAATTTGGTTTTTTGAGTTACATTTTGAATTTCAATATAAAATGGCTACAGTTTCAAAGGAATTCCATTTCAGGTAACTTACCTCAATGGTTGTTAACAGCAGCGTACAATACACCGTCGTGACGAAAATATGCAGGACAAAGAAAGAGAATAGGTAACTCTTCCAAAGGCGTATTCGATACAATCGCAACTCCTTTTCTAAGCCCAACTCTGCACATTTGGCCTTAAGATTGAATTTATATTAATTGCAAAGAATCTACAAATTAAATACAATTTACCTTCAGGTAACCGGGTTCCCACATGCGTTCCCGCGCGTAGTTAAGCTGGCACTTTCCTCCAGACAAAGGCATTTTGATATTTTAGTCGCAAACTGCTCTACTTTGTCAAGTTGAATGTCAACCCAATGTCTACTATAGCTAAAGCAAGAGAAAACGCTATAGTCGAGTGTGTCGACTACCAGCTAGCCCGTTACTCAGCTTTTAAATTGAACATTGATTAAGCTTTATTAACCTAAATATGACCGCCTTAAAATTGGAAGATACTTGGAAGATTATTGGGGTGGCAAACAAATTTAGAAAAAAAGACAAGTTCTAATTATTTATTATTTAAGCACTCTGCTCTCTCTTAGCGCTCGCAGCGCTTTTCGATATCATTTTTCTGTACCTGCTTATGTTTCTGGTAGCGCCACGAAAGAGAGAGCAATACAAACATGGAAGAACGCTATAGTCGAGTACCTCGACTATCAGATACCTGTTACCCGATTTTTTTTAGCATGAAAATTGTTGGCGCCACAGGCTTAGGCGGTTCGTGGGCGTTAGAGCATGGCAAACTTTTTTTTGGATCAATCGATAGGTTTTGACGAGACTAATACAATTCAGTTAGGAACCACAGTTTTGGGCTTGTGGCTTGGCACCCTGCTGAAACAAACTTGCGCTGCGCAAAAAGCTCAGAAATCTGCATGCCAAATCCCAATAGCCTAGCTCTATTAGTTTCCGAGATCTCAGCCTTCATACGGACCGATGGACATGGCTAGATCGACTCAGCTAGTGATCCTGATCAAGAATATATATACTTTATGGAAACGCTTCTTTCTGCCTGTTACATACTTTCCGACGAATCTAGTATACCCTTTTACTCTACGAGTAACGGGTATAAAAATATATACTAATGTAATGTTGCTAAACATAAACAATCCCAGTCGTAAATGACAGCATTCCAGCACGGAACGTGTTTTAAAAAAACATAGTTATGGGTCGCACCTTTTTTACGCAAAACAGCACGCATGCAAATTTTCCAAGGCAAATGTGCGTGCTGGGTGCATTCTATTGCGGTGCCATCTAGAAGTGTTTCAGAATAATGCATCCAGAAGCATGCCCAAACACCCGTTTCGGGAACGTATTCCGAAACAAATAGTTCTGGGTCGTATCTTTTTCACGCAAAACAGCACGCATGCAAATTTAACTAGCAAATGTGCGTGCTGGAGGCAGTCTTTTGGGTGACATCTGGGTGTATTTCAATATAGTGTATCCAGAAGCATGCCCAAACGGGATTTCGGGAACGTAAAAATAGTTCTGGATCGTATCTTTTTCACGCAAAACAGCACGCATGCAAATTTAACTAGCAAATGTGCGTGCTGGGGGCAGTCTTTTGGGTGCCATCTGGGTGCCTTTCAATATAGTGCATCCAGGTGTATTTTAGAGGGAATGTAAAAAAACCAAACTCAAACCCGAAGGTTGCCGATGCCCATTTTTTTACAATCGTCTTTTTTCGGTACTGTTCTCTTGACAAACAAATAATAAAGACAAAAGGGAATATTCAAGGAAGCGCGCGTTTTTTCTTATCTCTTGCATTTCTCGTCAGTTGCATTTTTAGTTCTGAAAAGTGAAATTCGTGCCTCGTGTTTTGAAAAAGTTTGTTGCTTTCTGCCACCAAATTTACATCAATATTTTCACAGGTAAGCAAAGTGTAGATAATTTAGTTCAATATGAGCACAACACAGTTCAATATGAACATAACAGAGTACATGTACATTGAACATTCAAACTAAAAACAAATTAAATTAATAAAATAATAATTATTTGAATGTAAATCGTACAAACAACAGTGTTAATGTGACAAAATAAATATATTGTATATTTGTAATATATATACACATGTTTCAAAATATATAATATTAAATTTCCTTTATATCTTTCAGAATCGCAAGAAATGAATGGGCACACCAAGGACTGAACTGCGTAAATGATAAAAGTACATCAACAAGAAGGAAGCAGCAAAGCCCGTACAGAAGGAGAGTGACTCCGATCAAAAATTAGTTGAGTTCTTGAATATTGAAATAAAAAAAAATATGAAATTGAAATCCAGTCTTATGTATTCCGGGGGAAAACTTCCAGATATTTGATTTTTGAATGCTTCTAGGTGCATTCCTGGGTACATGTTACAGGTGCATTAAAAAAGAGTACACCCAGAAGGAGTTTAGTATGTTGCTTCCAGGTGCATTAAAAAAGAATACACCCAGAATGTGTTTAGTATGTTGCTTCCAGGTGCATTAAAAAAGAATACACCCAGAAGGTGTTTAGTATGTTGCTTCCAGGTGCATTAAGAAAGAGTACACCCAGAATGTGTTTAGTTTGTTACTTCCAGGTGCATTCCAGATATATGCTTCCAGAAGCATGCAACGGGTGCATTCTTTTTTGTCCCGCACCCGTGTAAAAAGAATGGACAGACTCATCACTTCCGGAACACCTTTTTGATGCCATTTCATAATGAAAGAACGCATGCTGGAATGGTGTCATTTACGACTGGGCATGCGTTCTTTCATTATGAAATGGCATCAAAAAGGTGTTCCGGAAGTGATGAGTCTGTCCATTCTTTTTACACGGGTGCGGGACAAAAAAGAATGCACCCGTTGCATGCTTCTGGAAGCATATATCTGGAATGCACCTGGAAGTAACAAACTAAACACATTCTGGGTGTACTCTTTTTTAATGCACTCTTGTACAAACTATTTCTATTTGGGAGAAGGTTTAGGGAAGTTTAGGGAAGGGATTTACCAGATCGCAATCTAGCCTGCTTTGCACAGCAATATAAAAGCCTGCAGAAAGCACAAAGCTGTCATATCCAACGGCGTAGATTTCCTACAATATCCTCATTCCTTGATGGGGCTTACTCCCTAGGAAGAATGAGTGATTTGACATCGCCTTCCAAATGCAGCTGTTGGGATTCCAAGTTTAAATAAATAAATAAGCGTTATTTTGTATTCAATAATAGTTATGTTTATTTAGCAGAGCACAACCAACTACAGCTTACGAGATCAGAAATAAAGAATGGATTGACCGTGTGTTTTACGCTTTAGTGCTACCAGAGATCAATATCATTGTAATGCTATTTTTTGAATATTCTAAATTATAATGGGGCTATTCTTAGACACATTCAAATTTGATTATTAAGTCGATAGGTTATGATGGTCAGGGACGACATGTCGACGAGGGACGTGAGAGGAGAGAGAGACCGAACTCATCTCTTTAAATTACCACAAAGTTATCGAAATAATTCACTTTTTTGTAGAGCTGTTAAAACATCGATAGTGCCCCTACACGATGTTTTCGATAGTGATAGTCCAAACCATCGATATTTTCGATAGTATCAATCGAATTATTATTTAATTTTTTATTTCGTATTTTAAGCCTATTTGCTTTCAATTTTTTTAATTGCGAGGTATGAATACAGCTGCGACAAAAACCATACAATGTATTAAACTAATAAACACACATAAAAACAAATAGGTTAAAAATTTAAAAGATTTTGATTATAATAATTACTTATATTTTTTTTTTATTCATAAGTTAGAAAACTTAAAAATTCTCGTATGCTTTAAAAAGTCGTTATAAGCCATTATCGTTTGCCTTCTGATGCTAAAATCGAGAACATTAAAACTATTAATGAAAAACCAAGCACATTTCATAAACATGTTTTTTTTATTGATTATAATTATAAGCGAAAACATGATTATAAATTAAAGTTAAGAACCAGTTAAGATAATAATGATTATAATGAAATTAACAAAAGAGAGATCATCCGTTCCTCGGGAATTACATGATATTGATATAGTTGATTATAAATTAAATAAAGTTAAGAACTACTTGAGATTATAATGAATATAATGAGATTAACAAAAGAGAGATCATCGTTCCTCGGGAATTGTTGTTGATTACGAATTAAACAAAGAAAACGTTTGATAAAAAATAAAATAACAAGTTTAGATAATCCATTCTTTGGAAAACTGCTCTTAATGACTTTGTACCACAAAAAATTTAATCCAGCAGCCACTGATTTTTGTTAAGCATAAGGAGCGTGTTTAAATGCTTTGGCTTCAAAGAAGTTCGTCTATCCGATATAATTTGACCGGCTCTACTAAACATCCTCTCCGATTCGGTAGATGAAGCCGGGATGCAGAGGTACCGCTTGACGACTTCAGCCAAGCTTGGGTATTCCAAGAAATGAGTCTATAGATAAGAAAACGGATACATATGTATATAATTTTTAAACATTTTATATAATTTGAAAAATATTGTTTTTATTAATTACCTTCCAATACGTACGAGGATCCAGAGACTGCATAGAGTAAGGTTTCTCTGTGTACTGCACCCAAAAAAAAAATCGCCCTTAAATCAAGAAATTCGCCCTTAAATCAAGAAAATCGCCTATGATTTTGAGCCAACGGCGACTCGCCTTTATTTTAAGTAAATAATTTTCTTGAATTTATGGTTTGCCATTTCTGGAAATAATGACAAATTTTTCTTAAATGTATGGTAAATAACCTTAAAATTAAGGAAAATTTTCTTAAAATATGAAAAAAAATATTTATTTTGTAAGATTACCTTTTTCTACATTTGAGGAATTTGGTTGGTTTTGTATACCAATTTTGGATTTTAAATGGATAAAACCGTTTCTAATTTTAAAGGCAATTATTACATGGAAATATAGTCTATACATTTTTATACTTACCTGTATTTATGTAAGATTTATATTTTATAAATACTTTTTATAAACATATAAATAACAAATGGAAAAATCCTTACCTCAGACAACCCCGGCATGAACTCGAACCCGCAACTGCTCACACCATAGCCAGACGTCTTAACCATTCGGCCACGCGTGCTTCTTGTCATACAATGACTAAAGAGGGCTATGGTGCTTTTGGTCCAGCTTTACGCATACCAATAACGTTTATTCTAATCTAAACTCTTTTAACAACCGTTTAAACAATTTGGTAAATAGAAAAGTGAAACTAATAAGAATAAAAATTAAATAAATTTAAAAAAAAAAAGAAAAATAAATAAACAAAGGGTAGACTTGCCGTGGCGTGGGCTCGAACCAGGTACTTTTGTACGATTATTTATTGACCGGACGTCTTTACCAGCTAGACCACCATCAAAATGTATAAAAAAAAGTCACTTTTTCCTTAAAATATGGGTATTTCTTTACTAAATTTAAGTAAGAATTAACCATTATTTCAAGAAAAAAAATCAAGAAAAATTCGCCATTAGTTAAAGAAAAATTTTTATTCTTCCTCTTCTTCTTTACAAAGAAAAAAAAAATATGGCGTAATTCCGTAAATTTTAGAAACTTTTTCTATAATCAAGAAAATATTTCTTAATTCAAGAAAATATTTCTTAATTCAATGGCGTTTTAAAATCACGGGCGAATTTCTAATATTTATGGTGATTTTTTTTTTTGAGTGTGCCTAAGTGCCAAGATTGAGTCCACCCTCTTGTTTTTGATTTTAGTTTGACATTTTTCTTGAACGTACCCAATTAGGGACAATCCGTCGACCTCTATTTGTGATTGTTCTTCTGGCTCTACTTCGATTGTAGGAGAAATTGTTAGCTCATCCTCTAACGCCTTCATGGCCTCCGCGGCGTTGAAAGGACTTCTAAAGGCCTCCTTCTTAAATCTCGGATCCAACATAGTGGCAATCCTAGTTACCGTCCTTTTCTCGAACTGAAACAATCGAGCTTCAACTCCTTTCTTTAATAATTCACAGACTTCAAGTCCTTCTGTGGTTTGCAATTTGGTTGTAATTTGTTCTAGGTTTAAGTACAATCCGCACGCCACCGGTATTATTAAAGAAATTGTCACCTTTGTATCGCCAGAGACATAATGCGTAGCATCGTCAAAAGTTTTTAAAAGCTCGCAAATGTCAGTCAGCAGGTTTATTTCATCTGCATTTAACATCTGCTCCGACTTCGGAGTATTTAACAGAACTGAGCTGATTTCATTTTTCAGTTGCAAAAATCTTTTCAGCATATTGAACGCGCTGTTCCAGCGGGTTGGCACTTCTTGAATTAGGCTATATGGATTATCACCTTGAGCCGTCTTTAATTTGGCATAAGCAGTGGCGCTACTTTTAAAATACGTCACAATTGCTTTGCACTTACCAAGTGCCGACTTGACAAGCGATGAGGACAAAACATCTTGTACAACAACAACTGTCCATTTTTCACTTTTCATAAATTTTTCGTTTTTTCTGGAACCACGCTTCTGCGTTGCAGAATCTGCAACTAGTGATGTTAAATAAACCCGATAGATCGATGGTGGAAAAAAAAGTCGAGGTATCGCGCAGCCCAGCCACTATCGATACTATCGATATTACTATCGATGTTTTTACAGCTCTACTTTTTTGTATATGGTAGAACTGTGCAGTGTGTTTAATGTGTGACAACGAAGACGACAAAAATTGGAGGAATTGCTCCAGGAATTCAACCTTATAAAAGCCCTTCCATATTTACAGCGTAAGTAAAATGATTTTTTTTACGATTTGAGTTAGTGTTGTGTTTTTCTTAAGAAAACGAAATCGGTTATGTGTTGTAACAACTGATTTTATACATACATATGTACACAAACATAAACGTAACGTAACGTAAACTAATAATTATTAGCTTATAAGCTAATGTGTGAAATAATTAAGTAAATTGGATGCTATTAACAAACACAGATTTCTATGCACATAAAGTGGCGGACAAAAGTCTACGAACGACACCCTTTTTTGGAGTTTATAAGATATATTATTGATTTACGAAACAAAGTTAATATTTTGTTGGACCACCATGGCCATCAATAACTGCCTGTAATCATCTGGCCGTTGAAGCAGCCAAATTTTTCAGCTCTTCACTTGTTGTTTTGGCCCACTCCTCTTGGACCCTCTTTAAGCATGGGAGCACTACTTATGCCGAGTTTTCGAATTTGTCGTTCCAATATTTCCCATACGTGCTCTATAATAATTATATCCGGGCTTTGTGGTGGTGAAATAAAAATCATTTCTTGTTTTAGGTGCCGGGGTTTCTTACGAGTTCCTTCAATACATAAATGACGATGAAATTAAAAAGGCCATCCCACCGATTAGACTCCGCGTGCTCTTCAGGGTCAGGTTGACGGAGTGGAAGAAAGCAAAGGAAAACAAGAAAGAACGCTATAGTCGAGTACCTCAACTATCAGATACCCGTTACTCAGCTAAAGGGACCAAAGGGAAATGGAGATAAGCAAGCAGTAAAGCGAGGTTGAAATGCGCCACCTACCGGCGGTAGACAGACTTAAGCGTTATGGGCGTTAGAGTGGGCGTGGCAACTTTTTTTTTGGATCAATCGATAGGTATTGACGAGAACAATACAGTTCAGTTAAAATTTTGTATCTAGCATGTGGGCGCCACAGGCTTGGGCGGCTTGTGGGCGTTAGAGTGGGCTTGGCATACTCAAATAACAAACTTGCGCTGCGTAATCTAAATCTACGGAATCTAAATCTTAAATCCCAATTCTCTATTTTTGATAGTTTCCGAGATATCCTCGTTCATACTTACGATTTTTTGAAGTTTGTGGGCGGTTTGTGGGCGTTCAAGTGGGCGTGGCACTCTACTGAAACAAACTTGCGCTGCGTAAGAAGCTCAGGAATCTGCACGCCAAATCTCAATAGCCTAGCTCTCATAGTTTCCGACGGACAGACGGACATGGCTAGATCGACTCGGCTAGTGATCCTGATCAAGAATATATATACTTTATGGGGTCGGAAACGCTTCCTTCTGCATGTTACATACTTTCCGACGAATCTAGTATACCCTTTTACTCTACGAGTAACGGGTATAAAAATGTAGATATTTTAAGTAACATTTTTCTCTACAATAATCTTACAGTCTCAAGTGCCGATCGCAGTTCCAGTTAAGGAAAAAGTATCGAGTGAATTTTTATATGAAACCACCAATAATGTGCTGAAAAAGGTAATCTCATCTTGTTCAAATTAATTTTTTCCGAAAAAAATTATGTAATATTAGCTAACAAAAAATTTCATATATGTTATAGAGCTTGCTTTCCTTACTACAATGGTCTGAAATTGGCCGCGATTTACTGAACAGTAGAGTGTTGACGGAAAATCAAAGGAATTTTTTAATAAACATAATTATAGAAGAGATTTACCGCAACAATATTGTTGTTCAATCCGCAGATTTTTCGAAGTTGTTGGACGAGTTTTAATTGTGATAAAATATAAGTAGGGTAAAATTCTTATTTAAGATCGTACGTTGTAAAAAATCCCTCAAAAAACTACATTTATAATTTGTCCGACTTTGTAACGCGCCCCCCCCATGTATATGGACTTAAAGCCGTAAGGCTAAAATATAAAACAATTTAAATAATTTAGCATTTGAATTAAGAATGGATTCTGGGAGCGAGATCAATGCGATGTTGAAACCGAGAACGGCTCTTCTCGAAATCGAGATCGACCGTTCTCAAAAGCCCGTTCGCAAACCGAGAAGACTTCGATGACGATTCCATAATTTTTAGTTGAATCGATCTTGGCTCACAGAAGCCGAAGAGCTAAGTCCTGGCGGACAAGAAATTTTGAAAATAACCAGACACACAATGTAGAAATTCCGAGAATTACAATGGCTCCAGGTAAGGGCCACAGGCCTCTCGACGTAATTCTCTATGCTGACTATGAAGAATTAGCGCTCCCAAGAATATATTATATATTGGCGTCAAAAACCATGTTCAGAAAGTAATACAACCATAGTTAGGTCTGAACTTAGAAACGTAGATAGAAGAGGTTGTAGCACCGACATATTATTCAATTATAACAAGTTGGAATTGATTGACATTCGATACAATATTTAAATTTGCTTACGTAAGAGCTGCTTAAGATTTTATGGGCAACTTAATTAGCCATGATAATGGCCATGATATTCGTACGTCTCCTGCTCACTGGGAAGATGAGAAGAAGAAAGTCATGGCTATGATTCGCCAGTTTGATTTGCCAACTTTTTTTATAACTCTGTCGACCGCTGAAACTAGGTGGCCAGAGCTGATAGTACTGCTCAAGCGCAATGAAGATAGGATTGAAATAAATGATGAAGCTTTTAATATACAATTTAGGGAAAAGGCGCGCCTGACTTGGACAGACCCAGTGACGTGTGCTAGATATTTTAATTAAAAATATAGGGAAGTTCTTGAATTAATGAAGAAACCTGGGGGTATCTTTGGAATTAATTTTGTTACTACCTATTTTTGGCGAGTTGGGTTTTAACAGAGAGGTTCACCTCATATTCACGGTATGTTTTGGCTGAAAGACGCCCCGGAAGTGGATTTCAACAATGAAGAATCTATGTCTAGTGTAACAGCCTTCATTGATCAGGTTGTAACTGTGGATGTTACCAACACAGATTTGGCTCCGTATGTTTAAAACCAAAAGCATAAGCACGGGCACTGGTGTCTTAAAAAGGTGCGCGGACAATCTGCTTGTCGATTCGGATTCCATATCCTTCAATACCCCAAGCGGAAATGTTGAAGTCACTTCCTGAAGGAACTCAAAACTTTTCTCTTCACCACGAAAACCTTAAAAATATTCGTAGCTTTTTGCTTCGCGAGCAATCAGATGATTTGATTAGCCATCTTGGCATATATGAAAATTTTCTTTCTCATGATCAGTTACGAACCACAGATTTTTCTGAAGAGAACATTTGAAGAAATTCAAGTTAATGCTAATAATAAACACATTCTTTCTATGCACTCGATATGGATATCCAGTTAATTATGGACCCTTAATTTGGACAAATCCCAAAGGGGTATTTCGAAGTTAATGCGAGAAGCAGCTAATGACATTCGAGGAAACAATTCAAACAATCGTCAAAAGCTACAGTATCTTGGTCACAAATTTATTTCGGACACTCAGATCTCTGCTTAGGAGGTCGTATATTGTTGTCTGGGATCGGCGTTGTCAGGACTAGCAATAAATGCCTTCATATGAACACCTTCCCTCCAGAACAACGAGTTCGTATGCTTAGACCTACAAGCGTCCTGCAAAATGTGCCTCAGAGTACCACTGACATCTTTCAGAAAGGTTTGCTGGAAAGATACGAACAAAGACCAGATTCTTATGAAGGCCTATGTTTAGCCGATTTTGCTGCACACTATGTGTTTTCAAAAAGCCGTGCAAGAACTCGTCAAGGGGCAAATAGTGACAATGAAGCTGAAGCTGCGCGCGTCGCAACGGTTGTGGTTTTATTAGAGAAGGAATAGACAGAGTGTTATTAGGTATAGCCCCTTCAATGTTAATATAGACCAGTGGTCGGCACACACATACCATCACAGTTTGCCTTGCATTAGTGTAAGTGTAAAAAACACGAAGTTGGCGCGCAGCGCTCTGACGCCTGACGTTTCTCTGTTTTGCACTGAAATTCTCTGCCGCAGAAGCAAAAAAACACGCCGAAGCTGAGAAAAAAAAGACCCGAAGACTCATGCCGAAGTCATACGAACATCTACGTTATACGTGAGCGAGCAGAGGATGGGCAGAACACTATCCTATGCTCACTAGATAGGCCGCTGCCGACCACTGATATAGACAGACATAATTATTTCAGAGCATTAGTTACGCTTTATTCTCCGTGGAGAGACGAACAGGCAGATTTAATACAGATAAATTGTGAGGAGTTTTACCAAGGGAATGAAAGGCTATTAAAGCCAATTTTGATAGATTTAATGCCATATAACGTTTGGAAGACACGCATAGAAGGGCCATGGAAGTAGAGGATAATATTGAGGAAAATATAGATAAGGAGGCCGCAGTTAATGAGGAGTTTAGGGCCCTGGCTTTTCCGGAAATATCTTCTCAAATAAATGTTTTAAACTTAAACCTTGTTCAAGAAATTGACCCGGATAGCAATATCTGGATAATAAAGCTCCCACCAATTATTCCCCCTGAAAACTTAGAAACTTTAGTTAGACCCTATGATTTGAAGCAAAAAACCTTTTTAACGCATGTTTTGTATAATGCAAGAAGAAATGCTAGTTTTTATGAGTTCGTTGGAGGCGGAGCAGGTGTCGGCAAGAGTAGACTTATTTACACGCTATTTCAGTCCCTTTCCAAGGAGTATAATGGTAGAGCAGGATGCGACTCAACTTCTGTTAAAATATTATTGTCTTTATCGACAGGCAAAGTTGCATTTGGTATCGGAGGCCCACACTTCATTCCATATTCTCTCTCCCATAAGCCCCAAATTGTTTAATACCAGGCTTTTTGATAATATGTCAAAATATCGATATTTTTTTTATAAAAATTATATGTTTAAATAGTTACAGGTAGATAATAAAAGCGATATTTGCGATTGCCGTAGTCGGATAACCGCAATCACAAAACCAAATGGATGTTTTTAAAATCGCTTAAAAATATATTTAAAGCTAAACAATACATCCTAGTATAGATTTGTTTTAGTAACATAAGGGAGAAAAAAATGCTTTTACAGCACTGAATCTATTTTTCATTGAAATAAAAAAAATTAAATCAATATTTTTACGAGATATTTAACATTTCTTTGAAATTATTTTTCAATAAAAAAAACAATATTCGAAACAGTATTTTTAAAAACATTCGACAGCCCTATGAAATACCCGGCGTTCTAGATGTATTGATCTTAAAGTATCTACTCATATGGACTCTCCCTTAATATATACTGCACACAGCCGATTAAAATCGCTGTTGAAATTTTTCTTCACATGGAGAGTCGCTGAAGCGAACAGTTGATCGGCACAAGCAAACCGAATCCGAAGGGAGATAATTCAATTTATGATCAACTTATGTTAATTTGTATTTTTATACCGCACCACCAGCACACAACTTCACTTCGGTTGAGTTATAGCCAGAAAGAGAAAGAAGCCAACTAACAGTGTGGCCATCGTATTCGGTTACAAATAATAACTTAAGTACTAAAACGATAAATACTGGAATGAAATTTTTGTATAGGAATAGGGGTATTCCAACAAGAGAGGACGAGAAAATTCAGTTGCTCCGAAAAAAAATGCAAAACAACGATAAAAAACTCAATACAATTTGTACGCCAGTTTGTGTAAAGATTTCAGCTCCAAATATTTATTTTATTGCTATTAGCAGTGGATGAGATTTCCATTTAGGCAAGTTTTCTGAAAATTAAAGAGGGACTTTCGTAGGCCAACAGTAACGCCACTAGAATTTTCACAACTAAGAACCGTTTGGACCCTTTTAAGTATTTATAACACCTTCCTTGCATACGGTTCTTTGAATATATCCATTTATATTTCCATTTTGAGGGGTGGATGAGGCTTCAAATGGCCTTTTCTTTAGATAAATAATGTATGTTTTGGTGCGACAGGTGCCAGGTCTTGCCAGAAAGGACATAAGCTGGAGGTTGGTCTATTCTTCAAAAGAGAGCATAGCAATACTTGATTTCAAAATGAGAACAATTTCTCAGTTCCGAGCCGTTGGAAGGCTACTCGGTCCAAAAACAAATTGCTTATAACGGCGCGACATTAGTCTAACTGCACATTCTTAAAAAAATATCGAAACACCAAATACAAAAATTACTTAAGCTCGAAAAAATACTGAATAAATACACTGAAATACTGAATCGATTTGCGTGTGCGGTCCCACTTTCCGCTGAAGCAAGTTGTTACAACTTTCCCCATCTTTTTCAACCACATCCATTTCAGCAAAGGCATGCAGAGGGCTGCCTTTTATCATAATACGGAAAGCTTGTACTGCTACATTAGCGATGTATGTTCCGATCATCTAATGCTTAAGTCTTTTCGTTGAGTCGTCCATAAACTCAAATGAAGCATAGATATTCCTGGCCTTTCCACAGGAGTGCGACTAGATTGCCAGTCAGTCGCTAGCGGAGCTCGGGCAAAAAGAGGCATTCTCGTAGTCATTCAAAGCTAACATTTCAAGTGGTCTTATTGACATATTGTACAAATTTAGCCTTTCGTATTTGAGTTTGCCATCTTTATGTACCGGCCTTTAGGGAGTGTTGTTATATATAAAATTCGGACTTATCTGCTGATAAAGTTTGAATCAAGTTTAAGGATTTATTCCAGCGGTTTACCTTTTTTTTAACTAGTAATTGTTTAGTGTAAGAAGATTTTAATCTGTGCCTTCACTTCATCTCTGGCTGCTGTAGAACTTTCAATTTTTTTAGTATATGCAAAAGGTTTTAGTTCAATGCTAGATTTGGATTCGTCTTCAACCAATTGCGATACGCACATTGATTGAGCGTTTTCAAATATTTTCGATAATAGGGCCACTGCGTGCACATTTGACACCACGAATAGCTACCACAGTGCCATATTAGTTAGCGTTAGGGAGGTAAGTGGGTAGGTTGTAAATATTTAAATATAATATTAATTGTATACATATACATCAACAATTATAGATATAATTAGTAATAAGGTAATTTAACATAATTATTTCTAATTAAAACAAGGAAGAACGCTATAGTCGAGTACCTCGACTATCAGATACCCGTTACTCAGCTAAAGGGACCAAAGGAAAATGGAGATATGCAAGCAGCAAATGCGCCACCTACCGGCGGTAGACAGATTTAAGCGTTGTGGGCGTTAGAGTGGGCGTGGCAAAGTTTTTTTCAATCAATCGATAGGTATTGACAAGACCAATACATTGCAGTTTAAATTTTTTATCTAGCATGAAAATTGTGTGCGCCACAGGCTTGGGCGGTTTGTGGGCGTTAGATTGCGTAATTAATATAATATTTATTTTATATAGTTATCATTTATAATTAAAATTATTATATATCATATATTTTTAGTTTTTTATTTTGGGTAGATTTATTTAATTAATATATATATATTATAATAATTTAAATATTATTTAGATAATATAATTTAAATTTATATTTTATTATTATAATTAATTAAATTTAATATATTATAATTATTTTATATTTATATTTATTTAATATATATTATATTAATTATATATTTTGTTTTATATAGTGATAATAATTATTAAATATATTATTAATTTTTATTTTCTTAACATATTTATAATTTTTATTAATACGAACAATCTGCGTGAGAGAACGCGATCCACGTCAACTAACGTCATAGCCATAGTTATTCTAGCATACTAGACTCGTTAAACGAAGTACGAATCTGCAGATCTCGCTAGCAGTTCCGAGCATCCGGACGACAGACGACGGACAGACGGACATGGCTAGATCGACTCGGCTAGTGATCCTGATCAAGAATATATATACTTTATGGGGTCGGAAACGCTTCCTTCTGCCTGTTACATACTTTCCGACGAATCTAGTATACCCTTTTACTCTACGAGTAACGGGTATAAAAATAAATAAGTAGCAGTAAGCTCAATTACTTTTGTATTAACAACAAGGAAGAACGCCATAGTTATTCAGCTAAAGGGACCAAAGGGAAACGGAGATATGCAAGCAGCAAAGCGAGATTGAAATGCGCCACCTACCGGCGGTAGACAGACTTAAGCGTTATGGGCGTTAGAGTGGGCGCGGCAATTTTATTTTTGGATCAATCGATAGGTATTGACGAGACCAATACATTTCAGTTAAAATTTAGCATGAAAATTGTGGGCGCCACAGGCTTGGGAGGTTTGTGGGCGTGGCATATTCGCGTACTAAACTTGCGCTGCGTACAAGGCTACGGAATCTAAATCTGGGAATTCAATTCTCTATCTTTGATAATTTCCGAGATATTCATGTTCATACTTACGATTTTTTTAAGTTTGTGGGCGGTTTGTGGACGTGGCAAACTTTTTTTTTGGTTAATCGATAGGTATTGACGAGAGCAATACATTTCAGTTAAATTTTATTCTAGCATTAAGACTGTAGGAGCCACAGTTTTGGGCGGTTTGTGGGCGTTAGAGTGGGCGTGGCACTCTGCTGAAACAAACTTGCGCTGCGTAAGAAACTCAGGAATCTGCACGCCAAATCTCAATAGCCTAGCTCTTATAGTTTCCGAGATCTCAGCGTTCATCCGGACAGACGGACATGGCTAGATCGACTCGGCTAGTGATCCTGATCAAGAATATATATACTTTATGGGGTCGGAAACGCTTCCTTCTGCCTGTTACATACTTTCCGACGAATCTAGTATACCCTTTTACTCTATAAAAATACCAAAAATAATAATAAGCTAATTTATTTCCTTATTAAAAAAAAAAACACCACACTGGTTTATAAGTTAGCGTTAGTGAGGATGAGTAGGTTGTGTAAATTTGTAAATATTTAAAAAATATTAATTATAATATTGTATAGATAGATAGAAAATCTAAAAATAAAGCAAATAATCAGTAAAAAAATGTTCTCATAGTAAGCTAAAATAATTATTTCTTATTAAAAAACTAAATAGGTAGCAGTAAACTTAATTACTTTTGTATTAAGAAAAGAAACAAAAACCAAAAAAAATGAATTTCCTAATAGTAAGGCTAAAAAGTATATATAAAATTATTTCCAGATTAAAGCAAAAAAACTTATTAGTAGGCTGTAGTAACGAAAAATATATTTGAGTTTTTTCGGTAAGGTATAACACGTATGCCTTCCGTATGGTACTGATATAGAAAAGTTTTGGGAAACGCGGAGTTTTCTAACTTGTTTAAAGTTTGAGATTGTATTTAGACAATTCACGTTAGAAAGCGTACATAGTATTTTAAAATACCTTTTCAACGACATATGGAACAACCCTGTAGTTTTAGTAGATCACAAGTTATGACGTATGCATTTTAGCTGTTTTCCCGCCAAACAAGCGGGTCTTTCTAAAATATGTAGAGCTAAAGTTTCTTATGTTAAGCTGTTTATCATCATTTAAAATTTTCGGGACCCTAAAACAACGTTTTGGGGCCAACCGACAAACAAAATACAATTTTCATTTTGAAAAGTTCCCCAATATCTTGTTTTGCGTATAACTTTTGTGTCATTCGACGCGGCGCATTTATCCCCAACGGTCCCAACATATCATATTTTCTTTATTCCAACTTTTATACTGTTACAGCTCTTTTACCCAAAACCAATTGCTATTTCTAAAATCATAATATTGCGATTGTTCCAAGGTTTATTTCGACTTATTTATCAGAGGCCTAGAAAGAGAAAAGTATATATGGCAGTTGCTGTGATTTGTTTGGGTAACTTAAATCTTTATGACTCAAGTAACTTAAACTAGCTGATTTTCATGTTAGAAGCTTTTAAAATTAACTTCTAAGTAGTTTTATGTTGTCGGCTTATAGTAGTGTGTTTGCCGTAAAATAAGATATTTTAATGCTGAAGCAAGCTTGTAAATGTTTTTAAATTCATCATCTCTGGCAGAAATTTCTTCAAAAAGCCTTCGAACTTTAATTCCGAATGCTATCATATATTATTTTGCGATCGTCACAAACCTTTACCTCGTTAAGAGGTGTTTTTGTTTTTTAATTCCATTTAAAAAGTTTTAATCATTACTGAACTCTTTTGACTCCGGTCCAAACTTTTATTTTGGAACACCATCATGTGTTTCTCATCTAGTAACGTGGAGTCACCTAACATAAGTGAAACAAAAAAGTGTCTATGCTCAACCAGAGACTAAGCTCGATTACCTTTTCGTGTTTTAAGCTGAGACTGAGAAAAAAGATTGAGCATATATTGGGAGCTCTGCTTATAGATTAGGAAATATATTTGCTAAGCGAGAACGGAAGCATCATTTGGGACCATTCTAGTATGGTTAGCAAAACAGTGTTTTTGGACAGCAATCTAAATTTTAGTAAGACACATAAAATCAAAATTCACACTGTATTCGATCTTTCTAATCATAGAAATCTTACTGTGAAAATGTTAGGGGAAACTTCGGGTACATGAACTCCTTTAAAGAGATTGAGTTAATTCAAGTTAATGCTTATAATAAACACATTCTTTCTATGCAAAGGATATGGATATCCAGTTAATTATGGACCCTTAATTTGGACAAATCCCAAAGGGGTATTTCGAAGTTAATGCGAGAAGCAATTCAAACAGTCGTCAAAAGCTACAGTAACTTGGTCACAAATTTATTTCGGACACTCAGATCTCTGCTCAGGAGGTCGTATATTGTTGTCTGGGATCGGCGTTGTCAGAACTAGCAATAAATGCCTTCATATGAACACCTTCACTCCAGAACAACGAGCTCGTATGCTTAGACCTACAAGCGTCCTGCAAAATGTGCCTCAGAGTACCACTGACATCTTTCAGAAAGGTTTGCTGGACAGATACGAACAAAGACCAGATTCTTATGAAGGCCTGTGTTTAGCCGATTTTGCTGCACACTATGAGTTTTCAAAAAGCCGTGCAAGAACTCGTCAAGGTGCCAATAGTGACAATGAAGCTGAAGAAGAAAATTATATTTTAGGAGAAGTTTATTGCGCGCTTCGCGACGGTAGTGGTTTTATTAGAGAAGGAATAGGCTGAGTTTTATTAGGTATAGCCCCTTCAATGTTAATATAGACAGACATAATTATTTCAGAGCATTAGTTATGCTTATTCTCCGTGGAGAGACGAACAGGCAGCTTTAATACAGAGAAATTGTGAGGAGTTTTACCAAGGGAATGAAGATGCTATTAAAGCCAATTTTGATAGATTTAATGCCATAGAACGTTTGGAAGACACGCATAGAAGGACCATGGAAGTAGATGACAATATTGAGGAAAATATAGATAAGGAGGCCGCAGTTTATAAGGAATTTAGGGCCCTGGCATTTCCGGAAATATCTTCTCAAATAAATGTTTTAAGCCTTGTTCAAGAAATTGACCCGGATAGCAATATCCGGATAATGAAGCTCCCACCAATAATTCCCCCAGAAAACTTAGCAACTTTAGTTAGACCCCATAATTTTAAGCAAAAAACCTTTTTAACGCATGTTTTTTATAATGCAAGAAGAAATGCTAGTTTTTATGAGTTCGTTGGAGGCGGAGCAGGTGTCGGCAAGAGTAGACTTATTTCCACGCTATTTCAGTCCCTTTCCAAGGAGTATAAAGGTAGAGCAGGATGCGACTCAACTTCTGTTAAAATATTATTGTCTTTATCCACAGGCAAAATTGCTTTTGGTATCGGAGGCCCACACTTCATTCCATATTCTCTCTCCCTTAAGCCCCAAATTGTTTAATACCAGGCTTGTTGATAATATATCAAAATATAGATATTTTTTTTTATATAAAAATTATATGTTTAAATAGTTACAGGTAGCTAATAAAAGCGATATTTGCGATTGCCGTAGTCGGATAACCGCAATCACAAAACCAAATGGATGTTTTTAAAATCGCTTAAAAATATATTTAAAGCTAAACAATACATCCTAGTATAGATTTGTTTTAGTAACATAAGGGAGAAAAAAATGCTTTTACAGCACTGAATCTATTTTTCATTGAAATAAAAAAAATTAAATCAATATTTTTACGAGATATTTAACATTTCTTTGAAATTATTTTTCAATAAAAAAAACAATATTCGAAACAGTATTTTTAAAAACATTCGACAGCCCTATGAAATACCCGGCGTTCTAGATGTATTGATCTTAAAGTATCTACTCATATGGACTCTCCCTTAATATATACTGCACACAGCCGATTAAAATCGCTGTTGAAATTTTTCTTCACATGGAGAGTCGCTGAAGCGAACAGTTGATCGGCACAAGCAAACCGAATCCGAAGGGAGATAATTCAATTTATGATCAACTTATGTTAATTTGTATTTTTATACCGCACCACCAGCACACAACTTCACTTCGGTAAAGTTATAGCCAGAAAGAGAAAGAAGCCAACTAACAGTGTGGCCATCGTATTCGGTTACAAATAATAACTTAAGTACTAAAACGATAAATACTGGAATGAAATTTTTGTATAGGAATAGGGGTATTCCAACAAGAGAGGACGAGCAAATTCAGTTGCTCCCAAAAAAATGAAAAACAACGATAAAAAACTCAATACAATTTGTACGCCAGTATGTGTAATGATTTCAGCTCCAAATAATTATTTTATTGCTATTAGCAGTGGATGAGATTTCCATTTAGGCAAGTTTTGTGAAAATTATAGAGGGACTTTCGTAGGCCAACAGTAACGCCACTAGAATTTTCACATCTTATAATTGTTTGGACCCTTTTAAGTATTTATAACACCTTCCTTGCATACGGTTCTTTGAATATGTCCATTTTGAGGGGTGGAAGAGGCTTCAAATGGCCTTATCTTTAGATAAATAATGTATGTTTTGGTGCGACAGATGCCAGGTCTTGCCAGGAAGGACATAAGCTGGAGGTTGGTCTATTCTTCAAAAAAGAGCATAGCAATACTTGATTTCAAAATGAGAACAATTTCTCAGTTCCGAGCCGTTGGAAGGCTTATCGGTCCAAAAACGAATTGCTTATAACGGCGCGCCATTACAGTCTAACTGCACATCCTTCTCAAAAAAATACCGAAACACCAAATACAAAAATGACTTAAGCTCGAAAAAATACTGAATAAATACACTGAAATACTGAATCGATATGCGTGTGCGGTCCCATTTTCCGCTCAAGCAAGTTGTTACAACTTTTCCCATCTTTTTCAACCACATCCATTTCAGCGAAGGCATGCAGAGGGCTGCCTTTTATCATAATACGGAAAGCTTGCACTGCTACATTAGCGATGTATGTTCCGATCATCTAATGCTTAAGTCTTTTCGTTGAGGCGTCCACAAACCCAAATAAAGCATATGATATTAATGGGTTTTCCAGTGCGACTAGATTGCCAGTCAGTAGCTAGCGGAGCTCGGACAAAAAAAGCCATGCTCGTATTCATTCAAAGCTAACATTTCAAGTGGTCTTATTGACATAATCTACAAATTTAGCCTTTCGTATTTGAGTTTGGCATCTTTATGTACCGGCCTTTAGAGAGTGTTGTTATTTATAAAATTCGGACTTATCTGCTGATAAAGTTTGAAACAGAGTTTAAGGATTTATTCCAGCGGACTACCTTTTTTATACCCTTGCAGAGGGTATATTGATTTCAGTCAGAAGTTTGCAACGCAGTGAAGGAGACGTTTCCGACCCCATAAAGTATATATATTCTTGATCAGCATGACTAGTCGAGTCGATCTAGCCATGTCCGTCCGTCCGTCTGTCCGTCCGTTTCTACGCAAACTAGTCTCTCAGTTTTAAAGCTATCGGGCTGAAACTTTCCCAAAATTCTTATATCTTTTGCAGGTAGTATATAAGTCGGAACCAGCCGGATCGGACAACTATAGAGCTATAAGATGCTCCCATAGGAATAATCGGAAAAAAAAATTGAAAAAATTATATCATTGGTGTTTTTTAGCATATAACCTCCTAAGCTTGGAAATAACATTTTTTAATTATTTTTGAATTTCGAATTAAATTTTATCGAAACCGAATGACTATTTCATATAGCTGCCATAGGAACGATATGAAAATTGGTGAAAAAATAATATGAAACTAATTATAGCTTCGGTGTTTTTCAACATATAACCTCCTACGCTTGGAAATAACACTTTTTAATTAGTTCTGAATTTCGAATTTAATTTTATCAAACTTGGATAACTGGATAGCTGCCATAGGAACGATCGGAAAATTGGTGGGAAAATAATATGAAACAAATTATAGCTTCCGTGTTTTTTAACATATAACCTCCTTCGCTTGGAAATAACATTTTTTAATTAGTTCTGAATTTGGTATTTAATTTTATCAAAATCGGACGACTATATCATATAGCTGCCATAGGAACGATCGTAAAATTGGTAGGAAAATAATATGAAACAAATTATAGCTTCGGTGTTTTTTGACATATTATCTCATACTATTGGGAATATCATTTTCTGTGTTTTTCAATTTAATAATTATAGCTGCAAGGGTATACAAGCTTCGGCTTGCCGAAGTTAACTTCCTTTCATGTTTTAACTAGAAATTGTTTAGTGTAAGAAGATTTTAATATGTGCCTTCACTACATATCTGGCTGCTGTAGGAGAATTTTCGATTTTTTAGTATATGCAAAAGGATTTAGTTCAATGCTAGATTTGGATTTGTCTTCAACCAATTGCGATACGCACATTAATTGAGCGTTTTCAAATATTTTCGATAATAGGGCCACTGCGTGCACATTTGAGACCACGAATAGCTACCACAGTGCTATATTAGTTAGCGTTAGGGAGGTAAAGTAGGTAGGTTGCAAATATTAAAATATAACTTATTATAATATATATATTTCTTATTAAAAAAATAAATAAGTAGCAGTAAACTCAATTACTTTTGTATTAACAAAACTACCAAAAATATTAATATGCTAATTTATTTCCTTATTAAAAAAAAACACCACCCTGGTACATATATAAGCTAGCGTTAGTGAGGCTGAGTAAGTTGTGTAAATTTGTAAATACTGAAAAAATATTAATTATAATATTGTATAGATAGATAAAAAATCTAAAAATAACGCAAAAAATCAGTAAAAAATGTTCTAATAATAAGGTAAAATAAATATTTCTTATTATAAAACTAAATAGGTAGCAGTAAACTTAATTACTTTTGTATTAACAAAAGAAACAAAAACCAAAAAAATAATAAGGCTAAAAAGTAAAGATAAAGTTATTTCCAGATTAAAGCAAAAAAACGAATTAGTAGGCTGTAGTAACGAAAAATATATTGTAGCAAGCACACACACACACATACATATTCCTAAGCATCTGTCATACATACATACTACGTTAAGTTAGGTCACACTATTATTAAACACACATTAACATCTCTGTTACTCTTAAGAAACACTATGCTTGTCTCACTCCCTCATACTGTATACCCCCAACGCTTGTGAAATAGGCTAAGCCTGTACAAATCTGTGCAATAAAGATCACTTTTGCTGCGACCGCCGAATAAGAAACACCCAGAAAGTGCCGTCTACAATTTCAGAAGTGGGATTACCGCGAAAAAATTTTTTTCTCGCGTCCTTACTGCCTACGAGCATAATAAAGCAAAAGTTATTAAGTCAGTTATTTAAAATAGTTTGTAGTCATGGACCCCATCGCTGCGGACGACTACACAGCATCAGAACTTCGATGTTGGCTGGAAAAACTTGGGTTGCCGAAAAGCGGCACCAAGGCAACACTAGCAGCGCGGTTGAATGGTGTGCACCCCGCAGCCCGAGGAGATTGTCCAGTACTGGACCCCAAGGACATGACCGACATTGAAGCTGGACCCGAGGAAAGGTCAAATACTGCTGAAAATCAAGGAACCGATCAGGACGATGTCGGGGCTACATCGCTGGAAGCCCAAAACAACGAAGAAGCTGACAACAACATGTGCGTTCCAGAAATTTCCATGCAATTGGAATCTCTGAAGCGTCACTTAGAAGTCGTCCAATTGGAAAATGAGTTTCTCAAATTGGAAGTTTCCCGGCGTCAGCCATTGAATAGAGTGACCGCACCTTCGACGAGCAACTTGCCAGAAATCCAGAACAATGTTTCCACACCAAATCAAACCAATGTCACCCTATCGAATTTGGGGAATATTGTTGAAGAGGCTGCCAGACCTAATACAACCATTTTTAACAACAACTCTTTGGTGACCACGGTGAAGGAAATGCTTCCACCTTTTGACGGTGCTGTTAACAGCAAAGTGCCAGTTAACACTTGGATCGCACAGCTCAACGCGATCATAAAAATGTACAAGCTGAGCGAAGACATAACTCGCATGCTGGTTATGTCAAAGTTGAATGACCGAGCTCAAATTTGGTTGTACTCTTCTGAGAACTTTCTGTCCTTGCCAGCCCAGGACCTCTTAACTCAACTCGCAGAGGCTTTTCAGTCAAAAGAGAGCAAGATAATGTCCAGACGCAAGTTCCAGGAGCGAAAGTGGCAACCAGCTGAAGACTTTGCTACGTACTTTAACGACAAGACCCTGTTGGCTGCACACATCAGAATAGACGACGAGGAATTAATCGACAGTATCATCGAAGGAATACCGGATACTCTTCTACGACAACAGGCACACATGCACTGTTTTAATTCGTCTGCCCAGCTGTTGCAGGCATTCTCCAAAGTAACATTGCGGAAACCATCTCTCGCATTTGGACGCCACAAAGACGTTTCTGGAAATCAGCCCGGACCCGCTGTAAGATGCTTCAACTGTAACTCCATGGGTCACTTCGCAGCCGACTGCCGCAAGCCTAAGCGCGCGTACGGCGCTTGCTACGGTTGCGGAAGTTTGGAGCACCTGATATCCCATTGCAACGAGAAGAAGAACGCAACCAAAAATGAATATGTGAGACCGTTTAAAATTTACTTTAATTCACAGTCTAATCAGTGCCTATTCACAGAATGCCTAATCGATTCTGGGAGTCCAATTAGTTTTACGAAGTTATCCTGCGTTGAAAACATTCTAAGAAGTAATATCGTTAACGTTAATGAAAACAACTTGTCGCATTACTTTGGCTTGAACCACAGCCCTTTAGACATATATGGAAAGATATCATGTTTTGTTATTATGAATAAAGTGAAGTTTAATTTTGAATTATTAATTGTGGCAAACGAATCGATGGCATATAGCACTGTTTTAGGAAGAGATTTTATGAACATTTGTAACTTTAAGATTGTCAGGGAAAATGATTGTTCAAATGATAGTTGTACTGATGATCGTTCAAATGATAGTTGTACTGATGATCGTTCAAATGATGATTGTGCTGATGATCGTTTAAATGACAGTGGGGTTGATGATCGTTTAAAGGATATTTTTTCAAAAGATAGTTGTATTGCAAATGATCGCTCAGATAATGGTAATAGTGAGAAGGATAGTAGTTTTAAATTTTATTGCTCAAATGTTGGTCAGACTGGAAACGATTGTGCTACTGATAGCTGTGAGAAAGATGATTGTCTCAATGATAGTATAAAGGTTTATTGTGGTTACAAAGAAACGCAAAGTTATTCGTGTAAAACGATAGAGTCAAGTCAAAATTTAAGTGTCCAACCCAGCGATCATTTCGAGTCAGAAATTATGTCAATTGAATACCCTGATCCAGCCGAAAGCAACCTGTTAAATATTAGCGACAAGTGTGAGTTTACGTTAAAGCCTAGTACTCAGATCGGCTAAGAGTTTCACTAGTCGAAAAATCTTATTCTTCGTAGTGTGACCGAAGTTTTCAAAGTTCACCCGCCATGCATGTGGCATGGTCTTACTGTCAAGCAGCTGGGTTTGTTGACAAACGGAAAACAAATCAATTGGAGCAATTTAAAAAAGAAGAGTCTGCTGGTGCACCAAAAAATTAAAATAAAAATAAATGAAATTTTCAACGAATGTTTTTATTTATTTAAATAAGAAGCTTAAGGCTTCCTTCTCGTCCCACGGATGCTTCGCCATCTTTCCCGCGCCATCTGTAGTCCAGCTCCGAGCTGGCCAATAATGGCTGGTGATGGCTCCTCCAGCTGTCCCTTAGCGGGCGACCTTATTTCCTCCTCCCTATAGAAGCCGGCGCATCCTCTATCTCCGCTCCATCACCAGCTGCCAAGTAGCTGGTGAAGGAGGAGTCCTCAATGGAGAGCTCGTCGGAGATCGAGCGATGTCCCATGTTCCTTCCCACTGGGATTCTCTAGTGGATCTCCACCAGCGCTTCAACTATTCTGCGGATTTGCCCCTGTTGTGGTATTGCTTCCTGTCGGTCAAGTCCCACAACAATGGGCAACAGCTTGGATTAGGCGTCCTTTTTCATCTGCACTGACCTTTAGCCGTTTTGGGTGTTTTTCTTGCATTTTTAATTTTTAAATGCCCCACCGCTTCTGCGCGAACACCGCCAAAGATTAAATTTCTTATTCTTTGGGACGCGGCTAACGGTGTTCATCGAAAATTCACTCGCGAAATCTGGTATTTTTCTGGTATTTCCTTAGCTCATCTGAGTACCGCGCTGAAAAACAGACCCGACGAAAACCTTTAGCCGCCTGTTTGCCTCTCGCTCACTCCTATGGTTAGCTCGCGGTTTTCGTCGATGTGAGTACTAGGCTGAAGAAAAAAACTGATAGATATTTTTGATAAGTTTTATACGAAACCGAAACGGCCAGAGATCCCCTTAGTAAAATGGAAAATGAAACTGAATTTTGATAAAACTAAACCGTTTAATTACCCTCCAAGGCGTTTATCATACGCAGAGAAAAGTCAAGTTCAAAATTTATTAGACGATTACATAAAAAACGGTATTATTAGAGTAAGCGAGTCTGAGTATGCATCACCTATAGTTCTAGTTAAGAAAAAGTCTGGAGAATTAAGAATGTGCGTAGATTACCGAACCCTCAACAAAAACATGCTTAAAGATAACTACCCCACCCCCTTAATAGATGACCTTATTGATAAACTGTCTGAAAAAACTATTTTTATTAAGTTAGACCTCAAAAATGGGTTCTTTCACGTGCACATGCACGAGGATTCAATTAAGTATACCGCTTTTACAACACCTATGGGTCAGTATGAATGGCTTAGAATGCCATTTGGTTTACGAAACGCACCAGCAGTTTTTCAAAGATTTGTAAACAAAATCTTTGCCGATTTGGTTAAAGAAGATAAGGTTCTAATTTATATGGATGACATTTTAATAGCAACGAAAGATAGTAAGATTCATATGGAGATATTAACGGAGGTCTTTAAACGACTGGTAGATAACAAGCTTGAGCTTAGGTTAGACAAGTGTGAGTTCCTTCAAAGAGAAATAAAGTATTTAGGATACATAATATCGGGAGAGGGTATTAAACCTGATTCGAAAGGTATGCAAGCAGTAAAAGATTTTCCTGTACCGACAAAAACGCATGAGGTTCAAAGTTTTCTTGGACTGTGCTCCTATTTCAGACGCTTTGTCAAAGATTTTTCCACAAAAGCAAAGCCTTTGTATGATCTTGTAAGAAAGGACAGAAAGTTCGAATTTGGTGCGAAAGAGTTAGAGTGTTTTGAAATATTAAAAGTAAATCTTTTGAAAGCCCCTATTCTGGCCTTGTACAATCCAAAAGACCCAACAGAGTTACATTGTGATGCTAGCGCCCTAGGTTTTGGTTCAATTTTAATGCAGAAGAAGAAAGATAGTAAGTTTCACCCCGTGTTCTATTTTTCTAAACGCACGACGGATGTGGAGTCGAAGTACCATAGTTTCGAAATAGAAACGCTCGCTGTAGTTTACTCGTTACAACGCTTTAGAATCTATCTTCAAGGAATACATTTTAAAATAGTTACAGATTGTAGTGCTCTTACCCTGGCGTTAAATAAAAAGGAATTATGCCCAAGAATTGCCAGGTGGGCACTTTTTCTTCAAGATTATGACTACACTCTAGAACATAGAGCCGGCAAGCGTATGCAGCATGTCGATGCACTTAGCAGGAACACACACATACTGACAATCGATTCTAATTCATTTGAAGAAAACTTAGTTATATGTCAAAGTAGAGATGAGAAAATCAAAAGTATAGCTAAGAAACTTCAGGAAACAGAATTAAAGGATTATGAGATGCGGAATGGAATAATTTACAAAAAAAAGAATAAGGATGGTCTTTTATTTTATGTGCCAAGCGAAATGGAAAGCCACGTTCTTTTTAGTTACCACGATCAATTAGGACATGTTGGAATAGATAAGATGGTAGAAATTATCTCAAAAAGTTACTGGTTCCCTAAAGTTCGTGAAAAATGCAAGCGGCACATTAATAATTGTTTGAAATGTATCGCCTATTCTGATAAGTCTGGTAAAGACGAAGGTTTCCTTCACAGCATCCCCAAAGTAAGCATTCCCTTTGATGTCATACACATAGACCATTATGGCCCGGTAGACAAAAGTAGAGCCAACAAACACGTACTGGTGATTATAGACGCATTTACAAAGTATGTAAGACTTTATCCGGCAAAAACTACAAAGTCTAGGGAAGCAATAGTAGCATTAAAGGACTATTTTAGGTCGTATAGATGGCCGCGATGCGTGATCTCAGACCGTGGGACATGCCTCACATCTAAAGAATTTCATGACTTCTTAGAGGAAAACGAAGTGAAACACATTAAGATAGCCACTTGATCGCCGCATGCTAATGGGCAAGTCGAAAGAGTAAATAGAAGCATAGGACCCATGATCGCTAAATTGACTGATCCAGACAAGGGATTGTTCTGGGATACAGTTTTAGAAACAGTTGAACACGCACTGAATAATACGATCCAAAGACCAGTTAGTCAGCACCCAAGTCAAGTTTTATTCGGAGTGTCTCAAAAGGGAAAAGTTATAGATAGCTTAAAAGAGAAATTAGAAGAGTTGAATAAAGTTAGGGAAAGTAGAAATTTAGAAGTAATTAGAGATAAAGCTACTCAGAGCATCGAGAAGCTGCAAGAATACAATAAGTTACGCACGGACCTTAAGAGAAAGAATCCTAAAGAGTACCAGACGGACGATTTAGTTATGATCAAAAACTTCGATTCTCATGTAGGCGTATCCAAAAAGCTAATTCCAAAATTCAAAGGACCATACAGAGTGACAAAGGTGCTTCCTAATGATAGGTATGTCTTGGAGGATGTTGAAGGTTTTCAACAGTCTAGGCTTCCTTATAAGGGAGTTTGGGCAGTAGCAAATATACGACCATGGATTAATAATGCAAATAGTTAAGAGATCAGGAGCTCTCTGGTCAGGATGGCCGAATTGTAGCAAGCACACACACACACATACATATTCCTAAGCATCTGTCATACATACATACTACGTTAAGTTAGGTCACACTATTATTAAACACACATTAACATCTCTGTTACTCTTAAGAAACACTATGCTTGTCTCACTCCCTCATACTGTATACCCCCAACGCTTGTGAAATAGGCTAAGCCTGTACAAATCTGTGCAATAAAGATCACTTTTGCTGCGACCGCCGAATAAGAAACACCCAGAAAGTGCCGTCTACAATATTTGAATTTTTTCGGTAAGGTATAACACGTATGCCTTCCGTATGGTACTGATATAGAAAAGTTTTGAGAAACGCGGAGTTTTCTAACTTGTTTAAAGTTTGAGATTGTATTTAGACAATTCACGTTAGAAAGCGTACATACACCCAAAAAAAAATGATCATAGAAACTAAACTATTCGTACATTAAAACTAAACTATTGAGTGTCAAAAATATCTGGATAAGATGTGTATTAACCTTATGACACCGAAAGTATTAAACTGAAACTTTCGAAGTTATCAAAGTTAAACTAACGAGTATACAATCTATACTCACTCAGTGTACTGAAATTTTTGCTGATAGTTTACTTTTTATACTATTTAGTATAAAAGCTATGCTATGTAGTCTCCGTTTTATACTATTTCGTATAGATATTAAACTAATCTAGAGAGCCGTAGTATACTTTTTGAGCTATTTATCGAAATCGTTAGTATACATTTTATACTATTTCGTATACATTTTATACTATTTCGTATAAGACTTATACGATTTCCCCGTTGCCTGTAGTATAAAATGTATATTATTTTGTTTTTCGTGGTATCCCAATAATCCCAAACCCAATAAAATCACGTTGTATGTTGTTTTTCTTTTATTACTATTTCATATATTATTTTGTTATTATTTCATAAATATTTATACAGTTTTATTTAAAATGATTTTAATCTTACATAGCTAACAGCATTTTTTTTATGATATTTTACAGGGGGACCTTGGAAACTACTTATGTTATTAATTTTTAAAGAATTTTCTTTTCCACTGTATAGGCTTGATAGTGCTCATTAAACTTCAAATGATAATTTTAAACTAGTTTCAGCACTTTAAGGGATTCCATTTTGAGAGCCACTCGGAATATCGTCCAAATCTTCATTACTGTCAAAATATTCAATGTTGTGGTCCCCTGAATTACCCTGAGATCTGTACTCCTCGGTCCCTGTGTTGGTCAAGTTGTGGACAGATTTTATATTTATATAAATAAATTTCCCTTAAATTGTGGTGATGCTTAAAGTGTAAGCATAAATTATTGAGGTCAGAAAATTCTTTAAAACACTTAAAGCAACGCATGTTGTTAATGGCTAGGTATTAATATTATAAAAGAACTAAATATAGAAATTAAAAATATAAGACTTAACTAATAACAGAATATTTCAAGATCTTAAAATTAAAAAGGATATGAATAAATTTTCAAATTAAAAATATTTTACAAAGTATTCACATTTTGTTTAAATCTTCAATGACATTGGATACGCACGGATATATAATATCAAATTCAGTTTTCATATTATAGAAAAAATATTGTAAAAAAGACCAAACTTTATGGGATTCATTTGGGTACTTTAGACCAAATACTTGATAAATTTTAAAACATATATCTAGTGCAATAATGAAAGAGTTAAACTTATAAAAGGACTTTCCAAAGCTAACATAGAATTCAACCAAATTGAAAATGTCCACGCCCACAACAATTATAAATGGTTGAATGGGGGAGTTTGACTCGACACTTTTTCTGTTCAATGTTTCAATTATGTTTTGAATGTCATTGATTTCGGTGACGTGCAATACCGCGCTGCTAACGCTGTCTTCGATGGTCGCCTTTCGACAGAACTTCTGGTCCGCTTGAGTAACAGTGTACCGGTACGTTGGTTTTATAACAGCGTGCAAGGCCATAAACAATATACAGTCCCTTGGGCCTAAGATGTAAAAGAATTTAGTTCTTAAATAAAAATATCATTACTTAAAAAAATGTACTTACCATCGCCAACAACATTGCCGAACTCTTGCTCCGGTGGTCTTCATCAGCATTTAGCGATCAGACCCGAAGCGGCGACATTAAAGTAGGACATGCTGATCGTCTTCAACAATCCCACTGCCGCACTCTGGACAACCGTTCTCCGTGTCGTGCCCGAAGCGCTTAAGGAAGCTTCGGAAGCAACCATGTCCACTCAGCGCCTGCGTGAGGTAGAAATCTACCTGGCCGTGCTTCCTATTTACCCTTGCGTCCAGCGTCCAGCGTCCCTTGCTGGAGTTGTCCCAGGCTGCCTGCCAGTTGTCGACGCTCTGCATCCTGGCACTCCTCTTCACCTCGGTCTTGGTTCTGTGGCTCCCGCACCAGTTCACATAGGGGAACTTGGCCTGCAATGACGAGCGCTGCGTCGTCCGAGATCGTCCGGATGGCAATAATAATTAACGCGTCAAGCAACGCCAACTCCGGTAGCATTTTCTGTGTTCGTATACTCGCTTTTGTCCTGGTTTCACACCAAAATATATGTTCGAATAATCGCTATTGTCCTAGTTTCACACCATGAAAAACTATTTAATGTTCAGTATACTATTTATACTACTGAGTCTCACTCATATAATAATTAGTATAAGCTTAATACTACAAAGTATACAGTTGAAACTAATAAGTGTTGAGTTAATACTTACATCTTTTTACTAACTTTAGTATACTTTTAACACAACGCTTATTAAGTGTATACTTTTGGTTTTTTTTTTGGGTGTAGTATTTTAAAATACCTTTTCAACGACATATGGAACAACCCTGTAGCTTTAGTAGATCACAAGTTATGACGTATGCATTTTAGCTGTTTTCCCGCCAAACAAGCGGGTCTTTCTAATATATGTAGAGCTAAAGTTTCTTATGTTAAGCTGTTTATCATCATTTAAAATTTTTGGGACCCTAAAACAACGTTTTGGGGCCAACCGACAAACAAAATACAATTTTCATTTTGAAAAGTTCCCCAATATCTTGTTTTGCGTATAACTTTTGTGTCATTCGACGCGGCGCATTTATCCCCAACGGTCCCAACATTTCATATTTTCTTTATTCTAACTTTTATACTGTTACAGCTCTTTTACCCAAAACCAATTGCTATTTCTAAAATCATAATGCGATTATTCCAAGGTTTATTTCGACTTATTTATCAGAGGCCTAGAAAGAGAAAAGTATATATGGCAGTTGCTGTGATTTGTTTGGGTAACTTTAAACTTTATGACTCAAGTAACTTAAACTAGCTGATTTTCATGTTAGAAGCTTTTAAAATTAACTTCTAAGTAGTTTTATGTTGTCGGCTTATAGAAGTGTGTTTGCCGTAAAATCTGACACTTCTAATACGACTTTAAGATATTTTAATGCTGAAAAAAGCTTGTGAATGTTTTTAAATTCATCATCTCTGGCAGAAATTTCTTCAAAAAGCCTTCGAACTTTAATTCCGAATGCTATCACATATTATTTTACGATCGTCACAAACCTTTACCTCGTTAAGAGGTGTTTTTGTTTTTTAATTCCAGTTAAAAAGTTTTGATCATTACTGAACTCTTTTGACTCCGGTCCAAACTTTTATTTTGGAACACCATCATGTGTTTCTCATCTAGTAACGTGGAGTCACCTAACATAAGTGAAACAAAAAAGTGTCTATGCTCAACCAGAGACTAAGCTCGATTACTTTTTCGTGCTTTAAGCTGAGACTGAGAAAAAAGATTGAGCATATATTGGGAGCTCTGCTTATAGATTAAGAAATATATTTGCTAAGCGAGAACGGAAGCATCATTTGGGACCATTCTAGTATGGTTAGCAAAACAGTGTTTTTGGACAGCAATCTAAATTTTAGTAAGACACATAAAATCAAAATCCTCACTGTATTCGATCTTTCTAATCATAGAAATCTTACTGTGAAAATGTTAGGGGAAACTTCGGGTACATGAACTCCTTTAAAGAGATTGAGAAGATATAAATCTTTGCAGCATGGCATTTCCTGGGTTCAAGGCCAAGAACAACATTTTCTTTCATGCGTTAAAGAACGCATGTGGGTCATTCCACGTCCAACGTGTCACGAATTTGTGGTCAACTTTTTAAGCTGACTCACACCACTCTTAAAGTGCATTGCACTACATTTTTAGCATATTTTTGCCGACCTAATCGTTCTTCTGCCTAGTGATGACCCCAAAAAGCTGGCGATGTTGTGCTACCGGATTCAGCGGTATACATTTATGCAATGAGCTGATGGAGCAGAAAATTAATCGGGGAAAAAGCGAAGAATAACTCGTTAAGGGCCGATCTTAGTGCACACCGTGCAGATTGGGTAGCTATATAAACTACGCTACTGTATGGAATTGGTATCAGTCGCAGTTCAAGCAGCCAAACCAGCTCCCATCTTCCTTCTCACAACAATCAATCAATCAAGATGAAATCCTTCGTGTGCATCGCTCTGGTCGCCTTCACCGCAGCCGCTTTGGCTCTGCCCACCAACGTGGCTTCGGCCACCGGACAGACTAGCTCCACGGTATCCCTGACTTCCCAGGACGGCGAGCTGGAGGGACTCGCCGGTCAGGGATTCGGAGACCTGACTCGTCTTCGTAAGTCCGCCTACGGCGGAAGCTCCGGTGGCTATGGAGTCTCCAGCGTACCAGCCCCTCCCTGCCCCAAGAACTACCTGTTCAGCTGCCAGCCTAATCTCGCCCCGGTGCCGTGCAGTGCTCCAGCCCCCAGCTACGGATCCGCCGGTGCCTACTCTTCTCCGGTGGCCTCCTACGTCGCTCCTAACTATGGAGTCCCCCAGCACCAGCAACAGCTTTTCAGCGCCTCTTACGTGCCACAGTCCTACGGATACCAGTACTAAGTGACAACTGATTTCATCCACGATCCCAGGCCACGTACTACGAAATCTATTGCTGAGAAACATAAACTTTAATGGATTTTAAAAAATTAACCCAAAAATATGTATTGCAATAAATCACAAAACCGCATAGAACTTGAACAATTGTTGTGTTGATGTCACAAGAACTTAGAAGTTAAAAGCTTTGGAGAAGTGCGTTTTCACTTTTCAGCCCCACACAGTACAAAGCAGCATTATTTTTTAGTAAGGCACTTTTCTGCCTACTATTTTATTATTTAGAATCTCTGAAGATCTATATTTTGATAGAGCCATGTTTATGGGGATACGCCACGATTATGGGGGCCTAGGTGACCACTAAGATTCGATGTGTCCGCGCAGCGGCTCCAAACATTTCCAAAAATAGATAGAATGAGCTAAATAAATCATTTTAAATGCCCCATTACCCCCAAAAAAAATTATATAATCGCGGTTCTCACTGAAATTTAGATGACTTTTTGATCACGGCTGTATCTATGACCCACATGCTTAAGTTTTTTTTCCAAATCTCTAACATGCTTTTAAGTATTTTTAAAAATTTGCTTGAAGAGAGAACGGGTGCAAGGAGCAAGCGCTATTACAAAGATGGATTTCCCTTCGTCTTTGGTCGAAGCAAAGAGACGAGGGGTAGGGCTGAAAGGGAAGGGGAGGGGCAGTTACAGTAAAAAATATTTGTATGTTTTTTTTAAAGTTTTTGGAAGAGGAAGAACAAAAACAGGGTCCTAATTAACGTTAGCAATGGCACAGAACCAGAAAAATTATAAAAAAACCTGTTAGAGAAGTCGAAATGTTTTAAAGTTATTTTTTAAGTTTACGCCTAGCATTTTTGACCAAGTTCGAA
Source organism: Drosophila subpulchrella (assembly GCF_014743375.2). Classification (NCBI taxonomy): domain Eukaryota; kingdom Metazoa; phylum Arthropoda; class Insecta; order Diptera; family Drosophilidae; genus Drosophila; species Drosophila subpulchrella. The sequence continues at coordinate 1,877,412 of NC_050610.1, forward strand.
TTTGTATTGATAAAGCAAACAAAACCAAAAAATTTACTTTTTGCACTGTAAGCAAATAAGCGTATGTTTGGATGTTTTTTTAATATTTATTTTGCTTATATTATGTGTGTGTATGTTTGTAGTCGTATGTGAATAGGTTTAGGATAATCGTTAAAAAAATCCGAAAAGTTACTAAGTTGCATATTTTGAAAGCGTGAAAATATTGGCAGTGTTTATGCCGCACAGCCGAATTCATTCATTAAATGCCAGACAGGCAAAAAAAGGTGTACGTCTGGCTTTTTGCTTTAAGCACTTCATAAATGACAATCGTAAAAATAATATACGAAAACTTAATTGGATTGTTGCTAAGTGGAGAAGAAACCTGTTAAGAAAAATTGGATGGCTCTTGAATGCGTGAAATCAAATGCCTGCACTTATTTATTCTCAGCTGATAGAAATGCCAGACGGACAAAAATAAATGTAATATTTTGAACGTCCGGCTTCATTGCTCTCAGTATTTCATAAACGCCAGTAGTTAGAATAAATTAGGAAAACTAATTTTTATTGCCGCTTAATAAAGAAACAACCTGTTAGGGGCAAGGTAGATTTGTTTACTTGTTGCGATTGATTTTACAAACGGCAACGAGTTTGACTTTTAAATTACAGAACATTTTACATTTTTAAACATATGGAAATATTCTTAAAACGAAAAAAAATTAATTTTAATTTACAAATTTATGTGGGCAAATGGATCCACTGCACTATGTGAAATTTGACCACTTTTTCTGGCCAAAACTCATTTTCTGAAAGTCGGGCATCGAGAAATGTAGTATTTAATTTAATGAAAGCTGCACTATGGGAAGTGGAGTTTAAACAGCACAGCGACATTGTAGACCAAGCATGTATAAAATTTTGCTACCGCTTGACGCAAATGTGGAAGAGCTCTAATGCTAATTTAAGTCAGTTGCGCAGGAAGCTTGCCGTTTGGCTGTTATCAATTTACCGGTAACCAAGAAGCCAGCAGGTCGGCCAACTATGCCTTATAATGCAAAGGGTAGCAGATCTCGCAGAAGCCGCGCTGCAGAACTAGCTAAGTCACAAAATGTAAGTTTGCTTATTCATGCAGCAAGCTTGGCTGCTATAAAAAGAAAGCAAGCTGATCTTGCAAGTATTCTCAAGCTGCTTTCAATATGCCCCGAAAAGGCTAAATACATGCGTCAAGCAATTATGGCACCAATCAAAAAGCCCGAGACTTTGTCCTCTAACGAGGCATTAGCTCTTCTGCTGGACCAAAGTCTTACAAAAGAGCAATACTTTGCTATCCAAGACCAATCCAAAAAAAACATTGTGATATATATCCATTATACAAGACGGTAGCTGACCAAAAAAATATATGCCGACCTGATTCTTTTTCTGTTAGTAATAACAAAGCTGAAGTACCACTCCAGAGTCTTATAGTCCACATAGCAAGACGGCTCGTTGATTTGCAAGTTGACGTCGTCGAGTAGATTACGTAAGATCAAGGTACTGAGTTTTTATCGGCGGATCTGGTTTTAAGCTACGGTTTTGATGGAAGCTCTGGGCAGTCCAATTACAATCAGAAGCACTCGGGAGGGCTATACTTTGGCTCGAATATATTTGCAACAACAGTCGCACATTTATGGCTTATAGATGCATCGAAAAATGTAATATGGAGTAATTAAAGATGGAATTTGTCAAAGATGGCAAGGACTTTATATTGAAAGAAGACGAATACGTGAAGAACCAAATTTCTGAATCAATACCTTGCAAAATAATCTTGAAAACTGGGAAAGTAGTTTATATAAAGTTTAACCTTAATTTAACAGTTATTGATGGCAAGGTATTGAGTGCGCTGACGGGCACAAACTCAACACAAGCTTGTCCAATTTGTCGATTTTTTTCTTATGGACACCATCTGATTTTCTAAATAACCGAAATTCCAAGTGTGCAAAATTCTTACCCATTTTCAGTCATTTAAAATTCGGACTAACTGTTGGAGACGAGCCTTTGAATTCGTTTTGCACGCAGGCTATAAAAATCAAGTGAAGAAGTGAAGAATTTTTTAAGAAAATGATAAAAAAAGCGGTCTTCAGCGGAAAAAGAAAATCCAAGGGCTATTTTGGGAACACTTATCGTTAAAAGTCGATCAACGATAGTAATACTGCTCGGCGAGCATTTTCCAATCCTAATGCCTTTTCCAACATCACTGGCATCAACGAGCAACTTATTACTAATTTAAAAACGATTTTGATATGCCTTTCATGCCAGCTTCCAATTGCCGTTCCTAAATTCCAAGTCCATTAGAGGTTTTGGACTTATTAGAATGCTCATCCAATCAGGGTGACAACACGGCGCTCGAGGATGCAAGACCCTTTAATGTGTTAGATTTAGAACATCATTTATTTACTCATTGTTTTTATTACAGGGCTGCAAGATGAATGCGCTGTATATTACTTTCTTCCTTTAAACCTTCTTAAGGCGTGCCACGCCCACTATTTTTTTTATACTTTTTTTATTTAAAAAAATCAAATAAATATGTTTCATTTGTACATATCCCAACTAGATTATTTTATTCGCACATTCTTTTACATTTTATATTGGTCTAGTCTAGTATTTGTAACATTGTTGTGGATTTTTTTGTGCCGCTTCTTTGTTATTACGCCTAACTTTAGAAGGTTTTGCTTAACTATTATATTACTACTCGTTTCTAATTCCAGTTCCTTACCAAACGATTGCTTATAATTAGAGCCCCACAAAAACGTGTCAAGTTTTTATTTTTGAGAAATCTCATTTCTATACTTTTGATCTTAATTAGGGTTTTATGTTTTGAGTTTTCAACACTACTCGTTCTTCGAACCAGAGTGATATTGCAGCTAGGTGGCAATACCCATTCGTTCAACAAAAATGTTGACGTTTGTTTTTTCCTTATATACATTTTGAATCATAATTTACTTTTTTGTACAAATAAATCTAAACAATTTTTGTACTTTTTATACCCGTTACTCGTAGAGTAAAAGGGTATACTAGATTCGTCGGAAAGTATGTAACAGGCAGAAGGAAGCGTTTCCGACCCCATAAAGTATATATATTCTTGATCAGGATCACTAGCCGAGTCGATCTAGCCATGTCCGTCTGTCCGTACACCCAAAAAAAAAATAGCCCTTAAATCAAGAAATTCGCCCTTAAATCAAGAAAATCGCCTATGATTTTGAGCCTACGGCGACTCGTCTTTATTTTAAGTAAATAATTTTCTTGAATTTATGTAAGCACTTTCTGGAAATAACTACAAATTTTTCTTAAATTCACGGCAAAATACCTTATAAGTTGGAACAAGTTTCTAGAATTTAGAAAATTGTTCTGAAAAATAAGGCTTTTTTTTCTAAGGAACAAGTACTAATTTTTTAATCTTTAGGGAATTTCTTTCTTAAAATATGGATTGTTTTTCTATATAATACGGTCTTTTTTCGTATTTCAAGAAATTTGTTTCTATATTTAAGGTAAATTTTTTCTAAATCGAATAACTAATTTTTTCGTAAATCAAGAAACTTGTTTCTATAGTTAAAGGCTATTTTTTCTAATTTGAATAACAAAGTTTATTACAAATTACAGCATTTTTTCTTAAATCAATTAACCCATTTTCTTTATTTAAAGGCCAATTGTTCAATATTAAGAACTAATTTTATTGAAAATTAAAATTGGTACATAGTTCATTTGTTACATAGCTAATACATTTCTTAACATTACATTTTAAATATATATTTTCATTCTTAAAAATAAAACTTAGGTTTTAAAAACATAAATTTTCCACACTTATGACATTCAATGGGGGATACTCTAAATCACTTAATTTAATTATCTTCATTTCGGGGTTATTAGTATCTACCTTTTTAAAAAATGTAAAGTGTTCAGAATATTCTGTTCTTAAAATAATACATAAAAAATATACAAATTCATTTTTTGCGACAATTTCTTTAATTTCGTATGCCACAAAGTAAGGTTTAGATTTATAGACAATATAGTTTTTTTTGTACAGTATAAGAAGTTGAATTAATATAAAGATTCGTATTCAAGTTAAGACAAGTATTGGGATTGGTAACAATATCATTATCTTGCAAATATTGAGGAGATCTGGAAGAACATAGTTCGTTTTCTTGAAGGAAAAAAGCATTTTCACTTGTCGTGTCAGAACTTAAATTTTCATTATTGGTTGCATAAAGCTTTTCATTTAGAGTATGTTTTTTAAAATTAGATATGCTTGAAAAAGATTGTGAGCAATTGGGATATCAACAATTAAGAGTAATATACGAGTCAAAACAATGAAATTATCTTGTATGAGACCAAAATTCGTTATGTGGTTTAAAGGGATCTGAGCAAATTTTATATACGAAACTCATTTTGAAAACTTATTGGTTACTGTTTCAAATCATTTAAGAACTCGGATAATGATCTACTCTTTGTGTCGGTGTCCAAATTAATATCAAAAAAGTATTTTTGATCAAACGTCCATACGAGCACACACTCTTCGGGATACTTTAAATTCAAAATAAAAAAAACTTTAAGACATTAGTCTAAACTTGACAAGATATTTGGTTGCTTATAAAATATACCTGAAACATATACATAAAAATGTTCCTGGTTGTGAGGTCCACTTCCGATGCAACAAATCAGTGGTTGAAAACTGGTCTTATTTCCAAACTAAGAGTTGACTTCGCCAGAGATGTAATCTTGCAGTTCTCCAATCGTCGATTTCCAAATTAAAAATTTATTTCTGGAATCATCTATTAAGCATTTTTGATATTTGGAGTGCAACAGCAATAGTAGAAGAACATTTTGAGTATCTAAAGGATAATCAAAATTATTGAAAGAAAATAGCAGTAGAATAAAAATTAAAATTACTTACCCTCAGACTTTCCGCCAAGTTCTTTTAGAAAGAGTTTACCTTTATGCTCTTTTACCTTTAATTGTTAAAGCGGCAAACATTTTAGTTTGAAGGGATCCCACTTTGTAAATAACATATCAAAAATCATTTCATTTTTGGTTTTAAAATCGGCCAATATCTGTTAATGAAACAAAAAGGTCAATAAATAAACATAAAAAATAAATAAATTGTATTTACTAGCTCAAACCCAAACGACTGCTTAAGGATTGGTAGGGTATCAAAAATATTTTCCAAGGACTCAGCGGTTTCAAAAAAGTTCCTTCTATATTCGTAAGTCTTTTCCCATACGTTTGAATGAACAGGCATATCTACGCAAATGTACGCATTTCTACACAGCACACATATACACATACGTAAACTTGTGCGCAGATGTAAAATTCCTGGAATGTTCTGCTGCGCAACTTACTCGAGCCAAATTTTGAAAATAACTTTAGTTAATCTACTTACAATGTTAATTAGTTACATTTTATTTTTGCTTATACCTCACTACTACGAAACATGCTGAAATATAAAATGTGCAAGGTAGAACATTCCAGAAATGTTTTGGCTTCTACGCACGTGCTTTGATGTATGCAAGTACATATGTACATATATGTATATATATATACATATATGTATTATAAACAAAGACACACATACACACTCAAGCTCGTACGCAGGCGTAAAATTCATGGATGCGCAGATCTTTGTAACTATTTTAAACATAACATACATACCAATTCTCCAATTTCGAAAAAAATATAATTGCAGGCCCCACCATGCTTTGCGGAATAATTTTGATCATCTGATCCCATTTTAAGAATGGCAAACTTTCATCATTTATACCATGCTCTGAAATAAATGTTTGTAAAGCACATGCCAATACATATATAAACTCGAATATACATACATATGTACATATGTATATAAATATACATATTTAAATATACACTTCTATGTAACAAGAGTATAAAAGTACTTACCGATGAAAATTGATTTAAAGGCTTCCCCGTCCAATTGTTTTAAAACAAAGTCCATTTTTCACAATTTTTGTTCACTTTTAAACTCTAAGTTTTTTGCGAGCTGAACATCCGAAGGACAGAAACCACGAAAATCATTGTCATTGCCTTAGTGTGACCGCACACAGTATAAAAATGTACCAAAATTGTCCACCCTTTCTGTGATGAAAAATAATGTTTTGTCCAAAAACCAAGGGCGATTTCGCCATTATTTCAAGAAAAAAGTTATAAAAATATTGTCATTAATCCAAGAAAATATCGCCATTAATCCAAGAAAAACTAATTTTTCTCTTCTTCTTATTCATTATAAAAAAAAAATTAATTGCGAATTTTTCTTAGTTTAAGAAAATATTTCTATAACCAAGAAAAATGTTCTTATTTTAATGGCGTTGTAAAATTACGGGCGATTTTCTAACATTAGGGGAAAATTTTTTTTTGAGTGTACTTAAAGCTAGCACGACCGAAAGCATCTACGGTTTATCGCCAATCTGCTGGGTGCCGAGGGCTTGGAACGGGCTCCTGAAGTCCTTTCAAAGTGTGGGGACTTCCAGCATCCTAGGACCAGCCGGCCCAGCTGGGACCTGCTACTGAGTGTGGCTGTGCCGCAAGACCTGTCGGATCTGCTGAATTCCTGTTTGGTGTACGAGTCCTCTGCTAGAATACCGACAATGATGGCTCCTACGATGAACTGCGCATCATGGAGTCACTGGGGCTGCGCATGCCCAATCGCTCTCCGCTGCCGCCTCTGTTCAACTTTACCAGCCAGGAGTTGGGTACAGATCCAAAGCTTTGGATAATGCTGTTACCCCTCCATTTATCTCAGGCAGAGGAAGAGTTGCCTGCCGTAGCAGCCTTTGAAGATGTATTGGAAATATAAGGTCATGCAGACTTATATTAATAAACTTCGCGGAGTTCCATTTGAAAGGTCTTAGCCTGCAACTTAAAATCTTATCTTACCTAAAGTACTTGAATCTGTATCCGTGGTCTCGACTTTTATACGGACAGACAGACGGACATGTTGAAATTATTGCGGCTAGTGATCCTGTAAAAGAATAAATAGGGTGTAATTAATTATAGAATATTATTTATTAATTACAGGGTGCAAGCATGTTATACTATATTTTATACTTCGACTTACTCGTAGCACAAAAAATTATTTTTTTTATTGATACAATTATATTCCAGGGCTCGTTACTCTTGACTCCTGAAATAAACTATTTTTAATTAATATATACTTACTATCCATAAAAAAAAATTACAAAATGTAAACAAATTATAAGTTTTAATCTAATATGGTATTAAAAATTAAAAAAATGCTTTTTTAATATTTGGACCCAAAATTAAGCGAAGGCGGCTTTGGTTAAATTAAAAAAAAAAGGATTCTTAAGAAACTGTAAGAAAGGTTAACAACTATTCAAATTGGAGATGTGCATTTAGCTGTTGCTTTAGTAAGTCTACCACACAATTGTAAAATGTTGAATTCAGTTTTAATTTCAGCTATACGATTTTTACAAAAGGATAGTGTTAGCATCAGGGTTACAAACAGCTCCGGAGCTGAACCACTTTAAGCACTTCGAACTTTAGCTTCTATCGTCTAAAAAGACGATAAAAGCTAAAGTTCGAAACGGAGCGATAAATTATTTTGCTAATAAACCAGACAGTGAACATCATCGTTGAGTTTTTAGAACCAATTTTGTAGGGCATCCTAACTTATAAAACACCCCCTGGAGCCAGAACAAAAGGTTACAAAATACGTTTTTAAAAAATAATGTACCAATTTTTAATTAGCTAATTATATAACAAGAAATTCATTTTTAGTTTTGTTGATGGTTTAATTTTACGTAATAAAAGTGTTGATCGTAATAGGGTAGGCAATTTAAATAAAATTAAATTTATTATTTACATTTATTTTGTATTTTCAAATGTTTACCATTGAAATTTAAATCTACCGCTTAACAATAGTTTGCAGACTTCTAAAGCTGTTTTATTTGCTCACTTGCAGAACATCAAACAAGAAGGGATGTTCTATTTTTAACTATTTTATAACTAAGCCTAAAAGTGACTTACAACACTGCTATCCAGTGAGCATAAAGTAGCCCTTGAAAGAACGGAAAGAAGTCAAACCCGACCACCGAAAAAATGGCTCAGTCTTACGGCAGCTCTCGCACGGGAAGTCAGGAAAGTGTTCTGTGAAAAAAGGAGGAACATTTTGGTAAATTCACATTTTGTCAAGTCATGGAGTTACCATCCATGGTGGAGCGTTCGGGGAATCACCTGGTGGTGCGCAGCTTGGTTAATGGCGTACCGCTGTATCAAACAGCATTGGAAGGTGGAGAGGATGTGGGTCTACCAACAACTCAAGGTTTGCAGCCTTTGTTGGGTATAGATACTCTGGAGCGTCAATTGGAGCAATATAGGGTGAACTTGATGTATCCCATTCCATTGCCCGGTTCGGTTCCCGTGGGAGCTGCAGCTCCAGCCGACCTGGTCCAGGAAAAAGTGGAAGGTGCTCTGCAAGAAGGTAATCCTTCGAACAACGAGGAAGAGCTACCCCAGTGCAAGATTCGACGCAACTACAGCTGCAACCAGTGCTCCTTCTTCACCCAAAATCCTCGTTGTCATCTGTCCCACCTTCGCGACGTCCATGGCGAACGGATTGTGATCAACGAGTGCAAGCTCTGCTTATACGCCTCGCGACATTTCCAAAAGCTGGTGAGGCACATGAAAATGGTGCACGGCTGCTCCGATGATGGGGGCGGAGTGCCAGGATCTGGAGGTCAACTGCGGGGCAAGCGAAACCTCTCCAGGGAGGTGCGCAAAAGACGTTTGGAGGAGAGCATTGAAATGCAGGCCACAACTGGGCCGTGCCTTAATCCCAGCCTGCTGCGCATGCTGCAGAATGGTCCGCCACTGGAACAGCTCAAGATCGAGCTGCAGAAGGAGGAACAGCAGCTGTTGGCCAGTGTCCAGGCTTACAGCCGGCAGCAGGAGATGCTGCAGCTGCAGCAGATCGTCGACAACAACGATAACATCTTCTCCATGGCCTTTGAGTTCCAGGCCAAGTTGATGCCTTCGAAGCAATCGGAGTCCCTGAAAATGGACCAGAATAATAACAGCTCCGATTCCGAGGAGGCTTCGAAGAGTCCCTCGCCGGATAATTTTGAGCTGCCGCCGGGCGAGAAGCAGTTCCAGTGCCAGAAGTGCTCCTATAGTACCCCTATCCGTTCCAGATTTAAGAAGCACGTCAAATACCACTCCATGCCGCTGATCAAGTGCAGCTCATGTGACTTTCACACACCCTACAAATGGAACCTCGACCGCCACACTAAAAATCATGGTGCCCATGGACATTTCAAGTGCTCGGCTTGTGACTTCAGCACGGATATCAAGCAATCGCTGACCATACACGAGTTAAACCATCATGTGCCTACTGTGGGTCATCAAACGGGCACCAGACGCCGGGATGAGGTAGAGAACCACCTGGATCAACAGCCAACTAGCTCCAAGAAGCCAGAAACGGACAAAAGGGGTCCTCCGATTACAGCACCAGATTCTCCAGTTTCGAAACTCCCGGAGATCGTTTGCTCCCACTGCCAAAAAAAGGTGGCCAATGCCATCGAATTGATTAACCACCTGCAAGTGTGTGCTCCTGCCTTGCGGAACACCACTCATCTACAGGCTGTTCTTAACGGGGAGATGGATCTTCAAGATGATGACTTGCCCAGCGCTCCCACCGATCTCAGCTATTGCGGTGTGGAGACAGCTCCTGGCTACGGAGAGTAAATTTTACTTTAAACTCAATTTTCTTGATATTTGGCTGAATATTTACTCAATCTCCATTGTTTTAGGTCACTGAGGTCTTGCCAGAGGAGTCCGATGATACGTCGCCTTTGAAGAAGGTTTTCAAGTGTCCCCATTGCACATTTTGGGCAGCTACTGCCTCGCGCTTTCACGTTCACATCGTTGGCCATCTGAACAGAAAACCCTTTGAATGCTCTCTTTGCGCCTATCGCTCCAACTGGCGCTGGGACATCACCAAGCACATCCGCTTGAAGGCCATCCGAGACAGGTCCCACAATCAGGCCCAGGTGCTGATGAACGATGAGACTGGGAGGCGCAACTACGCCAAGTATAACCAGTATTTGACTTTGATGAAGGTGAGTGCGGATCAGATGGCCGATTCCAAGGGTATGCGCACGGGTGAAATGATCGCCATGCCACCGGAGAAGATAGCCGAGCATCATCTCATGGACACGGAGGAGAACATGCTAGAAAGTCTGCTGCCCATTGAAATGATGGACAGTTCCTCTTCGACCTCGGCTCTAGATCTGAGCAAACCCAAAGAAGATCCCCCGATGGGTAGTATCAACGTTGACGCTGAAGTAATCACAAGTATCGACGATTTCCGCAAGCATATGCTACCACAGGGAGCCGCAGATACACATTTTCAATCACTAACATTTAAAGCGTTGAATGCCTCCGTTGGCGAACCAAAATCCAAAGAGTCTCCTCTAGATTTAACAAAGTCAGATGGCGCTCAATCAGACGAAATGACATCCAGTGATGACTCTCAGGAGTCTACTGAAAGCGATTAGCCTTAACGATGGAAGTACACGTGCTTCAACTATATCATATTATTGTCAATTTCAATAAAACATAGTTTACAATATTTGGTTACACCAAAATTTTTGGAAAAATTTGAAGGGACAAGCAAATATTTTTTGCTTTATTGTATATTCCACTAAATTTATCTCGGGGGCCTTAAATATTGGTATACTTTGTTTATATATCTACACAAAAATTATTTTTCTTACTAAGATTTTAGTCTGAATACACTTAAATACCGATTTTAAAGAACCTAATAAAAGATTGAACCTTTTATAGTGAGATTATTGCGTATCTGTTTATTGTTAGGTAGGGGTAATTAGGGCAAGAGTACATCTAAAAAATAACAATAAATATGTAGTTAATAGTTTTAGCATACAGTTAATTTAGCGTGACTACTGTAATTATGACACTCCTATTGAAGATCAGATCAGCTAAGCTTTAGTCTCGGATAATGACGTATACTACGAATTTAGATCACGCGCTTTTCACAGCAAACATTCCTGTATGAAAAATAATACTATGCATATCAGGACAAAAAGCGGCACCAGGAAGCAGACTTCATCTACGCCGAAAGTGCCCAGTATCAGCCACAGATCGAGACAGAGAAACCGCGCCTGCAGGAGCCACAACCACAGGCACTAAGCCGTCTGAAACTGCACGCCCTCAAAGTGTGGCGACTGTCCGTCCTCGTCTTCCTGTTGCCGCGGCATCGGTTTGTAGTCCGTCATCTGCACTTCCTCGGCGTGCTTGGGGAGCAGTAAATCCTCCAGCATGGCCAGCTGCGGTGCCGTGGCAAAGTCGTTGTCAGGAAACTTAACCTTAAACTTCATATAGAGATCTCCGCTGTCGGTGGCCTTGTTAAAAACAGGCATTCCACCGCCCCGCACCATCTTAATTTGGTTGTGCTGCAGGACTTCGCCCGGTTGGGTGCGCAGGCGTACGTTTCGTCCATCCAGGTGCTTAAAGCAATGTGTGTAGCCGCATAACGCCTCCGTGATGTTTATCTCAAGATCCCGCATGTACAGATTAGCATGGCGGCGCTGAAAGAGCGAATGCTCCAGTTGTGCGATGACTACAATCAGGTCCCCAAACTCGCCGCCTCGCATTTAATGACCCTCGTTGGCGAAGGAAACCTTCAGCATGTGCGGTGCTCCCCGCTCAATGACCAGGTCCCGCTTCATCTTCTGCTCGACAAAACCGCTTAATGGTGAATCCCCGGACGTCACAAGCCGGACAAGTCTGAAACAAAATAAAACAAGGAAGAACGCTTTAGTCGAGTACCTCGACTATCAGATACCCGTTACTCAGCTAAAGGGACCAAAGGAAAGTGGAGATATGCAAGCAGCAAATGCGCCACCTACCGGCGGTAGACAGATTTAAGCATTGTGGGCGTTGGAGTGGGCGTGGCAAAGTTTTTTTAAATCAATCGATAGGTATTGACGAGACCAATACATTTCAGTTAAAATTTTTTATCTAGCACGAAAATTGTGGGCGCCACAGGCTTGGGCGGTTTGTGGGCGTTAGAGTGGGCGTGGCAAACTTTTTTTAAACCAATCTATAGGTATTGACGAGACCAATACATTTCAGTTAAAATTTTTTATCTAGCATAAAAATTGTGGGCGCCACAGATTTGGGCGGTTTGTGGGCGTTAGAGTGGGCGTGGCATATTCGCGTGACAAACTTACGCTGCGCTCAAGCCTACGGAATCTAAATCTGAAATCCCGTTTCTCTATCTTTGATATTTTCCGAGATATCCGCGTTCATATTTACGATTTTTTGAAGTTTGTGGGCGGTTTGTGGGCGTTAAAGTGGGCGTGGAAAATTTTTTTTTAGGTCAATCGGTAGGTATTGATGAGAACAATATATTTCAGTTTAAATTTTTGTTCTAGCATCAAAACTGTAGGAGCCACAGTTTTGGGCGGTTTGTGGGCGTTAGAGTGGGCGTGGCACTCTTCTGAAACAAACTTGCGCTGCGCAGGAATCTCAGGAATCTGCATGCCTAATCTCAGTACTGTAGCTTTTATAGTTTCCGAGATCTCAGCGTTCATACGGACAGACGGACAGACGGACATGGCTAAATCGACTCGGCTAGTGATCCTGATCAAGAATATATATACTTTATGGGGTCGGAAACGCTTCCTTCTGCCTGTTACATACTTTCCGACGAATCTAATATACCCTTTTACTCTACGAGTAACGGGTATAATTATTAAAACTGTCTTCCCTGCCTACAGTAAATATAATTTTCAAATTGAATTCGTAAAATCTTTAAGGGTATTACAACTTTGGTTTTCCGAAATTGGCTTCCGTCCTTGTTTTTTGTAAGTTGAAATAGTTCTGCTTATTTACTTTATAAAATGTCACCACTTAAAAGCTGTTTGTCTGAAACCTATTATGATTCAAATTAATGGTTGCTTTAAAGTATTAAAAAATGGTACGAAACCAATGGCAAAAAAACTATTGAAAATAAGATGGAACGCCATAGTAGAGATTCTCATTTTTAAAATTTCCTGTACTGTAGCGGATGACGCGGGAAGTGAAACCACTGCCCATGGCAGGTCTTTAAACTCATTTACCCGTAACTTTTTAAGATATTCTGCAATTGGTAAGATCTTTAGCGTGTAGAAAGATATTACAAATTATTAATTTACAATTACACTGGAGCAAAATGTTCAAAAATTTGGGCGCTAGACAGATTATAGCGTAATGGGCCTTAATGTGGGCGTGGCACTCGACTGAAACAGTCTTGCGCTGCAATTAAGCATGCAGATTCTAGGGATGTGCACTAGTCATAATAAGTATTTTGACGAAACAAAAGTTAAGTACACTCATAATTTGAAATTACTACATATACATTTTAGCATCAATGGAAATGTCATTTAAATTGCGTTTGAATAATACAAAACTTTTCTTAACCCATTTAGCACTTACACCAGCTTACAAAAAAAATCGATGAAATACGCCTTCAAGGAAATCTTTTTTCGCTCTTTTTTATTTTCTAACTTGAATTCTGATAAACCGAATTCGGTCATCAAAGACTTATTTTACAGGTAATAGGATGCCCTTTAACTTTCTTTTACACATCATTGAGATCCATTCATTAGTTTGGAAGCTACAATTCGTCAAAGTTGATAAAGTTGGAAAAAAAGAAAAAACGCTGGCATAAATGGCTTCTTTAAAAATACACGCCTAAAAACCGAAATTAGTTTTATGTTGTTTTCTTGAAGGCTGAACTTTAACGGAGAATATGCGCCATTAATCACGACAATCCGTTTGTAAATCGATTTTTTACAGGTTTTTAAAGGTATATACCCAAGTTCAGTATTCGGGTGCAGCGGCCGTTAAGCATTATTATACCCGTTACTCGTAGAGTAAAAGGGTATACTAGATTCGTCGGAAAGTATGTAACAGGCAGAAGGAAGCGTTTCCGACCCCATAAAGTATATATATTCTTGATCAGGATCACTAGCCGAGTCGATCTAGCCATGTCCGTCTGTCCGTCTGTCCGTCTGTCTGTCTGTCCGGATGAACGCTGAGATCTTGGAAACTATGAGAGCTAGGCTATTGAGATTTGGCGAAAAGATTCCTGAGCTTCTTACGCAGCGCAAGTTTGTTTCAGTAGAGTGCCACGCCCACTCTAACGCCCACAAACCGCCCAAAACTGTGGCTTCTACAGTTTTGATGCTAGAGTAAAAATTTAAACTGAAATGTATTGTTCTCATCAATACCTATCGATTGACCCAAAAAAAAGTTTGCCACGCCCACTTTAACGCCCACAAACCGCCCACAAACTTCAAAAAATCGTAAGTATGAACGCGGATATCTCGGAAACTATCAAAGATAGAGTATTGGGATTTCATATTTAGATTCCGTAGCCTTGTACGCAGCGCAAGTTTGTTATGCGAATATGCCACGCCCACTCTAACGCCCACAAACCGCCTAAGCCTGTGGCGCCCACAATTTTTATGCTAGATAAAAAATTTTAACTGAAATGTATTGGTCTCGTCAATACCTATCGATTGATCCAAAAAAAAAAATTTGCCACGCCTACCCTAACGCCCACAATGCTTAAATCTGTCTTCTACCGGTAGGTGGCTCATTTAAATCTCGCTTTTCTGCTTGCATATCTCCATTTCCCTTTGGTCCCTTTAGCTGAGTAACGGGTATCTGATAGTCGAGGTACTCGACTATAGCGTTTTTCCTTGTTTTAAATTTTCAGTGTTGGGGAACGTAAGAATTTGGTGCAAGTTGTAATGCATAACGTCAGTTTCCTTGCTATTAGAGCTGGGCAAGCTAAAAAGTATGCGATTGCAGTTACGAGAAAATCATTTTCATATATTTTTAGCAAGGAAAAGTAAAGCATTTTATTATTTTGTAAACATTCAAATAAGATTTTGTTCTCATTATCAATGTGTACATGCCAAAAATGTTTCAAATCGGAACATTCATTAAAAGTTCGAGTTTTCTCTTTCTTTTCAGTTTCTGAGCAATTGACTCAAAATATAAGTGTGTCTTCTAAATGTTAGGGCCATCTTTATTTTTTTATTGTTATTAAAATTATTTTATTAAAAGTATTAAATTTTATTACTTTGCATTTTTCCTTGAAACAAGGATTGCTATGATGCTGTCGTCATTTTGTTCATATTGTTTAAGTTGTTACATGCTTAAATGGAGCGATAGTATCCCATAATTTTGCTACTGCTACCAATATATGTACACAGAGAAAATTATGACGTTCTCAAATTGAGAATTTGTATTCTCAATTTAAGAACAAAATTTGTGGAAAAAACTCATGTTGAGAAAAGTTTCACTCATTTTAAGAAAAATAACTTGAATTGATCACAAAATTCTCAATTTGAGGAAATGTGTTCTTCAATTTCTAACTTGAGAATTAGTATTCTTATTATGAGTAACCGATAAACTCAAAAATGAGTTGCGAATTCTCATAAGGAGTTCTAGAGAATTCCGTTCTGCGAACGAGACGAGACATGAGCGGCCTTAAGTTCGTTGCGTATGTGGTTGTCTTAAAAATACAAATACGTATTGCTACGAATTAAAAACATGTAGGAACGCTACTGTAGCAGTAGCGGAGCAACACAGTTTAAATATCAAAATTTGTGCTTCTGCTATTTATTTGTTTCAACTTAGGAGCTTAGCAATAGCAATATAAACAAGGAAAAACGCTATAGTCGAGTACCTCGACTATCAGATACCCGTTACTCAGCTAAAGGGACCAAAGGGAAATGGAGATATGCAAGCAGAAAAGCGAGATTTAAATGAGCCACCTACCGGCAGAAGACAGATTTAAGCATTGTGGGCGTTAGGGTAGGCGTGGAAAATTTTTTTTTTTGGATCAATCGATAGGTATTGACGAGACGAATACATTTCAGTTAAAATTTTTTATCTAGCATAAAAATTGTGGGCGCCACAGGCTTAGGCGGTTTGTGGGCGTTAGAGTGGGCGTGGCATATTCGCATAACAAACTTGCGCTGCGTACAAGGCTACGGAATCTAAATATGAAATCCCAATACTCTATCTTTGATAGTTTCCGAGATATCCGCGTTCATATTTACGATTTTTTGAAGTTTGTGGGCGGTTTGTGGGCGTTAAAGTGGGCGTGGCAAACTTTTTTTTGGGTCAATCGATAGGTATTGATGAGAACAATACATTTCAGTTTAAATTTTTACTCTAGCATCAAAACTGTAGAAGCCACAGTTTTGGGCGGTTTGTGGGCGTTAGAGTGGGCGTGGCACTCTACTGAAACAAACTTGCGCTGCGTAAGAAGCTCAGGAAGTAGCGGAGCAACATAGCAATAGAGCAATAGCCTAGCTCTCATAGTTTCCAAGATCTCAGCGTTCATCCGGACAGACGGACAGACGGACAGACGGACATGGCTAGATCGACTCGGCTAGTGATCCTGATCAAGAATATATATACTTTATGGGGTCGGAAACGCTTCCTTCTGCCTGTTACATACTTTCCGACGAATCTAGTATACCCTTTTACTCTACGAGTAACGGGTATAAAAACTATCTCATCATTCAAAAGCCTGCAATAATTTTATGTACTGTTCTTTATAACGAGAAATGTGGGGCTTTGTCCGAACATTGAACATTTATTTGATATGAGTGAAGGAACAATCAGCTTATCCAGTTTATCAAGGATGTCACAGAAATCATGAAGTGCTGAATTCGCGTAAACACATTAAAAATTTTTAAGCGAATTAGCTTTGGTTAATAATATTTATAATGTAATATATTATTTCTAATATTGGCTACTGTTTATTACAAAGGAAACGTCGCAAATTTATTAATCAAAACAAGGAAGAACGCTATAGTCGACTACCTCGACTATCAGATACCCGTTACTCAGCTAAAGGGACAAAAGGGAAAGCGAGACTGAAGTGCGCCACCTACCCCTGATCTCAATATATGGTTATGTGGGCGGTATACAGATTTAGGCGTTATGGGCGTTAGAGTGGCCGTGGAAAATTTTTTTTGGGTCAATCGATAGGTATTGACGAGATTAATAAAGTTCAGTTGAAATTTTGTATTTTTCTAGCATGAAAATTGTAGGCGCCACAGGATTGGGCGGCTTCTGGGCGTGAGAGTAGGCGTGGAAAACTTTTTTTGTTACAATCGATAGCTATTGACGAGACTAATACATTTCAGATAAAATTTTTTTGTCTAGCATGAAAATTGTGGGCGCTACAGGCTTGGGAGCTTTATGGGTGTTAGAGTGGGCGTGGCATATTCGCGTAACAAACATGCGCTGCGTACAAGGCTACGGAATCTTAATCTGAATCATACTTAAGCCTAGTACTCACATCGACGAAATCCGCGAGCTAACCATAGGAGTGAGCGAGAGGCAAACAGGCGGCTAAAGCCTTTCGTCGGGTTTGTTTTTCAGCGTGGTACTCAGATGAGCTAAGGAAATACCAGAATAAGTACCATATTTCGGGAGTGAGTTTTCGATGAACGCCGTTAGCCGCGGCCCAAAAAATAAGAAATTTAATCTTTGGCGGTGTTCGTGCAGAAGCGGTGGGGAATTTAAAAATTTTTAATGGTAGAAAAACCCCAAAAACTGTTAAAGGAGGTCAGTGCAAATGAAGAAGGACGCCTAGTCCAAGCTGTTGACCATTATTGTGGGACTTGATCGACAGGAAGCAATACAACAGGGGCAAATCTGCAGAATAGTTGACGTGCTGGAGGAGATCCTCTATAAATCCCAGTGGGAAGGAATATGCCGATTGGGACTTCGCTCTCTACATGGACATCCTGCCGAGCGTGTCCTCGCAAAGAAAATAAGATCTGGTCAAAATAATTTGGTTGCATTGTACTAATAGAAAGATCTTTTTAGCAGAACCACCAGTAATATGATCTCCGAAGTCCTCTCCATTAGGACTCCGTACACCACCACCACCAGCTACTTGGCAGCTTAAGCAGAGGACGCGGTGGCTTCTATAGGGAGGAGAAACATTTGGAGAAGCCATGGCCAGCCACTGCCAGGATGCTGGGCGACTTCCAGCAGCATCAGCAGATCAACCCCGTTCCCAACCCGGCTCCCACCTCCCGCAAGGTCCAATATGCCCATTGGGACTCGGAGCTGGACTGCGGTGGCGCGGGAAAGATGGCGAAGCATTCGTGGGACGTTAAGGAAGCTTTAAACTACTAATTAACATAAACAAAAACATTCATTGTGTACCAGCAGACTCCTCCTTTTTAAATTTCTCCAATTGATTTGTTTTCCGTTTGCAACAAACCCAGCCGCTTGGCAGTAAGACCATGCTACATGCATTGCGGGTGAACTTTGAAAACTTCGGTCACACTACAAAGAATACGATTTTTTCGACAAGTGAAGCTCTTAGCCGATCTGAGTACTAGGCATTACGATTTTTTGAAGTTTGTGGGCGTGGCAAACTTTTTTTTGGGTCAATCGATAGGTATTGACGAGAACAATACATTTCAGTCATTTTAGCCACAGTTTTGGGCGGTTTGTGTGCGTTAGATTGGGCGTGGCACCCTGCTGAAATAATCTTGCGCTGCGCCGAAAGCTCAAGAATCTGCATGCCAAGCCCAACACTCTAGCTCTTATAGTTTCCGAGATCTCAGCGTTCATACGGACAGACGGGCATGGCCAGATTGACTCCGGCTAGTGATCGTGATCAAGAATATATGTACTTTATGGGGTCGGAATTTATTACTGTATGACTATACTATGTATCGAAAATACTCCAAAAATTTTATTACAATTCTTAGGATACTATTTTTTCCAACAAAATATGTTTTTACAAAAAACAGGTATCTGAAAGTATGGTGCATATACTGAAGTTTCAAAAGGTCAATAAACGTTGATTCTTAGAATAAAATAAATCAAGTAAAAACACCTCTTAAAGAGGTAAGGGGTGCGCGTTCGTCACTACGTTAAATGCCGTGAACTGATAATGCAAGATCGTCTTGTGACATACCTTGAGATGAAAGATAATAGACTACAAGATGGGTAAACCGAAATTTTTGGGGTTGTGATTTTCGATCCGTTGTCCGTGCAAGATTCGTTGGTTGTGTTAGTCTATAATTTCGTATGCTCTGCTGCTAAAAAAGCTTAATGCCACATTTGACTAAAATGCGGTAGCAATGGCCTGTAGGCCATCGATGTTTTTCATTATTATTTTATATTACAAAATATTATTTAAAAATTGTGAGGATGCGTGAAACACACCCTCCACATTTCGCCACTTCTATTCTTTCCGCCACGAAGGCATACAATTGGAGATTACGCCACGAAGGCCATTTATTTATAAGTTATAATATATAATATAATTATAATATAAGTCGTTACGCCACGAAGGCAATTTATTTAAGTTCAAACTAGAAGCTAAGCTTATCCGATTTAAATATTGCGCGCACCAGGGCTGGAAAACCACCCAGTGTTGGTCAACCGAGGGCCAACAGCTGATAGTGCCGATAGCGATAGGCGGGAGGTTCGATAAGAAACTGTGTTGGGAAACGAAGAAACCCGGCAAGCCGGGCTTACATGCGGCCGCAAGGGCGGAAGCTCGCTCCCATTCCCGAATGGCAGAAAAGGCGACCAGACCTAGGAGCGGACTTCAACCCGGAGTGGTACAGCGGCACGAGCGTCGGCACGCCGGATCCAAGGAGAAAGTGGGACAGACAATAGCGATCAGACTGAGTGCGAGTAGGGGTAGTAGTAGTAGTACTAGCGAATAATAAAGACAAGAGAGAATGAGGAAGTATGTGTCCGTGTGAATTTGTGCATTTTTTGGGAACCCACGTGCAGTGATTTGTGCTGGACGGGAATCGTGTTGCGCCAGAGAAGCTTACTCAGTGCAAACGACCACCCGATCGCCCACAAGGAGCATAGGAAAGGATCGCCTCTGGCCACCCTCTCCTGGGAACCCCGCCCCAAATACGGTTTAGGTAGTCGCGAGCCACGTGCAGTGATTTGTGCCGGTGCACTCAGTGCAAACGACCACTCGATCGACCACAGTGAGCACAGGGAAGGGTCGCCTCCGGCCATCCTCCTCTCGGATCCCTACCCCCTACCCCAGTAGCTTGTGAGTCGCACATCCAGGGGGAACGGCCACGCCGTCCAGTTTTGTTGGTATTTTCTCAGGGATCGGCTACGCCGCTCGTTTCCGTTAGTATTTTCGCCGGGAGCAGCCCCGCCCTCCACTATACCTTTCGGGTGCCGTGTTGCGCTAGAGCTGCTTACTCGGTGCAACGCGGATACTCTGGCCTCCTTTCCCCACAAATCCCCGCGGCAACTCCCCGTCCAGTTTCGTCCCAATACTTTTCTACAAATTTAACTGTAGAGGACCCTGGCCGGACTGAGTTTTATCCCAGCCTATGAAAAATGTCCTTACAAAATCTCAATGAAATTTGTATTAAAACCAAAAAAAAAAAACATTTATTCATGTAATATTCAAAAAATTAAAACATAGACAAAAAATTAGAAATTCAGTAGAATGAGATAATTTAACATTTTAATGGGATCACTTTTTAAAGCAATTGTAATTCCTATCATCAAAAATGGCTCATTTGTGCTTTCTACATGCTGCCTGAGCAATATGATTGCGTCAAAACGCGTTGTAGTGGTGATGGCATTCAACTCTAATTGCAGATTTGTAAAACAGCTCGAAGAATCAGTTGGATTGGGAGGTGTAGGCTTTATCGACGATGCTGTCAACTGTTTATGAGACAATTTGTTTAAAATATTTTGAAGGTCGTCTTCTAAAGCGCGACATGCTTGAGTCTACATAGGCCTCTTTTTGGATTTTACCACTCCTACACAGAGAAAATTATGACGTTCTCAAATATAGTATTTGTATCCTCAATTTGAGGATGTACTCAATATAAGTACAAAATTTGTGGAAAAAACTCATGTTGAGAAAAGTTGCACTCATTTTAAGAAAAATAACTTGAATTGATCAACAAATTCTAAGTTTGAGGAAATGTGTTCTTCAATTTCCAATTTGAGAATTAATATTCTCATTATGAGTAACCGATAAACTCAAAAGAGGGGTTGCGAATTCTCATAATGAGTTCTAGAGAATTCCGTTCTGGGAATGGGACGAGAGATAAGCGGACTTTAATTCGTTGCGTTTATGGTTGTCTCTCTCTCACTGTTTTTAAATGCACCCCGCGTAACGTAGCAGAAATTGGACATTCTATCGGCCCTTCCGTGCCTGAGGGTAAGTGTTTTAATCTAATTTGTTTTTGTAAAGTGCTTCATGTGAAAAAAGGTGCACGAGTACATACAGTGGCGGACAAAAGTCTGCGAACGACACCCTTTTTTGAGTTTACCCGCTCCTATAGCTTTTACAGGAAAAGTAACGGTGCAGTTTTGTTTTAAATGGTATTAATATACAAAAACCAAAATGGTATTCTTATTCATAAGCAACTTTTAAAGTTATAAACTAAAACCTGTAATAGGCAATGAATGTACTCCTGAAGTAGTTTCGGTTTAACTTCTTTATTTCACAACCGCTTTCCTTGAACGTCTAACACAGAGTGCCGCCACGATTCTCTCTCTTCCTTCTTCTCGCTCATCTGTGTGAGCGAGGCAGGTATACGTATTTGCGATCTCATATGCTGCAGTACTCGGTAGAAAGGGAGACAATATAACGTTTACAGTTAACTTAAACTAGGTTTCCCGCTTATTCTATAGCACAGTGGGCGTCGTATGAATATATTACATCATATGTTGTACAGTGGGCAATGTCAGTATATGTCCTACTACAAAACTTAAAAAAGGCACTGACAAAAGTGTACGTACGATTTGTTGGACAGCTGTTTCTCCTGTTGCTTCCAGCTAAAACCTAACGGCAAAGTAGCCTTTAGTTTTGTTTTATGCTTTGCTTAGTATTTGGCGTTGGTCTTATTTTATTTCATCACTTGAAGAACGATACAATCGCGAAAATGTTTCCCCGATAGGAAATTTCTCTTCCAGTGCGAAAATTAGTTGTAAAACACAGGAAAGAAAAACAAATCTTTCGCCGAAATTGTTAAATTGTTAAATTTAAGCAAATCGACGGTGCATACAATTTGTAAAAATTTCCAAGAATCGAAGAAATTGGGAAGTAAGCCGCGCAGTGGCAGTCCAAAAAAGCTTCGTCGTAGGGACATCTCCTTTATCCGCAATGAAGTGAATCAAAACCCCAAGGTACATGCAACCAATTTGGCCAGGAGATAGCTAAAATGTCAAAAATTGTTGTCCACTCACGCACAATAACAGGGACTCTTAACAATGAAGGACTCCACAGCAGAACTCCTCGCAAGAAATCTCTCATAAGCGAAAAAACCGTGCACTTCGTTTGGAATTCGCTAAAAAGCATATAAACAAAGATATGGAGTTCTGGAAAAAGGTTTTATTTACTGATGAGTCCAAATATAATATATTTGGATACGATGGAAAAGCAAAAGTTTGGAGGAAACCCAATACAGCCATGGATTCCAAGCATGTTATTCCGACCGTAAAGCACGGTGGTGGAAGTGTCATGGTGTGGGGAGCAGTTGCAGCCTCGGGAGTTGGAAATTTGGCCTTCGTCGAGGGTATCATGAATCGCTTTCAGTATTAGACCATGCTAGAAAATAATTTGAAAGCCTTAGTGGACAAATTAGGCCTCGGTGCGAGCTGGATCTTTCAACAGGATAAAGATCTTAAGCACACGGCGAAGATCGTAAAGGATTGGCTGCTCTATTATGCTCCCCGGCAATTATATTCACCACCACAAAGCCCAGATTTAAATATTATATGGGAAATATTGGAACGAAAAATTCGAAAACACGCCATAAGTAGTGCTCCCATGCTTAAAGAGAGGCTCCAAGAGGAGTGAATAAGTGAAGAGCTGGAAAATTTGGCTGCTACAATGCCCAGACGATTACAGGCAGTTATTGATGCCCATGGTGGTCCAACAAAAACTTGTGAGGAAAACCCCACATTATTGTAGATATAAGTAGACATTAGTAGAGTAAAGATAGACGTAACTGATGTAGCCAAATAAGAGAAAAAAAAAACCCACGGAGGGAAAGATAAAGACTTATAAGAAATCCACACACGCACATACCACGCGCTGCAGGAGAGAGAGGGAAGAGAGAGACCACGAAGGGCGCAATGATCAACAGTAGCCGAAGCTAAGAACGCAGCCGAAGCTAAAGACATAGCCGAAGCTAAGAACGCAGCCGAAGATCAAAACACGTGGTCCTCTGCTCGGACGACGACAGCGCAGCAGCCGACACGATCGTCGGCAGACAACGGCAGCCGAAGCTTCCCGACTTGTCGAAAGGCACAGTCGCTCGTAAACCGGCAAAGGAGACGGTCGTGGGTCGCAGAAAAGCGCGGAGATAGAACAAAGCCTGGAATTGGACATCATCACCGCCACAACCCAGAGGAGTCGGAAGGAGTAAAAGTGGGTGAGCTGGCCGAGGCCCGAAATCCCAAAAGTGGGACAACATGTGTGGCAGATAGGATAGGGATAACTTAAGAAGAAAATAAAGAGTAACAAAGTGGAAAGCAACAATGTGTTCTCGTGCTTACCGGGACGAAAAGGGGAAGAGGGCTCGCGGATGACGGGGCCCCTCCTTCCTCCGACCGCCCGGGAAGTGTTTTCCTCACCTCCGGATCGGGGAACTGTCTCACGGGTGACGGGGCCAGCCTCCCTTCTCCGGAATTCCTGCTTAGGCCGGAAATCCGATTCACGGGTGACGGGATCGGATTTACCGGACCTCTGTCTTTGGACTGGAGATCGACTCACAGCTAACGGGGTTCCTGGCCTTTTCCTTTCCACCCCCCCCATTTCATTTCATCACTTGAAGAACGTATAATCGCGAAAATGTCTCCCCGAAAGTAAATTTCTTTTCCTGTGCGAGAATTAGTTATAAAACATAGGAAAGAAAAGAAATCTTTCGCCGAAATTGGTAGATTGTTAAATCTAAGCAAATCGACGGTGCATACAATTTGTAAAAATTTCCAAGAATCGAAGAAATTGGAAAGTAGGCCGCGCAGTGGCCGTAAATATTTTCTGTGAAGAGACCCTGGCGTGACCGACTTTCATCCCAGCTCTAGAACTACTTTACAAACTTTGTTTCGTAAATCAATAATATATATTATACAGTTGCGGTCAACATAATAGTAGTGTCGTTCGCTCAGAGAGTTTTTATACCCTTGCAGAGGGTATATTGGAGACTAGATGAGTCGATCTAGCCATGTCCGTCTGTCCGTCCGTTTCTACGCAAACTAGTCTCTCAGTTTTAAAGCTATCGGGCTTATATCTTTTGCAGGTAGTATATAAGTCCGAACCAGCCGGATCGGACAACTATTTCTTATAGCTCCCATAGGAATAACCGGAAAAAAAATTTAAAAAAATTATATCTTTGGTGTTTTTCAGCTTATAACCTCCTAAGCTTGGTAATAAAAGCTGCCATAGGAACGATCGGAAAATTGGTGGGAAAATAATATGAAACAAATTATAGCTTCGGTATTTTTTAACATATGACCTCCTACGCTTGGATATAACATTTTTTAATTAGTTCTGAATTTTGAATTTAATTTTATCAAAGTCGGACGACTATATCATATAGCTGCCATATGCCAAAATAATATGAAAAATTTCATAGCTTCGGTGTTTTTTGACTATTATCTTATACTAATATCATGGGAATATCATTTTTTGTATTTTTAAATTTAATAATTATAGCTGCAAGGGTATACAAACTTCGGCTTGCCGAAGTTAACTTCCTTTCTAGCTTCTCATTATTTTCTCTATTTCTTCGCCAATCTAATTCATTTTTTCACTTAAGTAACTGTAATTATCTGCTCTCTAAGAATGTGCAGTTAATTTCGGTTGTCATACCTCTTTGTTTTTATACCCGTTACTCGTAGAGTAAAAGGGTATCCTAGATTCGTCGGAAAGTATGTAACAGGCAGAAGGAAGCGTTTCCGACCCCATAAAGTATATATATTCTTGATCAGGATCACTAGCCGAGTCGATCTAGCCATGTCCGTCTGTCCGTCTGACCGTCTGTCCGGATGAACGCTGAGATCTCGGAAACTATGAGAGCTAGGCTATTGAGATTTGGCGTGCAGATTCCTGAGCTTCTTACGCAGCGCAAGTTTGTTTCAGTAGAGTGCCACGCCCACTCTAACGACCACAAACCGCCCAAGACTGTGGCGCCCACAATTTTCATGCTAGATACAAAATATTAACTGAAATGTATTGGTCTCGTCAATACCTATCGATTGACCACGCCCACCCTAACGCCCATAACGCTTAAATCTGTCTACCGCCGGTAGGTGGCGCATTTCAATCTTGCATTGCTGCTTGCTTATCTCCATTTCTCTTTGGCCCCTTTAGCTGAGTAACGGGTATCTGATAGTCGAGGCACTCGACTATAGCGTTCTTCCTTGTTATTTTCTCCTTCATTTGCAATGACCCGCGTGTTTGACTCAGTCAAAATAATAGTAGTGCCAGAGAAATTATCAAGAATAATTAAATTTACTCCATTTGTAACAAGGTTTGTGTTGTTTAACAATACATTTAGATGTTATTTAATGTCCCTAGCATTTTTGGAATTTTGCTCTAAAATTAGTTCTGGCTACATGGGGCGTGGCAAACACTGTACTGCCAAGAGGCGAGATCTGATTAAAAAATTGATTTCTGCTGGAAAGACTTTTGTCGAAGTGCAAAATATTATTGGGTGCTCTTCTACAATGATTAGAAATACTGTTAAATATGAGCCAGCAAATAGAACGCGTGGTCGACCCAAATTATTGTACAAAAGATCAGTGGATCGCTTAACAAGACAGGCAAGAATAGAGCCTTTCACGTCTGCTGCATCTCTAAAAAAAATCATGTGACTTAAATGTAAGTTTGGAAACGGTAAGAAGACGGCTTAGAGATAATAACATCATTTCAAGAAGTCCAAGAAAAGTGCCTTTACTCACAAAAAAACATGCCGCCAAACGTTTAAAATTCGCAAGACAGAACTTGAATTGGCCTTTGGAAAAGTGGAGGAATATTTTGTGGTCGGATGAGTCAAAAATAGTTTTGTTTGGAGGCCGAGGCTCTCGCCAGTTTGTTAGAGGACCACCCTTAAGGGTTTTTTCTTCAAAGTATACGCTAAAAACGGTAAAGCATGGTGGTTTATCAATCATGATTTGGGAAAATTTTTCATACTATGGAGTTGGGCCAATATATTGGGTCAAAACCATCATGGACCGTTACGTATACGTCAATATTTTAAACGACGTGATGCTCCCATATGCCTCTGAGGAGATGCCTCCTATTTGGACGTTCCAGCAGGATAACGATCCAAAACATAAAAGTAAACATGCTAAGGAGTGGTTCGCAGCCAACCAAGTAAATGTCATGGAGTGACCCGCACAGTCACACGATCTCAATCCTATTGAGAATTGATGGTGTGACGTAAAAAGAGCAATCTCAGAAATAAAACCAAGCAATAACTTCCAACTTTGGGAAGCTGTACAAAGGACTTGGAGCTCTATTCCTGTAAAGATATGCAAAAACTTGGTTGATTCCATGCATAAGCGCTGTGCAGCTGTCATAGCAAACAAAGGATATGCA
The DNA here is from genome assembly GCF_014743375.2 of Drosophila subpulchrella. Classification (NCBI taxonomy): domain Eukaryota; kingdom Metazoa; phylum Arthropoda; class Insecta; order Diptera; family Drosophilidae; genus Drosophila; species Drosophila subpulchrella. Next base: position 1,904,059 of record NC_050610.1, read on the forward strand.
ACAAAATACTAAAATGTAATATAAATATAGATCATTATGTACAGTACATAATTCAACCTTTAAAGGTTTTTTTTTGGCTGTGAAATTTTTGAAACGTTTCACTACTATTATTTTGACCGAACATTTTTTTGTAAAAATTCAAATTTTTTCTTTTTTTTTGGAAAAATCTTATAAATTATCCTTAGTTGTTGTTTATTATTATTAGCTACTATTAGTTAAGTTTCAATGAAAATTAAAGAAAAAATTGTAAAAACATTTCTAGAGCTATTTTTTGGGGTTACTAAAAAGCCTCTGTGGGCACTACTATTATTTTGACCGCAGCTGTAAGTCCAAAAAAGAAATCGTACTTACACTTTTGTCAGTGCCTTTTTTAATTTTTTAGTTTGTAACTTTAAAAGTTGTTTATGAATAAGAAAAACATTTCGGTTTTGGTATTAAAACAAAACTGCATCATTACTTTTCCTCTAAAAGCTAAAGGGGTGGGTAAAATCCAAAAAAGGGGGTCGTTCGTAGACTTTTGTCCGCCACAATGTATGTACTTTGTATGTACATACGTATATATATATATGTACATAGAAAATTAAGAATGTTAGACATGTGCTGCTTCATGCAACTAATTTAAGACGTATTTTTCAAATGCTTTTATAATTATGCATATATACATGTAATTAGATACAATAGAATATCACAGCTTATTTCGTGCAGAGGTAAACTTGAAATTCAAACTCGTGTAGCTGGCAAACTATACGGAATATTAAAAAAATTTAAATGCAGATGTGTTATGTAGTATTTTGGCATTTATTAAGGCACTTTTAATTTCATTATTTTTAAACTCCAATTAATAACAATTAAGACTGAAAAAAACTAAAAGAATTATTGACTTTTTTATGTCACAGCTTATTTCGTGCAAGGAACTTCATGCTAAATATATAGACTTTTAGTTAACTTAATATTTTGTGTGGCCTTCCTTCTGTTTAATAACATCCTTCAAGCGAGTTTGCATCGAAGAAAACAACTTTTCTGAGGTCTCCTTTGGAATCTTGGACCATTCTTCCAAGAGGCCTTTTTTGAGGTCATTTTTATTAGAAATTGACCTTTGCGGATTGCCAGAGCCAAATTTGCCCACAAATTTTCAATGACGTTCAGGTCTGGTTACTGGGCGGGTGGATTAACTACGTAAGGGCAGTTCCAGATCAACCAGGACTGAAAAATAGCCGATTTATTCTTAGGGTCATTGTCCTGGTAAAATCTAAATTTCCGCCTTAGGACCAATTTCTCGGCGGTCTGCAAGTTGTCCTGCAAAAGTTGGAGGTACATTTTCTTGTCCATATTTCCCTCGATGAAAACCATGTTTCCAACGCCGGATGCCGCCATGCGGGCCCAAGCCATGACACTACCGCCACCGTGCTTGACTGTAGGTTTCCAATTCTTATTTGAAGCTAGGTATTTGGTTGACGCCACACATATTGCATTCCAGCCGACCCAAAAATATTAAATTCGGACTCGTCTGCAAAAATTACGTCATTCCAGAACGATGGCTGGTGAACAACAAGTTCCTTGGCATTTAAGCCTGCTCTTTTGATTTTTCTGGCTTATGAAGGGCTTGTTCCGGGTTACTCGGCCATTAAAGCCGTTGTCGCCGCCGAAATCTGTTACAATAGATAGATATAATGAGCCCGCTATAATGTTCCAATCAGCAGATGAGTGGCTGGAATTGTACCGTTCAACACAAGCTTTAAGCGCACTTGTGGGGTACGCGAGCACTTACTTCGCCCGCGCTTATTCAGTACAGCACTAGCCACCGTCTGCTACGATTATTTTTAAAGCGGTTTCCTTACTTCTTTGTCTCACGGCTATATGTAACGCCATACAGCCAGCAGTTATATATTGAATAATAAATTGGATATATGTTAACCTGCGAGTTTTATTAGAACCGGGACGTGCTACGTAAAGTCGAGGACAGGGTGGCGCTGGCCTCAACAGTTGTGTTCCCGCAAAACGCGACGGACGGTTTCTACTGAACAATTTTTGCCCATTTCATTTTCCACTTCTACCGTTTCTTTCGGGGCCGAAATCTTACTTTGATTTTCCGGACAATTCGCCTTTCCTCAAGATCGGTAAATATTTTGTTCGGTGCATTTTCTCATTTTTGAAATGGTTCAGGCCCAGTTCACGCTGTTCGATGCTTTTGCGGGGGCTCATTTTGGAAATTTAAAGAAAACTGCATTTTTCAGTGTGACCAAACGCTACGAAGTGATAAATAAATTAACTGATATTGTCCCGAATGCGATACAAGAAAAATTAATTATTAAGGACTACCAATCATTTTTGCAGCGTTTGATATTGTTGGGTAAAGGAGCACGTGTTTAATGTTTTAGCTATTTTTATAGAGATATGTATGTAGCGCGCAGAGCGCTAAAGGGAAAAACATACTAACGTATTTCGTGGAGCACAAAGTGCTGTCCAACGATGAACGAAAAAATTGAATAAGCATTATAGTTGACGATGTTCAAGTCAGAGTTATGGTCATCAAAAGTACTGATTTTTCATTGTTAGTTGAGGAAATATGTACCTTATTCCCATTTGAAAACGAAAAAAAGGTAAGAACAAAAGACGTACATTCAAATCCGGAAAAAAAAGATTTGTTTACTTATTTTGTATAGGACTGTTACTTTATTGCATGAGGACCTCGTAACAACGCGTCCGGAAAACTATATTCGCGATATAAAAATATGCGTAGCCGAAAGCAATTTTAAAAGGTTAAGTTAACAACGATGGATGAGAATTCTTCTATTAAAGCTAATTCAAAAGTTATTGAATACGACGAATTCGAGGCGGCAGGAAAGAAAGCATTGCTAAATAGAGACTGCTCAGATTGGGACTTAGTCTGTGCCAACTGGAAGGATACTTTTTCTCTTCCTCAGCGGGAGTCTAAGGAAATGGACAGTATAACATTCTTTCAGGGGTGGACAAAATTTAGCCACGCTAAGGTTACCGATCTGGTACGTTTAAATAAAATTATTGTTTTACATTAGGGTATACAGCTAAGAACTGACAGTGGAGAAATAACAGTTCACTTTGTATTGGGTCTAATAGTTGGAGATAATTTGGCAGTTAATGGTATTAATGGCTTCGTGGAGTCATTTAATTCCAAAATGTATTGCAGAGCTTGTACAAAACCAAAAGCAGAAATGAAACTGGATACTGAACAGTCAGAATCTCATTTGAGGAACAAAATTGATTATGCTGAACACCTAAGTTTAAATAATTTTCAAGAAACTGGTGTAAAGAGCGTTTGCAGTTTTAATGATCTAACATCATTTCACGTTGTAGAAAACATTTGTTTCGATATAATGCATGATGTGTTTAAGGGGGTATGCATATACGATATAAGAAACATATTAGGCGCTCTAATAAAAAATAAATTTATAACTATAGATGAGTTAAATTGTAGGAAAAATCTTTTTCAATATGGAGAGACTGAGGTAGGAAATAAGTCGAAAAGCATCGAGCTCGAAAAACTGAAGAATTTTCATTTGGAGATGAATGCAACTCAAATGTTTTCTCTAGTCCATTTCCTAACATTACAAAGTGGTGACTTAATACCAGAAGGGAACGGGAGCTGGGAGCTGTTACTAACATTGCTAGATATTGTTGATTTGCTATTACAGCCTGATATTATTGAAGAGAATATAAGTGAGCTGCAAAGGCTTGTTTGCTTGCACCATCGAATTTACCTGGAGCTTTTCGGGCCTTTAAAGCCCAAACTTCATTTTTTTCTCCATTACTCATCAGCAATTAAAAACTGCGGACCTCTTAAGCAGTTATGGTGCATGAGGCTTGAGGCAAAGCACAGAGAAGCCAAACAATATTTTAATAGAATAACGTCCAGAGTAAACCCAGCCAAGTTGCGACACTTCTCGGAGTCACTTCGGCACATTTCTTCCCGACGGGAGTCACTTCCGCGATCCGAATGCGATATCGCGGACGATCGTTTTCATCTTCTAGAAGTCACCTAATAGTGCCTTCCGCGGTAGAAAATGCTCGCAGGGATATTGTGTATCACTGTGAATGCAAACTGCGTAGTTACAAGTAGAATAAATAACTGCTACTGCGTTTATGCGATGTCCATTTCACGCTTTATTTTGCGATTTCAGCCGATTCGTGTGTGCATAAACGCCATTTCGTAAATTCGGCAACACACGAAACTTGACTATGATTTCAGCCTCAAAGCGTGAATTGGTGATGCGCAACCAACTTAACACTATACAAATCAGGTGGCAGCGCCGTGCATAAAAGTTGAAATTAAAACGCAAATTAAAGAAAGAAAAGGGAGTAATTATTGAAATAGCCATGGAATGGAAGAGATCGTTTTGGTCAGACGCCGAGATAGCCTGGCCAATGAAGTCTTCACCGAAACAGAGGAAATTGATGAATCCAGTTCTACGGTTGATGCACCTGAATTCCTGGTAGAGACATCTATGCCTAGGAGCCGCTAAACTTCAAGTAAGCATATTAATTCTCATTAACGGTAACACGATGGTAATTTCTAATGATTTCACTTGATTTTTCACATGCGCGATGTTCTTGCGGAGGATCTGGCCGAGACCCAAAGATTCATGCGAGAATTCTTCAACTCCAATTAAAGCTGAAATATTTCGAAACAAAACTAATTGTGCAATTTTCATTTATTTTGAACTGCTTCGCAAAGGAAAGTTAGAAACAATGTATTGGTGGTTGCTGGTTACTTTCATACTCGTTGATTGGCGTAAACTTCTCTTTTCTTATTTCCACGCAAGCCAAAGCAACATATGGAACAAATTTATAATCAATATATATTCTTTTGGCCAGGCACCTCCAGCGTCCTTTTAATCGACCAAAGGCATTCTCCACTACAATTCTGCCCGAGCTAAGGTAGCAGTTGAACGACTCTTCCTGTGGAGTTAGGTGTCCAATATATGGTTTTAGAAGCCACGGTAGCAATGGGTAGGCAGGATCTCCCAGGATAATGAAGGGAATCTCTTTGTTGTCCAACAGCTTTGCAAAACCCGGAATAATTCGGCTATGGTTCTTGAAAATTCCAGATTCTTTAAAGACCGTCGCGTCGGGGACACTTCCTGGAAATTTCATGCTGACGTCTCTAAACCTAAAAATAAATAATATTTGGAAAAACAACCAATATCTAAATATGTTTTTACTTACAAGTAATTGTTGTCAACTACAGCTTGCATGACCATCGATGTCCATCCCTTTCGATTGACGAAATCCATGTAGCCAATCTTTGGGGCTTGTGTGTTCCTAAGTAATTGATACATAGCGTTTATAATTTGTAATTAATATTCTAAAAAGCATTTTACCGTCAATAGCTCCAATCACGTTAGGAATGTGGCACATTTTTTGAAATGCACCTGCATTTTGAATGCATTTATCCAGTTTTGGGAATGGAATTTATGTACTCCAAATACATCCCCAATCACTCGATACTCGGCACAGGTCGCCAGTTTATATACGCAGATCGCAACTTGTTTCTCCAAGGGAACTGGAACGGTTAGAAACATGCTCTGCACCGGTAAGGTGGGACGTAGCAATTCGCACAGGTCGAAAAATGATCTCTTTGACATTACTCCCAAAAAAAAATGATCATAGAAACTAAACGATTCGTACATTAAAACTAAACTATTGAGTGTCAAAAATATCTTGATAAGATGCGTATTAACCTTATGACACCCAAAGTATTAAACTGAAACTTTCGAATTTATCAAAGTTAAACTAACGAGTATACAATTTATACTCACTCAGTGTACTGAAATTTATGCTGATAGTTTACTTTTTATACTATTTAGTATAAAAGCTATCCTATGTAGTATCCGTTTTGTACTATTTCGTATACATATTATACTAATCTAGAGGGCCGTAGTATACTTTTTAAGCTATTTATCGAAATCGTTAGTATACATTTTATACTATTTCGTATAAAACTTATACGATTTCCCCGTTGCCTGTAGTATACAATTTATACTATTTTGTTTTTCGTGGTATCCCAAACCCAATAAAATCAAGTTGTATGTTGTTTTTCTTTTATTACTATTTCACAAATTATTTTGTTATTATTTCATAAATATTCATATTTTGCGCAACACACATAACACATGTTTTTAGCTCCTTCGTGTTTTTTTTTATATTCCTTTACCTAACACGTATATTCAGACTAAAATAAGTACAAGCAACAAGAGTAGGGGCCGTGATATCACCTAGAGCTGGAGAACAATCGATGGTGGGACCATCGATGGTTTTCGATTGTTTTAGAAAAACAATCGATGGACTATCGATGGTTTAAAAAAAAATAAATAAATAAATAAATAAAAAAACGCCAAAAATTTCTATTTTGAGATCAAATTCTTTATAAGTCAAAATTCTTATTAATAAATATTTAAAGTTGTCACACCAAAGTGCACTGAAAACACGTTGATTTATAAGCATTACACATGCACACATACACACACATGTACAAGTGCCAAAGCGCATTTACTTACTTTTGAGAAACTTGTCCATAATCCATTCCAGGCCACTGCCAGCACCAACACCACCACTGTTAAGCTAATAAAACAATATAAAAACAAGTTAACTGTGTAATCAATTTTACTTTTTTATGTACTTACATATTAATTATCGTGTTCGCTTGCCAACTCCCGCTAAAAAAGTGATGGGAAAAGCATAAAGTGATGGGCAAAAAAAAGGAAAACCATCGATAGTGAGATAAAACAATCGACTTTCACGAAATTTTGAGAAAATCGATACTATCGATGTTTCCATCGATTGTTCTCCAGCTCTAGTATCACCGCAATGTATTGCTTAGCGCAATGGTAGCCACCTAGGCTGTAGCTTCTCTCCTCTCCTTCTCGCTGCGACGCAGCGTTCGCAGTAAACTCGCTGCGTAGGCTGCCGTCGCTGGCCGAATTCTTGCCCCGGTGGTCTTCATCAGCATTTGGCGATCAGACCCGAAGCGGTGACATTAAAATAGGACATACTGATCGTCCTCAACAATCCCACTGCCGCACTCTGGACAACCGTTCTCCGTGTCGTGTCCGAAGCGCTTAAGGAAGCTTCGGAAGCAACCATGTCCACTCAGCGCCTGCGTGAGGTAGAAATCTACCTGGCCGTGCTTCCTATTTACCCTTGCGTCCAGCGTCCAGCGTCCAGCGTCCCTTGCTGGAGTTGTTCCAGGCTGCCTGCACTCCTCTTCACCTCGGTCTTGGTTCTGTGGCTCCCGCACCAGTTCACATAGGGGAACTTGGCCTGCAATGACGAGCGCTGCGTCGTCCGAGATCGTCCGGAAGACACTCGCTGTTCTGACAGCACAAAGGCTGTACGTCGAGTTCGTTAGCTCCTTCGCGGTATGCAGCTGTACGCGTGCGCAAAGCACTTGCACCTGAAAATACACAATACACACAATATTTACCAACAGGGACAATATAATATTGATTTTTTTTAATTTTAGAACAAATATTTTACTTACATGTTGACTCGGCACAAATTTCACAAAAATGCGGGACCAAACTCACCGAGTTAAATCATCACAATAATCATTAACGCGTCAAGCAACTCCAACTCCGGAAGCATTTTCTGTGTTCGTATACTCGCTATTGTCCTGGTTTTACACCAAAATATATGTTCGAATAATCGCTATTGTCCGAGTTTCACACCATGAAAAACTATTTAATGTTCAGTATACTATTTATGCTACTGAGTCTCACTCATATAATAATTAGTATAAGCTTCATACTATAATAATAATATTAGTAGTATTAGTATTAATACTATTAGTATAAGCATGAAACTATTTTGTAATAACTTGAAACTACATTTTCTTTATACTACATCAAGTTTTTGTTGAAACCAAAAGTATAAATTATAAACTAAATAGTCAAATATGAATAGTTTAAAAATAACACTACAGGTTTACGCTTTATACTCTTTGGTAGAGCACTTACACTACAAAGTATACAGTTAAAACTAATAAGTGTTGAGTTAATACTTACATTTTTATACTAACTTTAGTATACTTTTAACACAACGCTTATTAAGTGTATACTTTTGGTTTTTTTTTTGGGTGTAAGTTCTAAAAGAACATATTTTCATTTTTTGGCTCTTGCATAAGTGACCAAAATGCATTGCTTCTTGGCCTGCTCCTGAATCTTCGCACTCTAGGTGTCCTCAGGCTGAGAGTCGCGGTTGCAGCCGGGTAAACCTGCATCAGCATCCTGTGACTCCTGGCCACCAAAAACCGCCTCGCTTTTAATAAAGCCATCGGTTCTTTTTTTCCGGTTCTTATTTGCCGAGAGTAAATTAAGAATTTAACTTTATCCATCGCGTTCTTTGGTTTGTTTACTTTTTGTGAAAGTGTGACCAGACTAAAATACCTCATTTTCACGTCTGGCATCTCTACTGAAATCAAATCACGAAATTATATGTGTCGCATAACCAAGGGTTATTTCTATATCGCGCTTTCAAGAAATCGAGATTCCCATAGCATAAACATAGTAATAGACGCGCTTATTTCGAAAACTTTGCGGTAGTTTCAAGAGAGGAGTTCGGTCTCTCTTTTCTCACTTTCTTATTTTATCTACGTCTTCCCCTCTCGTCGCTCGTCAACAACCGCAAAACAGAGCTTAATTTTAGGTCGGAACACTAAAATCGTCATCGCCTCCGTCGTGAAACCGAAAAGAAAAAGGTTCTCATTTTTTCTGTGTGTAGCGGGAACCCATAAGTACTGCATTGCAGTTGCCTTAAAGGTGCTCATGTTATGAGAACTCATCTTAATCGTAATTTGTAACGGTCAATTATCAATAAATCTTAATAAAATGAACTTACTGTTTGTATTTCAAGCAGTTTTGAAGGGCTTTCCGCATTTCTTGCATACAGCAGTTTTGTTACTACTCGGACAATTTTTATACCCTTGCAGGGGGTATATTGATTTCAGTTTGCAACGCAGTGAAGGAGACGTTTCCGACCCCATAAAGTATATATATTCTTGATCAGCATGACTAGACGAGTCGATCTAGCCATGTCCGTCTGTCCGTCTGTCCGTCCGTTTCTACGCAAACTAGTCTCTCAGTTTTAAAGCTATCGGGCTGAAACTTTCCCAAAAGTCTTATATCTTTTGCAGGTAGTATATAAGTCGGAACCAGCCGGATCGGACAGCTATATCTTATAGCTCCCATAGAAATAATCGGGAAAAAATTTTTTTAAATTATATTTTTGGTGTTTCTTAGCATATAGCCTCCTAAGCTTGAAAATAACATTTTTCGATTAGTTTTGAATTCCGAATTAAATTTTATCGAAATCGGACGACTATATCATATAGCTGCCATAGGAACGATCGGAAAATTGGTGGGAAAATAATATGAAACAAATTATAGCTTCGGTGTTTTTTAACATATAACCTCTTACGCTTGGAAACAACATTTTTTAATTCGTTCTGAATTTCGAATTTAATTTTATCAAAATCGGACGACTATATCATATAGCTGCCATAGGAACGATCGGAAAATTGGTAGGAAAATAATATGAAACAAATTATAGCTTCGGTGTTTTTTGACATATTATCTTATACTATTGGGAATATCATTTTTTGTATTTTTAAATTTAATAATAATAGCTGCAAGGGTATACAAGCTTCGGCTTGTCGAAGTTAACTTCCTTTCTTGTTTGATGTACTTTTTGGGCCTAAGACTGGGAGCTTCGTAATCGTGCTCCTTGTTATACCCGTTACTCGTAGAGTAAAAGGGTATACTAGATTCGTCGGAAAGTATGTAACAGGCAGAAATAAAGTTTGTATATTCTTGATCAGGATCATTTTAACTGAAGTGTATTGTTCTCATTAACACCTATTGATAGACCCAAAAAAAGTTATCCACGCGCTTTTTAACGCCCACAAACCGCGCAAAAACTTCAAAAAATCGTAAGTATGAACGCGGATATCTCGGAAACTATCAAAGATAGAGAACTGAGATTTCAGATTTAGATTCCGTAGCCTTGTACGCATCGCAAGTTTGTTAATGGTTTGTAATGGGTATCTGATAGTCGAGGTACTCGACTATAGCGTTCTTCCTTGTTTTAGCTTTGTATTGTTAGGCCGCTTAAATGGTGAAAAAAAAATTGTCATTAATTATTATTTTTGCCAACCTTTCAGATAAAAATAACTCCCATAACAGTTTCAAATGTTTACATGTAATTTAAAGTTATACATAAACTTAACAAAAAAGGCATCGCCATATCTTTGCATCTGTCAAATGGGTTAATTTTTTTATTCTTTTTCAAATCCTATATAAATGGTATAATATCGTGATAAAAATATGAAACCGTTTTGAGACCATAAAGAAAATCTCGATACGTATCACAAAGAATCATTCGTATGTAGACACATGTATGTATAGTATACACATATATGTTGTTTTTTTTATATCGTGTTTATGTTTTTTTTATATCGTGGAATTTTTCATTTAATACTGTCCAATAAATCTGATAAAAAAAACTTGGCATATGGGTTTTTCACCTATGGCAGGATAGGACAGTGGATCTATGCTCCGTCTACTTTCAGTGGAGGTCCAGGGGGTGGCTCCTTCGCAGCCTCCTGGTCCGCTCGTTACTGTCCAGCTGGTTTATCGCCAGAGTTTTTGGGTGTTCATGCAACCTATGGACGTAGCGCCTACTCGTTCTCTGGATTTCTTCCTTCACCCACGGGAAGTTGAGTACATCATGGATGGTGTCGTTGTCGTGGGACAGGCGGGCATTGGAGGTGATGCGAAGCATTTTATTTTCGAACGCCTGGATGATGTTCGCTTTGGATTTGCTAGCTGTGCCCCATAACTGGATCCCTTATGTCCAGATCGGCCTGATGATCGTCTTATATATCAGGAGCTTCGATGACCAGCTTCGATCGCCTGGTGCCTTGTTGTTGGCCATTGCGGATATAAGATCGGCGGTCTCCTCTTCCGTGACCTGGGTGATGGGCTCCGCATGAACCAGTGGTCCAGCCAAGAGCCAGGCCGTTTCCTCTGCGTCTTTAGGAGTGCATTGGTAGATGTATATACACGTACAATAAATAACACACATATATTCTTGATCAGGATCTTATGATCACTGAGATACCGGAAACTATCTTATAGCTCTTGCTAGAACGTTGGGAGTTGGCATGCAGATTCCTTTGCTTCCTGCGCAACGGTAGTTTGTTTCAGCAGCTGTAACGAACATCCACTGAATAAAAAAAACTAAGGCTGGGTGTTACGGACGCGTTAGAGCGCACGCAAAAATGTCAATCGGCTTTGGCTCGTTGGCTAGTGGGGTGGATCTTTGCTTTAACTCATCATTGTCTCTTCGATTATTATTAAAACTCGGATTGCGTGCAAAGAAAAACCAAAAATAAGGCCGGGGAGAGAAAGCACTACTACACTTGGACTGTTGTCGGGCGTAGGGCCCCCTACACCTGCGATCGAGTCTACCGCTTTTCCACCTCAGCTGTTAAAGAGGCGGCATTCAGCCCACTCTTCCATTGGCCGTTCCATAACCCTTTTCGTTCCCTCAGAACGGCCCCTTCGCGGTTGCGGCTTTACGGGAGTCTCATGTCCGCCGAGGACAAACACTTAATTTACCACATTATAAACATTTTATTCACCAACTAACAAATTAAAATCCTAGCAAAATGAACATCGCCCAAACTACGGACTAAAACTAACATTGAGTATAAGGGGACAGTATAGAGATAATAAAAAAATTAAATATCATAATATAATAAATAGCATAAATAATTTCTTATAAATAGGGGTAGATACGATAAATGTAGCATATAAATATTTCGATTAGGATCGGCCCGCATTTTTTGCTTTACTTTACTTAAAACCTTTCTTTGTTTTACTTTAGATTCGTATTTACTTTGCTTTACGTTACAATATCACCGTTCTCATTTGCATGTCAAATCAAAACTTTGTGCGCAGCCGCAAAGGCAATTTACGATATTGGCGCGTTGAGTGGGTTTCTGCTGCTCAAAATCTACGGTATTGGGTCTCACTCAATTTCTCGATTATCTATACTTTTCCATATTTTTGCCATTACATAAACAGGCAGCATTATATGTACGAAAAAAAAAATTGACTTGGCAAATCTCAATAAGTTTTCTTTTGATTTTCAGTAGCACGCTCACTCCACATAATAACAAGGAAGAATGCTATAGTCGAGTACCTCGACTATCAGATACCCTTTACTCAGCTAAAGGGACCAAAGGGAAATGGAGATATGCAAATCGCCCAAAACTGTGGCTCCTCCAGTTTTGATGATAGAATGAAAATTTTAACTGAAATGTATTGGTCTCGTCAATACCTATCGATTGACCCAAAAATTTGAAACGCCCACTCTAACGCCCATAGCGCTTAAATCTGTCTACCGCCCACATAACCATATATTGAGATCAGGGGTAGGTGGCGCATTTCAGTCTCGCTCTGCTGCTTCCATATCTCCATTTCCCTTTTGTCCCTTTAGCATAGTAACGGGTATCTGATAGTCGAGGTACTCGACTATAGCATTCTTCCTTGTCTTTTAATTATCCCTTACCTCCATGGCACTATACCTATCGAAAGTGGCTTTAATAGCCTTCTCATTCCCTTGGCAAAAATTCTCACAATTTCATTGAATTAATTCTGCCTGTTCGTCTTTCCACGGAGAATAAAGCATTACTAATGCTCTAAATTAATTCGGCCTATCTGTGTTATCATTAAAGAGGCTATACCTAATAAACCGGCTGTTCGTATCTGTCCAGCAAACCTTTCTGAAAGATGTCATATGTTGTAGGTCTACGCATATAAACTCGTTGTTCTGGAGGGAAGGTATTCATATGAAGGCATTTGTTGCTAGTTTCTGACAACGGCAATGCCAGACAACGGTGCCCGAAATAAACTTGTGACAAAGATACTGTAGCTTTTGACGAAGGCTGTTTCTCGCATTAACTTTGAAACATGTAGCTATAGCAAGCAAAAGGTCAAAAATTAAGTGGATATCCATTTTTGACCTTTGCATAGATCGAATGTGTTTCTTATAAGCATTAATTTAAATTCATAAAAATGTTCTCTTAAAAAAATTTTTTTTTTCAAACTAACTAGGCTCAAATGCAACAAAAGCAAATCTGATCGAGGCCAAGACTTACTTTTCTATTAAAAGTTGGTATTACTTACAATTCAGTAGGTCTTCTACTAGGACTGTTTTTCCTGAGATATACTAAGTCGTATCTCCTGACTTCGGATTGAGTTCCGAAGGTTTTCTGCTTCCCTACTTTCACTAAACATTCAAGTATATTAATGTATGTTTGTTAAACATAAACAATCAACAAAAGAACAACAATAAGGATAGAGGGCATTTTTTCCTCAATTAAAATAAAAACCGTAATGACCACCGCGAAACAAAGTGACGCTCGGGCGAAAATAAAAAGGAGACCCGAGGAATTTTCAGAAATAAAGGGGTAACGGCTAATTATCGCTACCTCCTTTTATAGCGTGAGCGTTGTTTTTTGGTTTTCCTTTCTATCTTCCTTTCAACTTCTAGAAGACATTTGGTAGACAGTTTTTTGGCAATAATTTGGTTTTTTGTAAAATGTGTTCTACCATATTTCTATTGATCAGAAGTGTCTGAGAAGTTATTTCTTCGCGATTCCAACGCTTTTGGTTTTTGTTAAATTTGTTCTATCGTACAGAATTGGCTTCTACTCGATATATGTATGTATGTATATTTTGATTTTGTACAACATGCTCTATCGTGTTTCTATATTCCAGAAGTTTCTAAGAAGTGACTTGTGGACGACAGGGGATAGAATAATCGCCCTTTTGCTTGCAGGGTAAAAACTACTTAAATTAGTCAAAGACAGCTATGTATTTCTGCTTTGCTATCATAATAATTTAAAGCAAGAAAACTCCTTACAATCTTAGCTGCCAGTGCAAGCAATAGGACTTTAATAAATTTGAGGTTATGGTCAACAAGCAACACGTCAAATTTCAACAGCCCGAGAATTGCATTTAAAGCAGCTGACTTAACAGCTGTTATCTTATATCTCTATCAGAATACCTGACAGTTAACATTGCTAAATAGTCTTCAGTTACTGCATCTTTAACGACTTTTCAATAATGAGTTTTGGCCAACAAAAGTGGTCAAATTCCCCATAGTTCTGTGCTTCGGGATGCTATATATGATCTGAGACACCGAACGAAAAGACAACAAATATCGTTTATACCCTTGCAGAGGCTATTATGATTTCAGTCAAAAGTTTGCAACGCAGTGAAGGAGACGTTTCCGACCCCATAAATTATATATATTCTTGATCAGCGTCACTAGACGAGTCGATCTAGCCATGTCCGTCTGTCCGTCCATTTCTACGCAAATTAGTCTCTCAGTTTTAAAGCTATCGGGCTGAAACTTTCCCAAAAGTCTTAATTCTATTGCAGGTAGTATATAAGTCGGAACCAGCCGGATCGGACAACTATATCTTATAGCTCCTATGGGAATAATCGGAAAAAAAATTATATCTTTGGTGTTTATACATGTGTGTGTGCAAATAGTTGCACGACGAACTGCGCAGCAAAGGAAAAATCTGCCACAATACTATCTTATTCTATTGAATAGTTAACAATTTAAGCAATTTGTCTTTTTTATCTCCCATTCTACCTTTATTTTGACCTGCAGTGCATTTACATAAGCGGAAAAGAAAGAGACTGAAGATCGTTTACCCAGTGTTGAAAAGCACTAGAAGGCAGTAAAAGGACCGAACATTTTTGTACCTAACAGCACTGTAAATCTTTCTGCTTTCCCATAGGCCTTTTTGCGAATCTTCGAAGCGTATTCCAGTTTTAAAGCGGTCATCTTAACATTTTAACTTAACTATTATCAATTTTCAATTTAAAAGATACCCGTTACATCTGATAGTCGAGAGCCTCGACTATAGCGTTCTCTCTTGTTTTTTACTTAATATTGTTTTTGTCAGTTTAGCTCGCTTCCTAATAGATGCGACTAGCTCTCAAATATTGTAGGCTTACCCCACCAAAATGTATGTTTCGTGGCAGCAATCACAAAGAATCACACATTTGTATGTAGTTTAATTTGTATGTACCTTCTTGGCGAACAATTATTATCGAAATTACATTTATTTTATGCAAATACGCAGATCGACTGTGACCGCGACTTGTTTCAGCTGAGTTACATTGAGAGCAAGCTTTTTCACTACGAAATGAAAGATGATGTCTGCTTCACTCCGTGGTCCTTTACCAACATGATTTCCCTCATCCTCGGCGTAAGCTACACCTTCGCACGCATCCCGTTCGCCCTCAAGATATTCGTTAGCTGCTGCGAAGCCGTAGCCTTCGTGTTGATCGTGTTTTTCCAGTTCGCGTTCAACTTCCAGCACAGTGCTACCACAATCCCGTTTATGAAAGCGGAAGTATCGCACTGTCTTCGGGTGTGCATGATGTTGGCCACTATGTATGCAAAGGAGCGTCAATCCGAGTTCAACACAAAAATGAACTACAAGTGAGTGCAAAAGAAATAAAAGAGACTTATACCATGTATACAATTTTTCCACTTATCGATCATAATAGGCTCAATGTTGATTTGCAGAATAAGCAAAAGGCGGCTGACGTTACAAACCAATCAATTGTAATCTTGCTCAATAATATTCTCCCTTCTCATGTTGGTCAGTTTTAAGTAAACTTTTTCTAAAATTAGCCTACACATTGATTATGGTTTCTCTTCCGCAGTCAACCTCTACCTCAATTCGTTAGCCAAACACCAACTCTACTATGAAAATTATCAAATGGTATCGGTGATGTTCGCCATGTTAATCAATTTCCCAATGAATTTGGCCAGCTTACGAGTGCTAAACGAAATCATAACTGAATTTGATAGACTGGTAAGCTAAAGTATTTGTTCATTCTCCATAAAGGAAATTCCTGCGTTCTCATTCGAGTTAAAAATATTTCTTAAAATAGAACGACATTTTCGGCCTAGTTGCAGTTTTTATTTTTTTTAGATTCACACAGATTCGAATTTCCAAGACTTGTTCCAAGACTTACTTCCCAAAGAACTGTACGGATTTGAATTTCCCTCTGTTGTTAGTCTGTTAACTTTGCATTTAAGCATTTGACTGACGGATTTAAATCCGCCACCATCATAACTATTTGTTAACAAATACTTTGAAATATCTATATGCAACTGATATTTTTTATCAAATTCGTTGGTGTTTAATGTTCATAATTGCATCATCGGAATATAAATTATATTTGCCAAGGTCGGTAAAAAAAATCCCTGCCGTAAACGTTCTGCACAATTACAACATTAAACAAGAAAGAACGCTATAGTCGAGTGCCTCGACTATCAGATACCCGTTACTCAGCTAAAGGGACCAAAGGGAAATGGAAATAAGCAAGCAGCAAAGCAAGACTGAAATGCGCCACCTACCGGCGGTAGACAGATTTAAGCGTTATGGGCGTTAGGGTGGGCGTGGCAAATTTTTTTTTGGTCAATCGATAGGTATTGACGAGACCGATACAGTTCAGTTAAAATTTTGTATCTAGCATGAAAATTGTGGGCGCCACAGGCTTGGGCGGTTTGTGGGCGTTAGAGTGGGCGTGGCATATTCGCGTGTCAAAATTGCGCTGCGTACAAAGCTACGGAATCTAAATCTGAAATCCTGATTCTATATCTTTGATAGTTTCCGAGATATCCACGTTCATATTTCCGATTTTTTGAAGTTTGGGGGCGGTTTGTGGGCGATAAAGTGGGCGTGGCAAACTTTTTTTTAAATCAATCGATAGGTATTGATGAGAACAATACATTTCAGTTAAAATTTTTATTCTAGCATCAAAACTGTAGGAGCCACAGTTTTGGGCGGTTTCTGGGCGTAAAAGTGGGCGTGGCACTCTGCTGAAACAAACTTGCGCTGCGTAAGAAGCTCAGGAATCTGCACGCCAAATCTCCATAGCCTAGCTCTCATAGTTTCCAAGATCTCAGCGTTCATCCGGACAGACAGACGGACAGACGGACAGACGGACAGACGGACAGACGGACAGACGGACAGACGGACAGACGGACAGACGGACAGACGGACAGACGGACAGACGGACAGACGGACAGACGGACATGGCTAGATCGACTCGGCTAGTGATCCTGATCAAGAATATATATACTTTATGGGGTCGGAAACGCTTCCTTCTGCCTGTTACATACTTTCCGACGAATCTAGTATACCCTTTTACTCTACGAGTAACGGGTATAAAAATAAGTGCAACATTTTAAAGTAGCTCGGATAAGTAAAACGAACGTGAAAGATATCTAAATACTTTTTTTATGCATACCATGACTAAAAAAACGAACGTGTAAGATATCTAAATACTTTTTTTATGCATACCATGACTAAAAAAATTGCGAGGGCTCGAATTTACCTGGGTTTGGCGTGCAACCACAGAATAATTAATATAATCAATATGCAAATAGTTTAAATTCTGATGGTCCAACTTTGAACATTATACATCAACGAATTTGATAGAAGTATCATTTGAATATAAAGCTATCGCAAAATATTTTTTAAAAATGTATTATTACGCTAGCAGATTAAAATCCGAGAGCCAAATACTTGGCCACCAGTTGTAGAATTTTCGAAAGTTAATAGAATAACACTGTGAGATATTCGGATCCGTGCAGTTCCTTCGGAAATGAATCTTTCGAAAGCTTAAACTGGAACAGGGCCGATAGTTTTCTCAAACATTTCCTCAAAGTAAGAACGAAACGCACTTAAAGGAAGTTGCTTCTAAACTCAATGTTTCATTTTATTAAGACCTCTTAATGTAGCAACTAAAAGTATTCAAAAAATCACAAAATATTTTAATTTTAAAAAGTTCTTGAATCAACAAAATCAACTTAATTTAGATTTTTCTGTTCTTACCATTTTGATCTGATGGTGATTTTCGGTTTTTAGGAACGCAGGTTCTCAATTCAATAACAATGTTCTTGGTTTTTCCTCTGTGCGATATTTAATAAATCTATCTTTTCCTTCCGATCGCAGTTGACGGCATACAGGGAATATCATGTAGTTGAGAAAATCAAGGTCGTCGGTTGCACTTACATGGCAGCATGTGGATTGGATTTCAATTTGGCATCAAACATCCGTCAAAGCAGTCACTTTCGCAATAGTTCACTTCATTTCGAGGGTAAGTAGTGAAAGCGCATGCTGTCCCTCTCACCAATTTGTATCTCCAAGCTGTTGCAGGAAGACTGTCTAGTACGTAATGTTTTAGTTTTCTTCTCTATTAAAGTCATTATAGCGAGGTTAAACTGTAATTTGATAATTTTGAGGGCAATGTTATTTGTTCTGGTTAAAAGAACAACTTACATAAAAAAGATTTTTCGAACTGTTGCTTAAATTTATTAACACTACTTTCATTATTGTTATTCTAGTTGAACAGGCGCGCACTCACAGAACGACTGTGGGCACCACCGAAGATAACTACAACGAAGATGTCAACAATGATGAGGTGGTGTTTATGATGACCACGTTCGCTCTGGACCTGATGCGAACCCTCTCGGCGTGCAACAGGGCCCACTCGAATTCTTATTTCGAGCGGTCTTTGTCCTCTGCAGAGATCTGCATTGGAATCTCCAGTGGCGAAATAATGGCCGGCGTGGTTGGCGCCTCCCAGCCGCACTACGACATTTGGGGAAACCCGGTCAATATGGCCTCCCGAATGGAATCAACGGGCCTGCCTGGGCACATCCAGGTGACGGAGGAGTCCGCCAAAATTCTCCAGGAGTTCGACATTCTGTGCATTTACCGCGGCATGACCTTTGTTAAGGGCCGTGGTGAAATACCCACATACTTCGTAGGCATCGATGAAAACCTGAAGTTCATGTCCGCGAAATTGGCCAATCACAGTTGGTCGAGACGTTTTTCAGTCATGTCTTCACTCACTCCAAACTCTCAAGATACAGATTCTTCTGATTGGGATGGCTCAAGTGATAGTTAAGAAAAATAAATATTTATTTCAAACGTAACTCTTAACAGCAAACTTTTTGTGTAAGATTATAAAGTAAACATGTAGGCTCTTAGAACACTGTTCTTTTTAAAAGCATTCATACAAAACGGTCGTACACTTGGAAACAATACAGAGATATGAACAGAAAAAAAGCTTATAAATCTTCGTTCAGAGACAGGTTTAGACCATGTCATCTTGACTATTCCGAGGAGCGCAAGTGGGAACCAAGCTATTTAAAGCTAATAATGGTTAGGGTTTTACGTTAATGTGGTTCGAGTTCCCGTCCGCAAGTTAAACAAAAAGTTGGTAATAAATCTCTTTGGTCTGTATCAAAACTATACGACACTAAGAAGTTTCACATCGACCAATGAGCCGCCCTCAAAGGACATTTTTGTAGTACGACTGAAGAGGAAAAATACAAAGTATATTTAAGAAATATTTCGGAAACGATTAGAGTATAACTTTAACAAAAGTTTAACAAATTCCATAGTGTCATATAGTTCTGATACCGACCTTATATCTTTACGCAGTCCATGCTTAAGACCTTCATTTACATGCGGACAGAAACGAAAACGGAAATAAATGTGTCATCCTTAGGCTAGATGTAAGGAGTTGAATTTGGAAGAGGAGTATAAGAAGTATCAGGTCCGCCTGATGATCAGTTACCTGAGCGTTTTCTATCCCTTGTTTATAATAGTAGTCGTCGGCCTTCAAGTAGTCGCATGGTCTTGCGCCGAGGTGAATGCTCTCTGTTGATTTATCCAGCTGTTTTTGCCTAATTAACTTTTATTCAGTATACCAAATTCACCCACCTGGATTCGATTTTGGCCGGGATAACATTACTTCTAGTTACTGGCATTATGGCTATTAATTTCTATGAGAGCTTTGTAATTCGTCATAGGTGGGTTTTGGTTTTTACCTCGGTCTTGTCTGCGTATGTTGTTGTATTTGCAGGTAAGTCAAATGAGTTATGCCCTTGACTATTTCCCACTGATTGATCATTAATTTTCAGATATTGCTCATGTCACATATCATTATTACAAGATTCATTGGCCTCTCAATACCACATATGACGTTTTTGTGCTATGCATGATTTACATGTTTTTGCCGATACCCTCGATCGTTGGAGCAGCCCTACTGGCCACCTCAGTCAGTGCTTTTTACATTGGCTACTTTATTTTCTTTCCAGCGGGTGAACCAGAAAGCCTAGCGCGCAATATTCACGGCACTAACACGATATTTGTCGACGTATTCCACTACCTGGGTTTCAATATGATGGGGATATTTTTCCGCATCATGAACGACATTATGGTGCGCGCCTCCTTCCTGAACCGCCACCAGTTCATCAAGGAGGAGATGTGGTTGCGTCACGCCCTGCGCCAGGAATCAATGTTGCTGGACAGCATCCTGCCGCCTCAGATAGCAAAGCCCATCCATGATATCATCAAAAACAAAATCACCCAGTCAGAGAGCGGTCCCGACCGCATCATTCTGGGTAGTCCCCGAAGGAGAGAAAACTTCATGGCCATCCAGATCCATCCCGACGTCTCTATCCTTTACGCAGATGTGGTGAACTACACCCACTTGACAACGACTCTGTCGGTGGAGAAGCTAGTAAAGGTCCTCCACGACCTCTATGGCAGATTCGATATGGCTGCCTCTACTTTCAATGTGCAGCGCATCAAGTTCCTGGGTGACTGCTACTATTGTGTGTCTGGTTTGACGGAGCCTGACCCCGATCACGCCAAAATGGCCGTGTCCCTGGGCATTTCCATGATTGCCAACCTCCAGGAGGTGCGGTATGTCTGCAATTGAGATTAGGATTAGACCTACACACAGAAACAAAGTAAGGATAGGAACAATTTTGTAAAGGCAGTGGAATTTATTTAGTTTAATATATCTCATATGGGAAAGATAGGATCCCATATAAGATATATGTAGGAAAATATCCGTCCGTTAGTTTGCAATACCAGTTTAAGAGCAATCGATAAAAATCATGCCCAATCGTCAAACTGTATTATTTTTGATAAACTTTCAAAATTATGATGTCCTTGAAGTCATTTTCCACTTTTTAAGTGAGTATTGCATGAATTATGGTAAAAAATTTATGGTACTAGATTCGACGGAAAGTATGTAACAGGCAGAAGGAAGCGTTTCCGACCCCATAAAGTATATATATATTCTTGATCAGGATCACTAGCCGAGTCGATCTAGCCATGTCCGTCTGTCCGTCTGTCTGTCCGTCCGGATGAACGCAGAGATCTCGGAAACTATAAAAGCTAGGCTATTGAGATTTGGCGTGCAGATTCCTGAGCTTCTTACGCAGCGCAAGTTTGTTTCAGTAGAGTGCCTCGCCCACAAACCGCCCAAAACTGTGGCTCCTACAGTTTTGATGCTAGAATAAAAATTTTAACTGAAATGTATTGTTCTCATCAATACCTATCGATTGACCCAAAAAAAGTTTGCCACGCCCACTTTAACGCCCACAAACCGACCACAAACTTCAAAAAATCGTAAGTATGAACGTGGATATCTCGGAAACTATCAAAGATAGAGAATTGGGATCTCAGATTTAGATTCCGTAGCCTTGTACGCAGCGCAAATTTGTCACGCGAATATGCCACGCCCACTCTAACGCCCACAAACCGCCCAAGCCTGTGGCGCCCACAATTTTCATGCTAGATAAAAAATTTTAACTGAAATGTATTGGTCTCGTCAATACCTATTGATTGATTAAAAAAAAATTTGCAACGCCCGCTCTAACGCCCATAACGCTTAAATCTCCTTACCGCCGGTAGGTGGCGCATTTCAATCTCGCTTTGCTGCTTGCATATCTCCATTTCCCTTTGGTCCCTTTAGCTGAGTAACGGGTATCTGATAGTCGAGGTACTCGACTATAGCATTCTTCCTTGTAAGTTTTATAATCGCCGAGCCCCTGTAAATCACATAAAGTGCTGCTGATCGGACCCTTTGGATCTTGTTCATTTATTTTCGACTCACCCAAATCATAGATCTCGGCGGTAATGATTAATTTCGGTGCCTTTTCCTTTTTAAAGTCTTCGCGAAGGCTTATATGCCTGCTCGCCCCAAGACTATCACCACTTAAATTTTGACGATGGTTTTCACGACTTAATCGGTGGAAGGTTCAAATGGAAAAGAACGCTAATGCCGCTTGCCAATGGCGGCAAACCCCTTTACAGCAGAAATGAAAACCGCTCTCAGCAGAAAACAACTGACATTTCGCCCTGTTGACCTATTACGCTTTCTCTTACCCCTTTACCTAGTTCGGCAACCAACCCACAGAAGGCGCCAGTTCCGATCCGTTCCCACTTGACTACCAGCGCTACACAGCCCACGAACGACCATAACACTAAAACCCGTGTAGCGCCCACATTTTTTAATATTTTGTAAAAATATATATCAATATCTAAATGGGTATTATTATTATTCAAATCGGACCACTCAATAAAGAGTTATAACCAAACAATAATCAATATTTTGCAAATTAAATCAAAATTGCACACCACATTTCACTAATAAGCAAACCAAGCCGTTAGGGGCGCTATGGGCTAGTTGGCGTTTTAGGCTAAGTGACGCTAGGTGGCGCTAACCACAAGCAAGCATATTTCTATTTACAATTTAATAAACATTAAATATGTGTACATAATTTATATATTTTTAAATTTTGCAAGAATGTATTATACTATTCGCTCTTATTTTCTTCAACAGAATCTATACTAAGTTCATCTGGATCCAATGATGTCATAACTGTGAATCGCCTTGAAGCCCGATTGTTAAATTTCGAGGAAATGAACTTTAAGTTTTCATCGATGCCTACAAAATAGGTGGGTATTTCCCCGCGGCCTTTCACAAAGGTCAAGCCGCGGTAGATGCACAGAATATCGAACTGCTGGAGAATATTGGCCGACTCCTCCGTTACTTGGATGTGTCCAGGCAGCCCCGTCGATTCCATTCGGGAGGCCATGTTGACCGGGGTTCCCCAAATGTCGTAGTGCGGCTGGGAAGCACCCACCACTCCAGCCATTATCTCGCCGGTTGAGATGCCGATGCAGATTTCCCCAGTGGATAAGGACCGATTAAAGGGTCTGCCCGCGTACGCCTTGTTGCACACGGACACGATTCTCATCAGGTCCAGGGCAAACGTTGTCATTATGAAGGCCACCTCATCATGGTTTAGATTGATCCCTTTTGCTTCTTGGTGAATGCGCACCTGTTGCACTGAAATAAAGATAGAATAACTTATGTAGACATGCACAAATAACCGCATAGAATCAGTACCAATGCTATAGTGGAGTGTCACTCGAATAATACTTACTTTCGGATTGAAAGGATCTGCTTTGAAAATTTGAAGTCAGGCTGAAATCCAATCCACAAGCTGCCATATAAGTGCAGCCTACGATTTTTATCTTCTCAACTACGTAATACTCCCTGTAGGCTGTTAACTGCGGTCGGAAGAAAGAGATTGAATACTAAATCAGCTTCAATACATCAACTTACCAATTTATCAAACTCCGTTATGATATCGTTTAGCACTCTTAGACTTGGCAAATCCATTTGAAAGTTAACTAACATGGCGAACATGACCGATACCATTTCATAATTTTCGTAGTAGAGTTCGTGTTTGGCTAACGAATCGAGATAGAGGTCGACTTTGGAAAGAAAAGGACAAGTTAATGTTTGCTAAACTGCTTAAAAAGATATTCAGTAAAACACCGACCAACATGAGAGGGGAGAATGTTGTTGAGCAGAATTATGATTGATTGGTTTGTAACATCGGCCGCCTTTTGCTTATTGTGCAAGTCAACGTTCTGCCTGTGGATGGCATTTGTCAATCCGACTCTTATTTGCTGTTTACACTTGTGACTCACTTGTAGTTTAATTTGGTATTGAACTCCACTCGACGCTCCTTCGCATACATTGTAATTAACATCACGCACACCCGAAGACAATGCGCTACTTCCGCTCTCATATACGGAGTCGTGGTGGCACTGTGATGAAAAATGAACGCGAACTGGAAAAACACGATCAACAGGAAGGCTACGGATTCACAGCAACTAATGCATATCTTAAGGGCGAACGGGATACGCGCGAAGGTGTAACTCATGCCAAGGATCAGGGTAATCATGTTTGTGAAGACCCACGGATTGAAGCAGGAATCCCTATTCATGTCGTAGTGATACAGTTTGTTCTCTATGATATCCAACTCATACTGGTTTTGATCACATTTGATCTAAGGGTATTTGGAAGAAAAATATCAGTATTTAAATTTACGATAGCAAAATTGACAGGGGGCATAGAAATGAAGGGAAAAGTGGAAAAGTTCCGACAGTATTTTTAAAATCCATTTCTTTATGCATCTTCTAGTTTCTTCGCAAATAAGTCTTATAATCAACTCTTACATCAAGATCTAGTATGACTAAAAAGTATCTTTGCCGAAAAGGCAAACTTATTTACCTTCGGGCAAACCTCAAATTGACTCAAATGTCTGATTTCCACCCTTCCCATGCCTAGGAATAAACCTATTTCTATCCAGTATGATAGTGCAAAACTCACTAATATCAAGGAAATCACCATGTAATACAAAACCATTATTATCATGTAGACTGTAACGCGCAGGACAAAACTGTGCTGGATCCTATCGAACATATTAAACGCCAAGCAGCTGAGTTTGCTGTACTTTTTGCCCTCATCATATGCAAACTGCCACCAACACACTTTCTTGTACCATGCGAGGCATAGCATGAAAGTCAGCAGGGAAAACACAATCAGATCGACCACAATACACCCTTTACAGTCAACTTTGCTGTTCACTATTTGGATGAAGATCAGGCAGCCCCCAATAGCCCAAGCCAGTAGCATTGAGAACTTGAAGATGAAGTCTGGTTGATGCATATAATTCCATTCCATCGAAGAGTCCCTGAACGCTGCACAAAATATTCCCACTACGTGTTCGGCTTTCTCATTATTAGAAGTAGTATCCCGGCGGCAAGGAAAACGAAATCTGTGATGAAGGGTATTACAAATCTTTAGTGGGGAGATGGAATCGTCTAGTTAATGACAACCATAAATAATTTTGCATAAAGAATTCGGATGTTCTTGCATGACCAACACCCCACTTACTGTAAGCCCCCGACTGGCATTTTGTTAAACTCCTCCCGCAACTCATTGGACATTGCGTCAGCAGTGACAATCTGCGTTTTCCGGGTTGGTCGAATAGTTCTAACGTCAAGGTCAGAAAAGGAGGACACTAAATCAACGGATCTGACTGAGTCACGGTTAACTTCGCCCGTAAGAAGGTAGGTGCTCATCGGATGCTTTTGCAGCACGGGATCCACCTGAGCCTTTTCAGTACCCGGAAATATTTTGTAGTCTGCTGGATTTAAGCTACTTAGAGTGCGTCCACTGACGTGAACATAGCCAGGTTTTCCGGTTGCCTCCAGACGATTGGCAATTTCCACGTCAGCCCCTAAAAAAGGCATTCATCAGTTTTAATAAAAGGAATTACTTACATCTCCTTTGGGGAGGGTTTACCCCATATGTCAAACTGCAGCTTGGCCTGTCCAATGACACCTGCAAACAGGGTGCCAGAATGAACACCTATTCTCATGTCGATGTCCAAGTCTTGTTCAGCCCTAGGGATCGGAAGATTACGTCTGAGCTCAACTTTTTTAGATCAGGACTACAATCAGGGTAAAAGACGTGTATGTACGAATTTTTTACGATAATTCATGCAATACTCACTTAAAAAGTGGAAAATGACTTCAAAGACATCAAAATTTTAAAAGTTTATCAAAAATAATACAGTTTGACGATTGGGCATGATTTTTATCGATTGCTCTTACACTGGTATTGCAAACTAACGGACGGATATTTTCCTACATATATCTTATATGGGATCCTATCTTTCCCATATGAGATATATTAAACTTAATAAATTCCACTGCCTTTACAAAATTTTTCTTATCCTTACTTTGTTTCTGTGTGTAGGTCTTATCCTAATCTCAATTGGAGACATACCGCACCTCCTGGAGATTGGCAATCATGGAAATGCCCAGGGACACGGCCATTTTGGCGTGATCGGGGTCAGGCTCCGTCAAACCAGACACACAATAGTAGCAGTCACCCAGGAACTTGATGCGCTGCACATTGAAAGTAGAGGCAGCCATATCGAATCTGCCATAGAGGTCGTGGAGGACCTTCACTAGCTTCTCCACCGTCAGAGTCGTTGTCAAGTGGGTGTAGTTCACCACATCTGCGTAAAGAATAGAGACGTCGGGATGGATCTGGATGGCCATGAAGTTTTCTCTCCTTCGGGGACTACCCAGAATGATGCGGTCGGGACCGCTCTCTGACTGGGTGATTTTGTTTTTGATGATATCATGGATGGGCTTTGCTATCTGAGGCGGCAGGATGCTGTCCAGCAACATTGATTCCTGGCGCAGGGCGTGACGCAACCACATCTCCTCCTTGATGAACTGGTGGCGGTTCAGGAAGGAGGCGCGCACCATAATGTCGTTCATGATGCGGAAAAATATCCCCATCATATTGAAACCCAGGTAGTGGAATACGTCGACAAATATCGTGTTAGTGCCGTGAATATTGCGCGCTAGGCTTTCTGGTTCACCCGCTGGAAAGAAAATAAAGTAGCCAATGTAAAAAGCACTGACTGAGGTGGCCAGTAGGGCTGCTCCAACGATCGAGGGTATCGGCAAAAACATGTAAATCATGCATAGCACAAAAACGTCATATGTGGTATTGAGAGGCCAATGAATCTTGTAATAATGATATGTGACATGAGCAATATCTGAAAATTAATGATCAATCAGTGGGAAATAGTCAAGGGCATAACTCATTTGACTTACCGGCAAATACCACAACATACGCAGACAAAACCGAGGTAAAAACCAAAACCCACCTATGACGAATTACAAAGCTCTCATAGAAATTAATAGCCATAATGCCAGTAACTAGAAGTAATGTTATCCCGGCCAAAATCGAATCCAGGTGGGTGAATTTGGTATACTGAATAAAAGTTAATTAGGCAAAAACAGCTGGATAAATCAACAGAGAGCATTCACCTCGGCGCAAGACCATGCGACTACTTGAAGGCCGACGACTACTATTATAAACAAGGGATAGAAAACGCTCAGGTAACTGATCATCAGGCGGACCTGATACTTTTTATACTCCTCTTCCAAATTCAACTCCTTACATTTAGCCTAAGGATGACACATTTATTTCCGTTTTCTTTTCTGTCCGTATGTAAATGAAGGTCTTAAGCATGGACTGCGTAAAGATATAAGGTCGGTATCAGAACTATATGACACTATGGAATTTGTTAAACTTTTGTTAAAGTTATACTCTAATCGTTTCCGAAATATTTCTTAAATATACTTTGTATTTTTCCTCTTCAGTCGTACTACAAAAATGTCCTTTGAGGGCGGCTCGATGGTCGATGTGAAACTTCTTAGTGTCGTATAGTTTTGATACAGACCAAAGAGATTTATTACCAACTTTTTGTTTAATTTGCGGACGGGAACTCGAACCACATTAACGTAAAACCTTAACCATTATTACCTTTAAATAGCTTGGTTCCCACTTGCGCTCCTCGGAATAGTCAAGATGACATGGTCTAAACCTTTCTCTGAACGAAGATTTATAAGCTTTTTTTCTGTTCATATCTCTGTATTGTTTCCAAGTGTACGACCGTTTTGTATGAATGCTTTTAAAAAGAACAGTGTTCTAAGAGCCTACATGTTTACTTTATAATCTTACACAAAGAGATTGCTGTTAAGAGTTACGTTTGAAATAAATATTTATTTTTCTTAACTATCACTTGTGCCATCCCAAACAGAAGAATCTGTATCTTGAGAGTTTGGAGTGAGTGAAGACATGACTGAAAAACGTCTCGACCAACTGTGATTGGCCAATTTCGCGGACATGAACTTCAGGTTTTCATCGATGCCTACGAAGTATGTGGGTATTTCACCACGGCCCTTAACAAAGGTCATGCCGCGGTAAATGCACAGAATGTCGAACTCCTGGAGAATTTTGGCGGACTCCTCCGTCACCTGGATGTGCCCAGGCAGGCCCGTTGATTCCATTCGGGAGGCCATATTGACCGGGTTTCCCCAAATGTCGTAGTGCGGCTGGGAGGCGCCAACCACGCCGGCCATTATTTCGCCACTGGAGATTCCAATGCAGATCTCTGCAGAGGACAAGGACCGCTCGAAATAAGAATTCGAGTGGGCCCTGTTGCACGCCGAGAGGGTTCGCATCAGGTCCAGAGCGAACGTGGTCATCATAAACACCACCTCATCATTGTTGACATCTTCGTTGTAGTTATCTTCGGTGGTGCCCACGGTCGTTCTGTGAGTGCGCGCCTGTTCAACTAGAATAACCATAATGAAAGTAGTATTAATAAATTTAAGCAACAGTTCGAAAAATCTTTTTTATGTAAGTTGTTCTTTTTAACAGAACAAATAACATTGCCCTCAAAATTATCAAATTATAGTTTAACCTCGCTATAATGACTTTGATAGAGAAGAAAACTAAAACATTACGTACTAGACAGTCTTCCTGCAACAGCTTGGAGATACAAATTGGTGAGAGGGACAGCATGCGCTTTCACTACTTACCCTCGAAATGAAGTGAACTATTGCGAAAGTGACTGCTTTGACGGATGTTTGATGCCAAATTGAAATCCAATCCACATGCTGCCATGTAAGTGCAACCGACGACCTTGATTTTCTCAACTACATGATATTCCCTGTATGCCGTCAACTGCGATCGGAAGGAAAAGAGGGATCTACTAAATATCGCACAGAGGAAAAACCAAGAACATTGTTATTGAATTGAGAACCTGCGTTCCTAAAAACCGAAAATCACCATCAGATCAAAATGGTAAGAACAGAAAAATCTAAATTAAGTTGATTGTGTTGATTCAAGAACTTTTTAAAATTAAAATATTTTGTGTTTTTTGAATACTTTTAGTTGCTACCTTAAGAGGTCTTAATAAAATGAAACATTGAGTTTAGAAGCAACTTCCTTTAAGTGCGTTTCGTTCTTACTTTGAGGAAATGTTTGGGAAAACTATCGGCCCTGTTCCAGTTTAAACTTTCCTTTGATTCATTTCCGAAGGAACTGCACGGATCCGAATATCTCACAGTGTTATTCTATTAACTTTCGAATTAACTTATTAATTATTAACTTATCAGAGCTAATTTAAAATGTTGCACTTATTTTTTAATGTTGTAATTGTGCAGAACGTTTACGGCAGGGATTTTTTTTACCGAATCGAATCTGTGTGAATCTAACGAAAATAAAAACTACAACTAGGCCGAAAATGTCGTTCTATTTAAAGAAATATTTTTAACTCGAATGAGAACGCAGGAATTCCCTTTATGGAGAATGAACAAATACTTTAGCTTACCAGTCTATCAAATTCAGTTATGATTTCGTTTAGCACTCGTAAGCTGGCCAAATTCATTGGGAAATTGATTAACATGGCGAACATCACCGATACCATTTGATAATTTTCATAGTAGAGTTGGTGTTTGGCTAACGAATTGAGGTAGAGGTTGACTGCGGAAGAGAAACCATAATCAATGTGTAGGCTAATTTTAGAAAAAGTTTACTTAAAACTGACCAACATGAGAAGGGAGAATATTATTGAGCAAGATTACAATTGATTGGTTTGTAACGTCAGCCGCCTTTTGCTTATTCTGCAAATCAACATTGAGCCTATTATGATCGATAAGTGGAAAAATTGTATACATGGTATAAGTCTCTTTTATTTCTTTTGCACTCACTTGTAGTTCATTTTTGTGTTGAACTCGGATTGACGCTCCTTTGCATACATAGTGGCCAACATCATGCACACCCGAAGACAGTGCGATACTTCCGCTTTCATAAACGGGATTGTGGTAGCACTGTGCTGGAAGTTGAACGCGAACTGGAAAAACACGATCAACACGAAGGCTACGGCTTCGCAGCAGCTAACAAATATCTTGAGGGCGAACGGGATGCGTGCGAAGGTGTAGCTTACGCCGAGAATGAGGGAAATCATGTTGGTAAAGGACCACGGAGTGAAGCAGACATCATCTTTCATTTCGTAGTGAAAAAGCTTGCTCTCAATGTAACTCAGCTGAAACAAGTCGCGGTCACAGTCGATCTGCGTATTTGCATAAAATAAATGTAATTTCGATAATATATTATACAATTGTTCGCCAAGAAGGTACATACAAATTAAACTACATACAAATGTGTGATTCTTTGTGATTGCTGCCACGAAACATATACATTTTGGTGGGGTAAGCCTACAATATTTCAGAGCTAGTCGCATCTATTAGGAAGCGAGCTAAACTGACAAAAACAATATTAAATAAAAAACAAGAGAGAACGCTATAGTCGAGGCTCTCGACTATCAGATGTAACGGGTATCTTTTAAAATGAAAATTGATAAAAGTTAAGTTAAAATGTTAAGATGACCGCTTTAAAACTGGAATACGCTTCGAAGATTCGCAAAAAGGACTAATGGGAAAGCAGATAGATTTACAGTGCCGTTAGGTACAACAATTTTCGGTCCTTTTACTGCCTTCTAGTGCTTTTCAACACTGGGTAAACGATCTTCCGTCTCTTTCTTTTCCGCTTATGTAAATGCACTGCAGGTCAGAATAGAGATAGAATAAGGAGATAAAAAAGACAAATTGCTTAAATTGTTACCTATTCAAAAATATGATAGTATTGTGGCAGATTTTTCCTTTGCCGCGCAGTTCGCCCTGCAACTATTTGCACACACACATGTATAAACACCAAAGATATAATTTAAAAACATTTTTTTTTCCGATTATTCCCATAGGAGCTATAAGATATAGTTGTCCGATCCGGCTGGTTCCGACTTATATACTACCTGCAATAGAATTAAGACTTTTGGGAAAGTTTCAGCCCGATAGCTTTAAAACTGAGAGACTAATTTGCGTAGAAATGGACGGACAGACGGACATGGCTAGATCGACTCCTCTAGTGATGCTGATCAAGAATATATATAATTTATGGGGTCGGAAACGTCTCCTTCACTGCGTTGCAAACTTTTGACTGAAATCATAATACCCTCTGCAAGGGTATAAACGGTATTTGTTGTCTTTTCGTTCGGTGTCTCAGATCATATATAGCATCCCGAAGCACAGAACTATGGGGAATTCGACCACTTTTGTTGGCCAAAACTCATTATTGAAAAGTCGTTAAAGATGCAGTAACTGAAGACTATTTAGCAATGTTAACTGTCAGGTATTCTGATAGAGATATAAGATAACAGCTGTTAAGTCAGCTGCTTTAAATGCAATTCTCGGGCTGTTGAAATTTGACGTGTTGCTTGTTGACCATAACCTCAAATTTATTAAAGTCCTATTGCTTGCACTGGCAGCTAAGATTGTAAGGAGTTTTCTTTCTTTAAATTATTATGATAGCAAAGCAGAAATACATAGCTGTCTTTGACTAATTTAAGTGGTTTTTACCCTGCAAGCAAAAGGGCGATTATTCTATCCCCTGTCGTCCACAAGTCACTTCTTAGAAACTTCTGGAATATAGAAACACGATAGAGCATGTTGTACAAAATCAAAATATACATACATATATTGAGTAGAAACCAATTCTGTACGATAGAACAAATTTAACAAAAACCAAAAGCGTTGGAATCGCGAAGAAATAACTTCTCAGACACTTCTGGTCAATAGAAATATGGTAGAACACATTTTACAAAAAACCAAATTATTGCCAAAAAACTGTCTGCCAAATGTCTTCTAGAAGTTGAAAGGAAGATAGAAAGGAAAACCAAAAAACAACGCTCACGCTATAAAAGGAGGTAGCGATAATTAGCCGTTACCCCTTTATTTCTGAAAATTCCTCGGGTCTCCTTTTTATTTTCGCCCGAGCGTCACTTTGTTTTGCGGTGGTCATTACGGTTTTTATTTTAATTGAGGAAAAAATGCCCTCTATCCTTACTGTTGTTCTTTTGTTGATTGTTTATGTTTAACAAACATACATACAAACAAACATAACAAACATTAATATACTTGAATGTTTAGTGAAAGTAGGGAAGCAGAAAACCTTCGGAACTCAATCCAAAGTCAGGAGATACGACTTAGTATATCTCAGGAAAACAGTCCTAGTAGAAGACCTACTGAATTGTAAGTTATACCAACTTTTAATAGAAAAGTAAGTCTTGACCTCGATCAGATTTGCTTTTGTTGCATTTATGCCTAGGTAGTTTGAAAAAAAAAATTTTTTTTAAGAGAACATTTTCATGAATTTAAATTAATGCTTATAAGAAACACATTCGATCTATGCAAAGGTCAAAAATGGATATCCACTTAATTTTTGACCTTTTGCTTGCTATAGCTACATGTTTCGAAGTTAATGCGAGAAACAGCCAATGACATTCGAAGAGACAATTCAAGACTTCGTCAAAAGCTACAGTATCTTGGTCACAAGTTTATTTCGGGCACCGTTGTCTGGCATTGCCGTTGTCAGAAACTAGCAACAAATGCCTTCATATGAATACCATCCCTCCAGAACAACGAGTTCATATGCGTAGACCTACAACATATGACATCTTTCAGAAAGGTTTGCTGGACATATACGAACAGCCGTTTTATTAGGTTTAGCCTCTTTAATGATAATACAGATAGGCCGAATTAGTTTAGAGCATTAGTAATGCTTTATTCTCCGTGGAAAGACGAACAGGCAGAATTAATTCAATGAAATTGTGAGAATTTTTGCCAAGGGAATGAGAAGGCTATTAAAGCCACTTTCGATAGGTATAGTGCCATGGAGGTAAGGGATAATTAAAAAACAAGGAAGAACGCTATAGTCGAGTACCTCGACTATCAGATACCCGTTACTATGCTAAAGGGACAAAAGGGAAATGGAGATATGGAAGCAGCAGAGCGAGACTGAAATGCGCCACCTACCCCTGATCACAATATATGGTTATGTGGGCGGTAGACAGATTTAAGCGCTATGGGCGTTAGAGTGGGCGTTGCAAATTTTGGGGTCAATCGATAGGTATTGACGAGACCAATACCTTTCAGTTAAAATTTGTTATCTAGCATGAAAATTGTAGGCGCCACTGGTTTGGGCGGTTTGTGGGCATTAGATTGGGCGTGGCATATTCGCGTAACAAACTTGCGCTGCGCTCAAGCCTACGGAATTTAAATCTGAAATCCCAATTCCCTATCTTTGATATTTTCCGAGATATCCGCGTTCATACCTACGATTTTTTGAAGTTTGTGTACGGTTTGTGGGCGTTAAAGTAACGTGGCAAACTTTTTAATCGATAGGTATTGATGAGAACAATTTATTTCAGTTAAAATTTTTACTCTAGCATCAAAACTGTAGGAACCACAGCTTTTGGCGGCTTGTGGGCGTTAAAGTGGACGTGGCACGCTGCTGAAACAAACTTGCGCTGCGTAAGAAGCTCAGGAATCTGCATGCCAAATCTCAATAGCCTAGCTCTTATAGTTTCCGAGATCTCAGCGTTCATCCGGACGGACAGACAGACGGACATGGCCAGATCGACTCGGCTAGTGATCCTGATGAAGAATATATATGGGCAAATCCGAAAAATGGTCAACCAAGACCGAAACAAAAAAATCTTCAAAATCATCAAATTTTTTTCGTATTTTCACAAATCAATGGCCATATTTTCATAATACAGTGGAATCAAAGCATATTTCATTTGTTTTGCTGTAAAAATTTCCCTGAAAACTGAAAAAATTCACTTTTTTTCATTTTTAGCTACTTTTAAAGGCATTTTTATGATTAATTTTTTCGCAAGGAAAGCATATGATTTGCTTGAACTTTTTCTACCAAATCTCTTTATTGCAATCTAATAAAAAGATAAAAATTCAAGGAGAGCAAAAAAATTTTCGATTAACAATTAATAAAACAACATGGAAAAATCGTACGTTCGCGACCCGTACGTTCGCGGCCGGTACTTTAATAAAAAAAAACAAACGGAGATATTTCCTTGGGAACAGACTCGAATGAAAGCTACATAAATCCATTTTAAAAGTAAAGTTATTGCTTTAGAACATTCCGTCCCAATTCGCAGATATTTGCATTTTACTAGATTAAGCCAAAGTCGACTTCCATTTTGTGTACGTTCGCGACCGCATGTTTTTTGCCAATATTATGAAAACGATTGCTCAATAAATCCCATAAATTACACTATGCAAAGAACTAACAAAATGCTATCGAATAGCAAAAAAAAAATTCAGAAAAGATTTTTTTTCATTTTTTTATTTGCACTTAGTGCGTACAAACGTACGTTCGCGACCCCTGGAAATGCCCATATACTTTATGGGGTCGGAAACACTTCTTTCTGCTTGTTACATACTTTCCGACGAATCTAGTATTCCCTTTTACTCTACGAGTAACGGGTATAAAAAGGAGGCGGAGCCGGTATTGGCAAGAGTAGACTTATTTCCACGCTATTTCAGTCCCTTTTCAAGCAGTATAATAATTAACTTCTGTTAAAATATTATTGTCTGCTTCCACAGGTAAAGCTGCTTTTGGTATCGGAGGCTCCACACTTCATTCCATATTCTCTCTCCCTTAAGGAGCTTGAGCCCTAAATTGTTGTTTTATAAAAATTATATGTTTAAATAGTTACAGTTAGCTGTCGATATTTGCTATTGCCGTAGTCAGATAACCGATAATCACAAAACCCAATGGATGTGGTACTCTTAGCCGATCTGAGTACTAGGCTTAAAGCCTAGTCGTAAAATCTTGTTCTCTGTAGTGTGACCGAAGTTTTCAAAGTTCACCCGCGATGCATGTGGCATGGTCTTACTGTCAAGCGGGCTTGTTGCCAAAAGGAAAACAAATCAATTGAAGCACAAAGAAATTAAAATAAAAAGAAATGAAATTTTCTACGAATGTTTTTATTTATGTAAATTATAAGTTTAAGGCTTCCTTCTCGTCCCACGGATGTTTCGCCATCTTTCCCGCGCTATCTGTAGTCCAGCTCCTAGCTGGCCAATAATGGCTGGTGATGGCTCCTCCAGCTGTCCTTTAGCGGGCGACCTTATTTTCTCCTCCCTATAGAAGCCGGCTCGTCCTCCATCTCCGCTTTAGCTGTCAAGTAGCTGGTGGAGGTGGAGTCCTCAATGGAGAGCTCGTCGGAGATCGAGCGATGTCCCATGTTCCTTCTCTAGTGCATCTCCAACTCCAATTACCAAATTTATGGAACTTAGAAGTCTAGTTTTGAGTTCCCATTCTAGGAGCCATTGGAAATACGGAAAAATCGGACATGAAAATGGGTTAAAGTTTTGACCCTCTTAAAAAAGAAATATTTGAATGTAGATTATTAGAGGATTCAACCACAAACTCATAGAGGCATGCCACTTCGAAATCGGGATCTAATTACCAAAGTTATGGTAACTCTCTTCAACTATTCTGCGGTTTTGCCCCGTTGTGGTATTGCTTCCTGTCGGTCTATCCCACAATAATGGATAATGGGCAACAGCTTGGATTAGGCGTCCTTTTTCATCTGCACTGACCTCCATTAGCCGTTTTTGGTGTTTTTCTTTCATTTTTATACCCGTTACTCGTAGAGTAAAAGGGTATACTAGATTCGACGGAAAGTATGTAGCAGGCAGAAGGAAGCGTTTCCGACCCCATAAAGTATATATATTCTTGATCAGGATCACTAGCCGAGTCGATCTAGCCATGTCCGTCTGTCCGTCTGTCCGTCTGTCTGAATGATGAACGCTGAGATCTCGGAAACTATAAAAGCTAGGCTATTGAGATTAGGCGTGCAGATTCCTGAGCTTCTTACGCAGCGCAAGTTTGTTTCAGCAGAGTGCCGCGCCCACTCTAACGCCCACAAACCGCCCAAAACTGTGGCTCCTACAGTTTTCATGCTAGAATAAAAATGTTAACTGAAATGTATTGTTCTCATCAATACCTATCGATTGACCCAAAAAAAAGTTTGCCACGCCCACTTGAACGCCCGCAAACCGCCCACAAACTTCAAAAAATCGTAAGTATGAACGCGGATATCTCGGAAAATATCAAAGATAGAGAAATGGGATTTCAGATTTAGATTCCGTAGGCTTGAGCGCAGCGCAAGTTTGTTACGCAAATATACGACGCCCACTCTAACGCCCATAACGCTTAAATCTGTCTACCGCCGGCAGGTGGCGCATTTCAATCTCGCTTTGCTGCTTGCATATCTCCATTTTCCTTTGGTCTCTTTAGCTGAGTAACGGGTATGTGATGGTCGAGGTACTCGACTATAGCGTTCTTCCTTGTTAATTTTTAAATTCCGCACGAACACCGCCAAAGATTAAATTTCTTATTCTTTGGGCTGCGGCTAACGGCCGCGAAATCTGGTATTCTTTCTGGTATTTCCTTAGCTCATCTGAGTACCGCGCTGAAACACAGACCCGACGAAAAGCTTTAGCCGCCTGTCTGCCTCTCGCTCACTCTTATGGTTAGCTAGCGGTTTTCGTCGATGTGAGTACTAGGCTTAAGGAAAAAGTATCCAGTGAATTTTTATATGAAACCACCAATAATGTGCTGAAAAAGGTAATCTCATCTTATTAAAATTAACTTTTTCCGAAAACAAGTTATGTAATCTTAGCTTACAACAAATTTCATATATTTTATAGAGCTTGCTTTCCTTACTACTTGTACAATCGTCTGAAATTGGCCGCGATTTACTGAACAGTAAAGTGTTGACGGAAAATCAAAGGAATATTTTAATAAACATAATTATAGATGAGATTTTCCGCAACAATATTGTTGTTCAAGCCGCAGATTTATCGAAGTTGTTGGACGAGTTTATCAACATTTTTCCTTGCAAAGGGCAATTTTTAATTTAATTGTGAAAAATAGAATGTAACAGGCAGGCTATTTTATATATTGTAACAGGCGTGCTAGTTTATATGCAATACACTAGTTCTAAGTTTTAGATTGTTATACTCAAAGTTATATGAACAGGGCAGAGTATATGAATCTGCTCTGGTCACACTATTCGATCCTCGAGAGAGGAGAGGCTCTCTCGAAAGAACCTGAAAACGGGGGTTGAAAACAGAGTTGCCTGCGAGCAGCGAGTTAGTTCTAACCGAGAGTGCGAATAAAGAAGACGTGAAACTACAAATCGTTTGTGAACTTAATCCTGATACAAGAAGTAGGATATAATTCTTATTTAAGATCGTACGTTGTAAAAAACCCCTTAAAAAACTACATTTATAATTTGTCCGACTTTGTAAGGGGCCATGTATATGGACTTAATAATGACATTAAAGCCGTAAGGCTAAAATATATATAAATTTAAATAATTTAGCATTTGTATTGAGAATGGATTCTGGGAGCGAGATCAATGCGATGTTGAAACCGAGAACGGCTTTTCTCGAAATCGAGATCGACCATTCTCAAAAACCCCTCCAAGAACGCTGAAAACGGTTTTCCTTTCAGTGTAAAGAAGCCGAAGAGCTAAGAAATTTTGAAAATAACCAGACACACAATGTAGGAATTCCGAGAATTACAATGGCTCCAGGTGATGGCCAAAGGCCTCTCGACGTAATTCTCTATGCCGACTATGAAGAATTAGCGTTCCCAAGAATATATTATATATTGGCGTCAAAAAACCATCTTCAGAAAGTAATACAACCATAGTTAGGTCTGAACTTAGGAACGTAGATAGAAGAGGTTGTAGCACCGACATATTATTCAATTATAAGAAGTTGGAATTGATTGAGATTCGAAACAATATTTCAACTTGCTTACGTAACAGCTGCTTACGTACTTGATGAAGATTTTATGGGCAACTTAATTAGCCATGATAATGGATATCGAATTCTTAAGGATAGTCGTACGTCTCCTGCTCACTGGGAAGATGAGAAGAAAGTCATGGCTATGATTCGCCAGTTTGATTTGCCAACTTTTTTTATAACTCTGTCGGCCGCTGAAACTAGGTGGCCAGAGCTGATAGTACTGCTCAAGCGCAATGTAGATAGGGTTAAAATAAATGAAGAAGCTTTTAATATACAATTTAGGGAAAAGGCGCGCCTGACTTGGACAGACCCAGTGACGTGTGCTAGATATTTTAATTATAGATATAGGGAAGTTCTTAAATTAATGAAGAAACCTGGAGGTATCTTTGGAAGTAATTTGGTTACTACTTATTTTTGGCGTGTTAAGTTTTAACAGAGAGGTTCACCTCATATTCACGGTATGTTTTGGCTGAAAGATGCCCCGGAAGTCGATTTCAACAATGAAGAATCGATGTCTAGTGTAACAGCCTTCATTGATCAGGTTGTAACTGTGGATGTTACCAACACAGATTTGGCTCCGTATGCTGAAAACCAAAAGAATAAGCACGGGCACTGGTGTCTTAAAAAGGTGCGCGGACAATCTGCTTGTCGATTCGGTATTCCATACCCTTCAATACCTCAAACGGAAATGTTGAAGCCATTTCCTGAAAAAACTCAAAACTTTTCTCTTCACCACGAAAACTTTAAAAATCAATCACATGAATTGATTAGCCATCTTGGCGTATTCGAAAATTGTCTTTCTCATGATCAGGTGAGCCTCAGTTACGAGGACTACATGTATGCAGGTTTAGTTTGAAAAAACCAAAGATTTTTCTGAAGAGAACGTTGGCAGAAATTCAAGTTAATGCTTATAATAAACACATTCTTTCTATGCAAAGGATATAGATATCCAGTTAATTATGGACCCTTAATTTGGACAAATCCCAAAGGCGTATTTCGAAGTTAATGCGAGAAGCAGCTAATGACATTCGAGGAAGCAATTCAAACAATCGTCAAAAGCTACAGTATCTTGGTCACAAATTTATTTCGGACACTCAGATCTCTGCTCAGTAGGTCGTATATTGTTGTCTGGGATCGGCGTTGTCAGAACTAGCAATAAATGCCTTCATATGAACACCTTCCCTCCAGTACAACGAGTTCGTATGCTTAGACCTACAAGCGTCCTGCAAAATGTGCCTCAGAATACCACTGATATCTTTCAGAAAGGTTTGCTGGAAAGATACGAACAAAGACCAGATTCTTATGAAGGCCTGTGTTTAGCCGATTTTGCTGCACACTATAAGTTTTCAAAAAGCCGTGCAAGAACTCGTCAAGGGGCCAATAGTGACAATGAAGCTGAAGAAGAAAATTATATTTTAGAACTTTATTGCGCGCTTCGCGACGGTTGTGGTTTTATTAGAGAAGGAATAGACAGAGTGTTATTAGGTATAGCCCCTTCAATGTTAATATAGACAGACATAATTATTTTTTTCGTTTCTCCGTGGAGAGACGAACAGGCAGATTTAATACAGAGAAATTGTGAGGAGTTTTACCAAGGGAATGAAGATGCTATTAAAGCCAATTTTGATAGATTTAATGCCATATAACGTTTGGAAGACATGCATAGAAGGGCCATGGAAGTAGAGGATAATATTGAGGAAAATATAGATAAGGAGGCCGCAGTTAATGAGGAGTTTAGGGCCCTGGCTTTTCCGGAAATATCTTCTCAAATAAATGTTTTAAACCTTGTTCAAGAAATGGACCCGGATAGCAATATCCGGATAATGAAGCTCCCACCAATAATTCCCCCTGAAAACTTAGCAACTTTAGTTAGACCCCATAATTTTAAGCAAAAAACCTTTTAAACGCATGTTTTGTATAATGCAAGAAGAAATGCTAGTTTTTATGAGTTCGTTGGAGGCGGAGCAGGTGTCGGCAAGAGTAGACTTATTTCAACGCTATTTCGGTCCCTTTCCAAGGAGTATAAAGGTAGAGCAGGATGCGACTCAACTTCTGTTAAAATATTATTGTTTATCCACAGGCAAAGTTGCTTTTGTTATCGGAGGCCCACACTTCATTCCATATTCTCTCTCCCTTAAGCCCCAAATTGTTTAATACCAGGCTTGTTGATAATATATCAAAATATCGATACTTTTTTTTATATACAAATTATATGTTTTAATAGTTACAGGTAGCTAATAAAAGCGATATTTGCGATTGCCGTAGTCGGATAACCGCAATCACAAGACCAAATGGATGTTTTTAAAATCGCTTAAAAATATATTTAAAGCTTAAACAATACATCCTAGTATAGATTTGTTTTAGTAACATAAGGGAGATAAAAATGCTTTTACAGCACTGAATATATTTTTCATTGAAATAAAAAAAATTAAATCAATATTTTTACGAGATATGTAACATTTCTTTGAAATTATTTTTCAATAAAAAAAAACCAAGTTCGAAACAGTATTTTTAAAAACATTCGACAGCCCTATGAAATACCCGTGGTTCTAGATGTATTGATCTTAAAGTATCTACTCATATGGACTCTCCCTTAATATCTACTGCACACAGCCGATTAAGATCGCTGTTGAAATTTTTGTTCACATGGAGAGTTGCTGAAGCGAACAGTTGATCGGCACAAGCAAACCGAATCCGAAGGGAGATGATTGAATTTATGATCAACTTATGTTAATTTGTATTTTTATACCGCACCACCAGCACACAACTTCACTTCGGTAGAGTTATAGCCAGAAAGAGAAAGAAGCCAACTAACAGTGTGGCCATCGTATTCGGTTACAAATAATAACTTAGTACTAAAACGATAAATACTGGAATGAAATTTTTGTATAGGATTAGGGGTATTCCAACAAGAGAGGACGAGCAAATTCAGTTTCTCCGAAAAAAATGAAAAACAACGATAAAAAACTCAATAAAATTTGTACGCCAGTATGTGTAATGATTTCAGCTCCAAATAATTATTTTATTGCTATTAGCAGTGGATGAGATTTCCATTTAGGCAAGTTTTGTGAAAATTAAAGAGGGACTTTCGTAGGCCAACAGTAACGCCACTAGAATTTTCACATCTTATAACCGTTTGGATCCTTTTAAGTATTTATAACACCTTCCTTGCATACGGTTCTTTGAATATGTCCATTTTTATTTCCAATATCTTCTCAAATAAATGTTTTAAACTTAAACAACCTTGTTCAAGAAATTGACTCGGACAATGAAGCTCCCACCAATTATTCCCCCTGAAAACTTTGCAACTTTAGTTAGACCCCATAATTTAAAGCAAAAAACCTTTTTAACGCATGTTTTCTATAATGCAAGAAGAAATGCTAGTTTTCATGAGTTCGTAAAAGGCGGAGCAGGTGTCGGCAAGAGTAGACTTATTTCCACGCTAATTCAGTCCCTTTCCAAGGAGTATAATGTTAGAGCGGGATGCGACTCAACTTCTGTTAAAATATTATTGGGCGCTTCCATAGGCAACGCTGCTTTTGGTATTGGAGGCTCCACTCTTCATTCCATGTTCTCTCTCCCTGTTAATTAAGCCTAGTCTGGATTAAGGAGCTTAAGCCCTGATTTGATAAATACCAGGCAGATAATATATCATAATATCTATATTTTTTATAAAAATTATATATTTATTTCGTTCCCACTAATACCCTTTGCACCCAGCCGCTTAAAAACCGCTGTTGCAACTTTAAGCGGATTTCTGTTCACATAGAGAATCGCTGAAGCGAACAACTGATCGGCACAAGCAACCCGTTTTTTGGGAGGTGGATGCGCCTTCAAATGACTTATTCTTAAGATAAAAAATGAACGTTTTAGTACAAGAGGTGCCAGGTCTTGCCAAGGACATAAGGTGGATGTTAGTCTTTTCCTCATATCACAATTTTATTTTTTAAATTAGATCGATTGCTCAGTTCCGAGCCGTTGAAAGACCACTCAACCCTGCACCAACAACTTTTTTGTTACGGCGCCATTGCAGTCTAAATGCGTTTTCTTCTCAAAAAAATCCCGAAACGCCAAATACAAAAATTACCTGAACTAGATAAAAATACTAAAATACTTAAATTGAAAAAGAGTGTAGGAATTTATTTCACCGGCAGATGTTTTTGAATAGTAATTGTTTAGTGCTAGGAGATTTTAATTTATGCCCTCTCCCCATCTCTATTTACTCTACGAGTTACGGGTATAAAAATGGCTTAAAGCCTAGTAGATAGCCTAATAGTGTGACCGAAGTTTTCAAAGTTCACCCGCAATGCATGTCGCATGGTCTTACTGTCAAGCAGCTGGGCTTGTTGACAAATATATATTCTATATATTTTCAGAAAGACAACATATTACTTATTAAAACATTCTACATCCCCCATACCCCTCCCCCGTAGTTCACATTTATAGCGACTGTTACTTTTAGCTTTTACATCCAAGAAATTGTTTATTAAGCCTAGTACTCAGATCGGCTAAGAGTTTCACTAGTCGAAAAATCTTATTCTTTCTAGTGTGACCGAAGTTTTCAAAGTTCACCCGCCATGCATGTGGCATGGTCTTACTGTCAAGCAGCTGGGTTTGTTGACAAACGGAAAACAAATCAATTGGAGCAATTTAAAAAAGAAGAGTCTGCTGGTGCACAAAGAAATTAAAATTAAAATAAATGAAATTTTCAACGAATGTTTTTATTTAGGTAAATTAGAAGCTTTAGGCTTCCTTCTCGTCCCACGGATGCTTCGCCATCTTTCCCGCGCCATCTGTAGTCCAGCTCCGAGCTGGCCAATAATGGCTGGTAATGGCTCCTCCAGCTGTCCCTTAGCGGGCGACCTTATTTCCTCCTCACTATAGAAGCCGGCGCATCCTCTATCTCCGCCTCCATCACCAGCTGCCAAGTAGCTGGTGAAGGAGGAGTCCTCAATGGAGAGCTCGTCGGAGATCGAGCGATGTCCCATGTTCCTTCCCACTGGGATTCTCTAGTGGATCTTCTCCAGCGCTTCAACTATTCTGCTGATTTGCCCCGTTGTGGTATTGCTTCCTGTCGGTCAAGTCCAACATAATGGGCAACAGCTTGGTTAAGCCGTCCTTTTTTATCTGCACTGACCTCCTTTAGCCGTTTTTCGTCAATTTTTAATTTTTAAATTCCCCCACCGCTTCTGCACGAACACCGCCAAAGATCAAATTTCTTATTCTTTGGGCCGCGGCTAACGGCGTTCATCGGAAATTCACTCGCGAAACCTGGTATTTTTTCTGGTATTTCCTTAGCTCATCTGAGTACCGCGCTGAAAAACAGACCCGACGAAAACCTTTAGCCGCCTATTTGCCTCTCGCTCACTCCTATGGTTAGCTCGCGGTTTTCGTCGATGTGAGTACTAGGCTTTACTTTGAAAAAATTAATCACTTTAAAATCAGTAAAACTACCCTATAATTTCGTAAAATTATCGTAAAATTTCGTAAAAATCGTACGTAATCCCATAAAATTGATGAACAACCTCTAGCCAGCCCGTTCCGTTTGTGGTCTTGCTGATCTTACAGACCTCGCACTCTTTTATTACACATCTACCGCCATCCCTGATCAGTACTAAAGCTGCCTCAATTTGGCTAGAGATCTCTGCAATTCCTTATGCCCTGCGCTAATGGCATGATGTGCTCTCCAAACTAAATATGGTCGCAGCTCAGCTGGAGCCCAGAGCTTCCATGCAGAATTATATAGGCCAAATTACATAATCATTTAGATATACTATTTATACTTTTAT
This sequence comes from Drosophila subpulchrella, assembly GCF_014743375.2. NCBI lineage: Eukaryota > Metazoa > Arthropoda > Insecta > Diptera > Drosophilidae > Drosophila > Drosophila subpulchrella. The sequence continues at coordinate 1,947,709 of NC_050610.1, forward strand.
AAATTTACATTTTTTTTATGGTAAGTAAATAATTAATTTTTAGCGGCAAGTATCAGCCTTATGGCTTTATGAGCCCTCAGAACGACGCTTGTAGTCGTGAATAGTCATCGTTTTGGCGACCTTTGCAGGTGGTCAATTCGATACTCTCCACTTATAAAAGAACTTTCACTTAAATAAATTCCATATGTATTAGCCATTACCATTACCCATGCATGGCGTACGCCAATATTTTATCCAATAAATTTTTAATGTGAAAAAGAATTTGAAACCATGATGTGATACACAGCAGCTCAGCTGGAGCCCAGAGCTTCCATGCAGAATTATATAGGCCAAATTACATAATCATTTAGATATACTATTTATACTTTTATAAATTTACATTTTTTTTATGGTAAGTAAATAATTAATTTTTAGCGGCAAGTATCAGCCTTATGGCTTTATGAGCCCTCAGAACGACGCTTGTAGTCGTGAATAGTCATCGTTTTGGCGACCTTTGCAGGTGGTCAATTCGATACTCTCCACTTATAAAAGAACTTTCACTTAAATAAATTCCATATGTATTAGCCATTACCATTACCCATGCATGGCGTACGCCAATATTTTATCCAATAAATTTTTAATGTGAAAAAGAATTTGAAACCATGGTGTGATAAACATTTCCAAAAGGGGTGCTGACGCGATAAGTGGAGTAGGTCGAGAACAATGACAATTACAATGGCATAACTTTCGACGGACAACCTTAACAAGAGGGAATCGTATTGTACGCACCGCAACGATCCATTCGGCACATGATTGTGTTAAGGGGAAGGAATATGGCCGAAACACAGCCCGATCGTGTTCCGATCAAGCGACAGCTGCTCTAGTGGAGGAAAGTGTGCTGACGACTGACGAACCTTAGCAGTTATTATTTTCCAGGCACTTTTATTATTTATTCCCGTTATGTTGGAGAGGAGAGAGGCTTACCGAGATCCTACGAAACAATAACCAAATACGACGTAGCTTGTGCCGGTTAAATGGTGCCTGAACATTGGACGCCTCGGAACTCGGGAACTAATATGCCCACGTAACAGAATTGGAAACCAACTTGGGGTTCTTTGCCAGGGTGCTTTGTCCTTCTGGACATTAGTCTTCTTCCAGTATGTGGTCTGCGCTGATGGAATGGCACCTCTAATCCAGTGCCACGGAGATCAGAACAAATTCTGTCTGTCTTATCTATTTGGCTGGGGTCTTTTATACCGGACTAGAGCTTTTACCTGCCTCTTTTATACCGGACTAGAGCTTTTACCTGCCTCATATACTTCTCTATTTCCCCTATCTTGGGAGACACTGACCGGCTGGTGCACTTTGCCAACTGCCTGACCGGCTGGTGCACTTTGCCAACTGCCGGGGTATGGTACCAGTAGGCCGATTTTCTTTTATTAAGGGATACTTTTGTTTTGAGTGTATTAATAAAACAAGAGAGAATGCTATAGTCGATGCCATCGACCATCAAATACCCGTTAATCAGGTATGGAGATTGCGAGGGAGCGACTGTTCCAGGAAAATAACAAGTACTTCGTGCTTCAATTAAGTATTTTCGGTGTCAAAACTTTGCCAAGCATGGAAAATACAGAACCCGAGAACAAGGTGCAGCTTTTAAGCACGCAATTTCAAGACCGAATATGCTAGGTTTCGGAACCTTTCGGTCCACAATTAAGTATGAATAATTCTCAAATCTAGTCTAGAAGAATGTTGCAGGCATGACTTAAGGACGAATAATTCTTAAATCAATACATACATATATTGTAAATTTAAGTAGGGTTTTAATTATATGCTTTTAAAGAAATAAGTATTGGAAACTGAAATAAACGATATATTTCTAAATAATATTATATATTTTACGTTAATTACGACTTGCCGCTCACGGGCATCAACACTGTGTAATTTATGCGACTTTTATACCGGGCACTTATAGAATAAACATTTGGGAATTTTTAGAGTTGACAGGCCAAATGTTCTGAATGTAAAAACTTTTTCAGCACGATAATTCTAAAATGGTAAGTATGAAATCGTTCTTAAATCAAGGCTGTTTGTACATGATTTAAGCACAGTGTTTTTCCCAGAGTGAGGGTTAGCGTTTCATCAAATTTGTATATGTTTTATTTCTAAGGGACAGATTTTTGGTCCTGATAATGGTATAGATAAAATAATACGACTTGCAAAGATATATGCGACTGGCTTTAAGCTGCTTTCATTTTTTTTCCAAAACTAAAAACAAGGTGCATATATTAACCAATCGCTTTTATGGGAATCGTCCGATCGGCACGTGTTTTGCCAAAAAATTAGATTTTCAAAGTTTCATGTCATTAGATCATACACTGCGCAAAATTCCATCAAAAACAAATATAAACTTATTATTCTAGTTTTAAAAATCGAACTTTTCCACCACTAGTTAACTTTATAATTATAATAGACCAATAATAGTGAGTAAGTCTGTACAATACTTACCATAATCAGCGATATCACCGAGTAGTAGGAAATTATGATCAGGAAATAGGCGCAAATGCGAAGAGTCGCACTGTGTTGGATCTTTTCAAACAGGTGAAATACGATGCAGCTATATTTGCTGTGCAATTTAAATTCATTGTGTCCAGATTTCCACCAACAGAATTTTTTGAACCACGCGATGCACAGCAGAGAAGTAAGAAATAAAAACGCAATCAAGTCGACCACAATGCATACAGGGCAAGCAAAATTGTTAGTCACTAACTGGATGTAGATCAGGCAGCACCCGATTCCCCAGGCCAGTAGCACCGAGGACTTCCAAATGAAATCCGGCTGGTGCATATAATTCCATTCCAGAGACTTGTCCTTAAACGCTGCACAAAAAAGGCCGATATCGCGCTGTGTTTTCTCATTGGTGTCATCACCAGCTTGACGGCAGCAAAGTGAATGAAAGCTAAAGTGAAAACACCGATTAGTAGTCTTAATAAAAATTAAAGTAAATATTTTATGCCTAAATTTATTTCGATAAGTAAGTGGTTATAGTACAAGCTTTATTAAATGTGGGCAACGAAAAAACATGCTTAGTTAACTTTACATTTAGTTACTTGGTACTTTTCAATTATAATACAAACATGGTGTACAAAATACCAAGTAAAATTACATATTACATATTGTTATAAACCCGAGTGGGGGATCTACCCCCATATCCCCCCCGTGGATCCGAGCATGAATTCAGGTATTGCTTGCTTTCAAATGTTGCATTGACCAATTTCACAGAAAAAAAAACTAATTTCAATCGACACCACGAAGAGAGTAAATTGTGAATGTAACAGACAAATTTCACTTACTCGAAGCCCCCTACTGGCATATTCCGAAAGTCTTCACGCAACTCCTCATTCATTGACATGTGACTGGTTCTTTGTGATCGTACAGTTTCTACAGGTTTAAAATCAAGGCTCGAAGCGGATAAAACTCCTTCCAAGGTGGAGACAACGGACTTCCGATTTACTCGGTCAGTAAGTAGATAGGTGCTCATTGATTCCAGCATCGGATCATTTCGGGCCGTTTCTGTACCTGACATAATAGTATAATCTGATGGATTCAAGTTACTAAGAGTCCGTCCACTGACGTGTACAAATCCCGGTCTTCCAGTAGCTTCCAGACGACTAGCGATCTCAACGTCAGCACCTGAAAAGATCATTGGCGGTTACTTAATGAATACTTTTCGCTTCGCAGGGAATATCTTATGAGGAGTGAAGTACCCCATATGTCGAACTGCAGCTTCGCCTCGCCGATAACGCCTGCAAGAAGAGATCCTGAATGTACTCCTATGCGCATGTCGATGTCCAATTTACGTTCAGCCCTGTGGGTTGGTTGGGCATTTTAGAACCCAATTAAATCCTAACCCCAATGGCAAACATACCTCACTTCCTGGATGTTGGCAATCATGGAAAGGCCCAAGGACACGGCACATTTCGCGTGGTCTGGATCGGGCGTAGTTAATCCAGCCACACAATAGTAGCAGTCACCGAGGAACTTGATGCGCTGCACATTGAAAGTAGAGGCAGCCATATCGAACCTGCCGTAGAGGTCGTGCAGGATCTTCACCAGGTTCCCCACCGTCAGTGTAGTTGTCAAGTGGGTGTAGTTCACCACATCTGCGTAGAGGATGGAGACATCAGGATGGATCTGGATGGCCATGAAGGTTTCTCTTCTCCAGGAACCTCCCGTGCTAAAGCGGTCGGACTCGTTTTCGTTTTGCTTGATCTTGTTCTTGATGCTGTCCTGGATGGGTTTCGCTATCTGGGGTGGCAGGATGCTGTCCAGAAGCATAGACTCCTGCCGAAGGGCGTGGCGCAACCACTTCTCCTCCATGATGAACTGGTGACGGTCCAGGAAGGAGGCACGAACCATAGTCTCGTTCATGATGCGGAAAAATATACCCATCATGTTGAAGCCCACGTTGTGTAATATATCAACGGATATATCATCGTAGTCGTCAGCACTCGCCGCATCGAAATCCGTGTTAAATGAGAATGAGTACATTAGGAAGTAGGTTATGTAAATGAGACTGACTGAGGTGGCCAGTAGGGCTGCTCCCCTAATTGAGGGTATTGGCATGAACATGTAGATCATGCACAGAACAAAGACGTCAAATTTGGCAGTGAGCTGCCAGCCGCCCGTATAATAATGGTATGCGTTATGTCCCAGATCTAAGGATAAACAGCCAATAAGGGCATGAGTCGTGTTCCTAAGTTTTCTGACTTACCTCCGATTAGAACAACATATGCCGACAAAGCAGAAGATAAAATCATGACCCACCTGTGGCGGCTTACAAAGTTTTCACAGAAGTTGACGCTTAAAAAGATCATTACCACGACAAATGATAATTGCCTGCTCATCATATCAACGAAAACCCCTTCCGTGCGCTACATAAGTTATTTTAGCCGATTTTTAAGCAATAATCCACTAAGTCTCACCTCTACGAAAACCAGTTGGACTGCTAGAAAGGTAAGACCCAAAAATATGAGCAAGACATAGAACACAGAGAGGTTACTGATCATCAGACGGATCTGATACCTTTTATACTCCTCCTCCAAACCCAGTTCCTTGCATTTGGCCTATGGATAATACGGTATAGGTTAACGAACAATGGTGAATTATTTGTTTACCCTCAAATAACTCGGTTCCCAAAGACGTTCTTCAGTGTAGTCGATGTGACACGGTCTAAGCCTTCTGCTTTTAAATGGCGCTTTAGTCGATTTGTTTTGGTCAAAGTTCATTGTTTTTATTAGTTTTCCTTGTTTTTTTCGAATGTTTTTTAAGATTTTATGTTTTTCTTTGTTTTTGTGTTAATGTTTATGTTTGGAATGAATGTAATAAAAAGGTTTGCTTTGTAAGTTTTTTAACAAAATATCTCCCCCTTACTGCGTAACAAACTTTTGAGCAAAATTATAATACCCCCTGCAAGATGTTGTAGTGAACTTGAAAAACTGCATTTTATTAATGAAAAAAGTCCGTCCCAAATGCGCCTCCAATATTGGAGTACTATTAAAAGACAAGGGTCTATAACGGTTACTATGCTAATAAATATAATTATAGAAAGATGGTTAATATGCCAATGACCCTAAAAAACCCCGCCTCAAATGCGCTTGAAGAATAGAGCTAGAACTTCAATCGAAATCAAGCCAGAAGGGGAAGGGAATGTCCGTCGTAGAGTACCCGTCAAAAATCAATGTCGGTCCCAAAAATTCCACTCATCCCGGGAACCACATGCAGTTTGACGGGCGGAGTACTGGACCTGCTCCTCGGCTCCCCGGCCATCTGCATCTGCTGTGTTGTGTTTTGCGGTTTCATTGGTTTGCGCTAGCACATTCCATTTGCGAAATGATTGGAATTTATGCTTACAGATTAGATGGCCTCGCAGGCAGCAGCTAGCGTTAACCCCTAGTGGCCCTCGATTCGCCGCACTGGGATTGGCACCTCCACCCCTCCGGCTGCGGTTGTTGCTCCTCTGGCAGGCGCATGCAGACGGGCTCCTTTGTCCGGCGAAGATGTGTCCTCCTTGGTTTTTGCAAATCACTGCGGCAACTTTGATATCTGCACAATAGTTGCATTTCCATTCGATATTTGGGCCCTGGTTTTGGTCAAAAGTTGCGTGCCCGGCAACCGCTTTGGGCCGCATTCGGGTCCAATGATTCGCCATGGCGTCGCATGAGGTGGCCCATAATGAAATGCTGAAATGCAGAAACGTTGGGCTGTGAAAGCTGAACTCTGGCAGTCTGGCACTATGGCATTCCGAGAGCCTTCGTGTGCCGGCCATGTCAAAGCCGTGGCCGTCGCCCATTTACGCCCAGCTGCGCAAATTAAATAATAGCCGCGAGTGCATAAAAAGAAAGCGAAGGGAACTTTATTTCACTTAAAGCCAAAAGCAACACCAGCCAGGACGTAACAGTAGCCATTGTAGTGGCAAGAATGCCCATTCCCCGCCTTTCGGTTGGCCAACATACACACTCGCTGGTCGTATAAACAGACCTAGCCACACACATGCATTGTGGGGTTTATACTGTGTGCAAATACAAGATCGATCTAGAAAATGTTAGGGTACAGAACATGCTACAAAAATTACAAGTGACTTATGGGAATAAAAGATTGGTGTCCGAAAAAAATTAAATACAACTTTTATTTAAGGCTAGAAAATACCTTGTTACAGAAGGATTATCATAAAAAATACCACAAGCAATAATAACAATGAACCAGATCTGTTTTGTTGAGATTTTTTGTGTAACAATTATATTGATATCTTTCAGATCATTACTTGTGATGTCTCAGTCAGCCTCACACATGAACTCAATTTCGCCCATAGTGGTATTCAGTTTGTGGCCCGCTCTCGCATAAGGTTACATATTTTTTAAGCCAATTTTACAGGCCACTGCCTAACAAGGACATTAATTGGTAGCTGCTGCTCCAGCAAGCCAGGCTAGGGGCTCCGGCTTTGGGTTTTGCCGTGGAACTTTCGCTCTGGCCCGTACGCCTCTTCTACGTGCCACGCCCACAGAGGCGCGACACGGCCAAAAGAGTAGTTAACTGTGTGCGTTGCGTTTCATCTCTCTTTTCTTTGCTGCACAATTGTGGCCAAAATAATAGCACTAGTACTTTACCAAATTTTAGGATACAGTGTTAAGGTTCTTAGTAACCCGTAATTGCCAATTCTAGGTCAATTGCTTGTTATTGATTTTCATAACTTATCGAATAACTATTGATTTTTCTTACTTGGGGGATATAATGTTTATAAGCTCCTAACTAGAATTGAATACTTTAATTTAGATACATTTTGTTTTAAAATATCCAACCCTAAGTAAATATTTTATTTATTAACGTTTCATTCTCATTATATAATTAGCTTATATATGGTTAGGACTTTAAGCTTAAGTGTTTGTAGTATAAGTTACTTGGTATTCTTCTTAACCTATACTTTAGCCACAGCTGTAGACTTATAAATGTATATATAGATCTATACGTATGCGGGTATTTTTGTCGTAATTTTTTGCTGGATCCCTTTTCATGGTTTTTATTCACTTCAATATTTGCTTAACCCTTTTTTGTATGCCCGCCACGTTGACGTCACTTCTCGGCCAATTCTGTTGCTGCTTTATCCGAGAAACGAAAGAAACCTTCTGCCTTTGGCAACACGGCAAATGGCGACGGTTCCATGTTGTTTTTGCTCTTATGATTAAACATGCCTTTCGCTTTTGTTTAAGCCCGGCCGGCCGGCCAAGTTGCCTTAAATATTGCATGAATGTGTGGCGGGGGGCGGTGCGGGCGGGTCGGGGTCGTCGTCGGGTCGAGAAGTATGTATGTAAGTCCGTACCTGGCGACCAGTTAATTAGCTGGCACTGCTGACTTTTGCCGCTTGACGACATATTTCGTTTAAGGTTCAAGTGTTTTAGCCAAGTTCGAAGTTCCAAGTTGAGTTTTCCCCGCTGCCCGGCTGTCCTTTGCCTTCTCTTATTTGCTTTCCTCTCCATTTTCCTACCCTCCAAGACCCCCCCCCCAGGACTGGCATGTAAAAGTGCGATTATAGTCGCATAATTATCACGCTGACATGCCCACACACAGTAGATCGGTGTTGGGGAAACCGAGGGGTGAACCCATACAGAGAAAATGCCGAAATGTAATTACCTGGCAAACAAACCGCAATTTCTCGGTACACACTAATACAGGGGCTCCGACACACAGATACACACACATACTGATGGAAACTAAGTGAAAGTGGACACGCAACAAGCAAAACGTAGGGAACTCTTTGCCACTGGGCCAGGGGAAAATGGTGTTAGGGATGGCAACGTTACTGTGTATTGACGTCCGTTTGAATATATATTATTTTCTTAATTGGAACTTACGACAATCAACGATCGTAAAAGATTACTAAAACCGCAATACTCAATACTCAATATTACTCATGCGAGTAACTTGAATTTTTTTTTAAACTGGTAATCTTGCATTCCTAAGGTTCTATATATTGGTCTAGCTCTTAACAGTAATAAATGTTATGTATTAACTTTTATTAAAAGTAATATCTGTAATTTAACAAACGTTTCGGATTTTTTTCAATACATTTATAAAAAGGTAAGCAAGTAGGCATATTATTCAAATATTGTAATAATACAATAATAATAAATATCCTTATTCGTTCTTGATCCGACATACTTTCGAATAGTTATCGAAATACCATTCACGCACCCATCGCTAGAAAGTAAAGGCCATCTGCTATACCTGCAAAACTTTTTGGGGTTTGTCATTGGGGGACCTGCGTGTTTGCCGTGCTATTGCCCGGACCCCTACTCCGGACCATAGCAGAACCCGGATCCGGCTGGGTCGGGTCGGTTTTGCTTTTGGCAGGGGCTCGGGTCTTGGGTTGGGTACGGGTCGGCACTTTGAAGGCGATATCGTTAATGTTGCCGTTGATTGTGTCCAAATGGGCCAACACTCAGCAGCCATTCGCAGCGGGAAAACTGTTTGGCGGGGCTTTAGTGAGTTCTACGTCGATTTTTTCTGAGCAACACTCCTTTCTGGGGTTGGCTGTAAATTTCGTAATTTATTTGGCAATTGGCAGCCGTTTGGCGCGTTCAATGCAACACTTTAAGCGTTCGAGGGGCTTTAAAATATAAACAACACTAACAACATAATTCCCGGCCATAAACAAAAGCAAAAAGCAGCCAAAGCAACCGGCGGCAGGGAAAATGTGGGAAGAACAACAGCAGCTGCTGACCAACAGTGACAACAGCAGGCAGGCTTCACTGCTATGGAAAATGCGGAAAAGCGGAAAATGGAAAAGGGGACAGCGGGGGCATGCAAATTTTGGGGTATAATAACGATGTGATAATGCCAGAAGTGCCTTATATGGTAATTGCAAGTTTGTAATGAATGCAAATATCTTCGGTAGCTAGGCTGAAATTCAAAATTCTTTTAGCTGGAGGCTTAAAGACTATGTTACTGTAACTTATCTTTATAGAAACATATTAAAAAATAAAAATTCACTATAAGTGGATAGTAGGAAATTATTAAAAATGTTTCACGTATAACATTACCATGTCTCTTTTAAGAATAAATAAATACTTAATACATCTTAATTGCCTTTGTTAATGTTAATTAACATTAAATTGAACATTAATTGTAAGAAAAAATTAAAAACTAAAGAATTTATTAAAAATGGTTAGTTTATAATTTCAATAAAATATTCTGCGCCTTACGAGGTGAAAATTAAATCACCGGCACAGTTTGGCATCCACGGCTCGCCTGAAAGTTTAAATATTTAAGCAGCGGACATTAAAAAGCCTTTATGGACTGTCCTCCAGGGTATATTAAAATTCTGTTTCAATGGCTCCTGGACTTTTTGCATTTCCCCCTGCCAGCTATTTTATTTTCGCGCGATTCCATGCAGCCTATTTTGAAGTGGTTCGTTGGTTTTATTGGCCCGGTCGCTGACTGCCGGCTGCTATTTATGTAGTCGCCGATCTGGCGGAAGGTCCGAAACCGAAACTGAGCTGGACATGGCCAAAAGGGTGGTGGAGGGCGGTGAGGGGCGGTGGAGGGGGCTTGCACGGGGCAGCAGCTTCATTTGGTTAACACAATTGTGTGGTGCATGGTCGTTGCCGTTGACGTTTATGATGTGCTGTGTTGGTTGGCCGAGGAGCGGACATCGCAATGTTGCCAGAGCCGTTTCCCTTTTTCCTTTTTGCAGCCACAGCCCCCTTTCCCCCCAAGGTTGCGTGTGCTATCATTAAGTGTTGAAAATTTCATCAAACACTTCAAAGCGGACCACGTGCCCCGTCCCCATCCTTCGAGCGCCGGTTCGCTTCAGTTTATGATTCTATTATTTTCACAGCAAATAAAAGAGAAAACTGCGTATCATGGCCAAGTGCTAAATGGGCGCAAGGGAAAATTGCGAAAAAAATTGGGTGCTGGCTTCCCAACTCCCTTTTCTTTTCCCATTTGCTTTTTTCGCCACTGCCCTTAGGTTCTAGCCAAAATTTAAAGGTGGAATGAGGGGTGCGCGGCAGCTGAGCACGTAAAAAGCGTTGAACCGAAACGTTGTGGGCAACAGCTGCAAAAAAGCGTGGGTGTGTGCGTAAGGAAAGCGAAATTTCCCAGCGCACACGGAAAGTTTGCGCCATGAATCAAAGTTTAGTGTAGCATACTTTTTAGGTGCGATTTATATATTTCAAAATAAAATAAATGAAGGGCGAACGAGGGAGCATTCGATGCGAGGCGAAAGCCCAAAAGACAAAAGATTCTAGGAGGGTGCGAGCTCTGCCGGAGCTAAATTCAAATTCTCTGTTTTATTTCAACGCGCAGGGAAATGCAAAATTTACACTTGGTTAGCTGATTGATGAATGCATAAATGAAGCGTACACATCCGGCTGGGGAGGGGCAAATTGAGTGGCGGGGGAGGGGGAGACAGGTAGGGGTGAATTCATCGCCTTGATTTTGGTTGATGTGTGCCGTCGCTGCAAGCTGGAAGCAATTTGGCAAAGTCTGCAAGACATTTCGCAGGGGATCCCAAACAGGTAGCACTGCGCCGAAAAGCTTGGAATTAAAGTTAATTCTAGATTAGGTTTGCCATGATTAAGTAAATTAAGTTCGTATTAAAATGATAATTCATATCATCCGAGGTTCAGACGGATGTGATAATAAAGAACTCATGGTTCAAATACTCCAAAAGTAACGGCTGTGATTCAAATTGAATCATTTAATCTTTGCATGCATAATAAAAATTAAAATTTTTAATTTTAACTATGAATATTTTGTTTTACACATATATTATAATTTGCTGCATTTCCATACAACAAAATTGGGATATACCCGAATAAACAAATACAATTATTTTCACCGTGCATCATATGGGATGCGGTTGAGTACACCGATTCCTCTGACGTCACAAGCCATTGCTCCCCTGATTGTTATGCAGAAAATATGCAAATGTGGTTTTTAACTTAAAACGTTGCTCGCAATTTGATTTGATTTCCATTTGGATTCCAGGATTTCGCAGCCCAACGTTCTCCGGCAGCGATTTAACAAATTATTGTAATTTATTTTGACAATGATGTGGGCGACGGCGGCTAATGCGGCGTATGAGTAATGCTTGAGCTCTGACCTTGGCCGGCTATAATTAGATAAGCGAAAAGGGGAAACGGAACGAGCCAGAGATTTGTATGATTTGTAAACACAATTTGGCAAGCGGGGCATGCACATAAAGTCAAATTTATGGCGACTGAGATTTCGCTTGGTATTTCTGTGGCAGAATCAAACCGAAAACGACGACGACACGGTCCATTCAAATGCTGAGTAATCTGTTTGGGCTGCCGGCGCTGCGTCCTTGTCCAGCCAGACAACGAAATATGCCAAAAATGAGCTGAAATTACTTTTAATATGCATGAACTATGGCCGGGCAGCAGGACGAGGCGGCTATTCTGACAGTCAAAGATAAGTGAAATGCATGGCGTTCGGTACAAGGACGAAGGCGTAACCCCGCCCACCCATCCACAGCTAGATGAATACATATGTATCTGCGGCTGGGGTGGGGGTTCTGGAGATAGAGCTCGTTAGGCGCCAGACGACAACATAATTTCGTAATTAATTTGCCAAAACACGAATGTAATTTAATAAAATTGCGCATACGACGCGTTGCTTTCGGGGGGTGGGAACAAGAGACCGGCGAAAAGGATGTGAAAGGGTCCAAGGAAGACGAACATTTAAGTAATTTATGCAGGCCCTCAGACAATTTGCGGCTTCTCCTTCGGCGGCACTCCATCCTCCAGGCAAGCAGCGATTATTTATGATCTATTTTTGAGCAAAGCACTAATTATGCTTCAGCATTTGATCAGAGTCCTGGCAACGCGTTTCAATTACGCCACCAAAATAAATCAACGGTGGCGAAACGCCACCGACTTGTGGCACGGAAAATCCCTGAATTTGCCGGGTTTTCTCAGAAGTGTTCTTCTGTACTTAACCGTTTTAACTTGGGTCTTAGTCAGGACCTCGTCCTACGTACACAGTTCTGTGCGTTGTAATTAAACAATTAAATAATTCCATTAATTGTCATTTGAAATCCATGCCGGATGTGCATTTTAAATAAATATTATGCAGTAAGCTGACGAAATAGGTTTATTAAGTGTTGCTAGTAATTTGACTATAACAAGATTTAAGCAAAGACTCAACCGTAAATAAAACAAATAAAAATTCTTTTGTGTGGGTTCTATAAAACTCGTATTATGCTAACTATTAAAGCAATTCAGCCAATCAAAAGCTATTCGACTTTCCACAAAAGATAATTGTTTAAAAGGATTAGGATTGTCTTGTTTTCTTTACAAATTTACGAACGGTCTCATTTTAATTAAGTTTCGAAGTGTGCAGATCAGGTGAATCTCCTAACTCAATTTGTCTTCCCCTGTGGCTTTCTGTTCTTCGAGACCGCTGCCCATCCCTTTACCAATCAGCGCCCCAATCCTCTCGTGTTTATCTACCGCCAGCCAAACCAAACTATCCATCTGCAACTTGAGATCCCGGCTCTGATGGCTTACTGCGTCAATTTGAATCGCGGTTCGGCCCTTTCCTAGACTTCGGACCCCGTCACGTAGCCCCGCCGGCAGTTAAATCAATTGCCGCAATTTGATAATATTTCACCAGGGAATGATTATGAGTGGCCGGGGACGGAGCAGGGATTTGCGTGGTTGGGGGTGGTAAAGCGTTTTGCTGTTTTGTTGACATTTCCGCCGCGCCGTTTGCCACTTCCGCTGGAAGTTTGTTTGGCCAGGCCAGCCCCCTGACTCCCCGTTAGCCAAAAAAGCGAAAAAAAGGGACCAACTTACCACCCATTTCTCCGGCCTGTCTTGTCCTTGGGCCACGGGATTCACGTAGAAAGGATTTCGGGGCAGAACGCATTTCGCATGCCTAAATGGCTAAAGACGTCGCATAAACATGACATGCCACGCCCCCAGCTCAGGCAGCGCCCACGTCTTTGAGCCACATTCCGGCCGCCGCAAAAACCGCGCAGGCCAGCAAAAAACGGAATGGAAAAGCGGGCAAGAGGAAAATTTATATATTTTCTTTTATTTTTTGCCTTTGCTTCGCTTCGGGTTGTGTGCGCATTTGGCGGTTTTTATGAAAAATTACCATGTTTTCCTCGCACTCATTCGCAGTGGTCCGCCCCACCCCCACTCCCCCACCCCCTTTTCGCCACACTCTTGGCCAAAACACGCCCCCAATCTGACGCCTTCACTTGGCCCCGCACTTGCCGCGATATATATATGTGCATATATAACTTCTTCTGTCCTTCTTTTTGCGTTGTTGGTGCTCGGCAATTTTGGTGTTTGACTTTTTTGCGTCAGGCACTTGAGACGGGGGGTGGGGGTGGGTCGAGGGGTGTTCAAGGGGGTGGTGCTGCCATGGGAGTCAAGGCTGCCGGTGGGTGGCTGCCAACATACTTCTTCTAATGATGCCACTTATGTCGTGACGAAATTATTTTTATATACATATTTCCCTTCCCAAATACCCTACAGGTTAAACCTCGGCTTAAAAGAAGTTTCGACATCAAGAATTAAGGCTAAAACCATTTCTGTTTTAAAGAAAACATATAAAAATATATAATTATTTAGACCCCAGTTTCTGAAAAATGTCATATTTTTGTCATGTTTGATAGTCTTAATTTCTTTTTAATAAATGTTGCAATTAAAAAAAATCGGTACAGCCTTCGAATGGATGTTATGTTAAAAGATATTAATTAAATTATTATGTACTAGCTTTTTCAAAAATTCAAAAGTAGAAATATTTTTTTTTTGCTTTTCTTACAATATTACTGTTTTTATTTGGCTTAAAAATATTTATTATGAGTTTTTATCTTTGCTACACCAGTATCAAAATTTTTTGTTTCATTTTGTTTTGACCGGTTATAATACATTTATTTATGTTTGTAAATTTTAATACTTTTCCCTATCTATTGGAATAAAAATAAATCAAAAACATCCTTAAAGGACCTAAAGAACACTGATAATTTTTATAGAATTTCTAGGCAATACACAGGTCGACTATTTCTGGCCTGCTCATTCCCTCACGACTTCCTCCTTTGCATACCATTGTGTTGTGCCTATTATACGATATATGGGTGTGTCGAGGAAAAAATAGCCTGGCCTAAGACTTCTTTGGCTTTGATTTTCCGACTCCATATTTCCCGTTTTTTGCCCGTTGCGTATTTCTGGTCACATTTTCATTTCCTTTTGCGATTTTTCTAAGGACGAGAGAAGAATTGCGTGCAGGAATTTGTGGCCTGCTAATTGGCAGCACATAATTTACGTGCCTTTGCCAATTTTTATTTTCACGTTCATTTCCATTCTCCATTTCCAGCTGCAGTCTTTTTTTGGCCTCGACTATTTTTGGCAAAGCATCGGAAACGAGCCGGAGTGGGCCATGTGTGGGACAGGTAAATGCAATTACGATGACCCCTTGGGCGGATTTGGGGCCACTTGCAGATTTGATTAACTGCTTCCGTGCGTCATCAAATTCATTTTTAGCCCGTGGAGTTGGTGGGCAGGTGGGTAGGAGTTCTCCTCCGGGGCCGGGTCACTCAATAAAACTCATTAGTGGCGTTTTTGTCGATACCAGGGCCACTGCCACCCCGGAACTCTTGCACTCCGGCAGTCCGGACCAGGTCCTCGGTACTCCACGGAGCTGGCAATTATCACAGGCTTGCCCCCGTTGACTTTGGCAATTGATTGCAGCCGTTGCCGATGCCGATGAGATGGCGATGGCGATGGCGCTGGCGATGTCGCCGCGAGCGGGTCTTCTGGGGCATGGCCCTCTCGAGCTGCTGGAACTGCCAGCAACAGCATCAGAAGTGCCGATAAAAATTTATAGCAAACTGATTTGAAAGTCAATTATCCTTTGCCACCTAGGAGCAGGAACACTCGGGAGCTTCCTGCGCCCCACGCCTCCTTTCCCTGGCCGCCAGTCAACTATTCCGGCCCAGCCGCCGTCGAAGTCAACGGCGTGCAAATGGCTTTTCTATGCAAACGAGCCAGGTCTCCGCTTTTTCTACCTAGTTTATGCTTTAAGGTCTTAGTCATACCCTGGCACCAGGGGGTTGTTTGGGCTAACTGAATGTTTTGGACGGAATTTTAAGTATCTTTTCGCCATTATTAGGGATTGGTTGAGCATTTTGTATATTGAACCATTTTAAGCACACTTTACGATCTATTCGCATTGCAATTTTCATATTTTATGGCCTTCATTACTTTAAATTTACTTTAAGCTTTTATGTTTTTATACAAGTTTAGAAAAGTAAACATGAATTCTTGGTAAATATGTATATAGAACAAGTACATACATTACATAATACATATTAAAGATAGAGCTTTGAAAATTTAAATTTCCCTAAGTGCCTAAAAGTTGGCAGTAAATAAAATGTAGTCATCCCTCTGAACTTTTTAATTGGCAAGTGATGTTTTTTCATAGCCGAGCTGTTACTATGCCTTACAACTTATACTACGATCTTAATTCAACTGTATATGTACAATGTACATCATAACATACTTAATTTTTATTAGGCATTAATTAGGAAGGCAAAACTCTTTGTGAAAAACACACTGAACCTCCGAGCTTAAACATATTGTTGCATACTTTTATACACCTTAAATAACATTAAAAAGGAATTTAAACTTAATCTCTTGCTGACCCGTACAGGGTATCCGCGCCTCAACAACTACTTGCGCACAGTTTTCCTCTTTGTTTCTTCGAGTGCCCGTGATGTTTAGTCAAATTACCTGAGCGGAAGCTGTTCAAATCGCAGCAGAGAAAGGCTGAAATGAGGAAAAAACTACTACAAACACCCGAGCAGCTTTCGCAGATGACGCTGCCTAATGTCTAATGAAGACAGTTCTTCAATTTGTCGATCGATGGCCGTTAAAGGGGCCGGAACCCCCATCACGACCCGGGAATCCAATCCCAAAGGACGCTCTGCGCCTGTTTAGGTAGTTTTAGATGTCGTCTCGAATACCCAGAGGTGGGGCCGGGACCTCTAGTGTCCGATTCTCGTCCTGCTGGCCTCTGTGTGCAGTTAATGAGTTTAATGGCGAGCATTGAATTTGAATTGCTAATGCACATCCTGTTGGAAATGGAAAATGCGACTGGAAATCAAGTTTATGAATGTTTTCTATGGCTCCCATCGCACTGTTGTTGCGGCTGTCATCGTCGGTGGATCTATGTTTTTGTAATTAGTGGAAGCCTGCCCGAAATTCGTATTGTGTTTGTGGGGGCTGTGCGATTTGGCAATTTAATTTTCTGGCGTTTGGTTATTTCATTTTAATGAGTTAGTTCGAATCGCTTGCATAACAATTATGGTGACGGAAAAATTGGATTTTTATTGCGCACTGATTGATATGCATGGCAGATGGCTCCTTTTCCGGTACGTATCATATGGTGGCAAAACAAATAATTGCAGTGTTATTTGATCTAGAATTGGTTATATTTGAATTTTATTATTATTCAGGTGAAAAACTATTTAAATTTGGCTATTTGACAGTTCGATACCAGGCATAAATCAAATAAAACCAGTTTATCCAAAATTAAACAATTAGTTATGTGGTTTTAGAAACTCTAAATTGTAGATCTTTTATTCTATTAATATAATTGCCGTGAATTGAAGGAATCAGACAAAAGTTTATTACTATTTAAAAACCCACATTGTTAAACATTTAGTCTTCCCCATACTGTCTCAGTGATCAGATACATTATAACCTAAAACAAAGGTCTGGCTCCGCTCACTTAATGTCCCCTAATTCGCCCAAACAATTGCAAGTGTTTATTCCCCAGATCGGAGTGGAGTTCCACTTGGTAAATATCAACTAATTGTCGGTCGGCTGCCGCAATCCTCTTTTGCTGACAATGGCTCGCTCGCAGCTTACATGTAATATTAGTTTGGCGGCGGTCGACAAATCCCATATCCGGGGCCTGACCTCATCGACCGCGATTTGTATCTAAAACGCGAACCGGCCAATGTGGCCTATTGTTGGCCACCTTATACCTTATAGCCACCATTGTTGACCTAAGCTCCTCGTCCCAGGTACACACGGCACCCTTATTGTTGTGGATAACGGTCGTCTGGAGGATTCCACTTAAAAAATCATTTAGTCCACTTTCCGGGTTTCTATTTTAGGTAATACTGTCTTGCTCAAAACATATACCTACAACAGGAATAACTTTAATAACAATATATTATGGTTCTTTTACTATTGAAAACATAATTTATCTGTGAGAAACTGTGATAACACATTCATACTAAACTTTCTTTTCTGTTTACCTTTTCGTTTGTGCCATCCATATACCTCTGATAAACCATGGGAATATATATTTTTTCCAAGTGTTCAGCTAATACTCGACAACATTACAGGTAATCTTCGCCAGATACTCATCGCCCCAATTGTTTGTTCCTTTGGGGGGACGGGGGCAATAATTTAAATTAAATTTGAGGTAATGTTATTGCTAACATTGCTTTTACTGTAACCGTTACCGTTATTGTTATTGTTATCTTTTCTTTTCCTTTGGGTGTGTGTGTCTTCCGCCCCTGCGAATTGCGAATTGTTTTCCCATTTTCGTCGCGTTGCCAAGGGTCAGAGGACACTTCCGACTTGGCCTTGGGGCTCGTCCCGTAATTTATGCTGCTGATTTATGATCTGTTGCATAGTTTTAGGCGCAATTGGTTTATGGCCGGCATCCGTCTCCACACAATATTACGCCAGCCGCGGTCTTTGGGGCACCATAAAATTAAATTAAACACACAAATTATATTCATTTTAATTTTCATTAAATTTTTATGGCCCGCATTGTTCTGCCGCTGCTGAAGTTGTTTTCGCCCCATTTTTTGCGACTTGTTTTGTCTGGCCACAATTACGACAAACAAATAAAAAGAACAAAAACACAGGGCAACAACAATGGAAATGTCACAGGTAAAAACGTCAGAGTCGGAGGCTACGATAAAATTTATGACTCTCGGTGGGTTGAGTGAAACAGCCAAAACAAAAAAGAACTGTGCAGAAATTAAACGATTTGTGTAATTTTCATGTTGCTACAAATGGTTCAACATATGTTCGAGGCCGGCAATAACAATAAAAGCAATAATAATATTAATAATGCAGAAAATAATGTTTGCCAACGTTTTTTGTAATTGCCTTAAAATCGGCTTTAAGGCTTCTGTCGAACAGAGTCAGGTAAATAATTAAAATACAAGCCGATCCAATCCGATCCGCAATAAAAATCTGCGCCTCTGCAGTAGGAGGTCGACACAACTGACCTCGAATTGGAAATATGTATGTGGAACTGGGAAAAAGTAATCCATTCGATATTTTCAAGTAGGTGTGTAACATTGGGAGCGTCCTTAGAAATGATTTGTATGCACAGCCGGTCTAAAAACAAACTCAAGTATTATATTTAAGAAGGAATACTATAATTGGAGACAACCTATAAAAGTGTCTTATAAAATGCAGTGAAGAAAAATTACTATGTATTTTGTGTTGCATACTTTTAGATACCTTAATAATTGATTTCAAGTCACCTGAGTGTTTTATAGCGTTAATTATTATTTAATTAAATAGTTTCGTAAAATAATGTTATATAAAGCAGTACTTACAAAGCAAGGTACCCATACTTCCATTTGCTGTTTGTGTTGCTATAGATCTGTATATTTTGCTTTAGATAAATTTTCGTTCGTGACTCTCACTGCTCACGCACGCAACTCTGTGCAGTAAATTTTAGCCGGAGCGACCGCAAACACTACAAATTCCCGATTCGGAATTGCGTTCCGTTGTTTTATATTTATGCGCAATTATTACTGCTTAATTAAGCCAATATCAGGGTGCTTATGTCCATTGGCCGTTCGATATATATGTAGGTATATATGTGTTGGTGTACATGGGCATGTACGCCCACCTACATACTTAAGCGCACATGTGTGTGTGTGCATTTCCGGCCATAATCGTTGGTCCAATTGTCCTCTTCTCTGCGGCTGTCCGGTCGTTCCTGCTGTCCATATGGTTTTCTGCGGGTTTCGGTGTCATGTCGAGCATTATTGCATTTTGTTTATGGTCCTTGCCTGCTGTTGCACAGCCTCCTGTTGCCCTTGTTGTTGCTGCTGTTGCTGTTGCTGCTGTTATTATTGTTGTTGCTGACGCACTTAACTGCCTGGCAAATTGAGTGACCACAGTGTCCACCCCCAAAGGCGTCCACTCAACTCGTTTGCTGCGGCTAAGTGTTTGGCTTAATTATCGTATTTACCCCAAAAACGGCAGATGTCTGGGGGTTCTAACTTAAGCCCGACAGGTGGGCCACAATTATGAGTTAATCGACAGCAATTAAAATGTAATTAATTTTCAAGTCCAAGACAAATATAAGAAAATCTTAGGTCAACCAAAGTCATATACATAAAAATAATAGAACATTGAAGTGTCTCAGAAATCACTACGTTTTCAAAAGACCTTGACTCTTTTCGAATGTAACATTTAAAAAGTGACTTTAATATCGTATTGCATTTAAAAAAATACAAGCATTTTGGGCTTGAGTCTAGTCAAAGTTGGTCCTAAATTTCCAAATGTTGAGAATTTTTATAATTATACCTTAGTAGTTATACTTATGTATTACAAATTTCATAGAAACTGCTATTGAATAAATTTAAAGTTAAATTCAGTATGAAATATTCTTGAGCTAAGAAAAATCGCTGTTTATTCTTGTGGTAACAAAAAATATTTCTTATAGCCACAACCGAAAATGTAAAAGTATTTTCAGTTTTATACTTTATTTAAGTGCAAAATGATTTTATTGAAGAGACCATTCTTTGATTTGAAGAGTAATAAGTGCATTTTGTTATCGGTTTTAGTAAAAGGGATGCTTAATAGAATTTCAATTTATCTTATTAGACACAGCATTATTTAAAATATATATATTTTGAAATTTAAGAATGCTGGTTTTTTAATTTAAGTTCGAGTGGAACATTCATTTTTAAAACCAGGCAACAATTTTCGAAACTTAGCTCGGTCGGGCTTAAACTTAGAAAGGTGTTATATTCTGGCGGTCTGTTAAGAGTTAACACCTTTTTAATTATTTTTAAAATATAATGGCTATTAATAATTCATCATAAAATATCCTGCAGTGAATAGCAGATACATGATTTGACTTTCAACTAATCCCGATTCAATTAGGCGGTCTCTGAAGGCTGAGTATTTATTTTCTTTCCCCAGGCTTATTTCTAATTCCGACTGCCAAAGGGGACTGCAAGTTGCACTCGGAGGCTGCGCCAAATTGCCAAATGGCTTTTCATAAAGTTGGGAATTCCTCCCCTAAAATAAATTCGAAAATTGCAACAAAAACTAAGACACCCAGACACTCGTAGAAAAGTGCATTCTCATGTGATTGCGAGTGTGTGTGTGGGCCATGAAGTGGCAGAAAATTTGCACTGGCACTTAAGTTATACAACATTCAAAGATGTTCTTTGTCCGCGACAGACAACGGCCATAAATTTTTGCGACCCAGTGCCAAGACTCTCTATATAGGTATATAAATGGGGAATGCCATGGGCGACATCGGGCCGGGCGGAGTGGCCTGCGACTGCCTGGCGTCGTCTTCAGCAATATTTTTTGGCACATGCTCAACTAATAATTTGCCGTGTGCCAGCTCCGAGCAGCGAGAACTTTTATGCCCTCCGCCGGGATCCTTTCGGGCCAAGCGAAATGCTAGGAATGGGCATATTAACTTGCCATAAATCTGTGCCACAATGGATGCACAGGATGCCATCTTAAGTGAATCAAGAGAATGCAATTGAGATCCGAGGTGAATTATTTCCGGTAGATCCCTTAGCAAGGAAGAGCAGGAGAAGAATGAAAGAATTTTCCAAAGTAATTAATGACGAAAAAAAATGTTGATTATATGCTTAAAGAAGTGGGGACATTGTCTTAGGAATGTGTGTACATTTTTTAGACAAGCATGAGTAACTAGGATTACGTTGGGGAAAATTAAAAGTGGTTATTTAATTCAAGAATACAAATTTATAACTGTTGTAGAACTAAGGAAACTGTAGGTAATAAAACATAGAGCATTAAAATGCTGACTCTTTGCTTGTTTTATAATTTTTTATTTCAGCAAATTTTTTACTCTATTTTTAGAAATATATTCTGAGAATCTACATTTTTTTCGGTTTCCTTTTTTGACTTCAAAACAAAAGATAACATATAGACCTGAAAGCCTTTACATTGGCGTCCCTCACGCCTCATGTTTTCATTCCGTTCCATTTGTCATGTGTCCTGGACATGCCGCCCACTGTATCAACGAAATTGAATATGCCAATACAGGCATTGCTCATTTCCACATTTCCTCCCACACAGTCTGCATTTCCCGGCCCCGTTTTCCCGCTTTCCTCCTTGGAGTGCCTGTGGTGGCGTTTTTGTAGCCTACTTTTTGGGGCCAAGCGCTGTCTATTGGCATCTGTTTTGGCATTTGCCGGCTACAATTGCATATTGGTTGGTTAGACCCCTCACTCCACGCCCCTGCCCACCCGCCTCATTGCGCCTGACAAGCCGCAAAACATTTCACTTGCAAATGTAGAAAAGGCTAAACGACAATGCCGCCAGAGTTGCCATTGTTGTTTCGTTTGTTTCGTTTGCTGCACTGCAGAATCAATGAAAGCGGCGACACAAAAACAGCCCCAAACGGAACCAAAAATAAACCAAAAGCCACAAAAGAGAAACACCTCCGAAGGATACCAAAAAACAAACAAAATCCAAAGGGAATGGCGAATCTAGCCAAGATTTATGGACAATTTTGCACGTTCCTCATGTGTGAAAATCATTCGGCGGGAAGGCCCGAAACTACCAGGCCAAAAGGGATGGAGACCTGTTTTCGGGGAGTTTATTTGAAAATAATGCCGCATTATTTATGGCTCGACTCGAGCTCGGGCTGCAGACTCCATTCGCAGCACCGCAAGAAGATGCATTTTCAATTTTTGTTCCCCGGCCAATGTTCACAGTTTTGCAGCTTCGAGCAACCGCAGGAAAACAATCAACTTGGCTGGCATCCTCCTGGCTTTTGCCTCGCCCCCGAAAGTGTTGCATGCAAATGCACCACCGGCAACGACAACGACAACGAATACAACAACCACAGCAGCTGTGGGTGGGGCCAACAAGTCGGGCGGTGCACCGTGCATTTGCATTCAAATTGAGTGGGCCGAGTGGCTGAGTGGCCGAGCGGATGTCTCAGGACTTCCCGGCCCCTAATGAACAAAGTCCATGAGGCCACGGATACTTTGTAAATACCCAAAAGAGCTTAATTGGCAAGTTCACTGGGAAAAGACATTTAATGCAGAGGTTAGTCATAGAATAATGGTTTTGTAACACTTACAAAGGGGTAATAAGCTAAACTTGCAAGAAGAGTCAAGTCTTAACAGAAAAAACATATATGCCATTATGGCATTGTAGTTGGTATAAAGGAACTCACAAAAATATTGCGTGCTAACTTATTTTATAATTATTGGTTGCGTTTTTGTTAGGGCTAGGCCACGATAAGTTCATTACAAATTCAATGTTAACAATTATTAAGTTTCAGTAAAGTAAATAAAGTTCTCCTTTTATCAATGGATAGAATTTTAACTTTTATACTTAAGGTATAACAATTAATATTATCTATAGTTTTGGTTTTGGCAACATTTATACTTTGGTTTATTATTTTCTCCTCTTACAGATTTTCCAAATTTTGTATTATATTTATTTATTTTTAAAATATTAATAGGTTATTATCCTTGCGTACCTATAAACCTACAGGGCCAATTGTATAATTGGAATCGAGGACTTTTGCCAAATGGCGCACACTGCGTATGAGTAACAATATCCAGATTTCGCTGCCACTATTCTCCACTTTGTCTCTTTTTCTTTCTCTCTTTCTCTCTTTCTGGATCTTGGCCGTGCGGCTTGGCGATTTATAAACAAACGTGCAACACATGCCGCCATATTTCCTTGTCCTTGTTGTGTTTGCCAGTGTGCGTGTGTGTGTAGGGATGCCCTTCGACCCCTCCCCTTCCCTCTCGCACTCGTGCTTATTAATGTCCTCACCCGCAACCAATAGACAAAAGGACACCAACAGCTGGCTGCGTTTGAATGGGAATTGCGGAACTGTTGTTGGCCGTAGCTTAGCTGCGATTTCATTTCCGCTTCCCCAGTGTACGAGTATGCGTGAGTGCGTGCACACTTGTGTGTGTGTGTGCGATGTGGGGCTTGTGTATGTGTGGACAGCAGGCAGCAGGTGTTTATGTTTGTGCCTTTTAATTAAAAGCAATTTACAATTTTCTTTCATTTGCCGGGAAACAGAAAAGCACAGGACAAATCGAGCGGAGAGTCCTCCGGGCCTAATAAACCAATTGCCAGCTGGCATCGGGGGCGGACTAATGAAAGGGGTGGCGAAAGGGGTCTCTCTATCATTTTGTGTGCTAAATGTCTGTCTACTTGCCCCTGATGAATGCGTTGCAATTAGTGGTCTGAGATTGCACATTTGGCATGCTAAATTGTTGATTGGTTGGCCATAACTAACTTGGAAGACATGGCAAAGCATTTTGCGGTTGCCACCATGTAGTTGGCCCCTCTTGGGGGCGGGGATCCCCGATGGGCGCAAACTTGTGGTTAATGATGGACTGTTACCAATAATGCGGAAATGAAGAGTTTATAGCCCGGCAGGAGTAGATGAACTCGGCACAGATTGGAAGCGGTGGCTTGGTGGTCAAAAGCTTGATAGATTGCAGGAAGAAAACTGCAAAGTCAGGCTGAGATGGGGCGGACATTCATGGTATTACAGGAAAAATTCGGATGATTGAAGGGAGGTTTGTTTAAAACAATATAGTAATGAAAAAAAAATTATAATATCCAGCTCGAATTTGAAATTATCTAAAACAATAACTATAAACTATAAACAAAACTATAAAAACTATAAATGTTGGTCCTGTTAGAAAGGGTTGAACCAACATCAGGCAATTTATTGTGATGACATTACTTACAAAAATTCAGAAAATAAATTATTAAGCAGTGCGGTTTTGCTGTTTCTACAAAATGTGGTTTTGAAATCAGTTATAAAAGTGTTTAGAAGTATGCAAGTATGTATTTTGAATCAGGAAACTCGTTGGATTTCATACTGTTAGACGCCATTAAAAGTGACAAAGGCCCTAGTAATATTATGTGTCTTACATGGTTTTTGCTAGAATTTGTTTTACTGTCCGCAACATTTTTTCATCATGGCGATCGACTTTGAGGGAAAGCCAAGGCAAATCCAAGTTAAATCGATGCCTTGACCCCGGCGCATAATCGTGGCAATGTCGAGTCAAGGATATCGCTGGCAACAGGACATTCTCCCCGGTCTCCTCTATTTCTCCGGTTCGCCACTGCTCGTTCACCTTTCTCGAAAATCTCTCGTCCTGGCTGTGATTTTATGTGCTGTTTTCGGTTTCGGTATCCGCAAATTTATTTGCCTGCAGTGCAGAAGCGTAGTAAACTTTTCTCGCCAGCTAACCCAGCTCTAACCCCCTCTCCTTCGTATCCTTTTAGCTCGTTTAGCTCCTGGCACACACACATACACTCGCTCGCAGGGAAGCACACACACAGTGGAAGCATTTATGCGACGTGCAACAAATTTTAATGCGTTTTCTCGCCAAAACGTTAAAAAATGTGGGCACAACTTGGAATGCCAACAACAAAAGTAACTGCCATTTGCAGTGAGTGTGTGTGAGGGGAGACTGGGGAGATATAGGGGTTCTATACCCATTCGAGTTCAACTGGCAACTGTTGCCCAAAGAAAGGATCCAACAAAAGCGTCACGTACTTGGCAAATCGCACATTTTCTATAACTTCTCCGCTCTGTGTGTGTGTGTGTGTCTGTTATGGTCGTGTCAAAAATATAACTCATATGGCTGCTCCTGGCCCTTATTTTACCACCCCACGACCTCCTCCCGGCAAGCTGTTACCTCCTTCTGGGCCTTTCTTCTCCTCTGATGATAACAGCATTTACAGCCCAAAAATTTGATTACAAATGTCAACACTTTTTTCTGGTTTCCGGTCGCTGTGTGTTGTGTATTTTCCGCCCTGCTGCCCAGAGATTGAGGGATAGGACAGCTGAATCTCCACACACACGCTCCAGAGCCTCCGGCACTTCATCAGCGAATTTTCCCCAACTCCCCATGGATTGCAGTTTTCAATTCGTTACGCAAGACGCGAGCGCATTTAGTTTATATAATGTGAATAAGCTGCCGACTGCAAAACATGCAAACAAAACGTTGGCAATGCGGAGTCACAAAAAAATGGTGAGCAAACAAGTAAGTTTGGGTTGGTTTTGGGACTATTTAATACTCTGATGAAAGTTTTTCTTGTCTCTTTTATAAGGAAGCAGAATATTCCTATAAGTTTCCTAAAAGGAAGTCTAACTATAAGTAAAAATTCTTTATATGCAATGGTAATTAAATATAAGGCTATCAAATTATTTTTGAGTATCAAAATAAGGAAGTTCGACTTTATAAAAAATTCGTTTTTCTTAAAAAACAGTAACAAATGGAACCAATTACTGAAAACATGTGAGTATATTATTGGCCATGCCAACAAAAATATGTAAACGTACATAAGTAAGGAAAAATTAAAAAATATTTTTCATGATTCAAGAACCAAACTTTCAAGATGATTATTTTCCAACGCTATGGAATCAAATTAAAAAAAAAACGAACGTAAAACTCAACCGTTTCGGATATATTTGTAGATGTTTTTTATCGTTTATAGTACAGATTAATGATTAACATATTTAGAACAAAATATATAAAACAATAAGATGTACAAAGTATACATTGTATATTATACATCTACCCGAATATGAAATACTCTTGTCCTCCACGGATGCCGTGTAAAAAGGCAGAGAATGAAAAACTGCAAAAGGACGCAGCAGCTAGGACTCACACATGCTGAACTACTAGGAAACCGGGAGAGAGATGACGATTCTACAAACTCGCCGACTACAATTGCATAACAAACAGTTGGCTGTTGTAACGACAAATATGCGACGCATGCAAATGACTGACTTACTCCCAGAGAGAGATGGCATCTGTGTGGGGCAGTGCGTATGAGAAGGACGGGTATAGACGTTTATGGGGAGAGAAATTGAAGATTTCGAATTAAGGAGAAGATATCTTAAAGCAATTTCCATCTCAGTTAATTGAATTTGACTATTGTTTTGTATTTCCAATAATATAATATTAAACTGTTTCGGTTGTACAATAGTATTTAAAATAAATATATATATAAACGATAGCTATAAAACATCTATAACCGTGGCTATCTGAAATATATTGTTTCAGTGCTCAATAAAATAGATTTTTAGTGTTCATTAAAAGTTAAACCTAATTAATAAACAAAATGTAGTATTAGATTGGCTTTTCCAGACTTTCGTGCCTCGCATAAACCCCGTAGCAACCGTGCAGCATGTTGTCTTCAGCCAAAAGCGGAAGCAGCAGCAACAACGGGACCAACGTTGCCCTCCATTTGCCGTCGCCGCATTCCGATAAAATGCAAATCCGGGATTACTTCGTCGTTTTGCTTTCGAGAGCTGGCTGTCGTTCAACCCCCTCGAGCGGCGCCCCTGCCCCGGGGGGTTGGGCAACACTATCCCCCGAACGCTGGCGCGCGGCTCTGGCATCGCATTCGTATGCAATTCGTTTTGCCACAATTGATCCTTTTCATGTCGCTAGGATATAAGTACATATGCGAAATTGCATATCTTTGTCGTCGCTGCTCCTTTGGCTCCCTCTGCTTTCCGCTGTTCCGCTCCTCTGCCCTGTTGTTATTATAAAAATGCGAACATGTCGCTGATGTTGCTGCTGCTGCTGGTGTTGCTGCTGTTCTGCTGCTGCTGCTGTTGCTGCTGCTCCAAGGACTCCTCCAGGGATCGCGTGTGCAGCGCCGTGGCGTATTTGCCTTGTTTTCCGTTTTTTCATTTCTTATTTTGGCCGGGTTTGGTTGCCTCTCGTTTGCATTGTTTGGCCCAAATATTAAAATGCTTGACTTACAAATTTAATGGAGCAATAATGGCTGTGCATGCCGCCTTCAGGGCCACGCCCATGCCCATATGAGGGCATGATGTGTGTGCACAACCAGACGAAGACGAGGTCGTAGCCCAGGGATACAGAGATACTGGGTGAGCTGGGTGCAGTGCTCCCTCAACACGACCACAAGCAAAAGTTGATTTTAAATTTAATAAAGTGACTGCGCTGTCTGCCCGGGAGTCACTCACTCAACTCGGAGTTGGCGACCTTGCCAAGTGCCGAGTTAAAAACCAACGACCAAGCCCCAGACTAAGCCAGGCTAACACCCTTAAAAGGCATGGCACAAGGGAGCTCCAAAAACCGATGCTCTTAATGCCCTAAAAGTGGAATAGTTTAAGGGATTTATTTTAACGTTTCATGTTTTTACATACATTTCAAAGTTAACGTGGCGAGAACTGCACTCATTAAGTCAGCTAGATCATAACAAAAGTGGTTTGTTTTCCGCCAACATTGGAAAATCTTCATTTACAAACTTGTAAGGTTCCATGATATTTTTTGTTTTTCTATCCAGCATTTTTTTAAAATAATATATTAAATGGCCACCCTTTTGTTAAGTTATCTTTTCTGACTCAAATATTTATTTGCAATTCCTTGAGCAAAAACACTAAACCTTCTGTTAGAGCATAAAAATAGCATACAATTTACCCTATGAGGCATTAACTTAACATATGGTAAAATCTTCATTTAAATCTTCAATAACATATTAAACATATAACGTATATAATATTTCCTTACCTCTCCTAATTTACTAAAATATTTCTTTTGAACTTTAGCTGTGCCCACTACGCCTTCTGTTAGGGCATCGAAATGGGACACATTTTGCTTTATGAGGCATTAATTCAACATATTTTTCATATAAGCAGGGAGGACGCATGGCTCGTTTATAAATCGAATGTCCTGCTGTGCTTTTCCGCCCAAGGACCTTTGCGCAGAGTTAACCAGGCTGGCAGGACCCATTCACATGGCCATTTGCCATTGCCCTTGGCCATAAATTTTGCAACTGCTCATGGCCCTTTCCACATCCACATCCACCCCCAGCAGCTCATTCTTCGGGCTAGGCGATTATTGTCATTAGTCTGCCATTATGTGTTGGCCATCAACTTCAGATGCCGTCAATGATGATGACGATAGTCTCTAGTTTCGACGGCATTGCTTAGGGGAGTTTGGGGGCGTTTAGGCCATTGATTGTGGAGTTATTGTTCGATACTTTCGGGCTTTCAGAGAGCTAAAGTCAATGGAAGTTGGGAACTCAACTGCAGCGGCAGCAGCAAGTGTAAAGTGAGCCCAATTGTGTTGCTGAATGAGGAGGTTCCATTCGGTTAATGCGGAGGCGATTGTTCGCTCGAAATCCTGTGGCGATGCCACTCAAAACGCTTTCCCCATTCAAAGGCATAATGAAAGCCTTCAAAGCGATTCGATTGTTCTGTAGGAATATCTTAAAGGTAGTATTTATACCATCCATTAAAGCTGAAAACTATAATAAGTAATTATACAGACAAAAAGGTAAAGATACATCAGGTACAAAATAAGAGAAAGATTTCAAGATTTAAGCCAATTTAATAAATTAAAAATAAAACTAAAGTATTCCTTAATTTTCCAATTTTGCATACCCTAACAATACTTATCGCTAGGAGTAAATTATTAACACATGGCATTCCCGAGTGCCACATGAGCTAATGATTAATGCATCAACTTAGTTAACCGCTTTTCTCTGCCACTGCCAGTAAATCCTTCCATAAATGTACCGGCAACCCCTCGTCAGGCGCAAGTCAGCTAATGTCTTCTGCAAATAATTGGGCTTTAACGCGGCTCATTGCCAGTCAGTTTTTATAATCCATTATCCCCGACTGCCGTTCAGTCTAAATCGGCGAGGCCTGGCAAACATTTGTATGAATTAGCATATGTCAATATTTGTTAAATTGAATTAACGCCGAATGCGTGTCTGTGTGGATTTCTTTGGCTGAGTGCGTGTGTGCTTGTGACATGGAATGTCCTTGCGATTGGGGGTGCCTATTGGCCTTGTCTGCCGCCGTGGCCCCTGCACCCCAATTTGTTATCATTAATTAAACGACAGGCATTGAAATTTATTAGACGCGTAGTTGACTTCCCCTTTTCCAACCTCTCACCCCTCACCCCTCGGAAGTTTTACGTACGGGAGGAAACTTTTGCGACATAAATTGAGGCAATTGTTAAAACTAAAATCCTCGCACAAAATATACGAAAATTTTGCGTCACGACTCGAGTTGAGAATTGTTTTTACCACAAGAAAAAAGTTTCCAAGAGGGCGGGGAAATCCTTGAGCAGTGTGTGTGCGAGTGTGCGTACTCATGCGTGATTCCCACAATCAAAAACTTAACTATCTCACCATAATTGCGTGCACTTGTCTGTTGTTGGTGTATTTAATGAAATTTTATTCGTAGCAGTCCCCCAATCTCGGCAGCTCCTCAGAGCCTCCTCCTCTGGCCGGGGCAGCCCAGCACCCCAGCACCCCAGCACCCGTCACCTGCTTCGAAACCGCCTCCTCGAGCAATTCCCAGAGCAACTTTTGTGTGCACACGCACATGGGGATTTCCATACGTTGTTGCCATGACTTCCACTGCGGCTCCGACTCCGGTGTTCCGGCTCTGAATCTGAATTCGAATCTGGCACTGGGAACTCGGTTTCCTGTTCTTGCTGGCTGCCGGCGGTGTGTCGTCGTCGCCTCTCTGCAGGATGCGGAAATAGGAACCGCAGCACTCGGAAAAACGTTTGTATTAAACTCGGGAAACATGATTAAAATTTTAAATTATTTCCTTAATCAATTGGTAACGTCTTGTAGATACGTTAAAAATACCATCTTTAAGGTGGGACAAAAATATTTTGTTTCTAAATCAAAATTATTAAGATGTATGTATCTAGAAGTTTTTGACATTCATTCAATGTTCAATGTTCGTTGCTTTAAGACTTTAAAGTACCTTTAAAAATATATCATGAATTTTATAATAATTATTCGTTCAAAGATTTAAATTTTTAATTAATATTTTATCCGCCTACTTATTATATTTTAACTGTACAGTGCATGCAGGTGAAAATGATCAGGTGGGGTTAAAAAGGAGGGCAATTAAACTTTTGCAGCTCAATTAATAAAATAACTGAAGAGGAAGCTGCTAATTGTGTACGCATTGTACGTGCATGTGTATTCGACAGTAAAAATAGCACAAATAACAATTTCAACTTTTTCGGCAACACTATAAAAGAAGGGACGGCCATCTGCTCCAGTTCCAAGTGCAGGCCGAAACAGTTTATCGCGTTTACTGTCAAATAATGAAATTGCTGCCGCTGATTTATTTTGTTGACAACGCAGCTGTTGCCTTTTATTTTCAATTTTGATTGCCACATGACACGTCCCTAAACGAGACGAGACGAGGCGAGATCCTTTCGTCCACTTTAGCCATCCGCATCGGCATCGGCATCCTCATCCACTTCCACATCCATCTATCCATCTATCCACTTGGCCACAGCCCACAAACAATGCGATAACAACAAATCAATTCAACGCAAGCTGCCTCAACTAATAAAAAGCGATTCACTTTCGGGTGGATGATGGGGGAAACTCAACTCCAAACCCCCGACTAGTTTGGGCGAATGTATCACAGAGATATTCCCTTAGAGCTGAACAATAACACACAAAAAACAAGCCCTTGAATTACGTTTTCGGTCAGGACTTTAAGTTACCCTTCAATCATTTTATTGGTGACTTACGTTATAAATAAAGTTAATTTTTATATTTATAATGACAACAAATGTTTCTATTATTAACACTTTATATAATTGCTCCTAACATTAAAAGAAGTCTATCACTTTCTTTGAAGGGTTTCATTTTACCAAAAAATTGTATTGATTTGATATCAAAATGCATATATTGAATATAATACGATATTAAACACCTCAGATATCAGAATCAGATATTAAATCATTCAGATATGAATGAAACTTCCAGAAAACTTGTATAAAACATATTAAATGGGGATTTTTACAAGCTTAAGTAAAAATGAAAGTGCCCAAAACTTTTCTCATAGTAAGTATAACAGAGATAGATTTTTTGCCTGCAAAAATATTGCCATTGAAAACAAATAAAGTTGTGGACGCTTTCATAAAGACAGCAGTGGGAAAACCAGTAGCCAAAACACTGGGCGTGTGGGCGTGGTCAAGCGAAAACATTCGCAAAAAGAAAAAATCTCCTCCAAGTATTTTATAGTCCACATTGCCAGGCATTTGATTTGATTTCGATTTATGGCCGTCTCATCTTGTTCACGTTTTTGTTTCTGTCGACGTGATAGCTGCCTCAGTGTCGTTGGCTAAAAGGTGGAATGGGCAGTGAATGTAAAGGTTGAGGCATAGGAATCCGGTCGACAAATGCAATTAACGCTTCGCGGACTAATAAACTTGCCGCCCCGAGTCGACTCCGCCTTTGTTGTCTATCAATTTTAATTATGTTCGGGTTAATGAATTTTATTGCATCTCCGTGCAATCCCTCATCCTTTGTGCTTATTTTTCATTTCCATTATGCTGATTTTTCCGAAAGGGAAATGGCAAATATGCTGGGGTATTTGCATTTTTGTACTCATTTTTCAGCCGAAAAAGGTACAAAACGGTTATTGCAACTGGCACAGGGGAGAGATCATTTATTTGCTCTATTATCATCATAATAAAATAAAAGGGTTTTACGATGAAATATTTATTTTGTGTTTTCATTTCAACGGAATTCTTTTTAGTCTGCTCTTATTAAGATCAAGCAGCGTTGAAAGGGACGAGTATTTCATGTTATATGATGTGTCAAGTTCCATTTATTTAAATTACAATATTAAATATGCTAATTATACTGGCTTAGCGATGTAGGTAAATTTAAAATAATTTAACAAGATATAAAAAGAGTATTTACTTTGAAA
The DNA here is from genome assembly GCF_014743375.2 of Drosophila subpulchrella. Lineage (NCBI taxonomy): Eukaryota > Metazoa > Arthropoda > Insecta > Diptera > Drosophilidae > Drosophila > Drosophila subpulchrella. The sequence continues at coordinate 1,980,274 of NC_050610.1, forward strand.
TGATTATTTTCTGCTATTTTAAAGGTAAATACCTAACTTTTACACAGCTGAGCCCGCAGACTGACGAAGAATATTCCACCTTTAATATCGCTTACAGGGAACTTCCAATTTTTCCTTTCATTACACTTGCGTACACCGAAGGGGGAAAAGTGGTAAAAATATCATTGCTGAATGATTGTTGGTGATTCGGGCAAATGTTATTAAAACCCGAAGATTTCTTCACGTAGATAATTTCGTATATAAATTTGCATTTAAATGCGTATTAAATCGCACAGAAAATGCAGTGCGAGAGGGAGACGGCGAGTGGGGAGGGAGCGAGAGGCAGATAGCTGGTTACGTACGTGTGTTGGGTAAAAGATTAAACGCATGCTTTGCTCTGCATAATTGTTGCATAATGAACTGAAGGATATGAAGGATATGCCGGCCATACATACCCGGGTCCACACACACACACTCGCATGTCTGAGTGGATATTTATATGCTTTTTGAAGCTGACCAGGGGAGGGGAGAGGGGGGATGGAGCCGAAGGCACGAGTGGATCAGTGGCCAAAAGGGCAGTAAACAGAAATCCCCAGCGACGTTAATTAAATTGCATTGCATATGCAAGTTGGCTGCATTTTAATTGGATCGGATTTAAGAATAATGCCCAAAGTCATCAGGATGCGTGCTTGGCCCGGACTCCCCGCTGCTCCCCTGGGAAGCTGCCACGCATTATGCACCTCCATTCCCCCATTCTCCACCCCTCCACTTTGCCACCCGCAGATCCTTTCAACCCTCACCTCCGGCATTAAGTTCATGAGCAAAGTTTTTCCTCTGGAGCCGGAGACAATGGCCAGGCGATGCGTTGCGATGGCAAAAGTTAACTCCGTCTTGGCTGGGAAAAAGAAATATACGTATGCTTAAGCAAGGAGGAAACAAGAAGTGATGAGAGCTACAGACACCCAGTACTTCGATTTTTCGTATTGAATGATATAGTGCAGGAAAATATAAGAACCCTGGAATTATGTGCAGTAGAAAATAATTTGATTTTCAGCAATTGTATAGTACTGAAACTTTATAAGCCGTATATATGTCGCAGATTTGTTAAAAGATATTCCGATGGTTCTTATGACAGCTATATGATATAGTCGTCCGATTTTATTTATAGTTAAATTCATTATATGGAAATCTTAAAATAAAACGTAAAAAAAAAAGTTTTATGACAAAGAAGCTCTAGTTTTGTTCATAGTATTTTCTTATATTTTTACCATCGTTCGCAGCTGTATGATTAAAAACAGTTTGATTAAAAATTCTAAAATCTTTAAAAATTGTTTACCTCGGAGTTGATGGTAAATACGATGGGATATAGGGGTACGATCCGTTACGACCTATAAACTAGCTGGAACAGAAAGGCTTCCCAAAGGATCTTTTGAACATTTTCATCGCGATAGATAAAATGAGATAGAGACAAGTTTCTCTAGAATCGGACAGACGAACTGTCGGACGACCTAACAGACTGATATGCTTATATCGACAGCTCATCTGAATATACCTTTTTGGGTCAGAAATTTCTCCTTAAGTGCGTTGCCAAGTCATGATTAAAATTATACAATCCTCTGTAAGGGTGTACAAATTCCTACAATTTTTCACATTTTTAAGTGAAGACATTATATTATTAGAAAAATGTTACTTAAAGTAGCTTTTTAACGATTTTAGTGATTATTTGATATGTTTAGTGGCTTTTTCTGTCACAAAAATTATTAAAATACGGAATACCCAAAATGTTCCAATCACCAGGTATCAGGAACGCGGTAGAGACACTACGAGTGAGATGGCGAGAGGAAACTTTTTTGGTTAGCTTCATCAGTGCGCCGCTGAGAGTTTACCACTGGGATCTTTGGATCAGCAACTCGCTCTAACAAACCAATAATAATTTCCGGCAGCAGAGCATCTCCAGCAGCTGCAAATGCAACTTGGGAATAGTCGAGGATATGATTCCGTGGCCGGGGGCGTGGCGGGTACACAAGGATGGGGGCGGCAAAGGAAGCGCCGGCGTCAGCGGATGCTCGTCTGATAGTGAGACAAACAAATTGAATTGGCCCACAGCTTTGACTTTGCGCCCGGCGCTCTCCACTTATCCGCCCTTGGCCTAATGCGGTTATGTAAGCAGCCGGAGGAAATCTGGCTGGCTGTGGATATTGCAAATGTAAATATTATTGGGCCAGAGATAGCCACTCGCAAGGGATTTCAGGGGAAAAATCGATGGCCCATTCAGATGCGTTCGAGCACGAGTGCGGAAGCAGCAATTATTATTTATTTATTAAAAATTATATACTGCACATTTATATTTATAGACGTAATTGTTAATTTTATTATGAGGACACAGTATTTGCTTCTGGCACACAGAGTGGTTATTGAAATCTTCCCAGTACAGGAGAAGTCACCAAAAAAGGTCATTAAAATGACTTGTTATTTAAAAATGATTTAGAGACCCATTCAAGAAGTCTCTAAATTTCTATGGTTTATTGTTATTTATATCACATGGTTATAAGTATTTTGGTATTCTTTAGCCACACGAACAAATCTGTTCCCTATCATTGCGGTCTCAGCTGTTTGTGCCGCCCGGTCATTTAAGTGGGGGAAAGGATTAACGCGTGGCTTAAATCGCAGTCAATTTACTGCCCCGCGGGCTAGGCAGCAAATTTGCATTTTCAACTTGTAAACAAATCGAAAAGCAATTAAATTATTCAAATAAAAACAACATCGACCGCAGCAGGCCGAACAATAAACGTGGCCGCTGCAAGCATAATGAAAATGCTGAATTAATAATTGCGCATACGCCGTGTTAAACAATGGCGAATGCGCGGGTGTCCGGGGGCGGGGGGAGGGGGCTGCTGGGGAGGGCTGAGCTGCATGAAGCTTGCCCCTGCATTATATATGCTAATTTGGGGCTAAGCCAATAACCACTGGGAAACAGGAACCTAACAGGACACACACGTCAATAACACTCATACGCCCAGTTGGCCAGGCCGATGATGAGTGACAAGCCAGGGGAGAGGGGCGGCAGGATATTAAGGAATCCAGGCACGCACATGCCAGAGCAGCAGCAGCAGCACACAGTTGGACATCCATAATCCTTATCAATTGTATTACTTCCGGTCAATACTAACCACTGACATATCCTATTAATTTCATAAGCAATTGAGTGCAAAACTGTAAAGCGGACGGAGCGAGAGTCTGGCTGCCATGGCTGCCATTTGTACGTGACTCTTTCTGATACGAATGAGCGCACTTACAGGACACAAGGACCCTGGCTCCCAGTCCTCATCCCTCTCTCTCTCTCTCTCTCTATCCCTTGGTCCTTTCGAATCGAAAATACTCGCATTGTTCACGTGCCAGTTGTTGGTCTCGGATCCTGGCTACTAGTTACTGGATACTGGCTGCTGGTCATCGATTGCCGACTGGTAACCCTACTCCTTCCCCAACCGGATTGTACATTTCGCGAGATTACGGCAAACTCTCATTATTAGAAGAACGGAAGCCGGAAATGAAGTGGCGCAGTAACCCCTCTTTCTTCTGGCTGCTATCTCTCTCATCCTCCGGATTCCTCTACATTTCTTGTGCGGCTCATATCAATAACTAAGCAAATTGTTTGCCCAGCACCGGCAGGCGGGGCAAATGCTTTAAATTCCAGTCCTTGCCGCTGCCCCGTGTCCCTCTGCCCCCGCCCCATCCCCCCCAGGATCCAATCCCTTGGCATCGGACATGCTGCTAATGTTATTTTAGGAGAACTTTTTTAATCTGCCCCTGCTGCTCCTGCCACCGATTCTGCTGCCGCTGACAGAACCAATTAAGCGCAACTGAGTGCACAGAGAGAAACTATGATCTCATTCTGTGTTTTCAGTTCTTGGAAATTGCAATGAAGCCCATTTTTGATACACTTTTATCTTGAAACAGGATAAAAAGATAACATTTATTAAGAAACTAAAGCTAAATAGTACTCTATTGTATGTTTAAAATTAAAGAAATGTATTGATAATAATGAAACTAGCTAGCTTATAGAACAAATATGAATAAATCAAAAAAAATACTAAAACTATAAAATTGATTTATGTTATTTGGTGAGTATAAACTTTATAAAGTGTTAGAAATTGCTACCAAACTCTTGCCGAAGTGAGAGGTCCATCGGTAAGTGTAACAGAAATACGAAACAAGGTTGAAAAATTTCAACAATTTCCAAAAAGGTTTGTGAGAAAAGGATGTGCGAGTGGGAAAGGAAGAGGAAGAGGGAGAGGGGGAGTCCTGCTCGCTGTCCGCCGCAATCAGCGACTCAACTGGACCCTCTCCCTCTATCTGAGGGTGTGTGTGTGAGCCAATGGTAGTGCGTGTGAGCGACTGTGCGAGTGTGTGGGTATTGGCCATGTTGTAAAACGTCAAAAGCGTTAAACGTAATTGAGCTGCGCGCACAAATACAAATAAATAAATGCCGCTGCAGAGGGAAACGCCGAGGGGGTGGAGCGGGGAAGGCGGGGAAAGCGGGATCCTGTGGCAACCGAAGCAGAATTTTGTCTGCTGACGATGGCGAGTGCTGAAAAGTTGAAATGTTATTTGAAATGTTGCAGCCAGTCAGGAGGCAACAGTGGCGGGAACAACAAAGGGCCAGCGCCATGTACCAAAAATTGGTATTTAATTTTCAACTCAACTTGCAGTCCACTGGGAAAACGCAGTTTCCCGCTCTCGTTGCTCGTTTCACGTTCGCCTGGCCATAGCAATTTGCCGCATTCCAAACACACACACACATATAGGGAAAGGAGCCGGAGTGTGCCATCCATAAAGGATCCGCTGGAAACAAAACAGAACAATACATGAAAAAACACGAAAATATTTGCAACGAAACTTTTCCATGTTGCGAAAATTCCTGTTTTCCTTGGGCTTTATTTTCGCACCGTTTTCAGTTTCATTTGACAGTAGCCAGAGCGGCAAGCGAAGAAGATGTACCATTTGATACCTGAGCTAATCGTTTGCGCAAATAACTCATACATTTTCGATTGGGCGGCATTTTATCAGAAACGGAGATATGTAACTGATAAGTAGCGCAAGATGATGACTCTCTAAGTGAAAATTAATGCATAAATTACGCCCCGAAGAAATACACAATTTCTATTCGCTCAAATTACACAGTCTTTCCCTTCTGACATTACTTATCGCATTTCCTGTTTAGATTTAGACAACGCAAACACATATATCTGTGTGGTTATTGTAGTAGTAGCTTATTTAATTAAATTTAAATCGCTGCGCTGACACACATAAATTTTAAACAAGGCCCCGGGGGAAATGGCATTTGTGCAAACTAAGCAGAAGGCTAAATACTCTAAAAATAGAAACAACTAAATAAATTAAGGGAAATCATATTTCATCGCAGTGATTTCTCCAGCCAGCAGCTATATTAAAGCTTCCTGCTTACAGCATTTTGGGGTAACTTTCTCCAACTCAGGGTAGATCAAAATAAAGAGCCTAAGGACTCCATTGGATTACTTCTCACACACATTAATTTCGTTCTAAATAAATAAAAGAGGCGCCCCACACTCGCACGCACACTCGGCAAATACAACAATTAATCATTGCGTTAAAGCAACTCCAGCTCCATGCACACTGTTTGACTTGGCTCACATGGCGTATGCGCAATGTCAAATAAATTACGATTTCCGTGGCGGAATCCTGAAGCTGTCTCAGGCACCTGCGAAAGCCCATAAAGACGACGATAATCCTTTCTGCATTCTGCTCTAGGTTCGGTCACTGCTCGAACCTGGTTCCCTGATTTTTGTTTTGTCCCGGTTCATATTTATTCATTATTTATGGGGAATAATCAATCAATATGCCGCCTGATTTGATTATTCCTTTATTCTCATTTCGCTGGCCATGATTGTTGATGTCCTCGAACTCGTCCTGGTCCTGGTCCGCGTCCTTGTTTCTGTTTGCTGTCGTCGCCCGTCGCCCCTTTCCGAGCGAAAGTCCTGCTTTCGCAGCTGTAATTCGCGTTAGACGCTCCAGCAATTTATATCAATACAAATCCAATCGTAGTGCGTCCTTCAAGCCCCAACCCCTGTGTGTGTGCTGATTTGATGTTTTTTTTCTGCTTTTTGTCTTTGATTGAGCTTGTTATGTGCTATCTACACAGCCATCCCCCTTCCCGGCCCGGCCCCGACCCCTATCCCCATTGTATTTGTCTATCCCAACTGCAGCATTTGCCATCAGTCATGGTCGCGCCACGCCCCAATTCGGCCGCCCCCACTGCCGCCACCATCATCATCGCCATCATCATCATCATCATCGCCATCTTCATTGAAGTCGCTTCAATGATTTTTCTGTATAAATTTCTGTGTATCGAGAGCATTTCGCTTCTGATTTGTTTCGTCCTCGTGCCAAACCGACCTATTCTGGCCCCATCTCCCCACCAAGAAACCCGACCACCCGGCGAACCACTAAACCACTCAAACCCCTCGACGTGCCCCTCGTACCACATGTCTAGCAGCGATATAAAAAATTTAAATGTCACGTGCCTTTCATCAAGCGTTTGGTTGCAATAGCTAGGAGAAGAGGGCGGTTCCTGCCGCTAGGTGGCGCCCTTTAAGGCAGCCCTGACCTCAACTTTCGGGTCTGTCAATATTTGTTATTGATTTTACCATAATAACGCTCCCAGAGCGTCGATAAATTTTCAAATAACGCATTTCACCTTCCGGGCCCAAAGAGCAGAAGCCCCGAAGGTGTAGGAGCTCCCAACGCCCCCTGTTCGACTAAATGGGAGTTTCTTGGCCCCTGGAGGGGTGCAGCCCAGCCATCAAGACGAAAAGTCAACAATTGTAAGTGCACATTAGTGATATAATTATTGCACTTATTCTAATGGCTGCCTGGAAAGTTTCAGCGCAGCAAAAGAGCCAAGGGGGATGGCGAAATGGAAGGGGTAATGCAAGAAGTTTTCCCCGACAGTGTTGAAACTTAATTTGCCCGGAATGACGCTTTGATTTTAAGAATTGATTTGGTTTTCAAGGAGTGTTAGGAGAGGGAATGGTATATAGGTAAGTGGTTAAGTTTTGTTTGAAGAACGAAATTTATAATAATATTTTTGTGATGCGCAAAATAGCTTGTACGAAAAGTGAAGTATAATGATAATAAGGTACCAAATAAGTCGAATTTTTGGTACGTAGGTTTAAAATAAAAATGGACTGCTTTTGTACTTCACAAAACTAATTGTGTTGATATCTAATTGAAAAGCCATTTCGTACTTCCAGATAGAATTACATTTATTTGCGAATTTCAAATTTAAAAAAATAAACTGATCTATATTATTAAATACTTAAAGCTTCTAAAAATATTGAGCCAGTATACCCTTTCTTTAAGGGTGAACAAAAATGAAACTTAGAATTCAGAAGGGAATATTTTTTGGAGATTGCCTCTAATCGAATGTCGGTGCTGCCCCCACAAATGCAAATAGATTGCAGTTCCCGGGTGTGAGAGGCGTATGAGATGAGATGTGATGTGATGCGATGCGATGGGATGTGACTGTGCTGTCATGGCAACTTTTAATCGGCTCTGTGTCGCACAGTTGCTCATCGGCGGTGGAGTCCTGGCTGCTGATGCCTGTCATCAGGACATTTGCATACGCCCATCAGTCACGGGACCAGGAGACTACGGCCCTCTCGAGGACTCCGGCGGAAGGAAGACCCGTCTGCTCCAGCACGTGTGTGTCTCGGGATCGGGCTCAGCTCCCGTGCACATTCGTCTTGTAAACATGGAGTTAAGCGCCATTAATTTGACGCCCGCCCACCCACTTGCTCCCCGAATTTCAGGCATTTGCAATGCGTTAAAATCACTTTGGTCGCCGTATTAGTGTCTACCCAAATGCCGCTCCTCCCCCATCACGTTCGGTGCACATTTTTTAGTGACGGAAAAGTTTTCCTTTTGATTTCTGCCTTTCACAAGGCGCGCAGGCGAATCCTTAAGTGAATTCCACCATGTGCAGCTTACGCACTCTCCTCCACCCTCCTCCAAGGACCTCCCACAGTCCACAACCCTCCGGGCGCTCACTTGGTCCCTGGGAAACGGGTGATTTACGCAATGCCAGGAACTTTTAATTTAATTTACTTTGATGCGATTATTTTCCGCTTTTAAAATAATTACAATACGTGGCGTTTGCGTAATAACTTTTTACCTATTAGCCGGCTCTAAAAAAGGCAAGGAAAAACCTGAAAAAATGCGGTGAGAAAAACAGGTTCAGTGTTGTTTTATATAACAATCAATAGATAACATAAGGGTATACATGGCCTTTCATTTTTAAATTGTTATGGTATTACTTATTATTTAGTTAAAATACCTTAAATATTTTAGCAATATGTAATACATATAGTTTGTTCTCATTTATTAGTCCATTCTTCTTTTTTCATTAATTATTACTTTAAATACAAAATTCTTAAAGTACTACAATTAATAGTATCCTAGTGTTTTTATATTTTTTGTTTATTCGCTAATTCCTTAATTAATATTTCATGGTTAATTAATAGTAGTACCCTTTTTTTAATTTCTACTAAAAGATACATTAGCAAATCTCTTATCAATTGAAAACAATTTTCTCACTTGTTAGGAACTTTTTTTTTAATTAGGCCGATTTTCCATTTCTGTACCGCACATCGCCATAATTGCAACAAAATTGCTCCCACTTTTCAGAAACTTGTTTACCCTGTTTATAAACTTGTTTACAGGAAAACAATCTACCCTGTCATGCCGCAAGTGGCGTGTGTGTGTGTGCCGGAAAACCCAAGGTGGATAACGAGGATGAACTGAGGGAGCTCGCTGCGTGCACCTGCGATGTGGCAGGGATGTCTCAAGAGGCTGACCAACGTTGATCCCTATTAGGGGCACAAACAATTCGAGGCTCAAGCGCCCAGCGCAATCCCGGGGATATGTGCAGATGCTATCTGCCCGGCTCTTCGAGGGGGAATGCAACCGGTTGCGAGACTTTTCGCAGTCACTGTACGGATGTGTGTATGCGTCCTTGCCATTGTCCATTCGGCTTAACCGCAAATCCTTTTTAACATATAAAAAGTTACGTTTCTCGTAGATGTTGCTCCGGCTGTCTGGTTCTGGGTATCTGGGTAGGGGTATGGGCTTGGCTATCCCCAGCCCCCGACGTGTGTTGGTATTCCCATAGTTGTTGTCAACACCGTTTTATCCTTGGCATTGCGTGGTCGCCAGGACAGAAGCCGGGCCATGTCCTGCGTTATCCTGGGCGATGCGTTCAATTGAATTTGCGATATGTGAATATTTAAGCACTGCGCTGGGACCCTCAGCCAGGACGGGATCCCACGGCTTGTATCTACATAACTATCATGGCTTTTGTGCCCCGCTCCCCCCTTCGTACAATGTGTGTGATTGAATTTTTATTGCTCGATAAAGGCGACTGCCAGGTGAAGGAGGCAGCCCAAGGAGCCCCGGGGCCCCACGGCCCCACTGCAAACATTGTAAACATTGTAAAATATTTGTATTCAAGATTTCTGCTAACCACTGGCCAAGTTTATTGATTCCTTATCCACACACCGCACTCCATCTTCCCCGTCGTTCGCTGTCCGATTCTGTCTCTTGCCGGACACTTCAACTGACAGCATTTGCAAAATGACACACGGAAAATGGTCAGGAAACGAAGTCTGCGATAGAAGATGGTCGAAGGACGCGGGCAGTGGACGGATGTCACTGCGACTGTGGTTTCTTGTGGTCTATAAACAAGTGGATACGTCGGTCGGGCATATCGCCTTGGCCTCAGGGTATTTTGCACTTTATTTATTCAAACCTTAAACGAGGATAATGTTCACAAAATTCAGTATAGTATAGTATATTATAAAGGGAAATGATAACTACATAAAATACATGAAGGTATTTGAAAAACATTCCACAATAGACAGATACATACAAACCCTTTTATTTGTTCCATTATAACTTATAAAGATACAAGTTGAAAAATGGTTGATAAAATTGTAGATCCTGATTTACAGAAAGCGATATTTAAATAAAACTTAGGAGGTTAACAGATTCTCCAAAAATCTTTGTTACAAAACTATTATAGAGGTACAAATTTGAAGATTAAATTGCATCGTCCAACAATGTTGAATGCAAGTTTCTTAATTTCAGTATTTATTTCAGAGAATTTTACATTCGGCTAAAGTCCTCTACGCTTCTTATTTATTGTACTCAAAACTCGACCTGTTTTTGCAACTTTTTCCTTTTCCCCTTTCGGATTACAACCGAAGTCAATTTCGGCGAAAACTTTTTAGAAAATTGAACTGAATTTACAGCGCATCGACAACCAGTGACGGGGGATTGACGAATGGAATGATTGGAGTGAAAGGCAGGGCGGAATTCGGGGCGGGGAACTACCCACATGGCCAAAAAGGACATTCGCCCAGACGCACTTTGGGCCAGCGCCTCTCCCAGTTTATGTTTACGTTTATGTTTATGTGCGTGTGTGCGGTATCCTGGATCCTGGATCCTGGGCGTCTGAACGTGTCTCAATGTATCCGACTGCCAGCGTATGTGTGCGTTAAGGTTTTACTGTCTGTGATTTGATGTTTACAATAGCAAAGGATGCGACTGATACGGCTTCAGACGGCTGCCAGGACATTTAAGCCCGGCCAGAGTCTCAGAAGCAGAAGCAAGTGATTTCAATAAATTTGATGGTTTTCCATTTGCAACCCAAACTCAATCGTCTATTCGCAGTAAAAAATTTCGAATTACGCAGGACGAAAGGGGAGGGCAAGGATGTCGGTTGCTGGGTGAGTGGAATAGGGGGAGGCGCTCAAATGACTAATACAAGCCAAGTTATTGACATGGCAGCGGCATTCCGCTCAACGAGGGTAACACTCTCTGCGTTAAGTTCCCCTCGAACTTAAGAACACTTACAAAAATGCAGACATTTTCAAAGAAAAATAGCAGATTTGAACTGACATGGTTGCTTTTAGTGAAAATGATGTCATGTAAGCACCGCAACGTGTGCATCGAGGTTTAAATAATGAAGATATATTAAAATCTATCACATATAACTATGTGAAAAATGCTTTTCTAAACATTCGATTCTGGTTAAAAATAAAAAACAATTTTTGGAAAAATAACTGATCCGATATCTGGTCTTAACTCATTAAGCTTCCTTGAGCTTTGATCTCAGTGTATAACGATACGATATACTTAGATGTATAGGGAATCCTAAAAAAGAGGAGGAGTGCGAAAGGCAGTGGCAGTGGAAAAGTTTCGGGGATGCGTATAACTTCAAAATGACTGCTTTATGTAAATCCCACGGATAACGTTTTGCAAATTGAATTTTTAGCATTCTATTTTATTTATTTTCGCCTTTTTGGCTCGGCATCCGAGAAGGGACAGGGCATGGGAGCGTTTGGCTGTCACCAGAAGGACAAGCCCTCTGTATAGAGTCCTTCGGCGGTCGCAGCAAATTCGCAGCCGCATCCGGATCCGGTCCAAATACCCGCCCCAAATTCAAGGATACTTTGCGTTCCGTGCCGTAGTTGCATGACAGTTAAGCCGGCAGGATAAGCAGCAGCAGGAGCGGCAGCAGTCGAAGGACCGGGCCCGAACCCAAATCGAAACCAACTGTCAGACATATTAGCATGTAGGCATAGACATGTTGGCTTTACATCGACATCGAGCGGAGCGCATCGCAGGGAATATCGGGTGTGATTGGTGGGATCCGGAGATGGGGTCCTCAAATGAAGCGATTGCCTGCCGGCTGCCCCATGCACGTCAGGAAGGATCAGGGCCTGGACAGCGTGGTGCCAAACACAGTCGCGGCAATGGAATACTTTGATTTGCGATATAGGACAGCCGAATCGAAAAGCGAAGGGCCATGGGGCAGATGTTTATTGATTTAAATCGACACAGCGTTAGTAAGTTGTTAATACATATTTTAGGGTTTTTAACCATATTTTAGTCTGTGAATAGAAGGAAAATATTACTCTATCTGAATATATACTTTTTTACTTTACTTGACCAGTTTAAAAAACTAATGGGCCCCCACATTATCGGCTTCTTAACAATTCAATGTAAGTACTTATAACATTTTAATCACCTTAACGAAATTGATGCATGCGTGCTAGTTAAAATGAAAAGTTAATTACCTTAATTTAAATGTAATTGAGGACAATCATAAAATTCACCCAGTTTAACTTCGATTTTTGACCTGTGTAACGACATTTAATTACGTCAAATTATCATAGCCTTCAACAGCCTGAGCCTCTGAGCCGTTTAAGTTAAGTAATGATTGAAACTACCAGAACTTTTATTTGTATTTCTGTATTTCAAAATGAAATGTATTAAATTTCGGGATTTTGTAAGTGATATCTCTATTGGGGCCATCGAGTGTGGGAAAAAATTTGTAAGTGATAATGGATACGGTACAAAGCCTCCTTTTTAAATGTCAAAGGACATGTAGGCTGCGGCCCTAATTTAATTTGATACGTTTTGCAGGGATGTCGTTTTGCTTTTTGCGATATTGTTGACCCGACCTATCAATTAGGTTCCATTCTTTTTCCGCCTATTCTGATTGCTATCATTTGTAATCGCTGTCCTGGCTGTTATTTATGCTCATGTTTATGCTGTTGCCGGCATTTCGTGTCAAATAAACTTGTTGTTGATCGCAGCTCCTTGTTGTTGTGAGTCTATGTCATTTGGCACTCGGACTAATGAGTTTTGTGATTTTTCATTTATTCATTACATTTTTTAATTAGGCCCTGGCATTGTTTTCCTTTTGTTCCTTCGCCAATTTGCATGTTCCTGTTGTTGCTGGCCGGAACGAATGTTGTAATTGAAAAATAAATGAGGCAATCAACTTGCTGACCTGTCGTCGATGTAGCGAAATATTTTGTCAGCTATTGACCCACACAGCTAAAATCACTGTGGGTTTTTAGCCTATCGAATGGTGGTTCACCATTACAGAACCACTTATTACGACTCCTATTAATTTTATCTATCCTTACAGTTAAAATCGAACTATGTATATTAATTATCATTAATTTAATTTAGAATATTTAATAGTTCTAAAACGAAGAATGCCTGATTCATACGTGAATATTTTTATAAAAGTAGTAAGTTTATGTACTAAATATCATAAAAGTAAAAGGGTACACCTTCTTCCTTAGTTTATCCCTATTAGATTTGGAAAGTTCGAAGTTTTAAATATGATTTTCTTCTCTTAATAACTGATTTTATTGGTAAAAAAGCGGTCTTTAATAGTCATTTAATATTCGCTACACATGCTAAGTTCAAAATTTTCCCACGCTGCTGTGTGTGTCAGAAATTACAAATGTTATGGGCGACACTAGCCGACTGCCACGCCCCCCGATGGTTGCGAAAAAGGTAATTATGGCCCTGGTGGGCAAACGCCAGCCCGACTGGTTGACTGCTCCATTCCGGAATTTTTGTGCTCAGCCATTTTTGATTGTAATTGTTGTCGATTGTCATTACAGTTTCTGCCTGCTGTTGGATTTTGGTTGCCTGATTTTGCAGTCGCCCCCGACCCCCCTTTCCGCCTTCCTCCCCGCCTTCCATGCCATTGTTGCGGCATTTTTGTTGCGCGGTTTGTAGCGTGGTTTGTTTGTTGGCAGCGTCGCATTGCCGCGCCTGTCAACACAATTGTTGTCCTGGCTGTGTCCTGGCGGCATTGTTGTTATTGGTACCAGCTCTCGCTGTACTGGCGATTGTTGCTCTTGGCCAAAAACCACAGCCAGTAGCCAAGAGAGCTATGCGTGTATATCACAAATTTTGCCGCTGCCGACCAGGATTTTTTGCGAAATTAACGGGAATTGAGTTGTAAGCCCGGCCAAGTTTGCTAGCCATTGACCAGGTACAGATTTATAGGGCCAATAGAATTTCCATCGACCAGGGGCTCCTGTGGTGGCCGGCGACCAAAGCCAAAGGCCACTATTACCGTCAGCTTCAATCTGTTGTGGGCCGGAACATTTTGTCTAATTTGCCAGGCTCAGAGTTCGTGTTCGGATTTAGGAACTCCCAAATTGTAATTCAGCTGGGTAATTAATTTGGGTTATGGGTTGGCTTACCAAGGAGTTTTGTATATGGAAACTTATGTGAAAGAAAATTCATTTGACATTTTTAATATTAGGAACGCTTAATTAGAATTCAAAAAACACCGAGTCGGTTAGTAACTCTTACACATCTTAATTTATTACGAGTTGCTGAAGACTGAAATTAAACAGGCTTATGTCCCAATGAATGTTTAGATGGACAGGATAAAATGTACAGTTTCCACAAATAATAGCTTTGTGATCCGCTTCAAACAAACCCAGGAAACTGCCTTTAAGACAGGAGGTAAATGGAAATTTCCTTTCCATCCCCAGCTAATTCTGAGCAGATTTCTTTTATTTTTCTGTGCTGCTGTCAAAGCCATCTTGCCAGGATTTTCCAAAGGATTTGAAGCAGTTATTTCCCATTGCCTTTTGTGTGTGTGTGTGTGTGTACAGTGGGCGACACCTTGGCTATGGCCACCAAGTTTTGGCTGCTTTTCGGAAAAGATTTTGAGAATTTTGGGCACGTTCGCGACGTTCAAAAGAGATTAAAAGCGTATAATTGTCGCCTTAGCAGCGCGAGTTGAAAAAGGGGGTTCGTCAGGGGCTGTGGGAAGTTGTGCGAAGTTTTTGGAGGCGTGGCCACCCTCTCAAGCAGCCCCTTTCGGCCATGGCCGGGGCTGTCGGGCATGATTTAGGCAAAGTGCTCGGAGGCCTTCACTCCACTTGCGCCTGTGGCGGCGCCTGAGCGAGCAAATTTAATTTCCGTGACAGAAATAAGTTTTGCGCTCAAATGCACAAGGCACAAGGCCTCGGCCCGCCGCCGTGCGTGGCCAGTTTTTCTCGGGATTTTTCCACGCTTTTCCTTTCGAGGAGATGGGATTTCCCGCCTGCCGCCCGGGTTGCTTTGCCCCCTCGCCGGCTTGACTTTTATTAAAAGCTCATTAAGTGCCGGGCAAAAGTTTTGCACCGCCGCTTTAGTTGATCAATCTGGCCCGCCCGCTGATGGAGATAAGTTGGGCAGCGCCGGCCGCAAATAAATCCATCCCGATTCCAGACTTTCGGGACTAGACCAATCCCGCACTGAGCCCCAGCTCATCATTATGTGAGGTGACGTCTGCTGATGGTGACATCATCATTATGGCGTTAGGAAACTAGTTCGCCACGGTGGTGGAGGTGGTGGCTCACCTTCCTCCCTGCACTTGGATTATTATTATATTTTTGATTTAAAACTATAATATTTTGAGCCTTAGTTAACAAAAACATAATATAAGTTGCTAAGATAGTTTTAATTTAATATAGTCTTAACCTTTTCTATTATGTATATATATAAATAAAATATTATAAGTACATAAAAACAGCAATAAGAATTAAACCTTATGAATATTAATAGAATCGTTAGGCATAACAATACATGCAATGGATATAATTTATTTATAAACAACTTTATTTAAATCTCTTTCTAACACAGTGTGATTAAGAAATAGAGGTTGGCTTGACATTTCTTTTAGTGCATCCCGTTCCTCAAGGTAAAGTCCCGACATCCTGACGTGACGTGACAACGAAAGAGCCGAAGACTCAGCCAACGGCAGCCAATTTTTCAAACGCAGCGCCGAGCAAATCTACGGAAGAAGTAGGAAAAATTGTGCGGTCCAAGCAAAAAAGTCCTTGGCGAAAAAACGCTGCGTGGAGGAGGCCGGGTGTAGGAGGTCCAAGGTCCTTGGCTGGCCCTTTGTTAGTTACCTTTTTGCGTCTTTTGCGCCAAATCAAAATGGCAGCAGCTCAACGCGTTCCGTGGCTGTCCGCTCTCAAGTGATTTACTTTGAAGGCGACTGACGACAAGGACGACTCCTTTAGTCGCCTTACTTGGCATTCATGACCAGGAGCCCGGCACCACCACCACCACCACCCCACTCGCACCCCACGTCGCCCTCACAAATTGGATATTTCAGCGGGTCCACTTGGAAGCTCCGTTTGCTTCGCTCGTGCGCAAAAATTTGCAGTCCTTCTGCTCCGCAAAAGAGCCTTTGCTCCTGCAATCCTGCCCACATGTGGCACAAGTGGCAAGTGGTAAGTGGCGTGTGGCCACAAATTAACTGAGAAAAACGGAAAGGAGGAGGAAAATCATAATATAGACATGGTCAGCACAAAAAATGAGCCAACAGCAACAGAATAAAGTCCTCAGCTCCATCTTTATCATCACGGAGGTCGGTTGAAAGAATGTGAAACCATTTTTACCCTCATTTCTGCACCCTTACAAGGCGTTTAAGGTAGCTTGCGCTTACTTTCTTCCAACAATTGTATCTCGAAAGAATAAAATATGCAGATTTTATTATAATTAACATTTAACAAGGTGCCCTCTTACTTTAATCTTATTACCAGAAATGTAAAAAGTTGAAGGGTATATAAACCCTTGTCTTGATTATTCCGTACATCCCAATTTGCAACTCAAAGAAATTATTTATAAGTTATTTATTAATTTTTTATATTCATTATATTCAAATTATTGATTTATTTAATACCTACGACTATTGTTTCAGCACAAGATATCGTACGGGGTCCTGCAAATGATTTATACGTTATATTTAGTAAAAATTTATTACTCAATCTACTGCCCTAACCTGTAATAAAATTTACTTTATAAATATGGCAATTTTCCAAAATATGCAGGCCTTAAAATGTCAAAAGCCAAAGGATAACATTCCAGGGAACTCAAAGTATCAGTCCCTCCACTCGAGTCTGTAAATTATATTATTCCTCCTCATTTTTGAATTCCATTTAAAGTTTGCAAAAGCGAAACATCAATCTTGGCCCCCGAATGACTGACAGAAGCTGTTATATATGGCTGCCTTTGCTCCTGTCAGGGGAAAGTCGTGGAGAAAGCGGGGTCGAAGGAAAGCGAGTGGGGAGTAACTTTCGCAGGGGGCGTGGCCTGGCGACAGGAAGTGTCAGGCAGTTGGAGAAACAAGATTGTGACTCATTAAATTACATTGCAAATGTCATTGTAAAGTAAGTCAAATGGGGTTGGGCGGTTCGGGGGCTAAGGCAGAGCCTTCAGCATCAGTGGCAGGCTCTGGAAGACTCTGTTTTGTGTCCTTGCTGTGCGTATAAGCAACATTCATTTATTTATATATTACTTGCACCCCTCCCAGCCGCCCGGCGCTCTTCTGGCGGCAATTTAAAATGATAATTTACACAAATGCGTTTAAATAAATAAAACGCACCAAAAGAACACCCCTCTCCCCACTCCCCTAGGTGTGAGGCGCCTACGATTGTCCTTAAATCACGCGTAATGAAGTTGTCCTTGTTGTGTTGCCCTTAAATTATGGTTGTTGTAGATCTGGTAGATCTTCCTGCCGCTGTTGTTGTTGCCCGGTTGTTTTTCAGCCTCGACTGGCGTATTGTTTTTGCATTTTATCGCAGCGCATTTATTTTTGCATTTCAAAGTTGCTTTTGAGGCAATTGGAGCAAGCCATTAAAAGCAGCCACAGGGCCTGCCACTACGGGTGGCAAAAACAGGGCCAAGAGAGGTGTTCGGTGGGTGGTATGAGGTGGGGGAGCGCTTTGAGGGACGGACAAGGTGTCAAGTCTCTTAAGCCGGACTTCCATTACGTAAATGGGAGCGTTTCGGCGAGGAATAAATCCTAAAAGGGAAATTGTTTTTTTTTAATTGAGGCGGGGATATGTTTACAAAAAGCTGCATCCAGAACTGAATCATTACCATTTATAAAGAAGACAAAGAAATATGTGTAGAAAATGTTTATTAACAATTAAGCGTTTTCATTGTTTGATACCATAATGAATTCATGACCAAAAGAATCTTTGACAAAAATGGAAATAAAATGTATTTATTTAATAATAAATAATAAAAGTTAATAATACTATCAATAGACCTTTTTAAAAACATAGTTCAATGTACTCATAGTTTGTGTTCTATGTTAAATAGATTTTTGTTTGTTAAATCTATGTGGAATCTAATGGATTTATTCCAAACGTTCGGTACAATTTTTGTAAATTATATGGAGCATCTTAAAGTTTTGTTCACAAATAAGAAATTCGAAAAAATTCGACGCATCCCAAATGAATTTCATCAATTGAATCAAGTCCGATTAAATGAAATTCTTTACTGCATATTTGAAACTTCACCTGTCTAACAAACTTGAACAGGTCTGCGGATGAAATTGAAATTTCAATGCAAAAAACTACAAGTGGTGGTATCAACTCAGGTCAAAGAGAATTCCACGACATCTGACATTTCGAGTTGAACTTATTCGCCCGCAAATGGAAACTTTTTGCTCCTTTGACTGCAGTGCAGCAGTTTCAGCCAATTCCGAGTTAAACGTTTGCCATTTGTCATTTGCTCACCTGGGCGACCCCAGGAATTCCCATCCCGCCGTGGAGAGCTCCCCTCATCAGGCAAACAAATGTCCAAACTTCTGTCTCTCCTTGCCGCTTTACCTGTCCTGTTCCGACCCGGCCCGCTTTCTCCCGACAGTCCCCACACGAAGTGGCTTTGTTAACGCCCCACAGTTTTTGGCCCCGATGCGTGTGCAGTGGGCCACGCCCCCCGAGCCCGCCGCCCCCTCCCGAGGCTGGGAAAAATACATGTTTACAGCGCGCAAAGCCAACGCAAAACGTAAACAGACATTAACTTTGGGCGCATACAATATTTTTCACTCAAGGTTGTGCTCGGGGTGTGCCCTCGAACCAAGGTCCTCGAACCCAGCCACCAACCAACGAAACTTGCAGTACTGGGTCACGAGTTGACCCATAAAATGGGATACCATCGGTGGCGAATAAATGGGAGGGATGTCAGACAGGGGATTGCAAAACAGAAACGAATTCGAGAATGTTTTTAGCACAACGATTTGAGGGATTCTCATACGTACATGGTATCAAACTCTAACTATAAATGATAATTGTATTACTATAATTAAATAAAATGTAGTTTACGGCTTACATTTAATGAAAAATTAAAAGTTACCTTAATTTCTCTCAGTACATATACATAGTACGTATATGAAAAGCTGGAAAAATTTGTACCGCAAGGAAAGCAGGAATTGGAAATCCCTTTCCTGGCTTATTTTTCCTATTTTTTGGCTTTATCCTTACACGTGTTCGGGGGTAACTAAACAATAATATGCAACTGCAACACCAGTTGTAACCATTTTCCATTTATTTTTACCGTCAACATGCCTTAGATATGTCGAGGTAGATAGTAAAGAACAGAACAAAACGTGTGATGCTCTTCTCATAAATATAAAAAATGTTGTTAAGCACAAAAGTCGCCTAATGGTGATTTAAAACGCCAAAAAGTAAGCAAAGGGCCTACAATTAAAAACAGATACCATGCTGGAACATTAAAGTTGTAAATACATATATTACAAATAAACATTCTAAGCTGTTTATAATATCCCTTTTTATACCCTTGCAGAGGGTATATTGATTTCAGTCAGAAGTTTGCAACGCAGTGAAGGAGACGTTTCCGACCCCATAAAGTATATATATTCTTGATCAGCATGACTAGACGAGTCGATCTAGCCATGTCCGTCTGTCCGTCTGTCCGTCCGTTTCTACGCAAACTAGTCTCTCAGTTTTAAAGCTATCGGGCTGAAACTTTCCCAAAAGTCTTATATCTTTTGCAGGTAGTATACAAGTCGGAACCAGCCGGATCGGACAACTATATCTTATAGCTCCCATAGGAATAATCGGACAAAAAAATTAAAAAAAATTATATCTTTGGTGTTTTTTAGCATATAAACTCCTAAGCTTGGAAATAACATTTTTTAATAAGTTTTGAATTTTGAATTAAATTTAATCGAAATCGGACGACTATATCATATAGCTGCCATAGGAACGATCGGAAAATTTGTGGAAAAATAATATGAAACAAATTATAGCTTCGGTGTTTTTCAACATATAACCTCCAACGCTTGGAAATAACATTTTTTAGTTAGTTCTGAATTTCGAAATTAATTTTATCAAAATCGGACGACTGTAACACATAGCTGCCATAGGAACGATCGGAAAATTGGTAGGAAAATAATATGAAACAAATTATAGCTTCGGTGTTTTTTAACATATAACCTCCTACGCTTGGAAATAACATACTTTAATTAGTTCTGAATTTCGAATTTAATTTTATCAAAATCGGACGACTATATCATATAGCTGCCATAGGAACGATCGGAAAATTGGTAGGAAAATAATATAAAACCAATTATTGCTTCGGTGTTTTTTGACATATTATCTTGTACTATTGGGAATATCATTTTTTGTGTTTTTAAATTTAATAATTTAAGCTGCAAGGGTATATAAGCTTCGGCTTGCCGAAGCTAACTTCCTTTCTTGTTATATTTTGTATAACAATACATTTAAAATGATTATAGACATTCTTTTATGTTTCCAAAGCTATCGTAAGATGTCTCAAGTGAAGTACCCCTCGAAAGGGAACAAAAGAGAACGAAGGAACCCCGAGGCGTAGAAAGCGTAAGGAAAGTAAAGCGAATCCCGCTCGCAGTTGACAAAATATGAAACTTGCTGGCTTCCGCCGCTTTCTTCCTCGCACTTTCGTGCTCTAACTTTCCTTCAGGTTATTGCAACAAAATGTCAACCGAGGGCCATAAATTGCGTCAGTCTGGCAAATTTTCGCAACACTTTTTTCCGCCATCGTCGTCGCTGTTGACATATTTGAACAACTATCTGTAGGTGAACCGGCAAAACTTTGATTTCCCGCCCATAAAGGGAGGCAGTGAAAAAAAGCAAACAACACGTGTATATAGTTTAAGTGCCCTGAGTTGCCAGTTTATCCCCGGGACCATCACCATCAACATCAACCCTGTATCCCAACTCATCTCGATTGCTTTTGCGCTACGCCCGTCGCATATTTTAAATCCCCAGTTGAGTGGCAATCAAACCAGAACCAGAACAAGTCCTACAACTGGAGTCAACTCGCACCAGTTCAGTGCCGTTGCCACCCCAATGACCTCGGGTGACCCCCCTCGCCCGCTCCGCTCCCACGCCCACCAACCACCCCACTTTGCCACCCACTTCTTTTCAGCTGCTCAACTGCTTCTGGCTTAATTAAACAAGCGCAGCGTCACCTCAACGACGGGACAGATGGAAGAAAAGCAGGATGAGGACCTCAGCCGGATGAGTTCGCCAACTTTTAAAAATGATAATAATTTGCTTTTACCCCCAGCGAGAGTTTTCCGTGGCCGTGGATTGGAAGCACTGAAAGAAAAGATTTTAAAAGGGAGATAATGAATATTCAGCTATTTACTGCTATTGTTATGTTTCAAAACGTATTTAAAGTAACACATAATAGTAATTAATAGCACTAAAACTTGATATCTGTCAGAGAAAGTTAACTTGAACTTATACTGTTCGGAAAAAAACAAATGTATTTAAAATATTTAAATATTATAAATTCACTTTAACACTTAATTTCCAAGCTATTATACCATTTCAAAATTTTGGAAAATTGCCCGACCATCTTAACTGAAAATCATGAATCTATTGACCATATATATAACTGCTTTTTAAATTTATACCTTAAGTCAGAAATTCCTAATTTGTCATATCTAAAATAATTAAACTGAATAAATCATAGATTGGTATTTATAATTTGTTACAATTTTTCCCGGTTTATTTATTATAATGATTTAATTAGGTTCTTCTTTTCAACATTTTCCGCACCAAAAGACGGTTGCGGTGTACTCCCAGCTCTTTCATTTGCAGTTCATCCCCTGGAGCGGGATGTTAGTGACACTTGCTCTGCGGCTGCTTTGCGTGTTGGCCGCACCACCGATTGCTCCTTGGGCCAACAATGTCTCCGTCTTGTTACGGCCATAATTATATTTGACTGTCGTTAGGCCGGGCATTGTGTGCTGCCCCGAGTCTATGATGATGGCAATGGCTGTGGCAGTGGCAGTGGCAATGGCACTGGCAATGGGAATGCTCACCAGACGTGGCTAATCCAGGTGGTCATCGTCCCCGGGTTTTATTTAATTTCTATTTTGTGAGCGGGTCGCTCACAATTTGCAATTTACAAGGGCGTCGGGGGAGCTGGGCAGAGCCCTCTTGTCCTTGGATCGCATTTTGGCCAAAATTGCTTTGTATCCTCCACTCCACTCGTGCCCCATCCACTCTCCTCGCGCCACTTGCCACTCGAGCATCGTTCGCTTTGCTCAAGTGTCAAATCATTGCCTGATTGTTGTACCCATTGTTGGGGATAGAAGGGGTCTCACGACGCTGGGGTATTGGGCTAGCAAAAACAATACTTTTATGATGATTTCTATGCCAAGAGTAACCCTATTTACACGATTACCTAAAATTACTAAGCAAAAGCTAATTCTGATTTATTTTTATTTGTTACTCCTTATTATAAGGATCAGCTTTTGGTTTTAAATTTAAAATGACTTGTATAACTTATTTGTCGTACTTGTTTAAATACCTTTTTTATCCTTATGATACAACCCAGTTAAACTAAAAAAAATAACTACAGTCCCCGGTTATTAAGATTATATAAGCGAAGTTGCTAATTCTCGTCTCTGCTGATATTGACTCTGTATCTAGTGAAACTGCAGGGTATGGCCTAGTCCGATTTGAATTTGAGTATCGCCACTTGTTTGTGTCGCTGGCCGTGTTGTTGTCGCCTTTGCAGGACTCGTTGCACGGCCAATTGCACGCTCAAGTGGCGAGGCAGCGTCAAAAGCGGGGAATGAAAAGTCTATGGAAATCGAGCAAATGCATGGGCCCTTTGTTGGCGCCGGGATTGCAAATGGCTGTGGCATATTAGCACCAGGAATGGATGGGCATGGCTGAGAGTCCGGACTCGGGAGCTTCCTTTCAGCTGATCATCACCCGGGCAACAACTTGCGCTTAGCGCTGCGTTAGATGCACGCCTGATTGCGTCTGTGAATCGCCTTTTAGCCCTACACTTGCCAATCTGAATGGCTCCGGAGAAAAGGGAATTCAAGGTGAAGCGGGTGGGGATTGGGCGATTTATAGGTGGAACGTAATTTGCAAGCCAAATCAAAATGAAATTCCAGTCTACAGGGATCCAGTGGAAATAAGATGTCCACAGATGTCAAACCCATTCGGATTGCGGGTAGCGCAGGTGAACCCTGGGTGGCTATATCCCCTAGCCATAGACTTTACAACACAAAACAAGGAAGAACGCTATAGTCGAGTACCTCGACTATCAGATACCCGTTACTCAGCTAAAGGGACCAAAGGAAAATGGAGATATGCAAGCAGCAAAGCGAGATTGAAATGCGCCACCTACCGGCGGTAGACAGATTTAAGCGTTGTGGGCGTTAGAGTGGGCGTGGCAAAGTTTTTTTTGGATTAATCGATAGGTATTGACAAGACCAATACATTTCAGTTAAAATTTTTGATCTAGCGTGAAAATTGTGGGCGCCACAGGTTTGGGCGGCTTGTAGGCGTTCTAGTAGGCGTGGCATATTCGCGTGACAAAATTGCGCTGCGCTTAAGCCTAAGGAATCTAAATCTGAAATCCCATTTCTCAATCTTTGATATTTTCCAAGATACCCGCGTTCATATTTACGATTTTTTGAAGTTTGTGGGCGGTTTGTGGGCGTTTAAGTGGGCGTGGCAAACTTATTTTTGGGTCAATCGATAGGTATTGATGAGAACAAGACATTTCAGTTAAAATTTTTATTCTAGCATTAAAACTGTAGGAGCCACAGTTTTGGGCGGTTTGTGGGCGTTAGAGTGGGCGTGGCACTCTGCTGAAACAAACTTGCGCTGCGTAAGAAGCTCAGGAATCTGCACGCCTAATCTCAATAGCCTAGCTCTTATAGTTTCCGAGATCTCAGCGTTCATCCGGACGGACAGACAGACGGACAGACGGACAGACGGACAGACGGACAGACGGACAGACGGACAGACGGACAGACGGACATGGCTAGATCGACTCGGCTAGTGATCCTGATTAAGAATATATATACTTTATGGGGTCGGAAACGCTTCCTTCTGCCTGTTACATACTTTCCGACGAATCTAGTATACCCTTTTACTCTACGAGTAACGGGTATAATGATACCATTCCTATAATATTTTGTGTTTAGAACAAATAAATAAATAAAGTAACCTATTACTTTTTAAAAAATATTTGGGAGCCCTTAGAAAACAGCATAAGGGCCATTTATAAATTCACCTCTTCAGAAGGCCAAACAATGCTCTCGAATGCAACCAATTTTCGCTTGGTACATTTTCAAAATAGTTTGCGAAAAATAAGCAGCAGACCCAAATGAAAAGACACCGAGATGAACCAATTTAGAGGAAGGCAGAAAGCTCTCTAATTAAACTAACCGAATCTTCAGCCTTTCGGGCCAAAACAAATGCTGCTGCTCCTATTATTCCTGGCTCTCTTGTTGAGCTTTCATTACCGGCTAAGTGAAATTCCTAATGGATTCCCCAGACGCCTCAACTCGTCATCGTTCGTGTCGAGGTATGCGAATGTATAAATTAAAATTCAAATGCAGGCAGCGTGAAAATTTCGTTTAAAATGGCAAAATTAAATACAGATGCACTCACATGCTAGCCAGACAATTTGCAGTAGCGGTGGACAGGAAAAGCAGTAAAGAGTGGAGATTTTCCTACTCGTTTCTTCCGCCTTTTTTGGTCCTTCCCTCTACAAACAAATTTAATTTATTCGTGCAACTTTTTCATGCCGAATTTACGAGCGAGTGCAGAAGCTGCAACAGAAGCGGAGCTCAGCTCGGTTTGCCGCGGATGATTGTGTCCTTGCACATCCTGCAATCCCAGGAACCCCGGCTCCCTGCTTTTTCCCACCGCCGTGCCCATCTGAACCGTGTAAGCGTCATAGCCACGTCAATTTATTTATTTCTGGATTTCAGTTTTTAGTTTTCCGTACGTTTTCCCACAGAATATTTTTACAGTGGGTCGGCTTTTGTATGGGATGGTTGCCAGTAGGGTGCTGTGGAAAAAAGACAGGGGAGAAGATAACCCTATGAACGAAGTTCGAAATGCCCTGCTTAAAGTTTCACAAGCTACTTCTTTCTTTAAAATTATACCATATACTATACTATAAAATCTAAAATATAACTTTAAAACTATTGGGTCTTTAGCGAATACTACTACTTAACCTGCAGAAAGATGTGACTTGTGTAAAACTTAATTTTGATAATATACATTTATATACTTTTGTTATTTATAATAAAAAAACATTTAATTTTATATAATGTTGGCATCCAGTAATAAACATTTTAAAATATTTTTCATTCTTAAATAAATATGATATTTTCTTTTTAATTTATAGTGTGCGACTTGTGTCCAACGGGTACTGGTTGTGCATATGGCCTTTTGACTGATCCAGTGGGGATACCATTTTGTAGGGTATCGGGAAAAAAAAGCGGGAAAGAAATCACTTGATGCGTTGAAATGGCGTTGCCAGACCAGAAGAGATCCGAGCAGTCCGGAGATGAGTCTCTCGTTGCGCTGGGCGCGTTAAAATTTCGTTATTATGTTGACAGCATTTTTGCTATTTTTACTTGAAAGCTTAACCAAGCACACACAGACAGACAGACACACACATGAGGTCGGTCCGTGGGGTCCTTCGGTGTTATTTCGGTGCTTCCCCAAGCTTGTTTTTTGGTTGGATGGCCGTGGCCCCCACCGACCTTCGAGCTCCCAGCTCCCAGCTCCCATCTCCCGGGTTTCGGGACCCAGCTGCCGACCCCCCCTACTTCGCCTGGCCATTTCCTGATCCGTCGGCGCTTGTCAGTGATATATGTAAAATATTTCCTGTGGAAAAAGCAGCAGCAGCCACCAACTGAGCTATTTTGTGGCAATAAGCATGAAATTTAAATGAGTGCTGTCCCAGGCGCCCACAACCCCGCAATTTTCCCGCCTTCCACGCATTTACTTAATCCCCTTTGGAACGGTCTTCATTTGAGTACCATTGGGTTATTATTCCATCGCTTCTCTCCTCTTTTATCCCCTGCACGCACCGCTTGCAATTAGTAGTGAACTGGTGTGGCAACTCCCCATTCGGACAGAGATAGATGGGCGGGGTGTGCGATAGATCATGCATGGGAAGCTCATAAAAACTTCCTGTGGCATTTTTGTTGTCATTCAGTTCAATAAATAACATTTTAAATTAAACGAAACAGCTGGGGGGCTTATCAATAAAGCCTTAGTTTCGTTATCGATTAGTTCGCCTATTTCTTTAATAGGAGAAATAGTGCTCAACTCATAGCACACAAAAACAGCTGGAGAAAAGCTATGGCTCTCATCAGAAAAGATAAGTTAAGTTTTTTTCTATTTGCTCCTTAGTAATGTACGTTAAAAATTAAATAATGATGGATTATAGAGATAAAATAAAATAAATTAAATATTGGAAAAAAATACTGGAAATGGCAATTTTTTTTCGTTTAGTGTAATAAACTTGCTTGCATGGAGGGCAAGAGACTTGAATTTGAAAAAATATATGAATTTTTCTCAAATATTGAGTTCTTGCTTGAGTTCAAATTTAGTTTTAAATGTTTTTAAATTTGTAACAACTATACAAGCATTTGCAAAACAGAAAACACTTTAGTTTGAACCTTGAAGGCTTGAACAATTAAATTTTTAATCAGATAAAGTGCTGTAAGCCCAATTTAAATGCAACGTTTATTTAAAGCAAAAACTTGAGTACGGAAAATAAAAGCACATTTAAGCATAAACAAAAAAAGATTTACAAATTTTCCCCCCAAATTGTTTGGGGTTGCTATATGGGAATGGGGTTGGATCCGAATCAATGCCCAAGGGCTGACCGAGACCCAACTGCAACTTTCATTAGAGCTGAAGAAAGATATTTTGTACTGCTGGGTTTTTATTTCAGGGGGCTGCGGTTGTGCAAGGTCCTGGGGGAAAGCTAAACAAAAGCAGCATTCATTTATACACGAATTCGTGTGTATTTGTATATTTATTTTATTTATTTATTTATAACATTTAGAGCAAACGTTAGTTAACCGCCTTCGGGTGGGGGAGCTGAGCGAAGGACTTGCGAATCCTGACAGCTGTGTCTGTCCATCTCGGGGTGTGTGTGTGGGTCACGTCGAGTGCAAGCCAAATGCGCTTAGGGTTGTTCTCCTAGCACCCAGCACCCATCAGCCACCCACACCCCACCCTTAACTAACCAGACCCCCACCCTCCCCTGAGAATGTGCGTTGAGAATGCGCTTACACAAATTTCTGGTATTATGTTGCATACTTTTTGGGGTAATTTATGATTTCCAAGCACATGCCCGAAAGGGAGGGTGAAAAACAGCAGGATTCTGGATTCGGGGTGAAAATATGGGGTGGGGCTTTAGTGGAGGAAGCTTCCCCACGCCCGACAGCAAAAAGCAAAACAAATGATGTTTAGTGACGTGCAAGTTTTTGTGCGAGCTGGAAATGGAACCACATTCGATTGTCTGGCGAGGGAGGAATGGGATAACAGGATAAGATAAATAGAGACAAAAAGTTGAGGGAATATAAGCCGAAGGGGTGGAGTGAGCTGCCATATAGGGATAGGACTCCGGCGAAAGCTTACCGACCGTTTTCAGGGTTTTGCCCTCGGCGTCTTTGCTTTCAGTAAGCCTAGATGCATTGAACTTTTAAGCCGAAAGGCCGAGTTCGAGTCCGCAGCAAAATAAAATCCTTTTCGGTTTCCATTTCAATCAGAGCAAAAATCGTTGAAACGCGAGGACATCAATCCACCGCCTTTCCGCCTTCTTTTCAGCGGCCAGTCAGGGGCTTCTCGTCATTAGCTTTGAACTTGGCCACGCAGGACCGGCAGGGGATGGCAAAGATCAGAACAATTAATGCGACTTCTTGCGGCTTCCTCTAGGAGCTCCGGCCCTGCTACACTGAAATAAATCTGGGGAAATTCGATTATTTTCTTTTAATTAATTAGCACTGACCGAGTCATAATATACATTACTTGGCGCCATTACAATAAAAATGTTTGAAACCAATTGCAATACAATAATAGTTATTGCTATGTTTTAATCTATTGCAATTTTTGTTAGATTCAAATGAAAATAATACCTTAAGCAATAACTGTTAGTTTAAAGAAATTAAGATTTGATTTTAATATGCATTTCATTTTCGTATGACCTAAATTTTGTAAGGAAAATTTATTAATATTTTTAATCTTAATTAAAATATTTTATGTTACTGTATTTAACTCAAATACATATTTTACACATACTTGTTAATCAATTTATTCAATGTCTATTGTTACTTAGATCATTTACAACGTGTGGAGGATTTATATAATAAAATATAAATAATATTTATTAAATATTTCAGTAAATTTCATCGATTTTTTAACATTAAACTCAAAGGGTTACGCTTTTACGAGTATCATCCTAAGGTATTTAAAAAACAGTTTAATAACGTAGCCATAACACTGGAAATATTCTTGTTCTATAAAAACTATTTAAAAGACACTGAAAAAATTGAACCCCTAATAAATATGTTTATTTACATCCCATTTTCAATATTATTTTTTCTTAGTGAGAAGAAGCCGGTATGGGGTTCTCTTGGGTGTGGGGTTGTAATAGGGATTGTTCGAGGTCTGGGTCGGCCAGGCTTGGTCGGGATTTGCTTTGCTGGAAGTTCATTAAAAAATCTCATCAAAAGCAAATGCCACTTGCTGCCGCTCGCTTGCTCGCTTCGCATTTCCCATTTTCCTGCTGCCGCCGCTGCTTTCCTTGGTCTTTGCATATTTATGATGACTGACAAATCAAAAATGCAAATAAATTTCAATTTCTAACTTGCAGACGACACACACTCGGGGGCGGTGTGGGAGGGAAGGCCACACGCACAACATGACAGTTACAATTACAGTTGGAAAATGGGGACATCAGGCAGCAGTCGGAAAATGCCACAAATCATGTCGAGATCGAGAAGGAGAACGAGGACGAGATGCAGACATCGGGTTATCCCGCTCGCCCGCCTTATGCATATTTATGAAAAGTGCAGTCAGGTCTTGTCAAGTCATCGGGGATGAGTTGATGCTGCATTGTTATTAAATAATCATTTTGTTGTAATAAATTTCAATTTGATTCTATGCCAAATAAGTGACAACTTAATTTGCAAGCCGGACCGCCCCTGCACTTAACGCTCTGCAGTCCTTTTGAGACCCTTAAATATTTAGGCAGCAAAGTGAATTAGTTTCGTTTTACAAAATGGACGCAAAAAAGAGGAAATGCAAAACTATTTTAGAGGCGATGTGGGAGTATTACACAACAAACCGAATGAAATTATAATTAAGTTTGCATGGCAAATCAGTCGAGTGGCTCAAAAAATGCAAAAATGAAAAACACGAAATGGAAAAATTCCTGGCTAGTTAAATATTGATGCGCAAACATTTTTACGTCTGCTAAAACAGGGAAAACATTTGCACCCAAGTACATACGGGCTTTTCAAGTTGGAGGTGTGCTTTTACCACAGCTAAAAGTTAAAATCCAAACCGATTTCAGGGCGAAAATAGGGGAAACCCAGACCTAGGACAGGATGAAAATTGGCAGAGTCGGTGCCAATAAGGATGGGTGTGGAATCGTGTTCAGGTATTTGCATCCCCAGCCAGGACGACTGCAGAATTCAGAGACAAAAAGGGAACAGGGGTCCCACCAACTGGACTCTGATTGAAATGTTCAGACGGACCTCTGTGACATGTCCTGCAGGCATTACAGGTAGGAGATTTCGAAACGTGGAGTTAGGGCCTCAACATTTTTTGTCTCCTGTTTGTTTGCCTTTGTAAACTGCATAGAAGCCGAACACCTGACATCCTGTGGCCGTGACAGCAACACCCGTCAATAGTTGAAGGCATTGCTTTCATCCCATCCATGCCTTTTTTCTGGGCAAGAAGATGATTTTTTGACCAAACAGAGGTCGCATATTCGAGCTAATTTGGACCAGTTGCCAGTCACGACTGCCCGGAGATAAAGGCAGGCGAAAGGATTACAACTAAACCGAGGAACAGAAGAAGCTAATTGGGCCAAAAAAATATTTCAGTGGCAAAATACTCGTGTTGCATATGGGCACTAATAGGGAAACTCAATACTAATTGAAGGTTTTTAAGGGAACATTTTTATTATTACAAAAAATATTCTCATAGGAAAAAAAAAAGTATTTAATTTCACCAATGGGCTTGCCTAAATGTTTTTTAATGGTAAAAACAGCATGTCAGTTTAATTATATGCTGTATAACTAGTGCTAAAGGTATCTGTATCTTTAAAGTATTTGTATCTATAACAGTGCTATGACTTTTTCAGTTAAAAAGTTCAGGGAAATATCAGAATCGTGAGAAATTTATATCAATTTCAATCGAAGAACCAGTCAAATTTTATTAAATGCTTCTCTCGCCAACCCATTCAAGCAATCGAAATCGAAAATCAGAATTCAAACACATTTTGCAACAAGCAAAGAGTTTCAATTAAGAATTCCAGCCATTTGCCTGCTTAGATAAAATCAACAAGAAATTCGGGGCTCCCAGTAAAACCCCAGGAAAATACGACTATGTCGCACCGGAGACCTGTTGAAATGAAAGGGCCTGGAAGGGGGAATTGGAAAGGAGAGGCAACACACGCACTCTACAAATTTGCAATCGATTTCCAACACATTTTGGCATTTAAAACCAACACAGCAGAAGAAACACTCATTTGGCTTGTGTATCTTGCAGATACGCTTACATCAAAGTTGGCCCAGGGTGTTGGGGCGTTCTTCGCCGCATTCGATCGCATTAAACAAAGTAAACACAATTATTTTTATGTGCAAAATGTGGCAAATGGCAGCCGGCAATTTTTTAACTGCTGCGGCAACACGTGTCGCATTTTTTCGCTTCCCTTTTTTTCGGTCAGCCGTTGGGTCCTTTGCCACAAAGTATGCTACGCAAAAATGTCCTCTTATCACACACAGACAAAACACCAATACCAAAACCAAAAAACAACAACGAGTTTTGCTTTTTTCTTCATCTGTTTGTTTGTTTTGGTGTTGAATATTTCTCATTTTTTTGCGCCACGTCTCCTGTTAACGAGATGCGCAACACAACCAGAGAAAATATATAAATAAAAAATAAAATAAATCAGTGAGGGACCCGAATATGCCAGCGAGGGCGGGCTGGGCGTGCCAAGGGCTGTGGACTGTTAAAAATTATGCAAATGATTGAGCAAATTATGTCAGAGCAGCGTTTATACCGGCGCACATATATCTGTATATTTGCCGCTGACCTTTGAGCCGCCTCCCTTTTCCCGCTTCATGTCCATGGCAGCAAATGCCGTCAATTGAAAAGTTGGTAAACAAAAAACAAACGGCAGCAAAACAAAAAAACAAAGCGCGCAAAAATTATTTGAAGAAAATATTTTGGAAAAATATTTTCCTTCCCTGGCATCGGCATTAATTTATTTGTGAGCGAAATTATGTTTGAAAAATGGCATTGGGGGCGTTTTGCTTTCGGGCTCTGTCCACCTGCGGGGACTCACCAGTTTAAGGTTTTGCTAATTGGGAAGGTGAAACTGGACCCATTTAATTAGGATCCCTTATTGCTGGCAAAGCGGCAAGATGGTATAGCAGAGATGTATTCCAATTCGTTGGGAAATGCCTATTAAATATAAATAATATTTATATTATATTTTATGTATCAGAAACACCAGCTTACGTAATCTCATCCATGTATCTACCGAATAGATTCTTGATTTTGGATTCAGTATTTCAAGGATTATCGGCAAACAGCTGGCAAAAGTGCAACTGAGCCGCCTGTTCGTTAATTAAGCTGTCAAAAGCACGATTAGCGAGTATAAGCCAACAATAATATCATATATATTTGAATTAAAACTCATTTCAAAAACCCCAGAAAACTAATTGAAAATTGCTGGCGATAAAATGTTTTTGGTTATGTTTTGGCTCTGCACTGTGGCATCGGCTTACATTGTCATTTCCATAATTCCACTTTAATCCACAAATTACGGGCGAATAAAAATTAAAAACTCGAGAACTAAACCCCAGTAAAAAACGAGAATCGAGTGAGAAAAGAGAGCGAAATGCGTGTTCTGCATATTTCAATTTGTGTAATGCGCCGTGCAACTTTTGTTGCAAATTAATTTGCCACGAAAGTTGACTGCGAAAATATGGCCAAGGCAGCTCTGCTACAGCGCAGCAGCAGCACGCACGTGTAACTTTCTGGCCAAATCAGTGTTAGCAAGTACGGATTTTCGATCTCATAAAGAAGCCAGCTTTGAAAAAAAAACCAACCG
The DNA here is from genome assembly GCF_014743375.2 of Drosophila subpulchrella. Taxonomy (NCBI): domain Eukaryota; kingdom Metazoa; phylum Arthropoda; class Insecta; order Diptera; family Drosophilidae; genus Drosophila; species Drosophila subpulchrella. The sequence continues at coordinate 2,012,599 of NC_050610.1, forward strand.
ATACGAAGGCGGTTTTAAATTCAATTTACCATTGGACATAGTCTTGTATGTCAAAAAAATTAATAATCTTTACCTACAACTTAAATAATATTTTTAATTACAATTTTTGTAGTATATATAATAATTTGCGTTTGAGATACCTGAAATTTAACAAATATTTATTAATGTTAGTTCATCTTTTGATTGCAAAAACTAATTTTGATCTTTAAATAAATGCAATAAAAACCATCGCATTATTAAATTATTTCCATTTCGATTATATTTTAATTTATTCTAATTTATTTAATAATCATATATGTTTTGGTGTTATACCACCTGAGGGTAAGTTTGGCACACCCAAATACACTTTTATTAAATGTGTTTATATGTACAATTCCAACTTCAACTTAAAATATGTTTTTCAAAATTTTGAATTAAAATAAATATTTGTTAAAATTTCTTTAAAAAATCGCTTAAACTTTTAAAGTAAACGTTTTTGGCTGGAAGGAAAATAGCCAATTCAGCAGCTCTTGAATCGCACCGCTTTCTGCGGCTGCTCTGCACCGCCGAGTAACTCTAAGCTCGCACCTCTCACTTGTAATAACCGCAACTTAGTTAACTAAACATGCTGACAGCGGCTGGAGGCGTGGCATCCCGCCTTGTTGAGCCCCTACCACCGCCCCCGCCCCTCCCGGACCCCGAAATGCGCGCTGAAGGAAATTGCAAACAAAATTGCAACTTCCTGTCAGCGACAAAAACTTTTGCTTGTGGCGCCAATGTTGCCACTTCCGCTTAGACACACACACTCGTGCGAGTATCTGTGTCTGCGGGAATCCTAAGTGCAGTCGGTTATTCATATGCAAACGCCATGCTGCCCGCTGCCATGTTTGGCAATCAAAATATTTCTCTAAATTGCTCCGACCCCGGCAACGAAAATAAAATATTAAAAACATTTTGCGCCAGACGAAAATATTTGACAAAACGTGACCAAGTCCGAGAAAGACTCGAGTTCGAGTCCGGGCTCTTTGGTCGATTCCAGCTATGCAAATAAAAATACGGAAAATAATAAAAGATCCGTCTGCTCGGTTGGGGGGCCAGGGCGAGAAAGTGTAAAATTAAATAAGAAATATAAGCAAACTGACCGCAGGGCTTCCATCGTCGCCCCCCTTTGAGGGTCCCCCAAAAATAAGGCTTCGCCTCTTCCCGTTTTTCTTGACAGTTTACGACGTTTTTATTTGCCCCACAATTTTTTATGTTTCTGTTGCTGCCGGTTTTTGCGGAGTTGGCTCGAAGTGCGCCGTGTTTTGTTGACTGTTTGATTGAGCCAAGCAGATAGCACTGGTTGGCACCCCGAAAAAAACTCCCGTAGGCTCAGTTGCCACTTCAAAGTTTCGCCACTGCCCGAAACAAACAAACTGCCCAACAGAAAAATTACAAATAATTGTATGAAAATGTAACAGTTTACTTTTGGGCGGGCCTCTTTTTGGTCGGCCTTTTAAGCATTAGAAAAGTTATTCTCCGCAAGTGAAGAAATTGTAAGCCTAATTTCCATATACGACTTGTTTGGATTCGTTGAACTTCATTAATATACAATATTACCTAAAAATTTATAATTTATTCAAAATGCATTGCACATACCTAACAGATTTGCGGTTTTGCAACCCAAAATTAATCTGCGTATGGTTTAATATAATTTTGTGTGGTTAAACTGAATTCAATTTGACATACCTTTTACAAAGCATTCCGTTCAAGTTGTATTATTTTTTTCGAAGTCTTAATACACAAACTACTAAAATACTAAAACTATATTAATATGTTTCTTGAAAATAAATATTAATTCACAACAATTTTTGTTTTATAAAATTTATTCTAGACCTGGACCCTACATATATACGTAATTTTTACTTGCCAATAAAATGCATACATTTTTTAATTGTCACCTTTGCTTATGATTAACCTTTTATTGGATTTTATCTTTAAATTATGTACAGATCTGTCACGAACAACTATACATGGTTTCTTAAAATAGTTGACTTTTAAAAAAAGGCTTGTTTTTTACTACAAAACAGGGTAATTATCCCTGAAAAAGGTAAGCAACCTGTTATTAAATGACTTAGTCCATTGTAAAGTCCTAAGTAAATTGAATACCCAAAAGGCCAACATTTCTATTGACGCTTTTCGTCCATCAAAATACCCAATTCCCTCTATTTGTATTTGAAGCAATGCTTTTATTCTTGGACTCCTACGCCGAGTGTGTCAGTCGGTATATAAATAATTTTTAATAAACGAAAGCTCACCTGCGGCTAAGGACGTGTCACAAAAATCTTGACACCTTCGACCTGCCACGTCCGACTCCTACAATATTTATCAATGACGAAAGCGGCGGCAATAAAAAATTGGGGAATGCGAACACCATTCGAAGGAGTCGAAAACCACGCATTAAATTTTATGTTAAATATTTAATAATGCGTGTGCGAAGAGGCAGCACCTTCAAGTCCTGCCAAGGGTTTCGGAGGCCCCGTGAGACGGTGTGTGTGCATTAATGGCCAAATTATGACGAAACGTACTTGAAATAGGGCCTCGCAAAGTGCCGGGAACACCCTGTAGTGGCCTGAACAGATTTCCCATCGGCGGACATGCGTCGAAATGCTCTTCCTTCGTTTCCTGTGTATATAGAAGTTGGCGAAGAGTGCTGACAAGAGAGAAGAGAGTGCACAGCCGAGCCTCTGAGCGAGAGCCATTCAGCTGGAGAGCCATCGGGTAAATGTTGCCAGCAACATTCCAATGATGCCAAGCTCGGGCCGAAACCAAAGTGGAGACCCAGACCCCCAAAAAAGAAGTAAGGAAAGACCCCCGAGAAAATAATGATTTCAGCTGCTCTCCTTTGGGACCCAGCTCTGGCAATTGCTTTGTTGCCCGAGAAGGGGATTCGGAGTTAGGGAAATACAAATCTTTGATTAATTGTTCGCCATCTAACATGACATACCATTTACAATGGCCACGTGCTCTTTAAATATTTATATGGATATTTCAAATGCGAATCCAACTGATTCCCGAACTAAGTCGGAGGGAAGCTGTGCAGACAGGCATAAATCATTTACTCAAACAATCTGGGATACCAAAAAATAAATAACACGAAAAGGACTTGATTAGAACCAAAACAACAGTGCAATGGGCTGGTATAGTTAATCTTATTTTACAGTGAGGAAGCATTGCGAACAATGACATCAATATTGAGTAACAAATAAGCACAATAAAATGGGATTTTGTCTGAGCTAACAATGTTGAAGGTAATTTATAACGACGAAATGTAGCCGTCGGGGCATGGATTTTAGGTTCTCCTTTCCAACAGGTTAAGCAAATATCTTTATTTTATTATAGTCATTATATAATGATACATTTGTGTAGTATTTGTAATATTTGTGTAGTTAAATTATTAATAGAGACGTTTTAATGAAAAAACAAAAAGAAATAATAAATATACAAACTATAAAATAAAATATGTGCAAATTTAGAGTCGCGCTTAGTCGCACTATATCCACAGAATAAAACTTGAAGAATCCTCTGTTTTGAAACCATATTTGGCAGTGTAAAAGTTACTTGCATAAATCTTTAAAAATCGTATGTTTTAATATTACTATAGCTAACTTTGATGTTTTCATGATGCTTTCCAAAGCATTTGAACATTTGTACTTTTAGTTCTTAATCCCTTCAATTTGTTTTCACCCCCACATACACTGGTCGGCATATGTATTTTGACAAAATAAAAGTTAAGTATACTCATAACTTGAATATACTTCTTGTAAACTATAGGCATCAATGGAAAGGTAATTTCAATGCCGTTTGAATGATACAATACATTTCTTTACCCATTCAGTACTTATTGAAAAGGACGAATTTGTGTAAATCAACTTTGAAATTTTAAAAAAAAACTTTTTTCCTCGTCTTGAAAACTTAAATTTTTTGATGCAAAAAGTTTCTTCAAACAAAAATAATAGTAACTGCAAAAAGAATTTTTCAAATATCATTTTGCTTATATTTTTTATGATTTTTTGAAGGTGACAATGTCGGAAAAAATTTGTATGAAAAAGACAAAAATATGGCTCAAATGCCTGTTTTTAAGCATTTTCAAAAATTCATAAAAAATATAAGAAAAATGATTTTTGAAAAATTCTTTTTGCAGTTACTATTGTTTTTGTTTGAAGATACTTTTTGCATCAAAAAATTTAAGTTTTCAAGACGAGGAAAAAAGTTTTTTTTTAAAATTTCAAAGTTGATTTACACAAATTCGTCCTTTTCAATAAGTACTGAATGGGTAAAGAAATGTATTGTATCATTCAAACGGCATTGAAATTACCTTTCCATTGATGCCTATAGTTTACAAGAAGTATATTCAAGTTATGAGTATACTTAACTTTTATTTTGTCAAAATACTTATGCCGACCACTGTACGTAGGTATTGTACATATGTACCTCCCTGAAATCCTTTCTTTTTTCTTGTTTCCTATTGTTAATTTTTGACAGCTTCTGCATCTGTTTTCATTTTTGCTTTCATTTTCATTTTATTTGCCACCCCCGTTTTCCCTTCTGGCCAACGGGTTCTATCAATCTCTGTATGCCATCCTTGTCCCACTGATGGAAATAAACATTAAATTTGATTTGGTCACGTTTCCAAGCTTTGTTCCACTTATGGCTCATTTTGATACGGCTTCCCAAACGCTCCCCGCAATCTCAGCCCTCTCCCCTTTCGTCATCATCTGCATTTCCCCTTTCCCTTTTGATGATAATGGACACATAGCCATCATAAAATAATTGACGCCTCTAATGGCCGTGGATCTGAATGGGGATGTGCTTGTGGAGGAAATCTAACTCCAACGATTTACCTCTAGGATTGAGGATAAGGCAATTTTAGGAGAATTTAGACATACTGCATCCTATGTTTTTTTTTTAATTACAACGGAGTATTAAAAGTTGAAAATTGTATCAGCATTACAGCATTCATTTCTGCAATTTTAGTCAAATATATATCTCATTCTGAAAGATATGGAAAAGCTTCTTTGACTTAAACATTTACGGAGATTTCATCAATACAATAAGGCATACATATGTATCAGTGATTCTTTCTGAAACGTAGCGAGATTTTCTTTATTGTCTCAAACTGATTTCATATTTTTTGTCACAATATTATACCGTTTATAAAGGATTTGAAAAAAATAAAAAGATAAAAATATGACAGAAGTAACGATATGGCGATGCCTTTTTTTGTTAAGTTTATGTGTTACTTTAAATTACATGGTGTAAAAAAAAATACTCCTTTATTATTATTTTTGCCAACCTTTCAGATAAAAATAACTCCCATAACAGTTTCCAAGCAACTTATAGTCTAAACTTAAAAAAAAAAATTAATCAAAATCAAATAAGTCATCGCCATATCTTTGCATCTGTCAAATGGTTTTTTTTTAATCCTATATAAATGGTATAATATCGTGATACAAATATGAAATCATTTTGAGATCATATTATTATTCATATTTATGTTATAAAAATTAAATTGTTTTCATTAGAATTGGAAATTTAAACTACTAATGATTTTCTTTGTTTCAATATTTGGTGACGGTATTTGGTAATAGTAACACACTATTGCTATGAATTTCATGCATTATCCAGCGCATGAAATTATAACAGCCCCTGTTTATACAACACAGACAAATTCAAGAAATGATATTAGTAAAGCTGTCAAATTTGTTGAATTTTATATAGACTGAATTCGTAGTAAACTTTGGTGTGTTATCGAATTCATGAAACGATGTTTATGCACAAACGAATTTGCTCATTTCATGAAATGATTTTACCTACTTTAATTAAAACATTTGTGGACATTCTCAGATATTTCCTTTTTCAAATTTTTTGTGTAATGTTCTTAGTATCAAAATTGTTAGTAAAAGAATTATAAGACATTGTTTTACGATATTTTCTTGAGCATTTCAAGCCTCAACACCGCAGAACGGGTTAGAGCAGCTGGTACTGAGCAAAAAATCGAAAACCAGTTAAGGGCCCTGGCCAAACTGGATGCATTCTTGCATATAAATTACAATCGAGTGCAGGTTCGTCGCTCCGGAGCAGGCGAGGGCCAAACGATCCCAAACGAGACAAGCCAAGGATCCGTCAGATCGGAAGATTAAAGATGCTGAATTGACAGCTGCAGCCGAGGACAAAAGAATTTATAAGCAGTTCCAGTTTATCTTTCGGCCCTCGGATTGAGACAATGTCTCGGGGCGGGACTGGACTTAATAGCCAAAACCGATGAGATGTGTCAGGGAGCTCGAAAGTGCCCTGGCGGAGAATGTCAAAGGGAAGAGCTGTCTCGCAGCTTTCTGCAGACTTTTGATGGCATTCTCCGATCCGGAGACAAGTCGAGTTGAGCTGCAAGGAAGTGCGGAAGGCGGAACCCAGAAGGGGTAGGCAAAATACGGCAGCTTCAACGGCAGCGACAAGTTCTGCCTGCTGCTGCTCACTATTTTTCAATTTCCGTTTTGTGCATATGAAAACAGAATTGAATTTTAATTCCAACGTTGCAATTGACACATGACAAGGATGCTGGCTCGCAAGGGGGGCATTCAAATTGGAATGCATGAAAGCAAAATAAACTATGTGGCACAAGAATACAAATTGATCAAACACAAAATAAGGACGAGCTTCCAGCAGCAGCATCATCATAAAAAGTGGTTTCACAGCCACTCACAACTAACACGAGCCAGGATAAAACAAGGACTGCTCCTGGGTCCTGGGTCCCAGATCCCAGATCCCAGGAGTAGTCAGGGCTCATCAGTTCCGGGGAAAGCGAAGCGAGCGAACAATTTATGTGATGTGTGCCGATGGATGGAGCCCTGGCAGACCGGCTGGATGGAGGACGAAAATCTGCAAATCAAATTACAAAAATCATAGCGCACAGTTTTCACACGGCAAGTGCACGGGGGAATTGCCACCATCCCCAAACGAAACCAATCCAGCCCCAGACCAAAGCCAGCCCAACCGGCCGACAAATAGTCAGACGTCAAATGATGTAATGAAATCAAACAGAAGCGGAAACAGCAGCCAAGGCCCAAAGCAGTCGGATAGTTTCATACACGTGTATTTGTATCTCGCAGATTGTCCTGCCTGCAAGGATCACCACTGCTCAGCTTTCCCTTTGTGATCAAAATTGAAATAGAATAGAAAATATATAATAATATATATTTATATATAAAAACAATTAGCCATATGAGTAAGAAACAATACATATCAGCTTGAGTATGCAGAATTCGTACATCCTTATGGTATAATATATTATATATATACAAATATTATTATATTTCTCTCTAAGGAAATATTCCACGAACTACTTAACTTATTGTGTTACATTTGGAATTTAAAATCTTCCAACAAAGCAAGGCTTAGATACATTATTACTAAACATAAAATAATATTAATCAACCTAGAATTCACCCACCGCAGGCTCAACTGTAGTGACATTTCCCGGCCATGTTTGATGAAGGACTAACTAGTGCAGCCCTTCGTCCACCCCTGGTCCTGGTCCTGATCCTGTACTCGTCATCATCACCGTCCTTTCTGCCCCATCCGTGTCCAGCAGGCAGTCACCAGGGAACTCAACTCAACTCGGCCAATCTGCAAAAATTTGAATTTGAAATTTTTATTTATTTACTCTCTGATAAAGGGGGGCAGCGATGGGGCATTGAAAGTGTGAAATTCGTGCGCTATGAGGTGAGTACGGCAGCAAAAAGGATGGGGCGCTGGTGATAATCCAACAAATAAAAAAGGAAATGCTGCTTAAACAAATGAAGAGCGGCATTTGAAATTGTTAAATGTGTGCGCCAGTTGTCGACCAATCCGAATGTGAATTTTATTTGCCTCCGCCGCACCCTCGTTCTCTGTTTGGAAAATATCTAAAATATATAAAGCAAATGTATGGGGTCAAATCAAATTGAGTTGGTAAATATTTGAAATAAATGTTCGTTCTGTGTGTGTGTTTTAATTGTTGTTTGATTAGGTTTTGTTATACGTCCAAAAAGTATGCCAGCGAGTGAGAATTTAATTCCCCAAATCCCCACAAAGGACTTCTGTGCACAAATCTAAAAGTATTTAAAAAATAATAAGAGGGCTTAAAAATACTTACATTGTAATGGTTTATTTGTTATTCATAAAATCAATTTGTTTAAAAAGGGTTTAGGAAGGTAAAGCAGTGAAAAAGACAAGTTTAGTGGGATCACTTTAAGGATCTGTTCAAAATATTACATAAAATGTTTTTAATATTATTCGGGCAGCCAAGATTTCTTAAATCGTTATGTATTCAGCATAACTGCATCACCTATAATTATTTTTTCCAGCTCTCGAACTCTCTTTATTTAAGGCATCTGTTGGCTTTATCTTGGAGCCCTGAGCAGACGCACGTTCCTTCGCTGTAAACAAGCTCTTTGTGCCATCTTATTGATAAGTAATATTAATATTATTTTTAATCGAATTGCACCTGCCTCTGGAGCCCGTGCACCTCGCCCCGAATCGCAGTCTTCAGAACGCCAACGATGTGACGTCATGCCGGGAAACTTACGCTAATTAAAATTCCCATTTAATTGGCATTGGCTGTTGTTTGTCTTCGGCTCGATTGCAGAAGAGGATATTTAATTTTATTTTTTGCTCTTTGCTCGTTGCCAACTGCGGCTGGATGTTTATTCAATTAAAATACGCATGAGGCGATGCGAGGATTGCTGACAATCGGACGGATGACAGAGTTGTGCCATAGGAATGGAGCCGGCAACCTGTCAGGCTCATTGATGCCACACCAAAATCAATTTCATCGCATGCAGTCAACGCCTTTCGACCACTAACGAACATATCTACATGCTCTCCAGTCGCATACGAGTCTCTCTGTAGCGCACTGCCAAAAGAGGATACGAAAATATGTGGACTGGAATTTTTAGTTTTGATCAGAAAATAGTAATGTAGATTTTTTGTATATGCCATTTCAAAAAATTAAAAAATTTATTTTCCATATTATTTTGTGACCCTTCTAGATAGGATACTCGTTCAAGATTTTCTGAGGAAAACATGCGTTTTCAAGAACAAAATAATTTATTTTCCATATAACATCATAAATATTATATATTATATATGAGATTTATTTTTGTTCAACCATATTTTACTTTACCATTCATAATAAAACGATTTATTCATTATAGAATCTCAAGTTATACCAGAACCCCTTAAAATATCTTCATCAATGTATGTATTCATAAAATATTCAAAACATATTTTCAGTGCACGTTACATGTGTGTAAATGCCATCGACACCAACACGTTGACAGTTTATTAACTGACCGAGCTCGAAATATTCTTGACAGCCCACACACGCAAACGCGGCCAACTGAGGGGGCGGGGTGGCGGGCTGGCGGAGATTTCTGGACTCCGGTATGGCCCATTAAATGGGCACATTAATTAGTTGCCATTGAGTTGCAGTGGGCATCGCCGGGCGCTTTTCCCTGGGGTAATTTCCAGGCGGAGCAGAAGACAACGGCCAGCCACGATGACAATTGCAGCGACAAGGAAACTTTTTCCCTCGGCGGGCCACCCAACGAATCTGCAGTTCAAACTGCAGCCAAACAGTGGCAATCGGCTAAGGACGACTATTGTGTTGTTGGGGGAGATAAATTCAATTAAATGTTGCTTACTCTGAAATGGTTATTGTGCTCATTGGAAGTGATTCCATGGAACTAGGTTAGTGCTGCAGTTGAAAATTTAATTTGTTTGTTATGCAACTTTGAAAATTAGTTCCTTTCAAAATGTTTTCTATTTGCTTCTTAGCAAATTTATTTTTTAGGTATAGCTCTAGAAAAGATTTGGAAAGATACAATTTCTAAAATTGTATAATACAAATATAAAATATATGCCTGAGTACTCTCTTCATCTGCAACATCGCATTCGATTTAAAGCACACATTAAACTACCTTGCGGAACTTTTGAACTTTGTACAATGCGCATCAGGGAATATGTCAGCCACTGCTTAATCTACATACGAGTAGTTAATTTTAGAGCACACACTTAATGAGTTCACCAGGTGTTCAGGGCATCCCAATCGATTTGGCTGCCTGGTTTGTTCACCTTGTCTTCGACTTAGCGTCTGGCGTCGAGCACGCGCCACTCGCTTCGATGATTTTGATGTGAAACACAAATCGCATTTAATTTACTGGAATCAAAAGAAGAAGACGTCGGATGAAATTTCCATAAAACATAAAAGTAAATGAGAAATAGAAACGGCAGTGGCATATCTTGGGAGAATTTAGGGTCACACCTGTTGTCCCACAAAACCGAAAACAAGCCGGGAATTGGCTGCAATTGAAAGTAAACCAGACGAAAAAAGCGAAATGGAAAGTGGGTGGAGGTCGGCAAACAGGTGCTAATCGAAATATAATGTTTCTGGCGGCGTTGGCCCATAAAAAGTGATACGCCAATAAAATTTAATAATTTAAAAATGAAACAACAGCCAGTCGAAGGTGTTCGCAGGCGGAGGGGAGGTGCGGGGAGGTGGCGAAATATAATAAAAAATTCATGAGCGGAAAGCAGCTCAAACAAAAACAAACCAAACAAAGGAACAACAGGAGAAAAACGTGCAAATAATGAATGACGGACCAGGAAGGACTCTGAAGGATCGGGGGCAGTTAGGAGGCGGTCCCCTAGAGGTGTAAAAAGGGGCGGGGTTGTGAGCGATGACAGCGGAGTGACATTAAAATGGAGCGTTTAGGCCACTTAAAGGCGCATAACAAGCCAATTGCCCCGGTGCCTTAAAGCCATCAAGTATGCAACGATATGGTGAGTGGGGTTTCGGGTTGGGGTTGGGGTTGCAGTTGGGGTTGGGGTCTTCCGAAAGGTAACGATAGGTAAGAGATAGGGGCTGGTAACTGGGCTTATTGATTTGCTTGGCTGCTCACACAAAGCACTTAAGCCAAACAGCAAATAGTGTCGCAATGATAATTACAATGCCAACACCGAGAGTCAGCATGTGAGTCGAGCAATATTGTAATATCCCCCTATATAGAGGTGTACATACACGGTACATATATGCACACTCACGTGTCCGCCGGCTCGTCCATGTCTCATTGTATTTACACATTTTGTGTTTACCTTTGCATGACCAGTCCGTCACTTTGACAATCATAATGAGGCAACAACCAAGCCAAGGTAGCAGGGGCAGCACAACAACGTCTACAACAAACACTCAAATGGCTGACAGCAGCAAAGCTGACTGCAGGACACTGACACCCTAACCCAGTTAGAGATGGTCCTCGAAGGGAACTCACCAGATACTGTCATGTCGCTGGACAATGACTTACTAAGCCCGTTCAGGTGGCATATCAACATTTTTGTCGAAAAACTAAGCCATCTGCAAAATTAAATTGTCTAAATACTAGTCATAGGCAAACCGAAAAGAAACATTTAAAAGCTTTAACACATCTTAACTTTAGGAAATATTTTGGATACAAAATTGGGGAATTTTTTTATTATTGAATAACTTCTCTTGTTTTGCGACCCATTTCGGTTTACCTTTTGGGGGCCTTTTTTATTGGAGCCTTATTTTAAAGTAATGATTGTTAAAAGAACTTAAAAATTTTTATACTCCTACTATACTCTACTGATTTCTCAACACTCTTAAGCCATTTAAATATTTTTGAAAACTCACCCGTGACTCACGCAGTCGCCTCTCTCTGCGACGAATAACAAAAACATTGCCGCTCGTTGGCCCGGCCAAAATGCCCTGTGTGCGTCCTGCGAGCGTCCCTATACGGGTCCTGTCGAGCGTTATAACGATGATGGCTAACATGTTGCCTCATATTGCCATGGCTGTTGTTTTTGTGGACCTCGTTGTTGTAGTGGCTGTCGGTATTTGTTGTTCAGTTGACCAAAGCAAAGCAAGTAAAGCTGGCAAGCAAATCTATGTTCCTTGTTGACTTTTGCTTTTATTTAATTTTGTGGCAAGGTGACTATAAATACACATTTACTGCTGGCTGCGTGTGGGTGTGTCTGTGTGGGAGCAAATAAACTTTAATTGTTGCAACCACAGCGTGTCCTGGCACCTGTTCATATGAGCGTGCCTCCCCCAACTCGCCCCTGCAAATGTAATGCTTAAGTTAATGCGCTGTTATCCTTTAACTGCTTGGGCAAGTCACACACACACACACACACAAGCTCCGGAGAGAAAGACACTCGCTCACACACACACTCACACAACTGCAGTCATACATATTCATGTTAATGTCAGCGCATAAATCTTGCAAAGTCTTCTAACACCTGTCAGCCATTTTACAAGGTGTTTCCACTTAATACATCGACACACGCACGCACACAGAGGCAGGAAGGATGTGCCGGTGGGTCTGTGTGAGTGCGAGCGTGTGTGTATTGGTCTGTCTTTGCCTTTGTACGCCATGTGTCAATGTGTCGCTCATGTGTCCAGCTCTGCGTGTGATATTGACAGTTGCACGGGCGCCTTTGAACCGCTCTGGCGGACGGAAGGAAGAATCAGGACCTGCCCTCGACCCGAAATGCCCAGTAGGTACACTCGGCGAGATCGGTGGTCCATTACGGAGCTTACTGAGGAAATGAGATCCTGAATGTGGCACCAAGGTAGTGCCACAGTGATAGGCCAAGGGGATTTTTTAAAGTAATGGTCTACAGTTTTGAGATCACTTATAAGGCTGCCTAAAAGTATGCTGTAAATAAACAAGTTCATTTTTTGCAAAGTTGCATACTTTTAGACACCTTTGAAAAGTAAGCTGTTCCTGTGGCACCCCTAATTCCGTAACTTTAATTTCTTTTAAGAGTGTAAGATCCCCAACTCATATGTCATCTCGAAATCAGCACAAAATAGAACCTTGCTCGAAATTATAGTAGGCAAATGTTAAGGAATCTTGGTCTGGGACTTTCGTTGGAGAGTTGAGGTAAACTGCGGACAAAAGATGAATGGCAGATTAAGGGGGCGGAAATCAGGAGAGTTGAAGCAACAGGATCGGGCAGGTAGCAGGACAACGACGTTGACATTGATTGAACGTTGTCCACAACAAAACACAGCAAACTCACTCCTTTAATGGCAATAGACGGAAAGGAAGGTGTCCGGGAATAGGAAATAAAAGGCTGAAATGGCTGGTTGTTAGTCACACGGTGCTGATTGTTCTACTCTTGGCAATCATCAGGGTATCGTTGACGTCTGATGAAATGATCAATGATATTAAATGGTGGCACGTCTCTAAGAAATAAACGTACTTTCCAATTAAATTGTGAACTTTTAATTCCAAATGGATGTTCTTGTCATTAAGTTTTTTCCAACTAATTTTTACAGTGACCTTGCGCTAAAGAAGTTCATATTTTATTCAATTGGCAATGAATTTCAACAAAATGTCTTCGAGCTAGTAATACATATGTGTGTATAAATGTAGGACATTGATTTTACATTATCTGTTAAATATAACAGACAGGAATATATCATTCGCTGATAGCCAAGGGCTATAACAATATTCATCGTATTAAAATTCCCCAATAACTTCCATGAATTGGAATTGAAATTTGCGCAGATTAGACAAGGCATGACATAATAGCCCGTACAATTATTTATTGAAATGCAGTGCTGAAGTTATTCCGAATTTCAATGCCCCTCTCAATCAGCAAATAGCTCCCGGTGATCAACATTTGCTAATACGATTTTGAGTCAGGAATGTTGCCACTTTCCACATTGTGTTGCATAAATTCCATCATAATCCAAAAGTAGTCCGGCTTATTCAAAACATATCCTGCCGAGTGATGCGAGAGCGAGCGGGAGACAATGCTTAAGCTCTCTCTGTTTTCCCTCATAAATAGTGCATACAAATTTCGACTTTCCGGCTGCAGAATAATCCCCGATTTACCCATTGTTTTCGGGGGTCAGAGGTGGCGTTGGTTTATTTTAATTGCCCGGACTCCTTAATTGTTGAAATATTTAAATTAGTTTGCTGAGAGCTGTCCTCTGCTCGTTGATTTTGAGTGAGCAGGTGCCTATGCATGTCCGCCCTCCTTTTAGGGCTTAGCTTTCCGACTTATTGTATCCTCCGGATGTGTGGGTGTGCGGGTGTGCGACTGTGCGGCTGTGGGTGTGTGTGTTGGCCATCCATTAAATTACATTGAACCGCACCCAGGACACAGACACACACAGGTGCACGCTGGGGACACTTTGTAGCGAAGGCAAAAAGGACGTTGCTTCAAGTTTTTGTATTTAAGGCGAAATAAATTGGATTAGAAACCGCAAAAATCCAATTGTCTATTGTGGTGCCACTGCTGAGAAAGTCAACGGAGAAAGTGGAAAGCGGAGGAGGAATGAAGGAGGGGGTAAAGATGCTTAGGTCGGGGCCCCAAAGAAGCAAAAACTCAAAGCGAGGGCCCAAATCAAAGCCAAAATACAAATTCGCTCGGTTCACATTCGGGGAATGGTCTTAAAATATTTAGCAAGAAATTCTGCGACTGTTTTGTGTGCCGCTTTCTCTTTATCTGCACCTCCCTTTCTCCCCTACGTGAGTTTGATTCGCTCTTTCTTCCGATACACGGTAAACGGGAAACTCAAAGGTATGTTGTTTTTCGTGATTTCAAAAAATCTATGTGGATGTTAAAATTTTAAATATTTTTTTTATAAGTCCAAAAATTAGTTTCTATTTTTATAGCACTTGTTCTAATTTATTATCACTGGGTGCACTGCAAAAAACCTATGTATCACCTATAACACACTATTTATATAAGGAAACTACTTATATTTTGACTTTATATTTACATCATTTAAGAAATACAAAATTGGATGTGTTCTTGAATTAATATATACTTCTGTACTGATTTGACATGACACTTTTACTAAGCCCCAAAAGTATTTGACTGAGAGGTACTTAGATATCTATAAGGTCGATACTTGGGACCTGCCCTTCTGGCTTGTTTTTCTGCGTTGTATGTTTGTATGCAAATCAAAGACTAATTGGATTTTTAAGCTCAAACTGTCAATGCTTGGGCCGAACTCAACTTTACATGGAACAGGGAACCGTAGCTCTGGATGTCTGGATGTTTCGATGCCTCGGCCGTCCGGTGTTTGTATTTGTGCACCTGACTAGAAAGATACAGGGGGAGTGGTCGGGAAAAGGGCGGGGTGTAAGCAAAAACCGTTGACAAAGGTAAACGTAACGTTCGACGAGCGACGACCGTTTGTATATACTACGGATTTATGTTTTTAGGTAAACGATTTAAGCTGCTAAAGCAAACAATTCCTCATGCAGCTACAAAGCGTCCATTGAACCGGGGGATCGGTGGTGCAGGGTGGCCTGGGTGCCTCTGGATGGGTGGTGCTGGCTGCCCCGAATTGGTCAGAGGGGAGTGGAGTGGTGCAGCCGACGGCAAATGATAGTGGGCAAATGCCAGACTAATTTGATTCTATTTAAATCTCATTGCGGACATCAAGCGAGCTGGCTTAAACGGCCATTGATGCCTGATTTTCCCAGTGGTTAGCCCACTGCCACCCCCCGGGCGTTGCGGTCCAGTTCCAGGACCCGCATGAATCGCACTCATCACGTAACAGTTTTTCCTGACCCCTCGTCCGAACGAGTGCCTTGAGTA
The DNA here is from genome assembly GCF_014743375.2 of Drosophila subpulchrella. Lineage (NCBI taxonomy): Eukaryota > Metazoa > Arthropoda > Insecta > Diptera > Drosophilidae > Drosophila > Drosophila subpulchrella. The sequence goes on from NC_050610.1 coordinate 2,028,241, forward strand.
TCTTTTCTATTTGCGTGAACGCAGCTGCCAGTGCTCCTCCTCCAGCCTGCCCCTCCCCAGTCCACATCGCCCACAGTACATTGTCCTTGCCAAGGAGGCGCACAACACATAGACACATGGAGCAGGACACGAGGATGATACTAGTATAGGGACATGGACACGGGGACTCTGGGCAGATATAACAAACACTTGAGCAGTGCCGGAGAACAGAGGCTCTATCTACGTCTCTTTTATTCCACCACTCTGGAGTGTGATCGACAGGACCCTTAGGTGCATAAAGGTTCCTTAAATGAAATGAAAGTTCAAGTATTTTTAAAGAGATTCATAAGGTCTTAATATTTATTACAAAAACTTTACTTTATGCAAATAATAATTGATTTTAAGAAGCACAGGCACATTTCTTTGATGATAACATCATCTCATCATGAGATAAATCGATAAGAATATTTTGTACAATGTTTTTCAATATATTTTAAACAACACTTTCATTGTATGACATTTATTTTCAGTGAGCCGTGAATATCTCTCAAATATACAATGCATATAAATTTTAATGCCAATTCAATCACACGTTAATAAGAAAGGGTGAGAATAAGGAGAGGTATGCACTGCTTTTATTCATACCACCTTTGTTAATGATAAATTCACAATGGAAAATGCAATCGAAAGGGTTCACAGAATTCTTTTAAAATGATTTTATATTTATTTTAATGGACAATGATAGCCGTAATCGGAATGCCTTTGATCCAACCTCCTGCAGGGTACTCCCCACTGCGACTCTGGTGCTCCGCCCGTCTGCCATCTGCTGTAGTGCCTATTGCCGTCCCGAAAAATCGTCAAGTGTGTGACAGTGACACACTTGGTGGGCAGCACACTCGCTGCAACAACAGCAACAGCAGATGCCATGGCAGGCCACCCTCAGTTGGCTATTTTCGGCTGGGGCCAAAGTCAAAGCCGCACAAGGACATGTGTGACACTTCTACACGAGATGGGGGCGGAAAACCATGGGAAGCCCATTTTATGGATCTCGAATGGGAGCGGAGGTGGATTACAGGGGCAGGGCAGGGGATAGCTTCGCAATGCAGACGTAAATAATACAATGGACACCTTCAGTCCCCACAGCTTTAGCGTTTTACGAGGCATTCATCATTCCCACCCAGCACCAGAACCTCCTCTCCCCGGACATACAGTTTATTTGGCGAGTCTATTAATTACACATGTTGCGTCAAAAACTTGAAATCACTTGCCATTTATTTTTATGATTTCTCCCAGCCTCGCATTTGTTTTGGCCAGATTTCTATACTGGCAACCAATATTTTCAATGGCCAGCCTATAATAATAGAAAGTGGATCCTTTCGACCAGCAGATACCATCTATCTTAAGATCGAGTTTTATTTTTAATGTTTGGAAAACAGGACAAAGCTAATCGTATTAAAGACAATACACTTATTTTTAAAATTAACATAAAATTTATGTAACTCAATTAATAAATATTTATAAATATATTTTCAAATTAATGACAGAATATAAGGATTGTAATTTAGGCCTGAATTGTCTGTTGCAAAAGAGGAGTATTAGCTAGCTGCTAATAGGTGCCCAAACAATCGGCTTCAAAAGGTCAGAACCTTGAATTGGTGTCGCCTTAGAGGGCCAAAAATAAAACACCAATGCCCCAATCGATGCGAAAGTGAGAGGAAGCCGTCTAATAAGTTTCGCGTCAGTTGGCGCTGAAATATGACTGGGACTCGGGCCGAAAGTGCCACATGTTGGCCTGAAACTTGGCCGACAACTGTTGTACGATATAGCCGCATTTTTTCTGGTCGGTTCTTTTTGGCTCGATCACGTGCCGGTGGCCAGTTGTTGGGCCTCCGGATGGGACAGGATCTGGGCAGCTAATTGTGTGAAGTTTCATTCATCGGCTCGCATGATTCCCTGAAATGCAAGCCGCAAAATTAAGTTTTAGTAACCGAGCGAATTCTTAACGCTCGACTGAGCCCCTCACCGCAACGACAGGGCAGAAATGTTCTGCTCTCTGTCGATTTTGGCAGGAAATTAAATTCGATGTATCGCCCAAGGTGGGGAAGGAAAGGAAGGAGGGGGATCCAGCTTGACTGGGCTTTTGTTTTTTGCTCATTGCCTATGGAGAAGAGCCTTTTTGCCAACTGAAAATTCATGCGGCTTCACTTATTTATGTGTACTCTTCAGAAAAACCATGAAAACTTTGAGCATATGTTTGTCAATAAACGTTTGGTTTCGGGTTTTATTTTATTAACACTAATTTTGTTAAAATAAATATAATACGAAAGATGACCAGTTCTGTTCTTTCAGTTTAAAAACTAAAATATGTTTATGAACTTTCTCAGCTGATATTTTCGTTTCCCCATACTATTAATTGACATGAGTTATTTTAAACAACATTTTTATTTTCTTAAACCCATTTTAAGAAATCACGATTAAATCAATGTTGTTTCTTCTTTAAAGAAAACTAAACTTACACATTATTATACAAAATATAATTGAACAAAATTGTATTAAACAAGGAACTGAAGTGCCACAAGATTTCTAAGGTTATATAGTAATAAGATATATTGGTTTCTAAAAGTATGTAGTCAGTAAAATATCCTCGTCTGTAGGAGTTACCATAAAAAACCATAAAAAATGATTTCAAGACTCTTTTGTTTATTATGGATACCTCTTTTTTATATATTCTATTAATATAATTTATTTATGTATACTTATTATCAAAGAAAAGATATTTTTATCTTTATTTCAAGAGTATCCACCGGCTTGCATTGGGTTAAGCTGGGATCCCTTCGGCTTGCCCTTTTTGTTTTTTGTTGATTCCTTTGGTCTCATCTTCGCTTTCTGGTTTATTTTCTGCTAGCCAGTAAATAAACCGGAGATGACTTTGCGGTTTTCATTGTGAGCTCAACTGGCCTCCTCTGTGCGAAATAGAAGCAACTGAAACCGAAATGGAGACTAACACCGTCTCAGTTTTTGGCTGGGATGCGGCTTGGGCCCTGGGTGCCAGTTGGGAAGTTTGGATGGGTTATTATAATTACTGCTCCCTGGGATACACTTAACTGGTTGCAGCGTCATGAATAAAACCGCCGCAGGATGTGCATCTTGGCAATCTGGGCAGGCTCGCACAGGAAGTGCTTGGCTGACCCCGAAAAATGCAGATTGAAGGAGCTCAACTCGGCCGACCTTCGATTGACTTCCAGCTGCAACTGCGCCCCAAATCTCGAATTCAAGTTGAGCGAAATAAATTGATTTACATCCGGGCAGGGCCCGTCCTCACATCGGTCAGGACTGCACAGAAAACTATTGTGTTGTCGACAGAACCCGATACAAATCATAAATATTTGTTTATCTTATTCGTAGGGGATTGTAGGGTAAGGTGACGAGTAGGATAAGGTAACGAACTCGTCAAATCTCATATGTGACGTCACGTCAAAAATTCGAAATAATTCTAGTCGAATCTTCAAGTCTTATCGTGCCGACAATATATTTACAATAATATTATAAAGAGTAAAATGGTGGAGCAAAAATTAAAAAACCTGTTCAGTTTAGATGTGTTTTATTAGTGCCAGAGCAACGCTTTGTGGAAAACCAAGTCAGATAAATATATACAAATATTAACAAAATATCTAGCAACAGTTCTTGGTACTTTGTGATTTTTTCATTTGAGCCTTATGAAAATGGCACCATCATATTTCCAACAGTACCTTGTGGGTTATCGTGACGTACATTTCAATGTACATTTACAATTTGTTTAAGAAAATAATAATAATAAGAATTTTCACATTTTCATTGAGTTTAAGTGTGTATTAATCAGTTCTTCACCTTACCCTACAGTTTTTAAAACTAAAAGAATTTCGCTGGAATTGTACCATCGAACTTTTACAGCAACAGGCTCAATAGATGTCAGCTACTTTTTGCTTTAAAAATATTAATTCTTGGAAAAGTGGCATTCAAAAAACAAATCGTTCGTCACTATACGCCACACTCCCCCATATAATCAACTAGGTTATCTAAATTTTCTTTTTCTTACGGTTCAAACGAACTCTAAATAAATGTGGTCTGTAGAAACCAACATACTTACTTAATTCCTTTAAACTAAATCAAGATAATGGCTTAATTCGATATATTTTTTTCCCGTGCAACTGTTTCGAGGCCAAGAGGAGCTGAGCCCACGCCAGACAAGAAAGGCCACTTTAGCCAAAGAATTGCCAATGAACTGGAGATGAGCTCTGGCTCTGACTCTGTCTTCGGCTCTGGTTGGAGTCCTGGATCCCTCCTGTCTCCGTTCTCCTTTCGGGCTGGCGACAATAAGTCATTGTCAAGGTGCTGAAAACGACAACGACAGACGGAGCAGATGCCAGGGCTTTTGCATGTGGGCAGGCCCGGAGATGCAAGCAGGTTTGCCCACCTACCTGACGACTGACTGCCTTGCACTTCCCTGCCACCGCTCCTTTCACCGCTCCTTGTTGCCTGACATGGCAATCCAATGAAGTTAATTAAATAAAAATAAAGAGACAGCAAACGGAATTGCAATGGAGCAACGGCGACGGCAACAGCGAAGAATGCTCTCAGCCTCGGATCTGATGCAGTGGATGTGGATGCACCAAAGGCGCGGCTGAGGAGTGACAACAAGCCGAGAAACCGAACAAAAAATATGGAACACCTTGAGATACCGAACTAACGATACCCATTTCGGAGATTCATTTCCATTTTCGGGGACTATAAATAAATAACCGTAAAGAGAACGACTCCAAAGATGGAAATTTGTTGAATTGGTACAACAATAAATAAAGAAGGGAAGCTACTGAAATAGTTAAAAGGATATAGAATGTCAAAAATTGAGATGGGTAGAAAATAAATTATTTTTGTGGGTTAGATCACGAAAATACTCCTGGAGTAGAAATTAGAAAAGGGACGCTAATTAGACTTATGTAAAATATAGCAATATCTGAAAATTCATACTGGGAAATAAAGATAACACATGTGGTTCACTGGAAAATTAATTTTTTTAATCAACCTTTCCCCTGCAAGTACAGGGTACCCAGAAAAAGCAATACATATATTTCGAAAGTAATGTTTGCAAAAGGAATGCCCCGTGTTCGCCCACACTCCGTTGAATCGCAGGCAATGTCAGTCGCTGAAAATCTTGCCAAGTAGATCACATGAACCAGGAATGCCAGCAGACGCCCACTTCCATGATGCGGATGACGAGTGGGCTACAGCTGGAGATCTAGAAATCGGGGAGAGACCAGGAAAGACACGGATCAGGAACTCCCACATAATTATGAGCTTGATGGTGAATGCCTGGCTCGAGGAAAAGAAAGCAGAGCTTAGGTCCGCCATCTTTTAAAATACCATAAACCTTATGCTGGTTTGAAGAAAATCGTGAAAATATTTATACAAATACTTTCATATTCATTCAGAAACCAAATTTCTAAGCAACAGAGTGTTCTTCTCTGTCTGCTTTGCACAAAAAATGTTACCTTTAATATAGAACTGAGAATGGCGAACTTATTTAATTTAACCTCTTTCTTTGATGTCAATTGCTTTTCTAATTTGGGCTTCTCAGTTACCTATCTTAATTTATTTATTGTTATTTTTGGTTTGGGTTGACACCATTTAATATGCTAAATGCTGCCAACTGTTTGCCAATTGCTGCCATTTGCTGACACCTCCAAGTGCCCATTAATGTCAACTCAATCAGGGAGAATGCGAAATTCAAAAGATGCGCACAACAATAAGGCGATTAAAAATGGGTAACCTTTAGAAAAAGCCCTTCGCTGAAAGAAATGAAGGGGAGGAGTAAAACGCTTTTGCAGCGAAACTTTTTTATTTTTTGACAACGGAATGACAGGAACAGGACTAGGGTCGCGATAGAGTTGGGGGATGGGGAAAAAGGACAGTTGAAGAGGCGACCCTAATCAGCGCGCGGCGCACTTGTGTTCGACGTTAGACGTCAATTAGGTGGCCATGTACCCATCGACGGGGCTCCCGGCCAAAAGATCAGGGAGGGGCGAAATTTGCATCAATAAACGCCAAAACCATACGCAGATGCCAATGTAATAAGTGCCAAACGAGTATGCTCCATCAACCAAACGAGTCGGCGAAAGAGGGAAGCCGAGCAGGGCTGCCAACTTGACCTTTTTCCAGCCAAATATCGGTTACTTTTCAAGATCGAAAACCTTAGATAATAACTATAATAAATATTAATGAACTTTCTTACATATGCCCTTTATTTTATTAAATTGACACTATTTAAAATTTGTTCTGGAATGTGAAATTGGCAATGAGGTTCTCATACTCAAATTTCAGTCTTAAGTATCAGAGAGTAAGAAATAGTACAAAAAAAAGATCTGTATTTAAACCCACTCTACTTAAATGAGGAATAAATAGCTTATCAGCTTAAATGGGTGATATTTAAAATACTTTCTGGAATTTGGAATTGGCAATGAGGTTATAATAGTAAAAACTCAGTGTTAAGTATCAAAAAGTAAAAAAAAGATTTAAAAAACTAGGTCTTTATTTGAATGAACTCTATTCAAATGAAGCTTAACAGTTATATCTTTAACAACATAATCTAGCTTCTTTTTGTAATCTATTGTGGACAGCACTGGAAAGAAGTGGAGCCTGTAGTGGTCCGGACCCTGCTTTTTGAAGAACCTTTCGCATTTACATGTCAGGCCCAGATGTCGACAATTAAAGCCGGCAAGGCGGGCTTGGCTGGAAGTCAGGAGCGCTACGTATAGCGATTGGGCTCGGAAACGGGCTAGGAGTGCGGATTTGGGATTGACCCATACCCTTCCCGGGCCAAAACCCATTGAAACAGCATTTTGACAAAGTGGCTGCTTAATTTTTCAATTGAACGAGTCGAGGCTGTTTTGAGGGAGCTGAATGCAGACCGCGTCGAGTGGCGACTGCTACCACAGAATGTTGTCATCCGACCGGCGATATGTGAGTGGGTGTGGCTGAGAGCAGAGTGGACCAAAAGTGTGCACTTGACTCACTCTAGAGGAAAACAAAAAAATCCCACATACAAAATGCACACTTGATGTTGTCACAAACAGTCGAGGGAATTGTTTCATCGGCTAAAATAGCGAACTAAAGATGCCCTCTTACTTAATTGTACTTACAACTAAATACTACCAAAAATAATAATATTATTGAGGTATAAAACACGTCATTCCTTCGACTGTGTCCAATTGAGTTGTATGTGCGCTCTTTGACAGGAGTTCTTTGTGGAGTTTTTTGACAGGACTAGCTACAGCAATTATTTAAATTATTTCAAAAAAGCATCTATTTATATAGTATTTGGTTTCATTTATTTGATTTTTCGTCTGCTCATGATTACAGTATTCGTTCTTTGAAAATGTAAAACTAATTCTTTATTCAGCAGTAATTTATAGATCGTTTCTGTTGCGTTCCATTCAGATAAGGAAATTATTTTGTCCATAAAAGAGATCGAAGCTGCGATAATACCGCACAAAAGAACTCCCCTTCGAAAGTCTAATCGCCCGCATTGGAGGACTTCCCCCGAATGTTATCGCAATTTCCGCATCATTTCATGTCTATACAGGCCAGGCTATCCTATAACCAATTTCAAAAATGTTCACAAAAGGAATAAAATAATGAATAGAAAAGAAAAGAGCACCAACAAATTGTAGTCGAATGGCAGTAACAAGTTTATAACAATTGTGCCCATCTCAGAGCTCATTATGGTAATCTGCGAAGGGAACAGGGAAAACCCGGGATGCTGAAAAACTAAGGTAACTGGATAACTGAGAAGAGAAATGAGAATTGAGCAGCGAAGTCTCTTCCGCCGCCGACAATCGCCGCACGCTGATCAAATTAAGCGCATTTTAAAGTGACTTGTATATGGGGAAAAGTTTTTCGATTAGAGTTTAAGTGTCCATTTCGTTCACGAGGTGCCGACGAGCCCCATAAACCCAGAGCACCCCCACTATCCGCTCCACACCCACCGTCCCTCAAACCGAACTACGCCTCTGCCGTTGAACTTGTAAAAAAGTTGATTTTTGCATTTGGCCGCACAATTAACTTGAATGACTTGGTGGGTGTCCCATAACAGCTGCCCGACTTCCCACCGAATCAACAAAAACACCAAAAAAATCAACTCGAAAAAGAACGGGAACCGAACCCGTTCGTCTTTTTGTGGTGAGGGGGTACACATAAAGAAATGCACATTTAGGCATCACAATTTGTAAAAAATGTTGTTTTCATTGCAACAACAATTACATAAAAATTACAGATTTAAGCCTACGTTAAGAAGTCAATCCATTTTTTTTAGTTAAAAGATATATTTATTTATGTTGAATGCAAATACAAACCATTTACAATATTAGTATATACCATTTTTTTTAAAGCGATGTAAGTAATGGGTTGTTAAAGATACAAACGAGTACAGAAAAAAAGAAACCGGTTGATTTGCTTTTACAAATTAAATATTTTAAAAATTCAGGACTTCTAAAATACTTTTAAATACATTTAGCAAGTATTATATCATTTTTTCAGAGTGCTCAAGCTGAGGCTGGGGTTCGTTTACAATTTTTGGCTGGTGAGCTGCTGTCGTTGCTCATAGTTTTGCTTATCTTTGCATAACTTTTGCATAATAAACCAGCCAGGACCAGAAACAGGAACAGGGGCTGCCATGGGCCGGGGAGGGGATCTGTGGAAGGGGTATCTAATGGGTCGGATGGGGAGAAATGCGTTCTTTTGTCATTGTTATGCCTGCGTTGGGTAACCGGTCGCTCCGTTGGTTGTTCTTCCCGTTGTTGGTGGCATTGTTTATGTATGCGCCAACACATATGCACACTCCCTAAATGCAAAAAGGGCGGTCCAGGGGCGGGGAGGGAAATATTCTATAAAGGGTTCGGGGGGACATACATTCATATGCGTTGCCGAGTCAACAGCACGAAAATTCCGCAAGTGAATGCACGAAAATCCAAACAAAACCTCTGAGCAAAAAATAAAACCTAGAATACTCGGAAAAAATGAAGAAAATCCGCAAAAAGTGATACCGATATTGCGACTGTAAGATACCTTAAAAAATATATGATTGCTGTGTGACACATTTTTCGATTGTTTTTTAAATTGAGGGTAGCATTTGAAACATACTTTTGTCATTTTTGGTTCATAATTATTCACGGGTACTCTTGTTCGAAAATCACTTTCGTGATAAATAAAAAAATATTCCATTCCAAATACCGTGTATAAAAAGTACATTGTGTAAAAAAAGAATGCCATGGGGAAGCAGTCGGGATATTTGTTGTTTTTATTTTCGGCTGAGGTCTGGTTGAGGGATTTGCCTGCATGGGTTTTTGGCTTTAATTTGGCATCCTCTTTTGTCGCCAGCAGCGGTGAAGAGGTCCTTGGGATGGGAGGGGTTCGGAATGGTGGGAGGGAGTTGCAGTCCGTGGTCGCTGCTTATGTAAATTATTCAGCTGATGTGGGGCAAATGAGGGAGATGGGGGGCTGGGGGCACTGCCAGACCCGGAGTCAACTGCAGACTGATGATTTAATGCGAACCGCAGACTTTTGTCGAGCTAAGCATTTAATTGTTTCGAGCAGCTCGCTTTCGGAGAGAAGGGGACTCAGGAAGATCATTGGGTTGGGCTAGGTATGGGTTTGGCTTCAGCTTGTGCTTGGTTAAATGTCGAGAGCTCTTTGCTCAAATATCCAAAAGGATTTCGGGAATGTGACAATTTGCCAAGCGTTCGTAACTAGATTGTTATCAACTAATGGGTTACCGCTGAAAATTAACAGACTTTGTAACAATCCTAAGGAGATCCCGAAGAGATTTCGCAGTGGGAGAACAAAAAATTGATTAAAATATATCATTTTGGTTTCTTATGACCTGAAATATTTAAAAATATATTGACTTTCTTTATTTATATTAAATACGCATGTATATTACTGTTGACAGACATCACGACAGATTGCTTTGCTTTCTATAGTGAGCAATGAAGAAGTTTATTTGCATCCCAGCGGTGGTGGCTGAAACACAATGACTTGTGTCATACTTATGCATTCCATTTTCATTGTTCTTGAACCTCCACTGACATTTCGTGCTATATTTTGTAGGAAAATTCAAAACTGAAATTGGGGCATTTTTGAATATTCTTACACACAGAAAATTCTGACCTTCTCATCTGAGTTGAAAATGTTATTAAAAATAGAACGACATTTTTAAGTTAAAAATGTTTTAATTTGGCTCGAATCAAGTTGAATTGGGGGTATTTAAGTACACTGTATGTACAAATAAACTATTAGTTCAGTCCTTAATGTATACTTATCAAAAAGTTGTTAAATAATCTCAATTTAACTTTTCTCTTCTCACCATTTCGTTCTTATCTTGATACCAAAATGTACTTACACGGTTTTTAAGAACGAATGTTCTCAACTCAAGAACAATGTTCTCAATTCAAGAACAATGTTCTTAGATAGTTTTCTCTGTGTATATATGTATGTGAGGGAAGGTGCTTAAACTTCATCTCTCAGATAAAGAGTGCCCGGTGAAACTAAAGATCGCTATTTAAAATTTAAAAAAAAAATTAATTTAATGGGCTTTTTTCACTTGAGGTGTATAGTTTTAAGAATACTCACACAAGAAATCATAACGTTCGGACCATAGTAACCGAAAATAGCTAGAGTTTTATAGCTAACTGCTTCTGGCTACCCAAGCAGCTATCTTGAAACTTTAAGCACGATTATCTCGAAAATGGTTCTGCGGTGGAAACGATTCCTGGAAAACTATAAGTCTGTTCGCTTTTGTTTTTTTGTTTCTTATCTAAAAGAATTGTCTTATTGCAGAAATAAGGATTTCTTTATTTCATGAATTTAGGATTTCTTAAAGCCAAAAATAAAATAGTTTTTACATTGAAAATGCTTTATTTATTCAAGCTTTCACCATTTCCGCTGTAATCGAAATTTTGCATCGATTTGCGAACAGATAATGGATTAAGCTAACCAATTTTTCTTACATCTTCGACTGCAGATAAGCCGGTTTCCCAGAACAGTGTTTACCGGTTTGGCTTCACCTTCAATAATATATTTTTTTTAATTAGAACAACACATTAAAAACGAATTCAAATAAATAATTTCCTTTATAAAAAAAAAGGGAAAGAACGCTATAGTAGACAAAGCTAAAAGGAGTGCGAGGGAGATGGAGATTTGCTTGCAGCAAATCGGCTGTTTCCAAGATGGCACTTTTTATTTGCTTATAACTAATAAATTAATGGATCGATTTCCGGCATGTAGATAGGATGATAATCGAAACAAAATTTCATTTACACTTTTTCAAAATATTTTAAAATTTGGGAGCTAGACAGGTTTTAGCGTTATGGACGATTTTGGGCGTTAGAGTGGGCGTGGCACCCAGCTGATATTTGCGCTGCGCAAGAAACTCAAGAATCTGCATGACAAATCCCAGCATACTAGCTTTTATAGTTTCCGAGATCTCAGCGTTCATACGGAAGGACGGATAGACGGACATGGCTAGATCGACTCGGCTAGAGATCCCAATCAAGAATATATACACTTTATAAAGGCGGAAATGCTTCTTCCTACCTGTGACATACTTTCCGATGAATCTAATATTTATCTAGAAGTAACGGGTATAAAAATTCCATAAATCTTGCTCTTTTTCGTGGTACAAGTGTATACAACCCCTTAAGTAAAAAATTGCAATTTGTTTTTTATGAACACGAAATTAAACACGAAAGAGCGTCAAAGTCTAGTGCCTCGACTAACTTTGTAATTAATGTTGTTTTACATGGTACATAAATTTCGACCAATCTTTTACTCTACGAGTAATGGGTATAAAATCCTCAGTATCTATTAATTCAACAAGAATAGCATATCCAAACAATTATCAACTACTTAATCATTACATCTAATTTACATTTAATTTTATTTTAGTCCACCTATTATAAAACTTTAAATGGTGAGTAATGTTCCTGTTATTCCACCGGGCTTAATTACAACACGTTCGTCTTACGTTTATCCCATAAGTCGATTTATATGTACGTGGAAGCCCAAGTTTTGCCTGTCATTGCTGGCTTATCATAAATTTGCCCAAAATCATTTGGGGAAATCTCGGCTACCCTTGGCCCTCCTTAAAGCAGCGCTAACTAGCCCATTTCTGAATATAACCCTTTGCGCCCCTAACTCGTTCATCTAGCATACAAACACATATGTGAAGTATATTTTGTGCTGATCATGGGAATGGTCAAAGTAACATCAAACAAACTATTCATCATCACTTTTTGACGCGGCACAGCAAACATCAGAGAGCAGCATAAGCATATGCCCGCCCCCTTTCCGCCCCCTTTGCCATGATGTGCTTTTAAGTGTGTGTGTGAGTGGGGAAGGGGAGGGGGGAGGGTTCCTCACGCATAGAAGCTGTGAGGACTAATGGAAAATTGGCATGAAAGACGAGCTGCTATGGAAATTTAATCACATTCACATCTCACACAATACATCATCATCATTGAGAGTGTGTGTGTCTGGAGCACTTAAGGCTCTCACACGCATATCCCCCTCTGTGCGAGTGTGAGTGTGGGGGAGGGGGGAGGTCAGGGGGTTGGGTTTCCGCAAGTTTGTTAACTGCATTAGTACGAGAGCCTTCTGTGTTTGATTATGCCTAGAGGGTAGACACTTTCCATACCCTGCACATCCATGCGAACGTACACCCACACACGTGTACGGCCTTCTATGAATGGGATAAAGTTTTTAGGTTCTGATTGCTTGATTGTGTCTGTCAACAATGGTTGACACACAGACAGAGGCAAAACCACACGCACACAGCCACCGACTGGCCTAAACAGATTTTACGTTTTATCCGGGGGAGGGGGTTTTAAAGTTTTAGATACCCTAAGAAGTAAATGGTGGGGGTAGTTTCAGAATAGCAATTGCATTCAAATAGTGTAATATTAAATTGCCAAAATACCATTATATTATTATTTGAAGAGCTGTTTTTAATTCAAATTAAATGACTTATTAATTACAAATTGAAACCGTATACTTTGACCTTAGAACTATTATGACATCTATGATTTTGTTTCTCATATGAATATAAATTTATTGGATAACTTTAAGTCTACATACAAATTTACTACAAGCTGTTAATTAAGTATGGAGTTCTTAGATCTCGTAAGTTAGTTAATAACTGGTTTTATTTAGATTACAAAATCAACAAAGACATAACTCTAGAGACCGTTATACTCTTTTTTCCCAGACTATTTTATGGAAAGGAATATTAGAGTTTTTATCAGTACACCAAAGCTAGCCAGAGTAAGAGGAGCTTTTATATTTCTTTATTATAGGTGCCTTTCATAGTTTTGGTCCCTGAATAGCTTCCACCTCCCCCACATTTTCATCGAGATTGGCCTTATCAACATTTTCAGTTTATTTGTTTGCTTTTGCTCATTTGCAATAAAAGGGTTATGGTTAGGTTTTGAGATCGGTTCAGTTTCGTTGGTTTTGGGGTTTGGCTTCAGTTGCTTTCGGCCCGGCCTAATAATTATGTTGTATCACTTTACGGCAATCAAAGCGAAATGCTTTATGTAAGCAGGAGTACAGCGACAACGACAAATGCAGTGACAGCGACAATTTCTCAGTGAAACAGAGCGGAGATGAGGAAGAAACTTTGGTAGGTAGTGGATGAGAAAGCTGGTGCAGTGTAAAAAACTTAAGTTGAAATTGAACAGGGGTATCAGAAAAACCGAACTTTTTAAAACATATTTTTTCTTTATAAAGATAGTGTATCTTTTAAAAACTTTTCTCTTGTGTGAGTAATTTCACGGGGCACTGCAAACGTGCCGGCAGAGGGTGAGCAAAGATATTCCTTATAGCCACTTCCACATTCCAATGGGACCATATAGAATAGGAAAGTTTTTCATTTAACTAAAAGCATTTTAAATTAATATTTATTTTGTCAAATATAACTGTTTGATTATGCATTATACATATATGAACATCGTTATCATTATCAAAAGAATATCATCTTTCACATAGAGTAGATAATAAGGGATATTTTATTGGTTTTTTTTTAGATTTTTGATTATTTGAAGGCAATTATCCTTTCTTTTTTAAATAAAATCCATCGTTTAAAATGTTATATACTGGCCGTTCTTTTACAAGCTGAAAGTATTTCTCAAGAAATGTATTTTTAAATTTTTGATTTTCCTGTAGGTATACTTTTTAAGTTTATAAAAAAGTTAAATTTCAAAAGGTATTTCTGGTTGAAAATATCTCCAGCTGTAGTTATCCGATTAATTGGCCTTATATTGCCATTAAAATATTTTTGTCTGTGTAGAAGACTTGGAGTGTAATCACAGTTATTTCGTCAAACGGCAATCAAAGCAACCGAAAAGTAAAGAAAAAGCCACGAAGATGAAGTAAAATTTCACGCTAAATTTGCCATGTGCAAATGCCCCTCCCCCTTTTGCCGCCCACCCATGTGTGTATGTGTGCAACCCCCTCCCCCACCCAAATGACGATCGTCATGCTTGACAACTTCGCTTTAATTTCGAGCGATGCGCCTTGAATTAAACATGTTAGATAACAACACTAACTGTAGTAACAACTTTGGCAACAGCAACCAAATTGGCCTTCAAAAAGGCAAAACAAGAAGAAGAACACGAGGAGAAGAAGCGGAAGAAGCGATAGAGGCAGAGAACGGAAAAAGAAACAGAAACTGCGGCAACTGCAACTTTTTGGACCAACTAAACGTTGTTGTAAGGCGGCAACAAAAAGGGGTCAGGGGCGGCGGTGGGCGTCGTGGAAAGGGGGTCAGCGGAAAGGGGGCGGTGAGCGGAGGTTGCAGAGCGACAAGCGGAAAAACGCCGCCTTTATTCTAATGCCACTTCATGCTCTAAAGAAGATGAGGAGCAACAACTACAATAGTTGAAAAAAGTTATTTTATAACTCCACACTCAATACATTAAATACTCTTAAAGTTGTAGAATTAGATATCCCAAAACTTGTTTTGACAAAAGTTGGCAATGTAAAAAATGGAACTTCTAAGTTTCAGTTGCAACATGATAGCCCTGATAGCATAACAACTATAGATCTACAATTTGTTATCTGTTAACTAAGTTTTATAGATGGTATTTACTGTTTAACTTATATTATAAGACCATATTACGATAACTTTTTTATCTAACTTACTTAAAATAAATCTCAAAAGCCCCTCGCCTATTACTTAGGTTCCAAGGGCCCTAAATATTTAAAGTTTAAAGTGGAAAAGTCCTCGCTGCCCCAAAATTCGTATTACCAGTTATGAGGGTGTTGGAAAGCATAGAGCATGGCAAAAGGCACAAAAAGAGTAGAGCCGCAGAAGCTGTAGGATAAAGTGTCCAGCCAAAAAACCGCTAAAACAGTCGTCGCTTTCCGGATCCGCATGCTCTTGACTCCCGGCTCCTAACTCCTTATTTTTGCATCCTTTTCGGTGGGGACTTTAACCCATGAGCCGCCTGCTGTGCTCGAAAACCAGATGAAAAATGGAGCGCGGAGGGGGCGAGTTTCCCAGAGAAAGGGAGAGTGAAAGTCTGGCCCAGTCCAGGGGAGACTTTTGCAATTTTTAGTGCAACTAATTCTTTCTGAAGTATCTCATTGTTGGACTGCGAAAGCCGCAATTTAGTGCGGCGTATGGGGTTCCCCTTTTCCGCACCGAACCCAAATCCAAGCCAGCTTGAAGGGAGCGTTTTCACAGTTGGAAGCCTAAGCCTACTTCATGTTCTTGTTTTCGTTGTCCTGTTTTTGCCGCAGGAAGTCAAAAGTATCGCGGCAGCTTAAACGGGGGGAAGGAGATGGCCGGAGAGGTCCTGGTTTTGGCCCTGGTCAGAGGGAGAGGGCAGAGGGCAGAGGCTTTCGTTATCCTTGCCCAGCGGAGTTTATTTCCCTCGAGTTGATTGTCACAGCTAGCCGGAGGACAGCTCCCGCCCCTCCCCTAAATTTCCCCCTTTCTTGCTCGCAGTTATTGTTGTGGGTGTTGCACACTCTGTGCTCTACACTCCAGTACAAATGGCCACAATATGTTTGCCATATTGTTGCCGAGTGGAAAGTCACTTGGAGTTTATATGGCCAAGTTGTCACAAACAGTTGGAGTCGAGTTTAAGGCTTTGAGCGCGGCTGGGGAGTGTGCGAAAGTCAAGGATCGAGATCAGTTAATCAGCAGCAGATGGGGATAAGTGTCAGTGGTAAATTATTAGAAGGTAAAAAGTTCAAGTCTTTTATGGTATATGAAGTAGTTTGTGAAAAATTATTAAAATACCATTCCCCTAAAATAATATCAAGAATGAAAATGGTTTAATTTTGTCAGTTATCTATTTAAAATAATAAATAACAAACTAAAGCGTTTTAAAAATATTAGTTGATTGGCTTAGAGTTCGTTACGGAAACTTAATTCAAAAATGTGCACCCAATTAAGCTTAAGCTTTTTAAAGCTAATTAAGAAAATGTGGTATGGGTAGCACCTTTTACAGCACGCCTATTAAAAACATCTTGACAGGCCATCTTGTTTCAGTCTAATAAGTTGCAATGAAGCATTAACTGAGATCTTAAGCTAGCAAGAGCCGATCCAATTATAGCCATCCCATGAATCATTTTTGGCGGCACTCATTCATTCATTAAACCCAAGATATGCAGTGCCCTTCCCCTTTTCGATTAGGCAACTTTCGAAAGAAACCCATTGCGTTCCGCTTGACTAAGATCTTAGGTCTAGACGCTAGACCTTAGCAATTAGAGCCAGATACTTGGTAATCCGACTATTTGTAATTTCTCGCCCAAAAACGGAAAGTAAATAATATTCGCTGCGAACGGAAATGAGCAATTGGAGCGTGAAAAGTGTAATTACCACTAATTCTCCGAGATCTGGTCGAGCGGGCAGCGTTTATGGAAATGCCCGAGAACGGCGAAGACATCATATCCGAGGAGAAGTGAAACTGAAGCCGGCAAATGGGGGCGACGTTTAATTAAAACTTCTCGCAATTGTTTCTAATGAGTGTCGTTAGAGCATTAAGCAGCGGTGTATAAATCACAGACCCCACGGAAGTGTGTGGGCTTATGTACGAATATCGCACATATACGTCTATTCTGGCCACTTCCGTTTGCCAAACACGTAGCCATAAAGGCCAAAAGGGGGTTGGGTTGGCTGCCGAATGGAGCGACACACGCGGCGAGGAAAACTTATGCGCTCAAGCAGTTAGCCGTCGCAGATAAGACTGGGGCTGGGAAAGCTAGGGAAAACCTTATCAACTCAAGCCCCAAGATTTACCAGCTAGACACGTGGAAATGTGCGGCAAGCTCAACTACTTATTTTTCCTCCCCGCCTCTTTGCTATACTATATATTTTTTTCCTGGCTTCTATTGCCTCTTAATGCTAATGAAAAATATTTCCAACTGTGCTGCCGGGATTAAGGGAGGTTACCCGTTTATTACTCGACAAGCCTTCAAAATCTCAAGCACCACAATACACCCACCCGCCCGAACAATAAGTGGCATAAAACTGAAGCCACGACCTTTATTATGTCGATGTGGGCCAGAATCCCCTGGCAGAAGGAAGGGTGGGCCTGAATGGGAGACATCGTTTAATATTTAGTTGAAGATTTAATGCAGCCACTAAATGGTGGGGGCAGAACGGCAGAAGGTAGAAAATGGAGATGAAAGCGTGTCACGAGAGATTATGGGCTAATAGATTAGAAACGGCGTCCCTCACTGCCAGAGTTTCTCATGCATCACGTCTTAAAACAAGCAGTGCCTTTGAGTTCGAACGATTTTAATAAGAAGGGATTGTTTCGAGATAGATTTGTTTTTTCATGAAGTATAAGTATATGTGAATTTAAGTATTGAAACAGTTTTAATGCCTACGGATATATGTACAGCAGTATTTTTTAAGAACCATTTTTTCGATCTTAGCGATCATTAAATACATTCCCAACTTTGAGACTTCTTATCACGCTCTCCTCGTTGGCACTTGGCATCGCTGCGATAAGCCCGGGAATGCGCTGCCTGAATTACATAATGAGTCTGGGGTTTAAGGTTTCATCTTTGCCATTCGGCCGCCCTGCTGGGGGCTCCTTGGACTCCTCGGAAATTGGGCCCAGACCTGCTGACTTTCCTGGGCCCGTGGACACGTAGCTCGAGCTAAACTTGCGGCTGTACATTTTAATTAAGAGGAAAAGAAACGGCCGGAGCCCCTGGACACATGAGCGACGCCCCCCGCCCCTGCAGATCCTGCAGATTTCAATAAGTTCTATAAATAAAATTATGCCCCGAACTCCATGGGCCGTAGGTGGCCACCACCACCGAGGAGACTTACTTTCGGCAATTGAAATTTAAATGAATCTTTGTGGGTGTGTGCAGGGCCCATGGAATTCCCTCAAAGGCAGACCAAAATGCCAAGTGGAACAGAAAACAGTCCCAGACGCACCAGCGAGCAGAAGTCGCACAACTCATTCATGCAGAAGTCCATTGACATTTAATAGCCGACTGAGCCCACTCCGGCCAAGAGTCTCGGTCCCAGTCGCAGTCCCAATATTTAGTCGCAGGCCAGCACTGGACGCTCTAAATACACACTGAGTGGGGCAGAGCTTACCACTCGGGGCTCTCAGGTGTCTCGACCTGAGGGACCGGGACCGGGATCGGGACCTGGACCTGGACTCGGACTCTTGTTCTCCCGCTGCGCACTCGCCTCGAGGGTCTCCACGAGTGGGGGCAAGTCTAGTTAAACCTGAATTTCGGTAGCACTGGCGCAAAAGGTATGATGGCTCTTAAAAAGTAATAGGTTTACACTCTGTGTTGTACTTAATAAATAGGTTATTGTCCTCTAAAATATACAAGTAGAAAAATGCGTTACACACAGGTCTTGCTATAAAGTATTTTAAAAGAATGTTCAAATCAAAGTCTCGATTTTTTATAAAATATATGAAAATATATAAAATATAAAAAATTCGATCTACCATTATACCATCTTGATTGTTCACAGTCTGTAAATATTTTTTTATTGGGACTCCCTTTGTCTGCTGACATTAGCAATGATATATAGATTTATTATAATGCTGTACATCGCAAAGCAATAGATTAAGAAAGGGGTATCAACTTTTCGGATAATCTTACACAGCATTCCCACCTGAGTGCTGGTTAAATGTATCTCCTGGTGTGTTTCTGCTACCTTTTTCTTTATTTTCGCCCAAGTTTATTTGATGTTGCTCTCGCACAGGATGTGGCCAACACAGGTGCACATGTCTCCGCTTCTGCGGCATTTGCTCGTGGCCGTTGGGGAACTTAAACGGACAGCAGGTTCGGTTCGGTTCGAAAGCAAATTACGCATAAATCATAGAAAATTAAAAGGCCCGAGTGAATGAATAAGCGAGCGAGTGAATGAATGAGCGACTGAACCGAGCCGAGCGGATGGAATGTAACTTCCGTTCAAGTAATTAATGATGACACATCGAGGCATGGGAATGATTTTGCCGCAGACATATAAATTGTGATTGCCTAATGGGATAAGCTGGACATCGATTAAGGGATTTGGTGAAGCATTGACAGTCATGGCAATGTGTGAAAACTGTCGGCAGAAATGGGATTCTAATTGGTTTTAAACTGTTTTTCACGTGTCGTTAACTCGTTGACAAGATAAGGGAATGAAACTTGTTTTAAACTATCCGTTCATCCAACTTTGCAATAATGAACATGAATTGAATTCATTAAAGCAGAGCAAATAGTTAATTTGTATCGTATTTATTATCAAATGTTTAGTTCGGGTGTTTGGTAACAAAGACAAGGGTCAACAACTCTGCCAAACCAACTGTCCTTCCTCAAAATTATTTTGTAATAAGTATTTCTTGTACATTTTAAATGGACCTTTTTTTCAGGTATTAAAACGTGTATAGGTTTAAGTAGCTTGGCTGGACACCAATTTATTTGAATCACATAGGAAACTCTGAAAACTCACAAAAATTGTTTTAGCTTCCTTTGAGTATTTTTCATAAAGCTGACACAGCAGTTGACCAACTAAGCTGACAATTTGTTAAGCCTTACAGCAAAATATTTGTAATATTTACATGTACATATTTCAGACTCATGTTTAAGTCGTTGATTGAAACCTTTTTGCTGCCCGTGCTAAGCACTTAACCCCTCATAAATTTGCAACTCGTTTCCAATTAAGAGTGGACAGATTTAGGAACCCAACGCTCGCATTGGAACCCATAAATTCCCAGCGCCAAATCGATTTCGTCTTTCACGGAGATTACCATAAAAGCTGCTTTCCGTCGATATCTGGAATGGCCATCGGTTTCGGGCCCTGTTCGATGGCTCTAAGCCGCCGAGTTCAATGGTCGAGCCCGAAACAGTCGCCGCCGTCGCATCCAATGAACTGATTAGACAAACAATTAATTTCGGCCAATTATGGTGGCGCCTCTGCTGACGCCCATGGGCCGAAAACGGAGCTGGAAACCACTTAAGCGCGTTTTGATTGAAAAGCTTAAAAGGAGCGAAGCCCGTCCTGCCCCCATCGAGCCCCTGCCACCCAACCTCCTGACTTTCCCGCCTTTCACCCTCGCACTGCGTCGCATGGCCCCAACATTTGACATAAATCTAAACAAAACAAGTCAAGCAGCCGGGGCAGCGAGGTCCGCACCCGAAGTCCTGGGAAGCCTGTTGAGCTGTTGTTGTAATTGTTGTCGCTGCTGATCTTATATCCTGCGAGTGGGCATTGTTGCTATCTCAAAAAGAGTGCACCCTGTTAGGCCTATCTTCAAAATATGAAAATTAAAAAGGGTTAAGAGATGGTTACTCAAAGTATAACTGTTTTACAATAAATTAATATTTTAAGTTAAACCGTTTAAACTTTACATTTATTTTATAAAATTAATAATCTGTCGTTCTTATACACAAAACTCATTTGGCGAAATAATAACCCGATTATGATAATATATATGATAATTACTGTGTTTATGCTATGCCTATTTCATGAAATCAATTCATGAAATGAGCAAATTCGTGTGTGCATAAACACCGTTTCATGAATTCGATAACACACGAAAGTTGACTATGAATTCAGTCCCAATTTACGAAAAGCTGAGGCACAGCCTACTTCACAGCCTACTACTCTATAGAGCTCTATATAAAATTCAAAAAATTTGACAGCTTTACTACTATCATTTCATGAATTTGTCAGTGTTGTATAAACAGGGGCTATTATAATTTCGTGAGTTGGAGAAAGCATGAAATTCATAGCATAAACATAGTAAATATGTGATATTGAACATATACTTTACAAAATAGAAGTGAAGACTTTATTATTTTGAGTTAGTTGTATTCTTATTTAATATTTTATTATCTTAATTATATCTATATTATTATTAATAATTTGTTATGTTAAAATATTTTATAAGCCCCTTAAAATTGACCGGAAAGAAATCAAACAGACAAGTAAAGATACTTGGTCAGTATCCAGTTATGAGTAATCCCTTATCAAATACAGATTTCCATTTCTTGCAAAGGCAAAATAGTTACCCATACCAATTATTATAAACCAAACTAACCACTATATAAAAATAAACTACTATTTTATGGTGCCTTTCTAAAGAAAGGTACCAGTTAAGGTACCTTCGTATTTTGTTGGCCAAGGAAAATAAACCCTAGCTAAGAAATACCATATCAAAATACGATTTCGCAAAGTCCAAATACCCTGTGATACCCTTTTCTGGTGGCTGTTGTTGCTTTACGGACCGCTCCAAGCGACGGCCACAGGACGACTCCATTAATCAAGGCCGCAAACAAGCGTGGCACCCACCCGGGGAAGGGGCGGGGGAGGGGCGGATGGGTCGGAGGTCAGGCGATGACAATAGCGGCGATATGCAATGCAAGTGGGTGGTGGGCGTTAAATGGTCCGCTGTGGGGAACGGGACTTTCAGGGGGCCACACATAAACATAAATAATTAGAATGATTCTTTAAAGGGCAATTACCTAATTTGGAGCGCTCTGAATAATTGCAGAGGACTGAAATTCCAGATAGCCGGAGAGAGATAGCAAAAGGACATCGGTCGGCGACTGCACTAAGCGGCTTAATGCCCCGAAATGGAGATAAAGTGATTTCCAGTGTCGTTGCTGGCTGCCTTGCCACTGCACACAGTCCGGAGAGACATTTAAATCCGAACAGTTCGAAAATAATTAGAGCGTTTAGTGACCTCCTCCCACCGCCCACCGCCCACAACCCCGTAAGTCTGTGATTTTCCCATTTCCCTTTGGGAAGCGTGTGGAAATGGCCACCAGGAAGGTTGGGGAGTGCGGATTGCGGGGGCGACATCAAGACGAAGACATAACTGGATGGATATGGAATACTCTGGAAAATGCGGTAATTGTGAATGGGTAATCGGAAACCGTTCTCTGCGTGTATCTGCATTGTTTGTTAATTAATCCTCTTCTGGCAGGAAATTAGTCAGTTGAACCTTTGACGAAGCAGCATTGTAAATTAAAGGCTTAATATTACACATACAGAAGAATAATTGGAGTTTTAATTTGTAAGCTG
Organism: Drosophila subpulchrella; assembly: GCF_014743375.2. Taxonomy (NCBI): domain Eukaryota; kingdom Metazoa; phylum Arthropoda; class Insecta; order Diptera; family Drosophilidae; genus Drosophila; species Drosophila subpulchrella. The sequence goes on from NC_050610.1 coordinate 2,050,811, forward strand.
TTTGTTAGGGAATTAAATGGAAAGATGAAATGGTTTGTATACACATTTAAAAATTGGGCAGCAAATGTTTTATATTTTTAAATAGTTACTTTTTATAAAACAGCAAGGATTATCTTTATATAGGACCTTTAAACTTGAGAGGGAAACCTTTCCTTGTATCCTTTTATCTTGTATCCTCTTCCCCAATCCCTTGCCATAATAGCAAACACTAATATAACAAAATACTGAACATAAAAATCCAATTAGTGCTGTCCAAGCAAGGCAAACTTATTAATGATGTTCGCATTTAAGAATTTATAACTTCTTCATGAGATTTTCGCATTAATCGTTGCTCAGATCATGACAAATTGCGAATACCCTTAACGGGGCTTGCCCTGAGTGCCCGGCGATGATGCCGATGGGAGTGGGCAGTGGACGAGAGGTCGAGCGTTCCGAGGGGCACTTGTTCAAATCGCAGAAGACTCGGGTCCCCGGCCACGTCCCAAGTGACCCAAAAGGACACGCAGCGAACCCTTGACTGCGGGGAAAGGGGGGTCTGAGCACAGCTTGAAGTTAAATAAATTAAGGGCAATTAGGCGCAGCATTAGGGGCACAAAGGTCGCTGGGAGGACAACACCACCCACTGGAGTCTCACCGCCAGGTGATTTTTCAAGTTATGAACGCAGAGGTTTGTTTTTGCGGCAGACAACTCAAAGTCATCTTCTTCTGCGGCTGCTGCGAGTTTTAATTGCCCACTTTACACTGTAAATTTTACAGTTTTCGAACCGACAAGGCGGAAGTTGTTCGCCCCGAAGATTAGCGGTGGGTTTTCTCGGCAGACAAGTGCAGAAAGCGTAACGCAAGTAGCAACTAGCAAACAGCAAACGGGGAACAGCATTTTTGGCCAATTAACTGCGGCTAATTGTTGCGTACCGAACGCAACGGCAGAAAACGCTCATATGCGAAATGCGAAACGTGAAAGTCAACAGATTTATAACCGCCAGAAGTCGGGGGAGTCAGCCAACAGTGAAGTGCATCGAGAAATGGTAGAGGTGCAAAAAATAAGTCGAAACTGTTGATCGTACGGCACCCATCAGCGTTTTTCTAGGCAACTTCCGCTGCAGCCAAAAGATATTTGCATAGTGGCCGAGTTCTACTTTCGCCAACCCAAGCAAAATATCATCAAAGACGGTCGAGCGTGGCCAATTCCAAATCCAAAAGAAGGCAAAGAAAAAGGAAGTGCGATATTTTAAAGCGGAGAAAACAGTTTAATAGGTATCAATTTGCTTTTATATTTGTAACTTAAGTCAGAATCTTTTTATTTCTCTTTTACTATCATTAAATAATTTTTAGTTTGTTAAATAACATAATATAAAATATGAATTTGTTAATAGAGTAAAAGCACCAAAATCAGAAGTGCTTATTACCCCATTGGTAAAAATCATATGATTATTAAATCAACAACCAATGCATACAATAAATACATTAAAGTTTAATCCGAGGTTCAATATATCGTTTCCTTTACTTTTCTAAATATGTATCTGCTTGGCGATATTTTTCTGTAAGTTTGATAGGCCGGTTAATATTTTGTTTGCGAGTATTTGCAATTGTTTGTTTGAATATTAGCATATTAGGCAGTCAGTACATACTTTAATGTAATGTAATTTCCTAAAACCCAAAACATAAGAAGAATTTTCTATCTAATAATACATAGCGACATTTTTTTAAAAAATGTTATATGTTTGTTAATAAAAATGCAGGGTTATTAGCCTTTTTTGGGCGAGTACTTTTGGGACAGCACTAGCATATTAGGCAGTCAGTTCATAATTTACAATTTTTCAACAAACTACTTATAACCAACTTAAACAACACTTTTTGGGTTACATTTCCTAAACGCCAGACATCCATAAAATGCCAAAACATGAGAAGATTTTTCCATTTAATAATTCAAGCGAATAGAGTTCCAAGTCTCAGCCCAATCTGCTTAGTTCTCGGTACCTGAAGTCAACCCAGAGATACTCATGCATGGCTGCTCAACAATTCAACGAAAAATTCGAAAAAAAAATGTGAAACACAACACGCAAGAGGAGATTTCACTTTTTGAAGCTTAGACAAACGAACGAGCAGAGGAAAATGCGAGAATACAATACACAATCATAACTGACCTTAATCAATGTCTACGATGTTGGGTTTTCAGTTGTTTTCGGCCGCCTCCATCTGTGACTGGGTGGGTGGGAAAATGGAAATGTATCTTTTCAGAAAATGTATCTTGGAGTGTAACAAGCATATGCAATCGCGTTTTTTCTCGGCCGAAAGAGGACAAACAACGAGCCAACCTCTCTTTTGCCCCGGCTGAAGCTGTAAACAAGTTTGCTGCGAAAACTTCTCAGGCAATCTGAATCCGAATCTGGACGGAGGCAGCTGCTAGATGCGACGTCTCGCTGCAATTTCATTCATATGCAATGGGGACAGGTGGGGGAAGAAGGGCAGGGGAGGGGGGCGAAAAACAGGTAACACTGAGAGCGCTTCCTGTCTGGCCGAAAGACACGAGAGGTATCATGTAGCTGCCCCGAGTCGTCCGCAGATGAAGTAACTTATACGCAATTTCTGGCTCCACTTCAAGCTCAACTTCTGGCCCCTCGGGCTAATTAGTTTGGAGCTCAGCTCATCTCGTTCTCATTCTGGTTCTGGTTGTGGGGCATCATTAAACGAGGCAGAGATAGTTTTTCCCCACCAGATCGCCCGACATGAGAGCTCTTTGGCTATGCAAACCGATCTTGAATGAACGAGTCGAGCATAAAATCATCACATTGTGAAATTTCTGCCCACAATGCAGCAGTGCATTCATTCAGTTTAGCTTCAGTATCTCGTATCTGGCGGATGTGACTCATTCGGTCAAGACTGAAATTACGCCGCACTCGACTGGCAAAGCAAAGACAAACGAAGCGGGGTTTCTTTTTCAGCTACTCATTCGCCTCTGCCGAAGCAGCTCTTTTTGTTGTCGCGCACTGGGAGAAATTAGCTATCCATTTTAGGGACTCTTGGAAATGAGTTCTGTTTTGATTTCAAGAAAAAGTTGATGTTACGAAAATATATCAAGTACTGAAAGTAATATAATATTCAAGGTAAGAAAAATAATTACCCAGTCTTCAATTGATAAATGGTCTCGATATATATTTATAACTACCACTCAGCAATTTATTACTGTGTTTACACATGAAATCATTTCATGATATGAGCCAAATCGTGCGAATTCGACAACACAATAGAGAAAATGCTGATGCTCAGCCTACTGTACTCTATAGAGCTCTATTAAAATTTCAAATATAAAATTTCAGTTGATATCATTTCATGAATTTGTATGTGTTGTATAGAAAGGGGCTATTTTTATTTCATGTGTTCGATATGTAGAAACTTATAGCGTAAAGATAGTATAGGTAGATTAAGTAAACCATTCCACATTTAGTTCTACAGATAGATAAACTGTTACGCCAAATAAAATATAATTTTTTTAGTGTACTGATTTTTTTTCAGTCTATCTCTCTTGGAGTTTCATGCTTGAGTAGGTTGATCGCTGATTGACTGTAGGCACAAAGGAGGAGCGGGGGGCCCTGATGAATGGAAATAAAGAATGGTGAATGACTTAGAAACATCCGAAGTACATTCAAGCGCTGTAAGCAGTCTTCTCTACTTTGTACGCTATTAACAAAAGGTGTTAATTAGTGAGAAAGCTGAATAAATGTAAATAATAGTCTCTGATAAACAAAAATTCTTCATTTTGCACATGAAATTTGAGACTTACATAAGTAAGCTCATTAGGATTCGGTGGGAAGTTCACTTATTCAATATTAAGTATTTCTTACATTACAACTTGAACCTTTCTTTTTATTAAATTTGGTCCTTTGGAGACACTTGCTAAGACAGCATAGCGTAGTAAATATTTTCAAGTAAAATTCTTGATTAAAAATATGCAATAACATCGTTATAATACATTTTATAATTAAAAATATAGATAAAGATATTAAATGAACGAAAAACATTTATTACTGTTAAGATCTTAGATAAGAATCTTTTTTTGGCCAACAAATTCTCAGAATTACACGGCATGCCGTAATTTTATGAGGCAAAACAAAAGACGTCGGCCCAATTAAATTCATTTTAATGATGTCATGCGATCGGCCCCCGCATGAACCCACCATCGGGTTTATTTATACCGCATAAATCCTTATTTATACGGCGCGAGGCGAAGCCAATTCGAAATCTTTACAGCGGAGGCGTGTGCAATATAATCCCTTCGCCCGGTTGGCGGTGTTGCCCACATGTTGCATGTGAATGTTGCGAACCGGTTGGGGCAACACGCGAGCACTCTCCGTGGCTGCTTTCTCTCGCTGATTCTCTCTCGCGCCGAGGCCGAAGTTGCCAAGAGCAGCCGAAGCGGCTTCGGGCCGAGCCGAGTGGCCAAGCGACTGCGGAGGCTTTGATTCGCAGCCAAGAAGCACAGTTAGTTCAAGTCGATTCAAGTCCGCGCTGCCGAGCGGTCGATACCGCTGCCGTGTAGTTGTGTGTGTAGAGTGCGCGCGTGTGTGTGAGTCCGCCAGCCAGGATCCACCGATACCGATACAGATACCAGATACCGTTGTTTTGTGCAGTGAAAGCAGTTGCCAGTGTGTGCAATGGAGGTCCTTGCCTAGATCACAACTCATCTCGCTCCCCTCGCTCGAAAGTCGAAGCAATCACCCCTCGCGTGGACCGAGGTTCGCTCGTAACGAAACCGAAAACGACGAAAAACGCGATGCGAATTAAAGCTTTGCGTGGCAAAGTGCGCTAACCGAAGCAACCAAACAAACCAGCCATCCAAAAAATCATATATATTTATGTGGAGAGCAGCACGTGAAGAAAGAAAATCCCGAAAAGCCGAGGGAAAATTGCGTAGAAAATATTAGCAGAAAAAGGCCAGGAAATACGAGTTTCGTTGGCCAAAAAATAAAAACGATTATCATCCCAACGGTGTGAGTGAGTGCGAGTGAGTGTGTGTGCGGGCAGCCCTATAAATAACATTGGGTCTGGCCGAGCGCTAATTACGCCAAAACATGAAAATCTTAGCGAAGACCGCAGCAACAACCAGTGAAGCCAAGGCGGCAATTAATCAATTTTCCGCTTGACCCACAAGGAAGTTTCCATATCATAATTAAAAGAAAACCCAGAAAAACGAGGTGTACAATCGCGCGAAAGTGAGAGTAAAGGTCAACCCAACGAAGCATATCCCTGAGTTACGTTAAATATTATAAAATCCAAAAGGTAAAGCAGTTGTATATAAGGCTTTAATGGATTGATAGAAGACTTTGAAAACCCCCATATCAATATAAAACACATCAGGTTAATAAATCAGAAGCTCGTTTGTAAGCTGAAAATATCGCAAAGCAATTAAAAAGTTCCAAGTGAAGACTATAAAACCTATCGCATAACCGAAACCCCATGATATTGATAATAACAGACAAACACAGGGCCTTGGCCTAGAACGCTCAACCCGAAGACTCAAAGAAAAGCCAGGAAAATGCATATCAGGGAAGCAGCTTTCCTGGTCCTGAGCCTGCTGCCCGGGATCATCCTGGGCAGTCGCTACAACCAGCTGCACCTCTACGCGAACGGGGGCGCAGGCGGCTCCCCCTCCTCCAGCCCCGGGGGCTACAGGCCCGCCCCCTCGGCCCAGAACGAGGTCTACTCCATTGCGGACAGCCAGCCGATGACGGAGGACGGCTACCTGCCCCCCAGCCAGCACTTCCCCCCCGCCCACTCCGACCTGGACCCGCCCGCCCAGCAGCAGAGCACCTGCCAAACGGTCTGCGCCTGCAAGTGGAAGGGCGGCAAGCAGACGGTGGAGTGCATCGACCGCCACCTGATCCAGATCCCAGAGCACATCGACCCCAACACCCAGGTGCTGGACATGTCCGGCAACAAGCTGCAGACCCTGTCCAACGAGCAGTTCATCCGGGCCAACCTGCTGAACCTGCAGAAGCTGTATCTGCGCAACTGCAAGATCGGGGAGATCGAGCGGGAGACCTTCAAGGGGCTGACCAACCTGGTGGAGCTCGACCTGTCGCACAACCTCCTGGTCACCGTGCCCAGCCTGGCCCTGGGCTACATCTCCTCGCTGAGGGAGCTCACGCTGGCCTCCAACCACATCCACAAGATCGAGGGCCAGGCCTTCGGGAACACGCCCTCGCTGCACAAGCTGGACCTCTCGCACTGCGACATCCAGACCATTTCCGCCCAAGCCTTCGGCGGCCTCCAAGGACTGACCCTGCTGCGCCTGAACGGCAACAAGCTGAGCGAGCTGCAGCCCAAGACCATCGAGACCCTGAGTCGCCTCCACGGCATCGAGCTGCACGACAACCCCTGGCTCTGCGACTGCCGGCTGAGGGACACGAAGCTCTGGCTGCTGCAAAGGAACATCCCCTATCCGGTGGCCCCCGTCTGCTCCGGCGGCCCCGAGAGGATCATCGACCGCAGCTTCGCGGACCTGCATGTGGACGAGTTCGCCTGCCGCCCCGAGATGCTGCCCATTTCCCACTACGTGGAGGCCGCCATGGGGGAGAACGCCTCGATCACCTGCCGGGCGAGGGCGGTTCCGGCGGCCAACATCAACTGGTACTGGAACGGACGACTGCTGGCCAACAACTCCGCCTTCACCGCCTACCAAAGGATACACATGTTCGAGCAGGTGGAGGGTGGCTTCGAGAAGAGGTCGCGCCTGGTGCTGACCAACGCCCAGGAGACGGACTCCAGCGAGTTCTACTGCGTGGCCGAGAACCGGGCGGGCATGGCCGAGGCCAACTTTACCCTGCACGTGAGCATGCGGGCCGCGGGCATGGCCTCCCTGGGAAGTGGCCAGATCGTGGGCCTCAGTGCCGCCCTGGTGGCTCTCATCGTCTTCGCCCTGGGGGTCATCATGTGCCTGCTGCTGCGGGTCAAGCGGCAACCGTATGTGGACAGCAAGACGCCCAACCACATGGAGGTGATCACCTCGGTGAACCACCAGAACTCCATCACGAACAAGACCCAGCCGGCCACGGGAAACGGCAGCATCGGGGGTGTGGTCATCGCCAACGGGGCCGTGGCCAACATAATCGACGGCGGAGTGGTGCAGGGCGGCACTCTGGAGCGGAAGAGCAGCGGACGGGGCGTGTCCCACGGAGGGCACGATCAGCGGAGTGCGAATCCCGTCCAGAAGCCGCCGAGACTCACCGATCTTCCGTACTCCACGCAGGGCTACGACAACAACGGCAGTGTCCTGTCCACCGCCTCCTGCTTCATCTCGCCCACAGGATCCACCGGGAACGGGAACAACCCGGACCTCATCAACGACACCAAGCGCTTCGGGAGCGATGAGTTCGCCGACCTGAAGATACCGCCCATCAGTGGCGTGGGCGTGGGCGGCAGTGGGGAGTACAGTCGCGCCAACGGCTGCGACTCCCTGTACCCCTCGGGCCTGTGGGAGCACGGTGCCCCCGTGGGCGCCACGTCCGCCGATGACCTCTTCATGAAGCGCTACACGGACAAGACGCCCATCATAGACTCCAGCCAGCTGTACGACCTGCACGAGCGGACGGCGGCCACGGACTACTTCAGCAAGACCTTCCCCAGATCCCACCTGCAGCAGGGGACGATGGGCGGAGGAGGAACCTCGACGGCCTCGACGGTGACCACCAACCTGTCGGGTGGCTCCTCCTCGGGCTACCCCAACGACTACGGCCTGCCCCTGGTGCCGGGGGCGGAGCACCAGCACAACCACCAGCTGCAGATGCACCCGCTGCAGCAGCTCCAGCAGCAGCTGACCTCCACACTGAACCACCAGAGGCAGGAGGGCGGCTCCGCCGGGAGCAGTCCGCACTTCAGTAGCCGCACCCTGCCACGCCTCCACGAGGGCAGTGGCGGCGGGGGCAGCGCCCGGTCGTCGCCCACGCCGGCCGTGAACCAGGCGAACCAGGCGAATCCCAGCACCTCCAGCTCCAGTTCCTGCTCCATCCTGCCCAACGGACAGCCCATCAACGCCAAGACGATACGCGTGTGGCAGAAGGGCGGGGTGCCCGTCCTGCCGCCCGTGACGGCCCTGAAAAGGGCCCTGATCAGCAGCAGCCGCAACTCGCCGGACGAAGGATACCAGGAAGGATGCGGCACGGATGTGTAAGCGCCGCGCCCCCGCACCCGCTCCTAGGGAAGGGAAGGAATCCAAACCCAGAACTGACTAAACTTAACTCAACAAAGCAAATAAGGCGTATCGACGGAGGGGAGGTAGCTCCTTTAGGTATAACACTCGTAGATAGCTCCGGGGTCCTAGGCGAGCAGCGATTATTGTGCAAGCGAACTGTTTGTGATAGTGTCTGACAAAAAGATAATGCGAATGAAGATAATAATTGCCCAGAGCAAGAGAAAGCTAAACGAAATCAACTGCACTACTCTAAAATACACTCTCCTTGGCAAGTAACTCAACTAACTAAACTAAACTACATGTGAACCACATGTAAACTAATTACAAATAGGATATGTACAGCAGTTTCTTTAATAACATGGCAAACTCTCAACTCCCCGCATAACGTAATGAAAATAACCCAAATATATGGAAAGCAACCATGTGAATGTAACTAAATCTATAAATATATTTATATGTATGTGACTATGTGTGTGCATGTGTGTGTGTAATTTCTTCGATGTTCGGTTAGAAAAAAAAGTAAAAAGGATCCCGAAACCAATAAACCCTTCCTCCAGAGTTATAATCGTAAATCAGACACGGAAAACCGAACTTGTGGCTCAACATTTGTAAGATATACATTCACATATTATAGCAGGCATTCGTAAGGTAAAGCTGCGGAAGAAGTAATATAAATCATGGTAAATGTATATATTAGATAACCCACAGACAAAGAAACCAAATTCTCGATCCGACTATTGTTGCAATCATTCTATGTCCGTTAGAAGCTGTGAAGTAATGTAAAGCTAAATCAGGCTCCAAGTCTAACCAAAGAGGTAGCAGTAAATCCATAGTCTCATGAAATATTTTCTTTCATTTTACATTCGCTTAAAAACTATAGAAAATATCACAAGTAAAAACATTTCTGATAGAAATTTTTAGAAATCGGAGCACCTTTTTAATTGTAACAAACTTATTCCTCTAGCTTTTCTAAGTTGCATTCAGTTTCCAACAATTGCAGCATCATAAAAACATGCCCTAAGTACATTTATAGAGAATAAATGTTTACAAAATTCCACTATGCAAACTATTTTCGTAATCAATTTAAATTCCAGAATAAATTGTAGTTTACTGCTACCCATAAAATAAATAAATTTTGAAAAACAATACGAAATGTTTGTGAATTTCCCAATAAATATGGAAGAGAGAAGGCTAGAAGGGAAAAGAAATTCAACAAAATAAAACTTGAGGGAAGTCGGAAAAATTTAAAGTAAAGACAGAGGGAAATATTCGTCAAATGCATACGTAAATAAACATATGTAAATTGTACTCAAAGTGCACACACACTCACTCGCAAACACATCACAGGCAACACACACACGTTCACGCATACACATAGCCATACACGTGTACATGTAGATGTATGTCAGTTTGTCCTTGTAACGATTTAAAGCGTATCCACAAGATATTAATTGCCCGTATGTGCTAAGACTTAGAATTTAAGCGGACAACAAAAACAGAAGCAGAAACAAGAACAAAAACAAAAACCAGAAGAAAAAGCAAACAAAATAATATTTTTAAGGTAAACCAAAGACTTTTTTCTTTGCATCTAAATGAGCGCAGAGTCTTCAAAGGACTCGCAACAACAAACAGTAGGCACACACAAACGAACACAGATACAAAACACAGTCACACACATACAACCGAAAGTAATCTTGAACGAGAAAAAAGAGCAAGAAAAACCATAGCATTTAAGTTGAACTTATGTATTATGTATTGTATAATATAAACCTACGTATAGTATATAGTCTATAGATGTGTACACTTATCAACGGAGCGGCATAGCTAACAAGCGAGGGAAGGGGCGGGAGAGAAAGTGGGAGAAAGCTGAGGGACAGAGGAGAGGGGAGTAGGGAGCCCGCAGACAAAAGGCGGGCATTGAATGCATGAAAGCCACTGAATGAACAACAAAGCAAAAGGAAATATATATAACATTATATATATCTATATATAAACGAAAAACATAAACCATTGTCATTACTTTTTTACCTCCGCCCAAGACTTCAGCGAAAGGTAGGTACGCCCCCGGGGGGGCAGGGGTTTCGGGGGTCAGCTGGGGATGACATGACCCAATTAGTTGCCCATTCGAATGCTGTCCGAAGCTGGGGCTAATGCCAAAGCTGGCTCTGCTGCGCTTCCCTTGCTTTCGCTGCAGCGCTCTGGCATATTAGGGCCAATCGTCTAATCGCCAATTATGCATTTCAACCTCAACCCCAACCCCGAACCCACCCACAACCCAACCCCAACCCCAAACCAAAACCTCACCTCACACACTCGCAGAGACAAACTGAAAGTGTGGCTTGAATCGATATGGCTAATCGGTGGAGGCCAAAATGATGTCCGTGAACGAGGAATATGGAATACCCTGAGGAGATTACAACGGAACCGCTCTGCAATGCCGAACAGTTATGGTTTGTTGGATAATGATCTTTGATCCGATTCGTTTTTATATTATATCCTATTATATTAAAGCCCAACCGTAAGAAATCGAATTTTTATATTAATTTCTTCTTTCACATACGAATTATTTTGATTTCTCAAAGTCCAAGGTTTCAGTCGCTAGCACTCGAATCTACATGACTTAATGTTATATATAATTTTCTTAAATAAAAAAAACAATATTTAAATTTCCAGAGTAACATATGTACCTCTAAAATTATATATCTTTTTTACCTTACTTTGTAATTATTACACTAAAAATAATTATTTTGTTTTCTAGGGTATCATTACCTCTAAGCTTACTTATCTTTTTTTACCGTCCTATGCATCCTAAAATTTAGTAACGCATTTCATCATTATAAGATAATTCCTTAACTATTATGCCTTTCTTTATATAATCATACTTATATATTTATATCATTTTCTAAACACGTTTGCCAAAAGTAAGCAAGCTTTTTTCAGAACCCAATTCATGTTTTTCTAATTTCTTTTCCCTTTCCTTTCATATTAAAGTCTTTATAATCGCGCAATCTTTAATCCCTGAACTTGCAGGGAAACAACTACTTTTAGCCAGACATTCTCCATGGCAAATTGGAGATGACTTTTGGAAAATCTAGGCAATCTCCACTCCATCAACGGGCACCCAGCGACGACCCAGTGGCCTCCTGCTCGAGCCGCCTATATCTGTTCGTGGGTGAGGTGGCTCGATGAGGTGCTCTTTTGGGTGGGAGTTGTTAGGCAGCGCGTAATATATACGGCGGCCTAGTACCAGATTATATCATGGCGTGCGGCTATGCCAAACTGTCTGGGCCCAAACCGCCGCCGCCCAGAGCTCCAGCCCCTCACCTGCGGATTTGGCCACCAAGCCGTATTGACGACGCGCAAAGTTTGCCAACTAAACAAGTTTTGTGCCTCAAATGAAATTTAGGTTGCAACTGAAGCCCAACAAAAGCCAAACACAACACGGGCCAACAGCCGAGTGGAGAGCGGGGGGCTGGGAAAAAATTAGAACTTTTCTGCGCCGAAGGAAAGTGTATTTTATTTGCTCAACTTTATTACGTATACGTGCCGCTGTGCCGCCTGTGCAAATAACCAAAAATGCAAAACGTGGGCCGCCCCGCCCTCCCCTCCGATTCCCCACCAGGTGATCTCTAATGAAGCCTCCGCCATTGTGGCATCGTCAGGTGCTCGTCGCACTTTTATGCTGCATACATTTCTCCGTTTTCGGGCGCTCTCTGTTTAACGACTTTCGCCAACATATGGCTACACGTGGAAAAATATGTGAAGGACTCTTAAAACACATGGTTTTTAAATTTAATAAATTTCTGGTTTGAATCCTGTGAACTCAAACTTCCTTAACTTGAAGTCGTAATTGGTGCTCTATAACCTTATGGAACTTGGAATACAATTATAACAATTTATTGCCTGTTTTTATTATTACATTTCACTTTCATTTGATTTACTTCTGTTAAATAATTCTGTCTAAAAGTCCTTGAACTTGGAAAGTTGAGTGTAGCCCTCTGCCAGGCATGCGAAATTTATAAGCGAAAAAAAGCGCCAAAAGAAGAAAGGTAAACCACATACACGCAGCAAATACAAAGCACTCGCTCTCACTCATATATGCCTAAGCCAACAGACAACGCGCCGTAAATATTGTTGAAACGGCAGTTTATTTTTGGGGAGCCCAGAAAACATCATTCAATCGAGGGCTTCGGGCCGGGCTAAGCCAAGCCAGCCAAGCCGGCCGAAACCCGAGCAACTTGGGTCCGATTCGGGGGTCCTGGAGAGAAGGAGCGACGGACAATCGGTAACCGCTGATGGATGTGAGCAGCAGCAGCAAGAGACAGCTGCTTGAGGTGCACGGGCATAATGTTGAGCGATATTTTTGTACCGTTTTGTTATCCTTGCCGTTTGGGAGTGTGTGTGCGAAAGGACCAAAAGCGGCCGCAAGTTAAATAAGGAGCATGCTAGAGGCAACTTAAGAACGGCTAGGAAATGCCCTATGGCATAGGAAATATGATGGTTTCTTCCAAGGTTTTTAAAACTATATCTACTTTAAGACGGAAATGGATTGCACAGGTAGGAACTATTATGAGTGAACGATAAATATATATAACATAATTAAAATATATATAAATTATCTAAAAAATATTCTTCTCACTTCAAAAATTCTAGTACACACTTATTTGAAATTTTTTAACTACAAAAAATATAAAAAAAATGAATAATTTAGGAACCTTTAAGTTTTCGTTTACTTTTAGCTGCACTTAGCTATTTTGGAGTTTAATTTATAATATTTGACACTGGTAAGGGTAAAAATAAAAGTTTAAATATTGCAAGGTTAAAGATAGGGCCACTTGAAATGTCTGCAACCTAAAACGTAGTATTTCTTAAGATGTCACCACCCATGTGGTGGGAAAAATAAGGTATACCCTGCTAACAAATTCAGCTTTGCATAGTGTATAAATGACACACACACACGCCAGCAGGCGACACACACACGAGAGTCATAAACAGAGACTAAACAAAGAGTTGTCCTTTGACTGTCAAACACACACACCCGTCGCATGTGTGTGTGTCTCTTTAGCGTCTCCAGGATTTAATGGCCTCATTAATTTTGTATGCTTGGCCTTAAATTATTTTACTTGCCTGCCCTGCTCAGCTATTCCATTAACTTGACTTCGCTGTGCCCACAGCCGCATGCCACGCCCCCCTCGACGCCCACCGCCCAAACGCCCCAACGATCCACAAAAGGGCGGTGGTTTGATGGCTGTGCCCATCACGCTGACGGAGTTGACTCGACTACATTAATTTACATAAGCTTAATTGTTTTATTTAATCAATAAAAATAATTAAATGCCATGTGCGTAAGTAATTAAAACAAATCGTTTTTATTGCACGCCCGAAATCGAAATTGCATAAACATAAACCGAGCGAAGGGGCACGGCGGGGAACAAAGGACTCTGGCCGAAAAATTTGCATGCAACATGCTGCTCTGTCTATTTAATTACTGCACATCAGACATTAATCACCAGCCGAAATGCAAATACGCAGGGGTCCGGAAAACGTATTTTGCCAAATGATAATTTTGTTTTGATCGGCAAATAGAATTTGACGCCTCAACCGAGAAATGTGGGGCGGTCAAATCCATAAAGCAAATTACTTTGTGCTTTGGTTTTTGGCCAAATATATGCCTACACATGCCCCACTACGCATCCTCCCCCCCTCTATTCGACTTTTTATTCAGCTTTTTCCCGTTTTTCAGCATAATTTATGGAGCAGCAAGCGTAAAAACCAGAAAAACCCCAGCAAATCAGTAACAGAAATTATGCAAAAATATTTCTCACTGGTGGTCAGCAGGAAAACTCCATGCGTGTGTGTGTGTTGGCAGTAGGTAAACGATTTAATCCTAAGCACACACACGCGCATTGGTGCAAATACAGCTACAAATTAAGCTAATGCCCAGATAGATACATTTATATTGATCAGCAATTTAATGTAAATTATATTGTATATTACGTGGGCCGGCCCGCCTTTGTGTGTGTGAGTGCGTGTGTGAGCCACATTATGCAAATCACAATTTTGTATTTGTATCGCTCTGTCTGTTGCTTTTTATCGATATTTGTTTTACGACTCACCCACAACCACAACCGTCCGCGGAGATAGCTAGCAAACCCATAGAGCATATGCCCTGGAAAGTAGGCTACAAAATTTTGGAAATGGAAAATTATGGTAAACTTTGTGAGGCTATTGAAAATGTAAAATACAGATTTGTGGCATGTGGAAGCCAGCCGAAAAGGTAATCATAAAAACATTTGGGATCACTTGGAAATGCATTAAAGAGGGTTTTATAAATACATGTTTGAAAAGTGAAGGAATATAAAATGAAATGTTCAGAAATTGATGGGGGAGCTAATTAGGTATATTGAACATGGGCCTATGGGATGTGATTGATATTAATAAAATATATGCATTTTGTCAGATTATGTATCGACTTTATACTTCTTCACATTTTTTATTCCCAGCCCTGATCATTATCTAAAAATTCAGAGATATTTACGTTCAACTTCTGGTTTCCTGGAAATAGAATCCCAATTTTTCTCGCTGAATCCTCTGCCTTACTCATAGAAATTCCTATGAAAGCAGAAATAAGAAGGCCGCAATGTTTTCTAGTCGTATTGAGATCTTCTTCTACGTGAGCCACATCTCCAGCCTCCTTAGTCTTCCTTTTTTCCCCCAACTTAACAGTCGAACTCATTAAAAATTCAATAGAATATACATTGTGAATGCCGAGTTGTTGTTACGCTGCCGGGTAGCCTTACCTGGAATTGGGCGAACCGGAGATACAGATACACCCGCCACTCCGCCCCGCCCCCTTTCACCAACAACAATTACATTTCCATGCAAATCAAATTGGAAAAAGATGTTGGCTGGGAGCTGCGCTAGGGAGAATTATAAAAACAATTTGCAATTTGACTTTAATCTTGGCGGCATTAAAGCCATATCCAGGGGTAATTGGGCACGTGTGTCGCCAAACCACACCTGAGATAGCAATCCGCAATCCAGCACAGATCCAAATCGAATCGAATGGCTGCCAATCAAATCGATTCGTGTTCGCTCCCCTTATTGATTCATTGAGTGTCGAGGCAGCCGGCTAGTTAACTTAAGTTCATTGCCACCTCCAACGCCCAGGTTGTCAGCGTGATTAAATAATAATCACCCCACCTCGGCACCGCCACGCACCACCCAGTCGAGCCCACCCACTCGATACCCTAGTATCCTCTTCGCCGGTGCTTTTGCGTGTCTGATTCGGAGACATTTATGACTTATCGATTGTTATTCATTTCCCAGCGCCGGCTCAAATATTTAGTCAATTTGTCAGAAAGCACGGCACTGGGCGCAGGGGCGTGGCAGGACATAAGGGGTTAATAATTCACGTTGTGCAATGGAAAAACTTTCACTTTCGGCCCGCCATCTGTCGCCCCTCATCGGGCGCATGTGTGTGCGTGAGCCCGGCCAAATCCAACACTCCGCCCCCGCCATTTCGGTCCGACAATATCGTCAATAATTATCTCCATATATCACGAAAAATTTTCGTCAGTTTGACAAATATGTGTTAATGAACAGCGAGTGGAAAGCGACAGTCGGCGAGTGAAAAGTGCAACTGGCAGCCAAATCGGAGACCGGCTTATTAATCGAGACTGATGGCTCGTAATGCGCAAAATTGAAAGGTAATTATGTGATAAAGTATGTGATTACCGCACAAGCCGACGAACGAGTCCACGGGGAAATGGCATGCGAAATATATACCATTCCATGGATTTAATCTCGCGAGATTTTAATTCCAGAACCTGTGAGATCCCGCCTTTTTAAGGCAATTCCAAACCATTTGGACAGATGCCATTACTGTTAAATGGCTTTTGTAAAAATGGCCAATTAATTCGGGTTTCTGAGGCTTCGGAACCAAATTTACTAGTGGCTGACGGTCATTTCAATAAATAAGTTGCCATTTGGCAAGTTATAAGAGTGGTGAAAGAAAATAATTTGGACAGACCTAATTCAGCATTTTATCAGCTGAATAAATTACATTTCTTACATATCTAACACTATTTTAGTAGTGAAAAAATAGGGAATAAAGTATTTCAGGTATATGCTAATATGATATATTGGGTGTCAAGCCCCTCATGTTTAATATCCCATTAAACTAATATTTAATGTAAGCTTACAACTTAATTACTAAGCCGATATTAAATTAATTAACATGATTCTCCACAGCCATCAGTGTCGCAATAAATCAATTTATTTGCTACTTCGGGCTGCAGGCCAAATTTAATGATTGACTGATTTAATTTATGTAATCTGAACAAACATCAGTCGCAATAGCTGAAACCAACCTCTTGACTTTCGCAGTGGTTAGAACCACTTCACTTACATGTGTTTGCCCTCCGCAGTGAGCAATTATACGTTTTTAGTTTGCCTTCTATGGCCTCACAGCCGCAAACGTCATTGAGTTTAAAACTGTGTAAACATTAATTAAAAGCAGAAGAAATGCGCCACTAAACCGAATTCAATCCAGGGACATTGCGTATTCGCCCCGCTGGCGGCCATAAACTAAGGCGGGATCTCGGGCGTCAGCAGGGGGCCATAAGTTGATTTCGGAAGGGGCTTATACAGCCATAACTATTATTCCAATACGTCATAAACACGGTAACCCCTTCAAGTCATATACATCAATGGCTGCTTTAGGGGCATAAATCCCAGCCCCTGAGAAATCGCAGGACCTACAAATCATTCGGGTCGGGGCAGTCTTTAAAGGACTTGATTGCAGGCAGTGCCTGGCCTTTCACCCCGCATTCATCATTATTAAGGCCCTTAATTTATGATGCCCCTAGTCAGTTGGTTACGACGTGTTTCTTTTTTATGCTCTGTGTTTTACATTGACTATAACACGGTACGATATGCCGCCAGCTGTCGAGACGGGGAGTCGTTTCAAGTCGAGTCGAGAGTTCAAAGCTCCGCAGCACAGGTAGCACAGGTATCCAACCACCCACCCACTCCTCCGCCTCCTTTCATGTGCACATAAAAATCGATAAATCTTAAAAATTCAATAACAGCCCGCACACGCGACTCCCTTCGGCTCTTTCGGATGACTTTGTGGCAAGGCCGAACCCTTTGGCCCCGCCGCCTCTCGATTTGGGCCATGTGTTGGGCGCCAGTTTCAGTTCCAGGGTCAATGACAAACGGCTCGTGTCAGTTCGGTTTTTCCTGCGTGCCTGTGTGTTAATTAAAGATTTATCAATCGTAATCAGATGCATAAGGTTATCAAGAATTCAGGGCAAGGAGAGGTCGAAGATGTGCTCAATACCTCACAGTACCCAGTCTGTATGCATGAATATATAAGTGTCATAGAAATCTGTAGAGATTTTGGGCTCGGTTGATTCTTAATCTCTTGCAAAATATTTCTTTGGATCAATATTCTTAAATAGGGTGTTTAATGGTTCTTATAACTGCTGTTATTTTGCAACAGAAAGGTGTCTTTAGTTTTTAAAGTGTATATTCACTTTAGCCTTCTTCAAGAAGCCTCCACTTAATATTATTTCCGCTGACTTTGGGGATTAATAAAATGCTTAAAAATCACCATTAGACATTGAACATAATCAGGGAATCAGCACGAAGCCTACCAATTTTCCTCCCGCTTCCCCTGCCACGATATTCCGAGATCCCAGTCATCTGAGATTGAGGAAAACTTTTAATTGGCAACTTTAAGGCGTAATCTACACCGCACTCAGACGCAAACAAATACAGGGGAAACTTCCTATAAGCCTTCATCAATGCCTTGAAAGTAGAGCGTCTCAACAAGTTTCCACGAAACGCTCGCGAAACTTTTGCTTTCATCGTCCGGACGCAACTTAAAGTGAATTCCATTATTGGCCCGCTTTAAGCCGCAGTCGAGGCCCGGGAAATGTCAGGTGAGCAGAAAAACTATTAATTATACACCGAAAATAAAGCGTCTGACCAGGCTACGGTCCCTGGCAACGGAAAAGGCGGAAGAAGTCCAAGGATCAGGATGGGAAAAGAGCTCCACGGTGGAGGAAAGCCATTTTTATGATTTGCCTCGGCTCAGGGAACGAAGCATTCGCATTATTCATTGCCGGCATGAATGTGTGCAATATGTATGAATGAGTTTTTTCCATTTTCTGTTTATTTTCGGACTCCGCACTCCAAATTTCCATCCAACCCTTTTTTAAGCGGCTCAAGCGTTCGATGCCCCATTAAAGTTCCCCCTTTCGCCCAAAGAAGTGAGGTAGTTTGCCAGTGGATGGGGAGTTGGGAGTGCATTTACGACGATAAGATACTTTGGTAACTCAATTAAGGTGCTCGAAAGGGAGCAGGTGATGGGGGACAAAGTGGGAAAACATTCAGGGGGCTTTAAACCCAAGGAAAACAAGGAAAGAAAACGCATGAGAAGACATGGCTGCCTGTGTTTGCTTAATAATCCAAGGAAAATTATCGATATCCTTTAATAGTATATATTTTAAGTTGGTAAAAACACATTGTGAGCTGCAATTGATGTTAACATATTAAGACGATCCTTGTCTCAAAGTTTGAAAATCAACCCACCATGAAATGATGTGTTTAAATGTTTGTAGTAACTATTTGGGTGCCTGTGTTTGCTTAATAATCCAAGGAAAATTATCGATATCCTTTAATAGTATATATTTTAAGTTGGTAAAAACACATTGTGAGCTGCAATTGATGTTAACATATTAAGACGATACTTGTCTCAAAGTTTGAAAATCAACCCACCATGAAATGATGTGTTTAAATGTTTGTAGTAACTATTTGGGTTACATTTCTGTGTCTGTCTTGATTTCCTGATTTTTTTTGTTAAGTCGACTAGGTATTAAAAATTCAACAATCAAATTTGAATAAGGCAATCCAAAGTGAAAACCGAAAAAGACCAGATGGTAATTATTACTCCTTTGTCATAATTACAGGGTTAAATTGCGCTGGAATAACTACTAATGAATAATATATCTCCAAGTTAGTTAAATTATTCTTTTCCATCGAATTACTTATATTACATAATTGTAGGCATACCTATTATTCACCCCAGGGTTAAAAGGGGTGTTCATTTTTAAATGATTTAATATGTATTGGAAAAACTTCGGGTAAACTAGAACATTGCTGCACCATTTTGCGGCCTCTTTCCGTTGCCTCAACTCTTTTCCTGTGGGATTGCATGTTTATTACATGGACTTTATATCTTGTCATGCCATCTTCCGAACCTTGACTAACTGTCTAGGGAAAGGCAATTGCAAGACGCCGCTGCAGGTGCCAGCTGGAAACTCCTTCGTCCGCACCAGGAAACCTTAAACTTTGCCTATACTTATTTATTTATTTATTTATATTTTTCATTTTGGGACAGTAGGAAGTAAAAGTCGCTTTTTATTGGCAATATTTTTGCTGTTGCCTGCTGCCTAACAATTAAACCATTTACAGTTTATAACCATGGCATGCCATTAAATAGAATTAAGACATACCCCTCGGCTCGCGTTTTCTCCACACTTTTGTCCCGCTTTTCCGCCGCTTTCCACCGCCCCTCCCCCTGATTTCCACCGCTTTCCCTGAGTCAGTCAAGCGCAATGCCGAAAACTGAAGTACCAATTCAAAAGAGCTCCGCCATAAATCGCTTATCACGCGACATTAAAACAACAACGGGGCAAAAACACCACGACTACAATGTTGCCGAGTGACTTTGGTCGTTGTTTGGTTGCTTACTGCCCGCAGCAAATGCCAAAAATTGCCGCAAACAAAAACAATACAGCAAAACGCCAGCAAACCGGGCAAAAAAGAATGAAATGGTAACGGCCACAGGGAGTTTTAATGTACTGGCGAAGGGGAAAACCTTGAAAAATGGCAACAGCAGATTAAGCGCATAAAAATGGAACTCTTATGGCGTGGAAAGCGGCGAAAAGTAGAACGGGGGGATGCTGGGAAAATTGGATTTGGGTCCAGGCCGGGAGCCGAAATAAAAATTAAGACGTCATCAAAATGCAATTAAAAAAGTAGGTAAAAATGAAAATAGCCGCAGATTTATTTAAGCCCAAACAACCCAAAAGCCATTAAACGGAATGAACCGGATCCTGTGAGCAGGATCCAGTTGCCGGCAGATGTTTTGCTCTTTTCTAGGAACAATAACAGCAAATAGATTTATTGTTGATGGCATTATTAAATTTTCTTCCCTTTTTTCGCTCGCCCGCTCGTTGTTTTCGCTGTCATAATAAAAAGACCAAAGATGATAGGGGTGGGGGACTGGTATATGTGTGTGTATATGTATTGGAGGTGGAAAAGCCCTGGGTGTTCTGGCATTTGGACACTAAGGTGGCTAACGATGAGCGGCGGTGGCAACAACCATCGCGATGTCAAACCCCTCGACAACATCGCGCCCCAGGCCAAGCCACTCAACTCGGCTCTTAAAAGACCAGAAAATAAAAAAACAAGTAAAACAAAAAATAATAAAAGAGATGCGGAACATTGAAAAAATATGAACAGGAAAATGAGGGCTTTTCCGTCGGCGGGGTGGCCTTGAATATTATCAACTGAAGGCGGAATGCCCTACAATTAAGTTCTCTGCTTTCAGAGGCGTGTTTGTGTGCTCATTAAAAATTGATTCCTTTTTTCACTCTGCAATTAAACGTTAATTAGCTAATAACAAATAATAGTTTACTGCTTAGGGTTGGGGAATACTTGAATAAAGTTCCATGACACTTGCCATCACTTAAGTTGGGACAGTCGCTTCAATATTTTCCAACATAAATTAGTTGTAATATTTTGAAGTGACTAAGATTTTGGTAAAAAATTATAAGGCAGGGTGATAAAAGTGGTTTTGCACTTTTTTAAATTCCATATAAAATAAATAACGAGCTTAAATTAAATTGAATAAGGATACACACATAAATTGTGAATGCCCATATAAGAATATGAAAAAAAAAGTTTTATTCAAATTTTAATTTTTCTTTCCTAACGAAAAAAAATTAAAATAAAAGGTAACGGTGTTGGTAACAACTGTAAACGAAAGAACTAAAGAATTTTGAGAATGTTAATTACAGCGGAAATGCCAGCCATTCGAAAAAAAGGTTGTCCCTACAATATCCTAATTTAAAAAAGAAGTCTTTCAATCAGCCAAAAAAATAAGTTTTTGAAAAGTATAAAAAATTTGGTTGTTTTAGTCAAACATTTTTAAACAGAAGGAAAATGTTTAAACTGTTCTTAAAATTGGTTAAAATGTTTAAGGTTTCTATGCATTTTTTATATTTAAAAATTGTTTGAGGTTCATTAATTTAGGCCTTAATATATTTTTTAAGTATTAAATATTAAAATATTATTTTAATATAAATCATTATTTTTTTTTTATAACATATACATTTATTTAACATCGATCAACCAATTTACGTTGTGCGTAAGTGAAATGGTTAACATGAACAAATATTAAAATATTTTAAAATCTCTAACTTTGATTTCATTGAAGTATCTTAAATTTAAATCCTAAATGAATATAAAACCAAAACGTGACTGCGAGTCGAAAACTATAAAGAAATCACTGCAGGTGCACCACTTTCTTTCATCTTTCCAATGCAAATACATCTATGTTTAAACGCGGGGATTCCCCATAGAATCCCGACTCCTTTCAAATCAAAGACCAATCACGAAGCCATAAAAAGGCGAGGTGAGGACTGAATGAAATCCCCGCTTGTCATTATCAAAGAGCATATAACAGACAAGATAGCAGCCCGAAAGGACGAAAGACAGTAGACAGGCGACAGCAGCGACAATGGCAAAGCCCGATAAGGACCTCTCACACACACGCACAGTGGCAGTCCAAATCCTGGGCAAATCCCAAAGAGAATCTGTTGCAATCACGTCCACCCAAGGAAAAAGAACGTGGAAAAATCCATGTATAAGAAATCCAATTCCTCAGCTCATACGTCCCATTATCTGAATTCTCGTTATTGTGTTAAAGCCAGAAAGTAATATTTAAGCGAAAAAAATAAAAACATATTAATGCAACAAAAAGTTAAAAATGAAATAAGGCACCAGAAAACGCTGTACTCATCTGATCAGAAGCGAATCTCGGCTCTGGTACTCTCTATTACCCCAGAGACATAACTGTAATTACAAGAATACACAACTGCTCCCTTGTTGCAAGTGTGTGTGTGTGTTCCTGGCATATCCTGGCATATCCTTGCGTCTGGCTCGGCGGAAATGCCGCGAGCGGTTAGCTGAGTCGCAGCAAAGGGAAAACGAAAATCCAACGGAAAATCATGAAAATAAAAATAAATTAAAAAACGAAGCATGAAATAAGGAAATTTATCAGCAGGGCAAAACCGAAGCCAAAAGCCAGACGCAGCAGAAATGCACCCCGAGATGGGCGGGAGGCGTGGCAGTCCATGGTGAGGGGAGGGGAGGGGGCGGTGGCAGAGGCGGGGGCGGGGCCAAGCTGCCAGGTGAGCACAATTTAATTTCTCAAGTCGGTCTCCTTCACTCTCGCTCCCTCTAATCAAAAGGATTTTTATCGCCGTGGCAACCTTACCTTAAGCCACCCCACCCCCTCGAAACCCACCAATCCCCAACCCTGGGCCTCGCCATCTTTGACAGCTTCAGCTTTTTATGCAGTGCTTGATAAAGAGGAGAAAACAAAATCTAAGTAAGACTGACGCGACTGAGAGTGATTGACTACGAAATACCCCGAAAAAATCTTAATTTGAACTTTAACAGTTGGGAACTTTTCAGATTCCAATGGGGTGATGATGTTAATGAACACGGCGAAGAGACCCATGAACTGTCAGTGATTGTTATCCGTCAAACTGTCAACGGCTGTCAAACTTGTTACCTTTCGTGGCCTTCAATTCAACCCGATTGTAGGAGTAACACATGACAATCTATTCTACGGCTTTAAACATTTTAGATGGCTAACAACATTTGCATAAGCTACCAAAATTATTTTACTGCTTATTTATACATATTCACTGCCTAAATTCTAATTATTATTCAAATCAGGTAAACACGCATTAAAGTTGATTGTTAATAAACTATAAAAATGATAGTCAATAGATTTATCGTGGCTATTGAATATATAATTCTGGTATAGGTAAGACGTTTTATTATTGAATGAGCGAAGTCCTCTTGTCAACAGACAAGTTTCCATTATAATTTGGTTGGCAAATAAAAAGTTTAAACAATCCTTAAGTGTTCTAGGGGAGTTTTAAACGAAGCTTCAGAAATTGCTTGTCATTTGTCCAGAATACTTGAACAAATGATTTGATAAGCCTAGCTTGGATATACCCCGACACCTGGCGAGTCCTGCAGGGTATCCGCCACGTTGACAGCGGCAAAAGCCTTTTGACAAGGACACGGCAGCAGGAAGGCAGCCTATGGACTCGGTCCTGCCGCCCTGCAACTTGCATGTGGCACGCCAAAAAACAAAAAAAAACAGAAATAGTAAGGAAAACGCAAAGTAAAAATTTCAAAAAAATAGAGACGAAGGCGGTGGCTAAACCACGACAAAACAGGACTGCCTGGTCTGGCCGGAGCTGGCACCTCAACTGACTGAAGACGGAAGACTGAAGTGTGTGTCACAAACATGACAGGCAATGTCGACGTCAAGCTGGCAACTGCCAACTGCTGCCAGCAGCTGCCAGTTTCCATTGCCAGGTTCCACTAGCTCGACCACCTTAGCCTCGGCCCGATCCTCACCTCCATCCGCATCCGCATCCTCCTCATCCTCAGCCAGTTCCAGTTGCAGCAGCAGACCAACTGAGTAAATCATTGGACCAAGCCATGCGTAAGAAGGCGGTTCTTAATTTTCCGTTTCGTACCCTGGCAGAGGATATTTGAATTTTGGCTTTAGCTTGCCTCTCCCACCGGACTAACCCAATTTTGAGTACTTGATAAGACCCGTTTTGGATTGTAGGCCTCACAAATTATCTTGAATGAACGATTTGATTATGGAACTTTTATATTTTAAATCATGCGCGGATCCTCGGGTGGGTTTAGGAGATATATACCCCACTCCACTCGTGTTAAAAAGTGTATACCCCGCCACTATTTCAAACAAATCCATACAACTTTTATAAAATGTTTAGCAGATAGGTATCACTTGTTAGAGCGGAAATCAATAATTATTATCTTTCTGAACGTAAAATAATATTAAAACAGCATAAAGGATTACGCTTCCCTGTGTAAAGGAATATTTACAATGTCTTGAGCCTGATAAAACCATGAGATATTAAATCATAACCCCGTGAATGCCTGGGGCCCTTATGGAAATTGGGAGCTGCCTAAGATCCCCTTTCTCAGCCAGTGTTTCGGTTTTACTTCTTTTTTCACCCCCAGTCAGGACAACTAATTAAATTAGGCAATCCCTTCGACTGCAAAGGGGATTTTGAGGTGAGAATGGGGGAGGGGGAGCTGTGGGTGGGGGCAGAAAACATAAATAAGCCGGGCCAAGTCAATGGCCCCCGCCCCGTGTTTTGACTTCCGCTTTCGTGCCGGAAACCATTTTGGCGTGAACTCATCCCGCTGCACCCCTCCCCGAGCAGCAGCCTCCTCCCCTCCTCATTTGCAGCGCCTTTCGTTTGAATTTTGCATTAGCCCAACCCCGCAGCCGCCCCCGAGCGGGGCGCTAAGTGCAGGCTCGTTTGAAATAAATATGCCGCAAAAGCAAACAAACAATCCGGGGGAGCAGGAGGTGCTGGAGGAGCAGGAGGCGACGCAGCGGCAATCGCAGTCGGAATCGGAATCAAAATCAGAGCAGGAGTCACGGGGCCGGAGGATCCGGGGGGGAGGAACCGCAGAGCAAACAACGCGTTAGGCAAACCGCAGGCCAAACAGAGCCAGGGCTACACTGAGACAAATAAGGGCTCCATAAACTTTCATTAGTGCGTACAAAAATTTAGGGCCCATGTGAGTGAACAACTTGAAATACCAAAACAATTTTGTAGGATATGTAGTAGTTTATAATAAATTTAAGCTTATATTGTATTGATATTTCCATTACCAACAATAAAATTCCGTAAACAATTATGAAATAATAATATTGGCATTGACGTATCATATACCCAATAGGGTTCCGTTCATAAAAATTTGACAAGAAACAAGTACGGTAATGTAAATGTTGTTTAAAACCAGTGAATAGTTCGAATTTGGATGTTTCGTTTGCTTTTTAAGGTAACATTATAATGTTTGATGGCATGAGATTACAAACAAAATCCAATGGGTAATAATGAATTATGTAAAATTATTTTTAGGATAACCACTGTCAACTTCCTTGGTTTCCAGATTTTCCTCATTCCCATTTGTTTCAGTGTTTGCATCAGGAATCATGAGTCGCCTCCAGTAAGCCATTGAATGGCTGCCTCTGATGGCCTCGCTTCCGCCCTCGTGCCCGCCCCGCCCACTCCTTTGGCCAGGACTTCTCCTTCTCATTGTCGTCCGCCAACATTTGCAATTCAATTGGTAAAGCGCCACCTTTCGGCCTGCGCCGGAAATCGCTTACTATGCCGGCGAGAGCAAGAAAGGTTTACCAATACCATAAACCCCATCGTACCGCCCTCAGCCCCTTTCCCCACTCCCGCCCACAATGTCGCGAGCTCCTCGCAATTGCACAATAAAATGGCAACATTGTGGCCAAGCGACGAGAACTAATATCGCACATAAATATATATATGTATGTATTTATATATTCTAAGTGGTTGGCGGGCCGGGGGTCATGGTTCACAGGGGAAGTGGAGGAATACTATGCACTTAGCGGACATCATCACGGTGCCAATGGAGATGGCCTTGGTGCGATAGTAAGGACAATGAACCAAACTATCATATATCCTTTACTATAAAGCAGTGGTCGGCACACACATACCATCACAGTTTGCCTTGCATTAGTGTAAGTGTAAAAAACACGAAGTTGGCGCGCAGCGCTCTGACGCCTGACGTTTCTCTGTTTTGCACTGAAATTCTCTGCCGCAGAAGCAAAAAAACACGCCGAAGCTGAGGAAAAAAAGACCCGAAGACTCATGCCGAAGTCATACGAACATCTACGTTATACGTGAGCGAGCAGAGGATGGGCAGAACACTATCCTATGCTCACTAGATAGGCCGCTGCCGACCACTGCTATAAAGTAAGGCTCATAAGCCTTGAAAATAATTTTTAGCTTGATATAATATTAACCTATCAAAATAAGAGAGTCCGAGTTTTTGTATTCCTTTTCACTTAGAAGTATTAAAATCATTTCATGTCATGTTTCCACCAGCTGTTAGTTGTAGGTAATTACAAAAGACATATTTTCATTTCACCAAATTATATTGCAGAGGAGAGTATGGAATAGTCTCCCAATATCCTGAAACAGTCTGTGTCCCCGAACCAATTCCGTGTTGTTTGCACAACAACCGCTCACGCACTCATCGCTAATGGTCCATCATTACGGCAATCAGCTGCTGGGCAAAAATGCAAGTCAATTAAGTATCAAATGGTTCGGCTTGGGGCTCTCAGAAGGCCATCAGTGCAAACAATCGCAGTGGAAAAGCATTTCGAGTATCTCCTGCATAAATCGAGGGCAAATTGAGCCAATTTCTGTATAAATACTACGCACTAACGAGATGAGAGATGAGCACGGACCGAAGAAGAAAGAAAGGAGATGGCTGCGACGAAAGGGGCACATTACCAGCCAAACTGCCATAAAAATGTGTATTAAAATGGGTAAAAACATTTATTTGCATAAAGTCAACCAGTCGGAGTTGGCTTTGGCCGGGAATGAGACAGCAATTGACTGGGAGCGAGATGGAAGTGGGTTGCGAAAACTATTTCAAGTGGCAAAGTTTTAGCTGCGTACACTTTTAGCCCGGCGCTGAGCCCTCGAGTGTGCACTTGAGTCACGCATAAGTTGCAGCAAGCAGGTCGGAGAAAGTGGGGCTGCAGAGCCAGGATCTGGGCTCAACTGAACTCAGCTGAGCTGAGTAAATTGCAAGTTAAGCCAAAAGGACACGCACACACGGAAGGACAAATACGCACTCGCACACACAACACAAACACCATGCCAGGATGTCAGGGATGCAGGACGAGCGATTTTTAATCAATTGACATTAATACGATAAGGAAACAACGGAGCACTCTGCGCGGTTTGCTTAAAGTTGGTTCTTTTTCCCCTTAGGTTTGATTAAAATTCCGGTGACCGACTTAATAGCTAGACTTGGAAAGATTTATAAAATAAAATTAATTTAAAGCAGCGGTCGGCTCGGTCGCTGCCGCACCACGAACAGTGTACAACAGCGGTAGGCATTCAACTTCTTGCGTTGGTAGAAAGGCATACTCCGCAAAAACTAACTTATATTTATATCTAATTAAGTTCCTTGGTAATTTGTATATTATATAGTTTAGACTTTTATAGGACAGTTAAACCAAGACACTAGCTATAGGTACAATAAACAACTGGTTTAATTTTATAAAATAATGTTAGACTTCTTATCCCTTAAAACCATTTCAGTTCACAACTAAAATCTGATATGGTAATACACTTTTTTTTTTAATTTTCTAATCTCTATAAAATCTATAAACTTACTATACTATTATGACACACTTAAAAGGGCCCTTATTTTAACTACTTGAAATATCTACTGGAACCAGATACTTCAATAATGGTCGAAATATTTTGTCATTGCAGCCCTGGTTAATGTTTGTGAACGAAGTGCATACTTCAAATGTTTCATATCATAGCCGAGAGAAGTCAAGGAGTCAGCCAAGGCAAATGCCAACCCAGAGCTTGGGCAAACTATTCATCGGGCAAGCCGAAAATGAAATGGCATTGCGGCAATGCCCGCAAAACGAAAATACACGCAATCAATTCTGTTTACCCCCGGAGCCCTCCGATACGTGTGTATCCTACGATGTGCTATATGTAGAGATCGAGGGTGGCTTACACTCAGTCAAAAAAATTTGGCATGAGCTCAGGTTTTTTTACCAAAATAATTTTTTAGACATATAAGTTTCAGAATATATAAGAGGGGTCAGCTTTAAAAAAACGTATAACAAATAAACAAAAAAGAATGATGTCGAAATTAACTTCCAGCTATAGCATTTCCATATAGTACACCTGTTATAAAGATGGATTTCAGAAACAACTGAAGTTAAATTGCCAACATACAACTTTCCCTGTCAAAATATGCAAAGTATTTGTTTTCAGTGCACTTTGACTACAAGTCGAAGTAGTCGATGAGGTGGTTTTCGAAGGCCAACGGCGATTAACTCAAGTCAAACAGTGAGTGATTGTTTTGCAGGGCCAAGTCTGCTCCTGATTACGCCATTGCATTTGTTATCACAGACACGCAGACTGTTGGACGGGGATGAGGACATGGATGGGGCACGAGTAACTGGCAACTGGGATCTGGGATCTGGGATCTGGGACCTGGAAGAAGGGGATAAAGAATCCTTCGCTGTGGTGGCAGCAGCAGCCATCCACGCAGAAACGCGTCAACATCGTTGAAAGGATTTCCGCGGCATTCGTACGGATAAAAATAAATTCAGAAATTGCTACCGTTTCGCTCCACCATCGACAAGGACAACTTTCCCTCAAGTGTCGGCGGTGAAGATGTTTCCATCCCTCCATCGCTTTTCCAGGACACCCACCCACTTAATACCAACTCGTTGGCTTGCTCGACGATTCGATTTGCGTCGCTTTAACTTTACTCTCGATTGGGATTCCGCCTTTTATTTTTAGCCAAGCCGGAGATTCGACGCAACCAAATTGCTTTTGAAAAGCATTTTCCCCAGCTAATCCAGTCCATAAAAAGGCTTTAAGCCTGTACTTACATCAGCCGGAGGGGATGGCACCCCTTATATAACAGCCAACCATCCATCAAGGCATCATCCTGGAGCAAAACTAAAAACGAATAATTAACATCAATTAGTTGCCATGCGAAATGTTGTGTCAATCAAGCTAAAATCCAGTGCTACTCTAATGACTTAATTTGCACCACGTCAGAAGCCAAAAAACCGTTTCAGCAAGTCTTGAAACTATAGATACCCTCGCAGGTGATCATAAAGTTTAAAAAAGTGCTGTTTTATTACTGCTGCATCAAGAAAAGGTATAGTAACGTACTTAAGAACTTTCTAAATGGCTTGTTAAGTCTTGGCATTACTTTTATTTGGAAACGAAAAATAAATGAATTTTAAAGGACCCTATAAACTGAAGGTATCCATTTTCCAGAACGCCTAAATAGCGCAAAACAAATGAAAATTTTGTGGGCCATCTATTAGCGCTTGGACCGTTGTAATTATGACCCATGTTATGTGTGTTCAGCGGAGAAAGCCGAAAGTTTGCAAAAGAGCTAAGAGTTCTACCCCCCACTTCCCATTTCCCACTTACAACTAACCGAAGATGTGTCTATGATAAATCGACTGGGGCGAGGCTGTACCATAATGAGGGAGTCGTGACAGGGGTCAGGGTCGGGGTCGGATTCGCTTTTCGGATTTCGAGTGTACCTTTTACATTAATCATGGCATACTTATGAGCGTCAAGTGTAATTGAAAGCCATTGCAAAACTTGCTCCGGCCCAGCTTCTTTCCTTCCGCTAATGGCCCAACATTTTTGTTATGGATTTATGACACTTATTCCCGATATTTTTCCTACCCCCTAGGATTTTCATTTGTTGCTCTATTGGTTTTGTGGCGAGTGTTCGATTGCTTGGGCGTGAGAAGTGACAGATGAAGAAAACATAATTAAGACGGCAACTGGTCTTTGCCCACAATTCGCCGCAACTATTCCGCGAAATGTATGTATATACATATATGGGTATATATGCGGGCAAACAGCTTTGCGGTTTCATAATTAATGTCTATTTGCTGTGATAAGTAACTGATGTTTAGATATGGTTATACACTTCAGTCAGATATTAATTTGACAAAGAAAATCATATATGTTCGAAGGTGTCACACTAGAGCTTGAAATCACTGTTAAATTTCGATTTAGGTGTCTAAAAGTATGCAACAATATATTTTTAACTAAGTAGTACAATGAAATCTTTCAGGAAGACGACCATACTTTATTCACTGCATACTTTGATTTTAAAAAGTTAATTGCCTCTTTTAATTTACTAAAATAATTTAATATTCAACTAATCAAAAAGTATATAAACCGAAGTGTGACTTTTTCCTCGAGGAAAAGGCAAGTACAATTATTGAAGTCTCTTTTATAAAGAAATTAATACTCAACTAATCAAAAAATGTATTAAAATCGATGTGAGACTTTTTTCTTCGGCAAAGGCAAGTGCAATTTTTGATGTCGCCCTTTTAAGAAAATTCTTGATTTCCATATATGGGTTTATTTTCACCCTATCTTACCTGTGGGCCTATCAATTAGCATGCTAAGGAACTTGCAAAAACCCACTTAGTTTGCTCAATCAACTCGCTTTCTATAAATGTTTATTTTAGTTCGGGTTTTAGGCCTTTTAGGCTCACCTTTGATCATTTCTAGTTGGGCAAATTAAAATAAAAACCGCATTTCCATTAAATTTGCCCCGCGTGCAACTGTAATCGTGTGTGTGCGGGTGTGCGGGTGTGGTGGTGCGGCTTCTGTGGCCAGGACCTTTGATTGACAGGAACAAGTTGCATAATTGCGTGCCAGACATGCTCCATGCAGTATTCACCGAATTCTAAGCGACAGTCTCTTTAAAATGGACTTATTGTCCACGGTTTCGCCAAAGGCCCATCGCATACTTTACGGCGCTTTAAAAGCTGCAGCCCACAAGTGGGTGGAACGGAAAACTTTTTCAAATTGCAAAATACGCTCACAGTTAATAAAAGTTTATGCGTAGAATTTGTCCGTAAACCTGCCCTCAACTCCAGATATAATGAAATTTTTCGCTATCCCCTATTAAGTTACAGTAGACACTGTTTAAGGCGAATCCCAAAATAATATTTGTAAATATTTTTATAAGTTCCTTAAAAGCACTTAAAGAAATTAACTTCTTTAAGATACTTTCTTTGTAAGGTTCTATATTTGAGCATGAAGAAGTACGAAGTACAATATTTCAAAGATATTCATCACCCTAACAAAAATTTGGATGTGGGAGGCCTATTTTCAAAGCAAAAACTTCTTGAAAGAAAATTCAATTTCACTGAAGTTCGACACACCTCTTTGGTATCCAGTTTCAGCTTAGTGACGCCGGACTGTGCCTACATACACATATACATTTGAATACATAGATTTATATGCCATTGCCAACATAATTTGCCAAAGCTTGTGCTACTTTTCCCCAGCTTTCTGCGATTTTTCCTGTTTTTTTAGCCGCCCTGCGTCGCCGTCTTCTGTTTAGCATAAAGGACAAAAGGCAACAACAAAGGGAGCGGCAAACTGTGAACAAGTCTAATATCTTTTTAAATCATAAGTTGGCTTATATACTCCCGATGCCAGGGCTAAAACCAGACTCCAGGGGCGGAGTGTGGAGGGGTTGAACTTCTTCCCTCGTCCGTTTTTGGCGTTTGAATAATTGTTTGACATTTTGAATAATTTAATTCGGCGACTGTTTTTAAGTGTTGCTCGAGTGGAAATGAAATTGAAACGAGATTTAGTTAAAAACCATCCTGAGTAGCTCCCGCCACTCAGCTCGAACTTCCCCGAAGGGTAGCAAGTTCAAGATTGTAGCTCTGGGAATTCCGGGGCGAGATGATGACTACGGAGACAGGAACAGAGACGGACGATGACGCGCCTTTCATTTTCATTTGTGTGCAGCAGGAAAAGCGATGACAAGCATGGCGACGGAAAATGGGGGCGGCAGCGTTCGAGGGGGCGTGGCGTGACTGGGCCAAACAAAATGCTCGCTAATCGAGCAATTAAACACGTTCCGTAATTGGCACTCAGGCCAAATGCGCTGCAGGAAACAGGTGCGTATTCAGGGCAGGACATGAAGGATGGAGGCATTTGTCAGGAGCTGAAATTTTCAACTGGGAAAGAGCACAGTCATCCGGCACCATTGCAAGTTGTAATTAAAACTTGTTCTTTATTCGCCGCGTTGTCACAACAACTGAAAAGCAATGATGACACTTCCCGAAATCACTCGGGTGGGTAAGTGTCTTGTGCTCAAACATCCAATGTATTAAAATGGGTTTTAAATGGTGCCTTTTGCAATGAATAGAGAATAACTTTACTCTCTTCTCATAAATAAAAACATATTTTGTGTAAGTAACTTATCACACTTAAATATAAATTATACAAAAGATGTAAAGGCTGAAGTACAAAAACATATTGCATCTAGGTAGATATATACAATTTCTAAAGTCTTAAAATAATAGACATGGATAAATACAACCCTTTGGTATTCTAGCAATTTAGCAGTAAGAACTAAGTGAAGCCAAGTAAGATAATAAATAATGTATACCTCACAGAAATACAATCAAGAAGCAATCAAATAGAAATCAGTAAACTATCGTCCCGTAAGGCAATCAAGTCCTTATAGCAGCAGTATTTTCTTTTCTGGATTTTTCCGTTAGTTAATCCAAACTTAGTCAAATTT
Source organism: Drosophila subpulchrella (assembly GCF_014743375.2). Classification (NCBI taxonomy): domain Eukaryota; kingdom Metazoa; phylum Arthropoda; class Insecta; order Diptera; family Drosophilidae; genus Drosophila; species Drosophila subpulchrella. The sequence goes on from NC_050610.1 coordinate 2,083,539, forward strand.
GTCTGGTCTAATACATTAGTACAGAACACCGATTTGTGTAATTATACAAAGATATTAGTCTACTACCCAATTTGCAACTATTTTCCTTACCAGACAGATAAACAATTAGATCATTATTAATGACTTTTAGTTTGATAAAGTTGTAGAAGGGTTGCAACAGTTCTCATTAGTTTTTAATCAATATCACCTTGAAACAAATTTCTGATAATGAATATTAAGGTATACACTTAAGTCTTGTACTACTTAATATTTTGATCGTTTTTTTATTATATTAAAATTACAAAATACATTTAAAGACATAACAACCATTTTTTATAGTAGTTTTTTAAATTTATTTTTTGTGCTTTTACTAATATGGTTAAAATCGCCCGAGACCAGCGGACAACCAAATGAGTATCCAAATCCCCTTCCCAGCACCAACGCCAATTCATGGGTAAGCACATTAGTCTGGGCCAAGCCAACGCCCCCCAATTAGCCATCGGGCCATTGCCACCTGCAACTGGATTCCGACAAAGGAAAACACAGAGGGGAAAAACTAAAACAGTTTAAGTGTCACTTTTATGGCATTGGCCGAACTGAAGGCAACTGTGATAATTGCCACCTTTAAGGGCGGGCAGAGCCAATCTAGCCGGGCTTACAGTTCGGTATTAATATAAATAAAGCAGCCGGGGCTCACGGCCAAATGCTAACCAATTAAGCGACTAAGACTGAGGCTAAGGTGCTTATTAATTCGTTGCTGTTTTCAGCATTTTAATTTCTTAATTTGCCAGCCACCTTGAGCATGAGGACAAAGCAAAGCAGAGCCAAGAAAACAACATATTTAGCCCGGCTCTTTCTTGTCCCAGGCCAATTGTGTGTGAGCCTTAAATGGATGTCCTGCCCCCTGCCTTCCCTGCCTTCCCTCCTTCCCCCAATCCAGCGAGTCCCCCAATGTTTCTGGCTTCGCCATTTTCCAACTGTCGCACATTTGACTAATGCACAACAAAAGTGGAGTGTTACAGGATATGCATAATACATCGGGTACACTTGTAAGTGAGACAATAATAGAAAAGAAAAAGCGCTTCCCCGCACACACACACACACGTATAGCCGTGGAAATGGAGCCGGGCTGGAAAAAAGGAAATCGCAGAAGGAAAGCTGCAAAAAGGATGACAATACAAACTGGCGCCACTTGCCTTGCACGCAGCCGCTAGGCCAACAATTTTTTAGAAGGACGACGACTAGGACGACGCTGACAGTATGCCGCACGTCTCCTCGCTCAGATAATGTACGATGGGCACAAGAGAATACCGTACACATGGAAAAAGTGTCCATTTGTATTTCTTAGAACCATCAATTATTTTTCGTAGTATAACAAGTTATCTTATAAGCAAATTGTAAATCTCTAAAGGCATTAAGGCCTTATGACACTTGCTGCATTTATGACTAGCTGACTTAATCTAATTTAAAAAGTTTAATTAATAAGTTGGTAACATGTTGTTGAGCTGTAGACCCTCTTTTCCCTAGGCTTTTTGAAACTTTAAATAAATCCAGTCAGTTGGCCAACAATCAAGCTACAAGAAAATATTTGCTTAGTTTTAAAAGCAACCAGTAAAAATCCCTAAATATAGTAGTTCCTAATTACTAACTTATAAACACGAAACAAAAATGGTAAGCATTAAACAAAATTTTGAGCTATTCAGTCGGATATATGTCTCCAAAGCGTTGTTGTTAAATCAAATTTATAAAATGTAGACTGTGACACTCAAGCATTTTTGTGTTCAGTGCTTGGAAATCCGTCCAAGTCGAATACGGGCAAAGAACAAAGGCGGAATCGTGGCAGCTTTAAGCCCGGCCAGACCTGACCTGACCTGGCTATGGCGCGGCTCTGGCCCAGTCATCATCATCATCTCCTCCATGGCACGCACATCATTTTTTATGCAAAGGCGCAAGTGGAGCGAGCTGGAAAGAGATGGACAAAAGGCCAGACTGGCACAGAGAGAGGGGAGCTGCGTGGATGAGACAACGGTGACCTATATCCGCAGGATGCACACTTAATAAGCGCACTGCACATTGACCTTAGCCACCTGCAAAGCTAATTAAAGCCGTATCGTGGTCTACAATTCAGAATGGTTCTAAGACACCTGACAGTCTTATGAGTGCCTAATCTTATGAAACCAAATAGAGGCTTTGCCTTTTAAATAATAAATTCGCCATTGTCAAATCAGTTTCAAAATCAGAGAATAATGCACAGATGTGTGGTCTCAAAACTCACTATCACTATCACAATTAATCTTACCACAATCCGATGAGTAGAATCCTGATAACCGACCATTTAATAAGTACAATTATGAAAATGTTTGAGATGATAAATTACTCTGTCGACCCATTTTCACAACATCTGAAAATAAACTTCATGTGACAAGCAGCTGGATTCGACAATCAGGTTAATGGCTTTCAAATACAGATTCCCAACTAATTTATGTATCCGAAACCAACTTTATGTACATGCCAATTTGCATCTGCTTGAATATAAATTGGTAAATAACGAGGTATAGCATTTTTTATTTGACTCCCCCTAGATTCATTTAATTCATCTTTCTTCATTATGGCGAATGGCTTGTTAATGGCTGGGCAAATGCATTACTCCATCTGCGATATAATGTGGAATGACGTTTTTTCGCATCGAAAAGCATTTCTGCACTGCTGTTCAAACGTAATAACTCTCGCCTGCCAGAAATATTTCGAAATTTCTTTAATTGACTGTGACAGAAAAGTTGAAATGCAGATTAGTGCTGGCGAATACAGGACTTTAATTGAATTTGTGGAGCAACAATTCGTTCTTGGTCGTTAACTCGATTACGGCGGTATGTTAAAGTAAAACCAGAAAATAGATTTGTTACGATTTATTTGAGCTGACAGTTAGTCCTTCTAAGCGCATTCCCATGCAATTTTGGTGTGATTGATCATAGATATGTATTTTTAATAGCTCAACAGCTAAGTAAAAGGTCAGGATATTAAAAAAAAAATTATGAAAATTAAAAGCGAAATAATGACAATCAAAACGCACTTCGAATGCCTAAATAATTCATTAAAATAAGATTAAAAATGGGAAAGACGGTACCATTTACATAGTTTAAAGCAAAATAATAACGATCTAAGATTCTTCAATCAAATAATGTTTCAAAAACACTTCGAGTGCCCAAATAATTTAATAAAAAGATTAGAAACGGGAAAGACGGTACTTAGTTGAAAGCGAAATAATGACAATCTAAGATTCTTTAATCAAATAATATTTCGAAAAACACTTCGAATGCCTAAATAGTTTATTAAAAATGTATTAAAAATGCGAAAAAAACAATAAAATAAAAACATCCCTTGCAGTTCCTCATCAGCGATAGCAGGCATACATATAATTTGTCCCAAAGAATCCATTGTGGCTCCCTTAAATTTGCATATAAACGGCTTTCGTCGTAATATCAACGGCGGCCGATCACATTAGGGAGTGTGTGAAAGGCACGTAATTCGATCGAAGGAATGTAATACAATGAAGCGCAGTCAAACACGCTTTCCTCTGTTGCTCCTCCAGTTCTTACCTCAATCACAAGCCCCGTTTAGTTGGGAGTCGAGGCTTGGAGGCCTAAGCCCAAAAAGCGAAGCCAAGTGCGGTAAATGTCTCTTGTCAGGAAGGAGCAATAGCAATGCAAAAGGTACGCCAAAGTTATGTGACTATAGCTACCCATTTCAGAAGCCCCACCCCTTCGTACTCCTCCGAGTTCCACAACGGCGTTCACTTGTCAGGCAGGTAGACCCTGGAAAAATGCAAATATTTGTAAAATATATGCGTGTAAAAATTGTTGTGCTCCATTATCCTTTTAACTGAATATGTAGGGGACTGCACAAAAACACTCACATAGCAGGACACTTGCTTAGATGTGTTTTTAAACCACTGGATACCCAGTATATACAGATTATATATATTCACTTACTTTTCTTTAATGGGAAGGGATTATATCTTATTCATTTTTGAAAATATTCTAATACTTAAATCTAAGGAAAATGTTTTTAACACAACAATTTCCGTCACTACAGTTATAGAATATAGTAAATGGGCTTTAAAAATTAGAAGTTTGTTACCATGTTTTCTAAAATATCAAAATCAGAATAATTACAAATTTTAATAGATTAGAAGATACATTTCTCCAATAAGCAATATTTTATTGATCCTTTCTCCGTAATATTTTTTTAACACACTTCTCCTGCTTAATACCCAGGGTATAAATATACACACATGGCAAGCAAATACCAAGAGCCAAACAGCAGCAATAGCTAAGCAAGCAGATAACAACTTGAAGGGGTTTTCCCACCCCAAACCACCCCCAGGAACTCCCAACCCTTCGGTTGTTTGGTTTTTTGTGTTGTCAATGCGTGTGCAATTTGCTTGTCGAAAGGGAAAAGCTGGGAGGGGGGGATGACGAGCACAGGTTTGTTGGCTCCATCTAGTTAAAGTGGCTTGTCAAAGCAAACATCACAACAACGAATAATAATAAAACGAAAACGGCTAAGAGGACCGAAGAAAAGGCAGTCGAATTATGGGCCACCCACCACTGGAGAACCTTTAAACGCTTTCCTGGGTAGTAAGCCATTTTGCTCCGACTTAAATATTTATTCCCGATCGGTTGGCCACTAGATTACTCCTGCACGCGCAATCAATTGGAGTTATTGCATAATTTCGGCATTTGATGGAGTACGAAAGTCATTTCGGTTTGATTTAATACTCCCCACAAACATAGGAAACTCGGTGGGCGGAGGGAAAGACAGTTATACGCCTGGTCGCATAATGTGTCACATTTCATTTGTTACGCTCTGCCGACCGTGATCCCAAATACGACAATGCACCTTGGGCCAGAAAGGAGCTAAATCTTCATAGAGAAATCGAAATTTAAATATAGTTTGAGTAAATATAAATTCTGAACTCTTAAAATGTACTCTTTGTTTTTTTTTTATTGGTATTAAAGAAAATATATGATTATTATGTGAGACCCAAATGCCACAAAAATATAAGAAATATAACATTTTAAAAAGCACTTTGGTGTGAGATAATGACTATTATTTCCCAAAGGTATAAGTACTTCCTATTCAATATTTTCGGTATAACACTTAAATAGATACATTTAAAAAAAAAATCGCAAGATACAATTTAAATGGAAAATAAATGCTTTTATATTAAGGGTTTGTTCTAAATGTTTTTAACCAATATTTTTATGTGTTAAATGTTTACGGTTTTAATAATATCTAAATGTATTTGATATAACGTTTTGATTAGATAAGAGTCAATACAACTATTTACTTGTTGACATACGTATATCTTTCCTGCACTAGAACTTTTTAAAAATAAAGGGAATTTCCAAATGTAACAGGTCATTACTCTCGACGCAGTTAGTTAAAAACCTATATCCGAAATCAATCACTTTTGATGATACAAGGAAAATTAATTCCTCGTCACACTGTCCTCTGTGTGACTGTGCATATGAATGCCGGCACATTTCCATCGAGCTTTCGAAGTGAGGATTTCCAACCCGAACTCACACAAGCCTGGCCAAAATCCCACCGATTGCAGCAGCCACCTCGGCGTCTCGTTTACAACAAATGCAAGCTACACAGACACACACGTATTTATATACATTCAGAGAAAGAGACGCCAAAGTCGAGCAGTACATCATCATCATATATCGTATTGTATATTGTAGGAACTACATGCAGCAGAAACATCGCAGCGACATATGTAGATGTTTGTGTGAGCAGGGATGTATTTGCTCTATTGGAGCGGCATCAGAGTAGGTTTTTCATATATTCGTTTGTTTGTGGGTGTTCCCCGATGATCCCCGTTCGCCCATCCGTTTGACAGTAGTCAATCAGATGCTGCGATTGCCAGTCGTCGTCATAGTCGACATCGATGTCGCGAATGATTTATGAGTCGCTTGCTACGGCTCCTATTCCCCGGAATCCCCGTTCCCTTAGTGGCTGATAAAATGGAACTGTCACACACTTGGCCCCATTGTCACGGAGCAATCCCAGTAATTTCTTTAACTGTCACGGCTTGAGATCTAAGCCGAGATCAGCTTTCCATGACTCGGAACACTGGGAAACCAGGAACGGGAACATAATATCATATCATCTATATAGGTACATAACTTTTGATTTTGCTTGTAAATATTTCAAACGTTAGTTATTAAATATTAACCTTTATACCAGACTGCCTGTTTTTGAAATCTTAAAGGATGTTTTAGGGGTCAAGTGCTCAAGTACTCATCCAACTTCATTGCCTATTTAAAATTTAATAACATTTAACTCACATCAAATGCTAATTTTATTATCTTCAAATCGTAAATAGCACAATGAAAAGCACTCAAAGTGCAGTGACGGATAAAATCTAAACAAATAATTGAAACCGCATGATTTCCAATTAAGTTTCACGTGCTTCGTGTAATTGCAAGCTCACTTTTCTAACCCTGCGACAGCCTCCTGACCCCCAATCACCCCCAATCGGACCTTTTCGGTGACCTCCCCAAAAAGGTAACCGCCAACTCATTCCGGACAGAGGAAGCGCGTGCACTCGTCATATTAGCCATTCATTGAGTGCGTTTATAGCGCGCTTTTGTGCGCTTCCTCTACACACAAACACAAAGGACTTTCACACACATGGGCAGGGAAAAAGAACTTTTGCATTCAAAGGAAAAGGTCCTTTGGCAGATTTACTGATTGATAGCTATTAATTTATTTGTTGAGTTGCGTTGCCCAGTGAAAGCCAGAAAAATTGCTGGATCGGGGTGTTTGGGGCAGGAACTTGCCGCAAAATAGTCGAATTAATAAAGATTTAGATATTGTGAGCCTGAATTCATTGTTGGCTCCGCTTCTCCCGTGCTGAATATGTTTCCATTGAATTCACTCACAATGGCCTAATGTGAAACAGCAGAGATCTGTTATGGCATATCATAAGGAATAAACATAATTGATGTGGCACATACTGTGTGCGGAATATATCCTGCTCTTAATGCTGTCCGATTGATTGCCTTATTATCGGAAGAAGTACTTGAATTAGTTGTTCTAGTAATAAAGATAAGGATAAATATGAACATAATATATCAGTTGATTAAAGTTAAATTTTATTTCGATGTATTCAGAAAGATAAATCGCATTTATCTGATTTACTGTATGTAACATATTTCGTTTAAAGGAACAGCTCATATATATTTATCCTAATTGAATTGCAAATGTTTAATCAAATATTTATCCAAATTTTAGTGTAAACATACATTCCATCTCTCTTAATAAATTGGTAATGAATATCCAATTAGTATTTATCAATAGCTCAAGCTACCTTAACTATTTTCCTGTGAGCTTTATAAATCTAAGAAAATGCTAACTAATGTAATGTATGTAACATATTTCGTTTAGAGGAACAGCTCATATATATTTATCCTAATTGAATAGCAAATGTTTAATCAAATATTTATCCAAATTTTAGTGTAAACATACATTCCATCTCTCTTAATAAATTGGTAATGGATATCCAATTAGTATTTATCAATAGCTCAAGCTACCTTAACTATTTTCCTGTGAGCTATATAAATCTAAGAAAATGCTAACTAATTATTATTATTAAACTGTTCTAATCCTTTAATTTACTTAAATTTCCAATGCTACCTAAACTAAATCTGTAACATGGACTTATATTGCAGAAACATAAAGCACTGGGCATTAATAATGTATACCAAAAATCAACTAATCAAATTTATCACTTTAATCTGCAAGGGGCCACTCGCTCCGATGACTTTCCATCACAGTTCGAATGTCCTTCGACTGGCTTAAAGCAACACCTTTAAAGCCCCACCAGGCCATCAGCCTGATGAGGGCGAAAGTTGGCTAATTACAGCTTGGCATGTGGCTTATGACATTAAAATCTATGGCTACACGTCTGTGTGTTTTTAGGGGGCGTGGCCCCAGCGCCCACTGGCGCACAATCCGTTCGATGTTGAAAACGAAAAGTTCAAATTATTTCACGTGAAATTAAAAATTATATTCCGCCTGGCGGGCAGATTCAAACTTTTCCGCATAATGAAAATTTCTGCTGAGCAGGGAAAATGAAAGGAAAATCATAAATTTCACAACTGATCAGGGAAATCAATTTAAGGAGGGGTGGGCGTAAGCTTCCCAAAAAGCCACAGCCAGGAGGTTTTGAGGGAAGGACCTCCGAGGCCATCGTGACTTTCTGTGAGGCGTGTTTCCCACGCTATTTGGGTTTGTCCCCTCATATGATTCCCTGATCCAAATAGCTGGGTGGGAGTGGGCCCGTGTGTATGTGTGCAGTCATAGATAATCAAATTTGGCACTAATTCACAGCAGACACGCAAAGCATAAATAAACTTGCCGTAGTCTGTCTCCATCATCGCTTTTGTCGATTTTCCGTTCGTTTTTTAAGCTGTTTTTCAACCGCAAGCCAACATTGGCACAAAAATAGTTGCGACACTTTCTGACGGCCTGACATTCAGATACCCTAGTTGGCCTTAGGTATTTTTGGCTTTTTGCGAGCGGGGACATGCAAATGATAAATCAGTGGCTTATTCTATCTAATTAAATGGCTTTGGGCTGTGATAAGGATAAATAGTACTCGATAGTCACAAAAGGCAGGTAGTTTTTTTGTTAAATGAAGCGTGGAATCCGATTAAAAAGTTAATAAATCATCATCACAATTTATTAAGATATGCTTATTTACTTTAAATAATATATAACATAACCAAAAATGATTCATAAATATTTAAACTGTTAATACTTAAACTATAAAATTAAATAGAATCTTGTTATCAATAAAGATATGACCATTTCCGATGGACCATTAAATGTGATAGTAGTATCTCCACCCTCCTTCCTTGACAATATTATTTACCCCGCCCTTAACGTCTTTTCCCCTGATTTTCCACCCACATCATCCACAGCCTTGTCGAGCAACCTCTGTCATTGCCCTCACTTCTGCATGCCGAAAACACAAATAGAGAGTTGACTAAAAAAATAATAGCGAAAACCCGGCGACAGCTAACTTCAACAGCACACCATGGGCGAGCCAAGCCGAAACAAATTGAAAATGGGTGAACAAAGCCACGCAGATATGGGAACGAGGGGACGAAATAAAATTGGTGCCATGTCTATGGCTATGGCTCATTTAAAAGTGCATGCTAAAGTTGCCACAAGCCCGACAACGTGGCGTATGAGTAACATACTCCAAATGGAGAACGGAAAACTGCAGAATTATGCGCAAAAGCCAAAAGCATAACAATAATTTGCTGGCAGCGCATAAAAAACATAACTCCAGTGGGGGGATGGGGTGTGTCGTCGTTAGCCATACACGCTTTTTTCAACCCTCCTCTGGGCCAACCTGTCATTTTGGTTTATTGACTTTGGCGAATAGTTGTCGGCTCAGGTAATAACATCAATGCAGTTGCCATTTTTTCAGCGCCCACCCCCTTAACTATCCGCCCATTTCACCCATTTGAACCGCAGAAACTTATAATCCTTCGCCAACTTTTTTCTACGCTGCCCTGTCGATGGGCATTGCATTTTATTAGCAACTATTACACGACGTACCCAAAGGAAAAGCCGGGGATTTGAAGGAGGGTCGGCGACAGGCCACAACGGACCACATAAAGCCAAGAATTATTATAATGTGATTATTATTATGATTATGCGATCGTTATCGTAAACAATTTTCAATGCTCCGCATGTGCTTCGACTACAGTTTCCCTCCTTCCTCGCCACTTCCGCCTGCTTATGGAAATCCGCTTTGGCTTTTCGCTCTTTTTCAGCGCTTTCTTTCTTTCGGTTCGAAGGGACCTCGTTTACGACAAAAACATGAAAATGTAACTATCGGCCAGCGAAATTATCACATACTAAGTCAGCTACTTAGAACATTTTGTTCTATGCAGCAGTTCATAAAGCAAAATGCAAAATGAGCAAAGAAAAGTCATCATAATTTTGCCAAGGAGCTTAAGGAACGGAATATACATATATAAAAGATGGCCAGGAAGAAACAAAGTATGCAAATGCAAATTAGATGAAAACGAGACAAAGAAATGCGGTTGGCTAAGTCTGGAGAAGTTTTCTATGCGGTTTGGTGAGCACTCAGACTGTAATGAAAAGTCGTGGGACGCAATTGAGTGGGGAAGATGTTTTTTGGTAAGCGGGATGGTTAAAAAACATAATTTAAAAATCATAAGGGAATGGATTTTTCGTTTTATTTCCCATTATTACAAATACGATCATTAATTATTACTTATTTAAAACTACAAAAATCCATGGGCACAATAATGCTTATGTAGAAATGTAATGCTTAAAAAAATGTTAGGTGATACAAGCTTTATTTAAACAATCTATTTACTCTACACTCCAATTAAAAGAAAATACAATTTAGATTTTGTAGTTGTACCATTTGTTGTTTCATCATCCTAGCCACCAATATAGCTGTCAATATTTATTTAAACTAAATTGTTTCATATTGTTTGCGATTCAACACTCTCGTTTAACAAATAGGCCATCAAATTAGGATTTATATAGAGGATGAGCTTTATATGCCTTCCAAATTTGACTTTAATTCCAAAATAGCAACCGAAACAATTGTCATGAAAATGATTCAATTGGAATTTGTCTCCTTGCTCTAATTAGAGTTGAGCAAAATTGATATTTTAGTTTTTGGCCTAATTAGTGGCCGGCACTGACAACTGAAATGAACTGCTAATTAAGGCTAATAACCTAATAAGCGAGTTATCAGCCATAGATTCATTACCGTCCGCATTTAGTTGTATTCCATAGTTGCGGAAATCATTATTCAAACTATTGCAAAGCTATTAAAACTGTTCAATTCGGTATAAAATAATTAATAAATTCTGTTGAATTATTTAACTACACAGCGAATTTGGTTGAAATGTCTGATTTGCTGGATTTTTTCTTTTTCATATATTCTGTATTTATTTTTGCATTTTTAAGTGACTTATAAATTAGTTTCCCGACTAAATTGCTTCTTTTAATCGTTTTTAAAATATTTTCCACAGCATTAAATAATAAGTTATATTCATGTCATATCCTTTATGGTAAGCTTGTTGGCTGATATATCCAATTGGACTGTGCCAATTTAGAGCAGCAAGAAGATGCAAAACAGTCAGAACTGTAAAACAATTAGACAAATATTAATGATCTCTCTAAACTGCTTTGCTTTAATTTATTTTGCAATCTCTGGCTGCTTTCTTGGTGGCAATGTAAGGCGATTATTTCGCCTTAACTTCAACTTACCCAACAGCACAGCACATACATATTTCAGCTGCACATGAGGCGCTATATTAGCCGAGACTCATCGGGAGTAAAATGGAAGTGAATAGAAAACTAAAAGCAGACAGGAACTGAGACTCCGAGGTGGAAGTAAGCAAGCGAGCGAAGTAACGAGGCAGCATCAACTAATCGCCTAATGGTCACTTTGCAGATAATTACCAAGGCTTATAGTTGCTTGTAGGATTAGGGGCGCTGCGAAAAGGAAACCCAGGCGAACGGGGACGAACACGAGACTGTCCTGCCAGGACAACTCAAAATGCGGACGGGCCAACTGGAGTCGGTCAGCGAGTGGGCGGCCGAGGAGGGGGCGGGGCAGGTCGTGGGCGGAATAAGCAGCTCATGGAATTCGCGGATGCAACAAGCAGCCCTTGGACACCAGCTCACATCTCAAAGGGTCATAACTATGGACAGAAAAAAAGCGGGGGAATACACTCAAAGAATGCAGTGCTTATACACACCTTAAAGACCCAAAAAAGGGACAGATGTACAAGAACTAATTTTGTAGAAAAGGAGAAAAAGCAGGATAAGGATAGGGACTTCTCGAAAATTTAGTTTATGGCAAGTGCTTTTGAAAAGGGCTAGATATATATACCATGAATCCTACCCTGCTTTTATAATTGTAGAAACCTATGTGTTGGCAAGTAAAAAGTACTTTCTTCATGCTCTGTAATAACTTCGAAATGTGGCGTGGATTTTATTACAAAACCAATTTTTACTTGCCACGAATTAGGTTCGTCAGCATAAAATTATACAAGAAAACCATTGGTAAGACTTATTTCCAGTACATATACACATTTGCCCAAGTGTATGGGAATGGCTTGAAGGAAGTCAGGGAACAGAGGAAGGCAGGCAGCTGGACATAAAGCCCAGCCAGAAAGAATGTCTGAAATGAGTGTAAATGGGAAAGGAGGAGCCCTCGAAGTGCGAAGGAAGTGCTCAGGCCTGCTCCTCCCATTTCATTCCTGCCCATTCACTCCCTCTCCTGGGACATCTGCCAATCTGTAGCGAACTAAACCCAATTAGGTCACATTAGGATTTGCGTGGTTTAATTAACTCAAATTGGTTGCACGGACTGCAAATACCCAGGACACAGTGCCTTATCTTCGCCTTTGACCAAATCCATTTCCATTTCCAAGGCGCAAAGCAGAGCCGCGAAAATCGGGTTACCTCACGGTGGCTTGGATACAGATACATAATTATGTAACATAGTCCAAACATTGCCCTGTCATTCAGCCAAAGTCGGCTTACAATTGTTACTCGTAGATGGATTAATTCAATAATTAACCAACATATTCATCCCGCAATGAACGTATAATTTATATATTTTCTTTATTTAGCTCACTCTTTCCTTTTGTCTATTTATGAAATATTTCATTTGTTATACTCAAATTTTTTTATAAATTTTATATTTTTATATATTATATTTGTTTATATTATTATGCATTTAATAATTTTATTTACATTTCATCATGTTTCATCCAAATCCGCATAAAAAATAAGTTTATTTTGTATTAATTTCTTCTATGTGTAAAATATTTTAGATGTTAAACCAATAACAATTTTTATATTTTTCATATATTTATCGAGATTAGGGAATTTTACTTTTCTTTTATTTGCCATTGCTTCTCTATTGTTCCATAAAACTCCAGCCATCAAAAGAGTTCAATTTATTCAGCCTCTCTCTTTAGATTATATATGCTTCAGCCATCGACTTTCGTTTACCGCTTTGGCCTATAATAAAAGGAGTTTTCTTTTTGCACGTGGCTAAAAGTCGACTTGTGGGAGGTTGGGTGGTGCTTCGATTTGGTAACATCGGCAACAAAGGCACCACCGTAAAACTACTCGAGAAACAACTGGGCAAAGTGGACTTGAAAAAGTTCGAGCACTCGAGCGTCGTCAGCATGTGTAATAAAGGTTATTTATGTATATTTTATCGCCACCCCGTTGCACCTGGAACCGCCAAGAAACCACCCACCCACTCGAGAGCCTCGAGATTGGCCGGCCAACTTGTTCGAGTGGTTCTAGTCCGGCTTAAGATTTATTTCGGCCATCTAGCTTAGCAATTAGACGAATGAAAAGTTGCTCATATAAATGCTAATTCCCTGCGAGAAACCCCCAAAAAAAAGGAGCGAAAAGCCCGGTCGAAATTGCAATTGCAATTGCAGCTCATTACGCGAAAGGAGGGAAATAAATTAAAATTCAAAAGGTGACACGGCATTAAGCTCAAGGAGCCAAGCACCTTGTGCCAAAGTGTCGAAACGGAAGTAATAAGTGATAAAACGGAAACACAAAGACAAGGAGCAGGCACCGGATGCGCATGCAGGGCCAGAACTATTGCCAAGGCTAATCGCAAAAAAGAAAAGGAAAGGGGGAGGGGAATACTTGCAGGGTTGAGTTGAAGAGGTGGCAAATTGACATGCAGCAATCGACCTTTATTAAAAAGTTTTTTTTCGCCAACCGCCAAACCAACCGGAGAAAAAAGAGCGAGTGGCCCCCAAGACGCAATATATATGGGAAAACTTCCACCCACTTCTGCCCCGCCCCCGGAAAACCCAACTGAATCTGAGGGTCACCCTCGGGGCTCCGCTGGCGAACCAATAGAAAAATGTTTGTTTGTGGCAGCATCGGGAGCTGGAGCAGCAGCAGTTGCCGCCGTTGTCCTCTTCGCAAAAAGCAGGGGACCCAGGACCCCGAGCGATGACAAAAGCTTATTGACAGATTATTCAACTGTTGGCACATATTGCCGCCATAGTTTGGCACCATCGGGCACAGCAACAAGGCCAACAAATCAACCGGCAGCATCCAACAAATCGACAAGCGTTTCGAGCAAATAATTAAAAAAGTTGCCATTATTAAAACAGAGCCAGGGCATCGGGCTTCCGCAACAGGAAACAGAAGTGGTAAGAGGATGGGTTCTTCATATAGTTCTAGGAGGGCGAAAATATATGTTGAATATGCTCTTATGAATCTTCTTATGAATCTTACTGAGTAATGCGAGCAGGTAACATATCTGAATTTCTCTAGCTGTTATTAAAAGAAAATGAAGGATTTTTTAATGGATTCATAGATTTCATTTGTATAATAATTAAAATATGTAAAAATTATTAAAATACCTGTTCAGTAAAATAAAATAGTATTATTAACTAAATGCTTTAAACTTCACAAGGGTATCCCCAAGTCGCATACCCAACCTCAAGCAGCTTAAAATCCTCAAAAGAATTTCCTAGCTATTTCTGTGTAGCAATTCGTTTTGGTGCTATAATCGGTCAAATTCAGTGGTCTCAGACATCAACTGTCTTCTGTTCAGCTGGCCCGAGGGAAAGTGTCTGTTTATTGAACCTTGTCTTAGCCTCAGTTCAGGTCCTGGTAGCAATCCGTGAACCCACAATCCACCTCCATTTTCATCGAGGACCACCACACACACTCGAGGGCGCTGCATTCAACTGCTTTATTGCTTCTCGGAGTAAAAGTTTTTTCTATAAAGCACAATATATACGAGTATCTGCACAAACATATAAGCAAACTCAGTTTTATATGATGTATGTTTGGTGTTTTTTTTAATAGCCTTTCGCCGAATACCCTTGTTTAATGTTAACTGTTAATTATTATTGCATCTGTAATAGCAAGAGGTCAATAAACAAGATATTGCCTTTAGCTATTAAGAGTCTTATCCAACAGAATAACGGGTCAGACTCAAAAGTAGGTTTTAGACCCAAAACAAGTATGGATATTAGTGGTTTAAGACCAAAGCCTAGCTTAACATAAGGGAAAATAAAGAACAAAATATGAAAACTTTCATTGTTTTTATTAAAAAATATATTTATGAAATAAAAAGAAATTAATAGTGTTTAACCTACTTTTAAAAAACCTTAAGCAATTGTTAAAATACTGATTGGTTTGTTTAATTACACAACTTTCTTCAATAACTAATTTGTAAATTAATAACTGGTATTAAAATACCTGATAAATATGTTTATTATCAAAAATGATTATAAATATTTATAAAGGGTACTGCGATTTCACAGGACCTCAGATGTCTTAAAATTCCCGAATCGCTGTGGGACCTTGTTGTGTATGTGGGCGAGATATAGATTGTCGATTGTTTTGGCATATTGCGAAATATTGGACGGGGCAACGTTGATGCAGCTGCCGCCGGTGAGTGCTCCGTTGCTCCGGCCACTTGGCGTATACTTAATATGCAACTGCAAGTGCAACTGCAACTCAAACACACAGCCGCAGACAAAAGCTCACAGATACTCTAGGCGAAGGCTTACAGAAGGCTCCTTCCATTTCCATTTCCACTTGCAATTGGGTTGATTCATGAGCCAAATCTAATAAGCATTAGGCAAGAGTATATTCCCTGCTACTCTTTATCTCAGTGTTTTTTGCATTTCCATGGACCGCAGAAGCCCAAAGAGCAAATGCACAAACCAAAAACCAATGGACGCCAACAACAAGGGAGAATACGAAGCGAAAAACCAAAATGAATGAAGGAAATTCAAACAGTTTTCCGAGAGTTGCCAAAAACCGTTTTCTTCTGACCAGCACACACACTCACAGAAAAAATGAAGAAAATTCAGGGGAGGGAAGCGAAGTGAGAGGAGCCGAGCGAAACGAGTGAACCAGTGAAAAACAAATCAAGTTGAAGTTTTCTCATTTCCATAACTAATGCAAAAATCCAATTTCTTATGCAAACATAAAATTTTCCACTCGCAATGGGCTGGTCGATGAGGGGCGGTGGGGTTGTGGAGGGGCATGCATGCATACTATAAAATTCAGGTCAAGCAAACCATAAAATCATTCATCATTTTCGTGTAAGTGTTGGGCTACACGTACAAACAAAACACACACTCACACCCACACAACCGAGCTTAGAATCCTTGCCAGCCCTAAGTGTGTGCTTGTGTGGGTGAGTGGGTGCTGTGGTGGCTTTAAAAAAACGGCCGACGTTCGCATTTCCACAATAAAAATCAAGAAGCGAGAATGCCCCCAAAAAGACCCAACCCACATGCACGATACACAAATATAAAACAAAATAAAAATAATAATAATAATGAAGGAACCCCGAGACTGTGAAAGCGAGACAGGTGACAAGGGGCCTAGATACACTCACACACCCTCACATTTGCAAGCACTCAGCGAAAAAAGTTGTTTTGCTTTTATAAAAATTATAAAAGGCATTTTAAAGAAGTAAAAAAAATATAGTTTAGTTTTTGTATATACACCTATATGTGTGTATTTAATTTTAAGAACCAAATATTAACAATATCATTTTGTTTTTATTTTTTAAAAAATATACAACTAGAGGACCAACAATTTTATGATACAGAAAACTTTAAAAGTATATATGTATATAAAGATTTTTAGATAGTTAAGTGTGTATAATATTTCTCTTGAAAATATTATTAAGGTTGTACAAATGCTAGAATCTAATCAAACATTTTCATTCCTTAAAAACCAAATAGATTTTATTATACCCGTTACTCGTAGAGTAAAAGGGTATACTAGATTCGTCGGAAAGTATGTAACAGGCAGAAGGAAGCGTTTCCGACCCCATAAAGTATATATATTCTTGATCAGGATCACTAGCCGAGTCGATCTAGCCATGTCCGTCTGTCCGTCTGTCCGTCTGTCCGTCTGTCCGTCTGTCCGTCTGTCCGTCTGTCCGTATGAACGCTGAGATATTGGAAACTATAAGAGCTACAATACTGGGATTAGGCATGCAGATTCCTGAGATTCCTGCGCAGCGCAAGTTTGTTTCAAAAGAGTGCCACGCCCACTCTAACGCCCACAAACCGCCCAAAACTGTGGCTCTTACAGTTTTGATGCTAGAACAAAAATTTTAACTGAAATGTATTGTTCTCATCAATACCTACCGACTGACCTAAAAAAAAGTTTGCCACGCCCACTTTAACGCCCACAAACCGCCCACAAACTTCAAAAAATCGTAAATATGAACGCGGATATCTCGGAAAATATCAAAGATAGAGAAACGAGTTTTCAGATTTAGATTCCGTAGGCTTGAGCGCAGCGCAAGTTTACTACGCGAATATGCCACGCCCACTCCAACGCCCACAAACCGCCCAAGTCTGTGGCGCCCACAATTTTCATGGTAGATAAAAAATTTAAACTGAAATGTATTGGTCTCGTCAATACCTATCGATTGATTTAAAAAAAAGTTTGCCACGCCCACTCTAACGCCCACAAACCGCCCAAGCCTGTGGCGCCCACAATTTTCGTGCTAGATAAAAAATTTTAACTTAAATGTATTGGTCTCGTCAATACCTATCGATTGATTTAAAAAAAACTTTGCCACGCCCACTCTAATGCCCACAACGCTTAAATTTGTCTACCGCCGGTAGGTGGCGCATTTGCTGCTTGCATATCTCCATTTTCCTTTGGTCCCTTTAGCTGAGTAACGGGTATCTGATAGTCGAGGTACTCGACTATAGCGTTCTTCCTTGTTTTATTTAAGGTGTAGACAAAGGAGAGTCAATGGAGGCAGGGGATAAGTGTCAAAAGAATTTGGCAATGCCTCTATGGTATGCCCATTTTTTATGCATCGTGAATTGTTGTTATTTTGGGTATGTGTTTGTTTTAATGGTAAATAGGCACACCCCTGCCCTTTAAATTCCTCCGATCCCTACGGTTTTTTGTCTCTGCCTGCGTAGGCAATTCGAGCTTTGCTGACTCGACCGCCAAGGAAACGTTCTGTCCTCCTCATTTTATTTTTTATTCCCAAACCGAACCCACACATTTATTTATAAGAATTTATTGTTGTCTACCTCAGAGCATAGATAAAATAGAACACAGCAAAAAGGAGCGCATAATAAAAGTTCAATTTAAATTCGTTTAGATTTTTTGTACATTTTTGCTATCTTAATTGCCGTCGATATTGCCCACAAATCAAATAAATTATACTGGCACTGAGAAATCGTTTCTGCACAAGTAAATTGAAAATGGCCTCTTTTTGTCAATTTAAATAAATCTTGGGGAAGTCCCAAAGAGAAGCTAGAAAGGCCTGAATATTGCAGAAGCCTTTTAATTAAGTGATTTCGTTTTTGTTTGTGAAGATAAACTACCTCAAAAACCCAATTCTTTTGATATGAATATTATCTTCTAAACTTTGAATAAAATATTAGCATTCGTTTTATTTTTTTACATTCACCTGTTTTTATTCATTTAAAATCTATATAATTTCATTTTCCACACTACTGGTCGAAATGTTTCTGTGTACACCAAGCTGGAAAATTCCTGCCACTCACTCATCGATAACAAATGCTCTACTCTTGAAAACAAAAAGCTCCAACTAATTACGAAATGAAAGTCAAATAATTCGATCAATGGCAAAATTGCAGCCAAGCAACGAACTTGTGTAGAACTCCCCGAAACCACCCAGTCCCTGAACTCCCATTGGCTTCCAGCTTAATTGTGTAACACAATGAACCAATTTAGGTTCGAGTTTTCTATATCTTTTTACACACACGACGGAAAGTTGATAACTTAATTTTTTAGCCTCAACACTAGAGAAAGTTGTCCGATGATGTGATATATATTTTCCCCAGCTAATTTGGTCGATTGCACCACCCACCCTGCCGGAAGAGTCCGTGGGAAGTAATTTATTTTATTTTGGAATGGAGCTGCTGATGCCCATGCTAATCAAGGCGAAAATGTCGTAGAATAATTTATTATAGTTTTGCTAACCGCTAACCACCGAACATGAAGACAACACACCCCCGAAAATAAACCCCATCTCCAACCCACCCATTGTGTGTAGGGGCAAAAATTAATTGAATTTTTGTACCACAAATTCTTGAGCATTTTCAGGGCCCGGCATTTTCTGTTTAATTGCTGCCATCAGCGTGGCGGTTAAATTTTAGAGCCGAGAGGAAGAGCCAAGTCTGGAAACCGAAGGCCCTTTCTCGGTTATTGTCCTTGCAGCCACTCGAAAGTCCCGCCCACCACATCTCATATTTAAAACGCATTTTTGCTATCAGTCCGCCACCGCCCGACCTTTTATCCTTATCATAGTTGCGGTTTCTGGTCGAGGAGGAGGCTCTCAGGGGGCGGTGGTCCTGGGGGCGGGGCTCCTCGGAAAAGCAGCCTTGACTGCTCGCCTTGCGGTTAGTGCCGCCGGCAATCAAAGCAATTGCTTCTGCTTAGGCCCCCTTTCTCTAATAAAATAATTGAATTGCGGCCATGTGGTAATATCTCCCCACTTCAAAGCCAATGAGCCAAATGCAATTAACCAACGGATCGAATAGAATGAATCAACTGAGTCGCTTCAAACTCAATTTATATAGAAACTCGGAGGCTAGTCAAAAGGAATTTTTATTTAATATGCATAACAGAGAGGGAAAGCTTTGAACAAGTCTTCAAGACAATATAAACAAGTTCTATTAATAACTTTATAGAACAAATACAACACAATTTCAAGCTGTTGGGGGACTTTTTATAAAAACGATGAAAAGTTATCTAAACATTTACTTATAAGTTTTCATTGAAAACACGGAAAATTGACTTTTAGTCTTGAAAATACTTTCGATGGTGCTCTCTATATATTTAAATAAATATTTATGTGCGCTATTCATGTACTATTGAATAAGATTGCTTGCATTCGTTTATTCATAAAAATATAGCTGTTTTTTTGACCATTTTTTCATTCATAAAAAGTATAACAAGAAGTTAAACGATTTTTTACAAATATTTAATTAATATTATTGGTTCAAGATTGAATTATTGTTTTGCAAGTCCACTGTTATTGATTTATAGAATAGCCAACTTAATATAAGCCATTTTACATGGAGTCATCATTAAATTATAAGGATATCAATCGATGATATCCCAGCTTTCAGTTTTAATAATTAATAGATACGAACACACATCCTCAACGTTGCCCCCTTTGCTCCTCTCTTTAGGCCGAAATACCTGCAATTACCTGCATCGGCTGACTAACTACCAGGATACAAAAGCGCGCCTCAAGGCAATCTCCTGGGCTCCCTTTGAGTCCGACAAATTGGTATAAACAGGGCTGCCGCTGCGGTACAAAGAAATCCGGGTAGTTCCTGGCTGCAACAAAGTGTTTGCCGTCGCAGCCGCTGATGCTCCACTTTACGCATATGCAAAATATTTAAGTGCAGCCGGCAAAGAGCAAAGCAAAGCCTCAAAACACACTCGACAGGAATCCAGCAGGCCCGCCCACATTTCCGCCTTCCTGCAACCCGAAACTCCCACTCCCACCCACCGTTTACCCCCTTCTCAGCCCACATCAAGCCATCTGAGGCAGCCCCAATTGCAACCACGCACTCAAAAATGTTAACCGTCTTATTTTTGCCACGTTGGTGATGGCGACGTTTCCCCCAAAAAACACCACCCCTCCCAAAACTCCCCCCCCCCATGCTGCACTGCGTCTGCAGCACACATTTCGAGTGCTGCACAAACATTTGCACAGTGAAACGAGGCGATGATGAACGGGGGGAGGGGGCGCCTAAATGTATGCAGCATATAATTATTGATGGAGTGCGAGTGTTAGAGCAGGCCTGAAAATGATGAGTATACTTACAGGCGATGGAAGTGGGGGGGGGGGGGGGTTGGTATGTGGAGACTCCCTGCTAGTTAATGTTGTTAGCAGGTGCTCGAGACATTTGCATATGTTTGTGGTTCATTGCAAGTGCGAATCCATTAACATCAAGTGAAGCATTAGATGGAGTGCACTCAGCAAAAAGAGTGTGAGTATCAACATCAAAGTTTGAGCAATTTTGAAAAAGTAGTACTTATGGTCCGGATAAGTTGTTCCAATATCTTATATCATCGTTAGGGGATAGAGTAACAACTTTAGATAGCTTTGTTTTTTTTCAAAATGGAATATAATACGGGTGATTTGTTTAAGGGAAATTCAAATAAGCAGTTTCAAAGAAATATGTCCCTTAAAGGTATAATGTACTACTAGGATAATATTACAGATCTCGTTAATAAGATTCAATACCTATCCCCAAGAAATTAAAATTATTTAAAAATGTATATACTTATAATGTCCCAAGAAGAGGAAGGCTATTATTAAAATGAATAGTACAATAAATAGTTTAATATAATAGTCATAACTCATTAATTAACAATCCCCAAAGACTATGTTCTACATTATTTGCGAAGTGTAAACTATTCTTTTACAGATAGGAGAAATCATGGCACGGTTTTGGGGAGGACCAAGATGGAGAGCTTTTGAGTGTAGGGAGGATTCTTAAGTACCCCAGTGCCTGGTTATAATTTTCTCATTAGTCAGCCTAAGAATTTCTATATACCACAGAGGCAATAAATCCAAGGAATCCCAAAAAAGCAGGAACGAAAAAATTCCAAAGAAATTCTACAGACAGCAACGGAAATTGAGGGAGTGCAGAAAAGGGAGAGGGATGCAGAAAGGGAGCAGAAAGAAAAAAGTCAATATAAGGAAATTAATTTCCAAAGTCCAGACCGACTGGGGCTGGAATCGGGGAGGGGTGCGGGGGAAGACAATCTTAAGGATTGGCGACCAACACATAAAATTCAATTAACCCGCAAATACACACAGAGAAAAGGCGGGTGGTTGAAGGGAGTGTTGAAGGGAGCTTACCCCCTGGCACTTGTCAGCTCACTTGAAGGAGTTACTTGGACCGGACTTGGACTGCACACACACGCCAGCACCCCGACCCACACACACATAAAAGCAATTGAAAGAACATGCGAAAAACAATAAAAAGAAATTAAGGTAAAGTAGCCAGCGAGGGGAGGACCAAAGGGGCGAGGGGGCGGAAAGGGAATCATTGAATCATTTAATTAGCGTTTAGATTGCACATACACACACACACACATCCAGCTTATTGAATATGTAAGCTTGTGTGGGTGACAGAGGGGCAAGAACCATTTTCAATTAGTTTGCCAACCAATTTATGCGGCTACTACAAGAAACGAGCCAAAATAATGAAGGAAAGAGGATAACATGGCAATGAGTCTACTTACTCATGTGTGCGGCAGTGCCCGTATCCGTGAGATGCGAAATACAGTCAGTGCCTTCGTCACATTTTCGGTTAAGGAAAGTAGCATGCCAGACCAAACCAAAGGGACCGGCCAAATAGAACAGAACGGAGCAGTGCAGAAGAGGCCAAGCCAGGACATTCTCTCGGCAGCCTGAAAAGGATGAAAACCACAGAAACCGCTGCCAACAACAAATAGGCCCACGGGCCATACTGAGAAAATAAAGGACAATCCTTAATTCCGAATACTATCTTATCTCTAAAGGGAAAGCCCACTACCTGTTAGGTTAAACTTATTATATGATATATTTATGAACAGAATAAACCGTTCATAATTAAGCCACAAATGTGTATATAAAAATTAAAAGGACTTGCTAGAAACCAATTAATATATTGATTAAATTAAAATTAAAAATTAATTAAATTAATTAAAATATATTTATAATAATTAGTATAATATAAAACATATTTATTAGTGTAAAGAGTAAAAACTCAACATAAGTTAGGACAGACAGTAAGATAGAAAGGGTCCATAAATTACGAATCATCTAGAATAGTCGTGTTAAATCTTTTAAACTTCATATGGTAAGCGCATGGCCAAAATATAGTTTAATTTTTTTTTTAAATAAGTTGAAGTTGAAATAGTTTTTTTAAGTGCTCTACTGGCCCACTAGACCCATGGATATGAAGCCTCCGCTTCGACTCCGCTCGCAGCCAAAACCACAACAAGCCAAATAAAATGTTCTCCTTTCTTTGGCTCGGCTC
Organism: Drosophila subpulchrella; assembly: GCF_014743375.2. Lineage (NCBI taxonomy): Eukaryota > Metazoa > Arthropoda > Insecta > Diptera > Drosophilidae > Drosophila > Drosophila subpulchrella. The sequence continues at coordinate 2,106,665 of NC_050610.1, forward strand.
TTTTAATACATAAAAAATGTACATTATATATATTTTCTTTTTGTTCTCCAGGCAGACGGAGGAGCGGGATAAAAGCGATAGGGGAATCCAGAGACAAACACAAAGTAGCCGCGGGCCATTCACAAAAGAGTAAAAATTATTGATTTATTTACTATGGTTTCATTATCCACCCACAGCTGGACCCCCCGCGAGATCATTTCTACAATAAAATACAACGGCAGCGGCAGGAACCGCAACGAACAGAAACCAGACATCCTTTAACAATTATTATTCAATATTTACAGACAGATATGAACCATTGATTATCAAGATTAATGGGGGAGAAAATTTAAGTTTAATTTGTCGGAAAATTCTGAAAAATTCTTTTGATTTGGATCTTTGAAAGAAGAACATCGAAAGAGCAGCGAATAACTTTAATCAATATAATTATAAATTTCTATATGAGGAGTCATTATAAAAAGTTTTCTTGAATAAGGTTATTAAAAGCAACCCTTTTTAGCAATTCCATTGCACAGTCACGTGACATCAACCAAAAACTATAAGCATTTATTGAGGGTCGTTCAAGAGTACCTTAACAATATTTAAGAACAAATACTTTTTGACTACGGAAATTAAATACTTAAATAAATACTTAAAAACGTATTTCTATAGATTCGTCGGAAAGTATGTAACAGGTAGAAGGAAGCGATTCCGACCCCATAAAGTATATATATTCTTGATTAGGATCACTAGCCGAAGCGATCTCTTCTTGTTATAACTTATATGGATTGAATTTACATAAAGCCTAACATAATTAAGGCAGACAATATAAAGAAGAACAATAGTTCTATAAAATTCGTCTCCCTTAGGATTGTGATTTTCGCGTTGGTTATTTTTCTGCATAAAAACATATATACTTATGTGCAGCTTCATGTACAATACTCGTAGTTATGGATATGTAAAACCCAAAGGCAGAGAAATACAAAAAGCCAATCATATGCAACGGCTACATAATAAATAATGTCAACACTTACGGTCCGGAGTCCCTGGATGTTGATGGGTGGCAAATCATATATACACAGTATTATATATGCATTGCCCGGTCAATTGAAATGGAATTGGATTCTGTCAAGGCGTATCGATAGTGCCTGAAATAAATCGCCGTGGAATAAGGGCGAAGGGGCGGCTTTTGGTTGGATGGGTAAACTCACAGTTCGATTCATCGTTGTCATCGCAGTTGAATGACACAAATTTTTATTGCCTTTTCAACGTTCGACGGATGGACGAGAGAATATTAATACGGATACCTCAACCAATCCCAAGTTGACCAGTACATCAGGTCAAAGCACTCACTTTCAGGGATGGCAAAAATAGTGGACAGATATTGTCATCGCAATGCTACAATGGGAAAGGTATGTCAAATATTTACCTTGATTTGTTTTTCTCAAATTCAGTTTGAACCTAAATTGATTTAAAGTCTTTCACATACTTTGCACCCTATTCACGTGTTCAAATATGTAATGTTAGAGTTGAGTTTAGGAAGTTTTACCATCGCTATCGGTATTAAATGCCATGACTTTGCTTTATAACTATATATCTACTAGCCATGCACCTCGATTTATATATATGTATCTATTGAGTGCGTGTGCAGCAGACCAAACCGCAATAATGTACAATAATTATATAATAGAGCTATTACCTGAACGCAAAATTGCCTTCGTCAAAGGACCAGAGCCAAACCTTCGGCCACAATTTTTTCCCCTTTTCCCTACCTTTTTCAAAATTTTACTTGATGGGTTTTCGATGCGAATTATGGTCTGGAGATGCGGTAGGCCGAAATGCAACCCCCTAAGCTGAAAAAACAGGGCGGAAAAAAGCGCAGAGACTTCGGGCTAAAAACTGTCACAGCAAATATTTTTCGACATCCCATCCGAAATGTGCCGGAATCAGTCAGTCGTAGCTTAAGAGCTTCATCCCCCCACATACACATGAAGGAGGCCAGGATGTGGAAAAAGGACTCGGGGCAGGACCCAGGCCAGATGAAGGCAAAAGACCGCACTAAAGCTATTTTAACAAGGAAAGGGACTGGAAACAACAGCGGCTGGCTTCGAGGGCCAAAGAAAAGGGGAAAAACTCCATTTACGCTTGCTTAGTTCCTTTTAGTATAAAGTTTAAGCTTAATCCAGCATAAAATCAACTGGTAAATTTTTTATGTGCCCCTGCCCGGCGATTCCCCCATCAAAAAGATTAAAGAGTTAAATGTTATACCCTCTGCGAGCGGCTGGGAATCGAGCCTAAAACTATATACTGGCATCGAATATGATTATAGGGGTTCATTCATGCAATCTCTCCGCTATTCGGTCTCTGTTTTCTGCTTTTTTATCTCTCTATGCAACATAAGCCTGTTATGATGGAAGGGACATGTGATCTAATCAATTGGCTTACAATAAATTTGTCGATTGAACCACGCCCCAGTTTAGAGAACTCAGCCATGGACACTGAAAAAAATCAGCAATATCATATTGTTTTTAGTGGGTATAAGACACAGTATCTAAGAGCAAGAAATAACAATATAAGTACCAAATTTCATAAAGGTACCATCAAAAAGGTGCGTTCTTTTTAGAATACTTCCGCCATTTATAACTTTTAACATGTAATAAATTAATGCATTTGGATTTTAAAATTTTTAAATAAATATACCTTTGGAGTAATCTTTAATTTAGAATCAGTTAAAAGAACGCATATAGTTTTTTAAAATCGTAAATACAAATTATATCTGGCGTAATGCGCATTTGTTAGAAAGAGGGAAAGTTATGTCTATTTTACAATTATATTCGTTTTAGTTTTAACGATTTTTTCTATGACAGCTGTGATGCTGAACATTAATATATGTATATGCAAATATCTCCTTCAATGCATTGCAATCTGATGACTGAATTATTATTACCATCTGAAAGAGTATACAATATTTAATAAATGTATTAATGCAAGGGTACGGGAATAAATATAAGTCTTCTAAGCAATGACGACTTCGAAACAGTAAATTCGCAAAATTTAGAAAAGTACAGCGATTCCGCTTTAAGTTTTTTTGTGAAAATATTTATTAAGCATATTCATTTTTGCCCCTTACCCACCTTTTTCTGTTAGTGCTCCAGTCAGCCATGTGAATATGGATCTGACCAGACCCGAGTCCGGATTTTTGGTCCAGGTTTTGGTTCTGGTTCAGGTGCGGTGCGTGCAGCTGATGGCGGAAGCACGTCTGCCGGCCATTTTGTTTGGAATGTGAAATCAAACCGGAAATGTTAAAATATGCAGCGTGCCTCCGACTCTCGACCGGACCACGCCCCTTGCATCCGCCTGCAACGCCTTCCGCCTCATTTGCATTGTCCTGGATGAGAGTTGATGTTGGCTGGTGTCGACAGGCGGACTGAGGGCCACATTAAATGTCATCTGCCAAATGTCAGAGATGGATGCTGCTCGACCCTAAATAAAACACAAAATTCGTGAGTGCACTGGGAAAGCTTCTTATGCCAAGCTTCCGATCGGTTTGTGTGTCTTTGTTATCCGGCCTCAAAGATTAGCAGTGAATCGGCTTAAGACAAAAACAATCGGCTCTCTCGGAATGATAAATGCTAACACGGAAATTAAATTATGAACCAGGCTCGTCAACAGAAAACACTTCATCCAACAAATTGAACCCTGTCCACAGAAAAGACAATTAAAGCGACAACTGTTTTTGGGGAGAAAATCAATCGGGAAAATGTGAACAAGTGAATAAACTTCAATCAAAGTTGAATTATCCATTGTTATATAAACTAGTGGAAATATGTGGCCTTCAATTGAATTTAAGGCTTGTCACTTAACCCGTAATTTAACAGACTTTTAGGAAACAAATGTCTTGTGTTTATTTTTGTGGAAGAAGGATAAACATTCAATTGGTTTAATATAAATACGAAACTGTAGCTTCTGTATTTCGGCAAAAAGATTATTAAAAGGACGATAAAGCTATATTCTTCGAAGCTGTTAAAGAAAATAAAAATACTTCATCTTCGTTTTCATCAATTGTTCCCTTATCATTTCTCACAGTTAGATTACTTTGATACTTCGTCAACATTCAGGTAAAAAAAATAAATTAGTAAAGGCTCTGCAAACGAGTTCATATTTCGATTACCAACTATTTCCCTGTTCAGTCGACTTTGCTTATGAAACTCTTCAATATCCATCTATCCATCTGAATCTTTCTCCATTTTCTTCCATTTCACCTGACATATTTCTGTCCAACGCAGAGGTAAATATAATTTCTTCGGGAAAAAACACTTTCAACTTTCTCTCGGGGCCATTGATCCGCCCTGCATCAAAAGTTGCACCTAACTTCGATGTAGTTCTGCCCTTTTTCTTTTTGCTATTATAAACTGATTTATTGGTTCATTTCCAGGCGCCTGGATGAAGGACTAAGTGCAGCCAGCTCGGTAAAAGTTGATCGGGGAAAGGAATAGAGTTGAGAGGCAAGGGTAGACAAGGTAAATTAGATTTGGCACTGCCTTGATGATGATGCATGCGACAAGTGAGTTAAGTTTCCAGGGAGGGACGGGTGGCAGTAGGAGGCCAACCAGGCGCAGCAGGCCGGAACAATAAGAGCAACAGACGGCGAACGTAACTTTAAGCCGATATCAAATCTTTCAATAATTAATATAGCCCACAGCCACCCACAGAGAAAGGCTCACAGCGGCGTCGAGCGGGCTGGGCAAACAAACGCCGGCTCATAAATAAGCACACAGAACGTTTCAGTTGGTAAAGTTTTCCATGCGGCGCACGAACACTGCCAAAAATTAACATCATATGTAAAAACCAAACTGATTGTATGATGTTTTAAGCTCTCAATATCACATTTAACTTCTGTTACAAAACTTGACAAAATTTTTAAACACGCTTGTCTTACCCTGAACAATTTTTTCTTAAAATTTAATGATAAAATTGATATTTAATTGTTCGACCTAATAAATATACTTTTTTCAAACCGTTCTTATTACGCAACAATTATATCCTCTATCTTGTATTGTACTAGTTGAAGTTAGCCATATGTTTTTATTCCGATCTAGGTAAAAGAATTTTTGGAATGTGACAATGTCAGAAAGAGAAAAATATAGCTGAAATGTAAATTTCTAAGCAATATTAAAAAATCATGAAAAATATTAGCAAAACGATTTTTGAAAAATTATTTTTGTGGTTACTAATAGTTTTGATTATAAAAACTTTTAGCATCAAAAAGTGTTAGTTTTCAAGACGGGAAATAAAGTTTAAAAAGTTGATTTTAACAAAAATTCGACATTTTCAATAAGTACTGAACGGGTTGAGAAAAGTCTTGTATCATTCAAACGGAATACAAATGACCTTTTCATTGATGCCAAAATGCACATGAAGTAAGTTAATATTATGAGTATATTTGACTTTTGATTTGTGTAAATACTTTTGACCAAACCTTATTACTTATGTTATATATAATTATATTATATTTTATATTACCATTTAATTTTACTAGGTTTAGTTATTTTGCCAAGTGTGCTGCTGGCACACATCAGCACGTGTTCATTTCCGGCAACAGCATTTACCGTGCATATCCTGCCGTGTATCCTTGGCCAACTCTCCTTCTGCTCTGCACAGTTCTGGTCTGGTCTGTTGTGTTGTATCCTGTAGCTGTTGCTCTTCCAGCGGTGGCTGCCTAAGCCGTGCTCCATCGTCGATACAGAAAGCTTTCAGATTTAATTTTAATTAGGTGCTATTGAATTTATAAATTTTTCAGCTGCTGTCGCCGTCCTGCGTCCTTTGTCCTTCGCCCCCTTTGGCCCCCTTTGTCTCCCCGCCGCACACGGAGAACTTTGCCAGCCATTGGCAAAAGTTTCAGGGGGAAGTCCCATCGGAGGCACCCTGCCTGTTGCCTGACACTAATAACAATAATCGCAAATTGTATTTTCATGAATTTTCAACTCGTAATTACTAATATTTCAATATACATACAAATACATAATCTATATACACAGCACCCCCATCACGCGCCCAAATAGAAGCCAAAACTGGCGCATAATTAAAATTTGTTGTCCACGCCTTCTGTGAAATGGAAGGTTGGGTTGGCTGGTCCTCGGACCGGGTTTGGGGATTTACCTTTTACAATGAATAACAATGAACAATGTACATTAATTTTCCGTATTAATTGTTTATTTGCGCAGGCTGCATATTAAAATGTCTGCTAATCAATAATAAACCCCATTTGAGAGAGATTACTTTTTGTTGGGCTTTTGTTTCAATTGGTTATGGAGAAGTCTTTAGGGAAAGGTTAGCTTAATTGTGTTTTAAATGGTTCTTAAAGCTTTCAATGCAAGAAAAGTTAAAGGAGTGTATCAAAATATGAAAGTTTATTGGTGGTTGCTCGAAGAAACAGTATCAATTTTAAATCTTTTATCGTCCCATGAAACATGCCTACAGTGGGACTTATACGTCTCAGATCTTTGTCTCTTAAATTAAATATCTTAACAGTTCGATAAATTTTGTTTGTTAATTATAAGTTCAAAGCTTACATGCTTTTTAAACTCTGGTTATTTTCCAAGTTTTTGAATTGTTCTTAAATGGCTCTATTGAATTTTGTGACTTGTGACTAGTTGTCAAATTTTTCGAAAGTTAAAATATGTAATACTTTACTTTTCATTATAAGTTTAGGTCTAAAACTATTAACAAGTAAATAATAATTAAAAATATACTTTCTGCTTATACTAAAATATTATAGAGCTGTCAAGACTTTTAAATGAAATAAGGTGAAAACCATAGTTTTTCAGAGCTTCAAAAGCCTCGAGCTTGTTGCTGAAATCTCTGGAACAGCTGATTAACACCAGGTAATTAATTTGCCCTTTAAATGTTGGTAGTATTTTTGTAATGCAGTGATCACTTGCGAGCTTACTTTTAATTTTCCCAATCGTCAACCCATATCCTATAGCTCCTATGGGAATTATCGGACGAGACTAGACTGTAGATGAAATGGTTTGATGAAGAGGTTTTTAAGAATTGTTGACCTGTGTGATAATTTTTTTGTATCTTTACCTTATTCAGGATATTAAATTTAGCCAATCTGGTGACCCTATCATATGCTGCCATAGGTTCAATAAAGTTAAATTTGACAAGTTAAAGTTTTAAAGCAAATATATTTTGCTTTGTAACATTTCCTTTCATTTTTAATTTTTAATTTTAATTTTTTAATGTTTGACTTTTATAGAATTTTATTTTTTATAAAAAAACTCCAATCTAGTTACCAGAGAAATAAAATTCATGCTCAATGACAGTTTATGTAGACCACGAAATGCAAATTGTGAGGCGCTGACGTACAACATGGCTCGACTCTCCAGTTTTCTGATCGCAATTGCGAGTCTGGCTTTCGTCCTTGAAGTCAATTCGCTGGACAACACCACCTCGGTGAAGCTGGAAAAGTTTGTAAACTGCGAGGATAAGACTTACGAATCGAGGAAGGCGATCTATCGCGACTACTGGGTGCTGGAGAACTACGTAATGGCCGGTCACGGGCAGCTCTCGTGCTATGAAAATGTGACGTACTCCAGCCATGCGGACTATACTTATCTGGACAATGTGGTACCCCTCCTGGAACGCTGGCGATCGCCCCTGAGCCTGGCCATTTACGCCCCGGGCACGGATTTTGAACGCACTCTGGAGAGCATTCTGTACCTGCTGCAGTGCCATCCCGGCAAGGACTTGGTTCGCGAGCTGTCCAGCTTCCATCTGTACTTCGACGTGGAACATCTGCCGCAGGTGGTGCCCTCGCCCAAAAAGGCTCTTAACGCGAAAGCCAACTGCAGCGGTCCACCGCCTTACGAGAATGTGGCTAGAAGGGACTTGTACAGGACTCAGCAGGGACTCGATTATCCGGTGAACATGGGTCGCAACATCGCGCGCAAAGCTTCGCTGACCCATTACGTCCTCGCCTCGGACATCGAACTCTATCCCACGCCCGGATTGGTGCCGGACTATTTAAATTTCCTTGGCCGTCTTGTAAGATTTGTTATTGAGCTTTTAGTTATGTTCTGGTTGCCAGTGTGCTTCTATTTTTATAATTTTCAATCGAGCTAAACGCCATAAAACTTGCCCACCTAACTATCGCGGAGAACGAATTACATTAAATCTCGGACTTTCCAAAGGAAATTTTATTTTTTACTAAGAATTCAAACGGTTACACAAATTAATCCAGAGAGCACATTCAATAAATTAAATTAACCAAACAAAAAAACGGTAAAATTTTATTTTTTGGTTGGAAAAGAATATGACCATTAATGGCACTTTTCTGAAAACCGTGCTTTCGAATCCCATGCTCACTCACAACTTAATGCAGGGGTAGTTGGTTCGATCAATTTGTGTACGCTTTTTTATAAAATATTTACATGTGTCTTTTATATGGTCGTCTTTGATTACCCTCCATAATTTTAACTGAAGAAAAAACATGCAAAATTAAAACTGTAAGATCAGATCTCAATTTTAAGCACCTATTTTTCATACTTTGATACGGTTATAAAAACTTTTTGTTTTTGCTCTTTTTGTAAAAATAAATACATTTTAAAATATTTTGTTGGTATAACCTTATCTACAGGTTATTGGAAGGCCAGGACAGCAGCCCACTTCGCCGGTGGTACATGTGCTGCGTATTTTCGAGGTGATGGCCAACGTTTCCGTGCCGAGCTCCAAGCCGGAGTTGCAAAAATTGTTGAGATCGGGTGAAGCCGTACCATTTCACATGGAAATCTGCGCCGTTTGCCATCGAGGACCCAAGCTGGGGGAATGGATAAATGCCACCGTGGTGACCGAAGGTCTCAACGTTTTCAATGTGGGTCATCGCTCGCAAAATGACAACATGTGGGAGCCGATCTTCATAGGCACCGTCGAGGATCCACCGTATGACGAGCGATTGACCTGGGAAGGTCAGCGAGACAAAATGACACAAGCGTACGCAATGTGCGTACTGGACTATGAGTTTCACATCCTGGATAATGCCTTTTTGGTCCACAAGCCGGGCATCAAGCAACCCGCTAAAAGCAAATCAATCTTCCAACAATCCACCCGCCGCACTAATGGCCTTATCAATAGAAAAATCTCTAAAGAGCTACGGATCAAGTACGGTTCTCGAAATGGCTGTGTCATTTAGGATAGTGCTCATATATTGTATTCCAAATTCCGTGTTAATTTATCAGAATGCTGTGGCAGTAAGTTGTAAAATTCTTCGCATAAACAGAAATAGGTTGAATACATTTTTTACAATTTCTTTAGTAAGGGATTTTTTTAAACTTAGTAAGGACTTAAATACTTGTATGCTCTATCGTTACTATAGGTGTACACAGAAAAAAAGAATTACAAAAATTAAATATTTAATTGTTAGCAAGGAAGAACGAGATTTCGGAGATCTCAGCGTTCATACGGATAGACAGACGGAGATAGGAAACGCTTAATTCTACCTGTTAAATACTTTCCGACGAATCTAATATACGCTTTTACTCTACGAGTATCGAATGATTAATACATGCGTCCTACTTAAAATTCATTGTATACTTCCCTATTTTAATATAAATCAAACAAAAACACCTTCTAACGAGGTAAACAATCTAGGGACGATCGCACCTTCAGTGTTCAACATTTTTGATATCAACTAAATAAATATACTTTATATTTATTCCCATTCGGCACGCCGCAATACAATATGCCTGTGGAGGGATATTGATGAAGCGTGCCGAATGAGAAAAATCTGAAGGGCTATACATATTCAAATTACAAAGAAAATCGGTTCCTCCGTCTTTGACAATTAATTGCATTTGGACTATTTCCGTTAAGGCATCGGTACTAGCATTTTAAGATACCTTTTCAACGACACTTAGCACACGCTCGCTTAGAAGCTACATGAGTTTTAGATCTGGCTGTTTTTTAGCTATTATCGCCGAACGAATTGGGTTTTTCCAAAAGCGTTAGAACTAAAATTTCTTATATCAATCTGTTTAGCACAACTTAAATGTCTTCAGGACCAAAAAATATAGTTTGAGTACACACAAACAAAATTCCACGCTCATACAATGTTAGTTGTTCGGAACTGGTCGATTTTACAAAAATTTTCTGTATGTCAAAAGTTAAAAAATCTAAGGAGATATACAGTCTGAACAGTCTGATCAATAAGAATAAAAGCTAAGCAACATTTTTTTTGTTTAACTCTTGACTATACTTGTCAAACTATGGTATTTAGACAAATTACGTATAGAAGGCGTGCATAGTATTTCAAACAAACTTTTCAACGTCATATTGAACGACAGATTTTTCTATTTATAGCGGATTTCCTGCTAAACTAGCGGTTTTTTCCAAAAGTAGTAAAACTAAAGTTACTTATATGCAGCGGCTTAACACCTTATTAAATTTTTAGAAAGATAAAACAACGTAATTCTTTCATTTTGAAAAGTCCCTCCAAGTCATGGTTTTGGGATAACTTTGGATTAAGGTGTCGCATTTCAACAAACAAGGTGTCATTCAACGCGTATGTGATAATAAAACTAGGCTGTTAAAATGGGCCACTTATCCCCAGCGGCCGCAACAACTCCAATCTTCTAAAAGTGCACCTTAACACTATCATCGTTTTTTATACCTTTCGATTGGTGTATCTCTCGTTACGATCGGACTATTATATATATATATATATAGTAGTCGCCTTCGCACACTCTCCTGGTGCGCTTCGTCACTACGTGAACTGCCGTCCACAGTGAAACCCCCTTTTTTAAAACACTTTAAATTTGTCATAGCTCAGGGCAAAAGCATTTTCCGCTTCCGTCAATGTTTGCTTTACTTTTTCTGTTGTGCAGTTTACAAAAAATCAACAACAAACGCAACAGCATCAATAGTATAAAATATGAACTGCAAACCTAAATAAATATTTATTATTTGCTGCATTCTACTGGTTGTGTGTGTGTTTTGTATGTCAAAACCATGGGAGAGAGAAATTTTTAGCTTAATTGAATATCAATTCATTTTAAAATGCGCACCAAAAATGGGGGAAAGGGATGGTAAAAAGAAATCGAATAGTACATGAGGCCTTTATGATATCCGCGAGGCGGGATTTTTAGATGCTGATTGGAGAGGCGACCAAAGGGTTATGGAATATTTATGGCGCAAATTATTAGCATACAAAATGCAATTGATGCCCTCCAGTGATTAATTAAAATGTTTCCGAGCGCATATAAATTCATATTGTTTATTGCGGTTCATGCACAGACACAATGCACTCGTGTGAGTGCAGAGTACGAGGTAATGTGCCATTTTTGTGGTTCACTGCACTCTGCGGATGACCCAAGTGCCCAAGTGCTAAAGTGCAGGTGTAGGACTTCCCATACCCTAGTCAACTCTCATAGCACCTGCGGTTTAATAATTTCGGCTCAAGGGCCCAAACTGCAATTGAAAAATTGCCTCAGAATATTCAAAACAAACAAACAATATTATTAATTGATCTATTTATCGTCAATAACATTCCTTTGTGGTTATAATTTAGCAATTAATTGCTATTTTGTGACACCAGCCAAACAGTTTAGATTAAATATTTAGAAAAAAAATTAAGCTTGAAAATGCTTGAAAAACACACAACATTTAGGCTAAAAATTCTAAAGCGATATTTAAAAAAAAGTATATCACTTGAAATAAAATAATGTGCAACGCTTTATTAAAGTATAACAAAATATTTAATTTATAAAGTCGGAAGTCAGGTGTTAAAAAAGAAGAATCATTTCTTTTTCTCCCTTTTTCTTTTATCACTTTATTATTTCAAATATGTTTCAATTTTTCATAGTTAACCAATGACTTGAAATGGTATGATTGCATGCAACAGTAATTACAATTCAAAATTTAAATCAATTTTATTATTTTCGTAATTGGATGATAATGATAATAATTATGATATCAGCTACCAGGTTTCGTAACACTTTAAAGTACTTTTAGTAAAGAGAATTGTGCTAATATAACTTAAAATATACCCATAGCCATAAAATTAAACTTATTGGAAAATAAACTTTAAAACTGCAATGGCAAATAACCACAACCTGCAGTATAATCCCCTTTTGCGTTGAATGTCCCATAAGAGGCATATATCCGAAAGTGTATAAAACCAGGCCTGCGGCTTGTTCGGAACCCTATAAATTTGAAAATATCCACTACTACTCGCAGGCAAAACATAAATATTCACAAACCCAAAAAACTGACCATAGCGAGACAGAGTGTTCTCCCCGTCCCGTCACAATGACATGGCAACTTGGCGAAACAAAGTGAGACGAAAAGTTTTCCAAAAAGACAAATGACCCTTAAAGTTGAAACTAACAGTGACTAAATGGAGACAAGAGCAAAAAATTTGAGTGTGCCCAGGGTGGGTGGATCCATACAAGAAAGGGGTAGTGGGCGATGGGGGTTACGAGGATTGGATGGATGGAGGAGTACGGAAAACGAAAGCAGCTGAAGCAGCATGAAAATCCTTTAATTGCTGCCACCAGTAGCCAAGCAAGCAAAGGCTTTCCATTTGTCTTCCAGCCAACTGCTGACGCTGTTGGATCTCCCCAAAAACAGAAAGAGACGGACTGTACGGTTAAGTCAACTGTGTAGGACAGAGACAGGGACAATGCCTGGGGCCGCGTGAAATTGCAAAACTGTTTCACCTGAATGCATGAGGCTCTGTTCCAGCTGCCCATCCTCAGAACACATCTGAGACTTCTGCTCAATAAGACAATGACAAATAAGTAAACAAGAAATAGTTGTCATCAAAAATGATCGACAATTACTGTACCCTTTTAGAAAATTGGCAACTGAGCTATATACAAGGTTACAGGGCTTCGTTAATTAAAAAGTTATGTCACTTAAATATTTTCGTTTAATTTCTGATATTTATTCTTATTTATGTACACCGACGTAGGTATAACTTGTTTTTAACTAAAAAAATTAAATGATACACTCAGAGAAAAAATTAAATATTTCGGGCTTGAATCAAGTATTTTCGGTGTCAAAACTTCGCCAAGCAAGAAAAATACAGAACCCGAAAACAAAAGGCAGCTCTCAAGCACAAATTTTCAAGACCGAAAATACTAGGTTTCAGAACCTTTCGGTCAACAACTCAGTATGAACAATTCTTAAATCTAGTCATATTTGTACTAAAATCAAGATCGATTTAATTATAAAGTAAGAAAGTTGCAGGCATGATTTAAGGATGAATAATTATTAAATTGTAAATTTATATTGGGTTTTAATTATATGCTAGTAAGAGAAATAAGTATTGGAAACTGAAAAAACGAGACATATCTAAATAATGTTAATATTTTAAGTTTACTTACGACATTCAGCTCAATGGCATTAAGACTGTGTAATTTATGCGCCCTATATACCGAGCGCTTTCAGTATATACAGTTAGGAATTATCAGATAAGAAAACTTTTTCAGCACAAACATTCTTAACTGGTAAGCATGAAATCGTTCTTAAATCAAGGCTGTTTGTACTTTATTTTAACACGCTGTTTTTCCCTGAGTGTAGATACATCCTTTTATCTTAATTTACAAATCCCTATCAGTAAACTTTTTTAATTATAAACATAGCTTAGCTAGATTAACTCTATATAGTTCATTTGGAGTTTCACCGGAAAACATTTGATGTATTTCGTAATCGATTTTATATTCGGCATTGGATTTGTTCAGCCCTAGCTCTAATTGATTTGTTCTCAGATTCTGTTTGCTGTTTTTCTCCTCGAGCATTTTCCAAAAATGCGCACAAATAATATGCAAACAAGCTTAAATGTCCCAAATTGCCTTATCGTTTAGGCTCAAACACTTCATAGTTCGGGGAAAACTCAAAAAAAGCTACTCGACCCAAGATGCCCCATCGACAGCCTTTAGTATTGACCACAATGAAGGGCAGCAGAGCACCATTCAATAAGTCCTTTGGCCCCAACAGAAAACCCCAATTTCCCAGCTTCCACTATTGTTATAGAGTATGAAAAACTAGGGAAAAGCGACGGGCGAAACAAACAAAACGAGAAAAATCCGAAAGTAGCAAGGAAAAACTAAAAAGTGAACAACAGCGGGGGAAGAACTCCAAACAATGGGCAGCCGTCAAAGTGAGCGATTGTTGGAACGTGTCGGGGCATCAATAGAAGGTCCAAGTGGACACCGAACTGGAGGCTAATTCCCCGACGGCTTGACAACTCACCGGAGAGATCAGTCTGTTAGCCTGGAGAATAAATAATTTATAAATAAAAGTGATTTAATTGAAAAAATCGACTTTGACATTACCCGCGCAGTGGTCTATACTTGAATATATCATTAAACAGAGAGATAAACGTTTTTTGAATTAGAAATTGTTTTAGTTGGTACTTTCTTATTACCTTAATTGACTAGAATAAACTGTACCCCCTTCAATAACAGGACAATTTTAGCTAAGGGCTGTCATTGTACTTTATTCAGAAAGCCCATTTAAAATTTATCACCTTATACTTAAACTCTAAGTTCTGATTTTTGAATCTTGAGATGTTATTTTGACCAGTTCATTTTCATAAAATCACTATAATAAATTTAGCTTGCAGCTGTAACATGCACAATATTCCGGCCCTTTTGAGGAAGTTGAGATGGACGAACTCTGGAATTTTCCGCAAGCCAAAACCATTGCGGCGTCAATTTTACCATTGAATAAAAGATTGCAAAGATGCGTTGGCACACAGATTCTTTTGTGCCTTAGAAATTGCTGTTTGAGAATGGCCAGAAACTTTCTTAAGACGCTCCCTTTTTTTGGCCCCTCAAAAGCAGGGCTTAAGCAAACATCTGCCATTGAGTGAATATCTTTTCCATACAAATGCCATATGGATGGGTTGAGCGTCTTAAGAAAATTGTAATTTTGATGTCAAACAACGATTAAAAGCAACGAGATTACCTGATGCATATTGCATGAATGCATTTATTGTGTTTGCCCTGAGTCTCTGCTCCTTCGTCCTGCTGGAAATATCCTCTGAGAGGAGGGTTGGAGCTCGGGGGAGTGAAAGCAGACATCGTTGAGCTCATTTGCACTTTGACGCGTCCTCAGCTCAGAATTCCATGACACGGCATCGTGTGGCAGGACGAAACAGGACGAAACTGCAGAGTCAGGCAGGTGCAGGTGCAGATGCAGCTGACGGCAATGACGATGTTAACGAGTCCACAAAACAGCTCCGAAGAACTCGGAGCCCCCTTCGGACCGCAGACCCAAAGCCATTTGCCCCCATCGTTTGCCCCCGCAAATCGACGCAAATAAGCAAAAGGCGCCGCTATTGCCCAGTTTAGGACTCTAGTCCCCAAAAGCCGATCACACGATGATTCCCTTTCAAATGGTATTTTGATTGTTGGCCAGAACCAAGCCCACCCCTTCATATTAAATGAATAAGACTTGACTTATATACCAGTTGTTTTGGCCAACATGCTACATAAGAAAAAGTTAAGAAATCCTATACACATTTCTAATTATAATTCATTTTAGTATATTATTACGAGATTACCTCCATTAGCTTTATTATTTAAAACAGAATAGAATAAAGAATGTACTTAACTTTAAGCTACGGAAATGTTAGGTCCTCAAAGACCAAGCCGTTTTTAGCAAGAAGTAACACATCATCAAAATTTTAAGCTTGCTCTTTTCAATATTTAATAAAAACTTTTTAGCTGCCATGGAAACAATCTTTTGTGTCAGAGTATTTGAAGCTCCATAAGCTAGTCTTTTATCTAAAAGCCTCTTTTTCAGCCGCACGCTAGTTGCTATTTCGATTTTTTTGACTCTTGTTGTTGGTTGGCGAAAATTTCAACCGCAATGTTCAAAACAGCAGCGGAACAGGAGGAGAAAATCTGTTAAAATTTCAGCAGTGGCAATAGGCGCTTAAAAAAAGCTAATGGAACATATGGCTGCCGGAGCAGGGCCAAGCGGATCTTAACCCACTCAAACCACGCTCAACCCCACGTTTTCCCACAAAAATGAAGGGGGTTTCGTTTACCCATCCGCCTTCACAGTGTGTTGCTCACTGAAATAAATTCAGCTGATTTGTGATTGAACAATGTCTATAGACTTGCATACATTTAAAACTATATTGTAAAGTAGTAAATGGAATAAATTCTACACTATTTGGAATTAATTTGAAAATCACTCATACGTCATGTAGGTCTGGCAAAAATATTTAAATACAAATAAAGATTACATTTCCTGCCATAGAACTGTGATTCTTTTGTTTCGAAGCTACTATTCCCCGAAACAACCATTTTAAATTTGTTGGCCAAGCACACACTACATACAAGTATAACTAATAAATGTATATCGAACTCTTGGGACTTAGTGGTGGGAATTATTATTTTTGTACACATAATTCCGTAAAACTTAATAACAAAGGTATATTTAAATTGTGCTATCAAATTGATACAAATCTAAGATACCTCAAATTATAACTTTTTAAATAATATATTTTTTAAAACAGAATTTTTTGAAATTTGTCTGAAGAACAATTGTGGGAAATTTTGAGCAGTGCAGCCTCTCCACGTACAATTTCCGGCTGAACACATTTTGTGGTCGGGCGCAAATGCATTTATATTTGAGCAGCAGCAGCAGCAACAACAACTGCAAAGGGAAAAGGGATCAGGGTGGGAGAAAGCTGGGAATCGGAAGGAGAAAGGGATTCGGAGGGGCAGGAACAGAGTGAAGTTACCATCGGCGACGCTTTGGAAAGCTTAAGCCATTTCATTTTTGGTTCGTTGGCGTTTGTAGCATTTGCTATTTTGCACTATTTTTATGACTCACTGCGGGGGCAGCTGAGGCACAGGGGACGCGAGAGGGTTAAGACGGGAGGAACTGGGAGGCTGCAACTTGGAGCAGCCGCTCGACCAGCCACGGGGCACTCATATTTCTTGGAACTCATACAAACACTCACAAAAACTAATAGAGAGGGCCATCGAGCGCCGAGCAATATAAACATTGGCAAGCTTGAGAAAGAATAGAAAAAACCGATCAATAAACTGGGGCTTTTTTCATCCTGAAAATAGCCTTATGTAATTATTTCAGAGGAGTGTACTTGGGTGGAAACTAATAGCTCAGGCCGATCCTTATGGCTCCGTCAATAATTGGTTTCTAAATAGAGAGATTTTGGTTATCATGTGAAGGCTAATAAATAAATTAATAAGAAAAAAGTTTCATATTTCCATGAAAACATATTCAAAGAACACACATTTTTAAAATACACGTATGTTAAGAATATCAAAAATGTTAACTATTTTAAAGTTATAAACGAACAAAAATTGGACAGTAGATTTTACCACCATAATAGAAATACCACCAATGAAGTGTCTTTCCCAACACAGGAGTAGGTTTTTGCAGAACTTTCATTTCTCAACCAACATTTTCCCATAATTTTTCTTTACCATTTCTCTTGATTGTTCAGAGACTCAGCAATCCCCCTTTATATCAAACATTAAGCCCAGAAACAATGCAAATGCCCCTAGTTCGATGGGTTATCATAGAGAAATCCACTTCAGGGGGTGGGTGGTGAGATGAAGTGAGGCTCCAAGTTCATTTGCAATTTATTAAACGCAGCTATAAACAAATCGAAAGCGAAATGCTCGCCATGGCCCCCCAATGACCGCATTTATGTCGATTTAAGCCATATCGGCTGGACCGAGCCCATAAAGGAAGCCAGGAGGGCCGTGAGGATGTGGAGGATATGGAGGATATGGAGAGTCACTAAGTCAGTCGGCTGTGCTTTTGCCGTCCATTGGAATTGTGGCACGGCGTATTTTGTGGACTGCAGACACGCACCAGCCTATGGAGCATGCATGAGTTCTGATGGAAGGGGAGCAGATTGCACATAAATAGCTGCCAGAAGTCAGCCGAAAAACACTGGAAAAAAATAATCACTATTATAAACTAATCTGTTTCAAGAAATAACACTTTTCTTTAAAGGATCTGGCCGTATGACACTTGCTTAAATTTCGACTAACTGACTGGATTTGTTGAAGAAAGTCATTACAACCATCATTCACGGAGGGGTGATATAGGGGATAACCACCCCCCACTCGGGCATAAAAGTATATTTAACATGTATTTTTTTTTTCAATTTTTTTATTTCTACTCAACACACTTTTTTAATGTCCCCCAACAACAAAATTCTGGATCCGCCATTGACTACCATTGCTATAAAACTATCTATAACCGTTGACTTTTTATTGAGACGAACACGGTAAGCTGTAAAATGTAAGATTTTATAAGCTCTGTGCAATCGCTACAAACTTTTTGAACACAGGGAAGCAGACACGGTTTCTTTGTAGGACATAGATAAGACTAGAACAGCGGCTGATAGCATAGGGAAAAGCTGCCGCAACACGTACAGTGTACAACAGCGGACGGCACACACAGCTCAATGAACTGTCCGGTGCAAATTACACACACAAAAGGAAAAAAAACTTCATTTCTAAGCAGATACTTCGAAAAATAAAATCTCCGTAGAGGGGTTAATGGATTTAAGGTACTTTTTCGGGGGAGTCCTTAAATCAAAAAAAAATAAAAAAGAAAAAAAAAAATTTTATAGAAATAAGTATAAGCAGAGTTCTGTTCTTTAATAATACAATTATTTTTTCCGTGCATCAAGAGGCACTAAGCTAATTTACTTTCATATGAACCGAACAGGTCCTGGGCAGCGGGGCGGTCGTTGGAGGGGCGTGGCAGGAACGGACCCAGCCGAACCGAACTGAACTGAACGGAATGGAATGGAACCGAAGCGAAGCGGGCTGAATGCAATGAGCATCTACATAACGCCCAGGAGTGATTTTCTGTGTCATTTGGTTGTAATCGTGTCTGTTGTTTGTTACTTATTAGTGTGTGTGCTGGTATTTGGGCGTGTGAGTAGTGTGTGTATACATATACGGGGCATATTGCATGTCCTATGCCATATTGCGCCATTTGCATGGAAGAGTGTCTCCATCGGAGAGCTGGTGTGTGCGAGTGTGCGAGTGTGCCCCGTGTGCGTTTGCAGTTTGACTTGTCTTAATGGTCATGTTAAACAAATGTTTATCAGGGCATGCAGCTGCTGTTTCCGCCCGTTGGAACCCCACTCCCAGCCCTCTTAACCCACTAAGACCCACCTCCAGTCAAGGCCATTAGTCAATTCGATAGTGGTTGTGGCTGTTGCACTGGCATTAGGTAGTCGTTGTAGCTGCAGCAGCAACATGGCTCCGGCTGAAGTGAGGTTGCTCATAAGCCGAGGCAGCAACACATGAAATATGCATAACTCTACGAAGAAACTGCTAAGGTTAAGGTTAAAGTTAAGTGTTTTGCCAAATGTGCATGAGGCCAAATGGCAAGCGGACAAATTTCAAATGCAAACAACTAATAGATTGCAGACACATAAATGCATGTACTATATGTCTGCACACAAACTGGGGTTAACTTATGACAGCGATCTCGAAAACAAGCAGCAACATGCAGCCGGAATCAGTTATTAAATTATTATTATGTTTCCTTACTTCTGGCTCCCTTTGTCATCTTAATTGGGCTTTCAAGCGAGCTACTACACTGGTCGGCATATGTATTTTGACAAAATAAAAGTTAAGTATACTCATAACTTGAATTTACTTCTTGTAAACTATAGGCATCAATGGAAAGGTAATTTCAATGCCGTTTGAATGATACAATACATTTCTTTACCCATTCAGTACTTATTGAAAAGGACAAATTTGTGTAAATCAACTTTTAAATTTTTTTTTCAAACTTTTTTCCTCGACTTGAAAACTTAAACTTTTTGATGCAAAAAGTTTCTTCAAACAAAAATAATAGTAACTGCAAAAAGAATTTTTCAAAAATCATTTTCCTTATATTTTTTATGATTTTTTGAAGGTGACAATGTCGGAAAAAATTTGTATGAAAAAGAGAAAAATATGGCTCAAATGCCTGTTTTTAAGCATTTTCAAAAATTCATAAAAAATATAAGAAAAATGATTTTTGAAAAATTCTTTTTGCAGTTACTATTGTTTTTGTTTGAAGAAACTTTTTGCATCAAAAAATTTAAGTTTTCAAGACGAAGAAAAAAGTTTTTAAAAAAAATTTTAAAGTTGATTTACACAAATTTGTCCTTTTCAATAAGTACTGAATGGGTAAAGAAATGTATTGTATCATTCAAACGGCATTGAAATTACCTTTCCATTGATGCCTATAGTTTACAAGAAGTAAATTCAAGTTATGAGTATACTTAACTTTTATTTTGTCAAAATACATATGCCGACCACTGTATATTATTATATTATATTCTAAGTACTTGTTTGCTAAAATAGAATCCCAATTCTTAAAGTTTTCGATTAAACTCAAATCATATTTTAATTTTTTAGACATGCATGAGTTAAAGAACCCCAATTTACTCTTAAATAAGTTGTTACTTTTTGTCTCAGCTCATTAATTTTGAGTTTTTTTACCCATTCAATTAAGATTTACTTCGCACTTTATTTTAAAATGATTTTAATAAATAACAAAAAGAAGCAATAAATTGAATTCAACGCTTCACTCATTAATCCACTTTAATTGCTCAATTAAATTGTATTTCCCATTTAAAAGTGACTATTGCTATTACATGAAATTGTGTTGCAACCTGCCTCAAATTGCCGCACTTTTGAAGCATTTCGCTTAAATCTTGTCCACTTTAATCCTGACTGGCAGTTCAAGTTATTCTACGGCCGCAAGCACGGCCAGATTTAACATTGCATATGTTGATTTTGATGCATATATTATTTAACACTCTTGCGCTCAACAACTGATGGGAAAGCACACATAATAACCATAGCTCGAAGCGTGTTTGAAGCCAGCTGCTGGTCATTTCGAGTGTTTGCACTGAAAATCGACAGTTTTTCAATGATGCTCTCGTGTTAAGTGAAAAAGCGTACTTTTTCTTCAATTAATGTTTAATTTAAACTCGCCTGTGGCCGGGTAAATAATGTGTTTGGCTGTGGATGCTGGGTGTCGGGGTGGGGGAATGTTATTTACCACCTGAAAAGCGGTGAGCTGGAGAAAGCAACAGGTGGAAAATGACTTTCTAGTTTTCCATTCCATTTCCTCCTTTTCGCATACTTAAGAGCAAAAATCAAACTCAATGCGCTTGTCAAATAAATATTACGCACACACACAAAGGGCACATTCGCTTAGTCACACACAAGCACACTCGCACACACACACACACACATGCGGAAGCGGAAGCTAAATGCTATAAAAGCGCACTCCCACTTCCGTTTCCTCCCCTCCCCCCGCCCATTTCCCCCTCCCCACGCCCCACTGTTTGCGCTACGTTTTCAGTTGAAAGGCAAAATTAACAATATGCAAAATTCATGTTAAAATATCGGAAAAATATATATTTCTTTCCTGCGCGCAGCAAGCAATCCCTTTTTCCTCGCCCCCCTCGCTCCCCTTTTTCTGCCGCCTTTGCGCTCTTTTCGTTTGGGTTGGCAGCAGAAATAAAACAGCAAAAACGAAATAACCAGGAAACGGGAGAAGTGGATAATACGGCAGATCGAATAGTAAATGTCCTCGGAAAATTCGATAAGCATTTATCGATTTTCATTGAAAAAAGTGTGGAGTTTATATTATTTTTATGATTTATTCTATTTTAAAAGCTTAATTAAATTGAGTCAAAACTATAATATCAGAACAGTAAATAAATATATTCACTTTGAATGCCTTGAACAATTATAAGGATAATAGCAATTGATGCAGTTCCTTACCAGAATGTAATTGAAAAGGTCATAATATGTTAGTTTTGATCCAAAATTCAAAAGCAAATAAGAGTTATGAAGAAGAATGTATATTAATATAGCTAGTAAAAGTGTCTAGTTTATAAAAGATTTGAGACAGATATGTCGACGTATCAAAAATGAAGGTGAAGAGTCCTAAAATCAGACAAGAACAGATCAATATCTATAGGCTTATATCCCTGAACTTCCATAATATATGGTTGCCCAGTACTCGCTTAGAGTATTCGGCGAAAAAAGGCATTAAAGGGTTGTGGGTGTGTTTTTCTGGCGGGGGAACGGGTTTGTTGGAGCGGCTTTCATATGCTCCATGCCAGCAATAAAAGTGTAACTCCTGTTGTTGTTGCCCATGTGGATGTTGCTACTGTTGTTGTTTCGATGCCATTGAATGAATGAATGAAAGCGTCGACCCATCGAC
This sequence comes from Drosophila subpulchrella, assembly GCF_014743375.2. Lineage (NCBI taxonomy): Eukaryota > Metazoa > Arthropoda > Insecta > Diptera > Drosophilidae > Drosophila > Drosophila subpulchrella. Next base: position 2,128,892 of record NC_050610.1, read on the forward strand.
GACTCAACTTCCACGAGATGTGAATCGCATCGAATCGAATCTCGAAATTCTTTCGGCCCAGCAAAGTGAGCGCCAATATATATCCATCGAGATATACGTATCCAGAGGGCGATGTGTGTGGATATAAAAATACAGTTATCTGTTCTATCGGAGCATTTATAAATATTTGTTTGCCTCAGTTCTCGATATGCACATGCACATTAAACCAAAGGAGCCAAACCAAAGCAAAGCGAGCCGAGGCCAGCCTCCAGCAGGATCTCCGACTCCTTTCTGCCTGAGTTATTGAATTGGGCTTTAGTCGTGAGCGGGTTGCCGACCTTTTGGCCCCGTATCCAATCCAATCCCACCGAATCCCCATCCGTTACATCCCTTTAACCCCTGGGATGTGCTGCTGACACCCCAAAGAAACGGGGCAAAATATCCTCGCAACCTTTCCCACTGCTCTTTTGTTCGACTACGGTCTTTATTTGAATTGTTTGGGCATAAGTATGTCAAATTTCAAACCATTTACTGGATCCGGCCAGTGCATAAAAGCGGCAGAAAAACTGCAAAAAGTATTGGGAGCTGATGGTTTTAAAGCGTCTTTGGGGGTTTCGTTGGGCCAAGGTCAGGGGCTCAGGGCTCGCCGGTTGCGAAATTTAATAAATATTATATTTATGAACAGATTATGTTGCCGAGTGAGATATTGTAATAAAATGGGTGTATTTTAAATATTCAAAGGGTCAGTCATCACATTTCGCATACGCTCAGGCAGTCGTTAAGAGTAATTTTAATTACATATTTAATAATCGCATTAAGGTTATTTTAATTGAATGTGGAGGGAGTTTTTAATAAGGGGCTGTTTTAACATAATGTGGAACTTTTCATATATATGGAAGACATGTTTAGTTATAAGGCATAAGTAGATAACAGTAGATCGCCGTTTAAGGCCATGAAACGCACTGTAGCCCTCCGGGAAAAAGTTTATGGTAAAATCCTATTGGAAAAAATCAAATTAACTTTCTCGGCATGTACATGAAAGGTTACGAAAGTTTAAAAACTATCTCCACCAAGGACATCCCACCAACTCCCTGCGGCCCAACCACCCCACCTCCTCAAGGTCATCTGCCAACAGAGCGTTACACGAACGCAATGGAAATGGAAATAAAAAATCAAAAGTGAAAAAGAATACGTAGAATTTCATTTTCAAATTGCACCCCAGTGACACATTTAGCCGAACTCCTAACCTTTCACTTGCCTGCAAGACCCAGCCTCTTCTCTTGGTACCCCCATCGCCCATCTTCCAGTGGGACACTCCCAAGACAATCGAAAAACTTTCAGTCGACTTTCCGCTTCTCGTTCCCATTTCTGGGAGTTTTCATTGTTTTTCTTACGACTCATTTCACGTTTTAATTTCTAGGCGTTGCGCCGACTTTCTGCGTCATTTGACACCGACGACAAAAATTTGTCGAGCAGTTGGACGGGATGAAGTGGATAAGTGCACGGAAAGAAATATCATCACAAACTATTTGTAGAACCAAGAAATTCATGAAACTTAACTTTAATAAGTTATTTTTTTGAAAATAACTCATTAAGTTTTAAGGCATATTTTAAATAATGGGATATTTATCAACTTACAGGATTTTAAATTTATATATTTATGCTTATACTAAAAATACTGAAAATAACTAAGCCTTTATTTCTTGGCCACCTATAGCTTATTAGACTTTTCGTCAATACAATATATAAATTTAATATCTTGATATTTTCTCTCTATGTGACTTAAGGACTTTAAATATTTGTCTTTGCTGGTACTTGCACTAAAAATCCAAATTGCTTGGCTCACTAAGAGTTCAATTACGAGCAGCTCGTGGAGGATAATAATAGAGTGGGATGATGATTAGGATGATGGGGCCAGATGATGGCCCACATTGATAGCAGCTGCGATTGATGAGTTGGGGTGGGAACTCGGCGGAAATGATCTAAGAGGTCTAGGTCCCGCGTCCAGCAATTGGTTTAAATTTTATTTATGAGCTGCCATCAAATCAGCATAAGTAGGTTAAACGCAAATGTCAATCGTAAATTCGCTGACTTCCAGCCACGCCCACCACTCAGCCCCGAATCCGGCGCCCCCAGTAAAGCGGCCAAATAAATTAAATTGTCGCCCTGTCGCCGCAGCTGAGCTGAAATGCTAACCAAAGTACGTGCCACCATCGATGTGCAGCATCTCCGTCAGAGAACCAGAGCTGACATCTCCCCATCCTTCCGCGGGAAGCCGGAATGCGAAAAAGTGTTCCGCAATATTTCATAAAGTGGAGACGGACGGCACGGGGGCTGGAGCAGCTTTATAGAATTAGCTAATGCTGACATAGATACCCCAGAAAGGAACCTAATCCCGGGGCATCGTTTGTTTAGCCTAAATAAGAAAAAACCACGCCAATTGTAACCAGCAAGGGGGGTGGAAAATCTGAAGAAGGTAAGTGGGGAGCTCCAGGATAAGAGGCTACCAACTCCAGATGGACACGCTAATTGGCATTTCGGCCCAGGCAAAAGTTACACAAATTTTATTATTTTACCTTAATAACCGCCCTTGATGGAAAGTTACAGATAAAAAGTTAACAGGATTTAAAAACGATTTTCAGGGTGGAAAAAATCAGCGACGAATTAGTAATAATTTGATTATCCATAAATTCACACTTAATTCCAGCAGAAAAAGCTAATTTGATTTTCGTACTATCATCCTATTAAATTGGATTAGTTAACGTTAACATATTAGTAATACATTATTGATAAGTCGCTTTTTCTCTATATTTTTTCATACTTAAAAGCAAACTTATGGTATAGAATTTAAAATCATGATGCTAAAATCATAATAGAAAATTGCTTTGAAGGTAACTTAAAAGCTCGACTGGCTAGTAATCCAACCAGCACAAATAACCATAAGATAAAGCCTTTTAGGCAAGGAAAACCCACTCCTAGTCGGGAAAACTTCACTGAAGCACCGTTCTATAAAACAAAAGCGATGGGATATCAGATGTGCTAAACATTTTGTTACAATGCTGTTCACATAAAAGTGAAGTCCTTGGTTGGCAAATCTAACCAAAGGAATCTTTACCGCATTCATGGTCGTACTCAAGTGGGCTGTGAGAAATCCCTTGGATCTGGTTAAGGGGGTGTCGAAAAAATCTGAGATGAAGCATATGAAAATTTAAGCAAGAAACTTTAAAAGAATTGTATTTATATTTCTAAGCATTCTGGATTTCAATCAAAATTGTAAGCAGTTATTTAGTATATATATGTAAATACGTATGTAAATATGTATGTAATAAAATACTTTTGAGCAAATAACCCCCTGAGGGTCCATCAAAGGCGGTTCCACGAACACACACTCGCTGAGGGACACGTGTTCATCTAAGTCTTCCAGTTAAAACTCAAGCATTTCGCACTAATGATGAGGGTGCCCCATCATCATCCACACCACACAGGTCTGGGACACCCCAACCCCGCCCTTTACCAGCTATTCTGGCCACTGTCTCCACACTTGTCCTTAGCCTGGTTAAACCTGTTAACGTTAACTTTTGCTCCAGCCCCTTATGGGTCCCCGCCTCCACACCTCCACATCTCCACACCTCCAGTCCTGCAATCCTCCATCTGGGGACAAATTGATGGAGCCTCCTTTGGGGCTCCCTCGGCTCAGTCGTGCGCACTTGACCACACATTGGCGCATTGTCACGCGCCGGGCTCTCCAGCCCCCCTGAAACCCCCTTCCGTCGCCGCCCCTGTCACATGAGAGTGACCCACCAGCATATTCATCAATAGAGTAGCAAATGCTTCCATCCACCCCCGTTCGCTCCTTTTGGGTTAACAAAAAATCTGTTAAAATAAATCACAACAATTTGTACATTTTCGCCTCGTTGGAGTCTGCCTCGCATAAGGGGGGTTTTCGGGTTTTCGGGTTTTCCGGGGGTTCCGGGGAGTTAGTTTCCCACAGCGGCGAAGATGACGGCAGAGGCGACACATGGCAGCCAGCAGGAATTCTTGAGTTCGGAGAGGACAACGTCTTCGCTTGGCTTGATTTTTTGGGCGATTAAGCTGTCATTTGGCTGCGGGTGGGTGTTGCCCGCCAAGCCAGAGGCGTCGTTAACGGGGGTGGATAATGGTCGAAAGTAAGGTGGCGGAACTTCGAAACTATAGTTTCTAAAATATTTAATTGCTAGTCTTAATATTGGGTGATTTGGTTTATCTGGTTTTATTTTTAAACCTACACTCAGGGAAAAAGACCGTGCTAAAAACAAGTACAAACAGCCTTGATTTAAGAAAAATTGCATGCTTAACATTTAAGAACGTTCGTTCTAAAAAAATTCTCTTATTGAGCACTTTTTGGAATTTTAGTGTCTGCCAACTCTAATAGTTCCCAACTGTTTATTCTGAAAGTACTCGGTATATAAAGCGCATAAATTAGACAGTGTTAATGCCCGTGAGCGGCAAGTCGTAAGTAAACTTAAAATACTAATATTATTTATATATATCTCGTTTATTTCGTTTCAGATTCCAATACTTATTTCTTTTACTAGCATAAAATAAAAACTCATTTTAATTTCATATTTATATATTGATTTAAGAATTATTCGTCCTTAAATCATGCCTGCAACTTTCTTACTTTATTATTAAATCGTTTTTGTTTTTAGTCGAAATATGACTTGATTTCAGAATTATTCATACTTGATTGAAGACCGAAAGGTTCTTAAATCTAGTATTTTCGATCTTGAAAATTCGTGCTCGAAAGTAGTATTTTGTTCTCGCGTTCTCTATTTTCCATGCTTGGCGAAGTTTTGACACCGAAAATACTAGGTTCAAGCACGAAATACTTAATTTTTTTTCTGAGTGTAGTAAAATAGGTAAAGGCAGCTCATCAAAATTAAAAAATCATTAAGTTTTAAAGCCCATGGCCAATAAACAAAATTTTCCAAACCTCACAGAAACAATATTTACTTATTGAATGATGAAATGGTATAGCATTAAAAAATAAATAACTGTAATAATTATTATTTATTTATCTTTGATTGATGCTGAAATAAAAGAGAGGATATGACAAATCAATTAGCCTTTTATTTTACATTGCCATGACCCCCTTTGAGCACCGGCCATGTCCCCGTATACGTGACCTCAGTTACCTGTCCTTCGGTTAGGGCTGCGTGGGCGTTGACCTGCTCAACTTATGACAGCTTTGATTGCAGTCAATTTATTAGCAGCTTGCCGCCGAAAGAAATTTGTTTGCCAAAGGTGAGCCGAGTGCTTGGGCTGGGACGAGGGCGATTATGTGTGTTGTACAAATGTCAGTCATAATTGCTTAATCCCGCTTTTTAATTAGCCGCCACCTGTGGCCGCCACATCCGAAAATAAACAAAGCAAAACAAACCGAAACCAAAACCAAACGAAGCCAAGCGAGTCAAACAAAAAATTCCTCACGCAAAAAAAGCCGTGAATGTTTGCCGGGATATGCTTAAAACCCTATTACCATGGTAATCCTTTTGACAAATGAATTTTAGCACGGCCTCACACACTCATATGCACAGAGCAAAATAAAAGAAGTTAGGGAAGAAAAATAATGTAAAATAGGTACTAAAAATACTTATGTAACAAGGCATTGTACAAAACTTTTAATATTGTTTTGAAAACGCATTTCATCGCAAAGTTAAACTGATAATTTCTATGGCCGCTATATTATATAGTTTTCCGATCCGGAGAATTTTCATACTCAATATGCGTTTTAATAAAAAACAACGAGTGCTTAAGATTTACTTTGATATCTTTAAAATTTAGGAAGCTATTAAAATTGGTGTAATTCCTCATAGTGCATTGGAGTAAACAAAGATGGAACCCATTTATAAAGACACAATTTCTTAAATCAAGAACTTTTATTTTTTTTTATTAATATATTTTTGTCTTCCTACATATAATTAAAGTTTTAGACAGTTGTTTTCTTTTCTCTATGAAATTGTGTTTTCTTTTGTGGGGCTTGATAACAAATGTAACGGGAAAGTACATGCATCTTAAGTTAAGGAACAGGGTTCATTCGGAGGCAATCTAGACTTAACAAAATGTTAGTTCTTGTATCAGTATCAGAGTGTTCCCAAAATATAAAACTGAAAATATTTTTTTAAGTGCACACACAGGCGAACTCACGCATACCCGCAAAACTCGCACCTAGACAGCTCGCTGTCACAAGAGTAGAAGGAGAAATAGACAGACACCGACAGGGAAGGAGGCGCGAAAAAGTATGCTATAAAATCCGTATGCTCACTGTCACCTCTGCGGGAGTGTGTCCCACTTTCATGTGCCTTGCATCATAGACAGGACATGAAAACCAAAACCATTTGGGAGTTGGCGTTCAACCGTGATTCGCTTTTGGATAATTTGCGGTTTTCCTTGGCCATCCGTCGCCCGTCAATCTGGATTTTGGTGAAACATTTCAAAACTGCTTTGATTTTTTGGGTCTGAATCTGTACTTTATTACATCTGTGTTTGGCATCAAGCTGGGAAAAAAGTTTTTTACCCGTTACTGGTAGATAAAAAGGGGCGTATTAAGTTATTGTGAAAGTAAACAGAGAAAATTAAATTTATTAAAATTTCGTTTTAAAATGTCAATGTACAACAAAACATTTTGGAACAATTTTGTAGCCATCCAATTTTCGAAATGACCTTATAAATCTATATAAATAATTAGCCTTTTTAAAATCAAGCTATAATACTACAAGGCATTGGAGTACCCAAAGTAAATGAGAAGTGCTAACGTTTTAAAATATTGTTGGCAAATAAACATTAGAAAATAAATATATCTTCATATACATTGTAAAAGGTTGCATTTTAAGTTTGAGCTAGTTAGAACTGTCCACAAACTTCTTAACTTTACATTAATATTCAACTAATACACTCGCGGAAAACGTGGTGTGATGGCCCAATTGGGTAGGCATCTGCCTGTAACGCGAAAGGACCTCGGTCCGGATACATGCTAAGGCAGAGGAAGACCAATGTTTATAAGAAGCGTATTTAATATTTCCTTAAAAATTTTAACAAAAATATTTTATTATAAATAGTTGTTAAATTACTAAGTACAAACAAAGAACTTGACCCTGGCACTTGCCCCCTGAGCCATGCCCATATTATATTCATTCGTAGCAGAATGCCTTTGTAAGTTTTTTTTGTGTTTTTTTCCACTAAAACGAAAAATATTTACATTCTAAACATGACAATAAACATTTTAAGATCTCATTTAAGAGCAAAACGTTTTAAAATTTAAAGCAACACATTTTGGATGCCAATAAAGGGTCGAAACACTTTAAAAAGTATAGCGCTCCATACAAATTTTTAATGCAAAGTCTCTCTGCGTATGTAGCAGGTAGAAGAAAGCGTTTCCGACTCTATAAAGTAAACAATAAAGTAAAGTCTTAATCAGGATCAGTTGCCTGCCTGTCCGCATCAACGCCTTTATTTCGGAAAGTATAAAAGCTCGAAAGTTTGGATTAAGCATACAGATTTTGGGGAGTCCTAAGCAGCTCAAATTTATTTTCTTACCTCCCACCAACGCCCATATTGGAACGGTCTTAAAGATTTTAAAAGGTTAAAAAGACCTTGCATGGTCAAGAGTCAATAAATATCCCCTCGAATCTTATTTTAAAATTGATCAACCGACAATGCACTGTTTCCTGTTTTAAAGTTGGCTAGCTGAGTAATAAGTATCTAATAATTATCAGATTAATTATCGATTATAATCGAGTCAATTAAAACTTAATTTCCAGCTTGGTTACAAAACTGAATAATAGATAAAAAAAATGTTTAATTTCGTGTAACATAAACTGAATAAAGTGAAAAGTATATTTAAATTGTAAGTGCGCACCAAGTTTTACAAAACTGAAATGAGCTTGCTCCAGTGAAAGGCACGCACTTTCACTCGCTTGACTTTCACTCGCTTCCCAGAAAAAAGGACCCTCACTCACACTTTCAATTACTGAAAATAAAATATAAACATGTTCATATACGAGTTTATATTTGTACAACGTTTTGATGCAACAGCAACTTGAGAGCAATAGAAAATGAAGCGCCGCATGACATCCACCATGGAGCTTTTGGCACATCCGAAATAGCTCCTTTGATGCGTGAGCAGCGCGATCTACCCAAGAAGCCGCCCCCCAGGAGGTGGAGCAGAGTCCTCGAATATATTTTTGTTTAGTTGCGTGGCACGCACAATCCCAAAGCGGCCATAGAATATGGCCCTGAACCAGGAAGGGCTCCTTACCTCGCCTCGGCACAGTGGAATTGAAAAGTAATTATAACTATCTACCTACTATATTTAAAATAGTTTTAATTAACTGGAACATGTGCCTGCAGAATATTGAAGAATTTCCATAATTGATGGGTCTGTGTTATACAATTAAACAAGTGAAAATATCTATATTTTATTAAAATACAAAATATTTTTTTACTTACTTCCTGTTAATAAATAACATAGTTCGACCATTAATTACCAACATTTTCATCTAATCGGAGCCATAGTCTATTTCAAGACATTTTATTTTTGTATAACCCCATTGAATTTCCTATAAGCCCTCGTGACTCACTCTCATTAGATACTTGAATGAATTTTCTAAGAACATATAACATTTTCGTCACAATTATTTGGCTAAATGGTATGTTTCTACCACTGTGTTCGGTGCCTCAAGGAGCTCCTGGCCTGCTGCTGCACGGCGGGTGGCCAATTTCTGGGTAGCAACTTGCCATACATCAAAAATCTTTCACTCACTTTCGGCTGCCGCTGATGCGCGGGCAATAAAATATTCATTTGGCGCCTTTCTGGGGGGCGATGCAACTTTCAAAGGAGTTCGAGAAGGGGCGGTGCTGGGCCACGCCCTCCCATTCATGTCCTGGGATCGGGGATTGACACTTCAGCCAGAAGCCGGCACCCCTTATAAAAAATGTAATTTTCAAACAGAGCAAGAACAAAAAAATATATGCATTGATGTGGGCGGGGGGAGGCAGGGTCTCAAAGCTGGAAAATAAGAAAAACATTTGAAAATTTCAAATTGAATTTGCCGCACGCTTGAAGTTTTGGGTTCTCCGCGTCCCAAACCCGCGACGAGATGTATGCAAAAGGCGTTGCCAAGATTACCAAGTGAAAGACCAGCCGGCACACATAAAAGCCAGCGAAGGGGCTGGCTAAAAGGGGCTTTGAAACATGGCCAAAAGTGTAAGTGACATGAAAGCGGGCCCACAAAGCGCACACAAAACCTTTAATAACTTTACGCTTTTTGTTTTCAAGTGCACTCCGCAACCACGCCCCAAGCCGCCCACCAAGAGAAAAAACAAAGGCCTTGCAACTTCCCCTTTGAAGTTTGTTTTGGTCTGGTAAAAAATAACTAAAGTTAACCCAAGGACTTTTATTTTTTTTAGAAATTTTGGAAACAGCCCCATCTAATTCCCAGACCATTCAATTCGTAATTTATGACCTGTTTATTGTCAATAAATGCAGCCTCCAAGCAACCATTTTGTGTGCGCGCCTAAATAAAGACAAATGGAATGCTCATTTCCAGTGGGCGGCTCCCAGCAAATATCTAAAATAAATACTTATATCTCAAGGTGGATGGGTAATAAGTGGCTGGAAATTGTCTCCAAACTGTTTGGACTGCTTTTCGGGGCTTATAAATATAATTTATGGCCCGTCCACTGCCACATTTGTCAGGCAAAAATTTGAGGATAAAGCTTAAAGGTTTCATAAGCAAAACCGAAAAGGTGGAAGGATTTCTGAGATGACAATACTATTTTTTTTCATTCATAGGTGTAAAGCTCCGAGTTGAACGTGCTTATTGCTACACAAAATAAAAGTTAACATTTGATTTTAATATAATTGTTGTAAGCGCGAGAAGCTTAAAATATTGAAGAATTTTTTGACACCCTCTGAAAGGGTACGAAAACTACGTAGCGTTAACCAAATGTCTAGTTGAGCCTGTTGCCCCACATGTGCTAAACATACCAAATACATACTATTAAAAAACAATGCAGCTAGAACAATTGCCAATTTGGATTACCTCAATGCTCATGTTGGACCCCTGGATCTCAAAAATGTAATACATATTTTTTGGTACATTGTTTTTTTAGATTTTGTTTTATTTATAAAATGTATGTTTCAATTTTTAAGTAAGTTATGTTATGTTTTTTTAACTTTTACTTTAATTTGGCATTCTGTTGTGAAGTTAATGTGGCCTAGCTCTCGTTTGGATTTTAAAGTTACCAAAATGTTGGAAGTAAAGCTACAGTGGCTCACATCTTATTTCGTGCAGAAGTAAACTTGAAATTCAAATTCGTATAGCTGGCAAACTATACGAAATATTAAAAAGATTTAAATGCACGAAGTGATAAATAAATTAGCTTATATTGTCTCAAAGGGGTTACAAGAAAAATAAGTTATTTAGGAATAACAATTTACAAATTAAATTTTCCCAAAGTTTTTATTATTATTATTATTATTAACAGCTAAACGAAAATTATAAATCCGCGCTTAGCTTAATGAGTTTCCCAAAGTTATTGCACGAAATAAGCTGTGACTTAAAAAAAGTCAACATTTTTAGTTTTATTTAGTTTTAAGTGTTATCTAATGGAGTTTAAAAATAATGAAGTGCCTGTAAAGCCAAAATACAACCAAACATAACTGCATTTCAATTTATTTTTATATTTCGTATAGTTTGCCAGCTATACGAGTTTGAATTTTAAGTTACCTCTGCACGAAATAAGCTGTGAGCCACTGTATGTTATATCTCTTAGGTCAGTTCAACTAATAGGTTAATGTCCTAAACGTAATTGTAGGTGAAGAAGACTAAAACATTAAACCATTTTTAACATACATATGTAACATACAAAGTACAATAACTGGCATGATAGAAATGTTTTATCTCTTAGTTTATGCCAGTCCGATTAAATGAAAATGGTATAAAAAACGTTTTGCACAAATTTTCCAAGAATTTATAACTCATTTTGAAAGCGACTGCAACTATAAAATATATAAAGAAAAAGTAGTGAAAGCTCTCCAGCAAAGCTTTTAATGCCGGGCGCAAACCATTTTTCCTAAGGAAAAGTTACTAAGTTTACTCAAAGATGCCTAACATAAAAAGCTAAAGTACTGAGCTATCACTGAAAAACAAAATATTTATTTTTTAATCTAAACTTGAATCAAACAAAAACACCTCCGAACGAAGTAAAAACAAGGAAGAACGCTATAGTCGAAAACCACGACTATTAGATACCCGTTACTCAGCTAAAGGGACCAAAGGGAAATGGAGATATGCAAGCAGCAAAGCGAGATTGAAATGCGCCACCTACCGGCGGTAGACAGATTTAAGCGTTATGGGCGTTAGAGTGGACGTGGCAAATTTTTTTTGGGTCAATCGATAGGTATTGACGAGACCAATACAGTTCAGTTAAAATTTTGTATCTAGCATGAAAATTGTGGGCGGCACAGGCTTGGGCGGTTTGTGGGCGTTAGAGTGGGCGTGGCATATTCGCGTAACAAACTTGCGCTGCACAAGGCTACGAAATCTAAATTTGAGATCTCAATTCTCTATTTTTGATAGTTTCCGAGATATCCACGTTCATACTTACGATTTTTTGAAGTTTAGGGGCGGCTTGTGGGCGTCAAAGTGGGCGTGGCAAATTTTTTTTGGGTCAATCGATAGGTATTGATAAGAACAATACATTTCAGTTAAAATTTTTATTCTAGCATCAAAACTGTAGAAGTCATAGTTTTGGGCGGTTTGTGGGCTTTAGAGTGGGCGTGGCACGCTGCTGGAACAAACTTGCGCTGCGTAAGAAGCTCAGGAATCTGCACGCCAAATCTTAATAGCCTAGCTCTTATAGTTTTCCGAGATCTCAGCGTACATACGGACGGACGGACAGACGGACAGACTGACATGGCTAGATCGACTCGGCTAATGATCCTGATCAAGAATATATATACTTTATGGGGTCGGAAACGCTTCCTTCTGCCTGTTACATACTTTCCGACGAATCTAGTATACCCTTTTACTCTACAATATAGTCGTCCGTCTATATGATATAGTCGTCCGATTTTGATAAAATTAAATTCGAAATTCAGAACTAATTAAAAAATTTTATTTCCAAGCGTAGGAGGTTATATGTTAAAAAACAGCGAAGCTATAATTTGTTTCATATTATTTTTCCACCAATTTTCCGATCGTTCCTATGGCAGCTATATAATATAGTCGTCCGAATTCGATAAAATTTAATTCGAAATTCAAAACTAATTAAAAAATGTTATTTCCAAGCTTAGGAGGTTATATGCTTAAAAACACCAAAGATATAATTTATTTAAATTTTTTTCCGATTATTCCTATGGGAGCTATAAGATATAGTTGTCCGATCCGGCTGGTTCCGACTTATATACTACCTGCAAAAGATATAAGACTTTAGGGAAAGTTTCAGCCCGATAGCTTTAAAACTGAGAGACTAGTTTGCGTAGAAACGGACGGACAGACGGACATGGCTAGATCGACTTGTCAGGTCATGCTGATCAAGAATATATATACTTAATGGGGTCGGAAACGTCTCCTTCACTGCGTTGCAAACTTCTGACTGAAGTCAATATACCCTCTGCAAGGGTATAAAAATAAAATGGTTGTTACATTTTGCTTCTTCAGTTTCCCTAGCTTAACTCCTACTTTCACCACAATTTCTCCTGAACGAATCATCTTAATAAAGGTCTTAGTACCGAAAATTGAAGAAATTCACAGTACCTTTCGATATGCGTATTACTTGGTTTCGATTGGATAATCGTAGCAAATTAGTAATCTCCTCGTGCTACGCGGTCTGCCGTCACTGTGGATTCTTCTTGGGATCCTTTCGTTTTGAAAGTACAAAAGACCACAAAATTAAAAAGAGCTCAAAGTTTCATTGGGATTTTGGTAGGGCTTTTTCATTCCCTATGTTTGTTATTTTATTTAAGTATACATTTTACAAAAGTTTTAATATATTGATTTAACTACAATGACCATTTTTCTTACTGATTTTATCAGTTGAAGGCAAAAAATTCATGAGTGAGTTTGGGTACCATTCTCATTTTTCGTTTTTGTTAATTTAAGTACATAAATATGTGGCATAAGAGTTCTTCTCATTTCTGAACTTATCATTTTTTCCGCTTGTTTACTTCGGGTTGTTGTTGCATAGAAAACTAAGTACAATAGACAATAGAAAAATACACTTGACTATGTAAATACATATACATTTTAAAAACGAACATAGAGTAACCGACGAAGGCGCAACTGGCATGAATAGTTTCGCTTAGGCTAATGAACATTCAGTTGGTATTTGCTAATTTCTTCTGATTATTGTTTGCTATGCTTTGTTTGTTTGCTTTGTTTCGTAGTTGCTTGTCGTAGCCATGAGGTAGAGCATTTTCCGACTGCCAGTTGTCAGTGCCAAATGGCTTAAAGCTACCGTTCAATGATTTTCTTTGCGTACATCTACTTTCCTAGGGTTTTTATGTTGGGGCACTCTTTCGATTGAGTTTCGTGGAGTTTCAAGTTGACATTCGTGGATCTTAAACTAGGTTGGCGTCCTTGGCCATGCTATAGAAGGCAGACTTGTGATTGTCTAGCAGCTCCTTGGGCGATGCGAACTCCGTGATCTGTCCCTTGTCCAGCACGATCACCTTGTCCGAATCCATAATAGTGTTCAACCGATGAGCAATTGTTAGGACAGTGCACTCCTTAAACTCCGTGCGGATTGTTTTCTAATAATGATAAAATAATTGATCGATTTCGTATTAAATATAACAAAATTTACAGTCGGTACCCACCTGGATCAAATCATCTGTTTCCAGATCGACAGCCGCTGTGGCTTCGTCCAGCACCAGGACCTTGGTCTTGCGCAGCAGAGCACGCGCCAAGCAAACCAACTGGCGCTGACCCACCGACAGGTTCTCGCCACCCTCGGCAATCTCATGGTTCAGACCAGCTGCCAAACTCTTAACAAAGGTCTTCAGATGGGACAGCTCCAAGGCCTTCCAGATTTCATCGTCTGTTTTAATTTCGAAGGGATCCAGGTTGATGCGCAGAGATCCAGAGAACAGCACTGGATCCTGAGGGATGATTGTCAGGCGGGAGCGCAACATGTGCAAGCCCATAGTGGCAATGTCCACTCCATCAATTGAGATGCGACCACCGGCAGCTTCAATGATTCTGCAAGTTAATCGTAGGTTATTGAAGATTATGATGGCTGAATATAAATAATATTTCTTACCTGAACAACGCCAATGTAAGACTGGATTTACCGGCTCCCGTGCGACCAACAATGCCGACCTTCTCGCCGCCCTTGATGTCGAAGCTAACTCCGCGTAGAACCAGATCCAGCCCCTCGCGGTAGCGTACCTGGAAGTTCTGGAACTCAACGCGCCCCTCCTGCGGCCAGTTCTTGGGCTTGCTCTTGTCCTGCTCCAGCTCCCAGGCAGCCTCCTGCTTGGTCTCACCGTACTCCTTGATGCGCTCCACGGAGACGATGTTTGTCTCAATGTCGGACGACATGCGCACCAGCCAGTTAAGGGTTTGGGTCACCTGCAGCGCGTAGCTCACCGACAGACCGACCAGGCCGGGATTGGTTTGACCTCCCAGAACGGCGAAGAGCGAAGCGAACAGAATGATCAGGTTGCCCACCATCTCCAGACGAATGGCCAGCCAGCGGTTGGCGATCACGGAGGGATACTTGCAGACCTGGTTCTTGTCCACCTTGGCATCCGATTCATCAATAAAGCTGATGTGATAAAGACGAATATAAGGTAATTAAAATGAAACGCACATTAAAGGTTATTAAAAAGATATATAAAATTACAACTTACCGATTTCCCACGTTGTAGGCACGAATGGTAGAAGCTCCAGTGACAGTTTCGCTGAAGTGCGAGTAGATCGGGGAACGGGATACGGATTCCAGACGCATCAGCTGCCGGGATGTGGCCACGTAGAAGCGCTGGGCGAAGTAGTACAGGAAGGCGATGGGCACGATCACGGCCAAGAAAATTGGCGTGGACAAACTAATAACCACAATGGTAGCCAGAACCTAGCCAATAGCAAAATAGCAATGTAAATAAACGCTGTTCAGGGTAGTAAAGTCGACCAAAGTGCGAGGAGATGCAAAGGGTTAATAGGAAAAATATGATAAAAAGAAAGTCATGAATTTGCCTTATTTTTTGGATCGAACGCTTTAACTTGATGGAGTGGGAGGTAAAGGATGGGGGAGGGACAGTCATTGGGCGCCGCCAATTAGGAGATTAATATGGACTAGTTAGTTTTTGGTATGCACACGGTAAATGTCACTGGGGTTAATTCCGATGTGTTTTGTAGCAATTTGAAGACGGTAACTGGTGCCTAGAGCTGTGAAATTACCTCGTAAGCACACCAAATGCAATCATTAATGACCTGCGGCATTTTCTGGTCAACCGATTCAACGTCTTTCGAGAATCGGGACAGGATGCGACCCACGGGCGTCGTATCGAACATGGTCATTGGTGATTTCATCACATTTTCGAGGAGCATCGAGTGCAGGACTCTCGCGGCATGCAGACTGCCGAGCGCCGGAGCCAGGTCCGAAAAGAATGACGTAACACCTGCGATTAGGCAATTCAGTATGGATGGAGAATTAAATTTCACATCGATTGGCAAAACTATAGTCCAGCCAGCTGAATTCTATGCTCGAAAGGTTTGTTCGAGTAGGATATTCGATTAGATGTTGCCCAGCCAAATCCCCAAAACGGTACGGGGTTGGCTTACTCTCCAAACAAAATATTTACTGAATATGTATTATAAATTATTCATTTGATTTGAAATTGATCTATTCCAATTTTCTTTTGTCTTCTTTAATTTGCCATTCATTTTTAGTTATGAACAAATTGTATCATTGAGCCTAAAAAACTTTATGGAAATGTCTTACAACTTTAGTAAATTCATTTGTTTTTCAAGTTTTTAGGCGGTCTATATGCGATTCCCAAGAAAAGAAAGACAACCACAGGAAAAATATTCTTAAGTTAAAGGAATAGAAGTGAACGAGAATACAACATGCGCCCGCCCCGTCAATCCAACTATTAATTTACACACTACGCTTTTGGATTGTGGAATGCCGGAGAAAGCCTCAAATTGCTACGAGCTGAGAGTTTGTGCATTGATAATCGTACCTTTTGTTAGTCAGGGTTAGTTGTGAAGTTTTCTTATATTGGTGGTTAGTCACAGCGAACGTACCCGAAACACTTGCGAGTTAAATACGCGTATTAGTTCTGGCAATACGACATCTAACTTGTATATATCGTTCGCCAGGCGATCGAGAATGCGGGCCCGGGGCTTTATGTCGAAAAAGGATTGCGGGACATGCATGATATGGCCAAATAGCTGTACAAATATTTTTCGGGTTCCAATCAGTGCACCCAGGTTAACGATTACCACACTGCCTATATAGCTGAAGACTAGGGATGTCGAAAGGAATTTAACTTTACGGTTTAAACACTTTTACAAATGTAGAATTCTATTTTCGACTGACTGACAGGGCTTAGGACAAGGGTTAGGAGACAAACTAATCTTAGCATTAGGTTAAGGATTCTTTTTGGGACAATACAAAAGGAAACAGAGCCTTCATAAAAGGACTAACTGACCATAAACAGAAAATAAGAAAACAAGAATTATATAACAGATCTATTGATCTGTTGAAAACCACTTTAAATTATTCGAATAGATTTGTGGGTATTATGAAATAAAAAGAGATCGCGGAATTAAAATGATCACAAATATGAAACACTCTCTCGATGAAGAGATTACCTGAAACGCCGTGCTCATGACCATTCTTATATTAATTGGCATTACCAAGTCCAAACAGTTGATATCGTTTGAACAGCGATCCAATATCCGACCCTTGGGCGTGATATCGAAAAACTCTGAGGGACAATGCATGATGTTGTTAAAGAGTCGATGGAATACTCTGGATGAGGCATGTAAGGTGGCTGTGAAAAGTGATATGGCGGCGCCGTAATTGCATAGGCCTAAGTTGATTCGATGGGCAATAGAAAAAGAGAGGAGAGAGATCCAATGAGAAAAAGATATATTTCAAGTGTTAGAGATGTGAATGAAATCTTGGGCAAAATCTTTCTACAACGAAAGTTCTGCAAGTACAAACCGTAACTCTTTAAAGGCTACAAATTAAAAGTTATCAATCAATAATAACAATAAAGGGGAGAGAAAAAATATTCAAAGTGGGGAAAATCAAATATGCAAATACCATAAAGATAAAGGTCATAAAGGAATCCATGGTAGCGGGCAACTCTTCGTCGATAACATCCATATCGCCGCTAAAACTGTTCAAGAGTCGCCCGATGGGAGTGATATCGAAGAAGCGGCAGACGGAGCCCCGGATTATGATGGCCAGCAGATCATTGTGGATGGTCTTTGCCGCCTGGAAGCCGCCAAGGTAGACGATAACCACCGCAAAGTAGGCTAGCACACCTGGTACAATCGGAAAGGTGGAAGAGCGGAACAGGTGTGCCCACGGGCACTTGGTAAGTGTCTGGGGGAATTCGATTCGATTGGATGGCTGACGAAATGAGGCGATCTCCTAAATTATCTTTTATTGTAAGTCGTTCAACCGAAGCGTAATGGCAGCACCCACTTAAAAAGAAAACTTAACATTTAGGGCTCTGAGACCAGTACATCTTCAGAGTGTTCTCCACCACGGCACATGCTTAAGGTTCGGCTTAACTAAAATAGTTTCAGTTCCCCTTTCGGGCTTTCGCACACACAAATCGGACACGCAATAAATGTGGTTTGTAATAAAAGGTGGCTAATAAATATAACAGGCAGGCTACTAGTGAGTCTTATTTCAAGTTAAGGCGTAGTTTGATCCAAAATCAAAGGCATTTCATTTTTAAGCTAATTGTAAATGAAAGATTTCATGCATGGCTTGGTAAAAGGTAGATTTTTGTATGTGTGGGGAAAGGATTCAAAGGGTTGTGGGCTTAAATGAGATGTTAGGTTAAAGGGCTTGAAAGATTTGAATAAGAATGCAAGATAAGATTAGTAAATTATAAAAATGTTGCAGATTAGAGTGCATATTCGGTGGTTAGTTGAATGCAGCTTTTGTTAGGTTTCAGGCTAGGGATCTAAGCTTCTCCCAATTCCATCTGGCAGTGGGGGATGTTGGAAGGTTAAGAGTCAATCTTTACCCCGAAACACGTGTTCAACAACTGTACGACTATCGATGGCAGCACACCATCCACCGTGTCGATATCCTTGGAGTAGCGACTCAGAATGCGACCTATTGGCGTCGTGTCGAACAGTTCCATTGGCCATTTGAGGCCTGTGCGCAGCAGATTGTTGAATACATTCATTGAGCAATGAAGTCCTCCGAGCGCTAAGGCCAGGCCCGACAAATATTTGGAGAGCACTGCATGTAACGTAAATCGGTTTAGGAGCTTAGCATAACAGTTGGGGCTTTAAAGAATCTATCTTTCTAAAAAAAAACTTAAGATTGAACCGATCATGCTTCTACGTTGGTGTAAGCCCCAGAAGGTTAGTAATCCAATTTACATATATATACACAACATCGAACGTTGGAGTTAGTGCCAAAAAGAAAACTTTTGTTTTGTACTTTTGCTTATGTACGTGCAGCTGGGGAAGACTGTTTGTTGGGGTAGTGCCAATTGGAAAAAGTTAGTGTTATAACCGGTACAGTAACTAAGAAATATTGCGATAAGATCTAGAAAAGAGCTGCAATAAACCAACGTAATCCCTAAACTATCACTGGAGTTTACATGTAACCTTTAGCCTTTACCAAAACATTTAGTTTGAGATTCTGATTCTTTCAAGATATGAATGGAAAGCATAGGGGTAAGGTAAGGAGCGTTTCATACTAAGAGGTCAGCGTATATAAGGACATCTATCGAGTAAACTAAATTAAGAAAAGAACATATAAACTATCTTTAAAATATGGTTCCAAAGAAGGCTTTGAAATCTTGTTTTCTAGTCACTGCCCTTATAGCTTTGAAACGTCCTTCCTAAATAGATGGACATTTACCGCAAACGCTTGACTTATGACCACGCGCCAAAGCATCGGAAGGACATTGTCAATGGTATCGACGTCCTTCGCGAATCGGTTAACTATGCGCCCAAGGGGCGTGGTATCGAATAAATCCATGGGCCATCGGAATACGTATGTCAGAAGCCTCTTGTGCAGCTCCTCAGAGCAGTAAATGCATCCGAGGGCCAGCGTAAGTGAGCAAAGGAAGTACACGGAGACTGGAAAATTAAATTATTTCTTTTATTTTTTTTTACGAAAATTTTAATTGAATTACGATGCGGAAGCTGGGACAAAACATTCTATGAAGCTTTGACAACCTACAGAGAAAAACTGAACTATATAACTATCGATAACTACTCGGCCGAGGTTGGAAATGGGGACTTTGGTTTTTAAATATACTTTGCTTGGATAATTACCGCAAGCAACTGCAAGATGACGACCCGCAAGTTAAGTGGCAGTGTGTTGTCAATTGTGTCTATGTCCTTGGAAAAACGATTGACAATGCGACCCAGGGGTGTGATGTCAAACATTTTCATTGGCCAACGCATAGTGCCATGAAGCAGGACGTTGTGCATATATATAAATGCAGCCCAGCGAAAGGATTAAGGTGGATAGATATCCTCCAACCACTTAGAAGAGAGCGAAGACACGGATATATCAATTAGTGACCACATACCGCCACAGAACCTTGCCTACCAACGATAGATCTTCACCCGAGCTCTCATTTGAACTTTGAATTTAAATGGAGATTTGAAAATATTTCGAATTAAGGTCAGTTAAAAAGAATTATAAATGTGAAAAAATATACTGAACATGAATAGTTCTATAAATAGTTCAAATAAAGAGCACAGCAGAATATAGTTATGGGTAATATTATTATTGTTAGTGAGGTGTAATTTATGAATCAAGTGGTTCGACCATGATATAAGATTGATCCGATCCCCTTGTTTGAATATTTAAAGCCGTGCTTGGGTTAATATAGTTGGTGGCATTCAATAATGCTCCGACTCCAATCAATTACCATAAACGCCTGGCCAATGACGACACGAATGTTGAATGGCAGCACATTATCGATTGTATCGATATCTTTCGAAAAGCGATTGACAATCCGTCCCAGCGGTGTCGTGTCGAAGAGCTCCATCGGCCAGCGGAGATTGTAGTACAGTAGGGTCTGATGTAATACCTCCGAGCACTTAAGACAACCCAATGAGATGGCGAGGGATGAGAAAAAGTTCGTCGCGACTAAAAATTGCCAATTTTTGTTTTCGATTTTTTCGATTATTGGTCGATAATTTGGTTTTTCGGATTAGGAAGGGTCGGAAAGTATTCACAACGAATAAAGTAGAAAAAATTAATACGCAACACATTTACTCACACAAACATACACACACAAAAGGAGAACCGTTAGTTAAGTGGGTTAAGTGCAGTGTTCTGTCTTACGAAAACATCGATCATTATCGATCGATAAACAAATTATATTTTCGATATCCAGAACATTTTTGTGTAGCATAAAGTACGTGTGTGGGGTTATATTAATAGCGTTTATTAATATAGAAGGCCTTTTGTGCTCAGTTTGCTAAGCGTGCAGCAATGTATAAACTAATTGGATTAAGGTGTTAGTGCTTTCATCTTTGTGTGCTTTGCTTGAATTTTTGTGGTAAGCCAAAGGTGGGGTTAGTCATTTAGTTATAGAAAATGGGATCTGAAGTTAATAATATCCAACTGGTAGCTAGCAGCATGTGTTTTCTCTTGGCGTCAAAGTTAGAGCAATCAAAAAAGCAATACATAAATGAAACCCCCAAACCAAACATAAAATAATCTAAAGAACAGGTATAGCAAAGATGGTTTCAAACGAATAGAACATTTTAATATGCAAGTATACATAAAAACGTTTAAAAAAATGTATTGAATTTTAAATGAAGTTATTTCTAGCTATATACGCTATCCTAATAATAATAATATTTTTGTGGCTTCTAATATGAATTGAAGATGGTTGTTAAACCATTCAAAATGTTTTATTTATTTTGAGACCATCATTGTTTTTAAATAACAAAACAGATATATACAAAAGCAAAAACATAAAACGCTTTAACAATAAGCAAAAAACAAACAGCAATACCAAAAAAATTTAAACAAACTTAAAATAAGAACACAAAATGGACATAACGAACATGAAACAAGGATAACTTCAAACGAAGAATTTAAAAAATAAATCGAATCACAATGGACTTACCTTGACCGAATCCGAAGGCACCGTAAACACCCAGATACATGTCCCTGAGGCTAGTGTCGTTCCCGACGTTTTGGTCGTTCGCCCACTTAGTGAGCCACAAATTCGAACCGATTTGGAATGCTTGGAAAATAAAATTGAGTACTAATGTGGCCACCGACAGGAAGATTCCAACGCTCTTGATGTAATGTTTGTATACGGCGAACTCTACGCCACCAGTCTGTGACTTTTCAGTTTCAATCAGCTTGCCCTCAACCTCCTGCTTCTTTTTCAGGGATGCGGCAGAAGCAACGGAATCATGGGAATTCTGACGCTTGGTCCGCCGGCGGAGACTTCCTCCTCCGCCCATCAAACTATCGGCAGAGGTAACGGAGCTAAAAAAAAGGGGAATATATTAATATAACATCTTGTAAAAGGATAATTCACCAAGTGCATTTATCTTAAACACTTATTTACTTACATAGAATCCGACAAGCTTTCCGTGCGCGCCAACTTAATGGCCTTCTCGACACTGCCTAGCAACTCAGGGACATCTCCGGTGCTGGAGATCTGCCGCTTGATCTGGTTAAGCTCCTCCTCCTCTTCATTGCCGTCCTGCAGATGCTGGATAATGAAGTCGGCGAAGGCGCCCTTGTTCTTGACCAACTGATCGAATGTGCCACTCTCGCTAATCTCGCCCATTTTCATCACGTAGATGCTGTCTACCTGGGGCAGGAAAGTGACGCCGTGGGTGACCAGCACGCGTGACTTACGCGCCAGTATGCCCTTGGGTCCGATCACCTCCTCGAAGATGTGTTTGCCCACATGGGCGTCTACAGCGCTCAGAGGATCGTCCAGCAGATAGAGATCGGCATCACTGTACACGGCACGGGCCAACGAGATTCGCTGCTTCTGGCCACCTGATAAATTAATGCCTTTCTCACCGATTTCCGTCAAATCTCCGGCCGACAGAATGTCGATATCGGCACGCAGGGCACAGGCGTCGATCACCTTGTTGTAGCGCTTCCGGTCGTAGGACTGCCCAAAGAGGATGTTGTCCCGCACCGTCGCATTCTGAATCCACGCCTGCTGCGGCACATAGGCCAACTTGCCCACAGTGTTGACAACGCCCGCGAGTTTCTCCATTTCGCCGAGGAAGGCCTGCACCACAGACGACTTGCCGGAGCCCACGGTGCCAACCAGGGCCACCAGGCTGTTCTTGTGCACCTCGATGTTGATATTGCGCAGCGTAATCTCATCGCCCCAGGAGAACTCGCCATTCTCAATGCTCATGGGGTGGGCTGTAAGTAAATTAAGTATGTTAACCAAAATATCTTAAGAAAATAATTAAGTATCCTTACGTTTGGATGGATCGTGGAGAACACTGTTGGGATCCAGTTCCTCACTGTTCAGGAATTTATTTATACGATTCACAGAAACTTGCGTCTATTCGTTCGCACATGGAAAATGGGAAATCGGTTAAAATAGTTTGCACAAAATGCAATATTTTGGTACACAGAAAATGTTAGTAGAAGGTTTGGGAAAGGGAAAATATAGGGGAGCGATGGGGAAAACGTAGATCCAAAACTAAGTGACCAAGAAATATCTTCGGTCCTCCGAAGACTGTTTATACCCCTGCAGAACAAAAAAATGTAGAGCCAATGGTTTAAAGGTAACAAGAGGATAAAAAAGGGTATATTACATCGGGTTATTGGTTTTAAATGAATAGAATCAATAATTAGTTTTATTATTATGAGGAATGAAATATAGCATAATAACATAGAAGATCTAATGATGCAATGTTGTCTTGTATTTAAGATAATAATTTTCATAGTTGTATCAACGAAAAATCTATATATTTTCTTCGGTATAGACAGACAAATTATCATGACTTCGTTATACCTACAATTAAATCTCCCATACTTAATGCCCTCTGCAAGGGCATATTTAAAACCCAAACAAATGGTTGCTATTGAAACGGATGGAAGAGGCATCCCACCACCTGGTATGTGAAAAATCGGAGCTGGTTTGTTTCGGACAACTTTAAAGTTTAAGCCCCGATGAAGAGATGATTTAAAATTTAATTGGATACAAATGAGTCCGAAGAATCTTTGAAGGATAGGGTAACATTTGGTTAGGGGATATTTTGGGTGTAAAATTGTTTTGGCTAAAAAAGAATTCAAATTGAGTAAATAAACATAAATCACAATCACAAAACGATACAAAATCGCCGATCACAGTGGGGCCGGGGACCAGCGTGTGTTATATTGTAAACATAATCCCACAGCCCCACTGTGATCGTCTAAGGTGTAGTATTTGGAATTGCAATCGAGCGTAACTTACTTGCACCAGGTTGGTGATCAGCATGGGCAACATTGTTAGCGGAAAACGGAGAATGTTGAATAATGATAATGATACAAAGGTTTTGGTGGCATCAAGCACGTTATTTTCATCGATAAGAACGTAAGTGGCGAATGTGACTAATGAAACCTAAAAGATAATATACAATATCGTTTAAGGCGTTGCAAAAATGGCTGTTCTTGATCCTTTTTTTGAAGGTGATGGAGAAAGGAGAGGCGGAGAGCACCATAGCCGAAGAGGTTGTTATTCCATCGTCATCGTGGGCGCCGTACCTCGGCTATGTCAACACTCAGCATGGGCAGGATGGTCAGCGGGAGTTTCATGAGGTCGAAGAGGGCGATTGAGACTAACACCTTCTCGACGCTCAGCTGATTCGCCTCGCTGGTCAGCACGTAAGTGGCGAACGTGACCAAGGAAACCTTTGATTGTTCGAACACGAAGTACATATATTTGCCAGATTAGTCCAATGCTAAACGTCCAACTCATCTCGGCCAGCTGTAAAGAAATCTCGGAGGACTCAGAGCCCTGCGGGGCTGGCATATCTTACCAGGAAGGGGGCGCAAGACCACAGGAACGAGGTTCCCGCGTTCAGGTACGCGGTGGATCGCAGAGTCGCAATCTCCTTGTCACGGATATCCAACACTTGCTTCTCGAAACTCGGCTCCCAGGCGTACAATTTGAGGACCTGTTGGGATTAAATATATTGTGAGCATGTGTGGATTAGCTGAGAAACAAAGGATCAACTTCTGACTTAAGGCACCATGACAGTGGATGACTAGAGACTAGGATTCTACCGAAATGGGAGATAAATCGCTGTCTACAAGTCATTAAATAAAATTACAGTTCTAATAACTTCTAGAGTTGATCCTCCTCTATAAATGTATCCCTAATCCTAGGATCACTCACCTTGATGCCGCTCAGAACTTCATTCATCAGCTTAACACGCTCGTCCTTGTACTTCATCTGTCTTATCTGATAGGTCTTGATGCGGCTGGCAATCACTCCGTTCACGGGGATCAGGATTATCATCACAGCCAGACCGGCCAAAACAGACGGTCCCAGTTGCTGCCAGAGGAAATAAAGGGCCAGGCCGATCTGCAGAGGCGCCGACCAGATCATGTTCAGGTAGGTAGTCAACTCCATGAAACGCTGTGCATCCACAGCCATCAAATTGACGATCTCGCCCACGGTGGACTCCTTTTTGGTGGAGTTAGAAATGAGCAGGGCTTTGCGGTAGATAGCGTTGATCAAAGCTGTCCTGATCCGCAGACCCACGATGAACATGCGGTGGAAATACTGGCCCAGAATAAAGGTCTGGGCAGCGGCCAAAACGAAAAGCAAGACAGCGTACAAGATACCCTTCCATTGAGGCTGCGGTACCGTTTCTTGGGCCTCAACGAAGCTGATGATCAAACTCAAAACCTGTGGCTGGGCAAAAGTCAGGACGTCGGTGAACAACTTCATCAGGGCGCCGAACAGAAAAACGCCTCCAAAGGACTTGTAGATGGGCGGCATGATGCTGGCCACGCCCTTCTTGCGGCCGTGCTTCTCGCCATGGGGATTCTCAAAGGTCACATTGCCATTGCTGAACTGCGCTTTCGGTTCCACGCGAGCCCTTCCTTTGTAGTTTTTGCGCACGTTTTGGTTCCAGTGGTGGGCAAAGATGGGCATCACTTCGGAGCAACTGTCCTGGGGTCTCAGGTCCCACAGATCCTTCTCCTCCAGCGGATTGCGGTAGCCCTTGAGGGCCATGCGGTCGAACCACTGGTAGGTGATCCTAGAAAGGAAACTGGCCGACAGCTCGGGAATCTCGTTCTCGCCCCTCTGGTACTTGGTCTGCTTGGGCATACCGTCCGCGAAGCAGTTCAGGATCAGCATGATGCAGGTGAAAGTGAAGAAGATGAAGAAGCTGACAAACTGGTACTCCTCCCAGAAGAAGTCCTGCTCCGTGGACTGATGCGAGTCCAGGATCTTCTGACGTTCCGCATCTAGCCGAACTTCCGTGCGGCAGCGGGGAATCGACAGCACGGTTAGCAGGAACCAAAAGAGGAACTGGCAGCCCGTGGTCTGGACGCCGTATTTCCGGTTCAGCGGGATGAATATGAAGATCAGCAGGAAGGTGGCGAACTTAATGATGGGACCCCACACATCCAGGTCGTAGAGGGGCAGCTCGGAATCGCCGCCCTTCTTGATCAGGGCCATAATCAGATCCAGGGCAGTGATGACCAGCAGGCCCAGATTTACCAGCGCCTTGCTCACACTCAGCTTGTTCCAGGGTATATTCCTGTCCAGACTGGCTTTCAGGTAGTAGAAGTCGAAAGCCACAAACGCCCAGTAGAAGGCGCAGGGCGTCCAGACCAGCGCCGTCTGCTCAAAGCACGGCGTGAAGTCCGGATCGGTGGTGTACCATGTCTCCGTTGAGTTCTGTTCGCCGGATAAACGGAAACCATATATGTAGTTCCTGACCCAAACCCAAGAACCTTTGCACTCACCCAGAATGTGGAACCGCAAAATCTGTCCATTGGCGAGCTTGTGTCCTCCGCCATGGTCACTCGTCTCTACGGCAACCTTCTCCGCGTACAACTGGGTTATATCCGCTATATCGGGCGATGTGGTAACTGTAAGGCGGTAGGGAAACAAACGGATCTATATTTTCTGGCCAACAGCTGTTCCTTCCCAAGCCGCACAACTACAAAAACCGCTAGTGGCGACAGTGGGAAAGGTTTCTCCCAGTACCGGTACTTTTCTGGTATTTATTGGCACAGTGGGTGTCGGGTTAAAAAATGGAAACAAAAGGTACTTCCAGCATAATAATTTTTATAAATAAATTTTGAGAACTTTGTTTAACATTTGTTAATAATCATTCAAGATTATTAAATTAATATTTCTACGGAATTATTATTATCATTTGTAAACGTATAAATGGATGGCAAGTCACTACTTGGCATGGACTCAATTTATTAAATCCACTTCCTGTAACGCGATTTCCACCATACTAGTTTCTGGTATTTTACATGTACTGTGTGGCATTGCATGGTTCTCCATTAAGGGTCACACTATCGCAGCCATTTTCATTTCAACCGAGTTGACAGCTCCGTTCTGATAAAATCGTAAATTGTGTATTTTTCTTTCGCAAAACGTAAAATCCGCATTTCATTTGCTTAAATTCGTGACTGGCTGTTGAAATCGCTAAGCAAAATGTCGCGTCGCTCCAATTTCATTGAGGGCAACGACAATTTTCGCGAGCAGAACTTGCGATTCGTGCGGGTAAGAAACTTAAAGAGCGCGATGTGAAGAACTTCAATTTTCACATATTTTTTGCGCAGAACGAGTTTGAGGACAACATCAACCAGTTCTTCGGAGGTGCTAATCCCGGGGGAAGTGGCCAGCAGCAGAAGCCTCCGCCGCGGGACTCGATAATTGTGCAGCCAACCGCAGGTGAGTGGCGTCCAGCGCAATAACCGGTATTTCACAGGGGACTCTAATCTTGGCCGGCGGAGCGGAGAATCCCGCAGATTCTAGCCGGCTAGGCATGACACCGAGTTTATGCGCTCTAATCTCTGCGAGTGCCAAGCCATGTCGACCAGATAAACATCTTACGTCGCTGTCGATTGCGCATGAGGCCGGTACAGTGAACCCGCGATAAGCAGGCAACCGAAACAGCGAACGCGCCAAAAGTTCTTCACCCTCAAATGCCTTGACTGTTAAGCCAAATGCAATATAGAGATAGTTGCGTAAAATACCAGTTTTAGGAACACTATATGGGGTTAGGAATTGGGTTTTGATTCATCAAAATCTTATTTATGTTTGTAATAGGAGTTCTTCAAAACTGATATACCACAGTAGTCTAGCGCAATCTAAGGGATTCAATTAATTTTAACTACATATTTCCCTGAATTAATATACAATTTATAAATATTAATGATGTTAATGTTAATGTTTTTTTACATAAACCAATAGATACTTTTTTAATTACTATAATATGAACCTTCTTCATGTCAAGTCAAAATTTTTGTTTGTTTTTGAATAGAACCAAACTAATTATCTTGATTTTGTCTTTCATTCTAGTTACTAGACACAACACATTATTTTACAAATTATCCCAGTTAAATCAAAGAACGCGGCATTTGAGGGTTAGGAGGGTTAAATAGTTTAGTTTGTAATCTAGCCCCTCGTAATTGTGTGCTATGCCGAGATAAGTGTTTACATGTCCAGGGCCACCTGATGGAAGGCCTCATCGCGCCCACTTGAAACGATAGTTTATTGCCAACGACTGTCCATTGCCAATGACAAATATGCAACGAAAACGAGTTTTCCCGCCCCAAAGAAGAACTAATATACACAAACAAAAAAAAGAAAGACAAATTTCGAGCTATTCTTGACCGAAGCCGCGAATTCTGCTTCAGCCATTGGGCTAGTCGCATCTTATGGGCGCTATAAACTTGTTTGCCCGTTTACGCATGTGTTTTAAGCATGCGGCTTTAGATAAAATTCTGACATAGCACAAACGGGTATTTTAAGTTCGATATAATTAACGGCGAAACCTGTTCCCGCAGCGATTATATAAGCACAACAATCGGCAGACGAAAACCCCCGACAAATATAATACTCAATTGCACAAAATGTGTGTTGATTTTGACTTCGACGAAATTTCTCTTTAAGACAAAACGCCAAGTCACGATGAGATGCTAAGCGAAATGGAAACGAGACCTCTCGTCTCTCCAATAAAATCAAGGGAAAAGCACTGCCTGAGATTTCTCTGGCTAAAACAATTTCTCTTACTTGACACCTTATTTGTTTGTTCTGGATCTTGCCAGCCGGCATAAATTGTTGATACGTTTTTCTTTGCGCCGACAAACAACCGTGATTTATTTACAGAATATTAACGACACTTGACAGTTGCTGTCTTTATGAACACAGAGCGATAAGGCTGACTGGCTGCATGCAGCTGAGTGCAAACTCCAAAAAAGGAACTTCCCTGATGCGAAAATGCTCTTTACTAGCAATTCCTTATCGGGGCCCCCACGGCTGAATCTTATCGGCCCCACAATATACTGGATTCTTCCATTGTGTTTGTAGTTACTCTAGTTATGAATTGCAGTTTGTAATCCTTATATTGTTGCTTATCGCACACTTGTTTGCTCTAGCTGCTGCTGATTCTTCGCCCCGAGAGCTTTGCTTCAGGGCTCTTTTTTCCGATTTGACTATCATCGTGATGGCAGAAGCTGTCGAAACTATAGAACAAGGCCTTTCTTTCAAGGCCTCTGACGTCAGATCGGTTACAGTGGAACCCACGAGGCAGTTAATGTCTATCACCGTGTAATTTCATTTGAATGAAAAACTACAACCTTGCGCACTCCAATTATACATTTTTTATCAATTAAATAATCGCGGTACAAGCATGACAAAACACTAATGGTTATTATCAAACAATTTTGATAGTGAATCATCCATTTTTCAAGAATGTTTGCGCGGGATTCTCTGGAGCCTTTCGGAAATTTCACAATTTCAAGCAAAGATACTTTCGCACCCACCACGAAACACAGATACATTTCACTTAGATACGAACGCACACTCACACACTTGTTCCGCTTTGGCGGACTCCAATAACAACAACAGCGAGAAAAACAACAATGGACGGTATCGATGCGACTGAAATGTCACTTATAATTACCTCTACGTAGAAAAAAAGTCGCTGCGATTCGGACGGATCGGAGCGAATAGAATCAAAACGTATCGCAGCGGTTGGGATCGGATCGCTTTGGATGGAGGGCAGCGGCAAAGCACTAGAAATCGACGTACAACCGGCTCGTTGCGAGCTAAAAAGGCAACTGAATTCGAGCCAGGCGCGGCGAACAAACTTATTTGTTTTGCCTTCCCGTGCTCAAAACAAAAATGAGATAATAGCCCCCTCGGAGAGGGAAATACCTCGTAAAACAAGAGAATATATGTATACAATAGAAAACGTTTGACTTCGCTCTTTTCTTTTTGGCCTCCCGGTCAATTAAAAACCCATGCAATCAAGGCCCGACTCTCTCAACAGGGCCATAAGACCGCGTTTGGTCAGAAAAAACCTATGTATCAGATACCGAGAGATAACGCCGCTCTCTTCCACAAATTTAAGTGGTATATGAACAATATGGGCTTTCCGGCTCTGGTGAAATTATTAAGACCGCGTGTAAAGCTAGCAGAGATACGAAAAAACACCAAGAGTCGAGCACTCTTAAGCATTTTGTTGTCGCAAGAGCAACAGAAGTCCCCAATTGATAACGATACTAGTAGAAGCCCCCGAATAGGGAGGACTTAATGGGTGTTTGGTTGCGAGTGCTCCGTGCTTTTGGTATAAGCATGACCATTACTATTCCTGTAGTTTGTACGTGTGGCCGAGGGCTCCTTGGCAATTTATCAGTTTGATGTGTTTTGATTTCATATTTATATTTTATACGTACATATGTATGCCTATGCAGTGCTGGCCCGGCAATTAAAAATATGCTCGCAAAATTCTAGAAACGCAAAGAATTCCTGAAAAAATTCTAAATTCCTTAAACAAATCGGTATAGAATTGTTAATCTAATCAACCTGACTAATGTTTAAATTAAAACAATAGATAGTGACGGTTGTTTTATAGATTGGCGAAAAACGCCAAACATCAACCTTAGTCAGCAGTTTGATAACGACTAAAACGGCAATTAAGTATTGATGAATTTTAAATTCAGTTTACCCATTGGTTATTGCAATTAATTTAATGAATCTGTTTGTGAGCAAGACATGAATTTAAAATTATTTTGAATGCCTAGACTATCGAGATATGGATATGATTTATTTTATTAAATCTATACAGCATAAATTTAAAAACATTTTTTACCGAGCTCTGCATATGTATACAAAAATTTTTCATGAGTAGATTATATTGGAAGTGGTCTGCCAAACGTGACAATACCTCTAACCCAAGACGTGTCTGCTTTTCTAAATTTCTAATTTCATGTGGTACCATGAAATTAGGAAACAACGAGCTGGACAACCGACGGGAGTTTCTCCGCGAGCTGGGCGCCAGTCGGATGTTGGCCAACGCCCTGGCCCAGCGCACCCTCAGTGTGCCCAACTTCAACCTGCGCCAGTTCCAGCGCCAGAGGTTCCGCCTCAGCGTCGAGCTGGGCGACAGTCGTCAGGACGTGGTGGACAAGGAGGTACTGCGGGCCATCGGGGAAGCGGTGGAGAACCAGGACGAGGTTGAGTCACGACCACGTACTCCTCCGCCGCCACGGAACATTAACTGGCACAACGTCAGCAGGGATGATTCGCCGGTGAGGGGTGACCGATCACGTCCGAGGAACCGTCAAAGAGATGGCAACTTTCAAAACCGAAGAGACAACAGTCGGGGATTCGCAGATCAGCGGTTACCAGCTCGGGAACCAATCAACAGGAATTCTGGACCTGTTAATGTTTCAATCAATCGAAATCAGGACATCAGTCGCAATAATCCTGGAGGAAATCCTGAAGACATAAGAAAAAATCCAAACAGAAACATTGATAATCGAAATGCAAGTCGACCAGAGTTTAATCGTAATAATAGAATTGATGAGTTCAGTCAGGAACCAGCACGGCCGCCAAACAACAGGAATTTCGGACCTGTTAATGCTCCGATCAATCGAAATCGGGATGTCAATCGCAATAACCAAGTCCAAAATCCTGAGGAGTTAAATCGCAACATAATTCCTCAAGAATTTAATCGTAATAATAGAAATGATGAATTCAGCCGTAACAATCGTAATCCAAGCCAGCAGGATTTTGCTCGCAATAACCGTAATGTGAACAGCGTTGAGTTCACTCGGAATAATCGTAATTTAAATCCTCAAGAGCTTAATCGGAATAACCGAAATGAGAATATACAGACGATTCGGCAGGATTTCAATCCCAATAATAGAAATGCCAATCCGCATGAATTAAACCAACCTAAGAGAAATGTTAATCCGCAGGAGATAAACCATCCTAATAGAAACGTGAATCCACAGGAGTTTATTCGCTCCCATGGAAATGTCAATCCTCAGGAGTTTAATCGAAATAATCGCAATGTTAACAACGATGAATTCTATCGAAACAATCGCAATGCTAACAACGATAAGTTCAATCAACATGCTCCGCAAGGACCTAATGGGAATAATCGTTATGCTACCCAGCAATTCAATCGCAATACGAATGTCGATCAAACTAATTTTAACACCCAAAATGAAAATATTCAACTATTTAATCGCAATACCAACAACAGTGGCCAGTTGCAAAACACTAGAGGTAATCCCTCAAACTTTAATAATCCTCGCATAAACAACAATCGAGGATATGGTAATCAGAACTTTGTTACCAATCAACAAACCAACTTGGACCGAACTTCAATAATTAATCAACGTGGCAACATCGATGAGAACTTCCAGCTGCCTAGAGATCGATTCCAATCTCCTGATAACCGACCGCAGCAACAACAGGAACATTATATTGACCAAGATATTCGTGATTTAGACGCAAACGTTGGCGGAAACCCTGGACCCCAAACCGGTCGGAATTATCAGCGTATTGTTAACGATAATCAAATAACGCTTTGTCGGACTGACTGGATTGAAGCTAATGAAAGAAATTTATATGATAACAACTTACCTGAAGATCGAGAATTCATTGATGAAAGAAATGGTGCGATTATAAACGATGATCACTTTCGTCCAAGGCAGCCTGATCACTTTAGAAGACCAGATGTGCGCGAGCGAGAAGATCGTGGTTTCATTCAAAACTCTAGGGGTAACCAACCCAGCCCACGAGAACATGGCTACGATGAAGGTAATTCATATGGACGTAATCGCAACGAGCGTAACTTTGACGGAAACAGGCGCCAGTTGGATCGAGAACTTGATCGTCGCAATCCAAACGACGACTTCAATCAGCGAAACAACTCTTCGCGTGCTGTTGACATCCGACGCTTTCCACCTAGGGAAGACAACACATTCCAGGGTTCAAATAACCCTCATTTTCCACCAAACCAGTATCAGCCAGCTATCCACCGCGGATCCGATTCTGTGGATCGTAACCGCGACAACCCGCAACTTGGCGGTCCAAATCTTAACAGACCCCAGCAAGGCAGACCGAATGTACCAAATGCAGATAGAAGTGGACCAAGAACTGGCAGTTCTGGTGGACCAAATCAAAACAGAACTACAGCAAGTCTAGATCGTAATATGAAAAGAAATATTATTCCCGGTGGACCACAACAACAGAGATCAAGTTCAAGATCAAACATCAATCCTGGCGTGCAAAGCCAACCAAAATCTAATTCGATAGCAAGTCAAGATCGCAATGCAACCCGGAATGTGAATTCTGGTGGTCCCAATCAAGGCCGACCAAACCAAGCTCGAGATGGCAAACCTGGTATGCCGAGCCAAGATAAAAAAATCCGTGGACCAAATCAAAAGAAACTCAATCAACCCGCTGGCGTTCCTAGGAACACCAATCCTGGTGCAGCGGGACCGGGTCAGCAGTCAATTAAACCTAAACCTTCTGGCTTAGCTACTACGAACAATGCGGCCATGGTGAATCCACGCGCTGGTAAGGGCTAAGCATTTTTCTTCATTTTTAAAAACAATCTTGATAGGAACCAATTAGGAGTTACATAAGAGCATATTGTGCTTTCAAATAACTAAAATGGTTCCATATTTTCTTTTAAACCATGGAATGCAAACCGATTAAAATAAAATTTTTTCCAATGTGACCCACAGCTTTTTATATCACACCGTTTTGGATATGCTAGAATTTAAATAGTCTCCCCTTCCTTAACGATACTTTTTTCAATCTTGCTATAAACATTTTTGAAGTTTTCTAGGACTAAAAACTTATTTAAAATGTTTAAAAGCAGTCGGGAGCAGCAGGGCTACAAAGCTGTACTGAGTATTTCAAGGACTAGCACCGGCTCCTTATCCTATTTATTTTAACATAATTGTACTAGTTGGAACTGTCATTTGGTTTGCATTCCTAAATCTTCGAAAATACCTAAAAAATATATATACATATATATATATATAGCCATATTGAATTTTGCAGGCCAAAAAAGAAAAGCAGAGTCCGCGGAGTTAGGGGCTCCAAACCGGGCGAAAAAAACCGTCCCGAAACTTCCGAAGGTGGACACAAATCGTAGCTTCATCATAGGCGGAATGCGCCTTCCCTACATCAACAGCAATCTCAAGAAACTACCACAAGCAGAAGAAGAGTCCTACGCGGTGACTTTCTTTGAGCAAACGCCCATCTACAACACAAACATGTATGCCACTGATAATGGCGAAAATAATAGAGAGAATGATGAGGATGAAGGTGAAGAAGACGTATCTGATACCGAATCCCTGGAATCGAACCGATCCGGTCTTCAGTCAAAGATCAAAAAACGGGACTCTAAAAAGCTTCGCGCCCAGTTGCGCAGGGAGTGGACAAAAGTTTACAGGACCAATAACTACAAGGACTGGCATGCCTGGTGGAGGGATTACAAGTGGTGCGGCAGCGCAATCAACAAGAAGCTGGAGAAGTTCGGCGACCGCAACTTGCGCCACCGCTTTAAGGTCCCTGGAAAAGTCATGACCGAAGAAGGGATTAATCAAATATTCAAAAGCGGCCACATGGGCTTGGAAAAAAATACTTTCAGCCACTACCGCAACATGCGTTCGATTTACCTTCTAATGAACGATTCTTTCCTCGAGAGCTTGTCCGTTACGCAAATTGAGGACTTACAGGAATTGATCCGTGGCATTCCCAATCACTTATGGCTGTACAAGATCCGCGCTATGGTTTACCTTTGGGAGAGGTATCATGGCGCACTAAAGAGTGCAGCCCCAAAAAATATGCTTAAAGCTAAGGAAATTCAATTAATTGCCAAAACATGGAAGAATCCCACCTTTCACTGGCTTGCCAAGCAGGCTTTCGATGAGCTAAAGGTGGGAGTGAAAGCTTCACGAAGCTAAAAGCCCCTGATAACAAGAAATACTTAATTTTCATATGTTAAAATCATTTTCTAAATGTATATGTGTTTAATATAACGTAATGTTGATTACAAATAAAAGATTACAGAAGCAAAAAGCTTATGACAAAGTTTCGTTTTAAAGTTTGAAATATCATTTATATATACATCTTGTTGTCAGGTGGCTTTATCTTCGTATCTAACTACACGACTAACGAATTACTTATTTATATTTATAGGCAATCAGCGAAATCGCGTGGCCGGATTTCAATAAAATCTACCCTGGCCTGAAAGCATAAATTAGTGCAAGCGAATTACCCAAATAACTTTAAACTTAATGTATATTAGATTGTATACGGAATAAAAGGCAAATAAACGATGGGTTTTGCTTCTGCAATGGAAATACGCTTGAATCACCATAAGATTGATTAGTTACATGAAACTTTCTCCTGATAATAAACTCTAATATTCCTTTCCATTTCCTCTTTCTGCCTCCCAGGAATCTGCGTGAAGAGCTTTAAGTTAAATAGCGATGAGAAGTTTTTCATCAATGTGTGCCAGGCACCGGAAGTTCCAGCTCCCCAAGATGTCACCGAGGAGGAACTGATTGCCATACTGGAGTCCCCTACGCCTGGTTCGTATCGGGTGCCGATGAGCATCTCAGAGCCAAGACACACAAAGGACCGCTCCGATAAAACCGTCGACGTCTGCGATATTGCCGTCAATCCAAAGTTCTTGGTAAAGATGCAGAAATCGCAGCTATTCAATAATTTTTTTCTGCAAATTGTGGCCGAGGCCCTGAGCGAAAAATACAATGTGCAGATCAACATGGAAAAAACCATTATCCTGAACAATCGGAAGTTCATCGGCACATTGGTTTCTCACAGAGTGCGCAATGACGACGTCCAGAAGGCTCAGCCTGTTGCTGCAGGCCCGGCTGCCATTACTAGCCAGGATACGGCATCGACCCCAGACAGGTCCGGCAAGTTAGTCCAGGAGATCAACGAGAAGGATGCAGCGGCCATTAAGAGTACCCGCCAAGCCGCAGGCGGAAGTGTAGACTTACAGTACAAACTTCGCGCTCGAGTTCGAGACGATTCTGTTGATGAAATCCACGCTGAGATTTACCTACCAAATTGCGTAAGTTTAACAGCATTCATTGGCAAACAGAAAGGACAATCAAAATAAACGCATTGTTTAAACAGGTTTCTTCGCAAGAGGTAAGTCTAGATGTTGGCGAGGATCGTATCCTAGTGGAATCCCATAGACATGGCTATGTGTTTGACAAATTTGTCAACTACCGTCTGCAGCAAGACCGTGCACAAGCTTTATTCGATAAGACCAGCAAGGTAACCCACTGCGCAACAAACAAAAAAGCCATTCCTAACTCCCGATTTGTTTTTTGTCATTTCAGATGCTTCAGATCCGCATCCCGGTGTTTAGTAATTAAAAAACATTTATGTTTGCCTTATGTAATGAATCATTACCTTTGTGATAATGTTAATAAATGCTGAAATTCAGAAGTTACTTACATATTTATTTAAATTTATGTATCGCATTGATGTTAAGGTTATTGGTAGCAACAACACTTTTTTTTTTGCAAGTGTTTTTTACAAGTATTGAAAATTGCGAAGAGTTGATGCTATCTAATTAAATTGTTGTTACAAATCGGAAATGTTAACTTAACAGGCCTCTGTTAAGCGAAAAACAAATCCATAAGAAAGTTGTTGAACTTTTAAAAAACAGTTCCTCCAGCTGTATATTTTGGCAGCAGAGTTTGTGGTTTTACAAATGTTTTTCAAAGAGCAATGTAGACTTTGAACATGCGTTTTTAAAACAAGAAAGGAATCTGCAATCCGAAGTTTGTATACCCTTGCAGTTATAAGAAATAATCAATGTTAGTAACACCATGTTAAATTTTTAAGGATTGTTGCTAGCTTCAGTGATATTTGTGTAAAATTAAATTCGTAATGCTGAAAATTTAAAATATTCTATATCCCAGAGTAAAAAAAATACGATCCAAATCAACAAAGCGCAATTTTTTTAAAAATAATAATTTCATTAATTCTCTGACCGTTTATTTGACAGCTATATGAGTAGTCCGATTTTTATTAAATTTAATTCGAAATTCTTAAAAATACTAAAACTGTTATTCTCAGTAGTATAAGATAGTAAATCAAAAAACACCGAAGCTATAATTTGTTTCATATTATTATATTGTGATATAGTCGTCCGATTTTGATAAAATTTAATTCGAAATTCAGAACTAATTAAAAAATGTTATTTCCCAACGTAGGACGTTATATGGTCAAAAACATCAAAGATATACATTTATTTCCTTATTATTCCTATGGGAGCTTTAACATATAGTCGTCCGATCCGGCTGGTTCCGACTTATATACTACCTACTAGTATAAGTATTAAATTAAGGAAGGAATATAAACATAGTTTTATTAGATCAGTATAGTTAACTAGTGAGTTTCGGTCGTTTCTACAATTTAAAACCCATTTTTGACAAGTGGAGATTTATTTTTTCGTTAAGTTCTTATACAGTTTTTGAATAATTTTTTCAGCAGGGTGCCACGCCCACTCAAACGCCAACAAACCGCCCAAAACTGTGATGTCTACAGTTTTTATGCTAGAAAAAAATTTTTAACTGAAATGTATTGGTCTCGTCAATACCTATCGATTGACCTAAAAATAAGTTTGCCACGCCCACATACCGCCTAAACCTGTGGCGCCCACAATTTTCATGCTAGAAAACAAATTATAATTGATATGTATTAGTCTCGTCAATACCTATCGATTGACCCAAAAAAAGTTTGACACTCCCACTCTAACGCCCATAACGCTTAAATTGGTCTGCTGCCCACATAACCCTTTAGCTGAGTAACGGGTATCTGATAGTCGAGATATTCAACTATAGCGTTCTTCCTTGATTTTTTTTTGACGCTGTACTTTAGATCCTCTAACCAAATTTATTTAGTAAACAACAGCACAGTAATTTGCAAATGATTTTTAGTTATATATCCTAACGCTACAAGAAAATTATTATGTTTATTGCGTTAGTCACATCGATTTTAGAATTTTTAAACAAATAAATTAAGTTTAAATAAACTAGGAGTTACAAGTACTAAAAAAGAATAGAAAATATAAATAATCTGTAAAAGATTAAACATTTAAATATTTGCGATTATTTTACTTTAAGTTTGCATATACATACTCATTTAATTTAAGGAGAAACTTTTTTGTTGTGAGATCACGAGGTACATTGTCCCATAGCCGACTCCCGTTTATATAAAATTGCCTCTTTATGCAAAATTTATAATACAGAGGCTCTCGTGTACAGTTTACAAACAATGCAGAATTAGAATTTAAAAGTCAATCCATTAATTAAGATGAAGGTTGTTAAAAATGTTATGAAGTAATTGGGAAGTATGTTTATTACGACGGAGATTAATCACATATCGGGATATAGAACTACAAAAAAGGAAAAACGCTATAGTCGAGTGCCCGTTACTCAGCTAAGAGGAGCAAAAGGGAAAGCGCCCCCTGTCCGCGATTTCAATATATGAATGATTATGTGGGCGGCATGTGATGGAATTCTTTCGATAGTTCTGCTGAACGCTCATGCAAAAATTCTTACATCATGATCAGTAAGAAAGGAGCGTACAAATAGTTCGCTACCTTTTCGTAATACAAGTGATATTTCTGCTGGCGTGTATCGATGAGTGATATATCGATAAGAATTATCAGAATTATGAAGTAGGTTAAATTCTTTACAATTGCTGACGCCTGTTCGTTCTTACGTGCTGTATGCTGCAATTGCAGTGGCAAGCGATATCGTTTTTACAAACTCAATTGTAATAAAAGAACATTGGTTTATAAAGTCGTTGTCAAAAACTTACGCCAGGATTAATAAAAATAAAAAAAAGCAGTTGAATTGCATAGTGGAGTTTTTCATGTGAGCTGGTTCCCGACAACTTTATAATAAAAACAAGGAAGAACGCTATAGCCGAGTATCTCGACTATCAGATACCCGTTACTCAGCTAAAGGGAGCAAAGGGAAATTGAGATATGCAAGCAGCAAAGCGAGATTGAAATGCGCCACCTACCGGCGGTATACAGATTTTAACGTTGTGGGCGTGGCAAACTTTTTTGGGTCAATCGATAGTTATTGACGAGACCAAAATATTCGAGTTAAAATTTTTTATCTAGCATGAAAATTGTGCGCGCCACAGGTTTGGGCGGTTTGTGGGCGTTAGAGTAGGCGTGGCATATTCGCGTAACAAACTTGCGCTGCGTACAAGGCTACGGAATCTAAATCTGAGATTCCAATTCTCTATCTTTGACAGTTTCCAAGATATCGACGTTCATACTTACGATTTTTTGAAGTTTGTGGGCGTTAATGTGGGCGTGGTACTCTGCTGAAACAAACTTGCGCTGCGTAAGAAGCTCAGCCTAGCTCTTATAGTTTCCGAGATCTCAGCGTTCATCCGGACGGACAGACAGACAGACAGACGGACATGGCTAGATCGACTCGGCTAGTGATCCTGATCAAGAATATATATACTTTATGGGGTCGGAAACGCTTCCTTCTGCCTGTTACATACTTTCCGACGAATCTAGTATACCCTTTTACTCTACGAGAAACGGGTATAACAAGGAAGAACGCTATAGTCGAGTATCTCGACTATCAAATACCCGTTACTCAGCTAATGGGACCAAAGGGAAATGGAGATATGCTAGCAGCAAAGCGAGATTGAAATGCGCCACCTACCCGTGGTCTCAATATATGGCTATGTGGACTGTAGACTGATTTAAGAGTTATGGGCGTTAGAGTGGGCGTGGCAAACTTTGGGTCAATCGATAGGTATTGACGAGACTAATACATTTCAGTTAACATTTTTTTCTATCATGAAAATTGTGGGCGCCACATGCTGTGGTGGTTTGTGGGCGATAGGGTGGGCGTGGCACCCTGCTGAAACAAACTTGAGCTGCATAAGAAGCTCAGGAATCTGCCCTCCAAATCTCAGCGTTCATCCGGACGGATAGACAGGCGGGCAGACGGACATGGATAGATCAAGAATATACAGTGGTCGGCATAAGTATTTTGACAAAACAAAAAAACGACGATAAAGAGGGACCTTCTGTGGTAAAATAAGTGTGGTAAATAATAATGACAGATATTATAAATGTAATTAACAAAAACGAACATAAAATAAATCAATTTTTTAAATTTATATGCTTACCCTTTAATATTTACATATATGTGTAGTAACAATTCGACAAATGAATGTTTAAAAAAAATCATATTTTACATAGTTTCGTCCAGTAAATCAATAGCTGATTTAAGAAGCTTGGATTTTGGTTTGCATTGCTTTTTTTCAAATTGAGGTTAGGTTACCTTTTTGTATTTTGCAAGCCGCACGGCACCTTACGGCACTTGAACTAAACTTTCTTATATTCTTAAAATGCTTAAGAATATTATACAAAAAGATTTGTGAATGCCAAAGAGTGCCATCACAACTAAAACTCTAACCAAACACAGAAAAGACAAACTAAGAACGTTCACAATTATTTACTAAATACAACAATGATTTACACAAAACACAACAAATACTACATATACTTTTTATTGTAAAAAGAAAGTTAATACCTTTCTTTAAAATATTAATCACTTCCATGGCACAAACACTTGTTATACCCGTTACTCGTAGAGTAAAAGGGTATACTAAATTCGTCTGAAAGTATGTAACAGGCAGAAGGAAGCGTTTCCGACCCCATAAAGTATATATATTCTTGATCAGGATCACTAGCCGAGTCGATCTAGCCATGTCCGTCTGTCCGTCTGACCGTCTGTCCGGATGAACGCTGAGATCTCGGAAACTATGAGAGCTAGGCTATTGAGATTTGGCGTGTAGATTCCTGAGCTTTTTACGCAGCGCAAGTTTGTTTCAGTAGAGTGCCACGCCCACTTTTACGCCCACAAACCGCCCAAAACTGTGGCTCCTACAGTTTTGATGTTAGAATAAAAATTTTAACTGAAATGTATTGTTCCTATCAATACCTATCGATTGACCAAAATAAAGATTGCCACGCCCACTTTATAAATATGAACGTGGATATCTCGGAAACTATCAAAGATAGAGAATCGGGATTTCAGATTTAGATTCCGTAGCTTTGTACGCAGCGCAATTTTGTCACGCGAATATGCCACGCCCACTCTAACGCCCACAAACCGCCCAAGCCTGTGGCGCCCACAATTTTCATGCTAGAAACAAAACTTTAACTGAACTGTATTGGTCTCGTCAATACCTATCGATTGACCCAAAAAAAAATTTGCCACGCCCACCCTAACGCCCATAACGCTTAAATCCGTCTACCGCCGGTAGGTGGCGCATTTGAGTCTTGCTTTGCTGCTTGCTTATCTCCATTTCCCTTTTTGGTCCCTTTAGCTGAGTAACGGGTATCTGATAGTCGAGGCACTCGACTATAGCGTTCTTTCTTGTTTTAAATATGTTTAACAAATTTTTTGCGGAGAGCTTCCCTTGCACGTTGCTTACGCTGCAATACACAATGAATATCATGCTATCTCTATCGATGCTATTCTTGAAGCGGACAGACAGAGCAAAACAAAAAGATGAATAAATTCAAATAGCTAGACCAATTATAAATAAGAATTTGTAAATTTAAAGTCAAAATTTGGACTTTGGTTTTTTTATTTTTGGCCTACGGGCTGGACCACTGTGCGTAGCCTTCAGCGTACTGGACGAGCAGCCTCGGCGCCTGAGAAGAGAAAGTTTGAAGTCCAAGTTCAAATGAGTGACCAAGCCAAATCCCAATAATTGCTATATATATTTGTCTCTTTCTAAGCCTCTAATAAAAGAGCCGAACAATTCTGTTGAAATAATTTAGAAAAATACCACAATGGATGGATCAGTAATCAGTGATCAAGTTTGTTCTGCTGAACGCTCATGATACATAACGACGTCGAAAAATAAAACATTTTACCTAAAATATTCCACTAGCCAATTCAACTAACGCCACGACAGTATTTATACCCGTTACTCATAGAGTAAAAGGGTATACTAGATTCGTCAGAAAGTATGTAACAGGCAGAAGGAAGCGTTTCCGACCCCAAAAGTACATATATTCTTGATCAGGATTACTAGCCGAGTCGATCTAGCCATGTCCGTCCGTCCGCCCGGATGAACACTGAGATCTCGGAAACTATAATAGCTAGGCTATTAAGATTTGGCGTGCAGATTCCTGAGCTTCTTACGCAGCGCAAGTTTGTTTTAGCAATGTGGGCGTGGCACTCTAACGCCCACGAACCGCCCAAAACTGAGGCTCCTACAATTTTCATGCTAGATAAAAAATTTTAACTGAAATGTATTTTTCTTATCAATACCTATCGATTGACCCAAAAAAGTTTGCCACGCCCACTTTAACGCCCACAACGCTTAAATCTGTATACCGCCGGTAGGTGGCGCATTTCAATCTAGCTTTGCTGCTTGCATATCTCCATTTTCCGTTGGTCCCTTTAGCTGAGTAACGGGTATCTGATAGTCGAGGTACTCGACTATAGCGTTCTTCCTTGTTACAACTTAGAACCGTTTTGACCAACAATTTTTTTAGGTGCATGCTCCTTGTCCTTTTCTTTAGATTAATAATGTACGTTTTGGAGCAATAGATGTCAGGTTTTGGCAAGAAGGATATAAGCTGCTGGGATCAATTGCTGAGTTCCGAGCCGTCGAAAGGCTCTTTGTTTCTTTACCAACAACAGTTTCCAGGCCAAATGCATTTCCTTCTCGAAAAAATCCAGAAATGCTAGGTACAAAAATCACCTAAACTCGTAAAAATACCGATTAGAAACATTGGAATACTGAATCTATTTGCGTATGCGGTCCCATTTTTCGCTGAAGCGAGTCGCTAAGCGACTGTTTCCTTTCCCTTTCTAGCACGTGTATTTCTTAAAGCCTAGTACTCACATCGACGAAAACC
Organism: Drosophila subpulchrella; assembly: GCF_014743375.2. NCBI lineage: Eukaryota > Metazoa > Arthropoda > Insecta > Diptera > Drosophilidae > Drosophila > Drosophila subpulchrella. The sequence goes on from NC_050610.1 coordinate 2,171,542, forward strand.
GCGAGCTAGCCATAGGAGTGAGCAAGAGGCAAATAGGCGGCTAACGTTTTTCGTCGAGTCTGTTTTTCAGCGCGGTACTTAGATGCACTAAAGCCTAGTACTCACATCGACGAAAACCGCGAGCTAATCATAGGAGTGAGCGAGAGGCAAACAGGCGGCTAAAGGTTTTCGTCGGGTCTGTTTTTCAGCGCGGTACTCAGATGAGCTAAGGAAATACCAGAAAAAGTTCCAGATTTTGGGAGTGAATTTTCGATGAACGCCGTTAGCCGCAGCCCAAAGAATAAGAAATTTAATCTTTGGCGGTGTTCGTGCAGAAGCGGCGGGGAATTTAAAAAGTTTAAATGGAAGAAAAACCCAAAAAACGGTTAAAGGAGGTAAGTGCAGATGAAAAAGGACGCCTAGTCCAAGCTGTTGCCCATTATTGTGGGACTTCACCGACAGGAAGCAATACCACAACAGGGGCAAATCCGCAGAATAGTTGACGTGCTGGAGGAGATCCTCTAGAGGATCCCAGTGGGAAGGAACATGCCGAGTGGGACTTCGCTCTCTACATGGACATCCTGCCGAGCGTGTCCTCGCAAAGAAAGTAAGATCTGGCCAAAATAATTTGGTTGCGTTGCACTAATAGAAGGATCTTTTTAGCAAAACCACCAGTAACATGATCTCCGAAGTCCTCTCCATTAGGACTCCGCACACCATAACCACCAGCTACTTGGCAGCTTAGGCGGAGCTGGAGGACGCGGTGGCTTCTATAGGGAGGACGAAAATAGGGCGCCCGATGGGAACAGTTGGAGAAGCCATGGCCAGGATGCTGGGCGACTTCCTGCAGCATCAGCGGATCAACCCCGTTCCCAATCCGGCTCCCACTTCCTCAAGGTCCAACATGCCCATTGGGACTCGGAGCTGGACTGCGGTGGCGCGGGAAAGATGGCGAAGCATTCGTGGGACGTTAAGGAAGCTTTAAACTACAAATTTACATAAATAAAAACATTCATTGAACATTCCATTTATTTTTATTTTACTTTCTTTGTGAACCACCAGACTCCTTCTTTTTAAATTTCTCCAATTGATTTGATTTCCGTTAGGCAACAAGCCCAGCCGCTTAACAGTAAGACCATGCTACATGCATTGCGGGTGAACTTTGAAAACTTCGGTCACACTACAAAGAATAAGATTTTTCGACTAGTGAAACTCTTAGCCGATCTGAGTACTAGGCTTAAGAAAAGACCTGAAAAAATACCAGATTTCGCAAGCGAATTTCAATGAATGGCGTTAGCCGCGCAGAGAATAAAAATTTTAACTTTCGGTGTGTTCGTGCAGAAACGGCGTTGAAACGAAAAATTAAAATTAAAAGGCAGGCACAGCGCAGGTGAAAAAGTACTTCTAATCCAAGCCTTATCCAAGTTGCCCATTATTGTGGGTCTTGACCCACAAGATTCAGGGCACATCCGCAGAATAGTGGAAGTGCTGAAGATAATCAAATCAAGAAGCCCATTGGGAAGGAGGAAGACGAGTGAGACTTCGCTTCCTACATGGACATCCTGCCCGACGTTCTGGTTAAAAGCATTTAAACGCAATAGCACTCTTTAGCGGAACCACCAGTAATGCGATCTCCGACGAGCTCTCCATTAGGGAATCGCAGGACTCGACCACCACCAGATACTTGGCAGCTAATGTGGAGTTGGAGGACGCGCTGGCTTCTGCAGGAAGGATAAAAAAAGGGTCCATTACAGCCATTTTCTCATATTGCGAATCAGAGCTGGACAGCAATAAATCAAGATAAAACGCTATAGTCGATGGCCTCGACTATTACACACCCGTTACTCAGCTTAAGGGAGAGCGAGAGCGATGGAGATATGCTTAAAGCAACTGTGCTTTCGCACTAACACACCTAGTCTATAGTGCCACCTATCTTTTTCTTCTATACCGCCACTTGGCTTACAGCACCAATTATCCTATAGCGACTTGGTGGCGTATCAGTGAAAACAGTTTATTTGCTGCATGTGGTGTGCAATCTTGATTGAATTTCAAAATATTGATTATTATGTGGTTATAACTTTTGAATGACTATTCCGATTTCAATCATTTTTGGCATGCAGATGGGTATTGATAATAAGAACGCGTAGGAAGCCCAATATTCTGCGTGCCAAGTCTCAACATTCTAGCTCTTATAGTTTCCGAGATCTCAGCGTTCATACAGGTAGTCGGACTTGGCTAGATCGACTCGGCTAGTGATCCTGATGAAGAATATATGTATATACTTTATGGGGAAACGCTTCTAGTATATATAAACAAAGTTTAAACTTCCGTGTATATTTATTTCTTTATGCACCAGCTGATTTGTCATTTTTAAGTCGTCAAGAAAGCAAACCCAGCTGCTTGACAGTAAGACCATGCTACATGCAATGCGCGTGAGCTTTGAAAGAATCGATCTGAGTAAATATAACTTTGATAATTGTTAAATATTTTTTTAAATTTTTTAGTTATTCATTCAACAATAACAAAAAATAACTAAGCCGTACCGGTATTGGGGACCATAAAAAATGTGTATTTCTGTTATGGTACCGGTTTTGGTTTTCGATATTGAGTGGGTTTATTTTAGCTAACGGTACCAGTTCCGGTTCTGGTTTAATGCCTTGGTGCAAACACTTTGTTGAAATACTGAAAATTAAAAATAAAACTTATGCAAAGTATTTTTATATTCGTGTCATTTTTTTAGTCTATGTCGATTGTCTAATGATTAGTCGTTGACAAAAGGCAAAAAATAAGACATACCAACAAATACCGAAAAAATACTTAATACTTCCCTGTGAAAACCCTATGTAATAAATGCGCGAAACCCATAACTCCACCATAGTGTAAACAAAGCTTTAATTGTAATGTGTTAAAAATTTAATTTGAACCAATAGGAAGCTCAATATAAAATAATAAAAATAAGCTGTATTTACAGTTTATATTACATAAATAAAATGTTAAATGAATAAATTTGGTAACGGTATTTTTCAATGATGTCAGTATTTTTTCAAACGAAAAACTACCAGCTTCATATATCGGACCTATTACCATTTTGTGTAGCCGGCTTGTGTTGCAACCCTGGTTGACTGAAAAAAATTGGGGAAAGGAAAGCATTTTTTAGGCCGCATTAATTAAGTTGAAAAAAGCGTCGAGAAGCGTGTTAAGTTGATAAATAACAAGGCCCAGCGACAAGGTAACTCCGTATCAGCACAAGTCGGGATGGACTACCGCCAACTGAAGAACGACGCTTACGGCATTGGCCAGCGGCGTGGAGTGGGGAACTCCGGCGGAGGAGGCGGTGGTGGTGGAGGCGGAGGTGGGATGTATTCCTCAAACTTCGGCGGTGGCGGCAACTATGGCGGAGGAGGTGGGAACCCCGGTGGCGGTGGCTATGGCGGCAACCGGAACACGGCTTCGGATGGCGGAAACTTCAACCGCGGTGGCTACAACAACAGCAGTGGCGGCAACAACAACTACCCGCGCCCCGCAGACGAACGGTCCGGTTTTAATCCAAACAATCAGCGCTTCGGCGGCAACTCCGGCGATGATATTCAGGACAACTTCCGGGGTGGTCCGTCGTCCAACTTTGGTCAAATGAACAGAGGCCCTTCCAATGTAGGCCACCTAGCGCGTTTGTTGGATCTGGAGGCACCGCAGAACCGCATCCCCGGAATCTCCGCTAATTTCAACTCGGACCGCAATCCGGAGATCAATTACCGTGGTCCGCAGTCGCAGGGAAGCGGAGATGGATACTTCAACGGCGAGCCAAGAAATCAGGGTTCTTTCAGTAACTTTGGTCCCAACGACGGGCCTTCTTTTGGCGGCAATAATGGACCCTCTTTTGATGGAAACAATGGTCCTGCTTTTGGAGGCAGTGGAGGTCCTTCCTATGTAGGAAACAATGGACCTTCCTTCGGAGGAATTAATCAACGCAACTCTGGGAACTTCAACAATGACAATTTTCAAGGAAGAGGTCCCAACTTCAATGACCAGGGATCTGGTTTCAATGATTCCTACGCACGCAGTGGAAACCAGGGCAATTTTCCGTCCAATTCTGGAAACTTTGGTAACAACGATGACATAGGAAACATATATAATCGCAGGCCAGGAGTCGGAGGACCTGGAGGCCAAGGCTTCAACCCAAATACTGGTGGCAATATCACCAACAACAACCCCGGAGGCGGCTTCAACCCAAATTCTGGTGGCAACTTCCCCAGCAACAACTCCGGAGGTGGCTTCAGCAACAACATCAGTCGCACCTTTAACGACTCTCGCAACAACTGGAACAACTCGCAGTCGCAATCCTCTTCGTTCCAGAGCTCTGGCTATCAGTCGAACAGCGGAGGTGGAGGAGGAGGAGGAGGAGCCAATAGCTCTGGTTGGGAAGCCAGCCAGCGTGCCTTCAACTCAAAGCGCAATCAATTGCAGAAAGTGAACTTGAATAATGGCGGGTCTATTCGAAAATCCGGACCCCAGCCCGCTGTCAAAGCGGTGCAGAACTTGCGCAACAATCCCAGGGCGGCTGCTGCAATCGTCAACGCAGCAGGCAGGACCAACGTGCCCAACAACAGGAACAACCAGGCAAACAGGCCTGGCAATCCGCGTCCTGGCAATGCCGTTGGAGTGCAGAAAAAACCACCCAATGCGGCACCCAGTCAGTATAAGGTCAACAATTTAGCTCCCAAGCCGAATACGGCAGTAGTAGCCAACAAGAAGCCACCAGTGGCTGGACAGGCGGCAAGGAGTGGAGCCGGTGCTGTAAGGAGCGGACCACAGGTAGCCAAGACAGGGCCGCAGGCAGTGAAAACTGGCCCACAGGCTCAGAAATCGGGGCCTGTGCCAGTTAAGAGTGGCCAGCAGATAGTGAAAGGTGTCCCACAGGCAGGCAAACCAGCCGGAGTGGCCAATAGGCCTCCAAATGCTCCAGGATTTCCTGTCCAAGCCGGTAAGTTTGTACAACTTAAACCCTGCATTCGGTTTCATGAATCATTTGCTTAAACAAACATCTCCAATAGTCCATAGATATGTAGGTCTTACACATCCCGGTTGTGCACAACTCATTGAAAACAATTAATGAGTTTGAACTGCTCAGAATGTCTAAAATCATTAATACGTGTTATATATATTGCAGGCCAGAAGCGCGTTGCTCCCGCTCCACCGCTGGAAACTGAGGCTGCCTCCAAGTCGGTGAAAAAGTGGCGACGCGTGGCCCGCAAGCGCGGATTCCTGATGGGCGGATTTAAAATCCCGTATCTCAACGACCAGCCGAAGAAGCTTCCCCAACCGGAGGCAGAGTCTTATGCCTTGTCCTTCTTCGAACAAATCTTCAATTACAGTACAAACCAGGACGCCACAGAGGAGGACTTCTTGGAGGCGGCAGTGGTGCTCAATGAGGATTCGGAGGACGAGTCGGTGGCCGATGATGCCAAGTCGGCTCGCAAGATCGCAAAGCGCAATAGGAAGCGAATAAGGTCCGAGTGGGCCCCGCTGCACGAGTCGAAGAAGTACAAGGACTGGGGCAACTGGTGGAAGGACTACAAGAACGTAGGCGAGGAGATCGAGCAGCAGCTTTTGGAGTGCGGCAACCTCAATCTGGAGCATTGCTTCCTGCCCAATCTGCCCAAGCTTACTACAGAGCAGGTGGTTTACGCTATCATTAAGTCGGCTCACTTCGGACTAGAGAAGAACGCGGATGTGCCGTACGACACTCTGAAGACTATATTCACGATGATGAACCGCACCTTCTTGGATAACCTTACGGAGCTGAACATGGTGGAGATTCAGGACATCATTCGTGGCGTACCCAACGATCTCTGGGTATTTAAGATGCGCAGCATGGTTTACCTGTGGGCCAAGTATAAGGCCATCACCAATTCCAAGTCCACCGCCGAGGAGGACGTCAAGGATCAGCAGGCCATCGCCCGCGAGTGGAAGAGTCCTTGCTTCCACTGGCTGGCCAAGCAGGCCTTCGACGAACTAGTGGTGAGTTAGGATAATATTACGTTCCCTACATTTTCACTTATTGTGTATGTTTTTCTAACAGGCAATCAGTGAAACCGAATGGAAAGAACACCGCAGTATCTTTCCGACTGTGGATTAGGCACACGACCTTTCTCTTCTTAACATCCAAACCTACTCAAATCCTATACCCTAACGGAAAGTAGGATCTTCTTCAGGATTATTTTATGGACTATATATACGAGAACCTAGTTGTACTAAAAACATTTATTGCACACATTATAAAGTATCATCCTGACTATGTAAAGTATTCTGTAATTAGACCAGAATGCTTAAGCAAATAAAGAACTAACCCGGATGCGTGCATCTTGCGCTCTAGGGGAAACAAAATAATATTGATCAGACATTTTCTTCCTACTAGGAAGTCAATAGTAACTACGTCAAGTATCTCCAAAACAACACTGTGTACTAATTTTTGGTAAGATTTAACCTCGAGTTCTTAAAATTGTATATGACACTAGAAAAATTTGAATTATATAGAAGTAGCTTGTAATTGGAATTAATAAAGAATAAATACCCGGCCCAAACTGGATTTTCTTGTATAGGAATTACAAAAATATTCTCGAACTCTGCGAGTGAACCATTTATACCTTCTTCAATAGTCCACAGAATATTTTTGGCCAACTTAGGGCCTTGATTGTCATCAAACTATTTATATACAGCAATTTAAATGAATACTATATAGTAATGCAACGCGAAGTAATGCATGTTTAAAATTCCGCAGTAATATCATACCATCGGGTAAACATATCGGTTCTCGGGATTTAAGGCAAAGCCTAGTGATTTGGTAAAATAAATAAAGCCGCTAATGCAGTCGATCGTTTTAAAAATTTTATTGCCAGCAACAATGTTTTACAAAGTGTTCGATAATGTCTTTTGTTCAGGCTTTAGGTTACAATAGATTTGCAAAATATGAATCCAATTCCAACTGGCCTTATATAAGCATGATGTAGATATATGGTATGGCAATTAGGCACCCAGCTGCTTGTAGAGTATGGGCACATAGTCATCGTACTCAGCCTGGTAAAGATTTCCGGCAATGGGATCGCCCAGATCGTACTTCTTGGCGAAATCGGCGATCTTGAAGCCCCCGCGTCCATCTCCGCTGTTGTTGGGCAGCCTCTTCTCGTCGAAGGTGAGCTTGCACTTCTGCTCGTAGATGAGGAATACGTAGCGATGGAGTCCGGTGTCCGGAGGAGGACCCGATCCCACGTAGGCGGACAGGACCTCGCCCTTGGCGACATCGCCGCCGGGAATGTTACCCACCAGCCAGTGGTGCCACTCTCGGAACTTGGGATCCTTGCGACTTGGGGCATCCGGATCGGTCATGCAGAGCGTGTAGAGCTTGTTGGCATCGGCCTCCCACTTGACGCACGGCTCATCCTTCACCTGGGTGGGGGTCAGGACCTGACCCGGCTTCACCACAATGTCGCAGGGATATTCCACCACGGCGGTCTGCGCCGGGGCCTTGGCAATCACGTCCGGGACAACGCAGTTCTCCTCCATGGTTTTACCAAGATTTTCACAGGAATACAGCCGTTGAGATGGGGTAAATGCAGAGAGTGGTTCTTTGGTTAGAAGTCGGTGTCCGTTGTTAAGGGTTTTCAGCGTTCTAATGGCGGCCGGAAAGTTGACAGCTGAAGAATTGCCATTCACAGTGGTTGCTCGGGGCAAATCTTTCCAAATCCCAGCTAGGGTACTGCGATTTAGATTACGCAACACTCTGAAGCGCACTAAGCTCATCTTTATTGCTTAAACTAACCCAATCAGATTAATTAAATAACTGTTTATTTTTGTTTGCCGATGGTCAATCGGTAACTCTGCAATTCACCTGGAAGCGCCCTGTTTTGGTTATCGCTATCGATAGAAAAGTTACATTTTTTAAATTTGGGTAGTTCTTGGAAATTTATTGAAAGGGCTACTCGAGTAAATTACGACTCGACTAAAATAGGCAATATTACAATTCCGAAATTTTTGAAACCAATTGAAAACTTGCAAGTCATGGCCTGGGTTCCCAAGACGCAATTCGAGCTCGACCTAGTGAGCATGGAGCCTGGATTTAACCTGATCCAGGGGCAGATCGCCTACGAGGAGAAGAAGAAACTGGAGCTCTCAAGAGTGCCAGTGCCCAAGAGTATTGGCGAACATCTTGCGGACCGGGGAGATTTGCATGGGTATGGATCGTCGGGCGGAAAAGGACGGGAAATCCGCGACTGCCTCCAAATGATGGAGAAGATCCAGAAAATAGCGGGCACGAAGCCGCTGGGCGAGCACGCCACTATGGAGGATTGGGAGGACACTACAACGGCGGAGATGGAGGCGTTGGCCATGATGCGCAACTTTGGGATGCAGTCTATGGGTCAGGACTTACTACCCGCTCTTCCGCAGATCACGATGCAAGACGAAAGTTGGCGATTACCCCTCAACATGGACCCCGAATTCTTTACGATACGTAAAACGCGTAAGCCTAAGGATCTTCCGTCAGCGAACAACGAGTCCAAGGATTCAGCGGATGATTCTTTTCACACAGCCGAAAGTCTGAGCAACTGCATCTTGCTATACGGACCTGGAAATTCCCCAAAAGGCAAAACACCGGAGAAAAAGAACAAGGAGGTAAACAGGGATACTTTATATAGTTATATCAAGGCGGCCCCAGTTGCCTTGGACAAAGGCAAGGGAAAGAGGAGGAACCAGCGATCCTCTCAAAAAGAAAGACGTCGCCAGCAATACGAAGCTAACCAGTAAAAACAAACATGGTTTACTTAGCTTTTATACAGGTTTATGACATTAAACTATTTTAGGTATTTCGAGTATGCATTGAAATATCAAACACAAATAATGGATCAAAGCAATTCAAAGAAAATTCTAATGAACTTGCATGATCCCTAGTACTGACTCTCCAAAAAACTAATTATAGTTATTTTTTGCCTACATTTTTATAAAGAAAACGAGAATTTTCTATGAAAACAGTTTTTAAAATAAAATGTCACTTGAAAGTTTTTCTTGTTTAAGTAAATCGTTTTTAATATATTTTCAACCTAAACCTAAGTCCTTATGCTAGCGAATGTTGGATAACAAGGTCGAAGGAACAATAGATGGGGATGGGATGTGTGAATGCAAGTGATATGCACAGATATTTGGACCAATGCTTCGTCTGCGGAGTAAACCCCCTGTTTTCAAGCCGTGCGCTGCAGGGGATGCAACTAAACCTGGTAGCGTTGCTTGTGTCAGGCCTTTCGGAACATGTCGCCCGATCCGTAGGACAGGCGTCGTTCCTTTGTGTTGCTGGTGACCAGCACTTCCTCGTCGAACTGGGACACCCGCTGCATTTTCGGTCGCATCAGACCCCTCACATCATTCAGCGAGATGTCAATATCCCTGAAGGCGTTGAGCAGAAAGACAGCTGTGATTACGATAAGGAAGCCGCAAACATCGCCTAGGATATCGTCGAACCGCATGTGCGTGAACTCCTTAAACAAAATGGCAGATGCGGCTATCACCAGGGTGGTGAACATCACATAGTAAACTGGTGTCACTATACTTGTATTGAATATATCCAACGCCTTGTTCAGGTAGTTCATCTGGATGGCTATGAACGTGACCGTGACCAGGATCAGGAACCAGGGCATCCAGGTGAGGAATACATTTCCTCCATTATTCAGGGTCTGCCGGATGGCCAGACCCAAAGCCTTGCAGGACATCACAGTCAGGGATCCAATCCCGGAACACAAAAATATATAAACCACCACATTGGTGTGTCCGTGGCGCGGGGCAATAAAGCAGGCCACGAACACCGTGGATCCAATAATGCAAATCACATATAGGATGAACACAGGGTCCAGTAGCATGTCAAATAGAAGCTGCAGATCCTCGACCTCCTTCTCCTTGGGGGAGTGAATCACAATGATCGTGGATCCCAGTATGCACAGGAAGCAGCCTATCTTCCCTAGCAGGTTCAGCTTCTCGTTAAGGAATCTGGAGGCCATCACGGCGGAGATGATCACACTAAGGGCACCCAATGGGGTTACCAAAGAAGCGGGGGCGAAGGCATAGGCCGCAAAGTTGGCCGCTTCTCCCACACCCACTGTAAAGAAAACAGAAACAGTGAGTCAGTTAGATAAGGGGTTTTGTTTGTGTGACAACATACCCTTGCAGGCGGTATTTAAGTTTTGGGAGAATGTTTAAAAAACCTCTTCGATCCTACACATAGATTAAACAAATTCATATGTTTATATACATCTACGTTTTTTAAAGATCATTGAATGTTTACAAATATCCTTTTTTTTGCTGTGCGCCGTAAACAAATGGGAACTACTATAATCGGACTTCTATATGCATATCTCTTAAGTTCTAAAAACGATCCGTCTTAATCAGATTATTTTTCGTACTTCGGAGATAATTTAATGACACATAGCAGGAGCGGAATTTTGGAACAGCTGAAGGGGTATATTTCACAATCTGGTTTGAATAACTATTTTAAACTTCGAGCGACTTTCGTCGTAACACGATCAAGATCAAGAAATGGGTAAATGATTGATACTTCTGACTTTGTAAGTATAAAAAACAATTGATTTCGTATTCGTAGGCTTCAGTTCATCGAGATAAATTAAAGAATAAACTGGATCATATAAGGGCCTTTAAAGTTATCACACTGCAAGGGTATTCCCCGAACCAAGTTCTTTTTCTTGTTTTCCACTCACTCGTTAGAAGACCCGCCCACCAGATCCACTCCCTTAGGTATCCGAATCCTCCGGCTGAAGCTCGAACCTCGCCGTATCTGCTCAGCCGGATGAGGGCCTTCTTCTTGATGATGAAGCTGGAGCCGATGAAGAAGCAGGAGGAGATGGCCAGGCCTACGCCGATGTAGAAGTCCGTGTTGGACACCGCCTCCGCCACTGAAAGGGGGGCGGGGCCCGGCGATTGGTTGGCTTCCCCCGGGAGGATGCCCCCAACCGTCATCTGGGGCATCTGCAGTGATGAGGCTTCGCCGTCGCTGTTCATGGCTAATCCGCTCTGTGATCCGCTCCTGCTGTCCACCTTTTCGCACTTCGAAGTCTGAGTCACAGGCCAACAATGAATCGCGGGAGTGGCTGCATTTGGGCAGCGGGAAAATACCGAATTCACCAACACTGGCAGTGATGCCAATTGAGCTCAGTAAATTCTTGCCCAATTCAGCTATCTTAGTGTATTCTAAGGTGTAAGACAATTTGTTTATTTCTAGGCATTTTAAAAAGTATCTAAAGATGATTAACTTAGTTTTGAGACAGAAAATTGATAAAAAGACTAACCATGGTCCACTTTTTTGGGTTTTTAAGTGTATGTTTTCAAAGTCTGAAACTATTCAAAAAAAATTTTAGGTCCCTTTAGCTTATCTCGAGGTGGGATATTACAGCGATCATCGCAGCTTCGTTTCATTTTCCGTGATGCCATGTGCCACAAAATATGTAGTGTCCTTTTCTCTTTCTATCGGGAATGAACAAGAATCTCTTCCAACCAAAGAAAGTAGGAATTTGTATTGATGTACCTAAAAACTCCAACAGAATTTTTTGAAATAGATAACACTCTAGCATATGTCAACGCATGGTCTTAAAACTTTTGGATCCATAAACGAGAGAGGTTAATCATTCTACTATATTCATAATATAATTATTGAAAAAGATCAAAGTTACACTATTGAATACTTTTCAACTTTTTTTGGTAACTTTAATATTATGTTGAATTTTTAAAAAATGAATATTGATATTTTCGGACAATTTTTGTAGGAAGCTAGTATCATTGTCTAGCTATAATTTGACCTAGCTATTTTTGCATAGGGCGTAGCAGAGCCGACCACCACTTGCCATTCACAATGGACGCCCCCACCAAGAATGAAAACAAAACGTGCAGCCGGGCGAAGCAATGCCGCCAAAGTCGAGTAGCAAGAAAAACCAGGCCAGTTGGTACCACTGCGAGTCCTGCGGCGTCCACATTCCCTCCAAGGCGAGGGATAGCCATGAAGGTTCATGCTCCGCCATCAGCCAGGATGAGGTGGCTGCTGATTCCCAGGCGGAATACGTGCGCAGTGGGGCAATCTATACGAGAAGCCTCCAGCAGCGGAACTTCGAGGTGGAGTCACTGAAGGATTTAGCTGCCAAGTATGCCAACATGCTGATCTTCGTCTCCGAGGGTGCAATGCAATTAGCCCAGCTCCACATTGGCCAACATGTGGTGGTGGAAGCTCCTTTCACTGCGGAGCATCCGCTGGTGAGGATTGTATGGCCCATATCAGAGCAATTCCTGACCACAGTATTTGTGAGCGAAGGGGGTAATTTACACCAAGTGTTATGAGATTCTCAGCATTAATCAGTATGATCTTCCCCAGACTTCAAACTCCATTGCACGCAGCTGCGGGGAAAGTTCCTGAAGATCTCTGCTTTGGACCCCTGTCGCCTCACAGCGGCTGCCAGCATTTCCCTAAAGCATCTGAGCTCCACAGATAGCCCTCTAAAATCCGGGCAGCTCCAGGATGCGATAGCCTTACTTAAAAGAGACATGGTCAATAGGGTATATTGCAAGGACAGTCAAATCCACATGAACTTTTTCAACAAAACGCTGACATTTCGCCTGGAGCGGTGGCAGGGCACTGTTGAAGACGCTCTAGCGGGTCTCAGTTTGGACTCCAAGCCATTGCAATTTGTGCAGGTTACCAACGTCACAAAACTCCAGTTAATAGCTGAAAATTCAGGCCAGCAGCAGGAGGAGCAAAAGATTAGCCATCGGATAACCAAGTCCCAAATAGGAGGACTGGATAGGCAATTGCAGTTGGTCGAGGAGAGCATGTACTACGCCTTGGGATTCCGGGCATTGCCTGCAGGTGAGTTTAACCCAAGAATTACTTTCATCTTTTTTAATGTTTTCATCTTCTAGGCCTCCGGGTATCTCGCGGATTGCTTCTTTATGGCGCCACTGGCTGCGGAAAATCAATGGTCTTGGAAGCTATGTCTGCAGTGGCAGAAGAGCGCAGCCAAGGACATGTCCAACTGATTCGCATCAACAGTGGCGAAGTCTACAGCAAATTCTTGGGCGAAACGGAACAAAAGCTGGCGGCCATTTTCGAGCGTGCCTACAATCATTACCCGCACCCAACTCTGGTGCTGATTGAGGATGTCCACAACTTGTGTCCCAAGCAGGACGGCAGCGACCTAGTCAAGCGCGTCTCGTTGGCTTTTCTTTCCCTGTTGGATCAGTTGAGCTCGTCCAGTCAGCTAAAGGGAAGCAAGACCTTCGTGCTAGCCACCAGTTCCCAGATTGAGGCTCTGCATCCAAGCATTCGGAGAGCTGGTCGATTGGACGGTGAAATTGAGTTAGGTGCCCCCAGTTCCCAGGCAAGGAGGGACATTATAAGGTGCCTAATACAATCGTTGGAGCACCAGTTGAGTGAAGAGGAAGTCGAGCATGTGTCATCTATTAGCCATGGATACGTGGGAGCAGATCTAGCAAATCTTGTCTACGCTGCCATGTTGCAAGCGCAGCCGAATCCCCTCAAGTTAATTCATTTACAGAATGCCCTGACTCGCATCAAACCGTCGGCAATGCGTGAAGTCCTTATAGAGTGTCCCAATGTTAAGTGGTCAGACATTGGCGGTCAGTCGGAACTCCGATTGGCAATGCAGCAGGCCATAGAGTGGCCGCTGCTTCATGCTGAGAAGTTCCAGCGGCTGGGCATTAAACCCCCCAGGGGAATCCTCATGTTTGGACCGCCAGGCTGTTCCAAAACGATGATTGCCAAGGCCCTGGCCACGGAAAGCAAGCTGAACTTCCTGTCCATCAAAGGACCTGAGCTTTTCTCCATGTGGGTGGGCGAATCGGAGCGAGCGGTGCGTGAGGTCTTCCGAAAGGCTCGCCAGGTGGCCCCCGCCATAGTTTTCTTTGACGAAATCGACGCCATTGGCGGAGAGCGAGCAGAGGGCGATGGTTCCGGCTCCGGCTCATCTGTAAAGGAGCGCGTTCTCACCCAACTGCTCACCGAATTGGATGGCGTGGAGGCCCTGCAAAACGTCACCATTGTGGCGGCCACCAATCGACCAGATATGATTGATAAGGCGCTACTCCGTCCGGGGAGAATTGATCGAATTCTCTATGTGGGCTTGCCACCGAGTGAAGCACGTCGGGAAATTTTAAAGATCAAACTGCGTGCCATGCCGATATCGGAGGAAGTGGACATGGAGAAGTTGGTGCAGATGACGGAGGGATATTCTGGAGCAGAAATTCAAGCCGTGTGCCATGAGGCTGCTCTGCGGGCCCTGGAGCAAAGCTTTGAGGCGAAACAGGTGAAGTGGGTAGACTTTGAGCACGCATTAGAATCAGTGCCTCCACGGACTAGCCCAGAACTCCTAAAACTCTATGAAGATTACCTTAAACGGAAGTAGGGCAAGATCAAATGAAATTGATGATTATATCTCGGGGAAATTCTATATTTTGACACCACTGTTATCATTAAAGCTAATCGTTTAATTGTACATAAATTTATATGAATAATATCTTAAACTGAATCGGGAAGATTGTATGTGAAATGGGAAACAGCTTAAGCTTAACACCAAGCAAATATAAGATATTCTTCTTCTATAAATTAACATTCTTAGAAGAGGATTTTTAGGGAGATTCATATAGTATATCTAGTTGGTAAATTTATAGAAATGAATTCTGTGCATAATTTTGCATTAAACGAATTGGCTACGAATAACCTCTGAAGTTATTTACTGAAGCAGCCCCAAAATCAAAGTCATGATTGTGAAACAAATCCGATTTGAGATATACTGTCTAATATTGTGTTTAGACAGTACTGAAAATATAATTTAGTGTTCATAGATTAGGCTAAAATGATAAGAAGGCAAATGCAGAGTTATCAGTAAGCTTGTGCTCTACTTTTACTCTTCGAATTCGAGAGAAGAGTTCTCTTGTTTATGAATATGGAGAGCTAACCATTTGAACGTTGAGCATTGAACGAATTTCCAATTAATGCGTCACTCAATTGACACTAAATTGATGCGAAACAAGCCAGAAGTGTCTCGAATTAAGACATATGTTTTATGTAGGTGAAGCAACTGATTTTGCTTACCTTGACAAAAAGTAAAACGAGAGAATTTTGTGGAGTACAGTATTCACAATTTTGTAACTTTAAGTCCGTTGTTACTTTGTGTTTGGAATTTGTAAAATCATTAATGGTGAAAATATGGTTTTGACTGCAAATAAATTGCATTTAAATTTTAGAACGTTCCAAGAATTTATATTTCACGGTCTTCTAAGGTCAAACAGGTGTTGCAAAAAATATCTGGCATATTGGTAATTTAGTTTTAAAAGTAACACCTATATTTTATTCGTCTATTGTAGTTCGTGTGTATTATAGATTTACTGCCGGTTACCTCAAGCAAGTGGAAATACACATATAATTATTTGGCAGCACACGATATTTAATCACACAGTAGGTAAAATAAATACTTTTGAACTAACTGATACTAAACGCCAAATTCTAATTATAAAAAACATATAAAAGAAATAGAAATGCCAATTTCTAATTATAAATGATTGAAATGTAAATAACTTTAAAAAAAACATATATATGGAAAAATATTTTTTTTAACGGTAATTAAATTTTAAAAATTTTAAATTTGCGTTTAAATAGTGACCATAAAATTCTAGAGAACGTGAATTTGTTTGAAAATATTTATTTTATCTACATAAATTACATTTGCCGAATAAAGTAATATAAATTTATGTAGCTTTTCCCAAAATATAACAAGAAATGTACTTTAAATTAATGGACTTTATCCGGCAAATCATATTTTAAAATGCTCAAAGCATTTAACTTTAGCATATAAATATTAATATCAGTTTGAATTTATTTTTCTAACACTTAGATTTTCCTAAAATATCAAAATAGGGTTTTAAGTTTTCCGGTTGTTGTGTATGGGTACTTCTGGCCATGACTGTAGTCACTTTCCGAGAGCGCCCGGGAGACACTTCGCTCTTAATTCGCGCGATCAGTTGCCGGTTGGCGTTCGTCGCGTTGGTTACGAAACTATTCAATTGGCGCAACATCTGTCGCCGGAGCAGATCCCATTCCGATAGCCCACCTGGTATCGCAACTTACGACATGCAGAACTGGCTGAAGATCTCGCTGCTGCTGTGCACGTTTGGGTTTTTCCGGGAGCTTCGACCATCGGAGCCGTACGTCGCGGAGTATCTGGCTTCGGACTACGGGAACCTGACCACGGAACAGATCAACCAGGATGTGTACCCCTTCGGAACCTACTCGGTGCTGGCCCAGCTGGTCATTGTGTTCCTAATCACGGATCTGGTGAGGTACAAACCGGTTATCGTGCTTTCGGCGCTGGCGGGGATTACTCTCTTTTCCCTGCTTATCTGGACGGAGACTCTGAGGATGTTGCAGGTGGCTCAGCTGTTTTTCGGCACATTCACCGCCGCGGAAGTGGCCTACTACACCTACATGTACGCCAAGGTCAGCAAGGAGCAGTACCAGGTCGTCACGGGTCACACGAGGGCTGCCATTCTGAGCGGGAAATTCCTGGGCGGGCTGTTTGCCCAGATCTTGGTGTCCACCGGGAGCATGGACTACCGGCAGCTGCACTACATATCGCTGACCACGCAGGTGATCTCCTTGGCGGTGTCCCTGTTCCTACCAAGTGTGCCCCGGAGCCTCTACTTCTACACGGCTTCGGATGGGAGTCCCGCTCCCGGTGGCGAGGTGACCACCGCCAGGTTCTCCTTTTCCAATGCCTGTCGTCTGCTGTGGTACCACCTCGTCTCCTCCTACTCCAACCCAGTGGTGCTGCAGTGGAGTCTGTGGTGGGCACTGGCCACGTGTGGCCAAATTCAAGTGAGTTTGGTTCTAACAGATTTGGATTTACCTTATTGATACCTTAGAAATTCTGAGGCTTACACATATCAAAATGTCGATACGCATTGGTATACTTATAAATTGATTTCACTTTTTTAAATTTTCTAAATAAATTGATAAAGTTTAATTTTAAATTAGTTAATGTTTCCAAGCTCATTAGAACTCCGGTTACATTAAAAACCGGTTTAATTAATTTAAAAAAAAATGTTTTAGCGATTTTGATACCCCTTACACGTAGAGTAAAAGGGTATGCTAGATTCGTTGGAAAGTATGTAACAGGTAGAAGAAAGCGTTTCCGACCACATAAAGTATATATATTTTTCATCAGGATCACTATCCGAGTCGATCTAGCCATGTCCGTCTGAACGCTGAGATCTCGGAATCGATAAAAGCTAGAATTTTGGGACTTGACATTTGTTTTTATTATTAATACCCATGCCAAAAATATTACAAATCGGACCAGTCATTTTAAAGTTATAACCAAATAATAATCAAAATTTTACAATTCAATCGAGATGGGGCGCTATAGGCTAGGTGGCGCTATAGATGAAAAAGATAGGTGGCGCTATAGGCTAGGTGTGTTATTGAAAAATCCATCCCTCTCGCACTCTCTTAAACTGAGTTACGAATATTAAATAGTCGAGGCCATCGACTATAGCACTTTCTTTTGTTTAATTTGTAATATATTTTATAAAAATAATAATCTAGTTATAAATACAATTTTATTGCAATACTTGTTTGCAATAGTTTTTCAAACCGGACGAAATAAACCAACAGTAATAGAAGTTATTTTAGTCTAGGTATAGTTCCGAACAAGTAACGCAGTAATATAATAATTAATTTCTATCCCACAGGTAATTTCGTACATCCAGTTCCTTTGGAAAGAAGTGGCCCCGGATCACTTAAGCGTGTATAACGGCGGAGTGGAGGCAGTGGCTACTCTGCTAGGAGCTATCGGAGCTATTCTGGCGGGCTTGCTTAACTCCAATAAGCGACGTGGATCCTACATGTTGGGCATATCCACATGTGCCGCTGTCCTGGGTGCCCTGATAATCTATGCTGCCAAGACGCAGGAGATCTGGGTGGCCTATGTGAACTATGTGCTTTTCTGTGCCGTTTTCTTCTTCATTATCACCGTGGCGGGTGCAGTGGTGGCTGAGAATCTGGTGGAGGACAGCTTTGGACTGATCTTCGGTATCAATACGTTGGTGGGTTTGCTGCTTCAGACCATCCTCACTATATCGGTGGTGGAAAGAGTTGGGTTCGCTCTGAACCCTCGAGATCAGTACGTGGTCTACGGTAGCTACTTCCTTGTTTTAGGGGGGATATACATTATTGGGTCCCTCATTGCGAAATTGTTTTGCAGGTCTAACACATCAAGTGCGGGGAATGTGGATAGTACAGGATTTTAAATATTTCATAAGAGAAAAAAATATGTTATGTGCAATTTTGTAAATATAAGATTTCCATATACCTGGTACTGTATATTCATATATATTCATAGTTGGGAATAAGACAACAAAAACAACTTATAGCTTTGTAAATAGTATCCGCTAGAACCACGTAATGTAAAATACCTTTCCATCCATGAAAATAAGTATAAAGATTGCGTACACATAGTTACAGCGAATATAATTAATTTTTAAAAAAAGCCCCACCGATACAAGAGAAGCTCAATTATTGTAACAATAGTCAATTACTCAAGAAAATAAATTATTGGGAATGCATTCCATTTCTTTAATGTATTTAAAGACTTTAAACTCATTTTGATTTTATATTTACCAATACTGAATATTCAATATTTATCTAATGCATTTGTTAACATTTGTACTAGAAAAGCTTATTGCAAGAGCAGATCCATCTCCTCCGCATTCGAGGACATGAGATCCCGCTCCAAGCTGGTGGTGGCTGCAGTCGCCTGGTTCAAGAACAGGTCGAAGTCGTATCCATCGTTCTGGGCCGCAATGGAGTCCTTTTGGTTGCTAATGGTCTGCGGATTGGACAGCAGGTCCACATCGTACAGACCCAGTTCCTTGAGCAGCGTATCGTTCTCACTGGGGGATTGGGAAGCAGCTGAATCCACGGATGCCTTGACCTCCACGTTAATAATGGCCGCTGGCTGCTCTACAGCCTCAAATCCACAGTCGACTTGAGAAGGAGCGGAGTTGGGATGGTTGTTGGCCTCGATTTCATCGTCGTCCAGCTCCTGCGGCTTTAGAGTACTCGACTTGTACTGGAAGTCCGTCTCCTTGAAGTCCACTTCGATGGGAAACAGCGGCGGCAGCGAGTCCAGACGGTCCACCAAACTCCGGTGGAGTTCCGCCAAACTTTCCAGCAGGCTTCTCAGCTGCTTGTTCAGATCCATGGCATGTTTGCACTCCAGCAGCTCCATCTTCTCGAGAACATCCGTGCGGAGCTTGGCGAACTTGCTGCGTGCATCCTGGCGACATCTCAGAATTAATCTGTACTCATAGTTGCCAGTTTCCACGCGATAAAGTGGCTCCTGTAGGGCAGCAAAGCCATGCTCCTCATCATCCATTTCCTTGACCTTTAGGCAATACGAGAGATATGTGAACTTGGCATCCGCATAGCGACGTACCGTGAGCTTTGTGTCCGGTATGGCTTTGTTCAGATACGTTCCCAGATCAGCAAGCACTGGCTTTATCTGCTTGATGATGCCCAAGCCATCCTTCTCCAAGGTGCGATGGAACTCCCCGAAGGTTCGGAACGCCTCCGAGGCTCGCTGCTGTGGTTCGTGGACCGAAATTTGGGTAAAGCAGTCGCCAAAGGACTTGTATGTCTGGAGGAGGTCGTAGTAGGCTTTGAGCATCCGGCGGGCATGCTCCACCAAACCCTTGTACATCAACTCGGTGCCCTCGAGCTCCTCCAGTCGCTTCACCAGCGAATCGTTGCAAAGTATCGCCCGGGAGAGACCCAGTGTATCCGCCGTGTTGCTCGACAAATTGTCTACAATTCGGTGCTTCAGCTTCTTCAGGATGATGTCCAGTGTCTTGCCCTGTTCGGGATCAGCGTGCAGCTTGTTGTAGTGGACGACCACCTCGTCCGTGGCCGTCTGGATCATCTTGGCTACCTCTACCTTCGTCTTGCCCTTCACGCTCACCGAGTTGACCGCCAACAGTTCATCTCCGGATTGCAGGGATCCCTCCCTTGCGGCGGGCGTTCCATCGAAGATCTATATTTCAAGGGAAACAAATTGTTGTCATCACTTGCATTTCTTGAAATTATATACGCTCACAATATGCTTCGTTCCTAACTTATCTGCGAGATTGATTTTTAACTATTCAATAGATTTGATTTTGTCTGAGTACCAATCATTTTTTAAGCAACCAAGATAATAGTAGTCTTTATTCCAAGCTTCAAAATTATTTCAGAATTATAATTCTGATACACATTTGGTTAGCCAAATTATGACCACCAACAACTGGAATAAGTGGTTTGTAGGGGATTTCAGAAGTGAGCCCCATACCAGACCCAAGCTGCTCCCGGGTTTCGACCGGTTAGACGACAGGCTAAGGGCAGTGCTTCGGGAGGAGGACTTGCAAAAAAACTTGCGTAAGCGAAAACAGGCGGGTGGTGGCCAAAAGCAGAAAAAGTCCAAGAAGGTGAAGAGGAGTATGAAGCAAACCCCCCGGGTATGTGAGTTTCAGAAAGTATACACCGAGAAACGCAAGGAGCTTAAACGTATGGCGAAAAAACAAAGGAACGAGTTCCAGTTCCGGAGTACTCCTGTGCCCAACTTCGAGCGATCGCATAAGCGTTTGGAGAGGCGCAAGCTGTACCTGAACTCTCTGCAGAAGGTGACGAAGCCCCGGTGTCCCGGTACTCTGGCCACTTCGATGGAGGCGCTCCAGAAACGCGAAAAGGAGCAAAGGCAGCAACGTAAGCTGTCCGGCTTCGTTCCCAGGATCAATCCGGGGTCTTCCATGGACTACCTGAACCGGCAGCCCTTCATCCCGCGAGTCGAGTCCACCTGCACCCATCCAAAACCTTTTCGTCTCCATACTTCTGAGCGGGCACTGAGCCGGCGGCTGTATGACGAGAGGAAAAGGATGCGGATGGATATGCAGATGGAGCTGCAGGCCAGCGACTGGTTTAAGCGGGAGCGCTCTGAGTTCCGCAAGCTCCGCAAAATGACCAACTTCAAGGCTACTCCAAATCCCTGGAAGCGGAATAATGTCAGCTCTGCAGATGGCTCGTAGGAATTTCATTTTCATAAAAATAAATCGGAAGAGTGATGCTGATAACCAAAAGAAACAATAAAAAAACATAAAAGCCTTATTTGAAGAGTGGTACTTCCTCTCAAAAAGATCTCGATATGCAGTTGTTATAAAAGTTTTGGTCGAAAACTTGGAATAAAAGAGTATTTTTTTATTTTGTTTCTATCAATGATTCCCTTGCAAATTACAGGAATTTAAATATAATAAAGATAAACAGCGAAATATTGGAAAAAAATATCTTGAAAATCATACAGTTTCGACCTATCTATAGCATATAGTCACTCGAACGGCATGAATTTTTATCCTGATAATGAAAAATACGATTTTCCTTATGTTCTGTGTTTTATGATCTTACAGTCGTAAGAACAAGGGAAGCACAATATGAAAACTAACCAACTTTAGTTAAATTTATTTAAACCAATAAATCTCGTTCAATCTGGAAAAACTTTCAAGAGGTTTTCCGAAATATTTATTAATAATAATATTTATTACACCTCTCCTTTTTAGAATAAAATACAAATGTTTGTTGTATGTAATTTTGCAGGACTTTTAATATCTATAGACTCACCTGCACAATATATAGACAGGGGCACATAGGTGCTCCACCTCCAATGCTAATTCCAATAAGGTTACTCTGATCCTTGGTAATGACGACGGCATTAGTGCTGACGGTCATGCCCCTGTTTTAAAATTTATAAAAAGTCCAACTATTAGTTTTGCAAATTGTATGATAGATTTAAGCGTGAACTACGCGTGCTATATGATTTTAAATATTTAATTATGTGTGGGTGATTTCATATCAATTTTCCATACGTACTCACATCGATCGGTGCAATTTTCTAATTAGCCATGTTACCAGTTCTAGCAGGGCCATTGGACTATATCAAATTTACCTACGGCTGTTTGGGAAAACTGTTGATCGGGGCAGTTTATTCTAAGGCTTCGTGATACTATCGATTGCGAAGGATAGGGATCCGAATGCCAAAGGACACCTCGAAGTCAGTATAGTTTGTATAATTCACTAGCTAGCCTAGCTATAGATACGATATTGTTAGGTATAAGCATCTAGATCTCTACACACAAACGAAAAACATATTTGGCCTTTTTTGATTTAATCAATAAATTATATTAAAGAAAATATCGTTAGTTCTAGTTCGTTTGGATTTTTGTACAAAATACTATAAGTATAAGGTACAGTGGTCGCTTGAAAAAATAAACATTGGTAACAAATTATAAACTAACAATTAAAATGTAGTGATTTATGAAAAACCAATCAAAAATAATGATTAGTTATAAATAGAAGTAATTAGCTTACAAAATTACCGAGTCTTAAATAAGATAAAAAAAGACAAATAATATAAAAGTAAATATATTTATGAAAGTAAACAATATAAATAATAATAATTATTATTATTATTAAAAATAAATAATAATAATACTTGAAAACTTTTTCAATAAAAGGTTATTTTTTCTAGCTATCGAGCGACCACAGTGAAACACTATTCGAACGATCCGGGTCAACGGAGTTGACTTACAAACGGTCTAACTCATATTTCTGCCTATTGGCGGACTCGATGCCGAACCTGTCCCCGGATCCGGAATCGGAGGAAAAGCCCGCCGGGGAGCAGAGCATTACGGTGGCCTCGAGCGGAGCGACGGAGGGTTTCTCCTGCTCCTCGGGAAGATCCTTGTGCCGCCGGACAACCTGTGCATTAGCCCCATCCAACTGGATGAGCAGCGGTTCAGGCCTGAGTCCAGCAATATGTTTTTAGTGGCGACGATTATTGATTTTTAGCAGATGCTTTTTGGCACATCGCAACAGATTGATGTGCTCAAATAATGCTGGGCAGAGAGTTTTCGTTAATTACTGGGTCCCAACGGATACTTACATCTTATCCTCCTCGAAAAAGAAGTCATCCTCGGCGTCCGTCAACATTTTCCGTGGTTAAAAAAATATATTTGTTTATTTTGGCAACTTGAAGTTCCTCCAACTGTCATCGGGTGCTGATGACTGATTTGAAAAGTATCGTATCGCACTGTGAATGGCAAACTCCAGTGAAAACCGAACATTCTCAGCGAGAAAATGACCACTTGTTGCCTAGGAAACGCTGAGGAAAAACATAAACAAAAGATGATGGACTGGGCCGAAGAACTCAAGATGACCATAAGAAAGGTGAAAAACAGTGTTTAAATAGGTGTGTACTCAAGTTTGGCTATATTTTTGTCCCCAGACGACGGCCAGAAAGGGTCGGCGCTCCAAGAGTCGCGATGTCTTGAAGGAGGAGTCCTCGCAGGCGCCTGCAGGCTCCAAGGATATTTCCATCGATATCACCCTGAATGTCCAGGCAGGTTCTCCACCCACAACCTCGGACACGGCCACCTCGTCCACCTACAACAATGAATTCGAGTCGCATCGCCCACCCATTAGGCGGATCTCGGGAGGATGGGCGGATTCGGGTCTAAAGGGGTTAAAGTGAGTATGGAAAGCCTTACAATAGGTTCATTACTTATTGCTCCGTACCTTTACAGGTCCAAGAAGAACAACTCCTTTGATGAGTAAGTTTATCTTAAAGTACCATATTATTCCAAAGTTGCCATATATAATGAGCTGAGATTTAAAATATTAAGATAAGTTTTAAAATTCTTGATAATAAGCATTAATGGTCGCTACAAAATCCATCAAAACAATGATGGTTGTTTCCTTTGTCTCTTTTGTTGAGTAGGTTTATCTAAAAGTACCATATTACTCCAAAGATGCCATATACGTATATGTATAATGGGCTGAAAGTTTAAATTGTAAGATAAGTTTTAAAATTCTTGATATAAACATTAACGTTCGCTTCAGTTTCCATCAAGTTAAAGATGGTTTTTTCTCTTGTCTCTTTTGATGAGTTAGTGTATCAAAAAGTATTATATTAGTCCAAAGTTGCCTTACAGTTTTGAAATTCTTGATATATGTAAGCATTACCGGTCACTTCAGTTTCTATCAAAACAAAGTTGAGTGTTTCGGTTTTAAAACTTATTGTTTTGTATTCTGGAGGTTAAATAAATTTTGAATTGTTCTGTAAAAATATATAATATTTAAAAATATGTTAAAAATATATAAAAGTTACTTAATTTTGTACTTTTAAAACAAGATTTTAATTTTGTCTTGTACTTTTCAGCGAACGTTTTAGGCAAACCAAGTCTGCTACAAATTCTATACCTACTGATGACATTCCCGTCATTCCAGACATGGATGATGTTAAAGATGAAATAATGCTCAATGAGATAGTGGAACCTCCTACGTAAGCCTTAGATTATAAGTTTTCTCAACTACAGTAGCTTAATACGTACCACTTTCAGTATGGGCATTTCTCGATCTGCTGTTTTAAAGGAGGCCAATTCCGATTTGCTTTCTCAGTACGCCTTTTCTGCAGTGGATGGCTTCGATCTCTCAATCCTAACCGATTGCCTGGTTCCGCAGGAGAGCCTCAATGAGAAGGACGACCTGTGGCAGTGGGACAAACTCTTCACCGAGGTCACGGCAGAAATCCATTCGGATAAGGCGCCAAACATTGGCATGAAGATAGGCCCTGATGTCGTACCCCCCACACAATATTCCTAAGATATTTTACCTTACAATTTCAGTGCAATACAAATACTCAATATAAATCTTAAGGGCATACAAATACATTTCTTGCCTTAAATGATCACAAAATATACTTCACAGAGATACTCAATTAAAATTCGAATTTTAAATATTATAAAATCGAGCTTTTACTGATTTATTGAATGGCTCTGCCAACTCCATCGAAAGCCTTATCCTTGTGATCTGCGGCATTGGCTCGAGCCTCGTAATTGCAGATGGTTACACCATGATAATGAGCTTCTGTGAACTCCCCCCGAAGACCTTAAATTAAAGATTGATTTAAGTGATACATTAGCCAGGTTTCTGCCGGCACCTACCTATGTAGTAAATGCGTGTATTGTCATCGCCAAAATTGCTGGGGAAGTATAACGAGAGATGGTGCACGGAGGAGAAGGTGACTACTTTGGGGGAGTACTCGATTTCTCCGCGGGCATCACGGGTTAGGTGAAATTCCTGATCGGGCTTAGCTTTGGCATCGTCGAAGGTCATCCTGGGTCGGTTCTTAAAGCTGAAATAATATATACATATCAAATTATTAACCTTATACCACACAAATTTAAGAAAAGGAAGTTGGTATTATACAAATATAAAAAGATAAACATCTTGTTTCATTTATATATATTGGGAACCTTACTTAAGTCGCCAGAATTTGTTTAATCTGTAGAGGGAACACACTGTTAACTTTCAAATTTAGTTGTACAATCTTCTTTAGCCTAAAGATGTCCCTAAGTATATTATTGTCTATATACAAACTTTAGGTCAGCGCTATAACAAAGGCATTTTAATCTATTGGAATAGGTGTATTTCCGGGCTAATTTGAATATCAAATCTGAACAAATGTACATACTTAATACGAATATTTTATAGTACCGCTTTCTTACATTTTGACCCTGTTCGGATGGGAATCGTCATTGGCGCCGCTTATGATGATTCCCTTGAGCTTGACGTTGCCGGTGAAGGGAATATTGAACAGGAGCTCCTCGTCCGCGTCGCTCTGCACGAATTTGGAGAGATCCTGGCGCTTTTCGTAGGGCTTAAAGACACTTTTTCCCTGGCCATCCGTCTCCTCGTTCAGGCACTCCGTGTTGTCCAGGTCGATTTTTGTATACAGACTGTACTCGATGCCCATTTCCAAGGCGTGATCCACATCCGTGGCCTCGTGACTGCATCCGCCATGGTCGTGCGAGTGTCCGTGCGGCATTATTTCAATTTAAAATTTAATAAAATCGAAATGTAAATAAAGGAGCCGAGTCACTACTCAAAACACGGTAACCCCAAAATGCCATTCACCCAGAACGGTTAGTTCGATAACAGTGGGACCTATCGATTTGGACAGTGTTCGCAGGTCAGCGGTTTTCAAACTACAGTCCAAATTCTTCTGGGAAAAGGTACTCCCTTGGAAGTACTTATGGACCCTTGAAAGTACTCGTCCTCGTTTTCGTAACTTTGATTACACCGTGCAAGGATTTCCAATTTTGGGAGATGGATGTTCCTACAAGTAGTGAAGGAACTATCGATAGTCACGACGACAGGCGCAGCCACACTATTTTCTGCTCACCCCTAGCACCTCTTCTTCTTCCGTTTTGCTTCCGCTGTGAATTTTAGTGTGGGAATAATTGTATCGCGTGAATTTGGTGTGAAAACTGTGCTTTGCTTAAAACTATAACTTAACGATCCAATGGCGCCCAAGGCAAAGTCGGTTAACATCAAGCCCACGGCGAAGGCCTTCAAGGACAAGTCGAAGCCCACAGATGTGCGTTTGTCCAACATCCAGGCGGCCAAAGGTGAGAAAATGTGGAAATTAACCGAAGTTAGGGAGGTCTGAGAAAGAAAATGGTCTCCCACGGACTATTTATGGAGCTAGGAGTCGGCTAAATCGACTTTTGACCAGTGTTATGCCGAAATTGCTGACCAAATGGCCAATGAACATCGCAGTTGGATGCCGGCTGTCTGGAAACTTCTGGGCGGAAGAAGAAGAGCGAGCATTACTCATGTGATGAATTAAGCGGTGAAAATTTAAGGTTTCCAATACCCTTCTAGGGTTAGTTTAGCCACGATACGAAGATTACTCTGCCAAAGAGGAAGTTAGTCCTTTCCACTATTATATTATAGTTGTAAACCGCTATGGTAGGTATAGTTCAGCACATCTGTTTATGTTCCGATTAGTCATGCGACTTTAGAGCATTCCGGGTGGAGCTGAGCACATGCTTACATATTTTTAATAATTGAATGGATGTAATACTATAAATCCAAAATCTCCTTTGTATTTTGTGTATTCATGTGGGTTCATAATAATATTTTGTAAATAGTTTTATTGTCGACCTTGAAAGCTAAAACCGGTTAAATTAAAATTATACTTAAATTTTACAACATTTTCTAAGAAGTATTATCAACTAAAAATAACTTTTCTCCCTTTCAGCTGTCTCCGATGCCATCCGCACCAGTTTGGGCCCCCGCGGCATGGACAAGATGATCCAGGCTGCCAACGGCGAAGTTTCCATCACCAACGACGGAGCCACCATCCTGAAGCAGATGAACGTGCTGCACCCGGCCGCCAAGATGCTGGTGGAGCTGTCCCGTGCCCAGGACGTGGCCGCTGGCGACGGCACCACCTCCGTGGTGGTCATTGCCGGCGCTCTGCTGGAGGCCTGCGAGAAGCTGCTGCAGAAGGGCCTGCATCCCACGGCCATCTCGGACTCGTTCCAGCGCTGCTCCAACAAGGCCGTGGAGATCCTCAAACAGATGTCCACGCCCATCGAGCTCAACGACCGCGAGACGCTAATCAAGAGCGCCTCCACCTCGCTTAACTCCAAGGTGGTGTCGCAGCAGAGCAGCCTGCTGGCCCCCATTGCCGTGGATGCCGTGTTGAAGGTCACGGACCCCGGCAAGGAGACCTCCGTGGATCTCAAGAACATCAAGGTCATCTCCAGCCTGGGCGGTACCGTTGAGGACACCGAGCTGGTCGATGGCTTGGTCTTCACCTGCCGCTCTGCCGGATCCAACGCTCCCAAGCGCATCGAGAAGGCCAAGATTGGTCTTATTCAGTTCTGCATTTCGGCACCCAAGACCGATGTGAGTAGCTAGCTACACTTATATCGATTTCCTTCTTCATTCACACGCCATATTTTACAGATGGATCACAACGTGATTGTGTCTGACTACGCTGCCATGGATCGCGTTTTGAAGGAGGAGCGTTCGTACATCCTCAACATTGTCAAGCAGATCAAGAAGACCGGATGCAATGTCCTGCTGGTTCAGAAGTCTATCCTGCGGTAGGTGCAGCTCACTTCCACCTTTCTCACCTTGGGCTCATAATTTCCCGTTTCATCCTTAGCGATGCTGTCTCTGACCTGGCTCAGCACTTTTTGGACAAGATCAAGTGCCTGGTGGTCAAGGATGTGGAGCGTGAGGACATTGAGTTCGTGTGCAAGACTCTGCACTGCCGGCCAATTGCCTCCCTGGATCACTTCACAGCCGAGAACCTGTCCAGCGCCGATTTGGTCGAGGAGGTGGCCAGTGGCACCAACAAGTTTGTGAAGATCACGGGCATCCAGAACATGGGACGCACGGTCTCGATCATCTGCCGCGGATCCAACAAGCTGGTGCTTGAGGAGGCTGCTCGCTCCCTGCACGATGCCCTCTGCGTGGTGCGTTGCCTGGTGAAATTGCGTGCCCAGATTGTCGGCGGTGGTGCGCCGGAGATTGAGATGGCGCTGCAGTTGGCTGCTTTGGCTCAAACTGTGGAGGGTGTGGATGCTTACTGCTTCCGCGCATTTGCCGATGCCCTGGAGGTCATTCCTTCTACTCTGGCCGAGAACGCCGGCTTGAACCCCATTGCCACGGTCACGGAGCTGCGCAACCGCCACGCCCAAGGTGAAAAGAACGCTGGTATTAATGTGCGCAAGGGCGCCATCACAGACATTTTCGCTGAGAACGTGGTGCAACCCCTGCTGGTCAGTATTTCATCGATCACCTTGGCCACGGAGACGATTCGCTCGATCTTGAAGATCGACGATATTGTAAGTCTTACATTCAAATAATGTTTTTCTTGGTTGTTAATCAGTATCACCTTTTCTTTCAGGTCAACACCTTCAGTTAAGCATTGTGACCTGACTCCTTTGGTTGTCTGTCTCTGATCAAGATCAATCTTAATGCATTTTCATCTAATCCCTCACATCTTATACCCATTATGCGAATTCGCATTAAATTTTGAATAAAATTCACATATACACTACGCCTTACCAGCTTAATATGTATTTAAAAACAAAACTAAATGATTAAATACTTCGCTAACACAACCCAAACAAATTATTTTGTATTTCATTTGTAAAAAAAATGTACCTTTTTGTGTATATCGCAAGGGTTCGAATGCCTTGGAACTTATATAGTTTCGGAATAGTAAACACTGTTTTAAAAGTAGGAAGGGCTGTCGACTCTATAAGTTTTTCATATAAAGTGCAATTCTGGTTGCATCGCTCTATAACTTTGTGTTATTAATCCATTATAATCGCAAAAATTACATTTTAATACCCGTTACTCGTTGAGTAAAAGGATATAATGTATTCTTCGGAAAGAAGTAGAAAAAGCTTTTCCGTCCGTATAAACGCTGAGATTTCAAAAACTATGAAACCTAAAAAATGGTTGGGACTAAGATTCTTGCGCAAAGCAAGTTTATTTTACCACCTCTCTAACGCCCACAAGCCGCACACGTTCGTTACGCCCACATTTTCAAATTTGGTTATATACTTTCCGAAGAATACTATGCAAATTGTTTGGTAACAAAGAAAAAAATTAAGAATTCTATTCACTATCGGTTGCGCGTAAACAATAATATAAATGCTGAAAAATTGCTCGAACATTTTAAAATTCGCATTTTAAACTACCACCTCTCCCTTAGGGGGAAAGCCTACACAAATTATTGTGTTAAAAAAATACTTCTCTGATCAAGTCCTAGCTACGCCACTAGTTTAAAGTCATTATTCATGTGTAAATTTTTTTAAAAACTGATTTTGATAAATATAATATATTGATAAAATGGTTTAGTTAGCCGTACAAAATGATGGAATGACATTAGAATAGCAATTAATATAGGTTAAGTTGATTGATATCAGTATTATTAAAAACTTTTTAAATAATTTTAAGAGCTTAACAAAGGCTGTATTTTCAAAGGTTTAATACAGATTTGGACATGCACAGTGACTGCACTTGGTTGTGAGTTTTTTTGTCAAGTAAAGATTTTTGGGAGAGAATATTTAAAATTGTCTAACTAAGCCATTATTATACCCGTTACTCCTAAAGTGAAAGGGTGTACTAGAAAAGTAAAAGTTAAAGGTAGAAGGTAGCGTTTTCGACCCTATAAAGTATATACAGGGGTGGTCAAAAGTATTTTCACAAAACAAAAGTTAAATATACTCATAATTTGAACTTACTTCTTGTTAACTTTGGCATCAATGTAAAGGTAATTTAAATGCCGTTTGAATTATACAATACATTTCTTAACCCATTCAGTACTTATTGAAAAGGACGTATTCGTGTGAAAATCTACTTTTTGAACTTTTTTCCTCGTCTGGAAAACTTAAATTTGTTGATGCAAAAAGTTTCTTTAAACAAAAATAATAGTAACTGCAAAAAGAATTTTTCAAAAATCATTTTGCAACAAATTTTGGATTTGGTATGCAGATTCTTCAGGTTCTTGCAGCTCGCAGCGCCTGTTTATTTCAGCAGGATGCCACGCCTGCTCTATATTTATGAAGATTTTCTTAAAAGTAAATTGGTTTCTCTTTTGATTGTCAATACATATCATACAAATTTATTCAAATAGGACCATTCATTAACAAATTATAAGCAAATAATTTGTGCAATCTTGGGAACAGTCGCTTTGTATATCCCCATCTCCCTTGCAATCCCCTTAGCTGAGTAACGGGTATTTGATAGTCGATGGAATCGACTTTCTATCTTCTTTTTGGATTATAATTGAATCTTTAAGAGACACTGAGTGAACATTTTTGTGTAACGTTTCTATTATTTTTCCAAAAGCAACGACTCAATAAAATGTTTAATTTTTTTGCAAAACAGTTTTTTTAAATCGTGTTCTTTAGTTTTAAATATATTTCAAATTATGTTTAACACAAAATTAAATTTATTTCAGGATGAAACAGTTGAAGAAGGCTATTGCAGAGGTACAGCAGTGTTTTTAGTTAATTTCGAAGATTCCCTCTTTAGAAAGTATACTCGAACTCCTTTTGTTTTCAGGTCAAACTAAATGATTATCAACTAACCGTATCCTTATCTAATGTGTGAAATCATTTTCCTCGTTTTCAGCCACCACCTTGGATTTCAAAGGGTTGGCTGAACCCCACCCATTTCACACCCCGCCCCAATCTTTCACCCCGTTCGTTTTGGGGTTCCTTTTTGTCCTGGGCGTGTAAATAAAAATCACTTGATGCGATTTTTATGATGTGCGTTAAATGATTAAACCACTTGAACTGGTTTCAAATTGTCAAAAAAGCCAGGAAAAGGGTTTATCCTTGTGTTTTCTTAGCCCCATTTTGGAACTTTATGTGGGTTGGGTGTACGCTTGGGTGTGATTAGATGGGGACTATCTCTCGTGTCCGGAAACTTTCGGCGCGTGTAAGTTAATTAAATGTGTAAACATGTCAAAGGGATCAAGTTTTCCATCTCACTATCTCCCATCAACCATCTGGCCGAGATGGTGTTGATTTCGGATCACGCCCTTGATGGCCTTTGATTTTTGAGCCTCAAAAAAGCTGTTCCTCTAATTGGCTGTTTAAAACTTTCGGGGGAGGATTTCCCTCAGCCTTCAGGGGTCGCATGCAAATTTTTTCATTTTAAATTTAGGTTTTTCTCAAGCGGCCATTGATTTGGGTTTTCCATTTTGGATTAAAGAGGGTGGTAAAATCAGGATTCAAACGTTTTCTGCACTTGTCCCATTTGTATGTTAAAGAATATTGTATATTTTCTTCAGATTTTACGAGTTATAAAAGGCTTTTAATGAAATCCAATAATAATTTAACATATTAATTGCTTATTATTAATAGATGGGCTTTTGGTTATTGCCTTTTATAGAAGTACTCAAACTAGGCAAACTCAAACATTCTTTTAAATATATTATTCTTTTATAAAACAGTCCGAATAATAAAACAAAATATATATCTAAGGGTACTGAAATATTCGATTTAAGCAGCTTCCATCCATGTTATTTGTTTTATTTTCTGTTACTTTTTTAGCTATTTGCTCGACTGTCTTGGGGCATTGTCGTCCACGTCCTCGTTCCCATTTGTTTCTTGTGCAAATATTGAATTTGCGCTTTTTTCCCGAGCTATTTGCAGGAGCCAGTGGCCCACACTTTTGAAACTTTTCATTTCGGGGGTTCTTCCTTTGTTTCGCCTGTTTGCTTAATTTTTGTATGCGATTTTCTTCATCTACTTTTTGCTCATTTCATATTTTCATTGTAATTCAATTGTGTTTCCCCCGCTGCTGTTGTTTTTGGCCAAATGTTTGCACAAGTCTTATGTTCTCCACTCGGGCGAAAAGGGGTGTGTCCCCGATGTCCTTGTTCCTCTTATTTTCGTTAGCCGAATTGAAATTCAAAGCACCAAATTGTCAGCCAGTCACGCAGAAATTTAACATATGTTCGCCATATAATTTGCGAGCACTTTTTATTTCGCCAAACTCATCCCAAATTACCAACGTCTGGTATCTCACATCTCGAGTATCTAACATTTGAGGAGGGACAAAGGCAATTTTAAAAGATACATTAAAACAGCAGGGACATGAAATGAAAATACATTAAGTTTAACTAACTCATAATATTTTCAAATGTATAGGAAATAATACCGTATACCATTTCAATTAGTTTAGTTTTGTGCTTTCTATAATATTAATAATAAGAAAAAATATATAAATAATCACCAAGTTTCAAAGACCATTTTATTTAAATTCATTTTGGGTTGTTTACATTTTAGAACAAGAAGCCAAAAATATTTTCCCTTATAGTAAGAAAATTATTACAACTTAAGGGTTCTTAAAGAAATATGAACGTCACTCTATTTAAGGAGAGCTAACTTGATTGAATCCGTTTTATCAGTTTAATAAAAGTTTCCACTGACTAACTGTTTATTCAAACTGCGAATCCAAAAATATTAATTAATATATCAAGGGTCCCTCAAATTTAATTTCAAACATTTTAATAGACATCTTCTCTCTATAGTTGGTATAATAATTTATCATGAGTTCAACGAAATAAATAAGAATTAGTTTCATAACTCTAACATTTAATAGGTCTGTTTAACAAAACACTCCCATATATTTCATGCCACTCAAAGAGGAAAAACTAGAAAAAGCATAAAGAAAGAAATGCTGAAGGAAAAGCATAAAGGAAACTTAATTTTCGTTAGTCCTGCCAAGTGGCGAGTGATTAATGATGGCAGGACAACGACAATATTATGAAAACGCATTCGAAAATTTCATTAAATTGTTATAAATGAAGCGGGCGAAAGGAAAATGAAACATTTCCCGGAGAGAAAATTCAATTTGCAAATGCAGCAAATGTTTGCCTGTTTGCCGAAAGGAAATCTATCAAAAGAAACCTGAATGAAATCTCGGTCGAACGATCTGCAACCACCGGGGAACCCCCTGAAAGGCCTACGGGGCTTATCAACCCATTTTGACCAGCTCGGGCTTAGGGCACTTTGAATATGACCAATGCAATTGAAGTTTCCCCCATTGAAAACCGAAATTGCTCAAAGCCATTTTGCGTCCGTTTCCATTCTATTTTCCCTTTTGGTTATTGGGAATGGACAGCCGTCGTCTGCACAGGACTGATAACATTCAAAGAGTCCCAATCCCGAGCCCCCAAGCCGAGATTCGAGTGCTCGCCAATTAAGTGTGAGTGCCGGCATCGATGGGCTTTTCCTTTGGCCTCCGTTTGATGTGAGCTCGAGTGTGTGGGCGATGGCCTGCAAATTAAATAGGGTAAGCATTCTGGTCGAGATTTCGCTTCTGGCCAGATTAAAAATTTATTCGCTACTCTGGACAGCTGCGGGCAAGTGAATCGTCAAGTTTTAAACGAATATGGTGGAGGACTAAATGATAAATGCAAGAATTTCCGTTTGACTGTAATACATACCATTACTTTTGAAACCAAACCATAAAACCCATGACTTGGAATAAATCAGGTCTGCAATACGATTCATAAAGAAATAAGTAACCTTAAATGTAAAATATAGGTTATATTGTAAATTACATTTATTCGGCCATACATCACTGTGATTGTAGACTTGCTTAAAACTCGATTTTTATGCATTTCAGATTACTTTCGAATTTTTTATACAAACTTATATCAAATTATGAATTTATGAAAATATTTTTTAGCCAATCAAATAGTGTTGCAAATCTCATTTTGAGAAAAATATTTATCATTGATTCCGACGTCTAATAGTGACTATTTATTTTCAGGACAGATCTGCTGTTCTTGTTTTTGATTTAGCCTTAAAAACTGTAGTAGACTCTTCTTTTTTTTTTAATCTGTACCTTGCCCCTGTTTTGTGTCCTCTAAAAAAATTGTTGTAATTTTTACGTTTTGTTCTAAATCTGTTTGTTTCTTTGACAGAACTACTTCTTAAATAAGTTGTAAATTTAACGGATACCTGTAGATCAAAACATTTCTATATCAACATATCATATATAACTGATTTTTCAATTTACGTAAAATATGTTTAAAATAAAATTACTTTGCCGAATTTAACTATAGATTGAAAACATTGCCATGTCTTAAAGAATTTCTTCGCATACGTGTACTTGCCATTCCCCTACACCACCATTTACCTAATTTATTGGCACACTTCCATTAAGATATCTCCATGAAGGACTTGACTTGCTTAAGCGATTCCAAAAAGATACAACTGGGACAACATAAAATACTTCCACTGCCCACATCGGGGTCCGAAAACGGCAAACAACAGGAACTAGAACCAGAACAAGACCGAAATCAACCACCGGAGCGAGGACCATATGACATAACTATGTGTGAATTGATGGCACGAACCCTTTCCCTTCCCCAACTCTTGTCGTTTTTTAGAGATTCGTGCCCTAAACGAATCAGAGCCCGGCAAACTTCGGAAGGGTGGGGAATCCGGGATGAGGGATCGGGGTTGGGGGTTGCCAAAAAAGGATTTACACGCTTGCCTCGATATACAAATAAGGGTTTCTGTCTGGGCTGCCATATTGACTGTCGCCGGGCCCAAAAAGATGAAGTGATTTCTTATCCAACAAATCCACACTCGACAACCAAAAAAATAAAAGGGGTTGCTGGTGTGGGTCCTTCGAATCCCTTCTGCCTTGGCCCGCGTTTGCCAGGAAGTTTATTAAAAAATGGTCGTGTTTGCCTTTGTCGCGTGGCTGGCAAACGCTTTCGGAGCGGGCCAAGGAAATCAGTTAACTAAATATCTCGTTCAATATTTATTTAGGCGGTGCCTAATGAGATTCGAGTGGGTTTTTAGATGGCGCACGACGGGCAATCAACCCAAAGCGCTGGCTAATTGAATAATAAGCTGAGGTCTTTTTTTTCGTTTGAAATAATAGCCATTGAATTAAAACCCAGCCAACTTTTAAAAGGTTATGCATTTTGAATCAGAAAACCAAATAATGATGATGGTTATTAAAAAGTCTAAAATGTTTCATAAGGAAATGCTATTTCAAAAGGGCTAAAGGATATACATATATAGCTTACGAATAGGCTATGTTGTAATTTTACTATTTTACCAAAGCATAGAGTCAATTTTATTTTCTTCTTATATTCAAAAAAGTCTAATATTACGATCGTGGTATCATTATCTCCATTTAAACGTACAGACTTGTGTTATAGAACTTACCTTGTTTATTCCCAAAGACGTGGGATTTTTCTTTCTATCCATTCAATACCGTTTATTAAAACTCCCACCAATAGAAAAATATACGTTAATTTTTTTATAAATTATTTTATCGGAATAATTTTATTGAAATTTTTGGATGTTAGGATCTAAGTGTGTTCAAGATCAATTTACAATTGGACATCGTACAACAACATCGGTACACATACACATCTAAGTCAATACACATTAAGTAGAACTAGGGGAATTGATTTGTGGCATAGTGGATATAGGACACAACAGATACATGTATGGCATTGGGGGATAGTTAGAACTAGGAACTCTATATGCATACAGATACGAATAGGTAGTGTGGAACTATATGTACTCATAAATTCGTAATGGGTTTTCTGATACGACTGGCTATCACCTAGTTTACTAAATACATCCATGGCATTGTTTGCATTTGATATG
Organism: Drosophila subpulchrella; assembly: GCF_014743375.2. NCBI lineage: Eukaryota > Metazoa > Arthropoda > Insecta > Diptera > Drosophilidae > Drosophila > Drosophila subpulchrella. The sequence continues at coordinate 2,207,683 of NC_050610.1, forward strand.
GAGAGAGTGGCTTGTGGAATGTCGTGGAAGAGTTTGGAGTATAAGCTGACTATGTACAAGGTTGCTTTGGTGTTCCGGGTGATCCTATTCGCCGGAACTGATAGAGCTGCCGCAGAAGGAGCCCGACCCAGCCTCCAGTTGCATGTGGGACATGTTCAGGGCCTGAGGTGGGTAGCCGAAGGCATGACTGCTCAGGGGAGTGCCCGTGGGACTGTCCAGGTCCAGCGAGGGATTGATGCGCTTCTCCTTCTGGCGGCGATTGCAGAACCACACCCGGATCACCTCCTTGTCCATGTTCAGGCGCTCGGACAGCTGGGTGATCTCCTCCGACGTGGGCTTGCAGTTCATCAGGAAGGCCTTCTCCAGAGTGGTCCGCACCGTGGTCTCGATGGAGGTGCGCTTCTTGCGCCTGCGTCCCAGGATGCTCTCCGGGGTGCTGCTCAAGGTGCTGGTCATCGTGTTGATGTTGAACACACCGCCGCCCGACTTGGCCACGCTGCTGTCCGCATCCTCCAGCCACTTCTGGAGCAGCGGCTTCAGCTTGCACATGTTCTTGAAGCTCAGATTGAGGGCCTCGAAGCGGGAGATCGTGGTCTGAGAGAAGTCGTTCCCATAGAGCTTGCCCATGGCCAGGCCCACGTCGCCCTGGGTGAAGCCCAGCTTGATCCGCCGCTGCTTGAAGGTCTTGGCGAACTGCTCGAGCTCCTCCAGATCGGTGGTTTCCTCGGGCGACTGCTCCAGCTTGGCCATGGCGGAGGCCACGGTGAGGCCGCTGGAGGGTTTGGGAGTGCTCTGCTGCAGTTGCTGCTGCTGCATGCTGGGCGTGTTCGGAGTCATCACGGCGCTACTGAGTCCCAGGGAGTTGGCAGTCATCGAATTGGGCGGAGTTCGCTGCTGGGACTTGCTGTGCCTGGGCACCGGACTCAGCGAGGGACTTCTCAGGGGCGATTTCGCCAGGGGAGTGGAGTAGCTGGGCAGAGGATCCTCCCTCTGCTGCTGCTTAATCTGCTGGAGGGCCTGGAACTGCGCCAGGGCTTGCAGGGAGTTCTGGAGCAGGAACTGTGTGGCCAGGTTGGGATTGGGGAAGGCCTCCGGAGCCAGTTGGCGGACCATTTCGATGTAGCTGTGCAGCTGCAGTTGCAGAGCCTGGTGCATTTCTTCGGGGGCAAATCCCATGGGCTGCGGCGGAATGGCACTGGCCACCGCTTCCTCCTCTCTTTCCGCCTTCAGCTGGTTCTCCGCCAATCTTTTGGGAGGCGGTGCCAGGTCCAGGACCTCGTTTTCCAGCTCCGGATCCAGTTCCCTGGCCTGGCGCTTGCTGCTCAGATTCTGCGGCATCTCGCAGTTCTCGCCCAGCTCCAGTTCCTCCTCCTCGAAGCTCTTTCCGCAGTCTGCAAGAAAAGGAAAAGGATATTTTTTGTAGTAACTGATTGTGGGTAGTTTGCTTTTCAATTTTCCAACTCAATGAAGTTCAAGTAGCCGGACTGGTCAACGCACGCGTGGCATAATTTGATTTTAACCAAAAGACTCTGCCAGTTTTTCAATATTTCTAAAGCTATTTTTAAGGGTATACACTGTACAGGGCACAGGGTACAAAGATCCTAAACTTAGGAAGTAAACTATACGAAAATAAAAAAAAATGTATTACAAGAAGGTATTGAACTTTTTGAATTTTTTTTAAGATTCTCAGGCTGCAAAAATACATTTAAAACTTGTGGAAATGCAATTAAATAATATTAACCTTTAAATATAGGTTACTTTACCAATATTTTCCTAAGCCATTAATCCTGAATTTTAATCCTCCTAATGCATTTTCCATGCCTTTACGAGTGTATTCATTCACCGACTTTCTGTAAACATTTTCTCTTCAGCCTTTTTAAGGCAAATTTTATTCAATCTTCCAATTGAATGCCCATCCTTTTTCGCTATCCTGTCCAATGTCTGCGTCCTGCGGTTAGGTACGATAGACGCTCAAGCGGAAGGGTTCGCCTTTGTGGTCCCCACTGCCTCCCCTCTTCGCCACTCCATCCCAGCCTCCCCCAACAACGCTGTTGAAAACCCAATCATGCATAATAATTGAAAAATAGCCATACATCAGAGGCCACGGCGGAGTCAAACAGGAAGCTCGATCCTTTGTCTCCGATAAATGCGCAGTAGAGCAACGAAAAGAGCTCAGATTTCATAATTTTCTAAAGGAAAATATTGATTTTGGTGGGGAATAAAATAATGAGTCCGGAGCACTTCCGACAGGAGAAATATGAACCAAAAATCTTTATTCTAACCATATAATAATGTAAGTAAGAACTGGAAAGCTAACTCATTTTTTAGACCTCCAGTTGACCTTCTGTCCGAAATCAACTTCCAAACATTTGTCAAAGATGTAAAAAATGTAACGCTCTAAACCGATTTAAAAATAAGGAGATGTGATAGTTTTAAGCGGATTCAACCCCATGTTAAACTCGATTCACCGGATTAGGACATTTTTCAAAAAATATTTCTAATGCGGGCGTTTGAACTTTGCAAATAAATTGCATGTGGGCAGCTGTTTTTATGACTCCCTTTATGTAGAACGGCGAAAGTTGAAATCGCCGTAATAAAATTAGCCATTGAAAACGCATTGGGAACCAGTCAGAAATAAAATCGTCTAAGGGTTAGGCATAGTCAAAAATTTGTCACCCTTTTTGGGCAGATTTTTCAACCCTCTTCCGACTTTCGAATTTAAAATTCGTTACAATTTCGAATGCACGAGTTGCGGATTAGAGCAGAATGCAACTTGCCATTGGGTGGAGAATTGGACCAGCCAAAAAAAGGGTTCCAAGTTGCATTGTTCTGCCCCTGGTGAAATAGAGGAGGAAAGTCAAGAAGCCTCGGGAGCAAGTTCAAGCCAAGCCAAGAAACATTGTTGTGATCCTTTGTGAGCGGAATGCGCCTGCAGCGAGCGATCCACGATCCTCGAGCCTCGATTTTCCGAAACCCAAAACCAGGTGATGCCGCTTTGTCTGTCTCCGGGGCAGATGTGTTATCCTGCTGATGAGGACTACGCGGTGAATGCAAGTTCCTCGTCCTGCCACAATGGCAATGTGTGAATGCTTCCACTGACAAATGAAGTGTTGCCTCTATTCGAAAACTCTGAATTCTGTGTACTCCTTTTCCATGCAGTTTTTAGGGGTTGATTTTCCCTGTCCCAAGAGGGAGTGTAAAGTGCGTTTCGATTTATGGGAAAGATACAACCTATAATATGTAGAGTGCACCGAGAGAGATTTTTAGCGATAGAGAGCCAGAGTCTGGCAATCCAATTATCCTTGCATATCTCAGCAGTTTATCTACATACGAGTTAAGCAAAAAATCATTTTCATAACTGAAACTGGATTGTACAGTCTTCGGTTTCCAGAAGTTTAAATGTTTTTTGTACTTTTATAAATGGGTTCTGTATACGACAAATATAACTTCGTTCTCATCATATCATATCACATTGTAATATGAACCTTCAATAGTTTTTCTTTAAGCAGTAACTAACTTTGAATAATAAGCTAGTTTCCCCATTTTTTCAAATTAGAGCTCATTACCTTCGTGTTTCCAAGTTTAACCCTTGAAACTTTCATTAGCTTCGTTTAACCCTTCATTAAAAACTCGTCACGCCTATCGACTCCTTCCAACTTGTTTGCATGCCACACAAAACGCCCTCGAAACGCCCTCGGAGTATCGTTTTTTTGAGGTACAAAAAATAAAGAGCACCCAATCAGAACCGCTGATTATAATATCCTTTACGCGCTTCCTCTTCTGAATTACCCTTTGAACATTCAGAGAGCCTCAATTAACTTCACGCAACCAAATCCTTTCCATTTGAATAAAGAATCGAGGGGAGATCGTTCAACAAGTGGTGCTTTAAAAAATGAGGTGGCAAGGGTAACCCTTCGCTCGGGGTTACCCCTCAATCGACTTCACACCTCGTCGCTATTCAAATGATATGTTAAACAGGGTTGAGCCGGGATCAACAGTTTGCCTTTTTGCGGGTCTGTGATGCTAATGTTAGGGCACTTGAGTTTTTTAGCGGTTGAAGCAACCCTTTTTGGAAAAAGAGTATCCCCCCCTTTATTTTGACAACATTTGAATATGCATAATGGCCTGAAGAGGGGTGAGAGAGGGGTTAGGCACCCTTGGCTCGATTGACTCGCCTAATTTGTGTAAACCAATAAAAATGAAAGTTTAATTGTCAACTACTATCGGATGGCATTGGCAACCCTGTTAATGCGCCGCATTTATTTAAATGGGGTGGATTTCCATGCATGTTTTTGCATAGATTAGTTGCACTTCGTTAGGGGTTGCTGGCCTTGATTTCGGGGTCCTTACATAATTGCCATCAGGCCATCATTTAAATGCGCCAAAGCAGAAATTTACATTCTGACAAATTGTTATTTCTGTTTGTTTGCGAACAGAAGAGGGTCGTGTTAGGGTCAACGGGGGAGGGAGGTTGAGGTCAAAAGAGCATATAGGGGTCTCAGAAGGATGATCTCCAGTTTAAGCTTGTTTCCATGCGGGGTTGTTTTCGGGGGAGGCTGTTGGTGGGTGTGGAGAAAAAGATTTTGGGTGGCATTCCGTGGAAATGGTTTAAGGGGATTTTAAGTTTGAATAAAATAGGACAATGCAACATAATGAACGCGTGTTTATACTAATTATTTTCAATGTTGGACCACAAACTTATAATGACCTTTTTATATAAAATTTATATAGTGCATTTAAATAACTGTATATTATTAGCTCTGTACTAAAATCATCCATAAATAGGAATATATTCGGTCAACTTAAGATCGTCAAAGTCATTTTCGTTTATCATATTTTTGGAAAAGTTTTAGTAAAGAACCTTCCGCATTTATTTATCTCCAGTTCGGCCCTTCAGAGTCCTCGACTTTCTTATTGCAACCCAAAGGCTGCTGGTCCGTCCTCAGTCACACTTTGGTCACGTGCTGGTTCCTCAACAGCTCCCATAAATATTATAGGTGCCCTAACCTAATGCCTCATTACCAATAACAGAGCCCGGAACTCCAGTTCTGAGTTACTACCTAAGCCAAACCCTAAAATAAACGCAATGTGGCTAGGGGATGGATGCAGTGGAGGGGAAGGGTGCGTGGTTTATTGCATATTGCAAAAAGAGGAAAACTGAAAACTATAAAAATTGTCTGTCGTGTGAGTAATCAATTTAGCCACAAAGTAGCCACGTTCCGGCACGAGTCGGAAGCAGGATAAAAAGGACATGTCGGCTGAATGCTGGCCAAGGATTAGCCATATTTTAGATATATAAACGAATGTATTTACCTGATAGGGAGCGCAGCGGCGAGGGCGGAGTGGGTGAGTTGGACATGTGCCGCATAACTGCAAAGAGAAAACAAAAATATTTTTTAATTTTTAATAATGCTCGTCACCAGCAAACTCGAATGCAAATGACACGTACTCCTGGTCAAGGCAAACAGTTCTTAAGAAAGAGGAGTGGGGATGGTGTCTCCATGTCAGGGTGTTTTCATTTCATGTCTGGCTCGTAAAATGTCCATTAGGAATTCGGACATAACACATTTCTTATGGCGTATATAACATGCAAAAATGATTCCAGCTTTGAGCTGAGTGCTCGCTGGTGTAAAGTTTTTAAGGGTCAATTTCCGCGTGCGAATGGTTGGCATTATGCTTAAAGTAGTTTTCACACAATTTTAATGGACAAGAGAAAAGCACTGTAAGTAATTGCGCAGTTTCGGTATTCATTTGGTCTTTTTTTGATTCAGAAGAATTTACCCTATTCAAGCTGCTCAATCCCAAAATATACAAAAAACTTGGCCCAAAATCCCCACCATCTTTCATCCATTTCCCACCGTTCGCTCCCATCCTCCCTCAAGCTTTTTTGTGCCATTTGGTTTTTTGTTTTGCAAAGTAGATATTAAATTTATAGCTCCCTCGGGGCGTAAGCAAAGTAGTATCCTCGCCCGAGAAGGACAACGGGCAGCAGGAAAAAGTAACATATTTTTACGACAATATATTGTTGCGAGGACGCTCTGACTTGGGGAATCCTCGTGCATAATGTCCAGTGCAGGACAATATAAATATACAGATTACCCATTGGCCATTGGGCTGGCGTTGTCCTTGTGGTTGGGTAATGGTTTTGCCCGGTGGGATTGGGGACGGCTTAGGTGGGGTCGGTGTTTGACCTCACACCTCAGTTGTTGGCAGGATAACAAGTGGCATTAGTCAAAGGATCTTCGGGATTTTGGCTGCGCACATGATCTGCATGTTTGAATTTCTCTACCTTCGGCTTAAATGTAATTACACAAAATTTGCCTTTTGTGGCTAATTTGGTTTCTCTTTCTTTGTTCCACCCACAAAATTACCTACTCCTTAGGCCCGAAAAATAGTTTTCCCCCTAAAAAACGAAGGAAATGCCAGGAATGAACCGAAAAAATAAACGTTTCCTTTCTCCTTTGTTGCCATGCAAAATACCCTCGGCAAAAAAGACAGCGTCTCGGACACAGGTAAAAAGGACACTGCCAGGATGCAAATGCAAACACAAGAAATCTGAAAACTCCGATCACACGCTCGCACAGTGGGATGCTCAAGGACAGCTGCTGCCCAAAAACGACACCGTCAGCAGCAGGACATCGCATCAAATCTATTGCAAAACGCCATGAAATTGTTCATCTGATAGGGAAATTGTGTGTGCCTCTTTATACTCTATCCATCTGATCTGGACCCTCTGCCCGGGATAATGTGTGGGCGTGTAATCATCATCGCTGACCTTTGTCTGCTCTGGACTGGTTTGTTTCTTTAGTCCTTTTCTGACCGAATTTATTGCTCGAGAAAGTGAAAAGTTTTGGTAACAGGTACAGCGTCCAGTAAATCAGGTAGGGATTTGGGTTTAGTATGTTTAGATGAATCAGTTTGATTTGTTTTATAATTGGTGTTCTATAAAAAGTCTATAAAAACTAATAAAGAATGCAAATCGGCTTTTTTGTAAAAACACAAATTTAAATACCATAAAATAAAGTTGGTTTTAAAAAAAAAACACAACAAATTTTAGAAAAGTCGAGAAACCTTTGTTTTCAATCCGTGTTTTCTTTATGCATACATTTTCAAAACTAATAATCCCATTTCCAAACTTCTAATAGTTCCGAAATGTTTGCTAATATCCTTTTGCAGTTGGCAAGCCTGTAAAGCTTCCTCGGCTAGTTGTGGGGTGGCAACCCTGAAAAACTCACATGTGTGTGCTGCTGTTGTTGTGTTTTCCTGATGGCAAACTTTTGTTGGTGTGCTTTCCCCATTCGCCGACTGTTGTGTAGGTGTGTTTGTGTTATTTGATGTTGTTGCATCCCAGAGACGCTGTTGTTGTTGCTGTAGCACCATCATATTTGCAGTTTTATTATTTTAAAATGTTTGTAAATTTGTTAGGTTAAACGTGCACTTGAAACAATCACGGGGAAGAAAGTCTGCGCTTCTTCTATGTTCGATTCCCTGTTCTTCCGTTCTGTTCTCCTCGCTTTTTATATTATTTTCACGAGGTAGAAGACCGGACCGTCTAGCTTCAACTTCTTCAGCCGAATGCAACTTAGAAACTGAATTGAGGAATCGTATTTTGCTGCATTCTCGCTATGTGCATGCTGTCTCTCGCTCGCACTCGCTGCCCTCTCCCTCTCTCTCTCGCCCGGCTGTTGGTGTGTGTGATATGCTTTATGATTTGCAGCGGCACTTTTCCCCATCCGCCTCTCCGCTCTCCGCTCACCACTCTCTCGCTCATTTTCCCTCACAATCAACCCTGCACCGTTAGCCGAGCTTCAGTGTGTGCGTGTGGAACGTATCCTTTGTCGCCTGCATTCTGATCAGAATATCCATGGACTCCATTGTCGCCCTCTCCTGCACTTTCACATTTTCCTGCATTTCCACATTTTCCTGCATTAGCATAGGCCACGAGTTGACTTCTCCTGCGCGATGGGTGTGGCCTATGTGTTATGCATTTTCCGACTTTCTGCGCAGTATGCAGCGTTTCTTTGCATACCCGCTTTTCCTCCGTTGCAAGTAAATCATAATTAAGTGGCGGATTTTATGTGCTCCTGGAAAGGTGTCGTCTGGTTTCTATTTACCATTTGGGGTATATAGCTTATGTACAAGCCAGATTGAATGTGTTGGTTAAAGGGGAACTTTGGGAGCTCTACGTTCGGGTGGATTCATTATAATAACTTTTATTTCGGCACCCTTTGTTGTTATTGGTATCCTGAGACTTTCTGGACAAGCAGAGAATCCAAATAAACGAATGAGACGAAGTATTTACTATTATATCTTTAATAAATTTATGCAATAATGAAACTGTCTCAGAGGTATAAGTTTAAACCCAATATGTTTAATATGACCAAAATAATTGTCAATTTGTCTGTCATATACTGAGGAAGTTACAATTAAATAATTAAAATGCTTTAAACATCGTGGTTTTATATTTGATTACTATGACTTAAATGTGTTCCTGTTCAAGTTTATTAATATAATGGAAAGGAATATTTTATGTTATAAGATAAAAAAGATTTCTTAAAATGTGTAAGCTAAAATAATGTAAGCTAAAAATGATTGATTCAAGTCCTGAACCTTCAATTCCTTTAAAAATCCGATGGGTAACTGCATCCAAGAATCCTTCGGCGGCGTTTTCCGAATCCTGCAATCCTGCCATCCAAACCACCCATCACGTTGAGCATTTCGGTGTGATTATATAAACACAAAACTCATTCATATAAACATCAGCGCAGCCATTGAACCGAGACTTGGTCGAGTAATTACAACAAGTGTTGTTGCGCTCTCTCGCTTTCTCCCAGTTCCTGACCCTTTCCCCCACCTCCCACACCACCCACACAAGCTCACGTACGGTTTTCCTCCTTTTTTGTGAAAGAAAAGCAAAGGGAAAAGGACCTTTGCAGCCCTGGTGACAGCGCATACATTTTATGATTATGACTGTGACTGCACTTGCCTTTCCTTTTTCTCTTTTCGCTCAAGTTTGTGGGAGTTATAGGGGAAAATTCTTTCTTGGGGGAAATTCATTCCGTTTTCCTTTGGCTGACTCGGGCCCATTTCCCGTTTGGTCTGGAGCATTTTAATTAAAACTGCAAAATTAATGTTTTTGCCTTGAGGACTCGATTTCCTTTGCAATCCAAGGACCGAAAACAATTAAATAATGTTGAGAGTAGCAATTAAATCAAGCAATCTATAAGCGGGTATGTCTTTGTGAATAATAATATAATATAATTTATAGTAATATGAATAATATAGCATTTGATTTTTATAAAATATTATTTGTCGTAATATAATTTAGGATATAAATAATGTTCCCTCACAAAACTATAAATGTTTTTTGTTTAAATGGGTATTACTAAAAACAAAACCCAGAGGCCGAAAATAATCGTTTTTTGGGATTTATTTGGTTAATTTTAGACAATTGTGGACGATTTAGATCTTCTTTTTAAATTCGCTTACTAGCGAACTAGTGTTATTTTGTACATACATTTATCAAAATCATAGTAATCTTAGCAAACATTTTAATATTACATATTGCAACAAAAAATAGCTACAGAACTTAGAATATCTCTCAATCGAATGTTTTTGATCTAGACATTTTTTTTATATTTTATTCCCACAAGAACTTCTTGATTTACTGCTAAATAATGGGTTTTCACCATCACTATTTACACATTACTTCACATTAAAGTGCCAAAATGATTTAAGAACCAGAGAAAAAGCAGGAAAATCAATAGCAATCGTTTGATTCCCCCAAACTAATTTCAATAGTTATCCTTTTTGGTCCTGGCTCTACCGCTGGTGCTGAATAAACTTGTCACTGGGAGACAAAAGATAAACAGTTCCTCACTTTGGATAGTTTCCCTGTGTGTTATTCTGCGCTGTTCCTGGGCGGTGTCTAGGCAATTTGATTATTTGCCAGAAGCGGACGGCACAGACAGCCAGGACACCACTGGACACACCAGACAGGACCAAAAAAAGGGGGACCAACACCCAGATACACACATGTGCATGGCAACATAGAAGTTTTGGGCATTGAAATTAATCAAGAAAATAAACGCTTGGCAGCATCGCCGGAAAATCGAGAGGAAAAGGGCAGTGCTGGGTGGAAACCACACACACTTTGCATGACGAAAACAGACGGCACAAGGACAAGGACATCGGCAGGATCGTCGGTGGAAGTGGAAGTGGGAAGTGGGCAGTGGGAGCACTAACCCGGAACCAAACAATATCGGGTGGTTGTGAAAACTCCGACATTTCCTTGTCGCTTCTCGTTCTGCCATCTCTGTTGTTGCAACGCATTAAAATGACATACCAATTTGCGTTAAGCAAATAAGACGAGACTAGCATTCGGTCCTCAAGTCGGTTGTACACTTTGGATAAGGAAAATGGGGGTTAAGTGGTTGGGGTTCATATCTTGCCATCGCTGGGTGGTTTCTGCATGGGTTTTAATGTATTTTCGTTTGCGTTGAAGATATAGAGTTAAGGCGCAGTTTTATTTGGGAATATTAATTCAAAATATATCGGAAAAATGGCTGTTTTAACGTTTGATGATGACAAATATTAATTTCTATTAAATATTCAAGTTTCAATGGAAGCACTCTAAAGAAAATCGCTTTATAAGTTCATAAGTAAAATTTTATTAGTCTTTAGTGCCACCATTTTTAGTGAAACAACACTATTATATTCGTAAAAAACATAGACTGTTTAGTGTGTTTTTACAAAAGAAATTGTACTTTTTTTTGAAAAAAGAAGTAACGGTTTTATTCTCTGGCGTTTCATTTTCTCTGCCAAAAATGGGTTAAAAAACAGGCACATAAATCAACCATTTCTAACCCAAAAAAATTGTGAGAAAATTTTGCGAAAATTCCGTTAGATATCCCGTACTTAATCAGAGTCCCGGCACCCAAAGAAGTAAAAAAGGAACCGCAATTTTTCGTGCCTTTTTCTCACCCTCCCCGAAGACACAAAAATCGCACAAAAAATCACCCAAAAAATTGGCCTTTGTTCAATTTGAATTTCTTTCAATTTCGAGCTATTTTTACCTTAAAAAATTACGCATTATTGGAGTACATTCACCCTTAGGTAGCCGAGGCCAAGGGGTTGCTACCCCTCGTGAGTTTACCTTAGAGCTAAGCCGTGGAAGATCTCGGGTAATCCTTGACAGTGATCCTCAATTTTTACCCTTGAGTCTCTGTCGTTTTCTTCGGTTTTCTGTTCCAAAAAACGGCGCGCAATTTTCTTCGGCATTGTGCGGGCAAAAAATGTGGAGAAAATTCATTATTTTTTGTCGGAATATCTGAGTTTGGTCTTCTGCGAAGGGTTGCAGCGCCGATTGACAGCGATTTTCTGTGGCAGATTGCCGCTGGGCAAGTCGAAATCAATAAACGTTAATAAATAATCCAAGAAGGGAAGATGCGGCGCTACAAATGCGGAAGTAAAGGGACATTTAGAGGCTGCTTTGTCCTCTTCCTCTATTGATTTCCGTTGCTGAGGTTTCCTCATCGATTTGCACTCGCTTTAATCGAGTTTCTTTTCACTATTTTGGCGCGCTGTTTTTTGTGGGTTTTTTGTACAAGATTTTTGGGTCTGCAGATGGAAAGAGTTGAAAAGTTTTTGGAGGGAACGGAGTTTCAAGAGGGTTCTGCTTTTGTAACGGCTGACAGTTGGGTAAACTTGTTATATCTTAGAATTGCAAAGTATGAAACTCAGTTTTTACAATTTATTGAATTACATACATATCTGTTTCGTTATATTAAATTTCTAAAGCTTTATATTATTATTATTATATTTTGTTCTTGATTTTATACATCAGGGATCAAAAATAAAAGTTATTTCAGATAACCAATTTCTGATTTTCATATAAAAAAGCCTTACTGAAGTTTATGATTTGAAAAATCAAAAAATACGCTCTTTTTCTTCTATCCACAAAGTATAAAACAATCACCAGATTACAAGTTTTCTTTACTTACGCCCAACTACAAATGTACTATAACTACTATAGTTGGTTAAAAAATAAATAATAATACCAATAGAATATTAAAATAAAAACCACAAATAACTCTTTTTTGAGGTAACTTCTATCATATTAATAGTTTTTATTCATCATTAACCCTTTTTTAGTTTTTGGGCTCGGTAAATTCCGATTCATCAAACGAATTATAATATACGACGCCATTTTTCCTATCCCAGTGTTTCCAGTTAAGGATCAATTTATGCAAATGTAACCCTTATGTTGTTGCGCAACCACTTTAGAGTCGGTGGAAAAATTTAAATCGCATTTAAATGGAGGTGGTGGGTAAAAAACAAAAATGGATTTATGATCTTTGCCTTACAGCTTGTAAAGCGTTTTTATTGGATTTACGGCCACCCTCAGCGGGATTTGGTCCCCGAGGCGGGGCTCAATTGGCCATAAGCTGCTCAGAGTACCGGGTCACAGTTGGTAGTGACACCAGTTTTCGTCAAAGCTTTTCTTTTGGGTTTTTCCCTGCTTTCTACTGTGCGGGGTTGGTTCCTTCTCCGCTTTTTGTGTTGTGTCCCTGTCAAAGGTTACCTCATGCAATTGTGGTTCGGTTTTTTGAACGCCGCAAGCAACCTTTTCGAACAACCCGACAACCACCCACCAAATGACCCAAGCCTGACCCACCCACCCACTGGGCGTTCAAAGTGGTTTTAAATTCCATTAAATAAAGTTGTAAAGGTTGCGCTGGTGCACTTGAGGATTTTCACGCATATTTTGTTCGCACTTTTGTAAAATTTATTAATATTTTAGTGATTTTAAATGGAGTTTGTATGTTGGCACTTCTGAGGGGGACCCTTTCTATTCTGTTCTGGCGACTTGGATTGTGGTGGGTGATAGTATGAAAGGTATTGTATTAAGTTGAGAGCCAGTAATTGAGTTGAATTTCGTTTCATTTTTTGCTTTTTGAGTGCTTGCTTTTGGGTTTGGCTTGGATTAGATTTTGCTAGTGGCATGATGGTTTTATGATAGTAAATGTATGACTTTTAAAAAGATTTTTAAAGATTGAATAACTATGCGTTTTTATGTGAAAGAACGTTAAGGTAATTGATGGAGAAAGCTTTATAGCTAAGGTGAAGATTATAGTTTAATTATATTCTTAATAATACATTTTATTTTGAATAAAGTGCTACGTAGACTTCAAAACTTTTTGGAGCAGAGTTTTAAAAATAGGAAATAGGAAGATTTTTTACTACAACATTTTTTATACAACATTTTATTTAAAAAGTTAAGTTTACTAAACTAAAGAAATATTTTTGTAAAAACCGGGAAAGCTATTTTTGAGGCTACACAATAATATATATTAACCAATATATGTTTTATAATTGCCCTTAAAAAACTTTTAATGACAGAAAATATTTTAACCCTTATGATTTTTTTGGCGGAATGTCTCCCATTCTCAAAAGTCTCTTTCTAAAACAAAAATGTATAACTGTACTGAATATATTTTCCACATAATCTTGACTAACTAACCCATTCCCCATTTTTCTTCCCCGCTGAACAATTAATTCGAGCATCAAACTTACCTTTGTTGGCAGGACGACAATGTCGCCCATTCTGAGCTGGCTGCTCGTAAACGCTGGGCTCCTTGGGTGGTTCCACAATGGCCAGGAAGGACGTGGAGTTCGGGGGCAGGACCTCCCTGACTGGCGGTCGTTGAGGGGGCAATGGGGGTGGTGGCCCTGCCCTCGGAGGGGTAATGTGGAGCAGCCTCGTGGCATGGCCGTTGGCATCGCAAACGACGCCATGCCAATGATGGTTATGCTCCAGCTGAGCTGGAACTTCCTGGGGTTTCCCCGGCTCCACCACCAGGCAGTCCTGCTCCTGCTCCTGCTCCTGGAGGACTTCCTCCTCGTCACGCAACTGCTGCTGCTTGAGCTGGTGCTCCCGAATGAGGCGATCTCGTTCGTGAAAGTGCCGGACGAAGGAGTGGTCGCCGGTGTGATTCTGGTGATTTTGGTGGATCTGGTAATTCTGGTGATTCTGGTGGTGCTGCAGAGGTTTCGGCGGGGTTAACGACTTGAACGTCTCTGTTTTGGGGGGATATCCACCCACCAAGCTGGGCGGCAGACTATTAATTAATGTGCCCATTGTCCTTTGCTGGTAATGATGTTGTTGGAACATAATTTCGTGCAGCGGTATTAGAAAGTCTGGCAGGGATTTCTGTCTCTGTTTGACAGATGCCAGCGTCTCCATGCCAAAATACGGGGCTGGCAGACATGTCTGGCCATCGCCGCATGCGGAAGTCATCTGCTGGCCAACATCCTTGTTGATTTCCCCGCTGCTGCCGTTGTTGCTATTATAATTATGATATCCAATGCCGTCGGCTGGCCTTAGATACCAGGGATTTAATATTGTTTTGCCACGACAGCTTGTAGCCAGCGCTATAAATCACAGAAGGGAAATAAGTAGAAGCGGAGAAAAGGGTTAAACAATTGCATTTTTATAGACTAGCCGAAATGAAGTGAGAATTTGCCCAAAAAAGTGCTGATAAAATGGGCTAAAAAGGGGTAAAAAAAAGGGGTTTCAATATCATTATCAACACTTGCTGGCTTTTCACCCCTCCGATGGTAAACAGCCCTTGTTCCTGCACCTCCAACCCCTTTCCCAAAGCATATTGCCAATGGAAACCGTTTATGTCACTATCAATTACTCATCATTATGGAACTTTGATACGCCTTTCTACCTTGTAACCCCCTCGCTGCACTGCACCCTTAGCCCATTTGGTTACGCTGCTTTTTAGTGGGGGTAGTACGCCATATTCGCCATATCCGCTTTTCAATCAGTTTTTTGTTCTTCGTCGATCTTCTCATTTATGACTTTGATTGATTATGAAATCTGTACACAATTTTGATTTTATAGTTTTAAGATAAGCGGCGGAGGGAGTGAAATCCGAACATTTGTTCATCGAAGTGTGGGCGTTGTACGTCATCATTCTGAGTGACACGCCCTTCTCTGAGCGATGGGGTAACTCTATTAGCTGCATTTTAGGGCTACTAATGGAGGTAAAATCAAATCATAAGGCACACAAATGTATTTTAAACAATTGTCAGTTTTTTTATAACTTTTTACTTGCCTTTTATGGAATATTACAAAGGAAAATCTTTTATATTTTCAGGACACCATATTTAAAATAACTGATATGCTTACATTTTAATAATAAAATCTATATTAAAGCTCAAAAATCGATCAAGTTTAGGTAAAAATATATACAAAACAAAAGAAGTAATATCACCCATAATTAAATGTAAGCGCCATGTAAGCCCAAAACTATTTACAAATTTCTCTTTTCATTTTACCGACCCCCCATTTATTTCCTCGCCGACAATTGCTACTGTACGGCACATGATCACTTCATTGTATATCATTTATGATCCAGCACCCAGCAGAAATACACAGAACACTTTATGAATGAAACTCTGACCTACGCCTAATGATGCACAAAAATAAAAAGCATCAAATACAATTGCCATTGCTTTAAGTCCAACCGAGGAAACCACAAAATGTTCATTAGAGCGCCAAAAACCGTCTGAATAATGAGAGAAGTTCACGAATCACGAGTCCGAGATAATTGTGATTGGAGGCAGTAGTCAGATCGGATCAGAGCCGATGTTATGGGTATTCATTTGATTTATGGCCGGGGGTCAGGTAGAACAAAGCCGGCAAAGCCGCAGGAAAGTCATTTCCCCTTCTGTTCGCCGGCTCAGATTGAAGCGGATTCTTTAGCCTAATGGGAATAGGGAAAATATTAGTTACGTTTAACCCTCTGCCACCCCTTTGGCTTGTGCTGGCCACGCGACATCTTTAAGATGCAAAAAGGGTTGACACACCGGAAACGGTGCAGAAACATCTGGTGCGAACTGAGTTGCCACCCTAGCTGTTTTCGAGCCAAGTAGTTCAACTCTAGCTTGGGAAAAGATCATTTTCTTAATTTATTCTATTTTCTTATTTTTTTCCTAAACAGCAAAAATATTTAAAGACACCATATAATTTTTAAAAACACCGGTACAAATTTTAAAATTTAGTTAACAATTTTTAAATTTAAAATACTGTAACAAAAGAAATTTAATGAACATAAAAAACGTGTATTAAATATGTTTTAATTTGTTATTAACAATTATTATTTTTAATTAACAATTGTATGTACCTTAAAATAAAATATAATGAGGACTTACAAAACTAAACGATGAATTTGTAATATCAATATTTTAAATGGTTCACTCAGAAAAAAAAGCAAGCTCATTGGGGTGGTTTCTTTCATCTATATTCATTCTTAAAACATGTCCAGAAAATACTATCAGAAATCAAGTATAAATCGCGCTTATCTTAAGGATGCGTTTTGTCTCTGATTGTTGGTTTGGCTTTTTTTTACAAACAAAATATGTCACCACTGAATGCGAAGTGTGCCGTGGATTATGAAAATGAAACGAGGGCGGGACGGGAGAGAAAGCTGACTTTCAATAATTGCAAAGGCTTCCTGATTTCTATAAACGATTCTTGTGCTGCTGCTGTCAATATGCCTGAATGCTCGTGCCAGTCAAGGTCCCTTTCAAAATGCAATCTGTAGGGGGAAAACTCTCGCTGAAAGATGAAGATCCAAAGGTGAAAGTTTCAATCAAATGAAGGGACGGAAGAGGAAAAGGAGTCGTTGCTTGCACAGTTGCCACCGAAGCAGCTGGTTCAGCCGCACAAGCCGCAATTGTTAAAAAACTGAACATTAAATCCTTTTTTCAGGCTCAATTTGCTACTGATGCCGTGCATCCTTTGGCCCCGTGCATCCTAAGCCTCGCAAGCTGTTCCAACTGAAGCGAAGGCGCTCCAAGGGATCCCCTGCCATCGCCGTTTTCTCCGCTTTCTCCGCTTTTTTGGCATTGTTACTTTGTGCGATTATATTTACCTGCAACATGGCGATTAACGCGCATCCTGCTCTACCTGGTCCCCTTTATTGCTTTCCTATGCGCTTTGATTTCCCATTGCGGCAATATCCTTTATCCTTTGTGCTCCTTTGTTGCATGCACCGGCTGGCAAACACATTAGAAAAAGTGAAACGCGGGGGAAAGGGGCAGCCCCGCCAAAGTGTCAGGAGCGCAATGCATTGGCAGTTGGCTTGTTCCCTTCGATCCTTTAAGGATTTTCAATTACGCAATGTCTGCCAGGGAAATTCGCTGAATATCTTTTTTTTTCGGCTGATCGAAATGAGTTTTTTTATGATTTTTCTTTGGAAATATTTTTAATTGAGATATTGGACCACACAGCAGGCACTCGGGTGATTGTGTGAAGTCTTAAAGGTTATTTAATATTCGGCTAGCAGCTGATGTGGTAAAAAGTGGTCATAAAAAGATGTAGATTTTCATTGAAATGTAATTAGAAATTGTAATAAGTGAGACACTAAGAAATAAAAAATTTATTGTGGTCATAAGTAATTTTTATAACTTAAGAAATTAATTTAATGTTAATTTTTCAGTGTAACATTTAAAACGAAACGTGCCCGTAAAATGTTAACAAAAAATGGGTAAATTGTTTCGCTCTTTCTAAATTGAAATATACCACTGCTTTAGACCCATAATTTGTCTGATTCTATTTTTGCCATTAAAATTGGTACTATTCCAAGCGCCAGAACCAAGGCCCCTCTCGACGAAATTCTCTCGCCCTGATGACTGATGTAACGAGTCTATTCGCAGACAAATACGTAACACATAAAAAACGATATAAAATATAAAAAAAATGAAACCACCAGATGAGAGAGTTAAAAACCATTTAGAAATGTTTGCATTATAATTGCGGTGATTATTTTCGAACGGGGTCATTAACATGTGACTTGTCCAAACAAATAAAATAAGAGAAAACAAACAAAATCAAAAAGAGTCGAGAGAGAAACACTGTGGGTCGAGATCTCTGGAGAGTGATAAAATAGTCAAATCAGCATTTAGGGCAGGTTGAGCTTTCTAGAGTGATAAGAGCTCTTTTGGAGAATTGCGGTTAATTGAAGAATGCCAAGATTTGTGCGGAAGATTCGCGCGCTTTAAGGTAGAACCATAAATTGTTCCACTAATGCGATTTCTGTGGTGAATCCGAGTGTGTTGTATTACCTAAGCCACTGAAGCGTGCTCTTACCCCTTTCGACCCGGCTGCCCCCTTTCGCTCTGGCCGGCTCATGATTGTATAAATTGCCAAAGCGCGTTGCCAAAAAAGTTTAGAACTTTTCTGTCCGCTGCCGGGCGCGCAACTCCAATTTAATTACCGCTCTCGAATCGTGTGTTTTTGAGTGTTTGGACCATGGTCAACGCTCTGTGGGCCACGTTAATATCGCTTGTTTTAATCGGCCCTGTGTTAGCCAACGATCTGTTTTCCCTGCCGCCTGCCACGAATCACAGAGAGGAGTTGCTCGAGGACTATGGCCGATTCCTAATGTCCACCATGAACAGGAGCATCGATCCCTGCGAGAACTTCTACGAATTCAGTTGTGGCGGTTGGAAGAAGGCGGAACTCGTGCCGGAGCAGGCCAGGAACACCAGTTTTCTCCACGCCATCCAGCACAAGATCGACGAGCAGGTCCTGGGATTCCTGCAGAACGCCACCAAAAGGGAGCTTGAGGACCTGGGTGTTAATGGCACCAAATCGGCGGAGATTAAGGCCAAACAATTTTTCACCAGCTGTGTGGAAATGAAGGCCAACTTGACGTTGGCTTATCAGTACTTTCTGCAACTCGATGGGGATCGTTTGAAGGACACCAATGCCACTTACGACTGGATGTACATCAACTTTATGTCCAAATACGACATATATCCCCTGCTACCACTAAAGGTGCATTATAGTACCTCGACCAGGAAGTTTGATATGCTTCTGACTTTTCCCAGTAAAGTTCTAGCCGGCATAAGTGAAGAGCAGCTGAAGAATATGACCAGGGAATTTGGCTTGGCCTCGAATGCAGAGAAGGCTAAACAGTTCACGGAGAACTTTGCCAACCTCACACAGTTTGAAAGGAACTTAGTTTCTGTCGCCAAAATACGCAACGAAACAGAACAGTTAAATTTCAATTCTTTCCTGTCCAAACACAAACACGATCGCTTAAATTGGACGCGATTTTTTGAACTGGCCTTCAATGGCAGTCAGGAGTCCCACTGGCCAGTGCTCAATCAACTGGATAATGTCAACGATTTGGTTTACCTTCTGGAACAAACCAGTCTGGAAACGCTAAGGGGTTATATTAGAATGCGGGAGCTGCTCAAGTTTTATGGCCTGTGGAAAACTCAAACTAGAGTAGGGGGAGTTCAAAGTGAGTGTCGCTCTTTGTCGGAGACCTATTTCAACTACGCTCTGCTGCCCTGGTTTATTGGTAAGGTTTTCGATAAGGAAAGGCGAGCCGATATTCTGAGTGTTGCCAAGGACATCAAGGACACGTTTTACGATCTCTTGGACCATCACACCTGGTTGGATGACGAAACTCGTTCGCAGGCTAAGACCAAACTGGCTTCCATGGACATTTTGGTGGGCTATACAGATGATCTGCAGCATCGCGAGTTGATCGATGGTGTTTACAATGACATCAATATGACCGGAAACTGGTTCGAGAACCTGTGCATCCTGGAGGGAAGTAGAGCCAGGATACGTCTGCGATCGGTGGATAAGGCGCTGATTCCTCTTCTTATGCCCACGAGGACTGTGAATGCCTATTATGCTGATTTCCTCAACCTGGCCTTTATCACCATCGGCATGGCCCAGTGGCCCTTTTATCATATGGAATTTCCCGATGTCCTGAAATACGCTGGAGTGGGCAACATTATAGGCCATGAAATGGCCCACGGGTTCGATTCCTACTGTTATCAGTACAATTATGATGGCAAGAAGATCAACTGGTGGTCCTCAGCTTCGTTGAGGAACTTTAAAGAACGCTACCGCTGTCTGGAATCGCAATATAATAAATTTATTCTGATGGGCGTCCAGACAAATGGCAGCCTCACCTCCGGCGATAATATAGCCGATAATGTTGGCACCCGAATGGCGTATTATGCTTTCAAGCGGAAAACTGGCGACAAGGCTTGGTTGGAAAAACCCCTGAGGGGTGTGAGCTTCAACAACAAACAGCTGTTTTTCGTGAAGTTTGCACAAACCTGGTGCAACGGCAAGGATAATGGCGATAAGCTGCGGAGACTGAAGACTGATGTCCATGCCTATGATGAGTTCCGGGTTCAGGGCACCTTGAGTAATATGCCCGAGTTTAGTGAGGCTTTCAATTGTAAACTGGGCACGGAAATGAATCCGCTCAAGAAGTGCGTGGTTTGGTGAAATAAAGTTGAATTTGTAAAGAGAACGGAGAGATTTTGCATCTATTTACTTGGTTAAAGGTGGGGAAATATCAAAAAACAATGAATAGAAAAAGGTAAATGTTCTGTTAAAAAATATGAACTATTACATTATTTAAAAAAGGGATTCAATAAGAATTTCTTTATTTATTAGATAATTGTAAAAAAAGGTTTGCAACAACAAATTCATTTTGTAAAATGATTGTAAATATATATATGCAGATTTTTAAAGTTGCCTCATCGGATAGCCTTAGCTACTAAAGGATACTTTTGATTAATAATAGTTTTAGGCCTTAAATTAACTGACATGGTTCTTTTTAAAATAAATGTTGATATTATGCAAGTTACGAAAAATTAATAAACTATTACCTTTTATAATTAAACTAATTATATCCACATATAACCAGTAGAAACAGATTATAAGGTAATATTCTCATAAAATAGAGATGTCTAGAAGGGCAACGTAAATGTAATACCACTTAGTTTAGATGCTATTTTAAAGGGCTTGATCGATTTAGAACCCAAATAAATATTGTTCGGCCTGCCCCAATGATGACTTCATTTACCCAGGGATAGTTTTCGGAGCAATCAGCGACATCGTGGTTCTTTTGCCGGCAGAAAATCGATATTTTACGGGCCAAACTAACGCCCCCCACTTGGAACAGCTGATGGCAATCGAATAGAAGAGAAATACTAATTGATTTGATGCAGAACCTGCAGAAGGAACCTCCCACCGGGGACGGGAACCCGAAGTGTGGGCGGGTCCCGGCAATATTTGTCTTTTGACTTTGCAGCGATGACACCTTTCTCATTATGAATTAATGGCATTTTCGGCCGGCCAACAAAAGGTGCAACAAAAGACCAAGAAGAAAGTCACCGGGCACAAGAAAAGGTGCATAAAGTGCGGCTTCAGCCGAAAACCGTTGGCATGTTCTGTTTTTCCCAAAAAGAAAAACAGTTTTTACTATCATTAGTCGTCACTTGAGAGTCAGATACGGAGAACAAAACCAATGCTAAGAGTCAAAAGGGAAGCCAAACCGTTGGATCGAGTCCGCAGCCTGAATACGAAATAAGGATATGTATTTGCTTAAGGATATTCGGGCTTATCTCGGGCGTCCGAGCGGCGGCCTAACGGATTTTCGTGCATTTGTTATGGATTTTCGGCGCCAGGTCTCTTATTAGCTGGCCAAGAGCAGGCAGGTAAGTGATCCTGCTGTCTTTGCATCCTCGCAGCGGGATCCCTGACTCCTGGCAGGTCGTAAAAATCCAGCTCATGCTTCGCAGATAGATCATTAATTTAATGGCTTTTGTGCACTAGGAAATGCAAAGTGCAGTCCTGCATAAGTATATAAACGGGTATATGTACCCACATCACACAACTGATCGTGGAGGTGGTCTTCGGCCAAGTCAAATTGCAAAACCGCCTGGGCTGGGAAATTCGAGACTGCAGTGCTCTATCTCATAATTGCATTTGCCCTGCACAATGGACCAGTCAAATTAGCCTTCATTTGTAATCTTCTAGCGCAGGTTCTCGGGTCTCGCCCCCTTCCCGACCATCCGGATCCCCTTCCCTGATCGCATTAATTCCATTTATGTAAACCATTTCGAAGGGGGCTTGTCGCTAGTAATTCGAAAGGCGTAGACGGTGTAATAAAAAATCAACTTGTTCGGGAGGCTTCTGGGCAGCTGAGGGGGTAGATTCCAGGCTGGGTGGGTGTTGTACGGGATTGGGGCAATAGCGGGAAATATGGCCGAGCCATAGGGTTGTCAGGTGTTTCATTGCATTAACTTAATTGATCACAAATAGAATAACAGAATACATAGAGCTTTAGAAAAAGTTTGAAGCGTGTATTATTACAACAAATTGAATGAAAATTATTCAATTCTTTAAATAAAATTAAAGTAGAAAGAGGCAATGTAATCAAAATTAGATTCCCTCGATGCATTTAATCGCTCAAAGGTGGACCTGGCAACTCTATAGCATCACATATATTTCATATTTGAAGTCTGAAACCTTTCCAGCAAAAAATATATTTGTAAATAAGCAAATTTTAAATTATGCATTTTGTATTACAAATCTAATTAGCTAGCCCTTCGTTACAAATTCTCATTGCTTGACCTGGCAACCCTATAACACTGCGCTCTGTGCAAACAACTTGCCAAAACCATGTTTCCATAATTACATGCAGAATGCCTTTTATGCCGCGGCAACCTGCTTCCGCCGCTTAGCCAATAATGCCTCATCCACCTCGGATCGACATCGGCATCAGCCTCAACCTTCACCCATCACCCCTTGCATCACCTCAGTACCCCACCTGGCTGACCCACCATCCTCATCATCGCCCCCACCCCAGCCTCGTCATCATCTCCATCTGCCTCCACCATCGCAGCAGAAATTGAACAAAAGGGGCGTCGTCGCAGGCCAAGTTAAAAGTTAAGCTTAGCCTGGCCAACAGTCAGGTAGGAACTACCAAAACAGTTGCACTTGCCGGGGATTTTCGGGAGGGGTTCTGGGCCAGGGATCGGCAGGAATCCATCGGTGCACTAGCTGCCAAGTCGGGTGTTCATGGTGAATTATGAAAATCGTTGCGAAATTAAGTTAAGAACTTTTTTCAGCTTAGCAGGAAGCAAAAGGCAGCAGCAGTGCAAGTTGCGAACGGATATGGCAGCGTGAGAAGAGCGTGAGTAACTGGATTTATATCTCAAAAAACTTTGCTAGGAATAATAATGCCATAAAGAAAAAATAAGTTTAAAATATAATGAATGTGAATGAAATTATTTTTTTAATTTGTTATAAAATAAAAATTTAAATAAGATATTTAAGTAGTCGTTGGCACGTTCATTCACTTGTCTTTTGAACATTACTCAATCATTTATGCGTATTCTATAGAATCCTATAGGATTATTATTGTATTTTTTCGTAATTAAATTATTATTAATCCTAATACCTATTTTACTAATCCTTGTCTTCAATTTAGAAAATGAAAATTTTATTTCACCAAGTATATTAATATAATAGAAAAGTAAATTTATGAATTCTTTTATGTTGCAAACATTTTGGTATATCAGTTTACCTAAATTAAGTACACGAACATTAGAAGTACATTGCAATATCTTATTGGGGTGTAGTAATTGGTGTTGGATTGTAAATAAATTGAATCATTTTAGCAGGGGCGATAAATGCGTCTATGAAAATGTAATATTATATTGAAACAAGTCATTCTAAAGTTACTATTGCAGATCTCTAATAGTTTGTATACCAAAGATACGATTTTGCTTGCCTTCAGGCAAGACTTATTTGCAAGCTACCCTGAGACATAGGTCACGCTGCCACCTCTGTGATCCTGCAACCATTGAACCCGTAGCTTTATTAAATGGAGATGATCAATTTAAATATTTTGCAATTGTTGTTGCCGGTGGTGCGTGAGCGCCCTGACCCTCAGTTGCGGTGGTGCTCGGATGCAAGGAGCCACCGCAGCTGGGCAGGAGCAACGTCATTGGAGCGAGGCAAATGCTCGCGGATCTTGATGCAACCTGCTGCTGCTGCCGATGCTGCCGCCTCCTCTCGATTTGTATAAAAAATGTGCTTCATTTTATTTGGCCGCGACCGGCGTCCGCCTCCATGGGTAAACGCCCCAACTCTCAAACTCCGAAACTCCGAGTCCCCAGCTCCAAAACGCAGGCCAGCCAAAAATGCAGCCAAACAAATCGCATATGGATCGCATGGATCGCTGGGGATTCTGCCTGCCCATGGCTTCTGCCGGATTTTCTGTTTTTTCGCCAACGATTATCTAAATTGCATACGAAATTATTTTAATTAAAAATCTAATTTTCTTAGCCGCCTTACACGTTGCAAGGGAACCTCTTTTCGTTCCGTTTTTGGAGCAGCGCTACTTCTCCCTCCCAGGAAAATTGTTGTTTACCATATATTGATCTTAAACCGCTGGGAATTTTTGGTGATCTTGACTTGTTTGTTCATTGAACCTTTAATTTGACGCGATTAAAATGATATTAGTGGTGCACGTCACATCTGTTGCAAGGGTTTTCCTTCGGCAATTCCTTGAACCTTCCCTGTATAAGGTGTGAAGATGTGACGGCGTCAGCTGGGGCCTCATCTTTCCAAACGTGACCATTTAATGATTAACGATGCATAATTTGGTGGGGAATATTAGTAGGGTCTTGGTTAATTGACGCCTTTCCGGTTTGGTTTCATTGAAATGGTATCAGCAAGGGTTGAAGAAGTCAGGAGCAGTTAGTACGTATAACAATTGTCTTGGGCAGTCGAAAATTGCGTTGAATTGTAAAATAAATTTAAGCTGGATATTTTAAAATTCTTAATAAGATATGTTTAATGGTTCAATTTATAATAAAAACAATTTATTTGTTCCTCTAATTATGAAACCTATTCTCTCAGTTTTTAATATTCTGAAAATGTTTCCGCTATTTAATTATAATGGCTCCCTTTTATAAATCGATGCATTCAAGAGATATGTGTTATTCTAGTAAAAACCTATATTTGTTTAAGAAAGCTTTTGATCTCAGCAATGCTTCTATTTATTTAATGGGGTTTTCTTTTATCATTAAATTTTTTCCAACCGTCTCGAATTGCACTCATCTTCAGCAGCTCGAAGAAAATCCCAGATCAACGCAATTCAATCAACCACCAACCGATGCATAAAATTTAAATAAATGTTTGATTTGAATTTAATTGATGCGGCCGCGCAGGCAGAACCTGTCTGTATTCCGTCAGAGAATCTCAATTGAATATAAATCAAATGCATCCGACAGCCGCACATCAGTGTGGATCAAAGGGACGCGCTAATCACACGCTGGGCCAAATAGGATCTAATTTCCACACAAGAAAAACCCATTTTTTATATGAATATATGTATAGCGTGGAGCCGAGTATCGAGAAAAGATCATATGGAGATGCGTTTATAGAGAGATCAGGTGCAGTCGATGAGCATTCAAATTTCGCGCATCTCGGGAAGACAAATGATGGAGCAGGTAAGACAGGTAGACCAGGCAGGTAACCCAACCATTTCAATTTGAATTTCGACAATAATTAAGCGCAACAATGGGTTTATTGAGTTTTCCCCATCTGAAACCAACGAATTGCTTCTGCGGTTCCCGTTGCCAGTGAGCCCACAATTAGTTGGGAACCCAAGACCCTCTGTATATACCATCCCATCCGATCTCGTGGCAGTTGCAATTATCATAATTATTTTCATTCATGCGGCGATGCATTGAGCATCTCCGCCGACTGACAGTTCATCTCTCGCTGGTGTAGATTGGCGAGATAAATCCGAGACCGCTCTGTATGAAATCTTCGGGTTCTAAACGCCGTTTCCCTTTTGTTATCCCGGCCCTACGTTCTCACAGATCCCAGTAGCAGAAGTTGGGATAGAGGATGCATACCAATGTTTTGTTTTTCTTTGCATTTCCGGCACTTGCTGCATGAACTGCACTTATTTTGAATACCCTTGTATGGAAAATGGGGTTATGTTTGTGTTACTTCCTCAGATCTTGATCGAAATTGACCACTGTTATTTGAAAATTCTCCTGAAATCGGTCCTTATGGGGATTTGCATTTTAACAGAATTTATTGGTGCCTAAGCTTCAGGACTTATTTATTAATTATTTAATATTTTTCTTTATATATTAACATATGAGGTATTAAGTGTACTTATCATTCATTATTTATATTTCTATATTCATATATTGTATTTTTTGAAAATGAGTACAGATTATAATTACTCTATATTCATGTAATATGTGTACTTATATAAACTTTCTTTCACTTTTCTACTTCCAAGAGTTAAGGAAATGGAATCTTGGGATTGCATCTATTAGAGCCTTTCCCATGATGTATCTGCCGTAGATGTGCCATTGTATGGCGTTGGCTCATTTATGGCAAATTATTGTTCAAATCGTAATGGGAAGCTTGCCTCAGACTTGGGTGATGGATCGCCTCAAATGCTAACGATCTTGGACCTAGACGAATATCACGAATATCTAACAGCAGATCTAATAAAAAAATCCAACTTCGGTGAGTTACATTTCCCTAAATCGACTTTAATTTCCGGTCGCGTGTTGGGCTTATTCGTTTTGGGATCCCCTCCCTTGGATTTACTTTAAATTTTTGATAATTGTGCGCTTAAGGAGGTTTGATTTTTTGTGGGTTTTGCATGTCATGAGAGCATTTCCGAGCTGGAGCAGAGGAAATGGATTTACATATGAAGATGAATGGTAATGAGTCCCATTTAAATATGAGTAAATTGGGGTTTTGGTTCGGTTGCCTTCGAATACAATTGAGGTCACCAGAAGTGTTTTCAAGTCCCCCGAGTGAGATCATCAAACGGCAAAATGGCAATTTCAATAATCGAAAGAAAACAAGATGTTGCAACCCCCTTTTCGGGTTGAGCAGGAGCAACAGGATGTGCGGCACCCTCCTCAACCCCTTGCGGTTCTCCTTGTCCTTGTCCCTTAAGACGGATGAAGTGTTTGACAACCCTTTCAATCTTCATAAATGCTCGCACTCGTGGCACAGGGCGTCTCTCTGTTGCAATATTAGCCCGGGCCCTGGGTCCCTTGTGTCGCATCCTTTTCTCCCAGCTCTATCAAGATGCCGACGACCCTTTGCCAATAAAAAATGAAATCTGTTTCGATGCATAAAAAATTGAAACTCCCATAAGCATGCGTTTGGCACGGGTTTTTCTTTGGCAAAAGGGGTTCCCCCATTTCATGAGGCTTGTTTCTCGAGCTGAAGGCCATGAAAAATGGCCATGCTCTTGTTAACACGTTGTAAATACCTCATTTTTCACTTAACGGGTTTTTAAATACACATATGCATTTGAGTGGAGGCTTTTGGGCTGAGAAATGGGCGGCATATGGAAAAGTTAGAAAGGGTTACCTTTGGGAAGCACTCAGAAGAGTTGGTAAGGTGGATGTTTTGAAGACCATTAAGAAATAAAAATGTCGAAAGACATCATATAAAAACAAAAGTAACCCATAATATGGCATAGTGGGTATGTATTAGAGGGAGAACGGTCAATAAATATTTACTAATAAAACAATTCCAAATTTATCTTATGATTTTAATATATTTTTTAAAATTTATTTATTATAACGTAAATTTGATGGTACAAAATTAAAAGACCGAACATATTAACAAATTTTAAGAATTGGTAGAAGATCCTTTAGAGTACATATATATTCTTGATCGGGATCACTAACCGAGACGATCCAGCCATGTCCGTATGATAGCTGAGATCTCGGATACTATAGGCGCTAGAATGTTGGGACTAAGCTTTCCGTTTCTTGGGCTTCCTGTGCAGAGCAAGTTTGTTTCATCGAAGTGCCATGCCCACTCTAACGCCCATAAACGCCAATAACGCTAAAACCTGTCTAGAGCCCACATTTTGTAAAAGTGTAAATGGGATTCTGTTCATATTATCAATACCCATCTAACTACTAACATTATCTCAATCGGATCATGAATAACAAAATTAAAAGCAAAATAAGAAATAGACGCTAGGTGTCGTGTTAGTGTTGTGTGCAATCTAGGAAACATCCGATTTTCGCATGCATATCTTCATCTCTCTCGCACTCCCTTTAGCTGAGTAACGGGTATCCATCGACTATCTCGTTTTCTCTTGATTCATTTTGGAACTATGACCATATGGTATTTAAATAAAAAGTACACTTCAATAAATGTGATAAAAGTTATTAATTGGCTTTCGAATCTATGGTAATTATAACTATTTTGAAAACTCGAAGGCCACAGCAGCCAGTGATCCATAAAATGGCTGTTTAGATTAACGTTTATTATCGGCCCAATTTGTGAAGTAAATAAATAGTTCTTTAAAATATGATTTTGTTGGAATGTAATATGATTGATTTGGAATTAAGTAAGATCTTCCCCTTTATAAAAGGCGTTTACTACACACTTTCTAAAATAATGTAGTGCCATGTAATGAGCTGCTCAGCTCCCTGCCATCCATTGCATATTAGGCTTACGACATAGTCCCATTCCCATGAGAAGGAGGCCAGCCACTCACCTGGTGTTGTTGCCAACTGCTGGTGGTTCATGGGATTGCAGCTGGACCTCTCCGGCGGCGACTCCATGAATTCCTGCTTGACTTGGATCTGCGGCAGGCGCAGCAATCCCTCAAAAGCCTCCTTGGTGGGTGGAACTGGTGGGCAGTTGTCTTTAGGGTTAAAGCCATTCAAATGGGCAACGTTAGCGGCATAATTAGCCGCTGATGCTGCCATTGCCGGCAGTTGCAGTTGCAGTTGATCGTCGACTAGAGTTGCTGAAACGCCTTGGCCAGTAATTTGAACATTAACACCTGCTGCCGATGTTGCTGTGGCAAGGCAATGAGTTGCTGCTGTCGGCGACGTCAGCAACATGGTTGCTGTTGCTGCAGTTGCTGCTGCTGTTGAGCTCAAGTGTTGATGATGGGAATTGTTGGCGAGTGTTGTTGCCAGCAGTAATGGCATAGTTGTTGCTGCTGCTGCTGATGTTGCTGTTGCTCTTGTTGCCGATGCTGCTGCTGTTGCGTTGCAGTTCGTCAGCAGCAAATTGCGTCGCTTTGATTTATGGGAACCTCAACTGCTCCTTGCTGCCTGTGGCGACTTGTTTGCCGCTCCGGTTGCTGCCTCAGATTATGATATTGACCCATGGACCGATGGCGATTTATATATGTATATATTCCTGCCGCCTCTCCTGCCTGCAAACGGTTGATAATTAAAAATGTCTTCTTCTGCTGAAAGCTTAATTTGCTGTTAAGTGCATTTTAAAAAGCTGTTATGAAATATATAGAGCGGCGATCTTTAGACTCGATAGCGGAAGTAATTGATTTTCCCTATTCACTTGAAGATACATAGCTGAACTGTCCACATTCTCCTTCACGGGACTTTTTTACCGGACTTTTGGCGATCGATCACGTTGCAGATTGAAACAATGAATTGGTTTGAAATCGAACTGATGTTTGCATACGATTTATTACTTAGATTAGCTAGTTCGTTTAATAACTGGCTCATGAGTAAGTCACTCTGTCTGCGCATTTTGTGATTAGCAAATTTGTATTTTGATACGAGTCTGTGGAAATATAGGAAAACTAATAGATAGATAAAGTTGACGTTCACCAAAAACTTAATTTGTTTTAACCACTTTTTAGATTACCTATTGCTGATATTATAGAAATCTGTACTACCCCTACACAATCTAGTATAAAGAATTTAAAATCGTTTTTGGACATCTTATCTTGGGATTCCTAGCAATTCTCTTGGGATTCCTAGCAATTCTCTTACATATTAAATAGTGAAATATAATATATAATTTTTAAAGTATTTATCTTTAAGCCATTTCCGCAAAAAAATTGGATCTAGCATAAACTAAATAAAACCATTCGGATTTTTTCAAAGTATTAAAATAACTTGGTATAAATATATTGTAATACATTTTGGTTGCTTCTTTACATAGAATTAAGATCAATTAGTAATTTAAATAGTTGACATATGTGCTTAATTTCAATATTTTTATTGCCAGTCCAAACAATTTCTTTAAAATTTCCCATGGCCTGCGAAATCAGCTCCCACACTCTAAAGTGGTTGTATAAAACTTTACGGCAGTAGATACCATAAAAGGCACTAAAACCTAAACTTTGTGCTATTATGCAAACAAATGAGGGAAGGAAAACGGGCATATTTACCAAATGTGACTTGAAACGAAATTGTTGTAAATTGAAAACAAATTGAAGTCAGAAGAGATAAGGGCTGGGTGGGAGTCGAAAAATCACAGCAAAAGGCGATGAAATCAAAGGAAATAGAAATGGGAAATTAAAACACCGCAAAGACGATCAAATGCCCCGAACAGGCACCAGTCACCTCGCAGATAAGATACGGTGTTGAAAAGTGCATCGAGTTTATGGAAATGGTTATTTACATACATAACCATATACGTGTAAAGAGGCGGGTCGGGGCAACTAACATTAATGGCACTTGTAAACAAATCAATTGAGTTGTCAGTATCGACGGCAAATTGGCCACAGCCAAAGTGCCACACGAAGATTGTTTATCAATTTTGCCAGTCGGTAAATTATGTTCTTTGCATGTCAGCAACCAATTGCCAAGAATCGATATATGAACCGGCCACATCAAAGTCGACGCCGACTAAATGCAGTCACCTCTTCCCCACTGCTACTTTCAATAATTCCCAATCGAGCCGGTAATTTCTTATTGGCCCGGTATCGGGGCTTTCGCTATTTTTGTTTAACTTTATCTTGTTTTAAAATTAAACACCATTGCTTACTCCAGTTGGGATCGTATCGCATATCGTATAATACCGAACATTGCGATTGTTTGTCTTCAATTTGGAATTTGTGTTTCCATAATTTCTATTGGGTGTACGCAGTTTGGTTGTAAAGATACGGGGGAACTCAGTTTGATGATGTGATTTGCTTGACTGTCGGCTGAGAAATTGTTTGTCGTGATTATCGAATCATTGCCAGGAGTGAAGCAGTTAAAGGCTCATAAAAATAAATATGGGATATCTGAGATAGTGTTACCATATCACAGGAAGTTTGTTCATTAATGGAAAAGCTTGTTAGAAAAATAACGGTCATTGAGACGTTCTCAAAACAAAATTGTATTTTATAAAATTGTTCTTTAAAGAACATGTTTATTATTTAAATATTTAAGATGCTGCTTATGCTACATATCTAAACATTTTTTCTTTAACATCAATTATCTAGTTTCTTCTGCAAAGAACAGAATAAAATAAAAATGTAATAATTCGATTTTAATTTAGTACTTTAAAAATGTCTTAAAATATTTAAAATCAAACTGAAAATATTTAAAAATGGAATTATTGTTTCTAAAGGTCAATTTTTAATATTCATGCATTGCTTTCTTATTTGGGAAATCATGTTAGAAATTAAAAATATAATGATGGTGCTAGAAATTATTTGGTGATCAAAACTTTAGCTTAAGAAATCATTAGAAAATTCAGATTAATAAATTAATAAGTTATTAGAAATAATCAATATATGTTTTCTAAAATAATTGTTATTAAACTCTTATTAACTTAATAAGTAAGTTGATTTTGTAATTGTCAAAATTGGATGGGATAAGTGAAAGTTTGGCAAAGATCAGAGATGGATTTAGTTCGCCTATCCACATGTTATAGTCAGCCATATCGGGACACTTGTTGGCCCTCAAACACATATGGCCAATTAAGGACGCAGAAATACGGGCAGGCACTTGGGAAAACCTCATTAAGAATCTGACAACCAGAAGAAACCGCGCTTTCCTCTCTTCTCCCGCCCCTGGCTGATCCATCTGGCTGATCCATCTGGCTGATCCATCGATCCCAGCGAGTGTGGGCGTTACAAGACAAGCTCCTTGACACACTCGAACGGTCCTAAAAAGAGGTGCACTTACATGGGCTGGATGATGGCGCACCTCCTTACTGGTTTTCCTTAACTTTTTGCCAGTCTTTTCCCTGTCACGAATTATAATTTAATTGTTTACTTTGCCACACTTTTATAAATTGTAATTGCCAACGAGAACTGCGACAGCTTCACGCCCCTTCTGGCCTTTCTGGGGGCGGCGAGGTGAGGTGATCTCAGCCTTTTGGGACAATTCTCCGAGACACGCTTTTTGATTGACTTCCGACAAACGACTGACTTAAAAAAACGCGCAAGGAGATATGGGCAAAAAGTGAAAAAAAACGGAGTAAAGAAAAGAGAAAGAGCAAAAAGAAGCCAAGTTCGCGACGACTTCCGACGACGTCCGACGTATCCACAAAATGTCAAGCGAGTACAAAAAAGTACTTTTTTTTATAGAAGATGTTGGAGAGAGTGAGTGACCGTGCGAGTGTATTGGTCCCCCTGCGAGTGTGTGTGTGTGTGTGCGAGGGGAGGGGGGCTATAAAACAGGTGGAGGGGGTGGCGCGTGGGTGTTTTGGGGCGTTTGACTCCGTTTTTCTTTCTTCTTTCTCTTGCTGTTTTATTTTTTGCAGGAGGTTTAAAATCAAAAGCGTGTATTGTGTGGGTGGGAAATGGCTGACAGTGTGTGTGTGTGTGTGTGTGCAAGTTCTACGTGTATATGTATATGGGTGGGTGGCTCTTATCGGATTTCGAATTATGTATGTATTGACTGCCGCTGCTACTGTCCGCTCAGGGGAAAATAATATGGGGGCTCCTAAGTTGATTTGCAGTTTAGAGCGGCATGAAAATGTTTTTTGGATGGGATGGGAGGCTTATGGGAGTGACGCAAAAGACAACGAAGACATCGAAATAATGGAGATATATATTAGATTTTTAAATGTCACATATTATTTAAACAGGATACATTTATCTTTCAGTTTGAACTGTTCAGTTTATAGTTCTATGCTGAATTTCTGAAAAGCTTACTAAAAAAAAGGTTTGCATTTTCAAGTAATAAGTTAGTTGCTGTTTTTTTAACTTTTGGTCAAATAAATAAATTATTATAGGAAGTTATTTTAAAAACTATTTTCGTTCTATTTTGTATGCATGTTTTATGCAAAATTAGAAACAAAGGGTCAAAAAGTAATATTCCATTTCACGATTCAGCAAATATTTACGAAATTAATAGCTTTTAAATATTATTTCGGTCTTGCGGACAATAGAAAATATTAATCGTCAAAAAAATTACCCGACGGCATTGCACTTATCCAAAATCACAGCACAGCTCGCGTTACGCATACGCCCCGTGGAGCGGGTCAAAAATCAACGATATTAAAATAAATCGACATTGCAGTAATGACAGAACCGAGAATTATTCGCTGTGCTGTCAAAATGCGAATGTCAAGGCAAAAAAAACAAATTCAGCAGAGGACCTACAGAATCCGATGAAGCGGCCACAAAACGGCGGCAAAAGGCAAAAAGCGATAAACGCATAAATTAAAATAATTACAAGAGGCGTCCTCAGATGGTTGTTGTTGCTGTCACGCACACACAGATAGTTGAAAAGTCGGGGAAAAAACAAGAAAAGTCGCGAGGACGACAACCGACAAACGGCCAACGGAGTGGCAACTGAAAAACTGCAATTGAATGCAACTTGACCAGGCCAAAGCAGCCAGAAGAAGAGCAGTACTAGCTGAATAAATGGAAGAAGAAGCAGTACAAGCAACTTTATACACTGATAAAATATATACACTTGTTTTTCTCATCGCGTTTAAGTTCTTTCCTATCTCTTGGCTTTTAAAAATTAAATAAACAAATATATGATGATAATAATATAAATATGGATGCAAGTAACTTAAATTTTTTACTTTTTAAAGAAATAATGGTATTTTGTGCTTCGTTTATTATTATTTAATCAAAGTTTAAATCAAATATTGCCTATAACAATTTGGCAAAATGTTACCAAAAATGATTCTATTTGTTGTATCTTTATAATACAAACTAATCCAAATATGCGATTTGTAGTATTTATATTATTACAATTTCAACACATAAAACAGATTACTTAACTACTTAAAGTAACAAACTCGATACAAAAAGTGTGAAATGTATGCAATTTTGCATTTTTAGCTTTTGGCTGTCTTATCATAAATGATTATATTTTCTTATACCTATAGTACAAACAAATTGAAATATGTGTTTTGTTGTATCGATATTATTACAATTTCAGCACATAATAAGTTTATATAACAATAAAAACGTTTTGCAATGATATCGATTACGAATTTTTCTAAGTGTAGAATCAGAAGATTTTTCTCGACAACTTGGGATCCACATTGTTGCAACAAAAGGTGTTGTTGCTGTTGCTGCTGCTGTTGATTTTATTCAAAATGGTTTGTTTATGCTTGAACAGAGAGAGATAGAGAGAATGAGAGAGGTGGAAAAGGTTGAAAATCTTGGGGAAATATCCACAAGCCCGCTCTCTCCCACTCACCCACACACACGCAATGTGGGCAGCCGGTAGCCAATGGGCTTGGAGCTTTGGCGCTCTCGCTTGGCGCATGCTCTCTGTTCTGGTGGGGCCCTCTCCTTCGCCTTTTGCCTGTGTGTGTGTGCTCGCGAATTCGCCGCACCGTACAGATGCTGGGGGACAAAAGAGAGCGAGAGGGCTTTTACCTTTTGACTGCTAATTTCCGTTCATTAAAGTTGGCAGCGACTCGACTCGCTCACTACTCTATATGTGCCACTCCCCCCTGCATTCCGCCCCCCTGTGGCGAGTCCTTAAAGTTATTTCGCCTTGGCCGCAGCTTTAATTTCATTGATTAGCGCCGAGGAAATTCCCTCCTTGGCCCTTTTATTTTTGGTTTGTCACTTCTATTCACTTGTCTGCCGTCTGCTTGTGTTTTGGTTTCTCTTCCTCTTCCCCACTATTTTTGTATTTTCTGGTTTGTAAGCATTTAAGATGTCGCTGTTTCGGGATGCTTAAATCCAACTAATCGATGGGTTCGGGATAAAAATGGCATAGTTTGTGGGGGTAGGTTCTGGAATGTGTGGTCCAACTATTTGTATGTTGTTATCTTGGGATAGTTATGAGAAAAGGGAGTTGGGCGTAGCATAAACTGTTGAATGGAAGATGGTACCAAAAACATATCGGAGTAAAATACCAATTTATAAGTATAATCTTTCTCTAAATCCAAAAAGGAATACGTAAAATTGCACACATTTCATCTACCTGCAACTAAAACATTTGTTCAGCGTTCTTAAAACGAGGAAAGGGAAAGATTTGCTTTGGGTATTGTAGCTATTAAAATCTTTTTGTAATACAAATTCTTGTACGAAACTCAAAACGAAATATTTCTAAAACTAGTCCTGTAAAGATTTGATTAAACACCGAAAGAAATAATAATACACTCAGGGAAAAACACCGTGCTAAAAACAAGTACAAACAGCCTTGATTTAAGAAAAATTTAATGCTTAACATTTAAGAACGTTCGTGCTTAAAAATTCTCATATTGAGCACATTTTGGAGTTTTTATGTCTACCAACTCTAATAATTCCCAACTTTATATTCTGAAAGTACTCAGTATACAAGGCGCATACATTAGGTAGTGTTAATGCCCGTGAGCGGCAAGTCGTAAGTAAACTTAAAATATTAATATTATTTATATATGTATATCTCGTTTATTTCGTTTCAGTTTCCAGTACTTATTTCTCTTACTAGCATAAAATAAAAACTCATTTTAGTTTCATAATATTTATATATTGATTTAAGAATTATTTGTCCTTAAATCATGCCTGCAAATTTTTTACTTTATTATTAAATCGTTCTTGTTTTTAGTCCAAATATGTCTTGACTTAAGAATTATTCATACTTGATTGAAGACCGAAAGGTTCTTAAATCTAGTATTTTCGGTCTTGAAAATTCGTGCTCAAAAGTAGTATTTTGTTCTCGCGTTTTGTATTTTCCATGCTTGGCGAAGTTTTGACACCGAAAATACTGGGTTCAAGCACGAAATACTTGTTTTTTTTTCTGAGTGTAGAAGTAAATATTGTTAATATATTATTGTAGTACGGACTTGGCGTCGAAAAGATGAGTATTAAATAAATACTTTCTAAAGTATAAAATTAAAACTTTGAAAACACAACTAAAAGTTGTATACTGAACATTAATACCACAAATATAAATTCTAGACCCTTTAATATAGAAATAAAAATGTAAAATATAGACTTTATATTATTTAGTCTTTGATCTATACATAAATTTCATTACTGCCTTTGGTATATTTTTAATTCAAATGGGATATGTAATCTAAGCTTTGTGTTTTTCTTGGGTGTACAAAATAATAAAATAATTGGCTTCCTTCTATACATACTAAATATTACCATTATTTTACCATATGCATAGCGAATAGCCCACGAGAGAAGCTCCCACCCCTCGAGTTCTGGCCTTACATTTTCCACTCGCTATTCCACATTCCGTATACGCCCCATAAAACTTGAAAATGTCGTCCATCCACCAAATTCGGCTCCCTCCCTGACTCATTTTTCACATTGAAGGGCGAGCACCTAAGGACCAACCAACAAAGCTAAGCTGACGGCTCCCTAAGTTATGGTTCCTGCCATATCATCCACTCTCCCCACATTCTACGGAAACTTTTTAGAATTTTGCACTTTCCTTTTTTTGTTATCGTGTGCTCATACATATCGCAAACATTTCCTGTCTCTTTTTATTTACATTACCCACCGAGGACGAGGCGACATAAAAGTTGAAAGTTTCCCATAATGTTTATGTGTATATAAGTGTTTGCGGGTGGGATATGTTGTATATAGGAAAACAAAGAGGAGAAATATTTTTTCCTTTCCTAAGGCTGTATTTCAACGGTATTCCTTTCTTATTCTCCGTTTCGCAGTTGTGACTTTTCATTTTTCATATGCTGACTGCCTCACATACACACACACACACACGTACCCGCAAAGGTCCTCTTTCTCTTTCTTTCTTAGGTTCTCCGCTTTCCATCTCCCTTGGCTTTTCTTCGCTGCCCAAGTAAATGGCTTTTGCATTGTAAAATGTTGCATACATTTTCCTCTACTTTGCCTTCGAAGTGTACATATATACCATCCTATATCCATGTATGGATGCCATTTACCGTTATACACAGAGGAAGCAGGACAAAAGAAGCACACACAGGCTTCGTCCTTTCTCCCTCGTTCGCACAGTCTCGCCCCTGGTATATTTTAAAATTTATGAAAAATAATATTTTTCCATCTCTCCACACTCGCACACACACTTATGTATATATAGGAGCCCTGGAGGAGTCCTGGGCCGTAAGGCGCACAATCAGAATACAATGGCTGCCTAGGGCTTCCAAGGGGGTGGTGGGGGTGGCATGTACGTGTGTGTGGGGTTGGGAAGGGGAAGAGGGAGGGGAAGGGGAGGGGCAGGGCAATATGGCACAGTTGGCTTCGCTTGCATTTACGTACAGAGTTGCAAGACAGAGGTGCTTAAGACAGGGTTGCCACAGTTTTGTAAGATAAGATGTTGGGAGGTTCTAGTAAGACTTGGATTACATTTTGAATATAAAATCCGGGAATATAAAACATGTTGCAGCATAATATAGATTTAGATGTGTTAAGATGTTTGTTTTCTTCCATGACTCCTGGTCATTAAACTAAAATATATTTTATCCAGTCTTTAAATAAACTTTTAGAGTATACTTAAAACGATATCTACATTATTATATATTAATAAATTATATTATATTAAAACGTTTATTTTTAAAGGATTTCGATTTTTTTAATTTAAAAAAAACAATCAAATTTACACAATTGAATAAATATTCAAGGGTGCCACAAAAGCGGAATTCCCACGTGCCTTAATATAAAATCTTCACAAAATAATAAACTTCTTAAAGAATGGAGAATTATTTTTCTGTGATTTTATAAGATTTTAATAATTTTTATTGATTCAGAAATTAAACATTTTTATTCTAATATAAAACCCAATCAAATTTGGTTTCTCTTTGACAACCCTGGTCACTCAAGTCAAAAGCATTTCCATTATGATAATGTAAGTGCACAATTTTCCCAACTTGAATGCGCACACAGATGCACTCAGGCTGTCTCTCTTCCGCTCGCCGTGCCTCTCTTTCGCACGCGCTCTCAGTCTACAGGACTCGTTCATTGCGCTTGGAAAATTTTCATATCCTGGCTAGTGCACATGAGAGCACGGAACATGAAAAACTGCACAAATGTGCAGAAAATGTTGCAAAACTACATGACCTGAGGGGGTGGTAAAAACGGGGATGTGTGGATGGCAACCCGAAAAAGAGGTCCTGGTAGGAAGCACTTGCACATAAAATACGATAACTGTGGGGCAAAGTGCTACATATGAAAGGTATTTCTTGGGGGGCTCCCATCTAAACTTCTGCCCCTTCTCCATCCTTTTAACCCTCCAAAGTCACTCTACATACACAATCTATCGGCCATGCATGTGTGCAAGTTTTTGGAATATAAAAGGCGTTTCACTGTCCTGAAGAGGGAGGTCGTATATAATTACACTGGCCCCCGGTTGTACCTTGGAGAACCTCTTCACATACACACGTACACGAACCCACATGGAACCATAAAATATGATGGCGCTTATATAAGCCAAATATTTCCTCTCTTTCCCTCCCTACCCCACTGAAACTTTGGCATTTATGCCATAAAATTAAGAATGAAATTGAAAAATCGCTCACAGACCAGTACACACCGGAGCAGACCCCTCAACATATTGTGAAATTAATTTTTAAATATTTATGAGCCCCTCCAAACTGTACCAGAGGCCACTCCACCAGTAAAAAGTTTTCTATATTTGTTTACGGTGGTAAGAGAGGAGCCAAATCCAGGGACTGAACCCGAAGATGGGCATTTACGAGGAGGTCAAAGCGATTGCCCATTTTCGATTTTGATCAATTTCTTCGTTTTTTTTATTGAATTTTCAAGTGGAGTGTGTGCTACAGTTCATTTTGTAGTTGCTTCTCGTCCCTTTACATGAAATATGAGAGAGAAATTTCATTTCGCTAAACAGAAGGCCGCCACAGGGCGTATGAGTAATGTGCTTTTCGTGTTTTAGGTTGGCAGGAAACTGAAAATATGTGTGGGCCCTCACAGTGGCTAAGTGGGCTTGAATTTAATAAGAAAATTATCCTTGTTTCCGATGAAAAAGAAATAGAGGTACATACATGGACAAAACAATAATCATTTGTTTTTAATAATTTATAAGTTCTTCAAGTAAGGATACTTGAGCTGTGAGGAAATCGATACTAACCTATACATTTGTTAATAAAATATTTTTA
Source organism: Drosophila subpulchrella (assembly GCF_014743375.2). Classification (NCBI taxonomy): domain Eukaryota; kingdom Metazoa; phylum Arthropoda; class Insecta; order Diptera; family Drosophilidae; genus Drosophila; species Drosophila subpulchrella. Next base: position 2,246,804 of record NC_050610.1, read on the forward strand.
AAATGCTTTCAGCATACCTACGAGTTTTCTTCTTTTAAGTTTGAAGTTTTAAGTACTGTAACTTATTAATTGCTTAAAAGGACAATAAAATAATTTAACCAGAGTAGAATGTGCTTCACCTTCCTTATTCACATCTAGTGCGTTCCCCTGATACTAAAATAAATTATAGCTATCAGTGCTCGAACATCTTTTTCGTGTGATAGTTTGATAGCTATAATGACAATTACGCCCCGAGTGCAACTCCGCCTTGTTTAAACTGATTATGATAATAATGCGTGATCGAGCTAAGCGCGGAAATTGCTACCTTTTTTAAAGCATTCTCTTGGATCTTTTTCTCTTCTCTGTCTAATAAGGCCAAGGAACTGAGGTCTAAAGAGGTCCACAAGCCAAAAGTCGGGCAGACAATGTGAGACCTTTTTGCTGCCATTGTTGTTGTTGGAGGCACAAGTGCTTAACAGGCTGTTTTGCATGGAGCCAGATATCTCAGGTGCCCTACGAACCACCGAACCACTGCACCACCGAGCCACATTCAAGCCCGGTAGCCCCGAAACAATGCACTTAATGTGGGAAAAAACGTCAAGAATTTGCACGCCAGCCCGGGGACCACAAGAGAATTCGCCAATTTCCCTCGGTTTCTTCTCTCTTCAGCCCCAGTTTCTTCGTATGCAAAAAGCCTGCACTGAGGCAGCTGCAAGTTAAACGAAATATTTATACCCTTCCAAGCGGCCATAATTTTTTTATAACCTTTTTATCTAAAACCATTTACTCACCAACTGCTGTCTATTTTAAGGATGAAAAGTTCTAAATAATGATAATTGATTCTTTAAAATCATACTAATATTTTAGAGCTACATTGTAATGGATTTCTTAAGTAACCTGATTTGATTTTCGGCATGTACTGCACGCCTGGTGGAATATTAACATTAATCATATCATGTTTTAGATTGTTATATTTTTTTATTTTAGCAATATATTTGTTTAATTAAAAATGTTCTTATTAAGTGTGAAGTGGGTATCCCATTACTCTTTTAACATTACATGATGCTCTGAAAATAAATTGTATATATTTTGTTCCTATAATCGATCATACAAATTATTTACACATTTAAAAGCGAAAACAACAAACAAAATTGTTAAAAAAAGTGTATTCAAGATTGTGGTCTTCGGCAAAGTTTTTTTCTTGGCCTTACCTGCGACTTATCTGGCCAACTTTGCTCTGGGCACGAAACAATTCACACTTGGCCGAGGACTCGCGGGAGGGGGAAGTCAGCCGCGTTGCGTGTCGGCAGCTTGCTCTGTGCCTGCTGATCATTTGCTTAAATAGCCCAAAGGGGACAACGGCCGATCCGATCCATTGCGGAATATGGGTGGCTTGGCTCAAATCTCCTTTGGCCATGCGGAAAAGGACCAGAAACCAGAACAAAAAGGTGTCGAGTGTGTGGAGTGGATTTTGCGTGTTTATCGCGATGCACAAGCCAAGGAAAATTATTAAGGTTCTTAATGGGTCGAAGGAGGTGGGGGCAGTCTGGGGATGTTGGGGTAGTTCTGTATATGAGGTGGTCTCATCTTAAGGCACAACCAATTTTGATTTTTATAGATTTAAGCTTAGTTTTCATTTGTTTATTAAAATAAATGCATTACAATGTCAAGCAATTTATAAATAAATTACAATATTTTAATGCCAATACTTTAACATGTAATTTTTGTACTATGATTATTTCTTTATAATAGTTTGATTTATAACAACACGTTTCATTTTAATCACAGCTCACGTTTTCAACGGCATTAAAGTGTAGCAAAGTTAATTTTCTCTGATGTTTGTTTAGATAAACAGCTTAAGCCTATTACCAAACCCAATAACGATATTCCCAAGTAGACTCTCCACTCGTCCTTGATATCTCATAAGAGATATTGAAAATCAAGCTCACAATGATCGCCATCTGGGAGAAAGATACAAAGAGTCGGGCCAGAAAAATGATTATGAGAATCCAAGCAGGCAGCATGACACGATGCCAGTTCTTTCCTATCCCCTCTGCGCTTCCAGGTGTTTTTAGCCACCCACATAAAACTGGCTCTGGGTTGCTCGCTGCCTGCTCACTGGAGGGCTAATAGACATTTTGCCTATTTTAATAAGTGGCAAAAAGGCGTGAAATAGTGACTGCCTTTGGGATGTTTGGGAAATACCTTCGGCAGGCTATATCGCAGCCTATCAATGGCAGGAGCTGCAGCATTGGCCACCTTGGTGGCTGAACTGGAGTTAAAGTTGCTGCCTGCTCGCCAGCTAAATATGATTTTTTCTGCAGCTGTTTTTTGCCTCTACCTTTCCCCATTCCTGACTGCCAGTCTACCAATAGCACACTCGGCGAAAAATAAATTAATTAATGGAACTTCAATATTAATAATAGGTTTGGCATTTTTGATAGGGTTTCCCATGAGTTCGGTCAGAGCTTAGATGTTAAATATACATATTTGAAACAATTTGAATGTCTTGGAAAAATTTTACTGTAGAAATTATTAAAGAACTTATTAAGAAAACTTTATACAAATGAATCGATTGCAATATTAAAGAAGGGGAAGGATTCAAAATTTAAAAGTCTATTATTTTCTTGGAGTGCATTACCTCGAAATGGAAGTCGCAGCTTTGGCTTTGGCTCCAGCTTGAGCTTGAGCCCAACTCCAATTTGAGCTGCAGTCGAAACGGACCACAAGGTGAGAAATGAGATTTTAATCGGACGTGTCTGATTTCAAATGAGCCTTAATGGGGAAGCCATTTAGCCCGGCACTTACCACTATCCGTGGTGTGGCAGTAACCTCCGCCGGAGGGAGGCCGTCTTGGTCCTCCTCCTCCTCCTTGACTCCTCCGAGCCCAGTCCCTTCCTTAAGTTCACTTCACTTTATTTATTTTTATATTTACTTCGTTTTTGTTGTCTTGTTATCGTTTTTTTTCACTGCTTAGGGCCATGTGCTCTGGGTCGCCTTGGTTCACTTTTAGCAGAGCAAATAAACTAGATATAATGCATTGGGTTCAGCTGTATCAATAGTTTTAGATAAGTTTTGATGGTAATACCAAGGTAATTGAGCCCGAATCTATATTTTTTCATGAACCCAACAGTGATTCCAACGAGGGTTCTTAGGAAAGTCACATTTTATTTAATTTGTAGCCATTATTTTTTTGTAATCTCTGATCTATTTAATAAAATATAATATTTTAAACTAATTAATGCTGGAACACCATAAAATTCATTTGTATATTAACATTTTTCTTAAATATTTAACTTCTTAAGTTTTTCCTTTGAAATAAAGACACAACCATTTTTTTTTAGCATCATACCTCTTATACTATTCTTCTGTGGCAAATTAGTGGGCGAACAACAGACATCCATATGGATTAAAATAATATTAGTGACTTAAATAGGAGTCTCCTTTTAATTAACAAAATTTTTCGCATTAATATTGGCATTAGGAAAAAGCATTAGGTTGTAGATTTTATCACTCATAAGATTTGCCTTCAACGAAGTTCCTTAAACATATTACCAGCATGTATTAACAGTTTAAGGCAAGCATCCTCTTAACCTTTTCTCCGGCTGCCTTTCTTATCACTATCATTTATCCTTTGCACACGCAACAAAAAAGGGAAACCGAACCAAATGAAAGGGGCAACCACAATTTTTCGCAATTAACTTTTTGCGATTTTTAAATATTACGGAACACGCACCGGCGAGGAAATCGTTGGATGCACACGTGTAAATGGCTACGTAGCAGCTCCCGCACACCGAGTTCCAGACCCCGTCGCCCCCTCGGATCGGGAGCACTTGCCAGCACATCTGGGCCTCGGTTCAGGCAGCCTCCCAGCGATCTGATAAGGTCCGAAGAACCGAACCGAGTCCAGCAATTTACCGGCCGAAGAGATGGAGCTGATCCTAACCTTGCCCAATCCGCTGGCTGCTGTGCGGTCCGATCTTCGCTGGCTTCCGCTAGCAGGGTTCAGTCTGCCAGGGAGTGTGCACTGAAACAAATAAGAACCTAGCAAAAATGTATTTTCGATATACATATATTCAAGAACATTGTTTAGTGACATTTTAAAGTATATGTTTTAGGGCGGCTCGAATTGTATGGGTCCGAAAAAAATGACTAATCATATGGGGGATCTTAATCTTAAAAGTATTCTAAGCAATATTGGCGAACAATGTTATGGTCTAAAACTTGGTTTGAACGCGACTGAAAATACTTTTTTGGTGAAATATATCACAGTAGCCAGAACAAAGATATTTTTATTACATTATTTTATACGTTTTTTAGGCACCCAAATCGACCCACCATATTATATTTAGTAACAATAAACACATGTAGGAATACTACAAATATCACATGAACACATATTATAGAATTTTTTTATGAAACGCATCTAAATATTTTGAAAAACAGTATTCGGTTATTTTCAAACAAAATTTAAGCAATGTGCCAATTAACTTTTTTAAGTGTTTCTTAAAAGATCAGTACTGAGTTTGCTTGTGGCTACAATTTTATTTACGAGTCATGCGCGCGACCGTCGCCTTCAAGACGCGAAAACTGCTTGCCTCCCCCAACTCTACTTCAAAAACTCCCCTCCTCCTTTGCGTGTCTGCAGTATCGTTTTTTTTTTAGGTTTTATTCATACTCATTCATTCATGGTCTTTCTCTGGACACGCACCTAATAATTTTTGATTAGAATGCGTCTTGGATTGAGTTTCGTCGAGGTTGGGTTAATTAAAAGTGAACTTACTAAAAAGCCAAGACCAAAGGAAATCATGTTTATTGATCATATTTGTTTGATTTTAATCCAAATGTATTTGAAAAAGTTTTTTTTTAATTATAGATATGAAAAATAGATGTTCCTATTGCAAAAATAATGTTGTAAAAACAACACACAATTATTTTATGACTCAAGTAATATTTTTATTAAGAAAATTTTAATTTTAATGATGTTTATTTACAACTATATTTTGTTGGCTTCATAAAAAAAATCAGTTTTAATTGTTGTTTTTGACGGTTTTATTAAATGCGTTCTCTCAGATATCTTGTCATTGTCTTTTATTGCTAGCTACAGTTTTTGTCAGTTGCAGCAGAATTGAACTTACAAGGCTTTTTAAAAACACCGTCGGCAAGTTGCGTTAGGCCAAAAACTATGTTACCACAAAATAAAATAAATTTGGGCAAAACAAGTGCAAACTGTTGACTTTGATAGCGGGCCACCCCCTTTCAGTGACCTTTTCCGCCCCTCTGCCCCGCCCCCTCTATCCAACACTTATTTATCTTACTTTCGCTGCGAAACTTGATTATTTTTTTCGCGCGAATTTTTCACTTGCACTCTGCCTTCTTCCATTGACCTTCGGCGGCCCTCTCAGTCTGCCACCCACCACCACCCAGCCCACCACGTTGTCTGCCGGATTTGTGGCATGTCCTTGACTCCTGCGTCTTGGCCACCGACTGTGTCCAATTGTATTGTGTTTCCTTCTTCGCAGCCAGTTTTCACTTTTTCCGCTGGCTCATAAAACTGCAAGTACGAGTATTTAGCAGTGGGCACTTTCTCACTCTCGTTCAGCATCTGTAACTTGTATCTCTGTATCTTTGTATCTCGGCATCCTTTGGGGTTCATCGACTGCACTCGATTTGGCAAATGTCCTGGGTTATGTAAACCGTCTGGTTACATTTCATATGAACGCTGCGTTTTGAGATATATGTACTTAAGCGACACGAATTTTAGGATAGGTCAACTTGGGTCACGCACACTTTCTCCTTTGCAGGTGACGTTCTAAATGAGCCAAATATAGCGTTGATAACTGCCAGGGATATTATATTTCCTCACTGTATTAATCGAAGGATAAGATTGAAGGTAAAAGGCATTGTTTAGGCCTTAGGGTTAAAAATGTTGCAATGCATATTTGTTTCATAGCTGTAACTAAACTTGCAGAACAATGTTTTTAAGAAAGTAATGTGTAAAAAATATATTTGTATATATATATGATTTGGCAATTGATATGGGTTATGCGAAACGGTTACGTTTATATTGCCTGGTATAGGCTCGCATACTACGTAAAAGGTTACGTTTTTTGGTTAGACCAATCTTACTTCAGTTTAGTGTTCCTTAGCTAGAAGGCGAGCTAAACGCTTGAGGGCTATCGGCTATACCAAGATGAAATGAATATCATAATTGACTGAGTTATCCAATTTCCACTCTGTGTTAATCGAAGGTTAAGGTTAAAGGTTAAGTGCCAATATTCTTCTTTTGTGGGAGAGGTGCTAAACGCTTAAGACCTTTATATACAAGCTTATGTAAATAATAGAAAGTGTTATAAATATAGATAGGGGCCAGTTGTTTAACTTGAAAACTTATGTTTAAATGAAATATTTTCAATACACTAATACGAAGGGTGAGAGCTTAGTTTCTCCGAAGGTGAGAGGATTACTTCTCTTTGGCTATTTCAAGTCGAATGCTGCCCATTGCCTGGACGAATCAGAGCTGGTGCATTCATCACTGGTCGTCAGAGGCGTTACCCAAATAAACCCAAAACAGGGCTCGGAATCGGGATGTACAAAGGATGGTGGGGATAGCTGGGGATGGGGGCTTGGGGGATAACGAAGGAGTTAACCATCTACGATTGCCGCCTTTCATTGTTCCGCGCTGTCTACTTTGATATGCATCCAATCACTGCGCGCCATTTGCCCCGATGTCCTGATGTCCCGATGTCCCGAGGTCCCGGACTCTAAAGTTGGGCCTGTCAAAGTCCTCAGCTCTTCAGCTGTCTTGGTCGTCATCGTATGGGGATCGGCGGCATCTTGCCGTCGAGGTTTTCCAGTGTCCAGTGGTCCGGCGTCCACTTATATAGAGTTTTATGCCACCATAACAATTGTACTTTTTCACATACTCAGGCGTTCCCAGCCAGATTCCACCATCTTCTTCTTTCGGCCTTTCTGTGTTTCTCTCTGACGTCCTTTGCTCCTCTTTTTTGCCAGCTTGTTGTTGCTTGTACATTTTTATTGCATTTTTGAAGCAATTACTTTGAATATCACCAGTCAGTCGGGGGATAGAGAGAGACGATCCGAGTCCAGTCGGGATGTCAACGTCGCTGGCCGTCAGTTTCCATGTTGGGGATGAGATCGTGATACTATCGGTTGGGCCATGTCGATATTTCAAGTCAAAGGGAGTGGTTTTATTAAGATTTAATTTCTTAATAGATCATTTCTTGGAAAAAATCATGCCAATTTCTGGGATATCCAAATATTTTTAAAGAAAAATTCTTTAAAAGTTCTTAGTTCGTTGATAAATAAAACATTTTAGTATTCAACAAATTTATCAAATCAACTTCTCTCTATGTATCAAAGTATTTTATAAACTCTAAAGTTAGTTGTTGTAACTTAAAATCCAAGTAGGTAAATCTTATTTCATGTTTAATAGTTTGAACTTTAAACTATATTTTTTATTTATTTAATAGCAACTTAAATATTTTTGTAAGTCCTTTTCAATCACGCGTTCATCTCCAGCAGATGGCACTGCAAAAAGCAGTCTCTCGTCTGATTTAAATCTCCTGCTCTGCCCCATCGCAGACTCCATCTTCGGGTCCATCTCCATCTCCATCTCCACCCGGCAACTGCAACTCCAACTCATGGTAATTGCCTCTGGAGCTCCTCTTTGCATTATGGCTGCCGGCGATGCCGCCTCTGACTTGAAAGTCGCACCGACTTGGCCGTCCTCGTCTGGCGTCAGTTGGTGGCGACATCGACATGTCCTCGGGTCCTCCGCTCAGCCCCCCTCCCCTAAGCCCCTCTGGCAATGGCTTTCGGGCAATTAATGGATGAATACTTTAAGTGAGTGATGGAATGACACTTTTGTGTACTTGTAAAGCATTTTTATACTCGTACTTTGTCTGCGCCTTTTCTTTTCGGTAGAGGTTCTGGCTCAGGTAAGAATCCTCTTGGTCTGACTGGCTCTATTTTGGCGGCAAGAGGGGATCGACTGCGCCAATTAGTTGTCAACTCAAAATGCTAGACGATTGCCATAGAATTTATGAAAATTATCACAGATATGCAGTGAATTATTTGGGATAATTAACTAAAAGTTATTTTCATCGTTTTGCTTCAGGGCATTCCTTGAGGAGATTTCCGGGAGTTTAAGCTTAATAAGCTAAGCTTGAGGTAAGGCTTAAAAGGTATACGACAAGTATAGTTTTTCTAGGGAAGATGATTATATATTTAATATATGACTTTATGGAATATCCGGTCAAAGTTAATATGAACGTTTAATTAGTAGAGAAATATATATTTTTGTATTTTACACGCTTAATTTATAGAACCCATTTAAAAGTTGAACTTTATTAACACCATAACAAGACACCTCGATTTTGAGGTGTTCGAACTACAGAAGTTCGTTTGAACTTCCCAATAACTAAACCTAGGTATACAAATTTCCTTCACCCAAGAGCCGCATTCCTTGCACCACTTTTTACACCCAGGCAGCGAAAACACAATGAGCGAGTCATAATCATAATGAGTGCACGATGGTGAAAAAGTTTGGGATCGAGTTTAAGCCATTTGACAGCTCGTGCACGCGTTTCGCGTACTCCTCCAGATAGCGATCTCTGATCCGATGGAGGAGCAGGAGCCCAAGATGAGCTCCAGAGGAAGCCATCGCATCGGATCCTGCTCTGCATAGACGGGCAAGTGCAGCTCAGTTTTGAGTGCTTACCATATCGAGGGGCCCATCTCGGATCGCGCTGCCCCCACTTCCACTTCCAATCCCACATCCCACTCCCACTCCGACCAGATCTTGTATCTCTGCTATCTCTGGCCTCATTACGGCCAAGTTTGGCCTGTTAATGGCCTAGACCAGCGCAGAGAGATGCTGGCGATAAATATGCGACGATCACGTATCGGAAATGATTTTTTATACCGTCTTTTTGCACTTATCGACTAGCGACTGGCTTTTTTGTTTCATTTCTGATTAGCCAGAATTAACATGCGTAAGAAGCCTTTAACAAATTAACCGCATTCCATTTGGGTTTATCACCTTCTAATTTACTGATAACCTTCAGCTATGCGTACTCAAAGAACTGTCTGACTCGCTTGTTATTAATGAATTTATGTTCCTCGATCGTCGACAGCACCTACCGATCTTTGTTTGCCCACAATTTTAACAATTCTAATTTTCACAAAATCAAATCATTTCCCCAAAAATGATGTACTACGTAATTTAATTAAAAGGAAATAATTATGGCTGCTTTCCACAATGCTTATCGGTTAGGGGTTCTTAATTAGAGAGGAGAAAGTAAAGGGCAGGGTGTTTAAAAAACCATATTAAAACTAAAAATAAATTTATTTACGGTGAAGCTTAAATTTAAATGTTATTAAAGGTCCTTAGATTTTCAAAAATTTGCCAATTTAAAATATTTACATTTTGAACTCTTTATAAATTTGGATTTTGTGCCTTACATTTTTGATAAATAAATCAAGCAGCTGTAAATTGTAAGTTAAAATATCATATTTCTAAATTTGTATTAGTTTTTTACATTACCTTAAGAATGCCTAAGATTCAACTCTCACTTGCCCACCTCTAAGACCCGATTTCACTCCTAAAATTCGATTCTCGTGTTATCATTCGGTGCTGACATCTTTTTCATTTGCTCATATCGTTCTGTTTTCGGCGGGTGACGATGATATCTGTGGGCCAGCTTTAGTCTATTTTCGTTGGCTCTTAATACGCGTTTAGTTATTGTACGCAATATTGTAAATTTAATGACTTCACCTCAAAGCGACACATGTGGATGGATGGCAGTGGCGGGGGACCTAAACAGAGATACTTAAGACACAATGGAATCGCTTCTGTTATTAAATTTTGTGTCATGTTGTGTGGCCGTGTTACGGTTTTTGCCCCATTGCCACTTGGCTGACTGCATGGCGGTTGTCATTGCTGACACATTTGTGCTGATCGTAAATACATTAGCAATACATAGTAATAATTCGCGGCATCGAGTGCATATACATATGCTTAATTGCCGTGGACTGGCTGACCGTCGGACCGACCGGCCAAACAGCCGACCAATAACGTATTAATAACGAAAACATTTACGATTTGACTCCGGCTTTCATTGTCACTGCGAATGCGAGCGGGCACTTAATTAATTTATGCGTAGTGTTGACGCTCATTAAAATGATTCTTTAATTGCTATTCGCCATAGCAATCGAGTGGCTAACCTTATGGCCATTTGCTTTGACATAAGGTGTAAATCATGTTTGTATCGACGTCTGTTTAATATTTCCATATTAATGAAATAAATTTTTGGCATTGGGAATGTCCTCTTTGAAATATGGGTAGTGAAATAATAAATAATATGAATTACACTGTTTTACAAAATTTGACCTTTATGTACATATTTACCTCGATGGTTGCTGGAAAATCTTATTAGCTTCGACCCCCGTACTTAAAATAATTATACGACTTCTTTTAACGGAGTTACAAAGGAAAGAATGAATATTCATATTCAAACAAATGCGGTCAAAACAATAGTTGTTAAACTGGAATTTATTTTTAAAGAATGGTTCTTGCAACATATCTCAAAGATACAAAGTTACAACATGTAACTGTTATATAAAAATATGAAAACGTTTTGAGACTATAACGAAAATCTCATCCTTAAAAAAATCCCAAAAATTATTTTGAAAGACAAAAAGTGTCAATTTTCAAATGTGTTGACGAACTAACAAACCATGAATCCGTTTGCCTGTAATTGCTGTTCAGGAACAGCAAAAATCAGCATTTTTCAAATTTGAGGTCATTTTTTTCACAATCTATGCGTAGGGGAGAACACAGTTCAATAGGGCTATTCAAACCGAATCAGATTTTCTAGCAGCCACCGATGTACATTTTTGATGTTACATACCGTTATTATTAATCAAGAAATAGCTTTATGGTCGAGTGCCGCGGCAATTCTGTAGTGTTGTACAAAGCGAAATAAAAGAATTTAATTTATTTATTTATGTTACTTAAGTAGTATTAGTACCGTGAGGATACTTTATAAAGATTTTTTTTAATTTGCCCTTGCACCCACTCATCCAGTCATAAACTTGTAAAACTTTTCCCATCAAAATCGAAGACAATTTAATTAAACTCCAGTTTTCGCAATTAAATTTTCCGCTTGGTTTTAATCAAATTTAAATTCGCTGTCATTATTTATTGCGTTTCAAGTGGGCGGCATCTTTCTGTCAATGTAAGGCCGACAAGCTTTGTAGCGCCAGGCAGTGGTGTAGTAAGGGGGGTTGTAATATGTTTATTAAATAAAAATACATTTTATCCTTTAGATAAAATAGTTAATGAAAATCGAAACTCAATTTTATATAATAGTTAATACTTATCGTTAAACTGATATATAAATATTTTTGATTTTATTCACTTTTTAAAATAAAAAACGTTTGGTATGGTTTTACAAAATGTAAGATCTCTCTTAAAAAATCAAGTTAGGCTACATATGTCTTAAAAACTATATTAACTTACGGGTAAACTTAAATAGCCCCTTTTATAAGCCCAAGTTTTCCTCCTCTTTATTTCACCAATTAAACCCTAAATTAATTTGCTTGACTTCCGTGGGAGCCTCATCTGGCCTTCTGTTCTTTGGCTTAACTCCTTCCTTTATCATTCCCCCACCAACGGCTCCTCCTCGTTTCCATCTGGCTCGACTTGTACGCCGCGATCTTTCAATTCGATTATATTGAAATAAATTAAACGTTCTTCAATTGAATAATTAGCAAAACAACAGCCGAGTGGTTCCGTATCGATTTCGAGTGAGCTCGTTCCACTCCCCGTTCGCCTTTTCCCTAGGAAAATGTCGTTGGACCTCCTTTGGGCGTCAGTTACAATTAACCATTTCGGTCTGCCTGAGAACCATAATACAGTGTATTTGGTGAGGAGAGATCGAAGCGGGGTCGCCTTGTGCCTATTGATTTGCTTTGACAAATTTCGCTGACAACATTGACTTCTCAGGGGCCATAAATTCTCATTGCATTTTGTTTTATGTAAAAAACTACTCATCGGGAAGAGGGGCAGATCTGGACTGCGTGGGCTGATCAACGGCTTAATTAATTAATTGGCTTCGGATACTTGCCTCGCCCGTCAATTGAATGCATAATTGTTATGAGGGTCATTTAAATAAAATTGTATACCATCAAAGTCTTGGGGGTGAAGTATCAGCAAAATAATGTAACACAATCGAGGAAAAGTTTGATTAAGTAGAACTACTTGTACAACGTTAAGCATATTAATTCATTTTAAAAAGGGCTAAAAAAATCTTAAAATATAAAATATAGAAATAGAAAAGTAAAATCTATAACTGAAGAACAATTTGAGCTCTTTTTCGTTTGCACTGGCCAAGAGTTTTGAAATGTTCATAAAACTTTATAACCAAGTCTGCATTTTATGATTTTTCCTATCAATGGAAAATAAACACCATAATTAATGGTAAATATTCGAAAAATATGGAAAAACCAGTACGATAAGCAAAATAGAAATTAACCATTTTTTAAAGTCAATAAACGCGGTCGGGTTGTGCACCGCATGGCGTTTCTTATCTCGGGGGCAATGAAAATTTTAAGAATTTAAATTTCATATATTCGAGGGGTAGACCAATAGATACAACGATGAATGACCGATTATACATATGTGAACGACAAGCGAACCATTGATATAGCAGGGAATATCTTAGGACACGATTTCATTAAAAAGACACGGAGGGGAAGAGGTGGACATACTTACCTGTCGTGGCCTAAATAAATATTCGGAGTACCAGGCGCACTGATAATGCACACAATAATCGGGCGCGTAATTCAATTCAAATTGTATCGGAGGGGGAGGTGAGGGAACAAGCAATTAATAAATTTCCGGAACCTAGCGGAACGGAGCGATTGTAATTGCTATCGATGTATAAACAAATTTCGGTCCTCGTTGTTGTTGTTAAATTTATTCTTTTCTTATTTGTTTATGATATTTACGCCGAGCACCTTTCCACAGGTGACGATGCGACGACCGCTTATCTCGGTTTTTTCTGCCTGATATAAATAACAAATATTGAAATTCCTAGAAATGCAGCGCCGACTTCCCGTAGAAATTAAGAATCGATAGCAATATACATTACATGTACTAGAACAGGCAAGTCAAAGTCGAAGTGCATTTCGATACTGGTTACAGGCGGAAATGCCAGCCAGCGGAAAGTCTCGGGTTGGGATTGCACTGCAGTCGGCCATCTTATAAGGTGCCCCAAGATTTTTGCATTCTCTTTTTTATTGTCTCCCTTAGCCCCCAACCCCTAGCCCTTGCCGTTGGCAGGCCAATCAATCAAGTTTTTTGTCCCGTCGCCCTTTGCATGCACCGCCGAGACACAAGATGGAGTCGGGTTAGGCCCCTCCATCCATCGGATCCAACCTTCCTTTGGAGAAAACATAAATATGCAAGGCTCTCGTGGTGCCAGAAAAAACGAACTTAACTTCTAGAGGTGCTCACACACACCAGAGGCGAAATTTACATTGCAGGTGGTGGTCATCTGGGAGTTAAAATACAAAGTTTAAATGCTCTTTAGAGTAGTATTTAGGAAGCGTAAAATAATTTAAAGGCAATTTTAAAGCGCCGAAGAACTCAATTGTCTTGCGAATTGAAAGCTAAACAAATTTGTTTAACAATTTATCTATAAACTCTATTGGATTAGATCAGATTCCATTTGGCTATGTTTCATATAAAATATTTTTTGAATGAAAAACATTTTTTATTGCTTTTTAATTTCCCATTAACGGAAAGTTTATTTTGTGTACGCTGATAAAAAACGAAGTGAATCGTAATATTGAGAATTACATTTAAAAATCTCGCATTATGATTTTCGTCAGTTGGCGTTCTTATAATTTTGAACAATAGAAATAATAAAGTTAATAATTACAATTTTTTTAAGATTTTAGCTTTCATTGTAATAAGTATACAATTTATTTTTATTGTAGTAATAAAGCTAGCAAATTCTATTATACATGTATATGAAATATTTGCACGTTTAAAAAAATGTAATGTGAAGTTTATTATACAAATTTTAGTTTATACTTTTTGTTTTTTTTTAACGAGTTTGTAAGAGGTATTTAACATTTTTGTTCAAGGTTCAAAAGCAAACAAACGTATTAAAACGGTAGGTTTAACACATGTACTGCCGTCAAACGATTAAGATCTAGTTTCTAATGCAAGTGAATGACATTTTCTGTGTAGCTAATATACTCTTGTTACTAGCAGATGGACGTCGTGTAGCCGAAGTCACAATGACAAACTGCTCTCTGGGCGCAGTCGTCCAGCAGTCCATCCTTGGTTCTGGCCTCATCCAGGCATCAGACCCATCCACCGAGAACGACGATGGACATCGGAGTACCTCCTGTATCTGGTATCTGCATTCTGCTTGGTTCTGCCACTTTTTGCCCGACTGGGGACTGGTCGGATCTTAATTTATGCGTTTCGAGCGCTCGATATGCAATTTTGCTTCTGATTCTCCTGCTGGCTGCGATGGCTTCTAATGACGAGTCTTGTGGTTTTATCGTTGGCTGTGTTCCTGTTTGGTCCTTGGTCGCTTGTTTGCCGCTCGCTTGTTGCTGTTTATCTTGTAGTGATTGTTCAACTTAATGAAAGACAAATAATTACATAAATTGCATTTAAAATGCCATAATTATCATATTATATGCGGACTGATAAGAGCCTTCAACAAGGGAACATGAAAATGAAGTATTAATTAAAATTGATTTTGTAGATAACGCTGAGTTAATTAGCTTTCATTACACATATTGGCATGGCTTCAATTTTAAATTGAAAATCATTGCGTTATTATTTTATTTAGAGCTTTAAATGGGGAAGCAAATTTTATTTAACTTGACTATAAGTTTATAAAAGATTACATTGCATTAAGGGCATTTGTAAATTTATTGCTTTCATCTTTTCTCAAATAAAAAATTTGAAAATATTACAATCCTTGAAACCGTCGAACCATTTTTTATTCGACCGACTTTCTTGTATTCTGTACCCATTTAGTTTAGCTTTGCAGTTTTTTATTTGCAGTTTTCTATTAGTTTTCCCATAGAATTAATTTCACATAACAATATCTATGACTGTTCATAAAATGGGGAAAATGATTTGCATTTTGAACATGCGTAGCAGAAAAATAAAACACTATTCCCACGAGGGTGGATCATTCCTTGACAAATTTCATGCAGAATTCATAAAAAACGATCGGGGTTACCATGCCCGTCGAGCTAACGCGATTTGGTTTCGGATTGAAAGTAACCCTGGCAAGACGTCCTATCAAAAACTGAGGCAGAAATACATGGCATAAAAAGGGGTGGCGCAAGTCGGTAAAAAATAGAATAAAACAAAATCCACGACAATCATTGAATCCTTATTACAGTCATTATCGATGCGTTCTTGTGGTCGTCGTGCGGTTGCTTTTGGCCACCCCATTCTCCTTTCTTTTTTTTGGCCGGCGTTAAGTTTCGTTTTTATCTGTTTTTTATCAGAGGGTGGAGTCGCATCATTTACCAACTAATTTCAGTTTAGTTGCGCAAACGAGCACGGCGCGTGTCCTGCGGCAATTTTCAGCCTGCTAGGCGTGCTCCTTCCCCGGCCATTATTTTTTAACTACGTATATCCCGACCAGTCCGGTGAGAACTGTCGTCCTTGCCGGCATTTCATCCATCGTTTAGCGTATTAATTGTCACAAAGTATCGCATGGCCGGGACCTGCTGGTAAAAATACAGGCTGAGGGTCTCCTCAGGGGTGTGGTTTTCCTCGGTTCTCTACCTTTGATTGCAACGTTTATCGCATTCCAATTTATTTGTATTCGAATTGTATTTGCTTCGCTCATCATATTGAATTTCAATTTCAGATCTCCCACTCCTCGCGGGGAGAACTCGTTTATTCCATTTGCTTTTTAGTTAATTTGCTAAGTAAATATGTGGGTTCGAATGCATAGGTTGTATAACTCGTAGGTGATATGTGTCATCTGGGTGTGTTCGATATTAACGATTGGATGACGTGGGCAAGTGAAGGACTGACAGTTTATGGAGTTTATTGACCAATGGAAGGGCAAAGAATTATTATTATGTTTCTTAGATTTTCTATATAAATGTATCCCTATATAAAAGGCACGATTTTCTCGTTTGAATTCTAAGACTTATGTAAATTGTTTTGCTAGTATAATGGTTAAATACCTGCAATTTCTTTTTGTCGTCTGCTAATTAAATCCTCGTTATAAGAATGAACATTTATTTAAATTAGCAGTAATAGAAAAAGCTTGATATTAGACCTGCCTACTTACACCCAATTTATTCAAAGCGAATGTGGTTCATATTCAAATGAAAAGACCCCAAAGAAAGTCACCCAATTGTGAGTCTCGTTAGACACAGACAGTTGAACTCGTCGTCTACCAACCGACAAAAAATAAACACTTCGGCATGACTCTCAAATATTTTCACTTCTCTTCCATCATACGTGCAATTAATCAAACAAAAATTTGTGTATCTGAAAGCAGACATTTAAATGCTAAACTCCGGAATTCAATTGGCCATTTAATAGTGGATAATACGGAACCGTTGGGGAGTAAGGGAAATGAATTGCATTTTTGGACACAAATAAAGGAGAAACAAGTTCCTTGGGGGAATAGCCCAAATAGAAGATGCCACTCTGAAATGGAAATGTGGAAATCATTCATGGAAATGAATGAGTAAGTATAGGAATCGAAAATAATTCCTAGTAGTCATTTTCATAGTCGAAATCAATCAATTGGTTTTTTAGGGTATACCAGTCCACAAAAGTCCTCCCACATTTGTAAATTATTCACAATTTTTGTCGATTCCATCGAAGCAATTTTCAACAAATTTTCACAACACTTTGCGTGACTCTACGTAACGGATATATCCGCTAACTACTAGGGGAAATCGAGAAGGAAAAAGTTTCCCATTACGACCGCGACAGCTGACGGCTTTTTGTTTCGATTCATCGGAACAATATGAATAATTGGGCATAGCCAATAAGAGTAGTTACTGGAACACCCGAAAATGATTGACAGTTGTGTGAGCTGGCTGTTGTCATTTCAAACGTCAACACGTCCGCGTAATGACCACGGAACCCCATTGAACTACCAAGACCGCCAGACGGAACTTGGCCGGTAAATTAATTTCTTTCGAGTGGAAATATGTTTATGAATTATTACTCAATTGCCGTGGGTTCTACACCTGATCGATTACGTCTGCTGTCGTCGGTTAGGGGAACCAGCTCCATGGCGAGGGGTGTTCCGATCAAAAAACAATAAATATTATGACATATTGCATGTTTGTACATAATTTCTGTGGTCACCAGGAGGCAAGCCCATAAGACAACCATTGAATGATTAACCCATATATACTGCTAGCATTTACCGGATCCTTTGCGGTTAGTTATTTATTATAATTAAATGTTTGTAATATATATCCTAAAATATAAGTAGTCTATAAACTTATTGTTCATATAAACTGTCCGTATCTGTTAACCCAAAGGAAGTAATGTAAACCGACTTTATGTTCAATACTATTCTTTATTAAAAAAAGCCTTAATGGTTATATAACGTGTTTGGACTTATTTTTTAACCTGAAACATAAAATATATACAAATATGTTGGGCTTATAATTATTATAATCTAAATAAAGGGCTCAGAGGATATAATGTTGCGTTGGCTCTCTAAATATATACATTTTTCCCTCTAAAGTATTTGCCCAATCTATCCTTCCCTGACCACAATGGGTTAAACATAACCATTTTTCCAGTTCTTTGGCAAGGATTAACCAAATGCCAATTGGTAATTCGAAAACCAGTTCGGGGCGCCACTTTATCCAATTGAAATGCCAAACGACTGCCACGCCCCGGTCTCCAGCCGGCCCCTTCCCTAACCACCCTGGGCGCCCTGGGTTGTCTTAACCGCAAAATACGAAATTAATTCTTTGCATATTGGCATGGTATTGTATAAATTAAATTTGCTTACTCTGTCCACGCCCCTTGCATGTTGTTTAGCATATGCCACGCCCCCAATTGGAGGCTCGCAGCGTTCCGCATCCTTTTCGGTCGCTTAATTATAGCTTATCACATTTCCATAGCCGCGGATCGAGCTCGTTTTTCATCTTTGTCATTCTGCGGCTGTGTAATTGTGGGTCTCCGATATTTTCACAGTCGCATAAATCAAAACGGGGAGTTAACAGTCGCGGGCTCGTATCCTCGCCTCTTCTCCTCCTGACCTTGACATACGGAGATAAGTTTGGGGATTTTATTATAATAAAATCGCAAGTTAAGCATTTGGTATACCGTTAGGCGCTGTAGGCCACAAAAACTAATTGCAAAACAAAAGCATTCGCCGAGAATTCCACAACAAGGCAAAAGGCCCCAAAAAAAGAAGAAAAGTTTCGAAAAGGCGGACAAAAAAATGTCGCAGACATAGGGGAATGCAGTGTTTTTGCCGCCCCTCCTTCAATGTTTGCTATTTAAATTTTGATGGCATTGTGAACACCAACAACGATCGGCCTTCAAAGCAGTGCCGAAAGTCGAAAGGAGGGCGGGGGGATCGAAATCCGGTGCGGAATACAGTAGCGATAGGATACAGCCAGCATTAGCATCGATCTGCCTTTGAAGTATCTTCGTATCTGCTCTTGGCATTTCGTCATCGTGGACGACTCGCAGATACTAGCGGTAGTTTTCAGGGTTGCCAAGTATAATTTTTATCCACAAGTTCTAAGGCTTACATAAGTATATTCCTAATTTTCAATGCAAATCCTTAAACCTTAATTTGTTGTGTTTTTTGAAACTAATAATTATAATAATTTGTTATACAAAATTTTAATAACATCATAAAAATGTTTTCCCATTTGAAATAACTACAACGTTTAAGGTTACTTTTATTTTGAATATTGACTTAAGAACTTTAGACACTTTTCAGGGTTGCCAAGTATAACTTTTTTCACTAGTCCTAAGGCTTACATAAGTATTTGTCAATACAACTTTTGAGCGATCCTAATTTTCAAGGTAAATCATTAAAACATCATTTTGTTGTGTTTTTGGAAACAAATAATTATAATAATTTGTTATACAAAATGTTAACAACACCATAAAATTGTTTTCCCATGTGAAATAACTACAACGTTTAAGGATACTTTCGTTTTGAATATTGACTTAAGAACTCTAGACAGTCCTCTTGTTGAATTCTTTAGGGACCCTTTGGAAAAGAACAATAAAACCTAAAATATATATTATTGTTACTTTTATTAATTTTAGTTAGTCTTTAACTTGTTCCACTTTTTCTAACTTTGAACTTATATCAAAAAAAATCCTTCAATGCTGATTTAAGGAAATTATTTTATTTAGTTTTGATATTTTGCTTATTTGATATTTTACTTAAGAGTATAATAAACAACATTACTCAATAGGTTACATATTTTTATTAAAGACCTGTAAGATTAGGGATATTTTATTTTAAACTTTTACTTGGCAACTCTGGCCAGAATTTTCGCCAGCCTCAGCATACAGAATGCTGGCGATTTAAATTTTTGGCCGCGGCAAGAAACGGCTGCCACTGCAAAGGCCAAAAGCAGAGCCAAACAATCGGCAACAATCAACTACCAATTCAATCTATAACCCGAAAACCGAAAGCCGAAAATATTTATGCATTTTGATGCGGCAAAATGAATGATTTGACTTTGACGAAAAGATGTCAATGCCATGAAAAGAAGTCGCAAAAAGTAAGCCGCGCAGAAAGACAAAAGCTGAAAACCAAAAGGAATGCATTGGGGACAAGGACTGGCTGCTTTTGGTGGATATTAGTGCAAAACGCTTGGATCCTGCCGACAATTTAAATGCGCGGCTGGGGCAGGAGGAGCGACGGAACCTGATCCGGTCCACAGTGGCAACAATAATCAGAACATGGCCTCAGCTCCGCTTCGTTCCTTTGTGGCAAATGTCGTCGCCGCTTGATGAAAGCGTCAGAAATTGATGGATGTGAATGCTGGCTGAATGTTGTGAGGGGTTCTGGGCCCCTGAGCGGGGTTCCGAGCGGTTCTGGCCAGGGACCTCAGCTCCGCGCCGCAACGCAAATCTTTTGGGCTACTGTTGGGAGACTCCGAGCTGTTGTCCCTGGCCCCCATCGGCTTTGCGCCTTTGAAGTCGCTCGTTGCGGTAGCAATTTGTGCTTTAATTTGAGTTTAAAAACTATGCACAACTCGGGCTTTGGCCCATTGTTAAGGCGTAGCGAAAATTGACTGACGGACCGGGTCTATGTGGATGTCGTTAGGGGAGCGACAGGGTCTAAGTGCATTGGCAGCCAGATTTGATTAAATTGTAAAAATGTCTCTCGGGGAAATGGAAATGGGTGGAGTACCATGCAAAATGATGGTACATTTATCTTATTTTTTTGTAATTGTGAAAAGGTTCTATTAAACTATATAATAATATATAATAATAGCGCATAGCTTTGTAATTTTAATACAAACATTTTATTAATTTCCATACCAACTTTTAAGGCCACAAAAATGGATACGCTCATAAGGACTGGCATTTTATTTTCCATCTGCATGTTCAGTGGGTAAGGAACACAAAAACAAAACACCATAAAAATGCCGAACACAGAGCAAAGACATTTAAATTTGCTGTAATAAATTGTGCGATCTACAAGCGGCCATCGAAAATAACAACTGCAACCACAAAGCGTAACCGACCATCGACATCTGAAGTGCGACAGGGATCGAGAGACATTGCGGCAGAAATGATTGCAGTTCATAAGACCGACTGCCTCCTGAATATATGCGTGTAATGGCTTCCTTAAGGCCAAAACCAAAACCAAAGTCGGCCAAAGGGGGGAAAGCGGAAGGGGTCCCATCTTCAGCATGATCAAAAATCATACGGCCGACAGTGGAAGTCAAGAAAGGCAAAAGCCGCTCTCCGATGGCCAACATCATGATGATGATGATGAGGTTGTCAACGTGGCCATAACCGGGGATCATCGCGAGTCCCAAACAGAATTATCGGACAGTGTCAAGAGTGGAGTTTCGCTTTTTCGCAAGACATTGGATTAATAAATAAGTATTGCTTGATATAGGATGTGCGAGAAAATTGGGATTGATGGTAATTAACAACTTGAGCATTAGGAATCAAAGCAATATGAATGGTCCAAATTCTAAAACAGAGTTTGTTTTTTATATTTCTAATATTATTTCTAAAAAATACATTGTTTATTAGTAGTCCAGGCTTCTAAATGAACTATAACAAAATATTTCTTTATCTTTAATAAATGGTTACATTGTTTACTTCTCTTACCATTCTAAAAATTATTAGGTGCCTAGCTTGACGCTTCTCAGAACTTCTGAAGTGTAAAAAGTGTTACCTTTATTTGGCAAGTGGCTAATACCAATTAGACAGCAGCAACTTAATCCGTCGCCTTATTGCTTCGAATTCCATCTGCCATAATAATTTCGCGGAAGGCAACTACACCCTTCAAACCATCTTTGAGTATGGGGTTTAAATATAAGTATAACTCGCAAGACCTGAGCTGCCTCGCAAATTGTTTTGTCACTCGAAGAAGTTAGCTTTTTCTTAGACTATCATTAAAATGATGAAATGCTTTGGCTTACACTTAGGCATAGCCAAGTAGGACCAGGAGTTGTTGCGATAAAGGCGAGCGGAGGTGCCTGGGACAAACAAAGTAATCCAATAATTTTTAATTAAAACTCAACACTCGGGGCAAACAATTTTTTCCAGATAAACTGTCATTATGCGCCGTCAATTAATTTTTACCCCTCCCTCCGTTTAATGATCATCATCAAGCAGGCGGAGTAGCAGCAACAAAAACAATGAGGGAGCGCGGCAAGAACAACAATAAGAACAAGTTGACGACGACACTAAATGAATATTGATAAATGGGGCGGTGCTCCAGAAAAGTGGGCGTCGGTGTGTGAAGTCAAAAAAAGAAAACGGGAAGAAACGAGAAGTATAGAAGTTGGCAAGTGGAAACCAATTGCAAGTTAGACAACTTCACTTGCCGTTGGCTTAAAGGTTTGCTTTGACAATTAATAATTTTCTTGGCCATGGGAAGCAGATATTCTCATTGGATGTTCTTTGTTAAAAGTTCTGAATGAAGATCAATTAGAGATCCCCTACAAAATGTATCCTGACTTAGTATATCAGTTGGCATGGACTAAGGTAACTGAACTACTACTTTTGATATGTTAACAAATGTTTTTATTAATAAATAAATCGTGGTATTATTTCCATAAAAAAGTTAAGATTTTTAAGAACGTTACTGATCCCATTTCCAAATCGATCTTCACTCACCGCACCACATGGTCACACTCCAGATCCCCCCGCATTAAAACCTTTCAACACGCGCCAAATGTCATAATAAATTTTAACGAACAAAGCGAAGGGATACCGATAGTAGTATAACCAGGAGAAATACGTAATCGAGGGGCCTGAAACACCCTCGCACGCGGTTCCCTCCTTCGCTCCCTTGTGGATCTCTCGCGGGAATGACAAAGCACTTTCGATGGATGTTACACAATAAACAATAAAGGCAATCGCGATAAGGATCGGCCGAGTCAAGGTTAATGCCACGCCACTCGAGAAATTAAGGGCAGCCTAAACGGAGCGTTTAGTCGGGATCGGCATTTAGGGAGTGGGAGTACGGGTCCGACTCCGAGTAGGTAACAAAAGGACCTCTGGGTAGGGTTATTATAGCATGGCAATGGTATAGGGGCTGGGAAGCGTGCCAAAAGTGCGTTGGTCAAACAGGATGCATTGTGTCCGCGAAATGGGGGATGATATCCGGACATCGGCGGATTGAAAGATGACCACAGAGTTCGGATGATCGGGTCCAGACATCGAGTGTTAGTTGGACGCCTACACAAAGTTGGGCAGTTGGTTTGAACGGAATTTTTCCCCAGAATGCGAGACAAAACGCATCATAAATCACTGGCATAGAATACATAGATACACACTGCCATCAGTATTTGCACCTGGAAGCGTTTTGTGGGCGACCCAGACACTGCAGGGCAGGTCATAGTTCATCCGTTGGACCGATCCTACAGCAGTTCAACTAAATTACTCAACAGTCTCCCCTTCGAATGCTGCTGTTCTTTGATTTGCTCGCTCTTCTTGCACGCTCCATATGACAATGGCTTTTTGTCTCGTGCTGAATGAAACAATTTCGAAAAATTGTAAATAGACTTGATGACTTTATTTAATTTTTATTGCATTCAGCCAGCGCATTTCGAACGGCCTTTGTTCAATTTCGAGTATTGTCCGGTGAGAATGGTTAAACAAAATCTTCAGATTGTGGTAGCTGCTCGAACGCCTGCAATTTTGAAGGGCCAAAAGGGATACTCCATCTGATGATTTCATTGTGAGGCCGTAGCCATTTTCCATGGTGGTAAACTCCAAAGATATACCTTAATAACAATATTTAACTATTGTTTTTAGAAACTATTTATGAACTGCAAGAAGTGGTTCAAAGAAGTCGGGTATAAACAATTAACTAATTAAAAACACTATTTTTAACACCAAAAATATTTATAAGACTTTATGTTAAGTACGTTATTTACCTAGAAATGTATAATTCTTGGGTATGTTTTAACTTAAGGTTAAATATTTAATCCATCTCCAAAAAAAATCCTAAAATTTTAATTTTTGATCTGTAGGTTTTTTTTGTAAATCTTTTATGAGTTATCAAAGTTGCTGTAATTTATTGATCACAAGTTCTATCCATTGAATTTAATCTCACGATTGTGAGGTACAGGAAATAGAAATGCAGAAGATCCCCAAATAAAAGCGTTACTTCCTCAGTCGTTGGGAAATTTAAAAGCGCTTCGAACGCCGGCCGCACTTGACAATTAAAAACGCAAATTTTTTGCCATTGTCTTAATTTAAATAAATTAAATTTTATGACACTTGCAGTTGCAAGTGCAGTTGCAGCTTTAATTGGCTTCATGTCGACCGACACGAGATGAGAACGATCCCCCCGCTCTAAATAAGTAATCAAGTGGGGTTCTGTGAGAGAATCCCCTGATCGGACTCGGTTGACAGGCAAAACACCCACCAAAGGCAATTTGCATGGTACCCCGCGGTACAAGAAAATACAATTAACATCGGGTTTAATGTGCATTTAATGAGAAATAAAAATGCTGTCCATGCGGATTGCGTGCGAGATCTCTTTCTGCGCTCTTCATCGCCGTAAGATTGTAGATTGTAGATTTTAGCCTGATTTTATGTCTTTGCATGGCCGTTGTCTATATGAAACGTACGTGAATCTGGGCAGAAAATGATATTTACTAATTAGTTATATGTATTATAATTTTCCACCAACCCACTGACCATGGCCAAACGTTCCTTTCTTTGTGTGTCTCTGTTGATTATCGCAATCATAAAATGTATATTTGTGCGCTTTGATGATGTTTCCTATTAACGCGATCCGCTGGGGCCCAGGGGATTGGCTATTACATTGTTATTTAATAAGATTTTGATCGTTCTTGGCATAATGCACCGGACCAATTTGTAGCTGCACAGTGGTTACGGATATAGGTAATGAAAAGTATCGGCACTTTAAAAATTGCTGTTTAAAAAATTTAAATATAATATAACACTATTTACGTATTCATTTTACCTGATAATATTTTTAAGTCTTATTATCCTTAACCATATTTTCCTTTGCAAACAAATATTATATATTCAAAAAAGTTGTTAAATGAAACTGTATACATTCTACTTTATCCGGTTCTCTATTAGAGAATTTCTATTATATTCACCATACCCAGCATTACAAAGTGAATTACGAATTCTTCACCCTTCGACCCACTGTTTAGATATGAAGAATTACCTCGAAGAGGCATGAACACCGAGCTGCATTGTATTTCTGCAACCTGTAATGGAGGAGGTGTTGCGGCAACATGATCCTCTTCTCTTCCAGCCGATATTAACATACCCAGCCAAGAGAGTCGAATGGGGAGTGGGGAGGTGGATCTCCATTTCTGTACCGGATCCCGGTTCCCTGGCCAGTCACAAGCTGGGCAGCAGAGACACTCCATGGCCACGAGCTTTAATGAGTCTCGGGCCGTAAATTAAATTCAAAAATAATATGGACCGTGATGGGCTGTGGGCCCCACCCCCCTCCCGCCCACTTGACCGCCCACTCCGACCGGTGCAATTGCATGATCGCATGCAAAGTGCCGGGAAGTTAACCATTTGCCCCCGGAAAGGAAGGAAGGGGACGGCGCCACTTTTGCGCTTCGCAACCCACAGACACTTCGTTATAAAACAATTTAATTTCCAAAGGAACAAACAAAGAAAATACATTACAAGTACAAAAAAAAAAATACCAGAAGCCGAATCGCGCAAAAAGGCGAGCAAAATATTTATAAAACTAATTTTTAATTAATGACCAGCAGGAACGGGAAGTGGTTAACTTGCATGCTCGACCTTTTCATATAATTTACAAATTGGCTCCCTTTTGCACTGGCCGAATGCTAATAGGGCTTCTTTGTTTCTTTTTTTGTCGAAGGCAAATTAAAGTTGCATAATTTGTTATTGGAGAACACCTGCTCGCGGTTATTGGGTTCTGGCTTTTCGGCATTCGATTGTGGTCTGCACTTGCATTCATTAAGTACACGCAAATGTAATAATTCCAAGTTCTTTGTATGATTTTAAGGTCAATACTAGTGTGTTGGCTATTGATTTAGCCAGGGTGGGATGGATGTGGCAATGCGGTTGTGACTCAGACATCAAATGGAATGCTGTTTAATTCTTATTTATTCAGCACTTTACTTAAATAATAATTTGTTGCATGACACAGTTCTATTTTAAACTTAGATATAACCTAATATGTAGACTGTAAGATATTGCTGGAAAAAAAATGTTCTCATAAAAATTATAAAAAAAACTAAAAGCATTTATATTCAAGAAACTTTATTGCACGGCATATAGAAATTATTGTTAGTACTAGCTAAATACATGAGTAATAAGTCGTTAAAGTAGTTCAATAACCATCCAGATCTGAGTTTGGTCCCCCGTAGCTTTCTGCATATATCGAACCCTGAATGAATCATATTAATTTTTTAGCTCGTTTAATGGCATTCCCCACCTACCACTCACAATTCCAAGTATTGGCCTTCTTTAAAAAAAATAAAACAGAGTGTGTCTATATATGCAGCAATGAAATAAAATGTCTAACTAAAAGTATGTGGCAGAGGCAAGTTCCACAATGCATATTCATGGGCTCCGTGCCTCGCCGGCCTCCCCCTTTTCCCATTTTCCGGGCTGGAAATGCCAACTGTGTGCTGAACTGATAAATTAAGCAATTCCAACTAAAATGCAATGCATTGCAAATTTTCCTCTTTATTTTTTTGTAGTCGCAGCTCGCGACTAGAAAGTTGGAGAGCAAATAAAAAAGAGTCTGATGAAATTTATGCCTCATTCAGGTTAGTTTTGATGTCTTTGATGCCACTGCATGACAAGAAGACAGTCCCGCAAGAAGAGCAGCAGGTGTTAAGCCGTCATATCGGAGATTTAAATGGAATAATGGAGGAGTGGTTTCTATACGACCCATCACCTTAAAGCCATATTTCCGCAACATCTCGAGCAGGTAATTAAATGTGCTTTAATTTGTATAATTCCGTTGATTTAAGCATGTAGAACTTAGGCCCCAGACTTAGGTCCCGAATGAATATTCAAAATTTCGCGCAGCTTAGAAAGTTTCCTGGGAAATGCCAATTGGGGGTCTCTAACTCAGTCCCAGTTTTAGATACCCTCGAGGGGCCAAAAAGATTTATCGCAATTCATCTACAATGTTAGCTGCTCGCGCTAATGGGGTTTACGAGCTCCAATTTCCTATATGCAAATTAACGCTCCTCAAGAAGTTTCATTTGGGAGAAAATGGCTGGGCTGAGCCGCGGAATTCCTGTGAAATGGTCGTCGCTTGTATCGTAATTACCAGCAATTTTCCATGAATTTATTAAAATTAAGGGCAAAGCAGACAAAAGCCAGGCTTAAGTGCCCAGGGCTAAAACATCGCGTACATCCCAACCCCATCCCACCCTATTCAAGGCCCAGCACAAACACCAAAGACCAAGCCCAAC
This sequence comes from Drosophila subpulchrella, assembly GCF_014743375.2. Lineage (NCBI taxonomy): Eukaryota > Metazoa > Arthropoda > Insecta > Diptera > Drosophilidae > Drosophila > Drosophila subpulchrella. The sequence continues at coordinate 2,273,972 of NC_050610.1, forward strand.
GCTACCCATTCCGTTTGATTCCATCTGACTACAAACAAACAGACCATAAATAGTATAAATTTCCACATGACACGCGATGATTATGCGCTTTCCATGCAAACAAGTGTCTGCGGAAGAGCGGCGGTACGAAAGTACCAGGGAGGTCGATGGGAGGGCATCTGCATCTGCTTTCAACATCATTTGCGTATATGTCGAGCTTCTGCCCTGCTAATGAGTACAGTGGGCCCTAGCATGCAAGGAAAGTGCATCTAACGATGGGGGCATCAACAAATAGTTCTCATACAAATTTGTTTTATTATCCCTAACTATCAATTATACAGTAATGTTACTTTGGTCAGATATAATATTTTTTACGATGGAATAAAATCAGATTATTTCATATCAAACTACACAAAAAAAAAACTTTTTGGTAAACTGACAGTTAAATTGGCCCAACTACCGAATATTCAGTTTGACCAACAAAATAGTTACTCTCACAACAACCAAATACACAAAGCATACCATTTTATGGTTATCTTACTTTCAAATAGTAATCCAAGCAAAAATAAAATATACTTTACTATTTTCAATAGTTTGTTTTTGTTTTGTTTTCAGGAGAACAAATTTTATTTATTTTCTTACCATACTTATGCGTACAAATAAATAATTTGGAAAAAGAAGAAAGAAGAAGAAAAACCTTGTATGACATATTTAAGAATTTTGAATTTCCATTGTGACCTTTTGATCTAGGGAATCACCAATGTAATACCTAGGGTATAGTTATATTTCTTCTCTTATTTCTTTTATTTTATGACTTCCCCAAATGTAATGTAAGAAAGTGTTGAGTACTATTCCATTTCTTATGTCGGATTTCCCCTGTACTTTCGACTTGCCAACTCACAGAGATAGTAAACAATTTTTAATTGCTCAAAGCTGGAGCGACAATGACAGCAATCGTCGTTCCTCCAAATCGCAGTGAATTCATTTTGTTTTGTCGGCTTCCCATTGATAGTGTGGGTACTTGAAGTGACCCGGGCTAGCCCCCTCGAAACCCCGAGGAACCTCGTTTCGTGTGGCTCATCTGCATGTTGATATCTTGGTCATGAGATCGAATCGGTCCAGTTGCCGTACTGCGGGTGTCTGGTTCTTATTAGCTCTGCACGCGTTCCCTCCCAGTTGAATTCCATGAATTAATTTCAGTTTTGCATGTTGTTATTTATTAAAATTTCAGATCGCCTTTTGCCCGTCTCAGACATTTGCGATTCTTCGCGATGCCCTTTCATATGCGCCGCTGAGCTAATTTCAGATACAAATTCCTTCCCTTGTGATTGATATCTTTGAGATATTTCTGTTTTTTGTGGAACGGAAAAATAAATACGCAGTCAAATAAATGCAGACCTGAAACTTAGAAAAGTGGCTTCCGCCAATAAAAGATTTAAGTTATTGTTTTGTATGATAATTATTTTTATTTCATTGTGAGTTTTTCTTTTTGCTTTTTTAGTTATACATTTAAAAATTCTAGTGTTTTCATGCTTTACAATTGTAAATGTTTTCTTGTTTCATTTTCATAAATTCAATTGGTTTTTACACATAAATACGTTGGATTTAAATTAATGTGTTTTGTGTTAGTTTACTTGCCCATAACATACAAAGTACAGCTACTTTATGTTTACATTGTTTTCCTTTGTTTTCTTTTTGTTTTAATTAAAATTAAAATCATTCAAATTGATTATCACAGTATTCACGCGAAAAATAAATATGCCTTAAAACTAGTCTACTGTTTTGATGTGGATAGTGTTTAACTTTATAATAATTCGCTAGGAATTCTTTATGATGACTTTAAAAATTGTGCAGAGACTGTACTTAAATATTAGTAATACACAAATGTCACATAAACTCATAAGGAAATGGAATTTATTTGCTCCTCGGAGCAAGAAATATCATTTCCTTATGATCATAAAATGTTGGTGATCAAGCGAACTTCGTTGTGAAATGTTAACGAGTTCACTTGAACAGCAATATTTTGGATAGACTTTTCAATAGAGTTCCATTAAAATAAATACCATTAATAGTTAACATAAGCAAACCCCATTTTGTGTAGGAGTCGATACCTATCCGTAGTACAGAATTATGCTAGTATTTGATGTGTTTGCGTTTGCGACTTTGAACCTGCAAGATAATAAGCAAAGGAAGAGATAGCATTAGTTAAGTTATAACAATAATTATGAAAGAACTAGTTTTAAACTCAAACCAGCTTTAAAGTAAGATTTTTGTAAATCATTTTTTGACTAATAACACAACTTTTACTAATTTTGATTAATTTTAAAATGAATATTAACCAGAAGGGGCTAATATTGATTAAAATATAAAATGAATATTATTATTTTAAAACAAATACACACCTGCTGTTGCTAAGCTTCCTTAGATTTCTCCCGCACATTGCACTGTCTTTGTCCCCGAATGTGACCTCCCTTAGGCCCAATTCCGCTCCCGATCCGTGACCCTTGACCTGACCCCTTAGTGCATCATATAGGAGGACTCGTCGTCATCGGCGCCCGTGGGACTGTCCAGCGAGGGGTTGATGCGCTTCTCCTTCTGCCGGCGGTTGCAGAACCACACGCGCACCACCTCCTTCTCCATGCCCAGGCGGTCGGCCAGCTGGGTGATCTCCTCGGAAGTGGGTTTCTGGTTGGCCAGGAAGGCCTTCTCCAGGGCCCCGCGAATGGTGGTCTCGATCGAGGTGCGCTTCTTGCGGCGGCGACCAATGATCTCGGGGGTGCTCACGGTGGCCTGCAGGGCCGCAGGATCGAAGACTCCTCCGGTGGCCTGAATGGTGCGATCGGCGTCGTCCAGCCACTTCTGCAGCAGCGGCTTCAGCTTGCACATGTTCTTGAAGCTCAGGTTCAAGGCCTCGAACCGCGAAATGGTGGTCTGCGAGAAGTCGTTGCCGTAGAGCTTGCCCATGGCCAGGCCCACGTCTCCCTGGGTGAAGCCCAGCTTTATCCGCCGCTGCTTGAATGTCTTGGCGAACTGCTCCAGCTCCTCCAGGTCGGTGGTCTCCTCCGGCGAGGGCTCACCCGCTGCCCGGGCGGCCGCTGCACTGGCCACCGTCTTGGGCTGCGGGGTGGTGGTGCCCGGGGTCATCTGGGTGCCGCTGGTGGGCGTACTGGGGGTCAGCATGCCACTCAGCTTCAGACTGGCCGCCGAGTTGGGCGGAGTGATCTGCAGGGGGTGGTGGTGGTGGTGGTGCTGGTGGTGCAGCTGCTGGGGTGAGCTGGCCGGACTGCGTATAGCAATGGGACTCCTTGTGGAGTGCGGTGTGGAGCTGCGCGGCTGCTGCTGCGCGGTCATCTTGTGGTTCAGCTGCAGTGGCTCCTCCTGCTGCCTCTGTTGCTGCTTTTGCAGGGCCTGCAACTGTTGGGTGGCCTGGGCCAAGGCCTGCAGTTGGCTCTGCATTAGGAACTGAGCAGCTGCCACCTGGGCGGTCAGGGCCGGATCATCCTGGGCCAGTCCCAGGGAGCCACTCCTCAGCAGCTCCATGTAGCTGTTGAACTGCTGCGTCAAGGCCACCTGACGCTGCTGAAGCAACTGCTGGAACTGGGCAAAGTCCTGCGGCGACAGGGAGCCGGTCAGCAGAGGATTGTTCATTCCCAGGCCGGCTGCAGCTAGCTGAGCCTGTGGCGAGGACATTCCCGGCAGGGCCAGCAGGGGCGAGATGCCACTCCCCATCGAAGAGGCCACGGCGGCGGCTGCTGCGGCTGCTGCTGCCATGGAGTTGGGTGTGCTGGACCCACCCGAGGGCCCCAGAACCGGGGAGATCATGGGCGCCACCGGCGAGGGCACGGAAATCACCGGAGCAGGCGAGGCATTGGCCGACTTCACCGAGTTCGCCGGCGACTGAGTGCTGTGGCGACTGTTGTCGCTGGTCAAGTTCAGGGCCCCGCCATTGGCATCCTCGTAGTCCTCCTCCTGCTTAAACTGGTGGTGGTTTAGGTGGTGCGGATTGTGGTGGTGGTGGGCCGGGTGGGGCTGCAGCGACATCAGCTGGCGTTTGGCCTGCTGGTGGGTCAAGGACAAGGCGGGACTCAGGGGAGATCGACAGCGATCGCTCGAGGTGCCAACACTCGAGTTATTGTCATCGCAATCGGAAGCTGTAAAATAGAGAGGAGTTTATGGGTTAGGAAAGTGAAATAGATGGCAAACGAAATACAATATAGATAAAATACATCAACAACTTCTCCCGGGAAACCCACAACTCTTTTCCAATCAAGAAAGAGGCGTAACCAACTGGCAAAATACCATGGAAAATGTATTTTCCCATCCTCTCATGCCATGCAAAATGAGTCACCACACGGGCACCTCAAGCCTCCTGACCATTTCCCATTCGAATGTCCTTTTGCATAAATTTAGCATAGGCCACACGAGCGTTTTGTATAATTTTCGTTCAATTTCATAGTCCGTTGGCTTTCGGTTTCGAGTGAAAGCCTTTCACGTGACCACCCACCCATCGCAGTGGTTATATTATGCGAAAACGTCTTCAGCTCCTTTCACCCCCTTCGAGCCCGGTCCATAGTTTACATAGTTCCACCTTGACATCAAATGGAATTCTCATGTTTTCTTTTCATTTCGGCTGACGCTTTTAGCTGCTTTTAAGTGGCATTTTAGCATTTCAAATGCCTGGCCAAGCGATTTGTATAAATTTGCTATTTGTATGCATTTTATTTACCCAGCAAAGGGGAAGGGGAGGGTATCGGCAGAGGCCAATTGATTTGCAATAATATTTAAATACAAGACGAGTTCATTTTTGAGCTAAGACTGCAAACTAGAAGCCCTGACTTCCTCCCTCATAAATGGCAATCAAAGGAGCTAAACCCTTTGAAGTGGCCCCAGGTCTGTACACTCCGAAACTCGCATCCCCACATCCTCACATTCCCAAACCCGAACCCATTCCTATTCCCATTCCCATTCCCCCAACCAATTTCCACATCCTGTCCACTGCAGGCAATTTTTGCATATGTTTGCCTGGGCTACTTTATGACTTGTGCTCGCCTCCTGATGCCTGGTGCCCCATGCCCGAATCCCCAATCCCCATTCCAATCCCCTTTCTCCGATCCGTTGGTGGCTGGATGTACGTGAATTTGATGACTTATTCGCCCAAGTGGGCGACCCACCGACCACATGGTCATCCTTTTTACATATGCGACCGAACCCTGGCCAGGAACGATTTTTTTCTCTGCTCCTCGGACGGGCTACGTGCGTCCATTTGGTATTCAGATGATGTGCAAATTCGATTTGTATGTGTTGTGTGAATGGCTATCGACAAAGGCGGAGAAGGATTCCTTTTTGAAGGGGTTCTAAGAAATCTAGGGTAATTCAGGTTGCCAGCATGGGAAACCCTTCTATGTAGCCATCAAATATTTAACAGGGAGATACATTAAAAAATATATTGGATAGTACTTTTTATAGAGATATTTTGAATAATAATAATTATATTTTAAGGATCAAGAAGAATATATTATGCAATGTCTATTTATTTGTAAGGAGTCTATGTAATAAAAGTAGAGATAAAATCAAACTTGATCATTCAGAACCCCTTTTATGCACGCTCCTGTTCCATTTAGCACAACCAATAAAAAAAAAGCCAAATGGTCAGTTTGACTGCACATTGAGCTACCCCAAAAGCGCTCCCACATACGACTGGCATAACGGAATAATTTTTGCATAAAATATATGTAAATATATATGTTCATGTTCGTGAAAGAAATCACAGCAACTGTGTCCAGTCCCGCACACAGCCGCAGTCGAGCAGACTGCCTCCCTCACACATATTCGGATTCAAATCAAGCGAAATGCTGTCAATAATGTGGTAAAAAAAATAAAAAGGGGGCCAGAAAAGGTTGAAGTTGGTTTTTGTTCGGACCGTGACTAACGAAGTCCATGAAATTTGAAAAGTGTGAATTGCAAATTGAACGCAGCCTTCTCCGAGGAACGAGTTATGAATAATAATCGAAGGCTTTATGAATCTATCAAAAATTTATAGAGCACCCAAGGACCGCCATTCACAATGGTTTCCCTCGCTCCTCGGTTTAGGGAACAATTAGGGGGAATTGACAGACCCAATTGTCACCTCAGAAACTACTTAAGAAGCTGTTAAGTCGAAACACCCATTTAATAAGACATCAAAATCAACTTAAAGACGCCCATCGCCCCTTTTTATTCTCGGTTAAATCACAGCCGAAGGGGTTGTGACAAAAGTTTTGACAGGCCATTGTGCGAGGGGATATCCTCCCTAGGAAAACAGTCCAACCCTAACCCGAACCAGATATATATACCCTATATATCCAGGGCCTAGCGCGTGGCTGTCGCAGGCAAGGGTTGATATTTTGATATTCCCTCCGGTTTATTGTCTTTTTGTCGAACCGAAAACATGCGAGTGATTTAGTGAAACCGAGAACGCCTGATGTAGCTGCCCCAAGCAGATGTTCCAGACCAGAAGTATCTACATATGCATATACCATCTCCCTATGAAGTGGACAAATCTCGTAAATCGTTTTCGGACAACAGCTGATGCTCTGAAATGGGGATTATACAAAAACACACTTACCATTCGATTGAAGTGGCGACGGCGAACGCGACAGGCGACTGATATCTGGAAAGAAAAGGGAAAACAAGAATTTTAGACTGGCTAAATTGAGACCACTTAAAGCTGAAAGTAAAATAACACACGTCGCGAGCATAAAACGGAAAATACAACATTTTCCTAGAAGCAAGCACCCAAGTTTACGATACACAAAATCGATATCGATATACATTCTAGCCAGGACTGACCAAATGGCCGGTCCAGACATCGACACCGTTGCCTATAAAAGGATATTTTTATGGACCTTCCTCGAGGGGCAGTCGAAATGGAGCTGAAGTGGGGTTCAAGGAACACCTGGTCCGTGTACGATTTGAATTTCCGAGTTGCGAACGGACAGCATTTGTTGTGCTGGCTGCATTTTTATGTCTGGAGAAATTGAATTTTGTTTGGTCTCGCTGGCTAATTTACGAGTGCAGCGGTGACCTCTCTAGAATGCATTAGAAATTGAGTGCCCTTTATACTTGGCTATTGTATGACACTTGGGGAAAAGTCAAGGTTTCTATTAGCAGATTAAAATTCTTTAGTATTGAATTACTATATAATATTATTTGGGGTCTGCGCAATAGTTGATATTGATTATATCTTTCTGATTACGTATGGTATTGGTTATACTGCTATTATGTTGTATTATTGTAAACCATGCGAGGATCCACCGGGGCATATGGGGCATAGATTCGGGTTAAAAAGTATATGTTTAAACTCAACAAATTTTTTTTACATCCCCCCCTCACATCCAAATTCTGTATCCGCCCCTGTTGTAATCTATTCTAATATTTTAAATTACTAACTTATGATCCCATTAATAAAACCGCCTAAAAATTCGGTTTGGTTCTTTTCTAGATCAGATCGCAGATCTAGAGACCTCCTTTCGAATTCTCTACCTAGGACCCAGTGAATCAGTTTATCTGAAATGGATTTCTTCCCTTTCGCCACCACGATCTTCCCTCACTTCTGGCACACTTCTGTCGCCTCTTTTGGCCACGCCTTGGCCCGCTAATTAAGCGGCACAACTGCTGCCAGTTCAAGTGGTGTATGTGGCATATGTGCCGATCCAGAATGTATATCGGTTCGGGTTAGGTAAATGAAAATTTTACAAAAACCCGGCGTTAAAATGCCACATAAATTATGTAACTCGGAGGTGGAGAGCCCGGGAAATTCAACACCCTCGCGCGTGTCCAGCACGAGTGAAATGAGCAGCAGTTGAATGGTTTTTGAGAATTTACAGTTTTTGGCAGAGAAATTGCGAAAACCGCAGGACACAGGCCACCCCCAAGAAGAGGCGGCTGGGAAATAAATAAAATTTTAGAGAATCGCCCAGCGGGGGTGGCGGTTTATGTTTATATCGATGGCGATGGTGATGGTCGAAGGGGGATACGAGTCGGTTTCATTGGGCTGTGTGGCGCGCACAATTAGTCAATGACCTCGACAGTTGGCTGGCTGGGGGTGGCTAAAACCAACACACAGGCAGTCCGCCAACCGACCATCTATGCTATATGGTCATCACGTGCGCAGACCGAGACTGACTATCGATTGAGTCGTCGTCGTTGGCGGCGGCGGAAGCTGCGTGTCTTGAACTCTTGACCCCTCCACTTCGGCGGGCCTGGGTTGCTGGAACCCCCGAAAAGTAGCCGAAAAAATAACATAAATAAATAAAATAAAATATAATAGAACGAGGGGAAAGCAAACATAATGTGCGTGCTCTTTGGCCTCCTGTCCTCGCCTGCATATTCGTAGCAAAACAAAACTAGCAAAATCACAAAGAGAGAAAGCTTCAAGTGCGGCGAAATGAAAGCTTGATTAGAGGACTCGAGAGAGTGCCAAAACAATTAAGGAGAGCCTTTTGTTCGCAGGACCAGTGTCCTTAGGATTTTTCTAGCTATAAGTCGTACAACATGTTTATATATCTATTACATTGTAAATACAACTTAAAAGGCCTTCTGATAAATTTAAGGATAGCCTCTTGTACGCTGGACCAGTGTCCTTAGGATTTATCTTACCATAAGCCGTACAAAGTGTTTAAATATCCTTTACATTGTAAATAAAACTTTGCCCGCTTTCTGATAACTTTATAAACCAACAATTGTGGTCTTAGAATATCAATATAAATGCTAATTAAATATTCAACTAGCCTTTGTAATCTTTTTTTTTAAACAATTCAACTGGGTTTTAAGTTCCGATTCCCTTCCAAAGTCATCAACATTTGTTTATCACTTAGCCTGCATTACAAAACAATATTCGCTGCATTTTCGAACGATTTCCGCCTGCTAATTGTAAATCTTAATCGATACTTCATTTATTTCCCTAGGGTTCCAAGAAATACCCATAAAAAGTTGAGCCAGCGGACACACGCCCTCTTTCTTGATCGTCTTTTATAGTGGAGATAGGTGATAAGGTGATATTGTAGAGCAACAACAAACAAAAAGGAAAAAGACTGCATGAGCTCATGGACAATGACTAAAAATAATGTTATTATTCAAGTTGGACATTGTCGTCAATTGCCGAGGCCGTAATCGGGCAAATATATTAATTTAAAACTGATTGGCGAACCAGTATTTTCTGTGGGCTTCGATTAATTTATTAAAATCACCCAAGTATGACGATACTTGTTTACTTTGAGAGGTGGACTTCTTGGAATCTTTGGGGATTGTGCAGGTGTGCAAAACGTTACTTCGATTTTGGTTTGGGCGATAAGCGGTCGCGATAAGCAAATCGTAGTGTACAAGGTAAGTAAGCTCGTATAGGTAAACCATGAGACATATATTAGCTATCGTTAGTTCTTTAGATTAGGGGAGCCACTTGCGTCACGTGCTCGAAAAGGGGGAACCGAAGTACTCCTGCACGAAGTAGTCGAAATTTGTATAGCGTAAAAAAATCCCCAGTTTTATCATCGTCCGTCTATTTCATTAAAATGTTCAACAGTCACCTGCCTATCTGGCGACTTGTATGCGTCAGTTTTACATAATCAATCATAACCCATTCCAAAGTACCCGTCTTGAGCCCGTACCACTTGGTGCACCTCAAGTATGGCTCATCGGAATTATTACGCATATTCCGTAAGCCACATTCGACGATTTTTCTTTTTCCTATATTTGTCATCGAATTGCGCTCTTTTATTGCCCCGCATTTGCAGCGCTTCGAAAACGATAATTGATAAGGTAACAAATTAAAAGTATTGTTTACAGCGGCCAAGCGGTTCCATTGAGTGCCCATCGCCACCAGTATCGGAACCCCTTGCCATCGCCGTTCCTATTTACATGGTCATATTTGTGGGCTGGTTGTGCAAGAAATGCGTCTTTAATAAATATTTTTATGGTCCGGCTTTGGTAATACTCATTCGCTAGTTTTGTAGTTCTGTAGCCTGGCACCGCCGGGGTTTTTGAGACCCGTCTTTAAGTGGGTCGCTGGGAGTTAATATTTATGGCGGAGACACCTGTGCCGGTGTTTGTTTTCAATAAGCAGATTGCAGTTTTCTTTGTTCTAGGTGTTGGGCACTGAGTCTTGGGTTTTTAGTATGTGCAGAGCACCTGACTTGGCAGTCATGGTAATTTTCACGAGGTCTGGCTTAGTAATGCAGTGGTGAAAGGCTGACTTTGCACAGGGTTTGGGGAAATCGGAATTGGGTGGTTATTAGATGGGGTTTCATCGGAACACTTGAGGCTTTAATTAAGAAGGTTCTTATCTAGGACATGGATGACATTTTTAATTATAACCGTATCACCTAATTATTCTATTCATCTTAGTTCATCCGATTTCTACTTCGTCGTTTTCTATTTCGTCGCAAAATCTGTCTACTTGATGCTAGAAATGTGTTAAGAGCTTTTAAATATATTAAGTAATTGAATATACTTAGAGGCACAATGGGCATAACAAAATTTATATTACAATTAGAACTGGAAACTAAATGCGTAATATTAAGAATCTATGCTTTCAAGCTATTAAATGCCAAATTATTGGGGAACTAATACAATAGCTTATTGCTTATAAAAGTTTAAAGGACAACAGTGCTCTCAAAAGTCTAGTTGGGTGTAAAATATTATATCAACGTTATTTATAAAATATGACATTTGAAAATGTTTATAAATGTTATTCAAACATGAACCATTGACTCCAAAAAGTGAATTACAAGATTATAAGCTTTAAAAGCGTTATGTGTCACAAAAAGAGTTAAATAAAAACACAAATTAGAAGAAACACTTTTGTTATGGATTGGTTTTCTTTAGCGACATTAACTTACATCGATTCTGCATTATGTGAACGGCGGCCTCGCGGGCGCTGGTCGGTGTGGATTTGAGCAAGTCGCGCTTCAAGGAGTTGTTATTATCCTCGGGACTAGCGGTGTGCCAACGTAGCTCCGACATAACCATTTTCACAACTCAGTGGTGCAGATGCAAATGTTTATATGCGATATGTTCGATGTTCAATGAGCACTCTAATGTCACTTTAGCACTGGTTCAGATCTGATTGTTTGTTATTTTGCTATTTGTTTGTTGTATGTTTTAGTGTGTTTTCTGGAAGCGCCGCTTTCGTGTGGACGCGTTCGTGTCTCGTGTGAAACTGACAACAGAGAAGCGGTCGCAGCGGCAGGATAGCTCTGCGAACTAACGGATAATCGCTCTAGGCCCGAATGTTTGGGTTCCGTTCTGATGATGATGATATGATGATGATATTGGCTCGGTCTCTGTCTCCGTGTGCTCTCTCTTTCTCGCTCTCTCTGCGAGCGCTCTTCCTCTCCCTCTCCCTGTCTATCTCACTCTCTTTGCCGGCGTTTGGGATTTTGAGTTGGAAACTGCTGTGTTTGTTGCACCCCTAAAAAAGCGCTAAGGGTTGATTTGTCCTTTTTTTAACCCACACACACGCACACACATATATAAACACGGGGGTAAAAAACCGACTGGGGAAATGGTGGCGTATACGTGATAAAAAATGCGATACAGCGCTCCACACGTTTAACTGGTTCCACTTTTGCGAGTCGACTGCAGTTGAATTGGAACTTGGGGCAAAAGGCAGAATCGCAGGCAGAGGAGAGAGAGATAGAGAGAGCGAGCCCCAAATAAAGCTCTTCATCGCACTCGCTCTCTCCCTCTCTCTCTCTGTCTCTCTCGCTGGCATTAGAAATGCGTTCCACACCCACACACATTCAGAATCCAATTGGAGTGGAGAGGAGAAGTTCTTGGGCTCTCTCGAATGCGAGTGAATTGTAAACTAACACACACATTTTATGCGCTTTAAAATGTAGTGTGAGCGTGTGTGAGTGGGGGGCTACCTCGTTTGTGGTTCGCTCGTGGGCTCCATTGTTGGGCATGTGTGTGTTTGTGCTGAAGTAGTTGTGTGTGTGAGATGCGTGCGCTTGTTTGAGGCGTGGCTTAAAATTTAAATTTGGCTTTCAAATGGCAATGGATTTTTTATTCGGCCCCCCGCTCTTTGGAGCTGTATGTGTGTATGCATATTATTTTATGATTGGCGAGTCAAAAATGCTGCTGGTGTGTGTGTGCTTGTGAGCTATGTAAAAATATTTTAAAGCTGCGTCGACGTCGACTGCAGCAGAACCCCCTCCCCTTTCCACAAAAAAACTCACTTTATATTTGCAGCATTGTCGTCTTCTGATTTCGCTCTTTGTTCTGGCTCCCGTTTCCTCTCCGCTTTCGCAATTTTATTTGCCATTCATGTATGCACACATGTGCGGAGCCCCTACTCCCAAAAAAGACCCCCATCCACCCACCCACTTCCCCCCGAAAGTTGGCATCTCCTTTTTTGAGCTTGCCCACTTGGCAGCATTTTCTTTTCCCTTGGCTTTCTTTGCGTTTGATTCTCGGTCTTGCCAAATTTTCTCTTTTCCCGTTTTTATTATTTTTTATGATTTGTTTTGGTTCTTGTATTAACTTTAATAGGAAACGACACTTATGGTCAAAAGTATTTTAGAATCGTAATAAAACAAAGTTATAGAATAAATGGAGTTTTAACCCGCACAAATACAAATTTAAGTCATTTAGTTGTTAACCTACAAAATATTTGAACAGCGTGATTAAATAATTTTTGTACAGCACGAAACACAATTTTTTGATTAATTTTTTATAAACAATTAAATAAATAAAAGAAATTAATGGCAATAAAAATATAATAAATGCAGTGCCTTTTCAAAAATTACCGTGACCTGAAAAATCTGACACAAGGGTCAACTTCCTTGAATTTCTTTTTTATGCATATTGAAGACCCAATGTTTTTTATATTCCTAAGAACTGCGACGACAAACAAATTATAATGAAAAAGTCAAATTTTCAAGGCGAGAGTAACAAAATCTTTCCCATATATAAAAAACTAGCCCAACTACCTGACCAATGCAGGGTAGGCATACATTTTTTATGCGTAAATTGCTTTGTTATGGAAAAGAATCATAAAAAATTGTTACAAAGTCATAAAAAGTCAAAAATTACAGACAGGTAAGTCGAGGTCGAGTCATAGGAAGCAGTGACTGGGTCCTGACAAGCGTTTAACGCTTCCATCAATGATAGCCACCTAGGGTTCTGTTCGGCTCGGTATAGTTTTCCTTCAGTCCGAAGGATTTCGCGCTCCTAGCCGTCTTTTTTTTACGACGCAAACTGGCTCGATTTCCACGTAAATCATAAAAAACATTCGATACGTTTGGTGTCTCAGGATACCGAGTCATTCGAGTCAGTTGGGCAGTCAGAAAGTCGGTTTGTCGGCCAGCATCCTGGGTCTACATGTTAATTAGCCCAAGAGGCATTGGTCCACTTCGACTACTGGTCATCCGCTCTCTCACGTTCGCAAAGAGCTGTTAAAAAAAGGATTTCTGGGATGCCCTACAGGGTATTGAGGTGATTTTGGGCAAAACTGAGCTGGAAAAAGCTGTATATCCAATATTTTGCTTTGTTATTTATTTCTTAAAATGCAAATGATTGTAAAAGCCTTTGCTTAATTGTAATCCGTATATAACCCTTTTATTAATATTTAAATGTACCTATCAAATTAAAAAATAATTAACAGATATTTAAAAACTGGGTTATTGTTTCTCAAGACGAACTATTTATTCTTCTGATTTAATAAATTTTTACTTTTTCTCAACGTTTTTAAAGTATTTTCGGTTTAATAGTTAATACATTTAAAAATTTTATCTTACTTGGATTCCATATTGATGCTTCATTTTATGCAGGGTATCATGTGGTCGAGACTGCTTATTTTATTTAGCTGATGTTGACTTGCTGACCGTTTGACTTTTTTATTTGCGTGAACTCGAACTGATGCTATGTGGCCTACTGTGCGTGTCCATAAAAAATATCAAAACTATTTGTCGGCTCGCCCGCTATCTCCCTCTCTGTCCGGCATTCCCGCACTCCCTCACCCTTTCGCACTCACCTCACACTGCGAGGCGTCCTTGCGGCCCATCGTAAAAGAAAATTCGTTGCCGAGAATTACTTAAGTCAATGTAGGCAAAGATCATAAAAAGGCAAAAAGTGCAGAAGAGTTGAGCCTGGCAAACAACATTTTTATTGGGGCAGCCGGAAAATATTAAAAAGAAAATGGAAAGGGAATTTTCCGTACCCATTTGGAGGGTACTTGGTAAATTGTTTGAGAAAATAATGAAAAGTGAAATGTCTAATGAAGTCGTAAAGTGTTTTGGACCAGCAAACATGTTGGCATGTGTTTGTACTTTAGTAAGATCTCCCTTTTTGGGGCTTGTTCTTGTGGGTTTTCTGATTATTAGATTTTAGTGCATTGATTAATGGGAAAAGGAAACTGAACTTGGGGTTACAAGAAGGTTTATATATATTCTAAGGTTACAAGATTTTATGATAATAGTTTACAGCGGAATTGACATTCTAAGGAGTGAATTGTATGTTTTTCCAAATTTTTAAAAAATCCTTTAATACTTGTACAATTTTAGTCATCAGCAATACAAGGAATTTAAGATATACAAACTTTTTAGTAAATTTTTTTTGTTCCGGTATTCTTAGACTTGCCAGTTTTACCATTACAAATCTTTCATGAATTAAAATTCACTTTTACCATCATTTCTGCACACATTTACGAAAGTCATCTGCCCTGGCAGATTATAGTTTGGCACCCTTTCAGGAACTATAAATTTCAGTTGAAAAACTCACCCCCGTTCAGCGAGAGTGTGTGCCTTAATTAAATTTGTCCCTCATTCTAATCAGCAGCTTAGCATCTCCTAAAATCCGCTCACACTTTTGCTAGAAATTATAGGAAATTTGAACTCAAATAACTTGGGGATGGACCAAAGAGGGTAGCACTTCCAAAAATGAGGAGGGAAAAGGAAAAGCTGCAGCAGCCTGTCCTTGGACCAAAAATATTCATGATCCTTGGCATCGCATTCCCCTAAGGTTTTTTACATATCTCCGATGGCAACTTCAATTCAGACTTTGTCTTTGTTTTGGGTAACATGATGAAGCACCGAATCATCGATGTCGAGGATGACATTCAATGACGTTCTTTGATTCTTATTTATGTCCTTACAGAAAATTTCGGTCTGTTTTTTTTTTGGGTAGAAAAGAACAGAAATCAATTGCGTTGTCTGCCTACCTCGATAAGGAAATATTTCTTAAAAAACACACGATAGAGCGAGGCTAAACAATGGAATAGCAAAGAACATGCTACGGTACTTTGCTAGCATTTGACACCCCAAAAAGTAAGGACACACATCGGCAGGACCCTCAGGTAGTGAGTACCGAGTCCTGAGATATGCATATACGAGGCGTTTACCTACCCCAAGTGCATTTTTTCCGCTTTTTTATGCAATTTTTAGCATGAAAATTTGAGTTTCCTTCTGTTTGTCTAGGGGTAGTTAGGAAACTTACTCTGCGTTTCATTTTTTCGGGAGTTTTATAGCGAGTATCCTTAATTGCGTTCTTTCTTTCTTTAATATTTTGAGTATACCTAGATCTCCGATTGTGGTTGTTAACGGTTTTTGATTTATTTTTCGCCTTTTTCTCAAAAAACATACTCTCTTCGTGAATTATTTTTGGGACTTATTTTGCGGAAGTTTCCCACGAGTTTTAAGGTAAAAAAACGGAAATCTTTTTGCATGCCTTCAGCTGTGATTTTAGCAGAGGACAGTTGCCTAATGAAATATTGGTTTGGGTAATTGGAAGGTAGAAGATGCGGGACAGAAAATTTCAAATATCGTTTTTTAGAAAGCGAGGCTTAAGATTTTCTGATCTTATGAAGATTTAATGGACTTTAAGAATAGGCTTAGGATCTATTAAAAGTTATAATTTATAACTTATAAGATTAAGATATTCAGATAAAGCCAGTGTTTATAAAATTTTAACATTTTTGTAACCTCTTTTATTGCGGTTAATAATTTAAAATTTGTGAATGCTAACTAAATAAACAGATAAATATTAATAAAGAAGCTTTTAAGATAATATATTTAAAATAAAATGACTATCTAATGTTTTCAGAACTGAAGTATGAGACTTAATTGTTTAAAAACATAGTTCTTCCCAAAGAAGTGTTTCATTTAATATTATCATATATATATGCACACCTATTCTCCTCTTTTAAGGAAAATCTTCTTAACTTTAATTTTCATCGCATCAGTCCCTTCTCTACTCACCACTTGGGTCCTGCAATTTCAGGCACTGCTCTAAATCTCGCACATCCTTGCTGGCATTGTTCAAGTGGCCATAGAGAGCAACTGCTGCTCCGGTCAGTTCCAGGACCTTATCCTTTTCCTCCTCCCGCTCCTCCCGCTCCTCCTGCTCCTCCACTTTCAATTGCAGAGGCGACGAAGCATTGTTGCTGGCAATCTGAGCTGGGTGCAGCCGTTCGGCTCCTGTATCCTTTGGCTGCTCAACATATTCATCACACGATTGCAACTTCAATTCGAGCGTTAGCTTCTTGTCCTGCATCCTCGTCTCCTCGTCCTGTTCCGAAGGGGGCGACGCGGAGGGGGAGTGGCAGGACACGCGGGCCGAGGAGGCGGGGGAGGACGAGAGGAAGGAGCTGCTGTGATTTGCGCTGACATCGCGCATATTTGTGTCAACAGCAGTCAAAGTTCCATCTTTGTTCTCCCCGGGACTCGTTAGGACGGCTTCATTCGCAGCCCCGGCATGTTGTTGGCTTGGCTCGAATTTAAAGTTGCCAACTGCAAAGGAAAATGCGGAAAATAGATTCTCTAAGATTTTATTTTGCTATCCGCTTGAGTAAGTCAGAAACCCTTGACTAGGACATAGTTTAATAAAAAAGTATGTTGTAGCCTATACTATGATATTTATGTTTATCCCAATTATGAACTGGTTAATTGTAGTGATTTCGTTATAAAACTTAATAATCAATTATAAAACAAGAAAGAACGCTATAGTCGAGTGCCTCGACTATCAGATACCCGTTACTCAGCTAAAGGGACCAAAGGGAAATGGAAATAAGCAAGCAGCAAAGCAAGACTGAAATGCGCCACCTACCGGCGGTAGACAGATTTAAGCGTTATGGGCGTTAGGGTGGGCGTGGAAAATTTTTTTTTGGTCAATCGATAGGTATTGACGAGACCGATACAGTTCAGTTAAAATTTTGTATCTAGCATGAAAATTGTGGGCGCCACAGGCTTGGGCGGTTTGTGGGCGTTAGAGTGGGCGTGGCATACTCGCGTATCAAAATTGCGCTGCGTACAAAGGTTCGGAATCTAAATCTGAAATCCTGATTCTATATCTTTGATAGTTTCCGAGATATCCACGTTCATATTTACGATTTTTTGAAGTTTGGGGGCGGTTTGTGGGCGATAAAGTGGGCGTGGCAAACTTTTTTTAAGTCAATCGATAGGTATTGATGAGAACAA
This sequence comes from Drosophila subpulchrella, assembly GCF_014743375.2. NCBI lineage: Eukaryota > Metazoa > Arthropoda > Insecta > Diptera > Drosophilidae > Drosophila > Drosophila subpulchrella. Next base: position 2,291,401 of record NC_050610.1, read on the forward strand.
TACATTTCAGTTAAAATTTTTATTCTAGCATCAAAACTGTAGGAGCAACAGTTTTGGGCGGTTTGTGGGCGTAAAAGTGGGCGTGGCACTCTACTGAAACAAACTTGCGCTGCGTAAGAAGATCAGGAATCTGCACGCCAAATCTCAATAGCCTAGCTCTCATAGTTTCCAAGATCTCAGCGTTCATCCGGACAGACAGACGGACAGACGGACAGACGGACAGACGGACAGACGGACAGACGGACAGACGGACAGACGGACAGACGGACATGGCTAGATCGACTCGGCTAGTGATCCTGATCAAGAATATATATACTTTATGGGGTCGGAAACGCTTCCTTCTGCCTGTTACATACTTTCCGACGAATCTAGTATACCCTTTTACTCTACGAGTAACGGGTATAAAAAGTTATGTTAAAATTATTAATGTTAATACGTAAGTTCATTAATTGATGATAATGACTTTTTTTTTAAATTTCATTCTTCAAAAAATGCAATATATATATTTGTAAGATTTTAGAAAAACATGCATTCTTATACAAAACATTCTAGTCGTTAATTTTCTAATTTATGATTATGATGTAAGTTATTTCTGTTCTTTAACGATCTCTTACTTAATTTTTTTCATTTGTTAAAAACTTGTGACTCTGCTGATTACAAAATATTTAAAATGATTTACATGATTTAGTCATGTCATGTCATTAAGAAGGAACACCATTTTGTATGCCTATATATTCAAATCACTGCCAGCGAACCAATCACAAGCACAAATCGCTATCTTCGAAAGGGTTGACTTCGGGATTTACATAAGCCTATCGTTATGGAATCACAGCAACCCTTTTTTATGACTCACCCCATTTGAATATGCTTCACCCTCTGGTGGGCCATAAAAAAGGGGTTGATTTACATAAAAAACGGGCGGGCAGTGTCGGGCCTTCATTTTAATATTTCCCCCGGGGTTGATGGCCCAATACGCACACTCCTGGAAATATGCTGATAACGTCATATTTCCCTGGCTTTTGGTGTGGAGAAATGTTGGGAGGGGATACTCCGGAGGGGGGACTCTTAAAAAAGCAACCAACCGGGCACATTTCATTGGCTGAAGAGCCCTCACTCGGCATGGGGCCCAAAAAAGAACGGGGAAATATGAAAAATATTTTCATGGCAAGGCGTTGAAATGTCTCCGGGTAACTGATGCTTGAAATAACGGCAGGACATCGCCATCATGTGTTCACTGAGTCCTGTTCCTGTTGCTGGGTAATTTCTGTGCTCAGGAATGCCACTAAAAAATGAGTCACATGGATGGGTTTCAAGTGTGAAAGTTCTCTGAGGGGAAACAAATTAGAAGGGGAAATCCAAAATGTTTAGGAATGTGTTTTTTTAAATAAGGGAAGATAAACCTAAGAAACCAGATTTAGGTTGGTAATGTTATTAAGCTTTGTAGATATAGAAAAGAATGAGACTTAACTTTTGGGTCAGAATACTTAGATATCTGTTCATAATCATAAAGCGAAAACCTTTTAATCTAAAAATTTGCAATCTATTTAAACTAGACTTACCACAGAGATAAATCTTAAGTAACCAGCATGTTCTTTGTCATTATGCTTTCTTTTTGTGTTTCCAAGAACTCCCTTTCATTTAGTTTTTTATCGCAAGGTATTCAGGATCTGCGATATTTCAGGATTTCAATTTCTCGCTTCAGCAAACAAATCTCCGCCTGTTGCGCAACCTGAATATCTTAGGAAAGGTAAACTTCTGAGGACAAGCCGACAGGGATATAATAAGGATAACTGCAACTACAAACGAATTGCAGCATTAAACGAAAGGCAACAAAGAGTCCAAAAATTATTAGATTTTTTACCGTTTGACAGCGCATTTCAATTGCACAATTACGAGGAAGTGGCAGCACCGAGAAAAGGATCCTCCTACGGTCATAAATTTCTGTCAGCCAGGACTTTAATTGAGGAGCTATCGGCGGAGAGACCTGCCCGAGATCGATGTCCATCCATCTCCCTTCCTCCGCCGAAGGCCAGGTGTAGCCGGGAATCAAAGGAGGTGTTGCTGGGGTCCAGAAGGATTCTATACCGCAATACAGGAGCAGTCGCACCATCGTCGTGGGAACTGCACATTGCGCAAAGGACAATGGATCGAGCTCACCTAACCAAGTGCAATTTGGCTTTTGTCCCCTGGCAACTGCACCACACCCGCTGCGATTTTCGGCACACAAAGTGTAACTGTAACACTGGCCAAGAAAAACGAAGAAGAACCCGGTTCTAGACAATAGCGGATCTGGAGAATCGGGAAATGATGATCACCAGCCCTTTGTGATCACTTGGCTACGCACCAAAAATAAGCGAAACAAAACGGCAGCACAATGGGCAAAGTGATTATTGTTGCGACTTTTGCTCTTTTGTGTATGCGAAACGTGAATTTATTTCTTCTTCTTTTGCGACTTTTTATATAGTATCCAAGGTATTATAATATGGGTGGGATAGTCGAAACAGCGCAGTGGGAAACATGGGTAAAATTTTCATACACATTTTCATTTTTATAATTTTTCATTTTTTGGATCTGTAGGCTTTGTAAGTTTTTTCGAAGAACTTTTCCTCAATCAATAATGTAATTAGTTTTTGTACAGAACTAAGTAGCCATTTTTTTAAACGTCCAAAGATCTCAGACGGTGTTGTATACTCTGTCATACGACGTTTATATAGTTTGCATTTCTTCCTTAAAATACAGTTTTCAAACGGATTTTTGGTAGCTATTGTTTCTGTTCTTTTGCAGAATCATTAAATACAACAATTTCCACAGCTTCATGATGAACAGCATGATGATGAGCCTTGACGAAATCATCAAGTCAAATCGCTTTCGCCAAAAACCAAAAGAGACACGTGGTGCTCCCAAGGGAAATCGTCGTGCTGAGGGAAAACGTTTGATCGGGAAGAAATCACCAGGAAATGGTTCTGGAAGGGTTCGCAAATTCCGCAAGCGCAGTGGAGCCACTCAGAAGATCAAGTTCTCTCGAGGCAACGGGACTAGTAGAGAAAAAAGACCCACTTCCCTGATGGTTTGCAATTTGGACTACGGCGTGAACGATGCGGACATCATGGAACTGTTCAATGAAAATGGACTGATGAAGAAAGGGGCTGTGCACTACGACAGCTTTGGTAACTCATTGGGCACCGCCGAATTGGTATTTCAAAACAGCGATGATGCCATGAACATCCTAAAGAAGTTCCACGGGGTTCGTTTGGACGGACGTCGGTTGAAAATACATCTGGTTCTGACCACTCCCGATGTCAAGCCTCAACCATTCAAGTTTCGTCCTTTCAAGCGCTCTTTTAAGCGTGCTCCTTTGAAGTCTCGTAACATCAACCGCAGTGTTGGAGATCTTGATTCTATGCCTTGGGACAGAAGGCATGGATCGAATTCGAACTATATGCAGGAGCCCGACGAATATGACATTATGGGGACCTGGTTGCCGAACTGGGATCGTTGCTAAGAGTCACAAATGTATATATACCTCATGAATATTCAATACTTTTAACCAGGGTAAACATTGCATGGTACAGCAAAATGTATTGACCAAGTCATACACGAAGAATAATGGACTTTGTATACGATTCTAACGATTTTTAAGCCACTTCACTCAACATACATCTATGAATTAAAAATCGTTCACAAAGCCCCACCGTTGCAAAAAAAGTAGTTTTTATGTTTACTTTATTTTAAATACTGGTATACCTCCATAAATTACTTTAGAACCATAAATAATAATAATACTAACATAATATTGAAATATGCTTTTTGTTTAATTAAATTTCTCTTTGCTTAATTATGATCTCTGTTTTGTCATACACATGATTTATGTATCTCTTTCTTTCTTGAACCCGCCCAATGCATGTAGAGCCATGCATAAAATACACTGGCAGCAATTCTTCGAAGCTTGGCGCTCATTTAAATAACGGTGCGCTCTGTTTAATGCGCTTTTGGCACGCAACTTGGGTTTTTTTTGCATACACTGAGCACAATTAGCGCTTATAATTCGCAGTGCGTTCGGCCCCCGTCCCTCTCGTCTTGGTTTTTGACGCCCCCGCTTTTTACACGCCTTTCTACACTTCGCTGCTTGTTTGCATAAATTTCGTGCCAGGCACTTGCGCCCGCTCGCCCCGTCTCTTTCCCTTCCACACTTTGCATGTGCAACCGCTCGAGACGCCCGTCTTGCCTCTCTTTCCCGCACCCGGTCCTCTGCGTTTTGCGTTTTGTAATTGCAGTTATTTGGCCCAAGACGCGCATTATAAAAGCAAACATCAGCGGGCCGCAAAAAATGGTCTTAAATTGCGTAAACTCATATTAAACACATAGATTTAATTTAATTTTTATTTCTATTGCATTTAAATTTTGCTTAGCACCGCTGCAAATGAAGTGAAAATGTGTGGCAAGACCATAATTATAGTGGATTTTCAATTGCTGTCTGTGGAAATTATAGGGTAAGGTTGATATGTTTGAAACAGCAAAATAAATAATTCATTTGGTCTTAATTAAAAAATAATCGTTTTTCATATGAGGGCTTTTAATTATTATAATAACTACAACTGTTTCTAGAGAATCGGTATTTTCTGAAAGAGAAAATTAACTTTCTCCGCTAATGAAAAGTATATATGGCATAGTATATTGCCAATATTACACCCATTCCCACGCTCTCCCAGAACCCGCAATATTTTGCCATTTTTTAATGGGTTTTTTTCTGTAGTTTACCCATTTTTTCACAATTTAAAATCGATGTTTCCCAAGAAAACACTCTATGCTGGTGGTAATAAAATCCTTTTTATTTATGTTTCATAAAAATACGTTACGAAATTGTGCAAAAATGGCAGAAATAAACTCAAGAGGTTAAATGTCACCTAAGCGGATTCGATTTTCGTTTTTTGTCACCCTGAGATTTTTCAGGCAATTACTTGCCGATTTTTAGCACATTTTTACCAAATTTTGAGCGCGCAAAGTAAAAAGGAATTTCAATGGCAGCTGCTCATGACGCACCAAAGGGGTGGAAAAGGGGCGACCATTAAATGTGGGCATGGCTCTAAAATGCGAAAAAATCAAAACCCATATGTACATGAAATTTCAACCCTGTTTTGCATGAACATGAATGATAAGCAAAAAACAAAGTTTGGAAACTCCCGAGGGCCAATAAAAAATTGTTTGAAGTAATAAAAAGTGGATGGGGCACGGAGGCTATGTATCGGAAGAGATATCAATGTGATCATCGCAGAACAAAATCGAAAGCAGCGCGTGCGGGGAAAGGATGCGCCTTTCGCTCGAGTCCTTAAACCGAGCGTGCTGCGCATGCGCGCCTTGTTTGTTATTGTCCCCGTTGTGTAACCCAATCCCCGGATCCCCGTAAGGGTTAGCGATCGAGAACCCTGCTTTAAAATTGTTCGAGTGAGTCGCCGATGATTTTTGAAAACAGAGAATGTTTTGTCGTCGTCGCTAAATGTGGCGGAACTTGCAGCTTCCAATGGCAGCGCATCGCATTTATCATCATTAAAGGCGGCCCGGCACACGCATATCGTCGTCGATCGAATATCCTGGCCCGGGATCCTTTCACTTTTGTGCCAAAGGCTTGTGGCCACTGCGGGTCGCAGCTGCTCTCCCTCTATTTGTTTGGAAATTAAATTTGACATGCAAACATTTTCACATTTTCCCCTTTTTTTGGTTGGGGGTGTCACACGTCCTGCGAAAGGATTTCGATTTCGCTGGGTTCTCAATTCAAATTCGAGCTGTCGCCGCTGACTTCCTTGTAACACGATACACGGAGTGAAAGTAATTTGCGACAAATTTCCACATTTTCCATTTCCATGTGCACACACACACACCACAAAAGTGAAAGCCATGCAAATGCCTCAACAGCTGTTTTTCGACTTGGAAAATGGTTTTCGTCTGGCTATGCGGCAAATGCCGTCGAAAATTTGTTAGCTAAAAATGTTAACAAGCGAAATTAATGAGCCCTGCAACATGAACAAGAAAATATTATTTACGTTTCCATTTTCCTGCAGTTCTTCTTTTTCAGAGCAAAAAGTTATTAATTTAGATGCCAAGTCGAGATATGTGTTAAGTGAATAATTATGGGGTTGCCGTGAGGGGAGTGGCTGTGATTCGAGCGAGTAGAAATTTGAGTTTCAAACGTTGGCAATAATAAAATTAATAATTATAATCAACTAACCAGACCTAGCTTAGTGAGCAAATAAACGCCTGCCTCTAAAGCCGTTAGATAATATATTAAAACCTTGAAAAGGTATAATGATTTTAGTCAGAAGTTTGCAACGCGGTGAAGGAGACGTTTCCGACCCCATAGAGTATATATTTTCTTGCTATAGGAACGATCGGATAATTAATGTCAAAATAATACAAAGAAAGTTATATTTCGTTTTCGGTACATACAGTAGTAAATTTAAATGGAACATTATCTTAAAATTTCTGTTATAAGTTTTTAATTTTCTAAAAGTCGGAAAGGTCTGTACAAGGAACAACCTGCTAGGGTATAGGAAATTCGGCCTGCCGAAGCTGGCTTCCTTTCTGGTTTTCATTTACTGTTAAAACCAATTTTTTCAAAGTTTTATTTATTCATAGCTTAAACTTCTCTTGCAATGCGATTTAAATATAACTATCGAACTAGCACTTAACTTAAATCCAGTACCTGCATATTCGAGCATTTGCTCATGTGCTCATTCATTCATTTATTCATATGGAAAGTATCAACCTGTCTGCATGAAATTGCACTTTCCTGCTCAACAATAAATCCCCGGAATAATAGCCATGAAAGATGTTCCATTAAGGAACCCGCACAAACACTTTCCCATGCAAATTCGCCTTAAGGTGATTTTGCATAAGATTGGGCAGGAAAACAACCCTAAGAAGTCTGGGAACATTTTGTGGGACCCATCGGATCAGGCAATCTCACCTGCAAATGCATGGAAAATTGCAAAACCAGGTAGTCTGGATGCAAGGACAACTTTCACTGGATTGCCTTCCACTTGAACGGAGATTGCTCTAAGGAGTACGAGAACCGAAAGGATCCGAAACTCATTTCGCATTATCCTATTGATGAGCACTCATTATTATTATTATTTGTGCTCTTTGAATATGCAGCAAGGTGTGTTCTGGGACGTGGGAATGTAAACAAGTCGCCTGTCTTGGGGGAGTTTTCTTCTGATCTTGTGTTATTTTTTGCAAAGGATTTTCCTCAACGGTGAGCTCCCACCACTTGCTGTGCCTTCCATAAATTAAACGAAATTTAATTGTATTTCGTACAAAATAAAAACTCAGGAAGGGAATTGCCGGCACCCTTCCTCCAAGATGATTCCCATCTTTTTGATGTTTTTGGATTCGATTTTTCTACCCGAACGGATATTGAGCCAATGATTTTATTTGATTGTCTGGGCAGTCGGTCAATGCTGCAACTGGGAAATGGAAAACACGGAAGTGCACAAGTACATAAATCAAATGATGCCCAATTGTCGAGGATGAAAGAGAGTGCAGGTGTCCTGGCCGCCATACAGATCCTTACTATGTTGGGTTTGGAAATCTGCAAATTGATTGTCGAGGAATGTCTAAATAAATTTCTATTATTTCTTTTAATGATCTTAGACCCAAATATCCTATATAAAATTCGGTTTTAATGATGGAGCTTTCTTGAATTACACTTTTATTTAATTTTCATTTGATGAAAGACATTAATCCGCACTCTTGGAGCATTCAACTATCTGTAACTCAGCTGGCTGTCTTTGTACTCGTAATATGCACAAACATTTTGCCCCACATTAGTCATGGTAATTGCCAGCAATAATTGCAATAACAATTAGTACAATTATTGCAATTTACTTGGCTCCTATGTGAGTGTGCTTTTGCGTATGTGAGTTTCTGTAATTTTCAATTTGCAAAAACCAAACTCATTATTATTTGCACACTTTTTGAAATCGAAAGAGCCGCGGCAAGCTATTTGAATTTCATTACAATCCCCTCTAGCTCCAAGCCATCTAAATAAATTTCAAATATTTCCATTTCGCTTTGTTAGTTGCCTGAGTTTTTCGCACTTTTTCCCCCATACAACACGCAATTTTTTCTCCCCTCTTCCTCTGCCACAAATTTCCATATCTTTATGCAAAAAAAAGAAACTCGTTGCACTTCATAAATTTTTTAACTGGCTGTGGCAGCAGAACCCCCTAATTAGCTTTACAGTTTTACTGGGGATGCGTGCCACAGTCAATCCGACTAAAAAAAACCAAAGAGGCAAAAAACAAAGCGAAAAATCATTGAAAAATGCTTTCAACTTTGCCGCTGCTGAAATGTGGCAGCCAAAGATCAAAGTCAAGGATCAGAAATCTCGGCTCTGTTCTTGTCTTGTTATGATGATTTCTTCGGCTGTCTTCTCCTCGTCTCAGTTAGCCAATCCATCCGTCCATCCAGCCAATCCATCCATCCAATCCATTCATAATAATGCGAAAATCGGCAACAAAAGTTAAGAAAATCAAAAGCGGCTGCGAAAAGAGCAAAGAGGGGGTAAAGGCAAAAAAATTTGCTCAGCTTGAAACAAAAGCCGCTAAACAAGTCCGTTTTGAGGCCCCAGCACCACTCGGTGATCTTCTGACAGCGTTAAACGAGCTACAGAAAAAACATTTTTCTCTGCTTTTAGTTGACATTCATCTTGGACTCAGTCCCACAGTTCGAGATCCCGAACAAATCCCAGGCTGTCTCTAAGCTCGACTTAAAACAAATTGACATTGAAATTTTAAAAAAATATATAGAAATGCCACAAGACAAAGCAGGGAGATCGCCACTTTTATCAATATCATCTTGGTTAAATGGAAAAAATATGGAAAATTTTAAAAAATAATATAATATTCTTTATCCAAAATTTGTATAGAGTTTTTATACATATAAATGTTTTCCTTTGGTTATATTGATATTAAAACGGTTTTCAAACCCCGTTTTAATTACCACCCAGTAGCGTCCGATTAATTCTTGCCAATATTAACTACTAATACTCGACTAAACCATAGTTATCCTAGATGATCTACGCTGACGAGTGGAAAAATATTTTTAAATGGAAGCAACAATCAAAACACGAAATGTACGCAAATAAGCCAAAGTTGTAATTTTCAATTGAATGAACAGCGGCAACAACATTTGCTTTTTCGTTGTAAAATGCACGCATATTCGCAGTCAGGGTTAAATTACCAACAAGTTGGCTGGGTAATTAGCATGCATTGCGATTAACATATAATTAATTGCAGGTAGAATACAAAAAAAAGTACTGCAGCAACGGCAACAAATTATATTTCCCTGCAAATTGCTACAAAAACAAGAGAGCTTGCCGCCAGAACTACAACAAATAATTATCAGCGACGGCATCTAAGCGGCGATCGCATGCAAAATACATTCCCTGGGTGCAAAATATCGCAGAGAACACGAAAAGAGCGCCAGAGGTGAGCTCGGATCATCGGCTGATTAGATACCCTTAATGGGTATTAAAAATGTCAGAAAGCTTATATTTTATATTTATATTTTGAATTATTTTACTGACTTAAATTTGCAGTTATCCAAAATTAATAGGTCAATTACTTATATTGTAAAACAAAATCTTCAAAAATCCCTTTAACGTTTTCTTTAAACTTGTTGTAATTAAAAATAGTTCGAATGGAATCATGCTGATTTCTTGGAACAATATCTTACTTGTTTTTATAAACAACATAATATAAATATATATATTATATTATTATAATGCAATATAATGTTAAAATTTAAGCTCAAGACTGTAATTTTCTTAAGAAACCACGGTTTTTTCTAAATTTCGTGACAAACACTTTGATAAAACGTTAGATACCCGCCCATAAACACAGGGTATTTCAGATAGCAACAGGTGCAATGCATTGCGCACTAATTAGTTGCACAACAGACCGAAAAAACAACAAAAGATACGCAAATATTTGTTGCTGTTTCTGCTGCCTTCATAACTGAGCCGAGCTGAACTGAGCTTTTGCAATTGAGACTTGGACTTGGAAAACGCGGCGATGTCGATGCGGCATTTGTCTGCAGGCGCATAACAGTTTGTCTCGGCAAAAGTTCAATTAACGCATATTCATAGAGAAATACTGCCAGATAAAGAGAGTTATGAGGGCGGGGAACTGAGGGGACAATCCACTTAAGTGCTCAAACAGGCCAGAACGTCTGCGAATCGAAAGACTGAGGCAACGAACCTCGCTGGCATCTTTCCAGAGCTGCCCATGGGCGGGGAGATATAGAACTGGGGGGTGATCATAGTGGAGCAAGCAATCGGTATCCAGCACTGTGGCATATGCAAATTTCCCTATAAATCAGCTGAAATCTATCGATTCAATGCCATATTTCCCTCTCTCCAGCTGTGATCGCGAAATGAAGTTCTCAACGGCAATCGGGCCAAAAGCGTTCAATTAGCTGACCCCGGGGGGTGCCACCAGCCACAAGCCACCGGTTGAGGCAGGCCAAAATGCACTGGAAACATTTTGGTTATTAAAATATATAATTTTATTTAAAATATTTAACTGAAAGAATTTAGAAACTGAGATAATTTAACAAATTTTTAACAAGATGCGTGGAAAAATTACAAAAAAATCGTTGGTATTTTTCATTCTTTTAATAACAAATCAAATGCAAAAAATGGTCTTGTAATTTCTAAACATTTTTGTTGAAAGTTTAATAATATTCTCATATCTAATATTATAGAAATAAACCAAACGTTAAAAATATTTTGTTGAAGTGGCATATTAAATTCCCAGTGCACTTTACTCCCCTAGTATCTCGGTTTTCCGTTTTCCATTTTATTGTCGTTCTATATTGGCCAGCGACTTGCATTTATACTTTTTATTGCCTCTTAAAGGTGGCACCCCTTCGTCCCCTATAGACTAGGGCCGCACTTTACGTGGGGTAATTAGCAAATGTTTAATTATAGTCCACAATTCGCTCGTTGCTCCTTCTTTTCAGCCCGGCTCTGGGTTCTTTGGCTTAACTAATTGCTCTTGGTGACTTGACTTGACTTGCTGAGCAACTGAGTGAGTTGTAGTTGCTGCTGCCAGGGAACTGACACAATTGCCTGTCAATTGTAATTAGTTTTGCTTTTTGAACATTGTATGAAGGTGGATGGGAGGAGGTGAGGACTGAAGTCAAGTGCAGTTATCCAGAAGTTGGTTTTGGATTTTCCATTGAAAATATTTTTTACCAGAGAATTTCCAAAACGCGGAAATAGTTTGTCCTGATTTTGTCTCACATTGCAGAAAGCCATCTAGCGGTGAGTAGATACACTAAGTCTAGGGGTGAGTTTTCCTCCGATTGGAGCACCAGTATTTGAAGAAACTTCTGATTAGAATTGTAAGGGAAGGAAATACATTTTTATGGAAAAAACTACTGTGCAAAAAATCTTTTAATTTTGTTTGAGTATAGAACAGCACATAAAATTGATACTCCAATGAACCTAGATATTCAAAATGTTTATCAACAAATCGAAAGAGCAACCACCTGAAAACAATTGCAGTACCAACTTGACCCAAAACAATCATCTAAATATAAATGAACATTAGAAGACCCAGTACAATACATTTATTGAATTTAAGTTTATTATTTTTTATTTCCAAATGCAAACACCTCAAGAAAGTTTCCATTATCCGACAGCCAAAACAACCAATTCTTCCATTCAAGACTATTTTTAACTTGTTTGACTTCTTTACGGAGCCTGTCTGCCGCTTGTCTACGGTTGCAATTGAGGTGCAAAAATAAAAAAACGAAACAGTTAATAACTTTTTATAGCCACAACAAAAGCGAGTGCCGTGAATTGGACAAGTTTTGCCCGCCGACCAGGCCACAATGATTCACCGGCCAAGCCAGCAAAATCCACAATGAAGCGATCTCGTGACAGACAATTGCCGACAGTTGCAGCGACATCTAGCGGCTGCCTCCGAGGTGTTAAATAACAATTACTACTTTATGAAGTTGTTTTTGTCATTGGTAAATGTTTATGATGCCGGTTCAGAGATCGCACAAGGAGCTAAACAGCCAAGGGAGCTAATTAGCCGAGCGGACTGGGGAGGGGGCAATATATGAGTATAGAACTTATACACGAGTATCGAAAAGGGAACGAACGCAAGGGTTTACCAAAACTAATTTCAGATATGCATCGGCCGATGTTGCTGCCACGGCTGCTGCAGCACGCCCTCCATTGTGGCCAAGAGGTCGCTTCTGTTGGACGATCTGGCCGAAACCGAAAGAGCAGAATAGCCTGAACCTGCCCGGCTCTTTCGGCTTGAATTAAAACCAATCACAGCAACATGCAAAAAGAATCTGCACTGCAGCAACATGTTGCCTGTGCACATGTACATACAGCTGGGGTCAACAAAACAGCACTTAGGGCTTTGAATGTCTTTAAAAATTATTTGAAATCGATGCCCCACTAGGTTAAACCTTCCACACAAAAATCTGTTTCAAAAATAATTCACCTAACACACATTTTTATGATCAGATAAGCATTAGCATTTTGTTCTCTAGAGAAGTTATAATATTTTATATTATTTTTAAAGATACTATCATATTTTTATTGGAGAAATATACATTTTTAAAATATCATGTTTTCCACTTATATGAATATAAAGTAGTTTGTAAATAAAGAAATGTTATGAGCCAATCAACATTCTTTAAGACAATATAAAAACTTATTACCAAATAAAAAAAAACTAATTTATTTTCTTTTCTTAGTATTTTATAATATTTAAAAAATTAAGTTCTTATAATACCCCTGGGTGCTATTATTCTGCCTGCACCTGTTTATATACAGAGAGAGGATCTCTTTTGGCTCAGCGTAAAAGTTATATACAAAAGTAATATTCGTCATAATCATAATGATAGGCTTTCAGAGCTGCAGCAGCAGCCGCCATGGCAGTTGATTATGATGATGACTCGCGTCCTTCTTTCGCAGGCACAGCAGCAACAACTCACAAAGTAGCCGCACAAAGGGGGGGAGGGGCTCGGATGGATGGGCGGTGGCAGAGGGGGGCCAGGTGGCTGGGGGAGGCACTACGGCAATTCCAAGTCGTCAGTCTTACGTACGACGTCCGCACGATCCATGCAAATTAAATGAAACGTACGAAAGGCGCAAGCAGCAAAAAGTTCCCATGACTTTGGCAATGGATGATCGGTTCAGGTTCGCCTTTAAGACTGGGGCGGGGAAAGCGGGGGAAAGGGGTCTATAAGGGGGATAGTGACTGTGGCAACTTGCAGATCGGGATGCAGTCGGGCACAGGTCCAACCTGCGTTCTCGCTGTACATTGTACGCTCCTTTAGCTGCGCCTCATTTTCCCATTCATCCCATTCAATTCACTTGCGTTGTTGCCAGGCACCAACAAAAATAAGGTGTACAATAAGAGGTGTACCCCTCAAACGATTTAAAAGTTTATATTGTGTGTAATATCATGATAATTCTTATTTAAGGTGTAGCTCATCTGATAGATATTTGTGGTCAAAAATATAAAAGTTTAGGTGATGCTCGTATTACATCAAATTAATTGATTTAAAAATGTTGGGGTACTATAAAAAGAATATCAATAAATACAAGTGACCTCTCTCTCTGATAATTACATCATCCTTTGAAAACTTAAAAAAAAAATGAAAACACATATTTTTAGTTCCCATTTGTTTCAGTGTAAATTTCGTTCTTTTGCAAGTTGCTATTATGGATATTGCTGCCCGCTTTTGAGTGTCATAAATCCTTTCGGTTTAATAATACTTATACATCTTTCCTGAATATCCATACTTGTGGTTTATTTCTGTGGGTTCCATAATGGCGGTCATTGAGTTGAAATAATAATTTATGAAGTGCTAGGGATGTCTACTTTTATATTACTAATAAGTATTTCAATGGGTAAGAGTTCTAAATATTAATATATACTTTGTTTGTTTGAGCTAAAATTTGCTGATAACTTTCGTCATTGATTTCTTGGTATAGATTATTGAAATAGATTAATTCAGTAGTTTTCTCAGAAATATTTAAGTGCTGGCGAGAGATTGGTCTAGCCTTTTGGTTGATAAGGTTTCTTGAAATAATGATTAAGGGAATTTTGCTTGCGAACAACTTTTACAACATTCTATACTAATACAGAATATCATATTTTTCACGCACGTAAGCCCATTGATAAATTTTTCAGACAGTTGGAATACAGCTGCACTGGCGCTCCCCTCTATACAAAGTGTGGTCAAAACACTTAGCCGAAAAGAAACCGAAAACACCGCCGAGGACGTCTGACTCGAACGTCAACCTGAAAATGTGTTGAAAAGTAATAAAAATGTTGGCACAATTTTATATCCGTAAGAGCGTCAGATGAGCACAACTTTTGCACCAGGAAAGAGACTGGCGTTAAACTGAGCCTCATAAAAGTCGGCGTCATGGGGAGAGTGAATAGTGCAGAGTGGGGCGAAGTCGGGGCCTGAAGACTCCTCTTCGGCGCCTGCTAAAGACCATATATACTAAAGACTCTGAAGGTCAGTCGTCGGGGAGTGAGAGCGATTTGAAAAGAGTTTGCCGACAGGGGAGTGTTTGGCTCCCTGAATGAGATTTCCTGAATTATGAATTCAAAATTAATACCGGGAACTGTCTAAGCAATCGCTACCGAAGACCCAGCTCCTTGTGGCCACCATCAATCTTTCCTGTAGCTGGCAAATTGTTTTGTGTTTCTCTCTACAACTCAGGTAGGTCCTTTCGGGGCTTCGAGTCTTTGGGTTCCTGGTCTTCGTTGGCCCTGTTCGAAACTCAATTTGCCCGCTAACTGTAAAAGAGGTTGCCGTCTAACGCCTCCCGGCCGAAAGGAACTTGGTTAATTGTGTTCCCAGGAAACTCCGTCCAGGCCACAAAGCTAATTTGCCTACGAAATGTAGTCGGGGTCTTTGGGCAAAGTCAATTAATTTTGCCACAGGGAAGAACAGTGGTTCAGGGGTCTAAGAACGATATTCGCATATGTTAAGGTTCTTTAGGCGTTGATTTTTGATTATTATTTAAAATTACCCTTTTAGACAGTAAAACGAATTACTACTAAACTGTGATATGCAATAAACAAATGGAATTTGAAAAAGTCACAGATGTTTCTATAAAAATAATATTGGAATTATATTCCTTTTTCACCATGATTTTGATTTTATTTTATAATCCCATAAAAGTGTTTCAGAGAAAATGTAAATGGACTCAATTATCATGCCCCAACCACTGTGGCCCCGACAATAATTTGACCCAAAACTCTCTCACCCTTTCTCTCCCGGGACGGGGATAATTTGAGCACATTTTCAGAGAACAACATATCCGCTGACCCGCGGGATCCGCGACTCCCTTTAATGGGTCTGCAATTTTCATATGACAAGCCAGGCGAGATTCTCGAGCAATTTGAATCCGCAGATCCTCGGAGACCCGAAGACTTTAAATTATGATTAAGTATGATCATCTGGTACTCTCACATGGCCCCATGGCTTATACATATGCTGAGCAATAATAAAAAGCGGAAATGCTAATGATAGGGTTTCGCAGTTCGAACATTGAGTGAGCAGGGAGTTCCTCCAGTCCTCCCTCGAACATATCCTTTCTGGCCAAAAAACAGAAAGCTCACGTTCCACACTCAAAAATGAAACAAATTTATAGTTCTTGTTCCTTTGTCTCTGCGCCTGCTGCTCGCCAGGCTCTTTGAAATTATTATTTATGCATATAATTTGACCAGCTGCCTTTTTTGGGTTTTCTGCGGAAAGAAACATCGACGGATTTTTATGAGAAGACCGACCCTCTACGCCAAAACGTAGGCAAATTTCCCTCAACGCCGCAGAGGCGAAATAAAATATCACGTCTCAACTTTATTATGGCTAATTGGAGGCGAAGTCTGCGGCGGTGCAAATTAAATCGCTGGCCTCGCGAGCCCACGAGGCGTATGAGTTACGATGCGCTCAGTTCGCTGGAAATTCAGCGGCCTGCGTTCTGAAGAAGGCGCCAGGATGCAGGCTTCTCTTCCCAGACTGCATTGCTCAATTCAAACAGAACGTAGCACAAATTTACCATTTTTTATGGTAAACACATTGAAGAGGCACTCGATTCTCTTCTTTTCGGTTCGGTTCCTACAGCGACTGCCCATTGGCCAGCAATCAAACTAAGTTAACTGCCCGAACGTGCCTGAACGGCTTTCATATTCGAACGGAATTGAATGCAATTTTATTAAAATTTTTAAATGCCATGCAAAGAGGGTGAATTCGTGCCGGGCTTACGGCTTTCCCAAGGGAGGTTATTGGAAAGGAAACATCTTTTAGAGCTGAAATTACAGACTTACTTTTTCTTACCATTACGATGTTAGCTCTTAATATTCAAAGCCTTGACCAAAAGAAGTTAAGTTTAATTTAGAGTAAAATTGAATTCCCAAAATTCCCTTTCCGGAAAAGATTTTCCTTACTAATCTTTTTAAAGATGTTCATATCAAGTGAAATAATTACAACCTAACCTTGTTTTGCTTAAACCGACTTAACCCGCCATTACCATAATTGTACATTTTTTACCCACCCATTGACATAACAACCTCCTGCCCAAAAACGATCGGCTCCCACACACATAAATTTCAGTGCAAAAAATTATTATCTGCACCCATCGAAACATATTTGTTTAAGTTCAGCCCAAAAAGACGCAGCCCCAAAAGCGCAAAACAAAAATCGAAGTTAAGCCAAAGACAAAAGAGGCTTTCCCACAAAACAAATTCCCAGGGCCCTATGCCTAAGCATGCATAATTTTAATTTATTTGTAGCAGCAGCAACAACAAGAGCCACAACCAAAACAGCACAGACAACTGGCCAACTAATAAAAGTAAAAAGCAAGGCCTGAGCAGTCCAAAATGAAGCAAAAGCAGCCTGGCAAAATGCTGAAGCTGGGGCCAGGGAATATTTATGGAAATACC
Organism: Drosophila subpulchrella; assembly: GCF_014743375.2. NCBI lineage: Eukaryota > Metazoa > Arthropoda > Insecta > Diptera > Drosophilidae > Drosophila > Drosophila subpulchrella. The sequence continues at coordinate 2,308,392 of NC_050610.1, forward strand.
TTCGGGGCGGAGCTCCCGAATTGCGAAAACGTTGATCAAATTTTGCCAGATAAGCGACGACGACGAAGACGAGCGTGGATGATGATGGTGATGGTTACGGTTGTGGACCAAAACCCGGAGCTTTGCGATGTGAGCGTGACTGAAGCATATTGCAATTGGTCCGAGTTTAAGCAGGTGCAAAAGTCAATTTAATGAAATTAAGGAAATGGCGATGGGGTAATGGAAATCTGAATGGATGCTTAATGGTGGAAATGTTTTTGCTTACAGTTTAGTATTTAATTTTAGCTGCGTTATTATTGGAACTCTCTAGATTTAATATATTTGACACCAATAAAGATAAGACAGATTTGTTAAAACAGAATTTTTAATAAAATAGTTCACAGTGAAATAAAATAGTTAAATGAATAAATCAATGAAAATTGTATTTACTTTACATATTGCATGGTCACACTTTGCTGTACATACTGTTACTTGGTCCCACTGAAATAGCCTCTCCTAGATCGTTATAAACTTTCTTCATATTGGTTTAGCAAAGTATTATTTAAAACCCATAATAAAACATTTAGAAAAGGATACATAAAAAATTCGAATACAAGTATTACACATCTTTTAAAGTTATTCTTCCCGTGACTCACGCACCCATCTCGAGCCCATCAAGCTCATATGCATGTCGAGGTCTCCGAGTCATCAGCCAAAGGAGTAGGAGTTCGCGGGCGGAAGGGGGAGGGGCCGGAGGAGGCTGCGGCGGCTTCAACTCTGCGGCTGCCTTACAACGTCATCAGTTTTCGAAGGCGTTGCCAAAGAGCAACCGCCGCGGCGACTGTGGGAACTGATATTGCATGCTGCACACATACAACTCACCGCGAGAGCGGTACGTACTACGTAGCTCGGATAGTAGTAACTCCCCTCTGAACCGATATCGTGCCTCTGAAATCTGCATTCGGGCCTCGAACTCGTTTGCATTTCTTATTTGCAGCGGCCGCGCAGTCAGCCCTCGTCAGATTGGCTGGCGTAATCTGTTTTAACTTGGCTCGAACTCAAAACTCGAACTCGGCCTGGATGGATGTCGATGTGGATGTGGATGTGGATATGGATGTGGATGTGCCTGCCCTCCCCGCTTTTTGACGGTAGTCGTGCTTTGGTTATAAAAATTGAAGCCGCCATTAAATTCTGACAGTTGTCAGCTCTCGCGGTTTCGGTTTCTGTTTCGGTCCCGCAGCCAAGTTAAGTAGTTAGGAGGGAGCCGGGATCGGCCGGCTTAATGGCTGCTGTACTTGGCCAAATGGCTGATGATCGCCCTGGCCAGGGATTTGGTTATATGGCAATGATCTGGCCAACCAGCCGCAGAACGTTTCTCCCGGCAATTTGCAACTCCAAATGCCTAACTGGGCATTTAGCCGGTAATAGTTCCGCAGCCTAATGGCCTAATGGGATAACGAATTGAACTTTAATGCCAGGCCAGCTTATAGAAATTGTCTACTTCGCTTATGAAAAGCTTTCTGAATGCGGAATCTTCCCAGAATTATATTTGATTGATGATTCTGATAGGCGGTGGGGTCTTTTTATTAAAATTAATAAATCATCAGTTCATTTTACGGGGTGATCGCTTATTGCGATATTTGTAGTTTAAGTGTATGCAAGACTACATTTATCATTTTAAGTCAGAAGACATTTGCTTTATAAGTGTTTTCGTTTAAGTAATACTAGCTTTTGCGGCTTAGTTGCTTCAGTCCCAATAACTATGGTGAATATTTTAAATGTTTGATTATAATCCTGATAATAATGATTCGACATATGATATGACATATGATATTTTAATGGACGACCACATTTCTGAAACATAGTAACAGGTACCTGATAGTCGAGGCACTCCACAAGCATTTCAAGTTATTATTTTGACATTTTGATACAAATAAATCTACATAAATAAATTAGATATTTTTAACACTTTCAGCTTTTTAGCGTTACATGATATACAGCTGCCACTTCCTTTGTGAGCTTTTCAGGTAGCAATCAGAGCTATCAGTCAACTGGCTGCAGCCTGATGAGTTCAAATTGCTACTGCACTCGCCCCGGACACGAACTCATCTTCATTTATCACTTTCAATAATAATCAAAAGCCATCAAAGCGATGAATGAAACCGAAAAAAGGCGTCAGGGGCCTCCGAGGGATCCAGACAATAGCTGTATCTGACGGACTGCAATCAAGGTGGAGTGAACAAAAGATGCTGCCGAAGAATTCCCGGCCGACGGGGTTATTAAAAAAGAATTTGCATAAAAGACAAACCGGGGCACGAGGTCTCCAAAGCACAAACCACAAGGATTAAGCAATAAATAACTGGCACCGGAGAACGAAGTGGTTAATTTTCTATGAAATTATATTCAAATTAGTTTGATGTTGCCGTCTCGTCTCTGCAAAGGCTGAAAACTGTTGTACAAATGGCATAATTATGGGATAGACACAAAGCACTTTGAGATCACTTCGAGGGCACTTGAAATTATGCTAAAATGCCAAACGGGAGGAGGTGTGACCGAGATGGGGGCACAGGTACGGTCTTTCGACAGAGGCTTGACTGTGGCCCGCTCATCAATTATCCACGTGCTTACAGAGGCTGGCAATTTGTTAGATGTCTAGGCGGTGGGTTGGCCCAGAAGCGGCGATGGGGATTCGCTTTTGACACCTCTGACGTGATTATAACACTTTTATGGCTGGTTATTAATGATATTCATATTCAATAGAAGCAGGCGATGCCGGAAAAAAGTGTTTTTATACGGTAGGATTTTCATTGAACTTGGGCATAAAATTATTAATTAGAATTATATAACAAAACATCTAGTTTTTTTTGGAAAAATGTAATATATATATATTTTAAAATTATTAACAATTCGAATTGTTTCATTAAAAGGATGGACATACTATGAAAGTATACTTAATTTTCCTTTAAGGAAATCATTTTTATTACTTACGCATTTTTATGTGGACTACGCACATCAAAATTCCATCAGACTACTTCCCAGTCTTATTTCTTAATTAATCAGAGCATATTACCCTAAAGGCTTTATGCTGATTTACATAATTCCTACCAAAAGTATAATTTAATTGCTCGACATGCGATTTCGTTTCCTGAGCAGTGGGGCCATGTAAATTTCCGCAGACCGAGACATTTATCAGGCGGGCAGATATTCAAAACTTGACCACGGAGTATTTATTCATTCCGGTTTCCTACCAAACACGTCAAGTGGCGGTGGCCTAAACCAACAAAAATATTCTTATATCTACGAATATTGCGTGCAGACAACAGACGATTTGGTGGAAAGCAAACTGAAAGACACAAAAAACAGAAAAAGGGAAACAGAAGTCGACGATTGGCTGATGAGAGGGCGCTGCGATGATGGTAATGTTGCGCCCGATGATGATGTTTAGGAGGCCGGGACTCCGGTTCTCCGGCTCTTCGGGACCTGGCTTAAAGCGATCCGACTGCTGCGGAGGTGGGTGCGGAAGTGCAGTGCGGCAAACGTGTCTGCTGATGAGGCTAATGATATGAAAATGAGTCCGGGCCCAGATGACACGAAAGTGTGAGCGAGCAGCCATGGCATACAGCATAATCATTTCATTTTATGAATGAAATAAAGGCCGCATAATAAATCAAAAGACACACACGTTGCCAAAACGGAGCTGAGAGGTGGATCAGAAAACGAATCAGACTTAAAACGAAGCGTGATCGGGACAGGAAATGGAAATGAGCTTGCATTATCGAAACAGCGAGGGGTTCCCGAAGGATGCGCCGCCGAAACGGTTGAGAGTCAATAGGAAAAGGAAAGTAGGGAACAAAATGTCATGATAAAAGGAACTGTTCATATAATCATTTTACACTTGACAACAACAAAGAACCGATATTATATTCTTAACTTGTATATTATTTAAAAAATTGTCAAAAATAGAACTACTCCCCAAACTAAAAAATTTATTCAGTCTTTAGTCTTGGGGACTTACTTAAAAAGGCAAAACATAAAATTAACCAGATCAATTATTTTAAAAAATATACAAAAACAATCATAATGCTATTATACCGTCAAGTCTAATAAAAAAATTGATTTGGTTTTCAGAGCTTCTCAATCTCGCCTCGTTTGTATTGCAGCTGCCAAAATAATCATAAAACATCAAACTTACCGCCTGAACTTTGCATGTGGTTGCCGACGTTGCTGTCGTCATCATCATCATCGATGTCGTCAATTGTTGCTGTTGGCGCCTGCGATGTTGCTGATGTTGTCGCTGCTGCAGGGCCCGTTGCTGTTGCTGCTGCTGCTGCTGCAGATGCTGATGCAGTTGTCGCTGGTGTCGGCATTGCTGTTGCCATTGTTGCCTCGGGCAGGGCATCATTTTGCTGTAATGCGACTAATGAGGCGGCAAAATTGACTTGTTGCTGCGGCGTGAAGCCAAAGACCGATGTTGCTGCCACTGATTGAGTTGTTGGCTCGCTTTTAATTGTTGCTGCTGGCTGTTGTTGTTGCTGCTGCTGTTGCTGCTGCCAGTACTCGGCGGCAATCAAATGCTGCAGACTGTGCGTAGGCAAATGCTGGCCAAACAGATTGCTCAGATGTTGCAGCGGCGAACTGCCGGCAACACGTTGCTGCAGGAGCTGCTGCTGCAGCAGCAACTGCTGCTGCTGATGATGATGTTGCTGCTGCTGCTGCTGCGACTGCTGATGGTGATGATGATGATGGCTGTGATGCGGATGATGATAGAGCAATGTGGATGCCGCAACGCTTTCGGTGGCCTCGCCATTGATTTTATATTTCGATGTTGTTGTCGGTGTTGACATTGTTAGTGCTTCCGCTGCGGACAGCTGTCGCTGGTTGATGTTGTTGCTGCTGCTGGTGCTGATGTTGCTGTTGCTGCTGCAATTGTTGCTGGCCCGATTTGTATTGCAATGGCTTTTGTATTCAAGTAACATGCCGTTGTTGCTAGCAACTCGCCGCTGCTGCCGTTGCTGAAGTTGCTGCTGATAGTAGTTTGCTAGCAACAATGGCATAATCAGTGTTTACGGCTATGTGTGCCAACAGCAGCAACAGCATAGAGCACATAGGTAATCACTCCGGGCGCAGATAGCAGTTCAAACAGAGTTCTCGAAAAACACCTCGAGAACCTTGATTAGAGGCGATAGCCGCAAGTTGGTCAAGTGGACAAAGGCTGGTCTGTAATTAGCCAAAGAAGATTAATTAGCCATAAAGGGTGTGTCGTGGGGGCGAGCATGGGAGAGCCATAAATTATATCAAAGCAATTGTCATGGTAATAAATAAATTTTAAAAAATATTTTCAAGCCATAGTGAATTCTAGGCAAGCCAAAAGCCGCAACAATTAGAAATTCAAAGAGCTCAAATCGCATTTTCAGCTTAGAAGACGAGCAGGAAAGAAAATTCACTTATATTTATGCAAACTCATCACTCCGCACGCAAAGTATGATGGACATGTGAACCTGTTTATCTGCAGGTTGAAAGCCCCTGTCGAGCTTCTTCTTTTCTCGGTTTCTCGCTTTTTTGTCATTTTAATTAGTTCAATTTCGGTTTATGTTATTTGGTTAAATCTGCTCATTGCCTTGAAATTTCACCCGGCGACAAGAGCAATGACATGACGGGGCCGAAACTTAAAGTCCGAAAATGCCAATTCATTCTTACTTTTGTTTAGCTTATCAGCCAATTGCAGATGGGAGGCGATGGAGGTGCCCTAAACAGTTGACAAAGTCTGTCAACGGTGGCAGGCAATCGAACTGAATATTCATAATCGCCAGCCGGAGAAAATAGTGTAAGGCTCTACACTGAAACTATTATTCATCCTAAAAAATAATGTTATGATGAAAATTATCAAAGCATCTCTTAAATTAAATGTTTAGGTTATTCTATTCATTTATAATAAAATATTGTTTGACTAGTATTTTTATTTTGTTCGTTTATGGTCATTATCTTTATATAATTTGATTGCTATTGAACTAGGAAGTTTCATAATTTTAAAGAATAAAAAACATTTCCAATCAAATCCAAATTTAAATTACTTAAAATCCGAAAAGTTAGTACTTCTTATTAATTACAAGCCCTAATGATATCGAATTGCTATTAAACCTGGCAGGGTCATAATTTTAAGGAATACAACATATTTACAAACATCAAAATTGAAAATAGACTATTTAATACAATTTTAAAATGCTTCAAAATTTTTTTTTCAGCTAAATCAAATGACCAGTCACGTATTATGTACATAGATGACACAAATGATCTAAAAGTTATCTCAAGGAATTATCTTGCCTAAAATGTCGCATGGGTAATTTTTTCAAAAATGAAAGGCCTATATTTTTACATTATAGGAAATGCACGTTTATTGGGTTATTTCTTGGTATACCTAAAATATTCCTCAGTGAAACTTTTGATATTTACAAGCTCCCCAGCGCTTTCGGCGCATTAAACTGCCCAACTTCAAAATATGTATTCGGACTGACTTCGATCTCGGCATCATAATTACAAGTCATCTATCTGATGTTTTTGACCATTTAAGCCACAAACGCAGAAGCAGACAGAGTTGAATAGACGGAACAGTAGCCAAGTTGGTGGGACGGGGGAAATCGTATAAAAATAAAATAATAATCAGACAATAAACACCGACAGAAACAAATTTTCATTCATGTATAGGGCCTAAACACGCATAATTGCTAATGCCATTTAAATGTGCGTACAGAAAAGAACACTTTGTTAAGCCCAAGTCATGTTCTTTTATTGAAAAAGAAAGAGTTTTTGGTTCCCGATCACGATCTCGATCTAGATCCGAGTGCAGCGGAAATGTGAAAAGTGACGCGGCCGATTTCTCTCCTACCTATTGTTAAATATGTACCAACATTTAACCCTGTAATCGTATTACGAAACTTATTTTGGAGCTAAATGGGAACAAACTGTTCGTCTAGACGGTTAACAGTTTAATCAGGAGAAACCTTAGTATGAGATACGGGGTGTATAAATTTTAATGATTTATTTGGATTTAAATTACACAGTATTTAATAGTATTAGGTTTAAAATGCATGTATAAAAGAACACTATTGTGAAATTTGGAATTCCGAAACTGTTATTAGTACTAAGTAATTTTTTTAACTACATGTCAATATCAGTTAATTTTGGTGTTTAAGTTTTAACAGCTGGACTTGGCGGTGTTTTAAAATATCATAAACAAAGACGTGTTACTTAAGGTTGCACTCTGCTTAATCTAATAAAGCTCATATTAAAACAAAACTGCAAAATTGTACATCAAATTAAAAAATTATATTAAAATGTAAATGCCACGTATTATTGCTTTAACTTGTATATAAATTACGCCATTGCTTAAAAAACTTCGCAAGCAGGTCTAAATTTCAAAGCAAATATTTTTATTACACACGATCCATAGTTGTATGTAAATATTGATAAGATGCGTGGAACAGGTCTACCCCTAGAAATGGGTATGAATATGACCTTTACCCAAGTGTGACAATGCCTTGGCACTCATTCCGGGTAAGTCCCCACCTCCCCTTCTGAAGTATTTCACGGGAATATCTATTTTCGCGTCCCCAGCTAATCAATTTCAGCGGAAGGCTTAGGGTAGTCAGAAATATGTAGATAAATTCATACTAAAAATTGACAATTAATAGAAATATATTTTTAACTTGTGGACTTAAAATGCTAATAGAAGTTTAGTTGCTAGTCCATAAATATTAGGCGGAATTTACAAAATTAATTACGTTTAATGCATAACCAAATAGAAGAGGTCTCCCATCGATTTCTGTCACCCTTCACAATATCGAAGGGGGTCTGAATTTTTCCAATTTATGAATAATGGGGCGCCATTCGTTAAGTGCCAAAGGGAGATTTCCTGCGGCTCAAGTCGACTTAGCTGTGCTCCACAAAAAAACAAAAGCAAAAAAATCATAATATTAAATACTAAATGAAACAATTTGTGACTTACCAACTAAGACAAATTAACCCCCTTGCAGCTCAATATTAATTAGCAGCACTTTACTGAATGCCTTGTCGTCGAAGCCCCAAATTCGTAATTCTAAACAAATTATTTGTCTTTCTATCTAGACATCATCATTTCCCCTTTTGGCACTTGCCTTTGACTCATTTCCATTTCGGGGTATAACCGGGCCCTATCTTGATAACCGTCTGTGTTTGTTAACTAGCCAGGTCTTACTGTAATTGACTAATGAATGCCATTCATTGTTCCTGCTTTTTCAACTTGTGACAAATTTTATTTATTATTAGTTTGGTTTTGTTCTTGTGTCATTTTCAATGGTTATTGGTTCCGTTTACTGGCAGGCGGGTTCTCAAGAACAGACGTCGATCTACTGGCAATCACGTGGTACTAACTGATCGATTTATATAAGAACCACTTTAAGTGAGGAAGTGGAAAAGGTCAATAAAGGGGAAGCACAAAACTTAGGCTAAGTCAAGATCTATAAAAGGGGAAATGCTTCTTGGAATTGCGATACTTGGCTTATATTGTCACGTTCCTTGCAAGCTTCTAGATAACGATAATGAACGTCATATAATACTGTTTTAAGGCGATCTACTGCACACCTATTAGAGAATAAATCTCTCAGAAGCTAATAGTGATTATCTTAAATAGGTTCCTTAACTTTTGCTAGTAACATAACTTTTAAGGGCAGAATTCATAGTAATATGTAATGATTACTTGTAAACACAGAACAATTTTATTGGTAAAATTGACCAATGCAGATAATTTAGTAACTATAAGATATTGTACTTTACTATTTAAAATGGTTGTATATGCATTTATTTTGCTTTTTTAACTTTTTAATGAGTGTATTTTGTTATTGCAATAGTTAATAGTTATTTAACTATCAAAAATAGTAATCCTTACGTAATATCTTCCACACAAAAGTATAAAACATATATTCTATAAAGGTTTCAATATACTTCCACACTAGATAGAAGTTACTTTTAAAAAGGGCAATTTGAAAATGATCTTTTTTTTATTTTGCTTGTAAATTACGAGGATGACGTGACGAATCTATGAAATTACTTTTTAGTTTTTAAAATTGTATAGGTATATATTTACTATTAAAAGTAATACTAACTATGTTTTATGGGTTGGACTACAATCCATTGGTTGGGTCCATTCTACCATTATAAATAGTTACATTTTATTTTAGAAACCCTTTCCTTTAAGAGTAACTATTTTATAGGTAAAATTAAAAATATTATGGTTGGGGACCGTTTTACTATTATATTCGTAAATTTTACCAATCGATATTTAAGTGGTAAGCTCTTAAACAATATATATATATTATTGATTAAAAAATAATTGTAACATCGAAATCCTTTAAAAATATATATTTGGTTATATATTTACCTAACCATTCAATAATGGCCTAAACATCGCGTATATAGGCCTCCACCCCATCGAATCGTTCACCCTTAAAATCCAATTGGCACTTGAGGCAAGTTCTATCGCACCGGACCTTACCTAACTCAAAACATCGAAAACGAAAAGTCCCAAACCGGTACGAACCGATTTCCAAGATTGCGAAATGTGAAACGTGTTAACGAAACAGGCCCCCAATGAACTTTGCACGGACTAAACATCAGCCCATACTTCGAAATACTTTTGTTTACCCCGGTGAAAGAATTACGAGTTCCTAGAACCGTGGCACTCACCTCATAGAATTAAATTCAAGTGAGCTGAAGTTGAGAGCGCAATAAACGAAATCAGGCGAATTTAATAAACTCTAATCACAAGCCTTCAACTTATTTGTTAATTTTGCAAATTATATTTTATTGGATCGTACGTATCGCGTTTCCGCGTGGAGAGGATAGAAGTGGAGGCGATGCAGGACCCTTTTCACGAAGTTGGCTTATCAACCGCATGGAAATCAATAATTCTTATCACCCATCTACTGACTCGATTATTTGTCGCCAACTCTTATATTCATTTTTTTATAAGAAAAGTGATTCATATTTAAATTGTATAGGAAAATTGTAGGCTTGATAAGATTTCAATCAACTGATATCTGCTTTCTGCACTTCCTGAGTAACTTAAAAATCGCTGACATACCGAATTATTTTTGGAACAGGTGCTTTATACTTGTAAAAATAGCACTTGCAAAATTGAAGATAAATATTAAAAATGGATCGTGAACGCAATGATACATATGTTTTAGAAATTCGACAGAACATTTTGGAGTTACGTGAAGAACAGGTCATTAAATGTGAGTAAGTAATAAAAAAATAGTAAAATACGTATATTTTAGCGACCTCATCCCTAGCGGCTACATTCGTTAAAGACTCTAATTGGTATTTAATAATGTGTATAAAGATTTTTAAAAAAATAAATTTTCCTATGTTCAGAGCATACAGTTGTCACTATCGTGGATTCTCCCAACAAATCGATACCCAATGGGTATTACCCATTCAATTGATTTCTTTTTCACGTCGACGGTGATATGCAAAGTGCTGAGTTTTGAAGTCGGTTAAAGTGGAAGTGATGGGCATGACATAGGTTCTTTGGGGACTTTATCTCACCTTAGCTCAACCTCACCTGCCGGCGGTGTCTTATCAGTCCCGAGCAAACAAATTGAACTCATTTTTCTTTTTAAGCAACAGCTTCGACGCAATTGTCGACACGGGTCGACATAGATATAGATACTCCAAAAAGACCCAACTCGTCTTGGTCTTCTTGGCCTGGTCTGGTCGGGCTTAATCAGTTCAGTTCGGTCGGAGGAGCTCCGAATATGGTAAATGGGAAAACGCAGTCGAGATAATGCTACGCCAAGAACGAGAAGGAAGAGGCAGGTTGCATTTTCCATTCCATTTTTATCTAATTAGGCTAAGCAGGCAACGCCACAAACGTTGGACAAATATTTATTATTGTACTGTAAAAATAATCAATCACTCGATCGTTACAGCAAATGGTAATGGTATCTGTACGACGTATCTATATACGCCGTCCAGATAACGGCATTTGAATAAGAAAAAATAAAAGAGTCGAACAAAAAGGAAATGCAGCTCCAACTTGTCCAGAGGCACTTGAACTCAAAACTGCGGCGCACCACAAGTGTTATGCTAATAAAACATATCGAGGCGATCGCCTTATCAATAAGGCAACATAATACTCGTACGTGTATTGATATAGATATATACTTTAAACAAGTCGAATGGTGGCACGGTATGAAATTTAAAGCGTAAATCGATCGGGTTTCTTACACTTTGTTTGCTGTATTTATTTCAATTTCAATATTATTTATCGCTTGACGGTTCACCCCAACGATATTGCGAAAGGGTACTGCAGTTACAAGGGGTTCGGGCGCCCCACTTCAAGTTTTGTAGAGTAAACTTTAATGCAGGTTCTGTTTACCTCCAGGCTTAAACTCAAGGCGCCTTAAGTAAAAATCGTAATTAAACAACGTATCCCCTGCTCAAATGGTGTACATTTCCTTTACCTTTCAATAACCTTGTGACTCAATCTGTTCTTTAAATAGTAGCAAAAGAAAACCACTCTCTTGATAATCATATCATTGTGGGAAGGGGTAAACCCCTTAAACAAAAGTGAAGCAACATAAATTCAAGAATGTTTCATTTATTAAAGGTTGTTAAAGATTATAGATTAGGATTGTGAAATTCCACACTGTTTTGATTAATTGAGTGATTCATGATTAGGGTCCAGGAGGCCTGGGGAAGTCTTATCACAAACATTTTGGGATGTCAATTGGTTTACAATTGATTAGCCCTATTCAATATATTTTTAGGAAAAAATTGTCACCCATATTACCCAACTATTACTTAAAAAATAAAGCTTTGTGATTTATTAAACATCCTTTTATTTATGGTACCGTATTACCAGAAGAGATGTTCTAATAGGATTACTGCTTATGCAACTTATAAATGTTCTAATAAGGTCGCCTTAAAAATATTTGATCTACAAAAGAAAACGAATCAGTTTGATTCATTCTGCAGAGATTGTTTTTTTTTAGAATTTGCATGGGCTTATGACTTTGAACTAAGGACAATTTATAGGTGTAACATTTTAAATCTTTGTTTTAAAAAATCTACAAAAACCTTTTTCTGCAATGTTCATTAAATATTTGTTTTTTACTCAATCTAACTTAGCTTAGTCGAGGTCAAGCATCGTTATAGATTAAAAAACATCAAGATAATACGCGACTTGACAATTACTTTTTTGAAATAACTGTATAATTTTTCAACAACTTGCCGCTAAGTATATTTATTATTATCTTCAGATATATTACATTCAATACACAAAGCTTAGAGTTAAGGCCACACTTTCGTTCAAATCAAATTCAAATGATTTTACATTGACTATTATAAGTCATAAGTAGTTCTTTAAAAGTTTACCTTTATTTTTTGTCGTTCAAACAAACTTTAATCTTTATAAATAATAAAATTCATGTCGTTCAAGTGAATGAGTTGTAATTAGTATTCACTTTAATTTATCTGCACAAGGGTAGGCACTTTTTAAAAACTATAAACCAATAGTTTTTCAATAACTTGTTATAATTCCGCAAGCGGAATTTGCGTCTCATTCGCAGCGCGGCTCGATTTGCACAAATGCCGTCGTCAAAACGCAAAAAATGCGGCACAAAAGAGATCGAGTGGTGAAAAATCGCGTCGCGACAAGAGAGTGATGAGAATGGGGGGATATTTCAGAAGGGGTTCGTCGAATCGTATCGGATCGGATAGGATCGTATCGGTATAGTGTCGTATCGCATGGGATCTCGCGGAGGACAAAAGTTGCAAAAAGTCCGGGAGCGCGCGCACTTGAGCTACAACCACTGAACGCTGAACTCAACTGAGGCGAGCTCGCTAAAAAGTATCTTAAAGATGCGCAACAGATCGGCAACTTTAACGGCAGCGAGCTGCAACAAGTTTTTGCCAAATCCATAAAAACAAAAGGCAAATAAACAAACGGCAGTGCACTCAAACAATTGCAATGCAAAGGTGTCTCTGTGTTTGTATCTGCCGGATCTGGATCTGTGTGTGAATGTATCTTTGTATCTGATTCAGGTACCAGCGCACACAGATACACCTGCTTGCAACATTGCAATTGTGGGAGAAGATAAGAGAGGAAGCTCTCTCAACCGTTGATAAGCTAGCTCTCTATATTTATTTTTTTTGCAATATACTAAAAAACCCAATGGAAAACTCCTTACACCTCTAAAATTCTCTCGCTATTCCTTCTCTAGAAATGTATCTCAAAAATGTTTCTCTCTTTCCGCTCTCCACACTCACACCACTGCAAAAAGCTGCGATCGCTCTCTTAGGTTCCACAAAAAGCTGTCCCATGGGCGGAAAAGAGACAACTAATCCCACTTACTAATTTACTGCACACACTTTTGCGTTATTCAAATTTAGTTGTTCGCCATCCCACTCACTCTCGCATGCTCCCTCGCTTTATTTAAATTTATGATTATCGCCTTGTTGTGTGTGTGCCCGCTTAATCCAATTGGAGGTGGAGCCGCGCTCCTCCGTCCAATTGGGAGATACATTCGCATAGACTCTCATTTCGGCTGCATATATCGCCTCTTTAGCTGTCACATTGTCAGAGGAGGGGGTGCGGGGACTTATCTTTATTTCGGTGCCCCGGCTCTATCCAATTGGATTTGTGTTTTGCAAACTGGTTTCGCCAACGCCTCTTATTGGCAGGGCTATTTTTAGGTGTCTTTCGGCTATTAACTAAATGCCATTTGATCATAGAGAATATCTCCGTGCGAATAGATAGACAAAACGATCTCTGTTATAAGTTATTAGAACAATACTCTTTGTGTTGATACACTAATGAGTTTAATTGGTGTACATGATTATTTCTGTATAAACATGGTTTCCAGTACAAGAGATATTTTAGTTTCATTGATTCAATTCAACAAATTGTATTTACCATTTATTTATCCGTATGTACATATATAATGCATACACCATACAGACTAAAGATATTAGATTTTATAAAAGGTACACGGTACAAACAAATTTGTAATAATAATATCGTAATAATAAATAGAAAAAATGTATTTTTTATTATTATTTTTATTTACTAAAGGCGATTTATATTTAAAAATCAATTGGTTGCCTATTTAAAAAATCTACCAGAGGGGTTTGTCACGACAGTTAGTTAGGTTACATTACATTTTAAGATTTGTTGTACTCATAAAAGAGAATATTGATTAAATAAAACATATATGTATAATATATTGTTCTTAAAAAATTTAACTTTCACCGATAAAATCAATTTAAAAATGATTTCTGTATAGAAGTATCAAACACAATTTTTGAACTTCAACATTTTACATTTACCAAACTAACTTTTTAGGCAAACAAATATTTTACTCCTGAATCTAATTTAATATATCCATTATTTGTGTATTTTATTCAGGTATCCTTTAACCTCTTTTTAATATTCCGTTTTTTTTGTGTAAGCTTGCGAACGGGAAAACAGCCCTTTAAAACTTAGTTAAAATTGAATAGCCCATAACATAATATATGGGAAAATTGTCTGTGCGTATACTTAATTTTTCTCGATAAGTTTAACAAAGTAAATTAATCAACAGTAAATCTGAAAAACTATTTTCAACAAATATGCTGCCAGTTCGCAGGTAACCGGTGATCCATTGAATGCCTCCGAGCATTCAATTTGGACTTGCCCAGAGGAGTTTCCATTGAAGGGCATTGTTTTTGGCTGTTGACGGCGGGCGCCGCTTCTTCTGCAGCACAAATCGCAGATCGCATATCGCAAACGCACGATCTGCTGACACAATTCCGCCAGCAATTAAGTTGATTCACCTCCGCGGGCTGGATTTTACCTGGCGCTCAATTTGCCGGCGTTTAAGAAAGCTGTCAACGGCGATCGGCGGTCGGGAGTCGGTAGTCGGAAATCGGCGACCTGGGTGCATAATGCCGGCCAACCGCCAACAGGAGCTGATCTTGGCCAATTGTTTACCATATCAGTCCGGCCAGGCATTCCAAACTGTCCGCTCGGGCTTATTAGCCTGTCGTTTGCATTTCTGTATTTCAGCGGTATTTCCACTTTGTTGAAGGCGCCGGCCTCCCCGGTGAACGGGCCTGAATTTGAATGCAAATTCCAGGCATTGCGCTCTTTTGGTCATTCAAATATTGCCGCTGCACAGTGGCCAGGAAGTTATGGAATTAATGCCAAGGTACCCGGATACTCTACTCCCAAGAAAACATTACTTTAAAAAAAACTATTAACTACGACATGTTATTTTAAAAATTAAATTCGTTGCATCAAAAATATTAAATATATTATATTACTTTCCAAGATTTGAATTTATTTCGCAAGTATACTTTTAAACAAGGGACCGAAAAGTCCTTGTAAATGAAATATGAAATGAAAAATAGGTAGAATTTTTATAAAAACGAAGAATTGCGTTTGATTCATGCAAAAAAAACTTTATCGTGGGATCTTTATATGTCTCACAACAAGAAGCACTTATTCAAAGACTTTTATATAACTCACATAGAATAACAGCTATTTTTGAATCTTTTTTTACTTGTCAGAGAATAAAAGTTATCGAGAGAATTTTATTATAAAAGTCCTGACTGATATTTTCAAAAGACTTAATATATAAAGCAGTCACTGACTTTTATTTTGTGATTTATATTTTTAATACAAGGCCTGTGGCACTCTAGCTTTACTAAAAGGATAACCAACAACCAACAATTGGATCGTTTGGACGAAGAAGAGGATAACCATATTCGCATTTGAGCTCTGAAACTTATACTAAGAGATTTACGATCGATCTTGTTAAGAAATCTTCATCAAAGAAATTAAATACAAGCAAATTTTGAATTTATTCCTTGGTTTACTAAGCGATATATTTATAAAAGACTTTTATTTGTAAGCTCACAAATTAAAATATTCTAGAGACTTTTAAAATTAATAAAATTATTGGACTGCTTTCATTTATTACGTCTTTTTCAAAAGTCTTAGCATACCAGTTATTCTCTGTAAAATATATAAAATTCTTTTCAAATTAGTTATTTGAGCCAGATAAAGTAAAAGGCCTTTCCATAACAAATTTTTTTGCCTGATAAATAAACATCAGGATGATAACTGTTATCAGTCCCTTCTTTAAAAGTCTTCAATATTATAAACTTTCGTATATAATTATACTTCAATTTGTAACACGTAAATTGTGAAAGAGTAAAGAAAAAATAATTTCGTGAATGTGTTCATTACTATGCACTAAGAAATAAGTTATAATAAAATGTATGATACATAATACAACGAAACGTAGATTATTTTCTAAAAAGATTTTTTCAAGTTTAAATATTTGTAAGATTTTTTCATATTCTTTGAAACTATTTTTTTCTTATCACAGTGATGTGGAAGGTTTTTTCAGTGATCTTTGAAATCATGTAAGTAAATTAAGAAAGAATTTTAAAAAATTCAAGAAATCCTAATTTGAATCATCATTAAATACTTGTCTAATACACATCCATTGTCTGCGCTTTAAGCCACCATTACAAAATGATAGGCTGTCCTTAGGCCCTGGCTCATATCATGGTTGGTTTGGTTCCTGGAACTCCAATCTATGTTTAAATTACCATTTTAATGTTGCTTCAGCCGAGGCATTTCATCACAATGTTACATTCACATTACTCAGACAGCATAAAATTGCAAACACATATTATTGACACATCATTATCAATCAAAGTTATGCTCAGTTGAAAGTCCGCAATGCTTCCGCAAAAAGGCGAAGAACAAGACTGGCAGTACTCGCTGTTCTCTGCGCAGATTACAGCTAAGTTTTATGACCATGATTTATGGCAGAATTCTTCATAGGCGGCCGTTCTGGTTTGATGGTCCAGGCCCAAGAAGCCCACTGCACCATGAAGCCAATCCCAATCCGACTACGAATCCGAAAAAGACACACTACACACTCGCTGACACGCACAGTCTAGATGCGAGCGGGTATCTAGATATCTGGCAGATACCGCCAGCACTCTAGCATGCTTTATGGTCTAATCCCGATGGTTAGTTTTGTTCAACATAAACTGCTCGATTTCATGTATTCCATTTAAATGTCATAGAAAGTTGTTGCAAATCAACTTCTTAGCCCGCTCATTCCTCGCTTTTATATCCATATTTATTTGCCATAATTTCGGTTGGTTTATGGGGTTCTCTCTTTTTTTCGCTGTATACCAAATGCATTTGCCTTGTTTAATCTGATTATAATTGGTAAAACAGAGGCATAAAATATTCCATATGATTGTTATGCCAAAGTTAATGGCGAATTTGCGATTTTCATATTTGTTGAAATGGGAAATTAACTGGGAATATTTTGTATAGCAACTACAACTGGTCTTATGCATACAAATTCCTTATTTTAAATACTATTCATTAGTTGCCAAACAAAAGCATGGGTTAAAAACCAATTTTCGTACCTAAAGATTTTTAAATGGCATATAGCCTTTGAAATTTTTGACAATATTATTCTATTTAAAAACAAAAGATCTAATAATAGGTATACAATTTAGCATTAAAGATGTTTCATATTCATTTCTAGGGTGTTTAATTCTTGGTGTACCTATCCTTATTAAATAAAAACGTTCAATATATAATTGATTTGCTATATGTGTTTAATTAAGTTTTAAATATTGTGTTTTTTAATTTTGAGTGCTGTTTTTATATTACATATCGAACATGTTAATTCTTATAAAATAAATTTGTTTTCATACTTTTCAGACCTTTACAATATTATTTTATATTTACATAATCAATTCACCAAATCGAAAAATATAATTAAAAAATATACACAAATAATATTACACATAAATCAAATAATATAAAATTATAACTATCATAATATATTAACAAATTTGTAATAGTGGGTGGAAGTAAACGAAATTTAAACACACGAACTTAATAATATTACCCAACATATTTCCTAGCCACTTAAGTCAATAGGCTCGCCTTTGGCCGAGTGCAGAGTTTGTTAGCTGTGCCTCCCTAATGGCATCTCATCCATATGGAGCGGCCCCCAAGCCTTTTTTTCACTTCACACTTGTAAGCACGGCATACCAAGCACATTTTTCTCTTTAACGCATTTAAACATCACTGGTTAACCCCAAACTTTGCATTTATATTAAAAAACCCAAGCGCGAACAATCAGGGAAAAACAATTAAATGTGATATGAAAAAGGTTGTCTGTGGCAGGCTCGTTGACAAATTGTGCGATTATGCTAAGGCCAACCGAGAAACAGAGAGTTTTATAACTTTAATTGTCGTATTACAACACCCGCAGCAAACGCAAAGTGCAGACAACACAAGGCCGTGTAATTATGTATCCATCATACGCCGACTTCACCTCTCTTCTGACACACGGAATTCTTCTGGAGCATTACAAATGAGCCATTGGCGTGCAGTCCCTTGATTATTTTAATTTTTTATTAACGCTTTTCTTCTGTTTAATTGTTTTTAAGCAAATAGCACCTTAGGGCAAAGATGTCTAGCCTTAAAATTTAACTTTAGTGTGGCCATTATCCGGGATTAATAAAACTTTATGGAGCATAAATTAATTAAATAAATTAATAAATATATTAATATTTTATAGGGGACTCTTTGCCTCCTTAAATAAAGATGAGTCTGGGCATTTTAATTTTACTGATTCAGCCTAGCACATTTCGATTTTCCATGATATTTTCAGAAACCATTAAATTATAGATACATTTTTAAAGTACAACGTTAATTTTTTGGTTTTTAAAAAAGGGTTTACAAACACTCACTAGATAAATGCTTGACCAATTATATTTCATTTAACATAGGCCCACCCCCTAGCCACGCCTTCTCTAATTGCTAAAGTAAATTCAAGCATTACAAATGGGTATCCTCCGCTATAAAAAATATCTCCGTTGTGATAAGGTGCACGGTGTAAGGTCTGGCAATTGCTCGAGATTTTCATCAGTAAAACACTTTATGTATTTTCAATTGCTATTCAGTTCAATAGTTAATTATTTCAGGAAGATTTCCAACAGTTTAACGTCTTTGTTGGATCTGTTGGCGCCAACGGCAATGGGTTGATTTGAAATCTACTTTAACAGTTGGTTAATTGGAGTGTACAGTTTGGCTTGAGCTATTATAAATGCACTTCCTAATTAAATTGCATTTGCTTTAAATAATTGATGAGGTAATGAAGGTGAGGCTCTGCTCGAGATTATAGATATCACAAGTGGGAAATAAGCCATTAGAAGATACAATGTAGAAAATCTGACATAGATAACATAAATATTGTAACTTAATTTGGGGCTTTGTGTTTAATTTTGTTTGGAAAACTTATAATTGGTTCAGCCTTTAATAATTTTGAAGAACTTTAAAGTAGTTAAGAAGCAAGAAAGTATTAAAACATATAAAGGAGAAATCCAGCTGTCGCTAGTATCTTTCCAGCGATTTGATGTCTTCAATAAATTATTTTTTTTTTAGTTTTAAAGCTTCACAATAAATAATAAATCTAAATACTTTGCCTTTAAAAGAAAAACGTACACAATATATTTTCATATTGGAATAATGCTTATGTAATAAAAGGAGTGCATTCTTAGAAGTATTGCCTTCATTGATTGGATAGACTATTTTAGCTAGAGGATTTTGGCAAGATGTGATATATTTACAACATACGTTCTAATACCCTCTTGACAATTCTTGTCGGCATCACACTTTGACTTGTCTATAACCCCACGGCATATAAACTCAATAAACTAAAGAGCAACAAATACAGAGGAAAATGCTGCGTTTAAGAGACGCAAAAATGCTGTACAACAAGCGCCAAGTTTGCCACACAAATCAAAGCCGATTTGCCGTTTGCCGTTTGTGTACCACTTTGGACATATATGGAAAAATTAGTGGGATGTTTTCGAATTGTCCAGTATCCAGAGATAGGATGGAATCAGGGGGCCAGTGTGGTTCCGTCCGAGGTGTCGTCGTCATTAGCAGCAGTGTCTGCGATGGTGAAAGATCGAGATATATATATATGTATTTGAAATTGGTGTTTGATTTTTTGATTATGAAATTTGAAGCACTCACAGTCGATGCGGCTGCACTGTGTGGTGTCCCCACGGATTCGAGTGGCAACATATCCTCACGCCAATAAACGCGCAATTATAATAAAAATAATCGCAGGGGGCGACTGCTGATCCTCTGCATTTGGTCATAACCGGCCGGGCCAGATACAGTTGAGCTGGCCAAGATCCAAGATCCCAGATCCAGACATTGCGTTTGATCATTGCGATCCGATGCGATCCTCGTCGTCCACGTCCATCGTTCCCGACTGGATTATCGCCTTTTCGAACAGCTTTTTCTTCTTTTGTTCCCGTTCTCTACAATCTCATTGCGACGACAATTGGCGAGTAATTGCTGCTGCATAATAATTCCCCACCAGCCATCGTTGTTGGCCTGGTCAAGTTTTTGCACCTCTTGGCCGGCGTTTTTTGCTGCCGTCCCCGCCATCCACTTAATCCGTTTTTGGTTGAGTGAGTTTCCTGAATTTATACAGAAAATATTATTATATTCTCAGATAGACATTCATTTTTTCTTAATCTAATAAAGAGAATTAATTAAGGTGGTATGAAATAAATTAACGAATCAATTAGACACAAATTCCATTACAAGGTGAGGGAGCTCTGAAAATGCCTTTAAAGGCCTGCCCAACTAAAAAGTGGCAAAGTAATTCATCAAAAAATGTTTGCAAAAAATTAGCATTGCCAATAAGGTCGGGTTGACTTTTAGGAGCTGAGAAGGCTGTGCTTATATAAATTTTATTTTTGGGTGGAGCAAGTTTGTTTTTCATATTTCGATAAATGACTTACTGATGGGAATGCCATTATATTTTTTCTTGTGAAAATTCCATAATTATAAATTTATGATATTTGTTTTCTTATATTTTTGATATTTCATTTAATCGTTCAGAAACTAAATTAATACATTTTACACCATCATCTGTCGATAGTAAAATCTTTTCAAATCTTTTCAAGGTGAGAACTGTGGATACATGTTTTTACTTAATAACTAATATAAAAAACTGTTGTAAAATTTAGTGATGTTCTCTTGAATTATATTTCATATTTATCTGTAACAAACTAGATGAACTATCTTTGAAAGTTGTTTAATGTAACTCAGATATATTCTAACGCAAGGATAAATCAAGAATAATACAAACAATAATATCTTATTTATTAAATCCCTACTTAGTAGCTGCATCTGACTTCTAATCCCTCAGTTTTGCCATAACATCTTTAGCTAATCAATCATTAAATGACTATTAGTGTTTATCTACGGCTAACGATCCATCAAAACCAGAGAAAAAAGGCATTTTCCACGGTCATCAAATCAATATTCAAAAAGCCTCCACTACCAAATTGGCAACAATCTGTCAGATGCATTTCATAAAGCTCAAACGGCGGCCAGAAAAACCCCACTTCGTGCCGTAAGGAGTGGAAAAAAGTCGAAAATTGCTTTATGAACACGTTTCAATTGCGTTTTGCCAGCTCGCCAGGCATGTTCGATGTCATGTACTCCATGGCTGCAGTCGAGGGAGAGACACTTCTCCGGGCCTGATGAAATCGATCATTTTCCCACGATCGACTGGATCGGCTAAGATCGGCTCGGCTGTCAGCGGCCCAAGTCTCAATGACTAACTCTAACTGCACAACAAGTGGCCAGTTGGCCGGGTGGAAAAAACCTGACCAATAGCAGGCATTACTTGATTTGTATGTGCTGCTATGTAAATGCTATAAAAGGATTTTGATTACGGCCAAATGCCGGCCCCGCCAGCGGGACGACATGAGCCCAAGGTGTCTGAATTCTATTGGGATGGGATGCGATCCGAAGGGGATCTTTCTCTTCAAGGCGGAAGCATGACTGGACGCCTTTTTCTGGTCGTCAGCATTCATTGATCGATATCAGGAAACTGTGGAACTCAGTCTTAAATTGTATTCTTGTCTCCACCTTGCTTTCTTATGTTTATAGCAAAAAAGGTCCCAACCAAAAGATCATATTTACACAATAATATAAAAATACATCTTTGCTTTTAATCGCATTCTATTTTTTGGGTTCTAACATATAAATAATTTCTTGTTTTTAATACAATTTATAAAACTTAGCTGTCCCAATATCCAACAGTTATTTTTAAAATTGTTCACAGCTTTTATTGATACATTACAGTACAACTTATATATTTTCCAAAACATTTATTCCAAATATAAAAAAAAACATTAATGTGAATGCACCATTTCATTTAGAAACGAGTCATTAAATTTGGAATTTATCATACTCAAGCCTGCATCGAAGGTTTAAAACGCTTTTCAACGTGGTAAACTAAGAGTGGTTCTGTTAAATTATCTGTCATCTAACAGGTCAACAATTAAATTTACGCCCCTTCCCAATGTAAAACATGAATAAACATTTTTTCTTCAGGGCTTTATTCTAATTAGCAAGGTGGTCTCCCTTTCCCCGTTCAACACCTTTTTACCCTTCTCTACTGGTCTTACGCACTCGCCATGACTGGTAAAAATATTTGAGCCGCTTAATTGGGGCGGACAGTCCGCTCGATCCGCTCAGTTCTTTGACATGTTTTCTATTTGTCTAATTTGTCAAGTTTTGACTGGAATATTTTCTGCTGGTAAAACGGAAATGATCTGACAAAAAGTTTGTGGCTTAAACACTTTTTTTGAGTTTTGAATTAATTTGAAAGCGTGTCCAGGTTTTTAGGTTGGTCAGAAATATAAAAATATATATTTAAATTGATCCAATTGGGCTCGTGTTCAAACAATGCTTATTTTGCGACTTGATTAGGGTAAGCGTGCTGCGGTGTTTATTTTTTTGGTCGGGAATACGTGGCAAAGCATACATTAGAAAGTTTATATTGGGCTTTAAACCTTCAAATCGAAGCGTGTGGTTACCTAAGAAGCTTAATATTGCGACCTCTTGATCTTGAAGACTTTCAAAAATTATAAAAAAGTCTGTATTTAACGTCAGCCTGAATTATAAATATTAATTTTTAAAGATTTTTCTTAAAAAAATACTACATAAGCCACTCAATATTGAATGACAAAAGGAAATGGAGATATGCAAGCAGCAAAGGGAGATTGAAATGCGCCACCTACCCGCGATCTTAATATATGGTTATGTGGGCGGTATACAGATTTAAGCGTTATGGGCGTTAGAGTGGAAGTGGCAAACTTTTTTTTGATCAATCGATAGGTATTGACGAGACCAATACATTTCAGTTAAAATTTTTATTCTAGCATCAAAACTGTAGGAGCCACAGTTTTGGGCGGCTTGTGGGCGTGGCACACTGTTGAAACAAACTTGCGCTGCGTAAGAAGCTCAGGAATCTGCATGCCAAATCTCAATAGCCTAGCTCTTATAGTTTCCGAGATCTCCGCGTTCATCCGGACGGACAGACGGACATGGCTAGATCGACTCGGCTAGTGATCCTGATCAAGAATTTACATACTTTATGGGGTCAGAAACTCTTCCTTCTGCCTGTTACATACTTTCCGACGAATCTAGTATACCCTTTTACTCTACGAGTAACGGGTATAAGAATGGTGAGACAATTGAATACGTCTTTAAGTTAGAAAATGTAAGTTTTATGGCGACTAATTTTTAATAATCTATATTATAATAAGACAACTGATTACATGCCAAAAATATTCTTAAGGTTCGAATTTAAGCAAACTTGGGTCAGACACTATTATTTTATAATATTTTACCGGGTATAGGAGCATACTTCAAGCTTAAACCCAATTAGAAATTTTTGAGATTTTTGTAGTATCAAATCTTTAAGATAGGATAGTGCATAAAATCCGATGTACAACTATTATATTTGTTATTTAGTTATTTCAAACCGCCATTTTAAGACACACTCATAATTACCAATAAAAATTAGATTAAATATTATTATATTTATTTAAGTTAATAAATTTTCATTGCTTAAACTGACTGTTCCAATTTTGTAAATGATTTTGTGTCGTTTAATCTTATCCAAAAACACTATATGACAATGACCACAATATTAACAGAATCACCTTTTTTATGTTTACACTATTTTCCGAATGTTGTATCCTACTGGTTCAGGCAGTTCCAACCATATTGATAATATCAACAAGTGCCTAAAATATTAGGGCTATAAAAATGTACGATTTTCAATAATCTTAATTACTTACAGTAGCAAATTGCCTATATACTTAGAAATTATACGAACTCCTTTTTTAAATGATGTACAGAGGTCCTTTCTTTCTGATAGTCTAAGCGCAACTGAGAGCTGGCTGTAAAAATAAAAAAATCATCCACCCTTCCGGTAAAAAATGAACATCTATTCAACCCTTTACGTGGTCTCTCACTTCCAGTCGGTAATTTTTGCATAAAGCCATGGTCTTTCCTTTTTTAGAACTCTTCCAACCCCTTTGATAAGGAAGAACTAGTTCAGAACGCTAGATGGCGCTGGTTACCATTTTCGTAAGACTTCCACTGCGATAGCAATTCATTAATGGCAGAAAAACTTGTGAATAATTTATATAATTAATACCCCGCTACGTTGACCACGCACAGCTGGCATTTAGTCGCAACTTAAGGAGAGATCTCTCAGCTGCTGTTTAATAAAATATTTTAAATAATTCCGTAATCTAAATGCAGTCATCGTCAGAGCAACAAAACAAGCCCAAGAACGTTGGCGACGTTTTCCTCATCGGATTCAACAGGATGCTGAGAAGCTGGCACTGAGAAAGAAATTCTAAATACCAACGAGTCACAGCAGCATCCAGCACAAATCACAAATTGTCACGTTAATAGTGGCAGCCATCCCCGATACCCGACCCCCGGTACCCGAACCCACCTCCATCCTACCTCCGCCTCATTTGAGCTTGTCTTGCATTTCGCATCCGTATAAATGCAATGTAAATTTTTTTGTGTTGTGCGCGCCATTGCATATGTCAAGACAACAACAAAACGCTGACGGAGGAGATGGCCAAAGAGACCAAGATGAGGTTTTAGAGGAAGTTTGGTGATGGCATCGTGAGGGCTAAGATACATAAAGATTTTATACCCTTGCAGCCGAAACTATAACATTCAATTGAAATCATCCTATATTCATATATATATAGAATTTTATCATAAACTACGAAGCTATAAATTCTTTCATATCATTTTCTCATTAGTAATCGACTGTTCGTATAGAAGATACTTTATAAAAGACAGTTTAAATAGAATTGTACTTGTATTTTTAATTCTTTAAAAAAAAAATACTCCCAGAGTAAAAAGAAAATGATCAAAAACAACGAAGCTGCAATTTGTTTCTATTATTTTCGGATCCTCCCTATGGGAGGATCTATCTGCAACAGAAGTTAGACTTTCTGGAATTTTAGTCCCGATATCTTTTAAACTAAGTCACTAGTTTGCATAGAAACTGATCAAGAAAATCAAAAATATGTATAGTTTACAGCGTCGGAAACGTCTCCATCACTTCAGGTAAAAGTTTTGACTATAACTATTTGTAAAATTGTAAAATTAAATTTTCGTTTATAAAATATTTGAATTAACATTTTAGTTTGGATTAAGTTTATTTACAAGTATTCTTTTAAATAGAACAGTATAATGAAAGGGAATTACATTTTAAGTACACTTTTAAAAGAGCCAGTTATAGAAAATCAAAAAAATCAAATATAAATCAAAGTCACTGAGCAATTGTTTAGCTTTTCATAAATTTACAACTATCAAATTATATGTAAAAATGTGATATTTTTAAAAAGAAATTCCCTAAAATGGCTTTTCAAAATATATTAAATATAAACCACTTTTCATAGGATTATAATCTTCTTTCGTGGACTATGAAAATCCGCAAGACGCTGCCATCTCCAAAGTTGAAGCCCGATGGAGTGCCATTGCCAGCCACTCTTCTTCGTCTCTCAGCACGTTTCGCCTTGATAATTTATGAGACGCCTTATTAACATCAGTCAGCATCGGCAGAAGCGCAGATTCAGTCTTCTGGCCTCGTCTTCAGCTCGGTCCGCGGCATCCAACTGGCTTTCTCGGAAAGGAATCTCCGCTTTTTGCCTTCTCTCGTCGGCTGCCACATTTTCACTCATTTTAATGTAATTTCTGCTGTTTAATTTGTAAATTATTTTAATGCTGCCTTTGTCATAATTTATTGCCTGCTCTTGCCCAAGGAATCCGTGTATCCGGTAGATACACATATATTCCCCCGCTGACGGGCTATACGAGCATGCAAATCAGCTGGCCAAAATCCTCAACCAATCTCATTCTATGCAAATCCGTTTTTCCCGACCGATTCAAGTCCATTGAGATGAGGTGGCTCGTTAGCTGGTCAGCCGCTGGGATTTGCATAAGTATGTTGACTTTCAATTAAATGCCAAAGCTCGATCAGTTGTTAAAGGCATTCCGAATGTTAATTCTCAAGTGCATTTGATCGTAATGCCCAGTATGCCAAACGAAATTGGGAATTTTAAAAATAAATAGTGAAGCAGAGATACCCTTAAAAAATAATATAAATCTAGTATTATATTTTAGTTTTATTTACCTTAAAGCGTAAGCAATGCCTTATAAGATCAAAATTTATAATTTGTATTTATACAACTATTTAATATTGTTACTTTTCAAATTATGTTTAATATTACCAAAAACACTAATACACAATTTTTTTAAATTAAAAATTATTTTTAAGATTTTTTTTTTGTCAGTTTTTATTTTAAAAGTATTTAATTTTTCTGATATCTCGTTGATTAACATTTTGCAATAGTTAATGATCCTTATATTCATCAATAACAAATAGTTTACATATTTATTAAAGCCTTTAAGTAGCCAATGTACACCTCTACAGTTTCAAAACAACATTCACATTTATAAGGCACACCGATCAGTTCAATGACAAGCAGAGCAAATATGTAAGTTTTCAATTCGGATCGAGTCAATTGAGGGCAGTAAATGTTTGCATAAATTGAAAAGGAAATCTGGCCTTAATTGTTCTCAAACAATTATCAATTGTGCATAAGCACATACCCATTAATGGCAGAGAAAAATGCTTAAAAGGATTTAAGTCAGCGACAATTAGTTGGATGATTTTTCATAAATTTGTTGTAAATTAGCCACTCCAACAAGGACCGAGACGGATCTCTGATAAATTGGCACTCTACCAGCGGCAAGTTCAAGTCCAACTTCTTCTTGGTCAAATTACAGTATTTAAAAATCTTAAATAAGCGCAAAATCGGGAATGGAATATGCCGAAGCCGACCCACTTCAGGTGCACTCGTCTGGGGCGTGTCGGCGATCTTGAAAAGCGCCGACACCTCAACACATCATCATCAGCGTCATTGAAAGCCGAACAGTAGCCGTCAGTAGATGCCAACATTCTTTTCGCCATCGTCTGAGGCAATATTTAAATTAATTGAGGCCTGACTCACTCGGAATTGAAAGGCGAAATGCTCGAGACGGAAAATTTACATTCGTTGGAAATGGAAATCGTATTCGTCTTGGCATTGCGAAAATCGTTAAAACAATGCACACTTTTGTAGACTATTTTGTAATTGTGAGCGGCCTCTCAATGAAACATTTCCGAATAAGTGAATAATAATCGGGACTACTTCATTGTGAATAATGTTCGAGCGGAAATACTTTATGCTGTACACAAACAGACAAAGAACATTTATTTTTTGGACTTTTATTCTTTAACTGCTAAGACAAAAAAGAAAACTAAATTTATAATTTCGACTTATGTTCTTTAATTATTAAAACCATTTAAAACTAATCAAATTTTTTGTACAATACTTATCGATTACCTGGATTTTAAAACAACCACTTGATTGTCATAATTATATTTATGAACTATTTGGCAACAAGTTCAAAACCAGAATGCCACAGCCATTGGATCTTTCTTTCTGTGTATGTAAAAGTTTACTAATTCGTCATTTGATCTTTAGTCAATTTCGATGTGTGCTCGATTTTCGCCAGCATTCCATTTAACTTAGTTCATGGTAATGGACTCCAATCAGCGGCCGATTAACTGACTAACTAGCCTCGTGATTTCTAAATAATTATGCAAATTTTCGATTTGCAATTGCAATTATTGTTACGTTAATAAGCAGAAGTCAAAGCCAAAGGCAGCAGCAGCTCGCAAAAAGCACTTGGCAAATTATTCAATCGAAAAATTGTTTTCCAACAGCTGCAAAATCGAACTCAAATCTGACACACGGCGAAAAAGAGAGAGAGAAGTCGGCGACAAGGCGACATTGCCGTTGAAGTGTTGTTGGCCTGGGGCCACGAGTTGGCAGCTGTCAGTCAGTTTGACGTTTCTGACCAAATCGTGTAAAAACCGTTGAAAACGACAAACGACACGTCGCCAGCAGCTGAAGTCGCGAACAGATGCAAGCTTTTCAATTCAAACTTTTTGAGATGGCTGCGTGAGAAGAGTTCATTACTCTGATAAATATAAAACAATTAAGTCATTAATATATAGTTTATGGGGCATATCCACACAACTCATTTATATTTCTATATTTATTTTACAAACCTTTTAACTTTAAGTCATTCATTTAATCAGTCAAGATATCTTTAAATACTCAGAAATGTTTATATATATTTTTAATAAAACATATTTATAGTCTTAATGGCATTTAACCAATGTTTTTAATTTATTAACTTCCATAGCTTCCATAACTTCCACTGCGCTCTTTGACAGCTGATCATTTAAAAAATATATAGCCTTTAAAAAGTATATTTTTAAGTTTTTTAAAATAATACTGCGTATAAGGAAATCTATAATTTTTATTCTTAAAAATTGCAGCTGCTCTAAAAGTATATAACATTTTGAAAAGACAGTTTGCTTTAATACTAGTATCATACATTTTTTATTGTTTTACAGGCTATGTTTATTTGTTTATTGTAGTTCGATTCATGTACAAAACCAAACTTTAACAAAACTTTATTTAAAATAAAATGATTTTTTATAAGATCCCCCATCCCTAGTTTCTCCTTCCCTTTCGTCCGATGGCAGGTTGATTTTGTGGGCTTTACGCTTTTTGTCACCAGATTTCTCAGTCAGTCAGCCTCTGACGATTTTCGTCTTGCCCCTCGGACCGATTAATTGTTGGCAATGCGCAAGCGCGCGCCTCTCCTCAAAAGTTTGTTTGTCAGTTTGGAAAATGTAAATTATGCTTTGTTGCATTTTTTGTTGTTGTTTCGTTTTGCTTTGCTGCCCCTCAAGTTGCTTTTAATGAGACAAAACTATTTGCATTTTGATTGACAGCACTGGAGATTGTCGAAATTGGACATGCGCTCGGATGCATATTTGGCAAATGTGATAATGATGCAGACAAAAACAAGAAGAATTCCACAAAACAAAAGGTAAAAATACTTTTGTTGGCCTTACAAATTTTATTTCAAACTGAAAGGTGTGGTATTTTTTAATGTACTAAAAATCTGAGTGTTGGTTCCAAACAAGGGGTTACAAAGTTGACTGGAATCCAGGGGGATAATATATTTTTGGCATAGGGTCACACTTAGATTGTTCTAAAGATTCTTTGAAAAAAGGGGTAAGTGCCACTGCATTTACTTCCCAGAGAAAAGGGGTTAGGAAAATACTTTTTTTTAGCATAGGGTTGGTTAACCATTCCATTGCCACCCCAAAAACCAACGTTCACCGTTCCAACGAGTGGCTTATTTTCCGTTTTTTATTAGTGTCGCGCATATTTCAGTGCGCATATTCAAATTTTTGTGAGTTTCCTTTAAATTGGAAACCTTTCCAATCCAAGGAGTTCGTATAAAAGGCAGGCAGGCGCCAGGATGTTGCAGTCAATCGTATTTTGACGGCTTTCGCGAACGGATCTCATATCAGGATTGCTCTTTTGGATTACTTCTTGTTGGATTATATAACCGTGGACTAATTTTTATTAAGTATATTTATACCCATGTTTAACTTATTTTATTTATATTATTCGTTGAAATGTGTTTTCTTTTTAAATTTACACACTGACAATTTTTGCGTGACATATTTATATGTGTTGTATTCAATGTTCAATGTCTTTCATTTTTAAAACTGTAGTATATTTTTTTTATTTATCACTAATATTTTCGATTGAATTTATCATCGGACGGGGCTAAAATGTTTTATACATTCCTCTGATATAAATAAGTTTTCAAATGGTTTTTAAATTTACATTCAGATTTCACAAATAAATTCAATTATGTTCCTGTCACCAATCAAAAAAATTATTTTGTAACTTATTTTAGAAAGTGTTTTTTTGGAAAACATAAATTTTCTATTTTTCTATTTGATAAAAATGATTTATTTTGTTTTAAATTTTCATACTTGTTTATATTGTTCAATCAAAATGTAAAATTTAAAATATCATTAAAATTCGTATATTAAATAAGTTATTAGTTGTAACAAATAATTTCAAATTGCAATATTTGTTCAAAATTTTTCCCTGTTAAACGTATTTTTCTTCAAGATAATTTCTCAGTTCCCAAAGTCAGTAAATTTTGTTGCCTACTTGCAACCCAATTTCATCTCGCCGATCTTTATCACTTCTAATTTGCTGTAATTAGCAATGAAAACATTGCGAACAGATGTATATTTAATTTGATTTTGAGTTTCTGCCTCGTTGAAGGCCTTAAGCAAATACTCATCCGCCTTCCAGTCGAAATCTAAGCCAGCAACAATTTGCGTGTCAAATTGTGAACAGAAGAGGCAGCCGCCTCGAAAAGGCAGAAACTGTTTATGCATTTTGTGCAGCGAGTGCAACAAATTTAATTGTACCGATAGACATGCATTGGCAGTAAAAACCAAATCTAATAATACCGTCGAAAAACAAAAATAGTAAAAACCTTAGCTAAGTGGCAATAAAAATGCACAACACCAAAATTTCAGCCCAGCGACCATGCAATGATATCATTTCGAATCCACACCGCCCTGCGTGTTGTTAATTAAGCTCATTAATTTTCGCCGCTGTCGCTTGCCAGCAACAACAATATAGTTCTTTACCAACAACAAGGAAATAAAGACGTTAACTGGCTGCAAAGGCAATGCAAAAGATACTCGGATACGCAAAACTGCACCCAAACAAACATCTTTCATTTCGCCTTTTAATTTATTTAATATTTTTCTTATTTCTTTTCTATTTTATTATATTTTGCGCTGCAAAGCGATTTGTTGCTCCTCAGCATAACTCATGGTGTGCAGCTGAGCACCCAGAAAATGAAATTAATTTTGAAAAATATCATTAATACTTTAAACTTAATATTTAGGCATAATTTTACCATTTTTTATGGCCTTGCTCTGAGTGCGTTCGCTCCTGGAGTCTTTTGTTGCAGTTGATTTATAAGCCGCAATCATAAAATGCCATTCGTAATCTTGATTTTAATTTGGAATTTGCTTTCGTGGGCTTTGAGCAGAGAAATTTGAAACGAATTTTTAAAAAAGCTAATTGAAATTGGACAGCACTGAATGGGAAAAAAAAATTGCTGTAAATTCGGAAGTGTGCGATTGCTACACAGAAAGAAATGCAATTTCTATATGCTTTCTTATATATTTTCCTCATGATTTTATTAATCTTATTATTAATTTTATTAATATATAGGTAAAAAAAAGATAATAATTTACGAGTTGAATTCATTATGAGTTCCTACATAATAGACCTTCTTTATTACAAAGGACAAGGAAGTTTGATTATACAGAGGAGCACTCCGACAAGTCATAAAAAATTTTGAAATTATCAAAGTTCCATTTTGAATCCCAAGCCTTGCTAAAACAATTTCCCATATAACTGCGGTTTCTTAACCATTTAGACAAACGCAAGAAATTAACAAATTCATGAGCCGAAATGTAAACACTTAAATATAAATATATAATAAAAAGCATCCCACTTTTATAACGTTCCAACTAAATGGCAAACGACATGCAACTCATCTGAATTTATATGAAACCGAGAACTTAAGCTTACTTCGGAAAGCCAAAGTGGTAATACCCTTGCAGATTTTATAATATTATTAAATTGTGACTACGACGTAAAATTCATTAAAATATCACAAAATCGGATATATACAGGACCGATATGCAAGCGCTTTTACCCTGATCAAGGTACACTGAAAAATCGGTAGGAAAAGCAAGTAAATATCTGGATATTGAATTTAAAGTTTCGTATTCACATTCGAATTAAATACAAAAACTTTTATACAAATCATATTAAAGTACTCAATATAATGTGAAAATATTTGAATCGAGTCTTAAAATATTGGAAATGTTGTTATTCATATTTGATTTAAATATTTTCTCTTATTAAATCAATGTTTAAAATATTTGATTTTGCTGTGATTGTTAAATTTAGTATTTCCATACATAAAGTTAATAAAATCCGCAATGAATGAAAAACAAAGCGAATGATATTTAAGCTAAATATTTAAATAACAATAATTTAAATAATTTAGGCTATTGTCGTTCGATCGGAGCGTTTTTAAAACTGGATCTGCGTGAAGCTCGCGAAAATTTAAAACTGAGACGGACAGATGGACATAGCTAACTCGTCAAATGATGACGATCAAAAATATATGTAATCCTTATAGGGTCGCAAACTTCAGCTTTACTCGTGACCAAAACTGTAATACCCTCTTCAAGGGTATAATGAAGTTTATAAATTGTCTATGCATAGATAAATTGTGAAAAGAGTTCACAACGTACCAGCCTGAAAACCAGATCAGGTCAGAACCAACCCATCATTATACCGCCCAAGATGGTCTATCTGAGCCTTTCCATATATGTATATAGTGCTAGAGTAAGACATAAAATTATGCTAACTACGGAAATTGACGGCAGCCGCTGATGGAATGGAAATTGATAATGACTTGTGGACGAAGGAGATGGGGTTTTAATGAGGGGGAGTCGGCGATTAGCATTTAATTCTAATGCGACTTTGACATGCAAATGATAAACTCACGTCATGGACAGGAGTCTACATTTTTCGTTCGAGTTATTTGTATGTAAAACCTACGAACACATTTCAAATTTGCACTCCAGACCGGAGATCACGCCCTGAAAAGCTCACTGAGGCAGAGTTTTATGGGAACCAAGCATGCAAATCCACCCAAGCCTAATCCGTGGTCTTAACTAATAAACACATTAAAAAGTAATTTCTTTTTAATACGTTTTAAAAAAAAGAAGAGTTTTATTTTTAAGTCTTGCTGTTTTGTTGGTAGCCTACAACCTGCTATTAAGCAACGTAATAACAGGTCTGTGGGAATAATTTAATAAATCTACTCTGTGATCCAGTTAGGCCGGACTCTTTCGTCTTGCGTGAAGATCTTCACATAAACTGGAGCTGCTTTAGCCGTAGTTTGCTTAATCACTTTTACAGATTTAGATATGTTGGGGCGTGGCCGTATCTCTTAATGATATAGCGTTCACCGGAGTATTAGTTATTTGCATAGTACCGAAACCTATTGCAGTTGCTTAGATGGGATTAACTGAAACAAGAAGTAAAAGGTTTTGCAGATGTGAACTAACATATGCGAATTATTGCATTTAATGAAAACTGCGCCTGAATGTTATAATATGCAGCTCCAGCTATTTAATAGTTATGTTTTATCTAAGAATTAATTCAGAAATTAAGAATATGGCCTGTGATTATTAAAGATTATATTTTAAATTAAAGCTTAAGTTTCCACCAAACCATAACAGCATACTTCGGGAAAAACATTACGTTGTAATTATACCCATATCTTAAAAATGGGTTTCCGACCGTCAAACTTCGTGTTAAAAACAAAACCCCTTATATATGCGTAGGTTACATAAATAATTTTAACGCTGTACGCAGAAGATCTATGGAAATGAATAAGCTCGAATCTGGACTCAAAAGTAATTAAAATCGCAGTCAGATGCGAGGCAGACTTAAAGCGCAATTCGTGTGGCACGGTGCATCATGCAAATTTACTAAAGTGTGAAATATTGCAAATTCATGCAGACAGGGGGTGCGGGGCTTTGGCACCACAGGTGGCCATCGCAACGGACCTCCAGACCAATAAATTAACACTCTATTTTCATACAATACTTTTCCAGATCGCATGCAAACTGACCAATGCAGAAAATGCTCGAAAAGAGTTTTCCCTCAGCAACAATTAGCTATGCATAGGAAAATGTATTTCATTTCTGTTCCAGTTTTGCATTGGGGGCACGCCATCGTAATGGAGGGAATAAAATGTATTTTTATCATTGACTTGCAATTTTCTTGGAAATCTTGTAAGGAAATAGTGAACTATCATCTTTTAGTCTTGGCTTAGTTGACTAATGGTTAGATATTGCATGAAAAAGCAAAAGCTTGATAAAAATGTGCTCTTTTTATATGCCATTTTTAAGCTGTTTTGAAATTTTAAAATACCCTATTAAAACTTATAAATGCCTCAAATTTAGTACATTGCGATGATCCCAAAAAATGTTATTTATTTTTTAAAGTGTATTATTTTACATTTTTTCAAATTTAAACTTCGTTACCTACGAAAATTTGTTACAAATTAATAGGACACCGTAGGATCAAATATAATATTGACTATTTTATAGTCTTTGAAAGGGATAATTATAATTAAGCGATTTAAGTTCATTCTTTTTATAGATTTAGGGTCATTTACACTTTTTTTGTACAGTTAGACATTAAACTCAAATAGGACGCACTCATTTTATCCCAAAAAAGCAGAAATTAGTGAAGCTTATCGGCCGAGTCCAGTCCATCAGGCTGAAACATCCGCAACTCTTCGTCTGCCTTTCACCGTTGACAATACAAGGACCTACAACAATGAGCATTAGACATATGTCTGTTCTATCCAGCGATTCCATTTCCAATCCCCCCATGCCCAGCCCCCAGCGGAAAACCTACCGTAAATAATAAAAGAAATCGTCTTAGGCACGCATCTCAGGCGGCTGATGGACATTTTCGCACACAGACGTATAAAAACAGGACATCAGGACAACGAATGCCCCACAGGACATCACTTTGAATATAAAGCAAGCGAATAAAACACAACAGCGAATGAAAGGACGTGTGGCATAAAAAACACTTTCGACGGAAGGAGGGAAAATAAAAAAGAATTTCTTATTACAGATATTTTGCTTATCTGCAGCAAAACATTCGTTCACACTTCCCACAGGACCTCGAGCTGGGTTTGGGTTTCTTCGGCCTTTCATGTTGGCTAAGGGTGAATGCGAATCCCGAACACCACCCTCCCATGAAGCACATGAAACTTGGATGGACACAAATCCGCTTTTATATTTTCAACTGTCAATCGTCGTCGCAATTTCTCCCTTCTCCTTCGTCAGTCGGCTTCACTTTGTAGGTGTTGGAATTATAATCAAAGTCCAGTGTACTACCCCCAAAAAAACCATGCCAGTTCGCATTCCTTGCATTATCTTGGCTCACACACTCGGACGCTGTGTCGAACTTTTCCTACTCGATTTTATTTCCTTTTATTTGCTTTTCTTTTTGGCCCACAAATTGTAAAGCGAAAAATTCCAACAAAATTCGTTCTTAATGCCCTTTTTTCACTTGAC
This sequence comes from Drosophila subpulchrella, assembly GCF_014743375.2. Lineage (NCBI taxonomy): Eukaryota > Metazoa > Arthropoda > Insecta > Diptera > Drosophilidae > Drosophila > Drosophila subpulchrella. The sequence goes on from NC_050610.1 coordinate 2,343,995, forward strand.
TGACAGGCTCCGGCTCCATTTTCTTTTTCTCAGCTTCCTTTGAAAACTCCCATTTCCCTTTCTTTGATTTAAGAATTTTTTTAACTTTCTGCCTGCTATTTGTTATACACCTCCTACAGATACATTTCCCAAATTAGTTTCTTCTTAGTACGATGCTAATCAAGATTAGAAAACAGGCCTTTGATCTAAAAAACTACAGAAGTAAAGAGATTTATATAAACTAAAATGCCTTAATTAATTTAAATAAAAGCCACAAAGGCGCCTGAAGAAATCTGCTTATAATACTTAAAGCAGCCCAAAATAACCATTTTCACATCAGAGTTTCTTCTAAACTAATTTTTAATAATTCTTATGTTTATATTGTTCTATCAAGGTTTTAAAAAATGTTTCAATAGATTTCTCATATCACAAAGAAGCAATTTAAGATATAAATCTCAGTTAACATTGAGAAAAAAACTTTGCCTAAGGTCTTCCCGTATCCCCACGAACTTATTCAAATGGCTGCATATTTAGGTTTATGACAGCGCAGCACATAAATCTAGCAATGAAGGACTAAGGGTTGTTCGATGCTAATGAGCCGCTTCGAGTTCGGAGGTCCGGGAACGGATATGGCGGGACTTTCCGTTGGCTTTCACCTTTGTGGTGCGCAGAAAGTTTGTGCCAAGAACGCCAACAATGAATCACAAGCGGCACCACCGAGTCCCAAACCACAGAGACCACCACAAGCCAGTGCCTCCAGTGAAGCGTTAGAACTGCCAAGTTTGCACAAAATCCTTGGGTGGCGAGATACATACATATATCTCCGCTTGCCTTGCATGCATAATAATAACAATCATAAAAATTGCGGGAGGAATACGACGGAACCAAATTATGCATACAATAATCATGGTTCATGGCTTCTTTTCCTCGCTTAAGTTTTCTTCGGCATTTGAATTTATGACTAATCAAATGTATATAATTTTTACTAACCAAAGATTTATGGGTGCTGATTTGGTGGAATTTATGGGTGGAGGATTTTACTATTATGTAAAATTATGCAACCCCTAATTTAAATGCAAATGAAGAGCATAGAAATCGAGGTTACTCAGAAGAGGAAAGGGTGAAGAAGGGTGACATAGAAGGGTGTTTTGGATTTGGAATTTGAATTTTCATAAAATTTCAAATGGCGGTCCGTATAAAAAAAGCAGTTGCTATCGCTTTTTTGTATAAGAAAATATTCATAAAATGGCCGGGTACCGTCAGTTCAGCCATTTTATTATCAATGCAATTTGAAGGATTTTCGTATATTAAATGTAGAAAGTAAACCTTGTATTTTTGACAATAAAATATATACTCCTAGCTTCTCCAATAGCTTTAAATTTTTTGAGTATTTAGTAATATTTTAATTTATTTTTAGCGCCATCTGGCAATAGCAATGCAAGGTGCAACTTTTTCGTAATGCACAATCTCCCGAAAATATGTACATCGAAATGTTTCTAGACAGGCAAATAAAATCGATTTTATGTCACTTGCCACGGTGGCTTTTTCCTCAGCTTGTGCAGCCGGCAAAAAAGATAGACTAAACAAGAAAATACTCTTTGCTCTCGGGGCTCCCCCTTTTTAGAGGTAAAACTTTCTTTTCGGAGCCAGGGCATTGCTTTGCATGTGCGGGGGAATGGGACATATCCTTGAAGATTGTAGTTGCTGCCTCGGGCTAGATCTGAAACAGCTTCCAGACTGTGCGTGCAAGATAAGAAGTCGGAAAGGAGGAAAAGTCTAGGAAAATACGACAAAAGGGTCGTCTGCCTCACAGTTTCCCGTTGCAAGTGTACTTACGTGTGTGTGAAATCTGTCTGCCTTGCAGAAGGATATCCGGTTTGCAATGTAGTCATATAGAAAGCCGAGGGAAGGTTCTAGCGATTGGTTTGGGTCACCAGTCGATTTCAAGGCAAGAGTTCAATAGTATTTAAGAAAACGTTAGTTAGGAATGTTGCCAATTAAAAGAGATCGTTGTTTATATTTTAAATGATTTATACAAATTCAGTCGACAACATAAATTCCTAAAGTGAGAATGGTTATACTGGTAATGAAATGACTTGTAAATTAAAACAACCATTGAACATTTCTTGATTTAGGAAATATTTACACTAAAATTAAAAGCAACAAATTGTTGACTTGAATTTTTAACGGCCCTTACAAAACAACATCATAAAATATTTTTATAAAAAATGTTTACAATAATAAAGATGCCCATTTCGTTGATCTCCCAAACAAATGTCTGTATTTCTTATGTTAATAATATCGCTATGACCAAATTACACCCGCCAAAAAATTGTAAACAAAAACATTAGAGAAGCAAATAAAAATAATTTATGTAGCTTGCTTTTAGGCGAAACTATCAATTTGCGAAGAAGTAAAGAAAGATGATTAGACGTGGAGAGGGCAATTTAGCCATTGAATTTTATGCGCAACGCAGCGTAAAAATTACACGAACAATTACCGGAGTGATGACATGCTTTTAGTGCTAATGCTTCAAATGTCTCAGGATCTGCTGACCACAGCGAATCCCGAAAAAAGAGCTCCGTTCAAGCAGGCCAAAAAACAGGACATAAAATCTATAGCGGCATAAAAGCCTCTTTCAATTAACATAAAATTAGCATTCCAATTCAATTTATTTTTATATACGGCCCAGCAGCCCCTTTTCTGGACAAATGGGTTGAAGTTATTTACGCGATTTCGGTTGCTTTCTCTTCCAACCAAAGCCAGGCCAAAACCAAGGCAACATTTACATTCCCACATGCGGCTAAAAAAAGAAGAGGGTGAAATTCATGACTGTTTTTCTGTGTGGGAGGGTGCCGGGAAATGTAAGTGGTCATAATAATAAAAATAATGATGCCGCAATAAAGCTGATTCAAGTCCTCCTCGGGGCTCCAGGAGCGAGCTGGTTATTGGCTCGATAGGCCTGCGTCGATTTGCGTAAAAAATGGCAGGGTCCTGGCGCAGATAAAAAAGCAAACACCAGCAAACGAAAAGGCAAAGGCCGGGAAAGCAGCGCAGGAAAGCCAAGGGGAAGTGGAAATGGTCAAACGGTACGACCAAAGAAATTTTCCTGCGAATCAGCGTATTTTTCATGCTGCAGCGATTATTCACCTCTGCGTCGGAAGCAAGGTGCACTGGAAAAATTTAAAATAATTATTTTTGGTGTAGGGCTATGTCCACAAAATAGGTTATTTTATGTTTAAAATTGAATTTAAAAGTATGAAGATTATTTACTGATTTTCCTTATACCTACATTTTAATGTCAATTTTATTGTTAACCAAAACTAACAATTCCCATTTTTAATTGTAAGCATTTGAAAGGAGTAAGTTCACCACAGAATATACCTTTTTAACTATCATATAAACATAAATACATATTGCACGACTGTAAAGTTTATTAAAACATACAAATGTACTATTTACAAATGAATGACATGCATATTATATTAGTTTAAAATTTTTCAAAATTTTTTTTGTTGGTCATAAAAAATATTTATTATTTGAACGATTATGCAATTATACAGGGAAATATATTAATGTGGGGATAGGTAAAAATGGCTTCTTTAAGATTGGGGAGCTGATCATTTAACATTTTCGAGGCCTAGGTTTTGAGTTTTAAATTGCCAATAAGGGGTTTTAGAATGTTTGTTTCAATTAAAATTAAAAATAATAATTAACAATGAAATTATATAAATAAAAAAGCGGTTAAATTGATTTCCCATTCGAAAATAATTTTCCGCTGTGTGGGAAAAATACCGACTCACCCACTCAATCCGGCCATCCCACCCAAAAACTCCCAGCTACCCATGCGAGTCGTACGTCTTGGCCAAAGTGTCATAAATTCATAATAACGCAAATAAGCACCGGCACTAGCAGAACGCAAAACTTATCGGAGGCATCTAAATCGGTCGAACCAGCAGCAGCGAAATCGGCCAAAGCCGTGGCCATAGGCATCCTGCCAATAACAACATCGAAGGGCTCGTCCTGGGTGTGCGTCTGTATGTATATGGCGGCAAATACGTTTTTTACGACTTTATGCTAAGCACTTTTTATGCATAAAAGGCAAAAGGAGAAAAAAATAGCAGCAGGCGGCGCAAGAAAAACAACCACCAATGGACCAGAGATGATGGCCAAACCACCACGCAGATCCTGCACCACCGCACCACCAGCAACATACATAACCGTTATTTTCCTCTCGGACGGGTCCTTATTTATGCGTTTTTTAGTATGGAAAGCACAAGGACACACAAAGCCAGAGATATCCTTTCAGCGTCGCGTATGTAAAGAACAAGTGCGCTCTTGCCTTTTATGCTTCGGGTAATATATTGAAAATAGCCGTCCAGCGTAATAAAATGTATCTTCACTTGAGTGTTTGGGTGCGCAAGGACCTCCTGCGCTTCTGTGTGCGTTTGTATGCATACCAATAAAACTGCCAAATGTGAAAAGCAAAAGCAACAGCCACGAACAAAACTCAATTTGCTTACAGAGTCACAGTGGTCTATATATTATTATCACTTACAACAAAATAAATGTGAACACATAAAAGTTTAAAACTAGTCATGTTTGATTTAGTTTAGTTTAAATATTAATTTTATTTATAAACGTTTACAGCAAAACTAATTTTATGTATCTACATTTTTTTGTTCAAACTATTTCTTTGGTAAAAACCAAAAAATTAAATTTGATATTTTAAGAATACAGGTACACAAAGACAGATTGACAAAATATTTGTTGTAAACATACAGATTTTTTTTACTCGTAATATAATTGTCAATTTATTAGTAGGGAAGTATAGGGCAAGGTGGGGAGTAGAGTAAGGTGACGAACTTGTCAAATCCCGAATGTGACGTAACGTAAAAAATGCACATTAATTGCAGTCGATTTCCTGGGTATCGTGACAAACATGTTGTACGTATTCTGTTTGGTTTTTTGACATTATATCGTTATTTGTTTCTTTTCTAAAGCCGATAAGTGAATTTTTTTTGTTAATTTTGTAAACTAGTAGTTGAATATCTTAATTTGTTCAATTTAAACCCATAACTGAAGCAGACATTTGTTGTGTACAGTTAAATTTGCATTCCATTATTGTACATTTTCGTTCGCCACCTTATCCAACACTCCCCTAAACAAATTTTTTGAGTTATGTATTTGTAATATTTCAATCCACTGTATGCCAGAAAGTGCGCTGACCACGCACTCTCCGTCCCCTTCGCACACCCCTCGATTTTTTGCTTCCATCCATTGTCATCATCTTTGTCCATTTGGCAATCCCCTTGTCTGAGGCTATGTTTTTGAATTGCTGCTCAATGAAATTGCATCGATGATTATGTTGATTTTTCTTTCTATTTCCTTTTTTCTCCAATTTTGCTTGGCTCTTCAATATTACTATTGTTTTGTTTGCCATTTCTTGCTGCAACTGTTTTTATGGTCATAAATAAGAGACGCTTGCAAGGGCTCGAAAAAAGAGCATGGAAATCAAAGCTTTGAATAATTGATGGCATTGGAACTATCAAACAGAACAAAGAGATATCTTCACAAAATGCGTCATGCAAAGCGATAGATTTTAGTATTAGCCGAGTGCTGGGGAATGAACCTTAATCTGCAAAATTGGCTAAGTGATTGTACTTCCAACTTTTAAAAATTCAAACTCAAAGCTATAGAAGCAATAGAAAATAATTTTTGCAAGCAGACTTTTAAAAAAACATTAGAAAACATTTAAATCTGACAACTTTTTTAATTTTGATACTGTTTATACACCCCTTACCGCCTTTGTTGCGATTTCTCTTGTTTACTAAAATAATATTTTTCAAAATATTACCTTCTAACAAAGCCATTTTTCCTTACCACAATGAAAGAATGTTAAATTTTGAGATTATTAACATTTCACCCTCGAAATCACCCTCGCTTATACAAAACCCCATACACATATGCCAAGCGCACGTAACTAATACAAAATAGATTTAAATTCCATTTGGCCAGCATTAGCACTTTGGGTCACAATGGGAACTCAGCACAAATCCCCCCAGAGACCGAATAGGGTGTAAACAAAAATTATTCCGTAAGTGTTTCCATAAAAAATGCATAACATTTGAGGAATGTCATCTCTCTAAAATTGCGAATAATTTGAAACATTTTTTGAAACGCTAAGTAAATGCCAGCGTTTCAAATAAACAGTGGTCTTCGAGTGCGGAACGAATGAATGAGAGAGTAATTTTATTTTTGTAATGTAAAACGAATTCGCAACTCACTCTCAACCCTCCAGTTGAGTCTATTTTCCTTCGCCCAAAGAAAATATATTTACAAATAAAAAGGGCAAGGGTCCATGAAGGTGGAAACAATCTAGCCGCAAAAAAAGTAAAAAATTTCAAATGTCCAGCATTTGGGAGGGTGTCTGGTTGTAAATCCCACATGAAAGATTACCCAGAGACAAACCCTAAAAAGCACTTGATGCCAGACGCACACGCATATGAGAGGGTAGGAAAAGATGAATAAAATGTAAAAAATAACCTCAAAAAATGTATAGTTTTTGTGTGAGGCCCTGGGGCGAGTTTTTCTATGTTAACAGTGTTGTTTTTTCCGCCTTCTCGACCCCATGAGGGTTGCGAGAAGGGGGACTTTGACATGTTATTATGCTGAAATAATTTTATAATTTATTTATTTTTCTTCTTCCTTCTTGGGGTCCTTTTGTGCTCCGCCTCGCTAGCCATTCGTTACGCCTGCCATCTTCCGTGGGACTAGCAGTTGACGTCTGAGTAAGCTTCTTCATTTGGGGAGCCTTTATTCCTGCCGGCACATCCCGTCGCTTCCTCACGATGAATGGAGAATGCTGATGGCAGCACCAGAGTGACATTTCAGCATTTCCTGTTTTTCTTGTCCGCGGACCACGCACAATTGCTAAAAAAATATTTCTGAAATCAGAGTGGGTTGAGAGTTTGTAATAGAGAAATAAAACAAAATTTTCCTTGAAATATATTATTTACAAAATCATGAAGGTGTCTCTTATACAAAATCCGCTTAATAGAAACTGTTCTGAGCGTAAAATAAAAATAAGACTTATTTAACAGCAGGGTGAAATTAAGAGCATCTAAAAATATACTTCATTATTATAATAAACGTACTACACAATCTTTATTAAAATTAAGAAATATGTATTTTGTTTTTTAGTTTTTTATATTGGATAGGGTTGGTCAAACGGTTGGCAGCACTATCAATACTATCGATGGTCTTAAAATATTGGAAACATCGATGGTCTGGACTTAATATCGATGGTATCGCTCAGCAAAATAATTTAATTTTACGTGCAATTTTTGGCTTTTTGTGGAAAAAAACTATTTTTTGTTATATTTTTTTTTAACAATAGTGCAGTTTCTTTAATGTATATGTTCAACGTCGAACATCTTTTCATTATAATTGTGCTAAAACTTCGATAAATCTTTTTTAATAAGAAGAATCAAGAATTTTCAATTAAATTAATTCTTACCATTCTTCCGTTTTTGTAGTTTGTCGTTGTTTTTCTACGGTTTTTTACAGTATCGATAATATCGGCAGTGATCATTATCGATAGTCAAAACTGCCAAGCTCATTTCGGGTTTTAAGTATCGAATATTATTGTAATAAAGTAATACATTTTTAATCTCACTATTGCTTTCCTATAAATTGTTGTTACCCTCTGACCTTTTATTAAAACCGACCCTGCTCAAATACTTTCGCATACCAGCCAAACATAACTTTTCAAATCGAATTACCAACTCTACGCATTAAACCAATTCCATACGCAACATTACGCAATTGAAAATCGAATTTGGCTTTCCTTTTCTATTCCAGGCCGACGCAAAATGTTCACAACAAATTAGATTTTACAATTCCAGATATGCGGCCATAAAAAATTGCATTTATGTGTAAGGAAACGAATCGAGCCCCAGAGCACGATAAAGACGAAACTCCCACTGATTAGATTGGCCAGCCAGGATGATGGGGGATGGAAGTTTGGGGAGCTTAAGTGGCTGCTTGCCAGGAATTTACATAAAGTCAATCAATCATGGCATTTGCCAGGGCCATTTTGCATGTGAGGCAGACACTTGTGAGATTTCATTAATATCAAGTCGGTGGCGGATTCCGGGGGCCCCTGTCTCGGGATTAGCATTTCGTCGCCCATACGCCCCCGTGGCACTGGCATGAGCTTGCATAATAAACGAGGACGATGTCCTTCGGCCCCGCCGAAGGGTGTCATGATGAATGACCGAGCTGTCCCCGGGTCTCTTCTGGTCCGCACTTGATCCTGCTCCATTGTCCTGCTCGCAGGACCATCATTTTTCATGCGTTTAAAAAAACCAAGAGGGGGGTATAAACAGAAAAGAAAGCAACAGTAGCCGCTGGTCAGTAGCTGAAAAACTGTTCAAATTTGATTTACTCACTTGATTACTCGATGGCGTTGGTGCGGGGAATTCCCCCGTCCTTTCACTTTGATTTAGCCATGTTTCGTATGTATGTGGCCCCCAAGGTCTTTGTTCGCCCAATTGTCGAGTGGCGTGTAATTTGCGTAAAAATGTCATATTCATATTCGGCCGGAGCTGCTGATGTTGATTGATGAGCCGGCAGCTCAAGTGGCAAGAGCCTCAAATTATTCCAAGAGCTAAAACACTTTAGTCAACGGATCGCCCGGGGGAAGAATGTTTAAGATTGATTTAGTTTAGGTTACGGTTTCAGAAATCTGTGGTAGTTCAAGCAATTTATTCCTTAATGCTTGATTATTGTTCATTTTTTATTTATTTTCGTTAATATTATGTTTTTAATATTTTTACAGGCAAAGTAAATTAATAATTTGTAATAGCTGCGAATTCATACAAATTCTTTACATTGTGTTATTCTTGTTCTGATGAATTCGCAGTTTAATTTTGTCAATGAATGAATTTGTTATGTATCGGTATAAGACCCGACAGTAGGAAAATGTTCAGCTTCTATTTTCTATAGTATACTGAATACAAATGTGGCTTTTCACCAAAATATATACCTTAGATATTCCAACTACCATTACATTCTAAAAAAAATGTAAGCATATACCATAAGCCCACTGCAAAATAAACAAGGCTCACGCAAGGAAATCAGATGAAAATTTTCCAAAGTAGAAAATGAAAGTTTGACTAGAGGGTCCTTGTGAATTTGATGTGCGCTTGTGTCAGGAGCAGGCAACAACAAGAACTTTTGACCCTAAGAGAAGAGAGCAAAAAAAGAAAGCACATGGCAAACGTAATTTAAAATTTAGAAAAGAAAGAAATACCCGAAATGCTCCTGTAAGTCCTAAAAAGGACACACGCCTGATTGGCACGCACATGACACAAACAGAAAACATATATGTACCATATACTACATACAATACAAAGTCAAATATTTGACGTTGGCGCATTTCTGTTTCAACTTTCTATTTGGCATTTCTTTCTGCGGACTTTTTTGTTCATTTAAAAAAACCCAGAGAATTCTGGGGTCTCCTTCCAGCAACACAGTAATGAAATTGACATACATATATGTGCGTGAGTGTGTAAACTGTCTTATCTGGAGGCCAACCAAACTCAGACTCATCCTTATCCCAAGAACCCCTCTTTTATTTCTCATTTTCAAGGCATTCGGCACTCGTGTGTCTATTCAGGTCTGTGCTAATTTCTACGCATTTTTATCTCCCTTTGACTTTGGGTGGGTGTAAAATAAAAAAACCAAGTTGATTACTCAGGCATTCAAAAGGCATTTTGATTAGTCCAAAAGTGGCATGTCTGCCAAGAGGGGCTGCCATTTTGCTTTTAATTTGAACTTCTGATTGGGGCGTTTTTTATCCGCCAGGTTAATACTTCAAAGCAGTTTTGACTTAAAACGAACATTGGCAAAAAGTAAAAGGAATTCAGAATGACACTTCTGTAACTTTGTGTATTTGATTTTTTTGGAATGACAAATGATCGATTTAAAATTCAGAAGTCACTTATCTCCCTATCTTCTCAATTATAATTTGAATTGTATTTTTATAAGGATGAGTGCTATTTTATTTAATCCTTCTATTTTTTAAATAGAAGGATGGAAAGAAAACAAGTTTATTAAATTATTTTATTTTACATTTCTTCACCCGATGTCTCTTAGCTCCGAAAAAAGTTTAGTGTCAACCTCATTTTGGTGTATGCCTACGTTTTACCAATATTTATCTGTCCCATTTTGGGAGTTGTGTAAATTTTCGAACATTAAATAAACATGAAAGAAGAACAACACAAAAGTTGCCAACTTGAGTTGATCAGCATTGAAATTGAACTTTTTCCCTTATTTAGTTTTATTTTGTATCTCGTATTTTATATGCAGGAGGGCATATATTGGCACAAGACAAATAATCACAGCCCCCACTCCAACTTTGTCCTGTGTCTCTGTGTAGTGTAAATAAAATGTTGCAAAATTTTGCCTCTTTTTTGTGGAAAATTTGTTCAATTCGAGAGGTTGGGATTTGGTGGGACTTTGAGGTTCTTTCCGTGTGCTCTACGGTTCGTTGCACGTTGCCACTGATTGGACACATGTCGGCAGTGAAAAATCTACGGGCAGGTACCTTCCAACTAAACCGGAAGGCGGCACGTGTGTGGGCGGAGGCGGAGGGCGTGGCTGCCACATAATGAGACATTTATTTAAAAAGAACATTTGAACATTTTTGATGGGCCATATCTTGGCTTGTCAAGCTCCGGGGCTGACATTTTCCTCAATGCTTTTTTTATGAGACTGGGGAAGGTGTATGGCAAAAAACGTGTCCTGTTTTTCTAAGCAGTCCTTGGGATACGAGCCATTAAATTAGTTAATTTTGGAGTGTATTTCATTTTAAATATGTTCTGGAAGGGGGAAAGAAATGTTGTAAACACATATGAGGGTTTCTTAAGCTAAAACAAAAAACACAATCGGTAAATATATTACGTAATCACATTTTCCTTCAAGGACAAATCAAATCAAATGCGTTTTTAAAGTACAAAACAATCTATGTATTTGATTTGTATTACTTTTACCATTAACATATTTCCAAACCCTTTTAGTCATCGTGACAAAAAAATAATCATATATCATCTGTCTTGCAATTTTCCCGATTCATAATTTTCATAGAAATTAATATGAAATCAATCAAGTATAATTTTCATTTACGTTTTGCCGATTTGGTTCCGTTGATTTGCCGGATCATCGTCCACATTGTGTTAATGGAAAAGTTATGCTGCCCGCAAGAAAAGAGTTGAAAATTCCAATTTTTGTCATGCTCATCGGGGGAAAGTTTCTAGGTAATTTGACCGGGACAAACGTTAACCCCTTATCGCCCCCGCGCAGCTAAGCTGAGCATTCATTAACTGCCCCCAAAGCGTAATTAATCTCTTTCTCGCAGGAATATTTCCCCATCCGCCATTTCTGCAGAGAAAGCCACCCCTTGAAATGGCAGTTGCATGTTGTAAATTAGATTTTCGTCTGTCATGACAACCCTCGAGCGAGGGTTGCTGCAGCATTCGAATGCAAAACTGAATTTGGGTTTGGTCATTAACCTGTCTGAGGCAAAACTTGGACTCGGATTTCTTCCCCCAAAACGAAGGGTACAGCGAAATGCTTTCAGCTTCCGAAGTTTTGCAACCCTAAAGTACAGAGTTTCCACACTGTCACGGTTCCGATGCGGCGCCATTTTTGGATCACGCAAAACTTCTTAATGAACTTTAAGGAGACTGCAAAGGAAGTCGATGGGGAAAGGGGTAATATAACCGCACAAAAGGGTTAAGCAAGTGTTAAAGGGTGGAGGGAGTAGTTTTGGAAAGGGAGGAGGTCATCAATCATATTTCATACATAGCTGAATCATTTACTCTGCTCAGTTTGGGTTACTTAATGGGTTTATCCCAAGAAGGGGAAAGTTTAGTCATGGGGAACAGACAGGTCCAGATGGAAATTTTATAAAGATTAACCTTGAAAAAGATATAAAGGGACCGTAAGTTTTAAGCAAGTTTAAACAAGTGTTGACCAAAATCTCCACAACTGGACTTAATATTAATTTTTTAATTTAAAGTATAATATATTCAAATGAAAATATTTTTCAAAATAAATATATAAAATAAGTATCGTTTTCTTTAATGCCTTTAGGAAGAATTAATAGTTTTAGTTCCCAAAGAAGTGATCTAAAATTGAACACACCAAATTACACTTGGTTTTAAAAAATAGGTAAAATCCGTAAAAAGCAAACAAGTTAACAATGTTAAAGAAATCCCAAGATGGCAATTTCGGTAATTCTAAACCTATTTGAAGACCTTGCAGATAAATTTGGTATGTATATCCCCATGCTCAGGGTGCAAATAAATCTTTCGGCTCTACTGAGCATTTGTAAATGCGAAATGCTTATTTTTATGCGTTTTCAATGCCAATTCCAAGCCAAAACCAACAAAATCACATGGAAATAATGGAAAAGCAATTTCCATTTCAACGAGGGAGAGAGGAAAAGAGGGGCAGATACAATTCCCCAGCAGCGATTTGACCATTAAAATTATACCCACAGGACGAGCAGGCATAAAAAGTAGAGGATGCGAGGTGTTCGGGGACTTCTATATCTCCAACTTGAATATGAAATCGTTTGGAAATGCCCAACGACCAAATTGGCATTCGGAAAAGTGCAGAAAGACAGAAGAAGATGTTTGAAAAGAGTTTTTTGTCGGTTGGTCACATTTGTGTTCTCGTTAACTGCGTGGGTGGTGGACCAAAAGAAGGAGAAGTACTGGGAGAGGGAACTTCCTTACGTGTTGGTTGGTCATATTTTAGAAACTAATGTGACATTTCGATTACTCGATTGGATTTAATGTGTTTTATGAGTTTTACACGCTGCAAACGTTCTGCTTTCCCTCTTTCCCTGTGTGTGTGTCGTGAAAGTGATGACAACTCTGGCGAGGGAAGGGGATACGAATGGTTAGGCCCTGTCACTGCCTTGATTCAGAGATAAATGTCGTGGGCGTGGAAGACAAGACCAAATATGGGAAGGGCATCTACAAAATAGGACGATTCCTTAGTTTAACCTTTTATTTTTCTCATTTGTTGTAAGGAAAATCATTGAGCTTTTTCACTATTTTTGGAAACGGTCTGATTCAACATATATTTTAAAATTGTAGTTCAAAATAGGAATTTTAAAATCCTCCAACCTTAAAACCAATCATGGCTTGTAAAAAGATTCCATCAAATTTAATAGCATTTCCATATTTTCAAATATTGGAAATTAATGGATGCAATGGATTTACTAAGAATTAAACATTTATATTTTTAAACGAAAGTTGATAATACTCATACCCATATTTAATACGTAATTATTTAAAAAAGACATGGCAAATATAAGATTTTTAAGTTGGGTAGTAGAAATTAAAGCAATCTTCATATGGTCATAAATTGAATTCTTGTAACTCATTCTTGTGAACATTTTGTAACATTTTTTTTTCACTTTACTTATTGTTGAGAAAACAATTCTATTATATGGGTCAATATTTCGAACGACTTTTTTTTGCTTGCTTTAAAAAAACACAACTAACCCGCAAAATGTGGACTTGCCGAAATTCACTTAAGCATCCCCCCTTCATCATCACGATTTCAGGAAAAGCGTACCCCAAAGAAGTAGCCATTTCCCTGAAATTTCCCTCTCCGCCAACCTTATCTTACCACCTCCACCCACTGCCATTCAAACTTTAACTCATTTGTATGCCAAACAGCAACAGAACTAAAAGTTTTTTCATGTGCCTTCCCCCACTTGGATTTATTTATTTTACTTTTTCCCCTCATCTCTTTTTGCCCAGCTCGGCACTTATTACTTATTACTGGACACACACGAAGGCGAGAGCGAGGAAAAACCCTAGACATGCGAGACATGGAAATTCATCATCAAAAATGAATAATGTCTACACTTAATGCGGCCATGGAAGTAGCAGACCCGAACTCGATTCCAACTCGAACCCCCGGAAAATCCGGACTCTATGGATAAGTCGCATCGCACCCTGCTGAATCGCAATTCGCACCCCATCAAATGGCGGGGCGTGAAGCCAACGGAAGGCTCGGCAATCCCAAGTTGATCAGAGATGGGTCCTGCAAAGGTCTTTGGGGGGAAACGGTTGCTTGAATATTAATTGTGAATATGTAGAAGGCCCCGGATGAAAGACCCCAGCACAAAAGGGAAACAAATGTGCAGACTTACGAATGCAGGCGACGTGCATGGGTCCCGTCAGGACATGATGCAGTGTGTCCTGAAATCAGGAGAGGGGACAAAGTCCTCAGATCTCTGAGTCACAATCTAATAGATTTCTGCCAAGTGTCGAGATAAAAACATAATACGATGGCGGGGAGCTGTCAAAGGGAAATTACTTATACGATTTGGAAGGACCGATTCGGATGATGAGTAAGACTCTAAGGGAAAATACACTGCCAATGAATTTAATGATGCTTCAATTAAAAGACACGGAAAAAGGCTATCCTAAGACTGAAGAAAAAAAATGTATTATAATATTCAAAACATGTAAGGATATAAACAAATTGTATTCTGTATAAAATCGGCGATGACTTCCAAAACAGCTTGGGTCTCGATGTTTAAAAGTCGACTAAAATATAATTAAATACCATTCTAATTATGTACATTATTTATTAATAATGAATATTTTTGATATAAAAGAAGCAACATAAATTTATTCAAACATAAAACAAATGTTTAGTTCTAAATACATTTTTTATATTTATTTGTAATATACATACGATATTAATAATACATTTAGACACAGAAAAAACATAATATATTTAACCAGTTAACCAATTACAGCCTAACGCACCACAATTTGTAGCGCATGACGGGTAAAAATCATTCAGCAATTGCGACACTTATGAGTATTTGCACGCCCTCAAGCCCGGTCAACCCCCACCACAAACAGATGATAGATATCCGTAGGAAAAGTAAGTAAAGATGTCCTACGGTTGGCAACCCTTATACCGTCCGCAAGTTCATCGAGGAAGCCGCAAAAAATACTAAGCTATAATTTCCGACTAGACTTATCCACTTGGAGATCTGTTGGGGAAAAAATTGAGAAGGCGAAACGTTTAATGAGCTTTGAAATTGTTTTTTGGTTCACGTACGCCTAATTTAGTTCTGGAAAATGAAAACCAAGCAGAATCGAATTGAAATCGAAAATAGAAAAAAAACCACAAATCAGGGAAAGTTGTTCCATAATGCCAGTCATAAATTATGGGCAATTAATATGTAACACGTTAGATCCGAATTCGAATCAAAAGCATCTAATGCGAAGTCCTTGGCCATTTGTCAGCCTGGATGTGGCCATAAAAAAGCTACCGCGGCACCCCATATGGCCTACACCCCCGAAACTCCTTCACTTTCGCTTTCAGTCTCTCCAGATAAATCACCATTAAAAAAGAAACGCGTTTCGCAGTGGACAATCCGCTGGCGAAGGGACATAAAATAAAATTAACTTAAAAAGCAAATTCTCACAGACATATTTTATGTGGCAATGTCCCATTCGGCTTTGTTAGCTCATAACTCAATGCGCTAATCCTTTAAATAGGACATTCATGTTATCCTGCCTAGACGTTGCGACCATTAAAATTAAATTTATATCTAAAAAAGCAACGGACAGAATCAACTGTCTCTCATATTGATATTTATGACATTTGCAATGCATTACAATTCTTATTGGATTGTTATTTATGTTTATACGTGTATATGACTGTTGTTAGCCTGGATTATTTATCGAGCTCATACGGTATTATCTTTTGAGGTCTAGAAGGAAAACAAAGAATTTATAATATTCATTGTATATAAATATTTCAAAAAACATCATTGTCAAAATGCACTTTTTCAGCACTCTAGTGTGGCACGCTTTTCTGGACCTAGATTTTAAAGCCCGATTGTAAAAATAAATTTTTTTAAATATAATATTGTTTAAGCAACCCAAAAAAGGTGAACCTACCATAAGTTCTCTAAGTGTTTAGTAAGATCTAAATTTTCAATTTTATTATTGGCTAGCATATTTTGTATGTATGTTTAATAATTTTTTTTATTAAAGATAGATCGATTTGATGTTTTCTTTTGGATGCTCTTCCACATATCATAATGAATTACTTTCCTAGTGCCAACACAAAAATAATACATTTACTTCTGATTTGTCCACGAAAGTTACTTTTGTAGTCATTTTTTCCTTACAATAGCAATTCTATTTACAGTTCATTACTTTTCATAATTTCTGCCTTGTACTGACCCGAGGACTTGGTAAGGTCCACATTCCCCACTTCTCGCAACCCCCCAAGGCAGCTGTTCAAGAATCCCACGCAGCAAAAATATTCTGAGGGTTGATTGGAAAGTTTTTGGCCCAGCCCAAATCTAATTGGACGCATTCGTTTTGCTTTTACGTTTGACATTTTGCCCTCTAAAAAATATTCTATTTAAATTGTTGAAATCCGCTTATGTTCCTGTACCCTCTAACCTCAGCCATTTTGTGTTAGTCCTACACGTTTTGTATTCAGTCTCAAGTTTCCTTTTCCATTTGAAAATCAAATTGATCGGTTTAAGTTTTATTCTAAGCTACTTAAATGTCCTTAAGTTTATATAAATGTAAGATGAGCTTCGTCGACGCACTTTAAGTCCCTTTCTTCTTTTATCAGAATTAATGTGTATCTTGTACACTATTTCTCACTCCAAAAGGACAAAAATCGATAATATGCAAATATTTTTTGCATCCCCCACACACACACACGAGCGTAAAACAAACATAAACGCGGCGAGCCCTAAGTCCTCTGGCCTCCCTCCCCCTCCCCTTTCCCGCACACACACACAGAAACTAAATAACTAAATACGCATTAGCATCCTGTCGGATTTTCCTTTATTATAGCTGCGGCCGTCGTCGAAACGAAAAGAAACGAGATGCGTGGGAGGCGAGCAGGCGACGCACGTTGCACGCGCTCCTCCTGCGGCACAGTGGGGCAAAACAAAAAGCAAAATTCTCCGTAGCAGGCAGAAAATTTAAGAACACATCTTTATTTCGTTTTACAATTGAAAAGTCAGATATTATATATCGACATAAATATTGCGTTCAATATCGTATCGTTAATATATTAATGTTGTACATATATGTCGAAAATATCGATAAAAACATTTCGATGATTATCGTACTTAATTATTTTTTGCCAAAGATATTTTTAATTACCTCGTTATATCAATATATATTTCTCTATTTCTAGCAATGAGCAATTATGAACAATTATTTCAACATTTTAATGATTTCAAAATTTTTCAGTGACCTAAAAAATTCTAATCTGAGTACTTAAATAACCAAATTAAAGTGAAGGTTTAAAAATTAAATGTTTCTTAACTCTGAGTCAGTTTATAATAATATTGTTTCCATCGATTTTTTTGATTCAACTAAAGTTGATAACCAACAAATAAACATTTTATGCACTTCTTTCCGAAAGCAGTGACCTTTTTCGATTTAGCTCGAAACTTTTCCACTGTTCGATACCAAAAAAAATACCAACAGTCCGAATGGCAACAAATTCAAACGAACGTGTATGCAGAGTGTGACTGAAAGCATTATTAATAGAGAATGTCGGCGGCTAAACTCAACCACACACACTGGAGGCACTCACATACACGCAAAAGGGATATAAAAGCAATAAGGACATTCATCTTCATAATTACGGGCAGCGAGATGAGGAGAAAGTCCGAGAGGAGAAAGATGTGGAATACGTAAGTGAAGAAATTCAAATGAAACGGCAAAGTTTTGCATATACTTTGGGGATGTGTGTGTTTTTCGAGGAAGTTGGAGGGTTCCCGCCCTTGTTCGTTAGTTCCAACTGCACTTAGGAAAATAATGGAACAAGACACAATGGAAAAATTGTTAGTACATAAGTTTTAAATTACCAGTATGTATTTTTAAAAATGTATCTAAAGAAAATGAATTATATAATAATAGTAGTGTGTGTCAATAAAAACAAAAATCATTAAACAAATTGTGTTTTAAATAAGTTTATTGATATGTACATTTATATGGTAATTATTTCGTGAGCTTTTTCGCTCGGTGTATGCTTGACCAAATGGGCGTCTTATGGAAATGACAGTTAAGCCCGCCGACACGGGTCACCCTAATGAATGCTCGAGCAGGCGCTTTCCCCCGTTCGGGATGCAATCAAATGGAAATTGTTTAAGAAAAGCAAAAATGCCCGAAAGGCTGAGAGGACGAACAGGAGCGAGTGGGCGAAGAGCACGCCTGACTGGATCCCAGGACTTTTACCATTTAACGAGGGTGCAATGCAACGGTCTGCACTAATTACGCACAAAACATGTCCGGCAAATCTTCGGATGTCGAGAGAAATGGGGAGTTTTGGGGGAGACGGACCTCAGGCGTCTGTTTGCCCAGTGTTTTTCCTGCCTGCTGCAATTTAAATGAGACGCTGTCCAAAGGCGAGGGTGTCGCGTGCAATCGGTGGGTGAAGGTGGGCGGGGCTGGTCAGACGAATTAATTCTAATCCCGAACACGTTCCATCGCAGTCGAAGTGGTCAGATGTGTGATATATACATATAGAACTCCTGGCCTGGGTTTCAACTGGTGGAGGGTGCGTCGATCATTAGCGTGATTTCTTTCCGCTTTGACATGCCTGAGCCGCAGAAAAATTGCTAAGGAAATCGGAACGCCTCAATGAACCGCTACAGAACATAAAAATAATAACTACAAGAAGGTGCGGTAAATACAGGAAATACCTTCAATGTAGCTTTTTAATTGTTCATCCAACATTTAATTAAATAAATAAAAAAATTACCTCACCATAACCATTATTTAAGACAAATAAGTAATTTCTGACTTTGTGAGTGAGTTTTGTGGGAAATGTCCAGCATTTTATTTGTAGTTATTTCTGAATAAGTATTGAAACTGAAACATTATTAATAATTAACTGGGGAAAAACCAGAAACGCATTTTAGGTGTTTGACAAGCAATATCTACAAAAACAGCGAGCACGGTATTTATTAGGTTTGTTGTATCTCAAAGTGTTGTTCCAGTGTTGTTTAGGTTGAGTCTAAACCAACGAAAACTTATATTATAAAAATATAAGTCTATTTTTTTACCATTTTTGATTTTCTCAAACCTTTCAATTTTCGACATATGTTGCTAATAACTGGCTGCGGCTTAAAATATTCGACCTATGTATGTTGCTGATAACTGGCTGCAATTTAAAATTTAGTCACGGCGCTGGCCAGTTGTTGGTCAAATGTTGAGCCATGTGGAAGTGTAAATACCTCTACAACCGGCGTGTACCCCATTAAACCCACGATGTGTTGTGTTTATAGACGGATCATCCCCAAAACCTTGGAGTATCCAGCTTTTGTAGGATCACAGTTCTTTGGAAACGGTTCCCGTCGACGAATTCAGCGAAGCTACTGAGTAGATCCATTTGAGTTGGATCCTGCAGGGGTGAAAGTCCAATGCATCTAGCCGGATATTGGCTCCGCAAAAGCCATTGTCAGAAAGTAAAGGTTTCTACGTGTCCACCAATTGAACTGCCTCTACGATGATTATAATGCGGGTCTCATGTGCCGCTTCAGGCAGAATGGCACAGCTTGGAAACCACGAGATGCTCATTGACAATGGATAACATACGCTTGTATTAAAGTTATATCGGTTGCAGCGCACCATATCCAGTGGAACTTCGGGGACGGAGCAACCACTTTCCGATCGAAGCAGAACATCCTGGTATTTACGGCAGCAGGTATTCCGTATAACTGACGATGAAATAAATATGCCTTTTTGGTTTGTGTGGTTACGAATGGCTAAAAATCCAATCGGAAAAATCGATATACTTTTTTAATAGTCCATTTCGTTAACAGTGTAGAAATCTTAATTCGTTTTAAATTTAAGAAAAAATGCGGTGCTTACAGGCAGGGTCCCACGCTGTCAGCCACCTTGACTGGTTGGACCCAGAATTCCATGGGTCAATCGTTGATGAACTACACTCAGAAGGTGCCAGTTCTGACTAACTATACATATTATCTACTGGGTCTTTCGTGTACCGCCAGCAAAAACACTAATCAATTCTGCGACAAAAATAAGCAATTGAAATATGCTATTGTGTATCCACAGAAAAATTGGAAACTATATTCCTGGAATTGTATCCGATGGGGCCTATAAAACTGGCAGTAGGTGCAAGATACATAGGTTCTTCAGGCGCTGCCATGAAGTGGAATGTTGATCCGTCAAAATAAGGAGAAAAGAAAAAACCGGCAACTAACAACAAAATTATACATTTTTTCGAATAAATACGAATGGCGCCAATAATATGTATTTATCGGAATCGATTTAAATATTGTGTTGCTCGATCTCGCCTCAATAACTTACATGTAACTTACATGCTGGTCTAAGTGCAGGGAATTCGCCGCGTAGAAAACGTTGCTTAGCGAATTTTAGCAATGCGGCGAATTCAAACGAGGCGAAACTAAGTTTCGGACCAGTCAAAAATGATTAAAGTTAGCGTCGGTAATAGGGGAATGGGGCAATGGGGCTCTTTTTATTATGTCGGCCTGTTAGCAACGAAATTGGAATGGAGGAATTTGGAACATGGGGGCTCTTTTTATTTTTAAACATTCTTGCTATTTGGTGACCAAATCGAAAAATCTAAAATGCTAAATTGTTCAGAAAGAAAAGTTCTATTAATCTAGGAAAATCTTGTCCCCACAATTTTGTTTACTGCTCCCCTCATAGAGGTTGTGCGAATATACACGCTAAGCCAGGCTATTAAGCGTTAACTCAAGCTTCTTGTCTGAAAGTTTAGCCAAATTCAAGCCCACAGTTTTCGAGAAAATAACCTAACTGTAAAGCAACTTCTTAGGGGGGCAAAAATAAAAATACGCGGCTCCACTCCTAGAGGTTGTGCCAACATGCACGGTATATGGGTAGATTGGTGATCGTCTTAAGCCTGGAAAATTCCATACAAATTAAACCCACCGTTTTTGAGAAAATTGATTTACAGTGGGGGGGTGTTAAACACATACAATTTTTATATTTGTCGTTTCCCACTGTCCACGCCAGCGAGACTACCCGCACCCATGACATCAACCATCAAAATATAAATATTTTCTATGCAAACTTTAATTAATTCATACAACTCTCACTGAGGTTGTGCCAACTTGCACGGTATCGCAATCGAAGAGGCTTTTGGCTCATTTCTAAATTAATTACAGGCAATTCAAACCCACAGTTTTCGAGAAATTCAAGTCTTTTCAATTATGGCTTTTCCCAGGCAGTCACACTGTCCAGACCAGCGAGAACGCGAAATCATCAAAGACATTTACCACAAAAAGGTATTTATCGATATATCGCCAAGTGCCAGGGTACGACCTACAACACTTAATTGAGGCAGTCGACAGTTTTTGGCCTTTGGTTGGAAGAGATTTCTGTGACACCCCCGATAAAACGTTGATCGCGCATATGTACATAATGGCGTCGCCCTCCTGGTGCTCGGCAGGGCGATTGCGGCATCGGCGTCGACTTTGCGACTCCTCGTCATCGCCATCGCGCTCCTGGTCAGCAGGACGACGTCGGCGCCGACTTGCCGACTTGCGGTTCCTCTCCATCGGCGGAGCGCTCTTGCTGGCGTTGACGTTCCATCTCCTCCTGGGAATCCCCCAGATTAAAATTGCTTATTGTCTGAAGAAAAAATTGTTATTGTTAATATAATATATAATATAAATTTGTGTAGGAATAATCTAATCGAATCGAATCTTTTAACAGACACGTTTCTAAGTGTTCTTCCCAAACCCTATTGTAAATAATTCTATCTTAAGTTTCTTAATGCCTTCTTTCTGCCAACTCACTTTGACTGCTGACATTTTTTTTTTTGACATTTCTTTAAGAACTGTCCTCTTTAAGGTCGGGTTTTTTTGCTTTACCTTTATAACCTTGCCATGAGTAAGAGGAGAAGATTTAATTTGCCGAACTACAGAGTTTGAAAGGGAATCTAATTTTCGGACGAACCTTCCTTCAGTGTCTTAAAAAATGAATCGACTGGACCATTTCTGGGCCTTCTATTGTTAAGATCAATAAAAATCCCATTAAATTTGTTCAAAGGAGCAAACACTTTATATTTTCCCAAAATAACATCTGCCATATTGGGATGATGGTATGTTTGGTTGTCCCACTTTTGGTTGCCCTGATATCTTTTTAGTGATATCCAGCATTATTAAATTCACTCTGACCTCCAATTGTATGCAGTGAATCTCCCCGCCATTTTAGATTTGGCTCAGCAGACGCTTCATGCTGGCTCAAATCAAAACTGGAAAAGCTATCACCTGATAAATTAAATATAGCTTCGATAACAGTATTATTTACAAATGGAGCTAAAAGAATAAGTATTACATTGCAAAACCACTCCTCTAACTCCTTAATTGTAATAATATTATATGCCAGACCAAGAGCATTTCTAACAAAATCTCTTAACTCAATACTGGCCAATCCAACGGTTCTGTCGATATCAGCACACATTATTTTGGCATAGTGACTTGTGCAAAATTGAACGCATACACTAGGAAAAATGTCACTTTCGCCATATAAGAAGCGGAAGCACATAGTATTGTATGCAACAATATCTAAATCGTTAAATTCATTCAAAATGGCTTGAATAATAGCCATACTAACGTCGGTTATTATGCGTTTGCATATTGGCAGCTTTATAATAACTTTATAAACTTTACACTACCTATTTAGCTCGCTTAAAAAGCGAACAATGTCGTATGTAAAGTGATTCGACAAAATGGCATGCGCCAATGGATATACCATATTATATTCTGGAATATGTGCAACCAATGAGTACAGGAGAATTCCTTTCTCCACATATTTCATTCGTTGCACAACACATCCCGTTGCATCTAAATGCAATGTATCCTTATTGATATTGTTCACCAAACGACTTATATGTTCTCTGTTCCACAAATACACTTCCAGTTTCATCGACAGAAGCTGAATGAACTGCTAAAAATTCTTACATTTCATATTAAAGGCATCCTTAAAGGGATCTTTATCAAAATCCTCTTTTGCGTTTTCCTCTGATATAAAATTTCGGTAATAGGACAATTGCTTATTGATCATTTGATCATTACCAATTAGCGCCCTGTTTGTGTTGGCCAAATTTATCAATTTATTTCTAAATTGAAATGCAGTGCTGCATTTAATTTCTTTTTTGGAAAGAAATCTAGGGCCGTACCCTGCACTGAGTAGATTTTTTAAAGTTTATGGAATGCCTATATCCGAATCTATTCGAAAACATTTTTACATTTCCGTTAAAAGATCCCTGAAACTTGTAAAAGTATCAAGCGGGATCTTGACGATATGCATAAGCACAAAACGATTCCTTATTCTATCGCAAACTTTTAAAGTTAATTGAACACGCATTATTAACAGAGAAAAGATGTTCTCTTATCACGTGCTCTATGCTTTTTTTTTCTGAAAACTTTGTGCTGCATTTCAACACTATTTCCAGAAAATTCTGAATTTGCATTTCAGCTATTAAAATTTTACACGGATGTGGTAAGCGAATCTGATTTGGGTCTAAATTCAATATTTCCACATTAACATTTAAACTTGTGTTGCCAAGCCGACAAGTTTTTCGAAGACATTTTAATGTAGCTTCGATATGACTTTCGTCAAACGGAATGGGAATCGAAGAAGGACTTAAAGTAATATTAAGATCTATATTTAATGGAATTTGGGATACTAACTTCAGGAAATTCATTTTGTGATTTCTCTGATTTATTTTCCAATCAAAAAGTCTTTTTTTTAAATACAACTTTTCTAAAACTCTTTTGTAATTAAAGAAAATTCGTTCCTGCCATTTTTTGGGAGCATTTTTTTTCTTAAAGTAGCCACTATTGGCAACACAAAAATTTTTACGTAAAGACGTAAAAATTGTTTGGTACTCATTTTCTGACAAACGGCCTGACGTCCCTATTGGTCCTAGCTCTAAAGCGGCTTCTATAGCCTTGGTCACGTTTAAAACTTTATTTCTGAAAACAACAAGAAAATATTCATGTAATTTTTTGAATTTTTAGGGGAGAGATCTGTAAGTTAAGACGGTCTGTAAGTTGGTACACTTTGAGCTTGTAAGTTGAGACGCCCGCTTTTCATGGGAAGACCTCAGCCCGACCTTCTGCCCATTCAATTTCTGTGAAATTAGGGAAAATGTGATCGTATTGTTTTTCATTATCTGGTCTAAGTATTTTAAAAATGGACTGGACCTGGTAAACCACCCAGTGTTGGTCAACCGAGGGCCAACAGCTGATAGTGCCGATAGCGATAGGCGGAGGATCGATAAGAAACTGTGTTGGGAAACAAAAAAAACCCGGAAAACCGAGCTCACATGCGGCCGCAAGGGCGGAAGCTCGCTTTCATTCCCGAATGTCAGAAAAGGCGACCAGACCTAGGAGCGGACTTCAACCCGGAGTGGCACAGCGGCACGAGCGTCGGCACGCCGGATCCAAGGAGTAAGTGGGACACAGGCAATGGAGATCAGACTGAGTGCGAGTAGGGGACTAGGAAAATAACTTGTGAAACTAGCGAATAATAAAGATAAAAGAGAATGAAGAAGTATGTGTCCGCGTGAATTTGTGCATTTTTCGGGAACCCACGTGCAGTGATTTGTGCCGGTCGGGAATCGTGTTGCATTAGAGAAGCTTGCTCGGTGAAAACGACCACCCGATCGCCCACAAGGAGCATAGGAAAGGATCGCCTCTGGCACCCTCTCCTGGGAACCCCGCCCCAAATACGGTTTAGGTAGTCGCGAGCCACGTGCAGTGATCTGTGCCGGTCGGGAACCGTGTTGCGCCAGAGACGATTACTCAGTGCAAACGACCACTCGATCGACCACAGGGAGCACAGGGAAGGGTCGCCTCCGGCCATCCTCCCCTCGGATCCCTACCCCCTACCCCAGTAGCTTGTGAGTCGCACATCCAGGGGGAACGGCCACGCCGTTCAGCTTTGTTGGTATTTTTTCTATCCGGGATCGGCCCCGCCGTTCGGTTTTGTTGGTATTTTCGCCGGGAGCAGCCCCGCCCTCCACTATACCTTTCGGGTGCCGTGTTGCGCTAGAGCCGCTTACTCGGTGCAACGCGGATACTCTGGCCTCTTTTCCCCGCAAATCCCCGCGGCAACTCCCCGTCCAGTTTCGTTCCTATATTTTTCTACAAATTTAACTGTAGAGGACCCTGGCCGGACTGAGTTTTATCCCAGCCTATGAAAAAGGTCTTTACAAATATTTTCAGGTTTTTGAGACCAAGCTCTAGTATTTTAACTGATGGCTGATCGTTAGTTTCCCTTAAGAGTGATTAAAAAAAGATTACAAAAAATCGACTGCGATTTTTTTAAAAGCGGAAAACCCAATTTGGCATCTAGGAGCGATACCTCGAGCTTAGGATCAATACCCAGAAGTTTAACAGCAAAGCGAATCAGCTGCCTGCGCCGGAAACATTAAAGCAACTACGTTCCGAGAACGGATAAACCGAAATCAGTGCCAAACGAGTCCCCTGCAGTCGGCTCTTCACTAGCAAAACTCACAGATAATGAAGTCGGTGAGCCGCAAGCAGCCTTCAGAGGATTCGGGTCCATTCAACTTCCAGCATACGAAGGGATGTCGCAATGAAGTCCTGCTGAAGTGGGATGTTCGCACTAAGCTCCTGACCCAGAGGAAGTCTACGACATCATCAAGAACAGAAGGAGAAGTCGAAGACCACGAAGAGCAATATACGACGACAGTGACTTATATCAGAAACAGCTTCGCAGGCTCATTAAGTACAAGGCCAGAATCTCGTTGATTTTGAATTTGACTTCAGTTCATATATTTAGTTATGTACATTTTCATTTGTTGTTTACTTTTAACTGCTAAATTTGTATGTTCAACATTTCATTTTCGATATTAACTCTTATTTGTTCTTAACTGAGTTATTAATGCTGCTAGTGCAGCTGAGTAATGGGTATTAGGTAGTCGGGGCATCCTAATATAGCGTTCTTTTTTGTTTTTAAACTAGGCACGCAAGCCGTATTAAATCACACGGTCAGAGGGATATATACATATGTCGGGGATGAAAAAAATTCAAAGTCTACTTACATTTTCTGCGTACATTTTCCGCTGGAATCGTCGACTTCCTTTTGCGCTATAATAAAGGAACATATTAAGAGACCTTCAGCAAAATTGTTTAAATACGATTAACTTACACATGATGTATCGATGTTTATACCCGTTACTCGTAGAGTAAAAGGGTATACTAGATTCGTCGGAAAGTATGTAACAGGCAGAAGGAAGCGTTTCCGACCCCATAAAGTATATATATTCTTGATCAGGATCACTAGCCGAGTCGATCTAGCCATGTCCGTCTGTCCGTCTGTCCGTCTGTCCGTCTGTCCGTATGAACGCTGAGATCTCGGAAACTATAAGAGCTACAATACTGGGATTAGGCATGCAGATTCCTGACGTTCCTGCGCAGCGCAAGTTTGTTTCAAAAGAGTGACACGCCCACTCTAACGCCCACAAACCGCCCAAAACTGTGGCTCCTTCAGTTTTGATGCTAGAACAAAAATTTTAACTGAAATGTGTTGTTCTCATCGATACCTACCGATTGACCTAAAAAAAAAATTGCCACGCCCACTTTAACGCCCACAAACCGCCCACAAACTTCAAAAAATCGTAAATATGAACGCGGATATCTCGGAAAATATCAAAGATAGAGAAACGGGATTTCAGATTTAGATTCCGTAGGCTTGAGCGCAGCGCAAGTTTGTTACGCGAATATGCCACGCCCACTCTAACGCCCACAAACCGCCCAAATCTGTGGCGCCCACAATTTTCATGCTAGATAAAAAATTTTAACTGAAATGTATTGTTCTTGTCAATCTAAAAAAAACTTTGCCACGCCCACTCTAACGCCCACAACGCTTAAATCTGTCTACCGCCGGTAGGTGGCGCATTTGCTGCTTGCATATCTCCATTTTCCTTTGGTCCCTTTACCTGAGTAACGGGTATCTGATAGTCGAGGTACTCGACTATAGCGTTCTTCCTTGTTTTAGTTTTATTCATGATTGTAGCTTTTGTTTTCGTTTTAACTTCTCTGCACGAGCTTCTCTTTCAAAGTAACGGGGATTGTTTTCGGCAGTATGGCAACTCCACAATAGCAACTAAGGAATTTTTATATTTTTCCAAAATCAATAAAATGTTAAGTTCTACCAAACCACAGGCTCGATTTCGATGAATTATACATTTAAATAATTAGGAAATAAAGACCAATTAGGGGACCAATGAAAATTGGATATAAAAAATGTATATTTTTCGATATGCCTAATAGTCGAAAGTTTTCAAAAGTTTTCGATTGGCTCAATCAAGTGTTGTAGGTCGTAGCCTGGCACTTGGCGATATATCGATTTTTTTTGTTTTAAATGTCTTGGCTGAATTCACTTTCTCGCTGGTCTGGACAGTGTGACCGCGTGGGAAAAGCCATAATTGAAAAGACTTCAAACTATGTCCGTCAAATTAGCGTCGGTGACTTAGCGGCGATGGCGGAACGGTGGAGTCTGGAACATGGGCCAATTTTTATTTTTATTGAGCTAAAGCCGTCAGATTTTTAGAAAATCGCCTAACAGTGAATGCACCTCGGATTTTTCCCATACAAAAAAGGGGGGCAAATATTAAATTGCACAGGGCTCCACTCTCAGACGATGTACCAACATGCACGGTATATTGGCAGATTGGTGCTCGCCTAAAGCAAGTTCAGTGAAAAAATCAAAACGATAAAGCCGACAGTTTTTGCGAAAATGCTTTACAGTGGGGAAATATATATCATTAAAAGAAGTGCCGCCAAATTAAAATTTGAACCAGAAAGTTCCAAGACATGAACCACAATGCAAAAAATGTATTCAGGACACTAGCAATGTGGTAAAAAATAATGTTTCGACGCTATCTCTATTTTTAATTAATTTGACTTTCACAGACGTTATACCAACATGCACGGTACCTCGTTGGAAAGGAAATTCATTTTACTAATTAAGATATGCGGTTCGGCGAACGAAAAGCCGTCAGTTTTTGAGAAAAAAGCATAGTGCGTTGAGGGCATCTCATTTGTTCCAAAATTGTAACTAGGAACACATTAACCTTATATCGATACCCTATATCGATACTTCGATAAAGGCAAGCTGAAAGTGTGGCATCACTCCCGATTCGCGGGAACTTTTTATTTCGCAAGAAAGGAGAAGAGAATGTCGAAGGTGCTGCTGCTCAAATGCGTAAGTTATTTATATGTATAAATTAAAATGAACTATTAATAATTTATTCTTCCCATTTACAGAACGTAGACAAGTTCGTCGTTGGAGAGAATGGCGAGGGGGGGCTCTCCCCCCAAACGCAAACAGCAAAAGGCCACAAAAGCGCCGAAAGACGGCGAGGCGGCTGATCAGGCGGCGGCTAGCCAGGAAGCGGCCGCCGATAAGGCTGTCGATGATCAGGCTGATGGCCAAACGCAAACAGCAAAAGGGCAAAGGGCCACAAAAGCGCCGCAAAACGGCGAAGGCGGCTGATCAGGAGGAGGCGGCTAGCCGGGAGGCGGCTAGCCAGGAGGCGGATCTGTAAGTGGAGCGGTGGTAGCAGCAGCGGGCTAGGGTGAACCTTATCCAAACATCGAACATGCGACTATTTATATAAGCTTACATACTTATCGTAACACTCATCCACGCGCAAATACGTAACAAAAAACCCGATATTTTCCTTAGTGTATTTTATAAAAAAATAATTGTAATGAAAATCGGTGGGAAACAGCATTGTGTAGCTGACCCCGTTTAAAGAACTCAGAATTTGTACAAAATACACGAATTTGTCATACCCTACAAAAAATAAAATTAAAAAACTCGATATTTCCCTTAGTTTAATAAACGCTGCTGAAACAAACTTGCGCTGCGTAAGAAGCTCAGGGATCTGCATGCCAAATCCCAATAGCCTAGCTCTTATAGTTTTCAATATTTCAGCGTTTATCCGGACGGACATGGCTAGATCGATTTGGCTAGTGATCCTGATCAAGATTATATATACTTTACGGGGCCGAGAACGCTTCCTTCTGCCTGTTACATACTTTCCGACGAATCTAGTATACCCTTTTACTCTACGAGTAACGGGTATAAAAATAAAAATTCGACGCATTTACTTTTGATATGTTTTCATTTCTTGATATTTACAAGGGTGGTCAAAAGTATTTTCACAAAAAAAAAGTTAAATATATTCATAATTTGAACTTACATCTTGTTAACTTTGGCATCAATGGAAAGGTAATTTAAATGCCGTTTGAATGATACAATACATTTCTTAACACATTCAGTACTTATTGAAAAGGACGAATTTGTGTGAAAATGTCCTTTTTGAACTTTTTTCCTCGACTTGAAAACTTAAATTTTTTGATGCAAAAAGTTTCTTCAAACAAAAATAATAGTAACTGCAAAAAGAATTTTTCAAAAATCATTTTGCTTATATTTTTTATGATTTTTTAAAGGTGACACTGTCGGAAAAAATTTGTATGAAAAAGAGAAAAATATGCCTAAAATACATGTTTCTAAGCATTTTCAAAAAATCATAAAAAATATAAGCAAAATGATTTTTGAAAAATTCTTTTTGCAGTTACTATTATTTTTGTTTGAAGAAACTTTTTGCATCAAAAAATTTAAGTTTTCAAGTCGAGGAAAAAAGTTCAAAAAGGACATTTTCACACAAATTCGTCCTTTTCAATAAGTACTGAATGTGTTAAGAAATGTATTGTATCATTCAAACGGCATTTAAATTACCTTTCCATTGATGCCAAAGTTAACAAGATGTAAGTTCAAATTATGAATATATTTA
Source organism: Drosophila subpulchrella (assembly GCF_014743375.2). Classification (NCBI taxonomy): domain Eukaryota; kingdom Metazoa; phylum Arthropoda; class Insecta; order Diptera; family Drosophilidae; genus Drosophila; species Drosophila subpulchrella. The sequence continues at coordinate 2,373,917 of NC_050610.1, forward strand.
ACTTTTTTTTTGTGAAAATACTTTTGACCACCCTTGTAAATATCAAGAAATGAAAACATATCAAAAGTAAATGCGTCGAATTTTTATTTTTATACCCGTTACTCGTAGAGTAAAAGGGTATACTAGATTCGTCGGAAAGTATGTAACAGGCAGAAGGAAGCGTTCTCGGCCCCGTAAAGTATATATAATCTTGATCAGGATCACTAGCCAAATCGATCTAGCCATGTCCGTCCGGATAAACGCTGAAATATTGAAAACTATAAGAGCTAGGCTATTGGGATTTGGCATGCAGATCCCTGAGCTTCTTACGCAGCGCAAGTTTGTTTCAGCAGCGTTTATTAAACTAAGGGAAATATCGAGTTTTTTAATTTTATTTTTTGTAGGGTATGACAAATTCGTGTATTTTGTACAAATTCTGAGTTCTTTAAACGGGGTCAGCTACACAATGCTGTTTCCCACCGATTTTCATTACAATTATTTTTTTATAAAATACACTAAGGAAAATATCGGGTTTTTTGTTACGTATTTGCGCGTGGATGAGTGTTACGATAAGTATGTAAGCTTATATAAATAGTCGCATGTTCGATGTTTGGATAAGGTTCACCCTAGCCCGCTGCTGCTACCACCGCTCCACTTACAGATCCGCCTCCTGGCTAGCCGCCTCCCGGCTAGCCGCCTCCTCCTGATCAGCCGCCTTCGCCGTTTTGCGGCGCTTTTGTGGCCCTTTGCCCTTTTGCTGTTTGCGTTTGGCCATCAGCCTGATCATCGACAGCCTTATCGGCGGCCGCTTCCTGGCTAGCCGCCGCCTGATCAGCCGCCTCGCCGTCTTTCGGCGCTTTTGTGGCCTTTTGCTGTTTGCGTTTGGGGGGAGAGCCCCCCCTCGCCATTCTCTCCAACGACGAACTTGTCTACGTTCTGTAAATGGGAAGAATAAATTATTAATAGTTCATTTTAATTTATACATATAAATAACTTACGCATTTGAGCAGCAGCACCTTCGACATTCTCTTCTCCTTTCTTGCGAAATAAAAAGTTCCCGCGAATCGGGAGTGATGCCACACTTTCAGCTTGCCTTTATCGAAGTATCGATATAGGGTATCGATATAAGGTTAATGTGTTCCTAGTTACAATTTTGGAACAAATGAGATGCCCTCAACGCACTATGCTTTTTTCTCAAAAACTGACGGCTTTTCGTTCGCCGAACCGCATATCTTAATTAGTAAAATGAATTTCCTTTCCAACGAGGTACCGTGCATGTTGGTATAACGTCTGTGAAAGTCAAATTAATTAAAAATAGAGATAGCGTCGAAACATTATTTTTTACCACATTGCTAGTGTCCTGAATACATTTTTTGCATTGTGGTTCATGTCTTGGAACTTTCTGGTTCAAATTTTAATTTGGCGGCACTTCTTTTAATGATATATATTTCCCCACTGTAAAGCATTTTCGCAAAAACTGTCGGCTTTATCGTTTTGATTTTTTCACTGAACTTGCTTTAGGCGAGCACCAATCTGCCAATATACCGTGCATGTTGGTACATCGTCTGAGAGTGGAGCCCTGTGCAATTTAATATTTGCCCCCCTTTTTTGTATGGGAAAAATCTGAGGTGCATTCACTGTTAGGCGATTTTCTAAAAATCTGACGGCTTTAGCTCAATGATACTTTCTGACAAGAAGCTTGAATTAACGCCCAATAACCAGGTTTACCGTGCATATTGGTATAACCTCTGTGAGGGGAGCAATAAACAAAAAAATATTGTTTAAATAGATTTTTAATAAATTTCTAGAAGTCTATAAACTATTTCGCATTTAATATTTTTCGATTCCGCCCCAAGAAGCCGAGAAAAACAAAAAATAAAAATTGGCCCCATGTTCCAGACTCCACCGTTCCGCCATCGCCGCTAAGTCACCGACGCTAATTTGACGGACATAGTTTGAAGTCTTTTCAATTATGGCTTTTCCCACGCGGTCACACTGTCCAGACCAGCGAGAAAGTGAATTCAGCCAAGACATTTAAAACAAAAAAAATCGATATATCGCCAAGTGCCAGGCTACGACCTACAACACTTGATTGAGCCAATCGAAAACTTTTGAAAACTTTCGACTATTAGGCATATCGAAAAATATACATTTTTTATATCCAATTTTCATTGGTCCCCTAATTGGTCTTTATTTCCTAATTATTTAAATGTATAATTCATCGAAATCGAGCCTGTGGTTTGGTAGAACTTAACATTTTATTGATTTTCGAAAAATATAAAAATTCCTTAGTTGCTATTGTGGAGTTGCCATACTGCCGAAAACAATCCCCGTTACTTTGAAAGAGAAGCTCGTGCAGAGAAGTTAAGTAAAACGAAAACAAAAGCTACAATCATGAATAAAACTAAAAACATCGATACATCATGTGTAAGTTAATCGTATTTAAACAATTTTGCTGAAGGTCTCTTAATATGTTCCTTTATTATAGCGCAAAAGGAAGTCGACGATTCCAGCGGAAAATTTACGCAGAAAATGTAAGTAGACTTTGAATTTTTTTCGTCCCCGACATATGTATATATCCGTCTGTCCGTGTGATTTAATACGGCTTGCGTGCCTAGTTTAAAAACAAAAAAGAACGCTATATTAGGATGCCCCGACTACCTAATACCCATTACTCAGCTGCACTAGCAGCATTAATAACTCAGCTAAGAACAAATAAGAATTAATATCGAAAATGAAATTCTGATATAAGTCACTGTCGTCGTATATTGCTCTTCGTGGTCTTCGACCTCTCCTTCTGTTCTTGATGATGTCGTAGACTTCCTCTGGGTCAGGAGCTTGGTGCGAACATCCCACTTCAGCAGGACTTCATTGCGACATCCCTTCGTATGCTGGAAGTTGAATGGACCCGAATCCTCTGAAGGCTGCTTGCGGCTCACCGACTTCATTATCTGTGAGTTTTGCTAGTGAAGAGCCGACTGCAGGGGACTCGTTTGGCACTGATTTCGGTTTATCCGTTCTCGGAACGTAGTTGCTTTAATGTCTCCGGCGCAGGCAGCTGATTCGCTTTGCTGGTAAACTTCTGGGTATTGATCCTAAGCTCGAGGTATCGCTTCTAGATGCCAAATTGGGTTTTCCGCTTTTAAAAAAATCGCAGTCGATTTTTTGTAATCTTTTTTTAATTACTCTTAAGGGAAACTAACGATCAGCCATCAGTTAAAATACTAGAGCTTGGTCTCAAAAACCTGAAAATATTTGTAAAGACCTTTTTCATAGGCTGGGATAAAACTCAGTCCGGCCAGGGTCCTCTACAGTTAAATTTGTAGAAAAATATAGGAACGAAACTGGACGGGGAGTTGCCGCGGGGATTTGCGGGGAAAAGAGGCCAGAGTATCCGCGTTGCACCGAGTAAGCGGCTCTAGCGCAACACGGCACCCGAAAGGTATAGTGGAGGGCGGGGCTGCTCCCGGCGAAAATACCAACAAAACCGAACGGCGGGGCCGATCCCGGATAGAAAAAATACCAACAAAGCTGAACGGCGTGGCCGTTCCCCCTGGATGTGCGACTCACAAGCTACTGGGGTAGGGGGTAGGGATCCGAGGGGAGGATGGCCGGAGGCGACCCTTCCCTGTGCTCCCTGTGGTCGATCGAGTGGTCGTTTGCACTGAGTAATCGTCTCTGGCGCAACACGATTCCCGACCGGCACAGATCACTGCACGTGGCTCGCGACTACCTAAACCCTATTTGGGGCGGGGTTCCCAGGAGAGGGTGGCCAGAGGCGATCCTTTCCTATGCTCCTTGTGGGCGATCGGGTGGTCGTACACATACTTCTTCATTCTCTTTTATCTTTATTATTCGCTAGTTTCACAAGTTATTTTCCTAGTCCCCTACTCGCACTCAGTCTGATCTCTATTGCCTGTGTCCCACTTACTCCTTGGATCCGGCGTGCCGACGCTCGTGCCGCTGTGCCACTCCGGGTTGAAGTCCGCTCCTAGGTCTGGTCGCCTTTTCTGCCATTCGGGAATGAGAGCGAGCTTCCGCCCTTGCGGCCGCATATGAGCTCGGTTTTCCGGGTTTTTTTTTTGTTTCCCAACACAGTTTCTTATCGATCCTCCGCCTATCGCTATCGGCACTATCAGCTGTTGGCCCTCGGTTGACCAACACTGGGTGGTTTTCCAGCCCTGGTGCGCGCGATATTTAAATCTGATAAGCTTAGCTTCTAGTTTGAACTTAAATAAATTGCCTTCGTGGCGTAACGACTTATGGCTAACTTATGCTTATAACTTATAAATAAATGGCCGTCATGCCGTAATATCCAATTGTATGCCTTCGTGGCGGAAAGAATAAAAGTGGCGAAATGTGGAGGGTGTGTTTCACGCATCCTCACATATTTTATGGCATTGATTCCATTAGGAACTGACCGAATTTGAGCTTCTTATAAGATAAATACTACCACCCTGATACCCTGCTAATCGTTTGAAAAAGAGGTCTGTAAATTGGGACTCTTTTAAAAGCAATTAAAACTTAGACCAAAAGTACTCTAAACTTTTATAAACTATATATTTATGTTTATTTAATCAAGTTTAGGTCGTTTTAACTTGTATCCAGTCCATTTTTAAAATACTTAGACCAGATAATGAAAAACAATACGATCACATTTTCCCTAATTTCAAAGAAATTGAATGGGCAGAAGGTCGGGCTGAGGTCTTCCCATGAAAAGCGGGCGTCTCAACTTACAAGCTCAAAGTGTCCCAACTTACAGACCGTCTTAACTTACAGATCTCTCCCCTAAAAATTCAAAAAATTACATTAATATTTTTTTGTTAATTTCAGAAATAAAGTTTTAAACGTGACCAAGGCTATAGAACTCGCTTTAGAGCTAGGACTAATAGGGACGTCAGGCCGTTTGTCAGAAAACGAGTACCAAATAATTTTTACGTCTTTACGTAAAAATTGTTGTGTTGCCAATAGTGGCTACTTTAAGCAAAAAAATGATCCCAAAAAATGGCAGGAACGAATTTTCTTTAATTACAAAAGAGTTTTAGAAAAGTTGTATTTAAAAAAAGCATTTTTTATTGGAAAATAAATCAGAGAAATCACAAAATGAAGTCGAATTAAATATAGATCTAAATATTACTTTAAGTCCTTCTTCGATTCCCATTCCGTTTGACGAAAGTCATATCGAAGCTTCATTAAAATGTCTGCGAAAAACTTGTCGGCCTGGCAACACAAGTTTAAATGTAGATGTGGAAATGTTGAATTTAGACCCAAATCAGATTCGCTTACCACAGCCGTGTAAAATTTTAATAGCTGAAATGCAAATTCAGAATTTTCTGGAAATAATGTTGAAATGCAGCACAAAGTTTTCAGAAAAATAAGCATAGAGCACGTGATAAGAGAACATCTTTTCTCTGTTAATAATGAGTGTTCAATTAACTTTAAAAGTTTGCGATTGAATAAGGAATCGTTTTGTGCTTATGCATATCGTCAAGATCCCGCTTGATACTTTTACAAGTTTGAGGGATCTTTTAATGGAAATGTAAAAATGTTTTCGAATAGATTCGGATATAGGCATTCCATAAACTTTAAAAAAATTTACTCAGTGCAGGGCCGAAAAATTAATTTCTTTCCAAAAAAGAAATAAAAGGCAGCACTGCATTTGAATTTAGAAATAAATTGATAAATTTGGGCAACACAAATAGGGCGCTAATTGGAAATGATCAAATGACCAATAAGCATTTGTTTTATTACCGGAATTTTATATCAGAGGAAAACGCAAAAGAGGATTTTGATAAAGATCCCTTTAAGGACGCCTTTGATATGAAATGTAAGAATTTTTCGCACTTCATTCAGTTTCTATCGACGAAACGGCGAGGAGATTCATTGCGTACAATTGTAGGTCAGAGTGAATTTAAGAAGAGATTCACGTGTATTATGCTGGATATCACAGAAAAGATATCAGAGCAACAAAAAATGGGCAAAGCAAACATATACCATCATCCTGAAATGGCAGATGTTATTTTGAGAAAATATAAAGTGTTTGCTCCCTTTTGGACAAATTTAATGGGCATTTTTATTGATCCTAACAAAAAAAGGCCCAGCAATGGTCCAATCGAATCATTTTTTAAGACACTGAAGCACAGTGTCATAAAATCTAAGCAAGGGTTAGAACTAGGAAGGTTCATCCGAAAATTAGATTCCCCTCAAATTCTGTAGTTCGGCAAATTAATCTTGCAATCCGGAATATTCTTCTTCTTCTCTTACTCATGGCAAGGTTATAAAGGCAAAGCCGAAAAACCCGACCTTAAAGAGGACAGTTCTTAAAGAAATGTCGGCACGTTAAATCTCTATGGTGAAATGTGTAATTATATTTTGATTTTATTTCTTTATTATATTAACAATAACAATTTTTTCTTCAGACAATAACCATTTTTAATCTGGGGGATTCCCAGGAGGAGACGGAACGTCAGCGCCAGCAAGAGCGCTCCGCCGATGGAGAGGAGACCGCAAGTCGGCAAGTCGGCGCCGACGTCGTCCTGCTGACCAGGAGCGCGATGGCGATGACGAGGAGTCGCAAAGTCGACGCCGATGCCGCAATCGCCCTGCCGAGCACCAGGAGGGCGACGCCATTATGTACATACGCGCGATCAACGTTTTACCGGGGGTGTCACAGAAATCTCTTCCAACCAAAGGCCAAATACTGTCGACTGGCTCAATTAAGTGTTGTAGGTCGTACCCTGGCACTTGGCGATATATCGATAAATACCTTTTTGTGGTAAATGTCTTCGATGATTTCGCGTTCTCGCTGGTCTGGACAGTGTAACTGCGTGGGAAAAGCCATAATTGAAAAGACTTGAATTTCTCGAAAACTGTGGGTTTGAATTGCCTGTAATTAATTTAGAAATGTGAAAAAAACCTCTTCGATTGCGATACCGTGCAAGTTGGCACAACCTCAGTGAGAGTTGTATGAATTAATTAAAGTTGGATAGAAAATATTTATATTTTGATGGTTGATGTCATGGGTGCGGGTAGTCTCGCTGGCGTGGACAGTGGGAAACGACAAATACAAAAATTGTATGTGTTTTACACCCCCCCACTGTAAATCAATTTTCTCAAAAACGGTGGGTTTAATTTGTATGAAATTTTCCGTGCTTAAGACGATCACCAATCTACCCATATACCGTAAATGTTGGCACGACCTCTAGGAGTGGAGCCGTAGGTAATTTCATTAATAGTCCTCGGATGTGTCCCATACGATAGATCTTTTCTTTCTAAACAATTTAGCATTATAGATTTTTCGATTTGGTCCCCAATTAGCGAGAAAGTTTAAAAATAAAAGGAGCCGCCATGTTACAAATTCCACAACTCTACTTTCGTTGCTAATAGGCCGACTCTAATTTGACGGGCATCAATTAATTAAAGCATATACTCTTGAACAGCATAACTAGCCGAGTCGATCTAGTGTGATCTCGAAAACTATAAAAGCTAGAGGGATGAGATTTCAGATTTAGATTCCTTATTTTCGTACAATGCGCAGGTTTGTTAAGCGAACAAGCCACGCCCACTCTACCGCCCACATTTATTTGGATCGTCAATATCAATCGAAAACGCCCTATTTTAGTAAGTTCTCAATGGGTAATAATGCACTCCTGATTGGACTTGCCTCCTGATCATGTTAATGTATAATTCATCAAATCTCGATCCAGTGGCTTGGTAAAAATTAGGATATAGATTTTAAAAAATGTATATGTAGATTAGAGGGAAATTTTTCGAATGAGATCACCATCTAAAATGGTAGTTTTATGTTTTCACGATAACATAAAACTTAAAGCAATGTGCTCAACAATTGGGGTTAAAAAGTGAATATTGGTTCCAGAAAGACAATGCCCGCAATGCACACCGCAGAGAATACAAAGATTTGGCTGCAGAATAATGTCAAAAATCAGTTGCGAACACCTCCCCAGAGTCCGAATCTGAATCCCGATGAACATTTGTGGGATCTTGAGAAAAAAATAAGAGAGCAAACAACATAAAAAACAAGAAAAGAAGCTAGCTTCGGCAAAACGAAGCTTCTAAACCCTTGCAGGTCGTTACCGTTGGAGCATTGTACTTACTGCGCTTTTCGATTTTAGGAAAACTACAAATTAAATACATAAATTAAAATATAATGTTCCATTTTAATTTACTACTTTAAGTAAATGAAATATAAGGGTCTTTGACATTAATTACCTGATCAGCTGTATGATAAAGTCGTCTGATGTTTTTAAATTTATTTCGAAATTCTAAAATATTTAAGGAATGATAGTCCCAGGAGTAGAAATTAATAATAACACCATAGTTTGAGCGTCGGCATGAGTCGTAACAGTATCTTTCGCACCTTTTTTCCCATGATATATAAAAAAATGTATCTGAATGCAAAATTTGCAAAATGGCTTTTACCGGCAACTACATCTGAACCTAAGGCGTCATTTGCGAGGCAGTTCAAGTTTTCTGTCAAAATGGGCCTCGAGCAGGCAAGGCCGGCATTGAATTATTAACTGCAGAAAAACTTCCATTGCCTATTTTCGATTTCGCTGGGCTTAGCACATTAACATCTTTTCGCGCTATCATGGGACTTGTGGAGGAGAAATACGAATTAAAAGATCGTTTTGTGTGCCTGAAAATAGATACTGCATCTAGGTGCAATCGCGGAGTACTTGGAGTCAATGCCCAGTTTATAAGAGATGGAAATATTTTCATTAAAACATTGGGCCTTTGTAAAAATGGAAGAAAGCTAAACAGGATTTTCAGAAATCGACAGCTACTGCCCGAAACCAGCAATCTATAGTAAAAATAATGGAGTACTGTTGAGAACATAAATAGGAATGCCGATACTTACGCAGGCTGGCCACTGTAGTGCATTCTGTCCCTGGGACACAGGTTAGAGTCGAGAGAACATTTTCATGATGTTGACGGACCTTATCAAAGTTACTTTTTGTAAAAGTCAATAAAAACTGAAATATTATTGTTTATATTATATATCTAAAGATTTTGTGAACCACTGGGAAAAGAGGTTGGTTTGATATTTAAATAAATTCGTCAATAACCGCTAATTCTTAAGAAGAGAATTAACTTCATAATTTTTAGATTGTGTGGATCTCTGGGTGAAGTGGTTGGTTGAATATTTAAATAATTTCTTGAGTAAGCGCGAATTCTCAAGAGGTAGAGGATTAGCTTCTACAGATTGTTTTGATCATACTTATTTTATCTAACCCAACTAAGCTAAACAAACATATTGGTATTTGTGTTAAATGTTTGCCGCCTTTGTTTCAAAGAAATCGCGCCTTTAAACTTTAGCAGTTAGTTATAATTTCGTTTAAAATCGAGTAAGTTATATAAATGCATCGAACTCAGAGATATGCGAGTAGTGTAGCATTCTTATGCGGTTACCCCACAGCTTATCTTACATATAATGTAAATTGGTAGATTTTAGCTTCCTTCTCGTCATTCGGATGCTTCGCCATCTTGGGCCTTGCGGGAGTGGGAGCCAAATTGTTGATGTCGACAGCTGCAGAGTGTTCTTCCTTCTGACATGATACCCGGAGGCGACTCCAAAACGGATTGTCATTTTGACAACAACCGTAGTTAGTTCGATACCGATAATGGCCTTCTTCCATTGTTCGAGCTTTGAACTGTGCCTATCGCACATTCGATAGTCGCATATCTTACTCAAGTATCGGTTATCATGGCACTTGAACTTAACACCCGCGGTAGTGGCATTGGTAAGGTGTCCATCCCATTCCCATAGAGTCCATCCGTTTGAAACGGTTGGGTTTTTTGACAGATGTGAAACTCCGATACCCACACGGCACATCCACTATCTACCATCCGATAACAGCTGATCTGAAGTTCGTGGATGTCAAACCAAACCTGTTGCTTCTGCACCTTCTATTTTTATCTTCCATTTTTTTTTATCTACCATCCGATAACAGCTGATCTTGCTTATCTAATCAAACCTCTTGCTTCTGCGCCTTCCATTTTCGATCTGAAAAACAAAAATTCTTAGAAACTTAAAGTTATAATACAGATAGTGACTGAAATATATAATAAACTTACAGATAGTGACTGAAAAAATGATATGTGAACAAATAGTGACTGAATTTTTTAACGAATACAAAGTAAAGAAAATCAAAAAAGTGGATCTTCTGGTGAGCACAAAAAAAGAGCAGCTTGCTGCTTGTTTAACGTCGTTAAATAACAAAATAACGGAACTAAAAATTGGCCAAGTAACAAAAACAAAATAAAACAAGGAAGAACGCTATAGTCGAGTACCTCGACTATCAGATACCCGTTACTCAGCTAAAGGGACCAAAGGAAAATGGAGATATGCAAGCAGCAAATGCGCCACCTACCGGCGGTAGACAGATTTAAGCGTTGTGGGCGTTAGAGTGGGCGTGGCAAAGTTTTTTTTAAATCAATCGATAGGTATTGACGAGACCAATAAATTTCAGTTTAAATTTTTTATCTACCATGAAAATTGTGGGCGCCACAGACTTGGGCGGTTTGTGGGCGTTGGAGTGGGCGTGGCATATTCGCGTAATAAACTTGCGCTGCGCTCAAGCCTACGGAATCTAAATCTGAAATCTCGTTTCTCTATCTTTGATATTTTCCGAGATATCCGCGTTCATATTTACGATTTTTTGAAGTTTGTGGGCGGTTTGTGGGCGTTAAAGTGGGCGTGGCAAACTTTTTTTAGGTCAGTCGGTAGGTATTGATGAGAACAATACATTTCAGTTAAAATTTTTGTTCTAGCATCAAAACTGTAGGAGCCACAGTTTTGGGCGGTTTGTGGGCGTTAGAGTGGGCGTGGCACTCTTTTGAAACAAACTTGCGCTGCGCAGGAATCTCAGGAATCTGCATGCCTAATCCCAGTATTGCAACTCTTATAGTTTCCAAGATCTCAGCGTTCATACGGACAGACGGACAGACGGACAGACGGACAGACGGACAGACGGACAGACGGACAGACGGACAGACGGACATGGCTAGATCGACTCGGCTAGTGATCCTGATCAAGAATATATATACTTTATGGGGTCGGAAACGCTTCCTTCTGCCTGTTACATACTTTCCGACGAATCTAGTATACCCTTTTACTCTACGAGTAACGGGTATAACAACTAAAAATCTGCGTAAAACGCGAAATGCGCCATAAGTAACGACATCCAATCTCACAAAGAAATTGAATCGTGCCTCAATTAAGCTGGTTGATATGTCTTCGATAACATATAATTCGGACCCGGCCGCTGCACCTGACCCGAAATTAGTGAAGAAGAATATTCCGAAGATTCCTACGAAACGGAGGAAGAGGACGAAGAAGAAGTCGAAGCCCCCATTACTTAAGAACAACTAGATAGCATAATGGAGGAACTAACCCTGCTACGACAGGAAAATCAGCACCTGAAGTTCGAACGCACCAACACAGCAGCCATCAAGAACAACAAATTTGCTCTCTTAAGTAACGATGACAACAACAACAGCCAGGACTTTCCTAGGCTTGGAAAGCACCACAACCAAAGAAGCAAGAAACAACCAAAGAAGATAGCAACAACTTCGACATCACCGACGACACCAACAATTGCAGTATCTAAGCAAGTAAAAGACTTGCCCATTATAGTAGTCTTTAACCAAAACCCAAAACTCTTATAAATTTGTCTAAGAACTATTATTAAGCAGGAAGACTTTATATTAAACATTGTTAACAAGAATACGACAAACATAAAACTTTTCTCTATCGAATAATTTGAAAACACTAAAAAACTCTTAACAGAACGTACGGTGTGCCACTTAATTCATGATACAGCAGACGATTTATACTTTAGTTAACTCCTTTATTAAAATATAAACAAAAATAATAATATTAAAAAATAATATAATATATAATATAGTTTACTTAAAAAGTAGGAAAAACTTAAAAACTTAATACATTTTGTTCCACAAAAGTGATGATACACCTTCTATAAAGTTAACTAAAAGGTTAATTTAACCGTTGTAAATTAAATTTAATATTTCGTGGGGTATCCCTTAATTTTAATGACTTCATTAAGTCGTCTTGGCATGGATGAAACTAATGCTTCCAGATAAGATGGGTTCTTTTTGTTCCACTCCTCCTGTAGCGCTGCCTTTAAATCCGTTTTATTGCGAATGACGCGACCCCTTATGTTTTTTTCAAGTTGATTCCATACGTGCTCTATGGGGTTTAGGTCGGGACTCTGCGGAGGTGGTTTAAGCAGGTGCGGAACATTAAACAGCAGCCAGAGGCGAGTATTTAAGGCCGTGTGTCTTGGATCTTTATCTTGGTAAAAGTAAAAAGATGATTAAATTCCAAGCTTATCTGCGCTTTGCTTTAAGTTCATTTTAAGGATCTCGATATACATTCTGTGATCCATAATTCCGTCAATGAATTCCATGTTCCCGACGCCTGCAGAGCCCATACAACCCCAAACCTTTACTCCTCCTCCACCGTGCTTTACCGTTTCAATGGTATGTTTTGGTTTATAGGCATTTCCAGGTCGCCGCCAAACCTTAAAACGGCCATTTGATCCAAATATATTATATTTAGACTCGTCAGTGAAAATACCATTTCTCCAGAACTCAACGGGATGATTTTTGTAGGATTTAGCGAATTCAAGTCTCTAAAGGCGATTTTTTTTTGACACGTGCGGCTTCTTGCGTTGTGTATATGAGCCAAAGCCGAATTCTTTTATTGTCCTACGGATCGTTTCTGGGTGGACATCCTTATCTAGAGTTGTCTTTACAACTTCACTGATTTTTACGGCACCTTGGAAAGGTTCCTTGTCCACAATATGTTTTATTGTGCGTTTGTCCCTATCATTAAAATTTGGTGGACAGCCACTTCATCGAGTATTTTCAATCCGACCCTCGTTTTTAAAACGCCCTATCACATGTTGGATTGTGGACCGGCTTCTAGACATAATTTTGGCTATTTCTGCATAGGATTTTCTTTCTTTTACGTGTAAACTTAAAATTAGTTTTCTTTACTCAACCGTAAGCTCTTTACGCGACATTTTTGTGGCTCGTACTCAAGTTTGATATTCTAAGAATTGCACCAATGCAAAGGAAGGCACACAAAAACATAAGAAACAAGGAAGAACGCTATAGTCGAGTACCTCGACTATCAGATACCCGTTACTCAGCTTAAGGGACCAAAGGAAAATGGAGATATGCAAGCAGCAAATGCGCCACCTACCGGCGGTAGACAGATTTAAGCGTTGTGGGCGTTAGAGTGGGCGTGGCAAAGTTTTTTTTAAATCAATCGATAGGTATTGATGACACAAATACATTTCAGTTAAATACATTTCACGAAAATTGTGGGCGCAACAGGCTTGGGCGGTTTGTGGGCGTTAGAGTTTTAGATCAATCGATAGGTATTGACGAGACCAATACATTTCAGTTAAAATTTTTTATCCAGCATGAAAATTGTGGGCGCCACAGACTTGGGCGGTTTGTGGGCGTTAGAGTGGGCGTGGCATATTCGCGTAGCAAACTTGCGCTGCGCTCAAGCCTACGGAATCTAAATCTGAAATCCCGTTTCTCTATCTTTGATATTTTCTGAGATATCCGCGTTCATACTTACGATTTTTTGAAGTTTGTGGGCGGTTTGTGGCGTTAAAGTGGGCGTGGCAAGCTTTTTTTTAGATCAATCGGTAGGTATTGATGAGAACAATACATTTCAGTTAAAATTTATGTTCTAGCATCAAAACTGTAGGAGCCACAGTTTTGGGCGGCTTGTGGGCGTAAGAGTGGGCGTGGCACTTTTCTGAAACAAACTTGCGCTGCGCAGGAATCTCAGGAATCTGCATGCCTAATCCCAGTATTGCAGCTCTTATAGTTTCCGAGATCTCAGCGTTCATACGGACAGACGGACATGGCTAGATCGACTCGGCTAGTGATCCTGATCAAAAATATATATACTTTATGGGGTCGGAAACGCTTCCTTCTGCCTGTTACATACTTTCCGACGAATCTAGTATACCCTTTTACTCTACGAGTAACGGGTATAAAAAGCGCCGTTACAATTGTCAAAACAGAACAGATACGAGCGCGATTATTCTTAAATGTATCATCACTTTTGTGGAACAAAATGTATTACGTTTTTAAGTTTTTCCTAATTTTTAAGTAAACTATGGGAAAAAGTTGTTATATTAATTTGTAATATTGTTAAGATAAATGAAATAAACAACATGGCATCCTTACTTTTTTTGTTTATATTTTAATTAAGGAGTTATTGTTAACTAAAGTATAAATCGTCTGCTGTATCATAAATTAAGTGGCACACTGTAACTCACGTTTTTTTACATACACCCCCAAGCAGTTGAAGCCCCGCACTGTCATTCTTAAAAAACTGCCTCCAAGTGTTTATGGGGAATCAGAAATTAAGAATGCCCTAGCGGAATCTATACCAGAACTCGTATTCCTGTCCATCAAAATGTACAAATAAATCTGACCAAATAAAGCTTATATATAAACGGAAAAGCTTACTAAACTGCAAAATAGTTATAGAAGCTTACAAACCTCACCCAAACGATATAAAACAATGCCACAAGTGTCAAAGATTTAAACATTTTGCATCGAATTGCCGCATGAACTATAGGTGTGTAAAATGTATTGAAAAACATGAGCCCGGACAATGTAAAATTAAAAAAAGATGATAATGAACTAGATAAGGAAACTAACAAAGTTCAGTGCGTAAACTGCAATGGGCAGCACACAGAAAATGCTAAGATCTGTCCAAATAAGTCCACTAAGATCATTAGCAAAACATTAGCCCAAAATAAGATAATCCAAGGAAGAACCTTCTCTTCTCTGTTTAACCATTCACCCTCGACATATTTTGTTTCAAATATAACAACAACAAACTCAACCCTAAAACAGCATATGAATAATATAGCAAAGACAAAACAACATACATAACCCTAAATAAGTGGATCCTTCGAAATTTAAACTTTACCGTTCTGCCTCCAAATCAACCAACCAGACCCAATTCAAATCAAAAAAAGATCTCGTCCATAGACCTATTTCTAGTCACAAGCACAACCTCCATAGAATCATCCTGCAAAGTCATTAAAGATTTCCCATCAGACCATTTCTCAATACAAATCATTATTAAAACAAGAAAGAACGCTATAGTCGAGTGCCTCGACTATCAGATACCCGTTACTCAGCTAAAGGGACCAAAGGGAAATGGAAATAAGCAAGCAGCAAAGCAAGACTGAAATGCGCCACCTACCGGCGGTAGACAGATTTAAGCGTTATGGGCGTTAGGGTGGGCGTGGAAAATTTTTTTTTGGTCAATCGATAGGTATTGACGAGACCGATACAGTTCAGTTAAAATTTTGTATCTAGCATGAAAATTGTGGGCGCCACAGGCTTGGGAGGTTTGTGGGCGTTAGAGTGGGCGTGGCATATTCGCGTATCAAAATTGCGCTGCGTACAAAGGTTCGGAATCTAAATCTGAAATCCTGATTCTATATCTTTGATAGTTTCCGAGATATCCACGTTCATATTTACGATTTTTTGAAGTTTGGGGGCGGTTTGTGGGCGATAAAGTGGGCGTGGCAAACTTTTTTTTGGGTCAATCGATAGGTATTGATGAGAACAATACATTTCAGTTAAAATTTTTATTCTAGCATCAAAACTGTAGGAGCAACAGTTTTGGGCGGTTTGTGGGCGTAAAAGTGGGCGTGGCACTCTACTGAAACAAACTTGCGCTGCGTAAGAAGCTCAGGAATCTGCACGCCAAATCTCAATAGCCTAGCTCTCATAGTTTCCAAGATCTCAGCGTTCATCCGGACAGACAGACGGACAGACGGACAGACGGACATGGCTAGATCGACTCGGCTAGTGATCCTGATCAAGAATATATATACTTTATGGGGTCGGAAACGCTTCCTTCTGCCTGTGACATACTTTCCAACGAATCTAGTATACCCTTTTACTCTACGAGTAACGGGTATAAAAATCTCTGATATGACATTCATAAAATTGACCCTATTATAGGATCAAAACGAAATATATATTATTCTTAGAAATAGTTAAGCGTAGCATAGTTCGCATCAGAGACAGACACAACGTTTCCCGCTGGTGTTAGGCTTAAGCGCCATGATAACCGATACTTCATTAAAAATATTGCGACTATCGCATGTGCGATAGTCACAGTTCAAAACTCGAACTATCGAAAAAATCCATTATCGGTATCGAAGTAATTACGGTTGTTGACAGTCGGCTCCGGGTGGCTTAGCGGCACAATCCCGCTTTCAGTCCCCTGTTGGCACATAGGGAATCGCAAGACGAGAACGAAGCTAAGAAATACTAATTTGCATAAATAAAACATCCCTTGAACATTTCATTTATTTATTTAATAAATTTCTTTGTGCACCAGCAGTCTAGTATTTTTTAAATTGATCCAATTGTCAACAAATCCAGCTGCTTGACAGTAAGACTATGCTACATGCATTGCGAGTGAGAATTCGCATTTTTGACTTGTGAAACTCTGCCGATCTGAGTACTAGGCTAAATGTATGAATGAGCCCAACAATGCCGTGGAGCAACCGCATAAGAAAGCTACACTACTCACATATCTCTGCGTACAGCGCCAACAAATTTCAACAATCTTTAGTTAAAATTAGTTCTGCAGTTTCCAATATTTAGGAGTTCCCTTTAAACCGTTAAATATTTTAGTTGCTCCTGCACATTTTAAATGGCCTGAGCATCGACTGACAGCCTACACGTAAAGTTTACTAAATAGTTAATGCCAATTAAAAAGAATAACCTACTCGGCTGATTCCATCAATGTTCGTTGCATGAAAACATGCAGTCTCAGTCCAAGTCCCCATCTCGTTATTATTGGATCCGGCGGCATCAATTTATAATAAGTGCAATGGTGGGGCGATTTTTGAAATATTTCTTTAACGTGCAATATATGTATATTTGTTGACTTTTGCAATCCGTGGGCAAAGCAAGTTACATGTATCATTTTGGGATAAAATTCTTCTTCAGGTTTTGTCAGACCTTTATCATATAAGCCGCTGCGTCAGACACCAAAGCAGTACATTTTCTTCATTTAGGTCTGGCCATAAAGCTGGCTGATTCTGACGTAAATTTGCATCTGACGTCCGTTGGAATAAGTTGCAGGGCAGAAAAGGACCTTTCAACGCTATCTTGGGTAGCAGGAACAGCACGGACCACTTTTGTCATTTCGTAGAGGTATGGGTAGACAAATATATCCTCCCCCAATAAGTGATGAACTCAACATTTAAATCGACCGGCTTGGGAGAAGAATGTTCGATTTCACTATACGCCTTTTTTATGTCGTCATCATAGGCGTCTGAGTTCTCTCCGATCTGCAATTCTTTAAGTACATCCAATTGGCTTGAAGATGATGGCGCAGGTTCATCGTCTTGAATATGACGAAAATCGAATACAAAACTATAAAACAGAAATATTTACTTATTTCATTATTAATAGCATGTATCTGTAAATAAAGATGCTTTAGCTGAATTCTTCCTCTGACTATGCACTCAGGGTTTTTGTTTAACACACGTCGAATTCGAGGATCCAAATAAACTGCACAAGTTACTATATGATTTTTCCATAGTTCTGATCGTAGTCCAGTCTGTAGCCGTCAACTTGGATTCAATATAATGTTCAGTCTTCCAAAAGTTCTCATAATCCAGCAGTCTTTGAAAAAAAAAATACGTTGAGCCACACCGAGTTGGGACATCTATGTCGGGGAGGGGTAATCCCAGGACGCAAGACTTATACCTTATAAATGTATAAGACTTAAGTTCATAATAATAATTAAATATTATTAACACAAACGGAGTCCTCAACATTTTGACTACTGCACGAACTTTTTCTATTATTTTTGTACATTTCGAGTTGATTAAAAAGCCCTTTACGCCTAATTTCACGGTATGGGCAGCACAATTTACAGATGTTATTGAAAACACTTCAGGTTTTTATAAGTTGTTTATCGTCATCAAAGTCATCATCATCCAAGAAAGTGGCATCGTCGTCGCTTAGGAGTGACACAGTTTTTGTCATATATTTGCCTTTGTCTGTGGTAATGCTGTATATTTGTTTCTTCGAAATTTTAACCTCCTTTAAAATTTTCTCGATTTCCGAGCATAGATTCTTGAAGGTCTTTAACGCAGTTCGACGAGGCCGATAGTTTTTTTTAGCAAATCCGGATATTGTGATAAATAAATAAATGGTAAATGATAAATAAATCTGTGCGTTCATTGATGCCACGGTTGCATCTTTTTTATGCATACTTTTTTGTTTGTGAACACCAATTTTAAAACCCTTTGATTTCATTATATTTTCTTTCAACTAACGTCACTGAGGTCATAAAAGATTTGCTTTGTCAATGTGGTTGCCTCCGTGACTTCGCTTTTAGAAATTTTTACAGAAACTTGATTTTTGTACTCCTTTCTTTTAACGGTATTTTGAATGTTTATTTCTTTATCAAAGACGTTTTTGTAGTGGTCAAATAGTTTAAATAGTTTCGCGGTAAGTTATAAGGTCTTCGTCCCATATTAATATAAAAAATACTTTTTAAGATGGTTGTTACTGATTGAGCTGACTATAAACAGAAGCGATTCTAATCAAAATGTTGACGTAAAAACGGAGACCTACACTTCGCATTTGTTTTTTAAACAATAATGATAAAAATGGTTTTAGATCTCTTAATGCGCGTTTTCAGACCTATCACTGATCCACTCTGCTAGTATAGACAATTTATTTTCGTTAACCGAACAAATTTACTAAGGTTAAGTAATTATTAGCAAACCGCACATTTAGTATTTTTAATTTGTTATTTCAAAACTGCCACAATGTGATTTTGAGTCTTATTTTTTATCGAAATAATAAAACTAAGAGAATACATTTTATTATTTAATTTTTATATAAAACTCAAGAATAACTGTTATTTGTCAAGTTTAATATAAAACTCATTTTGAATTTTGTTCCCATGCTTTCCCTTGTTAGTGATTTTTATTTAAAACAAGGAAGAACGCTATAGTCGAGTACCTCGACTGTCAGATACCCGTTACTCAGCTAATGAGACCAAAGGGAAATGGAGATATGAAAGCAGCAAGGCGAGATTGAAATGCGCCACTTACCCGTGATCTCAATATATGGTTATATGGGCGGTAGACAGATTCGCAAACTTTTTTCGGATCTTTTATTGGATTGACGAGACCAATACGCAATCTAAATTTGAGATCCCAATTCTCTATCTTTGATAGTTTCCGAGATATCCGCGTTCAAATGTACGACATTTTGAGGTTTGTGGGCGGTTTGTGGGCGTGGAAAACTTGAGTCAATCGATAAGTATTGATAAGAACCATACATTTCAGTTAAAATTTTTATTCTAGCATAAAAACTGTAGGAGCCACAGTTTTGGGAGGTTTGTGGGCGTTAGAATGGGCGTGGCACTCTGCTGAAACAAACTTGCGCTGCGTAAGCGCTCAGGAATCTGCACGCCAAATCTCAATAGCCTAGTTCTCATAGTTTCCGAGGTCTCAGCGTTCATCCAGATAGACGGACAGACGGACATGGATAGATCGACTCGACTAGTGATCCTGATCAAGAATATATATACTTTATGGGGTCGGAAACGCTTCCTTCTGCCTGTTACATACTCTACGAGTAACGGGTATAAAAATTAAAATATTGACTTTGGTCGATTTTGTTTAAATATAGTATACAACTAACATACAAGTGGGAAAAGTTAGAAATATGCCGAAATTCCGAAAGAAGCAAGTGCAGAGTTATAACTTATTATCCAGGTATACAGAGCAGGGCGTGAATACAGCGTCTCGTAGGTTAAGACGTTTGAATCGTACTGTCGTAGGGTTGAGCAAGCAGCCGACACTCTACGACATTTAGAAAGTCGACGAAATATTAATGTGAAAATACCAAATACTGCCGCCCATCAGTTAAGGCGCTTGGAACCGAACAAGTAAACACCTTGGAAAGAACAAAAGCTAGATCAACTGAGGATATTATTAGAAAGAGGAGAGCTACAAGGTAAGGAGAGCTACAGCTAGGAGTTTTAGAGATCGCAGAGTCGTCGAGCAGGCGAGAGAAATACTGGCTTGATGAAGTGCACGTATAGCTGCTCGACATGCAACTATCGATGCAATTAGAAATATAAGTCAAAGAGTTAGTCAGTATAGAATTTGGAATACAATCCGAATTCAGGAAATACGACTTAATTTATCTCAAGAAGGTATGACTATTCGAAGCATACCTATTGGTTTGGAAGCTCATATAATAACACTCAATAAGAATGTAAAGCTCGGCCCCAATCGAATTTGCTTTTGTTGCAAGGGACTGTGGTTTTCCAACTAAAAAAGTAAGCTTTTCAGATGTGCGTCAAATTAGCGTCAGCGACTTAGCGGCGGTGTCGGAACGGTGGAATCTGGAACATGGGGCCAATTTTTATTTTTAGATTTTCTCGGCTTCTTGGGGCCGAATCGATAAATATAAATTATTTATTATTATTAAATGGCTTAGAATGAAAATATCTATCGATCTAGATATGTATTGTGAAAATATGGCTATTTATTTATGAAAATACGCAAAAATACGATGAATATGAAGATTTCTTTTTTTTCCCATATGCAGCTATCGCATGTGCGATAGGCACAGTTCAAAGCTCGAACAATCGAAGAAGGCCATTATCGGTATCGAAGTAACTACGGTTGTTGACAGTCGGCGTCGGGTGGCACAGCGGAACAATCCGGCTTTTACTCCCCTGTTGGCACATAGGGAATCGCAAGACGAGAACGAAGCTAAGAAATACTAATTTGCATAAATAAAACATCCCTTGAACATTTCATTTATTTATTTAATAAATTTCTTTGTGCACCAGCAGTCTAGTATTTTTTAAATTGATTCAATTGTCACCAAACCCAGCTGCTTGACAGTAAGACTATGCTACATGCATTGCAAGTGAGAATTCGAATTTTTGACTAGTGAAACTCTCGCGATCTGAGTACTAGGCTAAATGTATGAATGAGCCCAACAATGCCGTGGAGCAACCGCATAAGAAAGCTACACTACTTACATATCTCTGCGTACAACACCAACAAATATATATTTAACTCATTTGCTTTAGAATGAAATTATAGTTTATTGTCTTTAATGACTAGACATCGGGTTATATGTTTTTCTACATTTTTGCTCCAAATACCGAAAAAAAATTTGGATTTAGGACCTATATTAAATTTGTATTCGAATGAAAACGACATATCGAAGTTTATGTTTTTTGTACCTTTTGATCAAGCAACTGCTTATTTCTATGAGATAAATATTAAATGCGGGAAAGCTTTCAACATCGCACGACGTTAATGGAGCATATTTGTATTTGTAGATATTGTCAACTTTTAGGTCATTTATTGAATGCTTTACATCTATACTATTAATAGAATCATTAAGTTTTTCAACAGTTTAAAATTCCGTGCTTTTTGAAGTACATCCTTTAATTTTTTCTTTAAAATATCTCCCAAGCTATCCGGTACGTCATTTACCGTATCCTGAGAGTCGCCTAACAGAACCATATTTTGTTTCAGGGAATTAGATCCTTT
The DNA here is from genome assembly GCF_014743375.2 of Drosophila subpulchrella. NCBI lineage: Eukaryota > Metazoa > Arthropoda > Insecta > Diptera > Drosophilidae > Drosophila > Drosophila subpulchrella. Next base: position 2,395,552 of record NC_050610.1, read on the forward strand.
TTCCAAATTTTCAATTATTGACGGCATGTTGCATTTTTTAGTTGAAATGTCGTCCGTGGGCGCTTACATTTTTCCATGTGGCTTGGGGAAAATATAGCATCAAAGCAATTGTTAGTGCTAAATGAATTTGTGTTTCTTTTGCACAATTTTGAAGAACAGAATTCAGCATAAAATGACATTACAAATGAAAAAAAAATTGGCAAAAACTAAAAATCGACTTTTATTCCGCTAGATTTATCAATGGATCCACTCTGCGGCGGGGGCATCGGTTGAGTCACCGACGAAGGCCTCCTCGGTGCCTTCCTCAACAGCAGCTGGAGCTGCATCGCTGCTCTTCTCGGCCTCCTGGCCATCGGCGGCGGACTCCTCCTTGTCAGCGGCCTCGACGGTCGCCTTTTCACCATCGACGGCACCGGAGAGTGCCCCGCTGTCGGCGGCCGGTGCTCCGTTCTCCTTGGCGGCGGTTGCATTCTCAGCTGGAGCCTCCTCGACGACGGGAGTCTCGATCTTATGTCCAGCCACATCGGCCATTTCGAAGTACTTTACTTGTCTTATTGTTAGCGAAGTGCGAAAACGCCTAAAAGCTACTTATTTGGTGTGTGTGCCAGTCTTCAGTTTCAACACGAAGCTAGCTATTTTAGGCAAACTAGGATATTTTTACAAATCTGTGCAAGCTGTCACTTCTTTTTTCAGTAGCTTTTGAGGTTGTTGATATATCAAAATATCGATATTTTTTCTTAAAATGATATATTTATATCGTGATATTGAGCTTGCCCAAATATCGCAATATCGATATATCTTATAATTTGTTATGATAAAAAATGTCATCGATACGATATTGAAAAAATTAAAATATTGACTTTTCTCGATTTTATTTAAATATAGTATCAAACAAAAACACCTCTTAACGATGTAAAAGTAGTGGCGAACGCGCCTTTAACAAAAATTTCTGATATCAACAATTGTGACGAAAAATGATATTACATTCGATAAAATAAATAAACTATATTAAATGTATGATTTCGGCCCGCAACCGTAAATATTTATTTACCTACACGTAAATTTTCTGTTGTAGCGTGCCGAATACATAAATTTAATATAGTTTATTTATTTTATCGAATGTAATATCATTTTTCGTCACAATTGTTGATATCAGAAATTTTTGATTTGGATTTAGGCACTAAATTAAATTTGTATTCGAATGAAAACGACATATCGAAGTTTTAGTTTTTTGTACCTTTTGATCAAGCAACTGCTTATTTCTATGAGATAAAGGTAGGACCCAGCAATATATTTTCGAAAACTGTAATCGCCCCACCATTAGATGATCCATATTTGAAATAGGCAGATCCTCGCTGTTGGCGGCGCAGTAGAGGCGCTGGGCGAATACCAGGCACTTAATGTATCCCGCCTGCGAAAGTAAAAGAGTAGTAAAGTAAAGAGTGGTATCTCTAAATGAAATTTAAATAAATATTTACAAATACATTCCTTAAATAGTGTATAAAAAAATATCAGTGTCAACACCTTACCCTTCTCCTTAAGGATGGGGGGCCTGGCCATGGCAGCGAAGGAGGTAATGCCGGGAGCTGGTGATGCTAAGGTCACTCATCTAAAAGAATAAGAAAAAATATGTGGTTAGCTACTATGGCCGTCTAGCGTATGCTTATCTTACCCGCAAGCCGCTCGCAGTCCGTCTGACCGCTCGGGAGCCTCAGTGCCCCCCAGCCGTTCAGAGATTGGATCTGAAAATAATATTAAAATTATAATTGCCGCAGGGTGGTATGTGGGCCATCCGGCACGTACGCCGTGACCCCGTCCCCATCGCACTTAGCTCCATGCCCGCTCGGGTTTTTGACCACAGAGCTGAACGGGCAATAGGGGCACGAATAAGTGCAGGACGAGGCCAAGCAGTTGTGGCGCCTGGCTTTATACGCATGGATTCATTTTTGCCAGCACATCCAGCACTGATACGGCGTCGTCGTCCATTGCCTCCCATTGCCGTCGAAGTGACTCGGCTGATGCTTGGTTGGCATCTGCGGCCAGTGAGTCACTGCAGCATTGGGAGGCAATGAAAGACGAGGCCCTATCAGTGCTGGATATGGGCGCCCTGGCCGCTCCTAAGGAGCGACAGGACGCCTACGCTCTGCTGATGGCCGCGGCACACTTGGGGGTGCCAACGGGGGAGCAGCCTGCGCAGGTGGCGCTGCTGCCGGCTGCTCCTGTGGCGCTGCAGGCGCAGGAGGCTGCTGCTGGTGGGGCGGTGGCACAGGAGGCTGCTGCTGGTGGGGCGGTGGCGCCACATATGCCTGCTGCTGTTCCTCCTCCCGCTCCTCCACCAGCTCTTCCTGGCGGCGCCTGATATTGCCGAGGCGGATCCTGATATTGCCGATAATAATAATAATAATATATATTTATGGCCTCTATGATAATGATAAAATATTTCTAAATACTATTAAACTTCTATTTATTTACCATTTTTCAAAATCTCTATAGATATAATTTTTAATAAGTAAAAAAAATGTTCAAAAATCATTTTGTTTATATTTTGTATGATTTTTAAAGGTGACCATGTCGGAAAAAATTTGTATGAAAAAAGGAAAAACATGGCTCAAATTTATTTTTCGAACAGTTAAAACCAAATCATTCAAAATATAAGCAAAATGATTTTTGAAAATTTGTATATTTTAATAAAACTTATGCCGACCAGAGTAGATTCCTTACGGCCAAGGTCGCGAACGTACATTCATTCGCATTTGTGCAAAAAAAAATAATATAAACGTTTGCTTAATGTTTTTTTTGCTATTTGATAGCATTTTTTAAGCTCTTTGCTTAGTGTTTGCTAAGTGTTTGCTTAGTGTTTGCTTAGTTTGCATTTACACTAAGCAAAGAGCTAAAAAAATGCTATCAAATAGCAAAAAAAACATTAAGCAAACGTTTATATTATTTTTTTAATATTGCACAAACACAAAAACAAAACCACGAATACAAAATGAAAGTACACTTTGTACTTACCTTCGTTTAAATTGTTGTTGCTCTCCATTATTTTTGTATAAAATCACTGTGGACGACACTCCACATAGTGGCGAAGCGCGCAAGAGAGCGTGCGAAGACAACTACTCTGTACATACAGTGGTCGGCATAAGTATTTTGACAAAACAAAAGTTAAATATACTCATAATTTGAACTTAATTCTTGTAAACTTTGGCATCAATGGAAAGGTAATTTAAATGCCGTTTGAATAATACAATACATTTCTTAACCCATTCAGTACTTATTGAAAAGGACGAATTTGTGTAAACATCTACTTTTAAACTTTTTTCCTCGACTTGAAAACTTAAATTTTTTGATGCAAAAAGTTTCTTTAAACAAAAATAATAGTAACTGCAAAAAGAATTTTTCAAAAATCATTTTATTTATATTTTTTATGATTTTTTGAAGGTGACAATGTCGGAAAAGATTTGTATGAAAAAGAGAAAAATATGGCTCAAATGCATGTTTTTAAGCATTTTCAAAAAATCATGAAAAATATAAGAAAAATGGTTTTAGAAAAATTCTGTTTGCAGTTACTATTATTTTTGTTTGAAGAAACTTTTTGCATCAAAAAATTTAAGTTTTCAAGTCGAGGAAAAAAGTTTTAAAAAAAATTTTAAAGTTGATTTACACAAATTCGTCCTTTTCAATAAATACTGAATGGGTTATGAAATGTAATGTATTATTCAAACGGCATTTAAATTACCTTTCCATTGATGCCTATAGTTTACAAGAAGTAAATTCAAGTTATGAGTATATTTAACTTTTGTTTTGTCAAAATACATATGCCGACCAGTGTATATATGGCCGCAGAATTGAAAATCTGCCATTATGGTCCGATCGTAACAAGTGATACTTTAATCGAAAGGTATCGCAAAAACTAAGAAGATTGCATACCAAGACTTTCGAAATATAGATTTGTTTGGGAGAAAAAGCGATGAAATACGGTGGGGATAAAAGCCCCCGACTGTTTAGCTAGTTTTATTCTTACTGAGAATACGCGTCGAATGACACCTAACTTGTTAAAATCCGATGTCCCGTTCAAAAGTAATTAAAACAAGAAAGAACGCTATAGTCGAGTGCCTCGACTATCAGATACCCGTTACTCAGCTAAAGGGACCAAAGGGAAATGGAAATAAGCAAGCAGCAAAGCAAGACTGAAATGCGCCACCTACCGGCGGTAGACAGATTTAAGCGTTATGGGCGTTAGGGTGGGCGTGGCAAATTTTTTTTTGGTCAATCGATAGGTATTGACGAGACCGATACAGTTCAGTTAAAATTTTGTATCTAGCATGAAAATTGTGGGCGCCACAGGCTTGGGCGGTTTGTGGGCGTTAGAGTGGGCGTGGCATATTCGCGTATCAAAATTGCGCTGCGTACAAAGCTACGGAATCTAAATCTGAAATCCTGATTCTATATCTTTGATAGTTTCCGAGATATCCACGTTCATATTTACGATTTTTTGAAGTTTGGGGGCGGTTTGTGGGCGATAAAGTGGGCGTGGCAAACTTTTTTTTGAATCAATCGATAGGTATTGATGAGAACAATACATTTCAGTTATAATTTTTATTCTAGCATCAAAACTGTAGGAGCCACAGTTTTGGGCGGTTTGTGGGCGTAAAAGTGGGCGTGGCACTCTACTGAAACAAACTTGCGCTGCGTAAGAAGCTCAGGAATCTGCACGCCAAATCTCAATAGCCTAGCTCTCATAGTTTCCAAGATCTCAGCGTTCATCCGGACAGACAGACGGACAGACGGACAGACGGACAGACGGACAGACGGACAGACGGACAGACGGACATGGCTAGATCGACTCGGCTAGTGATCCTGATCAAGAATATATATACTTTATGGGGTCGGAAACGCTTCCTTCTGCCTGTTACATACTTTCCGACGAATCTAGTATACCCTTTTACTCTACGAGTAACGGGTATAAAAACTAGATTTTCTGCTTCCCAAAATGAAAATGTTTGTCCCTTTGTTTGTGGGTTTGTATGCATCCCATCTTAGTTTTAGGGTTTTGGAAACCCTATGGATGTATAAAGTAGCTTAAAGTAGAAAACGTTTGTTCTACGACTTTTGGAAAAACCCGCTAGCTTGGCGGAAAATCAAAAAAAAAAGCCAGATTTAAAATGCTTATAGTATCTAAACACCCAATGCTACAGAAACGAGCTATATATCTCTGAAAAGATAATTTAATTTGCTAAATACTCTTCATAAAGTAAAATTGTCTGAATATAATAGATTTAGAGTTATGAAAAAAAGTTATTTTTTAAAACCACTTTTTGACTATTTTCTCAAAATTGAGTCGAACGATTTATTTTTAAATTTCAAATCATACAGCCATTGAGATTCCTAATTTTTTGATATATAACACTTTTTGCCCTTAAAATTACCCTTTGGAAGATATTAAGCGATAAGAAGTGCAACTCGTTTCAGCTCCGTATACGTAATATTTCATACTTATTGGAATAAACAAGAAAAAAACAATTTGATGACAAAATTCCTTATTAGATTTTTTCAAACGGAAAATCTGTTATGGTTTTAGGGTCCTTTACTTGCCTGAAGCTAATCGAAATAGGAAACTTGATCTATTTGTTCTACCACTTTGGAAAAACCCGCTAGATCGGCGGGAAATGTAAGAAACGATAGATTTCTCTTGGAACCTGAAACTATACAGCCCTTGAGATTCCAAACTTGTGCTATTTAAATAGGTAATTGAAGCGATAAAACTTGTTGTGCTTAATTTAAGGTGGCGTTCAGCTAAGATTAGGGGTCGAATCAGTGTGTTTGGTTTTTAAATAGCGAAGCCATATGGCGACGACTCCTAGTCATGGTATTGGGGTACTTAAGCTCTAGAGCAAAAAAAAACTTCTGATATCAAACAAAAACACCTCTTAACGAGGTAAAAAGTAGTGGCAAACGCGCTTTTAACAAAAATTTCTGATATCAACAATTGTGACGAAAAAGGATATTACATTCGATAAAATAAATAAACTATATTAAATTTATGTATTCGGCACGCTACAACAGAAAATTTAGAAAAGTCAATATTTTAATTTTTTTAAATATCGTATCGATGACATTTTTTATCATAAAAAATTATAAGACCATTTAAAATATCACAAAAAAATATCGATATATTTGATAATTTTTTTATTAGTTAATTTTTTTGCAATTCAAAAAAACAATAAGTTTTTATAACAAATAATACTTTATATATATTCCAATGTAATAGTACATCATTAAATTCTCAAATTGCAGTTCATAGATATTCTCAAATTAATAATTATAATACTTCATTAAGTTCTTAATATAATAATAATAATACAGATAATTGTTCATTGTTCATACATATTCTCAACTTAATAATAATACAGATAATAATTCATATATTCCAGATATAATAGAAATTATAGTAATACTTATATAATGATTCTGATATATGTTGAAATTTTATTTCCAATGTGACGACTCAACGACTTGAGGAATACTCTGTATGATGTGGGCATCCGTCATACGGCTCCTGGAGTCGCACACCAAGCATTTTAGAGCGGACAAAAAATTTAAAAAAAAAAATATAGACATTGCGATATTTGGGCAAGCTCAATATCACGATATAAATATATCATTTTAAGAAAAAATATCGATATATCAATATTTTGATATAATATCAACAACCCTAAAAGCTACTGAAAAAAGAAGTGACAGCTTGCACAGATTTATAAAAATATCCTAGTTTGCCTAAAATAGCTAGCTTAGTGTTGAAACTGAAGACTGGCACACACACCAAGTCAGTAGCTTTTAGGCGTTTTCGCACTTCGCTAACAATAAGACAAGTAAAGTACTTCGAAATGGCCGATGTGGCTGGACATAAGATCGAGACTCCCGTCGTCGAGGAGGCTCCAGCTGAGAATGCAACCGCCGCCAAGGAGAACGGAGCACCGGCCGCCGACAGCGGGGCACTCTCCGGTGCCGTCGATGGTGAAAAGGCGACCGTCGAGGCCGCTGACAAGGAGGAGTCCGCCGCCGATGGCCAGGAGGCCGAGAAGAGCAGCGATGCAGCTCCAGCTGCTGTTGAGGAAGGCACCGAGGAGGCCTCCGTCGGTGACTCAACCGATGCCCCCGCCGCAGAGTGGATCCATTGATAAATCTAGCGTAATAAAAGTCGATTTTTAGTTTTTGCCAATTTTTTTTTCATTTGTAATGTCATTTTATGTTGAATTCTGTTCTTCAAAATTGTGCAAAAGAAACACAAATTCATTTAGCACTAACAATTGCTTTGATGCTATATTTTCCCCAAGCCACATGGAAAAATGTAAGCGCCCACGGACGACATTAATAGTATAGATGTAAAGCATTCAATTAATGACTTAAAATATCTACAAATTCAAGTATGCTCCATTATCGTCGTGCGATGTTGAAAGAAGCTTTTCAGCATTTAATCTTTAACTCACCGTCAAAAGAACAAAATTGACAGTTGAAAATATACAACAAATTTTGGTCACCTATTGTAGGCAAAATTACAACTAAAGTCATCTAAAACGTCCTAACTTAAACCACAAAGCACTAAATATACCGATATTGAAAACGTGTGGTATTTGTTTTTAATGGGTATTTGTGGTGCATTGGCGAATCAAGGAAATAGTTTTTCGTTTTATACTTTTTAAAATCAATATTTATTAACAAATTTTCACCGAGGGGGGTTTGGTCTCCTATTCAAACTGTGGATCATCTAATGGTGGGGCGATTACAGTTTTCGAAAATATATTGCTGGGTCCTACCTTTATCTCATAGAAATAAGCAGATGCTTGATCAAAAGGTACAAAAAACTAAAACTTCGATATGTCGTTTTCATTCGAATACAAATTTAATATAGTGCCTAAATCCAAATTTGTTTTCGGTATTTGGAGCAAAAATTTAGTAAAACATATAACCCGATGTCTAGTCATTAAAGAAAATGAACTATAATTTCATTCAAAAGCATATGAGTTAAATATATATATATATATGGTAGAACAAATTTTAACTAAATTTGTTGGTGCTGTACGCAGAGATATGCGAGTAGAGTAGCTTTCTTATGCGGTTACTCCACGGCATTGTTGGGCTCATTCATACATTTAGCCTAGTACTCAGATCGCGAGAGTTTCACTAGTCAAAAATTCGAAGTCTCACTCGCAATGCATGTAGCATAGTCTTACTGTCAAGCAGCTGGGTTTTGTGACAATTGAATCAATTTAAAAAATACTAGACTGCTGGTGCACAAAGAAATTTAATTATAAGTAAATGAAATGTTCAAGGGATGTTTTATTTATGCAAATAAGTATTCCTTAGCTTCGTTCTCATCTTGCGGATTCCCTATGTGCCAACAGGGGAGTGAAAGCCGGATTGTTCCGCTAAGCCACCCGGAGCCGACTGTCAACAACCGTAGTTACTTCGATACCGATAATGGCTTTTTTCGATTGTTCGAGCTTTGAACTGTGCCTATCGCACATGCGATAGCCGCATATGGGAAACAAAAAAATTTTCATATTAATCGTATTTTTCCGAATTTTCATAAATAAATGGCCATATTTTCACAATACATATCTAGATCGATAGATATTTTCATTCTAAACAATTTAATAATAATAAATAATTAATATTTTTCGATTCGGCCCCAAGAAGCCGAGAAAATCTTAAAATAAAAATTGGCCCCATGCTCCAGATTCCACGGTTCCGACACCGCCGCTCAGTCGCTGACGCTAATTTGACGCACATCTGAAAAGCTTACTTTTTTAGTTGGAAAACCACAATCCCTTGCAACAGAAGCAAATTCGATTGGGGCCGAGCTTTACATTCTTATTGAGTGTTATTATATGAGCTTCCAAACCAATAGGTATGCTTCCAATAGTCATATTTTCTTGAGATAAATTAAGTCGTATTTCCTGATTTCGGATTGTATTCAAAATTCTATACTGACTAACTCTTTGACTAATACTTCTAATTGCATCGATAGTTGCATGTCGAGCAGCTATACGTGCACTTCGTCAAGCCAGAATTTTTCTCGCCTGCTCGACGACCCTGCGATCTCTAAAACTCCTAGCTGTAGCTCTCCTTACCTTGTAGCTCTCCTCTTTCTAATAATATCCTCAGTTGATCTAGCTTTTGTTCTTTCCAAGGTGTTTACTTGTTCGGTTCCAAGCGCCTTAACTGATGGGCGGCGGTATTTGGTGTAGAACTCTCACATTTATATTTCGTCGACTTTCTAAATGTCGTAGAGTGTCGGCTGCTTGGTCAACCCTACGAACAGTACGGTTCAAACGTCTTAACCTACGAGTCGCTGTATTCACGCCCTGCTCTGTATACCTGGCTAATAAGTTATAACTCTGCATTTCCTTTGTTCGGAATTTATTAATATATTTCTGAAGATTTGGTTCCTAGCCCAAAATTGCAAAAAAGCCATACATAAGTAACAGCTTTTCGGGTTAGTTTATGCTTCCAAAATACTGTACTGAATTCACTCTGCGGCGGGAGCATCTGTTGAGTCACCGATGGAGGCCTCCTCGGTGCCTTCCTCAACAGCAGCTGGAGCTGCATCGCTGCTCTTCTTCTTGGCCTCCTGGCCATCGGCGGCGGACTCCTCCTTGTCAGCGGCCTCGGCGGTTGCCTTTTCACCATCGACGGCACCGGAGAGTAATCGCCCACCATTAGATGATCCACTGTTGAAATCGCCCCCTCGGTGACATTTTGTTAATAAATATTGACTTTAAAAAGTATAAAACAAAAAACTAGTTCCTTGATTCGCCAATGCACCACAAATACCTATTAAAAACAAATACCACACGTTTTCAATATCGGTATATTTAGTGTTTTGTGGTTTAAATTAGGACGTTTAAGATAACTTTAGTTGTAATTTTGCCTACAATAGGTGACCAAAATTTGTTTTATATTTTCAACTGTCAATGTTGTTCTTTTGTCGGTGAGTGAAATATTAAATGCGGAAAAGTTTCTTTCAACATCGCACGACGTTAATGGAGCATATTTGAATTTGTAGATATTGTCTACTTTTAAGTCATTAATTGAATGCTTTACATCTATACTATTAATAGAATCATTAAGTTTTCAATAGTTTTAAAGTCCAGTCTTTTTGTAGAGCATCCTTTAATTTGTTCTTTAAAATATCTCCTAAGCCATCCGGCACGTCCTTTTCAGTATCCTGACAGTTGCCTAACAGAACCATATTTTGTTTCAGGGAATTAGATCCTTTTTCCAAATTTTCAATTATTGACGGCACGTTGTAAAAGTAGTTTACAATATTTAGGAGTTCCCTTTAAACCGTTAAGTCTTTTAGTTGCTCCTGCACATTTTGAATGGCCTGAGCATCGACGCGTTCTAGAGATCTGACAGCCTACAAGTAAAGTTTACTAAATAGTTAATGCCAATTAAAAAGAATAACCTACTCGACTGATTCCATCAATGTTCGTTGCATGAAAACATGCAGTCTCAGTCCAAGTTCCCCATCTCGTTATTATTGGCTCAGGCTGCATCAATTTAAAATGAGCGCAACGGTGGGGCGATTTTGGAAATATTTCTTTAACGTGCGATATATGTATATTTGTTGACTTTTGCAATCCGTGGGCAAAGCAAGTCACATGTATCATTTTGGGATAAAATGTCTTCAGGTTTTGTCCGGCCTTTATCATTAAGCAGCTGCGTCAGACACCAAAGCAGTACATTTTCTTCATTTAGGTCTGGCCATAAAGCTGGCTGATTCTGACGTAAATTTACATCTGACGTCCGTTTAAATAAGTTGCAGGACAGAAGAGGACCTTTCAACGCTAACTTGGGTAGCAGGAACAGCACGGACCGCTTTTGTCATTTCGTAGAGGTATGGGTACACAAATATATTCTCCCCCCAATAAGTGCTGAATTCAACATTTAAATCGACCGGCTTGGGAGAAGAATGTTCGATTTCACTATACGCATTTTTTATGTCGTCATCATAGGCGTCCGAGTTCTCTCCGATCTGCAATTCTTTAAATATACCTGATTGGCTTGAAGATGATGGCGCAGGTTCATCGTCTTGAATATGACGAAATTCAAATACCGAACTATAAAACAGAAATATTTATTTATTTCAGGTGCTATAAGCTTCTGAACCAAAAAGAATTATGTTGGTAAATCGCAAATATGCGAATACTTAGTATGGATATTGATGTGTGTCTGCATCAGAGACACCTAGCACACAGGGAAACCCCAACGAAATCCTTGAAAATTAAAGCTGGTGGTTAGGGAACAACTTTTTACCTTATTATTTGATAAGTCTTGGTTGCTCCAGGTGCAAAAAAACACAATACCAATTAAAATCCCCGCTAATTTGGAATTTCCCATCAAAGCGTAATACAAAATGGACGCCATCTTGCCATAGCGAGACAGCAAATGGCCATCTTCCGCAAATGAATAGCGTTCTCAACTAATTACCAATCAATCAAGCTTTAATGTCTACTAAGCGTGGGCTGAACTCGATTTGCATACGATAATATATTACTTGTGCATTATTCACCGCTAAAATTCCAGATTTAACAATTTTTGTTAGCAGTTTCACTTTTTTTCACATTTGCTTCGAGCCCTTTCGTTTTTTTGACGTTTCATGAATTCTGGCGCCCCTTTTGATCCTGTCCTGGTATTTTTTAGTGTCAGCGAAGGCGCTATCGAAATTGACAACATATCGATATACGGCTGTTATCGCCTTGGGATCGAGATAAATATTTAAATCTAGTTTTAAAATTTAAAACATTAAACTTTCTAGACATTAGTTTACAGCAAGAGAGACTTTATTAGAGAATTCATTAATATATCCAAGATGTTGTAGAATGACCTTCCACCATTTGGCCCATATGATTGTCAATGTAAAATTTTGCACATATAACATATTATTTGAGCAGTGGTCTGAAAATTACAACAGCAAAGAGAAAGAGAATGGGGCGTGGCACTGCGGTCAAGAACGGATTGCACCCACTATCAACTCATTAGCTGGGTGGGGTTGGAATCGCTTAAACCAACCTACGGTTAAAAACAAGTCACCGGTTCCTATGAAAAGATTTTCAAATGCTGGGATTTTTCAAATTTCCAGGTGCTGGAAAATCTTCCTCGTTTTATGTTAAGAAACTCAACGCTACTTTAACAAACGCTGCTTTGGTATCCTATTTTTCAGCTATATTTGTAGACTTCTCCAGTAATCGTCAACCTCTTGTTGCTTAACTACGATTTAAAATGTGTAAACTTTGTATTAACTACAAAATAAACACATACAAAAATTATATTTTAAAACTATAAATTGCTTTTTTGTTCATGTTTTCTCCTTTAATTTTTAATAGTTATGACTCGAAGAATTATAAATCACAGGTAATATTCAATCAACAAATATATCACATATCAATTCAATTTTGGAAGGATGGAAATCGAAACCAAACGAAACAATATAAGATCTCATTCATATTGCAATTGTTGAGTCGATTGTTGGCATTGATTGATTTTGTTGTTGGTTGTTGATTTTCTTTGGTGTACGATTTGCTGCTGCTGTTGTTGAAGTTCTTATTATTACTATGGTTCGTGCAGTTTTTGCATTGTATTTTCTTAACGCATTCTAATGCGTTTGCTTGGTGGTCCAATTGTTGGAATTTGTGTCGTGGCCAGCGCATGAAATGCCTCCGCTACCAAATGTAAGTGACTATCGATCATATTTCGCCATCCGGAGGTTTCCACCACATCGCTGGCATGGGAACTTATGAATTCAAGCGTTTGTGCCTTCAATTGATCCGCACTGTAGAGATCTGCTAGTATAAGACTATCGGCTGCCTTTTCCACCGAGAGATTGGCGCACAGCTCCTTCTTGCACATCACTTTCAGCTTTTCGAGTGCAAACTCATCGGCTGCGGCTAGGAGTTCATCAGCCATGTTTCCCACATTGGGCGCTTTGCCCGTGTATATGAAACGCAGCGTTTCCTTTAGGACCTCTGGATCCTCTACGTCGGTTATGACCAAACGTTTCATCTTACGCCCCTCCATCCCATTATGAAACATGGCCGCAAAGACTACACTGCAAGCTGCCAGGATGGCCTTGTGCGCCTTGAGCTCTTGACCGCCCACGCAGATTGTGAAATCGCTGAACATAGGGTTGTCAAGGAGATTCCCCATGTGCTCGGACAGCTTGCACGGTGGCTCAGGTGGATCAGGTCCGGGCGAGGGTGCCGTGTATCCTCGCCACCCTCGCCCGGACCTGATCCACCTGAGCCACCGTGCAAGCTGTCCGAGGATATGGGGAATCTCCTTGACAACCCTATGTTCAGCGATTTCACAATCTGCGTGGGCGGTCAAGAGCTCAAGGCGCACAAGGCCATCCTGGCAGCTTGCAGTGTAGTCTTTGCGGCCATGTTTCATAATGGGATGGAGGGGCGTAAGATGAAACGTTTGGTCATAACCGACGTAGAGGATCCAGAGGTCCTAAAGGAAACGCTGCGTTTCATATACACGGGCAAAGCGCCCAATGTGGGAAACATGGCTGATGAACTCCTAGCCGCAGCCGATGAGTTTGCACTCGAAAAGCTGAAAGTGATGTGCAAGAAGGAGCTGTGCGCCAATCTCTCGGTGGAAAAGGCAGCCGATAGTCTTATACTAGCAGATCTCTACAGTGCGGATCAATTGAAGGCACAAACGCTTGAATTCATAAGTTCCCATGCCAGCGATGTGGTGGAAACCTCCGGATGGCGAAATATGATCGATAGTCACTTACATTTGGTAGCGGAGGCATTTCATGCGCTGGCCACGACACAAATTCCAACAATTGGACCACCAAGCAAACGCATTAGAATGCGTTAAGAAAATACAATGCAAAAACTGCACGAACCATAGTAATAATAAGAACTTCAACAACAGCAGCAGCAAATCGTACACCAAAGAAAATCAACAACCAACAACAAAATCAATCAATGCCAACAATCGACTCAACAATTGCAATATGAATGATATCTTATATTGTTTCGTTTGGTTTCGATTTCCATCCTTCCAAAATTGAATTGATATGTGATATATTTGTTGATTGAATATTACCTGTGATTTATAATTCTTCGAGTCATAACTATTAAAAATTAAAGGAGAAAACATGAACAAAAAAGCAATTTATAGTTTTAAAATATAATTTTTGTATGTGTTTATTTTGTAGTTAATACAAAGTTTACACATTTTAAATCTTAGTTAAGCAACAAGAGGTTGACGATTACTGGAGAAGTCTACAAATATAGCTGAAAAATAGGATACCAAAGCAGCGTTTGTTAAAGTAGCGTTGAGTTTCTTAACATAAAACGAGGAAGATTTTCCAGCACCTGGAAATTTGAAAAATCCCAGCATTTGAAAATCTTTTCATAGGAACCGGTGACTTGTTTTTAACCGTAGGTTGGTTTAAGCGATTCCAACCCCACCCAGCTAATGAGTTGATAGTGGGTGCAATCCGTTCTTGACCGCAGTGCCACGCCCCATTCTCTTTCTCTTTGCTGTTGTAATTTTCAGACCACTGCTCAAATAATATGTTATATGTGCAAAATTTTACATTGACAATCATATGGGCCAAATGGTGGAAGGTCATTCTACAACATCTTGGATATATTAATGAATTCTCTAATAAAGTCTCTCTTGCTGTAAACTAATGTCTAGAAAGTTTAATGTTTTAAATTTTAAAACTAGATTTAAATATTTATCTCGATCCCAAGGCGATAACAGCCGTATATCGATATGTTGTCAATTTCGATAGCGCCTTCGCTGACACTAAAAAATACCAGGACAGGATCAAAAGGGGCGCCAGAATTCATGAAACGTCAAAAAAACGAAAGGCCTCGAAGCAAATGTGAAAAAAAGTGAAACTGCTAACAAAAATTGTTAAATCTGGAATTTTAGCGGTGAATAATGCACAAGTAATATATTATCGTATGCAAATCGAGTTCAGCCCACGCTTAGTAGACATTAAAGCTTGATTGATTGGTAATTAGTTGAGAACGCTATTCATTTGCGGAAGATGGCCATTTGCTGTCTCGCTATGGCAAGATGGCGTCCATTTTGTATTACGCTTTGATGGGAAATTCCAAATTAGCGGGGATTTTAATTGGTATTGTGTTTTTTTGCACCTGGAGCAACCAAGACTTATCAAATAATAAGGTAAAAAGTTGTTCCCTAACCACCAGCTTTAATTTTCAAGGATTTCGTTGGGGTTTCCCTGTGTGCTAGGTGTCTCTGATGCAGACACACATCAATATCCATACTAAGTATTCGCATATTTGCGATTTACCAACATAATTCTTTTTGGTTCAGAAGCTTATAGCACCTGAAATAAATAAATATTTCTGTTTTATAGTTCGGTATTTGAATTTCGTCATATTCAAGACGATGAACCTGCGCCATCATCTTCAAGCCAATCAGGTATATTTAAAGAATTGCAGATCGGAGAGAACTCGGACGCCTATGATGACGACATAAAAAATGCGTATAGTGAAATCGAACATTCTTCTCCCAAGCCGGTCGATTTAAATGTTGAATTCAGCACTTATTGGGGGGAGAATATATTTGTGTACCCATACCTCTACGAAATGACAAAAGCGGTCCGTGCTGTTCCTGCTACCCAAGTTAGCGTTGAAAGGTCCTCTTCTGTCCTGCAACTTATTCAAACGGACGTCAGATGTAAATTTACGTCAGAATCAGCCAGCTTTATGGCCAGACCTAAATGAAGAAAATGTACTGCTTTGGTGTCTGACGCAGCTGCTTTTATGATAAAGGCCGGACAAAACCTGAAGACATTTTATCCCAAAATGATACATGTGACTTGCTTTGCCCACGGATTGCAAAAGTCAACAAATATACATATATCGCACGTTAAAGAAATATTTCCAAAATCGCCCCACCGTTGCGCTCATTTTAAATTGATGCAGCCTGAGCCAATAATAACGAGATGGGGAACTTGGACTGAGACTGCATGTTTTCATGCAACGAACATTGATGGAATCAGTCGAGTAGGTTATTCTTTTTAATTGGCATTAACTATTTAGTAAACTTTACTTGTAGGCTGTCAGATCTCTAGAACGCGTCGATGCTCAGGCCATTCAAAATGTGCAGGAGCAACTAAAAGACTTAACGGTTTAAAGGGAACTCCTAAATATTGTAAACTACTTTTACAACGTGCCGTCAATAATTGAAAATTTGGAAAAAGGATCTAATTCCCTGAAACAAAATATGGTTCTGTTAGGCAACTGTCAGGATACTGAAAAGGACGTGCCGGATGGCTTAGGAGATATTTTAAAGAACAAATTAAAGGATGCTCTACAAAAAGACTGGACTTTAAAACTATTGAAAACTTAATGATTCTATTAATAGTATAGATGTAAAGCATTCAATTAATGACTTAAAAGTAGACAATATCTACAAATTCAAATATGCTCCATTAACGTCGTGCGATGTTGAAAGAAGCTTTTCAGCATTTAATCTTTTACTCACCGTCAAAAGAACAAAATTGACAGTTGAAAATATACAACAAATTTTGGTCACCTATTGTAGGCAAAATTACAACTAAAGTCATCTTAAACGTCCTAACTTAAACCATAAAACACTAAATATACCGATATTGAAAACGTGTGGTATTTGTGGTGCATTGGAGAATCAAGGAACTAGTTTTTTGTTTTATACTTTTTAATGTCAATATTTATAAACAAATTTTCACCGAGGGGGCTTGGTCTCCTATTTCAACTGTGGATCATCTAATGGTGGGGCGATTACTCTCCGGTGCCGTCGATGGTGAAAAGGCGACCGCCGAGGCCGCTGACAAGGAGGAGTCCGCCGCCGATGGCCAGGAGGCCAAGAAGAAGAGCAGCGATGCAGCTCCAGCTGCTGTTGAGGAAGGCACCGAGGAGGCCTCCATCGGTGACTCAACAGATGAATCCGCCGCAGAGTGGATTCAGTACAGTGTTTTGGAAGCATAAACTAACCCGAAAAGCTGTTACTTATGTATGGCTTTTTTGCAATTTTGGGCTAGGAACCAAATCTGCAGAAATATATTAATAAATTCCGAACAAAGGAAATGCAGAGTTATAACTTATTAGCCAGGTATACAGAGCAGGGCGTGAATACAGCGACTCGTAGGTTAAGACGTTTGAACCGTACTGTTCGTAGGGTTGACCAAGCAGCCGACACTCTACGACATTTAGAAAGTCGACGAAATATAAATGTGAGAGTTCTACACCAAATACCGCCGCCCATCAGTTAAGGCGCTTGGAACCGAACAAGTAAACACCTTGGAAAGAACAAAAGCTAGATCAACTGAGGATATTATTAGAAAGAGGAGAGCTACAAGGTAAGGAGAGCTACAGCTAGGAGTTTTAGAGATCGCAGGGTCGTCGAGCAGGCGAGAAAAATTCTGGCTTGACGAAGTGCACGTATAGCTGCTCGACATGCAACTATCGATGCAATTAGAAGTATTAGTCAAAGAGTTAGTCAGTATAGAATTTTGAATACAATCCGAAATCAGGAAATACGACTTAATTTATTTTAAGAAAATATGACTATTGGAAGCATACCTATTGGTTTGGAAGCTCATATAATAACACTCAATAAGAATGTAAAGCTCGGCCCCAATCGAATTTGCTTCTGTTGCAAGGGATTGTGGTTTTCCAACTAAAAAAGTAAGCTTTTCAGATGTGCGTCAAATTAGCGTCAGCGACTGAGCGGCGGTGTCGGAACCGTGGAATCTGGAGCATGGAGCCAATTTTTATTTTAAGATTTTCTCGGCTTCTTGGGGCCGAATCGAAAAATATTAATTATTTATTATTATTAAATTGTTTAGAATGAAAATATCTATCGATCTAGATATGTATTGTGAAAATATGGCCATTTATTTATGAAAATTCGGAAAAATACGATTAATATGAAGATTTTTTTGTTTCCCATATCGCATGTGCGATAGGCACAGTTCAAAGCTCGAACAATCGAAAAAAGCCATTATCGGTATCGAAGTAACTACGGTTGTTGACAGTCGGCTCCGGGTGGCAGAGCGGAACAATCCGGCTTTTACTCCCCTGTTGGCACATAGGGAATCGCAAGACGAGAACGAAGCTAAGAAATACTAATTTGCATAAATAAAACATCCCTTGAACATTTCATTTATTTATAATTAAATTTCTTTGTGCACCAGCAGTCTAGTATTTTTTAAATTGATTCAATTGTCACAAAACCCAGCTGCTTGACAGTAAGACTATGCTACATGCATTGCGAGTGAGACTTCGAATTTTTGACTAGTGAAACTCTCGCGATCTGAGTACTAGGCTAAATGTATGAATGAGCCCAACAATGCCGTGGAGTAACCGCATAAGAAAGCTACTCTACTCGCATATCTCTGCGTACAGCACCAACAAATTTAGTTAAAATTTGTTCTACCATATATATATATATATTTAACTCATTTGCTTTTGAATGAAATTATAGTTCATTTTCTTTAATGACTAGACATCGGGTTATATGTTTTACTAAATTTTTGCTCCAAATACCGAAAACAAATTTGGATTTAGGCACTATATTAAATTTGTATTCGAATGAAAACGACATATCGAAGTTTGAGTTTTTTGTACCTTTTGATCAAGCATCTGCTTATTTCTATGAGATAAAGGTAGGACCCAGCAATATATTTTCGAAAACTGTAATCGCCCCACCATTAGATGATCCACAGTTTGAATAGGAGACCAAACCCCCCTCGGTGAAAATTTGTTAATCAATATTGACTTTAAAAAGTATAAAACAAAAAACTATTTCCTTGCTCTGCTGGATGCGTGCGGGATCGGGGCGACTCTAGATTCCAAAAGCAAAAGATCTTATTTTTATTCTCCCTTTGAAATTTACTAGGCTACGAAAGGCACACTAAAATCGTCTTACTTTTTGCACAAATCTTATTTAACTAAAGCCAAATAATAAGCAAACACACAAATAAACCCAATACAGGGACTAATTTGGGTTTAAAAGCCATAAATAAAATGACCATATTCATTTTTATACGAACATTTAAAACAAAATCATTCAAAATATAAGCAAAATGATTTTTGAAAATTTGTATTTTTTAATAAAACTCATGCCGACCAGTGTAGATTCCTTACGGCCAAGGTCGCGATCGTACATTCGTACGCATTTGTGCAAAAAAAAAATAATATGAACGTTTGCTTAATGTTTTTTTTGCTATTTGATAGCATTTTTTAAGCTCTTTGCTTAGTGTTTGCTAAGTGTTTGCTTAGTGTTTGCTTAGTTTGCATTTACACTAAGCAAAGAGCTAAAAAAAATGCTATCAAATAGCAAAAAAAACATTAAGCAAACGTTTATATTATTTTTTTAATATTGCACAAACACAAAGACAAACACAAAAACAAAACCACGAATACAAAATGAAAGTACACTTTGTACTTACCTTCGTTTAAATTGTTGTTGCTCTCCATTATATTTGTTTGCACTAAAAAATTAACACGACCAATTCTATATCTTAAGTGTTTGAAACAAAATTTACCGCAATAACCGTGTTATGTTTTATATAATCGTCTTGCTCTAAATTGTATGCTGTTGGCCCGTTCCTCTAATCAAAAGCTTTTATCAATATTTTTTTATTACTTTACAAGTAAAGACTTTACTTTACTGCAAAGTAAATTTCATAATATAACATAAAATTAAAAAAAAACCCCTGTAAAGAAAATTTCATAAAATTATAAAAAATCACTGTTGACGGCAGTACACATAGTGGCGAAGCGCGCAAGAGAGCGTGCGAAGACAACTACTATGTACATATATAAGCCGCAGAATTGAAAATCTGCCATTATGGTCCGATCATAACGAGTGATACTTTAATCGAAAGGTATCGCAAAAACTAAGAAGATTGCATACCAAGACTTTCGAAATATAGATTTGTTTGGGAGAAAAAGCGGTGAAAGTGTAAAAGTAAAAATTTAGAAAATTGGATCTGCTGGATACGGTGGGGATAAAAGCCCCCGGCTGTTTAGCTAGTTTTATTCTTACTGAGAATATGCGTCGAATGACACCTCATTTGTTGAGATCCGATGTCCCGTTCAAAAGTAATTCAAAAAACAAGATTTTCTTCCCAAAATGAAAATGTTTGTCCCTTTGTTTGTGGGTTTGTAGGCATCCCATCCTAGTTTTAGGGTTTTGGAAACCCTATGGGTGTATAAAGTAGCTTAAAGTAGAAAACGTTTGTTCTACGACTTTTGGAAAAAAACGCTAGTCTGGCGGAAAATCAAAAAAAAAAAAGCCAGATTTAAAATGCTTATAGTATCTAAACACCCAATGCTACAGAAACGTGCTATATATCTCTGAAAAGATAATTTAATTTGCTAAATACACTTCATATAGTAAAATTGTCTGAGTATAATAGATTTAGAGTTATGAAAAAAAGTTATTTTTTAAAACCACTTTTTGACTATTTTCTCAAAATTGAGTCGAACGATTTAATTTTAAATTTCAAATCATACAGCCCTTGAGATTCCTCAACTTTTGATATATAACACTTTTTGCCCTAAACATTACCGTTTGGAAGATATTAAGCGATAAGAAGTGCAACTCGTTTCAGCTCCGTACACGAAATATTTCATACTTATTGGAATAAACAAGAAAAAAACAATTTGATGACCAAATTCCTTATTAGATTTTTCAAACGGAAAATCTGTTATGGTTTTAGGGTCCTTTACTTGCCTGAAGCTATTCGAAATAGGAAAATTGATCTATTTGTTCTACCAATGTAGAAACGAAATGTAAGAAACGATAGATTTCTCTTAGAATCTGAAACTATACAGCCCTTGAGATTCCAAACTTGTGCTATTTAAATAGGTAATTGAAGCGATAAAACTGGTTGTGCCTAATTTAAGGTGGCGTTCAGCTAAGACTAGGGGTCGAATCAGTGAGTTTGGTTTTTCAATAGCGAAGCCATATGGCGACGACTCCTAGTCATGGTATTGGGGTACTTAAGCTCTAGAGCAAAAAAAAAACTTCTGATATCAAACAAAAACACCTCTTAACGAGGTAAAAAGTAGTGGCAAACGCGCTTTTAACAAAAATTTCTGATATCAACAATTGTGACGAAAAAGGATATAACATTCGATAAAATAAATAAACTATATTAAATTTATGTATTCGGCACGCTACAACAGAAAATTTAGAAAAGTAAATATTTTAATTTTTTTAAATATCGTATCGATGACATTTTTTATCATAAAAAATTATAACACCATTTAAAATATCACAAAAAAATATCGATATATTTGATATTTTTTTTATTAGTTAATTTTTTTGCAATTCAAAAAAACAATAAGTTTTTATAACAAATAATACTTTATATATATTCCAATGTAATAATACATCATTAAATTCTCAAATTGCAGTTCATAGATATTCTCAAATTAATAATTATAATACTTCATTAAGTTCTTAATATAATAATAATAATACAGATAATTGTTCATTGTTCATACATATTCTCAACTTAATAATAATACAGATAATAATTCATATATTCCAGATATAATAGAAATTATAGTAATACTTATATAATGATTCTGATATATGTTGAAATTTTATTTCCAATGTGACGACTCAACGACTTGAGGAATACTCTGTATGATGTGGGCATCCGTCATACGGCTCCTGGAGTCGCACACCAAGCATTTTAGAGCGGACAAAAAATTTAAAAAAAAAAATATAGACATTGCGATATTTGGGCAAGCTCAATATCACGATATAAATATATCATTTTAAGAAAAAATATCGATATATCAATATTTTGATATAATATCAACAACCCTAAAAGCTACTGAAAAAAGAAGTGACAGCTTGCACAGATTTATAAAAATATCCTAGTTTGCCTAAAATAGCTAGCTTAGTGTTGAAACTGAAGACTGGCACACACACCAAGTCAGTAGCTTTTAGGCGTTTTCGCACTTCGCTAACAATAAGACAAGTAAAGTACTTCGAAATGGCCGATGTGGCTGGACATAAGATCGAGACTCCCGTCGTCGAGGAGGCTCCAGCTGAGAATGCAACCGCCGCCAAGGAGAACGGAGCACCGGCCGCCGACAGCGGGGCACTCTCCGGTGCCGTCGATGGTGAAAAGGCGACCGTCGAGGCCGCTGACAAGGAGGAGTCCGCCGCCGATGGCCAGGAGGCCGAGAAGAGCAGCGATGCAGCTCCAGCTGCTGTTGAGGAAGGCACCGAGGAGGCCTCCGTCGGTGACTCAACCGATGCCCCCGCCGCAGAGTGGATCCATTGATAAATCTAGCGTAATAAAAGTCGATTTTTAGTTTTTGCCAATTTTTTTCATTTGTAATGTCATTTTATGTTGAATTCTGTTCTTCAAAATTGTGCAAAAGAAACACAAATTCATTTAGCACTAACAATTGCTTTGATGCTATATTTTCCCCAAGCCACATGGAAAAATGTAAGCGCCCACGGACGACATTAATAGTATAGATGTAAAGCATTCAATTAATGACTTAAAATATCTACAAATTCAAGTATGCTCCATTATCGTCGTGCGATGTTGAAAGAAGCTTTTCAGCATTTAATCTTTAACTCACCGTCAAAAGAACAAAATTGACAGTTGAAAATATACAACAAATTTTGGTCACCTATTGTAGGCAAAATTACAACTAAAGTCATCTAAAACGTCCTAACTTAAACCACAATATACCGATATTGAAAACGTGTGGTATTTGTTTTTAATGGGTATTTGTGGTGCATTGGCGAATCAAGGAAATAGTTTTTCGTTTTATACTTTTTAAAATCAATATTTATTAACAAATTTTCCCCGAGGGGGGTTTGGTCTCCTATTCAAACTGTGGATCATCTAATGGTGGGGCGATTACAGTTTTCGAAAATATATTGCTGGGTCCTACCTTTATCTCATAGAAATAAGCAGATGCTTGATCAAAAGGTACAAAAAACTAAAACTTCGATATGTCGTTTTCATTCGAATACAAATTTAATATAGTGCCTAAATCCAAATTTGTTTTCGGTATTTGGAGCAAAAATTTAGTAAAACATATAACCCGATGTCTAGTCATTAAAGAAAATGAACTATAATTTCATTCAAAAGCAAATGAGTTAAATATATATATATATATGGTAGAACAAATTTTAACTAAATTTGTTGGTGCTGCACGCAGAGGTATGTGAGTAGTGTAGCTTTCTTATGCGGTTACTCCACGGCATTGTTGGGCTCATTCATACATTTAGCCTAGTACTCAGATCGCGAGAGTTTCACTAGTCAAAAATTCGAAGTCTCACTCGCAATGCATGTAGCATAGTCTTACTGTCAAGCAGCTGGGTTTTGTGACAATTGAATCAATTTAAAAAATACTAGACTGCTGGTGCACAAAGAAATTTAATTATAAGTAAATGAAATGTTCAAGGGATGTTTTATTTATGCAAATAAGTATTCCTTAGCTTCGTTCTCATCTTGCGGATTCCCAACAGGGGAGTGAAAGCCGGATTGTTCCGCTAAGCCACCCGGAGCCGACTGTCAACAACCGTAGTTACTTCGATACCGATAATGGCTTTTTTCGATTGTTCGAGCTTTGAACTGTGCCTATCGCACATGCGATAGCCGCATATGGGAAACAAAAAAATCTTCATATTAATCGTATTTTTCCGAATTTTCATAAATAAATGGCCATATTTTCACAATACATATCTAGATCGATAGATATTTTCATTCTAAACAATTTAATAATAATAAATAATTAATATTTTTCGATTCGGCCCCAAGAAGCCGAGAAAATCTTAAAATAAAAATTGGCTCCATGCTCCAGATTCCACGGTTCCGACACCGCCGCTCAGTCGCTGACGCTAATTTGACGCATATCTGAAAAGCTTACTTTTTTAGTTGGAAAACCACAATCCCTTGCAACAGAAGCAAATTCGATTGGGGCCGAGCTTTACACTCTTATTGAGTGTTATTATATGAGCTTCCAGGCCAGTAGGTATGTTTCTAATAATCATATCCTCCTGAAATAAATTAAGTCGTATTTCCTGATTTCGGATTGTATTCAAAATTCTATACTGACTAACTCTTTGACTAATACTTCTAATTGCATCGATAGTTGCATGTCGAGCAGCTATACGTGCACTTCGTCAAGCCAGAATTTTTCTCGCCTGCTCGACGACCCTGCGATCTCTAAAACTCCTAGCTGTAGCTCTCCTTACCTTGTAGCTCTCCTCTTTCTAATAATATCCTCAGTTGATCTAGCTTTTGTTCTTTCCAAGGTGTTTACTTGTTCGGTTCCAAGCGCCTTAACTGATGGGCGGCAGTATTTGGTATTTTCACATTAATATTTCGTCGACTTTCTAAATGTCGTAGAGTGTCGGCTGCTTGCTCAACCCTACGACAGTACGATTCAAACGTCTTAACCTACGAGACGCTGTATTCACGCCCTGCTCTGTATACCTGGCTAATAAGTTATAACTCTGCATTTCCTTTGTTCGGAATTTCGGCGTATTTCTAACTTTCCCTATTTAATAATTTCTGAAGATTTGGTTCCTAGTCCAAAATTGCAAAAAAGCCATACATAAGTAACAGCTTTTCGGGTTAGTTTATGCTTCCAAAATACTGTACTGAATTCACTCTGCGGCGGGAGCATCTGTTGAGTCACCGATGGAGGCCTCCTCGGTGCCTTCCTCAACAGCAGCTGGAGCTGCATCGCTGCTCTTCTTCTTGGCCTCCTGGCCATCGGCGGCGGACTCCTCCTTGTCAGCGGCCTCGGCGGTTGCCTTTTCACCATCGACGGCACCGGAGAGTAATCGCCCACCATTAGATGATCCACTGTTGAAATAGCCCCCTCGGTGAAAATTTGTTAATAAATATTGACTTTAAAAAGTATAAAACAAAAAACTAGTTCCTTGATTCGCCAATGCACCACAAATACCTATTAAAAACAAATACCACACGTTTTCAATATCGGTATATTTAGTGTTTTGTGGTTTAAATTAGGACGTTTAAGATAACTTTAGTTGTAATTTTGCCTACAATAGGTGACCAAAATTTGTTTTATATTTTCAACTGTCAATGTTGTTCTTTTGTCGGTGAGTGAAATATTAAATGCGGAAAAGTTTCTTTCAACATCGCACGACGTTAATGGAGCATATTTGAATTTGTAGATATTGTCTACTTTTAAGTCATTAATAGAATGCTTTACATCTATACTATTAATAGAATTATTAAGTTTTTCAATAGTTTTAAAGTCCGGGCTTTTTGTAGTACATCCTTTAATTTTTTCTTTAAAATATCTCCCAAGCCATCCGGCACGTCATTAACCGTATCCTGAGAGTCGCCTAACAGAACCATATTTTGTTTCAGGGAATTGGATCTTATTTCCAAATTTTCAATTATTGACGGCATGTTGCAATGTTAAGGAGTTCCCTTTAAACCGTTAAGTCTTTTAGTTGCTCCTGTACATTTTGAATGGCCTGAGCATCGACGATTTCTAGAGAACTGACAGCCTACAAGTAAAGTTTACTAAGTAGTTAATCGCCCCATCAATGTCTTCAGGTTTTGTCAGGCCTTTATGATATAGGCAGCTGCGTCAGACACCAAAGCAGTACATTTTCTTCATTTAGGTCTGGCCATAAAGCTGGCTGATTCTGACGTAAATTTACATCTGACGTCCGTTTGAATAAGTTGCAGGGCAGAAAAGGACCTTTCAACGCTAACTTGGGTAGCAGGAACAGCATAGACCACTTTTGTCATTTCGTAAAGGTATGGGTAGACAAATATATCCTCCCCCCAATAAGTGATGAATTCAACATTTAAATCGACCGGCTTGGGAGAAGAATGTTCGATTTCACTATACGCCTTTTTTATGTCGTCATCATAGGCGTCTGAGTTCTCTCCGATCTGCAATTCTTTAAGTATACCTAATTGGCTTGAAGATGATGGCGCAGGTTCATCGTCTTGAATATGACGAAAATCGAATACCGAACTATAAAACATAAATATTTACTTATTTCATTATTAATAGCATGCATTTGTAAATAAAGATGCTTTAGCTGAATTCTTCCTCTGACAATGCACTCAGGGTTTTTGTTTAACACACGTTGAATTCGAAGATCCAAATAAACTGCACAAGTTACT
The DNA here is from genome assembly GCF_014743375.2 of Drosophila subpulchrella. Lineage (NCBI taxonomy): Eukaryota > Metazoa > Arthropoda > Insecta > Diptera > Drosophilidae > Drosophila > Drosophila subpulchrella. The sequence goes on from NC_050610.1 coordinate 2,421,764, forward strand.
ATATGATTTTCCAAAAGGATTTCTTCTCTTTTTTGGAGGCAGTACACCAATACCTTACTACTGGTACCCATCGCGTTACCAGCTAGCTTAGCTCGAGCCATATCTTATAAAAAATGGTGGCCACGAATAATGGCTCCAAAGTAGTGCCCATAGTTCTGATCGTAGTCCAGTCGGTAGCCGTCAACTTGGATTCTATATAATGTTCAGTCTTGCAAAAGTTCTCATAATCCAGCAGTCTTCTAAAAATAAAATACGTTGAGCCACACCGAGCTGGGACATCTATGTCGGGAAGGGGTAATCCCAGGACGCAAGACTTATACCTTATAAATTTATAAGACTTAAGTACATAATAATAATTTAATATTATTAACGCAAACGGAGTCCTCAACATTTTGACTACTGCACGAACTTTGTCTATTATTTTTGTACATTTCGAGTTGATTAAAAAGCCCTTTACGCCTAATTTCACGGTATGGGCAGTACATTTTACAGATGTTATTAAAAACACTTCAGGTTTTTGATAAGTGGTTTATCGTCAACAAAGTGATCATCATACAAGGAAGTGGGATCGTCGTCGCCTAGAAGTGACACAGCTTTTGTCATATATTTGCCTTTGTCTGTGGTAATGCTTTATATTTGTTTCTTCGAAATTTTAACCTCCTTTAAAAGTTTCGAGCATAGATTCCTGAAGGTCTTTAATGCAGTTCGACGAGACCAAGAGTTTTTCTTAGCAAAACCGAATATTGTGATAAGTCTGTGCGTTCATTGATGCCACGGTTGCATCTTGTCGCTGTATCCATTTTTATACCCTTGCAGAGGGTATATTGATTTCAGTCAGAAGTTTGCAACGCAGTGAAGGAGACGTTTCCGACGCCATAAAGTATATATATTTACATGAGTCGTTCTTCGCCCGAATAAAAAATCAGGAGATTTTTTTATATTGGTTGGTTATTCTTTATTAGAACGTTGGAAAAAGACTAATTGTATGTTACAGAATTGGGTAGAATGAAACCTCGGTTTGCGTCTTAGAATTTACTGTTAGTGCATTAGGTGACGCAATCGCAAGTGGATGATGCGATCGCCACTTCTTTGTTTATGTTTACATAATTCGGTCTTATTAGATTTTGCGATCTTATTGGATTTTTACGTTTATGGAATTACGTCATTGTTGACATTCGGACTTAATCAATTTTCTTTGTTTGTTTGCATTGCGGGATCTCGAGCTTCTGTATCGTTTTTAATCAAAGCCGAAATTGGCGATTCTGTTTATTTGTGAACGGTTTCGTTCCTTAAACTGGTGGCCGTTGAGAAATCGCAGTGCAGACACGTCACTCCCCCATCACTTAGACAAAATCGTATGGTTATTTATGTGATTTTGGGGTATAGTTGTGGTATTTCTTGTAACTCTTGTGTTTCTATTGTTGGGTCGTCACCTTTTGTGTTATTGTATTTTATAAGTATTCCTTTAGGTATTTCCTTAAATTTATAAAGTAGGTACAGTGATACACTTAATATTAAGAGACCCAGTGTTACAATTACAATTATTTTGTAAATCTGGTTTTCTTTATTTTGTTCAAAAAATATTTCTTTTGCTTGGATGTATGATATTGGGTCTAATTTGGTGACATTATTTCTTGTGTATATGCTTTGTGTGTAGTCAGAATTATAATTGCTTATAGATAAATCGTTAATTGCAATTGAGCAATTGCGTATTTTGATCATATTGTTTCCTTCAATTACAATTTCATTTTTAATACAATTTTGATTTAGTATAGTTTTTGACAAATTCCATGTAACTAAGATATTTGGTTCGACATAATTAATTTGGGTAGTTAATAGCGTTTTTGTGAACCTGCAACTAGTATTTGTTTGATTAACAAGACCTAAAAGACATGCGTTGGTAACAGGTTTTTTTGTTTCTTTGTTATACAAACTATTTCTGTATACGTAATGTTTGTTTTGGGTGTTATCTTGTAATATTTTATTATTTTCATCTGGATAAGGTAATATTTCGTATACGGGAAGTTTCTTTATTTCTCTGGGTATGTGGGATATAATTAAAATTTCGTTTGAATCTGACCTAAGCCAAGTTGAGGTTTTTATGTTCAGAAGTATCTCAGAATTAATGTTTGTCAAGTAGTCGTGTTTTAATAACTTTGGATTGAATATTCCTAATCTTGCTAACTGCATTCCCATTTCCAGGTCTTCAATGTATTCTGCGAAATGTTCTAAATTAAAAATCAATAATTCAAGTATTTTTTCGTTTTCGTTGTATTCGAGATGCTTGTTTATTATATCGATGCCTTTGTTAACTGTATTGATTATATTATTTAGTTCGTTTACCTGTACACTGTTTTGAGCTATTACATTGATTTTTTCTTCTAATTCTTCTTTATCATTATTATCTAATGTTCCAAAAAGATATTTGTAAGCTGTTCCTACAAAATTAGCTGATCCTCTTTTGTTTCTTTTAACAATTTTTAACATATTCATTTCTCTTTGTAGTTTTTCCGTTGAATATTTAATCTGTATTATTTCCTTAAAGCCAAACGCTTGTGATAGCAAATTTTTGTAAGTTTCTTCCGTTTTTGTAATATTAATTGTGAAGCAATGGTATTCAAAACTATCTGGGATGTTGATTGTGTCGGTCATAAATAATAAATAGCCATTGTATGATTTTATATGGTTAATTTCTATAAATTGGTTGTTACCCATTGGCATCATTATTATTAACATTGATGTCAGAAAGATGAAAGTCAAAGCGCTGGGTCTTGATCTGGGTCCTCCTGCAAATATTTACTTTTATTAACTTTCTTTTGTCTCTGGAAGTTTGTTTTGTAATGTTTTATTTTTCGACCTCTGTTAGTTTCCTCAAAATGATCATTATCTATTTGTTCTATATTTCCTGTCTTTTTATAAGGATTGTGTAATTTCCCGTGAATTATGGGAGCCTTTCTAAACTTGGTATTTACCTCAAAATGTTGTCGTTTTTTATTAAGTTGTTCTATTTTAGCTTCTTTTATAATTTGGCTATTATATGCAGGGGTACCTGCATAAATAGAAATATCAGCTGGGGTTTTACCTGTTGCATTGTGTTTTATTTTATGATTGTAAGTATACAGTATTACTTCCATTTTCATAAGTTTATTTTCCGGTTTGTCGCTGGTCTCGATCACACGTATTTTTTCGTTAATTGTTTTGTGTAATCTTTCTACATCTGATACTCCATTTTTACTTGTTGTTATCTGAATATTTACTTTTTCTGTGTCCAGCCAATTTTTAAGCGCTATACTCATAAAAGCACTATCCCTACCTGTTTTCAAGGTTCTGGGTTTTCCCATTGAATTGAATATTCGAAAAAGTCCTCTTTTAACTTCCATCCAGTCCTTTCCGTTTAATTCAATCGCGCTTCCAAATTTTGAGTATAAATCAATACAAGTTAGGTAATTTTGATTTTTGATCGTGTAAATATCTGCGACGTAAATTTCCCTACAAAATTCTGTTTCTGGAGTTGTTTTTAATAAAAGCGATGTTTTTCTATGTTCGGTTTTTTCTTGGTTACAAACATTACACTCATTAATTAAATTCTGAATTAAATTCTGGTAGTCTAATAGGTTTCTTTGAAAAGCCTTACCATTTTTTCAATTCCTGGGTGCAATAGTTTTTCGTGGTTGCTAACAATAATTTCTTTAAATTCAGCGTAAGTTTTTATATCCTGTAATTTAATTACTGCTCTTACAATTTTTGTAGTAGTGTTCATAACCTGTTTAAAAGCTTCTTGAATGATTTCAAAATCAGAGTCGTGTTCGATGTAAAATGCACTTGACTTGGTACAAAAGTGTTTTATTAATATTTGCTTAGCTTTTTCGACGTTTAATTCATTAAACATTATTTTAATCTTGACTTTTTTAAAATAATTTTCACTTTCTTCACCTTCTTTATTGCTTCGAATCATTTCTACCTGTCTTGCGAAATGATTGATTGGTTTTTCAGTAATTGTTATTAAATATTCATTATCTTCTTCAGCGCTATGTGCTGTTGCTTTGTTACTGCCATAGTATACTTCGTTAATTTTGATTCTTGACAATGCATCGGCTACGTGATTTTGCTTTCCTTCTAAGTATTTTATTTCGAAGTCATATTCTCCTAACCTTATCTTCCATCTTTGCAGTTTCATATTAGGTTCTTTGATATTGTTTAGCCAGACTAACGGCTTATGGTCACTTAATATCTCAAATCTTCTTCCGAATAAATAGGGTCTTAAGGTTTTTGTTGCCCATACTATAGCTAATAATTCTTTTTCAATTGTACTATAGTTTTCTTCATGTGCATTTAGAGTCCTACTAATGTAACTGATTGGTTTGTTATCCTGAGAAAGAACTGCTCCTAATGCAAAGTTGCTAGCATCAGTAGTTAATTGAAACTTTTTTCCAAAATCTGGACAAATCAGTATGGGATCGTTTATGTTGTTTTAATTTATTGAATGCTGCAATAAATGTATCATCTTTGAATGCCACTTTAGAACCAGCTTTTAAACATTTAGTTAAAGGTTTTGAAATGTCTGCGAAGTTTGTAATACATTTTCTGTAATAACCGCAAAGACCAAGAAATGATGTTATTTCTTTTTGAGTTTTGGGAATTGGAAATTTATTGATTGCCTTAACCTTTTCTGGATTTGGCATTACACCGTTTGGATCAACTATGTGTCCCAAAAATTCTGTTTCTTTTTTCAAAAATTCACATTTGTCTAGTTGTAATTTTAGATTAGCGTTTCGAAAACAATTTTTAATGAAGTAAGGTGTTCGTCAAGAGACGTAGAGAAAACAATTATATCGTCCAAGTATATCGGCAATGCTTGTTTATTAATTCACGAAGGACATTTTTCATGCGTCGCTGAAAAGTTGCAGGTTCATTTTTTAATCCAAATGGCATTCGTGTGTACTCGTAGTGTCCGTACTTTGTGGAAAACGCTGTTTTGTTTATGGAATTTTGGTCCATTTCGATCTGGTGGAAACCTTTAGCCAAATCAATGGTGGTAAAATATTGACACCGTCCTAGCTTGCCTAGTATTTCGTCCATATTGGGAATGGGAAATTTATCACTAATAGTGATCTCATTTAAGCCCCTATAGTCTACTACAAGTCTAAATTTTTGTTTACCTGAAGCATCTTCTTTTTTTGGTACTATCCACAATGGACTGCAATAAGGTGATTGGCTGTGCCTAATTATTCCTTGCTTTAACATATCCTGTATTTGAGACTCAACTTCTTTTTCAAATAAAAAAGGATAAAGGATTTTCATGATGAGTTTTTATTTCACCATCACGATATTGAATGCATTTATATTGGTTAATTAATTTTAATAATTTAACTTTTTCTTCTTCATTTAAGTGTTCTAAGCGATAACTTTTTCCCTCTGCTAATTCATTTTGAACAGCATAATTTATTTCATCAGTATAATTTTTAGACTTTAGCAATGCCTCAAAATCATTTATTTGTGTTGGATTTTTCAAACTAATGTTTTTGTGTAAAAAAATGCGGCCACTATTAGTAGTGCGACTATTTAAATAATCAATATTTGCCTGGTTTGCCTCTAGTAACTTTCGTCCTAGTAGTATGTCATAATTGGAAGAAAGTCGTGAATATAAAATATTTGTTCTTGAGTAAATAAACTATTAGGTGCAACTTTTACATATTTCATTTAGTTCATAATGACCTGTCATAGTGCGTATAATTGTCGGATCTTTATGTATGCTCCCGTTGAGAAAATTCTTTTTCATTAAGTTAATTGATGAACCGGTATCGACGAGGCAACGATAATTATGATTATTTATAGTTATTTCTATGTATGTAATTGGTCCGAGGCTTGCATTGGAAAATTTTCATTTTCATTATAAACATCTTCTTTGTACTCCTTATTTTGTTGATAATTTTCGTCTACTTGCATTCTTGATTGTCCACTATTACTTTCTCTGACTCTCTTTTGTGATTGGTTGGGTACTGAGCCCGATCGTCCACTTGGCTGTTGGCTTTGATTCATTGTATTATTTTGCTGTCCCTGAATTAAATTTCTTCGAAACTCTTGGTAACTTCCCCTATTTTGGACAAAAGTATTATTTCTGTTATTCGATTGGAACCTATAATTTTGTGGAACCATTCATTGGGGTTGGTTGGGGTGTGGTTGAATTGAAAGAGCTGGGCCAGGATTAAATTTTTGGGTGTTGTACAAATTAGTGTAAGGGTAGGGGTTACGTGTATATTTTGTTTGTTGATGCTTTTGAATTTTATTATTGTTGTTATAATGTTTTAAATTTTCATTTTCTTCGTATAGCCCTTCTTGCTGAGCCGCTTGTTTCAGTTTAAGTACTGTTGATATATCGCTTCTTGCTAATGTCATACAAATTCTATCAGGTAATGTTCGTTGTATTAGGTTCTTTGTTGTCCTAAACATTGCTTCTGTGTACAATATTAGTTCATTTGGATTTCCCTCAAGTTCTAATTTGTTGCTTATAACTAACTGCTTAAGCTCGATCTCGTTACAAAATTTTCTTAGATTACCTTGAAAATTAGTATTGTATAATCGCCTTAATAGTTCCTCCACAGGTGTTTGCGTTTTGTACTCGTCGATTAGGGCTGCTCTAAGATCTGGCCAGTTGTTGACTTGTAGAACTTGCAGAATCCTCTGGGCATCACCGGTGATTTGAAGTTCAATTGCTCCAAATATAACGCTTGTCTGTCGATCATTGGTTGTAGGATACAGACGCAAAAGGTAGTTAACTCTTCTGACAAAGGTTCCTAGGGTAGATGGATCTCCTTCAAACGTTGGAATATTCCGGATCTGGGACAAAAGCTGATTTAAGTTTTGCTCCGTCAATGGGTTGGGTGCCACACCAATTTGTGGTTGCCCTTGAGCTGGTGGTTGTTGGTCCATTTTGTTGTGTTTAATTAAATTCCACTCAACTTTATTACTGACCGAATTGGATTTATTCAGTAGTCGATTGAAATTTAATTTTTTATATTTTTTGTTCAGTGCCTTTAATTTGCACTTAGGTTCTTTTGCGGATCTCTTAGTTGCACTTCCGAGCTAGTCGAATAAATTGCTTACTTGTGGGCAATTCCACGCGCTGATCTGGATATCCTAGTTGTTTAGAAATATCCTTTTAATTGATCAGTAAGCTACTGACTTTGTTTTTTCGCAAGGACATTTTTTTTTAAAGAGATCCTACCGACTGCGCCATTTACATGAGTCGTTCTTCGCCCGAATAAAAAATCAGGAGATTTTTTATATTGGTTGGTTATTCTTTATTAGAACGTTGGAAAAAGACTAATTGTATGTTACAGAATTGGTTAGAATGAAACCTCGGTTTGCGTCTTAGAATTTACTGTTAGTGCATTAGGTGACGCAATCGCAAGTGGATGATGCGATCGCCACTTCTTTGTTTATGTTTACATAATTCGGTCTTATTAGATTTTGCGATCTTATTGGATTTTTACGTTTATGGAATTACGTCATAGTTGACATTTGGACTTAATCAATTTTCTTTGTTTGTTTGCATTGCGGGATCTCGAGCTTCTTTATCGTTTTTAATCAAAGCCGAAATTGGCGATTCTGTTTATTTGTGAACGGTTTCGTTCTTTAAACTGGTGGCCGTTGAGAAATCGCAGTGCAGACACGTCACTATATATTCTTGATCAGCATGACTAGACGAGTCGATCTAGCCATGTCCGTCCGTTTCTACGCAAACTAGTCTCTCAGTTTTAAAGCTATCGGGCTGAAACTTTCCCAAAAGTCTTATATCTTTTGCAGGTAGTAAATAAGTCGAACCAGCCGGATCGGCCAACTATATCTTATAGCTCCCATAGGAATAATCGGAAAAAAAAATTTTTTTTAATTATATCTTTGGTGTTTTTTAGCATATAACCTCCTAAGCTTGGAAATAACTTTCTTTAATTAGTTTTGTATTTTGAATTAAATTTTATCAAAATCGGACGACTATATCATATAGCTGCCATAGGAACGATCGAAAAATTGGTGGAAAAATAATATGAAACAAATTATAGCTTCGGTGTTTTTCAACATATAACCTCCAACGCTTGGAAATAACATTTTTTAATTAGTTCTGAATTTTGAATTTAATTTTATCAAAATCGGAGGACTATATCATATAGCTGCCATAGGAACGATCGGAAAATTGGTAGGAAAATAATATAAAGCAAATTATAGCTTCGGTGTTTTTTAACATATAATCTCCTACGCTTGAATTTAACATTTTTTAATTAGTTCTTAATTTCGAATTTAATTTTATCAAAATCGGACGACTATATCATATAGCTGCCATAGGAACGATCCGAAAATTGGTAAGAAAATAATATGAAACAAATTATAGCTTCGGTGTTTTTCAACATATAACCTCCAACGCTTGGAAATAACATTTTTTAATTAGTTCTGAATTTTGAATTTAATTTTATCAAAATCGGACGACTATATCATATAGCTGCCATAGGAACGATCGGAAAATTGGTAGGAAAATAATATAAAACAAATTATAGCTTCGGTATTTTTTAACATATAATCTCCTACGCTTGAATTTAACATTTTTTAATTAGTTATGAATTTCGAATTTAATTTTATCAAAATCGGACGACTATATCATAAAGCTGCCATAGGAACGATCGGAAAATTGGTAGGAAAATAATATGAAACAAATTATAGCTTCGGTGTTTTTCAACATATAACCTCCTACGCTTGAATTTAACATTTTTTAATAAGTTCTGAATTTCGAATTTAATTTTATCAAAATCGGACGACTATATCATATAGCTGCCATAAGAACGATCCGAAAATTGGTAGGAAAATAATATGAATCTAATTATAGCTTCGGTGTTTTTTGACATATTATCTTATACTATTGGGAATATCATTTTTTGTGTTTTTAAATTTAATAATTATAGCTGCAAGGGTATATAAGTTTCGGCTTGCCGAAGCTAACTTCCTTTCTGGTTGACTAGTGAAACTCTCGCGATCTGAGTAAATGTATGAATGAGCCCAACAATGCCGTGGAGTGACCGCATAAGAAAGCTACACTACTCACAAATCTCTGCGTACAGCACCAACAAATTTAGTTAAAATTTGTTCTACCATTTATACATATATATATTTAACTCATTTGCTTTTAAATGAAATTATAGTTTATTGACTTTAATGACTAGACATCGGGTTATATGTTTTTCTACATTAAAAGAATAAGAAAAAATATTTGGACAGCTACTATGGCCGTCTAGCGTATGCTTATCTTACCCGCAAGCCGCACGCAGTCCGTCTAACCGCTCGGGAGCCTCAGTGCCCCCCAGCCGGTCAGAGATTGGATCTGAAAATAATATTAAAATTATAATTAAAGTTAAAAATCAAATCAAATTTTAAGAATGTACTTACAACAAGGCATCTAGCCCCTCGCTGAGGTCCCGCGACATGGGGGACATCGAGGACTCCCTGAAAGCAGGCGGCTGCATCACCCCGTTGTTGATCCCCGCCCAGTGTTGCCGCCGGGATGGTATGTGGGCCATCCGGCACGTACGCCGTGACCCCGACCCCATCGCACTTAGCTCCATGCCCGCTCGGGTTTTTGACCACAGAGCTGAACGGGCAATAGGGGCACGAATATGTGCAGGACGAGGCCAAGCAGTTGTGGCGCCTGGCTTTATACGCATGGATTCATTTTTGCCAGCACATCCAGCACTGATACGGCGTCGTCGTCCATTGCCTCCCATTGCCGTCGAAGTGACTCGGCTGATGCTTGGTTGGCATCTGCGGCCAGTGAGTCACTGCAGCATTGGGAGGCAATGAAAGACGAGGCCCTATCAGTGCTGGATATGGGCGCCCTGGCCGCTCCTAAGGACGCCTACGCTCTGCTAATGGCCGCGGCACACTTGGGGGTGCCAACGGGGGAGCAGCCTGCGCAGGTGGCGCTGCTGCCGGCTGCTCCTGTGGCGCTGCAGGCGCAGGAGGCTGCTGCTGGTGGGGCGGTGGCGCCACATATGCCTGCTGCTGTTCCTCCTCCCGCTCCTCCACCAGCTCTTCCTGGCGGCGCCTGATATTGCCGAGGCGGATCCTGATATTGCCGAGGCGGATCCTGATATTGCCGAGGCGCCTGATATTGCCGAGGCGGATCCTGATATTGCCGATAATAATAATAATAATATATATTTATGGCCTCTATGATAATGATAAAATATTTCTAAATACTATTAAACTTCTATTTATTTACCATTTTTCAAAATCTCTATAGATATAATTTTTAATAAGTAAAAAAAATTTTCAAAAATCATTTTGTTTATATTTTGTATGATTTTTAAAGGTGACCATGTCGGAAAAAATTTGTATGAAAAAAGGAAAAACATGGCTCAAATTTATTTTTCGAACATTTAAAACCAAATCATTCAAAATATAAGCAAAATGATTTTTGAAAATTTGTATTTTTTAATAAAACTTATGCCGACCAGAGTAGATTCCTTACGGCCAAGGTCGCGAACGTACGTACATTCATTCGCATTTGTGCAAAAAAAAATAATATAAACGTTTGCTTAATGTTTTTTTTGCTATTTGATAGAATTTTTTAAGCTCTTTGCTTAGTGTTTGCTAAGTGTTTGCTTAGTGTTTGCTTAGTTTGCATTTACACTAAGCAAAGAGCTAAAAAAATGCTATCAAATAGCAAAAAAAACATTAAGCAAACGTTTATATTATTTTTTTAATATTGCACAAACACAAAGACAAACACAAAAACAAAACCACGAATACAAAATGAAAGTACACTTTGTACTTACCTTCGTTTAAATTGTTGTTGCTCTCCATTATTTTTGTATAAAATCACTGTGGACGGCACTCCACATAGTGGCGAAGCGCGCAAGAGAGCGTGCGAAGACAACTACTCTGTACATATGTATATATGGCCGCAGAATTGAAAATCTGCCATTACGGTCCGATCGTAACGAGTGATACTTTAATCGAAAGGTATCGCAAAAACTAAGAAGATTGCATACCAAGACTTTCGAAATATAGAATTGTTTGGGAGAAAAAGCGGTGAAATACGGTGGGGATAAAATCCCCCGACTGTTTAGCTAGTTTTATTCTTACTGAGAATACGCGTCGAATGACACCTCACTTGTTAAAATCCGATGTCCCGTTCAAAAGTAATTCAAAAAACTAGATTTTCTGCTTCCCAAAATGAAAATGTTTGTCCCTTTGTTTGTGGGTTTGTATGCATCCCATCTTAGTTTTAGGGTTTTGGAAACCCTATGGGTGTATAAAGTAGCGTAAAGTAGAAAACGTTTGTTCTACGACTTTTGGAAAAACCCGCTAGCTTGGCGGAAAATCAAAAAAAAAAGCCAGATTTAAAATACTTATAGTATCTAAACACCCAATGCTACAGAAACGAGCTATATATCTCTGAAAAGATAATTTAATTTGCTAAATACTCTTCATAAAGTAAAATTGTCTGAATATAATAGATTTAGAGTTATGAAAAAAAGTTATTTTTTAAAACCACTTTTTGACTATTTTCTCAAAATTGAGTCGAACGATTTATTTTTAAATTTCAAATCATACAGCCATTGAGATTCCTAATTTTTTGATATATAACACTTTTTGCCCTTAAAATTACCCTTTGGAAGATATTAAGCGATAAGAAGTGCAACTCGTTTCAGCTCCGTATACGTAATATTTCATACTTATTGGAATAAACAAGAAAAAAACAATTTGATGACAAAATTCCTTATTAGATTTTTTCAAACGGAAAATCTGTTATGGTTTTAGGGTCCTTTACTTGCCTGAAGCTAATCGAAATAGGAAACTTGATCTATTTGTTCTACCACTTCGGAAAAACCCGCTAGTTCGGCGGGAAATGTAAGAAACGATAGATTTCTCTTAGAATCTGAAACTATACAGCCCTTGAGATTCCAAACTTGTGCTATTTAAATAGGTAATTGAAGCGATAAAACTTGTTGTGCCTAATTTAAGGTGGCGTTCAGCTAAGATTAGGGGTCGAATCAGTGTGTTTGGTTTTTCAATAGCGAAGCCATATGGCGACGACTCCTAGTCATGGTAATGGGGTACTTAAGCTCTAGAGCAAAAAAAAACTTCTGATATCAAACAAAATCACCTCTTAGCGAGGTAAAAAGTAGTGGCAAACGCGCTTTTAACAAAAATTTCTGATATCAACAATTGTGACGAAAAAGGATATAACATTCGATAAAATAAATAAACTATATTAAATTTATGTATTCGGCACGCTACAACAGAAAATTTAGAAAAGTAAATATTTTAATTTTTTTAAATATCGTATCGATGACATTTTTTATCATAAAAAATTATAACACCATTTAAAATATCACAAAAAAATATCGATATATTTGATATTTTTTTTATTAGTTAATTTTTTTGCAATTCAAAAAAACAATAAGTTTTTATAACAAATAATACTTTATATATATTCCAATGTAATAATACATCATTAAATTCTCAAATTGCAGTTCATAGATATTCTCAAATTAATAATTATAATACTTCATTAAGTTCTTAATATAATAATAATAATACAGATAATTGTTCATTGTTCATACATATTCTCAACTTAATAATAATACAGATAATAATTCATATATTCCAGATATAATAGAAATTATAGTAATACTTATATAATGATACTGATATATGTTGGAATTTTATTTCCAATGTGACGACTCAACGACTTGAGGAATACTCTGTGTGATGTGGGCATCCGTCATACGGCTCCTGGAGTCGCACACCACGCATTTTATAGCGGACAAAAATTTAAAAAAAATATCGATATTGCGATATTTGGGCAAGCTCAATATCACGATATAAATATTTTTTTGATATAATATCAACAACCCTAAAAGCTACTGAAAAAAGAAGTGACAGCTTGCACAGATTTATAAAAATATCCTAGTTTGCCTAAAATAGCTAGCTTCGTGTTGAAACTGAAGACTGGCACTCACACCAAGTCAGTAGCTTTTAGGCGTTTTCGCACTTCGCTAACAATAAGACAAGTAAAGTACTTCGAAATGGCCGATGTGGCTGGACATAAGATCGAGACTCCCATCGTGGAGGAGGCTCCAGCTGAGAATGCAACCGCCGCCAAGGAGAACGGAGCACCGGCCGCCGACAACGGGGCACTCTCCGGTGCCGTCGATGGTGAAAAGGCGACCGCCGAGGCCGCTGACAAGGAGGAGTCCGCCGCCGATGGCCAGGAGGCCAAGAAGAGCAGCGATGCAGCTCCAGCTGCTGTTGAGGAGGGCACCGAGGAGGCCTCCATCGGTGACTCAACCGATGCCCCCGCCGCAGAGTGGATCCATTGATAAATCTAGCGGAATAAAAGTCGATTTTTAGTTTTTGCCAATTTTCTTTTCATCTGTAATGTCATTTTCTGCTGAGTTCTGTTCTTCAAAATTGTGCAAAAGAAACACAAATTCATTTAGCACTAACAATTGTTTTGATGCTATATTTTCCCCAAGCCACATGGAAAAATGTAAGCGCCCACGGACGACATTTTAACTATTTGGAGCAAAAATGTAGAAAAACATATAACCCGATGTCTAGTCATTAAAGACAATAAATTATAATTTCATTCAAAAGCAAATGAGTTAATTATATATATATATATGGTAGAACAAATTTTAACTAAATTTGTTGGTGCTGTACGCAGAGGTATGTGAGTAGTGTAGCTTTCTTATGCGGTTGCTCCACGGCATTGTTGGGCTCATTCATACATTTAGCCTAGTACTCAGATCGCGAGAGTTTCACTAGTCAAAAATTCGAAGTCTCACTCGCAATGCATGTAGCATAGTCTTACTGTCAAGCAGCTGGGTTTTGTGACAATTGAATCAATTTAAAAAATACTAGACTGCTGGTGCACAAAGAAATTTAATTATAAGTAAATGAAATGTTCAAGGGATGTTTTATTTATGCAAATAAGTATTCCTTAGCTTCGTTCTCATCTTGCGGATTCCCTATGTGCCAACAGGGGAGTGAAAGCCGGATTGTTCCGCTAAGCCACCCGGAGCCGACTGTCAACAACCGTAGTTACTTCGATACCGATAATGGCTTTTTTCGATTGTTCGAGCTTTGAACTGTGCCTATCGCACATGCGATAGCCGCATATGGGAAACAAAAAAATCTTCATATTAATCGTATTTTTCCGAATTTTCATAAATAAATGGCCATATTTTCACAATACATATCTAGATCGATAGATATTTTCATTCTAAACAATTTAATAATAATAAATAATTAATATTTTTCGATTCGGCCCCAAGAAGCCGAGAAAATCTTAAAATAAAAATTGGCTCCATGCTCCAGATTCCACGGTTCCGACACCGCCGCTCAGTCGCTGACGCTAATTTGACGCATATCTGAAAAGCTTACTTTTTTAGTTGGAAAACCACAATCCCTTGCAACAGAAGCAAATTCGATTGGGGCCGAGCTTTACACTCTTATTGAGTGTTATTATATGAGCTTCCAGGCCAGTAGGTATGTTTCTAATAATCATATCCTCCTGAAATAAATTAAGTCGTATTTCCTGATTTCGGATTGTATTCAAAATTCTATACTGACTAACTCTTTGACTAATACTTCTAATTGCATCGATAGTTGCATGTCGAGCAGCTATACGTGCACTTCGTCAAGCCAGAATTTTTCTCGCCTGCTCGACGACCCTGCGATCTCTAAAACTCCTAGCTGTAGCTCTCCTTACCTTGTAGCTCTCCTCTTTCTAATAATATCCTCAGTTGATCTAGCTTTTGTTCTTTCCAAGGTGTTTACTTGTTCGGTTCCAAGCGCCTTAACTGATGGGCGGCGGTATTTGGTGTAGAACTCTCACATTTATATTTCGTCGACTTTCTAAATGTCGTAGAGTGTCGTCTGCTTGCTCAACCCTACGAACAGTACGATTCAAACGTCTTAACCTACGAGACGCTGTATTCACGCCCTGCTCTGTATACCTGGCTAATAAGTTATAACTCTGCATTTCCTTCTTTCGGAATTTCGGCGTATTTCTAACTTTCCCTATTTAATATATTTCTGAAGATTTGGTTCCTAGCCCAAAATTGCAAAGAAGCCAATACATAAGTAACAGCTTTTCGGGTTAGTTTATGTTTCCAAAATCCTGTACTGAATCCACTCTGCGGCGGGAGCATCTGTTGAGTCACCGATGGAGGCCTCCTCGGTGCCTTCCTCAACAGCAGCTGGAGCTGCATCGCTGCTCTTCTTCTTGGCCTCCTGGCCATCGGCGGCGGACTCCTCCTTGTCAGCGGCCTCGGCGGTTGCCTTTTCACCATCGACGGCACCGGAGAGTAATCGCCCACCATTAGATGATCCACTGTTGAAATAGCCCCCTCGGTGAAAATTTGTTAATAAATATTGACTTTAAAAAGTATAAAACAAAAAACTAGTTCCTTGATTCGCCAATGCACCACAAAAACCTATTAAAAACAAAAAACAAATACCACACGTTTTCAATATCGGTATATTTAGTGTTTTGTGGTTTAAATTAGGACGTTTAAGATAACTTTAGTTGTAATTTTGCCTACAATAGGTGACCAAAATTTGTTGTATATTTTCAACTGTCAATTTTGTTCTTTTGTCGGTGAGTAAAATATTAAATGCGGAAAAGCTTCTTTCAACATCGCACGACGTTAATGGAGCATATTTGAATTTGTAGATATTTTAAGTCATTAATTGAATGCTTTACATCTATACTATTAATAGTATATAATATATAATATAATAATAAATATAATATAAAAATAAATATAAATAATAATAATAATCTATACTATCAATAGTTTTAAAGTCCAGTCTTTTTGTAGTACATCCTTTAATTTGTTCTTTAAAATATCTCCCATGCTATCCGGCACGTCCTTTTCAGTATCCTGACAGTTGCCTAACAGAACCATATTTTGTTCAAGGGAATTAGATCCTTTTTCCAAATTTTCAATTATTGACGGCACGTTGTAAAAGTAGTTTCCAATATTTAGGAGTTCCCTTTAAACCGTTAAGTCTTTTAGTTGCTCCTGCACATTTTGAATGGCCTGAGCATCGACGCGTTCTAGAGATCTGACAGCCTACAAGTAAAGTTTACTAAATAGTTAATGCCAATTAAAAAGAATAACCTACTCGACTGATTCCATCAATGTTCGTTGCATGAAAACATGCAGTCTCAGTCCAAGTTCCCCATCTCGTTTTTATTGGTTCCGGCGGCATCAATTGATAATGAGTGCAATGGTAGGGAGTTTTTACAAATATTTCTTTAACGTCCGATATATGTATATTTGTTGACTTTTGCAATCCGTGGGCGAGGCAAGTCACATGTATCATTTTGGGATAAAATGTCTTCAGGTTTTGTCCGGCCTTTATCATATAAGCAGCTGCGTCAGACACCAAAGCAGTACATTTTCTTCATTTATGTCTGGCCATAAAGCTGGCTGATTCTGACGTAAGTTTACATCTGACGTCCGTTGGAATAAGTTGCAGGGCAGAAAAGGACCTTTCAACGCTATCTTAGGTAGCAGGAACAGCATGGACCACTTTTTTCTTTTCGTAGAGGTATGGGTAGACAAATATATCCTCCCCCCAATAAGTGATGAATTCAACATTTAAATCGACCGGCTTGGGAGAAGAATGTTCGATTTCACTCTACGCCTTTTTTATGTCGTCATCATAGGCGTCTGAGTTCTCTCCGATCTGCAATTCTTTAAATATACCTGATTGGCTTGAAGATGATGGCGCAGGTTCATCGTCTTGAATATGACGAAATTCGAATACCGAACTATAAAACATAAATATTTACTTATTTCATTATTAATAGCATGTATCTGTAAATAAAGATGCTTCAGCTGATTTCTTCCTCTGACTATGCACTCCGGGTTTTTGTTTACACACGTTGAATTCGAGGAACCAAGTAAACTGCACAAGTTACTATATGATTTTCCAAAAGGATTTCTTCTCTTTTTTGGAGGCAGTACACCAATACCTTACTACTGGTACCCATCGCATTACCAGCTATCTTTAGCTCGAGCCATGTCTTATAAAAATTGGTGGCCACGAATAATGGCTCCAAGGTAGTGCCCAAAGTTCTGATCGTAGTCCAGTCTGAAGCCGTCAACTTGGATTTAATATAATGTACAGTCTTGCAAAAGTTCTCATAATCCAGCAGTCTTCGAAAAATAAAATACGTTGAGCCACACCGAGCTGGGACATCTATGTCGGGAAGGGGTAATCCCAGGACGCAAGACTTATACCTTATAAATTTATAAGACCTAAGTACATAATAATAATTAAATATTATTAACACAAACGGAGTCCTCAACATTTTGACTACTGCACGCACTTTTTCTATTATTTTTGTACATTTCGAGTTGATTAAAAAGCCCTTTACGCCTAATTTCACGGTATGGGCAGCACAATTTACAGATGTTATTGAAAACACTTCAGGTTTTTATAAGTTGTTTATCGTCATCAAAGTCATTATTATCCAAGAAAGTGGCATCGTCGTCGCTTAGAAGTGACACAGCTTTTGTCATATATTTGCCTTTGTCTGTGGTAATGCTTTATATTTGTTTCTACGAAATTTTAACCTCCTTTAAAATTTTCGAGCATAGATTGCTGAAGGTCTTTAATGCAGATCGACGAGACCGAGAGTTTTTCTTAGCAAATACGGATATTGTGATAAGTCTGTGCGTTCATTGATGCCACGGTTGCATCTTGTCGCTGTATCCATTTTTATACCCTTGCAGAGGGTATATTGATTTCAGTCAGAAGTTTGCAACGCATGAAGGAGACGTTTCCGACGCCATAAAGTATATAAATTCTTGATCAGCATGACTAGACGAGTCGATCTAGCCATGTTCGTCCGTTTCTACGCAAACTAGTCTCTCAATTTTAAAGCTATCGGGCTGAAACTTTCCCAAAAGTCTTACATCTTTTGCAGCTAGTATATAAGTCGGAACCAGCCGGATCGGCCAACTATATCTTATAGCTCCCATAGGAATAATCGGAAAAAAATTGGAAAATTGGTGGGAAAATAATATGAAACAAATTATAGCTTCGGTGTTTTTTGACATTTTCTTATTTATTTATTTATATTCTGGTTTTGAGACAATTGCAAATTGCCACCAACCACTATTTTAGCTATAGCTACTGGGCCTTAAGCTAGGAGGATGTTATTTACATATAAAAGTGTATTTATATATAGTTACTAACAAAATTTATATATTGTTATATAAGCGTATGGCCTTGATGAAATCATTGGCGCTGGCGATATTGGTGGATTTTGGGGATAGGGCATCAAGTGACTTTATCGAGAGGGTGTTGCTTCTTGAAGTTTCATGGACTGGACACTCTAGGAAAAAGTGCAGCACGTTATTTCGCGTACTGCAGTGCTCGCACTGGGTTGTTTTTTGAGAACATGCTCATCGGTGTATCTTGTGTATCCAAAACGTAGTCTTTAGAATTTTGTGAGATCTCTGCGGTTGATGTTGCCTTCGGATAAGATGGTGTAATCTTTAATTGATATTTTTTTTTCGTTGAAATATTTGTAGTGGTCAGATGCGTTTTGCCAGATCGATTCCATTTGTTTTTTGAAAGTATTTTTAATGAATCACTGTGTGTCTGTGAAGTTATAGTTGCATTCCATAACCTGTGGGAATTTTTGCTGCTAGGTCTGCTGTGTCGTTACCAGGAATATTGTTATGGCCTGGAATCCACAGTAATATAATCTTTGGTTGGTGGCGGTTGAGGATGTCTCGAGTACGAACGGTATAGAAAGATTGGTTATTGGTGTTGGTAACTGAAGTTACAGCAGACAGGGAGTCAGAGCAGATACCCACTTTTTTCTTTTGTTTGTCAGCATATTTACATGCAGCATAGATGGCTGCCACCTCTGCTGTATAAATTGGGCTGAGTGTCGGAAGAATGGCTGTTTTAATTACAGTTGTTTCTGTCGTGATGCTATAGGATACTCCTTGGGCGGATTTGGAACCGTCCGTGTAGATAAATCCGTAGTTATGAAAGTTTTCCTTGAGAGATATAAATTTTTGTTGGTATACTGTTGGCGGAGTGATTGCCTGTGTTGTATGGTGCAGAGAAAGGTTAACCGTGTCTTTTGAGAAAAACCATGGTGGTGTCTTTTGTTTGTATGGTTTTATAGGTGGCGTAAATGTGCCATTATCTTTGGAAAATTGGAATGCCTTACGTAAGACTGATTGGAGTCTGGGTCTTCGTTTAGACTTCTTTACTTTTTGTAGGATGGTTTGGATTGGGGTGTTTGCTGCGAACAGTAATGCCTTGCACATCTTTGCTATACTCATTTCAAACCTTAGCTCTATTGGCATCAATTGGGCTTCGAAAAGGAGATTGTTGATGGGGGTGGTGCGAAATGCTCCAAACGCCAGCCTTAAGGCTGAATGGTAATTGGCTTTAAGTTTTTTTAAGTACGACGCAGGGCAATTTCCGTAGAATGGGAAGCACTAGTCAATTTTGGTCATTATTAGGGCATTTGTGAGGCTTATAAGAGTCCTTGTATCGCAGTTGTATTTCTGGCTTGCCAACCATATTATGATGTTGAGACGCTTGGAGATTTGGACTGTCAGTGAGTCAATGTGTTCCTTCCATCTGTATCTCTTGGTTATGGTTAAACCAAGAACCTTTATGTGGTCGCTTGAGCTTAGACGGTAAGCGGTCGAGTTGATTTTGAAATTGCAATTGGTTTTTCTACATATATGTAAGTGCTTGCATTTAGAGATGGAAAGCTTCGCGACAGAATAACTACACCAATTTAGGATGTCAGTGAAAAGTGCATTTATGTTTGCGTTCATGGTCCTCTTGCTGACCTGTCTTGAACTCCTTGTGGATAGCAATCGTGCGGCACAATTTATTGTACGCGATAAGGAAGAGTATCACTGATAGGGGTGATCCTTGTGGAATGCCATTGTGAAAAGGCTTGCTTTCTGAATATACGTTTCATATTTTAATTTTTATTCTTCTGTTGCTGAGAAAGTTAATGACATATCTTAGAATTCTAGAACCTATTCGCCAACTGATCAGTTCATCTACTATCGTATGGATTCCAATTTTGTCGTATGCTTTTTCGAAGTCCAAGCTTATTATTGACAAATGTCTTCTTGTCGATAGGGCAGCGTTAGTCTGATGATCTAGCAGTGCTAGACACTCAGATATCGACATACCTTTTCGAAAGCCAAGTTGACGGCTATCGAGGAGCTTGCAATTGGCAGCAAACCACCACAGCCTGTTCGCAATGATTTTATCCATGGCCTTTGCCATGCATGGGTTTAAGGATATGGGGCGGTATGAACTTACTGCTGTCTTTACGGAATTCGGTTTGTGGATGGGTATGACTGTGCTGTTTTTAAATTGTTGAGGTATGTGGCTTTTAAGGATATTGTTGAATAGGTTTATAAGTCTTTGAGTTACAGGGTATGGTAGGTTCTTTAACATTAAATATGATATTCTATCGCGGCCAGGAGTTTTACCTTTGAGGGAATACAACGCACTGGAGAACTCTAAAAAATTGATGTTATCGTCTATCATCAATGCTTCTGCGCACGGTGCTGGTTTTTGACATATTATTTTATACTATTGGGAATATCATTTTTGTTTTTTTAAATATAATAATTACAGCTGCAAGGGTATACAAACTTCGGCTTGCCGAAGTTAACTGCCTTTCTTGTTATGCATACTTTTTTGTTTGTGAACAACAATTTTAAAAAACCCTTTGATATCATTTAATTTTCTTTCAACTAACGTCACTGAGGTCATAAAAGATTTGCTTTGTCAATGTGGTTGCCTCCGGGACTTCGCTTTTAGACATTTTTTTTTGCGGCAAACGAAACGGTCAGAGTAAACAACTGTCAAATCCAATCCCGGTCGAAAACGCCATCGAATCGCAAGCCACACAACCGGACAACCCCGGACGCAACATGCGTAAGCTGGGCAAGAAGAAGGTGGTCGGGGAGCTGAGCCGCTCGAGTCGCGCAAAAACGGTACCGCCCCGGAAAGCGACAACGAGGAAAAGGACCTCGCCGGCTCCAATGGGGATACCGGCTCCTCGGTCTCCCACTCCTCAGCTGCCTCCACCTCGAGGAAGCCGCCAAACAAGCGCATGGCCCGTCCGTCGACCACTGTGCGCTCAGAGCAACAAGGTGTCCACCTCCACCTCCTCGGCCGCCGCTGGTGGATCGTCGGCGCCCAAGAAGCGCAAGCTGGGCAAGCCCAAGGCCAACCCCGGTCCTGCCGTCAAAAATGGCAAGAAGCCCGCTGCAGAGGATCTGGAGGACGATGCCGACCCGGTCAAAAGCGACGCCGAGCCGGAAGCCGAAGTGGAATACGAAGTGGAGGCCATCGTGGGCCAAAAGACGGTTAAGGGCGCCACCTACTTTCAGGTGCGCTGGAAGGGCTACACCAAGGCCGAGGTCACATGGATGCTGGAGGCAGATCTTAGCTGCGACTACTTGCTCGAACAACTTCGGGCTAAGGATGCCAAGCCCAAGACCAGCAAGTCCCCGAAGGCCAGCAAGAAAGTAGGAGCCGCCGGACGTGGTCACACGCCCGATGCCACAAAGGGCTTGATCGAGAAGTACAAGCGCGACCTGGTCACGCAGAAGAACGTGGATACCAAGGAGCTGCGCGAATCGCCCAAGAAGACCAATCGCCTCGTCAACGAATGTTACCCGAGGACAAATATTCACAATCGAATTGAGCGCTCCTCGAAACGGGCTGCCGCCAAGAACCGTGAATTTTACGGCGAGGACTGAGGAAGGGCAGCGGCCCCGCCCCCTTCCAGTGGTCGTCGGCGGAGGCGCCACTAAAATCCTTTTTTAGTCGAGCCTCCGCCGACGATTGTGAATATTTGTCCTCGGGTAACATTCGTTGACGAGGCGCTTGGCCTTCTTGGGCGATTCGCGCAGTCCTTGGCACCGAAGCCCTTCCACCTGATGCGGTACAGGCCACCCTCTGCGTTGTCCACAAAGTCAACAATGCGCTGGACAACCCATCCCGAGGTTTTGTGCATCGATCCTCTGGCCAAACGGTTGACCCAGACCTCTGCCGATCCCAATCTGAAGGAGGTAATAGTGGACACGAGTTGCGGAGCTGCGTTGCTTCGAGGTGCTCGCATATATCCTCCGGGCGTAATCGCCATGGGGTCCAACGCTCAGCTGGAGGAACTTGTCAGTGTCTACGCAGATCTGAATGGAAAATGCAGGCGACGGTCGATCACCCGGTACGACAGTTCTGTGAAGATTTTCCTGGGTACGGGCAAGGTGCTGATGCAGCGCTATCAGCTTTTCAACAACTCCGACCAACCAGCCAATGGAATCGCCGTGGAAATGCAGTCCAACGTCAGCGGAGTGTCCTCGCTGGGCGATTTGTGTGCGACCGCATCTTGTTGGATGCCCCATGTAGTGGCCTAGGCAACCGACCCCAGCTCTCCTGCAACATCAAGAAGGCGAAGGTCCTGCAGTCGTATCCCAATATATATATATATATATAGCACATGTACCGTCACCGAGGAGAAATGCGAGGGCCTGGTGTCCTGGGCGCTCCGGAAGTTTCCCGAGGTGCGCCTGGTAGATGCTACACCTCGCTTGGGGGTCCAGGACTTCCGCTTCCGGATTTGGATGCAACCAAGTCGCGTCTGCTGCAACGATTTGGACCCAGTAAGGAAAATACAGACACGGTGGGCTTCTTTTTAGCCAAGTTTCAGAAAGAGAGCTAAATAAATTAAACTAAAATCCATTGTTGATTGGTTGTTCATACATAGGTATGTACTTTAATATCAAGTAAAGCGAATACTGCGCTTTGGAAAGTATAACGTTTTAAAATATGCAGGTGGTTAAACTTTCTTTTCTGATTATGCGTTTTAATAACAGATATTCATATATTTGTTTTCTAGATGAACATACATTATAATTAGTATTTACTAATTCATTTATATCTTAATTTTACTTTGTATCTAAGTCGCGCCACTAAACTTGGATGATACAAACAATTTTATGCTTAAGAATAATAATTAATTGTCGAGATATAAGATTTGGATTTGCTAAGGAGAAAAGTTGGGACACAGCAAATTATACGGTTTCAAATTTTACTCCTTGATAGTAATTTTGCAACTTTCCCCGTTTCCCTGTTTACGTTTTCGTAGTGAATGTTTCAATTTTCAATTTCAATTTCCGTCGACTATAGCGTTCGAATAGTACCAGTTATCACAAGTAATGGATTAAAAATGAAAAATTTAAAATGAAAAAAGTATTATTTTGACTCGTTTATTGGGCATCGTACTCAAGCAGGTCTCTAGTTTTGCGGGTTCTTCTATGAAATCGAATGTTTTATTTTATAGAAAACTGAAATTAAGATCCAGCGCTGCTAGTCATATGCGAATTTGTTTTGTTTATCAATACAAATCTACCTATTCAAAAATTTATAAGCTCGGACCATTTATTAAAAAGTTATGAGCAATTAAAGTTTTTAACGCAATGTGTTGCCTTAGCTAAATCAGAAGTTTTAAAAATTGAAACCCATGAAACCCATTCAGCCGAATGCCACGCCCACTTTAACGTCCATAACGAAAAGTTCTGCCAAGCGCCGATATTTTGAAGCTAGATAACGATAACTAAAATTTGACTTACAGATTTATATTGGCATTTCTTTTAACTGAGCTGGACTATCAACCTCCCTGACAGCGAGCCACTTTCATCGCCAACTTCACAAAAAATTAAAAAATTAAATTAAAAAGAATTATAAAAAAAACAAGGAAGAACGCTATAGTCGAGTACCTCGACTATCAGATACCCGTTACTCAGCTAAAGGGACCAAAGGAAAATGGAGATATGCAAGCAGCAAATGCGTCACCTACCGGCGGTAGACAGATTTAAGCGTTGTGGGCGTTAGAGTGAGCGTGGCAAAGTTTTTTTTAAATCAATCGATAGGTATTGACGAGACCAATACATTTCAGTTTAAATTTTTTATCTACCATGAAAATTGTGGGCGCCACAGACTTGGGCGGTTTGTGGGCGTTGGAGTGGGCGTGGCATATTCGCGTAATAAACTTGCGCTGCGCTCAAGCCTACGGAATCTAAATCTGCAATCTCGTTTCTCTATCTTTGATATTTTCCGAGATATCCGCGTTCATATTTACGATTTTTTGAAGTTTGTGGGCGGTTTGTGGGCGTTAAAGTGGGCGTGGCAAACTTTTTTTAGGTCAGTCGGTAGGTATTGATGAGAACAATACATTTCAGTTAAAATTTTTGTTCTAGCATCAAAACTGTAGGAGCCACAGTTTTGGGCGGTTTGTGGGCGTTAGAGTGGGCGTGGCACTCTTTTGAAACAAACTTGCGCTGCGCAGGAATCTCAGGAATCTGCATGCCTAATCCCAGTATTGTAGCTCTTATAGTTTCCAAGATCTCAGCGTTCATACGGACAGACGGACAGACGGACAGACGGACAGACGGACATGGCTAGATCGACTCGGCTAGTGATCCTGATCAAGAATATATATACTTTATGGGGTCGGAAACGCTTCCTTCTGCCTGTTACATACTTTCCGACGAATCTAGTATACCCTTTTGCTCTACGAGTAACGGGTATAAAAATTTTTTTTAAATTGGGTAAAGTCCTTTCTAACAGTCTCCAACAAAAAAGCCGATACACACACCCGGCAAGACGAACTCACTTTCCGAAAGTGAAACAAAAAAAAACTGTGACGAAGACATAAAATGGTAAGAAGTAAAGTAAAGTAAGACGTAAATACTTTACCTTACTTTTAAAAAAAAATATTATTTTACTTGTAGATGTACGTTTTTATTTCCCTTTGGGATATTTTTTCTGAAATTTCTTTAACAAAATGGAATAGAATTTCAAATTTAAAATCAAAATTGAAATTTTGTAAATTCTCTTGAATTGTTTTTATCAAAAAATATAACAAAAACACAATTTAGCTTTCTTCCTTGTTTTTGAATTTATAGCAATAGCAATTTGAAATGCCCAAAAATCTACCATAGGCTTGTGTAAGCGCTATCCCACACACGGTTCTTCACCCAAGTCAGCAATGACAGCCACCTGGCATTTTAGTGAGACCGTTTGTGGAATACTTTTGGTATAATTGAATATATACCAAAATAATATGAGAAGTGCTTGTCACCGCTATCGTAGCGGAGTAGCCAACCTGAAAATTTAGTTAGGCCGTTTTGTCGCCACGGTATAATTGAGCTATAATTCCGCGGTCACACTGCTGTTTTAACGTAAGGTCATTTTTTATAATATTTTTAAGCAGTTTTCCCCGAAAAGCGCAAATCGCGGTAGGCGCAAATCGAACGCATCGCGGACTTATTGCAAAATCGCAAATCTCGCGGCGCCCTTGAAATCGAGGGGAAAAAGCGAAAAAGGCTGAGAGGCTAGCGCAAAATCGAAGAAAAAACTGTGTATGTGCGTGCGTTCGAGTGTGTGAGTGTGACGTGTGCGTTCGCTGTGTGTGTGAGCGAGCTGGCATGCAGAAACGTATGTGTGTGTGTGCGCTGCTGCTGCGGCTGTGTGTGCGTGTAAATTGAATAAGAAAACGGAGCACAAAAGGCACTGATGGAAAATTTATATGTGCGCTGAAAAATTAATTTATTTGCAAAAAGCCAAAGAGCTGCGAAAAGTAAAGTGACAAGCGGAGAGACGGGCAAAAAGAAGAACAAATTGTGGATTGCCGACTCTCTGCAGATTTGAAGAGAGTGGGAGACTAAGAAAGAGAGGAGAGGGAGTTGTATATGTGTGGGTGTGAGCCGCCTTTGCCAGGAAAACTAAAAAGAAAAAAGTCCCTGGCGTTAAAAGTTGCAAAAAAAAATTGTTGAATTCGATTGTTTGCTTTCCGCAGTTCGGCGTTTCGTTTCTTTTTTTTTGCACAAAAACTTTTTTCGCCAATCTTTCATGCACGCTTTTTCGTTTATTTAATACCTCTCTCTTGCTCTCGCTCTCCTGCTCGTTCTCTCTGGCTCCGCTCTCCGGCTCTCTCGCTCTCCGCTTTTTGCTTATGCCAGGCCAACTGTCAAAACTGTCATTTACCTTCCTTTTGTCCGATTAGCAAAACGCAACGAAAAACTAAAATCCCATCCAAATTTAAATCGTGGCCGTTCACTTGTTCTTAGTTTGTTATTTTATACCGAGAAACGTAGTACTTTTAATTCGTTTGTCCTACGCGTAAGTGTTGAATGAAGAAAAAGTCGGAGAACGAGGAGGCAAAATGGAAAAAATCGCCGCCGCCGCACAGTGCAACAAATCGATCAGAAAATAACCAAAAAAAATCGAATTGAAACAAAGTGTTAAATGAAGGAAAAATCAGAGACATTCAATGGGATAAAAGTGCAAAAATGTCGCGTGATTGTGATTGGTTGTGTGTGTGTGTGTGTGCCCATCCTTTTTGCTCCTCTTCTTCCCCTTCACTTTCGCTGTGTTGTTGTTGCAGTTGACACTTTGTACCTTAGATTTTCTGAGTTCCTCTTTTCATTCTTATTTCTCCAAAACAGCTGGCCAAGCATTTGATTAACTCCAATTTTCTTTCTTAGTTTTTTTTGCCATTTGCTTTTGTTTATAATGTCAGCTGGTGCGGCATTGTTGTTTATTTTCTGTTCTGTTTCGCCTTGATTGTTTAGTCAAGTGTTAGTTTTGTTTTTGTGCCATTTTGCAATTTTCTGCTTATTTGCCATTCGATATGGGGTATTTTTATGTGATTTTCTATAGAAATTGGATTTCACACAAGTGTTTGGAATTAGGGAGATGTATTAAGTAACGGAATCTAGTTACATTTGCAAAGAAAGTTTAATCATCATCATCCGTCTATAAAGCCTACTATACGTATTTTGTGAGCTTAATTCGAAAACAACAGAAGTTTTTATTGATTTTGCGTTTTCAAAAAGTCTTCACTACCCAATATTTTCAAAAATTGTTGATTGATTTTATTTTTTAAAAATGACAATGATTTTATGAACTGTTCTTTAAATTCGTAATATTATGAATAAGCTTAAAATATTTTTGTTAATCCGTGCATTTTGAGCCAGTGCAATGATATTAGTTACTTCTACAGAGTGAGCCGAATTATCTGTATTTGTTTTTTTATAAAACAAATAGAACCTTTTTAATTGGCAAGCCAAAACAGTTCATATTGGAACCATTTTCAAACCAACACCATTACGGATAAATCTGATTAGCTTTGCATGCCCTTGAACTGATCTTCATTATCTTCGAGATCATAATGAGCATCCCTTCCATAGCATCTCCGATTTCAAAGCAAAATAAAATAATCCTTAGACAAGATCGGTTTTTTGCCAGGCCGCGTGGCATAATTTTTTGCTTACCCTGCACCTTTTCATAATTGTCACTGGAAATACATTCATGCTTAGAAATCGGATACTTTTTAGACTCCTGATACTTTTTGGTACGAAAGTTGGCAAAGTCTCAAATGTTTGAATATCAGTTATTATTATTATTTCTAACAGGAAAGTTTATTTGAAATCGATTTTAATTTGAGGAAATAAACTGGGTTCTCTTGGGTATACCCAATAGGGATGTACAAAACATGCGTGTGCAGCCAGTCACGTCTACCAAACAAGGTTTCAATCTTTTTTCCTCCAGTTCTATTAATCTTGTATAATGTTGCAGTTGGTCGTATTTAATTTATTAAAAGGCATCAGAGTGTTCAGAATAATTTAAAATATAAAAAAAGGCTTAGCTGATTCAGTCAGTTGTTGTACACATTTAATTTTAAGTTAAAATATAAAAGGTTTGGAATTTAAAAAGATACATTTTTGATTCGTGAATAATGCTAAACAACTTTGTTTTAAGTATTAATTAACAAGTTAGTTTATTTTTTTGAGAACTAAAAAGACTTAAACCTCTAATGATTGTTGTACCCAATTATAGGGTATATAACATACGTTACTTTTAAGACATATTTTCCTTGATATCTTGTTGCATTATTTTTTGTTTGCTGCTCCACACATTCTGCGACTCAATTCAATTGAGAAATTTTATTCGATTTCAAATTGTCATTGTAATCTGTGACTTGTTGTTGCTCTTGCAGCGGCCTCTGCCTCCCTCCTCTTCCTCATCTTCGTCGTCTTTCCTTTCGCTGCTCTTTTCTCGTTTGATAAACATTTTCATTGCCTTCTCTCGTCCTCTCTCTCTCGCTCCGCTCCTATTTCTCTTCTCGGGTTCTTTTACTTCCTCCTACAACGCCTTCGTTTTTCTTTTCCTTCTCCCTTGCCATTTTTTGCATTGTGAATCATTTCCTTGCGGAAAGGAAAGGAAAAGAGGTGGGAAGCTCTGTGGGTGGGGGCAAAAAGGAAAGCGAAGTCCCTGATTAGAAATCGTTCATTTTATTTAAATATATATTATATTATATTAAGTGCTTTTCGGTTGTTTAAAAAATAAGAAATATACATATATTACCACTTTTTTAAGATGAGTTTAGGCATTGTTTGCGAATTAAAAAAGTTTAAAGTTGGTAGGAAAATAGTTTCTTGGATTGCTGCGCTACAAACTTAACATCCTTTATTTCTTGGATTGATGCGGTTATTAAAATGTCGAAGAAAATGATAAATTTCCCAGTATAGTTTGGGCTTAAGGAACCTGAAGAAAGTTTCAGTTGACGGTATTATAATGTGTTATGAATGTATTTTCCTATTTTCTATCATTTATAATTTTTAGAGTTAAAGGTATGATTTTCGGTGGTGCACTGCGAAGAATCGGGACACCTTTCCTCTTAGCTTTTCGTCTTCTTCGGCTGCTGCGCTGCTATCATCATCAATATTGATTACCGGCAGCTGTCCGAGAGAGAGAGAAGGAGAGAGAGGAGGCCGCTCTCCTTTTGCGGTTTGTTTGGTATGCGGCCCCCGCCCGCCCCGCCCACTTGTAGGCGCCCACCTTGGTGGGAGGGGGGAGGAGGCCTGGCTCTCGCTCTTTTGGGGCTCTTTCTCTCTGATTGCAATTTTCTCAACGCGCATTCGCTTGTTCTCTCCTGCTCTCTCTCTCCCTCTCTTTCTGTACTATCTGTTGTAGTTGCTTTTCATTACATTTGTTGTTCTTGTTGTTGCTGGCTTGCCATCGATTTTATGCTTTGTCGTTGCAATTAGTTCTTCTTCTGTTGCTTGTTTCTTGTCTGCACTTTTAGTTCCCATTTTCTTTTTGCCCCATCTCCTTGTTGTTTTTGCTATTGAGGAAGGCAGAGTGAGAGAAGAAAGGAGACAAGAAGAGATTTGTTTGTGTGCGAAATCTGGTGCCTACAGCGATACTTTGATTATCGACTGGCAGGGGTTAAAGGGGGGACTCAAGTTTATTGTCCAGAAGTTGAGTTATAAGAATGGATGTTCCTCTTCTAATAGTCCTGCCTAGGTGGGGCAAACATTGAAAAGTACTTAATCCTATAATTGATTGATTTTCGGTGAGAGTGTCCATACTCTTAATGCTATTATCGAAAACAATCGCTTAGGGTTAATGGATCAGTAGACCAAGACATCAATGCCATTTCTAGTTCAAAAGTACTGTCGTCTTCGATTCGCCTTTCTATTAAGCAGAAGATATGAAGATACATATATACATATATACATACATATGAGCGTTTTAAAGTCTAAGCAACGTAAATCTTAATTTGTGAACCACGTTTATAAATTAGATATAAATAGGGAGGTCCGTATATCCCAAATTTTTAGGTCCTTTGAAGTTTTTATTGAATTTGTTGCACTTTCTAAAACGGTTATTCCTTCCTTTTCTTCAGATACGACTCACAAACTGACCGATCAGCTTCAACTTTTTTAACCCAAAACATGTAATTAAAAATTTCTTAGTTTTTGCATTTTATGAACAATTTTCACTCCTTTACTCCCCCAAGAGATCTCCACAATATGAACGAGATAAAGAAGATCGACACCTGCGTGGCTCAAGAACAAGGCCAATAGACTCTTGAAGACCCAACAAGCAACAGAGCCCCAAAAAACCCACCTTGCCAGAGTGCTACGACCAATGTTGACCTATAACTGATTTTCTGTTGTTGTACGGTTGTTCTTCTGGTATGCTGATTTCGTTGGTTGTCTCTTTTTTTTCAACTAATTCCTCTTTTAGCCACGAAATAATCAGATTTTTTTGCGTCGTTTATAACTCGATTAGGCAAAAGAAATAAAACAAAATCAAGCGAGAAATAGAATGAAAGAGCAGCAGCGTCAAGGTCTTGACTTTGCCTTCTGGGAGGGCACACGCAGAGTTCAAACGCAACTACAGTAATCACTCATAGATCTGCATATGAGTCATCAGATATTGTTCTCAGCATGGGGTGTCCTTTGGGCAAACCTTCAAACTTAAGAAATCAATGTGTTACTTATGGTTTTGGTGGTCCTTAAACCAAAACATTCAAATTGTTTGATTTTCAAATATTGAACAGATATGTATCATTCCCCTTTATAAATGTTTAAATATATTTTCATTGATGAACTTCTATTCAGTGACCACTGTACCAACAAATACGAGCACACTCTTTTCTAACAAGTCCACGCAATTTATGAATGATCGTCAAAAGCGTACGGTTATTAACCAACACAAGTGCTGCGAAAAAAACGGCGCGTGTGCCCGAAAATGTTTGCAAAACTTTTTCGGCAACTTTTTCGCGAATAATTTTGTGGCTGCCTTATTATCTCTTTCTCTTTGCTGCGCGCTCATTTCTGATTTCCGTAAACGAAATCGATTAAATAATGAGTGAGGCGAAACAAAAATCAATGCTGAAAGGAAATAAATATTTGAATGTTCCATTGCAAATGCAAAGGTAAATAAGGCGATCATCGAAAAGAGAAAAGGAGAGAAAAAAGTTATTAAAAGCAAACAATCTGTTTTTTCGTTGGTTCGGAAGGAAACCACCTCCAAAAAACTTATTTCTCACATGTAGCACTTAACTAATTCAACAAAACTACGACGTACATACCTTAACTCTGACAACTCAATGAAATCAATAACAAAAAAAGGAGGCGAAGCAAAAAATAATGAAAAGCACACAAAAGCATCATCAACATCGTCATGATGATAATAAACGAATACGAACTACGCAGTTATGAAATTTAACTAGATACTTATAGAAAATCATCCAATATGCAGAAGCAGAGGTAGGGTTTAAGTTCAGGCAAATAAATATAAAGCTGTTTATTAGACGCTTTGATGGATGTCATCTACGAGATGCTTTTAAATACTGTCAAGTGAGGAAATAAAAAATAAACACTTTGGATTTAATAAGGTTTTTCTAATAAAATACAGAAAGTTTAATAAGTGATTTACAGTCTAAAATTGGAACACTTATAATGGTGAAGCTACAACATTTTTGTAATGGAATATGTTATTTACTGTTGTGTCGATTAATACTTTTAATATCTTTGGTTTCACTTTTGTTTTGGCCCAAGCATCCACTCAGTTAAAAAATAGGAAACCCTTGATTATTCGTTTATTTAATTACCCAAATGAACTCTTGACAAATGTTTTTTCCACTAGGGGTTGGTCTTTCTTTGCCTTCTGTATTCCTATATTACGTATACGTCGCGTTGCCCAGTGCAATTATTTACCTTTTTCGTTACCCCCTCCACTGATCTCCCTCGATCTTCTTGGCCGGCGGCGTTTCTGTATATTTAATTTAATAAACAAATAATGGAAATTAATATTTATGTTTATTCTTGATCGAATTTCGAGTTTAAATGAATATAATTCTGATTGTCATCCCGTTCTTTCTCTTTCACAGGAATTTCATTTCTACAACTTACTGCAGTGTGCTAGTAAAACTGAACCCAAGAAATTGATCAACCCTACGAGATAAAGCTAAAGAAAACAACAATTTGAAAACCCATTCGTAAGCGTGTTACGACAAAGTGGAAAAGTGCAACAAATACATGAATACAAGTATAAATCAACGTTAAGCCCAAACCCAATCCCTAGTTACCCAAGATCACCAAAATATTTTCATAATTTTTAAGAAATATTTCAAGTGTGATAGCAAGTTGTAAGACACCTCGAAAGAAGTCATTTTCAAAAACGAATCATCAACTGCAGGACCGAATCAAATCGAATTGATTCGATTAACAGCTGTGCTGTACACATGCACCTGTGTGTGTGAGGGGCGCGCGCGTGTGCGTGTACGTGAGTGTTTCGTGTATCTGTGTGCTAGTGTTTGTCAGTGCTGGTGGCGAAAATTGAAACGCCCGCTAAACAAAGTCAAGCGCTAGATGGCGCTGTCGCTGCCGCCTGTGACCAGTGTTGTTGTTGCTGTTGTCGGTGTGCCACACATTGTTGTTGTTGTTGATGCTGCAGCTAATAAAACGCGGAAAGGCAAATTATAACCGCCCACCAACCCCACAACACAGCATAGCGCTTAAACATCCCGCCCCAGTCGGATAAATAAATAAGTTTCAATTTATTAACCTAACAAAATCAACGCCCCAACAAAAGAGAAATAAAATAAAATACAAAATAAAAACGTAAAGTAAGTAATAATCAAGAGTTTCGCATTACCCATCGTCGGTCGGTTCAAATTGCGCCGCGTCGCGTCGCGATCGTCGCTAGTCCTCGGATCGGATCGGAACGGAACGGAACCTTATAGTACGGGCTGTTACGGATCAGATCGGATCAGTTGGCAGTCGGTGGCACCTGACAACGCAACGCTAACCGCTATTATGCATCGGCGTCGTCGGTTGGCCAGTGCAAAAATCGGATTCGAATTGGCGGGCGAGCAGCAGCTAACACAACTGACAGAACTCATCTAAACGGGCTACACATAAAGTAGACATTAAATAACCCCATAGTTATACCGGCTTACCAAACCGAAGGTAGATCATAACTTTTTTCGTGACCCAAATAATCCAAGAATCGTCAGCAATCCTGGATTATTTGCTAAAGACTTTGCGCACGCTGAAATCCAATTCGATTATGGCCGAGAATCAAAGTGCGGCCAGCGAAGATTCCGGTCACCAACAGCAACATCAGCAGCAGCAGCAACAGCAACACCAGCAACATCAGCAACCACTAGCCACCACATCAGTCACCGCCGCTTCAGCCACATCGACGTTAGCTAACCAGTCGCCCACTAACTCGCAGGCCTCATCCCCTGAAAATTCCCAGGAAGCACTGCCCCTGGTGCGACGCCAGCAATCAGCAGCAGCAGCGACAGTAGCAGCAGCAGCAGCCGCAACAGTTGCCGCCACCAGTAGCAACACTTCGCAGCAGCAACGCAGCAGCATCAGCAACATGTTCGATCGCACGGTGAATGCCAAGTTCAAGCCGACGGCCTCGAATGCCGGTCCCGGCAACAATCCGGGACGCAGGAACTCCATGCTGACACCGGCCCGAGGGGTCAGTGTGGGCGGCACTGGCGGCAACATACGCAAGTTGACCAAGGTCAACTCGCTGACCAGCAATCATCACTACTCGGTGTGCTATCCCCCCAGCAACATCTATCAGAATAGCAACAATTCCGGCAGCAACTCGCCTTTGCAGCGCACCACCAGCGAGAGCTTGCGTTTGAACTCGCTAAGCCGCGTGGCAGCGGCGACAGCCTCATCGGTGTCTAGGGCCAGCAGCAACTCCAGCCTGGCCACGTCCACCTCCACATCGCTGGCCCCTAAGTCCAGCAGCAGCAGTGGTGGCAGCAACTCGACCCCGCAGCAACAGCAACCGGTGAGCAGTAGCAACAGCAGCAGCAGCACCGGCGGCAGCACCAACAACAGCTTCACCAAGGCCAGCTCGCCCAACAACAACGGAGCACGTTCGGTGGGCGGAGCAACTGCAACTGCACCTGCAGGTGGCAGTCATCACCATCAGCCACATCACCACCATCATCACCATCACCACCATCAGCATCACAACCACCAGCAGCAGCAGCAGCAACAGACTAGCCTCAGCCAAGGACACGCCTCGTTGACCGTCGCCGGTGGATCAGCTGGGGGTGGTGGTGGTGGTGGAGGCTCCTCGGGCAACGCTGGTGGTGCCACCAATCGCAAACCAAAGACGACTTCCTCATTCGAGATCACCTCGGTGACGGTGGGCCATCCCAAGCTGAATGCGGCCGGCGACACTGGAGACGAGTCGGCCGACGATCTGGACGAATCTCACACGGATGACAATAGTCGGATAACGGACCTCGAGAACGAGACGCCCTCGATGTCGGAGGACACGTTCTCCAAGGAGGAGGTGTACTATGCCAACAATGCCCTCAGCACGAATGCGCCGGTGATACCGACTAGCTCGCAGTACGGCCTCGTGGTGGTGGATCCCATTGGTCCGTCGCTGGGCCAGACGATCCAGAACGTCCAGGTGAACGTGTCGGATAACATTATCAATGTGGTGAGTGGTGCCGTCACACCGGGCGGCACCAAGAAGAAGGACGACATCAAGGAGACGCAGCATCGCAGCGAGCGGTTCAAGGTGGTCAAAATCGAGTCCACGGAGCCGTTCAAGCGTGGTCGCTGGATGTGCATGGACTACCTGGACCACTCGAGTGTGGGTAATGGTGGTAATAACAACGAAAAGACTGGCTCTTCTACTTCCGACGCGCACGCAGCCACAGCGGATGGTGCAGCAGGTGTGGCCGGTGGTTCAGAGGCCCTGCCCCACAAGACCACCCAGAGCATGATTCTGCCGCCCACCCAGAAGCTGAACGAGAATCACCTGGAGGCCAACTCGACCGATGCCAACTGGAACTATGCCGAGCAACAGCAGCAGCAACAGCAGTCGCAGCAGCCGCCGCAATCCCAGCAGCAATCCTCGCAGCAGCAGCAGCAACAGGCCCAGATAAGTGCCACGCCCAGTGGGGTGATGACAGCCCCCGCCACAGTGGTTCACGGGATGCAACAGTTGCACATGGAGGCCCAGCAGCAGCAGCAGCAGCAGCTCTTCGACAGCGTCAATGCCAATGCCAGCTCACCCAGTGACTCCGTCAACATGGACTATGCTCGAACGGCGGCCATGCAGTTGCATCAAACGTTGAAGCAGCTCAAGGAACGCGAAGACGCCATGGACGTGCCACCAGGGGGTTATCCAAATTTCCAGAACGGCGGAGATGTTGGTGGTGGGGCGGGCAACAACAACAACACCGGTGGGGCAGCAGCTGGAGAGTCGCAGCTGAGCACCAGCTATGTGGAGCAACAGCAGCCGCTGTCGCCGACACCACTAACGCCCCAGGCCCCGCCCACATTCGCAGCTGTTGCTGCCGGGCAGTCGCCCAACTTCCAATTGGAGCAACAGCAGCAACAGCAACAAGCAACATCGCAGATAGATGGGATAGTCCCCCAGCCATTTAACCAACAACAACAGCAGCAGCAGACCACGCAGCAATCAATACCACAGCAAACAGCAGCAGCAGCACCATCTGTTGTTGCTGCAGCACCACCACAACAGACTTCAAACACTTCCAATGCAGCAGTAACCACTGGCCAGGGTCAGACACTACCGCTGTTATCACACATGACCAGCTACGAGCAGCAGCAGCAGCAGCCCAATCTTGGAGCAGCAGCAACAGGAGCAACGGGAGCAACATCGGTGGCTCCCCAGCCAGCAATTCCCACGCTGCAATTGCAGAGTGCTCCTGCAACAATTGCCGATCCACAGCAATTGATGGTGCCACAACAACAGCAACAGGAGGAGCAACAGCAGCAGCAGCTGACACAGCAGCAACAGCAACAGATTCCGCCAGCAAATATCGCGAGTGCTAGTGCCAATAATAGTAACCTAAACCTAACGAATACGAATGTTGTGGCCACCGCCGAGGCAACGACAAACGCGCTGACCTTGACCGATGAACAGGCGACCGCGGCAGCAACCACTGCAGTTGCAACCGGAGCTGCAGCAGCAACAGGAGCCACATCGGCAGCAGCAGCAACGCAGCAGCAAATTCAACAGCTACAACAGCAACCAAATGCAGAATCCGAGACTGAAAGGTGAGTCAGAAGGCAAATATCTCTTATCGAAAGGATTTACATAAATGAGTGCAGGAAGGGACAGAAAGAGGAAATTTATAAATGCCTAATTGATATGAGTATAAAGAAAAGTATTATTAAATATTATCGAGTAGTATTAGGGAACTATGGTGCGGCAAGAGGTAAAAATCAGAAAGCTGATCCAAACACTTAGTGTGTTGTTGGACTTTTTTATAATCTAAAATGAACAATGGCTAGCCTCTGCTTTAGTTTTAACACTCGAAAAATATAAGAAACTTAGGCAATTCTTTTATAAGTTATATTATAATTTCCATTCTTTTAATTTATAAAGTATCCCATCGATTCCCAAAAACCGCCAGTTTAATTAGGGGAAATCGAAAGTATTCAGTTCAGTGGGCTAATGTATTTAGCTGCTATCTTATCGGGTTTTCCATTTTCCTCTTCAAATTCATTCACAAAAACTTGTGACTTTGCTCTTTTCCACATTTACGACCTGGTATTTGGTTGTCTTATCTCAAACCGTATTGGGCTGATCAAATATTTACACGATTATACACAAAACGCTGCCGCTCTGTCTACTTATGTACGGGGGACTTAATCAATTAAGCGACGACGACGGTCCCAAAAGTTATTTATGGCCAGAGCCGAGGTTCGGCTTTGGTTTGCATTCGACTATATTTAGAACGCATAAGCGTTGTTTGAACAAGTTTTGAGAATGGCCGATGCCCTGCCAGCCCCTGGCGCCCTCCCCTTCTGAGTATTATCGTCTAGGGCTAGTTTCAGGTTCATTTCGAGCCGCTAAAGTGCCAACACGCGCCGCCTCTCTTTCCCATCGTGTTGTGCCGTCTCTTTCGGTCACAAGAAATAATTTCGCCACTCAAATAATTTGTTGTTGCCTCTTTTTTATAGTTTTTTCTTATTTTTTTAGTTTTGTTTGTTTGCAAATTTGTTGCGTCCATTTGCTGGAATAGCTTGCTTAGGCGGGAAGCGCAAAAAGAGAGAAAGAGACCTCTAATAGAGGGTAAACCTCATTATAATAATTTATTTAATAAAAATTCATCAATGAAATTAGCCATGGAATGTTTGCACTGAAAGCGAGCGGTAGATTCTTTTTTTCGGGAACGTTGTGGAAAAAGGGGGATGGACGGATCGGCGTGTTTTTGTGGGGGCGGTGGCTCTACAACTACAAAAACACGAACGTGACACAAAAGGTCGCTTTAATTAAGTTCGTTTTAAAGTGTGCAAGCGTTTACCCAATTGTCATACACTGGCAACAATTTTTAGCAAATTGTAGTTAAGACTTTTTAAATTGAAATAATAAAATCTGGTCATTTTAAGCAGCAGTTGAACTTCTTCGACCTAAACTCACATAGCACTCTGTCTTTAAAACATGTTTTATAATATATTGTGAAACATGCCAGTCCTATTTTACTTAATTGATTATTTCAATTTATCTTCGAATAGCCATTTGTATTCATGGCTGCTCAGATTCGGGCAACACATTACAAATTGCATAAATCCTTTCATGATTGCGGTCGAACTATTATCCATTTTAAAAGCAATAAAATGCTTTCATCACCAATTGTACATTTAAAAGCAAATAATTTTATAAAAGGTTTGTTTTTTTGAGTATTATAAGACTAACTCATTGACCAACTTTTTTCCGGCTAAAACTTGGTGACATTTTTTTGTTTTTATTGGTGCTCCATCAGGCTGATGACTAATTTGTTTGCCATAGAAAAAGTTTATTGGATGACTCACTTTTTGGGGGTTTTGCATGTGGCGCTGCAAAACGGATTGATTAAACTATAGAAATGCATACAAAAAGGGGGATCTTTTTCATTAGTTTACACATTGAGCAAATGCCAAGAGATTAAAGAGAGACCAAAGTCAAGGAAAATGAAACATGTGTGTAGATACAGATACATATGCAGCAGATACAAAAGATATGTGTATATTATATTCTTGGCGGATTGCGCATTTGCGTGTGACGAGGAGCGAGTCAAGTGCCTGCAACCCCCTGAGACCCCTTCACACCCCGCCCCTTTTGGTCACTCCCCATATTTCTGAACGATCGTCCCTCTTTTTGTTTTTTTTTTGTGCTTCCTCAACGAAATGCAACTGGAAAATGTAAAAAAGGGGCAGACTGTGGCAGCAAAAGGCAAATTACAATGAATTATGTGGCTTGGGTATTAAAAATAGCCGGCACCCAGGGCCGTGGGCTGCAGAGGGGGTTTCATGGAGGGCCCGGGGGGTGACATTGCGTCGTATGAGTAATACCTCCCCATATGCACACTTGGAAGTGGCTTGTCGGCTTAGCAACAACTTGAAGACCAAAACGGCCTGCACTTGACAACTTCTCCACAACTAACCCCCCTCTCAATCTTCATTTCACATCTATTTTTCTCCATTTCGTCTTACTCTGGCAGACAATTTGTCCATGTTTTCTTTATTAGAGCAACTGATTGATGCACTGGGCCCAAGGGCGTCTTACCCATGGTTTTCCACATTTTCCCCACCCCCTTTAGGTCCACTTACGTCACTTACATTGGGACAAGTGGCCATAGAGGAAAAGGAATGAGGAAAACCAGTTTGAGCCCTGCACATTGAAAAGGAAAGTCTTTGTTGAGTGGCACTCAGTGTGACTTGTTACAACAATTGCAATAGTATATCACTTTACCTTATATAAAGGAAGAGAAGGATTTTCTTGGACTTAAATTGATTAATAAATAAATAACAATTGGCTAATTGAAATAAATTAACGAGCTTTATCAGAACAATATAGGAGCTTAGCCGTTGGCAAAAAAACGTTTTTATAAAAAAACTAATATTTTATTTAAAAACCCCTTTTGCTTTCTTTTTGCCAACCTTAAATTCGTAGATCCACTGATTAATCATCATTATTCTCTTGAAATCAGCAAATGTTTATTGCTGGAATATAAATCGCTGCTTGCGTCCGCCAAGCATCTGGAATATAAATTCTATTCCCTCCCGCTGAAATTTGCAATATTCGAATGGGTTTAATGACAAAAATAAATTCCATTAACTTCATATGCCCGACTTGGCCCCATGGTCAAATGTTGTCATCGTCCAAGAGCTGAGCTCATAACTTGTACTCAACACACACACTGGAAACTAATTTGCCTTTGTCCAACTGCCAATTAGTCGGGCAGAAGTAATCAAATGTCTCTATAAAAAAGAATACTTTATGTTAAGATGGCTGGTACAATTCTTTCGCAACGGACCACTTGGTCTTATCGTTACATTGGTAGTTTGGTAGGAGAACATTTAAAGTTCATTTGTTAAAGTAAGGTCGCAGATTTAAAAATTGTATAGAAAATGTAAAT
This sequence comes from Drosophila subpulchrella, assembly GCF_014743375.2. Taxonomy (NCBI): domain Eukaryota; kingdom Metazoa; phylum Arthropoda; class Insecta; order Diptera; family Drosophilidae; genus Drosophila; species Drosophila subpulchrella. The sequence continues at coordinate 2,461,128 of NC_050610.1, forward strand.
ACTTTTTTAATAGGTATAAATAAATAGGTAATGTGATTCAAGGAATAATAACTTTAAAACATTAAGAGTTATATATACTGGAACAAGTCATTTAAAAGTTTTTTGTTTTTATTTATTTAATCTTATAACATTTTTGTATCCTAGTTATAAGGAAACAGTCAAAGTTCATTTGTTAAGGTTAGGACGCAGATTTAAAAAATTTACACAAAATGTAAATACTTTTTTAATAGATATAAATAAATAATTAATGGGATTCAAGGAATAATAACTTTAAAATGTTAAGAATTATTTATAACATTAACATTATAACATTTTTGTATCCCAATTCTAAACATTTAAAATAATATGAAATATATCATTAAATATACAAAAATTTAATATTATATAAAACAAAATTAATAATATTTAAAATTATATTTAATTTATATAATCTCCTAAAGCTCTTCTGGCGGTAGTAAATATAATATCATATTTAAAGAAAAAACATTTTGAAAAAGGTATTAAAACAAAGGTTTTTTTTACTTTTACTCCTCCAATAATTGTTGTCACGCGGATTCCTTCTTCTTTTTCGCAGCTTTGGCTGAATGTTTTCCGGACTTTGTTGCTATAATTTATATCGAACAATGCTTCACTCAGCCGCCTCTGTCTCGACTTCTCTGGATATCAAGTGATTGTGCGCTTGTGTGTAGGCAATTGACAGATTTACTGCAATTGGTTTTGGTTTGCCGGAGGCAACGACCCGATCGTCGTTTCCAGAGACCCAGGAAAAATGCGTCACCCGGCAGATAAAAGGAAGGAGACACCTTTACCTTTGCCACAATCCGAACCCCCTGGAAACTTGAAACTACAGGGGCATATCAGTGGATGTGATTACCTCATGCGTTGCTCAAATCGCGACCAAGGCAGGGCCCACCAAATATACGTATATATGTTTATACGTATCGAATTGTTAACTTGACGCGTGCCTGGCATTGACCGACTTAGAATAATTGAAAGAGCCCCGAAACAGGAGCTGGGAAATGGGGAGGTTAGGCCTGTTCTTGGGTTCCAGTGACCTCGACAAATGAACTTCCGTAATGGGAGGAACGAACCGAGGCGGAGGCGCCAAGAAATGCCTTGTCAATTACTCACTCTCCTTCGAACGAAGTTGATTCACTCACAGACAACACCAAGCGGAATCAACAATAATAATGTATGAATAAAAAAGTAGCCAAAGAACAGGGGAAGAAGAACCATATTGAGTATTCAACAGTGTTCTTAATGCCATTATTGTTTTGTTTTTGCATTTTCTGCGTACTTGGACAGCGACGTTAAAATCTATGTCAAAGTCGCAGAGAAAGGTATGATATACCATCGCGAAAATGAATGGACACCTGCTCGAGCATTTTGCTGCTCGTGTTTCCAATGCCAAATTGATGAAATTGTTTAGTATACAGGACAGTAAAATACACTTTATTTTAAAATATTCGTAACATATACGACATTGGATTAATCTATATATTGCGAATGTCAACTGAGATACATGAAATGCTTTAAATTTCTATTGTGATATCCTTTTCAAAAATATTTAATATCAATCTTAAGTCGACTTTCCTTCCCTTAAACGCATGTGATAATGCGGTGTACGGAAAAACGATAAATCATAAACCATACCTAAAACAATTCATCTCTGTGATTCCAGTTTTTTGCAGAACATTTTTGTGAGGAACCGAAAATATTGAAAATACTTGTATTTATTTTTTGCCACAAGGTCAAAAACATTCCCGTCTCACATGTGCCAAATTATATATCATTCCTTTGCTACTTTTTCCTTGGCTAAATTTGCTGCCTGTTTTGTTTTTCGGGGCCTGTCGTCTTTTGACGCAGTTGACCTACTAAGGAGGGAACTTTCGGTGCCATTATTTTACGCTCAAGAACCTTCTGATGCGGTTGTCACTTCCGTTGGGGATTCTGCCTTATCGGGTGGCGACCATCCAACCAACACTGCTATCTTCATCCCCTGCCCTCGTCTAGCATTTGTTTATCTAAATTATCTAGAATTTGCCCGAACCAAATTGAACCCCATATACCCACTTGTCATGCCAACAGATTGTACAAATGTATCTGCATGTCGGTTCATAAAAGCAGATTCTGGGTGTTATGACATGGACTAAAGCGCACCTAAATATGTTAACTGAATGGTATTCATTTAACTATATAGAACAATTTAATTAGCTTGCTTGACTAACTTATTATTTAACAGAAAGCCTAGCTCTAGTAGTACAAATCATGTTAAAATCTTGGAAGAAATGTGATTGAAGTGGTACAGTTAACCAAATTGTTGGTTAAACACGAAACCATTCTAATCTTCAGATAATGAAAACCTTTATTTATCAGCAACAGTTGTTGCCATTCTTGGCGCTAAAGATAATTTACATTACTAATTTTTTTTACTGGGAAAAATGCATGAGCGAGTGCTAGTTCAAGCGATTGTTTAATGAAAATGTAAACAAATTTGTCAACGCTTATTAAAAAATATCATTGGATGGTCACAGTTATTAGTTGGATTTGTTATTGAATGATGAATTTACTTTAATAATTGTTCTTTGTTTTGATAGAAAAATGCAACTTAGTTAGGGAATGCCTGCTAGACAGTCAGATAATTTCATTAAACCTCAATAATTTTAGTTTTTTTTTGGCTTAGATATTTTTTAATAAATTACCCAAGACATCTTTGCCAGATTAACTTACCATTAATTTCCTCATAATGCATTACCGGCATGTAGCTAAATAAACATGAGCACAGTATACGAACATGCATTTCCATTTTATTTTCGTCTCGTTTACATCTAAAAGTACGCCATATTGGGGGCTTGCAGCCCCCGTACATCTTCCCACCCCCTTTTGCTTACATAAAAGCCACGCTTTACGCTAAAATGAGCTTCGCCTTATGCGCTGCGCACTTACTCGCCGTCCAAGTGTGTGGGGAAAAACCTTGATGTAAAAAGTAACAAAATGTAGTAAAAACTGGAAATAATTCGTTTACAACAGTGTGTGGAAAATGTAACGAAACCAAAAACACAGCTTGACCTTCGCTTGGGAAATTCGATGCTCAAGAAATGTGGCTGGCGACGGGAAAGGGAGAGGTGTGTGCTAATATAGGCGCCACACAACTTTCCAATTGGTGATGAAATAGTTTCGAGTGCTTTATTATATATTTATAATGCACATGGGATGATAAACGTGGAAATGAATAATGCGACTTTAAGGGAATTTGTTATGGTTCCCTTCATATGAGCCATAGCTCGAGTCATGAACACAAACCGATTTGAAGCTACAAAATGTTTAAGGATTGGATCCATAGAATTTTACATTATATTAAATAAAAATTGTATTATACAAGTATACCTAAAAAGTATTATAATATAACATAAATAGGAATTAACATATTTAAATACTATTCCACACAATTTTTTTTTATAAGCTTTGAAATATAACTTAACTTGATCTTTTAAATTTCAATATCTTCAAGAAAGAGTAAAAATGTATTTTCAGTTTCACTTTAAATATTTCTGAAATAGAAACGTTGCAAACTTTTGTTATTTCTCAAAAGTTTTTACTGAGGTTTAAAAACAAAGATATTTACAGAGATCAGAGAGCTCACAAAGTTGGGGAAGGGAAGTCGATGTATGAAAAGGAAGTTCTGGCTGGCATACATGTCGTATGAGTAATTTTTAAGGAAACTTTGAAGAAGTTTCGCAATGTTAATTTAAAAAAAATAAGCAAAGTTTTTGAATACATTGTTTCACACTTTAATATACTATGCGAAGGGTGAGAAAAAGATTTCATTTTTGGACCGCCCTAATGTACATGTTTCGTATGTCTTGTAAATGGACTTTTCTGTTATAGACTAAGTGTAGTATACCCTAGTACCTATAAAATAGTGAGTATTGAAAAATAAAAACAAAACGTCGACTCTCTGACGTCGCTTCGTCTGTCTGGCGTCTCACACACACAAGCGCATACAAGACATGTACGTGTTGGAGAGAGATTTTTGCAGTGCTCCTAGGATTTGTTGTTGTTGCTGTTGGTGTAACTGCCAATGATCGTTGGCCGGCGCATTACAAGCTCTATTTTTCTCTCTCTCTATCTTTTCGGCTGGCTCTCTCACTCTCTCATTTTCTCTCGCGCACTCAACCCACACAATCAACGGTCATGCGTTCGTATCGCTTCGTTTGTGTCTAAAAATAGACACAAATATTGAAGTTGATTTTTATACGACCACCGTCAGATACCCCCACCCCACCCCCTGAAAAACCACTCCCCCTTCCCGCGCTCCCCCGAGTCGTTTGGCGAGTTCGTTGTTGCTATCAAGCATCGCCTATCAATGTGCGACTATTTCACTGGATGTTGTTGTTATTGCCATTATGTATGTTGTTGCTGCCTTCATTATAATGCGTTGTTGTTGCTTAAAAATAAGCTCTGCTGCGCGTGGCATTTTTTTTTCCTAATTCTACTCTCCCACGAGAAAGAGAGGCAGACAGAGTAAGCAGTCTTCTCATGCGTTGATTAAACTCAATGAAATAAATTAGATTTAATTCATGTTTTTGGCTCTCTTCGAAATTCCCAGTCGTTACACAGAGAAAATTATAGATCATCTTTGTAAATCATCCAAAATGATTTAAGTATTAACATTCAAAATGTATTATTTAAGGGTTTATTAATGAATTTTCCTCCCTTAAAAATTATGAAGCTAGTTTAGTTTATGGATTAATCTTCCACTATTTTCTTATTTCCATCTTTTAACCATTATAACAATTTTAGAATGTTTATTTTTGGAAACTTTAAGCCTTTACGGGATCTTTTAAGAATAATACAACCTTTTAAGAGTGGATAAATAGTACCTTTAGTTTTGCTAAGTGTAACTTTTCCTTTTGCATGTTTGCGACAAAGTTTTTTAAAATTTTTGCGCAGCATTTTGCAATATTTGTTTTGTATTTTTTCGCGCCAATATTTTTAGCACCTTCTCCAATTTTTCTCAGTTGGCGTTTTGTTTGTTTTCCTATTTAACGCCACGAGCTGTTTTTCTCAGATAAAATTCAGGATGGTGGGGGAGGTAGGGGAGCGTCGTCTGGCGAGTGCAACAATGTTGCCTCGTTTCAAGTGGCTGTTTAACCCATTGGTGGCCCCGGGCGATGCGAGTGCATAATGGGAACATTTAACCGAGTGTGCATCTGTTTTTGATAAACAAGAAAAGGTTGGGAGAGTTTCAGCTTTTTGTATAAAGGAGAGTAAGGGTCAGGGAAAGTAGAAAGACATTTGGCATTTTACATAACTCTTCCAAGAGATATATTAGGGAAGAAAATTCTGACGTTCTCATCTGAGTTGAAAATGTTCTTAAAAATATAACAACATTTTTGAAGTTGAAAACATTTTTATTTTGCTCAAATCAAGTTGAATTGGCGGTACTTACATTGTATATCTCAACAAATAAACTATTAGTCCAGTCCGTTGTGTATACTTATCATAAAGTTGTTAAATAAACTCAATTTAACTTTTCTCTTCTCACCATATCGTTCTAAAATTGAGAACATTGATACAAAAATGTACTTAGACGGTTTTTGAGATCGAATGATCTTAATTCAAGAACAGTGTACTTCAATAATTCTATTTTTATTATCCCCCCCGTGTAACTTACTTTTATGTTATACACGTGTTCTGATTAAGGTCGAAAGTTTTCTAAAATCCAATGTAGTTTAACCGATTCGGCTATGATTCTCTGCACTTATAAGCAAAGGAATCTATAACCTAAATAAATAAAAATCTAAGCATTCAATAGAGACCATCAAGTACTTGCCCCCTACTTATTCCAACATAATCCAAAAATAAACTGGCCAACTGCTCCAAAACGAATTCCAATACGCTTAGAAATAGAAAAATTCCCTTTGTTGCCAGGCAGGAATGTTAACGAGGTGTGTGGTGTGCCGTTGGTGATCTCTCCAATCATTATCAAACAAATACAAAGCGAAAAAACCTGATGGCTCACAACCTGCCCCACTGTGGTTGCGATGCGAACTGCGAACCGAAATGCTGAACAGGTGTTTCCATGTGACGAGGGCTGAACTTTCATCGCTCGAAATTAAATGCGGATTGCCGGCAGAGGGAATACCTCAGATTACGACTGCCCCCAGGGTTGTGCTCGCTTTGTACTCATATTTTTCTTTTTTGCTTTTTGTTTCCCCACATTTGACACTTCCCTCACTTGTTTTAGACATTTTTGCTGAAAATTGAAACCTTGACAGAGCGTGAAACGCCTTTTATTGATTTATGGGCGCCTCTTCGTGCGCTCGAATCGCCCGATTGATTGATTGATGATTGGCTGTGACTCTGGGTATTGACTTCTTGCACATTTGCAAGTCAAATTCGGCCGAAAAAAAGGCGAATTGAAAGAGTGTAGGGAAGCCAAAGCACTGGGAAAAAGTCGGTTCCCTTTTAAAGATACCCGAAATACAGAACGATATTATTGATAGACGTCAGTTGGCTGCGATCATTTAGATAGATAGGAAATCGCAGGGGAGGAGGACAGGACCCAGAGCACATGATTTAAATACTAAAGGCAAGAATAACAAAGAAGCCAAGTAAAACGAAAGAAAAACAACCAGCAATATCAGGCATATTTATTTGCTCATAAATTTCTACGGTCCGCAAAAGATAGCAACCACCGCAGAGAGACAATGTCCCCATCTCTTTCGCCATCTCCTCTGCCCTCTCACTCTGAATCCCCCCCCCCCCCATTTCTCTTGCCAAGTGCCAAGTTTGTGGTGCGATTCTTCTCACAGTGGGTCAATAATCGCAATCAATTGAATGAGTTTATGTGCTGTGAATGCAAAGTGCTGTTTCCCATACAAAATTCTTACAAATTGAATTTATCACAACATTCGGGGAATTTATTTAAAGGGTAATAAGTGGATAAATTAATATGACAATATCGACGCCTTCGTTGATTTAAATTTTCCAATAAATTGCAGTGGTTAAACCTCCTAAAACCCTAACAAACCTCGATACCTGGAAAGTATCATAAACCTACCAAAAAATATTAATGTTAATTATCGATTTGCAAGCCAGACATTTATTTCTTTCATAAAAAATACCTAAAAAGTTTATTTTAATCTGGAACTGGCACTGCAAATTGCATTGGGGCACAATAACTTTTTTTCTCAATCCATGAAAATTTTAATTAAATGACTGCACAATAGAATCCTATCCTAATGTTGGATTGACATGTCCATTAATTAACGTTCCCTCTTCATTTAATCATGTCAGACGCCGTACAATGCCAAAAGTTGTCCGACTCTTTTCGCATGTCAAACTTAATTTGATATTTTGGCAAAACAAGGGGCATAAAGAGCTCTTTCCTTCAAAATTTGTGGCCAGCAATGGGGATGTAAACAAAAAGCAACAAAATCGAACTAACAAACCAGGGAAATTTTCGGAGAGTGGGGATATTACTTTAGTGGATTGGATTTAAGGACCCATGCTATTGTATAGTTTAAAAGGATTACTTCATGTTTATATAAAGTTTAAAAAAAAAAGAAGAGTATTATCCAAGAAAAAAATACGTATTTGTTATGCTATTTAGGGAATTCTAATTTTAGATCAAGATAAATGTCAAAACATAACATAATAACTATATATGTACATTAGGGCGCGTATACCAAAAGAATTTTGTTAAAAAAACACGCGTTTTACGGTCTGCGAATTAGTTACAAAGTTTATAACTCATACGCAGTGTTGCCTTTGATCAAATGTGTTATTTTCATGACTTGGTTTTATATCTTAAATTGGTTTTTAATACATATTGACCGAGATCAGAGAGTTCACACACTTGGAGAGGGGAAATTAATTTTTTGAAAAAAAATCTGGCTGGCATGTCGTATGAGTATTTTTTAAGGAAACTTAGTGATCGCTTTGAAAGGTCTTAATTTTAATCTTTAAAAAAACGTAACTTTCCAATACATTTCTTGCCCACTTTAATCTACTATCTGAAGGAATGAGAAAAAGATTTCAGTTTTTGGAGCCTTTGCTGTAAAAGGGAAGTAGTAAAACCCACATTCTTAAAACTGTTTGCGATACCACTTTTGAAATATTCTGCACCGTTTTTCACCGCATTTCGCCAGTACACAAATCAACTGGTGACACCTTACCTGCCCCACCATTTTCAGGGAGTTTATTGTCGGATAAAAGTGCCACAACAATGACCACAAATAGGCGAAGGAACAACAGAACTCAGTTGGAAAATGGGGAAATGCCTGCTTAGGCGAAAGTTAACTGTTGCCGGAATCGGGACCTGAAAACGGGGTGCGGAAGTTGAGAGGCTGGGGGCGGAGGTACCACCCGGCCGAAGAACGACCTTGACAGCGGAAAATAACAATCGGCACACGGGTGGGAAAAAGCGAAATTATTATTATCGTGTGTGGGCAAACAAACAAACTGCAAATCGCGGAAAGTTGATTATGGATTTGCATTTCGGGGGAAGGCTCGAAACTGAACTGAAACGCAATTTCCACTTGCTGGAAAGTTACTCGAACCGAAAATCAATAAAGAAACAAACGCCGGGAAAATGTCAAACGGTGCTGGGGGAAAAGCGAATGGGCTGCGCCAAAGTTGCACGTGAAAGTTGGCAGACATGAAAAGTGTAAAAAAGTGTTTACGTCTTTTTTAGTTGCACCTTTCCTTCAATTAGCATCGTTCGCACAAATTGCGGGGGCGTGAGATGTCTGCACTCTTGCAAAAGGTCGTTAAAACGTTCGATGGGAATTACCGGATGGTTTTTCAACTTTTGCCGAGTACTTTCGAGAGATTTGTGGCGAAAGTTCTTAAGAAAAGTTAAAAAGGAAAGTGTTCAAATTGCAACAAAACACCAAAAATGCAGAAAAAAATTTTGTTACACTTTACTTAAATTTCGTGTTGTCTTTTTTTAATATCACAAAATAAAAAGGCAAGGTAATTTAAAGGTAAAGTATTTTTTTAAACAAATTTCATAATTAAAGAAGCCCTTATACAAATTTTAATTAAAAAAGTAAAGGAAAAACTGCTGTGGAATAAGATTTGTTAATGACTTTTAAAACCTATTCAAGAAAACAAAATGAACTGGGTTGTCAGAGTGCGAAAACACATTTATAGTTCCTCATAAAAACAAATTTCAAATAAAATGTTATTTAACCAGAAATAACAGAAATACTAATACAAATGTGAATGAACCTTTTGCCCCGATTGACGTATTCTGATTGTGACGCATTTGGTCGAGACTAACATTTGTTGGCCTGAAATCGAAGGTGGCGAACGATGAACCGAACCTCAAAGCGGTTCCAAAACAAAAATGTGCGTGACAAAATGCATTTCTCTTATCAGGCATTTGTTTTGACCCAATACGGATTTTTACAGGCCCAGTTGGGCAGTTTCATCCTCTGTTTTCGCACCTCATTTGCTAATTTATTTATTGTGGGGTCATCGAACTGGGAAAGTGGGGAATATATTTGCTTCTGTTTAGATACTCTCACTTATCGGGAAGGGGCTCATTTAGTGGGTCAACCATTGTCCAATCTGTATATGTAAAATTATATATTTATTAGAATTATTATTTATATTAACCCATCGACTATGTGATGGAGTATCTGATAGTCGAGACACTCGACTATAGCGTAACTTCTTGTTTAAGTTGAATTTCAAGATAATACAATTGCGATATATGAGCTATTATTTATTTCAAACGGATGAGTAGTTTTCCTCAATCATATACACAAGTTTAGAAAAATCGTAAAATGTTAAATTCGGAATAATTTTAATAAACAAAATTTTGGTCAGCAGCGTCGTTTTATATGAATAGGATTCCGATGTTTCACTAATTTGGTTTCGAAATTCTGCGATAGTAAGGGCCTCCTAGATGAGCATTCACCCTTAATCACTGATTCAGTATTTGCTTGCCCCATTGGTATACTATATATTTCCGTTTCACTAAGCTAAGTGTTTGTATCTCTAGTTTGTACTCTCATGTTGCATTTACAATCGCGTTCCCCCACTTCCATTCACATTTTTTAATCAACTTCTTTGTCTCGGATTTCATTCATTATGAGATTTGTGTTGCCCATTCAATTCAACTTTCTATCGAAGATTAAAAGTCCTCAGATAATAAAATAAATCTTTTTAATATATAATACGGAATGACTAGCCGAAAGTTCCATTATCACATTTTTAGAATCACATTTTCTATGTGTTTATCTTTATTTGCCGGACTTGTTTTCTTTTAGCATTCTTTTTTTCTTATCTTCCACAAGTTTGCATAATTTCGTGCATTCTTACTAGTTAATACTACGTTGTTTCTGTACATTATGCGAATTAAGATTTTTGAAAAGATTTTAATTAGCTCGGAAAGATTTTCTATAGTAATAAATGTCTTTTTGAATATCTTGTCTGCTTGAGATCTCTATGGCTGACTAAGAACTTTTCTAGGCGGATACTTCTGCCCACGCAGCTTAACGGGAAATTCCTCTGAAGATGTCAGTATTTTTAAAGATTCGTAATATATCGATTTAAATATTATTGTTTGTTTTGGGACAATCGTATATTTATACCCGTTGCTCGTAAATTAAAAGGTTATATTGTATTCGGGGAAAATTATGTAACAGGTAGAAGGAAGCGTTTCTGGCCCTATAAAGAATGTATTTTCTTGATCAGGTTTTCTACTCTAGGGGATCTAGCCTTGTCCATCTATCCGTGTGAACCCGGTGATCTCGGAATCTATAAGAGCTAGAAAGTTGGGACTTAAGATTTACATTCCTTAACTTCTCATTCAGCGCAAGTTTGTTATCCGAATGTGCCACGTTCACTCTAACGCTTAGAAACGCTTACAACGCTAGGGTCTATCTAGCATATACATTTTGTAAAAATGTAAACGGGATTTGGTTTTGAATATTAATATTCATCTACCCATCTACCAGATTTTCAAATCTAACCATTCATTAAAAAGTTATGGGCAATTAAAGATTTTAACGCTTTGTGGCGCCAGTTTGGGAATTTTAAATGTGTCTCCCTTTAAAGCTAGAGTGTTGAAAAGTTTCATATATTTTTACAAGTGCGTATGAACCCCATGTTTGTTTCAGCAGATTGCAAAATCCACTCTAACTTACACATTTTTGAATTTTTTTTAGTGTAAAATTTATTTTGTTAATATCTGTTGACGTGCCAAAAGTTTGTCAAATCGGACCATAAGTTCATGATTTAAATTGGTTAGCAGTCAAGGCACTCGACTAACGTACTGTAACGGTTTATTATGTTTTAAAGGTTACCATACTTTTTTCTTTCTCTAGAAATTATAAAAATAAAATCATTTTTCTGGATACAATCTTTGAAATAGCTTCGCTCTGCCTTAAAAAATGTTTAACCAGCTTTATGTTTTATGGGTGTAATTTTTTCATTTGTTTTTATTATTTGTTTGTGCTGTTGATGTGATGTACATATAGTTTTGAGCCGGTTTTTTCTTTGTCTGACTGCTTGTTCGTTTTTAGCTATTTCGCCGGCTTTTATTTTTGTTTTTAGTTTCCAGTGCTTGATTTTTTATTGTTTTGTTTGTTGTTGTTTGTTTTACGGAGTGCAGAGTCTCTTTGTTGTTTGCTGGTGTGCGAGAGTGTTTATTAGTCACCATCCACGTACACTCCGCAATATAGACTCCGATTTCCACTTACAGAAACTCCATAAATGTGATGGTATTTGCCCTCTCTTTCTGGCGCCCCTTTGTTTGCCGATTTTGTATGTTTTTTGAGTGGATATATAGCAGCTGTGTGGAGTCAGCAGCAAACAGCTGTTTTGTTTCCAGCTCCGTCTTCTTCTTCATACGACAACGCCCACATGGCATCCACACAAACTTGCAAACTCACACGCCCACACGAACTGAGCTATACGAATACACCCAACCATATGGACAAAGGAAGTTAATCAAAGTTCCGTGGGCAGATTGAAGTTTTTCATACTTATAAGGAGTAGAGGGGAAGAGTTTTGTACTTTAGCGATGAGATTCCATTACAACAAGATGGCACTTAAAACTTAAGGAAATATATTTAGACTTTAATGTTGCAGGGATCATAAAAAGGTAGTTAAAGTTAAAGAAAGTATTCATAAAACATCTAAATGTTCTCATTAAATCTGAATCAGAAATTAAATTGATTGTACAATAATAAATAAATATACATAAATAATACACATCCTATAAATGGTATTAAAAACATTTTAAAGTGAACAACCACGATGAAAAATTATAATATAATTGTTTATAAGAGTTCAATGCCTTTTATGTTCGTTAGTGATTTTGCTTTTTGAAGTAGATACATATTTTTTTTTAGAATTTCGCATCGTCAACCACTTTGATCAGTTATTACATTTTCCTGTCTAATGGCACAGCAGTCACTCTTCTCTGAAGATTGAAGTTTTTCATACTTATAAAGAGTAAAGGGGAAGAGTTTTGTACTTTATATAGACCTTAATGTTGCAGGGATAATAAAAAGGTAGTTAACGTTCTCATAAAATCTGAATCACAAATTAAATTTAATGTACAATAATAAATAAATATATATAAATAATACACATCCTATAAATGGTATTTAAAATATTTAAAAGAAAACAACCATGATGAATAATAATAATAAATCTTGTTTATGAAAGTTCAATGTCTTTTATGTTCGTTAGTGATTAAGCTTTTGGTGAATACTACCAATAAGATACATTTTCATCTAGAAATTCGCATCCTCAAACACTTTAATCAGTTATTACATTTTCCTATCTAATGGAACAGCCATCATCGGCCTTTAGTCACTCTTCTCTGAATCACTTTTTCTGCTGTCTGGCGCTGCACTGCTGCCCAAAGTGCCAATTAATAAATTACTAATTAAATTGCAACCGAACACTTGGCAAATTGAATGGACATACGGGTGTATTATGATGTCTATATGTCTGGGGCTATGGCTGGGCGATTCAAGTGAGCAGCAGACGCCTTGACGCTCCATTAATTTCGCATTAATTTTCTTCACGCGCGAAAATGCGAAATTAATTTATTTACTTTGCCTAATTATTGTTTGTCAGTGAGACAAACACACGTTCGCAGACAGAGGGGCGGAAAATTGAACAAGACACATGCAGTTGTCATGGACACGAAAAGCGGATGAAAAACAACGGCACGAGATAAATTAAAATTAAATAAATAAAATTGTTTGCACGAACGAACGGTGGCGACGCCAAGGAATAGAAGAAATTGCAATTTTAATGAACGTTTCTTGCACTGTCTTTCGGCCTATTTATTTTACCACACGAGTTGATGGGGCATGCTCGAAGACATCATTAAAATAAAGCCATGACTTGTCTTGTTTTAATAATGCACATATAAATTTAAGTCTAAAAATCCAAACAGTATTTATATAAAGAAAGACGCCAAACCATTTCTAACGAGGAAATATTATTTATTAACTTTTAAAAAGCAGGTAATCCTTTAGTCCAAATCATTGCCTTTTGTACTGTTTATTTTGACTTTCTATTTGCATTTTACATTGCCTTGTGATCGGTCAATTTGTCATTGCCAAATTTGACTTCCGCACAGGGTGCATCGTGGGGAATGAGAACATTTTTAAAGATACATTAAATCGGGAGGGAAAAGCATAAATCAATTGAAATTCATTTTCCTCGAACTTAGATGCGCTGAGCCATTTTTCCCAGAGAAATTCCATTGCAAAATGCAATTTCCGATAAGGTAAATCGAGGTCAGCAAACGATCTATTGATTGCATTCTGACGATATTGGTGATTTATTTGTGCGCTTATTAGGAGGGTTGGGGATCGAGACTCATTAAACAATTTGCAAAACTGCAACTTTACAACTGTGTAAATATTTTATGACAATGCTTCCTGGTTGTCTATTGTGTCTATGGCATTTTTAAAAGAAAGATGATTGGTTTCGGCGCTTGAATACCTCATGTATCCATTTGATACAATACAATGGGTTTTTAAAGTTAAAAAAATTCCGAAAATAAAGTTTTAATACGTTTATTCCAAAATAAGAAACAAAATGAAACTGGATTGCATATATCAAAATAAAAGTGGGCTGTTGTGATATAACCTTCCTGATTTTTTTGTCACCCGGAAATATTGCAAGCAGAACGAAGTTTTTATTTTTGGCATTTATCAATTGGGGAAATTAAAAGTCGCCTCGTTGCAGCACGCTCGTGTTTCGCCCTCTTTCTTTTCGCTTTCTTCTTATCAGGTATCAAGTCGAGTCGAGTCGGTTCTGTGATAAGAGACATGCCATCGATTATTCTTGTCTTACGTGAATTCCCAGTCATACGGACATATGGACATATATTCACCCAACTTGGTAGTCAGGGGCCTTAAACAAAATTCTGTGCATGAACGGAATAGTGAAAAAATCGAAAATAATAGATTTTGTCGCTTGTCGGTTGGCGCCAAGGCGCTTAAGCAAATTGTCATGAGTGTGCATATAGTATATCATATACGTATGCGCGATATCGAAGGGGGCGTGTGAGGGGTTTTTCCCGTTCGCCAATTCTCTTTTTGTTTGGCACTATCTTCTGCAGTCTTTCTGCTCGTACGCTTTCTAGGGGACTATTTCGGAGTATGAAAATTAAGAAGATAATATGTATTTTAATGTTCATGTACTGTCTATTCAGTCGCAAATATTTCCTGTACTCATGCAATTAAAAAATCCAAAATTAAACTTTAATGTTTGCTTCGGAATTCGAAAAAAATTTAAAAAAGAAAGAATACCAGACCAGGGGTGATAATTTTAGCATATGACCAAATATACATACATAAATGTTTTTTTTTTTTAGAATAGTTAGGGCTATAAAAAAAAACCAAACATATTCTAGCACACTTTTAACCTACTGGATTTCTTTTAAAAAGTTGATCAGTTGTGCAAATCTTAGCTTAAAGGGTATTGAAACTGATCTTATTTTCTTACCTTTTTTTTGTTTTGCTCTTTTTGTGATTGACAGCAACAACAAACCGAAGCTGACAAATAACAAAACGTGAAAATCAGAGAGCGAAAAAAATAAAAAAAATTAAACAATTTCTCAAAACATTTAAAAATAGTGCGCATATTGCTATTTTTATTATAGACGGAAAAAAGAGAATGCAAAACAAAAACAAAACAAATGCGACACAAGACTCGCAGTCAATCAATTCTGCGAGAGGAGAGAAAGAGTGGGTAGGAGGCTTATCACTTGCGTTCTCCGCTCGTTCCTCTCTGTCACTCTCTTACATCGGTAGTCTTTTACACACGTGAATTATTTTGTTTTGTTTCTTCTCTTCTCTGCGTCCTCTAATTGCATTCTATCGTCGTCCGTTTTGTTTTGTTATTGTTTTCTGTTTTTTTCTTACCCTCTCTCTCTCTCTGTATTCCTCTCTCCATCTCTTTCCGATTTTGTTATTGATCGCTTTTGTGCATTGCACATTATCGCCTTGTTTGTATTTGTTGCCATTTTTCTTACAAATTAAAAAAACAACAATTTTGCGGCGAACGTAAACACATTTTTTTAATTGCGTTTCGGTTTTTTAGCTTTCATTTTTAAATTTTTCTTTAAGTAAAACCAATTCTCAAAATACATACAAAATAACGCAGTTTTAAATGATCTTAACTTAAAATGTTCTCAAAATTTTTTCTTGAAATTTTATTTTAAAATAAATATTATTTCGTTTAATTTAAACTTTCTTCAAATTTATAATGGTTATTATCGAATTGCAGTCTTACATGTTAAACAATTTTAGCTAAATTTCCACAGCTTGCTTAGGCAAAACAATATAAATATTATTTCTTCAAGTTGTTAATAGATTGTAAAATGATTAATATTATATTTTACTTACTTTGAAATTGTATTTTACATTACATACAAATTGTACCCCGAATTCTACACGACTGCTTGATTCCTTTAAAGCAAGCAGTTAATTGCTCTTATAGTTTTAGAGTAATTGTTCATGGCTAACGTTTAAGTTAACTGCTTTCGCTTATAGTTTTAGAGTAACTGTTCCTTGCTACATTTTAAATCCAAACTGCTTAAAGCAGTTATGTTTGAAAGAACTGCAAAGGGTCGTCAAAGCAGTTTTTATTTTAAAATATGTTAGGCGCCTTCTAGCGGAATAATTATGTACTTTAAAAATCGAAAAGCAGTGCAAAGCAAGTAGTTCATTGCAAAATTTGAATTCTAAAAAACGTTACTGTTAAGATTATATAAAAATTAATTAAAAATTTTCTATCTTAGCTTTTTACTAAATCCCACTTTCTTTTCATTTTCAGGTAAGCAAGAAAACTGAAAAAACGTGTTATTGCCTTTGTGTGTATGTGAGTAGTACAATATCAACCTTTTCCCCAACCACACATCAAATAAACATGCATTCGTTCTCGTTTTCTATCAACCTATCTGATTTTATCACTGTCTCTGTCTTGCCATTTAATGCATTTAAATAATTTATTCATGCATCAAAAAACTAACTTGTAAATAAACTAGCCTAGAAAAACACACTGTAAACCGGCAGTTATGGTTTTTATCCTGTGCGCACGACAGCTGTTTGGAATTCTGTTACTCCAAGAAAATAACTAATTGACCACTACTTAAAAATATCCACTGTGTGCTATCCATAAAAAATGTTTTTGAACCAAACACAGATTTAAATATTTAACATGCAATTTGTGTGGAATTGAATTTTCAATAGGAAACAAAATGTTTAATAAGAAAATTCAAGTCATTACAGTTTATTGTTGATTCGATATCTGGTTAGGTGAATAATAAAATTGTTTAATAATTGTTCTAATTTGTATAAATTATTTTATGGAAACATTCTGTTTTTATAACTATTCAAATATTATTTTCTTGGATCAGAAGTAAAACTTTAATCATTAGAAATTGAAAGAATTCCAAATTGAGTGCCTTGCGGATATTTGTAGTTTAGTTTTTGGTATTGTCTCCTCTTTTTCTACCCCACCTCTATCCCCTTTCGCGCTTACGCAATCCTTTCTGCTGTCCTTTCAAGCTAATTGTGCTGTCAAATCAAACTGCCGAATTGCGAATAAAAACCGCAAAATTGGAAATCAAATTACGTAAATAGAAACGAATGAAAGACAATTCGCAAATAAATTTGGCTTGGCTTGGCGGTAAAAGTGGTCAAAAGCAGAAAACAGCAGCGACGAGCGATGAAAATTCGCAGATAAACTGCGAAAACAAAACGGCAGAGCGATTAATTTCCCCCCTTTTCCACCGAAATTTTCCTTTGAGCTGACTGAAAATTTCTTTTCAACGATTTTTTGTTGTCTTATCTCTGATCGCAGTTTTCGAGGCTCCCGTTTTGGAATTCTCTGTGCAGTTTTCTTTCAACTCTAGCTCCATTCACCTAATTTTGTTCAACAACAAATGCTTGTTTTTCACTATTTTTTTTTGTTTTTTGAAACTTTTATTTCCTTGTTGGCTTTGGGGCGACATACTGAACAACAACAAAGCGGGAAAACACAATGGTAAATGAAAATGGCAGTGGTGGGGGAAAATGCTGCATGTAATGTGCATTTAATTTGCTGCTGCAACAACAACGCAGCCGCAATTTTCCATAGTTTTCAATGGGGTCGTTTTCTTTTTTTGTGTGTTACCCATTTTGTGTTGTTCGTTTTATGCTAATTTTGCTACTTTGCCATTATGCAAGCGGCAAGTGGTGAAAGAAAGGACGATGACAACCCAGTTGCCAGGATGACACTGGTTTTTTCAAGAGGATGACTCAAGACAAAAGGAGAAAGTATCAAGTGTTAGGGAGGGAAAACAATGTGAAGTAATTAATTTTTATTGGCGGAAAGGGATATTGGAAAATTAAAAAAGTCGGCAAAGTTAGCGTGTGTCAACATTTTCCATTTAAAAGCAGAAAAAACATTGCTTAACCAATTTACTTATCATCTTTTATGAACTTTTATTTGTTGTGCTAATTTCCTTAGCCGCATAAAAACTTGCACTCCAAAAAGTTAAATTTTTGTAATGTGGAGCACATAAAAAAGTTTCCCGAAACTTGAAATTAACAATTAAAATCGTAGCAGGAAATTCAAAAAAATAAACAGAGCTGTAAAAGAAAAACTTTTGCTGCAGTCGAAAAAACAGAAAACCACAAACCCTAAAGCAAAGGAAAAAAACAGACATGTGAGCCCCATTTTATTCTACTGAGTATAAGCCAAAAACCACTGGGGGAAAATTGAAAAAAAGAAGATGAAAATTGCTGCTGGACTGCAGCTAAATGTAGTTGTTTTTACTATTTTAGGGATAGCCCTGACTTTCCTTAGTATTTTTCGCACTTAGTTGATTTTAGTTTACTCTGATCTTTATTTTGTGCATAACTAATGTGAAATTAGACCTTTGGGCTTCTTCTGTATGATAAGTTTTAAGGTGAAATCATCTTTCTGCATGCCTTGTTGCATTTAAATTATGCACTTGGCTGTAGAAAGAAAATCAACTTGACTTTGTAAAACGGAAATATGTTCTTCGCTCTCAAAGAAAGTTGTCGTCACTCTGTCACAGATCAAACAATTTCAAAAGGAAATGTTCGTTTTTACCCTATTTAAGGAGATTAATTTGCCACAACGTAATTGACAAATTTCTGCACTTCCCTCGTTTTTTCTTTTTGGATTTTGTCAGTTTCATTTGCGATGCATAAATTGCATGTGGCATGCCACATCCATCATCTGCGGCAGCAGCTAAATTCGATGTTGCATCCTCGGCAGTTGGATGTTGTTTATGCTGAGAATTGGAGCGCATCGACACGTTGCCGCAAATGTTGCATCATAATTTTCCTTGTTGCTGTTGTGCTGGCAAATGAAGTGGAAATTGAATGTGCTCCTCTTGTTGGCTGCAGTCGCATTTATTTTCTTTCCTGATTCTTAGAGTTTGAAGTGCGGATTTTTGTAAATATATATATTTATTCAGCAAATATGGGCAATCAAAAAAAAAAACAATAACATTTACACATAAATTATACAGAACAACAAAACAATTTAACAAAAATCATGTCATATTATTTTATGTTCAAAATAATTTCCATAATTAAAAACATACGAAACAAACTTTATTGGCAAATAAAACCTTTGATAAAATTCAAAGCAAAAAATGCCACTCAAACTGATTCATTTTAAATTACAAAAAACCAAAAACCTAAAAAAGGTAGTCTAATCTGGCTATATCAACCCATAAGATTAGATCACCCAAATTATTTGCCACCGATCACAGTTCACTTCGAATCGCAACTTGATCACTTCATTGCAGCAACACCAAATCGACTTTTGTTGCCTGGCACCAAATCCCCTCCTATCCCAACCCAAACAAAATTATAGAAATTATATTATAGTTTCGATTGGCGAACCGAAAAGAAAACTTGCAAATCTAATGAAATCTATATATCTAAAGCTTCTTCCAACCTATCTTATGCCTATAAACCTTTTATTTTTTATTTAAACTGCGTGCGACCCTTTGCTTTGCCAACACCCAAAATCCAAATGAAAAATGCAGCTTTAGAACCGCTTCGATGATCCCAGGTGCAAGTCGGAAGCGGGCCTTAAGTAATCCGCACATAGGAGGGCCCAACGATCCGACATTCGTGCACCGACTGAACCCGCAGCTGTACTACTACAACAAGTCGCAGTCGGGGCGGAGTTCCTTTTGCGTGGACGAATCCCTGTGGCCCACCAACAATCCCAATGGCACGGCCAGCGAATCGAACTTGTACATGGGCTCGAGCACCGAGGAGGATTACGAGGAGGCCATAGATCAGTTCTCGCCCACGATATACACTCGGTCGGCCAGTCGAGCGATTCCGATACCCAGTAGTGCTGGCAACAGTCCACAGCACCATCCGCACTCGCAACCAAGGATTGCATCTGGGATTGCTTTGGTGGCAGGAGGAGGAGCAGGTGGACCTGGTGGACCTGTACCCACAGGGGCCTTTAGCGCCAGTCCCTCGATATACGCCTATCCGCACTCGCCCTTCTATGCCAGTTCGCCGGATACGTCGCTCTCCTCGCCGGCTCAGACTTCCGGATTGCCAGGACAGCATCCGCACCCCGGCTCACGCATATCCTTCAGCTACGACCCTGCCTTCCAGCGCCTGCAAGTACCGCTTATATCCAGCGATCGAAGACCCCGATCTCCGCTGGAATGCGCCACCGTTTTCGCAGCCGTCGCGGCGGCAGCCACCTGCGGTGGTGCGGTCGGTGGTGCAGGTGGTGCGGCGGATACCACGATCAACAGGTCGGTGTGGGTCGATCACCCTTCCTTTCTTCCGGTTGCGGGCTCTAATCTCCATGTCTACTACTTGTCGCTTGATTTTGATCCTATTTCCGTGTCCCTCCCTGTGAATGCTTGGTGTTCCCTAACCGCTTGGCCTGTGGTGTTGCACGCTGAATGTTGTTCTGTACTTGGATTAAGTTCTTTATGTGGTTTCGATTGCGGTGGATCCTGATTTAGTGCACGCATACCAGGGGCATCTCAGTGTATTTCTTTTTAAAAATTTTACTCCGTAAAATGTCTTTGGGACTGGTGACGATTGTTACAACTCTAATAAACTAATACATACATTCCTAGAAACAAAGTCGGAATATAACTAACTTTTAATTTTCTAACCGCCATAAAAAGCTAAATTAATAAATGCTAACAGCTATGCCATATGTATTATAATAACTAATGATATTTAAATTATAATTACTAAATCAAAGCAACATTAAATTAACAAAATAATAAATCATACAAAATCCTATCAGTGAAAAAGGTTCTTTTGTATATAAAATGCATATCTGTCTAGCTTTGATTTTCAGTGTTATTAAATCGGCATGAATTAACTTTTAATAATTTTAAGCATGATTCTTTAACCAAAATTAATAATTTGAACATTTTTTTTTGTAAATATTATTGGTAAAAATTATATACCTATACATGAATTCAATGTTATGCCCCTTAATTGATGTGTTTTATGTTAGAGTAATTTTATTACTTTAAAAATAACTATTGAGAAGTCCCCATTGGCATTTCCGATTTCAGCAAATTGAAAAAGGTTTCAGTAATATCTATCAGGAATTCGCCTTTAGCTTTCAATCACGTTGCGTCATCCCGCTGGTGATTCATGTGGCAATCACAAAATGCATCCTTTTCGTGGTCCAAGGCAATTTGTAATCCAGTCGCGAGGCCCTTAGGTTTCTTCCTTTTCATTCCGCCTTTTGCTTAATTATAAAAACCAATCTGGCGGTAGGAAGGAAGCTTCCCCCGCCTCCCTCGCCCAACTATTCAATCAACATTCAACGCATTTAAAAGTTGTGCGAATTTTTCCTTGGGTTTGGTTTTTGGTTTGGCTTTGACTTGGAATGATGTCATTCCTAAACTTGACTTCCCTTGTAATTCTTGCTTCGTGTTTCGTGCATTTGTTCCTCGATGATGATGATGATGATGCGTTAGCATTTGCTGGCTCATAAGCAATAAAAAAGCAATTCCTTTGAGGTGGTGCCCTGGCCACAACGCAATTTCTCGCCAGCGAACTGCGCAAAAAGTGAAAAGGGTCTCTCGATAGTTCCCCATCCAGCCCGAAAAACAAAAATGGGGTCCCACAAAGGCGAGGCTTTGTTGGGGAATGGCGCACTAAATTAGGTATCCATGACAAGACAAGTTCACATGTTTTCGAGGCCTGATAAATAACATTTTATGTCGCACAAAAATCCTACAAATGTCAAAAATTCAGCCCATACAATATGTTTTCCTTGAAAATGGCAAATGACGCAATTGTAAGAAATTTAAGTGAACTTCCTTTAAAATTGGAGATGATCATATTAGCTCAGAAAACTATTTGAAAGTATAACTACTCGTATAATTGCCTTCTGTGACTCATTTGTGAATCACCTTTAAAGTTCAAAGATAGCGCTTCATGTGGCCTTTTAAGGAGCGAGTATATTTGCGGGTGATTAATCGGGAAATTTTGTTGTACTTAAACTATGTTGAACGATTTCTGGTATTTCCCACACAAAATTAGCTTTTATATGGCATAGGTTCAAGTCTATCTGTTATTTGCGGTTTCTAAGATAACTTGGTACTTGCTTCTAATAGGTGATAACATAATGATACTTGACGCAAAAGATTTAAAAGAAAGTATCTAGTGGTTCAAACAAATAATTATCAAAGTAAAAATCGTTGCATCATACAGATTATGGTATTACTTTTTGTAGCTTAAAAGTTTTTACCATCGATAGATTTAATTTATACTTGGTTTACCATTAAATTAAATTTCTAAAGTAGCTAATTTAAGTTATAAGCTTTGTAACTTTTTAGAAAGAAGTTCTAAGTAAAGTTCCATCAAAAGGTTTTTAAACATGTTGACTGGTACACCGTGGGTTTTTTTTCATCTAAAGTACAGCTCCGTCAAAAGGTTTTCAAGATGCTGGTTTCGCTCCCCAAATGCAGTGCAAATGCACTCAAAAAGCGCACAAAATGATATTCTGCCTGAAAATAAAAATAAAAGATGTTCGTGCTCCGTCCAGAAACATTTTACTGGGGAGAGGACCGAACTGACTCAAGTTCAAGGTCAACAATCCCAGGGAACCGGGTGTTCCCTTAGTTTCCCCAGTACTTTCGGAACATTTTTGGGGAGGGAGCCAATGGAATGGAAGCTGCTGTCGACTCCCCAGCCCAATTAGAATTTCAATTAGGCATCATCTTGAACAACTTTGGCTTTATCTCACTCAAGAGAGGCAAATGAAACGTGGTGCTTGTTTGTGCCACTCTCCTTATCGAGAGGGTCTCCTCCTGACTTCCCCTGCCCCAAAGCCAAAAGTGAGCTCGATTTTTGTGTGGCTGCGGCTGAATGGTTTGCTCGGGATGATGTCAGCATTTATTTTTGGCACAAAATGCTTGCAGCCAGCCGAGCAAAACACAATGGCCAAAAAAAAGAGCAGACAACAAAAGCAAAACAAAACCGAAATCCCAAAAAATGAGAAAAACAAAGCAGAAGGCAACGAAAAAAGCCGCAAAACATGCCAAAAATAATATTCAAGTAAGGAAAATAAGAAACCAAAAAAAAAAAACGAACCGCACACAAACAATTATCTTATGGAAATGGTTTAAGGAGTCGGGGTGATGAAGTGTAGGCCAGAGGCGAGTCTTTTATGGCCAAGAGTAATGTATGTTGGTCCAGAAGAGGAGGAGATCTGTCTTGAAACGATTCTTCTTGTTTACTTTGCTGTCTGGCTTGAAGATTTCTCTCTTATTCTACTGGTCGATGGCTTTGTTTGGCTTTCGGGCCTGTCTAAGAGGAATTCTTCCCCTTTCTTCAGCTGCCTCCGAAGATCATTCTTCGTCGCCCACTTTTGTCTGCAAATATGACGATTTATTTATTGGTCTTTTTTCACAAGTATATCTTGTCATGTCATTTTAAATTATGGCCTACTCGATGAGTCGTGGTTATTTATTTATTTTTATCTTTAAATTTTATTTATTTAATTTATTGATTGCGGTTTGTTGTCTGGTTTTCGTGTGTGTACACATGCAATAATCGTGTCTGATAAGTCTAAATTTAGGCCTATTCAAAAAATGTTTATTCGTCAATCAAATTTTTATACTTATTTCAGGTATGTTATGCAATATTTATATTATTACTATTGGGTGGTAAGTTAAAAATACATTTTGCACTTTCTCATGCAAAATATTCATCCCAATGTCAATGAATTGTTGGCTATGAAGGCCCAAAGGTTTTGCAAAACATTACACGTCCTAATTAATTGGTTTGAAAACAAATTACATTTTTTTTGTCACATTTGAATATATGCCAAATTTAAAATTCACTTTGATTATTTCGCAAAGGCTCACTATTAAAAATACATCAATCTCTGTTAAGTTAAATTATGCAGAAAAGGGGGAAATCGTGAATATTGGTCCCTGAAGTATGTAAAAAGCTAACATTAGCAAAGTTAAAACCTAAATACATAAACATTTTGTTTTACATTTGGTTTGTATTTTCAAGTAGAAGTCCGGTTTATCAACTACATTTTGCGCATGTGGTAATGTGGTTATCTTTTCCAATAGTTCATGAACTGTAATAACCATAAATCTAGGCCATAAGGAAGTGGTTGAGGAACTTTAACTGCCTAAGCCAACTCCACTGTCCATACTAATCGATGCGATTACATTAGCATTAACCGGGGACATATACAATGGGAATAGACATAGACATCGTTGAAATGTGTAGGAAGACAGGGGGACTTCGAAGACTAACGAGCAACAACAATGGCAACCGATGTCGACGCCATCATGTCTGGCACATTCGCTCGTTCACTGGAAATCGTTAATTTAACACCCTTTTCCCCAGGCCCTCCCGCAAGCGAGGTGGGCCACGAGCCAGCGACAAACCTACAGAGACAGATATAGATACACTTTTCTTTATTTCATTTCACATAGCAAAGTGCGCCAAATTACATTTAAATGGCTGCCACTTTAAATGTCTATGGGCGGGCAGGGGAGAAACTATGGTTCACGATGAAGGCTCTTGTGGGGGAGAGAAGAAAGTTGGAACGGAAAGGGCTGTTTATTATTAAAATTGCCTACGACGGGAAGAGTGGGAGGGATTGGAAAAATGCAATGACATATGTATGTGCAAATATACATTTTTAATAAAGAGCGAAATCTCTAGAATGATTTTAGAAATCCGATAAGAGGGTTGTGCAAAATTTGCAAATTCAGCACAACGTTTTAATTCCATAAGAAGTGTAGAGATTCAAACCCTTACAGGCACCTCAGAAACAAAAGCAGGAATTTTACTAATTAGAATCAAGATATAATTACTAAACTAATTTACAACTTTCCAATTCAATTTCTAATCTCTTAAAGAAAAGTTAGGTAGCTATATGTTGATGCATATCGTTCGGGCGTGTCGAATATCTTTATTGCGGTTTCTTTTGAGGCTTTGGATATTGTCCGAGTCGATTAACGCTTTTCGTTTTAATTACTTTAATTGCCATTGGCTTTGTTTTCCACAGAATAATTCCCGATGAGAAACGGTTGCATAAACACACAAATATAAACAGAACAGCACAAAGAGCGTGCGCAATTAAAGAAATTACTGGGCTTGGTCGCATCTTGATAGATTCCGATTGAACTTTAGAATTGATAATACTCAGACAGCTGCGACTTCGTATTCTGGTATGGCGTGAGCGGAATAATTCAGGGTTGGCAGGTGTCATCAGTCCAGGTGGGAGATAAAGACTGCAGCTTGTTTTAAAACGTCATTGATACATTTGATTTAACGGTTGGGAGGGTTAGAACTATAGGGAAAATATGAAAGTCCCTGAAAATGCGGTCTTTATATGACTTACAATGGCAAAAAACAAACTACGCTAATTCAACGAGGAAAATGTTATATTTTAATAGAGTTGGCATCATTGTATTTAATACTTTGCCAGCATTGGCATCACTGATTTTTTTAATCGGACTAATTGGCATCATTTTTTCAAATTGGGCTCCGAAAAATCTTCGAAACAGAAAGTATTCTAACCATTATTGATTACTCTTCCAAACAAAAACCACGAAAACGAGGAAATCTCACTATTTGACTTCCATTTGATTGCATTTTCGCTCGACTCTTGTTGCCGCATAAAAAGGCTGAAGTTTTAATTATTTTCCCTAGAACTGACAGCCACGTGGCCAATGTTAAACAGAAGCCGAATGTTAAACACAAACACAGACAGAAAAGCAATTCTGCTCGCCATTTGGCCAGCCGCCTCTATTTGGCCAAGCTAATGAGCCGATAATGGTAGAGGGAAAAGGGAGAACGAAGGTGAGACAGTTTAACCAGAAAATAAACCAAAATATACTGACGGTTGGCACATGGTTCGCTTCATTAGTTTACCCCCCAGCCAAGGCGGGGCAACCAGCAACCTGAGATGGAAAGTGTGGGGGAGGAAAGCTGTTGGTCGACAACAACGTTTTTAGAACGCTTAAGTTCATTATGGTCTCGGGTTACAAAAACACACGGAGAAAGACGTCAAGATATGGCTAATAACATGGCAGACATTCTGGCGGCACAAACAAACGGCGACAGTGAAATATGCGGCCAAAACAAACTGTTGACTAAGCCAAAGACAAAGACACAAGTTTTCACTTTATAGTCATTTTTGCATAATGCAAGGAAATTCTTATGAAACTCCGAGCCACGGATTGTTATGCTTGCAAAATGTGGAAAATAATGGAAGAGCGCGGCTTAAATTATGGTATATCAATTATTATGCAAACGTGCAAAGCGCAAGCTGGTGAAATTGTCAAAAGAATTTGAGTGCAGTTTCAGATACACTTTATTTTGAGAGACCTTTCTGTCTTTTATATCAACAGGTTAGCCATTAAATTGATATTACTTAATCGTATTTATTAAGTCGTAAAACCTGAGAGCTCATCCCCTTGGCGGTAATTTCTCGGTAGGCTTCGTTCCGCCCACCAAGAAAAATCACAATGCAACCAAAGGAGGTCATGTTTTGCCCCCCAGTCATCGGCACAATCGCAAGCTTCATGACAAGCCCAAAATGCCCCAAGACAGGCGACTGCCATAGAGAAATAGAAAGAAAAACAACAGAAAGAAAAGTGTTGCCGCCCAGTTCGAATAATTGCATAGGCAAGTTCCCCCAGTCAATCCCAAAAAAAGTGCAACAATCCAACCGGCGGCCACAAAAACGTCAAACTTCAAAGCAACTCCAACCGCAACAAAGAAAAACATGAGTATGGAAAACAAGCTGAAATTATGATTAGTTGTAATTTGATTTTAGCCAGCCTTTTGCCTTGCGGTTGCATTTTCCCCTCTGCCATTTTGCATTTAATTATGTGCGAAATTTGTGATTTTATGGGCAGCGATAAAAGCAACTTTGCCTGAATCCGAACAAAAGCATGAAGCAATGGTTTCAAATTGCTGTTTCGACTGTGAAATACTCAGTGACCAGACTAGCTAGGCATAATATAAAAACTTTATATTATGTTATTCATCTAAAAAAATATTTTGAGTTAATAATGACCTTGGATAACTTTATATTGTTGTCTGTGGGCTACCAAAATTGTTCTTCGTGTTTAAATCCCATACATGTACCAAGTACCCCTCTACCCTTACAGATACAGAAGGTATCTAGGGAAAATAATATCTAAGAACGTGCCGCACTTTGGGATTCGGATCGTTCTCTCAACGCATACGATACTATTTGCTGCCTTTGCGATTTGTTGTTGTTGGGGAATTAGAGCAATGAACTGCGGCCACGTTGACTTGTCTCAGCCGGAACTATGAGTTCATAGTGCCCATTACGAGAAATGCAAAATACGAGAAGGCGAAAGGCCCAGGGACCACACTCGCATGCAGACAAACCGATTTGAGCACGAAATTGTACGGGTAAACATTCAAAATTCATAGCAACAACAATGGCTCCTGCTAACTGCAGTCCTGCTGACCCACAAAAAGGGTCTCGTTCCGGAGGTGATTGCACTACAGTAGCACCACCCACTTTGTCCATGTCGAACACCCCACCGAACATTACAGAAATTGCCTTCGAGGGCCCACGGCACGCGATGTGTCTCAAATGTCTTTGCAGGCCTCTTTTCCACGAATTGTTGCATTTTAATGAAAATGCATTTGGTTTTCCCAAGCAGTCGTGCATAAATAAGTATACCCCCAAAGCCAGTCAAAGTTTGCTAAAATGGAATCAGACTAAGTTGACTTTACCCACTCATCAATGGGTCAATATTTGGTCTTCTTCGGTTGAGTAAATAAAAGCCAGTTCACAATATTTGTCCATTTGCACAAAAGGCGATTGGAATGCCGCAAAAACAAAAGATAGCTAGGAAAAGATGAACTAAATATGACTCAGACTTTGTTTTAAAAATGAGATTAGTTATAATTTGTAATATCTTCTACTTTTAAACTGTAATTCAACTGCACAAGGGGCCCCAATATATTCCTTATTTTGTTAAATGTAAATTAATCTACAGTTAAATGTATATACCTTCTTTGTAAAAACAAATTTTGGTTGAGATGAAAATTATAAAAAATGTTTTGTTAATAATTGATTTAGTTACTCTTCTTGTGCCCTCCATTGTTCTTTAATTTGCTAAGTAAGTTCAACGACACTCCAA
Organism: Drosophila subpulchrella; assembly: GCF_014743375.2. Classification (NCBI taxonomy): domain Eukaryota; kingdom Metazoa; phylum Arthropoda; class Insecta; order Diptera; family Drosophilidae; genus Drosophila; species Drosophila subpulchrella. The sequence continues at coordinate 2,489,314 of NC_050610.1, forward strand.
ACACGCAGACAAACATACGAAAGAGAAAACTACCTTGTTTACTTACAATCAGCCAAATAAAAATATTTAAAATACGTCTACGAAAAAAGCCCTGGATGGACTGCGCTGGTTATTGTTTGATTTAAAAATATGTGTATAATTAATGGCTATGATTTACGCAGTGCTCTTCTGTTTCATTCATTATTTATTTGCTTAAAAGTGTTTTATTTATCAAGTGATGGCGTTGAGTGGATATACAAACGCAGACTACACGTGTAATTGTCTTTACACTTATTACGTTTTTGTGACAAACTTTCACTTTTTAACGAGTACTTGTTGAGTGATATTTTAATTCGTGGAAATTGTGTGAGCTTTTGCGATGTCCTCATACATATTTAATAGGCTATATCCAACAGCTAGTTCTAGAAATAGATTTTTCTTCCGTTTTTTTATGAGAGCATTTGTAAATATTTGAGAGATAGAAAGCACTCACATTTGTGAATGAATTAGTTGAGGTCATGTCCCAAATTAGCTCTTATCAATAACAGATACGACTGAAGTAGTAAGATAACCAGGCTTTTTATATATGACAGTTGGTCGGTTTCGAAAGACATTTATTTACGGCGCACATAACAGTGATAGATTTAATATGTTGATATGCAGTGGAAATTGGGCAACTCACGTTTCGGTAACTCATGTTTGGGCAACACAGTACATACTTTAGGTATTTTAATATTTTTTGCAGAAAAACATAAAAATAAACTCGTTTATTTCGAGATACAAATAACTGTAAAAATAATTTTCCATATAAATTGACCTGTAATGTTCCATCTTATAATCCCCCTCCTCTGTTTCTATATCGTTTGTAAACAACTTGGAATAAAGGCCGGGCAGCAGAGCGAAGCCAAGTAGATTTAATCACACGCAAAACTGGTTTATAAGGCTAAATTAATAACAGTCAACAATGGAATTATATATATGCCAGTTAGACCTTGCCCACCTCGAAAAACCTTTGATTCTCAGATAAATTCCAAGTTTATTTTCCAAACTTAAAGCCTAATTAAAAGTATGTATATATAAAAGGTACGATTTCTTACATAATACAATCATTAAAATACAATTAAATCACATTACACTTCAGTGTGGTCAACAAGCAAATAATGGGGGTAATGAAAACAACAAATCAAGCACATTTTAATAGGAATATGTTTGGGTGTCGCAAGAGGAATCTTTCGGTAATTTCCGCTGATTATTTGGGCACACTGCCAGCTGATGTTTCGCAATTTGTGTGCCCGTTCGTTCCGCCGTTTGTTTCACATACTTCCAACTAGATTACAGTCATGGCGACGAGCATGAGCAGCAGGATGAAGATCCCGGGGAAGATGAACATCAGGCAGGCGACTTCGAACATTTTGCTGCGGAGCCCTCCTTTTTTTTCGATCTGCCAACTGTTGCTATCGCTTGCGATGCAGGACTTCTCACAGAGCTCTTTGTTTTGGCTTGGGGTTTGGACCTGCTGCCATAACACACAGCACTCGGAAAAGGCCAGAAGTTTTGGAAACACACACACAACAGGTACGGCGTTCGCTGTCACACTGAGCCAGTCGAATTCGAACCTTTCCTCGTGTTTGTCGACGATGTTGCTGATGGGCAGCGATGTGTTGCTGTTGCTGTCGTGCTGTTGCTGCTGCTGCTGCTGTCGCTCGTTTTCTTGTCGCTTCGGCTCTTTGTTTGGTTGTGCCGGTTTTGGTCTCTCCTCTCCCTCTCTGCATCTCTCTCTCTCTCTCTCTATCTCTCTTGCTAGTATCTCTCCCGCTTTTTTCGATCGGTCCAAGCTTTTGTTTGGCTTTGCCTATAGCTTACCTTTCGAGTTCCCCCTACATCGGAAAGCTTCTGACAATTGCATTTCAATTTCATTGACCCCACACATCAGCGTTTTGATTTCCCTTCTGCTGCCTCGTTGTTTTCCATTTTCCCTTACTTTGTCTGCGAGCTGTTCTTATCGTCTTCCCTTGGGTTATCATGAATAACCTGGATTTCCTCAGGTGAGCTTCGGTCTAACACGTGTTGTGCAACTGACAATGTTGAGGATCTGTCTATAACCTCCAAAAGAAGAACAAATGGTTTTCTATGTAAATTTTGTAAATAGAAAAACATTAGCATTTTAAATATTAAAAATAAACATGGGGACACACTTTAATACAATATGAAGTTTTTTTTTTGAAGTATCCTTATGCCTATAAACATATTAAACAAGTTTTAAAATATAACTAGTTTATAGGGATTCAGAAAATAAACTGTTGTATTAAAGTGGTAAAAATTAAAATGTTTGATGTAATATGTTATTTGAGACTTACATATAAAGATTGCATATTATTAACTGCCCATCCAGTTCTTCGCGATTCTGACCGATAAAATGTATTAACGTTAGTTTTAAGGTACTAATATCTCATTCTTTATAAAGACAAACATTTTCCATGTTTTTTATTCATCTACTTAAACCTAAAATCCTTTTTAAATCTTCTAACATACCAATCTCCCCTTTGAACTCCACATAAATCATAATTATAGTATCAATACCATGACTAGGTCAATTCTACCTTTCAAAGATTTACTGGCCAGCTTTTCTGCTCTATAGTCGAAAAAAAGACATAATTTGAGAGTGGAATTGATCGTGACCATCGAGGCGACCTTTTACAGAACTGGTCTGGGGACTGCACCCATTGCCATGTGGAAAATTACAAGCAACCAGTTATGTTTACTTTGGGCTCTTTAAGTCCCAGACAGCGGCGATGATTGCTCTATAAAGTAGTATTCAATATGTGCTTACTGCCGTTAAAGCAATAAAAAGTGAACAAAGCGGGGCATTCAAGCTTCGTCATCTAATCAGTTTTTCACCCTCCAACACTTCCTGCGCATCTAATCTTATCAATCGTTGTTTACTTCTCGAAAATGTCTTCAATAATGATTGATTTACCTGCAATTGCCTTGTTGTGCTAAAAATATCAATGAACTGCACTGCATGACTGATAATTACCTAATTATTTTAATTTATTATATTTTGAGATGAATGTATTTAATGTGTTTTCTCTTTTATTTTCAGGTATGTAAATGACGATCTGCATTCTTAGCACATTTTTGTAGTAAGTATAAATCTGTGCGTGGGATATACATATATTTATATGTGCTCCTATAGTTTGTATCTATTAGCGTCTATTAGTCAGAGCTAAATGTTTTTACAATTATAATTTATTGGGGCGGCAATATATAGCCTTTTTAATAGCCTATTTTAAGTGGTGCTCTTTAGTTAGGGATTTGGTAACAATATTCTGCTAAGTATGCTATATAAATTATAAAATGTAATTATCTGAAGAGGAAACCGAATAGTGTCCCTTTTTATAAGCTTTATTGGTATGCAGATAAGTGTTTCGCCTGTGGGATTCCTATGTCAAATTTCAATTTATTGCGTATACGCCCCGTTTAAAAAATATAGTCTTACATTTTTTAAGTAGAAAAGGTTGTGGTTAACTTAACTACTAAGATAGAGCATATTTCGTAAACGCTTAGGTTCCAAGAAAACTTCCCAATTTTTCAATGTGCGAAAGTGTTTTCTTCCACATTACACAATATTACGTATACGCCTAGTAACCAACCATGATCAGGCATTAATTCTTTTAGCACAATTTCAACTCCCCTAGCTAACTGCTCTATTTGGCCTTATCAACTGAGAAGCCTTAGATTTTATTGGGCTTCGTTTTTATGACAAGAATCAGTCTAAGTTTGTCCCTTTGTTCCCTTTTCCCCAGTTAACTTCCACGACTTGAACGACCAACACGCACCGAAATTCAAATGTTTTCTTAGGGTTCTGAGCTTTTTGTTCTGAACATATATTCGCATAGCTGATTTTTATGGTTTGTTTATTCAAGTATGTGGGTCATGCTCCACTTGTAATCAGAACAGCAGGGAATTGGATAGGATGGGACGGTCCCGCATACAAGCAATTAATGTCGGGGCGTCCTTAGAATGCCCCCTGAAAAACTACATAGCTATTCAGTTCGGAAGCACAGGAAATGCCTTCAATTCCTCCACTGACATTGATTTACCTTGTCATTGAAATTCTTGAGCAGGAAATTCTTTCATTCCTCCATGCAATATTGTACATTTTTTGTGGTATTTCGCTGCCATTGCCTTTCCAGGAAGCCTTGAGGAAGGACCTTTCAAACGGTTTCGCCTCGTTGATAATTTATAAATTGGTGTAATTATTTTGGCCAGCCGAGGAGAACTTTCGAAAAATGGGGACAGCTGAGAGGCACTTCTCTCTCGTTCTCTCTCTGGGTTTTTGGCCTATTGTGCAGGGTTCATTTCTGCACAGACACATGCAATCGCAGCCCATCTCTCTTCCACTTATTACCGATGATAACGATGAATTTATGTTTTTTCCTTGTATTTTCTATATATACAAATATATCGTGGGGCTAGCACGCTTTCTTGGCCGATTTGCGCAGGCGTGAGAAAAGTGAGGGCCCCAAAACAGGAGCAGGTGTTATTTATGCTTCACCCAAACCCCAATGTGTTCTATATTTATGTATACATCAACAGAGAAAGAGAGAGATGGAAGGAAAGATAGAAAGGGCCCCTGCAGGCCAGAGCTAATTAAACGGAAACGAATCTCAAATTGGGAGGGAAAAACCAACGGAAAATTCAGATACAAATTTTCTTTTGGCGAGAGCTCGAAATTCACTTTCTTTGCGAAAATTGCGGCTCTCACGTGGCTCTCGCTCTCTCGCCTTTTCTGGCGAAAATGAACTCGCGCTTGCTCTCTTTCTGCACGGCTCTCTCCGTCTCTCTCATCTGCATGGTTGGGCGATGAACGCGCCACAAAAAGCTAGCAACAAAAAAAATCCTACCCTCAGTCAGTCAATCTACACTTTGGCTTCTTGCTAAACCAAACATAAAAACAAGCTGGCGAAATACAATATTTTGCAGCGTTAGAAAACATTAAAAATTCTCTAATAAAATTTGATAAAAGTAATTGCAAGAATTAAGTTCGTGTTTTATCGCTCGATTTCCACTGCTGTGCAGAAAAAGCCATTTTTCTGTGTCTTGTTTTTGTGGCAAACGCGGAAGTTTTCGCTGCTGTCGTCAGTCAGTCGTATTCGGACATCATCGCCGAGCGTTTGTGTGCGTTGAGGGTGCTTGGTGTGCGTGGTGTGTGTGTGTGTGAGTGAGCCTGCCACAAATTAAAATCTACAACAATTTCAAGTTGTATGGAAAATAAAAAATAAATCAAAGCCAAACCAAATCAAAGTGTTTCAGCTGGTTATATAAAATCAGCGAGTAAACGGAATGAAAATTTGCATCTGAGCAATCAAAAAGTGAAAGAAAAGGCAGCTACCAAAAAATCTTTCATTCAAAACGCCTCGGTTGGTTTGAGTGTGTGCGTGTGTGTTGGCCTCTCTCTCTCTCGCTCTTACAACTCGCTCTCGCTCGCTCTTACTGCATAGATAATTTCTAGAATTTCGCGCCCATTTGTTATATCTCTTTTTTTCCCGTACGCGATTGAGTACCCAGAAAAGTTTACTAAAATAATTACATCCAACACCAGTGACCAAAAAAGTATCATTCATGGAAAACAAAAACAATTTAGAAATCGCTTTTAATAACGGAAATATTTTTATTAAAAGGTAATGTCACCCAATTCTAAATTCTAATTATTTGTGCTTGTGTTGTTAGTTAATTCGTTTCGGCTTATGATTTCATTGTGTTGACCAGAACAAAATAAATGGCAAATTATCCAATTGAAAATATTCTTCACATCTGATCAACATTAAACGAACATCAAACATTTATGAGCATTTCCGACTAATTGTTTAAGATTATTTGAGGGATTTCGCTGGGAATCTCTGCTTGATTTGATGGTTGGGTGAGGTCAAAGCCTTGGCTATTTGGGGGTGCACAAGTATATACAATGTTCCTTGGCAAGGCAAAACTCGGGTTGCTTACCAGGGTTATCAAATCGGCAAATAAAGTAGCAATCTATACAATAAAAAAGAATTTTTTATGTTAGAAACAGTTGGCATGCATTTGTTTGTTACGCATGACTGGTCTTTTGTGGAAGAATAAAGCAACATATGAAGTTAGTTTACAAAAATCATTGTTAAACACACACTGGAAGTTTTTTATTCATATGAACTTAAATTCATTACTGCTAAGACGTATTAAAAAAATGTATTTCAATTTTACACAATGGTATCGACTATCATACCAAATTATACCATTCTTTTTATGAAACTACCCCCCCAACTATCTAAATTTCAAAGTAGTACCGAAACCAACCGCAAAAGGATCCCTAACATGCCATACCTAGTCTCTATAGTAAATATACCTCCCAATAGAGCACAGCACTTCAAATCAATACAGGAAAATACTAGTCATTGAAATGGCAAACATTTAATCGCCTTGACTGGCGCTTTGCCTTCAATGTCACGGCGTCCTTAATGGGCCAATAAAAGTGTCCTTCTCCCCAAAGCCGAACGGACATTAATCAGAAATCAATAAACAAGGGAAACCAAATGGCAAATTCCCCTGGAAGTTAAGCGCAAAAAGTTTAATTGTGCAAACATGATTGAGGGCATTTCTACGAGAGCCAACGAAATCATTGATTTTTCTCTATCTTATGCTGTTTTTCCTTCTTGTTCTTGTGCTTTCCTTAACGAATCATTGTTGTTCTTTTGCCCACACAGAACATTTGAGGTTGTCAGCTTATTCGTGTTTGTTGTGGTGTGTTTGTTTCCCACGCATTCGTTTGGCTAAAACCATAGAAAGAACCCCACCCCCCTTTTGATTACGCAACTCTTACTTGAAAGTTGATTTTCATTCATTTCCTTGACGTTCTTCCGTGGAATTCCCTTGAGTTTGGGCCCAGTTTCGTTATCGTTCTGCAAGCCACAATGGCGTCACGTCAACGCTGCGAATACGCAATATTTTGACTGGTGACCTTAACAAAGGGAGGTGGAGGTTAAACCGAAAGAAAACGATGACACACACCCCGAAAAATATTATCAACTTCTATTTGGCGAGAGCGATCTTTCTCGCTTGAATGCAGCTTTGCCTGTAATTTGCCAATTTTGGTTATTATTAATTTAATTTGAGATCTTTTCATGCTGATAATTTGATTTAAACTGCTTAGCATCATCATCAGCTGTACACGTCACACATGTGAGTGTATAGAGAGATAGAACATCTGGCTGGTTCATTTAATCGGCGGTTGCCTATTAAGCGGATCGCATTTTGTGCATCTCGCTTTTCGATTTCGAGTAAATGAATCTTGATGAACTCAGCCGGCTTAGAGCGGTTTTAGCCGGTATTTCGCGACTTTAATGATCTAATATTGATGGTTCTTTTATGTATTTATTGATTTATGATGGAATGATAAATCAATTGAACAGAAAAGTCGTTAAAAGAATTGAACGGGGAAATTACTTTTACGGAACCTAATTGAGCACAAACTTTAATGAACCTTTGAATTAAGTTATAGGAAGTAAATTAGAAATTGGTGTTTGTTTTTGTGGAATTCGTTTCAGTATGCGCTTTTTTTTTGACTTAATCTCTTTAAATTAGCTAATTTTCTTTAAAGGTTTGAACAAACTTGACACCTTCCTGTAGTTCTTAACGATACATGCGTTTTTCATATATAGTTTCAGACGAACTGTTATTTTGTAAAAGTCGGAATTGTTAAAAACAAGCAAACTTGACAAGATTTTTGGCTGGAATAGATGAGATGCAGTTGCTGGCTTTCAGCAACTATTCAAAATAGACTTGGTCAGTGTTCTCGTCTTTATGATAACTTTAAAGAATATTTTAGCCTTAATTCTTGCATAGGTCTTTTAAGTTTAATACCTTTTTACCATAAGACCGAGAAAATTATTCCAAAACTATTATCTCCGTTGTTGCCATACAGCAATTGCTCAAACTGATCATTTGGGAAACTTGTGTACACAGAGAAAATTTTAACGTTCTCATCTGAGTTGAAAATGTTCTTAAAAATAGTACTACATTTTTAAATTGAAAATGTTTTTATTTTGCTCGAATCTAGTTTGCATAGTATATCTTAACAAATTAACTATTAGTCCAGTCAGTAGTGTATACTAATCAAAAAGTTGTTAAATAAACTCAATTTAACTTTTTTCTTCTCACCATTTCGTTCTAATATTGAGAACATTGATACCAAAATGTACTTACACGGTTTTAAGAACGAATGTTCTTAATTCAAGAACAATGTACTTGAACAATTCTCTCTGTGTAGCAATTATTTTAAAGGTTATGGTGCAGCTCGAAAAAAAAAACACCAAACAATCGAATAGTCGCAAGATTTAAAATTAAATCTTTGTATTTTCTAAGAATGGTTCGATTTCTTTGTCTAATCAGACTTTTACAGTGCAGCCTTTTCAATGTGTTACGAAGTGACACAATCAAAAAGTAACCATTACTCCATAAATACCGATAAAAACGCAGTTTCATATCAACCCATGATTTTTTTATACTCCACCCATTAAAGTAGAAATTTATAGCCCGAATGCAAAGCTATTTCGTAGATGCAAAAGCCCTCGGACTGCTGAAATGCAGCTTACGTGATGAAATCGTTTTGGAAATGTTGACGTCCTTGGCAGCATTTTGCGGCAATTGTGAGTAGCTCAGTCGCTGAGTTGCAACTGGAGATGCCATAAAGTCAAGCGAAGCTGAGGGAAAACTATAAAATTTTATCATAAAATCAAGAGGGGGAATGGGGTTCAGAACATAGCGAAGCATCCGCCACGACCCACATTTGCACCCACACAATCACTTCGAGCATTTCATGCTGTATCTGTGTATATGTATCTGAGTCTGCTGCTGATTGTGGGCTGTATCTGTGTTCGCCCGCTAGTATCTGTATCTGCATCTCCATTTGTATCTGGGCGAAGCAGTTGCAACAAAGAACCGAACTAAACTCAAATAACAGCATGTTCAGGTTTCGTATTTTTCTGTTGGCCCATTCACAGGGAGATAGCTCGAAGAGGGGGCGAAAGCAGGCCACCCACCCCTCGTTTGCCCCACATGGCGCAATTTTCAGGTCAAGGTCAGGTCTGCTGGTGTGCAACTGTATGTGTGTGCTTTTGTGGCAAAAACGATTTCGTTGTATTTTTTTCTTTTTATTTTCTCTTGTTCCCAAAGCAAGTAATGCGCTTTTGGAAAGTTGACGAGTCCTTCGCCCGATCCTTGTCCGTACTTGCTTTTTTGTGTTTTGTTTTCCATAGCTCAATGACGCGCACACATACACACACTTAAAAGGGCCCGCACACAGATACTTTGCATAATTCAATTTTACACTGCGTGTGTTGCGTTTAAATACGCATAAAGTTACTAAAAGAAGGGGAAATGGGGGCAAGATGAAGGAGATTTCGACTCCTTGCTGACATTGTTCTATGAAGTGCATAAATTTTACGCTCAAATGCTTTTTACTGTGCGCCTTGGCAGGGAACGATATTTATTTATGGCAGTACATTTTGGAAAGGAAAAATATATGTCTGTCCTCGATTTTAAAAATCTTTCTTTAACTTTGAGTGGGTATTCCTTGTTTAAGAATCAAAATTTAATTTTCAGTAAAACTAGACAATGTCAAAATAGTATAAAAATACTTCAACATTACATATACTTTTTAAATTTTTTATTTCCTCAATTGTCGTTTAAAATACTTTTTACTTAATACTAAAATTAAATGTTGGGTTCATATGCTGAAATGGTAGGTTAGGTTAGATCCCAAGTAGCTGTTAAGTTAGGAATTCTAAAGGAAAAACATTTTCTGAGCATCCAGAATTAATAAGATATGATTAGTAATTAAATGTTCAGGGAACATATGGCAGACAGTTCAAATACATTGTTTTTAGAAAATGTATTTCAAATGCATTTTTGCTTTATAAATATTTTAAAAAGGTACTCTTCGTTATTTTTTAAATTATTTCTTAACGTATTTTAATAAATTTTTAAATTAATGATCAGCCAAGTAAGAAATCACCTAATATTTTCGCCTTGTTTCCTTCCCAAGCCCATTTAATATGTGCCAAGATTCCCCAAGCCAAACCTGATATACTAGGCCTTCCATCACTGTAATCTCCCATTACCGCCGCGCATTCCATCTGATGTATCAAAGCTCACTGGCCCCCAGCACGTGCTTAGCGAAACAAAAAATCCTTGCCAAACATCCATTCAACCATTGTGTTGACTACCTCAGAAATTATGCCCCTACAATGGGACTCGAGCATTAGACTTGCAGTTCATTTTCATACAGACATTTTATTTTCTTGTTTCGCGCTGTGCTCTGTGTTGTTTTGGGTTCCATTATGAAAACGCTTTCAAGGCGAGATGGTTTTTGTGTTGTTTCATGCTGGGCGCCGTGTGTCAGTTTCAATTGAGTGGGGGATGTGAATGGGAATGTGAACGAGTTTGTTCTTTGGCAGAGCAACTCAAGGTTTTCCACCAACTCTGTAGAGGAAAATACTTGGCATGCTGGTGCCCCAAACCCGACCTCTCCTTCCGAGGGCTCAGAAGTGTGGACCCTTGACAAAAAAAAGTACTTGGACCGCCTCTCTGGTACGTGACTGGTCGACTCGGGTTGTGTGGGCACAGGGAAGTCAAAGTCAGGGTCGAGTAACGTAGTCGTTAGGGCCTCAGCACTTGACTGTATTAAAAACCTAAGCGTATGATATCGCACAAAAATATATAAATAATTCTGTCGAGTATGTTCTAACCTTCGTACTCTCGGTTCGGGTGATTAAAAATGCTAATTAATGTGTGTAGCACATCAATTTTAGTCACACTGTATTTTGGGGCCTGCTTTTTAGTAATGTTTCTCTGGGGAGCCATCTCTCGTCCCTCATTATGGCTGGAATGTCTCTGCTTTTTGCTTATCGCATCTTAAACAAGTTGTTGGACAGTTGTTGACACACAAGTGCCTCCAGCCGGAGCTGTCATACTTCTAGCCGAACTGTCAACTAGCTGTCAACAGGCGCCATTTGTTGCACCCACAAAGGCTGGGGGGAGCTGGAATAAAGTGGGAAACCGGCGACCCAGTGCCTGACTAACTTTTGCATCAGAGACATATTACATTTTTGTGCCACTTGACAGGCGGTCGGAGCAATATCTTTGGCTAAACAAAACGGTGGCCCACTCTTCCAAACTAAAAACTAAATATTGTCGTGAAAAGGGAAGATCATATATTCGACACTGCGGTTCGGCTTTTCCTTTGAAATTATCCTTAGTCACTTTAAAAATTGGGTTCTTTTTACACTGTGTGGGACGTAAATATATTTTATTAAAACACGCTTGTTCACTCTACTTTCGAATCTTTTAGTTGTGCTTACAAGTCTTTATATAAAGGGGTGCCTCAAAATTCATAACAGTTTTCAAATCACTAACTATGGTGCCTAAAAGTATGCAACAACGTATATTTGGTAAATGTATTTGGCAACGGACTAAATTAAATCATACCTTTTAATCTTATATACATTTTAACAGGTTCCTGAGATATTGGTTACATTTGTATACAATAAAAATTTTTTAAAAGGATATATAAGTGGACAAATTACACATTGCTGTAAATGTAGTGTTGGGACATAGAACTTCTAAACAATTAATAGCCAATAAATTATGACAACAAAAATCCGGTAGTCGCAATTGTTTCTGTTACTGCATCTCGCATGCTCCCTCATCCGCTTCACTTGTGTTATGTAAGCGTTGCTCATCTCCCGTTTGTACGAGTGTGTTTTTGTTGTGCGAGGCATGCAACAAAATGCCTCGTGGCATGTCAGAGCTCTGCGAATGTTAATTAAATACTTTACTCCACGCTGAAACTTCGCTCTTAATAATGAAACACGCAAAACACCCACACAATCACCACCACCAACACCACAACACTCGACAAATTGCAGCTGAAACAGAAATTAATGGAAATTGGCAAAGTTTCAAATGAAAGCAACATTAAATTTGCCAATTGCTTTTGTGATTTAAATTATGGTTTTTTGGTTTAAGTATTTTTGTATGACTATTGCAGGGTGTCAAACATTTTTATTTAGGCGGAACAAAGTTTAAGGTTATTTATAAAGGATTTTTAAATTAGAGTGTAACATTTAAAAGTGTCCTGCTCATCGTCCGATAAAAGTTGCGTAATATACCTTAATTATTAATAATTCTAAATTTAACGTTATTTAGAAGAGATTTTAAACCAAAATGTAACATATTATAATGACCAGCTCCTCGTCCGTTGAAAGTTACGAAATATAATATATAACAATATAGATATAGTCAATTAAAAAATTACTGAAACTTTTGGTTATTAAAATAATATTAATACAAATTTAGACAAATACTATAAAAAATTCGTACACAAAAATTTGGCATTTTGATAATTATTTTACAAACATTGCAGTCAAGTTTTGTTATTAAATTTTGAAGCCTTTGCAATAGTTCTTTGATATCTTTGGCTTGCCAAATTGTAGACTTTTATATTTCAAATTTTTGATCGATTTTAAGTTAAGTTCGAATTTGGCTTCACGCAAGACAATAAAAGTGCGCTAATAAAACCGCACAACCAACTTTGATCAAACAAAAACAACAAAGCTAACGCGACAGAACCACAACAACAATTGCATGAGAGTAAGTGTTGCCAGCATGGCGGCAACAGCTACAACAAAATGGCTACGTTAGCCAACAAAATGGCTGCCAATATGGCGACGACCAGCAGCAACAGCAACAACATCGCCGGCAGCGAAACCGCGCTGCAGCTACAACAACAAATGCACCACCAGCAACAGCAACAACAAAACGCAAATCTGATGCCCGCCGCAGTCATTCATCCAGAATATTTACTCAATAATGACCGCGGTTTATTTAAGGTTTATTGTTTTATCAAAGATTTCATCGGGTAAGTAAACAGAATACAGGATACAAAACACAAGCCAATTTATTACTGGAAGATACTATTTAATCAACATTAATTATTCGAATTAAATCGGTTAATTATATATTATTAAAAATCAAAGACGCTGTATTATTTAATTTGATTTTAAAAGAATATTCAAATATTCTTAATCTACACAGAGAAAATTCTGACGTTCTCATCTGAGTTGAAAATGTTCTTAAAAATATAACGACATTTTTTAAGTTGAATTTCTTTTAATTTTGCTCGAATCAAGTTGAATTGGCGGTATTTATATTGTATATCTCAACAAATAAACTATTAGTTCAGTCCGTAGAGTATACTTATCAAAAAGTTGTTAAATAAACTCAATTTAACTTTTCTCTTCTCACCATTTCGTTTTTATATTGAGAGCATTGATACCAAAATGTTCTTACACGGTTTTTGAGAACGAATGTTCTCAATTCAAGAACAATGTTTTTGGATATTTATCTCTGTGTACATAAACAAAACAAATAAAAAGGGCTATATAATTTGTTATCAAACAAAAACAGCCTTCAACCACCTCGTACACTCAGAGAAAAACAAATAACTTCGATCAAGAAATATTTGTTTGTTTATTTTACTTACATTTGTTTTATTTTTAATATAAACAAAAAGCTATTTAATGATACATTGTATAAAGATCCAATAAGTTGGAAGTAACCATTCAAAGTCGAGAACTTCTGTATTTCATATAGAAACATATGTTGCTTTCAAGTTCAATTTTGAAAGCAGTGTAAATTATGATTAACACCTGAAAAAATGTATATTAATAATTTGTTTGTTTTTCTTTATTCTCTCTTTTCTAAGAACACCCTGTATCAGAATCTTTGTTGTAGGGTTTTTAGTATACCGGCGCTTATCGTTTTTCATGACACACATACACTTTTGGAATTCCGAGTGTGTTGTGCCTTTATTTGTTCATATAATTCATATTTAATCAACTGATAATATAAGAAAACTGTTCAACCTGCCTTTGTGCTGACTGCCTGGCTCTGGGGCTGTGCTCCAATTTCTGTGCTCCTGATACACTTGCTGACATTATCACCTGCCCTGGCTCGGCAAATGATATGGCAGCGAGGCTCCGGCTATGTGATAAGAGCCAGCCACTTGATATTTTCCAACAAAGCGGCAGAACAGCAGAGTAAACTTATGTTACCACACTCAATATTGGCAGATGAAATATAGAAAACTATAGAACTGGACTGATAGAGGTCTTTACTTGGGATTTGTTATATGATAAGTATTAGACAACTGTGCAGGTTATGCAGGTTCAAGTAAAAATTTAAGAGTTTATAATGATATATCACACTGATACTAAACTTCTAAATAAGGAAGTAATAAGGAAATAAGGACTGATAGAGGTCTTTATTTGGGATTTGTTATATGATAAGTAGTAGATAATTATGCAGGTCATGTAGGCTCAAAACAAAACCCTTAGGGTATATAAAGACATTTCTCAAACTGATACTTAACTTATAAATAAGGAAGTAATAAGGAAATATGATCCTTACTTGTAATTTGTTATATTATAAGTAGTATACAATTATGCAGGTTATGTGGGTTCAAATAAAAATATTTCTTTAAGGGTACATAATGAAATTTCTCAAACTGATACTAAACTTCTAGATAAGGACAAATTAAAATTCTTTGAGAACCCCTTCGCAAGTTGGCCTTGAGAATACAATTTTTTAGGTACTTGTTCGAAACAATTTGAAACTCAAGCACTCCCAGAGGAAATGTTAGGAAACAACTGTGTCAATAAATAAATTCCGAATTTTACTTAGTACCATTTCGGCCAAGTTGAAAGAGTGATAAAGCAATATGAATGAGGAGCTAGGTGACTTGGGCTGTATGGTCAGCATTGCGTTGACCTTTTGTGCGGCTGCCTTGGCGTATTTATACGTCTATCGATATCAATTGAGAACCGGCGGACGCAACCAACTGGATTTGGCCAAGTTGTGTGCTACCGATCTGCCCGACTTACCCCCTATCAAATTGACCCTGGATCAGCTGTCGGGTTTCGATGGGACTCGAAGTGATGGGAGAATACTGGTGGCGCTCAGGGGAAAAATATACGACGTGTCCAGTGATTTCCCAGAATTCGGTTTGAATGGCACGCTGTCTCATGTAGCTGGCAGGGACTTCACTTACTATCTCGAGACAATTATGGACATGCATAACTCGGAGATCAACTATGTGGATCGGTGGGAAGCCATTCTGGAGACGAATTATTCACGTGTCGGCATCGTGATCGATGAGCTTGGCAATCCCCTTATAGAAAAGATTAGTAATGTGGGTGTTAAGGACTCAAAGATCCGAAATACTGAAATAGTCGAGCAAGATAAGGCGGTTATGGTGGATGCAGAAGAAATCGGAGTCACTGTTCCGGATACTGTTAACTCAAATGTAAAGGCGAAAAAGACACTAAATGAGGTTCTAACAGCCGAAACTTTGCCATCTGATACAATACCAGAGAAACATTTGGAGGAGCCCAATTCAGATCTCATTATCAACGCGGAGATGTCTGATTGTTAAAAATTAATATTTAGCCTTATCGGGGTTTTCTTTTTGCTTGTTAGGTGATTTTAAATTTCTTAATAAAGTTGGTTGGCTTTGAAATAAATATCCTTAGTTTTAGCATAGTTTTGCTACAATGGCTTTTTCAAAATTGTGTGTGCCCATACTTAATGCTTAGCATGCAATTTGTGCTGTTTTTATACCCCTAAATATAATATAAAATATCTACCGAATAACGCATATATATTCTTGATCAGGATTACTAGCCTAGTCAATCTAGCCATTTCTGTGTTAATGTCTGACTATCTGTCTGTCTGTTCGTTTTTAATCTTTTTAACAGTTCTCGATAACAATACAATTTTGATAAGAAAGATTTTTCAAAGTATTTTCCATCTTTTACCCATTCATCAGAAACACTTTGATATACTATTTTTTGTTCGACACGTAACACTTATTAAGTAGAAATATATGTAAACAAAATAGTGTACGTAATTTCTGTAGAACAAAATTGTCACGTCCGTTTTGTTGTTTCGTTAGCCAACATTTGTGTATTCATTAAAATTCCTAGAAGTCTATTTTGTGCCTTTGGGGGCTCAACCGAGCAGCCTCCCCAAAACCACTTCACCCCTTTCCTTTGACACTTGACGATAAGTGCCAAATTAGGCAGAGTATTTCAATTATAAGGCCGAACCCATTTAATCTTTGACTCATCCTCGATCTGCCCACCTGCCAACAGCCTGACAAAAGAATATTTCGAGTCGGGAAAAGGGCGCACGAATTGTATATGTGCAGTCAAATTTTGGCCATCAACACCCACTCGGATGGTGTCACACATCGCGGTGCTATTGCCAAAATTGGCTAACCGCGAAAATTGATGCTGTTTTTCTTCTCATTTTGCTGGTGGTCGGTGCCATTTGGCCGACAAATTACACTCGTGTGACGTCTTTTGGCAGGAAGCTAGCTCTTTAAAATTGCTGAAATTTATTTTTACAGATACCCATGCATTTAATTTGTTGCTATACCTGATTACGACAATTAATTAAACCTGCCTCTGCTTTATTTTATTTTCATCTTCATTGTTGCCGAATTGCGTCTTTTTCGAATTGACAGCGCTTTCAATCAGTTTAAAATTAATTATTTGGCTAGGCATAAGTACTTGAAATTGATTGGAATTGGATTACAGTTAATTAATTGATATTTATTTTTGCATTTTCTTTCCAGGTAAGCGTTTCCATTTCAAGTCACTCACTCGCAAACGACAGTAAGTTAAACGGGGTGGGATAATTGTAGCACAGGGATAATTAAGCAGAGGAACGTGAACCGATTAATAATTCAGAGCAGGGTTTTGAAAGAACATTTTGATAAGGGGGAGGGGGGCTTAACCAGCATTAAACAACCATGTGATATAATTTATTAAATATACATGGCTACAGCATCGCTAGAAAAGTATAGTGTAATACCAAAATCAATATCATAGAGTTAGCTAAACTCTCTCAAATGAATTGTATCTGAAATGGTTTTTAATATATATTTATGTTTACGATTCGCAGAGTCCATCTAAATATATATTCCCTTCAACCGTACTGGTTTATCAATCCAAGCATTGGGTCCATTAACTTCGTTTGATATTTTCCTGACTAATCCATTCGACAGCTCTTCACACACTCAGTCTGAAGGGTATTTGCACAACCTTATATATGGTTCCAAAGAACTGCAAAGTTTCATACTGCCCCGCAAATGGTCGAGTTGGAGTTGTGCTCGGAATATTGACTGTTAATTAAAAAAAAAGCCAGTCAAATATTGACTTTGTGCTGCTGTAAGTGCTGTAAAAACAATGTCCAAGTCAGGGCAACGTGACTGAAACACCTGGTTAACGACAGCAGAAAAATGGTTTGCTTGTAATATAACAATATATTAGTAAATTGTTAAATACGACTTAACTACCTTTTTATTTTATAAGAATAAAATGACTTAAAAATTGGCTTTTTAAATCTTGCCAAACCTTTTTGTGAAAAATAAGCGGAAGTATTTCCTGTATCCGAAACCATCTCGTATTACCCAACGTCTAATGGTCTATATATAGAAAATGACTCACAAATAGCAAACATACCGCGCTTATCGCTAGACCATATAGATTATTAGTGGGCCGATAAGAGCTGAGTTCCTTGATGAGAACGTTCAACTGACAGCTGCCCAGTCCCAATGACATTCAACCAATTGCAATTAAACGCCAATTAGACATGTATACGACTGTTAACGCCCATAGATACACCCGTGTGTATAGAGATATAGATAGGTGGCTGAGGAAAGCAGCGTTGAAATATACCAAGCATAAATTCGCCTTGGCTGCAAACTATTTTTGCCGCTTTAACGTTTGCTCAACTCTAATGAGCCAATAAATTCACATTACGTATACGCGCAGGTGGCCAGCTGCTGTAATTTGCTTAAATCAGAAAGCAAAACTGAATCGTTTGCATTTTCCTTTGCCTCGCTTTTCTTCTCTGACTTTTCTTTCACTCAGGCGCGGCCCGTTGTTGGCTATAAATTTCACGCTAACTCGACACTTGTCGCAACCTCTTTCCTCTAATTTTCCTGTTTTTCCCTGCCATTTACCCCAAGGCTTATGAAATCTAATTTCTTCCTCTGTTCATAATTTGTCATTAAATCGCTTTTCAGTCAGATGATCATATAGAACATTCGATAAGTCATGCGTCAAGGCTTTGTGTTGCGTATTTGCTTAGATTTTCCGCATTTTCATATTTATTTGGTTGGAGTTGGGTAGTCGAGTGGCTTATAATCAAAGTGCACACGCTTTTCCTGTCATTTGATAGCTATTGTTTGCTTTTAATGACGTCAGTGAATAGTTCATATAAATTCTGTTGGGGTAGTATAATTGGAGTGATGGTAAAATATTATTTTATCAATTATTAGTGTAGTGCTCTTGGTGATGGCATTAATGTGCATTTTTATTTTGAATTTAAATTTAGCAGCCTCTTTTCAGTACTTGGAGAGAGTGATCATGTAGCAGGGCGGTGTCTTTAAAGCAGACTGACTACCATAAATTCTACATCCTTTCCAAAAGCCTTTGATTAATTGATTTTGTGCTTTCGTTTGTTATCAGTATCATTTACATATTGTCTTTATATGGATTTTAATAATAAATACCTTTTAAGACCCATTTGTTGACGGCAAGACAAAGTCTTGAAAAGATAAAGTTTGTTCAAGGGCGGCGTGTCTTTATAACAACAAATAATTATTTGCAGTTAAATATCGTGCTAGAGATGGAAAATCGTTTACGAATATTTATCGTAGAATCTTTAAAAGTCATATCATTCCTAATGGATGTCTTTTTAAACGTTGAGTTACTGAACCATCTCTGCCTTAAACGAATGATTTGCATACCAACCTCCTCGTCAGCAATATGATTGATGATGATTGCCGTTCAATCAGCTTTCAGGGGTTTTACTTTTTGTTCAATCCCTACTTTTTGCCACCCACAACTGGTGCCCTCCCAATATTTCAAGCTCTTTTTCGTTCTCTATTCTTCACCGCTCCAGCCATCACTCAATGCTAATTATCAGACGGCGATTAGATAGACTACTTTTTGATAAGGAACACACGACGGTTCTTCGATGTAATCTACTCTGTTTTTTCGCTTGGCGCGTTTCGTTTTTTGGACTTCATTTTTTCTCGTTATCGTTCATCGGCGTCGGAGCTGTGCTCCAAAAAAATACAATAAAATAAAAAATAGCTTCGGCTCCGGTCGTGTGTGTAAATTTTGTTTCTCGCCTATTATTCGGCGCTGTCGTCGCCGCCGTCTTCCCAAACTAAAGAGAGGAGAAACGCAGAAAAAATGTATTTTTGAAAATAATTTTATTGCTGCCGTTGAGCGCAGCCACCACTGTCGACGTCGCCAGTCGTTTTTGGATATTGTGTAAAATTCGGTTTTTGGTTCGAATTCAGTAAACAAAATCTTGTCGCCGGCGAGAGACGCAAAACGCGAACAAAAGCTAGTTTTACCAACAAAAAGCTGCAAGCGAAGATCAACCAAAAAGTAAAGAGCGAAGAGTGTTTGTTTAAACAATTTGCTATAATTTAAGTAGCAGATCTCTATCCCGTCCGTCTGTCGCTACTTGTATCTTACGGATACGCGTCGAGTGATGACGTCCGTTGAATGTTGCTGCTGTTTTCTGTTGTCGATGTCGATCTCTGGGTACCCTGACCTTGTTACTGACTGTGAATTCTTAGTTTATTTATCTACGGTTTTTCTTTGGGCCCCTATTTACCTACAGTTGAGATACAAATCTATCTATGTACTTGCCGATCGCACGCACAATTTATCTAAATCGAATTCGTCTAAAAATAAGCGGCGAGCGAAAACAAAATGAGGGAAAACGGCAAAAACAAATGGTGGAATACATTTTGGGTGGTTCAAAAGTTTTGCCTTGCATTCGCTTTTCTTGGTGGGAGATCGCTTGATTTGTTTTCACATTCGAATGGAGCCAGAAATGGACCGGAGAAAAGCGCAAATTAATTTCACAAAATAGTGAACATTTAAGTGTCTACAGTTGGGCAAGTGCAGTAAAGCTAAAAGCAATAAAATTGATTTTTTGAGAACTCAAAGTTTAAATATATAAAATATTAAGTTCCATGAGCAACTACCCCTTTTATAATTAAACAAAAATTTTCCCTGTATTCCCGATACGAAATGTGCATTTGCTAGAACTAAAGAACTTTCGTTGCCGATATAGTATTTTCAAAATACGCAGCAAAATCACGTTTTGACATTCTGTACACAAATTCCTCGTGTATCACAGGCGGCTCTTCTGCTAAGCAAACATTAAATTTGTCTGCAATTTCAACTTTGTATCTTTCGAGTGCCCGTGTGCGGCTGCTGTGCGTATCTTAATAGATAAATTTAATTGGTTGATATTTATTTTTAGTCAAGACTTGATTAATTGCCACCCGAGAGGAGGAGTTCTCTGGGAGCTCCGTTCGGGGAATTCTCCACCAGCTCGCTGTTGCTTTGCTCCCTCATATTAGTTTTTGCTATTTGGCACGCGCAACCAGTTCCAGACAGCGCTTAACAATTTATCAGCGCGAAATACAGAAACAGAAACAACAAAATAAAAAGGCGACAGCAACAATGTATGCAAAATATATAAATAAAACAAGGAAGAACGCTATAGTCGAGTACCTCGACTATCAGATACCCGTTACTCAGCTAAAGGGACCAAAGGAAAATGGAGATATGCAAGCAGCAAATGCGCCACCTACCGGCGGTAGACAGATTTAAGCGTTGTGGGCATTTGAGTGGGCGTGGCAAAGTTTTTTTTAAATCAATCGATAGGTATTGACGAGACCAATACATTTAAGTTAAAATTTTTTATCTAGCACGAAAATTGTGGGCGCCACAGGCTTGGGCGGTTTGTGGGCGTTAGAGTGGGCGTGGCAAACTTTTTTTTAAATCAATCGATAGGTATTGACGAGACCAATACATTTCAGTTTAAATTTTTTATCTACCATGAAAATTGTGGGCGCCACAGACTTGGGCGGTTTGTGGGCGTTGGAGTGGGCGTGGCATATTCGCGTAATAAACTTGCGCTGCGCTCAAGCCTACGGAATCTAAATCTGAAAACTCGTTTCTCTATCTTTGATATTTTCCGAGATATCCGCGTTCATATTTACGATTTTTTGAAGTTTGTGGGCGGTTTGTGGGTGTTTAAGTGGGCGTGGCAAACTTTTTTTTAGGTCAGTCGGTAGGTATTGATGAGAACAATACATTTCAGTTAAAATTTTTGTTCTAGCATCAAAACTGTAGGAGCCACAGTTTTGGGCGGTTTGTGGGCGTTAGAGTGGGCGTGGCACTCTTTTGAAACAAACTTGCGCTGCGCAGGAATCTCAGGAATCTGCATGCCTAATCCTAGTATTGTAGCTCTTATAGTTTCCAAGATCTCAGCGTTCATACGGACAGACGGACAGACGGACAGACGGACAGACGGACAGACGGTCAGACGGACAGACGGACAGACGGACAGACGGACAGACGGACATGGCTAGATCGACTCGGCTAGTGATCCTGATCAAGAATATATATACTTTATGGGGTCGGAAACGCTTCCTTCTGCCTGTTACATACTTTCCGACGAATCTAGTATACCCTTTTACTCTACGAGTAACGGGTATAATTATAAATACAATTGGCCAACGTATTGGGAGCTGTTGGCCGTGTTGTTGCTTTTGTCCAAGTTGAAGTGCATGTTTCTCTCGGGTCTCTCTGCACGGCTCTCACTCTCGGCAGCGAGAAAAATAAAATTAATGCAAAATTCGAAAATTCAAAGCAATTTTTGTTTTTAGTTGTCGTTCGACCGGCACCACAATTCGTTTGCTGTTTCTCCTTTCTTCGCCTGATTGAATAATAATTAAACACTCAATATTTCTGCCTGTTTTATTTATATAACAGCTGAAACCAAAAAAAGGGTCACAAAAGCCAAACAAGTTATCCAAAGCGCTAATTTATAAGCCAAAAATAAACCAACTCAAAGTGAAAAAGTAAATATTTACGATAGCAAGCCAACAAATTGTACTAAACATCAAATTGAATAAAAACAAAATAGAAAAAAGTGAAAAACAAAAGCGAGAAAACCCACAAGTGTGAGAAAATGCTGAAGTATCCGCGAACCACTTCGTCGACCTCGTCGGGCTACTTTGATGATGATGAGGCCATGATGAATCCCTATCAAACTCCTCCAGCCTCGCCGCAATCTGTGCCCCAGTATCTGCAGCGTCACATGGTGCGAATGTTCAGCACTGAAGTTGATAAGTAAGTCGTCCTCAAACAGGCCCCAACTGAAGTCTTACATTCTTTCTAATATACTTTAAACTGATTGCAAAATGGAAAAGGAAAAAATTTGACTTACTTAGATAAGCAAAAGATCGTATCTTTCAATAATGCAATGTAAACTTTTTTTTAAATATTTAATAGTGTTAATCAAGGGAAACAAAGATATTTCTAATGATTTTAACTTTTTTTAAATTTATGTGGGCTAAATAATATAATAATTTTCCATTGACACCTGAAATCGCGAATATTCGCGAGCGCCTCGACTATATTATACCCGTTACTCAGCTAACTGGCTTATTGAACAACTTTTAAGTGAGTAGATGGGTATAAATAAACGAAACATTTTTGGCACGTTGATAGATATTGACAAATTAAGTATAGTAAAAAATGCACTGAACAAAAATCTTGGACGACCAAAACTTTTGTGTTTTGCGGGCTGAAGCAAACATTGGCTTCACATGCACTAGTAGATTCTACATTTTAAATTTAAACTCTCTAGATTCAAAAATGTAAGCGCTAAAATATAGGGAAGTGTAGAGTATAGTGTCGAACAATTCGTTTTTTGAATGTTACTTTAAAAAAATATATATTTATCAAAGGCTTAAAAGCAGAATGTTGTTGACATCTGTTGAACATAATCCTGCAAAAAATCCATGGTAAAATTTCAATGATGTTAAATACTACAGTTCTTGACGTAAACCAATATTTTATAGCTTTCACAAGTTGTAGGGTAAGGTGACGAACTGTTAAGTACACACTAAAACTGTATGCAGATGTAATATTTTTTTCATGAAGAGATGAAAATCTACAATAATGGAATACAAATTTAACTGTACACTTAAAAAAATGTCTACTTCAGTTCTGGCCTTAAATTGAACAAATTAAGTTGTTCAATTTCTAGTTCACAAAAATCAACAAAAAAGTAAATGTTTATAAAGTTATCGGCTATAGAAAAGAAACAAACAACGAAATGTCAGCAAGTTCCAACAAAAAAATTTAATCTTTATACCCAACAAAATGTTTGTCACGATATTTTATAATATGTTGGTAGCACTTTTATAAGGCGCCAAAGAACAAATCACAAAATAGCAAGAACTTTTGCTAAAGATCTTATAAATATGTACTTTTATATATTTATCCGACTTTGTTTTCCACAAATATTTGCTCTGGCACTGCTGAAACACCTATAAATTGAATAGGTTTTTAATTTTTGCTCCACATTTGTAGTCCAAATTATCTTACGAACAAATTACTGGAACTCTTTATTTTAAATACAATGTCGGCACAATAGGAGAAATCGACTAAAAATATATGGAGTTTTTGACGTGACGTTCCATATGAAATATCACGAGCTCGTCACCTTACCCTACATTCCCCTGTCCTATTACTCTATAAGTAAGGGGTAAAAATTACAATTTTAAATTTAAATTACAGGCCGTATGTGCTATTAGATTTATGCCTAGTACCTCTAGTTTTTCCAGACTTACGTCTTATAAATATGCATACGAAGCTCTAGAATGAGTTATTTATAGTAAGTGATTACAAATGGAGAAATTATATAAATCTTGCACGATAAAATCTTGTAACGTTTATTAATTCAGGAATTTACAAAAAAGTAGCAAACTAGAAGAAAATAACCCAGGTCGGCAAAAAAAAAAGCCCAAGACTGAAAGTTACAAAATCTGAAAGGATTTCACTTGAAGATTACGACCCCAAACTTTGAAATTTTCATCACGTCATAGCTTAACAAAAAGGCGTTATAGTACAAGATTTCGATTTTTTCGGCACTTCACGGCTTAATAACATTCGTATAGTATATCTGAAATGCTACTTAACCTTAAGTCTGTGTCGTGATAAAAAGTACCCAAGTTTGGGGTAGAAATCTATAGGTAAAATCTTTTCAGATTTTGTAGCGTTTAGCCTTGGTCCAAGAAAAATTTTGGATTTGGCCGACCTGTGTTATTATTATTAAAAAATTCCAAAGAAATAAAGGCAATATTTAAAGAAAACTTGTAAATAAAAGAGTTCGGTTTCAGTCCTATTTGCAACGACAAAATTAAGCAAATCTTTTTTTCGCGAATATATTTTTTTTATTGCAAAATAGTTATTTAAAGTATAAGCAATTTCTGGTTTCATAACTGCAAGCAACAACAAAAATAAACAGAAGCAAAAATGCTAGGAACGCCAATTTGGTTCTACAAAAATGCTGAAGTGGAATAATTGGACAAAAATCAATTATAAATAAAATCAACGGTGGGGAAGCGATGGCCACAAAATCGTAGAATTTTACATCCGTCCTCTGCTGTTTTTTTTAATAAAACTCGGTATGCCCTTTTCTCATTGCTTTCTTCCCCTTTCGAATCTACCCGCTGTTTTCTCTGTTCTGTGATTGTGGGTGGTTCTTGTTTATTTTAACAGCCACGAGCGCACATGTGCCATGTCTCACCCATTCCGTCGTTTGTTGCCACAGAGAAGTTCATTTGTTTGACCATTTATCGCATTCATCGCTCATTGCATTTCTAAGTGCAAAATGCGCTTTTTATAGTGTTTCGTATATAGTCGCAAATCCTTTTTTTTTTGCCGGATGTCACATCATCTTAATGGTTTAGAAGTAACGGTGTAAATAATAGGGTTATTATAATGAATTTAAGACTTACAGCTGGCTAAGAATTTAATTAAAATGTAGAAGGGATTTCTCTAGAGAAATGTTTGTAGGGAAATATTGAAGGCGGTATATAAAAAAAGCCATTTTAAAGATTTCAAGATTTAATCAATGATTAATGATACGATTTTGCAATGCATTTAATATTAAAGCTGAAGTCATAATTTTTATTTTTAGCTGTCTCAGCAATTTTATATTGCATTTCATTACAGCGATTAACTTTTGACCGATTCTGACGCAAATTTACTTTGTTGTTTCTTTGTGTTGCTGCCCTTAGAACAGAACTGTTATCTCTAAGGAGTGTCTTCGTGATAATGGATTGGGATCTATTATTGAGCACAAGGCTGTTTCATCTTCTGTTGAAATTATATTGTTATAATATATTGTGCTAATCTTTTCTGACCTTTCCTTACATCTTTTGCTAAAAACCTTATCATCTTGATCATGCCCTTCTTCTAAGACTTTTGTTTGTGGTGTTTGTCCAAGGTTCTCTTATTTTGAACAACAAAACACAACGAAGTTATCGCTATTTATACGCAAAGCGTTATTAAACCCATGTCTTACAGTGCCAACTTCTTCCCTTCCTTTTTTCATTAAACCTGGGCACATGAAATATCAATTTGTCTGTTCTGGTCTTACCTTTTTGAGTTTTCCCCTCCCATAACTCTTTTTAATTCACGCCTACAACAGAACAATGAGCAGTAATTAGACGAACTTTTCTTGGTTGTTGTTCTTTTCATCAATGAACTGCCTTGAACTCGCGTAAACACAAAAATATCAACTAAAAGCTTTCAGAAATCTTGAAAAGCCCAGACAGACGAACTAAGAACTTCAACTACAATAATAACCAGAGGAAAAGGGCTTGAGCCACGCCCCCTCCAAAGGAACTACAAAGGCAGAAATAAAGTTGTTGTGTCTTTTTTGTGTCAACGACTGAAAAGGTAAATGCACCTGAAAAGGTCGTGAGCGACCTTTGACCTTTTCGTGCCCAGCAACGCTTATAACTGTGAGATATGTATGCCGAGAAGGCGTAGAGTATGGCAGTAGAGTTTTTCAAGTGGAAAAGCGGCGTGAAAGCGGCAACACATGTTCTTTATTGTGGCCAAAGCTTTCCACATCGTTCTTCTTCGAGCTTATCACGGCGAATTGACAAACAACTTATTTATATCGCGATATCGATTGGATATATTTATAATTACGGGGCGGATAAAATGTATTGGTTTATGAGAGTCAAGTCAAATAATACTCGAAAATTATTGAGCGGGAGAAAGGAGAAAAGTCCAAGTTAATGTTCATTAATTTATTTTTGGTTTTTGTTCGATAATTTCGAAGAAAAGATCCAAAGAAATCTGTTATACACCTAAACAATACAATTTTTAGAATTATAGGTGATGTTAAGCAAAACTAAAACCACAACGAATAATTATCATCCCGGAGGCAGCTTTTAATTATAAAATTATACTACTTTAATCACCTCAACAACCGAACAAAGCAATACGCAAATAATGTATTAACCTTGACATTGTCTTAATGTCAAATCATGATAAATGAAACGAAATGCAAAACAGTATGCAACAATTAATCTTCTGCGCTGACTAAAAACGTGTGGATACCGACTTTCCTCGCCAAATCGTTTCAGGAGGTAAATGAATAATGTTCAATAAATTTTAGCTTAACTCGATGAAAATGTGAACAACAAGAGGGAAAAGCAAAAAACAAGGAATATAAACAACAAAGTGTTGGCAAAATATAAACAAAAACAGCGGGGGAGGCATAAATCTCTGGTTCCGGACGATAGGGCTGCATAGAAGGGTGCTTAAAATGTTCAATTCAAGGTGAAAGAGGCGCCACAGAGTCGGCTTTCAATAGAGCCATGTGTTTTCCTCAATTAAAGCGAAAAAACATAATAAAATTACACATGCTGGGATGGAAACAAGAACTCTGAAGGTCAGAATGGTGTTAAAATAGTTAAAACTTAAAAAAAAGTATATTAAAAGAAAACATATAATATAATAAATTTATATTCATATGTAGTTCTAACCCAATTTTTATTTCCCCTTTATATACGTTTTGGTACTACGTATACAATTTTTAGCAGGCCTCTTTCTATTTTCATCTCCCATTGTTACACCTTTAGCTTTGTTATGGATGTACATATTTTCAGTAACGCACATGCAAAATAGATTGACCGTGAAAAGTGTTTTCGCTTGGCCGCGTATTTTCCTTCAGGTGTTCGACCGCAAAAAGTTGTTTACCTGTATGTGTTTTCGCCAAAATATTTCGTGGCTGTAAGAAATTAACGAGGTAAAATTGTGTGAAAACTAATTGAAAAATTTCTTCAACTATGAATCAATTAGTAGGCTACAACTTAAATTCATGAATTAAAAAATCCATTAGTGTAGTATTTTTCGTTTCACAATTCGAATGGGTTGATTGATGGTAATAAACGTAAAAGTTGTAAAATTCAGAATATAGAATCAAACATCCAAAATGTACCTCGATGGGTGCTAGAAAATTTGGTCTGCTTTTAATCGCTATTTTATTAGTCAGACGTACAGTTGCGCCCTTCATACTTACAAGTTAGTAATCGTAATGTATCGTATGTTTATGTTTTATTGATTATAATCATACTATTGGACGAATTGGATAAGATAAGTGACAACATGCTACTTTTAAAAAACAAGGGTGTTGGCACTTATATTATTTCGGCTCATCTGTACATATGTATGTATGTCTATGACTTACTTCTACCGTTTATAACTCTTATTAAAATATCCTAAAATTATTTTGAGTATAGAGTTGGAAAAATAAAGTGCGGCAATTTTCAAATGCTTTTACATACTAACAAACCAAGAATCCATTCGTCTGTCATTGCGATTCAAAAAAAAGTAAACACAGGATTTTTTTAAATTGGTTGTACTTTATCTCAGAATCCTTGCTGTGGGGAATTTTAATTAAGTAATTTTTTTACGTATGACTTATTTTCGTTCGTCAAATTTGTTTCATTAAACTAAAGGTTCTTGCTTACCGGTTGGCTTACCGATCATTTAAGCGGCTTAAATAAAATCGTTTATTCTTAAATAATAATATTGCTCTTATTATTATTCTGGATCTATAACAGATTCGTACAAATTCCTCCTTTTTTAAATATTTAAACTCACCACTTATTATTTTGTACACCCTTGATTGGGATAATGATTTTAATGAAGTATGCAACTCAGTGAAGCTGACGCGTCCGACCCCATAAAGTATATCTATTCTTGATCAGCACCGATCTAGCCATGTCCATCTGTCCGTTTCTACGCCAACAAGTCTCTCGGTTCTAAAGCTATCGTAATGAAACCTTTCCAAAAGTCTTTATATTGCAAGTAGTATATAAGTCGGAACGAGCCTGATCAGACAAGTGTATCCAAAAGCTTCCATAGGAATAATCAAGAAAATATTTGTAAAAGAGGAAATAAAAAGAATAGCACTAAGTTTTTTTGACATTAACTTATACTCTTTGGAATTAAAAAAATAATTGTACCTTTGTTATTTTTTTTTTATCATTTTTCCTTCTAGTCCAGTATATATCATTTTCTAGATATTTTAAAATTACGATATCAGTTTAATAATTATCAGACTACTATATCATAAAGCTGTCATAGGAAGAAATTAATGTCAAAGGACACAAACCCGTTATATTTCGTTTTTGGTAAATCATATACGCTAGTAAATTAAAAATCTTAAAATTTCTGTAATTATTTTTTTCTTCTAAAAATTGGATTGTATATATGTATATTGCTCCCTGAATGGGTATAGAAACTTCGTCTTGCCGAAGTTAGCTTCCTTTCTTGTATATGAATAGATTATAACGCCGGTGGTGTCACTGGCTAATACTGAGGTTTGCATCCCAGCTGATAAGAAATAAGTATTTGTTTATAATTTCTTTTCCATGGATATTCAGCTTTAACCTTATAATAAAAACCAAAATAATTCATAATTAAAGCAAATGTTCCCCTGTTATGGAACTCAAGCAATTACAAATGCGATTACCATGAAAAGTTGAAAAGTTTATCACCCCGGTGGGTGGTGTCACGTCTGAGGAACCGGTTTGGATCTTAGGTAACAAAGACTAGTTGTTCGTAATTACTTTATAGCTTGGACTGCAAAGAGAACGGGGAATCGAAACGACTTAGAATTGATAATTCACAACCCATAATCGCGTTTGGCTGTGGCATTTTCATAGGTCGCAACTTAAGATTGATTTGATTGCACAAACACGTTTCTATTTCCATATTTTCCTCACCACTTACAAGATTAGCACGTGAAACATGAATGATAGTCTATAGGCGGTCAAGCGATAGTGCTATATAGTAAGATAAGGGGCAGGGGTATATAAGTGGTGCCGGTTATACGTGTCTTTCCTGGCGATTTGTTTACTCGGCTGCGGTTAAATTACGTTCGCCAGCGAGAGTCATAAATACTAGATAGATTTAATAACGCTAAAAAGTTTGCCACGAGCTCGTGTCTCAACGATGACGATGATGAGCGTGTATATAAGTTATATAGTATATTCCACTGCCGCCAGGCTGTCTCAGCTGCAAATCGAAAATCAATCCACTTAGGTGGAGGTGTGACCACAACAACCTTGCAACTTGATTAAGTTACCCACCTTTTCTTGAGTTCAAAGTGTCCACTTTACGGCGCACCGTCTCTGGGTTTTTCTCGCCACTTTTTGACGTCACTTTGGTTTTCTTTGCCAATCGCAAACCGATCGTATTTTGACTGTAAATATTCCCACTTTTCATCTTCGACCGGCGATGGTGGCCCCTTTTTGGCTTTTCGTTGATTTTATGACTCAATTAAAAGATAAATACGCAAAGTGCAAACATTTCAATGTTCACTGAATGCAGCCGACAAACGAACACATGACGTCAACCCAACCATCAAACAAACAAATTGTTGAAAGATTTATGAGTACTTCGAGTGTCTATATTTGGATATCCACGCAAACACGCACTTTTCGAAGATGAAAGAAAAAGAGTTTGGCTAATGGGACATTTGCATCCAGCGAGTACCATTAAGTTATATGGTGGATTAAGACGAAATTTGAAATAGTACGGTGATGTTGACAGATCCTTGGGCTTTTTATGATGGAAATTAAAACACTCCCAGTTTATTTGAAAGATAAACAAACAGGCAGAAAAACAAAATTTTCAGAAAATAATTATTTTGAACACGCAATTTACTAAACAGGTAATCCTTTAGTCTTTAAATGTCACTCGCTGGTTTGCGGTTTATTTTTCGGTATCATAATTATTTGTGTTTATGAGTAACATCTTTATTTATCTTTTTAATTTACGACTCTCGACTGCGTCAGCAGTGCGTGAGTGAAAGGCAAAAGCCCGCCAACAAGTTAACCTTAACATCTTTTCGCCGCTTTTTTATTAAATTTATAATCAAGTTGCTGCCGCAGATTTGCATACAAATTCAATTAAAACGCGTGATGGAATTCAGTAAGCGAACTTTTCCAAAGGCAGTTGTGGGAAACGAACATTAAATTAAAATGCTAAAAAGGAGATTTAAATAAAAGCCCATATAAACTTATAAATAAGTTCATTTTAACCAAACCTTCATTATCATACTAAAATGTGCCCTCTTAAAATACCAAAATTATTATATATTTATTAACGAGTGCAGCCTGACGCTCAACTCGAATTAATGTTCGATTGACATGTCAAGTGGAAATTAGAGAGGAAAACATTCAAGTGGTTAATCAGTGTTGAACTTGTTTTTGTTGTGGTGCCTTTAACACTCGCCACCCACACAGCCACAACCGCAGAGAGCTGAGGTCAAAGGTTGAACTTGACGTGAGTTCGCCTTTCGCTTTTCAGCGGTCTTTGGCTGAGGGGCAGGTTTTCGCCGGGTCAGAGGTGCAGGCGCCACCTAATGACTTGCAGCCTGGCATTAAATTGCCATTGCCTGGAAAACTCTGAAAATGAAAGTAACAAAAAGCGTTAAGTCGAGCTCACGATTTTGAATTCACAAAGTTCATTGGGCGAGGTCTTCAAATACCCTTTTATGAGTATTTGTGAGAATATTACAAGGTTTTTGATATTTGTACAAACATTTTACCTGTTAAAAAGTATTTGAATATTCTTGGAACAGTTGGAACTATTGTAAAATTTCGAAATTACAGCTGAGAATTTGTTATGTTCCCAATTTAAAGTGTTTTCTATCTAATAAATATAAATCTTAAGGAAAAGAGATAAAACAAGGGAGAACGCTATAGTCGAGTACCTCGACTATCAGATACCCGTTACTCAGCTTAAGGGACCAACGGGAAATGAAGATATGTAAGCAGCAAAGCGAGATTTAAGTGCGCCACCTACCGGCGGAAGACAGATTTAAGCATTGTGGACGTTAGGGTAGGCGTGGCAAATTTTTTTTTGGATCAATCGATAGGTATTGACGAGACCAATAAATTTCAGTTAAAATGTTGTATCTAGCATGAAAATTGTGGGCGCCACAGGTTTGGGCGGTTTGTGGGCGTTATAGTGGGCGTGGCATATTCGCGTGACAAAATTGCGCTGCGTACAAAGCTACGGAATCTAAATCTGAGATCCCGATTCTCTATCTTTGATAGTTTCCGAGATATCCACGTTCATACTTACGATTTTTTGAAGTTTGTGGGCGGTTTGTGGGCGTTAAAGTGGGCGTGGCAAACTTTTTTTTGGGTCAATCGATAGGTATTGATGAGAACAATACATTTCAGCTAAAAATTTTATTCTAGCATCAAAACTGTAGGAGCCACAGTTTTGGGCGGTTTGTGGGCGTTAGAGTGGGCGTGGCACTCTACTGAAACAAACTTGCGCTGCGCAGGAATCTCAGGAATCTGCATGCCTAATCCCAGTATTGTAACTCTTATAGTTTCCGAGATCTCAGCGTTCATACGGACAGACGGACAGACGGACAGACGGACAGACGGACAGACGGACAGACGGACAGACGGACATGGCTAGATCGACTCGGCTAGTGATCCTGATCAAGAATATATATACTTTATGGGGTCGGAAACGCTTCCTTCTGCCTGTTACATACTTTCCGACGAATCTAGTATACCCTTTTACTCTACGAGTAACGGGTATAAAGATAAAGATAAAATAAAGTTATGAAAGATACATATGATCTTAAACTACAAATTATTTCTAGTTGCAAGAAACCTTAACCAAATCTTTTTTGTTAAAGGTCATATTGCTATTTGTAATTAAATATTTTTGTTTATTTACTTACTTTAACAAATTGTATAACCAATAAAAATAGACCCTATAGATAGGGTATACAAAGATGCGGCCTAGACGGCGGCGCCCCGAGCAAGCGATTTAATGTTGTTATATGTCTCTTGGGTTGTTCGTTCGGTGTTCGTTGCTCGTTGTTGGTTGTCTTGGGTTTCATAACAACAACAAGACAATGCCTGGAAATATCCATCTATCTTATTGTGGGTTTGTCTTTCCGTCGGCCCCAGTGTTCACAGTTATTAGACACTGTTTTATGTTACACAATTGTTGTTTTTGCTGACCAAACCAAATCCGGCTGGCAACATGTTGCCAACTGGCAGATCTCTTGGGCCTTTCGATAATGGTGGGGCCTTTGCTAATTGTCGGGGCGTGGCCCGATCCCCAGCACAGCGATGTTGTTTTGTTCGAAAACCAACAGTCGTCCAGCTGTTTACCACCCAATAAAATCACACTCCGAAATAACACTCATTAACAGGGAGGTTCCAGTATTTTATCGGCTTGGCTGGGTTACATTTGCAATCCTCTTTTTTATGTTTCTTATTTTTTTCGGCGGGGCTTGGCACACGTTTGCCTTTGTCAGCGCTATGAATACCAAATATTGCCTTTGCTGACATTTATTTGCACTTATTTTTCGTAGCTGGCGAATAATAATTTGCACAAACAATTTGCATGTTTTTGAGATTTTTATTTTGTTGTGGTTTTCATGGAGGCGGAACGAGCTTGTTAAACGCAGTTAATGAGGTTACGGAAGTCAAGGTAAAGGGGATCGTACCAATTCAGGTCAGCAAACGAAAAGAATGGAAAAATCTTAAAAGAACGATAGGTTTGGGGTTCCTTTAAGGTTTTTTGTTATTTAAAAATGTTTAAAAATGTAAAATATTCCTCTGCGCAGTTGTTACGCACATTTCTTTCTCTTTTCTGCCTCATTTTCATTGCGTGACCAACAAAACTTTTCTCCAACAATTTCAATGCGATTTCGAAATGGTTTAGTTACGGGGTGTTGCAAAAGTCGTAAAATAAGAAAAGGCGAGAAAATGTAGTGAAATAGCGGAAGAGTAAAGTATCTAAATGCGTGACCAGGTGGAAATAGCCTCGCTTAGATGTCCAAGCTGAAAATAAAATTAAGTTTAATTGTACATTACGCAATTTATTAATGATATTTCTCTTTTCTTTTGCAGGTGAGTCTGATTGAAAAAATGTATTAGTTTGTATCCCATGTCGGAGACGGTAAGCTTTTAAGAAAATATAACGCCAAAGTTTCGGAAAAATGTGGTAAAGTAATGGTAGCATCAGGTTTGATCTGGTTGTGCATAATAAACACGTTAGCAGAATTTAATGTCATTTATTATACATAGCCTGCCATAGATGAAAAATCCATATCCCAAGTTTTTATTATCACATTTATTGGTTGTCCACGTTAGGACAGTTTTAATTTAAAAATTCCACGATATTCCTTTACATTTTTAAATTGTTTTTTTTTAATGTTATAGATATCTTTCTTAAAAAACATTTTAATAACTATGAATTTAAGATGCTTCTATAATAAGGCAAACTGATTAATGAAAAGTCTACTTCCAGACTTCTGGAAAATATATACACATAAGTACTTGGAAAGTTTATCCAAAGTAACACCCCGCAAACAACCCGTCAGCGAAAATAAAATCAGCTGACTCGAAAATAAGCAGCCACACAGTATCTTTGATATTTCACAAAGCAACAGCGTGAGAAAATGGTCGAATGTGCATGGAAAACTCTTTTTCATCGTGGGTGGTGGGTTTGGTGGATAGGTGGGTTGCTGGTTCGTGGCCAGCGAATCTACAGTTAGCACACGGGTTATTGAGCCTTCAACGTGGCAACTTGTCATAGTCAAGTGGCATGGAGAGTCTCTTGCTGTCTCTTTCCGACGCTGATGCTGCTGCTGCATCGCTTCACTGGATTTCAAAAGTTCTTTTGCCGTTACAACACGCTCTCTCTCTCTCTTTGGGGCCCGCTCTCTGCTGACAAAACCGCTGTTGTATGGTTTCTCTCCCGCGGATATGGCTCTCTGTATCTGGAATTCAGCTAAAAAGCTTTCAAAAAAGCAGCCATGTTGCTTTTTTAGCGTCCATGTGTGTGTGTGTGGGAGTTGAACATCGCGCTCTCTCCTCTCATAAATTAACTGATTGGAAAGATTCGTTTGTCTGCTTTTTTCGGCTTCCTCGACGTTTTTCTGTGTTTATATTATTTGTTTGTTTATTTTTCATGCATTTTTTTGTTTGTCTTTAACACGAGCCCAGCGAAAACGTGGAGCGGCCATGGGAATATCGCTCCGAATCGCTCTCGAAAAAGGGTTCCGTAACAAAGATCGCGCACCAGACATACAGTGAAGCCTTTACATAAGGGGTTTTTGTCATTCTAACCATCTACGAGAAACTTAGATGTCAAAAGCTGTAATTTAGTGATAGCTATATATAAATTAACCTAAATTTAATATAACAAATTGTTTAGCAAACATATTTGGATCTTATTTCCGGTCTAGAATAATGTGTCAGCAAGAATGTTATTAATTTAATCTCATGTTAATCCATGCTATTTTCTTTTTAATTAATATATGTAAACATTTTTTTGTATACTTATATTTTGGTTTGGGAAATTTAGCAGCAATGGTGTTTTTTTGCAAGTTCCACTTTAGCTTCCAAGCTTTGCTTTGTTGTGCTCTCCTGCATTTTTGCAAAAACAACAGCTCGGTCGGAACTGCCTCTCTCTCGCTCTCCCACCAACTTCGAAACTTCAAAAGCCACCACCGAAAAGCTGTTGTAACAACTGTTGTTGTTGCTGCTGCTGCACGTTCAGCTCTCTTGTTGGCTCTCTCTCCGTCGGCAGAGGCAGGGCAGCGACTGCGACGCGCAGCAGCGACGTCAACATTTTCAGTTATGCTTCCATTTCCATTCAAACACGAATCGCCTAGAAGTTAAAACTTCGAATCGCTTTTGTCGCTTGGGCTTTTATTTTATTCCGTTGCTCAATTGTTGTTATTTGTGTGAAAAATAATTATTTTTAGCTGTGCGCTTGTGTTGCAATCTGTGTTCAAGAGAGAGAGGGAATTTGAACTAGAAAAAGAACAAAAACTGGAGAAATTGTTTGCGACGGCAGCCTAAACAATTGGCAAAAAGTTCGCCAGACATTTAATATACAAATCTTGAGGGAAAAAACGGCGAAAATCGTCTCGCGCGCATTTTTAACAATTTCCATCAGTGAGAGAGAGTCCAAGAGAAAGCAGAGAGCGAGAGAGACGGAGTTGCTGAATAAAAAGCGTATTCAGCAAAAGAGAGAGCCAGGGATTCTCTCAAATTTTATCTATCTCTCCCGAGCACACAAATAAAAGAGCTCCCCAGTTCGTTGTTTTTGTTTGTTTGGTGTGTTAAAACATAAAAAGGCCTAAAAGCGAACACCTTAAATACATGTGTAACTGCAAGTGAAACTCATTAAAAGGGAAGCTGGTAAAAAGAGCACCCAATTAACTGTTTGGACACATACACTGAAATCAATTATTGCGGCAGCTCCTCCCAACAGTGTGTGTGTGTATCTAATAAGAAAAAGCAGCTGCGACCTCCCCAAACAAATTTGTCAAATTAAACTAAATGGTCTGAGAAAAAAACAAAAATTACATTTTATACATATCATTGCTGAGCAT
Source organism: Drosophila subpulchrella (assembly GCF_014743375.2). Classification (NCBI taxonomy): domain Eukaryota; kingdom Metazoa; phylum Arthropoda; class Insecta; order Diptera; family Drosophilidae; genus Drosophila; species Drosophila subpulchrella. Next base: position 2,525,263 of record NC_050610.1, read on the forward strand.
TTAGAACATAAAGTTCTTCCAACTTTAAAAGATACACAGTAAACAAATCGCAGTGAACTATCGTAAGATCGATAATGAAAACTGAAACCGGCGGCAATAATAACAATAATACCGGCAGCAAAATGGATTTCGATATGTATCCAAGTATTTCGGGCAAGCAACAGGATCCCGTTCGCGAAGTAGTTATGAAATATATCGATTACTTTCTGCCAGAGTGAGTATGCTATGCGACAGGAACTGAACACCTCATCCAAACATTTTGAGACAACAAAAGAAGGATGTTAGAATGCGTCCAACTGTAAAATGATTCCCCTAAATAGACTTGTTCTATATTTATAGTACATACTATCAAAAAATTAATAGTTTTAAAGGATTATTTTAAAAAATAGAAAATATTTTAAATATTATTTACATTTTAAAGATAAGTTGGTACAAAAAGTTTGCAAGCCTTTCTTCTTTAAAGATATATTTATCAATTATCAATTAAAAACAATTGAGTGGAAGATCCTTTGGGAAACTACATTTTTACTTTTATAATAACTCTATTACGATAAATTACGATGAAAAAATATATAAATAGCCTGTGGGAAAACAAACATTGTTTAGATAAGGTATGGGGTTATTGTCCAAGCTGATAACAAACTGATGAAGAGGTCATCCCAAGATAAAAGCCGCATATTTGGCTAAGGATTTCAGTGGGGAAAACAGTAGCTCTTTATACATTTGTTGACAAACGGCATTATCGTTTGAGATAAAATTGTTTTCAGACTGGTTATAGCTGGGTTTTTTAAGTAAGCTTCTAGGGAAAACATTTTATGAATCTGTTTATATGGTTCTGGCTATTTTTGTTTAGCTGCTAGGTACAGCCGTTAAGCAGAGGAATTTTACAGTTTACAGTTTAAGATTGTTTAGATGTAATTAAAATGGTGTGTTACGAGCTAGAATTTATTTTGGGCGTGATATTTTAAAAGATTATACATACTTTCCTCATTTAGAAATGTATTTTAAGAGGGTTAAAAGGGAGTTAAAAATAATGTTATTTATCTTAACTTTATTTCTTTATTCAACTTTGGGGCAATGACTTATTTTATACTCGTTGTTTTCAGTTGAGTCGTTTAAAAGACATCCATTTTTTTGGCGCATTACTTATAACACATCTTCTTATCCAATCAAAAAATGGTTATGTGTCCATCTGATGACTGATAAACCAAGCGATGACTAATTTTAGATGTCCCCAATATCTGTTTAAAGTAAACTGTCAAAATGGAAGCAGCTAATTTAAGCAAATTTGTGTGAACTACTAGAAAAAAAAAAATATGAAAACAACTTCAGACAACTAAGCAAACGACAATTGAGCAGGTGGCTATAAATAGCTGGCAAAAATATAGGTACTTCCGACCCATGGTTGATGTGATTCGCCGCTTAGGAAACCAATTAGCGAACCCAGACATCATGATGATCCATAATGGGTCCTATATTATATCCCGTGCATGGCAACGCAGCTGAGCTATTGCTCTTCGATCAGATCTGAGTAAGACACATCCGATGGCAAATTCACTTCAAGGTGCTAAGTTGTGGATGGCGAGAGTTGATTTTATAAGCATATATAAATATTTATCGGTTGGATAAGTAGACGGGCGCTCTAATTATATTGGTAAATTAAGTTGTGTAAGCGATTATAAACGGTTGAGCTGGTAGGGAAAATGTATATTTCTAATATTTTGTGCTGGTATACAACGATTACATTATAATTTTAATTTGACATTTAAGACACAAATCCCCCGAATGATTTGCTTGGCAAATCTCGTGAGATATATACTTTAAACCGTACCGAATAATCGAATTATATGTAAAAGACTGGTTAGTTCGCCCGCTTCCTGTCTATGGGGCCTTACATCACCGGGAAAACGGGCCAACGCATCGTTAGTTGGATAAAATACTATTTTTTGCTCTGACCTCATTTTGTTTTTGTCCGTTACGTCCAGTTAGGCAACTTGTTGCAAGTTGTGTTGGCATGGGCGGGGAAAATCCAGGAAAGGGGGCGCCGAGGAGCAGGCTGCCACGCGCCTCTTGCTGTGAAGCCTGCCAAGTTGGCGACATTTCTTCGGTGGTTTCGTTGGCACTTTAAGGCTTCCTACAATAAGGCGGTAGCAATGAACCGGTCTTGGTATTGGACTTCAGTTTACTTTTTTCAACTCTCTTTTCAACAGTTTTTAAACCGCCATCTTACGTCTTTTGAACCCTTTTTGCCGTTTCTATATATAGACATTTATTTAATTTCCATTTTATTTGGGTCAGGGGCAAGTGATTCCTTTTTATGTTTCTCTCATTATTAAGACTGAATATATATGATTTTATATTTTAAGTTGTTGCTATTGTGTTTTCTTTACTTTGTAAAAGAGCTTTCTTTGTTATTTGTGAGAGCTGCGGTAGGAACATATTTATTTTTAAGCTATCAACAAATATATATTTAAATGATTATTGAAATAATGTAAACTTTGTAGCCTGATTGCTTCCTTCACGCCCTAAACTTCGCCTTAAATTCATTTCCCTCTTTCCGATCGTTTATTGTTCCTATTTTGCTGAACAGTTTTTACGATGTGTTTTGTTTTCGTTCGCCAACTTCCTGGAGTCGTAAACTCGGTGTCATCGTTCCCGGCTCTTGAGACCCTCAAATGCAAATAAACACTTCGCAAAACGCCATGCCAGAGTGACGGGAAATCATTCGACGGATTCAGAACCGCGAAGATGGCATGAATAAGTATGCCAAGTTCTCTTTTCGCTTACATCAGCCATCAGCAGTGCCTGCCTGACAACCATTTCGGTATCTGTTTTTCCTATGCATTCTTCGATTTTGCGGAGTCAGCGGAGGGCATTTGCTGTGCGAGCGATTTGTATTTTTAGGGGGAATCGCAGAATCGGCATCCGCAAGTTTAAAATTTCGGAAATGCGCGAAACAGTTTATGTCGTGTGAATCCCACAAAAAGTTGTCGTTGGCTCTCGATATTTTGAATCAAAATAGACCGGGAGAAAATGCCAAAGAGCAGCGACACTCATCAAGGGATTAGTCTGGCACTCGGCCAGAGTTTCATTCACAGATAATGCGCTTATTCGGATTGATTCGATAGGATTCGAAACGGCTCATTGGCGGCATGTAATTCGACTTTTTCAATTGCCAGTCGAAACATGAGTCCAAGAGCTAAAGTGGAACGCCTGTGAAGTAAATGATAAGCACACATTTTTCAACGAGTTCCAGAATACCATCTCTACTGACTAAGTTAAAAAACTAATGATGTTAAGTGGTTCAGCATTTAATGTTAATTTCCTAAATCATAAAATTTAGTAGTTTGCTGTTAAGATACTGCCAAAAATGGAAAAGTATAAGTAAATACTTAAATTTAAAGTTTATATTTCATATTTAACGAATTAAAAACTGTAATACTTAATGCAAAACATTGCATACTTTAATTTAAAAGTGTTTGAGTAAAGTTTGTACATTTTATATTCGATGCTCGTAATATTTAATTTAACCATTTTATATGATTAAGAAACAGAAATAATGGTATTTTTTTTAAATAACCAATGAAATAATAAAAAGTGCAGTAGATAAAAAATAATTGGGAAAATATTTAAAATTAATATGAAATCGTTTGATTGTTTTAAAATTAATTTTCCTTACGAAAATATATTTATTAACCTCCTACCTGGTTACTCTAAACATAACTATACATTTTGGATAGACATTTTAGTAAACAAAATCTTCACCCGTTCTTACGTTCTTACGTAGTTACTTAAAATAACTTATTTTCTTCTACTTTGTTTTTGTTTTCAATATTTTTTAATGACGTATTTTGGCAATATACAACTTTTGCTCACGAGACCTTATAAATAGTCCCAAACTAAAACTCAACATAAACCACACTCAGACTGCCGAATAAATAAATAATCTTTAAATTAGCACAAAAAGCAGAAGTGAAAAAGTAAATAAATAAATGACATCACTGATATTTTTACGAGCGTTCGATGGCGGCGTTTGAACCTTAATAAACTTTGCACTTTTCTCCCTCCGCTTATTTCTTCCTCTTCGTGTTTTGGGTGCTTTTGAATAATTAAATATATAAATTGTGTGGCTTTAATTTGTTGTTCGTCGCGTGATTTTGTGCCTTCTTTTCCCACTAGGTCTAATATTTATTTTTTTGTGTCTGTACCTGTTTTTATACCCGTTACTCGTAGAGTAAAAGGGTATACTAGATTCGTCGGAAAGTATGTAACAGGCAGAAGGAAGCGTTTCCGACCCCATAAAGTATATATATTCTTGATCAGGATCACTAGCCGAGTCGATCTAGCCATGTCCGTCTGTCCGTCTGTCCGTCTGTCCGTCTGTCTGTCCGTCCGGATGAACGCTGAGATCTCGGAAACTATAAGAGCTAGGGTATTGAGATTAGGCGTGCAGATTCCTGAGCTTCTTACGCAGCGCAAGTTTGTTTCAGCAGAGTGCCACGCCCACTCTAACGCCCACAAACCGCCCAAAACTGTGGCTCCTACAGTTTTCATGCTAGAATAAAAATTTTAACTGAAATGTCTTGTTCTCATCAATACCTATCGATTGACCCAAAAAAAAGTTTGCCACGCCCACTTGAACGCCCACAAACCGCCCACAAACTTCAAAAAATCGTAAATATGAACGCGGATATCTTGGAAAATATCAAAGATTGAGAAATGGGATTTCAGATTTAGATTCCTTAGGCTTAAGCGCAGCGCAATTTTGTCACGCGAATATGCCACGCCCACTAGAACGCCTACAAACCGCCCAAACCTGTGGCGCCCACAATTTTCACGCTACATCAAAAATTTTAACTGAAATTTATTGGTCTTGTCAATACCTATCGATTAATCTAAAAAAAACTTTGGCACGCCCACTCTAACGCCCACAACGCTTAAATCTGTCTACCGCCGGTAGGTGGCGCATTTCAATCTCGCTTTGCTGCTTGCATATCTCCATTTTCCTTTGGTCCCTTTAGCTGAGTAACGGGTATCTGATAGTCGAGGTACTCGACTATAGCGTTCTTCCTTGTTTTCTTTATTTTTGTTTGTCTGCTTGGGCCATGTCTAATATTATTTTTCTGACAACATGCTGATAACGCCTGGAGAGATTATAACGAAGCAAAACAACAATCGCGTTTCTAATGATGATTATGCTGCCACCAGCTGTGCGTGAATGCCATAGTTTTTAGAGAGTAGTTCAAACTATCAAATTAGTATCAGAAAAATATGAGTTATGTAGTAGTTATGTATTCACTTTTAATCATTTGTATTTGTTTATTTCAATAAACCTATTTGAATGTTATAAAATTAATACTTTCGCTAATTTAATTAAATTACCTTGAGGCCCAATTTAATTTTAATTTAAAGTAATACACTTCGGTAATAAGCACGGTGTTGTTGTCTCGATTTCAGTTAAATGAGTACTAAAAACTCCCCAACAACCAAATCCTATTTATAATTTATACTCCCATTCACCTCAAAATAATTAAGTGTGTTATTTGTTTAAATTGCTCTCCATTTTATTATCGAATGAATTAAAATTAATGGCCATGCGAAAAACGAAGCGAATTTTCGCCCAAAAACTCCGCGTGGCCAGCAAAAACAACTACAGCAATAAAGACGCCATTGACCGGTGTCCGAAATGACATTGGCGAATAAATGTGGTTTTATTTTATTTTTCTGGCTTTTGTTTGTGCCCATAGCCCAAAGAAAGAGAACAAAAGTCACGGCATGGATTGAGTCATTGCACTCGTCCGACGTCTGGATGCAAAGGCGAGACTTTTACTTTTTCCCGCCTTGTTTTTCCCAGGCAAGGCGAGATGATATAGAAAGTCGTAAACTAAGTTCCCTTGACTCCCCCGCCTCCTCCGGCAGGTTAAGAAACTTTCCGCCACTCGTCCTTGTCGGCTGACTCAGGGGGTAAATCACAAGTTTCCCCTTCTGTTTTCGAAAACGAAACTCTCGTAATTCTGTTCTCGTTCTTTATTACCTCGCCCAAGCCGACTTCCACTGACTTTAATTATTTTGCACGCCGCAAATCCATTGCCTACATACGAAATGATTATCTTCCATTTCATTTAAATGAAAGGCATTTCGGCAAAAGCATCAACAGAGCGATGTGTTAATCATTAAAGTGCATTGTTTATTATTGTGGTATTTTTGTCTTATTTTGTTGATATATACTGAAACCAAAAAATATTATCTGCTGAAAAATGGAGAAGAATAATATAAACAGGAAAGTTGAATATGTTATCACATACAAGATTCAAATTTGCTCATTATAATTGTAATGGCATGCCTATATAAAAAATGAAAAATGATACTGCTAATTTGAATGTTTTGCTACAGCTGATCTGGGTTTAATATTTTTTTTTTGGTTTTTTTTACGCATACAATTAATTAATTTTTTCTTGTTGTGCCTTATGTCTTAATAATATTACTGAAAGGCATTTACTGTAGATGACTTGTGCAACCCCTATGTGGACAACCTTAAATAAATTGCTTTCAAATGACTCATGACTCCATTATATCACATAAGTGTAACTAACCTAAAGCCATATAATTTTATGACACACCACTCCATATTATCATGCCATTTCTATAATTAGAAATTATTGCGTATGTCAATTATTTTTGAAGCACAAATCGAATCCATTTCGTTTGATAAAATGAAAAACAGATAGAACAGAAAAAGATATGAACAAAAATGACATGACCCTAAAGAAATAGCGCTGACAGTTGCTGAATTTTCAATCAAATGGATCGTTGGAATATGGATTCTAAAAAATTTGTTGAAAAGCGTTTTAAATTTTCCTTTTGAAATTTATCAAATAGGGCTTACCACCTAAAAAATAATTTGAATTACCCCTTAAGGTGAGGTCTAAAAAATGCAAGAAAATTAGTTCTAAAGAATGTAATCCGAAAACCAATTTTTATCAACGCTATATTTACTGTTCAAGAATTTATTAAAATGGCTTTTGGACTGTAAAATTGGCTGTGCTTTTCTAGTTTTTCCTCAGAGTTTCATAATTGTTTGACAATCGATCGACCGAGCAATGTAATAATTTGCACTTTTGCTTGCAGTCAACAATTAAAGAAATATGTCAAACTGTTGTTGATTGATAAAATCGTGGGGTACGGGGAAAACCCGTTGCATAAATATAATTATATCGGATTTAAATTCAATCAAAAAGTCTGAACACTTTTCATACCATTCATCTTTCACTTTGGTCTTATGACAATTTAATTGCTTATTTGGCATTGCAATTAGATGGGGAGATTTGCGTTTTATTCGGAGTTCGTTTTTTTTTTTTGCGAAGTCGAGGAAGTTTAATTGTCAGATTGACCTCAATTTGCGGCTGTCATCAGCAAGGTCGGATCGCCAAAAATAACTTCCATTCGAAGGTCTTCAGCAAAAGTTTTTAGGCATTCAAAAAGGCAACTAAAAAATAGGTATTTGATTCGTTTTTAATTGAGAGGTTTGATGAGACTGCTTGGATAATGATGAAGGGGCTATTAAATTGTTGAGGAGGCTAAGCTATTATTTGCAAATTTTTAAATATATAATGTGATACCCTATTAATACTTTACATTTTGTAAATTATAATACCCTAACTATTTACATCTTTATTTCAGTGCATCTGGAACAAGTGCAGTTGCGATTGATAACAAAATCGAACAGGCAATGGTAAGTTCAAATTGAATTATATTTCTAATTGTTTTATCTCAAATATTTATAAGTACGGCCGTCAACTCATAAATTATACACAAAGACAGAAAAAAGTGCGAGTGCCAAATTGATAAGAATTCGAAAAAAACATGAAATCGTTAATCTTTATACTGGGCGACAATTGCTACAAAAGTTCTTATCAGGCCAAAAAGGAATAATCAAGGAATACGTCATGGGCTGAGCCTAAAGTGTTTTTGAACTTTTGACCGTGAAAACAGTCGTTGTTTTTAAGGCAAATGGTGCGTACTCTGGTGGATGGTCCATTCTTGATCTCGATTAGGCAAGGTCTCAAGTCTCGGCAACCCATAAATAGCTAGAAGTATGAAAAGCCCATCGAAATGATTTTCGAGTGGGGCACCATGCTCACAAAAAATGATACAATTCAATCAAGTGGCCCTCCTTCATCATTCTCGGCTATGGACGAGCATGAAGTAAAAATTTAGTTCAATTGAATTGAATTTGCTTTGTACATACTGAGTTGGCATGCATTTCAATGGAGGAATCTATATTTAGGCACAATTAAAAGACAGTACACAAGACTCTCAAAACAATGAACAATCCCAAGAGATGACAATTGGTTTCGAGTCTTTTTCAATGAACTGAAATGAACTGTGGCGAGAGTTATGAATGGAAAACCATTGATATTCATGGTTTACGGCTCTACACAAAGAACAATCGAATTGGTCTTAAGTTCTGAAATCTAATCGAGCTTGTAATCGATTTTGCAATCAGTCAAAATAAAAGTTTCAATCATTTTAACCAGTGGCTTGTTGCTTACAGACAGAGTTGTTGTCAACCCTAATTAAATTTGATTTGTAGATTTGCTATCAGAAATCGATTAAGCATTAGAACTTTCAAGTCCTTTAATATGGTATACATCTTTGGGAAACGCCAGAAGCCATATTTATAAACAATATGGATTTATGTGAAAACCATAATTCTAAGAATTCAATGTTTTTCCGCTTACTTAGATTAAACTCAATTTATTTATCTCTTTCAATAAATCTTCACGATGGCGTATTTTTATTATACCAAGTAACGGAGCTAATAGAAAATTCCAAGCGGAACTTGATGACACATTTTGCGTTGTGGCAACTGGCTGCTGCATGTGGTTCGATTTTGCCTCATTTAAAGTCAATCAACTTTTCCTTTTCCACGAAATCCAATTGAGAGACAGTGTCTGCGCCTCTGTTGCAGTTGCAACTTGCCACCCATAATGGTCATTTGGGTCAATTGAATTGCTCTCCCCACTTTCTATGGGCCGACGCATTTCATTTCGATTCTCTTCTTTTTCATTTTCTTTTTTAAATTCCTTTCTATCCATCTAGAAACGTTTTCCCTCTTTTTTCACTTTGTGAAAGTATTTTCCCCAAGCGTATACCATTTTCCCTGCACTTTGTGCAACACGCTCTTAACTCTTGTTTGCGGCTGAATTTATGCGTTTAATTCTGTTGTTGCTTTTGACCTTGGCGAGGAAAGAAATAAAATAAAATACAATTGTATACGAGACTTTGGGGCTGATATTTTTATGAGCTCCCTTCCCGGCGACGCTTATCAGGCTTTTGTCTTGTTTACAAAATGGCAGACTGTTTTTTCTGCTTATCTCACCACCGCCAGCAAATGCCACACTTCAAATATGCCATAAATTGTTTGCCAATTCAAGAGCAAATAAGGCCAGAAATGTGAAAGAATAAAAGAATACAGCGATATTGTGTTTGCTTTGAGATAATTATTGAAATTACTCAACTCAATCATCGAAATGAAATTGGCTTTGGGGCAGCTTTGTATATTTATGTGACACATTGCTAGACAATTCTCCGCCTTTGTTATCTTTTTTACTTTTGGAAGTCTGAATATGTCTTTTGTTATTAAGAACAAGTTTATTTTTACTCACATGATAGTCTATTACATTTCTCACCAGGTGTAGCCTCAATTTGATTCGGGAAAGTTCTCTAACCCCCAGCAGATGTCGCATACCATTCATATTTTAGGACACTTCCCATTTCTTGATCTGCTTTATTTCATATACACATTATGCATAGTATATAAACTCATTCCGTTCGGTTCAGTTGTCACGTAGTGGACATGAGCACACAGATTGCGGATTACGGACTGCGGATCTTACGGATTCTGGCATATTCCTTGGCTGACTCAGAAACAAGAGATGATTTTTTTAGTCATTTTTTGCCTACGCCCAACAAAGGCGCGTCAAATAAAATGTAATTTATTTGCAGAAGTCTCTTTGCGACAGTCTTCCTGTTTTACAAATGCAAAGTACATAAAAAATAAAACTGAGACGGAAGCGTTTTGCTTCCTTAAACAATCGTTTTTATTGTTGATTCTCCTTTTATCACTTATCAATCAAGGCAAGTGACGTCACGGATTTACGTTCTTTTGCGCATTTCTTGGTTTTTTTTTGCCGCCGTATATGGAAGTAAATTTAAATGGTGATAAGCCCCCGAATAGGCGATTGCAGTTCTATGAAGCACAATCTCTAGCCCATATAATCTATAGACTGGGAATACTTGACAGCCACGCTCCAATTTCTGCGCTAATCATTTGCCTCTTCAATCAAGCGCCGATCGATGAAGAAAACAAGTTTTCCTCAAATAGAAACAAACATAACATATAACTTAGCGCCAATGATTAAGAGTTTCTTTTCGTACCGAGTCTGGTGATAAGGTTTTTAGGTTATACCAATATTAAATAATTGATTTGAATTGGCTCAAAACAATAAGAGCGCAGGGTAATATAATAATACACTTATCAGCTGAAAATGTTGGAGTTGATTCTACTCAAGGTAAGATGTAAGCAAAACCTTGATGGGTTATCGTTGATGATTATTTGAAGGTTTAGCTATATTTATTGAAAACCTAATGTTTCGAAGTTTAATTTATCACATACATCCCCTTTCTATTTGTAATTTTTTTTTTCTAATATTTATAAAGCCCAATAAAAACGAATTTCTCAAGCAGCTTTCGATTCTTCGTAGTTCGAAAATTATAAAGATCAAAAATTTTCCTTACCAATCTCAACAATCAAAGAAAAAGTTGTGAAAAACAACAAGATAACGATGATAAGTTGATTTGCTAAGACAACTTAATGACTTAATGACATTTATGAAGCTTTATTTCGACCAATGTGCGGATCGAATGGCTTGACTTTTGTCGAGCCCCTGGCTGGCTGGCTTTATTCCACAACTTTAGTGAAAAACAAAATGCAGAACCCATAAACAAGACCATAAAAAGCATGACAGATAAGATAAAAATAAAGTAAAAAACACATTGGCCTGGTCGGGTTGTGCTGGGTTTTTACCACTCGATTTGTTCGGAGTCTCGTATTTGTGCAAGTGTGGGGAGTTTCAGCTAAGGCGAAGTGGGAAAACAAGCCTAAGAATAGTGTTAAATAATTTACTTTTCCTCGACAGCCAGACATCAGCCGATAAGAATAGCAGACAATCGGACGGTTAGGGGAAAACAACGATATCTGCTGATTGCATAACATAGGCACAAGAATTGCCAGAAAGGTTTCTATAGGATGGGTAAACATCGGCCCAAGTCTGGTTCCAGGTTCCAGGTTATAGGCTGTTTACCTTTGGCACACAAAAGCGTGTTCTGGCCACGTGCCTTTCGGAGGTCTTTCCCTGATCTCTTACATGATCCCCACGGCGCTGGAATCACAGTTGTCCGAAACGATTCATTTACTGGTCTGTCCAAGTATCCATAACCAATGCTCAAGTAGGTACAAGTTATCATTATCCATCTCTGGCTGTATCATGATCTATCGCCCAGTCGCCCTAATTGCATTGACAATGCGCAGCTCCGCAATTTTAAAACAATTGACGTCAGAAATCGATACTGTACTGTGGGTCGGTCAGTCAGTTAGTCGGTCGGTCGTTATTTTCTGAGCCCAAACCGTTCGGGCTAATTAGACGTGGCACTACAGCAAAGGCTCCCGCTGAGTCGCCGTTGGCGCTGCGTGTCTATCAGACGATCTAGTCTGGTCTATAGTTTATTACTATGGTTCTGGTGATGGACTCGTGACTCAAGACAATGCACGATAAACCATCGGATGAAGTAAATCAGTTGGCCTGAAAAGAAACATTACTTGTTCTCATTTTATATTTTGTTGGGTGAATTATAAATATAAGGTAAATAGGTAGGGTAAGGAAATGTCAAATTATTAATTTTCACTCGATATTAATCGATAGTTATCGTGTGCTAATCGGAACAATTGTAAACTTTACAAATTCTTTTAGACTGTAAGCCCAGTTAAATCAAATAATTGTTACATACCGTTTTCTGTTAAATATAAACTGGTACTAACTGTTGCATCATTTCTACTAGAACACATTAAATGCCTTGCTTTGGACTTTGTAACAGCCACCGTGCTGACGTCATCTATTCAATCTCAAATTGCGTCACAGCATGCAGTATCACAATGCCCGGATGATGATCTCTGCGCTATTGTAATGCATAATACATGTGGACACGTCTTACACGAATTCCCCCAGCAGAGAATTCTTTAGAACTCGGAGAAATTTGATTCTGGCCTTTGTTTTTTCTTTCCCCCTCCGTCGAGGTCGGCGACTTTCAATTCACGCGAAATGCAAGAACGAAATCGGTGGGAAATCGAGGGGAAATAAGGCAAAAGCAGTGGCGCAGAGAAAGGTAGTAGGGCAATGAGCTAACAGTTCACAAACGGCGATGAGCTCACCCCTCCAACCTCCCACTCCACCAGTGGCGAACTCCTAATGACTCACAAATGCCACAATTTAGCGAGAAAATTTCACTGCAATTAGAGTTCATGCGAGCAAAGTTCCCCGAATCGAACTTTGTGTTTCAGCAACCTTGAAGGCTGAATCCGTGGGTGTTTTGCAATTGGGTGTGAAGTTCGGGTTTTTGAGTGAGAGGTTTTTGTTTGCAACGCGAGCCTAGTTGTGCTAGGTTGAAACGTGTTTCGCCTCTGGCCGCCTGCCTGCCCCCTTCTAAAATCCAAGCTAAACACTCTCAGCCGGACCAGACGTTCAACATTTTATTTATTTTTGTTTTTTTTTCGCAGCCAGACGAGATAGCCTTTAGTTTAAGTTGCAATTGTCGTTCGAGCTGCCCGCTGTTTTGTTTGTACGTGCATTGCAGCTCCAAAAGTGGGTCAGTTTTATCGCCAATACATGTCTATATGCCCATACTCACACTTGTATAGACCCGATGCAGTTGATTTTCGTTTATGTTGGCTGCCTGTTGCCAAGCGCTCTCAATTTTCATAAAATACAAATGCAAAATGCGACAAACTTTGGGTCTGCGGTCGTTACTGAAAGTGCACTGTGAGTGTGTGAAGTTCAAAGAAAATTGGATTCGAAATTTGATAACTATTAAAATAGATTTTATTTTATAAGGTATGAGTGAAATTTGACTTCTATTGCACTTGGAGTTGAAAGCCCAACCTCATATAGTCCACTTCAACTCACATTAGCAGAGATAATGCCAAGAATCATTAGGGAATTCTGCTTTATCTGCACACTTTGGGGAATTGGCCTTTCTCTGTGCATTTGTAATGCTTATCAAGGAATTTCAAAATACCCCAGGGCCGAAATGTGAAGTGTACTTTCAGTCTATTTTTTTTTTAAATATAGCAAAATATCTAAGAATTAGTTTACTAATGAGGCGTGTGTGTGGGTCTGTCCAAATGAACTACATTTTATTTTAATTTCATGTATTAGCATACAATTAGCCAACAATTTGCCTGCCAAAATATTTTCCTCAATATCAAAATTAATTGGACATCATCGGCGCATCACAAGGTATAATAAATTTGGTCGGATGCTGTTTTCATCCATCTCTCTGCTTTGGCAGCCAGTTTCCTGTCTGCTTTAATGCGGAACTTAAAAACCACATTAAAAATGCCTAATGTTTTGCCAAAAACATTTTCTAATTCACAACACTTTGACTTTCAACCAGATATTAATGTGGTTTTTATTTTTCTCTTGGCAGTGTTAAATATTAAACCTGTTTCGTGAACGTCACAAACTGGTTTGGCATGCGGGTTAAATAAAAACGAAGTAAATTAAAAGCATTAGGCGCAGTCGTTCGATTTGAACGTTTTGTCTTCCGTTAATCCGCCAGTCGGGCACGCCAATGTGATAAATGCGGCTTAGATGTATTGACCTTTGTGCCATATACGCTGAACTCTAGCTAATATCTTCCGTCTTTGTTCGCTACACACAGTCGGGCGAGAGGAATCATTAAAAAAGCGCTTTTAAAATGCAGGAAGCAAAGCTCAATGTATTCTTAATCGCTTTTAATTTGCAAACATGTGCGCCGATGATAAATCAAGCAAAACAAAAGGTAATCAAAAGTGAACAAAAGTAAGCACAAGATAAACCCTGAAAAGTGTTTTTCAACTTTTGCTGTGGGCAGCAGCCTCTGTCCTAGACCTTCCCGCCCTCTTTGACCTTTGAAGTCGTCGTCAAACTATATCTAAAATGTTTGTGGGAGGTGTGTCAAATAAAGAAAAAGAAGGCGTGCTTCAGCGAAACGATTTCTCCCCTCGGGTAAACAATTATTTTTTGGCCCATGGCCTGTGTGCCACTTTGCACAACAACTAAATATGTCAATCAGCTGTCCACCTGTCACACACAACTGTACTTGACAACCACTAAAATGTTTCGATTTTTGCTCATTTTTTCGATTCTCCAATTGTGTTGCCAGGCAAACAGCAACTCGGCAAATTATTCGTTCACGCAAAAATTGTTTAAAACCGAAATGAAAATGTTATTGGGAAAATGACAAAAACAGTTGCTGACCTAATTATATATTTTTTTGCCTGTCGAAAAAGCTCCCAAAACATACCAAAATTAACTAAAAACGCTATAAATAAACGCGAGTTTATATTTTTGCTAAAGCTTTTATCTTTCGCTGTTATGCCTGCCTGCATATACATTTTAAGTAATTTATTATGGTTAAATTGATGGCAGCAATTTGTCTGGTTCAGGGTCCGATTTGTGGATTGGTTTTCGGGTTTTTGGCGGCACTTGCTTTCTAATTGGGTTAGTGACATCACAGTGAGGGAGCTAAAACCAGTTTGGCAGAGTTTAAAGTTGTTCAATTGCGGGTTGTTTATAGGTTGTTTTTATGTGGGCTACCGAATAGATTTGCCAATGAATACGGCCAGGTATATAAAACGGTTTAACGATCTCAGATAAACTTCAGGTTTACTCAGAGTCAAGGATGGCCAAATTTAATTTTTATTTCGAAATTAAGATGATAAAATCGTAGTATCATTTAAAATTTTGTAACTCTAAAAAAATGCACAGTTCTTTTGAAAAATCACTACATATCTTTTAAACTATCATACAAATCTATATCTATCTATAAAAATAGTTGTGTTTATTTAAATTTAAAAAAAAATTGAGGGAAACCCCTTATAATTTCTCTCTAATATTTAATCAGAGCATTAATCATTGACAAAAGCCGAGACAGAAACTATTTATAATGTGCCTACGCCGGTCTAATCGGGCCAATTAAGTTTTCCATTTTTAAAAATTTTCAAGTGCATTGCTGACATAAATTGATTGTAAGTGGCAGCGCCATCGACAGATTTAAATACATGCGTTAATCGATTTCGGTTGAGGTGCGACTCGTGTTGATTTTTTGCTTCTTTACTTTGGGGACCTGTTTGACAACTTACTTGCAAATGATCTGAACTGGACCCAGCTGATCTCAGATCTCAGATCTCAGCTGAGCTGAGAAAATCAGAAAT
Organism: Drosophila subpulchrella; assembly: GCF_014743375.2. Lineage (NCBI taxonomy): Eukaryota > Metazoa > Arthropoda > Insecta > Diptera > Drosophilidae > Drosophila > Drosophila subpulchrella. The sequence goes on from NC_050610.1 coordinate 2,540,795, forward strand.
GCGCTGCGTGTGCGTGGCGTGCGCGTTGGCAATTGGCCGAGACACACCTACCTGCCTTACCTGCGAGTCAGCCGGACTTGTACAAACGATTTAAATTTGGCCATGATCGAACACCAACGCGAAACGCGTTTGGCCCGAGACACGGCGATCTCTCTTTCTCTCATCGTAAACTTAAAAAAGATTTTGCAATTGATGATTAATGTGTGCGTTGGCTTGTTTGTTTTTTCCCTGCCTTTGTCTTTGGCTTTATTTTTGGGCCTTTGCATTTTAATTGACACCAATATGTCATTTGAAACAACGCGAAGCGAACTGGCAATTTGAGGCCCCCACAGAAAGTTTATTCCGACCTAAGCATTTCTATTTTGCTGTGGCCGGCCCCGCCTTTGGTCTCTACAACCGCTACGAAAACAAAACGCCAATAAATATATCAAAGAGATATGTGTGTGTTTATATCTGTGTGCTCAGACCCCCACATAAAACTGTGGCGACTTTAGCTTCCGCATTATAACTCATCTAAAGACCTATTGAGAAACATTTGTCTGGCCAAGAATGGCGGAGAAAATTCCGCCTTAGAAACTCCCAATGAACTATGTATGTCAAAATGTTAATTTATTTGGGAAACATTCCCAAAGATTATTCGAAATAATTAAGTTTCTTTCTTGATATTAACCCTTCAATTTATGTTTTTATTCGCTCGTTATCACTGGTTCATTTGGAACAATAACCGAATCAGAACGGATCCATTACAGGGTTAAAAGTGGTTATTTCTGGCAAAGTGCCGGTTAAAAACCGATTTTAAATCAATTCATAAAAAATATAAAGCCAATTAAATTGTTCAGTTATCAGGATTGAATCATCAATTTTAAACCATTTTCATAACATGCTTAAAAGCAAAAAAACAAAAAAATATTTCACCGCAAAAATATTCCGCGGAGCATTTACTATATTCCCAGAAATTTATTTTCCCGTTGACAGTTTTATTTATTTGTCTAAGAAAAAATTCGACAATAATTTTGTTTACACATTTTTGACACTCTTATTCTGCTTCTTCTCTTTGCAGGTAAGCAAAACAAAAATTCATAAAATTAGACAGCAAATTTTGTTGTTCTATGGTCGGCGTAAGTCAATTAGTTAACCCATATATGTACAATGTACATATATGCAAACATTTGAGTACAAATATATATTCTTTGAGTCAGTTAAAATTATTCCACACACAAATTGAATAAATTCCAATCAAAACAGAAGAGGGAAAAAGAAAAAAAAAATTCCACACAATAATTGAAGGAATGGAAATTATGTTGACATTCTTGATCACTTCTTGTTAGGGTGGGAGAAATACACATTGCCAAAAATATATTCGGAATATATATAGCAAAACAAAATAATTAAGCTACTTCGCGTTAGGATCGTTCCTTACTGCCAAAATATATCATTCAAACAGAGCATGATAAAAACAAAATACTTGTTATTGAGAACGAAGACTTAAGTACCCTAGATATGTATTTTTCTACTATATGATATCACTACTATTCCCAAGACGCATAATCCTTTTTTATGGGGTATACAATAAAGTGCGAATAAGAAGAAGGGGAGCTGAACTATTTTTCCGAAAGCTTTAAGGCCTCATTTGGGTGCAGAACACTAAATAGTAAACACACAAATCGAATGATACTCACACACAGACTTATATCAAATAGTGTTATTGTGACTGCCTCGATTGGCCTTGAATAATTCATGATTATTTGAGGTCTTTTTTTCGCTTTCGAGCTTTAATTTTTCATTAATGGTTGTTTTTGTGGGGCTCTTCATTTTGTGTTGTTTGTAGTTCTCTTTTTTGTGATTCCTCTTTGTTCCGCTTATTTGTTTACCAAGTTTTTAAGACCCTTTCGCCATAGGTGGAAAAAAGAACTTTTGATTTGCGACCAAAATATTTGTTAGGTTTAATCGTATTCTGGGAAGACACAATATAGACGAATATCCAGGATTGCCTTTTTTTATTTTAGGCCCGCTTTAATTTTTAAACTTTTCCTTATAATAAGTTGTTATGGACTCAATTTTTTTGTTTAAAAGATGAGGTCATCCATAGCAAAATAAAAATATTGAAGAAAAAATGGGTTTATGCTTCACCTATCTCACGAAATATGTTAATATTTTAATTTGTATTGCGTTCCATGTCACCTATTTCTAATCTATTTCATTTTATGAGTAATTGGTTTTTTGCGTGTTTGTCCTTAACCCAAAAGTTGTCGCCAATTGTCAAATCAATTTTCCGAAACTTTTTCAATTAAATTATAGTACAAGAAATGGTCACAAGGATGAGAGGCAAAAACAAATTCTATGCAATTTCAATGAGTTTTTATTATTAAGCCAAAATAAACAAGATAAAAAGCAAGAAACAAACAAAAAAATAGAAACATGGGAAAAATTCAGGTCAAGATGAAAGTCTATTCAACCGAATTGCTTAAAATAAACCAAGAAAATGATATATATATTCGAGATATATCGTTTATATAGAAAGGACTTCCAAGCAATGTTAGACACATACATATATTTCAACGTATAAACCTTGAAAAGTCGAGACATTTTTTTCGATGTTTGACTCTTGGCTAGAAGTTAATTAGCAACACGTGCCGGTGGTCGAATCTCTTTACAACAAATTCGTGCGCATTCAAATGCAATTAGCGGTCGGGCCCCTACCTGAAAGTATCTTTGTCTACCTGGGAGTACTTTCAGAGGGTGAGGACGATCGACCATAAAACGATTTAATGGCTCGCCGAAACTGCAGCAGCCGGCCGATTTAAATGCAATTTGCGCTTTTATTTTTATCTCTTTCGTGTCCGGATGGCGCATTAGTTTCACATGTGATAAGTGGCCGAAAAAAAAGTATTTTAAATATCTTTTATGACCTGTTGCTGGAAATCCGGAAGCGTTAAGGAAGAAATAAACCAAATCCTGCCCAGCAATCATATGTTTAAACGATGTTAATTGATTAAAATCTATAATATATGCCATTATATTTTTAAAATTTTTTTGTTGTTCCACTAAGTCGTTGAATCTTTTAATATAGCAACTGGGTTATGGAAAACCAACCAAATGAATGGCGGATTTTAGTAAAACACTAATTGAAAGTGAAAAAAACAAGAATGTCAGCCAAAAAGAACCCCGCACAGTAACAATCGCTGCAGAAGTAGTGCCAAGTAATTTTTTTATAAGGCCAGCCACTGCACCGTCCATTTTGAACCTAAACATCAAGTTGGTGACCTTAAAGAGCCTTGGAGGGATCGTTGTAAAGGACACTCTTTTACAATACCTCCCAAACTATATTAAAAAGCGGAATTCTATTAATATCTAGGAGTACCGAATTTTCGACTATTTATCTAAATCAGTGGATAACCCAAAAGATTAAATCCTCGGACATTATGACATACATATTAAAACATCGCAAACTTTAAAAAGGCCGTGCGGGAAATGGAAAAATCAGTAGAGGCGGCGACAAACTAATTAGCCAAACTTTTAAAATAGGAATATTTTTGCGGATTTCCTAGAAAACTATTTTTTATACCGTTAAACAAATAGTTCCTTGACCAAATTCAGGTCCCATGTATTAGTTTTTAGTTTTTTTCTCCCTGTTTACAGTTCCCAATATCTCACAATTTCGCTCACCTTTTTTTTTGCGCTGATCACGCCACACCTGTCGATCATCTGTTTGCAATTTCCGAAAATCGAATTTATTTTTTTGCTGGTGCCAAATAACGTCCCAGACAAATGTTTGTCATAGTCAAAGAAAGGGAAACCGTTTGATGGACGTATTGACAGACAGCTGCTTGGACTTGCACCGGCCGTTATGTACACATAAAAATATATAGTCGTATATTTGTGAGTAGGCCTCTTGTTTCAAGGTGTTCCCTTGGCCGGTCAACACAGATAAAGGCTCTTATCAACTAAACAAGAAAACGGAACTATAAAATGTGCTAGGCAAATGCCAGCTAATCGCGAACCGAAACTTGTTCTAAGCAGACTCAACTCAACAGCGAATTCTTTGTTTTGATTTTCATTCGATTTTGTTGTTACACAGCTGCTGACGTATGGCTGCTAAATGGTGGACAATTGAAATTCATTAAAAGCGAATCAAAAGCGAAAATTGTCAGAAGCAGCGTTCTCCAGTTAAAAATCTGAACCGCTATCAACCCATCTGCTTATGACTCGCCCTTATCAGCTTGCCTATATGTCTAGCTAAACTGCGAGCGATTTATTTAATGTTTTTCCTTATCAGCCAGCTCATCCCACTTCCATCTTGCGTGATTCGCTTGTCCAAAGGCAAATAGCACAAACATCTTCTATTGAAATAGTATGTGAAATCATTTCCTATCTCCTCATTACCACCAACAAAGTTTGTTTACCTCAAAAACTGGTCTATCAAGAAACGGGAAACGAGATAATATCAGCAATGTGTAAGAACCGTTGCGTGGCTCTATTTTGCGTAGGCTTGTTATTTTCTTTAAAGATATTTATAAATTTTAAATGATTTATTGAAACTAGGGCAGAGATAGTTCATACATATACCCCATGATTGCCTATATATTTTAGACCGGCGCGTGTCTCGATGGCCATCATCCATCATCCATTTTGAAGGCACGTGTATGGAATGAGGGCAGGGGATCATCTGTTTAAACCGCGCTCCCACGGAGTCTTATCAATTTGTACTGAGCCATTAGTCAGTTGTAATTGTCTAATTGTATCTATCAGATACTATCGGATACTGATACTGAGAGACACACGCAAATGCTTTTTTCTTTTCAATATAAGGAAATAACTAATCAAAACGTTTTCTGTAGATTGGACAAAGTAAAAAAAATGAAATTTCTAAACGAGCTCAATAAATTGTATTTACGGGAAAAAAGATATTGAGTGAAAAAAGAGCAGTTTCGATATGGGATGGATATTGAAGAAAATTGAAGAGGAATTGTTCAGATTTTACTTGCTATTTAAAGGATCTTTTAGGGGGGTTAAATGGTTGTAATACACGTATATTTGAATTGTTAATAAGTAAATAAATTGTTCGTTAATAAAATGCTCTTCATTTATTTTATGGCCACTGAGATCTTGAGCATGTCCTCTTGAGATCTTAGCCTCTTGAAAAGTCAGTCAAACGACTTTAGATATATGAGTTGTTACCTAAAATGTAAAAAAAGTGATAAACAATACTTTTCCACTGCCAGTTGATGTCTTCTCTATCTATATCGCCAGTTTTTGTATCTCCCTTTGTGTCGGACTCTCTGAGTAGAAAAATCACTTGTAAGTTTCCACTGGGTCTGAGACTGCCTGTCGCACCTTTCCCTTTCCCTTGCCCCACCCACACCCTTTCGGGTTTAAGGTGTACCATTGGCTACCGCATTTGTTATGGATTGTATATTATGTCGGAGACTGCGGGACGACTCACTTTGCCCTCCTTTACCCCTCGCTCCAGGTTCTGTGTTTTATTGCCCTGTTTTTGAGGATTGCAACTTAGACAACCTGTCAAGCGGTTGTTGTAGGTTTTGTTCGGCGATAACCTATCTTATCAACACTCGGTCCTATGGAAACCAATTAAAACTCGTTCAAATGGCCCCAAAGTCCAGTACATACTATCTACAAAAGCAATTGCCATTAAATCAAAATTTTCCCACATATGAAACCCCGTCGATCTTCTAACAATCTGACACGCGCCGCTAAATGAATCAGAATTAATTGAGTTGCATGAGAAAAGAGCTGTTTATCCCGATGATGATACGGTAGAAATGTTGAAAATTAATCAAATACAAATAACAATGTAATGTTTTGTTGTTTTATTGTTTACTGTTGTGTCTTAAAAAATTAAAAGGTTCCAATATAAAGGAGCCCACGTTTTTTTCTGGAAAGTGTATCAAACATTTAACACCCACTTCCAATTTTAACTATTTTGAAGTGTATATATGTAAAAATGTTATTTTTTTTATTTAAGATTCGCAAATTTGTATAAATTATTATAAAAACACAACAATAAGTCAATAACAACCACTCCCTTAAAAACTCACCACACACATACGAACATGTGTTGGGGGCGTTCGAAAATCAACAACGAAATCAACATCAGAAATGCTGTAATTTTCCACACTCTTTTTCTTTTTGATTTCGCGGACTTTTCAAATATTTTATAACTTTTCCGCATGTGTACAAATTTGTTATGAGTGTGGGAGAGAGTGAGATGGTGGGATGACTTGCTCCGCTCCACCCACCGCCCGGTTTTCACCCTTCTTTGGGATGTGGTCAGGCTGTTACAAAACATTTGGACTTGTTATTGTTGCTCGCTCGCTCTATCTCAGTTTTTCTCTCGCTCGCTCCGCCCCCTTCTCGGGCGCGATTCAGTTTTATTGATTGTCAGACTCGGCGACTATTTCGAAATTTTCATTTGTTGATTCAAAACACACACACAGAAACAAAGAATGTGCATTGTTATTGTTGTCTTGATTTTGTATGCAATATGTGCGGCACTTAAATGCATATTGTTTACATATACAGCCAGTCGTCAACAAATGCATGCAAAAACTGTGTGTACAGAAAAGCTGTTAGAACTGACACAAGCCAGCCGCATAGGAAAGTTTTTTGAATGGCTTTTAGAATTTTCCGATTTGATTGAACAGTTTTATAGATGCCTTAGAAGCAATGGCAATCAATAGCTAGCCCAAAGTATTAAACTTAATTGCTAACACTTTTTGATGACTTATAACTATTGTAAATTACAAAATATTGAGTCAGTAGGGTAGCTTAGGTAATATTTACAATACAAGCTAGAATGTTCGTAGTCTATTTATGGGTTTCTAAATATTTTTGAGTCCTATTCTAATATTTAAAAAGTATTCCTTCCTATCTTTTATGTGCGGAATCGTTTTTCTCCATTAATGCATTTAGAGCCTCTTAAGTTCCTTAAAAACTGAAGCAGATGCCCCGTTTCACTTAGCACTCTCAGCATCCGAAACTCCCCTCCACCACCCCAAAACCCAACCAAGTACTACTCCCCACAACGACCCAACCCATGACAATCCCAACTCGATCCCATCTACGCAGTTTGCGTAGCAATTAGGGAACTTCTCTGCCTACCAACCCACGATTGTTGACATATTATTTTACAGCATGCCATTTGTTTATTTAGATGTGCATTTAATTGCTGTTTTCTCCGGTGTCGGCATTTAAAAATATTCTTTTTCATTTTTCTTTCATAATTTTTAACGCGGATGTTTGTTTCATTTTTGTTAAACAATTTGTTGTTGATGCGTCGCATGCCGCTCGTCGAGCTTACTGTTGGTTCCTATATAGATCGAAATCTATATGGCGTGTATGGATTGACAGAAAACGCTTCCTTCAACATGCGCGTGAAATCGATACGTTCTGTTCGTTTTTGTTTTATTGTATAAATTTTGTTCTGCGGGTTTTTAGTTTACCCTCTTCTACTTCTTGAGCCCTTGAATATGTTTTGTTTTTATCACTTTGTCATTGCCGAAAAAAGGGAGTCGGTTGTATGTCAAGGCTGGGGTTATACAATGTTTATGCTGATATATTTTTAAACTAATAAGCCGCTGATTTTGTTGGAAAATATCAGTAAACTTGAAAGTTGTCTTGCAACAGCTTTTGGTACAGATTTTACGAAAATAAATGAGGTGTTAAACAAAAATTTTACTTGGTATGAAGACCAAGGAAAAAAACTTTCGTATTGCAACCCTTTCAATTCCACACCATAATTATGTAAACTCATGAATTTTATCGAGGAATTTTGTTTACTGTTTACTCCAACCGACTTAATTCGGTTAGGGGGAAAACGCAATGCGCAAAAGGTAAGAAAACCAACCCCACACACTCACACATTCCCAGAGAAATGCCGAAGTAATCGAAAACCACCGCGTGGCAAGCGAAAAAGTATCTACAAGAACGTCCCATCAAAATAAAAATAAAAAGAAATAAAATATAATAAGAGAGCGAGCAGAAGAGCTGCTGAGCGAGGCGAGTGATAAACAAAAGTGTCGTAAAGTTTTTGCGTCGCAGTGGCTGAAAAAAACATATGTATATTTTTCAAACAACAAAAAACCGGCTGGCTGTTCGGGAATTCAGTCAAACATTTTGGCAAATGAGCAGCCAGAAAGCCAAATTTATATATGTGGATTGAATAAATAGTGGAAGTCTTTGTAAATTGATGAGAAAACAGTGGGAATGAGTGGCGCGTCAAAACAAACAGAGAGTATCTGAGTATCTTTGTATCTGGCAAATGCTGATGGATATATCTATAGGCGGCCAGATACAGATACACAAGAGAGGGCCGCCGCAGAGAGAGCGCGATTCGCAATGCGCAACGAGAGAGTCCGGCTCTCTTTCACTCAAAGGCACTGCCATTTTATATGAAATCCGCACTAATTGCACGCAGACGTTGAGTCGCCATTTGCTCTCTCCGCTCTCTGAGAGTCTGTTTTGGTGTGATTACACTTGCGTTTTGGTTGGATTCCTTGAAAAATGCCAAAAAATTGGGAATATTATAGGTGCTATATCTTAACCCTCCACCAGTTGGCGGGGGTGAGATCGTCGTCGTCTCTCGCACTCGTGCTCCGACCAGCTCTCTCCCAATGTATCTCAATGTGGCCTGGCTCTCTCTTCACTCAAAGGCACTGCCATTTTATATAAAAGCCGCACTAATTGCACGCAGACGTTCAATCGCCAGTTGAACTCGCAACACGCCACATCGCCAAGTAGAATTGGCACCAGTTTTTTATACTAAAATACAAAAAAAATTACAACTACTTATATATACCAACTAAAAAACAGAAAAGCCAACCAGAGACTCGTGAATTATATTAATTCGTTTTAAGCAGACGCAAATCGCCAAAGGCAGTAATTTTAATCGAGAAAAGCTCAAATATATCGCAAAAGCTCTGCGCCGGTCTCGTAAATCTCACAAAAAGCTAAACTTTGCCATACAAACACAGCCCGAAAAAGGCCTGAAAAGCAAGAAAGAAAAGAAGTGAAAATACAGAAATACATTTTTCAACCCATCTGTGATCTGATCCAACTGAAACTGAAAAAATAACTGAAAAGTGCGAGTGTGGGAGCAGAAAGTCTCCGAAAAAAGAAACCAAAAATTATCGTAAAAAACCCTTAAACCCAAAAAACCAAAACGCCAAATATGATGGGCACAATGTCGCTGCGCCAGCCAGAGAATTGGCTCTACGAGATTTGGCAGAAGGGCTACGACAGCCCCTGCTATGTGATGGTGCCCAATGCAAAAGTATGTATACCTTGCAAACCCCTTCGAAAAACCCCAGTTTACCTTGACTAGATGCAATTCAATCGATTTTTTCGTATTTCGTGAGGCTGCGCGCGTTTTCGTGGCGATTTTCTGGCGACTTTTCAATGTCGTCAAAGGCAACCAAGAAAAAAAAAAAAGAAACGTTATTCGGTGCTGTCACTTGTCAATTTATTTTCGCTGTGCCATTACTCTAACTTAAGTGCAAAAAATGAGACACCACTTCCCCTGCTTTGAACAAAAAGCAAGAAGAGGAGCTGGGTCTGGGTCCTTTGTTCTCTACACAAAGACATATTATTTCTACCTAAGGACCCCCGACAAGTGTACCAAAAAAACCTCAGTGCGGTGTCCGCCATGTTTGTTTGAGAAATGCAACCGAAAAAAGCAAACTGAGGACTGCAGGAGACCTCGAGAGAAGAGATATCTCTGGAGAAGCGCGTGACCTGACCCCAGAAGGCAACCCAGCCCGCTTCTCCAGAGGGCAGAGGTCTCTCTCTGTTTCTCAGCCGAGAGTGTGTGTATCTCCCCCGAGTGTGTATAATTAGCATTCAAATCGCTTACCTGAGCCGGAATTATCTTTTTAGCAGATAACCCCTATGCCTATCTATGGAGATTTTCTCGAAACCCCTTTTAAGATGGTGCAAAAAGCCGATAGAGACCAAAAGAATGGTTGAAAAACAGATATTGTGGCACACCTGCCCCGTTTTTGAACAACAATTTAATGATTCGGCCCCCGGGCCTCACCCTTATATGCCATATATTTGGTGTTCACTTATTTTTTTTTTTGCTTTTTTGCACCTCATTGTTAACAGGCCGAAGCGGTATCAACCGGTTTGCATTTGCTTAAAGCGGTTGCTATTGCTGTTCCAACTCGGCTTTTGCTCGCCGATTCGACTGCCGTCTGCTACGAGTTTTATCAAATCTTGTTTTCGTTGCGTTGTCTTCTAATTTTGGTGATTTTTGCACTTATTGATCGGTCAAGCGAGGGACCGTGTGTGTGGGTCTAAAAATACAGATTGGTATTTTTATAAAATTATTTATTAGCTCGCCTCGAAACAGGCGAAAAACGTGCAAAATATTATTTCTTACGATGGTTTTTGGCACTGCTGCCAGAACATGCGACTCTCCGATGGCTTTCCATGCCTCATGCTCATGCTCTACAGATATACATATACCCACTTTATAGCGTATAGAATTTGAAGTATGACTAATTGGCAAGAGGCGTGCGAAATGTTTGCGTGGTTCAGAGTTCTCGAATATAATTTATATTTATTTTGGACATTTTTGGTTTGCCTTGCCAACGACGTTTCATGACAGGATTTCGGAACGCGCTTTTAAAGTATTTCCAGTTTAATATCCTTTTGCCGATATTGTGCGTTTTTCTTTGGGAGATTTTTACTTTCAACTTTTATTTCTTGGGCTGCCTGAAAAAACGAGGCCACAACAACAAGAAAATGTTGAAAGAAATTGTTGAAAGTGAAGACGACGAAAGCATCCGAGCTGACTATTTATAGAGCTCGCAGTGGAGAGTCGAGAAAGAAAGAAAACTCTTTCGTGAAACGGAACTGCCGCGGGCAGCCTTTCCTAACCAAAGCCGAACCGAGCGCCCCTTTCCCCACCCACGGGCTCTTTTCGTCTATTGACATTTCACATTAAACATGGGAAGAAATCACCTGAACACGTGCGGCTAAATGCACAGAGGAAAAAACGAACAGACGCCCATGCGATTATTCTATACGCCTGCACGCGTTTTCCTATCGGCCGCCTCTTTAATGGGTTTATTAAAATTTCACAAGGTGCCTGACAGCCAGGTGAGCCGTGGATGTTGTGTGCCGATTCGGTTTTGTTTCGGTTTCGGTCTGGGTCTGGGTCTCGATGACGTGTTCTGCGGCGGTGGCATTGACAATGACACGAAAGCATTTGATTCTTCGGGGAACCATTTACATTTACATTTACCTTTGCTCGGCAAACAAGCGAAATATGCAACGCGAACACGCCACCACATTGGGCAAACATTCGCCGCTGGTGCAAAATGTGATTTATGAATGGCCTGAATGTCGTGGGCAATGTTAAATCTCTGCAATGAGTCAGAGCCACCATGTAAAGCGCATTTATGGGATGTTAGATGAGCTGAACTAACAGAGGATGCCGGTTAAACTGTGGGGTAAATATGAGAGATGGATAAGATTTACTTTACAATGGGGTTGTTAACTGGGGGTTATAATCCCTTATAAAGGAATGATTAATGCAGAATGAATTGACTTATGAAATATTATACTACTTATACTACTAGTTAGTTATACTACTAGTTAGGATTATTTTAATATTGTATTAAAAACAACTTACTAATCACATCTTTCCTCTCCCCTTTCAGGATCTGGTCAAGTCGCATCTCATGATAGCGGTGCGCGAGGAGGTGGAAGTGCTGAAGGAGCGCATCTCCGAGCTGATGGACAAGATCAACAAGCTGGAGCTGGAGAACAACATTCTCAAGTCGAACATCCCGCAGGAGACGCTGCAGCAGCTGCAGATGCAGCTCCAGATCGCCGCCCCCCCGGCTACGCCCGCCATTCAGGCGGCACCGGCGGTACAGAGTGCCGTTGCCACGGCTGCCGCGGGTCAGGCAGTGCAGGCCGGTCAGCAGCAGGCCGCTGGAGCGGTCACGGTGGCGGTCGCGGGAGTGGCCACCAGTCCGGCCTCCGCGGTGGTCCCCACGATCATTCCCAACGGCAGCGCCGAGAACGGCGGCAGTGCAGTCGAGCAGTCGGCGGCAGCGGCGGAGCAGCAGCAGCAGCAGCAGCAGGTGACCTCAGCAGCGGCAGCAGCAGCGGTAACCACGACCAACGGTCCCATGTCCTAAGCTGCTGTGGCCCAAAACACAGTGTTTGTTTTTTAAGCGCCCACGCTCTGGCATGTGGGGGAAAATGAACGTTTTTTAAGAATGAAAACCGTAATGTAAACTCAGCCTGGTCTCTTTCTTAGCCGGAGGAGACGGGGCCGAGCAGAGCAGCGAAAGTATTAGGTCACTAACAACAACAACAACAGCAGCGGCAGACTCGCCACCAACTTGTTAACCTCACGTTGGTTGGGCTAACCTGCGGTTAAGGACTGTTATGTTGTTGCTGGCTGTTAAAAAGCTGCTGCAGCCGCCGTTTTGTTAATTTCTCGATTGTGATATTTGTTTAACACACACACACACATACAGACCACACACATGTACACACACACATCCATATAAAACACACACACACAGATAGACTGCACGCTAACAGCGACTGCGGCTGGCGCTGTTAACGTCCTCTGTTAACAGGAGGCGAGTATAGGAGTCATTTTTAACATCGCGCTGCTGCGCTTCCACTTTTTGTTTAAACTTTTTATTTTTGTTTACCCGTTTGTTTCCACGTTGTTAACGCTACGAATAAAAAAAATTGAAAATCATAAACAAACACACCCAGAACACAACACAACCACTCACTGAACTGGCTGCAAAATAATACTTGAGGAGAGTAGAATTTTTGGCCATCGGAGAAAAATAGCAGAAAAAATATACAAATCGATAATGTGTAATAGAGTGCCAGGGAAAAACATGCAGAAGAAAGAGCAGGACAGAAGGGAAATTAAATGAAAAATATGTGATAATTTGCATTGTGCAGTCAGAGACATAAGATGTAAATTGTAAAAAACAAAAGCGAACCAGAGAAGCGCAGGACAGGAAAGTAGGATTCAAATTTCCAAACATATTCAACATTGGTTGATAAATACAAATACAATTTAACGAAACAAGAAAGGACAGCTGCTATTTTTATAATTTACTTTTAATTCGTAATTTTACTGTAAAAAAAGAACACAGCAAATATTAACTACATCATAAATATAAATATGTTTCAAATTAAACAAAGCGATAAAAAAGCACGTAGAAAATTGTAGTAATTCTAGCATATTCTCAAGCTATATTAAAAAAGATGTATAGCTTTTCAAAAAGAACATAAATAACAACAACCAAACAAAATGAAAGCTTATCAAAATTGTTTGTTAAACTCTTAAACTATCTGCAAATCGAAGAACCCAAATATATCTGTAAATATTGTGTAAAACTAAAACGAAAATTGAGAACAAACTTCTAAAGTCACGATGTTGAAGATCCAATGCAAAGAATATGAAAACAAGCAAAACAACAAGATGAAAAGCTAAATTTGTAAGATGAAAAAACTCGTCCTATTTTTGTTATAATTATTTAGTCAATAATTTTGCATTAACCTTAGTTTGAGAATTCCTCGGTGTTTAAATGAAATCTGTTATAGGATTTTCTCCACATTATATTTTTGTTCCCCTCCCGCACTCTACGACCGACAAACCAAAAGAATGAACCATGAAAAGAAGCTGAACTGCTGCAGCCAAGAGATGGAAGTGTGAATAACTAAAAGGGCAAAGCTCTCGAGAGGTCCCTCGCCTCCCAGAGTGGTCCCCGTCCGAAGTTGACCGCCCCGTAGACGCCAAGTTTTGTAATGCCCAGAGCACTCACTCATTTGGGGGCAGGGCATAAGATCCTGCCCCAAAGACAGAATGCCACACACAATGCAGCCTGCGGAGACTCAAATTGTCTAAGGCTAGCGTGGTAAAAACAAGAAAAACGAATGTCCCACATCGGTGAGGACCATCAAAAATGATCGAAGAATAAAACGTGAAGTAGAACCAAAAATAATACTCCAACTAAAGTGCCCAAAACTAGCAGTCTACGGAGCGAAACCCAACGGAAGGACATATAGGACAGACAGACGGACGGACGGACAGACTATTGCCATCCCCCGATCCCACATTAATTCTGTTAAAAGTATTCCCCTTTTATGATTTTCTTATTCAATTCAATGAACCATCATCATGCGTTTCATGTTTAGGTTTTTTCCTATGAGTTTTACGACTTAAGCCTCTTTTTAAGCTAACTATTAATTTATTAATTAGTTTGTAAGCGCAAAAATAATTAAAATAAATCTAAACAAAATAACTGCAAACAACCTATATTAAAATAAAGGAAAAAATAAAAGTATATTGAAAACCAAAATAATCATGACTTGACTTATTTTTTGGGAAAGATATCTGCAGTTTAAACTTTTCCAATTTCAGAATGAGGATACAAAATATGTTTGCGGGGACCAAATGTGTTTCAATTTGTGAGACCCCCAAGTCGGAAAAAATCCATTTGGACCTGTAGATGTCTTCGGACCAACTTAATTTTGGCTAATACTAAACACCAGTAAGCGGGCATATGGAATAGCCTCGCTCAGCCTCTGGCGACACACGTACAGCGTAGAACTGCGTCGTCACACACATCGATAAGCTGTCCCGTGCAAATATCTCATACAAAATAAGGACAAAATATCGTTGTGTTCCATGCCGACCGCTAAGATAGTCCTATTAGAGCTAGAGTAGTCGGCCAACTCATACCCATTTTTCGTATCAATCTAATTCAAGAACTTGAAGATAGCAGTTTAAGCTTGACTATGCATTTGTCTACGTCTTTATACATTTTCTGTAAGGGACTTTAAACTACCTCCGCCTAAAAGTATACTTCATTTTTCAGTACTCACTCTTCGCGTAAAATTTACTTGCCGCTTAATTACAAACAATCACATTAATTTCGTCCGATGTATTGTGATACAATATCAAGATTGTTTATTCAATGATGAATTAAAGGTTCAAAGTACAATTTCAGATAAAATTTGGCTCTTGGCTACAAATAATTTGACTGATGTGAAGCCGTAAAAATACCTACGCATTCAAATTATAGTACTTTCGACTCTATTGTTTCGAAACTTTATCGTGGTGGAAAGTTTTGAAGTTTGTGTTCGTAATCTACAGGAAAAATCCGTTCAGATTTTGTAGTGTTTGTTCTTGGGATTTTTTGTCGTCTTGTGTTATTTGGCTTTTACTTTCCGAACGTTCTAATGTTATCTGCCATCGAAATGGCATCTAAGCGATATTTATAAAATGTAAATCGTAATTATACCCTTTACTGGTATACTCGACGCATAGTAAGTAAAACGTAGAAGGATGCGTTTCCGACTCCAAAAGTCCGACCGTATAAACTCTGTCATCTCGAAAACCGTAAAAACTACGATTCTAAAGACTACTACGCATTGTAAGTTTGTTTCATAAAAGTGCCACGCCCACGAGACGCCCAAGACAGTGGCTCCTGCAATTTTAATGCTAAAATAAAAATTTTAACTGAAATGTATTGCTTTTGTCAATACCTTTCAAATGAAACAAAAAAATGATACCGCGCCCGTCCTAAACTGTGGCGCCTATTTTCAAAGCTTAAAATGTAAAATAAAATGTGTATTATTCCTCTTGTCAATACCTAGCGGCTCGCCGAAAATGGTTAAGATGTTAGTTAATGAGTAATGATTTTACGCCCGTATCTAGCTAGAACATCTGATGCTTTAATTTTGACCAAGAATATACAATATTTAATAAGAGATAAATATGGACTATTATTATTTTGGGGTACGCAACACTACATACGAGTACTACTGTGGTCGAAAGGAAAAGTAAATGTGTTTGTAAAATGAAAAATCTTTATTCTTCTAAATAAATTTAATCTCCTTTAAAGTAATCCCCTCCCGATGAAATACACATAAGGCAACGTTTCTTCCAATCCTCGAAACATCCAATCCGGTATAGCCATCAGCGCCTTCTTCGATTTTTATACCCGTTGCTCGTTAAGTAATATTATATTGTATTCGACCCCATAAAGTGTATAAAGTCTTAATCAGCATCAGTAGCCGAGTCGATATAGCCATGTCCGTCCGTCCGTCTGTCTGTGTGAAAGCTGTGAAACCCACAGTTTTCAAGCTACAAAAAATTTTAAATGAAATGTATTGGTTACGTCAATACATATCAGTATACCTAAAACAAAGTTTGCCACGCCCACTCTAATGCCCTTAACGCTTAAATCTGTCTGCCGCCCACATTACCATATATTGAAATCGCACATAGGTGGCGCTTTACAATCTCTCTCCATCTATATCTCCATCTGGGTAACGGGTATCTGATAGTCGAGGCACTTGTTCTTCCTTGTCATTTATCTCCTCACGAAAAGCGTTCCCCGAATTGGTCTTGGATCTAATCTTTAATGGCTTTACAATGGAATGAAAGATAACTTTATTTGTTCAAATGATTTGTCTTGGCACATTGGATCGGTCTTAAGCTAAGGAATGTAATAAAAACACGTTAGAATACTTTGGTGTGGCCTCCTCAGAAGTCCGTTTCGGGGCTTTGTGGCCTGGCATCGTCTGGCTGCGATTGGTGGTTTGGATGTGCTGGAGAGTTCTCCTCCTGGACCTGCGGATGGACCTGTGGGAGCACGGCTTGGACCTGCGGTTGGACATGCGCTTGAGGTTGGGTGACCACCACGTCGTCTGTGTCCACCGTATCGAGACCCGGGTCAGCCTCCTGTTTGGGAGGATTGAAGGACTTCAGATTGCCCAGCTGGCTGCGAACGTCCGACTCGGAGAGAAGGTGCAATGGAACATTGGCTGGGACGGCCAAGCGCTTGGGACTGGTGCTGCCGTCATCCGGCTTGCGTTTGTCTGGCGGGAAGACAACCTGCGCATAGGTGACCCCACCCTCATGGGGCTCCACAATGCTCTGGGCCCCGCCCGACGAGGTGGTCACCGAACTGGGATTCCTGAAGACAGCCGTCTCGGTCCGGCGCTCCTGCGGGGCATCCCGGCGTTGCATGGGCGAGGAGGTGGTGGTGGTGGTCACAGGACTTCCTCCAAGGGGAGCACTGGGTGACGTGGTCGCATCCTCGTGCGGAATGGGGGCGTACAGGGAGGGTGTGTAGTTATTATCCGTCACCTTGCAGTTGTACAGATTGAGACCCTTGGCGAAGACATACACGAGGATGTCGAAGAGCACACTGGCCAGGATCAAGGAGGCGGTCAGGATGTCCAGGATATTGCCATGTTTGGGCGTCTCCCGCAGCAGACAGCGCTCGTAGTTGGGAGCCCAGTAAACGCAGGTTGAACCTGGGCAACAATTTATTAGATATTTAATGAAATTCCCTTGGGATCACTGCACTTACGGGTGACAATATCGTAGCTTAGATGCACGGGAACATAGGCGAAGAGGCCCACAATCATGAGCTCGAAGGCCAGGGCCAAGGACTTGTCCTGCGGCAGAACAGCCCTCAGGGTGATCAACGTTTTCCCGATCACACCCACGCCCATCAGGAAGGCCACCGAGATGCTCATGATCTGGAAGATGATGATGGCCGACTGGCAGCTGTCGGAGCTGCAGGCTCCCGCGGTGGCCCTCATCTGGCCGGTGGAGTTCAGGGTCTGGTCCCCGCTGCAGCTGCAGCCCTCGAACAGCTGGAAGCTGTTGATGGTGGTCTCCTTGGTGCAGCCCGCGTAGCAGGGCGAGAAGTAGGTGACGGCACTGTTCTCCGGGCAGACGGGCATGAAGGCGGTGGGCGTGCACAGGCACTGGCTGGAGCAGTAGGGCTGCTTCAGCTTGCCCCCCTCCACGCCCGCGATGGCGCCCACGTCGCACTGGACAAAGACCAGGCCCACAAAGATGGCCACCAGATGGACACTGAGGGCTATGTTGATGCCCGTGATTTTGCGGGCCGAGAGCTGGGCCTTCGAGATGATCAGGCCACTGATGAGCATTCCCACCGCCATCACCGGCGGCTTGAGGAAGTAGGCGACGAAGGCCGACCTCCACTCCGCCGTCAGGCCATCCTGCTCGTTGTAGGGCAGGAAGAACCTACTCTGCAGATAGCTCTCCTCCTGCAGGCCATAGTTCACCACCGCACTCTGCACACACATGATGCTGAGTAGGTTGACCATCAGCAGGCGGTTGTTGAAGAGCCTCTTCAGCGATGGCCAGAAGTCGGAGTCATCCAGGTAGGTGGAGAACTGGCTGCCAAAGCGCCGCATGTTCGACTGTTCGATAATCCTCTGGGCGGCCTGGTGGATAACCGTCTTGGGCAGCCGTTTGGGGAACAGCCCCAGAAGCAGGGCGCCCACGAAGATGAAGGGAGCCAGTATCACCCAGCCGAGCCACCAGCCCACCTGGGTCAGTCCCACTGCCAGGACCAGAAAGGAGCCCGCCTGCTGGCCAAAGACGCGGGCGGCCAGGGCAGCCGCTATCACCGCCGGACTGTCCTGCGAGAGGGAGTTGTCGTCGATGTAGCTGACCCCCAGTGTGTAGTAGGCCAGGCCACCCATGCCCAGGGCCAGCTGGAGGACGAAGAGCATTGCGAGGGTGAGGCTGCTGCTCTGGGCCTCGGTCAGCGTGAGCTTCTGGAACTGGGCCAGCGAGGTGGCGCACAGATTGGCATCCAGCAGAACGTCCTTCGCCTTGTTGCCCTCGGCACTGTAACAAATCAATGGGAATTAGGATATTAAAATTCATTATTCGTTGAAAACCGTAATCAAATTATATTACAAGGTAAGGGACTACATGATAATTCTACACAGGGAACCAATACTTGCATGGTTAAGTATAATTTATCTATCTTGAACAACTCTCTCAAATCAAAAACGAGGAAGAAAGGCGAGAAAGCTCTCAAATTGATGTGGGAAAGGGCGAGAAAACAATTTTCGAAACTCTCAGGAATATAAATAGAGAGCTAAAAACTTTATGGCGGACATATCAAAAAGATACGCCGCCCTATACATTGAAAGAATTGATACCGAATTTCATCAAATTATTCATCATATCCTATAAAGTGTTTCTCTGTGTATCAATAAGTTTAGGTTTAAATAAAAGTCTTGGACTTGGACAATTGCAACACTAATTGTAATGTATGAGACCTTTGATTCTTTTGGTAACTAACAATATTTATTTAATTTGGAATTGAAAATAAATGTAAATAAAACAGATCGGAAGATTTTAAACTTAAACTGCTTATGCTAAAAACATGATCCTTTAAACATGGCTTAAGATGTTCGTTTGAGTTTCTTTATATTCTTCGGGCGAAGTTCAGGGGAAATGTACGTTAGCATCAACATAAGATTTTCCCGAAAGATTTCTCTGACAACCCCGATTATACTGGTAAACACAGAAATCGATTAAACTTATATTTCAAAACATTATAATTTTTAAAATGTTTTTCTACTCTTAGCAGCGTAAAGTATACCCCTAAGCATTGCTTCGACTGAAAATGTATTTATTGCTGACTTTCCTTTGTCCTACTTATTACACAAGTTTGCTTTATCGGGTTACTCACAAGTTCATGATGGAGGGAATCACAGCCACCACGCAGGTGACTGCCTGCAGCATCAGAGTTCCCACCAGCCATTTGATGGGGTGGTAGAATTCCGCCCAGTAGGCGAAGGCCAGTGCGAATACAGCCTGGAACAATCCACTGGCCACCAGCAGCCAATCTGTGGGGTTTAAAATAGAACAGTATAAATAGATGGCTCAGGTGTGCTTCAGAAGTGCGATGGCGAATCCCTGGTAACCGTTATCTAACCCATTCACTGACGGAGCTATGACGTATGAGTAACGCGACGTCGGGCCAAGTTAATTCTATATATAAAGTCGAACTTTAATTGAGGGAAAGCCATTTCCGTTAGGAGAGAATTTGTGTTTGATTCCCAGAAAGTTTAGCACGCACCAAATTTTGCTACGATTACACATTGCTTATCTCTTCAAACGATGACGAATATTTATTACCCACCGCAGTAGTGTTACAAACAATTGATAAGGAGCAAGTTGAATAGTGAGCCTATTAGGTACCTCGGATATAGTTTTATTTATTAACGGAACCGGAAAAAATAAGTCATTTCTGTCCACTCCTGCATATTCGTTAATATAATACAATTACTTTATAGTTATAATAAGGTATTTATTTTGTTTCAGTCAATCTACGATTTTATTCCGTTGCTTAATAGATGCAATAATAAACCAAGGAAATAATTGATATAATTCTTAAACACCGCTTATTTATGTATAGCTAAAAATTGCGTACTAGGGTTAGTTACCGAAATAGTAAAGAATGCCCGTGGCAAGCCAAACAAATGTTCCATTTCGACCTAGGGGTAACAAGTGGAAAGAAGTGCCCCCAACCCCATACACAGGCAATCGACAAGAATATCGCAAAACTGATAACTATACCGAAATCTCCACGTAGAACCAGGCCAACACCTCAATTATCTTTCCCCGGGCATGTCAGCATTTTCCCATTCCAGCGATAAGGCTTCTTACTCACCCACTAGCAGCGGACTATAGCCGAACTGGAAGGCAGCCTGTTTGGCCGAAACGCGGAAGTAGGATTCGCAGGCACCCTGGAGGGTTCCCGAGATGGCCAGGACCAGGATGAAGGTGCGCAGCCGGGCGTACTTCTGACATCCAGGACCGCGACACCATCCCAACCCTTTGATGCCGCAATCGACGCTATCTGGTTGGGATAGAGAACTTCAATAAATTTTACGAAATCGGAGGCGATTTGGGTTACCCACCATCGGGTATATTGTTGGCATTGACCGCTATTTGCGATAAATCGGAGTTGCGCGTATTCTGCGCCATGTTCGTATTCGATTTCGGATTCGGTTGTGTTCACTTCACTTCACTTCACTCGCTTTTTGTATTGGTTATTGATTACTTTAGTTAGTGGCCCTGGCTCGAAGGCATCTTAGCCGCGTTGGGACCGCAACTAACGTCTATTCGAAAAGAGAAACGAGAGCAAACTAAGGAGCCCCACCTGTCCAGAACCGATTTCCTCTCTCTCCGACTTTGGTTTGATAAGCCATTTCTTATCTTATCTTGTTTTTTGTTTTTAATTGCAACTGTATTGTTATTCCGCATGCAACATGTTGAAGCAACAAGTTCCTAGTCGAGTTAGATCGTAAATATAAAATAAGTCTGGAGGAAATTATTATTCAGCACAAAATGTGTATGAGTAATGACAATATGTGAAAGATAATATACAAAATGTGTAAGGTAATATTAAGGAACAAGAGAAAATGGTATTTCTTTTATCAATTTCAGAATATCAAGCCAGCAAGCCAGTTTTATGTTTCAAACATTTGCCTTAAGCTGTTAATAATTTCATCAAGTCAAGAGAGCGATTCAATATGTATTGCCTAATAAGTCTTTTATTGGTGATGCATTTTATCGTAGTATCTGCGAAGGTGACGAGTTCTCCACCAGTTCTGATCTGGGGCACCGATACGTGAGTACTTGGTAACCAAAAATAATATAATATTCCCTACAGGATCTTCTTTGCAGTCCTAAAGCTACGAGTATTTTTCGCCCGTTGAAGAGTGGACAGTTTCAAAAGATAATACAAAATTTGAGGAAGGACAACATGATAGTGGTTTACCTAGCCTCTGAGGTAATTTATGAGGCATTTACTTAAAAGGTTTTTAAAAACCTGAACACCCTATTATTTTAGCTAGCCGCCAAGGACATCAACTGCGATGTGTGCTTTCCCTACTTGAGCAAGATCCAGCCCATGAACTACTACAGCCAGGTGGAAGAGCCTTTAAAGGCCGTGGAAAGGGTCAGCAAAAGGACCGGAGAGATTATCTGGCACTATCCTGCTCTTAATGAAATAAGGAAACTGGAACTGGAAATGGAGCTGCCCTGCAAAAAGGGCCAGATTCACGCTTTCAGCTTCAACAATCGCAATGTCCTGGCCCACGGTAGGTTTAAATGGAATCCATTATTTTAAACTAGCTTAGGACATAAATTACGTAATAATCGTGCTGATTGATTGCTCATGAAAAAATATTTTCGGTAACTGTTGAACTTTTATCCCATTTTCACGTTATACTTTTAAGATTTCACTAGTACTAAAATTAAATTGGGCATAAGATAGTTTAACAAAGAATCAAACAAAAAAAAATTTTAAATAAATAAATGTACTTATTTTATTTATTTATAATGGTAAACAGTTTGCTAAATGTAAGGGACGTTACGGCAAAAATGTCAAATAATTGTAGTCGAAGCCTCTTATCGTGCCGAAAATGTTTAACAGTATTTGTAGGGTATCGTGCGGTATGAAGATTTAATTTTTTTCGGTATTTGTTGACATTTTATCATTATTTGTGTCTTTTCTACACCTGATGCTACAAAAACAATTATTTTTTGTTGATTTTTGTGAACTAGGAATTGAACACCTTAATTTTGTTCAATTTAAACCCAGAACTGAAGTATACTTTTTTGTTAAGTGTTCAGTTAAATTTGTATTCCATTTTTTGAATAAAAAATAAATCATTTTCACATCTGCATAAAGTTTTAGTGTGTATTTATCAGTTCGTCACCTGACCCTTCAACTATTAAAAGTGAAAAAGATATTGGTTTACGCCAAGAGCTGTGGTATCTAACTCCGCTGGAATTTTACAATCGAACTTTTACAGGACTATGCTCAATAGATGTCAGCAACCTATGAAAAATATTAATTTTTGGAAAAGTGACATTCAATAACGATTCGATCGTCACTATACCCTACACTCCCTTTTATCTATAGCTCGAATATGAATATGGTTATCGAGCAGAACGTCGAACTTTTTCTTAGTATTTAATATTTTTCTGAGCCTTTTAATCTACAGAACTCAACATCAGAATAATAAATTTCTTAACTTCTGCAAATAAAACAATTAAGTTGGAAGCCATTAAAATATTACGATTTAATTTGTATACTTCTAAAGTGAAATTGATTATTTCAGACGCCGCCATGGCGGTGGCAACCTATCAGTTCAGCGACTGTCCGGTGGTGCATGTGTACACGGCATACACGGAGGAAGATAGGGCTTTTCAGCGTCGTAAAATCCACAAGACCCGTCCAGCCGCCCATTTAATGGACCCGTTAAAGAGCCTCGATGCATCGTCGAATACATCTGATTACGAATTTGGTCAAATGCCACAGCGATTCAGCTACAGCTTGGTCGATAACATGACCGTTCTGCGCCACGACATGCTCATCTTATCCTTTCGGAATATTCTGCTGGCCAAGAGGGAGGTGCCAGGACTGCTGAACCCCTTCAACCGAACGGACGTGGTCCTTCCAAATGGAAGGGAGGAAGTGCAGGTGGCCTTCCTCAACGGCCGGGACGTTCACGGGGGAATCATAGTGGGGATGGACACAAACATCAGCCCCCTGCTGCTGGAGTTCATTCCCTCGCAGGGCAATTGGTTCCTCACCCGCATGATCCTCAGCAATTCCTCCCACTATCTACGGGACTACTTG
This sequence comes from Drosophila subpulchrella, assembly GCF_014743375.2. Lineage (NCBI taxonomy): Eukaryota > Metazoa > Arthropoda > Insecta > Diptera > Drosophilidae > Drosophila > Drosophila subpulchrella. Next base: position 2,564,305 of record NC_050610.1, read on the forward strand.
TTCTTCGGCTTCGAATTCAGCCTCTGCTGTACGGACATTACGGGCTTTGCCTCCGATACGGAGCGGCTGACATTCTTTGACTTTCACCTGGACATCCTTTGGCGTGGTAAGTGTGAACAGTCGAGCTCTTGTATCTGTATAGGGAACTGAGGCATTCGGGCAACTTTTACTATCTTTTGTATTTAATACTTTCAAACAAACAATCAAAACAATTATTTGTTGCACTCTGTTGCTTTCCGAAAACTAGAAAGATAGCATGCAACCTTTTAATTTTATTCCGACCATATTATAATATTCACTTTAATGCATTTAGTTTAATAAAGATAGATAGATAAATTAGAAGACATGATATTTTTGGGTCAATAATAATACATCTTTGCCAAATGATATCCGCTTGAAAAGAATATTTTTACTTGTGTGCTCTTTTTATATTTATCTTTTATTACCCCATTGAGTCGCGATAACAATGTGCCATAAATAAGGAATATTATTAAACTTTAAAGAGAGTAAAGATAAATTGTTTATACGTTTCATAGATACGGATAATGGCATGGACCTGAACTACGAGGTGAAACCCTGCTGGAGCTGTTCTGTACTTATGACCCCGACCCTGACACAGACCTTGTTCGTGGGTCTGATCATCGTCATACTACTCTGGATCGGCCTGGCAATGATACTCTCCATCGGGCAGAACAAGATCCTCCAAAACGCCAACGACCCTGACCTGCACATCAAGACGGACACCTAGGCGACCCGCAACTGTGGTGGCGACCCTCTCAACCCACGCTCTTTGATGCACATGCGGCACAGTACTCTACACATTCTGCTAATTCACTTGCTTACAATTCTAATCGCGTGGGGTCGCGGATGGTGCTGGGGAAGGGGCTTAGTGATCGTAATAATAATGTCATTGTCGCGTTATTTTATTGTCTGTTTTGAACAGTGGCGGATCCAGGATTTTTTCTAGGGGGTTTTGAGAACACATTTTTGTTGCATACTTATTGAGCCCCACGTTTCCTTTCACTTTGTACCCGAGTGGGAGTTGCCGATTTATCCCTCGAGTCCCCCCCGTGGATCCGCGCATGGTTTTCCACAGTCATAGCCATTCGGCCTCTCCGAAGAAAACAATGGTCCGATAAGCCATAGGTTGCCTGAGATATGTCCAAAATTTGATTTGCACGTGGAACAGCGATGAGAGAACCGATTGTTCCCGCCCTAGGCTTTATGGCCTGATAAAGCTTTATCAGGCTTCGATTGGCACCGAGCGGACACGGCTAGCTGCCTGGGAATTTAAAATTCCATTTCTCAGTTTTACTCGCGCCTCGATTCGGAACGGATCGGCTATCACTATCGCCGCCCACCTACCTGTGCGCTGAATCGGGACTAGTTCCTGGGAAAAGGAACTCGAACGGAATTTAATTAATCGCATAAGTGCAGATTAGATTGTATACGCCAAACGAGTGACTACTATTTGGCAATTGATAATATGCGCACTATATAGGCAACTCTTCACTCGAGTCTAAAACGTACGTACACCTGTCTGGTAATCTAATTGTTTGTGATATCGGGTGGCATTCGTCGTTCGACATTGGGGTAGCTCGTCATGCGGAAGGAACCTATAGTATAGATACTGTACTATAGATACACTCCATGTGCATTTGTCCCTGCCGGGAATCTTTAGATCTCTGGAGCCTCATTCAAGTGGAAATCTTTCTAATCTTTCAAGATTGCCTCCGTAGATAACTTTATAGTAGTCCTTTTTTTGGAAAAGTGTTCTACATTAATGGAAATGATCTCATAAGGCCTAGGTGCTTTTCTTTTTTTATTAATATAATCTGAAGGATTAAATTGTTTTCATTCAAGTGAAAAATTTAAATAGAAGAGTACTTTTTTACGCTCTTTATATTGATTTTTTTAAGTGAAGTTGTGTTTTGTCCTTGTTTTGGTTTGAAGCGATTTCTGGAACACCCGTATAAGGTCAAGTTTTTTTTATAGATGTGATCACTGAATAAAATTGCTTAAAGCCTTGAAAGTTAAATAATTTTGATAAAATGTTATCCTTTCTTTGGGTTTGTACAAATTGTTTTCCATGTCTTAAGAAAAACCATGGCATATGAGTAGTTACAATTAAAGAAGCCCAGACCGTATTTTTAACTAATCAATCACTTCAACTCTTCGAATCAATATTTTGATAAGCCTTTTGTACCAGACAAATTTGTTGTTGGAATGCCCAACGGCAAATGGAAAGCAGTCCACAAATAAAATAACCATGAAATTGTCTGAGTCACAATAAATATGGGATTTTATTCAATAAATTGATAACCAAAGAATTACATTACGAAACATATAATTTTCACATCAGTTGGTTGTAATCTGAGTTCATTAAACTGATTTCAGTTAACGGCTGTTGGTCTAAGTAACAACAAAACGCCGTAATTATGATTGATAAGAAATGTTCCTAAAAATAGAAACCAAGAATTCAAAGTGTGTCGACTTTGCAGGCCTTTTTACCCCAGATGTATACTTCTCCAGGCGGGATTTCTTGGCCAGTCATAGTGATATAGGTGGGCTATAGCCTCAATTCACCGTAAAGTACCCTACTAATATGAACCTCTTTGATATAACTTACGATAAGATTTCTTTGATGATTCTGATCATTTGGCGGGTGGTATGATCAATGAAGAAAAGATGACTTAGTGGTCATCGTTATGCGGTAAATATAGCTGTTTATAAAAGCTACTCCGACCATATAGATATTGTTTATTTGGCAACACCGGCTTATCTAATCGTCTCGGGCAATGTGATCTTGAGCGGGCGCCGTCGATAGTTAATCAATACCGCGAATTTCCCTATCGACAACTTTTATAAGCCCTAAACGATATTTGAAGATTTTGGAATCCGGAGAGTCATGATTATAGAAGTGATTTTTAATCGACTAAAAGTGTATGGTGAAATTCCCTTTGAAGAAGGGAATTTTTCCAAGAAATCTTAAGGCAATGTGATTTACAGGAGTACGTCCCTTTGCTCTCTCCCTGGCAGACTGTTTGCTATCACTCCACTATCTATAGGGAAGCCGAGTACGCAATCTTATCGTACCAAAATCGATGGTTCGCTGAGTACCACCGACAAGACAATAGCATCCCGCAGTAGGGACTGTATGGAACCGAAGATGGCGGAAGTGAAACGTCGGGGATCGAATATCCCGCCCGGGCACTACTTGTGCGGCATGGCCAACTGGCATCCAGCATGGCTCCAGAAGTACGCCACCACCAAGATGTTTATGGGCGTCTACGGACTGCTCGGCACCATCCAGGCCATGTCCTACATGTACTTCATCGTGACCCTCACCGTGCTGGAAAGGCGCTTTAAGATTCCCAGCCAAACAACAGGTAATATTTAGAAATAATTATACATTTAAATTAAATGATTTTATTTAATAATAGTAAAAATATGTTCTTACCGTTCGTTAAAAATAAATACATTTACTATATAAAAATATAGAATTTTACGGAAGCTATCTCAAAAAGTATTTTTTTGATTTAAAAAAGAATCTCAAGAGCTTCCCGAGAACTCTTCCACAAATTAAATTTTTCTCATTTTGAAACTTGTCCCATTGCAGGTATTGTCCTTAGCGGCAATGAAATCTCGCAGATCATGCTGTCCCTTATCCTGTCCTACATCGGTGGACAGCGGAATCGCCCCCGTTGGATAGCATGGGGCATCGTCTTCTGCGGTCTGTCCTGCTACATCCTCGCCCTGCCGCACTTTATCTACGGGGCTGGTCACGAGGTGCTGCAGTTCACCAAGGAGTACCAGGAAAGCCTACTGAATGCCACGTCTGAACTGGGTCAGCCCCTTGTGGTGGGTTACTTGCTCTCTCATCTATCATTACCTTCACTAAATAGTCATTCTCCTGTAGAATTTCACCTCTCCCCAGACCGAGCGACTCTGTGGAGTGGGCGCAAAGGGGAACGACTGCGACGATCTCTTTTCCTACGTGCCACTGGTGCTCATCTTCCTCTCACAGTTCGTGCTGGGCGTGGGCAACACCATGTACTACTCCCTGGGACAGACGTATCTGGATGATAACACCAAGAAGACGAACACTCCCCTGATGCTGGCGGTGGCCATGGCCTTGAGGATGATTGGACCTGTCGTGGGATTCTTTTTCGGTATGGTAGAAAGAGTTCTCAAGTGGCCTTTGTTAAAAAATACATATAAATGTAGTTAAGTTCTGAAGATGGTAAAGAATGATTTTATTAAGTGTTAGGATTTCCCTAACTTTTATACTGTTTCGTAATAGTTTTAGATTTAAAAATTTGAAAGTATTGATCGATACGAGTTAAGTCCCATTTGAGGTTGGCTATATCTTAAGGGCCGATTGATATTTTATTTTCAGGTCTATATAGGTATAGGAATAATATGTTCGCATAAAGAATAAAAAGTCTTTTTCAAAAAATGCTGTTATCGCAAATTAAAAAAAAAGGAAGTGAGATAAAATATCATGTTGTATATATTGTTTGTTATACCAAATGGTATATTTTTTTGCATTTTTAAATAAATTGGTTTTAATGTTGTACATCTCTGAGTCCTTACCCAAAATAATGAAAGATTTGAGGTGTACACAAAATCTTTTAAATAAAACAATCGCGGGCGATGTCAGAGGAACTGCAATGAGTACTTTCAGATCTTGAAATCCAAACTGAGGTTACATTTTCCAAAGCACTGTGTAATCTGTCAAAATACAAACTTTTAACCAAAACTCAAAATTTTCTTACCATTTTAGGTTACTTGTCGCTAAACACCTTTATCGATCCAACAAAGACTCCTTTGATCGACAGAAAGGATCCTCGATGGCTGGGAGCCTGGTGGCTCGGTTGGGTGGTCCTGGGCACCCTGATGTGCCTGTTTTCCGGCCTCATCGGTCTCTTTCCCAAACAGCTGCCCAGGATCAACGAAGCGCCAAGGACCAACTCCCACTTGCCACTGGCGCTGCGTCAGACGAAGGAGGAGCTCAAGCGGGAGGAGAATCTCTCGCTGAGCAGCCGCTTCTCCTCGAACGCCGCACTGGACACCATTGGAGCAGCTGCGGGTGCCAATGCCGAGCTGCCAAAGCTGAAGGACTTCCCACGCGCCCTCATGCGACTGCTGCGGAACAAGCTGCTGATCTTCAACATTCTCTCGGCGGTCTTCTACATCCTGGGCGCCTCCGGCTTCATGACCTTCCTCACCAAGTACATGGAGGTGCAGTTCCACAAGGACCCCCAAAGCGCCACCATTGTGAGTTTATTTTTATAAACCTTTTTATAAAATGACTTAAATATCTATCTATTTGAATCCTTCTTCTTAGGTCGTTGGCCCCATCTCCATTATGGGCATGGTCGTGGGTCTGATTGGCTCCGGGCTGGTGCTTTCCAAGAAGAAGCCTCACGTGAGCAAGGTGCTCATGTGGAACGTGCTCGTTGGCGGGGTCTCCATTTTGGGGCAGATCGCATACGCTTTTCTTTACTGCCAGGACACCTTTTCCATGGCCCACGTAGGACAGTAAGTATCCGCGACCAAATTTATTTTAGTACTTAGAAGTAGGATGCCTAATCGAATTTGATTATAATTTTACAATTCTTTATTTAATACTATACCATATTTATACCCGTTACTCGTAGAGTAATAGGGTGTGCTAGTTTCGTCGGAAATTATGTAACAGGTAGAAGGAAGCGTTTCCGACCCGAGTCGATCTAGCCATGTCCGTCTGTCCGTATGAACGCGTTGACCTCCGAAATTTTATAAGCTGCAATACTGGGATTAGGCATGCAGATTCTAGAGCTTCCTGCGCAGCGCAAGTTTGTTTCGTCAGTGTGCCGCGCCCACTCTAACGCCCACAAGCCACCCAAACCTGTGGCTCCTACAGTTTTAATGCTAGAATAAAACTGAAATGTATTGTTCTCATCAATACCTATCGTTTGATCTAAAAAAAAATTTTCCACGCCCACTTAGAAGACCACAAACCGCCCACAAACTTCAAGAAATCGTAGGTATAAACGTAAATATCTCGGAAACCATCAAAGATAGAGAATTGGGATTTCACATTTAGATTCCGTAGCCTTGTACACAGCGCAAGTTTGTTATGCGAATATGCCACGCCAACTCTAACGCCCACAAACCGCCCAAACCTGTGGCGCCCACAATTTTCATGCTAGAGAAAAAATGTTACCTGAAATGTATTATTCTCGCCAATACCTATCGATTGACCTAAAAAAGTTACCACGCCCATAACGCTTAAGTCTGTCTGCCACCCACATAAACATATATTGAGATCGCGGGTAGGTGGCGCCTTACAATCTCGCTTTGCTGCTTGCATATCTCTATCTCCCTTTGGCCCTTTAGCTGACTAACGGGTATCTGATAGTCGAGGTAATCGACTACAGCGTTCTTCCTTGTTTTTCTTTATTGTTTTAGTTTTATATTGAGTGTAGAAAATTTGACTTAATATAATTTTGATACTTTTTTAATAGACTAAACCTGACTAGCACCTGCAACACAAACTGCTCCTGCGAAGGGATCAAATACACACCCGTATGCCACGAGCTGACGGACACCACCTTCTTCTCGGCCTGCCACGCGGGATGTCGCGGATACAATGCCACCTCAAAGTTGTACGAGGATTGCAGTTGTCTGGTTAATGATACGCCTTCAACCAGCGCGACCCAGCGGCTGCTCAATCTATTACAACCCACTCCGGAGCCGGAACTGGATAGCACCACAGATTTTGACGGGTACTTCAGCGGTGTGCCCCTGCTCAACGACGACGGTGACTTCGATGAGAAGCTGCTGTCCAGGACCACCAGATCCACTCCCGATTCGGTGCTCCGGCCGGGTATCTGCACAAAGAACTGCACCTGGAGCTTTTGGGCCTTCTCCATCACCTCGATGATCGTAAGCTGGTTCGGCTCATCCGGTCGGGTGGGCAACGTCCTGGTCAACTACCGAGCCGTGGCCTACGAGGACAAGTCCTTCGCTCAGGGACTGGCCCTGATGATGATCAGCTTGCTTGCTCTGATCCCGGGTCCCATCATGTTCGGGCGTCTTATTGACTCCACGTGTCTGGTGTGGACGAAGACCTGCAATGGCAATGGCAACTGTCAGTTGTACGATCAGACTCGCTTCCGTTACTCCCTCAACTTTTTGTCGTTCAGTAAGTTTCATACTGATAATTTTTTAAATTTGAATATCAAAAACAAAACTAAGACTTACTTTTTTACCAAGAATATTTTATTAGAAAAATATCATAGTTAAATCCACTATAATTAAATCCAAATTTTAGAAAAATATTTTTAATTTTCCATTTATCATATTAATTCCTGTTTAAATTACCAATCAAAGTTTTACATATATTTGAAATCGATGAACAAATTAGTACGTTAAATCAATGTGCTAGTGTATGATTTAAGACAACTTTGTGTTCAAACTTTGTTACGTATATTGGCTCAGTCTAAAACTCATCAATTATTTCAGTACTCACCTCTATGGGAATATTCTTTGATTACCTTGTTTGGTACTATGGACGCACTCTGGACATTTATGGCGACAAGGAGGCTAAAGAAGAGGAGCGGGCCAACAGAAGGAATCAACCTATTACTCCGCTTCTGGCCAAGAAATCCGACCAGGAAGAACTCTAAAAAGAATCCGTGATACTCAATTATAAGGGGTAGATTCATATAATACACACCAATTCCGAGTATTTAATTAAACAAAGCACATTCCTAGAGTAAGTTTCTGTAATCAAATGTAGAGAAAGATCGGGCGAAGCTAATAATACAAAGCCATATGTACAAACTTCCCGCTCTTCGATAGGATTTTAGTTATTGGATTCGCAATATCCTATGTCATATTTCAATGTACAATTGTTAACTATTTTTATTACGTGCTAAGTTCGCTTACTGTACCATGATTAGTTTAATAAAAAACAACTAAAAGAATTTATTTGTACGCATGTAAATAAAAAACAGGGACCGAAAACAATAATTTTTTTATTTATTTATTATATCTGTTACTCGTAGAATAAAAGGGTATAATAAAAAGTATATGTATTCACTATCAGGATCACTAACCGAGTCGATCGACTCGATCCATGTCTGTCTGTCCATCCGTATAAACGCTGGGATCTCGGAAACCATAAAAGCTAGAAAGTTGGGATTAGGCACACAGATTCTTCAGAATCTTGCGCAGCGCAAGTTTATTAAAACAGGATGTCACGAACACTATAACGCCCATAGCCTTAAAACATTTCTTGCTCCCACATTTTTGAAGATTTTGTAAAAGTGTAAATGGGATTAGGTTTTCTCTATCAATATCGAGCCATCTATTAATGGGTTATTAGCAAATAATGAAATCGACTCTAGGTGGCGCATTAGCGCTTTGCTGATTTTATATTTCCATCTCCCCCGCACTCCCATAACCGACTTACGGGTATCTGATAGCCGAGGCCATCGACTAAAGCGCTCCCTCTTGTTTTCCTTATAAATTTAAAAAATAAAAAGGAATAGATTTAAAAACAAAAAAAGCCATTTACTCTTGTCCATAATTTGCGTACAAATCAGTTAAATTAAAAAAAAATAAAACAAAATCGTAATCATTTGTGAATGTTATCTTCAAGCATTCACAAATGATTATTTTCGGTTTCTGAAGAATATGTAGATTCGGGGGTTTCTTCTACCTCTTTAGTGAAAATGTACACAAGTCTCAATAAAAGTTCCCCCAAAGCTCGCCCGAATAGATTTCTGTGATTAAATGGGTTTTTGGGTATGCTTCAGATTATTAAATCAAAAACTCGAAAAGGACCATGAAATTATTTTTGCAGTCCACACATCAAAACAATTAAAATCGCTAAATTTGGTTCGTTTAGTTCTTCATCTTTTTTTTTATTTTTCTTCACTTTTATTGATAAAAAATGTTCAAATTTATGCAGATCGTTTGTTTTTTCATTTCATACGTATATGTATAATAATAATACATTTGAATTTCGATTTTTGTATAAATATTCCCGTTTTGTCTATATAATTTCTATTATTACGATCGCTCCTATTCCTCAGTGGCTTAGTTTTCGACTTCCGTTCTGTCTTCGCGTGTGATTTGGTTGAGTGTCAGTGTCGGGGGTGTGTGTGAAACATTTTAAATAAGTTTCCGCGTTGTCAACAATTATATCGCACTTAGTATTATTACAATAATATGAATAATTTATCATTCGAGTTCGATTCGTAGGAGGCCGCGAAAAGCGTTAGAAGCAGGCTTAAGTCCTTCATTAAATATGTCCTTGATTTAAGTATGCATCAGTTAATTAAATTAACTTAGACAGGGGGACTGCTCAACGTGCTTAATAGGTATTATTTTAATTATTTATTTGATTACTTGTGTCGGTATGGGCAACAACTTTCAATTGTAACAAAAAATGAATTTAAAATAACGAGGGGAAGACAAAATTTGAATAATGGGGTGAGTGTTTTGAAACCGCCTTGGTCCTGAATCTGGATGAGTAATGAAGCAATACGGGGTAAACTTAAATAAAAACCTTAGATTTTTTGTTTTTGTTTCTGCTTAGTAGCAAAAGGCATTTTATTCTTTCATAAGTGGGTTTCGTGTTCAACTCTCACGAATTCTTCAATTAACTAAATTATAAAAATCAAATATTTTTTGAATCAGCAAAATAAAATGGTTTTATCAGAGGGCTAAAATTAAAGTTAACAATTAGATGTTTCCGTAAGTGATATTGTGTGTTTCACTGTTATGCTTTTTCGTCGTGTTTTCAATACTCCAAAGACTTTTCATTTTGAGCTTACAAATCAAACCAACTTTACTCCAAGTTCTTTAAGCTTAAACTTAAATTAAAGCATTTAGATTATATCATGTAAAAAAGAAGAGCAAACATATCGTATAGTATTTTGTAGGGGTTTAACAAATTTGCAATTTGAAGGCGCATACAGGAAGCTAAATGGGGAAGGAGGGTTGGGAACTTGCTATCGCTTGTACAAATACAAAAATGGGGTAGCTTGCAGCTTTAGTTTGTTTTAAAAAATTTCACGTCTTGCGCGCGTTTTAGGCATGTACGTGTACGCTATGTAATGCTTACAGTTTATACAAAAGTGGTGAACCAATAAAACGACGACGGCGACTAATGCTCTGTATCCTTGAGACAGGGCCTCAACAAACGAAATCATTCCAAGAAACTATTAATTAATGCCTTATCAGTTATCATCGCGGCTCCTCTCCAACTCGCTTTCGCATACATTATTTTATATATACGTGAGTGGTTTGTGTGTATATATATATAAATAGTTCATCTTGTTTCGCGTTCGCTGCCTCCGATTTTGCGGCTTAGTTATACATAATATAGTTTATATTTCGTATATAATGCAATTCTGTTTCTATCTCTGAACTCTCCAACCGTGCGTCCGGCTTGTAAAATAACTTTTTGCTTGCCCGTTCTTATAGTGCACTCTACATTGCCGATCCGTTCCGATTCGATTCCCCTTCAACCCCTCTAATCAATGTATAATCAATTGCTATTGCTGGTAGAAAGTAAAGTAACCATATGTGAGTCAGAGCTCGAGCGTGGGTGTGTACTGTTTTTGTGGATTTGTCAAATGTGAAGAAAGCGTGGCGTGGCGTTGCTGTTGTTGTGGCTGTTTTCTCTCGTCGGGCGTGCAATGCTATCTCAAAAATCGCAGTGAAAGGCGGGCGCTCGAATTTAGCTTGGCTCAATTTATTCGACCACCTTCAGCACCTTGCCAATGGCAATGGTTTTGTCTGAAAGTTAAGGATAACGTTAGTCGCGGATTTGGACTTATATGAACTCTAGACTTACTTTCATCTCTGAGCGTGAATCGGCCCATTTGAGGGAATAGCTTAAACTGTTCAAGGCAAATCATTCCGGAGCACTCAATTCGCATAATTGCAACCTGATCCTGCTTAACGAACCGTGGACGTGTTTTTGATTTGTCGCCAGTCTTTTTGTCGACCAAACAGATGAGGGCCTAAGGAAAATAAAGCGATTTAGTGTCCGTGCAATTTATGGAAATTATGATGAAAACTCACCTTAACTGTAACCTCTTCGGCAGCGCAGTGTATGTGCATAACAGCCGAGTAACCCGCACAGATAATTGATTTGTGTTCTAAGATTACGACCTGAGCATCAAAGATTTTTCCCGTCTTGATGGGATTAGCCGCGTCGCAGAGCACAAAACCTGGCGAGACATCCTCCTCTTCAATTCCCTGAAAAACAGATTTTAAAATAATTAATTACGGGTTAATAATAAAATTTGCAAAATTATTTTATACTTGAATTACAATATTACAATTAATAACACGTCCATGGCCTCGACTATCAGATACTCGCTACTCAGGAATGCGAGGGAGGTGGAGTCATGCATGCAGCAAATATTAAATATTTTAAAATACTGTGTTCACCAGACACACAGATTTAGCGTTATGGGTGTTTGGAGGCGCAGGAAGCCAATGTTTGCTCTTAAAGTTTCTGAGATCTCAGCGTTCTTACAGGATCGACTCGGGTAGTGATCCTGATCAAGAATATATATACTTTATAGGGTCGGAAACGCTTCCTTCTACCTGTTACGTTCTTTCCGACAAATACAATATACCCATTCACTCTACGAGCCTCGAGTATAAATGATTAAAACAGCACTTACTTTCAGCTTGATCTTGACGTTCTCGCCGGGGCCAACAGATGTGACTTCGAAGTCGTCGGAGAACAACTGGTCCACAGCGACTTGCGTCTATAAGAAACGTTAAGTTAGTACGTAGGAAGATGTCAGCTAGTTGCTAACCGCAAGAACTCACCCTATTTGGCATCACCAACAGGTTCTGGCCCTTGCGCGCCATTCCGGACTCAACCTTGCCCATCACCACGGTGCCCATGTCCTTGTACTTGTCCACGATTGGCATGATAAAGGGCCCGTCAGACTTGCGGTTCAGTGAGGGCAGCTCGTCGATGAACGGAATGAAGGCGGGCCCCCGGTACCAGGAGCACAGCGTCTCCGGGACTTGGTCCTTCAGGCCGTAGCCGCTGAGGCCCGAGCAAGGCATAAAGGTAAGGTCCTTGGCCGGGTTGAAGCCCAGCTTCTTGAGGTATGGTAGTATCTTGTCTTTGCATTCGTTGTAGCGCGACTGATCCCAACTGACGGTGGGGTCATCCATTTTGTTGACCAGAACGACCAGATGCTTGACGCCGGCGGTCTTGGCCAACATGGCGTGCTCTCGGGTCTGACCACCACGGTCGAAGCCCGTCTCGAATTCACCCTTTCGCGCCGAGATGACCAGCACTGCGAGATCGGCCTGCGCCGCTCCACCGATCATGTTCGGCACGAAACTCTTGTGACCGGGCGCGTCCAGGATGGTGAAGTGCTTGCGGTCTGTCTCGAAAAAGGCTCGTCCCACCTCCACAGTCTTGCCCTTGTCGCGCTCCTCCTGGTTGGTGTCCAGCGCCCATGACAAATACCAACTCTCGCGCGACTTCTCGCGCGCCTCCCGTTCGTACTTCTCCAGCGTCCGCTTGTCCACCATGCCTGTGAGGGACATGATCTGTCCGCCAATCGTTGATTTGCCAGCATCTAGCCGATGGAAAATAACAATGTTAATAAGGGTTTTGGCGGGAGCTATATAAATAACGCAAACTTACCAACGTGGCCGATGAACACAACATTCACGTGCTCGCGCTTGCTTCTGTTTTCCTCCACCTTGACCACCTTCTTCTTGGACACCTTGGGCGTGGCCTCGCCCTCCGTGAACTCGGCATCCTCCACCTCCTCGTCCTCAGGCGTGATCACTGCATCGTCCACATCCCAGCTGTCAGCGGGATCGGTTTCTAAATACAAATCAAAAAAATAGTAATTAGTTAAGTCATTAACAGGGGTTCCACAGTGCTTTGGTGAGGGAATGTCATTAGTTGCTGAGGAATTAGGTGTAGGATATCATAGAAATCCGAGAGTATACATGCTTGTTTGTTTTTCCTTTAATAGTTGTGCCAAGGGAGGCATTTCAATGAGGTAGTGGTCGTTTGGGTTATATTACTAACATGCATGGGAAAAAATCTTAATCATGGGAATACAAAATGTATTTACTTAAATTGTAAATAATAAATAATTTAAATAAAATTGCTTTTAAGGAATATATTTTTTTATATTTATATATATTTTTTTTAAGATTAAGAACTGGCAGCTCGAAGTATTCCTCAAAATAGTATCAACCAAATGTCGCATAAAGTCAAAGGCATTCACTGGATTAATCCAGTTTTAAACCGAATAAGTGAATGGATTCTGCGAAAACATAATATGAATTTCTTCTTGTTATTTTTGGAAATTTTCCACATCATCGTAGTGCTTTAGTGATAGAGAAGTGCGAAGCATACTTTCTCTATTTTCACAAAACTAAACCTTTTTTACATTTACTGTGCATTTGGTGGATACAAACGTGTCTTTTTTGTTGGCGTACTTTCTGTTCTTTTTAATTAAAATGAAACTTTTTGTTCACTTTCTTGTATATTTTTAGAAAACTCTCAAAAATGCGAGGTATCTTTTTGAAGGTGTACCTTTAGTCTTTCATTTTTGGCGCAGAGACAACTGTGCAAATAGCTTTATTTCGATTTAGGTCGAGTTGTAGAGAAATTCATTTCTTGGAAGCACTTCTAGATGATTTAAACTCATGGGAACTGCTATGGCAACCAAGTTGAGCTAGCTCTCTCCTAGTTAAAAGTATGTGTACTTCATTCAGGGGCAATCGGTGTTAGTTGAGTATCTACTACCACATGCACTCGCAGTGTTTGACCTAGCGGCCACATGCTAATTGGAAATCACTGGCTCTAGCCAGCCGACGATGAGTCATGTGCCGAGTGGAGTGCTGGTGACAACGTGCTCGGTTGAAGAGGTGGATTTCTAGTGTTAGGATCCCGAACCTTAGCCTTGGCAGGAGACCCTCCGACCATGTGAAGAGGGGTGTTTCGAAGTGGATACCGTATCCCGTATGCCGAGGCCCGACCACCGGACATGACATCCCGGACTACTAACTTTTTCTCCACTGCGACGTCGATGGTTTCTTGGAGTAAATGTAGCGAGAACCGGCGCCCTTACTCATGACTGCGATACATAAACTCAAGGCGAATTGGTAATTGGTAACAGGAGCGGATGGACGAGCGAGCTGCGATCGCGCGAAAGTGTAAGAGCCAACAGCACATAATTTTTGTTCGTCAGTTTGGCTTGCCTGCCGCACAGCCAAACGCCGTGGAATCGAGTTCGAAGCGGTTTCAACCGCCGGCGAGCTGCACTAAGCGCTTCCATTCGGGCCAAACAACTACAAAGTAGCCCCAGTGGTGGAGTCGCTGCGATAACGACGAGTGAGCCAGCTGAACGGATGCCGATGGCGGTGGCGATGCCATGCCATTCCATTTCATTCCAGTCCGCGAAGCGAAGCTGGGCGCAGCATAGGCTCCAATAAACGGCTGGCAAAACGCAAACGTGTCAAAAACACATGAACGGGGGGAGCCGCTTGCGCGTGTGGGTGAGGAGAGGACGAGGCAAATGGCCAAATAAACGACGGCGCAAAGCATAGCGGGAGTAAAATGGCAGCGCAAACAGCTGCTCGTCGGCGTCGCCGGGAGAATGGCAAGTGGGTGAGTGGCCCCCAGAGATGCGCGGTGAATGGGAACAAGTGACTGTGATGTGATTGTGATACATCAAGATAGTAAACAAGGCAAAAACAGGAAACAATTGAGTGAGATTAGCTAACTGCCTGATTAGCTAAAAGGGTGATAAGGCATTTAGCAGAATTGGAATGCACGGAATATAAATATTTCGATTGTGGAATAAAACAACCTGTGCTAACAAAAACGTCCTCTAAAATAATATTAGATCTTTTTTATGGCTTGTGTTGTTTAAATTTATATTCCAGTTCACGTACTTGGCTTTATCTTTAACGTAATGCAAAAAAATGAAATTTATTCAGAATGATTATTTCAGGCAAGGAATTCCTAATTCCTAAACTAAACAACAAAAGTAGTTTGTTGGCCTTATTCAAATTTACTATTCAACAAAACGAACCTTCGAGTAATCACAGGTTAAAAAAAACTCATAATCTTAAGTAACTGAATTCTTAAACAGTCATAAACTTGGCGGAGACTAAATTGTTTGAATGTATTGTCTGCTGTTCTTCTAAACTGGTTATATCAAAGGGTAGAATAGAATACGTCCAACAAGTATACATCGAATGTAAGAGGTGTACAAAAATGTAAGACTCTCACGTACGTTTGAATGTACAAATGTATCTTAGGATGCCTTATACAAAATTATACTAGAAAAATTAGATTACTTTTAGGCTAACGAAAACAAGTAGTGACATTTTGAGTGATTCTGACCGTGATGCCTGCGCATCTCTGCGATGAGCCACCGCTGGCGACACGACGACGTGAAAAGCGGCCAAAGAAAAGGCCCTGACCAACGAACTGTTTTTGCGCGCAGGCCGAAAGCGATTAGCCATTTGTTCAACGGCACAATAATGCCCGCAAATCGAATGGAGCTAAAGCAACACATGCGACGCCGACTGCGGCGTTGGCGCAGATTGAGGTTATGTGCTGCGGTACGCCGATAATAACCTAAGCCAAACCTGCTGAATGCAGCCTTCTTCGGGCTCTCCATTCGCTGGCTAAGCCCTCCCCCCTCCCGCTTTCTCTTCTCTATTGCGTCCCCTTCTCCTGTCTCTTTGCACCAGCAGGTAGCAACAATAACACGCTTCTTTGTTGACGTCACAGAGGAAGAGTTCAATGGACGTGGGGCGAGTGGATTTGGCAGGGGCTCAAGGGGTTTCGCTCTAGCTAGCTCTATTTACCATTGTTTGCGACTTTGTCCGAGGGGTTGAGACCTTCGATGGGCGTTGGAGCCGCCGCCGCTGCTCCAGAAGGCGTGGTGGCTGGAGAACCCGGTGCTGGCGATGCGGAGTTGGAGGACGATGTGGGTGGTGGTGCTCCCGCCGCAGTCGCCGCCTGTGCCGCAGATGGGGGAGGGGGAGCTGCCCCCGCTGTGGATCCCCCGCTGCCGACGGAGTCGGGTGTGGTGGCTGGCGTGGCTGATCCGGAGGCGGGACCCGGGTCCGCCGCCGCCGCTGCCGCCTCCTCCGCTGCCACAATTGCCACCGCCTCCTCTGCCGCGGCCACGACGTTGTTGTAACTGAAACTGGGCACGAATTCCACGGCGTTTACATTCAGCGTGGAGAACTTTGTGCTGATCTCCGTGTTTTCCTGGGCGGCCATAGTTGCAGTATGTCGTTATCCTCTGTCCTCTGTTTTCCCGATGAAAATCTCTCGCTTTTTTCACGCGACACACTTTCGCCCTCCTTCAAACGGCTGCTTCTTCTTGCTGCTCCGCACTCACACAGAACACACGCGGTCGTTTCTTGGGATTGCAATGGGAATTGGAAACTGGGAATGGCAATGGCACAGCACCAAAAACACACACACACGCTCGCCTCGACGGTTGTGGGCCGGGGTTTTGGTTTTGCGGGGGGTTCAAGCCAGACTTTCGACTCAATGAGGTCTACTCTAATGTTGTGATTCGGTGTTGTGTTGCTCGAATGCGCTAGACAGGGCAACTCCGATTAAACTCGATTTCCCTGTATTTCCTGCGTTATCGACTGTTGACGGCAGTGGTGACCACCTGGTGAGCTGCAGGTGCGATTCGACTACCTGAACGCTAAATGCAGTGCTCGGAATTAGCAATCTTCTCGTATTTTACACGTTTCAAGCCACGCATCGGAGTCAGGGTTGTCACAAATGCGCAATGTTATCGGCTTATCGATAGGTGCAGGCACAGTGGTTCAGAACAAAGAAACCCAAAAATGATTGAAATATATAAAAACCATTATTAAAACCTTCAACTATTTCAGTCAATTGCAATTTTGCAATTTTAATATCCCGTATCACAAAATTTCATTAATATACGTGTTTTTATTAAAAATGTTAAAAACAATTTATTTTCTTATAAGACTATAAAATAATTTAAATTAACATAGTAGGAGTATCTATTAGAAACGCACTATATACTATTTTGTTTTGGGAAACATGACCTTTTGTCACCACATTTAAAAACAGGTACGGTGATTTTAAACGATAGTCTAAGGAACTAGTTTTCGCACATTTCCTATACATATCGATTTAAGTGTTCATCGATAGACCGAGTAATCATCGGCCATTGTACCAGCTCTAACGTCGTCTCTGATCTGACGCCATTTTAACATAAAGGAAAAAATCGTCTAGGGATAAACTCGCTTTGGGGAGTCGTGTTTTTTAAGTGGTATTAAAATTTCAATAAAGACAATGAGTAACGGTGGAGGTGCCGGGGGATTGGGCGCAGCGCGTCCGCCTCCCAGAATCGATGGAATGGTCTCACTGAAGGCAAGTACATATGAAAAATTGGGGAAAACGCTAACAAAATGGCGGCCGGCTGGCAACGTTGCCCGGTTAGATAACCTCTTTGCGGCAAGTAAATCAACCCGCGTGTATTAATATCCGCAGGTCGACAATCTCACATACCGCACCACGCCGGAGGACCTGCGTCGGGTCTTCGAGAGATGCGGCGAGGTGGGCGACATCTACATACCCAGGGATCGCTACACACGCGAGAGCCGTGGATTCGCCTTTGTGCGGTAAGTAGTCGCTGTTCGGGCCATTTTCCGGGAAATGTTACCAACCTTTGGGTCGTCTTAAATTTACCTGCTACAGTGTTGCATTCTGAGAACCGTCAAAAATGTTAAAGCGAAATCATTCGAATGTTTTTCGCTGGTCAAAGCCTCAACTTTAGAACTTGATCTTAAGCTCTAAGACCTTGTTTTCTGTCTACGTTTTATTTGCTAAATCAAATGTACACATATACCTTATTCATATCTATGTAAGTTTGTAGAGTGTAACCATTCCTCTAAGAATATTTATAAAAGATGGCGCATCTTGGCGGGTAATTACTTTTTCCAAGAAAAACTCATTTTGTGATAGTAAATTCGATCATCTTGTGTCAATTATGTGCAATTATAGACAACTTGTAACAGTTCTCTAGAAAAGAAATAGCCGGCTCATTAGACATGTGTATAATATCACCTAATTAAATAGAATTAGCATTATTTGCTATCATCGAAGGTGTATCAGCTACGACTCTGTACATTTTCAGTAGCAAAACGGTGCCAGATCAAAGTGTTCACTTGCAACTGTTGCCTACTCTACTCCTACTAGCCAACATACTGAGAATACTACATCTAGATATAATGAACCCATTATGGAACATTACATAGAGTAACCCTGATTTTTCGCGGTTATATTTTAGTTTCACTCGCATCATTGCAATCTTTAAAAATGTTTCAGTTATCAATCTGTACATTTTGTTTGGTACGGTGCCAGAAAAACTGTGTTCGCTTGCAACTGTTGCCTACTAAACTTTTACTAGCCAACATACTGAGAATACGACAATTACGAATACAAATGTTATTGCTTAAAATAAGGATATGCTTCGCGACATAATACTTTTCAGAATTTTGGTTTCCATGCATTAACCTAAGATTTAAACCTTTGATGTATATCATGTGCATTATTTGCTATCTTTGAATATGTATCAGCTTTAATCTGTACATCTTCCCTAGCAAAAGGGTGCCAGATTGACTGTGTTTACTTGCAACTGTTGCCTACCAAAACCCTGCTAGCCAACATACTGTGGACCCCACAACTTTCTTTCGATTTAAATTAAAATGTAGTTTAACTGCAATGTGCGTTCAAAGATCTAATCAAACGTCTGTCTTGTATCGCAGCTTCTATGACAAACGCGATGCCGAGGACGCACTGGAGGCCATGGACGGTCGCATGTTAGACGGCAGGGAGCTCCGTGTCCAGATGGCCCGATACGGCCGCCCGTCGTCGCCCACTCGCAGTTCCAGCGGTCGTCGTGGCGGAGGAGGAGGAGGTGGATCCGGCGGACGTCGTCGCTCACGATCTCGCTCTCCGATGCGTCGCCGGTCTCGCAGCCCGCGCCGCCGCTCCTACTCTCGCTCCCGCTCGGCTGGTAGCCATTCGCCGGAGCGCCGATCCAAGTTCTCGCGCAGTCCAGTGCGCGGCGACAGCCGCAACGGAATCGGAAGCGGGACCGGGGCACTGGGCACAGCCGCGTCTCGCAGCCGCAGTCGCTCCTAAACATCGAAGAAACGTTCCATCTTGTAAGAGGGCGAGGTGAGTTGAAAATAACCCATTTTATATGTCATTCCCTTTTTTATTTCTTTCGGTTTTCAGGTATGGCTCGCTGACAAAGACCACATCCGAATCCTGTGCCGGATCTGTGGCTCCTACTGTGTCATGCTGTACCCGAACAGCAGGTATACAAACCATTAAACAGTCTTACACTTTACAAAACTATTTATAGCGAACTATTTTAAGTTTCGGCAGAGTAAATAAGTAGAGAACAGGCATGATTATGTTCCGAGCGAGATACCCGATAACTGGGCGATCCCTCGATGTCGGTTCCTTCGCATTAGGCTTTTGATATACTTATTAGTAGCGTAGTAGAAATCCTGAACAAAACCAGAAACAGAACATAATAAACTCAAATTAACACGGCTTCAACTTAATACCCAAATATCAGATGAGAGACAGGAGGAGAATGAGAGGAAGATGAGTGATAGCACTGCTCTAGGACACTGTTTGTTTCGTTGCGTTCCGTTCGATTCTATTCGATTCGATTGCGTTTGTGTTGCTCGTTTCCGTTCTTTGTACCTTTTAACGACAAACTTATTAACAAGCTTCTCCCACACGTTTATTATATACATGCAGGCAAATGGTGTGTGGCAGTTGTTGCGGTTCAGATAAGATTGTGGTTAAATCGCGAGGGAGGATCAGCAGCAGCGCATCATCTAAGCTACAACTCCTTCCTCCCGGGAGCGGACATCGCGTGGCTGCTGTTTGTTGCTGCTACTGCAGATGCTGATGCTGCTGCTGTCGCACGTTGCTGTTGCTGCTGCTGTCGCACGATGCTGCTGCTGGTGCCGCTGATGTTGCAGTCGCAGTTGCCGTAGCAGCTTCCCGTTTCCTGTTAGCCGCTGCCGCTGCCACAGCTCCAGATTCTGGGAGCCCAGCTTGGGAGCTGGGAGCAGCAGTCACTCATAGTTTCCTGTTACCCGTCACTTCTTCTCTCGTCTCATCTCGTCTCGCGATTTGTTGCTGGTTGGCGTTGTTGGTGTTTTCCTGTCGTTGGTGGGCGTCCCTTTTGACTTTAGGGGAAAAAACATTTCCAGCAGAGCTACGCCGACGATGCGGTGGATGTCCAATTGGGGATCACGAACTGACTTGTGAGATTTAGATACCTTCAATTACCTTGACGATTTGGTAAGTGTGAAAACTAACCTCTTATTTTGCAGCTTAAGTAACGACTCAATAAAATTTAACTTGATTTAATGTAAACCATGACGTTGTTATTTGGGAAATATTTAGATTTATTCTTCAGGTGATGTAAAGTAAAACAGCGGACTCAAAAAATACTTAATGGAATATAATTTTAAAGTACGTTGATTCTATCTTTTTTATGGAGAAAAGAACAAATTAATAAAGTTATTGTGATTTCTTTTAAAAATTAATAAAGCCGGTGTTTAAGGGTTTTTGTTTCTACACACCCAGTACTTTTTGATTTGTGTTCTAAGGTTCGCTTTGTCTTCTAAAGTATTTGGTTTCCCAGAACTTGTGTTTTTCATTTGGTTTCCATTGACACCAACAAACTTGGTAATCGGGTTGTTTATTGACAAAACAGTTGCCGGGAAACCGTAGGCCAAATCACAAATCCAAGCTGTCTTGACACTGGTCCAGTCTCCCACTCTCGTCGAATTCTTTACACTCTCGTCCAAAATTTGGTTGGTTCCTTCTACAAGATGATTCAATACGATACTGTGCAGGTCAAAAATGTGTCCTGGTAAGCTTTGTCTAATGTTGGCTTGGTGTCGGATGTTCATTCTTGTGGGTTCATAGGCAGCCTGAGCTGCACACGGAGGGCACCTATGTGTGCTCCTTTCCAGAGCCTCCGCCGCCGGAGCCTCATTTGAATCCGGGCACATGGCATGGTCATCTGGAGCCGTATCAGCGGCTTTTCTACCACCAGACGATGAACTCGGTGCGCTCGAGCAAGCGATACCGTGCCAACCCGAACGTCCCGAAGGACGGTCTAGATTTCTCGCTGCAGTCGCGCTACGACCATACTCGTGAAGCCTTTCCGGACAAGGTTGATTACGTGATGCAGCGGGAGACGTGCCGCGCCATAAGCAGCTGGTCGGCTCCCGGGGCCTCCAAGGAAATTGGGGCCCAGCTCAAATCATTTAGAGTCTTACGCAACACTCGGTTTATTCGGCGCAAACAGGAGGATGTTCTTGGCCATCCTCTTCGCATTGGTAAGTTATCCCATTAAGACACGTTAATGGGTTTTAGAGCTAAAATACTTAAGAAAAATTGGGAGTCTAAAGCCTACTATTAGTTTATAATGCGGAAATGCAAACGGCCTTAAGAATAGTGCACTATTCCACTTTTAAGAGGGTCTTAAAAAATTGTCTCTTATCAAAGAAAATATTTTTAAAAAGTGGAATGGAGAACATTTCGATGGCAAATTTTCTTAAGTCCAAATAAGTTTAAAAAGTAAAGGTACAAAGGAAAGTTTCTTTTATAAAACATCACCTACAAGTAAAAAAAGGTATCAGTAAGAAGTGAGAACAAGTTTAATTTTAATCACTAAATTTAAATGTGCACTGAAAATAATAATTGCATAGGATTCTCTTGATTAGAATTCTGTTAAATTTTGTCTCTATAAAAATGTTAGTTCAAGGCAATAGTTATATAGTAACAAATATTAACTTATCAATATTATGAATTTCATATATTTCCAGGCGGTTGTAAGGAAAAAATACACCCGCACAGCGTCAAGTTAATTTGCAGCGGCGTCCACAACCAGCTGGTCAACAACGGATTCTCGCGCCAGACCTCCGACGGCAACTTCTTCCGCTATTAGTTCCGCAAAGGTATTCGCTTTCCCAGAAAAAATACCGTTTTGTGTTTTGGGTTTTACAAACATTATTGGCAATAAATTTGTGACATAGAAGCAGTTGTCACGCAGTCGCCTCCAGCTTGGCCTGCTTGGCGGGGTGCTTCGTGTCAGCATCATCCTCCACCGCTTGTGAGGCATCCTTCTGGTCCTCCTCGGGCTGCTGTTGCGAAGCTTTGTGACGCTGCTTCTTGTTCTGGTTGCGGTAGCTTTTGGGCAGTTTATTTTCGCCAATCCTAGGATGGGGTGGGAGTTTAGTATGCGAAAAAGGGTGGTTTTAGGATTTAGCTTACATAATTGTGGCTCTGGTGCCTGGTCCCCAATGAGGTGTTGGATTCTCCTGGAAACGCGATAGTGCTGATTTGCGGCTTTTGGGATTGGCCTCCGGGTGAAGGTCATCAAACTCGTATTCCGCGGTGCCTTCCTTCGAAAGTATTACCTGAAGGGGAGTTCCAGGAATCATTCTCTCGGGATTCACCGGATGCCTCTTGCTCCAGCTGCGCAGAATGTCCCACAACACCGCTGGCGGGGCATCGGTTTTCAACGAGTTCTTCGAGGCATGTGAGTAGGAGACTCGATATCCTGCATGTAGGATGGCAGAGCGGAACTTCAGCATGGGTACAATCTCCAGCTTAAGCACACAGCACAGTTTGTCCGGAGTATAGTAAAGTGGGACATCTTGCAGTTCCTCTTGTACCATGGAAAGCACTCCAACGATCCTCCTTTGGGTGCCCAGGGGTTGCAACGGCGTTTCCTGCACGGTCTTCAACAGATCCTGGACAAACTCTGGGTTGTGAATCGGAGCTGACCAGATGGGTCCACCGAGGTGGTGCCTGTGACCGCAATGCTCGCACTGCGAGTTAACCGCCGGACCTGTCGGTATCCCGAATTTCAGTTGCTGCGGATTACCCGCCGTGGGATTGGGCTTAGTGGCGCCCAATGGCTGAAGGGTAAAGGTCTCGCAACCGGTGCACTGGTATATCCAAGACTGCTTACTCATCGACAGCTTGCACTGGGCCTGTCCGACATACACTCGTACAAATATGCGGACGTAGAAGTCCGCTGAGATGCTCAGGAGCGGCTCAATGTACTTGCCGTGCCTGTTGGCATGGCTCTCGATGCAGTGGAGCAGGATTCGTAATGCCATCTCGTGGCAGCACTTCATCCGCAGGGGCACCGACCCGTATTTTACGTAGCATGCTTCCGGAGCATTTCCGGCCAGCACGGCCATGTCGGTGGCTGTCACCAGCAGGAGACCCCCGTCTACTAGGCACTGCATAGCCCCGTCCAGGAAGCGATTGGGACATCCGTACGGATCGAGGTCTACAGCATCGAAGCGCTTCTCGGGGTGAGTCGAAAGATACATGAGGGTCCTGTAAGATATAGATGGATAAGATATGGTGATTGGAAAAGTTTTTCACGAAATTGTATAATTAGTTATAGTTAGTAAATGATTAATAAATCATTGTCCATACATGTATGTTGATTGATGTTTTCCATCTAATACACTTTTAAGTACCAACTTTTTCGGTTTTGTACATTTTGTAAAAAAATTACAGAATGGATCATATAAAAGTTTTTACAAATTTAATTCAATATATTTTGTAAAAAAATTACCTTTCTATTAGCGTTAAATGAGAATTAGATAACAAAGCCTTAACATTTTGCAAGAGCTTTGTCAGTATACATTAATTCTTTGTAGGAGTATTTCATTTCTGTGCGACACTATAATTATTACTAATTGATTCGAAGGATTTTAGATGTTCCCCTAGACTTATCAAAACTTTTTAACAAACCAACTTACATGGCATCCGAGTGACTGGGCTCGATCAGCTCCTCCACTTTGTTGTGTCGGATATTCGTGTTGATAGAGGCCACCGCCTGGCGGGAAAGGTCGTTGGCCACAATCTGGCGTACTCCGGCGATTTCCTGGGCGTAGCGGATGCTGCGCAAGCCGGTGGCTGCGAGGGCCTCGAGGATCCGAAGTCCATCCTCATAGCGAGTACCTGCCACGTAAACGGATTGATCCTCGGGGACGGGAGAGGGTTTCCCTTCTTCCTCCTCTTTCACCTTCCTCCGCTGCTTTTTGATCGCTTTTTCGATCCTTTCCTTTGCTAATCTCCGAAAGTAAACATTCAGAACCGCGATGCTCAGATCTCGATTAAATTCCTGGACAGGATTGTAAAAAACATTGCCGCCGGAAACGATCTCCGCATTTCGTTCGCGGATCACGGTCTCGTTGGGGTTCTCCGCAATGATCTACAAGGGATTGGTTCGTTTAAGAGGTTTAATTTTAACTTAAGAGATTTTATTAACAACCTGCGGTTTTTCCTCCTCGACTTCCATTTGGTAACGATAGAAAACATCCACGTGGGGAAACGATAAGTCAGAATCGTAGCTATAGCTAAATAGTCATTACAATTTATAGCTAGATTACTATACAGATAGCTAGGTATTAGGTCAATTAGTTTTAAAAATACTTTCAAAATTCACAGCGCTGTTAAGGGGGTATTCTAGTCTAGAAATTTGAATAAATCGAAAAAATTTTTTTTTCATAATTCGATAGTTTAGATATTTAAAAATATCTCCCTAAACGGATTTTTCAAAATTCACATTAATTTTAAAATTATGGCTGATTAAGAGAATGTAAGTTATACGTGCTATTCTATCAGTTACACTGCCTGAAATATAACGTAAAACTTTAAACGCGTTTTTCTCCAAACTACTTTTTCTGATACGGTAGCCATAATATTTCAAGTTCTAATCAGCCGATTTACTTTAAATTTGGCATGAATATTCTTTCAATATCTCCCTATCGCATGAACCAACAAAAAATAAGAATTTAAAATTTGTAATATTTTTAAAAAATTCGATAAAATTAAAAAATTAGTAAAAAAAATCGAACTTTTTTTTGAGTTGCCGCCATTTTATGAAAAAAATTTTTTTTTTAGTTTTGCTGGTTCATGACAGCGACATTCGTACTGATTAAGAATCTTTTTTATTTTTATTTTTAAGCTGACCACAAGGGTAGAAATCATGGCGACGAAGACATGGCCTTTTTTTTCCCCTCTACTTCAAGGACGCATAACTCGATGAAAAAAAAATGTTTTTTTTTTTAATTTTATTTTATGTACTCTTCTAAGTTAAATAAACAAATGATAAAAAACCCGACACTAAAAATATCAATTGTTTAGTTTTAATTAATTGTTAAAAAAGGCTCGAAACTAGAGCCTCTAGACTAGAATACCCCCTTAAGCAACCAGTTTATTTTTATAAATAATAAAAACTAAAAATTCTTAAATATCAACATATTTATTTTTTATATCATAACTAACTTTTATATAACTATACTCTTCATAACTAACTGCTGGTATTCATTTAACAATCACATGTATACTAATTCAATTTTTCAAATTCTGCATTAATAATTGATTTAAAAAGTTCCTGGTTAATATTAAAAACTCTAAAATAAAGTATATAAAGCGATCAATACATTAAAAGTGCCAAACCACAGTTGAACATTTATCAAACTAGCCAGCATGCCACGACCAGAATTATCGAAAGGCCCATCGGAGCACAGTCCACCCCTATGCCTGATAAAGAAAATAATTTGCAGAAGTGAAACAGCCGCAGCCGCAAACGGAAGCAAAACAGCTAGAAGCGATAGGAATTTTGTACTTTTATACAGCGACACAAAGAAGCCACAGAATGACCGATCTGCGCAACGAGATGGACAGCGATCTGGACCAGAACTACTCCCTGAACAGCAACGCGGACCCCAAGAACATGCAGGAGCTGACCATATACGTGAGTAATGCCCCATCCGGGAACACCCAGTAATAGACACCCCCAAGTGAGCACCCAGTAAAATCCGCCTCCTGTTATCAGGTACAAAATCTGTTGCAGAATGTGCAGGACAAGTTCCAGACGATGTCCGACCAGATAATAACGCGCATCGACGACATGGGCAACCGCATCGACGACCTGGAGAAGAGCATCGCGGATTTGATGAACCAGGCCGGGATCGAGGGTCAGGGCCCGGAGAAATGAGACCCGTAGAGCTGGTTCAGCCACGCCCATCTGGAAACTGCACCCAAATCCCATAAGATACATACATCGAACACCTGGCACCCAGTCACCCGTATCAAGATTACAATTCCAGGCTCTCACATTCATTTAATCTCCTCCGCACCCAGTTGCTCCGAAAAACACATTTGCTCATCCGTTTATTGCATAGTTTTAAGTTTCGCCCACTCGGGGAAGATCATAATTTAAGTAACGTAATTCTTTGTGAGCAATGGCCAATAATTTTGAATTATTGCCGACTAGTTTCTATTTATAAATTAAAAATTCGAGAATTTTAAATCCCTGGTATTTGGGGGTTCAGGACTTCGATTTAACAACCGTTACCAGGCGACCAGTTCCCGACTTTCGTCTCCTCACCTGAAGAGTTAGGGCGTTATTGCGGGATAGGGGAGAGAAAAGTGTTATTTCCGCTTGATTAGTTATGTTATGCATATATTTATTTTTGTTTATCTGGGGCAAATAATGCAAATCGTGAGCCGTGTCCATTAAAACTGTATGCAAATCAACGTTGTCAGCTAAATTCTAGATAAACGTAGACAGTTTTAGAAGGGAAAAGAACCCTGATTCATTAACCAGTCTGGCCTTCTTCCTTAGTACTTAGCACTTTATTTTGTCAAAAATTGTGTGAGATATTTATTTCTTTAAAAAGGGATGGGTTCAAATTTTAGAAAAGCAATCCAATGCAAAACGAAAATAACAAAAATTTTATAAGGTTTTGATAAGTAATTTTATTGGATAGCGATTTGTTCTCGAAGAAACGATTTCTAAGTAGAAAAAGTGGATAGAGGTCTGATATCTTGGAGCCATTCCAAATTTAAATTTTGAATACAATACTTATTAAAAAATATACGTTTCAGAATAAAATGAAGGATGTAATGATAAAAAAACAATAATGGAACGGTTTTCAAACTGGGTTTAAGAACCAAATCAAATTATTAAAATTGTATTTTGTCTTCAATACTGATGGGACCTCTAGTTGACTAGGAGCTCTAATTCTGGATGTTATTTCAGTGCTAGTGCTGGGGCACGTGGAACTGTTTCTGCAGCCTTACATGGGTGGAGGCCACCGCCTTGAAAGGATGTTTGACCGTTTGCCTGCTGGGCTTCGAAGGAGCAGAAGTGGCACTGGCGCTGTTCGAGGGCGTGGGGACATCTTTACCACCAGATCGGATCTTGGCCCCGAAGACATTATCGCGTGGAGTGACCTGGCTGCTCGGCTGTGTGGGCTCTCTTTCATCGTCTGTTGCTGTTCCTGATTCCTCCTCATCGCCACTTTGGTCGGTTTCCTGGATGGAAGTTTAAAGGGTCAATCTTGAAAAGGATTATCCCAGATCTTTTACCTCGTCTTCGTCATCATCATCCTCCTCATCCTGCTCATCTGTTTCCTCTTCGGGCTCTGTCCTACTGCCGTGATTGATTCCCGCTCCTGCCAGATTTTTGGTGCTCCTCGATAATTTCTGATGCCTTTTCAGCGGACTTACAAGGTGCTCGTGCTCCAAACTATCCATTGATTGGGAGCGCAGGCCCTTCTTTAAGGCTGCCTTGCGAGGCGTGGGCTCCTCCTTGGTTTTCATTAGTTTCTGAAACTCCAGGAAATCGTCGCGCTCATCGATGCTTCCTATATCATAGTAACTTGCGCTCAGCACCTCCAAAGCTTTGGTGTGCTGCTTCATGGAGATCAGTATAAAGTCGCTGATTATCTGCTTTATATCACGCAATTTTCGCTGCTCGAAGTTCCCGATGATATCGTCAATTTCCTTGTTGGTGCGCTGCACCTCCATTTTGGCCTTGAAAAGTTCCGAATCGGCGGCACTCTAGAAGTGTATATTTCAGATTATTATGGAAAGTATTAAACTTTATTCCACCCACATTGTTCGCTGAAAACTTTGACTTTAACTCCAACATCTGGCGCTGACGTAGAACCTCCTTGTCCCGGGCTATAACAGCCAGGCGAAGATTGTCCCTGGTCGACTTGCAAAGCTGCTCGAATTGCGCCAGCTCGTTGACAATCTGAGGGTGGAAAACAAGGTGAGCTCACAAAAAGGAATGCAAATAAAATGGATTCCATAATAAATTATTAAAACATTTTGGTACTGACCAACGAGTAAGGTAATAAATTTTTTTATAAATTGTTATGCCATTCAAATTAATAAAATTATTCATTACGCTTTTTATGCAAATTCAAAATTGCGACGCTTATGCATGACATTTTAAGCAAGTATCTAGGTAGTATATTAAAATTATGAACAGTTTTCTTTCCATTTCTCTTTACTTTTTATACCCGTTACTCGTGGAATAAAAAGAGGTAGAGTTGAGATTTCAGATTTAGATTCCTTAGCTGCGTACGCAGTGCAAGTTTGCTCCCCTAAGTGCCATGCCCATTGTTACGCCCACAAACGGCCCAAAACGGTGGCTTTTAGAGTTTTAGTGCTAGAAAAAAAGTTTCCCTTTTGCTCTCTTTAGCTGAGTAACGGGTATCTGGTAGTCGAAGCACTCGACAATTGCGCTATTTCTAGTTAGATTTATAAATGTAATTCTTTAAAATTGCACCTTATGTTCCAACCGATGTACGTTGATGTCCATATAATCGCCCATAATGGTAACCGCATTAGTAAAGCTCTTAAGTCCATTAGAAAGACTCTCGTTGATTTCCTCGTCGTCCGCATAACTCTTTACATTCTTGGCCAACTCATCGAAGGAGTCGCGATATCTGTAAGGGATCGATATAATTTAGAAATCATTATTTTGCTATTTTCAATAATAATTATTACTATTTTCACTTACTCGCCACGAAGCCTATAGACGCTAGGGGAGCTAGAGAATAGGTTGCGCTATAGGCTAGGTGGCGCGTTAGTGAAAACAGCCAATTTTTTGCAAGCATATCTCTATCCCTCTCGCACTACCTGAGTAAAGGGTATCTAATAGTCGAGACCACCGAATTTTGCATATTAACTTGTTATTAGGTATTTTCACGGGACTCACTTGGCCATTTTTCTTGTTACCAAAGCGAAGGCTGAGCACATCTCCATTAAATGGCGTTCTGTTATATTGATCCGTTCGTTTATTATTTTGATGCGATCGTCTTTGGTGCTCAGAAAGGATAATTTTCCGCGGCGAAACATTTTTATTGTATTTTGCTTAGTCCTCTTTTTTCTTTCTTTCTTTTGACAATAAAATCGAGTGCAAACCGTTACCAAGACAACGTTTAAAATCCAGCTGGCAACTCTGGTTAACAGACAAACTGTAAAATCAACAGAGCTGGTATGAGCTCATGTACTGTAGGTGGCGCTTCTGCCAGTTGCTTTGAAAAATACATAGATGGCGTTTCAATTTAAAGAATTTGAATTGAGTACGAACGGACAGACATGACAGACATCACCACCTAACGGCGGTTTACAGATTTAAGCGTGATGGGCGTTAGAGTGGGCGTGGCAACATTTTTTTTGGATCAATCGATAGCTATTGACGAGACCAATACATTTCAGTTAAAATTTTTTATCTAGCATAAAAATTGTGGGTGCCATAGGCTTGGGCGGTTTGTGGGCGTTAGAGTGGGCGTGGCATATTCGCATAACAAACTTGCGCTGCGTACAAGGCTACGGAATCTAAATAAGAAATCCCAGTACTCTATCTTTGATAGTTTCCGAGATATCCGCGTTCATACTATTTTTTGAAGTTTTTGGGCGTTAAAGTGGGAGTGGCAAACTTTTTAAGTCAATCGGTAGGTATTGATGAGAACAACACATTTCAGTTAAAATTTTTGTTCTAGCATCAAAACTGTAGGAGCCACAGTTTTGGGCGGTTTGTGGGCGTTAGAGTGGGCGTGGCACTTTTCTGAAACAAACTTGCTCTGCGCAGGAATCTCAGGAATCTGCATGCCTAATCCCAGTATTGTAGCTCTTATAGTTTCCGAGATCTCAGCGTTCATACGGACAGACGGACGGACGGACAGACGGACATGGCTAGATCGACTCGGCTAGTGATAATGATTAAGAATTAATATACTTGAACTCGTAAAGGTTTGCAACAGCGCCAGGGAGTTCTTCTTCATCATCATTAAATAGATACAATTAATATGAAAATATGAAAAAGTAAATAAACAGGGCAATTGTTTCACTTTTATATCAAAATTTTTCATCGAATGTCAGATTGACAGCTGCAATTGAGTCAAAAAAATCTTAATAAGTTCTAAATACCATATATAAGCCAAAAAAAATTTTTTTTTACACTTTTCTATGTTACGTTTAATATGAAAAACATATGAATTTGTCAAGAACTCATATCAGTACGATACGGATTTAAATCAACATTTGTAATTGATATTATTTGTAAAGTGATATGTGATAATTAAAAAATGTCATTTCCAAGCGTAGGAGGTTATATGTTGAAAAACACCGAAGCTATAATTTGTTTCATATTATTTTTCCACCAATTTTCCGATCGTTCCTATGGCAGCTATATGATATAGTCGTCCGATTTTGATGAAATTTAATTCGAAATTCAGAATTAATTAAAAAATGTTATTTTTAAGCGTAGGTTATATGTTAAAAAATACCGAAGCTATAATTTGTTTCATATTATTTTCCCACCGATTTTACGATCGTTCCTATGGCAGCTATATGATATAGTCGTCCGATTTCGACAAAATTTAATTCGAAATTCAAAACTAATTACAAAATGTTATTTCCAAGCTTAGGAGGTTATAAGCTAAAAAACACCAAACATATAATTTCTTAAGATTTTTTTTCCGATTATTCCTATGGGAGCTATAAGATATAGTTGCCCGATCCGGCTGGTTCCGACTTATATACTACCTGCAAAAGATATAAGACTTTTGGGAAAGTTTCAGACTAGTTTGCGTAGAAACGGACGGACAAACGGACGGACAGACGGACAGAAGGTCATGGCTAGATCGACTCGTCTTGTCATGCTGATCAAGAATATATATACTTTATGGGGTCGGAAACTGCGTTGCAAACTTTTGACTGAAATCAATATACCCTCTGCAAGGGTATAATGACTAGAATTTAAATTTGAAAACCCCAAGACGCTATTAAGCCCAAGATTACTTCCTTAAATGAGTCCTAAAATAACCATTTTTCTTGCTCTTTTCCGTTCTATTCCATTGCTCTCTAGATCTTGTAAATGTTTTAATATCACTTGACTTTAAAGCAGCACACAAAATAATATTGTATTTAATTGGAGCTCTGGGAAACGATAAATATACTCCTTAACTAGGGGAGCAAAAGTACGGCAATTTTATTTGTCCATTTAATGTATTACCATAAAAAGGCGTTGACTAAATTGGTAATTTTGACTTTCTAAAAATGTAATCCTTTTCCAAAACGTGTCAAGTAAATTTGAAATTAAAAAAAATATTTTTACATGGAATTTTAATGGATGTTTTTTTGTCATCGATTTTTATAATAAATGGATCTTCATATAAACCATGTTCCCTAAGAACCTTTTAAAGCTTAGAAGGCCAATTCACACAGAGAGGGATTTCTCTTTGCCATTTTTTTTTCTCCATTAGAAATATATGTGTTGGAAAGAGACGGGTAAAAGTCGCTACAACTCGCTGAGGCGAAAAATGGGACCGCACACGGAAATCGATTCAGTATTCCAGTGTTTTATTTAGTATGTTTAACAAGTTTAGCTGATTTTTTTACTTGGCGTTTCGGGATATTTTTGAGAAGGAAATGCATTTGAACTGCAATGGCGCCCGGTATAAGGAAATAGTTTTTGGGTGCAGGCCCGAAGAGCCTTGCAACGGCTCGTTACTCAGCCATTGTTATTTGGCTCTGTAAACATTCCACATGTTAGCGTTCTAATTGTATTTAGTTTTGCGTATTTTCTTTGCACTAGTAATGGTAATACAATTTTTGCTTGTCTGAGCCTTAATATAAACCTTTGTTTATTTCACTAAAAAACGAGATATTCTTAAAAATGTAATTAAAAAAACAAGAATGAATGCTATAGTCAAGTGCCTCGACTATCGGATACCCGTTGTCACATATCGGGACGAGGAATAAAGCAGTTAACATGGTTCGGCAAATCACCATAATAAAATGTGTAAGGGTACAAAATTTTTTTCTCATACAGTTATAATAACATAACTTGTTTAGACGATCCACACTTTGTGCCTGGGCGACCTGATTTTAATTAACAATATTATATGCCCGACCCAGAGCATTTCTAATAAAATCTCTTAGCTCAATATTTGCCAATCCAACGGTTTTGTCGATATCAGCACACATTATTTTGGCATAATGACTTGTACAAAACTGTACGCATACACTAGGAAATATGTTACTTTCGCCATATAAAAAGCGAAAGCACATAGTATTGTATGCAACAATATCTAGTTCGTTTAATTCCTTCAAAATTGCCTGAATACTAGCAAAACTTACATCGGTTATGATGCGTTTGCATTTTGGCAACTTGAACTTATTTACTTTACAAAACCTATTTATCTTACTTAAAAAGCGAGAAGTATCGTATGTAAAGTGGTTTGACACTGGATACAGAATATTATTCTCTGGAATCTGTGCAAGTAATGAGTAAAGGAGAAATCTTGTCTCTACATATTTCATTTTTGCACATCACATTCCGTTACATCTAAATGCAATGTATCCTTCTTGAGATTGTGGATCAAAAGACTTATATAATTAATAATCAAAGATGTATTCCTTGGGGTAAATGGTTACTTTGTACACATAAATAACATGTTTGTACTATTGGGAAATTCCCATCATGAATTATACGCACATTGAAAATCGTTCGATAAACTGCTTATCCTTACAACGGTAATTCGTATCACTTTATCAGGTCTAGTGAATTACCATGTTATTTCTTTGTGATAAATTTAAAACTATCCACCTTCCATCGCTCAAGATATGTATTACAATGATTGATTTGAAGAAAGAACATTTAATAAAAAATTCACAACCTAAGGATAATGTCACAACACAGCCTTTATTAAATTTCGAATTTTTAAAGAATTTGTAGTAATTTAAGGATAAACGAAATAGTTTCGAATTCTGCTTAATTTTGTATTTAAATTAGTTTTCTTCTAACACCAGCAGTGTTATACAAACAATAATTATCGAAAAAGTACAACAACTAATTAATAGTTTTATTAAAGAAAAGCGTTTAACAAAATGTTAACATAAAAAAAACTAGATATTCTAATTCGCCAACTTGAGCCCGGTTTAAAACCTTTTTCACATCTAATTTATTTCGTGGTAGAGGCCACCGTGGAGTTCTGTTGACCACTGCCGGGCGCTTCGGCTGCTCCGGATGCTGAGCTTCCGGCGAGATCGAGACCCTGAGGTCCGGCGCACTGGGAAGACGCTTCCTGCTCGCCGAGGGCTGCAGCAAATGTCGCCCATAACGCCGCCGCGCGACTCCCTGGAACTCTTCTTCGACAGCATATGCGCCACCGTCAAGAGCCTACCGCCCAAACTGGCCACCGAGGGTAAAATACGAGTAATGCAGCTTATCGGAGAGCTGGAACCGCAGTTCCAGTTCTTGACGGTGGCGCATACGCTGTCGAAGAAGAGTTCCAGGGAGTCGCGCGGCGGCGTTATGGGCGACATTTGCTGCAGCAGGTAGGACTGCAGCTGGCGGGCGGCGTAGGAGGGCGTGGTGTGTATGGGCGTAATAGTGGCCGGTAGTTCCCCGGCAGCGGAACCCTCCGCCTCCGTATGATTTTCTTTCACCGGCATCGCTTTTCTTTGGGCATTTTCCGAGTGCTTGATGCTGCCCTCGTGCTTGCCCAGATCAGATCTCTTGCAGCTGAGCCGGCACTCGCAGACCGCGCAGAATACAAAGTGCGGATCAGTTTCATCCGGGAGCAGCCACGGATATATCGCCTGGTACTCGGGCTTCGTCTTGGGTCGTGGGTATTTCAGCAGGGTGCACGGCCGGCGTGGCCTGTACTCGGAGCGTAGGGCATCTCTGTGGGATATAAAGTCGGTTAGCTACAACCCCCGGTCTGGTGCACAGCAATACTTACAGTTTTTCCTGAGTTAACTGGAGGTTCGACATTTTGGACTCGATTTTCCAAAATATAAATTACTTTGAATGAGAAGCTCGTGCAGAGAAGTAAAGTGAAAGGAAAATAAAAGCTAAAATTTATTATAAAAATTAAAAACATAGATACATCATGTGTAAGTTATTCGTATTAAAACTATTTTGCTGAATGTCTTTTAATATGTTCCTTTATTATAGCGCAAAAGGAAGTCAAGGATTCCACAATAGCAACTAGGGAATTTTTATATTTTTCTAAAATCAATAAAATGTTAAATTCTACCAAGCCACTGGCTCGATTTCGATGAATTATATATTAAAATAATCAGGAAATAAATACCAATTAGGGGGTGCATACATATCACAATGAAGATTTGATATTAAAAATATATATTTTTGAATATTTGGCGGCCAAAAGTAGCCTGGCACTTGGCGATATATCGATAAATACCTTTTTGTGGTAAATGTCTTGGCTGAACTCGCTTTCTCGCTGGTCTGGACAGTGTGACCGCGTGGCAAAAGCCATAATTGAAAAGACTTGAATTTCTCGAAAACTGTGGGTTTGAATTGCCTGTAATTTATTTAGAAATTAGCTATAGTGATTCCCCTTCGAATGCGATACCGTGCAAGTTGGCACAACCTCTGTGAGAGCTGTATGAATTAATTAAAGTTTGCATATATATTTTGATGGTTGATGTCACGGGTCATACGATTTATCGCAGGCCTTGACAGTGTGACCTCGTGGCAAAAGCCATAATTGAAAAGACTTGAATTTCTCGAAAACTGTGGGTTTGAATTGTCTGTAATTTATTTAGAAATTAGCTATAGTGATTCCCCTTCGAATGCGATACCGTGCAAGTTGGCACAACCTCTGTGAGAGTTGTATAAAGTTGTAGAAAGTTAGCGTCGAATGATTGTCATGGCTAAGCTATTTACATTGTGGTTCATGTCTTAGTATCCAATGGTTCCGTTTCTGGATTAAACGGCCTTTTATTAACCTTTTTAACACCCCCAACTGTTAAGCAATTTTCTCAAAATCTGTGGGTTTGATTTTAATAAAACTTTCACAGAACACTCCTTAGATTATCCCCTATCTACCCATATACCGTGCATGTTGGCACAACCTCTAGGAGTGGAGCAGTAGGTAATTTCATTTTTGCCCCCCTTTTTTGTATGGGGAAAATCCGAGGTTGCGTCACTGTTAGGCTATTTTCTCGAAAACTGTGGGTTTGATTTTGATGAAACTTTCAGACAAGGAGCTTGAATTAACCCTCAATAGCTTGGCTTATCGTGCATATTGGCACAACCTCTGTGAGGGGAGCAGTTAACAAAATTGTGGAGACACGATTTTTCAAATGCATTTTTGAAACATTAATAGGCCTCGGATGTGTCCCATACCTACCTAGATCGATAGATCTTTTCTTTCTTAACAATTTAGCATTTTAGATTTTTCGATTTGGTCCCCAAATAGCGAGAAAATTTAAAAATAAAAAGAGCCCCCATGTTCCATATTCCACCGTTCCCGGTTTCGTTGCTAACAGGCCGACGCTAATTTGACGCACATCTGATTTTTGTACTTGGCGTTCCGGGATATTTTTGAGAAGGAAATGCATTTGAACTGCAATGGCGCCCGGTATAAGGAAATAGTAGAATAGCAACGGCTCGTTACTCAGCCATTGTTATTTGGCTCTGTAAACATTCCACATGTTAGCGTTCTAATTGTATTTAGTTTTGCGTCTTTTCTTTGCACTAGTAATGGTAATACAATTTTTGCTTGTCTGAGCCTTAATATAAACCTTTGTTTATTTCACTAAAAAACGAGATATTCTTAAAAATGTAATTAAAAAAAAAAGAATGAATGCTATAGTCAAGTGCCTCGACTATCGGATACCCGTTGTCACATATCGGGACGAGGAATAAAGCAGTTAACATGGTTCGGCAAATCACCATAATAAAATGTGTAAGGGTACAAAATTTTTTTCTCATACAGTTATAATAACATAACTTGTTTAGACGATCCACACTTTGTGCCTGGGCGACCTGATTTTAATTAACAATATTATTTGCCCGACCCAGAGCATTTCTAATAAAATCTCTTAGCTCAATATTTGCCAATCCAACGGTTTTGTCGATATCAGCACACATTATTTTGGCATAATGACTTGTACAAAACTGTACGCATACACTACGAAATATGTTACTTTCGCCATATAAAAAGCGAAGGTACATTGTATTGTATGCAACAATATCTAGTTCGTTTAATTCCTTCAAAATTGCCTGAATACTAGCAAAACTTACATCGAACTTATTTACTTTACAAAACCTATTTATCTTACTTAAAAAGGGAGAAATATCGTATGTAAAGTGGTTTGACAAAATGGCATGCGCCACTGGATACACAATATTATTCTCTGTAATCTGTGCAACTAATGAGTAAAGGAGAATTCTTGTCTCCACATATTTCATTTGTTGCACATCACATTCCGTTGCATCTAAATGCAATGTATCCTTCTTGAGATTGTGGATCAAAAGACTTATATATTCTTTGTTCCACAAATACACTTCCGGTTTCGTCGATAGAAACTGAATAAAGTGTGAAAAATCCTTACTATGAAATGTACGCGTCTTTGAAGGGATCTTTATCGAAATCCTCTTTAGCGTTCTCCTCCGATATAAAATTTCTATAATATGACAAATGATTATGATTTGATCATTGCCAATTAGCACTCGAGTGCAAGCAAAAGGGCGATATTTCGATCGCCTGTCGTCCAGAAGTCACTTTTTAGTAACTTCTGCGCGATAGAAACACGATAGAACACATTTTACAAAAACAAAATATACATATATCGCGTAGAAGTCACTTCTAAGTCACTTCTAAGTCACTTCTGGACGATAGAAAGACGATAGTACACATTTTACAAAAACAAAAAGGGTCGGGATCGCGAAGAAGTAACTTTTGAGACACTTCTGCGCGATAGAAAGGCGATAGTACACATTTTACAAAAACAAAAAGGGTCGGGATCGCGAAGATGTAACTTCTGAGACTCTTCTGCGCGATAGAAAGACGATAGTAGTGAGTAAAACACGCGATAAAAAGAGGTCGCTGTAATTTTCCGTTACCCCTTTTTTTCTGAAAATTTTTTGGGTCTTCCTTTTGACCCACGCCGTTATTTTTCGCCCGAGCGTCATTTCGTTGCGATATTTGTCTGTGGACAGTGTGGTTTTGTATCAAATTTGTGCGTTTTAAAAATATATCTTTGTTTTTTCTAATTGTTTTCAATTGCTTAACATATTTAAATGTCCCCCCAACAAAGCGTGCGAAATTACGTGCTTATCGTGAGCTGTATGATTACACCAGTTTACAAAAAAAAATTGATGAAATACGCACTTCAGGAAACCTTTGTTTTCCGGTAAGATACATCTCCCTGATTAAGAAAAGGGCATTTAAAATTTTTTCTATGGTACCAATTTTTTTTAAAGTGTAAAAAACGTTTTTCGCACTTTTTTATTTTTTAACTCGAGTTGTGATAAACCGAATTCGGTCATTAAAGACTCATTTTACAGGTAATGGAATGCCCTTTAACTTTCTTGTACACATCGTTGAGTTCCATTCATTAGTTTAGAAGCTACACTTCGTCAAAGTTGAAAAAGTTGGAAAAAATGCAAAAACGCTGGCATAAATTGCTTCTTTAAAAATACACGCCTAAAAACCGAAATTAGTTTTATGTTGTTTTCTTAAAGGCTGAACTTTAACGGAGAATATAAGCCATTGATCACGACAATCCGTTGGTAAATCGATTTTTTACAGATTTTTAAACGTATATACCCAAGTTCAGTGTTCGGGAGCAGCGGCCGTTAAACATTATTTTAAATTTTCAGTGTTGGGGAACGTAAGATTTTGGTGCAAGTAGTTATGCATAACGTCAGTTTCTTTGCTATTAGTGCTGGGCAAGCTAAAAAGGATGCGATTGCAGTTACAAGGAAATCATTTTCATATATTTTTAGCAAGAAATTAGCAAGGAAACTGACGTTATGCACTACAACTTGCACCAAAATCTTACGTTCCCCAACACTGAAAATTTAAAATAATGTTTAACGGCCGCTGCTCCCGAACACTGAACTTGGGTATATACGTTTAAAAATCTGTAAAAAATCGATTTACCAACGGATTGTCGTGATCAATGGCTTATATTCTCCGTTAAAGTTCAGCCTTTAAGAAAACAACATAAAACTAATTTCGGTTTTTAGGCGTGTATTTTTAAAGAAGCAATTTATGCCAACGTTTTTGCATTTTTTCCAACTTTTTCAACTTTGACGAAGTGTAGCTTCTAAACTAATGAATGGAACTCAACGATGTGTACAAGAAAGTTAAAGGGCATTCCATTACCTGTAAAATGAGTCTTTAATGACCGAATTCGGTTTATCACAACTCGAGTTAAAAAATAAAAAAGTGCGAAAAACGTTTTTTACACTTTAAAAAAAATTGGTACCATAGAAAAAATTTTAAATGCCCTTTTCTTAATCAGGGAGATGTATCTTACCGGAAAACAAAGGTTTCCTGAAGTGCGTATTTCATCAATTTTTTTTT
Organism: Drosophila subpulchrella; assembly: GCF_014743375.2. Classification (NCBI taxonomy): domain Eukaryota; kingdom Metazoa; phylum Arthropoda; class Insecta; order Diptera; family Drosophilidae; genus Drosophila; species Drosophila subpulchrella. Next base: position 2,603,110 of record NC_050610.1, read on the forward strand.
GTAAACTGGTGTTATTTAAACCTTTATACGGACAAGCTAGCTGTGGACATTACTTGGCGTGTAACTGCGGAGAAACCCAGCATTCAACGATTCTCAACATATCTCATTGTAAAAGGTAATGTATTCTACTTTATTTTTACTTTGACTGAACAAAAAACAATTTTTGTTTCTGTTTCTTTTAGAAATGGTTATTAATAAATTTCTTATGTCGACGGAGCTGGACCTAAATATCATTGTTCAGCAAAATTTCCTACATGCCAGGGACCGTGTATACAAGTGGACAAAGCACGTATACAAAAAATAAATGAAAAATATTAAAAATAAAAAAAAATATGTTTATATTCAAGATTTTCCAATTGGGAAAGACTCTTCTAGGTATCTTCTACAAGCATATGTAAAGTCACTTTTGAGTGACTTCCATAAGTGACTTCGGCGACACTTGTAGAAGTGTGCTATTTTTTCTGAGAGTGTAACCTTATCCAACAGATTATAAAAACGATGTAAACTAAAAGTTAGCAAAATCAAACACAAGCCTTAATAGTATTAAGTTAATACAGGTTTCACCAACCTAGTTCTCAATTTTTTAAACATAGGAGCCATTGAAAATTAGGTGCCAGATTCAAACCGAAAAAATCACACTCACTTTTATTTTTTGGCCGAGTAACATATACTGAAGCAAATAACAAAACAAGTAATAAAACACAATGAGCGACGAACAAATTCCGGTAGATAAAGATGGAATAATATTGTGCTACGACTTCTAACGCTTCTAAATAGAATTTTCAGCCTTTGGTGTCCGAGGAAAATGATGAAAACTCTGGTAATATGACTGTAGATCGACCAATGTCACCACCACCGGAAGAAATTGTGGAGGCTATAGAAGTGGTTTAAGACTCGCCTTCATTACCCGAACCAGAAGCTCCGATATCCGCGCCTCGAAGGAGCGCCAGAATCGCTAATCGTAATACAACTCGTAAGGAGCTTCAAGACAGCTCTTCTTCTTGAAAGTGGAAAGTGAAACATTCATTAAGAAAACGTAAACAATGCTGACGGGAAACTTTTGAAAATGGAAGGCGAGAGAGTATGTCCCCACACTTATATCTTTGGTTTAAAATTATCTAATAAAATGTATTTATTGCAGATACTAGGGAATACTTGGATGTAGACCCAGATGACAGGGTCTGCAGCGGCAGTCAACGCTTAGGCAGCACTGCGCCCCCTGCTAAGCGCGCCAAGGTGGACCACAAGTCGGAGCTTGTGGAGATAGCTCGAGAAAGGCTGAAGGAGCAGCGAGCGCAGACAGAAATATTGTCGAGAATGGCAGACAGCCAAGCTAAATTCAAATCGGATTTGTTGGAGCTGTTGAGAAAAACAACGAATTCCAAATAATTTAGAATAAATAGACCAAAATAAAATTTAATAAAACACAAACAGATTTATAATTAATGAACTTTATTTGTTACCATTTAGACAATATTGGGAAATAGCTGCCCTTTTTTTTATGCAGGCTGGCTAAAATCTGCAGACATATTAGTCCGATTTGGTTGTTCGCGTAGGTCACTTGCAGCCTGTTGCCAAGTTTCATTTATAGCGCTGTTGTGCTCATTTAAAATGTTGTGCAAAATGCAACAGGCTAAAATGACTGCATTATTATTCTTGTAGTGGCTGTCAAGACCATTCCCAACAAACCGCTAATGATCCCAAGGCTATAGCGATCCGTTTTTCCAGAGGAATGGCATTTCGCCAGTTCTTCCTCAAAACACCTAGTCGGTCCACCAAAAACAAAAAGGTCCTCTTCTCCATACGAAAGCTCTCTTTGAAGAACTCGTCGTTGTTTTCCGGTATATCCTTTCCCAAAATGTCCCGTATCGCATCTGTTTAATATAAATCGCATTCTTTAATAATATTTTTAATACTATTTAAGAGCACGTACCAGCATCCACACACTTCGTGGCATTTGCTCTTTTGCAGAAAAAATGCTTTCGTACAGATCCAATTCGTCGTCATTCCACTCCTCTGAATTGGCTGCCAATAAAAGCTGATTCAACTTAAGATTTTGCTGTGTGCAACACCCAAAATAGTTGGTAAATGTTTCATTTTGGTCTGGCAATTCCACTTTTAAAATTTTTGCTTGTGTTTTTATTAGCCACAGCTGATTTGACGGCCGTTGTCGGATGGTAGATGGTAGATGTGCCCTGTGGGAATCGGATGGACTCTATGGGAAGGGGGTATTAGTGAAAACATCGTTGTTGGAAAAATACATCGATGTATCGCCGTTTTGAAAAAACATCGATGCTTTCAATATAACATCGATGTTTTAACATCTCTGATTTGCCGATCAGCTGTTCGCTTCAGCGATTCTCTAAGTGAAAAGGAACTCGCTTAAAGTTGCAACAGCGGCTGTGTGCAGAGGTTAATACTTTGCAGATACGGTTTCGAACGGATGTAGACAAAAGTCCAGATATTTTTCTTCGGTCGATTTTATATTTAGCTATTTTTGTCGTAGCTCTTTTTTTATTCGCGGCTTTAAGTGTTTCCGTATTTCGCTCTGCAACTTGATTACGGTTTCCTGCTTTTAACAAATGTTCGGTGTAAAATTTTCGGGGCAATTGAATATGTTATGGCCCTCTAGTTGGGAACTATTCGAAAAAGCTGTTGGTTCGCTATTTACCTCTTCTTCTAGTTCTTTGTGCTTACATATGTAAAAAAAAGGGTCTGTTGTCACAGAAAATTTCCGAAAAAATGTTGCATATCAATTCCATTTTTAAAATAATACGTAAAAGCTTACGAAAGAAAAACAAATTGCCTTAACTTCAAAATATGTCAAAAAATAGAAAATATTACCTATTAATGAAAACTAAAGCCTAAACTTTAAAATAGTACAAATTTGAGCCTTTTTAAGCACAATTCGACTTTAACTATTATTTAATAATACATGTACAAGGTACATATTACAATGTAACCCACAGATATCGGGAAATTAAGTATTTCTATAGCTGTCGTTTATTATACAATTCCAACAGAAGTTGTATAAAAGAGAATACAGAGTATACAAGCTGTATACAGAGTTGGTATACATACCAACTTCCGCGGTTTCATTAGACACGGGCGAAGTTTAGACTATTTTGTAGACTTGTTACAGCCAAATTAATCCCAAAGATTTCGAGAAGATCAAGTTTTTCCAAAGTTGTCGATCTTTTGCTCGGTCACATTAGCCAGCCTACTTCCCAAGACATTTAGCGTATGGGAACTCACACGACTTTCACACGACTTCTAAATAATAGATTACAGTTTTAACTACCGTTTTTTGCTTGAATTTTTCACGTCAAAGTAAGGTTGCTTGCGTTTGCAATTTATTTTTGTTTTTTATTATTTATTTATTTATTCGCCAACAGATTTCGAATCCTTAACTGGCTACTTAAATAGGTCTTAACTAATTACTTAAACTAGAGAAATACATGAGCAAGGTTTTTTTTTATTAATATCAACTGTTGAATATGTGCAAGGCTCATTTAGAGCGTAAACCCATCTGTGCATAGGTACAGAAAACGGTTCAAATGTTCTTAGAGTCCTACTAGGTACGGACAGATTAATACCGTTTAGCAAGGCAGGGCAATAAATTTCGCCATCAAGTAAATCGAGTATGAAGAGCAACGCCATTACATTTCTTCGATCTTGAAGTGAGGACAGATGCACGAGATGACACTTAGCGGTATAAGAATGAGCGGGATCGGTGAAATGGAGACTTTAAAGGCCAAAACGCAAGAAAAGCTTTTGCACTCGCTCAACGCGACGGATATGAACGACTCCAGTCGGGTTCCAAACAAATGCTGCGTATTCTAATTTGGAACGAACAAAAGAAGACAATATGCTAAGCTTAGTATATGGGTCAGAGAAATGTGTTGCATTGCGCTTAATTCGATTGACTACAAAGCAAATCTGAACACGGGACACTCCAGGGATCCTGGCACCTTTATCATACAATGATCCTGAAAAGAAAGGAAGCAAATATGCCATTTTCCACACCACCTTGTAGGTAGAGCTGTAGGCCCTTTTTTATGGTCGTATCCCCCAAAAAGCCCTTAACAACTTTTACACATATTTACATTTTAAAAAGGTATAATAAAATAAAAATGTTAGTTTTATTTCTAAACTAAAATACAATTAGTATTATATTAAATGTATATATTAAACTACACTACTACATAAATTATCCATCCGATAGCGTGCTCTGGTCTTTCTTAGTTAGTTGAGTTTCATTATTGACTCCCTTGAATACGTCTACTCGAAATTGCAATGCCGCAAAGGACGCCCTCGTTATTTGAAGGTCCTCCAAAGCTGATTTACGGCCAGTCCTCAACCTTTGGCCTACAGACTCGAAGGTATCGTTTTTCAAGTAGCGGGCCTGGAATAGAACATCAGGCCCAGGTGAGTCATTAAAAAATCTAGAGGTGGCTATCTGAAGATTAGCAATTTCGGTTTTTAAAGTGGCGTGGTAGTCTCATTTAAATAAACAAATTGTTTAAAAATGTCTTTGAAATTATTTCTGAAGAGTGGTTTTTTATACAAGTTTCCTAATAAGACTTCTGAAAACGAAACATTTACAATTGCCTTCAAATGATTATAGTCCCAAAGCCTTGGGATTTCAGAATCTAACTTTTTAGAATTAACTGCATTATCAGATGACTAACCATTTTATCTTTAAAAAAAGTTAGTAATTAGATTCAAAACATTGTTAATACATTCGCCCGTATTTTGGAGGCAACTTCAATAAATACCACTTGAAAATGAGACCCATCGAAGGTCTGCATGGCGCAGCTAGATGCCCTGTATTTATTTCTGTCTCTGGAATCTAAAAAAAAAGGTTGATAAAAACAAGACGGAATTTTGAGAAATAAATATCATTATTAAATGAAATGTGGCCATAAAATAAAAATTGCACTATTAACTTTGGCAAAAATCAAAGATAATATTCAAGGAGGTGGAGGCACACACACACTCAATCATGCATTTAAATAACTTACCTTACAAAGCAATCGCAAATTTTGGGAAGGATGATAGAAATACGCTTGCATTTTTTTTTTAAATACCTATCGGAAATCGACTTTGAATTTGCAAAACAAGTGAAAACAAGTGAAACAAGCTATTTCTATTCTACTATAGTTCTGCAAAAACAATGGATTCTTTTAAATATTTTATTTTTCCGCCAATGATAAGCCGAAAAGTTAAGACTAAAGAAAATACGGCTAGTGCTAAAACGCGCTAGAAATTAATAAAAACAGTGCTGTCCTTATTTATTATTTATTTAATATGATAGTGAAGTTTACAAAGCTAATACTAACATAGGGGGTGTAGTGCTAGCTACGAGGCCTTCGACTACGTATTTATTTACTTATTTTAATAATTCATTTATATACTTAATTTAACAATTTTTTTTTTTTTAACATTTAGGTTTAAATATATTTTTATTTTGAGGGATGTGAGGAGTTTCTATATGCTATTATATAATTTTGGTTCTTTTAAATATGTAATTATTGTTTTGATGTTTTCTATTGATGGGTTTCTAAGGTACTGTATGGCGTTAATGTTTTTGAGGATATTTAGTTTTGTTTGGGCTATGGCGGGGCATGAATTAAGGATGTGATCCAGTTTTGTGGGGTGGTGCGATCTAAATAATATTTATGTGTCAGGTTTGTATGTCCTAGACGCAGTCTAGTAAATTTAATTTGATCAAGGCGAGTTATTTGTTGTTGTGTTACGTTTGAGTAGAAAGATGTTTGTGTTTTATTTGTGTTGATGTTTTGGTAACAATTATTGCATTTGAAAAGTATTAGTGGCATATTTAGTGCTAACTTTGCTGCTTTGTCGGCCATCTCGTTTCCTTTAATGTTGCAGTGTACTGGGGTCCATAAGATTGTGGGTAGTGCTTTGTTATGATTGAACGGATTAGGGCTGGGTACATGTTATTGTTTGTGTGTTTTTTATGGCTTCGATGGCTCCTAGAGAGTCGGAGCATATAACAATTTTACAGTGCATTTTTTTAACTTTTTTTAGGGCTTCAAGGATGCCTAAGATTTTAGTTAGCCTGTTATATTTATACCCGTTACTCGTAGAGTAAAAGGGTATACTAGATTCGTCGGAAAGTATGTAACAGGCAGAAGGAAGCGTTTCCGACCCCACAAAGTATATATATTCTTGATCAGGATCACTAGCCGAGTCGATCTAGCCATGTCCGTCTGTCTGTCTGTCCGGATGAACGCTGAGATCTTGGAAACTATAAGAGCTAGGCTATTGAGATTTGGCGTGCAGATTCCTGAGCTTCCTACGCAGCGCAAGTTTGTTTCAGTAAAGTGCCACGCCCACTTTAACGCCCACAAACCTATCACAAACTTCAAAAAATCGTTAGTATGTACGTGGATATCTCGGAAACTATCAAAGATAGAGTATTGGGATTTCAGATTTAGATTCCGTAGCTTTGTACGCAGCGCAAGTTTTTTATGCGAATATGCCCACTCTAACGCCCACAAACCGCCCAAGCCTGTGGCGCCTACAATTTTTATGCTAGATAAAAAATTTTAACTGAAATGTATTTGTCTCGTCAACACCTATCGATTGATCCAAAAAAATGTTGCTACGCCCACTCTTACGCTCATAACGCTTAAATCTGTCTACCGCCGGTAGGTGGCGCATTTCAATCTCGCTTTGCTCCTTGCATATCTCCATTTTCCTTTGGTCCCTTTAGCTGAGTAACGGGTATCTGATAGTCGAGGTACTCGACTGAAGCGTTCTTCCTTGTTTTAATCTTGAACTGTATTTCACAAGTTTCTCTCCTCGCTAAAGGCTTGCATTAGCTTCAACGCCTACCTGAAGCCTAGTACTCAGGTCGGCTAAGAGTTTCACTAGTCGAAAAATCTTACTCTTTGTAGTGTGACAGAAGTTTTCAGAGTTCATCCGCAATGCATATAGCATGGTCTTACTCCCAATCAGTGGATTTGTTGACAAACAAAAATCAAACAAATTGAAAATTTAAAAGTAACAAAATGTGGAAGGCCAAGGACGCCAGCTTTACCTTTGCAGTTGGCATGGCGATGTGCATTGCCGCAAGAGAGCAGGAGGAGGCGGGAAAAAGGACACAGAAGAGGAAATATTGGGTGAGCTCGTATCTCAAGGAACGCTCCTTTAAAGGCCGCTATGTTTCAGACGTATGAGCATTTTCTTCTATTTTAAAGTTTCAGAACTTGGTTAACAGCCGATCCATGTTCTTCGAAAACTTCCGGAGAGCTTCTTAAACGCGCTCTTTGGATTGGGTAGATGTCAACCGCTAAAAGCGAGGTTGGACATCGTTTTGGAGTACATTGAATATAAATACATATTTGTTTAGACTTAGATAGCATTATTTTATTTTAATATTGTGATTTAATATTCTTTTGTTAGATTTCTTGCTTCTGGAGATCTGCTACGCCATGTTGGATCCAATTATCGGATCAGCAAGCAACATTTCGGAATCGTCCTCGACCAGGCTTGCACAGCAATTTGGACTGCGTTGCAAGGGGAATTTCCGAAGTGGACAACCGATTACATGCTGAGGTGGGCCAAAGACTTCAAAGACGAATGGAACTTTCCAAACTGTCTTGGTGCCGTCGACGGGAAGCATGTGGCGATAAAGGCCCCCACTAATAGCGGAAGACTTTTTTACAATTATAAGGAATGTATATGAATGTTTAAATTTCAAAGAAAATGTAATAAGTAAATCTATTTTAATGTAGGGATTTCATTCGATTGTTCTTATGGCAATCTGCGATTTCGCGGTTTTCGTCGATGTGAGTACTAGGCTTGACGGCCAAAGCCCTCAAGCTGGACAAACTGCCGGCCCTTATGCGAGTCATATGTTTTGAGTCCTAAAACTAACATATTTTACAGGTTCTAATAATTTTTTCATCGACACGTTTCATACCGGCCTAATTGAGACCTATAACACGGCACAGTAAGAGGTAATACTCTTGTAGAAATTAACTTTGTCAACATTATAAACTCAGTCAATATTAGTAAAAAATTGACAGTTCCGAAATGTTTTTGGATGGACATCTAAAATCCGAATTTGACACAACGGATTTACCATCTAAGGGATCCGTATTACCTAGTGTCCTCTATAGGAGGAATTATATAATGGCAAGATGACGAAGGACAAGGACCAAACGCAATACGTTCTTCAGTGCGTCGAGCACCACAGAAAAGACTATTCTAATTGTGACAGAAAAACACTTTCTAATCAATTTTAAGGATCACCACAGAACGCACCGTGAACCAAGACGACAGTGGGAAATAACGGGTCCCCCACGACAGAGAAACAATAAAGTTTTCCGATTTGTCCCAATCGGATATAATGCATTTTCTTGGGTCACGGGTAGTCGCGCCATATAAATTTGGTGCAGCGTTAACGAAGCGAGCAAGCAACAGAAAAAGTTCCCTACAATACTTATGCATGTACATATGTACATTGTACATATATAATTCACCTTGTTTCAGCACAGAGAAAATAAGATACCAAAAGTTGTCATCAATCGGGTATTTTTTTATTAACAATTTTGATCACTTAAATCCTATTCAGACAGAGAGGACTTCCGCTTCATCGACTTTTTCTTCCATAAGAAATGTACGTACTACAAAGAGAATGGGAAAAGTAGCTACAACTCCCTTCAGCGAAAAATGGGACCGCACACGCAAATTGATTCAGAACTTTAGTGTTTCTATTCAGTATTTTTTATGAGCTTAGGTGATTTTTGGACTTGGCGTTTCGCGATTTAATTGAGAATGAAATGCATTTGAACGGCATCTTGAAATCCTCCAGTTTATGTTTTTCTTTGCCAGACCCGGCACCTGTTTCACCAAAACGTACATTATTTATGATCCCAAATTGTTGCTCAAACCACACTATCTGTGGATCTTGTAAAAGTTATATGAACTTAAACATACATTTTGAATACCCAAATGTTTATTTATTGTGTTTGATTGGAGTTGTGGGATGCGATAAATATAATAGAAATCCTTAAGTAGGGGACCAATGTGGACCTTATCCAACTACTGTGTTATTAAGCCTAATTTTTTTCCATTAAAAGGCGGTGACAAAATTGGTAATGTTTTTATAACTTGCTAATAACCCAAGAATTTTCAAAAATGCGTCAAGTAAATTTGGAATTTCAAAATGGTTTTGACTTTAACATGACTTTGTTCTTCGACCGTATTGGTGTTATTCTGTCATCGATTTTTCTAATAATTGGATCTTCATTTAACCCCTTGTCCCTAAGAACCTTTTAAAGCTTATACTCTACATATCAATATTAAATTTGAGTAATTTTAGGTCTAATTCGACATTAACTGTTATTAAATAATATAAATAGTATTTGTAACTTCGCATGTACAATGTAGGTGTTACAATGGAACCCACAGGTTTCTGTAAATTAAGTATTTCTAATCGATTTTTTATACAGTTCCAACAGAGGTTTTACCAACTTGCATGGTTTCATCAGATTTATTACAGCCAAATTAATCCCAAAGATTTCGAGAAGATCAAGTTTTTCCAAAGCTCTTTTTCCAGTCACACCAGCCAGCCTATTTCCTAAGACATTTACCCTATGGGAACTTATGTGGCTTCCACACGATTTTTAAATAATAGGTTACAGTTTTAGAAGACCGTTTTTGGCTTAAATTTTTCACGTCAAAGTAAGGTTGCTTGCGCTTGCACGAGACGTTCAGCAATCCATTGTGTTGTGGCGGGGTGGCTTGATCGCTGAAATAGTTGAAGTCCCAAGAACGAAGGGTAAGTAGAAAACAGGGAGGATTTTTGGGGTTTTTTGCGCGAAGTGCATAGGTGATTATTGGTACACTTTGAAATAAGAACTCGGTAAGCCTAACTTAACTTAAGCGCTCCAGAGCGGAGACTTAGGGGAGAGATGGAGAGGGAGAGCGGACGGCAGTGCGAGCGCGCGAGATGTAGACATAAAAACTGCCGCTCGTACTCAGCTTACCTTTCAATTTTAACAGCGTTTCTTCATAAATATTTTTTGTAAGCACATTTTGCAATGTTGTACGATTAGGCAAAACGTGTTTTGGGTCGAGTCATTTTATAAAATTTTGGAACCCATTCTCGTTCACTATATTGAACGGTTGAACATCTGACGACACAATTGTAGCAACCCTTTATCTAATTCGATATTTCAGCATGGCGCTGGATCGTACGCTACAGAATTCCATATATTTTCTGGATTTGCATTGGATGAAGGCGCTTTCAAAGATCAAATAAGTTTGTTGTGTTGCCGGAAGTTTTTTACTCCCTACACCAAAACCACAAAAAATTTTTTTTCTTACTTCTCAAATTATTTTTATAAGTTTGGACCGGGTTTTTTCTACGATTTTTGGTACTTGGAGGCTGAGTCATATTCCGATTCCATATATTCCGAAATACCAGCAGACAAAGATGTAGTAAAGAACCAAGCAGCAACCGAAGGAGTGGACAACACAAGACAACACAATGCACACAAAAAAGAAAAATATGTAAAATTAACACAGAAAATTAAAATTGACTATTTTCAAAAATGTTATACAGTTCATATTTATTTAAAATGAAAGGGTAATGTCGTATTAGTCTTCATTTTGTCGGTCTCCACGTTAGCCTCTTTGTTAGGGAGTTAGGATGAGAGCCAAGGTGTCTGAAATAGTTTCAGGCGTGCGTACGATATCATCGCCTATCTTTGTGATATAAGGATCTCTTTCTATATCTCTAGTTCTTATGAACATGGGGCATTACAAATCGATCTAACGAATTTACTTTGCACTACTCGTATCTGGTTGTGGTGTGACTTAGACGCTATGCCGTACATTTCTTTCAAAATCGCGTTTTTTACTTTAAAATGTTGAAAAAATTCAACAAAGTTGAATGGGGTTGTGCCTTCAAATAGATTCTTCTTAAGATACCTATAGCGATAACGAATCGCCACCTAAACTGGTAAAAGCAGCAAAATACTAAATCGCTTTGCGTGTGCGGTCCCATTTTCCGATAAAGCGAGTTGTAGCGACTTTTTTAAGCTCTTTCTAGCTCTTGTATTTCTCATGGAATCAAAAAGTCGATGAAGCGGAATTTGGTGGCTGAAGTGTTCTAGCTAGATGCCGGCGTAAATTCAACATCTATTTACTAACCAATATTATAATTTTTGGCGTGCCGAGTTTTTAATCTTGAAAAATGTGAGCGGTTTTGGGCGTTCGATGCGCATGAATGTTAACAATATCCAGCCATGATCATATAAATAGGACAAATAGTACGCTTTCTCTATTTGTGAGTATTGCACAGTCAACATATTATTTAATGGACCAATTTGTTTCCAATTGTGTTCGATTAAAATTGTTTCTTAATAAAAATAACATTTTTTGGCATCTATGGTTATGACCGAAAATCGAATTTTGGTTGTAAAATGACCCGTGCATTTTTTCGGTCCGGTCTGGCAGCACAGATACTTTTAAGTTGCTAGTGGCAACAATTTAAATCAAGAAATTTAAATTCTAAGAATATTTAAATCTGGCTTGTGTCTTGGCGTTTAGCCGAGTTCGCAACGTCTATCTAGCAACAACATCGTCAATAAGGTCACAGCAGGTAGATAAAAGTGTAAGATGTACAAATGTAAGGTATATATAAATGTTAACATCGATGTTTCTACACCTCTTCTCGAAGGTAAATTTATTTTGAAGTTAGTAGCTGAGTAACGGCGAAAATGTGGTTTTATTTTGCTTAGTTCTCTATTTTTCTTTGAGATTCTTTTAAAAAACGTCGAGTTTAAAACCGTTAGCGAGACCATGTTTTAAAGCCAGCTGGAAACTCTAGTTAGCATAGGTCATTCATCTGACACTCTGTAAAATCATCGACAGTAGGTGCCGCTTGTGTTAGTTGCTCTGAAAAACACAGATGGCGCCTTTAAATGTGGGCGAATTTGAACATGGCGGTGAACTTAAACGATGTGGAGCGAGTTCGACCGAGGCTGGGCGAATTCAAAGAAAGTGGAGCGAATTTACAAGAAAGTGGTCCGATCTTAAGAATTAGCAAAAAAGGAAGGTTACTTCGGCAAGCCGAAGTTTTTATACCCTTGCAGGTCATTTTCATGGGAGCAACTAATAATTAACACATTCAATTTTCACAAAAAATCTGCATTTTCAATTAGTACTGAATGGGTTAAGAATAGTCTTGTATCATTCAAGGGGAATTCAAATAACCTTTCCATTGATGCCAAAATGTAAATGAAGTAAATTCAAATTATGAGTATTCTTAACTTTTGTTTTGTGTAAATACTTTTGACCACTCCTGTGTAGTAGGCCGATTTTTATTAAACGTGATTCGTAATTGTGAAATAATAAAAAAACAAGGAAGAACGCTATAGTCGAGTACCTCGACTATCAGATACCCGTTACTCAGCTTAAGCGACCAAAGGGAAATGGAGATATGCAAGCAGCAAAGCGAGATTTAAATGCGCCACCTACCGGCGGAAGACAGATTTAAGCGTTGTGTGCGTTAGGGTAGGCGTGACAAATTCATTGTTCAATAGAATAAGTTAGCCGAGCACTTTGCTCTCTCTGAGCGCCGGCAGTGCTTTTCTCTTTGTCGCTAAGTTCGGCCGGCAACTATTTACATACACACACATACACGAGTAAAAACATTTCGCACTGTCTGGCTCTGACGTCATAGCTTTTTTTCTTGGGAGGTTTGTGGGCGTTAGAATGGGCGTAGAAAATTTTTTTTTGGGTCAATCGATAGGTATGGACAAGACTAATACATTTCAGTTAAAATTTTCTATCTAACATCAAAACTGTAGGAGCCACAGTTTTGGGCGGTTTGTGGGCGTTAGAGTGGGCGTGGCACTCTACTGAAACAAACTTGCGCTGCGTAAGAAGCTCAGGAATCTGCTCGCCAAATCTCAATAGCCTAGCTCTCATAGTTTCCGAGATCTCAGCGTTCATCCGGACAGACGGACAGACGGACAGACGGACAGACGGACATGGCTAGATCGACTCGGCTAGTGATCCTGATCAAGAATATATATACTTTATGGGGTCGGAAACGCTTCCTTCTGCCTGTTACATACTTTCCGACGAATCTAGTATACCCTTTTACTCTACGAGTAACGGGTATAATTATATACCGGCGTAGAAGACAATATGATCAAAAGCAATGAAGTTGCCTTTAATTATCCGATCTTTATCCGATCTGATATAGTCGTCAGATTTTTTAACAATTTAACTCAAAATCCTAAATATTAAAAAAAATTATATTCCAAAGGGTAGAAGATAACAAGTCAAACAAGGATGAACGCTGTAGTCGAGTACCTCGACTATCAGATACCCGTTACTCAGCTAAAGGGACCAAAGGGGAACGCAGCAAAGCGAGATTGGAATGCGCCACTTACCGGCGGTAGACAGATTTAAGCGTTATGGGCGTTAGAGTGGGCGTGGCAAATTTTGGATCAATCGATAGGTATTGACGAGGCCAATACTTTTCAGTTAGCCACAGGCTTGGGCGGTTTGTGGGCGTTAGAGTGGGCGTGGCAAACTTCTTTTTGAGTCAATCGATAGGTATTGATGAGAACAATACATTTCAGTTAAAATTTTTATTCTAGCATCAAAGCTGTAGGAGCCACAGCTTTGGGCGGTTTGTGGGCGTTAGAGTGGGCGTGGCACTTGTGCTGCGTAAGAAGCTCAGGAATCTGCACGCCAAATCTCAATAGCCTAGCTCTTATAGTTTCCGAGATCTCAGCGTTCATCCGGACGGACGGACAGACGGACATGGCTAGATCGACTCGGCTAGTGATCAAGAATATATATACTTTATGGGGTCGGAAACGCTTCCTTCTGTCTGTTACATACTTTCCGACGAATCTAGTATACCCTTTTACTCTACGAGTAACGGGTATAAAAACACCGAAGCAAAATTTAGTAATACCTTTTTGTTTTACAAAAGATGAAAATGGCTAGATCAACTAGACCGTATAAAAGGGTTGCTACCAAGACCAAAATTTATATGAACTGGGAGAAGTAGCGGTAAAAGTGTGCAAAGTGAGCACAGTAAAAATTTGAGGATGAATGTCCCAGCGTATTAGCATAACTTTATTCTTGAATTTGTTAAAGTCCGATCTAGTTTAGCGGAAAATTGCAAAAAATATACAGATATTAAATGCTTATAGTTTCCAAACGACTAAAGCTACAGAAACTTGCAATATGTTGCCAGTATAAATATTTTTCTGAAGCGTGACGAATAAGAAAAATTTAGGAAATGTTTTTGCTAATCATTTTTCGTTACAAAATTTGATATCAGAACTTTTGTCTGTTGAATTATGTCAAAAAAACCTACAAAATCAATATTTATTACATTGATCGCAGTCTAAAGGTAAAATCCCCTCAGATTTTGTAGTGTGTTGTCTTGGTTTTCTTTTGTCCCCCTCTGTAATCAATCACAAACAAATCTCCGAGTGGCACTTCATTTGGAAAAATCTATTTCAACAGTGTCAAGGTCAAGAGCAAAGTATTTTGTCATAGTTTCTGTGGGATGCTTTCTGTGTCTAAAATTAAATTGGAAACATTCGTGACTAATTAATAGCTGCACATGCTAAGGAAAAAATATAAAAAGAGGAGAAATACATTAAGTGGCGCCATGTTTCACGATAATTTTATTGAAATTCACAGAACTTTCAGATTTTTAAGCTTTTAAATAAATGTCTTAGTTATTTTTATTTTGACAGTACTGCCTCAATTTTTTCTCACTTTAAAGCCTTGACAACCAAATCTTGTTTTTGGGGAATTTATTGACTCGACCGCAAGAATGTTGTGTTAACAATTAACCGAAAATGGCAATTTATTTTAAATGCTCCTCCGCCACTTAAAGGCATAGTGCAATCAAACCTGTATGTGGTAAAACAAAAATAGCAGTCCGAATAAAAGCAACGAAAGTGCAGTTAAATCGGAATCCGGTTCGCGGGACGACAAGAATTACAAGTTGTAGAAAACGAAGAGCAGTCTACAGAAAACAGAAGACTGGAACAGCTGTATGCTGCAACGATCGAGATTTCAATCTGGTCGAGAACTATAAAGGAACTGTGGGCGAAAGGGGGAGGTTCAGGTGAAAGGGGCGGGGGATTTCATTGTCAATCCAAGAACGTCGCTTGGCGCGCGTTCCCTGTCGCTGTCTATATCTCCGCCTCTCTCTCATCCCCTGCATCCGTCTCTTTCTCCGGTGCTGACGGCTATCTGCTTTGAATTTCTGATTTCGTACACCTCGAACTGTTTTGGTCAAGGGATTGCCCTGAACGACGTCCACAGTCCGCGCATAATGGTTCCACTGGCCACATTCACTTTTGCCGCCAATGACGTGTCAATGAATGCTCTTTTAAATTTCTGTACTTTGCGTTACCTTTAAAAACGTTGGGTATGCAAATGCAATTCCAAAAAAAGCAGGATGACTAGACTGAGAAAAGAATATTAAATATTATGCACATCCTATAAAAACTAAAGTAGCTTAAAATAATAAGTCTTTAGTTGTTGTAAAGTCAACTAAACTCCAACCAAATCAAAAAATTTCGGTGTCGTAGAAATCGCTTTTAAATAATGTATAATTTTTAAGCCCAACCAAATAATGGTCCTTGAAATAATTTCTAAATCAAAATAAATTTACCGCAAAAAATAAAAAAAATTACTTAGCTTCTGTGAAACCGACAAATTTTCGGTTAGTTCTTAATTTAATAGTTTAGAATACTTCATTACTTTAATTAAAAAGAAATACATTTTGATTCATTTGTTTAGAATATATCTACAGAGTTCTTTTTCATTTAATGTTGCTCCTCTGTATTTCTCCTCCCTTTATATGTATTTATGTTGCGATTGCTTCCAAAAAAAGATCAATATGCAATAATTAATTTTTATCTTGTTAAAAAGTGTCGAAATCTCTATATTTTAACATATTTTCAAATAAGTACTATTATAATTAAATTCGATCATTCTTGGATCACTCGAGAAACCCTTTTCTTTCTCGCATTTCTCAGTCTCTCTCTTCTCAATCTCTCTTTTCTGTGCCAGCTGGTATAAACGTGCGCTGGTATAAATAAAGCCAAAAGCGTACGCAACCGTTTAGTCCGAAATATTTCATTAAAGCCAACGCACGCTGAAGATCGCGCGTTCTCCTCCGATTTTTCGAACCGAGTGATTCAAGCGACCTACAGAAATAACTGTATGACACCGGTAACAACAATAAAGTTTATGCAAATTCGCGGGTGTCGGCATGTGAATGTGAAAATAATTGTGTGTGTGAGCGATTTCCGCTTCGACGCTGACAAAAATGTTTACAAACAAACAATTTGAAGCTTGTTTAGGCTGTCTGCGCAACAATTTGCACCCCCAATTTGTTCACCAAGTTGGTTGCGAAATACTTATGTACTTGTGCTAACTTTAATGTGCTACGCCCGGCATAAACAAATGATTTCCAAAATTATCAGGCATTGAAAATACCATAAAAAGTTTTTAGTTTCTAATTTTTGAAACCTTGAAAGATCTTTTTTAAAATTGTTTCTGATGGAATATTTTCATCAAAATGTAGTTTCCAAAATTGATATACTGGGTTTTAAGCTATATTTATTTTATACATGATAGTACTGATAGTTAACATTTTTATTTTAATTGTTTCTGATAGAATATTTTCATCAATATGTAGTGGCCAAATGTGTATACTGGTTTTGAAGCTATATGTATTTTATACCCTATTGACATGAACCTACTGATGATTAGTGAGTGTCTATAGTATGATTTGGCACGTAATAAATGTCAAAAAAGATCATTCACAATCGAATCTGCCATAACGATTACCAACTAAATGTCGATCTTTGGCATTAGCGTTTGCTAAGTCGTGATTGTACTCGTCTCAATCAAGGCGTGACTGCTTTATCTGGAGAATTAACAAGAAGCACTTAATCATAAACACTTAATTACGGAGAATCGCCCCTCTGTTTAATCTTTAGCTCCGTTTTCATTTCTTTGGAAGAAAATTCTCGATAGCCTCGCTATTGGGAAACAATCAAATGAGCTTTTTGTTTACAGAAACGATAGCCATGAACTCTAACTAAGCTCGTTGAACAGGTGATTTAAGCATTCGTCAAATTGACATAATTCCAGTCAATGCAATCGAAGTGGAATTCAAAATACGAATTGCGAATAAAACGTAGAATAGAAAAACATTCAGTAACTGTGACAGGGACACGATTGGAGACTAAAATAAAAATATAGTGGATGGAGAAGCCCGCGTGCGGTTAACGAAGCATAGACAAAAACTGATTAAGTAAATTAAAAACCCAACTAAATTTACGGCTCGCAGAGGTTGGCACAGAGTGTCTAAATACCCTTACAATCGAAGAGAGTCGGGTCTTATAAATCGATGAAGGTTTTTATAAATATTATATATTTAAGAGGTTGTAACATTTAATAGTTAGAAAATAGTATTATAAGGTAAATATTTATTATATATATGTATCCTAGGAAAACGCAGATCAATCAGTTATAAATGTATAAAACTAAACGAGTTTAATACCAGGGTGCATAATATTACTCATACGCTGCATTCAGCACAGTGGCGTCCCCGCATATTGGCCCCCGTCGACCGGCACAGTAAGCCGTTCTTCCCACAACACTTGGCTGACCATTTAGAATACATGTATATTTATAAACACAGCGACTAATTGAGTGAGAGGGAGAGTGAGAGAGTGGTCGGCAACTCACTCACTCGGTTTCCCACTCACTCGCCTGCCGTTTATTTGCCGCTTCCTCAAATCATTTAAGCGCATTTGACGATTGTTTGTCTTTCCACACAGAACGCAATCGAATCTGGTTGCCGGCCTACATCAACGCTTTAGAAACTTTGAACCCTAAATAAACACAGACAGTTCTAGAAATTACCTATAAGTGTGTGAAAAACAGGAACCAACTAAATAAAAATGAAGCTGCTGCTTGGAGTACTGGTGACCGTGCTGGCCCTTAGCGGAGTCTTTACATTACCGGGTGAGTAAAAGCCTTAAATGAACCTGTTGTGAAATGGAGTTGGCAGAAAACAAATCAATAAATGGTCATTTAAAGAATCACTTTCAAGTAAAAACATTAACAATTTCTTCCGATACTAAAATTGGATTTTGTAACGTACTTACATACTTTTTGATTAATAAAAGTAACTTTATTGATCACATCAAAGATTACAAATACTTAGCTTTCCTTCCGCATATTCCCATCTGCCCTCAGTAATAATAAAATATGCATGCAGAAGAAAACAGAGACAACCTTTTGACATGATTAACAAAAAAAATTGATAAGAAATGGGGATTACAAGAGCCTGCTTCTATGAATACCTTAAGTTCTTGGTGATCTGGATTATTCTGGTAGAATCTCAAAAAAATTTATAGATTCTTAAAGAACAATGTTTACTATAAATATTTAAATTCAAGACGCAAATACATTTTTTTATGGTTAAACTAATATAAATCAGGAAATAAATAAATAAAACATTTTTTTTTGTTACTTAACATTATTATTTTAAAGATCTATATTAAACGTATTGACTTGTTCGGTAAATTACGCCGTTATATATATTAAATTGGATTTAACGGAATCTTGAAGCTTAAAGTCGGTTTGCTTCCCGGATAATGATGGAAGCGTCTTGATAACAAAGCGAGGCACTTGACAATCAGCCGAATGCATCTTACAGATACACAAGTAACTACAAATGGCAAAATAAAATATCAGGGGCTCTCGGATGCGCGGCGCAGCATCAGAGATTCAGAGATTCAGAGATTCGGCGTCCTTATTGTCATCATCAGCGTTTGCTGTTCGCTGCCTTTGGCTGCCACTTGAATGCTTAAATTGCTGGTGAAGCTGCCAGCGAATTGCAGATGGTGGGCGGCTGGTGGGAGTGGGCGTGGCAGCGGGTTGGCAGCTGCCACAGCCACTTGAAGTTGTCAAATTCGGTGCAGTCCAAATCATCTGCAAGGAATATGAAAATGTTATGCAACACTCGTAAATTCCCATTTTTTGGCTAAAGGTTGCTTGAGATTCATCTCTCCAATGAGTGCTTCAAATTACAGTGAACTGTTTGGTAAATTGATGGGAAAACATGAAGACAGCTTTTTGCAATTATTAGTTAAGTGCAGATTTATTATTCATATATTAATGGAACTCTACGTTTTAATCGGTTGTAGGTAATATTATTTAAAAACAAGGCGAAAAAAGGAAATTAAATTAAAACATTTTGTTTTATTTAATTATTAGATCAGGCAATTGAAATGTTTGGTTTTGAATATTTTATATTTTGTGTTGGATATAAGTATAAAAACACATTTTGAATTCAATGCGCATATATTTATTTATACCGTTCCAATTTTTCAGCAGTATGGAAAACAATAATTTTTTCTGTTCCAGTGATCAATTCATAACCAGATTATTAGTTAAATGAATAGTATTCAATGAATACCAAAGTTATTTAAATTAAATTTTCCATTGTTTGAGTCAATAGGCTTGGAATAAAATTAAGTTCAACTATAATAGCAAATTAAATTACTGGAGATGTGGAAAAACCTGATTTAAGTGCTAAGGGCAATCAGTTAAGTTTTTATTTATTAGCTCCCATATATAATTTACATATACTTTGTAAGACGTACTATTTTCTCAAGTTTAAAAACAAATCTAGATACTGTTTTTACTCTTGTCTTTATTGGGTATTTGCAGCTTTCACCCAACTCAAAATCGGTTGAACGATCTCAATATTATGCACTCAAGTTCTGCCTTTTTACCCCACACCATTTCTCGGCCTGATTGCAAGTGAAATGCTTGAGCATTTTTCAGTGCTTGTTTTCTTTTCTTATTTTTCTTAATTTTGTTTTTATGAGAACGTACCATGTCAGTGTCCCATGGCCAAAAGAATTGGGTTAATTATGGCCATAATTCGCTTTTAAGGCCTTTTTCCAGGGAATGTCTTTCTCTGCCCCAGAACAAATTGCAATTGCATGTTCACATAAATCACTTTTTTTGTATTTTTATTGCTGCTCGTGCTCGTACGTGGATCTATGCGTGGAGTAATAAAACTCAAAACAATTATGAAAATTATTGGTATATTATTATTTTTATTTTTCATTGTTGGCATTTGTTGCTGAATGACCAGGCAATTTGTTTAATTTAGACAGATATTTATTTATGCAAATTGAAGTTAATTTTTGGACCTTTACAAATATTTTGGTAAATTGTATGATGAATAATGGTCAGATAATTAGCATTTTGTGTCTGGCCTAAATCAGTGGCAATTGTTATGAAGTGGAAATATTCAGAGTTCATTTATTGGGGGCTAAGCTGATTATGGAAAATTGTTGACAAAACAGAAAAAGCAGCAATTAATGAGGTTTAATTCAAGGACCTAATCAACCAGTAACTCTTTTCTTATTATTTATTTTTCTGAACTAAAGAAGATTGCAGCTGTTTTTGCTTTGTTTTGGTGTTGTGGTCACAATATAATTGAAAAGAAGCTAAACTCTGATCACAAAATATCCGCAAATTGAAGCTTATATTCTACCCTCATCAGACAAAACTTATTTAATTAAAGCTTCGAAACCAAAGTCAATTAAATGAATAAGTCGTTTAAGTAAAAAACACTTTTGCTAACTAAATAAAATGCTTAAAATTGAGTATTTTCATTTAAATTGACTTTACTTGACTTTGTCTTGTTGTTTTGGAAATTTGGGCTTTGCGGTGACTTAATGAAAAGAACGCAAATAAATTGAGCTCTGCACAAATGAATTGTAAATTAAATGAAAACAACAAGACCGACGGGCAAAAGCTACTTTCAAGTTAAATGAAATTGTTTTTTTGGAATTTGAACTGTAAACTTTAATTGGTTTATTAAATGGAAAAAATTTTGTCTTGTCACTTTTTTACACTAATTCGCAGAAAATGAAATCAACAGCTTGCCACTTTGTGTCACTTTTAATAGTTTCTTTTTAGTTAACTGTTTTTATTATTTCTTATTTTCGACAAAATAAATTTGTTTTCAAAGTTTTTCATTAAATGTTAGTGCTAAACATTGCATTTTGAACCGATGCATTTTATTAGATGGCACAAATATTACATGACATTGAACTAGAATTTTGAGTGCTTAATTTCTTAATGTGACAACTGTTTCTTCTGCTAGTCAAATGATGAATCACTTTCAACGAAGCCAAAAACTTTTTCGTTGTAACGTGACTTTGAGTTATAATAGAGGCAAATAGAATTTAATTGGATCCTTAAAAATGTGTGGGTTTTTCTGGCTTTTAGTAATTGCCAGCCAGATGATTAACAAGTTTTTATGCCGGCTGCAATAAAAATTTAAGTGTTACCGGTATTAAAAAAAGATCTACAAATAAATTTTAAAAATTGTGAAAATAAGTTCAGAAAAAATTCAGAATTTATTTGCTTGAAGACGAATTAATCAAAAGAATTAATTAATTTTAATTCTGCTTACATTCTTACTTAATAAATGGTTAGAAAAAAATACGTAGTATTCCTAATTATATCGCTAGATAAGACTGGATGAGTTAGGAAAAACATTTTACTAAAAGTGTAATGCAAACTAGAAATAAGCAAACATTGGTCAAAATTATGTTTTGTTATAAAATTGTTGACAAGTTATTGCCACGCCACACTACTTTTATTTTAATTTTCGCCGTTTGTTCGCATCTGTGGAATATCTAGATGCTTTTAATGAAACCTCACCTAACGATCCATGAGTCATCGGCAGCTGTAAAAATAAACAAAAAGCTTAGCTAAGCGCTTTTTTGTTGCATAGTATTTGCCTAATCAACAATGAAATGCCAACAATACCCCGTGAGACAATAGACCAGCGGACTCTCTAGACTCTGGACTCTCAATGGATCTCCGGCTGAATTGCAATTGTCAGATGTCACGAAGGGATTAAGTTGCCCCCTGCCCGCCGCCCCTGTCCAATTAGGTGGTGACTCAAACTCTCGTCGTCTGTGATTGAGAACTACTGCAACGCAGTCCGCCCATCAGAATCAGCCACTTTGGCTCTGGTTCAATGTCACGTAATCGCTGCAAGGCCTCCCTGGGGGAACCCCACTCTGCCCCGCCCTCCGACACACGACCCCCGACCCCTCACCTCTCAGTTCGCCGCCTCTTTATGTTAATTTATGTGCTGGCAAAATGTGCAAGCGCCTCTAATGCTCAGCCACGCATGGCGCAAACCCAAAATCAGAAATAAATTACAGAAGGCAGTCGACGGCAGAGGCAGTTGCTCATAGTCAGCACAAACTGGGGGAATTAACAGGGAACAATCGCACGAAGATGGTTATGCGGAATGGTGTCTCAGTAATTAACCGGGGTTTATCATTATCAAATTGAGGAATTTTGATTCAGTTTCAGTTTGATTCCGATTCAGTGTTCCCCAATAGAGCCTCAATTCCAATAATCACTCACTTGAGTGTAAAAGTACTAAATATTCTGCGAAGCTGTGAAATTTATTTTTTTAGTGTATATAAAAAACTATATGTCTTAATTATTTGGTATCAATTATATGCAATACAGGTATTTCCTTGTACATTTTTTTATTTATATGATTTTTGAAACTGGATGCAAAATAAAAGTTACTTGAGACTTTTATTTAAAAGCTACTATAGTGATTTTTTGTATCTAATACTAAATTAAAACACTTTTTACTCTTGTCCAAATATTACAAAAATCATCGTATTAGAAATCCAATAAAAATGATCTGCAAATAAAAATTTCTGTATTAAATCCCAATAGGCCTGATTACCGTCTTTCTAAAAATCTTGTTCTTTTTATTTTTATTAAAAAATTTAAAAAAAAACAACTAAAATCTGACAGTTCACGACCTAAGCCATCGTGTGAGCATCAGAACGCACAGAAATAATTGTATATTATAATGAAATCCCGTACATTACTCAAATACTCAGCTGGCAGTTGCAATGTCAACGCAATGCAGCTTTAAACGATTTGGCAAAAGGGGATTTGCGGATGGCGAATTAGGATTGAGAGGGGCTGGAAGTGGGGCTGTGGGTTGAAATTGGGAACGGGATCGGAATCCCGAACCCGTCAGCAGCTGCTGCCATATGTCCTTCTGGTATGGCTGTAAATTTAATGAGATTCCTGTCAAATTAATTTCCGGTTATGATTAGATTTTCGTTAATAGCAATTTGCGGTTTTTGCAGCCGACCAAAAATATGCGAAATTCAACTCCCATTACGCCGCCCATTTCCTCCTTATCCCGGCTTTCCTTTTGAATTGATTTGCATTTGCATGCTGCATTGTCACCATGCAACATTTGCAATGACTGCACAAAGTGTCTGCTGCAATTATCTGTCCAACAAATTGTGCCCATCATCGTCATGAGTCTGTTGCACAATTGATTAACATTAAGTAGTTTAGTAATCGTAAATCATGTTCAGGGCCTCACCCACAAGCCCAGCTGGCTGTGCCATTTATGAAATTTTGCATATCTGGCAAAGCCCAAGAAACCGAGGAATCATCTGGATGGTTGCCAAAATTGCGGCGCGTGTGGAGAGGTTTTGGGATTTATTTGAGCATATCAAATCTTAATTGGAATCCTCCTTCGAATTCTCAGAACCCGTAACACTAAGCTGCTTAAGTCATTGACATCTTTTAGGAATACTTGAGGACGTCAACTATTGAATTATTTAAATACTTCAAAAGTATTTTAGAAAATCAAGATTTAATTGATTAGCCTTCTGGAAATGTAGGTAATTCTTTATACAAATACATTTCTATATCTATTTATTTCTAAATTAATTTAAACATTCTTTCCACATTACTTACTTTGTTCTATCCAATTCTATGTTGTTATTGTAAATTTCGTTTGTGTTCAAAATAGAAATGGATTTCATTTATTTGGTTGACCAGTGTTCTGCTCCATCGATTGCACTTTGAAGCCGAATTTAAAGTGAAAGCTTCCAGAACGAGGCTCATACTCATTCAGGCCAGACTCAGACACACAAATCATTAACAATTGCAGCACCTGCCACACTACCCTCCCCGTTCCCCCGCCACCAAGACAAAACCATTTACAAATCAAGCCCAGAAATCAAATCCGAACGCTTTTTCATTCTTTACAAATTTTCTGCACGTACACGGCGGCAAAAATGATTCTTGATCCAACAGAAGTAATGAAGGCTGAGGCAGACAATGGCCGGGGAAAGCCTAAAATTAAACAATTTTACTCTTTGGCCATTTCATTTTTGCTGCTTTGCAGAATAATTTGTTGCATGTGGCGACGATATGACAACAACAATTTCCGGGGGTGTGGGAAAGGGGCGGAGCGCTTCGTGTCCGGGACCAAACAATCAAAATCAAATTCAGATGAAAAAACTCATTTTAAACGCGACAAACGTAACGTTCAATCTTCCAGAACATTGAGTACGTGACACGATTGTCACATTTGGCAACGGGGATAGAGTTTCTGAGGGACAGAGCGAGAGAGAAAGACTACACGGAAAGAAAGAACCTGATAGTCTTGTTTCTTAAATCGTATCTTATACGTTTTTTTTAAATAACCTCCACTTCTTAAATTGTACTTAAAATGTATAGATTATTTATATAAGGAGCACTTAGAAAATAATACTATCAAATTAATTAATCAGTGAAATATATATACACTGGTCGGCATATGTATTTTGACAAAATAAAAGTTAAGTATACTCATAACTTGAATTTACTTCTTGTAAACTATAGGCATCAATGGAAAGGTAATTTCAATGCCGTTTGAATGATACAATACATTTCTTTACCCATTCAGTACTTATTGAAAAGGACGAATTTGTGTAAATCAACTTTGAAATTTAAAAAAAAAACTTTTTTCCTCGTCTTGAAAACTTAAATTTTTTGATGCAAAAAGTTTCTTCAAACAAAAATAATAGTAACTGCAAAAAGAATTTTTCAAATATCATTTTGCTTATATTTTTTATGATTTTTTGAAGGTGACAATGTCGGAAAAAATTTGTATGAAAAAGACAAAAATATGGCTCAAATGCCTGTTTTTAAGCATTTTCAAAAATTCATAAAAAATATAAGAAAAATGATTTTTGAAAAATTCTTTTTGCAGTTACTATTATTTTTGTTTGAAGAAACTTTTTGCATCAAAAAATTTAAGTTTTCAAGACGAGGAAAAAAGTTTTTTTTTTAAATTTCAAAGTTGATTTACACAAATTCGTCCTTTTCAATAAGTACTGAATGGGTAAAGAAATGTATTGTATCATTCAAACGGCATTGAAATTACCTTTCCATTGATGCCTATAGTTTACAAGAAGTAAATTCAAGTTATGAGTATACTTAACTTTTATTTTGTCAAAATACTTATGCCGACCACTGTAGATATAAGGAATAGACCCCGCCCGGGTTAAAAAGTATATGTCATATGTATGTATTCCAAATTGTTTGATTTATACTCAACAATTTTTGTATATCCCCGGCACAACGAAATTCTTGATTCGCCACTGGTGAAAGATATTAAGAATATTTAAGAAAAACATATTCAAATATTTTAACCAAAAGTAAATGTTTAATATCTTTGAATATGTATATTCCACATGTAACATAGAATAATTTTGAACACATTGCTTACTGCTCCCCAAAGTAATTCATTTTTAAAATGCCTAGCTAAATATACATTTTTCTCTCAGTGCCTCCCTTCATAGTCACAACCAAAGTTTTTTCCTTCTGTTTGGTTTAGGCTCAGCTCGCGTTTTGTTTTTGTTTTGCCAAAATGCAAATGAAGTGGAGAGAGAAATGAAAAATGAACGCAGCACCTGACTTGACTTGTAGGATAAGTTGGAGGTGGGCAAGGAACTGGGGCAGGGGCGTTACAGCCTGACCTAGCGACCCAAAATTAATTGAATTAAATTTGATTTTATATTTATTTCGCTTTGTTTTGGTAGCGGTTCTTTCCCGACTTCCTTATTGCCATCTGTGGGCACGTAAAGTTGGTTTGTCATGCAAATCTTGATTTTATTGCAACCTTATTATGGAGCACAAGAAATGGGGTTGTTGAAAGATTCATTCATGAAGTTATTTGTTTGTTTGGTTAATGAAGTGTTATTGTGCGCCAATGACGGCAGGGGAAGAAATATTGAAGAATTTTATAATGCTTTTTAAATATGGGATACTTTGGTGTTGCAATATTAAATTACATTTATTAATATATATATTCCATATAAACTAACCCGAACCACAATCTGGCACCAAATAAAATTTGTGTTATATCATACGTCTATAATGTATGTTTTATGAGTATTTATAGTAATATTCCCAATAAAACTAATTCGACTTATATATAGAGACTTCGATTTAGTGAAAATTGAGTCAGAAGTTAAACTTAAGTTACTATACTTTCTAGTTCGACTATCTAGCCTTAAATTCTTAAATGTAATCTCGACACTTTGTTTCGTAATTCCACATTGAGCTTTCCACTAAATCGAATTTGTTATCTCCGCTCAAGTCATTAACATCCCAGTCCAGCCATTCCTGCATTGGCCAGCAAGCCCACTGAAGCCTCCACTCGGCCATATAACTCGAATCTGTCACAACCCATTCTTCAGGCCGTTCCCCAACTTATCACAGCCTCATATGGAGTCGCCACTCAGCGCGACTGCCAATCAATTGTAGACAGAGGGAAATAACCATGCAGATAACTAGAACTCCACCGCATCCTCTAATAGGCAGCGCATCCGCCACACTTTGCATCATGCACTGGAAAAAAAGATTTAGCTCAATTTTCTTTAAAAGATGATTGTGGCACTTCTGTTAAGTACCAACAAATCACTTAATCTATTTTAAGCGGACTGTACGAAATGCGAAAATTAAAAAGTTTTTGCAGAAACTTAATTCTTTAAGTTTCATATTTCATTAAAAAGTTTATAAAAGCTATAAGCCTGAGGAATTAAAATTTAATTATGAAATTAACGGGTTATATTTTATATATTTTTTTATAATTTTTCCAATGCAATTTCAAAGATCTAACTACTTAGTTGGGATCGCTAATCTATCCATAACTATAAACAATTATCTAAATATGCTATAACATTTTTATATTTTATGTATTTATTAGTTAAAGTTTTTTTGTTAATGAATTTTTGTAATTCTTAAAAGTGATATTTAAGTGTACTCGACCCCAAAGAGTGGGCAATAGAACGGAGACAGCCGTGAAACGAGACCCCTGTGTGGCCCCAGCTGTTGTTGCAACGCGTCACATTAATCAAGGCACCCATTGGCCCCTCCCCCCGTACACCCCCTTCGGTTTAGTCGGGATTGGGTGTCAGGCCCCCATTCTCAAAGCTAACGTCATCGCACATCTCGCCCATCAAGGGGATGGCCGAAAAATCATTGTTGACATTTGTAATTAGAATTGATAGCAGCAGACAGACAGCCGCCCCTAAAAAGGGGTTTACCGGGGTGGGGACTTGGGTCGGTTAGCTAGGGGTTCAGACGTTAAACTAATTTCGTTTTCGTTTTTCCAAAGCTCGAGCCGGAGCGATATGTGCACTTTGCGAAGGGGTTCTGCACGTCCATCATTTGTTAAACTTTTTTGCCGAACAGAACTGTGATTGGAAGGAGATGATAACATGTGCGTGCGATTCGCACTGGAACAAATTTAGGAACTATTAAAGTGAGAAAAAATAATGAGGATTACTTGGGAAACTGGGAATCTGAAAACTTAATAAGATAATAGATATACTTTAAATCCTAAATTAATAATACAAATTAGGCTCAAATATACATTTTACAATACATTTTTTAAAGGAAATTTGATATTACCTTTTGATAATGTATTATAACGTACAGATTTCTATGGGAATAGTAAGTAATAAAATGTTATTTTTATTCGTTTAGACTTGTAAAATGATATTTTATATCTTGTAATAATGTTGATTATATTTGTATGATGATTCCTTAATGAAAATATTTTTTTAGTGTGCTATACATGCTTGGTAGCAAAACAGCAGCACACACAATCACGCAGGTCAATTGAATGGCATTTCACTTGGAGAATGACAGCAACTAAGCTTCAGTCTGCACTTTCTCTCGATTGGGGCTGTCGGTGGGTGGCGGTGGGTGGCGGTGGGAGGTGTGCGTTGGGCGGTGGACAGTGGGTGGCCAGCTCAAGAGCTGGCTTTGATTTCACTTTCGCCTCGACTGCTGTTGACATTTGCCCCATGAACCCTCTCTTCGGACCCTCAAGTGTCGTAGATATGCGTCTGTGTGGGGCATCAAACTAATTTTCCCCTGTTTAGAGTTCTTGAACGTGACACAAGTCTGCACTTGGGCCCGGACCACCACGCCCACTCCGGCCACATGTGCCGCCCCTTTGGGCCACTACCGTTGCCTTGGCTTCGACAGGCCTCCTTCGACTGTCGACTGTCTCTGGCCAGTGGTTTTCAACTGATTTGAAATCATTTTAACCCAAATTGCATACAATCGAGTTTGCCAGGAGGCGGAATCCCGACGTCCCTTCCACACACTCCGGCTGGAGGGAGCACAAATGTTTGTATGTGATTGAAATGCCTTTCTCTGGGCTAGGTTTTGGTTTGGGATTGGGTTTGGCTCTGCTGCGTTCCAATGGCGATGATGGTCCATCCTTGCAGATGCAGTGCCTCCAGATCTGGGTGGTTCGAATCTAATTTGTGAGGGTATTAGGCTAATGGATTAGGGTTGGATATATGAATTTAAAAGCGAAAGCACTTGGAGCTGGGAATGTGTTGGAACAGAACTGAGTCAAAAAGATTAAAAAGAAGTGAGAAAAAACGAATATACTTCATTAATTGTGCTATTACTTTACTTGGGCAAAGGCTTAACACACTTTAAGCCTCTTTCTTTTACCTTTTCGCTTTTAGTAATGGCTCGAAGGCTGGCATAAAAAGGAGATTCTCCGAAGATTTACATAGTAAACTAACTTTTTGCAACTAAAATCATAATTACTACAAGTGGCCTAAGCCCCTTCCTTTCGTCTTCCCCTGAGGCATTAGGGGAAAAACTTTTTACATTAACCGAAGTGCGGCTATTAAAAATTCATTAATTGCATGCAACTGCAAAACGAGCAACAAAGTCGAGGCAAAAATTCGCTGGAAAAGTTTAATTGATTTGTGAGCGCCAAAATGGTAAAATAATTGATAGATGGTCGAGAGGCTGATCAAGGAGGCAAACCTTAATGAGAATGCCCTGCAGTGAAAGTTGAAAAGTTGTATTTATTTTCAACATCATTTTTTCATATTTTGTTCGCCACCATTTCTATAATAATTAGAAAAGTTTTACCACAGTAGCGGCAAATCAATTTTTTGAGAATTAAATTTGCAATTTTGAATGGGGAGACCGGAAAATGGAAAATGAATAGTGAAAAAGTGGTAAACTTGTCTCGGCAATAAACGAGCGAGTATTACACATATTTCATCAACAATTTGAACGTCAAGTAATTGAAAACGCATGCATCGATGATGGCCAAAAAGCGAATTGCAATTTTGTATGTTGGCCAAAACCATATTGGGGCCACTCATCTATGTTGCCCCGGACAGCCGCAATATAAATTTGATGGCCAGTACAGCCTCATCCCCTGGATACCGAAACGCAATGGAATCCCGGCCAACCCAATGCATTTGGCCAGCAGTTTAATTACCATTTTGGGCGCTCCGAGTGGGGAAATGCGAAGAGCATTTGATATTTTCCGGCAATTTTCCAAAGCCAACGAAGAAATAGTCATGGCAGTTGGCAATTATCTTTCCGCATTTATTCCTATTCCAACTCACATAGATGTGTATATCATATTTCACTCCAATTCTCGGCCAGGCAGAAAGGTAAAATGTTATTAAATCAATTAAATAATTTTGGAAATTGTCTTTGCTATTGAATGCTCAGAAATATTTTTCCTTTGTGTGCGTTTAATTACAAGTTCAACGAACACATTTTTCGGGAAAACCGTAGTTTGGACAAACGGTACAGATAAAATTATGGTTGGTTACTTGAAATTCCCTGTCAAAAATCTTTGGTTTTAGCCCTTAGAGAAGCAGCTAGGCTTATAAATATCTTATGTTTTAATTTCTTTAAGATTCCATACACAATTGAAATTGAACTTCACCAATCTCAGATATTATTTCTGGCAGCGAAACACCTTCTAAAGAAACCAACTTCCACCACAGAGCCCGGGATATTCCCAGAGCCAAGGCAAAGAAGTCCGGTGCACAAAACCATCATTGCTGCTCACTAAATTATGCAAAATTGTACAATTATGTTAATTAATTGACGCAGCCAGCCAGGCACTCCCACTGCTGCCCCTTGGCCAATTAGCGCCATAAAACGCAGGCCAAGCGATTGCCAGGGATTTTATTTTGGCCTCCCAGGAAAGCAACAAAAGTGGAAAGCCCCAAAAAAAAAATATATATGAGTGGCACGCCCAGTCGCTTGTTAACCTTACATAATTAGCAACAAAAATGTTCGTTGTGTTTAGAACAAAAGCGCAGCGCATTGCAGAAATTTTCGCAGTCCCTTTTGGCTTCCCAAAAATCTGCCAACTGGCTTTATTAATTCCATAATTCAGCAGAGGCAGAGCGGCTGTAATGCGAAAAGTCGGGAGAAAAGCCGTAGTCCCCTGTCTGGGCTTAATTATTGGAAAATTAATGAAACTGCCATGTTAGATGTTTTCATATTTCCTGTGCTCTCCACGTTTCGCATGATTAATAGCCTTAAAAAATGAATGAGTGGTTGGGTTGGTGGAGTGAACGATGGGGTTATCTTTCGTATTTTTCATTATGCTAATAGTCTTTAAAAAAGTCCAACATTTAAGAGTTGATACCAGTTATTTCATTTAAAGTAAGAAATGTGACAACTTCGAAATATTAAAGTTTGTATACTGAATATTTGTTCTTACCTACACGGCAAAATGAAAAGAAATGGTATGTCAAAAAATGGTTAATTGGGACATTTAGTATAAATATGTATTTAAGATATTTAATCAAGTTATAATAAACCTTTAATTCAACACAAAGGGACTACTATTTAGTTACAATGTGCTTAAAGCATGAATCAATTATATAAATTCTTAATTAATAACTCCAAAGATTTAGTAATCGTAAAACAGTTAGGCAACCTGTTACATGTTTTAAAAATGTTTATTTTAATATTTCGGATGTTTTTTAAACAATACCTTAAGCTCGTATTCAATAAGTTTGGATACGTTGGCTGTACATTTGTGTATACGAATAAATATATCCATGGTGCATATTTGCAGGCAGGTAGCCCACTTTCATATGGCCCACCAAAGGTAAATATTTGCACTTGTAAATGACATTCACGTCTGCCAATCTACCCCTTGTCACCGGGCGCCTCTGGCCCACATTCGGTCTTTGTTTTTGTTTCTTCAATTGATCCACTTTATGTTTGAGCTCTGCGGGACTTAAGGGGTGCCTCAGTGGCAGGGGTGGCAGTGACATTTTTTCACAAAAACCCAAACATATTGCGGGCGTCGTGTACATTTCTCATAAATCGGCTTAAAAAGCGAACGTAAAAAGGGACCCGCAAAAGTGCATTTGTTTTGTGCACCCTGAATCAGACATCATATCGTATCTCGTGGTCCCCATGACCCCTGGGGTCACATACATTCGCCTTTTGCGTAAGCAATTTTACGCAGCACATAAAGCTTTTCATATTTCACATTTCATTCCGACTGGAGGCGAACTGAGTTGCCCGGAGAAGAGGTGAGTCGAGGAGAGGAGTCAACCCGGCTTGACTTATTTTTAACGTTGTTAGTTGCGTTGAAAAGGTCCGACAGCAAAGGGTATACTGGTTTCAAGAAGAAGGTTGTGTCGCCAAGGTAATTTACGGATTCAAGCTCAAGTGTAGTGCAGAGCTTCCTAGCCATCTTCTCTATAATAATCTACCATTGAGATTAACTTTTGCCGTTGGATAATTGTAATATCTCGATATCACTTGGCTAATATTTAATGAAACTTTTTTGTTTTGTGTAAAATGGAATACTCTTTGTCAGGTCTGTCACATCAAACTTCCCTCTGAATCGTATGATAACAGATTTGTCGTTTGCTAAATAAACATTGATCAAACGAAATTGGTTTTCCGAACCATTAAAGTTAATGTTAACATTCTTTGACAGAAAACTTACTGGAACCATAACATGACATTGAGAACACGGCCGCTAAGGAGATAAAAGATCGCTTCACGGTTTAAGAAAGTAAAATTCTATGCCGATGTGTTTCATAAGCTGTACTAAACTTTTTAGGCTGCTGTTCAATCTGATTTTTTTATGTACATTACGTAAAATTATTACAGTTAATTATTTTATTAAGACTATATTGCCATGATCTTGTATTATGCAAGGCCATCGTAATACTGGGTAACCCCCGGTCGCCTTTCTTTCTCCTCCCCGATCTGTGCCCCTCTGGCCACTTGTTGTATGATGGTTGTGTTGCGTTGTTTTGCCTGTTGTCGCTGTCAGTGTCAGCTGCTGAGATTTATGAAGTGCAACATGCCAGGACTAAGGATTGAGGGACAAAAAGATTGAGCGGCGGCGGGGAAGGAGGAGGGCCGAATTTATCTACGCCTGCAACCTGACTGCACTCCCTCTATGCTGAATCCCGCCGAAGGACTCGTTATTTAGGGGCTCTCAGATAAACCTTGTCCCAGTTTGTGAAGTAGCGAGAATTGGTTTTTAAATCAAAGTTTTGCGCTCCCTTAAGCTCGCCTTGGAATTTATCAAATGTCAGAAGTCAGGCAGAGGTCAAGGGAAAAGAGGTCTTGCATTATCATAATCCTGCGACCAAAAGAGAGAAGGAAAAATTATGCAGAGCAAAGATTGCGTAATCAGCGTTAATGAGGCAGGAAAAAGGGGTCGTTTCCCGCTGATTTGGCTAATTCAATCCCATTTTCGCCAGCCAATTTGGCTCTTAATGATGACTAACAGCGCTTAATTCCCACTGAAACAACCTTTTCTTCTTTCTTTCAGCTCGCAACGACCCGCAGGACGATGCGGAGGTGATTAAAGTGCCATCGCGCCCTCAGCCCGAGTCGGATTTCCATAACTTCCGCGGCGTCATCGATACGGGTTCCGGATATCCCTTCCTCCAGCCGAATCCTTCGAGCTTCAATCTGGGCTTCTTCGACTCCTTCGATGGTGAGTGCCGCGCGTCACATGCGGCGTATGCGTGATGCGCTGCTTAATCGGCTTGAGCATTTATAATGATATTTTAATTAAACAATTTTTAATGTGGCCTCAAAAACTGCATGCAACGCAATTACATGTCTCGAATGCATTTAATGCGTCATTATTATTCTGCTTAACGATGATCGAACGGTTGACATATTACGTATACTCAATATTAGAGTACACCAGCGGAGTAATGCGGTATTCAGGCAGTGTTTGCAGCGAAACAACATATATAAATATTTAAAAGTAGTTTTTATATAGCTAAGATTTATTTAATGAAATGCTTTAAAAATGCCGGTCCTTATTAGGAGTCAAAACAAAATGTTTAGATCCTTTACACTTCCATATCTCCAGGGTTTTACAATCAGCATATAGAGCATTAAAGTTTTCGAATTTATATTTTATTATTTGGTGCAATGCCATGGCTTAAAAGCACATCCCCTGGGTCAGGTCAATTAGCCAACTGTCCTTCGGGGACTTTTAAACTTTTCCATCTCTTTTTCTGCCCACCCCGGTTCCATGGAAGTGAAATGAAAAACAATTTATCAAAATATTATGTCAAGTTCTTGTTGCCAGACAAAGTTTATTTATTCCCTTGCATTTATTTCTATATTTATGGTGGGCCGAAGAGAGTGGCGTGGAGTAGGTCAAACCAGTCTGTTGACCATTAAAAGTGAAAAGTTTTGCGCCTCTTCTTGCCAATTTCTGCTTAACTAAGACCGTAAGACGTCGCAGATGACGACGATGAAGCTGAAACTTCATAAATCTTATCCTAATACGTTCGAGTTCGAGGGGTAGGATAAAAACTTGCCAAAGCCCAGGGCATTGTATATGCATAAAAGTTGTTATATTCTTTGTTTTCTTATTTTTAGGTTGGGGGTTTGTACTCGTAGAATGTATGGGGTCAACGATAACGAAGCGTAGAAAATGGCATATAGACAAATAGAAAGTTGTACGATGCGGTGGCCTGCGAAGTTTCTTGTCAGCGAACTATTTTCGATATACCCGCTGTGGGTTCATATAGAGATGCACGGATTAAACCAAACAATAAATACTCCTTAAAATGCATTACATAAGTTTTTTTTTATATATAGAGCTCCAAGATTTTTAAACATTTTTCAACCGTAAACGCTGTGGAAAACTTTTTCCGACCTGCATACATATTTTGCCTAGCTATTTAAACGCATTAAAATGCAGCCAGCAAATGAATTTGTCGACAAATGGCAATCAGCAACCGGGCCAAAACAAAGTCGTGCAAACAATGCGGTCAAGAATTTATGACAAGGTTGAAGAGAATGCAAAAAAATCGACTAGGAAAGGCCAAAGAACTAAGGCGAAGATAGACGTATAGGCGAAATAGAAGGGGCTGCAGTCAGGGGTTGAGGATTACAAAAGTGCAGACAAGAAAATGACAGAGACGCCGGCGACACAGAAAACGCTTTTTAGTGCGTTTACGGATTAGGGATTTTCAAACTGAAAAATACAT
This sequence comes from Drosophila subpulchrella, assembly GCF_014743375.2. Lineage (NCBI taxonomy): Eukaryota > Metazoa > Arthropoda > Insecta > Diptera > Drosophilidae > Drosophila > Drosophila subpulchrella. The sequence goes on from NC_050610.1 coordinate 2,637,873, forward strand.
TAGCATGAGACAGAGACGACAACGGAATGTCTTTCCCTTCTCAAGGAAAGCAATACCATGGACTAGTCTAGACCAAGGACACCTGCTGTTTTCCCATCAAATCCTTTGAGCGCCTTTTTATATTTTCTGGTTTTAATTTATGTACGAGAGTGCGTTACATTGGTTCTCAACCCTACGTATAATTTAAGAATTTAAACTGACTTAAAAATGTTGTATTAAAAAAGGCCAGTTCTTTAATCTATCTTAATGGATAGTCGGAAAACAATTTTTTTTAAGTAATACTATAATTATTTATAAGATAAATACTTTCCACAGATCTGTTCCGTCGTCTGCGCACCCGTCTTTGGCCCGTGGTTGGCAGCGAGTCCGGTGAGGATGGAGCTACCCTGAAAGGCGACTCTGATGATTCCAGCGATGACAGCGGTTCTGGCTTTTCGTTTGGACTGCGACCCCTGATTCCACTGGATCCCAAGAATGCCAATACCACTTCAACTGTTAAGGTAAGTGGTTAAGGGACAGCCAAAAAAGTAAAGCGGATTTGAAAACGTAAAGATTTAGACCCAAAAGGGGTGTATTAAAATTCAGTAGTTTTACAATATTAATTATTTTACTAACTGAGTATATTGACTAGTGTCAACATTGTAATTATATAATATATTTAAATAATTTAAAGGTAAATTATAACCATTTTTTAGATCGTCGATGGTCACAAGGTCGAGATCAACGAGACGGTTTACGGGGACAGCAACAGCGTTTTCAAGGTTCGTTTGGTGAACGTGCGTCCTCTGGAAAGTGGCGAGGAGGTGGCCCAGGGGGTGCACACCAGTGGGGGCGACTTCAAGCCGGCGGTGTCTCCCAGCACCTCTGCCCCTTCCACCAAGGTCGGGGAGTTCGACGACGAGGAGGACGAGGACGATCGCCGCGAGCCCCTGGAGAAGCAGCCGCAGGACAACGAGGTGCGCGACATTGATGAGCCCAAGGTATAAACTTATTTACGACAAAGAAACACACTTCTTTGAAGAACATTTAACCTGGAAATGCTTCGCAAGCGCTCTACTAACCAATAAAAAAGCGAATTGTATATTGAGATCTTTCTATAAACTTGTAATATATCTATATACATATTTCTATTCTTTTTTAAATAAAGTTTTCCATAAAACTAAGCAATACCTATTGTAAATACTATATAAATTGCCTGCGTTTACTTTAGTTTACTAAAATTTATAACATCGTATAATGCAACTGGAATAAAACCTTATTGGTGATTTGGTTTGGTTGTGGTGTGCTTTTCGTTTTTATTTACTCCTGTTTATTTAAAGCTTTCGTTTGCTAGTTTCTATGCTGTTTATTTTTATTTTAATCAATTTTTTAGTTCCGTTCGCTCTATAATTAAGTTTTGCTAATTTGTCAGGCCAATAATCTGTTCAAACCGCAATCGTAAATATTTTATTAACCCGACAAAATGTTTAATTGTACAATTAGACGGTTTTTTCTTCCTATTTAATTTCTGCACTCATATAATATGCATATTGGTTCATTGGATTTGTGAGTAGTTGCATCCTTTTTTTCGACAGCATTGCGTCTAAATTAATAATGCAAACAAATTATAGTTTGTGGCCACAGCTCGTAAAAAGGGATGTAACAAAATATTATGCAAATGTGCAGATAAGAAAAAATTGTAATGTGATGAGAGGGAAAAATTTACCTGGATCGTGTAACTGACAGATAGAATTATGAGTTGAGTCATATCAAAGTTAATGCACGATAAGTAGGGGATTTAGCTGTGATTTTTGTACAGCTTATGGCTTTTTTTTATTTTTAAAATAGATTAATCATTAAAATGGAAAAGATGGGATATTTTGATGTTCACTGAATCACTGACGGGCTTGATTTTTAATCAAAAAGGTTTTGAGCTAGTAATTTTTGGATGCTCTTTAGTTGCTCAAATCTAATTTCCTTTTAGGGGTTTAAAAAAGACTACTGATTTACACTTTTACTTTAAGCCATGGTCGATTTTCGACTTTAAGTAATTAAACATTTTCGGCACTCCTCGTGTGCCCATTCCATAAAGGGCTTTGTAAAATATGTACATTTTCGCCACCCACAACAATTCCCACCCCTCGGCAATTGGTCACACACGTTACCGTTTCTTTGGCGGTGCATGCATCATATGCGACCATTTTTCTTGACGCTTTTGCTGCAAGTCCATTAATTACTTTTAGGCCATAATAAAAATTAATTTTTATTAAAAGTCATGCGCTCCGCTCGCATAAATCCTTGTCTTGGGCGGTGGCCCACCATTTCGCGGTGGGCGTGGCAGGTGGGCGGAGAGGGCTGCATTTATGAGAATTTATTGTGGCGAAATCGACGAGTGCCGGTTGGATAAATTTTTTGTTGCCTTCTGCGAGCCGGCATAAATCAGCGAGAAATTAATAAATGACCGTAAAAAAATTGCAATGCGGCGTAAAGCGCAATTATTAACAACTTTAAAGTTGTAAGTGACATGTCAACGTTTAAATACGCAATTTTAAATTTAAATAATGCCAGCGGTGACATTTTCGTGCCCGCAACGGAAGCAAGAGGAATGAAAAATAAAAACTATTCGCACAAGTTGCGAATTGCATTCGATTTGTTTTTATATTTTCATTTTAATTTTTTGTGTGTTCAACTTTATTTTTCATCTCGCGCGGATATTGAAAGTTGTGGTTTGTGTAGGGTGTAGGTGGAGTGGGAGGCCTGGCTTCTCATGCGTTTATTTGAATTTAATATTCATGGTTATAAATATTAATACACACGGAAGGGAGTTTGTGAGGGGGGGCCGGGGAATGGCAATAACTCCTTTCCAGCTGCATTGAAATATTGAAAAATTGTTGAAGCCTGTTAAACAATTTGGCGATTGAAGCTTTTGCAAAAAGCATGTGCCATAATCACAAACACAGAAACGACTGAGGGTTTTTATATATTTAGTATTGGAAAATTGAAGTGCACATAATTTACAGTTGTGTATTTACGAGGCTGTGATAACTTTTCAGCAGTTACGTTTTTCAAATATAAGGAATGTAAGTCCTGATGCCGTCTTAAAGAATATGTAAATTGAAGGCGCTTAAGTTTTCATCATAGGAGTACAACAATATAATTAAATAGAATAGAAATCATCAACATCAACCGTCAAAACAGTCTAGCCATTTCTGTTTATTTTATTGTTTATATTTTTTTTTGTTAAAAAAAGTACATCTAAAATGTTGACAAGAATTTAGAAAAATATTTCTGTGAGAACCAGTTCCATTTGATTGCTTTAAAAATTCAAACGGTTTGTAAATCACCATATCTTTTTTATTGCAACAAGCCACAGAAATAATTCTTTCAATCAATTTGAATTCCCGAGAAATTAACAAGAAACAGAGGTGACTAAGTCGCAGTTAATCTGCATAAAAGTTACAATGCCACTGCCTTCGTTTTTTCGTACTTTAAGTCATCTACATATCTGTTAACTCTTCCGAAATACGAAATATTTTAGTGATCCCTCAGAACAAAAATAAACAAATGTGTTAAAAGTTGCAGGTATTATTAATATACATTTCTAAGAAAAAGCTAGTAGCAAAATTGAACAGATCTAAAGCGGAAGAATTGTGTATGACGTCACAAGACAAGAGTGGGTGAGAGGGATTGATCTGACTGCTAATTTATCATCAAAGGAAGGTGAATCACATGTTGAGCAATGAATAACAACCAAAAATAAGGAATGAATACATTATTGAGAGAAAAATATCTAAAAAAGAGAGAATACAGTCTGATAAGAGAAATCTTTTGTCCCTCTCCAACTCTCGATGTAGGGTAAGCTTCTGTCAGTCTGCCTCTCCCTTTCCCTCAAGCTTGTTGACCATAGAGATTCTTATAAAAGTTTAAGCTCGACTTGCCAGCAGCTCAGTTAAAGATTGGAAGGCAACTAAGAAACTGGTGTGATAATTGTGAGTTTTAAATGACATTAAAAATATAACAGTGGACATTCATTTTTGAAAGCAGTAATAAAATTGTTCAAATAAATAGTGAAAATTTCTACTTCTAACAACATTTATGTTATGAAGAGAATATTTCAAACGGTTCTTTATAGAAAAACGTTGGTATCCAGACGGACTGATACATACTACAAGGGATTCAAAAATGAAATAATTTTTATAAAAACCACTTAACTGAAAGTTATAAATTGCTAGGACACATTGCATGAAGATATATCAGCTTTTTCGAATTGTAAATTTGTTTCCATATTTTTCACTAAATATAAAGAGAATTAAAATGAATTCCGATTGTCTTTAAATAATAAAATAAATTTTAATGCACTCCAAAAGCGGCATGTCTAACGTTAACCAATATTTAACACAAAAGATTGGCCCTTATAAACAATCAAACATTAATTTCGATCTTTTATTTAATTTTTTTCGCACACATGCCCACATTTTGCACATTTACACCACTAAACTCACAAAATCGATGCACAGTCCACTACACCAACAACCACAAGTTATACAACAAGACTTGACACCAGCTCACCCGCAGACTCAGAATTCGAAGCTTCTGGTATCAGCGAGGATATAGCGGAGACTCTCTCGGAAGAACAAAAAAAGACGATGGATCAGCTGAAAGAAATGATGGCATCCGTGCAACAAGAGATTAAACATGAAGAAGATTTGGAGCAGGATCACGAGGACAAAGAGTATTTGGAGAAGAAGGAGAAGAGGGAGCGTGAAGAATTGGAATCCTCTGATGACGAAGATGGCGAAGCTACAACCCCTGTCGTAATGAGCGAAACTTTCAACGATGAGTGGGCTGAATTTGACCAGGATCAGGATCAGGATGAGGGTCAAGATCACGAATTCGACAACGATCTGAATAACGAAATCGATATCGAGGAGAACTTTGTGCCTGTTGACCTTTCCAACGATATAGCTGTCAACGACATTGCTGCAGCAGATCCTAATTTTCCGCATAATCCCGACGCTGAATTTATTGTGGACCCATCTGTAATAAGAACTATGCCCATGTTTGAAAAGCTTTCCCTGGGAGAGCCTTCGAAATGAGGACTATGTTTTTCCCTCTAGTCTTGGCATTGTCTTTAATCTTAAGTCCTTAGTATGTAAGAATTCATCGAGGACATCTCTGAGAGATCCAAAGAAATCGGCATTCTCTTTAACCCTAATTTATCGTATTTATTTCGACAGAAAAGAGTATTAAGTGCATCGAAAATTATTTATTGCTAAAATACATCAAATGAAAAATTTAAGTATTCTAATAACAATAAGTAAAATTATTTCGACTATCAATAAAATAGTAAAATATATTTTTAAATATATTTTTAGTTTATAATGGATTTTTGATAGTAATATTTACTTGAAATAAAAATGGGTAATTATCAATAAGCCGCTTCATTCCGGCTTAAAAAGCGCGAACGAACACGCTTAATATAAATAATATTCCAAACAACTCTGGTCGACCAATATTGTCCATCTTGATGGCGCCTTGATTTACTCTGAATAAATGAATTGATTAACCACCGAGAGCTTTTAAAGCCTTAACAAAAATGCAGCATATTTTCAGGCTTATTTATAGAGATTCAACAGATTTAAATTGAATATGGGCATAAAATGCTTGATAGGCATTATATGCCTCATTAGTTCTCTGTATTTAAAAAAACTACTAGTTAATTATTTTTTCCATACTTTGCATCAGGGTAATTAATTGTGGTCAACTTATGGTTAACTTAATTGCCTGTTATTCTTTTGTCAAACAAAACCATGGGCCATAAGAGCTTATTAATTGATGAATTATATTCTACCAGCAGAAAAGCGAATATGGAAAGTAACTTTTAAATTAATTTCATGGGATAAACTTTGCTTTGTACTAAATCTTAACTAAACAAGTTATATGTGAAAGTAAATCAGAGTATAGGACGCAAAAATGATTCAAACGTCTCAGAAAAAAAGTTCATACACTTAAAATACAAAATACAGAACTAAGTCTGTTTGCAATTGTCTTTTGAGTGTCATTTTTTACCAACATTGCGATTGTTTGTAAATCACGTGTTTCAGGATTTATGTTTAGTCTGTTTATTGTTTCACTACAGTGAAAACTTAAAAAGTAAACTCATTTTACTGTTTTTAATTTTATAATAAATCTGTTAGTAAATATTTTAATGATTTACTATAAAATTTCCTTACTGATGGACTTTCAAACACGTTGAATACATAAGTGGCCGACATATTTGAACATAAAATTCCGAGTTGCCATCCCCATCATCATCAGGGCCATTTTGCGAATAAAGGATTTAAACTGTTTTTGAGCTCATCGGGGTGTGAGTAAAAAGCATATCAGTAATTATGGCTCCTGTGCTCTCAATCCGTGATTCTTCTGGTCTGGATGGGAGGGGTTTTTGGTCCATTCAAGTGCTTCTCCTCACCTGTCTGTTGAATGGTTTATTTTCTCTTCCCCATTTTTATGGACAGCCTTTGTGTATTTGCTTTGCCCGGTGCAATGATTGCAACTTTTCAATTTGTATTTACAAAAGCGAAACAATGCGAGGCATATAAATGTGGCTGCCTGTATAAATTGAGCTTTATGTGCCTGTATCGTATGCTCGTTTATTAAATTTGAGCTGTAAACAAAATGGAATATCTCTGCCTTCTTCGTTGTTTTAAATCACTTAAGCCAAGCTTTGGTTGATTCCGAAAATTCAATTTGTCTATATTATGGTGGTTTGGTTTTTGTGGGAAATCAGAAAAGTCAAACAACCCTTCATTAGTTTTAAGTGCCAGAAAAGCGTTTAATATTTTCATATTTGTTTACACTTGCTTTTAATCACTGTTCTGCCATATGAAACACTTTATAATTGCTATGCAACCAACTTAATTCCATTCTAAGGACCTTTTTCTAATGTAGGACTGAAAAAAAAACAACCAAAAATATAATCTACCAGGATATATGCAACAATGATTTTATTAATTAATATCAATTGACTTTGTAGTTCATATTACTATTAGACATCTATATATAAATAGTTGGATCGCTCGCACTTGTATTAAAGGGTATTTATATTGTTCGTTTATAACCAGGGTTCGAAAATAACTGTTATTTTTGTTTTTTCAAACAAAAAAATCACTAACAAGGGAAAATCCTGAAAAAAATCCAACTACACCACTGACGTTATTAAACATTGTATTTTACATAACCGCAATGATTTTTATTTTTCAGAGTTTTATTTAAAACTCATGAAATAATCGTTATATTGTGAGTTTTATATAAAACTTGACAAATAAAACTTATTTTTTGAGTTTTACTTTTCGCTTGAAAAATAACAGTTATTCTTTGAGTTTTATATAAAAATCAAATAATAAAACTTATTCTCTGAGTTTTATTATTTAAATCAAACATAAAACTCAAAATCATATTGTGGCGGTTCCGTGGTTCGTAGAAATGTGATTAAAAATTTAAAATACTAAATGCGCGGTTGGCTATTTCTAAATTTTGAATTACATTTCTATGAACTACGGAACCGCCACAATATGATATTGAGTTTTATTTTTGATCGAAATAATAAAACTCAGAGAATAAGTTGTATTATTTGATTTTTATATAAAACTCAAAGAATAACTGTTATTTTTCAAGCGGAAAATAAAACTCGGAGAATAAGTTTTATTTGTCAAGTTTAATATAAAACTGAGAGAATAACAATTATTTCATGAGTTTTAAATAAAAATCGTGACATAACTATTATAAAGTGATTTTAAAAATAAAACTTATAACAGTTACGAACCCTGTTTATAACCAACTACATAGTTAAACACGTGCCCCGTTCCTTTTTTATACCCGTTACTCGTAGAGTAAAAGGGTATACTAGATTCGTCGGAAAGTATGTAACAGGCAGAAGGAAGCGTTTACGACCCCATAAAGTATATATATTCTTGATCAGGATCACTAGCCGAGTCGATCTAGCCATGTCCGTCTGTCCGTCTGTCCGTCTGTCTGTCTGTCCGGATGAACGCTGAGATCTTGGAAACTATGAGAGCTAGGCTATTGAGATTTGGCGAAAAGATTCCTGAGCTTCTTACGCAGCGCAAGTTTGTTTCAGTAGAGTGCCACGCCCACTCTAACGCCCACAAACCGCCCAAAACTGTGGCTTCTACAGTTTTGATGCTAGAGTAAAAATTTAAACTGAAATGTATTGTTCTCATCAATACCTATCGATTGACCCAAAAAAAAGTTTGCCACGCCCACTTTAACGCCCACAAACCGCCCACAAACTTCAAAAAATCGTAAATATGAACGCGGATATCTCGGAAACTATCAAAGATAGAGTATTGGGATTTCATATTTAGATTCCGTAGCCTTGTACGCAGCGCAAGTTTGTTATGCGAATATGCCACGCCCACTCTAACGCCCACAAACCGCCTAAGCCTGTGGCGCCCACAATTTTTATGCTAGATAAAAAATTTTAACTGAAATGTATTGGTCTCGTCAATACCTATCGATTGATCCAAAAAAAAAAATTTGCCACGCCTACCCTAACGCCCACATTGCTTAAATCTGTCTTCTGCCGGTAGGTGGCTCATTTAAATCTCGCTTTTCTGCTTGCATATCTCCATTTCCCTTTGGTCCCTTTAGCTGAGTAACGGGTATCTGATAGTCGAGGTACTCGACTATAGCGTTTTTCCTTGTTTTACAGTTGCTTCATCCGCTTGTATTTTTAATTTCCTTATGCCTTTGTTGCCAAATGTAGAAATGGATGGGGGTGTGTAGTGGGAGGAATGTGGGGAATAGAGGGTTAAGGGTACAAAGCAGGCACGGATTTGGCAGAGATTAGCGCTCGGTTCTTGTGGTTTTGTCGGTTTGCTTTAGTTTCGTGTTGGCCGAGTTGAAGTTAATTAATTTTCGGGTATTTGATTGTTTGCCAGGTAATGTGTGTGCTCCATTATAAAATGTTAGAAATTCCAGCTCAGTTTTAATGCTTGTCTAATAGATTTAATGTTATGAACTGGAGTTATGAAAATTCCAACAGAATAAGAACTCAAAAAAATTGAATTAATGTGAATGTGAATGAATAAGTTATTTGAAATATAGGTTCCCTATTTCTTCTTCGTATGACGCTCTTTCTCCACGCGTTTTAGAATATCATCCATATTGGTGATCAATCTCTCGAGAATTTCCTCCAACAGACCGACGCGATTATTCAGGCTAAAAGGGAAAATAGTTAACAAGGCTCTTGATACATAAATTCCGAAATCTTACCGAACCATATCATGGTTTTCTCCTGGTGGAATATCCTGAAAGTATCGTTGTCTAAAACAAGGTTATTAGAAAAGTTTTGAAATAGTATAAGAATGAAATCTGAATTACTCTGCAGGTGTCATGTTCTTTCTCATCTCCTGGGGCTCTTCCTGGGCGGCGTTAGCATCCTGTTCCGCCTCCTTATCGTCTTCGTCGGTTCTCTGGGGTTGTGGTCGCCTCTTTCGCCCGCAGTGGGTGATCCAGTACAGCATTCCCGCCAGTTTCCTATAGATGTAGGAGCCCAAGTGACTGCGTCCCTGGGTGATTTCACCTTTCACCGTATTGTAGGTCTCCATAATAATGGCCAGGAACATATTCTAAATAACAAAAGCATTAAAACGTTTAAAAAAACATTCAAGAACACATCCCAAAAAAATTACCAACAAAATGAAAAACACCAGCAGGATGTAGGTGAGGAAATAAATGGGACCCAGAACTCGATTTGCTTGCTCAATGAGATTGTACTGAAAATCTCCCAGAATCATCCTTATCATGGTCAAAATGGAGGTTATGAAATTTCGGAAGTCCGGGTGCTTAGTGCCAAACAAAAGAAGACCCAACTGGGCATAGGCCAGAAATACGATGCCAAACATTAAACTGAAGCCGGCCAAGTCTTTGGAGCACTAAGGTTAAAGATTAAAATTTAAAAATTATCTATTCCTTTTTCTTAAATAACAAACCCTTTTCAGTGTTGTTGTAAACTGAACGAGTGTCTTGTTAAAACTGATGAACTTAAATATTTTAATCCACACGAGAAAGGCCAAGATGGCCATCATATCCACATAAATTATATTCCAGAAGCAAAGAACATCCAGACTTTGATAGGTCAATTCGACTTGGGCTTTGGATGTGACGGATATTACTTTAAAAGTGTGCCAGATATTGTACACTAAAGCAAGATAACAACCCTGAAAAATGTTAAGTATAAACAAAATATTTCCGTTAAGCAATTATGAAATTTTTACAAAGGTTACTAAAATCTAATATTATAAATAAATGCGAATCGCGTAAGCCCTTACCAGCAATATAACACAATCAAGAATGTTTAACATGGAAAAGAAGTAAATTTTGACTCCTGACTTGCGCATTTCAGTGATTTCATAAATAGTGTAGTAAATGATCATAATATACCAGAAGATATATATAACAGTCATAACCATGCTGCGATCCGTGAAGAAAGAATACATCTTTACCGTTTGCAAGTGGGCCTGGGGTATAACACCACCAGTGGGTGGAATTTCCGCTATCAACCTAAGGATAAATTACTATAAAGTATATGGTCGGATAGAGTAAAACTCTCAACCCACTTGACACTCTGAAAAATGTCCGTGTTTTCGTTAAACAAATTAAACTCAACCAGACAAAGTCGCGAGCCTCTGTCGAGCCAGTGAATGTCCTTTAGATCGCTGATGGTCTTCAGGTTTCTGTCTTTGTCGTAGTCCAAGTTCACCGTGTATCCGCCGGTGCGGTAAAAAGCAAGTACTGTCCAGATGGGCGTAGAATCAAGGTCGTTCATGGTCCGGTACGGCGAGCCCTTGTACATCGCCTTGCGCTCCTCCGCTCCGGAGGAATAAGCCGCATAGCAGGTGTTGAAGTACCGGATAAAGGCGTCGTTCACGTAACAGCTCTCCTTCCGCACACGAATCTGCCGAAGACGAGGCGGGCCCAAGAGTAAGTTCTCGTATAGGAAGACGCGTCCCTGGAAAATGAGTGTTCTGTAATCACATGGTTCAAGCCCGAAAATCTACAAAGCTATTAGAGTATTACCAAACCTTTTCCCTCTCTTAAGTCCTGAATGCCAGCTTATTCCTTATATGTAACCCAAAATCCATTGTTTAACTTACCTCCAAATGATGTGAAGTCGTATTGCTGAATGCGGGTCCTTCATCCAAATGTTCTGCTTGGCTGTCGACATCTTCACTGCCGTCCTCAACGCTCTGTTCTGGTTCGGCCTGCCGTATAACTCTGCTGCGCGCCTCCCAATCTTCGTTCGGACTCCCTCGATATTGGAAGCCCTCTTGCAACCTTCCGACCTCAGGCGATTCCTCTGGCAACTCCTCTGGCGATTCTTCTGGGAACTCCTCTGGCGATTCCTCGTCCGGTGGTTTCGTTGGTGGCTCCTTTTGCGAACCGTTAACCGTTGGTTGGCCGTCCAAAAATGTCATATCGCCGTGCAGTGTTATCAGAAAGTTATATATCAGGTAGTCCCACCAATCCGGCACTGTTATCAGCTTTTCAAAACAAACGGTGACCGAAGGTGCCACAACCAATTCTCGTGTCGTAAAGAGTTTCTTCATCGTGTCGTTGAAGTAGAACATATATGAGTGACGGACAGACAAAACGACTGTGGATGCAATCGGTATTAAATTAGAGTTCAAAAGTGGACAGAAAGAGCCTAAATAAGTCTCCCTTAAGATGTGGATAAAAAATTTGCTGAGTTGATAGAGATTGTACGTATCTACATATGGTTAAAATTAATGCGAAAGTAATTCCTAAAACTTTTGGGATTATCGGCTGAACTTACCTAGTGATGTTAGGATCAGAAAAATGATGAAGACGGAAAATTCGATGAGGGCTTCGCGCACCTCTTCATCGGTGGTGTAGAGGATGCGGTTCGTTTTGGCCCTGTTCTGTAGTCCCGAGGGGCCCGATATTGAAGGAGACCTGTGATCACGGGTTGCTGGCGACGACGTTTCCGGGCTCTCGTTGTTCTTCTTCCTCTTAAATATGTTCAGTCTATCCCTCAGAGAAGGTTTTGCTGGCTCGGGTTCGGTGCCTGCTGGCTTGGCAGCCTTGGCCGCTGCCGATGTTCCAGCCATGGCAGCTGCTGATGGTCCAGCTTTGGCAGCTGCCGATGGTCCAGCTTTGGCAGCTGCCGATGGTCCGGCTTTGGCAGATTCCTGAAAAGTTATCCGAGTAGCAGCATCAACGCTAGACCGTCTTGTTCCGGGATCCTGAGTACTACCTCGACGAAGGGTCGCTGCACCAGAATCTTGGAAACTTACCCGAGGAGATGAGGATGGACCTGCATCGCGAGTTGTCTTGGCCGATGTCGCCGCACCGGAACCCTGAAGACTTGTGCGGGGAGTTTCCTTTACCGGTTTTTCAGGGGATGACGATGGGCCAGGATCGCGAACACTTGTCCTAGGCGATGACGATGGGGCGGAGTCTCTTGTCGGTTGCCCGGGAGTTGTCGAGGGTGATAATGACGAATCTGCTGGGGCCGTACGGGCAGCTCTGCTGGAAGCCGGCTTTTCCGTTCCCATACCTATAGAGACGCGTTTTGTCGCCGGTGGGGGCGGAGGTCCTCGAGCAGGAGTCACATCGCCCGGAGTGACAACCACTGGCGTTCCACGCGGCGATGTACTCGGCGGCGTTTTCGGTGGGCGGGGCGGAGGAGGTCCTGGCGGTCCTCCCCCGGGCCTTCCTCCCTGGCCCTGCTGGGCCATTTTCAATGTTAGTTTGTATTTGCTTGCAAGTTTTTAACGTTGAAAAAAATTAATGTTTCAAGTTTCACGTTCTAGCGCAGACTGAATAATGTTGTGAGCTGACCCCAACGACAGGCACGTATCTTGAAGTTTAAAGAATGCTTACTTGGACCAAAGTTCAGGTACAGGATAGCTAGCTCTAATTTTCCTAGCCGAACCTGGATGCTTTTAGTAGTGGACAGTTTAATACTCTCTTTAAAAAAATATTTATTGTTATAAATTAGAAAAATAATGCATAAATTAATGATTTAGCTAATATTTAATAGTTTTTGTAAATTTTGTATTACTTCGGTTCGGCGACTTAAGTCCAAAATGCACTAAAAATAAAATAATATAGCTTTGATTGAAAGCTTAGTGCGCATTTTTATTAAGAATATATATATTTATACAAACTATTTGTACGTTCAATCTTTCATTTTATTTTAAAAGTAGTTATAGCTAGTTTTATTTAATCTTAGCTGGCAGTTCTGTTCCAGGTAGCACGGTGAAAAAAGAAGATCCAGACAACAGCTGCACATTCGGCGATTCCAAGCATATGCATATTTCATGCGTTAACGCCAACATTTGAATTGCAGCAGGGGAAGGAATGGAGTGCAAGGACTCCCAGCCAGCGCAGGATGCTTTTGATTTATGGCAGTCGTTGTTGGATTCCCGCCCCACTGGCACTCCCACATCCTGGCCTGCCTCCTGGTCCGCAGCTATCAGCGCCAGTTGAGTTGTCAGTTGGCGCATAAAGAATGCATGTACAATAGCACAAATGTGATAAGATCCCTCTCAACGAACACATCTCGGGTTCCTGGGAGGACGGAACGAGCTGCGGGATGCATAGTGACTTTCTTTAAGGCGATTTCAGAGGCTTAGCCGAATGCTGCATTTTAAGCCAGATACCAATTCCCTTCCAAACGTCCTGCAGGCCTTCAAATGGAAGTCATTCCTTTACAATTTATACTCTTTTGATACTTTTTCCTGAGGCCACATTTTAAACTTAAAATATGTTTACAACTTTAAAATTTCAAACGTTTTCTAGGCAGGAATACTAGTCTGTAAAAATAATATAACAACTAATTTTTCTTAGCAAAAGTTTTAAATAAAGTGAATTGTTACCAAAAAAGTAATTAAAATATTTAAGTTTAAAAAAAATTGTACCTACCGTTTTACTTAAAACCGCTTTGTAATTATTTCACTTGGTGATACTTAATTTAATAGAGTTCTTATTATTGAACGTTAAGGGAATCGTGTTGATATCGATTTCAATATTACTTCCATCTATAACCCTTCCCAGAATTACGAAAACAACACGATTTAATTGTTTAAATGTTTAATATATTTTTTGTAAATCTTTGAAACCACTTGATTTGCTTCATTTGTTTAAGCCTTTCGATAAAACATTAATTAAATTACTGGCTAAATGGTTTATATTTTAATTTGTCTGACTTTTATTTAATTTAGTATTGCCCTCTAACAGCAAGTGCAATTTAAGTACAAATTGGACAACATTTTAATTTGCTTTATGCTTGCTTCTTATGCACATAGTTTAAATTAATGAATAGATACTCGATTTGAAGTAAGAAGCCAAACCAAAATTGAAACAATTTCTGATATTTAATCAGCTTTATTTTCTTTTAGCTAGATAAATAAGTTCATTGTTTTTCACCTGGGATTTCAACAGTTTTGTTATGTATTAGTTATTTTATTCTTAGCTTTCCCTTTGAATGTTTCTCCCTACGAACGGAATTTCGAATGTTTTTCGTTTGTTTCTGCCCTACTGTATTGTATTTATATACTTATTTCCTTAACTTGTACCTAGATATAATTTTCTAAGTTGTATCGTTTGATAGTGCAAAAATTAGATTTCCTCTTCTGTATTGGTTTTTGTTTTTCTTTATATTTGCTTAACTATTTGGCTTTGAAAAATACTTTGGCGCTGCAGCGCAGCTTACAATTTCTGTATTCTGTTTTGGTTGTATTTTGTTTGTAGGATGTGTTTGCCGACCACGTTGAATAGTTAGATAGATTTCATGAAAATGGTTGATGGTTTTCAGCAAATGTGATTACAAGAAGGATGCAACTTTTAAGCTACTTCTTTGGTAGGGTTGATTTTTGCGGTTAGTTTTTTGTGCACTCGAGAACTTTATTTGTAAGCTTTCTATTTATCTTTAGTTTTGTGTTCACTTATCAGATACATTTTTGTAATTGGTCCTTTGGTTTCAGAACGTTGCTTAAAAGGCACAATTGATTAAACTAGTTTCATCCATTGATTGTGAATTGTTGTTTGCCGGGTGCCTTGGCCACGCCCATTTAGGCCATACCAGCCCGTTTAGCTGCCTAGTACGGCTTCGCCGCATCCTTGGAACGTTTCAGTTGGACCTTCAGCCGCTTGGTGCCGATCTGAAAGCCATGCATCGCCTGGATGGCCGCGTTGGCCGAATGTGGGTTGTCGTAGGACACAAAGCCGAAGCACTTCGACAGATTGGTCTGCTTATCGATGAACACCTTGGCCGAAAGGACGTTGCCAAAGGGGAGAAATGTCGACGCGAGATCTGTGTCAATGAACTCCTGAGGTAGGTGATAAATGAACAGATTGCTGCCATCTGGACCTAAATAGGGAAATGACAAAATATTTAATGGGAACCATATTTTATTTATATTAAATATTAATATTTAAAGGTCGAAAATATAAATAAATATTTTGTTTTATACATCATTTGAAAATAGAAACACAAAATATAAAAAATAGGTTTTAAGTAAGTTATAACGTGGTCGTTAATAATGTTGGGCAATATTTACCTTAGACATAGACAGTAAACATTTAATGCTTCAAAACAGATTTTAAATATCCTAACTATATCAGTCGAAACCAAGAAAAATACTGACTTTTGAATTGTATTATTTTGTAATATAACAAGTCTTGGAAAGTTTCGTAAATTGTTAAAAGATTTGTTGTTTGACTTATAGTCATCGTTAATGCAAGGTATGCTATCTTTAATTTTTATTATTATTTATTTTAGGAATATACAAAGACAAAAAAATATAAGGCAGTACAATTTCAATGCTTTATTAAATAAACAGATTTAAAATATTCTATAGAATATTCTATATAATAATAGTTATAACTATGAAGTCGAAAAAAATATCAATAAAAATACTGACTCTAGGCTTTTGTGTTTTGAAATAATATAAGTCTTGAAGAGTTTCATAGACTGTTCAAAGATTTGTTTGACTTATAATTATCCTAAATATAAGGTATGTGTTTTTTAAATTAATTATTATTTAGTTTAAAAATATAAATAGACTAGGAAATATTTTTTAAAATTAATTTAGACTTACCCTCAATCTGTTTGCCAGCCACACCCGCAGCGGCCGCTTGAAGGGCGCTGGCAGTCAGGGGTTGGGATGCGGCTCCGTAGGCGGCTCCATTTGTCAGTCCACTCAGGGAGGATGAATAGGGGTCAGCAGCATTTTGAGGCCCTAAAATTTTGGAGGTGTTATTTAAAATTATTGACTAAAGATACATTTTAACCAAATTAAAAAAATGTAAAGTATTAATACACTCTATCTTAAATTTGTATTTTCCATTGAACAATTACCAAGAACTAACACTCACAAGAAGGGACAAGGACAAGTACACACATACACACAGTGGGACACAGAGATACACGCAGAGAAACATACTTATATTCAAACAAACTCGAGCCCCATATCTGAACAATAAACGAAACCAAGTTGAGTTAACGCATATGAGATTTCGCCCCTTTATTTATGATTATTTTTAGTCTTCCTCTTCACACTTTGTGCTCATCCATTTTATGCTCCCTTTTATGACTTTTTTGTGGCTCTCGTCCTTTCATTATTACATTTTATTTTGATTTTTTCCCTTTTGTTTGTATATCACGAAAAAATTTGTTAGCCTTTGTTGTTCGGGTTTCCCCGCGTGGCGCCAGTTTTTTAATTGAGCCTGCCAGCCCTGAACCCAACATTTTCCTGGCGCCCCTGCAGTTCGCTTTGTGAATTGCCCAAAATTGTTGTTCTTTTTGCATAATCTACTATAAATTTATTACTTTCTTTTAGTTTTTAATTTTCTTTTATTGCATTTGTGCGGGCATTTTTTGTATGCCCCGAAAAGTATATTGCCAAAATTTAGTGTTTGCCATTTTGCATGTGTAAGTTTTAGAACAAATTTAATTTTAATGCTCGCGGAATCCATAAAAGTTACTAATTGAAAAGCTAATTGTAATCGGGGATATGCAAAAATGTTTGCAAATTTCCCAGCTTTTGATGATTTATTTGGTTTTACTTGAATATTTTAAGAACTTTCAATGTTATGTGGAGAAATTATGCATTTGCTAATTTAAACACTAGGATTGGGGCTACAAATTCCGATAAAGTTCTATCCGGACCAAACAGGACCTAAACATTCCCTTTCTCTCTCGTAACAATATTGAATAAAATCCCATTGCTCTGATATTTTCTTATATCGAATTTCGAATAAGCTTCACAGTCGCCACATCTAAAAAAATCCTTTGAATGTGTTATTTAATATACAAAGACCGAGCTCGAAGTACTTTTAGGCTAACTCCTATTCCATCCAATATCTTCTTGACGCTTCAAAATTTTCCCCTTCATATTTTTACCATATTTTCCGCTTTCATGTTGTTTTATTAAAATTTCTTTTTTCTTCCAATGCAATCAAGAACGTATTGTATGGAATGCCATTTATTTATTGTTGTCAGTAACACGAATTTGATTCTTTTTCCCCGTTCGCTACCATTTTCCTGTTTTTATCAATTTAACTTCGGTTTGTTTGTTCAAAAAAGTGTATTTTTTATTGACAGAGATGGGCAGGATGTGAAAATAAAACATCAAAAAGTAAAACGACTATGTGAAATTAGAAATGTTCACACAGAGATGCAACTCGGTTATGCCAGCAGCAAATTTTAATCAACTGCTGGAAAGTTGAAGCGTTCAATAATAGGAAATATATATATTTTACCGATATATTTTAAGTGATTTGAAATAAAAAACCTATATTGTATATTATAATAAAGTATGTTGAATATTTCACTTATATGGCTTCGGAATACCCATACCTCAACTAAAATTTAAAGATTACCTTCTCCATAACAACCTATTGAAGAGTTTTGTTTAGCATTAGTACTGTAGATTAAATGGGATAGGGCTTGGCAGGGCGATGTAGTAGGCTCATGCTGTTGGCAAAGGTGTTACGTTAGTTAGGATTATATTGTTAAGAGTTAGTGTTATTAAGTGCCAGAGGTAAAACTCAGCTTTGATTACAATACAGAACGAAACAAAGGAACACAAACAGAAGTACAAAATACATATACAAAAGTGGAACACAACTACCCTCACCCAAATACCCAAACAGACATACATATTGATATATATTCACACTCATTTTAATCCCTGGAACTGGGAATAATGCTCCTATCTATTCTTTTTTTAGCCTATAATTTTAACATTAGAAATTTAATAAAAACAATTAAAAACAATTATTCCAATGGGCGGTAATTATTAAAACAAAGTAGTAAACAAAGTTGACAATGCATTTGCTTAAATTTATATTTTAATTTGTTGTTACTGGTTCAAAAAGGTAAATATATTTATGAAAAGTTAAAGTCGATTGAGTTCAAAAATTTTAAATATTTTCTTGACATTAGAAATGTAAGCTTCTGAGTTAAATCATATTTCTTCACTGAGAAGAGATACTTTTCATGATCTACTTACACAGCGCATTCAAGGTCAGCGTCTGGCCGCCGCCCCCTTGCTGGGTGGGCGTGGCCGTGTGACCGATCAGCTGCGACATGTTGTAGGTGGTCGCCGGGGGTGGTGGGGCGGCGGAGTAGGCCAGTCGCTGGTGGTTGTGGAGGCTGCTGGCGGAGCTGCTGCTGTGGCCGCTGCTGCTGTGGTGGAGGGTCAGCTGGTGGTGGGCGGAGGGCGTGGCTAGTAGGGTTACCAGATTCTGCATAGACAGGGATGGAGCGGCGAGCAGTCCAGCGCCAGCAGCATGCCCGGCGGAATGGAGCCCGCCGGTGGGTGGTGCGGGTGCGGGTGGTGCGCCGCCAAGTGGGTGAGATGCTGCTGATGCTGCTGCAGCCGATAGAGATGCTGCTGATGCGGCGCCGACGGTGGGACTGTGCTGGCTGTGGTGGGCACTGTTTTCCGGTGGGTGGTGGAAATTTAGTCCTGATTTTCCATAGTTATTTTTTTTTGTTTTGTTTTGTACAGTTTGAGTTGGTTGGTTTATGGTTTAAGGTTTTGGTTGAGTTGGTTGATTGAGTTGATTGATTGTTTTGTTTTTTGTACATGACCACAGAGTCAATCATAGACATACCAAATAATGTTCAACGAATATTTATATATAAAAAACATAGAAGAAAACACACACCCAATTGGATTATTTACATATACAAAAAAATTATAAAAAATTAATTTCGATTTAATTTTTTGGTTTATGTTTCGATTTGGAAAATTTCATTTAAATACATACAAATCAAAACAAATAAAAATTTGAAAAACAACGAAACATGAAAATAAACAAAAGGGGAGGGAAAAAACATAAACAAAATGAAAATGGGATACATAAAATGAAGTAAAATAAATTTAACTAAAAATAAAAACAGCCCTAATCGGTAAAAAAAAAAATTTAGGTATCAAATTATGAAAACTAAAAAATATAAAATTTCAAAATATATGACTTTTTTTAAAATAATGAAATAAAATCAATCTATTAAATAATAATGGTTAAAAAGTTTAAAATGGAGTTAAAAGTTGCAACAAAATAAAAAGAAAAATCAAAACTTAAAAACTTAAGATGTAAACAAAATAAAAACTCAAAATAAGAAAACGGGGATGCAAAAAATACGTAGGTATAAATAAAAAGTTGACAAAATTAAACATACAAATGCAAAGACATAAAATCAGATCAATCGAATGCAGTTAGACATAAGCTATATCAAATCATGGAAATTAATTGCGTAATGTAATTAAAAATCTAAGAACGCTGGGGGAAGGAAAAAGGAAATGAAAAGTTCTCCGTTTCCCATTTCCGGCTGAGGTTATTCTTTTATATTGCATACTTGGCGGCGCTGGCAAAGATTGAAAGCTGTTCTACACAAAACAAGAATCCTAAAAACACACACAGAGACAGAAAGAGAAAGAGAGAGAGCAGGCAGGTGTGGTATGTGTGCGAGGGAGAGGTATGAGCTCAGACATTCACATAAGGAGCCGGGCATTGTCTAGCATATTTAAGGAATATTTTTCAAATTGCTTCCTCGCTTTGAATGAGCTGCCTGTAGATGGTTTTATATTCTATGTGTGCTTTTGTATAGTTTGGCCATCCTCCGGAGCCCCCTTTGTGGGCATAATAAAACTTTAAGTGTTCTCACCTGCGGACAACTTCAGGTTCGTTGCTGTTGCCACATTGGAATTGCATTTGTTTACTTGCCAGGCCTCCGGCTATTGGGGCAGCCATACACCCTATGTATGTGGGGCCTTCTTTTCGGCCACCTTTGATGGTGCCGTTTGCCCTTGGGGCCTTTGGCAAGACTTATAAAAATTTCAAGTCGGAAAATGGCCGAAGAAAAGCAGGGAAAACGATAGACAAAGACGCTTCGTTTTGAATGTTCCTTTGCTGATTTCGCTTGGCTTTTACTCTCAAGTAAGTATATATCTCTAGTTGAAAATTATAACTTATGTTTATAGTTTCTGCATTTTGTATTTATTCCTTTTCAAAACTTTAGCTTCAGTATTAACTCCCTTGTATATCCTTAGAAAGCCACAATTAAAAAATGCTTTTCTGTGCTTTCTGGCATTCCAAAATTGGTCAAATCAGCTAACGTTTACAGGTCTGCCGCATCCACTTAACGGTTTCATTCCGCACTTAAACGTAGAAAAAATAAAGGAAACGAAGGAGCGCAGAGGACACGTACCATACATTTGCTGGCCATCACAGTTCGGAGTCGTTGAGTCCTTCTGACCCCTCGGTCAACGTCTACCTCCTGGATCTGGCATTTAAAAACGTCATTTGTTATTCAAGTGGCATACGTCGTCGCTCTAAGTTCCCCTAACTGCCCAACAGTGGCCCTCACTGTCCGTTTACAGTTACTGCCGTCAGTCGGTGGTCGTCACTTTTCCCCAGACCGATGCCCTTCCGCATATCCTGTTTCTTGGTCGGATGTGTCAGCCTTATGATGGACTTTGACTGGCCTAGCTAGCTACAAGATGTGATCATTAAATTTTTTGGAACCACTATGGGTTAAAAAAATGACTTAAAGAAGTAAAAACTGGACTTGTTAATGTTTAAATAGAGAGTTAAACATTTTATTTAGTTAATAGAATTTGTTTTGAATCGTTTAATGGGCGATAGAGATAAATTTGTTTTAATCGTTTTTTCGGAAGTAAAAACCTACTCTGTACATGACAACCCAGTCCTGTTTTTGTTAGAGAATCTCATCTACCTCGAAATCACAATTTCAGTGGCAGATTTTTTGCGCTTTGTGCGATTACATCACGCGCCGCTCAACATTTGGTTGTCTGTGATTCTGATTCCCCTTTTATTTCGTTTTTTCCCCTCGCCACTGGCTTTTGCTGTTTGTTCAAGCTCTCGAGCTTGATTTGTTATGCGCAAAATGTCCACGTTCCCGTCGAGACTGGCCAGGGGCGGGTGGGCGTGGCACGTCGGTCATTCTAATGAAGCGGCGTTGCATATGCAACACGTTTACCATGTCGCCCCTTCGACTGTGTGAGTGTCGGCCAGAAATCTGGGAGCCCGTCTGGGCCATCATCCCCATCATCGTGTCATCTCGTCATTGTCGTTGTCCACCTTTTAATCCTATTACAATGTTTTTGTTTTATTCATCAGGCGACTGAAGAGCTGGGCCGCGCTTCCTTTCTTATCCCCAACTTTTCCGGCTTACTTTGCCATCCATCTCTTCGCCTGCATTTATGCAAATTTTGTTGCTTAAATTGAAATTAATTATTTGACAGTTGTCGCTGGGCTATCCTTTGCCAGCCTTCCTTTTTTTTTTATTTTTGCCTGGCACAAATCTGCAGGTTATAAATGAAGTTACACGAAAAAGGGGAATGATTTTAGACTTTTTTGTAAACTGTCACAACAAATGGCTGGAGCGAGTTAAGCTGAGGGACTGTAGATGTCGTTCATCTTGTGATTTGTATCCGATTTTAAGTCCGTGTTGCTTTATTAGGCTGATTACGCTTTGCAACACTTAAGTTATCATCAACGGCAATGAAAGGAACTAACATTAAAGCTTTTTTAGATGAAAACAAACAGTTTCTTAGCGCTTGGCAAACATATTTAATCTCTTCCTAAAAAAACCCTATTCAAAATATTAAGTTACATTTCTAATCCATGTTACGATACATTACACACACATAGAAAACCAAAATTAATAATGATCAACAGCTCATTCAAGTTTTGTTAGGCAGCCTGAAAATCTAATTTAAGTTAATATATGCTTAAGAGACACACATTGAGTAACTGCTATTGAACTTGGTCAAAAATCGAAATGAAAGAAAACAACAAGAAAGTTAAATGTACGTAAAACTAAAATATTTTGAAACACGTATCCGTTGGGTTGCAAGAAAAACACATATAGAGTGCGCGATTGGAAAATTGGGGTAAACAAAGAGTGACTAAAACTGATCAAATTGGTTTGGTTTTTAGGGGGCTTGGGTGGGGGAAAATCGAAGGGTGACTAGGGGGCGAGGCCTGACAGATAAACCTAGGCTGGAACTTATTCCGCGGAGCCCACTCACCTGGCAGATAGTGCGCCGGACTCAGTCCGTATCCGTGAAATTGTTGGTAGAGCTGCAGATGGGCCGCCGTCGCGGGGTCCGCCCCCAAATAGGCGGCCGCTGCTGCCGCCCCCTGGTGGGCGTTGCTGGCCAGCAGATTGGGCGCCAAGGACGCACTGAGGGCGGAGGAGCCCAGTGGAACGAGGGCCGTTTGTGCCGAGGCAGCAGTTCCAGCCTGCTGCACCTGAGGCACTGCGGCCAAGGCGGCCGCCATCGACGGATTGGGGCGTCCCGCCGAGGGCGGAGCGGCTATTAGCGCGGTGGCCGCAGTGATGGCGGGCGTGGCCGCTCCTGCAGACGCTCCGCTCGGCGTGCTGATGCCGCAGAAGGCGTGAATCTGCTGCATCTTCTTTTGGTCTTTTTCCTTCTGCGTGTCTGCGAACTTCACGACCAGCGGAGCCGAACAACCCTCCATGGTCTGACTTTGGTGCAGGGACTGAAAAGTGGAGAAAATTTAAATCATTATAAATTAAACTAAATCAACAATATATTGTATTGAAAGGGAAGAAAGTAGTTTGTTGTTTTCACAGAATCGTTTAAATAAAATAGTGACTATTTATTTTAATTACTCATACGCAGCGTTGGTATTGCACAACAGCAGTTACGTTGTATGGGTTCCTTTATAGCGTTTCTTCTTATAGAATTTTGATGGCTTTTTAAATATATTTAGTTTATTACTCATGCTTAGGTTTGCCCTTATATTACAATGTTAAATTAGAACTCACTTTATCACTTATGACATTTGATTTACTGCTTGACTTGGAATTCACGTTTAAGTTAATTGCTTTTCATTATAGTTTTAAATCAAAATACATCTCTTCGATACTTCCATTTCCAAGGAAAAGTTGAAATACTTCTCTTAAACTCAAAACTAAAAATGCGTTGCATCCCAGTCGCCTCACTCCGCGGAAAACTGTGTTTCAACTGTGCAGCCATGGCGACCTGTTTAAAAACTCGGAAATTTCCCTAATTACTTTGTAGCCAAGAGCAGCATGGGTGTCGCCATGGGTGGAAAGGGGGGCCCGCAGTGGCGGGGATGGGGAGGGGCAAAACAATGCGCCGGCCATAAAAGTCGCGCCAGAGCCGCAAGAATTATAGTCAATGTAATTAAAGAGCACTTCTGGTGGCTGCCACGATACAGGCGGGCAGGATAGGATGCAGGCCAGGGTTGCCACCGCCGCCACAATTGACCGGAAGTTTCGGCCCGGGTCGCCATAGCCCCGGCTGAGTTTCAATGATAAAGTCTACATAAACCGGAAAATAAGTAAAGTGGCTTGCCAAACCCCTCTGATGCCCGTGAGCCCCTCAACGGACCGCAGCCTAAATGCCTTTGCTAAATGTTTGGCCTGGTTTTCGTGACGCGCCCAGAGTTGCCAGCCTCCTCGATTCTCGACCCCGTTTTTGTTTGTTTTCGGGCTTAGCAGAAAGGTGTAAATTAAGTCGCCTAAGCGGACAAATAGCTGTGCGGGGGAACTATCTGGGGATGGTCGGTTAACGTGGGTTAAAGTGGGTGGTTCGGTGGTTTGTTGGTCGGGTGGACATGCGGAGGCGGCTTAAGTGCGCGTCATTATTCTGATGCTGTAAGCCGCCTTCCCGTTGCCATAAAACTTATCAAAACTGTTTTCGACCTCTAAATGCCGCGAATTTGTGGATGGTGTCTGTATAGAAGTTTTTGTGGCTGTGCAAAGGGAAAGCCTCAGTTAAGGACACTTTAGGGATGTTTTCATGGGAGCTTCATATTTTTGTTTCGATCTCACTCATTCTGATTTTGTAAATATTTCTAATTATTATAATTATATGCTTAATTGGTAGAAATACATTGCTTTATAGTTTATTTCGCATTATGCAATCAATATCTTTTTATATTTTTCCCGACACCCCTTCTTGACAGTTAAGAGCTCTTGAGTTTTTACTCTTTTACTTGCAGCATTCCCAAGTCACCTACTAATCCTCAGTCATTTTTCACAGCTCGGCCCGACATCTCACTTCCCGCGGGGCAGCAAAAAACGGGTTAAATGACCCGTTGGGCAACAGTGAGCACTGGGGACTCGACCACATTCCCAACTTGGCCTGGACGCAGCGCCAACCACTTGACAAATTAGCGAGACGAATGCGAAAAATAAAATCTGCATGCGTTGAAAAATGCTATCATCATTTGGCCACCCACCCGCCACTCCTCCCCTCATTTTTTGCCCTCATTCGGGCTCCAGTGTAAAGAAAAAGAGACTTAATGGGGGAGCAGAAGCCGAGAACAAATTGCTGGGCTATAAACATGGCACATTAATATTAAATGCACTTTGCCAGCAGCTTCAGCTCGAGCGTCTTTGGCTTGGGGTCTCGTTTTTCGATGGGCGACTTGCACCGCTTTCGGATTGCATTTGATGGCGCTGCATACTTTCAGGCGTCAATAGACTGCCATGACTTTGCAACCCTTGCTTCACTGCCTCGATCCAAATCATTTGGTCCCATACCATACCATTTCCAGTTTAATATCTCTGGGATCCCTGGACCTCGTGGCCCCAGCTCATTGCTGGCTCGTGCGTGCCTAGCATCCCGTAATTTGACTTCAAATGCATTAAAATCGCTGGCACACACAGATAATGGTACAGTAAGCACTCGTTTTGAGGTAATATGTGAAGGGCCTAGTGTAACGATTATACTTTTTTAAGGAATTAGTTTGATTTAGTGTAAAACTCTGGAGTACCATTTTCAAAAATTAAATTTATTCCTAATATAAAAGTGGCACTTTTATAATGAACATAATATTAAAAAAATAAATTTATAACACACATATACAAGCCAAGGGGTTATTCTATGGAGATTTGGTTACTTTTAGATGTATAGCCGAAAACCTAGTAGTAAAATTGATTTAATTGAATTTAAATATTGCAATAATTAGGAAAATTATATAGTTTAGTGTTGCACATGTATTCCAGCCGGTGTAGTTAAGGCAAAGTAAACTAACTCAAAGAACTTGAGCTCTTAATATAAAATAAAACTAAATATGCATACAGTTTTCATGTTGAAGTCAATATGTTATAGTTTCAAGTCATTGGAATTTTATATTAAACCAATATAAATTAAGGGCAAGTTCTATGTAGACTTGGTTCCTTTAAGATTGATAACCGAAACATAGTCGTAAAATTTATTGAATTGAATTAGTATATTGAAACCATTAGGAAAATGATTTAGTTTAGTTTTTGAGCGGTATCCCAGCCTATAAAGTTTAATTAGGGCTAAGTAAACTAACTCAAGGATCTCTGTAGCCTGTTCGCACCGTTCTTTCTTGTTGTTTGTGAGTGTGCTCTGTATCTGTGTTTCTGTGTGCTGTAGTATGCATGTATGGCTTTATAATGGCCGCCCGCCCACAACAACATTCATCTTGCAAAAGGCGACAAATTATGTGCAATATACACAGAAGAGAGACAGCATGCTCGGACTGCCCTGCTCTCCCGTCCTCTCCCTCTCTCTTCTGCCCACTCCTTGCATGTGTTTGTGTTTGGCTGTCGGAAGTTTGTAATTTTGCCTGTTTCCGGCACAAAACTTGCATTAGTCTCTGTTAGTGTGCGAGTGTGGGTGTGTGTGTTTGCTCAAAAGTGGGCGTGGCGGGCGGAGGATGGGGTTACTTGGTTGCCAGGATTACCGTTGACTTCTTCCGCTGCCAGAGGCGGCGTCTTGCTTGCGTTCCAGCTTCCTGTTTGCAGTTGCATGCGGTTTTTGTTGTTGCCGCCGCCATTGTGGAATGAAGGTGGTCTATGTGTGTGTGCATGCGTGCATGTGTGGCTGACTCTGCCTTGGTGTGTGTGCCTGGGCGAAACGTGTTTTGTATGCGCGACTCTTGCCGCCGCTGCAATTAATCATTGCGACAGTTTTTCCCACACTCGCCACAGGACCAAGAGACAATAATGCGCTTAAAGCGGATGGCTGACTTTAAGGTGATCGTTTTGCCACACGATGATCTTTTTTTGACGACTTAATCGGCTTTGGGTGGAATCAAAAAATTTAAAAAATGATATATGTAAGTTAATTTTTCAACTGCTTTTTTAGGGAACTTTATAAGTCCCTTTAAGTCCGACTATCCCTTGGTTAGCAAAGGATTATTCTAAAAATTTGATGGACGGATAGTTTGTCATATAATGTATGTAAAATGTACAATGTACATGTTTTTTAATTTTTACAACGTATAAAATGAAAAATACTTTGTTTGAATCGGCTGAATCTGGCAGATAAAGGTAGGGAGATTTAAAAATCACTTACTTAGGTGTGTAAAAGTATGCAAATATGTATGATGAAACCGAAATTCCGAACGATAAATGCCACACAACGCAGTTTTATTCTTTATGGCATACTTCTAGGCAGATTTTTAAGTGATTTCAAAAGTACTAGTCGTCAGGACCATGTATAATAAACTGTATTTAGTTTCTAAGGCCCAACAAAGTTTTAAACTCACCTTGATGGCTCCAATGGCGTTCTGCTTGGTGGCGAATGTGACGAAGGCGCAGCCCTTGCTCTGGCCGGCCTGATCCCGGAGCACCGTGCACTCCTCGATGGTTCCGTGGCCCGTGAAAAGCTGCCTCACATCGGCCTCCGTGTACTTTTTGTTCAGCATGCCAACGAAAAGTTTACGCTCTGCAAATACATCAGCGGAAAATGCAAAATGAAAGAATGTTTTCAGCGAATGCTTACAGAAATAAACATAAAATAAATACGGGCTGAAGTAGTGTGGTAAAATAAACGTAAATAACCATTGTGGTTGGACGGGAGCGGGTCAAGAGGTCGTACAACTGCAAACATTTGGCTTAAAGGCCCCAACTTAATGAGTTGCCAATGCAGCGGGAACTATTATTATGGCCTGCACGGTACTTCATTCAGGGCTGTAAAAATGTTGCCCCAACTGAGGCTGCTGACTGATTGACTAAAGGACTGACTGGCTGACTGACGAGAGTTGCAAACGAAATGGTCACCATAAAAATAGCATTAAAAAACGCGAAACGATACCATGTCTGTGTGGCTTAACGGCTTTAAAGCTTATGGGTAGCCAAGGTGACATATGAATGGAAGCACAGCTCTTTTCAAGCCAAATTTCAAAGACAAATAAGTTGTTGAAAAAGTATGAGTTGAACTAAAAAATGTAAGGAAGAAATTTCGTCGTAAATTTAATTTATTGGCGGGTTCGGCCACTTTTTGACAGGACTTATTATAATATCCCATAGATTTAATTTCATGAGAGTTGATTGATTTCATGAGATTTAATTTCGTGAGTTGCTATAAGTCTGACAGCACTGACTTTTCTTTAACCTACAGCCGGAGAACACATGTTTGATGGATTTTCTTTTATGCACTCTTAGCTGACGCTTAAATTTGTTAATGAGTGTGCGTGTTGGCTCCATTTAACGATCGGTCAGCGGGCATTTAACCCAAATCGTAAGCCACACGGCGTATGAGTGATATTTTGGGCTATTTCTTTTGGGGGCCTCGGTACGAGGGACTTGCAATTAATCAGAGAACAACTTTGTAAGCAGCTGGGACCTGTAAGGCAAAACAACTTTAAACTGCTCCAATAAATCGCCCTCGCCTTTGGTCTTCCTGCAGATTTGAGATGTCTCCCCTCATCGAAACGAGAACATTTGTAAGGGAAAAGTTTTTGTGCATGGCAATTGTTATGCTTTATCTCGGTCCCCATGTGAAGAGGGGGTGTGCTTTGAAGTTTTTGGGAGCGCACATGCAAAAGACTAAAAACGCAATCGCAACAAATCGAATCAATGCAACAAGAACTGGCGAACTGCAAAGAAAGAGGAACTTTTCATTCTGCAACACTTTCGAGCACACACTCCGCATTCCACCAACTGCCCTATCTTGGCTTAAAGTTTCCCAGAGACAACACATACTATACATATAAGAACTCGGGACTAGGGGATTCAGGCATTCTCTTAAAAACAAACTAAGCATGCGTTCAAACCACTTTTTGATACCGTAACTCAGAAAGAAGGTTGCTTGAAATTGCAGTTTGCCGAGTTAAATGTTCCAGACAATGCTAATTTCTAAAACATTTGGAATTAATTTTTTAAATATATTCTTTTGCGGTTGCCTTAGTAAATGGCGGTTTGTTACAATCTTTGATTAAAAATGTGGTGTAAGTTTTAATTGAAGTTTAATCGAATATGGCAACTTATCCTAGCATTATGAGTTCTTAATTAAAAGTGGTATCTCTAACTTCTTCGCATTAATTAATAGCAATTTAGTTTAAAAATTAGGTCTTTTATTTCCTCGAAATTAAAAGGAACGTTGAAAGCAGTCACAAATTTGTCTGACAACCTTTAAATGGCAGGTTATTTCGAGGGTTTCTGGGTAATCATATTTTATTTGAGGGCGAAGCGAGTTCTTGCACAACCCACTTGGAATCCCCCCTTCGGGCAGGGGTGTCGTAAAGTATAAATATAGAAAATTGTGTCGCTGCAAGAGAAGTGATTGGAAATTGTTGCTTTCGCCTGGAGTTGGCACCAGGAGGGGATGGTGATCCACGGAGACCCCCGGCCAAGGCACTCAGAACGCACTCAACCTGCCCAAGAGCGCGGGGGAAATGGGTCTTATCTGTGGGTGGGGATAAAAGTTTTTTCGAAACAGGGTGCGAGGCATTCCTGTGTGCTAAATACATACGAAGTTATAGTAGTTCTTCGCCAGGTTTTGTTTGCCATGCCCATGCATGCACCCCCGCCCACTTTTGGTCTCTGTCCGGCACATGTGCAAAATTTATTTGAGGTTAGTTCAGGTGTGACACAAGAAGTAACATTTTATATATTTATTGTATGGATTTGCCATTTTAAGTTGAAACTTTGCCAGCGAAGATACGAGTGGCACGAAGGAGAAGGGCTATGACAAAAGGAGGTTAAAACTTATTGCAGGCACCTGAGTCCTCTTTTCCCCTCTCGAGCAGAGAGAGCTTGTTAAGGACCTCTTTTGTATTTGGCATCGCTGATTGGAAAGTTTTATGCGCACGTGATTTTTTCAGCGCTGATAAAAGCGTGCTGGGGAAAGTCCAGGGCAGCGAAAAATAAGGCCCTCAAGAATTTGCTTTTATTCTCGCAACTGATGTGCGTTAAATTGCTTGGCAATGGAAGGGAGTTTTAAATTTGGCTTTTTATACTGTTAAAAGAAATATATCAAAGGGTGCCAAAGAAACTAATGGGGTTTTTAAAGCACTGAAAAGGTGAAAAGTCAACGTAGTCCTTATGAAGGCATCTATCGGAAGGGCGAACTCAACATACTTTGTTGCATACTTTTAGACACCAGTGCAAATGATGTTCAAGCCATGATGATTTCTGTGGAATTTTAATAGGGAATCTCCTCATTTCTGCCAAGTTATGGCTCATTTCCATTGGATCTGCCACTGCCGGTGCAATCTCCGCATTAATTCGGCTTTAGGCGGTTTATCATTTTCACCTTTTTCGGCGGCGGCCAAGCAACCAGGTCCTGGAAGTGTCGCCAAATGGCAGGAATCCCGCTCAAGTGAAGTCACGGCCTGCCTCCTTTTTCCTTTTGGCCCACACTTTCGGTGCATCTCCCTGTCATTCCTGTGGGCCATTACAGTTGCAGAAATTGCAATTTCACGACAATTACCACAAATTGGTTTCCTCAACTGGCTGGGCGAACATTTTCGTTTCGTTTCGTTTTGGCCGTCCTTCTTCGTGCCTTCCGCCTCACAATTATGCAGCAAAGTTGCACCCCCTGGGGGATTTTTCAGGATGAGGGGGACTTCCGCCTGTGGCATATGCATTGTAAGTTCATCCTTGGGAGCCAACTCTGCCATATGATGTCGTTAACTGTCTTAAGATTTATATGCACAGTCAAAAGCGGAAACTGCACTTATGTGTGGGGCAGGGGGCGCCCCCATATCTACTGGGTCCTCATATATTTCACTTCACACTTGAGACATCAACTTTTGTGTCAAGTCGGGTTCTGGCCCCAAAAATTTGTCGGCCCCGGGCAAAGTTTGTCATGTGCATAATTTACTTCTTCCACACACGAATTTCGTATCTTTTATCTTATTAGAGTTTTTCTGTGGAGTCAGCCATGCATTAGATTGCATTCAATTTGCATCGCAATTAAATTGCTCGCTCTTGGAAAAATCCTTCGACAGCTCTTAATTATTTCCCCAGTTCTGTTTGTTTGGCATAAACAAATTAAGCGACTTGTGCAAATGTTTACAAGCTAAGCCGCTCGATTCCAAAGTCCTGGCATACTTTCTGGGAATGCGAATATGTAGTCATGATACGCACTTAAGCGTGCTAAGATAATGGTTAACAAAGCTGTGGTGTTAAAGCATCTAGATGCTCTTTCATTAAATTTGGAGAATAATAGCACTAAATAAATAACAGTTTGATGATTATAAAGAATTTAATGTCTGTATAAGCACTGAAGACCAAATGAATTAATAATCATTAGTATGAAACCCATTGGCTTAAATTGGATTAATACATTTCAGCAGTCAAATGAGGGGGTACCGAAATAAGTATGTGCTTTTTCTTACAATAAAAATGGCTTAATTCCTAGCTGATCTCCCCAAAGTCACACTTATTTATGTAGAGTAAACCCCAAACAAAAGTCAAACGCATTAACCAGAACAACGGCATCCGTGCAAACGAATGAAGCGCATAAAACTTTTACCGAACCCACTGAAAGTGGGTAGAATTCCACCCGAGGGTTGTCATCCGAGATTTGCATATATCGCAGTATGGATGGAGCTGAATTTGCTACTAATGTGAAGAACATTAAAACGAGGACAGGCGGAGTGGGGCAGAGCCGAAAGGATAAATGTTAAACACGCCAGCCAGATTTATACGAAACACACATTCAAATCACACTCGGAAATACGAGATGTGGTATTCGAATTCGAGGAATGGAGCATTATTCAGAGCATTTTGGCCAGGGGCTAAGGAGGAGCTGTAAAGTAATACATATGTAAAAACAGATGTGAACAAGTTAGCTAATGGCTATGACTTTACCCACCACCACGACCATTAAATGACTTTAAAGCTGGGTATTCTGAAATATTATTTGTTTTATTATTCATTTGGCTTATGGTTTCGGTCTGTCGGAGATGTTGTACCTTTAATATCCCTGGGCTATTTAATGGGTTTTACTTCTAATAGTTTAGCCAAAGGAAATACACTTGGTTTGCTGCACCTGAGTATGTTTAATCCTAGAACTTGAATTGAATCTTGAATTAATCAAGGCACATTATAATAGAGCTTGTCCCAGACAGCATCTAATCACATTTTAAGCTACTTAGGCTTCGTCTCAGCTCCTCGTCTATCAGGTTTCAATTAAAATTTTGCATAAGACAAGAACAGCCGTGAGCAGGAACACGGAGGGGATAAGTGAAGGACTCGGGAAGTAGGATGTTTCGCTCCCGATCCGCCATCTCTAAAAACAGTTAACGTTTTCAATTATAACATAAACACTCCAACAACACTGTGCATACAACAATGGGAAACCAACTCTTAACGCGTTACACTAGGCAGAAATCTAGTGGTTCATAGCAGAAAGCCTATTTAATTTGAGGATGTGTTTAGTTCGTAATTTTAAAAGTATAGAAAAGTATACTTAAGTTCAGATAAGATTATTACAATACAATATAATTATTACTTACGGATAGAAAATAAATGACAAAATCTACCATCCAGTTTGATTTTATATTTAACTTTAAAATAACATTTTGTGTAAAAGCAGCATTACGAATTGTTTGCAGGATTTTAAAAGAATTGTTATTTTTCCTACTGTAAGTGGCATGAGTTGTAGTTCCTGCTGTTGTTGTTACTGTGTGTGTACTGTACAGATTAAGCGCTGAGCGCACACGAGGCTGATAAATGAAAATGGCATGCACACATGTGCAACAGCAGCAGCAACAGCAACAGCAACAGCAGCAACAACCCACCAGCAACAGCAGCAGCAGCAACATCGGCCATGGCGCAGCAGCAATTTTGAAGTGCTGCACGAGTTGAAGCCAACTTTTCACATATTTGTATCTGTTTGTGTTGTTAAGTAGTTTGGGCGTTTCCAACTCGCAGTCTCAGCTGCATAAATATTTATTGCAGAAAATTCATGTGTGCCGTGGAAGGCGCGCCAATTCACATTGCATACTTTTGGACGGGCTTCATAATTAATTTAAAGCCCGCCAATCGAGAAAAAATGTTGTAAACTGCTGAAATTATGATGCTCATTTCTGGCCATCAAAATGCACTAAAATGGGAATTACATATATGGGGCTGTCCGCCCCAATTGTTCATATTCCCCGCCGGCAGAGTTTATGGCCCGGCCCAAAGGGGCAGACAAACTTATTGCGGTGCAGAAATTTTTATGTTTTAATTCAATTAAGCTCCCTGGCGGTTCCAAGAGGACTAGAGGAAGGATCCCAGACGGGTGGAAAGGTCGGGAAAACCTCTGTGGGCGACGCATTTAATGCGCACAAATTTTCGACATTTCTTTCCCGCTCGCCCTTTTGGCGCTCTGCGCACCATATTTGCATAATTTTGCAATAATTGACAAGCGGAAAATGTTGATGCGGAAACGGAAATTAAAATGGAATTTTCAACTAAGCTTTTTTCTTTCGTGAGCCAACGTTTTGCCACCCGGTGACGTTTTGCAAGGAATAATTATGTGCATGTAATTAATTTATAGCAAGAAGGGAAGACCCCAAATGCATGTGCAACGAGTTGGTAAGAAGATCGCTAGCTATTTTACATTAATATGTTTTGGGGGTTCATAACTATCTCAGAGGTTTTTAAGGTGAAGGAAGCTCTTGGTAATGTAAACTATTAAATAACTTATTTTATGCGATTTAAATTAGAAAAAAATATAAGGGTTCATAGCTATTTCAATGCTTTTAATGGTGAAAGATACTGTTGGTAATGTCAAATATTAAGTAACTTATTTTGTGCAATTTAAATTAGAAATAAGTACTTACAAATTAAAAAATTTAATTGCCAAAATAAAAAAATATTTAGGTTTCTAAGATTCCAATGGGAACTGAAGTACTTAATCGTAAACACTTTAGCGAGTGCCAATAGTATTTCCCTCAACTTAGCCACACTACTTTTCCTGGCCGCAAAATACAATTAACCGTCATAAAAGCTAATGCCATTCGCTGTGCCAACCGCAGCGACAAATGAACGAAATCATTATAATCATCCTGGCCTGGTACGAGTCCCAATCCCTGAGGACTCCCCGCCTTCTGCCTCCCATCCCGCTGACCACGATCCACTCCGTTGACAGGAGCTGGGAGCCCGGGCACGTTTCGATTACGTTGGCAACACTTCCGGCCCGCGAGCGCCACAATTTCCGCTGCAGCAGCAGCAAAAAAGGGGAAGTACCCCGAAGATGATGTGGCAGGAGCAGGGCGGGGAGAGGGGGGATGTTGCAATAGGCAAACTGCCAGCAGCCAAAAGGAGATTTGGAAGGCAGTCGGGGGGAGTTGCTCATTTTTACCATTCGCTTGAAGGGTTCATTTGTGTGTTATGCGAGCAATATTTCGTGCTCTTTTTCCTCTTTTAAAGGGGTATTCCTTTTTTACGAACATTTTTGAAATTACTGAAAAATTCCGTTTTTCAAGATTCAGTTATCTAAGACAAAATACCACCTTTAACGGTTGGTTAAAAAAAAACCATAAGTATTTATAATTTTTCTCAAAGCTCAAAATGTTTACAATATTTAAATATTTTTCTCTAAAATTGAAAAGGACAAAGATATTTTTATTTAATTTTCCTAAAGGTATAACTACTTTTAAAAAGTACTATTCATAAAATTGGTTTTTTTATCTGCGCTAGTTTGCAGTACAGTTGTTAATTTCCTCAGAGGTTAGGGTATTTCAGAGCCCCATTATCCAGACTTGGGACCTTTTTACAAATATTTTTCGTAGCTGTTTTGTTTTCTTATTTTTGTAGCCATTCGATGACCGCTTCTGGCTGCCTTTGTGCTCTTCATTCAATTACCGCTGCCAGCGGCTATTCCTATTCTAATGTTTTCCATCCCATTTCCCCCCGCCCGAACTTTCCCTGTCCCCTGATGATGTTCTCAAGTGCTTCACTGGCAACTTGCCCTGAAGATGAGAAATGCCTGGGGCAAATAGAGAAAGGGGAGCGGAGGATCAAGCGTTGAGAGCAGAACAAAGCTGAAAGTGCAATGGCGAAAGGGGGGTTCTACCCAGTCCATAAACATATTTTTCCTAATTTTTCCTATTGCTTCTATATTATTTTTTTATGTATCAACATTTTTCTTAAGTTCTTGGCAAGAGCCACCACTTGGAGATTGCTGAAATGGAACTACAAAGAAGTTGCAGTCTCAAGTGGAACATGGAAATGACTTAATGAAAAACCACTTGACCAATATCAATCAGCAAAATGTGCACTTGGCGTTGGATTTTCCCTCTAAAAGCACCACATCTTGATTCGGCTTACTAATTGACAACATAATCAAGAACTAAAACATCGGCTAAACGCAGAAAGGCATCGTTTGGCACTGCAATTCGGTCAGGTCAAAGACGAAATATCAAAATAACTGACAGCTTGAGCCACCCTGGCTGCATCTCCATGATTAATTTAAATTTCGAATTCAAAATTAAATTACGTTTTTCGCTATCTCATTATTTGGCAGGTCTGTTTCGGTCTCTGGCAAACTGGTTCTATGACGCACGTGCTCCGGAGACAATAAACGATTTTGTTTTCGCGGGAGGGGCGTTCAGACATTCATAAGATACATTTTGACGTCGTATCTTATGTCATTTTATAGCTCATGCCTTGCTGCACATTTAATCTCGTAGATTCTCTCCACTCCCCAACTCCAGGTGTTTCTGCATATTTGCGGCTGTGAGATGTCACGTCAAAGGTAATTTTGATTGCCAGTCAGTCAGTCAGCATCTTTCCAGCAACTTGCTCAAATCTTCTACCCGACACTCGTAAAATACCTCAACTTGTCCCGCGTTCCTTGGGCTGCTTTTTGTTTTTTATATTTTTTTCACTTGCCTCAAAATGTGCTTTGCATAGTAATCAGCCTGGGATCTTTGGTGGAGCAATGGGATTGCTTTAGGTGATTACCTTGAGGGAAATTTTGAGTGGGGGAGTGTTTATAAGCAATAGTGTCGTCAATTATAAGTATACACTTCTGATAATGATATAGAAAAGTGCATTTACCTGCATTGAAATGCGGTTAGAATTCATAAAATGTTTTAGGTAAACCAATTTTTGGAGGTATACCATAAAATTTGGAAGTATATATATAGATGTACAATTATCAACTGCATAACACGTTACAAAAAATTCAAGCGAAGGCTTTTGCGAAGCTCCTTGACCACTAATGCAAATGGTGTCTTCACCATCCTCTCCAAGGCGTGTTCAGCGCCCTCTGCACATATATCCAATTGCTCCCGACTCGGGCTTATAAAGCATTCCTGCCACATTCTAGGCTTCCAGACCTAATTAGCTTAAAATTCCTGAAGCGGAATTCATCCTCCATATGCGTAAGCTGCAGGCGGATGGACTTCCAAGCTGCAGGCGATGGATAACCTACCTCGAGATGCATACACATAAATGTGTGTGTAAATATATACATTAAGATGCTTCCAAGCCCGATTGCTCAGATAAATAGGCAATAAGTGCGAATTTGCCAGCTAGTTTGCTTATCGGCACTTCTCGATTGTTTCGAGCTCGCTTTGTTTCGGTGCACATGTAAATATATGCAGATACGACTCACAGATACGAAACCCAGATACGTATGTATCTGTTTGAGTTGCCCCCTTGCCACATCCGAATCAATTGATTACGTATTCCGCATTGTTGTGTATTTGTCGCGACAGAATTTCATTTCGTTCTTATGGGACATTCAGTCGATCAAGCGACCCATTGAACCCCTCGAACCCCTTAGACCCCTTAGAACCCCCTCCGTCCCACCCCTGTCTATCGCTATTGAACTGTAACGCATTCAGCATTTGTTGCTTTCGTGTATTGTCTATGCAAAATTGTGGCTGCTGCTCATTCTGCGGTGTTCGTTGAACTCGCTCGTTGTTCAACTTTTTGGTCACTTGTCTCCCGGCACTCGACGTTTGATTTCCCCGAATGGAGCTGGGGTTACCAAGGGCTTAAGGGGCGGAACTGGGCCTCGCCGGCCCAGTTGTCAAATGGCTAAGAGTTCGCCGGAAATTAGCTGCATACCAATTGAGTTGTTCGAAGAAGGAAGGGAGTTACAGGGCAAAAATGTTCAAAGAGAATATATTATTAGCTCCTTATGATTTTATTATTTCAAAAACCAAACCAATACAGCTCTTAAAAATATTAAACGTAGATAAACATGTTAGAACATGTTTAGTTGATAAAATATTCTTAAAGTCTTCTTTTAAACTTTAACAATGTTCACTGAACAAACACACATCGGTTATTATTAAGAAATAGTTTTAGTTACGAAGGTACAAAAATCGACATATTTTTAATTAATTGTTAGCTCTCATTGCTTTTAATAAAGATTATAATAGCTTATGTATGTTCCCATTTCTCATGACCATCTTATTTACTTTGGATAATACTATTCCACCTGACCCATTTCAGTAACATTTATATGCCAAAGGCATACGGATAATCCCTGAATATTCAACCACTGCACAACCAACTGCTCATATTCTGTATTCCCTTTCCTCGTTCTCATCATATATCCCATATTTGCATTAATCTCTCTGACAGCTTTTGGAAGCTAGAAGAAACCAGACTTTACCTCAGCGTTTGGGGAATCGCCAACAGAAGTTCTGCTTCTTCGTCCTAGTAACTCCAAACTCCAGAAAAACCCCACGATGCCAATGTTAATCCATCAATTGTCTGCCGTCTAACTCGGCGCATGACTTGCATATTTATGCGATACATGCGAAATGAATTGTTGACTTCGACTTTGCGTCCGACTTTGACTGTGACCAAAAGCAGTCAAAGTCAAAGCGTTGATAAATAAGCAGACACGAAGGAAAAATAAAGAACAAACGTTGGAAAAAAACTATAAATAAATAAAGTGCATGTATTTGGAAAGCAATTCGATGCAGGCCAGCGTCGAACGGAAAATAATAATTTTATGGCGAGATCAAGTGACTTTGGGGGCGGTACCCAGAAAAGGGGGTGTACGTCAAAATGGCTGTCAGTCAAAAGTGAAGTGAAACAGCTGGATGGATGTGTGTGAGTGTTACATAAGGTTGCTGGTTTCAGAATTTGTGGCAAGGCATTATAAATGTATTTTCGCCCTACACTCTCTCCCCCTCTCCTACTATTTTAACGTGTGCAAATGCGTTAACATAAATGTAACACGTTTCGCTGTGGTAACAACAACTGCAACAGCAACTATCCACATGTCACGTAGCTTTTGCATGCCAGCGACAGAGCCGAGAACCCCAAAGAGCCCAAAAGTCGTGTGACCCGAGGCAACCCAAGAAACTGTCACATCTCAGCCACCAGACAGGAAACCAGTGGCAAGAGGAAGAGGAGGAGCGCAGAATCAGACGGCAAAGTCACTTTCCTTGTCAGACCTTGCAAAATATTCTAAATTATATACAACGCTGTAGCAGAAGCCAGAAACATAGGCCGTAGACCACTTCAAAATGATTAAAGCTTCAGTTGCTAGTTGATTACATTTTTAGCAATGTTGTGCTAATCAACTAGTCACGAAATTGTTGTCGAGTTATGCAATATATAAACGAACTTGAATTGCTGGAGATGTCGAGAAGAAAAAAGATGAAAACAGAAAAGTGAAAAAACACGTGGAAAGAATAGTCTCGACAAGGAAGAACGCTATAGTCGAGTACCTCGACTATCAGATACCCGTTACTCAGCTTAAGGGACCAAAGGGAAATGGAGATATGCAAGCAGCAAAGTGAGATTTAAATACGCCACCTACCGGCGGTAGACAGATTTAAGCGCTCTGGGCGTTAGAGTGGGCGTGGCAAATTTGTTTTTGGATCAATCGATAGGTATTGTCGAGATCAATACATTTCAGTTAAAATTTTTCATCTAGCACAACAATTGTGGGCGCCACAGATTTGGGCAGCTTGTGGGCGTTATAGTGGGCGTGGCGTATTCCCGTGACAAAATTGCGCTGCGTACAAAGCTACGGAATCTAAATCTGAGATCCCGATTATCTATCCTTGATAGTTTCCGAGATATCCACGTTCATACTTACGATTTTTTGAAGTTTGTGGGTGGTTTGTGGGCGTTAAAGTGGGCGTGGCAAACTTTTTTTGGGTCAATCGATAGGTATTGACAAGACTAATACATTTCAGTTAACATTTTTTATCTAGCATTAAAACTGTAGGAGCCACAGTATTGGGCGGTTTGTGGGCGTTGGAGTGGGCGTGGCACTCTACTGAAACAAACTTGCGCTGCGTAAGAAGCTCAGGAATCTGCACGCCAAATCTCAATAGCCTAGCTCTCATAGTTTCCGAGATCTCAGCGTTCATCCGGACGGACAGACGGACAGACGGAAATGGCTAGATCGACTCGGCTAGTGATCCTGATCAAGAATATATATACTTTATGGGGTCGGAAACGCTTCCTTCTGCCTGTTACATACTTTCCGACGAGTCTAGTATACCCTTTTACTCTACGAGTAACGGGTATAAAGAGTAGAGTGGATCCAATCCATGGATTGTAGTTAAAAAACTATTTCCAAAGTTATCCAACCAGTCATATATAGTTTCAACTTTTTGGTCCTCGAAAAATTTTGATAATAGCCTTGATGTGTGCTTTGGATCATTATCTTGCTGAAATACCCAACGTAATGGCATATTTTCCTCAGCATACGGTACCATAACTGTTTCCAATATGGATTTGTACTCCTCAGCATTCATTTTGTTCGTAGTCTGATAAATTGGACCTACGCCGTACCAGGAGAAGCAACCCCATACCATTATATTGCCACCTCCATGTTTGACAGTTTTTTTTGTAAACCGTGGATGGAATTCCTTTCCGTTAGGGCGTCGAACATTCCTTTCACAGTCATTTCCAAACAAATTTATCTTGGTTTCATCGCTCCATAATATGTTTCTCCATTTTTTCTCCCCGGTGCATCCTACCCAGTCTTTGTGGTCCCTTGCAAAAGTTTGCCTCATGGTGATATTTTTTTTGCGCATAAGTGGGACTTTTCTGGCAATTCTTCCTGGTAGGTTGGCATCTTGTAGTCGTCTTCGGATAGTTGGAGCACTAACTGAATTCCCAATTTCGGCTGCAATAGCCTTCGATGACTTAAACGGGTCCTTTTTGCTCAAAGTTTCTATGTAGTGGTCAAGGGTTTTTGTTGTTTTTAGTGGCCTTCCACGGGTTTCCTGTCTTGGTTTTCTTTTTAATGCATTTTTAACAAAATTATGAGACCTGTTCATTAATTTGGCGATGGCTCGTAAAGATTTGCCTTCTTTTTTTAGACTAAGAACCAATCGAGCTTCTTCTTTAGTACAATGAGAATTTCGACCCATTTTTTCTAAAAAAAAATACATTTTTAATTCTCGGTATTGACAAAAGCTATACTTAATTTACCTTTAGTTACCAAAATATCACTGATTACAAAATAAATCACTCGATACTTGTGAGAAACGGAGACTGTACCTATTATTATGATCAGGCGAAATGTGTGGTGGACTCGCAATTAATAGAAAAGCTTTGATATACGGGGCAGCCCCTCTTTCAACTCTTTGTCACAGTGTGGCCAGACATTGACAACAACAAAAAACCAAAAATTAAAAAGTTGTCAACACTAAAAGTACCAAAAAACCATTTATAATTAAAAAATTCCGGTGTGTACCTATTAATATGATCAGGTGTGTATACTTTATGGGGTCGGAAACGCTTCCTTTTGCCTGTTACATACTTTCTGACGAATCTAGTATACCCTTTTACTCTACGAGTAACGGGTATAAAAATACGTCTTTCAATTATTTTAAGATTTTATTTTTAATACCAATTGATAGTTCCTAACTGACAAACTTAATATTTTTTAAAAAACCTTTTCTGTTCTGATTATATTTTTCCAGAAAATATTTAATATTTTCAAAAGGAATTATATAATTTTAATGCGTTGTTTTTTTGTTCGTTTGAAAATTAAGAACTCTTTTGAGCTCGATATAAAAAGTGTAGTTAATGTTATCACTTTATATTATTTATTTCTTTGCACGAACCAAGCGCGAAAAAAACGCTGGCAAACCGAGAATTCAATGGTAGCATCCACCCAGGATTTTTCCCGCCCCTCCCACCGTTTTTTTATCCGCTCTTGTAAGGGAGTTCAAAAGTCCCTTGACAAAGCTAAAATTTAATTAGCCGCCCAGCAAGTGGCGTTTGCAAATGAAATTACACAAACACATTCACACAGAGGCACGCACACAAAGGGAGCGAAATGCAAGCTCCACATACATATATCCCCTAAACCCCCTCCACCACCACACACACATTGGTTTAACATTTAGCCACTTGGCGCGAAAAGGAAATAAAATACACGACAATCCAACAAAAGAGCAGGAAAAAAACACGAAACTTGCATCGAAACATGAAACACTCGCCCCTTTTCCGCCGCCCCTGTTTTCTCCGGAAAATTGCTCTGCTGGCGCCCCCTGGCGGGCAGTCCGCCCACCCGCTTGGCTTTGTAATCCTCGCGAGCTTCACAATAAACACGAAAATATAATTTGCAACGTTTTTGCAGGCGACGCGCTTCCGCTGCCAAAGAGCAGAAATGCAATGAGTTTTAGACAATAGATGCCACAGTAAACGGTCACTAAGAGCAATTTGATGAGGGGAGATTCGCAACTTATCAT
This sequence comes from Drosophila subpulchrella, assembly GCF_014743375.2. Taxonomy (NCBI): domain Eukaryota; kingdom Metazoa; phylum Arthropoda; class Insecta; order Diptera; family Drosophilidae; genus Drosophila; species Drosophila subpulchrella. Next base: position 2,679,321 of record NC_050610.1, read on the forward strand.
TTGCTTACAAAAAGTTGCAAAAACTAATGGAGTTGTTCCGTAAATATAACCTTTGCAAGCTTTATACATTATTTATCTTAGTCAATTGACTTGTTAAATAAGCTGTCACATACGTACGACAAAAATATCATCGACAATTATCTATTCTGTTCATCTGATTAAAAATCGCTTTGTTTTAATTACAAATTGCAGTTGTATAAGTTGGGTAATTCTACCAAACATATGAGAATTCTAACTCCACAACAAAAATTAATCCTTTGAACCCAAAAGATTATTTAAGCATAGTATAATTTTAATTCCTGATTTCTGAGAAAAGGCAATATTTTTCAATATTAAGCACCAATAGTATTTTCTGGAAAAATAATTAAATTTTAAAAAATGCGCTTCCTATTGTTTTCTAATATTTCATCCAAAATTTTGGTTAAATATAATTACCTCTTAAATTATTGTGTAAATGGCAAATTTAAACTGCTCAAGCGTAATGTTTGCCTAATGGGCACCATTTCTGATTAAGCAATTAAATTAATGTTTGCCCTAAAAAAGTGTACGATTTTTAAAGGATCCACCTTATGGAGGCCCCACTGTACGCGGGCTTAGCTGAACGGGGGTCCGTGCAAGTAACACTAATTACCTGGAACTAAATATGGCGCCGGATTCGGTGGCGGTAGCCAATACGTTGCCGTTATCGCCGGATACAACTGATGGCCATTTGTGGCCATGTTTGTGGACATGGCTGATGGGTGGAGTGGGTGGCTTGGGTGGCTGGGGTGGTGCAGCGGTGGTGGAGAGTGCTGCTGATGATGTGGCGGCGATGAGTCCGCGGAGGAGCTGCCCGAGCTCAGTTTGCTGTTGTAGCGGACGATCATGTTATTGTTGTTGTTGCTGCCAACGGGCGGTGGAGATGCTGCATGGAGTTTGGCCGATAGGGGGCGCTGCTCGCTAGCTCCGCCATTTCCATTTCCACTTCCGTTTCCGTTGATATTGCCGCCATTGTTGTTTAAGGAATTGCTGCATTCCATGATATTTGGGTTTTTCATGTTATTTATTGGCCGCTAGATGGCGCCACCACACACACGAAAAAAAAGGTCGAAGGGTTCAAATATTTTTGTCTAGCTGAAACTTTGCTTTGCTTTTTTATGGGCCTCCTGGGCTAAATTAAAAACGAAAAGCAATATTTTATTTGTAGCTGTATTAGCAAGGGCTGCCATTAAAATGCCACAATTATTCACTTGTGCATAATTTGAATTTTATTTGCAACACACACACACGCGTTTCACTCTTTTTTAGCACAACGTTTTATGGTCTACCATTTTTGTATAACTAATTAATTTGCCATATTGTCCGGCGAGTGCAGTTTGCCTTTCGCAATAACGCAGTATTTTTTATTGTCGTTCTGTGTTATTTACTTTCAATTTGTTGCACATCCCCCATCAACGCACCGAGCGCTAATGGGACGGACATGACCCGCCCGTACGGGTTGGCCATACAGATGGACCATATTTGTTTTTATTGTTACGATTATTATGGCGATCACACAGCGCAGTTGTTTGATTTTGCATTTAATGTCCGTTAAGGAGCCTCACCATCGATATTAAAATCATTGAAAAATCCAAAGTAAATAAACAAAAAATTTTAATCCATCCAGCTTTCGCTTAAACAATTTTTATAGCCGTTCATATGACTCTCTGAGTGGTATCATTTTGTGTAAAAGCATTATGGCATCTTTTAATATTTACTTTGTTCCATAAAATCAACTTTTTAAAATGTAATTAAACTGTGGAAAGCTCTTAAAAGCGTAAAACTATTATTTGCCTTGCGTATGAACGTTTTTCAGGAATTTCTCTCTGTGTCAAAATATGCACAATTGTCGCAACTTAGCACTAAGCCACTCCCATCTGCTGGGCTTTCTACCTATCTGTATATATAGCACCTGTGTGAAGCTCTAATCAGCCCGAGCAGAGTTTAAAGAGACGGATGTCTGTGTTGATACAATAAATGAGAAGGAAACTCAGGGTAAATAGGTAACTGCAGACTCATGTGGGGAGTTTCAAGCTGAAAAACTAAACAAACCGACAACTGTTCGACACCTAAACATATACGAACAATATGATTGTGAAATTTCAAGCTTATTTATCCAGATACGACAACGACATTTGTTTGACACTGAAGTTTCGGTTTCTTTCCTTGGCAAGTTCCCCCAGAAGGTATCGAATAGATCAAATATTGGTTGAATTTAGTTATTCTGCTCAACAATTAACATTCAAATGTCAGGTTAGGAAAAGAAATTTTTAGAAACTTAGTCACATTTTACCACTTGTACCATGTTTTGTTATTTATTTTCAATAACTTGGCTTTCGAACATTATTATAGCTCCTGTGTATAAAAGCAAATGCTTTGGTTGTCCTAGATTATCTTATAATACTCAAACTAAAAGGTAATTATTATTAATTGACTTTCAAACTAGTTACGATTATTGTTTTTACAATACAAATTTTTTGTTCGTTTCACAAAAGTTAAATAAAAAATTGCTAATAGAAGAAAAATAGTTTAAACACATGAGTAAAAAAAATGTTGAAATTGGTTCAAAACGAATTCCAATTTGTTGAACATTGGTTTGATTTGATTTTGCGGCTTCACAGTTCTGTGAAATATGAATAATTCCTGGGAGTGCTCCTATTTTCTAATTTGTAGTTTTCCCCGCCCCACATTGCCCCTCGCCACCTGCCTCGACTGTCTATTTTCAATTTCTTCTGACCCAACTGAAATTGACGTTTCTGTCTATTGACAGACTGCCTAAAGAAGATGATGCTGCGGCTGATGTCGAAGCTGATGGCTTCTTGTTTGTACATGGCCAGCATATAGACATAAATATGCGTAAATAGACAAGTTTCCCCGCCGCTCGGCATCTTCTCTCTTCTTGGAATGTAACTCAGAAGAAAGTGCAAATATTGACGAGAGTTTCCATTTTGCAGGTGGCCCAAAGTGGAACAGTTTTCTGTTGATGGTTGCGACATATGCGAAACCAATTGATTCGTGGCCCGAATGGCTATTACTATATATACATGTGTTCCTCTGTGACATTTTCGTAATCATTTTGTTAACGCTTCGCTGCGCACCAGACGATTTTAAATTGTGGAGTAATTTTATTCCAAGTGAGCTGATTAGACGGCTTGGAGTTTTGAATTTTAAAATTTTCTAACCCACTTTTGCGTAAACTTTGTGTTATTATCTGGCTGTCCCATGCGCTTCGAGGTGCAATTTACTTGGCAACAAACTCGCTCGCAATTATCACATAAACTTCGCATTTACACTCTGAACTTTGCTTCTGCCACAGCACCTCATGTGGCTTGTTGTTGGCTGTTGTTTCCTTTGTGGTTGTTGTTATTATTGCAGCTAAATGAAAATATTCAGAGCGGAAAGTTACGCTTTTCCATTATAAGCGGGCCATTCGAAGCATGATCAAATCTAATGTGGAGGTTTCGGTTTAGGGGAATATCAAAAGTGAGTTTGAGGTTCGGAGTAAGACACATACAAGGCGGAAGCAAATATTTCAGCACAATTATGTAATTTCTATAAAAGGCTTTTAATATTTGAGAATTTTCAACTCATAACAATCATTGAGAGAATTTTAGTCAAATCAATCAAATAGAATATCTGAATGCAGTCTCCTTTTCTAAATTGAAATATGTAACCAAATGAAATCGTCAAGAAAATGTATTTATTATGTAATAATAATGTAGTTATGTTATCAATTATTTTTTAAAGCAACTCTTTATATATAAGACAATTTGTGACAAATTTTTGTAATATTGAAATTGACATTTCTCTCTTGTTTAAACTCTGCATTCCCAATTTTGTTGTGCAAATTTTAAAATATTTTCAAGATTCCCGAAAAACCTATTTGACTTCTTGAGGTCTTGACGAGCCGTTGACATGTTGTATTTAATACGGCCTGCACTCAGGTTTTCTTTTCTGTGGCGTTTGCCTCGTGTGAGGCTCCTCAAAAATGAAAGCCGAAAGAAAATTTGACAAGTGACAATTTCCGTTTGTTGACTTCGCTTTCAGTGATTATTTTCTGAGGGACAGTTTTTCCGAGTCCAATGATTCATTTTCGTTTCAAAAAGTGTTACGTGAAGGAACATCGGATTACAATTAGTGGAATTTTGTACTTGAGGTTTTGTAAGCGTTTTTCGGCTTTCTGTTTGTTATGGAGTTAATATATTTTAATCGGCTAGATGGATGATGAGTTCGGGTCTAAAGGTTGACCTTGTAGGTGAGAGTGTGTCGCGGCAAGGTGACGAAGGGTGCTCAAGGGGCAGAGCTCATCGACAGCCTTCATCCGAGGCTATTTATGGCCCGACACACCCAGCTCCAAGCTCACACACTCGAATCACTCGACCGGAACGCCAATTGGATCGGAAATCGCTTTTTTGTCTGTTAAATTTGCCAGCTTACTCGGTCTTACCCCCACCACCACCCATCTCTCCATCCAATTTTGTGCAAAAGCCCATCAGTTGTTCTGTATTCAGTGTGAATTCAATTATTTTCGATTACTGAGGCTGCTTTTCACAGGTAAATAGAGTTAGGCAACAAGTTCACGATATATATTGATAGTGGTTAATGGCTACAATGGCTTTAGTTATGGAAAAACTTATTAATATTAAATTTTAATGAATTGCAAAGTCTGAAACAGCAAGATATTATATTCTGTTTCTGGACTTAGCCAGACTTAACCCACTTCATAAATGTCATAACCCCTAAGCAGTGCTCACTGTACTTTCGACTGAGCCAAGCAAAGTTCTTATCGTCCACTAATTATGCAAATGCTATGTGCATTTCAAAGTCTTATTTACACACTCAAAACTGCGCTTAATTTGCGTATTCCTAACGATTTTCACTGACAGACTGCAAATTGTAGATCGTAGCGTATCTCGATCCGAAAGATACCTGGAATTGATCGCACGTCTTGAACTTAAACTTTGACACGCGCGTGCGCGGCAATTGTAATTTCTGTTTGGCTCACAAATCGCTCTTTTTCTCTCCGATTACGGCGACACGTCTCCGATTTGAGAGTATCTGTTAGATACTCGTCGAGAATTTAAGCGATTTGCTTCTGCTATTTATTTTTCGGCGCTGGGTTTTTTTCGCAGTCGATCCGAAAACGCGACTGATGTCTGGGCGATTGAGTGACAAACTGCTGGCGACGCTTATTTTTTCGCTGCCGTTTTTGCGCTTCGTTCTGCGGTTTATTTTACTTGATTTTTGTAGTTGTAGTTGTATCTGGTATGTACTTTAGCCATTGTGTACTCAGTTCACGATGAGCCGCATGGCGACGTCAAAGCAAAAGCAACAGCAACAGCGGCAAACAGTTCGAATACAAAAAATATTATCGTTAATGCCATTGCCTTTCGGGCTTGTGTCAAACTGGCAATAAGAAAAGCGTGCTGGGGGAAATGTGCTTGGGAAAACGCGAAAATTCTATAGATTAAATGAGTTTTAAAGTACACTTTGAGGGAATCGGCAGAACGTGGCAATAAATGCTCGAATTGCTGGCAGTTAAGTTTACTCAATAAGAAAAATATCAATACTCCTGTTGGAAAGAAATCTAAAATGTATTTAATAAATATAACTGGAGTCATAAAAAAGCAATATCTTTTAATAAATGTATATTGGTTTCAGGCAATAACATTTTTATTGTATTGTTTAACTATTTACTTTAATTGTTTTACTAAACAAACGCAATATTTAAGGTAAATACTTTTGTGATACATTTTTGACACGTACATACAGATACACCCTTCTAATATTTAATTTTCATGAAGCGTTTCCCAGTTTCCCATTTTCCTATAAAATCCGCCATTGCATCTGTTACACGTTTCAGACATATTGCTTATATATTTCCATAATTACTCATATTCCTGAATCGGAACTTCTACTTGAGAGAGGCCCCAACTTTGGGGTGCCGTCTTACCCATTATGTTTATTTTCGTTTCGCATTTCAGCAGTCAGCTACAGATCGTCTTATTCACCGTAGTTGTTTGTTTACCAGTTAACAGCTCAGAGCTAAAATATTTGGTAGCTAGATCATAATTCAGCAGACAATTTTAAACAATTTTGTCAGCTGACTGCTGAAGGGCAATTTTTTGGGCGAATGCAGCTTTAGGAACTACCAGACCAGAGTGCCTTTTCGTTCTTATCTCTGAATGAAATTCAAAATTTAATTAATATCAAACGGAAAACAAAGGCAAACCATATGCCGCAAACAAGTGCTGGAATATGGGGCGTAGGGGCGGTGGAATTATAAAACAATACGCCCCCTAATTACAGACAGAGATATGGATACGAATACAGATACAGCTAGTGCTGCAGAGATACAATGCAAAAACACTTGAAAAGAACAGACGCACAGGCCATTTTCGATAATTGAAAATAATAATTAAAATTCCCTGATTGAAGGGAGGGCAAAAACGAGAAGGACCCTGCCCTGACGTCCACAATTGGAGTGAAAGAATCCCATAAAGACGGCAACAACTGCAGGGCATACATAATAAAATTGGTATCTGTTAGTATGCAAAACATGTCACAGTGTTCCTCCATTCTTTTGGGTCATAGAGCCCGTTAGCCGTATTTGTCCATCAGAAGTCATCATGGAATTGGTTGTCATTCACTTTGCGCCTCTGCTTTGTTCTGGGGGCCCCGCCCCCTCCCCAGACCCTATTTCCATAGAATTTATAGCCCCTTCGGCCCCATGGGCGTGCGTGATTTCTTCAATTAATTGTTGTCTCCAAGCACTTTGAACACTGCACAATGTCGTTCTTGACAGCACTTTTTCCCATCATTGTCTACACCTAATTGGAGGTCCGAGAAGAACTAGACGGTCCATTGTGCTCGCCGCCACAAAGGTCCATGAAAATATGCATAATTCTAACTCAAACAATGACAATTGCCAAGGTATTGCAATTCATGCTGCAGAGAGATTTGTGCAATATGGATTGCTTAAGAAATATGATAAATGTTTGGACGAGGAACTTAGCAATAATGAATGAATGCAAGCATTACAACAGAGGAATTAAGAATTAATCTTGAGCTTCAGTCTAGGTTCAATTTAAGAGATACGGTTCATTTATTTAAGTAGAAACTTCTGTAATTACTTTTACCTATAACTTACTCGTTTAAAAATCCTTATCCAAATGTATCTTGAATATCAACTGAATTATCTAGTATCGACCTTGGAAAGTGATTTAAAAGCATTCGAATTAGTGTTATTAATTTGTGAAGTATTTATTTTGCCGTGTTAGAGATGACTTAATGGCTTAATAAATATCTAGCGTATGAAAATAAAATCAAAATGATTTAAAATAGCTAACAGGTTTTGCTCCCATGAAAATTGCATACTAACGAGCGCTTCTCCGAACGATTCCCCGAAATAAACCAGCGCTATATCAATCTTTAAGCTCCATTGCCTAAGTATCCCCAGTATGTATAAACCAACTCCATGTGGAGAGATTTCCCCGGCCATTTGTCATCTTTCCCGGCTTTCCCATGCATCTTTCTTCATGCGGTTTGCCATTTTGGCTCACAAATCTAGCAATTATTCACATATTTCAATTACCGCTCGTCAAGCGTAAGAAATGTCTTGTGCCACACATGACAAACTGCAGCTGCAAATGCAACTGCAATTGCAACACAGAATGCAACGCACTTTCAACACGCAACCAGCGAAATTTCTCCAATTTGAGTGGCAGGCATTCTTCGCATACCACTCGATCGCAAACGGCACGCAATCTGCGCCTAGAATCTATAGCCCCCTTGTAGAGATACAGATACGAGATGGCCTAAGCAAAACAAACTGCAAACAAAACACCAAACAGCTGACTTGGCTTATATAAACAGAAGCATGGAGGAAAGGCTAATTTCTTTGCGCAAAAATAATAATAATGAAATTGAAATGAAAATAAAACTGGTTAAGACCGCAGCCGGTTCGCCAGAGAGAAGTTGAGAAACTATGAAGAGAATCTGGGAGAAGCCGGCGCAGAATGACTCAAACTGCAGCCGAGATTATAATTTATTTAGCTGGCTTTTTGCTCCTTTTCGCTTAATTATTCGTTTGGGAAGTGCTTTGCATATTGTTTTCGTTTTCGATTTCATCGTTTTTCTGTTGTCATTTCTGCCGTGTTTACTTTTTGGCAATTGCCAAACGGGATGACAAATCCAATCGAATGAGCTGCGACCGCTTGTGCCGTTCTGGCATAGGAAATTAATGTTTTAATGGCATTTATTTCGGGCACCCCCAAGAAATCGAAATTGAAATATGTCCGAGGTATGCTTGCCCGATATTTTCGGTAGATTTAGCAAGGCTATTAACTTAATGTGGCTAAATTTTGAATTATGGGTAAATGGAAATTATCTAATTGGACCAAGGAAATACAAAAGGAATGTGACATTTTGAAGACATTTGCAAACATTCTTTCAATGCTTATAATACTTTTTTTTAGAAACTTGTGTTTATTTTGGATTTAAATTCGCTTTTTAACAGCCCCTAAAAATGCTGTGTTAAGTGAAAATGTCTGTCTATATACACAAATGGAACGATCTGATTTCCCTTTTTTTAATTTTTTCATGAAATGTTTCATAATTTCAATAATTACTAAAGATCTTTTTAAGACATCTATAGACTAGCCATTTAGGAACCGTGTTAAAAAAAATGTAAGCTTTAAAAGCATTCTACTATAATATAGAAATAGAGATTTGTTTTCCTTAAAACAATACAAAAATTCTATGAAATTCTTTCCACATGTTTAATTATTTAATATTCTTTATAACACTTTATAGTTGCTCGTTTTGAGTAAATTAACAATTTGTTAGCGCACCGCACAGTTGTCAATTTCTAAATCGTTTTCTTAATAACCAAATCAACGATGATTAAGTACAATCCACACGTATAAACGTATATCGAGTCATACGGGGAACGATTCAATCAATTGGCTGTGCCAATAGTTTATCAATATCTTCAAGATACACTGGACGAGCGTTTCGTTTTTCAATTAAGTCTTGCGGCTGGCGTAGATTTAATTTAAAGAATTTCATTTACAGTTGACCAACCACAAAGTGCGGTGAAGATACGAAGATAGGGAGATCGTGCCGCGAATGAATGACAAACTACGGCACGTATCTTTCGGATAGCTGAGCGCGACTATCGACTGGCGAATAACGAATAATGGTTCCCGATCGACGATCACCGATCGACTGAAAAGCCCGCGGGCACTTCACTTTGCCCCGCGATTAATTGCGCTGCACTTTGAGATACAGATACTTTTGCCGCTGGCAACGCCGCTCTTGCCGGCTCTCTCTCCGTCTCTCTCTATCCACCTCCGTAGCTCTCTCTCTAAACAGCTGTTGCGGACACTTGTGGCTCGCTCACATGAAAGCCAATTAGCCACGCTCGTTGCCTTTGGCTGTTTGTTTATTTATGTTTGCTGGGGAGTCATCGTCAGTTGACAGTTTTCAGTACATATGAGTAGCGCTCTCCCGCTCTGGCTCTGGCTCCCGCTCTCTCTCCCCGTCTCTCTCTCCTGACGTATTGCCCTCTCTTTCGGATCAACGCCGGGTTGACTCAGCGGTTTTCCTACTCGTGTCGTGGAGCGGATACGCGGTTTTTCTAAGTTAACTAACTGCGTATCATGGGATACATCGGGATAAGCACCATATTATAAAGTGGTATAATCAATATACATAGGTTGAAAATAGATATTAATCGCTTCGTTTCCAAGAATTTTTTAAATGGATATGATCATTATATGTTTTATTAACCTATTTCTGTTCAAATGGTGATACAAAGTTTAAGTGTGTTAGCAATTACATTTTCAAAGTTTTTTTTAATAATTTGTAAGTTATTATATTTAAAAATATAATCAATTATGTACATATAAAATACCTGAACAAAATTTATATAAATAATTTCAGAATTTTCAATTTGTATTTATCAACAGCTCAAAGTCTTTAGATAGATACAACTTTTTAAAAAATTGTATTTTTATATGAAGTGCGCCATTTGAAAACACACATAAAAATATAACGTAAAAAACAAGATTTAAACCACAATGGTTATAGCTTTGATAATTTTCTGCAATTTGAACGTTTTAAAAACTTTATAGTTTTGAACGATCTCTGTTCTGAAGTGTTGATAGTCGGTCATAAAAACAAGTGCGCCTAGTATGCCATCTGTTAAACCGTATGTTGCAACCCAGAAATAATGTGGAGAATAGTAAGCTATAATACAAAAAATTGGGAAACATGTGGGAGTTCTTATTTGGTGCAGTTCAGCGACGACATCAAGTAATGAACACATTTTTTGTTCTTAGATTATGTTCAACACATTTTTTTTACGTCTGAAAATCAAACCTAAAATTTTAGTTGCATTTTTTAAAGAGCTCTTATGAATTACTCACAATTGAGCTTACGCACTTTTTGATCACGGGAGGGCTTGGTCCTTACATTTTTTTTCTGGGTGTAGTATTTCTCTTTAGCTCATTTGGCTTTGAATAGTTGTCAAGTGAACAATACATTGTCAATTCATAAATACCGCATATAAGTTTAACGATTTACAGCAGCTTTAGCTAAAATGACATTACATAAATCATTGCACATTTTGCTGAAACCTCTTTCACACGTCTTCCCAAACGAGTTGGCACCACCCGCTTTCCCCCAGCCCCGCCCCCTTTCACGCCTCATGTGCAAACCCATCCCGAGATTTACCAGCAAAAGCAACAGCAACCGCCTCTTCTAACACATTTAATGCCAAGTCAAAGTTGTGTGCTCACTTGACAAGATCGCGACGACCTAAAAGGTTTCGAGACGCGGGCAATTAACATCAGAGCTACAAAATTACTGGCCGTATATCTGTGTATCTTGCAGATGTATCTGTATCTTTGTATCTGGCTAAACGAGCGATCACGTCAGGCGGGGAGCTCGAAAATCAATTGAAGAGCTGTTCGGGGCCAGAAAACTCAGTGAACATAGAAAAGCGCTTTGTTTTCGCAGCCAGGCCCGCAGAACGCTTAATAATTGAATCGAAAAGTGTGCTAATGCGACCGGCAGTTGAGTTTCTGAGTATCTCGCGGATATCGGGTCACACACATCTGTGGGCTGAAACTGCAAACATGAAAATGCATTCTCAGATCTGAAGATACCGCCACAGAAACATTAATTTACTCGCTGAAGAATCTTACGAATCCTAAAGTGTCAGAAAAGATTAATTACGTTTTTTTTATATCGGTCTTAAGTCTTATTTTAGTTTTAATTATGGGGCTGACACAAAAAAAAATATTCGCCCTAAAATATAATTTATTATTATTAATATATGTATTGAGTTATGAATTAATTATAACTAGAAAATTTTGACCTTTGTAGTACTTTATTGAATTGTCTCAATATCTGTATTTTCTCGACATCCCATTCTAGTGGTAAAATGAAAATTGATTCTTTGTTGTCGACGTCTGACAATTCGCAAATTATTGAGCCCATTAATTCGAAAGCCAAGAGGCATAGCAATAAAAGTGTGTTCATAAATAAAATGGTGCCTGAGAGTATCTACTTGCATCTCATTAGTTTGGGATGATTTTGCATGTGGCTAGTTGGCCAAAAAGTCTAAAAGGGAGGGGGACAATCGATGGCCAGAAGATGCCGGCAGCACCAGCAACAAAATAAGGCATCCTGAACAACTCGGCAACTAAGCCAAGCCAAAAGGGCAGGCTAAAAAGGCGGACAGCTACACAGACGACGACAAACGGCAGCTAAAAGTATTTAGAATTTCTGGCATTTTGTCAAGTGTCGCCAAAACATTTCGCACAACACGCACGGTTCTAGAGAGAGTGAGGGATATACGGAGTGAAAGAGATAGGGAGAAAGAGAGTGAGAGAGAGGGAATACTTGTGTGTACTAGGCGAATCTTGCACTTGTTGCATTTCCCAAAATTTGTGTGGCATTTGAAAATGTTTGGCATTTGTTTTTGGCTAATACACTATGGAAAGCAGGTAATATGTCTTGCACTACTGGCTTATATTTGGCTTTGACAAATTAAATAGCTTTTGGATATATTCTAGAAAATTACTTTTAATTTATTTATTTGAGGTTAATGTTAAATATGTATCTTGTTTTAGGGCTTTAAAGATATTTTATTAAATTAAGTTTAAACGATATATTCCATTTTTGTAAGTGCTTAAACCGTCTTTAACTTACAAAGAGTATTTATCTTTAACTTATTAGATCAGAAGCCTTCTATGTTCTCATTCACAACTAACTTCCTGTCAATCTAAGGCAAAATAGATTTTGAGTGCATTTTGAACATTTTTGGTGTACCGAACACTGCCCGCCAAATTAAATGTTGGCCAATTTTTTGTTGCATTCGCACACTTGACCGTTAATCTTAATTTTAGTGACGCTTTTTGTTAACATTTCGTTTATTAAACGGCGAAACCGAGAGCTAAGTCAAAACCAAGAGAAACTGAGAGAGATTCTCGCTCAGATGAGTGCCAATTTTTCGTTAATTTAGCATAAAATTTCCGTGTTACGTATTTTTAATTTTGTGATTTATTTTTGTCACGCGTACACACTTGACGCAATCGAGGAGAAACAAAAGCAGCGGCAAGAATACGCCCAAATGGCTTTCGGATCAGTTGGATATATGGTGGATGGGGCAGAAAAGTGCTCTCTGCGAGGTAGTTGGCCCTTGAGCCACTTGTACGCTATCGAAAGCGAAGGAAGGCAATTATGCAAGGGGGAAAATAGGAAAACTCAAAGGGAAACAACAATCGATGGACATCGAGGTGAATGCGAGCGGTGCCCTAAACATTTCCGTTGCACTCGAGCAATGCCGAAAACAACAAGAAATTCCGAAGTCACAAGTGTAATAGGCAAATAAATGTACTCCGGCGATAGTTTCGGTTTAACTTCTTTATTTTATAATTTCACAACCGCTTTCCTTGAACGCATAACACCGAGTGCCGCAACGATTCTCCCTCTTCCTTATTCTCGCTCATCTGAGTGAGCGAGACAGGTATACTTATCTGCGATCTCTTATGCTGCAGTACTCGGTAGAAAGGGATGACAATATAACGTTTACAGTTAACTTAAACTAGGTTTCCCGCTTATTCTATAGTACAGTGGGTGTCGTATGAATATATTACATCATATGTCGTACAGTGGGCCATGTCAGTATATTTCCTACTACAACTCGGCCATCCTGACTGTATGATCCCCTGATCACTGTGAACATTAATTAAAGTTTATTTATTCATTTACAAAATGTGTTGCAATTCTTATAAATTTTTCTTATAAGTAATGATTATTATATATAACATATTTTACAATGGTTTTTTTTTTCTATTTCTTTTTGGAACCTACCCAGTGTTTAATATTATTAATGCTCCATACACCTTGGTAAGGGTTGCGTGATACCTGGAATCCTTCAACATCTTTTAACAAAAATCTGTCATTTCTTAGTACTTTTGCAATTACATACGGGCCCTTATTCTTTGGAATTAACTTTCTAGAGACGCCAGTTGTGCTATCGAAATTCTTGACCATTACATAATCTCCTTTTTTATACTGTGACGGTTTTCTAGCTTTCTTATCATATTGCAGTTTATTGTATGCTTGTGCTTTTCCCTGACATTTTTCTGCTTTGATTCTAACGTTTTCCAGGTCTCTGTCTTCTGGTGCATTCTCTAATTCTTCAAGCTTTTCTTTTAATTCGTCTACTACTTTTCCTCTTTGCTCTAAACCGAATAACATTTTGCTTGGACTTTGTTTAATACTGCGATGTTGGGTGTTATTTAGCACATGTTCTACTTTATCTATTACTAAGTCCCAGTATATACCTTTCTCTGGCTCAACCAGTTTGGCTATCATTGGTCCTAGACTTCTGTTTATTCTTTCTACCTGGCCATTTGCTTGAGGTGATCCTGTAGCTATTTTCATGTGCTTAATATCAAATTCTAACATAAAGTCGTCAAACTCTTTGGAAGTGAAACAGCTTCCTCTATCCGAAATAATACATTTGGGCTTGCTGTATGCTCTAAAATAATCCTTAAGGGCTATGATAACTTCTCGGGTATTTGTTGTCTTTGTGGTATATAAACGTACAAACTTAGTAAAACCGTCAACGACGACAAATATATGTTTCTTTGATCTTCCCGAATCGACTGGACCATAATGGTCAATGTGGATAAGTTCAAAGGGCTTACTACCTTTTGGAATTGAATGTAAAAATCCTTCTTTACCTGTATTGGGGGAAAATGCTACACATTTTAGGCAATTGTTTATATGGCTTACACACTTCTCCTTGGCGTTTGGAAACCAATAACTCTTTGCAATAATATCTAACATTTTGTCTCTCCCTATATGACCGATTTCATTGTGGTATTTGAAGAGTATATGCTCTTCCATATCAATAGGTACGTAAAATAACAATCTGTCATCGTTGCTCTTTCTATAGACTATTCCGTTTCTCATTTCGAATAATTTGTGCTCATGTTCCTCTAACTGTTTCTTTATCTTCTGAACTTTTGGGTCCTTGGCTTGGCAAATAACCAGATTGTCTTCAAATGAATTTGTTTCCACTATTAAAATGTTTGTACATCTGCTAAGGGCGTCAACGTGTTGCATTCTGTTTCCTTCCCTATGTATTAGATCGTAGTCATAATTTTGTAGCTCTAATGCCCATCTAGCTATACGCGGATTCAGTTCGACTTTATTAAGTGTTAACGTTAGCGAGTTACAGTCAGTAATAATCTTGAAATGTCTACCAAATAAATATATCCTAAATCTACGCAATGCGTGAATAATGGCCATGGTTTCAAGCTCAAAACTATGGTATTTCGATTCAGCAATGCTTGTGCGTTTGGAAAAATAAAAGATGGGGTGCAATTTTCCATCTTCTTTCTTTTGGAGTAGTACGGCTCCGAAACCAAGAGAGCTGGCATCGCAATGTAGCTCTACCTCGTCTTTGTGGTTGTATAAGGCTAACACTGGTGCTTCAACTAACTTATTTTTAAGCATCATAAAGCAGCTCATTTCCTTTTCTCCAAAATGGAATTTCTCGTCTTTTCTCAAGAGATCATATAAAGGTTTGGCTAGAGTCGAAAAATCTTTAATGAATCTACGGAAATAAGAACATAAGCCCAAAAAACTTTGAACATGTTGCGTTTTGTCTGGTATCGGAAAATTTTGGATTGCCTCTATTCCTTTATCATCAGCTTTGATGCCCTGGCCGTTTATAATGAAACCCAAATATTTAATACTCTGTTGTAGGAACTCACATTTATCCATACGTAGTTCCAACTTATTCTTAGCAAGTCTGAGAAACACCTCCTTTAAAATCTGAAAATGTTCATTAACATCTTTGCTGGCGATCATAATGTCGTCCATGTACACGATTACTTGATTCTTTCTAATAAGGTCATCGAAGATTTTATTTATAAACCTTTGAAAAACTGCTGAAGCCGTTTTCAGACCCATTGGCATTCTAAGAAATTCAAATTGGCCTAACGGTGTTACAAAAGAAGTATACTTAATTGATTCTTTATTGACAAAAACGTGAAAGTAACCGTTTTTTAGATCAAGTTTTGAAAATACTTTTTTATTAGCTAACTTGTCTAACAGGTCATCGATAAGCGGTATAGGGTAATTGTCTTTGATTAAAACCTTGTTAAGTTTTCTAAAATCTATGCAAAGTCGTATGTCTCCGGTTTTTTTCTTCACTAAAACTATAGGAGAAGCATATTCAGACTGGCTTGGTTGAATGATCCCGTTTTCTAAATAATCGTCCAATAGTTTTTGCAGTTTTTCTTTTTCCGCATAGGCAAGCCGCCGCGGAGCACAACTAAACGGTTTCGAGTTTTCTAAATTAAGTTTTATCTCACTTTTAATAACCGGTTCCTTTGGTTTTTCTACCCTAATGTAATTGTGTTCAATTATCTCTTTTAATTGAGGTAAAAGATCTTGATTATCAATTGTACCGCATATGTAATCAGTGTCTTCGTCATCCATATAGTTTATGCTTAGCATTTCCCGAATCGTTATAGACATATTGCTTTCATTTTTGTTATTGACTACATCGCCCTTACTAACTTCGTCGATGGCAGCCGGACAGGTTGCCTTACTAATTATAGGGTTGTCTGTATCCCCGATCGAAACATTTATTGTTTCAAAGTCTTTAAAACTAACTTTTTCAGTACCTGTATCACCAATTTCTTGTATAACTGTATCATGCACTGCTTTGCTTAAAAAATCATTAATCGAATTACTAAATGTATTACTAATTGTTTCTCTAATTCTATCACTAACTGAATCCTTTACTGTTTCTCTAGCCTTATCACTAATTGGTTTGCTAACTTTATCACTAACTGTTTCGCTAACTGTATCACTAACTGTATCTCTAACTGTATCACTAACTGTATCACTAACTGTTTCTCTAACTGTATCACTAACTGTTTCTCTAACTGTATCACTAACTGTATCATTAACTGTTTCTCTAACTGTATCACTAACTGTTTCTCTAACTGTATCACTAATTGTATCCTTCAGAATTTCGATAGCACTTTCCGGTTTCTTGCTAACATCTAAATTATGTGTTAGTTTAAATTCCCAAGCATTGCATATATTTCCATTGCAATCGGCATTCGCAGGCTCAATCGTGATCATTTTTAAGGTGCTTAAATCTAATTCTAAATTGCAAGCATCCATAAAATTCCGCCCAAGAACAACCTCATGACTCATAGACTCATTGGGCACAATATACAGGTAAAAATGACATTTTAATCGTTCTTTAATTATGTAACAAAGTATTCTTCCATAGATTTTCAGTTGGCTTTTATTCAGCCCAAAGTAGTCTTCAGAAACGAACTCCATCTTAATTTTAGAGGATATAACACCTGTTTTGGCGAATGATATTGGGCTGCCAGTGTCTATGAGGCATGCTGCAATTAATGGGGTTTTAGGACTGTTGTAAAAAAATATTTGTATGTATCTTACGTATTTGTTTGTATTTGCGCTCTTGCGCTCAGGGCACTGACCCACAAAGTGTCCAAATTTGCCACATGCGTAGCACGATCCGGGCTCTCGTTTCGGTTTCTGGCAGTCCTTGGCGTAGTGGCCTTTTGAGTTGCAATTGGCGCAACGGAAGTCCTTTGTGTCTGCAACCTTTCCGGAAGAGCGCTGCGAAGAATTGACTTCCTGCTTTCGTTCAGGTAAACGGATTCCTGAGAAAGCTTCCAAAATCTGCCCAGGTTCGGCGAAACATTGTATGCGAGCTTGGTCGCGTAGCCCTGGTGCCGGAATTCCTTCGATGATGTTTTCGATGAGCTCCTCCTTGTCGATGTTTATATCGTTGGCCAGCATAATTTTCTCCTCGAAATAAGAAGCGAACCTTTCTCCTGAACGCCACTGTCGACTTTGGAACGCGTTCCTTAGCTCCCCCTTTGACATCTTAGATGCAAATGCTAGGATCAGCTGCTCACAAAGGCGGTCGGTTGGCTCCAAAATGCGTGTTGCGTTTGCGTGCAGCCAAATTTGGGCCTTTCCTTTTAGTTTGGCAATGAGGAGCATACGCACCACGAACGAGTCCAAATTGTACACCTGCGCAATGTTTTGCAGTTGTGTGACCCAGTTACGGGCACACGAGTTGCCGTCGTAGTCCATTGTTACGTCCTTTGCCAGTGCGAGTGCTGTTGCTGGAGATTCTAACAATTTGTTTACATTTGTAAGCTGGCATTGATCAGCACTGTCTGTGGCGTGCTTTCCAACACTAAAATTATCGATATCGAAGCTATCCCTGGCGCTGTTAACCCTGGCGCTGTTAGCGTTAACAGCGTCGATGCAAGCGAAACTGTTAAGGTTTCCAGAAGTTTCGATGTTGCTTTCGATGACGTCATGGACTTGCTGAGCATGATTTGGCTTGTCCCTGGTGACGTCAGCGATCTCCGCTTGAAGCTGTTGCAATATGGCCTTTTTTGCGTCGATTTCGTCGAGAATTTTCTGCAGCTTCACCCTTTCGATATCTACCAGAGAAACGTTCTCCGTGCGTATACCGTCCACTGCCTGTGACGTCATCGTACCAGAGTCGAACAAAGCTTCCTGTGCGCCTTCCAAATGTTGTTGCAGCGGCAATGATGCGGCTCCCTCTACTTCGGTTTCTGGCGGCTGCTGGCTGTTAAATGGAGCTCCAATTGGTGGATCACCCCGTGCCTCTGATGATAGGGCCTGCAGACGCGCCATCAACTCTGCTTTCGAGCCCGAGGTTTGCAGCCCGAGCACATTTAACCAGTTTTTTAACTGAACTACCGTGAATTGGTTTAGATCGATGTCAGGCATTTTGAGTAAGAACCACTTCTGATATTGTAATAGGCAAATAAATGTACTCCGGCGATAGTTTCGGTTTAACTTCTTTATTTTATAATTTCACAACCGCTTTCCTTGAACGCATAACACCGAGTGCCGCAACGATTCTCCCTCTTCCTTATTCTCGCTCATCTGAGTGAGCGAGACAGGTATACTTATCTGCGATCTCTTATGCTGCAGTACTCGGTAGAAAGGGATGACAATATAACGTTTACAGTTAACTTAAACTAGGTTTCCCGCTTATTCTATAGTACAGTGGGTGTCGTATGAATATATTACATCATATGTCGTACAGTGGGCCATGTCAGTATATTTCCTACTACACAAGCACGCACTGCTGCCCTCACACACACACACTCGTTCTAAAACGGAAGCGGAAATGCAGCGCATAAGCGGAGTGCCAGAAGGAGACACAAGGAGGACACAAGGGCCAATCGCCGTCCAATTTGTGCGATAGGCCAAAGACGACATAAAGATTTTCCGATTTGAATTGCGGACTGAAAGATGTAGAAGCGAACTTATATGAAATTTAAAAGAAAAATAGAACTTTCAAAGAAAAGTAATTCCTTTGAATTTAAATTTTGATCCCCTTCTTGAGAGAACATTCATATAATTGGCTTTTTAATATACATTTTCAGCTTAATATTAGTTTTTAAAGGAAGTTTAAAAGAGTTTCAGAACCTTAAAAAAAATAAATGCCGCAAAGCTTTACGAATTTTCTGAAAGAGTGCCACGCCTTAGCTACCTTTTTCCTAAGAGTAATATTTCATCGCTCCCGGGTTTGGGCATCAACTTTTTGCTGGAATTTTTTCAACGAATGACTTCCATGCTTTTTCCCTTTTCTTTTCAGCACATATCCTAATCGATTTATTGGTCTCACACAATCCAACTAATACACGATTGTAGCCAGTTAGCCTTCTTCCTCCGCCTTTTTTCCGACCCGTCCTGTCAGTTTGAGCATTATTCATTTCCATTGCCGTATTCTCTGTTCGAATTCTTTTCCATGTGTTGTTTTGTGTAATCAAATACAGACACTACATCCCCTTATCCTTGCTTGTGATTAAGCCCAAAAGGCTGATATACACTGATAAAAAAAGCGGGAACTAGCAATCAACTGAACGTAGAGAGGGACAAGGGACGGAGGAGGGACAAATATACCCCGAAGGGACGTCTAAAGAGGGACTTACCATTTCTGTTCTCACTATCCGCCGGCTTCATCTGAATGGGATGGTGCATCTGTCAAAGAAAGAGAAAAAATGGGAAATCGTTAAAAAAATGGGTAATATTTTTGGGATATGTGAATGGAATGCACGTCACTTTCTCTACCGAGTGCTTTTCAACTTTAAAGGTTTGATTCAAGGCGAAACCATTTCCTATATGTCTGTAAAAGCAATATTTCTCAGAAATTTTAAATAAACCAAAAATAAGAGACTTAAATGGTTTCCTGTTACTTATATCCCTATTCTCAGCTATCATTGAAATTGTTGTTTGCATTCAGCTTGAAACCATTTTGTAGAGAAGTTTCAACTTTCGCTGTATTCACTCTACCATCAATGGACTAAACCAAAAACTGACCCGAACTCTTGTTAGATCAACAATGATTTCATTAGTTTATTGAAGTGTTGTTCGATCTCATTTGATTTGATTTTGGCCCAATGCAAATGAAAAGCGCTAATGAAATAGCTCGGAAAAGGAAGCCGGATAAAAGGAGTGGGCGAAACAAAAAGGAACCAGAGAGCCCATTTCATTAACGTGGCCATTAGCACTTGAGAAATGCAATTTAATGCGAGATGCTTTTAACAAATTTCCCATTTATTTTACATTCGTCGTGCGAACTGATAAGGTCCCGGGTCCTTGATACCGGGTCCTGTCAGGCAGTGGCCATTACTTTGATTTCAATTAACTTTTCATTCAAACGGTTCGAGCAGCGGAAATGATAATAATAATACTTACAACGATATTAGAAAACGGAGCTTCAATTGCAGGAAACTTTTCCCATTGGCAGTACGAAAGGGGGAGCGGTGGGGCGTGTGGGGCCAAGTCCGGACAAAGTGACTGAATGACTGAATGATGTTCAGCAAATTGAAATGAAATGCTTACGGGTTGAGGCCTCCCCACATCTCGTTTCCAACCAAATAAAACCGAACCGAACGGATGGGGGAAGCCAGAAGGTTTCTGCACAAATTACGAGAAAATGTCACCGCCTCTGGTACTTGGTACTTGGTCCTTGGTCCTCGTCCAGCCACCGACTGCCCCCTCAGAAACCCTTTCCACTCTTATTGTTGCGCCATTCTGCTGCTCTATTATTCAAAATTGACAGTTGAATGAGTAAAATGGCCGTCTGCCTCAATCTGAATTGCTCTTTTCTGGCATTTCATTTAACTGTCCGTCTCGCAGAATCGAGCTAGTGTGGATGTATGTGTCTGTTTGTGTTGGCCAGTTCCTGCCTGGAAAACCCTTTTCAATTTAATAGCGTAGAGGCTATAATGCGATTTGCAGCAAGTTACTTTTTAGTCCTACTCTGATTGTCAATTAGCTGTCAAAACATTGTGGCTAGTTTTTTGGCTTTTGTAAAAAAACGAGAACAGATTACACAAATAAAGGGTTGGAACACTGCAAAACAGCTTGGGTTTATAATAATAAATTGTTTTTATTGTGAAGGATTACAATAGTCCCGACAAAAAAACATTTAAAATTAATGGTATCATTGAGTTTCCAATAAGATAGCTTTTTAAATTAAATTAAAACGGCTAATCAAACCTGCACATATTTAAAATTTATCCTTTATAAGTAAGTGTACCAAAATTGGGAAATAAAAAATAATTAGCATACTTTCAGGCTCTCAATAAAACACCGTAAAATACTGTCTCCGCTTTTTCTTGGCCCGACATCCAACTGTATCTTTTCACACGTGTCAGTAAAAAATGGAAGAGCGAGAAAAAGGACAACCCCTGGCCAGGACACTTAACACTTTCACATATATATAGAAGAAAGAGGAGAAAGGGCAGAGAAAAGTGGGCAGTTCAAAGCAAAATATTTATTGTGGCCGATGACAAGCTGAGCTTTCCCCTGTGCTTGTGTGTGTGGAAATGTGGACATTTTAACGTCTGTTTACCTATCGATTATTTCAGGTAAATTAAGTAGCTTCGGAGCTGACGAGGACCTCCACGTCCACGTCCATGTCCACATCGATGTCCTTTCCGTTGAGGGCAGCCTGCCAAATGCATTAAAGGATCAGACACACTCACACCCACTCGGGCACATACCCACACATGCACGCATAGCTGGACAGCCAGGCACTTACTTATACAAACAAAGATCCACCTTACACACACACACATGTGGTCATTATTTTGACAATTACACACGTGGCGCCATTTGGCCAGGTCCTTCTCGCCCCCTCCTAAATTCAGGGCCTGAGTGTGTGAGTTGGGGTCTTTGTTTTAGTGCTAGCCGAACGTTCCTATATGGATTTTCCATTAACGATTTGAATATGTAAATGATGGAGCGAGTGCCAACTGTGGTTTCGAATTATATGAACATTTTTCAAAATAATCGTCGCTTAAATTGTTATATCTTAGATTTTATTTCAAAATCACTTTTAAATATCATTTTAGGTGTCTAAAAGTATGCAGTGACAAAGGGGTAGTAGTCTATCTGAATGAATTCATTGTGTTATGAGCATAAAATATGTTGTTGCAAACTTTTAGACACCTAAAATTACATTTAAATTAAATTACAAAACCTTATGATTTAATTTGGTTTAAAAAAAATTTTAAAATTAGTTATTAAAAAGCTCACTTCTATCACTGTTTTTGTCTGATTTAAAATATATCTTATATCTTATATCATCAAGACTACAACTTTTATCATTTTTACTGCATATTTGCGAAGCTTAATTATGTGAAAAGCAGCCTTTCATAGATTTTTTATTTAAATAAAAGTTTTTCTTGGAAATCGCTGATACTTTGCTAATACCGAGAAGGAATACTTTATACTGATTGTTGAACCACTGTGCAGGTTCACATCCACTCCGTGACTTCCCCCCACCCCATATATGCCCCTGGTGATCCAATCCGCCCTGCAATCTTAGTGTGTTTGCCTGTGCGTGGAACGCTTCATTTAATACGTTAACAATGAGATTGTCCTCAATAATTGAATCCACTAATTGACTGATGATTACATTTTGTGTTGGCCATACACCAATAGTCCTCCAATGTTTCTGAATCCCCCCAATTCCGATTCCTCCGCTCCTCCAAAAACCATGCGCTGAAAGTATGTCATCGATCGATCGGGTAGCAAGCGGTTGACTTTCTCAAGCTGTATTATTCAAAAGGGCGCACAAACAGTGACTGTACTGGGTATACGTATGTGTATGTGAGCTACGAAGAAGAGGCACACACACGCGCACACATACATACGCAAATACGAAAAGAAATGCACACATACATGGACACAGAGAACAGGAAAACGGGCAGAACTCAAAGCTACATAGATGGTATAGGGGGTGTATTTATTGGTTTGTGTGTGAGTGGGTGTTGTAGGGTGTAGGGTGTACTGTGTCGGGAGGTACTTACCCCATCCAAGGTCTTGATATTGTGCAACGCATCCTGGGCGCGCAGGGCGGCCTTTCTTGTATAGTAGGTGACAAAACAGCACCCTGCAAACGAAAATGAAACAATACAAATCGAATACAAATCAAACGAGTCGATAGACAGTAGCACAGAACATATGGTACAGAACGAACATTATATATATACTGGAATATATATATAAATTTATCGGATGCATTAGATATTATTTACTGGGGACCATTACAAAGTTAAGCTCTTATTTCGATAACTATAGTTTTAGCTATTTTATCATGCATCAGGGACTGGTTGATCGGGACTTAAAGCTAGATAGATACAGACCTATATCGACATGCAGAATTTTGGACACGAGACGAGCGCTTCATGCAAGCCATGCGGAGCGAATGGGACATGGACAAAAATGGTCATGGACATGGTCAAGGGAAAATAAAAATACTATTCTATTTAAAAAAAGTTTTTTTTAGGAGTATTATCCATTATAACTACTACTAATTTTCTTTGCAGGTGGTCGGGTTCAATCCGTGTTGCTTTTACCAAAAGCCTAAATATTTCTACATACTTTCCCTCTTCCTTCGAATATTTTTACTTCTTCTTTTAAACGTATATTTATTTCCGATATATAAATAACTGTAGTCACCTATAATTCTATTGTTCATTAAACGTTAAACCTTCCCTAAATATTTGTTCGGCTACAAAAGTCTTCTTTATACTTTTATCGGATTACTTACGGAACTTCCTGAAAGTTAGTACACAACCCGGCTCTTCTGACCCATCTAAACTATCCACTGCTCCATTACGAAGATTAAATTATAATCCTCCTCCGCCTGGCAGCCACATAAGCCACACGGCTCCCTCGGTGGATATCATCGAGTTAGCCGTGCTCGAACACCTTGCTCTGAGGATTAATCCACCCATATGCACACTTTTGGCCAGGATCAACCCCTCTAGACCATAAATATGCATAATGGAATTTACCTTTCGCTTTCGAGGAAAGTTTGCAAGCAAATGCGCATATTATTCTAATACAGCCAAAAATTAACCAGAGCAACATGCTCATGTCCTGCATCCTGCCAGTTTGTGAGTGTGCGGAAGTTTTTCCCGTTTATACACGCACAATTATGGCCAATTACCCCGGCTGAAACTTTGGCCAACACCGCATTCCTGCCCTCAACACCTGTGCTGGGGGCAGGTTATAATGTTGATGGGTTCGCCATCAGCATAATCATATTACTTGATGTTTATCGGCATAGCCCGGGGACCCAAAATTGATGGACATTGTAAAATTTCATTGATCCCTCCCCAAATAATGCGCCCATTTGTATGCCCCGGAGCTAGGGCTTCCATCTTGAGGGACTCACCTCTGCTAATCGATGTGACCTTGTCCCGAAGCACATTCAGTGTGTGCACGGGTCCGAACTGCTCGAACATTTGCCGGAGCCTGGTCTCGTCCCAGGTCTTTGGTATTTGGCCCACGAACATCTTGATGTTGTCCGCATCCGGCTGATCCTTGATCAAGTCCGGACTGTTTGATTCCATAAGTTCCATTTTGACGCAGCCAACACCCATCGGACTTTGGTTGCTGCAAAGAAGAAAAAATATTCGAGGTTATTGTACTTTTTAAATCTTGAAAAATTTAGTGCGTCTGTTTAGGAACAATCAAATAAGTTTACGAGTTTATGCAAAATGAAGAACTAAGTTGTTACAAATTTAGAACACCTATTCAAACTAAACCCTAGACATTTGAAATACTGATCGAATTCCATCTATCATTCTTTGTTTTAAATTCAAACCCATTCTTATTTTTACGTATTTACAATGTAAAAGTGAAATAACATAACTTACATAATAATATACCAGGGACTGTACATAATGATTATTGGTATCTATTTTCATCATGATTTTCAAGGTACTCATAGCTTAACGATTAAGCTTTAACTTATGCCACAAGCCTATAAGTATGTAAATATTGTGTGTGTTCAGCTCACATCTTCAAGCTTGGGTAAAAACCAAGTAAAGTTTAAGGTAAAAAATAAACCTCGATTTATCAAATAAACAAAACAATCGCTTTGGCTCCCTAAAAAATGATTTAATATTTTTAAAGGACATTTCTTGAGATTAGAAATATTGTTCATGTTTTATTCGCAGGTGGCTCATTAGCTGTCTCCACGGGCTTGGCGGGTTCCTTAGAAGTCTCCTCTGCTTTTGAAGGCTCTTCGGCGGTCTCCACAGCTTTTGGAGGTTCTTCAGGTGGAGGAGGTGGTGGTGCTGCTTCTGCAACAGGTTCCTCGGGAGGTGGAGGAGGTGGTGGTGGTGGGGCTGCTTCTGCGACGGGTTCCTCGGGTGGCGGAGGAGGTGGTGGTGGTGGTGCTTCTTCAGCCACGGGTTCCGGGGCCTCTTCAGGTGGAGGTACCGGAGGTACTGGAGCTGCGGCAGTGGCATCTTCCTCTGGTTCTTTATCAGTTTCCGGATTGGGAGGAGGGATGACATTGAAAGTGGGCGTCATATAGCACAGATCATTTTTGGCGCTTTCCCTGCCCGGAAAACTGGGCTGGGTGCCTCGGCGACCCAAGGAATAAGCGGCGCAGGAGTTGGCCGCACTGATGTGATGCTCTGTGGTCAGCTTGGGAAACCGAGCAATGTGATAGGCCAAGCTGCCCAGAAAGGCATCTCCCGCCCCCGAGGAATCGGCCAGGTGTGGCACATCGGAGGCGGGCACATGAGTGCACGTATCCCTGTTCTTCCTGGACATGAAGACCGCTCCCTGGTCGCCCATGGTGATGATCACGTTCTTGGCTCCCTGCTCTATGAGATTGTCGGCTGCTTCTCGGGCCTGTTCGAGAGTTTTGACCTCCTCCACCTCGGTTAGACGAGCTGCCGCCTCCTGGTTGACCACTAAAATACTGGGCAAAACGATCATGGCGCCGGGAATGTCCTTTTTCATGGGCGACATGTGCAGTATGGAAACCCCCTTGAACTGCCGTAGCGCGCACATGGTGGCATTCATGTCCGCTTCCAGTTGGCAGAGGAGCACCTTGGCCGCCTGGAAGGTCTTCTTGGCGCGGTTCACATCCTTCCCGGTGAGAAGGGCATTGGCCCCCGCCACGTTGATCTTGTACTGCTCCCCCTCGTCGGACACCGCGATCTCGCTCATGCCCGTGGTATTGTTCTTCACCTGCTCGACGTGCTGCACATCCACCTCGTGCTGCTGCAAGTGGCTCAGGTAGTCGTCGCCGGACTCGTCCTTGCCCAGTTTGGCCACCAGGGCGGTGGAGCCGCCCAGTTTGGCAGCCGCCACACACTGATTGGCCCCCTTGCCGCCGAAACAGGTCTCCATATAGGTTCCGGCGACCAGCTCTCCGGGTTTCGGCAATTCCGCGACATATCTGAGGGGTTTATGCGGCTAACCACTGATTTTACTGTCTTGGGGGAGACTTACGTTATGTATTCGATGTTTGCCGACCCAAAGACCACCACATCCAGCGACTTTCCCATTTAAAGGCCGGCGTAGGCCCACAATTTTGAACAATATTTTATTGAGAATTTGGCTTTAGGAAATAGCTACATTTCTGAAGTGTAACAACATGTAATCTTATAAATATTTGTTACAATACTTGACATTGTTATTTTTCTGTCCTGTGTGGAATAAATAACTCTAATCCGTAAACAAAAACTTTTCAAATCAATTAATTTAGCATTGAGCCTAAAGGAAGATGCTAACTGCTTCTATTTCTCAATTAAAAAATGTATTTCCATCACTCGCAAATAAAGCGATTGCAAATCTCAAATGGAAGTTCCCAACTTTTTCATTGAACTTTCATGGACAACATATTGTTTTGCCGTCCCTCCGGTTGCTAACTCCATTTGCTAATGACCATAAAAAGGGGAGGGGGATAACAACAAGCAGGACCATTTGTAATCGCCATCCCTGTCTGATGCGATACCAAGTTGGCTAACAGCATAAAATACAAATACTAATTGTTATTAGCAAACTAATCTAATCTAAAAAGTTGTAAACGCAGTTACTTTTGTTTTGTGGCTGACCAGTCTCCGACTCTGGATTTGAGGAAGGGGGTTTGGGTTTTCCAGGGGATCATTTCGGGAGGTCGGTCTTTGAGTGACTGGCAACGCATTGAACGCTCCACTTTGAGGTCACTTTCAGCTGGTTTTTGTGTGCTGCCGAAAAAGTTTTCCCTTTTCCCAGCCGATGTTGTTGCTCTCCTAATGGGGGTTTATTGGGTGCTCTTGATGGTGTACGAAATTGACTTTTGGTTGGCTGTCAATTTGCTCGGGGGTCTCGGTTACGGAGCCGATTCGCCGTAAGCAGAAGTTGTCAAGCAGTTGGGCCAATAAATTTCAGCACTTAATTGGCTAAGCCAGTTAGTTGGGTAGCGGACAGACAGTGGGGTACTTAGATGGATATTCCGGGTGTGGTTGAGATTGCTCCCTTATTTTACAAAGTCAAACTGCACAAAATATGTATTTGATGTTCTAGTAAAGTGTTTGTTCTATTATTTGATTTCATTTATTTCAATATTCTGAAACTGGTATAAGTATTGTGAAAACGCATTTCAAACTTAAATAATGGAAAAACTGTCATAAATAGGATTATAACAATTAAATTTAAAACTAAGCATAAATGTTATATGTAATAAATAAAATCCCAATGGGCAAAAACAACAAGATTTTTGGTTGTAAAATGCCTAAAGGGCTCTTAAAAAAAAATACAGAGATATATGACAGATAAAGAAAAAACGTTTATGAGGTCAATGAGGTAAATAAGTAACTATGGTTCTTTAAAAAATCCTTAATACTTTTTTTTTGTGTGCTGGTAACAATCTCCAAAGGGTTTTTAAAAAACAAATACAGTGGTCAAATTAAATAAATACCTATGGTTCCTTAAAAAATCTTTAAGACTGTTTGTTTGTTTATTTGTATAAAGCCTAAGAGAGTTTTTTTAAACGAATACAAAGATAAGTATTACGTGGGTATTATAAATTATTACCTATGGTTCTTTAAAGAATCTTTAAATTCTTTTGAGTCATATTTGTAGGGTCTTTTATGAATAACAAAGCTTAAACAAAGTTTCAATGAGTTCATTTTCGACCATGCTCATTTAAAATCCAAATATTTAATGGAAAACAATTTCAGCATTGCATACTTTCAGGCTGACAATTGAAGTCGCCATGTATCTTGGCAGAGACAAACTTCTCCCCTGTTTCGGTACATTATTAACTCAAGCTATCGCACGGAGTCATCTGAAACGATGCCATTTAGGAAATTACTTCCAATTTACTTTTAAATTTCTTCATTTTCCAATTTCCTGCGTAAGTAATTCCAGCGCTTGCAGCCGCCATCCATCTACCCTTCCTCCCTCAGCCAGTTATGAACTGCCTCCATCCCCCAGATGAAAACCCCACGACACTCAGTGAAAAGCCCCTGAAAAGCGGTACGGCTGCCGCGGGCCATCGAATGACAAAACGAAATTAATCTATTAGAGCCGAAACGAGGACGAGCCAAATTGTCTATGTCAAGGTGATAAATTCAGGCCTGCCTGCAGGTGAATAAGCCAAGATGGGGGCTTCGAATCCGGAACCTGGGAAGGCCTAGAAAAGCAGGGGCGCCAAGGTAATCCATCGCGATTCTTGTGCCTGCAGCATAAATCTCCAAACGGGAGGCATTTACGTATCAGCCAATTTCTCGAGTGCGTTAGCATAAATTTGAAAAATAAAATCTAAACACAAAACCAAATAAAATAAAAAATGAGCAGCGACAGGTGTGTTGCCCCTGGAGTCGGGTAGGCAATTATTTCAGCCGGGCGCGAATCCATTGGGGAGTCAGGTGAGCGCTCCCCGAGTGCCAGCTCCCAGTAACTATCTTTCTGCCCATTCTCCCGGATTCTCTGCGAAGTTCTCCTCCCAGGTCTCTCGGGGCTGCTCCTCTGCATTAATAATTCAGTTTCATTTAAATGCGACCAGGCTTAATGAGAAAATCGCCTGCGGTGGGAGCTGAAGCGCGTCGGAAAGTGAAAAGGGAGAGGGGAGGTGGGCCCGGGGAAATGGGGATTTGGGCCAGGACAGCAGGTGTTTTCCAGCTCCGCCGCCAATGAGCTTGATGATGATGCTGATGACGATGTTGGTATCGCAGCTCAATGCGCGAATCAACAGCTTGAAGCCTCGTCGAGGGGCATAAAATGTCTCCGAACAGTGAGTCAGACATATATTTTAACTTTACTACCTTAAATTAGAAATGGTGTGTTTTGAAACTAATTTAAAATTTACATGTTAATAGATCAGGGACCGAAATAAGCAGTGGGGGTGCCATACACTAGGGTTTTGAATCAACTCTTATAATAAAGAAAGGATAGTCTTGTTTCTGAGTAAATTCGTTGTAAAAAACAAATGATTGCATACTTTATGACACCTTCGATTGCTCGCAATTTTTATTTTATAGCCAACTGAGATTTTGTTGTACTTAAACTTTCAATTTGGCTTATTTGCTAACACATTTTCAATTTGGCTGTTTTGTACACCTCAGGCGAATTGGGGTAAGATGTGTGCTATTAAATAAAGCTCACAAACAATTAGTAATTTTGGTCCCTGAAATAAATCTATATAATTCTACTTAATTTATTTAAGAACAAATATATTGGTCTTAAATTTGGAATCTAATACTAACGATTTTTGCTTAAAATAATTAGAGCAACATAAAATTGATTATGACTTCCGAGGTTTAACAAAACTTTGTAAAACCAAACTCTGATTACAATCTATATAAAAAGGGTTTTAAAGCTCTATAATCGCTAAAAAGAAGCCCCTTATTGATACTTATAAAGTTCCTTTAACCAGACTTTACTCTCGTCACCTTTATAACTCTATTGTCAACCACTGTGCACTGCGGCGATATGGCCATGACGTGGCACTTAATTTATGATGGCAGTTTGTTATGCCGCGCCTGTCACAACAAAAACAAACAGCTCAGAGATAGAGGAAGCAGAAAATACATATTTACAAGAAGTTGGGGATGGATAAGGCAGCAGCCCCCTGCGTTGGACACAGGCCGTATAAAAATGACCCAACATAAATTTAATAATTCCTGCTTTATTATTTAATGGCCCAGCACGACAGCAGAGAAAGCCGGATGGATGGTAGTTGAGTTCTGCGCAGAAGAGTCCAGTTTCCAACGATTTCTTAATGTGATCATTACGAAGATGCTATGATATTATAATTACAATGTCCTGTCAATAATCATTCGCCATTACCGCTGATGACTTGGGCTATGTGAAAATTGTCGCCTTGATGGCTCTTGCCAATTAATAACATTAATGCAATGGCAATTATCATTAGCTACTTGATGGCATCCACGACCTTCCACCCCCTTAATCCACCCAATATACCGCCCACCCAGCCCACTGGCCAATGCACATTGTCACTTATTTTAATTAAATAAGGCTGGGAAGTGGGCCGCCAACGGATTCAACATTCGGTGGGAATTTTTTATAATTTCCGGGCGAAGGAAGCTCTCAAATAGAAAATGTGGCGCACGTCCGAGAAATAACCATTTGAAATGTGATAGCCAAAGTTGTCTGGGGGTGGCAGGTGACGTCCTGGGAAGCTATAGGAAATTGAAATGTTCCATAACGGCAAGGTAATATGCAAAGTGATAAGCAGCGAAGATGTGGGGACGAAGCGAGTCAGGCTCTTTTCCGGGGAAAACGTTAAAAGAAAATTGAATGTTATTAAATACAGTAAATATGTTCTTATTTTTCAATACTTTAAATAAGTTTTAAAACTGTTATGATGGGTCAAGATTGATATAGTTAATAAAGGGGAGGTTAGGAAAACCTCTTCATCATGTATTATTCAACCCTTGAAACTTGGCTTTTGCTTAGATTGGTATGCTTTTATTCTAAGCGAACCTTAGGTACATTTATTTAAGATATGTTCTTGCAGGTGTGTGACACATTCAACTCTGTCAAAGTCCCTTTTCAATAAATTTAATATACGAGATTTCTGCTGTATTTGCAAATAAACCATTGCATACTTCGTAGAGCGCACTGAAAATGGAAGCAGCTATCTGCATTTCCTCGATTTTCCGTGGAAAATTACCGGCTGCAGCGGCAAATCATTTGAGTGTAATTAGCAGTCATTAGCCAGCAATGATGCAAAAAAACCGGGGGCAAGAATTCGGATTCGAACACGGGGAAAGCACTCACCGATTTGGGCCGCTGCTGGGCGGTGGGGCAACAACGGGTGGGGCGGGGGCAACAACAATCGCACCGCCCTGGTCGCCTAATGAAGTTCTGGAATTAATGCTGGAATTCAGCTGGGTTGACGGTGCTGCCGCTGCTGCTGTGGTTGCTGCGGTGCCTGGTGTTGCTGCTGCTGCTGCTGCAGATATTGCTGCGATTGCTGTTGCTGCGATTGCCGTTGCTGCCGGCAGTGCCGTTGGGCTGGAATTTATTTGGTTGTGCAAGAGTGTTTCAAACAATGTTGTCGACATTTTTGCCGCTGTTGCTGCCGGTGCCGTTGTTGTAGATAATGCTGCGATATTGCTGTTGTTGCCGGTGGGCCGCAAATAGGGATGGAAACTTTTTGCAGCCCCCGTAAAAGTTGTTGTCGCTGCGATGGCACCTGAAGTTGCTCCCGAGCTCGTTAGATTCTCTAAATAGTCGTACTTGACCGGCAGTACCTGCTGATGTTGCTGTTGCTGCTGCTGCTGGCTATTGTTGCCGGTATTTAAATTGTTATTGCTGTAAAGACTATGGCTGTTGCTGCTGCACTCGCCACTCGAATTGCTGTTGCTGCCATTAGCAACATGGGCAACAGGTGCCGTTGTAAGCATTGTTGTTGCTGCAGTTGCTGTCGAGTCGCAAGTTGCCTCTGATGTTGCTGCTGCCGCTGTTGCTGTTGCTGTTGCTGTTGCTGTTGCTGTTGCTGGAGGATTGCCGCTCAGTTTATCCGCGTGCAGACTCAAGGATTGCAACATCATTTATTACACCTTTGCTTTGTTTTTATTGCCAACTCCTGCAGCTCCTGTCGCTAATTACTTTTAGTGCCGCATTTGGCGTCGCTTGCTTTTTAATTTGCTTCGGGTTTTAGTTTTATTAAAATTGTATATTATTTTGCTGCTGGCAGGAGGGTCCTCTTTCTGTGTTTAGTTTTGTACCCCTTTGTTTATCCTTTCTTTATCACAGTTTTTTCGCTTTACAATTAGCCTCTGCGTTTTACTCTGTTTTGTAGCTTTTAAAAAGGGTTGAGCTTGAGTTGCAGCTGTAATTAAATGGAGAACAAAGTGTTTGCTGATTAAAATACATGTATTAGGGGTTTTATGTTGTACTATTGAGAGCGGTAAGTAGTTAAAAAATAAGTGAAAAAGATATAAGCCGCAAAAGAAAATAAACGAAGTACCATGGTATCATCTAGTTTAATAATAAGCATACCTAAATATATTTAATTAAAATGTACGCAAATATTTATTAATGTTTTAAGTATCCTATAGGTTTAACCGCAGTCAAAATGGCTGCCAGATCCTCCCCTTCGCCGCCGAACCACGCCCACTTTAGCTAATCCCACCGCCCATGGAGCCTAACTGCATAGCTAAGCGCATTTGAATGGAAGCATATTGACTGACAGACTGACCGCAGTACTTGGGCCACTCGACTGTCTGCATTCAAGGGTCCGCTTTGACTCGCACACGGAGTACATCACTACATACACTCGGCATATAGATACACACTTATGCAAGTGCACTGGGAATAATAAAGTTAAGATGTAAGGCAATCAATATACATAGATTGTGTTCACTAAAACTAAAGTCACTTAATTAAACAAAGTTTATTCTGATTTCAGTGTGAAGAATTTCAATAAGAAATAACGACTCTTAAAGATATATGAAGATCTTTGAAGATCAGTAAGCTTTTAATTTCTGAGCTCCAAGCTTAACACCTTTAAGGAATGAAAAATTGGATTTTACTCAGAAATTCGAAAGAAGATAGATCCATTTCATATTTAAGCACACATTTTTTCTCCGTGTAGATGTTGGCATCTGCCGCTAAACAGATAAGCATTTCGAGTGCTCACATAGTGAAGAGCGAGAGCTCAGTTGGCCGCATAATGTTGAAGGCTCCAGCTAATTAGTTAAATTGAAATCAAATTATTTGTTGTCGCACTTGACTGGCCACAGGCATGGGCGCCTTAATTAACGCGCCTGCACATACACCGATTTCAGTAGATATAGATAGATGTAGGTATATGTGGACTGAATGGTGGGTGGTTCGGGGAAGAGCATATACACATGGTGCACGCGCAAGGCGATTACTGCTAGCCTTATTGCTTTCGTCCTGAACAGCCGCATTAAAGGCTGAATTTGTAGGCACTTTAAACTTTTAAAATATTTTCTTAATACATATTATATACAATTTGTACATCTATTAGCTAGTTTCTGGAAAAAGTTGTTTGAGTTCTTTGTAATGTTAGAACGTTTTAAGTACCTAATAAATTAAATTAGTTGTAGAACATATTCTTTATTGATGTAAAGGTCACTTTAAGACTTTGCATCTTCTTGTTTCGCCTTTTAAATTGATTCGAGTACTTTGATAACTGTGCTTAAAATATTTACGTGCGTCGGTTCATGTTGCAAGATCCATTTGTCTAAATTTAAGGTTCACTTAAGGCACACACTTTGAATCCACCCTCACTTTGGCCAAAAATTCTCCCGTTTTCCAGATAATCGCCACGAAATTCGCCGGTTTTTCTATTATTTTTTAATAAATTTCGACGCTTGCATATTTTCGCGCTTTTCCTTAACGTTCTCCGCTTATTTGTTTTCGCAGCGCGCTCCAGTGCTCTGTTTTATTTTTTGGCTCCGTCCGCTCCTCTTGGCCGGGCTGTGGCAACTGTCGTCGTCATCATCCGCATCCGCATCGTTTTCGTGCCATGAGGCGCTTGTTGCATCCCCTGAATTCCCCCCCGAGCTGAGGCAAGCGTGTTGGGAAGGCAGTCATCGGTTCGCCAGCGGCGTGCTCCTGCCCCTGCTCCTGCCACTGCCCCTGCCACGCCCCCTACCGCCCACCTCCTGGCTCCTGCGGATCCTTGCCACTTGCCACGCGCTTATCCCAGCGCCATCAAACGATGTCGACGACAACAACCTCGACGCCAACGTCGTTAGAGTGAGGGTATGCGAGGTATTTCAGGGATATTTTGGCTATATTATCAAACGTTTTTAAGAGCCCAGTAGATTTTGTATATCCTCAAAAACCTTTGTAAATTAACAGTGATCATCATAAGTTCCTTTAGAGTTTTATCTTTGGTTAAATATCAT
This sequence comes from Drosophila subpulchrella, assembly GCF_014743375.2. Lineage (NCBI taxonomy): Eukaryota > Metazoa > Arthropoda > Insecta > Diptera > Drosophilidae > Drosophila > Drosophila subpulchrella. Next base: position 2,713,628 of record NC_050610.1, read on the forward strand.
TTCATGCCAATAACAACAACCAAAATAAAATAATGTGTTATAATACACATTGATAATTTAATTTGAAATACTCTAAGTCAGCAGCAATCTACATATTTCTACAGCCAGTGGCCTCAGAACCAGTTAAATTAAAATAAACTATTTTTCACAATTTTAATCATTTTTACTTATTACAAATAACAATAGAGCATCTACCTTTCGAGCTAACCCTCCACCTGATTACCCCTGGCTGCTGCATTATGAGCAGTTATGGCCGCTGTTGCTTTTCGTACTGCCACATCGGCTCCTGCAGCTTTAACGCACATAGAGCCCAGGGATATAGATATGGGCGGAGGTCGGAGGGGGACGGCAGCCAGCTGTGCCATCCTCATCGCTGCTGCTGTCACCTTGTAATTTTATTTATCTATTGATTATTGAGTATCTCTTTTCTATTTATTTGCCTTTGTTTGCCCACGCAGCGTTGACAGAGAGCTACCCCCAAAGGCAGGGCTCAACCCCCAGTGCCTCAACCTCAACCCCTGGCACCCTTTGGCATTTTTATTAAACCAGATTCCAATCCGCCCGTGTGTGGGGCTGTATGTGAATACAAGTTGGGCCCCTGGCTGTTTTTTAATTAACTTTAGTGACAATATTTTGCCCAGCTGCCTTTGAGCTGGGGAAACGCACCAGGCAGCAGCCAGCCAAAGCACCCACCAACCCACCGGAACCGAGAGATAATCAAACTTTGCCCATTGTATGCAAATGTGGGCAACGGAGTCTTGGTCGTGTTCTTGGTCCCAGGGCCACTGTGACCCCGATTCTCGGTGTTTTCCCTGTCAGCGTCTTTCCATTCTGACAGTTGACATTTCGTAAAGATGTCACATGTCCAGGGCTGCATTGTGAACTGTAGCTATAGTCGAAACATGCACTATATATCTCGTAGTGGGAGTAGCAACACATGCCTCGTTCGCAAATCCCCATATGTCCGATTCACATTCCGACCCGCTCGCTCTGTTCCCCATTCACTTGTTGAGCGAGTTTCCTTATCTTATCTCGAGTTTTTTACGTTTGCTTTATTGTGGTTTTGCTTTTTTCCCTGCTTTTTGGGGACAATATGGTACACATTCATACGCATATCCAAGTAACTGGAGTTGCTGGGATCCGGGGATGAACAGGTCTTTATCTATAGTTGCAGACAAACTGCAGATAGTGTCTTAGTTTCAGCAGAAGTATGACTAATCCCGAGAAATTTGCGGAGAGACAGGTGAAGATAGGTGGTTAAAACATGTAGAGTGGAGCTGTGTGGCACTTTTGAGATTAAAAGCTTAGCCAATACAATGTGAAGCAGTTTATGTTTGTATAAGAATTATTCCAGTGGGCATTTACTTAATAATTAATTATTGGTAAAAAAGCCTCAAACAATAAAAAAATGTAATCGACCTGCTTCTGATTTATCTAACTTGTATGAGGAAAACCATACTCACATTTAAGGTCCAATATTTGTCAGTTATCCTGCAGATAGAACTGCATTACGGTTCTATTTCGGTTTTTCACACACCTTATGCCACCAGACCCTTATCTAGGGCAGATATCAAGTGCGTTTATCTACAGATATCGGGTAAGTCAATCAAGTAAATCACTCGAAAAGCACTCGCGAGCTGCACTGATCGAAATCGACGAAGGAGACGACCGCACGTAGACGCCAATGGAGACCAACTAACGGAGCCAAAATTCCAGTTCCGATTTCATAACTCTCGGCCACAAAACGTACCGCCTCCCGCTCGGAAAAGCGTTATCTGCTGTCTGATAAGGGCTTATCGCTTAATTGCCGTCAGGTAAATTTCACTTTGCCAGCTCTCACGCTCCAGAGTTTTCTCTGGCCAAACATTTGCTCCGGCCGGAGAGGAGTTCTCCCGCTACCGTCGAGTCGAAATGTTTTGGGCTTTGTTTGGGTTTCCTATCGCTGTCGTATAGCACAGGTTGTCGAGCTCTTTAATTGACTATCTTATCAAGTCCACGGAGTGCATCGACTGGAAAAGGGGAAGTGTCATCCGTCAGAGCGGCCCTGGTGCAGTATACATTCGGAGAAACTCCCTATCCAAAACTCATGACGAAACCGAAACCGAGTCCGAATCGCAGTCCCTGGAAATGTCATAAAGGAGTCTATGCCGTCACTGCAATTACTTTCCAACTCTCGACTTCGCGCTCCATATATCCGCACTATAATGCTCATAAATATAAACTAAACTCATGCGAGTGGCCGCTCTGAATTTATATATACGGATATATCCCTCGGTCCGGGTCGGTCCGTCCATCAGTCGGAGTGTCTGTCTGCAGGGCCATTACACAAATACGAAATACGAAATACCAGTGCTACCGGCGTGGGAGAACCAATGAGCTTGCCACGTAGCCAAAGCCAAAGCCAAAGTATCGATGAGTTTCGAGTGGGTGACTTGTGGGGTCGTGCGACCGGACAGCCGTTCTCAGCCGTGGCCATAACATGGACTCTCTCGCCGGTCCCGGTCCTCTATATACCATATATATCCTATGTAGAACCGGTAAATAACCGATACGTGTCGGCGAAGGAACCTGGGTTTTGTGGGTTTGTTTGTCATTGTGCCATCAAATTATAATAAGCGACTATTTAGTGGTAAATGTGTGTCACTTTACATACGGCCTTTTCTATATCTATCTCTTTCGATCACTCTCTGTTGCTATCCCTTTCTGCCCCCTCCCCAAGGATATAATTATGGGGTTTGGGAGGTGGACAATTCGTTTCGACCTGCCTCGACCGGAATCGAAAACGGAAAAATCGAAAATTCAATTACATATTCATGGCTTGAGTTATAACTTGGCTCTATTACTGGGCTGACCAATCATGTGCTGCCCATTTATGTGGATATTCTGATAAAAGCACATTCAATTAATATTAATCAATACCCTTCGTATAATTAAGGTAATTTTATAGATGTAATTTCTAGACATTCATTCACAAACTTCAGCTAACTATCAGCCGACAAGAATTGCGTGCCGTATTTTTTAAGAATTTACCAACAATGTGAAATACTATTTAACCAGATTAGTGAATCATTACATAAAACGAGCACCACAGCCCGTGTTAGGACAGAAAACCATTAAAAGCCACCCATTAGAGTAGTTATATAAAAAAGATATACACACTGCATTCAGGCTATATATAACCCCCACCACAGCGACTTTTGGCCAAATATAAATTAACGCAGTATACCAAAATGTTCTGATACCAATCTGCTGCTTATCGGGAGCTAGCGTCTGTACCTAACTGCTTACCGATTTATCTAATCTGAGATTCTTATCTCGAGCAATTACTCCGCACTTCCTCCGATGCCAGGTGCTCCCCTCCCCCACAGCCGCTCCAAATCTACCCACAACTCACGGGCTGCGACAGACACAGTGGGTCACGTCTGCTTCTAGCCACCCACAGGTACAGTGGGTGCAAGTAAATGGCCGCCATAAAAAGTCAGCCATTGAAATCCAAGATATATGCTTGTGTTTCCGTATATGGATAGTTACTTCTGCCCCATTCGTTGCCCCCTTTTACACAGGGAGAATAAACTAGAAAGCGAATAGATATAATGATCCTTAAAAGGGTTGAAAGGTTTAAATGAAAAGATTTATTTAGGCACTAAGGAATAATTCAGAAAAAATACCAATAAAGATTGTTGTTCTAATAAAACACATTAAAATATCCCACAATATGGTTTTCTTTTCGACAGAAAACGAAATCCCTAATTTGTGGTCCAAACTTCTCTATAACAAAAAAGGTCGTATATAAAGCCAATCTGTGTAAATCAAAAGGAATTATAAATGTTAAATTATTATTATTTATTTTCTCGGAGTGTGCATGTATGGCAACTAGTAACCCTTTTCTTTCTTGCAATTCGATTTTTTGTGCCCTCAATGACCGCCCCTTCTGTTTCGGCGGCCCCGAATAGCGATCAATATTGAATCGAATTTGACCAATGGTTATAGCCACGATTCGGCGGCGTCCTCGGACAGACTTTGGTCTGTCTGCGGGCCAGCTCGCTGGTTAAACGGAAAATGTTATTTAATAATTTACACCGGAGCGTTTCGGTAACAGAAAAACATTTGCGGAGTCGAAATATTAAACGCAACACCTCCCTCTGGCAGCCACCATTCACCCCAAGTATTCGCTGCGAGAACCCTTCAATTCCAATAATATTATTAGAAACTCAACTGGAAAATCGAAGTTGAAGAAACCACAGGAATGCGGTTGAAAATGCAACAAAAGCCAAAACACAGTTTAGTGGTTGAGTAACGACAACGGCAGAAGCCAGGACATGGTCGTAGTCCTGGGCCGGCTGTGGGGGGGTCGGCAGACCGACGGGCCAACCGACCGGCCGACCGACAGACAGTGGACTACTAATAAAGCCAGGTGAACGCAGGTGGAGGCCAGGGACGTCGGCCAAGGCAGACAAAAGGAAGCACAAATAATATAAATTAAATGTGGGGAAATCCCCCCTCCCCCCCCCCCACATGGCCCTCGCCCACTCGAAAGAAAAGCAAGCTGAGTAATTATTTCCGGCAGAGCGGGCAGCCCAGGGAAAGGCAGGTCCTGGAGGAGAGTCCTTGCGGTTTGACTGCAACACATGGCCGGACACTTAAACCGGAGTGTGGCAAACGGGGTTGGAAAATCTATCTGGGCAATAATTTCGGTTGACATGCTTGCGGTAATTATTGACCGTAATGACAAAACCGTATACGAATCCGGCAAATGGGTAGTCCCAACCAAACCCCAACCAATCCCGAAACCCTGACAAATTGCTTTAGTTTTTAGGGTCATCTGCTGGTGGATTGTGTGAGTGTGTTTGGGTCTGCTAATTGGATACCGTGATGGACATCAGCTGATTTTGGGATCGGCATAAATTCTGACAAGCCCACCTCTAAACAAATAAAAATTGTCACCGCCATCGAACTATAAACAAGCGAATTGTGAACCATAACTTAGATCCATTTCATTTTATTTGCACTTGATGCGCAAGATTTATGGACCACTGGCCTATATATAGCGATATTAATGGAACGGAGCTGTCGAACACAACACAGCCCGAGAGTTTGTCCAAAAACCAATTAATAATTTTCTATCGCTTATTTTTGGATAGCTCTCTTTGCTTTCTGTGTTTTTCCTATTTTCCGCGATCTATTTTCCGATTTTTTGTGTGTTTTTGCCGAACTCATTTCAATGCCGGCTATTTTTGTTGCAATGCGGCCCACATGTTGGGCGTTCGGGGGGTAATAAATATTGAATGCGACCGGCAGAGTATCTAGAGAGCTATTCCCAAAAAATCAGCTGGAATTTCTTCAAGCTTTCTCTGTACTAAACTACTTACTTCAATGGCAATTGGCTCTAGTTATGTGGGGGAACTTCCGTAGACTAGAACGATTTCTTTTGTGTGACAAATTGGCCGGGTGATTGTGTTTGCGAAGATCCAAGATGCCAGGAGACACACGACCGATGACGCGGAGGAGATCGTTGATCGCGTGAGTTGAACGACAAATGAATTCACTTGATGGGTGAAGTGCGAGGTCAAATCTCTCTTGGATGCCGCAGAACGAACGCACTCGCTGAAGCACAATTCACAGATAAAGATACAGATACGCACACGAAACACGCTGCAGATACAATCAACAACCAATAAGCGAGGCAAATTAGCAACACATTAAGAACTCACTGGTTTGTATGACATTTGAAACGCACTTTAACAGTTTTAGTTTTTTACTTTAATACTATTTAAATTTCTTTTTGTTTCGATTTTTTATTAGATTTATAGATTTTGGCGCACGACCTTATAATTTTCTTGATTTTTTATGTGAGCTTTTATTTGAGATTTTTTTTTCAATACTCATAGAAACGATTCGAGTACACCTTTCGTTTGATTTAGCTATTTTTTATATACTAACAAGAAGTAAATTCATTTTTAAAACGCAGTTTCACATTCTTTCTTTACTTTTGTATTATTTAAGAACAGCATTTCTAGATAAGAATTTTATTTTACCTTGAAGCTTTGTTTTTTAATTTTATAAATTTATAATATATGAAAATTAATATTTCCTTGTTTTATTTTCAATGCAATAAAATATTTAAGGCTAGAACTACATTATTTTTAAAATATTATGAACTTTTGAGATCACTTCTTTACACTTTATGGCTAGAATTTCGTGCACATCTGAGCTGGCACTGCAAGTGACATGATTTCCAAAAAACTGCACTGGGCCACAAAAATATTATTTTATATATATTGCACTTTATAGCCGTGAGTTTTTCTTTTCGGGCGTGTAAAAGTGAAAATGCGAGTGGGCGGCGACGAACCGGCGACGACGATGCGCGCGATTTTCTCGCGTGGGGCTGGCGGAACGTTCAAGATGGCACTGCCGGGCGATCCACGCCGATCGACTTGACAGTCCATGGAGCCGCCCAGCGGACCCGTCGTTATTTATTCCGGAATATAAATTAAAGGTATAAATAATATTTCGCGAAATAAAAATTATGCATGTTGTATTTATTTAGAATTTAATTGAATTTTCCGGGGGCAGTCGGCGGCGTTCGGGGACCGGTCCTGTTGACCATAATTTAAATCAAAACACAAATTAATTTGTCGCTCCTCTCTCACTGCACTTGCTGCTCTGTTTAATTTCTCAAGATTCCGCGGAAAACTGTCAGCCAATGTCCACCGGACAGAGAGAGAGGAGAAAGTCGTGGGCGTCATCGAAAAAACAGAGTAAAAAGTCGCATCTCTTCGGATCGCAGCCCCAGCAATCTCCGATCGATTTGCAGCTTTTACGAGCTGTCCGAGCAGAACCAAACGCAACCATGGAATGGAGCATCTGTTTTTCTTTTATTTACGACTCTTCCTAATTTCTTCCGATGGTCCAACAATGCCAGATCGGTGTTTCCCCGCCATATAGGTGATTTTCCTCTATTATTTTTATTTTCCCGTGACATGTTGTCAGGCGGATTAGTTTGGCCGTTAGTTTGACAGGCTCTATAAGTAGACACTCAAGTGGGTGGCAATCTAATTTGGCTGCGCTGCTCGAACAATTTGAATATTGCTCGGGGGATTAATGGGTGTGGATATGACCCATTTGGGTTGCACTCTATAAATTAAACGACCACAGATGATCGCTGCCAATACTTGTATATCGAAGAAAATGCTGTAACTTCCATAAAAATCTTAAAAATTTTTCTTAGCTTTTTTACGTTTTTAAAACTGTGTCAAGTGCCAAAGTAAATTATGTTGGCGTTTAAGAGCAAGTTGAGAAAAATGTTATTTAAAATATTATAATTCAATGTTTTGAACCATTTAAAAAAAAAATATATACTAAAAGCTCACAAGCAATTCATAAGCTTGCAGTATAAGCATAGCTTAATATAATACTCTATTTTTAGCATTAGGATATTGATATTTCTTCCCCCATAATAAATCTATTTCAATGTAAATCTATCAAATTTAATAAATACATCAAAGAGGTTCCCCTCCAAGAAGTTCCCCTTATATCCACCCCTGATAGTAAATAACAACGGGTTTCAATGTGTTGCCGTGTGATTTTCCTCCCACGTGAAAAGTTTCCCATACATCCCTGGGAGAATTCCCTCATGCCATTCATCGATCATTCATCTCACAACATTGTCAAGTTCATTCCTTCTTCCCATTCCCATAAATCAGAACAAAAGATCTTATTTTATCGCGCAGCCAGTGGCATTGTAAGGGGTCCGAAAAAGGCTAAAATTAAATGAATATCGCGAATTATTCAAGGCCTCGCTTGGCTTTCAATGTCAATGGTTGCAAGTTCCATAATCCGCTTGTTATTGCGTTTTAACATTCAGTTGAAATTAAGGAAATAGAGCACAGAGAAAATAAGAGCCTGAAAATTGCGGAAAACAAGGAAAGGGAAAAATAGCAGTTGGCCATCTTCAAGACACTTAAGTTTTCTGGAAGCATTTGGCCCTTCTCTGCATTTCTGGTCAAATAATTATTAGCGGGGAAACCAACAACTTAAGCAACCAATACGGAAAAGTTACGACAACGAAAATACCTCGTTTATATCTTACAAATATATGTAAGGTAGCTATTAAATTCAAAATATTGTTTTGACTTTTAGCTACATACTAGTATTAGCGAGGTCTATACAATTAATTTAAGCCACATTGTTAATGCAGTCTGTTACTTCTTCCACTGTTCCAAAATCACTTCTTAAATAATTTAAACTTATATTTGAAGGAAGTATTTTCTAAGAGACTCAACCAAAATGCTATACAGGGTACGCAAATCCGAAAACAGCAAGCATAATTTTGCACGTGTTTCGAATAAGTGGAAACTTTCGTTTGGCAAACTTTGTGAGCCACCACCAATACGACCACCATTTACCCCTTGGATAGTTCTGCGGGCGTTTAAAAATGCGCGACCGCATTCATTAGAGCAAATGGCTTAAATACTTGGCCAGTCGAAGCTGAACTGATGAATGGCAGCTTAAGATTCGGGATCCAGAGCTCCCCCAACTTCGACTCCCGGCCCACGGCATTTGTTTGTTTGTCTGACTTTGGGCTCTGGGGCCTAGGATTAAGTTTGCTCGCCGGGTAAAGTTTCGTATTCCTTCTTGAGCCCACCCCCAGTGGATCTGTGTTATCGCCATGGCTGCATACTTTTGCCGCCCAGTGTCGAGCAGCTGCGAGTGCATTTGCCATTGCATACTTTCGGGCATCTCGGGCGAAAGTATTTGCCTGCCGCTATTGGAATTTGCAAATATTCTTATAAATTATTATATCAAAGTTCGGCATTACTTATGGCTGACTGGCTTCGACAGCAAACTTTGCTTTACTTTGCACACTTTTCCTGCAGTTCGGCTCACTCTCTCTCGCTTGACACTTTAGTGTAATTAGTTCTCGTGCGGTTGCAGCTTTGCGGGAAAGTATCTTTGGCTTTGGGATGGGTGGTTCGGGCTTCCCTGTTTTTGCGGCTTTTTCATGCCCTTTGATGTGGCAAAAATTTCAATTAATGCAATGCAAAATACTTTCAAGCTCCCCTGCCCTACTTCTAGTCCAAGGATTATGAAAATCGCTCATGTGCCGCGAGCAAAGATTGCGTAAAATCCAGAACTAATGTATTTGATAATGCTTGATTAAGCAGCCTAGAGGTGGGTCTATAAAATATTAAACTTTCTAGTGCATGTCCTTGTCGAAAAATTTATTTAAATCATGTGGCTTGCTGGTTTTTGGTGACTAAGGGCCAACTTTTAACTTATTTGCTCAATTGAAAATGCATACTTAATATAAACATATTTTCTAAATAATATTAGTTCTGAATGGTATCTTGTGGCTATTTAAATCAATTTATATTGCCATGTTACTTCTTAAAGCTGGTCGTTTTATATTATTTGTAATAATTTTTTCAAGCAATCCGAACACAAAAGGAAATAACAATTATCATTAGTAAGTTTGTCCCACACCTCAAATTACTAAGATAAAAAGTGAAGCCATTCCCTACCGGAAATTTCATTTTTTGGGACGCTTTAAAGAAATTATACTTGACACTTTTCAATTAGTAAAGAAAGTTTATTTTAATTGTGACAGTAACACGTTGTTGCCATCGCCACCCAGCCCAAAAAAGCAAGAACAACACGGACAAGTTTGTCAGGACAATACAAAAGCCAGGCAAACTAGGGCCGAAGTCAAGGAGCGCCCTGGGAGCCACAAAATGTCAGAAGAAACTTTTCTGGCCAAGATTAATTACAATTGAAAACAAATGAATGCAAAAACGATAAGCAGCCGAAAGGATTTCCACAGCAAGGCAGGGGGCGCGGGTTGCGGGCGGCTGGGAAGGCCAAATGGAAATGAAAACCCAAAACTCAACTTTGCCAATCAAGATAGAAGAGGGAGTGAGGCGGCCGAAGGAGCTCTAATCAGAAGAATGGTGTTGAAATAAATGTTCACACCTACAATAGGAGCCAGAAGTGCAAGGGCATAAGCTGCACACTTGGAGAAATTACTTAAGACCGTAAAACTACTAATTTATTAGGGCCAGAATTGAGTCAACTCAACTGTTAATAGGGGTATTTTTTTTATTTAAAAACATTTTTTATTATCAAATGGAAGAAAATTAAAAAATAAATATATATAAATATACTTTACTTATCAGCTTATCAATACAGAACTTCAAGTAACGGAAAAACGTTTATATCTGTTCATCATTTTTTCTCGAAGTGCTGGTAACAACTGCTGGCTAGTCCAGTTTTTTGGGGACTCGAACTTTTGACCGAAGGAGGTGGCAAAGTTGTGGAGAGGTTCGCTGGCTGGGGGAATATTTCGGTGGTCGGCGACGTGACCTGTTTAGTTTTAGCAAGGAGTTGCTCTATTTCGGTTTAGTTTTAAGTTTTTTATTGGGTGTGGGTCTTTTTTGTTGGTAGAGTGCCAGTGGTCAATGGGGCAGCATTAGCACCACTTAACCCGCAGTGCAGTGTTTTCTGCCCTGGGAAGTTTTCGTGCATAAATCATGAAATTAATTAATTTTGACACACACTCCCCTCGGCCGCTCTCTTAAAAAGTAGCGCCATAAGCAACTTTGCCATCAAAGTATTTTATACTTCGTTCTTTTCCTTGCAGCCGCTGCTCTTTGCCAGAAATTAAAAGTAGAATTGAGAAGTGAAACATCAACACCAACAACAACTAAACGGGGAAAACTTGCCTCGCCACGCAAACTTTTCCAACGTGCAGCAGGGAGCAGGGAAAAAAGAATCAGGTTTGAAATATGTGCAAAATTCATTCAGTATTTGAAATATTCCAAACTTGCTATAAGTTTCGTGTGTTTCGCCTTTTTTCGTTTCTTCTATTTTTTGCCTGTTTTTTTGTTGCTGCCAAAAATAAAACTTGCGCCGTGAGTTTAATTTTATTCATGCTGCTAAGTGAGTGTTGAGTGAGTTTTCTGGAAAAAAATATAGTGGAAAAAGAAGTGGGAGTTTGAGCGACGAAGCTCAGGCAAAGTTTGCGTCCGAAATGGTTCACTATTTAATTGCATAATTTTAGAGCAGACTGAGATTACACCTTCAGGAAAAATACTTTTTTGCAGCGATGGACATACGAAATAGTATGATGTGTTTTACGTATTTTATTCTGACTGAAACTGCGTCACTTAGTAAAGTTCCACCTTGCTATGTATCACTAACAAGATTATTCAGTGATTATACCTTGTCAAATTAATTAGGTATACTAAGAAATTCTAGATACTAGACCGACACCAAAAATCAGTTGCATTTAAAAGTCCTTCAAGCAAGATGAAGTTGTTTGCCTTGATGCTTGTGGCATTGTTTGGTTACAGTGAGTTCACAAAGTTGTTTTTCGGTAAAAAAAAAGTGATTCTGTTTTTGATAGCTATCGTCATGGGCGTATTGCGCAAACCTCACACTGACCGAGATAATAGAATGGCTATCACAGTGAGGGATAGGGAAATCCCCGATGATCAAATAGTCGAGGCTCTCCGGAAGAAGGTGTACGACAAAATTGCATCTGTGAAATGGAAATCACACATTAAATTGTGGGCTGACCTTGGCATTGATGCCCTCAGCCACCCCATATCAAGGCTAAACGAGATGGTAAACTCAGTGGGCCATCATCCTACCTACGAGTTGTGGTTGGCTCAGCTTCGTCACAAGATTTGGGAGAAGGGTCAAAATATCGTGGTGGTGGTTTTCAAAAAAATTAATAAGATTTTTACAGTCCTGCATGCCCATCTAAAGAAAAAAGTCGACGACGTTATTGTAAGTAGCTCGTATTCAGTTAAGGGTTACTGCAATTTATATTTTTCAGAATAATAAATCCAAGGACTACGGAGGTAAGCAAGAGGAAAATGGCTATGGCTATGTCGACTACGATGACTATATTCGAGAATGATTAAGCTATAATAAACCCCCTGTTATCCCTTAAATTAAACTGTATGATGGCATTGGATATAAATAATATTAACAATTGTGTTGCCTTTGAACCAATTTAAAATTTAAGGCGACCCTTAGCCACATTCAAAAGTAATTAATTTGTATTTATTAAAATGTGCACAATACATTAAAAGCCTTAAATTTATTTATATCTGAAATATTATAAGTTCAATAAAGTTCAGGTTCAAAAAAGTTCGTGAACAAAACTCCATAAGTCGTCTTGGTCTGCGGCTTTATCCTGCTTTCCCAATTCGTCGAGCTTCTTTTTGAGTTTTTTTAGCTGCTTTTCATCGCTAAAAATCGCATTAAAAACGCGCGTAGTAAAGTTATCGTAGATACCGAGCTTCCGGAGCAGCTTCAAGACTCTCTTTTCGAAGTTCTTGTCCTTGCCTTTGTTTCCCTGTCGAAGGCCAGGTTCTTCCTTGGATAGAGTACCATTTAGACTCGCTGGAGAGCCAGATCGATTGAAGATATTAAATGCCTCAATTTTATTGGCCAGTTGGGATATCGGTAGCTCGACTGCTTGCTGAAGCATCATGAGAGTCGAAGAACACTCTGCAAGCCTAGCTTTTTGAAGACTTTCCTTTAAACGGGACGTGACGACATCGTTAAGCTTTCTTAGTTGATCCCAGGAGACGTTCTCCTGGCTTTGGATCCCCTGAGACATGAGAAGAATCGCTGCTAGGACTACGATTTCCATGGCTTCTTTTAGACAACTGCTTGGCTCAACTGCGGATTGCAGGCTTTATAAAGCTCATTGGTGCTACCAAATATCATGAGTTATGTTCAGCTGACAGGCAGTAAAGTTTTAAGTGGGATAGGCAAGGTTGCAACAGAGTTAGTTATGGAGGTCACAGCATAATTCTTATTTTATGAGTTGCGATAACTCGCAACAGACTTGCGACCTTATTTACTGACTCAGTTTTGGAATTTTTAGTAAAAAGTGCTCAATGATATTCGAAAAGCATAGAGCCAGGTATGTGGCTATGGTTTCTTGCAATTTTACAAAGAAAAATTCCTTCCCGTTCTAAATTTTTAAGGGTACCATCTGATTCAATGTTAGATAGATTTGCTTTTGGTTCATATTGACTTTAGTTTTATAATACTTACCTTATCTAATTTTTAGAAAATCATGCGAAACTTCTTTAACAATGTTGCAATCGCTTCGCCTGATAAGAGCTCCATTTAGGGCCTTCCAAGGGTTCCTTCTCAGGCAATTAAGCAAATGCGGCGAATGTCTTTTACTGCTGGGGAATTGAAAAGGCAAATACAGGGAGGGGGTGGTGCAAAGGGGGGATGCGAATAAAATGCAAAAACATTAAGCCCGGCCAGCAACTCGGCTCAGAGCAGACCAAACTTCGAATGCGAAGAAAAGCGGCAACTGTGACAATGTAAACAACAGCGGAAAGAACTGGTGACTGGATGAGGGGATTGAGGGGGTTGAGGGGGTCGAGTGGGTGGCTTTGGGTGGTTGGGTTTTCCCGGGTGGTGGTAAAAAGTGCATACAAAATTGCCAAGCATAGGGGAACAAAAGAAACAAAAACGACGCCGTCAGCTGCAACGCAAAACTGCAGCTAACCGAAAATGGTAATGGCCTTCCATGGGCGGCGGGAAAGGGGGTCTGGTGGCGGGAGTGGGGGGAGGGCGTTTCAATGTTTCAGCTTAATGCGAAAATCTTGTTGCACACCGCCTGCAGCCAACGATTCGGCCTCCAGACCATGGCGAAAAGTCTATTGTTTCACAATCATAATTCTCCTGTAAGCCGTCGGTTGAAGGGTTTTGCAGGGGCGGGGAGGGCGATGGGGAGGGGCTCTTTCCTGGCTGCAGGAAATGAACATCATTAATTTTGCCATTCTGCATTTGCATTGAAAATGGCATTTCAATATTCGCTTCGCTTTCAAGATTGCCAAAACCATTTTCCGCGCAGCCAAATAACCCTCATTCAAGCTCCAAGCTCCGAGCTACCCGTCCCGCTCACTCCGATTATCGTCCATCCCGCTCGCTCTCTCTGTCGGCGGCTTGGAAAAACTTTCAACTGCTGTGCGCGATTGCCGCGACGTGACTTAATTTCCACCGCCGGCAGGCATACGGCTAAATATTTGTTCTATTCGAAGGGGGAGGGGGTTTTGGGCAGGGGTTAGTTAGAGTCTTACAATGCGAGAAAAGCTGCTTAAGACCAGTAAGCTATTTATTTTTATAGAATATGGAAAAACGATGATGATATCTTAAAGTTTTTAAATTTATATATAATTACGAAATAATTATTCGTTAATCTAAATACTAATAGTAATTAAAAATAATTTTTAAAAAATTCTACTTTTATATTTTGTTGTTAGATAGTTTATTCAAAAATATAGAGCACGCATTCGAGTTTTAAAGAACTTATTATAAAAAATCATGCAATTTACTTTTGATGATGAACATGTGGTTAAATTAAATTTTTTTCCAAGACAATCCCTGACTGCCTATTTTAATGGGGCTTTGAAATATTTCGAATAACATCTTGAACCATTTTCTTCTTCCTGTGTATGTTTCACTTTGAGCATTTATCAATATATGGACATGTCCTGATAACTCTGTCGATGGGAATTGCGGCACGTAGCGTTCGACACTCAAGTGTCCAAGTGTTGAAAAAGCCGTGCATAAAAACTAACACGTACGCACCGATCCGAGCTCCCATACCATATATCCCTCGGCTAGCTGGGGTAAGCCAGTCCAGTCCATATCAGATATATACTATGTATGCACAGGGGAGTGGGTCCGGCAGTGGGCTCGAGAGCGAAAATCAAAGCTAAGCACTTTCAATTGGATTTATGCGTTTGCGATGTGCCCAAAGATGCGAATCGGAATCGGAATCGCGTGCCCAGCTGGCTAATGTCTCAATTTCTCTGGCTACAAGCCTCATAACCCCCGTCCGCTACAAAAGACTTTCTTATTAATCAGCACAAAAAGTTTTCCGCACCAACTTGCAATTCAGCCGATAAGCAAATAGCCCAAAAAACTGTTTACACAACGCATACATGGCCAATTATCCCAGAGCTCATGTGTGCGTGCCAGTATTTGTCTTCGAGTGCCTTTGGTTATTAAGTTTTATGATCAGTTTGTGTTTTGCGTTGAAACGATTTATTTAGCTAAGCGGAATTAATTGGACTTTTACGTGTTGAGTTCCTCCACACTTACACGAGTGAAAATGAGTTGGGGCGGGGAAAGCCCCTTGAGGCCAGCCGGGAAAAGCTCCTGTGCGCTCAGTTTGCCTAATCGATTATAAACTGAATGGAGGCTGCAGAAAACGCAAAACCAAGTTTATAATAAGAGACTAGAAACATTTACATTTTGTACAAGAGTATGAGATATCCTCTTCAAAGTCTTAGTACATTTGAAGAAATAGTGCGGCTATCGTAGAGCAGAGGGTATATTAGATTCGTAGGAAAGTATTAAGGAATCGTATCCGACCCTATAAAATATATATATTCTTGATCAGGATCACTATCCGAGTTAAACTAGCAAAGTCCTTTTATCCGTCCGGCTGTATAAACTATATAGGCTAGGGATTACGCATGAAGATTCTAAAGGTTCTTGCGCAGTCCTAGTCTAGAGTCTATATTATTGACGATTTTGTAAGTGTTTTGTTTTGAAGATAAATATCCATCTACAAGCTTGTTTAAATTGGACCATCTCTTGAAAAGTTATAAGCGAATAAAGGAATTGACGCTAGGTGGCGCAGTGGCTTGGTGTGCAGTCTTGAGAACAGTCGCTTTGCTGCTTGCATATCTCCATCTCTCACGCACTCCACTTAGCTGAGTAACGGGTATCTGATATTATCCTTATACATTTAACAAGGTAATGTGGACAACTTCTATTCGCTATTCAGTTTTTGTATGTTCCTTTTAATTTATATCAGTACAAAAACAAAAATTAAACGAAATGATAGTATACACTCAATATCTTGGCCAACAGCCCTTACTTAATTCATTAGTGTAAACATTTTCCATCAATTCTATGGACTGAAGCGATGCTTTTTATGCAGACTCGCTCTCTACAAAACATAAGCCTGTGTCCGTTCACTTCAAAGGAGGGCTGGGTCCTTCGCCACTTTGGGCGGGAAACCGCAGTTAATGCCGGCAACAAAAGCGACCCGAAACCAAATCGCTTAGCAAACAATGGCGGAGTCCTCCATCCCCGCCCGCATATCCAAAAATACCCCTTACGACCACACATTATATGCGATCCAGCAGCTGGGCAGTCCGAAATGCTTTATGCGATTATTTGCTGAAATGTTGCGAAAGCGGGTTGCGTTATTTATTTGCCTTGGGGCCCGGCAGTTTCTTTCTCTATTTCGGTGAAAGTTGGGCGGGCGAGGGTTGAGGCGGGGCATTAACAAACATTCCTGTGGCCGGCAGCAAAAAATTGTGGCATATTTCATGTTTGCTCCAGGAGCTTTTCTTGGGACGACGGATCAGAGTCGCTCAAGTGTTAAAATTTCCAGGCTGGAGATTTGCATGACAGGAGAGGCAGGGGACCGGAGAAAGTGGTTGTAGTGCCAGGCACATACACATACCTTTATTGAAAACATAATACGCCTTTCGCATACACGGTTTCCATTTCATTGCTTTCGCTTGCCATTCGATTCGATTCCATTCTGTTTTGGGAATTTTTTCGGATGGCGCGTGACAAAACTCAACTTATGCCGGCTTTGAAATTTACTTTGCCTGGCTAATCCTGGGATGGACGAGTCCTCGGAGAGTTGTCGGTGGAGTGGAGGATTGGGGCCAAAGGAGTGGACCCTAAGCCGACTGTCCAGAGCGTTTTTTTCCCGCACTTCCCGTTCGAGTGGCTGTCACAAGCGCTTCTGGCCAAGAGCCGTCGCAAATGGTCAGAGTCGGGGGTCAAGGATGGGAGCCGGCCATGTCAATGGCCATGAAATGACAGCAGAAACAGGAGGGGAGATTACGCAGGGGTTCAATCAGAAATAGAGGCCCTGGACAGAGGTCACTCAGTCATGCAAGGCCACTCAATATGACCTTAGCTGCAATCTCAAAGGAATACCACAGCTTTGGGTTTAAGTTTCACGTAAGAAATTAATATACTTAACACATGACCAAACACAAAGTTTAATTTAGGTACAAATATAATTTAAATACATTAAATATTGATAAATATTGTGTAGGGTTTAACACACATAAGCATGTGTGTTAAGACTTAATAAATAACTAAGCAGCACTTCATGTAATGTATAAAATATAAATAAGCCAACATCATTCCTAAGTATAAAGTATCTACCTAAGCTAATCTACATTAGGGCGGTCTGCTTTTGAATACACATTTTTGATGTATACTCGTAGTACTTAAGGAATAACATTCTTATAAAAGTTAGGATTAGCTTCTCAGCATTCATTTCAAGGACTAGCACTTATATGCAAGTATTGTAAGTATTTAAGCAACAAACAATTTATTGCTCTTTCTTGGAAGGGATTTAACTAATATGGTAAGAAATAAGAGAATAAATTTCAAAATTGTAATTGGACTTTGTGTCGTAAGAATTTTTTTTTGCGGACAGTTTCTCAATTAATATATATATATAAATAATAATAAAATTTTAAGCCTTTGCTAGCCTAAAGCACATTGAAATAAAAAAAAGTCATCAACTAATTCTTAAAATAATTTGTTAACTATTTTAAGCAAGCATCCTATTTAATTTATATTGTTCAGCCATCTTTCAAAGATAGGCTTTTTCATCTGCAGACACTTTTTTATAGCATTAGCAACGCAACCCTTTAACCCTCAACCGTCCCCTGGTAATCCTTTTATGCCCTGTGACCTAAGTAAACAATCTGCGCACTTCATTTGGTCGGCAAAAAAAGAGCTGGACACACAGTTTACAAGCTGAAAATCTCTGACAGCTTACAAAGAAATTTGGCAAAAAATGTAAGGCGCACAACTTAATCGAAAACTTTTTTCCTTGGAAAACTCTTTGGAGGGTTTGTCATCCGAGGTTTTCCCAGCGTGAGTCTCTGTCCGAGCAATGAAATTAATGCACAAAGTTTGCTGCTTGTTGCGGTGGCTGGAAGAGGGAAAACCTTTTGGAATTTCTAATGAGCAAAACAACTTTTTTCGGACAGACTTTGGCGAGGTGAGAAGCTGAAAAAATTTGATTTGAATTGAGGGTTGGCCAGGTAAAAGTTTTTAAATAAAAATTAAAAATTGTCAACGCGTTAAATTAGGGTCGGAAATTCGCGGAGTTTTCGGAAGGCGAGGGTTAAGGGTGAAATTGAAATTGAATTGGGTATCTGCAACTGGCAGAAGGGTGGAGATTTTCCGGCAACATTGGAGATTTTCCCTTCAAAGGAAAACTTGCCGCTACCCGTCCTCTAAAACTGAAGGGTTCGGCTTTTCCACCTCGGCTTTTTTCCCCGCCCACAGGATTCATAATCTCCCCGGTAATCTTTTAATCCAGTCGAGTGAATTTTGTACTCGATTGTGCAACAAAGTTGCCAAAGGCCGTCCAAGGAAGCGGCCCGGAGTTAACTTTCGACAGCGGCTAAACATGTGAGGCAACTTTCAGTCCCCCTCCCCCCACTTGTGCCCCAGCCCCCCGCACTTGCCATTACATTAAGCTCACCCAACTTTGATGTCATCTTTGTGCTTAGGCCCCACAAACAAAGTTTCCATGGTCGCTCTAAAAAAAACTTTTTTAATAGTAATGGACTTTACTTCTCTGCCACTCAGAGCACTCACTTTTTTCGCCGGCCAAATGCTCTTTTTTTCAGTGTAAGCCGAGCAAGGGCAAAAGAGTTGGCAGCCAGGTAAAATGCGGCTCCACAGCTTCAAAAAGTTATTTCCGCCACAAATGAACACGAGATGCATTTTTTTAGCGTCTCCCATCGATACGAATGTGATGAAAGTGGTCCAGGGCTTGGGCTCGGGGCTCGGGATCCTGGCTCCTATGTCCTGGTCCTGTTTCCCCGGCACTTAGCCCTCGGCCAGACTGTCTGCCTGACTGAGCCCGCTTTTTATGCTCCCTGGCTGGCATAAGCCGCTTAGCTTTTGAGCAACTTTGAGCATGTATGTAAATGGCAGACAAATTCAGGCATTTTGCCATTTGTCAGGGAAATCTATTAAATATGATGTGACACATTTTTAATTTAAGCATTAATATGCGAATGATCCCCTCATCAAAAGTAATAGTCAGGCACCTGCAGCAAATATAACTCATACGCAGTGTGTAGAGGGCATCTTAATCAATTATCGCTGCTTAAACGCAGCCAGTCGTAAACCAGACGCAAACAAAAGAAACAAAAATTGGGGCCAAAATCTCTCAATTCTTGGCAACTTCTCCGAGGGTTACAGGGCACATAAAGTAAGCTCTAATGCGCCAGCTAAGGATACAAATTACGAAACAATGACGTCAACGTGCCTGTCAACAACTTGGCCAGACAATAGTTTTGCTTGGGGCAGACAGACCCGGAAAATGGAAAATGGGAGGGGGCAGGATCGAGGGGGAGGTGTGGGGGATGGGCGACAGGTGCAACGGACATTTCTGTCGCATACATACAAATTACGTGCGAGATTATGCCGAGTCCGGTTTGGACCAAGCACTAAGGACCTGGGAGTTAGGACGCAGGACGCAGGATGTAGCTGTTGAGCTCCTATTGGTGGTTACCGCACGTCCGGAAAATCAACAGAAAATAACGCCAGCTGGCGATGGCAGCGTGACTCACGATCCTTAACTGACTTTAAAAATTATTTATAAGCTTAATAATTTTATTCCCTGTGGCAACAATGTCTTGGAAATAAAGGTGTGACAATTGAAAATTCAAAAATTATATTTCAAGTAAAGTGTTCTGGAATGATTTAGCGATTTGATTTACTTTCTAAATGTACTGCGGTCAGAAAAAATACACATTTATACACACATTTTGAAAGACACAAAACCATCTCCGACTTCATTCCCTCTCCATCCGTTTCAAGTTCAAATGGAACAATGCCAGAATAATGCTTTCCCTTCGGAGAAGGTGAACTGAGGTGATAGGTCATGGGAATGGGAATGGGAATGAGTAAGGGCCTGTGAATGCGAACGCCTCAAGTAGATTTAAATGAGCTCAACGTGCATTTAAATGCAGCCTGATTTGATTACGAAATTCGGGCTCCATCTCGAAGTGAGCTTCAAGGGGGATCGCCTGCTGCTTCTTTGGGTTGTTTTTGCTTTAGGGCTCTTGTCACAGCCATCAACAATTGCGCATTGTGGCATCGGCTGGCTGTCAGGCCAGGAACAATGCCAAACACGGCGAAAGCCACGGGTGCGAAAATTAATATTTGCCTGGAAAACAACAACCGCAAGAAAAGAGGGCTCTGACAGGTGCGAGAAACTATAGTACTACTCCTGCAATTGAGAATGCATTGTGTGCCCCAGCGCGTGGCTCGTAATTAATTTCCTGGGCTGCATCAGGGATGGTGAGGATTCAAAACCTTGGCCAAGTCAAAAGAGGGGGTTTTTGGAAAATTGTATCTTCTGAATCGAATTACCTAGCCCGAAATTCTTGAATAAAAATAAAACTGCATTTTTAAAAAACATATTTTACTATTTATTTTATTATTCTTAAGACTTCAAAACAGAAAATTTTTATTTATTTGGTTTTGTAAAGAATTAAAAGATATTGAAATACACGCTTTCTTAACTTTTAAATTCCGATTGAATTATACAACAAATTTGTTAATTCATTCAGTAACCATTAATCTTTTTTCCTTGGGATTGTAAAATAATGGTTTTGATTCAAAAAGATTATCCAAACAAAGAAGAACAATTTTCCAAAAATATATTTTAATTGTTTTTCAGAACATAGCTAGAAAATAAAACTTTTTTAACAATAAAGACAACCAAAAATGTGGATTTAATTACCAACAAATCCGAGACCTACTTTGTAGATCGACGAGATATTTTTAAAATATACTTGCTAATGATATGTATGGCATTTTATACAACGGATTTAAAAAAATTACAATGAAATATAAATAAAACTATATTTCTGGTCGATCATCTTAGGAAATCGCTGGTAAGACCACAAATGAAGCAAAAAAGCAAGTTAAAGAGGGCGAAGTGAAGCGAGCCGAACTTCGGGAGTTCAAGTACTTGGCAGTCCTGAAACGAGCTCCTTGGCCCCGAGAATAACCAGGATAGCCCTGCACCCCGCGCACTCTGCCATTTTGCTGGTTTCAGATCAAATGCATCACGCGGCTCAGTTCGGAGTTTCTGTTCGGTTGGGTTTCGATGGTGGGAGTTTGGACGTTGGGACTCGGTTGGAGGAGTGCCTGAGCTGCCTGGCAGCTGTTGAAGGAGCCCCTATTGTTGTTGCTGAAAAGGAGTTGGATTAGGAGTGGGTGGAGATGGAAGTGGATGGGTATGGGGATGGGGATGGCGATGTGGATGTGGTGCTGCCCTGCGGTGGCTCATTGTTCGACTGCAGCGCGAAGGATACGCATGTTGGTGGCAAGTCGGTTTGGATTGGATTTGGCAGGAGTGGGAGCCCCTGGAGGTAACTTAAAGTGAGCTGGCTCAAGTGGCAGCGAGTGGAGGGCGAGGGGCGAGGGCGGTGGCTAAGCCTTAAGATTTGGCCTGCCACTGCCTTTGACTGCACTCAGAGAGGAGCTTCGAATATGGCTTATTCCATCGGCCACATGATACTCACGGAAAATGCATTTTCGAGAACTTTCCATTAATTAATTTAATGAACTTTTGCCCGGGCTGTCAGTCCGCCAGTCAGTCAAGCCAAGTCAAGTGCATAAAAGCCTTTTGCCAGCTGCATTTCAAAACTGTTGGACAGCTTTTGCACAAAACCCAGTATGTGGGCTAAATAAAATAGAAATCCATAGAAATATATTAAATTAATTCGCAATTATGGAATGCTAAATTACCCGCAGTTATAATTAAATGAAAACCACCATGCTGAGTGCAAAAGCAGGGATTTATATTTATTCACTGGATTTTTTTTTTCTAAAAGCATGATTGAATTCATTTTGCATTCTGAATTTAAGCTTACTAATTCTGCATTTAACTAATTTAAATATTGTAATATAATACGCAGAAAATTTAATTGGAGTGAATATATTTTGTAATGCATAACATTAACTAATCAGCATTTAAAATACCATAAATAATAAAATTCAAGTTAGGAAAGACATAAAAAAATATTTCTATTTATACATATAAGTCGTAGAAAATTATATTTTTTATTTTCTTAGTACACAGTTATATTTTATTATTCTCTGCATTATTCGTTATTTGCCTTCTTGAAATAATTGTAGAAGCCGTTTCATTACCCTTATTATTATCCCACAATGGAACCATTAAGGGCATGCCATCTGGAATCACTCGTCATTCGGCCTTTGATATAATGGCCCCCTGCGACTGGGGAAATCTTTCATTATTTCGTTAGAATCATCCAGTTTCACCTTCGTGCTCATAACGTTGTCGCACAATTAAATTCGAACCGTGAAAGCTTTCAACTGCACTCTGGGCCACAAATTATGGCCATCCTGCCCATCCCGCCCATCCCTTCCCGCCCATCATTTTGGCCCTTTCAATGGCAGAACAAATGGCCAAAAGCGGCTGCCAAATGTCGGCCTACAAAACATATAGAGATGGATATACAAAGGGAAGACATTCGGCCGGAATTTAACTGCTGTGCAGTCGCGCATGAAGATCCGCTGCCAATCCCCCCGTTCCCCCCTCCACCCTGTCAATTATGGTCTATGGACATTAAATGTCATTACGCAGCAACAATCAAAAAGAGAGACAGGATTCGCAGCTGGGGAAGCTGGGAAATCGAGGAAAATCGGGGAAAAGGGAAAGCCGGGGAGACAACGAGCCAAGCAAAGCATGAAATTAAAATGCGCCTAAGATGTATTCTCAACTGTCATGATGCCGATGACGACGGCGATGCCAGGAGTCGTCCTGGCAAAGGAGTTGCTGCCCCGGCCCGTCGTTCTGCTTATAATTTCATTTTTCACACCCAACTCTCATTGACAAAGTGTGAAGGACGCGGGCCGAAGGCGAGCATTCTTCTTGGCTTTTTGCCTTTGCATACTCTTGCCAACAGAAAGTGTAGCTCGAACGACAAAGGACCTGTATCGAGAATAAAGTATTCTAAACTGAATTTAAAAAATGAATACCCTCAAAGCCGAAATAAACAGCGAAATTGGCTGCGGCACACAGCAAGTTAAAATTTTCTTTTAAAACAACTAAATTGTTTATGTTTTTGTATCGTGAACAAAGGAACCAGTGCTGCCATATTGTCCTTTTTCCGAACAGATATGTCCTCATGTAAACAGCGTTATTCGGAAAAAATTTTATACACACCATGTCAGGAAATCTGTCCTATTTTCAAAAATATAAAAATCAACCTAGCCGTTGGTGAATCAACCTGTTTTTATATACTAAAATGACTTTTTAGCCATCAAAATTGTAGTAGTAGTAGTATATAGTAGTAGTATACCACATTGTATTTAATGTATTTAAGTACCAGCTACAATATTTTCATTGCATTTTTGAGTTTACCATTTGATATTCACTGCTCTAAAACAAACTATAATTATTTTGTACATCTCTAGGTTTTTGACTAAAATATTATTAAGGACCTATACCTGAAATTCGAATGGCCTTAAGAGATATTGCCCTTATAAATCGAGTTTTACCACAAATCTTTAGAAACAACACATAGGCTCTGACTCGCTTCATAGAGTACCATCAGATTCTGAAATCCAAACTTCGGTTACATTTTGCATGGGGCACTGTGAAATCAGAACATAATCCCATTTACACTTTTAGAAAATATTAAAAAATGCGGGCGCTAGACAGGTTTTAGCGTTATGCTCTAGAATCTACGTGACATGCACCTACCGAAGAAATCAAAGGTTAAGTTGGATGTCTTTCAATACAAAAATGATAAATATGTAAAATAAAAACGTTTTTTAAAATAGTGAATAAGCGCATAGAACTTTATTTCCCTTAAATAGCATATTTTGTGTTTGGTTTGACGTACACTTACACATAAAAATTAGAAAAAGTAAGGCATCTACAGTCCTGGGTGTCCGGGTAAAAGTTAAATATAATATATACTATAATATATATATATTAATAAATATGGTTAATGGGAAGTATTAACGCTCAATCGTAATGGAAAACAAATGTTATAAACTACGTTGTAATAAAGGGTATTTAAAATTCCCCCTGCTCTATAGTCACATTTTGCTCTCTCAGCTTTTGTATTTTTGTGGGAGCCTTGCCAAAGCGATAATAACAATAAAATAAAATGATGAAAATGCCAGCGGCAGTTGGGAATCAGCTGCTTGAAGGAGGGGCACTGCTTGGCGGCCTTATTAAATTTATATTTAAATTTGCTGTATTGCGGCTGGGCAAGAGAGCTGGCTGCAGAAATTTAATTAATTTCAAAAACAAAAATTGAATTCTCGCCTCATTTGAAATGCAAAACCGAAAGAGGAGTCAATTAAATGAATGTCAAAGAGCAGGCGCCGAACATTCACAATGTGTCTCTTCCTGGATGGCCCCACCACGAGCACGACGACGACCACGACTCCGACTCCTGTGAATTGGGTCCTGCCTCAACAATTCCTTTGACACACACTGGCATTCCCCAGAAGGAGGAGCGGGCTACCGTGTCCTGCCCCTGTTGTTGTTGTCTTTATGGCAGGCGCCTCCTGTGGCCGCGCCCTCTGTTATTGTAGCCATGGAAATGAATATTAATGCCGCCAGGATTCTGCCAGTCGATGCCGAGAATGGAGGCCGGGGAATGGGGACGGAGGACAGGACACCAAAGTCCTTTGCCCACAAGGGCTCAGTGCGCACTTTGCACAGCATTAATATTTATCAGCCCGATTTCGGAGTTGTTGTTGATACGGGGCCCTAGGAACCCCTCGCCAGCCCCTCGGCAGCCCCTCGGCAGCCCCTCTACGCCTCTGTCCACGGGCCGAACAACATATTTTGCATACCCTTTGTCCTTTGTCTATAATATTTCAATAAGCGAATGAATGCGAATCAAGAAAGGCATCTCTGGCATCGGCAATTGCAGGGCATAAATTCGCAGCCAACTGAAATAAATAAATACAGCCTGGACTCACTACGCTATTTTGATAAATGCGCAGGTTATTCGTGATTATCCCCACTAATTTTGATTTTTTCTGCATCACAAAAAGTCCGAAGCTACATATATTCAATCAAAATTCTTGGCGTAATTGATTGTTATTAATTTGGAATTAAATAATTGGCTGGATTGTGCAAAAGAATAATTTTTTAAATTATTTGCAGGGCTCTTCATGAGCCTTGATTCTTTAATTATATGTTTTCATTTGATATCGTTTTTAGGTTCAAAGCAAAACTCAAATCAGAAAAAATTGAGGGAATTTCACACCATCCCTTTCACATTTTAAAATGATTGTCTATTGGTATGAGACAAATTAATTTCTGCGAATTTAAATGCAGTTCGATGTCACTTTTGTCAGGGCAAACGAACAATCTGTATAATCCCGGGGCTCTCGACATCGGCGCTATCATTACGCGACACTCACCGACCCCTCACCCTGCATCGCTTGAGGACACTCTCTTTATATGGGCCCATTATCAAGGGTAATGAAATTTACTTGTACACGAAATAAAATTATATCATTAACACCTGAAGCGTGCGGAGTCACACATGCGTCCGTATATAGTAATATATGCATGTGCACATATATGTTTGCATGTTGTCGATAGCGGCATCGCTGGCCGAGCACTTATTCCACCCACTGTGCACATATTTACCCTGTCTGCACGGCGACTTTCCGTATCGTTTTAAACACTCAGAAAAAAGTGCTGGCAGTGGGGGCAGAGCGGAATGTCTCGATTGTTCCTCGAATAATACAATTTGTTAACATTGGCTATGCCGTGTTAATCAGCCCCCGACGCGACGGCGTTAAAGCAATTTCCCCCAATTTCCCCACTGAAATTGCACTTTAAAATCGATGTCGGTCTGCGGGTGGATTTATTTCTGTGGCTCGTCGCACGTCGGAACTCCCAAGTGCAGGAACTTAATTAATTAGCTGCCTAAACTTCGTTTTGAAGTTTTTGGCCACAATCTGATTTCTTTTGAGATTTCTGCACTGAGGCAAGCTGGCAGGGCCAGCCAAAAACCCACCTCGACCTGGCCACAAGGAACTTGTCCTGTAGTTGCATTGCCATCAATGATTTTTTATAGGTCGTAGGGTGAGTTGGACAGGACGAAAGGCGGAAATATATTCCAGCAGTCTAAATATAGTTTTACTAATGTCTTTTTCCGCTACTAGTTATCTTGATTCACTTAATAGATTACTTTCTGTATATTGGACTTAGTGAAAACTACAATAAAGTCCATTGTTTGTTTCGACTTATTTTAATGAATAAGAGTTTAATTATCAGCTTATACAATTAAATGATATCAATTTAAATAAAAACTGCTAACATATTATTATTTGTAATATTTAATAACCATTTATAAGCTGAAGGATTTATATAAAACAAGAAAGGAAGCTAGCTTCGGCAAGCCGAATTTTCTATACCCATACAGTTTGTTTCCGTTGTATGTATTTTTTAAAAAACTAAAACCTAGTTATATAAATCTTAAGATAATGTTCCATTTCAATTTACTACCGTATATGTTTACAGAAATCAGATATAAAAGTCTTGGCATTATTTGGACGTTTGAAATTCTGAAATATTAAGAGAACATATTCCCAAGAGTAAAAGTTAATTTGTCGATAAACACCAAAATTATAATTTCATACATTTAAAAAAAATTTTTTTTTGATCACCCGTATGCGAGCTATAGGATTTAGTTGTCCGATCCTACCTACAATAGAAATAAGACTTTTGGGAAAGTTGCATCCCAATAGCAAGGGTATAATAAAGGTTGCATTCCCCAAACAATTTCCAAACTTATTTTAGGAGTGTAATACAATTAAAAGGGTAGCACCTGTTCGACTCCCGCCCTGGCTTATCCCTTTCACTTGTTACTGTTTTTCTTTGGGATTTTCGGCTCGGTTTTTGCCTGTTAAGTGCAGGACCTGAGCCGGCCGGAGCTTTTGTGTTTTAGTTTCCACTGCAAGCCGGACACGATTGCGGCCCAGTGGACGGCCAAAGAGGAAAGTCGGAAAAGGCGGAAAACCCGCTGGAGAGCAGGAAAGCGGGGAAAGCGGAGAAAGACAGGGCCACAGCTGAGCCCTGACCGCAATCGCATTGTGGCATTGTCCACATCGATGTTGTCGCCCTTTATTTTTGTTACCGGTTCGAGTTTTACCAGGCTTAATGGCCTGCAAAGGGCAAGGAGGCGGAAGGGGGAGCTCCAATTGATTTTTACTTTTGTTTTGCGATTTCCGACAGCTGAAGGCGCCTCCTCGAAAAAGTCCTGCCGGAATCGCACAACTCAACACAAATCCGCAGTAAATGAAAACCAAAGCCCGAAAACTTTCCTGGCAACTTGTCATCGTTTCGTTGCGCTTCCCTTCCGTTCGCTGAAATTAAATTTTAGTTATTAAATCATCAATTCAATCAGACAATTAGGAAAGTTGTCAGCTGCAAAGTTTGCCAGCCACACAAACTTGCTGACATATGTGAAAAGCCAGGGCCCTCTCCAGTTTCCGCCTTTGCCGAGTGACAGAAACTTTGCCGAAGAACATTTAACGAAAATATTTCTTAGTTAAAAACTCAATTTGTTTTTCAAGGAAACTCAATTTGCGGCTTTGAAGTAAACTGCAAATTTTCAACGAATTTTGAGGACATTAGAGTCGGTGATTGGGGGCAGAAGCTGGTTGCTGTGGTCACTCTGCCGTTGACTTCTGGTCCTTCGACTGATTTCAATTTCATTAACGCCTGGACGAACCTCTCCCCTTCCTCGACATACTGCCTGTTTGTTTGGCTGACAGCTGTTGCCAATTTCTGTCTTTGTCTGACTTCACGAAGCCCGAGGATTGACGGATGGTGGCGAAAGAGAAAACACGCGTCCTGGTCCTATTGAACACCCTGGTGTTATCCAACATATTAAAAATACTTAACATATCTTTTCTTGCTTTCAACATTTTACAATGAAATATCATGGGATTCGAAAATCTTTAAAACTATTAAGAAGGTCAATGGTAAATATGTTTTTGGTTATCTTTTTACCGAAAACCATTTCAACATTTTTAAGGACTGTTTTTGACTTTTTATTGAAACTACAAAAAATAATTTTATACATTTACCTACTATTTTCGTCAATAGGAAAATGACTATTAAATCTAAATTTTTTTCACTCGTATTCTTCGGCCATGCGCTTAACTCCCTGCCTTACCGCAATTGTGCAATTGATGGAAATTGCCTTCGAGCAACTAATGAAAATGTCAGAAACTTCTAGTCCATTTCCCTGCCTGCCGTGTGGCCAGAGGGAAATGCTGAAATGCTAAAATGCCAGAGTGCAGGTCCAGACTCGGCCTGGGCATGATTTTCAATTTGTGATCTTAATCAGCAGGTGTCCTCTATGGCTTTCTCTTTCACTTATTCCCCACCTGCAGCACCTGCGGTCGCCTATCAACGGCATCGTCATTGTCGTCCGCATCGTCATAGCTTTTTATTATTTTCGTTCGAGCCTGACTGCCTACTAATAGTGGCTGTTGCTGTTGCTGCCGATGTTGCCTTTGTTGAAAGGTTGCTAGGCATTAGCTTTTGTCATTCGGAGCATCCTCCCAATTCTCCCCTTTATTCTCCATCATCCGGCGAACAATGCACTGTGAATTGCCTGGGCTGCTCGACCTCCACGGGGTATATGCGAGTATCGTATTCTGAAAACCTGCTAAAATGCAATCAACTTACGAGAGTACTGAAAACATCTTAATGGTTACTAGTGCAATGTATAATTAATTTAAATTATAAAAAATAATCTTCATTTAAAACAATTTTATACAAAAGTAGGTTATTTATTTATAACATCATTATGGCAAGAAATGAATTCATTCATGAATCATCCTCCGCCATAAACGTAGAATTTCATCTAGATACATAGGCCACTGTGGTCCGCTGTTCAAGCCATCAGGAATGAGTCCATAGTCCACAGTCCTCAGTCCAGGATCCGGAGTCTAGACCGACTTGAGAGGTCCTGGCTGTCCCGCTGCTTTTTGGCCTGCTCCTGTGCCCATTTAATTAAATTACACCAAATTGTTTGGGGCTGGCCTCTGTCGCAAAAAAAATGGGGATCCAGGCACCAAAGGAAATGTGTAGAAAATGATAAAAATATGTTACATTGAAAAAATATTTTAGAGGCGTTTTAAGTCCTGGTAATTGCTGTCTTATAACCCTCTTCTTCTTTTCCGAGCGAATAATGTTCAACCCCTGCTATGTTGAACGTTAAAACTCAGCGGAAGGTTTAATCTGACACACTTTATGACCGGTTGAGTGTTGCTAAAACTTTATATTGAAACAAGCAAAAATATTTTAAATATAACTTCCCTATTTTTAAAAAATAGTTGTTAACATTCGCTAATACTACTTAAAGTTTTAAAGTCTTCCCAAAAGTTTCCATTTCATGGTAATATAAAAAAAATAAAATTATAATTTGGAACATCTGTGAAAAATTTCCACTTCTTGTTTGACAATTCAATGCGTGACTGATTTGCAAGTGTGCGTCTGTGTGACTTGTGCGTGTATTTGTATGTTATTAAAATACAATTGACATTTGAGATATGAAAACTTGAATGTGGCACATGTTCATGTTTTCTATATGGAATGCCATGAAGAGGGAAATTTTCAGAATACATTCTCCACACAAATTCAACACGTTGCCAAATTGTGAATTACGCACAGAACTCAATGTTTCAGTTTTCTGTTTTTTCCAACCGGAAAAAGTTTTACACCCGCAACCAGTGTTGTCAAAATGTTAACGGATGTGTAAAGCATAACAAGCAATCTTTTAAAATCAAATACATTGTATTTTCCTTCCAAAGTCAGTTAAATAATTATTAAATTTCCTGCAAATATTTAAATTTCTAAATTTCTAATTTCTAAATTTTAAAACTTCAAAAATAGTAGTGTTTTGGGTAGATTTATTTTCTTTGACATATACAGATATATTTTCGCTTAAAGTTGGCAGCACTGTCAAACGTCTGGAAATTTACATTTCTGCGTTGCCTACTTTTTGGGGCACGCAAATCAAAGTCATAAAATATAAGTTTGCACTGCGTAAACTGAGGGCGGGCTGGCGATGGCCACAGCTGCCTAAATGTATTTTAATTTGTGTGCCTCGGCTGCCGACTGTGTGCAGCAGTTAAATGGCAAATACATGAAGCTCAAGTTTTTAATTTTCCCGTGGAAGGGGCGAAGTTTTCCGCACCCCAAATGATTAATCGCAGGAGCGGAAACTCCCCCAACAGATGGTTCTCCTTCGCCGGAGCACCGGACAGCCCGGCAAGAGTTGACAATCCAAGTTGGGTTAGGTAACTGCGGCTCATATTGATCAATCACTGTCACCTGGCGAAGGGGCGAAAAAAGCGAGGGGTGGGCGAAATCTATAAACAATATGATAACCATTTGGCAATAAACTCGAATGTGTCTGGCGCTGTCTCTGCAGCACTTTGAGTGATTTGATATGGCACATCTATATCGGTGGCTATATATACACGCGGACATGGCCCGCGGCTCCTCTTTGATTGTAACAAATTTCCAATCTAAGCGAACGCGGAAGGACGGAATCGCAGTGACGGATGCGATGAAAGTGGAGTGGCAAGTGGAAAGTGGAAAGTGGCGAGCAGGCGGAGTTTCCCACCCAATTTTCCGCCTGCTCGGTCTGCGGAGCGCCAAAAAGTGTCACTTTTTATGAGCGATCATTTGTATTTCCCCCTTTCGCTAGTTGTATTTGCTTGTTTGTCGTTTGTCAATACACTTTTTCCTTTGCCTTTCCCCATTTTTTTTGTTCTCCTTGCGCTTTTCTTGTAGCTCCCATTGTAACTTTATGCTTTTGACAAATTCGAGTTTAAGTGGATTACTTTCCACTGTTGCATGTTGGCCAAGGAGACCCGACTGCCCATCCTGCCTTCGATTCTGATTCCATATCTTTGTCCTTCAGCTGATGACTCATTAATTGTCTGGAGGAGACGCTCGCTACGCAATTAATTTTCATTTTCATTTGCATTTTACGGTGGCGAGTGTTGGTCATAAATTCAGCTGAGATTCGCTGGCTGTAAAAAATTGCAACTCGTGCTTAGCATTTGTGCTAATGGTCGCAGTTTGCTAATGGGTTAAATTTTGAATGATTGCTAGATAATTAATTGGGGTTCACGATTAAGGTCAGCAGGGGAAATGTCTTTGGACGCGGAAACTGATTAAATTCTAGGATAACGTAACACCTTATGTGAAATTATGACCACGGCATAAGCAAATTGATTTAATTTGGTAGGAAAGTTGAATAGGACTCGAAGATTTCTAGACTTTGCATAAGATGTCACAAAATTAATAAACATATAGCGATAAATTTGATATACCATTGGTAGATTTATTTTCATTGTCTACTTGTATGTAAAATATCTTTTGTTCTGACACGTCCTACAATTAAAATATCAGACTATGTTCCTATAAGCACAAAACATTACGGTAAAACACAATCATAATCTTGAGGTTAACTATTTTGTAGGACCTTTATATTTACTAAGTCCCTAAAAAACCAGTACTTCTTTGACTTTATTACAAGGGTGGCTCATATGCTGATTTAGAACCCCTTAAATATAAATATTTTAATAAAAATGCATTCTCAACTGCTTAAATTGAACCCCTAGGAACCCATTGCTATATATATTTAAAAAAAAATGTATTCTAATCTGCTGGAATGAGTAAAGTATGCC
Source organism: Drosophila subpulchrella (assembly GCF_014743375.2). Taxonomy (NCBI): domain Eukaryota; kingdom Metazoa; phylum Arthropoda; class Insecta; order Diptera; family Drosophilidae; genus Drosophila; species Drosophila subpulchrella. The sequence continues at coordinate 2,745,473 of NC_050610.1, forward strand.
AACCTAAAAGCATTTATAAACATCCTAAGTACCCAGCGAATGCTTCCTCATATAGGAAATTCCAATTAGGTCCCTGAATCCCATCCTCCGATCTCACCACCATCTGCAATCACTTGGCCATTCCATTTGAGACGGAACCCTTTTCGCATTCTTGAAGTCCTCCCATGTGAACAATTAGTGCCCAGAAGGGCTCGACCGTCCTGCGACACGTGCGTAAGTTTTCAATTTCGCTTTCATTTGGCTCTATTTTATTCGTGTCGGCCGAGTCCCCACTCAGGGCCAAAAAAGGGGCAGGCTCATAAAAGATTTAGGCCTCGCTGCCATTACGAAATGCAATTTGCAAAAACTTTTGATTTCGCTGGCAAGCAGGTCGAGTCAAAGGACCAAACCTTTTATTGGTCTCATTAAACGGAATGTTTGCGGGCTTTGAGCTTCGGGTGCCGCTGCTTTCGATTTCCAGGTACCGCTCCCCCCGACCGACCACGCCCACCGCCCCACTTATTTCCAAGTCGGTCCACGTTTTGCGAAAGGTGAGCGGCGTTGATTTTGAAAAGTTTCTGCGGCCCACCTCGAGGGTCGAAGTGCTCCAAAGATCTGAATGCTCTCGAGCTGACATTTTTCGTTGAAGTGGACGTGATTCGATTTGGATTCGTTTTGGTTGCCCGGCCGCCCCGCCCACAGGAGAACCCGACTTTGGATCGGAGAAACTTTGCAATTAAGCTGGCAATGAAGCGCAAACGGCAGACCGGAAAACGGAATCGAAAACGCAAACTGAAAATCATATTAAATTTCAGCAAATTATTTGTAATTTGTTTAGTTCGGCCAGGCGGGCGGGTGGTCGATCGAGACCCCTCCTCATATCTGCAGATTCATTTTCATATTCATATTCATGGGAAAATTGAATTTTCGCAAATTATTTGCTTGGTTAGTTCTATGGCTTCCACAAAATTGTTTGCCAGCACACAGAAGAGTCAGCAGATGGGGCTTCTTCTTCATTATCTTGCGAGCACAATGCCCGGAAAACTGGACCTGCTCTGCCATATTCGGAAAACTCTTTGAGTCGACTCGTAATTGAAATGTGTGATAGCACACTCACCAGCCCGTGATAACAATAGGCATTAGTTTCCCAGCACAACAGAGCTGGGGTATGGAATGACTGCACACCAGAAGTGTTTATTTGGAGAACATAATTGGAAAAATAAGCAAATATACGACTAGTTCTACAAAGTTTTTACTTTTTAATTTCGACAAGAGTTGGATCATGGAAAAACTTGTACAGTCGAACACCTTAATTGGGTACTTAAGTATTCAAAATATATTTATGGCCTTTGGTTACCTGAGTGCAGGACTATACTTACAATCATTTTCCAGAGATCACATTTAAAACTGTCTTTGTGAATAAGGGCAATCTTTAATCGGGCTTATGCGCAGTTTCCAGTAATTCGCTAATATCCATATGAGAAATCCTTGACTTATGTGCGGTGTTCATGCGAATGCCCGTCAGTTGGAATTGCGAATCCAAAGCGGAATTGACAAATGCCAGAAGCATAGGGCAAAAATCGATTGCCATTTTGTCATTTTTCAGTGGAAATTTCAACGCTTTCTGAGCGATTAGGCGCCACATCGAGGGGAGGAAAATTCTGCTGGCATGTGTATCGATAAGAACACGATAATGATGTCTAAGTCGCAAAATCCAATAATGAAAATTAATTTCTCACACACAGACTCGTTCGCGGGGAGCGTAAGCCACAGGCCCCAAAGCAATTTATGCCAAATTGGCAGGGGGAGCGATGTAGAAGGATGTTCAGACAGTCACTTCCACGCCTGAAATATTTTTGACACCTGCAGAATTCCTATTGACAGCTGTGCAGGTGGAAGGCTTTGGGGCTGGGGCTGGGGCTGGGGCGGTGGTGGGGTCTTTGGAAAATTCGCGTTTGAATTCGAAGCGTTTCGGGTTCGGGTTTCAGGTTCCCATTTCCTGAGAAGGGGTTTCCGGGGCTTTTCTATGCCGCGTGTGTGGGCATACGTGAAATTTTTGACAGTTATTTTAATGAAATTATGCAAGCACACTTTCACACATTCACCCACTCGAAAGAGCGGTGAAGGGGCTGGGTGAAAGGAGGGTGGTGCTCGCCTGCAGCTGATTCGAGAGTTTTCGGAGTGGGCCATTCACTCCGTATGTGGGTTAATCATATGCATTTCGAGGTTTGCAGGCGGCCAACGCTTTGCCACGCAGCATTTTGGTTATTTAATTAGCGCCCCGCAGGAACACACACAAACTAGGGGTGCTAGCACACACAATTAAAGCTCACGTGTCCGCAAACATTTTCTGTTTGAGGTCCAAACCTTTACTAAAGTTTCTGTTAAATTTAAGGTAATTAGAGTCCTTTGGCGGAGAATATAAATTACCTATTATTAGGGTTGTTTCTATTTCAGACACGCATGTTGGTATAATTTAAACACCAAGAGGAATGATCAGAATATTAACAAAAAGATAAATAAACAGCTTATAAAAGTACTAAAAACAGCTAAAGATTGATTCATTTATTGATCTATTGGTTGTTAAAATACTTTTTACGTAACTGTATGTACTCAAAAATATTTAGATAACTTCTAGTGATTCTTTTAAATTCCCCGAACTCTATTGTTACAATCTTATAACCATATTTGGTTGCATGATGTAATCGAAATTGTACTTTTCAAGTGCTCTTCTTATTTCTTTTTGGGCTTCCTTGGGTTCCCTGTTATTACGCCATGTCATCTCTAGTGTCTCATCGACTTTTGTGAGCCCAGTGCACCCCCGACACTCCCCGAGTGGCTGTGCTACCCACCAAAATTGTCGCACTGCCGGAGAAATTATCCCCCGGGGTTGACGAAGGTGAGCACGTGTTGAGTTCGCAAAAAACACGGCAAATGGAAAGAAAAGTACAAACTTTTATTTGATACGTTTTTGATTTGCGTTGTCAGACAATGTCAATGTCTATCCCTGGATCTGTCGCCAGCTCCTGTTGAAAACAATGACAAGTCCTGCCGGAGAAGGGAGATTTGCCACTGGAGACAGGAGACAGGAAACGGAAGCCGGGGGACAGAGGAGAAAGGCACTGGGGCAGACGAATGCGCCAAAGTCTCAAGTGCATCATGACACGTGAGTTTTTTGCTGAACAGTTCGGTTGAGTTTTTGGTAATTTGATTTCGACACTGAGATTTTCCCGGGGGCAGGTGGCAAAGCGGGCGAAGTTAAAGTTAACGCTACATTTGATGCCAATGGCAAAACAAATGCGGCAACGTGTGAGGAATTTTCAAGATGCCATCCGCCTTTCGTTTTCTGTAGGGCGGGAGTTTTGGGGGCGAATAATTTTGCATATTTGATTCTGGGCTAATAGAAAGAAAATGGCTTCGATTTTATTTAAGCGAGATAATTGGCTGGGGCAATTGCAATTTGTTTACTTCTTTTGTATTGGTAAAAACGACCCTTTAGAAAATGCTATGCTGTGAGATAAGGATTGTTGTACATATAATGAAAAGTAGTTATATCGGTATTTTAGTTATAGAAATTTAGATAAAGAGTTTGAAGTAAGAAATAGGTATAAATTTATTTAATTTTTTAATATTATCTCATACTTGAAGGCTTAAATTTATGACTTTACATGTTTCCTACTAGATCCTTGATATTTTTTAGAGTAGTTCCACCTGCGACTTTAACGCCCTGTGAGCTTTCACTTTATTTTTTGAAAACAACGCACGTATTTGTCGTTTCCATTACAGTTGTGCTGATTTTGATTTGCTGCCCTTATGTTGGGCTGCCTGCTGTGCCCCTCCCAGCGAACACCCTCTGCCCCGCCACTGCCAGTCAATCTCAAATTCACTCAATCAGTCAGCCCAGGCAGTTTCAGTTAGTCGTTGCGTCAACACTTTGCCAACTGCCAGGGGGGGCGGCAAACACCTGCCACGCCCACACATTTCGGTTATATGTTTTGTTCGAGTCACGTCTGTTGTTGTTGCGAAAACGGCTATTTTTTGCAGCTCGTTTGCCGACTTATGACTTTTGTGCCAGCGCTCATAGGCAATTTCTATCCACCGCCGGAGGGGGCGGGCTCAGGTGGGCGTGGCACATTTGTCATACTCAAATTTAAAATTCAATTTACTTGCGTCATAAATTTAATAGCACAGCCAGAGGCACCGCCACAGGCACAAATGCCAGTTGATTTTTCCATATGCGATACTTCTACGTCGACGTGTGAAGGGTTAACGCCAGCGAAAGGGCTTAATGGGAGGGGTAGGTGGGGGTGGGTGGGTTATATTAGCCAGGATATTTTGAGGAACATATAAAAACCATCATTGGATCACATTGGAATATTTTATTGGTGCTAACGCAGTCAAATCAGAGGAAATAAACTGAAGAACACGCGGAAATAAAATCTGGAAGGCCAATCAAAATATGTGTATGATTGTACTGAGGGATTTAAAAAATGAATGGAAAAGAAATTGAAGAATACAAGAACTAATAGCACAAAAAAAAAATTTTAAGATTATAAAAATACATAACTATAAGAAACATAATAACATTTAATATATAAAAACAAAATTTTTAAAATTGTTATATTAAATATATTATAGTCCGAAATAGCCTCTGTGGGGCTTTAAGATTTTTGTTTGGCATTCTAAGACTAACCACACTTTTCAAGATGTTAAAGCCGCAACTCAGTGGAAGCCCAAAAACATTCCCTCATTTGGTACAACTGCCTCTCATTAGGCATATAAAACATGGTAATTGCTTAGCTTGTTAGATGTTAGCAAGACTTTTAATCCACATACACTCCAGCCGAAAAAAGAATTAAAACTTAAAAGGAAATCTCTGCCCAGTCCTCAAGGCGTATACGTAACGGCGTATACGTAATATGCTAAACAAAAGTGCGCCAATTAGAAGGGAAGTTCAGTTTTTAAGCCCAGTCCCAAGCCCACAGAACCGCAAAAGCCAGAAAGTTGATTTCTTAACAGTCCCCTGCCCCAAAAGCCGCAAACCGAACAAAATGTCAGACGGAGACAGTCGACGAAGTCGGAGCAGCTCCAAAATTCTAAGCCAAAAAATGTTGCAGCAGCAGACCACAGAATTAAGCTGAAATGAGTCCGGCTCAGTGTGTGGAAATGGGTGTTTCAGGATAGGAGAATATGTGCGAGGGAGTCCGGGTGTTGTCAGTAACTTGTCTACTTGTTGTCTGTATCGTGTGGCAGTTTTTGGGCCCGAGTTTCAAGACCCACACTTCGAGGCATATGCAGGAAAAAGATGAATGCATTACAAATGAAGACAGCTGGGGGCAGGTCAGATGGAGAGTACCCTCATCAAAGGAAAAGTCACGTGACCAACAGCTTACGTAGGTAACTACTGCATTTTGCAGTCAAAGCTTGCCCCAAGATCTTTAAAAGATATTTTTCCGAAGTCTCTAATAAAATAAATATCTGCTCATTAAAAATTTCATATTAAATATTTGAACAAAATACAAAAACATTGAATCAAAATTTTAAATGACATAAACAACCTTTCCGCGGTATTTCAATATTCACCTTTTAAGCTTAACTTGCGTAATTCAATTGGTATCACACACCTTGTATTGTACTATACAGGTTTCTATATATAAGTATCTTTTGGTTAATTTTACGCATAAAATGTATTTTTATGTAGGTGTAGGATACCCGAAATTTAAATGTCGGATCTAAACTGCAGAGCAACAAACATTCGCTAGTTGAGTTTTTGAATAGTTAAGTCATTTCTTGTTATATTTATATTTGATGTACATTTTGTGGCTTGGCCAGAGTTTTGAACAGAGATGGAAAAGTCGGCTGACAGTCAGAAGGGTCTGAGTGAAATATTCTGATTTGCGTCTTGTCACGCAGAAATAAAGCTAAAGTCCATTTTAATTGAGTTTTTCTCATGTTGCAAAATGCTTTTTGCAAATTTATGACTGCAGACCGAGCAGCAGAAAATTGGGTAGAACCAACTGAACTGAACCAAATCCCACCGAACCGAATCGAGCCATATGAATGTGTAATAAAATGCATTTTTGGCCATTTTGTCACATGAATTTAATTTAATTTAGATTTGGACCGACAGCCGGCAAGGATCAAATGAAATGAAAAGAGCGTCGAAGGAAATGCTGAATATGAGTGAAATGAAATGGAATTATGTGCGGCTCAAATTTTATGGTCGAATGTGGCAGTTAAATTGAGCAGGGAAAGCGGCAAGTATTTTCATGGAAATGTGGAAAAGTTTTTCCTTTTCCGAGATCCTCAGCTTCTTCTTACTTACTTGCTGGTGTATGACAAAGTTTTCTTCGTCTTGCGCTTGTTATTTTCCACGTGCAGCGCTCGATATCAAAGAAAACAACTGGCAAGATTTCAAACAGCGGATTTCCCCCTTCCCATTTCCATTTTCATTTTCCGACCCCCTTCGCCACTTCAATTGAGCGGTGGCGGCTGCTTTTAACGTTTCTGTTTTTCCGTTGTTTAATTTTTATTTTTATTTTGATTTCGCCAGCGGCTTCTTGCACCGCTCACCCCTCGGAAAATCTGCGTAATCATTGGCAGACGGGCACGGGAAAAGCGGAACAGGAAAAATAAGTTTTGCCGCAAAAATAAATAAATAAATATCATTTTGTATAATAAAATGCAGGCGTGGAGGGGCAAAACTCGAGTAAACAACAGGAAGCATAAATTGTGTTATTGTAGCTTATAGGGGAAAAGCGAAGGGAAGGTGGTGGAGACAGCAGAGAAAGGGGAAGGCGGGAAAACTGGTCGATTTTGATGTGATTAGGCCTGTTTGGACGGAAATGGTTTAGTTAAAGAGAAAACTGGAAATAGAATCAACTTGTCCGTGGTCCTGGCAAAATGTTTTTCAATAAGTACATAACGAAATTGCAAATGTTGATTACTAATTTCCCGAAAACGTAAGAGATTTATTCATTACTTAAAAAATAAATTTATTTTAAATCTAAAATAAAACAAGAAAGGAAGTTAACTTCGGCAAGTTATTAAATTTAAAAATACAAAAAATGATATTCCCAATAGTATAAGATAATATGTCAAAAAACACCGAAGCTATAATTTGTTTCATATTATTTTCCCACCAATTTTCCGATCGTTCCTATGGCAGCTATATGATATAGTCGTCCGATTTTGATAAAATTAAATTCGAAATTCAGAACTAACTAAAAAATGTTATTTCCAAGCGTAGGAGGTTATATGTTAAAAAACACCGAAGCTATAATTTGTTTCATATTATTTTCTTAACAATTTTTCGATCGTTCCTATGGCAGCTATATGACATAGTCGTCCGCTTTTGATAAAATTTAATTTGAAACTGCAAACTAATTAAAAAATGTAATGTCCAAGCTTAGAAGGTTATATGGTAAAAAACACCAAATATATAATTTTTGAAAATTTTTTTTCCGATTATTCCTATGGGAGCTATAAGATTTAGTTGTCCGATCCGGCTGGTTCCGACTTATATTCTACCTGCAAAAGATATAAGACTTTCGGGAAAGTTTCAGCCCGATAGCTTTAAAACTGAGAGACTGAGGGACAGACGGACAGACGGACATGGCTAGATCGATTCGTCTAGTCATGCTGATCAAGAATATATATACTTTATGGGGCCGGAAACGTCTCCTTCACTGCGTTGCAAACTTCTGACTGAAATCAATATACCTTCTGCAAGCGTAAAAAAAAAAAACAAGGAAGAACGCTATGGTCGAGTACCTCGACTATCAGATACCCGTTACTCACCTAAAGGGACCAAAGGGAAACGGAGATATGCAAGCAGCAAAGCGAGATTTAAATGCGCCACCTACCGACGGAAGACAGATTTAAGCATTGTGGGCGTTAGGGTAGGCGTGGCAAATTTTTTTTTGGATCAATCGATAGGCATTGACGAGACCAATACATTTCAGTTAAAATTTTTAATCTAGCATAAAAATTTTGGGCGCCACAGGCTTGGGCGGTTTGTGGGCGTTAGAGTGGGCGTGGCATATTCGCATAACAAACTTGCGCTGCGTACAAGGCTACGGAATCTAAATCTGAAATCCCAATACTCTATCTTTGAAAGTTTCCGAGATATCCGCGTTCATACTTACGATTTTTTGACGTTTGTGGGCGGTTTGTGGGCGTTAAAGTGGGCGTGGCAAACTTTTTTTTAAGTCAATCGATAGGTATTGATGAGAACAATTCATTTCAGTTTAAATTTTTACTCTAGCATCAAAAGGAGCCACAGTTTTGGGCGGTTTGTGGGCGTTAGAGTGGGCGTGGCACTCTACTGAAACAAACTTGCGCTGCGTAAGAAGCTCAGGAATCTGCTCGCCAAATCTCAATAGCCTAGCTCTCATAGTTTCCAAGATCTCAGCGTTCATCCGGACAGACGGACAGACGGACATGGCTAGATCGACTCGGCTAGTGATCCTGATCAAGAATATATATACTTTATGGGGTCGGAAACGCTTCCTTCTGCCTGTTACATACTTTCCGACGAATCTAGTATACCCTTTTACTCTACGAGTAACGGGTATAATAAATGCTAGTAAAGTAACAAAAGTATTGCTATACCTTCAAGTTGAGTATAAATGTTTAACAACTGTTTCTATGCAATGGTGAACTTTTTAAAAAGCCAAAAATGAATCCATAATTTTGGTGTGTTTGCATCCCCCAGCGAACATGTTTTAATCACAGTATTAAGAAGGGGTTATCCCAAAAACAAAGGAGAGATCTCCCGCGTTCATCTGCCATTCAACTCCCAACAGCAACTCCCCGGCACATTTGCCAAATCAATATGCAATATCCCACAAGTAACGGATTTCAAACTTTCACCCACCACCCACTCACACTCACTGGGCAATCATATCGATGGGGAGAGATCCGAACCCGAACCGCCTGTCATAAAAGCCGCACACACAAAAATACGAGTAGTTGGCTGTATCAAGAGGGAACTGTGGCATGAAAAGCACAAAAACTAGGTTAGTTGCCGAGATTTTTTACCTTCGCTAACACGACCCCGCCCCCACCTCCCCCTCCGCCCACTCCACCCCACAAGAATAACAATTGCACCCTCTAACCCCTGACCCCACCCACTGCCATTCGTCGACGTCCCAGAGCCATCCGTTCATGTCTCTGCCAATGCATTTCAAAACAGGAGCAGCAGAAGAAGCGAATCGGGAAAGGCGTTTGGCCACGCCCCCGCCTCCGCCCCCTCCATATCTGTCAAGTGAACTGGAAGTGATACGGATATATGGGGGTATGGAAAGGGGGTGTAGGAAGAACGCTGAGCGTGTTCACGTGCAAAATTGCAGCGATTCCCTAGCGGGTTTCGGTTTCTCCTTCAAAATCGAATTCACTTTGCTGGATACACTGAGAAAAAGTAAAAAACACCACTTGAAATGGTTCCCTTGCGGCAGAAAATCAAGAGTCTCCTGGTTTTGAACTTTTACATTTTATTTCTTTTTTCAAAATGTACGATTTAAAATATGATATTGGGTAATCCACAATTTAAAATGTCTAAGATCTTTAATTTTAAATTCTATATCCAAGGCACCGTTTTTTCCAGTGCAGCATGTGTGTGCCTGTAACGGTGTGCGTATGCGAGTGCAATTCGAGTTCGATTTGGAGTGTGATCGATGACGATGACGGGCAGGATGCGATGCGAACAGGAAACGGACTGCCAAGGATTTTAATCAGCTGTTGTCGCTCCCCCTGAATTCGGGCTGAGGAAGGCAGCTTGGAAGCCGATCGGTTGCGGTAACGGCCAGTCGCCCGGCGACCATTGAGAAGCTGGCCATGGCCAGTAGAGAGAACAAAGGACTGCTGACTGATTTGCCAGGACAGGCATTTGTCTTAGCCATACGAACAATCACGTTGGATGAGGTAGGGAATTGTTCCGTAGCTGCATCTTTAAAATCCGGATGAATATCTAGAGTTCTTCGCAAGATAAAGGATACCTATTATTCAGTATCTCTGAAAAAGGGCAATATAATTATCTTAGCACTGGCATCTTAGGCTAAAACTATTAGTTCGGGCTTAAGACCTGTCCATGTAATACGTAATCATAGTTTGGCCAGTTTCTAGAGACCCTCCATGGAATCAATTTTGAGAACAAATCAAATATTTTGATTCCTTCTATGTGAGAACTTAATATATGGATCCCCCCTTTGGACAGACCCCTTTTCATTTGTGTCAATCTCAAAAATATAATGGCTTACAAATACATAATTATGAAACCATAGAAAAACAAGGCTATACTTAAACTTAACTTAAATAGTCCGTGGTAATTTACCCATTATGGTTTCTCCACTGTGTTCTTTAGCTGAACCTATTAGCACTCGCCCTAATGTATTTGGCTTCTCATTCTATGCGATTCCGACAACCTTGGTTTGCACACCATCTTTCTGGCCACAGATTGTTTGTCCACATTGCAACGCCGCTAAATTGTTTGTCTTTTGTGTGTGTGCTTGTATCTGCGAGGCTGCAGCCCCTCTATCCCCACTCCCTTCGCCCAGTCTTTCATTTGGGGGAACCCCATCGATGTGCGTGCAATGCCATTAACAATACGCCCAATGCCAAAAACGGGCAAACGCGCCAAATCCATTGTTATTTCGGTGGTCGATTGTTGTTCTTCCGGCTTGCGTGAGCTTACTGTGGCCCCAGCCACGCCCCTGCCTCCGCCCGCCCCCCGCTGGGTAAATTGTGCAAACAAACAGCGGATGTTAGAGCGGAGAAGAGGATGGGTTGTTCTGAAAGGATGCTGCTGAGTACACTCAGAGAAACGAATTCACAGTGCTTATTGTTATGCATTTGATTACGAATCTGAAAACGCTACCCATTGCGCTGCGTGCAAATTTTTTGCATTCCTGATTGCTTAATTTCTGGGGTATAGGTGATGGCTAATAATATTCGTTAAGAAAGGTTAAATTTGCCAAGAAAGTTTTTAATACTTGTAAAGGTTTTTGTTTTGCAAAATAGACAGGGATTGAAGCAAGTGCTCTTTGTATATTTAAACCGCTTTTCACGAAATAACAACACAATAAATTGTCTCTAGCACACCTTTTCAAATATTTCCGAAATCTTTTTCGGAATCATTTGTTCATTGTCTAGTTTTAATTTTGGGTAACCTGCCCAGTTTTTTTTCTAACTGCATGCAGAACTTGTGCCACAAATCGCTTCAATTTTGGTGGCCCACTCCGCTCCTATCATCTCATCTCTTTCCCTGACAGAGTTGGAGGATAATTTGGCGAATTGGAGGGCGGCTGTGAGTGGGCCTGGGCTTTGTTTTTTCAGCTCGGTTTGTTCTCAACTGCAATAATCTTATTAGCAGTTTGTTGTTCGAACCTAATCAATTACCAACGTAATTACAAACTTTGCTAATCTGCCTCGGTTTCCCCAGCAACGCTTTCCCAGGCCGTTCCCCCATATTGTTCATGACCGTGTCAGTGCTCGTGTTCGTGTCCCTGTCGCTGTTCATGTTCACGTCTAGATTGGAATACATCCTGCATACATGTAGTACCAATCCCAGTCCCACAGGCCCGTGGATGAAACGCGCTCCGCTGATGCGGCTCAAATTTAGTGGCCTAAATAGTGATTTAACCAGTGGAGCATGACAAAAGATCTCATCAAACGTTGGCAAATTGTTAACCAGAAACTGAGAGAGATGGAAGCGGAAGAGATTTCGATTAGGCGTAGTTGCGGGGCTTCCAAGTCCCAGGATGGTTCACAAGAGTACAGATTGAAACTCAATTAACGTTTTTGAAATGGGCTTAATTCATTCTATTTTTAGAGCACTATCAATATCTTCAACTTGTTTTTGTACTACTCAAGCTAAAGCTTGTTTATCAGCATATGAAAAGTACTCTAACTGTTTCAAAAATACTTAAATCAGAAAATGAAGAGTCGTTTAAAATAAACACAATTACAAAATAGTAATTAGTAAAATTAACTTTTCATTTAAAAACACTTTTTCAATTATTAAGGACAATTCGCTACCAATAAGACTCATCGAAAGATGTGAAATCATAACACTTAAAATATTGTATTAATGAACAGAAAATAAAAAACTACACAAAAAAACAAGGAAGAACGCTATAGTCGAGTACCTCGAATATCAGATACCCGTTACTCAGCTAAAGGGACCAAAGGGAAATGGAGATATGCAAGCAGCAAAGCGAGATTGAAATGCGCCACCTATCGGCGGTAGACAGATTTAAGCGTTTTGGGCGTTAGAGTGGGCGTGGCAAATTTTTTGGGTCAATTGATAGGTATTGACGAGACCAATACATTTCAGTTAAAATTTTGTATCTAGCATGAAAATTGTGGGCGCCACAGGCTTGGGCGGTTTGTGGGCGTTAGAGTGGGCGTGGCATATTTGCGTAACAAACTTGCGCTGCGCACAAGGCTACGGAATCTAAATCTGAGATCCCAATTCTCTATCCTTGATGGTTTCCGAGATATCCACGTTCATACTTACGATTTTTTGAAGTTTGTGGGCGGTTTGTGGGCGTAAGAGTGGGTGTGGCAAACTTTTTTATTTATCAATCGATAGGTATTGATAAGAACAATACATTTCAGTTAGGAGCCACAGTTTTGGGCGGTTTGTGGGCGTAAGAGTGGGCGTAAGAGTGGGCGTAAGAGTGGGCGTGGCACTCTACTGAAACAAACTTGCGCTGCGTAAGAAGCTCAGGAATCTGCACGCCAAATCTCAATAGCCTAGCTCTCATAGTTTTCGAGATCTCAGCGTTCATCCGGACAGACAGACGAACAGACGGACATGGCTAGATCGACTCGGCTAGTGATCCTGATCAAGAATATATACACTTTATGGGGTCGGAAACTCTTCCTTCTGCCTGTTACATACTTTCCGACGAATCTAGTATACCCTTTTACTCTACGAGTAACGGGTATAAATAGTAATTGACCTATGCAGACAGTTAAGTAACTATAAAAAATTGTACTTTACTATAAAAATGGTTATATATGTATTTGTTTTTGCTTTTTTTACTTTTTTAATGTTAAACCACTATTAAAATAGGTACATTCAAGTGATTTGTGTATTTTGTTATTGGAATAGTAAAAAGTTGATTAAATATCAAAAATAGTTGTTCTATCGTACAAATTTTCCGCAATGTGTTGCTTGTTGGCTCTCAAGCCAAACTCTAAAAAGTTAAGACTTTACTTAAAAGATATATTCTCTAAAGTGTTAAACATCCACACTAGCTGGAAGTCACCTTTAAATTGTGCAAATTGGACATTTTTTTTTGCTTATAAATTACCATGCTATAGTACGGTATCTATGAATTTAATTAGCTTTGTAAATATTAAGGTATATATTATATATATGGACATTTTTTTTTGCTTATAAATTACCATGCTATAGTACGGTATCTATGAATTTAATTAGCTTTGTAAATATTAAGGTATATATTATATATATATACAGGTTGGATAACTTTGAAAATAGTTTTTTAACTACAATCCATCGGTTGGATCCACTCTACTCTTTTTATAGATTCATTTACGTAATACGTTTGGGAAAAATTGACAATTCGATGGTTGGGGATTTTACTATTCTACTGGCCTATTTTACCAACCGAATTTTTTTATTTTATTTAAAACAGAGCAACGAGTATATAATATCCCAGGCACTCGACTAAAGCGTTTCTTCGTTTTTGTTCCTCCTTTACTCTTTATGTACAACTAGTGGTACCTACCTTTACCTAATTCCAAAACATCCACCAACTTTTTATACAAATGATTTATCGCAGACTTCCACACACTTTCATCAGTCTACCGGATCAATGCCGCTTATCGCACACCAACAATCAGTTTTGCCCCTTCTCACCATTGTTGCAGCGGCGTCTATCTATTGGGATTTGCTAGAGGAATGCCAATAACTTTTCGGCTTAATCAAATGCCAAAATATTTGAATATGCCAAGTCAAAATTATTGCCGTGTAAGCTCCGCCGCCGCCCCTTTTGGCATTTGCTGTCGACAGAAGCGGAGGAAAAGTTTTCCACGCATGATTTAAATGGAAATAAATCTTGCGTTAAGACTCGACTTGGATTTGGATTATGCAAGCCTGCGGAGGAGCGGAGCGAACTGCTGCGTCACGTAGTTGGTAAATTTGTTTACACGTCCTGCCGGTTGGCCCTCGCACTTGGGTCTTAGGATCTCGCCAGGATTCAGCTCCCCGGGCTACCCGCCCCCACAGGTCCACAATTGGCATAAAGTTTCTCATATGCAAATCGCAAGTTTAGCAAAATATTTCGTTTATTGTTGAAGTTTTCCTTTAGTTACTCTCGCTCTGTCTCCCTCAGTCGTCAACATTTTGTATGTTTTCCGTTCATTTTTCTTGACTTGCTTGCCTGGAAGTTTTCCCTCGCAAAGTTTTTTGGCTTTAGACATTTTTTGATAAATTATCCAGCGTCAGTTCGTGTAAGTTTGTGCCAGTAAAAATGCGCTCTCCTTTTTTAATAAAAATCATGACACCTTTTATTGATTTACTTATTCTGTTTGGATGCTGATGTGTGATTGTGTGGGGGTGTGTTGTGTAGCAATATACACTGAAGACTTAATAGATACATATAATCCATTCGCTTAACTAACTGCGTTTTATCACTAGAATTACGTTCTCGCTGTTTACTGCCTTAATATAGCCAATGCAAATATTTATCGCGGTTTTCCAAACTAATACTTCAATCTGCATCCACATTAAATGGCATTCTAATTTCATTTGTCCGAAAGGGGAATTCGCTTAATATCTAGTCAGAACACACAGCCTTGCTTTGTTTCTCTAAAAAATTACACTTAGCAGCTAATTATTAATTACACATTTAATTACACACAGAACACTTTTTACGTTAAGCTTACTCCTAAGGTGAATGCTAATTTCTGCGTTGAAATTATGTTTAATTTAAAGCCACATCCAGATAGTTTGTATAAAATGCACACAGCTTAGACTCTACTTCAAACAAAGACAAACGATCAATTTAGAAACTTAATTCAAAGCCATAAATTATTTAGCTAACCCTTCCATCTGATTTGTCAATGCTTTTGTTCAGCTTCAAAACCAATTTATTATATTTGACAACAAACTGAAACTCAGATTTTGTTCAGTTTATTTTTATAAATTTACTTTGTTAAAATTAGTTTGCTTTACAAGCATATAAAATGGCTTTTCTTGGCTATCGTACAACATGTTTGCATATTAATTTTTTTACAGGTTTTCCAATATGTTTGTGGTTCTAAAATGTACAGTAGTTGTAAATTTGTATGCGACAGCAGTGGAATAGGCATTTATTTTTGGGATTCTCGAGACTCAAGCGGATAATATTTACAAGTTTCAGGGACCTATGCGCCTTCTAAAAACGATTTGCGTACAACTGAAATGAGAGGAAGAATTAGAAGACTGAATATCTAGAGAAGGGGGTAAAACTTACCTTTCAACTGGCGGCTTGCATCAACTACCACTTGGCTTGCCTTTCCAAAAATAAAATAAATGGCAAAACTCTTCCAAACGTCAACATATCATCTGGAGAATATAAACAAGTTTAATTGATTAATTTCTAAATAAATATAGAACAAATCTGGTTGTGTTAAAGCGTGAAGGAACCAATCGCCTTAGATATGTTCTGAAATTAATAAAAATAAAAATGAAAAGCATTGTCGAATTAAAATTAAGTGTGATCACATACACCAACATAATACGCAAAGAAATACTTTGCTGTATTTTTAACCAAAGAACAACGTGTTAAGAACACAAAAAATAAGTACATTTTGTGTGCATTTGAAACAGAGAACAAAACTTTATTTAGATATGTATGCTGCGGTATGAAGTGTTTACATATGTGCATGATTTTTTACATCAACAAAGTATGCTACATTAGGCACTTATCTACTTCAAAAATGTGCGACGACAGAAAGCCAAATAAACTTCAACTAAAACAGAGAGTTTACAACGTAGTGAATCATATATAATAATATAATACCAGATTTGTGTAAATTTGGATGATGTAGCGAATGATAGAAACTAAAAAATAATATAATAAACTCCATTGATAAGACTTCAACATAAATAACAAGTTTTCCATTTTTGATTTCATTTGGTTTGTTGTCTTTTGTATGCATAGTTATTTTTACAAATTGCATAGTTAACACTGAGAAGCGTAAGTGAATTTGTTTGTTCAACTAATTATAATAATAATTGTGTTACTTATAATGCGTGTTAACAAAAACATTTCCTTTTTCAGTACAAATAAAAAATGTAAGTTAGTTTGGGGGTGTAACAAATCAGATAACTAAAAACTAATTATGCACATCAGCATAAATGTAGATATATATATATAAAAGAGATAATCCATTGAACAAAACGAGTAACTTGTAACTATAGCTAGAATATATATCATGTGGGTATATATTTATAATAAGAACTTCATTGTGACTTGCAACATGAGAGATGAACAAATCAAACAGAAAGAGCGAGTATAAAATTATGAGATATATCAAAAACTTATAAGCTAACACTCGAACAGATCCTTGTATTTTTTTGGGTTTTTTTTTATTTTTTGTTTCGTTTGTGAGTCATGAAAGTGTGTACAAAATGTTTAATAAAAAGGCGATGGTTCAACCAACTCGTACGACAGTTTAAAATATGAAAACAAGTCGTAAGGGTTCAAAGGGAACTTCAACAGAAAGTTAACTAAACTACGGTCTAATAGTTGTATTATTCGTTTCTTTTTTTTTTGGGTTTTGTGTTTTTTTTTCTAATTCAACATATAACGTGCTAAATCATAAGCGATTCTGTCTCTTTTTGGCACAGATTCATGTCTTTTTCTGCTCTGGTATTTGGTTTTTCATGATACGTACAACGTTGGCATTCGCATCTTCGTTTACTCTTGCAACGCGCGCGCTCTACACGGGCTACTCTTCATTCATTGACTACTCCATATTTCACAAATCTCAATATTCCTCTACTCGGTGTGTCCGGATAACCTCGCTGCTGACGGTGGGAATCCTCCGACAATGCCCTCTAGTAGGGCTTGGAGTCCTTGGGCTTCTTCAGCTGCACCTTGAGGCGCTTGGTGCCCACCTGGAAGCCGTTCATCGCCTTGATGGCCACCTGGGCCGAGTCCGGATTGTCGAACGAGACGAAGCCAAAGCACTTGGACAGGCTGGTCTGCTTGTCGATGAACACCTTGGCCGAGATCACATTGCCGAAGGGCAGGAACGTGGAGGCCAGATCCGTGTCGGTGAACTCCTGCGGCAGATGGTAGATGAAAAGGTTGCATCCCTCGGGTCCTGAAAGAAAGTAAAGGATGTTCCATTAATTTTTTGTTTTTTGGAATTACGAGTCATAATAAAGGACTTAAGTCTATCGTCAATAAATATTCCACCTTCAATACAATAATCAAACTGTGGTTTATCGACTTCATGTAAGTAATCAGATATCGGCCCTATAGTTTCTGCTGCTGCAACTAGTCCACATTATAGACCCACCTAGCAGGGAACTATTAATTAACCAGTTGCATTCTTGCACTCCCTGTGTTTTACCCATCACCCCCCGAGTTTCCACCCACTGAACCGCAGAATACAGAGGGAAAGTTGAGCGGACAAAGAGTGAAATTATATGGGTCCAATGGCGGAGATTAGGGGAAGGGATGGGCCCCAGCAGCAGCTGATTGCCAAGCGGAAGCGGAAATGATGCCTCGTCCCTCTCTTTCGCACTTGTCTCGCCATCTCCTTTGCTCCCGTCAACTGTCTGCCGTACGTGTGTGGGTGTGACACTTTGTTTAGCAGCACGTGCTATTGCGACTGCTGACATCGTCATCATTATCTTTCGGGGCATTATCATCGCCATTCCCGGCGTTATCATCATCGCCCCGTCCCTGTCTGCCGCCCTATCCCCGTCCCTGTCACACGCACATTAACGTGGCTCGCGCCTCGTGCTGCGGTTGCACTTTTCGTGCAAATTACTGTCAACGTCACTGGCAATGAGCAGTCAGCAGTCAGCAGTAATACAACCCACCAGCATCCGAAATCCAAGGCACCCAGCTCGGATAGAAAGAGACGGAAAGTGGGGTGTTGGAAAGAGAGGGGTGATAGCAGTGCCAGCAGTCGCGTTTTCACTTTCGTGATGCTTTTTAATGACAGCAAAACGCTTCAAATGGCAGCTGGCATTTTGCGGTCCTGTCTTTCAATTTGATCTGGATGAAATCCAAAAAATAAGAAAAAACAATGGTAACGAAAAGAAGTAAAAAAACACCTACGGTTACTCGCATTCCGAATAAAAACAAAGTATCGAAAAATAATTGACACCCAAACATTACAAATATAAAACCTAAAATTAACTTAATATTAAAAATACTTTTATCTGATATTAAGAATCTCGCTTTAATTTTAAAAACTAATTGCCCATCACAACATTAAATTAACCACTTTATATGATAGCTGAACAATGAATGAATCTATATAGACCTGCCTTATAAATTTAAGAAATGCTTTAGTACATCAATCTTAAGTATCTTGATGTGTGTTTTCCTTTCTTTCGATTTTTAATTTTCCAAAACTCATGAATCTCCTCACGATGTCCCAGTCATCATTAAAGCAAACTGTTACACTCTTTGATGAGTCCCCACCCACATACACACACGCTGAGATTCACACTCGCTGTAATCGGATAAGTTTGTAGTGGTTCCAGGACATCATGCAGCACCCACGGCCACCACGGCGGCATCCATAACTCTCACTCCATCATCGTTTGCCACAAGCACTGCTATTGATCACCTTGATGTATGGGTTGGCCACCGTAGGCCTGCAATCCCAGTAGGTTCTCCTCAATCCGCCCACCCAGGCCTCCCTCGCCTCCCTCAGTGCCACGCCCTCGAGGTAAACTGACTGCTGACAGATTGCCCGACGCTGATGCGATTACAAAATGAAGCCAAATTGAATGGCGAAGAAAGCTGCTCCTCCGGAGGCATCTCCTTCGGTCACAAGCCGTTGACGTTGCCAGGATTTTAATATTAATTGACTCGGGGCTCTCGTCATGCACTTGTTGCTTTGAAATTTTGCACGCCCAACAATTAATTTAGGCTCAGGATGGGGAACGAAACGGGAAGTAAAAAGTCCAATTAAAAGTGCTTCAAGCTATTGAATTACGCGACTAACAAGCGACACGTGTGGCTCGACACGATACATAATTAGATGAAAGGACAAATGTGAAGGCAGGCGGCACGAGATGTTTCTAAGGCAACAAATTAAGGTAACAATTTTGAATGACACTCGACAATTTCCTGGAAGATTTCAAGTTGGTGGAAAAAACATACCTACATAATGTACAGAAAATTGTTAAGGTAAATTTGTTTTTGTTTGTTCCTAAGAAGGCGAATTTCTAAGAATTTTTCATTAAAATGAAAACATTAAACTAAGGCTGCTCATTAGATTATTTCGAGGGGACTTTTGCAAGTATTAAATTTGGAGTACATTTATTTTTAGATATATGATTCATTCAATTCAAATAGCAATGTAAGTTCTTTTGATAGGATGTTTATATCATTAGTTACCGACTTTAACATAGAATAAAATTTGAGCAATAAAAGTACAACTATTTATTCCGACTATATGCTACACCATTTTTAGTCCGCATTACATTTCCTTAACCACCAAATTTATATCCAAAACTAAATCCATATGCAGTCTGGTTTTACTCAACTTTATATAAATTCAGTTGGCTGTCAACTGCAAAATGTTTTCCACTCATTTTGGTAACCAGAAATGTGTAACTTCTTGGAATCCGCAAAGGATTCCCCTCTCCATCGCTCCGCACATACAAATAAACTTCCTGTTTTGTTTTTTCTCAACTCAAATTTGTTGGTTTCATTTTTTTGGTTGGAATTTTTCAGTGTGCGAAAAACGATTTCCTATATTGCATTTTCCTCTTCCGCCGAGCAAAGATGCGGCATCCGCCTTGGCAATGTCGCCTGCCCTCTTCGCTATTGATGCACTTGCATTCTGGCCGGGGGAATAAGAGATGTTACTTGCAGATGCACATTCCCTCTCCCTTTCGCAGTTAGGACCAGCATTTTTGCCATTTTCCTGGCTGTCGCGCTCACCGAAGTGAGCTGGCGAAAGTCCTCCTTTATTTTCCTATTCCTCTCAAGGGCACGAACGAGGCGGAAGGAAGCCAAATGGAATCTATGGCACATAAGCTACAGTTCCAGATCTGCCTGCACATATATCTGAGTTTCTTTATTGATTTTAACGTGACTTGTGCATATAGCTGCAGTGGGAGAAATTGTGATAGAAATTCTCCGTTCTTAAATATTTGGTCGTATTCTTGATTGAGTCTGTTGCAGAATGTTGCTCAAAAAATATTCATGAAAACTTTGTTGAGTATGTTGTTGAATACATTGTTAAATACGTTAATAAATACGTTGATAAAAACATTGTTGAACATGTTGTTAAATACGTTTTCGAATACGTTGTGGAATGTTTTTGAATATGTTGCTAACTATGTTGTTAAATATGTTGCTGAATCTGTTATTGAATATAGTGAATTTGTTGTTGAGTATGTTGTTGAATATGTTGAATATATTTTTGAAGAATTTTCTGAATATCTTGTTTATCTGGTTATTATCTTGTTAAACATCTTGGTTATATAAGTTAAAGATTTTATTAACCATAGCTCAGAATATTTCCTTGCAAGTCTTGTTAAACATCTTGTTGATATTTTGTTATGTTTTCATTTCTCCACTTCATAACCATATCCACTCACTTGCAGGCTCATCCCCTTTATAATAATTCCAACTACCTCCCAGAGCAAAAGTCGCAAATCTGCGATGTCTCCGGCCACCTCTTCTGCTCCCCGAATCGCCCACGCCTTCTTTCTGCACATACATTTGGTTATTTTATATTCCGACTTCCGGCTTATGCACATGACTTTAATCCGGATGCAGCCGGAAGGAGAGGCGACCGCTGCCGCCTTAGGGTCACCCATGCGATGATGAAGGCGGGGATTCCCATCGTCTGTCACTGTCATATTTGTTGCCTTCCTTCCGTCCCTTTCTCGACCGGAGTTCTCGTCCTCTTGGTCCCTTAAGCATAGTCCTGCGCCGCTTATGATTTTTTAAAATTATTTTCCAACATATTTTTTTATATATTTGTATTTATTTTATTTTGCTGCTTTTGCCTCTGTTTCCTGCTTAATTTTGTGCCTGTCGTCTGAGCCTGTCTACACGCTTATAAGTTGTTTCCTGCTCCCCAGCCCATCCTTATCTTCCGCTTAAACTCCCACTATCGTCCTCTTCCGCTTTCTGTTGTGGAACTGTCGTCACTTGATAAATTTCACATGTTGAGAATTTATCTGCACTAGACATTGTTGTTGCAGTTTTTCCTGCCCTTTTGCCCCACGCAGATTGCATAAATCCGACATTTTTAGGATTTTCTCAAACATATTTTTTCCCTGACTTCAGAGTTTAGACGATATACGCTTTGAAATAAGGGAAAGGTTTTAACTGTAGCCTAGAAAAATAACCACCACTTAAAGCATGATAAGGAGGATACCAAAATTGTCCAGTAAATTAGTGGAATATATAAATAATTAGTGGAATATAATTCGATAAAAGTAGGGACAAACTTAAGATCGCCTTTAAAATCTCCTTTTTTATGCTGTCAAATCAGAGTCAATTACCCATTAACCACTTCCTGTCTGTATCTTGCTTATCTCATCCAATAATTATATAGAGCTTAGATCTACCCACCCTCCTGATGGGTCGACTTTCATTTAAGCAGGTCCCAGTCATCTATGATAGTTTTTCACAATCCAACCAAGCGAGGCGAAACATGGCAGCTCACATTTCGCATTTGGGCTAGCAGGAGCAATTTGTTGTGCTTCCACAGACAGCACCACACAATCCTCGCTTCCCCAGGACTGTGACCCTGCGTCTCGTTGGAATTTGTTGTTGCAGTTGGTCAGGAGGGAATTTTCGGCGACGTCATGAGTCAGCAGAGCAAACAAGGAGTCGCACAAAAGGACGAGGCAAGCAGAATTGAAGGAGTCGTGGGAGACGAAGATGAACCGGGGGGACAAAGGACGAGCGAGTCACTCAACTGCAAAAATATATCTCACTATATGGTGCATAGCATGCAGAGAAAAAAAAAGCAAAGAATGGTTGAGGCCGAATATGTACCAAATACAATTTAAAGTAAAGAAAGTATAACTCAGGAAATGCAATTAAAATTTCTTTAATATACTAGTTTTTAAATAACGAGTAATTTTTTAAGCTTATTTTTCCCTCTGCACTTACACATCAGATGAAGCACCCCCGGCACTCCCATCCACTCAAAGGATGTTTGCTTATGTAACCGGAAATATGGCAAAAAGTGCAATGCCAAAACATTTTCCATTGCATTTTGCCCAGCATTTCGAACATCTCCCTGCTGCAACTTTAATGTTATGTGTGCCAAAGTACACACCCCGGCACACAAATCCACGGAGGGCGGGAAAAGAAATGCTCAGTTGCCATATTTCCCGATATCGACAGCGACGTCTGACTAATGGAATTGTGTGTCAAGTGTGTGTAATATTTACACTGTGTCGGGAGCTGATAAAAGTTTAAGCCCCACCGAAAGCGCTCCTCATAAATTCTCCTTAGCGAGTGTGAGATGGGAGCAGAAGTGGAGTATATGAGATGATTGATCTTATTGATTTTTGCTACATCTCTGCAGGCATTGGCTTATGGCATTGAAGGATTTGTGTCAGCAGAAGACATTCGATTGCGGATTAAAGGGGCGTTGTGCACACATTCAGGAGGGCATGGCAAAGGCGATTGAAATTCTTGCAAGATGGTTTGGATTTGGATTGGTGATTCTGATTTGTAGGGGCTCGAAAATCTACTCGGGTCCAATCTTGCAGTTATGAAAATGCCCATCTGACATTCCGCTTTTCTCTCATCCCAAAATCCTGTACTTTATCCAACTGCATAACATTTGATAGATGACTTTTCATATAAAACTAAGGCCCCTTTCCTCCAGCACAATAAAAGCGACGCGAACAATGGCACAACTAAAACTAAGTAGATTAGACAGACATCCACAAAATGTCCATGACAAGTGGGATTCGGGAAATAGGGGGTTCAGTGAAGGAAGGGAAATGTGGGTGGAAATAATGCTGAGGCAACGAGCAGAAAACAGCAAAAAAGGATGCAAAAAATAACCGCATCACGAGCGAATGACGCTGACAGCAATGAGCGGGTTTAATGCATGTGATGTTGCATCAGAAGCAGAAGCAAATACAATTGCAGATGTGAAAATGGCAGTGGGAATATCCATTGTTTGGATACCCTTACTATTGTGATGCATAAATAAAAACGTAAGATAAATTTAAAAAGTGTTTGACTTAATGATTGCGGCATAAAATCTTTTTATGCTTAGTAAGTATAGATATATTTTGCTTAAATACAAAATTTGTTTATCAATTAATTTCTTTGTGAGATAGTTATTATAGCTTTCAATTCCCCTCTACTTCCACCAACTTTTTGTAAAGAGTATTTAGAGAACCAACTTATGTAACCAAAAAAGAGTAGCGCAGAGGATAAAGTGTAGACCGAACGATCTGGTATTGGACTGACACGACCGCAGTAGCATTCGTTCGGGCATTTACTACATTTATCAAAATGTCAGGCTTTTAGACATTTCTATTTCTAACGTGTGCGCGTAACTCCCCCACCTTTTCTCATCCCTAAATACCACTCTGATTACCCACGAAATTGCCAACAAACCAGAAAAGAGTCTAAACCTAGGATTCCCTTTAAAACAATAGAACAATAACCGACCAATTTTTTAAATATTTTTTTGTGATTACAAATAAATTTATAAGAGAACATATATGTTGTTCATGAAAAAACCTTTTGTAATTTAATACTATTTTAAATATTGAATTACGTTATATATATGACGAATTGGACTGCCTGTGCTTTACTCAGATTTTTGCCAATTCTTTAATATTTATTGTATTTTCAGTGGGTCACTCACCTTCGATCTGCTTTCCCGCAGCGGCGGCGGCTGCGGCACTGAGGGCCACGCTGGCCAGCGGCGAAGTGGACAATGCACTGGCGCTTCCAAATTGCGGTAGACCGGCGGCTGTTGACATATATGCCGATGCCAATGGATTCGGATCTGACCCTATAAGGATGAAAAAGAGGAGAGTTTTAGTGTTGTGTCACGCTAAAGCCATTTTTCAAATATCGTTGCGTAAAATAGACAATGAAATTAAGTGTCTCAACGTATTATAGCCATTAAGTTGGTTTATTGACGTTTTAATAAATGTATATGTTATACTAAAAAGATTTGCAAAACTAAAAGGAAAATATTAAATAATCCCACCCCATGTGTGACACTAAAAAATGTTATTAATACCAAACAGTTTAGATTTAAAAATAAAAAGTTTTTTTAATTGATATCAGATATTATCATGCATTTGTAATCTAAAACGGATTTTCTGAACATTTTTTTGACAGAATAACCTGTGATTTCACTGTACAATTATTATTTAGTTGGTATCGTTTCGTCAGACGTAATTAATCATCGAATTTTGTGCCCTGCGACGCGGGCGACATTTGATTATTTTACAAAGCACACACATGACACATCCGCAATAGCCAATCTGAAATTAATTTGTCTCTGTGCGATGTTGGTTGTGTTCTGGTTTCGGGTTTTGTGTAATTTGACGCCTGTTGTTTGTTATTTAGTTGTTTTGCGTGTTTCGCCATTGGCCGTCAGGCAATGCAATTTTGTGGTTTGCAATCCGCCCCTGACCACCACTACCATTTTACACCCCCTTTACACCCCCTTGGCGCCGTCCATGATCGCCGTTATTAATGAGTTTTGCAAACCTTTCGAATGGGGTCGAAACTCTGCGAGTGCAACGCCCAAAGAACTATATATTTGCAAAATGGGTCCAATAACCATTATCTTTGGATATTCCAACTTTGGGAAAAATATGAATTCAGCTCACCAAAAATTATCCTAGTTTATTGAATTTAATTGTGCGACCCACATTTTCTTACTACACTTTAAAAACTTTGATCAAACGGACAACTTTACTGATTTAAATACGAAAGCAAGCAGTTAAATGAGAAATAAAAACATGGTAAATTTGCAGAAGTACGTAAGCGAAAAGTTTTGCACATATTTGCACGGAAAATTGTTTTAATTGTTGTTCAAAGTTTTGCAAAGAAAGGCAAGAAAAGTCGTCCAGTGAAGAGTGGAATATGTATGAACCCAGGGCACACCACTCATCAAGGAGCTGGCTAACTAAGTTGGCCAATAATAATACACATGAGTGGCCTGGCCTGGCCAAACAATGGCAAATTGAAGAAACAGCCGAAAGAAAGGAATAAGAAGTCGAAAACATTCCCTAAAACTGTTTTCTGGCCCGGATGTTGTCTGTTTTGTATTTGCAAGTTTTTAGTTTCAAGTTGGAAAATTGTTCGTGGAGTTCAAGTACGAAATTGTACAATTTCCAGTTCCTCCTTCATCTTATTTGCCACTTGCAGGCAGAAGACTTTTTGTTCCCACTGTTATTGTTATTTTTGCTGTTGATTTTGAAGTGCAAAAAGAAAAAAGAAAGGAAAAGTGTATAAACAAACGTAATGGAGAGCCGGCTGGTAAAAAGGGAACGCCATGAAAGGAATGGCCAAGCAAAATGGAGGGAGTTCAAAACGTGTTGAAACCCTAAATCAGTTTGAAGGGCCTGAGGTTGGTAGTATAAACTACATAGTTTACTGCACTTGAACAAAACTTTGATTAAGATTTTCGGTTGTTGCTGTTGGCTTGACTCGCTTTTGTTTTTTTACCAACTCAACTTGGAGGCGAGTTCAAAGGAGTGAGCTTCGAATAACTTTTTGAATTGGATGCTCTTGATCTTTTGTGATGAGTGCTTGCGGAAAATCAGGCAAATGTTGGGAAAAAAAACACGACACACTGTGAAGATTTTAATTTTGTTCATCTTTTTGAAGTTTTTAATTCGCTTTTCTTATAAATTTACGAACGTATTAAGTCAGCTGATAATTTTTGTTGCTAATTAAGTGTAGCCAAAATTTACATAATTATAAAAAAAACCAATCTAAGTTAGTTTAAAGCATATATTATTTTTTTAACAAAAAACAAATGTTTGTGCAATATTTTTTTTTAGTTATAGACATTTATTGCATTTCCTGGTATAGGGTAATTGTAAATTATTTGTAAACAAAAAGTGAGTGCCATATTTTTCTTCCGAAGTGTAATTTAAAAAATGTACTCATATTCCTGCAATACGGTAATTATTTCCCTTTTTCAATTTAGCCTTGTTTTTATATCCCCGCATCTCCAACCAACAAACAAAATCCCTTTATTACTTCCATCTTCCCATTGTTAGCTCTAACAATTTGTATCTCCCGCATTGTTCGTTCTAACCCCAAAACAATTAGTTCTTTCATTCCACTGCCGCCGACTTCGATACATTTTCCATAAACAATATTCGGGCTGGAACAACAAACAAAGCGAGACCAAAGTCGAGAGCTCAATTTGTTTGTTCATTTTATTTGTGGCAGGCAAAGGGTGAGAGCAACAATAACAACGGCAGTCACTGCCAAAAGTTTGTTACTCGTGGCAACTTGGAAAGCGATTTTGTAGTTTAGTTTATGTATCCGACCAGCAAAGAAAAAAATACGAAACTAAAAGTTGGATTTTTTCAGCATGGGAACATGGAGAAAAAGAAGTGAGTTACAATAAGGGAGTCTCGACTATGGGATATTCTTTATTGTTTGAATAGTTCAGTAGTATTTTCAAAGGGTTCTATTTAAAACTCTTAAATCGCATAAGAATATTTTAAAGGAAGCTCTGAACGAGATAGTACTTTATAAATATTTAGATTTATTTAAGGTTTATTTTATTTTCCGGTTCCTGATAATAAATATGTATTAATTATATTTTATGTTTAACTTCACGTTTGGTTTTCCTAGTCATAACCTTTCGAACGAGTAAAAACACTCCTAAAGTACTGGGTATAAAAAAGAGAAAGGACCCACAGATAGGCGCATCCTCCCTATCCTCGCTGTCAGCTGCACTTTGAACTGCATTTTTTCAGTGCGAAAGGGAAGGATGTAAGAGACGGAGGACATCTCCTTCGAGTCCGAATCGTCGGACTCCATCCGCTCCCCGGGCAAAGAATTTTTAATATTTCATTAAATGAAGTGCCCGGAAATCGTTCAAGTGGCACACGATGAGCACGCACAAGTGCACAAGGGCCAAAACTCACGAAAATCCCCACAAGATAAGCTCGAAGCGAATGAGGCAGAGTGGCCAAAGGAGGGATTCTCTGCAAATCCGCTTAATTTTTGGCATTTTTCTGGTTAAGTCAGCCGCAGATTTTTCTTCTTATTTGGTCGTGTTTTTTGTTCGCCTACTTCTCACTAAGATCCTCTCGAAATGAACTTGCTAAGAAAGTATTTAAGAAGCAAGTGTAGAAAAGGCGGAAAATGCGGTCTGCGATGCCCACAGATAGGCAATGACATTTCTTTTGGCCCTCGACCGAAAACTTTACGCTTTATTTTTCTGGGAAATTTTTTGTTTGTGTTATATTTGGCTTCTGTCTTTACCACATTTAAGTGGAATTTTCCTGTGGTTTTTGTTTGATGAAATGGAAGCAACAGGACATAATTCTTTTTTATTTAAAAATTTTAAAGAAAGAACAAATAACCTACCAGCTTAAACTGCTGTCGCAACTCATTGGTCTAGATCGGTTTTAAATATTTGTATGAGAATATTTTAAGGAAATTGAATTTATAAACTTAAAAATCATTGCTTTTTTTCCATTATAATTTAAAAATATTAAAACCCTCACACTTTATGGACCTATCAACCTTTTGACCTTAATATTTTAATTCCCTATGGCCCCTTTTATTACCAGTGGCAACTGCAGAAACGGAAGCTGAGAAGTGAGAAATGAAGACTGTGAACTGAGCAGAAAGCATTGCAATTTCCCCAAAGCGAAAAAGTCAATAAGCCCAAGAAGGAGCCGTGCAGCAACAACTGGTCGTCCTTTATTCCCCATGTCCCATTTCCCAGGAACCAACTCCTCGTAACTTCTTTCCCCTTTCTCCAGAGGCTTCTGGTGCAATAAGTTCCGTGTTGTTAATTTCGCAAGAGAGTGTAACTTGTAATTTTGTATGTTGTAGGGTCTCCGGTACTCCAGATAAAGCCAGCCCCCCTCAGTTCCCCTCCTCCGGAGATATGGCCACCATCTCTCTACGGACTGGTGACGTAAAGCAGGCGACGTTAAACAAGCGCGTTACGGTGCACGTGAACGTTACGTCGAATGCTTCGTTGACTTTAACTATCAAACTTAATAACACACACATTTTTTTATGACAAAATGAAAATGAAAGCAGCATCACTCAGCAGGTGAAGAAAACTCAAGAAAATTGCGGAAAACTTTGACATACTCTAGGGTATTAAAGAAATAAAAGCATTATTTTGATTTAAAAGCACTAAGATTGGAATCATATTTAAGTAGGAATTACAAATTTATGGACTAATTAAATAATGGTTTAAATATTAAAACTTAAATTGCCACAGCATGGAAATGAAAAGACAGACTTTGAAAATGTGGTCATAATCAATATATCTCACCTTTCTTTTTGGCTGCGTTCAATCCATATTTATTTATACGATTAGCAATGTTTTTTATGTAGAGAGTAGAAACTATATTTTCATTAATGGACAGATTTTCAAAAAATAAAATTCCAGGATTGCAAACAAAGTTTAATGGATTTCATATTTCGTAAAACAAATACCGTAAAAAAAAAAAAAAAAAGAAAACTAAAACGGGGAAATCTTTGAGCATTTTCAAAGATTGAAGGGATTCTCACCTGATTTTTTGGCTACGGCCTTTTTGTCCAAGAGGCCTGCATTAAATCCACATTAATTTAAACGATAAGGTTAGCAATGTTTAAGTAGATAGAAAGGAATACATTTGTGTTAGTAGAAGACTAATTGAATTCTTCCAAGCTTATTAGACTAGACCCGCCGATGACGTGAATCCATTTATCCCATTTGGAGAGAAAATTCTTTTTCGGCTATTTTCAGACAATCCGGTGAGTTTCCTCTCCAATGAAGATTGACAAGACTATCATTGTAATTTGCTTTCCTTGGATAAGTTGGAAAAACTGAAGACGGCGGGCGGAGGAAGGATATGCAGGGGGTCAACGAAATCAAGCTAATTGGGCACTTTGCATGTCAGATGATGACACATTACTTGTTAGCAACGAAACCAGGAATAGAAAAGTAATTTCGTTGAGTTTTTTGAGTGGAAAGTTTACCTCATTATTGATGAATTAAATTAGGATGGCGAATGAATGTTAATGAGGCCATCGATTGGTTTATTCGCTTTATTTTATACTAAAAGCAAGGGTAATGCATAATTTATTAGAATTTAATTAAGCATTAAAAGGAAACTCTATATATACACTGGCAATATGAATTGCCTTTTAGGGCTATTCCTCAAACACTGTCATAATATTCTTTCACCCCAAAACAACTTTCCTATAACCCAATAACCATTCGACACTCATTAAAGACAATAACCAGGACAGCAACATAATTAGAAATCGATAAAAGAAACACTAAGCAACGGGACGGAAAAAGAAAGTGCGTCGGAAAGAAAGGCGAGCAACAGGCTGACGAGAAAGTAGAGCTGCGGAAAAACCCTGTGACGCACAAGGAAAACTTCAATACGGAAATGAGGAAAAATTAGATAATTAGCTGAGGCAACTGATGGCTAAGATATGGCTGGCCGGATTAGGGGATGTGGCACACCCTGATGAATTATTAACCAGGGAACCGCCTCAAGTGTTTTCTCTTCACTTTTTTTCCTCAACTATCCAATTGGTAATAAATGGGGTGGCGAAAACTTACAGAGCAGCGCAGCCGTGTTGGTCAGTTGGGCACTTCCCGGCGATGAGGCAGCGGCTGCTGCGGCGGCTGCATTCGATAGACTTGGCTGCGTCATGGCCGCAATGGCCGCCAAATTCTGAACGGTCATCGGGGTCAAAAGGCCAGCGGCCGCAACGGCGCTCGTGTCCGTCGCCGAGCTGCTCTGCTGGGCTCCCAGACCTGTGAGGGCTGTAAAGGGATAAAATAGGATAAGATTGTATTAGACAGTGTTTGCTAATATTAAGACTAAAGGAAAAAAGTTGCATTTGCATAGAGAAATATAAAAATAACCTTTAAAATCTTACACATTTTGTTAAAATGATTGGTTTCATATCAGGGTCAAGCAATATATTTCTGAATTTTAGAGCAGCTCCTCACTATTTTTTATAAGTATTTACATACAATATTGTATCACTAAGTTGAGTACCAAAACATTAGAAAAAATAAATGATTTCTAATTATACAAACAATACCGCTAAAAAGTTATCATAAAAACATAATACTTAATACAATAAAAAATTGTACTATTTCAAAATTGTTTCCTAACATGAAGTGAACCTTTAAGATTTTATAAAATTATGTTTAAGTTATTGGTTTCTTATCAATGTCACAAAATTCATTTTTATAACACCATTTTAATTTCCTTTATAAATCTTTACAATGAATATTGTATCGCTGTACCAATAAGTACCAATACTCTAGACATAGAAAATAAATGACTTCTAATTATACCGCTAAAAAACGTATTATAAAAACATAGTATTTAATACAATACAAACAATTAATTGTATTATTTCAAAATATTTTTTCGTATTAAGTAATTTTGTTTCGGATATAAAAACGATCACTATTTGCTAAACAAATAAAGTTCCGTTGACCAGGTTTGTATATTTTCGACAATCTTCTCACCTTGGAGCAACTGCTGCTGCAGTCCGACCGCCTGCAGTTGCTGCAGCAGTTGGATGGAGGCCGGGGTGATGGCATCGGCGCCTAGGACCGGCGAAGGCTGCTGCGGCGGATTGGGCAGAATGGGCGTGGTCACGCTGGTGGCTGTCTGCCCGAGCGGAATATTGATGTTGCTGGCCAGGTTCCACAGGTTGGCCTGGATCTGCTGGATCTTCTTCTGCTCCTTCTCCTTCTGTGTGTCGGCGAACTTGACGACCAGCGGCGATGTGCAGCCCTCCATGATCTTGTTCTGGCTTAGGGTCTTTAAGGATAAGCAAAAAAAATAATTAATTTTTGACAACTTCAAGATGCTATATTCGGTACCCACCACTTTAATGGCCGATATGGCAGCGTGTTTGGTGGCAAATGTGACGAAAGCACAACCCTTGCTCTGGCCGTTCTGGTCCCGAAGAACGGTGCACTCCTCGATGGCTCCGTGGACTTCAAATAGTTTGCGAACGTCGTTCTCGTTCAGCTTCTTGTTTAGCATTCCCACAAAAAGTTTGCGTTCTGTAAAGGAAGTGGTATACATTGAATTCATATTGATTAGATCAGGGATATATAAACTATAAGTATACTAAACATGAGAACTGTGTTTGCCAACAAATCATCTATCCCGGCTATAATATAATTGAAATGAATTACCGCCTAAAATACACATTAGTTATCCAACAAATTTCAAATATATGTGTTTGTTTTTAATTACCTCTACTCAACATTTATATTTTCTATGACTATATTGTTTTGCCATTATAAAGGTAGCTAAATACAAATTTGGTAATCATTTATCAACTTTGTCTTTTATTTGACTGCTGCTGTACTTTGTTTGTGTGGCGGCAAAGAACCAGCAGAGACATTCCCTATGCCCGCATAAACATTCTGTACTCAAATGTTTAGAGCTATGCAAAACAAGAGAATTTATTAGATAACAGGTATTCACATTAGAGTATAATTCGAAGAAATAGATAAGTAATATAAATGTGTTAATTTATTTTTTAATACGAATTTCTGCTAAATCGAGATAAATCCAAGCCATCTAAAACGGGGACCTTGGCCTTGGTAAGTTAATCGCTGCGTGAAACGCTGGCGGAAGCCCCAACCACATCGCCGAGTGTAACCCAATAGCCCCCAATGGACGGCCTCGCCTTGGCTGAGAGCTCAGTGCTGTGGCATTGAAAAGTGCCACACTCAAGTGGGTTAGGGCCAGGTTCGAACTGGTCCGTTCCGGCCGGGTCCAAAACGAGAACGGGAACGAGGCTCATGGGTGAGAGTCTGCGTGCTCAGCCAGGCTTAGTTAATTCCAGCATTTGGCAATGCTCAATTAATTTTACATAAATTAAAACTCTCGCTCCGAGTGAAAACGGTATGGACTCGATAACTAATTGGCAGGCATTTAACATTTCGCCAAATATTTGCACTTTCCATGGAAAAGGGCTCTAAGTGTGGTGGCGAGGCGGCCGAGGAGGCAAATGGGCAACTAATTTATTTGCACAAACACGCAAAATGCGCACTGCACAAATTAATTGTTATCGAATGTGCAATTGGCTGAGAATGTTTTTCCCAAAAGGGGAAAGGGAGTGCCATGTGATGTGGTTGTCTGTGCGGGCGGATCGGCTCGGTTGGTTGGGCTTTCTATCTTTTAACTAAACCAAATTGCAATTCAATTGGCTTAAATACATTTAAAGTGCTGGCGATTACTGGAAGCGGATTAAATTTGTATGACTCGGCAAAAATAAATAAATAAGCCAAATTTTATTTCAATTTGCAGGATTTTCGTGTCGACAACTATTTTTGACACGACCATTTTAAGGACTTTCATAAATATTTTAATGTATCCTTCACAAATTTGCAGGAAAAACAAAGCCATAATGTGAAAGTGATTTAAAATCATATATATTTTCCCCGCTTTAAAGAATTTATACATTGATTTAGGTGCTTCTTTTTATGGGTTACCAAACTTTATTTACCGAATATGTTAGTAATAAAATAATACATTTAGCCCTTACAATTTATATCTCCACTTTCAGGTTAACCCCTTCTTTCCAAATGAGCCCAATTAGTGTTTGATAATTTTAACTGCGCTGGCAGAAATTTTTGGCCAGCATCAACCGAAAAATCGCATACGGCTTTGTAATAAATTATTATTTTATCGCTCCAATAAACGCGAAATTTTTAGTCAATGCGAATTATGTTTTATAGTCTGCAATTTGCCAGCGCAAAAATGTTGAGCGCCCAGCGCCACCCAATTTAAAATCTGTTTTTGGAAATCAATTAAAATTATAATTAAGCTGCTTATGGGGTGGAAATTGATTTTTAGTAGCCATTCTGGTCATTGACTTTGCTGCGTTGACGGCGGGTATTTAAAATTATTATTCGAAACTTATTATAATGGCGGTTTTTATAGACGGGAGTAACCGCAAGAAGTGTTGAAATTCAGCTTAATGGCTGGGAATTCTAATGCCTCGGTTTTGCCCCCTTCGGTCTGCGACTTGCCACATTTCGAGGCATCGCCCATGCTGCAATGCGGCTCCATCCTTCCACTCGATGGAGCATCATGCTCCTTCTGCCTCCCCATCGCCCCCAATTCAATTGCCATTCCGAGTGCTGATGCTGCATCATCATCATTATTATCATCTTCCCCAAGCGTTATCAAATGCAAAACCACACACACACTATAATGACGTTGAAGGAGGAGGAGGAGCACTTGCACCACTATTATTATTATGATTATCGCAAACTGCAAGTGCAACTGCAGCAGCGACATCGACTAACTGCACTTGAGCTATATTATCATAATCCTGGCAGAAATTGCGCGCAGTCAGCAGCAGCGAACGCAGTGGAAAAAGGAATTTTAAAATTCATTGAATTCGATGCGGTGGCGGAATGCCAATCCCCGTCTAAAACATCCACCCACCACTATCCAATTCCATAATTTAAGTCCCTCCTCCCGAAAAAGTAAACAAACTTGGCGAGGCGGTGACCTCATTAGTTTCGATCAGCCGCAAATTGAAAGCATTACCATTCAGGGATTAAGTTAAAGATAGGAAAAATAAGAAAATATTATGTATTTACCTAAATTATAAGAAATGTCTGATGGGAATTTGTCGCTGTAGGGAACAAGAACTAGAACTTATATAGGATTTGAAGTTCTAGTTCTGGATTTGCATTTTGTTTAAATTTAAGAGGTAACAAAGTTCTCAGAGCTTCATTCAAATGCTATATGTTTTCAAACCCCCTTTTCAACAATATATGTATTCTTCCAAGGAAGAATTATTTCTTTCATTTATTCTCCTGCATATTAAGCCCCGCACATCTTAAGCTGCATTCAATTTAAACTTAAATTCCGCCACTAAGGCAGGCAGTGGAAAACTTTACCTTCAAGTCTTGCCGGCAAAATTGCTTTAGTTTTAAATTATTAATATGTCGGACCAGGCTCTCTCCCGTAGTTATTTCGCTCCTTCCCTCTTAACCCGGCCAAAAGGGGGTGGCTGGAAAATGGACGAGTCAGTGAGCCGGCTTCGGGGTAATGCAACTAATCTGCTTCTAGTGGCGCACATTAAGTGTTGCCACGCTTTCGACTTTAATTTGAAAACATAAAGCAGAAAAGGAGGGACGGCGACGGTGGCCAGGGAAGCGGCTAAAGTGCGGGCCACTTCTGCAACCTACATCCATACACACATTCAGCGAGGACTTGTTTTTCCTTGCTCCAGCGCTGGCCATTTTTGCATGCAACTC
The DNA here is from genome assembly GCF_014743375.2 of Drosophila subpulchrella. Taxonomy (NCBI): domain Eukaryota; kingdom Metazoa; phylum Arthropoda; class Insecta; order Diptera; family Drosophilidae; genus Drosophila; species Drosophila subpulchrella. Next base: position 2,780,144 of record NC_050610.1, read on the forward strand.
AACTTAACCGAGCGACCACTCGAACCCCGCGCCTCTAACCCAATCCCAAAACCTGAACCGGAGAACTACGACCGGAGGGCCTGGGAACCCCGAACCCCGAACCCCGAACCCAAAACCGAAACCAAACGCAGGGCGAACGAGCCATGACATCGACGTACTGCACACTTCCTTCCCACTCTTCATTCGCGCCCCCTTGTTCTTTGGATTCTGCATGTAATGAGTGGGTTATGCTTGATATTTGTTGAAGAACGACTCTAGGTTTACCCACTAAATATTCAGTGTGTTATAAACGACCCGTCCAATTTCCATCCGAATTTTTCAAATCTCAGGTTTTAAATTTGTTTGGAAGGGATTTTTATCAGCCTAGCGCTAAGAAAGAAAATAGAGTAATGTCAAGAAACTGGTAAATACCAGGACAAAAAAATTAAAATCAAGTTAAAATTAAGTTGTTTTTGGATTTGTCTTAAAATTGTTGCCTAGCCTACTCAGATAAGATTGAAAGGCACCATAAGAAGTTATAAAAATCCTTTTTCAGAATATAAGAAAAATTTTCATTAAATTTCTAGGTTGCACATTGCCTTTATAAACCTCAAAGTCTTGGCTAATTTAATCCTCCGCACTAAGAGAATAATAGCATTATCCGCTTCGGTTACAAATCTCCCACCTGGTTCATCATTCCCCCAATATAAAGCCGAAAATGGCCGCCGCGCAACACTCATAAAAACGGGTCATATTTGCCGCTACTCCAGCTGTGGGGCTGTGCATCCTTCACTCCAACCATCCCCTAGAACCCTGTGCACCCCTCCTCCTCCGCCCATGGAAATCGGCCTCACCCCCCTTGTTAGCCCGCACACTTGGCTTGGCTTATTTATGTCACAAATATGAGCAAACGCGTACGCAATGCCACGGCTGGATGGACTTGCCTTGCTTAAATAGAACCATCCCCCATCGCTTCCATTCCCCGCCCCTCAACTGCCCACTTGCCACCCACGCGACCCCCCCTCAACCAACCCCCCTTCTACAACTAAGCACTACCCACCTGGCTGCTTTTGCCACTTTGCATGCATCGCTGCGTGTTTGGCATATTTAACAAATTTTCGCAAAAATAATGTAACTCTCCATGCTGAACTCGCGTTGTTGTTTTCCCCCATGTTGTTGTTGTTGTGGCTGCGGTTATACGCACACAGTGAAAAACGGGGGGCTGTTTGTGGGTGGTGGGGTCCAAAAGTGAGTGGCAAAATCTAATCAAGCGCTGCGGCAAAAGTCGCACACCAGCATCAAAATGCACACACACGGCCACTCACATAGAGAAGTATGCTCAATTTAAATTTATTGAAAATTATCATAGGTGTAAGAAGTTGAAATGAAATAAGGAATTTCTTTAAAAAGTAATATGTTCAAAGGATTTTTTAAATATTCAATGTTAAGAGTTACCCTTCAATAAAAAAAAACTAATATTGCTTCGTATTGGTATACTTCATTTTGATATTTATAAAATATAATTATAAAATAAAACTATAGTTATTTCAAGACCCCTATATATATTTGAATAGATCTTGTTCATCTAGCTTATCATATTTTTATAAAACAAAAGGGAATTTTTTTTTGAGAAATAAAACAAATAAATCAAATTTAAAACTGTTTCTTACATATATGTGCATTGTACATACTAAGAAATAAAAAGTCCTCTCCTCTTTACTCTCACTTTTAAAATATAGAGAACATTTCATGGCAGTATTCCTGAATACTTATGGCATTACAGCTATATATTTCACTTTTCCACCTGCCTAATGAAATTTCGCTTCCGCCAATGCCAACACAATTTCAATGCATTATTAAATTTAATTTCGAGCAGTCGGAGGAAAGGCGCCGACGAAATTATGGCAAATACTTTGCAGCTGGTGTAAAATTTAAATTTTAATCGCCAGATTCGGCAGTTAAACGAAGGACAAAGGGCTCTACAAAAGTTCGTCGACTGCGGGATTTACAGTTTTGAAGGTGTATTTTAAGAACTTCTTTGTTTAAACCTTTAATTCTTTTTCAGCATGAGTTCTTAAGGTTCTGTAAACTGCAAGCCTCCTTATTAAGTGCAAAGGTAGTCCCCTTATACCCATTTAGATATTGTTATATTTACATTTTATACATATATTTTGGAGCCTTCCTTTTCCTTGGAATACAATTTTTATATTCTGCGTACTTTTTTTGGGGAATGCATAAACGAAATTTACATTTTAATTGCACTGAAATTGTGTTGCTTTGTGCTAAATCTATTTTCTTTTCGTTTTCCCTTCGCACAAAAAATATTGAATATCAAGTGGAGTTGCGGCCAAGTTGAAGGAGCGAAGGACTAACAAGGATTATGCATATATATCAAAAATAATTGCAGCACAAAATGAAACTTTGGCGAATAAATTTCCATTAAGCGGCGGGCCCGAAAGAAATAAATTTCAACACCCCTCAATAACAAAATGGAGGCGAAGAGGAAACCAATTTCCACAAACTTGTCTCATTTATCAATTCGGTACCAGCGATGGACAATAGTTCGTACAGGTTAATAAATCGATATGACATGAAAGCCACAAAAATGTCCTTGCAACAACAGCCAGCCAATAAAATGAGCCACAAAAAAAAAAGGGAGCACCGAAGGAACTACCAGGGAAACATAAATTTTCATGTCGGGGCAATAAAAAGGACATGTTTTTGCAGCATACATGAACAGATATCCCTACATATCCTCCCCACACAACAACAACATAATCAAGAGCATAACAATACGGCAAGAAAGTAGGAGCGAAAGAGATGGCCATTGCTGTGGAAATTATTTGCATTTTTACACATTTTGAGGGTCAAGCAAAGGACACGAAGGACACACACGAAAAGAGTATTATAGGGGGAAGGGGAAAATATGAATGGATGTCCATTATAGGGGTGTATGTGGGGTCAAAACTTTTGATTCGAACAATGAGTGTGCGAGTGTGTGTAACTGTGATAATGGGTTTCTGTGTCGAAGAACTTTCAACTTCCTTTATTGTGTTTTATGGCTCTCCCACAATATTTTTTTGGGTTACACTTCCTTTTTATTATGCTTTTCGAAAAGAATGTGTGGATGAAGAGCAAAGAGAGGGAAAGTGAAAGTAAGTAGTTCCAGTTTGATTATGATAATAACACATCTGCATAAAAAAGGAAGAAGGGTTCGCTTTTATGGCGCAAACTGAATCCATTTTTATCAATATAATACGGAAAATATGCAAATGCTTGGTAGGCCTAAAAATAAATAAGGACATTGCCGATGTAGAAAGAGATAAGCGTAAAAAAATTGCAAATTGTTATGATGATCCTAGTATATACTTGTTTCAGGATTTTAAAAGAACTTTCAAGATACCTTTTTAGGGTTATCCGGGTTTCTTCTTTAATATTGCAGTCTTGGCTTTCTCACAATTTCTTCAGCATTATGTCAGTTTGTAGGTTTTTGAGGAACTGTGGGTAACGCAAAATTTCTAAGCCAAATTCCCCTTTCGCATTAGCCAACTAGGCTGCTGTGTGTCGCTCAGTTTGACAGTCAGTACTCAGTCAGATAGTCGGTGCTGCAATCATTCAGTCACTCCGTCAGTCTGTCACTCAACCCAAGAACTGCCAGCCAGACAGCCAAAGAAGCTCTGGGAATGCATTTGCATCTTGTGAGCGAATATCCTGCCCCAGAGATATACCACCAGAAGACTTTCTCGCCTTCCTGCTGTTTGGCCCAAAACAAAGTGTGAAGTATTTCCCTAAAAACCAATTCATTTGCATAAAATGGCAACTAGTCTGGGCGAAATAGAGCAGGGTGTTTGTGAGCAACTGTGGAATGGAAACTGCAACTCGGCTAGCTCCCAGATTAGGGAACGCCATGGCTGCGCCATCAGACTTTAAATGGAGGCCAGGCCGAATCATCCCAGTTACTATGCACTTGAATAAATTTTTGGGCTATTAACTTAGCCATTGAATGAAGTTGGTTCTGATTTTTAAAAGAATTTTACATTAATTTTTTAATACAAATTATGAATTTATATCAACAAATAAGGGCAGAAATATGCTTTATTTCGTTTTTCCCCAAAAGAATATTCCTATTTTCTACTAATATTGACTTATAAAATATAATATATACAGATATTATTAAAACAATTGTTTTTTCCCATTGCGTCATTTATTTACTATTTTTTTTATTAACTCATTTCCTTCTATAACTTATTTTAAGTGCAAGATGCGGCTGAGGGTCGAAAGCTGCATATATGTGGGTAAATGGCACACGATGGTTCCCTCTGAATGTGAAAATGCATTAGGCTGCAACAACAATAGTGATAGAGGATGGGTGCACGCAAAAAAATAATGTTATGCGGGTCGGGTAGTCTAGGCCATGCCCACATCCCGCCCATAGGCTATGTGGCTTTTGTGGCCGGGATCACAGGACCAGCCACCGAGCCCGAACCAGAACCAGAATAGTGGTACTATAGTAGCTGCACATTTTTTGGGTCAAAGCAATTAAAGGTTATAAATTTCTCCCGTTCTCTTTCTCTCACTCGCTTTGTGTGCGAAAAATTACGTAACTTTTTTGGTGTAATATTTTTTGTTAAATTTCTATACCTTCGTTTTTGTTGCCCAGTCACGTCCACGTGGTGGCCATGGCCTCTCCGGCAGTTTATTTAACGTTTAATTTAGCAGAAAATTAAAGAGCAGTTAAAATTTGCATGGCAATTTGGCCAGCAGTGATTTATGGAGTAACAAGTGATGCTGATAGGGAGCAAGTCAAGGGTTAAGGGTCCTTTGAAAGAAGAGGCCACCCGTTGATGTACGGTTGGTACGTGATTTAATATTAGAATTTTGTGTATTGATTTGAAAGTAATTTGCAAATACTTTGCGGTTCTCAAACTTACAAATTTTTTAAAACTGACTATATTATTTACTTTTCCCATGTGGTTCTTCATACGTACATATATGATAGCTGAAAACTCCTTATCGTATCTGCCTTCCTATAATTCCTTTACTTCTTTTGTCACATATCACCCACACACTTTACTGAAATTTTACCCAGCCCACCCATTAAAAATGAAGTGCAAAATATAAATTCACTTTTCTCATATCGAGAGATGCAAGGACAATGTCCTTTTCTGTTGGGTTGTTCTGGCATCGACTGCTTGCTGGAGTGTATTAAGCGGAAAAGTGTCAGGCCGGCAACACGTGTATGTCATGGGGAAAATTATTGTTAAATATACAGAGAGAAAGTTTCTGCGCGTTAATAATGTCGAAGTCAAGTGTAAACTTGTGGCCGACTGATGAGTGCGTGGGCAGAGGGGGCGTGGCACGTCTGTGTTGGACACATCCAGGTGATAAATACCCAAAAAAATAAAGGGTTTTAACATGTTTACCAGTTGTTGCTCTTTTTGTCTGGCTTGTGGTTTGGCATCAACAGATAATAAAATGAAGAGCGGAAATTGTGTGCGGAAAGGTTGAAAAATTAATCGAGGTGGAGCCGAAAAGATCTGGGGATTCTGATGGAAAAAGATTCCAGGCAATTGACATTAAAGATTTAAAAATAAAAAATTCCAGCAAATTATAGGCAGGGGCAGAAAAGTTTATGGAGCTTTACTTAATTTAACTGAGTAAATGTGGTTTTAAAACTGGTTATCAATATTCATTTTATAAGCAATATATGATTTTTACTACTAAAAAGCATTTTGTAAAGCTAGGGATGAAGCGAAAATTCACTTAACTTTGATAGTTTATAATCGGAATACTTTCTTTTTAAGTTTATTAATACTTCCTTTGGTAACCTAATAGTTAGAACTGCTTTTTTACCGTTTAAAAATAAATAACCATGTTAAATTAATAAAAACACCATATTGAACTTTAAAATTTCAGATAAAATATCCTATCCGCAGGTAAAACTTCTTAACAATCCTCTCACATCCCGTATTTATTTTGGCAACAATTAAGAGGCGACTTTTTGGGTCATGGGCAATTTGCTTAATGACGATTTCTTGGCCATTTGATGTCGGCATCCTGCCTCAATCTCAATCCACCGGCGAATGACAACGAGGACAGGACGCGCGTCGTCCAATAAATTGCCTTAATTACCCAATTTTAAAAGGCAAGTAAAGGAGAAACCAGCGGACAGGGATAAAATACATCGTAATGTGAATGTAAGGCAATTTGGTCAGCTGACGACTCCTGGCAACTCCTGCGACAAGGTAGATAACACTCAACATCAACAGACCATCAATAAGAGAGTGGCCCACGGGGCGGATGAGTGGGTGGCGACGAGGTCGGATGGCCGAGAAGGACAGGTGAGTGGGCAAAAACTGACCCGCACAACCAGAGATGACATTGGGGAATGTACAACATATTAAACTAATACCAAGCAGAAGTAAATATTTTGAAAAATTATAGCTATACTTTAATGACAAACAAGATATTACTTGAAAAAAACCCTATATCACCTACTAAAATATTGAATAAGATCATAAAAAATCGGTAGTGCAAAGAACAATATTTGTTGAGGTTTATAAAGTATGTCAAAATTGCACAACTTTTTTTTTTGGATTCGAAGAGATAAATTCGTAAGAAGTAATGAAATCGTCAGAATTATATTTACCTTCGGATCGAGTTTTAGAAGTTCGGTCCATTAAATGTTTACAAATAATATGTATAAACACAATGTTTATTAATTGGGGCAGAATCACGATATCATCTCTAGCTTGAGTTCGAGTTTCCCGGGGGCGGAGAAAAGTCGGGGAAGTGTGGAATCTGAGAGGAAACTGCGACTCCTACCTGGCACCGCGTACGGTGATGGATGCGACGATGGCAGCCAATATGCTGAATTTATTGGCGGATAGGATTTATGCGTGGCGAGGTGCGTTGTCGAGGTGGATCCTGCTGCTGCCGCTGCCGCTGCTGCTGCTCCTACTGCAAAGGATGTTAAAGCTGATGCTGCTGCCGCTGCTCCTGGCGACAATGATGATAATAATGATGAGGATGATGATGATGAGGTTCCCGGGGCAAAGGACAATGCGGCTGCAACGTCGCTGTTATTGGATAAATTCTCAATTACTGAGGATAATTGACTGTTGCTGCTGCCGCCAGCGAAGGCAACATTCTCAGCTGCTGTTGGCTCAGATGGCTCAGATATTCGCGCTCTTGCCGCTGTTTTATTTCCCTCACAGGATCCGCATTCGCATCCGCATTCGCCGGCGCATCCGCATCCGTGGGCTCCTTTTTGGCTATTTACGAAACCGATTGCAGTTGAATTATTTATCATGTCAGATGATGATGAGATGACGACGACGTTGGCGAGCGGAGAAGAGAGAATTCTTGAAAATATTTCACACTTACACTCAGCTCACACAGATACTCGACACGCACACAAACACAGATACACCCACACTTACACACAGACAGGGAGAGCAGAGAGCGTTAAAAACAGAACAAGAATCGTGAGTCTCGAACAGGCGAGTCAAGTGGAAAATTCAATAAGCAAATATAATAAATATTAAACACGAATGTTCAACTCAATTATCAGCAAGTTAACACTTCTTCCCATACGTTGTTTGTTTATTATTTAAGAATTGTATTATCAATATTTTTCGAAGAACACGCAACGTTTTTTGGTGATTACTGCTTTTCGCTTTTTAGCCACGCACAATTAAAATATTATTTATTTTACTTTGATATTGGTCTCCTTTTGGTCGATAGTTCCTTGTAAAACGTTTAACGTGTAACAATCAGAAATATGAACACACAAATGGTTTTAGTTTAGTCTTTTCCGATTCGATTTTCCATAAAACAATGAACAACAATTAATCTGTGAGTTTCTCTTGGAGATTTCGCACTTTTTGCGTGTGATTTCAGAGTTTTCTTTCAGACAATTGCTGGCATCGAGAGTTCCTCCCTGCGGTCGCAATTAATGCGTTTAGCGATTCGGCTCCTGCTTTTATAGATGCCTTCTTTCAATTGCTACTAAATATAGTTGTGCCAAGTAACACTAGAAATTGGTCGAAGGCAGAGAATTCGATTTATTCGGATCAGTTCACTTCGAAACGATTCAATACGCTGCAATTTATTTCAGGCATGCGACATTTGCTTTGGGAAAATTGGAGGGAGAGGTTGATGGACTGTTCGCCTAAAGGGTGATATTTTACATATTGCAAATGTTTTTGCAAACAAAATAAAAAAAAAAAAAAACTTGTTAGATTATAAACAGCTTGAGGTAGTAACTTTGATCATTTTAATAATATATACATTAATAATATAATCTTTTTTAGTATATTTTTTAGGCAATTCAAATTAATTTTTTAATAAGTATGACTTACTTTCATTAATAAATTTTCTTTCTCTGAAAATCCAATGCTTTAAACTTTTAGACAGACACCCGGTATGTAGATTTGTTTGGTTTGTTTTCTCTATTCTTTGTTACTTCACTTTAACAGCCTGCCCATCACCGATAAGTTTCGCTGTGATTTAAATAAATTCCTTTGTGCAAGGCTCACTCTCTATTTACTTTTTGTTTTTTTCTGTTTTGTTCCGACAACGCGTATTGGCAAAACTCGATCCACTAAAAATAAATTGACATCAATCAGGGGCCGGGAAAAAAGAAAAGTCATCAGAACCAGACGATGGCGATGGCAACTAATTAAGCAACGTCACACATGCAACGTCCATTAATGAAAGCGAATCACAGAGGACACGACAGGCGAGACGAAAGGGATTAACTTCGTATTTAAATACCAAACAATAGGCTCAATTAAAAAAGGAAAAATCAATTCGCGAAAAATTGGAATTTTAGCACGTACGCGATGTGGGGAAAATAAATCAAGTCGATTGTTTGCCAGCTGCTTCTCTCGATTCGAACTGATTGACGTTGGAAATGCAACTAACCTGCGTTCGAGATCTAGACCCTAAACTCATCGCACGTTAGATCTAATTTCATCTCGTACTAAGATGATTCTCGGCTGGAAAAACTTGATTAGCAACTTTTGCTGAGTTGTGAAATTGTGGGCTTTGAGTTGAGCTCTTTTAAGTGACTTTTAATGTTGGTTTAGCTTAGTTTACTTTTTATTCTCATCTACCTCTTGATGAATGTGAGTATATTCTTTGCTCATTCGCATCTACTCGCCGCCCACCGTAGTTGTTGTTGCCGTAGCACCTGATGCTAATGAGTTAATTAACACATTTAGCAGTGGCACTTTGTTGTTCACAAAAAGTTGGATTTAAGAACTTTAAAGACACGCATTTCAGGTGGGAACATTTTCAAAACAAGATAGAAATGGATAGTGTACTATTTATAATAGCAACTATTTATATACAATACTTGTTATGTACGTCAAGGTAATATTTTACAAAAAGGGCAATTCGGAAAAACAGTTTATTTATTTAAATAAAAAAATATCAAATATTATAATGTTTGAATCATTTATAGCAAGGCTGAATATTGTACCAAATGTGACAAGCTCAGCAAGGTCTTTTTCGATTATAGATTTCATCTGTGTGAAGTGTTTGCATTCAACTTTCACCTTCTTGTTGACTCATTGATTTCCACACCAGCCAAAGAACGAAATATGCAAATACAATACGTAATTTGTTCAAGGTTCCTTCGTACCCCCATGGTAAAAGTTTTTGCCGTAATTTCTTGGCACATTTTGCATTTCAGCGCCACAAAATGAAGACTCATATATGTGTGCTCTCCCCTTACTTGCCATATATTATGGCTAATTTGAATTTTTATCATGTTTACAAGCAAACAATACGTGCATCATCATCATAGCAGAAAGAAGGAGCCGACATCGTGGTTTTCCTTTTTTTTTTTGTGTAGCTGTTGTTGACGCCGGGGAAAACCTCGCACAACATTTGCATATCGATTTCATATGCAGTGGGGAAAAATTCATATGTTCCTGCGTCTTTTCCACGACAACAACAGCACCCACCATCATTTCCTGCTCCGGTTGCCCAACTCTGGGGCAATGCATTCGTATTTTTTGTTCTGCTCCGAATTTTTATGGAATAAACATGAAGATGTCAGTTGCTCTCACTTTTGATCTCCTTGTTGGTGACGGAATATATAAGTTGAAGAAAATGAAGTAAGTATTTTCTTTATTACACTAAATTATTGGTTGAAAGCTATTTCTCTCCTGTATGAATTCATTTTTAAACTGATACGTTTAGATGAAAAACAGTAAAAAAAAAAATCGTTAGATATGTCATATAAAACTATTTTTTTTATATTAAGATTCCCTTTTTTAAAGATTTGAATATTTTTAAAAAGCTAATATCTTTATAGTGAGAGTAAACATAAACTTACGTTTTAAACTTAAGGTTTTCAACTATTTCCTTCTTTTCTCTGCATCCCGAAAAGGGAAATGGTGGATTATTTGAAAATTTAATATCACCCCTAGAAGCTTCTCTTTTCATCATCCCCCTTCCTCATAATCCTTCAAAACTTGACATCCTTCGCGACTCGTGGCCCCTATTTTCCCCATTTCCCGCTTTTCCTCGTTGTCTGTTTGAAGTTTGCTTGCATGTAAATTGCCCTGATTACCACGTTGCAGTTTTTCTCACCTTCCCATTTTCTCGCCTTTTCCACTTTTGCTTACTCATTTGATTTGCTTGCACATTCTGCTGTTGTCTCGTTTGCCATCCTTTTTTTACTTAACCTAATGCAAATCGCTGTTATTATGCACTTCTTTGCCCCTAGACAATATTCTCTTTGTTTCCCCGCCTTTCTTCGCCTTTTCCTTGAGGTATTTATGTCCTTCTGGGTTTCCTCCCCTTCCGCCAAGGGTTTTCTAGCCCAGGGTCAGAGAGGAAAGCTTCGGAGTGGCAGAGTGTCATAAAATTTGAATGCAATTTTTCCTTTTCCCTTTGCTTCAATTTAAGTGGAAATGAGAAGTCATTTGTTCGGTATTTATGGCAGAGGGGGATTTTTCAAGAAATAACTTTTTGTGGGTTTGAGGGTTTATGTGAGAGCTGCAATCGTTGATTGAATTTGTGATGAAAGATCAAAGGTAAACAAATCGTTGGGCATAATTTCATTTGATTGTTTGATTCACTTTAATCCGGAATATTAAACTTGAATGGGTGAGCTCTTTTGTGGGAAAAATTGATTGGAAATTTTATGGACCCCAATATGCACTGACTTTGTTGAATCGCAGCAACAGCCTAACAAATTAAATTCATAAAGGACCAGCATTCCGGTAATTTGATGCACTAGAGACATAAACTTTAACAGTTTAAAAGTTTTAAATTTGCTCCATAAATTATCTACAAAACCTATTAACCCACGTAATGCTTTCCCTGGAAAAGTACTTATGGAACTAATATAAATTCCTTGTTGTACCTTGAAGGCAGCTGCTCGATTCTCACGATACTTCAAGCCTTTGACTAAAGCACTCTATTGAAGGAATTTTAAAATGTATTATATAGCCCAGTCGAAGAATCAAGAATAACAATAGCAATAGGAAAGTAGGGAAAGAAAACCAATCAGAGGGTTGTTCTCTTTAGCGATTTCCGCCTCCCAAAAAGTATGCAACACTTTTGCGAACAACTTTCGGAAAAAAGGAAAATTTGGAGCAGGAAGAGGGAAAAGCAGCGTGAGCCAAGCAGGAAACAAAACTCGGCGACTCACTCAAGCATTTTATTAAATTGCCACCTTCCGTTTGTTGTTACGTTGAGACGACGACTGTCGTTTCTATACGTTTCTTTTTCGATTTCTAGGCTGTGAGACTACCTTCCCCTTAGCCCACTCGAATACTCTGGCGGTAAACCAGGAAAAAATGAAAACATGGAAAAAATATTTCTGCCATCTTTTTCTATTATATCGCTTCCGCTGTGGATCCCAGCCAAACTTTTTTGTCAGTTGTTTTCGTTTCGGTTTTTTATTTAAAATTTTGTTGCTGCCTCTTCCGAGGTTAAAGTGCCAAATCACGAAACAAGCCACATTTCTCTCTGTCTAGTTTGGAATATTGAATTGAATTGCAATTTCGCTGTTTGCCGGGGAGTCGTAGTCGTCTGTCTATAATGCGGCAAATGTTGGATGGCGTCCAACTTGAATTTGCATCGAATTTGTTTTAGGCGCAATGCGGGCGGTCGCTACCAAAGGGCTTATCTGAAATTGGAAAGCCCTGGCAGGGGTTTTCGGCCCAATCAGGGGTTTACCAAGCCGCTAAAAACCCACAGACTATTATATAGAAATTAGAAAAAGTTTTCACTGCTGCGCATAGATAAAAATTAGCAACGTTTATTATTTGCTTTGTTAGAACACCTGACATAAGAAGTAAATTGGAATTTCACTTTTCCCGCTTTTGACTTTCTGCGACTTATTGCGTTTGTTAAAGGTTTCTAAACCTAGACCAAAAACAATACATCTCATTCTATCCATTTCACAGCTATGAAAAACTATCATATTCCTCATTACCACCATTGAAAGTACTTATCCATCATCAACCCACAAAAAAAAAATAACGAAAAAATTAGTAAAGCACACACAGAGGAAAAAGTGCCGAAAATTATTAAGCATACGCCATGTTGTACAAGCGTAATTACACACTGCTGAAAAAGCAGATGGTGGCAGCTTTTCAGAGGAGATTGGCTGCCAGAAGGACTCGCAATGCTAGCGAAACTTTTTTTGCGCTCAGTTTGCATTTTTTTGTTCCAACTTGTTAACAATAAACGCCGCTAGAGGTCCCCCAATTAAAAGTGGCATTCTCTTCAGGCTTCAGGCCCTTTCCCCTTTCCCCCTCCCTTTTCCCTTTGGTTGGGGGTGAAAGTCAACATTTTTGTGGTCACTTAAGCAGATTAATATCATGGGTGTAATTAAAAGAAGCAGCCCCCAAAGTGTGGGCGGGTTGAAGCTTCCTGTCTGAAATTAACATAAATTAAAAAATGTTCACCAACTTTTTTTTTCAGCTTTTCAGACACTTTTTTCGTGTTGAAAATTTTTGCTGGCTCACATAATTGATGGTTTTTAATTAACTGCCAAGTGACCGACAGCTGACAACAAACTCTGAAACAAAGGGAGGGGAAGAAGCAAAATCCAGGAATGGAAGTTCAATGAAAAATTCGTAAAATGTTGGAAAAAATTTCGTTCACAATATCCCTGCCGTTTCCACGTTTTTCGCAATTTTCCCTTCCATCGCACTTTTCAGCGTTTTTCTCCTTGACCATGGCCAATAAAAACTGTCAAATACTATTGCCCGCTTTTAGGCTGACCGCGTTTTTCGCACGCAATTTCCCCTGCCACCAAATTCTGATCGGTTTGCGTCTATCTCTGTCGCTCTCTGTCCATCTCCCTCACTTTAGATGTCCTTGCTTTTCGAGAATTTCTGAAATGGGGGTTACATTTCGAATGGATAAGGGTCTTTGGACTCTCGCAAAAATAATATATACAAAGGTTATTTAAAATTGGGTTGGAAAAAAAAGATTTAAGATAAATAAAATCGACATGAATACTTATAAAGTTAACCATCTTATACAGTTTCTATAAATTCATTAAGGTTGCAAGAAGAGTCCTAATTTTAATTTCATTTTCAAAATGGGATAATTTTAAAAACCTATTATCCAATGTTTTTAAAAATGTGTGTTTAAGATCGAAAGTATTATAATATTTGAATACTAAATCAATACTTTTGTAAAGTTCCCTTTTTCTATAATGGACTTCCAAAAAATCCTTGTTTTTGATTAGCTAAACTAATCAAAAACAAGGATTTTTGGAAGTCCATTATCAAAATACTTGTGCTATCCTTTCAGTCCATGCATTTCGCAACCGTAAGCCCCAATTTGTGTTTGGTTTTCGATAGAACATCGCACACATATTTCTCACGCTTGGCTGGTCACTTTGTGCCGAGTTTTGTTGATTTGTTGGCGGTGGGAATATTTTGGCTTGGCATACTTTTAGTCACCCACATGCCCACAACACGTCTATCCACCGCATTCTGTGTATAGCTTTCGATTTCTATTTTTCTGTTTTATTTGCTAAATTTTTGTTTGTGATTGGGTATAAAAACTTACCATTGCGATTCTCGCTATCGGCGGGTTTCATTTGAATGGGATGGTACATCTGAAATAAGGTAAAATAAGAGAAAGTTTAATGAGAAATAAATCAATGGATTATTCGGGTTAGATTTGTAAAAGTACTATAACTGTTTCATTACGTTTTATCTTAATTGGCTATACATTTAAGGATTGTGTTTTTAGTGGCAGAAAACAATTTTGTGTTATCAAATGTGAACAAAATAGGTATACATGTGAATATGTCTACTTATCTTAACGTTTTTAGCTTGTCCAAACATATTGCGTTCTTATCTTCATAGTCTAGATATTTAACCTAATCCTGCCATTTTCTCTCGTTAAAATCAAATCCCTTTCCGGAGCGTGTTAATCACATTTGAAATATTAGAGCGCAATATGCTCCGTGGTTCCGGCCGAAAGAGAGAAGGCCGCGATTAATTTACAGAGCTTAGGGCCAAAATGCAGTCGCCGAAAACGGCGACAGGGGGGACTGCAGCTCTGGAAAGAGGGCGGTGAAAATGGGTGAATCGGGCGGAAAATCCCATCCCCCTTTCCACAGGGCCACCATCCACTTAAGCTGCATAATGAATGGAATGCAGGCAAAGGCAAAAAGGAGCCTCGCAGGACACGGAACAAAGCCTCCGCCTAAATCCTTGACAAAAGCCAAACACATTTATTCAGCGGTCGCTAAAAAGGACACGGGCGGTGGCAAAATGCGAAAAGGGGCAAAGTTTGCTGCTATGTGCAAAAATCCTAAAATATGCGTTAGACTTTGCAGCGTGTTTTAAATGTAATTTTTCGCGCACACACACACCTCACAACGTCTTCTAATTAAAACAAGCTTAAAGCTCGCCCTGTCCCCCAGCCACGCCCCCTTCCGCATTCAAAGAGGCCGCGAAACGGGCACGAGGTCAGGCTGTAGTCTATGGTTAGAGTTGGGGTCGAGAGCAAAGGGCAATATAATTTTTAAAAATTTTTAACTTAAAAAACTAATTCAAAATGTGGTTTGAAAATACTTTACTTTTATCAAAATGATGTAATTTAACTGCCTATAAATATTTAAAGGACCAAGAGATATCATATAATTTTTTTAAATGCCTCAATGTATGCTGTGATAAAAGAACCTTGTCTTGGACCATCCGATTAAAAAAAAATGTTGCATACTTTTTAGCACCTTTATAACAGATTTAAAAGTGCGATTCAAGCACTGGTAAAGAGAATTTAAAAACACTAGTTACTTCCGTGGCACCCTCGATAATAAACTTATAAATTAACAAAAAGTATCTTATGAAATGTAGTTTTTAAACACTTACATTAACTTCTCACGCGTGTCACGTGATCACCTCTGTGTGAAACTACAACTTGGCTAATGGCGCGTGATTTATTGGCGAACGGGCAGCAAACGACGACAGTCTACGCTAGAAGGCAATGTCCTTGTGCTTCCCTTTGGCGCTTCCCCCTTTTTCCCACGTCCCCTTCGCCCACCGCCTTTCCTGCTTTCCTGCCCAACCTTTTCTGGCCGTAAATAATACACGCAACGCGACTGGTTACAAATTGCAGTCCAAGTCAACCTGCTTCACCGCCGCTTCCTTGCCTTTCTTATTTTGCCAATTTATTTATATGCAGGAAGTAGCAATTACCAGTCAAACACAGGCGGCATTCACGCCCCCACCAGGAGAAGCAGTTTCGAAGGTGGAAGTCCTTTCCTCACTTTGTCAACCAGCTTTCGTGGTTGGCTTTTCCCTGCCTCCACGTAATTGGTTGAAATATCGCAGACGACTGTTTTCTATTGGGGCAATTATCGGCCGGCCTGCACTTAATCAGTGAAAGGTGGCTCATGAAATGCAGCCCTGCTATATGTTATCGATAAAAGAAAACAGGGAGACTAAATCGATTGGAAATTGAGCAAATATGGCCAACGGGAAACCTGACTATTTTAATTTTATGGCAAATTAGAAATTCCTAAAAGCTTAAGGAACACCAGCAAAATATTTTGACATACAAAAAACTTTAAAACTAAAAATACATAAACAAAAACGTGCTTTTAAATTAATATAAAGAAGTACAATAATGTAAATTCGTATTCTCACTATATTATCCTGTGCCAACCTAGTGATGAAAAACGATTAAATAAATATAAAATATCCCACCGACTTTCACAGCAATCAACATAAATTTCCAAAAGCATTTCCCCCATTTCGATAACAATCGCAAATTGTGCAAGAAAATTACAAGCTAACGTCAAAGCCTGTCAGTAGAACCGCCAAAAGCAGAAGCAACAACGTTGGGAAACCAATTCAGCACGCACATGTCCCGTTATTCGCCCTTTAACCCGTCATCGCCCGAAAATGTTCCATAGCAATTTTCTAAAATAAATATCGCAGCTGCAGCCACGAAGCTACATGCAAATTATGTCAGTTGCTCTTTTTTGAAGCCGATAACGTGATGACATAAGCATTGTCCCTAGGAAGCTTTCCCTTCTCTTTTTGGGAGCTAACACATGGCTTTCAAATAATAATAATATTCAATGCTTATTTGATGGCGCTATGCAAAAAAAAGGTATAGGGAAAAAACAAAAAAGTGGGAACCGAAAAATAAAAAGCAACATTGCCAAATGTCGCTCGCTTCTGCTGACGTTGCTCGCTATCTTCTGACCTCTCCCCGAACTACCCGTCCTACAACATCTTTTTCCCTTTGCACTTGTGCTGACAACTTTTCCGGGACTACGCTTGCTTTTCCGCTTTTCAGCTGCTTCTGCACCAAAGTGCAAATTGACATTTTTGTGCCTGCGGTTTGCTCTCTTCCCGCCAGACCGAATTTTTGTGGTGATCGACCACTTGAACATCCTTTAGAGGAAGTTTTAATATTATTAAAGTGTAGGTAAAATCTTTAAGATATTGAAAGACTATACATATTGACAATCTCATTATTTTCTAACTTTTTGGTTTTGGCACAGTGTTAATAAATGTTTTTTTATATTACCATTCTATTAAAAATAGCGTTTTTATATTTTATGTAAAATCTTTTTCTCTAAAACAAACTTTTCCATTTATCGAAAATTTCATCATACCCCTTGCTAAAATGGGTCTAAAAAACTTTTTGCGCGTGTCTTGTGCTAACAATTTTCGATACTTTTTTTGTATTCCTCCTTTATTTTTAAGCTGCCACAGGACACAAGACTAAACTTTTAAAATTACTTGCATTTTATAGGGAAATGTACGGAACGAAAAAAAAAACTATATTGGAAAATAGAGGAGGAAGAATTTCACGTTCCACGATTTTTTTTTTAGGTCTTTACAAAAACATTTCCCCTTGCGATGCATTTTATTTCAGTCCCGCAGAATTCTGCCTTTTTTGTGCGGTGTCATGGCTCTGTCAGTCCAAACGCCAGTCAATCTGTCAGTCAGCGAGTCAGTTAGCCATAATGAAGGAGGCGAGAGGAATCACGACCATGATGCGATGCTGCCGCCCCATCCCGAAACCTCCTGGCTGTTGTCCTGTCAACCGGATGATAGCGTTTCATGATAAGTTTATAGAGTTTTTCCTTGTTTGTGTCGGATCAGCGAAAATTCCAATTAAAGGGTAAGACGGCCATGTCGTTTTCATTTCTTTTCCTTTGCCCCAATTTAGGCCTGAAGACTACTTCATTCTATTATTCAAGGATTGTGAATCATTTACCACACTTGAAATAAATTTAAATTTCTTGGAGTTATTGTAAAAAGCTATACTATCTAACAATAAAAAATGTTGTAAAAGCAATTACAAAATATTGACTTTGAAATTTTTCGATATACCATTTCTGAAATTTATTTTTACACTGGTATACCACCACACGATTGAAATATTTTTGGATCCAAAATAATTCTGATCTAAATCTTATAATTAATATTAACTTCTAATATATTTGGATACTTTTGATAGGATTTACTGGAGGATGGGGAAAAGCCCCATTTAACCTTTAATAGAGTTTAGAGGGTCGAGTTTGATAAAATCATTACACAAATCAAAATGCCTTACCCCATTCAGCGTCTTAACATTATGCAAAGCATCCTGGGCTTTCAGGGCGGCGCGTCTCGTATAAAACGTCACAAAACAGCAACCTGGAAAATAAAGGAAGAAGCACAAGATTAGCATGAGGGTTAAATTGGAGTTTATTTTCGAGCGAGCGTCGAAAAAGGTGGCACTAGAAAATTATGAAAATTATTATTATTAGCAGAGGTGGGGCCAGGGAAAAATATCCGAATGGAAAACGTGTGAAAGGAAGGAAGCCGTGGGCGTTACTAAAGAAATGTGGCAACAACATGACAGCCTGGCACTAAATTAAACATTATGGGCCCAACAAATGTGTCGCGTTTGAGATTGGAGTGCAAGTTTCTAGGGGTGGAGGGTGTCGAAGGGGTTGGGTCGGGGTTTAGGGCTGAAAAAGGGTGGCTAAGGTGTTTAGATTTATGAGGGTTCGAGTCGAAGGCAAGTGTGGCCAGCATATTAAGTGATACTTAAAGTCAGACATTAGCGTTAAAATGCTTATTCGTCCCTCGTAAATTCTATGAGAAGTATTCCCATTTATAGGGGGTAAAAATATTATTCAACTTTATTTACCATCTCTTAATATGTTTTTAAGAAATATAAGATTTAGAAATAAACGTTACAGATTTATTAAAAATATTAACAAATACGTTTACTAAAACGTAACGCATCACATTTTAGGCAAGTTTGTATTAAATTAACGTTGAATTTTACATAACTACCAATATTATTTTCAGAGATTTCAAATGTCACTTTAAATTGCAACTGAAAACATTTTTATTTTCCTTTAATTTTTATCCCTTTTTCCATTGCATTCCATTTCCATTTCACCGAAATACTTTTTTAGGTTCTATTTTGAATGTGGCAGAAATTCCCTTTCTTTTATGTGCCAAATCTGTGGGCAAGTTACACACACACACGCTAGCATCCAGAGCGTTGGTTAAATCCATTTCCGACTCCTGCAGACACACAAACCCATGGCTTTCCCTGCATCCCATTTCATTTCCCATTTCCCCCCCCCAACTTTCCCGCCCCAATTCAAGGCCTACCACAACCTCAGGTTCAGCGGTGTGTGATGGCAGCGATGGTTACAACAAAACTTAATACAGGAATGAAATAGTTGCATAATGCAATTACCCACCAGCGTATCGGCGGCATTTAGTGGTGGCCATTTTGGTTGGTCGCCCCCAGCCGGTGTGGCAAGGGGGCGTGGCACCAGGCTGAGTTCCCGCCCCACTTAGCCCACACAGGTAATTCAATCTGTCGCCTTTTTTGCCATGTCACCACCAACATTTTTCTGCATTTTTCACATATTTGCAAATATTTTCATTTCTCGTTTCGGGGTTCTTTTTTCTGCCGTCAAATATCCGGCAGAGAGGTTAGACTGAGTCGTCGCCACATCCGACGAATGAGTGAATTATGAGATCTGCACTTTTTCCGTTTTCAAAATATCTTTAAGTCAAAAATAAAAGAATAAGTCCTGTGCCATTTCAGGCTTTCATGTATGCTTTCTTTCAATAAATGTTTAAATGATAAAATACATTGAAGTGAAGAAAATTTGGTATTACGAACAGTGCGTGCCAGAGAAATACTTCCTGCCTTTTTTAATTAACACTTAAATGATTTAATAAAATGTTACCCTTTGAGGAAAGAACGCAGATACACTTTATTCCACTAAAGGGAGCACAAGGGAGATGGAGGTATGCAGGCAGCATTCAATACTGATAAGAAGTGAAATAGTAAAAACCTATATCTGCATATTGAATTCAACATTTGGTATTAAATATTTGAACCAAATACAAACACAAAATGTTCAATACAAAACATATTAAAATGCCTGAAGTAATTTGCAAATTTTTGAAACAAGGTAGAAAAAAAAAAAAATAAAAAATAATTTCATATTAAATTTAAAATGTAAAATCTTTAAATTAACTATAATTTTTACAGCCCGCAATGGGCGAAAAACCAAGCAATGAAATATTTAATTTGAACATGAAATCCTTGGATCTACAACGTTTTTTATATCAGTGTAGAATTTGCATGCAAGCCCAACTTCAATCTCAGCAATGCACATTCGGATATCAAACTTGCGCTAAATACGAATCTAAGTAATTTAAATCTAAAAGGCAACTTAAAACTTTGAAAACAAGTCAGTGTGAGTTACATTCTTACTTGCAATGTAATACAATGCAATTTAAATTATTATATCCTGAACAAAACTCATTCCACTCTTCTATTGTT
The DNA here is from genome assembly GCF_014743375.2 of Drosophila subpulchrella. NCBI lineage: Eukaryota > Metazoa > Arthropoda > Insecta > Diptera > Drosophilidae > Drosophila > Drosophila subpulchrella. Next base: position 2,800,442 of record NC_050610.1, read on the forward strand.
CCATCATAAAAATATCTTGTTTCACATAATACCGAAGAAAGCAACAAGAAACTTCCGATGTAAAATTCACTCCAATTTCATTTTGCAAGCGCAGATTAAATATCACTTAAAATTAAACTAGCGTTAAATGTAACAAATGATGGGAAATCGAAACCATTTGGAATGCAATAAAGCATAGTCGGCGGGCAAGGATACTGTATTGGGGGATCGGGGACCATAGATAAGGAAAGCAATCGAACGATAACGAAGGAGGAGGCAACGGAACTGCATCAAAACAACGCAGAAAACGAAGAAAAATCTCACACAATTCCCATTATGTGCATGTCAACTGCAGTTAGAATCAAACTCAAGACACACAAAACCAAATAGAACAAAGCGATAAAAAACAAGTATGGCCAAATCGGAAAAGTAGGAAGAAGCCAAGGAAAATCGGAGGAAAAGCAGCAGGAATAAAGCTGAAAACGACACCCAGTCACGTTTTTGGACAAAAAGAACTTAATCCCGGCAAGTGGGAGGAAGATGAAATCGAGAGCCGCCAGACAAGACGTGCCAAAGTCCGGCCAAAAGGATACACTCGTATATATATCCCGGCATATATCTATATATATATCCGCCCACTCACCCATAAAGTTCAAACCTTGGACACACGTTTGTGGACGAGGCGGGCAACGAAACGAATTAATCGAAGTTAAATAAATCAATGTCCTTAAACATTGCCACCCACAGATTTACTGACTCCGACTCCAAATAAGGGTACACAAAGTACAAAAACACTGCACAGGATCATAGATGAAACTTAAACAAACCAAAATCAATGGTGATTTTATAAGTCTGGGTTTAATTCCTTAAGAAACATAGACATTTCGTAAACTTTAAAATGCCATATTACAGTAACGCACTCTTTTTAGTTCCATAATCTATCCAAATTCTTTAATATGGTTTTTATATGTTTGTATGTATTTGATCTTAATTCAAATGTTCCTATGTTTTTATTTCAATTATAAACCAATTTTGTAATAACAAATGTATAAATACTTTTAAAGAAAATTAAAACCCAACTAGAGACATTAAAAAGCCTCTTACCCGAACCGTGTGACAAATGCTTAGCAATGCTTCAGTGGCGGCTAAAAGTCATGACCAAAATCCAATTTAACAAAAAAAAATCAAACTCAAACTGTGCGAAATTTACTTCCTGCATTTGAAATTGAAACTCGCCTTTTCCTTTTGCGCCCCGAAAATGCAAGGGGTGCGGAATAAAATTAAGTGAAATTTTATGCATTTTTCACGCTCAGTGCTGCAGCTAAATAAAAATGTCAAGAGCACAAAGTTTCTGGGAGAAGGAAAATAAAAAAAAAAGAACGGCCGATGAAGGCGTTAGATAAGTGCGTTACTTTTCCTTTTTCCGGGGAGACATTGGACAGCTGGTCTTAGAGTAGGGAAAAGCTTTTCAAAATGAAGTTCTCAAGGCAGCCGAAAGATAACGAAAACGGGGACAGAGGCAGCAAACAGCCAAAGAAATCTGCTAACTGACCGGGGTTTCCCCTAAACTCCTCCCCAACGAAAACCCCACTTAACCCCGATTTCTAACTTACTCTCTGTGTGAATTATATTATTTCTTTTCCTTGGTTTTAGGGAGGATTCTCATCTGCGTTTCCCAGTTTCCCGTTTTCTGGTTTGGTCAGCGAGTTAGTTTTTTATAAGGCGGAGGTCATAAATCACTGGCTCGACTAAAAAAGAGGGCGTCGGGGGGCGATGGGCGTGGCTGTCTTAATGGGGAACTGTGACATATGGTCTTGTTTTGGGGAGGAGAATGTTCACAATTGAATATGGTTGGGGTGGTTTATCCGCAGAAGCTTAAGGGGATAAAAAAGAATGATTTAGATTATCACAAGTAAGTTGGTTTTAAATTTATTCAATTTAATTAAGTTGATTAGGCAAAGAAAAACTGATAAATTTTTTAATTAAATTGATTTGTCAATTATAAAAATGGACACCATTTCAAAAATATTTTATTCAGATAGTAAGCTTCAAAATCCTTTTAAATTAAGAACCTGATTACGTTGTTCATGGAATACTTTATTTTGCAGAGCTCTTTGATTTGTTAACCCATTTTTGTAGAATTAAGGAACCATTTGGTACGTGCCTAGTTAGCCTACTTATAATGTTCAATTTATTTTTAAATGTAAATTATTTCAAGCACTGAGCTGAAAAGCAATTAGTTTTCATTTCACTTTAACTTGAAGGGACATTTCCACCAGAGAAATCTTAATTTTATCATAGTTAGCTGCGTTTCGTTGGCCACAAAAGCCGCGGAAAACTTGAAACTGCCAAACCAAAACGGCCACAAAACATTTTACAGTTCACCTCTGTCCTTTCCCATCCCCCTTCGCAGTTCACTCAATATCGAATTAAAAGCTACCTGTTCCTACCTTTTCTCACCTGAAACAATCCGAAACGGGACCGCAGAAAATCCTTCTCGCTATGCTTCGGTTCCATCCGCCCGAGACCCCCGACCCCATAACGCCCATTTATCCCGTATTCCGAAAATACTCCCCGTACTATCGCCGAACCGCAAGCGCTAATAAATTATGACCCCGAGCGCTTAACCTTGCGTCGCTCTGGTTTCCACCTTTCCACCGTCCGCCACCCACAGCCCCCTTAACCTTCACACCTCTCACCTTTATCTGCTGGCCGCAGTGCAACAAAAACGGCAACCATAAAACCGCAACACCCACAACAACATAGAAAATCCAAAAGAGGCGGAAAAGTTAGGGGGGAAAACGGGAGGAAAAACTGCCCGCTAACGAAATTTAGTGCCCCAAAAAGGATAACAATTTCGGGGAGCCAGAAGAAGGAGAAGCATTAGCCCAGAAATACTTGGCCGAAACGAAAAGGAAATTTTTTGGTTGATACTCTCTTTGCTTCTGTTGGTATTTTTAGTTATTTACGACTTTCTGGTTCAGAGGTCAACCATCGCACTTAAAAGTGTCATTTTGCATTTTGTTTGGTTTAAAGGAAAAAGCGAGACAGCAACTAAAAAAACTATGGAAAAATGCAACAGACAAAAGCCAGCAGCAGCAAAAAAAGTTGCACAAGTCTAAGGATATGGATGAGGTCCCTTAGCCAACTGGTAGCCAAAACTGGGTTACATTTTGCCATCTAAATGGAAATGTTGTTAGCAGGAAGTTTTGCTGGCTTAAGCCGAAAAAAAAGCGGCCAAACAAAAATGCATCATGCAAGAGCCGAAAAAAAGTCTAAATGAAAAGTAGTACACTAAAGGAAAGTTTGGAGATAGCGTAGTCTGCCTATAATGGATTATTTTTTATCCATTTATGGAAAATAAGTTTTAGGTCAAAACTAAAAAATATATGAACTTCTAATGATTACAATGATAACCAGTTCTTAAATACGTATTTTTACCAATTATTTTAAAACTGAGTTGTATTTAATATATAAAATATTTATATTCAATAAATATCTTTTTGAGCAGCCCCATATGATCCTCCTTGAATATATCTCGTCGCCAAGAAACAAGAAAATTCGTTCTTACTTTATTTTTTCCCACGATTCGTTGTAGGTCACTGATACGCCCCCGGAAAAAGCGTACCGCCTCCTTTTTTCTACTTTGCGCTGACATAAATAATAACTTTGAAATGCAATTTGTGTCGATTTTGTGTTTGTGACTTGCACAAGTCTCTCAGCTCTTTGGCCGGCTACAAAAATAATGGCAATAAAAGCGAACATTCTCACATGAGCACTTGGGGAGTGGAAATGGAAAAGGAAAATGCTGTGACTTCTTTTCGTTGCTTGTCATAAATCATCAACACAACGCGCCACTTAAGTGCTTCTAAAACTGTTTTGTCCCACTCAGATTTCCCCATCCTGCCACGCCCCTTTTTTCGGACGCCACTGACCAGAGCTAAAAGGCCACGCCCACTTTCACAAAAATAAGGACGAACCTGTCAGCGGCAGTCGGAATACGGGAAAAAGGAAAAATACAGATGGAAAAGCTAAATAGACAGTTAGATACGGAATAAAAATGACGGAAAATAAACAAAACGTTTTCGAAATACAAAATATACAAATACACAATGGCAACGAGACAAGAATGAAATCTCTCACAGAAATATGAATAGAAAAATCGGAGCAAAATGGCAATTGGAAATGGAAAAGATTAGAAGTGGAAATGTCGTTATGAATGACTGGGGGGAAAAGAGCACATCAATAAAAATGGAAACTTGGCTGCAGTTGAGAGGCCTCAGAAAAAGAGGCGGAGAAATGAACAGAACAATGAATATATTGGAATAATCAAAAGGGAGTTAAGGGCGGAAGATACGAAAGAGTTTTATCTTCATCCGAAAAGATTTCAAACGCAGTGAAAGCCGAATGACAGGCGGAAAATGTACAAAAACAATCACCTTATGTCTGCATCTTTGAATATTTCTTATTTAAATTATTATTTTGCCTTCATCAGGAAATGGTAACTACATTTGATGAATGAAAAACTTGAATGTTAAAATTGTCTCTGAAATATTAAATTTAAATTTATACTATGAAGAACATTAGGATCTAGTAATAAAAATGAAATAGGAGCAATAAATTTAAAAATTATTGGAACAAAGTATTTTGTTTTTATATATGGTTAAATCTTTAAGTTGAATTACAAAGTTTTCTAGTTGAATCAAATATTAAAAATAAATAATTGTCAAAATAAGGGACCGTAAATAATCTTTACTATTTTTTTTAAATAATAAAAATCATGGTCAAAGAACAATCCAAAAAAAAAACAAATTATATCAGGACATTCTTATGTATCATAGTTTCAACATCCGGTATAATTTTTATTTTTCAACCAGACAATAAATATCAAAAAGTAAGCGTATTTGTCAAGCGGAAAATAAACACCCATAAAAAAATCTTAATTCCTAGAGCTGAAAATAAAACCATTATTTTTGGATGAATAATCACATTTCAAAAAATAATCATTATAAAATGATTTTTTGGTAAAACGTATAACAATTACGATTCCTGGACAAAATCATTTTTACCTTCCAAAAGTTCTTCCTTTTCATAAAATTTTCAACTTAACTTAAATTTATCGGGAATTTAAATCAATTCAATAAACGCTTTGTGCAATCCATAAACTCTTAAATAAAGGCCAATTAATACTTTGAATTGTATTATTTAATTCAACAGATCCCCTCCCCGATTTGGGGCCCCAATATCCATTAGCAAAGCTCAAGGCTATTGAAATTTCAGCTCAAACACAAATAGCGAACAAAAAGCAATTTGCTGATGAAATGAAATGGCAATTGCAAGTGAATGCAATTAAAAGGGAGAGAAGGAGACATAGAAATATGTGTGTGCACTGGATGTACGACGTTCGTGTATTTGTATTCTGGCTAGACCAATATCTCATATTAATTTTGTCCGTACTTCTCTCATTTCCATGGGGGGAAAGATGAAGTTTTGGCGGAGCTTTTGGCTATTTACCGCAACAAATTCGGGTGTAATTTATCAGCCAGACAAAAGCTATGAATAATGGGAGAGAAGTCGTACAGTAGTCTGTCGAGAATACGAATGATTCGGAATTATAAAATTACAACTAAGAACGTTTTGGTTGAGCGGTCACCTTTAGTTCTTCTAAAGTAACATCAAACTAGTAATAATATTTTAACATACTAATATATACCATACATATATACTATTATAATATTAGAAAGGGCTAACTTTAAACGCTGTTCTGATCATAATACTTCTTCAAATGGGTTTAAATTTGGTATGTGGGTTGCATTCCGATAGCTTCTTTCAGTCTGAAGGTATTTTCTCTTAAACTATAGTTATTGACTATTTTATTGGGTATTATCTTTGAGATTTTTAAAATTATATTTTTGTTTGGGCCAGTACATTTTTAATATAAGTTTTACTTTGGAAGATTGGTTTTATGCTAATTTTAAATCAAAACAACTTGTAATTTTATATCGATAAGACCTTCTGCCTAAATTTGTATAGTATTAAATTTTTCTTTGGCTAATCCCAAGTTTAAAAGAGAATTCACCCCAGATATTAAGGTAAAAAATAATATTCTACAGAAGACTTACCCTTGCTAATTCCGGTGGCCTTGTCCCTCAGAACGTTGATCGAGTGCACCGCTCCGTACTCCTCAAACATTTCGCGCAGCTGCGACTCGTCCATCGACTTGGGCACCTGGCCGACGAACATCTTGATGTTGTCCGGATCCGGCTCCTTCTCGCCGTAGGTCACCGTGGCGTCCGTGTCCAACCGGAAGCAGGGGTCGTCCTCCATTAGTGCAACCACATTTCGGTTGGCGCTGCACGGGTTATTGTTGTTGTTGCCCACCAATCCGGCGGCGGACATTATACCGTTGGTGCCCACGGGAACCAGCGCGTTGTTGTTGTTTGGGCAAGCCAAGCTGGGATTGCCGTTGTTGCTGCCGCTGTTGTTGTTGTTCAAGAGCGACGGGTTGTTGTTGTTGCTGTGTATGGGACTGTTTGGCAGGCTATTTGTTGCACTGCTGCTCTTATCGCTCATACCAAAAGCACTGCAAGAGAAAGAGTCGAGGATAATGGACGGATAAGTACAGTGATTAAGTCTTAAAGAGAAATATGTATCGGAAAAATCAAGCAAACGGGAATAAGGTTGTTGTGTTCTTATCATGAATTCCTTATATTTTTAATACTTTTTAATAAGATAGTTTTTATATTTCTTCTTTTTTTGTAGTTTTTTAATTTTTAAATTTTGTTTTAATTGTACAGACTCAATGTATTAGTTTAAAAACAAACTTTATTTTAAGATTTTATTTTAAAGACTTTATTTTAAATTGAAGTCATATAAAGTGAAGCACACTCAATATCACAGGATCTAATGTTTATAAATAATTTATTATTTTTCCCTATTTTGTAAAGTACAGAAATATTGAACAACATAAATATCTTCTTATATATTTTCTGTAACAAATAAAGTTGGTTAGACAAGATCATCTTTAATAGGTGCCTGCTGTAACTTTTACAGTTAGCTCGCCATCCAATATTGGAGGATTTCATGTTTATAAATAATTTACTTAGATATAGGAATATTGAACGAAATAAATCTCATTTATTTCTTTAACAAATCAAATTTACGAAGACAAGATCCCCTCCAAGAAGTGCCCACTGTATCGTTAACAGTTACTTTCCCACACACTTACTCCAGGTAGATATCGTTGTTCTTTTCAGAAAAATCGAATATCATGCGGCGATTGGCCAAAAACGAAGCGCGACTGCTGAACATATTTGGGATCTCAATTTAATTTTTACACTGTCGACGCGAATAAAGAACGGGAAAACTTGAAACTTTTAATTTAGCGGCAGCCAATGACCATTACCAATACCAATACGCTTCACGTTTACTGTTAACGCACACGGACACTCGAGGTCGGATTGATTAAATTAAGGGCCTAAATAAATACTTCCACTTAACACGGCACTCGGAACTCAACGTGACTAATTAAAAAAGCTATATATTAAATATATAATCGCAGCGCCTTCGCTTCTTCTGCCTCTTCTTCCTCGCACTTCCTTTCCGGGCAATCGTCGATGGACAAATGAACGAGAAATCGAGGTGGCGATTGGAATGAGACAGGTTGAAGGCAATCTTCCAGTGGATTCCAGCGAGAGCGTGGGAGAAGGAATCAGCGAGAGTGCTGGCCCCAAGGTCAAAAGATTAAGCGATAAGGAGAGGATCACAAGTCGAGAGAGGACTTATTCGAAGGTGGGAAAGAGCAGGAAAGGTTCAAGAAGGGGAGGGAAATAAAAAGCTTTAGAGAGATGAAAATACAACAAATTGGATATGGTTATCATAATCACGGATTACAGTTAGCCCATTAAGTCAAAATAATATAATATAATAATATATATATAACAATATATTTTATTAAAAAAAAATAATTTTTTTAGCCTCCTTTAATAAGCCATAAAAATTTAAAATCTTTCTTTTTAATTTTATAACGAACAACATACGTATGTACGTACTAACTTATACCCATTACTTTGCTAAGCGAATTATGATTTTAACAATTTTTGGCATCTATACATGATGATAATCAAAACCAAATCCCGTTTACACTTTTTAAAAAATCTTCAAAAATGCGGGCGCTAGCCAGGTTTTAGCGTTATGGGCTTTAGAGGGGGCGTAAAAAGTTCAAGAATCTGCATGAGAAATCCCAACGATCTAGCTTTTTAGTTTCCGAGATCTTAGCCTTCATACAGACGGACAGTTCGACTCCTGCTCAAGAATATATAAGCCAGAAATGCTGGTATACCCTTTTACTCTACGAGTAACCCGAAGATATATGTATGGAACAATAAAAATAATATTTAGAACGTTTAAAACACCTTAAAGGACTCGATATAGGAATGAGTATGTGTCTGTAAAGCTTAATTATGTGCAATGTGATACGCTGCAATTTGTCTTTCATCCCCAAATGGAGTTTAATGCTAATTCGTAGACAACTTTGACTTTGGCCCGAGTGAGCCTTCCGTGTTTGCCTTGGCGATTTTCTGGCCGAGTAAACCTCAAGTAGTATTAACCTAATGGCCATTTGCTTGTGTAAATAAGCGATTTCAGCTTTTTCGGATGGATTTGGGTCAGCTGAAACGCGATGAGCAAACACTTGGACAAGGACCTCTACCGCACCTGATGATTAAACGCTTTCTGTCTCGTTACATTTACAGTTGTGAGCCGAAAACTAGTGTTCACTTATAAGCGGGATAATAAAAGATCGAAAGATCTTATTATAAGTAAAATATATATCTTTTAGGGTTTGGGATTTTTTGAAATATAAATATTTTAATTTTTATTTAGAACTAAATACTAGAGTTTTGACCGCGACTGTATGTGTGGGAGTGTACAAGAAATATATTAGCTAAGGAGGAAAAGGTAGGATGGGATCGGATAACAGGACGTAGCATTTAAGGAGGCGGACTCCAGATAAATGGATAATGGGAGATTTGTTTTTTTCGACGTAATTAGAAATATGGGTTGACGTGGAGAAATCGTAAGGTGGAAGAAAGTCTTTATGCAAGCTAAAGTAAATGGGGTTGGTTGCAGACTTCTGTTAAATATATTGCTTCCTTATACAATAAAGAAAGGTTAACCATTTAATATTTAACATTGCTAATAACTTGAATGAATTTTTTTTCCCCAGGTGTAGTTCTGTAATTCCCGTTGCCAATACATTGTTTTGCTCTTTCTGTTCTCCTGCACTCTTTTTGTCTCGCCCACAAATTTGCCGTTTTGGGGCTGCAGTTCCTTTTTAATTTTATTTTGTCTTTTAATTTCTTACAAGTTTCACTTTTATTTAGCAAATTCTTGTCATCCCGTTCCAGGTTTTTGCTCCCTCGGCGACTTCTTTGTTGCATTTTGTAATTTGAACTTCTTCTTTGCTCTTTGTTTTCCAGACTCAAAACTTTCTGGCTCCCCCTTCCCACTTAACCCTTTCTTGGCTTTTTCGTCTTGACTTTAATTTAGTTTAAGTTTGTAAGTCACTGGAGGGAGTGGGCGCGAATGCCACGCCCCTACCCTAGATGGCAAAGTTGAGGGGCCTCTCTGGGGAGGGTCTGTAATTGCAACGACCCTTTGACACATTTATTGCATTTCTTACTCTTCTCTACACATATAAAACATTTCTTGGCATTTTAGGGATTAAGTTAAGTGGGATATCGGAGAATCATCTGTTTTCAGTTAATGGAAATAAACTATTTTTTAAATTTTAAAGTAAAAAATTACATTGCCATGCAATTTTTTGCAGTGTACATTGTACATGATCCAAGTTCAGCTTAGGATCCAATAAAACATGCATTTGCGACAATTTTATCCAAAACTTGTTTAACCGAAAAACAAAACTTTTTATCCCCAACAACAACAGCAAAACAACCCTACGAAGAATGTACGAGCAAAACGAACTGAACTTTCTTACTATCAAAGTTCAAACTGCAATTCATCTTCATCAGCAAAAAGTATGCAATAAAAATGGCAACCAAGTGATATCTGCTATTCCTTGACCTCAATAATACCCATCAATGCTTATATTCATCTAAAAAATAGATAACGTAAATGAAAATGTAAAAATCTAAAATATAAAAATCGTTGTTTTTAGGGAAATAAAGACTGTTAATAATAAAAATCTAGCGCAAGACACCATAATTTATGAAAAGATATACATACTTATCCCATAGCTAATATGCCCTAGAGTTTCGAGTAAAGGGTACACTCAAGAAGTTCAACTTTCTCAGTCTTCGTTGGACTTAAAAGGACTATCGTATTTGTTTGTCAATAATGCACCCCAAAGGCTGAAATCCAGTTACAAATTGAAGATTTCACTCTTTAAATTTTTAAGCAAACTTTGGTCCTATCCCTTCGTTTACTTTTTCTTAGCATTTATCTTCATTTGTCGGAGCAGAAGGAAAAGCAGAAGGACCTGGTCCTGGAGCAGCTGTCAACAATTTGCCGACCGCAAAATTGTCGAGGGAGCCAAGTGGGAGTGTTTGAAATTCGGCATTGGGATTGTACTTGGACCACGCCTGCGACTCTCCCGAGAAACTCACTAATTTGCTTGATTACTCCAGAGAATATCCGGCGGCGGAGAAATTTGAAATCTATTATAAAAGTTTTTTAGCCTCAAAATGAAGGCTCACTAGGGATCGTCGACTGAGATACCGAGTGGGCGGAAGGTGGGCGGGGAAAATCATCTTCGACGGCGTCGACATGGGTCAACACTTTGACAGGGGCAAGGACAAAGAGTCAAAACTTCTCCAAGAAAGGAGAAGAATATGAGGAAAAAAAGTATGTATGTAGCAGCTGTGGGGCACTTGAAAAAATCTGAAATGGATAGAACGAAATTTTGAATTCGGATTTTTAGAAATGAAAGATTATGTTGAGCCAATTAAAAAAATTATTGCCAATAGAGGGTTTTACTGTCTGAAAAAAATAGATTATAATGGTTTTCTGGTTAAACCCTTGCATAGGGTATAATGATTTCAGTCAGAAGTTTGCAACGCAGTGAAGGAGACTTTTCCGACCCCATAAAGTAAATATATTCTTGATTAGCATGAATAGACGAGTCGATCTAGCCATGTCCGTCTGTCCGTCCGTTTCTACGCAAACTAGTCTCTCAGTTTTAAGGCTATCGGGGTGAAACTATCCCAAAAGTCTTATTTCTTTTGCAGGTAGTATATAAGTATATAATTCGGAACCAGCCGGATCGGACAACTATATTTTATAGATCCGATAGGAATAATCGGAAACAATTTTTTTTTTAATTATATCTTTGGTGTTTCTTAACATAAACCTCATACGCCTAAAAATAAGTTTTTTTAATTTGTTCAGAATTTCGGATTTAATTTTATCAAAATCGGACGACTATATCATATAGCTGACATAGGAACGATCGGAAAATTTGTGGGAAAATAAAATGAAACAAATTATAGCTTCTGTGTTTATCATATCATTTTTTGTATTTTTAAGAATTTCGCAATAAATTTAATAATTATAACTGCAAGGGTATACAAACTTCGGCTTGCCGAAGTTAACTTCCTTTCTTGTTAATTATATATTTGATGTTTTAAAACAAAGTTATTGTGAACATAAGTAAAACCAATTTTCATTTCAATTCGTTTTCTTCATAATATTACAATTTGTTATTTGTTTAGCTTCTTCTTCTTTTTTTTTAAGTGCATGGTAGCAGCTGAAAAATTCTTTGAACAACTTTTGCTCGTCTTCATTTTTCTATTTTTGCTTTTGGGATCTTTTTTATTTTGCAGGTGAGCCGGATAATTTTTTTTATGTCTAGCGTCTGCTTCACAACAAATCAAGTGCGAAGTGGAATCCTGTACTTCATGTTATTTTTGTTGTCGAGAAGAGTGAACTTTTGATTCTTGTTATTTTGTTTCTCGTGGCTCTTTGTTCTCCTTGATTGGTTTTTTGTAGCTAGTGCGGTGCACTAGAGAATGGAAATCAATGGGAATGGAAGAGCCCAAGTGGATTTTGTGAAGAGCTTTAACAGAGTAATTTCTGAAGTGGGGCAAAAGAAATTGAAGGACTGACAAGGACGAAAGGTTAGTAACAAGTCCTTTAAGATTGTGGGAAAAGCTTCTTATATAATGCCTTATAAAAATACAAAAGGTATACCAATTAATTCTTTCAAAATCTTTTTGTGTCGAATATTTATAATACATTAATTGGTAAATTTGTTGTTTAACTAAAAAGCTGGTTTTAAACATGAAATTTCCATATGTTTTCTAGGTAAAAAATCTACTAAAAGTTTAACATGCGTACAGGAAAACGGACCTGTTAATATTCTTTGTTTTTTTTTTAACATTTAAGTTTGTATTTGATCCTCTTACAATATTGTTTATCCGCACAAAGGGCTTTGAAATCTATTTAAATTTCTCATCATATATGCCTTTATCTAATCATCATTATATGTATATTAAGTATATATGCATATTTTTACGTGTGTACCTCATTCCTTAAGTTTTAATCCCTTCTAATAACCCCAAGTTCGCGGTTTCTAAGCAGCTTAAACTCGCCCTTAACCCAGATCGGTTTTTTGCTTTGATCTTCCCAGGAATAACCTTTTAATGCGACTTAAGTTCAGAGGACTATAAATTACTAAACTTCACAAAAAAACAGCACAGAAAGCAAAGAAAATCAAGACGATAAAAGTATGAGAACATTTCGGCACGCTTATCAAAGATAATTTTAAGCCGCATTTAAAAATGATTTCTTTGCTTTATTTTCGCACAGGCGCTGGCACTTTCTCCAGCCTCTTTCCCTGCTCCTTTCTCTCCTTTTTTGTCGAGCTACGCGACTTTTTCCGCTGACTGTGCGTTGTCTGGCAACCCTGGATGAAAATGGAGGGGAAGGTGTACGATTATGGAGGGTACCAGAGCGGAAGAAAAGGCAGAGCAGCAGGGTGGACCAATGTTGACAGTCAGTGAACCCCGAAAAAGGCAAAGCCAACAATAAAACCAAAAACGTTTCTTCATTCTGAAAGTTACAATACCCTATTCGAAAGAGTATACTATTTATTTTATTTAATTCTCACAAAATGAAATTTAAAAATAAATAACAAGTCCCATCGGTTCGATTTTGACTAAATTTTAAAATATAAGGTTCAACACTCCTTATGCTTTTTAATTTAAATGATATTCCAGCATGTTGGCTGGAAAATAAAATTATTCCTTAAAAAATATTACTATGAAAAATATTTTTGCGAGATATATAAACTGAATTCTCCACAAGTACCAGTTGTTTCAGTTTTTAAGGTACTAAGAGGTAAATACTAGTTTATCTCACCCACCCGATGTTCTTTTCTGTCAAAGACCCGTACCCATCCTTGCATAGACCCCGAAACCTGTGCGAGGAGGACTTGGTCTCCTCTTCGTCCTTCCACTGCGACAATTGGATGAGCAAATGCTGACGAAAGGGGTACGAGATGGGGCTTATGGGGATGATAAGGGGGAGGGCAGCAGAGCTTGGACTTTGCGCAAATATTTGACATGGCCAAAAGCAGACAGCGGCCAAAGGAGTGGGAGCACTGACTGAGGGACTGAGGAGATGATGCAGCTCATTTTTTGACTCAACTCCGGGGATTTTCAGGGGACTTTTGGAGAGGGGTCTTTTTAGGTTTAGGACTCGTGTGTAATTAAGCAAAAATTCCAAATCGTTTGTAGTTGTTGTCCTTGTCTGGCGCCCTGCGCGCTCATTCCCTTTTTGTTAATAATCACTTGTAAATAGATCAAAGTTGGCATTTTATTTGAATTCCTCATCACAGTGAGGAATTTTTGAGCATTGAAGTTGGCACCAGACTGAAAGTCTGAACAGAATTATGTTGACTAATTAGAGGTTGACGAGGGAGAGTTCATTGGGGAATTGGATCAAACACAAAAAATTTGTAAAGAAATATGAGACAAGAGAGGATTTGCTCCCCAAGGGATTTTGACTTTTTGGCAATATTTAATTAAGAGTTAAGTTTAAACTGGAATACAAGTTTAAGCAAACAATTATTTTATGAGTCAAAATATGACTGAAATATAAATTGGGTTATTTACAAATAATTATTTTAATGAGTTAGTCCTGCCTCTATAAGTCCACAAATTGGCTGTTCTCATAACTTTCGCCAAGTTCCTTAAGAAGCTTATTTATTGAACTATAAATGAAATTACTATAGCATTTCATTTATTTCAATTGTTCAACCATAACGTTTCATCTTAACAGCTGAAAATGACGCACAAATTAAAAAGCCAAGAGCACGAAAAAACACCATCGACATTGTCACCCAAGAAAAAAGTGTGTAATAAATATCCACCACACAGGAAACCAAATTAAATAAGTAAATCTTGTGGCCATGTAAAAAATGAAACCGAAAAAGCAAAAATAAAGAACCGAAAGCCGAATCGAGTATAAAATATATGTATGTGTGTCGAAAGATAAAGCACAAAGGGATGCCAGGACTGGGCTCTCAATGTCACTGGGAAAAAAAGAAAATGCGACCAAAAAAAGAAAATTAAATTGTGAAACGTAATGTTAACGCAGCCAAATACCCAAAAGTCCAAGCGAGGCGATTCGAGCCCGGCTTTAACCACAATGAAATGAATGGAATACATGCGAGAGTACTAACCAGAAAAAATATATATTTATTCCCTTTTCTGGGCTCCTCTTTTTTTCTGGTATATGGAAAACTTTGGGTCCTCTTTAAGGGAACCAGCCATGACACACATGCCCGGTAAGGATCAAGGGGGTGGTTCGCGCACTGGTGTTAAAACAAAAGTACAGGCATTTCACCCAACTGCAAAAATTTCAAAAATGCCAATGGCTTTGGCGAGCGGAAACAAAAAGTGAAAAGAAATTCAAATGGGATGGTGGAGAAAAGCGAAGTTTAGATACGCTTAAGATAAATCTTCATGTTTTGAAATAAATACCACACGGAAAAAAGTAGCCATAGAAAAGCCACTTACATTAATTTTACACTATTGATGGAAATTAAATTGTAAAATATAGACCTTATAATCTTTAGTCCTAAATCTATAACTTAATTTCTGTACAGCCAATGGTACAGATATCAAAATTTTTTTATTTTAGGTACAGTCTTCAAATACCTATTAGAACATATATTTTTGCATTTGTAGAAAAGTCAAGGAACACTTTTACCCATTGATAAAAATTGTTTATTGTTTTATAATAGCTTTTCCGCTTTATTACATTTTTAAACAAAAGTCCAAATGTTAATAAAAACTTTTTTGAAATTTAAAAGAAAATTAAATCATGAAAATGGTAAACTTTTCAAAATGCCCCAGTTCGGGGAAGGGCTTAAAGTTCAAAAAGATGAAATTCTCAAAAACTTCTCGCCCGGGAAAAGGAATTTATTGATTGATTTTGGAAAAATCGCCAAACCGAATGCGAACAGCGACAACTGGGGGCCTTGGATAAAGAAGAAAATGATTTGCATGGCTCCCGGTAACGGGAAAAATTCCACTCGCTCCCCTTCGAAAACTCCCACCCACCAAACGGAGCAAGATATGTGGAAAATTGAATCAAATGATTTTTATTTTTCTCTCCTGCAGAGACAGAGCAAGGGGTTAACACTTTTCCAGCATAAGTCTTGCCGGGAAAAAATAAAAGAGAAGGAAAAATTATAAATGAAAATTCCAAAGTGCTGAGGGGTGCAGGAAAGAATGAAAAAAAAGAGCCGATGCCACATGAAACTTCGCAACTTGAGGCAGGCAAAAATTGTCGCCACTTTTTGCAAATTGTTGTTTGCCAACGAAATTGAAACAATTCCATGCTCTTAACTGCACAATTTTCTTTCTCCAACAGCCATCTCATCTCTCACATGGCTCTGTTTTTAACCATTCGATGCAGTGGCGCATAAATTTTGTTGGTTTGACGCGCATTTTATAAGTGATGGTGGGGTGCAACGGAAAATTCAGGAAAGTGCCCCAAGGAAGAAGTACTGGTCTCTTGTCTCTCTCTCTTGAATATAAATGCAGTTTCATATTTGAGCACTTTAATCAGAATAAATTGGCAATGCTGGCAATCATGAGCAATTAAATTTTTCGAAAGTATTAAATATCAACCTAAGTGCGTATTATAACAATAATATTCTAATATATATTTGTTTATAATATTTAAATCTTAAAATCTTTAATTAAAACTGTTCTGATTTTAAAGTTACAATTTCGACCTTATAAACTTATGAAAATACTTTAAAAAAGTTATAAAATAAAATCACAAAAATCCGGATTGGTAGCATACCCTGTTTATTAATAATATTTAAATTATTTTAAGTTTCTGACAATGGTTTGAAATCGAACTAATAACACTGGTCTAAAAAACTTCAAAATCTTAAAGAATTTTACCTACACAGATAAATATTAAAGTACATTGATTTTGAATTGAGAACATTCGCTCTTAAAACCGTGTAAGTACATTTTTGGTTCAATGCTCTCAATATCAGAACAAAAGCGTGAGAAGAGAAAAGTTAAAAATGAACATAGAAATATGCACTTTAACTAAAACAGCAGAGGTATTTCAATAAAAATGTTAAATATTTTAATTAAAGCGTTTAATGCCTCTTTAACCCATTCAAAACTTGAACACATCGTTATCCTAGCCCGGAACACACTCCTCCCAGTTTTGCTGGCCATCTTGGTCTCTTAGGGACCATTACCTCAAAATTGTGACTACAAAAGGGGATCAAGAATGGGGGAGAATAAAAAATTAAGTCCCTCTTTTCATTCTCATGCGGGAGACATTTGTATAATTTGTTTGTGTTTTGTGTGTGTTTTTATGATTTTGTCAACGCGGCACAAAAGAAAACGAGCTGCGAAAGCGAAAGGATGGTGCCGTGATAGAAAGGGATGGAAAATAGCCCACAAAACGACCAAACGATAATCATAACAACGGGACACGGCCAACGAGGCCCCTGGGAAAAGTTGGCCAAAAGGATGAGGGATAAGGAAAAGCGCCAGGAAAGGAAAGTCGTTTAGCCGTGTCTCTAATTGCCTAGGAAAATGGCCATTAAAAGGACAAGGACAGGCACCATCAGCTGTCTCTTTCAGCCAGGTGGATCCTTAAGGGAAAGGAAAATCGGGAAGCAGGAGGGCCATCTTATTATTGAAAAACAATCTTGAAACATAAATTGGCCCGTAGCCAAAGGCATGAAAAAATAACATACTTTAAACGATGCTTCGGGGAAAATATTTAACGATTTCGTTTATTTCATGATATTGAAATATATTACAAACAGAAATCAATTTGGAAACGATAACAATGTCATTTCCAAATAAAAAAGGGGTAACCTTCAGCACCTTTTAAAAATTTAACAGTTCAGTACTTGAATTCCCAGTATTTAACTATATCCTAAGAAGCAATATATAAGATATAAGCAAGTTATATATATAAGAAAACTGTTTTATTTTATCTTCCTAATTTTAAATTTTAAAATGAGCCAGATAAGCACTTTATATGTTATTAGAAACAGAATAGCCTTAGTAAGGCTGAAACATTGTTGGCAGTTTATTTTTAGCCGAAGCAATAAAAAACTTTTCCCGTATCCTGAAGAGCAACAAGAGCAAATATAACACAAGAAATCACGCACGCACACTTGTTCAACGAAGTCGCGACATCAAGTTTCCTATATCCTTGGTCTTAGAAAAGGAATGGCGCTATCCTTTTCACACACACATGAGGAGCTCGAGTTTCCGTCTCTTTCTAGCTAGGCTCTACTTGACGCATGTCACGTGTTTAATTATTTACGTGACTTGGCGGCATTTTTTCGTATCCTTATACTTGAAACGCTTTTCTTGGATTTTTTGTGAAGCACAAGCATTTCTTTCGGCTGCCTTGTGTAAATATTTATTGCCATTTTGTGTCGTGGCTAAAAGAAATAGAACGGGAAACACGAAACTAAAGCTGCCAACTTGTCGCCTACGATTTGTGTTTATCTTGGCTTAAAAGCCAATTGATATTTGATGAATAAGTGCATACTATACTCAGCAAACATACCATACTATTTTGACATTTAGGTGTCAACTTTATTTTAGAATATTGCCTAGCTACACAATCATAAAACATTTTTTAATTTATATATTTTACAGTTAAAAAAAAAATAATTTTAAAAAACCGTTTTAAAATGTTTTATAATTAATAATTATAACCTTGCAGAGGGTATAATGATTTCAGTCAGAAGATTGCAAATCATTGAAGCAGAGGTTTTCAGCCCCATAAAGTATAACAATAGACGAGTCAACCTAGATGAAACCTTCCCAAAAGTTATTTTTTCTATACTTATTTTTTTAGGTGTAGCTACTTAAGACTTATATAAAAAGATTTTTGGGAAGGAAGCTATGCCCATAGGAATAAAAGGGAAAATATTGAGAAAAAAAATTTTAAATACAGCTGATATATTATCTCATACCTCTTGGAATATTACTTTTTAATATTACAGAATTTCGAATTAAATTTAAAAATATAGACTATATTTTATAGCTGCCATATAAAGGATCAAGTAATAATGGTGCTTTATGTTTCTTACAAACAAAGAAGTGCATTGATTTCCATAATATTATTGGCGACTAATGAAGGTATTTTATACATGCTTACGCATAAAGACCGTAAACAATTTTTACTTTGCAAAACTCATTCGTGGAAATTGTTGCTGCTCAAACACACACATGCACACAATTAAAAGGACAAGCAAAGTCATTAAAAATTTAAGCAGCTTTTAGGCTTACACGCGAGAGAAAAATAAACACAGACACGCAGAAATAATAGACTTTGCCGCGCTTTGTTTTTGTTTATTAAGGCAACAAAAACAGCAACAATTATTTTGTATGTCTGGGTTTGTTGCCTTTTTTGCATCTGATTAACGTTGGGAGGATTGGGGGTTTGAAAGGGGGATACGCTTTCAGGGATTAACTGCTTGGGGTCCCACAAAGAACCTTTTCGCCGACTTGATCAAATTTTATTAATTGAGTGAAGCAGACACAGCAAATATTTGCATGAAAATTTACCCTTTCTCATTGTTGCTTTTTTCTAATTACTGGGGTTTACAAAGAGAAATTTTATTAATTTAATTAAAATTTTCTGGCTAAATAAAGACGCTTCGGGGCCATATTAACCTTTAAATTAGTTATATTTAAAGTCATAAATATATACTAAATAAATTCCAATGGAATTGACAATCACTTGTTTTATAAATAACTTTCCTTATTAGAAATTCAAAGCGTTTTTAAGAGCAATAAATCTGGATGCAAGTGTGCAACAAATATGTTGTATTTACACATACGATTGCCCAATTTCAGTTTCAATTCATTTCAACATCAATTTTTCACACATTTCGCATCGAGTGTTTGATTTTTGCCATTTTATTTGCCTTTTCATATTTAATAACGCAAACATCTTGGCTGCTTGGCTCAGTTTGCCCTCAAAAGCAGCATTTTGCCATCATCGAATGTGACACACTTTTCCACCTGCACACCCTCATACACCTTGAATCTACAGGAAAAACCTTTCGAATCACTTGACTTGAAGACAATTCCTTGGGCCGGGCCACTTACGATTTCTGCTCCATGTGTGGCCCATAAAAAGTGGCTCGGGAAAGGGGAAATGTCTGAGTGGCACAAAAGTAAGCGAAAGAAAGTGCCATGTTGTCTACCCAATACAATAAATATTTAATGCACATGTTATTACATCAATAAGTGTGTCACTCGCCCACACATAGGACGTAAGCTCTACACAGATACTGCGATGGCGAAGCTTTTATCTGTTGTCAGTTGAATGTTGCTAGAGGCAAAAACCGCTGCTCGAGAAAAAGACAGCGAAAAAGTATCTTCAAGATAGAAAATGCGGTTAGCAAAGTAGTTGAATCCTCAAGTTGCAGCATTTTGGCTAATTTTGTAGTCCAAACTGATAAATATTTAAAAAAAATCAAGATAATATTAAAAACACAATTTTATTTTTAAAACCAAAATAAACCAACTTCTTGAATCTTAGTTTGTTTAATTTTCTTCATAATATTGTTGTAAAAGTGACCCATTTTTTAATATTTCAATTATGTTGTTCGAAGGTATTTCCTTCAATTATTAAATTGTCAGCTTGAATTGCTCTTCACCCGATGCATTGATAAATCGATTCGATTTTATTTATATGCTCGAATCAACTTTCGTATATAATACTTTATTATTCATGAAAAGAGGTTTTCCCGTCGGTGTTTCTATTTTTTCGTTGCTTAAACAAACGTAAACATGAATATGTATATTTAATCGAAATGTGGGTCAATTTTTTATGCATTAGCAATCGTTGGAAAGCGTTAAGAGAGAGGTAGAAAGCCCGGAAGAAAAAAAAATAGACAAACATTCTTTTACCACTTGACGTTTGTTTGTTTGTTTAGTATTATTTTTGGCCATATTTCTGTGTGTGTGTTTGCTGTCAATCGCATTTTGGCCGGCCTTAATGCCACATGACAGGGACAAAGCGTTGCATATTTTAAGGCGCCACAGAAATATGCCAAAAACAAAAGAAATCGAACAAAAAATAGTTTGTTCAGCGGTCAATTTTTTCGTTTCCTTTTCAGCCGGCAAAATTCATGCAGAATGTCAAACAATATATATTTTTCATAATAAAAGAAAACCAGCGAAATAAATTTAACTTGTCGTTCAAGTGACCAATAAATATTTAAAGAGGGGTGAATACAACTATTTGACGAATTAATGGATTAGAAATAGATTGATTATTTTGGGAATATTTTAGTTAGTGCTCGGTTTGAAAAACTGTTGTTGGTTTGACAAATATTGTCTATGTCAAACAAATTTAGGCTTAGCAGATTAGTTCTCTGGTAGTATCTACTCGTTGTACTCACCTTAATTATTAGAAGCAGGTATATGAAAAGAGAAGAACCAGGAAGATATGGTTAGACTTTATTTAAATTCAAGCTATAAAAATGTGTGTAACCCTTAAAGTGAAAAGTCAAATAAGCCAAAAGAAAGCAAACAGTTTAATTACAGCACAGAAGAGGGTGTGGAAAACGAGAGCTCTCTAAAAATGCATAATTCGAATAATTTGCAGTGTAATTAGAGCTGCACTTAAATGGTCAACAAGGAGCAGGACTCCAAAACAGATTACACTAAATACGAATGTGAATGCAACGCACACACAGACAAATAGGAAAACAAAGGAGCAACATCATCAAGGAAAAAGGATGGAAAATCCCAAGAAGAGGGAAAAGCGAGCCCATAAATGTACGACAACCGCAAATAAAACGGCTGGCAAATTTTCTAGAGAACGGAGCCAGGGAGTGGAGAAAAAAGGAAGCACAGAAGGAGGCAGCTAAAATTATGTGCTTGTGTTCAGGAAAAGAGGTCCTTTAGCTGCTATTAACTTCGTCTATTCGCTGGAATTACCACAGCGTCTGATTGCTAGACTGGATTAAATAGGTAAGATTCTTATGCAAAGTTTAAATTAAAAAAAATAATTTAATATTTAACAAATCTTTGAAAAGGTTTTCGGCTAGCTTAAAAAAAAACTCAATGATTTTTAAAAAGCGAATGAGATTCAGGGAAATAACTCCAAAAATATTAGTATCAACTAAAATACAATTTTATAAAACTTAATAAAATTATATACTTGATATAGACTTCTGTTTTTTATAAATTTGGATTGCATTTTTATTTCAAAATAAAAAAAATGTATTTACTATCTGATAGATTATATCCATACAGTATATTAAAATGTTTAAAAAAAAAATTTGAATTGTTTTTCTCTCTTCCACATATGGTCCGGTTAATACTGCTAACGCCTTTTATTCGTGGAAAATTTTTAGTTTTTCTGTTAATTTAGTTTTTTATTTTATTGATAAAAAATTTAAAATTCAAATGTTTTCAGATTCGTTTAAAGTTCTATAATAATTTTTTTTTGTCGCAGTTGCAACAACTCGTTCCGACTTGCGAGTGCAACAACTGTCTGTTGTTATATGCCTGTTGTTCTTGTTAATATATTTTTCTTTGCAGCCCCTGGATTTTCTCTGTCGAATTATATTTTATAAGCCCCCAGAAGCAGCAGACAATTTGGACCCAAAAACAGACCAATTTAATGCCGCGACGCCAAAAATTTTCCAGCCATAGACAACAACTTGGTAATGGGTGTGTGTGTGTTTTTGGTCACAGGTGCCACTTATGCGGTCCGTAAAGGGAAAACTGGGAAAAGAGAAAGGTGGAGAAAGGCAAAGTTGACTGAGCTTTTTGTGGCTGCTTTCGCCATCGCCGCAGTTTCGCCGCTTATTATAACGGTTTTTATAACCAAGACAGTCAAGGAGAAATGAAACTTTTTTGGTAAAAAACAAGGGTATTAAAATACAGAATATTACCGCTTTTTAACCTTAAAATGTACTTAGCTTTATGATAAAAATAAAAAATTCATTATTGAATTAATTTATTGCTTCCTTTTTTATTATTTTATTTGTAATATAATTATTATTATTATTATATTTGTAATATAATTATTGTTATTATTATATTTGTAATATAATTATTATTATTATTATATTATATATTAAATAAATTATTTATATGTAAGTGAATTAAATATTTACCATTCTTAAAAATACAAGTTAGATCAAAATAATACTTTAAGCTCTTATGGGATATTTTACAATTTTAAATGAGATAACATCTTTTCTTGATATTTTTATAAATGTTATGTGAAATCTTACAATTTCAAAATGAGATAAAATCTGATCTTGATATTTCTATAATTATTTATAAATGAAACCAAATTAAATGGTATCTAAGGGGTCGATTTTCACGAAAATAGCTTTCCTTTCGGTTTTTCACTGCTAGCCAGACTTTGCTAGTCATTTCGTTTTCCTCCCCTTTTCCTCATTTCCCTCCCATTTCCTTCTCTTCCAGACGGCGGCGCATTTTAAGCATCTTAAAAAAAGTTTTCACCCGGGTTGGGCACACACACATTTGCGGGTTAAAGTTTCGGCTGGGCTCCTTCTGTTTTTCACAGTTTTTGCTTTAATAATTCATTCGCTCGCTATTTATGTGACAGGTGATAGCCGTGGAAAGGCTTTCCCCCTTTTTCCACCCATTTGGTCAAGTGAAGAGGACCTGGTCTAGACTTTCGGCACCCGCAGATGGAATAATTGCTGCCGCTGTCTGTGCGTTTTATTCCCAGGGGTCCATTTTGGGACTTTGAAAAGGGTGAATATGAAAGCAAAGAATTTAATTTGGAGAATTTGCAGTGGTCATATGGGTGACTAATTGAAGCGACCCTTGGGGAAAGTAAGAAAGGGCTTGAACAAGGATTTAAAGCTGGGAGACCTTTTTTTTGTAAAATAAATATTAATAAGGTGAACAAAACACAAACTTATAAAGGTCATTATTATTATACATGTTGCTCGTAGAGTAAGGGGTATTTTATATACGTTGAAAAGTATGTAAAAGGTAGAAGCAATTTTGATCCTATATACATTTATATTCCTGTCCAATCGACTGTATGTCCGCAAAGGCCTCGAAAACCTTAAGAGCTAAAAGAGCATGCTAGTTCTAGGGAACTACGCAGCTCAAGTTTTAGATTTGAAAGATTTTGTTTTGGTGGTATTTGAAAACTATTTTATTTGTCTATACCTATCTGTTTTCCGAGAATCGTATCAACCACACCAATTTTTAAAAAATAATGGTAATTGAATTAGCCTGAGTATTAGGTATTTAATAGACGAGGCACTAGACTACTATATTTTACTTTAGAAAAAAAATCCGGATAAGTATATTTTTGAGTAACAAAATATGTAGTTAAAAATTTTATATTTGCGGGGGAAATAAAATACAGTGTTACTAAAAGCATTATATTTTATGGTAAAATAAGTTAATGTTTTAAGACGGATAACAGCTTAAATTAGATTTTCTAGTTCCTTAGATCTTTAAGCGTAGGTTAAACTTGTGCTCTTCTTAAGTCGTAACTGAGTCAGATAATAAACAGTAAACAGTAACAACAGTTAACGAGAGTAAAATGTGTGTACGAGTGAGTCTGGGTAAATACCACTACATGCTGGATCATTAACTAAACGACAGTTTGAGCGTTCTGCACAACAAAAGGCGACTGGATAAAGAATGAAAACGGAAGCTGAGGAAAATTTGTTGGCCAACCGAGAGCAAATTTCTTGGCAATCTTCGCTGCGGCAGCATGGAGGAAATGTGCCACATAACATTAACCAACAACTCATATCCTTGAAAATTTAGCCAGACGACTGAGCGCCTGTTGATGGGCAACAAATTTTTTCTACTTTATTTTCTTCTACTTGCGGCAAGGTCTAATGAAGCGGCAATGAGGCGAACCAACAAAACGAAGAAAAGTTCACTCGTGGAAGAAAAACAAACATCGTCATCATCATCATCGTCATCGAGGGGTGAAAGGGGGGCAAGGACACGCCATGACCCTGATGAAAATTTACATATTACCAAAAGGGAACTTTTGCGGTTTATCAGCAAAAAATAATCAAAGATACTCGCAAGACCGGAATGGCAAATGAGGGAAGAACTTGGGAGAACGGGGGAAATGCCCAAATTAATATGGAAACCAAAGAAAATTCTACTTTGATGATAAAATACTTTAAATTCTTACGAGACATGTATACACCACGGGAGTATACAAACATTTTAGGAAAAAGGTGAACTACTTTAAATTAGGGTGCCAAAAAGTATGCAACACTGTATATATTTTATATTTTATATTGCATATTTTTCAGCACCTTTGTGTGACATCGTCGTTTAGTCAATTACTTAGTGATTTTTGTGTAACTCCTTATCAAAAAACGCCATTATCTCCAACAGATTTAGTTCTTAACCTAAATAAAGCTCCCCGAAATCAATGAAAACTACCTTTATGAATTTAAAGACATTTTCCAGGCCTGAAGAACGTAAAAAAATAATTTTTCCTTACTAAAGAATGGAGCAATCAACAGCAGAACTCAAGGAGCCAACAATTGAGCAACAACAAGAAAGGCACAAAGAGCACAATTACAACTACAAGTGCGGGTCCAACCAACAAAACCCCCACCACCACCCATCATCCCCTTGAGACTGCCTCAACAATTAAAACCAACTGAGTTGCCATATTTGAAGTGAGCCAGCGAAAGGACAATAATAATGAGGAAAAGGGGTGAGGAAAAGCTGAGGGAGTAGTACTCATAATCATAATTATGGGCTTCCCTTAAACAACAAGAACTACATCAGAAACAGCAAAACCTTAATTGTTCTCATGTGTTTTGGCATGGGGGGCGTGGCCCCTTTTATATTTTGCCTTTTCATTGTCCAAAGGAACAAAAAGGAAAAGCACATGCATTTAGCTTGGTCAAAAGAAAAGTTCCAGCATTTATTGTTGCTGCTCTTTTCTGTTTTCCAGCTAACATAATTATATTCTAGTTGCTCCCATCATCGTCATTATCGTCTTCAGGCCTGACCGAATTCGGTTTTAATTGTTCCTCCGTCATAACTTGTAATGATGGGGATGGTGGTCGGGTGGTGCTATCAATGAAACTAATTTGGAGCGGCTTCCTTGGGCTGAGACAAATATTTTATCACAGCATTGGCCAGCATCTACTCCAAACACAAAACGAGACAATTAAAATGACCATTATAGTGAGGTGGGGAAGGCAGAAGTTGAGGGAAAATCAAGATGATATAGGCAAAGAGGTGTAGAGGAAACTACAGTGAAACAATTTGTTCAGGGTAAAGCTAGTCTATAAGTAATGAATCGAATGTTGCCTTAAAAGAAAAATATTCCAATAAGGAGAAAACATTATAAACAATTTAACAAATTCCTAATTCTGTTAAGTCACAGACTTAAGAAGTTTTTCTCAACAAAAATGTATTGTAAAATCGGGTAAATTTGATTCGTTTGCCTGGTTTCATGTGTTTTATGGAAAAAATAAAATTACTGACGCTTTATTTTTGACAGTTCTGGTGGCTGTATAGCTTTTGTCTTCCTTTAAATTTAGAAGATTTAAAGTAAATGTTGAGAAGGCAATATTTTTTTTACTCGAAATAATTTATTTGCCGAGAACTACACTTTTTAAAAACATGTATTTTTTTTCTTATTTTACTTTTGTGTTAGATATTTTCTTTACCACACTTTCTTGACACATTTTCCCTGCAACCCTTTAAATTATCATATCATTTTTGTGCTGCATCCATCTCTCCTCATGCTTATAAGCAAGTCAAGTGGGTGGCAAGTTTCCTAATTACGCCAACGTCGACGCATCCTCATCTTCACTTGACATATTTTCCTCGCTATTTGTTGTTGCTGTGGAAAACCCGCCAATGAAAAGCAAAATCTCCGACTGAGCGGGAAAAACTGAAGGGAGAGTGTGGCATGGCAAAACGGGGAATCAAAATATACGTGACATTTTTTGGGTTCTTTTTGATGATGCAGCCTGTGTGTAGAACATGTTCAAACACACATATTTACATTATAGTAGCTCTGTTCTTTAGAACTGAAGTGCACAAAAACCCCTATTTAGCACAAAAATGAAAACGAAACCTTTCAAACGCATTAATGCATGCTTGTATATGTGCAGCTGCTAACCCACATAGGGCTCATAAAGTGATAATTAAATAAGTTTTTTTTTCAAAAAGCCCTGGATCAAACTCTAATTAAAATAAAAAGTATGGGTGCGGAAAGCATTTACATTTAGCTAAAAGTAAGTTTTCAGTTGATGGTTTAATAATTAAAGTAATAAGCTTGCCTACTTTTTATGTACTTATTTTTTAATTTAAATCGTTTAATCAGGCTAAAGGATGAAAAAAGCTAACAAAAAAGGACAGATGTTAAGCCAACCACAAGGAAAAAAATAACAATCAAATGTATTTAAAGTGAGAAAGTAAAGCTTAGAAAATATTTAATAGCTTAAATACGAACTCGACTTTGAATTAATTATTTTTATCCTGAGGCTGATTATTGGCATACAATGAAATACATAAAATAAGAGGAAGATCGAATTTAATTGTGCTTATAATTTTAGCAAAAAATATGTATACTGAAAATGTAGCTGAATCAAATAAGGCCTTGATTTATAATTTTGTTCACCTCTCCTACTTTCAGAGCTGTTTGTGGCATCAAACGCACTTTTGGCTTTGAAATAAATAATGACTTAGGCTTATTCATCCATGCCAGTAGTTTGGAACGAAATTAAAGCAAACAGAAATTCCTGAAATATCGAAAGGATGTCAAAAACACAGAACGCAACAACCTGACAGTTGCACAATAGACAGGGGCTCACTGGCACAAAGGCAGGAACATGGACCAGGGCGAGTCTCCTCTGCTCATTGACCACTTAAAGACAAAGGCCGACTCCGCTGTCCCTTGTCCGTTGGCCATTGTCCGTTCGATGTCCGCCAGTTGCCAATCGCCGGTGCATCGAAGCGGCAAATGCAACACCACGACACGACAGCAGCAACAGCAACAGAAGCACAACAGCAACATCGACGGGAGCAACACGGAGAGCAAGTTGCAGTTGCAACATGAACACACTTTAACCCAGGAGTCGATATCATTTCCGGCCAAATGCGTTTACAAACGTGGCACGGACTAAAAGATGGAACGGGTATTTTCGAGGCGAACATCCAGAGCAGACACACTCACAGGCGCACAAAACAAGCTGGCGAAGTTTTGCTTTCTCCACCTCATTTCACCGACTTTTATACTTGGCTTCTATTAAAGCCTGGCACACACCAAAAATTGCATTCAAAACATTTCCAAGTCAAAAACGCTGACAGACTGCACCGTCTGGGCTCTGTATTCACTGACAGGCCGCCGCCGTCTAGCCAAAAAATGTAGTTAGCCTGCATTTTCAGGCTACACTCATAAAAAAATAAAATAAAAATAAAAAAGTAAAGAAAAAATCATTAAATAACAGGTAATGCAGAAAAATAAAAATGATTTAATAAATATCATGTATATTGCTCATACGCAGTGTTGCCGCTCCTAAACAGTTGTTTAATTGAGATTAAACTGCCATCAAAAACATGTCATAGGGGTTAAAAGTGAACTAGTGATCTACCAGCTATGAATTTGATAAGTCCGTAGGCCGCAAATTTAGACCCACCAAAAATGTTGGAATCTTAAAAAGGCCAAACTTAGTCTAATTTTGGATCAGTGCACTGCCTGTCCACAAAGTGAAGACCACACAAACAAGCCAACCTAGAGCAGTCGTCATTGCAGTCACTCACTCAGTCAATCAACGAGTCATTCCGTTTGCCAAACACTTCGGGACCCCCTTTTTGGCCGCCCCTGCCGCAGGTCGACCCCCCTCAGTCGCCACAGACACAGGCGCCTGTCAAGTTGTCGTCTGGTGCCTGTGAAATTAGCGGCTGCTTGCAATTATGGCCTAAATGCGATGAGAACACCGTTAGACAGGGGGGAGGAAGTCTTTCACAACTCTAACGAACACCACCCCACCTTTCCTCTCCTTTCCCATGAAAACTTTTACCAACGGCACTTGAATGCAGTGGCAGTAGTGGCAAGAACAACAATTTTCGGGCAATTCTTTACTCCCGAGCTAATTGTTGTTGTTAGCCATATCCGTTGGCAGCAAACTGGGCTAATTGGCCTCCGCCAGAGTTTGTATGGATTTTTAATTGAAAATCAATAGGAGAGCGCAGCCCCAAAACGGTGGAGGCATTGGCTCGGGATAGCACAGCTGGTGCTCCGAATATTCCAGCAGACATAATCTATTGCCCAATTTTGGCACACAAAACAGTTAAAGCGGCTTTAAAGATTTTCTACTCCTGCAAAATGAGGAAACCCTGGAACAGGTTAGGGAATAAAATAGAAAATGTAAGGACGGTGAATATCAAGTGATGTTTTATAAGCTTATTAGCAAGTTATAAATAAATTCACATCAATATAAATCAAAAATATTTTTTTTTTTTGTTTTAATTATTTATTTTAAATATTGTATATATCTTAAAATATAAATAAAAATATATTATGTCACTTAAAATATTTACAAAACTTTCCACTAGAAAATAATTATTTTTATGTAAACTTAATTAGTATACAAATGTTTTTAAATATATTAATTACTTTAAAGAAATGCCACGTTGCTCTCAAAAACAAAATTTAAAAAATGATTTAGCTCAAAGTTAAATAACTTCTTTTATGGGGAATCACTGTAGATTGTTTGGAGAGTGAAGGCGGAAAAGCCAGTGAGGAAGATAGAAACATTGCTTACAGCAATTTTGCAACACTTTGGCAAGTCAAAGAATGTTTTTAATTAAATCAAAAAAGCAAACCTGGCTCCTCCCCATTTCCCCCTTTGCTCTGCACGTATGGGAAAACTTTTCGTTTCGGGGAAAAATTCATTAAAAATTTAATTTTCGCTCAACAAGTTGAAAAATGGGAAGCCAAAAAAAATGCGAGGAAAGAGATAGGGGGAAAGAGATAGGGGGAAAAAGAACTCAAACCTGACCCCGAAAGGTAAAAGAGATAGTGAAGAATGCACTTTGCTAATAAGTTTCGGCGCTTTTCGAATATCAGATGACGCGAGTGGAGGAAAGCGGAAAAGTGGAAAAGCAGAGAGCGAGCTGAAAGTTTGCACCACGTGACAGGCGAAAAATATTTTTCAACTGTTTGAAAAAAGGAAGAGTTAAGGGAAGAATATTTTAGAGTGGTATTCGAGCCACCTCAACCCTTTTTCCACCTCACTTTTGCCACAAGTTTTCGCCATTTCTGTGTCAATGTATGCCAAGAGGAGTACCGCCTGCCCGGCCCCTCTTTTCAACCCACAATCCCCCAAACCCTTTTTCTCACCACCCCATTTTCACTAAAGTGAAGCCTCGCTGCACAGCAAAGTGTTTGATGTTGTTGCTGTCGCTGCTGTTGTTGTTGTTTGGTGCGCAACGAGGCATGCATATGGTTTACATTAGGCTAAGTAGCACACACACACGATATTACCTCCACGCCAACTCACACACTCGCACCCACAATGCCCCCAAACACACACAAACTCCCGAGAACAGAACAAACTCACTTGGCGCCTACCTGGATACCAAATTACAGTGGAACAAATACTAACAAAAATGATTTGTTGTATGCCTAAGTATTGTTTAGTACTTTAAAGATATCCTTGATATTTTCCATGTACTTCTTTTATAATTTCTTAGGATCTAGGGTTTTAAGAAAATCCAAACAGTTCGATTTTTTATAAATTTTTGTAGGGTTACATCTACTAACAATACGAAGTAGCAAATTGAATTCAATAAGAAATCAAGAAAACACTTATATTTTTAAGTTTTTAAATGTTTAACTCTTTTTAGCAAAGGAAATATATTTTATAAATTATATCTCAAGAAATACCTTATCCTTATTTACCCCACCCACTGTCGCTATTGTGGCACAGTAGCGCCGAAATGGTTTCGCCCAGCGCCGAGTGTTTGTATTTTGGCATAAACGCGCCCTGATAAGCTAAAAGGCTAAGGGCTGCCAACGCCGCCACATGTGGCTCAAGGGTTAAACCAAAGGGCGATGCAGCACAACAGCCTCAGATATCTAAAAACTCTACGGAAATTTAGCAAAAAATGCGAAAAAACAAAATGTGGCAAGAAGGGAAACAAAGTTGATAAGCGACCAGTTTTCCGGGCTCACTTAACATATTTTCAGGGGAACGGAGTGCTGTGCATTGTCTATAAAAATGTATGTCTAAAGGGGGCAAAATGCCGCAGCTCTTGGTTTAATGGTGTGAATTATATTAAGCGACCTACACACGCACGTGCTGGAAAAACCAGCTGCTAACGTGTGTTTGAGAGGGTGGTAACCCTATGGGGTTGCCGCTGATTTGTTTTTATCACAGCTCCCCGGAGGCATCAATTATGCGCCGATGTCAGAGCGGGAAACTCCTTCTCGGTGGTGGAAGTATTTAATGGAAGGAAAGAATACAATTTGGGGCGATTCCTTTTCGAATTTGAGGGGTTGTTTAAAGTGGTTGTATCCCCAATAAGTAATTCCTAAAACTTAAAAAGAAGAGCCCGAGCATAAAAGAATGTTTATTTGTTTTAAAAAAAAAACAGCCAAGGGCGAAATAATACAAAATAAAATGTGTGAACCAACAACAACTGAAAGCCTATTTAAGTATCTAATCAATAGCGGTTTAAAAATTCTTTATGCTTCACAAGTAGCTTAATAACGGTATAGAATTAATATAAAGGGTGGGAAAGTTAAAAAAATGTTAATAAAACAACTGAGATTAAATTAACAGCAGTTGGTATTACGTTTCAGGAATTTCACACCTAAAATACAATATCAGCCTGTTCTGATTTTGTCTTCTGACAAGTAATGTGACATTCGACTTGATTTTTATGCGTTTGATATATAACCCGAATTGTTATAAAAATAACATAAATATTTTTATTATTTTTCTATACCGACATTTGTGCAAGCCTAATCTGATGATTTGAGGTCTGAGACTTGGTAAATTTTTTAAATTTTGTTCTCTATATTTATAACTAAAAACGAAAAATTAATTTTTTTAATACCACTTTAAGCCAGGATTACAAAGTTGCAGCCCCAAGACTTTAAAAAATATATTAACATTTCCCAAGTGCCGCCCCACAAACTGTGCTTTATATGCCGCATAAAACTCGGAATTATAACCGAAAATGTAAATGTCAACAATTGCCAAATAATGCTTCCCTTTCAACTTTCTTCCTTAATCCTCACCCTCGATGGAAATTTTGCCGCCACCGCAGACGCACATAAAAACGATTTCGCGCATTCAAAAGCACAAGGAAGAAATGCACATAAAAAATAAAATACAGCAGAAAACCGCTTTTAATTCTTTTTTAAGCAAACAAATAAAATTATGCTCGAGGAGGGGAGCACAAACACGGCAAATAAATATGCCGAAGGAGTGAAGGGGGCTCTGTTTTTTCCCTGGGGTGCCTTCAACGCGGCCATTATGACGAGCGGAAAATTCGCTTTTCCCGGATAAGTTCGTCATTTGCTTGACGAATTAAGAGGGGATTTTGGAACATTTAATTTCTTTAAGCCAACTTTTTGAGAGGCGCATTAAGAGTGACAATAAAAGGGCACAATTTTGTGGGTTTATTTTATTTGAGTTTATGAAGGTCCTTTGGGACAATGAAAAGGATAAATTGTAGAGTTTTTAGGAAAAATATTAACTAAAACAATAACCATTCAGACCAATATCTAACCAAATGAAATTGTGATTTATAAACTGTTGTCTTTTTGCTTCCTTCCTGAAATTCAATCTTAAAACCAAAGGCAAAAGTATCACCTTACAAAACCCTAAAATATTTTTATCTCCTGAAGCAAAATCCCAAAGACTTAAAACCATTTAGCCCACCTCAAAACCTGAACCAGGAATGAAGCCCTTTTATCCCACTAAGTCCGCCACTTACTCAAACCGTTTTACCCAACCAACTGACTTAG
The DNA here is from genome assembly GCF_014743375.2 of Drosophila subpulchrella. Taxonomy (NCBI): domain Eukaryota; kingdom Metazoa; phylum Arthropoda; class Insecta; order Diptera; family Drosophilidae; genus Drosophila; species Drosophila subpulchrella. The sequence continues at coordinate 2,832,947 of NC_050610.1, forward strand.
TTTCCAAATGTAAAACATTCGCTAAACATGCCAAGTCACTAAAGAATACTGAGTAAACGGGAGCGAGTGGGAAACAAGGTAATAAAACACCGTCGTTTAGATATTTGACTTAGATTTTCAATAAAATACAGTGGCAATCTACGCAGCCAAATGCTTGCGACAGCAACAGCCAGCCAAATCCTTTGCATAAGCCAGGACAATCTAATTTTATGGCCAATGGCGGAGGAGCGGCAAGGTTGCGAAAAACTGAGGAAATGCGGGCCAAATAAATTGCCTCAGTTGAAATGTAAGCCTGGACTTCATTCCCATCCAGCCATCCCGTTTGAATCGCGTGTAATGCGCTCAATCAAAAGTCAAATGTCTAAAAATATTATGAAAAGCCCTTTTGCCTGTTAGCCAGGCCCAAAACAGAGCAGACCGGACCAGGAGTCGTCCAAACCGTAACAGGACGTTGTCAGGACGCAGCTCTCCAGGATTCGACTGAGGAGTGAGCGAGAATTCCCCAAGGGGTTGTATTCACCGCTCCCGGATTGGTAAACTTGTGTCGATACAGTGCACACTGGGCCAGCCGATCCGATTTTTGGCCAAAAATACGTTTTTTTTTTTTAAGAAAATGACAAGACCGAGTATGGATTCCTTTTTATAATACATTAAACTAATTTATGCCAAAGTTTCAAAGAATTCGGGCAAGTAGTTTTTGTTTACCGTATTTTTAAAGTTTAAAATTCATCAAATATTGATGGAAATGAAAAAAACTCTAGAAGTCAAAGATGCTGATGTAGCTGTTCGACTTCTTCACAAAACTTTTAAAAGTTATTATTTTCAACAAGTAAAACATATTAAATAGCTCTTATGACTTACTTGTTTCCTAAAAGAAACTTTTTCGTTGATTTTTACTGCTTTTTTTAGCATATGAGTACTTTGCTTTTCGAGTGCTTTTGAGTGCCATCTCCGAATGAAGTCATTACATCAAAAATAAATTCTTTAATTAATTTACTAAAATCGCTCATCGCCGACTCGATGCGGTTTTGCCTTAGTTTTCAGTAATTTTAATTTTAATTGATGGCTTAACTTGAAGTCGAACCGTTTTGATGAGCTTTACTAAGAATGCCTAAAAGTATGCCGTATTTTTTTTTCGTCAGGTTTTAATGTACGTTTTGGGCGCCAAAATTTGATTTTAGTCTGCCTAACATCCAAAATCTACTTTTTTCATTCATTCCCGCATCTTCTATTTCTGAAACCCAACAATCGAATGTTATATCGGTATATCGAAAAGAGAAATATCAACTTTGTTGGCTCTTCTCTAAAAAATGTTCACAATTTCTGTCATTTGGTGCTCGAAACTCGAAGCGAACACACCATGGCCTAAAGGTATGCTGCATTTCTTGTACTTTCGTCGGGGAAGAACTAAAATATATAATAAAAATATAAATATAGCTTACATGAATACGTAGTCGAAGGCCTCGTAGCTAGCACTACCCCCTATGTTAGTATTAGTTTTTTAAACTTTACTTGAATCTCAAATTAATAAATAAATAAATAAATGAAGCATACTTTTGTGATGACTTCAGAAAATGTCAAATTAACATTAAACAAATTAAAAAACAATATTTTACAAACAATTTTTTTCTAATAATTTGATTATAAGAATCTAAACAGATAACAAGAAGAAAAAAATAGAACATTTTGTTAAATGGAAATCGTCTTTGCTTGTTATGCTTTATTTAGTTTTTTTTTCGTATATTTTTTCTATTATTGGCTCCATTTGCTTTTGGCCTGTGTTTGTTTATGCATCATTTTGATTTTCTCAGCTCAAGTTGTATTTGTTGTTTCTATATCCGTGGGTGTGCTGGTTGGCAAATCTACTACCCTCCTTAGTTTACACAGAGCCACTGCCATTTTTATTTACCCCTTTTTAGTTTCCCGTTTTAGCCTCTTTTTCTGCTCTAGTCTCGTTTTGTTTATTTTGTTAGTTGAGTCGTCCTCGGCAAGTTTATTTGTATTTCGGTTTATAAAACCCCAGCTCGGTGGCTTGTTTGCCCTTTTTTGTTGGCCCGGCCAATGGCAAATGACTGGCCGCCTTCCTTCCTTAAGTTGGCCTCCTTCTCAATGTCTAAATTTATGTGCAGCCGCAATTTATTTAAATTTATGTGGCTTTTGTCAAATTGATTTCAACGCTAAAATGGGTTGACAAGGTAAAATGTTCAGGCCAAAAAGGGCGTTGGCTATGCGATTTTTCAAGAGTCCTGATTGAGTTAGCATTGGCAAATGGCTGAGCGGAAAAGGTGGTGCTGGGTAATCAGTGGGGCAAGTGGATCGGATTATAAGCTAAAGAAATGATTGCGTTTTAATAGAGGAAGCTTCGAAGGTCAATACAAAGGAAAAATATCAAAATAAATACATTTTAAATAGTTTATAATTTTAGAGATTTTAGGAAGTGATTTAAAAAATGTTTCAAATTGGTTCTTTAACATAACTTTCTTTGTTATTGCCAACAATTCTTATAGAACCTGCCATGAACGACATTATATAGATTTTATGACAAGCCAAGGGTCAGAAATATATGAAGCTATGGAACACCAAAAAAGATGGTAAACTAGAGGAAAAAAGGTTTCATATCAAAATGGCAATAAATAACAAACAATGCTGTCTGCAATTTTCCACTTTATAAAAGAAAAGCCATAAACAAAAGGGGCCTGATGGTGGGGGAAGGACAAAAACGAGCCCGAAAATTACCATGGATGTTCCCGGTTGCTCCCTTTTTTTCTGGCAGGGGGTGCTCCCTTGTTTTTGTTATTGCGACTCATAAATGCAAGGATAAGAGTTTAAACGCGTGGGAGGAGCAGGCAATGACTGACAGTTGTAGAGGTCTCGTTGGGTTAAAAAAGAGGGGTCAACGGGTCTGAAGGGGTCTGAACTTGTAGCATATTTTTGCCTCGCAATTAATTAATCTCCAAGGTAATAACGAACAACAACAGACTGGATCACAGGGTAACAATTGTTGGCGCTTCTGTTTTTATTGTTTTCGCATGCACTGGAATTTATTTTTGCTTTATATTTTATTCATAGGTATATCCCTTATTTGTGGAATTAAAATGGGTATGTATCTATTGAATTCATCACTATAAAATCAATCTATTTACAAACATTTTATTTAATAAAAATCACAATATTTGTAACCATTATAAAATCACATATAAGAATGTAAGATATTTTAAAAATATTTCTCTGTTTCTTTCTCTGTATCAATATAAGGGTTTGTTTGTCTGCAAATCATTTTGGGTTCTTCATGTGTTTGGCATTTTGTGCATTGCCGCTGACGCGCCGTTTTAATTTATGAAAATGTTTTTGCACAAATGAAAGTGGAGTCACCACCATCAATGTCATGAACTGGAGATTAAAGGGGTTCGCCAAGGATTAAGAGTGGGCTTGGCCAGTGGGGCTTAAGTAATGTTTAGCTTTATTTGATGAGGATTGGGTTAAGCCTTTTATTAGGGTTTAAAAAAGCTCTTATTGTATTTTAACAATCTATGAAACAAACCGTATCATTGATTAATACTATTGTTCAGTCCACCATTGTAAGCATAAACCGACTTTATAACAAAAATTAATAGAACATATTAAAGCTAAATAAATATTTTATTCTTAACAACTTTCATTTTTTTTGCAGTTTTGCCCTCAAAACCCAAAATTGCGGTACCAAACAAAGCAAAACCACAACATAAATAAAAGCGAAAACAAATAATGCTTACAAAGTGCCGAAAATCCACCAACAAGGACCAAAACCATCCATAAGAAACTACTGGGGAAATGTGCATAGATGATAGAGAAGGGAGCTAAGGGAACTGGGTCTAGGAAAAAACAGCAAAGTTCATTTCCACACCAAAATCAATGAACCAACAGATGCAGGCAAAGGGACAGGAAAAAGTAAGTAAAATGCACAAGAAAAAATTGAAGGATAATTTTAAAAAAACATAAACAAAATATTTAAAATAAATCAACATGTTATTCTTAATTCAATCTGTATTTGACAGTAATTTAAAGATATTTCAATAATTCTAGAAAGCTTAGACCAAGTTTTTCTCGGTGTAGGATCGGACGGGCCACAGCTTGTGTGGGTCGAGTGGAAGTGAGATAAGAAATGGGGATTTCGAGTCGGTGGAGAAGGTTATGCAGGGAAAAGCGAGCGCAGCTTTCCAGCTTTTGTTTTTCCACTGAAGCAGCTGAAGACCGCAAACGCAGTTACACAAACACCACACACACACGTACTCTTGAAAACGCACACACTCACTCTGAGAGCAAACACCAAAAAATGGTAAAAGTAGAACCCAGAACTAACCGCAATTTTCGAGGCGCTTGCATGCGATAGAAATAGAAAGGCAAACAAATAAAAGGATGTTAGCTGGCTTAAAAGGTAACGAATAGTTCAATACCTATATGCTGTTTATTATAATATTGAAAAAAAAAAACAAATTATAAAATCTTCAAAATTTAAGATCATATATTTGTTAGTACAAGCGTACCAAGGGAAATTCTTTTAAGTTAAAGGACAATTTATTTCTGATTTATAATTGAACGATTTCCAGTAAAATTTATACATTCATTTATCAACATTTAATGGAAGAATTTTTACCCACCAGGCAAATATTATGAGACGTAAAGCTGTAAAGGGCATGTAAACATAGTTTTTTAGGTATGATTTTTCGATAAAAAGGATACAAATGTGAAAATAGGCAACCCCAGAACTATAAAAAATATAGCATACCAAACGGCGCCATTTTATTAATGCTTTCTGCACCAACAAACTGCGGCGGCTTTCACTTTTCACTCTTTTCGCCCACCCATATTTTTTATTGCTTTATATTTTATTTTATATTTGGGGTCAAACCCATTCCCTTTTTTATTTGCTGACCGAAGAGAAACCACAAAATAAAATAAACCGAAAATCAACATTTGCAGCATTTTCATTTACTATTTTTTTTGTAAGGACCTTTAGTTATTGATTTGGAGGGTTCGTTGATATGTGTTCCAAGGAAAACTTTGCAGACGAAGGGTCCTGCCCACTCTCCCTTTTCGAGTGTGTGATTAATACATTTGGTCAGGCATTAAAAAACACAGGGCAACCAACTCAAACCGAACTCTGTTTTATTTGACTTAACCACTTCAGAGGGCCATGTGCCGTGTGTTTTTGCCGCTCGTGCTCCCTTTTTTTTATTATTTTTATTTGCCCCGACTTTAAGGACTCTTGAGTAATGATGGCCAGACCAAAAGTGAACTGAATCCATGGCGGGGACTCCGCAAATTTGCGGCAACCAGAGGTCGAAAGGGAGAAAAGGAAAAGTGCTGACATGTTATTTGTGCAGTTAACGAGCTGAGTTATTTTCCAGGGAACAAACCGCACTTGAATACAATAAAATGAAGAAAATAAAACCAACAACACAAATCGAGTGAAAATATAATAAAAAGAGGGCCGAGCGACCAAACCGCCATTTTCCCCGTACAGTTTTCCCATCGACAATTTTCGGTTTCTGCCTAACAAATTACACAAAATTTATTTTCGTGCTAGAAAGTTTGATATTTGTTTATTTGATTGCCGCTCATTAAAATTGGAAATGTAATATTTATGCTATGGCCCCGCAAACTGCACCCTCTAAATTATATTTTGTAAATCAACTGGGTGGCCAACATTGTTGCCATAAATATGGAATTTCATGTGGTGCAGAAATTATTATTTAGTGACTTAGTTTGTCTCCATTTCATTTAATTACCTTTGTTTCTAAACAGTTTAAAGTATTAAGTTTCAAACTAAGTTTCTTTAACATTTTCTCATAACTTTAAATTCTAACAGATTTCCCAACGCTGCTGTCATTTTCAACATAACTAAAAAACAATTTTGTGCATTCCCAAATATTTGCGCAAAGTCGCTTCTTCTTTAACTGAAAGCATTACTCATGTATGTAATTTATATGCAACTTTCTATTTTTATTTAAATAACAAATTTTCGAAAAAAGTGAGCAGATGCAAGTCAACTCAAGCCAACTGACACACCCGCACAAATATTTAACATATTTTTTGCAAATAAAATTTTCATAAAACAATAAAGGTGAAAAGTATGCAGACACACATGACTAACAGAAATGCATGTTGAGCTCGGCTCAAATAGCAACTATGCAAATGGCAAACATAGAACATCTGACGCGTTCTGTTTCCCCCACAAACATATATTCTTTTGCAAACACTACAAAAATTAAGAGGCTACATAAATTAAAGAGTTTACTGAACAATAAATATATTTTAAATTACTTATTATGAAACGGAAGTTTTTCACAATTTTTTTTCTTTTTAAACTTAAAAGTTTGACCAAAAACCATGGATCTTAAAATATTTAAGTAATGGAAACAAGTAAACTTAACTTCTTTCAGTGCCTGAAAATGCATACACTGGCCTGTCTGTTGGATTTCGATTTCAGTAGAACAAAACCCAACAAAAAGTCGCGGGAGCCAAGCTTACTCACTGGGTTATCCTTGAATGTCCCTCAGCCAGCAGCTAAATTAGCTTTTCCTGGGTCACACACACCCACAAATGAAGACAAGTGGGTGTGTTTTGGGGGTGGTGAGTGGGTGGTATGGCGGTTGCTGGATAAACAAACAACAGCAAGCAAGAAGCAGCAGCAACAATTGAAATGATACAAACACAGAGAACGCTGCAAAGTGAAATGCAATGCTGGCTTGGGTTATAAATAGACTGGGTGGGTGGAAAGGTGGGCGGGAAAAATGTAGGAAAAATGGTTGTAGGTGGGTTTTTTTCATAATGCCCAGAAGAAAAAGCAGCGCTGCATTCTTTTCAATTGCTTTTGTTGGCTGCTGTACACGTGGGCAGAAAAGCTGGCTAGAAAAATAGGAAAATAGCAGAATGTGTACCTGAGGAAATTGAAAAAAATGACCTTCATATTAAGTGCATAAATTCACAACTTTGTGGGGCAAAATCTTAAGAACATCAGAACCAAAGGGGCAAATCAATTTGGCTTGGAAATCAAATGGATAAGTAAAATATAACAATTTCTTGTATAAGTCCACTGGGTAAATTTTGATTGCAAACAAGGATACTAGGAATGGCTACAGATTTTGGAACTATTTATAAATATAATAAAAAACACTGTGTTAGTCTTAAAGAATTTGAAATTTTTTTTTTTAAGGAATACAATTTGGTGGAATACTTCATTCTTATTTTTAAGTTTACACTGATATTAAACGAAATGAATTTTTATAAATAAATTTTTATAAAAAAAAAAAATAAAATAGGGTATATTAGACTCGTCGGAAAGTATGTAACAGGTAGAATGAAGCTTTTCCGACCTTATAAATTATAAATATTCTTAATCTCCTTAATGTCCCCTGTCCGTCTGTCCGGCATTCAGATTCTAGAGATTCTTGCGCAGCGCAAGTTCATTTCAGCAGTGCCTCGCCCACTATTACGCTTCAAAACGCCCATATTGCTAAAACTTTCCTAGCGCCCACGTTTTTGAAGATTTTGTAAAGGTGTAAGTGGGTTTTTGCTTTGATTATCAATATTCATATGCATGCAAAAAAAAAAAAATCAAACTGGAGCATCCATCAAAAAGCTATAAACAAATAAAGGAATCGACGCTAGGTGGCGCTGTTGCGGGCTGTGCAATCTTGGGAACAGTCGCTTTGTTGCTTGTATATACCCATCTACCTCCCACTCTACTAAGCTGGGTATGTGATAGTCGAGGCCATCGAGCGTTCTTTCATGTTAAATCTAAAATTTTAAATGCATTTTTTCTTGGGCCTGCGCAAAGCCTTAACAAACATTTTCTTTCAGAATTTTCCTTTATTTTTCAGGTTTTTTTCTTTGGCTCACGCATTCCATTGTCACTTTACCTTTCGCCACACAAAAGCTGTGCTGCTTTCTCAGAGTCCTTTTCTAAACATCCTCAAAACATCCTTGCATTCACATGTTCTGGCATTATTTGCTTACGTGTCCAAAGCTCATCTCGTCCACCCACCCACTCATGGCCACTTTAATAAATGAAAAACCTCTCTCAGAGTTTTGTTTTCCATTTCTATTTGTTTACCACTGCTGCTGTTTTGTTACAACATGTTTGTTTTGTTTGTTATTGTTTTTTGTTTGTTTTGTCGCGCATTAGAACAGAGTCATTTCACTTTCAACGAAGAATTTTTCCGTTGGGCATGAATATACTCGTAATTATTATATGGGCCCCGATGACGATTTATATTATCATGTGCCTCATCTGAAGCACCGCCACCCACAGCCCAACTAATTGAATGTCACATGCAAATGCAACATTACATTTACCCCGAGCTAATTGCATTGCAACACGCGCTTTAAAGTCAATGAACGATTTGGTATTTCGCTATTTTACTTAGCCACAATTGCAGGCACGCAAATGTCAAAGCTTTTTAAAATAGCCATAAAATGCCTAGAACAAGGGGAGACCACGAAAATAGCAGCAAAAGTTGTAAATTGCCTAGGCAGTAAACATAAAATGTCATACTCAGTGGGTTATAAAAAATTTACGCAATGTTTGCCCTTCTCTGGAAGAAGTTAGGGATGGGAGTATGAAAAAGAAAAGGCGTTTCTCTCGAGCCACAAGAAAATTAAATACATTTTCATGCTAGATTTAAATGTGGAAGATATTTATGCCTAACCAAATCTGGCGTTACCAAAATAAAAGTAGGTTTTAAACATTAAACATCCTAGGTTCAAAACCTACAACAGGTAAAAAAAACGACCCTATGCTTGTTTAATAAATAATATAACATTTTTAATGTGTTAAGGTTTATATATAGAACCGGTAAGGTACGTTTTATCCGATGTCAACTAACGTCCGATGTCAAACTAAAAGTAGGTCTTATTCTAGATTCGAAACCTACACTAGAACAAAACTGATCCTAAACTTGTTTAATAAACATTACTACATTTTGAATGTGTTGACTTATAAAAGAGAAATCATACTTAAGTTAATAATATCTCTAATGTTTTAGAAACAAATCTTCAAAATTTTCTGAATCTTTATTAAAGCCTTTGGAAAGTGACAAGTCTTCCATCGCTACGCCATCCCATTTTCATATATAAATAAAGTCCTGGAGGGTTCTTACGTATAGGTGGTAACTGTCAAAATGGCGCCTCCTTTAGGCGCCAACTATTTGCATGTGTGATAAGCCCAGACAGAGTGGGAATGGAAAAAGGGGCCCAAACAAATAACGAGAAACCCTTTACGGGGCCACAAATCAAAGGCAGAAACATGAAAACAATATGTCAAATGATATTACACATTAAATTAGTTAAGACCAAACAAATGTGAGTAATAAAGCCGCCTGTCGTGTGTCTGCGGGGGTGTAAGGACGGGGGTTTCGTGTCGAGCATGTGCTCGGAAAACTCGATTTTCCTTACACCAATACACTTTACTACTTCCCACAACTTGAGCACATTTTCGCCCAGCAGCAATTTGTCACGTGACATTTTCGCTTGGCCAAAAATTACAAATGTTTTTATTATTTTTGGTTTGTTTTTGGCATTTGCGCTGCATGCCCGTGCTCGGAGGCGTTGCCAAGGTGCGTGTTTTCGGGTTTTGATTTCCTGACGTGTTTACACCGAGGATACAAAACAACATGACAGCACAAAGACGGAAAAAACGAGATGGAAAAGGGCAGAGTATAGCCCTCCACTTTGGTTAATTAATGTGGTCAGTTACTTAATTTTAAAAGCAACATAAAGATTTAATTCCCTTAAATGGGTAAATAATAACCTTATTATTAAATCATACAAAAATTGAACACCCAACAATTCTCATGCTTTCATCATCATTTGCCATCTCTACTCCCAGTGTTTATTTATGCATTTACCCGAATAAATGAAGATTTTAATGGATTTTCCATGTATGAGGTAACCACCGGTTGTAAATGCATTTTCATTTCTATAATTATATGACTTCTTGCCGATTTCTGCTAATGAATTAAGTTGGATTTTAAAAAGCATTCTTGTCGTGCACGCAAACATGCAATGGCAGGCCAAAGTTTGCGGGTTAAGAACAATAAGGGAATTGACCACAATTGCTATTATATTTTTTTATGTGAAGGAAAGTGAAAATCATGATTTATGAATCAATGCAGAAATATGAATTAGCCACAAAATGTATGATGATTGCAGGGAGCTTATAGAATATGTTCTAAATTATTGATTTTTTTACCAAGTTGACTTTTGGTACTGAGGGTATTCTGGTTTTCAAATATATATATAATTTATATTATATTTAGTTAATGTTCTTGGGAGTGTTTTTAAGTTAAACGTGTTTTTTTTGGTGGTGGGTGTACAATTTAAAAATGTTTTTCGAATTTTTAAACTTAATTCTGGGTAGGAAGAGTTACAAAATAAAATTGATTGGACACAAAACTTCTTCTTATGTGTTAAATTAAACATTGTAAGACATGTTGATAAGAAAATTATTAAAATATATACAACAAAATAATGGTAACATTGGGTCAGAGGTTAGTGTGAGTTGATTTGTGTTCCGGGATGGATCGATAAGTCGTCACTCGCACACTCACCTATCCCTCAGGCAAATTTTGAACTCCGGCTGCGAATCGTAGTCGCTGTTATCGATAAAGCTGCTGCGCTCCCTGTCCCGCTCCCGCTCCCGTTCCCTCTCCCGCTCCCGCTCCCTTTCCCGCTGGTACTCCTGCATGTTGGCCAGCTGCTTGTGGAAGAGCTCCTGCTGCGACTGGAGGAGATCGTGGTGATCCTGCAGAGCGGCCAGGTGGTTGAGCTGCTGCTGGTAGGAGGACGACTGCTGCTGCTGATGCGGGGGCGAAGTGGGCCTGGGTCGCTGGTAGGGATGGTGGTGGTGGTGGTGGTGGTTGTGGTGGGGCGGCTGGTGGGGCGGATAGCGCTGCAGCTGTTGGTGGTTGTGGTGGTGGTGGTGCTGCAGACTGTGGCTGCTCTTCAGCTGCGTCAGCTTGGCGTCCACCTCGGCCAGGCCGAACTCCAGTTCCGCCTGGGCCTGCTGCTCGTAGGCCTGCTGGGCCTGCTGCAACCGCTCACGCTCGCTCCTCGGGGAGTTGGCCAGCTGCTCCGCCGGCGGCTCAATCTCGACCGCCGAATAGTCGAAGTCCAGTCGGTGGTGATGGTGCAGCGACTGTGTGTTCTTGCTGTCCGCCGTCACCGCCCCCGTTCCGGGCGTGGCAGTGGCTATTTTGCCGGCCAGCGCGTCCAGCGAACTCAGCATCTTGATGGGATCCTCTGACTGATCAGTATAGGCTTTAATCAATCTGTACTCTTATGCCGCTTGCTGGGTCCTTTGCTGACATACAGCCGAGTCCTCGACCTTATACCCTTTGCTCCAGCTCGCTTAGTTCTTTTTACTTTGCTTGTTTATATTTACTGTTTAACTATTGCCTATAATTTGCCTGAAGGAGAAGTTGGGAGGCAAATTGCAATGGATTAGTAAGATTTTATGAATATTTATTAGTTAAGGTAGATAAATGAGTGGATGCGACCTTGAGACAATCAGGCATGCAATATATCCCCTGTTTATTTTCCAGCTTAGGTCAGCTACATTTCACTTAAGCTCACAAACTCGAAAATAAAGAACCAGCCCACACACACTCGCACACACTTGCTCACCCACACAAGCACCCGTTGAGTGTGTGTTCTCGTGTCTGTGTCCGTCTGTCTGTCTGTGGTCGTAAAATGCAAACACTTGAGCTAGAAAAGGACCGGCTTGAAAGGCAAAAAGGGGTTTTGGGGATGAGAGGATGCATGGAGTGGTTGCCACTCACATTGTGTGCACTGTTTGTCCGCCCCGTCTCCACATCACCACCCCCTCCCCCCAACAAACACAAACATCTCGAGGGGCAAAAGTCGCCCCAGCTTCTGTGGTCAAAATAATTGGGGGACATTCAAATGAAGAAAATCAAGAGGAATGCTAAAGTTATACCATTATACATAAAGCAGGGAGAACTCGTTGCAAGTAGTTGCACTATTGTTTGGCAACAAAATGAACATTCATTTATCAGTTTATTTTTAATTATGCTATAAAATAAGGGGACATGGAAAATGCAGTTCTAACATCGATGATATTAACAAAAAAAGATATTCGGCATACGGAATATACCACTTTTTTTTGAGTAATCTGACAAAAAGGGCTATTAAATTAGTTGAGATTGCAATACTTTGTGGTCAGTGGAGGACTCTGGGCAATTTCAATAAAGAACCCAGGAGCTCTTCCTTGGGCAAACAAGCTGACCGCACTTCATTCTGGCAAGCACACTAGCTTCTGTACTTCCATATATCCTGTAGCCTCAGAATCCTTATCCACTCCACTCAACACCTGCAATATCTTCAATCAAATTTGCAGCTTACAACAAAAGTCCATTGTTGTTGCTGTGGCTGTCGGGTTTTTGTATCTACAAAAAACTACAAAGTTTGCTTAGTATCTTTTACCAGCGATGATTGAGGGGGTGGTACTGCATAGTGGGTGGCTGAGTGGATGGGTGATATCCTGCTTGATGTTTGTTGTATGACATACTATAAAAGTCAACTTGAATGCGCTGTGTAAATTTCACCACATCTCCTCCTAGCCAGAATCCAGCATTTCTCCCTCCCTTTCTCCAGTGCCTTGCAACTTTAAGTAGTTCTCCCTGCCACATCCTTTTCTCTATCCGGCGCAATGGTTGCATTTGAAAGGAATTTGCCTTTTACAAGATTTTACTCTTTGCAATTTACACGCGTCGACCGCTTTTCCATAAGCACACACACAAATGCGTCCAAAACCCACTGCATACACGTAAGTATATGTGTTTGTCTGACTGTGTTGCAAGCATTTGGCTTTTGTAAATGTTACTTCCTTATTACATGGCATTATATTATTGCAGATACAGAGCAAGTCTCGGCTATCAAAGTAGTCCCAGCCACAAATGGGGAACAGAACGAGAATGCAGAGGAAGTTGCGGGAACAGAAGGATCTGGGTTGGTGGTAGGAGGGTTATCCTAAATGCTTTCCAGGATGTTTGCCCACGCAGGATGTCTTTGCAGCAACAGAAACGGAAAGAAAAAATCTTGGGGCCTGTAATTAGCAAGGAGTAGGCGGGGTTTGCCACTCGGTTTAAAGTTTAATTTAAGGACTGTAAAATTAATGAGGAAATGCTTAGAAAGTATCTAATGATGTGGAAAAATTAAGGATGTATGAATTATGCATCTAAACATTTCCATCCCCTTATAGGTTATGTGATTTTTAAAGTCTAACATTAAAAATCTATAAAAAACGTTATTTAGGTATAGTGATTCCGCCAGTCAAACTAAAGTGTTATCATTAATGGTATGACTAGTTGATAAATAAAAACATTCAACTAATATATATGCCTAAAAATTCACTTTTTTTAAAAAGAGCTGCAGGAAAACCATTCAAATATAAAATGTTATCATACCAAATATTATGCAAAAGCGTGAAAAAGCGTAGTTCAATGAATAAAGAACACAAATTTGCATTCGTTAATTTCCAATGAATGTCGCTTTAATCCTTTAAAAACAATTCAGCAACTTAATTAGCCACGCAGCTAATTGCATTCAAAGGATATCAAGCTCAACCCACAGCCGCAAGGCAAAGGAGCCAGACAGTTGGAAGTCAGCTCCTTTTTGTCCTTTTCATTAGCCATGGCATAATAGAATTTGAAAGGGCTTTAAGAGGAGCGCGCTCACTCTGTGTGTTATCAAAACTAGCAAACGGAAAAGCCAGGGAAATGTGCGCGAAAAATTAAAAAAATTTAAGAGAAAATCGCGATAGACGAGAAAACTCTCTCTCTTTCTGAGCTTCAAAGACAAGCGCGCCATAACCCAAAAACATAAATCCTTTGGCGGAAAATAAATAAAGCGAGCTGGCAAGAGGAAAATGAATATGCTCGCCGTCGCAGAGAAATGGGGATATATAAGTGGAAAAAAGTTGATAAGCGGCAACTGCAAAAGCTTTTTAACACCCAGCCAGAAAGGAAAATGCGAAAGAGACACATTGAATGCGGATTTCTCACTGCGGGGATACAAATAAAAAGAAAATAATGAGATTTTCCCGGCCATCCCAGTGACAGAGAGTAACTTAGAAAATATTGAGCGTTATAAAAGGAATTTCCGTTGTTCTGCGGCTTCCATTTAGAAATGCAAAACTAAGCAATTTAAATTGAATCTGTTTGACAAGGGAAACATCTAAGAAACCATGTAAAATAGGCAAAGGAGCAGCTTCCATTTGTTTCTTATACAGCGAACAAAAAATAAAAGACCACAATTATAAGAGTGCTATTTGTCCAAACTCTTCTCCCATGCTGTAATATACACATTTATGGTAGATTTTCTCCGATATGTACACTAATTAATTTTCCAAAATTAAACCAGCTTAGTCGTTTTACTTTTCAAAGGTCTATCCTTGTTTCATGAACAAATATGTAGACAATATTCAATTATCATCAGTATCGAAGGCACAATTTCCCCCGAATTATTTTCCATGATAATGCCAAACTAGTGCAAATATTCCTTTCGGCCAGCATTAAATCAAATGAATCGTTTGATGCGGCACGGACAAATATTGTGCCACTTCTCAAAATATAATCCTGAGGAGGATATGGAAACCCAACGAGAGGCCCCCAAGATATTGGCATAAATTGTCAGCTGACAATTTAATAAACAATGGAAACTCAGGGCTAAAATGATTAGACATTTATGGATGTGTGCTCGGGGCCAGAGCAATGCAAATGTAAACGTATCGAGTATCTAATTAAGCATCCCAGGATGGCCTAGAAACACCAATACCGAGATTTCACCCGCACATAAATTAAACGAGTTCTCCTCGGCCTTTAAATATTTCAGACAAAAGCTTGAAGCTTCAAAATTAAACAACGCACACAATTGCTGCCTTCGTTGTTGGTTATAGGGAAGAAAGTCTTAACCGCAACAAGCCAAAGTCACGATGAGCGGGAGAAAGCAATTACTTTCTGCTTTGCTTGTTGCTTCTCCTACAAGAAGACGTTCGGTGGTCCTGCCCCCGAAAAAATGGGAATAGAAAACTTTTTGTGGCCCTGACAGCAGTTTATGCTACACTTGCTCCGACTCAAACTGTCAATATTTTACTTTAAGACACCCGGCCACAAGGAGTCGAGGAGCAGCCACATCATTTGCTATAAACTTACTTCATGCTGCTGCTGTAACGACCCAAAACTCGACGGAACAGAACAACAAAGTGGCAACTTCTTGTGGGCGGTTCTAGACACAAATTCCTCCTTCTAGATTTTCACTAGCTGGATAAATAAGAGAATTAAAATGAAAATATTCTTAAGATTCTTTAAGTGGTACTTCAAAAATTACTTTTTATATTTCCTGAAAAATATATTCTTTTGACTGTATTTCACTAATATTCCAAATCTAAAATTTTGTTACATCGTTTAAGTCTTATATCATATATAGAAGATTATTTATTTATTTAATCGCCAACAGATAGATCCTTTTCTGGGTAAAATTATTAAACATTAATCTATCTTCAATCTAAGGTAAATCTATTTTAAAAATAAGTAAATTTATTTATTTATTTGAGATGATAGTAAAGTTTACAAAACTAATACTAACCCTAAGGGTTTGCCTGAGAATATTTTTAGAAGATAAAAAACATTCATCAGATCTTAAATTCGAAACAGGACTCTCCCTGATTTTCCCTACACCCCACCAACCGAACCTCCCACTGTATTTTGTGGTTGGTGCTGAACATGTGTTTTCCTGGCAAAGTTAAGACGAAACCTGCCTCAATTGAAACCACCCAACCAACTGGGCCACAAATTTTGAGGTCAGCCTGGGATGGTCTGGCATAAATCTGAGAGCAAACTACACCGAGGCAACCTTCTTGGACAGGACATCTCGGGCTGAGACTCCTTTGGGCGCTGGCGAGTCCTTGGGAACGGACTTTGAACCCCATGTTGATGCTGGTAATCAAGGCATTAAGTGTGTTTACTGTTTATTTTATTAGACTTTAAGGCTTAATAGCTTTTTCAAGAGCGTTTTTGGGCTCGCCTTTGTTTAGCACCCTCCCGCCCATTCAAGTATTTAATTAAAGTCAACTTTGATTTAATTAAAAGTTCTGGCGCTGGCCCAATATTTTGCTCATGAATTATTTATGCCAACAAAAGTGCTCCAAAAAAAAAGGAGAGGCCGAACTGATTAAGCCAAATAAACATAAAAAATAGGGGCAATTGCTGATGGTGGAAAAAAGGAAGTGCGACAAGTTACAAGTTTGCACCGCAAAATAAGAAAAACTCTTACTCTCATTAGCGAGAAACTTTGCCCAAGGACTAAGACTATAACATTCCTTATTTTCGTAATATTCTCTTCCTTTTTTGAATGGCGAACTTTTGCGTTAAACTTTTTTAGTCCTGGCGTTCTCCCACTTTTTCTATTTATCTCAGCCAGTACTTGGTCAATTTCCTGGTCAGTTTTGTAACTTTGTTGACGTGTCCTGCAATCGACTGTCGCCGACTGCTTTTCTTTTTTGTACTTGACGTTAATCTGTCAATTTTCGTGGACAATTTCTGCAATCGCACTGTCTGCAAAAAAGCACGCTATTTTATTAGAAAATTTTTATTCACAAATACTTTGTTATACTTTTTTTTCATAAGCCAAAATAAAATGTAAGTAATTGCTTTTATTTAACTATTAAAAAAGTTTCAAGATTCTAAAATAAATTTACCGACTTCAGGTGCAACAAGAAATATGTTTGGAAGTTAAAACAATGCTAAGCCAAACACAAATAAAAACAAATAAGTGTGAGCAGAACACAGCAAAATGTGAAATTCAGGAAAGAGGAAAAAGAATGAACAATATTTGGTAGATTTCGATTTCATTTTGTTTACATGGCGCTATTACTGAGAAAGCAAGGGTATGCTGTTATGCACTTTATAGTTCCAACATTTACAATTTTTTATCGGCAAATAGGTATAATTTGGGACATCTTCAAACACTTCCAAAAATAATATGCTATAAACTCTGTTTATATTCTCTTCGAAACAAATTGACTGGTATGAGGTAACCGGAAGCCTAAAATATATTGGTTTTCGAAGTCTAGGACACAGCACTGACCCAGTATAAATATTAAAACAGTAACTGAGCGAATTTCCACTCACGCCGAACCAACTGGGGAACAAGTGCGTCGACTCTGTAATAATTTATATTTATTTTCTGTTATCTATTTGACCAAAAATTGCAAACTGCAAAATTGCCAAAACAGAGCAACAGAGTCTGGTCTCATGAAATTTCTATTGGCAATGGTGTGTGGGTGAATTTTCGGTGGGTGTTGTTTTGCACGAGTTGGGTGGACAGAACTGCCATTGTTGTGTCAGGTCTATGTTCATGTTCTATGTCCATGTGCACACTCGGCTGTTTGTTGTTTATGCAAATCTCAAATGCCTCGTAAAAGTAAATGAACAGAGAACAGTGGGCAAAAAAATGGGAATAACAAAAAAAAATTGTCCGACAATTTCATATTGAAAGTAAGCTTTTGCCCTCTGCGCCTCAGTTCTTATGAGTGGATGATGAAAACTGAAGTGTTTGCTTTTGGGAGAGATACGGAAAATGGGATAACATAGTATCTTAGTAGTTGGGTTTTCATACTACGGAAATCAGACCTTTAATGATATAGTTGGTTGCAAAACTGATTCACTTAAAATAAAATATTTTATTTCTTGTTAAAAATAAAATATCTTTATAGCGAGAGTTGCAAAATTACCAAAAACTGTTAACTTTCTTCCGTTTGATAAATGTTCAAGCACTTTAATGCTTTTAGTCGTATCGCTTTTAAGGAAATGCATGACTCCCATTTTAGGCTCGTTTATCTACAATTAATTCTATCCCCCCTCGAAACTTCGCCTTCTTCACGACGTGTCCAAAGCAATTAACACATTGTCCACCTTTTTAATGCTTCGAGCCGAAAGCAAAATGCCAAAACACTTTCGACTTGGGCCATCGATGAACAGTGAGTTGCGTGCCAAACCCTCGCAAACTGAACCATTTTATATATCAGAAGACTTGGTGCTCTACCTTTTATTGGAGCCCTATGTCCAGGGCTTGGGGGATTATTTATGGAACCCACACACGCAGCTGGCGGCACATTTCTCATTTAACTGCCTTCACCATTTGCTAATTAATTCGAGAAATTCCATTTGTTTCAACGCTGAAACAACTAAATTTTGTTCTTATTTTTTTGCCCGTTCTTGAGAATGTCGAAATCAATTTGTGTTGCGTTTGCTTTTTCGACTTTGGCAACGAGATTTGTGTTTTTACGACTTTTGGCATGTCCAGAAGGAAAAGAGGGAAGCGCTGCCTTTCCACAATTGCGTGTTTTCTCAACGGGAGAGGTTAGGATCGTTTAACTTCTGACCACCTGCTCACGCAAAAAATATTTGTACGAAATCAAATTAATGGCGGCCCGTTGATGTTTTATTAATTTATACGGCTTTCCTCTGGCGCATTCGGTTTCGGGGGCTACGAAATAAATTATATTGCTCATACGGCGCGTGGTTTGCATTATTGAGTAATTAAATACTAATTAAAGCGTAACATGAGCCAATTCCCTTGATTTTTATGTGAGTCCTCGTTGCGGGGAGCTGTGGTTGGGGAAAAATAATACGAGTTAACGAGGAAACAGTCGACTTTGTTCTTATCTCCGGATTGCGTCAGCTTTAATTAGTTGGGGGAGTATTATTTAATGAGGCGAGGTTTTCATTTCGTACAATAATTGCCTGTAATGTAACAAGAGGTAATTTTAAGCGAAGCCAAATTTATAATGAATGGAGAAATCTTTCTTTTAAATGTATATCCATTTTTATGAAATAAAAAACCATTAATTAAACTTCAGTACAAACCGTTGCGTTACTTATAAAGGCTTTGTTGACCAACCCCATAAATTTTGAGTATCTAGAGAGGTGCAAAGCCTCAACTTTCTTTTATTTTACTCGTTTATATAGCTTTTAGGCATTCGCATAAAATCAGACATCCAGAGTGCTTTAAATAACAAATTAACCGAAAGGATCCTTGAAACCATTTCGCACGGCTAGACGACTTTGGTCCGGTTTAATTGCTCCGCAGTGATTTGCATCCTGTTCTGCCAAACCAGAAGCCAGACATTAAGAGCATGGGTCTCATAAATGACACTTGTCTGGCTTTCGCTTCGGTTCGGAAAACTCCTCAACTGAACTAATTACTCGGAGAGTTCCCGACTCCCTTGAGTGCTCCATCAAAAAAAATATCCATGAATATTATGCATTGATAAATGCAATAAACTTTGACAATATTGTATTGTCGTTGTTGATAAAAATTCATAAATAAATATATATATTTTTTCAGTTTTCCGGCACCAGCAACGATATTTTTTTGCTGTCCTGCGCTGACATGTCACTCAAATTGTGCGACGTTCGATTCTGTTTGCCCGACTTCCAGCTCTTGTTGTTTGCTCCTGTTGTATAATATATCCTATCATAATCTTTCCTGACACGCGATGCTCCTGTTCCTGTTCCCGCTTCAGTTTTTTTATCCTTATCTTTAACTGGGTTCGTTTGTTTTCCATCCTCTCTGTTTGTGTGTGTCCCTTCAAATATTGTTGCGACCCATCAATTTGATGTTGTCAATTTTCGTGAAAATTTATTGTTTGTTGCTTTCGAAATTTGACATTGTCATGCAGTTCGTTAGCCATTTCTGGCAGAATTGTGATGTATTAAAAACAGTTGACAGACCATTCGATGGTACGAAACAAGGAATGGGTTATCTACAGATCGAACTGAAGGGCTTTGAAAACTCTTCTGAGAAAACTATAATACTAAAACATATAAAATCAATTAATTTAAGGTGTTCATACCTTCAAAAACGAAATCTTCCTGAATATATTACAATAAATAATAATAAATATTTCGTAATAAAAAAAATAATTAGAGATTTTGATTAAAAATTGAAATTAAAAATTAATGTTAAGCGACATTTTTGATTTTTTCGCATGCAATCTTAACACTTAAAAATTGAAAGCCACAGGAAATAAATCCAAAAAAGCAACTGTCCGCAAAATCATTTCTCGCTCGTATTTCTGTCCGGGGACGGCATATAAAATTCCAAAAATATCCTACACAAAAGCCCAGGTTTCCCCCAGTATTCGATTTACAGAGCTGCATTTAAATCTTTCACCCGATGTGTGTGCATCTGGTGTGCTTATCGGGTCTGGCATAGGTTTTTGTCAAATAAATATTGGGTGCAGCATTCGCACATAAAATACACAAAAACAAACCAAAATACGCAAAACCGGTATAAAGAAAACACAAAACGATAAACAAAAAAATAGGAACTAAAGATATCGAGGGGAGGGAAAATAGGTGCCGGGAACACACAAAGCTGTTGACATGTTGTGGAGGATATATATGAAGTGGATGCAGCAGATACAGATACGGATTGAATGGGTTGTATAGCTCGGGGTAGGGATTCCTCTTCCTCGCTCCGGCGATTGTTTATTTTTGGGCTTCATGTTAATTCGTGTGTAATAGACAATGTGGCCGAAATCAGCAAAAAGACCATGGGTATGTGCCAAAATAAAAAATACATTTAAAATCCTTTTGGCTTGCGTGGAATTTTTTTCCTTTCTGATTTTTGTTTGCTTTCTTGTGTCAACCCGTCGCACGCTTATCAGAAAGGGTTGCTCTTTGTTTTACACACAATCTGCAGGTGTCCTGTGACTTTGACCAGTCATGGGACCTTTTCCTGTGTCTGGGGGTATCTCTATCTGTGATTCACCTTTGTGTCTGTCTACAAACAAAGTATTATCAGCAATTTTCCCTTTTTTAAATTATGTTATGTTAAATAAAAAAAGGGTTCTTCTCTCCATTTCAGAACTGCAAAATTGAATTAAGTTTGTAAAATTGTGCAGATTTGTTTTTCCGGGATATTGTTTTTCACAGACGGAATTTAATTTTACGGTGATTTTGAGACGTTTTGTCTCTAGGGGTAATTGTTACCTTAAAAATTTAGCAACCAAAGAAAATTGGCCAGCAATTTAAAATAAAACAAATGAATATACAAAATTGGGTAAGCTTTGTTTAATTATTAAATTGTTAGGTGGCTAATTTTATTTCACATAACATTGATGTTAAACCAATTCTTTAATTTATAGGGGAATTCTAAACAAAGTCGTGAATATATGCAGATGACCAGATTTAAAATAAAACATTTCAGGTTTTAAATTAAATCCCTTGAGCGAGCTAAATAATTAAAAGGAAATATAAGTTTCAGTGATTTTATGCAAACCGTTCATTTAGCATTTATTATTAATTTCCTATTTATTTTCATGAATATTTTACAAAGCCGTGTGCAACTAAAAAGACTTTAATAGTTATCTGCAAATCATATAAATATACTTTTACAACAGGCGGGAGATTAAAGCTGGGCCAATCTCCACTTGCTAAACTGAACTACATCAATAATTGAATACAATAAATGTGCTCCAGAACACAGTGCGTATGAGTTATGTTGTCGTTGTCGACGTCGCCGTCGTTTGTCGCTTGTTAATATGGCTCATAAATAACGCATTTATGACACAGACACACGCACAGGACCAGGACGCAGTGCTACAATGAACTCACACAGACAGGCGTGCATGTGTGTGCGTGTGTGAACTTACACACACTCATTTGTTTGGCCTGTCCGTGTCTCTCTATTAGCAGCTTTGATATGCAAATTTTGCGCCTACATAATAAAGTTGCGCCAGATTTTTAACCCCCTGCCCTCCATACTTAGCCAACACAAATACACACACCCATTTACACACACTAATGCCAATCCTAATAGTTTAATATGCTTATAATTGTTGGCTGAAATAGTATTGTCGTGTTGTTTTGTTTTCCTCGTGTCTCTCACTTTGCATTTTAAATATTTTATTAATTTCGTATATATTTTTGACCATTTAAATTTTCGTCGGCGCCGAGCGCTGAGTGCATTTGACAGACAGACAGGCATTGTTTAGGCTCCCTATATGCATTTTCCCCTCTCAGGTTTGATTTATGTTTTATGCATTTTACCAAATGAATTTAATTTATGGTGGAATATTCTCAACATATTTTTTTGCATACAAATATTCGCTGTCAGAAATACTCATTTCGGCCTCGACGGAAGTGGCGAACGTTTGTTTGGTTTGCAGACACTTTTTACCATTTTTGCTGTATGGCGTGAAACAAATTGTAATGGGGAAAAGGACTGGAAAAATATATCGATTTTAAAACAATACGTAGAAAGGATATTTAGGTTTGTACTTTGAATTTCTATCCATTTTTAATTGAGGAAATTGCTAGGAAATTCGTAAATATTTTTAAGACAAAAATAGCTTCTAATTGACATTTGATTTTAATTTTAAATTGAAGATGCATTGTTAGAGAAATCAATCAATCATAAGCTATGGCTAGATATAAAAAAAAGTGAGTAACAAGACAAATTCTATAGTCGAGTGCCTTTACTGTCAAACTTCTGTTACTTAGCTTACCAACTTTAAAAGAGGAAACAGTGCTGTTTACTTTTAAATAAAATTTCAGGGAATTTGTAATGCCGCGGCACCATGAAAGGTATTTTGAACCTGTTTACTTTTATATAATTACTTTTAAAATAATATTGCGATTGATATGATTATTGGCATGTACTGATCAATAAATCAATTTCGATGCACGCTGAAATCAAATCATCAACATTGTATGACGGTTTGTGGGTGTTACAATGGCCGCGGCTCTAAGGGTAAACAAATAAGTGAACGTGCTTTCAAATTATGGAAGCGTTGTATGGCTTTAATTATAATTAAATGCTCATAAAATGTTACCAACTCTTTCCAATTTTGTCAAGCGCTCTAGTACCTATAATAAACCACAAAATAAAGTCTTTAATGACCAAACTAGCTTAATCAGAACTCGAGATTAAAATATAACAAATAATTTTAAGTGCATTTTTCTTTGTTAGAGAGCCAGTCCAAGAAACCAAATTGTGGATTCAAATGTGGATTGTATATGATGGTCTGAAAGCTTTAAAATGTGTCTAAAAGTATGCAGTGAAAAAATAATATATTCTTCCGGAACGAAAACATTAATGCATACTTTTCGATACCTTTAGAAGTGATTTCATGGCTTAAGTAATTGTTTTGGCACCTTCGCTTGCAGTGCCTTTCACTTTTCCACAACCAAATTGAAACATTTCCAGCGATTTCACTTGCAGAAATTCAACAGAAATTCAGAGGACCTGGGAACTTGGCCCAATTATGGCCCGGCACAAACAACACAAGCCGGCGTTGTACCGCGCCAGACGCCCGAAAGTCGGCAAATGTTTTTTGTTTGCTCTGGTTACGGGGACTGGATTCTGGGTGCTGGGCTCTGGGTTCTGGCTTGGCAGTTAAACCGCACTTGCGGCAGTCACCTTGTCGCTTGCTATCTGCCTCCGCTTTTATGGAAAAACCATGGGTGGTTGGGTGGCAAGCGGGTGGATATACATATAGCCCCCTGTCATAAATCTCACAATTTCTGCATGAAACTCAGATGCGTTTTGGCTTGGCTTTATTGCCGCCAGTAGACGCGACTCCTTGTTTCTCTACTTTTATATATATAAAGTTCAGCGTAAAATGTCTTAATAAAGTCTTCTGAGCGGAGATAGGAGTGCAAAAATGCGAGAGTGAAATGCCCTGCTAACATCTTTATGTCAAGGACACTTTTATGCCTCCCACAGCCGTCAGACAGAGATAGAGATTAGATTTCCGACGTTATTTTTACGTTCAGATTTGATTTTATGGCCATGACGGTATTTATAACGCAAATATTAACAATTGAGGGAGGTCGAAAAACGTATTGAGAAATGAAGTCATTTATGGCCGCTTATTTGTGGATTGGTTACCTATTTTAAAAAACTTTTTCATATTAAATCTATAAAACTAGAAGCTAGATTGTGTAAAAAAAAGTTTTCGTCTACATCGTTTTAAATAGCTGGTTCTAAAACCCACTTGACAAACAATGTTTTTGCTTTTTTAACAAAATCCGACTTAATTAAAACTGTTGTTCCTGCCTGTTGGCAAGATGTTTGTTTTACAGTTTTTACTTTATGTGCGATGTTGCTGCTGCTGCTGTTCCTACTCTCAACTAATTCAATAAAGTTTAGTTAGGGGCAATTTACACACCCACTTTCCGCCCAGCCCAATTAGCGCACATCTTTAGCAACAGCTTTCGCCATGTGTCCCCGACTTATGTCTTTATTAAATGCTCTCGATGTCTGAACATCTGCCATGACCATATGGAGGGGGTCTATATGTACACATAGCTCGTGTGTTGCGTGTGTCCGTAATTTAATAAATTTAATGAACATATGCCGCCAGAGAAACAAGCTGAGATTGAGGAGTCAGAGGTGGAAAAAGATGTTCCATGGGCGAAATACAAACAGACTTCAATGTCGATGGACATTTGCCTTGGAACATTTTTCACTGCTCCCCTAGAAATATACATAAACACACGAAGGTTGGGGGAAAAAGATTATGTAGACGTGTACCCACTGACTTATGATGGATGTCTTTTGTTATTGTTCTCTCTTTTATGTATTTCTCATCTCGTTCCTCGCCCCCAGACTTTTTTGGTTTATTAGATATAATATTTTAGTGGCCTTTTGCGAGTGTGTTTGAGTCCTGCGTCCTTTCAGTTATTTGATGCGCTTCAGCAGACATGTGTTTACTCTTGTTTCCGAGTGCTAAAGTGAAAAAAGAGGGGCCCTGGACAAGGAAATATATATTTTACGCAATTTTTGGTCTGTGCATAACAAAAGGCGGCACTTAAATGTCTCTCTCCTCTTTCCCCTCTAAATTATGCCCCATATGCTCTTCGCTCTTCCTTTTTCCTCAACAATAAATGTTTGCCACATTTTTCTTAACATTTTCATGGAAATTGCTCATTTTATGTTCAAATTTGGTGAGCTCCTTTCTCTGCTTTTCTTTTTTGTTTGCAGAAATTGTTTATTTTATTTATATGGGCGGGTTTAATTGGCCGCACACACACATAAAAAGGGGAAGCAATGTGAGTAGAGGCCATAAAGATTATGTTAATGCTTACAAAAAATTGGGATCAAAATGGTTTTAGAGAGTCGGAGTAACTAGAAGAAGGTTTCTGCCCCGAGGGCAGCAATAAATCACTTACGAAATGGCACTAAAAAATTTCTATGGATCAGGCAATGGTCATTAGAAGCAAGGAATTTATTTTTAAGTTAAAGCCCAATAAAGAAATACTAATGCCGTTAAAATACCTTCACAAATATTTATAAAATATTTCCTAAACAAACAATAAACATTGTCATTTTACCAACACGAAATCAATTTTTGTTAGCTATTGAAGAATGTAGCCAAAAATACCAACGAAATTACGGGATAACAAAAACCCAATAAGTAGGCTACAGAATTTTGGATATGTTGTAGTTCTTTTAAATTACCACGCATACGCACCATGTTACTAAAAGTCGTAAACGTTAGGTCTATTAAACTCTGGGATTAATACATTTTACTAAGAATTGAGTTCGATACAAGCAACGACAAATATTAAATAAAATGCTAACTAAATTTAAGCAAGTCAATGCATATGAATAGCCTATATCGGTTATCCCATTTTTCAGGAAATTGTGTTCTACCATCCGTTAAGCTCAGTTTTAAGCCCACATTGTTACCGTTATTTATTTGGTTCAGATGCTGCACAATTTACTGGCGATTTTCACTGCATTTTTTATGCTTTGCATTGCGGTTGAGTTTTCTGCATATTTCTTTGTTGTTGTGGAGGCGTCAGCTGACGTTGGCATATATTCAATACATTTCCTTTATGCCTGCGAACTGGAGCTAATTTGTTTACTGTCGGGCGCAGCCATATACCCTGTTTACGTATATACCATTTTCGGGCCAATTTCCCCTTTCCACCATTCATTTGTGCCAGCTGGTCAAACAGTTTTCATAGTACACAAAATGGTTTTCCATTGGCTTCAAAAAAACAAACCATTTCAAAATGAATTTTTAAATTCCGCCCGAAATAACTTTTTTAATTAAATTTCTGCCTTATCCCCGAGTTGACTTAATGCCACGAAGTTTAGCTAATGCTTAAACAATTAGTGGGAGAGAGCCTCTTCTTTTTCTCATTTTGTTTTCCTTTGTCTTTGGCTTTCTGTTTAACTTCCTGTGTCTTGTTGTTCTTACCGTGTTTTTGTTTTCGATGGTTTACCTTTTTTACATGTCTTATTTTAAGACAAGAAAAATCCCCCTTATTTTATTTCAGCTTGGCTGCTAGATTTCTTGGGCTTTGTAAGTCAATTAGGAAGGAGATCTTAGGTTTTATTGAGTAGCTAAGGGGTTTTGAGTGGAACTTAATGAGTTTCTATTAATAGCCTCTCTCCGAGAAATAATGTTAGATTTAAAAACGAATTGCAGCCGTATCAAAAAGAAAATTTCTTTTCAACTTTCAGAGCAGAGTGGTTTCCAATTTATTTTATTTTCATTTTCATAACAAGGGCTTAACCTGAATGCAGCTTTCCGGCAGCTGTTACAATCGAATGTTTTTGCTTCGCTTATTGTTAAACAATTTACAGGCTTAGCCTGAAATGCACAAAAGTCGAACAAAAATGTTTTCATTTGCATTGAGTGAGCGTTTATTCATTGCCATATATTAATTAACTATAAATTGAAATGGATTCCCCGCTGCCTTTCGCTTTCGATTCAATTATTGGCAGCAAACAAAGCAAAATATTTTACAAGCGAATTACTTTTTATAACATTCAATATTTTTTGTTATTTTTTTCATTTCAGAAAACGGGGGCAATTAGTGAAGAATGAAAGCAAGGTTTACAAAAAAAAACAAAACTGAACTCTGTTCGTGACACACTTTTTCACATTGAGCCCAAATAAAGCTTTTAATTGTTGCCAATGGATTAAGGGTTCACTGTGCGTATACTTAATGCAGGCCAAGTTAATTCGTATTGATGTTAGCTTTAAATGGTGGGTAATGTTTTCATAAAAACCTGTGTGTTTAATGGGTTTAATAATTATTATGCTTTCTTTATACGTAAAATTTAACGAGAACAAAGTATAAATTAATTTTATAAGTAAAACATACATTTTTACAGATAAAGTGGTTAATATTTTTAGTGTAGGACTAAATTATATTTCGCATTTTATTAAATTTCGGACATAAGTCGGTCGGAGCCAGTTCGCATCCATAATCCCTAGCCCCCCGCTAATAGTAATTAAAACTATACATTTTCGCCATCGCATAATTATAAATTGTTTTTGGTGTTAACAGTATTTTTTTTTTGATAAGCAATTAATTGAAATATGATTGCCAATTAAATGCATACTTGATGACCCACAACCAGTGGCATATTTTAACATTTAAATTCATAATTAATGCAGCTGGCAATTCAAATTGTGTGATAAAATAAAGGCAGTGTCTTTAATTAAAGTTTGCGGGGGATAACGAAAATCCGTGTCGTTCGGTTTTTGATGGAATAAAAGAGCAAGGCTTGTCACGTGCAGTCTAGTCTCAACAACTAATTGAAAGGCAGACGGGAGGAAAAGTAAACAAAATGTCCATGCAAAGGAGATGAAGCGGCGGAGGGAAGGCCTACAAAGGATAACGATTGAAGGAGCAAGGATGGAAGGAAAAAAGTGGAGCACAGCTGCCGACCGACGACGTCCTTGCCCATCGTTATTATCCTGTTATCTCTCTAATAATGCCTCAGAGAGTTTGTAATTAAATTTTTCAAACACTGACGTCGCCCAGAGTGGCTGGCAGAGACTTGCGATCCGCCGACCAGAGATGCAAAGATACAACGAGGAGGGTATTCAGATACAGATACTCGCATAAAGAACGTTACGCGCACGAGTGCCACTAGTTAGTTAGATAATAACGCTCAACGGAAGCCGCTCAAAGCGGAAACGGAAGTCAAGTTAAGCGCACTACTAAACAGATACTCCAACATGGCAGCGAGGCGAAGGGAATGGAATGGAGGAGCGCAGGAGAAGGACAGCAGATGGAACTGCACAGATTGATTGACTGGCGGAGCGACGTGAATAAAACCGATTGAAAAGGAATCCAAATGACTAAACGAACGAGTGGATTGAATTATGCTCAATCCAGTTTTTAAGTCTCTTTTCGCAGCCAGGATATTTATGAAAATTGAACATAAAAGGTTGCATCCTGAGCATATTATTGAAGGTGCTTCTTTATGTGCAATTCAATAAAGACATTAGGGATTCATGTAAATAACTATGTACAACAGATATCCAGAAAAAGTTATGAATAATTTATTTAAGCAATATTTATTGACTAAAAAACCAAATTATTAATAATTAAAATAGTATTATTCAGTTTAGTCAAAAACTGCTTTCTTTTTTTTCCTATGATAGATATATTTTGTTACAAAACTTAAGTAGTCAAAAGATACAACATTTCAAAACTCTTTAGTTATCCAAGCTACTTTCTGATTTTTTACTGGCATTACTTTTTTGAATGTATGCGGGGCTTCTGGCTTACACACACACAAATTAGTTAGGAAGGACGCTGAGGTCCTTGAGCAAGGGAGATGGTGTCAGTCTGGCAGCGTTCGACCCTCTCCC
Organism: Drosophila subpulchrella; assembly: GCF_014743375.2. Lineage (NCBI taxonomy): Eukaryota > Metazoa > Arthropoda > Insecta > Diptera > Drosophilidae > Drosophila > Drosophila subpulchrella. The sequence goes on from NC_050610.1 coordinate 2,861,640, forward strand.
TTCCACCAGTGCAGCCGCAGACGGGCAACGCTACAGTCAAGTCACCTCAAAGGCTGTCTGTCTCCCTTGCTCATTTCCCCCCTTCCGCTTTTCCGGCTGCGTATTTCATTTCACTTTGAATTCGTCCGATGTTCTATTTAAATGGTTACGTAATTGCATAATTATGGGCAAATGTAAGTTGAAACTTGTGGTTAGTCTCGCTCTTTTGTAAACAAGACTTCCACAAAGAGTTTCGGTATTTGTTGTGGGAGGAAAATTAATTCGGGGGGCGAGCGTTGAGGGAGGTCACTGAACTGACAGGGAACTTGGCAGCTCGAGCGTGGCAGGAATTCGATGGATAGGGGATGCTATATTCGGAATATAAATGACACTCATAGCTCAGGTTTTAGAACAGAAAAATATCCTTTGGGGTAGCAAGGAGCAGGAGAGATATTTTCTTATGTAGGTACAGACAGAAGATAGATCTTAAAGTACATTAATGTGCGACAGGAAGGACTAGGTGAAATATTGGGATAAGTTCATTAAAGAAAAAAGAAAATCAACCTGGATGGTATAAGAATTTAACTTAAAGACAGAAAAAACGTAATTGATTTAATAAAAATTTATAAAGGTAGAAAATTAAAATAGAGGGGATACGCTTCACAAAATCCCCTTCTTTCTTCCCCCATTTCATGGCATCACGCACTCATCTCCACCTTAGAATTAGAAACCAGCCCCAGATGTCAGGGATTTAATTAAATGCTATAAATCAAATGCCTGACAACTTTATGCAAATACTGTTCAACCATTTCTAGCCTAAGGTCAAAATACATTTAAAATACGAGAGCAAACATTTACACATTTGAAAAATCAACACATAAAAATAAAATTCAGAATGCAATTTATTTGGTAGAAAAAATGTTAAATTTTTGAGGAAAATAGATAGCAAGTTAAGGACAGTTGGGAAGACTTTTAAATACCCCTCACGTTTTTCAATTAAAGCCCCGTTTCCTTTCTCCGGCGTTCTCTTTTATCTCTCCTTATATTTCGCCGAATTCTCGCCGTCTTTTGCTGTCAGCAGACGACGCGTGAAAAAACGCCAGCAAGAAAACGCACTCGCGTTTATTTCCGCTAGGCAACCGCGTCGGCACGTGATTTGCGACGAATTTTCATTTTTGTTGATTTCTGGCGTTGTTTGTTTCCGCGCTTGCGGCCAGCAATTGGCAATTTAAATTTTGCGGTCTAACATTTATTCTATACTTTTTGAAACGCACTTGACTGCCACAGTTTCAGGTGAAAAATGTTATTAAAATGTGCAATATTTAACTTGAATTATGCCTGGTAGTTATTTGATGACCAGTTTCGACAATTAAAAAGCAAATAGTTTTATTTTGTTTCGAATTTCTCAATGGCTCAAACTTGTTTCGTTTTATTTTTAAATTGAAATAAAATAAAAATATTTAAAATCAAAACTTGGGAGTATATTCTGGGCTATGATGTGAACAAATTCTAAAATGAATTTGACTTTTTGAGTTTAAAACAAGCATTGATAAGCTTTTTAAATATTTACTTTAAAATTGTATCTAAACGAATCATTTTCACATCGTTTTCAAATTTGAAATTAAACTGCCTTGCTTCGGACCAGCAAGATAACAAAAAACACTCACAAATTATGCACAGACAATAAAAAGGAGATTTCACTCTGCCACCCATCGTACACCCCTCGCAAGAGAAGCCAGCTGCTGCCCTGAAGAAATCAAAACACTTATCAAATATGCATTGCGCATATTAAAAATCAATTAAATATTTACACAAACACACAAAATGGCGGCGGCCGAGAGCACTTAAAAATGACGGCCCCAGCAACAACAATGCTGGCTCTGAGTTTAACAAAGGCAGCGGGCACTGTAATGTAATTGAGGCAGTACCAAATACACAAGGGCGAAATGAAATTAAAAATGTATTTCGACTCAGCTGTTGTTGTTTACCGGGGCAAGACATTGTTCAGATAAAATGGCACTAAAAAGCATTTAAAAAAGGTATTCTGAATTCAACTAACCAGTCGATTGCTTTCGTAGTAATATTTTATAAATAAATATACAACAAATGAATCGGGCTAGAAAATATTGTAAAAATATTATTATTATTGGAATCAACCAGTCTTTATAAAAAACCGCCTTTTTTAAATTGCTTTCAAACACATTGTACATTTGTTTACTTTGTTATTCAAGCGATAGCCAATATATATAGAACTGAAGTTATTTCCTAAGCATAATTAAGCAAGGAATATTTATTTGGACCCACTAATGAATAAAAACTACTTTTTTTAATACTATGACAACTGGCTGATTTTCAATAATCAAGGGGGTTCCAGTAACATTACCATTTGATTTAATAACCTTTCAAGCGTCACAAACCGTTTCTTTTAGATTTTTGAGTTTTCTATAGCCTGGCAACCACTGTAACGGAAATGGAAATTGCAATTGCAAAACAGACGCGCAACGTGTGAGTGTGGGAAAAGCGAGGGAGATGGAAAACGGAAGGGCGGAAAATGGAGAAAGGCAGTCAAGGCAGCTGCCATTGCTGTTGTTGAAGTTTTGCATTTCCGGTATGCAAACACACACACATTTAAAGGCAGAGAGAGTGAGAAAGACACAATCTGAAGACGTAACAATGTGTAATTGTTGTTGCCCATTGATAAAGCTTAACAGTCAAAAAGGGCGAGAGAGAAACCAGCCACAGAGATCCAAAACTCATTTGCATTTAACACGTTGACACACAGCAGGAAGTTACAGTGGCAATCAGCTAAATACAACTAAGCTATGTTACTTTAACGCGATGCAAAATTTAACTATAGAAAGCCAACGCTGTCGCTGTAAATTTAAATTTCTGTTACGGCAAAATTATTAAATTAATCTTTCAAGATATATCTCTGTATTATGAATAAATGTCTTTAATGGCATAAAATGCATTTTGAACCATTCAAGTTAACATTGTGTTCATATATACAAGTATAAATATTTTAAAGGATCAAACAAATTTTTAGTAAAAAACGTTTTCTTCTTTTGTAACAAATAAAATGTTTTCATTTTTTGTTTTGTAATAAATAAAATGTTTTCATTTGTTATTTTGTAACAAATGAAAAGATTTTATTGCAAAAGTGTTAAAAACATTTTATAACGCCAGAAAATTTAATTTTTATTGTCAACACAGTCACACCAAACACACTCAACATTCCATATTAAAAAAAAAAAAATAAGAGCACCCAGATTATAATATCTTAAATCTAGTAGTTTTCTTACTTTGTTTTTGCACTGTAATTTCCAGAGAGCAACTTTAAGCCGAACAGTGAAAATCGGATTCGCGGCAAAATCAACAAAGGAGAAAGGCCAACTGAGAGCCTTTGATTACGACTGTTATCATTTGAGCCTGTCCCTTCCTTATTGCACTCACACTGAGCCGCACTTCGTTTTCATATAGGTTTCTTTTCCACTTTGACTGATTGAATTTCCCCGGCGCACCTAATTGTACACTTAAACGAATGGTAGAGCAAGGACCGAAAATAAATAATTAAAGAAGAACGGCGGCTCCTTTTTGGTAATTCTTTTGGGTTAATTGCAGAGTTAAGTGAGAGTTTTACAAAGAGTGTTGCCTACTTAAAAGGGCACACAATCGCACAAGGCGTCCGGACGCGATAGCGGTACCAAACGACAACGGTTAACGACAATCGACGAGAACGAACGATGCAGGATAACGCCGCTGATCAGGACATCCGCACCGTTTGAAAGCACGATTTATACTAAATACTGCTTTCGCTTCGGCACCAGAATCGGCGAAATTGTCAAATTGAATTTCGCACACTCGCACAGAGTCCTTTGGCGAAGGTCCTGCAGGAATTGGCTCTCTGTTTACAGGCGGCAACGGTATGTTCTAAAAACCAGACCGAACATTTGTGTTCTCTCTAGGAACTTTTCTCTGACTCGCGTTCGGGTTCGGTTCCGCAATTCGCCATCTCTTCCACATGTTGCCATCATAGCAACCTGTTAGACTAAGTACCTTCCCCTCCAGATTGTAAGTCTTTCGATTTAATGAATGAAAAATTCTATGCTAGAGGAAGTTATTTAATAATACATAGCTTCTATAAGAAAATAAATAAGACAAGGATAGCCAAAGGTTAAGTTGTTAAAAACAACCTTAAAAGCAATTTTTAACATATTAAAGAAATTATTAATTAAGTAGTTATACACTTTTTTTTATATATTCTTATAGTTGTATAAAAAATGCAATGTATTTTTAAATTTTATTAAAAAACATAACTGTAGGTTTTGTACGAAAAAAAACCGTTATTTATTGACTCAAAAAAATTATTTTTAGTTTTTTCAATAACCTAATCATTTTTAATTAAATAAATATTATATTAAGTTATATTATTTAAACAAATTTTAGAATAAAACATAGGGAAATCTTTGTAAGATTTGTAAAGAGAAAAGTACCCTTATCAAAAGAGCGCGCATGCGTTGAACTTGTTAGCGGTAATGGGAAATTTTAGACAACGAAACGGTTGGGGAAAAATAGAATGGTCTAAAATAGACCAAAACAAGAAATCGTACGTAAAAAATGTAAACAGTGAAGAAAAAGAGACAAACAATTTTAAAATACCATTAGTGAAGGTCAATTTACTGAATTTATTAATTAATTTATTTACCAACTTGGCTGTAAAACATAAAAAATTAAATACTGTGCCAGCAAAACTAAAAACGGTTCAGCTTAACCTTATTTTAAATAGCCTTTTGTAGTTCCACTGTAATCCCTGTAGAAGCAAAAAGTCTTCCCATTAATGCAGACCCTTTGGGTTATCCCCACCGCAAACAGCAACCGACTAACCAACTGATGGACACACAACAAGGACAACAACAAACAACGACAACAACCACAAACGTTGACAACGAACTGTGTGGCCAGCCGAAGAACAAATGCAGGCAACTTTAACCGCGAAAAAGGAACAAAAATGGCAAGGAAAAACTAAAGCAAAGCCTAGATTTAACAACAAACTCCTTTTAAATACTCTTGTCTATTTAACCCACAGTTCGTTATTTTAATCGAATGGCTTAATCTTAATAATTAAATATTTAGCTCGGGAAACCAGCATAATCCTATACATATAAAACATTTATTATTTCTTTAAAAAAAAATAACAAAATTCCATTTAAATAGCAAAAGCACAATATTTTAAGAGTATTTTTAAGAGTTTGCCAAACAATAAAATTGTTTTCCAGTTAAATATTTTGCATTAAAACGTTGTAATACCTCTGCAAAGGGTACAACCACGCAGCTAAAAGGTATGAATGGAGCAAGTTGAAGTGGAAATGGAATGTATCCAACATCATCAGCAACAGCAATGGGAATGAGAACTGAAAGTGGCGATGTTGAACCTAGACGACAATAAATACGCAACAAGAACTACAACAATAAGCAGGGAAAGGCAGGGGTAATCAGGTGGGTGGAGGGGGCGGCGGAAATCCGAGGTGAAAGGGGGACAGCCATAGCATCCTCGCTCTCTGTCACACTCCTCGAGCCATATCATCGCCGCATCATGATGTAAAAACTTTCCCGGCTCCCCGCTTTAACCCGTAGGAAAACCTCTAACCCAAAAGCCCCAAGACCTCCGATTTTCCACCTCTCCCAACTGAGAGTCTGCCCTTTAACAGAATTTTTGTTTACAAACTTTTGCTTGTTTGTATATTCTATCCGAACGGTGGGCAAAAGGAGGGGCAAAGGTCCTCAAGCCCCGTCCACAAAGGACTCCGTCTCCCCAGCATCCACATTTCCCCGCTCTGTTGACTTTTTCTGCGGCGACGCGACGCCCGCTAAAAGTTGCGAAAATTTCGTCTTTTTTGTATATTTTTTCCTTTTTTGTTTCTCTGACGCTTAACAAGGAAATTCCTGATGCGATTATGAGGCTCTTGTTAAGGTGAGCCAGAAAAATGGAAGGCACAACCAGATCGCATGACACAGAGAGCGGAAATTCCTTTGTGGCTGCTGCGGTCTGTCATAGCCAAAAACTTGATTGGGAGGTCGGCGAGATTTACTTATATTAACCAAAAACAAATTTAAAATTTAAAAAACACTTGATTAATGAGGCCAAAGCAAAAAAATGTTAATCACCAAGAATATTGTGATTTTATGTTGTATAGTTTAGAATATAATCGGGTAAAATTAATTTGATTTGTTTATGTCCTCCAGTTTGATTGGACTTTATTGCTGTGAATAGATTTCATCAGCAAATTAAAATATTTAAAATTCGTGTTTAATCATCTCGCCAAAAAATGTATAGAAGTATTCATTTTTCTCATAAATGTTCAAAAACACACTCACTCGCAATGTGAACGAGAACTTCAAGACACGAATCAATTAGCTGGAGCTGGATCAGAAACCGGTGAAATCTCCCCATGAAAATGGATCAAATTTCGAAACGGGACTGCTGCTTGAGAACCCAATAAACTTCTTGAGCAACTGCAAAGGGCGACCGCAGGAAAATGCACTCAAAAGTCTAGGTGACATCACACACCGCCCCTTTTTATACCGCCCACCTCGGCGAGCGACCACACAATGCAATAACGCCGACAGATTACAAAGTGCACATGTGGTAAGCTCCCGAAGTGGTGGGCGCGATGGGGAACGAAATACCAACGGAGATGGGTCCTGAAAATCCATGTAAGGAACAACAGGAACAAAGCACTTGGAACCTTGCGGTGAAAACCTTGTGCTTGGTCTTCAATGCCCTTTCTCATTGGGTTCCTTCGATTTTTTGATATTCCTTTAAATTGGTATTCGGTGCATTCAGAAAATATAATGTATAGCACGATTACTCCGACATTGCGATACAATTTAAGTAGTCCAGGACTTAAATATAGAAAGATACGGTCAAGCTATTAATTTTTTGAACAAAATGATAAAGGTTACACTCAAAATAAATTTACTCTAAATTTTAGAAAATCTCCAAATGTATTTTTACTAACCATAAGAATTTTTTAAGTCAAGGACATTTTTGGTAAATCAAGAAATCGTTACTTAAGTATAGGAAATGGTTACCATAACTATCTAATAATGATTCTTACCCTAAAAAAATATAAATATTTTCTTTAAAATAGAAATATTTATCTTTGCATGATCTGTTGTACCGAAATATTCTTGGGTTTGATCCCGCCGGCTGGCGGGAAAAATGAAAAATATTATATAATTAAATTTATCTACTTTGCCCATCCCCCAACCACGCAGTTCTCATTTATAACGACAGTTACTTTTCGAACCACTGGCTTATGCGCGCGATTACTTAATATTCAACGATCATTTAAGAAACCCTAACTTCATAACATACATACAATACTAAGATTTTTTACGACATGAGCTGGTGTTACTTGAAAATCTGATTTATCGACTTTTAAATTAAACACAAACTGACCAAATTGTGTGCGATTTTAAGTTAATATACGTAAAAACTTCTAATTGTAAAAATCTAAGTTTTTTTGAGGTGCAATTTTACAACAACGGCTTGGGAGGATTTTTGCTGTAAACTAATAATATCGTAAATTTAATAGCAGTTATAGATAGATATAGCATTCCACTTATATTTGTTAAAGTTTGCCAATTTAAAATTCGAATTTGTTAATATGTTAATGCTCTTTGCTTAAGAGACGGACAAAGCAGCAAAAACCCTATTGTTAAAAATGTATTGATCAATTTTATGGTTGACCGTTTTTTTAAAGCTTTTTTATATTTTTTTTTTTATGTATGATTTATTATTGAACCGACTGCCAGCAAACACTCCATTCAGTTTACATGTTGCCTTCTGCAAAATAAATTAATTACTGGATTCTAGAGACCGATAAAAAGTAAACATCAATAAAACTTATACAAACCCACAAAAAATCTATTGCACTATGCATTTTGCCATAGGCGGCTTGTTTGAGTCGCTGTGATGTAGACTTTAAGTTGGAACCCATAATAATTCTTCAACTGATTTTTCGTGTTTTTACGACATGTACAGCAAATTTTTAGTCGTTAAAACTCAAACTTTTCATCTTTGTCGAGCTACTGCGCTGGAGTTACTTGAAAATTGTATTTTTAGACTTTTAAACTAAACTCAAACTAATAAACGTAAAAACTGCGAAGTGTTACATTTTAAACTTGGAAAAATCGAAGAATATCGAATAATTGTCCATTAACGGCTTGGTATCATATTGACTGTAAACTAGTAAAATCCAAAATTTAACTGAAATAGATATAGCATTCCACTTATAGTTGTTTGTATAGATTGCCAATTCGAAATTCGAATTTGTTAATTTGTCAATGCTCTTTGTTTAAGAGGCAGACAAAAAAAAACAGACAAAACCCTATTGTTAAAAATGTATTGATCATAAATCAAAATTAGAGTGCACTTGAAAGTTCGGCTTTCAGTGGGAGTGTTCCTTCTCTAATTTGGGTGGTGTATTGCCGAACTCCATTAAGTTGACGCGAAGAACTTTGCGTTTGTGGTCGCTGCTTGTTGCTCATACCGTTGTTCTTGTTGTTCGGAGTGTCCAAAATGTGTAGTTGTCTCTACGAAGGGAAGGACGCCCCAATCTTCTCAATGGAATAGGAAGCGGGAGGAAAAAGGGAGGAGGTCAACAAAGAGCATTCTCATATACATGTTCATGAACAGGGACAGACGCCCACAGGGGAGAATATTCCCCTCCTCTTCAGAGTCCCCAACTTCAATAGACACATAAACTTATTTCAGGGTTCGGGGGCTCTGTTGACGAACCGACTCTATTCATAGTACTGACCTATGGCAACACATACCCCTCATCATGTCGGACTTGTGTTGATTCGATGACAAAAAATTTGTCATAAAGAAATCTAAAGGAGACCTATGCTTTACGCTTTAATTATTTTTCGTCATAAAAACTTTAAGTAATTGCATTTCAAGCTCACAATTTTTCTTAGATGTAGAACAAGAACAAGAAGTTGTTGTTGGTAAGTAAAAGGTATAAAAAGCAGAGAACTAACTCTAAAGCCTAGGTGGCTTTTTTATTGAGAGGAAAAGGAAGAAAATATCAAGAGACCTTTTCCTTTTCCTCCCAATCTATCCATTCCAATAAGCTTCTGCCGGAAAAATTTCTGCACAGGGCCTTTTACAAAAAATATCAACGCACCCTGTGGGAAGGGAAGAGCAAGCGGATGAATCTGCCACACTGGGGGAATAAGGACACTGAATTGGGGAGGGGAGCTGGAGGATGAACCGTCTCCACATGCACGTACACAAAACAGATAAATGGTAGCAAGTTTTTAACAAAACCAACGGAACGGGCAGTGCATTGAGCTCAGACATTTCCTGTCCCATGCAAAGTACAATTCAAGGATCTTATTTGGAATACAGGATACCCGGTAATAAAACATGCATATTTTTAAAATGCCCACTTTGTTGTAGAGCCTTCCTCTTCTGAAGAATTCGAGGTTATGTGTTTGTGCCATTAATCTGTGATTTCCTTATGTGACTGACCATCCTTATTGGAAGTCCATATGAGTGGAAGAATGCTAATGGAACTACGCTACCTACAACGTCCTATGATAATAATAAGATCGAAACATTCTTTTGAATAATGCAGTGCACTTCTTTGTAACAAGACGCAAAATCTTAAGTTTAAAGCTTTTTAATGAACTAGAATATCATATTAAAAGGTGATTAAATTCAAGAAACTTATTTTAAATAAAACATGCACATTTTAAAAATGTCCAGTTTGTTGTAGAGCCTTCCTCTTCTGAAGAATTCGAGGTAATTTTGGTGCTTGTGCTATAAATATGAGATTTCCTTATGTGGCTGACCTTATTGAAACTTATTATGTTGGGAAGAATGCATATGGAACTATGCTATATACATACTATGATCGAAACATACTTTTGAATCATGCAGTGCACTAATTTATAACAAGGCAGCACAAAATAATAGCGAAGACAATCTTAAGGGCATAGCTTCCTTATAAATCACAATATCATATTAATAGGGGGTCAATCAAATTTATTAATATTACGATATAATATACCCTTTCAATCTAAGGTACAGGGTACAAAAGGAAACCAACAACGACAACATGTAAAATTATGCGTCAGTAGGAAGGAAAAGTTTATGGGGTGACCCCAACAAAGTCGAAAGAAAAGGAGAATCGCAGACAGAGACGGTCCAAGTGCATTCACTGTCCCTCAAACTCACACAGAGATAAAGGAAAATCGCAGGGGGAGATGAAAAACAGGCAGCCAAAAGGCGAGAAAGAGACAGGACCGAGCACGCAAATATGCCAAAGCTTGCAGAGACAACAAACAGGAAGTACGCATTTCCTGCACCCGAGAAAGAAAAGAAAAAATAAAATAAAAACATTCCAGGGAGTAGGAATGGCTGGGGGAAATGGAGAAATCAGGGGAAGAATCTGAGCAAAGGGAAACGCAGGCGAGACACAGTAGAAATGTCGCGACGACAACTTTTTGACACAAAAGTGCCTGGAAAACAGTTTTTCTTTAGTTTTCCCAGCCAGTCGCCCTTCGCCGTGAAATTAATTGAAACTGGCTAGACCTCTGGGGAAGGAAATGAATGAGGTAGACTTGCAGACTTGATCTTGACACTGTCCCTTGGCAATGTCCCTGAACTTGCCAAATAGTACATCCTCCCTTAACACCCAACAGCCCCTACTAATTTCAGAGATACGGTGCAAACTCGCATTTTGTAATATCTTAAATAAAATTATTAAAATAATTTTTTTTTTTGTATGTAATGTATGAGTGCTGACCATTTATTACTTAATCACATAATTGTAAAAAAAAAATTCATCTTTTTCATTAACAAATGAATTTATAATTTATATGGAGAGTCCCAAATGTAATCGTATAGGAGAAGAAAGTTCAGTGTTACTTGGCCTATTTCAAAATCTTAAAAATTTGACAAATATAACTTTTAAATTTGTTATAATGATGTTCGAGATAAGGATATATATTTTCAAAATATTATTTTTAATTACCTGCTCGCATTTTTATTTGATTGAATATAAAAAAAAATTTATTTCAAACACTAGTCTCAATATCATTTTTAGAAAAAGAAACTAAGCTGACTTGCAAAATAAATTTATTAAGTTTATGATTTGAGTCCAAATCTCAAATGTCCCGGTACTTGTAAATGTCCACTCAGCAATTCTGGGCACCTTCCCCACCAAATGAGTTTCGTGTCACAAGTTGACCCGGCCGAGATTAAGTGGGCGTTTAATTTACCAACTCGCACAGTCCTCCCAAAACCCAAAACACCTCCCCGTAAGTCCTTCTGTCCTACACCCTCGTCTATGAAAATACTGCGTTAATGTAATCCACGCTCCTGGCATTTCCGTATGCTTCCGTTTGCCTTTTCTTCATTGCTTTTTATTTTTTCGGGAGTTTTTTGTGCATGACTTTGTCCTTGGCAGTTGCCTCGTGACTTTGCCACTTGGATGATCTCTCTTTCCCCTACTGTTATGCTATTTTAGCTTAATCAACAAAGTAAATAAAATGTCCTGCCGACTGACCCCTGGTCGGAGGTAATTTTCTGCCACTTTTTTACGAAGTCCTAGGGCTTAGTAAGTCACATATAAATATGTATTTTCGAATAAATTTGAGATTATTTTTTGGGCATAAATTCGGCTTATTATAAATAATTTAGTTGCGTAAGCTTCATTTAGCAAATATGTTATGTTGAGGTTACCATAAAAAATAAACCCAATCAGAAGCACAAACTACTGGAGAAACTTTCACAAGGAAATAATTAATATTAATATTTATGGATGCCCTATGCAATCCCCATTCAGAACTATACAAATTTTTAACCACAACCACAACTCATTAGGTTCTTTTGAATTCACCACACACATGTTACCATGGAAAAATCAGAACTAAATCAAGCGAATTCACTTTGATGTGCAATAACAATATGCCTCATATGGGGATGAAATGAGGAGCTAAGGCAAACCAAACTGAGAATTGAAAGCATAGCTTCCATTTTTGCCTCATTCCCGTTTCCTCTATTGCAAGGAGCTAGTTGTCAACACGGTCCCACGTAATTATAGAGTTGCAGGGCTTATACAACACCACACGAACTTTAACAACTCTAGGAGCATTGATAGAACTTTACTAGATATGAAATCAATTTTTTTTTTATTTTATTACTTTATATTTATTATGTTAAATGTTATCTTTTAAATTTCCGTTGTAGTAAAACAAAAACAATGCTTAAAAAAATAAAAGTACCAGTTGAGTGCGAGATTATCATAATGAGGTTTCTTATAAATGTAATCCCTTTTTCTTAATATTTACTGTGTGTTTTCTAACTTTATAGTCACTAGGACTTCTCCGCATACTAAAATGTATTTCATATGGCTTTAGAAATATACATTCAGACATCATTTAAATGTTAGAACTACAATTTTAACCGCCAATGTACCGCACATCGGGACACATTTCATTTGCTTTCTAATAATTTCTGTGGAAAATTCCGATTGCACATGTGGGACTTTATATTGGCAGCACTGTGGAAACCAATTAAAATGCTGCACTGGCGCTGATTATGGCAAACGACAACGTTGTGGGGAGTGGCGGTGTGAATAGATTGGTATGTGTCAACTAAGTGCAGTTAATTAGTGCGAAAATCACTTCAGTTGGCTTGGGATATTTTTTCCTCTCTCCGATTTCTTTTAAGCTTTTTTCGTGCCATTGTTGTTCTTGTGTTTGTTGTTGTTACTGCCACCTCCAAGGTTTTTCCTTGGCGAATTTTCACGTTAATTGCTCTGCGTCCTGCAATCAGCCGGAAAACAGTAGCAGAAGCCAGGAAAGGCAGCTGCTTGCCAGCGAGCTAAGCTACTCAGGGATTTACTCAATTTGTTGTCACTTCATTCCGCCATTTATTTCGGTTTACTTTCCTTGTTTTTCTTTCGTTTGAGTTTAGACAATTATTATATCGCAGGGATAATAAAGTACATAAAAAGCAGTTTGATAAAAAAGTGGGGGTGATAGTATTATTGAAATAATAGTATTTAATAAAAATATTAATTATTTGTTTGTTTAGGTTTATATTTTAGTTATTTTAATATGGGATACATTTGTATTTATTTACTTTGTAAGATCCCCGAGTTCTTTAAACAACCTTAATAAATAATCAAGCCTCATATTTAAATAAATAATTTATTTTGGAGCTGCAACTGACTTAAATCTAAGATCGGCTACAAGAGCAACGTGATCTGATGGAAAAACAGCCGAAGGTATGGCAGTATTGGCCTTCAACTCCTCTTCTGTGGGCAGTGGAACGTACTTCATTAGTTCAAATCTATCGTTTTGGTAAAATATATAATCCAAACAGCCCGAAAAAAGAGTGGTATAGTGGGTAAACTCCGGTGCCCCACAGGCCGACACCATTTTAAAAGGTTGTGAGAGCTCCACATTCGAAACAGCCTGTTCGGAATTACTACGCCAATCGTCCAGACTTTTCTCCGCAAGTTGCTCGGTCATCAACTTGTAGATCCCACATTCGGGAACGCTATTAAAATCGCCACAAAATATCAGTCCAATATTTTGAGGACTACTGATATTGAAATCCTGTACAGCTTTACTTATGATGTGCTCAATAAAAAGCATAGAAAATCCCATTTGCAAAAGTCGAATGTGATCGGCATCCGGATGAAAATATAAATGCGTGTTAGCCACAAGAACGTAGTTGTCCGTTTCCTTAATCCTTAGCAAACAAGTTTGTAAAGTTGTGGACCGATCACAAATTCGTTCTGCTAGTTGAGAATTAACTTTGATCTTATTCCAAAGGCTTTCGAAAACGGGCAGTTTGGGGAGACTAGGTCCTAAATGCAGAACTTGAGAGTCCAATAGTTCAAAGCGCGATTTCCGAAAGAAAATGGCAACTCCTTCCGCACACTTTCCCTTCGGGGCCATAATGCCATGAAAATTATACGGCGGCTGCTCTAGAATTTCCTTTAAATCGAAATCAAAAATTCGTTGATCGACTTCTTGCAGGCAGATAAGATCCGAGTTATAACCAATGATTTCGTTGATGAACAACGGTTTCCTATAGTCTATTTGTAGATATTTCGATGGGCAATATGAGAATAGAGTACTTCCGGCGTAATCACTACTCGCATATAAATCGGCCAGTAAATTGTAGCTTATCACCCGAATTTCATTGGAGTCACTCAAATAATTCTGAGTGTGGCTGTGTCGATTTTGAAATGGACAAAACCCTGGAGAATCCTGTACCGCAGAGTTTGCAACCTTTTCCACCACAGGACCATCTATTCCCTGTTCATTTCTTGGTGTTAATAGGAATTTTAAATAGTAACCTACATCTTGGGGCGATACTAGGTATTGAAAACCCTCTCCGCAGACTTCCCATTCGGAATCTGTAGGTCGCTTGGCTTTGTACCATACTCCTTTGCTGTACTGACGCTCACCGAATTGAATCTGAACATTAGTCGGGTATATCACGAATCCTGCCAATATGCAGGACGGCAGTTTTAGGGATGAAATCCATGGTGGATTAAAAACCATATCGTAGACTGTATCCACCACCTGCAGCTTAACTCCAGTAAAATCTTTACTGAACAGATCGGAAAATGTCATTTCGTTAAAATTTCCATCGTAATTGTCACTTAAGAGCTTCACATTTATCTCAGCTGGGGGTATTCCAGATTTCTTAGAGGTTTTAGCAAGTCTATTTTGAATATTGCTTTGAATCCGCGCTAATATAGCGTCGATGGGCTCAGTCATTTGACGACGGAAATTAAATTCACGGTCAATCTTTAGATTGGAGTTTACAAAGCGGAATACAATGTCAAGCTCCTTGCTATCACTGGCATTTCTGAAGTACACTTTTTCCATATTGACAGAGCTTAAGGTGCTACAAAATCTGGTCAAAAATGAAACTCTTGTCTGAGTAAAATTTCTGACAAATAAATCAGAGCAGCGGGTTTTGTGTCTTAAATAAGAAACAGCAAGACTTTTTGCACTTTTGCTAAAACCCATCAATCATTCAATGTTCCAGGTCTGCGAGTTGAGTAACGATCGGTTGGGAAATGTTGGTGCTAAAGATGGGGACTCCGTTTGTTTATTTATTTACAGCGCCGGTTTATCTACGAAATATTTACGTTAACCAAGTTCAAAGGCTGCGCAGACTTTGTACCAACTCACGTACTTTGATATTATTGCGAAGTCTGTCGGCTTGATGTGTTTCACACTTATTAAATCGGCGTTTTAACTTCAAGACACAACATCCAAACGAAGATTTTAGGGGAAACTGCCCCGATTCCGATAAAACTAAGAGAGTTTTTCACTTTTTCGCTCTGCCACGCTGTGATCAGCTGTTCATTTTGCCATTCACACCGAACTGAACCACATGCGCCGCAAAGGGAAACAGCTGATCTTGAAAAAGCTTTCGGCAAACAGTTCCAACTTAAAAGCTTTTTGGCAAGCTTTTATATAAAGGTTTTCTTTGGTAAGAAATTAATCAAGGGCAGATTTTTAGAATTTCTTCTGTTACACATTCCATTTACAACATGTTTATTGTAGAGCCCAATCCCAAATTTTATTTTTAAAATACTGAAAAAGCAAAGCACACTTAAAACTGGTAGCTAACAAAAATATAAGTATTCTTAAAATTTTAAAAGGGTATAAGAAAAAACCCTAGATCATTAATATTTCAAAATCAGCGCAAAAATACTCCACATTTTAAAATAAGCCAGAGGGAATTCTTAAAAAAAAATTTCATGGTTCAGAAAAAAACCATAAATCATCAATATTTTGAAATTTATACTTTACAATAAATCAGTTGGGATGTGCTAAATAAAAATGGTTATTATTGTAATATAAATTAAAAAAAACACATGCATTTTATAACTTTAATTTGCATTATTTTCTTTTCTATTCATTTTAAAGAAGTGTTCCCACCATCTTAGAATCTTCTTAACAACGCAATGCAGTGTTCCACTATAAACTTTATTATTCCGAAAAATTACACGCGAACTCAACTATAAAACCTCCTATTTCACTTCAGGTGAAACTCGCTTCAAGGCAAATATCATAAACATTAAGCTAAGTGTTACGATCCAAATGAGACATGTTATCCGACGGAAACTCAACTTTTGGCCAAGTTCAGAGAGGACAAGCGAGGCGACGGCCATAAAAATTCGAAACAGAAGCCAGATCATATGAGCGTATTTGAAAACGGGGAGTAATAGGAGGGAAGCACAAGTGCATAAAAAGCAGAAACAAGCCAAGAGATGACTTGGCCAGGGCCAAAAAGGAATTGGCTTGGCCCCGAAACAGAGTCAACAACTGTGCGCCACACGAGGGTTTGCCAAAAAAGATTGCAATACGGAAAAAAATCAAAAACAAAAAAAAGTACGGAAAAATCGCATAAAACTCTATAAAGGACACGGAGGACCGAAAAGGACAACAACAAGATGACTGCCCGGCAAACGAAACCAATTGAAGAAATGTTGCTGACACCAAAAACGAAACTGCAGGAAGACGCCGATGATGAGGATGAGTCTGGGAATGAGGCTAAGCTCGAGGATGCAGAGAGTATCCTTGGGGCAGCGAGGACGTGGAGCGGAAGCGGTAAGGACAACAACGAAATTAGTTAGCACTTGAGAGAAAGCAGCTTTGGCTCAGGTCCAGGACTCGTTGCTGGCTTACAACACCTGCGGGTAAAGGAGGGCTGGACTTCTCGCTCCCCTTCCTCATTGACCCGAACTAGAGATGTCAGAAAAGCCTCGATTGAGACGGGATTTTGTTAAGACTAGTACTAAAAAGGTAACAAGTGTTAGAACAGTTATTGTTTTAAAAAGAATATTTTTTTAGGCATAGAAAAATTGTAAAGTCCATTTTAAGTCTACCATGAAAACATACAGAACCAATTACCTTGTTTTTAAAAATGAAGACACCTTAAAAAAGAATCTTTAAAAATGTTCAATGCCCAGAAAAATCAAACCATTAGTAGATTCTATAATAAACGGGTGATCAAAAACAAAAACATAAAAATATTATTATATAAAATATAATAAATATCACTTGATTTAACTGTCAGAACCCTCTCGTGTTAATTTATCACGAAGAATACCCAGCCACAATATACGTAGTACCTCCCATCTCCAACAAAAGTAGTGAAGGAAGATCTGAGAGGCAGGCAGCAATTAAATAGCTTCGAGCACTCCCAACTCAATTGCAGCAATTTCAATAACCGTTGAGAACACTCAAAGGAAGGCCAGTTGAGCAGGGCAGGCCAGGTCCTTGCGATAATCTGTCATGCAGTCGAGGAACCCCAAGAACCCTGTGCCCCAAATGCACCCCCACACAGGATCCACTCCTCATTCCATTCACTCCAGCGACAACTACAATATCCGCTTTGGGTCTCGACACTCGAGCAACTTTCTCGCACTCACCTATTTCACTTGCTGCAGGAATTTGAAATATTTCTTCTTTTTTTCTTATTACACTTGTAAAATTTGTAGCCGAAAGCAGGGAACTGGTCTATTTCATTCGTAGTTTTCTAGGGGAAACTACTTTTTATATTTTTTTTTAGAATATTTAATTATTATTGATAAAAGCATGAAATGTGACGCGGTACGGCCGAAAAGTTATTACATTGAGAATTTTGCCACCAAGAAGCCGAAAATTTATGAACTTTTATAAAATTATATGTACGCTACACAATCTGATTTAGAAACACTACAACTAAAAATTTTATTCCAATAACGAAACGATTTGACATGCTCTGAGATAAGCCTACTTCGATTAAAATAGTACAAATTAACTTAAACGAAATAAAACATTATTTGAGCGGGAAATTCAAAATTGCAGGTGAAAAAATGTTCCACATTATATTATATTAACATATTTCTAAATTGATTCACTTCAATCAACTCTATCTCATTCGTTCGCCAAGTCGAACGTTTGACATTAAAAATAAATGAATCAACAAATACAAAAGTTTTGCCAAGAAAGTCATTTGCTAAATTTGGCGAATCGAAAAAGAAAGTCAGGAGGGTGAGCAAAAAACCCGAAGAAATTCAATGAGACTGAAAATTTCCTGGCTCGTTGCCAATTGAAGGCAAAGAAACAAAACAAAACTCAAGTTTCTAATCAATTAAAAAATACAACAACCAGGGGGAGGCAAATCAAGAGTGGGAACGATTTTCGGCAATAAATAAATTACAACCAGCAGGCAGTCAAAGCGATTAAATAGAAGAGGGAATGGATGAAAAGGGTGTGGGTGTCGAAGGAGGTACCAAACTTCACTACGTCTGCTGCAATTTTAATTACGACTGCGATAAAAGCAGGACGAAAGTAATAGAATGGCGCAATGGAAACCATTCAGGAAGACATGAAGTTTGTCTCGACTTTAAGAATTCTCAGTATTTTCTAAGAACATTAGCGTAAATAGAGGTGTGTCCTGAAAGCCCCTCCCTAACCAAGTTTTTGCTACACCACCGAATTTATAATTTTATAATTTTTAAGAATCTTGTATCTATAAAAGGATTCGTTGGATTCGGCCAACTTTTTGCTACACAGGAAGCCATTCAAAAATTAAATTTCCAAAGTGATTAAAAATTCTCTAAATTGGCATTATCCCCAAAAATATTAACAGCAACATGTCCTTCTGCAATTGAAGAAGTGGTAAAAATAAAAATAATTCAATTCCCAATGAACTAACGATTAACTTATTATAGTTTTATATAAAATACTGAGTTTTGTCATATCATATGTATAAAACTGAATATATATATTTGATACATTCTAAGTGTCATTTAAGTAACATCCAGTTATTTTTCATCCGATACTATCGGATAATATTATTTTTAATGCTTTGGGAGATCTAAAAATGCTTGGGCGGTGCTCACATTTGAGACAAAAATGTTCGGATATTGTTTTAAAATGTTGATATATAGTATTTAGAAAACCTTCCGCCTGGGAGGCCTGATTATGTTATACTACTGTGTGTGGAATATTATTTGAGCGTTATGCGTCTTTTGCGTGAAGCAAGTTTTCTAAATAGAGTTCTTCTTCCGAAACCACCGTATTCGCTGATGGCTATACCAGAAAGGGTCTATTTAGCATGTTTCGAGGTTTGGAAAAACGTTGGCATAATTTTATTTGATTAGGAGGGGATGAAATTGTTTTAGAAGAATATATAAGGATTGGCTTAGTTTTGCATTTGAAAGATAATGTTACTCTTTTTATTAATTCTCTATCTTAAGAAATATATTATACCCACTTCCGTTTCTAACACAGGGTATAACAAGGCAAAAGGCACTAGCTCAACTAATCCTTTGGCAAAGTCTTTGA
This sequence comes from Drosophila subpulchrella, assembly GCF_014743375.2. Taxonomy (NCBI): domain Eukaryota; kingdom Metazoa; phylum Arthropoda; class Insecta; order Diptera; family Drosophilidae; genus Drosophila; species Drosophila subpulchrella. The sequence continues at coordinate 2,881,011 of NC_050610.1, forward strand.
CAGTTGTCTTAGCTTGCACAACAAACGACAAAAACAATAACATCTTCATCATCATCATTATTTCCAGCACTGTGGGATGAAAAAGCACAATAAACAAAAGCAAACGAAGAAACAACAAACATTATCGCACATCATTATCGTTGTCATTCAGGGAGCGTTCCAGCTTAAAAACGCACCCCACCCACCAGCCCCCCTATACTTATACATATATTTGCTTTATTTTTGTGTTTAGTTAGTTTTTATGAGCGTCATTATTTTCGCTTGCCATGGCGCTAAGCATCTTAAGTGGCTCCTTCCCCGCATTTCCCTCAATTTTTTGGTCCGGCTTTTCCTTGTGTGTTTGTGTTTGCATAGGCGCAAAATGTCTTCGTCAACTTTTGACGATTTTATAATTTAACTTTTCCCGGGAGCTGCTGCTGCTGCCGTCTTCCTCCCGTTTTCCCTCTAGCTAGTTTCAAAAACAACTTAATAATAAGTGAGTGTTGAGTGCTGGTTAGAGAAAAGTTGACTTGGTTAGAGGAAGATGGGTGCAATTAAGGTGGCAGGAGTAAGGCTGTGGGATTTACTTGGGTCTTTCGGGCTAGGCAATTACTATAGGGGATCCACCATGGTGAGCTGCATTCAGAAAGTTTTCAGTGCGGAAATAATTGTCAAGGATAACCATGGCAATTGTAAGGAAAAGGAAAACCTTTGCAGGGATCATTGTTTGGCTTTTGAGTTCTGGTTAAGTATGCGCTACATAGAGGCATTCCAATATACAGTTTTTACTTGTTTCCTATAGATTCCAACAAACTAAACCTTTTCGATATTTTTAACGTTCTTTGCCAAATATGTAAAGAAAAGTATCAGAAACATTTTTTTTCCGTTTCTGCATTTTTAAAAATATTAGAATACATCAACTAGTTTCGCGTAAAATGAGTGATATAATGAAATCCAATGATGGTAAACTTAAAATTCCTATTTATGTAATATCTCCCTATGGGATTTCCCAATTTAGATAAATTAAAGTTAAGTAGTTAGGTTTGGGAAATTCAGAGGAACTTCCTTTGCTGTAATAATATTTAAATCATCTGGTAGTGAAATATGTTCCATCTCCCTTCAACAGATGAGCTTACTCACCTGTTAACCTTACCCGAGGCTTAAAGGCTGTTCCCAAACTTATTTAAAGGCTTAAAAGTTTATTCTTAGTTGGCTAATTTCATAAAGGCAAGGTCTGACTGGCCATCTGTGAAGGCCTAAAGTTGTACATATATGCCAAGGAATATGTACGCATTTCATATGTATAGTATAAACATCATCATCAATATAAATTTGTTTTGTCAGAGCTGGTTTATTTTGTAAATATCAAACAAATGGCTTGGAACATAAGTGAAACATATGTTAAAAGCTAGAGGAAAAGAGTACGTAAAGCGTAAACAAGCAGCTTTTCATGCTTGACATGCGTTACAGAAAAAATAAGAAGCAAGAACCCACAGATACATCGGGGACATATTACAAAAGTCAAGCAAGTAAAAACAATGAAAAGACATACATACAAATTATGTGTATAAAAAACTGAAAACAATGACAATTCACAAAACAAGAAAAGAACGAGGGAGAGCTCCATCTTAAAAGATTGCTAACAAGCAAAGGGAAAAATAAAAATCGTTAAGCTCCTTTCTTCCCCGCCCCACCACCAAGAATGCAATTTATATGCGAAAGGCTGAGACCACGCCCCCTTTCGTTACCATAATAATGAAACATCTATAAATTGTCAGCCAGTTCTGTCGTTTCCCGCTCCTTAGCCGCCCCCTTCGGTTCAGCGATGTCCTCTCGAGGACCATAAATAATATTATTATGGCTCCAGGAGGCAACTTGTATTTGTCAAAGCAAACAAAACTGCTCTCGGTTTGAGTGGGTGTGTGTTCGAAGAATCCTTCCACTACCCCCCAGTCGAGTCCCTCCCCTTGTTAACGGCATTATTATTGGCAGCCATTATTCATGCAACAAGTGATGCTCAATGGCAGAGCAGCAACTTCCGTCTAATTACGGCTAATTGAATGGCTCCAAGTTCCGGGATTTGTCAATTGATTTGTAGAGGGATTTCCGATAAATATGGCAGAGTATATAGATGAAATATTGCAACTAGCTTTGCGAAATAAATTAAACGAATTAATAAGTTATTTCAATAAAAATGTTTAGTATCATGACGAATCTTATAAAGAATATTTTATTCTAAACGGAAATTAAATAAATAAAAGTCAAGCCTTGTTATACAAAAACATTTACTACGTTGAATGTGTATTCTACTTATATTTAAAATAATAAAAGCATAAGTCAACAAAAAAAATACATAAGAACCTTTAGATTTTCGATCTTTTCAACAAATTATACAATATAACTTTAAGTAAAATTGCATTTTTTTTGTTTTGTTATAAAAACAACTTACTTTTGAAAAAAGAAAAAACAATATTTTTGCCCAAAACTAATCTTAAATTAAAAAAAAAATTATCCGATGAGAGATGCTTGAACAAAACTTATTGAAAAAAAATTGATTTCATTAGAAATTGTTGCAAAGTTACCCATTGCAATATGTATACTTTGCGTAAGTTCCATTTTAAAAAAATCATAAACTAATTGAATATTATAGCCTTATATGGCTTCGTAAGCGGCAGAGCTTAAATATTAAAATTGCATTGTATTGTTAATACAAACAATTTGTATCGTTAAACCGCACATGATCCTGGTCATGCAAAATATATGCCACAAAATAGACAACCAAAATCTATTAATACACATGTGAACTTTACATATTTTTTATTCGTTTAAGGCATTTTGAGAAACACGAACTACCAAACAAAAACTATTTAATAAATTTATCAATAAATTGAATAAAAACTTGTTAAATTAATCTGTCACCGGGGAAAGGCGATATGCATATAACAACATTTTAATCAATTATATCGCCATAAAAAAGTAAACACAATGCTGAGGATAAGGAAACCTTTATTGGCACATCGACAGCAAATAAAAACCACAGCATCAACATCAACAACAACAAATAGGCGAAAACAGATAACCCAAGCAACAAAGATTTATTGCATATATAAGCACATTTATACAGTTTTATTTACGTATATTCGCTGATTTATAGAGCCGAGTTAAACCCATGTGGTTTATAATGAGACAACACAGTTAAATGAGGTTAGAGTTGGGTAGGTTTTGCAATAAATTGCACCGTTCAAAGTATACACACAACAGATAACTTAAAGGCTTAAAACTAAGATACTCCACTCGAGATGTACTCACATAAGACTCATATGCATGTAGAAGACAGACAGATATAGTAAATGATAGTTTGGATATCGAGATATATACTTGAATAGAGACCAAAGAAACCCACAAAGAAAGCAAAACAGGCACTTTTTTACGGTTTACGGGAGACGTGACGTTACGCTACGAGACGTAATGACATAAGCGTACAATACTTTTGTATTTATATTTTTCAACTGCGTTAACGTCCACGACAATTACGGCACTTTTCCAAAGAATTGAAGCAAATTTGAGGCACAACTATACAAATTTGTGTCCAAACGTATTTAATGACCAGAACTATTTTATAAACGCACAACACGAAAACGCAGACGAAACACACAGAAAAAAGTCGAATTAAATAGTATAGCAAATTAGAGACGATCAGCAACGTTATCAAGACAACAGACTCTGACAAACTAAAAAACACAAGTCGAAAAAACGCAACAAAAATTAAATAAAATAAATTAAAAGGCCAACAACAACAGGCAGCACTCAACAAATCGGTGATAATGCTCATGATCGAATTAAGAGGCGGCGATCGCAACTCAGAGAAATCGCTTCGAAAAAGAGAGCTCCCTCGCCCGATCTATTTTCGAAAATTGATAAGGCCGCATCGAATCGATCAGTTTGGCATTTGTGTTCGAAAAAATAACAAAAATGAACTCGAATAGAAATCAATGCAACTGACAGAAGAGAAAGACTATCGATACATATTTTCGAGAGGAGTGCTTATCAGTTCAATGTGAGAAATGTATGCGGAGGTGGAAGATCTTAAAGTACTTGTGTGTGAAATATGATCTTCAGAACAGTTCAAGGGCACTTACGCAAGTCTTGACTTTTTCGTACCTAGATTTTTTTTATTTTTAAGTACCTATTTAACAGCCGTTATCTCAATGTCATGTTAACTATTGGCGTAAGATAAAAATTTTTGTTTCAGGTTTATCCAACCGAATTTCTTATTGAATCTCTCAGGCTGTACAAATTTGATGTTTGATAAATTAACATCATTTTTAGAAAACTATTAGTTTATTTTTGAGGAATATTAGGATAGGCAATCGAAAAAGAACCACTATGGTATTTTCCTTTCTGCGTGTGTAGATCCTTAGTGGTTGATTCTTTGATTCAAAATACAGATAAATAATCATTATTTACAGTCCCTGAAAACTAATTCATGATACCTTTCTCAGACAGACAAGCAACTCGAACCTTAACATTACTTTTATTACTGTTACAGAAATATTTCTGTATCTTCAAAATGTATGCTACAAATATTTTAATTGCTACGATGGACACATTTTTATATTTTCTTAAATATTTCGTTGAATTTTAAAATGCATTTATTGTTTATAATAAATTTGAACGGTAAGGGGTTCAACAACTTACAGGCGCAGACAGTTTAACAGTAAAGTACCAGTTCACAATTTATTGCCAATTCCATTAGAACCCTTCAATTAAGAAATGTTCAGTTGAATACCCTTCATTGCACTTTATTTTTTCCGTCCCATTGAGCTAAACATCTTTTAGGACTTTCTAATGGAGTCCATTCATTGATACTCAGCCTGAAAACATAAGAACGAAATCGATTTACAGGACATGGGGCACGTGACCACCAGGTATTATCGCTGACCCCAGTCCATCCCCGTTGCACTGGATTCGAAATACCACCCACTCCCAGGGTTTCCAGTTCAATTGGCTACTTAAAACTTTAACAGCCGTAAATTCGCAACAAGCAAGGGCTATGAAATTTAATAGCAGACGCGAGGAAATCCCCCTTCCTGGAAAAAAACCCTGGAAATGTCTGACCAATACAATACGCAACTGTATTAGCTCACGTAACAGTAAAAGTACGTATTTCGTCTGGTCATTATTCCGATGTTGCTACTGCCATAGCGAAACACACATTATTGACTTTTATTGCTGTTTCTGCGACTCTGACGGCACTGTAGATATGTGGCTTTTACAGTGAAAGTTGCATAACATTTAATAAGAAAGTCAACCAATAATTTTAAGTTTACTTTTTTAGTCCTACCTAAATAAGGTACTAAAAATATAATTGTATGTTTAGGTTGTTTTACTTTATAGCTTTAACTTATTAACTGATATTTTACTGTTGGGACATATATATACTTTACAGTTCGCGTTTGTGTCATTTAAAATATGAAATATAATTATTATATAAAAATTAACAAAAACCTTAGAGAACCTAACTTAGAAATACATTTGTAAGTTATAAAAAATTTTAAATATCTTCTTTTTTTAATATTGCAGTTTTTGTTCTAACACAATAAGACCAACTGGGCAATAAAGATACAATCTCAAAACGTCAATAAAAAAAGAAGTCTGCTTGTTAGTTTATTATGAAGAATGGGGAGTTTTTATGCTGGTTTTACTGTAAAAAGGCCGCTACTCTGCTACTATTTTCTGGTCTTCCTTTTATTCTATTACAGCTGCTGATACCTTAGCCTTTTCCTTAACCCTTTGCGTGTGTTTACATTTTCAACCATGTAATTCGTTGCATTTTATTGCATGCGTGTGGGTGTGAAATATTTATGGGGGTTGCCCCAGGCGACATTGCTCCTGCACTCGCCACATGGCCAAAACAGAGCTGGACAGGAGGTTCTCATTTTGCCCCCGGATTTTCCGCTGCTGCTGCTCAAGTTTAACGAAGTGTTAAATGGCCGGGGGCAGCGAGGGGTTAAGAAACGAGCTCTGTGCTTCGATTTCATCTCATCGCTCCTCGCTGGTCAACGCCTTTTTATCGAAATTTGTCACGCACGGGGAAATTTTTCCGCTCCTTTTTGTTTGGTCTGGATTAATAGAACGAAAAAGATTTTCGTTTGGAAAATGTTTGCTACATGAGTCGCATGAATGACAGCAGCGAAGGAAAAGTGTCGAGGGCCAGGGAGTTGGCATGTTGACACGGCTCGGAGCGCACGTGTGTGGGCTAATACCTTTCGATGACAAAAATTGCATTACTTTTACTTTCTGCCCCCAAAAGATGGTTGAGCGGAGCTTAAGTAGTTGACTTCTTTGTTTGCCTATAAAAACCAGGATAAAGGTGAACATGTTTTTTGGGATTGTGGTTTTAGTCGGTGATAAATGTGAGTCATTTCGAAAGACGTTTATTAAATTTAAGGTACCAAAAATGAATCGCTTCACTAAATACAAACAATAGACAACGCTATCGACTATCAGATACCCCTTACTCAGCTTAAAGGAGTGCGAATGTTTCCGATATTGAACACCACACCACCTAGCGACGATTTCTTATAACTTTTTAATGAATGGTCGTATTTTAAACTTTTTTCGTACAGATTGGTATTGATAGTCAAAATTTACACTTTTACAAAATATTTAAAAATATGGGCGCCAGACAGACAGGTTTAGAGTGGGACTCCGATGAAACAAACAAACTTGCTTTGCGTAGAAAGCACTAGAATCTGCATAAATTAACCCCAACTTTATAGCCCATATAAACCATATTGAACGTTCATACGGACAGACAAACGGACATAGGACATGGGACAGACAAATAAATTGTATTTAATTGTATAAGAAAAGTATTGTATCATTCAAACGGACTTTAAATGACTTTTCCAATGATGCCAAAATGTACATGAAGTAAGTTCATATTATAAGTAAATGTAAGTTTTATTTTTTTAAATACTTATGCCCACTAGTGTGGTGTACACTTTATATACATTTGTTTATCACTAATAGTAATAGCTGTATAAAATGTGTATTTCCCTACGACTCAGCTTTATTTTTGCCTTGTGTACTCTTTTCCAGCAACGAGGAATCAATAATGACCACACAATAAGTTAATAGCTTCATTTACCGACCAGGAAACCTCTACTTGCGGTTGGTGGAGGGAAGTTGGGTGTCTTCCCTGCCAAGGCTCTATTCGAATCTAATGACCGGCAATTTGCCAAACACCCAAGGCCTGAACCATTTTAGAGTGTTGCGAAGAAATTAGCCATCATTTAGTGTAATGAGCATAATAATAGCAACTAATGGCCGACCACCAACACCACGGACAACCCACTAACCACCGCAAAGGAGCCCAAGACTATCCACCATTTGATTAAACAAAGATTGACTGAAGTGCTATTAACTTTGGGATAGGGCGGAAAGTGTTATAAATGGGATGCAATTTGTACGAAAAAGAAGACAGGGATATAATGGTAAATACATATTAAGCAAAAATTCCAAGGCCATGCGAATTACTCAATTAATTGAGCTCGGTCTGCCAATAATCATAAATAAACTGCCACGAAACCCACTCTGGCTACACTTTTAATTATTTCGTTCTTCTCCTTGGCAAATTTAATAAAGAATAATTACAAGGAAACCAATATCAGCGAAGACCCAAAGAGAATTATTTGTGGGGAAAAATAATTAACAAAAACCGCCACAACAGCAGGCAGTTTCTTATGCTGACACACACACAAAAATATACGCACAAATGGCATGTAATTAACATATAAATTAAAGTCTAGTACATACTTACGTGGTAATAAAATGCTAAAATTGCTGCCTGAGCACATGTACAAACTCATTCATCAAGGATTTTAGCTATACTCGTTGCATAAAAATGTTTTAGATTCTTAAATTATAAACATTTCATGTTTCATTTAAATCAAATTATATTTCGTTCAACTGGCCATTTTTTGATGGTAGAAAAGAATTAAAAATTAAGTTTAAAAAAGTGCCTTCCCTAATAAACAATGGAGCCGACAATTACCATTGATTAACTGGCCACACACTCTGTGCAAAAAATGAAAAATATTTTAAAGTAAAATAAATAAATAATAAACATTTTGCCAAAGCGTGGAAATGGAAAGATAATGGAAAATGGATTGACGCCAAATCAATTTCCGTAGCGAAATTTTAAAATCAGCGAACAAAGGCTGAATGAAAAAATGACAATGCTTCGCTACAGCCTCAAATAATTTTCGTAAAATTAGTTGACGTTTTGCGTATCCAACGGGTTCGAGTGGGAAATGGAGATGGTTAGCTGTCAGTTTGGTTTAACAACTACCGAAAAAAAGAAAATGCAGTCAGAAATGGCGTATAAAATAAAACACATTTACACCAGAATCATTCATTTGCGAAGCACATTCGTAAAATCGACCATCGCATTGTTTTATGTCAGCTTCATCAGCATCAACTGAAACCGAACTGGGGCATCATCGAATGGGGATTCAATTGTGCCGAACAGAAGCAGTAAAATCAACAGCAAGCCTCGAAATAACATGACGAAGTTTGAATGTCCTAGAAGTTTAACTCATTAGTATATATTTTATTAAAAACAAATAATATTGTAACTTGAAGAGTATTGAAATATCTTAATAATTCCTTGTTAAAAAGCTGTAAATCATAAAAAAGGGGACTATTGAAACTATATTTGAATTAAAAAATTAATATTGTTGGTGTTTATTTTCAGTATATTTATTTATACCTATAACCAAACAAAAGAAAAATGGGGAATCTTATTGGTAGGTCGAAAATGAGACCAATCTGCTTCAAATCTAGACCATAAACTGTTTTCCCTTTCCCATCAAAAGCATTGATGGCCCTAGAAAGCGCCAATGCTGATGCTGCTGATAATGACGATGACGCCGATGACGAGGATACTTCGGTTTGGCTGCAGTTTTTAACATGGCACGTTCCTTTCTCCCCAAATGCCCCTCGGTGATTGCAACAAAATGCTGACGGATTCGGCACTGCCACACATGTCCAAAGCATCACATACAAATTGAGACAAATACACAAAGAAAAAATGTTTAGTAAATATTTTTATTTATACGCTCTAAGTAACTAAAAACAACTAAATGCTCTAATAACTACTTAAAAGGGGTTCCCTTTTAAAGGCCGGAGACATAAAACTTAAAAAAGTTGTTTTTATGTTCTTAAAGAAATTTTACGTTTCGGACAGATAGAGAAAATTTAAATAGTTTATAAAAAGTAATTTTAAAGACTCATCTTATTTTTTCGTTTGTGTAAAAGAGATAAAAGGATCTGCAGTGAAAACTAAAACAAAAATAGCCTCCAGTTGCCATTTGTTCGTTCAGCTCGTTTACGGCTTTGTCGTTTTCGTTTACGTCATGTATTCCCTTTCGATGTGTTTTAAAATGCATTTGATGTGGGCGTAAAAGGATCAAAAAGGAGGTCCCTATGATTGTGGAGAGAGGGCCCTGAAGTTCAGGCTCCTTTTGTTGATTAATGCCAATTGTCATTACATTTTTGTGTATGTAAGTAATAAGTCAAAGTATGGTTAATTATATACGTGTTATTAAAAAAAGAATAACAAATAAAAACATATAATAAATAAATTAAATCAAATTTAAAAAAAAAGAAAAATCATTTAAATAAATAGACAAAATACCTTGTTTGTTTATCGAGAAAAAAAATAATGTAACAATGAAATGAATACAATTATAGGTAAATAATGCAAATAAATATAATTATGTTACAATAAAACGGGAATATGTTAATACACAGAAAATGATCCCCTTTCTATCCACTCCCTGAACTTTATCTTCAATTCGAATCCGCTAACAACTTTATTCAATTTCGTGGCGGTTCTTTCCACTTTAGAAAGATTATCTCTGCTTGGTTTACCATCGACCACATCAAATGCTTTCTGTGCTCCATTTCCCCTCGCAAAACTTCAATCAAGCGAAGGACCGCAAATCCCGAAAATCAGTCACAATTATTACACTCAGGGCGAGGGGAATTGGAAGGATCTGAGGTTGTGCCACCCCACCCGACCCCTCTTCATTAAGCCTTCCATTTGAAAACAAGACCAAGGAGAAAAGCCTGTGGAACAATGCTAAAACTATTCCCCATAACAAATAGCAACCGAAAGTGGGATGGTTTTTGCGGGGCGAAAGTTGGTTGGCTGATTGATAGACAAGGAGACAGTCACCGACACCATCGACGTCTATGGTTCCACTCTATCCCGGTCTTTTGAGCCATGGCAGCTCCTCCCTCCCCGCTGCCCCCTCGGTTGTTGTCAATTAACGTACGAAAATGACTTCCGCTTTGATTGTGCCCCGCCATTCCCCATTCCCCATTCCCCTCCTCACCACCAACAACCTCATCCATCGATCGAATGTCAACTGGTTGACTGCCTGCCTAACTGTCACAGCCTGTTTCCGTTTCCGATTAAAGCTTTGGCAAATAGTTTTGAGAGTGCTGCCCCCGAATTCCCTCCCCTTTTCGTATTGTTGGTGAAAGGTTACTGCTGAAATGATTTCTGCAATTGTTGCCGAGGCCTCATCATCATCAATCGCTTGATTAATGACCGGTTAATTGTGCACTTTATAAAAGGAACCCATTGCCATTTCTTTCCCTTTTTTGGGCATCACAAATGTTGATTTATTGGAAACACCCTAAATAATTTCTATAAGATCAGTTCTGGTGTTAAAATTAAAAGTGGCTTAGGAATGGCTTTCAATTCCAGAAGTAGGAGAGAAATATTTTTTTTCGAGACACTTTATTAGACGTTATTCGCTCGTGAGATTTTTTAATGAATTTTTTGTCTAAAGCGAAATTTTGTGCCCAATTTTCATATTTTTTCATGTTTTTCCATATTATTTTACTTTCGATTCATGGTTATATTTTGCAACCACTTAAAACACTCCTTGTGGGGAGGATAGTTGAAAGTAGTATTTGATAATATGGATTGTTGAAGTAACCACATAAGTAAATATATAGCCAGTTACACAGCCAGTATTGGCTTTTGCACCTGTCAACGACAACTCGATGACCTAAGATGTAGTAATACTAAATTATGCGGTCCAATCCCCGGTTGTGGACGCCCAAAAAAAGTTGACACCGCCTAATTTTCAGGGAATAATATACTGTAGATCAATAAAGAAAAAGATTAAATTGACATAAATGGAGTTCTCCGCATCAAAATGCTATAGCCGAAATTTTATATTATGAAGAAAGGCTTATAAAAAAAAGTATTTTGACATTTTGCAACCGTTCTCGAAGACTTTGCAATTGACTTCAGTGTTGTAGGAAAGAGTTGTAGCCAAAATAACAGGGTCAATGTGATGACTCTTTATTTATAGCTGCTATATCCAACCAAACTTTTCTAACTATCCTTACCCCACTCTCCCCTAAACTAGTAATAATCAGAGGAACCATTACAAAACAATTTTGGTGAAATTCGAAAGCAATTGGTGATATTCCTCCTGAGATATGATCAACCAATCCAATGGTCTGAATCCCATCTGCTATCTCCGAATTCCCCCCTTTCCGCGTAAACCCTATGCAAATGACTCCCGGCAAATCAGAGTCGCAGGGCATCACTTATACATCGGCCGACACCTTTTGGGAGCAAGCAAAGCATGAAATTAGGCAAACAACTTTACCAAGCCAAACAACAACAAAAACACTGAAGGAGGCGTCGCGCCTAAGCTGGGGAAAAAAGGACACCCAGGACATAAAGACAGTCGCAGACTGAGAAAAGAGCAAACAAAACGAAACGCACTGGAGCACTTAAAACGCAAGGAGCGCCCAGGAAAACCAATGCACTGAAAAAGATACATTTCAAAACACTATTATTTTACCTTTATTCTTACGCGACCTAACATACATATCAACTAAGTTGGAACAAGTCTGGATTGGCGGACTGCAATATTATCGTGAAATTTCAAGAACTTTTGATACACCTCTTAAGGTCAAATCGATCCCGAAACATTTCGATATTTTTAAGTGTGGAAAAGCGGTGGGTCAGTGGGTGGAGGTGGGGAGTTCCGTGGGGCAATGAAAAGCTGAAGACGTCGCAGCCGCAGTGCAGACGACGCAAACAGAACGCCTAAGTAATTGCAGAATAAACAAGCATCAACAAAAGATTAAGACGCGCTCAGGGACCCGCCTTTAATCGCCCAACGCCCACTTGCCGCCCAGCCACCCACAGTGAAAACTCAACCAAAATAAATAAGCTAAGGAAAACAAAAACACAAACAGCAGAAGAGTGAAAAGCTGCGACAATTGCAAATATTTTATTTGTTTCGCTGTTGCAGCATTTTTCTTACACTAAGGACCTCGTCTTATATGCTAAGTTAAAAGAAGGTGTCAAACTCTTTATTTCCATGCGTTTTCTGGTCCTTAAACCTTTCCTAAACTTAAAAGAAAATGTAAAATGTTTTATATATATGTAAGTGTTTAAGAAAAGGTTAATAACTTAAAGTCAGACCTTTTTAAATGTACCAATTTTCATACTATACTTAAGGTTGTTAAATACATTTGAAAACAAGGAAGAACGCTATAGTCGAGTACCTCGACTATCAGATACCCATTACTCAGCTAAAATGACCAAAGGAAAATGGAGATATGCAGCAAAGCGAGGTTGAAATGCGCCACCTACCGGCGGTAGACAGATTTAAGCGTTGTGGGCGTTAGAGTGGGCGTGGCAAAGTTTTTTTTGGATCAACCGATAGGTATTGACAAGACCAATACATTTCAGTTAAAATTTTTTATCTAGCATGAATATTGTGGGCACCACAGGCTTGGGCGGTTTGTGGGCGTTAGAGTGGGCGTGGCATATTCGCGTGACAAACTTGCGCTGCGCTCAAGCCTACGGAATCTAAATCTGAATTCCCATTTCTCTATCTTTGATATTTTCCGAGATATCTGCGTTCATATTTACGATTTTTTGAAGTTTGTGGGCGGTTTGTGGGCGTTCAAGTGGGCGTGGCAAACTGTTTTTTGGGTCAATCGATAGGTATTGATGAGAACAATACATTTCAATGAAAATTTTTATTCTAGCATGAAAACTGTAGGAGCCTCAGTTTTGGGCGGTTTGTGGGCGTTAGAGTGGGCGTGGCACTCTGCTGAAACAAACTTGCGCTGCGTAAGAAGCTCAGGAATCTGCACGCCTAATCTCAATAGCCTAGTTCTTATAGTTTCCAAGATCTCAGCGTTCATCCGGACGGACAGACAGACGGACAGACGGACAGACGGACAGACGGACAGACGGACAGACGGACATGGCTAGATCGACTCGGCTAGTGATCCCGATCAAGAATATATATACTTTATGGGGTCGGAAACGCTTCCTTCTGCCTGTTACATACTTTCCGACGAATCTAGTATACCCTTTTACTCTACGAGTAACGGGTATAAAAACATGAAAATATTGATGGAAATCAATATTTAAGCAATTCAAATGAGTTATTATTAAATAGTTTGGTTAAGAAAGAGCTTCAAGAAAAGTTTAAATAATGACGAAGAGTTGAGAATCGGAGACAAATTCAACGTTATGAGTAGACGGCGGGACTTTTTGCAAAGAAAATGCGAGTGTGAGATAGGTAGAAAGGGAGTCGGGAACTTTCTCTACATTTTTGTGGTCGATGTGCAAATGAAGCTCAACGCAAAAAGTGGTCATTACAAACCCCACATACCTCCCATCTTCCAATAGTTGGAAAACTTGTCGTTGCAAAAATGTCGGCAAAACTCGACGAAACTCCTCACCTCCCGCAATCACCAGAATTTCTTTGGATTTTGGAAAGCACAAATTTTTAGCGCAAAAAAGTTTTAACAACTGCGTTAAGAAAATAAGGGAAAACGAGTTCAGGGCGATGCTTTGAAGCGTTAAGCAATTTGCCAGCTTCATCCACACTTCCCCAACTAACCCCTTATGTCTCCCCTTTGGATGGGTCTTGGCCTTAGCCAATTTTGGTCTAACAGTTAAGTGCGGGATTAAGAAAAGATAAACATTTGTAAGGATTTGGCCAAAAGTTTGCCTTTTGGCCTCTTTGTTTTTGTTTGCATTCTTGTTATTATTATAGTTGTTCTCTTTAATGCCTTGGGCAGTGTTTATTCTTCTTTTGAATTTTCAAAGGTCAAAACTACTCTTTTTGTTAAATTGCAGTTGGAATTGCACTAACTAAAACATATAATTGCAAAACAGAAAATGTAATTATTACATAATATAACATTTAAAACTAACATCTGAAACTTAAAAACAGCACAAAAGTTTGTTAATAGCCGAAATATTCTTGCATTCCAAACTTTAATTTAATTTGTATTTAAATAGAACACTCTTAAAAATATATCCCCTTGAATGCAGCATATTTCCACTTCCCTATTTATTTCCCCTCTGTAAATAGTAATAACTTTTTATGGCCAAGTGCTAACTCAAGAATTTCATATCCACAAACAACATCCATTGCAGTGGATGGACCATTTGGCCGATGACTTGTAGACAAGAATCGTAAAATATCAACGCCAATAACTTTTGCCAAAGGCTGTCATGGTGCCGAAGGATGTGCGGCGTGGAAGTGGCGGAAGGTCCTCTGTCAATGACTGACTGAGCACGATGCAGCCGGGTCTGAAAACTGAGGCAAATGGAAAATCATGTGGCAAGCGCTTTGCGACACGAAATGAAGAACGAAGAGACCCCGGAGGCGTGTGGTCTGTGCCCCACCCCCCGGCAAATGCAAACGCAGACAAAGCAAAGAAAAGGGCAGCATTATGCGTGCGGATAACTCTACCATGGCAATTTCTTCTGGCCAAAGGCGTCAGTCATACACATATGGACCAGGAGCAGAGCTACCATATTGATGATGCATTTGCTGCGGCCAATGCACAAGGATTGCCCCCTGATCCCGCAGGCTGCGCCCACTGCTCATTTTTTGCCGCTGTTGCTCCCTCGGTGAGTTACACTCTACTAAATATTTATAGCCTTTTTAATGATGTTTAAAAAGCCAAAAAAAAAGATTTTTTATATTAAAATGAGTATAATATACTAAATTAAATATAGTATAAACACCAAATATAAATAAAAGAAGTTTTTACAAAAAAAAAATACTTTTATTAAAAATATAACAAGACATTCAATAGTTTCCCTGTTCTTTAAAGCATAAACAAAAGTTCAAAGAAGTAACTCTTTTTGTATGTATGTTCTGTTTTTGTATACATAACTGACCATATCTTAATAACGTATCATTCAATAAATTTCTGATGTATGTATTACATAATCAAGATATACAGCCGAGCACCTGCTATCACTTTCACAATTTTTCGTTTTACTTTTCAAAACGCAAAATTTTTTTAATTGTTTTTATTTTTTTAACTAAAATGGTTTTTAGTACCATAAGGAAAAATATAGAGTACTCATCGTTTCGTTAACATTAGTTCGCCACCATCACAAGTAGCCAATAGTGGGATATTCTAATTCTAAACCCAAATGTATACGAATATATAAGAAACAACAACTTTCGTTTTGTTGAAGGCCGATTAGTGTATAGTCCCATACGCAAACAGCTGTCAAGGTAGGAAGAACCGGTGAGAGAATGAAACATTCCGATAACGAAACGATAACAAAAACCTTACGAAAACCAGAGCACGTAAAAACGAAAACCGAAATTTTTCTGAATTTCCAAAATTAAAGTGAAAACCGGAGCCTGATTATTTAAAATTAAATGTCGAATTTTATATAATGTAAATTTATTTCTTTCTGCTTTTTCTTACAGCACTAACTCGTTACCGCTTTCTCCCAGTGCAGTCGAAGTTTAGTGCGTTTTTTGTTTTTTCTTTTTTTTGGTATGCAGTTGGTAGTCTGATTCCAGGGGCGTCGGAGTCTGAGCCCTCGGTCTCGGAGGCGCAAAATGTTTGCACAAAGGCTTAGGGCAAACAAAGCTGAATCAGCAGGGCAGAGACGACTACTGTCTGTCAGCAGCCACTCTCCACTGTAAGGGGCAACAATACGAGGGGAGGGGGCCTGGGTGACAAAGCATAGGGCGGGGTCGAAAAGAAATATCCATTGGCGGGGTACGAGGGTCAACCCTCCTCTTCTATTTTACTTTTTTTCAGCGCAAACAAATGAAAGTGGATCCACTTGAGCGCAGCAAATGAAGTGCCATAGTTGGTTGGCAGGATGTTCGAGGGGTACGAGTTCAAAAAAGGAGGATGGACGGGGACAAGGAGCAACAGCAGCAGGATCGGACAGTAAAAGTGCAACGAAAGCGAAAAAGAGCACATGAAACAAAGAAAAAAATGTATAAAAAAGGGAAGCAAATGCACACAAAATGTCGATGTTAGCCATACAAATGATACAAGCAGAGTACGGTGGAGAAGTGGTAAAGAGGACACTAGATTTATATATATTTTTATTAAATAATATATGTAAATTTATAAACATGTTATACATATTGATGTTATCTTATTTTATTATATAAATGTATAAGCACATATATTGATATATACATTTATAAACATGTTATACATATTAATATTATTTTTTTTATTATATAAATTTGTAAACATGCTGTATATATTGATGTTATTTTATGGATTTAAAAAAGTTTTTTTAAGTTTTTAAAAAAATAATACTTAAAAGCAAGGACTTTTAATGCATTATGTATAAATTGTTATGTAATAATATATGTTATATAAATATATGACGTACTTAATAAGCTATTTTAAGGTATAATTTTCAATATCAGCATCGGATATTTTATTTTAAGAAAACTTAAAGGTACTTTTCAACTTTAGCGGTATGAACAGCCCTTAGAAATAAGGTGCAAAGGATTACTGAATCAGTTTAACGTAGCCAGTTTTCACCGTATCACATTTTGAATGTGTGGGCTTGGGAGAAAGTTTAGTTGGCAGCAGTGTCATATGTGTTGCACACTAGTTGATGATGTTGCTGACGTTGCCATGAAGGGATAGGTCAGGACTCGAGGGTTTGAAAGGGAGACCGGAGTGGGTATAGCCCATTGGGCTGCTTACATTGGATGAGCCGCGCTGGAGCACAATTTTCAAGAGATACGTCAATATTTGACAAGTCGTCATTGTCGTTGGCTGCTCCCGCCCCTGATTTTCCACCTACCTCTCCCCCTGACCAACCTCATTTTCCTCCTCGACGTCATCGTTGTGTATTAAGCGCTATTTTCGCTATGCTATTTGCTGCTTCTCGTTGCCCTGTTTTCTGAATATTTGTGTGTTCGACCGCTGTTCCCTGGCGTATGTCGCGCTTATATATTTCCATGAAAACTTATGCAAAGTGTCAGTTTTTAGAAAATGAAAAGTTTTTAGGGATAATCTTAATGATTATATCAGAAAACCACAAAAATAAAAATGTACAGGTAAACTGAAGCTTATCCTCGCATCAATATTTTTACTTGCATTAAAATTCGGATTTGTACATATTAAAAAAAAATGTAGTATAGATTTAGTAGAAAATCTTAATCATTGTACCAGAAAATCTCAAAGTTTTGAATGTACAGGTAAATTGAAGCTAGCCTTAACATTAATTTTTTACTTCCAATAAAATAAGGATTAAGTTTGAGAGTTATAAACATCGATTGTCTTATCAAGATGTGTTTAAATATATTGTGGGTATATTATAGAATTTATTTCAAAACAAGAGAGAACGCTATAGTCGAGTACCTCGACTATCAGATACCCGTTACTCAGCTCAAGAGACCAAAGGGAAATGGAGCTATGCAAGCAGCAAAGCGAGATTTAAATGCGCCACCTACCGGCGAAAGACAGATTTAAGCCTTGTGGGCGTTAGGGTAGGCGTGGCAAATTTTTTTTTAGGTCAATCGATAGGTATTGACGAGACCGATACAGTTCAGTTAAAATTTTGTATCTAGCATGAAAATTGTGGGCGCCACAGGCTTGGGCGGTTTGTGGGCATTAGAGTGGGCGTGGCAAAGTTTTTTTTAGATCGATCGATAGGTATTGACGAGACCAATACATTTCAGTTAAAATTTTTATTCTAGCATCAAAACTGTAGGAGCCACAGTTTTGGGCGGTTTGTGGGCGTAAAAGTGGGCGTGGCACTCTACTGAAACAAACTTGCGCTGCGTAAGAAGCTCAGGAATCTGCACGCCTAATCTCAATAGCCTAGCTCTTATAGTTTCCAAGATCTCAGCGTTCATCCGGACGGACAGACAGACGGACAGACGGACAGACGGACAGACGGACAGACGGACAGACGGACAGACGGACAGACGGACATGGCTAGATCGACTCGGCTAGTGATCCTGATCAAGAATATATATACTTTATGGGGTCGGAAACGCTTCCTTCTGCCTGTTACATACTTTCCGACGAATCTAGTATACCCTTTTACTCTACGAGTAACGGGTATAATAACTAATCGATGCGGACGAACTTATAATAATTTTCAATCTATGTGCTCAAACTTTTATGTTGCCTTCTACACATAAGGAATTCCGTAGTGTTTCCCACTTAACTGATTTGTTACCCATTTAGATACTTGAAAGTGCATCTTCCTCATACCGCCCAAAAACTTTTCAATTCTCTCGGCTTATTAAAAGTGCCATGCAATATGAAACTTGTTCGCTTTCCCCGAGGCGAAACAAATGAATGGAACTGAACACAAAACAGCCTAAGCCCAAAACTCAAACTCTATTGAACTTCACTTCAAGCTTGGTTACCCACACTTAGTGTGGAGGACTCGTCAGGATGATGAGCTGGGGAATCATGATGAGGATAGGGACACTCCAAAAAATTAATCGAATTTATAAAAAACTAAAGCTAGCGATAAATAAATGTGGTTACTAACTTAATATACCGTACTGAATGTGCTGGATTGTAAAGTTTTTAGGTGTAATTTTTGATAAAGATAAAGGCAAAAAAATAAAAGTATCAAAAAGTTAGGCAGGGTTAAAATTTTATACAATAATTTAATTTTGGGCAACCTAGCGAGGTGAGAACTTTATTTTTTATATCTACAAATTATTACAAACATAACTGGTTCAAATTAATGCCTGCTTATTGGTATTATTTTTTTACTTATTTAAATCCACCTTTTAAGGTAAAGTTTTAAGGTTATTGGAGGGACTCAACTTAGAGCCACAAAATTCAACTTTGATGTATCCGTTGCGTGTAATCATATGGTAAACGATTTCGTTCTATGGCAATACAATGTTTTTATGGTCAATAGCCGTAACGCAGAGTCCAAAGTCTGAAAATGTTTCTTGTATGTATCATAGATCCTTACAAATGTAATAGTTTACTTTTTGAGTGTATTTCTCGGGACTAAAAGGCACACCTCAAGCACCGGAAAAGCCGCTACTCAATAGCCACAGAGAGACAAGGACACAGACAGACAGCCGATGAAGAGGCAGCAGCTGCCGGTGCTCATGTTGCATTTGTTGCTGCTCACCTAAATGCAATGGCAAAAGTTTTATGTTCGAAACACGAGCAGGCAGGCAGACAACAGCAGCGAGGACTAGGACTAAGCTCACTTCCGCAAGCATTAACGATGCACGCCCGTGGGTCGGGGAGATATAGCTGCATAATGGAGTCTGGAACAGCCAATGACCATTAGACGGGGCCCAGTTGCCGGGAGCGAAGTTTGTCTAGCGGAGTGTCCAGGCCATGGGATGGACAATAAGGCAAAACGAGTTATTAATAAACAAGATTGGGATGCCATCGGAACGGTTGATGTGGTAATACCCTATTCTGATGAAAATACCCATTTCTGACCTTAAAGAGGAAGTTTCTTCAAGCTGAAGAAGGCTAGAAAGAAGAATTTATAGGAAGTATTTATCATATTATCTCACTAATAAAGTTCAATTAAATAAAAGATCCAGTTTTTATTCATTTTTTAGGTGGCCATAAAAAATTTAAAAAAGAAATAAATAACAAGAAATAAAAAATAAATAAATAAATAAAGATATTAACTTGGCTTAAGGGCATAAAATTATTACAAAAAACTTAAGAATGACTAAAAATCATGGTGCAAAAACTAAATAATAACACAACTTTTTTAAAAATGAAGTTAACTTTGAAAAATGCGCTTATTGGCAATAAAAACTGAGAGACTACTAAACAACTCAGGACCCTAGCTATAAAGAAATTGGGCTCCAAAACTTATAAATTATTTCCAAACTGATCCTAAAACGATTTAAGGCGTTTTAGATCGACAGCATAAATAGTCTAAAAAAACACGAAGGTTTTTGGCTTAGTTATGGCCAATCAAGTACAAAAGTCACTTTAAATTGCACTATGAGTGCTTTCGAACTATATCTTTCCTATCCTGACGGTGATCCTGCACGGGTTTTCTTGCTCGAAGTTTCATTTGAAACGTATGCAATATTCAGCTTGGGCTAGGAATCACTATCTTAAACAAAATTACATTATGAGTTGATTCATGAAAGATGTCTCTATAGGACTTACTTTAGTAAGGAAGACAAGCCCATGTCACTAGCTTATATCCTGCATAATAAATGGCTGTTGTGGTTAAGAGTCCCCTTTTACCAAACATAACTTTGCCTTAATTAAATCGTTTGAGTTAAAAAATTTACCCGTTTCTTGAGGATGCTTGTAAATATTTTTCGCATTTAGGACAGGAATTTTTATTTTCAGTGCATGTTTTTTTTATTCTGTTCTCTTAAACATTGGAAAATGGTCTTAATATTCGCTCCTTTTATAAGCACCTGTTTTAGTTTCGTCTTGGCCCTGATAAGAACCTTTATGCTTCTTGATCTCACATTCTCGGGTGGAAAAATGGGCCAGGACTCGGTTTTTCTGTGTTGTCCCTTATAGTTTAGTTTAGTAATCCAAAACCTAACCAAACAAACTGTTTTCTGCGTTCGTTTTTTCATCCAATATGTTTTTTTTTTTTGTAATATTTTTCATTTTTGACTAGGAACATTTTACACATAATATTACATTGATAAATAATAATATATATGAAGTCGGAAGAATAGGAAATGTTAATTTTCAAATCTCACAAAATATATGCATCCTAGTGGTGTTATTCTTTTTTTGGTCTTTCATTCATATATATTATTATATCCGTTACTCCTAGAGTAAAAGGGTTTACTAGATTCGTCTAAAAGTATGTATATATCCATATTTCTTTGGAGCGTTTCTGACCTTATAATGTATACATAATCTTAGTCAGTATCACTAGCTGAGTCGATCTAGCCATGTCCGTCTGTCTATCCGTCCGTATAAACGCTGAGATTTCGGAAACTTTAAAAGCTATAGCCCGTAACGCTAAAACATGTATAGCGCTCACATTTTCACATAGTTTGCAAAAATAAAAATGAGACTTTGTTCTTTTTATCAATACACGTCCACATGCCAAAAATATTCAAATCGGACCGTTCATTAAAAAGTTATAAGCAAATGATGTGTGCAATCTTGGGAACAGTCGCTTTGCACATCTCCATCTCCCTTGCACTCCCCTTAGCTGAGGAACAGGAATTTGATAGTCGATAGCATCGACTATAAAGTACTCTCTTGTTAAAATTAAGAAACTATTGCATAGTGGTGTTATTAATTTCTTTGAAACTGTATATCGCTATTCCTTTAAATATTTGACCCTTTCGAGATACAGAAATGCGTTAACAACTCAAACAATATTGCAAATATCGAGCTTCCTTTAATCGGAAGCTCCACATACAAATGCAACACAAACAAAGGAGAAATGCTCTGTATGAACAATATTGACAGCAGTGATTATGGCATATAGATCGCAGGCCAATCCCAATAATTTCTAACAAAACAAACAACCCAACAATGCCTGATTGGCTTATGGTAAGTGTATTATAAACAAATATGAAGTGGACTGAGCAAAATATTCCGGCCTAATACAGGAAACGGAAGTGCCGACAAACACACACATGTGAGCAACAGCAAACACACGGAGGGGAAGGAAGTGTGAGAGGGAGAAAGGAACAGACGGAGTGATAGGCAAACTAAATGCGAACAAATATTGCAAAAGTTTTTGCTGTAGCACATAAATTTCTGTCATGGGCATCATTAATTAGCGCCCCATGCTCACCACCTCAGCCAAAAAAAGATACATTAGCTCAAAACGGAAGTACAGTCGCGTTAGCATAAACAAGCCGACGATAAGCTGAAAAAAACAGAGTTGCAAAAAGTTAAATTAAGTTGGATAGTAATTTGATGCTTTTTTTCGTTTATGAATCACCACTTGACATGGAAATTCAAATTGAAACCATCAATCATGGTGCTGAAAGTCAAAGGAGATGAAAGGATTCCAGCAACTAATGAAAACCAAACACAGCAGGTGATGGTGATATGTTATTAGAAAGAGGAGCAGGTGCAGATGAAGGTGGAACACAAAACGCTGTCGTTGCATTTTGTGGCGCCTTTTACTTTGCTTGAGTTTTTGTTCCTCTTTTCTCATTTTTTTTTTGTGTTCAGCTGGTTGGATTTTTTTTCTTCTTGCATTTTGTTTGCGCGGCGGTATCAGTGTAGTAATCAGAAATTTTAATCAAGAGGAGAGATGCCCTCCTCGTCATTTGCCTCCTGATGCCGCCTTAACGCTTCACTTAGCTTGGCTCCAGCGTCGAGGTAAACATTGCAATTATGTCGAGCACAAGAGAGCAGCGAGATCCAGGTAAGCTCTGATTAAAAAACAGGGCATAAAAGCAGGTGAAACGAAAGAAGAGACAGTCTCGACTTGGAGTTTATGAGAAGTGCAGAGAGAGGCGCTGCAGTTTTAACAAATCAAGTGTTCGCTTTATGACGCGATGCTTTGAAAGTGCTGAATGTATACATTTGATAAATGTTTGTTGATGTAACTGATGAACTGAAAGGGATAAAAAATCTAACAAGGCTCCTGCAAAAAATTGTCCAGTGCTGCAAAGTAAATAATTGTTCTACGGGGTCTTGTTGAACTAAAAAAAATATTTATAATGCATTGCTTTTTATCAACGTACAGTAACGAATCTATAGGGTAACTTTATATTTTTTAGAAAAGATAAAACTTCAATTTTAATTACTAAGTAAATGTTATTGGATGTCAGAAATTTAAACGATTTTAAATTCATAAATCACATAAATACAACAAATTTTTGTTGGTTGAATTAATATCTTTAACAGAAAGAATGCAGAAAAATGTTTAATTGTAATGAAAAATAATCCACAAGTCGTGCCCTTTAATTAAGGATCACACATAATTTTTGTCTGCGAAGGCGACTTCTGTATATACACGAAAGGTATCGGAAAAACTAAAAGGATTGCACACCAGGACTTTCAAAATTTTAATTGGTTTGGGAGAAAGAGCAGTGAAAGTTTTGAAGTAAAAATTAAAATAATTTGATCTGTTGGAGCCTTTAATTTATTTCGGATTTCTTAAAACATTAGTAATTTTGAATAGGCATCAAAACAAGTTATAAAAGTTAAGCTTTGCGCATAATATCATTATGGACGGTAGTATATTAACCACCTTGTATTCTTAATGAAAATAACTTAATGAAAAACAATATTTTGGGGCCTTTTCAAAATTAAAACTTTATTTTGTTTGTCCGTCGGATATCAGCTTGAAACCTTTTAACCTACAGAATATGATGATTTAACCAACAATTTTTTCCCTGTTTATCATACATATCGGAACCCGCTTACAAAGTAAGAACTTTTTAGCAAGAAAATTCAGCTTACAGACCAAAAAATGGAAAATGTCTGTGGCTGACCACACAAGCACACCCAACACAAGCACAGCCCGAAAAACAATTGAAGAAAAGTAAATAAGGCAAACCAAAATGGCAAAATAAACGCATTGGAGCAAAAGTCGCACGAAGGAAAGAAAGTCGGAAGCGGAAGTGTAGATATAGATGTGACTGGGTAGGGGGATGGATTCATGCAAAGCAGCCACGGGCAAAATGGCGCACAGCTGCCAAGCGGAAGTGGATGTGCCCACGACCCCTCATCACCACTGCGAATTTCCCATGTGGAGTGCCTTTTGTGGTTATGATGAATATGAATGCTATGTGATTGCATTAGCAACTTCATCTCCTCCTCCGACCCCCACCTCTCCGGCATTCAGTACACGACATGACAACACACTCATTTTCACATAATGCCCAACCAAAGCAGGGGTAATTGGGGATGGGCTGCAAAAGGAGGTGGCAGCTGCAAAATGGAAGGCCGTTGGCCAACAAACGGAAGCGTTTTGAAAAATGTGTTTAGTGTGTGACAAAAGACGGAGCAAACTTGGGCCAAATGCAGGGAGGTGCGAATACTTTCGAGGACTGGTTCCAAAACTAGTTCTTAAAAAAACTAAGCATGCATATTTTTGCTGAAGAATTGTATAAACTTATTTAAATATTATGTGTATGTAATATATTTAAGATTGTATAAATTATTAATACAAATGCAATTTGATTAGTATTCAAGATCCGGATCTCGGATCGTATATTTATATCGGATCGAGAATTACAATTTCGGTAAGATGATTGGGCGCAGAATACTTTTGAAAATAAGTAATTAAGCCAACGTATATGTTTTAATTAGGGATTAGAAAAAGAAAAGCTGTGGTTACCTAAAAAAGTTTTTAGTACCATTTATCAAAATTGTGACTGAAATCCAATAATTCAATATGAATAAAACCTGCAACTGGATTAAAGCATTGCTAATGCAGTCAAATAACTGTGGAGTATTAAACGTGAATGTTAAAGGGAATAATACAAAAAAAAAAATATTTCAATTACGTATGCGAGATTCCAGCTTTGAATATCCCTTTCAGTTTCCATCAAAGTCACCAGTTGGATTTAAATTACACCCAATTAGATAGAAGCTCGTTCTAATAGTGACGAGAAAAACGTCAACGTCAAACGTCAAAACAAGACATATATGTCCGAAAAAGAGATACAATTTAAGCACTAAGTAAAATACAAAATTTCAATATGAATAAAATATACAACTGGATTAAAACATTGCTAGTGCTGTCAACTAATTTTTCACTCTTGCTTAATTTTTTTATTTAAAATTTTTTATTTAAATTTCTTGAGTAAAATTTGAGATTTCAAAAATACATTTCAGTTTCCATCAATGTCACCAGATGAAATGAAGTTACAACCAATTTGATTTGTTAATTTTTTATTTATATGTATTATATTTGTTATATTACTTAGCTCCTTTAATATAACTTCTTCACAAATCTCAATCAACTATGCATTAGTGAAAAATCCCAAGATTAAACAATTACAAACAAAAAGAAATGGATGTTATTAGGTTCTGAACTAGTTCCAATAGAGTCCCTATATTGTCCTAGAAATGCTTTCAGCTTAATGCACAAGCGGAAGTGCAGTGCAGGAAGATGCAGCACGAACGGGCCCGACTCCTTGTTTTCCCCACCCGTCTGGTTAGCGTCCTGTTTTGCGGTCAAAAACTTCACTTAGTGGCATTTTAGTTTACTCTTTTCCTATTCCTTGGTGTATTTTTTGCCTCCTTTCATTTTTTTTTGTGTGTGCATGTGTTTATTTAAATTATGTTGTGCGGTTTCTAGACTTCCGTTGGCTCAATTAGTGGTCGGTTAGTTACGGACACTGCTTTCCGCCGTCAAAACGCACACTAAAAAAAAGAAGGAGAGAAAACAAGGATATACCCTCGCACACTCATAATATCATCCGTGCAAGTTTCCGGCATTTTTGCTGCATTGCGTTTCATATTAAATGTGATTACTCCTCGCCCAATGCCCAGAAGATTGGCAGGACCCAGGGACAGGAAGTCCGCCATCCAATGAACCGTTAAGCAAACGCGTTGTGAGCGGGGGTTGGGGGTGGCAGGCGGAAGGAGTCCCCATCCGCCCCTCACCTTCGCCCCGCAATAACCACCAATTCATTTGAGTGCCGTTGTCGAATTGGCAACATTTGCTGGCCTCCCCGCTTTTGGTCCTGCGGGATGTCGGTCAAAAAGGGTTATGGTTTACCTTCCACAGATACACAGCTACAATAGAGGATAAAGAAACAGTGGTTGTTATTACTACAATTACTACAAAAGACCACGCAATTCAGCCATTTTGAAAGGTCATTGCTTGGATTTCCCCAGTTATAATCAAAAATAAATAATTTTTACAAATATATTCTCATGTTTATGACTTTTTCAAATATCACGTTGCAAAGAAATGTTATTCATTTAATATTATTATTACTTGGAATTTATAAAATAGGAGTGCCCTTTATAGTAATTTACAATTATGAAGACTAATATACACTTGAGCCTCCTTAACTCGAGCTTCCCTAGCATAAAGTAAAGACGCTTTCACAACTGAAATTATTGAAAAAAAATTAAATTTTTAAAAGTTAAGCCAACAACTTAATAAAACAAGTTTTCAAAAATTTAATTTTTATATTTTTAATTTTTGTATTTGGTACACTCATAAAAAAAAACCGTGCTAATATCCAGTGTAAGCAGTCTGGTTTTCATGCTTATTTCATGCTGGAAAGGTCCTTAGTTAAGCACAATTTGGATTTAAATAACGATCAACTCTAAAAAGTCACAACTTTTTGTTCTGGAAGTGCTCAGTACAGAATGCGCTGGTATATACATTTTCAGTTTTCCATTCTTATTTATTTTACTAGCTGATAAATAAAACCAAATTTAATGTAAATATTCATATTGATTAAGGAATTATTCGTCCTTACTTTATTATTGAATCGTAGTTGTTTAAAGTACAAATATGACTAGATTTAAGAATAATTGAAACCTGTAGACCGGAAAGGTTCTAAAAACGTACTGAAATCGGGTATTTTCTGTATCGAAAATTCGTACTTAAAAGCTGTATTTTGATCTCAAGATCGGGATTTTAAATGCTTGGCGAAGTTTTGACACTGACAATACTTGATTCAAGCTCGAAATAGTTGATTTATTTTTTGAGTGTATGTTTAAATTGTGTTTGTATATATTACTATATACCATTCTAATACATGGATACAAAGAATAAAATAAAATGTATTCCCTCTTAAAAGTAAAATTTTTTTGCAGGTTAGAACCCATAGTAACTTGACCGCTCCTGTACATATGTGCGTGAGTGGTGGAGCACAGCCAAAACAATCATAAAAATGCCTTAACCCAGCGGCTGGCGAGCCATCAACATTTGATTGAAAAAGTCTCCGACCCCGAAAAACGAAGGAAGGGTCGGAGAATCGTCATCAGTTGGAGATTTGATTGCATTTGCTCAGCTCCTCCGCTCCTCCAGAGAAAAGGATATCATATTCGCAAGGCTCTCCCCCGAGGCACTCAAATTTTACGACACTAAATTTAGTACTGCATATTAAAAACGATAATAAATGCTTCTGCATGTGAAAGATTTTTCCCTTTTTTCCTGGTGAATTATTAAATTATTTGTTGATTATGAATATGTAACCAGGTCGGGGGCGTCAAAGGGCATTTGAGGTAGTAAGAACGGAAATTTATTGCAAAATTAATGTTCATTAGGCAATTTCGAAGGGTAGTGAAATTTTATTTAAAGTGGGTGGGCTAAATCATGCAATGAAGTTAGAGAAAGAGAACCAATAAACCATATATGTGTGGGTAAAGTAAAAGTAAAACGTATTTTATAAAGAACTCTACAGAGCGGATAGGTTTATTGTTGGTCAGATGTAGTGATTGTTTTTAAACATTTTTGAGAATGCATTTTTGAAAACAATATGCAACTTATTGTTTTTAGACCATTTAATTGCTTACATTTCGGCAATCGAATAGAAAACACAATACCAGATTGGCTCAGTAACTGACCTCATTGAATGCCTCTATCTCGATCTGTTTATTTGCACCTCGCTTTCCCAGTTTTTGTGTGAGAAACACATTGTGTTTTGCACACGCGATGCAGTCGAAACAAATTGGTTTCATTAACTTTTACTATAGCATTTTGGCCCGCTTGATGGCAATAAATTGTTATCTACTCCACATGATGTTCCCTGTTGCTGTGATGCTCCTGCCACCTTCGGAAGCCCCGCTAGCTGGTAGCTACTTCAGGCTAACTGCCAATACATATTCATTTTGTTGCAAAATTTTCGCACATATGCAGTTGTCCTGCGGAGTGAGAGAGACCGGGCGAACGAGTGAGTGAGTGAGGAACAGAGTGTAACGGTTTGAAAATTGTGTGGGGAATCAGTTTTACAAAATTGAATTTATTTCGCTTGCGTTGCAGCATCCCCAGCGAAAGGGGACCAGCACAGAAAGAAACATTTTAGTAAAATATCAGAAAACATACCTAAAACTGATCTCCAAACTTAATTATATTTAATTAATTCAAACTTTTCACAGATTTTTTGTACATCTCCTCTCGACAAAAATTCGAAAGACCTAAAAAGGATTACGTTATCATTAGAATTAGGGTTGGTATAACGATCGATACTATAATAAAAAATTTAATTTTTTTTGTTTTTTTTGGTATTATTGTGGATTAGATAAGTATTTTTAGATATACTTAGTAGAACACTTTTAATAAAATATTCAAGGCGTTAGAAAATGTTCAATTAAAGCCTTGTCACACTAAGAAGGGTTACCTATTTAGTCAATAACCCAATTATTCCAAAAAAAAATTTCGCACTGGTACAGGTCCATCACCCGATTCTTAAGATGGACACTGTCTCAAGAAAAATAACGACACCAATGTTTTTTAAACCATAAAGCATATATAAACTAATTATTTCGGGTTGGTCTGCGTTCATCATAAATAAGAAAATAAATAATAATTATTATATTCGTGTCAGTCTGAGTCGTGCCGAAAAAATCGCTTACCTTCTCGAGTGCTACTTCAGATTCGGAATCACTCTGCCGATAGGCAAAGAAATTTTAAATATACCAAAGACCCAACCAAGATTGTTTGAACTTTCATCTTTTAAGTTTTAAAAACAATCTAATTTTCCTTAAAATCTTAAAGAATATTTCTAAAATTTCCGATCAGTGTACGTCAGAGGGAGGATCCCCTCGATGAGTTTGTTGGTGTGTGGTGCTATAAGTATCAATAAGTCCAACGGCAACATCAGCTGGCGTGTAACTAAGAAGGATAAGTGCTCTGCTCCACTCTGTTCTGCACTACCCATACCCAAACCCATGCCATCGAAATTTTCATTATTATTTTTACGGGGCCTCTATCTATGCATCCATCTATCTCGCCATCTCTTTTCGGTCCCGTGGCTCTCTAACAATTGTTTAGTGGCTCTGGAATTTATAGCGATGTTTGTGCGCCACCAATGGGGCAATAAATTGAAACGTGTTCCCTGGCCGGAGGCCGTCGCATAATGTGGTAAATAATTGTGAAAATTAGTAAGAGCTATAACTTGTAGCTGAGCTGTTAAAAACTATCGACTAATTGGTATAAATTTAATCAAATAAAAAATGAAGAGAGATCTTGGGATCGAAGAAGACCACAAATACTTGGATTGTTTTACAACCTTAAAGTAGCGTGAATGAACACTAGAATACAGGATTAGTAAGACATCTGCTGAATAATTTGTTTAGACTTTTAAAAATGTTTTCATTTATTTTATTTAAATATCGAAATACTTTAGTTTGTAAGCAGCCCACTGTAGGGCTCATTTCAGACTAAAAATAATACAATTTTCAAAGAGATCAAAAGAGAATTTATCCCAACTAAGTGACCGTAGAAAAATAACTTCCCCCACAAGCAACATATGAACCACAAGGCTACCGAGGAGTTACGAACACACAAGTCTATAAACAATTGCGAAAGTTGTTCCAGGCCGCAGCCACGAAAATACCAGCAACAAGAAAGGAGACAGAGAAAGCTTTTAATGCCCAAAGAGCAGTAAATATCAGGGAGGACGAGGAGGAGCTGAAGGAAGAGCAGCAAAGCCACAGACAGGAAGTGAACTCACAACGAGTCTGTGTTCCTGGCAATGAATTGCAAATTTCATAGAAATTGTTTTCAAGCGCTTAACATGGCGTATGCGTAACGCATTCACAGCCTGAGCGTTCTACATCCTTTCTTCACCCCATTACTATAACCTTCGAATGCCATTTTAGCCATACCATTCTGATTTCATGGAGTCGATAACAACAGAGCAGAGAACAACGAATGCAGACGTCAACTGAACGACGTCACTTTTATTGGTTTGTTTATTTGTAGCACAAATTTTTATGATTTTTCCTCACTTGTACGTAGCTGCTAAACTGATTTCCATGGGGAAATCATAAGGATACGCTCGACAAGTTCCTTATTCAGCTTGCTATTTCATGTTTTTGTGCCTTTGATTTGGATCCCTGCTTTTTGAGTTGCCTGATTTGCTTTAGTTTAGTGAGTTTCTTTATCGCAAATGAAGGCTATATCTATTGAAACTCATTTTTGTTCGTGGGAAAATGGGCAGTTTGTTATTTGAGTTCATCGTTTAATCAGTGCGGAAGATGATTTGGAATATTTTGAAGACTTTAAATAATCAATTTTATTAAAAATCTATCGCTGCATTTAAAAATGATTTTTTTTTTTTTGATATATCGAAAAAAAAACATTTAAACCTCTAACCTATTATAAAAAGGTTAATTTTTGTAGACCTTCACTCAATTCCTTTTTGTTTCTAAAACCCCACTCTATAAATCCCACAGCTCGACCATTGAAATCCGAAATCAACTTTAATTAGCTTCTGAAATTGCAGGGCGGAAATGCATGTAAGTGCCTAAGTAAATGGACTTTTAAATCAACCGCACAGGACTTTGATCCCTCATTCCTGATGCCGGATAATTGCAACTTAGCCACGCCCAGTTGGTTAAGCAGAACGCCCAACTCAGCCGAGCCAAACACTATTAAGGAACAGATGGAGGTAGACGGCTCTCCCAAATGAAATGTAAAGAAAATGTTATTTATGGCCAATTTCACGAGTGTCTGATGCTGTTCCTCCTGCGGAAAGTGCAGCTCCTCCTGTTGCTTATGCTGCCCGTGTCCTGGCAGCTGCAGTGGATAGCTCTTGGCCAGCAAAGAAGCGGAGGATTCTCCCCTTGGATCACCTCGAAGGATTCGCTCAGAATGCGTGCGTGTTTGAAGCCTCCGCATCGACGAGGAATGCAATCTGTAATGCAAAAGGCGAATCAAACGTATTTTGCTGAACCAGCGCCAACATCAGTGTTGTCGACTTAGCTCTTTGGCAAGCCAAGTCGAACCGCTTACAATCTATAATTTCGAGAAAATTATATAGTTAGTGAAGAGTTTTTTTTAACATACACACACCAGCTATTTGTAATAAAGGCGTAATTATTATTTAATTATTTATTACCTTATAATGAAAATATCAAACCTTAAATTGGAAACAATGATTGCGGAAAAATTCGGACACGATCTAAGGTATATTTTGAAAAGATTTAAGGATTTTAGGTATTTTATAAATCATTATAAATTATAATTCAAATTTAATTTTCGTTCAATATTCACAGTCATCTCTAGCACTTAAGTCGGCTGCCGTTAATGGACACTTGCACTCGGAGAAAAAATCTGAAATCTACCATAATCAAGACATAACCAAGTCGATCTAGCCATGTCCGTTAGTCTGTCCGTCCGTATAACCTGCGAGATCTCGAAAATTGTAATAGACAGGGGGCGATTAGCAAAAATATAAATTTTTGCGGGCGTGCCGAAAATCATTCAATAAATAATATTCGTGTATAGTTTTAAAAAATGGACAAAATATATCGGCGGTTTGTTTTGATTTTATGAAAAAAATAAGGTCAAAAACCGCCAAAACCCTGATTACACTATTAACGGGCAATAATACAAAATTAAAATTCTTCTCAGTGCAAACATATACGCACATATGCAGTCACTGCCTGTGGGTTGCTGCTACATCTCCCTTCACTTCTCCGATTCCCTCGCTGTCTGTCGGATTCTCTTGGTGCTTGGGAATCGAATGCAGGTTAAATGAAAATGTTATTTCATTTGGCCGCCACTTAGAGTGTCGGAAATTGAAATTTATATCCGTGTTTCTGGCCAGGATGCGAAGGACGACCCAACTGGGAAGGAAAAGCGGAAGAGAAGTAGCCCATTGAGGAGCGAATTCATTCGATTGTGGTTTATTGCCCCGATTGCTCAGCTGCTACCAAACTCAGACAGCCAACCAGCCCCTTTGCCTTTGCAAATTTACAATTGATGCCACGCCTTGTTTTTGGGGCTCCGACTCCTCGTATTTCGAGGGTAATGCTCTGTGACATTTTTAGACGATACATTAATAACGAATTTATTCCTCAACTTTGTTTTAATTTATTGCACTTTCGGTATCGTCTCAGCTGTGACTCGTCGAGGGGTCTATTGGGCACAGTAATAAATTATTAGAAATTATAGAAAATTAAACACCTTTTTTTTATTAAAATAAAGTTATTCAATACTTCTACTGTTAATTATACAAATCATAATTTAATTAAAAATTTACCCAACCAAGAAGCAAAGTACAACTTGAGATTCATAAAGAATTTATTGATAACAATTTTTGAAATTTAATTTTTTTTTTGATAATTGTTTTGGTACCAATATATGTTCTAGATTTCTTGTTATCTGCCCCAGCTATCTATTTGCCTGCTAAGTCCAGATTTATTGTTATTTTCTCATTATTTGCATTATGTAAACACAATGGCCTATTTCACCCTTTTGGGAGAGGCCTCCGATTTGCCAGGCACTCCTGGATATATTCCATTTTCTGACTGGAGCCTGTACAATTTAATTAACTTTCAGCAGATGTGCCTCGTATCAATTGGATTGCACTGCTGTTGTTCTTCTCGGTTGATTGTTTTAGTTTAGTTGTGAGGGGAATTCCATTGTCACATGCTGGTCGAATGCCCGTTCATTTAGTTATATTTACATGAGCAGTGCAACGAGATTACCCTGAATTGCATTCGGGACCAAGACAACAAATAAAATGTGTGTACACTGTACATGTTTAAAGGTTGCATTCTGCTTTCATATGTGAGTTGTAAGGTATTTAATATTTTTTTTAATCAACATGGTTTTTAAATAAGTGTTAAGTATTCGCCCTTCAAAATAAAAACTTTTTAACATTTTTATTAAACAATTAATTTTCGTTTATAAACAAAAAATTAATTTTAAGTAGCCTAGCAGAATTATATCCTTATTAAAAATAATTTGTCAATGAACTGTATTTTTCCTATGAATTTACGTTTCATAAGGTATCACACTTAAAAGTGGCTGGTAGTTTCTTACATTTCCCGATTCTTGTAGGTTCAAAGTAATTTTATTAACAAGGGTATATTAGATTCGTCGAATAGTATGTATTAGGTAGAATAAAGCGTTAACGACTTTACAATGTATAAATATTCTTCATCAGAATCACTAGCCGAGTCGATCTAGCCATGTCCGTCCATGTCCATGGACCGGAAAATATAAACTTGAACTTTGGAATTAGGCATGCCGATTCTAGAGATTCCTGCACAGCGCAAGTTTATTTTAGCAAGGAGTCACGCCCTCTCTAACGCCCACTTTAACGACCATAACGATAAAACCTGTCCAGCGCCCAAATATTTTAATATTTTGTAAAAAGTGTAAATGGGATATTTTTCTAATTACGCAGGTACCAAGTCAAAAAAATTCCACAACCCATTATTACTTTTCCTTGATAATTGCGTCCTTTTGACTTAAAGTCCCATACAAACTTTTGTGCCATCACCTACAGGTTCTTTGGTAACGCTAAGCACACTAAAAACCAATGTTTGCTGACATTTTGAATTATATGGCCTATATAATTGGTCTTATCTAAAATATTTTCGCTGAATACCACTTTTCATTGAATATGGCATAATTAAAAAATTTTCCCCATCTTGACCGATTGCCCATGTCTTTGGAATCTGTCAACAAAGGTGAAAATCCCAAATTCTTCATAATTTCTTTGATGGAAACGCGTTCTAAAAAATAAATCTTAAATGGAACCACATTTTTCTTTGAATCTATGTCCACTGTATGCTTTAATTTCGGTTTCACGCGATTTTACGCGGCTTTTTATTGGATTTGTTAGAGCAATTAAACCATTTAGTTAGTTCTGCGAATTAAATTCTGGAAAAACTGCATTCCTTTACTTCTCAGTTCGTTTTGGAAAAATAAGCTTTTGCTAAAGTCAAAGCAAATGTGCACTATCATTTTGGCCCCCAAAAGTACATAAACACGTGCCACTTTAGTGACATCGCCTCTGTCATTTTAGCCAGGCTAGACCAGTTCCCCTTACCCCATTTCTCTGAGCCACTGCTTTTATGCCCACGTGCCAAGCGACGTGTTGCAAATTATTTCGACATCTGATTTTAAGCGGAAAGCACGAGATAGAGAACCAAAACGGGGCGAGGGAAAGCTGGACAAGAGATTTTCTTGTTCACTCTCTTTGGGTCTAAGCGCAAAATTACTGGCTAAAAAGGACAACAGCCGAGAAGGCCAAACGGACAGGGACAGGACTTCATTCGCCATTCGCCCATCTCCATCCTCGATTCCACTGCAGCTGGGCTTTTCGGGGCCACTTATGGCCTTTCTGTGTAAACTTTTGAGTGCATTTTTCGATGCAGTCCAAGCAAAAGACCGGAGAGCGTTGGACTGGGGATTCCCGGCAAACGGGCACATTATGGAACGTTAGTCCAGCTGCACAGGGAGAAACTTTCAGCTAGATATAAAACACAAAATCCTGTAGGTTTAGCTCATGTTCAAGGCGAACATTCATTAGAATGTAATAACCTCACTTTTTGAATAGTCATTAAGTTCATTGGTTCCATTCAACTGTAACACATGTCACACATACAAAATGTACAATTTAAATTTTACATACAGTGGTCGGCATAAGTATTTTGACAAAATAAAAGTTAAGTATACTCATAACTTGAATTTACTTCTTGTAAACTATAGGCATCAATGGAAAGGTAATTTCAATGCCGTTTGAATGATACAATACATTTCTTTACCCATTCAGTACTTATTGAAAAGGACGAATTTGTGTAAATCAACTTTGAAATTAAAAAAAAAAACTTTTTTCCTCGTCTTGAAAACTTAAATTTTTTGATGCAAAAAGTTTCTTCAAACAAAAATAATAGTAACTGCAAAAAGAATTTTTCAAATATCATTTTGCTTATATTTTTTATGATTTTTTGAAAGTGACAATGTCGGAAAAAATTTGTATGAAAAAGACAAAAATATGGCTCAAATGCCTGTTTTTAAGCATTTTCAAAAATTCATAAAAAATATAAGAAAAATGATTTTTGAAAAATTCTTTTTGCAGTTACTATTGTTTTTGTTTGAAGAAACTTTTTGCATCAAAAAATTTAAGTTTTCAAGACGAGGAAAAAAGTTTTTTTTTTAAATTTCAAAGTTGATTTACACAAATTCGTCCTTTTCAATAAGTACTGAATGGGTAAAGAAATGTATTGTATCATTCAAACGGCATTGAAATTACCTTTCCATTGATGCCTATAGGTTACAAGAAGTAAATTCAAGTTATGAGTATACTTAACTTTTATTTTGTCAAAATACTTATGCCGACCACTGTATATATGAGGTCTTTTAAATTACTTCCCAACGCAAATAGAAGTTTTTGACAAATCCTGCATAATAATCTATTTACTCTCTTCCTTCAACCTTCTTCAACTCTTCCGTTTTCTTCTAAAGAAATTACTGTCTTATTTAGTCCATAAATAAACCAATAGTCCTAAGGGTAAAATGTATCAAAAAAGTCAACAAGTTCAGTTTCTATTAGTTTCTTATTTCTGTTTTCCTCGTTGCAACAAGAATTTGCTGTTTTATTTTTAACAAATATGTTAATATGGTTCATAATGTTTACTCTTCTTTTGAAAATTCGCGTTCTCATTTTGGAATTCATATAAAAATGAATGATATTACGGTCCATAATGTTTCTTCCTTTTTTAAAGGATTTGCGGTTCGAATTGTTTAGAAAAATCGAGCCAAAATATATAAAACAGTGCTGATGTGTACGACGGCCAGTATAACTGTTGGCATAGGCATCGCAAAGTACTACTCAATGTTATGTTTACTAATGTACTCGAGCAGGTTTTAGTAGGTATAGTGTGTTAGTCATAAACAACATCGGAAATAAAGCATACTAAGCAAGAAAATATATTTTTATGTTCAGTGCTATCAAAAGTTTGAGTCTTCATGGCTGAGCAGGAGGCCAAGGGGAAGGAGCAAGGGAGTGGCGCCAAAAGAGGTGGAATAGCACTGGCGAGGCTCCATCAGAAAATGGTGCAGTTGGTGACATTTGCATGAACATAAAAAGCTCATGCACAGCAATTTGCGACTTTGCCAGTGACATTAAACGTGGACAGCAGCAGCAGTTCAGCAGCTCCAAGTTACGGGTATCTGGAATGGGATGGGTTATTTTGGGTGGAGCGGTGCATAAATGCGAAGTGGTCAGGGGCTCATTTCGTATAAGGCAGAGGCAGTCACAAGGGGGTTTAATAATGGAAAGCAGCTCCCCATATAAAAAGGAACTCTATTTTTCCTGGATTCAAAATTCTTTTTAAAAATCCATTTTGTTTTCCAACCATGTATTATGTTTAAAAATATATTAAACAGTTTAGTTATAAATATTTTGAGGTGGTTTTAGGTTTTTCAAAAAACATTGATGATAAAACTATTCTTAGCAAATTATATACGGGCACACTTAAAATAATAAATACTAAATATGTTGATGAGACTGTTGAAAATGAAATTCATTTTAAAAAAAAATTAAAATGGTAATAAAGTTGATAGATAGCACAGATAATTTAGAAAAATCTTACTTTTCTTAAAAGCTTCAAACCTATACCACAAAATTTTATAAAATACCCCAAATGTACATGATTTAAAATTTTCCAACTAAGTAGCCAAAATACAACGAACAATATGTAATTAAACTAATAGACTTAATATCATTTACCTTAAAAGCCTTAATTTACCATCTAAGTTAGTCTTTTTTATAAACTTCTCTATCCTTAATAATAAATACATAAATATATACGGGCACACTTAAAATACTAAAAACTAAATTTATAGGTGAGTCTGCTAAAATTGAAATTCAATTTGAATCAATCGTATTTAATAAAATGGTAATAAAGTTGATACAATACATTGTTTCATAACATATACCAACAAAAAAATGAAGAACTTAAAAAAAAAATTATATTTTTATTTTTAGTACTCAAGCACAAAACAAAATGAACCATTTTTCGTTTTCCCCTCTCTAACACGAACATTTCTACGCATCTGCTAATGGGGACTCCCTCGCAATGCATACAAATAGACACATAGGGGTGGGGGCTTGAGGTTGGGCAGACAACACTTTGTACACTTCATTAGATCGCAAGTGAAAGATAATGGAAGGCGACCGAAACAATGCCCCGAAAAATGATGTGTTAACTGCAGCGTTAAAAATCTAGAAAAATAAGCGAAGAAGCCAGAGTTAACCTTAAACAGCCCCGAGGCACAATTTAGTACAGCTGAGTGGTGGCGAATGGATTTCCTTGCCTTTTCGTTCTCCGGATTTTCTGCTGATGTTGCGTAAAATAAAATGTGCAATTTATGCCGCCCCCGAAGTGTTGAATTTTAAATTTCCCTACGAGGGCCAGCTCTTAAAGGCCGCCCTTCAAGTTCAGCCCAACAATGGGCAGCCAGACATTAATTTCTTATCGTTCGCCTGCCTCGGAGCTCGGATACTACACACATCCTGCAAAGTCATTTTGATTTATTGGCAATGATTTTCCAAGTTATTGAACAGATTAGATGGGCGTGTTTTAGTTTCCCTGCAAAGTGCCAAACAATTTGTTTATGTTTTTTGGTAACGGACTTGGCTTCCTCGGTCCTTCTTCTCCGCCATTAAATGCAGGGAAGTCCTGAGACGAAATTGAAAATTTTCAGCTCTTTTCTGGTAGAGCAGGTTTTCCAAATGAAATGACAATTGGCCAGACCAGACTGAACCGAGCCAAACCGAAAAGGAAGACGAGATTTATACCCCTGCCATAAGCTTATTAAAATTGTGCAGAGCAAGTCAAATTTCGTTGAAGGGATTTTCTCCAATTTGTTGCTGTCCGAGTGCAACGAAAAGCAGATTGAATATAATAAGTATGAAATAGCTATAAATATCATATTGCGAAAAATGGTCAGCAACAGGCAACAGGATTCCAGACTCTGTATTCAACCTGGAGCAACTGGTTCCGATAGAAAAGTAGAAATGTGGAAAGAAAAAGGGATGAGACACATCAACCTCAGCCTGATAATAATGTTGATAACAACCAATAACGCTGCAGACAAACTGAAAATGTGGGTACAACTAGGCGGCATTCAATTGCTCTACAAATCGTTATTTTACCAGAATATTACCAGTGGCTTAGACCCTTGACAACCTTCAAGTCGATATCTCCATTCTATTTAAAATAATACAATAATTTGTTTAAACTTAAAACATTTTAGTGTAATGGGAAAAGTGATTTTTTAATTTATTCTTTTCAAATATATTATTTGCCATGTATTTGTGCAATTCTCTTAACGGTATAGAAGAAAATATAAAACTATAATTATTTTATTTATTTTTTTCTTTTAGTAAACATTATCCTTATAATTTAAAAAAAAGTATTAGCTATAGGTAAGCAAAACAAATAGAGTATCTACAAAATAAACTGCCTTTCGGTGTTTCCATTTCTATACACTTTTAGCCATCTTTTCCCCAATATATAATTGAATTTAAAGCCAACACAAACATCTCTAGAGAAATAAGTAGACGAAGGATGCAACTGTTCATGCCCTCTCCTCATCTAAAATATAATAGAAAAATTGTATGCTCGCTATGCGGTGGCAAAAAAAAAAGATAAAAGAAATTCAATCAGAATTTGCTGCTGCAGCTGACCGCAGAATAAAGCTAAGAAAAGTGAGATGGGGTTGTGGCAAAATGGGAAAAGCAAATCCGCTTAAGATATTGTGTAAATCATGAACCACAACATTCGACTCCCTGCCCCCGAAAATTCAACGCGTGTAGGCATTCGTAATTATGTGGCAAATTGGCGGCTTGACAATGCAATTGAATGCAAAATATTTCAACAATGAACTCGCTGAGAAGCCGGAAATTGAATATGGTCTATGTCCCCCCAAAAGCAAAACCCTTTCATGAAGTTTTTCATATTGAATTGCATTATTGGTCACATTGCTGTCAGATCGATCCAATGAAACATTTCCTAATTATGCGCAACCAAAATGAGTTGAAAAATATCTATAGCATGTTTGATGTTTGCAGGGGATGTCAAAACACTTTCTGGCTATCTGATAAATTATACAGATTAATGAGAAGTAGGTACAAGCATTTTTTAAGCAAGTTTAAGAAGCAAAATATATATATTTTTTGGTGGATTTTTAAACCTAATGGGTTTATTTTATTTATTCACCCATTCAACAACATTTTCAAAGGTTGTACAATTTTAATGATGCGATGAACAAAACAAGCGAATCGGAATAATTTCGAAGAAACCAACGAATAACAGCGCAGTGACCCAACAACAATATTAATGCCGTTGTATTTTTTCTGATAATTATATTATGTATAATAATTTGATTACTTTTTGTAATTAATCCATTGAACTGTGCTCAGTGCGCGGATTTAAATATTTGGTACACCATGCTAATTGACAGACTCATTGAGTTAAATTTTTGTTTTTGCGGCGCAATTGAAACAAGTTTTGCTACACCGACAAATTTTGTACTCAACAAAAATACGCTCAAAAAGCTTTAAGACGTGAGAAGTTAATTTAGCATGAAGAAGTTCTGTAATGTGACAAAGTTGTTTGGGGGTATGCTGACTATTTAAGCTTAAATGTAGAAAAAAGATTTATAGATCTTTTAAAAAGCCAATTTTATATCTTCAACATACAAACTCCTTCCCTTTCACGAAAAGGATTTGTTGCTCCCCAGACGGCTGCTCTTATCGCAGAAATTTCCTCTTAGACCGAAAATGCCATGGTAACAGACAAAAGGAAAAGATTCAATGAGTCGATTGCTCAAATAACATGCAACAAAATAAGCAATCAGTGCTCAAAAAAAGAGGAACAGACTTCCAGTAAATTTTCAAAGGACGAGACAATAATAGGAAAAGGATTTAATGAGCTGCTCAAGGTCTTTGAACTCTTAAGAAGATAATCACCCAATTTGATGGAAGAACAGGAAAAATATGTGGCAACAACTAAAAATGAAATAAAATTAAAGGAATTAATTTTTTTTTTTTTAATTGTGTTTTATGTGTATAGGAATATAAACTAGATGACCTAGATCAGGCGGTACCCACTCATTGATAATTACAAAAACAGACGTCTTAACTTTAAGTAAATACATAATATTCATAATTTAAATTCTATAACGGTCTTTACATCTTAAGAAGATTAACATATACTTTTTATAAAATTAAAATTCAGTTAGATATCTCGAATTTATACCAATATCCCAATTCATTATACCTATCACCTTGCCAATAAAAGTTCAATAACCCAAATCAGAGAAGTATGTCACTTTGCAATTTAATTCCATTATCCGCACTAAATTCAATTGATGATAAAATCCCACAGTTCAACCGCAGTCAATTCACACCACCAACAACAATCAATGGACCCATAACGGCAGTATAGTAGAAAAATAATTTAACCGCCTACGAATCTGTTGATCAAAACAAAATAGTTTTATTTTAGCGACCCCAATGCGTGGATCGCTAAATTGACATAACAAACGAAAAACTCGTTTGAGTTTCACTCAAGTTATGCCCATTTTTGAGTGAATGAGCAAAGCTTTTCTTGCTAATCTCACTCGAAAACAAGTCGTAAATGAAAAGAGCGCGGAAAACAAGCACGAATCTAATTTCAGTTGTTCATCGTCTGCCAAACTGATCAAACCGAAAGTTTTTCAACTAATCTTACA
The DNA here is from genome assembly GCF_014743375.2 of Drosophila subpulchrella. Lineage (NCBI taxonomy): Eukaryota > Metazoa > Arthropoda > Insecta > Diptera > Drosophilidae > Drosophila > Drosophila subpulchrella. The sequence goes on from NC_050610.1 coordinate 2,921,938, forward strand.
AGTTTAAAATTAAAGGAACTTAATAACTTAAGCCAATATGCTGAAACAAGTGATCGGTCTTCTTTTCATAGCCTTGTGTATGATGCACAGTGGTAAGTCCGTCCCATTTTAGATTACATTTCTGCTGAAAACATCATAAATAACTAATTTGGAATAATCTGTGTCAAACGAAAACCAGTTTTGAGTGTAACTTAAAAAAAAACGACTTTTAAGTGAACCGCCATTAAAAAGAATAAATTAGGAAAATGTTAGAGGGAAAATATTATACTAATATTAGCTGAAACAACTTGCTAATCAATCTTTAAGAAAAAAATACGACTAAAGTCAAAGGCGACAACTACACACATCAATAATTACAAAAATATCATCATCACGTCCGCCAAGAAAGTATTTGAATCGCGCCCACAATAATTTCAGAAAAATAAGCATACAGCTAAAAAAATTCAACAATACGTATAAAAAACCGAAATATTCACGTACTTTTCCATACGTTTTTCAAGCGAGTATAGAAATGACTTCATTGCCGTCAAATGACAGGGTCTGGAGAAGTTATGGGCTGAGAGTTATTGTTTATTCGGCTGAGGGCGTTACATAAGGCGAACGCGTGAGATCGAGAGGGAAATGCTGATACCAAACTGGTTACAAGCTAGGCAAATTGAAATCGGCGACCTAGACCAAGCCACTGGAGTGAATTAATAAATATTAATCGAATTCAAATTATTTCTGTCTCCTTCAGCCTCGGCCATCAAGTGCTATCAGTGCAAATCCCTGACGGATCCCAACTGCGCCAAGGACAAGATCGATGCCGCCTCCAACATCCGCACTGTGGATTGCGACACTGTGCCGAAACCGAACATTATGGACCAACTGCAGCCAGTGACCAGGTGCAACAAGGTGGTGACCAGCGGTGAGTGAAATCCCAGGGAGATCCCGTCTTGCATACTGATTCCAATACTAGAGGCGCACGCACCTTGAACGCAATAAACGCTTTAAGACGTGATGTCACCCGAACTTAGTAGTCGAGATCGGGAAGGGGGGACGAGTTCCAATTAACATATGGCAAACAAAACACATACTGAGAAATCGTACGCAAAGCAGATACAGTGAGTTTCTCAGTCGTAAGGCGATAGCACTAAAAAATGTAGGAAAAAATAAAAAGAAACCACTCATTAAAAAATAAAAAACAACTGTTTTTAAATGATAGCAACAGCAAAAAAGAGTGATAAAAATGGTAAGAACGAAATAAGTTTCTGAGGAAATATAAATATCGAAAAGTCCAAGTAAATATATAAATATATGTAAAATGTGATAAAATACTAATTAAAGAAAAGAACTAAAACAACTAAAATTAAATAAATTAAGTAAATTGGACTCTAAAAATATATTACAATTTGTTTTGCTAATTTTAAATGACATTATTTGGAGAATTTTTTTCTCAATTTTCTTTGAACCTTTAATGACTCATTAGAAATAAATAAAATTGTATAGTTTGCAATTTGTATTGCATTGTTAGAAGCAGTGGAAGTTGCGACTAAGGCGAATGGCTTTCTTGTGAAAGATGCAATATTTACATGTTTGTATTTGCTCAACTGGTGTCGGCTTGTTTATAGTTCTACAAAATGATGTATCATAGCAATAAGCATAACAATGTCTAAAAATGTGTATGTATTTGGCCCGTTCTCTTCTCTTCTTACTCAAATTCATATCAAAAATTCTTTAACCAAAACGTTTTTAAGACATTTAAACAAACAATAATTAATCTTGCGTGCTTGAACACGCATTCATTATTCATAGACATTCCGATTTTGCTACAACGTTTATGACGATTTTTAAAGTGGTCCTCTTATCAAGTATATTTTTAAAAGCAATATAATAATTTCATTTAAAATTGTGTTTCACAGACCGTGCTGGAACGATTGTATCTCGGGACTGCCACTTTGAGTCCATTGGGCAGAAGGAGAACGAGTGCACTGTGACCCACAGCCGCCAGGTCGAGAGCTGCTACACCTGCAAAGGTGACTTGTGCAACGCCTCCGGAGCAAGACGCTTCTTGGCTGTCAGTGCGACGGCTCTTCTGGCAATCTTCGCCGTCCATATGAGCTTGTGAGGCGGTTCCAAATCTGATCCAGGAATTTATAAGATAAATGTGGATAACGTACCTGTACAAAAAAATAAAGATTGTTAATTAAATTCTTGAATAAAGTATACTAAATATTAAATGAAACTTATATTTATACCCGTTACTCATAGAATAAAAGGTTAAATTGAGTTCGCTGAAAAGTGTGTAGGAGGGAGAAAGGTGCGTTTCTTGATAAGGAAAACTAGCCGAGTCGATCGAGCCTTGTCCGTCTCTCCGTCTGAACGCAGCGATCTATGAAACCAAATTAGCTAGTTGGTTGAGATTTCATATTTAGATTCCTTAGCTTTAAATACAGCGCAATGATTGTTATCATATTTTGTGACGAAAATAAATTATAAGATCCGCTAAACAAATACACTTTCTAAATATTTTTCATTTGGCACGCTGCAATACAATAGCCTGGGTAGGCAAGAAGGTGTATGATTTTTAAGTTAGGCCTTTGGAACCATTTTTAAGAAAATTTTCAGTAACTGTTTCGAACAACATTTTTCACACATAACTTCGAAACTAATGTATGTAGAGAAATTATGTTGGGGAAACATGATTAGAATTTGTATAAACCTTTCTAATGATCTATAGCACATGTCCATCTCCTTAGCTGTTTAGAAACTGCAGGCGTAAAATTCGGCTTTTTCTAGCTATTTCCCGCCGAACTACCCAGTTTTTCAAAAATAACAAACAAAACTAGTTCCCTAAAACATAAAATAAACCGGACACACTAACAACTGACTAACACAGAATTAGGTCTTGGATGTACAATTTAAAAAAAAAAAGATATTTAAAATTGCATAGTTTGTTCATGCGATGGTTTTGCTATCGTTAAGTTCTTTCTAAGTTATTTTAAACCTATGGACCTATAAAAAGCCTTAGTAGAAATTAATAATACCTTTCGATCGGTGTGTGACTTTTATCGATCGGACTATCGTAGCAGATTTTCAATTCTGCGGCTAAATACAGTAGTCTCCTCTTGCAATCTCCCGGTGAAATTCGCCACTACGTGGACTGCCGTCCACAGTGATAATAACCTTAAAAATATTTCCAATATGTATTTTCATAAAGATTAACTTAACATTCTTAGGTCATATTTAGGAAGAACAATTTTTAGGCTTGATCCATTTGATAAGATCAGAACCTTATCATAAGATTCCTGATAGGGTAGCCATTATCATCTTTCTTGCGTTCTGATATGTATATGTATGTATGTATGTACCTGTAATAGTCCTCAAGCTCCAGACGCATTTGATTTAAGTTAAGAAAGTTGTCAGGAAGATCCTCAGTATCCATGAGAGCAAGGTCGCAGTCGTTAAACACATCCATTGGCAAAATTAAACGTTTAGTCGAACACAAAACAGATAGAATACGCCGGACAATGTCAAGAAAACCAAGATGGCGACAACGGGACTTGCCAATTAGAAGGTAAAAACACAATTTAGGCTCGAAACGAAACGCCCACAAACAATTCTTAACAAACAAACACCCGTTACATCTTTATCTAAAGGATGAACAACATTTTATCTCAGATTGAAATAGCACATTTAACAAATTAAAATAACCCAACGACGCTCACAAAACGAACAAAACGAAAGGAAAAAGGAATTAGAGATGGGAGAAAATGTGGCCTCCACGAGGCTTTTATCGAATGCACTGCTTTGTCTATGAAGCGAAGCTATTAAATATCTGGGGTATTCCCTAAACTTTTGCTAAGCTAAATGGTTGGTTAAGTATATAAATTTATTTAACATGGACAGTAACTTTTATATAACACAAAGAAATTTCAGAGAAATCCGCTTGGGAATATGCATAGCATAGTATTTTTATTTTTAAACTTAGCTACTGATTTTGTGTTGTTTTCCTAAGTATAAAGAACAAGTGTAGTATAAGATATTCGCTTTTTGCATAAAGAATTCGACTTGCAGCATTATCAGGGCCTTGGAATTTCTTTACAATATGGATTTCAAAATATTAAACTACTCATGAAAACGAGTATTTTCAAGTAAAAATACGCTATGTCTTAAGAGCCATGTGTCTTCAGGGTTATTATATGTATGTACATTAGGATTTAAAATGCAAGACGAAGCCAAATAAGAAGTGCAGGTGTCATGAAATGGGATTTAAAACATCTGAAAATACCATATATTTATATATATATATTATATATATATATATATATATATATTTTGCACTTCTCTTAATCCAGTTCTGTTACTACTGATAGAGTACTTTCTCAAGTATTATTAAAAAAATAAATGTACCAAACGCTAATATTTATTTACAAAAAGTGCACTATAAGCGAAAGTCGAAAACTTAAGGTACTGGGATGGATCAGCCTAAGTTTCTAGGACTTTCGGCCAAACGGTAGTATTTAACTTTTAATTTCCATTTCCGATATTAGTCGCAAAAAGATGGAGCCAAATAAATCGAATATAAAATTGTCGAAACTTCAGCAAAATATAAGCTTCATTCGATACTATCGATGCATTTTCGATCACCTCTGCCATTCTTCTTCTTTAGTGAATTGGAACTGACTTGTTAATGGCAAGTCCGACGTTTTTATTATAGTTTTACGCCAATTGCTTAGTTTTGTAGATGGAATACAGCCGGCCGACAACTAGTGGATGCCACGCAGGGAGATCCAATGCAGGACGTGCAAGAGGACGCGCCGCTAATCACAGGGTAACCCGTGGCACCAACTTAAGAGGTTCTACCAAATCACGTCCTGTGAGGAGTATGGCTTCCGAGGTGCGTTCTGGGCTTAAAAGCAAGAAGATGGTCTCCTTTGCATCCCAAAAGAGCGTAGTTCAATTCAATGGGAACGACTCAATGGATTCCGATGTGCCAAAGCAGGTGATAATTCCGAAACCATATGTCAATCCGCGAAAGTATCTGAACTCAGCTCCGAAGCGTGTTAGCAAGGAGAAACGAATTGTCCCTTCCATAGATTTCGAGCACGCACGCTTTAAATTCAAGAAAGACTGGATGCATCACGTAAATCGGAACAAAGTTTCCAATGCCCCTCAATTGGAAAGAGATGATATATTTCTAGAGAAATATTTCAATCAGCAAAATAAAGTGGACAAAGTTCAAACGCGTGCTGCTTTTAAACGCAAGAAGATAAACGCTACACAACTTCATATAAACGAACACCCTAAACCCGACATTCTTCGGCGCGGAAAGGTTACGGTCCCTAAGCGTGATTACAAGAAGAGAGACAATTCCTTAGATTTCGGAAGCTCAGTTTTGGAATTCAATGAGGAAAACCTGAAGACGTCCTGTGCTGTCAAGAAGGTAGTCATGGACGACTCCTCAGATTTCGGGGACTCAACCTTGGATTTCGATGATGACGGAAATCAAAGTGCTGGCAAGAAGATAGAAATGTACGATTCCTTAGATATCGATAACGCAATCTCGAAATTCGTTGAGGAAAACCTGAAAAGGTCATGTGCTGGAAAGAAAGTAGACATGGATGATTCCTTAGATTTCGAAGTCTCCGTCTTGGATTTTGATGAGTCAAGTGCTGGCAAGAAGAGAGGTATGAACGATTCCTATTTGTTGGATTTCGATGGGCCAACTACTAGCAAGAAGAAAGGTATGAGCGACTCCTATTTGTTGAATTTCGATGAGGACGAACTTCAACTAGGAAACCAAAAAAACTCGAATTCTGGCATGAAGAAAGATACGGACGGTTCCTCAGATTTCGGGGACTCAATCTTGGATTTCGATGAGGATGTATTTCAACCAGGAAAACATATAAAGTCAGGTGCTGGCAAGAAGAGGGGTATGAACGATACCTATTTGTTGGGTTTCGATGAGTCAAGTGCTAGCAAGAAGAAAGGTATGGACGATTCCTATTTGTTGGCTTTCGAAGAGGATGAACTTCAAGAAGGAAACCAAGAAAAGTCAACTTCTGACAAGATGAGAGATATGGAGGAATCCTCATTTTTCGGAGATTCAATATTGGATTCCGATGAGGATGTATTTCAAACCGGAAAAAATATAAAATCAAGTGCTGGAAAGAAGAATTTCGATGAGTCAAGTGAGAGCAAGATGGGAGGTAGGGTCGATTCCTATTTGTTGGATTTTGACAAGGATGAACTTCAAATAGGACACCAAAGAAAGTCAACTGCTGGCAAAAAGAGAAATATGGACGATTCCTCAGATTTCGATGACTCATTGTTGGATTTCGATGAGGACGATTTCATTGATTTCGGGAATAGTCAGGACATATTTCCGAACATGTTTAACGACCAACAGAAAAATCAGGATAGAGTTCAAACACGAGCTGCACTTAAACGTAAGATGGAGGAAAAAAACAATAGGAAGGCTTCCAAAGTTTTTAAACAGCACAAAAAGTGGAAGAATCTGGCTACGGTTTCAAGGCGTGCTAGCAAGAATATGGAAATGGACGATTCTTTAGATCTCGATAACGCCTACTGGAATTACAATGAGCACGTCGTCCGAGATTTCATACTGTAGCTCGGGACATAGAACAACTCTAACGAAAAACATATATTTTAAGTTAAGTTAAGGTCAAGATGAAGACCAACCTCATAGAGCCACCTTATATTTAATCAAGAGACTTCTCAAGAAGATTCCAAGGAAGCAGCATTTAAGATTCACACTTTAATTGGAGACGTAATGAAATAATATCTTTTTAGTTGTTCGGTTAAGGGCAAGATTAAGCCAAACTTTATAAACCATCTTATTAAGAGACTTCTCAAGGAGATATGTAAATAATTCCAAGTAGTTTTCAAGCAGAAAAATCACACTTTATTTTGAAACGAAGAACAAGTCTCGAGAAAAAGACTAACCCTTTGGTTCAATTCGGTCAAGGCAAGATTAATCCAAACTTTATAGATCCATATTATATCTTATTAAGCGATAAGGTGGAAGATATGAAAAGTATCGTGATATTTGAAAGAACAAATGAAACCGGAGATTTGTAAGACAACACTGCACTATTACAACGACAGTGAAAACTACTAAGTTGTTGACTCACTAGAGATATTCATATCCAATTCATCCCCAATTTAACACAATTTCGTAAATTCTTTTGAGGGTAACCACACTTTAATTTAAAATTCAAATTACAACCCCATTGGTGTATAAATTGTTTATTTCATTACAAAATGTTCTAATTGTCTTTTCATAAAAATAAAAACTTGTAATCCTGCTGGCGACTAAAACTAGTGTTTCTTTGTATACGCATTGCAAAAAACAAGTAGAAAATAGCGGAGATTACAATATTGAGCTTACAAGATGGAATGTCATGTGCGTAAGATATGTTTTGGACGGAAATAGTTTTCCAGGCTTAAGATACGTTTCGAGTCGTTTACAGAAAGGCACTTCAATTCCTTTTGCTCATTTTACACAAGACTGTCCATAATTCAATGCAGGGATTTTGTACAAAAGGCTTCTTTGCAGTTAAAATTGTGCAATTCAACCGGATTAGGCGCATATTGATTACAAAAAACTTGGTTTTTTAAATATTTGGGTTAAATAGCGTCAAGCAACGGACTCAGAAAATATTTTTTTTAGACTATAGAATTTATAGGAAGTATAAAATTTATCAATATGCTTACTCTACGCACATGAGTATATTAGAGGTGAAACCCATAGTAGTACCGAGTTCCAGAACTTTAAGAACTATCGGGGGTGGCACAGAAATCGCATAGCGGTGAATGGGGGTGAGTTTCTAATGTGCATCAATATAAATTTTACAAGACTTCTGCATATCGAACACTATTAAACACTACTATTTAAGTTTTGCGTCAATAAAGGATAAAGGGGGTTAAAAAACTTAAAAACCAAGTTTTCTGTTATCAACACGCTTGCTCCTAACTAATATTCACCCAAAAAATAGGGCTTTTAAATTTAAAAAATCCCTTCTCGTCTCGGTACAGTCTTGCGGCAAAGGAGAGGTGGCAATGGCTTCAAGTGGAGGAGACAGATCCAATTATTGCCGCAGGAGTTGCGCCACCAGGACGGAAACCAGTGTGCCAGAAAGGACGCCCATCCAGCCGAGGCGATGGACGCCCGCCGAGTTGCAGCCATCCTTGCTGTTGCACGTGCAGAACTCCATGAAGATGTTGTAGCTGCCGGTGCGCATCAGGCAGAAGCGTTCGTCGCCCTCGATTCCGGGCTCGCCCATGTAGGCGCAGCTCCGGAAGTAGCGCCACTCCCCGTGCACCTTCTGCCGGATCTTGCGGCACATCGTGGGTCGCACGCCCTTCAGGTGCTCCAGCTCCGGCGCCTGTTGGCAGTCCGTAATGGCCAGGGTGCTATTGTCGAAGGGATCTCCGCATTTGGGATCGTTGTCGCTGCGGCAATCCCAGCATTTGATCGCCTGGCCTGCAAAATTCAGTCACACATTTTAGGATCTGTGTGCGGTTGCGCAGGCGCACTTGGAGGAACACCTTCAGGCCAATTACTCACCCACTTGAAGCAGACAGCAGAGCACAACCACGGAAAGGACACATTTCTCCAGCGTTTTCATCTTATTGTTTGTTATTTGTATTTTTCGTTTCTTTTCAACTGATTGAAATTTTGGGCGTGTAAATAGTTGTGTGACCGTCCCTGCAGTGTTCAAAAATGCCATCTTAAAATTATGTTTTACCGCGGACACACACCAGGGAGAAGAACTTTGATAGAAATCAGGGTGGCAATATTGCTATAAGGTGAATTTTACATTTTCTACATTACCGTGTATTCAAAAATCTTGGTTTTTAAACGATCGACTTTTCAAAAAATATTCGTTCCGCAAACATAACGATACAATGTATGCAAGTCTTGACTCAAAACCTTTAGCACGTGGAAGAGCCCAAAAACTGTTTTTTGAGGTCCAACATCATTTAAAAATTCAATCTGACTCTGACTTGATTGTCATTCCTTGTTTTTCAGCCATTGAAAAGAAATATATGTAAATTTTATTGTAAAGCGTTCGATTGTAAGCAAACTTTGGTAAAAGTAAATTGGTCTCCTAAAATAATAAAAAAATTAGGCTTAATAACATAGATCTTAAAAAGTAACACCAGCTTACAAAATTAAATCGTCAAAATGCTACACAGAGGCTTTGGATATCCAGTAAAGTTGAGCACCTAAAATGGTAGCCATTTTTTTAAGGGTAAAAAAAGTTTTCTGCGTGTTTTGAACAAATTTTCCAATTTATTTTGAGTTCTGAAAAACGCATTTCGGTTATCTAAGACTTAGTTAACCTACTAAACTAATATAAATTGCCTGAAAACTTGTTTATATTTGTTTGATATTTAAATTATTACGATTTAAAAAGGAGAGAAGATAAATGGCTTACTTTCTTGCTACATAATTTATAAAAAAGAGGGTTGTCACCCACAGCTCATAAATTACGAGTGTGTGGCTTAGGTATTTTCTAGCTCCCACACAAACGGTCACACCTGGGCTAACGTTTATAGGAATTTGTTGTTTTTTGTTTAATCGTATTTTGTTTAAATTGGTCGGAGCGCACAAAGCGATTTTAAGTGAAATATGAATGTCTTAATCCGATCCACCTTCCTCCTGCTCACACTGGCTATATGCGGTGGGTAATAACGCCCCAGTCGTAAAAATTCCAATAGGCCACCTTTTAATCTCGGCTTTTGGGTGTGGCTTAGGCAAGTGTTTTTGAGTAATTGAGATTAATCAGTGAACTATTGCAGGCAGCTGGGCCATTCGGTGCTACCAGTGCTCCTCGGACCAGGATCGCAAAGGATATGATAGCTGCGGCGCCTACAAGCGATTCAACAGCACGGAGCACATCGCGATCGAGTGCAACAGCGACGAGAGCCACATGCCAGGATCCTTCTGCATGAAGGTGGTGCAGCAGGGACCCCGAGGATTTATCTGTGAGTTGGGGAGATCTTTAATGGAACCCCTAGCCTATCTCTTCGAAATGCGGTTATTGTATTCCAGGAAATCATTTTTTTTTTATTTAAGTTTTGTATAGTTAATTTTGAAAGGTGGCTATAAATAGCATGTTGTGTTTCCATAATTATACAATCGAATAGGTCTGTTAACCCAATACCAATCCTCCCTGGTTCTTTCAGCTTATTACATTTTACTGGAATTTTTGAATCGACAATCGCTGTTAGTAGCAAATGTAGCACCGTAAATGCAGCCGAGTGGACCTAGACTTGTCCTGTGTGACGGTCTGTCAGCTCGTCCATCCCTTTTTAAATAAACTAGTTTCGCCTTTAAATCAATCTAGCTGCCATAGGAATGGTATACAAATTAATATGAAAAGTTTTAGGTTTTAATTTGATTAAAATCGGGCGACTATGTCATAAAGCTTGCAGAGAAATTATGGGAAAATAAAATTATTTAATTTTTTACTTAAAAATAACTAGACAAACAAATTATATAGCTGGCATAGAAACTGTGTGCTATTTATATCCATCATAAATATAGAGACATGTATTTGTTAAGATCGCCCAACAACCACTATGGCATGGCCAATGTATACTAAGTTATTGGTTGATCCACATCGAAAATCCACGAAACTATGACCTTCATTTGACTTAAATATTGTATTAAACTATCTTCCACCAATGCGAAATTTCACTTAATTAATTTTAATTCACCGTTTATTTTTCAGGGGACGGTCGTTGGCGTCAGGTCATCCGAAGATGCTCATCCGTTTCTGAAACCGGTGTTACTGGTGTGTGTAATTGGGGCGTCTACGAGAACGGCGTTTACTGGGAAGAGTGCTACTGCTCCAGCGATAGCTGTAATGGCGCCAGCCTGACCCAAATGCACGGATCCCTGCAGCTACTGTTAGGCTTCCTGCTGATCGGCGCTGCCTCCAGGATCCTTAGAAGCTAAAAGGAGAACCAGGCTTACTCTCTCCACCGAAAACAGACAAAAAGTGCCTTTTCAAGCCTCTCTTTTTATTAATATCTAAGCTGCGAATGACTTTTTCATTACAGAAACCGATTCCGTCCACCTTTTCATGTCTAAAATTAAGTAAAAAGTTGTACGATAAGTTATGAACGGCAACATTGCGGCAGGTCAATATGTAGACCTCAGATTTTAACAAGTTTAAATAATATAGAAGCAAAGTAGTCTGTGGTTTATGAAATTTTTTTTAAAATGTAAAAAACGAAAGCTTTTATCCGACATTCCTGTAGTTTTAATGCACATAAAACGTAAAGTATCGTCCAAGAAAATTAACAATTTAAAACCAACGGAACTATTTATAAAGTCTGATAAAAAAGCACTACAAATTCTTCAACACCTTCTGACTTTTTCGATATTATTTACAAACGACAACGACAAACCAAAAGAAGTTTAGTTTGCGCACACCCTTGTATATGAGTTACTTAAAAACAGGAGGAGGCTCTAAAACTAAAATGCAACTTTACTATTAAGCCATATTTTCCAAGAGGTTATTTATTTTGCTTTTATAATTATTCACAAGAGAAATGTAACTTTCATATAAAACCACAATTGTACACATCCAAACGCTAGATAAACACCGACAATCAAAATGTGCATATGATAAGTATATAAAAACGTTTATTTATCATCTTGATTTAAAGCGCAACCTATTTGCGTTTCCATAAGTGTTTTCAGACCATTTTCCGACCATCCAGCTTTCGGGTCTTTGGCCACTGCTGTGAAAACGGTAGTGGAGCCGTCCTCAAATGTTTTCATGGCATAAAAGGACCTTCCCTCCTCCAACCAAATTCGCATTTCATCCATAGAAGGTGCGGCCGATGAGGCAAACTTCGAATCATTACCAAAGTTTTCTCCATACTAAAATATAGTTATCGTTAACTTAATAATAGATGTGCATCAGCAAACTTACCCATTGCCGATATAAATCCACTGGTTGGTTCTTTTGGGTCCACCTTAGCACTTTTAGATAGAACATCATGAATTTGTGCACATTCTCTTTGATCCTGATCGACGGAGCGTGATGGAGCCTAGCCAGCTCTTCGAGGGTGCTACGGCATATCTCGCGATCCTTAGGCCTTCCGAGGTTCTGACAAATGGCCAACGCAATGCGACGCAGGGACTCGAACTCCTCGTCTAGCAGCTCCTGCCTCGTCATGGGAAATTTTGTGGACTTGTATAAACTTAATAAGGTATTTCCAAATCAGAGTGAAAATGACCGGCCGTGTTTGTAGTGAATGGAAAAGGGAGCTAGAAACCGGTGGAGCCTTTCATTAAATCCTTTACTTTTTAAAACACTCAATAGTAAAAAAAACCACAAATGTTCTTAACTTTTATAACATTTATTTTTGATTTTGCCATATTGTTTCCTTTACAATATTTTATTTTAACTTTAACTTACTTTCAATGTTTATATTTCGTATTAAGGTGTTTTCTTTTGGTTTTTAAATACTTTTCATTATACGTATTGCCCAACTGCATGAAGAAGAATTGCGCGTCTGTTAACACTTTCCCAGCTTAAAATAGTACGCTAAAATTTCCATTTATTTATTTATTTGTTATATCAGTATATGTATCATCTTGTACACTAAAATCGACTCTTTGCTATGCTTAGATGTAAATTTATAAAGGTTATATGACGATGAAAACCATGTAAATTTAACTACGAAGCAAAAAATAATAATTATTCTATGAATGAGTGCAAAGAGAAGAAGGAAAAATGCAATTTAATTCGCTAGGTGCATGAGAGATAAATAAGATTTGTTAATGCCAAGTCCCTAAGGGTTCCGACGGACTCTATGAGACCCATCGGACCATCTGGCCGTCTACAGTTCTTCTATACAACTTTCTTTTTCGATCCGAACGAAGTGAGAAAAATTTGCTCAATGCTGATCCATTTTCGGTTTTTAAAACGATGGAGATCATGGATGATGGTATAATGGATGGGTGTATGGTTAAAAAGCCGAAAATAAAACATTATAACATACACATGAAGGTTGCGTTTATGCGGTAGAAAAGTTAAAGATGATGGGAAGCTTTGAAAGAAAGTTGTACAAAACTATAATCCTTGGAGAGAGTAGTTAAATACAGTCAGGCATAAAAAAATATATAGTTTGTCAAGCTTTCTTACTTTTGAGAAATTTAATTTTAAAAACAGATTTTGTTTTCCATGGGTTGTAATAAAATCAAGAGATCGGTATTAACTTTGGTTGGTGGGATATTTCTTAAACTTTTTGTTACTTTAAAAATACTCAATTTGTTTTAAAAATGTTTGGTTCCAGAAAATGACTTTAAAACATCTTGCTGCAGTAATTCAATGCTTGTTCATCCGCATAAACGCTTTTAATATATTAACAACTTTGACAGACACATACACACCAACATTATTTAAGACTATATTAAACATTAAGCTGTTTGTTTTTCGCTAACTGTTTGTTGTTGCTCTAAGACTGGGTAAACAAAATCACAAGTTAAGCAGATCGGGGGTGGAGAATACGTCAGACTACGATGGGTGTACGACCATCCAGGGTTTTGCTATCCGTCAGATTCGATGACAGCGAACAGGATGTGTTGTTATCATCCTCGAGGACCTGCAGATGATGCGGCGGATTGTGCAGTTGCACCTGCTCGGTGATTGTGATGGCATCACTGCAGGACAGCATTGGTGACTCCAAATTCTGGGGCATCAAGAGCAGACCACTGGGATGAGCCGGAGATGGGGTGTGGATCGCGTAGAGGGAACTACTGGCCGTGGAACTCTCGCTGGAAAATGGCAGCAGGAGCTCCACCTCCACCGGTGGCGATGGGCTGTTCACCTGGGTAACCATCGTATCCTCTTCGCTGCTGGTCAGCTCATTCAACTGGGCCACCGTTTGATGGATCCTCACGTGCTCCGCGTCATCCAAGTCGTTGAGTTGGTAGTAAAGGTTCAAGCTATCATCCAAAATGGGCGCAAATAGGCGGCGAAACTGGGCGATCAAGGCCGCCTCCTCTGATCCTGGCTGCTCTCCCTTCAGGGTAATCATGTCCTCCGATTCCGATTGGTGGAAATTAAATTTAATGGCGTCCTCCACCAGGGTGGTGGAGCCCTGCCTCCCATCGACTTCTATTGAGCAATCTTTAACACTTCGTTGACCTCGTCAGACTTTGCCCTTGGGCGATTTTAATTTCGTTGGCGTGCTACTGGAAAAGAAATAACATTTATAAAACTTTAAGTTTGTATAAAATTCTTGTTCTTCCTCTTAAGCGAGGATTTATCTTGCAAGTATTAAATTGCATTTTCTAGTCAGCATTTCAATAAAAACAAGAAAGGAAGTTAACTTCGGCCAGACGAAGTTTGTATAACCTTGCAGTTATAATTATTAAATTTAATTCAAAATTCTTAAAAATATAAAAAATTATATTCCCAATAGTATGAGATAACATAGATATAGTTTTTTTAAATTTGTATTTCCGATTATTCCTATGGGAGCTATAAGATATAGTTGTCCGATCCGGCTGGTTCCGACTTATATATTACCTGCAAAAGAAAGAAGACCTAGCCCGATAGCTTTAACACCGAGAGACTAGTTTGGGTAGAAACGGACGGTCAGACGGAAAGACGGACATAGCTAGATCGACTCGTCTAAAGATGCTGATCAAGAATAAAGTATATTATGGGGTCGAAAACGTCTCCTTCACTGCGTTGCAAACATCTGACTGAAATCATTATACCCTCTGCAAGGGTATAAATATAAATTAAATAAATACTTCCAAGAATGGCGCCCAAAATATACTAAATTCCGATGTAAGTATACCATTACAAAAGTTTGAGCACATGGTATTACATGAAACTTATAAAGGTGTTTTGAATAGCTAACCTGGACTCTTCCTTGCCAGTTTGCGTCTGCGCCGTGGAAACCGTGTTCTTGCTATATGGGGCTTGAAATGAGGTTGACGTTATGGTAAAATATCCTCCCGGCTTTGGCTTCAGATGCCTGTTGTTCATCTGCATGTGCACAGTCTTCATGAACTCAATTTGGTGGGCCAACTTTTGGACTTGTTCCTGTCGAAGTGTGTTATTTCATTAACTTAGATACTTGTTCTTCAGCTTAAATATTTTCTTACCTTAAGTTCTTCATTCTCCTGATACAAATCGGGCGACTCCTCTGGAACCAGACCGACTCCATTCAGAGAGAAAGAGGCTGTTATGCTCCTCACCTTGGCCTTCTGATCCCACTTGTCTCCCTGTCCTTTTAAAACCCGCAAAATCTTTGGCCCAAATACCAGGGCAATGGTGGTGGTCGTCGAAAGCTGGGTACGCACAAATCCCAGCATATATTTGTAATCGGGTCCGGCATTTGGAAAGAGCATTACGCTGTAGGGGCAAAATAAAGAGATTTTTTAAAAAATAATCTAACATACGGATCCTTTGGTTTTATTTTTTTAAAGGGACTGGTACAATATAAAATATGTCAAAAATAAATTAGGTCTAAAATATACTTTTTAAGGATTAATTAAATATATTAAATATAAAATATTCTGGGACCAATTATTGTTATATCTACCATACTAACCTATCCCAGTTAGGATTGGTTTAGGTGCGTGGCATAGCAAGTTTCGCAACAAATTGCATTAATTATAAGGACTTCATCAAAGGGATTTCAGTTGGGGAACGCAGCAAACCAGCAGACAACTTGAAACCGGGAGATTGCCCGGGAATGTCTATGTAAACAAAGCGACAGACAGATGGAAACCCGTACCATGGGAGGGAGATGCGAGTCCTGGCAGACCAACAAAAAGGATTACAACGCGAACACGAGCGCGCACAAAGCAAAGGAATTTAATTAAAAGCGGACCGCGTAAGACGGGCAGCTTTACATTTCCCCTAATGGACGCGACGCGTGTCCCGGCATTTTGGATTACGCAACATGTGTCAACTCTTATAATTCAATTCAATTCGGGAAGAGGTTCATCAGGTGGCAATACCCTTTTGGATTCAAGTAAGCACTACACTAGTCGTTTTTAAAACTGTACAAGGAAACTTAATAACCTGATCTATACCCTAGCAGTGGGCGTTGTATATTATTATAAATAGTATATACATTTATTAATAGTTAAGGGGTAGTATTTCAGGCTGTTTTACCAGGTTTTAGCCTTGTTTTAAGATTTAAGAAAATAGTTGAATGGTTTTATTTAAGGTTGATAGTTTCATTGTTAATAGTCCCGAACAAAAATATAATATATTGACGGGGTTACAGAAATCTCCTCTAACCGAAATTAAAATCTGGGTGTTCGTAAAAGATTTCTATGACATTGCAGATACCTTATTATTAAAACAAAATATAAAGTAAGTGGTATAAATAAAATATATAATTACTTGAGAATGCACTTACTGGAATGCCACCATGGCGATGTTGACGAGGGCAATGTTGTATATGGCGTACGAGATGAGCCGCGCCTCGTTGTACAGACTCTCAGCGTTCCGCACATTGTAACACACCCGGATTCCCCAGGCCAGAAAGAATACTTCTCCGATGGCCAAACTGTGATCCCACCAATTGTACGAGCACTGCTTGAACTTTAAATGACTCTGGTCCAAGATCTTGGAAATTACACGAAAATATGGGAAGCGTTAGAAAAATGTTCCTAAAAATTAGCCATCATTAATACTTACCACCTCAGCATTTGGCGTTGCCGAAATGGTCCAGGTTCCCAAATAGATCAGCATAACCAGCAGAATGGGGACCATCCACTGCAATAGTTGCTGGTCATTCAGCTTTATTTTGTGGGCCGACTTTACGCGATAAGTCAGAGAAACTCTACGATATAATAATTAAATTTTGATTTTTGTTTTTTAGATTTTTGTTTTACCGCCAAGTTTTCATAAGCAGCGAAGTGTACGTGATGCAAAAGCCCATGTGCCGCGTCCATTTGGTGGCTATACACCAAGTTGTATCCAAGTAGGGAAATATGGCAACCATCTGTAAAGATAAATGTATGCCACTTCTTAAATCACTAAATTTAAATATTTTCACTTGTAAGGCCTTACTAAACTGAATAAGCCAACAAAAATATAGGAAAAATTAAATTTCAATAAAATTAGAACCAATACTTGTATAATATTTGGTACACATTATAATTTGTTATCATTAAAAGATATACAATATTTTTTACAAGAGCTAAACACGAAAAGATTCCTTTGAATAGAGGATACCGTGTCTTCTTTTATCCGTTTTCTGGATTAGTGGGCTGCTGCTGTTGCATCTGCATCTTCTTTTGGTCCCCATCCGCCATGCCCTTTTCCAAGTCAGCGGACTTTCGCCTTTCATTTTTATCGGGAGGACTCAAGCACTGCTCACAGTTCTCCATATCCGGCGAATACTCTTCGATCTGAATGGTGGTCTCGAAAAATCCGAACCGCTTGTGGATCAGTTTGGTGGCCTCCTCAAGGATCAGCTGAGGATCTGCATCCTGGGAAATGGCCAGGTGGGCGGACAATGCCACCTTATTAACGGACAGGGCCCAAATTCTCAGGTTATGGACGTGCTCGACACCCGGAATGGAGAGAAATGTCCGCTTGACCTCCTCGTAATCCAGGTAATCCGGTGTGGCCTCCATCAGAACCATTAAAACGTCTTTTAAAATTTTGATTGTAACCACAATAACCAGAACCGAGAAGACGAATGTACAAACCGAGTCCATGAAGCCCCAATCGGGCAGAAAGAATATAATCAGAGCGGCCACAAAAACCCCAATGCTCTGTATGAGATCCCCAATCACATGAATCATAGCCGCCCGCACATTGATGTTCTGTTTTTCCTTTACATGGAACTGGGTGGACACTGACCTTCCCACCATCGACATAGGGTCCTTTTGGGACCCCAAGCCGACCTTGCTCCCTTGCTCCAATCCTACGACCTTTGACCTTTTGAACTTGCCCGGAGTAAAGTGCGGGTTGTCCAAATGCAATTGCACGGCCATTATCACGTTAAATACTATGGCCAGCGCCGATGTGATCAGCATTATCACGGCGTCCAGCTCGAATTCTTGGTTTACCCACCGCATAATGGCCATATACACAAGGACGCCTGCGAAGGGTTTCATTTTTAAAGTAAGAATTAAAACTAATTTTTTCGGGTTATACAAATTTGGTTCGTTGTGAAGATAAGTAGTAAGTAGCTCAAAAGAAAGATATAATGTTTAAAATTATATTTAAAGATATTTTCGTATTTGGAAATAGTGCTTGGTAGATGAAAGTACAATTTTAAAATAATAAATTAAATATCGTCTAATTTTGATTTTTCATAATGTTTATGTTAGCAATCGTTTCAAAGCGAATCATTCTATTATTTTCAAGGTTCTATTCCCCATCCTCGTGGAAAACAAAAAGTAACCTAGAAGACACAAAGTTTAAAAACCACTTTTAGTTTAAAACGAGGACGAGAAAACGCCCCTAAGTATTTTTGGTCTAAAATTGGATGGGAGTAAAAAGTTGGGAGTACGTTGTCTCCCAAGGGCGAATATTTACCGTTCACCTGTTATTACCCAGATAAAGAATACGGATATCATGGCCCCGATGACCTCTGCCCGATACCATCCGAAGTTAAGTCTCTCAGACGCGGGCCTTCCAGCCAGATGTAATGCAAAGAGTGAGATGAGGAATGAGGACAGGTCCGTTAGCAGATGGGCAGCATCTGTGGCAATGGCCAGACTGTTGGAAATAATTCCACCAGCAACCTCGATAATCATGAACACCGAGCACAGAATGCAAGCGATTATTAATTTTCGTCTGGCGACCTTATCCACTCCAGTGTCCCGCTCCTTAAAATGACAGTGTTTGTCCAATTTTGTGGTAATATGCGAGTGACCCGTTATTGTTAGCGTTCTCTGCGAATCTGTATTTCGGCGAATTTTTTCATCCGGAATTTCTGCAGTCTTTTTCTCCTGATTTTCTCCTGGTATTTCTTCAGGTTTTTGGTCTGAAGTTTCCTCTGAACTTGGTAGTACTTTTTCTGGAGATTCTGTCTGAGGGTCGGATGCCGAAGTATCTTTGTCTCCGGGTAGCTGAGTGGTCGTCGACTTCGTTTCATCTTGTGTAGCATAATTTAAATTACGGTGTAATGGAACCTTCAAAATATTAATATACCTATGCTTTTCAGTATTAGTGGGTAGTTGTGCCTGCACATCATCGTCTTTCTTTTTTGTGGTAGAGGAAACCGCTTTGGGTTTTATTACAATCGGTGTTGGCCTCCTCCAAGTTTTGGGCTTCGAGGCCTCCTCTATTTTTCGCAATTTCTCAAGAAACTCCGCCGATTCTTCTTCCGATCTGTCCTCATTTAACTGATTTCCATTGTAAGTGTTTTCTTCAGTTGTTTCTTCAGAGTACCCGTAATGATCTGTTCGTATTAGACTTTCGTTTGAGGACTCTGTAGAAGATTTTATTTTTTCCTTCCTCTTTTCCTTGACATCTTTTAATGGCTCTTTGTTAGACGGTTGTGCTTCGTCTCTTGTATCCGTTTTAGTTTGGCTATTTTCGGGCGGCACTACCCCAGTAGCTTTAGCGCTTTTTGTCAAGGTAAACCTTTGTATAAGAAGGGTAGACCAACTGTCTTCGCTCTCCAATTTTTTGTGCTTAGCTTTCGATGTCTTAGGTTTCTCACAGGTTTCACCTGTTTGCGATCCTTGTTCCACTTGATTTTTTTTCTTTACCTTCGGAAATAGTTTGGGTTCATCCCGATCTCGAGATGTGTCCTGCACGTCGGAACGTTGACTACTCGTCCCCGGTCTTTCTTCTACATCGGGAGTCTTGACCATTTCCTTTAGCGCCGTCTGCAAGTCCTCCTCATCTTCATCCTGCGAATTTTCATCTTTTGAATTTGCAACTCGATTCTTCAATGATTTCTTGCTCATAATTATTTTCTATCCATTTAAAATGATTTTTTAGAATTTTTATTTGTTTGATTAGAAAATCGAGTACAATTGTACTCTTTTAGTTCCCTCTTCTATGTTGTACTGTTATTGTGTGGGCGTTCTTTTAGGAAGGGCGGAGGTTTTATGTGTCCACTGGGTATTATACCATTGTTGGCTAATGTTGACAGCATAATTGCCAACCAGAGAAAGGCGAATTAGGTGAACATGCAACACCCTTTTGAGGTCGTACCCTTTTTCATTGAAATTAGTTTTTTTTAATATAACTTCAATTTCATTTATACCTAACATTTGATACTACTGATAAGACCCATTAATTATAGATTCTTAAAAACAAACAAAACAAAAATCAACAATATAAGCAACATTGTATCTTAAATTCTAAAAGATATCAGAAATGCAAAGTGGTTTTTTTTTATTATTATTTATTGATTTAAGCATAAAAATATATATATATTCTTTTACGATGGTTTCAATTATTTTTATTCTTAATTTAAAGTTCTAGCAGGTTTATTAAAATGTAAAAAGACACATTTTGTTACAAATGGAATACTTAAACCTCCATACCCTTTCGACAAGTAAGTGCTTAAAAGCCGCATTTAAAAACCCATAAGTGGTGCTTTTATGTTGTGGTTTGTTCGCAGATCCCTTTACATCCAGAAATGGGAATGGGATAAGAACCAAAACGGGCTCACATGTGGGTTAATTATGAATGAGCCCGTGCCGACCACGTTAGGGCCTTTTGTCGCATTAGCAACATTGTTTTCAAATGGCCTTTGTGTGTTTTTGGCTTTCAACCGCCTTAATGGGTTAAGAGTGTCGCCCCAAATGACCCAAGTACTACTTACCTCCAGATACATGATGGCGCAGCCGATTAGCGTGATCATCAGGAAGATGGGGCTGGCCACCTTGAAGACCTTGACGCGACGATGCCGGAAGAGATAGCCGGCGAGTACAAAGGTGCCACAGGCACAGCCAATCGATATGGTCAACAGGGATATTCTAAAGTAGGGGAAAGATGCTTAGCTTTTACGTTACTAAACAAGTACCAGTGGTGGAAAGTGGTCATGTCCTCCCTCCGCGTTTTCTTGATTCGGTTTTTAGATTGCAGAAATATCTTTTATGTGGTTTGAAATACCTGATGAATTCATTCATAAGTTGTGTATGAATATTGTCTAAGGCAAAAAAATGAATATTGTCTACAAGCCAAATGAAAACCAATCAAATCTGTAAAGTATTTAAAAGGTAAATATGCTAAATGCAATTATTTGTAAAATAAGTAGACCCTTTAAAAATAAATTTCTCATAAAAAGCGAATAGCAGGGACAGTTAAAGCTGTAAGATCTCTATAAATAAAATCTCATATATGACATTCTTAACTGTTTCATTATTGTTGATTCTATTTGAATTGGTTGCTAGGACTCGCTGATGGGTAAGTATGGGTAAGTATATTACCCTGCTAGGTTCTGTATGGATATTATGAAAACCTCTTTAAAAATCCAACTGCACAGCTTTCCATCATTATTTACTAACTGAAAGGAAACCCTGTCTAGCACTGTTGGCTACTTTTCCTTGCCATAAACCTTGTAAGAGTGGTATCACCTCTCCCATCACTGGCAAACAATCACGGATACGGATACCAACCTGAATGGCCAGTGGTAGTTGGCCAGACATGGCTCCGGACCCGTGCACGTGTCACAGCCGGGGGCGCAGGGCAAACACTTGAAGACCTCCGTGTAGTAATTGCTTATATTGTCCTGCTGCTCCTGCCAGGCAATCTCCATGATGGTGCCGTTGAATCCGTCCGGATGCCGCAGCGAGTAGAATCCCGCCCGGCACAGGCACTGGTAGGATCCCCGGGCCCAGCTGCTGCTCCCGGTCAGCGTGGTCAGCAGTTTTCCGCCGCTTATTGTCGGGGTCTCCGCACTCGGCTGGCGGTAGTCACACTGCCAGGGGGAAAGCAAAAGCACTTGGCTTAAATAGTTGCAAATCAATTGCAGTTGCAAAAAGTACACTCAGAAAAAAATTAATCTCCTTAGCATGGGCGAACTTAAACCAATTTTAAGGTAATGTTTTTAAATATATAGGCGGTTTGTGGTTCAATATGCCATATAACGATGTCGTTTTTCTCGAATCAAGGGTGTGATAGGCTTCCAAAACCAGTAAGCCTGATACTAACCTCAATGAAAAAAGCAACAAAATGAAAATCTCTATAAAAAATTTGTTCCATTTCTTACTTGCTTCTTTGCTTTTTTGATTGATGTATCAGATTAAAAAATTAAATTAATTTACTGAAATCAATAAAAATACTAGCCAGTATATATGTATCTCAATGAAAATTTGATGGTATAAGTGCTGCAGGAACTACTCTCTTTAATTTTTATTTCATAGCAAACAATTTGGAATTTGAAGATGTTTTAACACTAATATAATTTATTTTTATTACTTTTTTACATTGAACATTAACAATTTGGAAAAGTAATATTTAGGAAAATAAATTTTTTGCTTTACTTAGAGCTTTAGAAACGCAATTAAGACTCAGCCATGAGCGTGTATTGCTAACTGATGTTTCTTCAAGTTGGTCGGTATGAATTTGACTCTCTGACTCAATATCATTAATTACTTCCAGAGGTGGCACTTCCTCAGCAACCGGATTATCTACAGAATTAGTATTCCCTTGACTCGTTTTATGTCGATCAGTGCTGTCCATTCGAAATTGCTCCTTTTCCTGAAGGCTCATTTTGCGCCAAATAGAGGAGGCCTCAGCGGTTAGTCTTCCGGGGTTGGCTCTCTTGAACTTTCCTAAGAAATTCTTGTATGCCATACTGCTTCGACGGCTAAGGGTGTGGCGACTTTTCACAGCCGGGGCAGTCGATGGGTTACCTAGCGTTTCGGGTACATTTTCGGGGGTCACCACCCCGCGAACTTCAGCATCGAGCCGTTTGACAGGTTTACGGAGCTGTTTGGACGGTTTCTTCTGCGTCTTAACATCAGACAGTTCCCCATTTTCATTATTCATCTTCTGATTTATTCACTTGGTCTTCTGTTTGTATATTTGTTGGCTGAATTTAATATTTCTGTTAGAAAGTGCAACGACAAGGCGAAAGTAACTGAGTCCTCGCTCTGCTATTTTTTAAAAACTGTACAACCAATATTTACCTTGAATTACAAAATGTGTGCTGCGTTCTGTACTGAATCTGAGTGAATAAACTAGACAAAACTAAAGGCAAGGGTAACTCGGTCTTAGGCCTGCTTCGTATGTGTAACTTAGAACCAAGAAAATATATTGCAATTTTATTTTTTTCTTATTTAAATATATTTATGTCTGAGAACCCATGTTGATATTATAAAAAGGTTGTTTAGGTTTAAATTAAAAATACCTCATGCATATGAGCTTCTATGTACTTACCACCATGGAGGTGCGATGACACTTGTGGGAACTGTGGAACGCCTGCAGATCGTTGATGGTGCCCTCATCAATGAGCCCCATCCTGCCGCCCAAAAACGGGGATCTCCGTGCCGTGAGACGATGTTGTTGCTGCAGCTGCTGCATTTTCTGGCGGCGACTCCCGAATTGATAGGGCTCCGCCTCGCACTGGTTGACCCGCAGCGTGGACACGTCGATGTCGATGCTGATGAAACCCCTTAGCCCGTGGCGCCCAATCGGCGGGATTGCAATGCTGTAGGACACCAGCCAGCGGCTGAGGGAGCACGAGAAGTATGGAAAGGTCCACCAGCCCTTGTAATAGTTGTTGGGCGGACTGGGAGCGAATTTCGGGGAACGCAGCGTGGGTGTAGAGGTCTCGTCGTCGAACCTGTGGAGGGTATTTTAAATGAATTCAAGCGAGGCTAGAGAAGGTCGTTATAGCGATGTTTGGCGAAATCTAATTTAACATACATCTTATCATGATGGTTAGCATTGCTTTAGAAAAATAATTTCATACTAAATTCTTTAGTATATTAAAGGAAAATAAAACTATCACGTTGTGAAAAAATCCTATCTGTTCTAGTTTTGGCTGGGCGTTATTGCACTAAAAAAAGTGTTTCAAAGCCTGCAGGCGAAAATGCATTTTTAGAAGAAGTTAATTGGACTTTCAAATGATAACGTGTTTTCCAAGATGAGCCTCAACCTAAGAGCTAATTATAATAACTTATTTAATTATAACTTTTTATGTTGAAACAAATAAATATACCCTAATTGTAGTTTTTTTTCTGTGGGTGGATTTTCAATGACTCAATAGTTTCAGTTCTAAGTAAAAAACATTTTTTAGGCAAATATTTTATAAAAGAAAGGTATCTCAGACGTTTAGGAAGCATGAAAATAATGTATTTGAGAAACCAGACGTTATTGCATGTTCCCATCTTTCGAACATAAGTACAATCTTGACATTAACTTAGTATATTAGCCTGGTGCCTTAAAAGTATGCAGAAATATTTTAAAATACTACTATATTTAATTTTTAGGACATTGAATAAAAAAATATTTTTGTACTAATCAAAAAGTTTATAACACATAAAGTTTATAATTTACATTTATCAAAAAGAATTTCACTTCGTAACTCCAATATAATATTCCGACAACACTGATTTGTGGCACGTACCAGGGATAGCTGCCTGCGGGCTTCTTGCCAATCTGCAGCCCATCCTCGTCGTAACGCTGCGTTTCCGACTGGGCCCCCTTGACCCACCACACGTACGACTGCACCGCTCCATTCGTCAGATTCAGGGCCAAAATGCGGGCCCCGGTTACAAAGTCATCGGTGAGCAGTCCTTTGGCCAGGGCATCCGACAATCCTTCAAATGAAAAGAGCAGTGCATTAGCATTCTGGGTCGCATGGGCAAAATGTGTTTCAATAATTGGTGGCGGAAATTAAATGAAAGTACGCACAAGGTAATTAAAAACTGTATTTCGAAAACAAATTGGTCGTGTCACTTCACTGCTCGTAATTGCTGATTACAGCGCACAAATTTCCCAACTTTAATTATTTATGGCGCGAAGGTTGTGGCTCTCATTTTCGGCCTGCCGTCAATTCGATTTACCAATGGGAAATGCATTTCCATTGTTGATTTCCCAGCCACCGGGGTGTTTCGTTTGATTGCATTCTCAGTGATTTACATAAATATTTTTGCAATTTCCAACGTTATTATACTCAATCCTTGTCGAGCGGTTATTGCCACAGAGTGCTACTCAGGTGTAGCTCTTAAAATCGATAAAAGCAAACATGTACTAAAGACTTAAAATAAAATTGAAATATGAAATACTATATCAGTTACAATTTTTTTTATAAAATTCATTAAATTTAATTATATTAAACTTACTTCCTGTAATGCCAACATTTTCCAATGTATATATTAAATATTCAATTCAATAACAATTGCCTTTGATTTGTTAATTAAAAACGAACTTTTAATTAAATAAATTCTGAAATGTGGACAATTTCATTTGTGTGGGTGGGATATGCGTGCACATGAATTATGCATGTGCAATTAAACGTGTTAATCACGTTAGGAAGGCTTTCCCATTGTTATCCCGCTGCATTGCACTTTCTGGAAACTTAAAGCGCTTAACTCGAAACATCTGTTATTGTTATTGCGACCTTGAAACAGTCATTAAAAGCCGCAGCTGTTGGTGCAGTTGTTCTTTCGGCCTTGGCAAAAGTGTCAACCCAACAACAATGATTAATATGCGCGGCAGGACATCAGAGGCCTTCTCTCTTCTTCGACCTCCCCTCTCGCTCTAACCTCTGTGAGTGTGGGAGTGTGTGGGCGGTGACTGTCAAAAGCTAATATTTTTGCAACACTCGCCCGCCCTTCGGTTTCAGTGCTGACAGGATTTTGGAAACAGTAAGTTAAAAGTAGCTAAACATCTGAAATGATATCCCATACAAGGCATTATTTGTAATTTTCAATATAATTGAGTTCTGATTAAAAATCTCTTTGAAACGAGTTTTTCAAAACAAATATTGTTAAATGTATTTTAGTTCTTAGAATAATAGACTAAACGTTAAACATATTTTAGTTCTTAAAATAATAGACTAAACGGGATTAATAATGGCCTTAAAAATGTGCCTCCCGTATAGTTTGGGGAAAAGTGAACTAAAAATCCACATGGACCCATTTATCCCTTAAATAACATTTGTCACATATTTATTGCCATTATGTATCCCATTTAGTTCAATATTTCTAAAATAAACTTCGATATTAACGAATATTGTGTGTTTTGTTGCCAATTCATACGGAATTATAAAATGTTTTAAGACAAAAATAAAATTTAAGCAAATTTTAATAAGTTAATTTCAATATCCATTCTTAGGAACGGTTAAATCCTTTACTTTCCTTTAGTATAAACATATACAACTAATTAAACCTATCATATTTTTATTGAGTTGATACAAAATATAATTTTTTTTTAAATATTCAGAAATTTGAAGGTATGTACATTTTTTTTGGATAAATAAAGCTACATTATCCGGGAAAAAGCTGAAATGGAATCCCTGACGTTTGACTTTCAGTAAGGAAAAAAGGGGAGAGGAAGCGAAAGCGAAACGAGAATTGTTTACAAAGTAAACTTATTTAAATTCGATTACCGCAACTTCCGTGGTACTTTCTTTATTTTTATGTTTTAGTATGTATAGGGTTTGCTTATTTTCCCTTTCCTGTTTGTTTTTGTTGCTGCTGCTATAGAAGGTACGCGCAACATCTCGGAAAGTTTTTCTCTTCTGTATCCGGGAGAAAGTAAAGCAAACCGTGTACGTGCATTTTTTAAGTTGGCAAACTTTTTTGATTCCGTGGGGTTGGAGTAAAATTGAAACAAAGGATCTGCGATATGGCAGTATATGTATGTACATACGCGGGTAAAATGTGTATGCTTACTTTCCCCATCCGATTAAAAAAAATTACTAGCATAATTTATCCAGTACTCAAAGTCTTTGATATCGCGCTTGATACTATAGCAAAACAATCAATTTAGGGTGTAACAGTAAAACTTAAAAATAGACTTTAACACATTTGTTAAATGATTAAAAAAAACAGTTAAAGTATATAAAAAAACTTTATTTTTATCTATTTGTTCCCGTTTTTGGTTTTAACATCAAAACGGTATTGCTGGTTTACTACATTGCTGAAAATACTTTAAGTATGGGAGTGTAGGATAAAGTGGCGAACTTGTTAAATTGTAGTCGATTTCTCTTATCGTGTCGACAATGTATTTACAATAAAACAAGGAAGAACGCTATAGTCGAGTACCTCGACTATCAGATACTGATAGTTACTCAGCTAAAGGGACCAGAGGGAAAGGGAGATATGCAAGCAGCAAAGCGAGATTGAAATGCGCCACCTACCGGCGGTATACAGACTTAAGCGTTATGGGCGTTAGAGTGGACGTGACAAACTTTTTTGGATCAATCGATAGGTACTGACGAGACCCATACATTTCAGTTAAAATTGTTTATCTAGCAAGAAAATTGTGGGCGTCATAGGTTTGGGCGGTTTGTGGGCGTAAGAGTGGGCGTGGCATATTCGCGTAACGAACTTGCACTGCGTACAAGGCTACGGAATCTAAATCTGAGATCCCCATTCTCTACCTTTGATAGTTTCCGAGATATCCGCGTTCATATTTACGATTTTTTGAAGTTTTTGGGCGTTAAAGTGGGCGTGGCAAACTTTTTTTAGGTCAAAACAGCATCAAAACTGTTGGGCGGTTTGTGGGCGTTAGAGTAGACGTGGCACTCTGTTGAAACAAACTTGCGCTGCGTAAGAAGCTCAGGAATCTGCATGCCAAATCTCAATAGCCAAGCTCTTATAGTTTCCGAGATCTCAGCGTTCATCCGGACAGACAGATAGACGGACATGGCTAGATCGACTCGGATAGTGATCCTGATCAAGAATATATATACTTTATGGGGTCGGAAACGCTTCCTTCTGCCTGTTACGTACTTTCCGACAAATCTAGTATACCCTTTTACTCTACGAGCAACGGGTATAATTATTAAGAGCTCGCGTAATTTGTTTCTGAGATAGTTACGACTCAAAATATGAAGCAAAAACTAAAGAGCCTATTTCATTAATGTGTTTTAGCAATGCCAGAGTAAAGATTTGTAAAAATCCTAGTCAGATAAATATATACAAGAATTAATAAGATCTTTAGGAACAGTTCTTGATACTATGTGTTTGTTTCTTTTGCGCCTATTGAAAGTGTCACAATCATATATTCAACAGTAGGGTATCGTGACATTTTTTTGGGTTTGAGACTTAAACTGTTTTGGAATTCGTTGGCAATATATCGTTTTTTGTTTCTGTTCTACAGCCAATAACTAAAAAGTACATTATTTTTCGTAGATTTTTCTGAACGAGAAATTGATCAACTTACTATTATAAATTTTAACCCAGAACTGAAGTGAACTTCTCTTCTAAGTGTACAGTAAATTTGTACTACATTATATTCATTTTCACCTTTTCTTAAAGCAAAAATAAATCATTTTCACATCTGCATAGATTTTTAGTGCGTATCTATCAGTTCGTCACCTTACCCTACTACTTGTAAAAGTAGAAAAAATATAGGTTTACGCCAAGCGCTGAAGTATTTAACTCCGCCAGAAATTTACCGTCGAACCTTTACAGGAATATGCTCTACAGGATTTCAGCAACTTTCTGCTCTTAAAGGTTTGAAAAATATTAATTTTCGGAAAAGTGACATTCAAAAAAATAATCGTTCATTACTACACCCCACACAACACTACTTGTTCAATTAATAATCGTTGTCACTGTGTAGACATATGTGTTTACTTCTTATCCTTCTTCATACTGCAACTCTGAGCAAAGTGGCCGAGACAGAACGCTTAAGGTAAACAACATTTCGCAATGGCTGTCAGGCGGTTTTCACCTGCGAAGGTAACACACTGCGACAGGACGAATAACGGGAATGATGTGCTTATGGGTCACGGGCTCATTCATCATCCGCTCTGCCATTTTGTTCCGAACTCGTCCGTATTCCGTCATCAATCTATTTTGCCATTTTTTTGGATAGTTGTATAATTTATTGCCTCCTGGGCATGTTTTTGTTTTACTCGCTGGAAAGGTGTTGCTGAAAATGTAACAACAATTGTAACATTTTGTGTTTTTCATTTTCTTGGCTGTCGGACAAACAAAAGTTTCAGAGTGTGTAAAATTGGAAATTATTCAAACTGCAGTCAGACATGTTTTTTGCAGTCCCACGTGGGGGCTTTTCCAGATGCCAGGTGTTTCAGGAATAATTAAATTTATCCGAGATTCGGTTTGACTGAAAACGGACTTATGGGGGCAATTGTATCGGTTTTTTGGGAATAATATGTGGAAGAACGTTTGTTTGGTCGTCGGCAAACAAACTTAAAGGGATACTCGGAAAGCTTTATACAAATTTCAAGATGTTCGGCTTAAATAGTTAATATATGCATGTGTATGTACGATGTTCTCTTTATAAGTGAAAATGGTAAATAAAACAAGAATGGCCCATTTTTAATTAAATTGTTAAAGTAAATACATTTACACGCTACACATGTCTTAGAATGATAAATGCTATTCATATGACTTCAGTTCAACAGAACATAGTTGCCATAAAAAATGCTCAAATGGATAATTATTCATTTATTTATTTATTCGATTTTTTTGTGCAACCCGCTGGAGCTTTTCATTTATAGCATTAGTCACTTGGCGGCAAAGTAGAACTACACTAAAAAAATATAGTTACGATTTAATACCGGTTGTATTAAAAGTATCCAGAGGTAGTATTGAAATTAAGGTATAGATTCAACACTAAATACTATAAGGCCTTTACTTTACAGTTTCCTTTCTATATTGAAGAGTATAGAATTTGGATTTGTGGCATTATTTAAAAAAAAATTAAACTAGTTTCAATCGACGCCAAACCGATACTCAATAGTGTAAAATGTATGTAGCAATAGTTGCTTTTTATGACTATTTTTTTGGTGTACCTATTTTCCATTGACAGAAAAGAGCCTTTTAGGACCTAAAGGAAGTCAAACCTAATAGTTTTATCTGCCCCTTAAATTAAAAGGTTATTTCCATGCCCTTGACGCAACCTTTTTCATTTAAGCCCAAAAGCAGGCAATTGGCTTTGCACCCAGCCTCTCTCTTCGCTTCTCACAGTGTGCAGCTCGACGCTCCTCAGCAAGTGTTATCCTTTTAAGTGGCTGTCGCTCTTGCCCCCTTTTAAATTGGCTTTAATTTATTCGATTTGCGAGGGCACTTTATACGAATAATTTATGCACCGCATCAAAATTTCAAGAGTCAAACAGACGGCCGAGGGTAAGATAGAGGCAAGTGCCAAAATTGTATACAAATGGCAGCCTCCTGTTGCTGTCCTGCGCTCAACAGGATGATGGAACAATAACAACAGCAGCAGCAACAAAAGGCTCCAATTTGCCTTCCCTTTATGCGATTTTCGCTGACACCTCTCACCTTTGTGAGCACGAACAGAGCCAGTGACGCCAAGAAAAACCCTGATATAGCTGTCTGCCAACCGAAAGAGGTGGTCTGTTTCAAGACGGTGTGGAAATCATGGCCATAATGGCAACTTGTGCGCTCCAACACTTCCAGCCCCCCTTATTATCCCGATCCTATACGAAGACAACCCGAGAACCAGAGCCCCAGCGATGAGTTCATTGTGCGTTTTGTGCTCCGGCTCGTCCTTGACTATGCATGACACACTGATAGCATTTTATTGGATGATTTCTACACTGTAAGAAGAATTTAAATGTCTTTAATCCGGTTAAAATTGCAAGTACTTTTTAGCCAGATCCAGTTGGAACTGACTTCGATCGTTGGTAATGGATATCTGAACAATCTTTCGTATTGACTTAACACATTTTGGACATTTTTTGGTATATTTTTCGAAATGCAGAATAGGGAATATGATATATATGGTGTCTAATAGTATAAACGTCATTTATACTTTTAGGCACCTAAAATGACATCAAGCTGGTGTCTTAAGTCCTTTACATATATTAATATGACGTTGTTATACCCGTTACTCGTAGAGTAAAAGGGTATACTAGATTCGTCGGAAAGTATGTAACAGGCAGAAGGATACGTTTCCGACCCCATAAAGTATATATATTCTTGATCAGGATCACTAGCCGAGTCGATCTAGCCATGTCCGTCTGTCCGTCGGTCCGTCTGTCTGTCCGGATGAACGCTGAGATCTTGGAAACTATAAGAGCTAGGCTATTGAGATTTGGCGTGCAGATTCCTGAGCTTTTTACGCAGCGCAAGTTTGTTTCAGTTGAGTGCCACGCCCACTTTAACGCCCACAAACCGCCCAAAACTGTGGCTCCTACAGTTTTGATGCTAGAATAAAAATTTTAACTGAAATGTATTGTTCTTATCAATACCTATCGATTGATAAAAAAAAGTTTGCCACGCCCACTTTTACGCCCACAAACCGCCCACAAACTTCAAAAAATCGTAAATATGAACGTGGATATCTCGGAAACTATTAAGGATAGAGAATTGGGATCTCAGATTTATATTCCGTAGCCTTGTGCGCAGCGCAAGTTTGTTACGCAAATATGCCACGCCCACTCTAACGCCCACAAACCGCCCAAGCCTGTGGCGCCCACAATTTTCATGCTAGGTACAAAATTTTAACTGAACTGTATTGGTCTCGTCAATACCTATCGATTGACCCAAAAAAAAAATTTGTCACGCCCACTCTAACGCTCATAACGCTTAAATCTGTCTACCGCCGATAGCACCAGTTTACAAAAAAAAATTGATGAAATACGCACTTCAGGAAACCTTTGTTTTCCGGTAGGATACATCTCCCTGATTAAGAAAAGGGCATTTAAAATTTTTTCTATGGTACCAATTTTTTTTAAAGTGTATAAAACGTTTTTCGCACTTTTTTATTTTCTAACTCGAGTTGTGACAAACCGAATTCGGTCATTAAAGACTCATTTTACAGGTAATGGAATGCCCTTTAACTTTCTTATACACATCATTGAGTTCCATTCATTAGTTTAGAAGCTACACTTCGTCAAAGTTGAAAAAGTTGGAAAAAATGCAAAAACGCTGGCATAAATTGCATCTTTAAAAATACACGCCTAAAAACCGAAATTAGTTTTATGTTGTTTTCTTAAAGGCTGAACTTTAACGGAGAATATAAGCCATTGATCACGACAATCCGTTGGTAAATCGATTTTTTACAGATTTTTAAACGTATATACCCAAGTTCAGTGCTCGGGAGCAGCGGCCGTTAAACATTATTTTAAATTTTCAGTGTTGAGGAACGTAAGAATTTGGTGCAAGTTGTAGTGCATAACGTCAGTTTCCTGGGTATTTCCTTGCTAAAAATATATGAAAATGATTTCCTTGTAACTGCAATCGCATACTTTTTAGCTTGCCAAGCACTAATAGCAAAGAAACTGACGTTATGCATAACTACTTGCACCAAAATCTTACGTTCCTCAACACTGAAAATTTAAAATAATGTTTAACGGCCGCTGCTCCCGAGCACTGAACTTGGGTATATACGTTTAAAAATCTGTAAAAAATCGATTTACCAACGGATTGTCGTGATCAATGGCTTATATTCTCCGTTAAAGTTCAGCCTTTAAGAAAACAACATAAAACTAATTTCGGTTTTTAGGCGTGTATTTTTAAAGATGCAATTTATGCCAGCGTTTTTGCATTTTTTCCAACTTTTTCAACTTTGACGAAGTGTAGCTTCTAAACTAATGAATGGAACTCAATGATGTGTATAAGAAAGTTAAAGGGCATTCCATTACCTGTAAAATGAGTCTTTAATGACCGAATTCGGTTTGTCACAACTCGAGTTAGAAAATAAAAAAGTGCGAAAAACGTTTTTTACACTTTAAAAAAAATTGGTACCATAGAAAAAATTTTAAATGCCCTTTTCTTAATCAGGGAGATGTATCCTACCGGAAAACAAAGGTTTCCTGAAGTGCGTATTTCATCAATTTTTATACCCGTTACTCGTAGAGTAAAAGGGTATACTAGATTCGTCGGAAAGTATGTAACAGGCAGAAGGAAGCGTTTCCGACCCCATAAAGTATATATATTCTTGATCAGGATCACTAGCCGAGTCGATCTAGCCATGTCCGTCTGTCCGTCTGTCCGTCTGTCCGTCTGTCCGTCTGTCCGTCTGTCCGTATGAACGCTGAGATCTTGGAAACTATAAGAGTTACAATACTGGGATTAGGCATGCAGATTCCTGAGATTCCTGCGCAGCGCAAGTTTGTTTCAAAAGAGTGCCACGCCCACTCTAACGCCCACAAACCGCCCAAAACTGTGGCTCCTACAGTTTTGATGCTAGAACAAAAATTTTAACTGAAATGTATTGTTCTCATCAATACCTACCGACTGACCTAAAAAAAGTTTGCCACGCCCACTTTAACGCCCACAAACTTCAAAAAATCGTAATTATGAACGCGGATATCTCGGAAAATATCAAAGATAGAGAAACGAGATTTCAGATTTAGATTCCGTAGGCTTGAGCGCAGCGCAAGTTTATTACGCGAATATGCCACGCCCACTCCAACGCCCACAAACCGCCCAAGTCTGTGGCGCCCACAATTTTCATGGTAGATAAAAAATTTAAACTGAAATGTATTGGTCTCGTCAATACCTATCGATTGATTTAAAAAAAACTTTGCCACGCCCACTCTAACGCCCACAACGCTTAAATCTGTCTACCGCCGGTAGGTGGCGCATTTGCTGCTTGCATATCTCCATTTTCCTTTGGTCCCTTTAGCTGAGTAACGGGTATCTGATAGTCGAGGTACTCGACTATAGCGTTCTTCCTTGTTTTTTGTAAACTGGTGTAGGTGTCGCATTTCAATATCGCTTTGCTGCTTGCATATCTCCATTTCCCTCTGGTCCCTTTAGCTGAGTAACGGGTATCTGATAGTCGAGGTACTCGACTATAGTGTTCTTACTTGTTTTAGTTTTCGGTTCATACGAACAGACGGACATGGCTAGATCGACTCGGCTAGTAATCCTGATCAAGAATATATTCTTTTTAGGGTCGGAAAGACTGCCTGTTACATACTTTACGACAAATCTAATTTATCCTTTTACTCTACGAGTAATAGGTATAAAAATCAGGTCCAGTTCGTAAGTTTCAGGGCATCTAGCTCTACCCTAATTTTATACAATTCATTGCCTCCAGTTTATTATACGCAACAGCAATACATTTCGATTTGGTGATTTTGTATGCAGAATGACTGGTGCCCATATTTGTTGGTCCTCGTCACGGGACCACCCAATATCAGAGACCTCTCACCAGCCAGTTTAAGTGAGGTCCTCAGAATGGTGGCGTCAAAGTGGCCGTCGCCAGGGGTCGTCTCCAAGCGGACCATAATCTGAGACATCTCTTTTTTTCGTCCATCTTCGCCGTTCGAGCCAAACGCAGCGCGAACTTTGATGAGCTTCAGGCGTTGACACTGGGGATACGGCTTAATGAGCTCGTTAATCTTGGCAACTACAAATTGAGCAGCCTCTTGAACAGCACTTTCATAGGTGGAAATCGGGAATAGTTCCTCACACAGGCAGTAATGATGTGATATCGCAGCGCTGCGACAATCTCTGCTCTCTGGAATCGGTAGAAAAAGGCTAATACCACGACTGTTGGACAAATTTTGCGTTCGTTTCATCACGTTTATGTCAGTCAGGTCATTAAGATTAATTAAATCCTTAAGGGTTTCGTGCAAATCATATGTCGTGATCAGACTTCGAGCGTTCTGCTCAAGATTGGAAATAGCAAGAGGGAAGCTCTTTGGAAGCCATTCCGGATATATGGCAATAAGAAGAGGTTGCGAAATCTCTTTTTGGCCTTGGTCAGTATTGGGAAATCCCTCCATTCTGAATCCATGATCGGCCAATACAAGAATAAATGTGTGATTCATAATACCCAGCATCTTCAAGTGCTGCATTATTCTTAAGTAGTCTTCGTCTATCAGCTTGGCATAATTAAAATGATCGTGGATGCCCTGGGTGTGCCAAAGAAATGAGAAGAAAGGACTTCGTTGCAAATGCGCCATTGTCTTATATATAAAGTCATAGTATATAACCTGATAGAGTCGATGGCCGGAGCACTCAAGGCTATGATCGGTATTATAAGTTGTGAATAAATCGATCTCGACCATTACTGGACGCAAATAGTAATCGGTGGGCTGCTTAAAAAAACCCTTTTTCGTGTGTGTGAATGTGCCGATGCTTTCGTTATCCTCACTAAACACAGTTGAGTAACCAGCCGCTTTGAAATCATCCCATAGGAAGTGACATTTGTCGAAACTTGGCTTTCCAGCATAACAAGAATTTTCAAGTTCTGAAAAGTATTTACCGCTTAGCAAAGGAATCAGATTGGGATACGAGTTGCGACCCACACGATTGTAGCCCCAAAATTCGGTATGGGGTAAATGTTCCATAAAGTGTGACACTTTGTGAAAGTGTCGTTGATAGTGCATGTGGGATATTGAATCAAGGCCCAGAATCATGACTGAAAGTCGTTCGTTAGATGTCGATGTGTTCGACAGCATTGCAGAAGGGGGTAGGAAAAACAGAACGTCACTAAATATTATCCTGGCAAAGTCAACCCAACACCAGATGCGAATGTTCTGCTGGCCGGCTCCCACAAGGTAGGTTAACTGGTCTTTTAGCATGAATAACTGCAAGGATACGTACTTGTTTAGGAAGTCGTGAACTCTTATGAATTCCCGATAAGCACAGAAAATATGTCTCCAACGCTTCACACGAGAAAATGAAAAAAGCTCTGATTCTGAGATATTTAGGAGCAAATAATTTCTACCTCCAATAGTCTCGGCTTTAAAAAGCTGCATCCTTGGGCAGATAACTGGCTTGAATGGCTCTATGAAAGAAATAGCTATGTCCGAAAAAGGTTTCGTCGCACGTATGCGACACCCTGTCGAATTAACAAATAATGCAGAGTCGCTGTCGGTTAATATGCTATTATATTCAAAGCTAATATCCTTAATCCGGTCCCAATGCATATAAAAGGATATGAAGATCCAAATAAGAATAATAGTCATTGTCAATCCTAGGCGGCGATTACATTTTGTGGCCTTTTCACTTTCGAGATATATTGATATTGCTGTATGCATTTTTGCAATATGTTTCGAAAATTCTAGAAATATTGACAAAAATTAAAAATGTTACTTGACCTGAAAACGTCTTTGCAGTAACACCATATAATTTTTTTGCTCATTTTATATTTTCAAAAAATTTTTCTAATAAATTCCCAGATCAATTATTATGTGTAGGTTCTGGTATAAAGATAATGTCCATGTAATTATTACTCGATTGTGTATTCATATTTCAATATTTCATTTTACAATTTAGACGAACTTAATTTTATTGGTTATGTTTGAAATAGTATAAACCTAGTCATCCCTGCTTTGTTCTAGTTTATCAGTTCAATATTCTCCGTTTGTAAAACTAAAACAAGGAAGAACGCTAAATTCAAGAACCCGTTACTCAGCTAAAAGGGATCAAAAGGGAGATTGAGATATACAAGCAGGAAAGGGAGATTGTAAAGCGCCACCTACTCGCGATTACAATATATGGTTATGTGAGCAGTAGAGAGATTTAAGCGTTAAGGGCGTTTGTGGGCGTTAGAGTGGGCGTGGCAAATGTTTTTTTTAGATCAATCGATAGGTATTGACGAGACCAATACAATATAGATAACAATTTTTTTCTAGCATGAAAACTGTGGGCGCTTTAGTTTTGGGCGGCTTGTGGGCATTTGAGTAGGCTTGGCAAACTTTTTTTAGGTCAATCGATAGGTATTGACGAGAACAACACATTTCAGTTAAACATTTTTTTCTAGCTTTTAAATTGTAGGAGCCAGAGTTTTGAACGGTTTGTGGGCTTCCTTCTATAATATGCACCTAAATAAGAAGCACACACGTTTTAAATTCAAATTTATATGTATAATTTCTCTCAGTTCATCACTTTGTTGGGCACTGTCAAGGTTGCTGTCGGGTGACTGGCAACTGGGATCAGAATGAAAGTCTTGTCCTGACAGCCGTGCGACAGCATTGGGGTTGACAACCAACGACGCACTTGTGGCGCATCAAGCCATGCCGACGTTTCGTCCTTTTTATACCCTCTACCCTCTATATCGTACGCCCACCACCCGCTCAGTTCACATGCAGTGTCCTTTGCCGTTGTTAGTCCCAATGTTACCGTTGTTGCTGTAGATTTAATTTAAAGTTCACATTGTGCGTTGTGTCATCCGTCGCATTCGTTCTTGTTCTCAACTGTGATTTACCCACGAAGCTTTTACTGGAACATCGTCGACGAGATCAAATGGGGGCGATGGAGAAAGGAGGGTCCAAAAGGAACAGATTTCGTGAAATTAAGCAAGGACATGTATGGCAATAAGTACAAATATACACAGCATTTTACAAGGTTCCAGGGCTAAACGAAGTCCTTACACAGCGAAAGGGAATCAGATTTCCACTTAAGGGATATAAGGAATTGTGTTAGAATGGGGAGCACCAAAAAAAAAATGTATATTATTTAAATTCCTGCAGTTCTGAGTCTTCTTTTTAAAGGTTTCAGTTAAATCGAATCGTTTTTAGTGAAATATAATTTGATATATTTTAAAATTAAATATTTATTGAAGAAAAAGCTTGTAATGCAATTAATATTCATTAAAATTCCGCATTCAAGGCGACACGATTTTCCTTTCTTCTCCTTCCCATGGAATTTTAATAATATTAAATCTGCATTCTGGAGTAACCAATTACCCTTTCTTTCATTCTTTCAATATTTAATGAAATTTACCATCGGATAAAGAACTTATCCACATAAAGTGTGCCACAAAAAACTTCAGCATATTCAGCAAGCAATATAAAAATCCCATAGACAGCTTGAGTGAGGAATTCGCACAGTTGCCAAAAAAGTTACTTTAAATGGCGGCCATTTAAAAAAGTTGTGGAACTGAAACCATGTCGATACGGTTAAGCCCACGCACACATACTATATTTTAATCGGTTCCGCATGTGAGACTCACGTATTGACTTTGCTATATGAATTTTCCCAGCAGGAAAATGTCATTCGGCTGCGATAACAGGCCAAAATCCGCCCACACGCAAACAAAAACAAAATCAATAATCGATGGTGGGATAAAAAATATGGGTATACGCTGGCAGTTAGGTAGGTGGAATTATATTCTGTTCAAACTCACCGCCGTGCCGAATGATGCCAACTTCCTGGAGTATCGAGGCGGCCAAATCGGCTTTCTGTCTGGAGCTCTCATATCGTTCCGAGTTGATGGGCACTTGTAGGGGTCGGTACAGGGTCGAGATGCACAATGTCCCCAAATTCTCTGTGGCGATGTCGTGTATCGTTACCAGTGATTGTTCGATGGCCGCCTGTTAATGGTTTGGGAATCGGCCATTATTATTATTTTCTGAGTAGGTTTAAAATGGAGTGGGAAGAGCCTAAGAATGCACGGTCAAAAAAATCAATTTAATTATAGAAATTGTGAACGAAAACCAATATAATATTTGTGTGGACTGGAGTCGCTTGATATTACTGTCAAAAACAAAAGCCGAAACACTTTTTCACCAGTGCATAATCATATTTTGCGGCTACCCAAATCATTCTTTGTAGTCTATTCAAGTCTTTGTTTTTTTCGTTGGCCTCTGCCGCTGACAAACGCATTAAATATACATTTTAGGTCAAACAAAAATTCATGGTTGGGCCATTATATCGTCATTTTTGTAGACCCTTTTATCGTTTGAGTGGAAAATTACGTTATTGGCTTTTCTTTTTATTCTTTAACTTTACGTTCTAGGCACCCAAAAAGTTTGCTTTGTTTTGACATTTATTTGTTAAAAACCAGAGAACGAAATTGCATCGAAAAGTTTAGGCAGAATTTAAAGTTGAAGCATGTATTGTTAAGCAAGTGTTTTGTCTTTTGTTTGACAAGCCACGACAATAAAGTTTTGGTCAGTAGATATGAAGAGCAAATTCGGAAGTTGAGGAGCAACAAAGTTTTCCCCAAATAACTTTCCTACTCAAAATATCTACACCAGAATTTGCTCGGCTCAACTTCTAACCATTTAACCTAATTAACTGGGCTCATAATGTGCACATAAACCCCAGCAAAATACACGAAACTTGTTTACGAAAGTGTGGAACTTAACTATAAGACAGGCTAAGTGAAACTGAAATATATGGCATAATTTATTGGGTATTAAAACTATTGATTTGCTTATAAAATATTTATAAGTTAATGGTGTGGTTTTAATTTTAAGATATTTAAGTTCACTTCCGAAAATAAATTATTATTTTTCATCAAATTATTTCAACGTGCTAACAAATAAAACAAGAAAGGAATCTAACTTCGGCAATCCGATGTTTATAAACCCTTGCACGTAGTTTCTATGGAAGCAAAGTGTTTGGGTTTTCGGAACTTTTCGATTTTAGAATTTTTTTAATTACAGAAATATTAAGATAATGTTTCATTTCAATATACTAGCGTATATGTTTTACCGGCTAATGGTTTTTGTATTATTTTGACGTTAATATTCCGATCCTTAAATTGAATTCGTAATTCTATCCCTGTGATACTTTACTCAGCGGACTGTATTTGACAGCTCTTATCGTTCCTCATTGAGAGTTATTAAGTGCCCACTAAATAGCCACTTTGATAATTTTGAAATGGAATGGAGAATTACAGTGACCTCGCGTCTGCAATCGCAATTCAATTAAATTCAGACAAGAGCCATAGGGCCCAGAACGCACCTTCAGTGCAGCGATTGGGTTAAAGCACCCCGCTCTTCGGCAACACTTATTCTCATTACTTCAATTGCACTCCTGTGTAATTGCAGCTTAAATGGGGTTAGCACTAGGCAACACAGAGTGCCTGGAATCTGTGAATACACTTTTCAATGTGCGTAAATGGTGGACGGTAAATTTGAAAATCTACAACTTTTACACATAATAATTATTTATTTTAAAGTCTAATTCAAATTATACGAACCGTCTAAAGAATCGATTTAAAGATTACATTTCATTAAAAAAGTAATGAAACTAAAATAAAGATCATTACAATAAATTCAATAGAAAGTAAAAATAAAATTAAATTGCTTTTGCTATGGTTTCGATGAAAAAATTTGTAAATTCTTAAAGCTTTTAAAAATATGTCAAATTTTAATATTGAATTTTTTTGAAAGTTATGTCTTTTGGGTTGCTTAGCTACGTGAGGCTCATTTCAATGACGTTTTTTCGAAACCACGACTTGGTTTTTGTCACAAATTCAGTATCTCAAAAGCTACTGCTTGATCGAAGAACCTTAATTATATTTATTTTTACTAATTTTTAAAATTAAAATACTCAAAATTATTATTTTTCTATTTTTCGATAAATTTTTCCACCAAATATAGTTTTAATTTTTTCCCAATTCCTTCGTTCAAGTTCAACATTTTTTGATGATCCTGCCACCAGCTATCATGTCCACCGGATGGGCACAAGGAGATTTTTTGATATAGATATATTTTTTATAATGCTAAGCAAACTTGTACCTAAAATGTACAAAATTATGTAAACGTAAAAAATTATTCGAAATATTAATAAAAATCACAAACAAGTTTTTGTTTTTGGGCCAAAAACCCAATGTTACCCCTAAAAACAAAAAAGGAAGCTACCTTCGGCCATCCAAAGTTGATATACCCTTGTTGCTTAAACCATATCATGATTTTAAAATCATACAAGTTAAATGATATAGTCATCCTATTGTTTAAAAAAAAATAATATTCTGGACTTTTAAAACAATTCTAAGCACCAGGGTAGAAGAAAATATGATGCGGCTTTTAACAAAGCATTGGATTCATCATTCAAACTCACCCGCGTGACCGTGTTGCCATCTCCGATCCTTACGATGTTTTTAAATGAATCCTCCAGGATGGCCCAGTTGCCTGAGAACTTATCCCCGGCTGCTGATGCCGATGAAGTGGTTGCCGTGGATGTGGATGCGGATAGTGTTGTCGTCGCCGTATAGTTGTTTAATGTTGTTGTGGTGGCCTCGGGATTTGTGGCAGCTGTTGCTGCTGCCGCATGTTTTGCAAATGCGACCAACAGCAACAAGTGCAGCCACAAAAGGGGGACAGACTGCGTTGTTAGCCAAGTGTAGTTGTCCACTTGTTGCTGCCTCTGGCAGATGCCATCTCCCTTTGGAGGACCTGCCACGCCTTCCGCCCCACCTGATCCTTTCTCCGCCCTCGCCTCCTCCGGCAGCTTCTTCTTCTTGCGCCTCACCGCATTGTGCCGGCATTTCATTGTTGTTTTCGCATCTGCAACTGCAAGGGAAGGATACAGAACGCGAATTAGTGGCGGAAAATAATAGTTTTTAACGGCAATTTTAGTCCATAAACTTTGCGAACGCATATTGGTATCATTAAGGTTTAAAAATTGTAACTACAATGATAAAAATCGTACTAAATCAAATAAAAATATTTTTTGTTCATTTAAAATTTGCTATTAATGAATACAACAAATTTCAAAACTTGTATTTTCCAACTTCATTTTAGCGTTAAAGTATATGTGGAATCTCTAGAATATGCATTCTTAATCCCAACACTGTTGCTTCTATAGTTTCCAAGATCACAGCGGTCATAAATAAATCTAGTAAACCATTTTACTCTACGAGAAACGGGTATAAAAAGGTCGTTGAATTTAAACACTTTTCTTATGTTATTCCAACCATAACGCATAAGTTTGACACAAAAAAACTTCAATCGACAGGGACTTTAAAACCGGTCTTACACATATATTTTTTTAGCCAGGCCATTATTATACTTTTTTACAAATGGCTGCCATTTTTCAGCGTTTAAAAGCACTGCAAATAAGGCAAAGAGAGTGGCGTTGATATTGAAGGATGTGGGGGAGTTACCTCTTTTAGGGCGGGAACGCCATTTTTATGGCAACCCCCTTCGATTCGAACATGTGCAGACAGAAGTGGTCTGAATCTTAAGTCCGAAACTTACTTCCATGCCTCTTAGCTCAAATGCAAAAGATGTGTAGCATTTCCCTCGTTTTCTACGCGTTTTACTTGATATTTACATTTCACTCGCTTTCACTTTGCCGAGGTGGAAATGGGTCGGTTCTGGAAGTGTTTTCCGCCCACTCCTTTTTATTTTATTTATGTCTTCGGTATTTATTTACGAGTTGGATTCATGTAGACCCAAGCTGTGGGCGTTTCAGGTAAGCAAATCGCTATCCGTCCATGCACTTACTTCCCTGTCATCTCTTTCTCCAGTTGCTGACTTTCTCGAGTTCCCTTTGGCTTTGTTTACACTTGTCCAGGCCATAAATAAATATTTCAACAATTTATTTATGTCCCGGGTATATCATTTTTTCATGTGCTGAGAGCGAAAGTGAAACTGTCGACGTATAATAGGGCTTGGATTGAGAAAATTGACAAGTGTCATCACAGTTGACACTTATTGTCAACGCTTTTTATCAACATCTATTCGAAAAATAAACATTTTAAGACATTGGTTGGGAAAAGCTTTTGATTAAATTGACTTTTCATTATTTAAAACGAAATGGCATTCAATTCGGATAAGTAGCTTAGAATTATTGATGGTATAATCGAATTTTGATGAACTTTTCGATGTGCTTGAATAAAATAAAATATTTGAAGTGGGTAAAAGTTTTCAATTCCAAAAGATATCTTTCATTAGGGAAAACTGCACCCTTGTTTGCTCGAGAACCCCTTCCATCACATCGTATCCACTTTCTAAAGCTGTAACCACCTCTTAGCCCCCAACCCTATAAGCATTAGCCATTTGTTGGTATATGGTAAATGTTTATAAAAAAATTTGCCAGCCATTTGAACTTGACTGACGACAGCATGTGGATTATGACGATGATGATGGTGGGATGGGAATATTATGATTCCACCCACAGCGCCCCATGTTTATATTTATTGTTTACAGTTGGGAAATTCCCCTGTCTTCATCGCTGGTCGCGTTTTTCGCGTTTTATAAGCATGACTAAGCAGCGACCCAGGGAAAAAGAACACACACATGGCCAAGAGCTCCAGACAGGCAGCGATGCCGAAGAAATATGAGCAATATGCAAAGGATTGAGTGGATAGCTTTTGACTGGCTTTGGCACCAGGATCCCGTAGCCAAATGCCGCGAAAGGGTTCATAACGAACCACACCCCACCGCTACACACATACGAGTCAACTCAAACCGAAAAAAAGAGACTTGTAAGCGGAAATGCTGTTGAACATGGCTGCCAGTTGTTGTTTATCCTTTTTATTTGCGGGCTAAAATAAACATGAACGGGGACAAAAAACGAAAGTCCCTCTAAATCTGTGCCGGGCATATGATATATATGAATAAAAAGGCACTCGACAGCACAACTCTGGTTTTAAGTGAGATTGTTGAAACAATTCTTGCGAAAGGATTACTTGGGGTATAAAATCACTACTTGTATCGTGTTATAAACTTATAAATCATATGGAGTTTTTTGAAAACAATATACTTTGAACCCTTTCATAACAAAATAAACTAACATTTCTGGTTAACTTCGAGTTTAACGTTTTATAATTTAAATGAATATTGTAATACAAACACATTTTTTAGGTGACAAAATTATGTTAGCGAGTGTGAACAGTGTTCACTGAACACACATGCAGTTTGAAGGACATGTGCGCTTTAAAAGTTTTAACATGAGTTTTTGCCCTCCGAATTGTCGCATTTGTTGTGGTTTCCAAAAACATTTTTCGGATTTCATACTGACTTTTTTTAAACTTTGTACGTAAAGGTTTTTCTTTTAATTCGACCGGTTTCATAAAATACGAGTGTGTGAATAAAATAAATAATAAATAA
The DNA here is from genome assembly GCF_014743375.2 of Drosophila subpulchrella. Lineage (NCBI taxonomy): Eukaryota > Metazoa > Arthropoda > Insecta > Diptera > Drosophilidae > Drosophila > Drosophila subpulchrella. Next base: position 2,965,780 of record NC_050610.1, read on the forward strand.
CTGGCTTTAGTTCTTTTTTGGATGATATAAAATTTTAATTTTCACAAACTGTTTTAGTAAATTTCTAGGAAAGATATTTTGATGGCAACGAAAATGTTTGATATTGGCTTATTTTTAAAAAATAATCTTGGACCTTTTCTTTTATTTATTGCTGGATAATTTCAACAATTTACAATAAAGTTTAACAAATAATTAAAAGTGTATAGGAGCGTTTCAATTATTTTTGATTGGTATATGTGCTTTATTAACATGCGAAGTTCTCAGACCTTCATTTGAAAAGGCAGCCCATCTTAAATGAAAATCTGTTTCTCCGTTGCAAGCAATGTATATAGGCTAACCAAATGTTTTCAGGTTCCCATATTATCAAAACTAAGCCTCTGGCTTATGCTGACTCTGGTCCCTAAGGGGTCCTGCCAATCATTTCGGCCACGCCTATCAAGCGTTTCAAATCTTTGGGACAATTTTCCACTAACCGCCAAACAAGCTTTTCCCATGAATTGGCCAAGGTCGCAGGCGGGGATTTTTTTGGGCGGAGAAAAACTCCTGAGGCTTGCATTAATTTAATGAGGTTTCCTTCTGCCTTTGATTTGCCTGCGGTTTACTTTTTTCGACCAGCCCACTTTTTTCGGTCCGAGTGTCGACAGACGTTGAAGGAAATGAAACGATTCAACGCCTTTTCACTGGCTTTTCTTGCCGACTTTCCTTTGCATGGCTTTGCCTTCATTTGCCAACTGCCTGCGGTCAGAACGTCACAACCCAGCTGGAATAAGTGAAGTTGTCAGTTGGCTGTTTCAGTTGTTGTCCCTGGGTTTCCTTAAGCTGTCATGCGTTTTGCATAATGCTCTGGACTCGATTGAACATTTGATTCGACATGGATCAACATTCCCTTCGGTGTGCCCACAAATTAGGTTGCGGAAATTGGTTCGAAGATAAGGTTTATCAGTACACAGATTGACGGGGGTCTTCTTAAAATGTATTTGGCTTATATATATATACAGACTCGTAAATCAAATAAAGTAAGCCCTTGTGTTCTTTAAATATTTTATTTAAAATATTCATTTCCAATCAAAGTAACATAAGCAAATGATATAAAATGAGGTGATTGTGTTAAAATTCTTGAACAACCTCTATACATCTTTGATCTTTCAAATTTGTATAAAATTATTGTCTATTCTATTTTTACTGTACCAAATTACATTGTATTTCTGCTTTTGTCATTGCCCGTCGGACAACTTGGGCTCTTAACAAAATTGCCTTTTCCAAATCAGCACCACCCATATGTGGAAAGATACATAATGGTCACATTATAAAGTCATAAAAAGAAAACCCACAATACGCTAAGGAATTGCCCTGGGTATAGACGGGAAGTGGAAAAGTGGAGGCAAACAAAGAATCATAAAAATGAAATCATTGCAGAGCTGAAATCATCGCATATGAGCAGGATAAATGCATTGCAATGGATTGGCAGATGGTTGTCGTCCTTTTTAGCGGGCACTTTCCGGCACATAAAGCACATGAAATTATTATGATCGAAAATCAATGACAGAGAAAACTGACAGAATCAGCAGAATGCGGCTAAAACGCACAATTGCTGGGGGAGCGAGTGGACTGAATAAAAGGAGCGTTTGCCGGCGAACCCTAAATGGGGCTTGAAGGACCGACACCGACCCTCGCTTGACCCTCCCCCAAGCTCTGTTCCCATTTCGAGAGACGCACAAATGTGTAAAGCAGATAAAAACGTGCTTATGAAAGGGTCCCAGAAGGCATAGATATGGTTTATGCGATGAATGGCAGCATCCATGGGTCCCCAAATAAAGCCACTGGCCGAGGACCAAAGGAGCGGCGACTCTGCTAAATAGCTCAAAGCTTGTTTGCCTTTTCCCTCAAACGAGGAAGTAATTTAACCCATTTCCATAAATAAAAGTTTACTTTCATGTCTGCAACTTTGGACAGGTGCAAGTGTTTTTCCTATGCCCTTTAAGGCAGTGAAGTCGAAAGGCGACTGAAAGTGTCGTAGAAACTGCAATGACATCAAGTGAGATAGCTGTGGTAACAGCTGGAGAGCCACATTGCCACTGGCACTAATGGCGTCATAAGAAACAGATGCACCAAGTGTATCTTCAGAAATAAAAGTGGTGGAAATATGTTCTGCTACCCTTCACCTTTAATGAAAACGATGCCCAAGAAATGGAACGAAAATTCCTAAATATAAATTTAAATTAGAAATATTTATTATATATATTTAGAAACAAAAGTGGTGGAAATATGTTCTGCTACCCTTCACCTTAAACGAAAAGGCTGTCCAAGAATTAAACAAAAATTCCTAAATATAAATTTAAATTAAAAATATCTTTTAAATATTTTTAAGAAATTTTTACAGCAACGTCTAGCTAATTATATATATTTTGTATAGAAGATACAAAATGAAAACTTTATGATCCTTCAAAGCAAACTCTAAAAACAAACCATTTCTTTTATAGTTCCGTTCTGCAAGATACAGTTTTTATTAAGACACTTCTTTTTTCCGCGATGAAATACCAGTCCAAGGTATTTCGCGTGGATCTTATGAATGTCCATAAAAGCAAGAAGATAAGTCTTCACAGTGATATCATTAACACAAGAAAATAACCCAAAATAACACTACCAAGCTAAAATAAAATCTAGAAAAAAACAGCACAATTGACAACAGAAACAGAAAGACCAAGAGTCAAATGGCCAATATTAATGTAAGAAACAGCAACAGAAGTGCCAGAAGAAAGAGGGCCAACAAGAAATAAACTTATAAACATGTTGACAAATTTTGTCTCTGCTCGTTTTACTCGGTCCTTGTTGTATTTTTTTGATTTTTCCAGCTTGGCCCTTTTAAACGCCATGTCATGTGGAAAATGTGCTGGAGAACCCAACGTGAAGCTGGCGGAAGGAATGCGAAAAAGCGGAGGTTCCACTAAAAAAGACTTAGTACGGGCAGCTGAAATAGCGGAGAATTCAGGAGCAGCTGCGTTTGATGTCTTTACCCAGGAAGCTGGAGGCGCTGGGCGGAAGGAGCTTTTGACATTGCATTGCCCTTACGGCACTATATTGTATATAGTATACTTTTCGAGGGCAGAAGGAGCAGGAGCCACCAAAGCAGGGTAATGCGACGTAGAAATACTGAAAATGCTTCTGAAAAATTCTCCTTTCACGGAACACAAAAACTATTTCAATTCCACTCTCCAGCTTCAAAGAAGAGGAGTGCAAACATTTCTCAAACTACATGAAAAATTTGTAATATATAAAAACTATTATTTCTGAAAAGACTATTCTCTCCTCTAAAAACTAACCATGTTGTTTCCTCCTCAAAGGAAGACCTACGAATGCATATTAATCATCTTCCACACACACAGAAATATTCAAGTACATTGTTCTTGAATTAAGAACATTCCTTCTTAAAAGCCGTGTAAGTACATTTTGGTTCCAATGTTCTCAAAATTATAACAAAATAGGGAGAAAAAAAATTTAAATTGAGTTTATTAAACATTTTTTAATAAGTGTACACGACTGACTGGACTAATAGTAGTAATAATAGTTTATTTGTTGAGATACGAGCAAAATGAAAACATTTTTAGATGAGAACGACAGAAATTTCCCTGTGCATAAATATAGTACATACAGAATAATGATACAAGTCTTTTCAATTCTTCTTCTTTCTTCAAGTCTTCTGCCAAATAAAATCCGAAAGCTCAAACAGTTAAACAGTCTACCAATTTAAAGAACGAGCCACCAAAGGGCGACACACATCCAGATTAACATATAAAAGGATGAAAAGGATTCGTTAGACGACAGCTTCGGTGTCGCCACCCTCCATCCTCCCTGTCGCCGTGTCAATTGCAGCTTGCATATAAATTAGCGTAATTAAATGTCGAACAAGTGCTATAAAATTACAGCAACAAAATTGTGGTTAATTGTGCATTTGATGGTTTGCGAGTGTGTGGTTATAAAACATTATGACTCAACTTGATGGCCCTTCAAGTTCTGCAGCGCTACCGCTGAAGTGCAGTCGCCGCTCTTGGCAAAGTATTTTACGGTCTACAAAAAGTTTTTTTAAAAATCAAGAAAATTTAATATTAATGAATTTTTCCTAGCAAATTAGTTTTTCCACCCCAGTCTATTAAAACAAAAGTGTTCTATTTAAAGCGGATACACCACTTAATTGAAAAATGTATGTTGGAGCACATTAAACGATATAAAAACAAGGAAGAACGCTATAGTCGAGTACCTCGACTATCAGATACCCATTACTCAGCTAAAATGACCAAAGGAAAATGGAGATATGCAGCAAAGCGAGGTTGAAATGCGCCACCTACCGGCGGTAGACAGATTTAAGCGTTGTGGGCGTTAGAGTGGGCGTGGCAAAGTTTTTTTTGGATCAACCGATAGGTATTGACAAGACCAATACATTTCAGTTAAAATTTTTTATCTAGCATGAATATTGTGGGCACCACAGGCTTGGGCGGTTTGTGGGCGTTAGAGTGGGCGTGGCATATTCGCGTGACAAACTTGCGCTGCGCTCAAGCCTACGGAATCTAAATCTGAATTCCCATTTCTCTATCTTTGATATTTTCCGAGATATCTGCGTTCATATTTACGATTTTTTGAAGTTTGTGGGCGGTTTGTGGGCGTTCAAGTGGGCGTGGCAAACTGTTTTTTGGGTCAATCGATAGGTATTGATGAGAACAATACATTTCAATGAAAATTTTTATTCTAGCATGAAAACTGTAGGAGCCTCAGTTTTGGGCGGTTTGTGGGCGTTAGAGTGGGCGTGGCACTCTGCTGAAACAAACTTGCGCTGCGTAAGAAGCTCAGGAATCTGCACGCCTAATCTCAATAGCCTAGTTCTTATAGTTTCCAAGATCTCAGCGTTCATCCGGACGGACAGACAGACGGACAGACGGACAGACGGACAGACGGACAGACGGACAGACGGACAGACGGACAGACGGACATGGCTAGATCGACTCGGCTAGTGATCCCGATCAAGAATATATATACTTTATGGGGTCGGAAACGCTTCCTTCTGCCTGTTACATACTTTCCGACGAATCTAGTATACCCTTTTACTCTACGAGTAACGGGTATAATGATATGAAATAAAATTGCGTATACGACAGGTTCTCTATGGACCTTTACTTTTTCCCATGAACAGGATTCTTTAATAACTTTCATCACCAAATCATAATCCAAGAAAAGGGGCCGCCCATTTTCTATTTCAGGTCTCGAACCACCCAACCTTGGTATTCATTTTCCCCACTTTATCGCACTTTTGCGACCATTAAGTGCAGAAGCTGCCTTTAGAGACAGAATCACGGCTTGTTTGCAAGAGTTTCTTGGCACTTTTAAAGGATTTACCGGCGTCACTGGGTGGAAACCAGGCAAAATTAAAATGGAAGCGCAAATTTGTTTCTGTTTGAAGGCAACTCTTTGGCGTTTGACTTTTGGGCCACGCCCACTGGGAGATGCAAATGAATCTGCCCAAACAGTTTAAAAAAATGCACGCCCTCCTGGATGCCACGCCCCTTTCCCTTGCTTTTAGACAAACCATTTTGTTCACTTTGGAGGTATTTAGTTATTTTCCCTGTGTAGGGAATTTTATGCAGATATATACGTACATATAGATTTGAGTAATGAGAAAAGTTGGGATTGAGGGCAGTGCGGATTATTCATTAGCAGTGGCTTTTGCCCGGTTTTCAGCTTGTTTTTTGTGTTCCCTTGCATCGCTAATTGCTGAACGAAGTTAAACTTTTTTGGCCAGGCTTACCTTTAAATGTAATTAAAATAAGGAAATAAGTAAAAACAGTAATGTATTTTTAATTAATTATCAAAATATATCCGGTAGACAAATATAAAATAATTTTGTTGAACTTTCATAACTTAAACCAACATATTTTAGTTTATTGCCAATATAACTAGCTCTGCCTATAGGGACTTCTAGAGGGGGAAGTTCGATTTACGGAAGCCCAACACTATACCTATAGGCCAATGTTGCTTTTAATAACTCATAACGTGTTTGCAGTTAATTAACTGGCAATCGCATTACAATGAATACATAAAGGATTTATAGAAAAGCAACTTTACCATGCATATTATTGTTTTATTTTTATTGTGGCCCGTGGCAGGTCTATAATATTGTAATGACATTAGCCGAAAACAATCGACTCATAATAAAGAAAGCTTAAACAAGTCAATCGCATTGGAATGGGAGGGTTCGTGCTTAGGGCTTCTGGCCATTTCGATTTAATTCCAACTTCAAGGCACCACCAGTGAGTTACATTTGTTTAAATATCTATTAATTCCGTTGGCCATTAATATTTATTGTCACTGCCAGAGGGAACCATGTGGCTCCTTCTTTGTTTTTTGTTTTTACTGATGAGTATGTTTTGGCAGAGTACACTCAGCAGGGAAATGAATAAGCAGCTAATAAGCCCTAAGAACATAAGCAGACTAGCAGCTCAAATGCTCACAGACTCACGCCCATAAGTGCGCATACATATAGGGCTTATGAAAGGTCTATTATTTCCTGCCCCCCCATATTTGTGTTTCCTTTTTTTTAGCTGCTGGTAGGGCATTATCGTATAACATCGAGTGCGATGATTGATGTGGAAGAGCAAAAGCAGGCAATATACTTAATCCGAGCAAACAAGGCTTTGTTTAATTATAACAAATGAAAGGGCCAAGATTGTCTTGGCAGTTATAAAAGAGCAACAGTGACTTTGAAGGATATTTTCTTTTTCGTCAAAATGTCACATGACTTTGCATATGCAAATTTATTTAGTATGGACCCAAGCGAGAAAATAACGTAAAATGCAAATTTCATTAAAATATTATACATACAAATACAGTAAAAATAAACAAACAACAAAAGAAAAACAACCCTAGTCTGTTTCCAATTAGCCCCGAGGTAATTTTGAGGAATTATCAACTTCCATTAAAATAATTATTTACCATTAAGGCTGTCATCTTTTCCTGTTTTTGTTTAACGAGTTTGATTAAGAGTGCTTTAACCGAAACTTTGTCCATTGCCCTTGGTTAATTGTTCAAATTTGCTTTTAGGCAAACAGCTATAATTCTATTTAAACGAAAATTATGTTTTGTTATCTATTGGGTAACTAATATGTAGCCAAAATGAGTTTATAATATTTTGAAATTAGATTTGAATTATAGATATATAAAAGTGACTATGTGGATCGTTGGTATACCACGCAAGTATATGCAAAGTTATTCAAGACATAGAGACTGCTGGTTGAATGTCTTCCCAGGGTCAGAGCCCTGAATATTTACCCAGTAGACATGGGTCGGTTTTTAATCTGTTTTTATTTTTAGTCTCGAGTGAGAAGAAAAGGTGAACGAACAGTAAAACGCATACACAAGTCCGCTGAGATACATCAATATTTATGTCGAGAATTTGTAGCATACTTTCCAGTCGACGGAGTCTAAGCCTTAAAGCCATTTAATTTTATTACACTTTGCGGACTTTAAGGCACCAAGATGCGGTTAAATGGCCTCTCCGTCTGCAACCCCAAAAACTCAACGAGTAAATAATTTAACGGATTCAATTATGTACAATAATTTGGCATATACTGCGTATAGAATGTTTGTATGTACATACTTAGATACTCGGAGGCCTGGGCTAAATTTAAATCTCCCGAGGGTTGGCTGCGGCTCTAATTTTGCTAATACATTTGATGAAATGGAATATCTATGCGGCACTTTGGGGATGTTGGCTGGATGTTGTTGAGTGAATTATGAAAATTGGGTTAGTTGTGTGTTTTTTGTGAATATGAGAACAGGTTGTGGAATTAATATTATTAAACAGCTAGGAAGTGCAGAATACTTATAGTTTTGATGTTATCTGATTTTAATTAATAATAATAAATGATGTTTTGTTAGAGTTTTAAACAATTGTTTTATCTATTCCTTGAATGCAATTAACGAGGTAATTCCTCACTTTTCTTTGATTAACTTACCTCCTTCACACGAAGTTCAAATCATGGCTCTGAGATTTGTTTGGCCTTCTTCAAAGTCAAAGACTTGGCTGCTTTCTTCCGTCTGTTCTTTATATTTATCGTATCGTTATTATTTATTTCCTTTGTTTGTTTCAGTTATCACTGATTTTGTTATTTTCACTTCATCATCTCCTTCCACTTTAACGTTTCATTTATTGTCTGGATTTGTTCAACTTGGTGCGGAGCTGCTGCTTCTATGTGTACACAAATATTTAAATATATTTTAGAAATGGTATTTGCTATTGTCTGCCTTTAAAATGTGCGTGGGTGTAGATTTGGCTCGTTATTGCTGGAATTGGCTTTATTTCAATTTATGCATTGTTTGCTCGTTGAGTTTAAGCGTAATTTGTGCCGAGTTTGTTATTGGCTTAATATTCATAGAACTGTAGATAAGATTTGCGGAATGGGTACAATCTACCCGGTACATTTTTTGTTCGTTAGCAAACTAAGATCCTTAATATGGTTTAGGGTAACCTGATTTTAAGGGCTTAAGATGCAAGATAGAAAGTAATATTCTAATTTTCTAAATTAAATAATCATTCAGAATATTCAACTGATAAACAGCTTAAACATATTTAAACTTCATACGTTTACAGCACTTAGGTTCATATAGTAGAACTGTTTCTCAGGCTCCTTGATAGTCTGCTATTTTCTGGGCTCTAAGTCATGACTAAGCTATTCCTTTTACGTATTCATATTTAGAAGTGACCAACTTTGCTTAAAATTCCTGTGTGAAATATCACATTCCTGCACTTCACTCGGTAGTTTGCAATTAATTGCCAACTTTATGCCACTGGCATTTTTCAACTGAGCATCAGAGGAGCCGAGCACACATTATCGTTAATAATGAATGGAACTAAAAGTTCCGTGCAGCCGACAAGGACAACGGAGAAAAGTTGCTGCACAAACTTTCTGAAGAGCAAAAAAACTTTTAAATACACTCAAAATTTGCCAGAGGGAACGGGCAAGAGGATTTTATTTCCTAGTTAGTACTTTGGAAATCGCCAACAGCTGAGCTGTGAATATTTATGAATATTTATAAGCCGTGAACTGTCGCTTATTAAAAAAAAAACTTAATTGAAGCTGCCGAGGAACCTGTTGCCGGCTCATTAAGGCCGGAAGTTTCCTTTGGCTTGCCCGTCGGCAGCAAAGTTAATTACAATATTTCATTGCTCCGGTGATGGTGTGGGTGCGGTGTTATTTTTATATCCAACAAATTGCCAACAGCGCATTAAACTCAATAATACAAAAAGTGAAAAAAAAACGGACAAGAAGAAATGGAACAAAAATGCAAAGCAATTTGTAGTAAATAAAAAGCGGAATGCTGAAATGGCGCCCAAATACGCAACTCAAACAGGAAGACTAACTTTTCACGCCCCCACAACAAACACCCTGAACTTTATATATACGTGTGTGTGGGTAGACACTCACACTGTGGCAATTCACACAGATGTGGCCAATACATCGACAGGGCACACGGGGGACTTTGATTTTCATGACCAAGTGAAAGCGAGACGCCAAGAAGAAGACGGAGAAATGCTGGAGAAAGCAGTGGAAAGTTGTCCTTTCTATGGCATACGGAATGTTGAATGCTCTTCAAATGCTGAAGGTGGACAAGGGAAAAGTTCCAAGGACAACTGAGGTATTGAACGGATAACTAAGCTGAACTAATTAAAAGTAAACAGTAAGAAACAAAAATGGTTTTAGAAAATATGCAGCTTTTTACCTTTATCAGAAAAATAATCTTAATTAAACAACCAAGCAAATATAAAAATTCTAAGATTTTATTAAATGAACTCAAAATAAATTGTATGATGCTTAGAAATACGTTTTCTTCATGTGTCCAGTTCAAAAAAAAACAAGAAAGGAAGTTAGCTTCGGCAAGCCGAAGCTTATATACCCTTGCAGCTATAATTATTAAATTTAAAAACACAAAAAATGATATTCCCAATAGTATAAGATAATATGTCAAAAAACACCGAAGCTATAATTTGTTTCATATTATTTTCCTACCAATTTTCCGATCGTTCCTATGGCAGCTATATGATATAGTCGTCCGATTTTGATAAAATTAAATTCGAAACTCAGAACTAATTAAAAAATGTTATTTCCAAGCGTAGGAGGTTATATGTTAAAAAACACCGAAGCTATAATTTGTTTCATATTATTTTCCTACCAATTTTGCGATCGTTCCTATGGCAGCTATATGACATAGTCGTCCGATTTTGATAAAATTTAATTCGAAATTCAGAACTAATTAAAAAATGTTATTTCCAAGCGTTGGAGGTTATATGTTGAAAAACACAGAAGCTATAATTTTTTTCATATTATTTTTCCACAAATTTTCCGATCGTTCCTATGGCAGCTATATGATATAGTCGTCCGATTTCGATAAAATTTAATTCAAAATTCAAAATTATTTAAAAATTGTTATTTCCAAGCTTAGGAGTTTATATGCTAAAAAACACAAAAGATATAATTTTTTTTCATTTTTTTGTCCGATTATTCCTATGGGAGCTATAAGATATAGTTGTCCGATCCGGCTGGTTCCGACTTATATACTACCTGCAAAAGATATAAGACTTTTGGGAAAGTTTCAGCCGGATAGCTTTAAAACTGAGAGACTAGTTTGCGTAGAAACGGACGGACAGACGGACAGACGGACAGACGGACAGACGGACAGACGGACAGACGGACAGACGGACAGACGGACATGGCTAGATCGACTCGTCTAGTCATGCTGATCAAGAATATATATACTTTATGGGGTCGGAAACGTCTCCTTCACTGCGTTGCAAACTTCTGACTGAAATCAATATACCCTCTGCAAGGGTATAAAAAGATGTCTTATCGGAGAAGATTTTATGCAAAGCCTGATGACACTAAGAAACTTTACAATTTCCTGAGATTTACATAGTTTCTTAAGAAGTTTCACTTCATTTTCCGGTATTCTCTTAACTACAAAAATAAACATGCCTCTTAAAAGTTTAAAGTGAATACATTTTCAAAACTTTAACATAGAAATAATAATTACTAACTGACTAATAAAGAAGTAGCAACTGTTATAGTATGTTTCTGAAGCAAGCAGATCTCAAATGAAAGAACAACCAAATGGGAGACTTCAGGTTACTTTTACATTATTATTATTACTTAAAATTAGATATTGGAATTACGACTAATGAAAATACTTGGTTTTTATCTTCCAACAAGATATTAGACCATAAAACAAGGCTTGGGAAATGTTTCCGTTTTGCAGAAGAGTTTCAAGGACAACCTGTAAGTAAAAGTCAGAGGCGGACACACCGTATTCGTCTAGGTAGGATTTATCTACTTCTTGTTTTTTCTGCCTTGTTCTCCATTTTACTTCTTGTATTTTGGGGCAGACGCCCACGCGGCGCCAAACTGCGCAGTCTGCTCGGCTGATTATTCAACAGAGTTCATATCAAAACATATTTTTTTCCTTTGATTAGATTGTTTTAAATTTCAATCACTTAATTTTCCAATTTCGGGTTTTGACAATTAATCAGTGATGAGTGTTTTAAAGTATTTTCAAAACCTTTATAGCTAAATTTCAATGTTTTTTCAAGGTTTAAATAAAATAACTCATTTTTGTAGGTTTTTGTTTTTATTCCTTGAACATGAGTTTTTGAAGTAGACCGCAAAAACTTTCGTTTTCCTTACAACAACACTGGCCACTGAGGATAAGGCGCCCACACACTCACACTCGCACACACAGGCTCCCCTCTCTGAAGGATGCGGTGTACCGTTATTCCGCTATGGCACAACCGACTCACTCGAAACTCCCCCACGAACTGTCGCGGTATCCGTGGCTCCTGCTGAAGAAAAGTCCAACTCGTGCTCGCTCGTGCTTGTGCTTGTCCGCTCTCTCGCGGTCGTGTGAGTGCCCCTCTCTCTTTCGCCCGCCTCTTATCAGTTCGATTTGATTTCGCCTGGAAGTCCTCGCACAATTTGCCTTCGCTTGGCCAAGGGTGACTGCGTCCTCAAGGATGTTCCGAAACTCACCACACTTGTCGCTCGGCTGGCTCTCTTTCACTCTCCCGCTCTCTCCGGCGTTGCTGTCTCGCTCGAACAGACACCTGTAGTGTGAAAGCTTTCGGCATGTGACAGTGTTGTCAGACTAATGTCAAAATTTGCATACATCAATTTACATACTCCGTTTGATGAACACTACAATAATTTACCTAAGAATTATTTTTTGATAAATTAAATTTTGCTTAAATTCTGTGTTCTATTTATTAACACAAACTTACAAAATATATATTTTTTTGAAAATTCACAAAAAGGATGATAGCAGTTTCCTAAAGGGAATGAGTTATTTTTTCTCAAGATGAGTTTTTCCCCAATTTTGGATTTAAATTCACTCGATTTGGGAACGTCATCATTTTCTCTGTGTAGATCACAAAAAAAAGTCAACAACATTTTTTATATTTGAGTTTTTTTAAGACTTTATTAAAAAATTGTTTTGGTATCTCCGTGTTTTTATTTATAACTCGAGTTGCGCTGGTGATATATGTTTAAACTTACAATTATAATGTCACCCTTTAATTTTGCGGAATATTTAAGCGCCTACATTGATTATATTGTGTAAAAGTGTAAATTGTTTTCAATTTAGTGACTGTAAGTCGTCTGTTGACATAGGAAAAACTAAAAATAAATCTGAAAAAAATTGGTGCAAGTAAGCTGCCTTTCTTTTTGAATTCATTTTTTTGCATAACTTTTTGCTATATATTAAACCACATCATCTTTACTCAGTGTTGTTAATTTTGTGAAATTTTTAAGTCACTGCAGATTATAACGTATTTGTGGTCAGCTTTTTGATAGTATCATAAAACGGTATTAAATCGAATAATTTAGTTTTAAAACATAAAAGAACGTAAATAATTATATATATGTATCTTATCTTAAAATAAAATCAAATTCGTTTAATTCATCTCAAATTATATAAACATCTTATTTAATCATTATCTGGTCTTAAAATGTTGATTCAATGTTCTTTATTTATGAACAGAGCTAAGCAAATACTTAACTAAGTAGATGATAAATAAACTGAAGTGGGGTAAGCTTACCCCAAATGAGCTATAAATAAGTAACACATTCATTCAACACACTTTTATGTTGGATCCAGCGAACTCTTTCCCCTGAAAAGCCATTACCTTTTTAGCCGCAATTACTCAAACAACAGCAACAACCTGTTGGCATTTGTATGCTGTGTGTCCGTCTTTTCCTGCCCCTGTATTTTCCATGCACATCCACTGAATTAAGCGTTTCAGGGTAGCATTTTCTACTGTCTAAATGAACTCTTAAAAGTGCTCTGACATTTCACATTGCCTCGCAGATGTCACGTGGCCGATGCTGAACTTTTCACTGAAAAAAACATTTAAATTCGAACGGGGTACTTGCCCATTCGGGCACTCATGTATGTATCCGTCATCATCAAAAAAGAGCCGTTTAGAAGCACAATTAAAACAAGAGAAAACGTTATAGTAGTAGAATATGGCGTTAGCGCCACCTTTAGTTCATTCCTTGCGGCTGTTTACGAGATTTTACTAACACGCCACATAATGTGAAACCTCCATCCCTTTCGCACTCTATTGAGTTTGCTAATTATTAATTTTTTGTCCGACTTAAACAATATTTTGCACTTATGTATATGGGTATTGATAATAAGAACAAAACGTCATTTACAAAATATAAAAAAATGTGAGCGGTAGACGGGTTTTAGCGTTACGGGCGATTGTGGGCGTGGCACAATTTCGCTGCGCAGGAAGCCCAATAGTCTACATGACAAATCCCAATTTTCTATCGAACGCCTCCACTATCAGATATCCGTTACTCAGCTACAGGAAGCAAAAGGAAGATGGAGATATACCAGCAGCAACGTTAGATTGTAAAGCGCCACCTACCCGCGATTTCATTACATGGTAGTATAGGCGGCAGACTGATTTAAGCGTTATGGGCGTTTGTTGGCGTTAGAGTAGGCGTGCAAGCATTTTGATAGACCAATGAATAGGTGTTGAAGAAACCAATATATATCAGTTTACATTTTTTTTCTAGCACTAAAACTGTTGGAGCTACAGTTTTCGGCGGTTTGTGGGCGTAAGAGTGGGCGTGATGCGATGCATACGAAGATAAGGAATTTAAATCTGAAATCTCAATTCTCTAGCTCTTATAGTTTCCGAGATCACAAGAATATATAAACTTTGTGGGATCGAATACGTCTAATTCGTTTCATACTTCTCACTGAAATCATTACACCCTCTGCTAGTTTTAAAAAATGAAGAAAGGGATTGACAGCTAATTAACTATGGTCAGTTATTATAGACTTTATGTATGTCGCATATTGAACAAAATTTAGTTTTTTTAATTTCTTTGTTATTGATAAAAACATCTCACAAGATTAAAGTATATTTTAACCCTAAATTGTGAAGAAAGTCTGTTTAAGGCTTCTGTAGGAGTGTGTGCAGTGTACTTTCTGTACGTACTAATTCCGTTGAAAAGAGGAGCATTAAACCTACTCGGGATCCGACCTGTTTTAACCCAACCCTCACTACCGAACCCCCGGATCTAACTATATTCCTCCTCGCAGCAACAGTTGACGTAATTTGCAGGTAATATGTGTGTTGCCTGTTGCTTCTGTTTCCAGCCATTTCACTGACCAGGACAACCACATTTCAGGCCCATTCTCCCCAGGTCCCTCAGGCTCTTTATTTATTTCTCCTTCATGGAGGGTTCGTGTGCAAACGAGCCAATCGAGCCACATATTGATTTACGTGTTCAGGATGTGTTCTGGTAGCCATTGAAACCATGCACGTAGAGAATATGCACACGGAATAAAAATTGTAATTAGGGAATTCATTGTCACTCATTGAAAATAATACATTACAAAGTTATTTAAGTATAGCGAATACAAATTTGATAATTAGACCAAAATTAACTTTGAAAAATATTTTTCAATTTAATATTTATTATGTAAAACAATGGGTTTCTAGGGAATTTCTATGATTATGTTTTTTGAACGATGTTTTATAGTTTCTAAAAGCAACAGCTCACTAAAAAGTTTCAGTGCTTTGATAAAGTGTGTAATGTGAGACCCGCAGTATGTCTTGTTCGAAAAATGTGTAGCAAAAAGAGATAGATAGTGTGACGAAAAAATCAATTAAATTGGATACTCTTTGCATATGATGAGCAATTAATTAAGCATTTCTGACACCATACGGTAGCCGGTTTCCACACTTTTTCGTGAAAATAGATTAACCCGAACCGAAATGCAATTTACAATCTAGCCTCATTCCGGTTGAAAAATTTGCATACAAAAAGGGAAAAGAAACATATTTCTGCACACATTTCCGCTGCACTAAACGTGATTGAGAGCGGAAATTGCTTCATGTTCTTTTTTCTCCCGCCGAGCATCCTTCCTCCGCCTCGTTTTCACTTTTCTCCTCGTTTCTGGCTTCCGTTTGATGGCCGCAAACTGTGGACTGAGTGCGGAAAAGAGGCCCTGACTGATGACTGGCAAATCGGGTTTTCAATTGACATTTGATAGAAATTGCGTTAGTAACCCCTAGTGCCTCCCCCGCCCCCTCTTCGCGTCCGTCATGGGGAGCCCAAAGTGTTGCCTGATTCGATTATCGCGGGGCTCAACAGAAGCCTTCGCTCCCCCAATGAATTTTTTCCGCACTTCGTTTTGGTTACTCTCAGAAATTGTCTTTGGATGAGTGACTTATGAGGTACCATTTGACGGATAAGCGGCGGAAATGGGCTGAAATTTTGTGAGGTGTTCGTATTAT
Source organism: Drosophila subpulchrella (assembly GCF_014743375.2). NCBI lineage: Eukaryota > Metazoa > Arthropoda > Insecta > Diptera > Drosophilidae > Drosophila > Drosophila subpulchrella. The sequence continues at coordinate 2,981,627 of NC_050610.1, forward strand.
TACATTTGAGACTAGATTTATAATTGGAAAATGTAGTCTTTGGCTTTATATATTTTTTAAAAAGCTGCGAGCAACTATTTTACGATTTTAATAAACACACATTTAATATTATTTTAATTTTAAAAAATATAATTTATTTAATTTGGGTATTATATGTTTATGATAAATAAATTCAAAAAGGTATCTTCTTCGTATATATGATTTAAAACTGTAACAATAATAAATACTTAAAATTTAACATCTCAAGCTAATTTTTTTAATTTCTCATTAAAAGAGTGCTTTTTGTCCGACCTTACAGGCATATATTTTTTCACCAAGAGTGCTTAAAAAAGATAAAAAGATAAATTGTGATAAAAAGTTACGTTTAAAAAAGTGTTTAATTGAGTTTGGCTGAACCTTTTATGATATCAGCCCCTCGTTGCGCAAAATTGCAGTCATGTCAAACTGAAGCAAGACAATCAAATAGGATGTGGCTGCACTCACAGTCTGGAAAATGAAATTAATGAATGTTGTGAGTTTAAGGTTGCCTGCACCAAAAACTCACCGAAAAAATAAAAGTGTAGTCGAGGGCAAAAAGGCCTATGCCGTTGAACTGGAAGAAACCCTCCCAGTGAAGAAATTGCAGTGTAAACGATTTCATTTTGTTGTAGAAGAGATCGTTGCTTAGCATGAAGGCCGGTTTCTTCTGCATTATCTCGTGGACAATCATTGCCGATTGTTTGGAGTGATTATTGGCATTGCAACAAAGCCGGAGCACGATGTATGCAACTACCATTGTGGTAAAGCTCCAAATCACATACAAATGGGTCATATAATCCAGCAGGCGACTCTTTCCGCTCACAACAAAGTTGACCTTGGTTTCCAGGAAAATCCCGAAAATGCTTACCACAAAACAGGCCGCCATATAGGGAACGCACTGTGGACCGAACTCGCCATTTGTTATCACACTAAGCGACAGGATCTTATCATGCAGCTTAAAGAGATCTGGCAAATTGGCCTCCGAAGATGTTCTAGATTAAAAAAATAGGGCATTTGATTTATTTACATATATATTTTACAAGATTTACTTTCAATAATTTGGATTCAGTTAATAGTTATTTATCCTGATTGCATATGTTTAAGGGGTTATATACACTTGAACCCGCTAGGGAGTTCGATTTTTTTTTATTGTTTAGAATACTAACACGAAAAATTATTCTGATCGTAACTGTGTTACCTAAGACATAGCATTTTATACCTAACTACCTCTGGGTATCAAAGCAGGAAACTGGAAACCTCAAATGCAATATAAGTCCGATTGATTTCATTATTTTTGATACTTTTCAAAAAAGTAAGTAAAGTAAAAACAGAAAAAAAATTTCCGCTGCAATCAACGTTATCAAACTTCCTTCGTTCAGCGATAAGATATTAAAACAAGCAAGAACGCTATAGTCGAGTACCTCGACTATCAGATACCCGATACTCAGCTAAAGGGACCAAAGGAAAATGGAGATATGGAAGCAGCAAAGCGAGATTGAAATGCGCCACCTACCGGCGGTAGACAGACTTAAGCGTTGTGGGCGTTAGAGTGGGTGTGGCAAAGTTTTTTTTGGATCAATCGATAGGTATTGACGAGACCAATACATTTCAGTTAAGCTTTTTTATTTAGCATGAGAATTGTGGGCGCCACAGGCTTGGGCGGTTTGTGGGCGTTAGAGTGGGCGTGGCATATTCGCGTAACAAACTTGCGCTGCGCTCAAGCCTACGGAATCTAAATCTGAAATCCCGTTTCTCTATCTTTGATATTTTCCGAGATATCCGCGTTCATATTTACGATTTTTTGAAGTTTGTGGGCGTTAAAGTGAGCGTGCAAACTTTTTTGAGTCAATCGATAGGTATGGATGAGAACAATACATTTCAGTTAAAATTTTTATTCTAGCATAAAAACTGTAGGAACCACAGTTTTGGGCGGTTTGTGGGCGTTAGAGTGGGCGTGACACTCTACTGAAATAAACTTGCGCTGCGTAAGAAGCTCAGGAATCTGCACGCCAAATCTCAATAGCCTAGCTCATAGTTTCCGAGATCTCAGCGTTCATCCGGACAGACAGACAGACAAACAGATGGACAGACGGACATGGCTAGATCGACTCGGCTAGTGATCCTGATCAAGAATATATATACTTTATGGGGTCGGAAAAGCTTCCTTCTGCCTTTCCGACGAATCTAGTATACCCTTTTACTCTACGAGTAAGCTAACGTGCTTTGCGTTTTTGATTTCAGATTAACCTTTCTCCCGGAATTGTGTTGTGAACTGAAACTTTAGTCGTTGAAACACAAAAAACTGAATTTGAATAAACATTTTCCTTTATATGAAATACAAATCCCAAAAATTTATCTGTTTGTCGTGTTACAAGTGTATATAACGTCTTTAAGATAATAAATGTTTATGTCCTTGAATGAACCTAAATAAATTTTGATTCTCCCAAAAATAACCTGTTGATAAAATAATAAATAATTCTCACATAGTTTTTGTCCTGCTAAGCACAAATCAAAATACGAAAAAAGACAACCAAACCAGACTGTAAACATTAATCAAACGCTTATTTTTTTGTATTAGACCTAAGCCGCCAAATCGTTTTGCCTTACCCTGTGTTTTCGGCAATGGTGGCATTGTCATAATCAAAATCATCCTCGTCCTCATCGTTACTGGTGTCCATCTCGTCCTCGTCGTTCTTTTGTTGGCCCACTTGACGTTTCATTTCGCTGGTCAACTTGGGCTCATTGCCGAATGTCGTCCTGCCGTCCATGGCCGTAATCGGCGTTACGGTCTTCCGCTCCTTTTTGCCCTCACTCTCGATGTCGAACACGGTGAGGGGGGCGTGGCGGTGCCGCGCCTCCTGGTTAATCTTCTCAAACAGAGTGTTAATCTGCTCGAAGCGCTGCGAAATGACCGACACATGATAGATGAACTCGCCCTGGATGATGCTGCCGGCCAAGTACGGGAAACTGGACACCATGAACGGCACAAACGCAAAGTTGCCAAAGGTCCTAGACGGGAGAAACGGATTAAAATGTGCTAAGGGTTACTGTAAAGCTTGGGTATGTAAGTAATTCGAACTATTTCTAACTAGGATTAGTTTTTTAATGACATGACTCAAAATTTATTTAATAAACAAAAACGAGCGGTATTCAATTTGTCAATTTTGTAAGGTCAGATGATTCTAGGTCGGGACACTTTTTATTTCTTTCTTGACATTTTGTTAACAGCTCGTAGGCTTGATATATTAAAAATACAAATTCACATTTAGTCGACTTGTCACATGTCCAGTAGAAAATAATTTTATATAAGGTACTTTAAGTTTGGCACACATTTTTCTCCATGCTTTTACATTTTTGTGAGCTCCCAGATTTCCACAGCAATGAAATAGATTATTGTCTTCATACTGGGCACCATCTATTTCAAATATTTCGGTCTTAGACTTACATTCACAGCTTACAAACGATTTCACATGAACTATTTGTTACTCACAGATACAACGCTCTGACGTCATAGTACAAGGCAAAGGTGAAAACGCAGAATAGGAAAAGCCAGGTGAAGTGGTAGGCCACACTGTGTTTTACCGCGTTGACCTTCACCTTATCCATTTCCGCCACTCGCTGACACTTCTGGATAACTGCATCGATGTCATTTAATCGCTCGTCGAACTGCAGGAAGAACTCCTTGCGGCGATAGAGACTCATCAGAGTGATTGTCAGATATAGGAAGGCTCCCAGGTGCATGAAGAGGTGGTTGCTCAATTTGCAAACACTATTGCAGGCGTCCAGAAAGCAAAGCCCCAAAACATGACTCAAGTTAATCAAAAGGTAGCAAATCACATAAAAGACAGGCACAATAAACATCATGGCATAGTCGACAATGAAATTGGTTTCCGACTGCTGGCGATTGAGTGGTATAAGGCCTATAACCTATGGAATATAAATAAGTGGATAGATCTATAAAAAGTAACCATTTCATATTAGGTCTTACCATTGAAAACCAGTTCATAATTTGAATCATTTTGTCACTCCGATATTTGGTAACTTTTCTCTTTCAGTTCTCTGTTTGTACTGCCCGTTGGCTGGTCGATTAGAACTCCAAACGGGTTAACATTTACCTTATGAACCCACTCGATTGTTGGCATAATGAAAACGCTTATACGCAGTGGCAGGAGCGTATAATGTGCATATGGTTAAGATAAATATCTTCAGGGGGGAGCCTAAAATGCTTTTAGCTTATTAAATGTGTACCGAACTGTACACAATGAGAAATAAGTAAGCGATAAATAAAGGGAGCTTTGGGTATTAACATAGGAGCTTATGATATGTTTATTATTATAATGAGAATGAAAATTTACCTTTAACTTTTGAGGTATAATGTATAAAAGGAATCAATAACTAAGGTTTTTTAAGAATAATTGTTAAACATAGCCCATAAAAGCACGGTCCTTGTTATACCAAAATGAAAATATTTATGTACACATATAATTTAATATACTTTAATAAAATGGGTCGATTGTGAATATTTTTTTGAGTGCTGTTATAATTGATCCCGTAGTTTATTGATTAATTATATAATGTGTGTTGGCTAGTCTACACTTAAAATTATTGGTGTAAATTGTAGCTGAATGTATTTAAATGAAATAGAATAGGCCAGTTTGTGATACTACATTAACTACATAATTAAACAATTGTTTTAATTTCAAATTTAGTTGCACGTTATTTATAGCAAATTAAATTATTTTCAATACCCTGAATTTTCATATTACCATAATTTGCAACTTCCAGGATATTCAAACACACATGCTACGATTTCCCTTTCTTCTCCGTCTTTTGTTTTGAGTCCTTGAAATCGAATAATTTCCACATATTTTCCCCGTATTTTACTTGCTAATTAAACAATTATAAGTTAGTGCCGCCTAACACTAAATTAACAACTAAGACAACACCGGCAACAACACTTCCCCTCGCCCCCAACCCTCGTATAGTGCCAACTAGCTAAAACGTTTCTCGCCCGAGAAAACCAATTAAAAGCAAAGCCCTAACTGGCGACAAGAGATGCAGCAGGGTGGGGGAAATCGGGCCAAAACCATGAGATGATAAAATGCAAATTTCCCCTGAGTTGGGTAGTCAGTAGGGGGTGGGGAAGTGGGAAAGTGGAAATCGGCTTGGGCAAAGGGACTTACAACAGTTACAACTAAAACAAGACGGCAATGGCAAAGTGTAAGGTGTTTGCCGCCTGCTGTATGCCTTTTGGCCCTCTTAGTTAATAATTGAGTTTGCATCGGAGGCACGCACCAACCAACACTCACGCACTCACACTCACACATACTCAGTAGAGGGACTCTTCAATAGGAAGGAAAAACGTCCTTCGCGTCTTACTTATGCCCATGCACGCCCAATAGACCGCAGATCCGGCGGGTTGTACATATCCTAGAGATGGGCGCTGCTACAGCGATTAATCATTCATACATTTTGTAATTTGTATTTTTGCGCACCACATTAACGTTAAATTACACAAACTATTATGGATTACCTGTAATAACACCTTCTTATACAAATATTAAATTCAATCAATCAAGCTAAAGTATGAATCCTAAAATGTTATATTGCTCCTTAAGTCAGAAATAATTTTCAAATATGACATATGGCTTAAAATTAATTATATTGAATGAAATATTTTTTAAGTCCAGATTATTATAGCCTAATTTAATCTATATACAAAATCACTGAACTGATAAGTAAACCAGATATGTGATATAGAAATTTTTTTTCATTTTAGCAGTAAGTAACCAAAATCACTCATCCGACTAGTTAGCCAGAAATAGGTACTTTTAGTTGTACTTTAAAGCCAGAAACACATTTAATATTATTTTTCGATCAGATTATTAAAACAATATTAAGAAAGTTCTTAACGAACTTTCACATAAAATTCTTTAAAATCGGAGACATCATGTTATATACAATTTCGAAGTAACGAAGAGAAAATGAAAACTACATTTAACAAAATGTCAACTGGCCTTTTTACTTCAACCTTGAGTTGCGATAACTGGCATTTCCTTATAGGTCTAATTTTCCGCAAAAGATGTTTTTCCCAGATGAGTTCTGGTCCAAAGTGTAATATTATCCATTGGTATACCATCTCTAGACCGTAGACACAAGCTAGCCAATGAAGCGAAGCTAGTTAATATTTGCCTTTGGAGAATGTCGTTATTCACCCAGCATCTTATCGTCGCAGGCTTTCCGGGAAAGTCTTTTAAAACGTTGCTAAGTCGCTGCATGCAAATTTGATACCCACATTAGATTAGTTTATTGTAGTGCTCGGTAGTGATTGTTATTGCCTTTGGTGTCCGTAATAAAAGCGCCCACAATTGCAGGCGGACTCTCGATAAGAAAGGCTCCCACTGCGCTTTATAGCCGCCAATCCGTTGAGATTTCTTGGGGCTTCTCGGATTTACCCGATTTCGGTTGCTTTATTTTATTTTGTATTCGCTCCCTTTGGCGGTATCAATAAAATTGCGGTCATAAACTATGACCGTAATGGTCTTCAGTCTCTGCCACGCCCCTTTTTTTCCGGCTCGTAGCAAGTCACTCAATCATGTGGCACACTTACTTGCCTCGCTTACAATGTTTTCCCGACTTATTTTGGGCTTCCCTTTTTTGTATTTGGCTGCCTTGTAATGAGCTTGTTTGCCCAAGATTTTGGCCCCAAGATTTGCCTAAACGTTTTTTGCTTCCTTCAGTTGACTGCGAGAAAATTTAGCATTTCGGATTTGAGCGCTGCTAAAGTGGAACATCTTGGTCCTGTTTGAGGGGGAACTCACCAAGTGGGCAAGGACCGAAATATGTTAGGCCTCTGAGGCTTTGCTGGCGTGCAAAAGCTCCTCGCTTGGGGAGTTATCCTTAGGCAAAATATTCTTAAGTGCTGGATTTTTACAAGCAAGAATTCTTTTTTTTCAAAAAATATTTCAATTGAAAAAAATGTTTTACAACAAGAATTTTTTTGTAGAGGCTTGGTTTAAACAATTTGTTTTTAAAATCTAAAAAAAATATTACAGAAAATCTGTATATCTACAAATAAGTAAGATGATATACCGAATATAACATCTTATTATAATATTTAAACGCACCAATGAATACTCTCTGTAAAGTGTCGTATCGAGTTAAGGCTAATGTTAGAAGATCAAATTATTTTAACAACATAATATTATAATATAGTATTTTTGTATTTAATTTGGTCATAGAGCTTGAAAACAAATTAATTTATTTAAAGTTTACTAAGACGTAAATGTTTGCTTATTTTAGACGACCCTGCAAAATTGCCTTTAAATTCCAGACTCCATTTTCCCTTTAACGGGTTGTCTAGGAAAGGACACGTGATCTGATCCTTCCCCTTTGGCTAGTGGCATGTAAGCCGGGGGCGAACAAATAAAGCCACACAGACATATCAGACACATCAGCCGGGATAAGTTTTGTGTCTGGCTTAGCCAACTTTGGCGCTTTCCGTTGGCCTTGCCGCATTTGTCAATTTGTTGTTTCGGATGCATCTCCTGCCTTTGTGGCACGTAGCCGTCGACTGTTAATGACTTTTGGCAAAACAACAAGTCACAGAAGTTTATGACAAACCCTTAGATAAATTCTTTCACGCACAGTTGCGGTTAAATAACTATAGAACAATACAAATGGAAATAATAATATATTAGGCAATTTAACTTATTTAAAATATCACCATACGAATATTTTGTATTTCTTATACGACTTAAAGATTTAATTGTTATATATTTATACAATAAGTTCTTCGTAATTATATTATTTATTGAACTTAAAATAAACTTATTTATTGGTAAAGAACCTAAAAGACTTAAAGGGGTAACAAAAGATTTATAAGGATAACGAAGAATAAGAGAATTAATATAAGTAAGTTCCTTTTAATTAAAATTCTTCTGTGAAACACCTAAAATGGAAAAAAATGGTATTGTTCGACATTGCATTTAAAATGGTTTCCGATTTAGTAAACCAAATAGGACTTCTATTAATTTGACCGTGGCTGTATGATGTGCCAAGTGTGTGTTTCCTCGTTTATGTGTTTTCTTTATCTTAGTTCAACGTTGCGTCAAACTTAACTAGCCAAACAATTATTTCCAACGCTTTTGTGCTCTCCCCTTCTCTTTCTGCAATTCTATTCCGCATTGCTGCTATCTCTTTCACTTCCGCCCAGAAGCCAAAAGTGCTCCTTATTGCTTGTTACATAAATATTTCATTAAAAGCCATTCATAACCAAGCATTCGGTGTTGACAGCCGCCTCCCACCATCAACGCCCACCACGTGTCCAGCCGAAAGAGCTCGGCGGAGAAAGAGACGGCTGCAGGCGACCGAAAGAGACGGGGAGAGCACGGAGAAGGAGAGAGAAAGCTTTTCACCACAGTTCTGTGTAAACAAGTCGCTGGCGTGTTGGAATTGTTGCTGCAACTTCTGTGCAACACCGCTCACTCTGAAATGTCAAATGCCAAGGATGAGGCTGGGCCAAATTAAATTCGAGCTACAAGTTGGTTGGAATATTAAAGTGTATGGCGGTTGCCCGCAGGCGAAAGTTCATCCACTTATGGATTAGCTCTCGTCTAAAACTATTTAATTGTGTATGATTAATGACTATTCTCTGATGCACAGCGAACATTTTGACATTATCTGTTTTTCACTACCCTCTTAATAAATGTTAAGTTAAGGTTAAGAAATAGAAATACTAATCAACAAATTGTAAATAATAAACGCAAGTTTAAATTGTTTGTCTTTTTTTTTAAATATGCAGTCAAAATAAATTCAATTAAAAGATAATAAGAAACAGGTTATTTTAACATCGAGAAAATATGATCAAAAACAACGAAGTTATAATTCTTTTCACATATTCTTTAATTTTCCGATTGTTCCTGTGGCACCTATATGATATAGTCGTTCGATTGTTATAGCAGATTTTGATCAATCTTCATGACAAAAATGGTCCAAATCGGACCATCCATTAAAAAGTTATGAGCAAATAAAGGAAACGAAGCTAGGTGGCGCTGTAGCTTTGCTGATTTCATATCTCCATCTCCCTCGCACTCCCCTTAGCTGAGTAACGGGTGTCTGATATCGACTATAGCGTTCTCTATTATTTTTCAGACCATTGGGAGCTATAGGATATAGTTGTCTGGTCAGGCTCGTACCGACATATAAAGTTTATCCCAATAGCTTTCAAAATAAGACACACGGACGAACCGGACAAAATATATATGCTTTATAGTGTATTAATTATCTTCCTCAGAAAAAGTACAATGAATTTGGTCATAGTGGCCAACGGCCAAGCTTGATCTTTATTCTTTTTTGGTCAATATTGGCGTGACTTAATTTATTTAGATCCTTATATAATACACTCCATTCCATTATAATATGGATATGAATTATTCTTGTACACCACTGAAATTCTAGTTCTACCTAATATGTCATGTTCGCTAAAAATTGTTCTTACATGGACACCCGGGATGGTGCTTAATACCATCGCTTTTTGTTTATTAGAGCAATGTATTAATGGTGAGCTTTCTATATTATATGTTGACATACATAAATTTTTTAACTCATAGATAGTAATTGGGGTCGTTAAGACCAGTGTGATTATTCTTTCACTAAAATGTTGATCCCTCATATAGGTATTGAAAACTGCCTCTGCGTTTATTCTATTTGTTTTATTTATCTACCTATACTTGTGGCCATAATAGAAGAAATAGTAATATTTTGTTTTTGTTTTTGTTTTTTATTTTTATATTTTTTTTAAAGTAATTTTTTTTTTTTTTTACTTTCAATAATTTTTGAAATTATAAAAGGCAAGTTTTTTTTTTGTATCCTTTTTTTTTAAATTTTATCCAGGTCGTTTGCTCGACTCTGGAGTCTCTTCTTCAAACACCTATTGTGTAATTTATATACTTTAGAAAAACACTTGCTGACATTATAATTACAATTATCGCCGTTGAATCGACAACTTTTGTGTCTTCAAAACCCATTTGTCGGAAACGCCCTCTTCTCTGCGCGTACTTCTGAATCATAAGTTCTGCCCGAAACCATATAACCCTCTGCAAGGGTATAAAAGATCCTTATATTGAGGAGTGTTATTTGGGGCTCGTTTTAAATGCAATACGGATCTCCAAAAGTACTTAAAATAGGCGCTAGTCAAGACTTGAACCACAGCTAGCCTAAAAGCATGCTTTGCGGTATTCTGCAACAACTTTGATAGCGTACACTCGTTCTGATAGTATTTAGCCAGCCAACAGCCGGCGCGATTCGGTTGAATCGGAATGGATCGGTATGGATCGTGGGGTTTTGGAAGAACAATCACCCACTCGGCCTAGTCGCGCGTTCAACGTTGGGCGCATCGGTTGTCGCAGACTTCAAATCGCATTATGTCTGCCCAACTGGAGAGCAACAATGCCAGTGAAAATAATAACAATAGCGTCAAGGATGTCAGACTCCTGCTGCTGCCAGAGACTTCTTCGGATGGCAATCCGGCGAGTGTCATTTCCCGCTCCGAACTGCAAAAGAAATTTATTGATGACCTGACACGAACGGTTGACGGGGGCCATGTGCGGAGGAAGCGAGTGTGGCGGGTGCCCTGGTTTATTTTGCTGATGTGTTTTATGCAGGTTCGATTTTATGCAGTTGCTCCACTTGTTCGATTGTCTCATTTTTTTTTTATTTTTGCACACCCGGCAACGTCGCGTATGAGTGATGTGTGTGTTTAACGCAGAAAATCATTTTTGAATGCTGGAAAGCTTTTAATAGATAAGAATATACGAAATCTAATAAATTACCTGTGAAGATGTCAAAGGTGAAACTATTTGTGGTGCCTATAATAAAACTTTTTGATTGCGACAAATTCAATTATATATTCTATGAAATGTGCTTGCTTGCTTCAAGATGATAAGAGAATTCGATTCTTTTGAAAATATACTTCAAAGATTGTGCTTATGTGCCCCAAAAAACCCAAGTTCAAAGAGCAATTTAATGAATTACCCAATTAAAAAAATTAAATGTAAACATTTTATAGACAGGCAATTTTTAAGCCGACTATTTAAATTAATTCAAACCATTCTCTTAAAAGTAATTAATAGTAATAAAGTGAGTGAGTAAATTTCGTTGCTGATAAGCTTTGTATTAAACAAACTGAGCAGCAGTGATTTCCAACATTTTTGTTTATCATCCCGCATCTTAATATTGCTTTTTTCACTTGATTTGTTTAAAACAAAACAATTCGTTTGTTTTTGTTTGGCTTACACGTGGATGGTACCATTGTGTGTGCTCCATAAATGAGTGCTCTTTAATTCATATGAATTTTCATTCACTGGAAAATTATTTCAATCGTTTGTTTGTACTTCAAACTAAGCAGAAAATTATTGATAGATCGTATTCATTTTTTTTATATTTATGTCTTTTTAAACAAGATATTAAGTTTATGTATTCATATCAGGAACTAAACTTGCGATTGGCTAATGGTTTGCTCACAAGTTGATTAGAACATAGAACTTTTTTACCTAGATTACCTAACTATGTTTATTTATTCGCAGTGAATCAAAATGTCCGGTTAAGTAATATATTTAAATCGAATTTGTCCTATGGATAAGTTCTTGAAATTAGTTCTTTGTAATACCTGCCAACAAGTGTTCTGCCGATTGATTACTAATTGGCTCTTGGCCAACACCGCTTCCCAACAAAGTCCCACAAGTGTGACCCATTTAGAGCAACACTCATTAATTGATACCTTGCTGCATACTTCAAATACTCACTCTGCACACTCAATAACGCAGATCGGTGATCGGTAAGGTTTTATTGTTAGACCCAACCCACAACTCGGTGATGATTGCACAATCGAACGCAGCGCTGGTCCGATTTAGCTATATTGCCATTTTAGTCATCGAATCGATCGAATGCCGCAACTTGCAGCTCTGGCATTTGTCATATTTGGTGGGATCGGGATGCATGTTGCACCGATTTGGTGTCGCAGCAGTGTTTTTGTGGCTGCTGTCAACTCATGCGGCGCACATTGTGCGGCATCTCAACTCAACACTCGCACTTCTCCGTTGGCCAAGTGTCGATCGATTGAGCGAAAGTGACAGTCAGTTGCCATGACACTGTTCAGCAAAGTTGAGGGTGTTTCGATATGGCAAATACAACTAACTCTGGTTGATTGCTAACGAAGAAGCTGTGCTTGGTGAGCTGTCAGAAACAGTAATTGCCGGAATTTAGCCCCTTATCGGTTTTCGAACTCATGCTTATCCACAGTTCAGAAATTCGTTTGAAATTCGGTAATAATGAATAATGGGAAATGTTGTGAAAAGTGAGTCAGTTATAATCTCAGATTTACCAAAAAAAAATGATTTTGAATACATTTTAAGTTCCAATTAAAAGAAACTGATAGGATCAGTTGACGGTTCCATAATTATAAATTACAACTTATATAAACACAAGAAGAAGGCTTATTTAAAGTATCTTGTAGTTTGGTGCCAAGTAATTAAAGGTCTTCTCTGTCTTTTTTTACACGTTACCAGATATCACTGCACTGGATAGCTAATGAGTGCATGAAAAGAAGACTGATCTTCAAGTCGGAGTGGATCGGCGAGTACTGGCGATTACTGACCTATATGCTGCTACATTCCGATTATTGGCACCTCACTCTCAACATTTGCCTACAGGTGAGCACTTAAGTTTGGTTTTATAAATTTCACATCTTTTACTTAAAACCTAAATAGATTCTTTTTATTAAGGTTAATTCACTTTGGATAAGAGTTAAGCTACACCCAAATAGATTCTTTTTTTTAAAGTTAATTTACTTTGGATTAGACTTAGGCTACACCCTGAACATAAAGTACTTGTTTGTACTTATATATTTTTAAAATTGCAAAGCTTGATATATATTTTTTCGAATAATTAATGAGAAAAACTTTCATATCAAGATTTAAATTTCTTATTAAATTCACCTCGTTTTGTTTATTTTATGTTATGACTAATTATTCAAACATGCACCGAAAGTTAAGAAGAAAAAAGAAATGTTACGTTGCGATAAGCTTATTTATCAGCATCTACTTCCGAAATAAAAACTTTACATACCTAAAATTATTAGCTCGTGGCTAAACGCTCTCACCTTTTGAGATATAAAATAGTCTCAATACATTTTTTTTTAATTTTAAGTATATAGTTTACATTTATTCAGCTTAAAATTTAAATAAACAAATAATTTTTTGGATGTTTTAAGGTCAATAATTTGTATTCCGATATGAATCAATTCATATAAAGGATTTAAAGATCTTTGATGTGTTTTATTACTATACTGAGAGTTTACTTTAAGACAGTGATCGCATTAATATAACATCATGCTATGATTTAATTTTTGTGAGTGGTTTTCTCGGCCAAATGGACCGACCGCCATGCTTCTGTTGGAGAAAACTGTCTTAAAGTAATAAAGAAGTCAGTTCACGCTGTTTATAGCCACATAATGATGCACCACCGTGTCCACCTGCTCTTGCATTGTATTACTAAGAAAGGTTAATGTCTCTGCCAGTGCTTTATAGGTATCTGCCTGGAAGTGGAGCAGGGTCACTGTCGCCTGGCCGTGGTCTATATCGTGGGTGGCGCCGCCGGTTCGTTGGCCAACGCCTGGCTGCAGCCCCATCTCCTCCTGATGGGGGCCTCCGCCGGGGTCTACGCCATGCTGGGGAGTCATGTGCCGCACCTGGTTCTGGTCAGTCAGCTGGAAACCGCAATTTAATTTTGATTTAATGTTTACACGTCTCCCACTTTGTCGAATAGAACTTTTCGCAGTTGTCGCACCGCTTTGCCCGCATCGCCGCCCTGTGCATTTTGTTCCTCAGCGATGTGGGTTTCACAATGCACCACTTTTGCCACAATCACAATCGCAATCCGCGGATCAGTCTGGAGGCCCATATTGGAGGGGGCGTGGCCGGAATTCTGTGCGGTTTCATCGCCTACCGACGCGTCCGTCCGTCAACTCAAAGAGCCGTTTACCTTTAGTCTCAAATAAGGTCGTAAATTGTATAGTTTTAGTTTTAACATAGTTTATTATAGTAAATTATGCTAATAAGTGGACTTCACAAGAGCCACAGGTTTATTTACTTACTAGTATGCATTTATGTGTTTTTCGAAACAAGAAAATATCAAAACGTATTTAAAATACGAAAAATAAAAGCAATTAATGTTATTTGATAAATTAATTAACAGTTCTTAAACAATTTGGGCTGCCATCATACTGATCTTGTAATTGAATATATTTATAAACTAATTTATCTTGTTATTATTCTGACAATCAAGCAATCCTTAATGGAATAGTCAGCAATTATTCCGTTTATATTTTTTATGGGCAGTCCCTATTGTTTGGTCACAAAATCCGTTGTTAACTTATTATTCTTTTTGATGGTAATGCATACTTTCGGTGTTATGAATAAACATTTATTTTACACCTCATAAAAGGGTGGGCAATGTTTTATGGCTGGTTTTTATGTGCTGTTCACTCGCCACTGAATTAATTAACCTACACTTGTTAACTGAATTGCGTCTCTATTGAATTAATTGATTACTCGTCAAGTGGTTTTGGCTAATTAATGTTTTTAGAGACATAAATGTGGAATTTAAAGGCAGGGATTTCATAAATATTCTGTAGCAAATTTCGATGTGCAATTAAAACGAAAACAATTTGTGGACTGTCAACCCCAAACATTGTGATTGGCAATTAGTTATATGACAATTAGTATGAAACAAGGCTGAAACTCGATAAATATTTATAAACATTTCAACAATTTTATTCTTGTTAGACTTTCATATTTCAGGGCACAGGAATATCAAACTGAAGTTAGGTTCCTTACGAGTTTTATAACTCTTTTTTCAGACCATTGTGGGTTTTATCATAATTATCTTAATTAAACCCCTATCCAAAACATAATTAAAGCCAGTTTTTATGTATTTTATTATAGCCATTTAATGTATATGTCTTCTTATAATAATCTTAGTTTATGGATTTTATAAATGCCTTGCTAAAGATAAATATTGTTCTCAAAGGGATTACTTTTTCTATAATACAACTTAGGGTCTAGAGAAGGCCTACTCTACCATTTAGTTAGTTACAGCTAGGGATTAACATACGAACTACAAACTATTGCTACGAACTGACACTTAACCTCTTTACACTCCCGGGGGGATTTCGATCTTGGGGGATATCTAAATTAACAGTCTAATGGGCCGCACTTGACGCCCACCTCGGTGCATTTGCATTCCAGGCACTGGCTGGATAATTCCACGATAATCCGACCCACCCGGTACATGCGTCCGTAAATGTTGCAGCCAGCCAGTTTCAGCTGACCGAGTGGATCATCGCCACCCGGCAATCCTCCTGCTCCTCCACCTACGTTCCTCTCCCCCGAAACCGAACCAGATCCCAAATCCTGAGGCACATCCTCCGGGGATGTTGCCGGGGGAACGGTTGTCGGAGGTCGTGTTGCATGTTGGTAATGGTGGAATTGCTGCGGTGGCTGCTCATGTTGCTGCTGTTGCTGCGGCGCCTGCAACGCCTGCTGCTGCTGCGGTTGCAATCGGTGCGGTCTTACCTCATAGCTGGTATCCATGAAGGGTAATTTGTCGAACGGGGAGTTTAAAAATGGATGCAGAGTGCTCTTCGTTGTTGTGGGCTGCCCCGTGGTTGTTGACGCAGATGATGCCGACGATGTTGCTGGTGGGGCTCTAGTGGTTGCTGCTGTGCTTTGGCGTCGCGTGGCATTCTGGACTTTGCGTCTATTGCCGTTGGTCTGTTTGTTTTTCGTTTTGCTATTTCCCTTTTTGGCCGGAGCACGTGTCGTCGCTGTTGGCCGACTTGTGGCTGTTGTTGCTGGTGTGCTTGTTGCTGCTGCCGGTGTTGCTGTTGTTGCTGCTGTTGCTGTTGCTGTTGCTACGGATTTTTCCGTTGGCAGTTGCTTAAATGCTGGCACTGTGCTGCTCACTACCTCTTCCTTGGACAACTCCATACCGAGCAGCTCATCCAAGAGCTTATCTAATTTATTGATTTCATATTTATCTATCAAGGGGGTTTCCTTTTCCGTTGTTGTTGGTTTGGTTGTCGTCGTTGTTGTTGTTGTTGTGCTGCTGCTGCTGGTGGTGGTTGAGGATTTAGATGAGGCTGTTGAATTGCTGACACTGAAAGTGACGGTCTCGACATGCCCTTCAATGGGCTTCTTGTCAACGATTAATTCATCGAGATTGGGCGGCGGCTCAGTGTGTATGACATCCTTGAAAGGATCGGGTGTGGTGATTTCTGAAAGAGGCAAAAACAAGGAAACACTTCAGTTTAATCTGATTCAGACAGCTCTTTTAATCCATTGATTGCCAGAGGTATTACACTTATGTCCTTGGCAAAATTAGAACGAAAACGGGTTTGAAATTCGAGTGGTTGTACTAATCTGTTTTATATTAGTATTTTCATAAGGCAACAAATTATAGAAAAGGATCATGTAAGAACTACTATATCTTTGTCAACACTTGGGTTTAAAGTTCCTAGAACTAATAAGTACCATCATTCAATTAAGTGCACAATTTAGATTCAATAGAATGTTCTACTAAGCTGAAGAAACTAGGGAGAGATAGCTGTATTTATGCTTATACACAACTAATCAAGAACAGAACACTAATGAATTAGGTGCTATACAGAGAGTGGTAACCTAAGTAACAGTTCTTAAAATCATCCCAAACTCACCTATCGGCGCGGTATCATTTGCCTGTGACCCCGATGTTGTGATATCGATAATATGCTGGGTAACATGGAAGTTATCAGCTGGCCCATTGATTCCGCTCGAGGTGACATGCTCCTGGAGAACCTCCCCATCGATAACCAGTGGTTCCTTGGGCATAAATCCCCCCTCCGTTTCGGTGGGAGGTGAGAACCCATTGTGAGGGGGCGGCACCACCGGACTATCGAAATCGAAGTTAACGTAAGCCGCACTGCCCTCATATTTCCCACCCACATGAACCACAGGTTCTGCCGCGGATTCCACGGCTGGAACTTCCACATTAAACTTGTACTTGTAGGCAGCCTGATCGGGCTGGGACTGGGAAAATAGAGCCACCGAATCATCAATGGTGTCATACCCAACCACATCCATTTTATCGGAGGCCACACTCTGCTGATAGAAGTTTGGCGGATACTTCTCCTTGGGAACCGTGTCCACAGCATCGGTTGGGAGGAAAGGTATTATTTTTAAGTTCGGCAGACTGGGTGGCAATGTGGGTTCACCATTGGTGTCCAGTGGTTCGGCTTCCAAAATACTTGGGTTTGTTTTGATCACCAGAGGTTTCGGAGTGCTAGTTACATAAGGTTTGGGTTTTGGCTTAAATTTCGGTTTGCTGGTGGTTCGTATAGTGGTTGTTGTTGTTGTGGTAGTGGTCGTGGGTTTCGGAGAAGATGGTATCGGAGTGGTGGGCTTCTGTGTGGTGTGTTTCGGAGTGGTGGGTTTTGGAGTTGAGGGTTTTGGAGTGGTGGACTTTGTTGTTGCAGGTTTTGGAGTAGTTGGCTTCGGTGTTGTAGTTTTCGGTGTGGTTGTAGTTTTTCTTGTAGTCTTTAGCTTGGGTTTGACCGTAGTGCTTGGCTTCACTGTGGTTTTGATGGTAGTATCTATTTTTGTTCGCTGGGTTGTGCTAGCACTTGGTTTTTCAGTGGCTTTGACTATTGTCGGCCTAGTGGTTGACCCATTGACCCTCTTATCTGCCGTTCTGTGGGTCACCGGCTGACCATATTTGCTGGTCACCACCAGCATGGGCGGTGTCACCGTGAGATTGGCCAGTTTCGAGTTGATTCGGGTGTGAAGGGGCTTGCCACTCGGCAGGGGTCTAAACATTGGTGGAGCGTGAGTCGTTGGTCTCTCAGTGGTTGTGGTTGTAGTCGTAGAGGTCTGGTTGAGGGGTTCTTCGAGTATACCAGACAAACCATCCATCAAGGCGTTAAATAGACTAGGTTCCTCCTTTGGAGGCGGCATAACCTCCGTGGCTGGTGTTGGCCAAATTCCCGCATTCGCCAGACCAATTTGTTGAGCCTCCGCCGGCAGTTCACCTGCTGCCATTTCTCCGCTGTCCAACTGCTCATCAAAGTCCTCTGCAATGCGCTTTATGCCTTTTGTTGATGGTCTGAATTCTGCGGCTTGATTCAGTGGGGTACTCGTCTCCGAATACGCTTCCGTTTTGGGGTTCAGTTCCTCCTCATCAGGTCCCAGCAGGATATCCATCCAGGAGAGTGTGTTCTTAGCCGTAGTTGACTCTGGCTGGCTAACTTCTTCGTGCCTTGTGGTCTCAGTACTAGGACCCAAGAGCAGATCGAAAAAGCTCAGGGCCGTAGTGCTGCTCACCTCCTCACTGGACTCTGTTCTCATCAAGGGTGGTGCTTGGGTGGTTCCAATAACCACAAGATCCAAATTGTTGGCCAGCATTTTGTTGTTATTACCATCGATGAACTCAAGACCCTCGCGAAGGGTATCCATAATGCTCTTCTCACTGCTGACCTCCAGGGGATTGCCCGCAGCAGCTCTCGTGGGATGACGATCGTGCGGATATCTCTCGGCCATGGAATTTTGGGGTATCAAAGCTGATCCCTGTGGCTCCGGTTCCTCCTTGCCAAAGAGCATATTGTAAAGATTAAACTGCCTGGAGTTGTGCGACCTGCGATAGTCCCGCTGACTGCCGCAGTCGTAACTCGATGGGCAGCACTGGCCCTTCGGCACCACCGGAATACAGTTCTTCAGAGCCGGGGAGCACTTTTTGGGGGCACACCGCCTTGTTCCCCGGATGCAGAAGCATATGTCGCAGGGCTTGTCCGCATCCGACCGCATCTTCTGACCCTCTGCGTAGAACTGGGCACCCACAGTGCAGCCTCGATTGCGCTGCAGGCGCTGTGACATGCGCTGAAAGTGCTTGTTCGAGGTCTTCCTGTAGCGCACCTCCTGCGAGGACTTCCCCGAGGTCTTGCTGCTGCAGTCATATCGCACGGGACAGCAAGTGGAGTCCACGAAAATGGGCTTGCACCCGTCCACGGGCAGCATGCACTTCGGCTTCACACACTTCTCGGTGCCACCTGTTATGAAAAAAGGAAATCAAATTATTAACAAATCCCTTCTGGATACCAAGACTATGTATTCTCACCTATACAATAGCAGTAGCTGCACAAATTCGAAGATGACATTGCAGACCCGGACTTATAGACTGTTCCATTTTTCACACAAACTGTAAATAATAATAGATTTTAAGATCCATTGGTCATAACAAGTATATCATTTACTTACCGAACAGATCCGTGTCGGAATCATCTGATCGTCTTTGGAGCATATTATCGTTGACCACCCGATCGATGGACTCCCTCTCATAGTGATCCAGATATGCGATGATGCGTCGCTTGGTGGGTATCTTGTAGAACGCATCCAATCTGGCGCAGGAAAGATAGGGGCAGCAGGAGCTCTTCTTCTGGACCACCACACAACCTCGTGGCGGTGGCATGGGCATTTCGGGACAGACCTTCAGCCGACACACCAGCGTCTTTCGGTTACACTGACAACTCAGGCACTTCTCCATGCTGGGCACCACCGATTTGTCCGCGAACCACGTGCCATTGTGGTGACACCCTACGGGAACAATGATATAAAAATGCTTTATAGTAATAGATGTATTTTTACTATTACTGTTTTTTTTAATATCAACAGTCACCACAGATAGTTACCTAACAAAATGTATTTATGTGGTACGAAAGATATTATTCGTCATTTAATTTCCTTAATTATATCATAATTTCCCTCCTTTAGATACTCTACTTTGTGCAATGAAATCAAAGCAACCTTTCCAGTCCTTAAACAGAATGTAATGGCTTAATACTATACTTAAATCAAGTCTTTAAATAAAAGTGACAAACGGCTTCGGATTGCATCATTTTGACAGATGACCTGTAGTCGAATTGCAATCCCTTTATTGCAATCCCATCTGCCTGAAGCAAGTTTGTGGGATTTTAGCACTTTTGTTCTCTAGCTTGTCGCTTTTCTGGCTGATACTGCGATTCTGATGAACTTTTCACCAGTTGCCCCCATCACAGGCCAGATGCCGGCATGTTGGCCACCCTGCCCTCGGGTTTCATCTGCTGGGACTCGTAAACAGTGCTCTGAAAGGATATCCTTACAGATTCAGATGGAATTGCTGTAACCACATACCGCTTGATTGAAATAATAATTGGTATGCAGGAACAAGAGCGAATCAAGTCCTTGTGGTCAAGTGGGCGTAAGATTTGTAGTTTGCTCAACCCTGTTTTTTTTGTGTATAGAGCTTAAAGTGTCACTGAAAAGGGCTTTATTATAAAGTTTGATATAGCCATTTGATGTATAGATATCAGTTTGCTGTTGATATTTATTTTACATCTAAAGTCAATACATAAATTTGAATTGAAATGGACATTTTCCAATGACTTTAACTTATCTGCATAAATATTATTGAGTTTCCTTGATTCCTACTTCTTCAACTACATCAAATTTGTTCAAATATAACATTAACGATATAACCACAGATATACAAATAAGAAGAATTAAAAAATGTATGTAATACGATTTTTGCACAGCCAAACAATAATAAGAAGAAATAATTGACCTTTTAAATATTGAACCTACAGATTTAAAACTACAAAAATGTTGATACTTTTTAAGGATGTAGCTAAACTTGGCATTTGTATTTAGAAACTTTAAAAATAATTTTCTCGAATAATTTAAGACCCCCTTTAATTTGTCTACACAGAGAAAAATATTCGAGGACGTTGTTCTTGAATTGAGAACATTCGATTTTAAAAACCCTGTAAGTACTTTTTGGTGTCTACTTTTGGTAAGTATACACTACTGACTGGAATTATGGTTTATTTGTTGAGATATACAGTGCAAATACAATTCAACTTGATTCGAGCAAAATAAAAACTTTTTAAACTTCTAAAATGTCGTTCTATTTTTAAGAACATTTTCAACTCGGAAGAGAACCCTTAATGAACATCAAATCATCAACAAACCCAAAGTATTCGATTCGAAATTATCCACTTGATCGTCTAGTTTTCCGCGGATCGGCTATAGATCGTAGAGTCTGCTTCTCACCCAATGCCACACATTTCACAGACATTATCCGCTAGGCCCGTACTCACCTGTATTCGGTGTGATAAATGCATCCAGCTGTGCGGGCCAAAGGAGAAGTAGTGCCGCCGATAATATGCTGACTAAGCGCAGCGTCATCTTCGTTCGTGGATGCCGTTCCCGTTGCGTGGACGTGGATGTGGATGGGGATGTGGTCGATGGCGATGTGCTTGCCGCCGAAGAGCATGAATAATGCAACAGAGCCGACTTTGGACTTGGGCCCAGGCCAGAGCAGAATAATCCCCTGGCTGCCAGTCCCCCTTTGGTGTATCTGTATCTCCCAGATGCGGCAGGGCAGCGCTCCAACTTGTCTGCCGGTGTGGAGAAGAGTCCAACTCTAATGCTCGAATGTGTGTCACGCAGAGGCAACTTTCGAATGACAGCGGCCAACGGTGCGCATGCCCATTTGGCTTAGACTTAGACCAAATTAAACCGAGCTGGAAATTGCCCGCACCATTCGCCGGGGCATTGCCACAGGTCGTCGTCGTCGTCGAAGTCGTCGCTCGTTACTCGTCGCCAGTGCCAAAGTTCTGCCACACTTTTAATGAACCATATAGATGTACATGCGCGGCGGCGGAAAAAAAGAGGAAAATTTGTTCGCTTCACAGCTGCAAAGATACGGAGAAAGACGGAGATGGGGGTAAGTGCTGGTCATTAGTGGAACGATGTTGAATAATGTTGGCGGAACTATGCAACAGGTTGCCGGGGCAAACAACTTCATTTGAATAAACTCTTTTAGAGAGCTAAATTGACATGCGTACCTACTTCAAAATACGCGAGAGATTGTGACGATTGAGTAAGATGATATGGTTAGGACGCTCAGGTAAAAGCTAAGTGTAGTCTAGTCTACATTAAAGAAATGGGAAGAATTTTTATACTATAAGAGATAATAATATTTATGTTATAAGCGGAATGTTTCCCGAATTAATGTTAAGGTTTGCATTTATATCTAATATATACGTATCAAAACAAATTGAGGTAAGCCACCTTTCAAAATTATCCCGACATTTAAGACTCTAATTAATAGAGCTTAATAGAAAATCTCAATATATGTTAAGTATTTGCTTTAATCAAGGGATTATATACTGAACTGGAAATTGTTTAAATACCCCAAACTTTCTATTCTATTTTAATCCCCTTAAGCTGCGGTCAAAAAATACCTGAACACGAAACAGATCTTTCAGCATTTCCCTCTTAATTCCCCCAATAATTTCACACAACTTTATCGCTTTGTTTATCCACTGCACTTCGAGTGCTTGGCATAAATTCTCACACGGAAATGGGCCAAACGCAAATGCTGCCAGAATCCATCAGTAAATACACAAATAGAGGAGGCAACAGAGCCTCAGCGACACCAAGCCGAAGTCATAAATAATATAACTCAAATGAGAGGGGCTCCAAGAACTGGTCGTCTCTGAAGAAGAAAAGTTCTGGCGCAAGTATTCACTTCGCACTCCTCGAAATCCAGCCAGACGCGAGTTGCATGCAAACGCAACAACTGGAAAACAGCCAAACAAACATGAAAATCAAATAAAGCCAGGCGAATGGCGGTCATTGCCAGCGAAAGATCCACCGGACCGCCAGACTTCTGGCCCCCAAGTTGGCCAAGAACCATCCCCAGTCAGTCCAACGGGTATATAACAGCCAACGGCCAAGAGCCAACTAACAACATACAACTTGCAACTAACAACATACAACAATGTTGTCCACGGACCACTCCGAACTGGCCACTGCAGCCACTTTCATTAAGAACGTGATTAGCAGCGAAAACTCACTGGCATGCAAATGCAAACGAAAAGTCTGGAAAGAACAGGGGAGAGTTTCTGGTTCTTTGGGATAGGGAAAGATGGGATACTCTGCCAAAAAATCAGGTAAGCAAGAGGGAATAGAACTCTGAAATATTATATATTGTAGGATTATTCAATATAAAAAAAACTTAGAAATATTGATGAGTAGTTGGAAATAAAAAAAAACATATTAAATTTTAAAGTAATGGTATGATCATTTTTCTCATCGTTACTTTAGGCCAAAAGCATGTCATAAAACTAAAATATATAAACACTTCCCACTTTACTAGCTGTTTTTATAATTTATATCAATGAAATACTTCTAACTAGTAAATAGGTACCCATAAAGTATGTTCTTAACATAGAAAACGTATAATATTTTGAGTTTAAAACATACTTTTTAATATATCAATAGGTATGAATCTAATAAGTTCTATATGCCTAAAAACAAACGTTTATGAGGTATTCTCCCTTGCTGAATAACTATATTTCTGCAAAATTGCCCGATTGAAGTTATAAAACATTTGCATTTTATGGATTCAAAAACCTAAAGTAACCCACGTTTTCTTTTAATATGTATTATATAGCCGGAAAATCCTACTCAGTGGCAATACCCCGACTGATCGCTGCAGGAACTCCAGCTCGAAAGCGCCGATCTTCTTCGCTTAATTGGAGCTCTCTTTGCATACTGGATTGGTGGGTCCGCGTTGGCCTTGCACAATTTAGTCGCAGTTGGTTCTCATGACAACTTTTAATCAAGTCATTATCTGAATGTCGGGCCACAGGAGATCTATGCTGGAGAA
This sequence comes from Drosophila subpulchrella, assembly GCF_014743375.2. NCBI lineage: Eukaryota > Metazoa > Arthropoda > Insecta > Diptera > Drosophilidae > Drosophila > Drosophila subpulchrella. The sequence continues at coordinate 3,005,444 of NC_050610.1, forward strand.
ACTTTCACAAGGCACGAAAAAGCAGAAGTCACAGAATAAAGCCGAACGGCAGACACCGAAAAGAATTTCAGTTTCACACAATAAATCAGCAGCAGTTGACTTTTATTTTGTTGTGGTTGACTCTGCTTTTAATTGAGAGCCACTTGTGGCTCATTTGCATGCCAGCCTCGTGTACTTGGCCATGAAAATGGAGGCTTAGAACACTGGAATTGCTGGCTGCCACTGCGGTGAAATGGATCGAGGCGAAATCTCTCTTTCGCCGAGGTTGGCCTAGGGCCCGAGATTGCAGTTGGTGAAAATCCCCAGCTTAATTACAGATTTTCCAAAAGCGATTTACATCGGGGCCGGGCCGGGCCAACATAATTCCATAATTTCCGCTGGAGAACCACGCACTCTCAGATATTATCAAGAATCTCTATGGGTATTCCACTATATCCAGAACGTGTGTAAGCCCGGTCGCCTCATAAATAAATTACAGTAATTACATGAGCAAAGACAAAACCGAACCGAACCAAAAGAAAGCGAGGCTGTGGGAGCAAATGCCACTCAGGTGTCCAACACAAGAACCTCGTATAATGGGGCCAAGCAATTACGCCCAGACAACTTTATTTATATACTCTTTCTTTATTTTGGCTCGACCATACACTGCACGAAATTAATCAAGTAATTTATTTGACTGCCCCCGGGGTTCAAAGCGAAAGTGTTGAGACTTAAAGTCTCTGATTGCTCGATTAGTTAATCACAATGCAGAGTTCGCCTCTTTTCATCAACCCAGTTTACCGGGGTTCCGAAGAAATTAAAAGTTTTTAGGGTTTCAGTTTCATTAACCTAGTTGGAAGAGTTTGTATAGAAATATTTGACAAAGGTTGTTGGAGATTATTTCGGCAGAGAACTGTAAATCTCGAAAACAAAAATGATCCATAGCAATGTGGGGTATGTTAGAATTTCAGAATTTCTCCATCAAAAGTTAATCATAGAGGTTTTGGCATTCACTTTAGGATAATTATGATTATCATCAATATCAATACTTTAAGAGAATATTTTCTCATATTTTCAAAGAAAATTCATGGGCATCATAGCCCATAAGCTATATTGAAGTATAGAAGTGCAGTTTTTTATTATTTAGATATTGAAAACATTCTTGCAAATGTACAAATATAAAATTGTATAAAGTAAACTCAAATATTTCCCTAATAAATATATGAATATTAAAATTATTTATAGTGTAAAGTCAACATAAGATTAATTATTAAGTCCAAGTCAAGTTTCTCCTCCGAATGTAACATATTTGTTTTTGCAAAATTGAAGACACACATGTTCATTCAAAGAAATCAACCCAATTAACTAGTTCGACTGTCCCGATTCGCCACAATACCACTCGGCTGACAATAAATTCTCCACTTCTGCCAAAATAGAGCTCTAAGTCGAACTGTAGCCGTGACATCGATTCGGCAACAATAAAATTGGGTATTGAGCATTCGCATCTGATAGATACTTTGTTGGCCCGTCCGTTGGACCATTTGACACAGTAGCAACGCCCCACTGACAGATTTATTTATCTGGCTTTTCGGGAGGCGATGGAGCACTAGCACTCCCTCCATATTTGGACGTTGATTTGTGAAAGGCGAAAAGCAAAACCAAAGTCGAGTGCAACATTTTGCGTTGTTTTCATTCGGATCTCCTTTGGATCTGGCCTTTGTTTTGTGACTACTGGGCATATTTTTGGGCGCATTCTAAACTTATAATTTGTAACAACTTTCACCGAGCGATCGTGGCGGGCACAACTAGCACTTAGGATTATGTAAATCTCGACCAGGCAGAAAATCTAATAACAATGCAGAGCTCCGGAAAGTGAGGTACGGATGAAAAGAGAAATACTGTGCCCGAGATTCAGATCTGGGCCTATTTTCACTTTTGCAAATCGTCTTAGAACACGGAACACGAATAGAAATCGAAGTCAGTGCGAGTCAATAAGCGATCATTGAGAATTGAAACGTGAGCATGACTACACTAGTCAGCAAAAGCGAGATCGCCGATCTTATTCTTTATGAGTATTATGGTAATGGAACTCCAAAGATACTGTGGGGATAAAATAGAATGTTCTAATTAGGAATATCTTCATCTTAACTGTCAAAAAATTTGTATAGATAAGAACATTTATAGTTTTAATAGGTTTAATTGTTTGCATTCAAGTGTATTTCTCTTTCCTTTCTCAACAATTTGTAATGCTTTTAATAACCACATTTGCATATCAGCTCGTGTGTGCGGCTTCATCATAGAGTGAAATTTGTGTCATCATAATTGAAGAAATGCCAACACGCTTCAACTTCAGTTTCACAGCCAGAAAATAAATTTGGCAATACTTCAGCCATTGAAATGATTCCAGCATAAAGCACATGCCAAACTACTCTGGTAAAAAAAGGTAAGCAAAAACCTGACTTACAGACTGTCAGAGCCATCAACATGTGTGGCTCATTAAATATGCTGCGAACACACAACAAGTACAAGAAAAGCAACGAGAACGGAGGAGTTTGAACAATTTTCATGTCCAACTCTATTGATGCGACTACTTCTCCTGGCAGTACACATTAAAAAATATTTTTTTTTTAATTTAAAGTTCTTTTTATTTTAACTTAATACATATAGTAGTTTAAACAGGATAATTTTATTAATATCTGAAATCAATAAATATATATGGCGGGAAAAGATTGAACCTATAACCTATACCATAGGAAATGCAATAAACGTTTTTTTTTAATTTTTATGTGAAAAAAATATAAAAGGTTTTTTTACATACCTTAAAAAATAACTTGAAATAAATTGTAATTAATAGTATTAGAGGAAACTAAAAGGGAAAGTAGGTTTTTCATTTCCATTTGCACTCAAAACTTGAATAAACAGGTATTGTAGGAATAAAACTATTTTTAAAAATGTTCTTAAAATTTAAAGTTTTGTTTCAATTTTGTTTCTAAAATAATTTTTTTATAATGATTCCAAAATTATTATAATGATTCAGTAATGAAACCAAAAGAGATCAAAGATAGAAACTTTTTTTCGGTCAGGTGTACCTATCCACCTCTCCCTCTGGCTGCAGACAAATGCCCGTCATTTAGTGGTCGTCAAACGACGACCTAGCCCCCCGAGCACCTATTCCTATCCCCCTGCTCCGCCTCTGCCTTTTCCAGCCAGCGATCGACGATCTACAGGCAGCCCCTCGCCCTTCGGCCCCCGCTCCTCATCCGAAGTGCCCAGAGCCGCGAGGGCTCAATAAATGGGCGTCGTTTATGCACCTCATCATCAGCGATTGCACAGATCGCAGCTCTGTGTTTTTATTCGCTCGCCCTGCTGTAGTTGCTCGGCCAAGCGGAAGTTGTTAAATGAAAAGGCAGAAACGAGCATAAAATGGGAAGAGGTGTCGCCGTCGTCTGGGTGGAACGAAGAGCAAATGCTCTTGGAGGAAGCCCCTTCGGATGGGCACATGTCCTCAGAGAATCTGGATGTTTCGGAGGTGGAGATGTCATGTTAATTCAGGGTTCCTGGAAGCTGCAAACGACCATTAACTTGCGTTTATTGCAAAATTCTATTAGAAAGATATTTTATTGATATATTGATTATTGGTATTTCTCATATATTTAATGCCCATTTATCGTTTAAAGTAAAAATGATTATTACATATATTTTATTTTTTAATATTTAAAAACCTATAGCCTCCACAAAAATAATCATACCCTTACGCCCACCGTTGTTCTTTATTTCCTAGAACCCCAATGGGATATCTCATTCACCAACCGCTCTCGTACCATTAGTCATAAAACTTAATTGAATTTCTTTCGGTCAGTTGAATGAAGTAATAGTTGACTTGTTAATTAGGAGTGTAAAGACCGCACCGGTTACATGCAGGCCAAGCCCTCAGCTTGCAAGAAAGATATATAACTAAACGTGGATCGGGTGAAAGTAGAGTCAGGTCGTCGTCTCCCGACATCTCCTTCGCTCTAATGAAACTAGAACAAACTGCACGATTGTGGCAAATGGATAGAAAAAAGTGCACAACTGGGAAAGGTTTTTGTGTCGTCCAGCTAGCACCTTTCACAAAAGCCGAAACTATCAGCGAACCCACACCGAAATAGCGCCAAACAATGAACTGAAAGTTCTTAATACCCTTGATTACTTATTGGCAAATTGATGTCGCCCTGTTCTGGTTCTATTAGAAGGTAACAGCGTAATAAAATTGTCAACATGACAGGCTGCGATTAATATAGACTTTATATTTATAATGCATAAATCATGCAGCAGACGGAACGTGCTCCTTTGCCTTGCATTACTTTTCCCACAACTTACTGTTGCGACTCCTGGGGCAAATTCCGAATTTATTGTGCTAGGGATGTGTTTTTTGAGCATTCTTTCTACATATTTAAAGGTACTGTAAAAAGTGTTATTAGAGAGAGTTTTTATATCTTTGTGTTTATAATATCTTATACAAGCTTTATGTCTTAGCTACCTTAAAATATTTTGAAGCATATATTAATGGTACTAAAAAATACCTCATAAAGGTGTTTTAAAAACGAAATCATAAGCAAAATGAATGAATCTTCCAAAAGTTTTTAAAAAATTCTGATAATAATGTTTTCTGGAGTTCAGAAAACCCCTTAACTGCAGCGGAACACGATCATATTTCACTCACACGCTCATCTCTAGGCCAAAGCCAACGACCGCACTGGGTTTGTGGCAAACTTGTTCTGACTTTTGTTACAATTGGTGATTCCTTTCTTTTTTATTCTGCTTTCTAGCGCTGTAAGACAATGCACCATAAAACTGCATTGGAGTTGTGATCGCTGTTTCTGCCCGTTTGGTTCCCACTCCACCCATTTCAGTTGCCATGCAAATTTCTGGCCTGTGTTGTTTTTCCGTCTCGAATGTTTTCCTCTTTCCGGGCACATTTGTCAAGGTGTCTTGTAAACAAGGAACGCAAGAAACCCAAAGAAACCAAAGAACCCAAAAGAACCCAGAACCCAAGCACCGTTAGATCAGATGCAGACGGAGTGCTTATATAACGCATTGCGCCAACCGAATTTGTATGTTTTATTGGTTACCTCTTTAGGCCATAAATGGTAGTGACAAAAGTCGGAATTTATGGCCTGCCGACAGTTCTGATAAATAACCCAAGGCCCGACTGTGGCTTAGTGGCCTGGGGTTTGGATTTTTTCGACGGGGATAGGGCGTTTTGCAGGTGGGGAAAGCACCTAAGAGAGCCATAAAATGTTTTATCTTCGAAGCTGTTCTTCCAGCACGTCGTCGTGAGGAGCCTGAAGTTAATTAGCAGGGAATAAATGGCTTTTAAAATTCCACCTCTTTCGGGAAGTAAGCCGGGAATGCGTTTCGGAAAATGTGCCTACAGGAGCTACGAAAACTTATGGGCTTACATTTTATTAAAGAGAAGAAGAGAATGCATTGGAAAGCTTTTTATTTGTTTTTCGATAGAACCCTAAAGGGTCAAAGTACTATAGTCACATAATACCCTGCAAAACCCTATAATTGCATATATCTCATTTCGTCCTCTTTTAAGAGCACATAAAAACCTTAAGTATAAGACGAGATAATTCTATTTGTTTTCTGTGTATTGTATAGATGCTGTTTGGATAGTGGAGACACAAAAGAAAGAGACCTTCCTCATATGGCCAGGCTCAGTTGGTTAGGTTTTTTCGCTGCTTTATTTATACGTGCACTGTTTTTCAGCCGGTTGCCTCACCGTTTTCAATATCAGATTACGTGCGGGTCATCTTTTGTTGTTGCTCGGGGGGACTGGGGGCTCTCCTTAAGTGCTGCAGTGCTTTTCGGCATATCAGATGTTGCTAATGTGGCTCCGCTTACTGTGGGCCGGGCTCAAGCGCTCCACTTGAAAGGAGAGCTTAGATACCAGATACAAGATACTTTTTTCGACCTTGAGATGGTGGTCGTGGCTTAGCTCCCGGCCCTGATAATCGGATTTGTGGCACACCCCGCTCAGCAAGATAATCGCCAAATGCAGTGAGGCGTGGAGAGATGACCAAAGGGCATCCAGGAAGTTCATTTGATGTGCTGAAGAACTTTTCTACAGAAATATTATTGCGCTATAAACTTTGTTATAATGAAGACTTAAATGATCTTAGATCTATCGGGGTTGCTCTCATATCCTTAATTATTTTTTGATTAACAAAATATGATAATGAAACTAGAGTTGGGAAAATCTTAACTTCTCGTTATTATAAGAACATAAAATGTTTTCAATATCATAAAAAAAATTTTTTTTTAAGTTACTAAAATGGGCAATCTTTATAAGGGACTTGAAGACTTATTTAATAAGTAAATAAGATCTAGCTTAGTTTTGTATACAAAAGCAATGTGGAGCTCTCGAATTCAGGTCATGTAATCCCCCTTCTCTGAACTATTTAACTGCAGTGTATTCCGATTTCGATTTAAAGACTTTTCATTTCTTAATGTTCCTTTCTTCCTGTCTTCGGACGTTGTAGATTTACTTCATCTACCGTGTTTTTCTCCTTACATTTTCAATTGCGGGCAATTAGCAAATTCTCTTTGGGCTCACTTTAATGACTGTCTAACGTAAAATGTCGTCTTACACTCGAGTTTTATAGCTTCCGCTTTGCATTATCAAATATTATTGGTGTTGTTCTACCGCTTCTTATAACCGGCTTCTTCTTCTTCATACTGTTTGCAATTGCATGTCGTCACGTCAAGCTCTGAGAAGTGGCAAGAAGAGGCAGAAGAATCGGCGCAGCAGCTGAAAGAAAAACCCTTGGCTATCTAATGATGATCATTAGGAGCGGTACTGTAATCACACAGAAGCTAAACTCAAACTTCCAGCTGAACCTTAAGCTAGTTCCCCTTCTTCTTCTTGCTTTTTGTCAACATCAAACGGTAATTTCTTAAGCAAAAGAAACAAAAAACAGCATCAGAGGCAACAACTGAGGAGCAACAGATTACTCTAAACATTTTTACACAGAAAATAAAAATCTTACCCAAAGTGCTCAATTACTAAATGGTAAAGCCACAAAATTGGTAGGGTGATAAATTTTATTTTTATATATTTTCATTCATTTGCATATCAAACCGAAATTACAGATATCAAATTTTATTAACTTAATGCTCTGCATGACATAATTTTCATAATTTTTCTGTTCTTCCTAATAACTTACTAGTTAAAATTTCTACATGGATAGTAATGTCTTTTTAGGACTCTTTCCTTAATATTCCGATTCCTAACTTTCAATATATTTTCTTGTATTTTATAAAAGGGAAAATATGATAAGAAAATCATTTAAGAAGCAGGTTTCTTCGAGTTACAAGTCTTTTTAATTTATTGTAGCTTTGATATTGGTTTTTCTTAATTTCACCTCCTTTTTCCGCAGTGTAATTATAGCCAATGCAACCTACATTCTCTCCCTTGAATCTCCACACTCTTGGTCTCTTTCCCTTCTGGTTTCCCCGGTTTTAAAGCCCCGATTGCGTTTTTTGCGGCTGTGAGACCATTGTAACGGCTTTGATTAGTCTTAGGAAGTCGCCTAAGTTTTGTCGTTGTTGCGTTGGACTCATCTTCCCCTGCTCACCCCCTTTTCTCACAGTGCGCGGCACACTGATGCGACTTTTTCTTTGGTTTGTTTGCTGCTGCTGGCACTATAACAGTTAAATGCTTAGTTTACATCATTAGCATGCCGTTTCCATATATTTTCCTCTCTTTTGACTAATAAATAAGCAATTTAGTAACTGATTCTTCTTCTGTCGCCGACTATGGATTTAATTGGCCTGAGCAAGTTGGTATATTTATTTAAATTTGCATAGATTTCCAGGGCATTAGAATCACTTGATTGACATTCTCTGGTTAAAAAAATTATTTGCGGTTCAGTCAGGGAATTTTGAAATTGAATGGAAAGTGTACAATTAAAATGGAAGTTCCTTTTGTATAATTTTATTGCAAGTACAAGAACAACAGGGCTTATAAGATAACAAACTTATGAGGTATTAGGAATATCGAATAATGATAACACTAACTTTTTGCCCCACTTTTAAAGGAACTTGGTACAGGGTTCAAAAATTACAGCAATCAAGGCAACATACAAACATTTTTTGCACATTCCACAAAAATGAATATTGTTTAAGTTAGTTCTCCTTATACAATACTATCTATATACCACCTAAACTTTATTTAAAAAAAAAAAATTATACATTACCGTCCAACAAAATTATGATTCTCGATAAACAAACTTCAATTCCGCCTAAAAGCGTAAAATTTATATGACCATTCAAAACGTTAGCCACCCAAGTTCCCTCCCCAATTACAAAATTTTTAAATATATTTTTCCTCAGTTATTACACACTCCAGAAAGTTCGTTGCCTTATTTTTACGAATGTGTTAAGAAATATGCATTTTCATGTTGCTCTATACGCTTTGATAATTTCACGAACGCGTTATCAATTTATTGTTTTAGCTCTCCCTACCCAGAGATATTTGATAAATAAAAACCCGGCCTTATTATGTACGACTGTCTTCCAAGAACTGAATTAAATTGTAGATGTTCTTTTACCGCAGTCATTACACCAAGATTAACACACAGGAATCACTGCCTTTGGCCAGTTCGTTGCCTGAGTCTTTCGTTTGTGTGTGATTTTGCTGTTGTCTCTGCCTCCGCAAGAACGAGTGCACTGAAGCATGGACTTTCGGCTCTGACTGCAGGTTTTTGTCTGGGTATATTATTTATTTATCTGGCCACCAACTCGGTGGGTTCTATTAACAATGTAAACAATACCGTTAACACGACACGACGCGTTAGGAAAAAGCTTTTGGCAGAGGGAGCGAAATAGATACATGAAATGTGCCGCAAGAATTTGCCAAGTTGGTGGGCAAAGAAGGAAGAGCCGACTTGCCAGCTGCATATTTTAGCCACCACTTCAACTCCCCTTGGCAATGCATCAAAGAATTGAACAACAAGAACAGAGCTACGTAAAAAGCGTGAAAAAGAGGCGACAGGAAAAATGGTTTGAGGAAAACACTTATTAAATTTTAGCATGCCCAAAGTGTGGATAAAGGTGGCAGGGAGGCAGGCGGTAAAGAACCGCAACAACGACCCCAAGAACCACAACTGGGAAGTGTCCGTGTTTGCCCAGCGATGCATTCCTGGAGTTCCCCGCAATTCACATACCTGTCTAGGGTGAGGTTTTCTTATATCCACTGTTTCTAAGAGGCACAAAACAAAAATATGACTCCACCGATTGCTATTATTTCGTTCTGTTTGTTTGTTTATGCTTGCACTTCACCGCCACTCGAGGGTTCGATCATCCTTGACCACAAGAAGAGTCTTCTAGTCTTTGCCTTTCCGAAGAAGAGTTCTTTTTTTATTGCTCAAATTTATTACCGTCTCCACACTCCGATCCGTTTTCTCGTTCTGAACGCGTCGCGTGCTGATTCCAAACTGAGGCTCAGCAACAAGTTCGAGTTGCTTTTAAGAAAAAGCATTCGAAAGAAAGTTGTCTGCATACTGAATTCTGTTCGAGCAGGCCAAAGATTCTCGTTCGAAAGCTGCAACAAAAGAGATTCTCTGAAGAGAGAATCTTCTAAGAGAGGCCTCCGACCGAAGGGAGATTAATTACTGGTTGTACTGCTGACAAGCATGAAATGTCGCTTGTCCGCAGTTTGTTGGCCAATTAAAAATTAGATTTCGCTCTAGATTTGTCCGCCAGATTGGGATAACTTCGCGGAACGATTGCAGAGATAGATGTATCAGGGCTTTTTCTATTGGGAAAAAACTACCAATTATTAAAGGGTTGAATGAACTAGAAAGTAATGTGCTGCCATTATTGTTAATTTACTAATAGTCCGTGAAATAAGAACATATTTAAACACTTTAAGAGCAAGCAATCCAAAATTGTCTGGAAAATGATATTTATACGTAAGATTCTAATCAAACCTCCATATTTTTTAATATTATTAAAAATTCATAAATTATATAAATTCAATTAAAATTGAATCTGGTGTTCCTTATTCATGGCCTTCTCATATCTTACTCATTTCCATAATCCATAATCTTCCCTTTACCAATTACAAAACCATTTTCAGTTTCCCAAGCACAGAAAGCAGGCAAGAAAAATATAATAATAAATATACACACACATTTGTGTGTATATATAAAAGACCATAAAGCACAGACATTCATTCCGATGCCAAATGCCGACGCCAATAAAGCCCCCAAGTAAACAATTCCAGGCATTACTCCATTACTCATAATGGCGCAGCCAAATGTCGCGGTCGCATCCTCATCCTCTCCAGCGGAGAAAGGGAGAACCCCATGGGGGGAGCGGGGATTCTGGAGACGGAGGAGCACCCGCCCATGTTGTTCGCCAGGTTGCATAAATCTGTTCGATTCATAACACGAAGATTGCGAAGGCAGCAAAGAGATCTGGCCTTGCCCTGACTTTGGTCCGACTCTTTTTCTCTTGTTCTGGACGGAGATGTAATCGTGATTGCATACAATAAAACACCTCTGGGTAATATAAAGATTGTCTTCTTATTTTTGTATCTTTCTACGTAGTAGAAAGAAGTAGAAGAAAATTTATGTAAATTACTTGATCTCATATAAATTTAACAATTCTAATACGATTGTATTTAAAAATGTAATACTAAGCAAATTTCAAAATTTAAGAAGTTTTTAGTTCCAGAATTTTTATAAATTTTAATTTGTTTCACATTTGCGTGCTATTCTTAATTTATGGCCAATACGGTTATTACTTAATAAACCAGATTTATATTGAATAAATCAGAACAACCATTAAAAATTTGTATTTACGTGCGACTAAATTTATATTCACTAAAAAAAGCGTCCAAGAAATGATCTTTCTGTTTCACTCTCTCAACAATTTAAAATAGGTCATTCAATTGGTTCACTATTTAAAATATCAAGAAACATTTATAAGCATTATGTTCAACGATTTGTATATTCTTTACAATAATACGATTTTGGTACTGAAATGTTATTTCTTCGGCTATTATTGTGGGAACACTCCTTGAGATCGATCTCTCTGTAAAATTGGTAAAAACATTAGTAATGTTACGTTGGATATATTTACACCTTTGGCCCAGCTGTGGAGTCACTGTGGCATCTCTAGTCCCGCAGTCGGGTTCCTTTATCAGCCTTGTCTTCATCGATCGCGTCGGAGATTCTGTCTGTCTGATCGCGGGTCCGTCCGACGGTCTGTTGTTCAGGTCCCTTGTTCTGGGCCTGTTCCTCTCGATCCCCCTGTTGGTTCCCGTTGAGTCGTCGCTTTGTCTTGACTCCTGGCAGGCAGCTTCGTCGGGGCTCGGAGGCGTGCCTGGCCGGGGCGAATAAAAACAGAATAATATAGAATGAAATATTTATCGCCATTAGAGCCTGATTAGCTGCGGGCGTGTTCTGGTCATCGTTCTCCGGACCACGTTCCTCGCTCTTGGCCGCTTTCCCCACTCCGTGATCAGATGTTCTGGGCCGCGAAGCTCTTTTGGGGGCACTTAATAAGCTTTTCTGGTGTGATTGTGATGGGAAATTGATATGTTCATTCAATTATGTGCTCTGGTCGTGTCAATAAACTGATTGCGATCGTGTCCAGCAACTTGCCGACCAATTAGTTTCCCAACGAGACCTGCCCGATCAATTTGATTGATAAAACGGCGGCCTGCTTAGGAGGAGTGTCTGGGATGAAATGAAATCTGGACGTGCTGAAGCCCACACAAAAATGAGCAGAACTTAAAAGCAAGAGTCATCTTATGTGCTAAGCTCCATGGGGAGAAGTGTTCTACGAACGGTTGTGCAATAGGGAAATGGAAAGTTGATCCGAAACTTGTATGCCAAGGATAAGAGGTTGAAATTCTTTAATTCCCTGTTAAGTTGCTAACTAGTCTGTTTATTTTTGTTTTCGGTAAGTGGATATGTATATAATCGGTTGTAATAACTAAAATTAAGCAAAACGGATTGTGTAAAAAAAAGATACAATTTAACTTCACTTAACACAAAGTATCTTTAATTTCTGATGATAATATAATTTAAAGTTTTTAAAGGTATTAACTGCACAAGTGTTATTTTATTTTTTTGTTGTAACACTCGGCTCTTGTCTGACAGATAAAAACGTTTAAGATTAGAAAAATAAATATACGGGGGTGTCATCGAAATTGCAGTGCGCCCATTCAGCGTAAGTTTCTTGCGTGCACTAATATAAATTTTACACGACTTAGCGCTGAAGTGATTTCTGTGGCACCCCTGATACTGCTCTGATAACTGAGTTCTAGTGGATTTTCCATTCAAACGAGAAGATTGCTTAATGGCATATATGCAGTCCGCTTCTTTTATGTCTTATTACCCTTAAAAGCTGACCAAAAACGTTAAATTCGATTCCAGTAAATTTGTCAACGTCATTTGATAAACGATTTTTAATTTGATAAAAATTACAAATGTACAGCTTTTGAAAAAGTAGGACAAATTAAACACGATTGCACCATAATAAGAGCAGATACAGACTTAGAAAACAAAAGAGAACGCTGTAGTCGATGCCATCGCCTATCAGGTACCCGCTCCTTAGCTAAGTGTACTGGGAGCACTCAGGAAGTGCGGGGGAGATAGAGACATACCCTTTTACTCTACGAGAAACGGGTATAACATGAGAGATAGCTTTAGTCGAATCCCTCGACTATCATATGCCCGGTACTCCGCTAACCAATTAAACCTTTTAACTAATGGTCCTATTTAACCAACTTTTGTCACGTCGATATATATTGACAAATAAAAACAAGGAAGAACGCTATAGTCGAGTATTTCTACTATCAGATACCCGTTACTCAGCTAAAGGGACCAAAGGGAAATGGAGATATGCAAGCAGCAAAGCGAGATTGAAATGCGCCACTTACCGGCGGTAAGCAAATTTAAACGTTATGGGCGTTAGAGTGGTCGTGGCAAATGTTTTTTTGGATCAATCGATACGTGTTGACGAGACCAATACATTTCAGTTACAATTTTTTATCTAGCATGAAAATAGTGGGCGCCACAGGCTTGGGCGGTTTGTGGGCGTTAGAGTGGGCGTGGCATATTCGCGTAACCAACTTGCGCTGCGTACAAGGCTACGGAATCAAAATCTAAAATCCCAATTCTCTATCTTTGATAGTTTCCGAGATATCCACGTTCATACTTACGATTTTTTGAAGTTTGTGGGCGTTAAAGTGGGCGTGGCAAACTTAAAATTTTTATTCTAGCATCAAAACTGTAGAAGCCACAGTTTTGGGTGGTTTGTGGGCGTTAGAGTGGGCGTGGCACTCTGCTGAAACAAACTTGCGCTGCGTAAGAAGCTCTGGAATCTGCACGCCAAATCTCAATAGCCTAGCTCTTATAGATTCCGAGATCTCAGCGTTCATCCGGACGGACAGACAGACGGACAGACGGACATGGCTAGATCGACTCGGCTAGTGATCCTGATCAAGAATATATATACTTTAAGGGGTCGGAAACGCTTCCTTCTGTCATTTTAACAATCTATCTATATAATTATGTACGCCAGATCAAAAGATTTCAATTTTCCAAGCTGGAGCATACCTAGCGTTAAAATTTTTAATTGCCAACAACTTTTTAATGAATAATTCGATTAAAAAAAATTTACTTATTCTTTTACCAAATCGGTAGAAATATAGACACTAGGCAGACCTTACTGTTGTAAGCGATTGTATAACAAACTTGCGCTGAGGAAGAAATATTAATCTGAAATGCCAAGTCTTTAGCTTTCTCTTTTATAGTTTCCGCAGTTGCATTTTGTTTGAGCATATCCAAACTGTACTTTAAGATCAATGAATTGTGTTATACAGTGTTAAACAACTTTAGTTCTACCACTTTGAAAAAACCCGCATGTTTACCGGTAAATTAACAAATTAGCTTTAAATATATAAATTTCGAAAGAGCGTATCTTCTGATCCACTAAAGCTTTCTACTTGCGCCCCCACTTGGGTTAAAAAGTATGTATTTGTATTTATACCCGTTACTCGTAGAGTAAAAGGGTATACTAGATTCGTCGGAAAGTATGTAACAGGCAGAAGGAAGCGTTTCCGACCCCATAAAGTATATATATTCTTGATCAGGATCACTAGCCGAGTCGATCTAGCCATGTCCGTCTGTCCGTCTGTCCGTCTGTCCGTCTGTCCGTCCGTCCGTCTGTCTGTCCGGATGAACGCTGAGATCTCGAAAACTATGAGAGCTAGGCTATTGAGATTTGGCGTGCAGATTCCTGAGCTTCTTACGCAGCGCAAGTTTGTTTCAGTAGAGTGCCACGCCCACTCTAACGCCCACAAACCGCCCAAAACTGTGGCTCCTACAGTTTTGATGATAGAATAAAAATTTTAACTGAAATGTATTGTTCTCATCAATACCTATCGATTGATAAAAAAAAAGTTTGCCACGCCCACTTTTACGCCCACAAACCGCCCACAAACTTCAAAAAATCGTAAATATGAACGTGGATATCTCGGAAACTATCAAGGATAGAGAACTGGGATCTCATATTTAGAATCCGTAGCCTTGTGCGCAGCGCAAGTTTGTAACGCAGATATGCCACGCCCACTCTAACGCCCACAAACCGCCCAAGCCTGTGGCGCCCACAATTTTCATGCTAGATACAAAATTTGAACTGAACTGTATTGGTCTCGTCAATACCTATCGATTGACCCAAAAAAAATTTTGCCACGCCCACTCCAACGCCCATATCGATTAAATCTGTCTACCGCCGATAGGTGGCGCATTTCAATCTCGCTTTGCTGCTTGCATGTCTCCATTTCCCTTAGGTCCATTTAGCTGAGTAACGGGTATCTGATAGTCGAGGTACTCGACTATAGCGTTCTTCCTTGTTTTTTTTCAAATTTGTTATTTCTAGTTAACATTTTTTTTATATCCCCCTACACAACCAAATTCTGGATCCGCCACTGATAACATTTAAATACAGTTGTCACAAAGTATCTTTAATTTCTGATAAGTTAGCTCGTTAGGTCTTCATGCCTTAGAATCATCATTAATCTTATCATAGTTATTTTGTTGTAACACTTACGCAGTAATAGACATTGTGTACAATTTTTAGCTACACACAAAGCCAAGGAATTAAAAGATATGATAAAGGGGAAGTTCAAATGTATTAGAACTTAGCGATTCTTGGTTTTATAAATGTAACCAAATTTTTATATTTAAAATAACTTAAAAATAAATACATATTTTTTTAGACCATTTAACACGAATGGAAACTTTACTTATTCGATTTCTCAAAGTCTTCTTTTCGTAATGTACGTGCCTTTGCTTTTTATTAAACAGTGTTTTATTGAAGATACATTTCAGAATAATTCATATCTTCTGGTTCGCAGCTATCCAGGAAGTGAACGAGGAGACCTGCACATAAACAGAAGGCGAGTTGGGCTGACCGCATGGCAGCTTTCCCCAGGACACTATGCCGATGAGGACATTTCCCTGAACCAGAGGACCTCCCGAATCCGAGGTGCAAAAGCTGGTGCCGCCGGTGAGAGGACCCGTGCACAAATTCGTGGTGTGGACATCCTGGCCCTTGGTGCCCAATGCCGTCGCACAAGAGTCAAGGCTTATGATGGGAATGTTCTTCACCTCCTGAAGGGTCTTGGGATACGAGGGGCTGTTAGTTTTGCTGGTGCTGCCCCAACCGAAGAGGTCAGCAGAGCCAGTGGGCCTCACTCCGGAGGAGGGTAGCTTGACAGGTGCCACTGCAGCGGTCCAAACGAAGGCGGTGGGCGTGTAGATCAGTCCGATGTCATAGGGTACTGTTCCTCCAGTGTAAAGATCATTGATCACAAAGTGGGTGATTTGCCGCTTTTGGGTGGTGCTCGCTGTCCCGGCCACCGCAATGCTTCCCGCAACGAGGGTACTTCCCAGAACCTGGTTTCTATTGGCCAGACAGTGAGCAGCAGTTACCAACCAGTTGGTATTCAGGATGCTGGCAGCACAATAATGGGTTCCACCGTATTGCATAGACACTATATAAGGAGCACTATTCGCCGCCGCCGCTGTACCACCCACCACGCGTCCTTCGGGCTGGGGAAAATATAGTTCCGATCCTTGGCAAAGTCCCACAGCCAGGAGAAGGAAAGTGACCAGCGATCGATGGCACCACCTTGTTTGTTGTCTATTCGCAATCATAGTCTTCGCGGAACTGTTTACATCGGCTATATCGACGCCTTTTTAAATAAAATCGTGATACAGAATTTCGAGCGAGCCAACCAAGAAAATGATAAGAACTTTCAATTACGGCCCTTGTCTTACAGATAAGAACTTAATATAATTTAATATTAGAGGGTATTTTATATATATTTTCTTGGTTTGATAAACAGTGTTTACAAGAGGGGTAGATGTGGGAACTGCAATATGTCAAGTCTGTCATTTCATCATTTCTTTCTAGACTCTAAAGGGATTCCCCTTTAAACGGTAAGATTACTTAATGAATTAAAAGCACTAAAAAAAATCAGTTTGAAAAAGTAGAACCAATAAAACGCAATTACACCATAATGTGAGCAAATATACACTTAGAAAAAGGAATGAACTTTCTGCGCGGGCTTGAAGAGTATACAATTCTTGACACCCAATCGCTTAAAATATTTCTGTTGCTAATAAATGTTCTGAAATTAAGAAAGTTAGGAAAAGAAAAGATCTTGAAATAAGATCTTCTGAAACATATCAAGTCATTCATTAACGAATCGGCCAATATATGTGAATAATTCTGCTGAGCCCGAAAATATGTGATCTGTTTGACCCCAACACTCAACTTCCCCCATTGGAATGATAAGATAAACTTTACAAACAGCTTTTTGTGATATAGTCCATGCAGTGCGAAGTAAGTCCCACACTTAAGTCGCCAGCCACTAAGGGCACAACTTTGATTGCTTTTATTGAAAAAATAGGAGTAAGTTCGGAACTTAGGGCACCTGTTGGTTGGCTGATATCCAGGATATGAACGAGGAGACCTGCACATAGACCGAGGGCGAGTTGGCCTGGCCGCAGGGTAACTTTCCCCAGGACACGATGCCGATAAGGACATTGCCCTGCACCAGTGGACCTCCCGAATCCGAGGTGCAAATGCTAATGCCTCCGGTCAGGGGGCCGGTGCACAAGTTGGTCGAGTGGACATCGCTGCCCTTGGTGCCCAGGGCGCTTTCGCAGGAGCTCAGCGAGATGATGGGCACATCGGTGGCCACCTGAAGGGTCGATGGATAGGAGGCGGTGTTCGTGGTGCTGGTGCTGCCCCACCCGTAGAGATTGGCGGTGCCAGTGGGCACCACTCCCGACGAGGGAAGCGTTACAGCCGCCACGGCAGCGGTCCAAACGAAGGCGGTGGGCGTGTAGATCAGTCCAATGTCGTAGGGAACCGCGCCCCCGGTGTACAGATCGTTGATCACGAAGTAGGTGATGCTGCGCGTCTGCGTGGTGCTGGCAGTTCCGGCCACCTCAATGCTGCCCGCCACGAGGGTGCTGGCCAGCACCTGATTACTGTTGGTCAGGCAGTGGGCAGCGGTTACCAGCCAGTTGGCATTGAGGATGCTGGCAGCGCAGTAGTGGGTCCCTCCGTACTGCATGGACACCGCATAGGGAGCACTATTAGCCGCCGCCGCGCTTCCGCCCACCACACGCCCCTCGGGCCGGGCAATGGCCACTCCGGACACCTGGCACAGGCCCAGGACCAGCAGGAGCACACTGGCCAGCGACGTTGTTTGCTGTCCGTTTGCTATCATAGTTTTCGCGGAACTGTTTACATCGGCCTTTATCGCCGACCGTTTAAATTAATTCGCGATACCAAAATTCGCCAGCACCCGGAGATAAGGCTTTCAATTAGCGCCCGTGCGTTCTTCAGATAACCGCTTAATATAATTCAAGATTAGGCGGCGCCCCAGCAGTGATTCTTTAAGAAAAGTACGTCAACTTGCAGCGATTGGATGGGCAAATAACGACGTAAATATCTCAAGAATGCCCATTCACCCTTTGAAGCTTTCAAATTTGAAAATCACCGTTCTCCTTCTTAGTATTCGGTATTCACAGTCACCGCTTAGTATTTTTTAGAAACTTTTTATTATTCTACCAACCAAATTCCAACGTAGTTGTTGTTTTTCTTTATTTAATACGTATTTTTAAGGCACATTCCTCAAGTTGTTATTAAATATTAAAAAGTTGACAAAAGTGTTAGTCGATGGCTGTAAAATCATCGTTATCGAACAGTTGCTGCGACTATATCGAATAATCATCGATTTTCGATCCAGCTCTGGTCACACAGCAACTGAGTCAGAAGTTGAAGAAGAAGCAGAGACCGTAATTTTTCCACGACTTAACCAAGCGATTTACCGAGCGAATCGAGCTGCAATTGGCCATTTAGCTAGCCGGAAGCATTTAGAGCGTGAGCATCAGAGTGC
Organism: Drosophila subpulchrella; assembly: GCF_014743375.2. Classification (NCBI taxonomy): domain Eukaryota; kingdom Metazoa; phylum Arthropoda; class Insecta; order Diptera; family Drosophilidae; genus Drosophila; species Drosophila subpulchrella. The sequence goes on from NC_050610.1 coordinate 3,023,904, forward strand.
TGCAACTTGGAAGCGGTGCCTCCAGAGAAATCGCAGTGCGAGAAGGCCCCGAAAACCGCTGGCCCAGCCCCATTATAAACAGAGAGGGGGGTGGAGAGTGGAGAGTGCGCAGCCGAGGAGTGTGTGTGGAGCGAGAAGAGAGGTCAGCAAACCCGTAATTAAGAAAAAGTAGACACGTACGTGAAAGATGTCATCCGGAGATTTTGGCAATCCGCTGCGGAAGTTCAAGTTGGTCTTCCTGGGCGAGCAGAGCGTGGGAAAAACCTCGCTGATCACTCGCTTCATGTACGACAGCTTCGACAACACGTATCAGGCGACGATCGGAATTGACTTCCTCTCGAAGACCATGTACCTGGAGGATCGCACGGTGCGCCTGCAGCTGTGGGACACGGCGGGCCAGGAGCGGTTCCGCTCTCTGATACCCTCGTACATTCGAGACTCCACGGTGGCCGTGGTCGTGTACGACATCACCAACACCAACTCGTTCCACCAGACCTCCAAGTGGATCGATGACGTGCGCACGGAGCGGGGCAGCGACGTCATCATCATGCTGGTCGGCAACAAGACGGATCTCTCGGACAAGCGCCAGGTGTCCACCGAGGAGGGTGAGCGAAAGGCGAAGGAACTGAACGTTATGTTCATCGAGACGAGCGCTAAAGCCGGCTACAATGTGAAGCAGTTGTTCCGGAGGGTGGCTGCGGCACTGCCCGGCATGGATTCCACGGAGAACAAACCCTCCGAGGACATGCAGGAGGTGGTGCTGAAGGACTCGCCCAACGAGACAAAGGATCCCGAGGGCGGCTGCGCCTGCTAGAACCGGTTGAGCCGACGACCCAACTCGATCCAACAATCCTCCCCTTTGAACAGCAGGAGCAGATGCAGGAGATCGGCCAACAGCACCGGTGTACACAGGTGTCAGGTGTATGTCCTGGCTGGATCTGCGGCTGATTCCTCAACATCTATACACACATACACACTTTACGTTTAAGTTTATTTATAAAGTAACAAATGATAGCAAAGGCAAATAGACTAAACAACAATTAACGATATCGGCTAACTAATTAATGTTAATTGAGCAGTGCAGACGAGCTAATCCCGAGCGTAGGCGAATGCTAACTTATTGACACGAGATCAGGGATCAGGATCAGAGTAATATTTGCGAGTTAGCTACCAGACAAGAATATAGTGTTGTGCATTTCCGATACCCCACAAACCAAACCCCAACCATGTACTTATGTCAGGCCAGGCGGTCCAGGATCCTCCGACATTCCAGCTCTCGGCATCTCCAACAGTCGTAGATACCACGCAGCCAGCCTGTGTTCAATGATTCCACCAGCCAGGCAATTTGTTTCCAATTTTAGCCCCGTTCTATTCTGTTTGCGGCTTTTGTTTCGCCAATTTCGGTTCGGTTTTCGGTTTTTTTAGCACAGCGAGCGCGACTGCTAACTGGAACTTTGGATGGCATAGGACTTGGCCACGTGCATCTTATGAATAAATATACACAGATATATAATATGTATTTTTATGACTAAAACTGAAACAGACATGCAGCACGAGCAGAGCAAACACTTAACAATATTATTAACGATTTTTGCTTCGATTAGCGAGAGATCTTTGTGCATTTTTTACGCGAAAAGCAAAAGCTTACAAAATTGATAATTGAATAAAAACATAAAACTATGGATGCAATTTTTAATAAATCAAATTATGAAAATGAAAAGTATACAAGATATTAGCAATAAATTAAAACAAAAAAACCAAAGCATGACTCATACGAAGTGGGTTTACACCCTCTCTCCATTCCCCTTATTAAAAAGGGTTCCACAATATTTGGGGCTTCGTATCTTATCAGTTTCAGGTTGTGTTACCGCTTAAAATCGTTTCTCAATGACCTGCCACCTGTGTCGGCATGACTGGTTGGAAGTTGCTGACGAATTCCGATGGTTCGTCAAGAAATTACAGTGTAATAGGCTTAGGCTGGATCGTAGATATGATTCCCAGTTGGTCAAGCCTAACAGTCTTGTAATTAACTGCATTCTTCTATCAGTTTTCGTAATACTTTTTTCAAATTTAATCGCTTAGTACAAGTTCTTCAAATAACAATTTTTTTTCAATTGACTAGAATAAAAATTACGACTTGTCATTGCCAGATGGAATCATGTTTTTGCCAACTAAAAACTTGTCATCCTCCTCCTCTTGTTTTTGTCAACATTAAAAAAAAAAGGTTTTCCCTAGTTATTATAAGTACTAAAGAATGCGTCACAAATTATGTTTGGATTTGGTTTTTATTTGTGAATTCCGGTTTCGTAAGCGTAAATACATAGAAAGAACAAAAAATGCGTACTTGCTTTGCTATGCAAATTTTAAGTATACTTTTGATAAATAGATTGAAATAGAGTCTTAGAAGTTGTCCTCGTTGGCGATGAACTCATCACGAATCTTCTGCAGCTTGGTTATCAGCTCCGCCACGGAGACCTCGCCGTGCACCTTGTTGTCCCGAGTGCGGACGTTCACGGTGTTTGAGGAGCGTTCCTTGTCACCCACCACCAGGATGAAGTTGAACTGGGCCAACTGAGCATTGCGTATCTTCTTGTTCATCGTGTCACCCGCATCGCAGTCCGCCTCGCTCATGAATCCGGCATCATGAAGCTGATCCCGGACAGATTGCGCGTACTGGTCGTAGGCAGGACCGACGGGAACCACCATCACCTGGCGCGGCGAAAGCCAGAAGGGCCACTTGCCCGCAAAGTTCTCCGTGAGAATGGCAATCATGCGCTCCACTGAGCCAAGGATGGCGCGATGGATGATCACCGGCCGCTTCTTCTCGCCATCGTCGGCGATGTAGCTGAGATTAAAGCGAATGGGCAGCTGGAAGTCCAGCTGGATGGTGGCGCACTGATGGGCCCGCTTCAGAGCATCCATAATGGTAATATCAATCTTGGGTCCGTAGAAGGCGCCATCGCCGGGGTTCTCCTTCCATGGCATTCCGAACTCGTTGAGTGACTCAGCCAGGGCCTTCTCCGCATCGTTCCACTGTTCAAGCTCGCCCAGATAATTTTCCGGGCGAGTGGACAGCACCAGCTGAAAGGAGAAGCCGAAGATGGTGTACACGTGCTTCAGGAAGTCCAGGCAGCCCTTCATCTCGCTCTTGATTTGCTCTGGGGCACAGAAGATGTGCGCATCGTCCTGCTGGAAGCGACGCACTCGAGTAAGTCCAGTCAAAGCGCCAGAGAGTTCGTTGCGATGAAGCACACCAAAGTCGGCCATGCGCAGAGGCAACTCGCGCCAGGATCGGTTGCGGTTATCGAAGATAAGACAATGTCCGGGACAGTTCATGGGCTTGAGGGCAAACTTCTCCTTCTCTGCTTCGAAGGAGAACATGTTCTCGGCATAGTGCTGCCAATGGCCGGAAGTCATCCACAACTTGGCGTTGTAGATGTTGGGCGAAATGACTTCCTGGAAGCCGCGCTTCCTGTACTCCGCCTTGATGAAGCCTATCAGAGTATTGTAGATGTGAGCTCCTCGCGGCTGGAAAAAGCATGAGCCCGGCGACAGCTCATGGAAAAAGAACAACTCCTGCTCGCGACCGATCTTGCGGTGATCCCGCTTGGCCGCTTCCTCCTGCAGCTTCTCCCACTCCTTGAGCTGCTTGGGATCGGGGAACGAGATGCCGTAGACACGCTGCAGAGTCTCAGCGTCGGCCTTGCCCTCCCAGTACGTGGAGGAGTTCTTGGTGATCTTCAAAGCCTTTACCTTACCGGTGTGGCGGACGTGGGGTCCACGGCAGAGATCGATAAGAGAGCCGCACTTGTAGACAGTGGTGCGATCGGTGGTCACCTTCTCGTTGAGAATGCGAACCTTGAACTCGTTATACTTGAACATCTCCAGCAGGTCCGACTTCTTCATCTCCAGACGCTCGAAATTCTGCTTCTCCTTGACGATTTGCTTGACCAGGCCCTCCATGGCTCCGTAGTCGTTGGTGGAGATCTAATGCGGCAAATAATTAATCCTTTTTATTTGCTAGGAAGGACTCTTATTACTTACACCCTCCCCTTCCAGGTGCATGTCATAGTAGAACCCGTTTTCTATGGGCGGGCCGTAGCATAGGTGACCGCCGTAGATGCGCTCCAAAGCCTCGCCCATGATGTGGGCTGAGCTGTGCCAGAAGACGGCCTGCGCCTCCGGATCGTCGAACTTGAGGAGCTGAAGCGTGCAGTTGCCCTCGAGAACCCGATCAAGATCCCAGACCTCGCCGTTCACCTTGGAGATCACGGTGTTGTCGGCCAGACCCTGACTAATGCCGCGGGCCACCTCGTACGGAGTGCTTTCCCAGGAGGTGGCGTCCACCTGCTTGCCGTCCGGCAGCGTGACCTTGATGGGCTCCCGAGTTTTGGCCGCCAGCTCGGCCTCGTACTCCGCCTTACATTTCTCCCAGAACACATTGCGCTCCTCGATGTACTTTGGCCAGGGATTGAGTTCTGGAATGGGATTAGCAGGGATTAATAGTTAAAGGTTGTCTTTTACACTAATAATGGAAGAATCAATAATAATAATAGAAAGAAAACTTTATATATGTATACGTTACAACTATATTCGACTTTCTTCACTAATAGAGTTTCGCTTAAATCATTTGATCCCAAATATTTTTTTTAAATAAATCCTAAATTCAATTTTTTTAAATATTACTGGAATTTAATCGGATGGTGTGCATCCATCGAAAGGGAGACTATATGTCCTATTATGGACTTCATTCTCCTCCCAAAATAAAATCCAATTCCTATCAATATTGTCTTAAAACCCACCGAAAGGATTCGTTTTTTTTTTTCTAGTCGGGATATTAGTATCCTTACCTTTGCGAGAATCTCCACCTCCGGCCGGCTTCTCCTTTTTCTCCTTCTTCATCTTGGAAGCCTGCAAATCCATCGGAAAAAAATCAATAAAACGGAAATTCCAAGTAGCTCAATTTCTGCTACGTATGCAATTAGGCAAACGCTTTTTTCGGTTTCTACTTTCGACTGATGTTGATGTTCTTTCTTGGTGTTTGAACAATTGGGGACAAGGTAATGAGAACCACAAGACGCTTTCGGCGATTTTTTGAGAGCGACCTATCTCTTGTTTTTATCTTTAGGCGTATCTTTGTTACTTTATGGCTGATGCAATAGCAGAAAACTTTGAAGCACGAAAATTGACTGGTTGTTAGTGACGTCACAGCAGCCGGCACTGATTCATGGCAACTCACATACGCACACACTCACTCTTAGACAAACAAAACATTTACACGTGCCACGGCAATTTTAAGTCCAATTTAAAGGTAAATTCTTGTATAGTTAGAAACACCAACCAAAGTTGCGTAGTTGTGTTGTTGTTGTTCTTTCAATTGTTGTTGTTTGGCTGGTTTCGTGTGCGTCTGAACTTTCGGCAAAATTCGCTGGCAAATGCGGGCTAAGTGGCTATAATATCTGCCGCCCTGGGGCGCCAACTTCAACATAACTCGGCTATCTAGCACTTCTCATACACTCGAATGCAGTTCGAAAAGAGTTTAACATGCCTTTTGCTTGTTCAAATCCAAGTTATTCAATTCCGTCACCACGTTGTCGCCCATTTTTTACGAAACAAAATTATCAGAAAAAAAAACAGGAGAATCGCAGTGTTACCAGATTGGAAAAGAGCTTCACCGCCGAAAGCTAGCGATGAGGTGCATCACTATAAGCTTGAAATGCAACATTCTCACCGTGGCACATTGTCATTGGTAAAACTGTAGTACTGCATAACTCGGGCTTAAATTACATCAACTAAGCACTCAAATTATAATCAACGAAATAAACATTATTGTTTAAGTTATTACTTTAACTGTGTAATTCCTCTATTTTTAAATCGTTCTAAGTGCAATCACAGTTATATTTAAATTAGCTTTTAAATAAATGTCTGGCGTACAAAAACACGAAAAAAACGTTCTTAACGTTTTTTAAAAAGAAGTCGATCCTGTCCTAAAAATCATTATCATGGGCTAAATATTTGTTAACAGAGCTTCGAAATAAAAAAATTCATAAAATTTAAACGTGATTGGAGGTTTGTGTTCCTTGGAAGTGCAACTCGAACTTTTCTCTAGCAGGTTGCAGAAAATCTTTAAAATTTGTATACAAATTGTACAGCATAAAATTGAAAAAATTCTATAAGCAATCAAAGTTTCGAGCTCCCCTCGTTAGTAACTCTTATCGGTTATAACTTTGGTTCGCAAAAAAACAAAGCTGGGCACACTCCGCTTGGGACACCGAAAATAACGGTCAGCTGTTTGCGCTTTGGCGCCAACTCGAGTTCGAAAGTGGCCCCCATTCGAGTCCTGCTATTCGAGCTTATTATTGATTTTCTCGCAGTGCTGACATAATTTCTTTGCCATCGAGTGCAGTCGTGTTTACCTAGCGTGTTACGCTTAAAATTGGCCATTTGGACTCAAATTTCGGTCGGAGCGTTACGGGAAAAAGCGACAAGATTGCACACCTACTGGAAAACCCCCTGCATCAAGGCAACGGTGGAACGGCGGACCGTCTGGGCGTGGACTTCGAGTTCTACATGGCCTCGAAGGTGCACCCAAGTCCGGGGGCGGCGCGCAGTGTGTGGGCGTTGCCCCTAACCGCCTCCTCCTCCTGCAACATGGTCGTCGCGGAGGAGGATGGCCATGCCCACGCCGACGACATCCATTTGGATCACCGACCGCATTCGCCTCCTTTGGCGGGTCGCGGAACGGACGGTGGTCATGGCGAAGGAGGCGTGGAGGACCACGAGAACGTGCTCCTCTTCGAGGGATTGGATGGGGCAACGACCGTGAACCTAGACGACATCTTTGACATCATTAAAAATGGGGAGGTCAGCGAGGTGGAGAACCTGGTGGATAAGTTTGGCATGGAGTGCCTATCGGCCAGGGATCGCCATGGCTACACGCCTGCCCACTGGATAGCTCTGAACGGGAATGTCCAGCTAATGAGGTATCTCATCGAGCGGACGGCGCCCATTGATCTTCCTTGTTTGGGAACGCAGGGCCCAAGGCCCATCCACTGGGCGTGCAGAAAGGGGCACGCCTCCGTGGTGCAGGTGCTACTCCAGGCGGGAGTTGCGGTCAATGCGGCGGACTTCAAGGGGCTGACCCCGCTCCATCTAGCCTGCATGTACGGTCGGACAGCCACGGCCGCCTATCTCCTGGGAATGGGAGCGCTAAACAACCTGACGGATATAAACGGCGATACTGCTCTGCATTGGGCAGCCTACAAGGGGCATGCAGATCTAATGCGACTTCTCATGTACTCCGGAGTGGAACTGCAGAAGACGGACAACTTTGGATCCACGCCACTGCACCTGGCATGCCTCTCGGGCAACATGACTTGTGTTCGCCTGCTGTGTGAGAAATCCCAGCTGGATCTGGAACCGAGGGACAAGAATGGAAAGACACCCATTATGTTGGCCCAAGCTCATCAGCATCAGGATGTGGTGCGTCTGCTGTACGGCGAGGTAAAGAAGAAGTCTCGCTGGATTCCCTCGGTTTCGGAAAGCTGGGGATGGCTATTCGGCGGAGCCGGGGACTCCAAGGGTCCGCTGTTCCTGTTCCTTTTCTCCGTGCTGCTGTGGGGCTACCCCATGTACATGATCCGTGCGATTCCCATCACCTGGAACATACTGAGGCGCTCGCACTACTGCTTCATCTATTGGAACGCCGTGATGTGGATTAGCTGGGCGATTGCCAATCGGCGGGATCCGGGCTACATACCGCTCAGTTCGGATGCGTACTACCGGGCAATTAAGCAGATCCCATACTTCGACAAGCTGAAGAAGCGGAATGTGATGCTAACCAGGCTCTGCCACAGCTGTAGGTGCCTCCGCCCGCTGAGAGCCAAACACTGTCGAGTGTGCAACCGGTGCGTCTCATACTTCGATCATCACTGCCCCTTCATCTACAACTGTGTAGGACTGCGGAACAGGATGTGGTTCTTCCTGTTTGTTCTCTCGGTGGCAGTCAACTGCTCCTTCACCATCTATTTCGCCTGCTACTGCGTGATGATCGAGGGCTTTACGATGCTCTATGTCTTGGGACTCATCGAGGCGGTTGTGTTTTGCGGACTGGGCTGGATACTCACCTGTACTTCGGTAGGAGCTTCCTCTACCGGAGAAATTCTTTTTGATACTCAATTTTCGCTTTCAGATCCTCCACGCCTGCATGAACCTCACCACGAACGAAATGTTCAACTACAAGCGATATCCTTATCTGCGTGACAAGCGAGGTCGCTACCAGAATCCCTTCTCGCGAGGTCCCATCCTGAATTTGCTCGAGTTCTTCGTTTGCCTGCCGGATCGGAGTGATGACAACGATCTTCTGCTGGAGGATAACATTTGATTAAGGATCTAGGATCGAGCCCCTGCTCGCCGGCGCAAGCTGCCCGTGCGTGGATAATGATGTGAGGAGGCAGCCAGGGACCCACTCGGGTAGGCTGCCACTTTGGTTTTGCTCCGCAGGCTTTGTGCTTATTCGAACGCTTTAAAGTTCGGACCGAAAGTCAGCAAGTGCGTGTTTTATCATCTACAAATGCAATATAGTCATTACGGATGGAAAAGACGGCGAAGTCATATGCTTATAACCCTGTTTAAAGGGAATAATAACTCAATTTACAGCTAATTAGTTTGCCGTATCTAATTGCACAATGAAATCATAAATCATTCAACATTTAAAAGCTGAACTTTCATTACTTCATGAGAAGGGCATGTAATTCCTTCCGCAATGACATTTAAGCATCGGCCAGCCGATCTTTGTGCTTTTCCAACTCGTTACCTTCTAGCCTTGGATAAGAATACGCTTCTCTCGTTAGTTTTTGTACAAAAATGTTATTTATAAAACGTGTTATTTAATGATCTCTATATTATATACCTACTATAATAATAAATGGTGTAAAAGTTCACTAAATGGCTAGGCAGGGAAAGTGCCCGCACCAGTTTGTTCATTTTGTGTTCGGGAATTGCACAAGTAATACTAGCAGAAGATCAGATCGGAGAATATAAGTATGTAGTGGGTACACTTTGGCATGTATCTTGGGTGATGGGAGTCTAGAATGAATCGATAATTTGTGTAGTAAATGTGTGCGTTATGCTTAGCTCTCGAAGCAGAAGTCATAGTTCTCGGGGTCCTCCGGTATTGGCGGTGGGTCCTTGCTGATGTCCACGCCCTCGGTGTCCAGTAGGCGCAGCTTGATCTCCATTGACAACAAGGTATCGAAGTCCTCGTTCTTTTGTTTGCTGACCATGGGCTGACCCAGCAGAGCGTTTATCCCGTCCGTCCAGTAGTTGAATATGCTCTCGTCGGGAGCCACAAAGTCCAACGTGGAGTGCTCCATGTTCTCAAACGTTATGGAAAAAGCCAGATTTACGGCTGATTTCCTAATTCGAGTTTCTTTCATGTGCGGACATTCTTTGCCCTCTAGCAACTGCTTAATCTCACTAATTGGCAGTTTTTTGGGCAGCTCCTCCATGGTGGGTATTGTCTTCTCATCACAATCGCCGTAATGAATAACCTTGTGGTTTGGCGAAAGTCGGGCGTACCAGAACTTGTCCTTAGTTCTAGTTCCTCGCAAATATTTTGCGAAATGGGTACCTATTAATATATCAGTAAATAAGTTTTAATGTTGAAAACAAAATTAGGTAAAGACAATTACCTTCCACCAAAAAAGAAAGCCGTTGCTGCTTGATCAGCTCCAGAATGTGCGGCGATATCTTCTCTTTCAGCTTCACAATCGCCGATGCAGTGGAGTCGCACTCCTCCTTCGAAGTGCGCTCTTGCTGACGTAGAGTTGTGATCTGCTGATAAGTAAGCAGAGCGATCTTGTTGCGGAAATCTTCAAGGTTCTCCGGTCTGCACTTGAGAGTGCGTTGGATCTGCTCGCGCACTACGCTGAAGGTTGTGGTGAAGTCCTCCGCAGTGGCACGCATGTCCTTCCATGTGCGATTCAGAGTAATGACGCAGATGCAAAAGAATTCCTCGAACGGCGAGTCGTGCGTGAAGAACATGGGCTGAAAGTCGCCGGATTGCTCGGCTGGCGGCTCCCCAATGCGCAAGATATCGCACAGCACCTTGACCAGCTCGATGGAGGTACGACCAAAAGGACACTCGTGTTCATCCGCACGGCAGGAATTCTCCCGCACAATCTTAGCATATTGTTGGGTATAGTTTCGAGCAAAGTACACCATGCAATCCAAAGCCAATATGCCTGAAAGAAGAGTTTTTGGTTAGCATATTAAGTTACCTCAATCAATAGCATTTCCATACCCGGTGGCGTCTCAATAAAATCCTGTGCAGGATTAATGTCGCATTTAAAACCAAGTTTTTTGTAGTACTGCGAAAAGTTGACGTTGCCTGCTCCTGAGCCACCACCACGGCGGATGTGATCGTCGTTCTGATTCAAAGCATTGGTATGATCATCGAAGGCGATGCGACGCAGCTCCTTTATCTTCTCGTGGGCATCCTGGTCCTGGGCGTTCATTTTCATGCGCATCCGCTTCTCCAGGAGGCCAAGGGTCAGCGTTTGCAGCACGTACAGCTGGTGGGTCATCTCGGTGCCGAGTCCGTTGCCAATGAGGGCCAGGCGAAACTGCTTGGCGCTGATTGTGTGGGCGATGGTCCTTCGTCGGGATTCGTCTGCTTTGACGAACAGTGCGTTTAGAAGAGCGATGGCATTCTGTCGCATCACCGGTGAGTTGACTTCCTGTAACAGGCGTAATATGTCCTGGAGCTTGATATCCGCAGCGACCAGGACGTGTTTATTGCTGCACATGACAATGTTCTCAAGGTTGGAAAGGGCGCTTTCTCCGCAATTTGTGGGGTACTTCTGGAAGTTCCTCACAATCTCAATGTTGCGGGCCACGAAAGAGTTTTCCGGCACTTCCCAGGAAACAGTGCCATGCTCCATCAGCTCGACGAAACTGGCCAAGCTGTACTTGAGAATATCCTCGTTGTTCTGGCCGGGATCCTCGATCATCTTGATGAGTGTGTCGAGCCCCTTTTCCTTGATGAACTCTAGGGCAAAGGTGTGATCAGTGCTGAGGGAGGTGAGCTCCTTAAGGCGCTGCGCCTTCTCCTGGGGACTGCCATTCAGCAGGATCTCCATGGCATCGCTGGCCGTCTTGGAGGGCGAGTACTGCAGCCGCAGTACGGAGCCGTTCTTGATCTCATTGCGGTTCTTCTCGGTCACGTACTTTTGGTTGTTGGACTCGCAGAACTGGAGGGCGTAGTTCTGGTGATCGCTGATGGACCAACCGTTGCATATGTCCTGGATTTTACCTGAAAGGGAAAGAGCGATAAGTAAAATACAAATAACTGACTTCCTGTGTAATTATATGCTTTGCATATTAATGAGGAGTGGGAAATGGGAAGGCGCTGACATCACGATAACACTTGAGCGTATGTATAGTAAAGGGCGTTGGTTATGGGTTTTCCGTTTTTAGCTTGTATCCGCAACAATTAATCCCAATCTTTTTTATCTTCATGTTCGGAAATTACTTGGATTTATTTAGTTGGGTTTCTTTATTATTGTTGTCTAGCAAAACCAATAATTTCAGTTATTCTTTATTTACTGACTTGCTAGGGGATGCCTCTGATCCAGATTTATCAACTGCGCCATATGGTTCTCCCGCTCCACGGCTATCTTCACGATGTGTGAATCCTTCACCGTAGTCTTTTTTGGTATCATGTTGGCACTTAACTAGCGATAGCTGCAGTTATTATTGTTTTTCTTCGTAAATTTAGGTGAATTTTTTGTTGATTAATCCAGACAGTGTGCCCAGGCGTCAGGCCACGAAAAAAGTGTATAATTTTACGCATAATACCGTTGCACTTTGCGGCGTTATCAACACTAGGCGGAATATTTTTTCAAATTTCAAATACAAATATTCTTAACTTTGTAATTACAATATTTCTGCTTATCACTGTCTTAAAAAATCTAACTTGCCAACCAGACTTTTGTTTAGGAATGATTACTATAAATATAATGATATTTATGTTGAAATAATTTCAGCACTAGGCGGGAATATTTTTTAAATTTTCAAATAAATATATTCTTATCTTTGTAACTACAATATTTCTGTTTATCGCTGTCTTAAAAAATCTAACTTGCCAACCAGACTTTTGTTTAGGAATGATTACTATAAATAAAATGATATTTATGTTGAAATAATTTATTTTTTAAAATTAAATCATTTGATTTGATTTAATCTTGTCCTTTTATTATTTCGTGGTTAACAATTTAATGAGTTCGCCAACGACCTTAACATTTATACTATTTCCCAGAAGACGATACTTTTGCCGGTTCGTTGTCTCTGCGGGAAAGTTGAAATCCTCTGGAAAACTCATTAGACGAGCCACTTCGCGAGGTGTAAAATATCGCAGTTTAACTTGATGCAGGAGGTCCAAGCGTTGCTGCAGGACTTCCTCCGATTTCACGGTTTCCTGATTGCTTTCATCGATTACCCTGACCAACTCGAAGATTCTATGTGATTCCGCTTGCGAGAGGGGTGTAAATGCAGAGCCCGTGCCCTCAGTGTAGTGGGTATAGCCCTTTGTGAAGCACATCGATCTACTTTGCTCCGGATGAATTATGTCCATGACCAGAACCCTTTTGGTTAAAACATTATCGGGCACGAGGAAATCTGAGGATACATTTTCCTCTAGGATCTCGGAGATTTGCGTAAGGTCCTGATCCTGAGCTTTGCTCGCCGGCATTTCCTCCCAGATCTTCCCGCCAGCGAACGGAAAGTCCAGATCTTTGCGGGCAATGCAATAGTATCGATGTCGGGTATTTGGAACATTAAATTGCGTGGGTGTTAGTATAAACTCCCGCCAATGGAATCCCGCCTTCTCGAGCGCTCCAACGAACTGATTTCGCGCTTGCGAGCTCTCGAAGCCCTTCACGTTCTCCATGAGAATGTACTGCAGGTCCTGGCACTCCGGAATGAGCCCACAAAGGTGAGTAAGTGCGTCCGACCGCTTGTCCTCCGTGTCTCTTTGCAGTCCTTGGCGGGTGTGGGGCTGGCAGGGCGGGGACATCAGTAGCATGTTGGGCCGCAGCTTCTCAACCTCCTTTACACTCAGGCTCTGGATATTTCTGGTCTTTACAATAGCACTTCCGTAATTGTGAGTATAAACCGAATTGGCCACGGTGTTCACATCCATAGCAGCAACTATTTCTCCATCCAATTGCGCATCTGTGGGTGGGATATTTCAGTTTTTAGTTTTCTGTTTATTATATTAGTTATATATTAAACTCACATTTAAATGCATAATGCATGCCGCCAATGCCGCTAAATAGCTCCAAAACTCGAAAGCCCATTTCAATCTTTTATTTTTGTTTACAAGCTACACGTTTTAAACTGCACGTTTACCAACACTGCCATTAACAGCAGGTGAGGGCGTTTCCCTGTGAATGGTTTCGTGTGGAGCAGAAGAGGAAGAATATCAACACGTGCCGCTTGCATTTTACTTTTACTGTTCTTGATTTTACATAAAATGATTAAAGTTAAGCGAAAGCCAGCTCCTGCGCCGGTGGAACAGGACTCGGACAGCGACTCCAGCTTCGACGAAGAGGAGCCGCAGGATGTGGAAGTCCAGGAGGGGCCAGTCACCGATAGCAGCGATGAGGAAGAAGCTGCCTCCAGCAGCAAGAAGCAGCCCAAAAAGAAAGAAGCTGGTGAGGATTTGGAAGATGAGGACGATGATGATGATGACGACGAGGAGGATGAGGACGAAGATGACGACGAGGATAATGACGACAAGAAGACCCGTATTCCGGTGCTCAACCCTCTCAGCCTGATGCGCAACAAGGAGCAGCGTTTGGCGCTCTACAAAAAGATGAAAAAGGAGAAGCACAAGAAAAAGATGCAGGAGCGACGTGCCCGCCGCAAGGCAGGAGTACCCGCCAATCCGGGGCACACCATAGAGAGCCTGCGAGAGAAGGACCACACGGAGGTGGCCAACCTTAACGACTCGGACAACGAGGAGCTGCAAAAGGAACTGGAACTGGACGATTTCAGTTCGTATTTCGAGCGCTCCTACGAGCCCAAGGTGCTGATCACATTCGCCGACAACCCGGTGACCAAGACCCGTAAGTTCGGGCTGGAACTATCGCGCATATTCCCCAACGCCCTGGTTAAGATCCGAAACAAGTCGTCGGTCAAGAATATCTGCAAGAGCGCCGTGCGCGAGGAGTTCACAGACGTAGTGATTATAAACGAGGATCGCAGAAAGCCCAATGGGCTGCTGGTCATCCATCTGCCCAACGGACCCACCGCCCATTTCAAGGTGTCCAACGTGAAGCTCACCTCAGACATTAAGCGCGACCACAAGGAGATAACCAAGCACAGGCCTGAGGTGATCCTGACCAACTTTACCACCCGTTTGGGTCTGACAGTGGGCCGCATGCTGGGCGCGCTCTTCCACCACGACCCCGAGTTCCGCGGCCGGCGAGCGGTGACTTTCCACAATCAGCGAGACTACATCTTCTTCCGCCACCATCGCTACGAGTTCTCCAAGGAGGGCAAGCGCGTGAAACTACGCGAACTGGGACCGCGGTTCACCCTGAAACTGCGCTCCCTGCAAGAGGGAACCTTCGACAGTAAGACCGGAGACTACGCCTGGATTATCAGCAACAAGCGGCACGCCATGGAGTCCCGACGCCGCTTCTTCCTCTAGTTGTATTTCGAGGCATTGTATTTAGGTATAGAGAACTTAATAAACCAACTGATAATACAGAAATAATAGCTTGATTGAAGAGAGATAATAACCAGTAGCGAACGCCGAATTGTTTTGTCGGGGATAAAATAAAATACAAATTTCTTAGCCTAATAAATGTGCAACACTCAACAGTTAACCAATTGGCACACCACGAGACGACCGTGCTCCGCCAGCCACTACATGGTGGGGCACTGGGGACCGGGACCGCCGGCAGCTACAGCGGCCTGAGGGTCGCCGAAGGGAAGGTCGCCGCCCGTCTCGGCCAGAATCTCTGCTGGCGGCTGGCCGTAGTCTTGCAGTTTGCGCATGTCGTCCAGCACCACGCGGAACTTCTCGCGCTTCACGGCGGCCGAGTCCTCGGCCTTCTCACTCTGTAAATGTCCCTCGATCACCTTGTAGAGCTCCATTTGCTTCTGGTATCTGCGGGTTTGGAGTTTCAATATATGCTAGTCTCTGGGAGTTGGTTCTTGGCATACCTCTCCTTGTCCTCAGCCGACAGCTTGGCGTCGTTCTCCTCGAGGTACTTGGGGTACTTCTCCAGCAGCTCCCTGATGCTGGGCAGCAGGATCTCCGCCGATAGCAGGCTCTGCATCATGCCCTCCATGAAGGGTAGGAACATGTTTCCATCTCCCTCGCCAGCCTGCTAAAGGGTAGATTACATTAGCATTTAGGAGGAAATTGTGTGCCGATAGAAGCATACCCCGTCTAGGTTCAGGGAGCCGAACATGCTGGCAATGTCGTTCTCCGAGGCGGGAGCGGTCAGGTTCTCAGAGCCCTCTTGGAGGCCCTTGAGTGCCTGCGAAATGCTATCAGAATACTTGGAGACATCCTCGTCGGTCGCCGAATTCTCGCCGCTCAAGGTGAGCGCAGCTGCCTCGGCCATCTTCTTGAAACCGGCCATGATCTGGTCGGGATCTTGGGGCAGGGGCGGTATGTCGCCACTGGGCGTGTTAGGGCCGCCAAAGAGCGTGTTCATGCGATCGGCCAGCACCTTGGCCTGCTCACTGAGAAGCGGGTGCAGGTCAGAATACAAAGTTCAAGTTCCGCGCTGCAATTCCGTAGTGACTCACATGAAAAATGCATCGGGATCCTCGGAGCCCTCGGCTCCTTCGGTGGTCGCCGCATCCGAGGACGAGGCCTTCTCCTGTTTGTCTCCTGCACCACTCTTGTCGAAGTCCTGCAGAGCACCTGTGCGGAAAGTGGAGGACGTAGTGGACATTATGTAAGGCGTCGGAAATGGGCCTTCAAATGAATATCCGGCTTGTACTTACTGTCCAGCAGGTCGTTTAATTCATCTCCGTTCTTCTTTTCCTCGGACATTGTGTAATTTCGGGCTGCTTTTACCTGATTTCGAGGTGGGTGGGAAATGATAAAAAATAAAGACCCGTAGGGATGTAAAAAACATCGATGAATTGACCAACGATGTTTTTGGCAGTATTTCTCGATGATTTTCAGTGATATCGATGTTGGGCGAAACATCAATATTTAGCGGCGGTTTTTTTTTAAACTGTACGTTTAAACTCTTGCATGAGAATATGTATTCGAAAATCATGCTGATATTTGCATTCTAACCCGAAAATCGCAAAAACATGAAATCGTAATATTTGGACTTCCAAGGGCCAAATTTAGAATTTTGATGAAAATTGTTGTTGATTTAAAAAAAAGTTGTTGTTTTCGAAAACATTTGCAGTTATTGTATATTAATTTTAGTTCTAAATGGAAAATTTGATTTTTTAAGGTATATTAAAAATTTTATTTTCAAACAAAAGCCTTTAACAGTAACTAAAAAGTATTAAAATCATTTTCAGGTGACATTGTGAGGCATAAACATTATTAGAAGTATTCCCAAATTCATTTTTAAAAATCAGTTGGTACAAAATCAAATTATGGACATAACTGGAAAAAATGTTTATTCATTCCCAATATAAAAACGCAAACCAACCTTATACAAAATTAATATTAAAAATATATATCTTAATAATAAATTAAACATTTCTTGAATTAAATGCAAGCCCATAATATTTAATTTAAATATATTCAAATTTCTTTAACCATTTTTAATAAAAAAATATAAGTAAAATGTAATATTTCCCTATCTAAACATATGTGCACTATAAACTAGGCTTGAATGCAAATAATAAACTTCCATCCCAAGCACTTAAATATCCCTCGGGCCGAACAACATGAAACAATCCAAGGACATTAGTCGAAGATTATCTAAAATAATCACCCAAAATATTTACGCTTCTTCTGCGAAACTCTCAGCCAATCTCCCCGGGAATTGCACCTTGCTGTGCGTGGCCGGAGATCGGCGACCAAACTGCGACCAGAGCCCAAACCGCACATACCATGTAGCAATGAGTGGTGAGGGGTCGCAAATCCACCAAGGTCACGGCGCGACGCTGATGCGCGACCAATTCCGAAACCAGAACGTCACACCCATGGACGGGACACATGGATTTTGCAGTAGGGAGTCCACTCCCGCCTCAAGGTCACCTCTCCGGAGGAACCCCGCTTGGTTTTTCGATTCCTCTCATATGGTCAATTGGCTGGGCTGGGCTCTTTTCGACTTTAACCGCACGGTTTACCAAAAGAGCAAAACGAATCTTCGATTCGGTACGCCCACGCAGCGAAGTATTGTGGTAAATTTGTGTTTTTTCACTTCCACTTGGGGCGGAGTTTTCTTTGGGTTCCCGGTTCCCTGAAAGTGCCCAGCATGGGCGGAGCTTCGACTGAAATATAATGCATAATTTGGTGTTTTATTTGCGGCTTAGGGTGGGACTTTCCGCCTTGCATTTTCTATAGAAATTTGGAAGTTTAACTTTTGTGGGGTGTAATCTGTTTTCTTGTACATGTTCGGAGGCCAGCATTTGCCTTTTCTTTTGGTTTATTAGCATAATTCTTCTAAGTTGCTCTGAAAGAGTAATTTTCTTTTTAGAATATGAACAATTTTTTATAACCCAAACCATTAAAGACACATGGCTTAGTTTCGTTCTCTTTATATGTAAAACAATAGCATATCTCGTCCAACTTATATTTTCCCAGAATCTAAGCAGTTCAAAAAGTCAAGACAACCGTCAAAAAGTCAAAACAAAAGTCGAAAATGTAAAAACCCTTTACTGGCTAAAACAATTGATTTGGTTCACTCTCAAACCCGATCCCAATAAACTCGCTCTTTTTTGACATAATTTTTAAGGTTCATCATAAAAATGTTTATTCGGATATAATCGGTTGCTAGAGTTTGAATTTACCTGAACCTCCGCCCAGGCTTGATGTACTTTCCTAGAAGAGAGTTAGAACGGAACCCAAGATCCTAACCGTCATAAAATACACATCAGCATCCTCTCTAGCATTTCACTTCCTCCCTGCACGCACACATTTTTTTTGGGAACTTTGCGAGGATTGTATCTATAACCTTTCCATACATTGGCTGCGATTTCACGGTCGCTGATCGCAACGTTATTTTTTCCGACTTTTGCGTATCCTTCCAGCGAAAGAGGCGCGACTTTATGATCCACTGATCAGGCAATAATGGATTCCGCGATTGTTCGGTAATGGCAATGATTGCGGTTTTATATGCACATCAATGAGGTTGTAAGTTGCGGCGTGTGACTGCATAAAATGTATAAGATGGTAAAATAAATATCAAATATCGTGTATCCAACATGTTAACTAATGGAATGTTTACGTATAAAATCACTAGCTTGATTTACTGGTTCAGAATCTTTACTAGGTTTTAGTTGTAGAATGTAATATCTCTTTCTTTCACTTAGTATTTGATGAAAAAATATGGGTAATATCAAAAATAACAAGATTTTAAGGGATCTTAGGTAATATTAAAATATATTTCTAGGTCTTAATGTTAATATATCATACAGCTTACTAACGGTGTTGATATGACTCTCTGTCTGGCCAGGATCGGGTTATCTTTTGATATTTTGGCCATGGAAATTGCGATTACAAGGCTGGCAGACATTCCTGGAAAACTGGCAGTTTTCCTTTGAAATCCTCTCCCCGAAAAACCGGCGAAGACAACTGCTCGCAGCTTTCCAAAAGACGCGCTACCCGTTTCCATCCACCATTGCGCAATGGGGCGAGCTCTTCATGCTCTGACACCCATCGCTCTCCATCAAAGTGCCCATGCAAATGAGCCCTTGCGTCTGTCGCACGTTTTCCTCTAGGGGATTGGGGCGAAGGGTCGTCTGCTCCAGATGATGTGGGTTGATGTGGCTGCCCCTGGTCGCTGTTCTGTTTGATTAAGCGGAAATTAAGTGTGCGTTACGGTTGCAGCCTCCCAATTCGCCATGGCCTGCCTTTTTATCGTGAGCGGCAGCACATATTTTTTATGTTCCGCGATCGATTTGATATTTTAAAATTGTTTGATAGTTGCTGGTATGACCCCAGTGAAAACTTTTCATGTTATTGTGGTTAAGGAATTATACCTAATTAAAACCAATGCTGATAACTAAATTGTACTAGGAATTTAACTTTATTTGTATTTTAATGTATCCTATATAGCGAACAGCAAATAGTTTTTTCGTACACCTCTACCAATTATCTTTCCATCCAACTTCAGCTTAATTTTGTAAACTTAGTATGAATACTTTAAATAAAAGTAAAAATATTTAATATAGCTCAAATAAGATCCATAAAATAATATCTGCTGATCATGCGCTTTGCAATCTACGTCACATCCTCAACCATATAGACCTCAAGACTCTTTTCTACTAATGCATAAATAATAACAGGCTCTGGAAATCGTTTTCCATTTGCAATGCATTTTTTAATAGAAAACGCAGCCCAGGGCCAGTGATTAATGAAACAATTGAATAATTTTATTTAAATTCGCATACATCCGACGCGATCCGTGGCTAATGGACAAACGCCGCCGAAGAGAAGATCCCCAATCCCAGAATCCAAAGAAAGAGTCGAAAACCCGCGATGTGAGATGTGAGAAAAACGCCACCAATTTTGTGGACTCTACTCCGAGAAAACTAATGATGTTCTTCGCTGGATATATATGTTGGTTCGATCCACGATCGATGCTGATCGACTACAAAGCAGAGCAATTACAAATCGGAGAACTGGACAACAGGTTGCTGGCTGATGGATGGAGGTGTATGGCGATGGGAAAAGTGGATGTGGATGTGGATAGAGATGGAGATGGAGATGGAACCACTCGACGGGCCCGGGCCGGAAAACAAATTAATCTTGTTGACGTCGCGGCCTCGTCACTTTCTTCGGCAGGTCGAGGGCCCAGGTGTTTGATCTCGACCTGATGCTGATGCTGAAGCTGATCTGCTGTTGGACAACGATGGGTTGCGCCTACCTTTGCGCCTTCTGTTTAATGATCAATTTGTTGGCCTCCGTCTCAGATGTGTGCCGACAGCGTTTAGCGCTCGATTGGCTGGGATTGTTTTGTTTGTGCTCCGTTTGTTGTGCCCCAGGCTAATGAGTTTCTCGAAAGTGGGTGTATGTGGCAGGGGCTCCCCTTTCGGCCCCGGGATAAGGAAGCATCCCTGAGGCTCTTTACTTACTGCATGACCAGCGAAAATTCTGCCAGACTGTGCGACGTCAAAATACACAGGAAGATAATACGTTTTAGTAACTTGGGGGTCAAGTCACAGTATGTTAAAGTCCTTTGATTAAATAAACTTACATACGTGTGACACCAAAACTTTTGTACAAGCATTTAATCCTGTATGCATTAAAACATCATAATTGTACTTGTCACGTGTGGGTTTTTAAATAATTCTATTGATAATGTTGATCATGATTTTCTTGTTGCTTGTAAATTATTTTCCATTTTTTGATATTGCCAATTTGAAGGTTTTTTTGAGAGAATATTTTATTATTTTTATATCGGTTATTATAGTGGAGTAAAGTGTTTTATGTATTTCATAGAGTTGGAATATAGTATATATACTTTTAATCAGGATCACTACCCGAGCCGTACTAGCCATAAAGCATGAAGATTCTAGAAATTCTTCCGCAGCGAACTTTTTTTTCAGCAGTGTGCCACGCTTATTCTAGTGCCCACAAGCCGCACAAGTTTTTGGCATCCACATTTTAAAAGCTTAAAATTTTAAACACATTTTTCAATAAATAAATACATTTTTTTTAAAGTAGCAATATTGTTTAATTAATATTCATTATTTAAAGTAGTTTTTAGTATTATTTTAGAAGTTCAATTATCATTTATACTCATGACTACATATGTACCCATTAACAATGAAAAAGCAGGGACTGTAATGGTTGAAACATTTATTGATAAAAATAGTTTTTAACTTTTATTATTTTAAATTGACATTTTAAAAGACTTCTGTAATTGATTATAATTATTATTAACTGTTTATTTTCAAAACAGTTATCAATGACATTTCAAAATAAAAGACTAGCAGTGACTTTTATTGGCTGAAACTTAAAAAAAATGTATCAAAGATTTAGTTGAGAACATAAGTCTTTGACAATCATAAACATGTTTTCAAAACAAAATAGAAGCCCTTTCAAAATGTTCCTGAGAAACAGGCAGGGATTTTTACTTACTGCTGCTTTTTTTCAAAGGCCTTTATTTGATTTTCATTTGAATAAAAGTCGTTGTCAAAATTGAATTTAAGACTTTTATTTTTTAAATTTATTATTTACAGTTATCAAAAACATTAAAAAATATAAGTCAAACGAGACTGTTTCTTCTGAATTTTATAAAAAAAATCAAAAGAAACAGTTATTTGGAACTTCTAAAATAAATTTTGTAATAATAGTTGTTAAAGATTGTTATTAAAAGTAGCCATATAACATTTTATTAACAAATTGATTGCATTAAGAGTAACGAAATGTACTTATACATGTATGCTAAGAAAATTTATGTTACTTTTTCAAAAATATTTTTTGTCAAGAAATAAAAATAAATAAATAATCGAGTTTCGAGTTGTAAAATATAATGTAATTTGGATATTATCAGGTGTTAAAGAAAATAATATTTATTTCTGTGTTACTGCACTTTCTGAACAATATTGTTTTGCATGAATGTTCATAATTATAGAATCGGAAATAGTATGCTGCATTTCCAGCGGAGTGTTTTCCCTGAGTGCATGACGAATGCCATGCGGTCGGAGTGCCAAAACCATACGATTGTGGGCAGCGGCGCGAAGATCCCTCCGATTCCGATCGAGCCATATGAGAGATGCTAATTTGAGGACAAAGCAGTTCTGCGGAAGCCACCTCGCGACCCACAAACAACTAATGCCTTCAATTAGCCCGGCTAAACTGGTACCAAGAGCAAGGGTTGATCGCCCGGAGATCGGGAAAGGCCCTCAGCCTTCCGCCCCCTTTTTTACGGTGGGCGTGGGCTGCGTTAAGCCGCAGCATTTTTTCTCCGGCAGTTGGGCCGTGGCTCTAACTACCTGGGATTCCTTGGCCCGGTTTAGCGGGCCCACCCAACTGCCATGCCAAATCGTTTACAAATGTTGATCAATAAAACGTCGGTCTGTAATGCGATTATCCGCTATAATCGGGCGATCAACACTCGAGAACTTTTCCAAAATATTTGAAAAAGTCAACTGGCGATCTGCGGGATCCAGGATGCAGGATGGCCAGGATCCAGGGCCTAAGCTGGTGCGACTTTCCCTATAATCTCGCATTTTGCCGCTATTTGTTTGCATGCTTTAGCAGGGATTTCGATTTACGATCGCTCCGGACTCCGGAGAAAACTGTGCTGGGAGATTCAGAGGGCTGGTTTTGGGATGGGCCGTGACCAGGGGGACTCTTTTGCGACTCGTATTTACTAAAACTTACTGCGGATTAAGAAAAAGTCAATCGCCGCCTGCCAGTCTGTCGATCCAGTGGAAATATTTGAGGATCAGAACAGGACCAGAGGATCAGCGTGGGCTTAAGATTCGAACTATAACTGAGTTTTGTCGATGGAAATAAAAGTAAAATTCACTTTTAATACCTACCTATTTTGGGACTTAAGGATAAACATCAACGCATTAAAATAAAGTATATGAAAATAAATTATACAAATTTACTTAAAACTTTAAAAAATAGTAGTACAAATATGCTGCTTTAAATTTTTATAAATTAAGAAAAGGCAATTAAAGGTCGCCAAAGATTGATAAACCTATTTTTAAAGAAAACGCGTTTCATAAAATACAGTTACACCGTACAATGTTGAAAATAACCTTTAAGTGGTATTTACTTAGCTTAGCCTTTTCGTCACCATTTGAATACAGAGAATAGGTAACTAAGGATAATATACGACGCATTTAGACATGGCATGCCATGGTACGTTAAGATATTCTGTCCAGAATTCCCTAATTTCTAGAAATCATGGCTCTAAATAGTTCATTATCTAAGCATCCCGTAGTGCCTTCTACGGGAAGAGCCTTCTGTGGGCTGTGGGCAGAAGAAGAAACAAAAATTCGTTGCACACCACAGCATCCAAATGAACAGCAACAAAAACAACGAGCGCAAAGGGCCTGATAAAGACATTAGGCCCAGGGAACGTGAAACAATCAAGGCCGTTCCAATGTGTGACAACAGACCACATTACGTCCGGCCAAAGCGAATCGATTGCCAAACACAAACAGCAGCAGAAAGTTAGAGGAGAAAAGTTGGAAAAATAACGTTGACTCTAAAGACTTGGACATACCCATTAGCCAGATTGAATATCTGAAAAAAAAACCAAAAGTCCATGGAGGGATATCATTTCGGTGCCTTTTTTTTTAAATCCTGAATAACTTATATAACAACAGTTTATTACATTTTATGGTGTTTTACAGTTGATAGCCTGGAATAATAAAAAACTCAGTTGTTGCACAACTTTACTCTGGCACCTAAACTATATGAAAAGGTCAGACGATCACAGCGAAAATAAGAAACAAAATCTTTTGATTTTCTTTAAGACTTTATGGCAATTTTAAAAAGGAATAACATTTTGTTATGTAACAAAATGATTTTTCTTTTAAATGGGGGTTGTCTTTAAAAATTTGCTTATAAACTTACAAAGATATTTCAATATTTTTATGAGTTGTCTAACGTTGTTATTACAATGTTGGCTGATACAGCAAATAAAATAAGTAATATCAAGAAAGCCTACTAATTTTTTAAACAACAACGTCCAATGTAGATAGTTTTAAAAATTAGGGATTGTCGTAAATTGGGGCCAAATAAAAGGGACAATCCATTCAATGTTGTCGTCGATTATAGAGCTATTTGTTCGCATCGATTGGGCGCACGAGCCTCTTGAAGCAGGTCATCAAAATCAGATGCGATCCTTCTCTTGGAGATTCAGTTTCGCAGGTACGAGAGATTCGTTGGCGAAAGTTGACGATCACGAGGAGGATTTTCATTCATAGCACCCTGGGTGGCATCATAAAAAGTCTCTTAACATCCTTATTCATTGCACGGATGTGTCTTCATTTTCCCGCTGGCTGATTCGTGGAAATGCGAGCGAAGCTGACTAGCAGCGTTTATGGCACCGATGCCTCCTACGGCTTCCTGCATCTCTGCCAGGTCCTTTCTCTTCACAGAGTCCCGATCCTGTTGCAGGATCTCCCTTTTCCAAGTGTTGATAGCGCGAAATTAGCGTTATATGAGTTGCCTTTTCAGCGCTCATTGTCTGGCTAAATTGTGAAATCAACAAGGATCGAATCGGATAGGGTATCGATCGGCGATTGAGGCGCCTCTCTCTGCCTTAAGTTTATATCCCTGTGCCTGCTCCAATTGAAATGTCTTCGGATACCATCTTGCCATCAAGGCCGCGGCTCAAGGTCGTCAGGGTTTTTGCTATCCTGCCAGGCGAAAATGTGTGGACTCCTTACTGGGTGCCTGGTACTACGAACTCCTCCCGTTGGGTTTGCTTAACCAAACTCCCAACGGGCAGCCGCACCGAGCAGTAGAAACCCAACCTTTGTTGCCCTGCGGCCTCCGTCGTCCTTGATCTGTATATGGATCTGGATACGGATCCGAGCCAGGAGGATGCGCATTCGTCACGTCTCTCTGGGCCAATTTCCTCGCTGGCGTTTCGACCGGGGTCCATCATTAATTCTCCCAACACTTGGCGCTCTCTATTGTTCGGTGGTTTCGGGTTTTCGTAGTTATCCCGCTCGGCGCTTTCTATTCCAGCGGTTTTATTTAACTTCTTTTTGAGGGTCTCTGTGGCGTGAAATTCCATAATTAATCAATCTCACGACAGCCCACAGAATAGGGTCGCAACGATGCCATCACCTTGAGCACCGGAGCATAATGGTTTCAAAAGCGTGACAAGGATATGGATATAGTTCGGATACTTCTAACCCCAATGTTGAATGTTTAGTGGGGAAATAGCTAAAACTGGTCAATATCAGATGTTTTAATTGCAATCGAATTCGCGTTAAGCACTAAAGCTGTCTAATCAAATTGATCTTGTCTTGTCCAAAATAGATGTTCTTCTTTTTTCATATGACATTTTAAAAAGTAACATATTTTGGTCCATTTAAATAACTATTATTTTACACAAATCAAGTTCTTATTTGTAATCTGTAAATATTTGTACACTTTTTTATGTACTATATCCTAGTACTTTTATACCACTATATTGTTTTATTAAAACTTCTATCGACCGGTTCCGATTGCTATCTATAACTGTCGGAAAACTGGCTGCTCCCACGCCTATATAAATAAAAAGCCCTAATGAGGTATCAATAAAGGATATATTACGCTTGTAAAGAGTGTTAAACGCGTATTCGATTGCATTATGAGTTCCAGTGAATATCTAATTTGATTTCCAGGGTCGAGTGGAACCCCAAAGACTATATCGAGCAAAGAACCCCAGCCCAGGAATACCAATAACCTAAGATAACTTTTCCTTTTCAATAGTTTTAGATAATCATTGGGAGATGACTTGTAAAAATCAAATTGTTGCTAGACATATCCTTGTAACAAGGTGTCGATAAAGGATATACTACGCTTGAAAAGTGTATAATGCGTACTTGATTTAATTAGGTCTACCTCTTAATACGATAATTTATTTCCTGATAGCGGTAAAATCTCTCAAAAACTACATAATATAAGCTAAAGTCATGCCCAGGACGGGAATCGTGAGTGCCAAGGATCCTGTGTAATATTGGGGCGCCCTTGTTCTCGTATACCCCATCCAAAGTTCTCTCTTCTACTCCCCCATTCCACGACGCTTTCCCAGCTGAGACGCCCCCCGGCGACGAGCGAGATGGGTGCTATATAGCCCGATATCTGGCAGAGAGTGCGAGAGCGAGAGGCCGCGGTAGAGAGCTCTGCGATTGGTCCGCGTGGTGGTTACCTGCCAAGTGGCAATGGGATATGGCCGACGTCTGGGCCGGGGCTTCACAGAAAGGCAACGATCTTGGCCGACGTTCGGATGGTGAAGTCAGTCAGGCACAGACTGCGCAACGAGTCACACCGCTCTCGTCTTCGTCTTCGCCTTCGCCTCCGTCTCCTCGCCTTATCGAGATTGCGCCCTGAGATATTCGAACTGAAACTAATCGGTTAATCAGCACCTCGCAACGCTTACTTATGACTTTGACAGAGTGTCCGAAATTCGTCTAGATCTTAAGTGATAAAATAATCAAGTGATACACGAACTCCAAGACTGAGTTACCGCCGGTTTTGTGCCGGGACAACTTCGCGGATCTTGGAGCTCCAAAAAATATGACCGTAACCGCCTTTGCTGCCGCCATGCACAGACCCTTCTTCAATGGATATTCTACCATGCAAGGTAAGTGTCTGCCGTTTCTACATATCTTGAAGACACCCGAAGCTTTCGGAACCTCTTCAGATCTAAGAGTCGTGTGATATAACACTAAGCTCTGAAGTTTTTCCAAGTGGAACTTAGACCCGTCGAAACTATATCTAAATTATCAAGAGGATCCTATTTAGTATTCTTTCATTTGAGCTTTACTTAAAAGTTAACACATCTTCAAACACCTTAAAACTTCTTAAAGATATATCCATTCCCATCTCTCTTTGAGCTTTTTCTTGAATACCACAGATCTCCTGCAAATCTCTCGTTCTCTCTCGATCCCTTTCTAAACTCACTGCTCACTTCCAAAAACATCTCAGTTCGATCCAAGGCCGCCGGCAACTCTCTAATGGCCATTAGTTGCCCGGCGGGAGAGTCGCGCGCCTCTGACCTTCGACCTTAGCTCCGAGTTTCCCTCTTCCCGGGAAGTCAACTCCGGACGAAGGTGTCGTAAATCAAGTGACACGCGCTTCCCGCTACCTAGCAAATTGGAAAAGCCTCTAAAATTTCCATTTCCACTTCCTCTTCTGCCATTCCAGACATGAACAGCGGCCAGGGGCGCGTCAATCAACTAGGTGGAGTTTTCATCAACGGTCGTCCTTTGCCCAACAATATCCGTTTAAAAATCGTCGAGATGGCTGCCGATGGCATTCGGCCCTGTGTGATCTCCAGACAACTGCGCGTGTCCCATGGATGCGTATCGAAGATCCTGAACCGCTATCAGGAGACAGGCTCCATCAGGCCGGGAGTGATTGGTGGCTCCAAGCCGAGGATTGCCACGCCCGAGATCGAGAACCGGATCGAGGACTACAAGCGCAGCAATCCGGGAATGTTCTCCTGGGAGATCCGTGAGAAGCTGATCCGCGAGGGAGTCTGCGACAGGAGCACAGCACCCTCGGTGTCCGCCATTTCCCGCCTGGTGCGTGGCCGAGATGCTCCGCTGGACAACGAGCTGTCCTCCGCCTCGGAATCTCCCTCGGGTGGTGTTACCAAGGCCTCCAGCTCATGCGGCTCGGATGTCTCGGGCGGTCATCACAACCACAACAAGCCCTCCGATGAGGACATCTCCGACTGCGAAAGTGAGCCAGGAATCGCCTTGAAGCGCAAGCAACGCCGCTGCAGGACCACCTTCTCCGCTTCCCAGTTGGACGAACTGGAGCGCGCCTTCGAGCGCACCCAGTACCCCGATATCTACACCCGTGAGGAGCTGGCCCAGCGCACCAATCTCACGGAGGCCCGCATCCAGGTGTGGTTCAGTAACCGGCGGGCTCGCCTCCGCAAGCAGCACACCTCGGTCTCGGCCGGAGCTCCTGGAGTTGGAGTCTCCTCTGTGAGCCATGTGGCAACGGCCACCTCCCTGCCCAGCGTGGTCTCCAGTGTGCCCAGCATGGCTCCGCTGGCCATGATGCCGGGATCCCTGGATGCCGCCAGTGTGTACCAGCAGCAGTACGATTTCTACGGCAGTCACGCCAACATTTCCGTATCCGCCGGAGCTCCCATGACCGCTAGCAACCTGTCGCCGGGAATCACGACCACACCGCCGCACCATCATCAGTTCTATAACCCCAGCGGCAATACCGCGAGCTACATAATCCCGGGGGAGAATGGTAACACCACACCCACCGGCAACATCATCGTGTCCAGCTATGAGACGCAGCTGGGATCGGTTTACGGAACCGAAACGGATGCCCACCAGACGATGCCGCGCAACGAGAGTCCCAACGAGTCGGTGTCCTCCGCCTTTGGCCAGCTGCCGCCCACGCCCAACAGCCTTTCTGCGGTGGTGAGCGCAGGGGGAGTGACCTCCAGTGGGGGCAACTCGGGAGTCGATCCCTCGCAGTCGCTGGCCAATGCCAGTGCTGGAAGTGAGGAGCTATCGGCTGCCCTGAAGGTGGAATCGGCGGACCTGCTGGCCGCCAGTCAGTCGCAGCTGTACGGCGGATGGAGCTCCATGCAGGCACTGCGTCCCAATGCGCCACTCTCGCCGGAGGACTCGCTGAACTCCACCAGCTCGACGAGCCAGGCCCTGGACGTGACCACCCACCAGATGTTCCATCCGTACCAGCATGCGCCCCAATATGCCACCTATCCCTCGGCCCCCGGCCATGCGCACTCGCATCCGCATCACGGACATCCCCATGCGCCACATCCGCACGCACATCCGCATGCGCATCCGCAGTACGCCGGCGCCCATCCGCACTATCCGCCGCCCAGTTCGTCGGCACACTTCATGCCGCAGAACTTCAATGCCGCCGCCTTTCCATCGCCCTCGAAGGTGAACTACACAACGATGCCGCCACAGCCTTTCTACCACTCCTGGTACTAAACACCAAGCGCAAGGATCCTCCACCTCCAGGAGCAGGTGTCACCGGATCCCTGGAACAAGTCGCCAAAGATGTACATAGCTGGGGAGCAACATAAAAATAACATTTTTGTGTGGGGCAGTACAGACATTTTCCATGTGGGAAAACCTCTGACAGACTCGCCCCCAAAATAGTTCCAATTCGTAGACCTAAGCCTAGAAAATACCATACCAACTAAGGGTAGGAAGATAAGATGATAGATAGCCTAAGTAGCAAGTGCCTTGAAAATAAATATATCTATGCTAATTTATCCCGTATTCCATGATCTTTCACTCGAAATCCTGGCCATTCAGCAGCCTTGACACGCTTCTGTTCGCAGCGGGAAATGGGAAATCCTCTGGGCCATTAGAGCCTTTAAGTAGCTGCGCTTTCCACGGACCTGGCTGGAGACCTCAACAGTCGCCCCGGGCGACTCCTCCTTCTCTCGGAACTCCTGGTCAAGCTGTGAGAGGGGTCGCATAGTTTCCGGAAAAAGAGAAAACTCCCGAAATGGAATGCCAAAGATTGCATCGGATCAGGAAAGCGAAGACAACTCCAACCAAGGTGTTAATTGCCCCCTCGATTTCAGAGTAACTTAGAGTAATTGCCCTCGTTCGGACTTACCTCAAATTCACACCTCATCCTTTAGGATCGGGGATCAGCCCATCCTACGTGTCCGAGCGATGGCAATTAATGAAGTCATTATCCTTGAATCCTCACCTCCAGACAGCTCAGACAGCCTAGGGCTAAGTCTCTATTATTTTAATCTAGAAAAAACCTTAAGCGCTGTTTGTTTTCCTCTGGCCAGCGAGAGAAAAGTAAATATTGACTTTACAATCGACTTAGGAATCGGGGAAGGGTTTTCCAGGTAGACCGACAGATTAGCCAGGAAAATTGCACAAAATCCATTTAGATCTAGTTGATTTCGTTCTTCTAAAAACCGTAATCAGGGGATTTGCTAACTCTGTATGGGACATCTCTTCCCATCTCTAGACAAAATCGAATGCTAGTATCGCCAACTGGGTTAATAAACCAATTACGATTTAACTCGCTACCTACTGAGCTGGAGGGAAAACTCTCAGCCACAGTAGCAAAGAAAGCTTCCATCGGGAAACGATTAAATCGAAAATATTACGCATTAATTTTCGGTAGCGGTATAAAATTACCCAGCAAAGCGCGCGAGAGGAAAAGCTCGGCGATGTAACCTCCAAAAACACAGAGGGGCAGCCATGGCGATAATGGAAGTTGGGCCTGTCCAGAGATCATGGACATGCCGATCTCCCTGCTCTGGCATTGTGCCCTCCCCGTAAGCCGTGATTAATGAGCTGACAAAGTGTTGAACATCAAAGGCAGGGAAAACAGTAATTTACAACGACGCCACTCGAGATGAAATTTAATTTAATTTTTTATTAATTGTTGCTCGGATGTCGGTCGGATCTGGGCCAGGCAGGTCCCGATCGAGATCGATATTGAGTTTTCGATTGGGATCTACCTGCTGATCCGATGATGAACCAATAAACCCAGGCGTTGCCTGGCACATAAGCAGCGCAAAACCTCAAAATATTTACTCGACAGCAAGGTGGACTAACCCAAGAGGGGGATTTGCGAGCGATTTGCGAATCACAATTTCCAGTTCCAGGAGGCGGCCAAAGGTTGCGAAAGGATTTGCAGTGCGAGTGGTTGGCTGTCCCACTCACTCTTTCACTCCCTTTCCCACCGTCGGGATTAGGCCGTTTCGGAAATAATCCTTTGCTGCCAGGAAGAATGCAGTAAACGGCGCACAGCCCTCCCTTCAGGTCAACTCGTTTTCGGCCCGTTTACGACGGAGCCATAAACTTTTATTTGCTGTCATTCTTCGTCCTCGTGCGCGGTGCTCATCGCTCAGCCAGGACACGAACCCCTTTCCTCGCAGGATAAAGGGTCCTTTCGCAGGGTTCGCAGGCAAGAGTTAAGCCAGGAGAGTAGGAAAGGCTTAGCTTTCAGTCAGTCAGTCAGTCGGTCGAACGGAGTCAAAGTCAGGTAGAGTTCGTGTAGGTAGAGTCCTATCTCCCGAGTTCCGAACTGCAGCGATAATCCCTGCTAATGAGGTGTCCTGTGCAAAGCAGAGCTATGGACATCGAGATGTGCGAGGCGGATGAAAGTCCGAAAGTCAAGGATAATAGAGAAATGAACGGGGATTACAGGGAATGTATCGAAACAATCCAATTGATTGAAGCAATCATCTCCAAAATAAGCATTGATCCTGACGAAGAAAGTAGTCCAACAGGATTACAACATTATAATGTTAACTTTATTAAGTTGAAATAATCCGAGACCCAAGATGAACGAAAAATAAAGTTACTAATGTTACGATCGTTTTTATAGCAGCTTTATTATATTGTCTTTCAATCAAAGAAACAGTTTAATTCAAAATTCTAAAATGTTAAAAGAAGGTTATACCCCAGAGTAGAATAATGTATGAACAAAAAAACATTATTTTTCAGATCCTTAAAAAAGATCACGTTCTTCTTCTGACTAAAATTATAACACACTCTGCAAGGACTTATAAATATTTTACGTACGTATATAAATTTTATTATCAACTATTTTTTGACATCAACATTAACCGTAAGGTAATAAAATCTATGGGCAATCCATCTCTAGAGTTTAGGGATCGCCTTCAACGATGAATTATATAAGGTAAAAAATGCCAAAAAATAAATCTGCTCTGGATCTTAACGCCTTGACAATTAGTTTGTATTAGGGCAATTTATTGTTATAAATGTGGTGTACGTACTATAAATCATATTTGAAAAGAGTATAGGTAATATAATTATCCTTTGACCAATGGGTTTACTTCAAAGGATATTTGTAATATTTCAGGCTGATCCTGATATTATGATTTTTATTTCAGCAACCCTCTCAGATCCATTTATCAGCAGATACACTTGCACACCACGACCCGTCCAAACAGATTCCAGCCGTATTGGCAAACATTTCGGTTTGGTCTGTTGGGCCAACTACTCGTACTGTGATCCCTGTCATCGCCGATGTAGAGAGATCTCGAACAAGGTACTTTGAGGGTGCTCGGCCTCGTCCTCGAGTTATCCCACTGACTTGCGAGGGACTGGGAGTCGAGCGCATGCTGTTAGCGCACAAATTGATTTGTCAAATCGGGGCGCACAAGGACATTGCCATCATTAACGATGATTGCCCAGGACCCTAGGATCCGGATTCCGGACCCGTATCCGGCCGAAGGTCGTTGCGCAGTCGGTGCCAACGACATGGACTTTGGGCATGGGCATTGTCAACACTTTGCGTACCACGTACCACCAACTGTTTCTGTTGCTCTGTCGCCGTCTCTTTCGCTTTCCCTGTACCCATCTCTCTCGGGCCAAAATAGTTGGAGTTTTATTAATAAACACCTTGCTAGAGAAGAAGCGGGACAGCTGTACGTCCCACTCCCTCTTTGATCTTTCTAAAAACAGTCGTAATCGATTTGGAATGCTTGGCGGGACCTTTTGCTCCTTCTCCTTTTCACCGCCTGGATGGTTGGCAACTTGTCAGCTTCCTTTTGGCATCTCGGCCCAGCAAGTGTCTTCTGTCCAAGTCGGCTGCTGAGCGGTTCCATCGCCCTCGGAGTGCCAAAGTTAACGTGGCCGGAACGGTTACGCTACTTTCCACCAATTAAGCGGAGCTGCTAGCCGAATTGGCTGGCTAATTTAGATTGTATTGGCAATCGGATATGTAAAAGAGGGGGTTAATAAGGTGTGGCTCTGGGAGAGAAGGTGGCAAAAATAACCATTTTTGTTTGCATATTGTAACCTTGAATATGTTGGTTGTAAGCCAATCCATAGATACCGTGCAAAATCATCAAAAATTACATCAGATTGTCCGAAAATGTAATATCAAATTGCAAGACTGGTACTTAAATATTTATATTGGTGCAATTTACAGGTATACTACTTCTAAGGAGTAGTAAAAATATAATTTATGTTAGGAGTACAAAAGCGCTATACCATAAAATTTATTATTTTTGAAATCAACAAATTAATAACGATATTATGCATTTATTATCACTTTCTTTCCAGTATATACTGCCCTTTGCATTTGTATTATATTAATTTTCACATGAATATTTATTTTTAACCAATTTAATTTATACATACTATCAAATTAAATATCTAATCATATCGTAGTTTAAGTTTTTGAAGTAATTTGGCCTGGCTCACAAGAGCCTAAAGTGATTATTAAAAACTAAGTACTCTTACTTTCTTATACTTGGGTCTTAATTTCTCTCCATTTACCATAGATACTATCTGCAAGCTCGATCCTAGCTTGTTGCATTTACCTTCCCCGAACAGGTGCCTTTGTAGACCCCAACTCCCTTGCTCACAGACAATAGCTCAAAGCCAATTTCATGTACAATACAAGCCATCCAATTGAGCATTTGGCCAAATGGTAATGCGCTAGCCTCATGCCGACATTATTATTAATGATAAGCACAAGTCGCCCTTTAACGGCGGCGGGAAAAACAATGGAGAACTCCAATTTATACACTGTAGAAAAAAGTATAGTTTTTTCAAAACAGTTTGATCTTTAACATCCTAAGTCTCTAAGCAGAATTTTATTGCGAGCTACAGAATAAAAATATTAGCTGTCTAGACTTTTTTGAAGAAAAAAAGAAAAATTACCTAATTATTATTATAGATTCCTTTTAGTAATAATAAATAGATAATACTTTTTAATTATTTAATCATTATATAATAATAATCAAATATAGGGAAAACTTATACATTCATTTTTCGTCCCTATCGTAATAGGTTTTTTATAAGAAGTTGAAATCTGCTATATTAGTATGCTAACAAATTTTAAAGTTAAAATAATTTCTGCTTAATAACAACTATTCAAAAACATTTTATGACATTAATAACCATTTTTTGCGGTGTTCTGGACTCCTAGTTCGATTTCGATGTAGGAAAAGCGCGGTGCTCTTATCGCCGGACTTTTGGGGGGAACTGGCATATTAATGGTTCATTACGGTGACCCGCTGGCCCGATCCGCTCTCGACCTGGCCTGGACTTGGAGGTGGACTTGGGTGCCGGCCCCAGCTTCAGAGGCAGCTCCTTGTGGGCTCGGTTCGCTGGGGTTTCGATGGCTTTGTTTTGTGCCGCGATTGTTGGCCAGGTACGTACTGGGGACTTCCACTGACGCCTGGCGTGACGGTTTTAATTTTATTTTATTATTATGTATATGGTGGCGCAGGGTGCTTGCAGTCTATGGCAGCTCGCCACCACAGCCCCGTCCCCCCGGTCCGTAGTAGTTGGGCATTTTATCATGAACTTGTTTTTATGGCCGGGGTTCGGCGGGCTGCCTCGTAATTAGTTGTGGGACTCCTGCGGCAGCGCCACCTACTGGCCGTGGCGGGAGTAACGAACGACATTGCCCGACATTTCCAGGCCCCAAAGCTAATGAAGCAACAGCCCCAGTCCCACCTAACCTCAGACCCCTCGGACTTTCAGGCTTCACGGACGCGTGCAAATTCCATTGAAAAAGGAGTTAAACTCCGCTTTTTATTCCTCGACGGCCTGGCTTTATCTGCATTGGCCCAGCAATTTACGTGGTTCGTATTTTGTTTCTTGACTTCTTTGTATTATTTTGCAGTTCCGCAGAGTTTTTCAGAGTCGGGGGTCCACTCACATTGTGGCAAACTGAGGTTGGCGCGGCAGCCACTAATTTTGCATGAGGAAATTGGAGTTTGACATGTGCCCATGAGGGCTTGAGTTGAAGAATGTTTAAGGAGTGTGGTAAGTAAACTACCGCCAAGCTATCAATAAACTGTTAAGCTTAGAAAATATTTTTCTTTATTGAATTTAAAGTCATGAATTATGCCTAGACAAAATGTTAGTCTTAAAGAAACTGGAACCATTCAATTTTAATTTCCAACATATTATCTTAATTTAATCAACAAGTTTAATCTTATATTGATGTAGTGCTAGGAACCAGGTATTTAAAGTTATTAAAATAAATATATATTTCATATACGAGTATATTATTAAGAGAAATACGATCTAATTTGTGTATCAGTTTAATAACATTTTGACTAAAACTTTCGGCAAATCCACGGTATTTTCTAAATTACGACCTTGTAAGCTTAAGGAAAGGCTTGTTTTAAATTAGTAGGTGTATGATACAAAAAAGTTTGATATATTTATAAACCAATTGTTTAGATTACTTTAAATTCTCTATTGAAACCCTCGATTTCTTCAAATAATGGACCCTTAAGATAGTAAGCGTAGAAAATATATACAAATTTCGTAGCAGATAGTTCAGAAAACCGCCGAACGGCAGCGTCGAAGCTCGGATTTCCTCTCCTCCACCGTGTCCACTCCGAATCCGTGCCAAAGTGTGTCCGGCGGCTTGTTCCACCGAACAAAGTAGGTCTTATGGACGGCGGCCAGCTGGGGTTTGGATTTGCTCCCGGGATACAGGCGCCGTCGGAAGGGCCAGAGAAACCAGTGGAGTGGTCCTCGACTTATGGGAGGCATCTGTAGCTGTCCAGGGACCACGGATTGGATCGCCTCCAGCTGCAGAGTGGGGTGCGGTTGCTCCACTATCACGGGAGCTGGTTGGGGACCTCGACTCGGAGTACTGGTTAGTCTGGTGCTGGAATCGAAGACTTCAATCTCGTTCTGATC
This sequence comes from Drosophila subpulchrella, assembly GCF_014743375.2. Classification (NCBI taxonomy): domain Eukaryota; kingdom Metazoa; phylum Arthropoda; class Insecta; order Diptera; family Drosophilidae; genus Drosophila; species Drosophila subpulchrella. The sequence continues at coordinate 3,059,436 of NC_050610.1, forward strand.
GCGCGATGACCACGGCTGCAGGCAACTGGATTTCAACGGAGATGGTTCCTCATTAGCCTCCTCCAGAATGGGGGAAACCCGGCTGCCGCGATTACACTTGAAGCAACGAGGAATCCTGGACTTTGATGGTGGCGGGGAAGGATCTGGTGGCGGCATCTTGACCAGGATGAAGTGGTCATTTAGCAGGCAAACGTCCGACACCTTCTCGTACTTGGGCTCTTCGCCGAAAAAGGCATCCAAGTCCACGTTCTGCTGGTAGATGCGGTAATCCTTCCCAAAAGGATTCAACTGCTCCCGCTGCTCTTCCAACAAACTCGATTTGCGGCATTTTACAATGGTCTGGCCAGGATGGTATTGCTTCCAGACCGATGGGGAAATGGAAATCCTATCTTGGGGTCGGTTCATGAGGCTGCAGGGCAGCGAAAAGATCCTACCAAAGATCAGTCCATGGAGGCGATGGTGCAGAAACATCCTGGCAGAGATTACAATAAGCAGGCCTGTTAAGGGTTAAAATTCAGGTAAGGTTAAGCTATTTCAAAATGGTCTCGATCTTGACATTAATGGAAAGGGGGGGCGATGGGTGAAAACGGTTGCATACTTTCAGGCCTCCAATAAAATTGAGCCGAGCCCTTTAACTTAAGTTTAGAATCTATAAAATAAATTAACTTGCTGTCATTAATCTGTGTTAATTATAAATCTAACTATTTATTAATGTCTTAAATAATTGGTTCATTTTTATCCATTTTGCTGCATTACATGTTCACAAATTCTTACTATATACCCAACAAATGCCCATTCTGCAACAACTCGATAATAGACTTCAATCACATAATAATCAGCTGCACCTCACTATTCCAACACAGAAGAGATTCCTTTGACTTTGAAAATCCCATTGCAAGCCGAACTAGCATGAACATAAACGAAATCCTCTTCTTTTCTATGAAAAACTAGTTTATACTACAAACATTAAGAAACAAAATCCTATTTGAGAGAATGTACTCGTACAATGGGAAGCTTTTTGGAAACACGAGTTGGATTATTATATATTTCTTAACCGATTTAAAAATATTTTCTGGAAAAGATAGAACTGAAAATCAGCACTCAATCAATTCCTTTTAAAAATCATTTGTTTAAGGTAATTTGTTTCATATTTTCAGATTTATCGCAGATTTCTCAATTGCGTTTATAGAGGGCCTAGTTTAGATTTAGGTTTTGATATAGGTTACACGAAATGGGCTGGCATTTTTCTTGTCGGACAGGCACATTATCCTTCGCTTGACTTTTGACACTGCACTTGGCCAAGAAATGGAGGAAGCAAGGAAGCGGCAGACAGGCGTCGAGAGTCCTTCGCTGGCTTGTTCCTCGAATCCGCTACCAATGCCAACAACAGCAACAACTGGCCGTATTTTATGCCCCACGAAAACAAAAGTTATATTTATTATTTTGACAGGTAAACAAATCACGAGCTCACCGCACCAACACAGACACACACCGAGGGGAAAACAACAAATGCAGGCAAGGAGACACTCACATTTTGGCGCTCCCCCTTTCGCGGTCTTCTTCTTGCTTCCGGTTTCCGGCTTCCCTTCCGCTCTCAATTGGGCGTTGTTAGCCGCTTGGCTCACCAACGGCAACTGAAGCCGCCTTTCAGGCCGCCGTCGAATGCAGCACAGCCACATGCGTGGCCAATTAAATACCCTTTCAAAAAGGGGAGGTACTGACAAATAGTCGGTGAATTTGTCCATACTGAAAACTTCTATCAAGAATGTTTAGGACAGAAGCTTTATACATACTTAAGCTTAGGCTACGGAATACCAGCACCAGAAATATGGGTTTTATACACCGGAACACATAATATAATAATAGAATAAACAGGTGTTGATGAAGTGGCTATAAAAAACTATCGAATCATTACTTTCTAAAGTATTCTGCTTTGTTTAAATTAACTAATAACTGAATAATAACTAAAATAATTTAGTGGTGGGTTTATAGTGACCTTAAAAGGTTTTGTACAATTATAGCCTGAATTTATTTGCTTAACATGTAAAACCATTGAAAAAAAAACAAAAATAAATATTTTTGTAGTCATCATTCGTTAGATATTCATACTTCAGTAAACCATATACAAATAAAATAATAATAGGTCCTTTGGCATAGAGTGTTTCTGATTCGACCACCGTCCTATTATTAACTTTCCCTTTTTGTTTTGCATGTTAATGGAAGGACGAACAGACGGATTGATGGTTGACAATTAGCAAAACATAGTGCAATGTTTTTAAACATTTCAATAAAGAACTTGTTACGTTAATGGAACTAGTGTACATAACAATAACTGCTTTCAATTGTCAAGGTTAAAGAACGTTTATATATTGTTCATATTTTATTCGGATTTCATTAAGCTGTATATGTTTGTTATTTATAATAGCACAATAATGTCAGAATGCCATTTTTAAAATTATTTCTAAAAACCCTTCATCAAGATAATTCTTTTGCTATGTTCCAATAATTTTACATCAATTTGCATATTATTGGGTCAAGTAAAAACAGGGTACTTGCCGCATTAGTGACTATTTTTGACATGATCGGATCAGATATTCTTATATCTGGTCAATTCCATAAGCTTACCACCCTTTTTGGCCCCTTCGTATTCCTTAACTTATTCAGGTGCCTGACATGTCATATTGATATTGATTGTTAATGCACGCCACATCGATAAGTCAAATGAAGGCAGAAAATCAAGGTGGTGGAATAGAAGGGAAGGGAGGGTGGATTGGAACCATAATGACTAAACATTAAGCAACAAGCTGGCTGCCAACTAATAACCCCACCCATTAACAAAGGCTGGTATGCGGGGGAAGTACATAATAGACAGAAATTCTTTGTTTACTTTGATTTGTGTTCAGTGCGATGATTGTCCGAGTGACAGCTGAGCGTTAAAGTCGCGATTATTTCCCATTGTGACTGAGTAGCTTACATTTATTAAGAGCGCCTACAAACAAAACATTGTTACAATTTTGATATTTAATAAGACTATAGGTAAATAAACCATTTTTATTAAATAACAAGTCTCCCACCTACTAATATTACAAATCACAAAGTTAATTATCAGTTTCTAAAGTGCAACTGCTTCTGTTCTTCTGGTTTTTGTAGTGCTGCTTCAGTTGTTGTTGCACTCGAAATTGACACCAATTATGTGAACGGGTCGTCGATCGCTTGAAATTGAACGGCAAATGCGGGGAGAGCCCTTCAATGACCTTCCGTCAATCAGATAATAAAACAAGTAAAAGCCATACAGTCGAATGTACCGACTATGAGATACCCAAGGAGCAAAAATACTGCATACCTAAGAGACGTAAAAATTAGTTTTTTGTACAACAACCATGTCTTAACTTAAGTATTTCAAAACAATTTCGTCCAAGTTATATGATTAATAAGGATTTTCGGAGGTCGGTATTTTAATACAAACATATTTACATATTAAACCATTTCTTAACAATAAGTGTTTACATTTTTTATTGTACATGACAAAGAATTTGAAACTTTGTATCTATATATATACATATACATTATACATTCTGGTGGAACTTTTTATTTTATCTTTCACTTATTATGCACGATATAAATACACCCTTCTTCTCGATGAGAAACGGATATATAAACAAAGGAAAAAAAATAATAAGATGCATTCGAGTAAAAGTGAATTTCGGTTCAAAGCATACATATACATATATTTATTCTGATTATCAGCCAAGGAAAAAACTGGATAAGAGCATTATCCAGATCCAGTTGACGCTCCCCGCTCTCTTTTCAATTATAACGACCGCTGAACTTGAACTTCGTGGCGAACTTAAGCTTACTCATCTCAAAAATAAGCAAAAACAAAGCATGAAAACGGTAAATCATGCTTAGCCAAGTTGGTTTGAGCCAAGTTTTTGCTTCCCGGTCTTTTGTTTTCGTCTGGACCCCGATGAAGGTCACCTGTGGCTGGTGGTATTTTTTCTGGAAAAGTGAAACAAAGAGGGGATCATTTGTCAGTTTGCGGTGGCTCAAGGATCACGTTCCAGCGCTCTTCCAATCCATCTGCTCTCTTAAGCACTCTCTTGGGGACCCCACTTTTCCCGATTTGAACGTAGGCTTCGTCGCTTTGGAAGGCCTACAACTGGAATCATTTGTCGCCGAGCAGCGAGGCCCATCGGTCGTTCCAGTCTCGACTTGGGTTCGGATCTTCTTCACATTTAACGATAACGATCCGTTGGAAATACTAAAACTCGAATTCTGTAAATAATTCATACATTAAATATAACTTCTTCGATTTCGAGTTATAAACATATTAATACAGTGTAAAGTTTGTAATTTGTGAAAGTGAAATAAGATGTTAAAACATGTACCCCACAAACTAGAAACTAGTGTTTAACTGCAGGATATTACACAGTAAACCAATCGATTAAATCAACCATTAAATAAATGGACGCACCTGTTCATTGAAAACAATGATAAGATAGCTAGTCAAATTCATTAAGAATAATGACTTTTGAATATCATGTTGATTAGTTACATTTAATTATTAGGTTTTCCATTATACAATCTTCTTCAGTTAAGTGATATCTGTGTCTATACAGTAAAAACCACATATTTTTGGCTTTCTAGCTTTTTCTGCTTGTTTTGATACGGTAACGTTAAAAGCATAACAGCCCTAATAATTATATACAATTACGTTAAGTAAACAATCATCAGATACCTAATTGATTAGGCAACCGAAAACGCAGGAAAAGTATTATAGAGACCCTCGTTGCATTTTATGGTTACGGCTTTCGGTTGTTGCAACAAACATTTTGGCTTCCCCATTGCAGCGGGCCATTTGGTTGCCTCTTGCCAAGAAAGTAAAAGAGCCAAACACTGCAGTTGGCCAAAGAGAAGAGAACTTGGACAAGAGCATAAGAGACTTGCACTTTTTGGCATCGCGTAATCGAGCCGCATTCATCAGGCAGTGCAATATGCAAACATTTATCTAGGGGGGATTTTAGAATTAGTTTCAATTAAAGGGTTCCTATTTCATGATATTCAAATCGTATTTAAAATTAATAAATTTAAGTAATGTTATAGCCGTTTATTTATGATCATACAAATTTATAAAATATTGTTATTTATAAATACCTCCTTAAAGTCAATTGGTTTATAATTTGATCTTCAAGCTTTATTTGTGTTTTTAAAATGTTTCATATCCAATCTAATATTGCGGGGTGTAAGTCCCGTATAACCCCCATTCCTACGCCCCTGCATCCTATTTTCTTTGCGAGCATTTGTCTCTTTTCTGTGTGCCACATCGGAGTGCACGTAATTTTCCATTTAGTGGCAACCGAATCGAAAACGAAAGTGGAAATGTTGCAATGCCGCCGGCGACTCCATCTCCTGCACCTCCTCCTCGCTCGCCCACGCCGCTCGCTCTTGGCCAGCCGGTTGTAAAATCGGGGAAAAATAAAAATAATAAAAAAGAAAACCGACTCCTCGCCAAGCTCAAAAGCCAAAAGTTGTGGAAAGGAAGCCCGCAAATACGGAAGAGCGACGAGCCAGTTAAACTATCCGTGACTCAAAATCATTATTTTTCATTACAGGCATTGAATCGCACTTGGTTCTGCTTGAATCAGCTGTCAAAGAGCGCCGGATTTCGGAATCCAGGGAAACCATACACTTATCCGAACGTATACGGTCATTATGATAGAACGAGAAATTATCCAGTAAGTGCTAAGGCTTATCGCTCTATGTCCAGAAATGAAATACTGATAAAAACACTGCTCCCTCATCAGTAATTACAGTAAAGACACTATTTTGAGGTCAGCTTCAAATTGTATGATTACTTTATTTCATTTTGCTTGTGTCTTTTTCAAATTATAATTATAGATAACTATCAATCAAATAGTTAAAATATTATAAAACGATCCTTGCACAAGTTTTATTCATCTGCTAATTACATTTAGAAGATATAGATGCGAAATATTTTGTACATACAGGGTTGTATTGAAAATTTAAATTAAATTTAGTTTTAGAAATGGTCAAGATTACCATAATATTATTCTTGGATATTATAATTCCCATAATCCATTCATATGTAATTTTCCAGCCCAGCGAGCTTCTACTGTCGCTCGCTTGGCCCCTCGAGTATCCGAAAAGGGGGCCAAGACCCAGTGTCAATACTCGAGGCAGTCTTAGTACTCTCCACTATCTTATGTTGTACTATATTATGAAGACTTGGCAAAGTCCGTCGATCGCCTTCTGCCCGACCGTTTGAACATTGCACATGCAGCGGGCGCATACAAATAGATAAATTAAATCATTTCGGGGTTTGTCGAGCTTCAACTTTGTTTAAATATTTGCCAGCTCGGAGTGGCTAGTAACTAGCTAGTTGGATATTTCACTTAGATATTGTGCATTATATTGTTGTTCATTTCAGCACGACCCCCGCTTCGAAGCGCATCTTCGAAGTTCTTCAGGATGTCCTGCAGTTCTTGGTGCTCTTCGTAAGAATTCTGCTGGAGTTGTTTGTTACCCTGGTACAGACTTTCTTGCCCAAAAAACTGAAAGATGTCAGCGGGGAGATAGTCCTGGTAAAGATACATTATACAACGTTTTTAATTTTTTTGTATAAATTACATTTTCTATCCCCAAAGATTACAGGAACTGGACATGGAATAGGCCGGGAGCTCGCCCTTCATTATGCTTCTTTGGGCAGCACAGTGGTTTGTGTGGACATCGATGAGAAAAACAACTTGCAGACTGTCCAGAAGGCCAAACGCCTCAATCTAGGCGAAGTTTACAGCTACAGGTATTAAATATGTAATTAAATTATATCAAAATAATTTTCATCCTATTTATCTATCCAGCTGCGATGTTTCCAAGCGCGATGAGGTTATGGCCCTGGCGGATCGGGTCAAGGCCGAGGTTGGACACATATCGGTGCTTGTAAACAATGTCGGCATAATGCCCACCCACCCGATCCTCCAGCAGTCAGCCGAGGAAATCCAACGGGTGTTTGATGTGAATGTGTTCTCGCAGTTCTGGACCATCCAGGCCTTTTTGTCCCACATGCAGGAGAAGAATCGTGGCCACATCATCTGCCTCTCTTCTATTGCCGGTTTGGTTGGGATCTCTAACTTGGTGCCCTATTGCGCCACAAAATTCGCAGTTCGTGGGCTGATGGAGGCACTGCATGCAGAGTTACGAGAAGGTCCTTACAGGGATCTGGTAGGATACAAGTTCGCATCCCAATAATACAAACCTAATGTAAGCCTATTTTAGATAAAGACAACCACCATCTTCCCCTATATGACCAACACCGGCCTGTGCAAGCATCCCAAGGTGAAGTTCCCCTCGATCCTGGGCCTGCTAGATCCCAAGCAGGTGGCCAGAAGAATCGTGGAGGCCCACCGCTCCGGTCTTATGGAGGTAACCATCCCCAGCTGCCTGCTGCACATCAACAACTGGACGCGACTCCTGCCCGATCATTGCGGCCTGATGCTGAAGGACTTTATCGACAGCGGTGTGGATTCGGATTTAATTTAGGTTACCCTCGATTTAGTAGATCATAGATCGAGTTACAATGTGTTGCAGTACAATAAACTTACTTTTGGAGTATGTATTAAAATAAAATCAAAAATAATATGAAAGAACCACCTAAGGACCACCTAGAGGACCACAACTTAGTCGGTGCAGTAAACTGGGGCTTAAACAATTGTTTCTTTTATTGTGTGTTGTTTTTAAATTGGCGGCGGAATTCTATAAATCCAAATAAATTAAAACTCATGATTCAGCACGGCATTCTTATGAACCAACATTAGAATAAAAATGAAAAGTAACCTCCTTGGAAATAAAAACTTTAATCTTTATTTTATTTAACTCCCTTTTTAGACCGATTCACTTGTTCTAGCGATTTTCCAACTTTTTTAATCCGTCTACTAAAAAGAATAATACTATTACCAAACTCGTTTTAAATAATTGATTTCTCGATAAATTATATTTAAGCGCAATTAGTTCGTTGTGATTGGCGATACCTGTTGCACTGAAATCGATATTTGTGAATAGCTATAGCACCAGTGTTGGCTATATTCAAAAGCAGTCTCACAAATTAGCTAAAACTAGCTACCCTGCCACCTCCACAGCAAATCAGCTGTGTGATGAAAACAAAAGACGATGGCTTGCGAAGTAAAACACTGCGGAGAAATCCGCGATTTTAGGAAAGTACAGGAATACTTTGGACTCGGACACGGTGAGATAACTTTTCCAAAAGCTCCTGCAGTGAATAATCATAGTGTATCCATTCGGAGTAGATGACAACTGGTTAAATGCGGTAAACCATGCCATTTCACCCACTGGGGAACTGATTGCCATGGCCCAGGGTGAAAAGCTGGCGTTTCTCTCCACCTGCTGGAGCAGCCACGGAAATGCCAACACCTACGTCCTGGGGTGGTGCGGAGAGCTGGAGGATCACAACCAAATCGTGACCAGTCTCACCTGTTTGCCGATGACCCAGAACCGAAGTACAGATGGAGCTATTGAGTGGACCTGCGTGGCAGTTGGCTTAGTATCGGGCATGGTGATCTTCTACACGGACTCTGGCCTGAAGCTCTTTTCTCAATGGTCAGTTGAAAAAATGAACTTATCCACTTACTAAGAAAGTACTTTCTCCAGCTGCCAAGAAGATCCGGTCATTGGAGTAAAGTTGCAGTCTGCACCCCGCCATTCGGAGGCAGATTCCCTGCTCTACATCGTTTATCCCCGCTGTCTGTGTTTCATCCAGGGCCAGGACATCTTGCCCACCTTGACCAACTGCCGGCACAATATGCAAAGAGGCGCCTTGGAGAGGAGTACGTTTCCCATTGCGGATGTAGTGCCATTCCAAAAGTATAAGTTCAAACAGGCGAAAGAGGCCGTTATCAACGATGCCGTCATATCCAGCACACAGCGACCTCCAACATACGACTATATTGTCCAGCAGAGCATTGGCCTTGGTTACTTCGCCAAAGTGCAAGCCACGCCGCCCAGAAGCTCACAAGTTCTGGCCGCCGGAGCGGAGCCCTACTTGGGTTTCTTTCAGGCGGAGGAGGGATACAAAACCATGTCGCTAGGTGAGGTGGCCAAAGATGTTATCGGGATAGCGTACAAGAACCTGCTAGGTGGACTTTTTCGACGCACTCCAGAGCCACTGCCATCGCCAGAGGAATCCCCACTGCCTGTGCCCACAAAAGAGGCCCCCATGAGGATTCGCTGTCGCCTGTACGACGGAAAGAGAGATGGCTTAACCCTAGCAGTGGCACCAGGTGGTCGCCTGGCTGTTGTCACGGATAATCTTGACCGTGTTATGTTGGTGGACACGCAGCAAGCCATTATCCTGCGCGTGTGGAAGGGCTATCGGGATGCCCAGTGCGCTTTCGTTCCAGTCAAAGAGCGATCTGTGCGCGGGATCAAGACGCACAAGCGGAAGGCTTTGTTCCTGGTGATCTACACTCCTCGATTGGGCTGCCTGGACATCTGGGCCTTGCAAAACGGTCCCAAGGTGGCTGCTTTTAATGTCTCGAAGAGCGGTCAACTGATATACAACAATCACAGTGCTCTTGGCACCGGCAAAAGTGGTGGATCTACTGGCGGAAGCAGTCAATCCCGAAAAGCTCTTGCTATCAATCACTGTTTGTTCCTGGACCCCAGCGATGGCAGCCTGAAGGAGGTGCACATTCCCTTTCACTATGCCCTGAGCGAGACCAGCTCCCAGACATCGCGGGATATCCATATGCTGAGGCGTCTGAGAAACCAATTGAAAACCTTTAATCATGACGATGCCAAGGATGTAGTGCTGGAAGAGATTGGCGAGCTGGCTAGTGAACTACAGACGCTAGAGGTACGACAACAGTGCCTGGAAACGTTGCTTAAGAGCAAGAAGCTGCAGCCACAGGTTTTTCAGTGTATCATTAATGCCTTCATTGAAAAACCTCTTCCCGAGTCGATAATCTCCGAGGATTTTGTCGTTCAAATCGAAAACTATAAACGATTGACTGATCTCTACTTGGCCCTGAGTCAAGTCAATCAGCGGGGAGACAACGAACCACCAGTGGAGCACCTAGAGCTCTCTGATGCAGATCTTGTCACCATTAACAAGTTGGTTTTGCTGCTGGACGACGGCACCGATAAGGAAAAACCCGCCTCCACGCGCGAGGTAAGCTTCAAGCTGCAAGGGGAGCACAAGACCGAGGAGTTTGTCGATTACCTGAGCATTTTTAACATCGAGAGTCCAGATGGCATCAGGCTGTTGCCGGAGAAATCTGACAAGTTTGGCGCTGTTAGTATTGATCTCTTTAGCCAGTTTTTTGCACAAGGTCTGTGCTTTGGTCAGTTCAAGCAGTGGATCAATCAGGCATGTCTGCCCAGCAGAGATTTGCTAAAGTTGATTATTTGGTTTTGGCTTGAAAAGCCTTTTAAATACAACAACTGGTAAGGAAAGCCACATTCCAATCCATCTTTGCTTACCTTACCCATTATCTATTTCCTTGTTTCAGTGATGAAGTAGTGGATGACATGTCTCGGATCGCTGCTATGGTGCAGACTATTTGCGATCTGGCTGGTGAGCACATCCACGACTATGCCTACAATGCTATCTCACCGTGGTGGCAGGAAGTACGTGAACTTCTCTTGGAGAGCAAACAGTTTTCAGGCTTGCTGGTAGCCATTGTCTGTAAAACGGTGGCCAGTAATTTGTGGCGCAACAGAAAAGAGGTAGGCAGTCTGCAAAATCTAATAGAACAAGCTTATTAATTATGATTTTCTTCAGGGATCTTGTGACGAATCCTCGCAGAACGAGGAGGAGGAGCGCTGGGAACGCATATCGCACGATGAGGCCCAGTGGGGATTACTCACTGGGAAGCTAGAGGACGTGGCCGTGCTGGGAGCAATACTGGGGTACGTCCAAAATCCCCCATACCGATAGATTTTTATTAAACACTTTTCCATGCACAGTAAGCAGCTCACCTGCCGGGATCCCGTGGGTCCAGAGATGTCCTACGAACCACCAGACTGCAGCCTCAAGAGCATTGTAAGCAGTGGCAAAGGCATCGTCACCGAACTGACGGCCAAGTGGCTAATCAGTGCGCAACTTCATCCCAGTAAAATCTTGGAGGTATCGGCGCCGGAAAATGAGTTAGACGAAGAAAGCAAAATTGAGACAAAGGACGATCCAAATAAAGAGCGGCCCAGTGAAGAGGACGAGTCAGAAGAGGACTTAGAAATGGCTAAGGAAGTGCAGGTGACAAACAAAGATGCGCACGAACCGATTCTTGAGCGATTAGCTTTGCTCCGTGCGCACTTTCCCTTCAGCCTGGAATCGGGCGTGCTTTTAAGTCTCATGTCCTGGCAATACATGGTTCAATGGAGCAAGCAGCTATCTTCGCTAGAACATCTGAGGGCAGCATTGCTTTGCTTAAACCAATTCCGTACACCTGATTGGGCCCTGAAGCACGGAATATGCTGCATGTTGTGGAACGCCACACTAAAGTTTCCTCTCCAGGCAGCGGCCAAGCTAATTCAGAAAGTGGGACGCCTACCGGTGGACAAGATGTGCCAACAAGATCTGGAGATGTCGGCGGGAAAAGTTCCGGAGTTCCTGGAACTCAGCCTCGAATTCCTTCAGCATTTCACCACATCTATGGAGCACGACAAGCGGGAACTGCACTTCGAACAGTCTCTAAGTGAGGGAGCCCTGCCCTTGCAGTTCCTGGCTCTCCAGCAGCACCACGCCATGCCGCAGTTGCTCCGTCTGCAGACGGAACTGTGTAGTGTACTCCACTTCGTGTCCTTCTTCCAACTTCGCATTTCCAAACCTCTGACCACGCTGTTTGACTCGATGAGCAACAAGGCTCTGCTAGCGGACATCAACAAGGAGCTACCCTACGTTCTGCCAGCACCAGATCTCGTACTCCAGCAGCAGCGCACAGATTTCCTATGTCGCCTAGTGTCTGCTACTATGGACCTAATTAGAGAGGACCTGGAGCAGCTGTACATCCTGGATCATGTCTTCTACATGGCCAAGATCTGTGCTCTGGCCGACAGCTGGGAGGTCGACAAACTTCCCATTCTGAGGAGACAGGTAAGAATATGCGACACAATGTATTATAAAATCTTATTTATTCCGTTAAAAAAAGGTCACTAAACTATTTTATCTTTGCTAATTTATTTTTATAGCCGTTACTCGTAGAGTAAAAGGGTATACAGTCATTTCCGTCTGTCCGTATAAGCGCTGACATCTCGGAAACTTTAAAAGCTATAATGTTAAGATTAAGCATACCGATTCTAGGAGTTCTTAGGCAGCGCAAGTTTGTTTCAGCGCCCTTAAAGCCCTTAGCGTTAAAGACTGCCTAGCGCCCGCATTTTTAAAGATTTTGTTTTTGTGTAAATTGAAATTGATTTTATTTATCAATACCAATCTACATGCCAATAATCATATCAATCTGTTTCTTGTTTTAAAGTTGGTTAGCTGAGTATGTACGGGTATGTGATAGTCAATTTAAATTTCGAAATATATTTTCCAAAGTCGTAGACAGCTTTTCATCTGCTCAAATTGTAATACATTTGTGATCTTAGGAACCTGTGCTTTTTATTTAGGGATACCATTAGCTTCCATTTCAGTTAGTTAGTTCGTTCATCATAGAGCACAACAGAGGAAACACATTAGAATAAAGATATATTAAATATATTTTTCCCGCCTCCAGGTGGTGGAGCTGTACGCTTTCGGGTATGATGCGGAGGCCCAGATGCTGCTCCACGACATCAGTGAAGACGAGGAGCTGGGCCGGCTGCTGCTAGAGATAGCCGGCCGAAGGCTGAATCTCTACGCGGAGAGCTCGCAGTCCACGTTTCTGAAGATTGCCTCAGTAGGACACCAGTTGCTGGCCTATTTGGACAACCTGGTAAGTGCTGCCAGCGTATACCATCCGCAGTACTGATCCATGTCCACGTCTTACACCGCTCACGCAGAAGGAGCCGATGACGGAGCAGAACATTCAGATTGCGGCCACCAAACCCGATGACATCGATGTGGCGGCCCTGGACAGGCTGTTGTCCCACGCCTACAAATGCCTCTGCCGGCGCGAGTCCAAGCAGCTGCCCATCATTGCACAGATGTACAACGCCGTGCGTATCCTGCAGAACTGAGGGCGAGGATGACAAGGAAACACTCTCGTTATTCAACGTTATTCGCAAGATTCATTGCGCGTGTTTCATTGGAACTTTTAGAAACGGTTTAGCAAGAACCACAATCAGAATATCTGACTGTATTACTTTATTTTAACACCATATTATCAAGATCTATGGATACAAAATACGACACCGACATGAAAATGACCACATTGAAACCTTGACATTTAGGGTTTTATCATGCACAACCCATTCACTTGATCGTTTATCAGCAAGAACTTTGGAAACGATATGATTTGCTTTGATCTGAAGTTATATTTAGGAGTTAATTAGCAAATTAACACTTAAATATGTCTTATATTTGATTAAATCTTATATTAGTTTAAATTTGCGTTTTATTTTTTATTTATACTCCCCTTAGCTGAGAGAAGGGTAACTGATAGTCGAGGCATTTGCATTTTCCCTAGTTTAATCTGAAATGAACAACAAATATAATAACATTAAGACATTCGCCTTTTTAGCTGAAAACAACATTTTAAAAAATTCTTCGTTTAGCGACAAGATAATTTAAAAACTAAAGTTTTTTAATATATATTGAGTACGCCAAAAAATGTAATCTTTGACTTTAACGTCAAATAACTGCTCATGAGAATTGCAAATCAAAAATTGATTAGTTGTTTTGAGCATACATTTTGCATCTCCTTCAAAAAATATTTACGTTTAGCGGTTTCTTTTTATTTTCTAGTGCCCATAAAAGGTATCCATATAACTTTGACCCATTTTATGTACCCATGCAGTCCTCCATTTATAACTATATGAGACAGATAAGAAACTAAATCCGTAACATGACATTTGCAAATCGGCTCTAGAGATTTTTAGTTTTCGATAACTTACATTAGGGAGCGGTAAAATGTTTTAAAACGACCTCACAATTTATAAATCAAGTTATAGTTGAACAGGGGTCGCCACGGGTCTTGGAAGTTCGAGTCCTATATTTAACCTCTACGCTCTCCGCCTGAACACGTCCAATAGCCTCGGGCGTGGGCAATCTCTCCGGCATTCGGGTGGCGTGGACCTTGAGATGAGTGTACACAGCTATGTAGCTTTGGCTGGTGTCCACTTCGATGGGTTGACACTGTCCTGTGCGGCCGGGCAGAGAAAAATGCTTGCCCAGAATGGGATCTTTGAGGGATCTGGCCAAAAGTTTTTTTAGTCCATTGCGGTCCATCTCCCACTCCTCATTCTTCAAACTTGAATTCATTTCGCAGTTGATCTAATTTGAATTTTGAATTCTATGGTGTAGTGCCTAGAATTTTTGAAACAAAAGGATACGACGCTCCGAGTTGCACTAGGTTAGTGGCACTGATTTCGACAAATCGGAAAACAACTTTTCCTCCTTCGTGGCAACAAGTAGCTTAATTTGGCATACCTTTCTCTCCCTTCCATCCACTGCGTCTCCTTCTCGGTTATGAGTTATTTATTATTCTTAGCAAAAAGTTGATTTTCTGGTTTGTTCAATTTGGGAACTTGGCTGGGACACGCAAGGCCAAAAAGCAAAGTTGTTTCGTGGGTGGAGTTTACCATGTTGATAAACATGTAGGATAATGAGGAACGTCGTTAGAGACAGTTTCATGTGGTTCCTTAATGGTCTGGGGATTGCTTTATGAGCTAACAGTGAAACCTGGTAGGGAGCTCTAGCTAACTATAACAGACAAAAACATAAATCTCTTAAGTTGAGCAAAATCAATTAGTCCGAAGGCTTAGTTTGTTTGTAAATGTGTATTGGGCTTAGCTACAGAATGGGTTATTGAGGTTGAACAATCACTTAATGGTCTACTGGCTTAGGTTCTCTACAGGCAGCGGGAAATCAGTTCGTTGATAGCACTGCCACGATCGCCGTATTCGCCACCGCGTTTGTAGGAGACAGATACCTTCTTCTGCCAACCATTGCTGGGACTGGACAACTGCAAAGAACGATTATCGGATTAGGACTGCTGTAAAGATGGCTCCTGAAGATATAACCTACCGTAAAGGCGCACAGGAACTCATTGACAGCCGCAAAGTTCGGACCCACTGTACAGATTTCGTGGATGATGTCCTCCAGACAGATCACGCCCTTCTCGCCCAACTGCTCCTCCACCATGGTGTTCGACTGGATGGCCGTCTTCTTGCCGTTGATGCGGGCGAAGCCCTTCTTGAAGACCAGCTCGCGAATGGAGCTGAGCGAGGGATTGCCATAGACCACGAAGGGTTCGATCACGCGCAGCAGCAGCTGGTTCTCCTTGGTGTTCTCCAGAAAGACGGCGTTGTGGCGCGTGCCCATGCGCAGGGTTCGGAATATTTCCGATGTGGTCTTGTCAAAGATCTTCTTTCCCGCGTGGCGCATCACGAAGAGTAGCTTGGGGTTGCAATCATCGGCGGCCTTGGCACTCTGCTCGGTGACATTGGTGCGCAGGATGGTTTGCTTGATCCGCTTGGCCGTGCGCTCAGCTTTCAGGTAGCCCATTACAAAGGATTCGGCGCGGCGGAACTTGTGGTGATTTTTGCTGGCGGTCCTCTTCTTGATGCGGTCATTTTTCTTCTGCGTAATGACGGACTCATCCTGGAGAATCCTCCTCTTGCGGTGCTTCAGCACGGAGACCGTTTTGCCGGGCAATTTGTTGGGAACAGCATATCTGGGGGTGAATTTACGAGGCCTTGTATTAAGTGATCACATATTAGATGATTATATGCAGCTTACTTGTCTGACATGTCTAGTTTTTAGCTTTTAAAACGCAGTCGAAGAAAGCACGTGCAATTATCAAAACAATAACTAAAAAGGATAGAGATGGGAATTGGACGACGGTTAGTTTGTTATCGATAACTGATAGATGCAAAAGCTGGCCGCGTTTCGGGGTGACTGACTTATGTATTTAAAATTCAGGCGGGAGTTTTAATTAATATTTTATATCTTTTATTTATTTAACGTTGAACTTAAAAGTTGTTCGGTTTGATACAGATATTCACAATTAGTTTTCAACACCTACTAACGCTTCGTTTTGTAAACAAACATTTAGATTCCACTTTCCGGTTTTGAGTAATTATTTCTCTCTTTGGATTTCATGACTCACAAACGCGAATCGCTCTCTCTCTGGTTTTGGGGTGGAAATTGTTAATTTTAGTATGAAATGCCGGTCTCGTCTCGATGCCAACGCACAGTCGCTGTTCGCAGTCGAAGCCGTTTTGTTGTGTCTCGCTCGAGGTAAAAGAAATCGCGTTTTACGGCCAAAAACAGACAAGATAAACCAAAATAATCAGCCAAACTGCATTCCAAGCGTTGCAAAAAAAGCCAAGGGGCAAGTGTCAGAAAGCTACAACTTCGCAACTGCAATTTTCATTGCCACGCGTCGCAGTTTGATGACGAAATCGTGAAAATTGGCACGCGGCGAAGGCGTCACTAGAAAAACACACGCAACTCAATGGGAAAATATCACGCCAACCCCCGAAGACCGTACTTTAAAGCTTAATGTTTGTGTATCGAAGATAGTGCTGTCTGAAAACATAATTAAAGTTTATGCCTGACAATGAGAGATTACATTGGTGCCAGCTAAGCAAAGATCGGGTCTTCAAGAGCAATTAGTAACTACTCGTAGACCAAAAACTAAACGCGAAAGACAGCCATTTGTTTACAATTTGCGCAACACGTGCCGAACTCTCGTTCAGAGATAGCAAAAGTTAGCACATTTAAAATTCAAATACTTTGTTGCTTTTCAGTGGCAATGTCAGTCATCCAGCAATAGAGCAGAACCAGATTCCAGCACTCAATCATGACGGACAGATATGCCAATGGAGTCACCACCAGCCTGGTTGAGCCCACAAACAGACGCTCCTCCTCCGGGAACACCAATCCCAGCGAGGGGGAGGAGAAGATTGTCCTGAAACGGAAGCTAACCCTCATCAACGGAGTGGCCATCATAGTGGGCACCATCATCGGATCGGGCATCTTCATCGCACCCACTGGAGTCTTTATTTACACCGAGTGAGTGAGACGATTTGCATATTCATACGCCCACATACACATAGCACCATCCTTAATTCAATTTGTCCACAAAAAGGTCAATTTAAGCGTTAATTAATGGATAGATTGTCGCAAACATTCCTTTGGCACCAATTAAGATAAATTTATTAGTTGTCGATTTTTCCTCGAAGATTCGCCCTCGAAATTCTGGGCAAATATTGCGTCAGCTTTAAAGCGTATTTAAACATCTTGTCTCCAGTTACAAGAATAACGTCAATAAGGCGAGCCAAACTTTCAAAATATTGATAAGGGGGCAAGAAAGGTGTGCGTCATAAGAATATGGCAGTTGGAAAACAGTTCCAAGGTTACATATGTTCCGTTCGTATAGTAGCTATTAAAATTACGGAAAAAAAAACTATAATTTAAATGGACAATCTATTTTTATACCCGTTACTCGTAGAGTACTAGATTCGTCGAAAAGTATATAACAGGTAGAAGGAAGCATTTCCGACCACATAAAGTATATACTTGTATGTATATTCCTGATCAGGATCATTAGACAAGTCAATCTAGCCATTTCGGAAACTATAAAAGCAAGAATGTTGGGACCTGGCATGCAGATTCTTGGGATTCCTGTGCAGCGCAAGTTTGTTTTAGCAGGGTGCCACGTCACCCTAACGCCTAAGACCCGACTAGCGCCCACATTTTTTAATATTTTCCAAAAATTTAAAAGACTTGTTCTTATTATTAATACATGCCAAACAATATTCAAATCGGACCATTCATTAAAAAGTTATAACCAAATAACAATTAATAATTAGCAAATTCAATCGAGATTTCACACCACGCTAGGTGGCGCTATATGCTAGGTGGCGTGAAAACAGCCAATTTGCTGCAAGCATACATCCATCCCTCTCACACTCCTTTGAGCAGAGTAACGGGTATCTAATAGTCGAGGTTATTTACTTTAGCAGTTTCTCTTGCTTTCATTCTGAATAGCCATATATGTGTGGTATTCCTATCCCAAAATCTCTTATTTCTCTTCGCACAATTTGTTTATTTGTATTTCACGCTCGCTGTTTATTTTTTTTCAGATCCGTGGGAAGTTCCCTTTTGATTTGGTCGGCCTGTGGGATTTTATCGACGATCGGAGCTCTTTGCTACGCCGAACTGGGAACGAGCATCACCAGATCTGGCGGGGATTATGCCTATCTGCTGGTGTCCTTCGGACCGCTGGTGGGATTCCTGCGGCTCTGGATAGCACTGCTCATCATCCGACCGACCACACAGGTCAGTTCCTAAGGCCCGTCAATTGAATTACGGAATGTTTATTTGTCTTGATTGATGGATGGGCAGAGCTTTGAATTGGTTGCTGATGCAAATAAATAGAAATTTATTAAGTGGCGGCTACCTTCGACCGGAATTGAATTCAATTACGGGGAAAACAACTTTCTCGAATGAAAACAAAAGGCGGGCACGCGATAGAACAAACTAATTAATCTGGTTGATGTACTTTAAACATATATCTTTTTGTTCCAGACCATAGTGGCATTAACTTTTGCCCATTATGCGGCCAAGCCATTCTTCCCGGACTGCGATCCACCGCAGAATGCAGTGAAGCTACTGGCGGCCATTTGTCTAAGTGAGTAAGCCAACCCATGCCCCCGGCAGCAACTAACTTTAATTTATTTCCCAGCTCTGCTCACCGCCATTAACTGCCTGTCCGTCAAGGTGTCGATGAAGGTGCAGGACGTATTCACGGTGGGCAAGCTGCTGGCCCTCATCATGATTATTCTGGCCGGACTGTACTACATGGCCACGGGCAGGCTGGAGAACTTCAGCAATCCCTGGGAGGGCACCTACACTGCCCGCAACATTGGCTACGCCTTCTACTCCGGTCTGTTTGCCTTTGGTGGATGGAATTACTTGAACTTTGTCACGGAGGAGCTGCAGGATCCGTACAAGTGAGTGGTTGGGGGGGTCGAGGGTTCCGTCCTGCCATCATGACAAATGGCTGCGAAAGTGGAATGGGTTGTTCTGGGTTATTCGTCCTACTCATTCCTTTTGCGTCATGCGCAGGCGACAACAAGTGGAAACTTGTTGAGCGTCCTTGAGTCGTGGGTCCTAGAGTGTGGTCGAGTGGGCGGGAAGCTGCCCCCTCCTCCCTAACGAATTCAATTTGCTCTCGAAGCGCAGCAATCAATTTAAGTGCTCCACCCCCTTCACAGCCAAGTGGAATTCTCTGAAAACAGCACGTTCCTTTTCGCACAAGATAAATTTTAAGCAAGGAATTAACGCTATTTTCATTCGAACATGGAAAATTATATCTAAATTGTATTTAATTGCCAGATGGTATTACTTCTGTCTTTGTTAAGAGTGGTAACAACTACATATATCGACAAAAAATTCAGTTTATATATTTCCATGGGCTGTTCAACAAAGTAAATTACTTCCCTAAAGAGGCTATACTATTTTGCTCACAGTGTTTCAAATCCTGTTTAAGAGACCCACATTTAAAATTTGCTGAGCAGGAAAAAAATATTGTAGGTGTTATTTGATTGGAAAACTAATTATTATTTTTATAAACTACTGTAGTTTTAAATATAATTTTGTTGAGCTACCAGTTTTTTTGTAAATATAAGAAGTGTTGGAAATAATTTAATTAAGCATATTTAAAAATGGTACTTAAATATTTCCAATATATAATAAATTTATTTATCGAAAATGTGTTGCATTTCAGAAAGTGGCATATATCACAAAAAAATATTCACTAAAATATAAATTTGTATAATCTGATCTTTTGCAGAAACCTTCCGCGTGCCATTTGGATAGCCATGCCCCTGGTCACGGGCATCTATGTTCTGGTTAACTTGGCCTATTTCGCAGTGGTCAACAAACCGGAGATGCTCAGTTCCTTGGCCGTGGCGGTGACCTTTGGAAACCGAGTGTTCGGACCTCTGGCTTTTATGGTGCCCATTTTCGTGGCCTTGAGCACCTTTGGAGGCGTGAACGGGGTGCTCTTCACCTCGGCGCGACTGTTCGCCACTGGTGCTCAGGAGGGGCATTTGCCAAAGTTTTTCCAGCTGTTCCACGTCAAGCAACAGACTCCCATTCCCGCCCTGATTTTCACAGTAAGTTGGCACTGGCAATTTGCATTTTACCCGAGAATTGTTATATGATATTTGCATATTTATGATAAACATGATATATGATATGATATGATGTTTACCCTTAGTGTCTGATGTCGCTGCTAATGCTGCTCACGGATAATGTCTACCAGTTGATCAACTACTTCAGTTCGGTACTATGGCTTTCAGTGGTGGCCAGCATAGCCGGAATGTTGTGGCTCCGGCATAAGAGGTTGGTATTTTGATAATTAATACCATTTACATGTCTACATTATAATGATATTTAAAGAAAATGATACCAATTATTAAAGCTAGTCAAGGGATGCTTAATCTTAGCCAACAAAAATATTTTTAATTTACACAAATAATAGTTATCCACCTGAGAAGTAATGAAACTCTCAAGAAGGTTATGGTAGGTTAAGATTTTGGCCACCAGAATAAAGTCAGTATTCCGTCATTAATACAAACCAGCTGTTAGTACTTAATATTATTAACTTACTAATAATACTTTAAGTTAGAAATGTGTTGCTCACATATTTATTTTGTGAGTTTAATGAGTTGTTAACCTGTCGAATAACAAATATTTTTGCATTCTTTCAGGCCCGACTTGCCACGACCCATTAAAGTCCATCTCGCGCTGCCCATTATCTTTATGGTGGGCTGCGTCACGTTGGTACTGCTCCCGAATCTGGAGGAGCCCGGAAATCTCCTGATTGGCGTCGCCATCACCCTGGCCGGCATTCCATTCTACTACGCCTTCATCGCCTGGAAAAAGAAGCCCAAGTGCTACGGACGATTGTCCAACTCGGTTGTGGAGATTTGCCGGGCCGTCTTTAATACCACCATAATCGAGTCGAATGAGGCGATAAACTAGATCTGTTTACCCCACCGTAGAACTTCGTGCATTTAGTTCGAAATCACTCGTAATTGATATTTGAAAACTCTATAATCTTGTTAAATTTTAAACAGTTTTAAGCAAGCCCTGCCCCATTTGTATGATATTTTAGCTAGGAAATTGGCATTCCCCTCAACGAAATCGGCACACATTAGAATTTAGTTTGTAACGTATGTATGTATGTATTTATTTGAGCAAGCTCCTCAGTTAACAGGTTTTACACATACCAAGGCCTGTTTGGCTCACTTCCCACTAAAGTTTACTTTAAAATTTATGGTTAGGTGCTACAATCCTAATTCCTTTTTAACATAATCAGGAAGTCGTTGAAGCGCTTTTATGGGAACAAACTTTAAAATGTGACATGTTTAGGGAAGCTACACAGCAGTACAATAAGCATCGTTTGGATGTTTAACTTAACCGCTTAGCAAATAAATGTATTACTGCAAATTCAAAACTTGTGTTCAAGTGAATTCCCTCTACATATAAATCCTACGGGTATTATATTCTATAGCCGTCTCCACGATTGTGGTGCCCCGTACGAAGTCCACGGACACTATATTGGCATTTGTGCCCAGTTCATTGCGATAAAGCTGGGAGACCCGCCAATTCACGTTATCGGCCATCTTGCGCAGACCTCCTGTTTTGTCCAGGATGACGTCCCAGGTCTCCGGGGTCAGCTCCGCCATATCGGACACAGGGCGGCTGGAGAATCGACTGCGGGAGCATGGAGCGATTATTGAATCTTATCGTATTACCAAAAGGTATGTGCACTCACGATACGTCGAAGTCATTAACGTTGCGCAAATAGCCCTCAAGTTGTGCCCACGTCTGCTTGTTTCCCCAGCGCTGTTCCACGGACCCGAACAATACCTCTGGGAACTCCTCCACCATGGCCTCATGGTCGTAGGCCAGAAACACATTCTGCCTTCGGGCCCAAATGTCGCGCAAGGATGCCCGCCAGGTCAGCGAAGGATGAGCAATGAGGTCCTGGAACTGGTCGCGCAAATAGCTAACCAGCAGGCGATGAACACCAAGTCCCTTGCCAAAGCCTAAGGGAAACAGAAATTGGGATTTATCAATAGTTATGACTTGATGGAAAATGTTCTGATCCCTACTTCTGATCGAAATAATATTGATATCCATTCATGTTATATTACTTTGAAAGGAAGCATATATATATCTATCTTTCATCTAATCCTTACCAACTGGGAACTCCTTGAGTCCGAAGATGACAATCTCGTTAGTCTCATGGACAAAGTCCCGAACCTGATTGATCACCTCCTGCAGAGGCCGCTGTTTGGTGATCCCATGATAGATGAAGAACGGGTCCGGTGAGTTTCGATAGTACCCAACCCGTATGTCCAGGTAGCGCACTCCATGCATCAACTGCCCCCGGATATCCTCATCCTGGGTCAGGGCGTACTTGGTCACCAGACTTTCCCTGAGCAGTGGATCGAAATTGGGGCGATATGAGCCCGAGTCGTGGGATCCGGGAATAAAGAGATCTCGCAAGCGCATCTCTCCGATTTTAGACTTCAGATCGTTCATCCAGCGAGGAAACCCCTTGAGGCATGTTTTGGCCAAGATATTGCCCTGTCCATCGATGTAACTGGCCCAAAAGCCATAGCATGAGGATTGAACTGTCACATTCCTGGACAAGGCATAATCATAGGGTAGTCCAGTGGTGAACCATTGGGTGGCCAACCCCTGACTTGGTTTAATGGCAGCCACAACATCTGTGGCGCCTCCATTGGCCACCCAGTACTGCTCTTTCTCCTCCTTAGAGCTCGATTGGGTTTCCGGTCTGGTTGTGAACCCACTGATGGGAACATAGCTGGGGGATCCTTCGTCGGAACCACTTCCCTCCTCGCTGCGGAAGGAGGCCAAAGGAGTGCGCGTGGGCAGGACTTTTGTCTGGAAGTTGAGCGCATCCTCTTGCGTCACGAGGACTTGGTCACCCTTATTCGCAGGAGCATTACTCCAGGAGACCTCCAGAAATCTCTTGCGGGCACTGATGGTCAGCCAGACCTTGAGATTGTTGGGATCCTCGTAGTGGGGTTCGGTCTGAGCCTCCGTCCAGGAGACGAGCAGAGCCACCACCACAAGCTGTACAATTTTTCCCACCATATCTCTGATTGAATTACTGCTGATTCGAGCTGATTGCAACTGACGCTAATCGGCGGTTCCGAATCAGAACAGTAATATAAACACGACACTCCGAGAGATCAGCTCAGATCAACCGCTCGCGTCGAGAGCTCTGGACTTAATGAATTGAGGTCCAGACCCCAAATTCCGTAGCACAGGTTATCTGGGGTACCAATTATAAAAAAAAATTGGAACCCGACAAGGGAGCTTAGCAACAAAAGTCTGTGTAAATTAACTTCGATGTTTAGACTTCCTAGACCACCTTCTCGTTTGCGTACCGCTCGTTATATATTTATATATTTATATTTACCCTGGGACTCACAGTAATTTCGCCCTTATGCTAACCGAAGGATTATAATTATTTTCAATGACTGTGTAAATAGAACATTTGAACAAGATCCGATAAGATTCCGAACAATAGAGAATGCAAATTCTCAGCAATTTGCTAGTTATAAAAAACTTATTTATTCGCACTCGGCTTTAATTGGCAGTGTAATGTTCATTGGGCTTTGGTATTACAGAACACAAACAGATTCGGAGGTTAAATACGCGTACTTCCTATAGGAAGCTAAACAATGGAGCGTTATGATATTATTTGATTCAACTTAGCTTCGCACCGACTAATAAATTAATGTAAAAAGCACACGATCTGCCCGTTTGTGACATTCCGAACCCAACGTCGCCTCTCAACTGAAGCTCAAATGCGAGAACCAAACCGAGAAGAGCTTGTGCAATGGGTTCTTTTTATAAACATTTCCACTTTCCATGTAAACGCTTGATATTTGAGTGCCAAGTGTTAAACAAACAATTCAATACCCATTAATGGTATCTGATATTTTGTAAGAGCTTTTACTTGTTTAACAACTTTTATAACAAATGTTTTAGTTATAATTGGGTTACTTTTTTTATTTTAAGATAGTGATATTTTAAATGAGCGTTCTGCTTCCTAAATATTTTTATTTACATTATAAAGTATACAAACTTTTATATTCTTAATCAGGATTACTAGCCGAGGCGATCTAGCCATGTCTGGGTGTCTGAGCGCTGAGATCTCGAAAATTATAAAAGCTAGTAAATTGGATTGTGCAGCGTAAGTTTATTTCACTATAAGGACTATTAGGCTTACAGATTAAATTAGTTAACTGAGTGACGGGTATACTTTGTTTCCTTCTAAAATTACCCCTTTAGACATTTCTTTTTTAAAACATTCAGAAAAGAATAATTGTAATTTTAATCTCCCCCTACAAGATTTTGGATAAGTTTAATAACGGTTTTATTGAGTTCCATTAAGAATCAACATTTTCATTTTAAAACTAACGGGCAAAAATACTAGACAGTATTTTGTTGACAGTATTTTCCCCGAACCTCAGGCTGGTCCTACTTTGTAACAGCTGTTTTGGCGTCCTACCCCAAAATATTTTGTTTTGATCGCGGTTTTACACGATATCCAAGCACGAGAAATGCTGCACTCACAGGCGATGCAAACAATACCCACTCTTCATCAGCCGCTGCACTCCAAGGTGTCGAACTACCTAAACAACCAGCGGAGAACCGGACAATTCTGTGACCTTCTCCTGGAACTGGATTCGGATGATACCCTGAGCCTGAGTGTCCATTTCTGCGTGCTGGCCGCCCAGAGCCAGTTGATAAACACCAACCAGAAGCAGCAGCAGTTCTCCATTCACAATCCCCTGAAGATCACCATCCGAGATTTCAGCTGCTCCCAATGCCTGCATACAATTGTGGACTTTTTCTACGAGGACATCATGTCCGTTTCCAAGGAGCATGAGCCACACTTTCGGCAATTGGCGCAAATCCTGGCTGTCACTGAACTGCTGAACCTCTACCAATTGCAGCCCTTGGGCGAGGTGAAGGAAACATCAGAGGATACGACCCCTGGAGAGGGGGAACCAAATCCAGAGCCAGCTACGAAAGCGGAGGATGTGTTTGAGAACCGACAGAGTTACTTTAAGGTGGGAAGACCTCTTTTCTATCTCCTCTATTCTTTCTTATTTTATTTTATCATCTTTGCATTGTAGTTAAAGAACCCGAGGGCCGTAAAGTCCAGCAGCAAGGTGAACTACTGCATTGGCTGTGACTACAAGTGCTACCAAGTGCAGAAGATGATCGAGCACATGGGCAGCTGTGAGCCCTCTCACTTGACCTGCTCCCTTTGCGAGGTGGGCTTCCTGGACTGGCGGGAATACGACACGCATCTTCGCAGGCACTCCGGTGACCTACGCAAGCCCTTCTTTTGTCTGCAGTGCGGCATACGCTTCACCACTCGAGCTGCCCTGCTCGTCCACCAGCCCAAGCACTCCACGGAAACACCTCACATCTGCCCTCATTGCGGCAAGGGCTTCAAGTGGAAACAGGGGCTGAGCAACCACATCCTGGTCCACAATCCCGAGAAGCAGATGCTATGCGACGTCTGCGGCTACAGCACCACCCACATGAAGGCCCTCAAGTCCCACAAACTCCTCCACACCGGAGAATTCTTCGCTTGCACTGTTTCGGGCTGCAAGCATCGGGCCAATCGGAAGGAAAACCTCAAGCTGCACATTGAAACCCACAAACAGGGAAGGGATTTCATCTGTGAGATCTGCGGGTGCAAGTTCAGCCAAAGCAAGAACCTCAAGCGTCATGCATTAAAGCACACCGAGAACGGTCCGAATCGGTACAAATGCCAGCTGTGTCGATTTAGTAGTCATCGTTCGGACAAAATGAAGGAGCACGTTCAGCGGGTTCACACGGAAAAGGCGGTGCAGTTGGAGCTCTCGGAGACGGTGGACAGTTCCTTTCCCGATGACTTCGATTTACCCGTGATAGAGACTTACTCGGCGCCCAACAAGAAACCCAAGGAAGTCAAGAGCAAGACAAAAAGGGATACGAATCCTGATAAGCGACTGAAAACTCTACTACCCAAGGAGACTGTTAAATAGGAATAAAATATAAGGTTTCTCTGAAATCTTTAAAGAAACAAATTTTTGAAAACCGAAAAAAAATCCATCAGAATCATTTATGCTAGCTACCAAAAGAGTAAAAACTTACAAGTGGCTCATTTTATGATAGCGGAAGAAGCAATCTATAAACTTGGTAAACAAGATTACAGAAAACGGATCATAAAAGAAACCGGTATACAATTTAATGTTATCACACATTGAATGGAAGGTCTTTAAAATAGTCCGTTACGATACAACCAAAACGTATTTATAATGGTCAGTTTTCCTTGGAGCTAATAGAAAAATATTCAAGAAAATTCGTAAATGATTTTTACCAATGAATAGTAAACAAAGTTGTGATATATTGTGAAAGGTTATTGAACAACATTGTTAAGGCCGTTCTATTTCTATCTTATCTCAGAATGTGATTACAATCTATTGCGTCGTTTCCAGAGTAAATTTCGGAACGAATACCTCCCAAATCACTAACCAAAACGATAGTTAGCACCTTATCACTGCCAGAACGCTGCTTAACATCTGTTTTTCCTTTTTATATAAAACCCACTAAACCAAAACAAACTGAAAGCTTTTCGCTTTTTAGAAATAAACAAATGCGATACAGGTGGGAGGGAACTAGGTCAGCCGATCAGGTTCTAGTGCACCCAAATAAAAATGTACATATTAATGGTGACACTTGAATACATTTTATTGTGGGTTTCACTATTTTTAATTTAATTAAAAATATGCCATCGATTTAGAAGAAGTTTCCAGAAGTAATCACCTAAAATATTTGTTTTCTCATGGAAAAAGGAGAAATTCGGAGCAGTGTAGTGGCCGATCATCCAGAACTCGTGTTGCATTTAATTCTATATTTATAATGTGGAGAAATAAATGCTGGGTAAATGCACTTTGGGGGTCGTTTGTATGTTCATATGTTGGGGGCCAAGGTGGGCGGGTGTTATATAAGACTTTGGAGACGTGTATATTGTGAAAAGTTCTTTAATAATTAAAATAAATGGACAAGGTAAAATAATATGTTTGACGATGTGTGTTTTTTTTTTGTTTACCGCGCACTTTGTAAATAACAAAAAATTAAATTGCGCAGCAAAAATGGTTTAAAACCGGGACTCTCTCTGGTTGAGAGAGGAAAAGGGTTGTCAGGGCAAGAGAAATGCGTTTCGGTTATTTAAATGGCCTATATTTTAAAAGTAATGCATCCTAAAGGTAAATAATAACTAATAAGATTAGAAATAATAAAAATATTCGAGAAACTTCTACTTATGAGCAGTTTTGTACCATTCAAGTACTGTTAAAAGCAAAATCTGGCAACTCTGACGGAGAGAGAGCTTTTGGAGGAGGGGAAAAAGCTCGGTTGCCTATATAAAGCCGCTGCTCGGCCGAAAAAAATTCAATTCCGTTCGCAACGCAGCGAAAAGAGGAAAACAGAGAAAGCAGCCGATTAGTGAAAAGCCAGTCTGCGAGTTTGCAGAGCAGAAAAGTACATAGAGAAAAAGCAAGAACGCAGTTAGTTTCGCAACTCCAAATCGCCACTATGTCCAAGGCGCACTTTGATGATGAGTACGAGCACTACAACTTCGACCATGACAAGCACATTTTCTCCGGCCACAGCGGCAAACAGCGCTCCAAGAAGGAGGCCACCGAGCACACCAACCACTTCGACCCCTCCGGCCATTCCCGCAAGATTCTCACCAAGCTGATGAACACCAACAACAACAAGAAGGCCGCCGCCTGCAAGAACTGATGCAGGGCATCGCCGGGGGCGGGGGAGCCGTCTGTGCAGCGGGAGTGCAAGAAGTAACGGGGAAAGGAGAGAGCGAGAGAAAAGAAATCTTCGAATTTAAAGGAAAAAAAAAAAGGAAATCACAGCCACAGCAGTCGAGTCGGGCTGGAAGTAAAAGGAAAAGAGGAAAGAAGAGAGAGAGAACAACAAAAGCCACCTGGAAACACGCTTTGCATTTGTATTCGTGCATCGGGTTTTCATGCGGCGCAAAACTTTGTGAACTTTATAATAATTTTATTTCGCTTATAATTTCACAAACACAAAAAAAGCAGATATTACTCTTAGCTTCTAACATATTCCTAAACTAATTCAGACTTACACGTTTTAGTTGCTAAGCCTTAGTGCGTTTCAAATTATGAAGTTTGATTTAGGTATTACTTATAAAATAAAGAGAAAACCAAAACTGAATGTTATGTGTGTTTTTATTTTTACAGCGCACTTCCAAGCGAGATTGCTTTCCAACGACGTCGGTGTGCTGGCGTGCATATTTATAGCCTTTTAGTTGAACTCATTTGCACTCAGCTCCTCGATTATCGCCAATGCAATTGCAGCGGAGTGTTTTCTTTGTTTAGAGCGATCGACAATATCGCAAAAAAAAAAAACGAACAAGTACAATAAGTACATATTCGCAGCTTGACATTTAGTTTTCAAGCGGAAATATTCATTCCCGACCTTCCATTGAAAGTTCACAATTTGCACAGGTAAATAAACTTGCACACACCCCACATATCTTCCGGTTTAATTAGCGTGCGTGGGTGCACTTATGCATATTGATCAGCTTTTTATAGGCTTTCCCAATTTTGAATAAGTTTTATTTTCACGTTACATGTGGAAAATTTACAAAAGCCATGTTATTTTCCGCGCACACACAAACATGCATACATACAAACGAAACATACATAAATAGATCCAACAAACTTCCAGAAAGGTCCACTCTAATGGAATTCTGCCTCTCTGTTTCGCTCTCTTTGCGCCATTTGCCGGCTTTTTAAATTGCGTTGTTGATATTTGTTGTTTATTTGGTAAACAATAAAACAGACGCTCGATCAGGTGGTTTTTCTGCATATGTCTGTATATATAAGCTGTATACATACATATGCTGAATATTAATAAACAAGTGACAAATATTGGGACGATCGAATTTCGTGATGCGTTTGCCTGTTTCAATTTATATTTGCTATTAGTCATACATATGTACGTATTGAATATAAACTTTCCTATTAGTTAAAATTTAGTGATCTATGTATATTCATGTTCCTATAATTTTTTACAGATTTTGAATGCCTTTTTACGCTACAAGCATTTGTATACCCTGCAATAATTTTCTATCGCGGAAGGCACTATTACAGTGGATGTATAGGACTTAGGAGGTCAGTTTTTGTATTTTTGGTATATTAAAACTTTTAATATTACCTTTTCACAAGTAGTTACTTTTAATACTTTCCGTAATCCGAATGCGATATCATGGACGATCGTTTTCATCTTCTAAAAGTCACCCACTAATTTAATATACAAAAAAAAAATGTTTTCTGTCATCTTTCTATCGCCCAGAAGTGTCTCAGAAGTTATTTTTTCGCGATCCTGACCGTTTATGTTTTGGTAAAATGTTTACTATCGTCTTTCTATCGTCTAGAAGTGACTTCTACGCGATATATGTATATTTTGTTTTCGTAAAATGTGTTCTATCGTGTTTCTATCGCGTAGAAGAAGTGACTTCTGGACGACCGGCCATAGAAATATCGCCCTTTTTCTTGCATGGGCAATAGGCCAATGACATCAACGTATCATCAATGTGCCGACTTCGACTTTGGCCGAGCCACTCTCTTATTCAACAATCGATTCAAATCCGACTCTCTTATTTTCTCGTTTCGAAAAAAAGTTGATTAAAGTTCGATAGCAAGTCGATAAAATGTTGATGACAAAACCCAATTTTGGTCGATGTCATTTCGGTTTGAAGTTTAAGAAGTCTTCATGCATGTCAGCCCTGGATATGCCCTTAACATTTTCATCAATGAAAAGGAAAATGCATGAATTATCAACAACAATGAAGTTATTTACATAGGTGAATCTCTAATGAATTACTGATGACTGGTTTTGCAGGGATGAAAGAAGCTAACTTAGGCAAGCTGATGGATAAATAGAACATAAACTTGCAGCTCAAAGGATACAAATCAAACGTTTTTCAGTTACCGAAACCAGAATTTATGTGTAATTATTTTATAATTCCTTTTCAGTTCGATTCTACGGCAGC
Source organism: Drosophila subpulchrella (assembly GCF_014743375.2). NCBI lineage: Eukaryota > Metazoa > Arthropoda > Insecta > Diptera > Drosophilidae > Drosophila > Drosophila subpulchrella. Next base: position 3,089,765 of record NC_050610.1, read on the forward strand.
TTTTTGATATAGTCGTCCGATTAAGAAACAATATTATTCGAAATTCTGACATTATAAAAAAAGAACAGTTCTCCAGAGCGGACGAGACCATGATCAAAAACAACGAAGCTAGATCATCCCTATAGGAGCTATAGACAATATATGGGTCATTGGTATAATTGTCCGATCATGCTCGTTCCATCTTATAATTGTATGAATGTACGTCCTGCAACAGAAATACGATTTTTGGAAAAGTTTCATTCGGTAGCCTTAAAGTTGAGAGACTAGATTGATAGATATACTTTACAGGGTCTACCTGTTACATATGTACCTATCCCCGAATACAACACACCTTTTTACTCTACGAGTCACAGGTAAAATAAAACAAAATCGAGCGATAAACGCTATCGCGGAGGCTTCAAACAAAACAACAAACGAAAATAAGCTTTACCGCCACAGCTTTTTAGAGGAAAACAAGTGAGAGGTTCAAACCATAATGTAAACAATTTTGGGGGTAACAAAACTAGTTTGCCAACGGTGCCGGTAAACAAATGACGCATTATTGATTCAGAAAAATCTAGAAATGGGTAGAAAATATGGAACATATGCAATAAATGCAATAAAGTGTTAAGAGGCGTGTTGTTAAAATTGTATGGTACCTGTAATCTTGTTCCTTGGAAGATTAAAATGGATTGTAAATTGATCCTTTGGGGGAATGCTTTTAAGTTCTAAAGTTTTTAGCGATATTATGACCATTGAAAATTCTGTTTATTATTATTAGCGACTAAATATTGTGTTTACTGAAAGTTGATAATAATATTTAAATTGGAATGATAATAATTTCTTATGTAAGAAGTTTGAGTTTTTATACCCGTTTCTAGTAGATTAAAGTAAATACTATAATATAATTGCTGATAACTAGAAAAGCTAGAGTGTTAAGACTTAAAATGATGATTTTGGCGATCCCACTCTAACATCGACTTGAAGGTAATGTCTAAAATGGAAGGTATTACATATGTACATTCAGGATCCATTTCTGTGGGACATCTTCTAAAACGGAACCCCGTTTCGGTGATGATTTTGTTGTTTATGTTAGATGATAACTTTAGATCAATTAACTCAATTAAATTTTTTTGATCATGTGACTTCTCTTACAGGCATTTGGGGGATGTCACCTGTCTGTAAATACCCCATTGTTGTTGCACAAATATATGTATGTATCTTGATAGTAGAAATAGATTTCTTTCTAAGCCCATAATGAAAGTCGCACGCTCGCCACGATCTATAGATAAATATGTACATATGTAAGCTTTTCCTAGATCGTGAGTTACGCCTGGCACACGACAGACTATGAACCTCGATGGAGGTCCCCCCCACAAGGTATACACAGATCCACAAGCAGAGACCCAGAGTAAATGCGACCAATTACGACTTCCTAAATTCCTTAGCCCGAGATTCGATCTTCTGAGAAGAGAATCATATTGCACACTTTCACCGCGAAAAAAAACGAATTTGTGGCAAACAACAAAGTCAGGGATTATGCATAAATGAATGGAGATGGATCGGTGTCCGTATAGGAGTACTGGCTACATGGGGATGGATGGTGCTAATTGCCGCGGCACTCGGCGGCGGATGAACCGTTAAATCAAAACTGGAGCACTGGCCCAATAACGATGATGCACGCGGCCCACGGATTAGCACCTTTCAACGAGCCACTACGGATAGATGTTCTAGATACCCAAAACCCGCCATTAGCACCATCGCAAGGCGGAGTTTTTCTGGAGCAGCACTTGGGACTCTTCGGTTAGTTGTCGATTAAACTCCGAGCCAACTGGCCGTGCGGTGTGTGCTAGAAAAACGAGGATTCGGAACAAGTGTATTCAAGTGCCAAGCGGATAATGTCAGCCTACGAGGAAATGTCGGCGAAGACGCCACGGCGTCTTTCACCCATGTGGTTTCTGGTGCTCACCCTGCTTCTATTTGCGACCGCTCTGACGGCCGTGGCAATGATCGAAGCTGGACGGGCGCAGAGCAACTCCGGTGGAGAAAGCGATCTCCTGATTCTCACACGCATGTGGAATCACTTCAAAGGCGACGCCGGAAATGATACGGAAATCGCCACCGTGGAACGTATTGCCAGGGAGGCCGGAAATGCAACTAATCCCAGTCCAAATAAGCCGGAGCAGGGTAGAAACTTCTACGAGGAGCAGCAGGCGGTGGTGGTGAATGCGCAGAGCATGGATCCCGTCATGGGACAACGTCAGGATGCCTACGGTCCACCCCAGAGCAGGGAGGACTCTTACGACCAGGATCCTTACTACGATGTTGCCGATGACTACGGCCCGGGACGTTATCCGTATCCCGAGGCCAGACAGGACTCGGCGGAGGAGGAACACTTTTATGATAAGGACGACTCGTCGGCGAATCCAGATGAGGGCAGGGCGTCGCAGGCACGTCCCTACGACTCATTCTACGCCCCCTGGTCACATGGACAGAAGCCAGCTCCAGTGGCTACTCATTCTGCAGCTGAGGGCAATAATAGGAAGCTCCAGCCAGGTCCTAATAGGTGAAAAAACTTTACTACCTAAACATACTTTAAAGTCGGTATTCTGAAACGCTAGGGTATTAATATAGGGTTAAGCATTTCTTAAACTCTAATTTTGAGTGGAAAAGGGATATTTCTGAGTGATACGTATTGCTCGCAAAGAAACGAGAAGATTGCTGATAATTCATATCAAATAAATTTCAGTACCATATTATACAGAAGTAAACCCAAAGACGCAATACGAAGATTAACTACAGGCCAAACAGTATTTGTATATATCACTTTGAATCCAATAAATATATATATTTTATAAAAATATTTGTTTGGTATATTAATCTGACACAATTTCACAACATGGTAAACAACTTGCAAAATACAGATTACTTTAATATGAAATCATCAATCATACATATATTGTAAAAAATAAAAAATCGAATCCCTAAATGCAGCATTATTTTTCTATTGCTTGCAGATCTCCTTATCCCGCCTACGATGAGGTGTACGATTATCCCATGGGCTTCCAGCCGCGACCTCATCCGGAAACTGAGTTGGCCAAGCAATCTCAGCCCGCCCCCGATAATGCAGTGGTCCAAGTACAGAGCGAATCCACCCTGGTCACCGTGCTGAAGAGTCTCAAACAGATCTGGGATCTGTACCAGGCTTTAATGGGTGCCTGGAACGCGGTGAGCGAACGCCACCAGCAGAGCACCGAGAAGTTCCGCCAGGAGCAGGCGGCGAAGCAGGCCGAGAAGGATCGACTGCGCCAGCAGCAGCAGAAGACCAGGATTAACTCCAAGAAGCCTCCACGTATGGAGGGGAACAAAAAGAACCAGAACAAGAAGCCAACCACAACGACAACTAAGTCAACAACCACGTCCACGACGACACCTGCTCCAGATAGCTCTGAGGAGGAGGAGGAGGAGGAAGAGAAGGAAAAGCAGCCACCGAAGAAGGTGGAGAAAGTTGAGACTGTAACGCCATCGGCTCCATCCACTAAAGTTGCTGCTCTCAAAGGGGAGAAGGGCAATCTTAGATCTGTTCGCGGACTACGACATAGACGCGATGCCGAGGCGGAGGAGAAAGCTGATACGGATGTGGGCGAGGGTCGCTATATAAAGGGCGATCCCCTCAAGGGTTACTACGATTTCGTCATCACAGAGGGATCCTACAAGTTCTGGGCCGTCTTTCAGGTGAGTGAATTATCATGCTATATAGTATATATAGTATATATAGATAGCAATATCAATCTTGGGAACATGATCAAAAGGAAAATTCGAATGTTCTTTGAAATAGGATCTTTTAGCCGATTTCAGTGAAAGAAACTTTATAAATCGTGAAGAACATGTTTTACCTAACTTAATTTCTTGGATTTCGTTAATTTCATTCAATAGACCAGCACTTAATCATGACTTTTTCAAACCGGAAATACAAATAATGTGGAAACACTTAGCTAGAAAAGTTGATACATATATATTCCCCGTTTATTTTGTTATGTCTCCACAACGTTTTAATGTTTCTAATAATTATAATATATTAATATTAATTAATATATAATTATAAACCGTGTTATGACACTTTCAAAAAAGCCATAAGTCCAGCCATTAAAGAAAATAACGTTCAAGTCAGAGAGCATGTGGGCTTTATGATTGGCATAGTGCACGCACCCAGATTTTATACCAATTTCAATAGGTTGATTTTTATAGGAAATCCATATTTTAATAATCTAATTCCGATTAATCCCCAATCCGCAGGTGGGCACAGCACTGCTGATCATCTACTCGACGTTCGCCGCCATTTACTACTCCAAGGTAAATCCGCTGACCAGTGACTACGACTACACGGACTATCTGGGAGGTGTTCGTTCTCTGTCGGGTGGCGATGCCGATTTTGTGGACGATGGCGATTCATCGACGCCGCCAGTCTCAACCACCTCCCGCCTCATGGAGTGGCTGCCACAGACGGCGCACTCCATTAAGTTCATCCTAGATGCCATCGACAAGGTGCCACTGGATCACGACAAGGACAAGGAGCCGGGCTGGTCCGCGGGGAAAACGGACGCGGCAAGGGGCATGAGATAGGGAACTGAATTCTATAGGCAATATTTGTTAAAGAAAATATAAAACTGTTGAAGATAAACGTGAAACTGCATTTTATTTTGTGTTGGGGTTGTTGCGGAAACCTTACTGAAACCAAAATTTATTAAGGTTATCATAGATGGAAATCAAACCTAACTTTGGGAAAATATTGTTAAACGCAGGATTAATTGAAATATACATATAATATAAATACCTATGCAATCAACACCCTAACATTTTAAAAGATCTGATCTGATCGAGGATTCGTTTCAATATTATTATGATATATTTTTAAGGACTGAACTTTAATTAACCTTAAGTTTAGGTTACTAAGTAAATACAAAACATAATAATCAGCTGCGCCTCACTATCGCAACACAGAAGAGATACATTTAACTCTGAAAACCCATTAGCACCATTGCAAACATAACCAACATCAACATAAATAAAAATCCTCTGCTTCCTTCGTAAAACTTATTTATCCCATTCCATTTAAGAAAGCTGTCTCGATATAAAGTAACCAAGACCAGCCGAAAGCCTTAGTTGCTAGCGCTCTAATTTTAAATTAGCTCATATTTTTGCACTGTAAGTTAGCTTTATATAAATAAATAAATTAAAAATATGATCTAAAAAACATAAGCAACCAACACCCTAACATTTAAAAAAATCTCATCTGATCGAGGGTTCGTTTCAATATTATTCTGATGTATATTTTAGGACTGAACTTAATTTAATCTTAAGTTTAGATTACTAAGTATATAACAGCGTATCTTTGTTTTATGCAATTGGAAATCATTTTTATTAAAGTGCACAGTTGTAACGGTTAACCGGTTAAATCGGTTATCAGTTCAAAGAAAAACAACATTCCCACAAGAAAATCAATTTCTCTTCTTCTTCTGCAATCAGCATTCACAGGTGCACGGTTACAAAAAACATCTGTTCATTACTTTTGTAGGAAAACAACACGTAGCATTTATAAATATTTTTGTATTTGTCACGAAAATACTCATGTGAAGGAATCGCGAAGAAAAAACAAAAATGAAGAACTCCTACGTGATAATAACGAAAATAGCATTGCTGCTTAGTCTGATAATTTCAGCGGCGACCCACGAAGCCAAGGATTTCGACGATTCAATTTTGTACAAAATTGATTTCGAAGTGCCGGAGTTGATTGGGCAGCCAGTAAGTATAACTATTACTTGAATTATATATAACATATGCATTACTAATGTTTCCATAAGGACTTGGGCAATCAGCTGCGAACTTTCTACACACCGGACAAGGAGAAATACGACTGTCTGATTCCCACTTTGGAGCACCAGAAGGAGGAGGAAAAGTCCGAAAAGCCGGAGTTGTGTAAGATATTCGGAGTTTCGCATTGTACATTTTAAATTTATATATCACTTGAAATATCCGCAGCTCCCATCAGCCTGCTGCAGCCCATTTTCTCCGCCCTGACCTGCACATACCGCATCGAAGCCTATTGGTCGTACGAGATCTGTCATGGCCACCATGTGCGTCAGTATCACGAGGAGCGCGAGGGCAAGAACGTCAAGTTCCAGGAGTTCTACCTGGGAAAATGGACCGATGACAAGTCGGAGCTGCTGACCAAGGCCTGGGAGTCGGACCATAAGGCGGGCGTTAAGCCAAAATACAAGAGCCTGAAGATCGACAATACACGATATCCCTATTTCGAGATGGAATACAGTGATGGCACAATGTGCGACATCATTGACGCGCCACGCACCACAATGGTGCGCTATGTTTGCTACCCGCATGGCAAGGATGACATTTACTCATTTAAGGAGACCTCCTCCTGCAACTACGAGGCCATTATCCTCTCATCCACGCTGTGCACAATCCGTGGCTTTCAAGCCGAGGAGACCAAGGAGCTTTCCATTAAATGTTTCAACTCCGAATCGGAGCCACACAGGCCACTGAGCATGCTGCGGTCTGAGCTGAACGAATGGGCGGAATCAGAGGCGGATTTGCTGGTTTCCAAGGAAAAGGAGAGCAAAACCCCAGGAAAACTGTGGCCCAAGGCGGATGGTGACATGGTCACTTTTAAGTACAGCGGGTCTATGGACAAGGTCATACTGGAGCTTATTAGTAATGGAGACCTAGAGGTGGCTAGCGACTACCAGCAGCTCCTTCTCTCAAGAGCAGCCTCTGGCACAGGGCCGACGCCCATTACCGATCTGACCCCCATCAAGGACTTCATTTCGGGCAAGCACTGCCTAACTGGGGTAAGAACGAACATAATTTAAACCATGAATATGACTGATTATTCGATTTTTCTTAGGGCAATGGGTGGTGGAAGTATGAGTTCTGCTATGGGCGACATGTGCGTCAGTTCCATAAGGACAAAAATAGCGAAGTGGAGCTGTTCCTGGGTTATTTCTCGGAGGAAGATCATCGCGCTTGGTCCAACTCCAACCCGGATAAGGGAGCCCGTCGCTCCGGTTTCACGTCGTCCATTTGGCACCATTATGCAAAGGGTACCCACTGCGACCGCACTGGACTTCCTCGCGAGGTCGATGTGAAGCTGACCTGCACACCTGTGACCAACAGCGGCACCGCTGTGTCAATGTATCTGTTAGAGCCAAAGACGTGCCAGTACATCCTGGTCGTGGAGTCGCCCACAATTTGTGATCTCATGCACTACGCCGATTCCCACGGCCTGGTTAAGGCGGAGAATCTGCAACAGATCCCATTTACCGGAACCGAAAAATCGGCTACTACGGCGGCTCCCGCTCCTGTCCCTAACCCCGAGGAGGAGATCCGTTCTTAGGTTGTCCTGCTATTCTAGTGAATTAATTTTAAATACATTGATTGTAATTTTAAATCGTTATTTTGGGGGAAGACTTTTTGAGGGTGCCTACGTTTCTGTGTAACTGGCAAGAAACAGCTGATAAGCAGTGCCTAAGTACAGCAGCGGGTAGTAATATAGGGTATGTGCAGAACTGCAAGTTGAATATTTGTTATCAATTAATATGATTTTAAAATTTTACACGAAAACGGCTTAGTAAGTGGTTTCTATCAGTTTTATTACACCCAAGATAACAATATTTGGAACATAAAAAGGGCCATTATAACGACCAGATAAAAATATTGGTTTTCGGGATTCTCTAATGTCTCCTAAAATGAATTTCAGATTAAATAAGTGTAAATTTTCGGTCATTAGACTTAATATATATTTTAATACAGTTACCTAGTGAAGTATTCAATTGTTGCTATTCATTTAAACAACATTGTACACCAAACACATGTGGTACCATGCGAACGATACCTTCAAAATCCACTTTACGGCTCACTGGCCATTACGGTCACACCACATTTCCACATTTGTGCTCAGCAGGCTGATGTATCATAGAATCTAAGTTTCTCAAGTTCTAACTGAAAATAGGACAACCAACGATAAATATTTGCCAAATTCGCAGCAGTGTTAAGTTTCAAAAAGTGTAAGTTCCGTTCGCTGGAGGCAGTGCGTCAGTTGGCCGGCGGATGGGGGTGTGAAAAATCAATGGGGTTGGGGTTAGGCGGTGCAGAAACGTGCCCCCCGCCCGGCATTTAGCGAGCTCAAAAGGCGCCGAGCGATAAGCCAGCGGAGTATTACACAATTTATGACGATACCGGCACTGACCAAACTCTTTCCTTGCAGTCCACACAAAACACACAACCGCAAGGAGTCCGGCACGATGGCGATGACTCTGAACATTGGCTCGGTGAAGCTGAACAAGTGGCAGCTGGCACTCATCCTGGGAACTCCGTTGGCCATCGGACTGGGCACCTATGCGGTGAAGCGGTGGACGGCTGCGCCCAAGGAGGTCGACGGGGAAAAGAAGCGGCCGAAGGCCAAGATAGAGAAGCAGGCCATCTCCCTGGACGGCACCGCACCCGACAAGGAGCTGGAGCGCAAGAAGAAGTCCGCCGAGCTGGGGGAGAAGCTGTCGCCTCTCAAGGAGGCCAACAACTACAAGACGGAGGGCAACAACTGCTATCGGAACGGAAAGTACGACGAGGCCATCATCTTCTACGACAAGGCCATCGACAAGTGCCCCAAGGAGCATCGCACAGACATGGCCATTTTCTACCAGAACCGCGCCGCATCCTATGAGATGCTCAAGAAGTGGTCCAAGGTTAAGGAGGACTGCTCCGCCTCGCTGGAGTTCAATCCGCGCTACGCCAAGGCCTACTACCGCCGCGCCCGTGCCCACGAGGCTACCAAGGATATGAATGAGTGCCTGGACGATGTTACCGCCACCTGCATCCTGGAGATGTTCCAGAACAATCAGACCATCATGTTTGCGGACCGTGTGCTAAAGGAGACAGGACGCGTGGACGCCGAGAAGGGTATGCGCAATCGAGTGCCCGTTGTGCCATCGGCTTGTTTCGTAAACACCTACATGCGCTCCTTCATCGCGGATCCCCTGCAGACCATGTATCTTCCGGCTGCATCCGAGTCTGACGCACCCCCAAGGGGTTTCCTGCGCGCCCACCGCGCTTTCCTCGAGGAAAAGTACGAGGACATCATTCCCGCCTGCACCGAAGAGATCGAGTCCTCCGAGGCCGAGGCACAGTACAAAGTTGAGGCTCTGCTCATGCGGGGAACTTTCCACCTCCTGTGCGGCTCCTACATAGAAAGCCAGCAGGACTTCGATGCTATCTTGGCAAATGGTAAGACAAATTTTATTTTTCGATGGTTCCTATTATTTGTAGAGGAAAGACATAGTTAGCTTTTAGCTTCGTCTTTAATTATTTTTTTTTTAAATTATAAGTCTGAGATGGAAGATTTGTAGGTTTTTATTTCCTATTCCAATAATATTACAACCAATACTTTTTAGTGGAATGACTTCACCATTTTCTTTTGCCTAAAACCGAACACATCTTTCAGGGCATAAATAAGATTTAAACAAGGAAGAACGCTATAGTCGAGTACGTCGACTATCAGATACCTGTTACTCAGCTAAAGGAACCAAAGGGAAATGGAGATATGCAAGCAGCAAAGCGAGATTGAAATGCTCCACCTACCGGTGGTAGACAGATTTAAGCGTTATGGGCGTTAGAGTGGGCGTGGCGTTTTTTTGTATCAATGGATAGGTATTGACGAGACCAATACAGTTCAGTTAAAATTTTGTAACTAGCATTAAAATTGTGGGCGCCACAGGTTTGGGTGGTTTGTGGGCGTTAGAGTGGGCGTGGCATATTCGTTTAACAAACTTGCGCTGCGTACAAGGCTACGGAATCAAAACCTGTCATCCCAATTCTCTATCTTTGATAGTTTCTGAGTTATATCCACGTTCATATTTACGATTTTTTGAAGTTTGTGGGCGTTAAAGTGGGCATGGCAAACTTTTTTTTAGGTCAATCGATAGGTATTGATGAGAGCAATACATTTCAGTTAAAATTTTTATTCTAGCACTGTAGGAGCCACAGTTTTGGGATGTTTGTGGGCGTAAGAGTGGACGTGGCACTGTGCTGAAAAAAACTTGCGGTGCGCAGGAATCTCAGGAATCTGCATGCCTAATTCAAGTATTGTAGCTTTTATAGTTTCCGAGATCTCAGCGATCGACTCGACTACTGGTCCTGATCAATAATATATATACTTTGGGGTCGGAAACGCTTCCTTCTGCCTGTTACTTACTTTCCGACGAATCTAGTATTCCCTTTTACTCTACGAATAACGGGTATAAAAAGAGTCCAATATTAGGTACTGTACTTGTTTAATTTTTGTAGTCTACATGAACTTTCAGAATAGATTGTGCACGTTAATGTTAAATTTCTTAAAATTATTCTTAAGAACTAATTATTTTAAAACTGTTTCCTTTTCATTTACTGTACCACAGCTGATGCTGATCCCAATCTACGTGCATACGCCTACATAAAGAGAGCCGCCCTTTACATCCAGCTTGATCAGCGCGAAAAGGGTCTGGCAGATTTCGAAGAGGCGGAACGCCTGAATCCCCAGAACCCGGACGTGTATCACCAGCGCGCCCAGATTCTGCTGCTGCTGGAGCAGATTGAACCCGCTTTGGCCGAGTTCGACAAGGCGGTGCGCCTTGCGCCCAACCACGCCATCGCCCTCGTCCAGAAGTGCTATGCCGAGTATCGCCTGTCGCTTCTGGCCGGCGACCAGAGGCGTTTGGAGGGCGTGATGCACACCTTCGAGCAGGCCATTGAACGGTTCCCCAGCTGCGTTGAGTGCTACAGCCTAATGGCCCAGGTTTTGGCCGATCAGCAACAGTTTCCCCAGGCGCAGCAGTACTACGAGAAAGCCATGAAGCTGGCGCCGACAAATCCTGCTCTTATCGTTCACCAGGCTATCATGGTGCTGCAGTGGCGCGGAGACATTGAGGTGGCTGTCCAGTTGCTAAACAAGGCTATCGAAGTGGATCCCAAGTGCGAGCTGGCCTACGAAACATTGGGAACTGTGGAAGTGCAGCGTGCGCAACTTAAGAGGGCAGTGGAACTCTTCGAAAAGGCACTGCTCTATGCCAAAAGCCAGGCGGAGCTGGTGCACGTCTACTCTCTGCGGAACGCGGCAGTGGCCCAAATTAACGTTACTAAGAAGCTGGGTATCGACATGAACTCCGTCTCGGCCATGGCCCAATCCGGACTGATGCCCCAAGGCGTCGTGTAGATTATCAACCTAAGAGGACTAGGAGAGCGAGAGCGGAGCATTTAGCCAGACCACCACCAGCAGACCTACTCTAATTAAGTTAATATCGACCATACCTGTTATTTATATATATATAAAGCTTGTTTACGTTTATGCTCCTAGCTATAGCATAGAAATTGTCATGTATTATGGTACATATGTAATCTAGAATCTGTTGCCTAAGGAATCCACTAAGACAAAACCAGTAACTTATGTTTAAGCGTAAGATTAAACTAATAACAAGCGAGTGTCCTCAATGTGGCTCCGGTTCTGGTTGGTTGAACTCCTGGACATCTCCGGAAATGTAGCTGGCACCGATTACCCACATCGCGGCCCTCACACTGCTGACCAGGCTGTAATCCGCCTCCAGTTGCTCCAGGTATGGCATCAAAAGTGCGGGCAGGGCGCCCATTCCGCCCGAGATTCCCATCAAAGTGCCGGCATAGTTCGGACTCATATCCAGCGGCAATAGCTTTATGCTCGCATAATAGGCACCCATGGCCAGAACGCTCCATATCCGTGCCCCGTTTACCTTGATCTGCAGCATATACATGGATCCGCATATGAAGACTAGCCATGACATGAGCCGGCGCGTCTGCGTGCGAGTGAGGATCTCCTGTTCGATTAGCACGTCGCTCAGGCGTCCTGTGGCTAACGAAGCTACCCAGTTGCCTACGTATGGAGCTATCAGCTCGATGGCGGTGGAGAGTTCGTCCGACAAACTGCTTCCACGGGACTTTAATTCGTCCAGCACAATTTGCAGCTCCTGGGGCAATTTTTGTTGGAGTTCTTGCTGCATGGAGGCGCAAACAAGTGCCCATAGCGGTGTGCTGGTCAGCATGCTTCTCCAAGGGGCTGCGCTGGAAGACGCGATCTCGGCAGCTTCTACTTCTCTGCGGAACTCCTCTTCATCAGCGTCTTCTCCATCTGGCCGTTCCCTAAACACTCTTTCTCTGCTAGTCAACAGGAGGGAGGCGCTAGTGTTGCACTTAATATAATCCCGCTCTACGCTCTGGATAAATGGGCAGTGATCTGGAGTACTATAGCAAACGATGGTCTGTTGATAAGAAAAATCAGGGACCGTAATGATAAACTAAATAAATAAAACTTATAAAACAATTATAAAAAAAATGATTTTTATGGTAAAACATATATTCTTATATATCATTTTCTAACGACGAAGTATGAAAAGTATTTTTACTTCGACATCTTAATAAAATTGCACACTCTGAAAATTTAAGCGCGATTTTTACTTGATTTCGGATAGTATTTTTTGGGTTTGTTTTAAGAATGAATGTGCGTCGCGTTCTGGGGACAAAAATAAATCATTCTTATGCCCCAAATCATCAAAAAATGTGCTTTGTTCAAAAACATTTATTAATAAACGGGACAAAGTACAAGTACAAGGACGAATTTTATATATATTAACAAAATAATAAAACCTTCATTCTATAGCAAGTTTTATAAAATTTTTAAAATTCTCAATTTTACTTTTATAATTCAAACTTGCGTTAAGAAGAATTCGTACTTAATTTAAGTATATAAATTTCTCGGTTAAAGAACATTTCATACTTGATTTCGCCCGAAAATGTTATTAAACTAAGATACTGGTTTAAGAATAAAACGTTCTTGAAATGAAAAAAAGCCCATTTTGTACATGTGGCATTTTCTGAGTTTACGAATTCAAATAACAGTAAAGCATTTAAGAGTAAGAACCGGGTGTGAAAAACTTACAAATCCCAAGAACCAGGCCACAGCGCCTCCTCCAACCAGATAGAAGACAACCGGCCAGTCTTGCTCTGCCATAACCAATCCGCTGACTAACTGGACCATCGTGATCCCGATCTCGCCGCCACTGAGAACGCAGCTGGCCAGCAATCCGCGCTCCTGTTCTGGAACCCATTGAGCCAGGAGAGCACAGACGGCCGGAAAGCAAGGACCCTCACAAAGGCCGACCAGCAGACGGACGCCGACTAGAACATACGGACCGCCCCGACGCACTGCAGCGGGGGTAAGGAGTGTCAACACCGCCGACGTAAGAATAGCCGATCCGAGGACCCATTTTCCGCCATATCGCTCCGCCAGTCGTCCGCCCGGGATGTGGGTGATCATATAGCCGACATAAAAGGCCATTACCACAAGGGATTGGGTTTGACGAGACCACATCTCGGAGCAGCTGATCCTTTCTTGAGAACCCTGATGCACAGGACGATTTATGATAGTCTCCCTGCTCTTCCGTGGCTTCCTATAGCCCTTATTCTGCTCCGGATTCTGCTGCTCCTTGCCTGCTTTCAACCTGCTCCTTAAATGATGTTCCGTCTGATTTAGTCTCATGGCCAGTTCCAAACGCCAGTTGGGCAATGCCTTTGGGTTAAGCACTTGTGGTACGTTGGAGATCTGGTCGACCTTATAACCACCGCATTCCAAGACGATCCTGTTTAGCGAAAAGTCCAGACACAGTCGCATGGTGTACGTATTGATGATGGCTAAGAAGGTGAAGCAGCAGAGCACCCAGCGCTGTCTCACCTCAAGATCTGTGGAAACGGAAAGGTTACCACCAGTTTGTAAAGGATACGACTAATATTCATTGGATGATTCTTACATATAAAGATATCGCTCAGCTTCTCCTGAACGGCCGGCAACATTTTGATCCTTTTATTTTTGTATAGGAATGGGATAAATCGTAGCAAGCCTACTATTCTTACAGTTCTGACATCTCCAAGATTTTCTTTATAAAATATTCAGCTTATTGAAGATTAAATTGATAGGAGTTTTAATTTTATTTGTTTTAAGGTCCAAACCCAATATTATATTACAGAAAGGTGAATAAGAACAAAAATCATCAGATATTGACACTATATTATAATTTATAAAAAAAAAAAATACTGAAAATATATATCAGAAATATCAACAATCGAATAAACTTGGAATCAGTTTATGCTTTAAAAATATTAATTTTTTGGAGTGCCGTTACTTTGCATCTCTCTCTCGCACTTGCTCTCTCGCTACCGAAACTCCGCGCTGCTACAAAGTCAAAATTCATTTTTTTGCCTCTTTGTCGATTTTGAATTAAAAACGATTTCTTCGATTCAACGACTCGATTCAATGATCCGATTCAATGACTCAATGAATCGATTCTATGATTTGACTCTATGATTCGAATCTATGATTCAACTCTATATTCTACTCTATGATTTGACTCTATGATTGGACTCTATGATTGGACTCTATGATTCGACTCTATGTTTCGATTCTACGATTCCACTCTATTATTCTATATCTACTCTATGATTGGACTCTATGATTCGGTTCTATGACTCGATTCTATGATTTGACTCTATGATTCGACTCTATGATTCGACTCTAATATTCGACTCTATTATTCGACTCTATTATTCAATTCTGTGATTCGATTTTATGATTCGACTCTATGATTCGATTTTATGAATCGATTTTATAATTCGACTGAATGATTCAATTCTATGATTCAACTCTATGATTTGACTCTTTGATTAGACTCAATGATTCGACTCTATGATTCGATTCTTTGATTTGATTCTATAATTCGACTCTATGTTTCGACACTATGTTTCGACTCTATGATGTGATTTTATGATTCGACCAAAGACTATAAAATATATATTATACGTACTTATTATATGTAAAAATATACATATAATATGTTATCTATAGCTATATTTAATTTGCTTTATGGTATATAAATCAAGATCAGTTTCTATAGTCCCTTTAGAGTATTAGAGAAGCTACAACCAACCTTATTGAATGACAACGGCGTTTGGTATCTTGGTATGCTTTATACACTTTATTTGACTAACGTCATAAAAACAGTAATGTCTTAACAGAACAGTTAAAAACACGTTTCACTTTACACATTGATCAACAATCTAAAATGTACAAATTATTTCATCATTTGATTTAAAATACGGCAATACGAGCTCTGTGCACACTAAATCTTAAACGTGAAACGCTTTTTATTTAAATACTAAATAATAATTAAGAGAGTACGTTGCGTGCGCGGCTTAAGGGATTAGGGAAATGGGTTATCCTAGCTAATACAGGAATACACATAGAAGAACACTGCGCACGTTGGGGAGTGTAAGTAAATTCGCTTAAATTAGTTGGTTGGCGCCTTAGCCAGGGATCGGCCAGATCGGGAATACTATAAAACTAGCAATCTGAACAACAGGCACGGCGCATACAGTATGACAATGCCCTTGGTATCGACTCGTTGCGGATCACGAATCCACGTAGATAGCATTTTAACTAGATTACAATGTATGTGTATATGGCACTTTCGTTGGCGATCCGCCTTAAGAGCTCTGCTCCAGACCCCTGGACTTTCCGGCTTCCGGCTTGCGCTCCTGCGCCTCGAAGTCCACGGTGCGTGGCTGGATTGGGGCGTTGTTGAACGGCTGTACCTCTCCGGAAGCCCAGATGCAGTAGACTACGGCGGTGACGCAGAGCACGCCGAAAGCCACCCAGAACACAAGACGCCACTCCAGCAGCGAGGCCTGTGGGTAGCATAGAAAAAAGGGTTGATTAAAATCCAAAACATAATTTCTATGATCTATAGAAAATCCGGAATTGTAAAAAAAATTGTAGCTTAAGATGGTAACCATGATATAATAAGGAACACATAGCCACATTAGTCAAATTTAGCTTCTGATTCACTCTTACTACTGTCTTAATATATGGTTTCTTTAATCAAAAAGGTTACAAAACAAAACATAATAGGCCTCTTGAGAATATTTATATTTATGATTCATGATTCTGTGATTTATTGACAGTGACAAAATGTTCTCTGATAGGTAAACTTAATGCAGAAGTCTAGCATGCAAACCCAATGAACTTAGACTAATTAAGGTGGCAACAGGAAAATATTTGTACAGATCTTTTGCAATCCCTATACTCACATTTGGTGTCATCACGCCCACCAGATATGGCGTAATCACTCCAGTGATTGCTCCTATTCCGTTGGTGATGGCCATCAGGGTTCCGGCGTAATTTGGACTCATGTCCAGGGGGCTCAGCTTCATGCCCGCGTAGTAAGCGCCCATCAAACCCATGCAAATGGTGAAGAGAATCACGACGAGGACTCGATCGCAGCCGGCGTACGAGGCGCCCACCATGAAGACGGCCGGACCGAAAGCGGCCAGACCCGTCATCAACTTTCGGGTGTTCGTGGTGCTCATCCAGCCACTGCGGATCATCCAATCGGCGACGAAGCCACTGCCCACGGACACTATCCACATCATGATGTAGGGCAGCGAGGAGTACAGGCCGTTGGCCTTGATCGAGAACTGGAGGACGTCGGCCATGTACTTGGGCAGATCCGTCACCATGATGTAGAAGCCCCAATCGTGACCGATCTGGGCGGACACCAGAGCGAACATGGGCAGGTTGGTGAGGATGGCCTTCCACGGGGTGGGGGGCAGGTCCTCGTTGCGGCTAATGGTGCCAATCTCCTTGATCAGATACTCGCGCTCGCTGGGCTTGATGAAGGGATGCGAGGTGGGGTCGCTGTAGCAGAGGAAGACCTACGAAAGGGAATCGTTTGTACAACGGTCTAATATTTATTCCTCATAGGGAAAGCTAGGCTGTACTCACAAAGATGGCAAACCAGATGCATCCCAGACCGCCGAAGAAGTAGAACACAAACTCCCAGCCATAAGCATCGATAAACACTCCCGACAATAGGTTGCCCATGATGGTGCCGACTTGACCACCACCCAGCACCAGAGCACCCAGCTTTCCACGTTCGTTGGCAGGAACCCAGGCAGCCAGCAGGACACTCAAGGCGGGGAAGGTGGTTCCCTCGCCCAGACCCATCAGAACTCGGGTCACGATCAGCCAGTCAGAGTCTCCCTTTTCGATGGCCAAAGGCGTCAGCATAGTGAACACGGCGGTGGACAGGATTCCAAGGCCTAGGGTCCATTTGCCGCCAAACTTCTCGGCCAGCAGACCGCCGGGGATGTGGGTGACAATATAACCAATGTAGAAGGAGGAGAGGATCAATCCTTGCAGCTCCTCGGACCACTCATAGTTGCCGCCATTCTAGAAAGGAATAGGCACAAGGTTAACAATATTTTTTTATGGGTATAGTAGATCTGCTATTTATAAATTCTTGGTCGATAGCCATTGAAAATATTATGGTTTAAAGCAAAACTTATAGATTTTAAGATATTAATAAACCAAGTATTGAGGTATATTTATATATATATTTCTAAACAACCATTTAGGTTTAATATTATTAATATAGTTGATATCTTCGTTGATCGTTTCGTTTCTTTAAGAAAAACAATATTGATGGCTTTGGTTCTTTAAGAAGGCTCTATTTCGATCTCTATTGATCTTTTAAAAACTATATGTTTAACTTACGCTAGTTCCCACGTCCAAGTCATCGGGTTCGCAGATCGCTGTATCGGACCCGTCGTCCGTGGAATTCTTCTTGACGACCAGAACCGTGATGGCCTGCGAGAGACAGACGCGCATCGTGTAGGCATTCAGGATGGCCAGGAAGCCCATGATGGCCAGGATCACTCGCTGCGGGATCACGAAAACTGCGGGCGAGAAGATCGAGAGCGGAATTGACGTCAGTGGGTGTCTTCGGGGGCATTAATTAACTTGCCGGGCAACATTTGTGGGCCAATGCGTCAAGCTTTTTACGAGCTGAATGGATTTGCGTCTCACATACTGTTTAGGCAATTTACTTATTTAATCTGGTTAGCGTGCGAATAAATAGTTTGACGGGTGGCTCAATTGGGTACAAATCAATTTGCGCTGATAAACTTCAAATTGCACTTGATTGCTGAGGCCCTATATCAATTGGCGGAGCTACAGGAGCCCATTTCAATAATATCTCAATTTAAGCGATAGGTATTTGAAAAAAATGGCTCTTAATTGAATAATTTTAATATTACATTAAAAAAAAAACAAAGTTGCAGAAAGTGGGACATAAAAAAACTTGATTGAAGTTGTACATTTTAAATGCGACTTTTCTTGCTAAATTATATTTACTCAAACAAACAAATTACATGAGAGTTATCATTTGCCATTGGCTATGTAATCAATTCGTTTTATAATTAATTTGTTCAATGAACTTCAGATGCAATTACTAAAAAACATTAAAAACAGTGTAAAATAAAATCACAATCGATAATCAAAATCCTATGATGTAATTGTGAACAATTACCTTAGAATCCACATTAATTTATTTAGGTAGCTGATTAAGCGTGTCTATCATTAAAGACTTTAACCAAATATATTCGATTCAGATATTGAATAGATATTTAAAATAAGCGTGATGACACCTACATTTGAATTTTTAATGGGCGATGGCTGGTCGTTTAGCTTCAAACCAGTTTTAAACCTCACTGATAAAGAAATTTTGCATAGTCTACTGCGTTATTTCATTCAGAAGTCAAAGAATATATTAGGTCTGTTCCGATTTCTTGGCTTCGGCAAGACTTTCGTTTCTGAGTCCGAGTTCTGGGAATTTTCTTATTTAAATGACTTGACGTCACTCAAGACCTCTATGAATCATAAACTCTACATATTTAAATAAATCATGAAAGTTCTAAATAAGGTTGGTTCTTCCAATGTACATGCAACTAATCTTGCTCCAATCAACAGTTATTCACGAACTCCATAAATAATAATTTTTTCACAAGCAGTGATTAAATGTATTGATTAAATATTCTATAAACAATTTGCTGATATATGGCCGTCTTATAGTTCTTTTGAGCCTGAAATTTATTTTCTGTCATTTATGGACTCCATTTATAAATTATTATATTGCTTAAGTAGTTACTCAATTGCATTTGAAGAATTCTAGAAATTATAGACCTACTTCCTGTCTCGTGAGGTTTATGGCTCGTGTTTAAGTTTAGTATGAGCACCCTGCCCGAAAGATTAGGGCTATCTAAACGGCGCTATACACTCGTACTCGCATGTCGCTCTATCAATCACCAGGGTTTGATCGACGGGCGTAGCTTATACGATTGGCCATATCACAATGAAATTGTTAAGCGGAATTATGTCAGATAAGGCCAAGTGTAGAAGATCTGCGATAAACATTTGGAGTGCAATCTCAAGTGTGTCGAACAGGTAACCGAGAACAATGACCATAAACCAATGGCGGGAGGCACTGCCAATTAAGTAATGTTCGACATTTGATAAATTTATAGGGCTCGAAGGCAAATCACTTTGATGGGCGGGCCATCTACGGAATTCGAAGGTCGAATTAATCGAGTTCTCGGACATGCTGGGTTAACATTGACCCATTTCATCCAAAAAAGATCTAACAAGAACGGCACGCCATAATACGGATAGTCTGCATTCCAAATGAGCAAATAGCTCGGGTTCTTGGGTAAACACAATCAGAATCCAATTCATGACAATATTATTAGATCACCCACAGCCACCGAGAGCTGTTGTTTTTGACATTTAGCCACGACTCCGCCTACGTCAAAAGTATATCCAAACACGCGCCTATAAAGTCAAACAAGCATGTTTGTCTTTTTAATGGGATGCGAAACTCCCTTAGTTTATGAGGGACTGTTTCGCTTTCGCAATAAACCCCATCGACGTCACTCGCTGACAAGTTTACGAGTATTTTCCCTGTACATTAACATTAATAAATCTCTTGCTGCTGGCAAATTGCATTAAAGCAGTGGCCGGAGCTGGTAAAATTAACAATGTGTCAATATTTGACGGGTTACTTATCACAGAAATTCGACAAGAAAATTTATTCGCGCTCGCTCCACGAGTGTCAAATAAAAAACAATTCGTCTAATATGATTACCATGTGATAAGTTGATAAGCGGCCATATATGTAAATGGGTGCTAATCATATCGCTGCCCGCCGAGTACGGTAATATTTCATCCACCAATCACGCTTAGTGGCGTTTATATATGACCGCTCTCGATCTAAGGACCATCGCAACCGATAAGCCATTCAAGATTTAATCAGAGTTTAGTAACGCAGCCTTATCGCGTAAATAAGTGGAAAATGAAAGCTAAGTGGAAGCCTCGCTGGGGGAAAGGTGAACTTACTTTCCAATAAAATTTAATCGCACTGCGTAATGTCTATTTGTCACATTCATTTCTATATAATATAACTGTTGATAAATGTATAACAATCGAATTTGTTAAATATTTTATGGGCTCTAACAAACCACAAGACTATTTTATTTATGACTGACTCATATAAAAATGGTATTCTAATTGATACCTAGAGAAACTGTCTGGTTAGCTATATAATACAATTAAACTAGTTTAAAATGTGGGAATTTTTGAAAATGAATTGATTACTTTGTTTAGTCAGCTTGATGTAGAATTATAGTGGTTTTTCTCTTAAGATCTTTATAGCAATTTATTAGACATTTAGGAACTGTTTGCTCTTTAGGCTCTCAGAGAATAGATATTATATATTATGATTGTCGATTATTATTGTATTTAATTGTCATTTAATGTGATTAACGTAGGCTTTTCCATTGTCCAGTCATTTATATCCGTTGCAGTAATGAGAAAATGAAAACAATTTCTTCTGTCTGTCTGTAGACTGTTGACATTTCTGGGTCTATGACTCTTTGTCCAGTAATCGGGAATGTCCAGTGATAGCCCCGAACGAATAAACACCATTTCTTTTGCTTGCGTTTCCGCGGTCTTGCGAAAATTATGTCAATGGGCCGGGGGGCAGAGGGTCGTCTGTAGCATGCGATTGCTGCATAATAATACACAAGCCAGATAGGAGGCCTTTGCAAGACCCTTCCATATGATAATGAGACTTTGAGCAACTGGGACGGGCAATAGAACAAGGCTATTAGTCGGGGTAATCGCCATAACTCAATAGCAATGCGTAATGCCGACTGCCAATCGGTTGATTTATGACCAACTTGTAAATTTTCTGGTCATTAGTCTTACAAAAAACCCTTCATTGGGTGAAATTTACAACCTACAAGTGTTTTTTTGTTCACTTCATATTTAATTTATTTTCACTAAACTAGAACGAGGCAGTTTGGGGAGCTTTTTTCAACAACCTTGCCCTGCCCAAAAGTTAATTAGTTAAACATTCTAATTGGAAGTTACATGAATATTTATTGAATCAAACCCAAACCGTTCCATCTGTAAAATAAGCTGTCAGTGGCTTACGTGATTTTCCCCTTTGGACTCCATATATTTCACCATTTATTTTTGTAAAGCTCTCACAGAAGAAATGGTTGCCTAATTCGACGACGAAAAAAGGCCAGTGGACGGAATTCTTTATTGCATTGACCTTGCCCAAAAAAGAATAGAGCGAGATGGGGCGAGGAAATGGTAAATGGGCAGGGCCATAAACGGTTCTACAAGTCCATAATAACTGTTAACGTTTTAATGGTCGTAATCGGGGAGTTCGAGAACCGATCAGAACCGAAATAATAATGATATGTTGCTTCTAGCCAACTGATTATTCACATGCAAATCGTATGCAAAATAATTACCAATTATGTGGACGCATGCCGGGAATATTAAGAGACCGCATAAAAAGAGAAGCACCAACAAACAAAACCCAAACAAACGTGAAATGCGAGACACGAAGCGCACAGAATACAAAAAATCGGAAGTGGCAAAAGCGTTTTGTCATTGTTTTCATTTATGCATTATACAGCATACACACAATACATTTAGGATTTAATATTGCTGTCGGTCAATGTCGGTTAACTTTAGCTCTAACCACTCGGATATTATATCAAGAATGCCCCCCGAATCGCAGTTCAACGATCGGCCGCACATTCCGCACTCTGAGTTCCGCACTTCCTGATGAGAATGTGAGATAACGCCGAGCGATCGTATCGCATGCGATCCTTTCTGAGGATTACGGATAACACTTACACCTCGACAGGCTTATGCCCCATTGCGGCTGTTGAGTCATCTCGGGACTGTTGTTCTGCTGCGTCAACAGGTTGGCCAGTTCCTTCGCCACGGTTACGGGTTTAAGGACAACGGCGGATCCTCAATTCGTACGGTCGCGCACTGAACTCTCCGATTTTCCTCGATTTTCCCCGGTTTCGAGGCGAGTTTCTATATCGGTTTCTTAATTCCTTGGCGCACGCGCAATTACGAAAACGGAGATGAGATGAGATGGAGAGAGAGAGAGAGTGGGCTAACACTTTCGGTTCGATGTTTGCTGTCTCGTTTCGATTTTAAAACAACTGTTGATCTCCCGATTCCGTTGCCGATCGCTAATTCTCTGGATTCTACCGATCCGCGCACGCCGCCTGCCAAATTACAAATGACAAATTATTCCCGCCGACTTTAGTTTATATGAGAGCAGATAAGCGCCGCTCCGCTGCTGCTGCGCGGTCAGCGTCTCTGCCGCAGCGGGAGTTTTTTTATTAGCTGCCGGCCAACGATCGTGTATCGCTATATTGACAAGGAGTTGACTCGTTATACTTGTTGTACATACTGCCACAATTGAGCACTGAGAGAAATAACTGCCAATGATTAATGTAGATAATTTTGATTACTGATTGATACCTATGGTCCTTTGAAACAAATTGCAATTTCGAACAACCCCAATTGCATTTTAATTTAGCCTTACTTTGGGAAACATTGCTGATATACTAAAAATAACTATTTAAAGCGATCCAATCAACAACGAGTTATTATACACATACAAAGTTCTATTCCATCCAAAACCATTAAAGTTTAATTATAATGATTACACGTGATTTTCAGGTCTCGCTTGGCATCAATGGTAGCTTGACTTTTAGAGAATATAAAATGTGAAAGATTAAGATTTGAAAAATATGTTTAAGAACACACAGTTCATGTTCTAAAAAGATTATTATGCCCTTGGCAATGTCGTATGAAATGATTACTGATGTAACAAAAATATTCACACAATTTTAAAAATAATCTGAACATTTTGGCTACATAAGTCCATATAGATGTTGAGATCTTGAGAAAGGGCTATATGTAGCATTTTCATTATTGAAATATTTTACCACCCATAACTAAAACAAATAGAATTTTCTTACTCTGCATGTATGAATGAATGTTTGTAGCACCTCCACCTCATAAAAACTCTCGCTATCTTGGCCGATCCAATACGATCCAATCGACCATCGGGCCTCCGCATGCGTGGAGCATTCCAACAAATGCAACAACTACCACAACTTTCAGCTGCGCCGCCAAGGAACTATGTTTTATTTGGCCATTTCAAGCTTGATTTCGATTTCAGTTGGTATCAGTATCAGGCGAACAATCGATTCTGCGCTGAATACTTAACGGTTTTCCACCACCGCAGTCACAGTCGCAGTCGCAGTCGAAGTCTCACTTGCACGCGCTGACTTTATGTGGCTCTATAAAAAACGGTCAAATCGAAAAAAAACCCACCAGACTATGTGCCAAACCGTGCACCCTGCTCCAATTTAGAACTAGCGAAACCGGAATGCACGAAACTTTTGCCAACAATGGCCAGGCAGAAAAGCCATTTACCAATATTGGTAGCTGCACCCTGAGAAAAATGCGTCTATCAGCAATTTCCCCAACGAAACTACATTCATTGGTGGACTTTTCTAAGAACTTTCCAGTCAGAGGTCCTTATCTTTGGCATTCTCAGTGTATAAACATTATGTTTTGCAATTGAAATCGATAAGTTTTATGATTAAACTTATATTGAAAACTCTCTGATTAGGGCTAGAAATAAATTTCCCATATAGGTATGATTAAATTTGGAACAAGATTCGAACCTTATTAAATTTTGGCAAACAATGGGCCTTAATGAAACATGCAGTAATAAATATTTTTAGTATTGGATTTCAAAAAATAAAGTTTCAAGTAAAGGTACTTTGTCAGGATATAAAAACCATTTTTTTTTATTTCTTAAGTATGTCAGAACAACAACACATATCTTTGTTTACCCATCCGACCATGGAAAATATATAAAATGAGACTTTGAGAGACTTCAGAGTGCTGATGATAAGTTTAATCATCCTAAAGATATATTACAGCTAAGACTCTCTGTAGTCCGTAGAGTAGGGTGTTTGGTAGAGAGCGACAACTTGTTGTGGCTCCAATAGAATCAGTTTAGTAGTAGTTGCTGCTGTTTTTTGTTGCACGTTTAGTTAGTCAGCAGCGTTTACCGGTTAGAGGCGGGTTTCGACTTTATGCAATGCAATTAACTACGAAACAGAAGGCGGGAGTGGCGGTGGGAGGCTGGCGGTCGCGAGAACAGGGAATGCTTATCGTTTTAGTCGGCGGGTGAACCACCTCAAACCGCCCCTGACACTTCTATTGTACGATCCGTATTCATTTCAGGCCACTCGAATGCCATTTCAGACTCAGTTTCGATTTCAGTTGATTTTCGCCCGACTTTTATATATACAAGTAGATATATCTGCATAACTTGGGGCACACACAAAAACTGACGTCCGAATTAACCAGTTACAGATGCGGTTCAATGCAGCTAAGCCGGGGACTAAATATACATTCATAATTTTGTTCTATATATAAATATTTTATGAGGTGACTGTTCAGCGAGTACGCAAAGTACTGACGCGTGAAATACAATACGATCTGAAATATGTACTTACAGATGTCTCAATGAAATGTACTTAAGGGGATTTTCGTATGTCCGCCTCCAAGTTGGCTTAAGATTTGGCACATGCAATATCTGTACTGCAATCATTCCCTTATCGCCGGAAATCTAATCCATTGCCGAGCACCCTCCAAACCGAAATCCAACAGAAGTATGCCATGCTTATCAGTCAAACTTTGCCATTCTTATCGATGGCACACTTTGTACGGACTTAAGATCAGCCAGGTGACAACTGCATATATGCACACCTCGTCTAGATAACCTGCATTTACTAAGAATCCCCAGTGGCAATGGGAATATTCCATCTCTGGGCTAATTAAAAGAGACAAACTTCAATTAATGTGCACCCCATCAATTAAACACACGCACATATGATCCATTTCGAACGATCCATGCAATCCGATAGGATCCAAGCTATGCGAGCTGATCTTCAAACTCGTTTAAGCGTTGTCATTTCGAGTTGACTTTACCAAGTCAGCGAACCATGCTGCGCAAAATGAGACGACTCTGCAATTTAAATGTTTGTCCAAATTAACATCCAAATATTCAGAATATATCAACCGAAGTCGAATTTTAAATATATGTTGCGTCCGGCTGGGTCTAGAATCTAGCTAAAACTGGCTCCAACGTCCATGACCGAAAACGCCGCCAGTTTGAACTGGTAATCGGACAGACGGACAGATGGACACTCGGACGGACGGACAGACCGGCAGACAGACACATAGCACTCAATATTTAACTCGCATACCAAATATTTTGCGTTATATACTATAAGGCAAATTAATTGAAGCGGCCTGAAAGTCTTTTACATTTGATGTCCATTAATGGGCTGTGGCGGGCGCCAAAATATTTATATCAACACAACATAATACTCTGGCAGGCGGATACATTCAGTTTCAGAAACGAAAGCAGCATGATACATATTTCGTAAGCTTTAAACAAATTTACAATCAATTTTGTATTGGAATAGGTACATATTCTAATCATATTTGCCTTATCAATTCAGCAATTAAAAGTATCACGAACATGCTTTATGTTTTTTATTTTGAAAATAGCATCAATAAATTATGATCTATTTCATAGATAAGGTTCGAAAATATAAATATATACTTTCATTTCAAGAGTATTTCAGAATTCGCATTGGACGAAACCAGTATTTTCCTCTCAACTTTACTCCAAAGACCTTTAATTCCATGGGCGCACAACATATTAAGAGGAAGCCAAGAGCCGACATGTCTCGGCCAATTAAAGCCTCGAAGTCAAGTGGAAATTTCATCTGTGGATTGAAAAACAGTGTGTGTAGAAGGACAAAAGCCAGGAACCTCGAATCGTTCGGAGGGTATCAATCATGAAGATGTGTACATATGTCAATATACACAATTACTTAAAAATATTTTTAGCTCGCTTTAATAAAGACCATTTGAGTTCTGGGCACTGAAATGGCAATTTAAACGGGTTAGATGATAAATTTCCCTAGGAAATTTCTTCTCGCAGATAGCATAAATTATCAAATGCTATCTTTATTAGTGGGATCAAAGATAATGATGATATAATCTAAAAATATAGCAAGTTATACCTGTCAAGATAAGATACCGTGTATATCCATTTATACAACCTAAGTTGTTCTAAAAATTCCGCAGATGAGTAGTCAGTTTAAGATATAGTTTTCAAGGATAATTTTATTTTTACACCTATGGTGTTTTTACCTATTTGTGATAAAATCAAAATAACTCTAGCTTAACTCCGTACATTTTTAAGCACATGCCTCTAACGAGTTTGTAACGACCATAAGTCATTTACGCGAAATCTCAACAGGTGATCGACATCGGTTAAGGCGAGAATAGTTCAAGTAAAATGCAGTAAACAAGCACTTAAATAATTAAAATAGCTACCACAAGTAAATCGAATAATAGAGGCAAGGAAATTGCCACGCAATTGACATTTCGAGGGTCATCGATGATGACAAGAAAATACTCGAGCTCACAGAAATAAAACCGTCACGAGACTCGAATTACTTGGCTAAATTGGAGTGGATTGGATTGGATTGAGTGATTGGTGCGAAGAGATATGGAGGGGGGTTAAGTGATCGAAGGTTGGCCATTGGGTCACGGGGTTATACGAGTTCTGGGTTTTTTTCTGTTCTGTTCCCCGGGCCATATTGCCTTATTCGAGGCGGTCATAAAACTAAATAAACTGCGGGACGGGTCGGCCAAGGTTGGCTATCTTAAATATGCCTTTTACAATGGTACTAACCATAATATCGGTCCTAATCTTTATAGCCGCCGGAGACTTTATAATGCGACTTTGTACCAAGGCTCCAAGGAAAAGATAAGATTGGTCGGGGAGGACAGGTGGGAATCTCCGCTCCAACTATGGACAAACAGAACTGTCAAGTATGAGGCATAAAGCTCAGTGCGTTAAAAAAAAGCCCATTATACTATATAGGCCTGTATATACCGTGACAGGCGAGTCCCATTGATACTGATTTATGGGCGGGAGAACGACCAACTGGGGATCGTTCCAGGGTGCGTCATCCACAAGGTGTTTAATAACTTAATTGGCCAAATTAGCTCTGATCACAGGCAGTCGTGTGCGCCGCTTTATGAGGCAAGCGAAAGTGCCAAAATCAATTGCCCTCGTATATAGAGTATTTTTAAAAATTCCATTATTCCCGAAGCCGGGGGCTGGCGCTCTGCTTCGATATAAAATAATATAACTCCATATACTACACATGTAATAAATAAGCACACATTTTAATTGTTTGCACAACTCATTTGAAGTGTGAAAAGTGGTAAGAACTTTTAGCAGGTAAACACGGTCATTCCTTACGCCCCTCACCATGCAAAACATTTAATTGTGGCACTTTGCAAATATTGAGTTCGAGTGAATTTCCTAACAACATCTGGACAGGTGAACCTGGAACCGGAGACAAGCCTTTAACACGTGATTCTGTTATTTATATACAATATTTAAGCCCGCTAATTTGTGCGAAACGGAAGTGAATCCGTGCATCGGATTGGGAAAGGTTCGCCGGAGCTTTTGGGGGCACCGAAACCAGTTGGATTCCATAATCGCATTTTTTATAGATACATTAACGATATTGCTTCTGTATACTGTATATATGTACGAGTCAACAGAGTAATCTAATAAATTATGGTCCCCAACCAGATTTGTGAGAAACTCGAAGAACCATTTGACCTTAAACTTGGATGCTGTTTCTGGGTTCTTTTAAGTACCCACCGCAAACAGGAAAAACTGAGAGAGATGGGGATAAACACTCTGCAGAAGGCGGCAAAATTCAAAACCGACCAACTCATTGATAAGATTATAATTTCGGACTAGAATTCCTTGGGTAGAGGAGCGTGGGAATTTCCATTAGGACAGCAAACACTTGAAATGGGGTGGCAACAAAAAATCATAGTTTATTTAAACTTTACACTCAGGGAAAAACACCTTGCTTAAATCAAGTGCAAACAGCCTTGACTTAAGAACGATTTCATGCTTACCATTTAAAAACATTCGTGCTGAAAAAGTTTTCACATTGGGCACGTTTTGGATTTAAATATCTAATAGTTTCCAACTGTTTATTCAGGTAATGACAATGCCCGCGGGTGACAAGACTTAAGCAAACTTAAAATATAAATATTATTTAGATATATATAATTTATTTCAGTTTCCAATACTTATTTTTTTTACTAGCATATTAAATTTACAATATATGAATATTGATTTTAGAAATTTTCGTCTTTAAATCATGCCTGCAACTTTCTTACTTTTTATTAAGTCGTTCTTGTTTTCACTACAATTGCGACTAGATTTAAGAATTATTCATACTTGATTGTATACCGAAAGGTTCTGAAACCTTTTCATTTCATTTTTTTGCCATTTTTGCTCGGGTTCTGTATTTTCCATGCTTGGCGAAGTTATGACACCGAAAATACTTGATTTAAGCACAAAATACTTGATTTTTTGTCTGAGTGTAGGCGTTGAAGAACTTTAAGTTAATTTTTCGCATTTTTATAAAAATACATGTTAACATATTTTGCACATATTTACATTGTACGTAAAGTACTTATAAGCAAGGCATAACAAACATTTCAATATTCAAAAGAAGTAAATTTAATAGCTGCACTCAGAGAAAAAATTAAGTTTTTCGTGCTTGAATCAAGTATTTTCAGCGTCAAAACTTCGCCAAGCATGGAAAATCCCAATCCCAAGAACAAAATACAGCTTTCAAGTAAAAATTTTTAAGATAGAAAATACTCGATTTCAATCAAGTATAAATAATTTTAAAATCTAGTCACATTAAAGTAGGTATATATATCTAAATAATATTAATATTTCAAGTTTACTTACAACTTGCCGCTCACGGGCATTAACACTGTGTAATTTATGCAACTTATTACCGAGCACTTTCAGAATAAACAGTTGGGAATTTTTAGAGTAACATATATTTAAATCTAAAATGTTCTCAATGTAAGACCTCTTTCAGTTCGAACGCCCTAAAATAAAATTTTAAACTCAGACTGCTTGTATTTAATTTAAGTACGGGGTTTTTCCCTGAGTGTATAACTTTGGTTGGCGGACCCGTTCTAATCCAAATACAAAACTTATGTTGACTTATCAATTATATTTGTTAATATTTGGTTTTCCAAATTCCCAAAGTTGGCTGCTGATAGCACGCCCTTTGATTACATTTGCGATTATTATCGGTCAAGTGTTTCTCACATGCGTCGCATGCCAAGTTTACAGCTGCCATGCAGGAAGGTGTTGACATCGGTTGAGAATGCTGAAAATGAACATGTGTGCTCAGCAGTGGCAAACGCAAATACCGCTTCTGTGGACTTTAGCAAATTGCTGAACTTTGTTTTAATAATCTTTTAATCAACTAAAGTTAAATGTTCTTAAATAAAAAAAAAAAATATTTTAGAACATTTAACTTGACATAACAGATAACTTTTGTATATACGATGAAGTTTTTTTTTTAACTTCACTACTAAAAGGTAGATTTTTTATATTAAAATAACAAAAATATTTTTTCTAGTTGGTTTTAGTTATTTTAGTTTTGTCGAGTAAAATAATTGAACCCGTTTCCATGTGCACAGATAATAAAGTTAGTAAAAGGAATACCCATTTTTTGTTGTGCAATTAAATTCAAGAGCGATCAAATAAAATTATTATATGTAGGTATAAATGCCTATGCTTACATGATATTCTTGTTTTTTTTTTGTTATTTAAGTTAGTTTTTATTTTTAACTGGCGTTATTTCCCTTATCTTGTATTTTAGTACATTTTATTGTTTGAATTTTCGCGGCTAATGTTCTAAAACGAAATTTGCAACTCGGCAAACTAAAAAATACCATTCAGTATATTGTTACATATTCTTCAGCCACCAACAGTCTGGTCACTTTGTTGAACAGCTGATTGTTTTCGCGAAAAAAGTCTTAGCGTTCTTTGATAAGATAACAGAAAATCCTCGAAACACTCAATAAATCGGAGAGCTTAAGCCCAAAAAGCCTATGGCGGCAGCAGATCGAACCTCGCCTAGTCGAAAAATGTGATTGGGCCACGGCGGCAGGCAGCAGCGGATCAGAAACGCAGGATCGCCAAGTTTTCAGTTGGAGCACCCCCGCAGGAAAATGTGCGACAGCGAGCTTATTTGGCCGGAGATTGGAGTGGACCCACAGCATGTGTGCGAGGCGGGCGGCGAGGGGAGATTCCAAGTGATCTGCGACAAGGCGTGGCTGCAATCGCTGGAGCGGAACAGGCGACTGACTCACTTTCCCAGTTGGCCACAGTTGGATCGCAGAGCTTATCCCACGGGCCAGTTGGAGCACCCGTGGACGCGGATTCTGGTGCAGACCTATCGCAAGCAGCCGCAGTCGAGGGTATACCCGCTGCCCAGAATCAACGGAGAAGGAGCCGCAAGCGACTTGCCCCTCTCCTACTCGCAGGCAGTGTCCTTTGTGGCCCACACCAACTTCAAGCACCTGTGGGAGGAGGCCTACAAGAAGTACAATGGCGCCCATGTTAAGCTCTGCAGGTCTACGCCTTCAGCGACGTCGACAAAGCCACCCAGTGGCCAGGGACAGCTCCAACCGCACGATGTAGTCCTCAAGGAGCTTATCCAGCGGGTATATCAATGCCCCGTACTGCACTGTCAACTAGATCGTGAGGAATATGGCGAGGCACCCAATGCTATTTCGAACACCACAGGCAACTGTCATGCCAACGTCTTGCCCGCCCTGGTGGCCATCGAGTCGTCCACGCACTTCAGCGTCTTTTTTTATCCACCAGCCCTGGAATGCAGCCTGTATGATTGCATCACCTTCAGTCCGGCACTATTAGGAAAGAATTACAACAAGACACTCTTTGTGATCTACCAGATCCTGCAACTGGCCAAGCATCTCCAAGGACAGGGCCTCTTTCTAGGCGATCTGCGTCTGCAGCATATTGTGCTTCGCGAAAATCTTTGGCTGCAAGTGCTCCCACGCCTGCAGTGCAATCTACTTGACGAGGAGCCAGCGGGGGTAGACATGTCCCCTTTAACTCCGCTGGACAGCGATGATTTGGGAGAGGCGAGGGATACACAGCAGCCTTTGCCCTCCAGCAGCACCGTCTTCGACCTTCGATTCGCCTACGATCCCGCCCACTTCAATCTGCGCGAGTATGCTGAAATGTGGTGTAATGGTCAGTTATCCAACTTCGACTACCTGACCATACTGAACAACGCCTGTGGCAGAAGTCTGACCAATGCCGCTCATCACCACATCATGCCCTGGGTAACTGACTTCAATGGGCGCGGAGGAGCCACATGGCGGGACTTGACAAAGAGCAAGTATCGACTGAACAAGGGCGATGTCCATCTGGATCTCATGTACTCCCATGCCAGCCAGCATGGAAGCGCGGACGTCACTTATCAACCTGTTGGCGATCAGGCGCCCCACCACGTCTCCGACTTTCTCTCTGAGATCACCTACTTTGTGTACATGGCCAGAAGAACGCCTCAGGCCATCCTCTGTGCCCACGTTCGTCCTATCTGGGTGCCCGCAGAGTATCCGGTGTCCATTCAGCGTCTCCAGGAATGGACCCCTGACGAGTGCATTCCCGAGTTCTACTCAGATCCGATGATCTTTAAGAGCATCCACGAAGACCTGCCAGATCTCGAACTACCAGCCTGGGCTACCTGTCCCGAGGACTTCATTTGCAAGCACCGAGAGGCTCTGGAGTCGCAGTACGTAAGCGAACGACTGCACCATTGGATCGATCTCAACTTCGGGTGAGTGAGTGAGTGACACATGGCCATTGGGAATTCTGGACTGTTATCGGATATTTATGCATGTTGACTTGTTGACTAGTTGATGTTTCCTATTAATCTTTTTTTAATCCATTTTAGATACAAACTGAGTGGCAAGGCGGCGATTAAATCGAAGAATGTCTGCCTTACTCTGGTTGATCAGCACAGGAATCTCACCCAGCGCGGCATTGTTCAACTCTTTGCAAACGCACATCCTCCGCGTCGATACGCCACGCCCTGGTTTAGTAAAACTGCTCCCAGGCTTAGCCAAATATACGGCAGTCCCTTGAAGCGTTTAGCCAAAAGTACGGAGAACCTGCTAGCTGATAGTGGAACCGGATCATCTCACCTCTCTCTGCGCCTTGGGGATGATGGATCAAGCGGCTCTGTTCACAGCAGCTCCGCATCTGCGTCAGCATCTAACTTCTATGCAATTACCAACTTCATTGAACTGCCGGAGAACTACAATCCGGCATTGTTGCTACACAACCTGGAGACTCTAGAGGCGTTTTATGCCCGCACCTTTCCGCAACAGCGGCCGTCGGCCAATCCCGAGGAGAAGATGATTAGCAGTGACCTTCTTTTCGAGCAGAACTCAGCGGATCACTCCTTTACCAACCAACTTTTTGCCAGTGGTGAAGAAATCCCCACAAAGTCGAAGAATCTTCTAAAAGAGAAAAGGAACTGCCTTCAGCATCTGGTAGGTGCCAGAAAGGAGCGTGATTTGCAAGTCTTGGGATGTCTCATTGTGGAGCTCTTTGCCATGCAACGTTTGCGCCCGCTTCTGATGGGAAATGGTTTGGGTGCCACCTTTGAGGCTCGACTCTCCGCCTGCCGGACTGTGGCTCAGATACATCGCCAGGAACTGCCCAAACCAGTGCGCCGAGTAGTTCGGCTGCTGCTGCAATTGGAAGATGCCGGAGAAGGGGATCAAGGCCTACCACAACCGCCAAGTCCCGCTCAGCTGGTGGAGCCCATGTTCGCAAACTTGTTGCTCCCATTTCCGAGCCATTACATGGCTGTATATGCTCTCGTCAGATCTCTACATGCTTTTGAAGCTAATGCAGTGCTGCTGGAGTTGCACACCCATTTCAGTTGCAAAGGAGGAAGGGAATGCGTCAGGTACACGGAGATGGATCGTCAGAGAGTGCTCTTCGAGCGAAAAATCGCCGAGTGTAAGGTCATGTCGTGCTGTGCACATGTAAAGAGACTTCTCGAACCTATGGCTTTTGCGTATGAGCAATTTACTCCAGTTGAGCTGCTGCTACCACACATCATTGATCTCTTGAGAGACGAACGCACATCGATCTTGACTGCTTGGAACTTGTTCGACCCTATAGCTCAGGCTTTAGGAGTATCGCAAACCCAACAACATCTGCTTCAACCACTACTCAAGCTGTACGATGTGGACGGCGTCAGTTCCCAGGAGGAAGGTGGCTCCAATGGCTCTACTAACAGTGGTGGTCATTTACGCTTCTCCGCCAGCAGTTCGTTTAAGTCCCGAAAATCGGTGAAGCTGTATCACCACAGTTTCCTGCTCCGCCTGATTGTGCGCTTTGGACTCCGCTGTTTTCTGCATCATTTTATAGCACCTCTCATAGAAGCAGTTGGTGGCTACAAGGAACCGGAGCAGGGGAATGGCTATCACTACCACAGTGGCGGAAGCAGAAGGACGAGTAAGAATCTCAACTTTGCCTCGGAAGAAGAGGTTCAGCAGGCAGCTGAACCAGAAGCTAAACCTGATATCGAAGAGCTGTTCACATTCGAGGACGATCATGACAGGGCGTCCACCCAGGACAGCAAATCAATTGACTCGTTTGACATGCGTCCCATCAATAGTGCGGCCAGTGCGGAGGAAGCTCGAGAATCTGATGGATCGCCGGATAAACTGGTTATCAATGAACTTATGTATGGAGCCAGACTATCGCCCGATAAGCTATCTTTAAGAGAGGGTCAAACGCCTCCCGCTTTGGTTCCACCAAATATAGGACCACGCTCGCCCACAATCGAGATTCCCATGTGCCCAACTGCCGGTGGCATTCGTCGAAGTTTCCAGCTGAGCGCCATTGACTGCGATATCGGCTCTCGCAAGAGTGTGGACAGCTTTGAGCTGCTCAACCAGGCGGTTGAACAGCTGCCTCCTCAAGCAGTGGAAACGGAAACGGAGGCCGAGGCCTCGGACTCTCTGCAAGCATCGGTGATCTCCCGGTTGTCGGAAGCCAAGGCCGTGCAAAACAACCGAATCAGCGAGATGAGCGCAGAGAGTCTCGTATGGCTGTCACATCGACTGGGACCAGTGCTCACCTCTCGGTTTATCACCAGAAACCTTCTGAAATTACTGTCGCTATGTTACGTTGGCCAGGAGAATCTGCTGCCGGAGGTGGACGACGGTGGTTTTAGTTCAAGCTCCGATGCGGCCAACCTCAACTACTTCAGCATTGCCAATGCGAGAGTCGTGGGTGATCGGAGTGCCGCTCGAGTTCTGGAGTGCCTCATGTCCATAGCGGGTGAGTTAAAACTATATTTATTTATATATCACCTTCTAACGCTTTGCTTTTGTCCATTACAGCTCTCTATGGGGAAAACTTTCTTTTGCTGCAGTATTTCCCTCACATCAGCGAGCTCATTGGGTTGTGCTCCAAACGAATCACTGGCAGCCTTGAGGGAGCCATTATCAGTTCTTTGCAGCTGCTGAAATACATGGTTCCATGTCTAACGGATGCCAGCATCATGGAGCATCTTCAGCACGTACTGTTGGATGCGATCCTCCTGCCCATACTGCGCCTGCTGAGCTCCACAAACCTATTGATGCCCAGTGGCTACTTGGGACGCTCGCTGTTGGCTCGGAAGTTTCTGGATGCGATTTATGCTTTAAGTGTTCGCTTGGGGTCGGATATGACCCGGGAGCACCTTTGCCAGACGCTGCTCAGTCCGTTTTTCCTGATCTTTAACAAGGCTTTTGGATTGCCCAATGACTTTGCCTGTGATCTGGCTAATCTCTCGCTGGTTGGAGGTGCATCTCAGCAGGAACGTGCCCTGGAGGAGTTAAGAGATGTGTTTGGACCGGAGCTGGCGCATACCGCTTATCTTACTTTCCTACGATTCCTGGGAGAGGCCAACATGAAAAGAACCCTGAGCAACCTGGAATTTGTGCTGACCTTGTGTCACGAGCACGAGCAACCAAGTGACAATGGAAAGAGTAAAGATCAACTGTCAACCAGTGTGAGCTCTGGACAAGATGTGGATTCCGTAGATGCCAGTTGCGAACTGGCCGCCAACAGCTTTGGCACCCAGGTCGTAGGAAATCGCCTCCAAGTGGCCAGAAACAATGTGGAACTCCTCGATATGGTTGCTTATAAGCTTGACCAGATGCCCAGAACTCGACACTTGAAAGGCAACTGGTTGGCCTACTGGCGCAATGAAACGACGCGCAGTGAGAAGGACAATCAGACCTTAAATCTCAAGCAAATCCGGCTGCAGTCCTTCGTAGGTCACACAAACTCCGTGAGATCTATATATGCCCTGGACAATGAGAACAGCTTCATTTCCGCCTCAAAGGACAAGACCGTCAAGCTGTGGTCGTTGCGCAGCGAAGGAGATGGCCGAAAGACCACCGCCTGTCAGTTTACTTACACGGCGCACAAAAAGTCGATTAACTCTCTTGGCTTTTTGGAATCATTGCGTTATGTGGTGTCCTGCGACTCGGGCATTCACCTGTGGGATCCATTTATCGGAAGACCCCTTGGAATTCTAGATGCTCCCCGCCACAGTGCTGTGACAGTGGTCAAATGTTTGCCCTCTCATTCCCCGCTTGTTATTGCCGGAACAGCGGAGTCCACCGTCAAAATGGTCGATGCCAGGAGTTTTGAGTACGTGAACGAGTGGCGGGTATGCAATGCTGCGCTGCCCAATGCTACTGTTCGTTGTCTGGCTGTGGCTCCATCTGGAAATTGGCTGGCAGCAGGACTCTCGTCCGGGTGTATTGTCCAGCTGGACACGCGCACTGGTATGGTGATCAATTCTTGGCGACCCATGGAATGTGATCTGCTGCAGCTGGCGGCACCAAGTGATCAGTTCCTGGTGAGCTCCGCTTTGGATCATAGCCTGGCCGTGTGGCATGCTCTAGATGGAATCATGCACTACCAGCTCAAGTAAGTTTGAGATAAGGTCGGATCAATCATATATAGTTGCTTAAAGTATTATTTTTTCTAGGCCTCCACCAGAACCCGCCCATTTCCTGCAGAGTGTTGGCTCCTCTTTGGTCTACGCAACCACTGGAAACCGTGTGGGCGTTTACGCAGATGTGGCCCACTCCCACGCCTTCAGCACGATCACCAAACTTCGCTCGGAGACATTCCGAGGTGTGCTCACCTCCCTGGCTGTGTTGCCCTTGAATCGAGCCTTCCTCGCTGGCAACGAGAGCGGAAACATTGCCCTGCTTTGCTAGATTGCTGGGGCTAATGTTTGTACCATAATTTGATATTATATTCTAGTTTATTTTATATCCAACGGCACCAAATATTATTTTAATGCAGCTGACACAGGTTGGACGTCGCTAGAAAACGAATTACGCCTAACCCAATAAACTTATGTATTGAGGTAGTGTTTGCAATGCTACATATTTATTTACGATCGCACAACCAGCACCGTCGGATAGTGGAACATTTATAGCGACGTTCCTTAAACATAAAGAAATTAGTCTTATACTCGAAGCTATAATTATACAATGTAAAAGCATTCCAGGTCCACAATTCGTATATATATATATATTTATGTCTGTACAATAGAAAACAAATTTGTATTTACAAGTGACTACTTAAGCTGGAAAGAGGTAAAATATTTATATAGAAATATACGAACACAATAAAAAAGTACAAGATCTATTTTATTTGTTATTGAATTAGACAAGCATGTAGTAAATGTTTATTAGTATTTCTTGGTTATTAAATATCAGGCTTATGTTGAGTATAAACTATTTAAATTTATTGGTTTGTTAATTTTGCAGTCCGATAATATTTTTAAAATCCGTTTTATAATTCGTAGCTTGCAATTGTAAAAATTTTTTACATTGCAATGGAGGATAAAGAAATCGATAAGTAGGTAATATAAAAATGAAATATGCCATCAATCTTAATTAACATTAAACGGAAGCCTCGTTCTTGGATTACCGATATGATTCATGCTCCGTGCTTCGCGATAACGACTTTCTATCGCAGTAGTAATCGTAACCCTGAAACCAGTTTGCGGGACGCGATCAGAATGATTTGCTCGTTCAATTTTTCGCTGAGTGCTTTTTTCTCGATTTCCTTTTTCGCATCGCCTTGAGCTGGGCCAATGAACTTGCTGGGAGCAGCAGCAACCACAGCACGGCAGCAACATCCCAGCAGCAATATCACAGCAGCAACATCACAGCAGCAACGGACATTGCATTCGACGGCTGGGATCTCCAGGGTCTTGGCGGGATGTGGGGCGAGTGCGAGTATCTGGGAGATCGTCCATTCGGAGGCGTTGCATTTATTTTTGGGCGATGCCGATGCCGATGCGGAGATGGGGACGTTGTCGTCTCTTTATGGCAACTTTTTTGCATTGGCGTTTCTGTTGTGCTGCTGTTGTCGCTGCACTTTTCGAAGTCTGGAGTCAGGTCGACTTATGCGTAAGGCAATGATTCTGGGCGCTTGTTACAATGAGGATTTGCAGAGGACAATAGTGCGTCTAACTCCGGCGGCACCACTGCCACCCACTTTTGGCCACTGGGAATGGGACTCTCAGCCAGGTGGCTCTGGACGGGATTGGGTTTTTCGGTCGACCCCAGCGAAGTCACCTTGAATTTAAGGAGTCCACGTCGATGCAGTGCGTAATCTGCGGGGGGATAATGAGGTCTTCTCCACCAATTCTCTTCCACTCAGCAGATGGCACCAACTAGTTGGGCCTTCGAAGGGGTTCTCCATATGTTGCCATTCAGCTCTTTCTTACTGCAAGGCAGTGCTGAAATTACGCCGCTTATAAGGCGAAGGTGCCAAGAAAATGGTTTTTGGTGTGCAAAGATCAACAATCCTTTTTTAATTTCAATGCCTACAAACTTAATGTAAGGGAAACGACAGCTTATTAGATTTTTGCAATTAAAATTAATGTAAGTAACGTAAGGCTTTTAAGTCACTAAACTTTTAGTAAAATAATTGTAATCCAGGCTGAAGTCAGATCTAAGCCATGACAGTCGTGTACCACTTTTCCCCATTAATTTTTTGTTTACTTTTTTTTTGACCGTGGTCTGAAAATAACAAATACATCATGACCATTTCCAAAAAAAAAGTTTAAGAAAATTTGGGTCATTGCGGGTTTTGTGATTTTTGTCTTCGATCAAAAATATTTTTTTTTAAACATTTTTTGGTACCTGCTCGAAACTTTTCCTACATAGCCTCATGGTCGTAACCCGGAATGATGATCTGCTTTCGATCCCTAATCTACAGCAAGGATGCGATCGAAGGTCTCTCGAAAATAGTTGATCAATCTGCGGTGAATTTTACGTCTTTCAACAAAACAACAGCAAATGCTTATGTAAAATATTTAGGCCGATAAAAAATATTTTTATATTCTCTGATTATTAAAAATAAAGTTATTCAAAATATTTACCATTTTGAAATTCCTTCAGTCCAATAATGACAATCTCGTTGTAAAACCAGCACAAAATCTCGAACCTGATGAATCACTTCTAGTAGGTTACAATGTCTGGCGATTCCATTGTGGACTCCGTGGTTGGTATAGAACGGCTCCGCTAATAAAGCCATACCAAAAGGTTTGAATTGTCACATTCCTCGACAAGGCGTAATCAAAGCGCAAAGCGTTGAGTGTCTTCGACTTATTTGAATGGTGACTTCGTCCTTGGAGGTACCTCCGTTGGCCACCCAGACCTCCTCGTTCTACTTTTC
This sequence comes from Drosophila subpulchrella, assembly GCF_014743375.2. Taxonomy (NCBI): domain Eukaryota; kingdom Metazoa; phylum Arthropoda; class Insecta; order Diptera; family Drosophilidae; genus Drosophila; species Drosophila subpulchrella. The sequence continues at coordinate 3,128,848 of NC_050610.1, forward strand.
TTGAAGCTGATAACATCCTGCTTAGTCACTAGAACTTTGTCACCGTTATCCGCGGAAACAGTACTCCATGAGACCTCCAGGTATCTCTGCTGGGCGTTGATGGTCAGCCAAACCTTAAGATTGATAGAGTTCAAGTTTGGTTTGGACTGCGCCTGATACCCAAAACAAACCCCAAATCTTGTGGACCAATTACATTCTTATTTATGCATATAATCTTTGGGAGCTGACAGTAAAAAGAAAATTCTGTCTAAGTAAACTTAAATCTGTGAGATTCCTAGAAAATACTTATTAAAATGTATATTTATCGTTAGATTAGGTAGTAAGGAAAATGATTATAATAACATATATTTGTGTTTGTTAAGATTCTAAGATGATTCTGCAAAGTGTTTTTGGAAATGTACAAAAATATAATTGAGGATACTAGTGGCGGATTCAGGATTGAGTTAAAGGGCTTTCAGAACAACTTTTTTCTTGCTTACCTTCTTGAGTACCACATTTTCTTTTACATTCCACCCGAGTGGGACGTATTTTAAGCAAAAAACTAGAGAAATTCCCATAACAGCCCACTAAAGGTTTATTTTATTTTGTTACACTTTATAACGTAAACAAATCCAAAGTTTTTTCAAAAAAACACTCCAAATCTTCATTGTCATCTCTTCAAGGTTAAAAATAAATTAGTAACTTGTAAGTGTTTTCCGTCTCGAAAACGTTCGTATGTCACGCATCTATGTGCAGTTCAATAACCCGCCCACTCAAGGCCGCAGAGCATCGGTCGAAAACAGTGGAATCGGAAAGTCAACACCCTGGCCACTAGGCCACAACGTCATAATCACGAGAACAGTGAGAACAGAGGCAAAAGTAACACAAATGCCAACGGCACGCCACGAAAATATGTGGGGAATTCGAAATTTGTGAGAATCGCGCTGCATGAAATTTCACTCAGCTGCCCGAACAGGCAAGCAGCGCAAAAAGCAGACGGCTTCGTTATGTTAGGAATGCCACTGGCCCGTGGAACGCTCGACCAGGGTTGCCGCGCGGCCGTCAGCTGGGCGGCCACCTGTCGCGCCTCGATCCCGCCCGGTGGCCTGACAACCCTGATCTCAGCTCTATTCGAAATATGCGGTCGGGAATGCCGCCCCAAAATTCCAACATACCGACCAGAGGGAGCGGGATGGAGCGAGAAGCGTTGCCAGAGCTGCCGCTGTCGCAGTCGCGGGCTTGGAACATTTTGGGACCACAAAATGTTACCAACATACAACCGAAAATTTTTACCAGGCCCCCAGAAACGGAAGCGTACGGCCGCAGTTCGCGTGCTGGTCCACCCCCCACAAGTCAATCGCACACTCTGCGGCGCATAAAATGACTACAAAACGTTACCATACACTCGAAAAACCGCCCAGGCGCCCAGGAAATGCAAATGGATGGCGGAGGGCGCAACGGACCGAGTGTGTGTGTTTATAAATTCAAGACAGTTTATGCCATCAATTTTATAACTCACACCCCCGGCCGGGGGCGTCGAGTCAATAAATTCTCGTCGGCCGCATACGTATTTTATAGTCGCACATTGCAGATCTGACATAATAACTAAGAGGCGCGCAGAATGCGTAGCAGCTTGGCGGCTGGTTGGTTGCCAGCGCCATGGCGGAGGCCTTTTGTTTGGCTTTGGGCCTTGGGGCTTGCCTCTGTAATTACGAGTATCTGGATCCACAGCTCTTTTCTCGCTCTTCGGGGCGTTGCTGGAATTCTATAAAATCGAATTTTTAACGTTCAAATGTTAACAGAGCCGCAGGACAGGACAAGTGGGTGCAGTCCGAAACCCAAATGTCGTCTGCTATCGATTTCCGTCATGTTAATGCTGTAAGCCTGCTGCTAGTTAACAGGCGCCCACCCCATGAATTGGCATTATTAGGATTGCCAAAATCATAGAAAGACGATTAATGTCGAGAGACGGAGATGGAGATGGTCGACTGTCGGTTGTCGCTTGTCTGCAACGAGAGCAAGCGAGATGGCAGAGGCTAAAGATGGTGCTCTGTGGAAAATGGGAAGGTTGCTTGAAAAAGAATTGGACCTTGCCTTCGTTGAGTAAAACCCTGTCTTTTACATGCTAAGAATGATCCCTTAACTTAATTTAGGAGTGGAAATCGAATAAAGTATTTCCAAATTATTTGTAATTATTTATCTATCTATAAATTATAAATAGTCCTCATCACACAGACTTTGTATAACAAAAGTTACTTTACAAAAGTGGACTTCAATTACATCTATGTATGTACCCTTTCTTGTCTGAAATATTGTGGCTGTATTTACAATATATTGTTTAATCATAAATTTAAGGCATCTTTTAAAAAGACTTCAAGAAACTTCATTGAATATTAATTACTATATTTTAGTTTACGTTACCGAATCCCTTAGCTTGTACTACAAGTCAGAACAGTTCTGTGCCGTAAATTCGCTACCGGGGTTCAAGCTGCTCGCCGAACGAGTGTGGGAGCGAGACAACCGTAGAGTGCCGCCCATTCAGGGGCAATTTAAACTCGTATGGATTTCAGTGCGAGAAACGCAGCGACAATAATGGCCGACCGACCGCCTCGCCGGCGCTGAGCGCCTGTTCGCAAACGATTAAATTCAGTTTAATCATCCACTAAACAGCTACGATACCGTTTCGTTCGTTATTATTATTATTACATGCAACAAGTCGGGCGGGCGCACAATAAGAGGAATGTCGAAAACGACACACCAGAAAAGTCCGGACGCAGAAAAGCAAACGATTCGAATCGCTGCGAGGCGACAGCACTTGAATTCATCGCGCAAATTGGATTATCCGGGGGATATTACCCGTAGTACCCATAGTAACCATCCCATCCCACATCCCACATCCATAACCATTCAGATGCTGAATGCACATCTGTCCATCTCTCTAATCCCGCACTCTCTACGCTCGTCTCGCTCGCACCTGCGAGCACCACTTCTAACAGCGTTTCTATTGAGTTTCCATTGGAAATCTAATCGCTCGCTAGCCACGCGGCATGCTGCTAAATCTGCTGGAGACCTAGTAAAAATGTTTGTTGTTTCTTAAAGAGCAAGAAGAAGCCCCACTTTGCGCCACTCGCTCGCACCATTGCGGCCTGTCTATATCGGCGGGGACCCGGGGTTCCCCGTATCGCCCCCGTGGAGCGGGAACAACTGCAACATTGTTGCCATGCTCCTCGCTCCGGAACCCGGATTCGATGGCCCATGGCCCCACCACTCCCACTCGGCCAGCCAATCACGCTTTCAACGGGCGCGTTCAAATGTTGTAAACCGTTGCTGGCGCCTCTGTTCACCTGGTACCGTGTGGAACATTCGCTGAATTGAAACGCCGCTTTTCGTTTTCGGATTGGTTGGATTGTGCAAGCAACAAAGACGCACAACTTCTTCAACCTCGCCGGTGGTTGGACTGGCCGGCTGGACTGCCACCTATTGAAATCGCCGTTGCCGTTGCCGCCGCTTTCGCTTAATGGTTCTGTTTCTGTTCCCGATTGCCGAGCGTGCGCTCTATGAGGCGGTCGAACGAGGGTATTTTCGATTGGAAAAGGGGGGCCTTTGGGAAAACCCCGAACGCAGGACTCCAGAATAGGGGGAGTAAAGCCCACTCCGCTTTTATTTGGCGGGAATAACAGGGGAATATGTTTAAATTAAATGGATCTCGATACAATGGTGCTCGTAGCAATGAATCTAAACATTCTTTCTGATTTAACACCAGTGAAAATAAAGGTGTTTAAAAGTACAAATAATAAGAGAAAACCTTAAATTAACTTTTTTAATTGTAAGTGTTTACTTGGTAAACATTATTTTAAGAGCACGACCAACTATAAATATTTTTTTTAACAATAAACCTACTTGAACATTCTTCCTGAAATATTAGTGAAGTGGAGGGTATAGTGACGAACGACTCGTTTTTTTAATGTCACTTTTCCAAAAAGAAATATTTTTCAAAGGTTTAAATGCAGAAAGTTGCTGACATTTATTGACCATATTTCTGTAAAAGTTCGATGGTTAAATTCCAGCAAAGTCAAATCCTACAGCTCTTGGCGTAAACCAATACTTTTTTCACTTCTAAAAGTTGTAGGGTAACTAATATATATACACTATGTACATAGATATGAAAGTTTTTTTCTTCTAGAAAAAATGAAAATGTACAATAATGGAATACAAATTTAACTGTACACTTAAAAAAAATATCTACTTCAGTTCTGGGTTAAACTTGAACAAATTCAGTTGTTCAATTTCTAGTACACAAGATTCCACAAAAATAAAATTGTTTTTTGGTTATCGGCTGTAGAAAAGAAACAAACAAGGATATTGTGTATACAAATACCACAAAAAAATTCATTTGTCACCTTACCCTACACTCCCTTACGAATTTCCCCAAAACTTCTTTAAAAATAAACTATTTGGTAATTTTTTGAATGCCATCTTTTTTTGGTTTGTATTTTTTGGAACTCTTTCAGTTCATTGCGCCTTAGAACTAATTAACTAAATAAATTTCCTCATGGTTTCAGATCGTTTATCCGGTAGTCCCATTAGTTTTGCACACTTAGAGCCAATGTATCGCCGCTGACGCTGGCCACACTCTCCTGGCCGCCGGATGCGCTAGATGTGGCCTGTTTCTCGCGGATGCCCAGCCAAGGCAGGCGGCGCTCCAGCTCCAGGCGGTACTTGGGATGGCTGGTGGCATAGACCCAGGGATCCAGACATGACACCGACTTGCAGGCCAGACAGGGTAGCATCGAGACGAAGGGCGTGATGAGCTGCTGCTCGCCAAAGCATCCGATGAGCGCCACCACCGAATAAGGAGTCCAGGCCACGATGAACAGCATGTAAATGATTAGGGCCGCCTTGGCAATCCGGAGCTCCACACTCATGCTATCCGCATTTGCATTAGCCGACAGGGACTTGACGTTCATCTTTTTGGCCTGCTCCGCCAGCATCTTCTCGTGAACGCGTACGTGATTGAATAGCTTGTAGTAGGACACCAGGATCATGGTCATCGGAATCACATAGGACCACACGAAGATCGTGCGCACAAACAGCCGGTTATCATCCGTGTTGGTCAGGTAGTCAAAGGAGCAGGTGGTCAGGAAGCCCTCTTAAATATTAAATAAATCAGAAATATAGATTAAATTAAAATAGCTCAATTAAAATAGTTGCTACTCAACAACTATTTTATTACTTTTATAAACTATATATCTACTTACCCGGCCGAAAACGTCCCCAGATCTGAAACAATGGCAGTACCGAAAACGGCGTGGCCCAAAACCAGGTGAAGATTATCAACAGGACGATTTGTCCATAGCTCAATCGTCCGTCAATTGGGTTGGAAATCGTCTTGTACCGATCAAATGCAATAAAGGCATTCGTTATGGAAGCCCCCATCCCGGAGATGCCTCCGTTCAAAGCGTATATATCGCAGCCCAGATCTCCGCCCACTATATAGCCAACTGTGGCGTTGAGGAGATAATGGGGCATATTGGTGCACATGAACAGATCGAAAATAGCCAGGTTAAGAATCAACAGGTTGGAGGGAGTTCGCAGGGACTTCGATCTACAACAAGACAGGGCTCACAACATAATCATTTTATTAAAAATTATTTTCTTACGTAGAGAATATCCAGATGACCAATCCATTTCCAAAAAGATTTGATAGCATCATGACGACAAAGGCCATGTAGAACCCAGCATGGTAATAGATGGGCGCTTCTCTGAATCCCCGCCAATGGGAGTGCACCAGGTGTTGGTACTCCACCGGATATCCATGTCCCATGGGAAAAACTCCACCATCTCCAGCGCTATCGTTCACAAAGGCCTGAGGCCCACTTGGGTCGTTGAGGTGCATCCTGCTTGATCCGCTCCAGTATTCAGTTTCCTTTGGAGCCCAACATGCTGGCCCTTGACTTGTGTCACCTATGGCCTGGGGCAAGTGCCGTCAAAATGCTTTTATAGCTAGCCAAAGAATCTAATTAAGGCGGATTAAGAGGTGGCAATTTGACCTTGGGGTGCGTGTGCATACCTTAGAAGGATAATCCCAACGCCTTATCCTCAACTTAAGACATTTTTGCGGTGCTCAAATTACGAATGTGTACGTCAGCGAAAAGGAAATGTAAAGGCAATTGTTAATTTTTACGTCTGAACCCAGAAAATAGACATGCACTGAGGCAAAAAAGCCGATCTAAATTTAAGAATTAATTAAAAGGTGTGCCTAACATTAAATCAAGTTCGAGCTGCAGCGCGGCCCAGTGGGTTAAGGGGTTGCAGTTTTGATTTTAAATATTTGCTTAGGAGCGCCCAGACCAGCGTTCGTCCCCACAAACCGAGAGTGTGCCAATATTTTTATTTTCACAGCCTTTTTAATAATCCTCTTTTAAGAAGGCTAGCTGGGCTAGCGGTTAGTGTGTTTGCCTTATAAGCTTGCAGTCGTAAGGTCAATCTCAGGAGAAAACGATATGATTTTTTAAAAAGTATTTCTTAGTGTAAGTATGTATGTAAGTTAGTCAGCAAATAACATTAAAATTAAAAATAAAAATATAAAATACATTATTGTATTATTTAATTTTATAAGCTTTATAAAGTACTCTTAAATTAAAAACTTCAATACATTATTACATTATTTTATTAACATTCGGTCTTCACTGATTTTTTTTAACAAACCATCTTATTTTAATACCATTTTTCTTGATTTCATACTATTTTTATCTGTGTGGTAAATCCTTTTGGTTTTAAAAAAATGTTTTTTTTTATTTTTGCGAGTTTTAATTTTTATGCTCAATACAATGTACAATAACACTAGTATAAAGTTTGGTTTCCCGGTTTGGGTAAAGAAGTTATAAAATTAATACTACAGTGGTCAGCATCCACGTAGTGACGAATCGCACCGGAAGTGTGCTCGTGTATAGCCGCAAAATTGATCTGAAAAATTCTGCAACGATAGTCCGATCGAAACAAGTAATACACCGATCCAAAGGTTTTTCAGTTTTCTTCAGTTTTCGGTACTAAGACCTTGAATGAGCTGAAAAACAATTTATTTCAGTGCCTAGCGTAATACATTTTAGTTAAAAAATGTAAAATCAGAACTTTTGTATTTTGAAGGTGCGATCGTCAGTTGTTGGTTGTTGCTTGTGCTTAATCGCTTCTTGAAGAGGTAAGGGAGTTCGATTTCATGCTTAAACATAAAACGGATTGTTACTTAAAAACATAATTACATAACATAATTAACATAACATAATTATTTTTAGATTAATTTTTCAAGTATTTTTAACGAGTTGTATGTTTTTTGATGATTTTTATTAAAAGGGTCCTTCCTTCAGAGCACATCCACCTTCGCCATCCGATAATAGAAGAAATGAACAGCAGTTGCTCATCACAGCATAATCAAATAGGCGGTTGCATCTCGCGTATCTATCGTACAATTTTTTTTTCCTGCTCCTACCAATTTACCTACAGGAATAATTTACGACCCCAAACTTAGAAACTCTCTATCACGTCACCGTTTTAAGAAAATCGTGTTCAAGGTAACAGGGATCAGCGTTTGAAAAGCTACGCTACTCTCGTAGTATTTCGTTTTGCTATTGCTATCGCTCCCTTTTTGACGAGAGCCGTAGCAGAGCCATAGCAGGACAACGAGAAAGTATGTGCTCTGCTCTGGTAGCAGTTTTGTCGCTTGAGAAACTGTAGCAATAGCGGTAGCAGAAAATAAAGTTCTGTGCTCTGCATAGCAGTAACGGTAGCAAAAAAATTGGTAGCGAGATGAGAGCAGAGCACATGCTATTTTTTCATGTGCTACGGCTCTCGCTTGTGTTTTTTTTTTTTTTATTTTCTGCACCTTTCTTATGCACCGATTTTCTTTTACTCGTCACTTTGTTGTTTAAAGAAAATAATTTGGCACTTTTGAGTTTTGATTGACTGCGTAAACATGATACCGGCAAAGAAAAGTATCAACATTTTAAAATATTACAAGGAGATAGATTCCGACAAGACCAATGTATTAAATTTTTTTTATTGATTTTAACTTTAATTACTTGAGGTTCCACGGTTTTTTTTGGTCTGCATGCAACCAGAATCATTTTCTTGCTGCTCAGGTCGGATGTCATGCAATTGTAAATGTTTCTTTAAATTAAAAACACGGTCGTTTTTTATAACTCGGAAACATGTTTTGCATTTAACGTGGTCGGAATCTATCTCCTCGTAATATTTTAAAATGTTGATACTTTTTTTTGCCGGTATCATGTTTACGCAGTCAATCAAAACTCAAAAGTGCCAAATTATTTTCTTTAAACAACAAAGTGACGAGTAAAAGAAAATCGGTGCATAAGAAAGGTGCAGAAAATAAAAAAAAAAAAACACAAGCGAGAGCCGTAGCACATGAAAAAATAGCATGTGCTCTGCTCTCATCTCGCTACCAATTTTTTTGCTACCGTTACTGCTACGCAGAGCACAGAACTTTATTTTCTGCTACCGCTATTGCTACAGTTTCTCAAGCGACAAAACTGCTACCAGAGCAGAGCACATACTTTCTCGTTGTCCTGCTATGGCTCTGCTACGGCTCTCGTCAAAAAGGGAGCGATAGAAATAGCATAGCAGTATTTGTATTCATCTCGCTGCTACGGAGTAGTAATTGCAAACACTGACAGGGATTAATAAAAGCTAAGCCATTCGTATCTCGGAGGCAGATTACAGCTGAATGGTACTTTAAGGAATACCCTTTTTAAAATCTTTTTTGGGAAACATTGATGGGGAAAAACGTCATTAAATACTTTTTACTCCACCTCTTATGCACAGACGACTGACATTCGTCTAAAAATCACATTTTTCATCTGTGTAACTCGACAGGCGAAATATAAAGTAACTATAATAATAATTAAAGCTCTTGCAGTCTAGTCTAGTTTAAACTGCCCAAATTTTTCATAAAAATAAAAAAATTATCCAAGCAGTGCTCGCTGCCTGAAATTCAAAATCTACTATATGCAACGACAAGTTTTCTTACTTTTCAATTTACTGAAAGGTAATAAAAGTTAGTTCCATTAAGTAATTAATAAATTAAGTTTTTTTAAATACATTTTTGGTAATTTTTATTTCTATGTATGTGTACCTCATTTGCAGCCATTCCTTAAAATATAAATATGTGTATTTATGAATGATATCTGATGTATGGATGTAAAACGTACATTGTACATATATTTGTATTTGACGTAATATATTTGTCTCTTATTGCGTGAGCTTGAACCCACTTTAGTTCATTAAACTCACATAGAGAGAGAAAAGGGCGGGTAGAAGTCGCAACGTTGCTCCGTTTCACATGCGATTGCACGATTCGAATTGCTCGCTTTACTGTACGACGACCGGGCGGAGGCAAGCGAAATTCGAAATGTAACGTCTCTTTCTGGTGCTTGCAGCCACAAAAGCGGGTGCGAGCGAACACTTGCACGACATTTTCCGACATCGAGGCACCGGGGCCCAGGAAGAGCCAGCAGGCGGATTTCGGCATTCGCCTCGAGCAGCGACATTCACATTAATCTCCGTTTCCGCGGGTTTTGGCAGGCTTCGACCTGTTTCTTTCAGATGCATAAAAGCGCACCGGCGCCCAGCACGCGCAGACGGGGGCCAGACAGGGACGGCACTACGGTGCACAATCCACCCTCGGCTGCTGTAGCTGTCTCGCTCCCGAGACCGGAAAGAGAGCGTCCTGCTCGCACACTCTGCGCGCCTGGTTGGTTCGGCGCTGTCATTTCACAATGACCCACCTTCACGACTGACAGCGACGGCAAAAAACGCGTCGCGACGCGTCGCTTCGCCTCGCGCGATTTCTGCCGTTTCCGTTTCTGTACTTGCGGCTTGGCTGGCGTAGTGTTTGCACAACGCTGACGGTGTTTTATTATATCAACAACAAAAAACAAAAACAGCAACATTTTCATTAGGCGGCCAGAAAATATCGTACACATAACGACAAGAACACAACATCGACAGCAGAAACAACATGGCAACTCAAAAAACCCACGGGCAAACAGGCAACAAAAACAAGGAGCAACAACCACGGGCCACACTTGATTCGCTCCGCCTTTGTTGCGAGGCGGAATTCGAGTTCATTGTGAAAGAGTGAGTGTGTTTGTGCCGCTCGAGTATTGAGAACCGTGCGGGCGTAGGCGGTACATAGTGCACCCTTCTCCTGGCTTGTATTTTTAAAATTGGATTTCTTAATTTTTCAGGAGTGCCCTGGCTTTTCAAAATCTTTTTTCAGATAGATAGAAATTTATATTTATGTATGAAGTATCATTTCTACACGAAAAAGTGAAAAATAACCCTATATATACCATGTTATTTAAAACCTAGACACAGTCTAAATGTAAAAATGTAAATTATTATGTATATAATAAACGTAGCTTAAGGCCCCAGTAGATTTGGCAGAAATAAAAAAAAACATATGTAGCTTATACCTAGTTTGTCAATTGCCATTTAACCTGAGAATAAATAAATAACCCTATATATTATTGTGACCGTATATGTAAATATTTGAGTATTCCTTAAGTAACTTTTAAAAATGCTCTCTGTTCTTGGTTTCAATTATTATTTTATTTTATATTATTTTGGTAGCTATTTCCTTTACCAAATCCTTGGGTTCTGAGTAATTTCCCCTTATCATCACCAATAGGCCCTAATGCGTAGCGCACCGCTAGAGCGAGATGTCTGCTGACACACACAGGCGCTCTCGCTCTGGCATTCTCATTCTCGTTCTCGTTTAGCCTCGCCCGCTAATATTAACCTTCGGCTGCTTGAGCTCTCGCCTTGACCGTAATTTCGGGGCCGTTCCCATTGCCAAGTGAAGGACGCACCTTGAAACTCAAGGATTTTGCAAATGTTGCGAAATTTCGCAAACTTTTTCGGCAATCAGTAGGTCAAAGCGAATTTTGGCAAACCGCTTGTGGGGCAGGGGGTTTCTGCGCGACGGTGTCGATGACATAAGCAGCTCGTGTATAATCTCCAAGTGGCATTGAGATGCGCCGAAACAAGTTCCCCGAGTTGCTTCGGGTGGGTAGAGGCGGAAATATTCACTCGATGCGTGGCGGGTTAAATGAACTCTCGCCGGATTTTCCCCAACGCTGTATTTCGGGTGGCCCGGCCACCAGCTAAACGCTTTTGGGCGCCTCATAGCACAGGTTTTGATTTGAGCTTTTTTGGAAGCTAAGGTTAAGGTTATTCGCTAATTGCCGCTACAATAGCTAACCACAGTCAGCCAACCACCCCAGTGGGTGTGGCCGTCTACGGTCGGTGGTGCAATGGTGCGGTTTCGGGTTCAGTTCAGCTCGGTTCGGTGGCGGTGGCTCGTGGTTCGATGGTTGATTGGTACATCGGCAAGTGTCAACGCCTCGCTTGTCCGTCCCGGCACTCGATAGTGCGGTCAGTCAGGCCCCAAAATCCAGTTTCGGTAACAGGCGCGCACGATCGCAGAGCAGGTGGCCGCCGCCCCGGCATTGGCGTCATCGCCGTCGGCGGCGCAAATCACATCCACTCGATGCTCCCCCAGTTCCCATTTGTGTTCGGCCAGGGCGTGGTCTGCCCGTCGACTGGCCAGTGGCTCTCTGAGGGGGAATGGGGCTGGCCGATGGGGGGTTCTCTAGGAAAGTGGAAAAGTGGGGAAGTGGGCAAGTGGGGCTTCTCCACGCCGTCGACTCAACTTGGCACTCGTCCAAAAAGGCCAGGCATGAAGTAATTTAGAGCGTCGCCAGTGCCACGGTCACTTGAACTGGCCCTTTGCCTGGAGCGTATTTGGTTCAAGGCCTTTCTCATGGCTCACAGTGAAGTTCAAGGTGAGGTTGGGGGCTACCGGCTAGTCAGATATTGATGATCTATAAATAATAATGTTGGTGGGAAAATTTCCGATATGCCGTCCACGCAAAACAAAAATATTACAAATATATTCATAGATATCTATTACAATCTTATTTTATCATCAAAAAATGTTATATTATGAAAATGAGTTATTAAAACCAGAGTTTTAAGAGTTAAGAGTAAACAATATTGAAAATGATTAGATATCTATTGCAATCTTATTTTATCTTCAAAACATAAGGTTGCTATAGCAACTAAAGTACTAAAGACAGCTATGTATATTGTGAAAATTAATAAGTAAAAAAGGAGTTTTAAGAGTTTTTAAAACAATATTAAAAATGATTAGAAATCTATTACAATCTTATTTCATCAAAGCATATGGTTGCTATGGAAACTAAAGTGCAATAAAATGTTATATTATGAAAATGTATGACCTATAAGTAATTTTTGAGGAGAAATGTAAAATATAGCGTCCATTAAAAGCAAAAATATTAAAACTAATTAGAAATCTATTACAATCTTATTTTATCATCAAGGCATATGGTTGCTATGGAAACTAAAGTACTAAAAAAAGGGGTTTAAGAGTTCTTAAAACAATTAGATGATAAATACAAAGGAAAACTAATAAGTTATGAACAAAACTATTCCCCCAAATGAAATAAAGTGGCTGCTAATTTAATGCCCACTTAATGTGCGCCTGTTAAGCAGCTCCCGATGGGAGCAGTAGGGTTGCTGGCCGCAAAAAAAGCCAAGGCAAACATCAAAAGCTGACCACCACACGCTGGCCATCTGGCCAACTTGCCGTTCAAGGCAGAATCGCCGGCGGACTCTTGGAGCTGCGCCAGCACACAAACTGGTTTCCCCTCCCCGCAGATGCTTCTTCTTTTTCCCGGGGGCACTCACACACGCAAGGCAAGTAGTTGGTTTTTTTTTCCCCCGATTTGAGATGGGGCGACGTCGCTGTTTGCGTGCGGCAAATGCTGCTTGCCTGTTATGATTCATGTGGGAAAACGTTGAACGCCCACAATAATGGACGCTTTCAGTCCGCTTCTTTGCCTTTTGGCTGTTAGCTAATCGGCGGTGTTAGGCGATAGTTTTCGGCTTTGGCGCTCAGTGGGGCGCGAGTGCTGCCGACTTTGCTGCGGGCCCAGTAGAAATTTGTGCAATAAGCAAAATGACGGGCACAAAACAAAATGTCCGGCCGGAGTGGGCGCCCGCAACTTCCGCCGACGGCGACGGCGCTCTACATGGTCCGCCGCCATCATGCAGTTCCTAGGCCAGCGCCATCTTATCGCGAACGCCGAATACCCACATACCATGCCATACAGTAGTTCATAGTCGTAGAACCGGCAGACCCGCCAGCGTTTGGGGGCAATTTTCCGTTTTCTGTTGGCCTGTGATGTGAGCAAACAAAATGACTGCTCAAAATTGAGCAAAATGTTCGAGCGATTGCGATTGCAGGGGCGACTGTTTGCATTAGAAATTGCGGTTCAAACAAACAATGTTGCTGCCCCTGCTTCTTCTTCGCCGCCAACAGTGTTGCACAGAGTGGAGCAGTGGAGCAGTGGCGGGGAAGAGAGCGAGACGGCAAGAGGGGCGCAGGGCTCGCATTTGTGGGCGTGTAGCATTGGGTTTTCCCTGCCTTTTGCCCTGGGCCACACGCCAGGTGGCGCCCCCTGTTAGCCACTCGCTGAAGCAGCCACTTTGATTCGATTGCCCTTTTCCAGGGAAATAAAAGAGGAAGTCCAGAGCGACAGAGAGAGAGAGAGAGAGCAGCTCAAGTGTTTGCTCAGCTTAAAGAGCTACTCGGTAATCACTAGTTTTGGCCTTAAACTGCCGCAATTTGTCAGCTTTGGCAATTTCTTCGCTCACACACACACACGCACACACCGGCGACCAGTCACATTGAAAACCCCTGCCATCGCGACACTATCGTCGTCCCGCTCGCACCCAGGCGAACGCCGCTCTGCTCGAATTCCCAGCCATATCGCCGGCCTGCTCGTTCTGGGCGCCTGGTGAAAAAGAGGGAATTCACTTTTGGCGGGGTTCTCGTTTTTCCAATTTTGTCCAATCGGCCTTTGTGGGCGCTGCTCTGTCGGAATTGCCGCTCCGCCCGTCCGACGAGTCCGGGGCAGCGACTGCTGATAAGGCGGGCATGTTGATAAGGCGTCGGCTTTTAGGGGAGTAGTTAGTAATTTGCGTTAAATGGGCAGCAACGGCAGCACCGGCAGCAAATTAATTCGCACGGTAGGCGTGGTTGCGGGCCTCCGCCCACATACAAACAACAAACAGCACGTGCCGGCGCTGCTTTCGGAACAAAAGTTCCAATTCCGATTGCGATTCACAACGAAATTCGACAACGGCGACAAGCGATTCGCTCCACTCTACGGCTGGGGAACGAAATCGCCCCACACACGCGATCTGGCAGGTGGGGACGTGCACCGGCCCGTGGTGGTGGCGGACTTTTTCAGACACGTTCGGTTTTCGGTTCGGTTTCCACCAGGCGACCAGCAGCAGCAGCTGGCTCGCTGGCTCATCGCACAAACCGGGTGTCGCTCGCCGAGAAACATCAGCTGCCGCCAACAGTGGGGTGGATTATGGAAAATTTTGATCAAAATTCAAAGTGGGTGGGGTTTAATGGGATGGTATGGCATTTCGTAGTTTTGTTTTGTTTACTTTTCTATACCTATGTAAAACCGCACCCAGGTGAAATTACAAAATACATTTCAACCTACCTGGGAATAAACACCTCTAATTATCGGTATAGGTGTGCATTTCAACAGCGTTAAAAATATGTTTGGACTTACAGCGAACTTGTATACGTTAAACTAACCCAACCTTTCGACTCTTCTGTATACACACAAAAAAAACTACATACACTCAGGGAAAAAGTCGGGGTTTCGATGTCAGATCAATTACGAACGATATCGAAAGTTTGATAAAAGCGAGTTTGATCCATCCAAGAACGAAAATTTCAAATCAAGCACGAATAATTCAAGACCGAAATTATAGATTTTAGAACGAACGTTCTTGATCCAAAGAATCGACATGGGTGCGTCACAAGATGGTTTTAAGAACGAAAAACTCTTAATTAAAGAACGTTTTTAAACTACTTTTACTCAACATTTCTCATTAAACTTCAAATTAACATATTTGAGCAGTTGAACATGTTTTAAATTTACGGACGCTTTTAAAAGACCGCTGACTTAACCAAGCACAAGTACTCTCGCCCAAAGGGCTAGTATGCCAATTTGTTTCTTTTAAAATATATTTTTTTAACTATTTTAAAACGTAAATACAAAAAGAAATCAAATATAAAAAATCTTGTAAGAACTTTTAAGTTAAAATAAAGTCAAAAGCAGCGGCGGCGAGGATTCGAACTCGGGACCTTTCTGTACAAAATGTCTCTAAGAACGTTTGTTCTAAAATTTTCAAGTAAGTCTCGGAACATTTTTAAAAAAGTTCCTTCTAAAAGTGTTGGTTCTAAATTTTTCTGGGTGTAAAATCAACTATTAAATAGTGAACACTGCCTCAACCTATAAAAAACAGCTTATGCCTAAAAACAGTTTAACCATTAAAGTTTAAAATGTCCAAAAAATTGTATTCAACAATTAAAATTGTTGTTCCCTTTATTTCATTTTTTATTACCATTTATTATTATTTACCTTATCTTATTTTTATAATTACTTATTTAAATGTGAGTTATTTATGGACACTTACTTTTCTCATTTAGTTAAACATACTATTTTGATTTCCTGCCTGCGCAGGGAATTCAACTTGGGCTATATTGACATACAGGAAATCGGCTGCTTACGAAATTTCACTAGCGACACCTAGGTTTCACGTTATGTGATGTTAGTGAAATCTCGTAAACAGCCGATAGGTGGCGCTTTTTGTTAGTTAAGTAAAACGTATCTGATAGTCGAGGCCGTCGACTGTAGCGTTTCTCTTGTTTTTTGTGTAATCTTAGGGTAATGATCACGAGTAAAGGGTATTACCTTTGTACCCAGGGGCCTTGAATGAGGAACCACCTGTCTGACAATGAACAATACAATTAAATTTGATCTGTTGTGGGACCACATCTGGTTACAATACCCTTTCATATTAGATATAGTCAGATGTTTGAAACTCAGTTTGTTATATTAGTATATCCAAAATATGATTATAACTTAACTCAAATGTCAATTTAACTATAAAAAATTGTTATATTATTTTAGTGTGGATATCAATATAAAACTAATGGAAAGAAAAATATTTCGTAATGAGGCGAGGGTATAGAAAAGTCGGTTTCATATTCATTTTCCCAGAGCATTGGGGATTATTTCGTTGCCCGCACTGCGGTCATACTGAATCAATCAGGTGAAAGCGACTTCGGAATTATCGCGCGACAGAGCGATAAGTTTAACGACTGATTAGTTAACCAGAGGCGACCGTCGAGGTGAAAGTTCACGCAGCTCCAAAATGTCAGCAAAGGCAGTCAAGTCCAGCAAACCCGCGTCCAAGGAGCCGTCGGCGGTCACCAAGCTCTACCTGTTCGCCTACAACGCCGGGCAGGTGGTCGGATGGAGTTACATCCTTTGGCAGCTGGTTAACTACTACTTGCTGCAGGGACCCGAGTTCCGGGCAAAGGTCACGCTGTGGGAGTACACGCGGCTGGCCGTGATCATCTTCCAGAATGCCGCCTTCGTCGAGATCCTCAATGCGTCCTTTGGTCTGGTCAAGTCCAATCCGGTGGTCACCGGCTTCCAGGTGTTCAGCCGCATGATGGTGGTGGTTGGTGTAGTGATGGCCACGCCGACAGGGAAAGTGTCGCCCGGTCTGCCCATCGCCCTGCTGGCCTGGGCCATCACAGAGATCATCCGATATGGATACTACGCCCTGAACATCGTCAAGGTGGTGCCCCATTTCGTGGTGTTCCTGCGGTACACCACCTTCATTGCCCTGTATCCCATTGGCGTGACCGGGGAGCTGCTCTGCTTCTGGTGGGCCCAGAGCTACGCCCGTGAAAACAGCGTGTGGAGCGTGGTTATGCCCAACCAGTGGAACGCCACCTTCTCCTACTTCGGGTTCCTGTGGATCGTCATGCTGGGCTACATCCCCATCTTCCCTCAGCTGTACCTGCACATGTTCGCCCAGCGTCGCAAGATCCTCGGCGGCGGTGCAAGCGGAGCACCCAAAAAGAAGGCCAACTGAACCTTGACCAGCGGCGAATGCAAATTATTGCATCATTTGCATATCTTTGGCCGTCGCACTTTGGAGCCGTTTTTGCTTTTTGGGGTCTCTCTTGCCTCACCTCTTACACAAGCACATTCGTTCGGACAAAGCTTAGTTTTAAGTGGTTTTGTGTACAAATAAACCTAGATACTCTTCCAACTAATTTATTTTTCCATCGCTTTTAAAGTGTGGTGTAACAGTAACGGCTTACATATTATTTATTAGTGCTGCGACCACTGGATGGTCTTTAGGTCGATGCCCTCCTGGACCATCTCCCACAGCGGCGACATTTCGCGCAGACGCTCCACATGTTTGATGCACTTGTCTGCGGTGTAGTCCACCTCCTCCATTGTGGTGAAGCGGCCGATGCCGAATCGAATGGAGCTGTGGGCCAGGTCCTCGTCGGTGCCAATTGCGCGCAGCACGTAGGAGGGCTCCAGGGAGGCGGAGGTGCAGGCAGATCCACTGCTCAGGGCCACGTCCTTGAGGGCCATCAGTAGGGATTCGCCCTCGACGTAAGCAAACGACAAATTCAGGCAGCCATTGTATGTGGCTGTGGCATCACCATTTCTGATGACATGCGGCAAGGCACTCGTAATCCTCTCCAGCAGGCGATTGGAGAGAAAGTCCACCCACTTCTTGTCGTAGTCCATCTCCTGCATGGCCAGTTCTGCAGCAGCTCCCAATCCCACGGCCAGCGGTGCTGGAACAGTTCCGCTCCTCAAGCCACGCTCCTGTCCGCCGCCGCTTTGAATGGGCTCCAGACGAACCCTAGGCCTACGCCGCACATAAAGGGCGCCCACACCCTTCGGCCCGTAGATCTTGTGGCCCGATATGGACATAAGATCAATGTTCATGGCGTTCACGTCCAGCGGGATCTTGCCCACCGCCTGGGCGGCGTCCGTGTGGAAGAATACTTTGCGGGAGCGGCACAACTTGCCGATCTCATCGATGGGCTGTCTCACGCCAATCTCATTGTTCACCGTCATGATGGACACCAGCGAGGTCTCCGGCGTGATGGTCTTCTCCAGCTCCTGGAGGTCGATAAGGCCGTTGGCCAGCACAGGCAGGTAGGTGACTTTGAAACCCTCGTTCTCCAGAGCCCGGCACGAGTCTAGAACGCACTTGTGCTCCGTCTGGGTGGTGATCACATGCCGCTTCTTGGTGCCGTAGAACCGGGCCACCCCTTTCACAGATATATTATTTGACTCGGTGGCGCCGGATGTGAAGATGATCTCCTTGGGGTCGGCGCCAATCAAGGTTGCCACCTGCTCGCGAGCCTTCTCCACAGCAGTTTCCGTCTCCCAGCCGTAGGCGTGGGTGCGGGAGTGGGGATTCCCGTAGTAGTTCGTCAGGAAGGGGAGCATGGCGTCCAGCACACGTGGATCCATCGGCGTTGTGGCCTGGGCATCCAGGTACAGTGGTCTTCCCTCGGTCTGTTCGTTTTTGATGTTGAAACGCACCTGCCTCTCCCGGAATTCTGTTGGCATTCCAGATTGGTTATTGATTATGGAGCTCTTTTGAGGACCCGCTTACCTTTCGATGTGGCGGCCGGTTTTGCGGCTGTCGCGGAGGAGGTGGCTTCGTGCCTGACCAGTGTAGTCACTGCATTTGTGGCCCGCGACCGCAGAACCTGCGCCTGGATTCGTCCCAACACTTTTTGCATTGTGATGGAATCCTAATTATGCTTGTGTTAAAATTCGTTAACAACGCGGATTTCACAATCAGTAGGACCACGCTAGGCGGGATAAAATATACCGAAGGACTCGAAAATATACTTAAATAACACCATAATCACATAAACGTGGAAAAACTTATTTATTTTATAAAATATCTATTATACACCAAATAAATAAAATGGTTTTGACTATTTAATCATATGAAATAGTTATATGTTGCTTATGGCATTAGCAAAGCAGCTGTTCTGAACTTGAAAATATTTAATACCAGCTTCTGGTATTTTAATGGCACATTTCATTTGTTGTTTTTGAAGCGGATAGTAATCAGATGAAAGTGTATTAAATTCACAATTTTTAAAAAGATATATAAATCTATTTAAACATGGTCGTGTGCCGGTTCTTTCAGCAAGGTGCTTGTCGCTATGGGACAAAATGCCACAATGAACACTTCGATGTCAAGTGAGCAAATGGAGGTTGAACCACTATTAACATGAAATCCTAATTCCTATTACTTTTCAGGCAATTTCTCAAAGCCGACATGGAATCCAGCTTGAATGGCAAGATGTGGCCTTTCTCTGCCTATGGACCCTTTAAGGACAAGGCCAATTTCCCCAACTTCATCGAGGACCAGTCCTTCGAGGAGGTCCGATACCTGTGCTACGAGGCAAAGCGTCAGAACCAATTCGATCAATTCGCGCAGCAGTTCAACCGCGAGGTCCTGGACGCCACCAATAAGATGAAGACCATGCTGCAGATGTCACCCCAGGTTCTGGAAATGATGATCAAGATCCACGATGCGCCGGAGGGCGAAAATGTGTCGGCAGCTCCGCAGCAGCCCAGTAATCCCTTTGCTGCAGCTGCTCCGGCGTCGAATCCATCTGCGTCCATCTTTGCGAAGCCCACGTTGAGTGCCGGAAACATCTTCGGTAATGCCACAAGCCAAGTAAACAACGCAAACAGTATGTTTGGTGGTGCCATGGGGAATGCGAATCAAGGAAACAGCTTTTTAGGCGGAGGAGCTGTGGCAGCAGGTGCAACAAGTGTCTTTGGCCAACCCCAGCAGCAGCCACAACAGCCTGCAGCTCAAGCCTTCCAAGGGGGCAATATTTTCGGCCAGGCACAAGTCCAGGCGCAAGCTCAGCCAGTGAATCCCAATCCTTTCGGTGGCTTCCAACAGCAGCACCAAGCTCAGCCGGCAGGGATCTTCGGCCAAGCGGCTAACCCCTTTGGCCAGGCGGCACAGCAGCAGCAGCCACCTCCTTCCGGATTATTTGCTCAGGCAGCAGCCTCCGGTTTCTCAAACCAACAGCAACAAATGCAACAGCAACATCAGCAGCAGCAACAACAACAGCAGCAGCAACAACAACAGCAGCAGCAGCAACAACAACAGCAACAGTTGCAAATGCAACAGCAACAGCAGCAGCAGATGATGCAACAACAGCAAATGGTGCAACAGCAGCAACACGCCCAGATGACCAACGAAGTTCAATCCTCTGTTTACAGTCGCCTTGAAGATCTCAACGAACAAGAAATCGAAGCCTTCAAGGCGGATCAGTTCCTACAAGGTGCCTTGCCTTTCAAACCACCGCCACGGGAACTTTGCTGATCCAAAACTAGCGTATAATGTATATAAGTCTACTTAGATCCGATATTACTTAATTAAACCTAATAAACTAATGCATCATCATGTTGAGTCGTTCCATGTTGATAGCGTAGACGGCATGGGAACCGATCAGGTTGCGATCCCGGAAGGCAAGCTGGCAGTCCTTGAGGGTGATCACAATGGGCTCGCTGGGCAGACTGTAAAATAAAATATAAAAGTTAATCATTTGAATAAATCAAATGGGACAGAAGAGCTAGCCTAAGCTAATGTCAATGATAATATGCAATCCTTACACTTCTTCACAGGCGGAGAGGAAGGTCACATCGTCGTTCTGTCGCCGCATGAAGTTGGCCGTATTTAGCTCCTTGTCCAGCTCCAGGGGCGTGTCGTCCACCTTCTGGCGGGTGACGGTGTTGCGCAGCGACGGGTCTCGCAGCGGAGCCCCCACATCGTAGTAAAAGTTTCCTTCGCCGCTGGTCTTGTAGTGCTTTCGCTTCTTGATGATGGCCGAAAGCAGATCCTTGAGCAGGACCTGCACTGCCATGGCCACGTACTCGGCGACATTGTCGTCCACGGAGACCAGTCCGATTTCCCAGGCACCGATCAGAAAGCGTCCCATTATAAAGCCGGCATCGGGCAGGAAGAGTTCCTGAGCGCAGTAGCGCTGTGACTGGAGCTGCTGTTGCATGGGCTCCGAGGAACCGCCGACCGCAGGAGGTGGCCGGATAATCTGCATGTTGTCCTCGCCCATAAAGTCCAGCACTTCGCAGAGTTCAAAATTCAGACGCTCAGCGAAGGTCCGGGAGCTTCTCTTGCGCCGCTTGCTCCGGTTGCCACTGCTGCTGGTTTGCACAGACGGTGGATTCTCCACAGGAGAGAAGGCATCGATCTTGTTGAGCAGCGCCAGCAGGAACTGGTTGTGCAGGTGCAGTTTGTCCGGCGAAAGGATTTTTCGCGACTCCGCATCGAATTCCTCCTTGGACCAACGGCTGCGGAACCAGTTCTTCATATTGGCCCTGTAGCGCTCCCAGTTGTCGCCCAGGGCCACCACTAGCGCCTCCTTGGTGGCAAGCACTCGATCAGTCAGCATTTTATACCCAAGTAATTGCGAATAAACAGACAATTAAAAGTTTCTGCAATGAAAACAAATTTTATCAGCTGCTCAGAGTGACCGTTTAGTAAAGTACATTAAACACCAAGGATGGCTTTAAAAAAATTTACCAAAATTAGTTAATGATGTAGGTTGTTTAAAAAAGTTAAAGGTTTCACATGTTAATGCCTGTTTACACTAGGGGGGAGTTATGGGCTCAACTCGCTTTTTTTTACATAGTATTTTCCCATAGGGGGTAGTTACATTTTCCAACTTTGACTACAAAATCTTTTCGAGTCCTGTATTTTAAAAGCAATACATGAAAAAAACAAAATTGGTTTCTAAAAAAAAGGAGGGATCAGGGAGGAGGGATTCAGTATACGAAACCTGCAGTACCATTATCGCACTTTAAGCAGAAAATCACTGCAAAAAGATCATCATCATCAGACCAAGCGCCTTTTTACCACTTGTTTTGTATGAAAAGTGTTGATGAATTTAACATAGGCCTGTCCTATCCCATCTATCACTGCACAAAATTGGACTATCGCAAAAACTAAAAGGGTTGCATACCAAGACTTTAAAAGTTGCAATTGGTTTGGAAAAAAGATCAGTGAAAGTATACAGGAAAAAATTAAGGAACATTGACGACGACGATACGCGAAAATACATCCGAAACTCTGTTTAAAAGTTATACCCAAATCAAGATTTTGTGGTACTTTTCAAAATTCAAGTTTAATTTTGTTTGTCAGTTTGACCCAACATTTTTTAGGTTCTCAGGATTTTTATTAATTAATATTAGAATGTTTAGGTTTACCACTTTTGGAAAAACCAGCTACCTTGGCGGGAAAACATCTATAAATAGCTAAATTTCGAAAAGCCGTTTGGCATGCTTACTTTTCGGATTGACCTTAATTTAAGGATTAATGTGCTAAAAGTTTCTAAACAGGCCTATACATGTCCTTAAATATCAGCCTTCTTATATATTTATGGATTTAGTTGACTAAAAAAAGTTTTAGGTCATTTCTATTGTCTTTTCGTTCCCTTAATCATTTATTTATAATATTAATCTGACATTTTTAACCGAATCTGCTTTATGAATACTTTATTATTATTTTATATTATTTTAATTTATAAAGAGACTAAAGTATTAAATAGTTTTTATCAGAAAAAAAGTTCATACTCATGCTTAAGAAAATACATATGCCGTCTGTTCGTTTGTCCGTCCGTTTCTACGCAAACTAGTCTCTCAGTTTTAAAGCTATCGGGCTGAAACTTTCCCAAAAGTCTTATAGCTCCCATTGGAATAATCGGACAGAAAAAAATTTAAAAAAATTATATCTTTGGTGTTTTTTTTTAGCATATAACCTCCTAAGCTTGGAAATAACATTTTTTAATTAGTTTTGAATTTTGAATTAAATTTTATCGAAATCGGACGACTATATCATATAGCTGCCAAGGGAACGATCGGAAAATTTTTGGAAAAATAATATGAAACAAATTATAGCTTCAGTGTTTTTCAACATATAACCTCCAACGCTTGGAAATAACATTTTTTAATTAGTTCTGAATTTCGAATTTAATTTTGTCAAAATCGGACGACTATATCATATAGCTGCCATAGGAACGATCGGAAAATTGGTAGGAAAATAATATGAAACAAATTGTAGCTTCGGTGTTTTTTAACATATAACCTCCTACGCTTGGAAATAAGATTTTTTAATCAGTTCTGAATTTCGAATTTAATTTTATCAAAATCGGACGACTATATCATATAGCTGCCATAGGAACGATCGTAAAATTGGTGTGAAAATAATATGAAACAAATTATAGCTTCGGTGTTTTTATACCCTTGCAGAGGGTATAATGATTTCAGTCAGAAGTTTGCAACGCAGTGAAGGAGACGTTTCCGACCCCATAAAGTATATATATTCTTGATCAGCATCACTAGACGAGTCGATCTAGCCATGTCCGTCTGTCCGTCTGTCCGTCTGTCCGTCCGTTTCTACGCAAACAAGTCTCTCAGTTTTAAAGCTATCGGGCTGAAACTTTCCCAAAAGTCTTCTTTCTTTTGCAGGTAGTATATAAGTCGGAACCAGCCTGATCGATCAACTATATCTCATAGCTCCCAAAGGAATAATCGATAAAAAAATTTTTAAAAAATTATATCTTTGGTGTTTTTGAACATATAACCTCCTACGCTTGGAACTAACATTTTTTAATTAGTTTTGAATTTCGAATTAAATTGTATCAAAATCGGACGACTATATCATATAGCTGCCATAGGAACGATCGGAAAATTGGTGGAAAAATAATATGAAACAAATCATAGCTTCGGTGTTTTTTGACATATTATCTTATACTATTGGGAATATCTTTTTTTGTATTTTTAAATAATTATTTTTAAATAAAATAATTATAAATAATTTATTTAAATAATTATAACTGCAAGAATATACAAACTTCTGCTAAATACCTTTCTTGTTATATTTGCAGTACAACAAATTTTAAGTTTTTTTAAAGACGATTCCCTCTGCAGAACACCTTTATTATGGAGCGTTGACAAATCTAGAGATAAGTACGCTAATAGGTTTTTATCTTAAAGTCGAAATTTCATTTTGAATTTTTTAACGACTCGGCCGAGAACGACATTTTTAAGTTGAAATTGTTTTTCTTTTGCTTGAATCAAGTTGAATTGGCGGTATTTAAGTACATTGTATGTACAAATAAACTATTAGTTCAGTCCGTAGTGTATACTTATCAAAAAGTTGTTAAGTAAACTAAGTTTAACTTTTCTCTTCTCACCATTTCGTTCTTATATTGATAGCAAAATGTACTTGCACGGTTTTTAAGAACGAATGTTCTCAATTCAAGAACAATGTTCTCAATTCAAGAACAATGTTCTCAATTCAAGAACAATGTTCTTGGATACTTCTCTCTGTGTACGGTACACGCTCTTTTCAGATTTCAGAGATTAAAATCAGAAAAATGGAAAACTCATTTTCATTGTGAACAATGTAAGTGAACAATGTAAACATACTTTATTGTAAAGAAATCAATATGTTTATTTATAAACACATTCATAAAACATTAAATTTATTATTAGGACGTATACTATAAATAAGTGGGTTATAGCGCCCACATGTAGAACTAATAAAATTGTCATAAAATGTAGTTTTATCGAATTATGCTGTTGAAAATAATATTCTGCGATGGAAAGTGGAGCCCGGAAATCTATACACTTACCGGATCAGTTAAAGGAATGCCAAGCATTGAAGTTCTACTGAATCCCACGGGCACTGAACACATCTACCAGTAAGATAAAAGCAAAATCACTTCGAGAGGAGTATTAATATGTATTAAATTAGAAGTTCGATGGACTTACATCGTTATTTTTCACCTGCTTTCTTTTACACACCTGTATAAGTGATTTCGAAATACTTAAAATATCTTTGGAATTTCCGTTATGCAACATCATGTACTATCCCCAAGATTCTTTCAGGCCAGACCCTTTGATCCATCCTGTGCTCCTCAGGAACAACCGGATTAACAAAGCCCACCTGCCTTTCAAAGAAAAATGTATTACTATTCTTACTACCCTGCCCACCTTTTCAATAAGGCAATGCTCACTTCGAATTATGCATTAACGGTATTTGGAGTTATAGCAAGGAATGTTACAAACAGCAAATTTTCCTCTTCTGGCAGACCTTTTCAGGGCGTCAGGATCCACATTGTGGATGATTTCGGGAAGAATCTGACGTACAATCAAGTTGGAGTATACGTACACACTGGCCGACCCTGGAATAGATATTACGGAAACCCCGAGGAGAGCAGTCGCTTCCAGGACTCGGAGGGCTGGTTCCACACCGGTCATCTGGGCTACTTTGATAGCGATAACTTTTTGTACATCGTGGATCGTAAAAAGCAAGTTCTTAAGTACCAAGGTCTTCAGTACTACATTCCTGAGATCGAGGACGTTATTTCGGAGCTGCCTCAAGTGCAAAACGTGTGTGTTGTGGGCATTTACAATGAACGGGTGGGCGATGAAGCTGGAGCTTTGGTCGTGATAAGCAAAGGATCCGTCGTAACTGCTCAGGAGATTGTGCATCACGTGGCTAATCGGTTGCCGGCAAACCAGAAGCAACTCCATGCCGGAGTCCGATTCACCGAAAAGTTGCCGGCAAATGCAAACGAAAAGACTTTGCGTAAGGCAGCGCGGGATAATTCATAAAACCCAACAAAAAAGATTCCACGGAGTCGCTTTCGACATTTAAAAATGGTTTTTATTGTGGAATATAAATAATGTTATGCTGTTTTCGTTTATATAATATCTGGGATATCTGGTCAGGACAAAACTGCTCAACTGTATGAGCCCACATTTACAAAATAAATATTTTTAGCAATAAATAAATTATGAAAAATGTTCCCATAAAGAAAAAAATAACTAAAATGTTAAATGCTAATTACACAATTCTTGCATACGCTTTGAGGATATAAATACTGTGCACATTTGTATAAGACATAGTTATACTATAAACTACCAATTTTTGAAAGATACAAAAAATTATGTAACCTATTTGAAGATCTTAAGTCGTGTTTCCTATTAAGAGACACATTCCTAGCTTAGAATAAATATCAGCATTCCTAGTTGACGCGATCCCACCGCCAAACTGTGCTGTCGTCGCACACACAAACCAAAATGGAGCCATCTTTAGAGAAAGAAGTCTGTCGAATAGTGGAGTTGCTTTTGGGGTGAACCAGCTGGCTGCACTTAGTCAAATTGGGATCGTTGCAGTCCAGTTCCCAGACGAAGGTTGTGCCCTGTTGGTTGCCCAGGGCCAGAATCTTTTGCCAGGCGTTAAAGGCGAAGCGCACAAACCAAATCTCGCACATCTTGTAATCAAAATGATGAAGTACCGTGGTGGCCGACTCCTGGGGCTTGATCTCGTGCCAAGGCGCCGAAAGTTTTCCCGGCTTCCAGCACACAATGGAGTTCTCGCAGGATTTCGAGAAGACAAAGTCCCCAAACCATTGAACGCAATCCACATAATTGCGGTGTATATCCCTCGTAGAAAAGTCCGGAAAGTGCTCCTTGATGGTGGGGAACGGAGCCGTGTTTTTGTTGGGGCTAAATCCAGAGCTCAGCTCAATGGCCTCTTTTATGTCAGGCTTATCCAAGCGCCACAGCTTCAGCGAGTGATCCATTCCACTAGACATGATGCGGTCACCTCGCAAATCAAAGTCAACGGACAACACTTCATCGCGGTGTCCTTCGACGCCTCCAAAAACAGCCACACATACGTCCGACTGGATGTTCCACAGCCGCAGCGAGTGATCCTTACTGCCTGACAGAAGTAACTGTGGCCTAACCGGATGAAACTTGAGCTCGTTGATGGCGTGCCCATGACCAATATAGTTTTTGCTGCATTGGTGTTTCACGGGATTGAAAATCCGGATGACGCCGCGGTAGCCAGCTGCGGCCAGGACAGGATCGCCGGTCACCGTGTCGTAGGACCAAGCGCATGTGTAGAAACTTTCATCGGTCTAAAAAAGAGGACATAAGCATGTGTTAATTTTTACTTGAGTAATTCGTAAAGATTCATTAAAGAACCAAATTAAACAGACTAATCGAACTTTGAAACTAGCGATGTATTGAACTTTTATCTCTTTAATGTTAATGATATTAATAAAAACAAGGAAGAACCCTATAGTCGAGTACCTCGACTATCAGATACCCGTTACTCAGCTAAAGGGACCAAAGGGAAATGGAGATATGCAAGCAGCAAAGCGAGATTTAAATGCGCCACCTACCGGCGGAAGACAGATTTAAGCATTGTGGGCGTTAGGGTAGGCGTGGCAAATTTTTTTGGATCAATCGATAGGCATTGACGAGACCAATACATTTCAGTTAAAATTTTTAATCTAGCATAAAAATTGTGGGCGCCACAGGCTTGGGCGGTTTGTGGGCGTGGCATATTCGCATAACAAACTTGCGCTGCGTACAAGGCTACGGAATCTAAATCTGAAATCCCAATACTCTATCTTTGATAGTTTTCGAGATATCCGCGTTCATATTTACGATTTTTTGAAGTTTGTAGGCGGTTTGTGGGCGTTAAAGTGGGCGTGGCAAACTTTTTTTTGGGTCAATCGATAGGTATTGATGAGAACAATTCATTTCAGATTAAATTTTTACTCTAGCATCAAAACTGTAGAAGCCACAGTTTTGGGCGGTTTGTGGGCGTTAGAGTGGGCGTGGCGCTCTACTGAAACAAACTTGCGCTGCGTAAGAAGCTCAGGAATCTGCTCGCCAAATCTCAATAGCCTAGCTCTCATAGTTTCCAAGATCTCAGCGTTCATCCGGACAGACGGACAGACGGACATGGCTAGATCGACTCGGCTAGTGATCCTGATCAAGAATATATATACTTTATTGGGTCGGAAACGCTTCCTTCTGCCTGTTACATACTTTCCGACGAATCTAGTATACCCTTTTACTCTACGAGTAACGGGTATAATTATGTGTTTATACTGAACGCAGTTTTAAGGAAAGCGTTTACCATTTCTATAACGTATTTATAGGCATTATTTTTTAATAATAAAGAAATGCCTAACTCGTTTGAAAGTCGTTAATCGCTGTTGTTTATAATGACCATTTTAGGGAAACGGATAAAAATGTATACTTATAGCTTCCTTAATGAAAAGCAAACCTTGAAATTGTTTTTATAGGTTCAATCTCTTGAGTACCTACATCGGGGTCTGCGTAGACCTGCAGCAGACGGATTCCATTGTTGTCCATACCGTTGCTCCTCTCGCACTCGTATATGGAAACCCGATCCTTGCCAACGGTGGCGAACACCTGGGGCTGACCTCTGTCTAGGAACGGATTGAACTGAACGCCGAAGATCTGGTGGTTATGGTCCTCGCGGACATGGGAGCTGCAATGTTTCCGGGATGTAAGGCACACAAATCTAGCTATCCCAAGGGAACCTCACCTGTACTTGTACAGCGGTTGGACCATTTTAGGAGCCTTAACCCGTCGGCACAGGCGGTTCAATTTCCGTGTGTTGGGCGATTTGCTCCTGGTGGTGGTTGTAGTCGTGCTGAACAAACTGGCGGAGTCATCCCGATCGACGGAGTTGACTTCGTTATCATCCTCTTGCTCCAAAAGATTGCCGGCACTAGAGGAGTTATTGCTCAGTACTGCCTCTGGTGGAGATTGGGCTAGGGATTCTTCCTCTGCGGGTGGCTCTTCACTGGACGTACCCATCTCGAGAGGATTAGTTTCTGTCATGGCTGGTTAGCTTCCGCCAATTTTTAAGCTTGTTTTGTTTACTTAACAAGTATTTTCCCCAAAACAAACTGTTTCCCGCTAATGTGACCGTGCTAAGATTATACCATGTAACACCGACGTTGCCACTCTGCTGGCAGATAACACCTGTTTGTCTAAGAATTCTAATGTATTTAAACCTAATGCACATAGTTATAATTTGCCTAATCTACTTCTTGGCGGCGAGCAGCTCGTCCAGGTGCGCCTCCACTTCCTTGTGGGCTTTGACACTGTTTTCGGTCCGGGATGCGGCCTCGTGGACAAAGAAACCACGCAGTAGCTCCGCCTTAACTTGAACCAGTTGCGCCTGCGCCTGTTGCAATTTTAGTTCGTTGGCCAACTGTGGTCCCAGTTTCAGCTCGGCGGCGTCCTTGAGCAGGGAGCATTTGCGACCCAAAAGCGCCACCAGTTGCTGCAGCCCACTGCGATGCTCTTCCTCCAGTCGCAGTATCTCCTTTTGGTCGTCACTCAAGTCCGCATCCAGGCCTCCAAAGGCATCTGGGAACTCCTCGCGCATCTTGTCACCCAACTCAGCTATGGGTTGCAAAGTAGATCGTAGTTGAGCGGATAGTTTGGTGCGCACCGTCTTGCTGTCCGTATAGCTCAAGGGCGGAAAACTACTGCCATTCTGCAGGCCTGTGGGATAAGCTAACAACTTAATCACTGCTTTTCGGGTGAGTCGGTAATCTCTTTACCCAGCACTTGCTCCTGGCCAACGCTTTCAATCTCACCCAGTCGCGCATAGTTCCCAATGGATACCAATTTGAGGGCTCTTTTGATTTCCGCACTTGGATTTGGCCTCAGATCCAGGCGACGCAGCTCGTCCAGCACTAATTTCAGCTTGAGCACCTTTTTCAGCTCCGCGTCGCGTGCCTCCCGCAGGTCATCGGATTCTCCGGGCAAGAGCGTGGTGGAGGGATCTTCCATGTCCAGCTAAAAATGCCCAGAATTTGTTTGTTTAATTCGAATGGGCAAGCGCATGGCCGAGATATGGCAACGCCACTAAAAAGGTGTGGCCAGAGGCCAGCACACTGATAATATTTCGAGGATCAGAGGTTCACTTTTATGGTCACTCTAAGACAACTATTTGAAAAAGGATATTTTGGAAAAATGTTAAGTACCCAATTAATTATGGAACAGATCCGAGATCATCCCATTGTGGCCACCATTAGCATTGCTGTCGGCGCGGTTCTGGCATCCGAGGTGATGTGGAAGGCGGTTTTGTACTTTCGGGACAAACGGGAGAAGGCACGCCGCGTGCACGAAGTGGTCTGCTTCAATGAACTGGGCGAGATCTGTGCCACACAGCATCTCCGGAACTGCATGCCGGGATCACCGGAACCCGTGGTGTTCCGCTGCAAGAACAAGCACTGCACCCTGAGAAATGTGGGCAAGATCGTGGAGCAGATCGACCGGGCGGAGCACTCCATTGACTTGGCCATCTACACCTTCACCTCGCTGACCCTGGCGGAAGCTTTTAAGCGAGCCCTGCAGCGCGGCGTGAATATCCGGATTATCAGCGACGGGGAGATGGTCTACTCCGGCGGATCGCAGATCACTACGCTGGCTCGCTTTGGAGTGCCTGTGCGCGTCCCCATCACCACGTACATGATGCACAACAAGTACTGCATAATCGATGGAGTGGAGCGCGTCGAGGAGATTCGCATGCTTAAGAAGCGCAAGTGGATGCGTCCATGTTACAGTATCGCCATCATCGGTTCCGTCAACTGGACTCGCCAGGGATTCGGTGGAAATTGGGAGGCCTGCGTGATCACCCATGACGAGAAGCTAACGCTCATGCTCCAGGCGGAGTTCAACCGCATGTGGAAGGCCTTCGAGAAGGCCGAGAACAAAATAATCCAGAAGGAATAGAAAACCTCAACGGTTAGGACTTGGCAGCTTTTTACCAAAAGGTTCACCCACATTACCAAACAGTTCCTTTAAACTATTGAATAACTATAAAATAGATTTGATAATAATTCCCAGCGTAAGTGACTATTTAGCAAGGTTTAGGAATCGTAAAACAATAAGCTTAACAATTTACATAGACCAGTTATACCAATAAAAAAGGTACAAAAAAAATTTACAAAAAAAAAAAACAGTACACCTAAAAATAATGATATTTTTAAGCTTTGACTATTTTCATTAGTAAGTTAAGTTTATCTTTTCAATACCATTGAAACATTTTCGGGACTAGAAACAACAAGTGACATCTGTGATTGTCACACTGGAATTAATTATGATTTTAGATTCTATTTTTATTAAAAGCTAGTTTTTGTTATAATCTGCTTTCATTGTTATCATTTTGAATTTTTATAAAAAACTATTGTTCAAAAAGGAAATTTATAACCAACTATTACCATTCATGAAAAACTCTTATTATTTTTTTATTTTATTATATTTCTATTGTTTTCTTAAAATAAACCCATTCAGCTATAAACTATTTGTCTTGTTGTTTTAATTTGTCAACACGACGCAAAAATGTCTCCTTTAAGCCATTGAGTCGCTCTATTTCTGCCCGGATTTCCAGGTACTCCAGGTAGGACACTCCAGACTTTAATAAGATTTCGTGTTTGAGAGTAAGCACGCGGGCCACTTCCTTTTGCTTGCGATGTAGAGCAGTCAACTTAAGCGAAACGGTCGAGTCCTTGGGATCCTTCGACTTCTTGGAGTTCTTCGATTTCTTTGACTTCTGTGTGTCAAAAAATTATATAGTACACGTTTGATCGAGGTTTAGTTTTTCTTACTTTGCTTATTTCCATTGTTTATGTTTAGATCTCCGCGTGGTTATTTGTTGATATGTGCGTTGTGAATAGTGAAATGGGAAGATGAAGAATTAAGGCGGCAGTTTGGTTTACAACTCCTTATGGCATTTTCTTATTATTGCTTATTTTCGCTTATTTTTGGTCAAATAGGAAAGTTAAAACAACTGTAATTGACTATTTTTAAAGCACTTTAAATTTTAAAAATTAGTTTTATTTGGTCTTGCTAAATAAATTGGACGATTTTAAGGTTTAACACTTATAATTTTACATTTCCTTACTGGAAATTAAATACATTTTTTTTAACGGAGTATTGTAATACAATTTAACTAGAAATAAATATTTCTTAGTTATATGCTGACCCTTTTTACGACGTCCATGTTTGTGAATGGCAAAATGGGAAGAAGTACTTCTTAAAATTTCACTTGGTATTTTTTTATCCACTGCTGGTATATTCCCGCTATCCACTTGTGGTCACACCGGCGTCGTTTATAAAAAAATTGTGAAATTTTCTCTATTTTGTTGGAAAAAATAAAAAAAATGGGTTCCTCGTCGTCCGGAAAGAAGCACAAGAAGGACAAGAAGAACCGGCATCGGTCGCGCTCGCCGGATCGCCAGCGGCGGGCGACGGAGGACGAGGATGTGACCCTCGACCTTACGGACGACTCCTCGTCGCGTCACAGACACCACAAGCACAAGAAGCACAAGGAACACAAGGAACATAAGGAACACCGCCACAAGCACCACAAGCACAAGGAGCGCGAGCGGCCCAGCGAGGTCATCTCCCTGGAGGAATCGGACTCGGATAGTAAGTGTTTGCCCGTTATTACCTCAAGTGCAGGCCAGGCTCAAGGGCAATTGCCGCAGGCGGCGGATCCGGCGGAAAAGCGATATTCTGATTGACGGACCGTCCAATGCCCGGCAATCGCTTTGGTCCTGCACTTTTCCTTTTCCGGAAGTACTAAACCCATCGTTGCGTTTCTCCGCCTTTCTCCTTTTCTTCCAGGTGTTCCGCTGCTGGAGCAGATTGTGAGTGGGCGAGCAGAAGTGGTTGAAGCGATGGTCCCTCTGGTGATTAGACAGTTCTAACCGGTGTTCCCTATTTGCAGGTTCCGATTGCGTGGAGGTTCCGGTGCAGGAGCAGGCCAAGCAGGTGAGGGATGCCAGGGAGTCCTCCAATCGCGACAGGGAGCGGGAATCTGGACGAGAGCGTGAACTTCTAAGGCAAAGGGAACGTGAGCGCGAGCATGAGCGGGAACGTGAGCGGGAACGCGAGAGGGATCGGGAAAAGGAGCGCGAAAGGGAGCGGGAGAAGGAGCGCCTCAGGGAGCGGGAGGAACGCGAAAGGGAACGTGAAAAGGAACGTCTCAAGGAGCGCGAGAAGGAGCGGCTCAAAGAGCGTGAAAGGGAACGCGAACGAGAACGAGAACGGGAGCTGACCGCTCCCCCACCGCCACAAATCTCCAGGCATGCCGAATACGATTCCCGGCGAGAGCGCGAGATTGAGAGGGAGCGGGAGGCTCGCAAGCGATCGGGCAGAGAACGCGAACGGGAACGTAACCGGGAACGCTCCCGATCCCAGTCTCCACCGCAGGCCTCGCGCAAACCAGCCGCCAGGGAACGCGAGCCCTCTTCACGTTCCTTCTCGCCCATACCTGAAAATGGAGCCGGCGATGTCCTTTCCATTACGGAAACGAACAAGCTTCGCGCCAAGCTGGGCCTAAAGCCACTCGAAGTGGATAGTGGCCCAAGCAAGGTGGCGCCGCCTGCAGCAAACAGTAGCCAGGCTGAGAACAAGAAATCGTCTGGCGAGGCCGATCTCTCATCGTACAAAGATGAATGGGGCGAGTTCTTGCACAAGCCGGCCGACAACCTTAAGGAGAAAAGGCAGGCAGAAAAGCTGCGCGAGAAGCTCAAGCAGCGCAAGGAAAAGCGTTTTTTGGAGGAGCGCCTGGCTCGCATTAAAACGCTGGGAGAATCGGACGAGGAAACGGATAATGTATCCAAGTGGGTGGACAAAAACAAGCGAGTGGTCAACGAACGCGAAGAAGCCAAGCGCAAGGTAATTACTTTTACATCCTCCTAAATTATTTTGTTTTAAATTATATAATTTTTCCCATCGCAGGCCAAAGAGCTGGAGGAGCTGGATGAGGCCTTTGGTGTTTCGGAGCTGCTCGAGCAAGAGAAAACCAAAGCCCGTCAGCGTGCCTATGGCGATAACAATCTAAAGGGCCTGCGAGTGGATCACGACATGGATGATTTCGGCGAAGGACGCACGGTTATTCTAACACTCAAGGATCAAGATGTGCTTAACGAAGAGGAGGGTGATACTCTAGTCAATGTGAACATGGTCGACGAAGAGCGTTATAAGAAGAATGTGGCCAACAAGAAGCAGAATCCGCTCAGTTATGGCTACAATGTGTACGAGGAGCAGTACGATGAACTGGGTAATCCCATAGAGCGTTCGGTGCTGGAGAAGTATGATGATGAAATTGAGGGCCAGCCGAAAAAACGAAAGAACTTTGTGATTGGCGAGAGTATGGATGAGGAGCGGGAGCACAGACGCAAGCTTCTGGAGATTAAAACCAAATTAGCCGGCAAGCGTTTGGAAACTTTGGAGGATACCAACTTGCAGCTAGCATCGGACACATACAGTACAGAAGAACTGGCCAAGTATGTTTATACTCCCATAATAAGAAATGTTTTTTTTGTACTCATTTTACTTACTTGCAGATTTAAGAAGCCAAAGAAAAAGGTTAAGAAACTTCGCCAAAAACTAAAAGCCGACGATCTTGAGCCTTTGGTGGAGCCGGGAACTTCCAATTTTGGTAGTCGTGGTGGACGGTATCGTGATCACGAGGATGAAGAGATGGAAGTGATTAAAACTGAAGTTAAAGTGGAAGCAGAGGATGACGATTTAGAACGCGTTTTGGCGAAGGCTCGCAAGCTAAAACAAAAGGAGAATATCATCAAGAAGCCCTTGCCCGTCGACTTCGAGAATATTCAGCGGGAAATTAAACCTGAACCCGTTGAGGACACCAGTTCAGGTGTGGTTCTTACCGGTGTGGATGGCAACATCGTATTAAACGCCACAGCGGAGTTTTGCCGCACTTTGGGCGACATTCCCACGTACGGTATGGCGGGCAACCGTAACGAGGACTCCAACGACATGATGGACTTTGATAAGACCGATCAGCCGGAGGAGCACATGGACACTCATGACGATGAGCCTTCCATGAATCACGGAACCTGGAATTCAGTTAACCCAGATGAAGTGATGCAGCCCGCCGATTTGGATAATCTGGGAGATGACCTGGAGGATCGTGCCATTTTAGACGAGGAGCCCGACGTAGGAGCTGGCGTAGCGAATGCCTTGCGGTTGGCTCTGTCTAAGGGATACCTCGAAAAGGAGGAGAAGAATAGGCCAAGCAACACAAAAATGGCTCATCTGCAGGCCAAGAATTATTCCATTGAGGATAAAGCTGCTGGGTAAGTTAAAATATTACCTGGAAAGGGAAACTGAACTTAATTGGGAATCTTATCTTTTCAGTGAGGACGAAAAGGTTGGGCGCCGTGATCGCTTTCACTTTGGGCCCATTACGGACTTCAAGGACAAGGAGACCTTCAAGCCCAATGTCAAGCTGGATTATATCGACGACAATGGTCGCATATTGAACCTCAAAGAGGCTTTCCGGTACTTGTCACATAAGTTCCACGGCAAGGGACCGGGAAAGAACAAGATTGAAAAGCGTCTGAAGAAAATGGAACAGGATGGGGTGAGTACACCATTAATCAACAATTATGGGCGGAAAATTAATTGCTAAATATTTTCTTGCAGCTAATGAAGACCATGAGCTCGACTGATACACCATTAGGAACTCTGACCATGTTGCAGCAAAAGCAAAAGGAGACAAAGACCGCTTATGTGGTGCTCAGTGGCAACAATAAAAACGCGCCAGGGGTCAGCGGCAACTCAATAGCCAAGTTCAAGTAGAGAAGGAAGAAGCAAAGAAAAGCGATTAATTTACCAAGATAACCATAACCAAATGCAATAGATACTTCCTAATCCGCGTACTAAATACTTAAGTTTTGAACTCCTATTTGTGCATCCGGCCCAAATATGTAATTCTCTTCATATTTATTCAAATACACTTTGGATTTATCTTAATAGGCTGATCTGAATGGGGGGATCCTCATTACTACGAGTCACTGAAAATTGAAGAAATAGCCATCTTTACAAGGAACTTATTCAATATGAAACATTATACTTACAATTAAAGGATTTGCCGAGCACAGTTTTCTTTTGACCTTGAACCATCTGGAAGCCCTGACCAATCCTATCTGAACACTCAATGCTGGAAGACCGATTTCTAAAGGTCAAGCTACACTTAGCATCTCCATATGGTATAGAGCTGATATGGACTTCGTCCACATTTGGAGGCGTCATAGTTATGCCAAAAAACATTAAAAATTGGTCGTCGATAGTTCTGCCAAAATCCAGGGCTCCGTAGCCGAAGATTAACGCTTGCAAGAATCCGCCAATGCCGGTAAGGAAGTTCGCCGATCCCTCGTAACCAAGGGGCGTCTCACTCCACACCTTGAACTCCGGTCGAACATAACTCTTGTAGCCACGCTCGAAATACTCGTTGGCCTGCTGAATCTGAAGGGACCTCATATAGTTTGCAGCGAACATGGACCACGTCATTGCAGGACCCGATTCTCGGGTGGCGTTTGCATAAAAGCGAAGGTCGTTACTGTGTGTGATGCTTTACGGAGAGAAGAATGGGATTACTGGATGAGTTACATAATCTAATTATGTAATTTTCACCTGGTATCAAAATTTAATGGATAACCGAGTAGAATGGTATCCGCCTGCTTTACAATGGTATTAGGGATGTAGCCCTGGTGTTGGGGATGATAGTCCAGGTTGTCATCTCGTAGTATCACCAAACGATCGCTAACCTCACGCCATTTCTCCATAAGTTCGGTGCTGGTGTTACCACACGTTTTACCCAACCACTCGGCGAAATTCAGTGCAATTTTGGACACAGCATTCGTGTAAACATTATCATTTACGTCCGGATGATCCTCATCGGGTCCCATTACGTCTAGGAAGTGGCAAACATTTTGGGAATCGTCGCATGAGGCTCGGCTCACCAAGAACTCTGCCACTTCACGGGTTATGGGCCAAGCGGTATCACAGGCCCAGGCATTATCGTGGGATTGGGCGAAAAACTTTTGCAGGGCAAAGGATATATCGGGGGATATGTGAATCTCCTGTTGAGAAACTTCGGGGCAGCATGGGTTGGTTACCTCTGTGCCAGTGTGGGCACTCTCCCAGGGAAATCTTGAAGAAAATAAATAACTGTAAGTATCTTTAAGCAAACTATATATTTCAACCTCACCTTGCTCCCTTGTAACCAGTGGTATTCGCATGGTATTTTGCTGCCTCCAGTTTTCTGCTGCGATAGTCCAGCACCTCTTTTGCATAGTCGTAGCCAAACAGACTGACAACCGGCAGCATCCAGATCTCCGTGTCCCAGAAGTTGTGCCCCTGGTAGTCCGCCTCCAGATTGCCACGCCCCAAACCAGTGGGACTCAATCCGTAGAAGGGTTCGTTTTTCTGGTGGGTTTCGATAGACGGAAGAGAACTTACCAAATAAAATATGCCTGCGTTAACGATCTGCGAGAGTTCAAAAGCATCACCCCTTATTTCAATAGAGAACTCATTGTCCCAGAAGCTGTTCCAAGATTCGGTGTGCTTCTGTAGAAGATTTCTAGAGCTTAACTGGAGCACATCTTGCAGTTCCTTCCGCGCAATAGTTTCCTCTCTATCTATGGTTATAATAACTCTGTAGGTAAACTCATCTTGCCAGGTGGGCCACTGCAGTTGAAGGGGCTGGTCCAAGGGTTCACTAAAGAGGACAAAGATCTCCTGAGGATCCGGCTGGAATTTCTCGAATTCCAGCACCTTTGTCCGTCCTCGAAGTGTGCGATAATCTCCACTGGAAGAGCTGCCATTGCTTACAACGACAAAGTCGAAGGCATCGCTGGAGTTACCGGGAAAACAAGTGAGCTTCAGGAACTTTGGAGCTAAAAATATTTGAATTGTTTTAGTGAACATTTAGGTAGGTAATTCGGCTAGTTGAAGTTTTAATGTAGATTTTACAAGTTAAAATGTGTCTAACATTGTA
Source organism: Drosophila subpulchrella (assembly GCF_014743375.2). Classification (NCBI taxonomy): domain Eukaryota; kingdom Metazoa; phylum Arthropoda; class Insecta; order Diptera; family Drosophilidae; genus Drosophila; species Drosophila subpulchrella. The sequence continues at coordinate 3,166,573 of NC_050610.1, forward strand.
TTAACATCCAAGTATTGACAAAAAATTTTGAAACACTCCAAAATGTATAATATTTCACGGTTTTGTTTGTATGACTGCCATTGAATTGAAAAAATATTTTTAAAGTTTCATGTCAAAATTGCATTAAAGTTTTGATTTAAGACGATATGTGTTTTGAAATGATAGTTTTTGAACAAAGTTCTCAAAATCTCTAGTGGCGATCAAGGAATATAAAAAAAGGCTACACGTAAATTTATATACAAAGAACAATCTTACATTTTTAGTTTTAAGCTTTGAATTTGATTTGAGCTAAACTCATAAAAAGAAAATAAAAAATAATTATACAATATTAATTTTACTTACAGTTAACCTTCGAAAGTCGGTTGGCAAGTCTCTTGGCTACTACTTCATATACCAAGGCACGATTGTAAAACTTGTGCGGATAGGTTCTCTGCTCAACTGAAATCCCAAGTGTTCTGTAGGTTGTGAGAACGCGGAAGTAGCCATCCCGAAGATCCATCTCGTAGCTAGTTCCATTTACGTCCACATCGTTACCAGTGGCACAACCGAAGCGATCGCAAACTTCCGCGCTGATATTTAGCCAGTTGGGAATGCGAGCCCGCTTGCTATTTCCGCCAGCTCCGTCGTAGACTCCGTTCATGAAGATGGCATCTCCGAAGACTGTATAGCCAAGGTGTCCATTGCCCAAAGTTGGCATAAAGTTCAGGTCGGAAGGAAGACTGTAAAGTGCTATCTATTATTATTAAGTGCAAAAGTAATATACATAAAATACAGCATTGCCATATCCTTGCTTCTGTCAAATGGAATTTTTTTTAAAGAATCCTATATAAAATGTTTATTATCGTGATGAAAATAAGAAATCGTTTTAAGACTATAAAGAAAAACTCGAAACGTTTTACACAGAATCACTTAAATTTAACATTAGGTATGGTTACTTATAATCAATCAATTAAAACATTTTTTAATGTTTAAGTATGTCTTAAAGTATCTTGATTTTAGCCCACAGACATGAATTCTAGAAATAAATGACTAAAAAGTATTTTTTCTGCAATTCTGCAACTTGTAGCTTGTTGTTGCAGAAACTTCAAGTTTAATTACCTGTTTATTTTTAGAAGATATGTTTTCGGCGTTTCGGCAAAGCAGCTTTGCAAAAGCGCTATATTAACGATGAAAATAATCCTTTTTATCATATTTTAGCGATCTACTCAGCAGTAAGGTCCGACGTATACTGATTTCGTTTCTCACTTCAGAAAATTGCAAGTCTCTTGAAGGTGATAAGAACGATGATAGTAAGATTTAATCTCTGAGCGGAGAAATGGGGCGATTGAGCAGAGTCGTAAATTATTGTATACTCTCGGTGCTTCCCCAAGTTCTCAAGTGATTGCTTGGCAGTTAATATATGGACGTTAGGGTGCGTCGATTTTGAGGTCTTCAAATCGTAGGGGGGGACGCAATCTATGGACAATTCTTCTATTGCCAAAGAAACTATGTCTTCAAAGAAACGTTTGACTGTCCTCATTTGCAAGAGAAAAATACCGTTTTTTGATGAAACTTACGGAGCATTGGTATGGACGCGAAATCAGTTTTAAATCGTTTGGGCGGAACTCAAATTAGTAGCAATTGTAAGCATTGTTTCCCAAGAAATATATGTCGAAAACCACGTTTGACCCTCCGCACTTGCAAGATAAAAAATACTGTCATAGTTTCTTTGGCAATACTGCATATAATTGTCCATTGATTGCTTTCGCCCCCTACGACATGACTTATTTTTTGTCCCATGCAAATCGAACCACCCTAAATGAACTTAAGAATGAGCTTAATAACTTGTTCAAAAGTAATGTATCCGATCGACAAGTTCTATGATAAGGAATTAAAAACAATAACGGAAAATCTTCCTTCTTTAAGTTTTGCAACCTACCTTCTTATCAACTAGTCCTCGTACTGTTACTTATCTACGAGTAACGGTTAGGCTTACACGCTATTATATCATTTAAAATTTATTTTAACAAGTTAGTTATAATCTTAAAAAATTTATTATAGCTTGTTTCCTTTAATGATGATAATGTATTGATATCTTGCCTTCGTACGCTATCATAATTTTTAATTATAATACATTTTCTTTCTGTTGATTAACTCATTTTGTACAGCTGCCTTATTATACCTGTTCATGACTAAGGATGGAAAGTACTCATAAAGTATGGCTAGAAGAGAAGGTAGCCTTTCGGCATTGATCTTAGTTTTTCTACCGCAATGCCGATAATATTGTCCCATGTCCAAAGGCAATTGGCATTCTTCCCAAGCACTTGAAAACAATAAAAAAGTAAAACACGAGGAGGGAAGTACACACAAGTGCCTGACTTTTTATTGCACCGCACTTAGAGATCTGAATGGGCAGACAAGAAATCGACTTGGATGGGCCAAGATTATCAAGACGGAGATTAGACCTGACCCAAAGAGAAGATGCGAGTGCTGAATGGAGGCACAATCATGGGAAATCTTCTAATGTAAGGGGGAAAACCTCAAATATAAAATAAGAATAAAAGTCATTAAAGATTGACTACTGTCAGGTGGCTAAGGCCAGATCTCTGTGGCTGGGTGGCCCTAGACTACATTCTTTTCACTATTTCTGTCGTTTTTTATGATATTTTCATAATTCCTAGTTACAAGGTAATTATGGTCTTTGTTGTCGACTCTAATTACCTGGGAGTCAACGTCTGCCCTTTCCCACATTGGATGTCGGCAGTAGCCCTTGCTGAGCTTTACATCTGGCTGGATCGGCCTCCCAACCGATCTGGGTATATCCGAAATATTCAACGCCATCTTAGTATTTGACAACCAAGCGTAACCAAGCCAAGCACCGACTAGCTATAACCGATATGCGTTCGTGACTGAAACCCCCTTTGATGGTTCTGTTACCCCAAGTATGTGGCGGTATCAGTACACTACAATTGCATTTTGGCATAACTAACCCTTTTTAAGAATATATTTTAGTCATACGATTTTTGAAAATGTTATTTAAGAACTATTATAAAAAACTATTTTGAAATATTACACCCAGTTACTCAACATTTAATACAAAATTAAATCTTTTGAGAATGTAGATACAAACAAATGCCCATATTTTAATTTAACTCAATGATAATTAGGTAAATATAACTATAGAAACTCAATCAGATTAAGAATAATATATCATAATGCTAAAAAAACATTTCAAGGTATCACGTTACATTTATTTCCTATGGCAATGACTTAATACTTCTGAAATCAATTTTCAAGAGTGTACTTGTATCTGTTCCTTTATCTGAATCTTACCGGCCTATAGTTTTCTCTCCGAGGCTCCGAAGTTCGGTTCAGCTGAGCTCGGCACTAATTTTAATGGCGTTACGCCGCGATAGGTTTTCTGCTCAAGATCCATAAAGAAATGCTCAGGTGTTCGTTCCCCATTTCGTTGGTTCGGCCTGGTAGAGTCTTCTGCGACTGTGGTTTGGGTTGGCACGAGATCTCCATCGGCAAGTATCGTATGTGGGGCTCCTCAGTGATTTACCCTTTTCTACTGTATCATCCCCCGCAACATATGCATGTACTATTTGGTACCTTTGAAGAAGTCAAAGTCGAGGGCTCTATCGCGATGTTGTCGCTTACCGAAGCGTAACTGAAATATTAAAACAATTTTTTTTTGTTTAGTTTAGTTTTTGTTTTGGCTTTTGTTATTGTCGGCCATTTTGCTGGCGGTTTTGGTTTGGTTTGGCGTCAGATTTTTGTTTTCTTTCTTCTTGTTTTATTTGACGTTTTTTTGTTGTTCTTTTTTGCCAACCTGTTGGCCGAAAAGTCGCGTCGAGAAATTTACGCAACGAAGCGTTGCCAATGAGTTTCCGCTTTTGGAGGCATTGGGCTTAGTTGTTGCCATCCGATGTTAATAATGCCATGCGATGACCAGAAGTGGAAAAAAATTGTATAGTACAAATGTAGTTAAATCGAGCCGATTTGGATTACAAAAGGGGCGATACATTGTAACGGGTAGATTTAGAGAAGAAAGTAATTTTCTAAAATATTGGTAAACCGTCATTTATAATCTGTCTCATCTATATATAATTCTAGTGTAGTCTACTTTGAAAATAATATTTCGACCGTTTAATCATATTATATCTTGTTAAATAAAATCGTAGAAATTTAGCTCTAATTCGTAAAAGATAATTTGTTTAGTTAAGTTTTAATTTTAGTGTAAAAAATGGTTCAAATCGGAACGTCCATTAAAAAGTTTGAAAAAAAGCAATAGAAGGAATCGACGCTAGGTGGCGCAGTGGAATGGTGCGCTATCTCAGAAACAGTCACCTTGCTGCTTGCATCTCTCTATCTCCCTCGCACTCCATTTAGCCAAAAAAACGGGTATTTGATAATCGAGGCGTCTCTTCTACATTTGTTAAAACTTTTATATTTTGAACCATATAAGGTAAACGGAGTATTATAAAACTTCTGTCGACCAAAATATAAAAAGTGTTGAAACTCTGTTATAAGTCTGAAAACGGTAAGAAAATGATTTCGAGAGATATCTAATATGAGAGGAAAAGGCATTATTTTACAATTTTGACTCGGTGGCGTGCCCAGCTATACAGTTCTGATTTCACACTACTTTCTAATCGAATAGGAGTTATGAAAACATTTTAAAAGTGCTCGTTTTTTTCCCCCTACCCTCGCTACCCGCTGTGGCTTAAATCATTGCTCCCTTTTTCTATTTTCTGGTGCCGAGTGTTTTTCTGCCTAATTTGTGAGCGAGTGGGGTGCTCTCCCCAAAAAATGAAACGCGTGTGAAAATCATGTTTATTGTGCGGCCACCCAGCCATTGTTACACACAATGTACAATGTGGCAAGAGGAGGGACACATTAATACAGGCAGCCAGCAATCATTTGCTTTCCCTGGCATGGTTTGGTTTTGTTTCTGGTTTTTTTTTTAAGTTTTTGGGACCAACTTTTGGGTGTTATCCAACTCCAACTGTGAGCCGGGAGCTGCCTAATTGTTGTAATTTGCCTAGATATTATATTTATTGTTTGCCAGATAATTATGATGATTATCTATGAAACGGAGTGTTTAAAACGTTTTCCGCTGGCCTGGGAACCAATGACCAAAAAGAGCTGAGAGCTGCGAGCCGAGAGCCCACAGTCGAGACCCAACCAACCCCAACCCAAAGCATTTGCAACTCAATTATGGACGAGCGCGGCTTCTGGCTCATCTTCCCCAGCTGCTGCTTCATTATGCACCTGACCACTCGTGCAATTTCTAGCTGATAATTTGCATTATTTTGTGCGCCCAGGTGGCTGCAGCCGGAGTAGCACCATCCACGGTTATGGGTTATGGCAGTGGCGATGACGACGGCGATGGCGATGGCGATGGCAATGGCTACGGGTTCTGCCTTATTCATGGATGATCTCACGCGTTGAGCACTCGCTTTAATTACACTGCACATGTTGGTTAATATTTAAATATTATTATAGTTTATTATTTAATCTAAAAATAGTAATTGAATCCCTTGCCTATAAATAAAACAAATAAATAGATCCTTTTAATGTTCGATCAAATTAAAAATTATTAAAATTATTATGAATGCTTAAAATTAAAATAGAACTGCTGCTTAATGATGTTGATATCTGCGTTTGTTCCAATGAAAAAAAAAATGTTATTAAAAAAGTATGTTTAACTTATAAAATAAAATTAAAATTACTTAAAATTAAAAATTTTTAAAACAAATTGTATTGAATTACGAATGGGAGGTTTACAATAATAGAAGTTTTCGATATATCAAAGTACTGTAATATTTAAGATATCCTGTCTCAAAAGCTTTGACTAACTTTATAAAATAAAAAAATGAGTTTCAATAACATTGGAATTTTATTTTGAAAATTAAATTTGTTGTAAGCCTTTAAATTTAATGTTTGTTCTTAAGTAAAATGTTGTCTTGAAAACATTTCCAATAACTTTTTATTTCCTTTGGCAACCTCATGATTTTGCAGATTGGTGTGGCTTTTTTCGCTGACTGCGCTTGCCATGTGCAGTGTCTGTGACCTTTTCGCGGCTGCACTCCAATTCAATTACCAGCCGCACAGAGAAACAGATAGAGACAGGTGGAGAAATGGAGATAGAGAGGGGACCATGGTGTGCAAAGATAATTATCAGCATGAGGCGCAGGTTGCAGGTTTCGGGGATTGATATGCAAATTTTAATTTGCTTCATTTGTAATGCGTAAGTCATCCACCAAAAATTAAGAGCAAAGGAGAAGAGCTGCAAGTGCAACTGGGTGCGACATGTGGAAACGCTTGGCTGGCTGCCTAATTAAGGCAGGTCAGGAGTCGCGGGATCGTGGGAAAGGTATTTCGGTGACCCGGTCTCCTGGAGGACAGTGTGGACCAAGCGGCGTATGCGTTATGCTTCTGACACTGCGACTAAGGTCTTCCATCCGGAAGAGCCCCCAACTCCCAAATTCTAAATTTCCTCCGAAGGGGTTGGTTAAACATTTGCTGTAATTTTACAGCTGCTGGTTGATTTAATGCTTAGACAGCCGCCAAGCGTAACCGCAGGCCAAAAGTATCTACCGAAGAATATATCTTGGCTCGCGCGCTCACTCACCGTGATTAGGGTTTTGTGGAAAAACAGATTTCAATTATTACACCTGTTGTTGCTCGGTCACCGAACACCCCTCCCAAGATTTCCAACTTCTTGGCTTTATATCTCTGCCCGCTTTTTTACATTTTCATAAGTTACTTGGAGCGTGCTTCCTGCTACGCAATAGTATACTCAGAAAAAGCGAACTAGGAAAATCTTTTGAAGGAGTGCCATGTAAATGCCTTTTTTAAAAGAAATTTGAAATAATAAGTACGATATTTGGATTCTGAAGTAAGCTTAAAAAAATGAAATATTCATGATCATTATTTAGGTCATGATATCACTTTTTAAGGTGTTAACAATTTTGGATTACGTTAGATACATTCTTTTTTTTAAACCCTCTATGATTTCTGTCTTAACCTCCAAGAACTGACTCAAAATAAAGCAAATGGTACTCTTAATAACTATTAAGTTACTCCAAATAGAACGTATTTTAAGGGCGTTTCAAATAATTGAAATTTCAGGACTATATTTCTTGAAGTGCAGTATCCATCAGCGCCATTCCGTGGCCTTTTGGAGATGGAGTGCCGATAGAGTGAGAGGAACTCCTCCTAGATGGCCCCGCGATATCCCATTCAGCTGGTCAGCAGCTTCCATTGATGAGGATCTGCTGGGGCCATCGGTTCATAAATATTTCTCGCTTCTTTCTCAGGTAATCACAGGCTCTCGAGTTACCAGTCGCCATTTAAGGTGTGATCGGGCTGGGATGGAACATGAATCGACATCTACATCGACTTCAACCGGTAGCCCAGGTCCCTCCATTGGCCTCAACCTCAACACGTTTACGCATCACTGCCGCTTTTTTGAGTCGGACTTTGTGGAAATTGATTTCAGATTTTTATTGTTTTAGAGCGCTTCATATCTCACGTCATCTCAGCGAGTGGACGACGCTTATTGATACAGCCATTGGCCAATAATAGAGTTGTTATTGCACTTTAATTGAAGCTATGTTTAAGGCGCCGTCGTCACTTTTCAACACCTGGCAGCAAGTCTGGGCAGTACAGTACATATATTTGATTAAGTTTTAAGTAAAAACGATAACCTTTTGGCAAATATTGTTAGAAATAAGTGTTCATTACTTAATCAATAAACAAATAACAACGTAAGGCCTTGTGACATCTTCTTGGTTTTTAACTTACTGATTGGATTTATTTAAAAAGTTATGGAAAGCTAGAGGACAAAGGTCTACACGTTGACAACATATTTAATTTGTATATTAAATGTTAAATAAAAAGGCCTTAAAAATAAGTAGCCTAGTATAACTTAGATTATCTTTATAAAACGTTTTGTTATTACATTTGGACAGCTGGTTAATTAAAGGTTTAAAAGCTTGGCTTGTGTTATTACTTACTTTTGAACTTTATAATAACATTTTTTATAAGGAGTCACTTTTATTTCTCAAATATTAAAGCCCTTTTACAGCTTTTGGAGTAAACTAATACAAGGATTTTGTTGCCAAGTGTAAGCATCAGCCAAGAATGTGCTTTATATTTTGTGCTAACTGTACACATTCAGACTGCGTGTTTAGCACATAATTTTTCCTCAGTTTCCATCCACATCAGCGGAAAACTGTTTGCATTTTACATCGGAGTTGAACTCAGATCCGTAGCATATTGCATGTCGGTTGGCTCTTTTAAGAGATAACAGTCTAAATTATTATCATAGTTGTAGGGTCGCTAGCTCTATCTTTCTTTCTCCCTCCCTCTTTGAAGCCATCTCTTTTGCACTCTCAGACTTTGGCAACCTGTTGATGTGTTCTGCCTTTTGCACTTTTTTGATTTTCTGCTCCGTTGAGTTTGATATGTTGCATGAAACATTGGGCTCCGCTTGCATCCTCCGCCGAACTCAACTGTACCCCGGAGGTTGGGTTAGTGGATCCCCATTAAAATGTGGAAAACTATAACGACTTGGAAGTACTTGCGGCAAACACCCTGAAGGAAAACACGTGCGACACTTGGCTCGGACTGGAATCGGTCGAAAACTCTCTTTTTTATTTCGCTATCGTAGATCTGTCAAAGGCAGCCGTCCGTAACCAGAATTTCATACGAAAGTATACTGGAAAAAATATTTGAAATTGAGTATAAATGATATTTTTATCAAATCAAATAATTTTTAAGAGTAGTGGAAATTGTTAGTTGAATCTTGAATGTCTTCATTTATAATTTCTTGACCATTCTAACATATTTGATTACTAAGTACCAGGTAGTTCCATGAAAATTTCAGGGGCTTTAGTTGAAAGGATTTTCAACTACTACTAACATATCCAAGATATTCATAGACTTAATATTTTTTTACCGTGTACACCGTACAACTAAAAGAGAGCCCTGAGTAGTTATGACTTGGTTATTCTGGTTTCAGTTAGGTCGTAAAATAATTGCCGACTACTAGAGCTGCGATAGAGCGCGACACATATCATTGCCCTGATGAACGGACTTGGACCTGGGATCAGAAACAGAAGAAGTGCTCTGTAATTATGATGAGGCCAATACAAGAAACGACCCTAAACGCGGCGATCGTTGTTGTCTCCCCGCCGCTTCTCCGCCCCCTTTTTTTTTTTGAGTAATTAAGAAATCCTCTTTACGGTTCAGTCTCTCTCCCTCTTTCCGTAATATTTTTATTTTTTTGGGTTTTATGTCCGGGGCTGTGGCAAAAGTTTCACAGAATTTGGATCGTTTTGTCGCTGATGCGGCCTGTTTTGATGACTTCACTTACAGTCAAATGGTCTAACATACCGGTACATGTGGGTTATTATTTCTAGTATTTCGGTACCAGAAGTAGGCTGTTTTTACGTTTCGAAAATAAATGAAGGTTCTACATTGGGTTGGCACAGGGAAGTTAACTGACCAAAGATTCCTGGGTATATCCGATGGCGGATGAGTTTAAAAATGGAATTATTTGTTTTATACCTATACCTTAGGAATATATAAATGTAAATTATGGAAAAATAATTTAAATATAATCTCCTGTAGGTTATTTTATGGATTCAATACACCAAATATATCATAAGTCTACTAGGTACTCAAAAGTCGAAACTTGACTTTTGGTAGACCGCCAACTGGTCAGTGGAACCTTAACCCGACTTCTGTTCTTTTCTGTGCCATGTTGATCTGAAATTAAGCTTTAGGCCCTTTTTTCGTGTTGGTTGTTCTTGCTGGGCGGCCAATTGCTTTTGACCCTAACCCGGGTTTCCCCACTTGGCACATCCGTTAGGTTCTGGAAATGATTTTCCTGTTTTGTAAATTTCGGTGAAAGTTCATTAGACTGTTAATTGCAGTGAGAGACGATGGCGCGGAGAGAACTCCATTTGCAGGATTGACTGATTCGGCTCCATAAGGTGAAAGTTTGTTGATACTCGCAGTACCGTACCCGTTCCCCAAAAGCTTTCCCAAGTGCAATTTGCCAAATGTCTTTGCCAATGATTGCAACAAAGCGGCAACGAAAGCCAGCCAAAAACAATAACGAAATCAGAAAATTGCACAATTGGCCGACAGCAATCGACGCTGGCTCAGCTGACTCATTTTCGGGGAAAAACTATATCTTCTACGGCACAGACACCCCTACAAATGTGCATATGCTTAGACAACAGAAATGGGAAAACAATATCATAAGCGGAAATTTTGTTCTTTTCCAAATGAGAACTTCCGCAGGCGAGATACTTTATATATTGTGCTAGTTTCCATTGGGGGAACCCATGAAAATTTTAGGCGTTTTGCGCCTCGTCACTTCCTTATCGTAAGGTGAAAAGAAAAATGTCACCAGCAGCAGCCGCGGCATAATTAATTATCCCTTTTTCGGGGCTACCGTTCCGACACAACCTCGATGTCATGCAGGCGCTCGTATCCACCAGTTGGGATCGGACTCCGATGTTCACCCCTATATAATCGAGTTTTTGTACTAAATGCGAACCGAGAACCGACGGCCATAAACATTATCGCATGTTCTACACTTAGATCATCAGCTTCTGTGGGGGTTATACTGCCTATCTATATAGTATTGTGTGTAGGTACAGGTACATCGCAACAACAACAGCAACGCATCGTCACGGTTCGATGACAATGTGAAAAATAAAATAAAAAAGAGCATTTCAAATACAAATGAAACACATGAGCTGCGAATAGCCCGAGTTTTGTGGGCTGTTGTCTGGCCAAAATGATAGTTGCGTTCGTTCACCACGCTAGCTGTGTATATTATATGTTTTTCTAAATATAAAAAATGTATATGGGTTTTAGAAGTTAATGGACAGTAAACCTCATTTACTTACAAAGCTCATGGGAGGTTTTAATTTTACTTTCTTCCTGTTCATTAAAAGATTTAGTTTTTTTGTTAGTAAAAAACATAACCCAATTACATCAGCTGAATCTATTTTTTAGTTTTGAGTTAAAACATGTTCTGAATATACTTGTATCTTGTCAATATGTAAAGTATTCGGGGTAATAGTGAAGTCCCTAAAGCAATATTGTAACTCATTTCGGTATAGAGCTTAAACTGCCTTTTTGGTGAAAACGATTTGTTTAGCCATAAATAATAATTCATAGAACGAAAAAAAACTATAATTGCCTTTCTAAAATACATGGATATTTGGTGAAAGAGACTCTCTTTAAAATGCAAGTAAATGATTCATAAATGATTACATTTTCACATCATAATCTGCCCAAAGGAGACTGAATAGTATTAAAAGAGCACTTTTCCCCTTTGAATGCCAAGTAAATACAAATTTCCAAGTAAACGATCGAATTCGCATTTAAGTTAAAGATGCACTCAAGACGGATTTTCTTGAGCCAGCTGGGTGGAATCACATCATTAGACGGATAAATGTGTTTCGCCAACTTCCTTTATTATATTTTGCCAGAGATCATTTGCAGAACGCTCGTATTTAGGCTGCTGCTTAGCCAAATGGAAAGCGGACCGCCGGGCTTCTGGCCATGTTGCTGCTGCAGTTGCATCCTCGATCCACGGCAGCAACTGCAACAGCAGCAGCTGCAGTTTGTTGCTGCAACTAATTGCATTTGGCTGGGATCGCCGGCAACAGCTTGGATTCAGATCCAGCTATAGCTACATATAGCTTCGGATCCAGCGTCTAACGGTTGCGACCGCTTCCGTTAAGCAGCATGAAAAACGACAAATGGGGTTTTTCTTTATTTTTCTGCATGTTCTGCCGCTGTTGTTCTGTTATTTGCAACGAAATCAAAGCATCGAACACCCCATCGCAGAGTTAACAGTAGCGCGAAAAGCTCCACTTGAGTGCACACAGGTGAAAAATAAATAAATACACCGAATATGCCCAGTAATTTGGTATCTCTTAATTTAAAAACAGTTCTTACCATATAATCAGGAACAATAATCACCCAAACATATTAAGATTCTCATAAGGTCCTAGAGCTTGAATCGTACTCGGCTTTCGATACGGTTCATAAGAGTTACCTTTCTATACTTTTGTATTAACTCTTTAGAACCACTTATTTATAAACCAAGAATCATTTTAGGGAGTCCAATTCTTCTCTGTGCAAAACCACAGGCAATATCAAACCAATAGTGTTGGGTTTATACTCTCGGTACATTGACAGGCGGAAGTTTGAACTTATTACAATGTAACAATCTCTGCTGGAACCTTCCATAACGATAATAGGGATCGATTAAGGCCTCGTGCTGGGACTTCCGATGCGCCCAAAGGAAGCTAGTTCCGCTTAGAATGGCGTATAATAATAAGGAGTGCCTATGGAGGCTGCTAAGAAGATTGCTCTAAACGGTTTGGTAATGGCCAAACAAATTAGGTCTGATCGGCCAGCGGAAGTCTTGACCAGCGAAAATGTCATCGACAGCACACTGTGGGAAAATTGTAAATTGCAGTATTATACCTTATAAGAAATATAAATTTTATACTTAAAAGTTTTTCTACAGAATTTTTTTTTATGATCGTCTTTATTCTTGGTATAAATCTAATATAATACTAACAACAGAAGTACATTATTAGCAATATAAAAACTACAAATAATCTTAAGATTCTGGTTGGGCAAAAAAAATGTTGTAGTTCGATATTAGAATTTATGCGTTTTTATATAAAAACATTTTATTTTAAATGTGAAAGTACCCATTAAATTTTAACTGTTCTGAAGAAAGCTTCAAATCGTATATCAATATTTTCAGTGTTCAAAATACCCTAAGAGTAAAATGAGAGAAATTCCTGGCATTTTAATATTTTAAAGCTGTAATATTCACGATCGGAGCAATTAAATTTAAATCATAGAAACGTTAAGTTAATGATGCAAGTATGAGCCATTGTAATAGCATAATAGGATGCCTTTCCTGTGCGCAATGCTGGGTGCGAGGAGATTCTACATCGGAAGAGTCGGCCCAAGAACGACTTGATTCCAGGTGACTCACAGGTCCAATGATCATTGGGATCGAAGAGCGCGGCTCTCTTAGACCCGTGCAAGCGAGAAGAAAGACGGGTAAAGAGAACGCGCTACGGAGAGAGCACGAGCGAGATAGACGTATATCGCCACGGCAGGTAATTACACCTGTGCTAATACGGTCCGCTGGTTCGCCTGGGTGGGAGCGAGACAGCTGGCTCGCCGGAGTTTTGGAGAGTTCGTACCGCCGCGAGGTTACAAAAACCCCGTGCCATAGTCGATAGCTGGCAAGTCGCAAAGTGGAACGCAGAGGCGAACGAGCTAAGAAACTCAGTGGAAAACAGTTAAAGCGCGGTGCCAGTCACTTTTTATAGAGAGGGCCCCTGGCAGAGGCACTACCTTCTCACTTACTTGCTTACTTACTTACCTGTCGTGTTGGCCACGTTTGTGGCGATCCGATCAGTGCACCGTCAGCCAGCGACGCGCACACACCGAACCACTCTGGAAAACAGCACCATTATCAACAGAAGTGTTAGATAAACTGATAATACTACGGAGCCAACAAAAGCACTAACGTGGCGTTAACTCTATTAACCTAAACTCACACACATAAACCAACGGCAAAAAGCTGGCGAAAAACAGTAAAGACAATAACCCAAGTAAAACAAAAACGAGTCAGCGGCAAAGTGTCAATAAAACTCTCGAATTCATTAACACAACTCAAAACGTTCTATTAGTAAGCACTTGCAAATTTCAACCAAACAAAAAAAGCTGAAAAGCTAAAGTTGAACGGACAGAGACGGAATGAGAGATAAAAGGAGAGGGGACTAGACACAAATTAGCGTGGCCAACAGTCAAAAGGTCTAATAGAAGCGCGTGTATGCGAGTAGATATGCCCGTATGCACCATATAGGCCATATACACCGAGACCCGAAAGCCATGATCGTAAAAACTACATCAACAAATGTTCGACAAAAAACTCTGAAAAAACGCCACAAAAACCAGACGAGGCTGCCGCCATGTCCTTGGCCTGTAAAAGGGCAGGTGAGTTCAAAATTAACAAAATTTTTATATATCTAGGTGTTGTTTTTTCTGTGGTTTTGTTTTTATGATTATTGGGTGCATCATCATTAATCACCGCCACAGAGCGGAGCAGCCCCAGGCTGGAAAACCTAATGGACCTCTGGTCCGAGCGAAGAAAATCTATTGAAAACGATTGTTCGCTGAGAAAAATTGAAAACTAATTGATCTGGCCACAGTCGATTCCATTCATTGGCCTGGTCTGGATGAATGGTTTCGAAAGTTCACCTTGGCAATAGATGGGTTTTGTACAAGAGATGGAGGCATGGGTTTCTGTGGCTTACAGAAATTGTACAGTACTCTTGGAATTTTACAAGGGTTTTATTTAGAGGATAGATAAAAAGGGACTTCGTTTTACAAAAGGTATTAAGCTAAGATTTTTTAGATTCTATTAACAGTCTAATCAGAAAGTTACCAAAGTCTACCGAAAAAACCATCTGGTTAAGACAGTCCTAAGCTCTCTAACTCCATTTACAGAGACTCAATTTCTTCACGAACCTAACAACCATAGCCCACCAAACGGCTAATAATTTTGTGGCCATAATTCGAGCTGTCAAAGAATCGAAAAATAGAAATGGACGGGGAAAAAATCCCTCCGTTTTGTGCTCAATCATTTCACATAATTTGTAGCATAGCATTCGAATGGCTTGGAAAACATTTAGCGGCGCTTTAAACAAGTCAATAAACGATTAAAATAATGATTTTTCAAAACCCCCAAAAGAAGTCGAGATCCCACACACACAGCGACACGCTCACAAAAGGCAAAGCGGCCTACAAAAATATATTACAAAAGCACTCTCAGAAAAAAAGAAAAAGGAACGAAAATGTTTATAACCAACAAAAATGATATAATAAAAGGCAACCTCAGTGAGCTCAGTGCTCAGAGTGTTGGCTATAATTGCGAGTTCGAGTTTGGGCCATCGAGTGACATCATTTTGGGCAACTTTTATATTTTGTTTTATAATATTTCGAGTGTCGGCGAGCGGCTTTCGGGCCAGAGATATTGCCAAACAAGTTGTACTGGCGGGAGTGTGTATATTGTATATTTCCGAGAGCTTTAATTGCTATGACTTTATTAGGTTATCAGAGCCACCGAGCAGCGTCGCATCGCCGCATCGTCGAGCTAAAGCCGATCTTGATGCCTGAGTTATGTCTCATTAGCAACACGTGTGAGTCGAGTCTCGGCCGGATCGAAGTCGAAGACGAGTGCTGGAAGAATTGCCAGCGAAAGAACCCACGATTCTCCCTGTCTGCCATCCCTCTCGCTCTGGCTCCATCTGTCCCGCTCAACACACACAGTTGCAATATCAATTACAGCATGCCACAGGAGCAGTAAGCAGTGAGCAGTAACTGGTTTCGGTGAGGGTAGATAATGCCAGGGTACATCGGCTTTACTGAAAGGCTAAATGTCTCTTTGAATATGCTTAAATTTATTTCCCACTTCTTGGAATTATTATGGTAGATATCTCCTAGTCCAATTGGGCTTATAATATCAGGAATGCCTGATTTAAACATCCCGTAATGTTGACAATAACATTCGGAAAAATAATAGAGATAATCGTATATAATATATATTAAGGATCGATTAATTATGAATTGTTCCATTTGTTATATAGTTTTTCTTCAGTTGTGAGTGTTGTAGTTACAGAAGATTTAAAATCATAAGAAATGGCTTATATCTTCCTTTCCAATATGCTTTATTGTATATCAATATTTTGTAAAAGCTAGATACATCTTGTATAATGAGTTCCTTATCCTTTTGGTTCTTTCAATAAGATTTGCTTTCTTTATATACCTCTATACACTCCTGTTAGAGCACCGTCAAGTCGATCACTTACCCTCACAACCTGGCAGTTGCTGTCGCTGGGACACCTTATGCTCCTTGTGCTCAGAGGTTTCATGTTGCATTTGCCTTGACTGCATCCTCTCGGAAAATGACCCAGAGCTATCGCCACGACCAGTACCAGTACGTACTGCCTACTACCTACCACTGCTAAAATAAGAACCACTGCCAGCGACGTGCCCAATACCCATTGCCATAAAGTTGCAGCAGGAAACCGAGTCAAACCGGCAGCAGCGGCAACAATTTGCAAACTCATGATGCAGCCTTAAAAGGCCGCCTCATCCGCTCGGGCAAATAAAAAGTGCGTGATTTGTGTGATGTGCCAAACCACCAGAGAGAAGAGAGTCTCGGTCTACAGGTCTCAGACCCGGGCTCTGGGTCTTGCGGCCGACTCTTTCGAATCTTTCTCGAGTCCCTGGCAATCCATCAGGGCAGTCAGGGCCGACAGTTTGCCGGAGGTCTGTTGACCCCTGAGTGCTCTTCTTGGCCCGGCAACAGCAGTTGCGCATGTCTAATTGCAGTCAAGTTGGTAGTGAGAGGCTCTCAGGGTTCACGTCCCGGGGTCCGTGAGAATTTGCCACCTGTCAGCCGGCGATAATTGCCAGCGGGTCAGGCAGCAGCGGCAGCATTTACGGCAGCAACATCAACAGGTAACTTGAGCACCTGAATAGCGCTTAGCCAGAGTCTTCAGCACACAAATCCGACATAGATTCTACTTATAAGTGCAGCGGGTAAAAGGCTAAAATGAATAGCTGACATGGATTCCACTTGAAACTGTCAGGCTGATAAGAATGAAAGTTCCTTGTGAAATGTGACATTGGAGTATTTTTTCTTTACTTTTCAATTTGGTATTAAAACCATATATCTTCTGGATACCTTCTAGTATCTGTGATACATTCTATTTCACAGTTGACAAATGAAAGATTCGAGCTTTGATTCGCTTACATCATTATTTTCAAGCTAATCCCCTGTCAGAGATTTTGGGGAAGTGAACAAAACCAGAATAGTGGCTCTGCTTCCGCTTAAATCGCTCCCCGTCCATATAAAGAACTTATAAGAGAGTTCCCAACCCGACACAGCAGCTACAACATTTTTATTAGGCTGACTGGCCAAAGGTTCCCATTCAAGTGGCTTGTCACTTGTTGTTCTGTTTTCTGTTTTGTTGGGCACTTCTAAAAAAGTTGTTGGGTTTCCTGGAATGGCCCCGGCTCAGACAATCTCTCCGGCTGTCCCCGTCTTATTTTATGTTATTTTTTTGTATTTTTTTTATATATCGTATATGTTTGCCTGGGCTGACGGTAGCTGACCTTTTTGTACAAGTTGCTGCTGCTGCTGCTGCTGCGGTTGCCAATGTTCCTACTCGCTGCTCTTTTCGGGCGAAGTTGTAAAATGTTGTTCAAAGCGCCGCAGAAACCGTTGGCGTTAATGATCGCCGCTGGGCATGCGACGAGGATGGGGAGCAGAAAATGTTTCCTAATAGCTGAAGGAGCCCAGACCCAGGCCCAAACTCAAACCCGAACCCTCCTCAACCCAAGGAATCGCAATGCTGAACGTTTTTTGGCTACCGGTTGCGTTTTCACGCAACAAATGGCAACATTTAAAAGTCCATTTCGCCTGCTCATCTCCTTGGCTTCGGCCTCACCTTCAGCTGGGCTCATCTTCATCCTCGTCCACGTCCGCATCCACATCTCTGGGCACAGGTGCACAGCGGGCAGCAGTCACAACATAGCTCTGGCTCATATATCTTGGGCCTGAATGGTTCGCCAGAGGAGAGCAGATCTGGGGAGCTTTGCGGTGTGGAGCTGGCTCAATTGATGCTGACAGCGAATGAAAGGCTCTGGCTGAGAGTCTGCAACTGAGACCTCGGTCAGAACAGCAAGCCCAGGGCACAGTGGTCTGAAAGAAAATAAAATTCGAATGAGTTGGGTCCAAAATTGTACTACCCAATATGTAAGATCTTCACGAAAAACAATAATAAAAGAAAAACGTACATCTTTTGCGGCTTTACGGCATTCTTCAACCTAAAACTAACTAAGACTTTTTATAAATTTTTTAAAATGTTCCAAATATATAGTGGCACAAAAAATTTAAAAACTAAGTTCTAAAATATTGGAGTTACGAAATTTCAATTTTTGTGCAGGCATTTCGTTTGTTTTATTGAAACTAACTTTACCGAATGCATGTGTATATAACTTATAAGAAGAAAAAAGTCAATTTTTCAAAAAATTCATTAAAATATTTAGTTCCCTTATTTACTATCTAATAAATTGCAGATTGTCTGTATTTACTAAGCCAGAGCCGAGTATCATATATAAGTCAATATGCCTCCGAAACGTATTCATAAAATGAGGTTTAATGGTGTTGGAAATGGATTTTTTAATAATCCCAGGTTGTTAGCTTGTACCCCAGTGGTTTTATGGGTTTCCCCGGGACACTGTTCCTGGCTAAGCTGCTCCAGCCGTTGGGCTCACTTCCTCGCCAGATGTGTAAACCAGTTTTTTGGGTGCCCATTCGAATCGAGCGATGCAGCAACCACAGCCGACGACGATGACTTCGACTCCCCACAAGATCAATTCTAGCAGATTTCACTTTTTCCTTGGCCCGGCTCAAAGTTGGGATGTCAGTTTTTTCCTTTTCTTTTTTCTGTTGTTTTTTGAATTTTCTTAGTTACCTGTGTGAAAGGTGCAGCTTGAACGGTTGCAACATTTGCTCCGACTGCAGTGTGTTGCCTGCCTTGTCGTCGTTTTGTTGCCAGCCTCCCCGGATTCCTGGATCTCGGCACATTGCATTTTTATCTCAATGAGTCGGGGCGAACATGTTGTTGTTGCTGGTTGCATGCCACAAATGTGCGATTGGCATGTCAAAAGAATTATGTATTGATTTTTGATTTCTGCCTAAAAGCGGAAGTTTCTCCTCTGTTCGGAGTGCAGTGTACACAGCTGGGGCTGCCCGCCCCGTACACGAAAACTTATTAAATTCAAACAAATTAAAATCCGGGCTTAGTGGCAGCAGCCCATTGAACATATATCGATGGATGTCTGCTATAAGAGGTGGAAACGAGTTTCTCCGCAAGTGGGCGCCGCTTGGCCGCAAAATGAATGACACTAAACGCTCTTGACAGCAAACATTTGTCCGCAACAGAGGTAGTTAATTAGTTTTGCACGAAATTATGTTAGTTAATTGATTAACTATCGAACCGACTAGTGAAGAGGGGCCCAGGCCCAGGTACAGGTTCAGCCAGAGATCGATCTGGTCGGTCGGCCTGGCTTAAAGGCCCTGCCTTAAAAGCCAGCGAATATAAATGGCTGTGTTTTCTCCTCGCTCTTTTTTCTGATTTTTTGCGAGGAGCACGGGCTGCGATCTCTGGGCCGGCTGCACCCACGCAAGAGATCCGAAAACCGCACAATCCAGGCTGGTCGAGATCGCTGGGTTGTGCGCTGTCTAAATATGGACATGGGCGGCCTGAAATTTCGAGGGGCCGAAACACCGAACCCAGTCATTGCGATCGGCCGTGGAGGAGTAACCAGCCATGGACTGGTCCAGTGGTCTTGGGAGTCAGTGATCCGCGCCAGCAGAAGCCGATCCTCAGCCCCATGATTGCCCCTCTTCGGAGGTGAAATGGTATGTTGCGGATAGAGTTGCCGAGAAATCGGCTACTAATGGTAGAGAAGGGAGGCCCTATATGGGAAGGGTCTTGAACCAATAACAAATCTAAATACTGAGTATAAAAGATTAAAAGAAAAAAGTTGGTGGATATTGAACATGGGATTATTTCATAGCTGTGTAATATAACATGAGATAGGTATATGATACTATGTTAAAATATGGGGATAAACTGGTTAGAACAACCACGTTGAAAATAAAAAACTATTTTTAAAAATAATTACTTTAATATTACAGCCATTTAGTACTGGGACTAAAAAAAATATAATCAGGTCAGGTCAAAATTCAAGAACCCTTTTAAAACTTAAAGATACAATATTTAAAGGCAAAGCAAGATCGAAGGGCAAAGATCAGACGGGGGAAGTAGTTTAAACCAGGCGCTAACACAAAGCTTTTGAAATGCGAAAAGAGAATGTTCCAAGCTGGCCCACAGATCGAACTATTGTGCTATATTGTGCCGGAGGAGAGGGCCAGAGAATGGCAGATCTCGAAGATAAAAGTGGCTTAAACTATGAAAGCCATCAATGCGCTGAAACGTTTTACGAGAGTGGTATAAAGAATCGATACGACTAGAACGCGCTGGTGAGTGGCAAGTTCCGTTTCGATTAACTTGTGAAGATCGTGCCAGCCAACACGTAACGCCGAGGAATCAGAGTTGTCTTTGTTTTCGGCTTTACTATATGCTACACTATTTATATTTCCTCACCTCAAGGCGCTCTGTAGGCCGTAAGCTGCTCATCAGCTTTGTTGAGTCGCTAATGAAGATCAGAGTGGTCAAATGCGGGATGACTTTTTGTGTGTGCCTTGGTAATTAATAAAAGTTTCAACAAATCCGACACGACACACGGCTCAAAACAGATACAGAAAAGTTGAACAAAAAACGAAAATCGCCTAGATGGGGTAGGGAAAAAATTAGAGCCAGTCAGACAATGGCCCTAACCGTGCCAAGCTGCTTTGCCAACGCATTGAAAATTGTGCGCATTGTTCGAATGACTATACAATGTGGTTGCTCTCTCACTGTCAACTACTTGAAACCAGAAAGGCAGCAGGCACAAAAAAACTAAAATAAACGATATAACAGACACAACAAAAATCACATACACGACTTTTTCGTAACAGTCACGTTTTTTATTTCATTTATTTACTTTGCTGACAAAACAAGAAAAGTGCTGGCCAAAAAAAAGGAGCGAGTCGAAAAAAAAAAACGAAAATCGAGCAGAGCTCGCGCCCAAAGTTGACGCATCGTGCCAGCAAACAAATCATAAATATCATGAACAAAAAAAATTCAGTAAAAATGGTAGCCGACGTGAAGAGGCATAAAATCAGAAATCAGAAATCCAACAGATCTGATTAGGGGAAAAATAATAAAAATCAGAGATAAAAGGTGGTTAGGAATAGTAGGAAGTGGCAGCTATTTGGGGTGGGATTATGATGTTGCAGCCGATTTAATGACAGCTTCAGGTTATGTCTGCCCCTGCTGCAATTAGTTGCCTTCATCATTCGTGGAGTCTGTCCCAGGTGGCGTATACGCAATACGCTCATATATCATTCGCTGGCAGCGCAGTTGTTGTTGCTCCCTGTGTGAATGATGAGTGTTGAGTTGCAGGTAATAATTGCTACTGGTCGTCATCGGGCTTGTCGTGAGCTCAGCGCAAACATATAATTAAGATTGAGCTGAGTTCCCGCTCAAGATGAAGTCTCCAAAAGGTCACTCTCTCGCTCTCTCGCCGGTTCTCGGCTCTTAAAAGGCCATATTTTAACCAAAAAAGATAAAAAGAACTGCATAGCTTGGCACAATTATGAAATATTTTGCAAAACTCAAAAAAGAAACAACTCGAAACCGGTTCGGTCGGCATAATGAAGGATAATGATGATGATGATGACGATGCGCCCAAGCGAGCCCGATCTTCAAGATCCCCGAGATTCAAAGCTTCAGTTCAGCCCAGGCCAACAGACGACTAGAAGTGGAGAAAAGATTTATGCCCAATGGCCGGGCCAAAAGGAGCCGGGCATCCACAAGATGAAGATGCCACTTGCCACTTGCAGCAGGCTCGACTTTGCAACTGCTCTCGCCCGCAGGCCGCTTTATTTGTCAAGATTAATTACAAAAATTTGCGTTAAATCATAATTTTCAATGTTTTATGAGCCAGCCGCCCGCCTAGAACACTGAACACTGCCGGAGAAAAACACCTTTCCTTGATTTACGACTTATTGTTGGCCGTGTTGACTATGGCTGAAAAGTAAAAAGTAAAAAGCTGTTGACAAGCCCCTGCTGGGTTTGCTTTTGGCATTTTGCCTGGGAATGACATTTATCTGAACCTGCGGCAAAATGCAACGCAGATTTGTTGCCGGCTATTGGTGCTTGATAAGATTTAGCGAAGAAATATTTGGCAACTACTTGGGCGTCGAAGTGATAGAGTGCTAATAAATATGGCATTTCGTGGGATAGGTATTTAGTTATTTATCGCTGGTCATGTTGGGTTGGGGGCTTCAGTTTAAGGAGAAGTAAATTTTTTAGATTATTGCTTTGTATTGAAGTACGGATACTCAAAACAACACTGTTACTATCCAATAAAGAAATCTTACCACAATACAATTGTATACCCGATTTTACACACCCAATTCAAACAAAAAACGCATTTCCTTTACAGTGAAATTCCTGGCACTCCATAACAACATCATCAAAGGCCAGAGCGCGTTCGCCCGGTTCCCAGGAGTCCTTTCAGCGGAACCGCGATGAAGTACAGAATTACAGAAATTCAGAGCCCCCCGCCGGAGTCAAAGTGCCGGCCTTTGCTGTAAGGTAAGCCAAGCCAGAGATGCTGTTTATGGATTTAATTAAACGGGGGCAACATCGGTGCGCCTCATTAGCGGCAATTTGTTGGGCATGCCGCCATCAAATCGAACGGGTAGCCTTTTCACGGAAGCCACGCGGTCCCCAGATAACCCGGTATCCAGAGCTCGGTATTCAGTATTCAGTATCCAATAGCTAGTACATAACCGATACTGGGATAAGCTAACACCGAAGTTTGAGCCCAAGAGTTCCAGTTCCCGCCGGCGAACCTGCTAATTATGCATGTGTGCTGTGACGGCCTCATGGGGTTTCTCGGTTTCTCGGTGTCTCGATTCCCCAGTTTCTCGGGGCCTTAGCCTTATCTATCAAAGCGTTGCGGGGCATAAAATTCAAATTGACGCTACGGCCAGTGAAAGCGTGTGAACTGAACTTGAGACGTGGCATAGATAAAGATATACCACATATACCAAGCAGCCAACAGAGCTATATAAATTAAGCTAAAACCGCAAATAAACATGAGGTTTTCTATGGGGCACAAGTGGGGAAAAGATAACGAGGCAGACAAATGGACGCGTGACAAATAGATGGGGTTACTATCAAGAGAGGGTAGAAAGGTTTGGAAGTAACTAAAAAGGTAGTTCATCTAGTGTCCAAAATAGCTAGAAAAATATTAGGAAAGACTTTAATTATTGTATGGGTATCTAAAAGGATGATAATAAACCAAATAAGATACATTTCAAAAATCTTTTATCATTGGTATCAATATTTTTACTTGAATGCTTACTTTAATTTTCGTGGCTCACGCACTTCACGTTTATCCCCCTCCCAAGTGGGCCACTTTTTCATGCATATGCAAACAGGGAAAGACAACAAACACGAAAAACATTTAAGAAAAACAGCAGACTCAACCAGAGCTGCTGCCACAACAATCACCGGGCTTAACCCATAAATCTACACATGTTTACATTGGCTTAGCCACTCGAATTGGGGCTGTTCGCTGAGGCCGGTGCGCTTCCATATCAGTTGACAAATTTGTCAACTTGCCTGGCAACTTGAATGACATTTTCCAAACCAATTTGCCCCCTCCCCCCGAAAAGGGGAAACCACCCAAAGGAAATCCAAACAATGGACAAACAGCGAACCACTCGAGTCAGCTGCGGCGCTTTCAATTCATGAAATGGACAATTGTTGTCTCGCTCCGTTGACTCGATTGAACGGGCCCACAGAAACAGGTAACAATATTGGCCATCAGCAGGAACGGTAGCAGTCGACAACTGTAATTACTCCGACTGCGATAAGACAGCCCGAGTTGAGGACTGAGTTGCACAAGCCTGTCTTATCAGCCCATAAATTGCAATTGGATGAGTCAATTGGTTTGACTTTAGTGAGAAACAGTTGGTTGAAACTAGGTTTCCAACCTTTTCTAGAAGAAAATTGGGTGGGGATGGTTTATAGAATTTTAAAGTATTAAGAAATAAAACCAAATATATATTTAAGTGTGAAATATTTGACAATAAACCTTTCAGTTTGTTATTACACTTGCATTATTACGTTTAAGTATGCGTGATATATAGTATATAAAGCTTTCTTTTTAAAGTCGCCTATAACTAACTTAATAACCACATAAAAATATGTTTAGCTCTGACTTGCCACTAATAATTCTTTGTTTCCTGCCTTTTATTTGTTTTCCCAGTGGCCATAATCAAAACAAATTATTAAAGTGCAATGCCCATAACCCTAAACATTAATATCGGCTCCCATGGGTAGAACATAAATCGTGGCCATATCTTTATCTCCTATCTGCTATCTAATGCCATCGATGCAGCTGCTACTGGCCAGAAGTCGAAGATAAATGCGACCGCGAAAACTTTGACAAGCGATTAACTTTACAATTTATCGCCCGGCAATTTGAATCGTCGTAAATCTCGGCGAGGCAGGTCCCCGTGTATAGAGAACTGGTGCCCCGGCTCATGTTGCGTCATTAATTTAACCAGTTGTTGCAACAAGCTTAGCGCACCCATTGGGTCAGGTTCGAGGCGCTCTCTAAGAATCGCCCTGATTAAAACATCAGGCTCCGGCTGGAAGTAAAGTTGTTCGGCCAGTCAGTCCCCTCCTTATCCCATCGAGCTGTTTTTATTTATGCATGTTTAAACATATTTAATGTCATTACGGGCACCTCTCGCCCATCGCCCATGCCACAAACACGCATTTAATTATCTGCCCGGCTCCACATGCCCCATGCGCATTAATTTAATGAACGCATGCATTTCACATTTTTATCATGTCCAATTGGTGGCGGGGATATGGGGGGATGTGGCGGATCTGGGGGATATGGGGATCTGGGGATCTGGGGGATCGGTGGTGTATCCCGGTAGCTGCCCGGCCTGTTCCAATATATTTATTGCATCGTCGCCTTCGACGCTGTTGCCCTGGTTTGCTGCTGTTGTCGTCGTCGTCGCGTTTTTAATCGCATTTAATATTTCATTTTATTAAGCCAATCGTTAAGTCCAGTTGGCGTTGCATCTGCATCTCCTCCGCGAACCGCCATCTCCGCGAAATGATGTCTGCTGATCGTCTGGCGAGCGGTGGGCAATTTGCTTAATGCTGTCATAAGGCTGTCAGTTTATCATTTGCATTGCGGCGCCTTTGGCGACATGGAGATGACACTTAATAAGCAGCCAACTTACTGGCCACCACTTGGGAGTTGGTAGCTGGCAGAAGTGGACGAAATGCCAGACATTTCGTTACTGCCATGTGGCTGCCACAACTCTGCAGCTGCAAAATGAAAACAAACCGCATTCCAGTGGGCCAACCAAGCGAAGTGTAGCAGAGCAGTTGTCAATTGCACCACCCTACAAGATCGGAACAGAAAAAAATTCAATGTTTTAAAATACACTTAATGGTTTTAAAACTATTGAATTTATGTCTTCTAAAACCCCATAGTTATAGACGAGAAAATAATTTTGCAGTACTTTACCAATAAGAATATATATTTTAATATCATTAATCAAGATAATATCGGAAAATTAAAACAAACTATAAAATCTTTATTAAATGTAATATAATGGTTAGTAACACTAAAGAATTTTCGGTGCAATCAGGAGAGTGTTCGATAAAAGGAGCCTTATTAAATGAACTCTACTGTAGCTCCAGTTAAACAAGCAGCCAGCTGGAAGTTCAGGATCCCACCCCAGTTGAAAGTATTTAAGCTACGCTCATGGTTTGGGGGCAAAAAGGGGTAACGCAACTTATAGAGGCAAGTTTTTGTAGCTCCTGCTTCCTGTCGTTATAGGAGCTGCATGTTGGAAGCGGATAGGATGCGAGGGTAGCTTGAAAATTAGTATGCTATTAGTTGAAATAGAGCTATTCAAGAGATAGTTAAAACTTTATATTATATTAACCAAAAATATTACGTTCATAACTCCGTTGACAGAATTTAGAAGCTGTTTTTGAATTCCTAAGTCTAAAATATAATATGGTAGTTTTAAGACACACTCTTTATACCAGTACTCATTAAGCTACCCTCGCTTCGTATCCATTGATACTTATGTCAATTACCATTCTCCGTTCGCCTCTTTGCAGACAAATGCCATGGACTCGGTTACAATTTGGACTCGTCTTGTCAATCACTTGGGATCGAGTTGGGGCCTAGAACTGGAAATGGCCAAGGATGACCGGCGAGCGCTTCCTGTTTGGGTAAGTTGGTAAGTCGATACTCGGACTGGCCTGGTACTTAATTAGCCACACGACAGAAAACCGAAAGCACACGACCCCGACCCGTGATGACCTCAAAGCTGACGGAGGCGACTAATTTATCAAACTGGAAAGAAAAACTGAAATAACACTGCGCATAATTAAATCAAGCCGAGAAAAAGAAAAAACCAAGCAGAAAGATACCCAAATGCGTTTTTAAGCCGTTGCGCAACGCCTCTTTCTAACAGTTTTCGAGTCTTTTTGAGATTGCCCTTTCAAACTATTGTTTGAATTTTTCCTTTGGTTAATTGCCGCTTATTAATCTCGGCTCGGTTAATGGTCTCACAAACGAAATTCTAATTAATGAAATATTTTTCGGCCTTTGCTTGCATTGTCTAGGCATTCCACCTCCCCGAAACCATAATCAATCACAGCCCAAGACCTGAGATCCCACAGATGATGGGGTTTTGGGGGAATGTGAGCTTGAGTGTGTTGACAAATTTGTGAGTTGCCGGCAGATTGACAGGAAAATTGAGTAATCAATCATGGGCTATCAAACGAAGCCGCCACCAAGCGACCTTCGAAAGGTCTGTTTTGTTAGTTAGGCCGCCGAAATCCAGTCTTATCAACCGATGATGCACGTCTGGGCCATTATTTAAATGCTAGTGTCGGTTCACGAAATCACGTTAGTCGAGAATGTTGACAAAATCTCAAAATCAGCGGCTTGAACAAGTTGATTCAGGTTTGCTTTTATTTTTAGTCGCTGTATCTCGCATGCGATTGAAATGAAATATAAAATTACATTAAATTACCGGATGTAATTGCGGTGGTCGTGCCAGTCGCCTCTCTCTCAGCCTGGTCAATGAATCACGGCCCGGCGCACACGAAATGCGTCGAAACAAAAGACTCAGGCAACGAACTCGACTCGAGCACCGAGCACTTATGTCCAAATCAGGGAGAACAGCAACCCACTCAGAGGAGTAACCAAAAAACGAAAAATAAATAAGAAAGAAATGCCCACACAAAAGCCAGCTGAGTGGTATCTTATCAGGGCTAACGATTTTGTCAAATGACAATTTTCTCGGCCTCATTGAATGCCTCTTTTTCACGCCATTCATTGACTTTTTTATGGTCCATTTAGTTGTCAATTATTTTTGATAGCCCCGGCTCAGGCGGCTGATAAGAACATGTGACTAGCAGAAGACTTGTTTAACAAACCCGGGAAAAAGAAAAAGAGGAATAGAGGATCCAATCGGATCTTGGCTGTGGATTCGGCTACTGCCTCTCTCCGTTTTGGCCACATTTGCATATTGAACGGCAGTTTGTCTTGAGCCTGAGCTTTTAGTTATGGCCAAGCATTAAATTTAACTATTAAGCCATTTTCGGAGGCCAGTTTTGTGGAGCTCGACTTTCCAAACATTGTCCCCTGACAGTTGTTCCCTATGGCAGTTTTTTTGCTGGAATTTATGAGCCAAACAGACACAGAAAGATAGACAGAATGATTAACAAGAAATGGAGAGGCATGGGAACTTTGGATTGGCACACAAAAATGGTGAAGTGAAATGTTCAAAGTTTTATTGCCTTAAACATAAGTAAAAGGAAAATTGAATGTGAATGAAGGATTTATTTCTTAAGTCAATGGGAATATGCTGGCACATCGAATGGAAGGTCTAGCTGGGCAGCTACAGCCAAAAACGATTGCAAGACCCAACTTAATTTTATCATAAAAATGCGAATTACACCCAGACGAAATTCATTTCTTGCAACTCAATCAAGAGGCATGCAACGGAGGCTGCTGACCTATATATGGTTAATAAGAACCAACTTACATGCCTGCATATATATGTAGGAATGCTTGCAGCAAGACCATACAGATATCCTCGTTACGTATTCCCCATATTGATATCTCTCCACCTCTGTTGCATTTGGGTTCGTGCAACAATTTTCGTCGAAAACAATTTTCAGAGCACGAGAGTAGGGGGAAAGATCAGCGCAGAAAATGAGAAATTTTTGCAGTGCATATATGCCACGCACGTAGAAACCAAACCAAACCAAACCAAACGAAACAGTAACAATCAGACAATCATGCACATAATCATGCCATCAATATATGGCAATTATCAATGAAATTTATAACAATCCACGAAATGTAACGAAAACTTAACCGACCAATAAAAATTTCATCTTTCAAAAAGGAGCCCAGGCTCCGCCGACTGCGACTGCAGTTCGTCATCCTCGTTCTGCAAGAGAGGAAAAAAGCCTGAAACATGATCATGATCGAGCTGATGTTGCTGTTTTAGCCCCGTTCGCTTCGCCTTGTGATCTGCATCATAAAAACGTGCCAGATTGATGCGTGATTGAAATGCCAATTGGTTTCCAGTTGGACTCGGTCGGTCGGTCGGTCGGTTGGTTCGTCTCTTTCTGGTTGAAGTGTGCGTGCTGTTCCCGTTACCCTCCCAATCTGCATTGTCATCTTGGACAATTAGAACAAGCCGAGATCTCAAAGATACATTTATTTCGAGTGTGCTTTTTTCACAGATCCATACCTTTATAAGAAAAGAAAAGTGGGAGGAAAGA
The DNA here is from genome assembly GCF_014743375.2 of Drosophila subpulchrella. Lineage (NCBI taxonomy): Eukaryota > Metazoa > Arthropoda > Insecta > Diptera > Drosophilidae > Drosophila > Drosophila subpulchrella. The sequence continues at coordinate 3,195,228 of NC_050610.1, forward strand.
GTCTGACAGGCAGCAGAGCCCAAAGATCTCGAAGAGGAAGAGCAGAATCAATCCGCTAGATAAACAGTTAGAGCCACGGCCAAAAGGGGCGGCTGGGGAAAGGGGGAGGGGCTGGGGTTTCCGTTGACCACTTACCGTTGGGAGAGGTTTTTGTCGCCATGACCATGACTTGTGGTCCGCATCCGTATGTGGGTCACACGCTCTGACGAGGGTTACCACGATTTCTTGACGGGATTGGTAACGTAACGGAAGCGGGAGTCACATTACCCTCTTCAGCTGGATTGTTTCTGTTTCCCCTTTGATTCGACTACTGTGAACTATTTGGACAAGCATTTTTGAAGGCCTTTCTTTGTCCTATTGATTTTGATATAATATCGCTTTTTAATGCCCTACAATATATACAAATATATTTAGAAGCTAATACAGAACTAACATCCTAATATAAAAAAAAAAAATTATAAAAAAAGGGTATACTATGTATGTAACCAAACTATAGCTCCTAGTTTACAGAGTGTTACCCATTCGACTTGCTGCCATTTCATAAATATGCATGTTGTAGGTCTCTCGATGGCGTGCTGTCGCAGTTGGCTGATGAATGGAGTCTGCTGGCGCCACCGGGAACGGCCAGCAGAACTATCAAACTCCTCCGGATGGCTGGCCATCTAGGGCAACTTGATCGACTGCGTCTCGAAGTCAGACTCGGACTCAGGTTCAGATCCAGACTTGGTGAGGAAATATCAATGCAATAGCATCTGGCTGGGCGACTGCCTTGGCAATCTGCGATGAACAGCTTCTTTTACAGCGTCTGCAACTTCCTCTCTTATCGCTGGCAACAAATTGGCCATTTCAATTAATGAAACGCACTTAAACACTAAAGAGTTTTGTTGGCCGCTGTTTGCCACTCAAGTGTTGGCGCTAATGAACATGGTGGATCGTAAAAGATCGTCCTCTTCTTTTTTATTTTCCGGCCGCTCCTTGTTCCTCGTCCCGCTCCCATTTGCATATTTTGTTGTCGAGATTAAGCGCGTAAATTTGTCGTTAAAAATCATGTTTGAGATCGGCCTCAGAGACACACGCGATTGCTCAAACACAAAAAAAAAGGGGGAAAAATTAAATCGAAACACAGGCAGCTGTTGATTTTTAACTGTTTCGGCTCCAGTTTGTTTCTCGTATTTTGATTGCGGGCCGCTCGATTTGATTGATGGCTGTCGCCTCACGGCGCATGCGCGGCATGTCTATGCCACTGACGTACTGATTTACCGTTGCCTGATAAGCAAACTAACGAAAAAGTTCGAGATCCAAAAAAAAAAACGAGTGGCAATTACCTCAAGTGGAGCAGCATTTGGCATTTGCATAAATTGGCCTAAAACAAAAAAAAACGGGGAACAAATCAAGCCAAATGAAACGAAACGAGACGGGCAATGAAATCGGAGCTTTCTTCGTGACTGGCGACGCTTTCCCAGCGATCCGATCCGAGTTCCGAGTTGAGAGTGCCCCTATAATGAGAGGTCCCAGGGGTCACAGATGTCCAAAGCAATTGGATGTTACAATTTGCTTGGCCAACGACAAGTCAATTTGGGGTTACTTGCCCTCGGGAGCGTTTGTTAACGATCCAGCAACTATGCTTTCCGAAATAACTTTTAAATCACTTTATTATTTTCAAAGACCTTATTTGACTTTAACAAGAAACTTTAAGATAGTAAATACCGATCATTATAGTTTAATTTCTAAAAAAATGTACTAACCATGCTTGGGACTTTATCCAAGGTTCAAGTCTTTCCCATCATACGGAACATAAAACATAATTAATTTTATATACCTTTCATATTTTTTTGCGCTTGACTCCTCCACCCAATTACCAAGTGGAGCATGGAAATGCTCTTAATCTCTCACTACCTAATTAGTTTATCTACCATTATAATTTTTAATTGGCTCTGCCCGCCGCAAACAAGAAGGAAAATGCTATGTAGAAGAAGTGAAAAAATTCAATTGTAATTTTATGCAACACGCAGCCGCAAAATGATTTTCACAGCAAATTATGCGGCCAACCGCAGTTGGAGCCGAGGAACATGCAACATGGATTTCCCACGCATGCCCCAATGAATGGAAATGAAGAGGGCCAGAAAATATATATATGCATATTCAAGTCTGTAGCGCAGAAGCGACTTCCGCGAAAAGAAGAAAATAAATTTGCGTTTTTGATTAAATCGTGGGATAGATCAAAGCCACCTTATCAAAAGTTGGCCAAGCAGGTGAACTGGTCGGGGCAACGTTTTAACCAACGTGGGACAGAATCTGTTAGGTGTTCAGGCCTTAATTCACTCTATGGGAGAACTTAAACTTTGTGAGAATTAAGATTCTAAGAATGACGGAAGTTGTGCCTGATGAAAGGTAAAGATTACGTATCAGAGTTGATGGACCTGAGTTTTTGTTTTTTTATTGAATCTATTTTCAGGATTCTACAACTTAAATAAAGATTCAATCAGGATGCCTAAAGATAATCATGTAAGTAACCAATAACTCATAAAGTGAAATCAAACAACCAGATATACAATTTTGTAATCTCGGCACAGTTAATGGCACTGGAAGAATTCACGGGGTAATTTTTATACAACCCGTGATCTCTTAGTGGCATCTATGGTGCGGGAACAAAACATCCAAGCGAAACAAAATTTAAATCAATTTATGGATAAAAATGTGTACATGTGAACTGCATTAAATCGGTAGCTCAAAGTGAAACCTTTTTGTTGTATGAGAGCAAATTAATAATTAGAGTGGACTCATTAGCACCTCAAACTTCAGAGCCAATCCCAAAACAATCTAATTCATAAATTCAAAATCTAAGCCAAGGAAAACCTTTCCAAAAAAATTGGAAAAAATGAGAACGAGAAGTGAGTGGAGCGGAACGAGTTGATGGAGAGTTTATGGGGCCGGACATGGAGGCAGCCTTGAAAAATCACCTTTCACACCGCCTAGAGTTCCCGGTTCTCTCTTATTTTTTGCCCACAATTAACAGTTCAATGAACCAGGCCGTCGACTCTTCGTACCCGTGGTCGTGTCCCTTGAAGTTCCAGCCCAGCGGATGAAAGAAGAAACGAACACACAAAGTACCAATCTCCCGAGGAATAGCACAAACCCATGGATAATAGCCCAATGGAGCTGTTGGGCATGCCATCACTACAAAAAAAGGAAAATAAAGACTCACATACAGATAAAAAAAAGAGCGAGTGAGGTACAAAAAAAAAGATAATTAACTTTTTTTTCTTTTAGCACTAAGTATGCCAAAGAGGAAGCACTAACAACAGCTACAGCAACAAATTACAACACATTACAATGGTGGGGGGTTCGGCCAGTGTGAGAGAGTTCCCTCAAGAAAGGGGTAGCCCGTCTCTTTCTGTCCGGTATCCCCGTCCTTTTCCCCCGCTAAACGCTTCAATGATTTTGTCATGCATAAATTTCGCAGGTCTGCTGAAATTTCTGCACTCTGCCAGCCAAGAATCAAACAAATTCCGGCACAGAACTCTTTTCCCCTTCTGGCCAAGTTCCGCTCGAGCACTTTTAAGCGGGAAAAGGGGCTTGTAATGATGATGCTTCCTGTTTGTCGGCCGCACATATATTTATGAAACACCTTTCGCGTTGATAAGTCCCAGACGGAGCTACAATTGAAACTTGTACTTAATTATGTCTGGTACGCCGACTCGGGTTTTCTTTGATCATTTGCTGAGAAAGAATTTGTAGAATCGAGAAGGAATTTTTGCAACTATTCGCTTAACATTAAAAGGTAAACTAATAAGTAATATAAAAGAATGTGGACAAATTATAATTTAAACGTAATCCTATAGGAAAAGTTTTTTTTGTCTAAAATGACTTGATAAGGAGTTTTAGAACTAACATAAGGTTTTGTATTGTGGAATGTTCTTAGGCTACTTTTAATTGTGGCATTTCTAAACATACAATTTTTACTAAAACGAAAAAGTAATTTTAAGGGGAAACATTGGGCCACATCCGAAATATTTCTCTAGATCATTTTCTTTTAAGAATACAACAAATCTTAGTAATATTTTTGTAATATACCCTAAATGAATTGGGATTTTTTAATTTTTAGTTGTATCAAATGACAGTCGCGAATTAGGTTAACATATTTATTTGAATTTCCTGAGTGAGTGTGAATTACACCTAAACATATAGATAAAGTCATACCAAAAAATAAACATTTTAGTCCTTTTGTCTCGTAAGGTAAATTATAAAATATTAAAAGGTTTCTTAGTTATCAGGCTGGTTTATAACTTCATAAAGTCCTTAGATAAAACAAGTTACACAGTATAACAAAGTGGCTAACGAGCTTCAACAAAGTTGTACATTTTTCGTGGTAAATATAATGATATTGTTAATACGATCTGCATTCCATTGTTCTATTATATCAGTTACGGAAGAAAATCCAGCCAGATGGCAAGGAAAACAAATTGATTGGCGGCAAATGGTTTAAATTTCTGCATAATTCAATGCGCACGCGTTCTGGTTTTAGTTTCGGCAATTTTCTCCTCCTTTATTTTCCCGTGGACACAGCTGCATAAAATGGTCAAGAAAACTTGTCGGAGAAAGGGAGGGGCGAAGGAGGGGAAGTTGTTGGGTCTGCTCCGATTCGCAATCATTAAATAGACGACAGGCGAAATCGAAATTGCAGTGCCAAAGTTGCCGCCTGCTGTTGTAGCAGTTGCAATTTTTTCTTAAGCAGTGATGGGAAAATACATTTTCTTCGGTACGTACCTGGTACCTACTTATTTAGGTAGGTAGGTACTAACCTTAACCAAAAATGTACATTAAATAACCGATTCCTTATATTAAAAATAATAAAATATTTTATATGCATTTAAAGTCAGATCCAAAGCCTGATAGAATAAATCGAACTATTTCAGGTTTGTAGAATCGGAGTCCCAAACAGACTATTTACACTGAGATGTAAGCTAAGTGGCAATTGTAAAAGAATTTTTAAAACCCGTAATAACTTTATATTATATCATTTTATTTCGCTTTCACAATGGGTTAAATCTATGACTTCTATAATATAAAGAAAATTTTCTTGAAATCAGAATGCCAATTTAAAGAATTTAGAAAAAAGCAATTGTATTTTATGTTATGAAACGATTTATACTATTTTTGTATTGTATTTTTAAATAAACATACACTTAATTGCTTAGTAATTAATTTAGTTCATATTATCGAAACAATAAATATACAATTAAACTTTTTTTTAACAAGATGGCTTAAATCAAAATTGTACCTACCCAAGCTTTGAGGTTTCAATATTCATTTGTACCTTGATCCTTCCCACCACTAATGGCAAGTTGTTGTTGCTGGTGTCGCAGGGTTGTTGGGAAAATTTGAAAATTACCTTTAATCAGAGCGAAAATGAGATGGCTAATTTGAGTGTGCCGGAATCGGAATCTGGCTGGAAAATGGAAAATGCCGACTGTGGGAATTGCCGTTCTTGTCAATTCGGCCAGTGGGAAAACTTTTTGGCGTGGGTGGGCGACAGAGACAGCAGCTGTGCGTTGGAATGTGTCCCTCTCTTTCCCGCTTCTTTGATCTTAACTTGATGAGAACTGGACCTGGTTCACATAAACAAAAGAAGTCGCTGACTGAGTTATGCAAAATTGCAACACGGTAAGAAAGTTGAATGTCCTTTGTGCATTATGTCCAGATAGTTTTATAGAGTAAAACACTTGCAGATTTATGGATAAGATTCCCAGTTCAAAAATTATTTGAATAAAAAAAATAATTAATTTTTTCTTTGTTTATAGCTTTAGTTAAAACCACCGACAACTATCAGAACTATATTACAAATATTATTAAATGTTCAATTGTACAACTCAATATGCACTTCATATTATACAGAGTAAACGTCTAATATACTTGTTAAATGTTTTAAAAAGTTTAGAATATTAATTAAAGCTGTTACCCTGGAAACATGATACTTTTTACAATTTCATTAAATATTATTAAATGTTCAATTGTACAACTCAATATGCACTTCAAATTATGCAGAGTAAAGGTCTTAAGTACTTGTAAAATTTTTAAAAAAGTTTAGAATATAAATTAAAGCTGAAACCCTAGAAATAAGATACTTTTAAAAATTGTATTGAAAGTGATTTGAATTTTCTTTACGTGCAGACAGAGAGAGAGGCAGCTAGCACGCGTTTCGCTCGCCTGTTTTGATCTATGAGCTGCGATTACGAGGCGCAGCTAAAAGCTGCACAAATAAAGCGCGGCGATCTCCACAAGTTGATCCCCAAGTGAGGCAGCTGTTGCTTTTTCTGATGCTGCCAGCAGTTGCAAATGATGATGAGGCAGCGGCAACAATAACAACCACAACAACGCGGCTCAGGCCAGGAGGCCATGACAAGCGACAAGTTGTCGTTAGGCCCAAAATTAGATGCATTTTGTATGCCAGGCATAGATCGCTGGCGAGGGCAATAGCTCACACTTGGAAAAACACAGAGACCATTCTAAAAGTATATTAAATAGAGGTTAAGCAAAGGAAAACATAAAAAATTCCTGATAATCTATCTTTAAGAACATTTTAAGCAGAGCGAAAAAATATATCAAAAATAGTACTCTAAATATATTTGATAAAAAAATTATTCTGCTAACTTTAGGTCTTGACATATAATTCGAATTATCCATCGTGAGTCTTCGTTATAAAATGTTTTGTAGTGTTTTATAATAAAATTGCATAAAGGGTTTTAAATTCAAAATCAATTCGGATACTTATATTGAAGAATGTAGAAAATTGATTCTTTAAGGAGTGTTTTTTTCGGTGTTTCCATTCTCCTATATGGGATGGAGAAGGGTACAGAGCGCGAAGGCTGCAGTTATGGGCTTAGGGTAAACATTTGGCGACGCATCAATGCAGCTGGCCAAGAGCAACAACAACAGCAGCAACAACAACACTATCGAAAACACCAACCAGCAACAACAACATTAAGCTGCGACTGCATCTCAGAGCCTGTGGAGTGTGCAAATATTTTAGCAGCAATTTTCAGCTTAAATGCCTGCAAAACGAGGCGCATCGTGTGCCCAACAGCTTTTGGCGGCTCAGAGGTTTTTCTTTTTTTTTTCCCCCCAGCATTGGTAATATAATTATGTCCAGAAGTTTACAACGACATTCGTATGTCACAAGGAGTAGGAAAATACATATTTTTCATTTACATCAGCAGCTGTTTATTAATTTACAGAGCTGTCAGAAATGGTTAGTTATAAATATATGACTTGGATCATTTTTACTATTCATTTATCGATCAATTTGAAGTCCATTACTTTAAGAGTTGATAATTTTGGCTTAATTCTTATTTATACTGATATAATAAAACATTTTATTTCCAACTGACCAATCTCAACTCTAATCAAGTGTCTTACCATTTTTATTTTATATCAAGCTAAGCTCTTTTAGCAAATAGTTGCCTTTTATAAGATATAGCGAAATCTTGCGTTCACTAATACTTTATTTAAGGGGTGGATCTTAAACAAAATGTGTGAATAAGCGTTACATTGAACCAATTTATATTTAGTTTTCTAAACAAGTCTGACATTTGGATATAAAAAAGTAATTAAAAACATTTAATTTAACACAAAAAAAAATTAAAAACAAAATTTTAAAAATGCAATTGTGCTCCTAAGCAAGGAGCACATTTAAAGAGAAACTTCTTACTCGTATATCATTTCAAGTCATTATCTTGTAGAGAACCAATGTCTTGTATAACACCCAATTAGTGGGAACCACACGCAAGGGGGGTTGCTGAATCCGATTACCTACCAATTAAGTAATATCTAAAATGAGTTATAAAAACTTCATAGCTAGATAGATCGATTCGTAGTGGCTCTCTAACGTTCTGAATCTCTCTCTGAGGTTCGGGGAATTTCCTAGCGTTAATTGGTAAGTGGCGTACACGTGATGGCAATGACTCTTGCTATCGGTTCATAGAGATCAATGCAAAACAGATACCCAGTTTCTCAGACCTCTCAGTACTCATATTGCGTCAATGAGTGACGACATCGAGGCGGATCTTGAAAGATTCCTTAATTTTAGTCCAAAGTTCGGGTTTGTTTTGTCCCTGAAATTGTGCAGCAACCCCGTTCCCGATTCGAATTCCGTTATGCCCCCGTTGTTCGAAATCCGTTGCGTGTTGATTGATTTTATGCGAATTTCCGATACACATTTATTAACAATTCAAATTGCAAGTTAAAGTTAAAAACTCAAGGCAAAAACAACGTCAAAAGAGAACGTAGTTTGAGAGTCAGCGGATGTAAAACTGCATTGGTTTGAGTCATTGCTCCGCATCGCCTTAAGCTGTGACACTAACCTATGAGGTGAGTTCAGTTGTCCACCACAAATGGCTGGGATGAATTTTGATTCATAACATTTATATTCATTTTGGCTTTTCGGTCTTCATAAATATTTGATTTTCTTCGACATCTTTTTGGTTTTTCCTTTACTTTTCTTGGAATGTGTCTAGCAACTAAAAGGCTTGCAAAAAAATACAGATTTGTTATTTGAGGCTTTCGCAAATGAATCCGAGTTTAAAAAAACGAAAGATTGGAATCGTCACTAAAAATCCGTTCGCTTGTAATTTATATTTTAAAATGAGCAAAAACATCAATTTTTCTATATTTGAAATCTTTTTTCACAATTCTTGAAGTAAATTCTTGGACATCTGAAACAATTAAGATCCCTGAGCATTTATAAAGGTACAAAATAAGTAACCAATGTTGAGATATAGTTTCGAACTATTTCTAGAACAGAAATCAAACTTCGATATAAGAATTGAACTCATTTCAAAGCAGAAAAGCTCTGGCTACATAGTAAAACAAGAAAGGAAGTTAAGTTCGGCAAGCCGAAATTTGTATACCCTGGCAGTAATAATCATTAAATTTAATACGAAATTCTTAAAAATACAAAAAATGATATTCTCAATAGTATAAGATAATATGTCAAAACATGTAATATGTTGAAAAACACCAAAGATATAATTTTAAACAATTTTTTTTTCCCATTTTTCCTGTGGGAGCTATAAGATATAGTTGTCCGATCCGGCTGGTTCCGACTTATATAGTACCTGCAAAGGAAAGAAGACTTTTTGGGAAAGTTTTAGCCTGATAGCTTTAAAACTGAGAGACTAGTTTGCGTAGAAACGGACGGACAGACGGACATGGCTAGATCGACTCGTCTAGTCATGCTGATCAAGAATATATATACTTTATGGGGTCGGAAACGTCTGCTTCATTGCGTTGTTCTGACTGAAATCACAATACCCTCTGCAAGGGTATGCTAATTAAGTAAAATTATTATATATTGCAATGTTCCAATTTATGTTTGTTACGTTTATTGTTACTATGTAGGTACACTCAGAAAAAAAATCAAGTATTTCGTGCTTGAACCTAGTATTTTCAAAACTTCGCCAAGCATGGAAAATACAGAACCCGAGAACAAAATACTACTTTCGAGCACGAAAATACTAGATTTAAGAACCTTTCGGTCTTCAATCAAGTGTGAATAATTCTTAAGTCAAGTCATATTTGCACTAAAAACAAGAACGATTTAATAATAAATTAAGAAAGTTGCAGGCATGATTTAAGGACGAATAATTCTTAAATCAATATATAAATGTTATGAAATTAAAATGAGTTTTTATTTTATGCTAGTAAGAGAAATAAGTATTGGAAACGGAAACGAAATAAATGATATACGTATAAATAATATTAATATTCTAAGTTTACTTACGACTTGCCCCTCACGGGCATTAACACTGTCTAATTTATGCGCCTTATATACCGAGTACTTTCAGAATAAACAGTTGGGAATTATTAGAGTTGGCACACATTAAAATTCCAAAAAGTGCTCAATATGAGAATTTTTTGAGCACTAACGTTCTTAAATGGTAAGCATGCAATTTTTTTTAAATCAAGGCTGTTTGTACTTGTTTTTAGCACGGCGTTTTTCCCTGAGTGTACGAGTATTACATGGACCAACTAATTTACGTATTTAATCTTCATGTTTTGTATCTGACCAAATTCTTTTGAATACTTTTCTGAGGCTTGCTAGGCACGCAAAGCTGCTTCGTTTAAATCATAAGTAGAAAATGGGCGATAGTTGTAGGTGAACAATTTCCCATATCCACGAACAAGGTGATTTGGACATTTAACACAATTTGGGCTTATAAAATGGTGCAGTTTCATAGTGGACGGTGAGTCCAATTCGGGAGCCTGTGGCATTACATCGGATTTCATTAAAGTCGAGAGTCCGCGGAGATTGGTCAGCGGCCAATTATAAAGCTGAACTTTCTTGGCGTTCCCTCTCATTATGGTCAACATATTTTTTTTGGAACTGCAACGGAGTCTGGAGGTTGAAAAGAATTTTCAGGGTGATGGCTGAAAGTCAAGAGGGGCCGTTTACTAGCTAGTCCGCTTCGTTTTTTTAGCTTCACGGATTCGGTTTTTTGTGCTTCCTTGTTTGTGTCCCACGGACCTGACATTCGCAGCGCAGGAAAAACTGTTTTTCAGTTTTCCAGCTCTTGTTTTTCTTTTCCCGCTTTCCTTTCTGCCAATGTCAGCCCATTGTCGAGCCGAAGGGCTTAAGGGAGCCAGGCTGCGCTTTTGATGAACTTTTAAGTGATTTCCTGGCGAAGGACTCACGGGCACAACATGCACGACAGCTGCAAGTAGCTCACCATGACTTTGGATGGCACTTGAGCTGGGGCCTTTTATTTAATTTGCTAAGTTTTGACGTAAACCGGTGTTGATGCTGATAAATTCTTAGTGAACCTGGAGGAAAATCTGCCATAAAAGTGCGATACTTAAATTTGAAAATAACTCTAAAATGTTTATAAAACTATGCAGTAAAAATAAAAACATCGACTTTCGTTGCGGCTTCCGGACTTAAAGAGTATTTTTGCATACTTTTAGATATAAAAATTTAAGTGATTTCAAAGCTCTGGTGATTTCTGAGGTTAAGGTAACGGAAATGCTGAAAAAGATATTTCTGAGAAAAATGATGACCGATTTTGGCTTTTTAAAAAAATTACCTGACTATTATTGCTTTGACCATTTTTTACTCATTTATATCCAAAAAATGAAACTTTAGCTTTCTATGCAAGCAAGTATGTTATAGCAAACGATAAAGAAAGCTTTCTTGGCCACTTGGAAACCTCTTAATCGAACTCCTTCCCACCTGACCGCAATTTTCATTGGGCTCTGACGGGTTTTCATTACCTTTTGCCACTTTGTTATTGCATTGGCGTCTTAAAAACCTCATCCAAACAACACCACCTTACCCCCACGTATCCACTTAAGTGCAACTTTATTTTTAAGTGTATGAGAGACAAACTTTATGGAATGGAGAAGGAAACTTTTCCAACGTTTTCTCTCCGTCCGCTCTCGAGTGTTTATTATTAAAAAATTTGTAGCCATTTGCTGCCCTAGAGAAACTTGGCTCCGGGGTTTATGGCCAAATTGCGTGCACACGTGTCCATGAAGGTTGAATTGTGGGGTAAAAAATCCGTGTGGGGGGTGGAAACTCATGTGGAGACTGCAGCATCCATGGCCAAAGTGTCAGAGTCCATGAAAGGCGATTAGGGTCAACTGGCTTTGGCTAGTTGGCCAGAAGCAGTGAAAAAACCCCAAACGAAAAATTCTTGACCACCTGTGGCTGGTTCTCAAATCTGCCGGGCAGTTAGCCACACTTAATTAGAAGTTGCCATAAATTAAGTTACCAAAGCGTTGTCCTTCATTTGTAAAAGAGCATGCAGACTTCCTTCTGCAGCCTTTCCTGTATATTCTGGTTTCTTTTTTTTTACTTTTTCACATTGATGCAGTTGACTAACTATTAAGTTACACAAAGACAATTAAACTTAGGGCTAAAGTTAGCTGGAAGAAAAGCGTTAGAGCTTGGGTTAAGTTCTTGGCAAAGTTTGCTGTATGCGTTAGTTGAAACAAGAAGCTGAGAGAATCACCAAAATCCCCGATTCTAGGCTATGTAAACACAAGATTCGATCTAGTTTCTTAAGGGCTAAACATATTCGTGGTCCGGTTGGCAGATCGCTGAGGTCGCTGTTTGAGTTTCGTTTGAGTTCAGTTGAAGATTTGGTGGGTAGGTCCTGGTTTCTGAGGGTTACCAGTTCTTTGAGCGACGTTCGGCGCTGTTGGAACGCAGCTCCTCACTCTCCCGTCGGCTGTCCTCACGGTCATCCAGCCTGTCCAGCTGCCAGAGGTCGTTGTTCAGCAGGCGACGTCCATTGGACCAACTCAGGGCGGCTCCAGCTCGGGCGGCATTGCCGTTCAGCCGGGTGGTTAGCAGTCCATTGAGGTTTCCCGATTCCAGGAGCAGCGGCGAGCTGATCAGCTGGGCCTGAACGGTGGCACTCGAGGGCTGGCTGAGGATCAGGGGCTGGGAGCTGCGATCGATGGTGATGCGGGCATTGGGCAACTGGCGCCAGGCCTCCAGGTCGCGTTCCCTGGTCAGCAGGGTGGTGGTCCTCGAGGAGCTGGTGGTGGCGGGCAGGCGGGAGGCCAGCAAAGTGGGTGGATGCGAGACGACGGTGGCCTGGATGCTGGGCAGGCTTTGGGCCAGAAGAAGGGTCTGCTGATCGATCAAGCGCTGGTTCTGGCTCTGGCGACGCTCAGCTTGCTGGCGGCGATCGTCGCGATCACGCTGCTCCCGGTCCCGCTGTTCCCGATCCCGCTGCTCCCGATCCCGCTGCTCTCGCTCCCGGAGTTCACGATCACGGAGTTCCCGCTCCCGGAGCTCCCGATCCCGCAGTTCCCTCTCCCGCTGCTCTCGCTCCCGCTCCTCCCGATCACGCTGCTCCTGCAGGCGCTGGAGATCCCTCAGTTGCTGTTCCTGCTGCAGGCGCTGCTGCTCCTGCTGTTGCACCTGCTGCTGGAACTGCTCCATGAGCTGCTGGGCCTGGTTACGGGCCTGGTTCTCCGAATCCCGACGACTCTGGGCCTCCAGTTGCAGTTGGCTGGCCTGTTGGGCCTCGGCCAGGGACTGGGCTTCTGCGATGGCCTGGGCAGTGAGACGGGTCTGCAACTCCTCGAGGCTGTTGAAGCGGGACGACGATGACGAGGAGGCGGCGATCCTTTGCTGCTGCTCATCCAGACGCTGCTTGGACACGATGGCATTGAAGCCACTCACATCGTCGGCCGTGTACTCCACGATGCGACGGGTGCCATCGGGCTCGATCAGGGAGTACTGACCCTTGACCAGGTCGCCGTCGCGCTTCTCCTCCTGCCGCTTGTCGTCGCCGGTGAGCGAGTCCCTCACATCGTAGGCGAAACTGTACTGGGGACGGGTGTCGTAATCCTCACTGGAGTTGGGTGCCAGAGTGGTGGCATCGTCGTCGTCTCCGTTGTCATCCCGGCTCAGATCCCCGCGCAGTTGCTGTTGCTGCTGCTGCTGAATACTGGAGGATTTGCCCAGCTGGCCAAGATCGATGGGGCGCAGGAAGGCCGAGTTGGCCACGTTGCAGGTCAGCAGGCTCAGGCAGAGCAACAAGTATGTCTGGAAGCGAAGAGGATTCACACAGGACTCGAATTAAATAGATGTCCGTTATAAATCACATTCTATTGGCCTCATCAATTTGTCATTCTATAATGGTTTTCCATTTTTACTTGTTAGTTGCAAAGGGTCATAAATTAAAAACGACAACGAGCGATTCATGTTGCTGAACAAAAAGTTGTGCGGATTTGTTGGTCTGTCGGACTCTATTGGCTGTCAAGTGTGCAAAAAGAGAAAGCTTAGATGTCTGGGACAATACTACAAATTACACTGACAACTAGCAGAAGTTACTTAATATTGGTATTCCAATTAGAATATTTGGTTTATTTAGGAATCGGTTTTTATATATTATCTTAAACCCTATTGAATTAAACATTTTTCTTAGCTTTTTATTCCTTTTTTCGACTTTATAACATTTTTGTAGTTGAATCTATTGTAATCATTTTGTTACTTAAAGAATATTATTATTTAAAGAATGTTTTTTTAAGGGGTGCATTTTCTTTGGAACACATACCGAAAGAAAAAAAGTCATAGAAAAGCAACTATTGTTATATAAATTCTATTGAGTACAGGCTTGGCGTCGATAAGATGAGTATTAAAGTAATACCTTCCAAAGTATTAAATTTAAATTAATTGGCTTAAAAATAAAACCACAGATTTAAATTCCAGACTCTTTAGTATAGAAATGAAACTGTAAAGTATAGACTTTATATTATGCGGTTATTTTTTGGGTGCATTAATTTTAAAACACTTATAACTCTGAAGTTTATATTTACACAAGATAAAGAATCCGTTCTATGAATTGTGTTCCTTCCCCATTTTCATAGGATGTCTAACCATCTTTACCCCAACTAAACTCTGTAGATCCTGATTTATGGCCCCAACTTCAACTTGGCCGGATTTACATGGCAGCAGAACAACAAGGGGGCTTGGAAAATTTATGGCCGGCAGCGGTTGACGGAAAACTTACCCGTTTCATGGCTGCTGACGTTAAGTATTCGACTAGTTGGTTGCTGGTTATTTGTTTGGCTGCTGCTGTTTGCTGCTGATGGCGAACTGATGCCACCTCCAGCGCCCACTGGCCGTTTTATAACGCCGGGCAAAAAGGGCCATCGCCAGAACCTGACCACACCTGATATGCCGGTGCCCAGCTTTCAAATTTGTTTAGTTAAGGTTACAAATGACCTTCCCGAGGCATACAGATACAGGTGCAGATAGATTGGAGCTGCAATGCAGAGCATTCACTTTTCAGCCACCGCTTCACTGGCAACGCACTAAAAATCGTCACCCACTGGCCCAAAACGATGGGCTAAATGGGATAGAGGAAGGAAAACCGGGTGGCGCTTATGAAAATGGTCAGCAAACATTGCCTGCGGAAATTGGAAATAGGCCTGCACCGGAGACAGTCTTTGTTGCGCATTGGTCTCATGAATTCGAAATTTTGTAATCCCTCATCCGCCCGAGATCCGATTGCAAAATGCTGGAAACAAGGCATGAAGGGAAAAAAGGGGGAAATTTGATAGCTGCCCACAAGAAAAAGAGGCGCCAGGCTGGAACGGTCACTCTAATGGACTTCCCCTGTAACCAGGCACACTTTATCGATTATCTCGATTCATTATCCGACAGGTTTTTCATCATGTGTAGTAATCAGAGCCCTGGCTCATTTGTTGTCTTTTGTGGAGGTAGTAGGAAGTGCAGACCTCGTCGGCGGATGTGGCTTTTGGGGGGCTTTCCTGCTCTTACGCAATGCAGGTGATTTATGATTAGTTGACAGGAATTTCAAAGATCAAAATATTTTTTAATATTTGAGGATTTTTGAGGATTGCAGTTGTGTTCTATTTAAGTGTGACAATTAGAACTTAGACACTTAGAACGTTAATACGATAGCAACAAAAATCAAGGTCTGAAAATAATCGTTTTTTGAGATTTTATTATTAAAGCCTACTGGGATTTTGTTGCATTTTGTTTTTCAATTTGGTATACTTTTAGAAACATTGTGGATGGAAAATGTGTTTTTCATTTTATATTAGGTATAATTTCTTCCTAAAATGTCGTATGTGTTAAATAAATTAGAGGTTCAAAAACAATTTTATTTTATGTCTTGGGGCAAGTATAACATCATTAATGTAGTTCATTAAATATCTTATATAAACTCGCAAAGCATTCGATGAACATAATCGAAATACCAACGATATCTAGTATATTTAAAGCACTCTTAAAGACCTGACCTTGTTGGTTTGATTTACATAAACCATTTTAAAGAAATATTTTACAAGATTAAAGCGCTCAGCCATAATGTACTCTTCTATGAGATACTCATATGTGAGTTAGACATATTAATGGGGCCAAGTTGAGTCGGTTCAGGATGCGGCACTGGGACAACCAAGCATGCTAACTCTATCAGCTGCAAAAACAAAAGTAGCGCAACAACATGGGCTGGAACATCTGTGTCAGTGCGTATGAAAACAAAAAGAAATCTCCAACGTGGCCCAAACAAAGGGAGCCCCAACAATAACAGGAGGCGAGCCAAAGGAAACCGAAAGCAAAAAAGGCAACTGGCTGGAAAAAATTGTCATGCATGACTAAAATACAAGAGCAAGAGCTGAAGTGCCGGTGCACAGAGAAAACACAAATAAAAAGTAAATTAAAAATATATTTCTTAGATAGAATTCAACTTTATTAATGATTGTATTAACAAGTAGAATTAAAAACTATCTATATAATTTGCAACCTTAGTATATGTTTTGTAGTAAAAAGGGGTGATGTCCCTAGCATCACTTACTAACTCTTTTTTGCAGGATACAATTAAATTCCAAGATCTTGGTTGGTTGATACTTGAAAGTTAGCTTATTGGTTCTTATGGATCTTAATATTTTATTTCTAAGTAAGAAATAATATTCACTACAGACTGTAGTACATACATACATATAACGATGACGATAACTAATCCAAAAATCTTGTTTGGCTTAAACTTTAAGCAAGTTTATTCATCATTATGGATCAAATATTTTTTATAAAAGAGTGTAGTTAATGGTCTAACTGAATTTAATTTTTTAAATGAAATTAACTTATTTTTCCCAGTGCAGAGACTGCGAAAAAAGCTAAAGGCCTGATCCGCTCTGTTATTCATGCCGTGGAGCATAGTTTTAGGCGCCGCCAGTTCGGTTGTCCAACATGTTGGACACTTTTTCCAGCATCCCCCTTGCAACCCCATATCCCACCCCCTCCCCCCCTTTGCCAGCTTTGTTTGTCTTTGATGCGCGTTTTCCGCTTGTTTTTCTCGCTGGACGGGGAAAATTGAATGCCCAACAGCCGACAGTCGGCCACGTTGTAATTGAGTTGGCCGAGTGGAATGGGAAAATAGTTTTGCCAATTCCGACACGAATCGCAATGCAGCTGTACACGGAAAATCCCTATCCCTCCGCCAAGTCGGGCCAATTTGCCGGCGGGTAATTAATCATTTTTCACTTTTTCACTCGATACAGAAAATGCGCTCGACGATTTCTCACAATTTGCAACTGCTAAAAGGCAATTAGAGTCGACACATTTACTGTATTAGCGTTCATTAAATAATCAATTGCTATTGCCACTGCAATTCCAATTACGTTTTTGTGTTCACCAGTAGAGCTTGTATTTATTTGAACTAAATTAAAGGGCAATATGGTTGCAAATTGGGTTTTAAATCGTTAAATTTATTCGATTCCCAAAACTGAAATGGAACATGGAAGTGCAAACTTGTTTGTTTGTTAAATTGAGAATAATTGTGTTTTATTTATAGCATTCTTTCGAACATTAGGGAATTGTCAGATTTCAAAACTGTTCTTCAATAGACTTTCTTATTCTGGCTTGTAGTGAATATTAGTTCAAAAATCAACAGAATAGAGGCAAAACAAATATATTCCCGTCTTGTTTCCAAGTGATTTGCGCCAAAGTTGAAACTTGGGCAAATGCATTTCTCTCCATTAAAATGGAATATTGCATATATTATCACCGAGCATAAGACTTTGTTGACTTTTCGAGAAAATGCAGAAACCAAACAACCCAAGCAAAATGCAACCAAAATTGTGATTGCTTCAGTTCGGCATCTACATTCCGAATACCGCAGGGCTTGGCAATCAAATAGTGTTTTTCGGTCAGAGGGGCAATTCAATCTGCGGCCGGAGGACGGTGGCCGGCAAATCTGGCTTTATTTACAGCAGGGCCATGGCTTTTAGGCCCGGTGTCACCAATGCCAAAGCTCTGATTGAGTGGAAGCCTCTTCTGGGCCTTTTTAGACAGACAGCCCCGGTTTGGTTGAGTGTTTCAATTTATTTTTCATATTTTTGTTTAACCGCTTTTTGTTTTACTTTCCTATTTCAGGCGGGCGCAATTCCCCCGGTTCGCGTTCGCAAAATGCCAAAAGTTAAAATAAACAGTCGGGCGGCAGGAGGACGAGGAGAAAGGAGAAAGGAGCCAGCAGCCAGCAGCCAGGACAACGTGCAGGAAGGCAGGAAACACTTGAAAAAGTGTGCCAACAATATTTCTGCCATCTCTCGGCTCGGTGTCTGTGTGCTTTTGTGCTATTGAAAAGGAAATGAATGGCAGGCAGAAAAAGTTAAATCACCTCCAGCAATTGGGCCTGCTGTGGCTCCCGACTTTAGATGGGTCTATTGGGTGGTAGGATTGCACGGGTGTAGAGCTGTATTTCGAGTGCTGCTCCCTGGGGTGGCGTATGCGCAATATTCGCGCCGAGGCCTCTAAGCTGCGGCCTGAGCACCGACATTTGTCGCATTTTCCACTGTTCTCTGTGTGATTTTATTTTATTTTATTTTTCGCATTGTTTTTCGATTTTGTTTTGTCTTTTCGATTTCCATTTGCCGTGGGAAATTGCTTTCAATAATGACGCAAAGTGTTGCTGGGGGCACATTTTAATGGTTGCTTGGTTGCAAAGCGTTCGACAGACAGGACAGCGCCATCTGGAGGCGACAAACTGTATTGACATAACCCCTTACAGCACTCCTCACCCTACACGGAGAAAAAGGATTTTGAAGGGCCAGCGGAAGAGCTTATAGTCCGCCGTTATTATAGATACAAAATATTTTCTGAGTACATTATTATATATTTAAAAAAAATAGCAAATAATAATGTTTGGTATCTTCTAACTTAAAATTGTTCATTTGTATCATACCAAAGGTTAGGTATATAAATAAAAGTTTTTGAATAGACCATAAAACCACTTTCTTTTAATATAACATTATAAGTATTTAAAAACAATTTTTATTTTACTGATCAAAGAATATAAAGTTTTAAAAATTATAAATCATAATTTATCATATTATTAAGAGTATATTAAAATATTTACCAGTGCACCCGCCAATACTTCAGGCAATTTGTACGCACTCATCGTCGGCATCAATAAATTGCCACGGGCGCGGTGCGAGTCCTTGCGTGTCCTTGGCCACGCTCCATCTCACCGCACTCCTTGCCACGAGTCCTTCGTCAAGTGTGCGCCTACATTTGTCGGCGCCTCTTTCCTGGCCACTTATGCAGCCCGATGTCCGTTGCACTTTTCCGGCACGCAACGCCAAGGGCTTTTCCTCATTTGCATTTCGGACAAAAAGCTCGTAGTCCGGTGGAATATATTTTAATGTATTTTTCGTTTCCACGGCAGCATACATTCGTTGCGAGGACGCTTTCCGTTTCGAGATGCTATCCATGTCTCATCTTCACAACATCCAAGTTGATTCATTTAATCACATTCACGGCTGCTTCGTTTAACAAAAATGTTTAAGTATCATGCCATAATTTAAAAAAAGGATGGAAATACCTAGAACAATTTATATTCAAACAATTTTGAAATGGCCAAGTTTTTGGAATCCAGAATGTATTTTTTATGCCTACCTATTAAAATATTGTAAAGTTAGGGTATTCCCCACAGTTTCATAAGCTTGATCCAAGTAACAGCGAAGTGTAATGCAGTGGAAACATTTCAGAATTCAATTATTCCCGCTTGGTAAGAGTTTTAATTAAAAATCAGTCATAAAATGTGCGTATGAGCTCGAGATGCTAAAAAATTGAGCATCGATTCGCTGAGGCTCTTAAGTTTGATTAAATTTCGACAGATACCAACAACTGAAGCATCAAAAAATGCGTTTGGATCACGTACACACTTTGGGGTGCTCCAAAATGGTCCTAAATATTAGAGAGGGTCTCTTGTCATAAGTCAATAAACAGGCAAAATGAAAATGGTCGAAATGTGTAAACTCTGCCATTCACAGTGCTGCAAACCCATGAATTTAAAATCATAATAAAACAAAATCAAGGACGATTTCCAGACTTTGATAAATACATTTTACATTCCTTTTTGTTACATATTTTTCGTTGATTGGCATATATTTTTTAATTTAATTACAACAACAATAAAGCGACCAGGTTCATTGAGATTTATGCAAGGCTTACAATAACAAAATACACACGCTGAAATCAGAATAAAAGTTGTGTATACGTAAACAATTCATTTCATTTCATTTTAATGTGCCATTGTTGTTCGGTCGAACAATAGCAGAATATCAGAGTGGCAAACTGTTTATTTGCGTATCGCGACGGGGCCAATTAATGAATTTTCATTTACGCGCGTTGATTGCTCCACTTTTGGCCGATTTCAAGGGGCAAAATCAATAACAATACGGTGGCCGGGGTAGCCGTTTAATTAACCATCCGCCCTATATACCCTTCACCCGCACCACAACGGCGAACAGGGAGTAGGCCATCTTCAGAGTGGCGAAGAAGGCATTTAAATTCAGCTCGATGAGTCCGCCCGCCTTTATGACTCGCCCCCTGGACCCCAAGGTCAATTGGGTGAAGAGGAGCAGATCGAACCGATGTTCCCGGGACTGATCGTACCACCTGCTGGAGAAGATCGCATACGGCAGGCTCTGCACCTCCTCGGCCACCTCGCTGGCAAAGTAGCAGCTGGGGAAGAGCTGCATGCAGACCACCCCGAAGAAGACCAAGTAGTAGACCAGCGAGATGGTGTCGCTCACAAAGAAGAGCACGTAGGTCACGGTGATGCACAGGGTGGCGCCACAGCCACCCAACTGGAACAGCTGCACCTCGCTGACGGTCTGAGCCACCAGGCTGTGGAACCTGCAAGATCGAAAGGAATAAGTTCAAGGACTATCACTAAAAATCGATTTTAGGCAGTACCTTAGGTTTTTGGATTTTTCTATTACTATATTAAAACCTTAAGAACGTGAAAAGAGCAGGAAACGTAGTGAGGATGGGTACCGAAAGTGTGTCTCAGGTATCAAATAATCAAAAGGTATCTTCAAAAGTTATTTCGCAAACAAAATTATGTTTGTTTGTGCGTATACATCAAATAGCCGTTTTAGGTTTTTAGATATAGAATGGAACAGATTTAAACTTACTTCTTTCTTTTGCTTTTGAAGAAATAAACATTTTAACGAGCAAGCCTTAAATAGATCTGACATCAAGATTTGTGAACAAAAGGTATTATACGTTCGACTAAATAAGTCTAAGCTTTTCCTTTTTGGCATAAGATTTAAAACGTATACTTTTCTTTGTTTATTCCTGGGTAGGCTAGAAGCTTAAATATTTGGCTAAAGCTTGGCGTTTCTGAAAAAACTCAGTTCCGGATACCTAAACAAATAATAAACTATCTATTTATCGCTTTAAATATCTACAATTCCCTGGAGCATAATGCATCGGCATCGACATCGTATCGGACTGACGGAAATGAGTGACAATCGGGTGTGAAAGCTTCAATCCAACACAGAATGTAATTCCTACATTTGTAAAAGTCATAGGTGTGTAATCACATTGTGGTTTCCAACGTATGATTTCCACCGTGCGCCCTACCAAAAAGAAAATGGTTGTTTATTTTGATGATACAGATTAATTCAGCTGAATATTTTTAAAACGAAGAGCGGTATCTTTATTTGACGCTAACATATAAAATATCGATTAATCGTTTTTAAAATGTATTTCTAATTTGTGAGCGTCAATTCTAAGCCTCAAAGAACTCAAAGAAGTATTTATGATGAAGGGAAAGGTAGAAGGGTATGATTTTAAAAGATATTAGTAATTTTTAAAATTAGTTTTCGGTAACTACAAAAAATTCAATAAAGCCTTATTAAAGTTTACCTGACCAAGAGCTTATGCTGCTCAATGTATTCCAGCAATCGCTCATGATTACTGGTAGTTTCGTCCTCGAGGAATCCGAGTTGAGCCATTCGAATGGACCACAAATGGAGGTGTCCGCTTAGAAGACACAAGGTCAACGGGGTGTAGGTGTCGTTTCCCAGACCCTGAAAGCCTTCGACAAGCATGCTGATAACCTGATAGCCCAAGGCCGATGCAGCCATCCATTGATTCCTCTCCAAGTCAAAAGGGAAATATGCGGGGTATATGAGCTCCCAGTTTCCGTTAATGATCTGAACGAAAATACCTAATAAGAATAACACGTACACCATACCAAAACTTTTGTAGAGACATCGCGTAAAGCGCTTCGCATGACAGTGCACGTGATCCTGGTAGTATCGATGCTCCTGTTCGCTCGATACGAACGTATCCAGCTGTCCGATCAGAGATTCGATCTCCACAATCTCAGGCAAGTGATACAGGTGGGCCACATGCTTCAGACTGCAGGCAAGGCAGGTTAAAGACATGGACAGGTTCTTCAAGAGTTCAGCCGCAGAAGGATGCAACAGAAGATGCAGCAGAAGGTGCAGTGGGAACCATAAGGTGACCAGGACATGCAGCGCCGCCACATAAAGCTGGATGGGGCCTGCTTGAAGACTCCTTGACTCCTTGAAGAATGTCGGTACTAGCACTCGCATGCAGAGCCAGAAGGGACGATAAAAACGAACACTATCGATGATAACCATTGTTCTCCTAATGGATATTCGCTGCTGAGCTGGCAGCTTTTATGCAGTTGCCTTGGGAGATGCACTGCCAGAAATCACATGAAATGTGATGACCTCTTACAATTTGGTTTAATTTGTACACCAATATTTTGTTTTCTCCTTAAAAAACTTTTCTAAAAAAAGTATTCTGAACTCAAAAAAAAGAGGTTAATAAACAAGTTTATAAAGGCGTATGCAACAGAAACATTTTTGACATTTAGTAAATATGATTTAAAAACTGAAGCAGTTTCTGTGTAACTCCCAAATACTTAAAAAAATACAGCTGCTTAAAAAAATATCATACTTGATTAAATTAAAAACTTTATCAAACTGGCTTTATTTAAGCAGGCCATTTTCAGGTGCATTATCTACCGCTAAGCGGCATTTAAACGCAGCCAATGCAATTTTCATAAAGCTTCCGCTAATGGCCCCATTAGTGGTAATTAAAATAGAGCGAGTAAGCAAATGAGTGGGCCAATGGTCCCACGGGCTCACTCATTATCGCAGCGACATGGCCAGTGTGAAGAAGGAGTAGGCCAATCGCACGGTGGCGAAAAAAGCATTCATTCCGATGCCAATCATTCCACCCGCCTTGATCTGCACCTCCGTCAGGGTTAGTTGCATGAATATCAGCATGGTGCGGCAATATCCCCGATCCATTCCCATCCAGTTGCTCGAATATATCGCGTAGGTCAATCTGCTCATCTCTACAGATATCAGAGTACCGTAATAGCAGCACGGAAATAACTCCAGTACCATGGATAGGAAATACACACCGTAGTAAGTTACGGCAAAGTTATTTTCCGCGAAAAACAAAATGTTGACAAGCGTTATGGAAATGTTGACGCCACTTGAGATAAACTGACCAAGTTGCGATATATTCATGGTGCTGCGCAGTAAGTCCACGATTCTAGAAAGTGAAAAAGTTCGGTGAGATTCTTTTTTAAAAAATTTGTTACTGTTTTTGTAACTGTTATGATAAATTTGCGAAAAGTAAAATTTAGTTTATTCAATGGTATTAAAAGCTTGAATTATTTTAAAATATACTTTCTGAAATTTTGATTTAAAATAAAAAAACATATTACTTCATGATTTTTCTGTGGTCCTCAATGCTTTCGATTAATTGCTTTCTGATTACAGCATTTGTTTCCTTTCGATCTTGTCCTATTCTACTCAAACGCATTGCCAATAGTCGTACATGTCCAGCTACCACACAAAATGTCATCGGTGGATAGGAATCATTGGCCAGGTTCTGAATAATTGCCAAAGTCACTCCGGCTATTTGGTAGGACACACTTAGCCAAAACCGCAGTTCTGAGGCCTGCACATCGTATGGAAACCATGCCGGATATAATAACTTATGTCCACCGCCGAAAAGAACCGACGCTATGGCCGAAACATTCGACAATCCATAGGCCACGAGGAAACTTTTCCAAATCAAATTCGCCTCACGTTTTGTATTTTGACTAAAAAACTGGCGTTCCTCAGGACTCAAGGCACGCTGATCCAGCTCCTTAAACAAGACTTCCATTGTTTTAATCTCTTCCAGCTTCAGGCGGAAACAAACAAACTTAAAGCTTGCGAAGAAACAGGCAGCTGTGATTGGTAGACCTTTGCAGACATCACCGAGGGTTCTTTCCATAAATAGGCCGAGAATTAAATGAATTGGATACCAGAAAGTGACGAAAACTGTGATCAAAATATCCAGCAAGCGGTTTAGGACGGATCGGCTTTCCAAGCCCAAAAGACGCCAATATAACCAATAGGCTCGGTAGATATGTTCACTTCTGATAACTGGCGACTTTAAATCCATGTTCGAAACAATTGTGTAGGTCCTGCGGCACTTCCTCTTTTATACTTGGACTTCGAATTAATTTCAGTCCACCTATGTAACGCCCACCAATTTAGTGTCCCTGTGGTAAACCTATAATTTTGGTTAACAATTCACACCTTTCCTTAGGCAACAAACGTCTTGGTACTTTTTTTTTATCAGAAATCCTTTACCTAGACAGTTTTTAAATTATTGAGCCGATTATTCTTGAGGGCGGCAGTGTAAATAAATATTTATGGGTTGAGAAATAAAATTTTATTGATTAACGTTTGGTGTTTGGGTGTAATATTTAAAATTAGATAAATGACACGTAAATGTGATAAGGTCTACAAGAAATCTATTGTGGTTAAATGTTTATTTGTTTTGAGAACGGCTTTTAAATGTATTCCTGTACTCTTAGAATCGAAACGACATGGCTAAGGTGAAAAAGGAATAGGCCATACGGCAAGTGGCATAAAATGCACTCATGTCGATGCCAACAATACCGCCAGCTTTAATATTCACCGAAACAATCATAAACTGCATTAGAATTATTAAGTTTCGTTTGTATTCCTTATCAGTCTTAATCCAGTTGCTTGAGAAAATGGCGTATGGCAATTTGTCGAACTCCATCGTCATCAGCGTTCCGAAGTAACAGCTTGGAAATAACTCTATAAACATGGCCGCAAAGAACACAGAATAGTAAATCATCGAAAACTTGTTTTCCGCAAAGAAAAGGATGTTGACCAGCGTTATTGCAATGTTGATTCCACTCGAAAGGAACTGACCCAGTTGGGTAAGATACAAAATTCTGCGGAGCAAGGAAACTATTCTGAAAAACAAATTTTAGTTTATTAAATTGCAAATATTTTACAATAATAAAATAAAAACAAGCGAGAACGTTATAGTCGAGTGCCTCGACTATAAGATAACTATTACTCAGCTAACCAACTTCGAAATAAATGTAGTTTCTACATTTCATCTACCTTACATCTTACACACTTCTTTTTTATCTACTGGCTATTACGTCATTGACAATGTTCTTGCTAGACAAGGGCCTAAAATCATTACTTATTAACTAAATCGGATGCAAATCGGATGAACAATTTTCGGCGTGCTGGTTGGTATTGACAAGCGAAATAAAATAAAATGTATCTTATTTGGCGCCACAGTTTTGTGCGGTGTGTGGGCGTTGGATGCGCCAAACTCTCTAGAACAACATGCTTAATCCTATTTTTTTTAGCTTTTTATAGTTTCCGAGATAACTGCGTTCATACGGACGATTTCTTGAGGTCTGTAGGCGGTTTGTGGGATTCAGAGTGCACGTGGAATCATTTTTTTTAAGTATTACAACTGTAGGAAGCTGTTGTCGGAATCGGTTCCTTCTATATATATATCTAGTACACCGTTTTACTGTACGGGTACTGTACGAGTAACGGGTAAAAAATTAAAAGGTGTACAGTGTGGCAAAAATAATTAGATGTTACAGAACTTTTTTAAAGAGTTCTTTCTTACTGCATTAGCTTCCTGTGATCCTTTATTGCTTCGATGAGTTGTGTTTTATTTTCAGCCATTGACGTCTTCTCATCCTGCCCAATTCGACTTAATCGCATTGCCAAAAGTCTCACATGTCCAGTGACCACACAAAATGTTATTGGGGGATATGAATCGTTGGCAAGGTTTTCCAGAATCAACATACTGGACCCAATAGCCTGATAAGTGAAGCTAATCCAAAAGACTAATGCGGTGGCTTGAACATCATAAGGAAACCAACCCGCGTACATTAAATTACGGCCACTACTAAATAAACCAGCAGCGATGGCAGTGATTACCGCAGATGTCGCAGCCAATAGATAGCCCTTCGAGAGTGTTTGGGTCACACTTCGTGGACTTTGATTAAAGTATTGGCGTTCTTCATCACTATCAGCTCGCTTATCCAAATCCTGAAGGTGTTCTTCGATGACCTTAATTTCCGAAAGTTTCCAACGAAAGCAGATAAATTTAAAGCTGCAGAAGATACACTCTGTTGTGAAATGCAAACTCCTGAAGACTTGTACGACAGGCTTATTATACAGGCCAAGGATTAAATGCACGGGGTACCAAGTGGTGATGAAAAAGGTGATCACAAAGTCCAGTAACCATCGGAACGGATAATCGCCCTCGACGCCCAAAAGTCGCCAATAAAGCCAATATGTTTTATAGAGATTTTTACTTTTGACCTCCTTACAGGTTGACTTCATGTTTAGAACACTTAGTCAAGCGATGCGGCACCCATTGCTTTTATAGAGTTTATCTTTCGAATGATACATTCATGTGAAAAATGATAAGAACACCTGCAAGTTACTAAACAAAAAAAAAGTTACTTGGGGAGAAAATAGACATGGTATAGCATTAGTTCAACAGGTAAAAAAAATAACGACTCTTTCACATAAAATATTGTAGTCTTTCCAATTACATAAGGGTTTTAAAATAATTTCTTGATACGAAAGTAATACAAGTCAGCTTAATAATTTTAACTTGCTTTCAACGGAATTGGAAAATGACTGCATTGCAATTTCCAACCTACGATTTACATAAAAGGATTCCAAAATAATGAACTTTCGTTCCGTAAAATGATTCAAACAGGAAAAAAGAATTTCACCGTAGTAATATTTAAAGTAGTCATTTTATAGGCATTTTACTGAAACGTTACAAGGTGCTCTTATTATTTTTCGCATGACTGTAGCTTTCTTGGGTAGGCGTAATTGTTGTCCTCGTAATTATATTTAATTGCTTCAATTATCACTTAATATTCAAGTGTGAACTTTGTGTGGCGGGACAATAAAAAGCTTTACATATTTCTTTAAATAAGTAATACATTGCCATTTTGATGTTTATATAAAAGGGGCTGTCCATCTATTACGTAATCACATAGGTGTGGGATTAAACTAATTGATACTCCTGTGAAAAAAAGTAATTTGTATTCGAGAAATTACATGGAGTTATGCAAAGCGAGATGGCAGGGTCATAATCTCTTGGTGAATGTCCCGATTTAAACGCTGTAGATAGTTATAAAGATATATTTTAAAAATGATTTTTAATGACAGATTTTACCGTTCCGGGCGTAAAAACCATTTTGTAGATCAATCGATAACTGTTCACGAAACATAGAATTGTAACATTTTTATTCCAGCACCAAAACTGTACAGCCCATCACACCACATTTTCATTATTATATCGCACACTCCTCTGGTGCACTTCGTCACTACGTAGACTGCCGTCCACGGTGATAGGGACGAAAACGCTTTTTACTACCTGTTATATACTTTTCCCCGAATACAATGTACACTTTTACTCAACGAATAACAAGAATAAATATGCCATATCTCGTTTGAGAGTATTTATTTCAATTATTTAATCAATTTATAAAAGAATATTCATAATTTTGTATCTTAATTTTAAATATTAATCGAAATGACATTGCTAGGGTTATCCTGATTGTTGCAATGAAAGCGATCAAGCTGATGCCTCTAGTTCCACCAGCCTTAACTTCCACCTTTATTTTCATAGTCTCCGTGAATACCACCGTGTCGCAAATATAATCTGATCCATTCCAATCTAGTTTCTGGAGAAAATTTCATTTGGGAGGCCATCCTTCTTGGGGCAGTTTTAAAATATAAATTTGTAAACTAGTGTAATCACTCCTTACAAACGGCGAGGCCAATTCCATTTTTTAAACAGTTAAGAATGACATGGGGCGGTTTTGTTTTCATAGCAAGTTTCGATTCAATTAATATGTAACGTTAATTACGCTGTTTGGCGTACCCATAATTATAATTAATTGGTGCAAAGTATTTAACACCTGTTCTTTGTAACAAAATACCTAAAGGGTTTTTAATATAAGTAAACATAAAACGAAGGCGCTTGACCTTTGAGTATAAATCTCTATCGATTTTGAATAAAACATACTCTTGTTTTTGCTGAGGCAACGCGTACTAAATGGGCAATAAAAAATGCATATAAAAAGTGGAGAAAAAGTTGCCTTTTAATCTCTGTTGCAACTGCACGGACTAAGTTGCCTTAGTTTGACATTAAAATTCTGTATCTGCATCTGCTGGAAAATAGTTGAAGAACAAGGGGGACAAATTTCTTCTTCGTACTGGAAAAGTTCCACCTTTTGTCCATTTTTATGTTTTATTATCGCAATCGATGGCTTCTGTAAAAGTGTCAACCGAAACAGTTAGTAAAAACGTATGTTAGCTTACACAGTCCTTACAGACGATAAAAACGGCATCAAGCTAATTTTTAGACACATGGTTTTCCTGGTATTCTACTACCACTCTTAAAGAATTTTAAGCTTTTTGTTAATTTTTGTCCATCAATCCAGGGCTAATGACAAGAAACGTTCATTTTGTACGTTTTGCATTCGTAATGCCAAAATGAACAGCCATGATAATTGGGTGTAAGCGACGACCACAAAAAAGTCACAAAATCCTTGCGGAAGTAGGATTGATATATATTTTATTTTGAGCTTAGGGGGGCATACTTTGGTAAAAATATTACATACTTAAAAAACAAATATGTCTAATTAAGAGGAAGCTGCAATTTTTTTGGACAACTTTTTGTTTTTGTTTTTGGTATGACTAAAAAGGGATTTTTATATAATTTTATTATTTTTTATTAATACATTACGTAAGTTAAATTACATTATTTTTAAAATGTTAGTCAAAATGTTACATACTTCCAACAATAAACAATATGCTCGCTTTGACTGTAGGGTATAATTAAGAGGCAGCTGCAACTTTTTTTGCCAACTTTTTGTGCTTTTTGTTTGTGGTCTGACCCCTCCAATGGAAAGAAAAGTTACAAAAGTTATTTGATTTCGAATTTTTTGAAAAGTTTCTCTTCTCTATATGATTTTTTGGCTTCGACTGCCCTCTGAGTAAGTGTGTTTCTGTGCGACTAAATTAATGAAAATCACAACTGTGTGCAAAATGTAATTTAATCTTATTTTTCCCCCAGTTGGGCTCGCGGGCAACTGGCGCGTGGCCTGCGATAAACTTCCAGAAAAGTGTGAGTGGCAGTGAGTCGGTGGAAGTATTCTGGCTTTATCAGGCGAAACTGACAGTTTTCAAATTTATCAAGAAGCCGAAGGCTTTGAGAAAGGGCGGAGACCCATCTGTGCAGGGTGTTCAATTTGTGATGGGCAAGGTCACACGGTCTTGACTTTGTCGTACTGTTTGTTCTGTAATTTATTAGATTTTACTTTGCTGCTTAGCATCAAACGCTAAGATTTTATTACCCTTTGGCAACTACAAGGTAAACAACAAAGAATCCGAGTAAACATCTAAATATTCATTCAGAAATTGACGCAGATAGTCAATTTAAATGTTTAAAGCCCATAAAACTCAGCGCTTTTATCGCTGGATAAGCACACAGTAATGTGGTTGGCCCGCTCCTCTGCATATCCGCAAAAAAATCAAGGCTGTTAACTGCGAATCCGTTCTCCCAAAAATGTGGAAAATATCAAAGCAATAAAACGCAGAACATAACCAGAATTTTGTCATGTCTTCGCTGTGCACAACCACAAAAAGAAATGCCGAGGAAGCAAAGGTCAGCAGTGACAGCCAACTAAAGACCCCAGATATTTTTCACTTTCCTTAAAAATGCTAAAATAATTCTTTGCTTTTCTTATTTTTATTCCTTTGTAACGGATCCCAATGCGAAAGTTAAGTGTGTAAGCGTAATATTTCTCTAGATAAACACTTTATAATTTAAATACAATTCCCACAGTCCGGGATATGATATCTCCCATGGCATTGACCACATTCAGTCTCTGTTTACACTGGACTCGAAGGCATTGTGTCAAGTATTTATTGCTTTATCGCTGTTCGTTATGTTGCGTTCAACTAATTTCAAACGATTTTTCACAGCGGAAATATTTACCAGAACTGCGCCAAAACTTGTGTGTGTTTCTTTCGCTATATGGTTTTATATATTTTTTGCGTTTCATTTTGCTGACCACTAAGATGTCGGGGTTAAGGGGGCTCCAAAATCGAGAGTGGGTTGTCGACAGCATGGAACTTGCATGAACCGCCAGCTGCGTTCAACGTTTGTTTACTTAGTCTACTAGGGGTCTATGGATGGACTCGGGTCTGCACAGTGTGCTTTTCTCAGGGGCGCGACCCAGAGGGGCCTCAGCTATTTGCTCAGTCAACAGTCAAGTCATGCGTGATTGTGTACATTTCCTCAAAAAGAAAGGGATAATGGACAAGGAAAGACTTTCAAAAGTTACTTTTTAAACTTAAACCCAAGTTTTTTGTTCGGCACTAACTTAGATAATATTTTTAGTCCTAGAGAGATTTAAATTACTTAAACAAACTTTAAACTTTTTTTTTGCTTTCAGGGCATTTCTATTGGAGCAAACTAGCAGATGGTAGCAGGACTTCTGACCTAGAATCTGTATGCTTAATCCGGACTTTCTAGCCTTAATAGTTTCCGGACGGACATGGCTGGATCTACTTGGTGTCGGAAATAAAATTGCTTAAGAAAAATTAAAGAGGAATCTAATTCTTTTAAGGTTTTTTCCACGACTTATGTTATAAAGAAATATTATAAATAAGTCTTCATGGGATAATCTGTTTTTAAAATGATGTTATAAAGTAAACAAAGAAGTGTTCATTTTAACTTAATACCACTTTAATGATTTTTTAAAAACCAGGTAATAACAATTTGTATTTATTAAGGAGATCCCCTTTTTGTGCGCCCCTGTCTTCTGAATGCTTAGTCGCTCAGTATGTGAGTGTCTGTACTTGCGGCCACTGCTAATCGTCTAATTTTATCATGTGGTTTTCCCCATTTAAGTGCCGCCAAGTGTTGAACGATTTGTGTAGTTTTCCCTAACCTGAGCCCCGCTTTTCCCGCTTCTTGTGGCAGTGGTTTCCATTCTTTTTTTTTTAGTGGCTATTCGTGGAATTTTCGGTATGGCTCTGCTCGGTTGCTTGCGTTCTTTGCTTATCATTAAACTAAGTGCCTGCACATTTGACCTTGACACGCCCGCTCATTAGCAGGTGAATGTGAATGACACGCCCAGTTGCACCTGAAAGCCTTCTGTCGTCTGCCAAAGAGATGCTAATTAATTGGACCCGTTCGCCGGGGGAAAAGGGAGATTAACAAGACACAGCGGTCACGCGCATTCCATATTTGTTGTGTTCTCATATTGCGCATACGCCTGGGTGGCAGGCAACACACGACGGCAATCAATCAAATGCCTAAATTACGCAGCCGGCTCCTAATCTGGCCGAATTCGGTCTGGCTTAGTCGCATCCATGGGGCTGCGAACACTGTTTCCGGCTACAATTTTGCATAGGACGCGTTTCGCTTGCCAAACAAAAGTTTTGCATAGTCAGCTTATGTTTGGCAATGGAACAACAATGTTTGAGTCCAAGGATGACTTCGCAAAGTTTGCCAACCCACGAAGTAACAGTATGAACTTTGGCCAACGCGCAGATTTTACGCCCTTAATTTAAACATTTGAAATGTAGATAGGTTGCAATATTGGTTTAGAAAACAATGTACCTATTTAGGGTTATTAAGGGTTTTTTACTCACATTAAGCTTACAATTTATTTTGAAGAACCTTTGAAAAAGATATTTCGGGAAATAACAAAAATTTAACTCTTATTGAGTCTGAAAACAGTTTTTAAATCAAATTAGCATTTTTAATGAAATTAGAATAATTTTAAATTTTTCTTTTGACAATGAAATAATATATTTGATCAAATTTCAATTTATCACGCATAATGGCTTACATCGCTCTTTACCTTCTTTTTTTTTTCTAAATCCTACTCTGTTATTGATTGCCACACCTGGATTATGGCTTATTCAACACGTCTCGATCAGCTGTTGCCTGGGAACATAAGTGCATTTCAATTTCGCCCTGTCAAATTATGAGCTCCCTGGGTGCCATCTCCTTCCAGCTTCCTCTATCTCTCTCTAGCTCGTCTCGGCGGTTTAAGCGGCTTTGCGGACCAGTTTCATTTCCTTTTAGCCAGCAGCGCAGTTATTACACGCCCACAAATGCTGACATTTCAATTGTTCCGTTGGGCTTAGCTGTGCTGTCAGTGCCAAATATTGTTTGGGTCAAGTATTGCGTTTTGGCCATTAGTTGGCAGTCCATTCACTGGGGTGGCAGAGGGGAAGGACCTCGAACTGTACCCTTAATTCCTGCTCCTTCGCCTCCGATATATCCGTGACGACATAGTCGTCATCGCACCCGTAGCTCAGCCTATAAAATATGAACCAATTGACGTGAAATTGATTGTTCTTCTCCAAGCTGTGCTTCACTCTGTTTTCCCTCTCCCTCTTTCTCCGTGTTGGCATCTCTTTCTTCTGCCTCCCCCAGTATCTTGGGGTTTTCCGTTCTCGCTTTATTAACTACAACCACCATAAACTGCAGGCGATGCCAACTTCTTCACTACCATTCTGCTCTCACACCTTCATTTCACAGCCAGTGCACTGCAAGAAAAATGTTGCTTGATACACTGCAGAAAACAATTTATTTTGTAACTTAAAAATAATTTATTCTTTAAAAATGGCAATCTTCATAAGATTAATTATTTAAATTTATTAAACTTTGTTAAGCTGTAGTATCTTTCTGGGCAAGGACTTTTTTTTAATATATATAGTCAGTGGGTACAAAGTCAAGAAAGTGTGATAAGGCCCTAAGGCCATTAGCAATTTAAAGTGACATGCTTACTTGCCTGATCTTAATTTGTTTGGCTATTTTTTATTGCTTTTGCATACCTTATATTAAATATGTAAGATCTGCCACCATTTTTTTTCCATTTCTAATATTACGTTAGTCCGGCCATCCAAATATTTTTTGAAACATTTAAAAAACATAAAAACACATTTTGTGTTGTCTTATAATTTATTTCACAGCTTTTTAGTTTTTATAGGTAAGAAACATTTTCTGACATAAAATGTGGTGTAAAAATAATTGCTTAAATAATTGCTTAGAACATTAAGCCTTTACACGTCCGTAAAAAAAGTCATTAAAGTAGTACCCATAAATGAACAGGTGTAAATTAGCGATAAAAGGAAAGTAATCTTTGTGATTTAAATTAAATTTTTATTTTCATTTTAATGATTAAAAATGGTCCAAATGGTCCATTGATTTTTAAATTTTCCATATCTCAAAAATAAGTACTTATTTCTCTGAGTTTGGTTTCATCCTTTCCTTTCTTCCTGCCCCTCCTACCGCATCCCCGCGCTCGCTTATCGCTCATTTTACACGCTGCCAGCTATGCGAGGCGTTGCCGCAAAATTCCTTACAGTTGGCATATTTTACGTGCCAGGCCAAGGGCTCAGAGTACGCCGGAGAATGGGCCGTGGCAAGGATTAGGAGTCGCCCGGATCCGGGATCCACGCCCGACCTTCACAGCTCTCCCAGTTCAATCGAAGTATTCGAATGGGATTTTGCGGCGTGCTCTTAATTAATGTGGTGACTTGCGGTCAGACAAAAGGTCCAGAGCATCATCAATAAATGGCATTGGGCACCAGAAGTTCAATCATTCATCGAAAACAAGCAGATAAGGGGTGGGCAATGAATGCAGGTGTAAATTATGGAGTAAGTTTGGAATTTCGACAATTAGTGAGCGATTCCTTGGATTTGTGCAAGACAATTATTTATCAGGCGAATAGTTTTAATTGAAGTGGAAACTAATTTTATCTTACATTAAATTAGTTTAAATAATATTAAAAGTAAGAAGATAATAACAGCTATTAAAGTTAACAAAGTACCAGTACATTTTTGGGCAAGATTTTAACAAAATTTTAAAATTATTTAATATTTAAGTGAGCAATGTTAATATGTATCAATAACAGTTACTGAAGCTTCATTATTATATCAAGGATACAAAAACTATTAATTGAAAGTATTTTAACCACGATATATATGGTAATAAGCTTATTCACACTAGGTTAAACAGACAACCTTCTTTAAACCCACTTTATCTCATATCAAAATATATATTGAGTATATATATTAGAACCATAATTTTTTTTTTTGTGTGAGCCACAGTTATTAATGATTTAAAATTGTCATCATATTTGTTGCCTTTGTAAAATCTGAATAAATACTCTTCAAGCTTATCATTAGCTTCTGTTGGGCCTGGGCCACACATAATTCTTGGACGTGGGCCATATATCAGACATTCCTCACCTGTCCGTGGAGCAACGACTATGGCCATTTATTTGATGGCGCTACTTACCTTTACACACACGCTTCATTTCCATTTGTAAGCAATTTTTCAGACCCACAGACGGAGTGAAATCCTCGCGCGGAAATACGCTTCCCAGCCAGAGTTTTCCACCAAGAAGGCCTCTTGGTTTTGGCCCATTTGTATGTGCGCTGCAGCATCTTTGGTTTGGATGGATGGGTGGAAAATGGGGGGAAAACCCACTTCGGGGCTGCAATCGGCTCTTTTCGAACCCAAAACACAACAATGAAAATGCCGCATCGAACGTGTTCGAAGCACATGGCACGAACCGCAACCGAGAACGCAACTTTGAAAAATGTTTTCGAAAGCGTCGGCGGAAATTCAGTTGTTTGGAAGCCACTGCAGCTAACGGTACCCTCGGCGGATTTTCCAATCGGCCAACTTTTCAATGTTTGTGCTAGGCTGTTCAAGATAGTCGTGTGAAAAACAATAACAATAGAGTGTGCGTGTGTGTGTCCGTTTGGATGTGACAAAAGTGAGGGATAATCCTCGATAAATCTAGCGCAAGCACAACTTACAAAGGAAAGAAAAGTGCCAGAAATATAAATGGAAAATGTAACGAACAAGCGAAAACTTGGACAGTGAAAGTGAAGAGCTGTGCATTTTTATTCAAATCTAACAGCAGTAACGACTTTAAGAAATCGTTACCTTTTGTTTTGCCTTCTGGCCACTCGCCCTGCAGTTTGTATGGCTTCAAAAATAACCATAATGTGTCCTTGACCAACGGGCGGCTATTTTTAAGCGTGCTGCTGTTGTTGCTAGCAACCCCCACATCGCGAGACATAAAAAGTGAAAGCCAACTGCAGCGGCGAGATTCGCATCGGAAAATGCTCTATATATTTAATTTAATTGAACAAGAGATGTCCGCCTGAGAGGCTGCCAGAATCTCGGTTCTCCGATTGACAGCGCAGAAAAGCCAGTGTCCTGGACTCTGATGGATGGCCCCGTGTGACTTGTGTTTACTCTTGAATTTGTTCTCCTGCTGTTAGAACTTTTCCCTATTGTTTTTGCCCTTTTATTGTTTGTTGAAAATGTCACAACAATCGAGGGGGGAAAAGCTAATTCGATGCGTTGGCTCGTTGACAACGTCAACGCGGCTGGCGATGTGCTGACGGATTTGTTTTCCGATCAGACAGGCGGCACACGGCGTATGCGCAATTTACAATAAAATTTCCTACGGTTAATAATTGATGTGAGAATTGGATTTCCAGCCGAATATGCCCCGGGGATAATTGTCAAGTAACTTATTTATAACAGCTTACTCAACCAGAAGCCATGACATCCGATGGATAAATCAATAATGAAAGGGGTGTGCGAATCTATTAAGCAGCTCGGTGTAAATCGTCTTGTACAGCTCACTTGTCGGTAAAAAACTCATAGAAACCATCAACGATGCCACGCAATTTCAGTGGATATTTAATTTGAAGACCAAAGGAGAATTACCTGCTAGGACAATCAATGCATTTCACTTCCCCCAAAGCCGGAAATTAAATTTACAGGTAAAAAGGACAAAGGAACCACGACCGAATGCACATGTGGTTAATTGCTTGTCCTCAAACGCACACATTGTACCGCATTACGTATACGCCATGAGCAACCTCCGACCTCAAAAGGGGCTCCATTCGTCTGCATACGGGGCACGTCCCTAATACTTTCAAGTCGAGCCCTCGCCAGGCACGTACCTCGTCGTAATTAATTTATGCAATAATTTTTCATTGCCGACATAACTTGACTATTTTCCCTGACTACCCGAAAAACGCAAAGGGAGAAATGTTTTAATTTTAGAATTCGTTTGCTCCTTTGGTTTGAGCCATAAACTGAAGTTGCCACACAGTCCCGATGGTCTGACGCTTATAGCCACTA
The DNA here is from genome assembly GCF_014743375.2 of Drosophila subpulchrella. Classification (NCBI taxonomy): domain Eukaryota; kingdom Metazoa; phylum Arthropoda; class Insecta; order Diptera; family Drosophilidae; genus Drosophila; species Drosophila subpulchrella. The sequence goes on from NC_050610.1 coordinate 3,231,617, forward strand.
AATTTTGCGTTGGACAATTGAAAGAGTTTCTGGCGGGGCGACGAGCAAAGGGCATCCGAAAGTTATGATAAATGACAAAAGACAGGGCACATAAAAGCCTGGACAGGGGCCAGCCGAACTTTTGAGCCGTCACGAGAGGGAAATGGCCATGAATGCCGGTCATTAGGTTAACTGGCCGGGCAGGAAGTTGGCCAGCGCTTACACCACTATTTCCTCCTGATCCTGTCAACTCCCACACTCCCACACCCAAATCCCCTCCATTTTCGTCATTGTGTCCGGCACTTTCTTTTTCGGACACTTCACTTTCGATGATTGGCGGCGCCACTCGAAGGAAAACCCGGCACAAGTGGCAACAGTAACGGTTAGGAGGGGGAAAACAAAGGGGGGAGTGCCTGCGACAGCTGCGCTTTTCGTGCGACTGCGGGAAAACTCAAGTAGCGGGGCAATCCGGGAGCTCGCACTTGACAATTGCCATCAAGGACGAGGAAATGCCACGTTCCTTTTGTACTTTTATGTTCAGGCACGCCATGGGGTCCAGTGGACGGGGGAAAACTAATCGAAGAGGTTATTGACTAAGCCGATAGAATTCTTACGGAACCTTATCATCGTGGTTGAAAACATTGTAATTCAATATTCTGCATTAAAATGTAAGAACATTAGTTCCTGGATAGGTGTAAATATCATGGATGAATTTATTCTGTTACTACTTAGTTCTAAACACAAGAAATAAATCATTAGATAGTCAAAGAAAATCAATAAGGACCTTAAAAGGTTATTTTAGTCTTTTTTATTTGTTGTACGGTTTTGTAAGCATTAACAACATACAAATAAATCATTAGATAGTCAAAGAAAATCAATAAGGTTATTTTAGTCCTTTTTATTTGTTTTAAGGTTTTGTAAGCATTAAAAAAGGATTAAAATAAATTTCAAAAAATAAACAGTACTACCAAAAATAAAATAAAACAGCTTACGTAAGCTTTGCAGAATTTATTAGGCTAAATTTGCAAAGTTTACTTTTATTTTTTGAACTGATAGATTTCACAAAGCCGAGTTGGAATACAATAAATATACATTTACTGGATTCAAGGTGCCTTAGTTTTGTCGGCTCCGTTTCACAATGTACGTCATCGATTGTAGTGTGCTTTGAATTTTAATACGGCCAGTTGTTTGGGAACCCCTCTTTCCCAAAAGTAAAGCATTCCTCTCACCTGCGGGCCTTTGGCTTATTGGTTTTGGGGGACTTGCGGCACTAAATGTCAAGTGCACGTGCTGTACAATAGCAGCCTTTCCTGACCGCTGCCGAACACTTTCCCCGCCTCTCCTGCTATTCCCCCCTTCTTTGCCCGAAAACCGGCAACGTGACGTATGAGTGATACAGTCAAATATATTAACTGACTCTGTGTGAGTGCGTGTGTATTTGGGGTGCTTAATAAACACTGCGCAGCCCGGCATGTGTCAAAGTAAAACTTTACGACTGTCGGAAAATGATTCGCGATTCGGCAGCTGCTCGCTTTCATAACTAACAATAAACTAACTGCGATCAATCAAAATCAAAGTAGGATTTTACAGTCGTAACCAACTGAGGAGCCATATAAATCACACCCATTTTCGGATGCTTTAACTCGGCGGACAAGGCGAAAAACCGAACTGTGTGCAAACAGTGTAGCCGAAAAATAATTACAATTTGAGCGGAATCCGAGAAGGGAAAATACACAGAGCGGAACCCGGAGAGAAGCTGAGTAAGTAAAGCGGAATGAAAATGCTGATGACCTTACCCTACGCGTCGTTTCTCATGCCCAACCCCAATCCCCGCAAAACCCTTAGACCGAACACAAAAAATACTGTGAAACTGAATCGGAACAAAAGCCAAACCAATGCAAAGTCATGCATAATGCAACTGCGAGTCAAGGATAGTTTTTGGCACTTTCCTAGCACACAAAATGGTGGCGTCGGCCCGACTTGTTCCTTGTCTCGTCCTGCACTTGGCCCAGTTTTAATGCACTTACAATAGATATAAAAAACTCGAAAGGGGCTATTTGTATGCCCCAAGTTATCAGTTAAATTGCAGTTCAATATTGACAATGGGAGAAAATATATGAAAAGTACATATATTTTATCTAGGCTCCTCTGATGAACAAATATCATGTTTATAACTTTATAAATATGTTCGTATTGCCTTGAAGTTTTTAAAATATTTTATTCTAAATAATAGTTTAGAAAGAATTTTAATCTTAATATTACTCAAGAAAAGAATACCACAATTTAAACAATATTTAAAACACAATATATTGTTTACCTGAAAGACTGAATCTACATAAAGAGGTGAAGAAAACAACTCAGTGCTTTCAAAAAACAAATAAAAATGATTTTCTTTTTTTTGGCAATACAAACCACATAATATAAACCAACGAAATAAATACGTAATAAACTTATTCAAAAACAAAACAGACAAAGTAAACCACAACGAATAATTAGAAATGCACTTGTTTTCTTTTTGTATACAAAATTCAATTGAACAGAAAGTTAACAAATCAACATATCATCAATAGTTCCCGAATGAGCGTTTTTCCAGAGTAGCCATAACAAAACAAAATAGAACGCACACCTGCTATTTATATTGATCTCGCAATTATTGTTCTCAGTATTTAATTTGCTTAAAATATTCACACTAATAAAAGTACATAAAACGTGTGTTCATTTTTTAACGTTTTTCCAAGTGTTTTTCATTTGCAATTTACTTTTGATTTGTTTCTTGCGCGGTATGCAAAACAGCAAAAAACAGAACAAGACCCAGAAAAAACATTTCTTTACTGCGCTTATCCAGTGTTTTGTGGGGTGTATTTGTTTTTACAAAAGATCTTGATATGAGGTAATAGAAATGGCTGCTGAAAACAGCAAAAAACATCAGATTAGAGTAGCTTATTTGCTTACCACATACTTATTTCAAAATAAATCAATCTTTGTGGTGGAAAGGTTGTATATATTTTTAAAGGGTACTTGTTAGTCGACCCTGAGACTTGAAGTGCTGTTTGCTTAGCTGTGTTTCAATGGCTGTTTTTGTTTATTTTTGCGCAATGCTCCAATTAGTAATTTTGCGCATCTCTGTAAGTCCCGCCCTGCACTCCGTTTCGCCTGGCTCACTACTTAATTATCAACAAAAACGTATTAGCAAGGCTGAATCATTTTTCAAACCTGGACAAACAGCAAATGAATGGATTTGGCTGGCCCGCTGGCCCTCGGCTCCTGTTAATCACCTGCCTCCTGAAACTGAATCCGAGGAATACCGAGCGTGGGAGATGGTATATTTCACTTTCCTGCGCCCTTTTGAACTTTTGCACTCTCGAACAAAAGCGCAGAAAAGTTTCCACCTTCTGGCCCACCAAGACTTTTCCATTTTCTTCTGCTATTTTCATTATGCATGTGAGTGGCGGAGGCCTTCCTCTGATTTATTGTGCAGCCCGGTCCTGGCGGAGAAACTTTTGATTTTTCATTGTGATTATTTTATGATAGTTTAAGCGCAGACTTTGCAAAGCCCAAAAACTTTTCCGCACACAATAGCCCACATCTCCGAAATGAAATCGGTATGTCGAACGCTGAATGCGAATGTGAATGCTGAATGCGAATGGCAGTGAGTGCCAAGCAAATGCATAGAAATTTGTAAGGCTGTCAGTACGTGAATGAATGTGTGCAAATGTGGAATATGTGTAATATGTATTCGCACTCAGTACCAGCTGAATGGAGAGTTCTTAAAATGTTTTTTATTTTTTCCCCCAATTTCCATTGATAAATCGTTTCCGTTTGCTAGCGCAAGGGTTGTATAAATATTTCTTCTTTCCCCCCTCCCCACCATCAATGCTGAAAATTTCGATTTTCAAGAATATTATTTATCTGGAGCAGCCACGAATTGAATACATTTTCATAGACTGAATGCATTGAGTGGCACTCGCAACAAGAGCGTATTACGTATAAGCCACGATGTCATCGTTTGGCCAAAATTTTTGCTGATTCCGCTGTACCAGAGATGGTAATGAGAGCACGTGGTATACCGCATTTGCAATTACACATTTAAGCTGTGTGTCATGCATATTGAGAGGCTCATTAAAATGTAGTATGAAAATGCGGACAGGAATTGAATGCCGGAGAAACTATGTGGGCGAGGAAATGGAAAGGGATGCTCGCCAGACCTATGAATCTATTTATACTTTTCAGCTAATGACTCTTGCTTCAGAGTTGAAAATATGACTTTCTCCTCTATTTCTCGGCGTACAGGTGATTAAATTGCCGCCTTTGGGGCTGGCATCGTTATTTCTGGGCTGCCAAGGACGAGTCGAGCTCTCGAGAACCAGATCCACGACACAATGGCGCGTTGCATACATTTCAGGGCATATTTCATGAGCTGTTAATTTCGCGCGGCGGAAAAGTCATGTGTGAATGCGGCAAAGCGCCTTTTAATTGAAAATTCACAAGGGTGGGGGGTAGGAAATGCGGGAAAGAACGAGGGGAATGTGGCGCTTAAATATTTTGTTTTCATTCTTCCGTTTCGGGAAAAGCGGCCAACAATGGAGGCGCCGCTTAAGTGGGCGTAGATTGTCCATGTAAATGCCAGGGGCAAAGTAACAGAGAGTGAGAAAGAGCATAAAATAGGAAGAAAGAAGGGGACAGAAAGAGCTGGCTAGAAAAGGAGGTTAACAAGTTGAAGCTGTTTGCTGACGTCCCATCGTCTCTTCTCGCCTGGTCTGGAAATTATGTGCGAAAAATACTTTCACACCAGTGAAAATTTTCAACAGCATACGCAGAGGTGCTCGCTGGCTCTTACAAAAATAAGCTAAATTTAGAGCAGGTTTCTCTTCGAGAATACGGTAAGAAATTTAAAGCTTATGTAAAGATGCCGACGATAATATGGCTGAAAATACATCAAATTTGTCCAAGACATCAAATCAATTGCAGATCAAGCCCCATTTGATCGATAGTAACAGTTCTTCGATCTTGAATTTAAGTTCAAATAAATTAAGCTAAGTTTTGGCTTCTAAAATAATGTGGAAATTCCTTCTTAAATTGTTTATTATCTATGCATAATGTCGCACAACCATAATCATTTATAAAAGGCTTTTGCAAAATATATATGTTCTGATTTATTTATAAAATTAGCATTTAGATCGATCTAAAAATGAACTGAAAAGGCTAGATACAAGGGGGATTGGCCGGGAATGATGTCCCTCCATCAAGTTGTTCAAAAGTGAGCTTAGCAGTGAGTAAACGGAATTATTTATTTTCCATCTTGAATAATATTGCACAACAGTATGCTTGTTTTATAAGAATTTAGCACAATAGTCTTTTCAAAAGATTTTAAAACATTTTTATAAAGATAATTAAACATGATTGTGAGAAATTTGTTCATAAGTTTAAACAGCATCTGCTCTTAACTGCTAAGGGCATTAGGATCGATCTAAAAATGAGCTGAAAGAGCAACTCTTTTGCTCTGAAGAAAGGGCTAAATACAAGGGGATTGGGCGGAATGATGTCCCTCCATCAAGTGGTCCAAAAGTGAGCTTAGCACGCCCGTCGCCGCCACTCGAGGAAGCAACATGGCAAGGCAAAATTAGACGAGTTGCCATCGCCTCTCGCACATTTGGCCACGTTGAACATATCTCCTGAGTGGAAACTGTTTCCACATTCACTTTTCCCGGCCACCAGCCGCCTTCCGAATCCATTCCCCGCATTTCCCGCTGCAGGCTACTCATGTCAAAAGGCCTGCTGGCTAAATGGGGCACTTGCATTGCCTGCAACCCAAAAGGCGCATGATAAGCTCGGTAATGTGGGGAAAGTCTTTCACCCCATTCCCTCGCAGCCGTGGCGCCAACACTAATATCACCGGGTAGCCAGTTAGGTAAGTTGTTTTTCCACCTGGAAAACTTTAAAACAAAGGGGAAGTCATACAATTAGGAAAATAATAAAATGCACATGTGGAGATCCCAGTCGTTTGCAACTTCATGAAATTGTTTTGGCACATGTTTTTCAACTATTTTCCTCATTTGGGAAGCTTAAATTGAAAAGAAATAAAAATCAAAAATGCTAAGCTTAAATTTTATTTCTGTTCTGGTCTCACAATGATTTAATAAAGTTTTCTTCAGCAGAAATAGGAGTTAAATGTTTTCGAATATGTTTAATTGCTCTTATTTGGCAATTATGTTTGTCTACTCTTTATCAACTGCTTGATGAATAGCCTGTAGATTTTCTGTGCTAAATTTTAAAGTTTGTTTAAACAAGAAAGGAAGTTAGCTTCGGCAAGCCGAAGCTTATATACCCTTGCAGCTATAATTATTAAATTTAAAAACACATAAAATGATATTCCCATTAGTATAATATAATATGTCAAAAAACACCGAAGCTATAATTTGTTTCATATTATTTTCCTACCACTTTTCCGATCGTTCCTATGGCAGCTATATGATATAGTCGTCCGATTTTGATCAAATTAAATTCGAAATTCAGAACTAATTAAAAAATGTTATTTCCAAGCGTAGGAGGTTATATGTTACAAAACACCGAAGCTATAATTTGAATCATATTATTTTCCTACCAATTTTTCAATCGTTCCTATGGCAGCTATATGATATAGTCGTCCGATTTTGATCAATTTAAATTCGAAATTCAGAACTAATTAAAAAATGTTATTTCCAAGCGTAGGAGGTTATATGTTAAAAAACACCGAAGCTATAATTTGTTTCATATTATTTTCCTACCAATTTTTCGATCGTTCTTATGGCAGGTATATGATATAGTCGTCCGATTTTGATAAAATTAAATTTAAAATTCAGAACTAATTAAAAAAATTTTATTTCCAAGCGTTGGAGGTTATATGTTGAAAAACACCGATGCTATAATTTGATTCATATTATTTTTCCACCAATTTTCCGATCGTTCCTATCGCAGCTATATGATATAGTCGTCCGATTTCGATAAAATTTAAGTCAAAATTCAAAACTAATTAAAAAATGTTATTTCCAAGCTTAGGAGGTTATATGCTAAAAAACACCAAGGATATAATTTTTAAACTTTTTTTTCCGATTATTCCTATTGGAGCTATAAGATATAGTTGTCCGATCCGGCTGGTTCCGACTTATATACTACCTGCAAAAGATATAAGACTTTTGGGAAAGTTTCAGCCCGATAGCTTTAAAACTGAGAGACTTGTTTGCGTAGAAACGGACGGACAGACGGCCAGACGGACAGACGGACATGGCTAGATCGACTCGTCTAGTCATGCTGATCAAGAATATATATACTTTATGGGGTCGGAAACGTCTCCATCACTGCGTTGCAAACTTCTGACTGAAATCAATATACCCTCTGCAAGGGTATAAAAAGCTCTTACCAAAGCAAACTAACAAATCCAAAGCCACTGATACAAATCATACTACATTCTTCAATTTAAACATGTTTCCCATAGTTTTTCATCCATTTCTGTTATTGTTAATTTAAAATAAATTTGACAATTACTGTATAATTTGATATTTTAATTTTTTTTAAATTTGGACTTTGATATGCCATTTTTTGTAATGACCTAATGTATTCTAGTAAATATGACTACCGTCGGAAATAATACTTTCTATACAGATTTCAATACTTTCAAAATTAATTATTAAACTTAATATGCTTTGTTTAGTTTAAATATTCAATACAATTTTGAACTCCAATCCAATTTTTTATATTTACTACTCAGGATGTTTTATCTGTCTTGTGGAAGAGGATAGCTATTTTTGATTAGCTTATTCATGCGGAAGCCTTTCAAAATCCGAATTCGAAAACGCTTTAAGGCCACCCATTTAGTTTTGGCCACATCGACTAAGCAAATATGTTATTTGCTCGAAACTGCTATTTAATAGCACATCAAACTTTGTGCCATCCTAAAAAAAACTCCGAAACAACACATGTCACGTATTTTCCTTGGCCAGCTCTCGCTTTCCTCAACCTTTTTCTTTTTGCCACTGCCACTGGCCTCGGCGGGATCAAATGTCAGCGTGGCTCGAGGATTTTCCGGCTGTAAAAGAGGATGTGGCTGTGGATGTCGCCGGACACCTCGTGGCTGTGGCCTCGAAGGCCGGGTCTTGGCTGTGTCATTAATTGCCTGGCCGCCATTTTGGCTGTCCACCGGTTTTCCCCTAACCCCTGACCCTTAGCCCATGGCCCATAGCCCGTAACCCGTAAACGTAACCGTATCTGTATCCGTATCCGTATCCGTGTCGCCTGCAGGCCAGACTCTGGTTAAACAAATCAACGCTTTTCATGGCCACTAATGCAATCAGGCCGCAATAATTTTAACGCTCAGCGTACTAGCAATTTGTCATTTTCCAATCCGAGCGCTGGCAATGGGTGAGGGCGGATGGCCGGGAGGGGGCGTGGCAGCAGTCAGCCAGCAGCTTTGGCATTTTCATTTCCATTTTTATGCGCTTGTCATCGCTGGGTTGGAATGGGTACGGAATGGGTTGGGGAGGGCTTAAGTGCTGCCATTTGCAGCTAGAAGCGCCTTAGTTGCCTTAGTCTCATTTGAGATACACACACACATAGATACACACACTCTTAGACGTTTACGTGTGTGTGTGTGTCTGTATGTGCGGACACACGTTGAGATGCTTTTTAGTTGATGGGATTGCTTTAGTTTCTCCTTCGCTTGCTTTTCCTCCTTCCTTAGCACTTAAATGTGACCAGAAGGTTGCAGATCTCCGCAGATAAATATAATGCCAAAGACACACATTTTTACTATGGCAACTTGATTTACTAAATAGCATTGTAAATTTGAAAAAAATCACCCTATGAGATGAAAAGCTATTGATGATTTGCTTTGTGCCAGCTGGTAAAGACCTTTAAGTTAAGATTCTTATTTTGGACATATTTATTAAGTACCCTAAAATGTTATTTCAGTCGGACTATTAAAAGGCAAGTAGTAATAAAGCTTAAATATGGTAATGGATGGGTATATGTTCATTAAAATTGTTGGTATTAAGTATTTGATCTACCCTTTTAGATACTATTTCCGAATCAATAAATTATTTGTTAATTTTTTTTAAACTAATATTTAATAATAATAACCACTAATGAAAAATGTGTAAGTAAACTAACAAGCCATAAGGTGTGCGAAAACAAACAAACAGTATAAAAACGAAGCTGGAGGCCAAGTTATCTATCTCCCAAGCACTGATGCAAATGAATCACTATCTCTGCCTTTCTGTGGTGTCCAAGTCAATTGGTATACAATTATGTCGAAACCGATAAAACACAGAAATTCAATTTGATTTCCCCGGCAGCAGCAGCAAAGCAAAGCAAAGCCAAGTCAAAGTTATTCCTTCTTCGGTTTATCCTGCCTTTTTTTGGTCTGTTTGGGTTGTGGTCATCCAAGCGCTCAATAGATAACACTCTGACACATATGGCCAACACACACACCCCCACAAGAAGCTAACACACACTCACTAAACATCCATTAAACACTTCATAAAATGGTCATTTCTTGTTCCTTCGTTTCTGGCGCTTCCGTTGTCTCGGCCTTTTTGTTTCGTTTATTTTGTCATTTTATGGCGGCATACTTTCGGGCGTTCGGAGCCCCTTTTCTGGGCGTTTCTGTATATACTTTGTGACCCTTCACCAGTCACCCGGTTGACGGGAATTTTTGGTAGTTGCCACTGACTGAAACGCTAAACATCAGTCAATAAATCGATTCCCTGCATTATTTATAATGAGTGCGGCACGCAGAAGGTTAGTTAGCAGCCGAGAACCCAACAAACAAACCCATCGGGAGTTTTCCACTCCGGTTCCAAGAACCTATTCCTTTGTCTATCGCTACAATCAGTGTTTTTGATATTTTTGTGGTGCCTGGGCTGCCGAGGTTCGTTAATTGTGTTGCCTTGACTGATTACTTTTATTGATTCCGATTGAAACGACCAAATCACGAGAAGAAAAACATTAACGAAGTTGTTTTGTGGTTTATTTAGAGTTTATTTCCCTTGGAATAATTAAAGACAAGGTCAGTTCTCATTCGTCATTAGATAACTTGAAATAGTATGGATAAATTCATATCTGGTTAACTATATTTCATGCTCTGATGACCTTTGTGCCTATATTCTATTTCATATACTCGTATGAGTCTTGCATCTACCCAGAACACTTAATAATAAGTTTGCAAATTTATTCAATATTTCTCTTAGACACACATCAATTTCTGTTTATATTATTCTTCACCTTTGCCCAACATCTGCTTGGCAAATTGTATTTTATTTTATCTGTAAACATTTGGCTGACTGGCTGGCATTCGCCTTGTTTTTCTACCATTTTAAATCGTTTCAACTCGGCCGAAACTCAATTAGAGTTTGTTGTGATTCCATTTGGAAGCCGGGCTACAAATTCTGATATAACAAATTTCATCTGGGACCTTTGGTGTTGGCTTTTCGATTTCAAGGCTCTTGACGCTCTTTGCGGAGCACTTTGGCAGTTTTGCCTGGTAATGGGAAAAGTTTGGCATTTCTTTTTTGCCGCTGCCATAGTTCGGGTTTCGAGCGTGTGAAATTTGGTAATTGGCTAAAAGCGAGATTGAGTTGCGAGACTGTGGACCTGGTGGCGGTAATGTGTAGACAATTGGCTCAGCATTTAAATTGCTTCTGCAGTGGCTCTCGAAGGGTCCCTATCCCATCTGTGGTCGAGCGAGTCATACATTATGTATGACATGATTGGCGTATTTGTGGCGGCATCAAATGGGATTACGGCCTTGAACTTTTTCATCCCATCCGCCCACACAAGGGCTTCCCCCACCATTCGATACCCATTCCGATCCCAGCCTTCTTGGCTGTTCTTGTCATTGATTTATTGGCTTTCAGCTCTCAGTCTCTGTCCTCCAAGTCATGTGTGTGTGATTGAGTGGGTGGGTGGTTGGTGGCGGGGCACCGGGTATGGGGTGGAAATTTCATTTAAACTTGTTCTTCGCATATTACTTTTATCTAGCAGCTCGCACTCCGCACATTGTTTTAAGAGCCCAGGACAGGATGACGTCCTTCTTGCCGCAAACTCAAACACCGCCTACTCTTGCATAATTAAACTACGGCAAGACAGGTGCGAATGGGAGCGGGAAAAAAGCTGGCAAAAGTTTTTGCCATGACACAGTTTTTGTTACGACACTAAGCGCCTTTTGGCCCTTTAATTATGCAGTTGACAGGCCACCACCCACACTTTTTTCGTCCTCCCAGCGCGACATTTCCCATATTCCCCCATTAATGCCCAGCAAATTGCCAGCGATTGACATAATTTATGTCAAACACAAATCGGGTACGGTGTCCCGACTCCCGAGGGATCAATAAAAACGCCCGACAGGGATGAAATACTAGACCTGACAGCCAAATGGACAAGGCCAAAATCCCTCTGCGAAAAAATAGCGAAAAAATAAAACAAAAGGATTTTCACCCGCCCCACGCAGTGTCCAATCATCTATGTAAAGTTTCCCAAAAGCTGGTCAAGCCGGCGTCCTTGGGACTCGTTCAGCATTGATCGATCTGCTGTAAGCAGGGAAAGTGTATAAAAATATAAAAATGCTTGTGTCAAGTGCTGACAATCAATTTCGTTTTGATTTCACCAACCCAACGAATGAGTTTGTTCATCAATTTGGTTTGGTTTCAGTGAGCAAAATAGAAAAATCGCTGCTCTGACATTGACGAAATACAATTGCGATTGGTTTGAGATTTGGCGACAATTTCATCAAATCAAAAAATACTTGCTCATGTATGACAGGCTCGAATAGAACATTTTTAGGGAATTTTGATAGATTGGTTTCCATTTCTGTTGTTAGAAAATGAGAGGCACATCAGGTTGGTAAATATACACAATGGTTGTAGACTTTACAAAGCATGGCTTTTTAAAAAAAAATAGAGAACATTCGTTCTTAAAAACCGTGTAAGTAACTTTTGGTATCAATGTTCTCAATATTAAAACGAAATGGTGAGAAGAGAAAAGTTAAATTGAGATTACTTAACAACTTTTTGATAATTTCACACTTCTGACTGGACTACTAGTTTAGTTGCTGAGTATGAAGTTGAGTTGCAGTAACTGAGTTGCAATAACAATAAAAACATTTTAAACTTCAAAAAAATGTCGTTCTATTTTAAAGAAGTAGTGATGCAAAACACCAAATTATACTTGAAGAGCACCTATATTTTAATGGGTCAACAGACTGAATCATTAATTCAATTAATTACATTCATCATTAATTGTTTCCTCCAAGGCTATAAAGATGTGGTGTGATAAATGAACTGGAATAAATGATTTGTTTCTCCAATTTAAGGAGAAGATTACTACTTTTGTTATTCGAAATACTACCAAAAAATACATTTTCCCCCGACTAAGTTCGGTACTAGTACCAGGAAACCAAAACAATAAAAAATTTCCGATAAGATCGCATTCCGAAAAACAATCCATTGTCATTGTCCTGTCGGAGAGTCTCCGTAATTCATACCCAGCGACATTGAACGAAATGAATGAAGAAGGTTCAGTCGAGACGAGCCGACGTCATCGTCCATCACCCATCAGCGTCCATTCCATCACTCTGCCATCAAATCGCGTCACTATAGCTATAGGATGGGAGTTCCCAACCCCTATATGGTATACTTCATACCGCCCACTGTCCGCCCTGTCGCTTAAAGCAATGAACTTTAAGTAATTTGCTTTTACTGCCTGACAAGTGACGAGTAAAACAAAATGTGGCGTTTACTTTCCTATTTTTTATTTCAGCTGCAGGACCCCCGACAAGCTTGGTGGATTGCGGGGGCGGTCGCGTCATGTTATCAAAATCAATTTGCGGGTCCGAGAATAACGAGGGGGGACGGGCTCAGTTTGTCGCCTATTTCGGTGCTCTATTTTTGAGTCTGCAACTTGCTCCTGCCGCCGTGCCATTTTATTGTGCAATGTTCCGGAAGGCTGCTTTGTTTCAGAAAAATGCGCTATAAACAAGAGCAGCGTATAAAAACACAGCAAAAGTGTTTTCACCATTTGCGAGATATATATCTCGGCGAGCACTCTTACTCACATACAATGTTTGTCAGATGATTAAGTTGGCCCAGCTGCAATTTATGCGGATCACACTTTCTGGTGTTCCTGCTCCCCGAGTGCCTGGATTGAGAATTTTTCTACTTTTCGAGCTTTGCTGTGCTGTAAATGCTAGATTAGCCTGGGAGCTGCTTAGAAGTGTTGGGGATTTCATCCGGAATAAATGGTCAAAAGCGATGATAATCTTAGTCGTAAGCCATGCAATTCTTCGGATGTCGGACCTTAACTTATGCGAGTTTTATTTCTTTTAATAAGATCCTACAGTTTTTAACTAACTTTGACTTAGTTATAAATTGGAGAAAATGTTATGTCTTGGAAAGTCGAATTATTAGTACGTTTACACGAAAATTTCGTGGTGAAATATATAATATTAAACTGATATATCAACAAAAACTTGTGTATCAAGGGTGTCACGGTTTTGGGGACGGTTTGAAATCCAACCAACCAAAACCGTGGGTGTTAGAGAATCTATAGAGCTTTAGAATAAATTTAGACTGATTTTAGAATAATTTTTTTCAAATCCTGTTTTTTGGTTGGTTTCGTCTACGTATTTTTTAAACGGTTTCTGCAACACCGAGATTTGCTTTTCTGGTGAAATTTGGTTGGAAGAGATATCTGTGACATCACTATATGTCAAACAAATATTACGATGTTTATGTTAACAGACTTAAGTATTTTTTGTTTTGTTAATAAAACACCTTACTTAAGGCTTGCGATTTAATATTCTTGTTTAAACAGGTTATTCTATGTTGCTTCCTATAAAAAACAATATACTTGGCCTAATAGTTTTCAATGTAATACAAATAACAGACATTTCTATTAATAGAGACCACCATTTCCGTTATAACATGTTTGCCCCCTCTCAGGTTCTTTTGCCCCTATTTATGTTTTCATGATTAAATGACCGCAAAAATATAAGCTTATCAAGGAAATTCCACATCACTTCGCGACCCCCGTTAGCCCCTCATCTTTACCAGTTATTCGTTCCAATTTAAGCAAACTGTCAGGTGAAAACGGGGCAGAGGCAGAGTTTTGTATTAGGGATTGTTTTTGGTAAGCTGCTTATTACAGCTCAAAAAATTCTCTCGGCGTTCAATCCTTAAAAGTCGCAAAATTGTCAAATATTTTTAGAAAAATAAATGAAATAGAGGTTGGTCCGAACCTTTTCCGTTGTCGTTGTTGTTGTCGTGTCCCAGAATGCTCAATAGAATTACACATTTGAAAAAAAAGACCGGCAATGTCCGAGGTGAGCTCGTAACATTGTTTTAAAATGGCAAACGCCTTTCGTATTTGGGTCGAAAAGCACTCAGACAGGGCCCAGGAAAAGTGGAGTGCCTCCGAGAGGTTGCCCTCTTCAAAGGCGAAGGAATTCCACACGTCCACAGTGGGTTGTGGTGGGCGTGGTGGTGTGGGTGCGATTGTGTCTGTGTTAGCCAGGTGACAGAGTAAGCGCCTTAAGCTGCCTCAGAGAGCACCACACTCCACCGGGAAGGAGAACAGTTGCTACATGGAAGGGGAAAAAGAAACCTACAAGTGCCCAAGTTACATAGAAAAATATACTATGTAAGTTAGCGCGGTTCAACACGCAGAAAAATCAAGCTAAACCTATTTATTTTGCTAGTGCCGACTAAAAATATAATTACATGCTTAAAACGATATAAAACCCTTTAATTAAAAGAATAAAGAATATTATATGTTTTTAAATTTCTAGAAGCTATGTTAAATTTTTTTATAATAACTGATGTATGAATTTTTGATAATTTTTAGAAATTAAACTTAATTAATATTTTGTATGTATCTAGAAATATTTATTTTCAAAATTAAAAGACCATATAGATTAGGTAAAAGTGTTAGAACATTTATTTACTTGGGTAAGGTTAAAATTACGTAATTCTTTATAAGAAAAATACATTCCTAAACTTACCCTATTTTCGCCTCAGTGTCACCCCTCCTCTATATATTTTATATTTCCCTTTACCTGCTATCTGTGACCATCTTCTGCACTCTTGACATCCTTGGCTGAGCAACCTAAATTTAAAACTTTTCTATATATGAGTGAAAACTTTCCACTAAATTGAATTTTCTGTGGGCTGGAGTGAAAGAGGAAAAGCGGATAGGGTTGCCGCTTGCCCGGCATCTGTACTTAATTTCCACTTCCGGGGCAGATTGTCTAGCAAATTGAGTAATTTAAATAAAGCGCAGCACAAATGCGCCTGACAGCCTCTCGCCAAGCTTCCCCTTTGACCCTCCTCCCCGGGAATCCCCTCCTAACAATGTGCCGGCCATGTTAGAGTGGAGTCAACACACACACACACACTGGGGCGGGGAAAAGCCGATACAGCCTCGGATACAGAGATACATTCCATGGCATAGCAGTTACTACCATCTGCCGGTGCAGTTGTGCTGACGCTTGGCTATTTGATACAATTTGCCATCCCGGACGTTGCTCAATTTTCGGGGCAGTCAACTGTGCAACGTGTCGTCGGCAGAAAGCGAACGAAAAGGACTGGAAACAATCTCATAGATGCATATCTGCAACTGTGTCTCTTTTGCGGCCGGAGAGCAGAAATAAATTTGCATATTTCTGACTCACGATGCCGATGTCACTGCACTTAGCATGAACACGAAATGAAATCGTGCATACTGACTGCGGCATAAACCTCTTAAATGCCGTGCCAACTTGAAATAAACAAATTGTTTCCAAGCGAGACTAGCTAAATATTAAAATAGGAAGTAAGGGATAAGTACATTTTCGTCGTGACGCCTCCTTGCGGGATCATCAAAATTTCATGCGTCGAGAAATTGTTTCTTCATTCCCCAAAAAGTTCCACTTTGCATTTTTATTTTTGTTCATTGCCGTGCCGTGTCCGTTTATGCGCATAATTTATGCATAAATTTCAATTACCTAGCCCTCCAAAGTATGCCAAGAAAATGTACGCAGCTTGCGACTCGCTTTAATTCACTTACCTCGAGTGTGCGGAGCGGAAATCGCAAAACATTGTCATAGTCATGCTGAAAACAGACCCCGGGGAAAGGCCTCTGCCAATACTTTGATTTGATTTATAGTCTGCGGTGTTTCTTGGGGAGTAAAACACTGAAGTTGTAGCGTCCTAATAAATTGTTTCGTGTTCCCTTACGCATTAAACATAATTTTGTTGGGAAAATGTTGTACTGTAACTACGTTAAAAAAATTTTTGAGCTATACATAGAATCTGGTTTTTTAAAAATTCTTTTAGGTGTATAGTTATTCTTAGAGTTAATAAAAAGTTGTTGAAGCTGATAAATTGTTAATTGACCTAGTTGCAAAAAACTTGCAAGCGATTCATAAGATAAATGTCCTTTATATCCCTAAAGTAATTGTTTACAATAATTTTTCTTTTGCATTGATGTTTTTTATGTAATAAATAAATATTTTTTAAGCAAAACATAATCATTATAAAATTTATTCCAGTGGACTTTTATGTGAAGCGCTCTTCACAATCTTGCATTTTATTTCAATTACTTCTGCTTTAAAACAATTATGGGCCTGTTATCATGCGATCCATTAATTTTATGCCCCAACATAATGTTCTAAAAATTCATATGCCTGGAAGGCCACAGTCAAATTTAGATATCGCTAGCATATTTGCACTCCTCTTCAGTGACCCAGCAGTCATGTCCATATTTTTGGGTGAGATAAACAAAATGAAGAAAAAAGTGAACGAAATTTGAAATTCAAAGCACGTAAAATGTGCCACGCGTCGTCGCTGCCACGCAGATACGCGTATGTCTGTAATTTATATGGGCAAATATTTGCGTGCCCCAATATAAGGATGAGGGCGAATGGAATGGGGCACTCAGTGGGCGGAACGAAGAGGAGTCGCAAAGCTGCAGTTTGCCAGGACCTGACGGTTCCCCTACCGAAAACCCTCGACTCATTACAACTTCATTAAAATGTCTGGCCCTGCCCTCGTGCAAATGTTGCACACTCGGCAGAATTTTCGGCCCCAGGGAAAAGGGATTCTCGCACACATCCATGTGAGCACTTAATCGAATAGCAGGACCTCTTCGCCTATGTGAGTATCTGTGTGTGTGTAGGCGGCAGCTGCAGCTTAACGCAATCATTAAATTTTTATTGATGACCAGGGTTTTCGGAGTGACAAAGTTAATGGAATTCCAACCGATGGGCGAATGGCCAACTGGCGTGAAAATATTCAAAGTGACAAAGCGAAAGCAAAATCCGCCGCTAATTCTGATGGATAATTAATTTAGTATGACAGTGCACTTGGAAAAATAACGTCAGCAATGCAAATTTTCATTTATTCAAATTGTTTGTAAGGGGTTCAGGAATTTTCTTAAATTTAAGAACCCACAATATATGTTTTTACATATAAATAAAAAATTAAAATTCCTAAAAGAAGTATTATTTTTAAACAAGTTTTTAAAAACAACTGTGTTTATTGAAAAATTATAAATTATAGGTATATGTTTTTATGTTTTTTGTAAAAATTCCAAAATATAATATTATTTTCAGCTTACCATCTTTTTCTATGCCTCCCTCGCATTGGCATTAATGAATTCCACAGACCCATAATTAGATTGCTCTAAGGGGAAAATGGCCAACAGCGCGAAGCTGAAAAAATAAAATTTCTCGCACAAATAGATACTTAGACTTTGTCTGGTGGCTGAAATTATGCAAACGCTGCAAAAGCCAAGGCGATTAGCAAGTGAAAGAAGAACTGGAGTCCTCCATCCAGGACTCCCCACCGTCGTCCTTTGGGCTGCGTTAATGAGTGTCATTACCACGCCGGCCAGCAACATTTTTCGGTCTGACCCCAGCAGGATTCCTTCGCAACCAACCGCCCACCCGCCCACTCCTCATTAGCCAACTCAGCTTGTTTGGGTCAAGTTCTCTGGATATCTTTGTCAGAGTTGGCCAAGAGCCATTAGGGACACGACCTGGTGGACAGATTCAAATGCTCCATATGTTGGGCCGTCATAAATCCAAGATGCCCAGCATCAATCCATCAGTAGCCACTCGAGTCACACTTCATCTGCTGAATTCGGGGGAGGATGCTAATGACTAATGGGTGACAATCAGGGCGAAGATAAGGTCCTTTGGCCATAAGCTTATTGAGCCGTAACATAATATTTATAAGCTGCAAAAATATGCAAGTCAAGTGTGTGTGGGACTAGTCCTAGGAGGCACTTCAAGTCGAGATGTCCGGGGAACCGACTTAGGTATCCAACTGGGGGAGTCTCCTAAGTATAAACAGGCTCATCTCTTGAGCCGATCCCTCCTTCGGACACTCAATCTCGGGTTCTGTTTGTGTTTGGCCTAAGCTTTTAGTTCTCCATAATTTGATATTCATGCCCGTATGTGAATCCTGTTTATGCAGCGTTTAAATCTCTGCTTTGCCCTCCTAATCGACTTCTTTACCATTCTTCTTTTTGCAGGCGACGGGAAAAGGCGAAAAAAGGTAAGCCCTGGCCATTTGATGTCTATTGTGATCGAGTGAAAACCCCCTTCTCGGGGTCAACAAGGCAGACAAACAATTTGCATATTTATCACGGCCGATGAATGTTTCACTCTTTGGCCCCGACATGGGTATACATAAATACGCAGAATAAAATCATTTTTCAACGTCAATCTGCATTTGGCATTTGGCTGTGAGATTGGCCAGTTCATAAGTTATTCGCTGAAGCTGTAAGTTTAAATTTTGTTAGTGCCTGTAAAGACAATCACTGCAAATTTTATTATTAGAAATAACTTATAATGAGAAAAAAGTGCTCTTATTAATTGAACAAATTTTTTAAAATGAAATGGAAAATAATTTTGATACAATAATTTGACTTGGCCTTAAATCCAGCATATTTTATTATTGTAGAACTTTTGACAATAAAAGTTCAAATTTGCTTTACATTGAGTTATAGAGAGTCTACTCAGCATCGTCAAAAATTAAACATTTGTCATTTAAATGTTATAACATAAATATTGTATGATTTCCTTGATTTTGGAAATATTTTTTTGCTTCTAAAGAACTTCCGATTTTATTATATCTATGAATCAATACTTGGGCCTAGCAAAATTGATATTTCCTTTTTTTCTAAAGAATTCGCGGTTACATTTTTTAGAATTTATGTACGGTTAATACAAGCAAACATGTTGCAACGGTTCGTATTGGTACCTCTTGTTCTGAAGAATTCGCGGTTTAATTTTCTTGAAGAATTAATGTACTGCTTTGAATGGTCATAACTATCAAATGAGTTATTATAGCCCATAATAATTCCTTTTGTTTTGAAGAACTTTCAGTTAATTTTGTTAAAAAAAACAGTCCAATAAGAGTAAAGCTATGCCGATGCCTACCATTATAAGATGCTACGATGCTAATTTTGACAAATGGCTTTTGCATCACCGAGTAGTAATCGAGTATATTTTCAATTGGTCGTGCAGATCTCTTGCTTTTACAAAGTTTTGATTTGGTTTCTTTAATTTATTTAGTTATATAGCATATACTATGTATTTTAGATTATGTAAACCGAATACCCCCGTTCACGACCAAAGTATATATACCACTATTTCTAAAATACGTATTTCTGTAAACATCAGTCTACTTAGCTGCAAACCGCAAATTATGTGAGAGCATTGGTGCGTATTTGCCTTTGATAATTGAAAAAGTCGACACATTAACAATGTTGCGTGTGATTAATTGTTCCCGCTGTGTCAATATTTACCAAGGTCCCACGGAAAGCAGTCAATTATGATTTATGAGCCTGGGCAGGTGATAACAGGCTTTGCCCACCCAAAAGCGATTTCCGTTTCGGCAAACAGACATTGGCAAATTGACTCTGAAGTCGTAATTAACAAAGAATGTGCGCCGGGTCAAACAAAAGTGCAACAATGGCTGTCAACCCATTAATTGCATAATCACTCTCATTTAAGCCTACCAGAAGGTTTAAAAAGGTTTTAATTATTTAGTGGGCATTATTTTCCTTTTATTATTGGCTGTCACAACTGACAGCTCTATCGACGCGTATTTGTGCGTGGGAATTTCCTGTGAACTTAATTCCATTAATTACAATTCCAAACAGGATGGTGAAAATATCACTGCACTATTGTTGATATTATACCATTATTTATTATTAATTGGCCATAATTGCTGTGATTATATTTTGTAGGGCGAGGATAGCACGCTTTTAAAATATGTTTACTTGCTAAAAAAGTGATTTCAATTGTTTAGTATTATTTAAACATATTAATATGTTGAAGATTATTTTTAATGGTTAAATTATTTAAATGTCCCAAGCACTCAATCTGTATTATTGATTAAATATTTAAAAAAATACTAACTAAAGGCATTCATTTTTCCAGCACATTAAACTAGAGATTTTAGCATGAGCAGGGATTTTTCCTGTCCGCAAATTTATTAAAGCTGCAGCATTAAATAAAATAATTATTTCTGCATTAAACTTCAGTGCCTCACGGTTTAACGACACAATTCCCAGTTTAAAGCCGGCATAAAATGGCGGGCAGGAAGAAGGCGAAAGCCACTTAGTGGGCGTGGCCATAAAACGAAACCGACAGTGGCGGGAAAAGCCTGAAAAAGGGGAGGCGTTGGTGTCGACTTCTGGTTTTCCGCGCGCATCCGGGAATCCCCGCCCTTCTCGGTCGCTGGTGTTAATTTTGGGCGGCACCAGCGAAAGCTAAATAAGTTATGTCATTTCGGGCGCTTTTTATTTTACTCGGTTGCCATAGAAATTTAATAAAGCAGCCTCGAAAATTATTAGCATATTTAAAGGCCGCGAGCTCAGCATAAACATGAAAGTCAGGATCAAGCTGCGAGCTCAAGTTCTAGGCGATGCAGCTCATGTGGGGCGGCGAACCGGAGGAGCAGTTAATAAAATGAGGCGACCGAGAATTGTCCTAAGTTATGCACAGCCCCAGGCTCGAATGCCAAGGCAGGAGGTTTTCCTCCTGACCTGGCCATCTGTAAGCCATATGCAAGTCCTGCACTTTCCCCTCCTCAACGGGGAAGCGGATTAGCAATGGAAATGCGAACAAATTGAATTGATGAATGGGAAGTATCATCATTCACCCAGGAGCTAGCTAACCTAATTTAAATACACCACCTTATACTTCTCCAGCTGAGAGTGGTGCTTTATGGGATTGCGTTTTCATTTATAATGAGCAATATCACGGTCCTCTCAACTTCCCTTTCATTCGTCGAGCACTTTCATCTTGCGTGTAGAAAAGCGTTCTTTTCTTGAATTTATAAATATAGATTTATGTGGTACTCTTCGAGAATGAATCGGAAAAATTTTCACACTTTAATGAGTTATAACTGAGTATTATTTAGTTTAGTATATGGGTTTCCTGAAACAATTTAAAGGTTACTTCAAGTCTCGAGCCCTGAGAGATTTTCACTACATTTAAATTAATTTCCTTTGGCTTATTTGAATATTTATCCCATAATCATCAACCTTGGCCTGTTGTCAATTTCCTGCCTTTAGGCATATTCAAATAAAGTGTGATTACTTCAATTGCAAACTGATTTGCTCCTTAAGCTCCCAGTAAACAGTCTTATTTGCACAGAAGTGGTCTAGGAAGTTGCTGAGCAATATCGATGAAGCGAACTGAGGCGGCAGTCAGTGGCTGTCTTGGCATATTTGCCGAATCCGAAATCCATTAGCCATGCCGATTATTTATGGAGGCCGTTGGGAACTCTATAAATAGAAACTATCCTCGTTTGTCGGGTCAACTACCAGGACTTGACAGTGGGAATACAGGAGCAGGCTGCTCCGAGATAACGGACAACAGATGTTAATGCCTCGGTAGGCAAAGTGCGTTTTGGTGTTGGCCTTTTGTGTGCTATCTGTGGCTGGTTCCTCCGACCAATTTCCCATCTTCTGCTCCTTTCGGCCATCCATTGGATGTTTGTGGTCAGCCTGGGCAATTGTGTTGGCATTCGCAATGTGGCCGCAAAATTGCGTGGCCTGCCCGGTTTTTATGACGGGGCACGCAGGGGCTGGACTTGGTGTACCGCCAGGGGCATTATATCGAATTATGTTATAAATATGAAATATATTTGGGCATTCCCGGCAATACGTGTGAGCATGCTCACGCTCAGCCCGGGTCCTCTGGCCTTCTGGCTGTGGCCCCATGAAAAGTGCTGTCAATGGCATTTGCCGGGGCTTTTATGGTATTTTATGTGATGTCCGTGGCACGGAAAAGGGAATCCTTGTTGCATAATTAAGGCATTATCATTGCGCCCCCTGTCACATTCTGTCCGGCCGATGGCCGCGAACGACACTCATTTAAGCGACGCACATCCATGAATACCGAAAATGGGCACATCCAAATATTTAGTGTGACATTGACTGACATAAATTTTAATTTTATCAATTTTTGAAAATGTTCTCATGTACGTGCAGCTGTAAATTGCCTATCTGACCAACTAAAGTGAATATATATATAAATATTTAACATTTATATGATGATGATATGATATTTAATATATTTTTACTAATAATAATGTCTATCTACATATATTGTATACCGGACCACATTGCAGTTAAATGGAATTCGAATTTACTATTATTAAAAGCTTATGACCCGAAATGCGCAAATGTCCTTTGATACCTTTTGTGCTGGTGTGCCCATAAAGCACAATTTGGTTAAACGAGAATATATTATTGCACAGCAACATTCCCCAAACTATCTCTCAATTAAAATAGCAACAATTATCCCGCACGCTCCCCTATTGTTTAACTAAAATTTCATTACAGTATTTGCACAGTTAACCCTTGGAAACATTTGTAGTGTAGTAAGCCTTGTTATCCTCTTACGCCTGATAAATCCTCTTATGCTTGTAAATTAGTTATCGGGAACATTGTGCCATAAAAGTTATCGCCCAATGGTTTCTGCTTCCTGGAAATGTTGAACAATTTGCGGTTTCGCTGTAACTGCAAAAATAGCAAAAATAAAAGCCCATCAACCGCAGGAGTGCAGGAAAGGAATTTGTAAAACGAATCGACTTGCCAACGGTTGAACAAAATTATCGTTGCATAATTTCCGCTAATTTGTGCGTCCAATAACCCAAAAAGTGCGACAAATGTGGGCCAAACAGAATGCAGTCAACTCTTACCCCTGGAAAGTGGGTGCTTTCGGTGGGTTAGGGGGTTTTTGGGTGGCGAAGTCAATGCCACAAGCTGTGCGGGTCATTTGCTGGTTAATGCTGACCCCGCCTCCTCGGACCGGCCCTTTACATAATGAGCGCACAATAAGTGATCCATAAATGTTGTATTAATACTGTGGCACAATGACTTGGGTTTCAGGGCAGAGCTGGAGAAATACTACCGGGAATACATAACACATCCGGCCGGGGGACTTGTTATTTGTCGTTTGTCGCATTAATCAGCTCGCATAATAATAATGCCAGCCATTACTGCAAATCAATATTTGGATTGCATTGCATTACATCGAAATCCCAGAGCACAATTTCGAGCGGGCGGTCGGTGGGTGGGTGCACTCAACCGAGTCCGAGCCTCGAGGTTGATCCAAGTGGACACTCGAGAAACCAGACCGAGACCGAAACCGAGGAACGGTCTCGGGCCCAAAACCCCTGTCTCAGGCCCAGAGTTTTTCATGGCAGCCTCGACAACATTTTATGCCTGACCATGCTTTAGTTTTATTGATTTATTCCTCTTGCCTTGGTTCAAATACAAATTACAAGTGCCTGTTGCGGTCCACTTTTTTCCGCTTCTCTATTTCGGGGAAAACTATTTTGATGTACTTGCCGGGTGGATAAAAATGGAGAAAAAAAAATATAATCTGGGTCCTGCCCTCTGCTGCGTTGGCTCAACAAATGCTAAGTTCCGAATCTGCTGTGCTCCGGAAAAAGAACTTAAAGAGAACAGAACAAAAAGTTAATGGAGTCATTATAATAATCCCTGTTGTTTCTACAAAACTTTAGTAGTTAAAGAACGGGTTACACTCAGCCAGAATATTTAACCAAGAGCAAAACCAGTTTTCTTTGGGCTGTACAATACTAAATTACACATATAGAACATTTATATACATGTTATACTTTTAATTAACAGTCCACGTAGTGCCGAAATGCCCCACGAGATTGTAAGAAGGCGACTACTTTATATGCACGAAAAAATGGAAATCTACTCTGATGGTCCGATCGTAACGAGTGATACACCAATGTAAAAGCTTATATTTAAGGAAGTGTATTTATTTAGTCGAATGTATAATATTTTTTCGTCACAACATTTTAAGTCAGTAGTTTTGTTTGTTGAAGGTGCGATCGTCACGACCCTTTACCTCTTTAAGAAGGGTTTTTGTTTGATAATCCATCACCTAGATAAAAATAACACGTGAAATATAGTCTGTCCTAACACAATCATTAAAATATATATACTACTAGTATATCCTAAAGTTACAAATAATATCAGAAACTGGCAATATCAAAATTCTTAGAACAATTCAAATAAAATCAAAATTTTGAAAAATTCAAATATTTTATTAAGCTTTTTCGAAGAACATGCATTTATTTTTCATAGCCTCTTCCGCTTTTGTTTTTAGTGTTCCGGAGGTTGTGCAACATTTTGGCCACTTGTTATGTTGCATGTTGTCTTTTCGCATTATTTTTGGCCGGCTCAAGCTGGCATGGCAATTTGTCTTGCACATTTTTCGTGTTTTAGATTTGTTTTCCGCCTTTTTGCCTCTTGCGGGATTGTTTTGTTTTCGCTTTCGTTTTTCCGAGCTCTAATTGCTGCGGCTGTCGCTGTTGGGCTGCTGCTCTTGCCCCATTGTGGCAAATTATAAAAACACGAGGAGCGGCAGTAACAACGGCGAGGGGAGCTGCAACAACTGTGCTGTCGTCCTTGGCTGACCTTGCGCTTTGCGGGACTTGCGTGAAACGCTCATTATGCGCTGCCATGTGGGCGGCGGCGGGCGGAAAACGTCGAGTTGCGCTTGCATTTTAATGGTTGCAATCAAAATTTCAATGCATTGTTATGAGAAGCTCGAGAATGAAAAATGGACCAAGGCAAAGGGTCGGCAGTAATAACAAGCTGCTGAGGAACTTTCCGCCAAGCAGGGTAAAAATGTGTCTGGCCTACGCTGCGTATACTTAATCTCTAATTGGAAAGTTTACCGAAAATTATGGCCCTCTAAAAAAGAATTGTTGCAAGCATCACTTTTACGGCAGCAACAATGAAAAAGTTCGCCAAGCTGTAATTAGACCACGCCCCTTAATGGGATGGCCAAAAAAATGGGAAAGATGTAAAGTGAAATGGCCAGCCCATTCCACATCCGCCCTGTGGGCGTGAGCGAAATGATGAGACAAATGAACGAGAATTTAATAGTAAAGCCAAATAAAAGCTGAGCAACTCAAGTCAAGGACCAGGCAGCAGTTTAATTTCATCAGAAGACGGTGCTTCTTTGTTGTAAAAATGCTAGGGCAGATGTGTAAGCACATCAGCAAATGCCTGATGATAAAATAAAATGCCAAATGCGCTCACATTATTCAAATGTCATGATAGTCTAGTGGAATACACAAGCAGAGGAGGCAGAGCAGACAGCACAGCTTGAGACCGAGGAGACTCCACTCCACTCCACTCCATGTTTTCCCAACTCGTCCTGACTTGTGGCCAACATGCGAGACTTGATATCCAGCTAGATATATGGCCGGAGTCAACCACAATGTTTAAGACAACCGGGGGCAGTGGGCGGCGCTTCTCGGCAGCAGAAATTTGAACTATTGTTTAATTTGCCGTGAAATTTGCAATTTAAAAGACTCGGGAGTGGCTCACAGAGCAGCATTAAAAGCTATTAAGTGCAAGATAAAAAGTTTAATTTAAAACTTTGACAGAAAGGCTCTGTCATAACACGGAATATTTTAGGTTTAATTTTCAGATACTATTATATGAAGTTTGTCTTGTATGATTAACTAAGGGAACATTCTTCAATAAGCTGACTTAAATATTTTAGGCTTCTAGGAAATGGAAATTTGTAAGATGTAAAATAGTTGAAACAAATGAATTAGGGACTTAATTTGAAAAATAAAATAGTTAAGAAGTTATGTTAAAAGCTCTCCAAATGTATATATCTGAAAAACACCTCTGCACAAAACAAACTTTAAGACTTCTTAAATGATGAAGTATTTTAGCATGTGCTAAAAGCTATTTAGTGAAGCAATTAAGACTCGGAGTTCCCAATTAACAATTTTTAATGACCGTTTTTGAAGATTTCAGACCGATGCAATCTACTCAAATATTCACAGTCGTTCCTTTAATTATGGGTCACAAAACACTTGTCTCCCTCCACAACTTTTTCAATTAGAGCTGTGTATATCCTAGCAGGGACATTATATCCCAAAAAACAACCATCAGCATGTAAATGTACACTTAGCTGTGGCATCAGCTCAAATCTCGCTTATACGACCGCTCAATAAATGTTTTTATTTGAGCATTTTCGGGATTCGCAACCCAGGGTTTGCAGAGAGGTTTAAATCTGAGAAATGGAGAGAAGTGAGTGAGGGATTGGGATTGGGTCAAATCCTTTATGGCTGAGCTGAGGAAAACCCATTCCGATGATGTCTGCGCGCACTCAGCACGGAGCATTTGTTTTGTCTTCCACATGCGGAGTGCAGACTTCGGGTGACAAGGCATAAATAACTAAACACCTGCAGAATGTTAGGGAGACAAGGACTCCTTAACTTTTCCTGTTCTTTTTTGGGGTTTTTGGTTGGTATATATATGGTTTTGCTTGGCTGTCTTTGGTCGTTTGTCGTGTCTGCAGCGGCGTTATAAATTACACACAACATGTCTGCGTTACCCCAAACATTTGTCAATATATCCTCGTAGCCAGGACTTACCAAAACGATGCCTCAGATTTACCGCCAAATATTTTCGGGAAGAACTTGAAATTCCTATGGAGTAACTAAGGCGCCATCCTGCGGCAGACAGTGGAAAACGGAATCAGACAGTCCGTGAGCTTTTTGTGGTGAAAAGCTTTGGCAGCTAAGAGAAACTCTCTAGTGCGAGTCCTTCTAATCAGCTGTTGCAGGAGATAAGCAAACGTAGTTAATCAATAGAAAACTCAAGGCTATTCTGGGTGATAAGATGTGGGTGAAAAGAGAGTGCTTGAAATACATATGTTTTTATGCAAGCATATTATTTTAGTTACCCTCTTTTGGTTAAAAATAAATTTATTCGTATCCTTTAACCACAAATATTACTTACACATTTTTAAAAAATACATTGTGATAAAATTAAAAAGCTATGTTTATATAATAAAAAGGGTTAGTGTATTACTATACACTAAAAATAAAATAATTTTTTAACAATATTTCAATTTTGCTTAATGGGAAAGTAAAATATTTTATCTATCAAAAAACTTAGCTTTAAGAACGTCAATGCTATCAATAAATAAAACTACTCAATAATTTAAATCTTAATTCTTAGATTTTTCCAATATATAGATGGTTTTCATTTTATTTTTACTATCCTAATGTTTTGATTAAAGTGACGATCTTATTAATATGCAAAGACAAAATATTTGCGTTGGCCTTCCGACTGTTAGAACGTGTTTTCAGAAAAGTGAGCTAATATATCCAATATCCAAATACAGCCCAAAACTAGTTGTATGCTAGAAATATTTTCTATAATTAGCCAATTGTGTATTTTGGATGATAAACAAATCAGCCAAGGCCTTGTGGTTTCATTGCCATGCTCTCTTCCTAAACGGATTTCCTCTCTTAGGTTTTCCCCGAGCTTTTATCAGCGCTGAGGGACGCTCTTGCCGAGAGCTTCCGCTCTTGACTGGCCGCTCTTTCTCCGGAGGAGCCACAGCCAGCTGAAGGCAAGGACATGATTTGCAGCCAGTCAGTTGATTGGCAACACGTTTGCCGGAAGGTAATACGCCCCGCGAGCAACAGGAAGTGCCTCCAATCGCGACTTGCCACTTCCGAGTCGCGCTCGTAGTTGTCGTTCCTCGGCTGTTCGTCCTGGCCCAGTGTGTATGCATAGTTCGGGTGCCATCCAGTGAAGTTCCTGGCCAAAAGAAGTGATTCGAGTGGCAATTTTAATTACTCAGGAAATTGCTAAAAAAATACACATATATATTCGGGGAAAAAGGGGAAAAGTGCGCTAGAAGTGGTTTGGCTGCCAAGTCAACTTGTTGCTTTGAGCCCATTCAGAACCTGTTGCCCTTCTGGCTGAGATGGCTGCCCGTAAGGGTAGCCACAACAAATCGCTGGCTAACAGCAAATATTTGCACAGCAATTTGTTGGCTCTGTCCTGCCCAAACCCCGATAAATTAACTGTCTAATGCTCGACTGGACTAGGACTAGAAGGTCCCAGCAATTAGGGCTCAAGGACAACTGAATTTTTGCATTAAACACATTTTAAATGAACAATTATGTAGCCCAAAGAGGGATAAACCGTGGCACCTCCCAAGGACACCTGATCCTCGTCCTAACTCCTGCTGTGTGCCAAACAATAACAAAAGCGGATTAACACTTAACTCGACGGCCATGATATGACCCGTCGACCTGAAACAACTGAAAAACTCCCCTCCGAAATCCGCTGGCGTTGGCTTGACCCGGGACCCTTTTGCTCAGTCAATCTAACAGGGGTTAGGAACCCTTTTCAGGTGATGGGCGGACTTTTCCGGGGCGTGTGATTCGTGGAAATAAAACTCCAAAATTACACTAGGCAACACGGAACGAGTGTTGAAACAATACAGGAAAACTAAACCAATTTGCATAGGTCCTTGATCGCACTTAGCCAAAACAAGCCGCCCAACGTTTTTGATTAATTTTCATTAGAAGTTCAAAAGTTGCTGCCGTCTGGCTTTTGTTGCCCAGTGCAGGGAAGTGAGCAGCCAATTGTTGTCCTTAAGCCGCAAAATTTACCCAAAGTTTATATTTGCAGGCCCTTTATTTTTATTCATGTCCGCACACACAAATGTACGCACATATTTTTGGACCCGGCCTGAACAATTTGCCTTTGTCCATTGCGGGTTATTCTTCATTTTTTATTTTTTCAGCTTGGTAGCTTGGTATGGTTTATCTGCTTTTCCGGCAGTTTCCTTTTCAGTTTCAACGCGAGAATGTTTCCAACTGAGTTGATTATACTCGGCGCAAATCAAAGGATGATGCCAACAGCCGCCCTTTGTATCCCTACATCCTGGAATCCTTAAATTTTCAGCATTCTCTTTAGTTTGAGCTGGCTGCCGCTCCGTTTTTTGTGCGCTCTTTGTTCGATATATATACATAGCTCAGTCTTTTATCTGCGGCGGGTTTTCCTCGTGCCGTGACCTTGTGAGCGGGGTTGGGTTTTCGCGGGGGGCTGGGACCGTGTGTCCACGGGGGCTTGGATATTTGCGACCTAAATATTTCAGAATTAATTTACCAAATTAAAGCCGGTCTGCTTATCCAAGCCACTGAGCATCGCAATTTATCTGCAAACATGGCCGCACACACCCATACACACGGCACACTCGCACACTCACACCCGCACACACATAAGCACGCACACCTATGCATGACGAACGCCCAAAGGTATTAATTAGTATGGCCCAGCGAACAAAAAATTAAGTGAAAGCGCTGGAAAGCAGACAACTAGAACTGGCCATACACGCCAAGAAAATAAGTATTAAGTTATCCATTTTAGTAGAAATAAAAAAGATATTTCGGTAGAATTATACGTCTGCCCACAATCTGCCATTTAATTCTTTAGAAGAATGCAGAAAAAGTACACCAAAATAAAATGTTGATAAAATTGACCAGTGCAGATAGTTTAGTAACTATTCAACATTGTGCTTTACTATTTTAAATGGTTGTATATGTTTTTTTGTTTACTATTTAATAGTTAATCCACTATAAGCATAGTTCCGTTTACGTGATGTGTGTATTTTGTTATTGCAATAGTATGTAGTTATTTAACAATCAAATATAGTTATCCTAACGTAAAATGTTCCCCAGAAATGGTCCAATAACTTTACAATTTTTTTTGCAATGTGTTGTTTTGAACCACTTGTTTATAACTCCCAACTGGGTCTAGCGAGCCGTAAACCTAGACTTCCAAGCCAAACTCTGAAAAGTTAAGACTTTACTTGAAACTTATATTCCCTAAAGTCTTTAACATACTTCCACACTAGCTGGAAGTAACTTTTAAAAAGGGCAGTTTGAAAATTACCTTTTATATTTTTCTTATAAATGAGCATGCTTTATATATAGGTATATATTTACTGTATACAAATTTAAATAGGTAATTAACTTCTATTCATGGGTTGGGCTCGGCCCATTCTACCCTTTCTTATAGTTACTTAACTATTTTTTATGGTAACCCTTACGTAAGAGTAACTATTTGATGGGTAAAATTTAAAATTCGATGTGGGGACTGTTTTACTATTATGTCGGTCAGTTTTACCAATCTATTTTTTTGTGTGTAGGCATCAGCTGATGAAAAGTTAACGTTTACGTATAATGCCGAAAATCGATTAAGGGTTTTCAATATCAACATATTTTTTCACATTTGAAATGTATGCCCATTTTTTTTTGTGTACTAAAATATAACATTAAACCCACGGCCATGAAAATCCATAATCCAAGTCTCATAGTCTTTTTTTTGCCAGAACTGAGGCATTGAGTCCATCTTTAGGGTGTTGACACGACGTAAAAGAAGACAGACGAATGATACCGATAATAAAACCAGGGTGTCTATATAGCGCAGTAATACTACCATTTTTTCCACATTTCCCCAGGTAAATGAATGAGCAACAAAAATATTGATGCAATTGAAGGCAGTCACACAAAGCCATGAAATCGGATTAGGAAGTTGAGTGGTTTTTTATGGGGATTATGATTTGTGCGCTGCTGAAAGTTTAACCGCCGTTCGCCGATTAAAATCCTTTTGAACGGCGCTTAAGTGTAGAGAATTATTCCGGCACTCTGTCATTAACAACGCACATTTCATGGATAGTGACCCATCTGCGCAAGAATTTATTTTTACAGCCATTGTTTGTCCCTGGTTTTTTGTTTGTGGTATTTGATGTGGCAATTCCCGGCGCCTTTTCCGCAGCGCGATAAGCGGGAAAACAGCAAAACCTCTAATGTATACATTTGAATGCCATTATCACAAAACGCTGGCTGATAGGCGGAGGGCGGGAGCCGGTGGCAATTTAGCCGCAGAAAGCCAGCCACTCATTGTCTGGTGGTTTTGCCTGTTTTCCCCATTTGGCCTGTGTGTATCTAGGCCTGTGTGTGCGGCGCTGGATGTGATTATTTCCAAGCAATTTACTTTAACTCGTCGCATTTTAGAGGGCCAGAAATATGCCAGAGACAGCGGCAAAGTCATCAACTCAATGCCAAAGTACCGGCAATTCCCCCGGAACCCCTCACCCCACTTAACCCCTCTCGGCATCCGGTTAACCTGTGCCACGCCCACCAAAACGTTGGTTCAGCCTGGGTAATTCCCTTTTTATTGACTGCAATCATCATCTCCATCATCATTATCATCAACATCATCGTTGCCGCTTTGCTTGCTTTTCGGTGGCATTCGACACATGTTTGTATGTGGACAGTAATTTTCCAGGACTTTGCTTTTCGCACACTCACAGATGTAATTGCAGTTTTGCTTTAATTTTCGGTGAAAGCAAATTGAAACTGCAAACTACACAACGACTAGAAAATGGGGTTCGCCGATAAATGGATACAGATCTGTTGTCGGTACGCCCAAACATCCACATATCCATACAGAGATACAAATTGCTGAATTGCGGTTCCGGTAAAATATTTTCGAAATTTAAATTAACTTTCGTAATGAGACATTCGGACGTTTTTTATTGCTCAATTAAATGTTTCAAATTGAAATTGGGTTTTGCCGGAATGCCTGCGGCGACTCCACAAATATTTCCTGCTGTGAAAACAGAAATGACAATTTAACAAATGCACACAAAATCTGATTTCCGAGGGAAAAATATTTCTTAAAAAGTCAAGAAAAGGGTTGAAAGGTTAAGGAGTCAATACTTTTGCTAAAAAGTAATGTTCGAGAACTCGTAGAGGAAATTCCCAGTTTGTAAAAGTTTACTGTCGAACGTGATGTTCGCGTGCAGTCCTTGCCCAGGGCAAACGAGTTTTTGTTTGGTTTTCAGTTTCCAAACGTTAATTGCAACAAATTGGCTTGGTCAGGGTCAGATCACCCGTATAACACATTTTTTTTCGGATATGCAGGTGGCTAATTAAAACCCGTACCTTTGTTCAGTGCCCGGCAAAATGAGTGTTATCAAGTGACCTGCGATAGAGACAAAACCACCTAGCAAAAAAAGGAAACGCGACGCGCGAGTGCAAAATGTCCAATTTGAATCTTTCGAATGCGCCACGCCGCCTGGCCCCCGGGACGGCCACACCTGTTACGGGCAGAGGTCCTGTTCCTGTTCCTGTGCCAGGACCCACTCCGGGCGCACCTGCTCCAGTGCCCGCGGTGCTCACGGCCCGGCTGACCTCGGACAACACGGTGGCCAGCGGGGTGGCCAGCCAGCAGCAGTTGCTGCAGCACCAGGTGTCGCCGGAGCGTCAGCCACCCACTTCCTGTCCGGACTCACCCATCCGCCGGGTGTCGTCGAGCTTAAAAAATTCAGCGCTGGACTTCGCCTCGCGGTTCTTCAACAAGTGCAAAGCGGCCACATTTACGGTGGATGGTGCCACCTACACAATCGGTAAGTTGAAGTATTTGGACTAAAAAATTACAAAATCACTTTTAAATGTGTCCAAAAGTATGCTATGAAAAATAGAACATCTCCTCCAGCACTTATTTTTGAAACTTATGGATATAGGACGCATTGCTGCATACTTTTGGGTACCTTGACAAGTATCAAATTGGAGGATAAAACAGGTCTGTCTTCATGTGATAAATAATATGAAACTTTTTAGTGACAGTCAGATTTTAAGAGACTTTTTCCATGACCGAGAATGGAATATAAAATGTGACAAATTTGGATGCAATATCCTAACTAAACCTTTCCATTTTCCGGTGTGCATCAAAGGTGGAATAACAAAAGCAATTACGAGGTCAACAAGTGTCTGTAATGAGTGAGAAAGCATGCTCAGAAAATGTGTTATTTCGGCATTTCTCCCTTTGTTTTATATGCAACCCCCATTTCGCCCCCTCTTCTCATCTGACATTGTGTGCAAGGTCATCGATTGGCATTGGCCAGGTGTTTCCTTCGCTCTCGTGCGATTTTGTTTTCGCTTTCCTTATCGATTTGCAACCACCGTGACAGTAAAATTGGTAATTCAATGTGTTCACATTGCCGGTGACGTGTCTTCGTCTTGTGAGTCTTTGTCTGGGGAAAGATTGATTGCACTTTAATAAGCTGGTTAAAGCCGCTCGCATGAGCAGCTTAGAAATTTTCACGGGTAAAATTGTGTATTTAAATATTAAAAATGCAACCAAACAGTTTTGAATGGATCTCTGGGGTCTTATTTGTATTTATTTTCAAAAAAATATTGTTTACCCTTTACGCAATGTTATGGTGCTCTTGAAGTAACTTGATTCCACCTTAAAGACATATACAGTATAAATAAAAAAAAAAACAAAATTGCCATAGTCGAGGGCTCGACCATCCTATACCTGTTACTTTGTTATAAAAATCAATAAGTTTTGACGAGGTGAATTTTATGCAAGTATTTCAGTTCCTACTTCCAATTTTGAGGCGTTGGCGTGCCAATCTATAATTCTAATTAGGAATTAACAGGGTCGAAATACTTACACTCTACACACAAGAAAAATACGCATAAGGTCGATTGGATATTCGCAACAAAAATATATTAAGTATCATAAAAAGAGAAAAGCCAGTGAGATAACGCCTAAAATTACACTAGTTAAGAGCAAAAATCCGGATGGCGATCATATCAAATGGATATAAAACTGATTTTCGTTTGATCATCATTTGATTTTCAGAACCTTTTGTTTCTCAACTATTTATAAAATAAAGCTGTTTTTATGTTTCTATTATATATTTGATAAATATAAAATAAATAAATAGACTTACAGGCAAAGAACATTTTCAGGGCCTCCAATGAAGTTATTTTCCTACTTTCGCTCCAAGAACAATACGTGATGGCAAATATTGATTGAGCGTATGCCTTCGCAGCCATTTCTTATTCAATTAAATTCGATGCTTTACCCGGGCAGACGTGTGTTGGCATGGCAATTGTCGCCGAAATTGGAAACTCACGTGCCGAGGTGTTAAGTGTGTCTTACAGGCCCATCCTGTGCCCCACTTTTCCCC
This sequence comes from Drosophila subpulchrella, assembly GCF_014743375.2. Classification (NCBI taxonomy): domain Eukaryota; kingdom Metazoa; phylum Arthropoda; class Insecta; order Diptera; family Drosophilidae; genus Drosophila; species Drosophila subpulchrella. The sequence continues at coordinate 3,265,983 of NC_050610.1, forward strand.
AGTGAGATGCCAAAAAGATAACTCTGATACGGCACGCAACTTTCAATCCAGCCAAGTCCCAGGAGGTGAATTCGTAAACAGATTTAGCTGACTGAGGATTTTTCTTGCTTTTTGTAGGAGTGTGCGTGGGTGTTACGTCCCGAAAATCCTCGCAAAATCATCGGCTATATGCAAATCGTTTGATATCGAACTTTCGGCTCTGCGTTGCCAAGTGGATTTTAAAGAGCGAGCAGACATTAATATTTTTTTAATTGAGGCGTCCATGACGCGATAATGAAATGTATCTGGCTCGATGCATCGGTATCGACGACACACATTCCACTTAGCAGTTTTTAATGATGCCAGGCTGGTGTTATTTATGGTCAGACAATCAGGGCAACTCTCAAAGGAAATTGCAAAGAGAAATGTCGTTGATTACAATGCCTCAGCTATGTGCCATCAATTAAAACTTGAAAATGGAGGGGGGTGTGCAAGGGACTCGGGTGCATCCTTTGCCATTTCCACAGGGCGTAATGCAATTAAAAGTGTCACCAGCAGGAGAGCCAAAGAAAATTGAAGGAATTCCCAAGTCCGGCCGACTTGGCAACATGTGCGTCACTCTCCAGGACCTTTTATTAATAAGCCTGCCTGCAGGCCCAACTTTGTCTGTGGCGTTTTAATCTTTAATTGTTGATTATGTATGCGCAAGCGGCGGCGGCGGAAGCTGCCACACAAGTGAGCAGCCCTTGCAACCGACAGGAAACACAGCCCAACTTTCCAAGCCCCCCTCGTCCTTTGTCCTTCCCCCTGCACGCCCCTTTGGCTCACCCCTTGGTTCTATTTCACTCGTCGTCGATGTCTTCTTGTGTACTTTGCAGTCGGCGGAAATTGCTTTGTCAACGCTGCCAGTGTGGGAAAAGCAGGACAGGCTGCAGCAGCAGGTCCTGGCGGTGGTTTGGGTTCAGGTCCTGCAGCTGGCCTCCCTCCTGGCAGCACTGGCTGACTGATGTCATAGATGCGCAAATTAAAAATAATGACAACGGAGATTTCCCAGTCAGACGACGAATTTAGGTCGCCCTTGCTTGTAGCAACTTCCTTTCTACCAAATAAGCTGGAATACACGACAATCTATTTTAAAAGCTATTTAAACGGTATGTGATGACTGGGAGTTTTTAACAATCTCCTTGGTGCACAAGCCCAAAGTACACTCATTTTTCTTTGCAATTCAAAGAATAATGATTATTTCACTTGACAGCGTATTACTGTACTTTTGAATATTTTTATTTTGTGCTAGCAAATTAGAAATTAAGTAATGTTATAATGCGAAGTCAACTTTATTTGTGCATATACCCTCGTATGTTTCTTATTTTATGATTTTAATATTAATTTTTTTTGTATATTTCTTAAATATTCCTAACATATAGTGCATATAATAATATAGTAATAACATAATTAATATTAATATTTGGAATATAATTTGGAACTCCCTAGTTCTTAAGTTTTCCCTAACTTTTCAAGTTTTTAAGTTAGCTAACTAACTTTTTGCTGAAGGATATTCCACAATCAACGCCATCGCATGGGTAATCGAATCGAGGACTTTTTGCACCTTGATTGCAGTGAATGGCAACAAAAAGGGCAAGGAGTTGGGCTCAAATCCAATCCCGATCCCAGTGCGCATTCCGCACCTTCCATCCGCCGATCCATTCCGCAGAAGGACATTAATCAGGGCAGTAAACGACGGTGCCATTGGGTCGGGCATGACCAGCGCCATTACCATGACAGAGTCGTTGATTTAGTTGCTTTCCACCGGCCAGTCGTACCTGTTGCAATTGAGAATTTATCGATTGCCGCTGGAGGTCCTTACAGTCCTTACAGTCCTGCCAGTCCTTGCATCCCCGCCAGCCTGGGCGGCGAGCAACAAGCGAATGGGAGAAAAATGAAAATCGATTTCACGCTCAAATTGATTTGGTTTTTATTGCTTGGGCCATTTAATTTATGTTCCCTCAACAAAAGCTGACTGCTGTGAAAGCTTGCCAGGCTGGGGACAGGGATAAGGATAACAATGCAGGGCGCTGATCCTGCGGAAGGACTCCGAGTGGAATTCTTTGTTGCGCTACGCTTTGACAATATTAGCGCTTATAAATTTAAATTGCTCGTAGGGCAGGGCGGGTGGTTCGGTTCCTTGTAGGAAAACAAGGAAACAAGTCGGCTTGTGGGCGAAAAACATTCCCGAGGCATCAAGGTGACGGCTCTGACAAGATGTCCCCGTCCTGTGCGTCCTGCCAATGCTGTTGTTGCCGGCTACATTGATTTTCTGTTCTGCCACCGAGTGCCACCAGCAGACTATGCTAAACCCCCTTTCCAAAACCCAACCCAACCTAACAAAACCAAACCAAGCCGAACGGAACCCTGCCTTTTGGACCCACGCACAGCCATACATTATTTGGTTGTGGATGTTGGCTTTTTTTCGGGTGGAGAGTGAACAAGTGGATTCGCCACTAACTCCATCTCCCCTGTCTGAAAATTCTGTTGAGGTTTGCGGGCATATTTTGGCAAAAACGTTTTTGCACCAACTGAAACTGAAAGATGTAGGGGTATATAGGGCTTTTCAGGGCCTGTCTGTCAGAGATTTTAATGGCATTCCAAGCTTGTCTAAGCTGTGACATTAAAATGCAGCTAAATTGGCAAAATCCAATAAGGATTTCGCACAAAAGAAGTAAATATTATTTTAATAATTCACATAGCCCAATATTATTATGAATTAAAGGCTTATTGTATGCGGTAATAAGTGTTTACAAAAAACAAACAGATAGTATTCACTGTATTCATTTACATAATGATTCTTTGGCTCGTTCCGGATAATGTTTTTTATAACTAAAGTTGAACTAATATATGCAGTAAGTTTAAGTTGATGTTGATGGGTTGTAAAATAGCAGGGTACCTAACCAGCACATCACCACCGCTCATTAGTTTCCACATAGCTGAGCTGCGCCATCGTTAGACATCCGTTGGCATCCTTTACTTCCGGTCCCTGTCGCTGACTGCCGTTGTCACTTTCAACACCATGCCACCGCCTTTTGCAATTTGTTTCGAATTTGGCATTAATTTTTCACACGGGACCAGGGAAATTGAAATGTTGCCATAACGGAAGGTCGTTACGAGGATGGTGAAGGGGGCCTTCAAGGGAGGGGGATGTGGAAATTTTACAGGTTTTCTAGTCGCAGTGAAGGCTTAGAATTCAATTAAAAGTTTATTAGTCAAGCCGGAGCACAGACTAAGTTAACTCTGCGGCTAAAACTGTGTTAATCGAATGAAACTACTTAGGTCGAAAGTTTTCGAGCTTAACATTTGCTAGGAGCCCCTGCGGCTGCAGATGAGAAGCCCATAAAACCAGACAGGACAAGTACTTTCAAAACAGCCCAGAATAAATATCCATTTACAACCCCACTCCTAGCGCCACCTCATCTTTAATGGCGCTGGCATTCAACTTAATTGCCGTCGTTTCCGCAGCTGATTGCTCTCACTTTCCAGCCGCCGACTACTATGATGAGATCTGGGCCTGTTTTCGGCCTGGTCGCCACGACCAGGTGTTTGGCAAGTCATTTGGCAACTTCAATCAACGGAAATTGAAACGCAAACGTCGAGCATCCATTTCCCCCCGTCGAAACGTGCGAGTGATGAAAGTGAAAGCCAGACCCAACCCGCTGCACTCCCTGTACTATGCCATCCTATCCTATACACTTTCAGCTCTACTCTGTGTACTCTCTGTGGCCATATCTATTCCGGCAGTTATTGTTTGCCCAATCCATTGCCGGCTTCATATTTATTTTATCGCCGGAATAGCGAATGGAAACCAAACCACTCCGCAGCTACTCACCCACGTGAATTGCCAGTGAGGATAACGAACTTTTTGTTTATTTCCATGGCCCAAACTGCAGAGAAAGGAATGAGAAATTTAATTTAAAATACAAGCAGCTCGATTGGCGTGTGAATCCGGCTCCGACCAAGGGTGGCCCGAAAAAAGGGGAAAAATAAAATAGAACTGTCTACATTTCATGGGCCAACAACGCCAAAGCCTCTTGGTGGCGGGTGACAACGTTTCGCAAAGCGAGTAAAAAACACTATTTTAAATGGATTGTCTGTGGTGTTAAAAATACGGAGGGACTGTTTTAATTCGACGCTGTTAATCAAGCGAAAAAACTGACTAAATTAAATACAACGTTTTTACCAAAGCCCTTACAATGTTTGCCCTGGCATATTTGGAATATTTTTCTTTTCAGAAGCTCAAAGAGCATACTGTATTGATTGTTTGCCCTCCTCAAATGGATGCGCACTTTACAAAAATATTCACCATACTTTTTACCAATTCATTTACATATCAAATGCAAAACCATATATAACCCGACGTCAATGGGTGGATAGAAATATCGTGCATGACGGGAGTTCATCTTTCCACTGGGCAGACCGCAACCTAATTGAAATTGTAGTAGCATCATCAATCATAGCCCGGCGAATAGCGTATACGCAGCGTATGCGCACTCCAGAGCCGCCAGCATAAGCAATATTCTTATCAATTTACCGAAACACTCCGCATCCACAACCTTCGCACCGACAGCCTCGATATAAATTATTATGGCAATCATCGGTGACTTTTATACAGGTCCCGAGCCAGCTGGGAAAACCCTAAGGAAATTGCCTGGCCAGTGTGGAAAAGGTAAAAAGAAAAGCAAAAATGCGTAGAGAACTGAAAAACAATAACACAGCAGGTGATATTTTTTATGGCCACGGCTACGATGCCTTTTTGGGCACATTTTATGGCTTTCTCCTGCGGCGCCTTGAACCTGAATGAAACGTGCCAAAGATGCGGCGGTCCTTGTTATTATTACTTCGATGTTGCCGTTCTGCCCGGGCATTCATTAACCATTCTTCTGCTCGGCTGCTACTTTTCGTGGCCGTGTAAATTTAATTTAAGGCCAACTTCTGGATGGGAAAGTGCAATGCGGGAGAATCCCTCAACTGCAGCGAGCAGCGAGAAAGTTTTCCACGCACAATAGGGGCGTGACTTGCTCGGCACTTAGCGAAGTGCTTATTGAATTTACCACCTGGACAAAGGGGGACCCCAATAAGCAGGCACCACTACGAGCATTGTTTGGTGGCAAGGTGGTAAGGTGGATGGGAAGACGAGTTTATCCCTGAGCTTATCCCGTGGCCGCGACTGCCAGCTCGCACTCTGCATAATTTGTTGCCCCGGGCCACTTTTGACTGCTCCGGAGTCCTTCCTGCCCCGTCCGATGTCCTTATCGAGGTTTAGTTTATAAATGTCCATAGACAGTTTTGCTTTGCCAGTCTCCCGCAATTTATCTGGAAATCTACGCGACAAAGGAAAACTTTCTGCTTTATACTTTCCTCTTTTTTCAATTTTAACTCGACCAACTTGTTGTGGGCGAACTGCAAACGAAAAAAAGGGATGCGATCTGGGACCTCTGGCTCGGCATTACTGGGTGTGTCGCCCCATGGAGGACGTCATTGCCATCGCACACGCTAGAGAATTGTGTTTTAGGGGCGTGCCGGCCAAGTTAGTGCGGTGTTAGCTGCTTGGGCTTTAGTTTGTTTATTGCCCTGCCCGCAGTTTTGCTCTACTTTTCTCCTCTTGTGCGCTGATAAAAATCTACTAAACTTGGCGCCGCGTAATTGAAAGGCAGAATGGATGGATGGATGGATGGCTGGGGATGCAGGCAAGTTTAGGTGGTTTTTGCTCAAACATGGAATATGCGAGGAATGCCCAGAAATATTCCGATTGCAAAAGTGTGTATTATGGGTTCTCATTGCATGCTCAGGGATTATGTTAAAGGAACTGGCATGCAATTTACGCTCTGACATTCCAAAGCAAGTAAAGTTCTGTTTATCTTTCAGAAGTACATTAAAGTAAAGTTTTAATTATTGAAAGATAAATTCAACTTGCATACACCCCCATAACTTAGTTACTAAAGCTTCAAAACGTCATATAAACCGGGTTATTACTCAGTGCTAAAAATGTAGTTCTACCCTAACTGAAAAAATTAATCACAAAGTGAGCAGAAATGATAAAAAACCAAAAGAAACCCATAAAAAGGACAAGCTCCTTTTCATATCGCGCTCCACCCATCCGGAATCAATCTTCATTTCGCTGTCACACGCTGCGTATACGTAGCATTTTTGCTGCTCCCTCTGTTTTATGGAACACAAATCAAATTTATGCGCTGGTCAACGATTTTGATGGCCCTCAGTCGGCACTTCGTCCCCACTAACGTGGCCCTAACCCCACCCCGAACACTTGCTACGTGTTTGGAAAGCTGATGCCACTGCAGCTGCTGTAGCTGTTATTATTATTACCATTCGAGCGATATTTGTATGGATGTGTACTTGAAAAAAACCCATGGATTTGTATACATGTGACCTTTGATGGTTCCCATTTCCATTTCCGCTGGAGCCAGACCCTGATGCACACGTTGGCCGGGGCAAATTGAAATTGAATTGCGAACTTTAAAAAGTTTATGGCCAAAACGAGGCGAGTGCTTTACCAGTGGGCCAAAGAGCGCTCTTAGCGGGCCAAAAAAGGGATGTGGAGTGGCTTACTGGGGATTCCTGTACGGCAGCAAAGTTGTCTTCTTCCGCTCAGCGTTTTCCTCGTTGGCAAGTTTTGTGGCAACTGCTTTGCCCCCAGGTCTTAACCTCGCTCTATCTTATATTTTTCCTCTACTATTTTTTCTATATCCATGTTCTGGATAACACTTACACACATCTACACTTGTTTGTGTTTCAACTGTAATCAGACTCGCACAACCAAATAAACAAAAATTCATTTTTATTGTTGACTGCACTCAATTACTTATTTATTTATTTTTTCCATGCCCAGAACTCGACTGGTCAAATGTGCGCAATGATTTTTATTTGATTTGTTTGCAAACTCATTTAGCTTAAAACAGAACGAGTGATATGTGGGTGAGTTGAAGCAAAGGATGGTTATCCTGCGGTTCAGATACGCCAGCTGAGTGTCTTTAACGATATGTGGGTTATTAGGCAGACAAGCACTGACCAATGAAGCGATTAGGGAAAAACTTTCGATCAAAAGGCCTCTGCATTGGAGTTATCTTGGTGCCGTTTGAATACGGGACAGGGACTTGTACAGGGTGATTTATTTTATAAGGACACGAGGGTAATACATTTATGAACATGTCAACAAGTGCTAATAAATTAAATACTATTCTAAACTATTTTTAGCAAGGCTACCATTTTTGAAAACATTTTAAATATAGGTAGTTGTCTAACATAATAATTTAAAATAAATAATGCAATATTTTTTCATTTTTGAGAGAAGTTTACGAGGCAAATGTGTTTTAAATACAATTTTGTGGATTAAAATATGACTTTATCTAACAACATCCTGTATCTGGATGCCTGACCAAAAAGCTTGGGCAGTAAATCATGCATGAAGAGAAACTCACTCAGGCTTTTTCGCCTGTCGGCCTAGTGAGCATATGGACCAAAGGTTCGTAAAGGACCTGGCGGAAGCCTGAGGAAGGATATTCATCCACCCCCGGCTCTCCAGCTCCCTCTGGCACCCCCTAGTCCCTCAGTGTCATTGATTTCTGTGCTCTGAAGTGCATGGGAATGTTGTTTGCTTTTTAAGCAGCCGACTAACCAATACTCCGGCCTGACCAGGAGACGCTTCGGCGGGTCCATGATTACATCTGGGCCCTGGATTCAGGATTTACAGAAGCCTTCACCCACACTCACTGCAGCCATTCAGCCGCACATACGAACTGAATCGAATCGTACGCATAAATAATCAAAAAGATGCCGTGATCTCTCGCAGCGAGTCAATAAATTAATGCTGAATGCCAGCCGAATTTATTCCCATTTGGAATGCAAGCCAACTGAACTCGAACAATTTTTGATTAATTTACAATGCGACTGTTGTACGGAAAATGCACTTAATAGAATCATAAAATTTGAGCTCATTTCGCATGCGGAAAATATGTGAAAATACCCACAGAAAAAACTGAAAACTTTTCACAGCCTGGTAAATAATTAATTTTTATTTTATATCCAGCGACATGGGGAGAACCGAAAATGTGTGTGCGCCAGGACTGTGGGTCGAAGAGGGGGGCTAGGGGGCAGGGAAGGGGGCTGGGCACTTGAGGCAAACTAATTAGGAGCAGAATATAGTATTCTCGAGCTTGTTACTGTGGCTGCTGAATGTTTACCCGCTGCCGGCAGCAGTTGTTTTCTGGTTGCTACACAGAGAAAAAGTGTTCATATTTCACTGTTTTCTCTTAACTCAAAAGGTATATACTATTATATTATAGGATGACACAGAAAATACTTACAAAGGTGTCTAAAAGTATGCAACGCGATATTTTGAAACTGAGTCAATATTTTCAATAGTGCATGGTAAAATATTTATTTAAGACATTTGACGAATTCATAATAAATTTTAAGAAACTTTTAATATTATTAAAAAGAGGGCTTACTCCCAATTTTCCATTTTTAAGACTTTGTTCAACCACTTTTAATAATTTCAAGTTTCAAATTTTAATCATTATGAATTAGAGAGTATGTTTTTTCTCTCATGAATTTAAAAAATACACAGTTTGACGCCTTTCTAATGCTGTATTCACTCCATTTATTTTCGTTACTGTTTAATTTTCTTCCAAAATTAGGCTTCGCCTTAAATGCAATGCCTGTCCTTTTTCTCTGCGTGTTTGGTACTTCCTGTTCCACAGCGTTCGCTTTAGAATTAACCCAATAAAGCTTAAAGGCGGAGCACGTGTATACGTATTCCCTGCATGCCAGGTGAATTGCTGCCAAGTACCTGGCAGCTCTTTAACACTCTCTTACAGCCCTTATGCTCGTGCCCAGGTCTTTTAAGTGCATTAATACATAAAGTCGCCCCATGACTCCCAACAGCCCCCTACCCTCACCATCCGCACCTCGTAAAGTCAAGGGGACTGACTGTGATTTAAGAGATGAGTGTGGCGCAGATACCTGCATTTCTCACGTAGCATCAGCTGGGTCGAGCTGTCACATCCTGGGCACTGTGACCGAGTCGCAGTCGAGGGCATCAAAATAACACTCCGATTGCAGCTGGCAGCTTTACAGGCCATGGTCCTTAATAAAACTTTTATATTGCATGCCAATTCAGGCAAAAGAGAGCCAGGAGAAATGCGAAAAAGTATATGAATGGAATGGCAACGGAAAGTTGAGTGAAGTTGGGGTGCTCTTTGTGTCGGACGAGGTCCTTGAAATAAGGCACTTGAATTTAATTGAAACTAAGCGAGTCTTATATTTATGAAAATAAATATGTACGGGCGAAAGCCTTAAATATGAATGCCGATCTAATAACTCCGATTTATAATAATTCCATATAAAATCCACAAACCTATAATAACTTCAAGCTGTCAAAATATTTGATATTGATGCATGCCTTTTGGGCAAACAGAATAACAGGGTATATATTCCCATTTAATTGACACTACTTAAATATTCACTTTTCATTTTTATAACGAGGATGAATGTTTAACACATTTAACACATTTATGTTAATTCGATCTCGGCACATAACTCATCACGAAAGTGCCTCGCAATCAGGGGTATTTTTTGTCAGCTTTAAAAGCCTCTCGCTGAAATTAATAGGAGGTCCTTGCATGTAAAGGTTTCTTTTTCCATAGGGAAAATCAATAACTTGGGATGGGGCGTTATCCTCTCCGCTATCGGCATCTCTCTGTCGGCAATTCAATTTAGACAATTTTCATGCTAGGCTCCCATTGAAAGTGCAACAAAGTGGCAAAGTGTCGGCCGATTGCCTTTAAATATTCCCCTCGGCAAATATTGATTTATGTGAGTGCAGTGTGCAGTAAGCATTTTCTTGCCAAGGCTTTCCGTGTCTGGCTAAATTCGAAATATGAGATTCCAAATCCGGAACAGAATCCGCTCACCGTTTGCAGCTGAAGGCTCCAATCCTTTGGGTGCTCCGAGGCCGGGGAGCCTGCAACGGGATTAACATTTGTGATTGCAAAGGGGGGAGAGTCGGGAGACAGGATAACGTCTTTCAGGATTTTCCCAAGCCCCACCTACGCCTCCACCTCCACGAACGAGGCCATACAATTGGCCAGCAATTGTTGCTGCTTAGCCCTGGCATTGTGGCAACTGTTGTGCGTTTGCTGGCAATCGAAAGTGGGCGGCAGGATGCGCCTGGGGGCGTGGCAGTGTGGTTTCCTGGCCATGGCAAATGCGAGTGCCATTGAGTTGTGGCGACAGTTTGCCCGTGTCACCGTCGCTTTGCAATTGAAAGAGCCGCTTAATTGGTTTCCTTGGGGCCGACTGAAGTCCACCAAAAACGGGGATTGTTTACCAAAATATTTGTGACTCAGGCAGCCACTTACCTTCCCCTTTGACCCCATCGCATGTCTGGCTGCAGTACGTGCATTAAGCAGCACCAGCACCCATTCCTTCTGATTTATGTCCTTGGATAAGCATGCAAATGACCCAGTCGCGGCATAAATTGCTGCTTTATTTTTTAATTATTAAACAACGTCGCGGTCTGGCAAGTTATAACGCGGCCCAGAATGTCAACGAACTTGCTCATTAAACCGAGCCGAAGGCAATCAAAACTTTTCGTTTTTCTTTTATTTGGTGCCAAAACTTTTACGCCCGTCAATTATTGTACTTTCGGTAATTCCTGCCAACTTTGCCGGCTGTCCTATTCGCCAATGACTTTTACTCTTTAACTGTCATCTGTCCGGCAGCATTCCCCCGGGAGCCAGGACATCTCATTAATGGAGGAGGATGCCTAAGCTGGGGGATTTCCTCGCTCGTCCTCGTGTCCTTGACATAATTTACAATTTCAATAACATTTCTGGTGCGTCTAAGCTAGGAAAATGTCGAGCAATTTATTTAAGCATTATCCTTTTGGCACAACTCCTTTGTCGTAAGTCGCAATCATCATTGTCATGATGACGACGACGAGGTCGGTCGGGGGAGACACGCGCATTTGTCATCATTAGGGATGGCTTGCAGGACTGAAAATTAGTCCGCAGTTGCCGGAGGAGCCCTTGGTCCAGGATACGATTTATGCGTGTGCAGTTCCTCTCGAGAGTCACGCCCCGGCATTCGTTGTTGCTGCTCATTATGGTTTAAAAAATGTTGAGCACGTCGACGCTTGTTTGCATGGAAATCGTCCAGCCTCCTCCGACCAGGGTCCTCCATCCACATCATTCTCGTCCTGTCTTGGACAGCACTTGAAGCCGGTCGCTGGGGTCCAAGCAGCTCTGCCCACCACTGCGGCCACTTGATAGTCAGCGCTGACATCTCATTATGGTTGTCTGCCCGTCACCAGTGCGTATGCGTGATGTCTCCTTGCCTTCACCGACGGCCCTTTTTTGGTCCGCTCATGTGCTGGCAAAGCGTCTACCACGCGAATTATTTTTATGTGCCATTGAGGACCAATTTCAGAGTGTGCCCTACATATATTTCCATTTTCTGTGGGGAAATTGAAGCCTCTGTGCGTTTCTTTGGCATGTGACAAGAAAAAGGAAGTGTGGGAAGGAAGGGGTTTATATTGAAAATGTTTTCTTAGGCACTACGTTTTGGCACCACACAAACACAAATTGCATTCTTAGATTCTTGAAATAGTATTGATTTTACTTGCTATCAACAGTCTTAAGTTATTGAATGCACTTTGCAAATCTGTTTTATTAAAATATTTAAAAATTGTGTACTAGATTCCTTTAAGTGTACCAATAAGCTCTGCTATAATTGAAAAATCAGTTGTTATCTTATTCTAGCAAACTTTACCAACATATTTATTTTAAAGCCAATTTAAGCAATCATATGTTTTGCAAGTTGTTGTGAGATTAAAATATCAGAACGTAATTTGAATTCAGGTCAATAGAATGTGGAAAAGATAAAATATAAAAGTGAATGTGGTGATTGTGGATAAAATAAATAAATAAAATTGAAGAACGAAAAGTTTGATAAGAAATAAATTAAACAGAATTATACTGGCAGTAAAATGTACCGTCTTGCGATACAAAGAGGAGAATTTCCATATCCTTTCCGCTCCCCCAGAGAGTTTTCATTTCGAGATTCCCAGAATTCCTGCCTTTGGGCCTGCCCCCATCCTAAGCATATATCTTCCGTTTGGCCCTTAATGCAGCCGAGTCAATCATGGCCCACTTGACCGCAGCCACTAAATCACTTTGAATGAGCCCGTTTCTCTGAGTTGGCCAGGCCCAAGCCACTTATCAGATGTTTATCTTGGCAGGGAGTACTTAGGGAGCCTGAAAGCGGGGCGGAGGAACGAGGATGTGTGTCAGTCCTGAACAATCTCTGCCCTGCATGTTGACAGCGACATTTACATAGCGGAGGAGCCATCATTGGGGGCGTGGCAAAATCAAGTGCATTGTTGCCAAGGAGGGGAGGGGGGGACGTTAGGGAGTCGCCGGAACCATTGACAGCACATTAACCCGCAGACAGACAAAATACACAAGGACGCATGCATTATTTATTAGCGTTTTCCGCTCGAAAGACAAAGCGAAAAAAGGAAGACAGCAACCTTAGAGCCCGAAAAAAGGCAACTTTCGAGGGCTGCCGAAAAAGTGCTCAATCAGCAGGTCGAATGAATCGCTGGCTGACTTCGTTCGTACGCACGAATTGACACTTGAGATGGATTAGCATGACGCCTCAATGGGCCGAAACCCCGAGTGAAAGAGACGGGAGGGGAGTGGGAGGGAGACAGCCTAAGGCGGAGCGACAATAAATCAAAGCGATTGGAAATTCACAATCCCGAGAATGTGGAAAATTTTAATTCGCCCTCACATGGAAAACATTTTTAAAAATAAGCTTTTTATCACAAATATTACTTAATGTCGTTGAAATTTAAGGTCCTTATAGAGTTTAACAAGGTTATCCTGTATTACTTTTTGTTACCGAACAGATTTTTAAAGTTTTAAGCCTCTAACCAACTAGATAAAGTTTTATGGCACCTTAATAAATTGAGTGCAACCCAAACTGTCTATCCAAGTTCATTAAATCTCTTTCTGCTTTCTTTTTTGTGACTGTTGTAAAGCGGTTGTGGTCTTGTAAGTTAAGACTATCAAGAAATTAAACTTTTTCCTGCATTTTTCAAAGTATGCAATATTAAGTGTTAACGTTACTTTATTAAGGACAAATATTTAAGAATAAAATATTTAATTCCTAGAACAAGCTTACTTCTTGGGATCTCTACTTTCCATCAAGCCTTTGTTATCATTCATTGCTTAAGAATCACAAGTGAAAGCAGAAATCCATTATAATAAAATCCCTAAAAATGTGTTGTGTCTAGTGGTCGCAGTTGGGGCGTAAAATTGGAACAGCTGTTTTCAGTCGCTATCCTCCTTGGCTGTCGACTTTGGCTCATTTAGTCCGGAACCGCGGCGCTGGAAACTAACCACTTTCGCCGCTTTCCCCACTCACTTTCCTCCGACATCGTCATGCTATTTCCGTTTCCGGCAGTTCCGCCTCTTGCCTTCTGATATCACAGCGGCAGCAACAACAATTACGCAGCGTTTTCCCATTATTCTGTAAATTATGAATTAGCTGTGAGTGGGATCCTTTCACCGCTGTCACATCCCCATCTCCACCCATCGCCTTTCTTTCCTTCAATTCAACCCAACCAATGCAAATCCTAAGTGGGTCTACATCTACTACATAATTCATTTAGTGGATCTCTGTCAACGTTGATTTAAAATTAACGAAAGCCTTAAACGTAAGTGTTAGATCTCATAAAGATTGTTGCATGAAGAGAATATTTTACTTTGGTATATGGAATTTAATCTGAGGTAAAGGTGTTCTTATACAATACATTATAAATTGTTTGGTTTGGGCTTAATAACAAATATTTGATAGGTATATATTTAAAATTTATAATATTTTAATATATTTTACATAAATAATATTTAAAGTTATTTCATAGAGAGAATTCTGAGTTGAAAATGCTCTTAAAAGTAGAACGAAATTTTTTAAGTTGGATATGCTTTCATTGTGCTGGAATCAAATTAAATTGACGGTACTTACATTGTATATCTCAACAACTAAACTATTAGTCCAGTCAGTGGAATTCAATTTAACTTTTCTCATCTCACCATTTTGATCTAATATTGAGAACATTGATTGGAACACGGTTTTTAAGAACGAATGTTCTCAACTCATGAACATTGTACTTGTATACTACTCTCTGTGTTGTCATTTCTTATCAATTTTTCTCAATGGGGTTATTTTTATCAGTGTATACGTATATTTAAAGTACATTGGGCCAACTTTCCCTCATTTCATCGCCTGTGTGCCTGTTCTGGGCCTATGTTAAATGCTTTGTCGTACATCAAAATTATGTCGGCATTTATTAATGAACTGTAAATGTGATTGATGCGCGTGTTGCTGCCCCCGTTCATTACTTTCCTCTGGATTTTGATGATGTACGCAGCTGCATTTGTGCGGCTCTCGACTATAATGTACACAAACATGTAAAGGGCGCTTTAAATTATATTGCATGCAATTTGTTTGATTCAGGCTGAAGTGAGGCGAAATGAATCAAAATGAAATAGAATGAGTGCCTGTCTGTCACTGCCCTTCGCCTATTTGTCTGGCTGAGAAGATGCTCCCACATTTTTGCATTTCTCTTCATAATCTCGAGCTAGCAGGATTTTCTTGGAAAAACAAATTGTGGGATAAACAGGTAGAAGGTTGAAACCTTGAACTTAAGAGATTTTTAAAGATAAGACTCTAGAAGCGAAGTACGTCAGTTTAATCAGGTGAAACTTGGATACAGTTGGATTTTCCATTAGTTAATTAGTTTTTATTTCTTCGGTCTAATTAAATAGTTATTTAGACTCAACAAACAATTTTGTATTTGAACTTCAGATGAATATTTGATTTTTAACCAAACTATTGTGCCCGTTAAAATGGATATATTTCTGGCCCATAAAAGCAACACAAAAATAAGCACTTAGCATTTAGTCTTTAAAAACAATCATATTTAATCTTCTTGGGTTTTTTCAACTTTAAAAATTTCTTCAAATGTCTCTGTTTTCATATATATATATCTTGCCCAGAAACAACACATAATTAAATGTGGCATTTAATCTTTAAGAACAAGCAATATATTTAATCTTCTTGGGTTTCTTCAACTTTAAATATTTCTTCAAACAACTCTGTTTCCATCTATTTCCTTCGGGTATACAACAGCCCATCACTTCCTTCCTGTTTATATCTCCTTCCTATTTTCATTTCCTTTATCCGCAAAATCTTCTTCTTCCGTTTCTCATTTGAATTCCTCCGAGCTAGGAAAAATAAATACACTAAAACTGAAAGAGGTAAATAAGTAGAGCTTATTGGGTGAATGGAAAAATAGGAAAACAGCTCAACACGTTTCTCAAGTTTGTTGCAACAACTGCTGCCTCGGAATAGGAGTGTCGCAAACAATGCATCCAATTTGGCTTAAAAACTTTCCCATTTGCTGGAGTCCCATTGCTGTCCCTCACTCTGGTGTTGTGCAATTACACGTAGTCAATTAGGCAAATCATTAGAGCCCAATCCGGAGAGCTAAGACAACAATGGGCAAACAAAGAAGATTAAGAGGCATCCTGTGTCGGTAAATAAGAGCTATCCGAAAAACGCAATTAACCTGGGCAAGAAGCGCTCTTAAAGGGTTCCAGAAAAGCTGGGATTTGGCAGGATTTCGGGGTCTGGTGCATTAAAAGTGCATTACGACAGCTGCAGTGTGGGTGGTGAAAAACACAACAGGGGAAAAACGACAGACACAAACTAAGTGAAACAGATTGCAGCTGTAGCAGCTAAAGGACCTTGCTCTTCCTTCCACACCTCAGAACCCCGCACAATTTAAATTAATTAAGTCGGCTGGGGTGCGAGGAGGCAAGACATTGTACCTACTTTAAATGCAAGCCAAGCCATTATTAAGCATACGCACTGTGGTGCGACAGTGCTTAACCCATTAGCGTTGTAAGCCACAAGGAAAAATCTGCTTAGCTGAATACCTTTTATGAACGCTCTCTCAACAGGTTGATAAAGGCACAAAAATAAGAAGACATTTTTAGTAACATTGTTTGAGACATATGGTTCATATTTGGAATTAGTCCCTCCAACAAGTTGAGGGGTAATCTCAAATCTACTCATTTCCAGGACAATCCAATTATGTAGGGCTATAAAATTAACGGAAAGGTTATCTAAAAGTAATATATACATACACTTTTCGTTAGAATATGGGTTGCAGGTAAAATATGTGGAAAAAAAATGAAATTAACAAAAAGTATACATAGCTGTGGCCTTTTCCTATGCGGATCGATGGTTCGACCACTGCTCATTAAGGGGTTAAGCATACGCACCGTGTTCGATGTGGCGAAGAGGATGCGGTGTGGCTTAACCAACGATAATGACATTTTTAGCACCTGACATAATTAAACAATCAAGGAACGCCCCTTCCCCAGCCAAAGGATGCCGGGAATTAGGTGTCGGCTTCATAGTGCGAGCGCTTGACCTTCGCCAAAGGAGCGTGAAGTGAATCCTAGAATCCAAGAATCCGGCGAGATGGATACGCACACACAGCGGGCATTGTGTGCAAGGTCCTGGCAAACATGGCGGGGATACATAAACACACACATTACACACAGCGACATGGAGGGCACTAAAATGCGCTTATGAGTTTTTGCGGCAGCCTCGACAGCGGCAACAACAAGACCAGCAACAACTTAAATATGCAAATATTTGCACAATGGCAATGCAAAGACGAGATAGGAAGTACGGTAGGGGGGCGGAAAGGGTGTTGATGATGCCACACAGCCACAAACCCCTCGTCATGTGGCTCAGGCGACTCCTGGCAGCGCCGAAAGCCCGAACCATCCAACCGTTTATGATTTACTATATACTTATTATCGCCCATCATAACAGCCAGTCTATCCCGCATTTGTGGCTTAATCGAGTCGAAAAATGAAATTGAAACATCGCCGTCAACATCACAATATGAGTTTTGGTCAGTACACACATAATGACTGCAATTAAGGCGGGTTAGATGATGAGATTTCGGTGCTCATAGTCGGCTTATGAAAAATTGTGGGGTAGGGGTTCTTATCGTTATCAATGCGGAAGACTAAGAGAGTGCAATAGTTATAGCAAGAGAGTTGGCCTTTAAAAGCTCTCCAAAGAAGCTCCAATTCATTCGCTCTTTCTATCTCACTAAACGAAGCTTTTCACCACATAAAACGCTTTCTCGAAAGTTGTCAGAAAAGCTGGTTTGTTGTTTGTTGGTAACTGTTGTGGCCAAAAGGTGGCGCTGTTGAATTGAAAGAGAACCAGATAACTTTTATAAGGCAGTAAAAAGTTTAATGGGAGTGTCACAGAAATCTCTTTGGGCGAAATTTAGGGAAACTTGAAGTAGCTATAACTGCAAATTACATAGGTTATGGGTAATATATAATTGCCTTTTATAATTATAAGTAGGTTAAATAAAATTAAAGAATTTGTTCTTAATGTCCTAAACATTTTTTAAACCCAACGCTTTCGTAATATTAGGCCGAGTTCCATCTTAAGGACTGAGAATACTTATATTTTATTATCAATGTTCGCCCTAGCAGAAATAAATAAAATATTTGAAAACTTACACGTTTTAACCTTTAGGATTTAGTTAGTTATAGTTAATTAATTATGCGAAAGCTAAAGCCATTTTATGCATTTTAGTATAAAATGTCTTTCAACCCACTCTTATTTCATGTTTTAGAAATAATTTTAAAAGCATTGGAATGCAGAGAAGCATGTACAGTTTAAGATACAGGTTAATAGGCGCTGATATCGAGGCCCAGCACTCCCACTGTCATTGCTTGGAGTTACGGCGCACCCATTTGAACGGCATTTAACCGCCCGTTGACAATCCGGCGATAAGAAAAAATGAAACCCGCTAACCTGCTGTCAAGTGGTGTCAAATAATAGGCCGATGGCCAGATTTTCGATATGGCAACGCCGCAGCGGTTATTCTGGCACCGCTGCTCATTAGGCAAAACATCGAAAGTTGCAGCGATCCACAATTTGTAGCGCCCGCTGATCGGCTGGCTTATTGAATTAAATTTAATTGGAGCCCAGGTAAACAGTCACTCAGTCAGTCAGTCAAACAGCCGGTGGTCAGTTAAGGCTTCTCCTCCCTTCCCCTCGAACACGCGCTGCCCGGCCATATAAGCGGTAATTTCGGATCGGATACTCCTCGCACCCTCCCTGACCAAAAAATAGATACCCCGCGATCTGCGCATGCGTGGCGCGCATATTTCATGGCAAGGCGATAATTAATGCAACCAAAAACTGAAAAACAAAGTGTCTCCTGTTGTTGCTGTCCAAAGTTGCGACGAATAAAAAATCCAAATATTATTTTTATTAAATTTGTTCGTTTACGGATACGCTACTAAAGCTGATTGAGGCGGCATTTTTGTTCGGTTGGGTAAAGGCGAAATGTAATGTAGATGGTTATATACAAAATACTGGAGTGTATTACATATGTTATTAAGAAAATATATTTTATCTGATCTTTGAAATGGGAATATTTAGAATAAATAGTAAAATATTTAAACATAACCATTTTAAAAATCCATTTCAGTTTATTAATATTTTTATTTGGTTCTTCTAAATCACTCATGTAGCATTCAATCGATAGACCTTTTAGAAACTGGAACTTTAAGTCCCTTTTGCGTGTCAACTGAATTAGATTTTCTGGCTAATCACCCGACTCCGTAGGGCAGTCAACAAATCGGTCGATTGCAACCAGAAATTGCTTTCATGTCTGTCAACAGGTTTCTGACGTTTTACTCTCCCGAGCAGAGCGGTTCACGGGGCAAATGTATCCAGACTGCGAGCGCAACGCGACTCAAAAATCTGTGCATGATGATTTATTGCCGGTGGCCCGCTTTTGGCATTTGACGCATTTGTGCAACATGCGTTTTGACATTTAAAGCTGATTTGTGTGAAATTTGAACGAACAGGCAGCAACAACGCGCGGCGAATTAGTCTTTTTTTGTCTTTTTACTTTGCACCTCTCATTTGACGCTTGTCTAGTTCTAATTTTAATTAGAATTTGTTATTGATTTAGTTGTTGATTTATTAATAGCAGTGATTAAGTGCACGGCTCCGGACTGAGACTGTGGCGCCCGCAGCTTATTTGCCTGGCACGCAATGCCAAGATCCGATCCGATCCAGGCCGAGCCTGTCCAGTTTTGGGCAAGCCGCAAACCAGCTTTCTGGCCAACATGCACCACTAGCACCACCAGCACCACACGCACCACTCGGTGGTCGGGCAGCTGCAGAAGTCCAGCGTCGCTTAAGCTGATCACAAGGCTCCGGTCGCGTATCGGTCCAACACAAAAACTGCTGATAAAGTTTAACAAGCCCGAATTAGATACAATAATTAATCAGGAAACCGACTCAAGCCTATGTCGATTCAAATTTTGGATAACCCTGAGGTGAGTGCGGGCTCAAATGGATTAACTCTGTGTGTTACTTAATGTTATTAATGTTTTTATGAAAAAAAACCGACAAGTTTATGAAATATTGTTTTGAAGAAATACATTTTATAAAATAAAGCTTATAAAAAAATCCAAATTATATAGTATCGTATTTATTAAAATGCACTAAAACACCCACAAGGCGTCCACTTTTGTAAATTTCGTTAATGTCAATCTTACAAGATTCATAAAACTATCTTTAGAGGAATAAAGTGTTATTGAAAATGCTGTACATATTATCTTGATTTGACAAAACCTTAAAAAAATCGTAATACAGGAACTGTTTTTCAATTTACTTCAATTCATCACAAATATCCAAACATCCTTTAAAAGGTTAACAAAGGGTGTGAATAACAACACAAAACTTAAGCCAACAGGAACACAAAGTGGATGTAATTAATCAAAAGCTCAGTTCAAGTTTAAGCCAAACTAAAGCAAACTTACTCTTCGACTCACCTGACTTTTGTTATCTGGTTGGGAATCATGGGTGCACATAACTTTGGGCAATATGCCATGTCTTGGAATTTGGCAATTAGCATTTGGGTAATTGTTCCAGACCAAGACAGAGTTTCAGATGCCCTTTACTAATTGCTTTACCTAATTGTTAATGCCCAATCCAGGCCCCTTTCCCGCCAATATGGAATTCCAGGCGAGCAACGTTGCGTATGAGCAATATTTACATTTGTGCAGCTGTAAATTGCATTTTGTACTGCTCTGCACATATTCAAAATTTAATTACGTGTTTGCCGAGCGCAAGTCATAAACATTGAGTTAGCCAAGAAGCCAAATATTTAATGGATGAAATCATGAACTTAAATTCAATTTCAGAATGCCGGCACAGTCTTCTAAATGCAGACGTTCAAATCCAGTGCATTCTGCAAAATGAAATTACAGAGCAACCAAATTTGACAGGGTCCAATGATGTGTGTAACGCAATTTGTCATCTGTTTAGGAAGTGCAACTGAACAGATATTTTATTTAAATTTTAACAAAATTACTACGAACACTTATGGTCGGTTTTCTGATGGCTGCGCCACTCAAGGCCAATTCAATTTTCTGCCAAATACGATGTGGACTATTATTTCCTGAAAAGGAACGACTATTTTGTATGTAAACCGTGCACAATTTTTTTATATTTTCAGAATAAGGAACTTGCATAGAATATGTTGCGAGTGCATCGAATATCAGATGTTCGTTACTCTGTTGAGCGATTTAAAATTTCAAGGCATTTATATTGGTAGGCGGTAGGGCAGCAGATCAAGACACTTGGCTGAAATAAACTTCTAGGAGTCCCTAGAATCTAGCTTTTAAAGTTATGAGATCTTAGCATTCACATGAACGACCAGAAGTATAAAAATCGACTCGGATTGTGATCCTGATCAAGAATATATATACACCTTACATACATTACAACAAACATTTTACACCAAAAGCAACAGGTATAAATATAAGGTTGAACGGCTTGCAATTGTTAAATTAGATCTCAAAAAATAAATATTGATGGTACACCAAAGTTGGAAATAAGTTATGCAAATATTTTATGGATTTGTAGTACATAATAGAATAGATTTTAGAAATTTTTGTTGTTCTTCAAAAGTTAAAAATTCGATTTACAGAGACTTCGAAGTACACTAAAAGAACAACGGAAAAGTCAAAACTAATACCTGTATTTTAAATTGAAAGTTTCGTATTTCATATTTGAACTTAATTGCTTGATTTAAATTTAACATATAATTTGTATTTAAATATGAAAATACATTGTCGATGGCGTCGTAGCTAGCAGAACCAACCCCTTAGTTGTTTAAGTTTTGTTAGCTTTACCATTATCTTTAATAAATAAAGTAAATAATTTTTTAATATATAAGTCAGGGTGCAATAATGTAACAACGATGTTAATCATATTTAATTTAAATTTTTTATTTTATTCAATCAAAGTATAAATTATTTAAAACAAGAAAGGAAGTTAACTTCGGCAAGCCGAAGTTTGTATACCCTTGCAGTTATAATTATTAAATTTAATTCGAAATTCTTAAAAATTCAAAAAATGATATTCCCAATAGTATAAGATAACATGTCAAAAAACACCGAAGATATAATTTGTTTCATATTATTTTCCCACCAATTTTCCGATCGTTTCTATGGCAGCTATATGATATAGTCGTTCGATTTTGATAAAATTAAATTCGAAATTCAGAACTAATTAAAGAATGATATTTCCAAGCGTAAAAGGTTATATGTTAAAAAACACCGAAGCTATAATTTGTTTCCTATTATTTTTCCACCAATTTTCCGATCGTTCCTATGGCAGTTATATGATATAGTCGTCCGATTTTGATCAAATTAAATTCGAAATTCAGAACTAATCAAAAAATGTTATAGAAGTATAGAAATTTATATGTTAAAAAACAACAAATATATAATTTTTTTTACATTTTATTTTTCGATTATTCCTAGGGGAGCTATAAGATATAGTTGTCCGATCAGGCTGGTTTCGACTTATAAAAATCAAAATGTAAGCGTTTTTGTTAAGCGGAAAACAAAACTCATAGAAAAGTCACATAAAATCATTGATTTTTGAGCTTAATATAAAACTCAAAAAATAAACAATATTTTTGGATTAATAATAAAATATTTATTAGAAAATAATTTGTTGGTAAAACTTATAACAATTAAAGCCCTTAGTAGAAACGAACGAGAAACGTAGCTTGTAGAAGTAAAAATGAGCGCGGGACCAACATTTCGATATATGGAAGCTCGACATAGAGATACAGAATTGTATGAAATAAGGTCGCTAGTAATAGTTATAAAAGCTGGACGGTATAAATGTTTAATTTAGCTAACATAAATGGGGGATCCAGAATTTTGTTGTGGGTGATATTGGGGGGGATGTATCCCCTACATCCTCCCGTGGATCCGCGCATGGACATCATTTAAAATACTGTATTAAATCCCTTTAAGCAAAAGAGAAAACTTAAATTCAATTTTAAGGTTTTAGTATTAACTGGTGCAATGGCAACAAAAGAAGACAAAATTATCCCCTTAATCTTTCCTTTGTGCCATTTCACCTATTATATGGATGATAGAACTCCCCTTTAATTATAAGACATGTTCACGCGATGCCGCAGTCTCATGTTTCCTTCAATTAATGCTGATGGCCTGACCGCTTCTATGAGATGTCTTATTGTTCGGCTTTGCACCTAATGATTCCACCCCATCACAACAGGGCTTTCCATTTCAAATCTCCGATAAGGTTGCTACAATTATTACTCGTATTATAACTGTTTTGCTAACTGTTTTCCATCTGCTTTCTTCCAGGTAAGTCGCTGAGATACTTTATGCTACTTAAAATCTTCGAGCGGCTTTGTTTATTTTTGATGCCTGGTAAGTCAGCGAAAATATGCAAAACAAAAGCCCATGAAAGGGAAAGAACGAGAGGCAGGAACTGGGAAAGGAAGTTGCAAACACTTGTACAACTTAGGAAAAACAAGAAATTTTTAGAATATTTTTATTTTGCGGACCCCCCAAAAAGGGGCGTAAGTGTGTGGGGGTTATTTTATAAAAGTATCTGTATGATTATATATGAACCAATGTGTGTGTATGCTGGCCCTAAGGGTCGCCCTGTTGAAAATGCTTTTCATTTTGTTTTGACTCCCGAGCAGCAGCAGCAGGAAAAACCCCCGAGTGTGGGTGGCAACCTGTTGAAGGCGCCCCTCTGTAAACACCAACAAAGCCACAAAAAAGAGACAAAAAACAATGCTCCGAAAGCGAAGCCATAGGCGAGCAGAGAGCCCTTGATTTCGGGAGAGGAACACCCAGCGGAAAAATAGTGGGAAATTGTTTTATATGTTCCTGTTTTTCCTTTCGCAAAAATTAAGTGTTTAAGACATTAGGTGTTATTTAAAGTACAGCACCATACATAAACTATTTGACACATCAAGGGTAAGGAAATAAAAAAATCTTGATTAAATTGTTATGATAATAAACTCTAAGCTCTGAAATAATTTTGTAAATTTAAAATTTATTAATTATTTTGGCCAAAAATTATTTAGTATTTCATTTTCAATACATTTAATCTTATCTTAACACCAGCCTTGAACATAATCAGACAATTTCTAATTTGTTATGTGCTTATTTACATGTCAGACCGAAAAAACGATAGAAAAAAGGAAATAAGTACCTGCATATTGAATTCAGAGATTCTAATTACATATTTTAATTAAGTACAAAATCGTTACTTTTAATACAATCATATTAAGCTGTATAATTTAATTTGTAAATATTTAACTACGTCAGAAAATAATTAATATAATGTTGTTCATAATACTTTTAAATATTTTCTGTAATTTAATCAATGTTTTAAATATTTAAATAAACCATGATTATTAAATAATGAATGAAAACCGCAATATATTAAAAACACAGCGAAAAATATTCAGTTTAGGTATCAGTCGCTTTGTTTTTTATGCATAGCAGTTTTATTAAATCAAGCAGCTTAATATGATTTGTATTAAGAGTAACGTTTTTGTATTCAATTCAAATATGTAATACGAAACTTTAAATTCAATATCCAGATATTAACTTTGATTTTTCTATCATTTTTTCAGTGTAGGTAACAATACAATTAATGATTGAATGAAGTTATAATAAATGTATTTTCATTTATTTAATCAACGGTTTTTGTTAAAAATTTGCCTCCGTAAATAATTTTTAAATGGTAAATTAAAAATTGCTGACTCTGATTTTTATCAGAGCTTTTCCAAACTTTGTCTTAGCTTTTGTTACCACAAGCTCTTTGGCTGGCCAAGCTTTTAGCCAATTTCCTCGAGAAAACAGCGGGAAATTTTCCGCGAGCTTTTCCCGTCGAGCCATTCTGCCATTCTCATTTTCTCTCGCTTGGCCAATTTTCATGCGCAGATTTCTTCGGGGCCTGAAAGCTTTCGGTGTGGGCCAATGTGGTTGTTGCTGCTGCCGCTGGACGGGTTAGAGGTGTCTCTGTTTTGGATCTCGGTGTCTCTGTGATTCCGCTGCTCTGCTGCTATCAACTCCGAGTCCGAAAATCCAGTTCCAGTTTATCCCCAGCAGGCAGCATGTGCGGACGTAGTGCTGCTCCTGCTGCCGCATTTTCTTATCGCGCTCGCGTGCTTTCCACCTGAGCATCCACCACCGGCTTATCGTGTGTTTATTGGACGCAGATCGAAATCAAAGACTCAGATATCGAGATTAATATCCGCTAACAGTGTTTGTCGAAAATCAATTGTAATACTCAGTAACGAAAAAAAATATATCAAATATTATAGATCCAGTGCATAACCAAACGAGTGTCTTTCCCCTATTTTGTTTATAAATTTCGCTTTGTGGAACTTTTTTTTCGTTTATCATTATCAAAAGCGTACACGCCCTAGCCTATAATTTGTTTTTTATGCAATTGACTTTTTATCTCACTGTTGACTTTATTACGCCCTCACACACCCATCGAAAAAAAGCGAACAGATAAATATATATCTCGGTGAATATTCAGTTAGTCTGCCTGATTTATGTTCGATGCAATCAGCCCCATGCAATTTGTCAAACTAACAAAGCAAATCGCTTGTATCAATTACTGGGTTCTGCCCTCGCAAATAAAAACAAATTATTTTGCAAACCAAGTGTAAAATATAGCACAACCAGAATTGTTGCTAATCAAATTTTTATTTCTGCGCTACTGATTTGCCTGGGTGGGGGAAATCAGACTGTCAGATTTGACGTCATTATATTAGCATAAATAAATACAACATTCCACGCCACTCCATTAAAAAACACTTAAAAGAAATAAATATATTTACACGAACGATTAACGCAAATCTGAGTCTCAATATGTTGCCCGACCTCGTTTATGATATCATAAAAATCTAGTAAATACAATAATACCGAATACGCATTCGAGGGCCCCGCATTTATGTGTGTTTTATCGCATAATTTGTTGGCTGACAGAAACGGAAACTTTACTTCCTCCACGGCCCATTATGTCTGTGGCCAATAAGCAGACATCAAAATGTAATAAAAATACATTAAAATTATAAATTCCAGTCTCAATAAGCCAACCAACTCGATTTTAATTTGTAATGGACGGGACATATCGTCAAAATCACATCTAAATGTTGCAAAATGTACCGCTCCGCGCAAATTGTTTATACAAATCTCAGAAATTGTGGCCACATCATGTTGCCGCTTTTATAGGCACACAAACATAGGTACCCCAATGCAAACAAAGTTGAAAGACTCTTGCCCCGTATCGCCCCCCAAAGCCACCCAAATCGTAGTGCTGATCAAAGCCAACTGCGCACCGGACGCACGCGTCTACGCCGACGTCGAAGTCGGCAGAGGCGTCGCCATCGGCAGCGGCGTCCAAAATATAGTAGTTGTCCGAAAATTCACATCGTTTGCATTCAGCCACACACACCTAACGGATGCAGTATCAACAGCACACGCACGCCCCGAAAGCAAAGATACCGAGATACAAAAGTATCTAGCACGTTTTCAGCATTTCGCCTACGTCACGCCGCCAAAAGCAGAAAACAGCGATATATGCGAATCAGAAATATCGTATATATAGATATTGTTAATTGCCCGCAGCAATTGTCGCCCCCGAAAAGTGGCACAGTGGTCGCCGACAATCGACAAATGAAATCGATCCCACTGTGCGGTGATCATATCTCAAATCATTCACTCAATTATAGTCAGTCCAATTTAGAAATTCTCTGAAAAGTATTAAATTTGATTTTTTTGATGAACATATTTCCCTAAATGAAAAAATTTATGATTAGAAGAAATTGGTTTGAAGTTATTTGTGATTCCTGGGACTAATCTTTAATCCCGTAAGCTCAAAGTGTTTCTATTAAAGCAACTTTACAAATTGCATATTTGGAAAAGCATGGGAATGCATAAAAACAATTGGTTATAATAAAACCCAATATATTTACTAAAACCTGTTTAAAACTATAACTTATAAATAAGCTATATATTCATTTCCACACCCTAGAAAATACACATTTAAATTTAAAAGGCTTCACCTGAGATAAGTTAAATTATTTCTTTGTAACTCTACTTTAAATGGAAACCTTAAATTAATAGTATTTTTAACTAATGCCTTTATTATTATTCTTTTCTATTCTTTTATGTATCTACTAAGTTTAAACCTTTAAATTACAACTGAAAATTCCAAGAAACCATATAATGTTTATAAGAAACCTATCAAAGTATAAGCAAATACTGTTTTCGCACTGTGGCTCATACTGGAAAACAAACTTCCTCAGACACTCAACGAGACTGCCCCTCCTCCAGCCAGCCGCCAAAAGTGTAATTACTGCTATTGCATTTGCAAAAATTTGCAATGAGAAAACGCTCTCCGAATAGCTATGTCATAGCTTTCGGACCGACACTTGTTGTCATTCTCGTCGCTTTTGCCATTGTCGAAGTCTACTTCTAATTTGGACTATTGTTAGACATGGTCAAGATCCAGTCCAGCAGCTGCGAGATGCGACAGACGAAAAATAAAAGTCTCGCCGAGCTTTCAGAGTGTCTTGAAGTGGACAACTGGTCGAGTGTTTGCTCTGGGCCAACTTGCCAGTTGGCCAGCTAATTGCGCCCATGCCCAGGGGATCAATTAGAGCCACAGCCAGGTAGTGCACTCGTGATTCGGCTAGGCCTAGAAGTGGTCGCTAAAACCGAAATCAAAGTAATGCCCAATACTTCGCTATTGGAATGCAATTCAAACAACGCGTGTACATTGCCCGATTTCGGTTACCCTTTTAAGCGGCGACAGGCACTCGAGAAATGCCAAAAATGTTTGACCTACATTCAAAAAAAATTAATACAAACAGTTATGATACAAAAAGCCGAGCCAAGCAAAAAGCAAGACGAAAATCTCATTAAATTTCATGCAGCATTCGCGCAGATACAGCGATACAAAATGTTACAAGACAGCCGAAGATATTGAGGCGGCCCATCAATTTTCACTGCCCATCAGGCGGCGGCGGCCGTTTCTTTG
Source organism: Drosophila subpulchrella (assembly GCF_014743375.2). Classification (NCBI taxonomy): domain Eukaryota; kingdom Metazoa; phylum Arthropoda; class Insecta; order Diptera; family Drosophilidae; genus Drosophila; species Drosophila subpulchrella. Next base: position 3,293,559 of record NC_050610.1, read on the forward strand.
GCCCAGACTTGTTTCGGGCTCACACGCAACGTTGCCAAAAAACTACATGGCCCAAACGGGGCAAAGAGTAGGCGGAGCAGGAGCTGGCCATTCAGGACAGCGAGACAGGCAATTTAATTAAAGGCATTTATGTTTTTTACTGCCAGCTGCGGTTGACTCTTCAATTTCTGCATTATTCGAGACGCAGTGGGAAAGTCGCGGAAGAAGACTCTATAGAATGCTTACACCACGGTTCTTTTTTAATTCGATTAAGTGTCGATAAATATTTTTGATCATGGTGTTATACTTTGTATAGTCCCTGAAGTATACAATATTTAGAGGGACCATTATAAAACAATAAATTAAAGCAGAGAAACTCTCTTAATCAGGGCCTCCATATCTAGCCTTTTTTAGGACTGACATTTTTTTTAAAATGTAGCCAGAGAAACTCAGCTTATATTAAATTTTCAAGAAACCTCTCCCTGTAACTTGCTTTCTGCGTTTAAAAATTAAATAAATTGTTCTTTGTTTCCGTTTTATTTTACATCTCAATACCATCAGCACTCGGTAATAGACTTTTAAGTAACGTAAAATATATATTTGTTTTTGGAAATTTTGAACTAAATTGATTTTACTTAACTAAAAACCATAGAAACTAACCAAATTTCTCTTCTTTCGTACTATAACTTTGGAAATAAAAAAAAAAATTTTTGGAGTAAAGGGTATTTCCTTGTCGATAGTTTCGCTCCACTTCTCTTCATTTCACCGACCACTTCATATTCCAATTGCCTTTTGTCATCGTATCTGCATTGTCCACTTGCCATCTTCACATTTCTCGCGATGATCACAAGTGCAGAGGTCCGGGCCAAAAACGGGTTTTAACCTGGCCAAGAGGGATGGGTGGACCACTCGCAGTGCGCTTTTCTGGAGCTGTCTTAACTGTCCTAAATGATGTTAACGATGCCCTTTGGGTGTTAATTACGAATACGATTTAATCTGGACAATCGAGTGTCATTAAGTGCAGCGCAAATGATCCGCAGATATGCGCTAATTAAAGCGACAGACCTTGACCAGACCACAAAGGAATCAACGGAAATTTTGTTCGCTCGAAATGGAAAACAAAAAAGCAGCGTATTTAGATAAAGACGCGTACAAAATTCACATTAATTCAATTAGCCCGTCATAATGTTTTCGTTTTCAAACGAACAAACAAGCAAAAATAAATAATGAAAAAGCAGATTTGTGGCTCTTGTTTATAGATAAATTTAGATGTCAGCGAGCGACCTCAGAAAAGTTCACAACAAAATCTTCTGACGCCACAAAAAAGGGGAAGAGCGTTCCGAAAATGTTCTCAAAATATTTAATGTGCGGCTTTTCTTTCTGCCGCCTTTTCCTTACTATGTTCCCCACTCTCTTTTTTTAAAATTTTGGTGTGTTTGCTTGGCGGCGTGGAAATGCCGACGCTTTTGTTTGGTTATTTTCCCTCATTGTTTGGCTTTGTTTTCGCTGCCTTTGTTTTGCTTTTTATAAGTTTTCTTTTCGGATTGGTGAGAAGTGAGGCGGAAAAGCGTCTGCTATAAAAATTAAACGCCATTTCGAGTCTTTGATTGACTGACAGAAAGTTTGAAAATGTTGGGCAGGTGTCAGCCAAATCAGACATCGCATAAAAATCATTTATGCCGCCTGAGTTTCAATGACATTGATAATAATTTACTATCAACTTTTCTTGTGCAAATGTGGTACACATTTGCTTTAAAGAGGAAACTACATTACTGAAACAAAAACATTTTTTTATCATTTTAATATCTATATATCTGTCTATCTATCCATCTATCTATCTATATATCTATCTATCTATTTATCTATACATCTATCCATCTATCCATCTATCCATCTATCCATCTATCCATCTATCCATCTATCCATCTATCCATCTATCCATCTATCCATCTATCCATCTATCCATCTATCCATCTATCCATCTATCCATCTATCCATCTATCCATCTATCCATCTATCCATCTATCCATCTATCCATCTATCCATCTATCCATCTATCCATCTATCCATCTATCCATATATCCATCTATCCATCTATCAATCTATCCATCTATCCATCTATCCATCTATCCATCTATCCATCTATCCATCTATCCATCTATCCATCTATCCATCTATCCATCTATCCATCTATCCATCTTTCCGTCTATCAATCTATCCATATATCCATCTATGCATCTAATCATCTATCCATCAATCTATCTATCTATTTATCTACCTATCTATCTATATATCTATCTATATATTTATCTATCTATCTAACTGTCTATCTATCTATCTCTCTATTTTCCTACCTATCTATTTATCTATCTATCTATATATTTATCTATCTACCTATCCAACTATCTATCTTTCTGTATATCTTTCTATCTATCTACCTATCTGTCTATCTATCAAAATATCTTTTTGCCCTGACTGTAAATAGTATTTCGTATTTCACATAGGCAAGCAAGGTTTCAAGTTAATATTTTATAGGATTCCGTTGCAAGCACAATGAAATACACTTAAAAGCAGACAGCTAATGACAGGGAATCGAAAAGGTGGCTAATCCTTACTGTTGAAATGTTGATGACTTTCTTACATCTTTCTTGGCATCAACAACTTCACCCGAAAGTTTCCTTGGTAATCAAGAAGATCTACTGCTGACTCAATACATACAATGTAGTGTCATTGTCTAATTCTCACCCACTCTCGACTTATCGAGCAGATAACAGTGGCTCCCACTGGCCAAGTTAAGTGACTTAAGTGCCGTCAAGTTTGCTTCTTTTTTATTTAAGCTTTTACGGCGTCGGCTTTACGCTTCCTTTGTTTTTCTTTCCGCCGCCCTGGTTCTGCGGGGCTTTCTTGTGTGTGGGTGTGTGTGTTTTTATCTAATCAATAATCGCAAGAAATGTCCGAACAGCAAACGTGCAAAACCGTTGGGGACAACGACGAGGCAAGGACGTGCTTGAAAAAAAACGAGGGAAATCAAACGATAGAGCCAAAGAGCAGACATCGTTGACTTCGGTGTGTGAAAAACTTTTAAGCAAACAATTGCAGGGCGGCCTAATAAGGCCAACACAGCCACACACACACTCGCATTATTCCATCGGCACTTGTGTGCGCACACACACAGGCGTACTTGTGCCGACGATAATGGAATATCGGCGAAATTGATGAAGTTATTTCGCCGCCATTGCCGCCGCTTTTCGTAGCATACTTCGCAGCGCGGCCTTGCAACGAAATTCGATCCGCCGAGGCGCTGCCTTAATGGTCCTGGCGACGCCGAGCACACACACACACAACGACACGTGCCAATCGCCGCCTGCCAGCGCCTAACTATATGCAACGATTTTTCGATCCATCAGGCCACATATACTATACGGCAGATACTATATGGCCATGCCAACCACCGCTGCGGCCATTTGACGGCCTGCACTTAATGGCATAATGAATTTATGGCGGCTAGCCTAATTATTCCGACGAGAGCGCGGGGGAAACAGGACACAAAAGTGGCAGAGACAACAGAGCTTAAAGAGCCTTCTGAGTGGCGGAAATTGGGATCATCTTCGATGAAAAGACACTCTTTAAATATATTCAAAAAGTGCATTTTAGAAGCTAATTATAATCCTTTAAGATATTATCTTGACAATACACTTTCATAAATTTAAACTACAAATTGCCTCATTCATCATTTGATGGCAAACAACACACATGAATAATTACGGACTCTTGAGGACCTATATATTTCCCTCATTTGCATTCATCTCCAATTAGCCATTGACCACACGACGTATACGTCATTTGTGTTGAATATATATCAAGAACCCACAAGATGACTTTTGCTTTAAGCCCAAAACATTGGGACAACTTTCAATGGCTTAAATTGGTTGCCACTCGAAATCACTGCCATAAAACTCCAACTATTCCGGTATAGGAATCAAAACGGCTGCCAGAGAAATCACAACTTGAAAATGGGCAACAAATGTGGATGCGGATACGGAACCTGAAAACTTTTGCTGACAATTTGGAACATTTGTGAGGTCTGGGACAAATTCACATTCATTGCCTTTGTTTGAGTCTAGCGTGTGTGTGTGTGTGTGGGGGGGGGGGAAGGTGGGTGAGAGAAATGGTTTCACATTTCAGCGCGCCTAGAACTATACCACGTTGTGTATCTGTGTGTTTTGGTTGCCTGCCAGCCGCAAAGGCCGCAGAACACAACGCAGTCATTTGTAGCAGCGCAAAAAGGGTCCTGAAAAATGTCTTTTTACTTGTCGACTGGTAAACATATTTACATTTTTTTTCCACTGCCCTGACAGGCCACCGCCCCTTTGTAATTTCTTCATTGACAATTTTCTGGCAGTTTTGCTGGCATTTTTTCCTAGCGATTCTCAGCTGCGGTTTATTTTGAAAGCCAGTTTAATTAGGAAAACTTTGGTTGCCCGGGCCAGCTGTTGTCCTGGGAACTCGGGCAGGTGGAAGCCACTGCTGGGTGGTGGGGAAGTCGGCGCATTTGAATTGCTAATCAAGTTGTTGATTCATGAAATGTGACGCAAAACTCTCAGCTGAATACGAAGAAAAAATAAGCGTCCTAAGAAGTTTTTAATGATGCTGCAGCTAAAGTTCTTTCTGTTTTCAATGAAAACAAAGAGCAAGTGTAATTTGCTTTTAATTAATGCCGACAAAGCAGTTGAGAGTGGCACGGAAAACTTGCCCGGCTCTGTCTTGCCTGACTTGGCCCTCGGCCAATTGGGCCAGTTCAGCTCGGTTCGGGCCAGGCGATAAACATGCCAAAAGCGTCAAAAGCCGGTGGCGCACAAACTGCTCAGGAAGTTGCCCAGCGAAGGGATCGAAAGGGGTATAAATCTGGGTTGGCCGGGGCCGCCAAGTTGGTAGTGGTAGCAGCATATAGTTTCTGGCATTTGGAAGTTCCTTTTGCCGTTCAACATTCTCGAAAGCCAAAGAGCTGTGCGAAAATGTTGCATACTTTCCCGAGCTTAGCCAAAGTTTGTTGCACCATGCAAATACCAAGAATTTGTGGAGGCCAGAACGGCAGAAGACAAGCGGAATTTTCCCGGATATACATAATCATAATTGCAATACCTTGTTCTGCAGTTGGGTAAAGATAGTTGCTATTTTTTGCTATTTGCTGGTTGGCAGGCTCTAGTCCCAAAAAGTTTTGCAAATCCGCGTTGCTTTAGTATTTTACAAATTAATTAAAAAGTACGGACAACGCTTGTGTCAGCGTTAGGTTAAACTTAAATCTGCAATTTAAATAAATAATATGATGAAAATCCTTCTAATCCTTCTTTCAGAATTTTGCTAGGTTTTTAGCCAACTCATTATATTTTTATTATATTCATACATGAACGTTTCCCATTATTTTCCCCATTTGCCTGACATTGCATCATTCAGAGGTACACAAATTAATGACAACACTTGAGTATGCATTTGATGATGTCACTAATGTTTGTTCGGCCTCCGGGTTCTTCCAAAATGCTAAGCACACGACCTCATAAATCGCATTTAATTGCTTGAATACCTTAACAAATGAATAGATTGCTCTCCCGACCTCCTAGCAATTTTCGGCCCGCTAATAAACTTGATAAATGACAATGGCCAAAAGCAAAACCTCCGGGCGCCATTTTGAATTTCGCACCATTACATGTGGGAATATGGCCCAAATCGTTGCTATTGCGTGCCCGAAAAGATTTGAGAAATGGCGCATCATTTGGAAGGGAACAGGCCAAGTGGTGCTGAGTGCCAGGACTCTCAAAGTGATTCGCCAAATCATCCACAGGGCGGTGGGGCAACTTGAGGGATAAGGTCTATGGAGGATGGGCATGTTTGTTTACCCAAAAAGTCACAACTTTGTGTGCTGTGTATGGCAAATACAAATAAGCAAACATCAAAACGAAAATTGCACAAGTACACACAGGGCGGGGAATGAGCAGTAGGCCATCTGAAAAAGTATATTTCTGTATATGATGTAAGACAATTTGGTACAACCCTCTCAAGCCTTTATAACCCGATCAGGAAAATGCTCTGAGTGTGCACTTTAAAGACTTTGATGTGAATACTTAAATGAAATTTATTCATAAATGTTTCAATAAAATAATATAAACTTACAAAAAGTATCAAGAAATTTGAAGATAATCACTGTTCATTAATGTTTCAATAAAATAATACAGACTTGCCAAAGTATCAATAAATTTTTGCATAATCACTATAAAGAAACATTCTTTTTTAACTCTTTTTAAGCTTTATCTAGTAGTAAATCCCATCGTCTAAAAGCCAATTTAAGTCGAGTGTCGCCATTCAGGCATAAAATACAAGATGCATTTTCAAACTGCTAGTAAATCCATTCCATTGCTCCGATTCCTGGCCATTTCCCGCTTGAGTGAAACAAATTTCCCATACAGCCAACGCTTTTGGCCAAGAATACGACTTCTGCACAAACGTATGCAAGCACACAGACCAACTTTTATGGCCAAAACAGTTAACAGACTTTGTTGGGGTTCCTGGCCAAGTTGGTTGGCCATTCTAGCACTAATCGAAAGTTCCTTTCTTTTTGGGATGGCCAAATGAAGTGTTTGCATTTAACGGCCAGGCAACAATTGTGGCCGGCAAGGGGGTATTGGTGAGTGGTGGGTTGGGGCATTATGCAAAATCTGTTGCAAAAAGTTTTGCACTCCAAAGAGAAAACCCGAGAACGTGCCTCAACAACGGCAACAATGACGTCGCCGCCTTGATTTGTTTTGGGCCACACTCGGATTCAATGAGTTGCACAAGAACTTCCAGACAATCAACGGTGGGTGCTGTTCGGGGGGTGGCCCAGTGGGTGGTTCGGTGGTTCAGTGGGTGGTGGGGTGGCACAGCAACAGCTGCAAGTGTAAACAGAATGAGGTCAGTTCTGGTGTTGCATGTTGCTCGGGCATTAGGGTAAACTGTTGATAGACGTTGGACGACGACTAATCACCGACTGCAGAGCGGCAGATAGGGATAGAAAGGTCGGTGGAGGGGGAGAGGGGGGGGACCGTATGCAAATGAAGCCACATTAATGACTTTAAAAGCAGCCCGCTGGACTCTGAGAACCCGTTGTACCATACATTATGGCGCACCATACAGAAAGATACAAATTATACATAATAGGATGCTCAATTTATTACGCTATGCTGTGCTCCTTCTCACAAAGTTATTGATTTTACTTGCCAATTATTATTCCCATTTGGAAATTCCACCTATTTTCCTATGATCTTTTTCGATCCAGGGCTAACATAATATTTCTAGGTATAACATTGCACTTTAAACCAAGAAAATTATCACAAATTGTAAGAAATAGATTTAGAAAAACTGTTTCTCATTTGTATCTGGGTAAAAACGAGACAGCAATGTTCAAAACTTTTTAAAATAGAAAATTGAATCGAAAAGCAAGATGGTGTTACTGAATGCATACTGCTATTCATCTAAATGTTTATCACATCTTACCAAGACTTTTCTCTGTGTAGAATGAAACTTAAAACCATTTATAATTTTTACAATAATGGGGTGAAAACATCAAAGATCTCCTTGGTGCTGGCAGAGGTCTGAACTCTTTGTTTAACCTTAAACGTTTAATGCAAAACTCAGCGCCTTAGAAACTTGGTGCAAGGACAGAAGATTTATGGCACCTTATCCTGCAACTTAAACTTTTCCCTCCGGACGGGCACAATCCTTCTACAAACTGCCGCCCCCGCCCAGGGGTCCCGATTCTCCCCTTTCTGCACTGCGTATGTCATAAATAATAAATACGTGGCACATTGCCACCCCAGTAGAACTTTTCTGCAGTGCGTTCTGAGGTTCCTTTGTGGTTTTGTTCGGTGCCAGGCCCTGGGGCCAGCTCCTCTCAACCTTCCATTTAATTGACAATTGTCTGCAGCTGAACAGGAATAAGACCATAAAACATTGACAAAGTCAACAGCGTGAAAAAGTATCCAAGGAAAGGAAATGTACGAGTACGAAAAAACGAAGGAAGCCTCGAGAAATAAGTTTTGTGTACCAGGTCCCTTGCGCCCACGAACATTTCTATTTGTCGCCCTGGCAAGTACATAAAGCAGAGCTAAAATGTAAGCACCATAAACGCATCTGAAAGTTACTCCTCTTGGTTCCAAACCCCCTGCCACGCCCCCCATTTCACCGCCTTTCTGCTTCGGCACTTCCTTACGTCTTTTTGCGCACATATTTTTTGACAATTTATTTATGCGTTTAATAACGACATCATCAGCATGTAAGCGACGACTCATATACATACCTACATTTACATGTATGATGTGTCCAGGGGGCGGAAAGGGAGGGAAACTTGGTGGCAATAAAAATGTCGCTGATTTGACAATGTTCTTTATGTTCGGAAAGCCCCCCGAAAAGCTTTCAACGGCCCAGTTCTTCCCACCCGCCTGTGAAAGGTGGCTCGACTCATTATGCAGTAATTTAAAATGACTTGGAGCCGTTGGCAGGGGAGAAAACATCCTTGGGCCTCGCTTTAAAGGGTTTAACAAATGCTTCCTGTGTCCCATTAAATATTTAATATTTTTTCATTTGCAATGAAATCAAATCCCAGAAGTAGCTGTGCTTACCTTACAATTTACCCTACCATAAAACACCCAAAGCAGCCCATTAATCTTTGTTACTTATTAATCGGGAAGTGCAGGAAAAAAAAGTCAGGCCTCGTTGATATCAACCAATAAGAGAAAAATAAATTCCAACAAATGCAGGAAATCAGATTTTTAAATTATCATCAGACACCGATATAAGTCTGGAAATATCGATAATTATCGCATATATTGAAGAACCCAGGGCTTATGTTATTAAACCAAATGTATCACCAGATTGTCAACAAATCGTTTATACTCTGTTAAAAAGTACTTCCAACTTTCCATAAAACAAAGTATATTTTGAAATACCTTAAACATATTGAAACATTTATTATAAATTTGATATCGATACGATATCGATAAGCCCGCAAATGTACACACCGTTTGCCATCTCTAGCCAATTACTCCTAGCTGCCTGCTTATGCACTCCAATCACTATCCTGAAGCTCATGAAAATTTAATAATGATTCCATATACAATTCGTTACCCACAAGCCCATAGTTTTCCCCCGATGACCAGGGCAAACTGTTGCACGGAGTTTCACATGGTTGATTACCAATCTGTGGCAATTATTTCATCCCGGGAAAAAGCCAACTCCCCCATTATCGTTTTCGCATTGTTTATGCGTCAATGGGAACACGAGTAAACAAACATGGCAATAAATAAGCGGCTAATAAGGATAATTGCCTGCTTTACAAATTGTCACAAGGCAGAAAAAGAAGGGCAAAAGGACTCAGGACACGGATAGGAGGCAGCACATCTACAAGTCAAAATAGTAATAAATTGCTAGAGAAAATTGCGTGGAGCGTCGGGAGAAAAACCGAGCCGCAAACCGGAACATATGGACAAGGATGCCGAGGAGGTCCTTTGAATTTTATGTGTGTGTGTGCGAAAAGCGCGAGTCGAGGAGGGGCATTCGAAGACAGACATCCTTATTTATGGTCGTGCGGTGCGGCAAATTAATAATGCGACTTTTCTCATTTGCTTGCCGTTTCGTCTCTGGCGCTTGTCCTTCTATGTAAATGGAACTTTGTGGCAGGAACTGCATTTAGCCCACAGCTGGGAGTCCTGTATGTGTGTGTGTATAAGTACAAGAAAAAACACTGAAACAATTTGCATTGTAAATACTGATGATAATGTGGTTCCCAAAGCCAGTAATGATGATGATGAGGTGGACAAAGTCAAGTCAGCCTGTCTGGCTTCCCGTTTTTCACATTTGGCCTCGTATGGCTCAGAAGTTTTCCTTTGCCCCAAAATGCTAATGAGCCGAGTCAAGGAATTCTCTCCCTCTCTCTTACTAACTTTTCCCTGACTTTTCCTTCGACTTTCCTTTGAAGTGTCGCCCCTTTCGGGCAGTTGGAAAATTTATTGCACACTTCCTGTCGCTCAGTTTGTTTTTCCTGCTCCCCTTCAATTACATGCAATTCCTTCTGCTTTTTTATTGCATCCCGCATCGATCCAACGCAGAATGTGGTGTGTAATTAACGGGTGCGATTCGCCGAGTCCTTCGTCCTGACAGGCCGACATCCTCCTCTTCAGGCCTGCCAGCCTGCCAGCCTGTTAGCCTTCCAGCCTGCTGTCCTGCGCAACATTCTTGGCCCCTAACTATCGCACTTTAACTCATCTTTTATTTACACCAGAACCGAGACAAGCCGGCAAAGGCGACGCACTGGCGCCCCTCGACATCGGGGAAAATTACACCAACAAACAACATGAACGGGTCATGTCAAGAGGCAACAACAACACCAAATTACAACAATTAAAACAGGGGGAACCGAAGTACATACAACCGTTTATATGTGCAAATGACAAGGGCGACAATGCAGCTCTATTTAATAAACACTGGTCAAAATTCAGGCGGTTTTCCTTGGATCAATTATAAACAAAATTTTAATTGTTCTATATTTTATATTTCTACTTAGTTTCTTAAATAAAACTAAAGGTAACTTTCTTTCTTTTCGCTAATTTTTTTTAACAATACTAATTATCCTTCTTTGAAACAAAAATGCTTAAGCCAAAAGGTGTTTTAAAGTTAAAATTATAAACGAAACTCCGAGGTATTCCTTGAACATATTCCGACCTTTTCTGGTCCTTTTCAATAGATTTCACATGGGCTTTAACAAATTCTTTAACTACAATTAAGTGTTTGTCGCAAAAAATACACACGCTTTATTGCAAGCAATTTGCATTCAAGAATCGAGAACTTTCTGAAATTTTGTATCTTAATTGGCAAGCTTGAAAAGCGCAAACCATCATTTATCTGTGATCCCAACCAAAAATCTATTGTTTTCGTGTATGACTTCCTATGCGGCATTTGCTCTCCCCTTTTCCAACTGGATTGTGTATGCGCTTTTAATTATTGCCATGAGATGGCATTGTCGCTTCACTTTTATTATCCTCCTGTTATTTGCAATGTTTTCCTCCGAGCAACAACCCTCATGCGAGGACACGCCCCGCCTTAACTTGGCTTCAACGCCCACATTAACAGCTACATTGAGCTCTGGCAAGTGACAGCTTTTAATTAAATAATTGACTATGCAGCGACTATCTCTGTGTGTTCATTTGCTTGGGCCTCAGACAGCTTTCATCTGTCGGATCAGTGAGACAAAAAGGCAGGCCAACAACTTGTGGATGGAGTCCTCCAGATAGACATGTTTATGATGCTGGCTAAAACGTCGGACGGACGAGAGTTCATTGAAACTTTTCGACTTTTGTGGCTCATCAGGAGAAAGCCAAACAGAGAAACATATAAGTAGATATACGATAAACGGGGAAAAAACTATAATAAACAGCATTAGTTATGCGGGTCGCTAGACTCTGCTGCCAAAAACCAATAATAAATGTGGGCGGTCTAGATAAATGGCCAGGACCCTCACTTTCGCTCACAGCGCTGTCCAATGCGTATAAATTTAAAATATATTCCATAGAAGGAGTTCTCTGAACTCGAAATGTTACTGTTGCCAGAGGTTATCCCCCTCTGACCGCAAAGATAAGACGGATTTCGCGATTTATGGTGCCACAAGCGAAAATTGCAACGCAAAATGTTATCCACCCGGTCATAATATCTTTCTGTTCGTTGCTCAGAGCATTGGCATTGATTTCAGCCGAACATCTTTCGTTAATTGAGTCGTAAAGGCGGTGTTATTGATACCTCATTAGGCAGGCTGATAAACGCGGCGTATGCGCAATGCTGCCACTCCTTAAAGAGCCTACGGTTCTTAAAGCCGAGAACGGAGGCCCAAAGTGTTCCTGCCAGATTATGTAAGTCCTGTCAGCTGCTCCTGACATTTGCCCCTCGATTTTGCACCATTCAATCGAGTGGACAAACCGACAGCAGCAACAGCAATATCCTCAACCACAAAAGGACAAAAGGTCAGGCAATTGGGTTTTGCGCCCAATGCGGGCGTTCTCAAACAACAACAAAAGGAATTTTATATATGCACATAAAAGCTTAATTAAAATTTTATGATTATCATTTGGAATTCATCTGTTTACCTTGCAGGGGTTAGGGTTTAATAAGGGAAAACAACCTCAAAACAATTTTGTTTTGTTTGCTGATTAAAGTCTGTAGAGTACAGCATTTGTTTTTCTCACAGATCTGATATTGTATCAAAAGTGAGATAATTAATTATGCCAAGTATCTGCTTAATGTTAAACATTTATGTTAACCACACAAAGCTCTTATGATGAAAGTTATTTGTCTGCACTAGTATATATTATGCAAATTTTATTTTTACTACAGACAGACGAAATAATAAGAATAGAAATAATTTATAAGTTTAATTTCTCTCCGTCAACTTGACTTGGCTCTTATAGTTTTGAAAGCCCCCAGTGGCCCCATTTCTGCACGTTTTAATTAGGTGGCTAATGATGATAGAAGCCCCTTTTCGCATTCAGCAAATAATCCTTCTTCAACAACACAACAACCTGCAACAATCCCAAAAGGAGGCACGTATTGCAGCTGTCTTTTTAGCCAAGTCAAGTAGAGTAAAACGCTTAGGCCACGTGCCGACAGTAGAAAGACTTTCACCTCCGTTCCCCCGAGGCTCATGTCGCCATTCAGCTTTATTCGCTGAACGTGACAGTCCAACGACTTGAAAAGTATAGATATCTTTAAAATCTGTGCAAATATATTTTGATATAAATAAATTTTTGGGTAGGCCACACATGAAGCTCCATAACAATTTAATAAAACCTGATACGTCAACTTCCGTGCTGTGTTAAAACAAATTGTCTCGCGAAACACAAGCAATAATAATAATGGAGAACACAGAGAAGAGCGAACGGACAGCCATATGGCATTGATGGATTTTTGATAAATGGACGGCATTATGACAAATATGCAAAAAACCAATGACAAACTGACCAACCGAGGAGCCATACAAAAGGCGATAAAAATCCGAATCAAATAACGCCAAACAATGTCAGTCAAAACAAGTGGAGTGGCGGGGCTATTGAGGGGACAGGCGGCAAACAAGCGAGCCAAATAATTGACAGCAGCAGGAAAAAAGTGCAATTAGAGTCAGGGCTGTGTACACTAAAAAAAGGAAAATACTACCATTCAAACTTCCACTTTTTGGACAGAAAAACTCATAAAATACACAGCAAGACAGCTGGAAGTGAAAAAGTGTCATCAGATATATTCATTACAGTTTGATAAGAATTTTAAAACAAACTGAATAAATAGGTAGAGTCAATCAAACCTGCATAAAAAATATTTTAAAACCACTTTTTTTTGGTCATGTAAACCCACATTTTATATTCTTGCTGTGCTTCCACTTTAATTGCATTATTTTGTTTGACCGTTGAATGCACCACACTGCGTATGAGCAATTCCAATGAATAGGAATTGTTTTGCCTGATTTCACCATTCAATTTTCATTTGTGCCATTGATTCAAATTTAATTTTACCCCAGAAAGACATCATAAAATTCCATAACGAAAGGACAATGTGATTTAAAGTGAATTTTAATAGTGATGAATGAATATAAAATTTTAATCCAACACAAATACAACTGGCGTACGTCGACAAGGCAAATTGTTTCCCACGGTTTCGTAAAATGCATTTCGAGTCGTAGTAATAACTCCACCGATTTACCCACAGAGCGTGCTGATCTGAATCGTTGAAAATGGGCGATACCTTGGACGAGACGCTGCCCACGCGACGCGACAAGCCGCAAACATTGAACATTGGCCAGGAGGAGGAGGAGGGTCTGGGTATGGGTACCGCTCCCGCCCCAGCACCCGCCACCTCCCCGGCGTCCTCCATGGCCATTCCCGCTCCCCGCACACCGCGCAACCGGTTGCGCCACGCGGATCGGGATCAGAAACGCGATCACTCGAGCGACGGTCTCGTTTCGAGTGGCGAACGGCGGGACGAATTTATGGGTCTCGAGGCCCAGCCGCGTCGCGAGAGCCTGAATAGTTGCGAGGCCGGCAGTCCGGTGGCCTTGTCCTCCAGTCCCGGCAAGACGGGCCAGCGGCTCAACAGCTCCAGGTACCCGTCCAGCGGATCCGGCGGCGGCATCGGCGTCAGCGTCCTGGGCAACCTAATGGGCACCACCACCCGCAAGTGTGTCCTGACGCTGGACGGGTACTCCTATGTCATAGGTAAGTGGCTGCCACTCCGGCTTAGGGCAATTTAAGACTCCAGAACTCGTACCCATACATACGTACTCGTTCCATGAAAGGTCAAACAAGAAAAAACGTTGGTGAGAGAAGGAAAATAGAAAACGCTTGGTGACATGGTTCAAGACAAACAAGGATACGATACCTAAGAAAATATTTTACACTGAATCAAACTACTTAAGGAAATGTGGCATATCCTATAATAATTATTTTATTTTATTTATTGCTTAATTATTTTAAAAAACATGTAATGAATACATTTTTTAAGCTAAATGCAACAACTTACTTTGGAGACCATTCGAAAGGGGTTCTTTAATAACAAGAATACGTATTATTGGCTAAGTTCTTACATACAATTTTTAAAAACTTAAAGGATGGATTGGGGTAAAAGCAAACAAGGATACTTTACAAAATCTTTCACAATGAATAAAAAGAACTAGCTAAGAAAATGTAAGATATAAAAAAATCTAGGAATTCAATATGAATTTTCAAAAATGTAAAAATTCAATGTTTTGGTTCAAGATAAAGAATACAAGACATTATTTTAAACCCGTTTCAGAAGGTATTATTATCTAAATGTTTCACATTAAATTTTTTAAAAATGTAAAGGGAAATATTTGTAAATATTTTATTTTTTTAATATTACTTTTTTTAAAGTTAATATTTTTAGCTGGTACCTATAAAATAAAAGCTACTGGGCAAATGGTTATTAATCTTTTTCGACAGTAATAAACCAAACCTTAAGAATAATTTTGAAACAATTATTTTTTGGTGATGCAATGAATGGTGTTACTATGAATTACGTTTTACAAATGTTTACTTTACTGTTGAGCCACAACCAATGTGCAGGGAGAGTCCACCTTGCGGGTGGCCTTTGTTCCCCGCTTTGGCCTGGCCTCACCTGAACTCCTTGAACAATAAGGAGAACAAAAGACTGAGGGTCTCGAGCTCCAGTTTTAATTTCGTGCAACTCATTTTTCTCCTTTAAGCTCATAAAATAATACGTGTATCTGCGAGTGTGTTACTTATTTTTCTATCATTTCATTGCAGGTAAGTCAATTCAAATGGCAACAAAAAAAGCTCCACAGAAAGGAGCAGATTGAGGGTAATTCTCTGCAGAGCAGGTACGTTCTTCGTGGCTCGTTGCAGCATTAAATTGAAAATGAAATTGAATTTCCAACGAGTTGGGCTATTATAAAAGTTATCTCCCCTGCTCTCTGTGGCACCCATCCGGGTAGCAACAATTCATTTAGGATTCTTGTTGGCCAGAGCCGGGTTGAGGTAAAAATTTATGAGAAACTTTTTATGCCCTCTGCATATGCCACGCAGATTTCCTGGCCCACCCCCACTTAGATTCCCAGTTGCCGGTTGCGTACATACGGAGGAAAATTTAAAAGTCTATTGCCAGGTAAACAAGGTTCGGGCCTCGATTCTTGTTTTGAGTGGCAGCCGTTCTGGCCAAGTTTGATAACCTCCTTCTGTTGGCCATATGTACGATGTTTTTCGTTTTTCCGTTTCCTCCCCAGCGCCCTTTTGGCTTGGTTTACATGGCTGGCCGGTCAGTTGTGTTTTGGCTAATAAACTGCCCGGGACCACAAAGTAAGCTCAAGGGGGTGAGGCTTTGTTTCTGGGCCTGCCCGTGTGTCCATTCGAGATTAAAATTCATGGATTGTATTTCGGAGGAAACGAGTTTGCCCCCTAACGTTGGAGTGCATCAGATATTCCGCAATATACGCATGCAATTTCGAATTTTCCTTCTAACAGCAGGGGAAAATGCAAAAGTATTTTCCGTGCATGTCGAAAGCTTTAGATTGATGTCAGTTTTTATTTTAGATTGGTTATTATTTTAGTTACCAAGCTAGCAAAGAGGATTAAGTGCAAGATGAAAAAGGTTGTTCTGTTCTTAATTTCCTATAAAATACATTGAATTTAAAATTAAACAGTATTATATTATAATGCTAGGCCTTAAAGGATTATAAAATATTTATCCATTCAAAGATACAATTCCAAATAAATAAGTATTTGTTGGTTAATTTATTTAAATTCCTATAAATTCCTTTGAAATCCTTTTGTATCCTAAACCTTTTTTGCCTTTAAGCCAATACATTTTCGTTTCTCACCGAAATAGTCGGCAGACAAAAATTAAACAGTGGCCCAGAATACTATTGCCAATTCTTTTGGCCCAAGGTCAGGACCGTGCCGCACAGCCCCTTTGAGCCTTTGAATGTCCTGGCATGTCCTGGGGTGGCTCGTTTGCCCGGTCACGTAGCGGCCACAAATCGTGCGGCGATTTTGAGACAAAGCCGGGCCACGTCGAGCTTCAACCCCAGTCCCAAAAGCCACGCCCCCCCATTCCGAATCCGGAGCCCTCCTTTTTTGTGCCTTTTTAGCCAAGTCGCTTGGCGGCCGCCTGTCCTTTTGGGTTTCAATTTATGGGCGCTGCAATATTTTGCAAATATCCGTAGCATATCCTGCGGCGACAGCGCAGACAGCATTGCAATAAATAGTCAAGAGTTTGCCGGAGTGTGTGTGTGGCGGATTGGGTGAGTGTTTGACTCGAAGTGTCCTTCAATTGACATATTACACTTGTTGTTGGCCCGGTCGCGGCTGTTTTGTCTTTCGCCCTTTTACTGGTTATGGCCCTCGATTTGTTTGTTTCGCCTCTGCAAGGGGCGTGTCTGACAAGGAGGAGATGGATGGTCCTGGGGACGGGACTCGTACTGTTCTTGTCCGCTTGAAGGATCCGCTTGGCTGATCAACCGTTCGGCCGACAAGTTGGACCCATTGGCAGGACTCTAATTGATGTGCCGGCAGACAGCAGATGGTCCCACTCCTTACACTCGTATTTATAATTTTTCTCTGCCCAAAACCCTTGCCCTGGTGAAGAAAAGGGTTAAGTGGCTCATTTAGTTTGTGGTTCAACGGGTTTTCGTTCGGGAATTGGCTAATTTTTGGAAAATGCGTTTTAAGTAATTAAATTTAGCAAGAACAAAGGAAGCAGAAAAGGCCGTCGTTTATGAAAATCGATTAAGCAACCTTGAGTTTTGAGAGCTTATCGAGTTATTAGCGAAGCGTTAAATATAGTCCTTGAGTTCGTTTTAGTTTAATTTTGAATTAATTTATCTTAACAATAAAGGAAAATCATTTTAATTTAATAATTTATAATAAATTAAAGTATAGTCTCAAACTCATTATCATTTTTTAAGGTCACTCAAAGCATTTTCGGGATCAATTATTGTTACTTTTCCCAATTTAAACTTTAAGGACTTCTGAACTTACCCATCCGTTTCCAGAGAGGGTAAAAAGAAAACTTTTGTTAGGCAATCACTCTTTATAATTTAACCCAAATTAACGCTTAGCTCAAGGAAGTTCTTACCACTTCAGGGAAGGATCGCAGGACGAAACTTTACCAGAATCCGCGGCATTCTCTCAGGCGTGGCAATGGAGGAGCGCATTGCTGGAATGCCTTGACCTGCCGGAGCTTCGTACTTCAGCCTTTCTGGCCAAAAGCGACAAGGAAATTTAATCAAATTTGCATAAATTCCGCTCGAGCAGAAAACGCTCAAAAATTCTCCGAATGCTAAGGAATGCGACAAAGGCAGAGTCAGACCAAAATACATATACGACCATAAAGTTTTATTGTCATGTGGGGGAGGGCTTCATTGAATATTTTCCTTTGCCTGGCCAAAGCATACTTTAAAGGATAATATATGCATTTCTTCTGTGTCCCTTTTGGACTCCCTGTGTTTGCTTTTATGGCAATGGCCGCTCAATTGGCAATCAATTTGCCTTAGTCTCTGCGGGCCAACTTTTTCTTTCAAGTGTCAGCGACAGCCATAACAATAAAAGAAAAAAAGGCTTAAAATCAATTTTCGTTAAACCCTTCGGAAAAGCAGCCAACACACAGACAAAGGCGGGCATAAAAATGATTACCAATGGCCCGAACTCTGGAAATTTTTTAATTAAAAACAGTTAAAAGCGGCGCCAACGACTGTCTGCGAAGTGTATGTAGCCGACAGTACCGAGAACCAGAAAAATCAAATAAAACAAGGCAAGTCCAAAATGGCTGCTGCTGCCAGGAACAGACGCACACGCGCCAAAAAGGCTGGCGAAAATCTGGCGGAAAGGATGCCCGCAAGGATGCCACTTCTGGCATCAAGGTGCACAGCCTCCTGTCAGGGCTTTTCCAACATGTTTGCTACAATTTGGCTAACTAGCACAAAGGCTTAAACACACACAGACACACATCCGCCAGCCAGTGTGTTTGCCCTCCTTGTTTGCCCCCTGCTCAAATGTCAGAGAACAAAAGCCAGACAGCGCGACGTCGTTGTCCTGGCCATTCGACAAGGTGTTCTTGCCATAATTTGCAACTCAATTTCGCTCGGATTTTTGGGGCACTTTCCAGCTAGACGCTTTGAAGTTTGTTTAGCCCAAATGTTTCACTAAGTAAACTTAAATGTAATTTAAACTTTTTAAGCACTCCTCAGCATGCTGCAAATTACACTCGCTAAATTACTTTCCGAAGGTTTTAGCTTGCTTCCTTTGATTGAAGTTGTAGGATGGAAAAATACCTTTTAAATTTTATTTGAGTATTTTAAGATGATCTGATATGAGCTCTCAGGAAGCCTTGAATGTAGTTGCAAAACATATCCTTTTCCGAGGGGTAATCCAAACACCATGAATCTCAGAACACACTTCCTGGCTAATCTGAGCTCTAGTTCCACAGTCAATCGCTCACTCATAGAGGTCCTTGTTGTCCTTGACAGCTTTTCGCTCTGGTTAAGTCGCAGGCACTTTGCTGTAATTTCATTGGCATATCCGGTTGCTGGCTGCGTTGTTTCCGTTGCCAAGGCTTCTGTCATTGGCCCAACTAGTCGGCTCCGGCTCCGGAGGATGTCTCCTGTTCGGAGGCATCAATGCGTTAAATTCGCAGAGACGGCTGCCAACAGCGGCGGTCCTTGCAAATCGCGAAACTATTCGAAAGCGGCAACAAATTGAATAAGAACGATTGTTGACACTTTTCCATTCACTGCTGAACTCACCCACTTGAAATTTTCCCAGGCGAGGATAATTTATCAAGTTTGCCAGCGTTCAAGTGCAGCTGAAGACAAAAAAAACCCTTCCTTTTTCCGGACCGGGTACGGATTTGTAAAGTGATCTAGAGGGATGCAGTTCCCGTAGCAGGATAACACTTACATTTATTTGCATTTTGCCATCGCAGAGTGTCAAACGCTTTGCAGGAGGATAAGTGGTCATATTTAACAGGGCATTAGGATGAACAAGGCTAGACAAACGACATTCTCATTCATTATTTAAGCAATGTAGCCTAATACTTTTTAGTTCTTCCTAGGAATATATACAAAAATCAGTTATTTGCCAATTTGATTAACAAACCTCTTTTATTATACCCGTTACTCGTAGAGTAAAAGGGTATACTAGATTCGTCGGAAAGTATGTAACAGGCAGAAGGAAGCATTTCCGACCCCATAAAGTATATATATTCTTGATCAGGATCACTAGCCGAGTCGATCTAGCCATGTCCGTCTGTCCGTCTGTCCGTCTGTCCGTCTGTCTGTCCGTCCGGATGAACGCTGAGATCTCGGAAACTATAAGAGCTAGGCTATTGAGATTAGGCGTGCAGATTCCTGAGCTTCTTACGCAGCGCAAGTTTGTTTCAGCAGAGTGCCACGCCCACTCTAACGCCCACAAACCGCCCAAAACTGTGGCTACTACAGTTTTCATGCTAGAATAAAAATTTTAACTGAAATGTCTTGTTCTCATCAATACCTATCGATTGACCCAAAAAAAAGTTTGCCACGCCCACTTGAACGCCCACAAACCGCCCACAAACTTCAAAAAATCGTAAATATGAACGCGGATATCTTGGAAAATATCAAAGATTGAGAAATGGGATTTCAGATTTAGATTCCTTAGGCTTAAGCGCAGCGCAATTTTGTCACGCGAATATGCCACGCCCACTAGAACGCCTACAAACCGCCCAAACCTGTGGCGCCCACAATTTTCACGCTACATCAAAAATTTTAACTGAAATTTATTGGTCTTGTCAATACCTATCGACTAATCCAAAAAAAATTTTGCCACGCCCACTCTAACGCCCACAACGCTTAAATCTGTCTACCGCCGGTAGGTGGCGCATTTCAATCTCGCTTTGCTGCTTGCATATCTCCATTTTCCTTTGGTCCCTTTAGCTGAGTAACGGGTATCTGATAGTCGAGGTACTCGACTATAGCGTTCTTCCTTGTCTTTTTACTATATTTCTTGGTTGCTAAAAGTGAACAACATATAAAAAATAAATATATTTATTTGTTGACTTTCTTTGGGAACATAAGATTTAACCTGCATATATTTTGTTTAAATATATTTTTAATTCGAGCTAATCGGAAGCACCGCAATCACTTGGAAATCAATTCCCCAACGTAGCCCCTTCTTAAAAGAAAATCCATCTATCACCCCCGCCCCCAAACTTTTCTCGCCACTTGACAGATCCACTGGTAGAGGAAATTAAATTTGCAAATCCCATCGGCCACATTCAGGAGTCGTTAGTCCTGGCCAACTGTTAATGACATTTAAGCTGATGTTCGTCTTATTAATTAATTAATCAATCAATCAATCAGCAAGCCCACACATACACACAGCAAGCGGCTGGGGAATAGGGAAAATCAATCAAAACCGATGCTGATTGAAATTCACTTTGGTCCATTTGTGACGCCACAAGTTGTAGACCAGCAGTGCGACCAAAACCACATTGGCCGACTTCATGAGCTGCTTAACCAAGTGGCGACGTTGTTCGCTAAAATCAGGAACAATGATTACGATTACTGGGCAAAAGAGTTGGCTAAAACAGCCATTGCTTGCAGGAACTCACCTCATTACCGTTGAGCTGCGCTCGCTTAAAACAATTCCGCCTCCAGGGGGCAGATGAAGTCCAAAGGCCTTGGCCAGAATGCTGTCGCTGAATTATTCAAATAGTTTATATTTAATACTTCTACCGATTCCGGTGCAGGCAGGGGAAAAGGAGGACGAGATGAAACGCAGCGGGGCATATAGACAGCAGAGTATATATACTCTTAAGCCGATGAGAGCCTCTGCTCAACGTGGCGCATTGGCAATGAAATGTTTAAACTTTCGTAAATCGGTTAAGCCTCGAGCCATTTTTAATTTGCTTGTGCCGAACCGAAAGTAGACTTGTCGTTAAAATCTTTTAATTTTCCACTGAGTGCTGAAAAATGTCAGTTTAAACAGCATTTAACTTTTAAGCAAAAACGAATTAGCCCTTCAGATTTTTTGAAATTTATAACTGAAATCGTTTTGCCTTTCGATTTCTGCTTTTAACTGCAAAGCAGAACCCTAGTTGGTTCTACTATTCTTTTCTCAACACATATAATTTTCTGAGGTTCATCAAATACTTATAGATTCAAAGGAGTTGGCCAAGTAAAAACTTGTTTCAAATTACATACAAAATGTATGAGTTTTCACAAAATATACACCACTTTTCCGACAATTACAAACTATTAACTTCTTATCCAAACAACTGCCATTTGTTGGAACATTTTTGTGTAAGCATCGAGCAATCAAAAGTTTCCAACAAGTTTGCCATATTTGCAATTCACAAACATTTAATTCCGTTATTAAAGGGCATTTAAAACTTTTGCATGTCCTATTATATTATATTATACTCCCGGCTTGGCGGCATTTCCGAAAGGGCGGGACGAATCTGCACCAGTTCCGTAAATCTTGTTGGGTTCGTGGGTGTGTTCCCCTCCCATACATGAAAAATTACAGTGGCCAAGCGAGAATGAAATACAAACATCAGCAGCGGGCAAGTTCTGGGCAAGTTGCCAGGAGCAGGCGGCGACGTGGCCACTTTTTTCCGGACAGGATCCGACCCGGCTCGTGACCCACTCCCCCTCCCCCCTTGCCTTCATTAGCACCGGACAGCGTTAAATTCAATCTATCCGAGTCGAACGAAAATCACACACACACCAGCCAGCTCTATAGTCATTAATTTTCCCCCATCTTGTATTCAATCGCGTGACATTCTGAACTGGAAATGCAATTAAAGAGCAAAGTTTGCCGCCATCAGCTGGTAATTCTTCTAATCCTGTTTCCGGCTAGACGAGCCGACAGACGAGACCCTCACGGGCGGCCAGGGACAATGCACTTGCGGCGAGGGATTGACTGCAGCGGGAATACAGAGAGAAAATGATATAGAGATTTTAGGAAATTTGTATGGACTTTTCCCATTGATTTAAATTAAAATCGTATTAAAATTAAAAGAGCTGTATCTGATTTGATGATGATTTTTAATTTTCAAATAGATTGCACTAAATTGTGATTTAATAATATTTGCTCTTATGTATTATGTAAGTACTATTAATACAATTTAAGAATCTGTATCAAATGAGATAAAAAACTCTTTTTAAAAAGAATAGTTTTTTTCGGTGTAATTGCAAAGCGGGAAATGAATGACCAGAAATTGAACAGACGAGCTTACCCAGGTTGATAATTGGAATCCACTCCGGAAACTTCAACGACTAGTTTCTTGGGCCGGTTGAGGAACTCTGTGAGATTCACCAACTGTTCCTTGTCGCTCACGTTAATGATGGTAATTATCGACTCAAAATTGGGGTAGGTCCTGAAAAAAACCTTTAAACTAATCAATGTGTTCAAAGAACATATTTTAGTGACCCACCGCTTGAAGGCAAAGACCCAACGCGAAATAGGTTCGATGTTGAAGCGACCCAAGCGCATAATGGCCGATCTTCGCAGTTCAAGTAGGTCCTTGTACACCTGGTAGTGGCTTTTGTTGGCTGCCTTCTGGGCCTCCAAGTTCAGTTCGAGATAGTTGGGGTGAACGGGCAGCCAAGTTTTTGGGGCACTAGAAAAGCCTATGCGAAAATATTAATCAGTAGAAAATAGTAAATAATTCTAAATTATAATTATATCCTTAAATGGGTATTAAAAAAAGAACTTTCTATCCAAATATACAGAATAACTTTACCTTTCTCTTACGATATAATTCTGAAGGTGATTTGTTTCGTTAAATAGCGCTTTCCTTTCATATCTTAAAAAAAAAATTGCATCCATTATTTTAATATCTATAGAAATAATATATAATTTGCTTATCTTTTTAGTACAACATTTGAATTTGTTTCATATCAGATCTTTTTTTATGGTCGCGACTGCTCAATATATTTTATTTTTTAGTGCGTTGCACTATTTAGTTGTAAGGAAAGAGGAATAAAAAATCGAACTATATGAATACAGTCATCTCAAAGTGAGGAATACAGTCATCTCAAAGTGAGGAATAAGAACATATTATTTGGCATTATTAAATTAAATTATTCACATTTCGTAATGACATACCTTCTTATGTCTTGATAGCCTAACATGTCATATAACTGGGAATTATTAATTAACTTACGCTCTACCAAGTATATTTAAATTTCATAACGTTAGTGGAAACTTACCCGCATTGGTCTCGTTACTCCACTGGAAGGGTGTGCGCACCGGGTCCCGGGAGACCTCCTGGTAAAGCTCCTCTCCCACATTCCTGGCCGGCGGGTCCACCGTGTCCTGCCAGCTTATTTCGCGGTAGTCCTCCATGCCCAGCTCCTCGCCCTGAAAGGATATGTGGATATGACCAAAGGGCCACAACTCAGAGCCAGAAACTCACGTTATAAGTGACGGCGACGCCGGGGAGGGTGAGCAGCAGCATGTTCATGGCGTCCACGCTGGCGAGACCGAATCGGGAGGCGACCCGGGGGTTGTCGTGGTTGCCCATGACCCAGTTGGCCGCATGCCCGCGTGGCATGTAGATCAGCCACTTCTCCACGTTGTAGACAAAGTCACGCGCATCCGAGCCGCCTTTGACATCCGTGATAAAGTGGAAGTTGAAGGGCAGATGGGAGCCCCGAACCCCGTTGGAGTCCTCGTAGTAGTCCGCCAGTTGGGTGAGTCCGGCATACGCCTCCGTCATCATGATGCGTGTGGGCCGTTCGGGGTGCTTGGAACTGAAGTCATCCAGCAGCTGCCTCCAATGCTGAATCATTTCCAAAACCTCTGGCAGATCCTTAGAGTAAATGTGCTTGGTGTAGTCATAGGAGAGTGGGTCGGTGGTCTTGCCACTCAAGGGCTCATCCTTAAGAGCTTCGTCCTCAAACAGATGATTCACTGCATCAATGCGAAAGCCAGCGACGCCCTTATTCAGCCAGAAAAGTATCACATCATCCATGGCCTGAACCACTTTGGGATTACGGAAATTCAAGTCCGGCTGTTCCTTGGTGAACTGATGCAGGTAGTACTGCTGGCGGCCATCGTGCCACTCCCAGGCGGATCCGTAGAAGACCGACGGCCAGTTGTTGGGGGGAGCTCGAGTACCGTTCTCCAGGAGGATGCCATCTTCCCACACGTAGAAATCCTCGTAGCCCGGCTTCTTGGCAGCAGACTTCTTGAACCATTCATGCTGATCCGAGCTGTGATTCGGGACAAAGTCTAGGATAACCTTGATGCCATGCTCGTAGGCCTTGTCGATGAGCTCCTCGAAGTCCTCCATAGTTCCATACTCCGGCTGGATCTGCATATAGTCCGATATGTCGTAGCCAAAGTCCACCATGGGTGACTGGAATATGGGACTCAACCAAGTGGCCGTAATGCCAGTGTCTGCCAAATAGGGCAGCTTTGAGGTGATCCCCCGCAGGTCGCCGATGCCATCGCCATTGCTGTCCTTGAAGGACCTCGGGTAGATCTGATAGAAGACCGTGTGCTGCCACCAGTCGATGAAGTCCTCCGAATCGCTCTTCACCAACCCAGCCATTACGGAGCCGAAGTACAGCAGACTAAAAAGAAGGATTTGGATGAGTGGAGCGGGCATTTCGGCCAAGTTTTCGGCCCGTTGTGTTCGAGAATGGGCAGTTTGACAGCCACTTTTAAAGCGATTCTGCCGTACAATTAAAATAATTTTTGCATTAGTCTATGTCTAATTATCAGCGGTCGCATTAAGGGTATAATTCAGGGGAAGATTCTTATCAGCTCAAATCAAAACAAATTGCAGCGCGAATTAAATGAGTAAACAAAATTGTTTTCCCCAATTTTACGGCACACTGCACTTGACAAGCCAATTTGTATTAAAGAGGGTGATGGGTGGAAAAACTTGGGGCTTATTATAGATGTCGTCGACGACCGATCTGGGCGAAAATCACTTTGCTCACCTCAAAGAAATCAGAGTAAACTGAACACAATTTTAATTTTCACTTTTCTAAGTGCTTTTAGCAGCTGCCGGCGATCGACTGAAAGCTTTTGGGAAGTGATTGCGAACAGCTGACCGAAAGCTTTAGGTACACAATCAGTTGAGGCAGATCATCATATATAAACAGCGTGATCTATAATGTATTTTTATACCCTTGCAGAGGGTATTATACATTTGGTCAAAAGTTCGTATCCCAGTCACGAAAAGTTTGCGACCTTATAAAGTAGATTCAAGATACCACTTCCGTCGTGCTCAGTTTAAAAGGTAACGATCTAAAACTGTAGCTATCGTCATGAAATATGTACACTTAGATCATGTCTATAAACCGCCCCAATCGCTCAACAATATTTATAGCTGCCATAGGAACGATCTGCTATAGATCCGATACTTTCGGTGTTTTTGATGAAACTTCGCGAGCTTTTGACATGAGACTTTGCAAATTGTATTTTTTTATGCATACCTTGATCAGGGTAAAGGCGCGTACCAATCGGACGACTATATCTTTTAGATCCCTTTGGAAAGATTAGTTAAGAAATGCGAATTTTTTATTATTTGAAAAAGTTTTAGCAGTTTAATAGCTAGCAAAATAAAACTTTGCATATTTTATCCATACCCTGATCAGGGAAAAAAGTCTTGCCGATTAGACGACTATGGCTTCCATATAAGCCATAGCGTGAAATAGGTACAAATTTCATGTTTTTCAAGATATTTTCCTGTATTATGTTAAATGTTTAATTTTTTATATTTATCTTATTTTGGTCACATTTTAGCTCATTAAACCTGAAACCCGAAGATAGCTTCTTACCACACTAAAACTTACTGAAGTGGAATTCTTAAAATATCTTCTCTCCCCGTAATATATAACATTTAATTTACATTACTATACCAAAACGTACTACATACTTTCATACATCAGCATTTATAAAAAAGAACATCAATTTTTTATTTCGTATACAAGTAATAATAAAAGATTGCAATATAAATTAGACGTATTTTATATTATTTGCCTTTAAGTCAGGCTTACAATTTCGACTGTGTTTAAAGACAATTATAATTAGGCGCAATGTGAATGAAATTTAACTGTAGACAGCTATAATTATAAAAGCGACCTAAAACGGACTAAGCATAATTTGAAGTCACAAAATCGTGTCAAATTTAATGGTTTCATAATACTTTCTGTTATAGAAACACCTGCTAGTCACCTTGTTCATCTGGCTCATGACAACTGATACCATTGAAATGGAAATCAAAACAAAGTCGGACCCTTCGGCAACCGCATTTATTTATGTCAACTTCCTAAGGGAAATTTAATTAAATTCGGCAACAATTTATCAGCTGCCCTAAGCCCGAAAAAAGGTCCACAAACCTGACGACAATTATGAATTACGACTTTCAATTCAAGTTGGGTATTAGGTAGAGTGGAAAGTAGAAGGTCCGACACCAAGTGCACCCAATTCAATTATAATGTTTGCGAAGCGCTAATGTAAATGGAAATGTGTTTTGCTGTCAAATGAAATGGAAACTCGAATCAGATGGCCCCTGTGAGATACATTTAAATGCGAAAATAGAAAAGCTCGGCTGTCGAATGGAAAGTTTTCTCGTACTTTAATGTTGAATACCAAGTAGTGTGTAGGTTACTTTCGCTTGTTCAGCTGAATAACTAATCCCTCGTAGGGGGCCAGCTCGATGGCATCGGCCTTGAGTCTCTCACCCTCCCGGTGTTGCGAGTCCACGCCCGCCACAAGGACAGCCAACCGATTGGGCTGATCTATAAAGTCCCCGATATCCACCACTTCGGTGCGGTTCTTCACGTTCACGATGGTCAGCAGCGTGTACTCGCCCTTCAGTTCCCTAGAAAGTAAATAAATATAAGCTGAATTGTAAACTACTACATAAGTCATAAAATTGCACAACCAATAATCACTGATAATAAACAAGGGTAAATCGAAAAATAAATCAAATAAAATTATAGATGATTATAATCTTTTGCAAAGTTGTAAACATCTAGTAAATAGTATAGTAAATGTCATTTATTTGTATACTTACCGCTTGAAAGCGAAAACCCTTCGGTTTACCACTTCTGGCACAAAGGATCCATTCTTCAAAACTGGCAGCTGTCTGAGCTTCAGAAGGGTCTGGTAGATCTTGTAGTGACTTCGTCTTGCCTGCTGCTGATTGCGAAGATTGAGGTCCCTATAGTTGGGATTGACAGGCAACCAAGTTTGGTTGGCTGTGGAGAATCCTGCATTGAGATCACTATTCCATTGCATGGGCGTACGCTCTGGATCTCTAGATACTGTCTTATAGTTATCGATGCCAGCATCGCAGGCGGGCTGATCCACAGTATCGCTCCAACTGATGTCTCTGTAATCCGTCATGCCCAACTCTTCACCCTGAAATGAGTTAAAGCAATATATATACCACAAAACACCTTAAACTCAGATGTTTCTATACATACATTGTAGGTAATGGCAATGCCTGGCAGCGTCATTAGCAGCATATTCATGGCGTCCACAGATTTCTCGCCAAACCGCGAAGCCACTCGGGGGTTATCGTGATTTCCCATCACCCAGTTGGCCACATGGCCATGTGGCATATAGATGAGCCACCTGGAGATGTAGAAGACATAGTCCGCAGCAGTCGAATTAGCATTCAGCTCGGTGATGAAGTCAAAGTTAAAGGGAAACTCGGGACCCTGAACTCCATTCGTGTCTTCGTAGTACTCCATCAGCTGGGACACTGAGGCATAGCCCTCGGTCATCATTATCCTCAGAGGTCCCTCATGGCTGGCTGTGTAGTTATCCAGGAGTTGCCGCCAATGTTGGAGTAGTCCGTAATCTTCAGGTTGGTTTCTGGTATAGATGTGTTCCAAATAAGCCTCATTGTTCGCATCATTAGTGGTGCCACTTAGAGGCTCATCCCTTAGTTGAGCATCCTCGTAAATATAAATAATGGCATCGATGCGGAATCCTGCAATTCCCTTGTTTAACCAGAAGAGCATCACATCGTCCATGGCTTGAATTACTGCCGGATTTCGGTAGTTCAGATCAGGTTGTCCGTAGGTGAACTGTCGCAGATAGAACTGTTGCCTCTCTTCGTTCCACATCCAGGCAGATCCGGAGAAGACGGACAGCCAGTTGTTGGGCGGAATTCGAGTTCCGTTCTCCAGAAGGATGCCATCTTCCCACACATAGAAATCCTCGTATCCTGGCTCTCGGGCCACCGACTTTATGAACCAGGGATGCTTGTTCGAGCTGTGATTGGGCACAAAGTCCAGAATGACCTTCACACCCAGTTCATTAGCCCTGGCTATCAAGTCGTCAAAGTCCTCTAGGGTACCATATTCCGGCTGAATATTCGTATAGTTTGATATGTCGTATCCAAAGTCCACCATGGGCGACTCATAGATGGGACTCAGCCATACGGCAGTGATGCCTGTGTCCTTGAAGTACTGCAACCTAGAAGTTATACCTTGAAGATCGCCGATGCCATCGCCGTTACTGTCCTGAAAGGATCTCGGATAGATCTGGTAAAAGACCTCGTGCTGCCACCAATTGTATTTCGCGTCCTGCTGCTTTTCCTTGCGACTGTTGGCCAAAATGCCAACTAGACCCACACTCAATATGAAAGCTATTTTTATTACGCCCATCGCGGTCAACGAACAAGCTAGTTTTCCGCTATCATCCAAATTTTGCTGGCTTTTTATACTGTTGCCGGCTTTTCAATTCCGGTTTTGTTTATTTGACTTGGCGATTTTATCGCTCAAATATTGGACCAATTGTAGTGACACTTTGAAATGTGTTTAAATGGAATTAAGCACTTAAACTTTTTTGTTCGACAAGGCTTTTACATCGTCCAGTTGACCAAACATAGGGAAATTTTCTAACTTATTAAATAAAGCAATGGGAAAGTGAAACAGACGGGACGGAAGGACGGAAGTGAGTCGATTCATAGTTAACAATAGTAGAGTATTGAGCCCACAAATAATCAATAATAATAATCGTAATAAGACCTTGATGAAATGATTAAAACAGTGTAACGAGTATTAGATCTACTTATTGAAACAGAATTCATTTAAATTAAATTTAAGCAAATAATGTTGAAATAAAAACAACACAATCAAAATGATTATTTGTAAATTATAAAAATAAAAGCTGCGAACTCAAAATTAAATGTATTTTAATTGTTCAAATTAAATTTGAAATATTTTGATAGATATATAGATATGAACTCGACTAAGGGACAAGAGGTTATACATATATGGAAATTCCTATATTAATAAATATTTAATCTTTAATTTAACTAGAAAGGGGCATTTTCATTTAGGTCTTGCCACAACAAATATGGAAACTAGATGTTTTTTCAACCATTTTCAAACCAAGTCCAAACAGTTTAGCTCACAACCACCTTTTAATTATACGGCCATTCAGCTTTCCAACCGCGAACTTCCGTTGCGTGACCAGGGCGGCAAAATGGAATTTCACCCAATCCCCTGTAAACCCTTAATGGACTGAATCTGGCAGCTTAATTAAACATTTTTAGGAAAGTCAAAACAGGAGAAACAATGGTCTACCATTTACCTTACCCTTTACCTTTAGATGCTTCAAGAGTATACGAATATTGGAAATTTTCGCACAAATATGTGCAGAAATCTTCACTTGGAGTCCAGAGTCGGCATAATTTTTCCGCTTTTCACCACGACATGAAAAGGGTTTGACAAGGGGGCGTGGCAGTTCCCATTGAGATTCCTTTGCCGGTGAAATCAAAGTGAGGAAAATTCCTAGTAATTTTGTGGCCGCACCCCCGGGAAAAGGGGCGGGTAAAGTGAAAAGTTAAAGCGAAATGTTTTAGGGGAAGCACCGGCTAATCCGCCGCCTGTCTCCCCAAACTGTGCCAGCCCTCACTCACCTGTCTCACCTGTCTGTGGGTTCCTCGCAGGACAACAGGGTTTACCTTTCATGTCGCGACTCTGATTGAATTGCCTTTGCGCGGGAAAAGGGCGACTTTCAGACTCAGTCAGAAGCCTTTTGTGTTAGAGAACTCCGAGGGAGGGGGCATTCTTTTTCGGAGCACTTTTCAATTTGGCTTTTGGGGCTCCACCGGCTCGAATAAATAAATACACGGCCTACATTTTTTATTATGTAAATATTTAATCATATCAGAAAAATTCGGGTGCTGCTCGAGCTCGGCATATTAAAAATCAGCTCCCACTAATCCAGGGGCCCCAGATATTTACGAATTTAATACACGCGCCTAAACATATGCTTCGGTTTTTCCCCAGTCGCATTTTCCTCTTTTCCGGATAAACCATTTTTCATGATTCAGTGTGTTCTTCCTTGACAGCCCTTAAGCATCGACAAATTTGAATTGGGCGGGTTCTCTTTGCTTTCCCTTTTTGGGCTGCTATTTAATGTTGTCAATACGTTTACGCTTATCAAATACTTGTTATCGCAAATCAAACGAAATTACAACAACAGCGGCAGAAGCGCTACGGGTTCGTCGTTCTGTTGTCATTTGTAGGGATTGCCGTCGTCACAAGTAGGTTCCACATGTAAATTTCCGTATATCTATCCATGTGTATTCGGCTGTTTTTCGTTTGGGCCCCATCGACCTTTATTATCTTGCTGTTATTGTTATGACTGGGCGGGGATATCCTCTTTTGACAGAATATTATCATATTATCTGCTTAGGGTCTGTTAGATAAGCCCACAGTCAAGTCAGTGACTGATAAAATAAAATAATTTGTTAGTTAATTGGTGTTAGCCCATAAGGGTTAAGAAATATATAAAAGATAGGTATAGTTATATTATTAAAAATGTTTTTTTAATCATTATTTATTTTTGGAGCGACAAAAATTAGTATAAAAAGTATTATTATCAATATAAAAAATCAAATCAAATAAATGCTGCAGTATGTTAAGTAGTTATATCATTGTAACAATTTGAAATATAGGGTATATTAGAATTAAGAAAAAAGGTTTGTTTACAGTAGCTCCCCAAATCTGTGATAAACACAGATTTTATGGCTCATCTTGTTTGTCTCATGAATGATATAACCCCTAATTTGAGCATGTATCTTTCCCTCTCGCCGGAGATAAAACCGATTTACGGCCTTGATTCAACCCGTTCATTATTATCTTTTTAATAACATTGTGGCGAGCAGAATTCCGGCTGCAGCTGTCAGCTTCCTGTCATAAAGCGAACGGTAGTCGCCCGAACTCATCCCATAAAAGCGGCGCTACCTTTATTAGACTTGCTCTTGGTCCTGTTATTACTTGGCCTATTGTATTAGCCAGCTGGAGTGGGTGGCTTGTTTGCACCCAATTTGGATGTTTGTGGCGCACGTATTGAGATTCAATTAGTCAAGCCGTTGCGCAGAGTTAATAAATCACATCCCAACCATCAGCAATCCCCGAGGGAAGCGAATCGCTGCTGGCGGACGATTAATTATGCATAAATTTGATTGATGTGCGTGAGGCGACTGTTTAAGCGGTGCCAAAACCGCCTTCGAGTTACACTCCCACCCAAAGTGTCAATGGAAACGAGCTCCGCCCGAAAGCCACCGATTGATTTACTGAGGTGATGACGCACTTGCCGCAGCTTTTAATTAGCATTGAATGGCGTTATTTGCATATAATACGCTCCGATGCGCCTCGTCGAGAAACAGATTTTAATCAGAAACGAAAGCTTCTTTAGAACTACGAAACACAAAACGCACTTTAAATTGAAAAAACAATTAGTCAGCCAAAAATGAGCAGTAGCATTAATTACTTTATTTCTGTTACTACGCTTCTGAGTGGCAATTGACAAAGAACATTAAATAATTAAAAAATTCCTCTAAATTATTAGAATAATACGAAGAGAGGAAAAGTGACTGAGGTTAAAGTCTCAACCGCTCTGCTGAAAAAAAATAGTTCGTGCCAAAAGTGGACGCTTTATTTAGTTAAAGTTTATTTTTAATTCCATTTAATTTGGAAACAAGGTCCCTGTTTGCGGATATTTAGGATTCGTCCAAGCTTCTTGTACTCCCGCTGGGAGCACTCGAACTCACAGCGATTTCTATATGTGACGCCATTAGATCCGCATACCTCCGCCTTCCGTAGATTGCAGGGGCAGAAACTAGCCTCTGTGGATCCCACAAGTAGAGTTCCCAAAAGGCCAAGAAGAACTACCAAGATCAGGTACTTCATAACGCCTTTGTCATGCTACTAAAAAAGAATTTTATAGGAAACTCGTAGTCTCATTCCACTGAACGTTCAACTAAGACTGAGTCTAGTTTACACATTCGGTTATATTTATTTTGAGTATCTTAGCTATAATATACATAGCTGATAACAGAATTTGTTTATTATAAAATTTGTTAAGGTGAATTAAGAGAGTATAACATTATCTCACAGCACTTATGTGAAACGGAAAGCCTGCATTCGAGTTTTGTAATATATAGGCTAATTGCAAGATCCATCTTTCTGGATGTTAAGGGTACGTCCAAGTTTCTTATAATCCCGCTGGGTGCACTCGAACTCGCAGCGGTTTTTGTAGGTTACGCCATTGGAGCCGCACACCTCCGTTCCCTTCGTCTTGAGGTCGCAGGGACAGAAGCTGCCCTCCGAGGATCCCGCCAAGAGGGTGATCAAAAGGGCCAAAAGGACCAACAAAGCCTGGCACTTCATACTTGCAACGTGGATCTTTTTGTTGAATTGGATTTTTTTTGAGCGGAACTAGTCGTCGTTTCACTGCGAGTGTTCAAGTAAGACTGAGATTCGTAATCGTTGTTTATTCTGGGTACGAGTACATGTTGCTGCCTCCATTTGTGTGCGTAAGTTTTGCTAATTAGCCAAACAAGCTGCTGATTATTTTGCACGGCTCTGCCGACCTCCAGACCCCTAGGCCCCCACTTTTTCTCACTTCGGCTGCGTGTGGGTTTCGTTCGCATGTGTCTTACGGGCCTCCAGTAACTTACACGGCTGGCAGTTGAGAAATACACCTCTCATGGCGGTGGTTACTCCACAACTGTGTATGACTTAGTCGAATTTCCCCTGGGTGTAAGCCTCTAAACTAATTGAAATTGAATGGCAATTGAAATTGAATAGCTAGCTTTGTGTAAATTGCCTGACAAAAAGACTGGCGTTCCATTAATTACTGGGGCTCGTAAAAGGCGGAGCAAAGTGTATGTAAATTTGTCGTAGAGGGGAAATTCCCCTACTATACCTGATCGTTGATAAGAAGGCGGAGAGAGTTGAGGGTAAAGCTCTCTAACAGAGTGAGTAATTTATAGCTTTTCTGTGGGAGCTTTTTTAACTATAAACAATTGCGTGTTCGGTTCCGCGATAAACAAAGTAAGTAATTAAACTGAAGTGCTGGAGCCCATAAATTATTCAAATAATTTGAAATGCACATACTTAGCAAGGTAAATTCCAGGAACCTAACTCGGCTAAATGGGCACATATTTGTAATGCAGCCCAGTCATCATGTTCTAAAAAAGTACCCACAACTCCAAAGCCACCAAAGAACTGATAAGATAAGGGAACCAATCGAAGCCAACCAAAGCTCCAGTGAGTAAAATAGAAGTCGAGCAGTATCGAATCAGTCTAGAAAGTGGATTAAACCCGCAACCATGAAATTCCTGAGCATTCTACTGGCCCTGTGCCTTTTCTTCGCCCTCGCCATATCGCCAATTCGCAGCGAAGATGTTGAAAAAGAAGGAAGAGCATTCTGTCCCTGCCCCAGGAACTTCGACCCCGTTTGTGGCACCAACCGGCAGACCTATCCCAACCGATGCGAATTCGACTGTGCCCGACGCAGTTTTGAACGCCAGGGTCGCAGCATGTCAGTATTGAGAACCGGCACCTGTTGATCCACATTGCCGTAAAACAAACCAAAGAAACATCCAGAAACTACAAAGTCAAATAAAATAAGTGCCATGTATTAATCATCAACGTGAAAAATATAGAAATAAACCAGCTTATCAGACAGAGCATTTGGCATTGCAATCGATAGCGTTTGAAATCCTTATCGCAGATACGAATCATATATAATTCTACACTGGGAAAAACTCTTACCACTTCTCGAGGACTGCAGAGACTTGCGAATTTATTAGTTCCGATCTTCAAGTGCTTGGCTGTCAAAGATAACCCTGCACGAACTGAACAATAATCTTTAATGAGTCATGTTTACTTATCTTATCCGTAATATTGTGTAAAAATCTATACATATTTGTTTTTAAAATCTGTTGAATAAAACCAAACAAATTGTAAAGCTGCGGAAATATTTGTTTTTTATTCTGCGAAAAGAACTTTTAAATTGACGTCAGTGTTAACGGTAAGACAACTAAGATCACTTTCAAAATGTTTAAATAGTCTTGAGATATTTAACAACCAATATTTATACCTTTAACAAAAGGAACCACTTTAATCAACAAAAATTAGTATATTTGAAGACATAGCATGTTTATGGCTATCTTAAAAATTGTATGTGGTAATTCGCTTAGTCCCCAAACAAATATAAATCTGACGAAAGCCCTCGTACTTTAAGAAAGTTAAAAACATTGTCTTTTTTATGTTCTTGTGCTATATAAAGTTTTTCATATTTACTGCCAATGACAACACCTGGCGAACCCACTTTCTTTTCGCAACCCTGACATAGCATTATTTTATTATTGTTGCTTGACTTGTTGGGTAAAGTTATGCCAACATACATATGTCTAACTAGAATCCAAGCCAATGAGAAAAGTCGTTAAACAATTGGGTCAATAACAGAAACCACAAAAGTATACACATAGAAATTGAGTTCACTGAGGAGAGCTATTTGCTTTTCATCTATATTATTTTAATTCCGGCTTTGTTGCACCACTTGAATAAATATGAATAATTGCACGATTTAAATAGATTGAATATGCATCAACAGCAACATGTGTATTTAAAGTTCTAAACGTACTGGAAAATTTTAAAATAAGTTTAAAATAAATCAGTTCCTTTAGAGATATTATTATATATTAGCACAACAAATAATCTGAGCCAGTGATATTACTGTCATACTTAAAATTACAACACTTATACTTGTCGAAACACATTTTAACATTTTTCATGAGCAATAACAAAAACTTTTATTGAAAGGACATTGGCTCTTTTTATGGGTACTATATAATTTATGTGTGAGTGTATGTACTAATTATACTTTTTGAAAATGTTGAACTAAATTATTATGACTTTACACAAAGGTGTAATTCAAGCTAAGTTAGAATTTAAATAAGTAATGCATACATATATACAATTTATTTTAACAATTAACACAATTAACATCTTCACTTTTCATCATCTATGTATCGGTTATAACCAGTTGAGTTTCCATATTCCGGTGGTTAGCACCTTCCCGCCTTGACCACAGTAATGGAGCGTCCTTGGTTTTTCGCTGCGCAATTCAAGTCGCACTGGTTGCTGTAGGTCACGGAGTCCGATCCGCAGACAGGATCATAGTTGCGAGGACATGGGCAAAAGCCTTTGGCTTCCTGCCCCGCAGCCATGGCCAAAAGAGCGAACAGGCAGAGTGCGATCAGAGCTAGGCAACGCATGGCTATATTGTTAGACTGGTTAAGCAAGACTGGAGCTTTCACACCCGATCGGAACTTATTTATAGTTATGCCAGATCAAGCCCCCTCGCAAGCCGCAATTTGTTGGAAAAACTACACACTAACGGCGAGAAATCGCGACATTCAACACTTCCTAAAGTCCAATATAGTACCTTTTCTAGGTAAATTAGTTCATGGGAATTTTGTTTTCATGGCAGAGAGACTTAATAAATACTATAAACATCAAATATTAAAAATGTAGACATGGCAAATGTAAATGTAAAGACATGGCAATTATTACAATTTGCACTGCAATAAAAGAATTGGTAAATACTTACCTCACATATTTTTAATGTACGTGGCGTATACGCATTATTCTAACCGAACGAACGAAACTAGAAATTTTCCATGCATATACAAACAATTATTGTTCCCCTAGTTTGCCAGCATCTGTTGGCCTTGGCAACTTGTGCAAAAAACGGTATTAGCTTGGCCTAATAAAATCCTTTCAAGGCACAAAAGCAATTTCAATCTATTCTTGTAGTGCCAGAGGAGGCGGCTTAGCCTGGCCGAATCAAAGGAGAGGATATTACAAGATGAAGCTGAAGAAAATCTTAAACGAAAGGAAAATGGTTGTGGATCCGTGGATGCCATGGTGATTGAGAAAGTGCTCTATTTAAGTGTTTGTAAGGACTAGTGCAATTTAAAACAAGGGAAAAATAACATAGATTTTTTTGAAAAAAAAAGAACGAAAAAAATCAAGAACATTTTTCATGAAATGCGAACAATCCGTTCTCCATTTTTAGTTCTCACATTTCGAACGTTTGTTCACGAAAATCGAACGGTGTTGGCAACAATTTCTACCGACGAACAACTTGGTTCCAAATTGCGAAAAATGTTCTCAGATATCGAACGCCGTTCATGAAAAAGCTGCGATAGACGCGTTAAAGTCTATCGAAATCGATAATATCAACACCGTTCATAAAAACATGTATGTAGGTCTAGCTCCCAATTTTCCACACTCGAAAAATTCGCTCGGTGGTCCAGCTGCTAGAGCGTCCGCCTTCGACACATGGTAGCACAGGTTCGAATCCGCGAGAAGACGGTTGTGAATTGTAAGTTTTATTAAAATATTATTTCTAATGTTTATATGTATTTCTATTAATAAATAAATTCCTTTGTATTCAGCAAAATATCCAAAATACATTAAATTCTAGCAATAACAAAACATAAGGTGGGAAATTAAATAAACCTCTACCAGGCGTCCAGAAAGTCTAGCGTGTACACAAACCTCTTTTTTTTTAGATTTTTATGTTCTCAGGTTAAGCCCGAAATGTTCTTAAACTGACACCATTCGTTCGGAACCCGACCCTAAAGTTTCGGTCACATTTTACGAACGACCGTTCATGAACTGTCAACAAACGGGCTCACGCACTTTTTGACAACGTTTGGTCTTGATTTTTGAACGTTTCGAACGGATTTTTTTCTGGGTGTATATTTGGTCATATTAATTTGATTTCTTCTTGTATTGTACATGTATTCTCTATTAACCCGATTTCCCTCTAAATTAAATTTGTATCTCGTATGTATCTTAAAGTAGAAGATACACCTTTCCAATCACCGAAATCCGCAAAAATGTTTTTCTACCCTTCTGGCCAAAAAGCAAACAAAATACACAACACAAATACACTTTGGCTAAGCCCAACAGCATTAGAAGGGAGGGATTTCCAGCAAGTGAAAGACAACAAAAGGATTTAGGGCTCACATAGATGTGTAGACAAGCACAGATAGTTTGAATACTGATTGCCATGCCAGAGACCTGTTGGAGCAGTCGTACAGATATAAATACACTTATAGAAAAACCTTTTTCAGTGTTTTTGAAAATGTATTTTAGTTTTACGTCGACTTTAGGTTAAAGCCACTCTTTATACGATGACATATATTTTCTTTTCTTAATCAAATGTGTGTTTATTATGGCGTTGATGTTGTCGTACACAATATTAATATAAATTTGATCAATTTTAATTACCTGCAGCTTCGGAATATTATAATTACATTTTAACAATAATCGATTTATTTAGCAAGTGACAGCTTGAGATGCATGGCCTTTTATGGGTGTCTTAACTTAATTTTCCTAATTTAAGTTATTAATGTATTAATGTTTCAGGAGTTTCCTTTTTACCAAATTTCCTCATGAAAACAAGTTTCTGTATCACAAAGACTTTTAGTAAATCAAAGCAAACTTACTCTGAAATACACACAAAACTAGGAAGAATGGTATGACTGAGTGACTCGACTATCAGATACCCTCTTCTCAGCTAACCTTAACCCTAACTAATCAACCTTAAAACAAGAAACAACGCTGAGTATGTTGATCACGTCAAAAACAAATGTAAGGGGATTTTTATTGGCCGATAGCCGATACTAGGGGCACTACTGGCCATGCAATGTCTTTTTAACCTATTAACTTAGTTGTTCATAACTGTAAAATTAATTATGCGATTGTTATCATTATTGTGATGTAATAAGTATTGATTAATAAAAACAATTTCAATATACACTGAATAAAAATTTAAAAACTGTGTGCTCCAGGGAGACCTTTCCGCTATGGGCGTAACGTTATAGAAATATATAAATATCAAACATTTTCCATTTTTGGGTATCATTAATTATTTTCCACTTGCTATTGACGAAGATTTAAAAGAAATTAATAGACTTACAAAATCAGAAAAATGGCCCAAACTAACAGTGTTGCGCTTTTATTTTCAGTTGCCAGCACGCCGGAGAGTTTGCCCAACAAGCGGGACGAGGCAAGTGGTGGGGCAGGCAGCACCGGCGGCAGCAGTGGTGCAGCGAGCGGTGCAGCAAGTGGGTCGGCTGGACCTGCAACTGGAACTGGGACTGGACCTGGAGCCGGAGGAGCAGGTGGTGCCAGCACGCCGGCCCAAGAAGCCGTCAGTCCCACGGTCTCCGAGCTCAGTGGCAGCGGCACAAATGCGACAATAAATGGTCAAGTTGCAAGTAAGTAAGGAGCAGCTCATGGCATTCTGCATCCGTCCCTCGCTGTTGTGTGCATGTTTTTTGCATATTTCATCATCCGATCCTGGTGGGCACTGTGGGGAGGTCGCATTATAATTTCCATTTTGAGTAGAGGACAGGACACCGCAAAGCTTGTACACCGCCCGCATAATCCATCCTGCACCAGCTGCGGAGATTGCGGCGGCTAAGTCGGGCTGACATCGCTCGGAAATTGCGGGTATTTAGTTAGGATGGGTAGTTGTGGCTAAGCACTGGATTGGCTAATTGAAATTGCAATGCAGTACAGTTCCCCTAATTACATTTTTGTTTTAATGTTTGGTTTTTATCGAGCTAAAGCAAACTAGTTGTTTCTGAAATACGTTTTACGCCCTAGGCTACATTCCACAAATGAAATTTTAAATCCTATTTAAATTAGCAAAGCCTAATGACGGACAACTCTGTTAATTATAATTAAACAAATAAATTTAATGAAAAATGAAAATGTAATACCATTGCAAGCATTGAAATAGACAAATACCTAGAATTTGATTACGTTTTCGTAAATATAAAAACCAAGTAGAGGTGAATGTGATGAATTAATTTAAAGAACCAATTTAAATTAGCCAATGCTTCTAATTAAAAATTTAAGTCTTAACTTTCTATTTATTGAACTAATGATAAGGATCTAACAGAAACGACTTAAACTATGAATTTATTTGGGTAATAATTATTAAATTATCAATATGTGATATTGAGAAAGTTACATCTAAATATGTAATTTAACCCACAAGGCAAAGTTTTCAAAAAGTTCTTCTTGGGTTATTTGTGCAATTATATTGTATAGCAGACTTTAAGGCATGATAATATTGGGAGAATAAATATCTTCTTGGACAAAATGTTATTGAATTGGATAAAGTATTTACAAATGTACGTCTATAAACATAGCCTAAAGGCTTGTTTACTTTGAAATTTGATAGAAGTGTAAAAATCTAGCGATCCGACCAATTCGTTCCTTCTTGTAAACTGTAATAAAATGAAGATGGGCACCATTGTAATGGTCCTATTTGCCACCTTAGTATTAAACCAGGCACAGGCTAGAATAGGGTACGTTGTCCCTTCCGCAAACTGGATTTTTTAATAGGAAACAACTACAAACTCTAGTCAAATCCGAAATTTATGTAAAGCATGGCCATATCCTATAGTGTATACGCTCGATGGCAGACATTTATAGTTGAACAAGTCGTTATCAGAAGTTTTGACACGTTTGAGGAGTAAAATCAAAATAGAATTACTAATTAAAATCATGATCTCTCTCGCAAATCGGATTGTTCTCTGGGATACAAGCACATGATGTAATTAGTTCCATTTGTGCAAATAGGAACAGGGGGATCAGCCCAAAGTAAAACAAGCCTGTGATCTATAGTGTTTACACTTAATGGCACTCATTATTGAGCGAGTGCCACGAAGTCGTACCCTTTTAAAGCATTAAGTCGCAATTTTATCACAAGCATAAATCAGACTAATTATTTTTTAAAAAAAGTGGTTTGTTCCTATGTAACTATTCCCAGTTAAAATTTTTGGTTATAGTTAACAATAGCTTCCGTTTTTGCTCCTGTTCTTTTCAATTAGTCCTTAATTTTTTAATTAGCAATAAAACTCAACAAAACCACTATCATAACTTTAAAAAAATTGATAGGAGACCATCGATCATGTTACCGTTTGGGAAACACACTTTATGTGGCCATCATTCCACCTAATTGCCTGCGATTTCCACCAACTCGCTCGCATGGGTCAAAACCAGCGGAATTGGGCTTAGCCGTAAGCTGATGCCAGGTGGGGCCAGCACAGCGTTTTTCTCCGGTTTACCCGACATTGTGGGGTAAAATGAAGCGTTGAAAGTCATTAAGGACGTGAAGAGTCGCCAGTAAAGGGAGCGTAAAACATTTCATCCCAAAACTGGGGTCGATAAAGAGCCTGCGTATCTAGCACTTAAGCTAAGGAATCTCGGGTGTAACATAAATTTTAGTGCAGCATAAAGCGGATTTTATGACTGCCCCATCACCTTTCTCTCGAGGTGCTTGCACTGTCAAAATAAATGGAATGCAGTTAAGATTCCCGCAGCCAAGACGAAGACACTCAGTTCTTTTTTTTTGTGGAGGGAGACAGGTTGGGGAATTCGCAGATAGATTGCTCTGTACTGTGTACACCCTCCTCGGCACTTGACAAACACACACAGATAAATCCTTTGCACTTTTTGTCGACACGCCCGGGAAGGCAACTTTGGGCCAACTTGGGATGATGCCACTCAGCCAACTCGAGGGCCAAGAGTTTAGGCAAAAGGGCCAGGACCTGCCTCGCAGGAGGAACTTCTTCAAGGGCTTTTGTTCGCTGCTCGTTAAGCACTTTCCCCTAGTTGGGGTTAAACTAAATAAAGAATTCTACGCTACAATGCCCTTAAATGATGGGAATAAATTATTGATTTCTTGTCGATTGTATCAAACGATTTCTGACCCAAGAAGAATGAAAACGGTGGAACAAAAATGGATAGAAAATGTTTGTAGCAAATGACTTACCTTAAATCAAATCTTTACAAATTTACAATAATTTTTAAAGACCATTTTTGTATTAACTTTATAAATTCCAGGCAAAACGGTTTTGGTTACTTTTTAGTTATTTAAGTACAAACTTAAAAAATGTACATGTAGTATTATAACTAAGTTTCTTGATACAGCTTTTTCTTAAACTCTTAACTTTTTAATAAAAGTACGATTCAATAGAATTATTCCAACCACCCTTTTAAGTACACAGAAAGAAATATTCAAGTACATTGTTCTTAAACTGAGATCATTCGTTCTTAAAACCCGTCTACGTACATTTTGTTATCAATGTTCTCATATTAGAACGAGGTAGTGAGAAGAGAAAAGTTGAATTGAGTTTATTTATACACTACTGACTGGACTAATAATTTATTTATTAAAAATGAAATGAAAACATTTTCATCTTCAAAAATGTTCTTTTCTTTTCAACTCAGTTGAGAACGTCAGACAATTCTTTGTTTAAAAGTGTAAGTCAGCAAAAAACTAAATCTTTTTTTAAACTTGTTTTATAAAATGACAATTTCTCATAAACCACATCTTTTGCTTTTGTATATTTTATTTATATACTCCCTCATCCACTGTACTCTCCTCATCTGAACCCTTTTCCTCGGGGCCCTTGGTTGCTTCGTTAGTATCCCAGTAGGGCCCTAATCAGTGTGTCAACAGTGAAATTGACATAAGTAAGCAGACGGCAACTAAATCAGTTTCTTCCCCCAATTCCCTTCGGAATTTTGCAGGACACGGCTCACTGACGATTATCCGACGCACAAACAGCCGCAACTTCTCCCAAATCGACGGCCAGTTGGCATCGCCCTCGACCACCGCCTCCAGCAGCACAGTTCCGGGAATTAACTTCGCCCAGACGCCGCTCAGTGACCCACTTGCGGAGCGCCTGTGCTTTCGTTCCGGGAGCAACGGATCCGCATCCACATCCACGCCCGCCGGCGACAGCCGATCCAGCAATCAGGCCACCAGCTCAGGGCCATCCGCCAACGCCGCCGCCAAAATGCAGCCATCGTCGCCGAATGCCACCAACTATCTGGCCGACAACATTCAGGTCTCGTCGGCCAATCTATCGCAAACGGAAATGGTCCCGGGTCGCGATTCGACGGACTATACCACCATGCACTCGATAAACGTCGGCGCCGGCAACAACTCGTTCC
This sequence comes from Drosophila subpulchrella, assembly GCF_014743375.2. Taxonomy (NCBI): domain Eukaryota; kingdom Metazoa; phylum Arthropoda; class Insecta; order Diptera; family Drosophilidae; genus Drosophila; species Drosophila subpulchrella. The sequence goes on from NC_050610.1 coordinate 3,336,445, forward strand.
TGCGGGGGGACACCGATATTCCGCAGGAGTCGGGACACTCCTTCGAAACGCCCTCGAATATATCGTTCGCCGCCGGGCAATGGGATACGGAAAGTTTGCCGCCAGTCGACACGCCAGATGCCCTTAACAAAGCGGCCGGGAGGTAAGTTCCCCTAAAAAATCCAACTCATTTACTCGCTTTGAGATGTTATTCTTGTTACCTGTGTGGTATTTGTGCCAAAGAGAGTGTTTCCAACCGGAAAATGTACTATGCAATCTTGATCAGATCGGAGTAGCTAATCGGAATCCGGAATTTTGGCTATCTTCTAGCTTTGCCGAGCTTTAAAATCTGTTTTAACGAACGATTATCTATAGGAAAGTTAAGGATTAATAATAAAATAGTATACGTTTTTAATGATAGATCCGGGAATCGGCACTTTTCCAGTAATTCCTGTCTGTTCCGCGTCGCAGTTGAATAAGCATTCGTTGTCGTAGGTTTTGGAAACCATCAGGTGGTTCAATGATATATTTTTATGTCAATAAATTAAAATTTACAAAGGTATTATAAATTACTTTAAAGTGATGGGCTTACAACGGGACTTACAGTGCCTAGATTAGATTATATTCCTAAATTCCGGGTATTAGCACGTCCCCTACTTATGTATTATGTAATGTATTTCCCATTGCATTTAAGTTCGCATTCGTTGTAGATTTCATTGTCCGTCTGACCGTATGCCGTGAAACTATAAACTATATTAGCTGCAATACTGGGATTAAGCATGCAGATTCTCGAGATTCCTGCGCAGCGCAAGATTCGTCAGGGTGCCATGCCCACTCTAACGCCAACAAACCGCAAAAAAAAAAAAAAATGTAAACTGAAATGTATTGTCCCGATCAATACCTATCGATTGACCCGAAAAAAAAGTTTTCCACGCCCACTTTAACGCCCACAAGCCGTCCAAAAACTTCAAAAAATCGTAAATATGAACGCGGATATCTCGGAATCTATCAAAGATAGAGAATTGGGATTTCAGATTTAGATTCCGTAGCCTTGTACGCAGCGCAATTTTGCTACGCGAATATGCCACGCCCACTCCAACGCCCACAAACCGCCCAAACCTGTGGCGCCTACAATTTTTATCCTAGATAAACAATTTTAACTGAAATGTATTGGTCTCGTCAAAGCCTATCGATTGAACAATTTTCATGCGCATAACGCTTAAATCAGTCTATCGCCCACATAACCATATATTGAGATAGCGGGTAGGTGGCGCATTTTAATCTCGCTTTGCTGCTTGCATATCTCCATTTTCTTTTGGTCCCTTTAGCTGAGTAACGGGTATCTGATAGTCGAGGTACTCGACTATAGCGTTCTTCCTTGTTTCTTTTAGAACTCGCCACTTTGGAAGTATGATTTTAGTATTTCCAAACTATCTTCGAGAGTGAAGTTAACCATTTCGAAACCCCCAAAAATGTTAATAAATATAATATGCAGTTCAAAATGTAACCGCTAAATAGGCCACCCTGTACTGAAAGCGTTAGGTCTTAATTGTAATATATGCAAATGCCTAATGAAGTTATCTCCGGCAGAGAATATAAATATTTTGCTGATATAATTCAAAACGATTCCATATGGAACTGAACATTCTTGTTCCTAGCACGTCCCCACCTACGCTACGGAATTGTCTTTCATTTTCGCTGTGAGGTTGAGGCATACGTTGGGTAAACATTTTGAAGTGAACAGACATCGACACTTATCTATAAATGAACCCAAAATTCGTGTTTTTCTCAACGATACATCGAAAGTTAAACGTTAAGGTAGCAGAAGTTCGAGTCTTTTCCTTCGAATGTTGAACTCGAATTCGATTTGCACACATCTTAATATTTAGTCGAGTTAAAGGTGTTTATCTTAAAAAAACATTTGATTAAAAGTCGTTTTTCTATAACGGCTTATATTGACCAAGATTTTTACCAACTCCGATTTCTCAAATGTGAAAATCAAAACATGCCTTGCAATGAATTACAATTTCGTTGTCCTTGTAATACATTTTTAAGATCTTAATATTCCTGCTACTAGCAATATCCGTTTTTGACGCAGGTATTTTCTTCCGCTTTTCCTAAACAATTCAGTTGACAACGGTTGAGGTAGGCTTTAAAATTCGATCCACGGACACTGACAGTAATGAGAGGGCACGAACAAGGATTTTCCAATTCTTAGGCCGCTGACAGGACCGCAACTGCGAGCATGCAAAAAGGCATCAAAGCGAGGCAACGCATGGTATAAGTTCTAGACTGATCAGACAAGACTGAAGCTATCACAATCGACCGACACTCATTTCAATTGCAATATATTTAAAGCGATAAATTTAAATTTCTAATTCGTAAACGTCTTAAATGGTATGTTGTGTTTTTTAATACTAGGTGTTTTATACCATTAAAATGGTATACAAAATCATAAGGGAAGTGCTCAAAATAATTCATATGCGTCATAAAGTATTTAAACAAACTTGTTAAGTTTTGAGTGCATTGCCTCAATCGAGGGTGTCAAAGGACTTCCGGAACTGCAGGAATGTGCATATGAAGACGGACTTCGCTAACTCTAATTTTGGTTGTAAGAGACAGTTAAATTCTGCGAATCTAATTCTTTACAACTTAAAACTGTGTTGCTGAAATGTAGTGAATTGAGTAATTGTATTTCGACTATTAATTTTTTTTTCATATATTGATTCTATTTTTACTTCCGAGAGTTAGCAAACTCCTATCTTAACCAAATTTAAGCGTGCACTGGAATTTGTCATCGGGTCCGCAGTTCGGATGTAAGCACTTGCAGCCCGGAGGCATCATCACTGACACGGCCACAGGAGCAATCAGACAGACGGCGATCAAAATTGTCCAATTCATGGTATAAGTTTTGAACTAGTCAGATGGGACTGGAGCTTTAAAAATGCACCAGGAAATAATTTCTATTTAAAGCAGGGGTCGGCAGCGGCCTATCTAGTGAGCATAGGAAAGTGTTCTGCCCATCCTCTGCTCGCTCACGTATAACGTAGATGTTCGTATGACTTCGGCATGGGTCTTCGGGTCCTTTTTTTCTCAGCTTCGGCGCACTTTTTTGCTGCTGCGGCAGAGAATTTCAGTGCAAAACAGAGAAACGTCAGGCGTCAGAGCGCTGCACGCCAACTTCGTGTTTTTTACACTCACACTAATGCAAGGCAAACTTGTGATGGTATGTGTGTGCCGACCACTGATTTAAAGCGATAAATCATAATTTTATTACTTGAGCAAGGCAATGCATGGTTTAAGTATTAGACTGACCATGAAGAATTGGAGTTTTCAAATCCTTACGGCACCAAGCATATAGAAAAGAATATATATATTTATTTATATCCCAGCGCTACAGTGCACACTTATAATTATCGCGCTAGTCACATTGAGTTGATATTTTTAAATTATTATTACTTTTAAATTATTGACATATAAAACCAACATAATTTTACACTGAAACAAAATCTTTAAAAATTTGCACGTTAGGTAGATTTTGGCTAAAACAAATAGCTCTTGAACAAGTCTAGATAGGCTTTGCTAGTATTCCTGATTAAGAATATTTCCAAAACCCATAACTCTAGAAGTTTGTGGATTAAATTTGCGACTCTAATTCTTTATAACTCAAAACAAGGAAGAACGCTATAGTCGCGTACCTCGACTATCAAATACCCGTTACTTAGCTCAAAGGACCAAAGGAAAATGGAGATATGCAAGCAGCAAAGCGATATTGTAATCGCGATCTCAATATATGGGTATGTGGGCGGCAGACAATATGGCCGTTAGAGTGGGCGTGCCAAACAATACATTTTAGTTAAAATTTGTATTTTGTTTTGGCGGCTTGTGGGCTGCGCACGCCTAATCCTAGTATTGCAGCTTTTAAAGATTCTGACATCACAGCGTTCATACGGACAGACGGACATACGGACAGACGGACAGACGGACATACGGACAGACGGACATACGGACAGACGGACATACGGACATACGGACAGACGGACAGACGGACAGACGGACATACGGACATACGGACAGACGGACAGACGGACATGGCTAGATCGACTCGGCTAGTGATCAAGAATATATATACTTTATGGGGTCGGAAACGCTTCCTTCTTCCTGTTACATACTTTTCAACGAACCTAGTATATCGTTTTACTCTACGAGTAACTGATACAACTATGTTGCAGAAGTGTAGTGAATTGAGTAATTGTATTCCGACTACTAATTTTTTTCATTTCATATATAGATTCTATTTTTACTTTAAATTCTGCGAATCTAATTCTTTACATCTCAAAACAATGTTGCTGAAATGTAGAGAATTGAGTAATTTTATTTCGACTATTAATTTTTTTTATTAACATATTTACATACATATATATATACATATATATATACATATGTATATAGTTTCTATTGTTACTTTCGAGAGCTAGCAAGGTTCTCTCTTAACCATTTTAACTGGCTTAGTTAAAGCTGCACAGTTTAGGCTGCATTCGGAGAGGTAGGTAATGTTATCCGATCCGCAGACCGGGTGAGTTATGAGAAAACACTTGCAGGGCTTAGGTATTATGGCCACTGACATGGCCAAAGGAGCCATCAGACAGACGGCGATCAAAATTGTCCAATTCATGGTATAAATTTTGAACTAGTCAGATGGGACTGGAGCTTTATATATGCACCAGGAAATATTTTCTATTTAAAGCGATAAATCATAATTTTATTACTTGAGCAAGGCAATGCATGGATTTAGTATTAGACTGACCATGAAAAATTGGAGTTTTCAAATCTGTACGGCACCAAGCATGTAGGGAGGTATTGACACATTAGATCAGTATAATTTTACACTGTAAGAAAATCTTCAAACATTTGAACGGTAGTGAATCGCTGCGGAAACAAATTGCTTCCGGACAGGCTAGTACTCCGGATCAAGAATATATGTCCGTTGAAAGATCGGAAACGCTTTCTACTTACTTTATCATACTTTCCAAAGTAAAGGGTATAAGAACTTGGCAATGCAAGCATATCTGTTACTTAAAGCTATATACCTTTTACTTAGCATGAAACTGCTCAAATACTGTACTAAAATGTGTTTAAAATTCCACAGAATACGCAGTCTGCTCCGTCGCATGGACCATGAGACCGTTGCCTACGAGGATATGCAGCGCAATCTACATTATGCGGCTCGTGTACTCGAAGCCGTCTTCATTGACGAATCAAGGTAGGTGAAGGTAGAAGTGATCTTCTACCATAAAACAGCCCCAAAAAATCGAAAATTTTGCAAGCTTCTTGGCGAGCTAACCTAACCAAGAGGATAGCGAGTCGAGACGAACCGGTCCTTGGACAACTCTGCTTCAGCTTGGGCTTCCTTGGGGCTCCCATCGAATTGGTTTAGGCTTTGTAACCCATTTTAGGAGTAGGAACCATCCGACTAACGCTGCGTAGTTTCAAAATTTCGGATTTGCACCCAAGGCAAGCTTCCATTTACCCATCATATCATCTAACTTCGCTATTTAAAGAGATAACGACCTTTAAAGCCTAATTGAGGACCCCTATACCAACCGAATGAATACATATATCTGAATATTTTTCTTTTTATATCCGTTCTGTTACTGTTACTCTGTGTGTGTGTCTGTGTTATTGAGCAGAAGCCCCACAACAGGTAAAACAAAGTTGGGGCAGATTGCGTCCTCATCCGTTGAGAGCGAAGAGTAAGTGTTCCCATCGAGTCAAACTTGTCGCTTTGGTTTTGTCGTTAACTCTGTTGATTTTTAACTCTAACATCTCGTCTATAATAAAACCATACCCGAACTCGCGCCCACATCAAAACCGAAACCCACAGTAACCACTATTATTCACCTTTCTCACAACTTTCTTCTTCCAACTTCTTTCTAACTCTGTTACCGACTATTTCTAACCTCATACTTTGTAGTGCTCTCTTCAGTTCATGTATTTCGAGAATCGAAATCTATTTCTTGGCCTTGCTCTAACAGTAAAAAAGAAACTAGTCCATCGCCATTATCAATCGTATCTATTCTGTCTTCTATCTCTCATTAAACATCATATCATATAACGTTTGCAGAGATCGAGTATTTCTTAGTCCTAGCCTAGCCTTACGTAACGTATAACTGTGTACTGTATTCTTCGGCTCTTGAGAATTACTAAGTTAAGGTTAAGACCCCAAAACACCGTCCCCTAACGATTCGCAGCACCGTATTTTATTGAAGAACTTTAACTCACCTGTCTGCCATCAATTCTCAGTGTCTTACTTTTGTGCTCGTCATTTCTCTCGGTGTATCTGCATTATTTCTACTCAGTTCACCAGATGGAACTCTCTGTGTGCTCCCTCTGAATCTAACCCGTATTCCTATTCTTCTGCTATAACTTCGCCTCTGAAAAGCTATTCGCTATATAACTTCAATTCCTAGTGATGTGCAGAAAGCGATAAGTATTTTTGAAGAGCTGCATTTTAAGGATGGTTGTGCAAAGCCGTTTGATAGGGTTTTCTTTTTATGTCTAAAAATATATTTTTGTATCTTAGTCAAGAGGTAAATGGGGAAAACTAATTATCCTACTTATTTCGGATATCATTTTTTGTTTTATTTTGAAAATATTTAAAATGTATTCCGGTAAGCTTTGCACTTCGCAGCCCGATTTTGGTTCGCTTTCCAGCCGCAGAAGGGAACTCTCCACCAAACGAGCCCAATGCATCAGTGCATTTTTATTATTTACCACACTTTCAATTAAATCCCCCACCGAACCACTCCCGAATGTCATCTGCATATGTATGGACTGTGTATGGAATCCATTGTGTTCAGGTGCCAGGCCACATGAATTATTAAAGTTTTCCTACCTACCGAACCCACTCATGACACGATTCTTCGATTTACATAGCCAAGTGTGGTTGGATTGAAAGTGGCTTTCCCTATTTGCCCCACTTATTTTATTCCTTGTTTGGCCAAAAACTCACAAAGTTTCAGAGTTAACCTTGCTTGCCATTAAGGCTAGCTTTGTATGTTGTTGTGAAATTGATGCATTTTAAAACTTTGGCCGAAAGGGACAAATTGAATTCCTTGAGCTGTGAAACATTTTACTTTCATGGTTGAATCAAATTGGGGAAAAGAGTTACAAACTGTATTATAATTTTAACTATTTTTATTTAAAATATGTATGTTTAGTTTTTTTTCACTTATGTACTATGTGAAAAGCAAGTTCAGCATTCTTTTTGGGCGAATTTTAAGATGAAAAGCTAATTTACAGAAACTTTGTTGCTGGTGAGGCCCTCTTCGTGGGAAAAGTCCGATCCCTTACCCCTACTAAACCCTAAAGCTTTACCACAATCTCTCAACTGATGTTCTATTTATATATTCTTTCTTTCTATTGCCAAAACTATTTATCTAAAATAAAAAACATGAAAATTAAAAAAAAACTTACACAAACAAACCGAATGCAATGCAACATGAAATCAACGTGGTGTCTCGTAATCTAACAATTGCCCATTGCACCGGTTCGCTGTTACTCACTGCCAACTGCTGGTCGCCGAAAAAACACTTGACCGCCTGCCTTGGACTCGAAAATGGCGCCCAAACCCGCAGAGAGGGCTGCAACGGCAACTGCAAGAACCTGAGCTGCAGTCGCCATAGCCACGGACGAGATGACCGGCAGCAGCAGGTGGACAACAACAACTCGAACAGCAGCTGCAGCCTGCAGGAGGTGGCTCCGGGGGGAGCAGGAGGTGGTGGGGCCACGCCGGCGGGTGACAACCAGGACAGCATAGCGGGTCGCACCAAGGGCGTCTCCCTGGCGCCGCAGACCCACAGCGGGCCCACTGGGCCCCCATCCTCGCCAGAAACCAGCTCCGCCACCCCACCTGCACCCAAACTCCAGCCCGCCCTCGAGACCGTAAGGGAATCGGTGATGGAGGAGGGTCCTTCGAAGGACCCTGGCGACCAGGCAGCACCACCGACCACGGAGCCGAGTGCCAAGGCGGCGGCGGAGGGTTCAGGGGCCAGCGGCGGCAGCAGTGGCAGCTGCAGTAACCCAGCGACCGTGCACCGGCAACGGCGCCTCAGGACACCCACCTGGGCCAGGTCCATGTCGACGAACAAAACGTACTTGAAATTTCATTTCTAAGCTAACCGATTATCCGTTACGCCTCTTCAGTTCGTTCGATTTGCCTTCTTTTTCGTTTGACGTTTGCGTTAACTACCAACAACAACAGCAACACGCTCCAGAATGAACTACTCTCTATCTAACAACTCTGTAAAACTCTGTCTATCTATCTCTCCTCCTTCCAACTCCAATCTATCTGTCTGCCGACCTCTGTCTGCGATTTCCACTGCTGTAATCTTCTGTCTAGCCTCTGTCCCCTACCCCAATCTTTTGCTCGCTTCTGTTGTAAATAACTATTTTATCCTAGAAAAATAAGAAGAAAATAAGAAGAACACTTGTTTCGTTTCCCACCCGCGCTCTGCGTGATTGTAAATGTTCCTTGCTGCGACTTTTGTAAAAAAAACATTTTACAATTTACAAAAAAAAACTGCGTTGGATCACAGATTAATGTAATTGTGTTCGCAAACGTAGTTTGTTTTTTACAGACGCAGAAACTGGAGGTTTTGAATTTGTCTTTAAAATTAAATTTCATTTAAGTATTACTATATCTTAAAAAAATATTAAAATAAACAAATTTGTTGCCGTTTTTATTTTTATTTGCAAGTCGGACTTACAATGTTTGTAATTATATGGTAAATTCCGAAACAAACTTAAAAAATTTAAGCTAAACCATAACTTCCAGTTTCTGTACACCTGTCGCAAATTAAAACTCTTATTTTTGTCGACCAGTGTAATTTTGTACATACATAGTCTGTATACCACACATGAAACCATGGCATGTTACTTGTCCTTTGTTCGTTTACTAATAAATCTAGCTTGCGCATGTGTTTTGTCATTTCAAACTTTAAGTGTGGCGCCCAAGGCTCTAAGTTATCGCCTTATCGATTAATGGTTGTCCAACACTGGCCAGCTGATCGTGACCAGGTGGCCACTCCTCGCAATGGTAAGACCGTCCTCTACTAAATAGCTCGGTATTTTTCGCGATCTGTGGCTGGGGTCACACTATTGCCGCCAAAAAAAAACATTTTACTTCCCTCACAATTTAAACATTTTTAGAGGCGTAAACTAATAGTTTATTGCAATCGGGGGCATATTTTGGGGTTCGGTTAATCGGGAAAACGTGACGCGCGTTCGAAATGAGCAGTGATAAAGTGAAGAACGGCAACGAGGCCGAGGAGTCGGAGGAATCATGTGGCGTGAGTAGCGAATGATAAATGGATGTGCGAGATGGGAATTAATGGATCTTTTTTGGGCCCTGCGTCGGCAGGATGAGTCGGCCAGTTATACGACCAACAGCACCACCTCGCGGAGCAAGTCGCCGTCGTCCAGCACGAGGAGCAAGCGCCGCGGACGCCGGAGCACCAAGTCGAAGCCAAAGAGCCGTGCGGCCTACAAATACGAGTAAGGAAAAGCAATTAACTATCGAGCTGGCATCTGATTCTGAGCTGATTCCCCTTTCCACCACGCCCCGCCCCCAAAGCACCCACGTGAAGGAGAACCATGGAGCCAACATCTTCGGCGTGGCCTTCAACACCCTGCTCGGCAAGGAGGAGCCCCAGGTCTTCGCCACCGCGGGCAGCAACCGCGTCACGGTCTACGAGTGCCCCCGGCAGGGCGGGATGCAGCTGCTCCACTGCTACGCAGATCCGGATGTGAGTTCCCTGGATACTGAACCATTTTCAAGACCTTACGTATCAGTTGGTTGGAGTTAGGGACTTTTAATACTCACGAAGTGATCTTAAGTACTAGAAAACCTGCTTAGAGAAATAAGAAATCCTTGCAATTTAAATGGCATTTGATTGTCTACGAGTGACCCCGGCAAGCCGGAAGACAGCTTCTCCACTGCTAAGCAGATCCGGATGAGAGTTTCCTAGATACAGCCTCGTTTCCTAAACCTTAATTCTCAGTGTTTTATAGTTGGAAACTTCCCCACATTCTGTTCTCAAAACCTAAAAACTCTTTAGAAATTAAATCCAATTTGCTGGTTATAAGTCCAAGTTAGAATCTCCGCGTCAGGGTGGGTTATCCGCTAAACTCAAGTAATAGACTTTTTGATATAAGCATCCACTTGACCGAATCTCCCTTTTCTTAGCTTTAACCCTATCTTGAAGCAGTCCAGACTTCGGAGTAATCGCTAAAAGTATAAACATTTTAAGTTTAATGTAGTCAGATGAAGCATATTACCAACATCGATAATATTTAACGACGACTTATGTAAAGTTCTAAATTCTGAAAAGAGGGTATTAAAATCCAATACTAGTAAAATTTGCGTCTTTTAAGAAAATCGATAATATTCCATCGTTATATTACAATGTTTGTATTGTATTTTATTGTAGATTAGGTATAGCATTTTAAGCATTTAATCTTAGATCGCCTGAAAGCGTAGGTCAAGAAAATGTGTCAAGAACGCAGAAAATATTGAAAACTTTTAAATTGCTCCCCAGCCCGATGAGGTATTTTACACCTGCGCCTGGTCTTACGACTTGAAGACCTCTGCCCCACTCTTAGCCGCTGCCGGATACCGCGGTGTCATTCGGGTTATCGACGTCGAGCAAAACGAGGCGGTGGGCAACTACATTGGACATGGACAGGCCATCAACGAGCTGAAGTTCCACCCGCACAAGCTGCAGCTCCTACTTTCGGGCAGCAAGGATCATGCGATAAGGTTGTGGAACATCCAGAGTCACGTGTGCATTGCCATCCTGGGCGGAGTGGAAGGACATCGCGACGAGGTGCTATCCATAGACTTCAATATGCGCGGAGATCGCATCGTGTCCAGCGGCATGGATCACTCGCTGAAACTGTGGTGTCTGAATACGCCCGAATTTCATCACAAGATCGAACTATCAAATACTTTCAGCCAGGAGAAATCCACGCTGCCTTTTCCCACAGTGACCAAACACTTCCCCGACTTTTCAACGCGGGATATACACAGGAACTATGTGGACTGTGTGCAGTGGTTTGGCAACTTTGTGCTCTCCAAGTCCTGCGAGAATGCCATCGTGTGCTGGAAGCCGGGACAGCTTCACCAGAGCTTCGAGCAGGTGAAGCCGAGCGACTCTTCCTGCACCATCATTGCGGAATTCGAGTACGACGAATGTGAGATCTGGTTCGTGCGGTTCGGTTTCAATCCCTGGCAGAAGGTGATTGCCCTGGGCAATCAGCAGGGCAAGGTGTATGTGTGGGAGCTGGATCCCAGTGATCCGGAGGGCGCCCACATGACCACCCTGCACAACCCACGCAGCGTGGCCACCGTGCGACAGATCGCCTTCTCCCGGGACGCCAGCGTCCTGGTTTACGTCTGCGACGACGCCACCGTGTGGCGCTGGAATCGCAGACAGGCGGCTGCCATCTGATGGCACATCAAAGCGCAACCACACACCAAATCTCACGTGGCCAAATCTTATTACATTTCCCTAAATTAGTTCCTAGTTGGTTAACATAAGGTTAGAACTGTCAGTATGCCTCAAACAATTCCTAATAAATCCAATGAATGGTTGTCGAGCCAATTATAATTATGTAAATGAGTTTAATTAACTTTAAATGTGTAAGAATGAATAGTTGTTAAACCGATTTGAGTTCTGTTTGCTTACTGTTTCCTTTATTTATTCAAAGTAAAGCAAATGAGCTGATTTAATTCCAAGTATGCTACCCTAAAGATGTATTACCTACTTGAATATAATCCGAACTGCTGCTCTTTAAGCTGTGTAAACGTCTTCAAGTTCGCCGAGTGTCCCCAGTTGGCAATTCTAATTGTGGAACAAAGCAAAGCTTCGCATAACAAATGGCTTTCAATTGCTACGCCATTTATATGCATTGCTGCACTGGCAGGGAGCTCCAATCTGCTGCTGTTGCCCGGGAATGTGGGGGATAAGCGCGACGAAATTGAAACTGCCAACGGGAGTGCGGAATCGGGATGAGCGAGTGAGTAACCAAGCGGCGGACAGCAATCCCAGGCAGCCATAACAGCTCCCAGCAGACTGATTAAGCGGGCAAAGTCCCACAATGATTTGCCATACCCTCGCCCGGTTTTTATTGAACGCTTTCGTCTGATGAAAGTGCGGTCATTTCTATCATGGCTTTTTGGGTGTAGGTAATGGAAATTTATGAAAATAGCTTGTTCTATTATGATGGGAACTTTGATGGGGTTCCATTTGGAGCCCGCTATTCTGGACTATTCCTGCAACATAAACATGAAGAGGAATTTATGAAAAAGGTCTCGCTGTATTTTCCTTTTAGTGCGCAAATAGTTTGCCTTTGCTTATAGGTTTTTTCTACAACCTTTGCTAGTCATTGGGGTTAAAAACGATGATAATAAAGACAGCTTTTTGTGGGTAAAAAATTTATAGAAATTTAAGCCACGTAGATGAGAAAATATATTTTTAGGAATAACTTAAATAAAGACAGCATTTTAATCGGTATAAGAAGGGATAGATATTTAAGCAACGTAGATGACAATTAAATTTTTCTTTAAGGAAACTAAATTGTATCCTAATATTTTTTATCACTATGGGTGGTTTACATAATAGGGTATCTCAAAGTTGTCAGGTTCTCGAGCATATATCTTTGCTCACATCGTTCTCGGTTGATTGGGTTTGCATCTTCTTTGTCCGCCGTTCGTTGACCGCACTCCTTTCATCCCCGAACACCCGGTTCCACTCCATTTGGTGGCTGTGATTAATTAGCTGGAGATGGCTCGGATCGACTTGCCGTTGGCATTAAGTTGTCGAATTGCGATTCCCAGAACTCGTCGAGGGCTTAGCCTTGACACGCAGAGTCAAGCCAATCCGGAGCCATTGTTCTAGTTCTCCTTTTTTCGAGGGAGTACCGGGTGGGGCCATAAATTAAATCGAAAACCGAAGCCAGCGGGGACTTTCCATTGTTCGGAGGAGTCGCGCTCCTCCGCCTGCATTATGTTTGTCATTTGTACTTGTTTGTCTGTCCAGATGCAACTCGGCACGCTCCTCGGCCACCAGCTCCACGCACGTCCTCAGCTACGCCCGTCGCCACAGTCACATCCACGAGGGCGACTACGGCGACAACTCCAATAAACGACGCATCATCCGCCTGCGGTTTGTCCTCCCAGCATCTCCTCCACATCACGCTGACTGTTCTGTTTCGATGTTGTCGCTCGCACTGGGAAAATAGCACTTCCCAAATGCCTCTAGTATTTTAAATTTATTAAACATTTATAGTAACTACATATAAAATTCGACACTATAAATATTTAAGGGTGATGCACTATTATTACGAAATTTGCTTATATAGTGTGTATTTTAAAAATAGAATATATAGCAACAAAGGCATAAAGCTTATAGCGTATGAATATAATATTTAAATGCTTTAGAAAAATCTAAAATAACTTGTAAAAAAATGTAGTACATTATAGGTCAAGATTTTATGAATAACTAAATTTCTAAGATTATTTTAGCAGAGAGATAAAACAATATTCTCAAAAATGTTTAATCGATTGGGTTGAGTTTTGAATCCATAGAAGACCACCTTCTTTGGAATGGCCACTAAATATCATAACATAACCTACAAATTTCACAACAAAATTTGTATCAATCAATTTAGAGAATACCATTTTTTGAAATGTTTTCGAAATATTTAAAAACCAAAAAAATTTTTATTTAAACTAGAACTACGAGTGTACAAAAAATATATAAATTAGCACCATCTGCGGGTTTCTAGTTATTCGAAATTTTAAAAATATTTGATACTTGAAACTCCGCGATTAACCATTAGAAATCCGATCGTATTCCTACTTTCTCCGGGTGCATTTCTGTGATTGCCTCTGCTGTCTTTCTGTGTGTTCACTCGCAAAATACGCAATTACCCGCACTCTGCACTCCGTCACCACGAACCCACTCAGATGATGATTTGCGTCTCGCACTTGTCGGTCCAAAATTAATCAAGCCAAGCGCCGCTGGTGGGGAAAGTAAGGATGTGCGTCCTCCAAGAGGCCGTCACTTTAATTCGGTTTACATGTGCCGTCGACACCGAAATTAGTTTAGCGCGTCAGTTTTGGCAAAGCTCACAAGTCAGCCGTTTGGTTAGGAACGGTCTGCGGGGAACTGTCCTACTAAAAGCCCCCAAATCAGTTCGAGAAAATCCCTGGCTTTGGTTTTAAGCTCTTAAAAGGGGGGCGTTGCGACAGCCCTCTTTCGATTTATGAAGACAAATCGTCAAAAGGAAGCCGCGCGTACTAAGGATTTCCCTAAAAGCCCACAAATTACTTCGATCTGAAGACCTGCTAAAATAAAGGAAATAAGAAAAACTCTGGGTAATTTACTTTCATTATAATAAGGTTGGACATTCTTAGGAATAATATAATACTGAACATTTAATTCAAACTTATAAGGTTGAATAACAAGTTCTAAATAATTACATAAAATTATTTATTTATTGACTTAAGATGATAGTAAAGTTTACAAAACTAATACTAACACAGGAGGGCAGTGTTAGCTATAAGGCCTTCGACTACGTATTTGTTTACTTAATTTAAACATATAAAATTAATAATCTACATACAGTTACGGATTTCATAAAAATCCAAGGTATTACATTTTAAAATATATGCTTAACACTCTCATTTAATTTAAAGATTTTACAAGTTTTGGTTTTGTAATATTTTCCCGAAAGGTATAGCTAAGCCAGTTCCAAAAAATAAAACAGTCGTTGTGTTGTACTTATAGTTTTGCGATTTTCAAGTTTCCTATTCCATTTGCATAAATGCTTACACTGAAGACCCATAAAAGTACCCATAATACCCAAAGTATCTTATCATTGACGCCGTCGCTGACGCAATTTTGCTTTGTTTAATTATGATAAATACAAATAATAATAAAACTTCAAAAAGCTGAAACGAGGAACTGCAGGAATCACAAACTCTGTAAAATTTGAGGTAGATATAAAACTGCTCATGGGTATGCGCGCATGTGAATGTCGTAATCAACGGCGCAGATATCTATTGTTGAAAAATTCACAAATTAAATGCCATTTTGCGGCTCCATTCATGCCGATAAGGTGGAAATAAATTTAATGTGTTTTCGTTTTCGGTCCCCGCACATCGCGCTGATCGAACAGAATAGTGAAAAATATGTGAAAAAGTTGCGAACTCTGAAAATAAATGCGAATTATTCAATAAATCACAATTAAAGGGAAAATTCGCAAATATGCCGCAGAGGAGGCGTCAGCGGCGGGAGGGCGTGGCAAGCAAGTAATTGGAACTGTATCATTAATAGTCATTAACTCTGATTGGACGGGTGGCGGATTGTCAGGTCTCGTTAAGTGATGTATGTGCGTTATAATTAATGGGTTAGCAGCAGTTTTCATACCTGCAGCAGAGACCAATTAAAATTGCGGATAATATTCAAATGAGTCAGTCGCAAACCCCCATCGACCGCATGGAAATTGGGTCACCAGTCCTCTAAACCCATCCCCCGCGTTCCAAGTTGAAGGTTACTCCGTAGTAGGTACATATATAAACAGTGGCTAAACGTCGTCGACTCTCATCAATCATCTTCCGGCGAGTACAATGGGAGTGACCCAAAAAAAGCAAATAACCCCGGGACGCAGCACAATCGACCCCACCTTGAGGAGCCCAGCTGATATTACCATTACCCAATGCGAAAATCAATAACAAATGATGTTAACTGCCAATTTCTGCCACATCGGCAGCCCGAAGTGCTGGGGAATGGGCGAGGAGTTGGGAAATGTATCCAAAATAGTCGCATCAAATGAAAGGACCTTCGGCCCGGTCTGTTGTCCTGCTATTACGTCCTGTCCTGTCTTCCGCCTTTCTGGTAATACAAAGCGAATACGCACTTTAATCGCACAAAGCCGTGGGCGTACTTTGATAAGCGAGGGTTGTTAGTGATGTTTCTGGGATTAAGTTGGTAAAGAAGTTAATAAGGGTTTTAAAACTTTGGAAATACAACATTCATTGGTATTCCAAGGCTACTCTCAAATCGAATCAAATCATTTAAACAAAATTATCAAGGACCATATTTTTTATGGACTGTACATGTTCTATAGAAAGCTATAGCCAACTTAGACAACTACGTTCAAATTAATTTATTTATGATCTTTTAAAGTAATAGCCTTCTAACGAATGTCTTAAATCCTTTTAAATTTATAATTGAAATAACATGTAAATTATAATTTACTTATTCTTTCATTCAAATTTTTTTTTTTTTTATGAAACTATTTTATTAAGTTTAATAAATATCGGATGAACTTTATGAATATTGACCTCGGACTAGCATTGGTTTTTTAATTCAAAAGAAGAATTTAAAGCCAACCTTTAGTAATATAAACTCTTCAAGCCACCCTCGCAGTATTTTTCCAATGTTTTTCCCTAAATATTGGATATATAAACATAAAACAAATATTATTTATTTTATCGTTTCACCATAAGTACTATTTATAAGGATTGTCCTCGCATTAGCATACGCCTTTTTACTTCAAAAGCAGAGTTTCAAGCCAACCTTCTTTAGCAACAAACTCTTCAAGCAACCCTCGCAATATTGTTCCCAGGGAAAACCCTAAAAATTGGATGTATAAACATAAAATAAATTATATTTATTTTATCGTTTCACCATAATTACTATTTATGAAGATTGTTCTAGGATTAGCATCAGCTTTTTTACTTCAAAAGCAGAGTTTCAAGCCAACCCTCTTTAGCAACATAAACTCTTCAGGCAGCCCTCGCAGTATTCTTCCCAGGTTTTTTCCTTGGCTTTTGTGCTATGTTATACAAACGTCCTTGTGCAATCTCCACCCCATTCCATAACTGTTGGAAAGTGGGTGGGGAAGAGGGTAATGGGACATGTGAGCCGATTTCGTTGGTGAGTTTTCAAAAAGCCGCCAACACAAAATCATTGGCACAAAACAAAGCTCTCAATTTGCCAGCAATTTCCCGTGTGCCGTCAACGGCGATGACAGCCAGAAATGCCGCACAAAAACGTCATGGGAGCAACGACAAACCGCTCGAGGCACAAGTACAGGAAATTGCACGCATAACTATTAAGTAGCATGCTTCCCTGGAAAATGGGGGGATGTGGGTGGGTGGGGAAAGCCGGGTCTCAGGCAAACGCATTATCATTGGTCCTTTACGGCGCAATAGTGGCATCATTTTTACCCCAGTTCCTGTCATCAAATGACCCCTAAAATCAACCAACGCCCCGAAACCATTAAAGAACAGTCTCCAGAAACTTTCAGGTTTTAGGTTTACGCAACAGAGTTTTTAGTTGTACCCAGGATAGTTTAATAGCCTTGCAAAGTACCCTTAAAAATTAAGTTTAACATAATATTCAAGAAGTTGAGAAACATTCACGTTTCTTAAAGCAGTGAACTTATTTTCAATTGAAACACCTAAGGGTGTTTTTAAAGCTTAGGAACTTGAAAATAGCTCTTGTAATAGTCTTCTCAACCCAAAAGTGTTTAAGTATTTTCACTATTTCACAAAATAATTGAGATGCATTTGTTAAGTTACACTTTCGCCAACAATGCTTGTAAAAAATCCCTGCAATTAATTATACAAGCATTTTCGGAGCACTTCGCGCTGCACTTATTCGACTACAGCTGCAACCTGTTGCAGACTTTAAGCCATGTTACCAAGATTAAAGCTCGCGTGCTGGCCAACTGCATATCACTGGGAAAACTGAGGGGAATGCTTATGGAGAAATCATGCAAATGTGCCAATAACTGATGCAATTTATTTTAGCAAACGCGCAGCACGCAATTTGCCGCACGCTCGAGAAATGAAAATTGAATCAAAAGAAAAGAAGAGCGAGCACGAATGGTAAATGCAATTGGTAAGCGAACTGGGAAAGTGGTGGCGAAATGGACCTGGTTTTATGGCGGCCTACTGCCAAACCGCCCTGAACCCTTCCCCATAATAATCCCACAGAAAAAAGGAAGGGGTCGCGGCAAGTCATTAAACAAAAGGCAACGCCAAGGAGCCAAAAGGAAGTTACTTTCAGTCACAGATACTTTGGCTGCTTGCTACGAATTCTGGTTAAATGAATTCGTGACGTTGTCGTGTTTATCAGGCTCCGGTTATTCCCTTTGCTTCTGCTGGTTATTACAGCCAAAGCTGTTCTTCTTCGGGATACTTTGTCGGTATTGTTTTGTGGATGCCTTATAACATTTTGTGTAATTGTTTTGCGGGAAATAGTAAAAATATATATATATTTGTGTGTGCACGAGTGGACTAGATCCAGCTTGGAAATACACTAGGCGAAAAATGGGTAGGTAGTCCCGAAAAATTAAAGAAGTTAAGGGCTTACCAAAGCTAAAAATCGTACTACCATAAGAACTCCGCTCAAAATTAAGAGTACAATTCAGGATTGGCTTAAAATCTCACGATAAAAGGTTGGAAATAAACACACCCAACATTAGGTTTTATAAGCTTGCTTTATTTCTTTTCAATTCACTCAAAAACCCTTTTTTCTGATATCTTCATGCTAAATATTGCTTTCCATGAATGCAAGAAAATGAAAAAATAGTATTACTCGTCCATATTTCAAACCAATTATCCAAAGTAGCAATCTAAGCTTCTTAAAGTAAATGTTCACGCGCTCTTATAAAACTCTTCCTCAAACTATATGAATCATTGCCTTATATAGTTGATCTACAACATCCAATTGTTAACCAAATATTCTAGGAAAAATGAGTAAGTTAATGTGTACTTAAAATTGGCTTGTATTATTCATGAACAGAATAAAATATTTTACCAACAACATTTTTCCAAGACCTATGGTGTTTTAATTTACAAAACGATGATCCTATAGTAAAACTACTTTTATTTGTTTTGTTATAACTAAGACGACAGGAACTTTTCTTGACTAAATAGTAGCAACTTTTCTTTAAAGGTAGGTCTCTTCCAAAAAGATCATGAAAGCGTCATTAAGAAATAGACCATCCTAAACTGTGAACAAATTTACTCAGTGCCTTAAGTCTTATTTCCTCTATATCTCTCAGTATAGAAAAGATACAATTTTTGAACAATCTTAAAGCTTTTTAAATCTTTAAAGAGGGAACAAGGTATATAGCCGATTCTCCCAGTGACTGGTCTTTGGTACATAATAGTTCTGTGTTGGGCTTGGCATGACTCGGCGATGTCTTACTGCTGACATAATTGATATGGGCCACCTAGCACGGTTTTCTCCAAGTCTTCCATTTTCTGCCGGCCCTAAATTTTCCTCCTCCTGCAGTTGGCGTGTGCCGTCCGTGGCTGTGTACACGCAATCCTGCTGGGCCAGGACTCCCGGGCTCCCGGAGGCACGCAAGTGGAGCTGGAATGGCTTCTTCTGGCCAAATTTCGCCAACCGTCAGCGGGTTTTTTTCGCTGGCGCTCGCCGCAATTCAGTTTAAACTTAACTCGCGACGGGCCAAGTACACTAAAGTCGAGCGACAAAAAAGAGTTCCGTACCGCAGACCAAAGGAAAAATTAGGAAAAACAAAGTGCTGCACAAATATTGGTTGTTGTCCCGTCATTAAAAGCGCATTTTGTTTTGCCAGCTAATTACGAAAGTGAAGTGGTGGGGTGGTAGAGACCCCAAATCGAGAGCCCCTGCCCCTGCCCCGAAATAAAACAAGTGTTCCTCCGAGTGATGTATTAATTTCAAGTGCCAAAAAGCGGGCACGACATTGCCACAAAGTCAACCTCCACCTGAACTCCATGTCCGAGGGAGGAGGGTGTTGTATCTGGGCCAGCAGAAGTATCCGAGGAGCCATCGGCGAGCCGCTCCAGTCGGCTGACCGTCATCACCATGAGTCGTCTGAGGCGTGAAAGCAGCCGTCAAAGCGTCATCACCGTCGAGCTGATACAGTTCATAATTCAGTACCGCGCCCAGGAGACGCAGGAGAAGAAGAAAAGGTGCGAAAGACTCTAAGTGTTCGATACGATCCCTCGAGATCAAAGAGTGACCTCTCCAAAACCCAATGTTCTGTGTCTCTGAAGCGGAGCATGCCATGCTGAGCGAATGGTATTAAATACGGAATAACTCTACTGCAAAACCAAAAACCAACACGGCCAAACAGACCAGTAGAACAATGCAAAGCTCAGTGAACTATCTTGCTGGAAAATAAACATCCCAACCGCAGCACTTGGTAGGAAATGCACAGAAAATAAATCCACATGACAGACTGTCGCCGCAGTTTATAGAGAGCGTTGTGCAGGAAGAGTGTCGGGAAGGAGGGAACCCATTTATTTTTTGGGAAACTTCATAGGAAAATTATTGGACCAGGAAAAGGGGATACCAAAAAGTGAATGCTACAAAATGTGTGCAAGAAAAACGAGAGATTTCTAGTGGTACAACTTGTGATATTCGAATTTTATTTACTTAGGGACAGCAACGTTTTAAATCAAGAGATGAAACAATTATAAATGGATATTTATCCTTCTCTTTGGTGTGTTTAAGTGACCTTAATTCATTAATTAGAATTTCTTTGTGTCCTTACATTGAAGTCTAAGCCAACTTTGGTGAGAAAAAATAATAATAATTTATTCAAGCACAGGTCTAATAATAAACTCAGGAAAACAATTTATTTTTAACCAAATTTCGCTTACAATCAAATGTCTGGAATAGTTTTTTGCGTATAATCCAATGTCTAGTTATAACACCACGAAGATTTTAGATTATTCACATGCAATTGGGTGACCTAAGTTTCCAAATCTAGCTCCTTAAATAACTTATCATCCACCTTTTTCTTATATTAGCTGTAACCTATTTTCCCATTTTCAATCTCTGAAGGAGAACGAGCTTGGTTAAATGTAAATATCACCATAGTTATTTGAATAGGTACTTCAATTAATCCACCAACTATATGTAAATGACTTCTTGAAAACACGGCGCCCACTTAGACTCACCTGCAATCCGTTGGTTCTGAGTTAATGCTATGGTTCCACATAACCCACCGCAATGGCTGAAATCCCTCATGGCATCCCACTAATCCGGGAGATACTCGACAATCTTCGGCAGAAAACGTGTGCAGGCGCCATAGATTAGTTGTGGGAAGAGGAAGCGACGGAGCCCACTCACCGAGCTCTGAAGTTTGTCTAATTAACCATAATTGAATCTTCC
The DNA here is from genome assembly GCF_014743375.2 of Drosophila subpulchrella. NCBI lineage: Eukaryota > Metazoa > Arthropoda > Insecta > Diptera > Drosophilidae > Drosophila > Drosophila subpulchrella. Next base: position 3,357,672 of record NC_050610.1, read on the forward strand.
GCTAATTTGCTTAAGTCAAAAGCGCTTCAAACAGTCTCCTGTCTCTTTCCCCCGCTTTAAATGTCTGCCCTTCTCTATCTCCCTCTATCTGAGACTTTCAGTTTCTAAGGAGCGCTTAAGTGCTTTTAAAAAATTTGTGTGGGTAAGAGGAAAATGCCAAGTAATGAGAGGAAAATGGGTTTCCAAGAAAAATGTCAACTTCGTTTAACATTTTATTAGAAATTTAATATTCACAATTTTTGACATCTAATATTTTTAGCTGTAAACTAATTGGCTTATATTGTGACTTCGTGGTATGGAAATTTAATATTGCTATTGCGGAATTTCACTTAAAATTTAACTTAGGTAATATAAAGAACCAGTTGCTCTTTCAGTACCGATTCGCTTAGGCTTACAAAAAGGATACAATTTCAGAAAATGTATACCCTACCAAATAATTTCCTAATGGTATAAATTTGATATTTTGTGAAAGTGAATGGTGTTAAAAACATTGATGAAAAAAACCAAAGACTTGATGAGCTCTTCTATGTTTTTAAATCATTATCAAAATTGGCATTCTTTGCTCCCTAAAGTGAATTTTCATATATCGAAATGCCGTTTTTAAAAGTTTTTTTCAAAAACAAAAACATCCAGTTTGTTTTACTACCATCTTTGTGTATTTCTTGAATCAATACATGCATTAATATTATTAATATTTTAACTTTAAAGTTGTAAGCGTTTAGACTTAATATAAATAATAATCTTATGTCTAAAGGTATTTTCCCTTCGATTGCCAAGGGTATTCCATTATCTCTGCTTGAACAATTGTTCAACTGTGGGTAGTGTTTAAGCATATATCATAAGAAATTTGAGATGGGTCCAGCTGGAGGGGAAAATGCACTGTTGTCATGGAAATGCATTGATTGGATCTCTGACAAAAGGAGGGACTTTAATGGGCCAATTATTGGGGATTTTGCAAACCGTGAGTGGGAAGGTAACTGTGTGCGAGTGTGGGAGCCAATTAGGAAGACTGGGTTCCCTTTGTAAACAAGTTGGCGACTTTGGCAAGTGAAACTTGTCGCCCTAGCACGAGGTCTTGCTGTTCCTGTTCTCGTTTTGATGTCGCACATAATATGCACAGATACTTGGCATGCAATTAAGAAAATCCGTTGAGTCGCCTCGACCACCCCATAAGACACACACAGAAACACCAACCGCCCCACATGCCACACGAAGCATGCTGCACTCTGCCCGCCTTTGTCAGCTTTTTGCATAGTAGCAACTTATGCACACTCACTCTGCTCCCCAAAAAAACACAAAACCACACCCACCCGCCTCCAAACTTGTTGAGATGTTAACTAGCTAATGCAAATACACCTAGCTACCTATCTGTATCTATAAATGTTACTTTAACCAACAAAAACTACTTGTTTTCCTCGCTCACTAATTAAACTTTTATCCGAAAACTAAACTTTCTTTCTACCCCCGAACAATAAAAACTTTCCTTTTTCCGTGCAAAATTTTAATCAACACAAAAACTTACTTTTCCTTTTTAAATTGATATTGTTTTAGACTTGGCCTTTACTTGAGTTGAATTTAACTTTAGCTTTGCGAACTCGAAAGCAGATAACCAATAAAAGAGATTCGGTTTAATTTTGTACGTTTATTGAGTATTGTTTTGGTAACTGATTAACCCGGAAAAAGCCAACTATGCGCAATCGAACTAATAAATGGTCTTCTTCTCCACCCACCCCACCCCGAATCCCCTCCGAATGCAGGCGCCTGGCGGACGAGGACGATGAGCTGTCGGAGGTGCAGCCGGATGCAGTGCCTCCGGAGGTGCGCGAGTGGCTGGCCTCGACCTTCACCCGCCAAATGGCCACCAGCCGGCGCAAGAGCGACGAGAAGCCCAAGTTCCGCTCGGTGGCCCACGCCATCCGGGCGGGCATCTTCGTGGACCGCATGTACCGCCGCGTCTCCAGCTCGGCCCTCACGGCCTTCCCACCGGACGTGGTCAGGCTGCTCAAGGTGAGTTGGTCAAAAATATTGCATCCAAGTCCAAACCCAATTTGGATTTCAAAATTTGAAAGTACTCATCGAAATGAATCTGACTTCATTTGCCGTTCCTCTGGCTTAGCAGCCGTTTGGATATTACAGCGACCTAAAGATTTGGTGTAAAACTCGATATATACACATAGAGAAATATTCATATAGTCGAATATTTCTCTCTATACACAAAGAGATATATTTATGTACTCGAAAATTGCTCTCTGTGTGTACTTGAACTGAGAACCTTCGTTCTTAAAAGCCGTGCATGTGCATTTTGGTATCAATGTTCTGGAGAGAAATGGTGAGAAGAGAAAAGTCAAATTGAGTTTATTTAACAACTTTATAATAAGTATACTGACTGGACTAATAGTTTAGATGTTGAGATATACAATATAAATATCGCCATTTCAACTTGGTTCAAACACAATGCAAGCAATGGTGTTCTATTTTTAAGAACATTTCTAACTCGGACGAGAACGTCAGAAATCTCTCTGTGTATATCTTTTAAAGCCATTCCAAAATCTGGTACATACAACCATAGAGAAGTTGAAAATATAAGTAATTTCTTTTAGAACAGCGAATATAAAAATGTAGATTTGAAAATTCAATAGAAACAAAGGAATTGGTATTTAAATACACTACAATATGTTACAATATGGAATACTTCCGAAATATGTATTTTCACGATAGGTGTATTTTTTGAAAGAACTTTGTTTTGCCTTTTGAATCTATATGCCTTTACCTATAATAATCTTGAAGACCCGTTTCAATGAGTACTTTGAGCATTTGAAATACAAGCTGCCGTTACACTCCGAAACCCTAAAAATGTTGTAATAAATGATAAAATGTGCAATAAATCTAAATAAAACTGAATAAAATTTTTTTTATGGATTCAACAAATTGTTCAGAGAATACTTTTTCAAAAACAGAACTATTTCAAAAACTTTCTTGCTTAAATAAAATAAACATTTTCAGAAAATTACAATCAAAACTAGGGTTACACTCCAAAACCTTAAATATTTAAAAAAAAATAAAAAATAACAGTAAAACTCCCTTTAAATGAAAATAACGTATCTTTCATATAATCTCAAAATCCAAAAAAAAAACTTTTCTAAGCAAATAAGTAAAAAAACATAGTAATGTCCAAAAAATAAATATTTTTACTAAAATATTCGAGAATGACATTTTGTATCTCATATGTGTGAGTAATTTTCACGGGGCAGCTCATCGCTGTGTATGCCAACCACTGTTGTACACTGTACCTTGGCGGCAGAGGCCGAGCAGAGCTTTTTGCCCTTGTCCGCTTAATGGGAGGCTGACAAACGTTGCCTTACAGCAACACATTCTTAAAGGAAGTTTGTCTATTAATCACGAAATTTTAGCTGGAAATTATTGTTTTACTAATTCATCCGTAATTGCACTACATGAATTGTATTGAGATAGATATTGATTCCCTATCGATCATGTTTCCCCGCAGAACCTGGACGACTGGACGTTCGACGTGTTCGCACTGACGGAGGCGGCCAGTGGCCAGGTGGTGAAGTACGTGGCCTACGAGCTGTTCAACCGCTACGGGTCGATCCACAAGTTCAAGATAGCGCCCGGGACGCTGGAGGCGTTCCTGCACCGCGTGGAGGAGGGCTACTGCCGGTACAGGAACCCGTACCACAACAACCTGCACGCCGTGGACGTGATGCAGACGATCCACTACTGCCTGTGCAACACGGGCCTGATGAACTGGCTGACGGACCTGGAGATCTTCGCCTCGCTGCTGGCGGCCCTGCTCCACGACTACGAGCACACGGGCACCACCAACAACTTCCACGTGATGTCCGGATCGGAGACGGCCCTGCTGTACAACGATCGGGCCGTCCTGGAGAACCACCATGCCAGCGCCAGCTTCCGGCTGCTGCGCGAGGACGAGTTCAACATCCTGTCCCATCTGTCGCGCGAGGAGTTCCGCGAGCTGCGCGGCCTCGTCATCGAAATGGTCCTGGGCACCGACATGACCAACCACTTCCAGCAGATGAAGGCCATGCGGCAGCTGCTGACGCTCCAGGAGGCGACCATCGACAAGCAGAAGGTGCTGTCCCTGGTGCTCCACTGCTGCGACATCTCGCATCCGGCCAAGCAGTGGGGCGTCCACCACCGCTGGACAATGCTCCTGCTGGAGGAGTTCTTCCGCCAGGGCGACCTCGAGAAGGAGCTGGGCCTGCCCTTCAGCCCGCTCTGCGACCGCAACAACACCCTGGTGGCCGAGTCGCAGATCTGCTTCATCGACTTCATCGTGGAGCCCAGCATGGGCGTCATGTCCGACATGCTGGAACTGATCCTGGCCCCCATTGCGCCGATGAACAAGGGCAAGCCCGCCACCCTGGTGGAGCAGGAGCCGGTGGCCTCCTCGATCGTGATCCCCAACTCCGGGATCACCCCCAGCATGGACAAGCCGCGGGATCGCAACGAGGTCAAGGCCACCGCCGCCGAGTGCCTCGCCCGCAAGAGCGTCACCGGCACCACCTCCAAGTTCAACATACCCAAGCCCTGGCTCACCTGCCTGGTCGAGAACAAGCGGATATGGAAGGAGCAGGCCGTCAAAGGTGGGTTGCTTACACTGAGAAAACCACGTAGTGTTAGTTAAGCCGCTAAAGCATATACAAAAATATATCTTGCTTTACAGATTACGTTTCTAGATCCATGAAACTGCTTTTAAAAATATGCAAATTCCGAATTTAGGAATATATTTCTAGGATTATGAAATCATTTTTCAAATTTAGTGCCTTCTATTTTCTGCATCTCTTTTAAAAATTACTTATTTTATGGAATGTACCAGGAGTGCAAATTTTTCAAATATTAACTTCCATTTTGAGACTCAGAAATTTTTGTGTTAGAAATTTTATATCTGACAAATTGTATTTAACAAAATATTATTTTTTTTTGTTTAAATGGGAATTCATCTCTCAAACAGTATTTAAGTTTTGATACCAAACCTTAGACTTAAATAACAAAGTTCCTTTACATTGAAAAACTAGTTTACACAAAACAATTAAATTGAATAACTTTCGATAAAAACTAATAAAATAAATGCTTAACCCCAGTTTAATGACATATGTTTATGTACCTATAATTCATAAAATGTTAAATACCTGGAATCTGAAACGTATTTAGCTCGACAAAAAATGTTGCTTACAAATTTAAAGGTAGTTTATAATGTAGTAAAAGATTATTTAAATATGTAGTCTTTGAGTGCAGTGCTTCTTTCATTATCATATTAATTGCCTGCCGACTTGGGCGCTTTTTGTAGCCACATTAACTGCGCTAATTGAGTTTGACCTGTCCTTCGCTTTGATCTGTAGTCTGCCATTGGCGTTTATTATTCATGCATAAACCTTCTTACGCAGAGCTCATGGAACGGCGCCGAAAGAGCGGCCATTAGGCGAATCAAGACCCCTTCCCATTCAAGATCAAGAACAATCCCAATCCCACTACAAACTAAAGGAAGTCTTCAAGAAAAATTAAAGGTTTTTGCTGGTTATTATAAAAACAGACACTGTACCTTCACAATAAAATATTTTCAATAATATCAAAGAAAGCTTTTAGACTTGCTCTCCTTTTTTTCCTATTACAAAATCGTCATCTGTTTTCTTCAACAGATTCCAAGCACAAAAAACCGATTAGTAAAACTTACCAATATAATTGTGAAACGGTCCACAACCATCGAGTTGTCAATTTTACCAACCAAATAGTTACTCATAAGTAATACGTAAACAAACCCTTAAAAATAGTTATATAACTATGGATTGTAGTTGAATTACTATTTTTATAGTTATTCAACCCATAAAATATAGTTTGCAAATTGTAAGTAAAGTAATTAGTTATAAATTATATTTTTCGAAACGTAAATTTATAAGCAAAAGAAAAGAAAGTAATTATCGAAATGCCCTGTTAAAAACTGACTTCCAGCTAGTATGGAAGTATGTTGAAGACTTGAGAAAGTACACGTTTTAAGTAAAGTCTTAACTTTTCAAAGTTTGTTTTTTTAATGTGCAATTCAAATATAGATTTTCAAACTTCTTTTAAATTCATACAATTATTAATATTTCGTGTCCTACCTTTAAATTCTTTTTTTTGTGCTAAAAACCACTTTACGAAAGTGTACAAAAATATTTTGTGTGACTTATGCTATTATTAGGGACCAGGGACTACAAATGCAGGTTGTTTAAACCATTTTCAGGCGCCAATCACTAATTTAAAACTTAAAACGTTAACTTAATTTTTATTTATTTATAGAGTGCAAAATTCTAAAGAACCGAATTTATTTTGCAGATGCTGAGGCACGAGCTTTGGCCACGGCAGCGGAAGAAGCCGCAGCGGCAGCAGCGGCGGCGGAAGAGGAGGAGAGCAAGCCGAAAGCGGAAGCGGAAACGGCCGATGGCGAACAAAGCGAGGCAGCCGCGGAGCCGGCAGATGGCGCTGCCGCCTAAACTGGCCACCACGCCACCTGTCGGGCAACAGAATGCAAAATACAAAATACAGACGGAGACTTGGGAACGAATACGGATGGTTACACTGAAAGAAACTGAGGAACGATGGGCTCCAAGAATTATGTTTACTAAGCTTAGAAGCAGTCTAGAATATTAATAGCAAACCGCTTCAGATGCGCTCTCTATGTGAATTGTGGTAGAGTTAGACTAGTACATCATCTATATAGGCTTAGTTGCGGAACATTAATATCGATATATATGTATAAATACTGTATACTTTGTTGTTGCAAGCGGAAACACAATACAACACACAAGAAAACTTAAGGAAATATTAGGGCCAAGCACAAAACAAACAAACAAAAAACGAGTAGATGTAAATAGCGAAGAGTTCAACTGAAATTTGTTGTGAATTTGTTGGTTCGTTGCGAGCATTTATATTTAGAATTGAGTTGTACTTGTCTCTTATTAGTTTTAGTCAAATGTGGAATTTACTGTATGATTTCTATAAGTTCGATGTATGCGATTTCGTTCTAATTAAATACATATATTTTTGTAACCGTTTCCATTTATTATTTTCACTTTACTTTTGTGTGTTTGCATTTACCAAGCATTCGAATTGCTCAATTTAAGGAGTGGTTTTCGCAAAGGGACGACAGACTCTTCGGGAGCTGTCTAGATATTAAGTACCTAACTAAAACTAAACCAGAAAATACCTGACAACTAGCTATATGACTTGTACATACTCTCTCCACTGACCCCTAACAGACTTTGCCCTAAACCAAGACGAAAGCAGAGGATCTACAACTTTCCACTCTACAAATGCACATAGCTACCTATACGAAAGGATATTTAGTATGTATTGTTAAGGATATAATAGTCACGTTTCTACAAACATATTTATTTTTATACGAGAGCGCGGGACGAAAGTGTGGGGACGACGAGGAGGGCTTGAGTCGCAGGAGGTTTTGGTTTCCTTTCGTTTCGGTTTTCTTTTCTTTAACCAACTTGAAATGTTTTCAAACGTTTTTCAAAATGTCTGATAGCGGGACCATTCTTTTAAGATTTACCACTGCTCTTTACCATCGAACAGGAGCAGGATAAAAAGGGGAAAAACAACCGGAAATGAGAGGAAATTGGAGAAAACGATTGGGAAACCCGGATAGACCGCGTCAAAGGGCAGTGGTAAAAGTGCTTAGCAGTAAGGTACCAAATTATCAGCTGAAATTGGGATCATAGCTTTATTAAGGTAGTCAATAAATGTACGAACAAAAGTGGTGCAGATGTGTATAGCGGTGGGAGGCAGCATACCATGTCTACAAGTAGCCACAAATTAAAAACAAACACAAACAGAACAGACGTACACAGCAGATTAATCTACTCCTAACCATTAATGGGATAAATATAGCGACAGAATATCTATTATGTGAACGTAAATATTATTGAACAAACAGTGTATGTTATAATGTATATCAAACTTGAACGCTCAAAGCGATGCGCATATATGTATATCGTATATATAGCGACCTCTCTCAAAATCTGTACAAAGTCCTGATAACCTAGCGTTAGTTGCTGTAACACAGGCCGCAGACCTTCTTCAACCAAAAGCAAAGTTGTTATTTATCTCTGTTGAAATATTAGCAAACTACAGAAATACTAATCGAACGTATGCATATGGATATATATGAGGTTTACGATTCAATGTTATTAGCAAAAGTAGTCTAGTGGTATCATAAACACCCATATAAGAGGACATATTATGGTTCCAGCCGATGTGCAGTCGTTACCAAATTAAACTTTGGGATGCTATGTCCCCACCTTAGCCGATGGAACAATATGGAATACACTTGCATACAGTATATGTATAAGTTGAAAGCAATCATTACATTTAAATAATATAAACTATTTAAATAAAAACACTAATAAAAATATAAAAATACATTTTGTGTAAATACAACTTGCACAGGATGCAAAAAGATATAGAACATTAGCAAAATGCACTCTATCTAAAGGTAATTAAATAGCCAATCCACACCACCCAAAGAAGTCCCAACCAAAACCGAAGTCGCATATTACTGAGATCTGTAAATAACTTTGTTTCATCTACTCATTTCTAGCCCAGTTATTTATATATCGAATAAGCAAACTAATTGTGTACTTTACAAGTTTTCGCAAAACAAAGCCTACTAATGAAACGTTTTTAATTTTCCTACTATGTTAAACTCAACATTTAATATGCATAAACTAACGGCGATGGTACCAAATGCAAAAATATTTCAGAAAAATGAATATGGCTGAGATGTATGCTTATTACGAAATACTTTCAAGTAAATTATAATAACACCATATGACTTTTAATATACTAATAAAAATTCTTATTAAACCTAAGCGAGGGTGGTTTTTTTAAAGGGAAAACATTTGATTTGTTTAAACTAGGAAATAAAACCAGAACCGGAACCGGAACCGTTTACCGATACTAACCGATTCAATAATGGGAATATTCCATGAATATATTTTATAGTATTTTCGGTCTGGTACTGTTAATTTGCTTTGGCCTTCGCTTTCAAAAAATAAATGTTCTGCTCAGTGTAAGTTCTGGATGTCGACATACTATCCATCTATGTAAAGTAAAATACGTGCGTCAAATTACCTTATGTCCAATGTGGAACGTAGAATTTGGATGGGTCTGGTAGCACAGTATTTTACTTTTTCCCTGCGGTATTTTACTAGTACTTTTGATATTTCTAGTATTCCACTCTGAGCCGGGTGGTATATTCACACTAACCATCAACGGCCCGCTACTTATCGATATTAATAAAATACGATACATTTCCTTTTCGAGCAGGTAATTAAACTAAAATCGCGAGGAAAACGACTAAGATGTGTGAAAAGTGGCAGATTAAGTGAGCGCCAAGCTGGCGGCCATCGCCTCACCAGGGTGTTAACGGTTATAGATGCCCGATTTGGGATTACTGCGGCTTGATGGCCATTCGTGGGTGTTTCTCCGGACAGAGGCCGAGCAGCGCTGCCGGCGTCGACGGCGACGCCAGCGTTAAATTCATTCATTCACTCCATGATTAATGTGCGGGGAAAAACGATCCAACGTTTGACAGTGATACGGCGATCTGAAACTGGGCCATCAGTCCCGACCCCGGTGACGGTTTGGCCAATACCCCGCAGTTCCCCTCCGTAAACAGAGTCACAAGTTTCGCTGCCGCCCCGCCCCACCAACAAAAAATATATCGGAGTCGTGCTCCCCCTACAAAAAAAAAGAAAATAAAACAAAGACCTCGCCAAATTAGGCAACTTGCAGCCCACTGTCGTGCCTGGGGTTAATTAATTTTTGCACAACAATCTGGCCGGCCTCTAAGCCAAAACGATTCCGCCTATAAACATAGCAAATAAACGGTAGATAGTTAAAATTTGAAGGCCCTCAGGTCGAATTCGGAAATACCCTGGCCAAACTATCCCGTTTTGACTGGTCCCTCAAATATTTCGATTCCGTCATGTGATGAGTGTTCCATTATCTCAAAAGTTATTATCATCATATCATATCTTCAGCCAACTTTCCCTACAATTACAATCTACTTTATATTGGCGTCACTTGATGTTTCTATATATTAAAGACAAATTTCATAACTTTTAGTATTGTATTTTATATAACAGACAGTTTTCAAAGAAATAACATTTGTTTCATTGTCATTAACGTTACTTAATGTTATTACGTTTAAAATCATTTATTTTTATGGCCATTTTCTGATCAGTAATAAGTAATCAGTATTTAAAGTCAATGTAAAGTTGTATTTCATTATCAAAACACCCAAAGCATTTCAAAGCCATCCAATATATATCACAGCACAAAGCGATGAACAAAAATTGTAGTAATATAATAGATCGTATAAATAGTAAATGTTATAATAACAGTTTCGGAATATCTGTAGTTCGAACAGGATAAAAACGGGCTCCACAAAGAGGAATTACATTCCCTCTTTATGGGTAAACCTCCTCTTAACTTCAATAATACCCCTTAGGAGGGCACCACAATTATTAATAATGGGTTGGGGGATGAGTACAGATTTATAGATAAGATCGCATAGAATCCGGAGCTAATCGTTATCTATTCTTTGCAGCCAACGCTCGCCCGGCAGCGGTAATTGTGGAGCGATAGAAACGCCAGCGCCATGCCCATAGACATAGACGCACGACGACCAAGTGCCAAAAGCGAGAACCGAGCGTGAGCGACTGCCAGGAGCAGGATCCGTACCCGGAGTCCATCCGCTAGTCAAGAGAGCGAGAGTGCCAAGCCAAGTTGCATTTAGTTTGAGCCCCCGACCAACCCAATCCACGGCGAGATGGGCAACAAGAACTCGTGCTGTGCGTACTCCAGTCCGCAGTCGGACCGCAAGTCCAAGGATCTGCCGCCCGTCTTCGAGGAGCGCCACCAGTTGAGTCATCCGCCGCACACGTCGCAGCACCAGCTGGATGGTCACCACGGATCCACGTCGGCGGTGCACCTGCACCACCACCACCATGGCCATCACCAGCAGCAGAATCAGCAGGGCGGCGGAGACAACTTCGAGAACCAGCAGAATCTGCAGCACATCTCCGAGCGAGAGGCGCTGGAGGGCGAGGAGGATCCCTCGGTGGATCCCACGGCGGCCACCATGTTCCTGGAGCGATCCAAGGTGGAGAACGGCGGCATGACTAGGAAGCGTTCGCAGCAGCAGATTGCCCAGCAGGCGGGAAGCGGAGGAGGCGGCAGCACTCCCGGAGGCAACAGCTGCGGCGGAGGCGGCGGCATGAAGAAGAGCTCCTCCTGCTCAACGATCTATCTGGACGACAGCACTGTGTCGCAGCCAAATCTGAAGAACACGGTCAAGTGCGTCTCGCTGGCCATTTACTATCACATCAAGAACCGTCAGTCCGACCGGCGGCTGGACATCTTCGATGAGAAACTGCATCCCTTGACCCACGACCAGGTGCCGGAGAACTACGACACGCACAATCCGGAGCACCGGCAGATCTACAAGTTCGTGCGCACGCTCTTCAACGCCGCCCAGCTGACGGCAGAGTGTGCCATCATCACGCTAGTCTACCTGGAGCGGCTGCTCACCTACGCAGAGCTGGATGTGGGTCCATGTAACTGGAAGCGCATGGTGTTGGGTGAGTTCGGTTTCGAGTTGTAAACAGAGCTGCGGCACCATTGAAGTCTTAGCCTTAGCTTTCGGAATGCACTACAATAACTCCCATAACTTAAGGAAAGATGATCTGGATATGAAGAATCCAAGGCAATGAACTAATTGTGCATTTAATTTTAGTAAATTTGGTTTTCATAAACTTTCTTTCGAATTTGTTTGGTAGAACCCTCGAGATAGAGAAGTTTGAGGGTACCCACTTTATGAGCTTATAAATTGTATCTATTCAATTTTAAATAATTAACTCGGATCCAAACAAAAATAACTGAGAAATAAGAATTAAATCTTAAGCAATTTGACAAAATTAAAATTTGGTGACAAAGATTACTTTAAATAGAAGAAACGAAATAATTTTTTAATTGAACACCTGCTTTCATATTTTCAAAATTCTTTGATAAATTTATAACATTAGGCACAAAAATCTTCTTTTTCCCAATATTTAATCAGTCGTTGCTTTTATCTATCTGCATTTATTCCTGTAAATACAAAAATACTAACTATCCATTGCTGATTTCCCCAGGTGCCATTCTCCTCGCCTCGAAAGTGTGGGACGATCAGGCCGTTTGGAACGTGGATTACTGCCAGATACTCAAAGACATCACCGTGGAGGACATGAACGAGCTGGAGCGCCAGTTCCTCGAGCTGCTGCAGTTCAACATCAACGTGCCGTCCTCGGTGTACGCCAAATACTACTTCGACCTGCGGACGCTTGCCGAGGCGAACGAGCTAAACTTCCCCACGGAGCCGCTGTCCAAGGAGCGGGCCCAGAAGCTGGAGGCCATGTCGCGGGTGATGCAGGACAAGGTCACCGCCGAGGCGCTGAAGAACGGGATCAAGAAGTGGTCCTCCATGGACAACATCAGTCAGGGCGGGCCGCGCCGTAGCGTGGCCATACTATCGTGATTTATATTAGCTTACTAAAACAGAACAACCATCGGCAGCAATGAGTCAAGAAATCTGTATTCTGTAGTCCGTAGTCCGATCGATCGTAATTTGAGAACCGTAGCTCCCCCTATTCAGATTCATTTCGTAGGCCACCCGGTTGAATAAACTTTGCGGGAGGGTTTTTAGCCAGCACTCTAAAGGAGCATCCACGCCCACACCTAAATACGTGCAGAGTCACACTCGTATATATACACAAAAACGTTTTAACCACACGTCTCGAATTAAGGACCACTTTTTACATATACATGCGACGATGTATATTCTTGTAAGCGAAACTACCGATTGCAGTCAAGGATTTGGATGATTTTAACTGAGACACAGAAGTACTACAGCAACGCGTAACCAATTGCCAAACGAAAAATCACAGATACAGTAGAGAATTGTTTGTAAAAAGGCTTAAATATTGTAATTGACTCGGCCACCCTGCTGGCATCTAATCAATTTAATCTCAACGGTTGGCCTCGGCTGAGAAATCGTCATTTACATAGCGTCCGCGCCCAGAACATTTCCCTGTACATTTGTTACGAATTTAATTTGTTTACTTTGCCCCATTTTCTTAATATCTTAATATTATTTCGGGTGATTCTTATAGTTTCCATTTAGCTTTATACGATGAACGATATTCGGCTTCCCCGCATCAGGCTTTAGGCACAAAAACAAGGGGCGCGGCCTGCGGCAGTTGATTTGTTTTTGGTTCTTAGCATTAGAAAACCAACAAATATGAGCAAGAGTATGAAGAGCACAGCGCAATATTAACCCAAAAGATTTGTGAGTAAATTAATGTACTAGACATATAAGGATACGAATTATATGCAAAATGTATTTTATTTTGTAATTTATTTTACGATAAAGCTAAATAAAAGCAAATCAAAGAGGAGTTGTGTCATTGCTTGAGAGCCAAGTATAAAATACATCCGATGAATAGTACTGAATGTACGTCAAAATATGAAACTAATGACTGTATTTGGGATGATTTTCAGAATTTTTGGATAAAATTCAAAAAGTTCCCGGGCCTCTGATAATTTTCAAGTTATTTGGATCCTAAAATTTGGGGCTCCGATGACAATAAAACTTGATGTTGGAAAAACCGCCATATACTGTTACACATTTATTGGTTTATTTTCGTTATCTTCTAAAATTAAAACATCAAAAATAGTTCCAGCAAAAGATGTAGATTTTACTAAAATACACATCTTTATTGTTTTTTGCATCACATTTTGGAAGAACATTCGTATGCCCCTACCTCCCAGAATCAAAAAATGTATCCTTTTTTGTAGAAGTACCCACATTTATTGCTTATTCGAGCCGCATATGATTTTCATGTTATTATATGGTAAGGTATAATAATATACTAATAATTTTTATTCTAGATGCTTGTAAATGTACTTGTGAAGAGTTAAAAAACTAATTATCTACATAACCTTACATGTTGAAAACAAATGGTCAACATACCTTTATGATGTGTAAATATTTTATCGGTAATTGAGTCCAGCTATTTTAAACATAAAATTAAACTAATATTCATTTTTTGCGGTACAACAGTTTTTGCTAAAAACAGTATTTGTAACGGTAAGGCTAACATTTTAGAATTAGTTAACAGTGCGCAAGAACTAGAAGTAAGCTATCGATAGCATCCATTTAAACATCAATTTTGTATCAGCGTGACCTTTTTGAATATTATCGGTATATTTGACTAAATAAACAGTATATATTTTTTTTATTTTATTCAGACACGCCTCGATTGGCAACATCTTATCTTGCTGTGTTTAATATATAAAACATAATATAGAATGGAATAATATTTGAATAATCACGATAATGAAGTATTGAGTTAGTATATAAATACTAAAAATCCCACCGAAAGTGCAAGACAAAATTGACTAAAATCCGATAACATGCCGTTATCGGTGCCGTCTCCTCTCTTCCGCCCGCAACTTAAACTCTGGATCCGCGTTAAATGTTAAGAAAATAAAGACACCGATCTAATTAATTAGCCAGCTGTAAGTTTACGCTGAGTAGTGCGCGCAATGCAGTTAGTGACCAGATGAGAGTGATAACCGGGATCGAGGAATATACACCTAGATCGCCATTGAGAAATTCGGAAACGGCGTTTGTCGACGAGGGACGCTACTGCAACCAGAAAAAGGAGTGGTAGCTGCTGGTCTGTTCTGTGGATTAAAACTAACTCATCGCTGGTGAGTACTATTCGAATTGGCAAGTCCTGCATTCAAATTGGCCAATTGGACCCGGTCGACTTTTTGTGCTTAACCATTTTGCCGCCTTTTTGTGCCCAAGCCCCGAAAAAGCAGCACCATAGCGTACGGCGAGGGGGTGAAGGGAGAGGCAGAGCAGCGGCAGCGAATCGTTAATAAGAACAACGCAATCACACGCACACACATGCGGGCTCTAGCACGCATTGTATCTGTATCTTGCGGTGTCTCTCGTATTCGCTCTCGCTCTCTCGCTGCCTCCACACCTCTTACTAGTGCTGTACACTTAGCTATTTTGTAGCCAGATTCGGCTAGCGCTGTAATTGCAGGTGGCTGGTTTATTTGACTTCCGATCTTTAGTTTAGTAGAAGATAAGGATTTTAGTAGGGTTGTGAAAATATATAATAAATATAGTATCGATGATATATCTGAATAAATAAAAAAATTTGCTTTTCGGAAATTAAGAAAATTTAAAAAAGCGAATTTGTTTAGTCCAATGTATAATAACTTTACGTTACTGAAAATGAAAAAAATTAATTTTCTGTTAAAAAAATTCAGTCTTTTATTTCCTTACCGTGTTTATGTGTTAAATTTAACTTAAAATTTTGTTTTAGGAGGCGTATTTGTGTACATGACGCTTTTTTCGTGTTTGTGTGTCAATTTTACTACGAAACTTTATGTTAGTAATTTTCTTTTTAATATACATTTAAGTAAACACTTATAATAAAAAAGATTTATTGGTGTTTCGGGCCATTCTAGGTTAATTAGTGCAATACAGTTAGTTGAGTTGAATATGTGTATGTCAAGTACCACCATATAGAATTACAAGTTGAAATATTTACATACAGGGGTGCCACAAAAATATAAAACGTAAGAATTCAGCCCGCGTTCAGCACAAAGTGCAGATTGACGCATAATTTTTTATTTGCGAATAAAAATCTCGCATCGCGCCCATATTGTACTTTTTGCTACTTCGTTCCAGAGCAGTGTGACAATTAGGAAATATCAAAAATATATTTTAAAAAATAGCGATATTTGATATATCAAGGGACTAAAATATCACGATATAAATGAGGATCAGATAAAGTGCCTTTTAAGAAAATGTAGTTTTCTCTAAGCTCATGTTAAACTTGAAGCCGGGTTAATAGAGATCCAAAATAAGTAGACAACAGATATTTAAGTTACAGGCGGATCAAGGGAATTCTAATTGGAGGTCATTTAAGCTGATCGTTTTGTTAAATCCAGGGGGGGAAATCCATTATTTTATTGCTAGGAGCAGCTAGTGCTAGCTAAATATTTAGCCATCACTGCCTCCTACCAGTGATGCGTGGGCCACACAAAGGATGGCCACAAGTGCCAAGAGAGAGGATGGCGGATTGTCAAAACTTTAAATAAGAATATCAAACAAAAGCAGAGCGACTGTCTTCAGAAGTTCGGCAGGTAAAACTCCAACTGAAGCCCCGAGAGAGATCCTCTCGCCAAACCGGCTGCACTGGCTCTCCCACCGGACTTTTGTGCTTTCGGCTGCCGCCCGAACGCGCCGCACGAAGAACTTTACATCGCTCGCCTTTGCCTGCTCGCCTTCTGCTGCCTCCGCGTCTCATTCAGTTTTCAGTTTGCTTTGCTCTGTTCGCCGTTCACCACCGCCTCTCACCCGCGCGGCGTTTCGATTCTGATTGCCACTACTGTTGCACACACACACACACGGCCGGAGAGTGTGGCCGTGTGCCCGCCACCACCACCACCGCAATATCAAGTAAATTTTCATATACTGGCGTCATAAGAACGAACAACCGTACTTTTAAAAAGCTTGTAAAAACTGCAGTGCCGCTGGTGGGTTGGGGAGGGGGTGTAGTGGGGGAGGGGGTGGCAGAGGGAGGAACGGGGCTGATTGGAAACAATTGTGTTTATTTGTGAAATTCGCAGGCAAAAAAGAATGCGAGAAATATTAATCAAATGACTTTGCGGTCGACTTTGCTGCCAGTGTATTGGTGTGCTGTGAGAGTGCGAGAGTATCTGTGTTGTGTGTGAGCTGCGCACATCCACAGCCACAGAGTTCCCATTAACGTCATCATCGTGTCATTCTTGCAAGAAGGCGAGGGAGAGAGGCGGGGAGACGCAGGGTTGCATTTTTCAGAAATTTATTAACATTATGCCACTTGAGGCGATCGGCAGCGCTCTTTAAATTGGCACTTTTCGCCGCCATATGTTGGAGCGAAACTTCCGATTCCGCCGATTCCTTTGGCTTTTCCAGTTGCCTGGCCTAGGTACCGTACGTTCGCCTATCTGTTTTGTTTAACAATTATGAAATGCACACTAATTGGCTGTAATGAAAATGTGACTCTCCAACTCGATCCTCCTGCTCTCCCTCTCCTTTCTCCCCATTCGATTCGCCGCTCTCTCGCTCGAAATTTGAGCGACAGCCAAACAAAATTAAAAATAAAAAGCGGCAGCGGCGGCAATAATTATAACTATAACTCGGGTTTCGGATCTCGGCATATAGAATGTGAGCCAAAAGGCAAAACTTGTATCGACGCGCCGCCTGTACTCGCTTCGCCGTCTCTCTCGCTCTCTTCCTCTCGCGCTCGCCGCTCCGCTCTTTCAGCTTTCATTTTTTTGTCTCGCCTCGCTTTATTTTGTACTTACGCTTTGCGATTCAATTCGTTTTTATTGGTTTTCCGCTTTAGGCGGCTGGGAATTGTACGTAGCGTCGTTCGTGCAAAACGTTGTTGTTGCTGCGCCCAGGGGGGTGTCGGGGGGTGGCGTTGTCGTTCAATGAATAATGAGAGACAATGTAAGGCAAAGAGCGCGACAGAGGGAGAGAGACGGGGACAGACAAGAGCGAGCGAAACGAGAACAAGACAAAAAAAAAAGCAAAGCAAAAGTGCACGAAAAGCAGTGGGCAAGGGAACGAAGAGGAGGAAAAAGATACAACTTTTTTTTCCCTGCTGGCAGCCAAAAGCAAAGCACGGTGGGGAGAGGGAGAGAGCGAGGAGAGGAGGCCCCCCGTCTAGAATCTAGAAGAAAAGCAGAGGAGACTGGCTGAGATGCACGCACATACAGCTCTTCTAGATATAGATACAATTAATTTGATTTGTTAGCACCGCTCGCTCGCCCGAATGGGGAATAGTTGGGAATGTAAAATTTGCAATACCCCTCCCCGCAACCCGATCCGCCCCTTTCAATTCCAATTCCCATTCCCTTTCCAATTAGAGTTAGAATATTTCTGCTCTTCTTTCCACGCAGACGCAGCTTTGGTTCGGATGTGTTTGTGTTTGTGACTTTTGCATATATTGGCTGCAAATAAATTTTAGCTTGATTTGCTTTCGCCCCCTGTCCGCTCTGCCCACATCCATCCCATGCATGTGTGTGTGTGTCTGCGTGGAAGTGGAACTGAAAATGAAACTGGAAGCAAAGGGAAAAGGGGAAGACTGTACCGCGGGCCGTTTGAATATTTCGCGTAAACATAAACACCGCAAACAAACTGTTGCTCACTGGTTATTATTGTTGCCATGTCTCCTTTCTCGTTTCTGCCCGCAGGTGGCCCAAAGGAACGTCCATATCTGAATATACCTATAAGTCCGCTCCTGGCGAGCCCCCAGAAAAGTCGGCTGAACCGGGCCAAAAAGAGAACCACATGATTTAAGTGATTTCAATTGCTGTCACATCGGAATACAGGGTGACTTCACCGCTCACCACCCAAAGGGTGATTCCACCCCAGTTATTACGGAATATTTTGTTGTGCCATATGGCCCATTGTTTTCATAAAAAACTGCGTTTCTGTAATTTATAATTTATAATGCACTCGGATTTTATTTTTATATATGTTTGGTTTCCCCGAAGTAAAAAATATTAAAGTTGAACGATTATGCAAATTTTTGAGAATAAATTGTTAGCCCGGAAAATGTAAAAGCTAGTTCTAAAATCCACGTCGTTCCTTAAAAAATAATATTGTTGGGCACACCTTTGCCGAAAATATTTATTTACACCCCGGCTTTAGAATAGATTATTGGGGACAAAATATTGCGTTATCTTTACGCCTTAAGGGGACGTTTGTAATGACACGCTTCTTGAATAGACTGTCATCGCTTCCGAAATATGTCCGCCAAAAATGTTTACTTTCCTTTAAAAGTTTAATTAAATTATCTTGGATAATATTCAATCCAACAAACTACTCCAATCTTACCACGAATATAAATACATAAGACCACGAAAGTTCTATCTTACATCCCATGTTTAATCTTAAAATGTATTTATTGGTGTACTTTATCAAGATAATCCTTTTCCTACTGTTTCTGATATACAGGGTGCTTGTGAAGTTAGGATCTAATGATTGGCAGAAAATACTCCAATCTTACCGCAAATATAATACCAGGTATTAACCAGGAAAATACTTTCTTACATCCCATGTTAAATCTAAACTGTATTCATTGGTGTACTTTATCAAGATAATCCTTTTTCAACCGTTTCTGAGGAATGATACATGGGTGCTTATGAAGTTAGGATCTTGTGACTGGCGATTAATAATTGGCTAAATTTGAAAGTTGTCTTGTAGATATGATCACTCCCCAAGTTTAATCCAAGTTTTTAAGAAGAAATTCAATTGCGAACCGGGATACCGGGAAGTTGCCTAAAACAGTATTTGTTTGATCAGTTACCCAAGTGCTAAGGTTTTTGACCCTCGTTTGCGGTTTGCACTCGATTAATTCGTTTTATAGCGATGCTTGAGTTACAGTTACTTAATAGGGCGTGGGGTCCACCCCGCTGGAGATTGGGCCATTCGTCTTGTGTTTTGTGCTTGGCTTCATCAGCACTTTACATGCCCCAACCGAAACCCGCCCACTTTTTGTTTTTCTGCCCGGGCCTGGCACTCGCACACATGTGCGTGCAAGAGATATATGTATTTGCCCGTTTGCACACACACACTGGAATTCATTCCTACCTCACCACATTAAAAGTGGCGCCCTTTTTAGTGTCCTTTCTCCCGTGCTGCGCTCTCCTCGATGTTTGCTGAATTATTTGCTCCAGCAAAACAAGAGAGTGTGAGAGAGCAATCAGTGGGGGAGCCCTTCTCTCTCTGCCATTTGCTTAGCCTGTAAGCTGTAAGCTGTAACTGTAAAGCGCTTAGCGAAAAGGGACAAAACCAGGACCTATGCAAACACTCCCCTCTTCTCCCGCTCATGCGCGCGCTCTCCCTCTCTATGCTGCTTGCTCCCCCTCCTCTCCTCTGCCGCTCTTACATCTATCTTTAATTCGCAGCTCTGTTTTTCCTAAACACGCACACACTTACGCGTTGTCTTTAATCGATTTGTACTTCTTGATATTTACATCGGCCCCCTCCCCCACCCTTTGCTCTCCCCCGCCCCGCAGCGCGCTCGCTCTCTCACTCTCTCCTGCTTGCATTCTCTGATTGGATATCTAAATCCTGGATCCTGCCCCTCCCGCAGTTCACCAGCCTCAAATCCCAGCTCCACTCCCTTTTTTCGTTTCCCTTGTCATTCGTTTTGCTGCCTTTTGCCATTTACAATTTATATAAAGTTATTTCATTGTGCTCACTCCGCTTCTGGCCCTTCTTCTTCTTCTTCAGCTGATGAAGACATACAGCAATATGGGTATGTGTTGGTATTGGTGTGGGCGTGGGTGTGAGTGTGAGTCCTGCGGTCCGCTAATGGGCAATTTATATCACTTTTAATGCCCGGCAGCAAAATCAATAAACTGGCCAACATCTTTTTACATAAATTAGTCCTGGGTGTTGATTGTTTGCTGTGAGTGTTTGTGTGTCTGTGTGTGGGTTAGGGCTCAACTGTACTTGCATAATGTATGTACATTGTACACACATGCAGATGACATTCGCATTGTTGAAGGGTTAATGGTCGCACATTGCACTGCAAATCCCTATGTCCTTCAGCAGCAGTGTCTTGACAACATGAGACCAACTCCCCCACCGTGAGTTCACCATTCACCTCCGATCATCGTGGAACTTAGCATATAGATAGGCTACTTCTGAGGACATTTTGATGCTGTCGGGGCAAACGCCTTAAGGTATGCAGCAATTTTGGAAATGGTAATAGAGCTGGGAGGCATTGGTTTTACCTAGTCATATGGTAAACCATTCTATATGGAATTCTATGTGGAGTTAATTCGATTTAGATATGCATCCCCAACCCTGAACTTATTCAGTACGTTGTAAATATACATAATTCTTTTTTAGGGATATTTATTTCGTTGAAATACTTCAACCATAGACTTTAAGTTGCAATTTATCAGTGCATTTGTAATAAAGACTGTGGTGCAGTATTCCAACTTGCCAGCCAACAAATCCTAAGATCGAATCCCTATTTGAATTGTATTCTACCATTCAAAAGGAAACTTCCACAACCAGAAGAGTTCATAGAATCGCCCCTTGTAGTCTCTGTAGCCCGGAAGTCCTTATGGGTTCTACACAGAACTTATGCGGGATCCGACTGGCTCATGTCTATTCTTTTGAATATAAATATTTTTTAAATCAATCAGTTATTAAACTATCGAAATTAAAATTCTTCATAGGGGCTAGAATTTTATTATTATATTTTTGAATGACTTATTTTTTAACGTGAGGCTACTAAAACTGTCTAACTACCAAATGCTTGCATTTTTGAAAAGATGCTCAGAAAAATAAGAAAACCAAACAATTTTTTACCTTTTATTTATACATTTTTTAAAAAAAGTTCAAATGGCACAGTTATTAAATGACAATGTCTATGGCTATACAACAATAAAATGTAATCTGACATGGTATTTATCATCCATTCAATCCATTCATAATTTCACTAACTTTAACACCTTCATAGATAAATGCCTTCTCAATCCAATAGATTTGATTTCTATAAATTCCATCCATTTCCAGGTGAACGATAGGAATTGGCTGTGCGCCAATTACACACTCACACGGATCAGCTGTTACAGTAGCAACACACCCACACCCCACAGGAGCAGCGAGAGCAGCAATTTCATGGTAATTGTCCCCGTCAGCGACGACAGAAAAGACCAAGAAAAATACCTGAGCAGCCAGAGATTAAGTGACACCACCTCCACCTTCCACTTGCATTTTTTGTTTGTTGTAGCCACGCTCAGCGAAAGCAGTCGACAGCAGCAACAACAGCAATATGTAGGCGCTCCACAGCAGCAACACATGAAATACAAGCAAGAACAGCAGCAACCAACCCCAACAACAACAAGAAAATATACCAATAATTCCCAAAACAACACCACAACATCATCAAGATATAGCAACCAGGGAACGAGCAACGCCACAACGATCGCCCGGATCTGGACACAAGAATGCAGCACGTGAGCGCTGCTAGCTCGGTGCCATCAGTAGTAGCCCCTGTTGTGACCACTGGTGGGACGACGATCACCTTGGGCGGCCCACCGCCGCTCCCCAAATCGGAGCACAAAGAGGATGGCAAGCCACCGCACGGCATCGAGATGTACAAGGTGAACATCGAGGACATTTCGCAGCTCTTTACCTACCACGAGGTCTTTGGCAAGATCCACGGCGATGTGGTCAATCATCAACTGGCGGCGGCCCACGGGGGTCAGTTGCCACCACCTCCGCCGCTGCCGCCGCAGGTCACCAGCCATGCGGCGAGTGCAGCGGCAGCCGCAGCAGCGGCGTCCACCAACAATGCCGCCGTGGCAGCGGTAATGGCCTCGGCGAATGCAGCAGCGGCCGCGGCGGCGGCTGCATCGGCGGGGGGAGGACTACCGCCGGCCACCAGCGGCAATGGGGGCCAGCAGGTGACGGTAACGACGACCAGCAGCTCGACGAGCAGCGGCGGGAGCACCACCAGTGGGGGCACCACGACCACGGCGGGTGAGTTGCTTATGCCTAAAATGGAGGGCGGCATTCATGGCGTGGACGGCAGCGGCAATGGCGGCAATGGCGGCGGGCAGAACGTGGCGCTGGCGCCGGACGGTACGCCCATTGCGACGGGGACGCACGTCTGCGACATCTGCGGCAAGATGTTCCAGTTCCGGTACCAGCTGATCGTGCACCGGCGCTACCACAGCGAACGGAAGCCGTTCATGTGCCAGGTGTGCGGCCAGGGGTTCACCACATCGCAGGATTTGACGCGCCACGGCAAGATCCACATTGGCGGGCCCATGTTCACCTGCATCGTGTGCTTCAATGTGTTCGCGAACAATACGAGCCTGGAGCGGCACATGAAACGGCACTCGACGGACAAACCGTTCGCCTGCACCATTTGCCAAAAGACCTTTGCCCGCAAAGAGCACCTGGACAATCACTTCCGCTCGCACACGGGCGAAACGCCCTTCCGTTGCCAGTACTGCGCCAAGACGTTCACGCGCAAGGAGCACATGGTCAACCATGTGCGCAAACACACGGGTGAGACGCCACATCGTTGCGATATTTGTAAGAAGTCCTTTACGCGCAAGGAACACTATGTTAACCACTACATGTGGCACACTGGTGAGTGTGATTGATTGGTGGGGGCGGACAATGCGAGCGGCGAGCGCCAAAACAAAAAGCCAGATCAGAATCTCTCAGAACTTAAAACCAAAATAACTCCAAGACCAACTCCAGTCAGACCAAATTCTATTCATAGAGTACAAGAACAACAACAGCCATCACCACATCACACCAACCAACCAACCAACCAAGAACCAAATCAAAAATTCAACCAACCAACCAAACCAATCAAAAAGAATTGACAACAAGCACCGCAAAAAATATAATAACTTCATCGTGCGTCCTACGTCTTCTTCCACCCACTCTCTCACACTCTTCTATCTTGCTCATCGCTTGTGCTTTTTCTACCCGCCAACTCCTAAAGTCCCGCCCACTGTACTCACACAGAGAGAAAAAATAGAGACTCAAAATGGTCACTCATTTGGTACCTTTCCTGTCAAAATATCTATCTAAAACTCGTGATGATATTTAAAAAATAAAAATTTGTTGCATCACTAACAACATTCAATGAAACTTCATTTCGATCCAAAAATATACCATCAAAATTCCATTGTTTTGAAACATAATGTTAACACTAGGTCAACATGAAAAATACTAAGATATTAAGAAAGAAAAAACATTTTGTTTAAAGCTTTCAGACTTTTTTCGAAATTTATATCTTTAAAGTATGAATTGAAAACTCTAAAGCATTGAGAATATTTTTTTGCAAATATTGATTGCATACTTTTTGGTGACTCCTTTCATGTTTTGAAATCTTTTGAGTTTTCAAAAAGACTTTGAAAGACAATAGATTTTGCTGATATTGTACTGCTTTTTTTTCTCTGTGCCAACTAACGCTTCGAGCGAAGGAATCTCCAGAGATTTGGAGAACGCTTCTCGCCTAACCCCGCTACAAAATTAAAAGAAAACACGCTCACTCGCTCATACCGCTCCATTTCCCCCCAACCATGATCTCTGCATCACACATCCCCAGCTTCACCACGTCTAATCATGCTCACATGCACCACCAATCCAAACACTTCATCCAGTGCTCGCTCCACTCCACCACTCCAAGTCCAGTCCAATCCTTCACTCCCGATTCGATTCGATATATAATGCCTGTGCAACTTTGTCTACGCTCTCTCTGCTGTCGAACAGGGTGCCCAAAGCAAAGAAAGTAACGAAAGTAAAGAAAGAAAAGAAAAGTTCGTTGTTGCTGCTTGTCGATTGCCAACGTCTCTGTGTAACTGCGACATTTAACACTCGATCACACACAAGCAATTGGAACACACAACACACCAGACACTCACACACATCCCAGCTCACCTGCATAAAGTATCTGCTGTGTAGGGATCTACTATCTGAATCTTTAGCTCTTTGGCGAAACTTTCTTCGGGACTGCACGTTCCACGCAAAAAGAAAAAAGAAAACAAAACAGAAATAAAGCATCCTGAAGACCGGCATTGAGTAGAAGCAGAGTTGACAGGCACACACAAAACAAACACACATCCAATGAACATCCACACCACATACAATCCACACCACATCTGACACCACCACGCCCACGTCCATATGCCCGAGCCAGCAGCCTCCGTTCGCTTCGTTCGTTCGAAACCACAACAACGCAAGCCACGGCCAGTTTCACACCAAACAGAAAAAATAACGAAAGATTTAAATACAAAAAAGTTTAAAAACCCACCCACCCACGCAGCCACCCAACCACTACCAAAAAAAAAAGAATGAAAACACTGGACGGTGCGCGGGGATGGGTCGGGGGATCTGATATTTTGTTTTTTCTCCGATTTGCCACTAGTTCTCCAAATGGTTACCACCGATCCTTTGGAGAAATAGCCGCAGATCCGAGCCGAGTGAGAAAAAAGAAAATGCTTGCGCTAACGAATGCGATTTTGTCTTGTCGAACGAGATCAAACGCCATTCCCTATATACAACAATCCGTTCTGTTCTGCTACCCTCTCCCAACAAATCCAGGTCAAACGCCGCACCAGTGCGATGTCTGCGGCAAGAAATACACGCGCAAGGAGCACCTAGCCAACCATATGCGATCGCACACCAACGAGACGCCGTTCCGTTGCGAGATCTGCGGCAAGAGCTTTAGCCGCAAGGAGCACTTCACCAACCACATACTCTGGCATACAGGTAAAGAGACAAAACGAATCGTAAGCCCGCTTCCTGGTTCCCGATCCACGATCGATCCTGCCCAATCCAGACCCCAAGCTAATGGTTCCTCCGGCCACAGTCCACGACACACGAAATACCTTCTCTACACAGACACTTGGCGGCGCAATAACGAACTCTCGCTAGGATTGGGGTGCAAGCTAGCTGCAGTCCACAGTCTTTTGTAGATTTCATAGTATTCATATAAGCTAAGCTTATAGTAACATTTAAAAATGATAGTTCTTTATGTTTCAATCGATTTAGGAACGATATATTAGCCTCTTATCCTCTATTTATTGCACTTGTGATTTATTGATTCTGACTTTTAATCCCATACGGATTGAATACACCTGTGACTATACATGAATCATGGTTAGATAAGGTTTGTGTGGTAATGTTGTACAAATATGATTGATAAGAAATAACTAAGCTATAAAAATAGGTTGATAAACTTACTTTTCCTAACATTAGCACATTATCCGTATCTGCCTTTTTTGTTTATAAATATAAATTGCCTTCAGAAACCACAGAGATAATATAAATTATAAAGACTTAGGTATAGTAGAAATATTGTAAAGGTTACAACATAGATTTTCACCCTTTTTGATACTAGCATTCCTGTTGCAAGTATCGATCGCGGAGACAGTGAACACACGTATGCAACTTGCAGAACTTATCCCCGTCGCCTAGGGGGATGCAAACATAAAATAAAAACATACTAAGCAACGCCGAGTGTCCAGTGATCCGCTTCCAGCTAGCCCATACCATGACCGCCCCCCTGTTCCAAGGCGATGATTACTAATCTCTAAATGTTTTCTCGTCCCATCCGCGCGACACACACACATTTGCCACGCAAGCAGGCGAGACGCCGCACCGGTGCGACTTCTGCTCCAAGACGTTTACGCGCAAGGAGCACTTGCTCAACCACGTGCGCCAGCACACGGGAGAGTCGCCGCACCGCTGCTCCTACTGCATGAAGACGTTCACGCGCAAGGAGCACCTGGTCAACCACATACGCCAGCACACGGGTGAGACACCGTTCAAGTGCACGTACTGCACGAAAGCGTTCACGCGCAAAGATCACATGGTTAATCATGTACGGCAACATACAGGCGAGTCGCCGCACAAGTGCACGTACTGCACTAAGACGTTCACGCGAAAGGAGCACCTGACGAACCATGTGCGCCAGCACACGGGCGACTCCCCGCACCGCTGCTCCTACTGCAAGAAGACGTTTACGCGGAAGGAGCACCTGACGAACCATGTGCGCCTGCACACGGGCGACTCGCCGCACAAATGCGAGTACTGCCAGAAGACGTTCACGCGGAAGGAGCACCTCAACAATCACATGCGCCAGCACTCGAGCGACAATCCGCATTGCTGCAACGTTTGCAACAAGCCGTTCACGCGCAAGGAGCACCTGATCAACCACATGTCGCGGTGCCACACCGGCGACCGGCCCTTCACCTGCGAGACGTGCGGCAAGTCGTTCCCGCTCAAGGGCAACCTGCTCTTCCATCAGCGCAGCCACACCAAGGGCCAGGAGATGGAGCGACCCTTTGCCTGCGAGAAGTGCCCCAAGAACTTCATCTGCAAAGGTGAGTGCGCTCTATGATTGCTGCTGTGCGTTGCATGCATCCAGTGGAGGCACGCGTGGCGTGGCGTCAGCATAGTGTCCCAGCCCCAGCTCCAGCTGCAGCTGCAGATACAAGCCAAAACCAAACCCCGAGCCCGATCCCGATCCCGTTCTGCCTTCCAGTTGCTGTTGTGGGGAGTGCTCTCACAGCTTATTAGCGCCATATTTTGGGGATCACGTCTAGTCAGAAACCAAAAAAACATTTGTTTTTTTTTTTTTTTTTTACCAAAAATTGTATGTTGTAGACAAAGGATGTCCGTGGAGAGTTCTTTTGGTGTTCTTTATGTTTTATTTGTAATTAATCGTATAAACTCTTATATCTCCCGTTAGGAAAACCCACCCAAAATAAGTTCCTGAAAAATATGAAATGAGTAAAAAAAAGTTTCTTACATCGTTTAATACAAAGTTGTAAAGACTAGTATTTTGTATTTGACTTATTCTTAATCATTGAAAAGTAATCTCGTAAAACAACGATCAGATAAACTATGTTGATGATGCTTTAAATTTCACTAAAACGATTTGGAAGTGATTTTACAATTATGTTTATTGTTACAACTAAGCCTGACCAGACGTTACCCCTGAAGCCCTATTTGTATGCAGACAGCGACTGTGAGAGCAATCCCCCAAACCTTACCCGAACCATTTTCGAAATTCGAGATCCCCGACGATCAGATCTTCATGTCGCTTCCATTGTCCGTTTCGCAGGTCACTTGGTCTCGCACATGCGCTCCCATTCGGGTGAGAAACCACACGCGTGCACTCTGTGCAGCAAGGCGTTCGTCGAGCGCGGCAATTTGAAGCGCCACATGAAGATGAATCACCCGGATGCTATGATGCCGCCACCACCCGTGCATCCGCATCCGCAAATACCGGCTGGTGTGCTGACGCAAGTCAAGCAGGAAGTGAAACCGATCATAAGTGAGTCGGCAAACACGACTGCGCTAGCGCAAGCGAGTCTCCCCGTGCCCAAGTTGCCCAACTTAACCGGCCCTCCTACCGTTTCAGTTCCCCACCACTCGGCGACCACCACGATGCACACCATTCAGCAGATCACGGCGGGAGCGGCGGGTGGAGCCGGAGCAGTGCAGCTAACCCCGGGCCTGGTGCCCCTGGTCACGTCCACGCTCATCTCGCATAACGCGGCTGCCCAGCAGCAGTCGCAGAAGAATCAGGCAGCCGCCGCAGCAGCTGCCCAGCAGCAGGCCGCAGCAGCCGCCGCTGCACAACAGCAAGCGGCCCAGCAGGCAGCACATCAGCAGCACCAACAGCAAGTGGCCGCCCAGCATCAGCAGCAGGCCGCAGTGGCTGCCCATCAGCAGCAGCAACAGCAGTTGCAGCAGCAGCAGCAACTTCTGCAGTTGTCCATCCAGCAAGCGGCTCACCACCATCAGCAGGAGCAGCATCGCCAACAGCAGCAGCAGCAACACCAGCAGCAGCAACAGCAGCAGCATCACCAGCAGCAACAGCAGGGTCATCCTCAGGCCCCACCACCACAGCAGCAACAACAGCCGCCGCCCATCGCCCTGATTAGCGATCCAAGTGCTCTGGCACGCGCCGCCATCCAGCTGCAGCATCTGCCGGCGAACGTGGAACAGCACCCGGTTGTTTACTAACAGTAGCCCCTCCTGCACGGCTACACTCCCACCACAGCCCACTCCAGCAGCACGACCAGCACCTCCATAGCCGCCACAGCGGCCACGGCGTCGACGCAAGCGGCGTGGTGAGGCCAGCGTGCCACCAGTGAGCCAGTGTGCTAGTGAGCCGAGCTGACGCGACATCTCTATATAGGACACACACCATAACAAGCACACCCCATATAAGCAGCTAGTTGTATGTACAATAGTTTTAGCAGCGCGCTGGTTACGCTGATATGTGGCCCCGGACGAAAACGTAGTATGCAGGGGTTCTAGGGTGTGTCGATTCTTAAAGCAAATGTTCGTGGGGGATTTTAACACATTTATCCGACAGTGAAGTAGAACCTTTTAAGCGTGAACGAAAAAGATTTAATCTGAAATGCCGTGGAAATGGCAACATTTTAAAACAATAAGCACTTCATATTATCTGATTTTAAAAATACTTGGACATTTCTGTGGCTGAAAAACCTTTTGATGAAAATTCAAATTTTGTATTCTTGTAATATTCTCTAAGGAGGAATATTCTCTAAAAAATAACTAAGCCAATTCGCTTTTGTCGACCAAAAATCAAAACACCCTAGAAAGTAAATTACAGACTGTGCTCTGTATACCCAGCTGCAATACCGAATCGACTTCGAGCTATCTTCCTCATTTCCCAATCGCAAACAAACTCAACACTCCTTAACTAGTCTGCCGCCGCCAGCTTTAACGTGCAATACGAATCATCTCATAGTTTGTTCTCGGTATCTCTCTTTGTGTATCTTTAATGCTTAGACGCTTAGCGTCTAATTTTATTCACGTGTTTTCTACATTTCTGAAATGTGTGCCAGGCGGCGCGTGGTTTTGGATGGGTCGATCGTTAGGTTTTCGCAATACCCGGTTGCTACTTAGCTGCGCTCAGTGCATCATTCGGACCCGATGACCATTCGACCCGTCCACTCTTCTCGCTAGACACTTTTAAGAAGGGGTTTTTGTGGCCGTAACCAGCGAAAGCGCACCATCTTGTATTTTTATTGTGTTTCGACTAAGTTACGATTATATCCATACGGAGCGACATTCATAGAAAGCATCCTCATCATACATAAACATATGCAGATATGCATAGGCATACAGTTATAATATATACTTATAGTTTGTAAATAACACGCAACAAGACCCTTGGAAATCTATCGAAAATTCTTATCACAATTGTATTATTTTTGCATTTTCCAAGGAGGATAATTGATAGCGAGCAATCACGCGTACACTTTCACATATATTGGCCAAGTGTAGTCCTTAACCCAGTTTACAATGTCGAGCCCCGAAGGCGGGGCTGTGATCATTATGAGATATATATTATTATACGACAGCGGAAATGAAGCAGCATAACAGCAGACACGACTAACGAGATAATGAAAAGGGATTAAACAAACAAATTATTATATTTAATGTTAGTTGAACTACTAAAAGTAATAATTGAGAACACGGATCGCCCGAATGGAGAAAGGGGAGTCCCGCATGAGCGAGCGAGTAGTTTTTAGTTGGGCGTGTCGCCCAATCATTATGATTACAATTACAATTACGATTATGATATATGAATACTAAACCTATAACAACAAGTTATTACCCCACTATTAAAGTTAACAAACAACAACAACAACCCATACATATATATACGACTAGGCACAACTCTAAAATTAATTATAACCCTTAACTGTGCTTATGTTGAAAACAACAAACATTAAGAACAAGTGAAAGCCGTAACGAAATATAAGTGAAACAATTAACGAGGAAGCCCAAGCGCCACAAGCAACAACATATCTGCTTTAAATTTTACAAAAATAAAACTGAAAATGAAAAAAAACCAACATATTAAACACGAGTCACCGTTTAATGATTTTACGAGGAATCACAATACACAACACAACTGACAGACACACCCACACACATTATGCTTCCTTTTAAATGCAACATTTTACACATTTAATTGTC
Organism: Drosophila subpulchrella; assembly: GCF_014743375.2. NCBI lineage: Eukaryota > Metazoa > Arthropoda > Insecta > Diptera > Drosophilidae > Drosophila > Drosophila subpulchrella. Next base: position 3,388,396 of record NC_050610.1, read on the forward strand.
AAGAATTAAATGCTTAAAATACGATTTAAATTTAATTTAACAACCTGTAACTTTACACGAATAAACGGAAAATGTAAAACTGTTTGTTTGACCATTTAAAGACACGACATGGTTTTATTTAACATTATCTTATTTATGAACGTTTATAGGCAGCAAAGTGAAAGTTTTAAATACACTAAGAATGCAGGGAACAATTGAAAATTGTAAAAAATCATCATTGAAACATTCAACACGTGCATGTCTTTTGGTTTAACACACTGAAAATTCTTGATTTTGAAAGCCTCAAACACTATCATACGTCTATAATTATGTAGTTGATTATCCGTGTTAGTTTTCGGTGTTTTTGGATTTTTGGTGATGTGTATAGAGCGCAGTATATAAAATGCATAGAGATATATATTATTGTACGACTATTATCTAACACATAGCTGATATGTATGTGTAGTACGCGAAAGGCAATTTTAAGTAACGACCCCAAGGAGAAAATTCACTTGTGTTGCAATATTAAAACAAACGAAATAGTTTATATGTAAGTTGCGTAGTGCATAAAGTGAGAACAGTAGTAACTTTCTACACCCACACTCACTGACAGACAGACACTCACCCATTAACCTTAATAATATGCTGGGACAGCGCTGAATATGTTTCCTAAACGCAGCGAAAACGTGGAGAAATTAACAGGAGAAGCTGAGAAAACGCTTGGAACGCCCCAATTAACGTAAACATTAAAGCAACAAACAGTAACAATACTAAATAGAAACAATAATGTACTATAAATCAGATACAATACAACACTATATATACCTAAAATATGCCTATACGACAGAAATTGGACAACAAATGAAATGCATATAAATATATATATATATTATATATAGTATATATTGTACAAGTTACGAGTAAAATGTAATTAAAATTGATGAAGTAGTAAGCACTAAACAAAACAAATAAAAGAGCAGCAAAAACGCGCAGCATAAGCATAAAATCGGATTTTCGAAAAACATTTTTTTCAGCTATGGACAACTATGGAAAATAGTTCCCGTATTTTAATTTAATAGGTTCTTTGTTAAGATTTTTTATACTTTTTGAGAGGGTATTTGAATTTAAAGCGTTCTCACCCTGAGTTCAAAATGTTTTGAAGTTAATCTTCTCAAACCTTTTATTTTATAATTATAAAATTATGCGTAGATACACTGTCATGCCAATTCTATAGTTTAAAGTTTCAAAAATGTTTTCTTGGAGGTAAAAGTTTGATCGTTTTTGTAAGTACTTCGTTTTTACATTATGTAATAAGGGTTATGGTGTATTAAATGATATATTTTAGTCTTACCCAATTTCCAGCCTGGTTTTCATGGAATTTTCAATATCACGGATAAAACTAGCCGATCGGCTCTTACTGCTTCAAAAACTATCGTTTCGGTTGCCCATCTCCAGAAGGACATACGCCATTTAGGTAGCGCACCGCGAATTGCGCCCGTTTTGCTTGGAAAACCACCCCTAAATGACCTTCGCGCTAGGTAGCCATCATCTGGCCATGGCAACGGCGTAAATTCGTTAGTATTCCAAACACCACGATCAAGAACACACCGCAAATGACGTCCGCAACAGATACAGGTAGGAATGTGCAAAAAATAACCTTGAATGCATTAAGATCGTATTTCGACTTTACAGAAACCGCTGCAACATCCCTGCTGGAACTGAATGACGATGTTCTGGCATTGATTGTCCGCCAGTTGAATGTGTACCAGCAGTACGAGATCGGCAGGTTGAACAGGCGCTTGGAAAGCATAGTGCAGATGCTCTGGAGGACCCGTGTTCGCAGTGTTGTCCTGCAGGACGAGATGTTCCGACGATCGGGAACCAATTCCCGCCAGTTTGTGGCTTTCATCTTGGCCTTGGCTCCTCATATGGAGCGCCTGAGTTTCCACCACTTGGATGTCCGGAGATTGCGGCTCCTTAGCAGTCACACCCTCGAGGGGATCCACTCCGTGGAGTGGCTGGGGGATGGAAATCGAAGAGGACGCGTTCGATTCGTAGACGAGGATGTGCGATTGCTGCGACGGGTGTTTCCCCATTTAAGGAGACTCAAACTCAGGAGTTGTCAGATCACTGGGAAGTACCTCTGCGACCTGGAACACCTTAACGAACTCTGCCTGGATGACTGCCAGTACCTGGAATCCCAGCACTTCAGGGATATCTTCCGGCAGCTAAGACTTCGCAAATTTGATATCATGGAGGATTGCGATGAGGTGAACTGCTGTGATCTCGCGGATCTGCAGCTGTGTCCCACATTAGAGCACATTAAGATTGCTGATTACCACCTGTGCATGGAGTCGGATATTACCCAACAACTTCTACGATTGCCGTGTCTGCAAAAGCTGTCCATTTATTCCAAGAACTTCGTATTTGATGTGCTGTCTCGAATAGCTCGACCCAGTAGTCCTCCCGGCGCAGTCAGACTTATAGAGGCATTTCGCTTCAGCGGGATACTGCATGATTATGGAAGATTCTTTAGGGAGCTTGGAAACCTTAGACAGCTGACGCGATTGGAGCTACATGGCCAGGCCGAGGAGGAGGAGGGCGGCAGGCTACAATGCCTGCAGGACCAGATTCTGCGACAACTGGCCAGTCAACTGCGGAATTTAACAGACCTACATTTGTGTGGCTATCAACTGGAGAGTCCTTTGGGCCTGCTGGAATTCGTGATCAATTGTCGGCAGCTGAGGGTGCTGAACATAACACGATCTAAGTGCCACGGAGAGTCCTTCATCTGGAGCTGCATTGCTGTTTTGGCCAAACAAAGGTGGCGTACTCAACCCCTGGAGCTGTGGATCCGGCATAGCGACATAAATCCAGAGATAGTTCACAGTCCGCGCAGCCTGGACAACATAAAGCTTATAAAGATTGATACGAAGCAGATAGGACCCAATATGGACTATTCTTCGGGCGTGCTTAAGTTCAGCTTTGTGCGGTGATCAATCCTTAAATAAGTGGTACCTATCGACCTATAAATGATGAAAGACTGAAGAATCTGCTGCTTACCGCGCGTCGCTGAACTGATCAAAGCCCAACCGCTTAAAGTCAATTACAAAGTTTTAAACTGAAATTTAATTAAGTATATTTCCATTTATCAAATGCCATCCAAATAAAACGATGAAAATTGAATTGCAAAGGTTATTTTGATATTTGGAGATTAGAATATGTTTCAAGGGGTATTATATTTTATTATATCGATCTTAACTTCACTATGTTGCTCTTATGGATAATGTAAAAAATGGTTCTCAGATTCAAAAATACCATTTTTGAAGGTTCCTGTTTTTTTTTATTGAGATAATTTACTTTGAATTTGAAATTTAGGGGAAAATCCCTTTTATTATCACTATATCCTTAAGTCTTTAGAACTTAACTTGTCATTCGATATACATATCTGTAATATCTTCCGGTTATGTTACCACAGTCAAGAGAAATATAGAGAGGAATCTTTGCGAGCAGCGTCAATACAAATGAAATTCGAGTTCAGAGCTAAAACCTCGTCGACAAGGCAAACTTTTGACCGATGATCACGAGGATGACCAAATGCGCCAGCCCTTCCGCCGAGCCTCCGTATACTTCAACCTGCTGCTGATAACCGAGGCTGTGATCGGACTTCTAATCCTGGTGGTGACCGCCTACTACCACGCTCTTTTCACCGGCTACTTGTCGGAGATCGAGTGCCGCCTGATCTACGGCTATCTGTTCGGGATCTACGTGTTTGGAGCCCAGCTGGTGGTGACCTTCCTCTGCAGCATAGCCATGTGGCGGCGCATTTGGAGGCGGCGTTGCACGCCCAACATCCGCCTCCTGCTCTCCATGTGGGCCTTCTACTCCTGCGTAATCATTGCGTCTGGGTTCGGGTGCGTTTGGAACCTTTACAGGGGCGTCGATGTCCTGGAGAATGCGGCGGATACCTCGCTGACCCGGGGCATCGACATGTACTACTCGTGCCCGGAGTGGAAGCTCCTGTGGGACGGCCTGCAGTGGCACAAGGAGTGCTGTGGGGTGCATGGCTACAAGGACTGGATGAGTGCGGACTGGATGCCGCGGCTGGAGGACAACTGCTCGTCGATGGTCCTGGCACCCTACGCCTGCTGCAAGCGGACCTGCGAGAGCTGCTTCAATAACTTGCTGTCCGGCGAGGGGCAGCCCATCGGTGGCAGCAGTCGGCAGCCCTTTCCCGCCCTCACAGTGGACTCCATCAATGCGAATGGGTGTCTGCCGCTGTTTGTCAGTGCGGTGTGGAACCTCTTTTACATCCTGCTGGCACTGTGGGTCCTGGCCCTAAAGTTCCTGGTGAGTATGGTTCAGGCTAAAAAATTATTAAAGCTTCAAACATAAACCGGAAAATTTGACCCCAAAATTTAGGCAAAGCAAGAAACGCTATAGTCGAGTGGTTCGACTATCAGATACCCGGTACTCTGGTCAAATTTAAAAAAGAATCCATTAGCGCGGCACACACTACACATGCCAGTGCCACGGCACCTAGCGGCCGGTAGCGGAACTACAGACCATGTCAAAGACTGTTTAACTTAGTTAGTCATAACTTTTAAAATAACAAAGCGATTGGTACGATTCTAAGCACTTAGATAGGTGTTGATCAATAAAATCCATTTCAATTTACACTTTTACAAAACCTTCAAAAATGTTGGCGTTTGTGGGCGCAGCACTTTCGCAGTGCAAGAATCTGTAGAATTTACAAGCTTTGTCCCTACTCACTAGCTTTTATAGTTTCCGAGATCTCAGCGGTCATACGAACCGACTGACATAGCTAAATCGACTCGACTAGTCATCTTGACCAATAATATATATACTTTATAGGGTCTGAAATGCTTCCTTCTACCCGTTATATACATTCCGACGAATCTAATATACCCTCTGACTCTACGAGTAACGGGTATAATATGGTAGTACATAAATACCAAATTTTTATTAATATTATTCAAAAGCCAGAAGCAATCTCTATTTTTTTCCTTTATAGCAATAGGTGAAAACAAAATTATGATTCAACTTTAAAAGATTGTAAATTTTTAGCGCTTGTTGTTTTGTACCACATACAGATATTTGCAAATATATATGTGGAATTACTGATAAATATTTCCAACTGCAAATATGAGTTATCAACATTTTAAGATCATACACAACCACATTTAACAGTATATTTTATAGATCGTACTCTGTTGCTTGACAAAGTTCATACTTCACCGGCAGAATGAGGGCGATGGCTGCGATAATGTGGGACTCACAGACGAGGATGGACACCCGCTGGTCGTGGTGGTAGGTTAAAAAGCTTTATTATACTTCGAAAATTTCCACATAATGGCCATCTGTCAGAAATATCCCTGTAATGTGCGTTGTGTGACTATTGGAGAGGACGATTTGGTGTCCGATAATGTTCCTGATGCTAACTACTGCAATTGCACCGAAATGGAAGATGAACAATGTGGTTACTAGGCTGTTTCTTTGTTTCGTATTTATTTTTATATTTTATATTAATTGAGTTTAATATACACCTTCCGATTTAATCTATTTACATATTGAATGCAAGATTGGGATCTCTCAACACTCAAATGTTTATAGGTAATTAAATATTTCTCAGCACAAATTTAAATAAAAAAAATATATATATTTAAAATGCAGTCCTATAGTCTGTCTGCTTTGTCAGTCTAAGAAAGTCATATTGAAGTTGATGACTGTGTAGATATATAATTTTTTTCCGAGTGTTTAGTCCAATATAACCAAAGATATCCATGAGTGATCAACCCAAATTTATAAGTCTTTGGATTAACTTGGTTACATTTGTATGCATTATAAGCGGTTGTACTACTTGCGCATTCGCTTGGACTCGTTCAAGGATTGGGTCACCATACGAGTGATGCGCTTGCGTAGAGCCAAAAAAGGCTTAAGACAGATACGTTGCTCGACGAGATTGGCAGATACGCGGTGGAAGAAGCCAGTGACATCCAGGGGCTTGGCCAGCTGAGCATTGGGCCCCAATTCTAGTTCGTCCGAAGATGATTGGGGACTAGTGTTGCCGTTTTCGATGATTCGAATATGTCTTAGACGTCTGGAAACACGTTCTCCAATGGATTCCATAGCGCAAGAATCAGCCCGAGAAGAGAAGAGTCGTTTCGGAACGCTCAACGAAGTGGACTGCACCGGGTTCGGTGCTGGTGTATCATCAGTAATTTCGGTAATCTCTAACGGACTGCAAGCACGTTTCCTAATAGAAAATTTAAGTACTGATCAGAGAAAAGTTCAGAAGAATCAAAAGTTAACATACGGTGTTCCAGCTAAGTAGATTACATTCATAGACCAATCCGCACCATCTTCGTTTGAGCTTTCGTAGTCCTCCTGTCCGCTGTTCCTAATCAAAAGGAATAGCAAGGGTATTAAGTATTCAAGACTATCAATTAAAAAAGACTTACAAAACAGTGTCGTTCGAATTCCCGTCACTCTCTTGACCATTTTTCCTATTTACAAAAAATATTATTGGAAATGTAAGTGCATACATATGAACATATGTACATATGTACATATGTAGTTAGGCATAATCAAAAGGGGACTTACATAGTTTCTTCGGAATCATCATCATCGCCCACGATATGAGGAACTAATGGTGGAGTCCTGCAATATAGAAAGAACACTTTAATTATAAATATCTTAATCAACTTGCACATTTTTAAATTACATTTTGCACAAATTATTTGGTGTCTGCGAAGTGACAATACGAAAAGCGAAGCGAGCAGTGTTAGTTTAAACACTGTTTGTCAATGTGACCATTCGATAGCATCACGTGGTGTTGGAATACCCCATGCTGAAATTTTAAATACATATTTAAGTTTCTTAAGTTGTTTATTAAGTAACTTACATATCGAATTCGACGAATATCACTTAAGAGTTCGAAGCTGATTATGTAAAATTACATTATAAAGAATATCCTTAACCAGTGTTGTACACTGAAATAAATATACACCGAGAAGTTAGTTGTAATATATATGAACACTCAAAATCTTTACGAATAAATGTGATTTATTTTCAATATGAAATACATTGAAAATATCAAAAGAAACCAGCCAACAAAGATTCCAATTAAATAGTTGATTTACCGCAGTTCAAAAGTTTTAATTTTTAAGAAGCTTTTAGTTCAAGTTATATGGTTTGACAAAAAAGGAATTACATTTCCATTCTGTTCCGCTGGGTTTCCAGCAAAAAGGCAGCCTTTTAATGTGACCTTGTGACATAACATACATACATATTTGATTAATCTATTAAAGACAAGTTACAGACAGAAACATCCTAATCTTGGCTTTGCTCATGGATGTCAGAGAAATCGGAGACGGCGACGCTGCTGGTGCTGATCAAGTGGCGATCGGGCATTTCACCAATGGAGGGAAAGGAACTATTATCGCTGGCGCTGGAGAGAGACATTTCCTCCCAACTAACACCCGAATCGCCCTCATTGCCCAGGGAAACGGGGGTGGCATCGGGATTTTCAGGCTGCTGCTCCTGATCCTGCTTTTCCTGAGCACTGCTGATAGCCGGAGGTCTTATACGCTTGCCATTTAGGTCGGTAGCCTGATTGTCATTCCCACCAGCAGCTCGCTTCCGATCAGGAATCCGCCTTTCGGCCGTGGGACTCCAGTCCATGGGATGATGAACACAAGCGCGAATTGTCACGCGGATGGGCTCGCTGGGCGGACTGTCCAAGTCAGCTGGATCCCTCCTGGACACTTGGGGCGACATGATCATGGTCGAGTTGTGCATAGCACTCGGCTGCGAGGACAAAAACTCCAACTCGCTCTCCTGCGGGTTTGAATGGCGATTAACTCGGTGTGGTCAATAAGAAATGTATTATTTATATCCCACCTGCAAAGCCTTCTCCAATTCTTGATCTTCCGGCTTGCAGCTGGCCGACTGCTCCATAACACTCGCCAACTCGCGCATCTCCTCGATTTCCATATCTGCCTCATAAACGCCTGCGCCTGCGCAAATAACCTTTTACTATCTGTAGTGAAACTACAATGCATGCTCTTACTTTTGAGGAAGTCCACTAGTTTCTTGGTAGTTCGGCTGCGCAGTTCCATAGTGAATGATAATTATTTTATTTCAATTGCTCTGGTTCTTGCTCATAACGGAACTATTCTCCTGACTGGAATCGACTATCAAGGCGCGATATCGATACTGATATCTCAGGTGATGGTCACACTTAGGGATGGTAGAGTACGGTTTAAGCTTTCTCATCACGACAAAGTTAGGTAGGGTGTTCCCTATATTGTTCAATAGATAAGTTTCGGTTACCAGTGCCTCTTGAACTGCAAAAAGTAAAACTGCCACATAGAGCCTATCATCGCCAAAAATCATTCGTTAAAAAGTATATATTTATGAAGGAGCAACTGATTTCTTAATATCTACAATTTTTTATGCATTACAAATGTAACGACTTTTTTGTAGAAATATGAATAATATGGAATTTGTATGCCAATTTAAATACCTTTTTAATACCCCCTTCCCATAAAGTCCATCCGATCGAAACGGTTGGGATTTTTGACAAATGTGAAACTCAGATTCCCACAGGGCACATCCACCATCTACCATCCTGTAACAGCTGATCTGAAGACCTGTGCCTAATCAAACCAAAATTGTTGCATCTGCTCCTTCCATTTTCAAATGTGAAACTCCGATTCCCACAGAGCACATCCACCATCTACCATTCGCTAACAGTTGATCTGGCTAATCAAACCAAACCCGTTGCTTCTGCGCCTTCCATTTTCTTTTGTTCTTTGTTCCCTGTCATCATTTTTTACGTTTGTGAATGTTTCAATTTCCACTGTCAAGAAGAAGAACTCAGAGTTGCATCGAAAAACATCGCCTAACTATCGCATAAAAGATTTCGACAAATTTGGATGGGGAACTATCTGGGAAGTTTTCGGAACGGCTAAACCTTATGGACCATCCCTTCAACGTATGGACGCTATAATGAGTTATTTTTTCAAGCAATTTTGCTCGCCAAATTAGCTTTATAAAATAAATACGAATTTTATGATTGGCCCATCTTATGTAAATACTTATATTTTTTACTAGTTGCCTTTTTTGTTGCTAATCACTATAAAGTATTTTTTTTGCTGTGGGAGAACTTCCGTCCAGCGCGATGAAAAAATTAGTTTTTTTCATTCCAAAATTTGTGTTATACTTTTATAAATGATTTTTGCTTCCAAAAACTAGACTATTAAAAATCATCACGGCTTACACGAAAGCTTATTAAATTTTGGATACCCAACATGTCCCTTATTTTATACCCGTTACTCGTAGAGTAAAAGGGTATACTATATTCGTCGGAAAGTATGTAACAGGGAGAAGGAAGCTTTTCCGACCTTTTAAAATATATGTATTCTTGATCGGATCACTAGCCGAGTCGATCTAGCCATGTCCGTCTGTCCGTCTGTCCGTATGAACGCTGAGATCTCGGAAACTATAAAAGCTACAGTACTGGGATTAGGCATGCAGATTTCAGAGATTCCTGCGCAGCGCAAGTTTGTTTCAGCAGAGTGCCACGCCCACAAACCGCCCAAAGCTGTGGCTCCCACAGTATTGATGCTAGAATAAAACTTTTAACTGAAATGTATTGATCTCATCAATACCTATCGATTGACCAAATTTGCCACGCTTACTTAACGCCCACAAACTTCAAAAAATCGTAAATATGATCGCGGATATCTCGGAAACTATCATACATAGAGAATTGGGATATCAGATTAAGATGTCTTGTACGCAGCACAAGTTTGTTACGCGAATATGCCACGCCCACAAACCGCCCAATCCTGTGGCGCCCACAATTTTCATGCTAGATACAAAATTTTTTTTTTCTCGTCAATACCTATCGATTGATAGGTGGCGCATTTCGATGGAATCGACTATAGCGATCTCTCTTGTTTTGTTTAGTAAATGGTGGAAATTTGCGTAAAGGTTTATATTATTTAGAACGGTTATGACCAATCAATGATCGATACTTGAACTTAGAGGATTCCTTTGAAAATAAAAGTTTATAAAATAACTTTTAAACTAAGTAGTAAATGAGGTGAGTTTCGGTGTGTATTTTGGCGCATTCCGCCGGCCTCACCAGCTTAAATTAAGCAAATTGTAAAAATTATACCTTTTTCTCCAAAAACAAAATATTTTTTTAAATCCGTGGCTTGCATACGTCTAAGTCCAGATGTCACATTTCGATCTCAGGGCTTTCTAGCTGTCCAGACTGCCGTTCAAAATTTATTGAAATTGTATGTCCTTAAATTCAGTATTTTAGTGGACCAGCTTCTGCAATAATTATGCAAAATAAAATCCGCATAGTACAGGGTTTAAAAAACCATTTATGTGTAAAAAGCTTGAGTCCCAAACTGAGAACTTTTAACACCAGCTCTGCGAAGTTGAAATGCATCGTGTAAAAAGTAAACGCTTGGCGAACTTTTTATGTGGTCAACCTGCTGACCAAAGCTGCAGCTTTTGCTGCCCGCAACGCTGGCAATTGTTTTTCTAATTTAAGCAAAAAAATGCGTCTCTCTGCATTTCGTTTGCATGGCCAGCCACCTGCGAGTTCTGTAGCCCCTTGATCCTGCCCCTTTCACTTTTTGCATACCTTTCAGCCCCACCCACTGACCTCTGTCCTTGCACCCAAACGACAACCGAGTTGAAATTCAACAAAATGTCAAAATGCCACTTGAAGTCAGTTTGCCTTTTTCGATGCCATGCTGCGCGTTTTTGACCCGAAAATTGTTCTTTATGTGGGGCAGTTTCGAGCTTGACTTTTACTCCATGGTAAGTTGTAATACCCTTAACATTTCGAGATCAAATACAGTCTAAAAGCAGAGCCAAAGTCTATAATGAAATATATTTTCAGTAGCATTACTTTTGGGATATCTAATGAAATGTATTTTTAGTATAATTACTTTTTTTGTCAATCTAATGAAATAGTTTTCAGTAGCATTGCTTTTTTCAATGCCAATGAGATTTGAATGAAGTGTTTTTATTAGCATTACTATTTTTATAATCTCTTTTTAAAATCTCTCAAGTGGTTTTTTTAAAAATTTTCTAATGAACCTTAAATATTTTAAGATCATCTTAAGTTCTGTATAGATTTTAATTTTTGTTTCTAGGCATTTCTAAACAAATGTTTCAATATAACAGTTTTAAGTTTAACTATTTTATTTTAATAATTCTAAAATAATTTTCAAATATAATATATATATATTCTGAATCAGTATTCCTTCGGACCCCTAAGCCTGAACCCTGTCTTTGCATTTTTATATTTTTGGTATAATTTTTTTCCTGACACATTTTTCTATATGACTAAACTCTCATGCTGGTTAAAACAAGCGCCACCGAAAATAAAAAGGACAAAAAATAGAAAAAGTTTCGATGTCGTCGCGTTGGCGAGCATTTCTTCTTTTGCATGGGAGTCGCCACGGAGTCCCAACTGCATTTTGCTCCACTTCACCCTCGTCGTTCCGTCTAAACCTCAGCTTCTGTGGCACATCAAACGCAAATAAATACAAAAAAAGGAAAAGAAAGAAAAAGAGGTAAAAAAAACCTGGACCAAAGCCGTTTGTGTTAGCCCGCATTTTGTGCAATTTTTGGCTGGCATTTAAAGTCCGTTCAATTACCGCGGAACAAGTTTGACATGGGCAACAAAAATAAAAGAAAGTGTGTTTAGCTAAGGAAACGAATTTAAACTCTCTGGCCGGCGAAAATGTACACAAATTTTATGCATCCCCTAACCCTTTAATGCCCGTTTCGCAGGCAGTGAAGCAGCTAACTCTTATTGGATTAGCAAATATGTGCCGCTCTCGATTTGCTTTTAGTGGCTCCGTTTTATGTTTTCATCATGGGGGACTAAGGGATTTTCGCCATTAACTTTCGCTCGCCAGCTTTCCGGCACATTAGGCAGCCATTATTTGGCTAATTTTGCATCTTTCGGCCATATAATTTACACCAAATAACACACGACTGCACACACATACCCGCAAATACCTTAACCATGGCCAGTTGTAAGTGCTGCGTGACTGCTGCTAAAATATTCGCGCAGCACTCATACGCCATGTTGGCCACCGGTCCGTTTCCGGGCCTTCGAGCTGCCTAATCAATGATTTGGAAATACCTTACACAACATTAATTTTACGCTTCGATCCCCTCATAACCAGTCCCAAAGGCGTTCCCAATGTTTACGCGATTTAAATTTGAAATCGGGTACTCAGATTTGACATTAATTAAAGATGTTTGATAAAATGAAGAAAATCCCTACGATGTTGATATGGGCGCCTGAAGGATATTTGTTAATTAAAAAAAAAATACAGATCATTTGGACTTTTTCTTAACAAAACTTAGCTTTTAGTTGAAAAATGTAAATTTTCGAGTAAAAACAAGAGAGAACGCTAACCAATTTCAGAATAAATATACTATTTACATTTTATCTACATACCTTACATTGTATACTTTTTGAAGATGTTCTTGCAGCTAATGGTCCGATTTAACAATTTTCGGCGTATGGGTATGTATTCACAAGCGGAATAAAAAACTAATTTTTTTTTCTATTTTGACCTTTGAAAATATGGGCGCCACAGCTTTTGCCGGTTTGCAATGCGATGCGGTTTGCAATGCAATGCGCAAGAATCTCTAGAATCTACAGCTTACTCTACGAGTAATGGGTATAACTGCGAGATTTATTTTTCATAAATTGTATTCATTTTCATGAAGATTACTTATAATTGGCTGTTAAATAGAATATATTTTAAAATAAAGCTTATCCCATCATCGTCCATTTATGGTCTAACCCATATTTTTGCCACTTTAAATCGGATATCTTTGGGCTGATGTTGGTCACAAGCTCGCTCCAAGTTCCTGCACTGTATTTGCATTTGCATTTTCACAACATACGCTACACAAATAAAATATGCAAGCAGCAAATTTGTAGCCAGACACAGTCAATAGCACAAATTTATTGCCAATTTTTGGGATTTAGCCTGCTGGCTGCTCCTGAATCTCCAGTTCCAGCCCGTTCGAGCCTTGGGAAGGGTTTGATTGTGCAAAATTGCAAATCAAACATGACTAAGGGAGCATCTCGGTGCCAGGGAGGAATGGGGCGGTCTGTTTACGAATAGCAACAAAATGGTTCGAATATTTTACTGATGCAGATGGGAGTGTTGCATTTCCCAGTGGCTGTTCTTTTTGTTGCACATCTGTTGCTAGCAGATTTTCGATATAGCACTGCTATGGGTTATAGCTGCCATCCTTAACGGCTAAAAAATAAGATACCCGTTTATATGTCTCAAAAACATTGTCTTATGCTCACCTTCATTTATCTAAGTAAACGAAATAATTACAAGCTTGGTGGCATTTAGATTTAATTAGAGGTTTAGACTTTGGCAATAACCATTTATCGACTAAGCTTACTTGCTTTACATTTATAGATTGATATCAATTTAGATCTAATTACATCAATTAAATTTATTTATTGGTGCTTAACTATCAAATTACTTTACATTCCTTAAGGCATTTACGAAGTCATTTAAGTTATTTAACTTGCCAGCACTTTATTAAACTGTCTCATTATTTCCTTTCTTGCCAACAGTTTAAGCACTTGTCTTTCGTTTAGTGGATATTTGTTTGTTGACCAGATAAATTTGCATACCTAAGTAGTGCACATGTGCATTTTCGTTGCAATACTTGTATAGAGATTTTATTGCTACTTGCTGTTGGCAGTTTTAGGATACTTTGTTTTCAGGGTTCAAAGAACTAGAGCTTTTGACTAGGAGTTTTTCACGTTCTGACCATCGCAGCTATTTGTCTACTAATTTTGCAACCTATCTCACAGTAGCAGATGCGTTTTCAGATACAGATACACCCCGGGCGCTGAGAAGTATGCTAGGGTTTGCTTAGCTGAGCCACAAATTTCGCGTGGTGTGTGCCGAGATAAATGAGCGTGTTTTAGTTGCATTTCCTCTCCCCCATTTTCCCCAGAAAAATAAAATAAAATAAAATGTATGCAAATAAACATAAATAACGTGAAAAGAAGGAAACCACAAGCAGACATAACTAACAGTGAAAAGTGAGTGCGGAATAAAAATGAAATGAATGCCGGGCCACAACTAATGCATGTCATGGTATGCGTGTGTGTGTCCTGGATGCACCAGTGCACTGGTGTGTGTGTGTGCATATGCTTGTGTGCAGCTTTCTCCATGTACGAATATGCATGTTCATGGCGAAATAAGCATGTTTGTGTGCTCCTCATTGTTGCAAATTTTGTTTCCTCGCCCGCATTTATTTCCGCTTTCGGGGAGTTGAGTTTGATTAGCTGGGCGTGAATGCAAAATATGTTTATTGGAAAATATTTTCTCCTTTTTTCATCTATTTGCTCGGGGAAAATAAATTCAACCATCGGAAAATAGTCTACAGCAAATGACTGTTTTTTTGGTCACTTGAAAAATAATTTTCTAACCATCCTTTTGAATCATTTTGAAAACTATGCTGCTTTCTACTCACTTTACTATTTTATTTTAACAATTTTTAAATATGTATATACGTTTATATTTATTACCTATGGGTTTTTGACTGTAAAAAACCTATGAATATTAGTTTTTAGGTCTTCAAGATTTTTCTGTAAACTTTTTGATATAAAGATAATCTTAAAAATAAATGTAATCGGATGTAAAACGGCAGGAAATACATGGAATGCGGTAGGAAAATTACTCAGAGTGGCAACATAAATTCAGTAGCAAACTTGTCTTTTAAGACAGGCACCTAAATATGGAAATCTTAAAATCCTTGATCAACAGATCCGAATGTCAAATCCTCCCATTTTTGCGTCATTCGAATTCAATTTTATTTCATTTTATTACATTTGCATTTGCTTGGAGTTGACAATGTTTCGTGTCCTCAAGTCCTCGCATCATCATCCTTCGGATGCAGTGCCACATCCGGTGTGTCCTCTTCCACTTCCTAGTCCCTTGAATGGAGCGAATTTTTCCTTGGCATGTGTTTTGCATTTTCTGCGGTTGTTTTCCCCTTTGTATGTCTGTGTGTGATTGTGTGTTTGCGCACATTAACACTTTATTGTTGCTGTTTTCGCATGCACACCAAAAACTTAACGAAGCAAAATATTTTTTGGTAGTTGCATTTCCATTTTTTTGTTAAATTGTATGCCAATTTTTTGGGGTTTTCCTCTTGGCGCTTAATTCTCGACTTCTTCGTTTTGCATTTTGGCATTGCATATGTAATTGTGCATTTTTGAAACAAAAGCAACAAAGAAGGCGCTTGTTCTACAGCTAATATTTGTGCGCCCAAGGGGAAAATGGGCGGTGGGTGGTGGGCGGTCTGTGGGTGGCCACATAACTGTTATCTCAGCTTTGGTTGCAACTTTGGCTTCAGCTGCATCTTTTGCTTTGCAAGCAGAGGCGGATTCGGGGGCCTTTAAAAAATATTTAAATTATTGAATTACCACATTAAATCACATATAGTGTTACACAGTGTTTTTTAACATGTTTTCTTATTTTAAAAAATTTTTAGATTATTATTACAATTTAAAAGATTTAATAATATCTTTAAAGGATATGCTATTCGATCATGGAATCAATTAATCAGTCATCATAAGAATTTTAGCACTGGTACGAAATTCAAGATAAAGCTTATAACACACCTTAAATATAATATTGCATAAACAAAATTCAAAATAGAAAGCGACTTATGTTAAAAGTTAGTTCTAAGTCAAATGTAAAATAAATTAATTAAAACTCATTGAGATTAGCTCATTGACTTATAAATTCCACATTTGTAGCGCTAGGATAAATAAAATGCAAAATATAAATACTGGAATATATTGAAAAATTAATAAAATAATAGTTAAGTATTATCTTCAATATATTCAAAACACTAGTAAACAAACCTTTAAGCAGTTTTTTGTCTTTTTATACTTTTTGTATTATTTTCGGAAATTATTTAAGCTTGTTCTCATTACAAATGTATCTTGATCCTTAAACGTTCCAATAGATGTTTGGTATCAACCCCCCAGAAAAGATTTTCCAAATCCACGCCCCTGATGTGGGGAGCATGTAAATTTTTCGCTAGCCAACAACGTCGACAACGACATTGACAACTTTGTTGTCTGGTTGCTTGCGTGTAATTTCTTTCTGCTGTTGCCGCTTGTTTGGCTTGTGGTTGTTGCACGGCTGTGGCCTTCAGCCCCTCCCCATCCCCCCCCCCCCATACCAGCTGCCTGCCTTTAACGTGCCAATCTCAAGTCCCTGTCTAGGTGCACTTTGATAGTTCCCCAGCAGCCTGCTTCCGTTACTGTGGAAAGCGACAAGTGTCAAACGCAACTGCAAGTCGCCCGGGGAAAAGTCGAGGAGCTCGCTTTCAGGTGGGAAACGGCTTTCCTGGTGTCCAGCTGTGGTTTTATCAGACGTGTAACTGCAGCTTTGTGCTTCGCCTCCTCCTTGTTGCTCTGTTTTTAAGATTGACTGAAATAAATTTGTAATTGGATGATTGCATCGGAAGCAGATTTATTTTTGAATGACTAGCTAAAGAATTGAAAGACAATTGAAACTTTACTCTTTTTCGACGTTAACTGTATAACTGAAGTTAATCAACTTAACTATTAATATACATTTATATTCAAATTGAAATACTCAGCCATTAAGAAATGGAATGATAAAGGGAAAGACTTAGTTATTAACAAGGACTTGATTGATTAATTTCGAATTGATTCTCAATAATTTCCTCAAATTATATTATTATTATTGAATAATTAATTAATGCAAATATATGCAAATTATAATTTGTTATCTCATTTGTATTAATTGCATTAACATTAATAAAAGTATTTAATGTGTTAACGCTATAACATATAAGTGAATTAGCTTAATAAATTCCAACAGCTAAACAAACATTTGTCTTTTCAATAATTTAGAACTTTATTTAAAATTATTCAAATACAATATTATATATTAGCAGTACCTAATGTAGTGGAATCAAATGACAAATTGCATAGGAATATATTTGAATTCATTATTAATAAACCATACGCATTGACCTTTTACTCTATTTGTATGCTGTCGCCGTAACTGTATAAAAATATGAGTCCGTTTTGATTTAACAAACACACATTTCAACAATCCATTGGCAAACAAGAATATTACAAACAAAACCATTTTTGGAGCATTTAATAATTTTATTTTTCCGATGCTTCTGTAGATATTTGTGTAAATTTTAGCAAAACGCTGCAAGGCATTACACGTGTATAATTTTTATTGCTGACCCGAATAGCGGAATAATCATAATCAATAATGAATTTGCATAAATATTAAATGCCTTTAGCCTTTCATCACAGTGCGATATGTTGTTTTACCATTGATATTGGGTGTGTGAGGCATTTCTCGAATGCGGTTCAATGGCCGAAATATATTCGATATAAAATGCATATGTATGCATACATTGCCTAAAGGCCAACAAATTGAGTTCAAATTCAGCGCTCGTTTAAAGTTTTTCTTGATACAATATTGTGGCATTTAATTTGACACTATCAAGCGGCGACAACTGTGTTCCCCCAGTGTTGTCACTGCTAGCATTTAAGAGCGCAATTAGTTGGCACAGAATACTGGCGAACCCTAAAACGTTTACACTATAAAATACAGTTTTTTTGAAGCCAAAATGAGGATAATATAACATTTTTTAGTGCTACTCCGGCAAGGTGTAAAATGTGTCCAGGCAGCAGGAGGTCCTTGTTGCCCTTGTCAGTCTCATTCGCCGTTCGCCGTGGCGTTTGCTTAATGTCTTCTTTATTATACGGAATTTATCACCGAAATTGGTCCCGACTCCCGCCCTTGGCTTTTTCTCCTTCTGGCGTGTCGTCCTTAAATCCCCCTCCGATGCGGATTCTCAAGCCCTTGCACATTGGAAGGATTTCATGGGCTTTCGGGCAAATTCCAACTCCCAGATGAAGATTTAAAAATCTTTGCAATATTTAGTTTGCTGTCAAAATTGGGGATAAAATATGTAAGAAAAATGTTCGTTCTTTGTTTGTGTTGAGTTAGGACTAGTACCTTTAAAAATAATTGTAGAAATGTTACAACAAGATTTAGTAAAATAATTAAAATAACAGTTTTATAAAGAGATCATTTATTTATAACGAATATCGTTCTGTATGTTTAAATTTCGCCCAATGTTCATATAGAAAAGAGGTTCCTAACTTGATGGAATAAAACACATAATATATCTTTTAAAAGCCAAGTTTGGTTTCTTGAAGCGTAGGAATATATGGTTATAATAATAATTACTGGGTATTTAATATTCTTATAAAATGTCCTTTATAATTCTTATTTTTTGTCATACACTTTCGATGTTACTGCTGCAGTCGTGGTGCTACATAAAGTTACCAACACATGCACATTTCAGGGCGTGCTAAGAACACGGCTTATATCCTTTATGGCCACAAAGGCAACACACACTGGCATGCATTTTTACTCCCTGAAGATTACACACTCACACAGAGAAAAGAAATTAATGTGTGGGTTTTGTGCTAATGAACGGCACATGGACATCAGTGTGTGTTTGTGGCGCTGTTTTTGAATTATAGCATAATTTTTACCACTAAAGTGGGTGGCAACCCTGGATTTTTTACTGCTCGCTTTTGGAATGTTCAAGGAAATTTATACCACATATATTTGGCGAGAGCTTAGGAGAGAAAGAGAAAGCGCTGAGGAAAATATGCAAATGTGTGCACACACATTGTGTTTTTCATATGTATTTTTTTATGATTTAAGAGACCTTAAAGATTGTAAATAGGGGAAAGGAGCCCTTTCTTAAAAGCCTAATTAAAAACTACCATTAAATCAGTTTTAATACTGCTTGAATTCCGTTTAAAAAATTAAGATCAACTTTAAAAATAAAAGTTTTTTGAATACTTATAATTATAAACGCAGTCATATTTTATAAGATAAAAATTATATATATATGAGATCAAATGTGATCATTAAATGTAGTAAATACAATAGTTTAAAATTCCCTTTACTCCGTTTAACTTAAGCAACATTTGATGTTTAGTTTTCATCTCTTCTGACTGACGACTTTCTTGTAAGGGTGAAAGCTAATGCAGCCAAAATCCGCAATAGTCGCCCTCAAAGACGGCGGATAAACGCGATTTCCGCCACAATGAGACTCAAAGTGAAAGCAGTTTTGCAAAATCGCTGTGCGGAGATAAGGAAAGTCAGCAGATGGTTGGCTCTTGAAGTTAAAACCGCGCATGTTTAACTGTCGAAAGGAGGTAGCTACAATGGCAGATGCCCCAATTGCACTCGTCATTTGTCGGCCCTTTTTTGTCGACATTGCTGGAAAAAGAAGGGCGGAAAAAATACCAGGAACCTTGACCAGACATCTGAGTGTCATTCATACCCTTTCAAATATAACAAAATAACTCAGAGGCTTAAACATTTATATAATAAAATTTATAATATATTATCGTACAAGCGTTTATATATATCATTAATTGTATCTAATTTAATAGAAACACTAACTTGTAATCACTTTTCTTTCGGAAGGAGTCCTGTAATGATCCTTAGATTAAATATATATTTTAGGGAGGGTAGGAGATTTTCGAACTTTGTGAAATCAATTTCTTCCCAGGACTTTTTGTCGCTCTCTTCACCTGCCATTCACTTTGCGACTCGCGACTTTTAACGCATGTCGCCATGTTTTTTCGAGCGTTTTCTTCTGACTCGTCGTCCTCTTGCCAAATTGAATTTGCATGGCTGAAGGCTAAGGCCAGCGTTAAGCGGCAGGAAGCGGCCAAAAGGACCCCAACTGGAAACGGAGATGGGCGATGGCAATTGTCGCTCATTGGCCGAAATGGCATTGCATTTTCCGTCTGCTTTTCCCCTTAACGTAATGAAAATGCATGACGCTTTTCGGCCGGGCAGCGGAATCACTTGAATGGCTCTTTGTGCAGCTGCAGCCGTTTCGGCCCGTTTGGTGAACTGGCTCGAATGCTTTCGGTGCAATTATTTTCGCATTTTTAAGCAATTAAGTTGCGCCGGACCTGGGCACCTTGGCCACAGGTGTGTGGCCCATCAGCCATTCGACGGAGATAAGCCAGAAGAACAGGGTGGCGAACAGTGGAGAACAGTGGCCAACAGAAGCGGAGCGAAGCAGCTGCCACTTGCATTGTTAACCTCTTGTCCTCCGCAACCTAAGTGCAAATAAATTGAGGCTGTTCCGGTTACTTGCCCGCTCTCAACCCATCCACCCATCGCGCCCCCCTTTCGATTAGCCCCCTGACTCCTCATCCTGCCGGCAAATGACATGCAGCCAAGGCTGTCCTGCTGGGAAAAAAACGGGGGTAATCGGAAAAACTGGGGCGGGAAAGCTGTGCTGACAAGCGGCGCGATAAACCGACAGCCATGTCAAAGACAACATTTCAGTTGGTTAGTTCTGCACTGGTCTGCATCTAGTGATGGTCGAGTAAGCCACTGATGAGGTTACAAAAATACCACAAAGACACTCCATCCGCGTTCTACTCACTCCTCCACTTTAACTTAATTATTTTACATTTATATTAAATTTCACATATATTGGAAAATATTTTCAACTTGAGGAACAATATGTTTTCTACAAACTAGCCGAGAAGTATTTAATTATTTCTTTAAAATGTCAGGCCATTATTTTTAAATAAGTAATTTTGAAAAAATATTTTTTAGTTTTAAGGATAAAGCTAAAAAAAGCTTTTTAAAAGAAGAACATGCTTAGCATTTGAAAACAGTAAATAATCAAACAATTATATTTGAAAACAGATTGTTTAACAAATCAAATATCTGGTAAAAAGTACAATGCATTTTACTTCTGAGCTTAAAATATATTTTTGTAAACTATTAGATACCTAAACTTACATTTCAAAGTTATTTCTAAGCCCTAGCGACATGAGTGGTACTTTTAATATTTGAAAATAATATTAAAAAATACATCATAATAAACAATTTGGTATTTGTAATATTCCTAATACCCATCGAGAGGAATCGATATTTTGCGAGATTATGTGCTTTTACAAGGGACCCATTGTGGACCAAGTGGGGGTGTTAGTTTCTAGTCCTAAATCACACATACCTTCCTAATACCAATCATTTGCCACTAGAGAACGTAGACATTTTAAAAATTATACATTTTTATTTGAGGCTGTATTTTTCATTCTTTATTTCCATGTTAACTAAATAAATTCCAAAGTTTAAATATATTTGCGGTTCTGAAATTCTATTTGTTCTTGGCAATAGATTTTAGCAATTGATTTTGGGAAGACAAATGTTTGAAAAACTCAGCAAGTTACTTTAGTTTTACTTTACGTTTCGAAGAGATGTCAAGAACCCATAATAAAGTATAATGCTAAGTGCCAGTTCGAATCGTTTTTTGCTGTTTACAATGTAAAAAAAACACTTTGCATTTCGCATGCCCCCTGACACCAGCTGGTAAAATCTGCAAAAAGTGCTGCCAACAAAGTTTGAAGCCCTGCGGGAGTCCTGCACATCTCTAGAACGGCTTGCGGGGGAACCACTCGACTGTTGGCTGGCTAACTGGCCAAATCCTTTGTGGTGGACACAGACGGGCAAACGACTTGACGCTTCGCTTAACTTAAGCGATTTTTTATGCGGCCAGCTCGGAGGAGCTGGATATGGACCTATAGCTGGAGCTGGGAAAATATGCCATTCATGTCCCAGCTTGGCTCAGATGTTGCCGGGTGGCTTCTTTGGGCTTCAGTTCTTCGGGCTGCAAATCTGCCAGCAGCTAATTAGCGCGACTCCGGAGTGGCAAATGTCGACATCGAGTATACGCCCCGTAACAAGTGCCAAACAAATTGCATTTTCCTCTGCCCTTTCTTCTGCTTTTATTTTCATCCTTCGATATTTTATTTTTTCACCTTTTAGCTGGGTTTCCCTCTTCTTTGACTGACCGAGGGGTCCCGGCTCAAAGTGAAAATATGTTTGCTGTGAGAAATCATGTTGGCGTTGGCTACCTTATCGAGGGGTTGGTTGGGTGCTTGAAAATTGCATTAAGCTCCATTACAAGCAAACTGCGTTGCTCTTGCCCAGAAAACATCTTTTGGACCTGGGGCCCCAGTCTGCCAACATTTTGCCCAATATGCCAGTGCATTTACTTTTCCCAAATTTATGTGCGCACTTCGACGCACTCAGAGGGGGAGTGAAAAAGAGGGCTATTATCGATATATATTATGGGGCTTACACACATGGCACAGTGTGTGCCCCATTGGAGGGCCACTGGAGGACCTCTCTGGTTCAGGACCTGCTCCGAAGCCAAGGAAAACACATCCATAAAGCTTACACAGATTTTCGGGATTATCAACTGTTTACTATTAGTTTTACTTAACTGAGTAATTTTGCTAAAACCGCTTAAGGCTTTTCCAAAACTTGTTCTTCGCTTTAGATTTTAATTCAGATTTTTTGAACTCAAAAAGCACTTTAATTTTGCATGACCTTTAGTTATGCATATTAAACAAAAAGGGAGAAATTCTACATCTACCTATAAGGTAGAATAATTTCCCAAAGTTATCAATCGAAAAAAAAAGTTAGGCCAGTGACAAATGAATATTTGTATTTATGTGCTGCTATTAAAAATAACGCTGGCTTAAATAAAGTTCGCCTTTTTTGCGACTTTGATTTTGTTTATAGACACTGTGTATTGATTAACAATTCTGATTTATGGAACTTGCGGCAAAGTAAAAATGCGAAATGCACAATTCGCATGCACACGAAGGAAGGAGGTGCAAAAAATAGATGCAATATAATAAATATGGTGGGATTTCGGCCTGCGTGTGATGGTAAGTGGTTCTGTGGGTATGCGCAGAACGGTGGCCGGCTGAATAAAATATATAAATAAAAATTGATTTTTATTTTTCATAAATTTAATGAACGGCTGACTGGTTGGATGACTGGTGGAGCCAGAACGGCGCCCTATTTGCCAGGACTCGTTGCACAATGAATGAATAATTGACAAAGAAATGATTTTTAATTGAATACAAATTTACAGCTGAACGATTGTCTGTCCGGAGTGAAATCTACTAAAGGTCGGCATTTCTGTGGATGCAATCATTGCTTGGCAACAATGTGTACACTGAATTCCAGATTTTAAGCGTCAATTGTGGCACCGCTTTATTTAATTGATTTTTAATGTCAATGTAGTATATTAATGATTTTCGTTGTTACCTTTGAGGGTATTCCGCTCCATTGTCAGTAACTTTAAACTTAGCTTAGACTGGCACTTAACATTCAACTTGTATTAAAGTTAATTAAATAATCAATTAAATCTTAAATTACTTTCACTTTGCTTATAATTGTAAAATATGATAAATGTAAACTTAGATATCCAAAGAAATTGACTCCGTCACCTATAGAAATAAATAAGCTTTTTAAATTGATTGATGTGAATATCAAATGAAGTGTTAAAAACTGAATTAATCTATCTTATAATGAATCAATTTTGTAAGACTGGAGAATAATTAGAATTAATAAGCGGAGAATGGGTATATTTCTATGATTAAACAATCCCATAAACAGTGGGTTAAGGGCTTCTAAATTATTATATTCTACAGATAGCAACGTAATCAAAGTCTGTGCCAGCTAACAATTGCAATTTATTGCCTGGCCAGAATGGTCGTCCTTCACGGGCTTACATTCAACACAATTTGAATTTGAATTTGCCGACTTAGAGTCGAGCCAGGACAAACAACAAACAGCACAAAAGCCAAGTGCAGCTGCTCCTGGCTCAGGCAAAACAGGAGCAGGAATGCGAGTTTGGAGTCCGGGGAGGATGGGGGCTAAATTTGGAGTTACCATTACCATGGCTGGCGGAGCAATAAATGCCAAATGCAAACCGCCTGCATAGACCAAAAACATCTGCCAGTCTGCGTTGGGTCCAAGCAATTGGAAAATCCTGCACCCATTATTCCCCACCAAGCCCTCCGCCAATTCCAATCCTCCGATGCTCGCTTGCAGGACCGAGCTGTAAATCTTTGATGCAGTCGAGTGAATTTACAGTTGAGCGGCCAATTAAATGTTTTGTGGGGCACTAAAGTGCGTTGTTGTGTTTTTAGCAGGCGCTACACCCCAGGTATCCATAAAAAGGGAAAGCAACCGAGAGCCATAGAAGGCCAATAGAAGGTGGGCTACTTTAATCACCAGATCCAGCTGAGTCAAGCTCGTTTTAAAGGGATAAGATAAGTTTCAAGTCTTTTCAATAGGTTTAAGAAAAAATGCATATTTATAAAAATATATCGAATCAACAAACAAAAAATGTTGTTATCCGTTAACTTTTGTTTATAAAGTGTGGAGAAATTTTCAAAGAGAATATTTCAAAGAGGTGTTGTACATTCTTGGCTGTCAATATATTGACAACTGATGATGTACTTGGGTGTTTCCACTATAAATACCAATGTTATCCTATTGTGTGTTTTAGATTCTTTACATTTTTATAAACCTTTTATGTTGAGTTTAACTTAGACAACACTTTAGTGAAATGAAAATGAAGGTAAATGAACTGAATATGTATATAAAATAAATCAAATGTGTTCATTTTCGCAGCATTTTAAGATTTAGTTTAATTAAATTGATGCAAATTTCAGGAAACATTAAGGAAGATTAATTAAGATGAACTGAAAAATGGAAAAAAAATTAAGGCAAAAGCAGCGAGTTAAAGCAAAATCTTTTTTGAAGGGCTTCACAGTTTTTCAATAAAATATAAACTTATTTTCCAAATATTTTATTATTTTTAAAATAGTGAAATTATGGTTGCTAGTTTTTAACTCACAAGCTGCAGGATCCTATTAATTTGATTTAAAGCAATACTCTAAGTACTCCATTAATAATAAACACACCCAAACACACGACAGCAGCGACTGCGGTCCGAGTGGAGCGTTAATTGATGAACTCATTTGTAGAACACTTATCCTGCAACCGCGGTGCAGTAAATATTCCCGGGCAGCCATTGCAGGAGAGGTCACCAGCAAAAGAGGAATCCAAATCCAAACAACTTTAGCTATTTTCCAGGCAGCAATGAATTGGCTTCGCTTTGGCCAGCAGAAAATACAGAGCTCCCTAGCTGAATAGAAATGTGAAGAAAAACCGAGGCGACTTCAATAAATAATTGATTAAGCATAGTTAAAGAAATTGTGCGGCCAGGATGGCGAATGCAGCTGCACTGGGAGGAGCAGGAACAGGGGGTAGGGCATAGGGATAAGGTCTGGCAACCACAATGTTGGCTAATTACTCAACGATGCTCATTAAGAGCGCTGAATTTTCACTTTTCAACGCTTTCCACCTCGCCGCCATCGCAGTAGTGTACTAATGAAGATTTATGAAGGCCAAGCGACGCCTGCGCTGGGAATTTGTATTCTTTAAACTTAAACTGCCCCAGACATTGTGCGCTGTATTGTTGATGAAAGTTTAATGCATTTTTTAGGTCGTGCGCTAATTGTATGGCAAACTGCAATGAATTATGCATTTGCCGGCAGTGTGTATTCCCCATTGTCTTTATGGCAAACTTTAATCAAGTTCTGCATATCGAAACGAAGCGAAGATGGAGTCCAAAAAAGGAAATAAATACGAAAACAGATGCACAGAAAAAAACCTTACAGTGTTAACATATACTAAAAAAAAGCGCAAAATATGTTAAAAGTTTTTCATATCATCTTAAATTAATATTCGGTTTTAAAAAAACTTTATTTAACTGAAATAAGTTATAGAAAGGGTTATAATTCTGTGTGGCATTTGTTAAAAAAAATAAAGCAAAGAACGGAAAATGGTGTACAAAAATATCAAATAAGATACATTTTGACAACTTTTAGTTCTATTTTTAAAATTTGTAAGTAAAATGTAAGCAATTAAATATATTTTTCTATGTACAAAAATACAGAAATAAGCCGAGGGACAAAACAAAAAACACTCTTAATTCAGCATAATTCAAATTCAAATAAGCCAAGACCGGGGAACCCCAGCGCGGCAAACTTTGTGTTACATTTTAATTTAATTTCACTATCTGGTAGCTGGCGGCCAAGTGGAACTTGCAGCTCGAAGCCTGGCTTTGTGTGCTGCGCGTGCTACTAAAAAATGCGCCGGCAAAAGCAATTTGATAGCTGCGCGGAATACGTAAAAAACAATACACCCAACCGAAACAGCCCTCCAGTCAAGAAAAAAATGTTCTGAAATTACAAAAAAAAACATGAAAATGAAAAAAGGGAAAATGAAAACCCACTGCTAACCGTTCGCTCCATTCTGTGTATGTGTGTGTTTTGTACTTGTGGCAGCTAATTTTCATTATTCTTTCAAAATGCAATCAAGAAATGTTGCTCTAGCCAGGCTGCAACATCTCGGGCAGGAAGAGAGGAGGAGCAGCCCCTGGCAGACGGAAAAAGGATCAGGAGCGGGGAGGGAGTCCTCCAGGAGGGCTGTTACGGCCAAAGGCCCTCCGGAGGAATTCCCGGCTGTTTCTGATGCGTTGGTTTAGCGAATCGGACAACACGCTCTCAGGTAAATGACTAGTGTCTTAAATAACTCGTTGTGCACGTGGAGGGATGAGAATAGGAAGAATTCATGTGGAGGATTTAAAGAGGAAATTTATCCTTGCTTGCTACTGTGGAAAAAGATAAGGTGAATTGCCTGTAAAATGAAAAAACTGTATTTTTTCTTTTAAATTAATTTTATTCCCTCTTAAAGTAGTCCCCTTCCGATCAAATACACTTATGCAAACGTGTTTTCCAATCCCCGAAACATGCCAAATAGTCCCTTTCCGGTATAGCCATCAGTGCATTCTTACATTTTTTGTATCCCAATGATCTACTCGAAAAGAATTCCCCGGAGTGGTATTTTAAGTATTGGGAATAGCCAGAAGTCAAACGGAGCCAAATCAGGCGAATACGGTGGCTGCGGGACGATATGCGTCGAGTTTTTGGCGAAATGGTCACGAAAACGAGGTGAATGTGAGCCGGTGTATTATCGTGATGAAAATGGCAAGAGTTGTTGTTGCCCATAATTCGACGCATAGCGCACACCACGAAAATCGAAAAAACTAATTTACCATATTTTTTTGTCACAGTATTATGTCAAAATTAACAGAAAGAAGCAAGTAGGGGAACACTGGTGTTTTATTACTTCCTAAATGCCTTATTTACAGAACTAATCCAACTGCTATACAGCTTACAGAATTATTTAATATCATTATAAAAAAAACATGCGTTGTTAAAATTCCTTTGAAATGTATAAGAAATAATATTATTGGAAAAGATTTAAATAAAAAGGAAAACAATAAAAGCTTTAAAGCGTAAAGCATAAATATTGAACAGTACAAAATAATGAAAAAAAAGAATTCAAATATACATTTTAATCTTAAGTAATTAAATTGAATTTCTTGCTGGCCTAAGAGTCGCTTGCTAAGATTTTTAGGTTCCTTATGCAAATGCTTTTCGTTCTTCCCAAACTAAAATAGGTTGTTAAGTTGATTATATTTTATTATCCCCACCTTATTAGGGGGAGGGATCTATTTCTTTGGCTGAGTAAAACCAATCCAATTATAGTTTTTGTGGCTTCCCTCCCTCTTTTCGTTATCCTCGGCTTATTCAAGGGGCTTTCAGCCAGCTAGAAAACACAATTTGACAATCAATCAATATGCAAACGCCACATGCATATTCTTTGTTAGGTATTTTTTCCACAAACTGCAGTATAAGTCAAGGGCTAACAATGCGGTAGATGCAACAATGGATCCACTTCATTTATATTTATAAGAAAAATGTAGTTGCAGGCTACCTCTCTAGCCAAACACAATGGGAAACCGCTGAGGTAGCCAAACATTAAATGTTATTAAATGCACAGCATGCGGTGGGCGGAGCTAAACACAATGGCCAAAAACTTTCGATGGTTTCAAACTTGTGCCACAACATATTACTAATACACGGCTAGGAAAGGGGTTAGATTGGCATGCTAAAATGAACCCGGAAGTCGACTTGAGTGATAATCTCAATTTAATGGAAACATTACTTATAAAATCTCTTCACAGCGAATATTCAGCTGCTCAATTTATTTATGTTTTTAAATAATTGGTGTTGAAAAACAGTAATGATAATGATAATAATCATAATCATTGGCTTGTAAGATAAAAAGGAGATATGATAAGTAAACGATACTTCTACAATAAAAACGGAAAGTTAAGATTTACTACCGGTTGTATAAAACATACCAGGGGCAGTATTGAAATTAATGTATAGATTCAGAGTGAATAATAAAAAGTGTACACTTAACAGTTTTTTTACAGGATTCTAGAATTAGGATTTGTGTTAGTATTTTTAAACCAACTAATTTCAATTTAATGCTTTGGCAAGTATCACCTTAGAATAAGATTCTTAATGATGCCCTACGAATAGTTTTTTTTTCGAAGTTAAATAAATAGTATACTATTTATAAAATGGGTTAGGAAAGGGAATTTACTTATTCATATAAGGGATCTGGAATAATATCCCAGATGATGAACATTTTTCGATTATTAGATATAAGTAAGTAATATAAAACCAGATGGATAGATTAGATAGGTGTATACCCATCACTACCCTGCACCTGCAACTCAAATTGTGGTACTTGCTCCCTGGAAAATTCACTTCGACGGAGAATAGTAACCACAACAATCACGATGACTTGAAACTTCACGCTGCGAAGGGAACCGGGAACGGGTTGCGGATTGGGATAAGGCCTAGTAACGAGGCCCATTCAACGGAGGGCGACCGGCGACGGGAATTGTGTCAGCCACATACAAGTGCACACACAGAGAGTCAGCCGAACATGGCCCGAAAAGCTAACTAATTTAAACGGCACCATTGTGCACCATAACCCAAAAACAATGGTGGCAAAAACGGAAGCGCCGCCCAGCAAAGGCGGCGATAAAGACCACCTCCCCCGATCCTTCGTCCTCGAAAAGTGGGCCTGAGTGTGTGTCTGCTTTCGGCGTATTAATGCCACTTCAAAGTTTTCCCCCTTCCCGAACCCCAAACTCCGTTCCCCGCTGAATTATCAAAATTTACAACAATGCGAAGCGGCCGTGGCAGAAGCAGCAGTTGGCTATCAGCAGTGGGGCCGCATTGAAATATGGCCAAAACAGTGGAAAAGTACCTGCGGGCATTTTATAGATAATACCCATTTGGCCACATATGCAGCGATGCAGGCGCGGGTGTAGGTGGCCAGGATTCGGGGGTGGGCGCCGAGACAAGGCGAACATTTTCCAAGAAAATGCAATGCAAACGCCGCTGAAAGCGAGCCAATTTTATATCATGTGAATATTGTAAAACTTCTTAAGGGTAGCATGCACTTGAGAAAATGTCTCTGTGTAATTTTCCTTGGAAATTTTGTTTAATCAACTGTAGTAAATAAATTAAATATTTATGATTAGTTGCTTAAAATCTTTTTATTTTAGGGTAACGTTTCGATTTTTACTCAGAATATATATAAGACAAAACTATTTTAGAAATTGTAAAAATATTAGAGCCTTGAGAACTTTTAGAAATATGACTAAAAGTTAAAAATTTTACATTTAAATCCTGCATTTTGTAGCTTTACATTTTTTTAAATATTCAGTATTTCAAGTGGAGCATTCATAATTTGGTGATTCCTAAGACTGTTTTCCATTGTGCATGATTTTCCCTACTTGTGGCCAAAACCAAACAAGGTAAGGGTGACTTTGGGGAAGGAAGCCGAGACAAGAAAAGGAACATGAGGGACTAGAAAG
Source organism: Drosophila subpulchrella (assembly GCF_014743375.2). Lineage (NCBI taxonomy): Eukaryota > Metazoa > Arthropoda > Insecta > Diptera > Drosophilidae > Drosophila > Drosophila subpulchrella. Next base: position 3,418,231 of record NC_050610.1, read on the forward strand.
GGGCCAACAGTGGGTTCGAGCGATGCATTTGTCTGATTTGCATAGTTTGCGGCTGCCGTTGCTGTTGCTCTTGCATTTATAATGCTGCCAATGTGGCAAACATGCAGCGAAAACAAAAAAGGCACCACGCATGCAACTTTTGCGGGTTGCAACGGCAAACAAACATCGCCGAACATGACCGACCTCGCCCTGCCACCTCCTGCCATACTGACTTTTTCCCGCAGCTGCATTTTAAACAGAATCCGCTTGGATTTTTCGCGTTGACAGCAGTTACACACATTCGTATTACGCACACGCAATCGGTGCCTTTTCCCACAAAATATGAATAAACCTGCCGCGATTCTGTGAGACAAGTTATGGATGGATAAATTATTGTTAACAAGGATTAAGGAAATTTCATTTAATTCGGTATTGAATGACGAATTAGAAAACTATACGAAATATACCAGAAATTGGAGTATGCTTTCTTGCTGGCAACCCAAAAAAAGAGAATCTATTAAAGACTTTTATTTTAAATGGACAAACGTTATTTTTAATTGATTTATTTTTTAATTACACTACTAGAAAAAATCAAAGTATTATTCTATTGTTCTAAGTTGGTTAACAAGTGTTTTTTATTTTAAATTGAAATTTAAAGTAATTTATATTTTGCTTATTGTTTCCCATTATAATAAAAGCAAAAAAAAGGGGTAGCATTTGCAAATTAATCCTAGGTATTTATTGTATACAAAATAACCTTTCATGGTTTCTCCGAATTTTAAGTACATTAAAACAATTCGTATAGGATTTTGTAAGTTAATGAAAAATTTTCAGCTTAAGGCAAACCTATTTTGCAATCTATTGTTTCCCCAATTAGATGCCAACATCTTCAAGACAACTTAAGTGGGCCACCCCAGAAATATAAAAGTTTAACCTATTGAAATATGTTTAAATTTATGGAATCGTTTACATGTGAATGGTCTACCTTCCGCTGTCTATCCAAGGAAAAGGCAAAATGATTCAGCACCGCAAACTCATTTCCTTCTCAAAATATTTTCGCAGCACTATGAGTTCAGCTGGGACCAAGTCGCTGCCCACAGGAGCTGTCGCCTGCTTTTGATGAGTTTGGCTAGCAGCCACGCCCCCCGGGGACCTGCCGCCCCCATGCAGTTTCTCCAGTGTGTGTGTGTGTGTGTGTGTGTGGGCGGTGCAGCGTGTTTGCTTGGCATGCAAAGCCCGAGAAAAGTGCCAAAACTAACGAAGATTAAGCGTGGCCAAGTGGCACGTGCTGACCTCAAGGAGAGTTGTGAAATATTTTACGTGCTCGCCATTGGCTGGCCATTGATTTATGCCACTCGAATGGAGCTTCAAAGTGTCAATAGCTGACCCCCGACCCCGACCCCGACCCCGACCCCCTGACCCCTCGAACCTTAGGCCCTTGGCTCGGTTGCATTTTAGCCAAATTGCTTGAGACGCTGAAAGCGAAGCCGAAGGAGCCGAAAAAGCGGTTGAAGCAGCGCTTTGGCAGTCGCTTCCGGTGTTGTTAAGTGCGCACATGGTTGGCACTTAAAAATAATATAATAGCCCCAGCTCGAGTAAACTTTGTAACTAAATACGAGCGCCCTTTTTCTTGCTTATGCCATGCACTTGAACACACTCAAGCGTCTATATACCATATAGAAGTGTAAGCGGGCACAAAGGTCTACGGAAGTGTATATAAAACTGTAATTCCATTAAAGTCCATTACACGAAATGCCCTTCACGAAAACTTCCACACAGACATCGGCGAAATAAAGTTTCGCTGTCCCGAGTCGACTGTAAAATTTCCTTCACTTTTAAATGCTTAAAGAAATTTGTAAGACAGAGTAAAAAAACCGGTTTGATTTTAAGAACTACAAAAAAAATAGATTGTCAATTCTTTTGATATTACTTGATCTAAAATACGGAAATACGGAATTAAAATCTAGCCAATTATAAAATCATATTATATGCAAACAAAATGTTCTTAGATATTTAGAGATAGTTAAAAGATGCTGTACATTTTTACAATTTAAGAAACTATTAAAATCCCTAAGCTATCCAATTTCATTATTTAAGTTACAAATTTATAGTTAAACTTGCAATACCAGTATACCTTTCAAAACAGAAAATCGCAGGGTACCAAGAGAAGCTCAAGCAACTGCTAAATCGAGCCAACTGCATCTGTAAGTTGAAAGAAAATTCGCTCTTTCAGTCGAATTTGTTGCTGCTGTAGCAGCTGTAGCGGCTGCTGCTGCCAGTTGTCCTTGGGCAGGAGCATAACATTTCAGCATGGAAAATAATAACTTAAGTAATGTCATTAGCCGGCCAAAATGGATTAGTTGATGCAGCTACCGGATTGCCGTAGTACTCTATTCTGAGCCCTTTTTTCGTTGCTATTCTGTCGTCATCGCCTAATGCGAATTTAGTTTAAGGTCCTGCGGTGTGGGAAATCAAAAATAGATTGTGCAGTTTAACGTATTTGACTTGCAGTGGCATTTCGGTTTAAACCGGCCATAAATTTGGGGATTGCCAATGGCAAATCTATGGCATACATATGCGTGCGTGATTACAAATTCCTATTGGGAAAAGGAAAATTGACAGCGAATCAAATCGAGAATGCATTGGATGCGAAAAACCGCATTGATGAAGTTCTCGTTGGGTTTTGCGGTTTTCCCCCAATGTTTCACTCATAATGAATAGCTGCTGGTGTTCTTGTTTTTGTTTTTGTTTGTGATGTTCTTGTTTTCCTGCCTTGGCTGCATTGGAAAACAAGAAGCCTGTTGCTGACATCGACTGCAGACGTACACACACAGGACCTGCGTGTAAATCCCACACGGCTGCACCGAAAGAGAAAATTAAGTAAACCAATTCTAATTCTATGCAGGGGTTTTTTATTTATTTAAAAGTAAAGGGTATACGTAATCAATTTAACTTTGAAAATAGGCTTAAACCATTTTTGGTTTGATCCTTGTAGCAGTTGCTGGGTCTTTATAGACCATACATATAGATGCATACAAGTCCTGTGATTGTTTGCAATTATATTAAAAATATACCCGTAGCTAGCATCTATGTTTTGTAAACGTTTCTATCATTTTTAATAAATAAATTAATAAATAATAATTAGATAAGTATCAAAAGGTACAGGTACTGTTAATATATTCTTTTAAGTAATGCTGACCTACTAAAACGTTTTATTGTCAATTATGGCAGGAAAGTAAAATAATATTTTTTTCTCTGTGCTTTCATTTGGCTCCTGCTGTGAACACATTCTTTTAGCATACTTTCCCGGGCACTTATGCAATAAGCGTGACGATTACATGATGATAGGCGATAAGAACTCGAATTCACCCCTTCCGATTTCTCTGACACCACCCCTGTCGCTTTGCATCACAGCGGGTGTGTGTCAATCGATTGTCTGTGCGTTATTTTCGATTATCCAGTCGAGGCTGACTGTCTTTCTGAAGGGCAAAATGCAGATCGTTGGGCGACCTAATAATTAACTTGTAGGAGGGCAAGCTGCCAAGCTACCCAATAAACAACTGCGGGCCCGAATCACGTGTTTACAATCCGCGCAGCTGGAATTTCCCCTCATCTCATCATGACTTCTCGTCATGCAGGGCATGTAAAAAATTCAAGCACGAGCTTATGAAATATTTGACGCCATGTGCTGGGTGTCGTCACTCGTTTTTTACGACACGCCAATGATGGCCGCCATAAAAAGCCATAAGAGGTACAAAAAAGTCCTGTAAAATGGCGACAAGAAGGAAATCAAGTTGCACTCCAGACTTAAATAATTCCCCATCCATTTTCTTAAAATGTATTCAGCTTGACTTCTGAACTTTTTTCTTTTAATACTTGAAATTCCATATTGTCTTAAATTAAAACTTTATCAATAAGTCTACTACAAAAGAAAAAAATATTCATTTAGAGCACCTTTTAATGATGTAATGGTAATTTAAAAGCGTTAACGAAGCTCAATGTGTTTCTTTATTCATTGTTCAAGTTTGATTCATACAATAAAATATGCAATGCCTTGAAATATGAACTTATGAACATTTATAAATGTTGTAGTAAGATAAAATCTTTATCTAAGTGGAGATCTTATTATTTGTGATTATATGTGATTATATGCGAATAAAATAATTGTTAATTTAGGTTTAATCCAAAACATTTGTAACAACTGTATCTTTTGAGAAAGAATGATGTCACATAACCTACGTAAATTAATTTTATGAACAATCTTTTTATTCAACAAAGTTTAATCCCCCAAAGAATTGTTGGTTTCTCAATCATTTTAAGTGTAGCAATTGTTTGATTTTTCTAAGGATAGTTGCCTTCCTCGGTAAATCTTCTAGAGCACTTCAAAGGAATGCGCGTCAACTGTCAAAAAGTGTAAAAAAGGGATAGGCAAAATATGTCGGCTTGGATAGTTAAGGCTGAGATTTCATGCCGGAAACCGTCACGCAGCGCAAAATGGCGCAACTTCCGCCCGAGACTTGTCAACTAAAAGCGGCAGACGACCAGACTTCGGGCCCTGGTCGTCTATGTCTCCAATGGCCGCCTGATTTATTGCACTTTAAATTTGGCGGAATTTTTTCGGTGCATGTCGTTTATCTTCATTGCGTGTGCCAAAAACTAAAGCACAAATTTTCTGCCCACGGCCCATAAATATAAAGCATGGAAATATGCATATTATAGAGTGGTGTGTATGTGCGCAGACAAATCCTTATCAAGCTCTGGACTTGTAATTTTCTAAAAGCTTACTTCGGAGTTTTGCATATTTTGCATGAGAAATGCATCAACAAAAGCACGGAGTGGGAAAAATATTCAGGAGCAGACACTGAGCTGTCGTTGCATTTGTTTTCTGTCAGTCCCTGTCCGGTTTTCCTTTTGAAACACAGCCTGAGTATGATCTACCATGATGAGATACTTTGCCGGGCTTATTTTGGTTAGATTGTACCTTAAACAAGTAAGTCCTGGAAAATATTTTGTTCAATTCAAAAGTTCTTGCTGAAAGCACATTCTATCGAACTTTAATGTTCATATATAATGGATTAAAATATGAATTTCAATAAAAACCCTATACTTTTGGTCAACAGTAAGCTTTAGTTAAAATTCAAATATTTTTGGCAAGCCAAATAAACTCTGCTCGAAACAAATTCAAACGAATATTGAGTCATTGCATTCCACAGATTGGCCGTGCCCTGTCTATTTAACTAAATTTGAGTGATTTAAATTTAATCTCCTCTGGACATGCCATTTTTGGGGTTGCTAAAAGCTAAGACAGGGAAAAGAAAATATCAGCAATTTGCTAAATGCATTTTATGGAATGGGCCAACTTTCTGGCACGTCACATGCAGAACGGATTACTCATCCGCCCCGAAATAGGAAACATGAAAAGTGCTTCAGTGTTTTCCGTTTTGCTATATTTTTCGATGTCGACTACACCTTGTTTGAAGCTCAAACGAAGCGCGAAAAACGCCACTAAATCTTGAGCGCCAATAATTCAATAATTTTACGCTTAAATCATAGCAAATTAACCCATTTCCGGCGTAGACAGCGCCACATAAATTATGCCGCGCGACGTGCGATTTGAGACGGCTAAAAAGGCGGTGCTGATGGTGATGGAAACGATGGTTCTCATTCTCCTGCTTGGACGTTGTTTGAGCTCAAAAAGTTATTTTCTGGTGGTCCTTTATCAGGGATTGGCTGGGGTATGCCAGAACTAAGGAAATTGTTATACGAACTCAAATATAAAGTAATTTCTATTTAACGTAGACTACTCCCAAAAAAATGCAATTAATATTTATGGAACAAGTATAATATTTAGCAAAAAACGAACTACACAGGAACACAAATTTAACTTAGAGATATTTTCAGCAAGCAATTTTCAATATAATTAGGTCTTTTGAGTAAAGGTCTCAGACACAACTAAGAATACAAAAGACCGTTGTTTGCTGAGTATGTTTCAGTAAAAATATAAAGGATAAGTCCAATAATATGGGCCACATAGTTCAAAATGTCGGAACCTGTAGGTGAGTTTATCAATGAACCTGTGCTATTAACATAACCTCCTTACATTATTCCGTTCTTGACAACAATTTAATTTTATATTACTTTAACAAAAGGGCCAAAGGTGCTACAAGTAATAAAAGAAAAAAGGAAGAAATGAAGATGCATTATACTCTGGCTAACAGTGATTAAAAACTCCCTTTTTGTAATTTAAAAAAAGTTTTATTACTAAAACTTTTCATCACAAGCACTCTGAAAGTTCTGAATTTATTTTAATTAAAAATATTTTTTATTAAGTGTACTTGTAATTCTTTTATCATATTTCTTACATTACTTTATCAGGGGTATTCAGCTGTCTGCCCCCTAATTTAGCTGGTTATGAAAAAATGGAAAAGTCTTGAAAGGGTTGGGCTGACGCTTATCTCTTGGGCCAAGAAAATGGTCGGTCGCGTCGAGTCGAGCGCCTTGGTGGATTGCCAGGTGTGAGTCAGTTGATAGTTGTGGCAGTGGTTGCGAAAAAAGAAAAGCGGAAAGAACGAGAACTTGCTACAAGCACTCGCGTGAGCGTGAAAATGGTTTTTCGTTTCGCTGTCGCCCACGCCCCCAGCCGACGAGCCCAGCCCTTTCCTTACCGGAATTTTCAGGGTGGTGGGCTGTGGGCGGTGGGCGATGGGCGTTGGCTTTGTGTTGCGCTTCGCCGAAGACAAGCTGACAAATGCTGAAACGTATCGTATGCCATCTATCATCGTGCATTAGAGCAACGTCCGTCTGGCTGTCCGCCCGTCCGCCTGTCCGCTTGTCCGTCCGCTCGGCTTTCTCTTTCTCGGTTAGTTGGCAGCAAGTTAAGTGCCCGTTCAATGGCCAGTTTGGGCCACGTTTTATGTTACAATGTTAATTTCCTCCTTGGGCTTTGGTCTAGACTCTGCTGAAAACTGATTGCTGCCTCCACTTAGTCGTGGGGTTAGCTTAGGGCTTGTTTGAGCGGGAAGTGGCTAGGGAGGGGTGCTCTGTATGAGTGCTAGAGATTTATGCGCCAGCGGGGCAATCATGTGGAATGCATGTTAATTATAGTACATCGACGAGCCGAACCGAATTGAAACGAAATGAAGCGAGGAAACACGGCAAAAAATATGTGTCACAGGGCTCACTTACTGATATCTGATATCGTATTCCCAAAACATTGTAGTTATTTTCATAAATGTAATGGGCGCAACAAAACAAACTGTATCAGATTTGTCAAAGGAATGAAAATATGATATTAAAGAATACAGAAAAAATGTAATAATATTTTTATTAGTTACTATTCGGGTATCTAAATGTTTTTTTAAATAACAATTGTATTTTTTGTTAGTTAACGTTGGCTTTAAAATGCCACCCATAAATACAATAATATTTATTTATTTGAATGTTACAAAGAAAGCTGAAATAAATACAGTTGTTCAACCATGAAAAAATATTACTAAATTGAAAAAATATTTTCATTTACTTACATATTAAATTTCTTACAAGTTTTTCATTTTTATTTTTTTTAAGTTGAAACTTTACAAAAACCATTGACGTTGCCTCTCAAAACATAAATATAATTTGGCACAAATCTAACAAGTGCCTAGTTGCCATCATTTTGGCAAAATCATTTTGTAAAATCCATGATGAAGAAATTTTTTTGGAACCAGGAAAATAATAAATCTAGCTCAGATATCTGATTTTATTTGGTATTGATGGTAAAATAAATATATTTTAAATAAGTTATGTAAAATACGAATATTAAGAAGGTGGTAAAAATTATGGCTAACAAAAAGGTGTTCAGTGGCTTATACCTGTTTTTCCAGTGCAGGGCAACTGAACCGAGTAAGTCATGTGGGCCTCGATCTGGATGTTGTTGCAAATCAATTTGATGTTATTAGTTAATAATTAGAAGCCGAGGCGAGGCGGCAGCAGTCGCATCAACGGCGTCGCGCACTTAACCAGGCAGCCTGGGGTTAATGCATGCGACGTGTTTGAACTGTAAATGAGCTGGAAATGTCAGATGGAGGGCGTTGTGCTCCTCACCTGTGAGCCTACAGGACTGCGCCCCACCGGTCCCTGGCCCCCATAGAGTTTAAGTCGCTGGCAGTTTGTGGTTCTTATTTATGAGTGGAAAATGTCTGCGAATAATGCCACTTAATGAATAACTCAGCAACAGACGAGGCAATTTACAGGGGCAACAACTACGTCCGTATTGGCAATAATTTGACAATATTTCCGCACGTGCCCAACATCCGAGTCAGCCACCCCCAAAAAAGCCCGCCCATCGATCTGGGCTCTCACGCAGCCAATTGGCCGGAAATGTTGCTGCGGCATAATTTGTCAATTGTGCGTGTTGATTTCTGAATTAGCTAATTTGGATTTTAGTTATTAGATGCTGATTACGTGTGTTTCTCCCTGTCAGTGTGCGCACGGTCCTCTACTTGTTTGCCCCCTCCTCTCAGCCAAATGAGCTTTATAATTATTTTTTAACTATCACAGTTTGTCGATGGTCCCCAACCGATGAGCTGCTTATTTTTGCGGCTGCGGTTTGCCCTGTTTTAGAACTCTAAACGCATTTACTATTTATTGGTTTTCCTGGAATTTTGATCTCGCGTAAACGTTGGCAGACATATATGTTTTGTAATTTATATTTATATTTACTGAATACCTCGGATTTAGCCTTCAAATTAGAAATGTTTAGGATTTTGGCATTAGTAAATTGCATTTATTGCATTTATGGTAATGCGTGCGTTGTCGTCCCAGCTCTAATTAATGACAAATTATTCTCTAATGTACAAATTTAGAGGGGCTTAAATATTATTTAGTTTGTTAACACATTTCTTCCGGCCTTGTGTATAATTATTATCCCCAAAACAAAATTGGTTTTTCCCCTCTTCAATATTATATATTTTTATTTATTTTTGAAGTATTCGCAATTATGGAAATTAATGGTAAACGAACGCATAACTGGGGTACATATGTTTCATGATATGAAAATAATAATTTGCGTGGGAAAATATTTGAGATAGTGCTTCTCTTCATTAATATATGGCATGTTTTATTAAGGTGTATGCAAAACAATGTATATTATACATGTTTAATTCTTATTCGGTTAGTTTTAAATATAATATTTTTTAATACAATATTTGAATTAAGTTTTGAAAAGTTACCTATGATTTTTAAAGCATCAAATAGACATCGGATTATATAAAAAACCATAGTTTAAACGGCAGATCGAAATCAATTTTCGATTATTTTAAATAAAAAATTTAAAAAAAATTTAACCCTTGTTGTTTTTGCATATTCGACATTCCTTGCATATCAAGAACATATTTAACTTTCTTTACATCATATTATCATACAGATTTCGGCTTTAATGTGCTTTAGTTTCAGTCATTACATTTTTAGGATTAATATTTTAAAAATCTGTAAAGAGCGTTTGTACTACTTACGAATGCAGTTAGTCCTTTTATTTTTTTATCTAACCTGTTTCATATTTGCCTACCCGGTAAATACTTAGTATAATCTTAAAACTAAACTGTTCCCACTATAAAAAGTCCCTATGCTAGTTCAAAATCGCATACTTATGGACTCTTATACTCATGGGGCTTAGCCTTTAAAAGCTCTCGCTCTATTAAGCCAAATACTCTCATCATTATTATACAATAACGTGGGAGTAAAAGCTCCTTGAGTAAAGTTGCAGGAATAAGGTCTACGTTGGTGTGGGAAGTTGCCTTACCAGAAACAGCTGATTACTGACCAAACCCATAAATGAATTGGAGTGCTTAGGCTTTCTAACCTCTCAAAAGTAGCCAATTTTCTTCAATTGCTTTAAATGCTGCAAAATAAATATTTGACATGTTTTGAAAGTAGATCATTTCTGGGAACACACGGACTTCCGTTGGAAATAGGTAAGCGGATGCGTTGGCTCTTTTGCCTTCGGCTATGGACTTTTGTTTTCCTTTAAAACACAAGCTCGTTACACTGGGGAAAATATAAAAATATGATTTTTATCTTTATTTTCGATTATTACTTTATTGCCGGTGTACCATATATATTCACTTTTAAAATAACATTTAAATATTTACTTAGTTGTTTTGTTGGAAAAAAAGAAATTGCAAGGATTTTGTTTTTTTTTTACAATCTCACACCTGTCGTAGTCATTTTCGACAAATATATTGCAGTAATTAACGAACATAAATATAAATTGCATTGCATATTGCATGCCAATTATTTGATTTGGTAGTTAAATGTATTCCATGCCTCAGTTTAATTTTTTTCGATAGGTCCTTAGAACGAATTTCTGGCTATAAGCTTACTTTATATAGCTGAGGGATTAAAAAAGTATTCACCGTTGCTGAATATCGGAGAAATTTAATAGGAACACAAAAGGTGCCTTGAGCGACAGGGAGGAAAATAATAGCGTGGCAGCGCATTTAAGTGGGCTTGCGAGCGTATTATTGGCTTTAAGAGATAAGATGAAAATAAACTACTTTTAGCGGGTAGTATCTGTGTGAGCCACTCTGGCACAGGCACACATGCAAATGAAAAACACATTGCACCGCCACCAACCGCAAATTGACTAAAACCATGCCCAAAGGGGGCGGATGGAAAAGTGGGAGTGGTGGCGGGTTTGCCAAAGAGGCATCCGCAACATCCTCGGCGCCGCTTCTGTAGTTTTCACTGTCTGTCACAAGACAATTTGTGAGCGCAAAACACAAAATAATACACATTTATATACATTTACAGAGAAGAAAAAATTAGTAGTGTTAGTGCTAATTTGGAAAATACGTAAAAGGGTATTCGAATTTTTAAATTGCTACCAATTATTACATTTTTAAATACCAACTTTATAATTATTTCAGTAATAAGCTTTAAAAATAATATTATTATAATACTACTTATATATTTATTATTTTTAAACTTTATTAAGATTTATTATTATTAAAATTGTATACAAATGTATGAATTTTTCGTTAATATATAATCCATATTTGTTGTATTTTTAAATGCAGTTTTTCTCCGTGTCGCAATGCACATACATATTTATAGGGACACTCGCACAAATAAGCATATGCATGGCACAGTTGTTCAGCTGCTGCCTGGCATCAGACTCGGGGGACGATGTTCCTCCGCCTTTGGCTTGGCACACATCGCGTATACGTAACGCAGCCAACTACAATACGTCTAGGATCTGCGATACATACACGGATATACCGCCACGAGGATGCCCAACACTCACCCATACACCGCTGCACTGTAGAGATTTCAAGTGAATAACTTGTGCGGGTAAACATTTTAGATTTTGATAAATTGCAACTTATACGTTCTCTGTATAAATAAAAGATTTACGTAAATCGCCTGGTAAATGGCTGTAAAGAAAATGTGCGCGGTGTCTTCACTTCCCTCATCGCCCCCCTTTTCAGAACCTGGTGTTGCCTGGTATTGGGCTGCTGAGTGTGTGTATGTGCGCATAACAAATGCTTACCAACTTAGCCACTGACTCATCTGGCAACTGAGCCTGGACAGCTTATATCATAGCCGAAAGACGGCGAGAGAGGGGCGGGTAGGGAAGTAAGGTGGTGGGAAGGTAAACCATATCATGAATTTGGCTATAACATTTTTCGCAACCATTTTCATTGTAATTTTCGAGCTGGAGAGGCGACTAAGAGAGGAATAACTGCTTGGGTGCAGAAAATGTGGCTAGCACAATAAGAATTTAATAAAGCAGGCACTTTGATCTATTTCTGGCTTTATTTTCAGAGCCAAAAACATAGAATATTACCAGCAAGAATTTTCCCAAGCATAAATTTTTGATCATTGCAGAAAAGAGTTATGTAAGTGCGTATGGTAATATTAAAGGAACTGAGCGAATGCATTTTTATTGAAGTATGCTAGTGCTAAATGAACAAGAGCTAACTACGTTTTTCATATTATTCCAAAGACTTGGCTTGGAAAGTCATAAGCCATTATAATTATTAGGTTAACCGACCTATGATGTACAGTTCAGGCACAAACTTTACCTTATTTAAAGCGATTCATATTTATTTGTATTTAAAAAAACGAAACAAATGTTTAAATAGTTTATATAACAAATATTTCATTTTAATAAGTATTATATTTTTTATGGCGAATTGCATTTACATGTTTTTAATAAGTCAGAGTTTGAGTCCCCATTCCATTAGCTTAGCTTTAAGTTGCCCCCGCTTCTAACCCATCTCACCATCATTTTGCGTACACCATGTAGTTAAACCTCGTAGAGTATCCCCAGGGCTTTTCAGGGCCATTGCAACGAGTGCAATCTGCGCCTGCAAGCGTGACTCCGACGCCATTTAATCAACATTAGTGGAACCACAGAACACTGTGTCCTCGTGTGTGTGGGAGGTCGAGGAAGAAACATATACCAAATGGCATATTAATTGCTGTCAGCTTGCCTGTTTTTAACAACATTTTATGTTGCCAGTAACAAATGAACTTGAAAAGGGTTCGCTGTGAGCAGGATGCTGGTGTTATAAATTATGCACTAATGGCCATTTAAGTGATTGGTTTTTATTGCTGAGATGTCGAATACAAATAGTGGAAGTGACAGCGATCCATTGGATCAATTGTAACCCAATACCAAACAGATGTATAGCGGGCTCAGAAAAGCCATGTGGAATGTCAGTAAGCTTTAGTATCCTACAAAGCAAGGTATGAGCATTCCGTAATAGATTTTGTATTTAAGCTAAGCCATTCCGCAACTCATTAAACTATCAAACATAAAACCCACTTTTATCGCCCCGTTTTGTCCCAACAACTCTCTATACTGCCATTTTTAGGGGTCTTCTCAGCTTCTGCCTCATTTCATCATATCGCATTTCAGCATTTCAGCGCTAATGCTGCTGCAACTTTGCTTCCATTTAGCGCTAACTGCCATTATTTTCAGTTTTATTTCCGCACAAGGTCAAAATCCACTACAACAACTATAACTGAAACTCGCGCAAAGCGAGTGGGGGAAAAAATCATGGAAAATGTTGTCGGTTTAACCGGTTTATCAAACACCCTCTCAACTTAAGATCCTTGAAAAGATCCTAAGTATGTATAAAATAACTCACCATAACTCATATTAAGAACTTGATAAGTGATTTATTATAAATGATTTAAGATATGATATTTATATTGAACATATTCACCAAATTAGTTTCTTTACACGACACTAAAATATATATATGACTTTGCAGACTAAAAATCTTTAAATTGGTTTTCTGCAGAAGTTAGGACTGGATAGCTCGGATTTACCCAGTGAGAACGAAAAAAACTTAACCATGAGGAATTACAAACTGTATCCCTAAATTAGTACACCCGCAGCTCCGCTGAGAGTATGAAAACTACGGAAAAATGTTATTTACTACACATAAATTACACGGGGTGGCTTTTGGGCGGCGGGAGGTGGGTGAAATCAAATGGGGGCTGGAAGTTGGGTAGCCTCAAACAACAAGAAGAACTATCAAACAACTTTTTTTTCACAGCATACCGCAGAGCGTTTGTTTAGTGGGCGTGACCTGGTTCTGACTGGAGCTGTGCTACCGCTAAAATTGGGTGGGTGGGCTGCAGCGCCCCGTGGAGAAGGTCGGGGGTTTCGAGAGGTGCATATGTACATGCTACATTTGACCGCAAAGTAAAACGGTTTTTTGGTTGAGTAAAACGCTGAGAAGCAATTTCGGACCGAAGTTGCAATGAATGCGAACGTTGGCATGAATGACGGACGCTTTGGCAGAACTTTGATGGAACTTTGTGTTCCATTTGGGACGAAACCCCCTCCCATCTCGGCCGCCCACCTCCTTTCAAGGTCAACGCATGTCGGAAATCTGAAAATGTGATTGAAAGCGAACAAATAGAATCTGTCCGTGAATTTCCCCTCACATCTAATGTCACACAGATGTCAGGCGATGCGTGTTCGTTTTGAACATTTCCTCGATATTGCAACTCAACTGACGTCAAAGGAGATTCACATCTTGGGGGATTTTATCCGCACAAAAGATAATTGGGGATTTCAGATTGTGAAATGGGGGATAGGTACACTTATAGAAAAAACTATAGAAATAGTTTCTTTAAATTTTCAAATATAATTGTTGTTTCAATGATCATTAATTTCCGAAAAAACGGTAGTATTGGTAATGTTATTTTCTGAATGAACATTTTTAGAATCCACAAATTGTAATGGTAATAGTTTTGGTTATTTTTCGAGTGCAGCCAAAGAAAATGTTGCCCATTTTCTCTTCCCAATTTTTACTGGGCACTCAAAGTAGTTTTTATTAACAGTTTACTTCCAAATCATTGAGCTGAGACCGCTTAAACTGCAGCTGCACCATCAGCGACCCGAGGACCATAAAAACTTAATTTGATTTCGGCTTAACTACGTGCTAAATGCATTTTTATATCCTGCGATTTTTAAGGCAAGGCTCCCCGCGCTGCTTCGGCCTAGTTTGGCTGTTGAAAACTTGGCCCAACTATGCAAACAACACTCGTAAATAAGTTCGACGACATTTTTAATTACATTTAAGGAAAGTTACTCGGCCTGAATGGGCTCTGGGTTTGCTGCCGGCGGTTCAAGATCGATCGATACGCAATGCCAGCCATAAATAAGCAATGCCAACGGCAACGAACGGCAACGAGAAACTTAATTTCAAAATAATTTCGCCAGTCGACGATGCCGGGCGAAAGTTTTCGCTTAGCCAAAAGTTTTCGGCTCTGTCTCAGTTGGTGTTGACTTGGTCCGCTCTTGGTGGACTGCTTATGTTTTGTGTATAGTTGCTGAAGCCGTGCACTAAATATTAATAGTTTTATGTTGTTAAAAGCGCTAATGAAATGCACTTGCACTCGCTGGCCAGGTGAAAGTTTTCACGGCATATTAATAGCTGATTCTGCGGAGGCGGTGACCTGGCCAGAAACAGCTTCACTCGAGGACACGACCGAACCGAAAAGTGCTTACCGCAAGCATCCTGCATCCTGCATCCTGCATCCAGCGTCCATGTTGATGCTGCGGAAGCATGCGTGCGTGCAAGGACGGAAAACTGAATATCTGGAAAATTTTCAGCGCTTTTCGTGTCCGCACACTCCACTCCATCCATCTCCCCGCGTTACTTTGCCCTCTGACCCCCAAACCCCGACCTCCGACCGGCAAGTGGCATGGCATTAGATTTTTCAGCAAGAATTTGCAGCGTTTGTGTATTTTTGCCAGCCCTTCTCGTGTGTATACGGCTGTGTACGTGTACCCCAAACAAAACTGCGGCATATTGGGACTTTAATATTTTCGGAATATTTCCATGCGTTTGCTGACCGGCAAGGAACATTTAATATTTCAACCGGAATCGAAGGAGAAAAAGTGTTTTGTAAATAAACTGAGGCCAAACTGGGGCATGTGGCACAAAAATGCAAACAACATTGTTGGCATCTGTGCAGGAATTCAATTATATATTCTGTATTTATTGAGAAAAAATATTAGTACAGTAAATGGGTAAAGAGAATTTATTTCCAATTTTCCAGACCCAATACTAATTGAAGCTAAGTGGTACAGAAATCTCTTGAAAAGGATACACAAACATAAAATATTTAACTATTAGAATATTTTCTTAGAAGCAGCAATGCAATATTTCTGTGACAAAATTAATTTTTAATATTATAAGTAAGGAAGTGGAGTTTGATTTTGGAATAAGGTAGATATTTCTCAATAATTTCAATATGTTAGAAATATTTTTTCATATTCCTTAAAAAGATAAAGATGAAATGTATTGCCACTTTTGACTTTTCTTGAAAATTCAAATAGAAAAATGTTCTTTCTCTACACCTATCCTATCTATCAAATAATAAGTATATTCCCCAACACTACCTCTAAAGATCATCAGAAATTCGTGTCCTCCTCGGGGGAAATAATTTCTTGTCCTCGAGCTCGGTTCCTTTCTGTTCCGTTCCGTTTGGTTTCTGTGGGTGTTTTCTATTGCGTTTTGCGAGCAAATTCAATTGCAGCACGTGTCGTTTGGCCATGTACACAAAGATATGTGAGTGCTTGTCTGTTATATATATATTTTGCACCGATATGTGCTGAGAGAAAGCAGTGTGATATAAGAAAAAATTGTTAAATATATACGATTTGATATTTATTCTATTTAATAAAAAACATATAAATAAATTGAAAAAGATACTGAAAAGCTTAAAATTTCTTAAAAAACCTCTTGCTATTAACATTTATTTATTTATTTAAGACGATATTAAAGTTAACAAAACTAGGTGAGTACTGAGCTTATGGGCCTTATAACAGTTCAAACGGAATGTGACAATATGAAATTTCTTGAACAAGAACATTTTACTTATTGACAGCTCAAAATATATGACAAATAAAGGCAATTGTACATACAAACAATTTTAATTCTGTCTCAATTGTTTTCAATTATAAAGAGCACCTTAAAAGAATTTCCAGGAACA
This sequence comes from Drosophila subpulchrella, assembly GCF_014743375.2. Classification (NCBI taxonomy): domain Eukaryota; kingdom Metazoa; phylum Arthropoda; class Insecta; order Diptera; family Drosophilidae; genus Drosophila; species Drosophila subpulchrella. Next base: position 3,434,710 of record NC_050610.1, read on the forward strand.
ACTTCAAAGAATTTTTAATATAACCTTGTAAACATTTTCGAACTTTTTCAGAAGAGTTTTCCCTTCCTATATTGCGACATAGGTCTCAATATTTTTTTGCTGTGTGTGCGTAAGCCCTTGGAGTGTGTGGTTATGTTAAAAGCAACTGACGCCAGCAGTTTTGGGCACCGGACAGCTCCGCCCACTTTATCGAGTTTATATTTGTGCGGAAGAAATGTCGCTGGAGTGCAAAAAATGCAAGGCACAACAAACTTGTTTGTCAACCTTCCAGGGGGTGGATAAGGGCGGTGGAAGGGGGAGCTGGGGAGGTGTTCGAGGGTGGTCTGAAGTGTTGGCAGAGACCCTCACGTAGTTGTCTGTGGCCACGAAAAAGTTGCATAAAGTCAACAACTTTCAGTGGTTTAGTGATGTGAAAGTTGCTAAGCCCGAAATGTAGCTCTTGTCTCCACTTTTACCCCCTCCCATCTACAAGAAGGTCAATTACTCGAGGAACTTGAGTTAAAAGGCGTGAGAATACACAAGCTGGACAAGGGCGAAATGGACAGATAACTTTGGGCAACAAACTTGCGAGATTTTCCTAAAAGATGGCAACACTTTGGCTGGCATTATTAAATTTAGCTTTTTCAACTGCCCCGAAAGTGTTGGCTATATTATTAAATTTTCGTCCCTCAAGCGAGCAGCAAAACTGACAATTTAATTGTATTTCCAGCGCATCTAATCCATTGTGATGGGTGGGCAACCGAAGCTGTCTGGCCAATATCAATCAAAAGTTGGCCGCGCAAAATGCCATAAAACTCTGCAGCTTATCAACGGCAAAAATGGGTAAAATAGAATAGAAAAACTACACAATCAGCAAAATTAGCGCAATTTGCGCCACAATTGCAGTGGCGAAGGGCTGCAATTTATTTAAATACATACAACGGCATGTGCAGCCGTCAGCGGACCCAGTCCCTCGTCAAAGCTAACAATGTTGGCCATGGCAACAGCCGAAAACACCCGCCCACGATTGAATGGGTGCGCGGTTTGGGCGAAATAAAATTTAATGCCATCAGCAGGCGTGGGAAGGAGCGGAGTGGCGAAAATGTTTGCGGCGCATAAACAAGAATTGTTGCCACAGAGCGCCGGGTAACACGCTAAACCATTAACTAAACAGCACAGAATAAAACAAAAGCTGCCATAAGAGTGCAGTCGAGTACAAAGCCGCAAGGTGGATGCCCTTTGGCGGCACTTGGTATTCACTCGAAAGGTAACAAATATGGCGATCATACCCTTATATGGCTGTGGGATTTATATTACATTATATTTACAGCAAAAATAGTTGAAATTAGTTTTTTAATCTATTTAAAAGTAATTCATATCTGGAACTCGGCTTAACTTTATGTTGCTAAGACTTTATGTAGTTTCGAAAAATGAAGTATGAAATGATTGCAAGTCATTCTATGAATTTATTTTTTACACGTTTTTAAATATTATAAGTAGACACTGGAAAGATATTTCAAATATCAAGAGAATTCTTAGTCTTAGTTATAAGAATACTCATTTATTGTTTATTTCTAACAGCTTAAACTTTAGTTGTAATATAATTTTGAACATTGAATTTCAAACTATTTAGTGACAGTCTGCGACATATAAACTATGCAAATCAGCAATTGTTAAATTAGTTTGTTTCTAGTAAGCTAATCAGTCATAAATTAAATGGAAAAACATTTATTAAAATAGTTTCACGCTAATAAATTAAAAGGTTGCCCGCCAGACCGTCGTCTAATTTAGTTGTAACCCAATGAGGATCTAACTGGGGCCCATCCCCAAAAACAATTAAAACTGGAAAGCTCCGCCGTGTTTCAGAATGTTGCACTGAAATTTTCGGGGGGAGGGTGAGGCGCCAGGAATGCACTCACACCAACGCATGTGCAGCAGCAATAAAAATAGCTGTAACCGAAAAATAGCGGCACTTAATAAAATAAGCGTGTGGCGGGCCCACACAAACACACATGCATATGGTGGCACGGTTCCATGGTTCAACCCACATGCTGTCAATGCATAAAACAATTTTCCACGGAAATTGCAGTAATTAACTTTAGTACCTGCTTGAGTGACACACACATTGTGTGTGCTGAAGAGTGTGTGAGTGTGCGGATGGGGTAGGCCAAAAACAGGATGCTCGCCGAAGTGTGTTTGCATGTCTGTTTGTCCCTGTCTATCCATGTTTCCCATGCACACGAAAAAATGTTTTAATATTTTTAGGGAACAGCCTTGTTATAGGACTTAAGAATTAATGGTATTCATAAAATGTTTGCAAAAATATTTATTGCCAAAAGAAAAAGAATTGAAATATTTTATATTAATGAAAGTGTAGGAGTGTAGGGAAAGGTAACAAACTCCTAAAGTCTCGCATGTTACGTCACGTCAAAAATTCCAAGTAATTGTAGTCGATTTCTGCAATGATATTATTAAGAATTAGCGTAATTGGTTTGTGAGATAATTTTGACTAAAAAGGTGTATTTATCAGTTCGTCAAACTACCTTACAATTTTAAAAAGTTCAAAAAAAATTGGTTCACTTCAAAGCTGTAGTATTTAACTCCGCTGGAATTTTACCATCAAACTTTTACAGGAATATGCTCAATAGATTTCAGAAACTTTCTGCTTTTAGACTTCTGAAAAATATAAATTTTTGGAAAATTGACATTAAAAAAGATGTGTTCATCACCATATCCTACACTCCCATATGTTATGTTTAGGCACAGGGACGTATGTATATGTAATTACAACAAGATTTTTTATATGGAAATTCTAGGAAATAAATCATTCTTGATTCAAAAACAAAGAAGAGCAATTATCCAAATTTTTTAAATTTAATAAACATAATATTTAAAAATTTTTTTTTTAAATACATTTGTTGCAGTGTATATACCTCTCTTCTCTATGTTTTTCTAATTCAATTAAAATTGGCATCTACAGCAGCCAAACACGGCCAGCAACAACAAGCAGACAGTCAGTTGCGATGGCGACTCATTAGGACGTCTGCATATGCAATTGAACTCACACAAACACACACTAAATCCCCAAATCGCACACCACCACCCCCACCCACGTGTAAGCATATGTTTACGCTTGTATTGGTGTTAATGTTAACTGTCACTACATTTGCCTGCAGCCTTTTTGGCTTTGACCGCCCCACACCACCCCACTCCACCCCTCGGTTTTTAACTGGGCTGACTGCTCTTGTTGTTTGTTATGTAACTGTAAAAACATGTCAAACCAGCATGAGTGCGTATGTATGTGTCCATCCGTGAGAGTGTGTGTTCATGTGAGTGTCCTGAAGGCTGCGTTTTTGTGTTTGGGCCAGCATGTGTAAGTTGCCCTGATCGCTCGGCTTTGTAAATAATCCTGCCCATTTTAACTGAAAATGTATCGGTGAACTATACCGATCTGATTTAAAAATATGTAGGTATATTTATTGGAAGATGAGATGCATATATTTTCGTATTTCAATACTCAAAAGAATAATCCTTTTTATTTTCAGTAAAGAGGTAAATCATTAAAAATTGTGGACTTACTTGTTGGTTCTGATTTACTATCCGAAAAGGAATTTTCAGCTGACGAAATTTGTATTTAAATTTTTAATTTATTATAAATTCTTCCTTTGACTGTTCATTTGTAAAGAATCTTTTGGATATGGAGTTGCTGTATGAAAGCGCAGGATAATTTTTGTTTCGATATATCAGGTGCCACATTTTATGTATATTTTTTGGATTTACGTAGTTGGTTTGTTGTCCCACTATCACTACCTAAACAAGCCACAAAATGACTCACTTCTTGTAGGGGAAGTAGAGAGTAATATGCTTTACGCTTTTTGTGTTTCATTAACATAAATAAAATATACACATAATAAAGTGATCCATCGCACATGTCAAAACAAATACGTAATGCAATCTTACAGTACGTTTGAACTTAATTGTCAACTCGAATGCTAATCACATGGAAAACCAAACGAAGGCTTTCAACAAATATTAACTGATTTTCAGGCTTCTATTTGTGGCCTAAATTTCAGTCCAACTGAATGACTGAGCAATTAAAGCCACACATATAATTTTCGAATTACGAGTCCACAGAATAAATTATAAGCAGCAATTTATTCAAGCATGCATAATAAGCCCACGCACACAAAGTTTCTTTTGCTTGAGTTATTGTCAAAATTATCCCCAATGTCTCTTGCATAATTGTGTAGAATTTTAGTTTTGGATTTTGCCCGCCTCGCCCACCATTATCCTGGCTAAGCCCCAAAAGTTCATTTTAATCACCCATTCAAGAAGTGTTTATAGTGATGCTTGTGTGTTCGTTTGATTAATGAAGATTAATAAAGGGGAAAATTGTTACCGATCTGTAAAAGGTTAGTTTGATGTGCCTTGAATATGATTTGGGCTTGACAGTTTGTTTGCTTGAGTAGATTTTCTCAAATTTTATAGCCAGTGATATGATTTAATTAGGCGATTTGTGCACGCTAGACCATGCAAACGAACTGACTAACCCTTTTTATTCCGCCATAAATTTCAGAAGTGCCATAATTTCGCTCGGTTAAATTTCTTTCACAATTCATATGTTGGTAATTTCGAAAATGATTTCTCATTGCCCAATAGGGGTGTTCGTCACAGAATTCATACTGAGCGTATAATTGAAATATCGTGACTCGGCGTTGCGTTCATATATAAAATTTTATTAAAACGCAAGGAACCAGAAGAGCGAGCACAATGTGAAAACTAGACGTTGGGGCCATTATAACATCGCTTAAAATTTATGACAGCACTTGCGGCATTTCGCGTTGAATTTTATTTATTTATTTCGCAGCCTCTTTTCCCATTGTTCCATTTCCAAACTTTGCGTGCCGGCAATAAGATTAAATTGCCATTGTTGCCTTGGCAGTGCTTCGACAAATGCGTAAAAATAAGTTGATACACAGGCAGTTGAAAGTCGGGATCCCTTACAGCAAAAATATACCCCTACGCACTGTTCGAGTTTCCATACTCGAATGATTTTCTATTTTTGTTGAAGTATTACAAAAAATGTTGACAATGAATAATTTAAAGTTCATGCAAATGATGCAGAAAATATGATACATTTTACGCTAATTTAATGGAAAAACAATGGTTGGCCCACGTATTTATATTTTGGATTTTTCCGGTAGGGTCGTCAGGTTCATCAGATAGATCTGGTACATCTTGGACGAAATGAAGTTCTGTATCTGGCTTTCACTTTTATTGGCATGTCATGGGCGTAAAGTATCGGAGGATAACATTATAACAGGCTAGTTTGTGGATTTTTCATAAATTAAAAAAGATTTGATTAAAGAAACTTTTCAGAGCTGTGCTTCAAGCCGCAAACTGGACCAGCCTGCCAGAAAATGAAAACATTTTATTGGAACAAAGATAAGAAAACCTGTTCGATTTCCAATTATTTATTGGAGCCTTGTGGCTTTTTCCACAAAAAGGAAACGTGCAATACAATATGCTCCAAGGCATCATGGACTTTACCTGATCTAGAAAAATATGTTAGCAAGTTGCCTTGAAATATATTGAGTTAAAAGTTATATAGTACCGTGGCAAATTCATTAGTATTGCTTCTAGCCTCATTTTCAGTTCAGTTAGCAGTCATCATGCAGGGCTGGATCGTTTTCGTCGTGCTGTCTCTATATAACCTATCAGTTGGTACCGCTTATTATAAAAGTCCAATCTATGCTAGTGAGTAAATTGGACAACCGTTGGAATGTTTAAAATCACTGTCACATTAAGTTCTATGCAGGCGAACAGGAGGATCAATAACTTGTTATCAAGACGACACTTGGGGCTTTAATGAGAGGACTCGTAAGTGCTATCGTGTTCGAAAGGCTACAGGACCATGCGGCTTTTTCGATGGCAAAAAAGGTTGCGTGGACTTTTGCCTCAAATCTAAGGGATAAGACAGCATGTTAAGTGCTAAACTTAAAAAAATGCTTGTCTTAATATATAATAAAATAAAATAATAGTGGCCCTAACGTGTCTAATACACCATATAATGTATGTCAATCCATACCTAAGAGATATCTAAATCCATGAAAATGTGAATTTCCTTCGCTGACAGCAAATTGAAATAATATGACTGTATTTTTGTAACTCTACCAGTTAGGATGAATATCTTTCACGAACGGTTCTTTATTTTATTAATCCTATCCAACATGATTCTCGGAAATGCTGCCTCACTGAAAAACAGTAAGTGGAATATTGAAGCAAAGCATTGCATATGGTTTTTAAATATATATAAAAAAAGTGTTCTGCCGTCCTAGTCAAGTTAAAGACTTTTGCTTGGAGGAGAACACTTGGGCATTTGACCAGAAAACGAAATCATGTAAACTTGTGATTGCCACCGTAGAACCTTGTGGGTTCTTTAATAACGAAAAGGATTGCACGGAGTTCTGCTTAAGCAAGTCAAAAAATGTCTTAGATAACCCCTTGAAAAAGATGGATCAACTGAACAGTACATTGAAAAATGTGAACCTCTAAAGCAACTTGGTACCAAGGGACTAGCCTGGTACGGGCAGCAGTGGTATCTGTTCCCCAAAGAACACCAAAAGGATTGTCTGATACCTTAACTTAAAGTAAAAGCAATCCCCATTTTTTATGTGTTTCGAGCCTTGCTTATAATTTTGTTATTGTAAATAAAAAACCTAAAAAAACTTTTTGTTGTGGAAAATATCTGAGTTAGTCGACTGTCCGATCTTACAGACCATCTTATCTTACATAACTCTCTCTTGAAACATATTTTCAATGTTTTTGAGAACACAACATTTTTGATTGGGTACCTTTAAGTTTAATAATATAAAGGATAATAAAACTTTAAAAACGAGTTTCTGTTATTATTCTGTCGTGTGCCTTGTGTAAATACATAAATCAATACTTTAATCGGCTTAGATTTTGTGGCATTGATTAAAATTGCAAGATAATTTATATATTTTTAGAAATTTCCAAAAGCATTTACATTTTTGAATTTATAGTTGATTCCACTCTATTGATCAAAATTTATGCTGCAAAAGCCTATATTTCAAAATGCAGATGTATTAAGAAAGTTTAAAATAAATATCACAAGTTTTTCGGTTTTCATAAGCAAGGAAAAGTTGAAGACTACTCGAATTGGCGCGTAAATAGGAATAGGAATTTCCCTTGGCATGAGCTTGCTGGTTTTCCCTCGTTTGTTTGCCGGCCGTATGAAGTTCATCAAGCAGCTCCACTGGAGCATGTGTCCTTGGCCGACCATTGTCCTTTGCTTTGTTTGTTGTCTGGTTTGCAACCGCCGCTAATGAAACATACTTCTGGCACTTTATTTCATTTGCTCTCTCGCCTCGCCCTAACAATCTGCCCCTGCCACTCCCCTCGCAGCATTTAGCTCATTTTCGCCGGCTTGGCTCAAGTTTTTGTGTCCTTGGTTTTATTAGATTTTATTTGCTCAGTCTTTATTTGTCTTCTGCCGTCGTTTTCCTTCTTGCCAGCATTAAGTGTCCAATTTTAGTTCACCGGGGTGCTTTTCGGGTGATAATATTTTGTTACTCATCAGTGAAAAGGATAGTATTTAATTTCAAGAACTAAAACCTAAAAAAAAACAAGTTTCGACGTTTAAAAGATTTTTCAATCAGAAATGTCTAATAATTTTACAACTATACTTTTTTATAGCTCTGTGATTTTTAAATCTTTTTTGAGCATTTAAGTAATGTACAAAACTGAATAACATCTAGTGTCATAAGGCCCACGGCTCTGTGACACTTTCAACGCCCTTGGGCGTTATGACACTGGGCGTTCTATGTACTTTACGTTTTTGCCAACTAAATTAATATTAGTTCTGACAATTAAGGTATGTAGTTTGCTATTCCTGGGGCTTAAGAAAATGTATTTTTATTTTAGAAATTCGGAAATAGGGTATACAACAGGGTAGCAAGATGCCGGAGTCCTGGCTTAAGCTACTCCTTTTTTCTTCTGGCCGGGTTTCTTTTGTGCTCGGCTTTCGCTTGCCACAGCAGAATCCTTGTTGCTGGCTCCTGTTCTATTTGCTTTGGCCTTTTGTTAGTTTGTTTTGCGCAGAAAACTTTGCTCAGCCAGCTGGCCACATATGCCCCAGCATCCTCATTTGGCTGCTCGTTTTTTACACTCACATTCATTTTTTTTTTTTAGCAAATTCGTCAAGTTCGTAAACACAAATTATGACAATTAAGTTGGCTGTTGACTTGTTTGAGCTCGTCGTCTGAAAACTTTGCTTGCAATTTAAAAACTCGCCAAATTGCATTAAATTCCTGTCGAAACCGTTGACAACAAATTCAATTAGGCGGCCAGGGCACAAGAAAAAAGGCACTCGTTTGACATTCCGGATCGGGCTTAATTTTCGGTTTAATCTCCATGCATTTGCAGTGCGCGAGGAGCAAAGTTTGGGTGCCAGAGTGCCAGAGCTCACGCAGAGTTCGTCCTCGGGGCACGGAGGTGTTAAAGGTGGCCTGCAGCCACAATTGTTCATTAGATTAGCAAGTTGGCAGCCAAAGTTTGCAGCCCGGCTCAAATGCCACTTTCACGGCTGCTGACACACTTGAGTTGGATTGCGTTTCTGCCTCTGGCCCCCCATTTCCGTTTTCTTTTTGCCATTGGAGAAATTTTATGAATTTTCTTATCAATTCAAAAGGCGAGAAACGGCAGAAATTTACGTGCTCAAAGTGGCAAGTTGTCACAACGACGAGCCAATCTATATGGGTGTGTCAGTGTGTGTTAGCCAACTTTTTGCTCCTTTTCGCCCCCTTGCTGCAGCAGCACCACATCGCTGTCTCAATTTGTCATTGAAGTTGCCGCTGTGCTGCCGATAAGAAAGTTTTCACTTGATATAAGCAAATGCGGCTATTGATGGTAAATGTTGGCAGTTAGTCTTCTCCTTCGACTCTGCGCTCTTTTCAAGATTTAAATTGAGTCTCAAAGATTTCTTTAAGGACCTACACCCGGAGTTTTGTGGTCTTTAACGAGAAGAAATCGCAGATGAATTTCCCTGGAAAAATGGAAGTGCTTCGTCACCATTTACCCAGAGCTCTCGCCAATTAAACTTATCTGTAATTGCCTTAAAGTTTGAACGAGCTTCCCAGTTTTTAAGAATTTCACCCAGCTGTAAAAAGAATATGAGGTGGATTGATTTGACTTATCTGTGTTTAATACCTTTAAATCTTTTTAATATATTTAATGCAATGTACTAGACCATTATGTCATATTCACAAAAAGAAGAAAGCATGCAAATTGTAGGGAAAACAAATGAAAACGCTTTGTCACCATTTAGGCCAGTGCTCGCCGCCAATTAAACTTATCAGCATTTACGCTTTATCTGAATTAAGTGCACACGTGGAGGACACGCAACTGCCCGGCGGAAGTGCGGAAAATGCCCAGCCAGGGCAGGTGGGAAATGGAAAATGGAAAATGTTTGCCGCAGACACCGAAGTGCGTAAGGCAACACTCCTGTGGCGGCGCGTGTTACATAATTAAAGGGCTGCCTCGAGGTGGCAAGAGCGTGAAAATAAGGCGAGAGACAAACTATAAAATAAACCAACAGTGCCGGGCGAATGCGAAGGGCCAAATATCACAGGGCGCAGCGGCACACTCGAGGGCATAAAAGAGTTTTTATTACCTGGCTCTGAAGGAAGCTCGAGCAGGAAATCCTAGTCCTGCCTGGCCCCAACCTGAATAATAGCCAGTGCGGCTCATTGTCCTTTTCCGGTAATAATTTCGCATTTACCCTTAGCACGGTGGCAACCTAACACGTTTGTTCTGCTGGCTGCCCGGCTAAATTAGCTGTGACAGCCGCGTGGCAAAAGGCGCTCCATGTCCAAGTCCAAGTCCCTCGTCCCTCGTCCTTTGTCCTTGGCTGTGGGAAGGACTCTTCGGCGGCTTGAGACATACCTGAGGCGACTCCGTGCGACCACGTTATCATTTATAATGAGTTAATTACATTTAATACGCATGTAGAATGGCCTGTTGAACATGGCGCACAATTAAATGTGACCCTGGCCAAAGAAGCTTCAACGGCTATAACAACAAAGGATAACGTGGCCATATCTCCGTAGGTGCCTATGTGTGTGAGAGCCCGACGCTTTAAGCAGTCATTGCGTTTAATGGCTGCTTTGAGGTTTATTAGCAGCTGATTGTAAGTGTAATTACATCTGCCTAAGCTGCTCAAATAGTGCGGCATAATTGTGGGGCAAACCGGGAAACAAAGAAAAATCATTAGAGGAAACCAGGCAATGCCTTGTAGTTTAAATAAAAACTTTTCCAATAAACTTATCAGAAAAATAGAAACTTAAAATATCATTTGTATTAACTTTTTAAAAATAAATAAATAACTTTAAAATATTGAAAATGGTTATGTAGTTGGTGAATATATCTTTAATAAAATAATAATAGTTTAACACAACTATTTTATTTCCCAATACCTCTTAAAATTAACATATTACACATAAATTTCTTGAGCTGAAATAAAAAATTTGGAGTACAATACATACTACATATAGTTTTTAACCCGAGTGGATCCGCTCATAAGTACCCCATAATTTAACTTTTAAATTCGTTCATTATTATGTTATAGCAACAAATTAATGGCAATCGCCTGTGCTAAATAAAGCCTGACATTCGTCATAATTTGTTTGCTAAACTTGGAAAAACTTGTCGGTAACTAAAACAATATGCCATTTATCAATACCCCGTTTTTCACATCGGCAGACCGATGGAGTGGGCGAACTAAAAACATTTATCAACATCCAGTCCCCCGCCGAACCACTCCCCCTTGCGGTGCATACTTTCGGGAGCTGCCATCGGCCATATTACGTATACGTGACAGCAACTGGAAATGGAAAATCCATTCCCAACGCCTCCTGGCGACAAATTCTTTGCAGACATCTAAGCATTTAACAATTTGCGGCCACGCCCACGCTGCTTCTCCCACTTTTGGCTGCCGGCCATTGCATTTCTCAGAAAACTAAAAAACGCAGAAAAAAGCCACAAAATTATTTTAAACCACAATTTTGGGGTTCGTTTTTCTTGAGTCCTTTTTTTAGCAAATAAAAATTTTTCTTTGTGCCTCCTGTTGTGCCTCGTGTCCAGGCTCGTGCTACTGACAGCTGCAAAATTTGTGCGCTCTTGTTCATTTGTTTGACTGCCCATTGTTGCTGGCCGAGTGTGTGTGTGTGGGCCTGTTTGTTGTTATGCCGAAAATTGAACACACAAAGCAATTGCTATGCAACATTTGTGCAGACATGGCCCAGAGTCGCAAAAAATCCCAAAACTCAAAAAAATAAAATCCAAATAAAATTGCTGTACAATTGCACGAGTACAAAGGCCTTCCCTGTGTGTGTGTGCTGGAACGTTTAATAGTTTTATTGCCGGCCACAAGCGTTCTTGATACTCAGTAATCGAGGACTCTCACGAATGATCCGTTTTATCCGGATTTATAACCCCAATGAACCAAATAGAACTATTTTTTAACTATTCTTATTATTACATTTAATTATATTAGAGGTGTTTTAAAAACAGTCTTGATTCACACAAAGCCCCAATATATTTTTAATGTAATCTAAAAGTATTCAACTATATAAAGAAATAAATTTTTTAAATTAAAATTATTTAAATTTATTAACTTTCATTGGAAATACCTACCAAGGGCTAATTAAATTATGCTTTAAATTTGTTTAAAATAATTAAAACATTTTATTTAACTTCTTGCTAAGCGGATTAAATATAAACTAAAACATTTAAAAATTTCTTAAATCGATTGATTTTTTGACCTTCTTGTAAATCTCTCCAGAAGAGGTATTTCTTTGACGACCCTTTTGAACACTCGCTAAATTTTGATGGAAACATTCTTGGCTAGCACATTCGTTAGTTGTCATGTCATGTGGTCAATTGTTTATTGTTAACATGGTCAATTCAACGCCACCCATTCGCTAGTCCTGCGGCATACGCCCGTATATATATTTTTGAAAATATCGAATTACTTGGCTTTCTTTTGATGCCGCTCGAGAATGTATATCTTGAGCAATTTGTGGCTTTGGATGGCTGTCAGCACAGTGCGCATTCAGAGACGAATTAATCCATTTTCAGCTGGCTGTCAGGGGCTAGTTGATGGACGGAGATTGAGACTCTCGACCGAGGAACAAGACCCTAACACTTTAAGACCACCGAAGTGCAGCTGGCTGGCATTGCAGTGCTGGCTAATTAGGAATTATATTTCAGTACGGTTGCGGATGAATGTGCGTCAAGTGCTAAATTTGCTAATGCACTTTACTGCTCGCACTGACAGCCGAAAAGGAAGCTGGGCCTTCGACCGTGGGCGGTGGTACATTTTATGGTCCGACAAAAGACAGGCCACCGCACAGAGCTGACCGACTTCATCAACAACAAAGCTGGCGCCTCAGGCGCAAATTTCAATGCGTTTCAAGCATAAAATAAATGTCCACTAAAAGTGTCCCTGGCATTGTTGTTGCTGTCCTTGGGGGCGTGGCAGCACTGGGCGGCCAACCAGGACGAACAAAAAGATGGTGGGTGTGGGCTCAAAGGCGTTTTGTACACTGAAAACAATAAAAAAACAAATATTAAAATTGGAAATTTTAGTATCGCAATGGTATACTTATGTTAAAAAATTATATGCGTTTTTGGCAATAATATCATATTTCACATCAGTGGTGTTATTTTAAGCCTTTTTTTATCACTTTTTTTTACAAAAAATTCATTTGAATATTCAAAAATTAATTTGTCGACTTGTCCGGCTTTTTACATGAAGAATTGATTTTACACTTATTTTTACCATCCGTTGCTAATAATATTAGTTCGAATCAAAGACCGCAACTGTTATAACTTTTATATACAAAGTTTTCTTAACGGTTACTTTTTTATTTTAACTATAAAAATCTCAAATTGATTTTATTTTAAATTGTTATTTTAAAAGTCCTAGTCTTTCCTAACAATGTTTTTTCAAAAAAAGTCTTCCAGAGATTTTGATTCGAATTAATTGTCTGGAACTATGAAACTTCGACAAAACCTAACTTTTTCCACTCTTAATTTAAAAAATTCTATCTTTTCCAAATTTTTTTCTAGGTGCCTTACCCAGTTCTCGAACGTGTCTCAAGGACATGTTCATGGCTGACTGCCTCGGAGTTCTCGCTGAACTGAACTGGACTGAGCTGGCCCAAATCGCTGCAAGTGCTTTTAAGTCGTTGTCAAATGCAAAGAGCACAATAATTCAAATTTATGACGCGCAATTGTGCTCACACACTTTCCCTGGACCGCCGACCCTGCCCCGCGGCCCACGATTTCGTCCTTTTCGGGGCATAAATAAAGGAAAACTTGGAACGTGCGTCCAGCTGAGTGGGCGGTGGCTCGTCATGGAGTATGTAAATTTAGTGGCCTCAGAGCAGGGGAAAAGAAGCGTAAAAATTTTATAATTTGTGGCTCTCTCTCACTGAACAATTATTTTATTCCTTCGTCGTCCGATTCGGTTCGGTTCCTTTGGAATCTGGGGTTCTGGGATAGGTGAGGTCGCAAGAAAGTGAAGCTGTTGGAAAATTATCTGCTTTTGATTTACGGACTTTGTTGGACGGTGTCGTAAAATCTGGTAAGGCCTACGCCGGGTAATTTCGGATTCGGTGATTTGGCCCTGGCTTTTGTGGCAAGTGATAATAAAATCGGGACACCAAGAAGTTGATCTTGATTTGAGCTTATGCCTTGATTTTCGATGGTTATAAAAGCTCCAGTACTTGAGGCAAATAAATCCGTAATGATGGCACAGAACTAGCTGATTTATTGGCCGAATATCTCATTCATTTTATATCAAAGCAATTGAACAAATTGCATATTTATTTAATTGCTTCAAATGAATCCCGAAATAAAAGATACACTTTTCACACGGGCAGGAAACAAAAAGTGCATCGAAACAATAAAAATAGCATTTAGTTTTGTTATGGTATTCAATTAGGCCACCAATGGCTGCATATGCCACAAGAAAAACATAACAAATTTTAAGGAAAATATGCAGAGATGAACAATTAAAAAGCAATATCTATGGCTGCATTTATGGGGCGAGGTACAAACTATTATTTCGATTTCGAATGTGCTTGCGGATTTATAAACAAATCCCATTGCAAATCAACGACACCGAACAAATGCAGTTTGATTTATATTTATGCTGTTGCAGCGGGCGCAAAAAATCAAACGACAACTGCCAGAATAAAAGTATCTAGTAATGCCGAAAGGAACTTCAGTAAAACAAAATGCAAATAATTGCGATGGGCAAATAAATTAAAACAAATGCACACTGGCAAATGCCGCAGTTGTTCGGCACAAAAAATAGAGGCCACACAGAAACCAGCACAAACATTGATTAATACGAGGCCAAATGCATTAGGCCAGCACACATAATTTACGACCAACTGTCTATGCATGCACAAACATTTATTTGTTTAATGTATTTTGCAGCCATATTTATATGCCGATCGGCTGGATGGCTACTGCCGCCGTTGTTCTTTTCTGGCATTTATTTCCGATGCCGATGCTGATGTCGATGCCGATACGCGGCGTATACGTAATTCGAGTGTTCTATTTTAGCGGCGAGTGCGACGGCAGCACGAAACTTGACCAGGATGTCAGCTGCACAAACAAGACTAAACCATCGATGATGCCCCTGGCCAGAACTCCCGAATAGACCTGGGTGGCAGATAGTTGATAGCTTTTTTGCGGCATACTCTATCCGAGTTGTCCCAGAAATTGCTGGATATTTTCGGTCTACTGGCCTGAAAAATCGGTCAGTGTCACAGAAATTCTATTCACGTGTTAGGCATCACATGGAATTTCATAGTCCACTGTTTAGATAGGTAAATTAATTTAATACGAAAATGTTTGAGGCTTGCAAATTAGAAATGCAGAATTATAACTCGATACCCATTTTATAGGCTACTCTAACTAGAATGTGGCTTATACAATTTTTAAAAATTTTTTTTATATTTCTGTAAATGTAATATATGTTTTCTTAATGTGTTAGGTAAAATATTTTTGAAGCGATATTTTATTTTAATAACTGGAATTTACCCAAATTAGTTTTAGTGTTGAGGGTATTTTCAGGTCCTGTCTCAACTGTACATATGCTTCTTGTTCTTTTAGCTGCCTCTCTTGTTTGGTTGTTGGGAAAATAGCATTTGACATGCGGGTTCAAAGCGTTTTGCAGCCTGTTTGAATTCCTATTTGCATTGCGTGTGTTTTGGCTGGATCACCTGCACTCCTCCAATGCACCTGGCCATTGCCCACTGCCCATTGCCTGGTTGTCAACACCCCACCGTTCGCAAAAATATTTTTCAGGAGTGCAATGGCGGCGACAACGACAACGACAACGAAAACCCAAAAAAGATACACACGAGAACACGTTCAATTTTGCCAGCAAGCAATAGGCAATAAACACAAAAAGCAACCAATTGAGTTCGAATGCAAATATTTGGAAACGCGTAAAGGGCAGCTCAGAAGCAACAACAACACCAGAAAAGGGTTGCCAGGGCCCAAAGAACCAAGGGCTAACGCTCAAAATTGAAATTGAAAAGAATTTCGCGCCATTTAACAGTTTTACATCAAGCAAGTTCCCATCGCAGGCGGAAAAGTTCAAAAGGGTTTGCCGTTTTATTTAAATCGAGTCACAGTTTTCAAAGGGGTCGCGTTTTACTTAAATCATTCTTTAAACTTTGCAGCTCACTTTTGTGCTTAACATCACATTTTCGTTGTTTTCGTACAAGTAAATTTAATAAGTCGAGAACACCGATTTCCATTTACCACAAGATTATCTGGTCCTTAAATTTTTGAATAAATAGCTTTCATGGTCTCGAGATCCGTACATCTCAAAAATAGCCTTAAAATTTATTTGTATAATAGAATACTATCATTTTCTTATTTTGTTAATCATTTTATGTTTAAGTAAATTTTATTTAAAATAAATAAATAATTTCAACAAGTTGATAAAAGCTATGTTTGCTGAAATAAACTATCTCTGCGCATGAACCCCTAGAATAGGCATACTTAATCCCAAAATTCTAGCTTTTTAGTTTCAGAGATCAAAGCGTCGGCTTGTGATCGTGATAAAAAATATATATACTTTATAAGGCCGAAAATACAATATACTCTTTGTTCTACGAGTAACGGGAGTAAATATTAAGCAAATTGATTATTGTTGCTGTAATAGCTGTCTTTCTACAAACTGGTTATTATTTTCAATACTTTTCCGTTTCACTTGGTTTACTCTTTTGCAGCCATTGACAGAAGGACATTGAGATATAATCAAACAGCTTGATGCGATTTGTCATACTATTATTATTTAAATTGTCCAGTGTCCAATTTCACAACTCAATGCCCAATGGACAGTCGAACTGACAACATAATTTCAGCATATGACAACTTTTCTAATGACAAAAAATCGCACACACACACTTATCAGAGCAAACTTTCTTTTGAGGATATCGAGCAATTTGCTTTGAGATTGTTTTGAAAATGTGCAGTCTGTATGGATATGTACAGACGAAATGTGTGTACTAGAGGATGTCTGCAGTTGTCACTTGGATGGCCAAAGCGAAACTGTCAAAAAGCATATGCCAAACATTTGTCGTCGGCTGACAAAACCAGAAATGAGCCAGGAAGAGAGAAACACTAGGTTCTGTATGCATATCAAACGAAATTTATTTTTCCGTGAAAAAACGAAGGAAACCGAACGAATAACGAAAATGCTTTAAGGAAGTGCGTCCTGCGCTCTGTCTGTCTCCTTTGACCCCTGCCAAGCTCTCTAGTCATCATCGCTGGCATCCAGAATGGTCTTAAAGGCAAAAGGCTCAAAGGCGTATCCAGCGCCCTCATAGAACTTGCTCATGAACTCCACCCTGAAAAAAAAGAGGTCAGTTAGTCCGGATCTGAAAAAAAATCGTTCATTAATCCAGTCTCACCAATGCAAACGCAATGTGTGCAGGAAGGCCGAGAGTCCTTCGATGAGCACCAGGATGCCAACTGTGAGCAGCGCCCAGGCTCCAAAGAACACATAGATGAGAATGCCACCGAGGTAGCTATCGTACTTGAAGCCCATGGAGAACACCATGCTCCACAGCACTTCGGAGAGCTCTGCAAAAGGCGAAATCATAATACATTAGGTAAGATATTTACGGCAATTCTATTTTAAATCATAAATAAATTTATCAAGTGTCTTATAAATTGTTTGCTATCTATTTGCTATTATTATTTAATTAACATTTTTTTTAATGACAATATATGCAATTCCCAATTAATAAAGTTATATCAAATTATCAAGTATGAGTTATTTTGTAGAATATATGAGTATACAAAAAAATGTTAATTGTTTTTGTTATAGAAGGAATTGGCTGATAGAACTCAGATTAATTTTGTTAACCAGAAAAAGCTTAATGAAAATAATGATTAATTAGCCTGACTTTGTAAGATTTAAAAACGCGCATGGAACAACCATTTGATTAACGTAAACCAAGAACTACAAATATATTACAAAATATTTTCTGATTCTTGAATTTAAAAATTTGTTGAATCTAGATAAATAAACTTACGTGCGTGAGCCAGGGACAAGGCCCACAGTCGGAGGTACGAGGCCGTGTGGGAAACTGTACTCAGGACGTACTCGATGGTGTGGATGGCCTGGTGGATGAAGATCTCGCCCATGGCGTCGTCATCGCCGTGACCTTCTCCTCCTCCAGCCTGCGGCTTTGGCGGCGGTGCTCCGCTCATTTTGCGCTTGAACATGATGTACAGGGGCTTGCCCAACAGCATCCAGGGAATGCAGATGACTGCAATGATGACGAAGACCTGCTGCAGGGTCTTCTGGCCCTCGAACATGAACTCTTCGCAGGGCTCCGGGGTATCCTGGCTGCCCTGCAGAATCATGTTGATGAACAGGATCAGGATAGATGGAGCACAGGCTGGCGAAAGAGGTCCTTCGACGGTGTCGTTGTAGATGACCCACTTAAAGAACATCATGAAGACCATGTATCCGAACAGCAGCAGAAGGAAGAGAACTTGCGGCAGGAACTCCAGGAAAATACTGGCATACTTCTTGTAGTAGACAAAGTTAACCACCGACATGGAGACTCCGAAGATCATGTGAAGAACCCCCACAATGATGGACAGCTTCATCTTGAAAGTGTTCAGGAAGATGATCTTGTTGTCGGCCATCTGCCAAATGGGATCCATGCCAAGGGGATAGGTCTTGTAAACGGTATCGTTGGGCCTCAGAGTTATGTACTTTAGACTATCGTCCTCCACCGTTTCCCTCGTATAGTTCATGTGCCAACCGGAACCGAAAATATTCATCGACTTTGAGAACACATCGTTGTATATGAAGCCAGTGTAAATTGAGAAGATGCCCATGAGGAAGATGATGTATCGGCCGCCGAAGAATATATTGAAGATCTCTTCTTTGATCGAGGACAGCTGTTTCTCCTTGATGATCAGCCAGGAGGCGAATAACAAGAGGATCAGGCCGTGTCCCAGATCTCCGAACATCACGGCGAACAGAAAGGGGAATGTGATGCAGGCGTACAGAGCAGGATTAACTTCTCTATATGAAGCCATGCCATATGAGTCCACCAGGTTCTGGAAGCCATTGGTGAACTTATTGGTCCTCGTGTAAGTCGGCGGCATTTCGTTTGTCTCGATCACATTCATGAATGCCGGAATGGAGCTCTCCGAGATTTTGGAGGCTCGAGCTAGGGCATTTTGAACCGTGGTGATGTCATTGGTGGGCACCCAACCCTCGCCAATCAGGCACTTGCCCGTCACATCGGGGTTGAAAAAGTTCAGAATGTGGTAGATGGCCTTCATTTTGCGCACCATGATTGACCAGCGTGGCAAGTGCTTGGAGGCAGAGTTCAAGACTCGGCTGCGATGATCGGCACTCTGGCTGAGGACCAGCTTGAGGTCCTCCAGACGGACATTCACGTCCCTGATCATATCCATTCGCTCGGCATGCGAGCTGGGACAGGGATAAACGGCGGCATGGTAGCCCGTGCAGACCTTCTTGATCCTCTGCTTCAGCTGCTCTCCCTGAAAGAAGGCCACAAAGACGGTCTTCAGCACCGGTCGTCCGGTCTCCTCGTCATCTACAAGTCCATCGATGTCGGCTCTCCGCAGGAAGATGTTTCCCCTGGAAATGCGCCACAGCATCCGCTCGAAGCTGAAGAACCTCTCCAGCTTAATCACTCCAGCCACAAAGGCCAGTTGGCCCCTTTGAGCTGCTCCCTGGAGATTCGCCGGATCCTCGGGGTCCAGCTGTCGGTTGACGTCCAGATTAATGACTTCCTGGTCCGAGAAGAAGCCCTCGGTGTTCTCCAGCACGTACTTGAGTTCCTGCATGTGCCGGAAGTTGGCATCCAGGCTGGCCCCATTGGCGGACATTTCGCGCAGCTCGTTGTCGGTCTTCTCCAGCTGGGCCTCGAGGTCAACGGCCTCGCGGGGATTGGGTGCACTCGGCTCCTCCTCCGGCTTGAGTAGCGGCAACTTGACCTCGTCTTTCTTCATCTCGGACTCCACGAACCGCAGGCGCCGCTCCATGTCATCACATCGCCTCACCTCGGTGACGTACTTCCTCTGGAAGGCACTGACCTCGTCGTTCAGATCGCGGAACTGAACACATCCACTCTCGCCCAGCTCGGCAATGGAGGCGTAGGCAGCCTCCGGCTGGATGAACAGCTGGCACAGGGCCATCTGCTCGCTACGGAACATATCACCCATGTTCGAATCGAGGGTCTATAACTGGGAAAAATAAGGGGAAGGAATCTATTAAATGATGAATCAGCTTTGCTTAAGGTTTAACTATAATTAGCCAATATTCCTTATTTTTTACGATGGAAGCTAAAGGAATAACAAGATTTAACATATATTATTTTCATTTCCAACTATAAAACATATATATTTAACATGACTCAAGTTTGTCTAAACATTTTCGGTACGTTTGTAATTTATGAGGCGCATAAATATATAACTCATTATTGCGTTTATGGTTAATTTATTTTGAAATAAAAGAAGGTATTTATAGCTACACTAATCATTTTTATTGTTAAGCGAGGCATGTGATCTAACGTAGTAATAGTCACCGAAATTTCCACCTATGATAAACAGGGCCGTTACTTATAAAATTTGTTTATAACAAGTGTCAGAACGATAGGGGACCTTAGTCATGACTGAGACTTTATCAACTGGAATTTATCACACAATAACTTGTTTGATCAAAATTAAGAAATATCAAAATAAAAAATTATTAAATTATAATAATTAATGCATATTTTATAATTAATGCATAATTTAGTAGATCAATCAACCAATTTTTCACACTTAACTTATCAGCTAGGATAATGAGTTGTTTTGACGAGCTTTAATGGGTCTGTCGTCTGTCAAAGGGCTTCAACATTGTTGATCCGACTGACGCACATTGTTTATAGTCGTTCCACTTCAATGCAGTCCCTGCCAATGTCGCAATCAATCATCTAAGTGGAACTCAACAATTCAGAACAGAACCAAACCGAAGAGATTAGATTAGCGGTTGCCTCGTCTATCGAGATCGTTCCGCCGGTTATCTACTGGCATTCGGGCCCTATCTGGAGTGGGCGTTGACCGCTGAGCGCATTAATAATTTGAAATTATTAACAATTACCGGCAATCAGTTGGTTTATAAATAAGCCCCGTAAGTCTTTTATTGCATTAAACGCTTATTACTCGCCCAGGACCTGTGCAGTGTCTTGTGATAACCGTTTTGGGCAGGCCAGATTGTGGATATTTATGGTTAGACCACTGTCTGCCCGTGATTTCGCCACGCCTGCCTGGCCATAAAATCATGATTGACTCTCGCTCTCGACTGGCTGATAAAAAGACGCGCAGTCTGTGGCCTTTACCTAGTTTTTGATAGTTTCGACTTGCAGATACGAGAGATTTGATTTACAGAGACGGGAAGTGGGTGTCATATTATCGGAATTGAATGGAAAGCTTGTTGATTTTTTAATTGCTCCATAAATTGTTAGGCAGTTCAGAAGTTACGCAACATTTTCAAATAGTTTTAGATTATTGGCACTTACTGGTTAATGATTGAGAACATAGTAAATAACACGATTTACATATTTTTAAATGTGTACAATTTCGTTTTAGTAAATAAATATTTATACAAGTCTATTAAAATTAATGGGAAATAATGAAATGCAATAAAATTGTAGCTCCTGGATATGCAAACAAGTTCTTGCCTTGAGCATTGTACAAATACCCTCACAATTTGTTGAATTTTTAAATGTAATAAAAATTTTTTGTGTTTGTAAAATGAAATTGGAAATCAACCTGGACTTTTGAACTTATATTTACAAACATTAAGGCAACATAGTTGGCACAAACGGTTCAAAGAACTGATAGGGTGCAACTGACTGGGCTTTGCCGTTGGCCATCTGCGGATAAATCAGTGCAGGTCCGAGCTTATCGGTTTCAGTTTTGTTCATCAGTCTTAGCCATAAATCTGCACAGACCAGACAATCGCCTTTAAGTTGGCCATAAATCTTCGGGGGCAAACTTCACGCAAATGTCTGATTATCGGATGGCCAAAGCCTGACACCCATTCCCAGTTGTATTTCCCGCTGGTTTATGTCCGCAATTACGGGTTCACTGGGGATTGCGCTTCGGATTGCAGGCGGAGTTACGGGGCTCATTAAGAAATCCGTTCGTGGGCCGTAAAAATATAATCGAAGCCGCAATCGGCTGTGTGGCAATCTTCAACTTGACGTTTGAGTGGTTCAATTTTGTTCGCCCCACATGATCCATCACGTGCTCTGACGTCACACAGGCAATAATGGCGCCATATAGCACAAATAAAGCATTTATAGTTCCATATTAGTGTCAGGCAAATGAAAATCGAAGTTTAATGCATGTTGGCGAGTGATTATCAGAAACCAATAAAGATAGGTTATCATTTAAGAAATTACCATTAGGGCTAATGCAATTTTGAATAATTACGTGAAAATTTGTTGGCTTTAAGAGTATTTTTGCGAACGGAACACTTAATTTATAACCATTTAGTGCTTATCTCGGACAACATTGATAACCTCGAGCTGTTAACCCTAAGGGAGCTGATGATAAGTGTGTGTGCCAAGAAATGGCACGGGAGTTAAGAACACGAGCATTAGCAACAAGATTGCCTACGTGGCGCAAGACTCTCATAACATTCATTAAATTATGCACATGTGGTTTAAAAATAAACTTCAGAACCAATTAGCACTTTAGTCCTAGAAAGTGAATCAAGGACACTTTCGCTGTGGATCACGGCACTTACACTAGAGCAGGAAAATTCAAAGTTCCTTATGGAAGTTACTAAAAGTTTCGCGACCTGCCACCTCAGAGGTGCAGAAAGAACTGTGCGATCGCCTAAGACCTGTTGAGCTCTATGGCCAATTAGACCGGGGCTAATCTAAACAATACACCCATACACTCGCTGAAAACGAGGCAAAATATCACGGGAGAGAGCTCCATAATCTTTGTGCCTACATTTTTTATCACACGCTCGGAACCACTTTGCGATTGTGGCCAACAGCCTTTGATAGAATGGTGGTAACCTGGCTGGCTTATCGCCGGTGAGAGGCGGTAATCGGCGAATAACCGAAACACAATTATGGCAGTCCACTCCCCGATTGCTGGTCACTTTTCTTGTGGCTATTTTCCAACGCATTATCAATGATTGAGTGTAAGCACGAGTTGGCCAGAACCCACGCCAGCCAGCCCGCGACAATTCCATTACCTGATTGACACTATTCGAGCGGGTCCCCTGTGTTGCAACAATGTGACACCCGCTGATATGGCTGCCACTGCTGCACAGTTTATTAAGGCCCCACCGAGTGATGGACGGAGTGCTCAATCAATCATCGCGTATTGGCAGTCGAACATAAGGTGATAACCCCGTTGGCTGAATGAGATATTAAAGAACTGACTGTTGGAAAATGAGCTGATTTAAGATATTGCAGTTAACAGCAGGGTATGTTGTATTCGTATGCGACAAGTAGAAAGAAACCGTTGTGACTATAACCTTTTCTGGTTTTTACTTTTATGTCCAACTAGATTTGACTTTGATCCGATTTTAAAACGAAGGGGAAAGCTTTAAATCAATATTGTTTAAGTCTAGTGAGACGCTAAAAAATTAAATATATTTTTTTTTCTAAAAAATTAAGATTAGGCACACTTAATATTAACATTCACAAGGGGCCCATTGTGGCCTAAGTGAGGGGACTAATATTTAGTCTCCAACCACTCCTACCTAATATTAACATTTGTGCAAATCGTGTTACGTATGAAGCATATATATAAGTATCAGGCTCTGTCCGTTCATGTGAACTTAGATCTCTCCGAAACTTTAAGCTATAACTCTCCTTTTCGATTTTAGGGCCCACAAAAAGGAATAACCAATATTATAATTAAAATTCTTTTTTAATTGTTATTATTGAAATTAAATTAAATGTCAATTGAATTTATCAGCTGTTAGTATCTGTCAACATATTTAGAAAAACAACAACATTCATTAAAAAGTTATTGATAAATAAAGCATGTGCCATGACGTTAGCAACAAAAAAGATAAATACGCCCTCGTGTATAGTTTTAATTAGTTGACAACATATGTTGTCAGCGCCTTATAGATGGCGCCTTTATCTTGAAATTGGGTTATGTTTTATTGAATCAAAAAACGGACTAACGTTAAAGTATGTACATCTGAATTAAACCTTATGTTCGTTCAGTTAATGTTCATTTGTCAGAATGTAACGAGTAAAGTTCTATTTCAGACACGGCTTCTCATTTTATTTAACGCTAAAATAAAAACTTTTTATATTTATAGCCCTTTTTTGGCTATGTTAAGGTATTATTAAATTTGGGTGTATCGAAAAAAAATATATATAAGTAAGGTATTCAGTAATGTGAATAAAAATGTAAAAATCTTTGTTGTTCCTGGCTTTAAGAAAGATTAAAACCAAATACGCAATCCTTTTCAGGGACTTACAACTGCCAGCTCATACTTCCATAATTTTCCCGAGCTTTAACCTGCTTATCTCCAGCTGGGAGTGGCACCACCAAGGACAACCAGCCCACCTGTGTAATATGCGAGGATTACTCAAAGATTTCTGCCAAGACGTGTGAAGGGAAGGCTGCCTGGCAGCCTTATGTCTACTCAATTGGTATTAACCCGAGAGTCAAGTGCTTTGTTTATCAGGCCCGTTCTATGGAAACCGTCCTAAGTACGCCGGGCTTATCGTGAGTCACGTGCCCTAGTTGGTATGGCAACTTTTGATTACCGGAGCACATGATTCATTAGAAATTATTCGCGAATTCACTCTCCATTTTAAGGCCCATAGGTCTCCGGTTAAACTATTGCCAAGCAATAGTACATTTTGTAAAGGAAGGAGGAACATTTTTACCTGAATGCCTGATTTTGAAAATTAGTCTCAGATTTAATCTTTTTAAAGTCATTCAAGCGATTAAACTAAAAATCTTATCTGAAATCGTTTACCCTTAAATATAATTACAATAAAAGTACCCATAACAAAATCGTTATGCTTATCTAAAATCGAGTATAAATATTAATTTTTAGACAGACCATTAAATTTTTACGAAATAATTTATATACTCAAATTATTTTGGTTGGTATAACAAATTCGAATTTTTGTCCTCAACAAATGAAACATAAAAAGTATTTGTTGTAATTTATTATTCCGAGAAAATAAAGCTTATCTGCCGAAGTCATTTCCCATTATCATTATAGGAACTGCATTAGCTGCGTAATTAGTATAATTTTTGGCCTTCAATTGACTGATAAGCTGCTCTTTGCCTTTGGTCCGCGGATGATAAGCGGCCACCTGCCAGTCGTTGGTCATTACAAGGCTTCGGTCCAGTTTTGCTAATTAAAAATTTCCACCTAATGAGCTTAAGCATCTTAATTTATGCTATTTAAATGAGCTTAAATGCACTTTTTCACACACACACTCGCGTACTGAAAGGGTGGAAAAACGAGGGGCTACCGCAAATAAATCGCATACAACTTTAAGCTGCAACAACATCATCATCCTCGTGGCGCGGCTCCTAATGCCACATAATGATGCTGATAATGGCCATCAGTTAGCGAGTGTGTGTGTGTGCGAGTGTGTGTGTGTGCGAGTGTGTGTGTTGCCAAGGAGAGGATGAAAAGGAATTTAGCTGCCAGCACGTTCAACTTTTCGCTGTTGCACATTAAATGGGGTGGAGACCGGGGGTCATGGATGGAGTCGCACTATCGGCTAATGCGCGTCACCATCCCGTCTGCTCTGGGCCAAAAAACGCGGTTCAGAGCCCAAGTAAAACGCACTACCAAAAATCCGTTGCCAAAATCGTTATTCATATACAAAATGATTATCTTAAAAGTGCATCCTAATATTGTAATACATTTTACCACAATATGTAAATTGATTTAGTTTTAAGAATGTTTCTCCGGAAAATTGTTTTTATTTTAACTACAACCCTTTGATTACAAATGTTTAAACCAGCAATTAAATCGATTTAAGCAAGAAGAAATGCCATAGTTCAGTGCTTCGACTATCAGATACCCTGTTTCAAATTTCAAATAAAATCAAATTTAAGGCATTTCTATTGTGCTACTGCATAGTCAGTTTAAACATGTTAGTCACAAACTTCAAAGTAACAATGCGATTGTAAAAAAAAAATGTGGTCTCTAGACAGTTTTTAGTGTTGTGCGCTGCGCAAAAACCTCTAGAATTTGCATGCTTTCTAGTTTTTATAGTTACGGAGATGTCAGCGTTAATACGGACGGAGGGTCAGACGGGCATGGCTGCTCGGATAGTTATAGAATAGAATAGAAAGAATATATGTATCTTAGGGGTCGGAAACGCTTTCTACCTGTTAAGTACTTGCAGAAGAATCTAATATGACC
Source organism: Drosophila subpulchrella (assembly GCF_014743375.2). NCBI lineage: Eukaryota > Metazoa > Arthropoda > Insecta > Diptera > Drosophilidae > Drosophila > Drosophila subpulchrella. The sequence continues at coordinate 3,460,721 of NC_050610.1, forward strand.
TCTTACTCTACGAGTAATGGGTATAGAAATTAAATTAGAGACTCTTAAAATTGTTCTTAAATGTATTTCGGAATCTACAGGCTTTGTATGATTTAATTACGTTTTGAAAAAATATTTTCTTAGAGTTATGAAAACAATTTCGACACATTTATTTAGCAATGTCTACCAAAATAAGTGTTTAACTTATCAAAAGGCACAGAATGATAGGGATATTTACAGTACTTACATGTCATAGTACTTAAATAAGATAATCCAAATAAGAGCAGACTCCATATTATTCGAACCAATTTTTTTCAGTGCCCTAGTTCAGTGGCAATTCCAGGACTTGTGCCGACTGCTTTCGGCCATGGCCAATAACTAAGTTGTTGCGTGCGGTACTCTGGATTAGTCTAATGCCAATATGTACGAGCTGCAACAAAATGGCCGGCGGTGTAAGAGCTTTTTGGCGTGGTCTGCCGCACAAACGTGCAGCCAATTGGATTCTGATGTGTTTACGAACGGAAAGCGCAGATCTGGCCCGTTTTATGTGCCGATTGCCATTGCAGTTGCCCATTGCAATTGCAGTTCTAGTTCCAGTGCCACTCGCCAACTCGTTATCTTTAGTGATTTTTCGGTGGGGTTTTATTGTGGGCAAACACATGCCCGGAATGGAATTTGGTGTGTATTCCTGGGGCGAGTGAGTCAGAGTTCTCGTAAGACGGTGGCTTATCAGTGGGTTATCTTTTATGGCCTGGGTTTATCGTCGTTTACACTCTTGATTAAACAATTAGGCCTGTGTGCCCTTGATTTATGCCTTACTATAAACCAGAACAAAATCCAATTTACAGTTTAGGTTCGTTTTAATTTTGTTTACTTATGCTCGACGATTTTTGCATTGTTCTCGTGTTTGCTGGCAAGTGTATAGTACATAAGTGTTGCCTCTTTATGGCTCGTAAAATAAAAACTAATGTTAAATAAATAAGAATGGCCTCGAATGAAATTAAAGAACCCAAACAGAAAAGAACAATCAGCACGATTACGAACTACCAAAAAAGAGGACTCACCTCGACCTGCCTGCCACTCCCACTACCGCCCCCGACCACGCCCACAGCCCTTGGCCCACCTCGAGGGTGCCCGAAAGTATGCTACGTAAAATTTAACATTAACAGCAGCCGTGGCAGCAACGTCATTTCGTATTTATTGTATTACCTTTGTCAGCATATCTAACATTTATTTTTTGTTTCGCCGCTCTTTCGGGCGATGTTTAATACTTATTATTTTTTGTAGCTACCGGGGGCTTTACTGTTATTGCCCCGCCTCGTTTTTTGTTGTTGTTTTGTTTTCCATTCAAGATGAAAAAATCCAATTTTCTGCTTAAAGCGTTTTCATAATGCCAAAGCCCCGAAAAAACACCCCCATCTCGAAAATCCCCCAGCGAAAAGGGTTCAGCCATTGTTGCCTTTCACTTTTGTTCCGCAATAATGTAATAATGCACGTAATTTGTACAGAAATGAAAATGTGTGAAAATGTTGCAAAAACCAGCGCTAATATGCCATGCCACATGCGGAATGATATATGGTTGTGGCTAAAACAATGTTAAGGGTTACACAACAATTGCGGCCAGTCTAGACAATGAATTTATTGTTGTTTGTGTGTTTATTTGGAGAGCGGAATAAGTTTTGAATAAATTGCGGGGTTTGTTAAAAATAACATTTTGTTTTGGTATGGGATCAAAAGAAGATAATAGGCTCCGAAAGCAATTAAAGTATAATTTATGCATTTAATCTCATTAAATGTCAAATGTGTTAGCTTACAGAATGATACAAAATTTTAATGAGTCCGTTCTTCGGGTACTTGTTACATTTTTACCAGGGCTGCGGCAAGTGCAACCGCAGCGCCAACTCGCTCACCTGCCACCACCTTCCCCAAACAGTGACAATTATGGGCATTGTTGCGAGCATTACTCATACGCCGCGTTGTGCGCCAGCTCAACTGCAATGCAAATTCCATATCAGGTTGCAACTATGGGAGTGGAGGAGTACGCCGAGTGGGGGCACAAAGCCGCGCTGCGACATGTCGTGCATAAAAGTCAACTGTTGCGCCGCCCCTCCGCTGCCCCCTCAGTCGCCCCTCGGCTGGCTTCAAACAATGGCAGAAATATCATCGCAGTGGCTCCTGCGAGTCTGCCGTGCTTGTCTCAATTTGCTCGGTGCTGCGTGTGCTCAACTATATTATATGATTATTTTTTATTTTCATTCTCATTGTTATGGCCGAAGCGTTATGGGACCAGCCTGTTGCTCATGTATGCCATGTACTCGTCTAAATTGAATTATAAAACGGATCAGCAAGATGGACCTTATACTCGTTTTACCAGTTAAATTTAATTTTTATGAAAAGCTGAAATGCTGTATACTTTTGTATAGATAAAATAAAAAAATTGGCTTATAACTTGTAGTTATTAAAACCGAATGATATTGATTGTATTATTATTCGGCATTATACTTTCTTAAAAACAATAGCTAATTCAATAATAAATTGTTTCATTCATTTCTTAATCGTGCCCAAAGGATTAATCAAGCGAATTCAATGATATATAGCCAAGGCCAAAGTTACAACAAATAACAATATTTTCTAATTGGAATACAGCTCGATAAGATTGCAATTGCCTTGATAAAATTGAATTGAACTTGGAAAAATCTTCAAAGGCAAGCGCCATTGATTTGCGCCAGGTCCTCTTCCACAGCCGAATCATGGATTTTCCTCCCACCCATGTCAACTTCCCGCCAGGACACGCGCTTGGCAACCTCGGGCCCTGCCAAAATATCCTGGAGCCGCCGACGATACATTGCCAATTCGCTGTGCATCCTTTTGGCACCACAACAACAACACCAACAACCGAAAGAAAACTCGGGGAAAATGGGAAAGAACTTGACGCCCCACAGAAAGTTTTGCCACAAGGTCGCCCGCCCCAGAGGCAAAAGGTTAGCCTATATACCTATTGGGGTTGAGGGTTCTGGAACTGCTTCAAAATTGGATTTATTCGAATTAAATTTTATTTTATTTCAATTCATTCTTCGCATTGGGGGACGGGAACCGCGCTCTTCGCTTCAATTGAATTTGACTGCTGTCAATCACGCGCTGCATACGCTTCACTTGGCTGTAAAATTCAAATTTTATGCTAATTTCACGCAGGACGATCAGCGAGTCGCAGGCGTGGCGTTGTTGGGTGTCGTCAAAGGGTTAAATGTGTTAAATATTGATTGGTTTAGCCGTCGATGTGAGCCCCTACACAACCGATGCGGGGCAGCAAAGAAATAGGAAAAACACAAGACCCCGCTCAAATGACGTTTTAAGCGCGCCCTTAAAAAGAGATTTGTCAACAGTTGCAATGCGAGGGGGGGCGTCGAGCGGAGGGGGCGTGGCAGTGCGGGTTGTGGCCCAGTCAGGAGCAAAAAAGACCGAAACTAAACCAGGCCAGATAAAGGCTGGGAACGTGGGAGACTGGGAGTTGGGAACGTTAATTTGCCTTTGATTATGTAATGGCAATGCGAGAGCAGCGCAAACAAAAGTTGGCAAATGGAAATCAATGGGGAAAAGCTTTTGAAAAAGAGTGATTCTTCAATTAGAAACGAAAAATATAGTTTGCTGAAAGTGAAAAAGGAAAACGGAAGCGCAAGCAGGCATATATAAACATGGCATACAATTATTTTCCACTTTTTCTGAGGAAATGCTTATTAATTGTTTGATCAAGAAACATTTGAATGTGCTAGAATCAACAAAGATTTTCTGTTTCAATTATAGTCATTGTGCGCTTTGCAAATTTAAAGATTTAATATTAAATTTAAAAACAATACAAGTCAAAACAAATTCTTAATGAAAAGCAAAGAAATAAAAATATTTTCTGAAGAAGTTATGATTTGTTAAACTTAAATCGAAGACTCAATGAACGTCTTAACAAACGCGATTAAAGGGAAGATCTGATCACTGCCTTAAGCATATCCTTCACTTTCAAAATCTTACCCAAACACCAGCTCAGTAAATTTATCTTCCCCTTGCCCATATTAACACTCATTTTTCGTTGGTAATTTATAGTAGGTGCTCTTGTGTTGAATTTGATAAATTGTTGGGTGCCAAGGGTTAACTCGGCATCCGGCAGGCAGTTTTTAGCTTTTGTCAAGGTGGGCAGACGACCACCTTTGTGCGAAGGTGGCTGCAGATAATCTACAATAATAAATTTATTGGCAACAATTTTTGATTTATTATGCCCTGTGAATAATATAAATAGCTCACCACCTTTCTCACATATGACACTAATGATGCGGCGCCAGCTTTGACGCTTTACCTTTTATTTCTTTTTTTTGGATATCCAGCTGAAAGCCTGGCTTTTCTCCATTTTCCATCGCCTTTGTGTGTGCTTGGCCAGGAATGTGCACAAAGTCATAAGAAAAGGATGCCTCGACTGAGTTTTAAGTTGCCGTGCAGCCTTGGGCGTCGGATAGGACATTGACTGGCTCCTGTTCTCTAGTTACCCTTTTCCGTTGCCCAGTCTTTGTTGATGTTATTAACATGGATTTTTACAAGCCATAAACCCATATTTGGCCAAGCCTTTGTGCTGCGCCTTCCATTGCCACATAAAATGCCAAAGCTTCCAGCTGCGCCACCCCTGTCCTCAATCTTTAGCTGTCCTTTTTCTTACGGTGTAGGCAAAAATTGTTGCATTGGGTGTTTTGGGCAAATCAACAAGGATGTTGGTCTATTGGAGCTATTTAAGATGTCATTCGAGTATTGGTTTAATCTAGCTTAAGGGAGTAGAATGAATATTAAATTTGTGCATTTCTATATTAAATCAATTAATTAAACCAATTTAAGGTACTCATTAAAAATTAAATAATTTTTATTTTAATTAAGAAAATAAAATATGACATTTGCATTTTGGTAAGAGAGATCATATTAGTAATGAGACATTTGTTAAGGACTGATAGAATCGTTTAAGGGTATAAATACATGATATTTTGTTACTTAGTATAATGTGGAAAACTGCATGGTGTCTAATGTTTCTAGAAAATTCACGCTTTTACTTAGTTTGAAAAGGGTACTCTCAGTTCTATAAGCTAGGACTTAACCACACAGATTTTATTAGCGTGTAAAGTTTGCCTTTCATTTCGTGTTGTCGCCGGGTCGCCTTAAGTGGCCGGGTCTCTATGCACGTTTTCAATATATCTCATATTGTTTGGCCGTGAGCTGCGCGTGTTTATTTGCTTTGTGGTATTTATACACGCCCCAGTTGGGTGGGGCACTGAGGGGTTAAGGCTTATGCACAAGGTATTGAAATGGCCAACTACTTAGCGGTTTCGGGGACCCGAGCTCCCGAGAAGTGTTATTAATAACATTGGGCATTTTTATTATACAGATTACTTGGGTGGGGCCGGGAAAAGCTTTTTGGTCATTCCAATACCAATCCCAATTCGGCTAATCTACTCTCTGTAAATCTTTAATGTTTAGTTCTCGTGTAGCTGCGTGTTTCATCCGCTGACACAGTGACAGTCATAAAAAATGCTGCCAGATAATTTATGTATCACGAATTTGCCTTCGCCTGTCAACAATTTGTTTGACATTATTATTATTGCCTGAGTTATGACTCTGTTGGCGGTGGGCGGCTTCTGATTGGAATTGGAGCACGGACACGGCATGCCTGGATTCTGATTAGGAATATATAATTTATACGTTGTTTGCATGATTTCTTTTTAATTTAATTTAGTTTTTTCCTAATGCCATTCATAATTTAATAGGGGCATGTGAGCACGGAAGTGAATTAGTTGATTAAAAGTATATTTTTCGGTTACCCACTCCTCAAAGGAATACTTCCTGTTACCAAACATTTTTCTCTTTTTAGGAAGAAACCTAGCCCACATTTTCGGAGATTCGTTTTGATTCGTTTTGCTTGTTTTGTCGGTTTGCTTGAGCTCAACAATGGCAGCAATGTCAACGGCCACAGATGAAACAGATGAAAACCGAAATCGAGAAACATAGTTCATCGACTGCCCCGACCCTTGGTGATAAAAAGTCACATCAATTTTCTAGGGCTGACCGCAAACGTGCGAGGACCCCGAGTGCATCAGTCCATCAGTGGGAGCAAGCGAGCGAGCAATAGTACTATTACACCTAAGGTCAAAGAAATAAAAATCCTAGAAAAAAACATTTTGGAATTATCTATTTGTCTTTTTTGATTTACTTGCCATAATTGTAAAGAATTAAGTGTTTTACATTTGTTGTTGTTACATTGTTGTTACATTGTTATTTTCGAAACCAAATATTAGATTTTAAAAACTTACTTACACCGGAAAAATACAATGAATTTCTTAAAGGTCTTAAGAATCTTAAACAAAGATACAAATTAAGTAAAGTCACAGTTTCAAATAACTAAGTAAAAGTTGGATAGATGGTCTAAATGTACAATTCCATGAATGAACATAAAATTATTACTTTAAAGATAATTATTTGAAGAGATGGGGCTTAAACTTATTCAATAAATTAAAAATAAACAGAAAAATATACATTTAACAAAGTGCTATTGTTATTTTTAAAACCAAATATTAGAATAGAATCTTACTTACACCCTATAAATGCAATGAATTTCTTAAAGGTCTTAAGAATATTAAACAAAGATACAAATAGGTAAAATCACAGTTTCAAATTCCTAAGTAAAAGTAGGATGAATGAAATTATTATTTTTAAGATAATAATTTAAAGCAAAGGGTCTTGAGCTTGTTAAATAATTTAACATTAGAATTTGTTTTAAATAAACAGGAATATTGTTTACATGTTTATCATCCCAAACGCCTATCGTCCACTAAACACTTTTTTCGTTTCAGCTCCTGTTCTTGTGGAAATCCCCATTTTCCTAAGAGCCAAACGCTGCAAACTGGTTTACCAGACGTACAGATCGCAACATATCCTACCGGTTCGACCGCAGCTGTCTGTGTGGTCTAATAAAATGAGTTGTCGAAAACGCTGCACAACAAGCTCGCAGCAAATATATTGACTGACAGGCAGGACTGTCAAATCCAACCAGGACCAGTGAAAGGACGACGACGAGGACACAAGGCGACTTTTGAACGTTGACTTGGAAATTGAGTGAGTGCCGTGTGTGTTGGGGAGAGTGGGTAAATGACTTTGCAAATGGACATGCCAAAAAAATGTAAAGCAGTAGAAGCCTGTGCCGTTCTCGTTCTGGATGGAGGGCAGTCCGTCGTCCAATCATGACCATTTCTCAACTCAACTCGACTCTTGTTGCACTTTTCCCTTTTCGTTAACAAATCGTGGGAAGGGGTCCGGGGCTGGGAGGCCTGGTTACAGCTGGTTTTTTTTTGGGTTTTCAGTGCGAGTGTGTTCATTTTCAAACCCACAACAAAGCGGAAACGTATTGACAACGAAGGAAATGGACTTAAGCCATGATTTATAGTCTACGGATTTTACATTTAAGTTTATTGGTTTTCTGTAAATGCAACTGGCTAAGGGCAGGAGGTCTCTAAAAGATATTCGCATTGCAAGTGGCCAGCAACATAAGCTCATTGCAACACTGCCCCGCCGGCCCACCCGATTCCCCGCCCCGCACAAATTTTGCTATTCCGTTTACGATTTTCAGCAAGTTCTGAACCGGCTTTCCTTGGCTTTTCAAGTTTAGTTTTCGGCTGGGGAATCCTCGAGGAGAGGATAACTGCCTGGGGAGCGGGCTGGCGTCGGCTTCGATTTATGCTTTTGAGTTGCAACTTTTGGAAATTGCTCATGTTTCACACATTGGCCGCATTCGGTGCTGAAGTTGTGCGGAAAATAGATTTCTGCCGGCAGGGAAATCCCGCTTGGCCAAGTCCATCCATATCCCATGCAAAGCTGCAACTTTTACACTTGTCCCGGCTTCCAATCGAAACAATGACCAGAAGTAATTGCCAATTTGGTAGGAGTTTGAATACACAGGAAAATGGTGCAGGAACTTCCACTTGAGTTACCTACAGAAGCTTTAAATTCCTTGTGTATCGATTGTTATGACTTTTTTTGCTTAGAAAGTACTTAATATTTACTGCTCATCATTTTGCCTGGAGCTTCCTGTAAATGGGTCTGTTCTATGTTATGCAGCTTCAGATATTAGTTTGTTTTTGGATGATTCAAAATTGCACATTCAAAATTGTCAATCTATGTCAATTTGGTGTGTAACAAAACGAATGTTTTGTTTCTTTTGCAAGTTATGTTACTCCTGATGGAGAGCCCCGAAGTCCCAATTGGTTTCAATCGCATTATCCACTTGTGAACCATTTCCGATTTCCCATAATATTCTAAATATAATCCAAAGTTTTTATTTATTTATAATGAACAAAACTGCGAGTTCCTCAGGGAAAGATGACCAATCACCCTGCAGAATGTCATCTTTTTCTTAAGCCTCCACGAATTAAATTTGAATAAACCATTCTTCATGTGAGAAGTGGCTATTCAGTTTATTTTTAGTTTTTGTAATATTTATTTCCTGATTTATTATTTGCTTATTACGCATTTCTTAACAACCGGCCAATAAAAATAACATTTTCGTCCTAACCAAAACGTTGAGAAAACGTTAGAGTTTTTTTGAGAAATTTTAATATAACTTTTATTTTTAGGCACACAAATGAATGTCTTAGGGAATCTTTAAATAAAGTTAAGACTTTTTTTATAAATGACTATTAATTTAAAACATAACGATTATTCTCTGTTAAACATAACACATATTTTTTGTTAATTAATCAATAAGTGATATTTCGCACTCATAAATAAAGATCAGAAATGTATCTATTAAAGATCACTTTTAGCTTAAAAGAATTACAGTTACTGTCCCTTGAAGAATCAAAAACATACATACTTTTACACAGAAACATTTTTTTAGCCGATTACTAAGTCCAGACAAAGAAACGCAAGGTTCGGAATATTTATGGCACTCCTAGCCATTCAGCATCCACAAAGCCCCTGCATATTGTTTGCGGGTAGTAATGTACATGTAATGCGACATAATTTGTTAAAGGTATTTTAATGTCCGAGCAGCTGCCAGGATTGCTGCTCATATATGGTATATGGGCCTTAAACACAGCAGCTGGGCAAATCTATTAACACATTTTACAAGCAAATACTTAATGCCATAACAACGTGGCCAGTCGTTTGGCCATGTATACAAACACCGTAACCGACTTCCGGCCCGTAAACTTGGCTTTGCCCTGAATATAGTACATGCGAATGCCCAATGCCGAATTTGCTTCGCACTGATGCAGCTTTTGAAATGTTTGCCATTCGATAATTACTGGATTACAGTTTGAATATCAAGGCATTTCCCCGTAGATGCCATTTTCCATTGGCCCTGTTTTGGGGCTTCTGATATTACAGATGAAAATTAATTTGGCAAATGTCTTAGTTACACAACCAATACCAAGGCAATCAGTTCATGCTTATTTGGGAGAATAATTGTGTGCCTGCCACACATTGGCTTTTGCCACGTGTGTGTCAAAATGGGTATCTGTGTGCGTATCGGTTACACGTGCCAAGTGCCCGGCGACAACAATATTAGCCAAACTAATGGTGGGGTGGGGTCGGGAAATATGAAAAATCCACTTTCCCGGGCTATCAATCAAGGCACCCACAGCCGTCTCCTTTCCCAAGCCGGCAGCTTGGCAACTAATAGACATGCATGACCATCGATTCACCCGCTCGTCTTCAGTTTCTTCCGAGCTGAGTGTGCTTATTAAGAGTGGGCCATCTTTCATCTTCGCCGAAAGAAAGTTGTTAAGTATATGCTAAGGGTGTTTCAGTTATGTAGAGAAGCTTGCCATAGTCAGAATAGATCATTGTTTTGTTTCTTTTTTTTTAATTTTTAATTGTATTCAGTAATTAGGCATTTGCCTTCAGTATTTTTATACCCGTTACTCGTAGAGTAAAAGGGTATACTAGATTCGTCGGAAAGTATGTAACAGGCAGAAGGAAGCGTTTCCGAACCCATAAAGTATATATATTCTTGATCAGGATCACTAGCCGAGTCGATCTAGCCATGTCCGTCTGTCCGTCTGTCCGTCTGTCCGTCTGTCCGTCTGTCTGTCCGTCCGGATGAACGCTGAGATCTTGGAAACTATAAGAGCTACACTGATAAAAAAAACGTAGTAAATCCAAATATTTCATATTCAACCCAAATATTTTTCGCTTTGATTTTCATCCATTGCGGTTTTTATTAAATTTAAATATGCGCATATTAACCTTTTTTTCCATATTAAATTTAAATATTTTCGGAATAGATTTTAATATTTTAAATATTTAAGTTAAATATAAGCCATATTTAAATTAAATACAATGCATATTTATATTTAATACTGACTATTTGATTTAAAATTTTTAAAATTTGAATTAAATACTACACGTGTTTAATATAAACAGAAACCATATTAAATTCTAAAATTTTAATAGTTAAATAAATAACCGACATATTAAAATTCAATATAAGTCGTATTAAGATTCAATACTAGACATATTTATTCAAAATTTGGCAATTGTAATATTAAATATGTAGGTATTCAAATATTTTTGGTACACTTAAAAAAATTTGTACACAATTTTAATTTTTTATTTTTCGATTTTATTTAAACATTTCTTTTTCATAACGGCTTGCTGGAAGGTACATATAATACAGTTACACTTATATTTATTTTTCAGAGATCTGTATACAACACATTTATCATTACAGACTACATACACAGTTGTCAATTCATAAACGAAATACAGTACTTTAAACAGTCTTAGAGTTTTACCAATCTTAATAGCTAAACATTAATTAGTTTTGTAAGTTATCTGTGAAATAAATAGAAAGATAAAAAAGAAAGTTATAGATTTCATTTTAAAGAGATCAATCAAAATATGAATTACCAATAGTCTCTGCTTTGGCTAAAGATTTGGATCTGAAAAAAATCAACAAAAGAGCACACAAAAATAAATAAAAAGACAAAATCTGAATGTAGTCTGACTAAAATTATAAATTACCAATTCCGGCGCCCGCGAATCACCATATTTTGGCCATGCTTTCAAAAACTCAGCTTCATAGGTTGTATTTCATATTTTGATGACGAGATTCCAGTCAGAGATCTCCCTCATTAATTCCGTTTTGTCAGCCATGTACAAATTTCGTCGAAATCTAGCAGTAGGAATCTCTAAGATTTTATACAGTTTTATACGCTTCGTTCTGGAATTTGTATATTTGCGAGGAATGAAATAGAAAGAAGTTATTAATTATTATAAAACCTACTTTGCAGTATTATTACTTTACAAATGTATTTATGTATTTCTACGTTTTACTTACCCATGACTTTGCCAGGAACTGTCAACGCACGCTGTGTGTGGGTAGATGTGTTGCAGTAAATGTACATGTGTGTGTTCGCTAGGGCACGCTCAACTTTGTTGGCGACCAAGCAACGGTAAACGCACGCTGTGGTATATGTATGTGTGTGTAGCTGCACTTGAATGTACATATGTACATACGTTTCTGAGAACCGAAAATTTTAGTCCACTTAATATTTAATGCAAACTTCACTTTAGTTCGATTTCTGTTTATCCACTATGTGCATATGTATGTATATGTATGCGTGTAACGGCGAGCGCTTATTTGTTATATTCTACGAAAACGCAGTACGGGTAAAATATTTTTGATAATTTTAATTTAACTTTTATACATATGCACATATTTATTTTTAGGCTATTATCACTTTAACAAAGCTCCGACACATCCTACTTCTTTGGCTGCAATTATGAAATGGCAAGCGTCGTGCTGTGTTGAAGAACGGAATCAATTGTACATACATACATATGTATGGCCGAATACAGTTAAAAGAAAAAGACAAGCCGCGAGAAATATCCTTTTTGGCTTTGAATGTTGCTGCCCACATACACACTTATTTATTTAAAGAAACTTCACATGATTTTTTGATAGCGCGATCAATTTGAATTTTATATTTGTATGCCAACTTCACTTATGTAAAGGCCCGACACGTCCAACTTCTTCGGCTGCAACTTTTCAATGACACGCGTCGTTTAGTTATCAAGAAAAAGAGTCATTGATCAAAGCAAGCGCGAAAGAATGTGTGTAAAATAGAACAAAAAAAACCGCCAAAAATGATCTTAGCGCCTTCGTTTGTTTTCTGCCCATTTACATACATATGTATGTATGTCAATTTACTTTGATGTATATCAATTTGTTTTTAAAAATGTATAATGTTCGGTCTGAACAGATGTATATACATACATGAGTATACAGTTTATGAAATAAATCTTTTTGTAAAAGATTCAGCATAAAATTAAAATATTTATTTTAAATATTATAGTACTTAAAAACGGACATGGCAGAAACTAATATTTAAATATGAAACATATTTAAATGTGATAATACAAATAAAATACATTTTAATTAATAAATTTGTACGTAAATATTAAAGATATCTTCTTTAGGTGTTTTTATTTGATATAAACATTGAAAAACCCTTTCAAATTGTCACTTTCAATATTATTATTACAAACATTTTTATTTTAAATATTAAAAACTTTAAAATAAAATAATTTGAATACTCAAAATTAATATGAAACATTTTTAATTTAAATACGGATTTTTTTAATTCTGAAAATATTAACGATAAATATAATATTTTTTAAAATAAATATAAACATATTTAAATTAAATATGCTCTTCTTTGATTTAAATATTTTAGTATTAAACTATGAAATTTAATATGTTTCGTATTTAATACAAAGTTTTTTGTATTAAATTTAAATACGAAATATGAAATTTTGGATTCAATATGCGGATATTTAAATGTACTATTCCATTTTTTTATCAGTGTAGGCTATTGAGATTAGGCGTGCAGATTCCTGAGCTTCTTACGCAGCGCAAGTTTGTTTCAGCAGAGTGCCACGCCCACTCTAACGCCCACAAACCGCCCAAAACTGTGGCTCCTACAGTTTTCATGCTAGAATACAAATTTTAACTGAAATGTATTGCTCTCATCAATACCTATCGATTGACCCAAAAAAAAGTTTGCCACGCCCACTTGAACGCCCAAAAACCGCCCACAAACTTCAAAAAATCGTAAATATGATCGCGGATATCTCGGAAAACAACAAAGATAGAGAAATGGGATTTCAGATTTAGATTCCGTAGGCTTGAGCGCCGCGCAAGTTTGTCACTCGAATATGCCACGCCCACTCTAACGCCCACAAACCGCCCAAGCCTGTGGCGCCCACAATTTTCATGCAAGATAAAAAATTTTAACTGAAATGTATTGGTCTTGTCAATACCTATCGATTGATCCAAGAAAAACTTTGCCACGCCCACTCTAACGCCCGCAACGCTTAAATCTGTCTACCGCCGGTAGGTGGCGCATTTCAATCTCGCTCTGCTGCTTGCATATCTCCATTTTCCTTTGGTCCCTTTAGCTGAGTAACGGGTATCTGATAATCGAGGTACTCGACTATAGCGTTCTTCCTTGTTAAAATATACAGAGAGAGAATTCTGACGTTCTCATCTATGTAAAAGTGTTCTTAAAAATAGAACGACATTTATTGAGTTTAAAATGTTCTCAATGTGCAAAAATTAAGTTGAATTGGTTCTTAAAATAGGTAAGTCAAAAATGTTCAATATAAGGACATAAACCAATTAAATGAAGATGATTTTATGCTCTAAGTTAGATTAAGCTAAGATGTTTTTAAAGTAAGCACAAAATGTATTCTAAAAATTATAATGAGTAAACATTGGGAATTTTATAAAAACTAGAAACCAATTCTTTAAACAAATCGTTACAGCACGAGAACTGAATGTTTTCATTTCAAGAACAATGTACTTGTGTTGTTCTGCTCTGTGTAATATTGATATAATCACAGTCATTTTATAATGTATTTGGTTTTGCTTTTAATTTCAAAATATATACTAGAAATGTCTTAAGTTAGTTCGCTGCAAATTAATGCCCAAGGGCATTTTAATATTCGTTGTGTGGGTCCGAGCTTTCTTTGTTTTCCTGATAAAGTTCTGTGTGACATGCGTGAAATCCGCGTGAAATGTGTGAATGCAAAAGGGCTCCTTTCACTCATCTTCCCCCAGTGGTTGCGTGTGGTTTTTGACAGAGTTTTGTGCGGGTGGTTTGGTGTCCTTCAAAGTCTCAAATGTCACATAACTAAAACATCAAACGGTCGAGTGCCCCGGGCTTTGCAAATCAACTGCGGCTTTGAGCCCGGGACCGCTGTTCAAATAAGTGTCAGGCCTGAAAATGACTCCTCAGTCAAACTCACTCCTCTTTCTACGTATGATATGCAGCGCTTAAATGATAAATGATTGCGGCCCTGAGTTAGAGATAGTGACGAGGTTACGGCGGCAAACTACTTTGACAAATGGGTCCCTGGCAAGGATGCTCCTGTGCATCCCTTTCGTAATGGCAGGACCCAGTTTGCATGCGCCTCGTCGGCTTTATTATAAACTCGCATAATCGCCGAGCATTTGGCTCTGGGTCGAAGCGCTTTTCCTTAGCCAACCCCCATTGAACTTGTCAGGAGTTGCTTAGCCGACTCGTTAGCGGATAGTTCGAAGCACTGGAAAAGAATGTGGCATTCGTCTAGACTTCCAAAGTCACTTAAGAAAGATTAAGTAACCTTGTTTTTTATCAAGAGTAATATATTCTTAATTTCTCCAAGATCCATTATACTTTTAAATTTACGCTGAAAGCACTTTAGGGGCTCTGTCTCCCTCAAAGTTTAGAGCTAAGCTCCTGTTTGGTTGCTTTCCCCAGAACTTTTCTCTCACTGTTTTGTCCCGACTGCTTGGCAGATTTCATTGTATGCAAAAGATGATTAATGTGCCCCAGACAATCCAAGACCGAGAGACCCAGACATCCGAGGGTCGTACTCCTTTGGGGGTGCCAACTTGTAGCCAGTTAATTGAGCGCTTGATGCGCTCGGCAGTGCTTTCGCCCATTTTTGCGAGAACGCCTTTTCAATGGCTTTCAATTGCAGTGGCGGTGGCAACACAACTAAAAAACGAACCCAACTGCATGTCAAAAAGTCAAACTCAACAAATGGCAGCCGAAACTTCATTAAAAAAGGACCGAGGCAGACAAAAGGAAGCCCGACAGGAGCAGAAGACTGCAGTGCACTCGTGTTTTTCTGGGTTATAACAATGCGGCAAGCAGAACTTGACTTTTAATGTTTCCTCAATTAGAAGGCACACAAAAGCGCCAGCCAAAAAGGTGAAGTCGTGTCGCCCTGCCCTCCGACAACAGTCGGAAAAAGCATAAAAATTGACTCTGGCCAAAGGGAAGGCAAAGGAAAAGAAAAAACTTAAATGCGCATTAATAACAAAGTGCAGACCGTTCTGGGGCTGGAGTGCTGCTAGTTGTTCAAGGAGAGCCCGGCAATAAAATACTTGCAAAATAGATGCAGCCCAGTGCCAGGAGGTGAAGTCAACGACTCAGCAGCCGCAACAGAAAGGAGGGGGTCCGGCAGTCCGGGACTCCGTAGCTAGAAGTTGTCTCGGGGTTGCCGGGGAGCATAACTCAAAAAGGTTAGACAAGCCGGCGATGACAAAAATTGTGAGGCAACGAGTGCAGGGACACTACACAAAAATACAATTTGATGATTAGATGTCGAAGTTGTTAAGTTAACCTATAATTTCGTAACGAACATTTTAGTAAGAGTTCAAAATCGAAGTATATTTACACGGATTTGTTGCCAAGAAATATATTTTGATAGCAAAATAAATTTGGCCTATTTTAAACTATGCTTAATTGTTAACATATTTTACACAGCGAAAAATTCAGATATCAAGAGAATACTAAATAATTTACTACATTATTTGAATATACAATTTATTTTATTTAATAATTACAAATAGTACAGTCACAAAAACTTTGTTAAAATGAAATTAAGATCATAATCAAAAATATTTGATGTTGTTTATTTGTACTTATACAATTGAAAAACTCTTAAATTGCACTTTCTTAAAGTCAAACAATTTTTCCGTATAATATAAAAACCTTTATCACCAAAAATAAAATTTGAATTTTCTCAAACTATTTTCATTGGTTAATATATACACACACAGTGAAAAAATATATTTATCGCCATAGCCCAAACAAAACTAAATATCCTCAATAACATTAACGCCAAAAATAAATAAATAAATAAATAAAGAAATATTTATCGAGAGAACCCAAATACAAAATTTTTTTTTTATATTAAAAAAACATTACGAAAGGGAGCACTTATGTTTTATTTTATATTTAGAAACTGCATTTCCTTTTTTTAAGATTATTATTTTTATTTATTGATAAAAGCATTGAATTGCCCTCTCTTAAAGTCAAAGAATTTTTCCGAGTACAGCCCCATTCCCCTCCTTTTGCCACCTAGTTCTCTGCTCTTCCTGCAGGAAATGGAAGCACGTTCGGTACACAAGACTGATGCAGTTGCAGGGGAGCGGAGCTGCAGAATGGCCGCCTGGGCGGGCGAAGGGGAGCGTGTGGCTGTCTAAGAAGATTGATGATGTGCAGCCGCAGAGGTGCTGCAAGTGGAGATGTGAGCTCGAAGCTTAGAGCCGGGTCCTGGGAACTGGTGCTGGGAACTGGTAACTGGGAACTCGCACTGGCCAACTCCGCAAACCGGCATCTGCTTAGCTCCGGCTTAACTTTATGCTGACAGCGCCTTGGCACTTGCCAAGTACTTGGCCAATCCAACGCCACTCCCTTAGCCCGATCAGCCCTCCTTAGCTGATTTGCTGCGTGTTTGGCCACCGCAGCGGAATCCTGCATTCATTGTTGCTGATTTTGAATTTGCACTTTTGCCACCGGGCGGCGGCAATCATATATCATTGTGGGCGTTGCCAGGTAGTTCCGACTTGGGGGCCAGGATTTTTAAATGTATGTGGCACGATTGGCCACCGTTTGGAATTGGGCTGTCTTAGGCGTCGGTATTAGTTAGAACATTATTTGAATTTTCTCAGTACTAACGTGTATATTGATTGCAACGAAAATATTTGCACTACTTTAGTATCAGCTTAACATGGTTTCACACCAATCCCATTTTGTTTGTTACTTTAAGTTGTACAGATAATACTTACTACAATAAATAAGGATGTGATACAGGGATTTCATTATGATTATTTATTTGTTTAGTGAATCATTGCCAAACTGATTTTACATTTCTGTCATGAGATATTTAAAGTTGGAAAACAAGAATTTTTATTTACTTCATAAGCAAATTAATGTATGCGAGATTATTTTCAATTATTTTTTTATTTTTCATATATTCATTATTTTCATATAGTTTTCAAGGCTTCTGGGGGCTAATTAATTAGTATAGATTAATTAATTAATTTTATAGTTTCCGAGATCAAAGCGTTCAAACGGACAACCGGACATAGCTAGTTCGACTCGGCTAGTGATCCTGATCAAGAATCAATATACTTTATACCCTTTATTACCCTTTTAATCCACGAGTGAGAGGTTAATAAATCTAAGCCATTAAAAAAATTAAAATTAATTAAATTAATTAAAAAAGTTTTTAGTTTTTTTTCCATTAGGTTTTATTTCTGTTGAATTTACATCGAGTTCGATATTTTACGTCGTAATGTGAAAGGAGTTTACAAGATAAGAGACATTTTCTTTAATTCTCTGACCAACTTAAATCAATCAATAAATGATTTAATTGATCGGAATCCTTCCTCGATAAAAGTTTGTTTTGACTTTCGTCCGCGGTCAATCGGAAATGGAATTGGAATTCTCACAAAAACCCCGTGGCCGTAAGCTTAAATAAATTCAATTAAAACTGTCAGCAGGTGCAAACAATTGACGTTTTCTGTGGTTGATTCAATTATCAATTTCACCAGAGTTCACCTTCCACGATGGCCACCCACATCGTCTTAAATACACATAAAAAGGCACAGCTGGGAAATCAATATCAGGAAACTAAGCTCACTAGTGTTCGAACTTCTTTTCAACTGCCACCTGCAGTGGCTAAAAAATTACCTTTTGAAAATGGCCGCAGGAAAAAAGAGCCTGCAGTTCTCTGCGACATGTTTTATTTGCATTGTCGTTGTCGTCATCCTTCTTATCGCCTGTTGGTGGCAGTGGTTCCACCAAATCTACGGGATACCCTGGAGAAAAGAGTAGAGTCGAAAAGACTTGAAAGGATTATATAGAGTTCAAATGGAATTTTCTGGCTTTTATTTCATATGATTTTTATGTGTGTGGAAGGAATTATGTGATATTTGCTTTATTAAGAGTTCATATTCCTTGAAAATTTTAATTATTTAGAGCTCTCACTCCTATCAATAGTGTAAGAGAATAGAGAATTCCCCAATATTGGCTTTACATTTTCTAAAGTTTACCATCCTATTTTGGGAAAATTCAAAGGGACAAGAGAGATCGTATGAAAGGCAATAGTGAAAGAGACGTCATGCCAGCTCGGGCAGTTGGGCGCATTATTTATGCATACAATGCTCTTTGAGTCTGCCGCAGTTATTGGCGAGCGCCAATTTTTTCCGAGAATTTTTGCATCCTTTCGGTGGGTACACAGAAAAAAAACTAGACGGCTAGCACGATTTACTCACTTTTTTATTGCGAAACGAATCTGGTTTAAAAAAGAGTAAGCCATATTCGACATTTAATAAGCCAACATATTCATTGGCAGGTCATTTTCCGTAAAAAGACATCTAATTTGTACCTGTGTATGCCTGGTACACCTTCATTTTTTTGGGGAAGTCTACCGTCCGAGGACGATTTTATTGAACTTCAATGGAGTCATTGATCTTTTGGTCCAGACTTTGTTTGCGGCGACTGTTCAACCCCATTTGCCCGCCTGTTAGCCCGCTTTAAAACCCGCATTTAATTCGTAGCCGGCACCATATAAATTTGCGAAGGAGGTTCATCGAGCCCATAACTCACGGACCTTGTTTAATGTTGTCAGCAGCTGCCCGCAGGAGTGGCGGGGCTATCCTTCTGGCTAACCTCCAACAATAACAATAACTTATAAGAATTGATTATGCTGAGTGTGCAATCATAAATCGTCGCCCACTCGCAGATAAGGCGACAACAACCCAACACGGATCCGATCCGATCCGAGTCCTTGGACCCCGTTTAAAGCCATTTTGCGGTTGGCAAAACTTTAAACAAACAATTGCCGAATGCTCGGTCATTCATTCGCCCTGGCCACAACTTTTACGGCTCCCAATAAAAGTTTTTATGCTGCTGCAGCAGATTTAATTAGAGCTATCAATCAGTTTTTGCAGTCGGCAGCAGCCGGGCCAAATAATCTCTATAATTTCTGCTTCACTGGAAATTTTCCTACCGAGAACTTTAACGATTTTATGGCTTCTGCTGGTTATTTAACAAAATTAACTTGCTTGTGTTGAAGCAGCTTATTGTGCTTATTATTAGTGTGGCTATAAGTGAAATAAGGTTGCTCCTAAGAAGCTTAAAGTTTTTACGAAAACAATGGTATCCATACACTCAGGGAAAAACACCGTGCTAAAAACAAGTACAAACACCCTTGATTTAAGAACTTTTTGGATTTTTAATGACTGCCAACTCTAATAATTCCCAACTGTTTATTCTGAAAGTACTCGGTATATAAGGCGCATAAATTAGACAGTGTTAATGCCCGTGAGCGGCAAGTCGTAAGTAAACTTAAATATTAATATTATTTATATAAGTTTCGTTTATTTCGTTTCAGTTTCCAATACTTATTTCTCTTACTAGCATAAATTAAAAACTCATTTTAATTTCATAATATTTATATATTTAAGAATTATTCGTCCTTAAATCATGCCTGCAACTTTCTTACTTTATTATTAAATCGTTCTTGTTTTTAGTCCAAATATGACTTAATTTAAGAATTATTCATACTTGATTGAAGACCGAAAGGTTCTTAGGTCTAGTATTTTCGGTCTTGAAAATTCGTGCTCGAAAGTAGTATTTTGTTCTCGCGTTCTGTATTTTCCATGCTTGGCGAAGTTTTGACACCGAAAATACTAGGTTTAAGCACGAAATACTTGATTTTTTTTCTGAGTGTAGATGTAAGTTTGCGGTTAAAGTTTACAAATTTCAATTATTTTAAGGCAATCCGATTAATACTTAAAATAAAGCTTGAAACTTCAGAGCATGCCAAGAAATCCGGGTCTATGAGAACAGATATATTTTGAAAAGTTTTACAGCTTAATTTTGACACAAGCAATCTGTTTCCCAACGTCTTAGCCCATGATTTACAACAGAAATCAACTTTTGTGGTTCACTGACCTTATGATAGCATTTCAAAACATTGCAATAAAACCGAATTAAGGACGTGTTGAACTATGCTCATACATTTTATGGCGCATCACAGGAACTTTTGGATCCAACAAACAAATTATAACACGAATCGCTCCGCTCCTGGCAGCTATAAATTAAGTTTTTTCCGGCTTCCCTAACCGCCAGCCACTCAAGCCAGAATAAATACCTCAAAAGCCCGGCTCACCGTACCTATTACCGAATAAGAAGCCCCAAACCCAGCCGAAACTCCCAAATTTCGAAAGTTTCCTCACGTTTTGCACGGCCAAGCCATAAAAGCAAATCATGTCCGGAGAAGTCTTTGACTAGGCAAAAGCCAGGACATTTTATTGATGTGCAAAATGCATGAAATTAGAATTTAAAGTGTGACAAAACTTGGACGACGCGTCGCAAGCCTGCGGTTAGTCATCCACCCCGGAATTATGAAGGCTAACGCAATTACGGGGCCATAAAGAAGTCCTAATTGAATGCCATTGCAGCGGGCCCCTAACCCAATAAAAAAGCAATTTGCTTGCACTGCGCATTTCGGCTAGCATATATTTTTTATTTATATGTGCGCAAATCATTTTAAAATAATTAAATTTGCCCACAAAAAGGAGGTATATGTGTGCATATGTGGATAACTGGGTGAAATGGCGAAAAGAACTGCTGCATAAAGGGTCACATGTAGAGCGGCAAATAAAAACCATAATTCGTCTATAAAAATCTCGTAAAAAAGGAGGCCAGAAAATGGGAGGAAACAAAGTGGGGGGAATTGGGGGGCGGCATCCTGATCCTGGCTCCGAGCCCAGGGGCGGGCACTTCTGTTTTTCATGTTGCGGCTGCTGTAAACCGAGCCACTTAATGACTTCCGCCATAAACTATTTTCGGTTCAGCTAAATTCCAACAACTTTATTGCCCAGCCCAGGCCGGCAAAAAAAGTAAGAAAATATTACGACCCGCACGGGGAAAAGGACAAAAATTGCCAATGTATATAAGCATATACATATATATATGTGTCTGTCTATATAAATATGTTCTTGGAGGCGAGTATACGCGGAGTAAGAAGGAATTTTATGTTTGCACAACATAAACAACATTATTTCTTATGGTCCAGGGGCTCCCAGGAGCCAAGGCTACAAATACTTATACATTGAGGATCCTGGCGATGAGGCCGTGTCCTCCATTCTCTGCCGAGTGGCACCTACACAAACGGAATTGGGACTGAACGAAAAATTAATGATGCAGAAGCCTTCAAGAAATAACCCTGTAGAGAATGGCTTATCCGATCATAACTTTGCCTTGGAGGTGTAGGTACTTATAATCTATAAGGGCTATTTTAAATGCTGTTATTTATTGTTCATGTTTTTCAGGCTGTGATTAATTTCGCTTCCATGCTAGTCTTGAAAATGATATATATAAAGTTTGACTTGTCTATTATAACCTTTTGATTAAGTTGATAACGCCACAACATAAATAGTTGAAGCCAAACCCTTGCAGGTCGTTCCCGTAGGAGCATTGTATGTACAGAGCTTTCCGATTTTTAGAAAAGCTAAGACTATTAACACAAATTTTAAGATAATGTTCCATTACAATTTAAAAACGTATATGTTAACCGAAAACGAAATATAACGGTCCTTGTATTATTTTGAAATTACTTATCCGATCGTTCCTATGGCTGCTATAGGAGAAAGTCGTGCGATTTGATTTATATTTTATTCGAAATTCTGAATTATTAAAAAAATGATATTCCCTGGAGTAGAAGTTAATATGTCCAAAAAGACGAAAGCTAATTTTTTTTTTACAATTAAAAAAAATTTTTTTGTATTAGTCCTATGGGAGTAGTAACGCAGTAGTGAATGTCTTATCCAATCATAACTTTGCCTTCGAGGTGTAGGTACTTAAAATTTGTAAGGCTATTTTAAATGCTTTTACTTATTGTTCAAGTTTTTCAGGCTGTGACTAATTCCGCTTCCAAAAAGTATCTTTAAAATTTGACTAGTCTAAGATAGCCGTTTGATTAAGCTGAAAACGTCACCTCATAAATAGTTGTAGCCTAACTAGTTTCTGTATTTAATTATTAAATTTTAATAAGCAAACTTTAAATTAAAAAAATTTGTGCACTTATATTTATGAATAATTAAATTATGTGTTCAATAATTAGTAATAATTTTAGTGCTATGTAACTTTTTTTTAATTCTGAGTCATCTTTTGATGAGCAATATTTTGCATCAGAATGGAGGAATTATTTACATTATTTGATGGATTAAAGCCGATTAAACCACATGCCTATAAATTGTCTTAAAGCCAGCTCATTAAATTGGCTAGCTTTTGTGCGATATCAGTCCGCTGGATGCAGTTAATCATCTAGAAATGGAACGACAAACGTCACGGAAACAGGATGCTCGTTCACACACACATGCGAGCACAGCACAGACACACACGCACACACACGTGCTCATCGTTTCCTGCTGCCGAGCTGTTGTTCTTTTTGACAAATTAAAAATTTAATTCGTAATTTCGCAAGCACATAAACAGCTTTCAGGTAAATAAATGAAATTAAGCTGCCATCGCACATGTCCTTGGCCAAGGAGCTCGACTTTCGGATTGCAGTGCGTACCGTTGGCGGTACTATTAAGACTGTGTTAGTTGTGCTGTCTGTCAGATCCCTGAAAATGCGGAATTCTGGAACTGCGGATCTGAGGAACTGGGTGCTGTTGTTTCGCAAACAGGAAGTTCCTCCTTAACTGTGTCGCTGCGTTGTGTTTGCTTTTCCGGTTTGTTTAAGTTGCACGCGCCCCGCTTCAGTGCAAGCGTTTTGAGTTTAAATTGCTCGGATTTCGTACGGGACATCTCAGCTTCCCACTTCCCAGTTTACCAGTTCCCCACTTGGCCAACATCAAGCTGAGCTTTTGGCACTTTTTCCTCACTTCGGCGCTGATTGAATTATTCCGCTTCACGCCATAAAGAGCGCTACACAAAAATTGCAGGAGCAGTGGAATATGATGGCCAAGAACGAAGAAGAAGTTTATTTTATATTATTACTACTTCAGCGTGGATCTCTGGCTACGTGAGACCTTTTCCTTTCATTTCTGACAGCGTTTTGCGGGGTGGCAGAAAGGAAACGGAAACGAGAAGTAAGGGCGATATCCACTCTGTATGCTTGCTTGTCTAACTGTTATTTAAGAAAAGCTTTCCTCGATGGGGAGTTTTGGCTTACCCTCGAGAAATTTCATTAAACAGCAGACTGGGCTAAAACAAAATCTGCCGAGGGTTTTGTCAACTCTTTGTGAAACAAAAGAAATCCTTCGGGCGGCTGGGGATTTCATTTATTAAATAAACATTCGGCCCGTGGTTATCAATCAAGAAAACATTTGGCAGACACTGCAGTCAAAGTTCGGACATGGTAAATGATATTCCCGAAATGGGCTCGGAAAAGTAGGCCTGGGAAATGCAGCAGCTGTCTCGGCTAAAAGCCTGCCAGCTAAGGAAAACGAAATAAATACCGAAAACAAAACCAAACAGAAACAGAAACTGTCTGCATTTTAATAAACTTTGGGACTGCCGGGAAGGAAGTCAATTTGAAGCAACTCAATTTCAGCAACAAAGCAACGTACACACACGATCTTTGTAATGTTAATAGGTAATAGCTGAGCAAACAGCACGAAAACAAAGGAACTCAAAGATAATTTCCTTAAATTTACCAACCAGCTGAGGGGCGGGCAGCAGGGGAAGCAAAAGTATCGCCAACTTTGATAAGATAACATAATTTCTGTCGTTTGTCACTTGCTGGAACTGACAATTAGAAAAGTTTATCATACAACGGCAAACTCCAAACGGCAATGAGGGTCCCATTCAAGGGAGCTGGGGCTTGGGTTTGTCTGGGGCGTGAGTTCTACGACAAAAGCAGGGGCTCCCGACTGCCAGTCTTATTATGTCTGCACATAAAGCGACAGACATTTGTTTGCTGCGAATGTGGGGGGTGCAGCTCAAAAGAATAAAAACGGGACACTCGAAACATATTTCAAAAGTTTTGAAATAATCGGATTTTTTGCTTATCTCAAAGCATTTTAAAAGTTGTTAGAACTTGGGGAAACCTAGGAACAAGTAGATATCTCAATTTAATTATTGTTAAAAGATCATAAAATAATATTGAAAAATTTTAGGAAGAATATGAAAATATATTCAATGCAAAGAAAATTCCTTTCAAAACGAATATATTTTAATAACATTTTTTGAATCAAAAACATTTTTTAATTTTCCCAAACTTGTCTGATACTTGTATTATTTTTTATGGTACATATTGTGTTTTCCCTAAGTGTCCCTTTGGAAGCCGTCCCTTGAAGCTGGGCTAAGCCGAGCCAACTGTTTGCGCCTCAATAAGTTTGGGCATCGAACCAAGTTTATCTCGCACGACAACGACAAGCGTCAGTCAAAGTTTTTCCTCCTTTCCCTATCTGCTGTTTGAAAAATTGCCCTTGGCTTCGGCTTCCAATCAATTGGGGATGGGTTCGTTCTTGCTTTAACTTGTTAGTTTTTATTTTGAAGGCGGCTCCGCGGCTTCGTTAGTGGGTTTTGGCAAATGATTTGTTCGAAATAAATGACTTTAACCATTCGTGAATGCGCCCTGTGGCGGTGGCAACAAAAAGCAGCCGCCGCATTCACATTCTCCCATCAACCGCAGCACTTCAGCTAAAAAGTAGGCAATGTTTTTTACTTTATTTGGAAGTTCCTTTTTTTGGTTTCGAGTGCAGTCCGCACTCCATATATTTGACTGACTGGCAGTTTGCATTTCCACTGCAGTCATTCACTCACTCACACTCACTCACATTTCATGGCTTTTATTTTGCTTATTTTACCCAGCTTTTTTCGGCAAGCGCAAATTTCGCGTTCCGCAAAGCGAAAAAGTATGTATGAGTAAAAGTCTGACAAAGAGGATGAAGGGGTTAACATAATACGGCAGAGTGTTGATCGCGGTGTACTCTATGGATTAAGTTGAAAAAAGATATGGCTTTTTTGAACTATGTAAATAGTTCTAGGTAAGTACGTTGGAATGCAATGCTACTATTTGATAGCTTAAGTTTCACAGATTATAATAAAAAAATGTATTTTGTATGATAAGTTTCAGTTCTTTATGGAATGGGTATATTAAAGCATGAGTTTAAGATTCAAATTTGAATATTTAATTAAAGAAATTATTCGTTTCGTTAAATTATTTGGCTAAAAGGGAAATCCAAGTTTAGTGCCCTAACTATTTTGAATCAACTCAATCAACTAGAGAAGCGCGTTTGCCAACTAAAACTAAGCACGAAATGCATAGGGGAAAAATATAGTCATAAAAGATATAGGGCCCTAAAAAACTCCGCTGCCAACTCCATTTCGCTGCTGGAGTGGCTCCGTGCCCCGGGAAAATAATAAATTGGTTGGCTCTGTCAGTGCCCAGGTATAACATTTTATTAGGCAAAAGACGACGGGGAGCGCTGTGGTAGCAACAATTATATTAATTAATTTGTACAGCGAACAAACAGAAATGGCAGCAAAATACGGCGAATAAAAATGACGCCAGATTAATATCGCCGTCACCGGATCCGGATCCTGGCGGAACGGGTTTAATTGAATATTTTATTTTTATTCTGGCAGGCGGCACTCAACTCAACCCATCCAACCCCATCCCAGCCCAGCCCATCCCATCTCAACCCGTTTTGCTTCGCTTTGGATGTAATTTTGCATTAAGTGCTTATCCCGCTCGAATATAAATGACGTCATTTAAATGTGTACGATGCTCACGAAAAGAACTGTTAAATTGGGTGAAATAATTGTGCACAATTATTTAAAAACTACAAGAGCAACAAGAGTTACGCTGACGACAGAAAATAAAATGAAATTAAGTGGCAGGCAAACGGATTGCGTTGCATTAATGAAACAATTAAGAAGTTTTCGGCTGCCTGGGCGACTAATGAAGCCTTAGACAGGGCTGAAAAATACACGCAATTAATATATGCGGTGCTGAGATTATTTATGTCTGTCTCGTACTTACCTAATGAGCCCGAGAAGTCGCCAAGAAAAGGTCCTAAAACCGAACAAACCAAAAATGAAATGGGTTATGGTGTGTGGGGGAGGCAAACATCAAATTACATTCATTAAAATGTTGCTAGTATCATTTGCATAATTGAAAATTAGTGCCCAGCCCCCAAATCCACACAAATATCAATAAGCGTAAACAATTAAAATTGCCTGACACTGGAGCGAAAGTAGCAGAAAGCGGCTTTGATTTGGGTATTTAATGAGGCAGTGGCAAAAACCAGGCGAAGCACTATAACCCACACGCATGTTGCGGCTTTTCCGGCCTCTTTTCGGCGGCAATTGTTGGCCGGGTTCGCCGCCTCGGTCCCGGCCAAAACCGAGAAACCCTAATCACGCCGTTTGCGCCCGATACGTGACCAGCCTGGCCACGGCTGAATTATGCAAAAAGCCGTCAGACGACGACGGAGACGGAGTCGCAGCCGTAGACCAGGCAGATTGAGGCTGGCGAAACTATGCGGCCGGAATGGAAATGGCACATCTTAGTGACGCAACTAATTAATTACGCAGCCCATGACGAAAATCGAGGTGAAAGTTCAGCCCAAAATAGGCCGTCCTCGCATTTCATATCCATCTTTTCATCGGCGATGGTACCAACACCTGGTTAGGGGCACAGATTAACCGGCAAATAATTCGGGTTATATCGTCACTTAAGGAATCTCGGTGAAGTTACCGAATTGAACCTTCAAGCTTTCGTTCATAGAAAAAAGTTTGAAAAACAGTTAAACAATAGTAAATGCACTCAGGAAAAAACCAAGGTCATGCCACAGGTAAGAAATGGGCTTATTTTTTTAAATCAAGAACGTTTCATTCTTAAAACAGCATACTTAGTTTGAGAACATTTCGGGCGAAATCAAGTCTGAAATGGTCTTGAGTTAAGAATTTATTATACATAATTATGATTTCTTTTTAAACAAAGTCTGAATTAAAAAACATAATTCAAGAACAAGCAGCAAATTCATTCTTAAAACAGGTCCAAAAAATTATTTCCCAAATCAAGTATAAATAGCTCTTAAATTTGGGGTTCCTTCTTTTTCAAATTAAAACATGATCTCAAGAGTCACAGTGCTAAGTAAATGAAAAGTCAATATAATAATATTTTTTAATGTTCTTACGTGAAAAAAACAAATGTTTTGAATAAAACTTGGTTACAGTACAATTGAAATGTGATCAATTTCAAAATATGAAATCGAAAATATAAGAAAAAAGGTTTGGTCTTTTTTTAAAAAATGTTTTCCCTAAAACATCGTTGAAATCTAAAACCCCTTTGACACCAACTGAAAGGGGCTTACCGCTGAAAATCTCTGCCAATGTCACCCACGCACATGCGAATAACTGCTATATTTGGCATATCACGGATGTAATTGTGTGCGTGCGCCAATTAAAGCGGCTTTGCCACAGAGCCCTCTTTTCGGCGACCTATATAATTAGCTGTTGGCTGGCAGCTCCATCATCTGTCCACTGCTTGCGGCCTTCCGAAATTGCTTCATTAGGCTTTTGGTCCAGAGAGCCTGGCCGAGCGAATATTGGGGCCCTGGGCCTTGATTGCCGGACTCGGGGTTGAAACACACACGGAATTATAGAAATGTCCACCAGGACTAAGCCTTGGTCATGGCGAAAATTTTATGGAGAGGGATTAGTTTCTATAGAGAGCATTTTATGGGAGGAAAGCAAAACGAATAGCTCTTCGCGAGATCTATTAAAGGCTGTGGAGTTTCCTTTGTTTTAATATGTAGTAAAACTTTACTAAATCGTTTGACACTTCTTTCTTTACATACACGATAGCCTTTTCCTTTTTCCTGGAATGGAACTTTAAAATTATAATACAAATTGTAATATTCCTAGGACTTGATATATATTTGAAACGTATAGTTATATATTTATTTCCCCTTTATTTATTATTATCTGTTTTTTTAAACATACCCCTTCGATCCATTTTAGTATTATTATGAAGTACTAAAATAGAGTTTCCACCTACTAAAAATGAAGCCTGGATTTTGGTTGTGTAATTTTATTTTATTCTTTAGCTTCTTAATTCTCGGTCTTTCTTTTTCTGTTCACTTAGTAAACACCTTGTCGTTTTCCTTTGATTATCACATTTTTAATTGGTTTATGTTCACCAAAGCCAGTTTTTTCTTCGTTCAGTCTGCTAGATGGAGCTCTAGCTTAACCTCTGCGAGCACTTAAACTTATGTTCACGCCATTACACTTCCTCATAACCCACTGATGACGATATAGCAATTTGTTCGCACTGCATTTTTTTTGTGGCAAAGCAATAACCAGAAGTAGTGTCAAAGAAACCAAAAGCGGCTATGCCCACACTGCCCGAGGTTGCAGGCAAAAAATATAATTTTGTAAAGGAGTCTACCTCCTAAAAAATACCCATTACTAAGTACTAAAGAAAAATGTTTTCCTAAGACAATAATTTTAATTTAAGTTCGCATAACCTCGTAAAATACATAAAGTTTAGCTTTCCCAGTACCAAATTTAATATACCTCTGAACCCTTCGACTACAGGGTACTAAAGCCTCCCTCGTGGACGACCAGACACTCCTTCAATTTATGGGTGTGTGCGGTATATGCGAGTGCAGATGTCAAAGCCAGATGCCAAACAAACACCTCAGTTCGTGTAACGTCACCACTCGGAGGTTCAAGTGGATCCTTAACCTGCAGCCGCCGGCGATGGAGCTGACAGTCTCCTCTGATTTCTGTGATTCCTATGATTCCAAGACGGACTCAGCTCGCTCCGAAGCCAGAGTAAATTAAAAACAGACTCAGAGGGCACAGAGACGCATAGAAATGAGCGAGAATTGACTCAAAGGCTTCACTTGCCGGTTTTCCAAACACTTAATGAAGTCGAAGCCCACAGCAGCAGACACTCTTTGCATTGGGACCAAAAACTAAGCTCAGTTCACTTCCGTATAAATGTTGCTCAATTAAGTAGAACTAGAAAAAAAAAAACAAGTTTTCTTATATTATTCTGCTTCATTTAGTAAACTAAATGACAATTTTAACAAGGAATAAAGCACAACCGAATTTAAAATTTTTACAATAAGCGAGCCATATTGACCCATATTCATTTCAGAAGCACAAACTTATCATTTGAAATAAAGAACTTTTCTATCTGCGATTGACTTTTGGTTTTTATGTTGATTATTTAAAAAGGTAGTCGTAAGAAAATTTGCATTTCGACAAGGACACACCCCAGGAGAATCTTGGGAGACCTATTTTCTTTTCACCCGTTCGGAAATAGTAACTCCTTAGATTACGTATACGCACAGTTGCACAGAGTTAATGCGCAAGTTGGCCCTTTTAAAATACGGTTCGCTGCTTAATGTGCGGCGCGTGTTGGCCGGAGTGATATAAACCAGGGATAGAAGGAAGTATCAAACACTTGTACGATAAAAATAATGAACCCGATGTGTGTTGATAATGCCCGGCACAGGCACTTTCAACCGGACTGCCCAGGAAGGGCAAAAAAAAGGGACATCGGTCCCCAGTTCCTTGATAAATGATGCTTGAGCGAGCCGCTAGGCTTGGCAGAAAATGTGGCTTGTTGTGCAAGTAGATTAGCATTGAATTTGAATGGAAAATGAAAAGGTTTGCCACACACACACACCCTGCGACCAACTCTTCTCAGCTTTTCCTTGGCAGCAATAATCAAATGAACTAGATTGTCATAAATCAAAGTTTGTTTGATGGTCGTTACTTGGACTTGGGTCAGAGGCATGCATAGATAAAATTTCGGCAAACAAAAATCGCTTTTTCTCCACTCCTTGATGGCCGACTATTTGTCAGGGCTTTCGGATTGGCCACACCGTAAATCAGTTAGCAGTATTTAAGCCCGGAAATAGCCGACTAAGTCTTAGCAAATACGAAAAGTATTCGATTACGTTAGCTTTTCTCAACGCACTCAATTGGCATTCCAGCTGTTTTGTGTAGAGATGAATGAAAATACAAAAGGCTGACAAATGGGAAAAAAGTAGAAAATTGATTAATTAATTAGGAAACAATTTAGCTCTTGATTGCATTGCTCTGGTTTTATTTATTTTTAGGCTTGAAGTGTTATTTTTTGCCTACATTTTATTTGTAGAGTCCTTCAAACTGAACAGCTTATACTTGAAATATAAGCAGTTGCCCAATTATTTACAGTGGGAAATATAAGCTACCAAATGCCATTTGATACGGGCATTTAAAACTATTGTTAATTACTATTATTTCTCTGGCAGCTTCAAGAGTAGAATTAAAAACCAACATATGATAAGGGCAGTTCCCAAAAGTGAGTAACCAAAGTGCAAAGCAGCCAGCCAACAAATCAGCAGAGAAAACACTAGCAACTCAACCCACATACTAAATGGAGCAATTTTGTGAGCACATGTAGAAGAAAGATTTCAAAAGCCACAGCCTTGGAGCATCCAAATTGTGTGAAAATACTTTACATTGCACTTTTTGAGGGTGGTAGCTGGAACCAGAACATCGATTACACTTTGACCCAAGGGCAGTAGGTTGCTTGTGGCACATTTATGTGTCTCCAGTTAAAAAACACACATTTTCGAGACAGTGTGAAAAAGGAATTACAAAGGTAAGTGTTAACATATGGCAACAACGTTCGGGCCACAGTTCCGTTTGACTGCAATTGACCTGTCAACTTCAAAGGTTACGCTGCCCCTTAAGCAAACTGATTAACAGGACTCGCGGGCAAATTAAATGAAACAGGCAGATAGCTCACATAAACTTTTAATTGAACAAAAAGGCAGGTGCAGGAGCAGCGAGTCAATGACTTTTGTACCTCTTTTTTAACCCGCTGGCCATTCATAATTACAGACAAGTTGCCGCCGCGAAGAAGTAAAGGAGTCGCTGCCACCGCGGCCTCAAAAAAGAGCAAGACTTTTGAAATATCAAGCGATCTATAGACTTTTCGATACCTTACAAAAAGTGTAAGTATCATGCAGAAAATTGAAGTAAAAAGCTGTGCCTTGGAATATCAGACCTTTAGGCAGCCTATCTGATCACTGATATACCCTCTTGATAAAAGGGTATTTTATATACCCGCCAGGTATACCGAACAAGCATGCAACAAAGGCGAAGTTGGTGTTGGGGCTCCTTTTCAGGTTGTCTGTGCTGGGGGTGCACTGAACTTGTGTATAGAAAATACGAGCAAAGTTGCGAAACAGAAGGAAAATTATAAATTGGAGGGGGTGGGGTGGAAAACTGTTAAAATGATTTCCTGCATTGCACGCTACAGAAACTTTAAATGCAACATGCAGCAGCAACACGCAGTTCGTTAGGCGAAGTCCGTTCGCCAGGAGTTGGGCCAGAAAAACTTGCAGCTGATTATGCACAACCAGTCTAATTAAAAATAGTTAATGCTGCAATGAAGCTGCTGCGGGAGCCTCGAAATATTTCTGGCTGTTATTAAAGCATACGCTTTTGGGGCGTGCTTTTTGGAAATTAATATTTATGAAGACTCCTCGCAGTTTATTTCGAGAGCAAAAAATTCTAGAAATTACTTACAGTAAATTGAATAAATTTGAGACTAAGAAAGCGTTTTCCTGGAAGTTTGAAACGACCATAAAATGATTAAATATTCTGGTTTTTATGATGGACTGCGCATTTCTATTGTTTAATCAAGGGCAAGATGTATTGCACGACTATAAATAAACATAAAATCAGCAAAGTAATTGCACAAAGCAATAAAATTCATCAAAAATGCGCCAGCAAACCGAAAAATTTACGCTTAATTTAACATCGCAGACGTTGCCCAAGGGCAACATTCCTGAACACACTCACCCTATAAATGTGTGCTAGCACAAATCGAACAATAGCTAAAGTAATGCTAATCAATTATGAATCAATGCTCGAGAGCGAAGAAAAAGTCAAAACGCGTACGGCTGAGGCGCACACAAAAAACATGGCGCAAAAAACGCAGACGAAATTGTACAATTGTGCGGAAAAAAGTCGACGGGTTGGGGATTTTCGGGATTGGTGGGGTTTCGGGCGGGTCCAGCAATCCGCAGACGTACATATGTCGTCATTACGCCGGCATTGTGTTTGTTTTAATCAGCGGTGACGGCAAGGCCTGGAGTCAGCGGCAAATGTTTGCAGCCCCGCCGACGGAACACGGAAAGGAAAAAATCGGGTGGAGGCGAAAAATGGAACCCACCAAGCAAATCAAATCAAAAGCCAGACCAAGAAGAAAGCCATGTGTATCTCGAGTGTTTCCATTTACTCTGCGGAGCGAGTGGGGTATGCGGGGTTATCCATTTGATTTGTTTTGTCCCCAAAACTATTGAAACTGAAAGTACTTAATATTGGCTTGTACTTTGTTTTAAAGTTGTCCAGTATCCTTTCTTTATTTAATAGAAGGTCTTGACAATCTTTCACTGCTACTGATTTGTATACCCTTGTATGTGAAATTTTGGACGAAAGATTGTATCGCATTGAAGTAGGCTTACCCTGATCAGGGTACAAATTTCCTATAGCTATCACATGCTATGCCTATTTCATGAAATCAATTCATGAAATGGGCAAATTCGTGTGTGCATAAACACCGTTTCATGAATTAGATAACACACACATGAAAAGTTGAAGCACAGCCTACTTCACAGCCTACTACTCTATAGAGCTCTATATCAAATTCAAAAAATTTGACAACTTTACTAATATC
This sequence comes from Drosophila subpulchrella, assembly GCF_014743375.2. Lineage (NCBI taxonomy): Eukaryota > Metazoa > Arthropoda > Insecta > Diptera > Drosophilidae > Drosophila > Drosophila subpulchrella. The sequence goes on from NC_050610.1 coordinate 3,493,775, forward strand.
ATATCATGAATTTGTCTGTGTTGTATAAACAGGGGCTATTATAATTTCATGTATTGGAGAATGCATAAAATTCATAGCATAAACATAGTAACAAGAACAATCAGTGAAAGCTTAATAAATTCCGTAAGCTACTCGTTCTCGTTTTAAAATAATTTTTTACCAATTAAAAAAGCACAGCGCTTTCCTTGAATTTATAAATGTGTTCAAAATGCAACACTGCATCAGTGAGGCCAATAAACGAAATCTAATTAAATGCTGCCAATAGCTTTTAATATTGCCAATATACAAAATTACACTAGTGCCTTTACATTTACCTCTGAAAGCATTTAAATTTGATCGTGTAGAAAAACAAAATGCATTACATAGTTTGCCTAAACCCAGACATATATGTGTATCAACTTTTTTCTACTCTGTTTTTAAAGGGTATTCAACTATTTTTCAAGTTTCCGTCAAAACCAACTTGTTTTTGCGATACATTGTGCATATACCGCATACCCATGCTTTTTATTTCAATTGAAGTAGAACGGCCAACGTTTTTTTTTTACATAGTGAGCCTTCTTTTCTTGTTGCCTGCCGCCCCGCCATTTTTATTTCCAATTGGGAAGCAATAAATGTGCGCCTGCGTTGGCAGAGGCAGCATTCGTGCCAAACAATGAAAAAGACAAACAATCAGCAATCATGCCAAAATTTGTTTTCATTTTTGTGGCGCCCACACACACAGGGACAAACCCCGAGTGTGTTCGTATGGGTGGGTGTGTTCTGTGATTGCCGGCACTGCCATTTGGCATTGATTGAAGTGTATTTGTTATGCAGCCGAAAAGTGTTGTTGCCCCTGCCAACACCGCATCCCTTCGCAAAATTACCTCAAACTACTCGCCAAATACAAGGATTGGCCGGGTCCTCAAACTATCGCACATGTACGTCTGTATACGGTTACGGTTATCTGTCTGAGAAGCTCCCATTTGCTTCTTCTGAAGCTTATCGAACCGAAATAGCTGTCATGACTCAAATGCTTCTCCACAAGTCAAAAAAACGAATTGCTTTAAGTAAAAGGAACTCAAGTCGGTTTCGCAAGGAATTTGGTTGGAGCTCAATTGGAAGCTTTATCTTCATTGGCTCTGGAAACAAAATACATATTCCTCAGTTAGTGCCAAAAACTATCGTTAAATTTACAACACTGATTTCTTGAACAATTTAAATGCTTTCAGGGTCTAAAGAAATAATTGTTGTACTACAAAGTATTTTACAGTGTTGGCTTTCATGAAATCTTTTCATATGAATCGTATTAAGTTTTCAAAAAAATAATTCATTTCTATATTAAGCTAAAATCATCTAGAAAAGGTGCTTACCCCTTTCTACTTCCTTTCTCTATGCATATTAACATTAGTCTTTATCAAGATAGTTCAGAGTTAAAGTTAAGAAATAAATTTAATTTAAATGGGACGGAACACCTCACAAGCCTCAATTAATTTAACTTGTTCAATCGTGTAAGTGTAGAAATAATGTGAAATGAAATTTTAACTTGTTGTTCATAAAAAAATCGTTCCAGATTGTAAACAAAAGATATCGGTGTGTTATTTATTTATAAGCCCAACCACACATTATCCCTTATTTGGTTGCCGCGAAGCACGACAACCGCAAATTTTAGAATTATGACATGAGCACGCCACACTGCGCGAACCGACTGACACGCCCATTTAGTTGCATGCCCCTGTAGGGTATTTATCTTTTTGCACTGGCCATTTCACCACATCGTGTGTACCGCTACCAGCCACATGTCGGACAAGTAAACATGCGAATTATATATACGACCAGCATGACAAAAAACTGTATGTAAATATACATTTGGCGGCCATGGCGGCTGAAAGTGCAAAATATTTTCCCACAATTTATGTCAATCAAGATTGCAAACTTACTCTATAAGCCTTCAAAATAATTTTGAATTTGCTAGACACACCTTAAGGACTGCCTAAGCTCTCATTTGAATGATTTTTCAAGAGGGATTAATTTAAAATACTTTTGAATTCTAAATAAGATGAACAAGTTTTTGTACAATTTCCTAAGTGGAATTCATGAAGTGTACTTCAAATCCATAATGACTCATTAAAGGCGGCTTCCTAAAAGCACTTTGAGTGCCGTAGCTACATTTCTATTGGCCTTTTATTCGGTGGTTTTAATCACATTTCTGCATATTAGATGGAATGGCCTGCTAAAATATTCCCAGGCAGAACAAATGGCATGCGACACGGTAGAAAAGCATTAATCGAGTGGCGAAGTAGGCAAATAACAAACGCCGCTGATAACTAATAACAACATTTAGATAGACACGCAAGGAAACGCTTTGCATTTGCCGTTAGCCATTTCCCCATTTCCACGGCCATTTTCCGTCGGAAAACTGCACGCAATGGAGAAAAGCTGTCGTCTCCGTTGTCCGCGTTAAAGTCAAACGCCGAAGGCGTCGCCATTCATTCCGAAATGCCTTAGAAAGTGAAAACGCACATGTGTCCACGGGAAAATAGATGGAGAGTGGGAAACTGGCAGGTCGGAGGTGCCGATACATTGTGGGTGGAGTTGGGCCGGCAATACTCATAAGGAAATTGTCATAAATAACGCAGGGATAATGGCTTCCTTTGCGGTTCCACTCTTTGTTTTGCCGCACCCTAGAATCGAGCGAAATTCGATTGGGTGTTACTTTATTTGTAAATGATAACATTTTTTTTATTCTGAATAAAATAATATTTAGAAATATTTGATTAATGTTTCTGCAAATGTTGCTAAATTGTTTTAGGAGTTTTATAAGTAAGTGTACATAAATTTGGTTTTTTATTTTCTTCAGAAATTCGATACTACTGTGGAAAAAATGTGAGCATGGTGAAATGGAATAAAATAAAATTATAAAAATGTTTTATTTATTTTTCTATAAATGTTTGTAGGACATTTTACGAGTTTTATTAATTTGTGCCCATTACTTTGATTTTTTAATTTTCATCAGAAACTCTTCACTACTGTGGGCAAAATGTGAGTATGGTGAATTGGATTGTTAAATAAAAAATCTTTAATTATACTTCTGAATCAGTTTCATCCCCTTTAAAGTAGTCCCCTCCCGTTAAAATACACTTATGCCAACATTTTTTCCAAATCTCGAAGCATATCAAATAGTCCCTTCCGGTATAGCCATCAGCGCCATCTTCGATTTTTGTTATCTCCTTAATCGACTTGAGACGCGTTCCCTGGAGTGGTCTCTTGAGTTTTGGGAATAGCCAGGAGTCACAGGGAGCCAAATCTGGCAAATGCGGTGGATGCGGAAAAATATGCGTCGAATTTTTTGCGAAATGGTCATTAAGAACGAGTGAAATGTGAGGAGCTTCATTATCATGATGCAAAAACCATAAGTTGATATCGCCCACAACTCTGGTCTTATTAGACGAATTGCTTCACGCATAACGCGTAAATAATATTCATTATTAACAGTTTGGCGGTGTGGAAAGAATTCAAAGTGCACCACACCACGAAAATCAAAAAAAAAAAAAAGCAAATTAACCTAATATTTTTCTTACAGTAGTAAATTTTTGAAACGTGAATCCAAAACGTTTTTTCTTAACCATTTGCAGTAACTACAGGGTATCTCAAAGTACCTTTCGTCCCTTTTGACCCTTGTTTTACTGGCTTTCTTGGCATTTCTGAGCTTTTGACACCGAATTCCGTTGCCGGTTGGTGTTCAGTGGTCACGGAATGAGGAGGATGTGAGATTTTCGCTTGGTTCGGAAGCTTCGACGACTAGCTAAAGTGAAAATCACACTATATTTCAATTTCATGGGACAGTGCGCAGAGCGGCGGCGCGTCTACAGATTTATGACTAAATTCGCATTCACATATAAGCAGCTAATAAAATGCCGAGCTAAGCAAGCTCTCTTTTCTCGGCGCTCTCCTTGCTTTAAAAAAGAAAACTATTTGGGTAAATGTTTGCCCAAAGCTGATTGCGTATACGCAGCGTGTGCCCTAAAAGTTTATGGCTGCCTTTGTCGCCGTTAGTTGCCATTCTCAGCTTTACTCTGCACTCAGGAAAAAGTCCCGGTAATTGGGATATCATTGATTATAAAAATGTATTCCCTTAATTATAATTAATTATATGAACTTAACAACTTAATATATAACACTTCAAGGTCTTAATACAAAATGTGTAACAATAAATAAGGTTATGCTTCTCTCCTCAGAGATTTTTGGAAATAAAATAGCCACAAAGGATCGAGTGCCTACATCCTAATAAAGAATCATACTCTTTGATATGTTTTGAAACAACTCACCCACTTGTTTTTTGCTGTGCACCCATTTTTTTGTTTGTCTGTTAGTCTGTGAGCCGTTCTTGAAATCTTTCTTGTGTCAGCGTTAAAATTTCAGTGAAGTACCCGTGGATGCCTGTGCAAACATGGCCGACGCTTCGCCCTTTACTCGAGGGCGCTACAAAGAGCTTCTTGCAACCCTCGTGACGGGGCTGCCTTTGATCCCTTAATGCCAATAAACCGTTCACATGTCTTCTGGGCGTGTTGCGTCAACTTTTTATGCGGACTCCTCCTCGTGCCGCCGGAAGTTTTTGCATGTGACGAACTGTCTCCGCCCGATAAGCAACACTTTTGGCAGCTTACGGCCGGCTGAGCGGTGGATAAGCCATGGCCATTGGTATTACCACTGGCATTGCCAATGGCAGCGGCTGCCTGCTGCGAACTTTATCTGCGCGGCCTGGCTTGAAAGGCGCCAAATGAGCGAACTCGGGCGCACAAAGCCCGCTAATTATGACGCGTGTAAGCCCAAACCCGCCGCTGCCGAAAGACCGAAATGCTTACGCAGCCGTTTAACCAACGTGATGCAGCAACAATGACGCGTTAATTGCAAAAATAATTAATAATATTGCCAGGCCAAGCCGCTGCTGAGGCTCGATAAACTATTGCCACATAATGCGGAAGCGGCACAGTGGCCATAATTGTTCGATTTAGGACAAAAATATTTTTTTTTAATTTTTATTAATCGTTGAAAAATGTAGGAAAGAATCATAAACTCCATAAAAGAGAATATAATGGAAATAAGTATTCGGAGAAATAACCAAATGGTATAAACTAGGTTTCCGCGGAAATGAAATCCAAATCCCTTTTGAAAGTTCCAACAAGTTTAAGCTCTTTGTTTTGTGTTCGCAGAAATTCGTACTGATATCCCTTTTGCAGAGTTATATTTAGACCTAGCCAGGCTCCAGTGTTTCCAAATTTATCGGGCTTTCTGTCAACTGTCAGCCCCTTCAGCGGCAGCTTCAGCTTTGGAGGCGGATTCAGAGCCAACTCCAGATCGTTGGGATATCGCAGGACCTATCTTTGGCGAGTCACTTTCGGCGTTTGACATGTCGCTTATGTTGTGGTAGCCTGCTTAGAATGCGTTCGTTGTCAAAGTGCTGTCAGATTTGTGTCAGTCGTCCCAGATCCTCCTTCAGCGTACTCCGTATGCGCCCTGTGGGCGGCCTAATTAATATTGATGCGGCATTAACAATGCGGTATTCTCGGACCCTGATTAAATCTGACTGATGATTTTTGATGGCGAAAGCGAAAGTGGACACAAAAACGCAACAAAACGCCTTTGTGCCAGGCAGTTGCCTAATTAAGCAGCGAGCTGGCCCAACAATTGCCCATTGTTGATATTTAAGGCTTAATTACGGGCAAGGCCAAGTTGCTTGAAAGTTTTCAGTGCTCTGAACTGCAATTGTTGTGCCCGCTTTTTGTCCAGAGACAATTCCCATCCCGGTCCAGATTATTGAAACGTTTTCCTAATCAGCACAAAGTGCTCGGCCAGAGAAAGTCAGCCCCTCCGGTCCAGGCCGTAAACTTGACTGCTAGCCTTTAGCAATGCATGGCCCGAATGGCTCGAATGGCACTTTCGGGACTCCGACTCTCGTCCTGGATCTGAAAGTCAGGCTGACTGGCTCGTCGAGTTGTCACAATCACTATGAGCGGCAGGTCAGCCAAAGTATTCCTGTATATCCTGGATACAAATGCACTGAGCTGACTCGCTCAGTGAGAGAAAACTCAAATAACGATAAAGTGGAAAATGCCGAAAAAGCTTTCATATCATTGTTTTATTGTTAAGTTCTTCGATTTTTAAATTTAAAAAAAAATATAATCAAGGTTCTCTTAGTTTAATAATAATGTATTTAAACTTTGATATAAGCTGCTAGAAATTTAAAATAATGAATTTCCCAGGAAAAAGAAACCGGCTTATTCATTTAATTCCTCCCAGTGCTGTCTTTGTTGGATGAGGAATGTCTGAGAGAGGAATTCATTACACTGAAAGCTTTTTTATTCTTTTGCTACCGCATTATGGTTTCTGCACGAGGCCTGACATTCTAAAGTAGCTTGTTTTGAGTTTTCTTTGCCTGTTCTACTTATGCAGAGCTTAAGGAGATGTGGAATTAACTGCCATAAGCAACTGATTGCCAATCAGGGTCCTGTCAATCAGTAGGGCATGCATAAATACGCAAACAACTACCACCAGTCAACCTGTAGTAAAAGAACAGGGACCATAATTGATGGTATCAAAGGCATTTTCTGAATTTCTTGAATATAATTTGATGACTGTGACTGCATTGCCAGTGCTTCAGCTAGCTGGGTGGTGTAATTACGTAGTGAACTGCATACTCGCAAAACCAATAAGCGTAAGTTTAACATTTTCAATGGCGTGCAAGGCAGGCTGAAGGCAACTTATTGTGCTGCACACTCACAAAGGGAAAAGCCGCGAGGAAAACGAGTTCCCGAGAGGACGACCGAGGACCGGCCAGGCGGCAAAGTGGAGGTCCTGGCGGGCAGAGACAGGCCCAACGGCCAGGGGGGCCTGGAGTGTCAGTAAGGGATAGTAAAACTTACAAGCAAAATGAAAATACAATCGCTGGACGTGCTCCTAACGTGGCCATAACAGCCAGCCGAGTTCCAGGAGCTGGGGAGCAAACAAAAGGCAAGGATTGCGTCAAATGAAGCGCACTGGGTGGACTACAAAAGCTTTCTTCGATATTAGCGCATGCCTGGCATTGTTCCCGGAGCTGCACCAGGAGCATCCTCATCATCATCATCATCATCGGCATCATCCTCCTCGGCTTACACACTGCGTATACGCAACGCACGTGCAACAAAAGGAAATTGTTCCTGTGCACTCTGCCGTCGAATTTCAATTAACAAAATCATCCTAATGCCGGCTCGCCTTCAGAATAGTTATCTGTCAGGTTGGCCCAAACAGGCAAATGCCGCCGATGCATAACCATGAGCTCGAGTAGAGCTCATCCGTATCCTGTCTGGCTGAGGAGAGGAGGAGGAGGTTCGGTGTTGACATTAAAGCTGGCTCCACATTGAGCAACTTTATAGAATCCTCCAGTAGGGTTTTGTGCGACTCCAAGAAAATTAAATACACAGAAATCCTTTAAATTGTTAGAAGGTTGGTCCCCAAATCGATTATACTTGTTTATGTTTAATGATTATCTTTTATGTTACACATGTACATAAGGTTGCTTAAGGCAATGCAGAAGAATTATACTGATACATAGCTTATTTAAGGAAAGTAAGGCTTTTAAACTAAACAAAAGATTAAATAATTAAGTTTTTCTTTCCATAACAATGTGCAAAAATGTAACTTTTTGAGAAATTGAGTTAAGCCAGACAATTGCTCTCTGCATTTTTTCGCACTTCTTCCTTCTCAAGTTCCCTTTAAAAACGCTTCTCTATTACACAACCTTGCTCACTAATTTTAGTTGGTAAAAAAGAACTCAGCTGCGAAAGTTGCCGACTAACTAATTGCACACAATTTTGCGCCAGCTCCATTTACTAAAAAATAAAGCAGCTCCTACACTTTCTCTCCATTTCGTATCTCTTTCCCGCCCACACGTCAGGGAACATCCTTGTAGGAACAACAATTAGAGCCAGGATCACGTTTAAGGCAACAACATTTTATTAAAATGCTGGAGTCGCAGTGGCAACAAATGAGATAGAGTAGCGCGTTTTTAATTTGTGCAACAACCAAGGTGCGATGGGGCGGGGCATTCGGAGGATAGCGGCCACATTACACGGCACCCGAAAAACGGGGCAATGCGGCGTATACTTAACAACGGCTGGCAACACAGCCAAAAAACCGGCAACGGACCCCAAGTACGTGTTGCCATAAGTGTTACGTGAATGTGTGTTTGGGTGTTTGGGCGTTTGGGCGTTTGGGTGGGTGTGCAAAGGGTTCGAGAGGGTGCGGATGACTGTGACCCAAAATCATTAGCAATATGAGCAGCAGTTTGTATTAAAAACAAAGCCGGAGCTAAGGGGAATGAGCTGTGATATGCAAAAAGTTCTCCAAAGGACAATATTAGGATAAGGCCACGGCAATACCCTGCATCTAAAATTAAGTAAAAAGTATAGGAGAAAAAGATTAGTCTTCCAGTGGAACTCCAAGATTTTGAAAAAAGATTCTATAAATTTGCTGATGCAAAATGTTTTATTAAACCGGTCTAACGAAAACATATCTTTCCCCATTTTAACTTTTTCAAATTTTAATTTTTTGTCTTGGTTATATAATGGCTTCTTAAAATGTTCCTAAACTTGTTTTATAAGTATTCAGCATACCATTAACATAATAGCTAATAAGTTATATTACAATTTCTTATTAAATTATTTTTATAATACTTTGTAGAACTCAGTATTGCTTAGTAAGTAAAGCCCAGTATACCCTAAAAATATACGTAACCAGAAATGTCTGCTCTCTTTTTTTTTGGCGGCATGTGTGTGCCGGGCAAAAGGTTAAATTAAATGGCTAAATGATAAGCATTTGGGTTAAATTGCTCCGCCTGGCAAGCCGAAGAACTCAAAACGTGAATATATGGCAAACTGTGGGGAAGCGTCCCCAGTTTTTGGTCTGAATGGAATGCGTACAGTCGCTTCTAATGTTTTTAATAGCAAAAGTTATAATGAATTTGTTAAAGAGCAACAGCAGCTGCAGAGGGGAAGTTTCACTCCTGATTGTTTAGCGTTCTGTTTGTGTTTGCCTTTATTCCCCAACTCACTGCTTTTTTTGTAAATTTTGTTAACGTTTCCCATTGAAATTATTCTGTGTTTTTCGGTTTGTTAGGTAATCAGCAGCGGCGAGCTTAATTTTTATTTTTAGTGAGCTCCGTTTCTGCGGTTAACCTGAAGCCGAGCCCGTCATCATTTCATGTTTATGTGTGCTGTGCATTTTAAACAACTTTTCCTTTTCTGTAATGCTGTGTTTGACTTTTATTTTAATCACGCAAAATATTGTGCAAATATTTAATTATGAGCTTGTTAACATTGTTTGTGCGGCTCCATAATGTGACCAAGGCCTACTGTCTGAATACAGATTAATGTCGTTCCAGGGAATTGTCATCATTAGTGTGCTAGATTGGGTAGGCAAACGTTTTTCTGTTCAATTAATTGCTAGACACACTAAGTATCTCTACTGAAATGTTAAACAATGCCTTTAAATTTGAACTGGTTAAATCTTCATTAAAGATCACTCAAGCCAAAGCTGATTTCAATCAATTTTCAGTCTCAGGTGATGCAGTTTTCTCGCTTGGTTTCTTCTCAAAAATCACTTATTCAGGGTTTTTTGCATAAGAACTGAATGGCAAACAAGGTCTTGGGGCTTCCGCAACCCAACTTCCGTAGTCCGAGAGATGACAAAGTTTTCTCTCGGCCTTTCGAGCAAACAACTCGTTAGGCTAATGAAATTTCTTGTGCCATGGCCAAGAAATGCGGAGGGTGTCGATGGCCCGCAGCTTATCACAGCTACCGCATCAACAGGCTGCATGGAAAATTCAATTTTCCAACACTAATTGAATGGTTTATTTTGACAAGGTGGCCCCATGTTAGCTGATAACCCCAAAGGGTTGGCCGCAAATACACACTAACACACAGGTGACTGCAAAATTGGAGCAACAAAATTCGCTTTACTGCATATTGTTTGTGGTAAATTTATAGCCTGGATATCGCGTGGTCCCTGCAGCTCTTTTATAACCAAAAATGGAAACTTTAAATGAAATTTGCATACCTGAACTCTTAATATATTTATTATTTTTTGAAACCATATACTGTTAGTTTAAATTTGTTTAAATAATCAGGATCAGATGTTCGAGCTTAGGAATTTTTTAATGGGTTTAATTACATATAATGAAAGGGGAAGTAAACCCATGTTTTTGAATTTAAAGTTAACTAAAGTTTTAATTACGAGGGGTCCCAGTTATTTTTTATAGCAGCACCTGCAGATCTTCTCGACCTTAAACCAGTAAACAACTTCGTGACGATAGGTTTCGTCGGGCTCTAGATGGATCGATGGGAATTTTGGGTGGTTCATGGCGTCGGGGAACTTTTCTGTCTCCACGCAGAAGGATCCGTGCTTCACGTATAGAGCTCCCTTCTTGCCAGCTATCGTGGTCATGTTATTTGCGGTGTAGAACTGCATGCCAGGCTGATCGGTCCACACCTCCAGTGACCGGCCAGTGGGTGGATGCACTATCTTGGCCACCTTGACGACAGACCTCAGCACTTGACCTCCATTCACTACGTAGCAGTTGTCGTAGCCCTTGATCAAACGATTTTCAAACTGCTGCAGGCGATCGCCCAACAGAACGGGCGACCTAAGATCAAATACAGTGTCACTCACAACGGTCAAGTTTCCAGTGGGGATCTGGGACTCGTCCGTTTCCACAATCTCACTGGAACTGATCTCCACCGTGTGCTGCGCCAGACCTCTGGCTCCTGCCCCATGACCTGCTAGATTGAAGTATGCGTGGTTCGAGAGGTTGACCACAGTCTGGCGATCTGTGGTGGCCTCGTAGCTGATCGACAATCGGTTGTCAATGTCCAGTCGGTAGGTGATTTGACAGGTTAGAGTTCCCGGATAGCCCTCATGACCATCGGGGGATTCGTGCCGGAATACCACGCCCTCGGCGGTCTTCTGCACCACCTCCCAAATAACGCTGTCAAATCCCACGAATCCGCCGTGCAGCTGGAACTGGTCCTAGAATTGGTTAACTCAAAGTTAGTTTTTAATTCTCTTTTAAATAACTTAAAGCTGAATCTTGGTTTTCAAGTTATTATAAGAGTATTTTTACATGATGGTCTGTTCTTATGTAAAGATTTTCAAATATATTTTGAATATTAAAATCCAAATATTATATCTATCTAATATTATTCCTATCATTAAAGTATCTTGTTGGCAAGGTTTTGGTAACACATGGGTTGTTACAACGAAGCATTTTAGTTCATTTTGTTATGCTAACTGATTATTATAAAGGTTTTATATTTTTAATTTTTGGGTATTTATATATGGTAATTTAAACGATGAAAAATATTTTATATTACTTATTTTTGGATCATTGTATATGGCAATTTAAATAGGCTAAAAATGTATTGGAAACTATTCTTTTACTAAAAACCGGTTATAAAAATATGGTTAAGATAAATATCGAAGAGAGTTTAATATATTTATTGGTTTAGTCTAAGATGCAGTTTAACAAAAATTTTTTAGGATACGTTTTAATATGAAGTTTAACGATGTGTTCATTATAACACTTCAGCAATAGCATTTTCATTTCATTTATTATTTACCTGGATGTTCTTTGTCACATTGACTGTTGTTTCGTCCACCGTATACTGGCCGTTGGCCACCCGGTTGGCCACTCGCCCCAGGGTTCCGCCGATGTAGGCCCCCCTGTTGGCCACGTAGCCACCGACGTCGTCGAACCCAAGGCACACATCGTCCACCTTCTTGTTGCCGTCGGGCAGGGAGACGCTCTGGATAATGGCGCCCAGTTGGATGACCGACACGGACATGCCCTTGGTGTTCTTCAGGGTGTAGCAGCGCACCATTTCCCGGGTCTCGGTGAGCGGATTGACGGCCAGGCCGAAGTTCTTCTCCTCTACGGTGATAGACATTTTGGTGACCCCTGCTGTGGTTCCCTCCCCTCAAAAAAGTGACAGGGATTTCCTGATAACTTGACTAAAAATTCGGGTGAGGTTCCACAGGATAAAGTTGTGGTCAATGCAAACAGATGTTCTGATATTTTAATGGCAAATAGAAGGTTCCTAGTGACTAAACATTTTTTGCTGTGTGGACTGTAGAGAAATTCCTCGATTGTTTTGCTTTGTGGCATTTGATGGGGCATGTGCTGTCCCGGACAATTGAAAATGCGAAGTGCCCGGAATTACGGGGCCCTCCCCAGTTGGCCATCATTTATGCAAGCCGACGTGCTGGCATCGGTTTATCTTTTTGTGTGCCGTTTGTCTGGTTTGTCTGCGGTTGCAGCTGCATCTTCAACTTGTTGTGGCATTAACGAAGTCGTTGATCTTGCCGCATGTGTTGGCAGCTTGGCTCTAATTGAAATATTTTTATTGCCATTTGGCCCGGCCCTCGCCGGTTGGTGGTGTCATTAATATTCATTAGACGCACAGCCAAATGCATTAGCAGATTGCAGCAGCCAAACAGAGCAGTCTGATAAATACGTACAAACAGCTGTGGAGCTGCTGTTCTGTTGTTGTGCTGGAGGCCATGTGCTAATGCCTTAAACTTGTCCCAGAACAAAGCGTTTTATTTGCGGAAGTCATTAAGTGGCCCGGACAGAGGAGACAATGTCTTGGCTCAAATTGCTGGCTCCCCAGAAGCTCCTGATTGCGGTTGTGGAGTGGCGCATTTTTGCTGCCGTCTTTTTCGGCTTGCCAAGCTCGCAATATTACGTATACGCCTACGAAGCAGCTGCGACCGCTCCTTGCAAATTGGGTCTTGGTCCTGTGGCCAGGAAATGAAGTTGGAGTCGCCGACATTACCGCAAAAAGGCGACGTTGCAAGTTGCATTCTGGAATTGGATCCCTGGAATTTGGCTTCCGGCTTAATTTAGCAAACGTTTGCTTTCTTATTTTTGACAGCCATCAGCGGCGGTTTTGTTCTCGGTTTCGAATTCCCTTTGGCGTCTGTTGTATGCAAATTTCGGATACAATCCAGGACATTAGCTGAAAGTCGGAACGAAGTGGGGGACCCCACCGCGATGTCTTAGAACATAATGGAATAACGATTCTCCAGAGGAAATGGAAAATGCTAATGGAAAGTTCGGAAAATGGTTTTTCAAATGGAAGCTTGCAAGTTGCCTAAATATATATTTTAGAAACATTCAAATAATTAAGAGGGCTATTCTTTAAGATTTAATTTTATGTTCTTAATAGAGCACAATGTATATAAAATATTTAACTTACCATTTTATTTGCCATTCAGTTTGTAATCCTTACCCAAACTCACATAATTAAAGCCATCCTAATGAAATCAAGTCGAGTACATAAAGGCTAATCCGTGTCCACATTGAAGCCCAACGAGAAGTGACTTTAATTTGCCTTGCTAAATATTCAATTAAGCACCTTCATGTATGGGGGCACTATCTGCGGCATTAACCCTCCAAAACAAACGACCCCGGTCGGCAATTAAATGTTGCCCGGCCCACGGCTAACAATGGCATGATAATACGCCAATCGGCCCTCCCCCTGCCGAAAACCCGCCCTATGGGGGACATAGTTTGTGTGCAAGGATATGGCCGCCGTATTGGTCGTTCATACATATTGGCGATGTGCAGTCATTTGTTCATTAGCGCAGCGCATAAAACTCATCAAGGGCAATTAACATTAACGCAGGCAATCAGCGCGCTGGTCCGGCTTTCAGTTCGTCCTTGTCGGCGCCTTGAGCGCCTGATTGGGGGGATCTGGCACACTCCCAGGACATTAATTATCTTATTGGCCTATATCCCGCTCACCACAGCATCCGCACTGAAGCCGAAGTGGCAATATTTGAAAGTCTATTAAACGCTCAGCGCGGGCAATCAATGCTGGCAGGGCCACAAATATTGCCCATCTGCTTTTCTGCTTTTATATGTACATACACAATCCGGGCCTCTTCATGTCCTGTGCCGCAGGACGAGGCGAAATTATTGAACATGATATTGAATATGGAGGCGAGCCCGTGGCTTCGAGCGTCGATTGTCCAGCGGATCGGACCGAAATCAAAGCCACAAAAGAAATCCCAGTTTGCATATTAACAGCAGCTGCTGCCCGGCCAAAAATTGAATAGGAGGTGGGCTGGCTGGCCATCAGGGGGGTGTGTGTATAAAGTCCTGCGCATCCTTTGTCAAGCTGGAAATGCAAATTGCCATGACATGCCCTTAACCATTTACCACACGGCGCCCGGCCATCGAGTTCTATTTTTTTTACCCCCGGCTGTTTTCTTCTCCTGGCTTTCTGTACTTGCTCGCCGGCCACTTCAGGCCTGGCTGGCATAAAGCAAAACGCAAAAGGAAATCAGCAATGGATATGCAAAGCAATTGGGAAACTACATTTTGGAACGGGCTAGGAAGATACCCCTTGGGCTGCAGGATGGTAGAAGCTTATAAATCTGATTACTAGCAAAAGTTCAATTTGAGATTATCAAAATAAAGAGCAATCTAAAAAACGAATGGGTCTGGAGAAAGTTTTTTAGCCAACATTATTAGAAATGGTGACATTTTTCCGTATATTAAGCTTGCCATTATGATTATTATTATATTATTTCTTTGCTTTGAACCTATTTTAATGTTTTAGATTAATTCCAGAGCTGGAAGAGTAATTCCAGTGGCCAATTTTTTAATGTCTTGTCAATTTGTGTCATTGAGTTGAATTGGAAACCTTTATATCTCAACATCATGTTAATACTTATATGTCTGAAATCTTTTAATTCAAAAAAATACTTGAGTTAAATTTGTCGGTCAACAAAACGAAACCGACAACAAAACTTTTGAAGCTGAATCGTTTCATAACAGATTCTGCAAAAATTGGTCATTCGTAAAATTAATATCCCATTGAGAAAACGGATTTGACCTACCAAACATTTTAAGTTCATGTTAAATTTTTTTCACAGATAAACAACTATACCTTAAACATTACATTGAGAAAACGGCACTTAGAAGGAGTGATTTTCG
Organism: Drosophila subpulchrella; assembly: GCF_014743375.2. Lineage (NCBI taxonomy): Eukaryota > Metazoa > Arthropoda > Insecta > Diptera > Drosophilidae > Drosophila > Drosophila subpulchrella. The sequence goes on from NC_050610.1 coordinate 3,508,788, forward strand.
AATATTTGAGTTTAAGTTAACTTTACCTGACAGATAATAAAATAAAATATCCTTAACATGACATTGAGAAAACGGCCCGCAGAAAACAAATTTTTTTTTATTTTTATTACTTCTTTAGTTTTAGTGTTGATCAACCCCTGCTACCCTGTGCTCCCCACAAGGTATGCAGAAAGTTTGCAGGCAAAGAAACAGGTCTTTGCAAAAAACATGCGCCAATTCTCTAGAGCTTTTTGACCATACGTCTGCGGTTAAGTTCGCCCCAGCCAGGACCATTCAACCCATCCACTCAGGAGTGGGGAGCCGTCATCCCCGCAGTGTTCCGTGTCCGGAGTTCCCCTATAAGAAAACCACCCAGGGGAGGGACGGGAAGAAAACCGAAGCGATGGAAAAAGGCAAGCCGCACAAATTGTTTGGAACGTCGCCGGCAGCGCTGCGTGAACCCATGCAAATTTCTCCCTCAGGTAACCTTTGTGCTCTGATTGATTGATGGACAGCGGGCGAGCGGAGTCGCCGTGGTCATCATCGCTCGGCATTTCCCCAGCCAGCTTTCTTTCCTCGCCCAGAAACTCCAATATTGAATTTAATTTGTAGACACGCGTAGTGGTCGAGAGCTGTGTATGCAAATTCCCACTTTTACCTTCCGCAAATTGAAAACAAAGGTGCACTACTGGGCACGGGGCCTTGGTTTTGATTGCAGGCATTAACAACTTTTGACATTGTCTTACATTTCTGGGGAAATCAAAGGAAAAGGCAAGTCCGTGTCCGCTGAGACCCGAAATCAATCCGCCGAGCCGACCCTTGCCCTTGCCGGATTCAATCAAAGTGTCAGCCGAAATCGGGGAAAGTGCGCACACCGCTCTCGTGGCTGACGAAATGTATTGTCAAAATTAATTAAAAATTGTAATGAGTTCGGTTCTGCAGAACGGGCCAAATCAGACGCGACTTAAACACATTGACGGCGATTAATTTGTTTGGCATTTTGCAATTTGATTTAAAATTAAGCCGAACACCGGCGTGAATTTCAATTAGATCCGCATTTCGAATTTCGGTTGGTCGGACATCGGTCTTGGCCATTTCATGCCAATTTGATTGGCCTGTCAGCGGGTGAAAATTTAGCTCTTCAACTGGCGTTTGGCGATTTTATTTACCGCTGGCTCTGCCACGATTTCAAATTTAAATTGTTTCGACCCGGTTGGCTGTCCAAATCGATTTAAGGTCGAGTTTCGCAAAAAAGTAGAATGAGAGTGTGACGCAAATCAATGGCTAAATATTGCAAAATATTTCCAGTGCAATGTGCCAAAATAAGTGCGAGTGCAGTTGGCCTGTCACATGGCCCAAATGAAAAGCCATTTACATAGTTGTTCACTTGTCCCAGTTTCCCCCTCGAAGAGCTCAATTGATATGCAATACATTTTTTCTGTGCTCTCCTCCTGCAGGAGGACGAGTGCAAAATCGTGTTAAGTTAGAGGGCAGTGCCGAGTGCTTTAGAGCAAAACAATTTCATCTGCCTGCTGCACATATGCATATGCACAGAAATATGAATTCCGGCATGGCAACATGGCATATGAAAATGTACAATTTCGGCCTTCTGGGCAAAAGATCGAGTGGAGGTGGAGAGCATTGACAGTGCAAGAAAAGGGAATTGTTTTCGGAATGACAATTTACGGATTTCCCCCGTATTCCGGAGAAAGTCCTGCATTGTTGGCCAGAACCTTGGAATTTGAATTTCATGTGGCAGGTCTGCCAAACGGCTCTAAGCATTCATTGACCAGCCTCGTTTTGTTTCCCTTAAAGACTAAACATGGAAATGAAAGAATTTCTGTCAAATTCGTTTCATAACTCCTTTTGTTACTGGTACAAAATGTCGTGTATGACATAAGACACTGGAATGGGCAAAAGTGGAACAGAAAAGCACATAACTATTAGAAGAAGTAACTTTATGTCTTTTATGTGATTTGCACCTAATTGGAGCCAGTACTTCCCCCCGAATTTCCCCCTTTAACACGTGCACTTTGCCTAAAGTCGTGAAGCCCCATCGACAGGATTTTCATTCGGTCAATTATTTCAAGTATTTGACGATTAGCCAACCGCTGGCAAAGTTTTTCAATTAATTTTCGCCCACAATGGCTGGAGGAAATTCAGTCGCCTTAATGCCCCGAGATGCCAAGAGCGGAAATCGAAGCTCGGCAAAAGCAATTGCGGTGGCGATTTGACAAATTGTCCAGGTGAGAGCCCTTTTGTTTTGACCACCCCACGGGGTGTGGCGGATTCACCCCTCTGCAGGCCATTTTCATCCATTCTCGGCGACGGTCCCAATTCATTTTATTTGTAATTTCGCCCAACGATTGCGGTCGGTGCCTGCAGGTGATAAATGGCAAAGGAATCATGAAATAATGGACCAACATTCGCCATTTGGCCAGCATGTGGGCATGAGCTTACCACTACTTTACTGCCCCAATTTCACGGGCTATCCCCTTAAAGGCGAAAGTATCGCGGCCAGATTTCTCAGCCAGCAAACTGGCCTATTCGTTTGTGCGACTCAATTATATGGTAATGAGAGCGGCGCGACTGCCTCTAAGATACACATTTAATTTAATAAGCATTTGCATTCGGATCTCTATTTGCCAGATGGAACACATGGTCCCATATGCGAGACGCCTTGTTAGCAATTAAGGACACTGGCATACTCCTAATTAAGAAAATTAATGTTCTGAATTTACACGCGGCAGCAACAAAAGCGAAACAGCCGCTGCGACACTAATTACAAACGAAATGCGTCTATGGCGTGCATGTGTTTGTAGGTTGCTGGTTGGTTGTTGCTTGTGTGTGTGGGAGGGGATTCCCTGCTTTCCACCAAGGTCCTAGAACAGCCGGCTATAAACCAGCCGTGGAGTAAACAAATTACAGCATCCGAATCCACGGTTAATTGGGCAATACATTCAAGGAATATTATCCTTATCCCAGGATCTTTAAATAAAAAAGAAATGTGACAAGGTATTTCCAAAGTTAAATGTTATAACTATATTATTTTTTATTTTAAAAACGGTTTGTATGTTTAAAAGGGATTTGCATTTATCATTCTGTTATCTCGCTGCCTGCAAATGTATTCAGGTTTATGAAGGTCTAATTCGAATTGTCATCAAATAAAAATTGGTTCTCCTCATAAATCCCTTAAAACGTTTTCCGAATTTACCCCTTAAGCTATGTTTACTGTACTGTTCGCTTTAACGGCCTTGTCAGAGAGTAAGCAATCCTTTTTTATTTCCGCAAATAAATTTTATTTCATTTTGACGATGGCGGTGTTGGCGGCTGCTTTCTGCTTTATTTATGCTGTATTTTTTTGTAATTTTACCGCTTGCCAAATGCCGCTGACAGGCAAACAAACGCCGCCGTTGCTCTGGTGAAAGGCTTTCCCCGCTTTTCCCGACTTTTTGGCGAGCAGATGCGTAATTAACGTGGGAAATGTTCGCATACGAGTGAGTGACAGGCGGCATTTACATAAATATTTGGTTTATTTTGTGTAATTAAAATGAATTTGTGTGAAGTGTATTAATTAGGAGTTAAATGGGTTAAATATGAAAGAGCTCCAGCGTGGCGAAAGTTGGCCAGCTCATCAGTGTCGGTCATTAATTAACCGTGTTTTCATCTGCTGAACGCTTGACCTGTATAATTGGGAACGACACGATGGAGATGTGTTGGATTTTCCGAGGTGGAAAGTTTTCTTCGGAGTATACATCGAATTATTGATTACGCTGTTGGCCAGGAAGTCCTACTTTTGTAGCTCTATCTTGTTCCAAATTAAACTTGTGCATCCTTCATTGCGCCTCTCTATCTTTAATGCAGCACGAATTTACATAAATTCCGGGAAACTTGCAAGTTTTACCCTCCTTTTGGGAAAAAAAAAAAGAGAAGAGCGCGGGGAAACAAGAGTTCGACAGCAACTTTAAACTTGTTGAGAAGTCTTCATCTCCATTTCCATCTCGGGGCTGGCCTTTTATGCCTGCCCCCTCCTTTTTTGCTTTTTGGGAGATGGCCGAAAGTGTGCTCGGGCCAACATGTCGCCTGCTTATTATTGACTGCCACGAGCGCCATGTTGGCCCATTTGGGCCATCAACTAATGTTGTTTGCCAACTTCGCCCGGGCCTTCGCTTTGCATGCTGCTGGAAAGTGTCGCCAGTTGGCCAACAACCATTGCTCCTCGGGCCTCAGGCAACTCGGGCAACTTTATCGTGCCACGCCCCCTTTTGGCCGCATGAAAACTTATTTTCCCTGCCCACTGCTCTTTGTACCAAAGCTTGTAGTTGGCCCGCTGACACTTTTCGTTTCTTTGCCGGCTACATTTTATCTACATTTCTTGCCATGCATTCTCTTTATCGGCTGACCGTCGAGCCTGCAACTTCACTATTTGGCCCGAAAGAAAAAACTTTTTGCGTACGCACTGAATTCTTGGTTCCCGGTTCTTTGTCTTCGGCCATCTTTATGACCCTGGCCGTGTGCTAAGCCAGTTAAGTATGCACGTTGAACATTTTCCTTCCAACTTTCGCTGCACTTTGGTTTATTGGGGATAGGATACTGTGGCAACAGCATCTACATAAGCCATATTAATTAGTTGTGAAAAAATTATAAATAAGAGCGAGAGCAGCACAAATTAAATAAGTGTAAAAAAGTTAAGCTTTTAAAAGGGCACGTCGACTAAGCGTTGCACTACAAAGCTTCGAAGGTATTATAGGTAAACTACTTTGAAACAAAAAATATGTTGTAAGTATTGAAAAAAAATATTAATTGAAAACGAATAGTAAATGAACTGAAGTACATGAACAACAATGAATTTGGCCTTGAACTCCCTTTGATTGAATTACTATGGATCGTACTTTAATACTAGTTTTTGCTGTTATAATTGTAATACCATTATCGCATATGACTTTACATAGTTACATTTTGTACTAAGACTAAGCTTAATATTTATAAATAAATTTTTAAAAAGGTTACGCATTATAAGTGTCCATCGTATTTTTTTTGTGTTAAGAGGGTAACGTCAGTTTCGATTAATAAATCAAGTAAATACAAAAGTTTCAATAATTTCAATCAAAAATAAATTACATTAAATGAGAAAGAGCAAGATCCATTACAAATATTGCCCAACTTTCCTTCCAGATAAAAGGAGAACCCTTGCCTAATTCCCACTAATTTACCCAGTTCTTTGGAAGGCCAATGCAACCTTCGCTGGTATACGGAATATAAAACGTGTAGCTGTGGCAAACAAGAAAACACAGACCGAATGTAAAGCGGAAAATGGAAAAAAGAGGGAAAATCAAAGCCGGGCGCACAGATACAGGCACTTTCCCAGCGGAGGCGCGATGCTAAGCCAAAGCTCCTCCCTGGAGATCCCGTAACGGAGTAAATTGGCGAAATTAATTAGCCCCCAGTGCGGCAGCCTGATTACGCCGGAGATCCCGACTCCGTACCGCCGCAAGAACCCCTTTTCGCGGAGCACGCGTGGGGCAAGCAGAGCGTAAAAATATATTTATCACGCGAATTTATCTTTTTTCGCTCTGATTACGCGCGTAATTTTAATTACATGCAACTTAATAACGCGCTAGAGCTCATTTCGTGTTTCCATCCGCTGGACTGGGCATCTGATTCAGTCGAATCGGTGGCCACACCTTTGAACTAACTCGGCCACTGGCCCTGGCACTTTACGTACTCGCATTGCGTACACGCCCCGTTGGCAACAATGCTTGGCCCAGCACCGAGTTCGCTCGATTACAAGGCGGCCACTGACTGTCTAATGCACCTTTTGACCCAACCTGGCCATTGATTAATAATCCCAGAGGGGGCAGGGAGGGCAGCTTCAGTTGCCATTGATTGATGCCGTATGGCAAAGTGCGATTACCAATAATGAAAGGCTTCCAAGCGTGCTAAGCTCCCGACCAGAAGTGCACTCATACATGAGTTGCATCGACTAATACACCGATTGTTCTCTGTTTGGAGATGGGCAAACTACACTTGCCGAAATTGGGAAGGAATCCACACTGATGGAGGAATTGAATAGCAAAAATTAACATCTGCTTATTGAATTTTAAATTTCGTATTTAACTTCAAAGTGTATAAATCACAGTATACTTTTATTGAAAAATAATTTCTAAGTAAAATTAATAATTAAAATCCCTAGTATAATTATACCTTTTAACTAAATAATAATTAAGTAAATTCTATAAATCCAAAACAAATTATTTAGCAAGATTTCATTGTTGTTTATATAACTGCGGAAAGAATATAAACAAAAGGCTTACATACATTTTGAGCTTACAAGTTACAATAAATATTTCTATACTTATATTACAAAACATAATTTGGATAAGTTTTAAATAGATTTTATTTTAGCCGAGCATGATGCTTTTTCTATTTAATTGAGATTACCAAAGTTATACAATTCCATTAAATTATTATTTTATCAAAACATTTTTGCAAGCCTTAGCAAATCTGTGAAGATGAAATTTGGCTGTGTGTAGTTTGTTTAGGCAGAACATGAAGCCCTACAGTGTGTTACATTGTGGCCTGCTAATATGAATATGTAACCAGCTTGGCCAATGAATATTTTGATCGAAGCCCGACGAAGACGAACTTTCGTCGGGGCAAACTTGAGGGCCGCCCGGAATTGATTTGATGCCACTTTGATGCCCGTTCCGTCCCCGTCGCCTTCATCGCTCACTCACGGCCACATGTGCGGGCTGACAGCTACGCAAATAGGACCGAACCGCGTAGAACAAAAACGGGGAAAAAGAAAATAGGTGGGCCAAGGAGCTGCCAGATAGCGCTGAGATTTACGAGCTACCTGCTCAGGCGTTATCATAGACCAAGATTGATGGGCCAGGGAGTGGCAGGTGACTTGGGGCGAGCGGAAGTGCCAGCTGCTCCTCCTATGTTTATGCATAAAGAATGAACTGTCGATGCGTGTACTTATAATTTCCCTATTGATTTCGGGGGCGCCTCATTTCACTTCCCCCCAACTGGCAATTACAACGACCGGGGACAGCGATGTGACAGCCATGTGTCCGGTAAACAATTGTCGTCACAAGCGTCCTCCGAAAATAGCCCTGAATATTTGATAAATTATAAAAGTTTTAATAATACCCCAGCACTTCTAGCGTGGGTCAGATGCGTAAAACTTTTTAATTTGTCTCCGACTGACCGGCAATGAAAAAATCATCGCGGGCCTGGCCAAAAGAAAGAAACTCAAAGAGCTGGCGAAATGTTGCCAACCATGAAATTGCCAGGCCCCAGGGATGGGAAAAGGGGCCCCGGACTGCGGACTCAGGGCAGAATGCAAACTGTCAGCAGATTTTCTCTTTGTGACTTGATTGCTGACATGATATATTGGGGACAGGGTCCGCAAAAGAAATTAAGTCGCATTTAATGAGCGCCAGCGGCAAAGTTTAAATATATATTTTCATTGCATTCAAAGATGTTTGCGGTGAAATATGATTCCCAGCTGAATGCAGTCTACGTTAAGAGTTGTCCTAATAAGGAAAAACAGGGAAATAATATTTGTCTTAAAATATCACTTACTTAAATCAATGAGGCTAACTCTTATTGCGTGAAGGCCTAGTACGCCTAAGGGATAGTTCATTTTCTCTTAATTAATAACGTTTAAGTTAAAGTTTTGAAAACTTGTAGGACCTTATGACATTTGCTCACTTTTGACTTACTAAGTGTTTATATTTTAGAAAGCCTTGAAAACCTAGAAAAAGGGTCCACACAGATGAACAATTGATATTAAATAATGTCTAGGCTGACAGGATTTTGTTTAAAATAAATCAAGTCTCGTAGGGGAAAATCAAGCAAGTGTCATAAGGTCTTTATAAATGAAAATAATATTTATAGATGACATATTAACTGAAGTTTATTATCTGGAATTTCGACAAGTACGACAAAACTATAAGAGTATCAGACAAAAAACAGAACTTAGTATAAGCTGAACTAAAGTTAGTTACATATGTTACAATAAAAAGTTCACCACTAATAAGCTTTAAAAAAAATGAGAGAAAACTTATACGTAGAGTAAAAGGGTATGCTAGATTAGTCGGAAAGTATGTAACAGCTAAAAGAAGGCGTCTCCGACCCCATACAGTATAAATATTTTTGATCTGTCTGTCTGTAATCCCGGAAGCTATAAAAGCTACAAAGTTGTGATTCAGCAAGCCAATTCTAAAGATACCTGAGCAGCGCAAGTTTCTTTCAGAAGGGTGCCACGCCCTTTTTAACTCCCGCCAAAAACTGTCGCGCTCACATTTTCAAGGATTACAATTTATTTTATTTTATTCCGCTTGTCAATACCTACCGGCACTCCAAAAATTGTTAAAATCCTACTTTTAAGTAAAGATTTTATCTAGTAAGCACGTTGTCACTCAAGCTGTAATAATATAAAGAAGATAAAATGCAAGATGTATATTTAAAACTGTGGAGAGGCTTGGTAAATTACATAAAATCTATACTAGTTATTAAGAGGGTAAAATTATGTAAGACCATAAACTCAGTCGTTCCCATGTGATTTTATACCTTAATGCGCGTACATACACATGTGGACCCGCAAAAGGACCTGATGTCGCAGCGGATATCTTCAGCGGTTGCCTTCCAGCTTTCTCCTTTCTCTTTTATCCCTTTCTCTTTCGTTCGACGCTGCCATTGCAAAACTGTTATAAATTATTTCCAAGCTATTGAGCAAATTGAAGGTTCCTTTTAGCCTTGCTCTTTGTTTTAACATATAGATTGGATGCCTGCCAGCATGTCATTAAAATTGCTCGGCATCCTGCGGCCACACCCCTCGCCCACCTGCCCCGCCCCTTTTTAGAGTGCATTTACTGGATAAATCAGAATGTTAAAAGCGTGTGCGAGCATCAAAGTGGCGGGGGAGTGCAGTGCAGGGCTCAAAATTGTTGCAATTATGGTCTATAAATTGTAAGCACACACATTCCATTTCCGTCGGCCACGCCCACCGCCCACCGCCCACCACCTACCAACACCGCCCACTGCCCACCCCCAACGCCTTTGACAACCGCAAGTGTTATGCATCATTAACTCCGAGTCGCAGTAGTTGTCGGCCTCGAACAAAGTAAACATTTCAACACCTTGGCAAACCGCACAACTAACCCTCTCGATCCTGGAGGTCCGCCCACTCGGCAGGACCACAACCACGTGTGCATTTGGTCAATTTGATGTGTGCTAAATAAATAATTATGATTGTCTATCAGCCACTTGACCGGAAATTAATGGCCGCCCATTTGCTTTTGGGGTCTTGGTCTTTCTAACCGAAACTTTGTCGCCTCGACAATTAATATCAAAAATAGTTTTGCATTCCGCTCCCTGGTTTTCTGTGCGTGTTTGGGTGCACACACTTGAGTGCCTTGTCTCCGGGTTATTTATGTTACTCATGGCCAAGAGGTAGGCGTTTTTGGCCGAGAAAAAGGGGGTGTGTGGCACTTGAATGTGAATGGATGGCCCAACCTAATAAAGCGGTGAATTAATTTGGGAAATTAATCTCGAAAGTTATTCTGAATGCACTTCCGAAGGTGTTGCCACTTAAGTGTGTTAGGTTCTATTTTCGGCTGAAGTGGGGCAAAGGTGGGAAAATGACAGAGAAACTAAATCAAGCTGGTCCTTATTTATTATTCATATCAATTAAAAAGAATGGTGTTGTTACAAATTACACTCACACTCGGATATACGATTATCTTTTCTGAAACAAAAGTTATTTAAAGAATAACAAATTGTCCAGTAGAAAATTTTTAATAGGGTATTGCTTGTGACAAATAATGTAGTTCCACCATATTTTTATTACCTTGAAATCAAATGAATTTATTTAGCTCTTACTCACCTTTTTTAAGCATTTCATTAAAACAAAATATTAGTAAACAACTTTTATATTTCTCTCTAGCGATATTTAAATTAAATTAAAAGATATTATTATAGGTATTATTAGCAATTTACCTTACCTTACCTTACTATAACTAATCTTTCCCCTTGCAAAATATAAAGTAAACTCCCGGAAAGTTCCGAATGTGTCACAAAGTCGTGATACAATCACCCAGGCTGCCGGGATCGTAAATAATAAACGCGGAGAATCGAGAGTGGGACATTGGCCCAACCCTTGACACTGGGCCACATCAACTTCATCAATTCTAATCAAGCCGGAGTCCCGAGCAAATCTCCGCTGAAAATTAACCGCAGCAAACTGCCAGCCAGGGACTTGGGCCATGACCAGGGCTAAAAAATCACCACAACGCCAGCAGGGACACGTTCGGCGAAAACAAATTTATCCAGGACACGCATGGCGTATGCTTGCTTATGGGTTGGGCTTAGGACACACACGCCCAGGCGAACGCATATGTATAATTCATAATGAATCCTTTCTATTAGTCAAACGTAAAATAAAATGGTTTCCCCGTATTAGTGGCGATATTGGCTGCAAAGCCGAGAGCCTTGAGCCTCAAGTCCTGAGCTCTGAGCCGTAAGCGTGAGGCCGCAGAATCCGCAGGACCTTTGGACCCAAGGACCGAAAGGGAGCAGAAGGCGTGGCAGATTTTGTGGCATTGTGTTGTGTGTCCTTGGAGACTTGTGCTGACAGCAGGAGCAACAAAAATGAGTAGATGTGGACGTAGATGTAGTTGTGGCTCCAGCAGCAGAGTGGCTCCAACAATAGCTGGCGAATCAAAGATATGCAAATTGAAACAGATACGAGTGGTCGGGCACTTTATGGATTTTCTATGGGAGCAGCCGGCCCTATTACGACATTTCCCCGGCGACTTCTGAGCTCCGAGTGCTGTAAGGAAAAATTGTATAAATAACATAAATGCTTCGGGGAAATGATTTATGTGCGACAACAACTTTCGCCTGGCCTGCAAATAGTTTAAAGTTTGGCTAACGCAAATTATATTTAACCCGGATCCACATAAATTGCCACGCTCGAGAAATGTCATTGGGTCCGATTCGGATCGGATTTCTTCCCTTCGCCTCGGCAGCACATATATTGTGTGTATTGTGGTGCGGCGGCAGCTGGAAATTGCCACGCATGACTTGGCTTAAATATATTTTTTGGCACTGCCTTTGGCATTTGCCGAAAGCCATCAACACTTTCCCGACCCCACCGCCTTGACCTTGTTGTGCGCACAGGGGGCACAGGGGCGGCATGGGTTAATTATGCCAAGAAATCCATTAGGGTTGCCGCCGCAAAAGCCTGCCATTGACTTTGTTCTGCTCGACTAAGGCGAAGCCCAAAGGGTTTCTGGGAATTTCCAGACGGTTCGCCGGTTATGTATTTCATTAGTCGTGGAAATCAGCTGGGTAAGGGAGACGCTCCATCAATTAGCAGCAATCGTTCTCGGGAAGAACGTACTTGGCTTTACCCAGAACTCTTAAATATTCTTGAAATACTCTTTGAACTTACCAAATCCGAAAACTATTATTTTCCCCATTCTTTAAGATTAGAGGGGTTCTTGGTTTTCCACCCCCACATTTCAACTTTCCCTTCACCTAGGGTATTCAAGGTTCTACCAAGTTCCCTGGAAAATATTCGCCTCAGCTTTCTTTTTATTGCTTTTTACGCTTGTGTGCATTTTGAGCTTTCAATTTCTTTCCTTTACCCGCTTTTTTGTTGTTTCGAATTTCTATAAATATTTTTGCGGCTGCTTTTTGCTTTTACTCGCTGGAGCTCCCTCTTTGTGCCGAGTTTTGCTTTCGCCGAGCATTTTCCTGTTGTTATTTGAAGTTTAGATTGCATTCGCATTCGTTTCGCCCCCACCTGACTTGCATTCGAGTTTTCTCAACTTTTTGCACATATTTTCTGCTTTTCCCCCTCTGGATATACAAATTCCTTAACTTTCCCCGCAGCCAGACAAGTTTTCTAAGGGAGCGTGGGCCAGAAGTCAACGACTGGCGAGGGCCATGCCTTCTTAGCCTCGCATTAATAACCATAAATTAGAGTCTGTGAACGGAAAATTGGTAATTCAATTACGCTAAACAGCCACGACTATGACGCTGGCAACAGCCGGCATTGCGTGGCCGACCAGCTGGCCAATCAGCCATGCCAATAACTGACTGACTTGGCTCTTACACTCAGGAAATACTGTCTTGGCGTATTATGTCCAATCAAAACTACTCAAGAGGGAAATCATTACAAGGGGTGCTCAAGAAAACAATGACGATTTTCTATAGAATTGGATTGAAAAGCTGTTGAGATCGGTGTCAACTTTGTTATTTTCAAAATTTAAAAAGCTTTACAATGTAAAAACTTTTTACTACCGAACAAATATTCAATTTGTATCCTTTTATAAATAATATATAGGTAATATATCCAAAAAAAAAGGTATCGTCGACCAATTGCCAAGTGTGAAACGTATATTTTCCTCTTTCCAAGAAGATTTTTATCAGCTTTAACTTTTTGTCACGTACTTTGCTTATAATTGCTAAAAGGCCGGGATTAAAACATACACATGTGTTATTTAAGTAGCAACAACTTAAAGATGTTTTACTAAATGTTTTCTAAATGAGGACTATAAAAGCGTTAGTTTTAATCATTAGAGATTATATTTTTAAAATATTTAACATTTGTGATTTTATAATCCATTAAGGCCACCCATTTATCCCATTAAATTATTCCTTTTATTTAAACACCTTTATTTTCTGAGTGTGACTGTCAGGCGGTCAGCTTGAGGCGCATGCATAATTCGCACTCGCAATGAACGGCAGCTGCTCCCATCATGCCAATGACTCGACTGCCGGCCAATCGACCTCCGACCTCCAACCCCAAACTCCGACCATCATAGCCCCAATACGCACAGGCACACCTCCGCAGCCCCATTTCACCCTCCCCTCGACTCCAAGTCGGCTACTTCGCTTTGGCAGCAATGCAAAAACTTGGCATTGCATATTCAGGGGCCTGGCACATAATTAAGCCGAGAACGTCCAAAATACGCAATTTCGATTGGCCACAAAGTGCAGCGAACTGTTATGGCCCCTTTGGCAAGCCCCGAATATCGCAATCATCGCTCTCAGCACCCCATCAACCTCATCAGCCGCATCTTCATTATCATTATGGATATCGACAGCCGCAGCACCAACCAAAGCAGAAGCAAATCGCAAAAGCAGCCACAGGCCATATGGGCACGTGCTAAATAGCACGTAAACTGCGATGATAATATGCACTGTAGCGCACAGGGTTTGAAAAGCGAATTCTTCACCACAATCCAGGAACAAAGGGACGCAACATCCAGTGCAATTTTGGGATAATTAGTATTTAAAGACACTAGGACTACAAATTTGTGATCAAAGGGCCTTTTTGGGATAAGCGCAATGATTGATTAATAAAATAATATAATTTTTTAAAACCATCTTGACAAGCGAGTAATTAAACACTTTCAAATTTATTTTTTAGAGACTATAGGTAATTTGATTTTATTAGGAAATGTGGATTTTTAAGAGAGAACAAGAAAACAGATGTTTTTTTTTTAAATTGTAGGTATTATAACCAAAGTCATTTTATTATTATGGCAAAATAAATGCATAAATATCGTATCACATCGATACTATTTAATTATTTCCCATCAAACTTAAATTATTGAATACATTTTTGTATATCAAAGACAAAAACAATATAGCCTTCTCTATTTGTATTTTTGGTATAATCAGCCTGGTTCTTTTTATAATATTCTATGGTGGCACCTAAAATTCTTTGTTCGAGTCCTAAGTTGTTTTATAATTAATTTCTTTATGACCATATAAATGTTACTAACAGTTAACTGGCGGAACTTTAATTACAATGTCATATACTTTAAATTTATTATTTTTGCAAATGCATAAAATGGTATTTTTCAAATAAATAACAAGTGATTTAAATTCCCACAAACCCATCGATTAATGTGCTGCAGCCCTTAATCCACTCGAATATTTTCTATGCTCGGTTGACCAGTGTCCGCTGTCAACTGCCATTTAATGATGAGCGCTGCGTTAATGAAGCGCACAAAAACATTCAGGAGAAGGACTCGCGGCGACCAGAAAGCGTGTGCAATTAAAAAATCATCAGCAGATGGAGATCGCCGGGCGGTCGACGGTTGTAAAAGTTGCAAGGAGCCGCAGGCAAAGTTTTCGCGCTGAATGGCAGACATCCGCATCCTGTATCCGCATCGACATCCGCCATGGAAAACGGCAATGGCCAAAAAAGCAGGCGGAATTGCAAGTAACAAACGGAAACCGCAAAACGGACCGCAATTGACGCACTCCCCCGAAACCGCGGATCCCACAACTGTCGACCTCCAAGCAAAGTCATATGACACACACCCAACACTCCGCACACCACACCCCACACACAAAATCAAAAGCTAAACAAAACACAACAAAACAAAGCGAAAGACAATGACAACAATTTTGCATAGTTATGCGAATGTTGCTGGTTGTCCGCTGTCGGTTTTCGACTATTTTGGGGTGCCAAAATGAGCGCCGGCGAAAGGATGTGCGGCCATTTATATACACAGATACATATATATATGTATATCCCCACCGCAGCCCGAATGTCCTGGCCACCCACACCAAGTCAAAGCCAAAGCAAGAGCAAAAGCTGCTGTTGTAGTTTTCATAATAACAATAAAAACTTTTTTTGTACCATTTTGCAGGAAAACTTGAAATGATTGTTATGCAATTGTTGGTAACACAATTTTGTCGTTTTTGTCAACAGCAGCAGCGGCAGCGGCAGTCCATGTCCTTTCTGGTACTCGCCATCTATGTGTGTTTATGTTTACACTATAAATTCGCATTAAGTAGCGCCAAAAGTTTTATTGACTTCGTGTTCATGGCGCTTGATTTTCATGCCAGTCGAAACAGATAAACAAACAGCAAACTTTAATTGCAAAAATTTGTGGCGAAAATTAATGAATGTGCCCAGGATTGGGGCGAAGTCCCTCCTGCCACGCCCCTCGCTCCTGTGTGTTTGTGCGACGCTGTTGACACTGCTGACCAAAAGTCAAATTGCCAAAGTGTTTGCTTGCCAGCTTTGCCAGCTGCAGCTGCAGTTGGAGCTGCATCTGAGAGTCCTGCCATCCATTTTGGTCTGCGACTGGGTGATCCTTGTGGGAACTTCTCCGGGTGGAGTTTCCCAACTCAACTTGCCTGGGAATTGATAGCTAAGTGGGCGGCAGGCTGCGTTTTAAATGACTTGTTAAATGTGTTTGATTTTGGCCAGAGCTGGGCCTGCTGTCAAGGAGCAGGAGCGTTTAAAGCAGCTAGATTAATGCTCGTCCAAACTCAAGATCACAGGAGATTTATAAACAAGTGATTTTTTTATTGCAATTTATTGTTATTATTAAAAAATGTTCGACTATAATGTAAAATTTACAGGCGAACTTAATTTAAGCTATAGCTATGTGGCCTTAAGCTTAAAAACTAGATAACAAATTTTAATATTCATTTCTTAACTAACAACAATTTATATGTATATTAATTAAGGTATATTATACTATCCATATTTTGAAAATAAGGGTAATGATTAATAATCGATAATTTCGGCTATCGATGGGAGCATTATCAATTTTATAGTATACTAGATACATACTTTCCGACGAATCTAGTATACCCTTTTAATCTGCGAGTAACGAGTATTAATTAGTGTATATTATATTATGGTAATGGTTTCGATGTAAACTAAACCTCAAAACCATCGATAGTATCGATAATGCTATCGATCGTTTGACCAACCCCTATGCGTAAAACTTAGTTAAGTATATTGACCATTCCATAAACTCGGAACATTTAAGCAAATGTGTAATGTATTTTCACTTTAAAGGTCTAACTTTGTTACCCTACAAAGCAATTACAACCAATTACCAACAACTGCGCCGAAAGTATCTTATGAAGCACTCTTAAATGTTAATGGCAAAACAAGCAGGTGTAAAAATATGAAAAATTGTTTGCATTGCGAGGCAATTACCACCACTGAGTCGATCAGCAAATGTGGTAATGAAACGCATTTCACGTAATTACTGAGTCTCAATCAATTTGACTTATTTACCGGCCCTGCACTCACCAAAAATGTAAACAGCTGCGCAGATTTTAATTTATTTTCATGCACTTTCGAAGTAATCGCGTGCAATTTGTAAATAGGTTGCAAAAAACATGTGTGGAGTGCATGTGAAGGCAGCCCTTTAGCCATATTTAAATGAATCTTTTGAGCGGTATTTGCAAAACATTCCGAAAATGGGAATTGCATTTTTATTGTGCGATTCGACTGCTTCCTTGCACCGCAATTTCCCTCAATTAATTATGTGGCCCTAGAAGTTGAATGAAATTAATTTTCGCTCCACGGAAAATATGGGCCAACTTCTCGTGTGTGCCGAAAATTTGTAGTGATGTCAAGTTTCCCAGAAAGCGCTGAGCTTCAATTAAACTTGCAAACAAGCCTGCCATGCGAGGCCCGAGCTCAGCCCAAGCCCCAATGTTAGATCCGTTTTTAATTAAACTCAACTGCAAACAAAGTCATTCCCCATCCCTTTCCGGGCCGCTTTTGACACGCAGCTGAGGTTTTGCACAGTACATTGCACAGAGACACAGGGCAAACAGGCACTTCCCCTCACGCACCTCCAAGGATCCTGGAGATGGAGATGGAGATGGGGATGGGATCCTGCGCCAAGACAGTTATCCCAGCTGAAAGTTGTTTGCACCTATGTGAGCCCAGACATCCTTGCTAGCAGTCAGCCTGCCACTCCGCCTGTTATCCTGCCAAAGCTTCTCACCCAGAATCCGGCATCTCCCCGCCTCCCTCAGCTGCATTTGGGATTATGACAAAATGCAATTTGCATTTGCAAAGACGTTTGTCGGATCTTACAAGGCGACAGGCTGCATTCTGACAGGCGCGTATTAATTTTAAATTGACTGTGAAATTACGATGAGCGTTTTATGTAACCGGCTGAATGGCATATCCAGTTTTAGGTGGTGCTAAGCCTGGCAGCAGGGATTAATCAAAGTGTTAAAATTGGCATGCCGAGGGAGTTCAACAGACAAGTAGCTTAAACAGAAAAATTACAGATTGTAACCCAAATGTTTACAAAAATTTATCGCAATCTATTGCAAATATTTGCATACCCTTGTAGAGGGTACTATGATTTAAGTCAGAAGTTTGCATCGCAGTGAAGGAGACATTAAATATATAAATTCTTGATCAGCGTCACTAGACAAGTCGTTTTAAGCGAACTAGTCTGTAAATTTTAAACCCAACGGTGATACTTTTCGAAAAGTTTTTTTTAATTGCTGGTAGTATATATGTCAGAACGAGCCGGATCGAACAACCATAAAATATAGCTCCCATAGTAATAATCAAAGAAGTAATACAAAAAAAAATGTATTTTCTACTCTTCAGAATATAATTTTTTGTAATATTTAAGAGTTTCGAAATTAAACTCGTAAAAAACGGGTGATTATATCATATAGCTGCCATAGGAACAATCAAAAAATCTTCTCGGGTATATCCCTTTTTTATATATATTTCAAAATTACGAATTAGTTTCAAAAATCCTTAAAAATTTAAATGGTGTTACTATAATAACATTTACTATTTTGTATAACTGCAAGGGTAATTAATAATGTTATGATGAAACTTGCCAATATAGGCTCGCAATTTAAAAATCACCATGTCAAAATTATATAGATAATCTCAAAGTAACATAAAATGTAAAAGTTTTACTTGCCAAGTTAAATATGAAAATACAGTAGTTTATATTTGTGGGATTGGTTTTTCTGTTTTAAATGAAAAGTCCCACTAATTGTAATTTTATTATAATAGGTTTAGAGTTTTATTTAAATGAAATAGTGATAAGTAGTTCTGATTATAGTTTTAGGTATTTAATAGGGATTTTAACAGCGTTTTTAGATTATTACTCGCGTCGTTCTTTTACTTCGTATATATTTCACGTCTTTCGTCTTCGTCTCTCTCGTTCTAAGTGCTTGTACAAGACTTCCTTTTTCACCACGCCCATAAATAGTAGTGCTGTTCATCTGTGGTGGGTTCGGCTGACAAGGATGCCAGACCTATTCCCACAACTCGGCCATCCTTCTAAACATTCGTCCCGAATGTATCGTCGTCGTCCTCGGAGGATATATTCATCCATGGCTTCATATATTCAGCGCAAGAGGTAGTGTATCTTGGTCCGTCCGTAGTTAGCGATTCCTTTACAACATCATAAGTGTCCTTCGGCTTGACTTTTGTAACGCGGTAGGGACCCAAGTACTTAGGCTTTAACTTAAGTCCACCGCCAAGTTGCGTGCGTTTGATAGCGACAATATCGCCAACTTTGTATGTTGCTGCTGGTCTACGTCTGAGGTTGTATGAGTGCTTGTTTTCATTCTGCATAGCCAGGATCTGTTGCTTTGCAGCTTTGCGGATCTCGTCTCGATTGTCCTGAAACATTTGTATCAACTCTTGCTCAATCATTTCCTTCAACAGGACGTCTGTTTTAGTGCGCATCTTGATGCCTACAAGAAGTTCGAATGGAGTTGTGTGTGTACTTCTGCAGTACGTCGAATTAATTGTCTGCTGTACCTGGTTCACGAACTTATACCACTTGCTGGGATCATCTAATGACAGTTTGGACAGTACAGATACAATTGTGGCGTTGAGGCGTTCGACTTGACCGTTTGCTCTCGGAACTCCAGTTGTTACTGCGTGAAGTTCAATGCCCTCGTTTTCACAATACTTCTTGAACTCGTCTGAGGTAAACGCTGTGCCTCGATCGGATATTATTTGAGCAGGATTTCCAAATATTGCGCTCTGAGCCTCTAGTCTAGTGATGACGTCCTTAGAGGATGTTGATTTCGTAGGATATAGCCAACAAAATTTGGTGAATCCGTCAATGACAGCAAGAATGTGCTTGTACGCCTTGTGAGTTGATTCCAGAGGACCCAAAAAATCGATGTGGAAGGTTTGAAGTGGCTCCGCTTCCTTGGGCAATGGGTGCAACTCTCCTTCTTTTTTCCCAAGCTTGCGGTTGGATACGATACACGGAATGCAGCATTTAATCTGTCTTTGGATCTTGTCTTCAAGTTTAGGAATGTAATATTTCTTTCCGATGATCTCTCTGGTTTTCTTTACAGAAAAATGTCCTTTTTCATGAGCCTGTCGAATGATTTCACGTTGAAGGATCGGTGGTACAACAATAAGCTCATCGTCGTTCACCAATTTGTACAGCAATCCAGATCGTAAAAAGAAATTGTTGTGTATAGATTTCTCAGCAAGGATGTCAATTATGGCTTTTAATTCATCGTCTTGCGATTGAACAGACTTCAATTTGCTGTGCAAACTATCGTCGGAGATCATCATTACAGGGTAACGGCTTAGAGCATCAGCATGGCGTATGCGAGTGCCTGATCTGTGTTCGACTTCAAAGTCAAACTCCTGAAGTTCGAGGATCCAACGTGCGACTCTGGTGCAGACTTCTCTTTTCTCAATTGTCTTCGTGAAAGCATTGCAATCGCTGATCAGCTTGAAGTGCATACCCAACAGGTATATTCGGAATTTTCGGAAAGCTTCTACCACTGCCAGGATCTCCAGCTCGTAGCTAGAAAACTTTCTTTCTGCGTCTGTAGTTTTCTTACTCATGTAGTACACTGGATGAACCTGGTTATCCTTAGGAGATTTTTGGAGTAAAACTGCCCCAAAACCGTCAATCGAAGCATCTGTATGAAGTTCTGTTTCGTGCTGCGGATGAAAAATTTTGAGCACAGGTTTTTGGGTAATCAAACTCTTAAGCTTGTTAAAAGCGTCAATCTCTCTGCCAGAAAAACAAAACTTGGCGTCATGCTTCATAAGATCGGTCAAAGGTTTGGCGATGATCGAAAAGCTCAGGATGAATTTGCGAAAATATCCAACCAGACCCAGAAAGCTTTGTAATTGCTTCTGGTTTGTCGGGAGAGGAAACTTCGTCACAGCTTTCGTCTTGTCGTCTGAGATGCTGATCGATTGGTTTTCAATACGATGGCCTAGAAACTCGATTTTCTTTTTTAGGAAGCAGCATTTCTTTAGGTTGATAACTAAACCGTACTCCTCACAACGCTTGACGACTGTCTTGAGATTGGCTACTGCTTCGTTTTCGTTTGTAGCTGGGACTATGATATCGTCGACGTAGGGAATCGCAATACCAGAACGGGTCAAGTCTCGGAAAATGGCGTTAACGTGTCTTTGAAATACGCCTGGAGAATTCGTGAGGCCAAAAGGGACTTTCAGGAACTGGTACTGGCCATTGTGAGTTACAAAGGATGTGAACTTGCGGCTTTCTTCATCGACATTAACGTGGAAGAATCCGTTTTTGAGGTCCAGCGTGCTGAATACATGGGCATCTTGCAGGCGGTCTAATTGGTCTTCGATCAAGGGAAGGGGAAACATATCTCGTACTATTACCTTGTTAATCCTCCTATAGTCAATGCAGAGTCGAGGTGTGTTGTCGCGATTCTTTACCAGGACGACTGGACTGCTGTACTCGGACTCAGAATGCTCGATGATTCCGTCCTTGAGCCATTGTTCGATTTGATCGTCTATAATACACCGCTCGGAAAACGCGAATCTACGCGGGCGCGAATGTACGGGAGTGTCGTCCTTTAAAACGATACGCATTAAAACGTTTGTTGTTTTTGTACTCGTCGGTTTATAGTTCTTAATCAGATCGTAAACTTCGCGTTTTGCCTCAGTTGTTGCACTCTCGTCAATGTTTATGTTTAAATTTTCGGCACTTTCGACGTTGATTTTCATTAGCGCACCTAATTCAGTTTCGGCATGCTTTTCTTGGCTTTGTATTTTTATTCCGTTACGATTTATTATTATTTCAGCGTTGTTACAAAATTCTGCACCTAACACAACTTGCACGTCTAGAAAGTCAGATGAGACAACAAGAAAATTTTCTTCAAACACTTGATCGTCAACTTCGAATTCTTCTGTAAAAGAACCGAATGGTTTTACACGGTTGTTGTTCCCGAAACCGACAAGGAAAATGTTCACAGCACTCAGTTTTGGCTTGTTCAGGCTTAGGTACGTTGTTTCACTTACAATATTGTATTTGCTGCCTGTGTCAATAAGGGCTGTGTACTTGTTGCTTTTCATATAGATCTCTTTACACATCGAAAGTTTGTCATCGCATACTTTGCGCGTATTTTTCGGAGTTTCAACCGTTTCTATTTTGCCTGTGGGGCAGTCCTTCGATATGTGTCCAAAATTGTTGCAGTTAAAGCACTTTCGACCACTGTTTCGATTGGGGCACTGATTTGATGTATGGCCACCGGCACCACAGTTGAAGCAATGCACCTTTCTTTGCACTGACACTTCCTTATGACCCGCACTTTCTTTACCTATCGGGTATTTTGGCTTGTCTTCGTAAATTTTAGGCTTTCCGGATTTTTCGCGAATTTTCTCGTAGCACTTCAATTTTTCCTTGAACTCCTTCAAGTCTTTGGCATTGTACAAAATCGATTTGTTTACACTTAAGTCATTGATGCCATCGATCACATATTGCATAAGTGCACAGTTGTCTACACTGCCACGAGAAGCGATTTCTTTCATTTTGAGGAGATATTCTTGAACACTTTCATTGTTTTTGATTTTTCTTTCGGATAGCAACTTATGTAATTGAGCACTATTTACTTCGGCTTTGAATTCTTTGATCAACGCGTTTTTTAACATTTGCCAATTTTTGATACCACGCTCACTCATTATAAAGACTTTAGCGAGACCTTTTAGAGAACGTTTCGCGAAGATGAGTTTTTGCAGGTCATCCCAATACATAATGGAAGCCATGTCCTCGAAATCGGAAATCCAAACCTCAACTGCAAGGGTGTCATCTCCACTGAACGGCCGAATAGAGTCTTCTACATCGCGGAAGTTTACAGAAAAACGCGGCGAATTCACAGCGAAACTTTGTACTGAGGCGGAATCGTTATTGTTGGACGCCACTGTGCCAGCCCGTGCCTTGTTCAGTTTTTTCTGCTTCTCAGTATTGCTTCGCACAGAGCGAAACTCGTCGTTGTCACCTATAGAACTTTTCTCGTCGTTATCTTCGTCATTCTCTTCTCGTTCGTCTACTTCATCATCTTCGGAGTCCTCTTCATCTGCATCTTCCAGCAGTTTTCCTGCGCGCAAATTGCGGAAAATGTGTAGCATGAGATCACTTTTGTCATGTTGCAAGCCCAAAATGTTGCAAATTATGGCAAGGTCGCTGTTTGACAAATTTTGCGCAACGTAAGACACCTTCTGGTTGAAAAGCTCATCAGTTTCAAAAAAGTCAAACCCGTCGAAACCCCTTAGTCGCTTTCGGTTATGCCGATCGCCGTCATTTTCGTAGACAAACTTGTGCAGCAGGTCAACATTTTTCTTTTTTTCAGATTTTAGCGCCTGTAAAACGGACTCAAAATCAGCTAGACTTGACATGTTTGCAGAAACAGTTCTTGGAAATGTTCGCTCGTACTCGTTGCTCTTCTTTACACTCGTATTCGTCGTTCTCAATCGCGTTCTCTACCCGTCGTTTATATACACATACGCGTCGTTATATATGTATATGGCAGATCACAGTGGTGGTTGTAGCGTCGTTTTCACACACTCGTACGTCGTTTTTTAAGTTTTTCCTCGTTTTCCACAGTTTTCGTCGTTTTAAATCTTTTCTTAAGCACACTTTTCGTCGTCTTACTTTTCACTTTTCACGTAGGTTGAGCCCCCATATTTGTGGGATTGGTTTTTCTGTTTTAAATGAAAAGTCCCACTAATTGTAATTTTATTATAATAGGTTTAGAGTTTTATTTAAATGAAATAGTGATAAGTAGTTCTGATTATAGTTTTAGGTATTTAATAGGGATTTTAACAGCGTTTTTAGATTATTACTCGCGTCGTTCTTTTACTTCGTATATATTTCACGTCTTTCGTCTTCGTCTCTCTCGTTCTAAGTGCTTGTACAAGACTTCCTTTTTCACCACGCCCATAAATAGTAGTGCTGTTCATCTGTGGTGGGTTCGGCTGACAAGGATGCCAGACCTATTCCCACATATTTAAACAGGGCAATTTCGGATTGGTTTCACCAATATTGTTTTACATGCGCCACAAAAACATATTTACTAACAGGGCATATACCATAGTGGTATTAAGTTTTTATGATTTGCTTAAGCTTTCGAATCCCCTTGGCGGCGCATTTACCCACCGTAAAGAAGGTTTTTGTGATCACGGTCCTTACTGTGTGTGCACATATGGTAATGTTACCATTTTTTCCGGCAAATGTATGAAAATGCACCGCCCTTTGCAAAAAACTCCATTTATTTTTATGAAATATTTTTATTTATTTAAATCAAACTCACAGGCAGGCAATTGGGAACCAGCGTAAAAAACTGGATGATTTTAAACTGTTCAGTGTGCTCATAATTTAATCAATGTTTGTTTTTGGGGCAATAAAAGAGAACGGAAAATACTCTTTGACAGATGGAATTGTGTGTTTTTCGTCTGCTGAAAATGGATAAAAGGAGACTGTAGCTTATAGTTCAGATTTAATATCTCTGTGCTTTATTTATCGATTATAAAAAAAGGACCTTTGCCGGCAAAGGCGGGCCAAATTGCCTGCCATAACAGCACACTCACATATAGGGGTAAATATTTGAGCTGAAAAAAAGGCACAAAGACAACATTGTGCTGCAGCGAAATCTTGATTATCTTGGTGCGCCGCAAGCATTTCGCCTGACTTCCAGATATTTTCATTGCATTTCCACTCGAGCAACTCTCGCTTGACTGCGCATCTCGATTGCCGTCGGCCATTCGGCGGGAAATTCGGAGAGACAGTGGGGAGATAGGAGAAAGCAAACCCAATGACATAGATTTGGCCGCTGGTAACAATAATTTTTATGATTATGAGACCACCTCGAGCCCAAGCCACTGATTATCCTCGGTTAGCAAATAACATTTCCACACAATGGCCCCAGTGCCGAACAGAAGACGGAGGACTGAAAGAGTCGTCCTCGACGGGCGTAAGTCAATAAAATCGAACAGCTGCCATTAAAATCATTTAAATGTTATTGTCTCTCCGAGCAGCCCTTCTGCATCCCGCCACCCCAGTTATTTCTGCTTTGGTGCCTCTGCGGCATGCTCGACTTTCGATCTGCTGACTCAGACCCGGGATACAGAAATGGAACTCGAATCGGTGGTACAGGGAACCGGGGCTGCAGACACTTTTGTTTTTTGGCCCACTGCCTTAGCCTTAGCCGTCGTCAGCAAGTTGCAGTTGAATAATACTCGGGGGCGTAATTGCTTTAAATGTCCTTGTATGAATGCGCAACGAAGGGAGCGTGCTACCGAGTGGATCCTATTTAAAGGTAACTCGCCCCAGTCACGAACCATTCGAATGGCTTTGAAGGCAGCTGGCTGCATATTTGCGAAAGGTAACCTTAAGTTATCGTGGACGCAAGAATCAATAGAAATGATGGGAATAGAGTCATCTGTCGGCGGGGGGAGTTTAAATGGCGTGATGGAAATACATGAATCGCCTTCTATTTGGACCCAACCAATATTTGGTATACGCAAACTGAACTTCGAATGTATTTGTAGTCATTTTCGTACAACATGTAAAATAACAAATATAATATCACTTAAATTCTTCTATTGTACGGTTTCGCAATGCGTTTTATTTTGTAATCTTTTAATGTTTTAGCGAGGAAATCGTATAGTTGATGTTTAAGTTCTTTTGTAGGTTCTGCAATTTATGTGTACCATCAACTATCGTTTTAAAAGTCAAGCTGAAAAATCCAATTTGCAGGTGAAAAGCAGCAGGTAAAGGCGAACAAAAAAATAGAGCGGGCATAGTGTAAAGTGAAAACATGAAATTTGTGGCAAATTTGTTTTTAATTTTCCGCTCTACTTAAGACCGAAAATTGCACCAGAACCAGCGACTGAACGAACGAAAACGGGTTAGATAAAGAAGCTGTTTACTGGCGAAGTCTAAGGAGCAGTCGCAGAACCCAGGGGCAGGGGTCGAAGGACCTATCTGCCTCATGCGGCAGAGGCATGCAAATACGGGAATGTGCGGCTTTTGCTAAAAAATCGAATTTGCATATGCATTTGCGCTGCGGCTGCTGCTGCTGATGCCTTCTTTTGTGGAAGATGTTGTGGCAGACGGAGGGAATATTTGCGGATGTTGCGCAGCACTAAAGTGCATTTTTTTCAGAATGCCGAAAAATGCTTTAATGGATCCAGAAATCTTTTATGAAATAGCCCTGAAACAAGATTAGCTTCTTGAGTTTATTGGTCCATGTCGACAGAACTTGTACAGCACAACAAAATCATAGTTGCAGGAAATCTAAAATGTATTTATTTTAATTTTCTATTTACCATGTTGAATTTTTTATAATATTAGAGAAACGAAATCCAACGGTTTTGAAATAAATTTGAAATTATATTTTTGGAGACCAAAAGTATGCAACAATATATTTGTAGGACCAAAAGTACCATGAATTCATTCGGATAGACGACTATTCTTCATTCACTGCATACTTTTAGGCACCTAAAATCACATTTACAACATTTTCAAAACGTGTTCCCTTCTGAAATTCTTTTTTAAATAAAACAAAAAAGATATAAAAATAATAAACTCAATATCAACATTGAAAAGAAAATATTACTTATATTTTATTTAAAAACACTTGACTGTATATTCAAGACCTGCACACTGCGCTCTCCACTGGGGAATCGCTTCTTTGGCAGGCACAGCTACGCACACACGCACATCCATAATTATACACTCTGCTCGGGGGTTCGAGTCCATGTCCAGAAACCATCAGGAACGGCATTTCGCTCCAATGGCCACGGAAAACGCGCTGCGCATATATTAATAAATTCAGCCGTGTGTTGCGGGCCCGGTTTTACTTTAAGTGATGTGCTCCAGAATGGATTCCCAGACACGTTTGCCGCACACGGGGCGTATGTGTAATTTTTGCGATTGCGATTGGGGGAAAGCGAGGCGAATGCGATGCAGCTGGAAATGCGTGACAATGAAATCGAATTTCCTCATTATAACGTGACATTCGCTGTGGGTCGACAGCATCGTCGCTTTAAAAGGCAAAGCAGTGATGGTTTCAATATTTCCAGAAATTACAAAGTAAATCATAAAACAGCGGGGAAAGTCTGCGGAGGAGACGATGGAAAGTTTTTATTTCCAGCAGGTCCTTTCGTGTTTACATATTCAAGGCTGGCAAAGGACTTTCGTGTAGCACACACGGGTTTGATTACCATTTGTTTCCCTTCGTACACTCACTAAAGGTTGGTTCATATGGTTAAAAATGTGCAAATATGTATACCTTTGCATTGCAATAAATAAAAATTCAATAATAATTTAAACATTGCGAGCGGTTTTTTTATGTAATTTACAATGCTGCATACCCTTTTTATAATAAATTTGGCTATCCATAGGAATTATTTCCACCCTGAAAGTGTGTTAGATCCTTCGGCGGCCTGGATGTGAACTCTTTCTGGTTTTCTGTTTCTCCTCCGCTTTTGTTCCTGCACCTTAGCACTTGTGATGTTGCTGTCTTCTTTATGACTTTGTTTCTGGCTCTTAATTAACAAACAAAGCTCCTGGCCGCCCTGCGTGTGTGTGTTTATTATCCTGCCCGTGTTTAGCCCGGAGACAGGCGTTTACATATGCACACGGCGCAGCTGTCTTGGCAAAAGTTCCCCGCCGAAGGGAAACCTGCAGCGAATGAATTTAAAATGTGCATCTGAATATCTGAATTCCGCTGAATAAAACGCCCGGAACGAATAATTAATTCAACTTTCCTTTGAGCAGCAATCGCTGAATATTTAAGGCGGCCCCACGGGCGGAGGCAAATTAAAGCCAGCTACATTTGCCAAGCCCTTTTGGTCGGCTGCCAATGCAGCTCATTTCGGATAACTAGCAGGCTGTCAATTTGCAGATTGGCGTTTAATGACAGCTCAAAGACACTTGCCCCGAATTGGGGAATTTCTGCCGATGCAGCAGCAGTTGGCAATTGGCAGGCCCTGCCCCGATATCGAATTTTTGTTTGGCCCTCGGTCGGCAGGAGTCTGCAATACACCTTAATTAAAGGCAATTATGCGCTCAAAGGCATAAATGATGGCCCGATCCGGCCCAACTGTTATGAGCCTGGCCCAAATGCCGCCCAGCAGAGGAGCGCCGAGGAGGAGGGCCGAATCGGTTTAGTCGGTTTCTAGCTGCCAAAAACTTTTACGGGCCGGCCCTCCTGACTTTGCAGTATCTTTTTCGGGCCTCAAATTTTATTTTATTTGCGCAACGAGCGTAATGTAGTTAAGCAAGTGCAGATTTCGGGGCCGGAGCAGATTCCGGGCGGAGCACTGGGGGCGTGGCACATCGAGCATACGCCCGAGTGGCCTGTAATTTCGGTAAGCTGATTTGGCAGCATTGTCGGGCAAAGCGGATAAGGCGTCTGCCAAGCTGGAAAAGTTCGTGTCGTGCAGAAAGCAGTATGCAAATAGACCGATTTCAACGGCACTAAGCTGCAATCAATATTCAAATCCCATTTGCCATTTCAATTTGATGTAATAAAATTTGCCATTTTTGATCGAGCAGCGACTCGAGTCTGACTCGGTCACTATTTATTCTAATCGTACAGTTTTAATTTGTAGCCTCCTCAGTGGAGCGCTGGGACAGCAGCGACAATTC
This sequence comes from Drosophila subpulchrella, assembly GCF_014743375.2. Classification (NCBI taxonomy): domain Eukaryota; kingdom Metazoa; phylum Arthropoda; class Insecta; order Diptera; family Drosophilidae; genus Drosophila; species Drosophila subpulchrella. Next base: position 3,536,492 of record NC_050610.1, read on the forward strand.
AGATTCAGTCATCCACTTGAAATGGAATGCAAATCCTCTCCGAAATCCGGCCGCACCTAAGGGTTCTGGGACTCGTCCGGGGGCCTCCTCCCCCTCAGCCCGGCTTCATTATTATGCTGGGAAATAACCTTTGTCTCGAATTAATTAAAATGGATTTACATGAGCTCAGAGTGTCTAGAGCGCCGGCCACAAAGGACACCTTTGCCCCGGCCCAGGCCATATCCTTTGCCTTTCTTTGGCCATATCCCGGCACTATTTTGCATGCCGATTCCAGCCTGTCGACTTCAAGCTCGCACCGCAGATAAATATTTATATTTCGCTTTTTAATCTTTTGTAATTTTAAGTCGCGCTGTACAGCCCCTCCCGCGTTTGTGTGCTATTTTGCAATGCCCTCTGTTGACTTTTCAATTTGAAAGTTGAAAGCACTTAGGGTTATTAGAATGGGAATCCTGGAGTTAGCTTCAAGTAGCCTTTTGAAGCCGGGGCATTTTCCGTCCCAGCTCGTTGGCTTTGGGAAATAAAACTGACTTTTTCCAGCTGGCTAGCGCGAGTGTCGAGTGCATTAAATTTAAATTGAATTTAACGCCGCTTTCGATGGCTGTCAAGTGTCAGAATCGTCAATAGTGTGACCCCTGCATCAGGTAACTCAGCTGGCGAGGGGAGGTAGGGAAACCCACATCAAACTAACCAGGTCAGGTGAGGCTGGGCTGGCCATTTTGTGCTCCTTCTGCTGCCAGGGAAATTAATTTCAATTTACATTTAAATGCAGTCCGTCGACTGGCGACAGGCGGCCGACTTGTGACCCGACCTTGCCATCTTGCCATTTCTCTGGACCCGTGCACATTCTTAATGCCTTCCATCCTTACGCTTTTTTTAATACCATAATTGGCTTACTGACGAAGGTTAGCAGGGAGGCGGTACGAGGAGTGGAAAAAAAGAAAATAACTGCCACCGAATCGCACACAAATTATTCAGGAAAGATTTTTGACAGCACTCGCGCTTTCCTCCTGACTCCCAGAGCTCCTCCTTCCGCCTCCTCGGCGGGCAGTCCCCCATCGCTGGCACTTGAAAGGACAACCTTGAAACGAATGCCCGCCATTGCAGAAAATGTTGGCAGCATTAAAGATTTATTAGCTAAGTGCACTTGCCGTTCTCCCCTTGCCGATTGTGTAAGCCATGGTTGAGTTGGGTCACCGCGGCGCCTTCTGTTTGGCCATCCTTCAAATTATAGAAAAAACATCCAGATATGAAAAGACGCAAAAATATTCGCAAAAAAGAGACGGAGCTGTGTATCGTGAGCTCTGAGCTCAAGTGGCTTTAAATATTTAATGTAACAAAGGAGGGCTCAAGTTTAGGGTTAATAATTGAAAGTATTTCTTTTGTTGAAAATCTTTCTTTACCCATTTGAAATATTTTAGTGCTCTGTAACTTTTTTCTATCCACTACTTTGTACGTATCTTGTTAAGTTTAGACATTTCATTGCCGATTTCAAATATTCCGCTGTTGTCTTTAATGGGCGTTGGCAAACGGGTCGCATACTTAATATTAGTTTAATTTTGCTCCACTTTTTGCTGATTGCAATTGCATTGCTGAACTGCTGAAATTCCGAAATAGTTCAGCTTTGTGCGCTTTTTGCATTTCGAATTCCCCCATCAACAATTTCCATTTTGTGCCGGCAAGTTCATTTGGCAGTGGACGAACCCCCCTGAACAGATACATATATATATCTATATATATCCCGATATCCGTCCTCTCTCCCCAGCCTTTGAGTGCATTTTCTGGCAACGCCTTGCTCTCTATGCTACATCAATTTTATTGACTTTTCCCATCGTTCCACTCGATTGAATGCACAATTTCATTAGCAGTCATGCCACAGCAGCAGAAGAAGTTCTCCCCGGGAGATTAAAGGGAGAAGTCCTTCGTCCTCCGTCCTCTGTCCTTCGACCTGATCCCACCCGGCCGCTTAGGCATTGAGCTGCAGTTACCCAATGTCATCAGAGACAATGAAATGCTCGGTTGCCATCGGTTTTAGTTGCAAAACCAAGGTGGCCATCAATACCCGTCCTGCCGCAAATGGTGGCCATAAGTCAGCCATCACCACCCTCCGTCCCACTCCCGTGTCCTTGGCCTAATCGTGTTAACAGCCAGGCCAAAGTTTTAATTTAATAAGCGCAAGTCATGAACATCAGCGGCACAATGCCCAGCGCCATCTTAATAAACTTCAATTCCCAGAGCCAATCCCATTTCGGTTCCTGTTCCTGTTCCTGTTCCTGTTCCTGCCCCAGTTCCTGATTATGACTGGGCCGAAAACTTTTAATTAGTAGGCTGGCCGAAAGTTTTTCAATTATTGCCACCTGCACTCTAACCCGTCCCCCTAATTATGATTAGCGGCAGGCCATTTTGATTTTAAATTAACTACCAATACCCAAAGGGGCACCACTAATGAGCCTAGTCACGGCTTCCTTGTAATTAGCCAAGAAGCGAGTGCAAATAATGTCCGGGCAGAAGTCAAAGGTGACTGGTATTAAGGTTTAGGGACTTTAAAGTTTGCGGCTCGGCATAAATACTTCTGGCCGTATTTGTCGCCTGGCCGCAGTCAAACAAATGTATCTTTGGCTGCATGACAAATGCCGTCTAGACGCCAGAAAACCCCAGGGGAATGGGTAAAAAACGGGCAAATTTGAGAGCTTAGCGCGGCTCAGTCCTCCAATTTTTTGGTGACATTTTTCGATTGGCTGCAACCTGCAGCAATGCTCCGTCTGCTGCTCTTCCTGCTCCCAACTGTTTTTATCCTTTACCTTCCTATAAAAAACGTTTTTCATGCCCACAAATCACTCTGTAGTCTGTCTATAAATGCTTCATGATGTTGGCCTAAGTCAGGAGCAGTTGATGCATCAGTCCTAAGAGGATTTATTAAGCAAGAAGAAGGTTTAACGGAAACGGTTGTTATATTGGGATTTTACTGTGTTATTGCTTAATACCAAACTAAGGCGTGTGATTTTAGGTAGAAGTATTGGAAGATACAGATATAAAATTAAATCTTGTTTGTATCATTACTATAACCTGAAATCCAGTTTTTAAAAGTCAGAAACAGGTATATAGAAAACTCTAAGCCTTAAAAATAAACCTCATAATAAATTTGATTTGGTTGTAAGAAGTCGATACTTACAGTAAATTTTCAATTGAATATGAAAGAATGTAATGGAATTTCAAATTGTATTTCATTTTAGCGCTTTTACATAATAAACCAATTCATTAGGGTGAAAGCAATCAATTTTATAATCTTGATTTGGATACCTTGTAAAATCGTAATAAACTAAAATATAAGAGAAAACCTTGGTTTCATAATTCAAAACCTCCGATTTTATGTTAAGAGGTATTATATACTTAACGACAAAAAATCTGTATAAAATGTATTTAAACAAAGTTTACTTGCGTCTTTGCTCTCTTCTGCTTGCTGTTGACGTTAGAAACTTGTTGTATGATGCTTCCACAGGAGTCTTAGAACCACAGGCTTATTCAAATCTTTCATACTCGAAACGGAACTCCTTCTTTCATGTTTTCCCAGGCCAGCGCGTCATAATCATATATCAAAGCCGCACAAAAGCCGCCTCATAATGAGCTGCCAGCAAAAGACATCGCGCAGCAAGCTGCACCACCGAGCTGCAAGTTGTACCAGCACACGGCGCTTGCAGCTTCTACTTTGCAAATTACTTGCACGTTGCATCCACATCCACATCCACATCCACATCCACATCCACACCCACTTCCAGTTCCACGGAGGGGGGATGGAGGCGGGTGGCTGTTGTTGTTTATGCAGAAGAAACTGTCATGAGTCTACTAAGCACTTGTGACATGGCCCATGCCACATGCATATGCAGCATTTGCTGCGCTGCGCCGACATAATTTGCGACGAAGTGCTCTACAAAATATGCACATGAAATGGGGCTGAGGAAAATGGAAAAAGGCAAAATAATAACGGAATTCCTTTAATTTTCACACCACTACAAGGCGAGGTGCCAAGCAAACCGGATTTACACAGAAAAAAATTGGGCATTGATTAAATTATTAGGGCTATTTAAATATTTTTGAACAATTTTATGCGTAATTTTGCAGGATTTGTAATATTTATTTAAGTATTAGTAGTAAAAATTATTCATACATTTACCAATATGAAACTATAACTATCTTTAAAAAGAATTTAAAGGATAGCACTCAATGTAAAACCACGAATAATACGCGAATAATCCTAAGCTAAGCAGAAATAGGCCATCACCATATCCTTGCTACTGTCAATAGATTTATTTTTTTTCATCTTATGTAGATGGTGTAATATCGTATTAAAAATATAAAATCGTTTTGAGACCATAAAGAAAAGCTCGATACGTTTGTAAAATAACAACTCATACATATATACAAGGGAAATCACAAAAATCTCTAAATTTAAAAATGGAATATAAATTCCCAATTCAATATAAGTTCCATCAACTAAGATGTTTATATTTGAGCCGTAGTTTATTCCTTGTTGTACATTTCAAAGTAAACCAATGCACTTGTCGCCCGTACTATTTTTCCTTGTGCAGTCGCAGTAAGAGCCGCAGACATTGACGACAGTGCCCAGGGGCAAGTAAGCCGGAGTTGGGCTGGAGTGGAGTGGAAGTCGGAGTCGAAGCCGGAGCCGGAGCAACTTGAACGGTTAAGTACTCGGCACACACTCCCACGGCGCGGAGCAGTCAAGTCAACTGAAAACGTGACAGGATATCCTGCCGCAGCTACTGCTCCTGCTCCTGCTGCTCGTCCTGTGATTTTGCTGCCTCCCCTGCTTTCCCTGGTGATTACGCCACCAGCATGCAAATGATAAAGAGAACGTGTCGCTTAATGTGCTCCCCATTATAATTTGGCATCTGAGCAGTTGCTCTGCGGCTAGAGCTCTTCCGTCTGGCCTCGATACTTCATCCCTTTTGGCGTACCACTCGAATGGAGGTCAAACTGGGTTTGAAGGTGAGATAGTACTGACTATAACTAGGTTTAGGTATTCCACCATTTAACTCTCCTTAAATTTAATAGAAATTCCGACCGCTACTACGTAAACTAATAATGCTTTCAAATAAAAATATTTTATTTGCTTAAATGTTCTTCCGAAAAGTGTAGTAGATCTGCAGCTCCCTTGTCAACCATAAAAGTTGAACAATTTTGTGCGTGTCCCAACTTTTGCATGGAACTCATGACATGCTCTAATTGAAAATAATCCAACGTAAAATGGTAAAACATTTCGGTTGTGGCCATGATAAATTCAAAGTTTCGTGATATCACTTGTGTTGCGGTTTGGTGTCCTGCCATAGAGCTGCTTTTTATTTTTCTAAATCATTTGCAAAACAGTCGTGATAAACGTTTGCTTTTGTCGCTTTTGTGGTCGGCTGGCTGGCTCAGCTCACCTGTCACACAAATGGAATTTATGTCCGACTGCGGTCGGCCACAGCAGCAGCGGGGATATTCATTTATATCTGAGAGGATTGGGTAAAAATTGCATTGATTAAAGTTTGTTATTTGAATATTCATTGGCAGTGGCGGTCGCATAAAAGACGACAGCTGTTAATGCCAGCGTAGCATATGAAATATTTATTTATGTATTTATATATTATTTTTCGCAATTTATTGTCTTTGGATTTATTTGTCAAATTTACATTTCTAATAGTGCTGCCCGATCTGTTTGTGGTCGTAATTAGAAATGTAAATTTGCAATTTGTTCGGGCCGATGGCCGAGCGATAAATAGTTCATGAAATTGATAGTCAATGGCGAATTAGAAATAAGTGCATTTAAATTAAGTGTTCATCAAGTGGGCAAATTGGGCAACTAGAGGAAAGAATTGAGTGTTGTAAAGATACATTGAAGCGTGCTTCAGCTTAATTGAATTCAATTACAGTCCACACAAAATGTTCGGGGATTTTGTGAGCTCACGTGCGTGGAAAACAAATTGTTAAAAATGTGTTATTAGCCTTGCAATAATTGTGATAGTATTTTTGATTTTTGATTTTTGCACTCTACTCAGCATTTTTCTATTATTCTGTTTGTCCATGGGAATTAGATTTGCCCAGCGGCAAACAAGGCAAAAATAATATGAAATTAATTTCTGTTTATTTTAGCATAAATTATACAAGCGGCAATTTATGTTTGGCGCACAGAGAGCGAGTTGGCCCCTGCCGCATATCAATTAAAAGCATTTCCCTGCCCTCGCTTTTGCCGCAATTGAATAAAGCATTGTTGGGCATTTTAGTTGATTTTCGATATTTATCGCTTTGCTGGGCCTATGCCAGGCCCCGAATTTATGGCGAATTTTTCAGGCAAAGACAAACATTTCCCAGTGTCCTTGGCGATCTTATTTGTGTGTCCTTGCAATATTTATTACACACAGTTGCACATGAACATGGCGTATACGTAATATAGAGTTTTGTGGCCCATAGCCACTGTCATCCCTCGCAACCCTCTGCCCCTTGTTTCTTTTCACTTTTGTTGTGTTTTATGTGTGCTACATTTGTTTTCATTTACAAGTATTTCACTTAAAATTTATTTGCCATACACATTTTTATGGCTTAGCTTGGCTTTGTCCTTCGTTCAGTCCCCTTCTTTACCCAGGTCCCTTAAATAATGTATTTGCGAGTACTAAAATTAAAATTTATTTACCATTCTGTGTTTTATAGTTGACTCAATAAAAAATGAAACACACAGAAGTAGACCTAAACGAAAGGTCAGCAACGAACACAGTGTTTTTCTTCGCCCAACTTTCTGCGATTTTCAATATAAGATAGCCACGACAGTGGGTCCGGTTAAATTGGGATTTGAAAGAGTTACTCAAATGAATGCCAATTGTTTCCACTCAAATGCTCTCCTTTTTAATGGCCAAAGTTTCGGCGTATTACCTTTAATTTCGATGGACTCATTTTGGCAACAGTTTGAAGCGCCATAAAAGCATTAATGGAATGACAGCTGCGTCTGCAGTTGAAAAAACGGGGCAGACATTATGGGAATGCGACTCCGCCTCAATTTCAAAGGCTCCTTTTTATTTTCGGAGGCGCGAGGATAACAGTTTTCTGCTCTTAATGTAAGGGGAAAAAATGAAACATTTGGCTGCCGGGAAGCTCTTAAAACTCCTTTCGCTTAAGCCTTTGCACGGCTTTCGCCTGTCTCAGCCCTCTTCTTGTTCTTAATCCTGTCTGGGTCCTGTGAGTTTTTATTGTGCAATTGTATTTGCTGCTCATGAGAAATTGTATGCGTGCAAAGACGCTTAAAACTTTCGCCGCACTTTCCCCCACTCTCCCGCTTTTCCGATAAGAGCTTTGCTGCACTTGAGCCTCAAGTTTCATTGTTTCCTGCCAAATGCCGGCTTAAAACTGCTGGCATTTCTCGATTTAATTTTTAAATGTTTCTCATAGAGCTCTCAAGTCGCTCAATCTGGTCGAGAGCTTCTCGAAATTGCCAATTTTCATGATTGGTGGTTTCAAATGTTGCAAATTCCATAATTTTGTTGAAGGCTTCCGAACACAGATAACCATTTAGAGCTGATTGAAATTCGCCAACCAGAACACTAATCTAAAATATGTCTGATATTTCCATTCGATTTGCGATTATTTTCATTTGGTCTGTATTTTTTGAACATTTTTGCTGTGCACTGCCTAATGCCATTATTGCCCATTTCGGAAGCATTTCACACAGTTTTGCGGCATTTTGTTTGTCGTTCGCACGACGATGGTAATAAAAGCAGCAGTAGCCATGGCATCAATTGCTGACGGTATGTTTTTGCACCGCAGCAGAGCAAAATTGCTGAAATATCAGGGGAGCGAAATGAAATTGGTTGAAGCGTGACCAAGAAAAGTGCAATGTTTCCGACTCCATTTAGACGTCCAACCCAATGAGAGAAACTCGAGGCAACATTGTATCTCTACGAAAATAATATCAATGATGATTCCTTCTCCACTAAAATAGCTAATTGCAGCACTTGTTCTTAAGTTTCCTGGTAGGAGTCTTAAAATATTTCCATTCGTTTGCTCCCCTAGGAAACGATAAATAAAATGTTTGTCTTAGAGCGGACTGACAGTGTTTCCCCTCGTTCTTTCCAGGCAACAGCACCGTTGACACTTCCCAAACCGTAAAATGTCCAACATTTGCCTGCGAGTAGCGAGCGGCAGGAAAAGAACAGTGACGAGGGCTAAAAACTGCGAGTTATGTACCGAGATTGCTGCTGTTGTGGTCGAGATACACTCACTCGAAGGAATCGGGAGTGTTAGCTTTGTGGGTAATATGAGTTAAGGAAAAACATTTTATATGTATTTATATTAACACCTTTCAAGAATTATACATTTGTAGCTGTTTTTTTTTGGTATCCATGTATAGGCTTAGATAATTTTCAAAGGAGAGTAACAGAATGTATTTTCTTAATTTTATAAAAATTATTTTTTAAAAAGTCGACTTTGACACATCATCCAAATAACTATCTTAATATTGGTTGTGCTATAAATATTTTTTTTTTTTTGTTATTAAAAATAGTTTTAGTCCTTTTAATATATCTTACATTTAATATATCTTTAAAGTATTCAGAAGACTTATTAAAACAATCTGGCAGAAAACTTAGTATACATTTGGGTACAAATATATTCTACTTTTTTATAGATTTATTTGCTTTTAATAGTTTGCGTTTGTTATCCCAAGCTAAGAAGTTAATTTTTCCCTCTGGGACAGGGCATCGTCGCATCGATCCGCGAGTGTCCTGGGAGTCCGCTTCACTTGCTCCGGCTTCCGTTTCCGCTTTTGCTGGTGGCAGCAGACATGGCGACGGCCACGGAAGCCGAAGGAGGGGATTGGCCAGCGACAGCGACACTGGCGCGACGTCTGCTTCTTCAGGGGGCTTTAGCGTCAGCGGGTCTAGCCCGACTTGGCTCTGTGCTACGGTAAATCAATACTTCTTACCCATATCACTTGCAGCCACTTTCGAGCCGGGGTTCAACCTCAACTTTTCCACTTGCCATAAACTTGGCAAATATTAACTAAGCGGGCGTCGGCAGCGATTGCGGGGGCGCCGCCAGCTGGGTGAGTTACGAGTGGTAGTAGTTGCACTTGGCCGGGGAACAATGACTTCTTGTTGAAAGTTGCGGCTGCCGGGGCACAAACTTGCCAGCAACTCCACTCATTAACAGCTGTTGTCTTTAGTTTGCAGTCAAGATTCTATTTACTTTTTAGAAAGTTAATTATATTCGTGGAGCGTTTGGCATTCACTATTTTCCGTATTTATTCAGCAATTAGATTCGCGCTGGCTGCCAAACCCCGAAATTATTAAATTCACATTTCAAATGCAAGCGGGTCGTTGGAGGACGTGTCGGAAGTTGCCAGAAACTTATTTTCCATTACAAGAGCAAATTAGTTTCCAATGTGCCAAACTTTTCGACAGAATGAGCTGCTCGCGGAAAAGTCCCACCGAACCGAACAAATATCTGAGCAACTTGTGTCGTGTTATTTTTGTCAAAAGGCATGTACATCTTTAGGGTAAGCTAGACTTCAATTCTGGATCAGAAATAAGAAAAGATCTATCTAAAGATCCCCCTAGAAGTGTTTTCCTGCAGTAAAATAATATTTATTGTGGTTCAAGCGAAAGCAAAGCTGTGTGCTCATTCGAACGTGAACTCAGAAACTAGGTTTCCATACCAAATGTTAATATTTTCGAAATATTAATTAAGTGCGGCCGATCCGGGCTGAGCGTGAATAAATTAAAAATTACGCTAGAACGCACTTGCAGCGGAAAACAAGCGAGTCCGAAAGCCGAAGCGCAGCCAAAATGAAACCGCCAAGCCGCAACCAGTGCCACATATTTACTTTTATCTCAGCCCGAGCAGCCTGGCCAAAAACCCCAGAGAAAGCCAAAGCCGAGCAGGGCGCAAACAAATGGGACTGCAGCTGGAGGCGGATCCTTCTTCGTCCTGGGTCCTTCTCGACTCCTTGGCCGGACTGCAAATGAGGGGGAGTGGGAGTGGGAGTGGGGTGGTGGCTGTCCGGACCACGGAGCTCTGCCCCTGACAACGACGATGCTCTCAAATTGTCGGTCGTTTAAATACATTTAAATATAAATGCAGCGCGCAGCCCAGCGCAGCGATAAGAAAGCTGCAGCCATGGACATGAATGCGGATGTTCATGTGGATGTGAATGGGGGTAAGTGAAATTCCTCATTCATTCATTTCCATTCATTCTATCAGCGTGGAAAATCGTGTGTGCGCGCGCTTTTCTCCTTTCCCCAGCGTGAATGTGTGGGCGTGTGGTCAAAGTCTTGCCACAGCCATTTTAAACGGGCTGCAAGTCGGTGCCAGCGATAAACAAATATATATCCAGCACTTGTGATGCGCATTTTAAAATAATGAACGGGCACGTGAGGAAACTCGCACATGGAAACGATTAATTGTTACCCATTAGCAAGGGGGCAAGCCAACGTGTTAAGAGCTGTAGCGGAATCGTTTACTTGGCGGACAGAATAATAACAATAAACGTCTAACTAGAAGACACCTGTAACTCGAACTTTCCTATCTTGTTGTCCTAACAACTTGAAATAGTGTTTTGAAAAGCTTATGTTATGTGAAATTTTGAATGCTAGGTAATATTTAAAAAAGATTTTATAAAATATGAGATTTTTGCATAACTATTTTAGCTTATAGGAACTCCGAGTTAAGGAAGTTAACTAGTAAAGGTGTCTAAAAGTATGCTACAATTTATTATTGGTTGTACAATGATTCTTTTTTTGAAATATTACGTTCTTTTTTCACAGCATGCTTTTTAACAAAGATTTGTGCTAGAAGTGCCACACAATTTTCAGGATCATTATATATATTGTATTTTAGGTTACCATTTTCTCCCCTTCTTGGCATAAGGTGTGGTAAATTCCCGAATCAAGATCCTGGCAAAACAAGAGCCATTCTTACAAGAGCTTATGCAGTTAGTCATTTACATTCCAGCTGCTTAGTAGCCAGTTGCAGGGCGGAGTACCTTTACTACCCCTTGATGCCTTAACAAAAACCATCATCGTGAGCGTACAAAGCCACGACAAGCGAGGGAAAAATTTAATTACATATTTCCCCACAATACGTATGCGCCACCCTGGCGGATGCCTCACATTTTTCCTTCGCCAGCTACTGTCGTGGGGTCAGTTCTGCGAATGCGATTCATTTCGCAACCATCGCCGTTGCCGTGATTAAATTTTCATTTTAATGCACGATTGAAGGAGCATTGGGCGAATTTAATTGAAAAACTGTGCAGCTGTAGAGCTAATATTTGGTTTGCTGCATGGCGAAACCATCGCATCGCATCCCGTTTCATCACATCCTCATCCCGGCTGAAGCGTGTCCTGTCCGCAGTCATGTCGGCGCTTTAACGCTTACACGGATCTCCGGATCGCACGGAGCTCTGCTGGCCAAATGAGTTTCTGACGTGTGTTTCATGGTGCACCGAATTAATTTCATATCTCATATTCTCCGATGGCACTCGCATGCATAGTTAATCGGATTTACGGACCCCTTAAACGGTTTACCATATCCACATCCATATCCACATTATACCCGAACCAATGGAGCGGATTATGGCCGCAGTTGGAGCAGCTTAATGGGAGTCGCATGTAACATTTGTCGGCTGTCTAGACTTTTGACTTTCGCTGACCTCTGCTCTGTGACTGTAAGCGCTTTTTCGGCAATTAGGGCGCAAGTGAAGAGGCTATTTGACTACTTGTCATGGCTCATCCACATGTCGATGACTTGGCCAACTTTCTGGGGGCCATGTATTGTCTGCTAAGTGTCCTGCCTAACAGCCATCCCATTGGTACAATATTTATGAATGCTACGACATCCTAACTTTCGACTCGACCCAGTCATTTGCAGCTGCTTACCTTTAAATTCGCATCTAGGCAACTGTCTGTTTCAATTTCTTCGTCACATCGCTGTCAATTATCTGGGCGACACAGCAGGACTTTATAAGCTGCCACTTCGGAGAGTTCCCAGGTCCTGTTTGGGGAGACACCAGGCGACGGATGTATTCATGCATCAGCCGGGCCAAAGTGACATTTATTGGCTGTCAGGAAGTCCCTCAGTCCGTCACTCAGTCAGTCGACAGTCGGAAAATGGGGAAACTGGGAAACTGGAGGGGCGGAGTGGGTCACTGGGAGAGCACTTTGTCAGCCTTCTGCTTTTCGGGCAATGAATTCATGTGTCTTGCATGCGAATTATGAAGCTCACAGTCGCAGTGCGAAAGTGTGTTTCACAAGTAAAGAGCACTCTGTCGGAAGTTAAACTGAACGCTGGGGCTAAACAATTTTATGCATTGAAATGTAATCACTAGGTGTACAGAATGTTACAGATTTCGGTGTCACCTCTAAGTATAGTTATTATTAATTTTACATTTTATAACTTGTAACACTTTCTAAGAAGTAAACTTACTTCAGCCGTCAGCTGGAGGCCTTGTTCTCGGGCACCAGGCGCAGCAATTGACGCATTCCATGCCGAGACAGCAGCGGCAACAGCCGTCCGCAGGTCCTGCAATCAGGCAGAGAAATATCACGAGGAGGATGAGGAGCCTGGGCAGCCAAAAAGGAAGCTGTAGGCAGCGGTGTATCATCGTTGGACAAGCAAACCAGATTGACAACCGTCCAGCAGGTGGGGCTCTTGCTGAACTGAACGAGCTGCGGCATTAGGCCATTTTCCACGGCAGATGGCCATGACGATCCATCATCGCGCGCCGGCAAACAAAGTCATTAGCTGCACTTCATCCGGAGCTCACGAAAATGGCCGCCACATGCGTTCTGCCACGAACTACACCGACCACAATTAAGATAAGGCAGAGTCAACAAGACAAGGACCTCCGAGAGGCAGCTACAGCGAAGCACTAGCAGAAAATTGTTACTCTTCAAAGCAATTCAAATCAGTAAGTATTAAGTATTTTCAACAATTTGTATACGGGATACCCGTCTTATTTGCTAGAAGTGGCACAAAAAAACATACGATTTGTTTATGTAATGCTTCGCTTGGGCTCAATGAAAGAAAAAACTGGGCTTATGTTAATATTTAGGTGAATTTCGCAAAAACAAAGGTACCAAATGGCAAAAAACATATACAAAGTAACCCAAACTTTTGTTCTCAAAGTCTAAAACCGCATTTCGCAATTCGTTTATTTTGTACAGTAAAACTATACGATTATCTTTTCAAAGTTTCACTCATCAAATATTTTTCTCAGTGGAAACAAAAGGCTAATGTCGTTGAACTGTCGCTGATTCATGTCCTCAACAAGTTTATTGGCAACGTGGCGTATGATTAATGTGCCTCCTAATTGCCGACTGAGACAAAGTGCCAGCGATATTCCACTCAGACATATTCCTTCAAGCCAAGTCAAGTGTTTTCGCCTAAAAAGTCTTAAGAAAACATAATATTATATTTAATTGTATTTTTGGTGAAAATAAAATATTTTTAGACCATATACATATTCAATTTCTTCTTTCTAAAAAATAAGTATAAGTTCAAATGTTTTCCTAGTCAGGCTCCCTTTAAGGATATATACAATATGGTTGAGGCCACCTCCCTACAGGTAACACAATCAAAAAAGGGGCGGGAAAAGGACTGGGAATGAGGAACTGTTTGCACATGGCTACGACAGAACTTCGATTTGCAGCGACAAGCGAATGCAAACAAATAAGCAATAAGGTACGGGTGAAATTGTCGCTTTAACTTAGTTTATAATGCCACTTGAATGAGTTTGCTTGGCACAAATGCGAAAACGAACACAAATACGACACGGTTACAGGGTCGCCACGAAAGTTTCTATCAAAATCTCCAAAAATCTTTAAAAATAGGGGTTTTCCTAAGATAATAAATAATAACAAGATCGGTGAAAAAATGTATTATGCTTCTTTGAAGAGAATTCAGTACCATTAAAAACCGAAAGTTAAGATTTAATTCTGGTTGTATTAAAAGTATAGATTCAAGACTAAATATTATAAAGTCGTTTCTATTCATTTTCATTTCTATATTAAAGAGTCCAGAATTTGGATTTGTGGTATTGCTTTTCAACAAATTAATTTCAATGTAATACTTACTTTGAAAAGTTTTAATTTAATACTCTTCATCCTATCGACGCCAAATAGTGTAGAATAATTATCTATGACTACTTTTTCCGTTTATTTTTTTTATATTTTATAGGAATTATCTTTTTACATATTATAGTTAAAGACATTTTCAAAATGTATGGAGATATTTTGTACATAATTATAGATCTATTCCAAGTCTATCCCAGACAATATTCTTTTTAAGAGGATAGTAAACTCAAAAATATTTGAAACTCCCCTTGAGCACCGGGAATATCCTTTCATTTATGCCCCAACACGAATGGTCCTTTCAGTGCAGAGAATGCAACGAAATAATACGCTGGGAAGGAGCGCAAGACAGATGTATGTACTATAAGCCAGAGCAACCGGAGCAGGGATTCGAAATGGTTTAGTAAGGAGCCGTCTGCTGGCGTTAAAAGAGTCGTAGAACCGAACCAAATGCAAATACCAGGCGACACGTGAGCCTCTCCCACTGGAACACCCTTTTTGGTGTGCAATTTGCCATTTATTCAATTTAAGTATTCACACCATTGTGTAAAGCGAGCTCGCGCCGCATAGAAATATCTGTGAAGGAATATCGGAGTCACACACCGCATAGATGGCATAATAAGCCAAGGCAGGGGACAATGACACAAAAAATAATAAAATAATGCGATTTCGGGTGAAGTTTAACAAAAGTCAACATATCGGAAAATGAAATAAATATTTTTATTATTATGTAAATAGCACATTGCCATGAAATTCAATAATATTTAATTTGTATACAAAAGGCTAAGGGAAGAGGAAAGTGTTTTCAATAAAGTACTAAAGTAATATGTTAAAGGCTCTTATGCTGGGATAAATACTTGCAATATTTGTTTTAAATAATAAATGAACAAAAAAGTTCAAAAAGGAATCGGGTAAGTGGGGATACCTTAGGTATACAAAGTTCGGTTGCTTTTGTTAAACGGCTTTCGGCTTCCAGGTTACATAGCAATTATTTAGCTTGTCAATTTGCAATTATGGATATTCTCCTGTATTTACATTTGTCCTCTCGTATTTATTTATGAATTTATGATGTTTATCGAACAATGGCCCAATGTTTTAATCCACCAAAGCGTTGCAGCATGAAGTCCTGATGGAATTAATCATTTTTGTTTTCGCTGCTGTTTGACTTTGGCGCGTACATGATAATGCCAACTAAATTTAATATTAATTCAATATAAATTCATTATAAGATTAATTTATATTATTTCCATTGTTAATCGATGCACAGCGGCGTGCAAATGCGCTTAATGAGCTTTAAACAGAGGAAATAAATTAAAACAAAATGCGAACTCTCGCTCGGACGAGCTCAAAATGCGTAAAGTTTGCGAAAACCAACAAATGGCATGGAGCTAGAGCAGGGATTGACCAAGTTTTTGGTGGCCCATAAAACATGTACACTCGCCTCGGGAACTCATCGAACTCGAAGTCGTCTCTCCATTCTGCTTGCTTTCTTAATTAAAAATTTCATTTAAGCAGCAAACAATGAAAAACGGAGCGGGTTCTGGCAAACTAATGAAATGGAAAATGCAAGGCAAGAAATAATTACCCATGCATATAAGCCAAATGCAAATGGCAAAGTTGGTTTTTAGAGGGTGAAAGAGAGTTTAAAGTTGCCACAACACAGAACAAGTGCGACGTATAACTTTTAGAAAGCTTTTAAAAAAATGTCTAAGTGGCCAAATCATCACGGATTTTGAAGTTTTTCTTATATTGAATAACTTAAAACTATATCCTTTGCCCTGTTAATTTATTGGCCTGCCAGTACTTTATTTTTTAGTTCACGATGGCTTACTTAAACAGGAAATGCATTTCCTTAAAATGGATAATGGTATATACTTTGAATAGTAATAACACTTTGCTTTCTCTAGAACTTTCATTAAAACACCTTTTGTGGCATCAACTCAACGAGAAATATTTAAATGCATTCTTTTTGCACTTTAGTGTGCATTAATATTATTAAAACTAAACAACAATGGGAGTGCTAGCCTGGAGCACTGACCTCATTTGTCTGGCCGGGGAGTTGGAGTCGAAATAGAGAGTCGCCGGGGGGGCGGGGGGCCGAGGGGTGTGGCAGGTCCTGTCGCCTCACTTGATGGAAGTCCTCTGTTGATTTGCGACGCCTTTTACTTTTCGCTTTATGCGCTCCTTCCATTTGTTTGCATTTGCGTTGACACTCACTTCATTTAGCAGCCCACAGCAGCTGCAGTTGCAACTGCACAAAGGCAGCAGCAGCTCATGCAACACCAACAACCAGCCACCAGCAACCAGCAACATCAGCGACAACATCAGCTGCGAGTGATGTACGTGAGTGCAAGTGCAATCCGCCCCCGGCTGCAGGTTAAGGACCTTCTTTTGAACTTTAAAATGTTTGCTTTTGGACATGTGGGCGGCAGCACAGCGAGCTAAGTCGGCTGGATGATACCCCTTACAGGAAAAAATGCAGTTTTTTATTTAAAAAGTATTAAGTTAGCTTTAACTCGAATAAAGGTATTAAATGTCTCAAAATAAAACCCTTATTTATATTTAAAAATATTAAATAGGCACCAAGTGCAACAAAATGTTTCGAAGCTCTTTTTATTTTTGTATTGTTATACGTTCATATGTTTATTCAACCTCGACTACCCTGTTAGTTATTACTTACATATTTATTTTGCCACTCCTACCCACTCGGGTACCCCTCAGAACCCCTTTAGACCTTCTCATACCCTCTCATCTCTATTTGTGTTTGTGTTTGCCTTGTGGTTTTGCCATCGCATTCAGTCCCCGTGACGCTTTTTAATCTTAAGCGCCTTCCATTCGCCACAATTGTCCAGGCCGTGAGCCAACTGCCCCTTTCTGGCTCTTGGCTCCGGCCAGCTGAACAAATATATATAACCATTTTTACCCTTGCTACAGATCCACCTGGCGACTTATGGCCGGCTTATGTGCTCGCAAACCAATTAAAATGGCCAACGGAATTGTAAGACCCCAGACACGAAGGCAATGGCAGCAAATTAATTTCAAAGGATTACGACTGGGCCTGGAACTGTATTTAGTTGATTTCGTTTGGACATTTGGTCCTGGAACGGAAGTCCAAGTGTGTCCTATTTTTAGCATTTCTTGAAACAGGAATATTAACTGGTTAAGTTTCTTAGTATTTAGTACTGTTCTGCGTTTAATTGATGGTTTCCCTTCGCCTTAGTTGGGGACTCTTTTTGGATCCTTCAATTAATTCCTTATGAGCCTCGTTTTTCATGGCCTCAGCTGCTGCCTCAAAGCGTCGACGACGGTGCAGCTCAACACTCTGCTCCGGATTCAGGTCCCTGAACAGATAATCATCCTCTAAGAATCCTTCATCGTCGGGGTTTTCATCTTCGTCCTCATGTTCATCCTCATGATTGAATAGGTTCCTCCAGATTACAATTGTCAAACGTTGAAAGCGTTTAGAAACATAAAGCCGAATAAAAATTGTGATCAACAGTCCAATTATAAATCCATAGAAAATTAGGTTCTTGCTTAGAAAAACAGACGCCACAGACAGCATATGAACGAGTTTTCCGGTAAGTTTATCCATTGATCTTACTTCGTTGACAAAAATTGGTGCGACTTGACTCGTTTCAATCTGTTGCTTGAAATGTTGAATTTAATAATTACCGCCTACCTAGTTAAGATTTTGTTATACTGTTAGTAAAATGAAAATTAAAAAAAAAAATTTTTCAGTGCGTCGAATATCAGATACCCGTTATTAGCTGAGGTAAGCTAGTCACCTTCATAATCGATATACCTGTACATTTTATCTACTTTACAATTTGTAAGCTTTTACATCTGAAAGTATAATCCGATATCACAAAGTTCATACGAACAGACGGACATGGCTAGATCGACTCGGCTAGTGATCCTGATCAAGAATATATATGCTTTATGTGGCCGGAATCGCTTCAATCTGCCTGTTACATACTGTCCGATGGTCGTAAAAATTGATTTACACGAAGTTTATTTATTAAATGGAAGGCAAACATGATGTGCGAAAAATAAGCATAGCGTTTATCAAATAATAAGTTTAGTTCCAACGGGTATAAAAAGGCGTATTGTACAAAGAGCAGTTCCAGTTTTCGTATAGTTAGTATTTGCCAAATTGAGGGTATTCTTCTTAGAAAAAATTTAAATATTGTTGATATACATTATTATTAATTAATTTATTTATATAACAATACTAACCAAAATTTTTCCAAGTTGCATAAAAAATTTTCAATTAACAAAAATACCCATTATAAGTATCTTTATAATAAGTATTTCAGATCTTTACATTCCTCTCACTAGCAATATCCGTCCTTGACCTTGGTAATCCTTCCTATCGCTTTTCCTTTGCATTCGAGTTGGCACATGTTACCGTAGGTTAATTGATCCGATCCACAGACAGGGAAAAGAAGTTTAGGACACATGCAAGGAAATTGCAATTTTGTGGCAGCAGACAGGACCAACAAAGCAAGCATGCAGAAAGGAACCAAAACGAGGCAACGCATGGTTTTAGTCTTAGACTGATCGAAAAAGACTAAAGCAATCACAACCGACCTGCACTCATTATACTTGTATATGCACCAGCAAGTGGTTTATATTTAAAGCGATAAATTAAAATGTTAACGTACGTTAAAGCCCTAAGGGTTATATTACGTTTGTATGTCAATACTAGGTGTTTGATATCAATTAAAGTGAAAGATTTATGTTACTCTTAAATAATTTATTTCCGTCATATTTAAATGGCAAATGACTTTCAAAATTGTATGAAATAATATGTGATGACGATAATTCCTTTTAGCTCTTATTTTGGCGATCATACGTAGGATATAGTTGTCTGAACAGGCTTGTTGCGACTTATATACTATCTGAAATAGAAATATGAGTTTTGGGAAAGTTTTATTGAAAGTAAAAGCTTTATAAGAAAGAGACTAGTTTGCTTGGAAAGGGATGGACACACGGTCTTGGCTAGATCGACTCGTCCAGTGATGTTGTGTTGCAAGCTTCTTACTGTAATCATACAACCCACTGCAAGGTTCTAAACACAAAACATTACGGATAATCTCTCAATAAAATCCGAGACTTTTAAAATAAAAACGTTATACTAGATTAATTTTCAAAACCAGTTGTTTGAGAGGACTAAAATTCAATTTCTAAGGCATAGAAACAAAGTCAAAGGACACAGAGACGTGTGCATTGTTTACTTTATGGGGGACAGCTCTCAGGGACTCAGTTCTGGACTGAGGCTACGACTGAGCCTGTTCCTGACCGGCACTCGAGGGTTCAAGAAGGCTCTTAACCCGCTGCTTGAGGCTGTGGCCAAATCCACACCACTGTGCAAGGAGGTAGGATAAAAATAAATTAAAAATGTGTTGGACTAGCACCCACACAACAACGTGGACACTTATCCAGGCGGCCGCATACACAGACATATTAAGGAACGTGACTTGGCTGTCCTGAGACAACCACACACTCGCACCGCCATATAAGTTTAGCATGTTATGAAAAATGTATACACAGACAGGAGACGGAGGACTGAAGGACTTGGGAACTGGGACTGGAAATGGGACTGGGATTGGGATTGGGACTGAGGGGACTGCCTTTGTCCACCCGGCACGTAGCCGGCCACGCCCAGTCTCCTCGGCGGCCGCCCCCCGCTTTTAATGACAAAAGTTATGACGACAAATGACTCGGTTGACTTTCACTGCGAAATCAGAGCCGGCGCTCCACAATGGGACCATGAATCATTTCCCGTTGACTTGACGCCGCTCTCTGAATTCACTTTTGCCATTTGGCCGCCTTGATTTGTAGTCGCTGTAGTCGCTAAGAGCGCTCCTCATTTATCATTATGCAAATTATAAATTAAATTTTAACGCAGTGCCGCAGATAATAATGTAAATGTTTTAATGCCTGGCTGATAATTATGCAAGTCTTGCTGCATCGGCGAAAAATTCACGCTCGACCGCAGGCGCCGTCGCGTCGTGCAAATTGAATTTGTTAATCAACTGCATTTAGGCTTAATTGAAAGTGCGGATAGAGGCGATAAAAACACGCGCGGAACTTTAATGTTAAATTTAATAAATAAAGGTCGGGTTTGTGTGCGCACTGTGCACGTGCCTCGGGTGAAATTCCCACAATCAATGCAATTACAAAGTAGTTTTTGCAACATATTTCAGAAAATCGATATACTTATACATGGCTGTGAGATATAGGCCTTTTAGCCCTCAATAATTGTCAATGCCTAATTAGTATTTGCCTTCAGTTGATTTGGGCAAAGGCAAATCATACATAACCGACCAATAACTTGGACAAATCAAATTCAAGTTGTGGCACTTCACACTGGGTATTAAATGCTGTCAACTAATTTCGAGCTGAGGGCGAACAACCCATTTCCTTTTGAAGCTGTCAAACAAACATGAAATGAAATTACGGATTGTAAGCCGTAATGTTTTCCTGTCAATGGGAAATTCGCTGCACATCGAATTTGAGTTGATAATTAGGGCAAAAGTAAATCAGCTCGAGGCAGAAGTTAGTGTCGCAATCTGCTGGAATTTATGTCTATCTCAATAGGAAACATTTGCTTTGACTCCCACACTAACCCACCCCCGAAAAGGGGTGGTATTATTTACTGCAGCGCACCTTTGCCTCGGGCGACCTTGGGCCAAAGGATGCGTTAATTCAATTGTATTACGCATACGCAGTGTGGGCCAAGCACAAAAAGACATGTCGGCTTTTAAAGTGCGCCTTTTGGATTGTCCCCGTTCAGGGAGTAGTATGTGTGTATATTCCTGCTAATATCTGCACTGCGACAGTTTGAAGTGTGTTTAACAAGAGCGTGTGTGTGGATTCACTCCTTTCTAGAACAGCAATTAATTAGGCAGCCTTTGTTTACCCATCTACACGAACATATTGGATTTGCACAAGCAGGATGCTCATAAATTTACACCGACTGGTAAGGCTCAAGAAGTAAGGTGCCGAGTGCTCAAAAATAATGCGATGAAATTTATAGCAATCAGATCCTGATTCTGGAAGTAATACATTCCAAGTTAAATCAAAACAAAACAAAATAAAATTCCAAAGATAGTAATTGAGGTAGCGCCCTTTGTTCCCAATTTTCAAACTAATTCGTTCTGCGCTCAAATTACTTTGGAAATATTTCTAAAGAAACCGCCGCCTGCATATTTCCACCTTTTTTAATATTTTATGCTCTTTATAGGCGCAATGTGGGCTGCATCTGATGGCGTTGCCACTTTTGCTTTGTGCAATTGCTTTTTGCGGATATTGTTGTTAGTTTTACTTTTGAGATCCGTGTTGGTTTTCGCTGTTTGTTTTTGCATTGTGCGATGCCGCTTTTGTTTTACACGGCCAGCATTGAGACTGTGGTTTTTGCAGTTGTTTTTGCAGCCGCGCCGGCTGCCGTGTCCTATTTGTATCCTGTTGGCACACAGATACGGACACAGATACAAATAGAATACCCACATATACTTACGTTCACTCGCATTTATGTCTATTGGCGCGCGTCCATTTCCATTTCATTTCCGTTATTGCAAAACTTTTCGTATTAAATATATTTTTCTCCCAGCGTTTTGTTTCATTTCGAAGCCCTTTGCTGGTTTTTGCACTCTGGCAAAGTTGTTTGTTGCCGTCGTTTCTGGTACTTTATGCGCCGTGGCCATTATTGCAGTTATTTCCTTTATTGTACAAGTACAGGCATAAAAATCCCGCATTTCCATATAAATATTTTGCGCACTCGCCTCGCCTTCGCCTCATTTATTGTGGCCTACTTACGGACGAGTGTGCTCGTCGGGCCAGCGGCTTACAAATTGACATGCAATTAAATGTAAGCCACAGGCATTTATTATAATTGTTGCACCCCACCCCTTTTTAGCTGGTTTGACTCGGTTCTCCGGGCCCACAATTCCGATTCGGCTCCTGGCCAAATGCTGACGCTGATTAGGCAGCCACCAGCAACAAACTAACATTGTTGTTGCCCCCTGGCAGCTGCAATTAGCATTCTGCGCTGTAATAAATAAAGTAAAATTAACCACAATACCCCAAACAAAACGCTCGACCAAATTGTCCCCATTAATTTAATTTCAAACAAACAGTTGGCGTACTATTTTTGGCCAGCCTTAAATTGGAAATATTTTAAACTGTTTCCCAATTACCATCATATAAATTTCAAGACTAAATCCATTTTCGGTTTTATTTCTAAAACATTTTAAAAGTGTGATTTCAAACCTAGCCCATGCACGAATTATCGTGAAAATTGTATCTGTTATTATCGTATCTTGAATGGTCACAAATGTATATATTTGCTTAATTAACAGTGGCATGCATTATATTAGTTTGACTTGTCATTTCAATTCTTTATTTATATGCGCATATATTTTGTAAAAATGAGGTTATATATTTTGCATATTTTATGGGTCAACAACGCATTCAAAACTAACAAGTGACCACAAATTTTTAGCGCATTTGAATAAATGACACTGAACATCCGTAAAAAATGTTTTACCGCAAATCAGGTTAGTTTTCTCCCTATCTCGTTAGCCAAATGTGGGCATAAAAGTAAGGTGAATTTATTTTTCCGATAGCCGTGGTGTGGTGTTTTATGAATTCATTCCACCCGGTCAAACTGTTAATAAGGAAAGGGATTGCTTGGCATGTTTCAAGGATTGGAAAAAACGTTAGCATAAATGTATTTTATCGGGAGGGGATTACTTTGAAGGGGATGAAATTGATTTAGAATAATAAATAACGATTTTTCATTTTTGAAACAAATTTACGTTGCTTTTTGCCCGCAGTACTAATGAAAAACAAGGGAGAACGCTATAGTCGAGTACCTCGACTATCAGATACCCGTTACTCAGCGACCAAAGGGAAATGGAGATATGCAAGCAGCAAAGCGAGATTTAAATGCGCCACCTACCGGCGGAAGACAGATTTAAGCGTTGTGTGCGTTAGGGTAGGCGTGACAAATTCATTATTCAAAAGAATAAGTTAGCCGCGCACTTTGCTCTCTCTGAGCGCCGGCAGTGCTTTTCTCTTTGCCGCTAAGTTCGGCCGGCAACTATTTACATACACACACATACACGCGTAAAAACATTTCGCATTGTCTGGCTCTGACGTCATAGCTTTTTTTCTTGGGAGGTTTGTGGGCGTTAGAGTGGGCGTAGAAAATTTTTTTTTGGGTCAATCGATAGGTATGGACAAGACTAATACATTTCAGTTAAAATTTTCTATCTAACATCAAAACTGTAGGAGCCACAGTTTTGGGCGGTTTGTGGGCGTTAGAGTGGGCGTGGCAGTCTACTGAAACAAACTTGCGCTGCGTAAGAAGCTCAGGAATCTGAACGCCAAATCTCAATAGCCTAGCTCTCATAGTTTCCGAGATCTCAGCGTTCATCCGGACAGACGGACAGACGGACAGACGGACATGGCTAGATCGACTCGGCTAGTGATCCTGATCAAGAATATATATACTTTATGGGGTCGGAAACGCTTCCTTCTGCCTGTTACATACTTTCCGACGAATCTAGTATACCCTTTTACTCTACGAGTAACGGGTATAATAAAAACTGCTAGTTTAAAATTTTATTTTTCCGTCCGACTCAACAGCAAGCAATTGTGACCAGTCTTTGGCTATGGAATTTCGGAATAAGTAAATAATTTTCCTAAGAAAGCACAGCATCGCTGAACCAGAATGTCATGCGATCACCATGAGAAAGTTTTTGAGGTACTGCGATCGAATGATTTCGGGCCACTGAGTTGTAGCGCCTGAAGTTCTCATTTCCGGCATTTAGGCGATCCGCCAGCTCGGCAGCCTGCTGGTTTAAGGATTGTCTGTAGGATAAGGCAGTTTCCGACTGAATGTAGCTGGGTCCATCCTTCGATTCAGGCAGCACACTGGACGTGTTGGTTTTCGATTTGAATTTAGTCTCTGAAGCCATTGCCTTGGAAATTTTGGAGATAAGATCAGTGGTGGGTTGTTCGTGGGATTCCTCCTTCTGAGAATCTTGGTTTTCTGTCTTAATGGAGTGTTGGGAGACGGAATCAGTCTTTTGTGGTTTTACAGAGGCTTCTGAAGGTGACTCCTCAGTCTTTGATTTGACGGATCGCTGAGATCCCGTTTCCGAGGACTTATCCGATACTTTTGATTTGATTGCGGTGAAGGAAACTTTTGCGGACTCAGAGGGTTTTGGTGACTTCAAAATGGACTTTGGAGTGAGTGTAGCATTCGAAGAACTCCTGTTGGAGACCTCCGATTTTGCCCGGGAAGTTTTCGAGGCCTTGGCATCGATGCTGGCTTGACTTTGCCTGGCAACGCTGCTCGCCTTGGAAGCCACACTGGAGTCCGATGTGGATACTTGGAAATTAGCCCTACCCTCACCACTGGCCTGTCGACTCGACCTCACTGGCATCAATGTGCGTAGCGAGTCTTTTGCCAAAGCTTCCTTTGATCTGGAATCCTCGGCGAGCTTCGTCCTTGAGACACCGCCCGCATCAATGCGGTCTTTTTCGTGGATAGCTGCAGCCTGCTTCTTGGCCACGGCCATCTCCTCGTTGATGGCTTTGGAAATGGCCACTTCGCCCAGCTTTGTCGTGCCCAGCTTTGGCTTACTCTCCGCCTGTAAATATTCGGGCTTGGCCACGAACACCGGTGGCGGATACGTAACGCAGGTGGGGATTTTAAAGTCGGAGCGGGCTCCACTATTGGGCGGGCCCACATTGAAGGGATTGAAGGGCTCAACGTCAAAGTCATCGGGAAACATTTTGCCCTGTGAAGACTGCAATTGCCTATGGGTCATCTAGTTTATTTTCTAGTCTTACACTCTACAATTTCACGATCACTCACTTGTTTGGGGTTGAATTTTGGAAGGTAAAGACTTTCTAGTCTTTATGTTGGTCAGCCGAATTGTTTTGTGTGATTTTTGAACTGCTTGTGATTTAAAACCTCTAAAATAAACTGACACAAAAATCAGTTCTCGAGTTGCAATGTATATCCAGGAGTATTTTTCTCTCCTTGTGTAGCTGAAAAAGTACAGTCTGTAATTATGGAAGGCATAATTGGAGTGCCCACATGCACACCATTGGTTATCCTGCATAGGTATATCTCTAAGAGCAATCTCTTTTTCCCCTTTCTTGTCTGCCTTTGTTTTTTACTATGACAGTCTGGTCTGCCTACTTCAGGTTCTACTCTGGCCTTAATTAAAAACGCCTCCTGCTTCCTTTGGGCCCGACTCTGTGTATCAATTCAGAGAGTACGTGCTGATAAGGTGTAAAATCCTTTGGCTCTTTTCATTCATGATGGAAAGCATGTTTCAAGCTGTTGCTCAGAAGTTACAAGTGGCAAATTAATTAGCAGTCCGAAAGGTTTGTGAGAGAGTGGCAGAGAGTAAGCTGTCAAGATCATTTCCCCCCTCTAGACAGTCTTTTGATCAGCTTTTCGGTGACCGGTAGTTGAAATTCGAGTGTGAAAATTCTAGAAATAAAAAAAACAGAGAAACGGTTCTAATATGACTAGTCTGCAGAAATCGGATGGAAGTCAGCCAGTGCAAGGCGGTGCCCCGCAAGGCACCCAGAATGGAATGGTAGCCTATGGAACCGGCCTCGTCTTCGGCGGGAATGTGTATCCGGTGTTGGTGGACGGCGTGCCCATGCAGCCGCCCATGGGCGCTCATCAGGCGGCAGTGCATCAGCGGATGCAGATGCAGATGCAGCAGGTACGGCCGCAGGCTCCACAGATACAGGGCCACAAACTCGTCGCTCCACAGCCGTCCTGTCAGCAAAGTGGTTCCCGAGCAGGGCCGCGATATCCTGCTCCCTCGCACATGACCAAGCCCCACCAGCAGAACTTTGGTCCTGTTATGGCCCATCAGCAACAGCAGCACAGCAACATCGCCAATATGCAGCAGCTGCAGGCGCAGATTCTTCAGCGGCAACTGATACAGGCTTCCATGGGCAATCCTTACAGCCATTACGGCAACTACAACATGCAATCGAATGCGGGTGGCGACTCCGGAGGCTGGAACGGCTATGCCATGATGCAGCCAGCGGATGCCAATAAACCGTATTCCTTCGGCTGGAGCCTCACCGATTGAGACCGATTTGCATATGTGGCTGTGTTGGGAAAACCGATGAAATTAAATGTAAATTTGTAAGCGCTCATCTTCGGGGATTAGCCCTAATCAATTTATGGTACTGTGCAATCCTTTGGGGAACCCTACTCTTGGGTTTACTTGGCCATCATTTGCAGCAGCTCGCCTCGGTTCCTTTTTTTGCACTTCGTCGAGCTCTGAGGTTGCCTTCCAGTGGCAGGGGCCACCTCGGTTCGGGGGTTGGTCGTCATTTAGTGGTAAATTTCCGTCTTAGTTGCCAACGAACGTCAGACGTGACATTTTGCAAATTCCGTTTTCAGCATTTTGTAATCGTTCCAGCATACGTGAGCCACTGAAAGTCGATTCCCAGCACCACCCATTTGGCTCCTGATGCGGTGCTGCTGGTGACACTCACTCAGGTTGTTCGTGGTGCTGCCGGATAGCAGGATAGCAGGATTTCAGGATTGCAGGATTGGAGCATGTGTGGGAAAGCGGGTTGTAACTGGTTTTGTAGTGGCTTCCGATTTTTTCACTGGTTTTCAGCAGCTCTCGTGATGATACCCTACATTGAAGACCTATCAAAATTATTTAAGGGCCTTTAAAATGAGCATAAATATCACATAACAGTCGACATTAGGGGAAAAGCTGAAACAATTGTCTGCTTTCGAATTGAAATGCTTAAGAATTTACTGTCTTATTTATGGACAAGAATTTTATGTACGGTGCTGACTTTTCCATGCAAGTCTTTATTTAAATTTAATTTCTTTCAAAGCGCGCAAAAGTCAATTATAGCTGTCGGTTTGTGTATTTATTAAAATAATTTTTGATACCGCACGTTGCTTCGGTTGTTCATACCGTGTGAAATAATAAAATAAATTGATGTGGCTTAAGGAAAACTTAATATTCGTTAAAGAAATTTTATAGAAGAACATATTTTCCGAACAGACCTTTGCTTTTTCAAGGTATTGATAGAGAAAGAACGATGTAGGACCTTAATAAAGTACTCTCCTGTACCGTTTTAGAAACCACTAATAAATACCAGTAAAGTCTCGGATTTCCCCGAATTCCCTCAAATGTTCCTTTCAAAGGGATCAACTTTCTGCTTACTGTGATAATTAACATTATTTCCATAAATAACTTTCTTTGTGGCGGCCTTCGAGCTAAGCTCCTGACGTCATCGGGACTTTGCCGGAGAAAACTCAGACCGCAAGCTGCATGTCGGCAGGCCCTCACACATACACTCTCAGCTCTCTAATGATGATCCCCAAAGTCAACTTGCTAAAGTAACACGAGCTCAAACATGCATACACACACACTGGGACGGCGGACTCATAAGCACACAGTGGTATTAACGCCATAATTCGTAAGTTACACACACACAGGCGCCGCAAAAGGGATTAAGTTATATTAAAGTTGTGAGCGCTGCATTTTAAGTTCCCCTCCTTTGACGACGTAAAGTGCAGGAGTGCAGGAAGCCATGAAGCCGAAGTAGAGTCGAAGCCAAAGCCTAGGGGTTCGCACGCTCGATCTTGAGGGCAAAAAGGACTCTGGTGGCCCAAAAAAGTGCGCTATGCAAATTTCGACTGACCCACATTTAAATAATAATAATATTCGGAGCCCGTCGAGCCCGTTATAAATGCAATATATGGCATAAGTTTACGCACTGCAATCCACGCTCATGGAAAAACTCCCTGGCTTGTATAAATTTGCAATATTTTTATATAGTTGCAGTCGCCAGTATTTTTCCCCTGCAAGTTACAGGTCAAGTGCTAATTTCTGTTCTCTTATTTTATTCCATTTCATTTTTACTGTTCTTGCGCTGGCCTTTACGTGTGCGCACATATATGCGAAAAGTTTGCGCGAAAGTTTAATTTAAAAAATGCATTTTCACTGACTTTGACCTTCGCGCTAAAAAAAATAAAAAATGAAAACAACTAAAAAAGAGCCACAAAACCCGACAACTATGACCTGTAAAGTCCCAGATGCAGGGAGACTGAAAATTAAATCAAATAAATTGACTTTCTTTTGTTTTTAGTTTTGCGCATTTAAATCAATTTACGCCCGGCTTTGTCTCAGCCGCCTTAATTAATTGCCAGCTAACAGCTTTGCGCCTAATTGTTTTGTCTTTCGTAGCACTGGCAGTAAAGAAATGTTTTTATCTTCGAATGAATTCAAAGAATTCCCTAATCCAGTGGTGATGTCTGATTAAATTAGATCTGCGGCTGCAGCTGCCAGCGAATTTAATTCGCAACCTGTCATACAGTATTCAAGCTGCTTCTGAACACTCCTGCCGAAATATGGTTTACGACCCCACCGTGTCTAATAAAACTTATATGTCTGGGAGCCATAAAACCCGCACAGCAACCCAATTCCAGACCAAATGGCATACGATTTTTGGGCCAGACCGTTCGGAATTTGCGAGGGCGCTCGAAAGCGGAGCAACCAACTTGTTGAAGTGTTTATTGTTTAGAATCCCGCGGCGTCGGCATCGGAATACATAAAACACTTTTTCGTTTTGAATAAAAGATACGCAGATGAGAGTCTTGGAGGGCGAGGAGGTAACCTTTACAACTCCTTTAAGGATTGCGTGGATGTCTGCGAATCGGATACGCATTTCAAGTCTGAAGGAGGCCTCTCAGACGGTTTTTGTGCAGCTAAGATGTATAAACGAGTTCCATCATTTTAAAATTAGCTTGGGTCGTCAGGAATTTATGTCATTTGTATGCGCTGCGTGTGGATAAATCTTATGATATATAAAAGAGAGCTAGATCAGCCAATTTTTACACAGCATTCCATTGGGGGCCTTGGTGCCCACTATAAACAATATGTCCCATTTGTTATGACATATGTACAGTGTACATTGTACATACTTTTCATGATGAACTGGTTTTTATTTTTTTGAAAAGTGGTGTCAACTTTAAGCATTCTCTATACGAATGTAAAATCAGATCATTCGTAGCCAGAACTCAGAACCAGGGTACAGTGAAATGGTACTTTGAACTAGTTAAGTTTTTTAGTCACTTCTTTCATCGGGTCTACCTCTCACAATGAATGGCTAAAATTCAAATGGTCAGTTCCTAAACGAATTATAGCATGGACGTGTTTTAAATGTCGTTGAAAGGACTCGTACATTTTGCTCCTCCGGTTTCCCTAGCTTAAATCTTCTTAATTTAATTAACCAATCGGCTTATAAAGGCTTAGCACCAAAATTTAAAAAAAAAATCACAACACCTTTTGATCGGTGTATTCTCGTTATGATCGGACCCTTACTGCAGATTTTCAATTCTGCGGCTATATTTCGTAGTCGCCTTTGCACACTCGCCTGATGCCGTCCACAGTGATATAAACTTTTGATCAGGACCGCTAGCCATTTCCGTCTGTCTATCTGTTCCCATGAGCGCTGAAATCTCGAAAAATATTAAAGCTATAAAGTTGTAATTTAGCATGTAGATTCTTGAGGTTCTAAGACAGCCATGCCCAATCTAACGCCTATATCGTTAAGCTAAATCTGTCTAGCGCCCACATTTTTAAAGATTTTCTAAAAGTGTAAGTTAATTTTTGTTTTATTTATCTTTCTTCATGCCAAAAATTATTTTCATGGGACCATCCATTAAAAAGTTATTAGGATAACAAAAGAATCCACGCTAGGTGGCGATGTTGGGGGCTGTGCAATTTTAAGAACAGTCGCTTTTCAGAATCTGGTTACAATAAGAAATCCGTGCTTCAATTGTCAGCCCTTGCTGAATCTATAGATATTTCCCGTTTTCCCTGGCACACCTACGTATATTTTAAATCACAATGGAGAGAGGCAGCGTTCTCGGTCGGAATACTGTCCGTCGGACTGCACGTCATACCCGGCGAAGGCGTTCAACCGGAGGAATCGAAGGCAACGGGAGCAAGACTTTCGACGTGCAAAAGGTGGAGAAACCCCCGGAGAACAGGACCTTACAGCAACGGGTCTTCCTCTACATCCAGCTGAACGAGTTGACCAAGCTGCCGAAGACGGACTATCCTCTGGAGCTGCACCTTTACCATCCGAAGAACACGCTGCAGAAGATGCAGGAACGCTACACCACAGAGACCATCATCTACCAGCACGAGTTTAACCTGAAGAAGCCGGTATTCGCATTGGGAGTCATGCAGGACGATATCGAGGATATGAATACGTTCAGTGATCAGCCGCTGTTGATTTCCCTCTACCAAAGGATTCCCAGACGTCGAAAGGGGGGAAGAAAAAAATCCAAGAAAGCTGTCTCATCGACTTCGCAGGAAGTGAGTCAATCGAATACAGGGGCTTCGGAGAATGGTGAAAATGTTCCGAGGAAGTCTTATCCTGACGCCGAAGAAGCTGGGGAGGAAGGTGAGGGAGGTAACTTTTCGGAGGAGCGACTGGAACTGTTGTCCCGCGGTCATTGTGATCTCTTGCAGCTTTTCCAGCGACGCCGCTTCATAAGCGACATAACCATCTTCCTGTACCCGGAGTACCACACCTTATCGAAGGCAAAGGCCCATGATAAAATCACCTCGTGCAGCGTTTGGCACATGTATTCCATACTGCCCATCCTGAAGAACTTTAACTTCACCAATTTGGCCTTTCTGACCCTGGAATCCATTTACAACGTTCCAGAGGAACTGCATCCCTTATCCGCCGACCTGGGCCTAAGTGTTTCCTTCCGTGCCAAGGAACCGGAGGGAGACAGCCTTACCTTCAGGGTGATTCCTCTGTGCACCTACTCGGGATTTATATCGCAGATTATCAGCGACCAGAACACCAGCATCGTGTGGGAGGACATCAAGAGGGACCTGCACCCCAATATGCACCTAAGCTTCAACCAAATGGAGACAAACTCGAGGATAAAGCTGCCAAAGTTGTTTCGCCTGTTGCTATGGGAGCAGGACGTCGACTTTCAGATTCACAAGATCGATGCCGTGACTGACTTGGCCCTGATCAACAACTCCCTGCACCGATTCGTACTCACCGAGGATATGCGAAAGATCCTTGAGCAGGCTGTGGTGCACAATGACTACGAGTTGCTGCTGCAACTGTACCAGGAGACAACCAGTAATGTCCTGTACGAGGGAGTGCTCAATCCGAGCATCTTTGGCTACCCAGGCGGTAAGCAATCTTATTTATTAACTTATTCATACGACTTCACTTTGTAACCTTTCCCAGTAAACTACTGCCGCTTTGCAGTCCACCTAAAGCCCCTTTTCGAACCGGAAATCAAACTTAGCATACCGAGAAGTACCCTGGAAATGGGCCCCATGTTCTGCACCTTCAAAATTTGCTTCTTTCAGCCAATTTGCGAGCGCAACGAACCCCTTGACAAGTACAATGAGTGCCTCCTCAAAAGGGCAAAGCTGCGACGATGTTTCGATATGGAATTCCTCAAGGAGGACGAGGACGATGTGGATGTGTGTATGGAGCTGTATAGGGCCTTCGATGATCTCATCTCCGATACAATAGGCTTCATAGTCAAGAGGGGTGTGCAAGACATCGAGGATAAAAAGGACTATTTCTGCTGCCACCTGGGCAACCTCTGCAATCTGGTGTTGAAAATCTGTGGCTGCGACTTTAACGTACGCATGCCAACAAAATCGAACATAGAATTCAGAGTGGGTGTTTTCATAAAAAATGGGTTGATAGTTTTAATTATTTATTTTGTGACTAGGAAATGCTGACCCACATGTACAAGGAGTTGATGGATCGTATTGAGGGCATAGTAACTGCCTGCAACTGGAAAAATAGTTTTGACTGTGCGACGCATCAGGATTATGGGGAACACGGCTTGACCCGGCTGATGAATGAAATGCGTCTGGTCAGCCACTCCGGGCAGAGGGATTTGGCCATTCATATATTCGAGGAAATCGACAAAAGCACCCCAAACCGCATTATATTTGACTTTGTTACCCTGATAAACAGCGTCGAAACCCTGCAGTTTGAACAAGCTGCTAGGTATTTCATGAAGCCCAGGACCAGCGATTGGAGTGGACATTACTTCACGTGAGTTATGGGATAATAATAGTATTCAGAAGGCTACTGGTATATTACATGTTCATAGAGCTGAATGCCTAGAAAATATATAAGTTAAGTAAATTCCTTTTCTTTTATAGCACAGATTGCTTATGCAGCTCTATATTAACTACATGATGGATCTAAGATCCCCAGATGAAGAAGTTCTAAGCACGGCAAAAACGAATATGATCGAGAGTTTGCGCCAATTCGCCGATAAGAACAGGCTGGAATCGGAGATCTGGATTCTGTTGTACTGCTATTACAGGGAAGCTGATTATTTGCCAGGGATGGAGTTCACGCGTTGGAAATTTCAGAATCTCCATGAAATTTCTTCAAAGACTCTAGCCTTTACCCCCACCTCCCTTTATGAACTGTACCTGCCAGTCGACTTCGAATTGAGGAGCTCGTGCACCCCGATGAACACTCAGTTCTATCCAGTTTTTAAGCTGTTTGCTCGCTTGGGAGCGTACGCCTTTGCCGAAATGGTTTTTTCCGTCGTAGAGCAGTGTTTTTCGGAAGCTGATGTCTATCTTATAAAGACCACTCTAAAGATTCTTCAGCGACAGATTGATAGTAAGTTTAGAATTATTAAGATGCCTACGGACAACAGTGTGCAGGGAAAGTTGAAAGTAAGATTCGGTTTTTGATTTTAGTTGAAGAATGTTGATTATTAAAAAACTAAAATCTAGCGCTGTTACCAACTGCACATCAATGGCAGTGTGGAATATTCCCGTGGACGCTGCGACGAAGCTCTGAAGTATTTTGAGGAATTGTATTTAGTAACGGATCCCAGTGACAGGTCATTGTTTAAACTGAGTTTCCTGCGTCTCGGTCAATTGGCCTTTGAAAGGGAAAAATTCGATTTGTCCGAAAGGGCCTACGACATCTGCTTGCCTTGTAGTCAAAGGCGCAAGAACTTTACGGCAAACTATGGAAAGGGCCTGGCACTTTATCATGTGAGTTCTGATAGATAAGGTGCAATATAATACTGAAACACATGGGTATCCATAGCAAAATCGACTGGAGGAAGCGATTCCCTTTCTGTCTCGCTGCACTGAAATCGACATCTTTGTTCCCGATGTCTGGGGTTATTTGGCCACCATTAACCTGAGACTAAACAAAAATAAAACTGCCTTGGAGTGCTGGAAGGTGGCTAAAATGGTTGGTATTAAAATGGGACAACAATAGTTTAGATCTAAGACTCCCTTTTTTAAGTACCCTGAACTAAGCATCAGCAAGAACGTGTATGCCGAACTGGATAAGATTC
Organism: Drosophila subpulchrella; assembly: GCF_014743375.2. Taxonomy (NCBI): domain Eukaryota; kingdom Metazoa; phylum Arthropoda; class Insecta; order Diptera; family Drosophilidae; genus Drosophila; species Drosophila subpulchrella. The sequence goes on from NC_050610.1 coordinate 3,570,014, forward strand.
AGTACTCGGATATCCATCTGCTAGTAGATGACGATGGGAACCCAGCGGAAAAGATGTTGAAAATGGACTTTCTTCCTTTGTAATTAAAAGCTTTAAAACCACCCAAGAATATATGATTTTATGCACCTGGTAAATCCTAAGCAAACACATTAAAAGTCACGCCTTTCATCAAGTTCCAGCTACATTTATCACTTAAATTTAGTGCCCTACATTTAGGTGAAATTAAGTATACGCACACGCATATGTTTACAAGGTATTTCGGTCCCTCGATGTCCTTCGCCTGCCTCGTCGAGCTGCCGCTTGTCAAAATTTTAGCCGCAGAGCGGCAGCACATACGTGAATATGCCAACACAATGCATTTTTGGCCAAGGGCAAACCGCCACAGCAATAGCAACAACAAAACCGACAGCAGCAACAACGACAAAACAGAAACAAGTGAGATACGTAGTTAAACCCTTTTGGCCAACACTCCACCCATGACAGGTGTTTGCTCTGCAAAACGTTTGAGGGGTATAGGGAATTTGGCAAGTAACTTACCTCACATGTGTGGTATTCTGAGCCAAAGTAATATTTTGTATTTGTTTTATTAATTTAACTTAATTTTAAATATTTATAGATTCCAGTTCTAACCGTAATATTTTTTGACACTGTATAATTCATTTGCTAATCTTATATTTTTACAGTACCTATCACAGATATTAACCTTTTAAAGGATATATTTAAATATATAATTTTGATTGAACTTCCCTTTTTTTCTTTATACTCTAAGAACCATATTTCTAAAAGTATCTTAATAATAGTGGAGTCTACTCCATGGATATGCATATGGTTGAGTTAATATTAATCTATGCAGTTGTTTGAATTAAATTATAACGTCCTGTTTAAATGTAATCTTAGAATCCTTTCTGTCAATGAGTCTGATAAATTGGCTTAATTTATATCAATTGTTTAATAACATTCACATAAAATATATAAAAAGGAAATCAGTAAGTTAAGTAATTAGGTCTAGAATATTTTTAAAATAACCGAAATATGCTTATTTAGTAAGTCATTATTTATCTAATAAATCATCTTGTAAGTTTTTAACCTCCAATCATTTCTTGGCAAATACTACTATCCCATCTATCATTAGTGGGCCAATTCGAAGGGCATCCCCATTTCGTTGGCCTGGCGATTCCGCTCGGCTGTTGTTGTTTACCTGGCAGCGAGTGCTCTAAAATCCGCTTTGACAGCTCGGCTGTCAGCTCAACTCAAACCAAGCCAGGAGGGATGGTGTTGTCCTGCTGTTGGGGGTGGGATGCTGTACACTTTTTTGCCTGTCTTGTTTGGGCCAGACCCTCAACTACATATGCTAATGACGAGGGGCCATGCCGAAGGGCGGACTGCGATGGGGGCGAGGCAGCCACTCAGCTCGGGCTTTTGAGCTAGTTTAAGGCCAACAACTCTCGGCTGCTGAGCACACACATTGGAACACACTGGGGGACCAAACACATTGGCTTCATCAAAATGAAATTTGTGAGCAAACACATAAAGTGAATCAGGTAAGCAAGCCAGGTAGCCGGGACACATGCTGCTAATGTTTTAAGACGGCTTTAAAATGCGTTTGGTAGACACGGCCCTTGCTGCTCCTCGGTCCAGGTCCATCAACATCACGCATACGACGCGTGTGCCTGGCCCTGGCGAAAGGAAACTTTTGTCGCCCCAACGTAACAAAATCAATTAGACACATGCATTTACATACTCCGATTGCAGATGCCGGCCCCATCCTGAATACCCATACTCCACTGCCCGGCGAAACAACAATTGCAATTTAATGTGCTGCCTGCGCCTGCTAATGATAATGTTGTTATGTGCCTATTATGGCCGTTGTTTGTGGGTTCTATGGGGTCTATGGGGTGTGTGGGTTCTACGGGGTCTGTGGGATCTGGGGGCACCGTTTCGAGCCCGGTTGCGAACACATGTCATTAGCATTTGCATTATGCGAACTTTGCTGTCTGACAGCACTCAAAGTGATGCAGTTGGGCGCCTGCACCCGTGGGCATCCGCCCGAAAACACCAAATGAAATTAAAGCTGAACCCAAATGGGACCAACATTGATTGGAAACAACGGGAAACAAGTGGAGGAAACTGATACCAAAGCTGTCATTATGCACATAAAATTGATAGTTGAAACTAAGAATCTAATTTCGTTGCGATAATAATACGATGCAGGACTGGAGTTCCGAGAAGTGCGATCGGTTACACAAGTTTAAAGTTGACTAAAGTTTCTCCAAATCGGATATCTGACATGAAAGCGAATCCCTATTATGAACTGAGCATTACATCTACGCTCCCAATCAGCAAGTTGGCCGAAACAGAATATTAAATGCCACACATGACCGCCCTATACTGCCAAATATTAATCCGCATGAATTTCATATGCCAAAATTCCGAAACAAGGCCGAGTGCCAAGCCCGGCTCAACCTTGAGGAAGGATGGAAGGATGCGACCTGTGGTGTGTGGAAACCTGAAGCAATTTCTAATCAAAATATGCGATGGACAGGCTAATATGCAAATACCATGTAAGCAGCTCAGACGCAAAGGAGCTCAGCTTAATACCGAAATAGCTCAGCTCGAGCACCGGCAGCCACCGCACATATCTTCAGCTCCGGCTAATAACACACCGCAGAGAAAAATCCAAGGGATCCAGCAAAAAAGAAGAGCTGGTGGCTAAAACTACAACAGCTGCGTGCGCTGCTGAAAAGTATGCAAGGATTTCGCCCGGAATTAAGTTGGCAAAGAGCTAACGTGAAATTTACACCAGAATGGCTGCGGATCGAGGGGGTCTGCCTGAATGTTTGCTGCGGTGTGACATGAAAATTTCATTTGAAATTGAATATGAAAAAAATGGGAAGCCTCGTGTGCGCCGCTTGTGCGACAGCTGCTGCAATTGACAATTATTATTATTGTCAGTGCGAATGGGCCCATGGAGAAGGGGATTGGTTGGTATTCATATGACACCCGTGTAGCTCATAACCAGCGCCCAAAATGCCTCGGCATCCGTCGGCTTCAATAAAATTCAATGGTCGCATTAAAATCATTTAAATTCTATTGTTTTGTTAGCTTTTTTCCTTGGCTCTCCGGATTTCCATGTATTTCTTTACGACTGTCAACCGCACACGCAAACCCACGCACTCGGACGGATGGAGCCGCGGGGTGTGGGTGCGGCACTCACGGCGAATGCCACATAAGCTGTTTTCGTTGCGGATTTAGGCGATATCAGCAAATGCATATTTAATGGGCCTGCGATCAATATGATATGTGGTGGGGCGACACCGACCCCTCGCGGTTCTCGTCGCCGGTTAATGCAATTTAAGGTGGGTAAAGGATTTAAGCCGCGAAATTGATTAAAGGAGCAAGGGGTATTATGCCTCTAATGTCTATATATGATATATACTAGTACGGTTTGTAATCCCTAACATAACCGATGAATATTTAAATTTGTAAGTAAAATAATTTAAAATTAATATTTTCGAAATATTTATTTCCTTCCAATATTTCAGATAGTATAAAGGTTTAAATAATTTCATACCATCTCCACTATTGTTTACATGATTTATTTTCTATGTTGCTGATTCACATAAAACTAAGTGTGTCCTCAAGGAATACATATGGATTTTCCCACGCTTTAACCTAAACCGGTATCTCTTGATCAAATCCTGAAAATCTCAAAATGAAATCGTTGGCGTCACTTAAAAATCATAACTGCCAAAACGGAGTGGCATCGCCTGGCATCTGTTCGTGCCCCCTTTCTTATCTCCCAAACATCGCAGGTGCGATTCCATTTGGTAACCCCTCCTCTTATCCCCCGATGTTTGCAAATTCTCAACTTTCAAAAAACGCGAGGACGAAACACGTTGAGTGCGCACAGCACGCAAATGCGAAATGGAGAAGGGGTAAAGGGTCCTTGGGCTTTGCCCAGGATCTGTCTTGTTTGCATAATGCCAGGCAGTCAACAGCCACCCACTCACGCGCCACATATGGCGGGTGGAAAATAAGTCAGCGGTTTTCATTTTACAATTTGATAGCCAAATAAGAATTTTCTGCTGACAGAAGTCGCGGCAAGAAATCGTTCAAGGAGCTTCGGCAAAGGATTTCCACTTTTGTGCCGTTGATTTGTTTGGTGATTTGCGTAAGTAACGTTTGAGGGGCGTCGCTGGGTCCTAAATCCTTTCGAGCGACTTTATGACCAAGTTGTTTTTACATTTGTCGCATTTATAAATTATTTAAAGTGGCAAAGCGCCAGCTCAGCTTCGCTTGATGAATGTGTGCGCTGACCATCATTGACCCCGTGACCCCAAAGGCAACTACACACTTAAACGCGAGGCTCTTCTAAACACACAGAGAACAATTAGCCTTGATACAATGGAAAATCGACTTTTATTCGGTAAAAAATATGCCAAAAAACAGATTATGATTCAGAAAAATAATATGCAGACAAATTAGAGTATGGCTTTACATATAAAAGTGGTGAGTTTTAATAGCATCAAAGGAAACCATTAATTGCGATGTTAAATTTAACAATATTAACACATAGTTTGGCATAATAAAATATTTAAAATATTTTTATTTACATAACTTTAATTTAAGTTTTTAACACATATAAGATGACTTATAATTCAGAACAAACAATTATGCCTACATATGTTATATTGTACTTACACATTACTTACAATCAAATTTGATGTTATCCTAAGTTTTATAGCAGGTAAACCATAACAAACGGCCTTTAGATCTTCAGATAGTCTACAATAATTAGCTGTGAAGCAATTTCAGATCCGACTATTAATAATAAACCCATTGTTCTCAGTGCACGCACAGGCAGATGGACCAGTGACATGAGAGACCATAAACAGTGGCTAAACAAGGTGCTTAAATTATGCCACAAGATCTGAAAACCGGCTGTAAATAACAAGCCGGACCAGCAGCAGCCCTTCCCCGCCCACTTCCTTCCGCCCACGAGTCCCCCTCCCCCTCCCCCTCTCCATTCCCCTCCCCCTCCATCCATTGAGGACATGCATTCATATTTATGGTTGTCTATCTGTGGCTCGTCCTTTGCCCCTTCGTCTCCCCCCCCGCCGCTCCGTTGACAAGGCCATGCGTCGCCTGCCACAAACTGTAGCCACTGCCACTGCCGCCCCCTCCCCCTCCCCTGGCAGGACCCTCCGCCCATGTCCTGCTGCTCCTGGCTTGTTGCTAGTTGTTGGTCTCATGGCTGGATGACTTTGGTTTCGAGAAATCAACGCGCACACTCGCATCGTGCGTGTGTGTGCCGTCCTGTGGGTGTGCGATATTTGCCCGAGTGTTTGTGTTTGCTTAGCGCTACTCAGCTGGCTGCTGTTTACACACATATATATGAATACCAGCGGACAGCGTTTAACTTCTGGTGCTAAAAGCCAGCGCTGCGACTTCGGCGGCTTTATGGCTAGGGGAGAGCTGCGGTCAGAGCTCCTTAAAGCTTTGAGCCACACAGAAAAAAACTAATTTACATATCCATAGAAAGGATTATAAAAGAAGTTATTTGTTTTGATATTTTTAATGACTACTATCTTTCATTATGAGTTAGAATTAATTATAATTTTTGTACTTTTCTTTTCCGCGTATGTCGATCCTAAGTGGGTGATTTTGTCTTTAAAAAATCTGATCAATATTTATTATTTACAGTCCCTGCTATTTTTACTTATAAAAGGGGTGCAACCATTTCCAAACTTGAGTTTAAACAAAGCTCAATTTGCTCTGGTCACAAAATCAGGTAAGCAAAAAAGGTAGAAAATAAGTATAAATATTTAATAATGTGATTTAATTATCATTCTCTCAGTGACTTGCGAATGTAAATAAATATCAACATCTCCAGCAAAATATAATTATTATTTATTGGGCTTTACAGATTGTAGTGTTTTTTCATTCACGTTTTCTTTCTTATAAAAAACATAAATGAAGGCCATTCATGACTATTAAAATCTCATTTGAAATGTAAATAAATAATATATATTAGTAATGAAATTAAGTCCACTATTCACTATACAAAATATGATTGCCAGCCTTGACCTCGATTTTAGCAAGCAATTAAACATCGATTATGTATGTATACTGGTCGCAAAAAACGAGGACTTTCACTGTTAAAGGGTTTACTAAAGCAATAAAAAACTTAAAAGGATTACTAATGTGGGAATAAATATGGGTATTTTGCTTTTTCTGAGTGCATATCTTTTTGCGACTGCGGTTACTGTTACCTGTCGGCCCGAAAATCAGGCTTCCTTCCTTCCTGCACAAAACGATTTTAATTAAAATCGGATTCAGCATAGACGATTTCCGGAAATTTAATTGCGTGTGGCTGCAAACCTTGTTTACATTGTGTGCAAGCCGTTCAACCTGGGTCTTTGATCTAGAGTTCCCCGGCCCCGAAGAGACACTCCAAGCAATAGCTGTCAGCTGCCCCCAAAAACAATATAAACTACGTGGCAATCGGGGTCGGAAGCGGGGTGCGGAGGGGCTGGGGCTGTTAGGATGGTCGAGAGCGAATGGTGGCAAAGATAAAAAATAATAAAAATTCATAAATGAATGCTTGAGCGCTTCTTGACACACGGAAGTTGGCCACCGGATGTGGGTATATGTGTGGCCGGTCCTTGAGCACAATGGCTCTTCGTGTGAGTGTGATGGTGAGATGGGGGCAATCACAATGCGAAAGACAAACGTCCTGCTGACTTGTCTTTGTGCCTGGATTTCGGTGTTGTTAGCAGTTCCGGCTTTGAGGCAGTAAAAGCCATTATGGTATTTACTTTATGTTGCCCAGCCGGAGTCTGAAAATTGTTGACAATTTTCTATTTTAATCTGCGAATCGAGAGGAGCCCTGGAATTCGGGTTCATCTGGCCCGACAGCGGTATGCATTTAAATTGCTGGCCCCAGGACCTGAATTTATTGGGCCAACGAGTGCACGGGCCCGCCCTCCATTACGCCCGGCCGGGCGACACATCCTTTATCCTTTTCCGTTTGCGGCCGCAATGGGGCAATAATAAACAGTTTCCGTCACTTGTTTGACACATCTACAAGGCGCAATCTGATTGCAGTCGCCTGCGTATTTGTGTGCTTAATGATATGTACAAAGGCCGGCCAAACATTAACCCTTTTCGGTGCGGCTGGGCGTGAGAGTGTGGAGAACAACGGCCGGCCGACTGGTCAAATATAAAGCGCTCGGCCCGTGCGGTTATTGCTTGATTAATTTCCGGTCAAATGGCTCTAGACACTAATGACTATTTAATGTTACAATTTACACTTTATTGATTCGCACACATATCTGATTGTGTTTGTGTCAGCATAATCGAGGCATTATGTCAAGCTGTCACGGCCAGGCCAATTTAGTGGCCTTTAAAGGGAACTCTTGTTCGACTGTCGCCGCAACTTAAGAGCCGCCGCTCAAACGAAACAAATTAGCCAGGTTGACAGCCTTCGCATTTAGCGTGCAGGCCCTGCGACGAATTTATGCAGCATTTTCCTGGCTGATTGTTTTCTTTTTCGCATTTATTTCCCTCATTTTCCCACTGCAGCGGGGGAACTGGGAAAAGTGGTTTGCATTTCGCCTAATGCGACGTTGCATGAAAACGAAAATAGCAGCGTAAACAGAAAACAAAATAAGAGTTACGACATTAAGGATAAACGACTATTATATGCTCTGAAATGTGTTCAGAATGTGATCTCTGGATCAGAAAATACTTTTATATTTTTTTGTAATTAAAAAAAATACAAATATGCTGTCAATGGGTTAATAACTTCATATTTAGCAATCCTGACATTATAAGCATTTGAGTTTTCTATTTTATTTAATCTAAGTTTGTTGACCAGTTCCAAGTACTAAGCAGATATGTTTTCTACTCGCTATTACATTCCCTTTCTGCTTTCTTAATGCGTAACTTTAGATGACAATTGCAAAGTTATTATAACTAGAAACACAATTTAGTTTGTGCTCCCACTGAATCTTAGCAAATACCCTTATGGCAAGTAAATCTGCAAGTCTAAAACCAAGGCAAAAAATACAAGCAAAGCGAAAATTTTGCATTTTGCATATGCAGAAACACAGACGCTTTGGACTTGAGTGACCCCCGGGGAATGGGGATTCGGATACCAGGACCAAGTCCGTTCTCAACTGCTGCCTGTCACAAAATTTGTAGCCAGCTTCTGACTTTTCAGTGGTCTTTGCGAGGGTATATGGGTTTCCAGAATTCATGCACTGAGCCATATCTTCAGCTATTAATAAACGTTACAAAAATGATCGTTCATTTTTTAGAAATTTAAATGTAACACCCGATTTGATATGATAAATAAAACAATTATGTATGATTCCATAATAAAGGCTAAAAGGATTTTGAATAATGGATTAGTGAAAATATGCTCGTCGATGGAATGTGTTATTCCCTAACCACTTACCTTTCAAATGGGTTAAACCTTTTATTTTCCTGTTGTATATGTATTTAAAAATCACGGATTTAAGCCCATTTTTCTCAGTGATTGTGGGGCACAGCAGAGGAATGGCATTCGGAACTTGGTCCTGGGCGTTTTACAGTCGGAACCGGTTGAGGTTGTGCCTATGGGAAGCGGGCTCTGCTGTGGCTGCTACTGGACGTTGGAGTAGTCACAGCTATTATTTTCTGGCATTATCTCATCATATTTCTGCGCTGCGTTTGTGCCTGCAAAATTGCTAGAATTTCCTGCTGCTCGTGGGGACACAGAAACAGGAACAGGACCCGGCAATAGCCATTGGAAAGTCGAGAGGATGGGCAGGATGCGAGCCTGTTTATGGCTGAAGAATGCCAGCTAATTCACAGAAAATACTCAAGAATTATGTGCTGGCTCAGGCTTATCCTCAGACAGAAACAGAGCAACAGACCTCGCAGTTCATCATGTGTGCCCCCTGAATTCCGCATTCATATCACGTATTTTATTACATCGTTATTCATGATATTGACTCTCGGCGGATGGAAAGTTTTACCCACCGCTCGAGATATTCAAAGTGCAGTTCAATAGATTTGACTGCCATAAAGAATACATTAAGTTTAGGGTCGCTGTTCGCCAGGCAGCACATAATTAAATTGATTTCCACGTTCGTTTTGCTCCTTGCGATTTATAGTCATGTGCGATAAAGCCAATTCTGGCAAATTGAAAAGCGACTCGTTGCTCGTCTGAAATGTTGCTAAAAATGGCAGCATAAATTGTGTATGCATAAATTATACAGGCATGCCGAATTGATCTGTTTTTTGGGCATCCGGCAAGAGTTGAGGCATTCCTGGCATTTTACCCGGCAGTGCGAGGAAGAACCAGCTTTCCCGGCAGAGCCCGGCTTCAACTTATGAACTATTCGCTTTGTTTGGATATCTTGCCTCCCACTCCTCGAATGTTTGTGTGCTGACTTTGCAAAGCCCTCAAATCCCCGACTGCATAAAAGTTCGTATCAAAATACCAAAGCAAATATTTATTATCCGTGTGTGCGGAGGAAAACTCTCAACAAGGCCACACCTCAGCTGAGAACTCAAAGCGACGAATGCCGAAAGGCTGAGGAAATTTCGAATAGAAATTATTTCTGGCATTTTAATAAACAACTACAAGCCACTGGCAACTATTCTAATATGTTTTGTAGTAGCTACCTCAGCATTTTCAAGTGCTTTAAATATTCGTTTATAAGCGTTTTGTACCTCGTGTCGTATGCGTAATGAAATTAAACCCATAGAAGCAATGTCGGAATATATTAAAATTGTTTTACGAGTATCAAGAGGAAAAGGTTCTTGCTTTTGCACAAAAAATGTCAGAAAATTAGTCAGTGAAGCGTGTATTCACTCTAATTAAGACATTCGCACCAGCTTCTCTTTTCAGGCTTAATTTAGAATTTTGTGCGACCGGCTCTTGAAGCCTTCCCTGCAATTGCAGCGCTTTTGCGACGTCATTTAAAGCAAACATAAAAAAGCAACACAAACCGTGAAGTGCTAAAATTAAAGCAACAGCAGCTAATTACAAGGCGACCTAATTTTATGCGAGAGTGCGAAAAAAAGGAGCCCGGCGGTTGGGGAAGCGCCAATAAATGGCAACGAGGCCAAGCACCTCCGAAAACAAACACAGAACCACAGGGAAATGTTGCCATCCGCCCGCCCCCCGGAACCCCCGGAATCGTATCTGTGTGCTTGTTTTTTGCTAATTAGCGAATAACCGTGTTTAGATTGCAAACACTCATGCCGGCGAAAAGAAATAACAGACGCCGGCAAATTAATTGCCAAACAAGTGAGTGCAGAGTTGGCAACTGGAAACTGCCGTCGCCCAAAACCCACTGCCACAACAGCAACGGCCTAATGTCCGCCTCGGAAAAACACCAGCGGAAGTCGGTGCGAGGGGAGCCACCAGAGTGCGAAAACTGTTCACGACTATTGGAGATGGGACTGTGGTAACTTGTTTTTCTTTTTCCGTAAAAAAAAAATCTGCTTGTTTGTTTTTAGTCAAAGAAATGAATATTCCAAATTGTTCTGGAAGACAGCTCCATTTTATCAATGTTATGTTAATTTTAAAAAACACTGATCCTGAGATAGTCTGATATCACACTATTCAATGGAAAATTTGATGTGAAAAATATGTATTGTTTTGTTGGGGGAAAAATGTAAAAGAACATTGCCTCTACATATGAGTTTTCAGTCAGATAAAATATATTATGATTTTGAAAAACAATGAAATGACAAAATGTAAGATGACATTGTAAAATAGGGTCTATAACTTAAATACCATAGAAAAAGTGAATAAAGAGGGGGCATTTAAGGTATTTATTTAATTTTAAGTTATTTATGGCTGGGAATCAAATAAATAAATATATAAATGAATATTCACTGTGTTTAAGTTCTGAGAATTTATTTGCAGTGTTGGTAAAATATTAATTTTATATTAAAAATAATGTAAAGGTTATTAAAAAAATTAATTTTGCTGTTTCCGTATTTGTCAATTATTACTAACATTGATTTTAATTAAGTTTCAGGGCTAACAAAAATATATAAGGTAAGATAAGATTTATTTATTTTCTATCGACTGTCAAGAAGATAGTAGAGGATTCCTAGATCTGTCATTGTTGTTATTTTCTTATATCCAACTGTAAATGTTGTCTGTGACTCAAGTAATCAACTCCTCGTTCCCCCCTCGCAGGGCTGCAGCACGCACTTGTGCAGCAGGGAGGCGGAAAAAGTCCTGACCCCCGGCAACAGACGCGATGTGGTCGACGACAGCGGCTCTGAAGGTGACGTCGCCACAGCTGCGCTTAGTTAATTAGTTTAGCAGTATGTTGGTCCTGTGTCGGTGGCTGTATCTGTATCTGTATCTCCGTCTGTGTCTGTATCTGTATCTGTACATCTAGCATCCTGCGAACATGTGCTAGAAGAGGGGCCAACTGCGCCTGTCCTTTTAGGCCACTGGGATTGGAGCTCTGGCTGCGTTTGCGACTGTTTGCTGTTGGCGGTTGATCAGCAGTTCGCTGAATTTTGGCCCTGTTTGCGTTTCTGTTTCCTGTGTCCTGAAATGCTCTTCAATTACAGCCCGTCAAATTGTGACGACAACTGTTTGCAGTTCGCTACTTTAAAATCGCTTATCCTGCAGGGAGTGGGATTTGTTTGAAGTGTTGAGTGGACGATGCTAATTAGAACTTCCAGGATTAAACGAAAGGGCAGAATTCTCAATTGAGTCAGTATAGGAATTTAAAAAGGATATGTCGTGTTTTCCAGAAGTCAGTACTGATGTTACTTGGCTTGTTTCCTTAACCTTTCAATCAGTACTTAAGTTTGTATTAAACAAATTCATAAAACATTAAAAGTTATATCGAGTCTATTACTAGTACTTTAAATTATGCAATCCCAAACGAAATCTTTCCGACATATTCTTCCAATTTCTTATTCAATTAGGCTGTGTGTTTTCTTTAGAATTTGTTGATGCCTGACAAACACTTTGGAAGATTTAATTTCAGTTTTTAAAGTCTAACAACATCAACACCCGCAAGGACAACGGGCATAACAAGGGAAAGTGTGAAACTTTTATGTTGTTTGTTAAAATATAACCTAAAGCCCTCTTGTTGGTCAAGACAAGCTGCACACACCCCCTCCTCATTTTTCCCACTTTTCCCGCCGCTTTTCCTTACCATCCAAGGAGCCAACAAAGTTGTCCGACGGAGACTTCCGAGCAATTCCCTCGGGTGTATTTTTCAAGTGGAGCCCGGCGTGGGCGAAACTTGGGCCCATCTCCAATCTCCATTTCCCAGGGAGCCGGGCATTAAAAATTGATGAGTTCTTAATTTGTGTTGCGCTGCCGCTGCCATATTGAAAATAGATTAAGTTCTATTATTTGCAGTCATGATGTGGATTAGCACGGACACTTCGCAGGAGCCAGGAGCCCGGAAAGGAAGGGAAGCGATCCTTGGCCGCTGGCCAGCGGGGCTGCCTTTATAGACGTCATCATTAATCATGCTGACAAGGGCTGCTTGGATTTTCATTTTACGCCGCTGACGGCGCTGCCGCTTCCACTTCTGATCCCATTCCCGAACCCATTTCCATGGCACTTTTTCCCCAGCCTTTGCCAATATCCCCGTAAACCCCATTTCGATTCTTATGGCGTTGCCATGGCCCGTAACAATTTTGTGTGCCTTTTGCGTTCGGTTTGTTTGTATAATTTATGTGCCTCACAGACTGTCCAAATCCGTACTCCCTCTATCGGAGATGCCAGGATGGATATGGATGGGAACTGGGCAGTCCAAGACTCAGAAACAAGTGAAAATTGTAAGGTTAATGAAGAGAGGCGTTGAAAAGAATGGAAAATGAGGGGGACGAATGGAATTAAGAGATATGCCAATGAGGTTTAAATACCATCAATTTTAAATCAATCAGAGCGAGTAAGTATTCGGTATTTTAAGGTGTTTCTAGCTGTCGTACTTATATATCTGATTATTTTACCAAAAATTAGCTAAAGCAAACCAAAATAAACCAAAATAAATTTAAATCGAAACATGACTGACCAAAGTATTAGGCTTTTTAGTAGATTTTCAAATAATAAATAATACATTTGAATATCCATAAATTCAAAGGTGTGAATGCTCACGTAGAACACGATAGGTATTACCCATTCGAGATGCGAGTCTGCATATTTTTCGAACCCATACACAACAATTTGCGAGTTATTTATGCGCAGCGCGAGCTCTAATTGCAATTTCCGCGCAGTCGCGAAATGTTGCAAAATGTATGGACCAACCTCATGCGACTGGGGCAAAAACTCAATAATATTTGCCACACACACGCCTTTTTGACAAATTTGCCAATGACGGTGGGACATCAGAATGGAATTGGATGGGGGTCCGGCTGGGGGAGCATCTAAAATTTATTTATGGTAATTTCGTCAAACTGCGCGATGTCGGCACCCGCAGGGGGAGGCAAACATAATAACGGCGGGCAAACACGGCATTTGTCGCAGCCATTTTATCGGGGGCGGACACAAGGTAAATTTAACAGATTACCTCTGCGGCCCGGCCAGATTTTGGGGACCGTCCTCCCGAATATATGGATTTGGAATTCGGCATTCTATTAAATATGGTCCAGCGGCAGTTGATTTGATTTGCCGCTCATCGCTGGGCGCAGTTCATTTCGGGAGAATTTAATTAACAATTTTGTATCGTTCCTATTGACTGCTCAGCCACGCGATGGTAATTGTAATTGTCCTTTTTTGTACCCGCCAGACGATCGTTTTGTTTTTGTTTGCGTTCGATAGAGTTTGTGTAATTAGCTTGGCGCGCATTAAAATTTTCAAAATTAATTAGTTCAAACAACAGCGCGGTTTGTTGTGTTTCCATAATGCACCTGTTCAAAAGATTTTGTCTTTTTTTGTTTTCGTTTGCTACTATAGAATGCACAAGCAGTCGATTGCAATTTACAAACAGCTTAATTCAGCTGGCCAATTAATATTTTTATTTACCCTGCTGCTGTCTTGTCAATAATGTGCTTCAGTTATTTGACAGGAAAATACAAGCCTTTCAATGGAAATTTAAGTGATTTCATTAATTTGTTATAACGAATACATATAGATTATATAGAGATGAGATCATCCCTGAGAATATCTGTAACAGCTCTTTGTTGTGCATTTTTTAAAGCCTAATAAATGTTCCTAATTAAATTGATTTGAAATTCAAGGAAAAGCCAGGCCATACTTATCTGACCATTTGAATGCGAATTTATTATTCCGGATGCGATGTCGCCTGCGAACATTTCCTAATTAGACAGGGCGCCCAGAGCCCTGCGAAATATCCTTTCGGCAGGCGAAAATCCACACACTCACATGCACAGGCAAAGGACTCAGCCACACACACTCTTACACCCAAATTGGAATGAACGTCGAAAACTTTCAACGCCACAATGAGGCATTGCGTATGGTTTAAGCTTTATTTATTTGCGGCCATAAATAACGCTTAACGCATCTAAATCTTGAACTTTGTGCGAGTGCGCTGGGTTAGGATATGGGCGGTTGGTGGCGGATGGGGGCGTGGCAGATGTGAAAGGCCCGAGTTGTTTACCCGACTAAGGATAACTCGACATGGCTAAAATGCCCGATTCAAAAGCCAAAATCTAGAAGACAATACAAAAATCGTAGGTATTTCCCCTGCCGAGATTTATGAGCGACCTTTTTGCGCTCCCTTGAAGGGTGACGCTTAATAAAATGGTTTAAAGTTAACCATATTTCTCGTATCCTTTTTTCAGTTTAACTTGTCCGAGGTTTTTTCCGTTGATCTGGCGCCATATTTTATAGTTGTGGTGGAAAAGGGGCGGGGAAAACCAGCACCAAAAATGGATACTAAAGGAGAATGTTTGGCTGACTCGAATCTGAAATACGATTTAAGAGCATGATTGAAAAACAATTTTCATCACATGATGTTAGCAAAAACTGTACTTACACGTATTTTATATGCCTAAAATATATTAGTGGTTTTGGGCTTATTACCAAACTTTCTATAAAAACAAATACTTTAAGAATCTATTAAAGCAGCAAACTTTAAAAAATTGTTCCTTGCGTTTTGTAAATTTTTTAACCAAGTTAATATAATTCTGTATCAATTAAGTTATTAAAAATGTTTCGAAATATTTAAATATCTAAAACATGCACATCCTTTGTGACTTTATTGCTGGGTGCGTGCATCCTGGCCCAAAGTGAGGCCTTTCAGGGCTGTCATGTTGTTCTACCAACTGATGGCTTACAGCTGCCTGCTAAAACTTGTATCTCCTCCTGTCCGCCCCCGTCCCCACCCACACATCAACATATCCTGGCACCAACACACACACAGATATTGGCTCGGCAAATGTCAGTTTTGGCACCTACAACACTTTGTTGAACTTTTCGGTTTTTCTTCCCTTTTTCCTTTTTTTGGTGTTGCGTGAGTGAATATTTTTGTTTGCCAACGTAAAGAGAAGAAGAGGTATGGAAAACGGGGATTGGGGCCAAAAGCTTTCACACACTTTCCCTTGTCGTTGTGGATTTTGCTTACAAATTAACATATAAATTGATTTTACGCAGCGGCCAAGTGTTGGGCTTTTGAATTGTCAAAGTGGGCCAAAGGTGGCAGACTTGTAAGATCATGAAGAACAGCATTTGAAAACCGTGTTTTTCCTTTAAAAATGCAATATTTTTGTTTACCACCGAGAGCGATTAAGATTCAATTGCAAGTGAAAAGTAATTGTTATATCATGGCCTAAACTCCTTCGGCCAGGCCCAATCGTTTCGTCCGTAAATCGCCTTAGCGCTTTCCTTTTGCGAACTGGGTCAACCGGAAGTTGTATAAATTACAAACCCCTCCCAGGCCGAAAAAAGAACGGAAGCCAAGCAACCACATGCCCAGCTTAGACTTATTATGGCGAAGATACTGCACTGGTTATCTTTAAAATAGCCGCAAAATCCATTTAAATTATACAACAAAGGATGGATATAAACAAACAGAGCTTAGGCCAAGCTTCGGGCCATCTTAGATCCAAAGTTCTGGCCAAGTTAATTACACTTAATACGCATGGAGTAGTGTGCGAGTGTGTCTGTGTGCGAGTGGCTTTGACCAGAAAACCTGTTTGGTTATTTGGTGATTTGTGTTTAGAGAATGTTCAAATATCCCTGCAAAAGGATTCGAGGGCGTTGGGCCGGATTTGTGTGTGCCAAGAGAAAATATTGGGTAGTTATTTGGCCCGAGATAAGCACAAGGTTTGCCATTCAGAGGGAAGGAAGTGCTGAACTTTACATTCGCCCTAAAATATGCATTGGGAGAATTCAGTTCATTAAATTCAATCAGAGCCCAAAGCTAAATTGCAAAATATTCGGAAAATTTTTAACTACAAGGCATAATACAAATTCCATTGACAGCGAAAAAAATTCGGATATTGAAATGTATAGGTTAACTGTATATCCTCCTTTTAACCAATCTTAAAATTTAGAGTGAGCCGACCAAAATTATTAGATCTTTAAAAATTATGGCAAATATAGGTAAAATTTATAAATTCAATTCTTTGTTTTTAAGCTTACAGCTAAAAAAAAACAACAGAAATTTAAGATTTAATACCGGTTGCATTAAAACTTTCAATTTTAAAGCAAAGTAAAGGCAGTTTTGAAGTTAAAGTATAGATTCATTACTAAATAATATTAGGTCGATACTTTACAGTTTTATTTCTTTGTTAAAGAGTCTAAGTTGGGATTTGTGGTATTATTTTTAAGGCAATATTCAATTCTTGTGGTTTTAAAGTTTCAATTTAATACTTTGGATCGTATTAATTACTCAATGGTATAGAACTAATCTAACATTATCCGATTTTCTATGACAATTTTTTGTGGTGTACTTCTATTAAAGGTCTAATCGTCGTTTCTATTAGACTATCCAAACCTGAAACCTAACCGATTTACTATCCTAGTCCAAAGTGTGACCATTAAATATTTTGGCAAATATTCTGGTGTAGTCACCAGCAGAATGGCCAAGGAGCTGAGTTGTAGCAACAGCTGGTCAAATTATTCTAATTGCCAGTCAATGGACGTTGCCTGGCAAAACAAATTTAAAATTCCATCAATTTGGCAAAATAGTGAGAGGGCCGAGAGATCCAGATCCGAATCAAATTATCCTAAAGACGTTGACATTGCTCTTTGTGTGCCGGATCCGGCAAATAGAAAGTTTTCCAAGAAGTCCTTTGTTCGTTTCATTTGTTGCAGTCTCGCAAAATTGATTTGTCAAGCAGCCACATTAAAAATTGACAGCTAGACAAATACCAAAAGGAGCCAGCCTGGAAATATATCTAGAACGTGTGGGGTTTTCCAAGATGAATGGCCCGCATCCCACATCATCTTCGGCCCAGCTGGCAGGCCAAACCTGTTTATAGTCAATATTTTATGAGTTTGAATTAATTTGGAGACATCCACCGGGCAGCTGCTCGATTTGTGGCCGGCACGTTTCGGTCCTGTCCATTGTTTGTCAGCCGAGTTTTGTAGTTTGACATATTCCGAGAGTCCACTTCTTCCTGGGACACCCAAAGTTTTTGCACATTTTTCGTATTAGTTATGCAAATTAATGTGCATGCATGCGTGAATGTGAATATTTAATTCCAGCTCTACGAGGAAGGAAACCTGTGACAAAAAGCCGGGATCCGTTCTTCTCTTTACGGCACAACCCGAAACGAGCCATATAAACGAAGCAAGTTCGCACAGGCACATTTGATGCCGGGGATTTGAAATTGGTTAAGTTTCGCAAAAGGCCGGGAACGTGCCTGAAACTACTGGAGAACTTATGATCAAAGTTTTCAGCACTGCAAGTTTTAATTTAAAGTCTTAAATTTATGTATTGCAGCCATCAATATTTAATTGGCATATTAGGCCAGCTCAACGCCTAATCTCTTTCAACCTAATGACCAACAAAGTTGGCCATGAATCACCTGCCACTTCGAGATGCTTTACTTATGCATGACTCTGATTGCCTTTCTTGTGGCAGCAAACCACACATACTCATATCGACTGCCTGAACCGTTTGTTTTATGCACAAGCACTTCCGAACCACATAGCAAATTTTGTAACAAACATTAATTTTGGTTAATAACTTTATAAGACAAACTAGCCGGCCAGTTGTGCAGATAGCAAACGCCCGCTCACAGGATATTTCGCCACCAAGCCACAAACTTTGACTCAACATTTTTCACACAATCTTCTGGGGGCTGGGGCCTCCGAGGCATCTGGGTCGAGTTGGGGCATAAAATAGAATTGGAATAACCATACGATAAGCCCAATTTGTGCGCAGCTTTAGTGGCGCATTAGCCGTACATAAAGCAAAGATAGACGCCTCCGTATTTGTGCGTTGATGTGCGTCACTTCCGCTTGTAATTGTAGCTACAATGTCACAATCACTAGACCATATAAACGCAGGCAGTTGGAAGGACGAGGACGGGGACGGGGACGGGGGCAGGGATCGGCCATCTCTCGCACACATAAACTACCAGGACACCCCACCCACACCCACTACCACACACACACGCTGCGGAGCTGGCTTTGTGTGCGCTTTTAAGTGGCTCTGCGTCTTGCCCACTCGGGCGCCATCCCACCAAAGTGAAACTTAGATGATGCACTGTGTCCTGAAAGTTTTGGGGAAATTCTAAACTCCACGCAACTACCCTCTAAACATGTGTTCTATCAGTTTATTCGGTTTTATAACTAAAATGGTAGTTAAAATTTCAATTCCAACGGAGTTAGAAATAGTTTATTGAAGTTAAATACTTTTTGAAAGCAGATTGAATTCTAAATATCACCATCGGTACAAATATCACTATTTGTTTAACCCAATTATGTTAATAAAATTTCCTTTCTGAAAATTTTAGTTTAATTAAACTAATAAAAGTAGCTATGTTTTTCTTTCAATAAAATTTTAATTTAACTTTACATTATGTTCTTACTATCACTAACTTTGCAACATTAAAATTATTTTTCAGGATCATTTGAATAAACTAACTATAAAAAAAGCTTAAAGAGGTTTTTAAATAATTTTTATCGTTATTATCATCTTCAAGTTCATTTAATTATTGGCTCAATTTATACATACTGATTCAAAATACTTTTAAAATTTGTTAAATTTAATTAATCAGTGAAACTTCGGAAATTCCGCATATTTTTCGGTTTGAAAGAAGTTTACCTTTCAGATTCTTGTACACCTGGTCCTCTTTAAAAACTCTTGGAAGAGTAAGCTAATTTAGCTGAAAACCTGGCCCCACTGTGTGGTGCCTGGCAACCTCAGCCTCGCAGTCCTTGCTCGTACTTGCCACTTTGTAAGTAGCCGCATGGAAGGCACACGCCCAACCATATTCGCAGCCCAAAGATACTCGGCATCCGGGAGATATGGTGTGTTTGGGTGCTGTGCATTGCCTTGGCAATATTTACAAGTCACTTGTTTTTATGCCTACATTAATTATGCGCGCCTCTGACTTTGGTTTTTGGTCGGAGCCGAGTGTGCTCGTCTTTGATTTTGATGCCGTTGCCGTTGCCGTCGCCGCAATTCCTGCTTGGCTTTGGTTTTTCTCTCCGGGGCTGTCAACGATGTGGCTGCTCGAGAGGGGGCCCCCGCCCCTATCCTTATCCCCGCCCACTCTTCTGGCCGTATTTTTGCGGGCTTTAGACGCCTTTCGGGCGTACGGGCTTAAGGCATTTCCAATAAATTTCGACACTCATGTGGAGACGGCGCTGGTGCGGAGCTGGTTTAAACCCTGCTCTTAATTGCTCGGCGCTGGCAAGTGTCTTTCGCCCCGGGCGGCTATCCACAGCTTTCTACGGCTGCTCATAAATGTCAGGTCGAGGTAACAACTGGCTGGCTGCATTAACTGACCCAGTTGTGCTTCCCTTTCGGCGCTCGCAGCCTCTTTTAATGACATTATTGCGCACTGGAGCGTATAATGTGCCAGGGCCCGGGTCCGGGTCCGGGTTTTGAGTCCGGGCCTTGTGCTAGCTCCGCTTTGAGCCGGGCTGCGACCTTGCCGCGCCTTGATGTGCTCATTTTGGGCAGACACTGCGTATGCGTGATGTGCGCATCTTGAGGCCCGCAAATAACCTTGTGCTGCAACGGGCTTTCTGGCTCGAGTAAGCCTGCGGCAGTAGAGCTGTCATTACTTATGCCGAAAGCGTTTGTGTTTCGGTGGGACTTTGCTCGGGTTTTGGGCTGCCTTTGACTTACGATAATTACATTTCACCTTACCTACTGAATTTATTAAGTTATTAATAATCAAGTATGTTAGACTTTAAGTGCTGTGAGCACTTCAATGTAATTTTCCCATACTAATTGGTTTTAATTTGTAGTTATTTTGTGTGGAATACTTTAGATTTAGTCTTCCAGTATTTTGATTCTTGAACATAATGAAAATAATCTTTTTAAGCTTCACTGATAAAATGATGAAAAAAGGAAAGCAAATATCTGCATATTGAATTCAAAGTTTAGAACTACAATTTTGCATTAAACACAAATACAACAGATTATATACTTTAAAATATTTAAATTAAAGAAATTGTTACATATAATGTTACTCTTATTTTCTTTAAATATTTTAAAGAAATTAGTCAAGATGCTTATCTTAATTTTTTTTGATGATTTAAATCCAGAAAAAAGATTTTAATTTGATTTCTTCCAACTACTTCTACCTTACTCAGTTCGGCTGCAAACTGAATGGTAATTTTTCAGTAGGACCAAGTTCAGGGTACGATACTTTAATCAACAAAAAAGGTATTTATCTCCATTTTTCTAGCCCCACACCGTTCATCTCCCATTTAATTTGCTTTCAATATTCCAACACATCTGGCTTAGCATTCACTGGAACTCTAGAAGGTTTTTTGCGTAGCCTACTTAGCGGCGCATTTGCATTTCCCACGCCATTCATTGTTAGTCCGGCATTATCCAGCTGCAAAAAAGAAGAAAGGCTCCATTTCCATCTATTTAATATTCAATCGCTGGAATTGTTTGCATCCCCTTTGTTGGCGCTGCAACGGCCATTTGGCTTGAATAAAAGACGACATCATTTAGTTTTTATTAAATTCTTCAGTTTAATGCGTTTTATTCGGTTTAATTTCTCTCTTATCCTTTTTACACTTTGCTGCTGTTATTATCAGTATGCATTTAAGTTTTAATTTAACTTAGAAAATTAATTTATAACTAGATTGTGTCTCCCCATTGTCGTTCTGAATTTTAATCTCTCTCTGTTATCCTTTAAATGTTCTGCGACCGTTTATGGGCCTTTTATTTGCTTTATGCGTATATGTTCTGCCTTGCCTAACCATTAACTTAATGCTAAACATTCTCTTTATATTGTAGTGTATGCCATATAATATTTAAAATTATTCCGCCTGTAGGCAATTCTTTGTTTAATATACCTTCGAGTGTGTCTGTGTTTGGGCTGAGATTTAAACAGTTTGCTAGGCTAAAATGTTTTTTGTGGTATTTTTCGCTTTGTTAATTTAGTGTCCGCTGCTATATTCCTTAGGTGCATTTGCCAACTAACTCACTTGGTGAAAATAAAACTTAATCGTTCGCTAGATACACAAATCATTCTGAGTACGAGTGTGTGAGTGTGTCTGCAGGTGTTAGTGTTTGCCTTGTTCTTACGTCTAATGATTTATTTATGCAATTTACAATATTCCATATTGTGCTTAAATGATTGCTTCTGCCCTCGCTTCCTCATATGCATTTTAGCTATTGCTAACCGTATGTTTTTGCCTTCTCAAAACACTTTGCAAGCGTTTTGCAATCTCCGCTCTTCTCGATTCTTTTCCAATTTATTTTACAGTGGGAGATTCTTGAACACTTTACAGAACATTTACTTTAAAAGGTGAAAGCTTGGGCTCTGCTTAAACGATCTCTATAGCTACATTTACATACAAGTCTCAAACGGTTGGGGTTATCCTATATTTAGTTAGTTCTTACAATGTTAGCCGCTCTAATTTACGATATCTACTTTAATGTTACCCGGAAACACTTGTGTTCATGCCTGTTCGATTCGATACAACAAACTTAAGGCGGGAGAATCAAAGTCAGGATGGGATGGCATGGGATGAGGTGGGTGAAAGGGAAAGGCCTGCTTGCGACCCGAAGAAAGTTCTGTGGAAATAAATGCTATAAATTATTTAAGTGCAACAGTGGAGCGGATGTGGCCCGAATTAAAATTTCATAAACTAGAGCACACTACAAAGCAGAAGCCCTTAATGCCACTCGCGATTTTCGGCCGGAATTCTCGACTTAGCCCTTCGCTGTGAGAGGTTCAACAGTTCAACAGTTCAACAGCCGGTCCTCGACTTGGAGTCCTTTGTGTCACGGAGAGCAGGTGTCGCCATGGCGAAAACACATGCCACTTGGCTCTGAAGTGAGCCACCGACTCGGAACCCCGTGAAGTGGTCCTCGGAAGGGGTGGGCCTGGGACTTCCCCGTCGATTGTCAACTAACAACGCCTGCGAGAACCCAGGATCCCAAGACCCAATCGGCAGGGCACACACTCATAGGAACCCCATATGTCTAGTCTAGTAGGCCTGGGATTTCTTGCCTCCACTCGCTTTCTTGCCTTCTTTTCGCCATTGTGCTGCGGGGAAGCTGCTGAAAACTTTATATTAAATGAAAAAGTTTTTCAATTACATCAGCGGAAATAAAATGCTGCCAGCTTGCCACTCGAAGCACGCAGCAAACAGAAACAAACAACGACAAGAGGCTTTTGTTTAGCGGCGTCTTTGTTTTTCGGCTTTATTAGGTTAGGTCCGCCTATTGTTTCGCCAAATACCCTAACCGCAAAGGGTCCTGGAAAAGAGTGGGATTTCGGGGGAAAAGGCTACTAAGTTGTGCAGCATTTTAAATATGATTTCTTATAACTGAAAACAAGAAAACGTAATGGAATCGCTTTCATGTGCCATTTAAGGTGTCTAAAAGTATGCAGTGAATAAAGGATACTCGTCTTTCTGAATGTTTTCATCGAAATATATTGTTGCATATTTCTGGACACCCAAAACGACATTTAAAGTGATTTAATAATCATACTGATTCGGGTGGCAGCCCAGGGAAGTTCCCTTCTATTTCTTTTCAACTTGACCTTTTGGAATTTGTTGGTTGATTTTCTAAATTTCCAAATTTTAAATAGCCTACAACTTTATCAAAATTCTCAGAAATCAATTCGCAACAGATCCCTTTAGCTTGGGTATTTAAACTTCGGCTTGCCCAAGATATCTTCTAACTGCGCTCCTTTTGTTTGGTTTTCTGGGCCTTCCTCTTTTCGGACTGGCATTTCCAGCTCCCTCCTTCCGCCAATTATTAGGTTAAACTCGGGTCTGCCTTTTGTTTGCCTGTTTTTTGCGGGCAAACCAACAAACAGAAAGAGGGAAAAGTAAGTAAAGGAAAGTCGGGGACGGAACTTAGGCTATGAGTGGTTTGGTTTTGCTGATCAGCCTGGCCGCTTACAGGGCCACTGAATCGTCTAAGGCCGCTTCATCCTGCTGGGCTGCCGGCTGCTGGCCGGGTCATATGTCGCTGGTCTCCTGGCCATCGCCCACGTAGCCCTCGTCGGGACTGTCGGCCAGCGGTCCATTAAGCTGTTTGAGTTTCGCGGAGTCCGAGTTCTCCTCCTCGCCGCCAGGTGGCGCCGCAGACCCGGCCGCCGCGGCGGCGGCTTCCTCGAGGCGCGGCGAACACGCCTCGCTCTCGTCCAGCTCCGGGATGGTGGATTGTGTGGTTCCGGCTGACGAGGATGGAGGTCCTGGGGCGGCCACCACTGCGGCAGGGGGCGTGGCTACCGCCGGCTGGCTGGTGGGTGACTGGGCAAAGCGGTAGCCGGGCAGACAGCTGGGCCACTGCTGAAAGGGCGCCGGCATCACCGCGAGATCGCTCTTGTAGCCCTCTGGCGGCGAGGGAAACTGATGTTGCAGCTGCAACTGTTGCTGCTGCTGCTGCTGTTGCTGCTGTTGCTGCTGCTGTTGCGGATAGCCCTCCGCCGTGAAGCGCACGTTGGGCAGCTGGTACTTCTCGTAGCTCACCGTCGGTCCCCTCTGGATGAACTCGGCCTCCAGACTGTAGCGCAGGGTTGGATTGCCTCCACCCACATTGCC
Source organism: Drosophila subpulchrella (assembly GCF_014743375.2). Classification (NCBI taxonomy): domain Eukaryota; kingdom Metazoa; phylum Arthropoda; class Insecta; order Diptera; family Drosophilidae; genus Drosophila; species Drosophila subpulchrella. The sequence goes on from NC_050610.1 coordinate 3,594,165, forward strand.
GCCTGCCGCAGCCGCCGCCTGGAATTGCTGCTGTTTGTGCAACCGGTTGTGCGGCAAGGTGCGGTAGAAGTTGGCGGCCGGCTGCACCTGTTGCTGCTGCTGCTGCGGTGGCTGCTGCACCAGGTGGGCACTGCTATAGTCATAGGCGAAGGATCCGTCCTGGCCCAGGAAGCACACCGGGTTCAGGTGGACATCGACCTGGTGGGGAGCCGGCTTCAGTTGCATGCCGCGCGGCAAGGTGGTCATCGCCTGGGCAAAGCGGCCCATCAGCGGGTGTCCCGGGTGCGGGTGCTGGTGTCCCGGATGCTGATGCGGATGTGGGGCCGCCGCCAGCTGGTAGCAGCCCTCGTACTGGCCGCAGTCGCTCTGCGTCTCGTACTCCCCGGCCCCGTCCAGACTCACCGCCGTCTTGAGCTTGTGCTTCACGCTCTCCGCATCGTTGACCAGGTCCGGATTCTTCTCCTGGTAGTTTCGTAGGGAGGCGGGCGGGGAGCAGTAGGCGGCGGCCAAGCCATGGCCATTGCTCAGGAGCAGTGGGGGTGAGCCCGGTCCAGCGCCCATCAGGTTGACATTCAGCTGCAGCTGCTGCTGCTGCTGGCCGGGATTGGGACTGGCGTAGAGCAGGAGGTTCTGCTTCATCTGATTGCCCAGGATAATGCCCCCGCCAGCCGCCCCATTCGCCGCCTTGGTGGGTGTCATGGTGTCGCCCAGCAGGAGTCCCGCATTCCCGTTCATACTGTCCCCGCCGTCGTTCAGGATCGAGGCGCACTTCATCATGCCCATGCCCGTGTCCTGGGTGCTGCCCGTCGAGGAGTCCGTGCCGCCGGCGATGCTCGTCACCTGGTCGCACTTCTTGCGCTGCTTGGCCGGCTCCGAGCTCTTCTTGCACTTGACCACAATGGTGCAGAGCAGCACCACGAAGATGATGCCGCCGCCGGCACTGCTGGCCACAATGTAGTTCATGTAGTCCCTGGGGAAGGAGACCTCGTTCACCACCGGCGGCTCCTTGATGATCACCCGCAGGGTGTAGTTGCTGAAGGTGGTGCCTGCGATGTTCTGGCCCACGCAGGAGAAGGTGCCGTTGTCCTCCGCCCCCACGTTGTAGATGAAGATCTCGCTGCGCTTCTCCTCGGCGCCGCTCACGCCGATGGTCTCGTCGATGTAGTAGTACATGTGCAGGTTGTCCACCAGGCTGTCGTTGCTCATCACCTGGCCGTTGAACAGCCAGAGGACCTTCGGCTCCGGGATGGCCCTTACCAGGCAGGTGATGGACATGTTCCTGCCCTCGCTGACCTCCGTGTAACTCGACTGGGGACTCACCTCCGGCAGGCAGGCCAGCTGCTCCCGCTGCAGCCCCTTGATTACCTGGCCCTTCAGCCGCGCCGGCTCCATGCACTTGGGCTCCTCGGCCAGCGGGGTGTTGTAGTTGACCAGCCAGGAGTGGATGTCCAGCAGGCGGCAGTCGCAGTTCCACCGATTGCTGTGCAGGCTGATGCCGTGCAGCGACTTGGGCAGGATGTGCGGCCCCTGGATGAACCCGATCCGGTTGCCATCTAGCCGCAGCCACTCCAGGTTGTCCATGCCCACGAAGGCCTCGTTCTCGATGCGCTCCACCTGGCAGTTGGACAGCTCCAGGGTGGTGAGGAAGGACAGGTGGCGGAAGGCCGAGGTCTTCAGCTCCCGGATGGGGTTCCCACTCAGCGATAGGCGCATCAGGGAGCTGTAGTCCTGGAACGTCTCGCTGGGCACGTTCTGCAGCGCGTTCTCGCTGAGATCCAGCTCGACCAGGTTGGTGAGGCCGCGAAAGGCCTTCTCGTGGATGCGGATCAACTGGTTGCGCGACAGGTAGATCTTCTGCAGGTTGAGCAGGTCCATCCGCAGGAACCGCTCCGACTGCAGAACCTGCAGGGCGTTGCCGCTGAAGTTGAGCACCTGGGTGCCCGGATCCATGCCCTCGGGCAGGTTGGAGAGCTGCTGGCCCCCGCACTCCACCGTCTGCTTGCCGCCCTTCCACTTGCACACACACACCTCGGGCGGACAGGCGAGGCCTGGGGCCAGAAGAGTGAGCAGTGATACCAGGATTGGCAGAGCCCTCATTGTCTCAAGTGGCCTGCTCCGTTCTTCAGAGATTTTTCTAAGTTTCGTTCTCGGGGATTCCCGGCTCTTTGGTAAATATTTTGCGCCAGCTGGCTCACGTTGGCATGTCAAATTATGCAGCGGGGCTCTCTCCGCGGGTAAATATTATTAGCCGATCGGAGGCTGTCACGTCTGCTCGAGGAGCAGGATTGTCGGGCCATAAAAGCAGCGCTACTCCCACTGTAATCGCTATCGAAGGGCCGCCCATCATTGTCCTGTCGCCGCGGCTTTTGTCATGGCTGCCACTTCCGCTTCCACTTCCACTTCCAGTTCTACTGCTTCAGCGACGTCCTTTGTATTAATTTCATAAAAACGCCAGGTCCTTGATTTTCGCTTGACAGCGCCCAGAAGTAGGCAATGGGCTCGGGGGCTATTGTCGCCTTTTGCGGCTTTCCGACTTTCTCCTTACGCCTTTCTCCGCGCTCTCGGCTCTCCCTTCTCCCCCTTTATCTCCCGGCAACGTTGTTTCACTGCCGGCGGAGAAAGGCTTTTGTCCTTAATGAAATTATAATGTAATGCATTTGCCGCGTGTTCTTGTCGAAGTTGTTTTGTGTGTCCTTAAATGCCGGTTCCTGCAAGAAAATTAAAAGAGACACAGAGGAAGGATTAGTAAGGATGCCTAGGTTCATTTAATAACTTTTTTAATTTAACATTATATATACAAGTCATTATTTATGTCAATATGTTGTATTTTAATTATCAATGGATTTAATATTTTAATAAATAACCAAATATATTTCAGCATATATTTTGTGGAAAGCAATTTTCCCACTCCGATTAGTTATTTATTATCTTTATGTCAGTGCAAAATTAATTAAACTCCAACCTTTCGATTTAGAAATTGTAAATGACATTAAACTAACAAAAACAGAATCCTTACACATTAAGTGCACTCTGTGATTACAGCCGAACTAATTTTCCTCTCGTGCGATTAACACACAAATAAATTGAAAATAATTTGGCTCATTATCTGCGTGACATAGACCCATAAATTAAGCGCAGGCGAGGTAATTTATTCCCAATAAAAACGGGCAATTTCTGCGTCTGAGCCGGCTGATTTATTTTTAATAGTTTTCGCCGGCTGCTGCACTCCGCATTTCAACGAGGCTTCTCAATTATTCAAGTGTTTGTTTTCTTGCATAATAAATCGGATCGGATCGGATCGGCTCGTCTCGATTTCAGCTGGCCAGTGAATCAAGGGCCCCGACAAGCTAATTATTGCACTCTTCTGCGAATCCGAATCCGAATCGATATCTCTGTTATGTAAATACACACCAGGCCGGATAAAATGAAATGGAAATCGCACTCCCGGCATTGACACAGCGAAAGTACGAATTGAGTGCGATTGTCCGACTTTAATTGGATGGAAATGGATTGGTCGCTTTGTTGATATAATCCCAATAATTTGCTGGCCCCATTATGGCGCGTCATTATGCTTCTCCACCTTGTTCCTGACATTACCTGCTTGTTATTCATATTTTTATGAGGGCAGTTCATTAAATGCCCCTGGGCAGGCTGACATTTATATTTGTCAAAATTAATCTAAGTGAAAAACAAAGGCGGACCGAAGTAGAGCAGGAAACGAGAGCAATAAACAATTGAAAATGTCAGGCATAAATCATGCAACATATTGCACGATGGCTGCCTTAGTTAAATAACAGATAAATTACAGGAAAATTAACTTAAATGCAGGTTTATTGTGCGCACCGAGAGATTGCGTCTACGTGGAAAACAACATAAAACAAAGCCCCAGATTTCCCCCTGGTTCTGGTTCTGATGTGAGTCTGATTCTGAGAAACCGTAGATGAGCTAGTCGAACAAAGGCGGGTCCAAAAAGATTCCGGCGCTTCATTAGCTGCCATTTCTCCCACGCCGAATACTACGGGCTGACTTGGATTTCAGTCTGGCGCCAATGCAAATGCGTAATGGATACTCGGATTCCAGCAAATTGACTTGATTTGGCAGGCACCTGAAGTCCGTTCCTCGACCGACAGCAGGACATTATTAATAACCGAACATTAATCATGGCCACCGACTTTCTATGGCCTAATGCTGTTGCCGCAGCTGCTTTCGGCTTTCACTCAAATGCATGGTGCTTAGTCTGAAATTGAAGTCGTGAATGTAATGATACCCCGGGCAGGTGAGGATACTTTAGGCCCTGACTTACACAATGGCGGTCTGTTAATTAGAGAAATGCTTTGGTAGTGATATAACACAGGGGAAATTCCCCACAACACACTGCAAGGTCAGAAAAATAAGTGTCCATTTTCCAATATCAATTATTTAGATTTTTCCTTAGTCATCTGTAAATATTGTTATTGGTTTTTGCCTAATTGAACAATTTAATAGTTCTTTCCTGCTGTTCTCGGTTAGTTTAAGCCGAATCGAAATTTTAATTAAATTTCGGAAATGTCTCTCTCGGCAACTTGGGCCCAGAGATAAATGGAAAATGTTCTTTCTCATTTGGTTGGCTTGTCAGCAAACATTTTTTGACATTTTCATTTGTCAGTTATGAAGCAGACACAGACACGAGATAGAAAATCCTGGCTCGCATCTGTGTGAGTGGAGTGTGCACATTTGTTATATCCTTATCACAGAATGATTTGACAGTCGAGACCAAGAGGCAGTTGAACCTCTGCCAGTGTGTGGAACATCCCCAACATCCCACATCCAACAGCCCACATCCGTCCTGGCCCAAAACTTTTTCTATCCTGTGTGATTTAATAAGACGACATGAACGCAGCAGCCTCGGGCAATTTGAGAGATTTGTTCAACTCCTGCCTGCTACGGCTACTTCTGGAATTTCTGGAATTATTTGGGCTAGATAAATATTTATTTTATTTTTCACATGTCCCATGTTTTCGCAGACCCAGACATTGACACGTCCTCTAAACTGCTGTCACGGGGAATAATTTCAATTTCATTCCGTTGGCTCGATCGAAAAATCAATAGGCATTTACACCAAATTGACCTTTCACTCACGAGCAAATGAAAATTTCATAAGAAAGTGATTGCGCTATCGGCTGGCTGTGAAATCCCTTTGAAATATTGATGACTCTGATAATACAGGCTATCGATGCGGATAATTTGAGTGCGAAAAAACACTTTGTCTGAGCTTTCAAGATATTTTTGTTTGCGCCTGTACAACATGACGTATGCGTGATAATTAAATGTGTAAATTGAGAGGTGGAATTTATACCATCATCAAATTTATTAGGCAATCATATAGGCTTGAGGCAGGCTGCCGTTATTAGCAGAGCTTTATCTTAGAGATAGTTTATTTATAAATAGGTTTCAAGTTTAAACACATTTTCATTTCAGATACATTTAACATATTACTTTAAAAGGTTTGAGGAATTTCATAGCTTAAAATTTAGTAAAAGCCTGTTAAACTTCAAACAAGCTAAATTATTGATTTTAATTTAAATTTCCTCTCCCAGAATAAAAGCTTAAGACCGAGAATGTTTCCAAAACCGCACCATTCTATGGCCTAGGCCAACTAATAAGCCTAAACCTAATTAAAAACTTATCAACAGCTGCGTTAAAATGGCAATTTGCCAAGCGTTTGCTGGTTGCCGTTGGCAAGACGAAGCCAGTCAACCACCAAACAACTCCGGGCTATCTCTTCGAAGGCCAACAAATTGCATAACCAAATTTAACAACACCAATTTAACAGAGGCCTTCTCTCCCCTAAATTCTTTGGGCCTCTTAAAGCCGCACTCGGAATTAGTCATGCAGTCGTGGGAAAACTTCAAAGGGGCGCTGCGAACATGTCATAACATGTGAAAATTAAAATTTACATCGCAACTTAAGCGACGTCCTGGCACAGGACCTCGTCCCGTCGAGATCCTTTTTTTCGTGTTTTTCGCTACTCCTTTTTGGCAGGCAGAGCACTTAATTTGGCACATTGCCGTGCATATTCTGGCAGCGAGACGACGACAACAGTCCGCCCAGGTGCAGCCACAGTGGCGACAACAAGCAGCATTTTGTTGTAAAATGCATAAATTTTTTACAACCTGCCAAAGGACCCAAGCAGCAGCAACCTGTGATGGCAGCTTACGAAAAACAGCTAGAATATTCCAGATATATGAAGGGTGCCACAGTATTCACAAGGGCTTAGAAAATCGTATAAAAGTGTCTAACAGTATGCTACAATATATTTCAAGCGCGGATGTGGAAAGAATGGCATTACTGCCTACTTCTGGACATATTTATAAGTCCTTCCAAAGTAACCAATTTTATTAAACTTAAAAAGTAAGTAATTTATAAAGCGTAAAATATTAATTTACGATAAACAGCTAAGATGTTCAAAACGAATCGACAATATCACAGAAATTCAAGAGCTGAGGAAATCTTTAAGACGTGCTAAAATACTTAATGCTACAATATATTTTTACCATGGATTTTGAAAAGAATTCCCTTTTTACTGCCTACTTTTAGACACATTTATAAATTAAGTAGTAAAGTAGACGTAATATTAACTAAAAAATATTAACCGTTTTGAAGCCACATAATTCATGTTTAATGTTACATTTTTATGAAACTTTTACTTTTAAAAATTTGGAACGTATTGGAATTACTCATTACAAATTAGATTACAATTTAAAAACCTAACCTGTATCCGGCTAGAAAAAGGCTACAAATTTTGGCAACACTTGCCACATCAGCAACAAAAATCGCAGCAATGGTCATAAAACTTATACCTTCGCTGCGAATTACGAGCCCGCAACTAGCCGCAGCAACAACACCGTGGAGGGAAGGGCGCAGTGGGCGTGGCGGCAAATAAAATTACGCATGCAATGGCAAAATAAAATATGCATCAAAAATAAGCTGCAGCTGAATCCGAGAGGTGCAAAAAATGCCATAGCTTACGGCAAAAAATATTTATATAAAAGTAAATAAAAGAGCCAGGACTTTTGGGTTCGTTAAGCTCTGCGGGCCTCAAACGGGAGTGCGATGCGGGGAGATAAAGAGTCCATGGGCGGAGTCGGTGATTCTGCTGCATAAATTAAATATTTTATGTCCCACAGAGATCTTAGAAATGTTTGGTCTCTCTGTGTGCAATTAATTCCTGCATTATTTCGAGGGCATCCCGGTTTCGGCTTGGCATTAAGTATTCGCCCCGCGTTGCCTCTGTTTTATGTTAATTTCCACTTTGCGCTTGCCAACACAAACACAAGCGAAAATACAAATATGAATATGAATGTAATCCAAACAAGCGTTGTGAGAATTTTCACTTAAAAGACTTTTTTGTGGCAGCCGAGCAGCAGCTGCTGCAGCCCTAAAAGCTTTAAGAGCTGCGCTCCTTCCGCACGAAGACGTATAAAAAATCAACTAATTTTCATTTTATGCTGCAGCAGAAACAATTTTAATTCAAGTGCGCCAGACGCACGAACAGAGCCCCACTAACAGCCTCTAAAATTTTAATAGCTCACACATTATAAACGCAAATAAACGCCTCAGCCGGCATTCCTTTGAGCACTTTCGTCCTGCTGCCATTTCGCATTTCGATGTACATTTGCCTAGCAGCCTGGGTTGTTTGTGGCATGTGCACTTAGAGAAAGGAGCCCGGTTCCAACGGGCTGGAAAAGCAGATGAGGAGCAACTTTTCCCACCGACTTTCCCAGCGTCCAGCGCGCACTTAAGGGGATTCCCCGTTTCTTGCGTCCCGCCTGCAACTTAAAGGCACTAAAGTTGCCCAGAATTAAGCATACTTCCAGGCACTCAGCGGCATATTATGTTTATCATTATTATGTTCCCACTAGGGGTATGTGTGTGCCCTAATGTTGCCGTTTTCTTGGCCAGCAGCTGCTGCCCGGAAAGTTCCTCTCGGACCTTCGGACTTACTATAAGGTGCGGCGGCGAGGGGAAATGGAAATCATGGCAGTGCACAAACTTTTTAATTGCTTTAAAGTTTCGCAAATATTGTGCGGCATTTTTGCCATCGAAAACAAATACCGGAGGGGACATCTTTTATTTTGCGTAAATTATTGCCAAAAATACTGAGCTTAATAAAATGGGGAAATTTATGCAGTTTGTCTGTTTATTAACTTTATGTACTCTTATATGCAGCTTAATTGCTTTTTAATATAAGAAAAACTTTTCTCGAAAACAACAGCTGCCAAAGGAACAAATTTGTTTTTCATAATGTTTGTTTTCGCTTCAAGAAATATCGACGGTACAAGTTGCCAACGGAAGCTTCGGGTAAAAATAAAGTATTCAATACTTATTTAATATAATTGAAGTGTAATTTTAGCTCTGCTTTAGCTGGGCGCCTTTAAAAAAGGCAGGTTTTTTAACCAACCCTAATCAGCACTCATTCTTTTATCGTAAATACATATGCTCGGTGTTTTATTCCTCCTTTCGGAACCATTCAAATGCTGCAATATCCTCCTTTTTTGTCTCATCTTTTTATTGCCCTCGCGTAATGTTTAATTATACGCTGGCTGATGACGTCCTGATAGCTTTTCTGGGTCCCTCTTTCGCTTTTTTGGCGCATAAACATAACGCAGTTTATATTTTATTTATTTTTCCCTTTCTTTTCCCTCTTTCAAAAGGGAAAGCCGCCTAAAAACCAATCATAAAAACCCAACCGTAGCGCCGGCGTCTACCAAACGGTTTTATGACATTTTCCTGCCTGCAAAAGCCACGCCCCAACGCCCCCAGCCATCCACACATGCGGCTGGGTAATTTGCCATAAAAAATTGGAGCACAGGCTCGTATTTGTGCAATTTCACAGAAATTGTCAATTTGCACTCCCCCAAAGTCTAAGCCGGAATGATGATGACGAGGAATGTCAGGGGCTGATGGGCCAAAAGGCAGAGGGGGCTTATCAAAGGAAGGGTTTTGGGCCACAAGTAGATAAGAAAGGAGCACGCAAATACGCGTTGATATTTTTATGGGACGACTGTGTGCATCGGAAAATCGACTGTTAACATTTAACGCTGCAAATTTAACCGCATTTATGCGATCTTTTCGCTCTTCCCGGCTTTATTTGATTTTCATTTAATTCCACACACTGGCTGGTCCTTAAAAATTGGCATAACAATTACGCCGGAAATAGGCAATGACAGTGGACTGCTAAAGCGGACGGAGACGGGGGCTCCGTAAACGCCGGACTCTGAAGGGACTCCTCTTTCGGGATGCGACTATTTGCTATCTGCAGTCCTCACTAACAATGGGCTGCCTCAATGGCACGTAATTGCAGTGCACACAATCGCAGCACGCACAGTGGGACCAATTGATTTTATTGGGAACAGGATAGGGGTTTACTGTATCGATGCTTGTGGAAATGTCTGTTTAACTCAAACTCAATTTGCACAAATATTAAATCCTTTCAAAGGTGTTATTCTTGGATAAGAGTATTTATTAAAATATTTACTAATCGTTTTCGAAGTTCAATTTATAACGGATTACAAGTAAAATCGAGTTCGACAAAGTTTTTGATAAAAATATCCGAACAGGTCTGTAGTACAGACGACTCATTAAACAAGGTTTCAAGGAGGATCCCAAAACTATATGCGCCATGAGTAAGCTTTCAAATACGACGGAATAAAAAAAAGAAGAACAAAATTAATATAGTACCCTTATAAGATTTTTAATCTAAATAAATTTTCCATTCTTTATTCTAAGCATATAAGTAAATATTTATGTCAAACCAAGTAATTTTAATTTTTCTTATTTGTACTGAATCCTGTAAATAAGTATGCTTTCAAAAAACACCCTTAAATAAATTCACAACATATTATTTTAATGGTTTAAAATTTAAAATTAGCACCCTACATTTTCAGGAACTAAACCTACAGCCTCGTCCCACGGTAACCCCAACTATTGTGCTTCCCTGCAACATATCCTTGCAACTAACGCTTCCGTTTCCGTGCGCCAAGGAGTCGACTCTTCCTCCTCCTTCGCCAACTTGCCACCGATGTTGTTGCAACTTGCAATCCCCTGCACTTGCTGCCGCCGAGGATGCCCCTTCAGACCGCCTTTGTTGTCGCTCGCCGTGTGAATGAGTGCAATTAGCAGAGCCACTTGCCCTCAACGATGCCGTTTTTGTTTGTGTCCGGCTCTGCTGCTGATCTGTCGAGCAGTTGCATTAAAAATTAATTGTCCCCTGTCTACTGTCTGCTGACGAGGACGTGTCTCCAGCTCCCTGTCAATGTTTCGGGTCGTGATTGCGCAGCACAAAAGTCGATTAAACAGGAAAATGGTCCAGCACGAAGTGGACACGCTCCTCAAGGTCTGTCAAGTTATCGAAATATTAAGAGCCTCCTTTAGCGATTCTGTTTGAGCTCGAAGAGGCCATAAATATATGGAAATGAAATGCGTACAGCGTTTGCCTTCAAGAAGGATTAGCGACCACATCCGAATTCCTGTATTGGGATTTCTCGGGCCTGAGCAATTTTTGATTAAAATTACATTCGCTACGGCCTTTGAAGTGTTGGGACTTGGCCTCGGACGTCTGCGCCCGTCCGTAACCCAAATATCTCGTCCGGTCTTCGGGTCAATATTTTGCCAGCTTAGGCAACGCACGTGAGCTGGGCCAAAAGGACTGCTGGGATGAAAAACCCCCATCTCATACCGAGGATGGTCACGTTCACGCTGCCTTCTCTGCGGGATTTCGTACCTTTTTGTGGACTTTGGGGCCGGCACAATGTGCTGGTCCAGTTCGGTCCGTTTCGTACTGGCCAGGCCCCGTCCTGATGGATTGTTTGACTAATTAATTTTGCTAGAAATTTTCACAAAATTGCATTTGGCCCGGGCCAGAGTTATTAAATTTTTAATGGACGCTTAAAGGGCCGAGGGCGCTTTGTGTGTTTTTATTTCGCCTCGGCCGGCAACCAGCTGTTTAGCATTTAAAGTGATTTTCATTTGGATTTTTCCTTAATGCTATTACGTTCCGTTGGCCCTTCCCCGCGTTCGCTGCTTCTTTTGCTCTCGGCTCTCAATTATTTAGCCATTGACAATTAGAGACTTTCGCAGATGCTGCCGCACCAAATGCGATTTCGCCTCATTATTCTCAACAATTGTTCATTTTCCAGCGATTTTCTTGGGGAATTAAATCTGATTCATTGAATTCCTTTGGCCCCATTATCGAACACTTCTTTTTGTGGTGCAGTGTTAAGCTATGAATCGGTTGACAGGAAGGCAGAGATTTAATATAACTCACATCTAAGTAGTCTTTTGCACAATTTTCCCTGAAACAATTTGGCCTAAGCTATATATATTTCTGATCTAAAATGGACCATTGTCGTCGCGCTGGCAAGCGAGTCTGCCTCTCCTATTTGCTTTCATTTTTCCTGCTCTCGGCGTTTTTCTACTACCTAATGGCGCACAACAGCAGGAATAATATGGGAATAATGCGCCTTCGCGAGGATGTGGACGATATATCGGTGAGGATATGGATTAACCTATATAAAAAGGACCCACTAACCTGGTAATATTCCCCAGCACATGCTCCGCCAGCAGCAGGTGGACGGCAGGGGAGGCCAGATCTCGGGCAAGTTCAACTGCCTTGGAGGAGAGCCAAAGGGAGTTGGATCTGGGAGGTGTGATAACCGCGACATTAATGCCTATGTGGACACTTTGATCAAACGCAAGATCGGACATTTAATGGACGACGTGTACAACCTGAAGAAGCAGTTGATGAATGCCGACTGCTCAGCTCGGACAGCTCAGTTCAGTCCCCCAAAGGAACCCGTTTCGCTGGCGAAACCTCGCATTAACTACGCCTCCGAGGATCTGGGGGCCAGGATCATCGACGTGAAGGCCCAGCCCATGGGGGGTACCAATATTGTAAAGACCCTGTTGGGACTGGATTTTAGCGCCAACCCGCCGGTGAATATGCTGCGGCCGGGACTTTCTCCGGGAGCCTGTTTTGGGTTCAATGGAAGCCGGGCCATCGTGACCCTTCATCTGGCCAAGACCATCATCGTGGAGGCCCTAACCCTTACCCATGTGGCCCGCGAAATGACTCCCAGTTTGTGCGTGAAGAGTGCGCCGAAGGATTTCGATGTCTATGTGAGTAAAGATCGATGCTGGATCCTGATCCTTAGTAACAGCTTCATTTGCCAGGGTCTCCCGTTAAACAATTCCAAGCGACAGCTGTTGGGACAGTGGACCTTCGATAACGCGGCCAACAGGCGCACTCAAAGCTACACTGTGCACAATGACAACTTATTTCGAAATCTGGTTTTTGCATTTATCTCGAACCACGGTGCGAATTCTACCTGCATATATCGGTAAGTATTCCTTATGAGCTTAATATCTTATTAAATCTTTTTTTCATCGGCAGCGTTGAAGTGTTTGGAAGACTGAAGTAACGCGCTTAATTTATTTTTAAAATGTTTTTATATTTTTCTTTTTTTAAGCTTAATAAATGTTGACCTCGTTGAAGTTCAAAATTAATATACCTCACAAGCTATCATTAAAATTTAATGAATTTTATTTATTATATTGATCTTATGGAAAATGTTTTTGATATTTAAAAACTTATAATCGATCAAACTGTGTGGGGAAACAATGTAATACCTCCGTGTAAGCGAATACATTGTCTATAAGTAAAAAAAATTAGCAAAATCATAATAAGAAAGCCGACAATAAAGTATTGTAAAATCTTTAATTTGCTATTTTAAGCATTCAGTTTCCAGAAGTGTCCCCCGTTTAACGGCGCAACTAATTTAAATTTCGCAGCACGGACCGCTTGGAAAATTTCGGGATCCCCAAAGACATGTCGCATCCGCTTTGATCTTTCGCAAATGGTGTGTTTTCGTTTAATTTCGCTCGACCTGAATGCTGAGGGGTGAACACGGCATAAAAAATGCCGCCCTGGGACGGGGACGGTGGACCAAATAAAAAAGAGAATGCAAAGTAACTCAGGACCTGTGTGGCGGTACCAAAGTCAGCCGTTTGATCTGCGCCGTGTCACATTGTCAGTGCCCCGAGACTAATTAGCGCTTGAATGTGGATGTACCAGGCGTGCACATGCGTTTAATTAGTCGACAATATGCTCGAATGTCATCTGAGATTTACACGGCGTTCGATGGGGAATTTCCCAGCCATCCCATCCCAGGGACCCATCTGCCCAGAATTGTTTCATTTGATTCCGTTCCGTTTGAATTGATTTAATGCGATTCCATTTGTGACTTACTCGAGATTCGTTTTCGTAATTTTCAGCTGTGTGTGCTTCGAGTAAACACACGGGAGGACATGAGCACAAAAGTCTGATTGTCTAAATGGGAATGTCGGTAGATGTGCTTGATTTTGTTTGCTCAAAAATTTATTTCCGTTCTTCAGTCGAAAAGGGTATGGGGGATTTGCAACGGATTTGGATAAATCACTGAAATATTATTCCTTTTTCTTAAATACAAAATTATACAATTGAATTCGTTTAATATGATTTATACCTATGGTCCCCAAAGGCATTGGCAAAATGAAGAGAAATCTTGTGCAAACAGTTTTAAGAACTAATATTTTTATGGAGATTTTCATTTCGTAATCTTTATGGTTGAAGTTAATACTGGGATTTAGCAAAAGATATCCAAAATAAAGATATCCAAAATAAAGATTTTCAGCCTGTTCCAGTTATCTCAGTAACTGTGTCTTAACGATTTGAGAAAGCCAGAACGAAATGGGAACTTTATTTGGGTGCTGTTCAAAAGGATTATGCTAAAAACTCTTTACAACCATAAGTTGAAAGTTGAATTCACTAGCTCCCATCGCAATTAATTAAAATCAAGTAAATCACCCAAAGGCAACCAAACGAATTCGAATTAGTCGTTCGAAAGCGAAAATGGAAACGGGCTTTGTAATAAAATATTTTTCCAAAAAACAATATTTTGTTTTAGTTAGTGCATTTAGTGTGCGATTTTCCTGCGTTTAATTGTTTCCATTTTCATCCTCGTCGCCAGCGCAATTGTGGCTTGTTTACACGGCAGCCAGCGTTTCGTTTCATTCTGCGGTCTGTACTCTAATTGCGCCTCGGCAATATATCAGAGGCGCCTCCCCGAGTGCCACGCCCCCACACACACACTCCCATTCTCACCTGCCACCACCCACACACATACATTCCTGTATGTAGATGGCTCTCCACTTGGGGTTTTTTGCGCTTTTTGTGCTCTTTCTTAGCCAGCTGCTGCCGCTTTGCCATTTGCTTACGCGTTAAAGCTGACAGGTAAAATGGATTTGTTACGGCAATAGAACAGGTAGCTGGGGAGGACTGGGGGGAGGTGTCGGAAAATGGGGATTTTGTGAGAGCTGGCTGGAAAATGCATGACAAGTGAGGAGATAACCCGTGTGGTCGTGGAGGTGCAGCTGGAAAATAACTTGAAATGGGTACGTATATATGAGAATATTTTAGTAAAAGCTTTTCCAAAGAAAATATTTATGCATGTCTTTCGTTTACACCAATGCGTTGATTTCATAAACATAATTAAGACTACAATGGTAAAAAATATGGCATATTTTATACAATACATTTTTTTAAACGTAATCATGTATTTAAAATATAGAACTTAACTTTTAAGTTTAAATTCCATGAAATATTTATATGGTATTATATTTTATTGGGTACTTTGTAAAAATAAACTTCAAAACTAATATCCCCCACTGAACTACAATTACTCGCATTAGCAACAGTTACGTATAAATTTCAGCCCGATTCATCTGGGTTTGCCATGCATTTTTCTTTGAGTTCAAAATGATCTGTCACTTTGCACTCTTGTCTCTGATTATTGCGATTGCATTATGCATTGCCCCAGTTTTTTCACAGCCCAGACCTCACTGTCCGCCCTGGCCACGCTGTAAAGATTGCTGCCAACGAGCGGGATAAATTGGGAAAGACCAACCTTAATGGATAATGAGGAATTTTATATAAAGAAATATTAAGGGGAAATAAAAATATAGTATTTGATAGGTGAAGACTTAAAAATGTGTGTGTATTTTGCGGATTCTCGGATGCGTCCTTAAAATATTTAAAATATTTTGCAAGTTTATTTTCCCCAGTTTTCATAAGTCGTATGCTTTTTTGGTTTGAGTGATCCTTTTACACAGACGATGGCTAACAGAACTTTTGGCCAAATCGAAAAGCACATTTGAATAATGAGAGCGTTGAGAGCTGCTGCAGTTTTGCTGAGTGCTCTGTTGCATTGTTACTAACTGGAAAGCTGGCAAGCAGGCAAACCCGGCAAAACTGGGAAACAGGCAAACTGGCAGCTGGCAGGCAGCAGCTGCTCCTGTCTGACGTCCTGTCCCCTGACAGCCCTCCACTGTCTGCTGCTGCCGGCCACTGACATTTTGGGATTTCGGTCTCGAAATTTGAGTTGCTGGTCGTTTATGTATGCAGCCTGGCCGGGCTAACAACCGGAGCTATAATAATGGTAAGCACTCGCTGTCGGAGTCGAAAAGTTTTGAGTTTGTGCTAATTATGCCGCCAGGAGTTGCCCATTCCCGATTCAAGGAGTTTGGAGCCCGGAGTTCTGAGTGCCGACTGGCAGCTAATTTTTGCCAGCTGTCAGCGCTCTCCATATAAATCCCTCAAAGTCAACGGCACTGCACCCACGTGACACATCAATTCGCATCCTTGTCTGTCGGTGGCACACGCACATCCAGTACATATGTGAGTGCGTACATATCCATCAAACTGCAATCGTCGGTTGTGTCGCCGCATGCAACGTCGCTTATCGCTCAGCTCTGTAATGATGGCAGCAGACCCAGAGAGACCCCAAAGTCCCCGGAAGACCCCGAAAGACCCGAAAGACCCCGAAAGTCCCCTCATATTCCTGCTCAGACCATCCCATCTCGTCCCCAAGCTATCCATCCATCTCCTCGAACTGCTGTTGTACATTTTTCATAACGCAATTCATGTTATTCATGTGCCAGCGACAAGTCTTCGTGCCCTTTGGATCTACCAAATGCACAGTGGTCGGGGATTGGCATTTGTGTGACAGCCGAATTGATTACTTTTCTGACTAGACGGTTTAGCCCGTTTCGGGAACTGCAGTTGGCTGGGCAGGGGACTAAAAACATAAGAGTTCTTTAAAATGTTTGACATCTACACTAGTTGGCTAAGCTGGAAATACATAGCTCTTATATTTTGAAAAAATCATAAGCAGGAATAAATCCTAAAAAGTTTAAGCTTATTAAATTGAAAACTGTTTTAAATTACCAAAATACTTATTTTTAGAAATACATAAATAAATAAAATAAACTGTCCAAAGCTTTAAGCTGACGGAAAAAAGACAAAGGGGGTCTTATAAAAAATACTATCTATATGGGCGATAAAAGAACTTAAAATAGTTTTGTAATACAAAATTTGACAGCGTCTTTCACGAAACTTTAAATTTTTATTTTTCCAGAGACTGAGGAAATAGCTTGAATTTTTCAAAGAGCCCTCCCATTACTGTGGAGCAGTAGTAAAGTAATCAATTTAATATCTGCCCATTTCCACTTCATGCTGCCACATTTCGGATATTTATGTCGGCAGACTATTACATGCGCTCGCCCACTGTGCGATGTCATAAAAATTGTCTCATTAATCATCACACGACATGCCCCCACATATCCCCCATTTCTTGCGTTCTTGTTCGTGATATTCCCCATCTCAAGGGGCTATTTCGGTGCTGTTTGCAGGAAACATGGACTTAGTGTGAAAATCCAGCGAGCAATTAAATTGGCTCCCCCATTTTTATTCCCATTTCCATTCCCGGATTCGGAATCAGATTCAGATGCAGCCCCTCGAACAAGTGCAGGGAGCATTAATCAACGGAGTCGGCCCTTCGTGGCACCGGGAGCACCGCGCAGTTTCTGCGCCATATTTAAAATAGCAACTAATTAATTTATTTTTTCACGCCGTGGCTGGGAAGTGCGCATTAATAAACAATTAAGTCGCTTTAATTGCAGTTTGCCTTGTGGATTATAAATTTCCGAGTGAAAATCCCCCAGACCCAGACAGCCATAATGAGCCGTAGCTCCCAACTAAATTCGTTTATTATTGATCAGTTTGGGCCATAAGCTGCTTAACTTTGCCGGTTGCCAAGCCCCACCAGTGAGCTCTTTTCAAGTCCCCTCGCAGACGCTTTCAAAGGAGTCAGGTGTTTGAGCCCGCTGCCAGACATTTGGCCAATTTCAGGAAATTGTGCTGCTCACTTTGCTAAGCTGAAAATCAGCGAGGCACTTTCCGCAGTTCATATGGTAGATGGCTTTTCTAATTCGATTTATAACTTTACTTCTATTTATAAACTTTGTAAAATTCACATAATATCGTGTTCATACTTTACTGTTCCTTAAGGGATGTTCTAACTCGTGCAAAAAAATGTACATTCATTTACATACCTTTTAAGAGCTTTCGAAATAGTTGGGCAATCTGCAAGTAGAAAACAAGAAAGTTCTTCTTAGTAAAATAATTAATTCAAAGAAACGTCTCCTTTAATCCACCCGAACTGACAGTCAGTTTTTGCTTTCAGCATAAATTCCGGCAGTGGCATCTTGGCCAAGTTAATATGATGGGACACGTTAAGCAGGCTTGAATGATGTGTATCAAGGACGAAAGGGAAAAACTACCAACTGTGTCAGCAGAAAACAGAAGCAGCAACAGAACAACAAGTCAGTGCAATGTCTGGTTGGAAAAAAGGGAAAAAAGGACAAGGACGAGCGGAAACCAAATGGGAATGACGATAGACATTGAACACGAAAAGGGAAAATGGAGCGAAGACATTAGCCTGAAATGACAGCAACAAGATGCGAGATAGACACTTGGCTTATATCAGTTGTGTCCTGTCCTGCGGAGGCGGCCACGCCCCCTTCCGCCCTCGCCTGCCACTCTGCTACGAAAACAAAAGCAACTTGCAACCGAAAGGCGTCGAAAGTGCGTGCAACAAATTGAAGCCAACTCGGCGAACAACAAATGCCGATTGACAGGCAGCCCTACAATGCTTTCAATGGGAACTTGGCGGAGAGGAATTTCCTTGATTTGAAAACAGCTGTGCGAAAATTATTTTACCCAAAGGCGGAAAGGAAGACATTCTTAAAAAGCGAATCTGTAAAGGGGTGAATTGTGACAAAATTAACTCAAACTTTACTATAGTTCTTGATATTCAGGGGTGCCACAGAAATCGCTTTGCGCTGAAGTCGTGTAAAACTTATATTGACGCAAATAAGAAACCCATCTCCATTATCGATTTCTCTGGCACTCCAGATTATTGCTATGATTATGTTGGACTGCTGTACTGAACTGATCATTGTATAAATAAATAATTTAAAATAATTTAATAATCGCAATAGATAATATTCAGCATTTTATTTATGATTTATATTTTGTCAAATTTATGTTTTGATATTTTGGCACAAGGTTAGAGGTCTGATTAATGTTTCAATTTGAATTATAACACAATCTAAAATAACTGCTTAATGTTATTTTATATTTTTATCTTTCGTTATAATTGCCGAAAAATTGGGGAAATAAACTTTGAATAATATTTCATCTTCCCAAGAGAGCATGAAAAATTTGACTTATCGTTTATGAGATTTTTGGCCTCATTGCGAGCTCATTCCAGCCATTCAAGCTATGCAGTTTGGTTGAGAGTGGGCCAAAGCTGGAGTCTTAGTAAGCAATCTGTACCATGTTGCCAGTTTGAGTTTTCTATTGAAAAGCGCTTTTCTGGCCCAAGGACAGCTGGCTTGGCCCAGATCCTTGCAATCGCATTCGCAGCCACGCACACACAGGACTTGTTCATCACTCACTCAGTTAGTCAGTGTGCCGCCCAAGGATCGATGGCTGGGATTGTAAAGGAGGCGGGAATTTGAAGACGTTGCCCTCCTCCAGGTCCACGTCCTCTTGCCGGGAAAATACAACGCCGCCAGCTGGCATAGGGCTTTTATTTCCCATTTCTAGCCCAGTCCTAAGTGCAGATAGAGAAATGCTTTTCATGCCTCTGCTTTAGTTTAAATATTTATGTAAGCGCGGCATTTTATGAGAAATACTTTGCAATTGCAGGCCCGTTCTTGAGTATTATGCTTTTACTGCTTTTGGAATAGGTCCGGACTATGCAAAACGAATTTATGCCAAGTATTTCTCTCTTTGCGACTGCACTTTGGCAATGAAGTTTGTTTTTCCCCATAGCCCGAACATTACATTTTAGTTATTTCCCATTTCTGGGACTTTAAGAAAATAACGCAGCCTATCAGTTCCATTGTAAATGCCATGCCACAAGACTATATCTTGTATTGGTTACATAACATTTAAGGGTTTTTGGTATACCCAGCTTCATTTGAAAGCTCCGACCATTCTCTGCGCATTTCAGTTGCAAACAGCATTCCACTTCCACATTCAAATCTATTTATATCAATTTACTCACTTCAGTGCCGACCCGACAGACAATTTCCAGCAGAGACCCCAGACTCAGATCTCGTGGTTGAGCAATTTTTCAACAGATAGAATCAAGACCAAACAAATCAAATCAAATGCAGACAACGGCACAAAAATGTTACATCCAGAACACCCACACACGTGGCAATGGCAACTAAGGCGCAGTGGCAAACAACAATAGCAGGCAGCAACAAAAGTAAATTAATAGAAAACAATAACAATTCCCTTTATTATTATTACTGCAGTGGGTCGAAGTGGAGTGAAGTTTCCTGGGAGAGATTCGAATTTGTTCGCCTGCCGTTTGCTGTTTGCCGTTAGCTGTTTGTTGCTTGTTTGTTGTTCGTTGTTTGCTGCTCGGTAAATGCCCAAGTTTCTGGGCTCTGAAGTGTCTGTGTTTGTGCATGTGATTTACTCAACGGTATGTAAGTAAAGAACAAATCATGTTCAGCGCTCGGCCTTGCCCCGAAAAGTGAGCCACACTTTTTGACGCTGGGCCCACGGGGCGGATGCGTGACGGGGGAATATCTGAGGTTTGTCCTGGCAAATGGTTGGCTGCTCCCTCTGCCTCTCTGGGAATTTTCCCCTTTATAAACTCAACAATGGAGACCGAGAAATCAGGCTGAGTGAAAAAACAACATGGAATGGATATGCAAACATATAATACTCTAACTGACTGATTGTTTACTTAAACTTAAATCTTTGAAAAAAATGTATTGAGTGAAAAATACAAAATTTTTGTAGCGAATTAAATTTTGGCCCCTTTTTTTGTGCATAGACCCTAGTGGACTTAGCAGAATATTCAAAATACAATTTTCCTGTGTACCAAAACTTTTCAGCTATCTTTTACTCTTGGAAACTGGCACGCATTTAAAAAGTTTAATGATGATTAAAGAACAAATATATTTATTTATACCATGGCTACGTATTTTTTCTTCCGGGCCTGGCAAAGTTTTTAGAAAAACTTATCACACTCTCAGCAAGAGTACGAACTGGAGAAAGAAAATATCACAACAAGCAAAGTGGGATAAAAGTCTCTAAAGAAAAACTTTTGCCAGGTGTTTGTTAGTGAGTATCGGTGTGCGCCTAAAAGTGTGCATGTGTTCTTGTGGCATTACGTGCATTGCATGTCGAATGTTTGTAACAAAGTCTAAAAACATCAAGCACAAACATGGAGCAGCGGCAACTTTATCTAAAGTACAACATTCTCCAACCTCTGCCCAGACATTTCGTGTTGTTTTGCTGCCTGATTGGAGGGCTGCCTTCGTCGGCTGGGTTGTTTTTGGCCAGATTTCAGCTGCTTTAAGCCGAAAACGAAACTCTTGCTGGTGCCACGCATGCCACATTTCGTTTGTTAGTCGGCTCTTATTTATTTATTTTTTTGGTCGGTCTCGTGTCGTGTTTTGGCCACCTTGCAAATGGCTCGCCAATGATTTTTAATGCGATTTCCGAAGCAAAAGAAAGCATCACAACCTGCACAGCCCATTTGAGCGGCTTTGGCAACCTTTTTTAAGTGGCTGGCCAATGCGAGTGGGACGGGTTGGGTTCGGTTTCGGTTTCCGTTTCAGTTTCCGTTTCCTGTCCCGCTTCCGAAATATGTAATGGTCGTGCGGGTGCGTGCAAGTGACTTTATTTAATGCCATTAACGCAAATTGAAAGTTTTACGCTTTCCCAGCGGCCGTTGCATGCGCAATTGAGTTTTTCGGGTCTCTGCGTCGCAATGCCCCCTTTATGACGTTCCATCGCATGGAAATGGCTCTGCCATTCAGAATTTTCAGGCACGACCCCTCGGAAAATCCTTTCGCCCATTGAATGCCTTGTGTAATTCACTTCGCCTCTCATTATCCGCACACACACACACTCGTTAGCCAGAATCCCTTCACGAGCCGTGTGTCATGCGAAAATGGAAAAACTAGCCGGAGTCATTCATGGTTTCTATAGCCACTCTATGGCTTAAACCAAGGACGAGCTCTGGCTTTATTGCCAACACTTTGTCGCGACTGTGGAGAACCCATTACAACTACTTAGAGCATGTAAATAAAGCAGAAATAAGCCAAGGCGAGTGACGAGCAGGTAAGCAGCGCAAGAACAAGCCCGAAGCAAGGTGTTTTTCCACCCAGCCACCCACTCAGCCAACCACCCAGCCACCCACTCACGCCCCCTTGCACCACCCTGCAGAGCATTAACATAATCGTTATGGTTATGCGCGACGTGTGCATAATGGCAGAGTGGGAGAAGTTTAAGCAGGGGGGTAGAGATCGAGAAAGAGACAGATACAGGGGCAAAGAGAGAGACAGAGACACGAACAGCGACAGCGACACGAGGATAAACTATGTTAAGTGCGCTGACATTGTGATATATAGTGGGTTTTGCCACTCTTAAGTGGAATAGAGGTACGACTGCACCTTGCGTACGAGCACTCTTTGATTATATCATTATTTAATTTAAGCTAACTACCACAGGTGGAGGTGAGAGAGACTTTCGAGGTCTTAAAAAGTAATCGGGAAGGCAAGCCTTTTAATACTTAAAAAAAATACGAGCTAGAAAGATATTCTATTGAATAAAATCTATAATTTTAATACTATAAAAAATCTAATTAGCTAATAAATATTATAATATCTATTATATTATAAAATTTATTTTTTATAACATCAGCTTACATTCTTGCTCATTTAAATATGGTAATATTATTATATGTATTCTGCTTATTTCTAATCGAAAAGTATTTTCTCTTCGGCATGATGAAAAGTAAACATGGATATTGCGTAGCTATTTTTCTTTGTCTTGCCCCTCATTGTTTTCTTTTCTTTTCAGCTAGTTACCTGCGAGGCGGGCTTTAAGGTTGGCAGCGTGCGTTTTGGGGCGCCGTGGCCAGGTGTGCATATCAAGTAGCCGCCACGTCTGCCGTGGGACAAAGCCATGTGGCATACTTTTCGGGCACAGGCCATTAGCAAACAAGCAAAGTACGAAACACAAGAAGAGCGAAAACAAGCGCAGACACACGTATGAATATAATAAATTTCCCGCACACAAACACGGAAAATTGAGAGCAGATGAAGAGTCAACCTAGAAAAGCAAGGGAAATGCTATAGAAATGGAAGGAACTTATCGGAGGACCCACTCTAAGTATAAAATATTTGAAATTCCACACGCATAACTTATGAAATAAAAATTAAAATTCCAATTGCAAGCCTTAATAATAAAACAATTTTGGGGTCTGCTGCGTAAGGGTGTTATTTTACTTTTATTTTGCAGCAGAAATTCTTTTGATGAAGAGGATAGAGTTTGGAATTGATTTCTTTGTTGTTACGTTCTAAGGTCCCACAAAATATCTATATATTTCAGATTTATCTAAAATTTAATAAACAAATTATGCAAGCATAAGCGAGCATAAAAAAGATGTTAAGATGAAAGAACAATGAAAATATAATATTAATAAGTGACAAAGCCAAAATAATATTGATTAAATAATTAAAGGTATTCTCGAGGCCAAGGGATTTTCCATTTCATTTATTGACTGTTTAAGTATAAGTGCCCACAAATGACTGAAGATCTAATTGAACTCTTAAACCATCGTTTGCCCACTGTGTCTCAGCTTTGGCGTGATGGTAAAATCCTCACGGACCGACTTGGCATACATAAGCACTTCTGAGTGCCCCAGACATTTCTCTCGCTTGCCACACACTCACATCTGCTGGGGGTTATTAAAAATTTCGCCCCAGAGGCATCTATCAGTTATGGGGCTCTACCGCTTCGACAGTGCGCGACTCATTTCAATGAGTTTCGGCTAAGGAAGCGGGCATTGTATTCAAGCCAAAAGCACTGCAAGAAACGGTGTTGAACATAAATATTTCTTTTAAAAAATTTCTGAAAACTTTTTATCAAAATAAAGGTTTAAATTAACTAAATTGCGTTTATTATAATTTACTTCAAAGGATAACAGCAACATTTTTATATTTTGCTGGTAGTTTTTGTAGCAATTTCGGGAAGACAAGAAGGTCTCTTGCAATACTTTCTTTTTCGCCAAGTGGCCGCCACATCTTGTAATTGGCATTCTGCACACTGACCGAAATGAAAACGCTACGTGCTTTCATTTCACGTAACGACAGTCGGATAAGTCGGCACAACGCTCCATTGACCGCCGATGGAAAAGCGGAAAAACGGAAAGCCGGCCGGGAAATGGAAGGAGATGGGCCCGAAAGGCGAGGCTTATTTGCCGTGGTTTTGGGGCCGCCTGCGCTCGTTTTAATTTTTTACGTTGCGGGCATACAGAGAGAATGCCGAAGTTTCGGCGATTCTTAAAGTCAATCACATTACGCCGGGGCATCGCCCATCAAACAGCCGACAAAGGCACTCGAGACCCCTCGAGAAGATGCCAAATATTTGTCTGGCCTGCATCCCTTGCGAAAATCGATCGGCTGTCAAGCACCTTGTAGCGTACGCCCCAGTCCAAAACCATCAACTCTTTCACTTCCGTTTTATGTGCATATTCAATATGCGCAAAAAATTTCATTTAATTTTGGTTTTCCTTGGAAACTCTGGCATTGACAGTCGGAAAATTTCGTTGTCAGCCTCACGCGTCTTTCGATTGTTTGTCTGCGTTCTGTTTTATACATATATTATTTCCTGATGGGTTTCCAACTGTTTGTTTTAGCGTTTTTCGCCAACTCCACTCCGCGATTGCCAATCCTTTTCGTTCTGGGCTTTAAGTGTGTCCTGGAAAATATCTTCTGGGCTGGATTCTTTTCACGATTTATTTCTGGCGTAATCCCTGCTCGTTGCTGTTTGCCCTCGCCCAGAACCTCAACCTTTTAGCCACCCGATTTATAAGCACCCAAAATACTTGTAAATTTCAGCCGGATTCCCGGCATAAATATATACGCTGCCACTCAGTTCTTAGCCATCAAATTTATGGCCACTCGTCACACTAACTCATAAAAACGGGGCATTTTAAAACGCCAAAGAGGCGACGGGGGCGGAACAAGGCTGCAAACACGAGACAACACTTTGCATGTGAAAGGGCTTTACGCAGGATCCGGATCGGGGGATCGGGGATGGAAGGTCCGCCGATGAGATTTATGTACTCTAAAGCTTAGACCGAGCTCCGGCCTGTTTTTTGTGGTAAACAGCGCGTCCTGCCGCCAAATCCTGCCACGCACTCATAGGCTGAAAGGGGAGGGGGGACAGGAGGCAGCTCCGCAGTCGGCCGAGGACTTGTCGCTATTTATTCTACTAAAAACGCAATAATATATCATCTACAGTTTATCATTGCTATGACGCCAGACTGAAATTATTATCCAGCGAATTTATTGCCTTACAATAAACGCAAAGTGCACGACTGTGTTTGTGTGTGTGCGTGTGGGACAGACTTTCTCCGTGTGTGTCTGTGTGACTTGGCATTTCTCCAGCAAGAAGAAATTGTGGAAAAAACCGTTCAGAACGTGTACTGTTTTGACGAGGCTTCAAAAGAAAGGAAAAAGTAACTAAAGAGGACAGCATCAAGTTCGAGCTTGAATGTATAAAATCATATAGTACCCCGTTAAGCTATATATTGTAGAACCAAAGAATGAGTTCGGTATTCCTTATTCTACGAATAAGATCCCAAAGAATGGTATTATTCAAGAACATTAAAAACTAAAAGTTTATCTCCAGAATATTCTTCGGAATCTGACCCATCCAAAAATTCTTACTAGGTCTGTAAAGTATAAAAGAGTTACATACACTCACAATCGGAGCATTTGTAATAAAATAGCTTGTTTGCTCCCCACCCGCTCTGTTTTTTGAACCGGGTGCCCATGCCCCATTGATTCATATACATAATTCTGGCCAAGCTTATATATTCATGGTTATCTCGAGAGCTGTCACACCGAAACTCCATCGCGCATATTTTTTACTATTAGCCGAAAGCAAGAGGAAAATTTGTCAGTCGGGCCAAAGCCAAAATCAAATGGCTCGTCCTGTCAACTTTTTGCTCGTACATATTTTTGTATTTATTTCATTTTTGCGCAGCGAGACAAATAGCACAAGTTTGCTAAATTGTGGCCCCATTCCTCAGCTTGTATCCGTATTCACCCCTATATTTTCACCCTTTCTGCCTACATTTTTACGACAAACAGGCCCCCACATCGTGTTCATTCGTCAGATACTCGCTGCAAACTACATAGTTCTGTTTTGGCAACTGTTTGCCCAAATTGCCACACATTTTGTGCATAAATGACAAATGCCTTTGATGGCATAAAATATGACTTTGCAAATTGTTTTGTAGCAAATAAAATGGGCGTTCCCATCGCTTTGAAAGGGTTTGTTTGTCGAGCGTGTTTCAGGGGATATTCCATGAATCAAAGGCGTGGAATTGGGGGATTAAGTGCGAATAGTTTTGACTAAGAGATCACAAAATGATTTTCGGCGAAAATGGTCTGTAATAACCAGAACTCTGGATATTATAAATATTTGAAAGGCTCTCGATTTATTTTAAAATGTTACATTTTCTATTGAGTTCGTGAAAATAGTACAAAACATTTTCTCTGTATGCAAACTGATGATGACACTCAAATGAAAATATTCTCTGGCGCTTTTGGGGAAAATTAATTGCCGTTTCGCCGAAAAGTTCCAACGAACTTTACAAATGTTGCCTTCTTTACAAAACTTTCATTTACATGGTGAAGCCAAATTGAGGCGCCATATTGGCTTCTCGGCTTAAAGTTTTTTACGAGGGCAATGACTTTGTTAGTATATTTCACATAAACTCTGAGAACAGAAACACTCATTTGTAAATTCGCGAATTTAAAATGCAATTTAAATAATATGTAATGGATTTTTTTAATTATTTTGCTTAATTTCTGGAAGTCTTTTATTGTGTTCCTCTGGTCTAAATAATTTATTTCCGTTGTTCCCACATCAATGTCACTCCTCACTTGACAATTCCGATTTATTGATTTGCAATCCTCATATGCGGCTCCAATTAGCTGACAATTGACTTGTCAAAACATCAATTATAACTGACATTCGTCGAACGTTTCAGGGTTTCTTGGCAGCTCCTCCCCCGCCAGCTCGGCTTTTCCGGGAAAAACCCATTTGCATTTACAAGTCGGCAAT
The DNA here is from genome assembly GCF_014743375.2 of Drosophila subpulchrella. NCBI lineage: Eukaryota > Metazoa > Arthropoda > Insecta > Diptera > Drosophilidae > Drosophila > Drosophila subpulchrella. The sequence goes on from NC_050610.1 coordinate 3,620,755, forward strand.
AAGTCGAAATGTGAGTTCCTTGTTCGCGGTTCTCCCTCTGCATATCGAATGCGCGCATTAACATGGCAAATAAATGGGCGCGTTAAATATTTAATTGGCATAATGCTAATCACTCGATGGCTGCAAAATTCATTAGCACACACATTCACCGATCACATCTGTCAGCACTCAGCCAAACCTCAAAAGCCCAAAGAGCCCGCCATCAAAGTCGGAGGGGTTTTTGGGGTGCGGAAAATAAAAACTACAAACCCTCACCACAATCTGGCACGTGTTTGCAGGCCCCTTAACCCACTGCGGCCCCCCAAAACCCCAGAAACCCTCTGGAACCCCCAGAAACCCCATGCCACCACACTTCCTGCTGCCAGCTGATGCTGCCTGTGCTGGTGGCAAGCAAACATTACACAATTTTGATTGTATTTCCGTTTCGTATGCGCAGAAAGGCGGCAAACAGGCAGGGGCAGCAGCAAAAAGCGGTGACAGCAACAGGAAGTTTCGCTTATTTCCGTTTGTTTACCTCTGCTCTGTGCCTTGATTAAATGTCAGCTAACCCCGGGTCGGGATTGTGGGTGGTTTTTCGGCTCCCTGGCTTTTGCGGTGCTCCAAACACACCTGGCAGCCTCGCCCCTCATATTTTGAGACCATTTTCACCTGACCTGCCAGCATTTTTCGTGCATACGTCAGCGTAATCTTATTAACAAAGCAAGTATTCTAACGATGCCCAGGCACTAAGTGTCTTGCGTGGCAACAAGACAGTATACCACATTATTTGTTGAGATCCAAGGGTGCGGGAAAGCATCTGGCGGATTAGTCGGATTAGAGTTCCCTAAGTGGGCATCGCGACAAGTCTCATGATAATTCGGGCGAAACTTAAACTGCCATAAATATTCAGTTGATTTTCGTTCTGCGCTTACATAATGTACTAATACCTTAATCCATATAATAACAGTTGTGGTTTCGCAGAATTATTGCGATTACGATTTGGTATTTAATTTGCGGCCATGTGACTTGGTGATTGGATAACTTTATAGCTTAATTCCAGAGTAATTTTAAGGATCTTATTATATATGATATAATACCATTATAAGAAGACAAATACAAACAACAGAAAATAAAATACAAAACATGTTGCAAATGAAAGAAAGGATGGCTTTTTGTAAAAAAAAAACTGTGTTCATAAATTGTTAATTCTTTGCAACACTTGGTCAGATTTGTACAGTGCTGTATAAAACATTAAAATGCATTCAAAAATATTTACAACTTTTAAACTCATTATCAATTTGGTTCCAGAATTCAAAAAAGTTCTGGATGCAATACTTTAATTAGGGAGTAAATATTATATTTTCGTTTGGGGTTGCCTCCTACCCAATGGTCATACTGTTATTTACCGCACTGTATCTCTTACATATTTTATGGCTGGTCTCGGCCGCTCGACACCTGACAGCTTGAAGCCAACAATTGCTTAAAGTGTCGCGCAGACCTTAAATTAAGGGGCACACATTCCGTTCCGACTGGCCGCGGACTGCAGCTAATTAATTGGCCGCAATTTGCGCGGACCTGCGCGGAAAAACTTGCCTGGGAAAATGGAAATGGAAATTCGCTCTGCCGTTTTGTAGGTCAACAACAATGATGTTGCGGCTCTGGTTGTTGCAGGTCGTCTGCCCATTGTTGTTGCCGGCACATGCTTTGGCATAATTTATGTAGCCGGCCCGAAAAATGTTTGTGCACTTTTCCCTTATTTATTTATTTTCTTATGTTTTCGCGTGTGTTTGCTGTTGCTGCTGGTTTTATTTGGCAGCATTAAAAGCTGCCGCGAAAATGTTTTATTTACCGAAAAATGTATTTGCATGTCTGCCCGGGACATTTGCATAATTGTTAAACAAATGCCAGCACGGCTACGTGTGTATGGAGAGTTGTCTGTGCTTTTTTGGGCAACACCCAAATTGGAAAATACCCGAAAATGCTAAAACAACTTTATTTTGGCAGTGAACTGAAATAAATGTTGGTAGAGCTTAGATTGGATAGGAATAATAATAAGTAACCAGTATATTCTCTAAAAATGTTATAATATATAAAGCATTGCATTCCCCTACTAGTATTATAGAGTCCTTAAGGACGCCATTGAATATTTCGTTTGGGAAATATTACAAGTCTATATTATCTTTCCCATTTCCCCATCCTTCCGGCGTTGCAGCATTAAATTCCTGATAGAATCTATTAAATATTTAACTTATCGGCGCTCTAAATCAATAGCCAAATATATTAGCTCCTCTACATGCGCTCTCAGACAATACATAGACGGCACACGCACACTTGTGCACATAAAAACCCATTCAAGCGTTTCATAATGATATGAGAAAAACGAAAAAGACATGCGAAAAATAGCAAACCCAACACATTGCCTCAACTCATTTTCGCATAAAGGGACGCCAATGTGTCGGCCCTGGCAAAAGGCCAAAAATGAACCAACACATTGGCGAGCTCACACACACAGAGATGCTTGGCTAACACACACAGGGACACTCGCTTAGCTCCTCTATATATAAAGCCATTGCTACATGGCAAACAATAAATGTACGCTGCCAGGACAAGAGACCAACTAAATTATCAGTAATATTGGAGCACCAGGATAACGCTCCGCCTGTGTGTGTGTGTGGGAGGGGGCGTGGCCGGGGGAGGTCCTTTGGTAGGCGTGGCAAATAAACACATCAGGCAAAATGCTTTTTACTTAAATTAACAGAGGACCGAGCAGCTTTCTTGGCTTTTTCGACTGCCAACTAACGTTTACTCGTTAAGTTTTAGGGTGAGTCTCTGGGTGCACTTGAAAAAAATATGTGTATTCCAGGAAAACTCTTAAAAGGAGTTTTAAAGGGAACATGAATTTCTAAGCAACTTAAATAGAAAAAATGTATAATCAGAATACTTGAGAGTTTGAAATTAGCTTAGCACATCTATGAAAATCTTTGTTAATTTCTGATAATGACTAGTGTATTATTTAACAGTCCCCTTATATGTAAGTTGGGATGTTTAAAATTTGTGCAATGCCAGTCTGTTTAGAAAGTACACTTATAGCTTGGAAAGACACACTAAAAAAGTCAGGAGAAAATCAATAAAACTACAACGAAATTGATATTCGAAAGCTCTTAGCCAATTTCCACCCATGCGAGATAGCGAAACGTAACATACTTATAAATCTGATAGCCCGCAAACAAAAACCCCTTTTCGGCACTTGAAAACTGAGACTCGAGCCCACATTTGATTTGCCAACGAGGCACATCAATAATTGAGTTTGCTTAGTTTTTCTGATGGCATGTATGTACGATTCGCCAGTTCGCTCATGGAATTACGTAATGGCATCATAATACCCAACTCGCTAGGGTGCAGGAACAAGCTGCTCATCAGAGCCCGCCTCCTCGAGGGCATTCCCCTCATTTCCAGAGCTTTGCCAGCTCCATCCTGATATGGCATACTTAAGCAATCGAGGCAAATGTTTTATCGTCACTTTGCCACTCACACTCGCACAACATAAATACGCACACACATATAAATGTAGTATGTATGTGCGGAATACAAAATGGCGCCAGCTTCCTTATGCCTTTGGGCCCTCTGCATCGCTCGGTTCGCCTCAATCTCAATCGTCAGAAAAGTCTATCAACCCAAGGGGCCGAAGGCCAAAGGGAGGATTATTGCCACCGAATCCGGGCTGAAAGGCGAAAAAGACAAGCAGAAGTGAACTTAAATGTCGAATTTCGGAGAAAATGTTTAATAACATCGCCCTCCTTTCACACCCAAAACGACAAGTTGTTCCATTGTAAATTTAATAAAGCCGGGGCTAAGTAGTTAGGGTGAAAATCAAGAAGCCAGCAATTATTTGGTTACGCAATTACCACAGCCAGGCAACCGGCAGGTTCAATAGGCTTAAATAATTTGGCCAAATCTCCTTGGCGCAAAAACAAACAAATAAATTCAATGCAAAAGGGGCGCAAAACTTTCCGGTCTCGAAAAACACAAACACAAATAGTGAAAGTTTACAGGAATGATACGGGGCAAGGGAAAGTGGGCGTGGCACGAGAGCTGGGGAAAGTCAAAGCGACAAAAGCCATCTCCTGAATTGCCCCACAATTTATTATTATTGTTTTACACAAACAGCAAATGCGCGAAAATATAGCTGGCTCAAAGCAAAAGAAAGAACTAAACATTGCCGAATTTTCAGCCACAAAAACGAATTTTTTAGTAGTTCCTTTAGTGAAAGAATCAGAAAGCAACAAAGTCAAATTGCTCAACTGCCGGAAAAGTTTTAAAAGTGAAGTTTCTGTTTGGAACCTAGCTTTAGAGTACTTTCATTTAGAAAAGTGCAGCAAACAATTAAATTTGTATTATTATGGGCTTTGCTTTACATTCAAAGCTAAAAGGGAAAGCCAAACAATTCCACTAAACTAAAAACTTTGAAATTAAACTAAACAAAAATGGTATAAATTCATTAGAGACAAATGAATAGTATTTAGAAAAATTCTACTCAACATTGCGAAAAAGTGGAACTCCAAATATTTATTTAACAACTATCTCGTTTTTCAATAAACGATTTTAATTTATTTATTGCCGGTCATTCATCAGCGCGATGATTTACACAGCCCAGAGGAACATTTGTTTTGCCTGCAGGACTGCAACTCAATCATGTGCGCTTTAAAGAATTTATATTTATGGCCAGATGCAATCAACGGAACCAATGTGTCCGCGAATTGTCCATCAAAACGAGAGCCCCAGCAAGTAATAATAAAAACAAATGCATTTCGCATTAAATCAATTCGCGTTGACTTGCTGGCCACAAAAAGTTGCACAAGCGCCCATCAATCAAACATAAGACTCGAACAAAACCAGGACAAAATGGCAAAAGGATAAGCCCCGGCCGCAGATACATACGAATACCATATAAACTGCACATGGACTCATACATTTAATTAAAATGCGGCCCAGACACAATATTCGTCAAAGTGATTGGCCCGAAAGCGGCTTAGTGAACTTAAGTAAATTAAATGTTATGGTTGTTGTGGCAGGCGGGGCGATTGTGGGCTGGAAAAGCTGGGGAAACCTCAATGAAAATTGTCTTTAAAACTGTTTTCGGCGACGACAAAGCGAATCGCAATAAATACTCCGCCAAGTGGTGGGTGTGTCTGGGCTCAGAGGGTTGGTACAGGGCTCCGGGAAATTTGCATATTTTAAATTACTAGTGGGGCCTCTTGGCAGCGATTGCTTCTGGGGTTGACAATGGCGCAGCCACGACAACTCCAATTTATTTGTAATTTGTTCGAAATTTATATCAGGCGCAGGGCCCACACCCATTTCCTGCCCCCAGAGGGTCTCTATTTCACACACTCCCTGCCACAGATAATTGCACTCATAAAATGCCAAATACTCAGCTCGCACGCTTCGATATTTATGCGTCGACGTGATACCCACTGATAAAGAGGGTGTCGTAGAATATAGGATTTCTTTCTTTTGTAATTTAATAAGTTACTTGATCTCAACAGATTTTGAAAATTATGAGAGCAACGATTTAAGAAAATTTCTTAATGATTTGATATTCAAAATTCTATAGATATATGTTACTGAAAGTACTTAAGCGGAATATATCTAAGGAGAAAGCTAGAATATTTTACCTGGCATTCGGGTAAACAGTGATTTGCTATTTATTTTCCTAATGGTATTCGACCGATTTATCTGATAGTTGGCATCATCAGGTCGATCCCATCGTTCCCAGGAAGTCCAATCCCACATGTAGACATATCTTAATGCTCACAGACTTGGGGTTGCTGGGAAGCAAGCAAACAAACAAATTATGTGCTCATTTGAATACACATTCTAATGCGAATCACGTTGACAAAAATTCATTGAAGCGTGCAGGATACGCACACGAGCACACGCACTCAGCCTCACTGGACGGAGATACCTTGACTTTCGAACTCTGGTCTATCCAATCAGGTCTGCTGGGGTCCTGGCAGGGTCCTGGCGCAGATAGAGATAAGGGGAGTGGCAAATTGTCCCACCTCGGACGCTGACAAGGACATATTTATAAAGCGCTCATTTCGAGCAGAGCACATACGTATACATAAGGATGGAGAGGCATCCCAATATCCAGTTAATCTATCAGGACATGGTGCAATGTGTAGAAAATTAAATGTGCTTTCTAGGGTCTTAGACACTATGCAAAAAGTTTAGGATCATGAACATTGGGAACTCCAATTATACATTTCGGATTAACTAAATTTCGAAAATTGCCTCTTTTTTATCAATGTTAGGAAAGATTGGTTAAGGTACAAAATATTTACGAAAATAAACATGAAGATAAAACTCGACTTAAAAACTAACAATTGCTTTGAACAAAGGGCAACAAATATAATTGTGCAATGTTTCGTAAAAAATAAAAAATAAGTAACAAATGAACCAAAAGTTTTAGATTTCGATAAAACATCATAAATATTAATGGTCATTAATATTGACATTTCAATAATAAAATCAATAAGTATTTTAAAGTTTATTTTCCGCGATATTAACATTATTAAATATAATTTTCATTGAAGCGTAAATAATATCAAGTAAGGTAAGGTAAAAAGTGTCACAACACTTTTAAATAAAACTAAGTTAAACGAAACATTTTGAATACATATTAATTTTAAGTTTAAATATCAACTATGATTTAACTAAGAAATCAGGTCACATTAGAAGTGCCAGCAAAAGAACTTCCATAAATAAGGGTTTCAAAAACAGAACCTTGTGTAAGTATTCCACTTTAATAAAGTAAGCATTTAAGCTAACACAGTTTACTGTGGTTTTCTGCCAGTGCTTTTGTATGCCAATGTCCTTGTTGTGTCTGTGTGTGCCATGTAAATGCAAACTAAATATGTACAAACGCCACAGCCAGGCATTAAGTCGATTGCTTCAAGGACTTTCTCGCGCTTAGCGGAGAAAGCGAGGGGGAGGGGGGGAATGGGAGAAAGGGGAGCAGACGGGATGGGAAAGGGGCGAAAGGGGAGTGAGAGATTCCTGGCGGCTTTGTCATTCACACCCAGTTGGATGTCTGCTTCCATCGCTCTATTTCGCATTGTCACTGCTAACAGCTCCTCCCCACTTCGCTTTGGAGCCCCCTCAAGTGTAAATGAGTGGCTCCGCCTTTTGCACCACCCTTCCCCGAAAACCACCCACCTTGCATGGGTGGCGCAGGCTTTTTAATAAGCAATTTATTTTTAGCTTAACAACGCTCATGTAATGAAAAACGCGGAGCCTCAGTTCCACCGGCTTACAATTCACTTGCAACGATTTCCCCGCCCAGCACACGCCCACTTTGCCACCCTCTTCGCTGAGCGTGTTTGCCAACGATAATTAATTTTTTGGCCTACCCCAAGCAAGAAGCTAAGACCATGGGTTCGTACCGCATTAAAAAGAAATTAAAATGTTGCCATTCTCCTCCGCATTTTCCACCTCGCCAACCTCAAGTACATCTAATGAGATAACTTGGAGACAACTGGCGAGAATTGAGTGTATAAGGAATAATAATGAACAGCGAGAATACTGGTTGAGTATTTAAGTATAATACCTTTTTAAAGCCGAACGTATTTTAAATTTGATATTTAAGGCTTTAATAAAGAGGCCCTTTTTTTTGAGTAAATTTAATCGGCTAAAAAATAGAGTAATTATTATATTAGTTTTTATAAGAAAAGTTTTGGTAAGACTGAAGATATACTTCTTTATTTTAAGTTGCACTTTGGCCACACTAGAATTGCATACCACTTCAAAACTCGATAAGTGAATGTAAGAAATTATCAGAGCATTATAACTGTAATTTATTTTAGATAGGAAATAATTTTTTTTTTTAATAAAAAATCTCGAATTCACGAAGCTTACTTCATTTAATCCTGATTTTGTATGTAATAGGACAAAATTATACTGAAAATACTAATATTCTAACCCTATATACCATGTGAACTACTAGATCATTAAGATATTGCTAGTTCATTAAAGATTAAAATAAATGAGAGGATAAGTGAGAGGATCATAAGTTTAAGGATCGAGGATATAACCGCTCCTGACAAGGGCGTTGATAAAAGCTGCTCTTCGTTTTCATACGGCCACAAATCGCTGGCATCAACATGGCAAAATGGCAACATTTCAAGCCTCCTCATAAATCAATTTCGTTTTTATTGCGAATGCCGTTTGTCTGCGCTACTTTTACATGGCTATTGCCAGCGATTTTTGTGGCCGTTTTTATGTCGTTCAGTTAATAAACCCGAAAGAGCGAAGGCGAAAAAAAGTTGCAAGTTCAACAAACAAGCAAAAACTCTCGGTTTTACTTTGGCCCGCAAGCGTATAAATATTGTTTTTAAACCCCAATGAAATATTGCGAGCGTTTTTGACGAATCGCCATATGTACATATAGCATTTATAAATAAATAAATATAATCATAAATAAATAAAGGCCAAGCACATGACAGCTCCATGGCAAAAAAGCACAAAGAAAAATAAATATTATACCAAATTGAAAACTTACTTCAAAGCCATGGCGTCGCTTTTGATTTACATATTTAATTTGATTTGCATAAAAACATGCATTAATAAAAAAAAACATACTGGAGGTAACTTAATGTACCTTTATTAAAGTTTTTTTTTCAGAATAATACATTTCACTATTACATTAATATGTTTTAAAAATTATGGAAAGCACACTTGTACTTGGTAAAGTGTGCTCCAAAAATAATATTTTAAGGCTGTCTGAAAATTTTCCAACCTACCTTTTTATCGTTTTAATCATCCGCGGCTTAGTGTTCCAAAAAAACCTGAAAAAAGGGAAGAGACGGCTTTGAGAAACAACGAAAAAGGGTTTTTTATTAGAAATGTATAAAACTTTTCGTTCCATTTTGTTTTGTTCCTCTTTTTTAATATAAAATGGCTTTGGGGGAAATTTTGGAAAGTGAAGCGGGTAAAAGGAATATGTAAATATGTGTTGGATGCTGGATGCCTTGGGAGCCTTCGCAGCAGCATGCTCGGAATTTAAATTTGTAGCTAAGCCTCGAAAAATGCGCGCCGCTTCATTTTCCGAAAGCGTCCTGACCCTTTTGTGGGTGTGTGCGATGTATCTTTGGTGACAAAGGACAATGCCATAAGGCTGCGGGGGCCACAATAAAATTAAATATTCTATTTAATGGCGTCGTAGTATGCCAGACGCGTCGCCCAACTTTTCTTGATGCATTCCTGCAGGAACAGGGGCGTGGCTGGGACCTTTGACCTCCTTGGCCTCTTCACAGCTACAACTTGAACTTCCTGCATCGCTTTCAAAGTCCAACCCTTTGTTTACTGTAAGTAACGAACTCGGACTGCAATCCAATAAAAATGTCGTAAACTTTCATTTTAATTCCGTTTCCTCTCAACTCAAATTGCATCCAGTTTATTCGAATTCTGATTGTCCGTTTATTAGCCCCGGGCCCCTTTCGAATAACCAAAAATAAGGCCACGTCTCTGTCCGCGCCAGGGGCATGCAAATAAAACAGATTTTATTGGGGGTCCTTGGGTCCTTTTTTTATAACAATTCTTGTCCAACATTTCCCTTTTTTCTGGCCTAACGATTTAGTGGGGGTATGAGGGCTATCCATTTTGGGTAGGGTTTGTTGTTTTGCAATTTGGCGTGCCATATAAATTAGGCAGATAATATAAATTAGATGGGATCGAGTCGGCTTGTGTGATCAGATACCCGCACCATATTCAAAGTAAAGCTCTCCCAAAATCGATGACACAAATAATGCCTTAATTAAGCTGCCAAGAAATTTCGCCGAGCCAGCGACGAAAACATAATGAAAAGCAAGCATAATATTTTCATCTCCTGGAGGTCGAGGCCTCAATTCGGGCACTCCGCATTTTCCCCAATAGATATTTAATACTCGACAGCATTTTTTGCTTGCCCTCCCCCGCAGACCACGAGGGGTAACCACAGCAAACAGAGTCTAAACTTTTTATTCTCCGTTTTTCCCAACGGAAGACATAATGAGTGGGTGGGGGTCGGGTGTTAAAGGTCGGGGGCGTACTCAGGCTCAGCATTTGTTTGAGCAATATTTTCATGTATATTTTTGTGCACGTTGTTGATGGTTGTGCTTAGTACCCCACGAAATGCTTCTTTGGGTATTCCGATTTGAGTAAACGAAATATTTGATATTAAAGTATTATTTTAAAATTATCTGTCATTAACCCCTTCTTTCAGTTTGGCTAAATCACAATACATTTTTCAATATATTTATAATATTTTATAAATAAATATTATAAACCTTTTAAATTTAAGTTGATTGTTTATTTGGACAGCTCTCTAGGCAATTAAAAGTCCAAAGTTAAGTGTGATAAAAATAAATTGTTGTTAATAATTAAAAGAATTTCCTCATTGGGTATAAATAAGTCGAAGACTTAGATCCATCTTCCCTCGACCCGAGGTCAATGTTTTAAAGGCGTCACAACCTTACAACGCATTACAACTCACTTGCTCAGGATGGGGGAGGTTTCCAGAAATGGGTTTTGACTTGGGTGTTGGGGTCGCCTGGATTCTCTTCGAGTGTGCCAGGGTTGCCAGGCCCACTCACCCCCACTGACAGAGCATAATTGCGCCGCGTCTGAGGCAAAATGAAAATATTTGAAGCTGCGAACTTTTCAAGTGTAAAAAATTTAATTTCGAAATGTAGGTTTAACGAACGGAAATTGCTTTCGCTCTCCGCGGAAAATGGAGTAAGCCCTTGCCGTTGTTATTGTTGCCTGATTTTTCTCAACTTTTCGCCTTCCTGTTGTTGCCGCTTTTCGGCTGGGGAAAAACAAAGTGAATGCAAAGCCAGAAATAAAGTCGGCCGAAAGCATCGCATCCCAGGCGAAAGCGTATCTCATTTGTGTTTTCGTTTGCAATTTGTTTGGCTAACTTTCTGATTGAGCTCGTGGCCCATTGCGGCGCATAACAGGCGCAGATTGGAATTATTTAATGTTTTACATTTGGCCCAAATAGCCCCCAAGCCACCCAACTCGGCCCCATTTCCTCGTTGGCAGACTGGCCGGGTAATTGCAATTGATTTGTCGAGCACTTTGCACGCCAATTTGTTTCTGGTCACGGTCAGTTTGGCGGGGAATGTGGTCAAGGCTGTGGGGTGCCAGCGAATGGCTCTCAGCAGGCAAAACTCGAGCAGTCTTTGATCTCGAGATGTGGAAACCAAATTAGCACCTTGCCAATTGCTCTGACCTACAAGATGATGTAATCATTCAGTATAGAAGGAATTACGTTTTTGGATTATTTAGGGAATATTTTATTCCATTTTTATGCCTTTGTAAATTCATATATGGGGTATGGGCTAATCACGAATATTTTTTCAGTTACTTAGCCCATTTTTCCTAGACTCCTGGCACTTAAATCGCTTCGGTTAGCACTTGCCTTCCTAAATTGTCCCTTCTGCAGTTCATATAACCAAATGATATAAATTATTACAGAAATGGTAGTAAGATTCAATAAATTAATTTAGCCTTGCCTATTTATCCACCTAAGTCCTAGATTTAATAACAGAAACAACCATATCTTAAGGGAGTGTTGAGTTGGGATCTTTATAGTTCAAAATAAGCTTGTCTTATGATGACTGGTACAGTAAATGGTTTGATGTTGTAAGTCACTCTGGTTTCTCTTTAACTGTTGATTAAATCGTTTTCCTTTTACTAATGAGATGACTTCTATAGGTCCGGCCATAAAGATGCATTAAGTCCATGCTTATATTTAAGGAATTAAAATTGCATACAACAAATCCAGTATATTTAAAAATTTACCTTTTCTTAAATGTAAAAATAGTTTAATAATAATTTTAAGCCGTAGATTGTGCATGGAATTATTAAAGTTAAATTTTAAAAAAAGTTTAACACCATTTATTTTAGTTCGAGTAAGTTTACAAAGTTTGCAAGGTTGCGACTCTACTTAACGCACATTTTACCATTTAAGCCCTTCCATCTGAACTCTCAGCAAACCGCGCGAGGTCGAAGTGCATTTCCGTAAAGTGCTAAAAGGTTAAAAGCCAGCTGACCTGGCCTCTCCTACCCGTCCCTTGTGAAAAGGATTACCAAAAATAGTGGCTAAATGTGTGTAACAAAAAACAACACTCACGGACAAACCTCAAGCACACTCTAGCCAACTTTTTGAAACCCCCGAACCCGATCCCAAACTTTCGGAAAATATGTTGCCAAAGGTTTTTTTTCGGCCAGTGTTCAAAATCAGAATGTTGGCCGAGAGTTCGATAAACTCCCTGGCCACTATATATAAACATTAATAACATTATCGGCACCCAACGCCCGAAACAAATGCAAAACAAACTAATCAAACTTTCTCCAGGATAACCGAAACGACACAAAATGTGCAAAACAAATAGCTTTATTTTCTAATTCAGCTAGAAAGCATTTTCCAGACCTTGTTCCCGAGCAGAATGGACGAGCGAGTGGGGGAAAAATCGAAAATCAATTTCTGTTAATGTGCCTGGGCCAAGAGTTTGCTGCCAAGAGACCTTGCCACCGCCCATTCAACCCAGTCACCGAGCCACCCGACCAACCAAGCCATGAACACCCAGCATGCGTTGGCCAGAGCATATTTTTGCATAAAGTTTATGCAAACATTTTTACTCGAAACCCGCATAAATTATGGCGCCCGGCTCGGTGCCCTAATAAACCCTATCTGGCGGATGTCTGGGGCTCAGTAAGTGGCCCGGCTGCTCCTGCTCATGGTTCCACTGGTTCTGGTTCTGCCGCTTATTTTGCATGTCATTTGCGTCTGAGCACTCTGCGTCCCAGATTCTGGAGGATATGGAGGGCTCTGCGGGAATGGATTGGACCCAACTTGCACTGCTTGCTTCCATTCGGTGGGCGGCAGATAAATCTTCAGTATTTATAGGTCCAAAATTACCACAAAAATATACATTTTCATTTGTTGGGGAAGTGTAAAAAGTCCCAGTTACCCAAGCCTTTACATTTCTCCAGTTATATTCAGTCTGTGTAGGGGGTAGTACACAATTTCTAACTCAAGGTAAATATTTATTTTCATTCTTTTCCTTTTGAAAGTATTTGTTACAAAGAAAATAGAAGGAAAGACAGAAGTAAACAAAATCTCTTTTAACTTAAGTCGCTTTTGTAATCATTTGGCAGCCGACACCATCTATTTTCTTAGTTACTCATTCTGTGAAAGATATTAATCTCTGATTTAAATTTAAGAAACGTAGATACTAACACACAGTCACGGAATGGCGCCAGTTTTGAGGTCGAAAAGATCAACCCCAGATCGAACCCAACCCAAGCCCAAAATTAAACAGGAACATGTGCATTCGAATATAATAACAGAAGGGATGAAGAGCGTAGGCGAACCATCGCCAGATAATGTTAAGGTCCTTGAAGCGCCCAGAGAATTGAGATATTCTGATACTTCGATTTCCAGTAGCCAGGAGAGTAATCCTCCTGCACCACAGCAAGCTAATAACCGAATAGGTTTAATTTATTCTAACCAGTCAACGGACCAAACGCAGAGCGGTTTGATGAAAGTTTCATCTGGGACTGATTTGAATGGCTTCAAGTCGTTAGCTACAGTGTCGGTGAAAGAAAACCCCTTCGAAAACTTTCTCCAGGATATATCCGTGGCCCACGGCAGTAAGCCCGTAGAGAATCTACAGGAAGCAATGGATAAATGGCGTATAATGACACCCGAGCAAAGAGGAGAATTTTATGCTGAGAACTATGTCCTGAAATTATTTAACCAAGTGCAAAATCGTGATGATATTTTTAATGCTGTTGGGTTTCACCCGGATAATGATTTACAAGAGGCTGTGGTTTATGAAGGGTGTGAACTTTCAGAAGCTCGGTTCAGTAATGCGAAGGAGCACATGCCAAGGGTCAAGGTTGAAACTAATATGAAGAAGACGACCCTAGTGCGTAAGCCTGTTAAGCGGTTGAAGACGAAAGCACGCGGAGTGGAGACCCCGAAAAAATCACCCAAAATACAAGGTGCTTCATCGGTACTGGCTCGTCGCACAAGTAGCGTCCCGGCCTATAAAAGTTTCCATCGCAAAATCCGGCAAAGCAATCCTGGCTTATTAACCGTGGAGGTCGCCTCTTTATGGCGTAAAATGGCCCCATCCGAAAAGGTTTTCTATCGAATGTCCAGCAACAATTTCATAAAAAAGGCCCAAGAGGAGAAGAGGGAAGTCACGAAGCAAGTGAGATCCAATACCAAGAAAGTTTCGAAATTGCCTAGTCCAAGGCGACAAGTAAGGAAGCGGAAAATTTCACGATCTACCCAGGCTCCCGAGAATGCCTTCGATGACTCGGAAAGCGACTCTGATGCTAGAGGTGGGCAACTCCAAGTTTGGACAGGAAACATTTCAGGATCAGGGCAAAGTAGGCTCTCCTGGCCGAGATTTGAATATTTATCAAAGGCAATAGACAAAGTAAAGCATTTATTTGACTAAGTATCTGCTTCCAAATTTTAATTATAAAATATTTGGTAATCATAAAAAAATGTTTTTTACAAAATATAATAAAACACCACAAAAACTTAAGCACTATTTTATTATGGTTGAACTGTAGATACGTATTTGAATTGAATAGGCTAAGGAATGTTTCGGATTAAGTGTGATATAGAAATTTAAAAACATTGTTTTTAAAATGCTTCTGTTTAAACTTTGACCGTTTTTTGTGCCAGCTGGCGGTGACTAACTGTAATAAACATAAGTGTAGGCACTAAACTTAATTAATTACAGCCCAAAAATCATAATTTAAAATATAAACTATAAAAAAATTTACCGAAATCAAGGACCGTATAACCTATTTATTTGAGATTTTTATTTTAAAAGGTCTAAGATTTTTATTCATTTTCTTGAACCAATTAAAATGATTTTTATATACTCTGTGGTAAAGCGTACATACATAAGATCTGTGCTTTCCAATTTTAAATATTTTACTTAATTATACTTTGAGAAAAAGAGCAAAACAGTGTTATTTTTGACGTTTAATATACGTTACGCATACAAAATATTCACTAATAACTCCTTTTTACTTCCCCTGACCAAATACATTTTAAAAGCCACCCCCGAAAGTGTTGAATTGTTAAATATCTATGCGAAGTGCAATTGTTTCTGCTACTTGTAGCTCTGCCACCCAAAACCCTCCACAATTATTGCCGTTCTGAGGGCGGAATGGCCACTGAGGTGAGTCAATAGAGCCTTTGTCTACTTTCGACTTTCCTGCATCGGTTCCTGCTCCTGTGCTAACAAATTTCTCGCTATTGTTTACTCGGTTCAGAGTGCGTCGTTCCAGCCGCCTGAACTCTCATAGCTGCTTCCGTTTCCGGCTTTGTTTTCGTTTCGTTCCGTTCCGTTCTGGCCGCCCGTTTCGAAAACCTCGGGGCAGCTCTCCACATTTGGTGTTTATTTTATTGTACATTTGCTGCCGGCGACTCCGCTGAGCCGTGAACTGTGCGGCGTGTCATCATCTGCCTCGGCTTCAGTTGCAGAACATCAGCATCATCAGACCCAGAATCACCACCATTATCATCATCATCATCGCCATGTCCATGTGAGAGGTAAATTTCCTCAGTGGCCCATAGACACGCGGGGATGGGCATGGTGTTGATGTCTGTGCCTGTTGTTCTGGCCGCTGTTATTGTTGTCTTTTGGCTGCTTTTTAACGTGCGCCTTTCGTGTTATTTACTTAACAATTTACTGAATAATTTAAGCACCTTTTCCACCCAGGTGAAGGCTGGGCGGTGAAGGCTGTCAGGATGGGCATGTTCGTCCTGGCAAACAGGTGTGGACTGCAGTTAATGGATTGAAAAATCAGTCCATTGAAATTTTTGATACCTTCAGACATCTCATAAAACATTTTTGAAAATTCACACAAGGCTGACATGGTGTTTAAAAATTTAAAAAAAAATAATTTTAGTTGTTACCTGACGCCAAAAAACATGACAAGGTTGTGAAAATCTATACTACTCGTATTATTTTTATGTCTTTTTTTTTAATATTGGTTTTTCAGAAAATACTTGCTCAGCTTTTTAAAAAATATCTTTTAATAAATTAAAATTAAAAAAATACTTTTTTTTTGAATTGCTTGCCAAACATATTCAAGGCCAAACAGATTAAATTTTTGCTTTTCAGTCATATTTTTATTTAAGAGCAATATTTGGTGTTTTATGAATTCTAAATGACCACTAGTCAAAGCCACCTCGATTTCGTCCTCGTTCCCTGTATTTTTTCTGCTGCCGCCTTGCTTTCTGTTTGCTCCTTGCTGTCCACCACCGCATCCCCTCTTCGCCATCCTCCAAAGGGCGTTGAATTATGAACCTGACTTTCCTTTTGGGGGCTTGAGGCTGTACGGAAAGTAAAACTTTCACCTGTGCCTGTGTGTGTGAGTGGTGTTTCTGATAGTTGTCCACAGACCCACACACACTCGCTGGCAATCAGGCGCACACCATCGCCGCCCACACACACAGTGTACACGGAAAAACTTCCATGGGCTTGTGTTTACTTAGTCGAGTCTTTGACTGACATTTAATGCGGTTACCAACACACGTGTGTGCGTGCTCGCCCCACTGTGTTGATAATGTGCATAATAAGCCTTAATTAATGTTAAATAATGAATTTTCTCATTTGCACGCCGTCAGCGTGGAAAAGGCATTGCCTTCGGCATTTCCTTGTTTCCTTTTTAATTCGAGACAAACACACGACTTTCATTGGGCTTCCGAATATTTGCAGTTTAACCCCCGGTTGCCCCCGAAAAGAGCCGACTTCGAACAGTTGGGCGGGTAAAAATTCGGGATGAGTGGAGGTCCTTTGTTGTGGTTCTTCTACCTTTGCCCTTTACAATATTTACAGAAGCCACAACACAAACATTTTAAAAATCAGTAAGTTTTACTTTTGGGCACTTTGTGTGCTGGCCAATTAAATGACCTTATCAAAGGGGCTTTATCAGGCTGACAGGCCGTTTGACAGCCGCAATTTACACGAGCCTAATTGAATGCTGAACAAATTAATAACAAGTTCTCAGGGGAAGGAAAAAAGACAAATGGTGAAAACATTTCACAATGGATCTGTAGATCTGTAAACAACAACTAGCCATTTTATTGTTTTGAGCTCCTGTCCAAAGTTGTGGGAACTCTTTTGTTCGGATAAAACTTCCTGCGAAACTTTATTCCCAATCCCCAGAAGAAGCCAGTCCTCAGAATGCCAAACTTTGCGTGGGCAACTCTTTTAAATCGAACACTTTTGTTTATTTACAAGCATTTAACCTAATTATACGAGCAACTTTCCGCATAACAAATATCGGCAGGGATCCTTGGACCCCAAACCCAGGGCGGGATAACTGGAGAGGATGGGAAAAGACGGCAGTTCGAGCATATAAAAAGTTCAAACTGTCAGAACTTTGACAGCAATATTGTTGAGTTTTATGTACAACAAGCGGAATAACTAAAACAGTGCAGAAATTAGAGGCAACATACCGAAAATGTCCGAAAACTTTGCCCTCGATTCCTGCAACTTTCCCAGCTCGTTTCTTATTATGAAAGTTGTTGTTGCCCTGGCTGCTGTTTAGCCGATGGTGGTGTTGTTGCTGCTGTTGTCGCAGGATAAAATCAATGCCGGCATATTTTATCCTTTTTCCTACGCAGGCACACAAAAATAAACGTATATGTATACGCGAATGGAACACACCACTACACTGACACAGCAAGGAGTAGGAAATCCAAGTGAGAGGCCAAAAAAACAGTTTCCCAACTCAGCGCTTTTTTATATGTGTATATTTTTTTCTGTTATTTTGTTGTAGTTGATTAGCCGCCTGATGCTGTGGATTTTATTATTTTTTGTATTATTTTTTCGACTGGCTTTTCTTTGCTTTATGGCGAGCGTGTTTTGTGCGGTTTTTATGGGCCTTGATTTGATTGCATTTGTTTCTGGCGCTATGGCATATATTTTTTCCTGTTTGGACTGGCACTTTCGCTGACAGCCCTTGAGGCAATTATTTTTTAGACCCGAAAGTGCTTCAAACGCTTCAATATTTGTTTGATTTATAGTGAATACTTGTGGGCGATTTTTTGCAGTTGCAAAGCGATTGTCCTCGAGTTGGTTGTTTGTTTTATTTTTACGCCCCCCTCTTTTGTTTTCTGTCACTTTTTCGCAGTGGGTGGCATGCGCTGAGTGGCATGTCAATCAAAATCAATCAAAATGTTCGCGTTTTCGCGCTCGTTAGCGTTTACACATGTTGTTGTCGCTGGTTCCTCAAATTGCGGCCAATGGATTTCAGGTTGTTTTCCGTAGTCTCCCGTTTCCCGTCTCACGTTACCCGGCGCACTCGGAAAATCCTGATGGCGGCACGTACTGCCGCCTGCCTGCGCCACTTTCCCCTCGCCACGCACACAGCACACGGACTCTCGGGCACCACGCGTTTTCTGCGCGTTGGCCGACCCACTGGTCAACTTTTCGGGTTTAAGTAACCACGGACGTGATCCCTCCGGCGGAGAGCTCCACGGGCGGGGCTGCGGATTGGAAACCGATCGGATGCAATCGAATCGACTGAGATGGGGGCAGAGCGCAGCGAAGCGGACTCGAACGGATCGACTGCGGCGTGTCTGTCGCTCACGGCGGACGCTTTTCAACTGCTGCGCCCGCAACGCTCGACGGATTTCCAGGCAGGCGGACGCCTCCGCCAAGTGAAAACCAGGCGGCCTTCGTCACTTCTCTCGGCGACGTCCTCGTGCCTCGTTTTTCGCTCGGGAAACTGTTATACTCTCTCTCTAGGGAAAGAGAGAGTACCAGAGAGAGCGCGCGCGAGGGAAAGTCGTTGAGAGAGCGCACCACTTTCACCGGTTTCCCAGCCAAAGAACCAGAGCTACTTTATTTATATTTTCAATGTGATTTATATGCTTATAAACTTCTTAATAAACGGATTTTTCATTAGCATATTAATCCACATTTTTGTGTTAATTAAAGAAGATAAGACATAAATCAGAGAGATAAAAACTTTTTTGATAACACTTAATATTAAACTGGCATTTGCAGATCAATTAAAAAGACTAGGATTTTATTGCAGTTATTAAATTATATTTGTATTGTCCATATTGACTTATAAATGTCAAAGGAGATAAGCCCATTTATAGGCTATTATATTCCTTAAATTCGTTTGAACAGAATATATAATATAATGTTATGAACACTAGAGAAAAATAAATTATTTATTTATATAAATATGTTAAACAAATAGGAAATTTATAACTTTTTGCAAAAAACTAAAAAGTAATAAGAACATTAGTATGATTTTCATTTTCTTTTTTAAATTTTTGTAAATTTATTAAATTTAGAAAATAATGAACAAGACCGAAAATCAAAATATTTTTTCTAAATACACACATGAAAGTTAAAACTCTTCCCTTTCTTAAAACAAACCAAATAACTCAAATGCAATTTAGGTAATAATTTAGTAATTAAAATTTTTTATTTATTTCTATTTCAACCTGAATAAAATGTAAGCTTACAAAAACGTATTATTTGTTAAAATTATAAATACTTTAGGTTTACTTTGAGTCAATATCAAAATATATCATTATTGTAAAGACAACTTAAAATAACTTGAAGATAAAATCACTCCCAAACTGTAATTAATTTATTTGCAGAAACCATAAGCTCTTGCAGAAATACTATTCAGCTGTTTACCATTTTAGGATAATCAAGGTGCAATTTACCTGCATGTTTCTGCTTTGTTATTGTTATTGTTTATGATTTCATCGCAGCTTCTCCACCTATTTTGATAAGCACTATCGAGTTTTCCCTTTCTTTTTTCCTTTTCCCTATAAGTATAAGAGCGGGTAACAAACTGTTCCCAGAAAATATCCCCTTTAAGAGCTCTCTCGCGGTATCACAGATGGTATAACAGAGCGTTCTTTCAGGGAGTCGGCGCCGCTCTGGAAATGCAAAGCACCAAAAGCCAGAAAAGCCAACCTCAACTCGCAGCTGACTGCGTGAGCTGGTGGGAAAACTTCACCACGGACTCAGGCGTGAAAACTCCCAAGCTGGAGTCCTCGGCCGGCGGGATGTGTGGCCGGAATCGGAGGCTCAGATCGGGAGTGCATTTCCACCTAACCCCGCCCAAATGCCCGTGTCACCGGCGGAACGGGCCCCTTGGGGGTGCCAAAAATCCATTTTGGCCAGAACCAGGGACAAGAAAAAGTCAAGACGTGGCGCATGGGATACGAAAGCCAAGAGGATAAAAAGAGGGGGCAGTGGGCTTTCGCCCGGCAGCGAAAAATATCGATTCGGTTCGATTGTTGTTGCCTGGCCGCCCACAGCGAATTGTATATTGCTTTATAAGCAGCTTCTGTCTTTGGAACCCAGAAAAAAAGGAAGAAAATCAGCAGACCCTGGCCTGCGGTTGCTTATTTGGCTGCTTTAGTTTGGCTGCCATCAAGTGAAGTCCTTTTCGCGATTTCAAAAAAACAAACCGGGGAATGGGAACTTTTCGTTTTACGCTGTTTTTCTTGTTTGATGCCTGCGCTGCCTCTCCTCCCATCGAAATGAGTAAATAACCAATGGAGCAGATAGAAATGTTTATTGTTATTCCTCGGGACTTCCCCGCCCTTGCTCCTTGGTCATTCAAATCAATTCCTTGGGCAGCTTGTAGCCGAGTTGTTTCTCCATTTCCATCTGCATTTTTATTTAAATTTACTTGGCCCAGAATAAAGGACAAGATGGTCGTCTTGCTGGGCAAACGAGCCATTGCACATTATGAATGTTGGCTTACAATCTCTTGCCAACCCCCCCACCGATTTCTCCTCTGCCCGGGGAAGTACAATAATTAAGGCTGCGTTAAGTATACGCACCTTGGGCGCGGTGCCGCGAATCTTGTTCGCCTTGTTCTCGGCTCTACTCCCGCATAGTTTGTGTCGCATTAAAACTATTTAAGTTTTTAATGCCCTAACAGCGATGATCTTGTGCCTGGCATATAAATTACTCAGCCGCCCCTTGGCCCCGCCGCCCTGCATTAACGGAGCTTCAAAGGCCTCCGCCCTGCCGCCAACCACCACCCTCCACCCACCACCATCCGCCCAGCAGAACGTCCTTGCCACCGAGCGCGGCAAGCGTGGAAAGCGCGGAGAGCAGCGAAGCTCCAAGACGTTGAGCACTTTGCCAAAGTTTTTACTTGGCTCGTTGGCAATTTTTACTTTGTTGCTTTATAGGGATTTATGTTTAATCGGCCAAAGGTTACTTCAACTCGTCCGCACACACACACTCGCTCTTTGGCAGACATGTTAAAAGCTCCTTTGTTTCAGGGACAGGACGAAAATGGCAGGATACGAGTGGAGCAAACTGTTACTTGCATTGTCAACACCGAAAGTGGAAATTATTTTGTCTCTTCAGCATCACCTAAGGCTTGCATGAATATGCCTTTGAATGGGGAAAATGTTTCTTTAAAAACTGACCAATTGAGTCAAAACTCCCTAAAAGAATATTGAGGGATTTAAGTAATTCTTCGATTATCCAATATGTGAACGTGTTTATAATGGTACTTAAGAAGCTTTACAAACTGTAGATACCAAAATGGATTTCTATTCCAAAGCGTTTTTAAAAATTTCATATTGTAGCAACTTGAATGATGAAGGAATAAATAATCTTATAGCTGTTTACTTAGTTTAACTATCCAATCTCTTGCATGTACTTTAAGCAATTATATTTTACTTCTTTATAAATAGCCAGCTGTAAGTCTTAAAAACTTTGTCAGATGCTGAGAAGGTCTTCACATAGCAGCTTCCTAACAATATTATCCCATTAAATGCCAGGCAAGGCAAAGAGAGTCAAATAAATAATCCATCTGCAAGCTGAAGTGCATTTACCCCTCGCTGCTGGCCATTCATTAACCCTCTCTGAGCCGTTTATTTACTTGGATAAACTGTTACAATTGTCCCCAGCTCAGGTTCGGTCAATAAACCAACTTTCCCTGGACTTTAATTGAAGAAGTGGCACCAGCTGCATGCAAATCTTGGCTAGGAGTTGCACTCCGACAAAATTCGCAAATGAATCTAAAAAGTATTCATTAAATAACCTTTTTTGCAGTAAAGCATATAAAATAAAACATTTTATTAGTAGGTTTCTTTGGTAAGCAATAAAGTTTAGATTCTTGGCATTAAAGTACCAACTAATCAATTGCTTTTTGGGAAACTTATTAACGTATTTAGTCATTTTTTTTTAGATACGGTTTTCAAATGGGGATGTTAACATACTTTAAAGTCAAGCTTTTTGGAAAAATGCAGCATCAATTAAATGAAGTTAAAAATTGTAAAAGGCAATTTTTTTAACTAATACACTTAAATTTCTTAAAGGATATGATTTGAAAATATCTAAACATATTTTATAAAAACTTTTTGCAAAAGTGAAAGAATTTGAAAAATATGCTTTACTAAGCGATTCCTTAGCACATTTAGACCTGAAAAGATTTTTTGTTAATCTTTCTTGAAAATTTTATAGCTCTAATTGGATGTATTTCAAAAATAGGCTGTAATAGCTTTTCACAAGATAAATATATTTTAAAAGCTATTTGCATTTAACACATTTGGTTACCCAATATATACTTTTATGGCATCTTAAAATATTTTTAGGTAAAATTAAGATGTGGCATGCAACTTTGAGCCAGAGGTACGTACGTTTTATCTACAGTATATGCTCGACTGAGGGGCAACATTGATTGGCAGTGCGAGACGTAGTTCTTTGATTTGCGTCTAGACCGAGCAGCGCGTGCCTCACTGTCGACGAAAAACAGCAGAGCCAAGCTCGAGGAACAAAAAACAAGTTGGCTCGGAAAATTCATAGCCGCGCGCGAAAGTTTATTAGATGCTCTTTGCTGTCTGTCTGTGTCCTTTGTCTTTGCTTTTGTTGCCTTTGAAGCGCCGCCAGAATTTTAATTTCCGCCCGGAGCGTGTCGCACGTGGCCGCACTGTCAAGGAAGTTGACAAAGCCGGCAGCTCCTTTGAATTACGGCCAAGTACTGCCGACCTTTGTGGGCGTTGTGGGCCATCAAGTTGGCCGCCCGTCTGTAATTATGACCCGCTCTAATTAAAAGTCAAAATAGTTGACCTTGAGTCCCGGAAAAAGAACGTAGCGCGTACAAGTGTGTGAGCATTTGCAATTCCTAAAAAAAAATTGAGGGTGCGGGAAATTGAAAAACAAAAAATTAACGGACAGGGAATATTCATGGGAAATAGTTGGCGATTGTTTTCGACGCATTCGAGCGTTCAATGCACTCCAAATATTTGTTCAAATATTTGCCAACACGCTCCAGCTTTTCTGCTGTTTCTGTTTCACTTCTGCTCGCCTTGTTAATGCTATTGTTGTACAACTTTTGTGCAAAATATTTTACGCCCCACAATTTCCTGGAAAATCTACATTTCGCCCAGGACTTTTTTGCTTTTCGGGGCAGTGCTCAAACACATACTGAGACAGACACACATTTATGAGAACGGCTATTGGCATCGAGCCATGGCCCAAAGCCGTGATGCAGTTGGCTCGTTTTGTGCCTTTTCCCAGTCGGTATTTTCAGCTTTTGTTTCGATTCCCAGGCACCAATGGGCAAATTTCTATTACCGAAACTTTGTATGTACTCTATAGGGATATAAAAATGCTATCAATCGGTAGCCATATCAATTTCCCAGTCGAAGGGTTAGCACCTCTGTGGGGAAAGTGATAGGGATCCCCTGAGGTGTCGAAACATAGGGATTTTCGAACTATTTTGTGCAATCCAATGTTCAGTCACTGAGATTTTATTCGGTAGAACCAAAAAGGAGTTCCAGGAATTTAAATACACCAAGTATTATAGTCATATTAATATTTAATTGATACTAATTGGATTAATAAAAGACTGTGATTGATTGATTAATTACATTTTATTTAACTTTAATGTTTTGACTATTTTTGCGATTAAACTTTAACTTAATAGGCTTTAATTTTACAATGATGCAAACTGATTTCAACATATATTTTGGATTCATAAGGCATTTATGGATATATAATTTGTGTATAAAAACCTTAATGCAATGGTATGCTTTTAAAATTAAAAAAATATTTCTGTAATGGCATCCCTTTTCGATTAGAGCATTCCTTAGTCGTTCGCTCCGGGTTATCGAAGATTTGCTCAAATTAATACTTAAAATGCGCTGCGTTGTCAGGCTGGGATTTGTCTGGCTGCTCTGCCTGCCAAATGGGAAAAATGTTCGCTCCGCCGGTTCTATTTTGGCACGGATTGCATAACAAATGCACAGGCCGAGGATGGTAATGGAAATGTCAATGCAACCCCCTGGTTGGGCCCAAGTTTTGGGTTCAGGGGAAAGGTGCTGCTATAACTCAATTTAATGTGGAAATTCGGGCAATTAAAGCGACTTCAGCCGCCTAGCAAATGGCTTTACTAGTGGCAGCTACACAGATAAAAAACTCTAAGGATCAATTTGACATTCGCATGGTAAATTTTGTATTAGTTTTAACACTGAATAATGTAAATTCTATATTGAGAACTGGTTTTTCTTAAAATGTCTCTCCTTGAACATACTCATAAATCTAACAAGAGGGAAAAGAGCGATATAGCGCCTTAAATTACTCTGGTTATGAGCGAGGCAGCTCCATTGGAGTCTCTCTGAAATATAAAGATGGAGCAAAAAGCAGATTGGCAAGGTTATCAAAGTGATGTCTAGATAGAAATGATACAGAATTCCATCAAAATGATCATCATATCTTATCCAATTTTTCTCTGTGCTCGTATATTGCAAAGGCAATTGCAATTTGCCTACTTTTGTGCTGCGCACTTCATAAAGTGAATCATTTGGACAGGCTTCAGAAGTAGGAGCAGAAGCCTCAAGTCGAGCATGCATTCGGGACTTGAGCCAGACTTGAGCTAGTGCAGCAACTCGAAACGGAAGCCTGAAGAGCGCAATTAGCAGTCCTTCAGCCGAAAAGAATAAATGTCGGGCTAAATAGCTCAGGTAAACGCACGGAGCTCTGGCTAATTGCGGGCCATTGAGACTTTGAGCTGGTTAAAAACTTGCAGCACCTCAAGTGGGCTAACAATCTCGAGTAACTCACAGATGCAGATTTAGACTCGAGCCGAGATATAATTTGAAGATGTTCACAAATGTGCGCCGCAACTGCCAAAAAGACATGAAGGTTAATTGTGTTGCACTATTGCCGAAGGCACGGCATTGTGTCTTGTATCTGGCATCTGAATCTGCACTTGAGAGTCTGTGTGTGCGGCAAAATAAATTACATTTGTGCTGGCTGCCAAGAAAATTGAAAAATTCTGCATGGCTGGCAATCGTTTGGCCTGCAGCCTCAGCAGTCACAGTTTCCAGATTCCAGCTACCAGTTCCCAGTGACACAAAAACTGTCGCCCCAAGAAGCCCGCACTCACTTTTCCTCCCCCGAAAGGCCACCTTAATATAGGAACCATGGATCCCATACATGCATATGCATTCCCTTGCTGGTTTGCAATTTTCAGTTGGCTTGAGAAACAATTTGTGACTAATTCGAAATGCATTTGCATTGTTAGTGAGAATGTTTTCGATCCACAACCCTTTGACACAGAATATAATATTCAAAATATTCGGCACGCACAACAATTAAAACAAAACTCTAAGGAAATATATATAGAGAATTTAATAAATGTTTACTGTGTTGAACTGAGCAAGCATCAAAAGATGCTTATTGCTCAGACCATTTTGTATTTATATAAATGCAATAACGATTCACATGTGGTTTAAGAATTTAAATACTGCTTTAATCTGTAAATTTGAAACGAATATTCAAATATTGCTTTTTATTATTGTCAAATGCATTTCTGAGTCCTAAAAGCCGTATTTACTTTTATTTGAACTTTATTGTAGCACTACATTAAATGTGTATATTTCTTTACTAACATTTTAGTTTACTTTTTCGCATAAAGATTATGTACAGTACAGTGCTTAAAGCCATAAAATGTGTTCCTTTTTTGTAAGACTATAATTAACTAAGATGGTTTGAGAAAACTTATCATCTTAGATGCTTAAAAAAATCTTTATTTCTTCATAGGGTTATCATCTCCTTACAGACTCTCATCTGTTACTCGTTTATTATTTTACCCAAAACCAGCTAATAAAATTTCGCATCCATTCTCCGAGAATGTGATATAATGGGTAAGTGGAGTTAAGTGGGCAGCTATTGTATGCTGCCACCTCTTCTGAATACCCCGTACGACGAGGCTCTTAATCGATTCTTAAGGATCCCCTGAATTGTTTCGCCGGCAACGTGTGTGCCATCGAAATGGATTGCATTGTTCTTCAAGCACCTTCCATGCATTCCACATGCTGCACTATAATTCACACTTAACACTTGCATTTTTTCGCGGGTCGGGGGTTGAGTTTGAGTTGTTAAGGGCCGGGCCATTCTTGGGGCAACTATTTCGCACTTCGCACTTTGCGGAAAGTTTTTATGCCACTTTTATCTGGCAACACGTAAATATTCGTTAAAAGTTGAAATTTAATTTTATACCCTTGGCGCTTCTCGCAGATGCAGCTGCAGCTGTTTCGTCAAGTGCGACGGAGGGAAAATCAGCCAAATAAATTTCACTTGCACCTTTTGCCGGGCGTGGCGCGTCTGTTCTGGATGCTTGTTAGCATTAAATTTATGTCTCTACATTAATAAAGCTTTTCTAAACAGTTTGCGCTTACGCTCTACGCTCTACGGTCTACGTGAACTCCGGGGAATACTTTCCGGGACTTCTCGGACCCGGATTAGTTCGTCCGGGCGGCGCATCTTCATTCGGGCTGCGGACACGCAATTGAATACCAGATTACGTCGTTTAGATAATTTCATTGAGATAAATCCGGAGCAGCTGTAATGGCATTTAATATTTATTATTATTATTATTATTAATCCGCATGCGCAGGATCACGGGATTCCTTTGTTTGGCTAGGAAGTTGCGTCGTCATCGGTTCAATGACTTCATCTCTGGCCTCTATTTGCGGCCAAATGGCCTTTATTATTGATGTCTTCGCCTTGTTTATGTGTCAACAACAAGCGAATTCGCATAAGCAGAAATTTCATTAAGTTGGCAAAGGCAGGGCCATCTTTGTATAATGATCCAAGCCGAAAGAGAAATCGATAATTTCGCTTTTTCCGCCATGAAAGTGGAAAAGGAAAGAACTTTTCCAATGTGTGCTCATATCGGTTTGATTTGACATTATTATAAGTTCCCTTGAAGATGGTTTTCGCTAGAGCTTGGGGATAATGATTAATTGAATTATGAATATCGTTAGGCAAACAAACCCTCAATAAAAAATATTGTAACAATTATAGAATTCCTAAAATAGAGACAACAGAATAGAATAGAAACACAAGTCAAATATCCTCTGTACTCTGTACCTCTAATTTAAATTAAGTCTACAACCCTGAATATAAAAAAACAACCATAATAGCCAGACTCCTAATATCTGTATAATCGATGGCCCTGGCAGCTGGTACTACAAGCTCCTTAGTAAGTTATAATTTTATAAACATCTCTAACTTCAATAAAATATAAATAATTAAAAATATTTCTGACACTTATTTAATTTTTCTTAAAAATTACATCACCAAAATTAGCCCACTACAGAACTTCATTGGAAGTTAATAAGTACTGGGCCACATGCCGTGTTTATAATTTTGAGAAATTGTCATAATTGATTGTCGTTTCGAGGTTAATGGCTCGCTCCTCCGTTCAGGTTTCCTGAAGTGGTTCATTAGCAATGCCATTTCATTTCCATTTCCATTGGAAATTTTCATTTTCCCTGGCATTTCAGATGTCAGAGCATCAGCAACATCAGTTTTTGTTTACGCCAAGCTAATTAATATTAGAAAACAAGGGGAAGCGTTGTTTGCCAACTGTGTTGGCTGTCAAAACTTGCGCAATTTATATTAAATTACGATCGAGTGAAAATCAATTAGAAAACATTCCATAAAATCGGCTGCCCACAATTTCCCTCAGTCTCGCACTCCAAGCTTGATTTTATTCTTTTTGCTGTTGAAACCTGAATGAATGGGATGTCGGGGCGTTTGTACTGAATTATTCGGAGCTGTTCGAGGTGCAGGGCACTGCTTAAAAAGCAACTGCGATAGCACCAAGGCCGGCAAACAAGTGCAAAAATATTTTTATAATTTACACTCGACAGCCAGGACACAAACAACAATGGGGGCAAATGTTTCGAAGAAGCTGGACGCCCCACCGCACCGCGCCGCCCAGCGAACGGCGGGCAGAATAAATAGTTGTGCAGGTGGTGTTAATTGAAAAACTTTCGCAACACTAATTAAAAGTTTCTAAACAAAATGCCACGGCTATGTCGAGCTCCTGGGATTATGTGAGGCTGTAGGACCTCCCACACCCACTGCCTTCTGGATCAGTTACCAATGCGAGTCGTCAATTGGCTCACAGTTTGCTTCTTTATCGGGCGAATTATGTGAAATGTCGAGTGTGACAGGCCAAATTGATTGTGGGTTGCTCTGTGTGGGTGTGGGGTAATTAAAAGAGCAAAAGCAATACATAATTGATTAGGTGAGAGCAATTGACAAAGTGCAATTTCCCCTGGTCCCGCTAAATGTGGGCTACAGAATTTTTTTAATTGCTTCTCTGTTGGGTGGGAGTGGAAATGGAGTGGTTCGGATTAATATTGTATGTCCGTGACTTAAGATAGGGATTAATAATTTGCATTTGATGTGGGTTCAACGAATCGGTTTCATTTAAATCCCTCCTATCAATCAATCTGAAATTCTTTCTGTTGTAAAAGTTTTTAAAAGGCTCGGAATTCTATGAAATGAAAAATAAATCAAACAATTAATTAAAAACCTCTGAAATGTGACTGAATGTAAACACAATTCTAGCTTGACTTGCAAATTATTCATAATTGAGTTTAAATACTTTAAAATATTAATTTAATCTGCCTGAAATATTTATTAAATATTTTTATTATTTTATGTATTTAAATAAATATTGGATCTAAAAATCTCACTGAATCCATAACATTTCAAGAATTAAGAATTACATTCCATGTTTATTAATACATTGGTCTAATAATACATTTATATCTATATTTTTAAAGACTTTTATCAAAAAGATTTTTAAATGAAACTTGATACTTTCCTTTAAGATGTCATTATAATTGTGTATGTTGTGAAAAGACCCTGTCCCTACTAAATATTTATATTTTAAGCTGGAAAATCCGAAAACCATGAGAACCCTTAACAAAAAACCGTAGAAAGCGAAAACCTCGAGTGCTTGTCGACAATGAGTTTAATTTCCTCAACATCTTCCTGCTCTCCGCTCATCTGGACGGGATTGCGTTGGTCACTTTCTGGCTGAGTTGTCATATTTTTCACCGGACAGGCGGTCCTCAGATGGGAGTGAGAAGGCACAAAATGAAAGCGCAAAGTTGGAGCGGAAAAATGGGGAAAATATTTCATATCAAGTGCCGGCATTGTCCGAAACGAACCTCGCTTCAAATTTAAAATAACTTAAACGACTTGAAACAAGTGGCTGCTGTTCGTTGCCGCTGTGCTGCCACGCTGACAGGCGCTGTGTCACGCCGGAAGTCAGGGGCAATAATAGAAAACACACCCAATTTACGTAAAAAATAATTCACTGGGCGCAGCACGAGCTGCGGCAGCAACAAAGGACCTAAAACCAGGACCAGGTGGCTCCGCTTTCAGCCCGCTTCCTGTGAGTCCTGCCGCTGTGCGAGAATGTTACCTTTTGGCCCCGATGTCTCGCTGTTGAAAGTTGACAAACACTTTTGTTTTGGCGCGTGCAAGTCACAAAAAGTGAGCGAAAAAAGCAGGTATATTTTTATTTTCCATGTAGAAACAAGTTGTAAAGGGATATGGTTTCAGTAAGTCCTTGTGAACTGGAAACGGTTGGCTAAGTAAATCAGTTTCAAAGTTTTCGGCACATCAATAAATGTAACTTAAAATGTGACTTTTGGACCTAAAATTGTATTTTACCAATGCATTTTTAAGTTGCTATGCTACTATAAGAAACTTTCTTTATAAATTTGGTAGAGTATATTCTAGATTTTTTTTTCACAATATTAAAATATTATTAAAAGTAATAGAACTCAAATAGTATTGAAAACAGGATATCCCCCTGTCGATATCCAGACCAACTCAATGTTTATTTATTTTGGGCTAGTGCTTGAAACCTGGCCACCTAAAACCGAGGCAAACAAACGGAAAACGTGTCAGATGCTATGGGGAAAAGGAATTTCCATGCCCGGCTCCAACTTGAGATGATAATCAAGGTAATGGCTAGGCCGTTTGGCCGGAAATGACTTAGTGTTTGCTGGGAAATTAAGCGACAGGAAGGGCGACAGGCGGCGGAAGAAGGTGTAATGAATTTAATTGAAAAGTTCGTATATGAACGTCATGTTTGGGAAATGCCGGCCATTGTTCGAGGGCCCAAAGTGAATTATGGAAAATTGCGGGCACGCGCCACAAATCGACGCACTGGGCCACAAATCGCGCTAAATGGGCCGGTGGGAGAGATTTTTTGTCGGTTCAAAGCGGTCAAACGAATATAACTGTTTAATAATAATGGCTAATACGGTTTGTCGGCCCAAACAAACATACAATTCTGGTTGTTCTGTAATTAATTAGCCAGCCGAGCGATGACAGTTACATGTGCCGATCAAATGGCATTAGAGTCCTTTGGCCCAGATGTAGATACAGATACAGATACAGATATGGCTGGTGTGTTAGATAAATGTCCTAGCAGATAGTTCCCACGAGTGCCGTTTAGCATGTGCGATAAATGGGGACACTCGCCCGTCGACCGGGGCAAAATACATTTGTGTTAATAATAGACATTGGCAGTGTCATTTTTCATACACCAAAGGGGCCAAGAGCGGGGACAATTGCCTGGAAGGTAAACAAATGGCGGGATAGCTGGATGGCTGAAAAATTGCTACAAGCCAGCATTGGGCGCTCCCTTGGATATAGGTAAATTATGGCTAGATAAATTATGCGATTTATTGGCAGCACAGCACTTGCCCCAATATTTATGCCAGCTAATCTAAGAAGAAGTACAAATCATAACTCAGCCGGGTCTCAAGACTGGGCCACCAGACCAAACTTGTATATTCTTTTTCTCAGACAGCCACTAGTGGAAAATTAGCTGAATGCAGCTGGTTCATATACTTGTGTTCATTTACGTAAGGGTAATTGAAACTCATCATCTCAAGTTGGCAGCCATGGAGAGCTGCGAGTGCTTCGAAAAGAAGCGGGCTCACCGGGCCAAACATAAATTTAGCCATAAAAGAGCATTTAAGATAAGCTTGCATTTATGGTCGTTAAAATTCAAAATGCCATTTGAGAGGAGCCAGAAAAGAAATAATAGCGAAGAGGGAGCACTCGAAACAGCACGACATCCGGGGGTGGCGGGGCTGGTGGGGCTGCACAAAGCCAACTTGCAACGGATGCGGCAAGTAAAAAACGCGAGCCATTTACCTAATACGCTAAATATCCAAAATCACATTGGACCTGCGAGTCCGGGGATCGGGGATTGGCTGCGGTTCGCTTATGGCCCAGACAACATTTTATGTTTGTGCCAGGCCAACCTGCAGGATCCCTCCCGAGCTCAAAAACTCGAATGCAAACACACATTGCCAAGCTTTATGCTGCCAGCGATAGCAGTTTAGTGTCGTCGATGTTAATTTTTTGCAGCCACCCAGGTGGGGATTGGCAGGTGGAAAAGCCCAGCCCCGCAGAGCAGAACCTCATCATCGAGCAGCATTGCATATCATCGGCAGATGCCTCGATTTCTGCTGACTTTCGCTCGGCATTACGCTCGATTGAGTGCACAATTTCATTAACCGTATGTGCCTCAAAAAGGGTCAGGTCCCGGCCCCGGTCCCCGAGAGATCGAGCCAGTGGATGTGCATATGGATGTGGATCTGGATCGGGGGTAAATGCAGTTAGCAGGGTGTCGACAGCTGTGAGACGCGAACCTTCACTGGAGGAACAGAAATATTCGCTCAAAAATAGGACAGGGCTGATGGCTAAACTATGTGCAGAGTGGTTGAGGTACAGGTATGATAGAGGTATAGATTTAAATTTCTCCCCATTTTTGGTAGACTTAATCCTGTGTGATTTTTGTGAATCTTAAAAGAAGGAGTCCCTTGAGAATTCCCATCCAGCGCGATGAAAAATTAATTCATTTCCATAGTCTGATTTTGATTCTTATACTCCTCATTCATACAGGAGTAAGTGTAGGCCAGTCTTCAAACGAGCAGTACTGAGTAAAATAACATTAAATACGCTTTTCTTAAAGCCAATTTTTGCATACCTGTGTACCTCCATCCTATTGCAAAACCTAATAGCTCAATGGCCATTCAAAATTATTTATTTTGTGGAAAAGTATAAAAAAATTCACTATAAAAGGTTTTCCGACACTGTTTTTAAAACGCGCTTTGGAGTTCAATATCGTTTTGAACACTGGACGGTAAATAAATTTAAAATGTAGAAATAAATCATTTAAAAATGTAATTTTAAATCTATAGTAAAATTTGTACTCAAAGAAAACGCAACAGCAAATAGTAGTATTGATTCGTAAAAAGCTCATAGCAAATTTATATTTTGAAATACAAATAGTAATCCAATAAATATTTACTGAAAAAACACTACATTTTACTTATTTTTGAGATTTTTATCAGGAACGAAAAATACATTTAATAATAATTTCACTGACTACGCAGTGGAAAAAATATGAAAAATTGTAAAAAACATGAAAGGAAGTTAACTTCGGCAAGCCAAAGTGTAAGTAAATATAAAAAATATTATATTCCCAAGAAAGGAAGACAAAAAACACCGATTTTTTTCTATGGGAGATATAGAATATAGTGGTCCGATCCGGCTCGTTCCGACTTTTATGCATCCTGATAGCTTAAAAACTGAAAGACTAGTTTGCGTAGAAACGGACAGACGGACACGGCTAGATCGACTTGTCTAGTGATGCTGATCTAAATTAGTATAAAGTATATAGTATATATTATATACTTTATGGGGTCGGAAACGTCACCTTCACTGCGTTGCAACCTTCAGACAGAAATCATTAAGCCCTCTGCAAGGGTATAAAAATACATTAGAAACCCAGTATGCATTCCAAAAAACTCAAGTAACTGATATTTTCGGTCCCTGGATTTAAGCGAATAGTAATCATTTTGGTATTTAAAACACATTCGCTGGGAACCAACTCTGGCAGCTTAAAGAGTACAATTACCATTGCTTATCGAACCAGCGAAAAAAAATTCAAATGCATAATGAAGCATGCCAGAGATTGATATATTTTTTGCGGCTTTTGCGGTCACATGGCGGAATCGGTTTGTAATTAGTTTGTGGGTCCGGGTTCGACGACCCGACGACCTGTCACTCACTCGACGAGACCCAGACGTACAAAAACTTGTGTCGCCGCCCGACTGGCCCGAGTTGATTTCCCACAAAAGTATGCCACACACTCTGAATGCCTTTGAAGTGCTTCCCGGGGTCTGGGTGCGAGTGCGAACGTGAATGCGAGTGTGAGTGCGGACGTGAATGTGAATGTGAGTGCTTTATTCATGACGGCAATGCCTTTGCTGTTTTGTGGCTTTTGGCATGCCACAGAAGTTATGCACTAACCGAGGCCCGGCACTTTGCAAATTTATGCTCTGTCTGGGCCAGTTCTTCTTTAAATGTATTTTTTGGCAGGCCGAACTTGCCGGCAATTGAAAAGTTGCCCAGGCCGTGGCCAATAACTTTTTAAACGCCTTGGCCATCTCAAGAGCCGAAAGTCTTCAAGCTACATGTGTCCAAAATAAATAATCCTGGACCCGCTCAATCGTCTGACGCAGCCCCTCCTTTTTGCGCATGTGAGTGTCTGTGCATCAACACCATTTGTCGTTTGTCAAGTGACAATTGAATGCAATGACTTTTGCCAAATTGATTCTCGACAACGGAGCGGAGCAGCAACAAAGGCGACAATGAATTCTACTATCGAATGCAAGACACTTCTCCGTCTCAGTCTGCAGTGCCCAAGATCCTCCAGATGCGGGTATTTATGTGTGTCGTCGGATGGTCGCATCTGTGTGAATGGGTTTCGTTTCATTTCATCTCAGTGGCTTTCGTTTCGTTCGCTTAGCCTTGAGTTTTGCCAAAATAAATGGCATATTAAGTATACGCTCAGTGGCACCTGCGACTTGGTGCCAAACAAACACCGACTTCGCTCGGAGGCCACGCCTAATAACATATAGATGCATAATGGATAACCGTATTAAAAAGAAATGGATGGCCGACTCTAAAGTAGAAGGAATTCGAGGAAGTGAATGCAAATATATCAGGAAGCGTAATGATATATTGTGAAACAGGGAGAGTTAACTGAATAAAAAAATGTTCGACATATAAATCTTTTTCAGTGCTGGTAGAATCGGTTGATTTTAAGTAATAACAAGTCCCTGCAAAATAAATTGCTTTAATATGTAGGTAAAATATTAAGAAAATATATTAAGAAAATATATGGTAAGAATAATTTACCTCAAATACTCTTGGGAATTTAAATTTTCAGTTTCCTTGCGATAAGCTCAGCATTGCGCCGCACACATCCACTTGAAAGTTTCCTAATGAAATTAAAGACCTTCAGAACCGGCAGCACCCAGGAAGTTGCAATTGTCTGTCCTCTGGTGGCACTTGAGAGTAAGTTTACCATAACCATTTCATTAGGGGCATATCATGTGGCCATTGAAGGTTGGCCCGGACCTCGGTAAACACCTCAAGATTTTGAATCCACACTCGCAGCTCAAAATGGCAATCTGCAGCCCTAAGACTCCCGAGTTGCGACCTTCAAGAAGCCACTTGGCAGTTGCCAACTCGTCATTACCGGTTGTATAAATATTTACAAGGCACATAAAACACACACACACACACGGTAGGTAGCTAGTGTTAGTGGGGGCGGGTGAAAGGGGCGTGGCAAGGACTGGGGCTCATAAATTGAGAAGCTGCAAGGCGTTTGGGCCAAACACAAATACGAGTGCAAACATGGCCTGACATCGACACTGACGACTCACGGCTGGTTGACGCCCTCCACTCGAGGCAGATTTCCCCGCCGCCCTGTCAGATTTCCCCCGGCTTTCTCCGGAGACTTTCCCCCAGCTGGCATCTTGTTTAATCGCGTTAATTGCGAGCTGCTTGTTACCTTGGCCAACTAGGAAATTCGACTCTGTTTAATTGCTGCGCTGGCTGAGTGGAGAACTTCTGGCAGCCGACTGTCTGTTTTCGGCCACGTCTTGAGACCTAATTGGAGACGTAATTCCCATCGACTTTTTGACTTTCGTGGTTTTTAATTGCACATGTGCTGCCCTCAAAAAGTCACCGGTTATTAATTAATTTTGCGGTTTCGGTAAGTGTGCAAATGAGCAGACTTCAGGTTTCGCTTGTGTCAAATATTTAAATCGAATAATTCTGTTTACTTTCCACCACTTGGCCTTCAGCTTTAAGTGGCCAGCCTCTGTTCACTGACGAAAATATTATTGATCGTGTGTTGAAGCCGATTTTAATATTATAGAATAGGCAATGGCCTTAAATATACCTTTGTAAAGATGTTTAGTTATTTCAAAAACCATTAAATTTTGGAGACTTTTTTATACTTCCTTTGAAGGTATAAGTACCTATATCGTATGACACTACAGAAATTGTAATTTTTTCTCTCTCTGCCTTAACTTATGTTTGAGTTTAAGTTTGGGCTCAAGTGGCCTCGACATTAACCAGAGTTGACAGGCTGCAGCATTTGCGCGGCTTCCATCCCCTGTCCCTCATTAGCTTCTCCTGGCCCGCGGCAAAAGCTAGCCCGCTCCTCAGTCCCCAGTCCCCAATCCCCAACCACTCCGTCCTCGAACCACGTCCACTTATTGTTAATCCTCGGCGGCCTAATGTTCAAATGTTGGAAAATTGAGCCGACAGCCACGGATGGCTGGCAAAAGTGAAAATAAAGCAGCGCAAACAAAAAAGAACAAAACACGACAGGGAAAAGAACGCAACTTTTGAGTGATGCTTGCAGCACGATAAGCACCACCAGCTAACCAGATTCTGAATTCGCTCCGGTGGTGCTGTCCTGGGAAAGGCTTCCCACTACCACACTGTCCTGCAAAGAAAGGAATTTAAACAATAAGGAAATAGTTCCGAAGGTCGCTTCTCATTTATTAATTACAAGATATGGTATGTGGTAATTTATAAATAATATTAAAAAAAAACTTAAAGTAAAAACAAAATTAATAACAAATCATAAAGTATTTTTCGAACTCTTTCAATTATTTTTAACTAAGAAGAACTTTTGCTTAAGAGGAAGAGTTACACCAAATACAAAACTAACTCATCTTTTAATTAAACCTTCCTTTGAAAATCTATAGCAAATCTTTAACTTTTATACTTACGAATTAGTTTTGTAAACTCTACTTTCATCATAATTCATCATTAAATAAGAAAATAAATAAATTAACAATCTTTTGTTATTAAGTATACCTGTAAATATCAAGAAATTCCGGACAAAGGTCCCAGCAACTATGGCCGATGGCTCCCTGTACCTTACGTTTTAAACATTCGGGTACAACGTACAATAAATAAATAAGCTTCAGATTTTTCGAGCTCGGTTCACGTCAATGTGTAAATTAATTAAGAGCTGTAAATAAATCCTTGTTAAGTAAAACTTTCCAACCACTAAAGCTAATCCTAAACACACCACACTATCCAAAAATATATTACCCTGACTCAGATGAGAAAACTCACGATTAGGCGAACAGAAAAAGTCTCTGCGTAAACTTAAATTTAATATATTGGTTGGAACTAGAGTCTCATGCTAGTCACTTCCCTTATACGGATTATCCTTTCAATTGTTAATTTAAAAAATATTTTTAAATCCATAAACTTTAAACAAAAAGGACTTGATCCAATGCAACTCAGAGGTAATCTCATGTAATGATCTTACTTAACTTGAATAATTTGCATTCCCCCAAAAACTTTTCTGACTAAAAAAAATCTCTCTATTTAAAAACTATGGAAAATCCTTTGTACTTTTTAATACCACGTTGTTGAGTGTTATTAGAGCAAGTAAATGAGGTTTAGTCTTTTGGGTGAGATGGTGCTTGAGTGGGTGGATGGGAGGCTGTACTGGAGCGGAGGTCGCGGGGTCAGAAGCGCTTTTGGCTTGGCTTTGCCTTTGTCGCTAGTCCAGGACAAGAGCGGCACAAAAGTTTGTTTGTTCATTTGATGGTAATTATTGTAAATGGCGGCAGCGACGCAGGTGGAAGTGGGAGTTTGCCGGCTCTTTGATAAAAATGAGCCAAAACTCATGGCCCAAAGGGGGCCAGCCGGGGGATTTTGTGGGCTGGGGAGCATTGACGGCAAAAGCGCTTTGGGCGCTGATTGAGCAACCAAATAAATGCGCCAAACTTTGACAATGGCTGATGTTGTTGATAATAGCATAAGGATGATGCCCGACCTCCACTGCCGCTCCTCCAGGATGCCGCTGACGATGGTAATGATGATGACGCCCGACCCCCTTGGTGTTTATGGTATTCCAGCTGGCGTTCCGAGCTGAACCGAGCACCACTGAGGTGTCCTGTGGATGCCCAGCGGCCGAAATGTGAAAAGTTGTCGCGCCACCAACTAGTTAATGGCATTTGTGTGTTGCTGGATTCCCAGTGGAGTCGCCAGCGGTTTGGTGTCCCTCTCTGGCGCAGGTGTGGTCGCTCAACCTTCGATTTGTATATCCAATTGCATGACCATACTAGGTAGAAATGAGATTAAATAAATATTAACCTAAAGATATGTTTTATTTTTTTTTATAAAATGAGTATACATTGTAAAATATTTGATTATCATTCTTTATTCTCCTAAATCAATATTATTCTCTTCAAAGTAATCCCCTCTCGATAAAATACACTTATGCCATCGTTTTTTGCAATACTCGAAACATGCCAAATAGTCCCTTTCCGGTATAGCCACCAGCGCCTTTTTCGATTCCGTTTGGTATTATCTGTAAGATGCGACAGTTAACATTAAAAAAAATGTTTAATATCTTACTCATTTAATTATTTTGGGTGACTATGATGTTTTATCATAAAACTTGTATTTCGCTTCTTTAAAATTTATTTTTGGCAAGGTAACTTACAACAGACATTTATGTAAAAGCTTTATTTTTTTTAAAAAAGGTTATATTCCTACATTTTCTTTTCATTTTAGACACTTATTAAATTATATTCTTTCTGCAGAGTCCCATAAAGCTAAATAGATCCAGATAAACGGTAAATTTATTCGACATTGCAAAATCCCCTTATTCCGTAGCGAACATCTTTAAAAGTTCTTTAATCGCCCCAAGGAAAATGTCCCGTTTAATTAGATTAGTTCACGTAAATTGCGAATGCCTGGACAATGTCTTCGGTATGTGTAGGCAAACGCAATAAAAAAGCCTAACTTAATAAGGAAATAAATTAATAGATTGACCACACAAAACATACAACGACCTCCTCCGCAAGCTCCTCGGTGAAATTGCCATTGATTGGTCCCCTGCCATCGATGAACTGACCCGGGAAAAAGGAAATATTTTTCTAATTTTGCGAACATGCCCCCAGCCAAACACAAACAGACAACAACTAGTTCAAGGAGGAGGGAACAAGGGGCTACATATGCAAAGTAAAGAGCTGGAAAATCATGTTAACATTTCACATTATGGCCATGCTGAAGATGAACGGAAAACTCATTCAATTTTCGTTGCAAAATAGGAGAATAAAGAAATCTTCCATTGGACATAATAATTTTATAAGAAAATTGCAATGTGTGTCGTTGGCCGTAAAGGAGAATGGCTGAAAGAAGATGGCCATCGAGGCGGGAAAAGGTGGGTTGGAAAAGGAAAAGGACACAGGAGCCGTGGAAAACTGCAGACTGGGCGCAACGGAAAATGGCTGATTGAGGCGAGGGAATGATGTGTGGTTCTAGTGTCAGTTTTATGGTTTTATATTTTCATTTCCGGCGCACTCCCTCATAAATGCAATATACGACTGCCGCTGAGGTCTCCAAAATGTTGGCCGAATGCAAAAGCGAACTTTGAAGGTGAAATGAAAGTTTCAGCGACTATGAAAGCGGTCATTGCATTGCAGTTACCCAAGCTCAGTTGGCCAAAAAGTCAGACACATCATTCTGGCTTAGCCCTGAATGGTCCACCAAAGTCGTGTATTTTTTCGAAGGTTTGTTGTCCCCAGCATGCATTGTCTGCACTTTTTTCCGAGCTGTTGGTTTTGTGTGAGAGTTTTCTTTATTTTCGCAATTTTCCCGTTTTTTTTTTTGGTGGTCAGACATAGAGACAAGTGGAAAAGCAAGGTGTTGACTGGATTTCGACATGGTCAATAATTTTAAGTCCCTAAAAACTAAAACCCTCGAAAAACTTCTCAGTAGTACATGCTCGTCTATATCCCTCTCCAAGGTGAATGACCTTCAGCAGCATCAATTGCTGATTATCACAATGAAGTGCGCTTCGGTGGGTCTTAGTGTAATTGATTCGTTTGATTGGATGATGGCGACCAACGGACTGGAAATCCCCCTTATGAACCCAGAAAAAACGCAAGTTGTTTCGGATTCAATGAAAAGGTAAATTATTGCGAACTGATTACGAGCAGATAAAACAGCATAAATTGTTGACTAATTAGATGTCGCATAATCAGAAATGTTAGTTTACTACTAATTTGACATATTTGCACAAATTAATTTTAACCAGACAACAATTGTTAGTTTTAAGCAAAAAATAAATAGATGTGGAATTGGCTTATAATTAAAGTTCAAAATAAGTTTAGCGGATTGATGCATATTTGTAACCGAAAAAATAACAACATAGAAATTAACTATTCGCAAAATTTACATAAATTAGTTGCAATATTTATTGTGGCCCATTTCCAAGTAGATAAAAAACGACCACACATCAAGTGGAATAATTAGTGGAATTATTGCAGCTATGGATAATTAAAAAATTATCTATGTTAATCCGCGCGAATTAAATAATATGAATTGCTTTAAATATGATTACATTTTTTGCCACCTGGCCAGGCGCATTCTTTTTTCCAGCAAATCTAGTCTACCGATATGGAATTCAAGTCAGCGGCCGAGTGGAAAAGGGCAAGTTTTTAATCTGATAAACATGGCCAACATCCAAACACGAAATTAAATTAAAACTTTTCCTTTTCGGGCACAAACAAAAATCGAATCAGGTCCGTTAAAAGGAAGGGGATGCGAGCCCGGGAAGCAAATAAATGTATTAAATCAATACAAGTTGCCCAAAGAGAGAGGGCTTGGGATGAAGGCTTTGTTGAACTGCCCGAATCAAAAGTGATAAATCTAAACCGGACGTGTGCGTGTACACTTATAGAAATTGAAAACGAAGAGGGCGGGGGAAGGGGCCCAAGGCATTTCCCGCACTTCGGCGACCGACTGCTCCTTTGAGCTGCCGAAACTATAAATTTTATTTTCGTTGAGGGGCTGCCAGTTCCAATGACACTTTAATTTAAATTCGCTCAGACGCAATTGCTAGCCACGCACCCAGTGACAATCAAAGGGAGCCACCCGATCCCCACATCCGTGGCACGGAGAGATCCATTGAGCAAGTTGTCAAATTGTTTGAATTTATTTATTGACTTGCTGGGGCGGCAGCATTTGCATTCCAGTCGAGGGACTTTTGACTCAGTGGCTCGGATGGAGCCTCTTGCACAGCCATCGGCGGCGGATGTGTAAGCTCACGCTGCCTGGCTCCCTTGTCCTGCCCCTGTTTTCCATCCCATTTTCCTGGGGGTCCGGGTAATGAAAGGCGAAGGACTGCAGCTCATCCTGCGGGGCAGCAAACGCGACATTGTCTGGAAGGCACAGTGGTGATGGAGATTGTAATTAGAGCTTTTATAGGAAGGATTATAAAAGTCTCAGTCAGAACGTAATCAAGTCTGATACTTACAATTTCATTCTGCCTTTACCTTTATATTTGAATCTAAGAAAAACTTTACCGCTCCCCTCACCAATATTAAAGTGATGCCGACTTTTAAAACAGGAACCCATTTTTATTTCGTTATATACATATATTTAATTAAATATTTCTGGCCTTTCTGAAAAATTGTTGTATATTTTAAGTTACTACAACTTTATTTGGTCAAACAATCTTAAGGAAACCCTTGACTATAGATGGCAAAACTTAAAGACCAAACAGATGTCCAGAATGGCTTAAAAAATCGTTTAAGCATGATAATTTTTGAACAGTCAAATCTAACGGCTATTCTTGAGATATTTTACATCTTAAAGGACTTCGAAAAAGTTAAACAATTTAATGTTATAATCCCACCAGCCTTAAGGCCACATATAAAGCAAAATTCTATTGTTAGCCCTTCCTACCCACTGATCACTGATTTCATTATTTTTCCGCATACTTTACAATCAAAGCATTTTATAGCACACTTTCGGGGGCACTGACGGGAATATCTCAAACTGATTTTCCACTGTGAGCAATTGAATGGCGAGCGGAAAAGCGCACACAGATACAAAAAGGGTCATTGGTATGGTGTCCTGCCACCGAGTGTAACTATGTGTGGGGTCATGTACGGGAATGTGCGTATGGGTGTGCGTGTGGGAGAACCTTTTAGCTTTATCGCATGCAGCGAGTTCGACCCACACATTCGCAGAATAAGTTAAGTAAGACTTGTCGCTGGCATTTGTGTGTGTGTCACGCACGTCTCACTTGGCCACAGCCCTTTGTTGGTGTGAGTTTCAGGTGACTATTTAATAAATCCCAGTTTTGTGGCCAGCATACCAAATTAATGCGATTTACTTGGCCCACACACACGCACAAATAGCTCGGGAAAAGTGTTGCCAATATACGTAGGGGGAAAAAGAAGGGAAAATTCATTTAATTTATTCTAAAGATTAGCCATTCATTTCACTGTCTCGCTCCCGGAATTCTCAGTCCCAGTCTCAGTCTCTGTCGAAAGAGAGTTGTTACACCCTCTGGACGCGGTGGCAAGTGCGGAATTTAAATTTGTCTTGACCAGTTAGCAGGTGTGAGAGTGTCTTCCAGTGTGGCTACGAATAAAACTTGCCAACTTCTTCCTGGCACGTGTTTGACTTATGCGCAGGACAAGCACCAAAGTTTAAACTTTGTTCAACCGAACCGAACCGAGCTGAGCAAACAAAAATTTGAACTTCAATTCCGACTAGACGGTATCCTAAGATCATTTTATTTTCAGCAAATGTATTTTTAACCACTAAAGCCTCTATATCGGTAGTGCATATTTGTAAAATTGATTAAATACGGTATTTATACACAGAGCGAAATATCCAAGAACATTGTTCTTGAATTGAGAACATTCGTTCTCAAAAACCGTGTAAGTTCATTTTGGTATCAATGTTCTCAATACTAGAACTAGAAATTGAGTTTATTTAAAAACTTTTTGATAAGTATACACTACGGACTGATCTAATAGTTTATTTGTTGAGATATTCAATGTAAATACCGCCTATTCAACTTGATTCGAGCAAAATGAAAAAATTTTCAACTTCAAAAAATGTCGTTAGATTTTTAAGATCATTTTCAACTCAGATGAGAACGTCAGAATTTACTCTGTGTAATAGCTTAAAATTAATTTGAAAATATTTTAAAATATGATTTACTTTGTCAAAATTATACACCCCCTATGGAAGTATTAGTTTTGTAAACTTTACTA
The DNA here is from genome assembly GCF_014743375.2 of Drosophila subpulchrella. Lineage (NCBI taxonomy): Eukaryota > Metazoa > Arthropoda > Insecta > Diptera > Drosophilidae > Drosophila > Drosophila subpulchrella. Next base: position 3,663,569 of record NC_050610.1, read on the forward strand.
TCATCTTAATTAAATAAATACCCCTGTATTTAACTTAGTAATGTTGGCTTTATATTTTGATATGTTGTTAATTTCCTTGGTGGCTTCCAGTTTCGGAGAATATATTCCAGCACACTCACCTGCTTTAATGGCCAGAGGGTATCACAGCTGTCTCGAACTCGTAATCAAAATGGTCGAGGGGAAAAAAGTTTGCGAGTACAATGCCAGCACCGGACACTAATGCCCGGCAAGTGCCCAAGATCAGGTCGGGTCAGGTCAGGGAGCTGCCGACAGTTGGCAAAATCGTGGCCCATATGCCAGTGGCGGTCGAAAGGGAGGAAGGGAAAGGGAGGAACGGGGGTGGCAGCCACCCTCTGAAAACACCCAAAAATTATGCTAATTTCTTGGAATTCCTTACACATTTATATTATTTATTGTTTTTCCTTTTTTTGGGACTCCTTCTTTTCTATTCCCGGCGAGTTGAAAAGAAGTATTCAAAAGTATTTAGAGTCCTGACAGTTTTTTGTTTGTTTGTTTACGTGTTGTGGGGTGGCAAGATAGGATTTTTTAACTTTTTGTGACTTTCATTTATACTTTGCTGGGGCGAAAAGCACGATAATGAAAAATGCTTAATAAGAGCGACATTTATGAGTGCAATGTGTGCCAGAAAGCATCTGAAAATTGCTTTCAATAATATAATTGCCTAAATAATTTCTGGGCATTTAAACGACAAGTTAATCAACCAACCAGCGTGTCCTGTCCATCAGTTATCAACTGGTCATATTTCAACCACATGGAGAAATCCAATCTCATGTCTCATCAAGTAGCTCAACCATTTCGCAATCAGGCTGCGGCTTGAAGCACTCAACTAAGCCGTCTACGAGGAGATTTGGACCTGGCCAAGACCAGACAGGGCCAAAAGCAGCAAAACAAATCAATTAAAATAATACTAGAACACACACACTTACCACACACAATGGGGGACAGCACGCAGCTTAGGCCAAAGTCCACTTCAGTCAAACTATTACATAATTAAATCACAGCGACGCACGCACGCACACACCCGCCCAAACACACACAGATACTCATAATAAATGGAGGATTATGTTAATCAAGCGGAAAAGCAGACACGCAGCCGTACAGAGAATGGCCAAATAAATGAATGAATAAATGAAACATTTTATTAATGGTTTATTTCCTCAGCCTCGCGCTGTCCTTCAAAGTCACACAAAAAAGTTCAACAAAGTCTAAAAAAAAGTAAGTATACGAGGCCGAAGTCGGATAAAAAAAGGACAAAAAAGTTATAAGCATTTAGCTTTGTTTTCGTTTGCTTAAATAATTCATTAAATTAAGTGTACCGAACAATCAATCAAGGCGCATTTAGTTTTGTTGGCCAGCCCAACGATAATGAAATCCGCAGATTCCTTTTGACTTTGCCCTCATTATAAGCAAAACTTTTTCGCCAGAATTCAGTTTCTTCACGACGGATTTAAGCATATTTTTAAGCAATCCGGCAATAAATTTGCCCTGAGCTATTTTTTTTTTGGCTTGCCTTGCGCCAGGGAAATTCTTTTTCAGTTCAAACATTGTCGGATATGCGATAAGCTTCAGGCAATTATGGTAAGAAACTGCAACAACTTTCTAACCATCATCACTACAAATAGGAACGTAGACAAAAAATGTACACTTACAATACCCAGTCTTTTTGTGAATCTATTAGCTATGGTGGCAAACATTTAAAAAGGTGAGAAAATATTTGTATGATATATCAAAATCAGGAATTAACGCCTTATATGATTTATTTAATTTTAATTGATAGGCACAACCCTTAAAATACGTTTTGAAGGGAGATTTATTTTCGAATTGCAAATGTTTTTTTTTTTGATGGTCAATATTTTTGTTTGCATAAAAAAAAACAACCTTTTGTATAAGTAAATATTCTTTTTATTTAAATGATTTATTTTTAAATATGTCTATTTTATCTTTAATTTTTTGCTTTCATTTGAAAACATGATTTGTTTACTTATAAAGTTAATGTAGCTTTTAATGAAATATTGTGCACATTTTAGATATGTATATGTTATAAAACATACATTACAGGTAAAACATTTTTGAATACAAAACATAGGAAAGGTATTAGGTAATAGGAACTCAAGACACTTTTATTTAGTTGGTGTAACTAAAATATATATTTATTTTTCACAGTGATGGTCCTGGAGCAGACGGAAACCAGACCTCGGGCAGACTCGAATGCTCTTGCAGCTGAGCGCTCCGAGTGGCACAATAATGCGCATAAAAACTAGCGCATTTTTCCAGATATTTCGAGGACTATTCCTCCCGCAGGAGCTTAGTGCCACACCCCCAATTGGGCGCCCACTTTAACTCACATGGCTGTCGCGTGGTTGTCGAGTTCTCCGGCTCGTCTCATAAGCAGTTGCAAGTTATTGGCGCAAGATTTCCCCTGACGTCGGATCCTGCGGAAAATTCAAGGCGAGTGCCGACGGCGGCAACATAGCTTAGTCCTTTTTCGTCACACAGATACACGACCCGGAGATACTCGGATGCCCACACATACACACTCGGTGCCGGGGGACGGCAACAAATATGCGAAACAAATGTTTGCCTTGTGCTTGCATTTTTAGCAACATATTTTTATAAAAATAATGTGCAACCCAACAATTTTTGGGGCTGGTACGCCTTTGCACTCGCTTTACTTTCGTTAAGCATCGAGTTTAGTTTAGTTTAGTTTATAAACGTTAACAAATAGTTGCCCATGGTCCATGCTCGGTGATTTTTCAGCAAACTTATTTACTGCGAAAATAGTTGCACTCGTTATAAAGTTAGTTGCTCGAGTGCCAAATAAAATGCCATACCTTGCACTGCTTTCTCCTTTCGGTATTTTTGGGGCTTGTTGGCTGGTAATTCTTTCTTTTTGTTTCACTCTTGTTTTCTGCATTCTGTGCTCTGTTAAATATTTTGCGACTTTGTGGCCTGTGTTAACTTTGAGTGCAAAAGAAGCTTGCGAATAAACATATTTGTGAGAGCTAAGCCTTGTAGTAAGAAAGAAAAGCAGAGGTTTCGGGATGGAAAGTATCATATGTATTTTAAATAAATGTTACCAAGTAGTAACCTTGAAGTGCGTGTGGGAAAATAACTTATAATAAAAATGTTTTTAATTTTCGGCGAATATTCTTTTAAGTTCAGCTGACATTTGGTAGAGTTTCAAACACATTCCGGTGGCAAATAATAATTCCCAGTGATACTTTGTCGCTTAACACGTAGTCAAAAAGTCTTCTTATCTCTCCGCTTTTTAAAAACGACTTTCCCGTTCTTTTATTGGACTGCAGCACGTGATTGCCGTTGGGCAGGCTTTCAATTATTTCAGGTCTTTATAATCGAATAATTAAAAATGAAGAATTAACGCATGAAAAATGCATCCTCAACTCACATTTCACAGTGCACGGATCGGTCGACTGGGGGTGGAAATGGGAGGGAAATGCCAGCAGAAAGTTTTCATTTCTCCTTATTTGCCTGGGCCATGCTACTTTTTGCCCACTTTTTCGGCCGCCTGCTGCCCAAACACTTTGAACTCACACATGGACAAACAGGCACGCACACATGCACATGCAATTCACGGGGAAAAATAATTGGAAGATATTTCGCATACTTTATGGTCGAGGGCGAGTCCTGGGCGGTCAGTAAGGATGCGGGACCCAAACTCATTTAATGAAAACGGCCTGAGTAATTAAATACATGATGACAAAAGTGGGCATACATACGAGCTTACACGCATTTATAGTTTACTACTCTATGAAACGAATGGAAAGCCACTAAGTCCTTTAGAGGATATAGAAATAATCGAAAATATATCAAAGGGTTTAAACATTTTAATGAATTAACAAGGTATACATTAAGAATACTGCATCTAGACTTTTTTTAAATATATCTCTTCAGCTATTCTGTGATCTAGATTTATAAAAAAAGGTTATTAAAAGATATTATATTTTATTGTTGGAACAATACTGAACCCTATTTTTAAAAAGAGTTTATTTTAGTGATGCAAATTTCAGAGTAACCCGACTTCGCTATGAGCCCAATGCTGTGGGATAATTCCATCATTTTATTTAAAAACAACGAAATATGCGAATTATTTATGGCCTGCATTGACCAGCGACAAGGAAAAGAGATATCCGGTCCGCAGAAGGACTACGGGCCATGTTCCGAGCTGACTTGACCCGCCTGTCGTCGTTTTCGCCCCCTTCCCGTCACATTATCGGTGGCCCATTGACAGAAGATATTAAATTAAAGCCCATTTGCCACCCTAATGCGTTAAAAAGCCTGGCTTAATGAGACCGCATCGAGGGGAAAACTCATGGGAAACTCGGGGAAAACTCGACCAACTGAGGTCTCACTCCCACTCCCGAAACTATTTGCGAGTTGCTTGTACTCCGGCGGAAATTATTTGCCGAACTGGGAGACAAGGAAATGTAAAATGTAAAACTCGCCAAGTAGTGTCCGGCACAAAAGGCGTAAGAAAAATTCCAAACAAAACTTAATTACTTTGTGGGACGAAGGGGGGGACAGAACAAATTGGCCAAATTTGCTTGACTTGCTAGCAAGTTTGCATTCGTATTTGCCACTCTTTGTTTATATTAACTGAGCAAGGGTGACATTTTTTCCTGCTTTTCATTTGCTCGGTTTTTTCCTTTACTTTTCAGTTCCTTTAATGAGGGTTTAAGTATTATTTGCCCGAGGGTTGCCTTTGGCCTTTGTTTGACTGCTAGGTACCCATTTCTAAGCCGAATACCTTGTCGCCGTAATTTGAGAAGGAAGTGCCTGGCCGGGCGGAAAAAAGGGTTTGCGTGTAATAATTTTTAATTTTAATTTTTAGTTCGCTGCGGCCAAAAAAGTTTCCTTGGCCCTTTATTTTCTGAGCCACTTAAGCGGACTAAGGGTCAAGCGGAGAAGGTTTGGGCGCAAATAAATGTGGCAACAACAAAAGTGGCTGTTCTTGGCGGATCCGAGATAACCAAATGAGATGTCGCAGGCGGAGTAAATAACCGGCGAAACTTATGACAAAGGCAAAGTCCGAGTCTGATGTCATTTGCAAGATTACTTCTGGCAGTTGTGGGCCAATTTCAATACGAATTTACTTAATTGTGGTGGAAATTGTGAGTGGAGGAGTTGTTTAATGCTTGCTAAATTTTAGAAATAATTTTTGTATCTCAGCTTAAGATGAAGTGTGCTTTTAATTAAAATGTCATTAAGAATTTATTTATTTAGCCATACAAGAGCCATTAAAGGCCGACATTCGTTTTATAAAAGGCAGATGACACATCTGCAAAATTAATATCTACCACAAGCAAAAATAATAATAATAAATGAAATAAATGTATATATTATTTTTAATATTAATAATCATTAAAAATTATACTGTCATGCGAACTTTTAAAAACTACAGTGGCCAAAAAGAAAGATACATCTGTTTTTTTTTCGATTTTCGTGGTGTGGTTTACTATGAATTCCTTCCACCCCTGGCAAACTGTTAACATGGAATATTATTTCCTGATTTATAAGAAACAACAGCTCTTGGTTTTTGCATCACGATAATGCACAGGTTTTCATTTCACTCTCCGTATTCGCCGTGTGACTTCTGGCTATTAACAAAACTTAATACACTCCGTAGAACGCGTTTCAAGTTGATTGAGAAAATAAAAAAATTTAAAAAGGCGGAAAGGGAAGAAATAGTACCGGAAAGGGACGAAATAGTACCGGAAAGGGACTATTTGACATGTTTCGAGGATTGGAAAAAAGTTCTGTGTTGAAATGCAAAGTCGTTGTTCACTATAATAATTAAATTTTCAAAGTTTAAAGTCATGATATTATGTCTTCGGAATTTAATTTTGAAGCTGTAATAAAAGGTGTACTTACTTTGCAAATGAAAATTGTTAAAACGTTTGCTTAAAAGTTGATCAATAAAACACACAATCAGAAGGAGTTGTAAGCCTCTTTTTCCGCTCATTCACTTCTTTTCGCCGCTTTTGTTAAAGTAAATAATGGCGCCTCCCCACAGGATGTTGATCAACAAAGGCTTCAATCAGTCGGCGCATTGAAAGCTACTTTGTTTCTCGCAGGACCTTCCTCTTCCGCCGCTGATGCCGTAATTTGATTGACTGTTTTCGGTATAAATCACTCGCTGACTGTCGGCCGCATGGTCAATCGATTATTTCAACAATCTTGGCGAAAACATTTTCGCTCTCGACTCTGACACTCACTCCACGCAATTATCATTATGATGAGATGCGGAATAATTTGCCAACAAGTGCGCGAAAGGACCAGGGATTGTTTGACATTGCCATTCGAAGGACTGGCAGGAGAGTTTGCGACGAGACATATAAAAGTAAATTCCATTTTTATTAATTGTCCGCTTTCTTGTTTGCCCTCGGATCGGAGTCCGTTGAGTTTTCATCTTTAAGCCCCCCACGGTTTCCTCGATTTCAGCGATTTTCCCCTTGGATGGCACTTGACTGGCGGGGCCGCTGAGGGCGTGGCAGGGGCGGTCGATGGAATGCCATTTCAAGTGGCATCCATTGAAACACTATCGAGTGTCGGCGGTCCTGCGGATTCCGAGGGTTCGTTGGTCCTCTCAATCTGGTGGGTCTTTCAATAATTATAATTTGTGTGCTTTAATGAGACCCGGAGTGCGGAGTGCGCAGTGAGGGGGGAAAGGGATCAGCTGCCGCTCCCGCACATAAAAATAATTTTAAATCAGCTGCATATTTACCCAAAGCCTTATTTGATTTTAATTGATTTTTTCGCCAGCGATATTTGCTTTTAATTTGCCTGGCGAAGTCGCAGCGAATCTGCAGACACGTATTTGCCCATAATTCGACTGTTTGATCTGTCGAAAAAATGTACGCGCGCATTTACACACACACGCTGGTGCGTATTTTAATTTTATTTGCTTTTTAAATGAAGCGTCATTGGCCCAAAGCGAGCGCAACTGATTGTGTCTCCGCCCCGGGCGATTGACAATCAGTTGGTTTTGGTGACTGCAATCCATCAGAACCCTCCCATCACACCCCGCTCCAACCACTCCAATCACATCCCCTGCAAAAATTAACCTCAATGCAAGTTATGCGTGCGCCAGCAGCGAATAAATAAGAAGCGAGCCAACAAAAAAAAGATAATACTTTTATTTTTATCATAGCGAACTCTAGATACACTTCCCACTATGGTTGGGAAAGCAAAGATAGTGGTAGCCATCTATAGTTTTGGCTATTGTTAGTGGCTACCATCTATCTAAAACTTTACGGCAACTATACCAAATTGAAGTCCAATGTTTGGCAATAACGTAAGAAGCCCCGATGTGTTTTGTTTTAAAAAAGAAAAAAATTCTTAAAATCTTTGAATTTGAAATGAAAATAGAAAATATATTAAGTAAATAAAATAAATAAACAATAATATTTTTTGTGTTTTTTACTCTTTTCATCTCTCTTTTTCTTTATACCATAAAGTATTCTTAAAATAATATAATATCAATTTTTGTGGACTTAAGAAATCTTGTCTTAAATTTAAAACATTAGGTCTTGACTAATTTCTATGACCAAACGTTCCTTATTAAAGAACATTTTTCTTTTTTCTAGACTGTTCTTTTCCTCTGTGTATCAATAAATGTACCAACGCTACTGGCTATGGGAAATTGGAAATCAAGAACTTTTAATGATCAATTTAATAATGTTCGTGCTTGGTAAGAAAAATATTTTTTATTAATATATTGTACTTAGGCTTAGGAGAAATCATGCTTGTGTTTTCCAGTTTAACGAATTTTGCTCTTAAATCAAGTACATTCTCGGAAGTTCTGGGTTTTAAGAATTAATTATTCTTATTGATTTTATTCTTATTCTCGAGCAGCACATTCATTCTTCTATGCAGCACAACAACACTATCCGAGTTTAGGCATAAGTCACGATTAAATTTAAAGTGCATTTTTTACTGATTGTAGATTTGATTTGTGAGTGTAACAGCATTTGTCAGTGTATTAGTCAGAATGTAAAATATTTGCTTACTTTCGTTTTTATCTTTACTTCTTAATAGTTATGCTAACTTTTTCCCAAAATATATATATATACCTTGTTAAATATTTAAAAAAATCGAACTCGTAAATCAATTATAGACTCCGTGACACTAACAGCATTTCGGTTGGATTTCACAAGAACTGACCCCAAAACAGTCGTCCCAGTTTTCCTTAACTATTGACACAACCTTCACAACCTAGTTCATATAGCCTCCATAAATATTGTTCAACAAAAATAAGGGAAAATTTTATTTACTTTGTTTCTTTGCTCGCCTGGAGCTACTTAAGTTCTTGGCTTTTCCCTGATTTCCCAGTCTTGTTGTTTTGGTTGTTGTGTATCGTAAAATATTTGCGTTATTATGCTAGTAATTTGTCCTTTTTTTGTTGTTTTGCCCTCGCCCCTTTTTCCAGGTTCGTGTTGTTGTTATTGTTGGCTAGTTGGCGGTTGGGTCTGTGACGTTGTCGTCGCAGTTCGGTAGCTCATTTTTATTTCACTAGCCCCGGGCGGGGATGACAAAATCAGGGCTTGCATGTGAGGTTCTACGTTCTCGACTCTTGTGGCAGCTCCTCCAGCTTTTTGCAGCTCGTCATAAAATGCCAAGCATTTCCCAGAAATACAAAGAGCAGCCAGAGCACAGCAACCAGAGATACTCCCATTAAAACTAAATCAAGCACGGGTAGTTATGCCCCAGCACTGGATTCCGGTTTCTCAGAAATTTTCAACTTTCTGTTCAACTTTGTTTAAACAAACAGGGGAAAAGGTAGGAAACAACAGTATAAGAGTAAATCCAGAGCCAATTGCCGAAGCCGGGCGGAATGTCCTTAAGCTCCAAAATCGGATGAGGAACTATGTCGGGACACAGACTGGCATTTTAATGACCTTCAACTTTGACAACAAGGCATAAATGGGCCAGCAATTGGGGCGTTAACGGAAATTGGCTTAAAAAAGCTATAAAATTTGCCCAGTAACTCGGACGGGAAGCCAACACATTTATTGGTAAATAAAGTTCCGTTCAAGGTATAAAAGTTAATAATAAATTGAAACAATGAGGCAAAATTTGTTGATCTTGGCTAGAGCAACGGAAAATCTCTGGCAACAAAAGTCAACTTTTACAGCTGGCAATAAAACTGGTAATTGGTGGAAGGGCATATGAAATAAGCTACCGAAAAGGGAGTGGATTTAATTAAACTTCACAATGCAAGCTGTTGATTACATTCCCTTTCATTGATTTCTTAGCTGGATTATTTCGTGGAGCTAAAAGTGATATTTTATTTACATATTACCTTAATATTATCTTTCCGTTGAATCTATTCCCCCTTTTCCAATGTCAAGAAGCATTTTCACATTACTTGAAGTGTCTTCAACCCACTTGTAAAATTATTCACATCAAAATATCACGTTAAATTTTCAATTAGCCCAGGCCTTGGCTTCGGCTGATACCTTGAGTGAAATATAAAAAGAAGATATATTCCCGGAATACAAGACATAATTAAATATTAATAAGGTTTGCCAATTAAGAGGCCGCGAGAAATGTTCAAGTAGGAAATTTCCACAGCAATTCATGTCACCAAATTATCGCATGAGGTGAGAAAGGTAAGAATTCAACTGAAATTGGCCAAGGACATGGCATGGGGGTATGTGGCGGAGGACATTTGGCCCTAATAGATGGCAATCTTGGGCGTGTGTATCGTGATTGTAATGCTCCTCGTCTCACAGATGCAGACGCAGTGCGCATGTGACATAATTGAAGACGACGCGGCCGCCTCGTATGAGCAGGTGAGCAGGATACACCTGTCCGTCCTGCGTCCTGCGTGCTGCGTCCCTCATCCTCCGTCCAGTAGAAGATTATAATGTACGCGTTGCCTAATTTGAATGGTGCGTGATGGGCCTGCTCCTGCTCCTGCGGCCTTTGAAATGCTGTCAGAGACGCTAAATGAAATTAAAGACTGCCGCCCGTCCTTTTCTCCTGCGGGGTCACAGATAACAGGGCACTCATGTTTTAAAAATTAAGCGAAAATAACGAAATTAGCATAAATAAGCGGCGCTAATAGGATTTCCTTTGTAATTATCAAATTGCCAGGCTGGCACAGAAAAAAAATGAAACAGACAATGAATAAAAATTGTGATATAAATTAAAGAATCGCACGGCTTAAAGCATTCCTTTGTGGCAGAGAGCAAAAAAGTGCGCAAATTTACACACATGTTGGCACCTGTTTTTTGTTTGTCGATTTCTGTTTTGACGCCTGCGCTTGTTTTGTGGGTAATTTATTGGCCTGCTCGCCAAAATCGATTTCGCATTATCCGCGTATATCAATGCAGTGGCTAATTTGCTTAAAAGCATAATTAACACGGCTCACGCACACAGACACAAAGCGCGCCATTTTATGGGTGCACGTGAGTCGTAAAAAATCCGCGAACACGCGAGGTGCAAAAGACACGGCAAAAACACGGTGCGGAAAAAACAGCTGTAAATCAGCGCATCGAGCAGACAATGCCAATAACAACGGTCCGTACCACACGTCGTATGCGTAATGAATATTTTGTATGTTTTGTTCGCCTGTTTTGCGGCTTTGCATTATTTTTTAGCACTGGCATGGGGAATGGATTATCCGAGAATGTGAATAGACAAACGTTAGGTGTTGGTAATATTTATCATAAAAAATAATTTAATATTGTCTAAAAAACCGAGGAATTAAAAGAAAACGATGCCAATTGGCGTAAATCAAATTAGCTTAGCAATTATCATTATTGCCATTATTATTAGTAATTATTGTAAAGCAAAGAGTTCTTAAATTTTTTAGGACTTTTAATAATCACTAACAAAATTAAGACAGATTCCTCCAAACACAGCCCATCTAGTAATAAATTGAATTCATAATTGTAAAAAAAAGAGTTCTAAATTTTTTTAGGATATTAAGTAACATCTATAAAAAAATAATTTGATAAAGATATAAAGATCACGAACAAAATTAAGACAGATTTTTTCAAATTCAGCACATCTTGTAATAAATTGAATTCACATTCAATTGAAAGAAACCATTTGTCTTAGGCATTTTTCAGTCCAACCCCTCAATAATTGTCATTGATTTAAGACTTCAAAATTTGGCTTTTATTCAGTCATAAACTCCCCGGTTACCAAAACTCATTGGCTTTTCCCCAACAAATCAGTTTAGCATTTCCAATAGCGGACATAATTTAGAAAAATGATTTTCTTCATTTATTGGCACGAAAAGGCCTCTCGACTTTCTTTCATTGCCATAATTTGCTTTGTGGGCCAATTAAAAGTGATTAGTTTCATATTGCGCGCCGTTTATATTATGCGTACTGCTCAATGTGAGTTTTGTGTTTTCAAATGGCTAAAAGTACGCAAACCTTTTTAATTCTGTGGTAATTAATTAGCCCGCCCATTTAAATTGCCCAGCGGACCCAGGAACTCGCTTTTCACGGAACTGTAAAAGCTTTTTCGGCAATGCACGTAAGCGTTTACCTATAATTTCATGACTTTATGAGCGGGGCATGGGAAAATGGCGGGAAATGGCGGGTGGGCCTGGTGTTGCCTGTAAACAAAGTTTTTGTTGGGGCCAAAAACTTTTCTAATTATAATCTACATAACTTAAATTTGCAAATGAGACGCGAGGGCAAAGGCACAAAAGTTTACCGCTGCCGAGGCATGCGAAATTAAATTATGTCGGTGTCTACGCCATGTGTGTTTGAGTAAAACAAAAAACATCTGTTTGAAAAGAAACGTAAATACGCAGACAGCATTTGAGTTCAAGAATCAAAACTCGAAATTGAAAATGGCATTTTTAAAGGCATTTTATTGATTGCTTCATTTAAATACACATATCTATACGTGGGCAAATGTACGAGAGGGGCATTTCCTTTGGATGCAAAAAGTGCCTACCAACTCTCTGCGTTTATCTTGAAAAATCATCTAATCTTAGCTAGACTTCATATTTTTCGCAACGCTAAGCTGCCTGCCATCTAAATGTGTATTGCTTTCGTGCGCTGTTCTGAATAACGAAATCTCCAAAAATTCTTAATCAAAAATATGTATACCCACATAAAAAAATTAACACAAACATAAATAAATATATATATGTTTTTAAATATTATTTGGAATTTCATATAAAATATGAATTAATATTTTTGCACCTCTTATCCGTTAGATCAATAATGCGTTACATTTGCTTTTCATTAATTTAACATAGATTTCAGCTTAGGAAATGCTAATATCAAGTCGGTTATTGTAGGATTGCTAAATTTTCCTCGATGATCTACGAAGTATAGTTTGCATTTAATATAAAAACAGCTAAGATTAACTATGTTTTTTTCCTTCTTAAAAAAGCGTTGTAATTTTTTTTTGAGAAATTGGTTTTTAAAACACAATTACCCCGCCCTGCGAACTGTGTGTGGTTGGAAGCTCTTGGCTTCTTTTTTCCAAACACCCTTGGGCATATTTTAGAGGCTCATGTGACAAATTGCGCCAGCACGTGTATCGCATGCTCATTTCTGGAATATGCCAGGTCCTGTTCCCGCTGATACGAGTATCTCTTAGTGGCGCACACGCTGACAAATCCAATTCATTCCTGGCCGCCTTACGTGGCGTATACGTAATGGGCCAGCAACTAAAGGTAATGTGATGGGTGCTACCTGCCCTCCACTCTGATTCCATGTTTATGCATGTACAGTGTACACTCCTCAAATTGGCCCCCACTTCAATCATTTCCAGCTGCCTCGTTATTTTTTCTGCACCCATTTTAGTTTTTCATTTGCTGGTTTCGCTGCCGGTCCATCAAGTGGAAGGCAATCGAAAAGTGGCGCCTCGCAACAAAATGCTCAATGTTCAGCAAGAAATGGCCGGACTTCACTTGGCCGGAATGATATTGTTGCATCGGCATCGGCATCGGCACCGGCATTGGCATCGACGTGGGCATCTGCATCGGCATTGGCATCGGCATGGCCATCATCCAGCAACTGGCAACAATTACGCGCGCCTTAATTGCCACACATACACACACTCGTTAGCAGGAGGATGCTGGAAAAACGCCAGCAAAAACAACAGACAGGGGCGGATCGGACTGGCCATCGGACCTGAAATCAAAATCATTGGTGTGAAAATAAACTAATTGAAGAAAAATTTCATTTGCAGCACCGGCAGCAACAGCAGAAGCGCCACTCGAAGCACCGCATCTTGTTGCATTTGACCCGGGGTCAAGTTGCAGGCGCACACATGCCATCCCGGGCCACATCCTCGCGCCGGAACAGGAGACACCCGAGAAGGGGGACAGGACACCAGGGAGCCCGGTGCGACGTGTGCTTATTTATCAGTTGAACCAATCCCCTGCAGTTCTACACTGGCCACAGCGTTCCTCAATTCACCTTAAGTGGAATTCGCGTTCCTTTTCATCGGAATATTTGCAGAAACTAAAAAGATATCAATTAATTTAATTGAGTTCATTGACTTTGGTTCCTACAATTTCTAAAGCTAACACCAGTCTTATAGAAAATATGCATTTAGATGTTTTCTTTCTTTTTAAACACTTGGGTATAGACCTTTTGGAATAGGATAGGAGTTTGGCAACTGTTTTATGTGATCACCCGCACCAGTGCGTATGAGCTATAAGATTAATTAAAATTTAAAATTAATTTTTAAAATAACGTTTGGTACACTCTATGAGAGTTCCTCAATAAGCACCTTTTAGGCGTATGAGAGCAGGACCTTAAAATTTTCCATAAAAATGTGCACCGCCCTAGTGATCATGCATTACTTAACTAGATTAAACCATGACAAAATTTGAATACATTGCATTATCACGTTCTTAGGAAATAAGAATGCTTGTTGAAAAATACAGCTACCCATATGTAAAAAGCATTATACTGTTTCAGCATTGTTTTCAGCCCACTGTGCAGTTGGAAAGTTCCTCAATGCCTGGCACTGTCCTTGTCGGGGCAATATTTTCAGGGAGTTGCCTGCCGCCCGGCTAACTATCGAAATGCATGAAAAACAGCGAAACGGTAATGTGCAGTTGCCATGCAGCAGTGGACCAACAGCAGCAGCAACAGCAGCAGATGTTGCAGATGGAGGTGCCCTGAGTTGTATGCTACACTTTTTGAACAGATGCGATGGCGTTCGGGCGATAGTGTGTGTGTGTGTGGGCGGGGGCGTGGCACATATCCTTGACTGTTTATTTGCCGCTGCCTACCAGCTGCCAGCGGCTTGCGCGTTTCCAATGCCGTTGCAAATGCCAATGTTGCCAGTGTTGCTGATGTTGCTGTTGCTGTCGCGCAGTTGCCAGCAGCAACAGTTGCGTGCAGATAGATGGACAGGCGACTGACTGGCAGACCGTAGATATTGCAGCTTGTTTGCGCGTGAAAAGACAACAAAAGCTGCAAAAAACATACGAGTATGAAACACACTCGGCTTTTGCCGTATGCGCTTTCAAATTTTGCCCCTAATTGGCAGCCAGCCGATTGTTTTTCAAGTGCGGATTCATCGTACGAATTACAGTTATTATTCAAACGAATCAATGGTCTATATAGGCTTTATGAGCGAATCCTGGTGGGGAAAGCGTTCAAAAGCCAAGTTAAGTGTTGATAGCCATGTAGAGCACTCCACTAACTCGAGTTTGCCAAGGAGCACCATTAAAACTTGAACACCAACTTGAAAAGGTTTTATCTTTACAAGGGACTTACTCAACATACTTCCTACACTTCAAAATTTTTAAATTTAGTTTTTTTAAATTTTACTGCATAAGTTGCAACAAAATACCTCGTTTCTCGTATATATTGTTTCATAAAAAGTGCCAGAATAATAAGATCGATTACAATAACTTATTTATCAAACAACGCAATTGGTAAGTTTGTTTAATTTATTTAAATTTTAAATAAATTTGCCTTTAAAACTTCGAAAGCTAAACATTTTTGATACATATTACTTTGATTGTACATAGATTGTACAAACATTTTAAGGTGTTGTAATATTTTTTCTTCCGCTTTATGTAGCTAGATCTAATTAAAACTGAATATTGTTCTGGACTTCAGAAGGCAGTCTTCCCCATTTTTTTTGGCAAGTAACAAATCAAATCTTTGATACTCACGTTCGATAAGAAAGAGGAGCAACTGCCTTGGCTGAACTAATTTCTTTCACGCTGCGGTCTGAGTTATGGAGCTTAAATTGGGCATCCCCCAAGCCCCTGACAGCCACGGAGGACCACAAAATTTGCATCTCTCCCAGGCTTCGTCCAGCCCCGCCGCCTCCTCCCATGTTGTCTATATCTTTTCGCTACTGGGAGGGTGGAGGCATCTACATAAATGTGGCTTTTCATTAAAATCTAAAAGCATAAATCTAAAAAGTGAAACCAACAATGCCGGAGCAGACGCAGGCGGACATCTGCGGTGTGCACCACCCGGCTCCCCCGATTTCACAGGATCTGTGGGCTGACTGCTTTATGCCTTTCTTCCTTCCTGTCTGAATCTGTGTATATGTACCCGTGCCTCTATCTGTATCTGTATCTGGGTGCGGGCTTGTGGGGTGTGCGTGGCAAAAACTAATTGAATTTTGAAATTCAAGTCGAAATTAAAAAATTACAAACAGCCGGCCGCATTTGGCATCGCCAGCCGAAATAAACTGTAAAACGGAAATGTTTTCGGCAGGTGGAAATTGAAACTGATTGAATTGTAAAGTGAAGCATAAAATGCTTTTCCTCCGTTGTTTTTGTTTACAACTGCTGGCACACACACTCACAGCACCAACCACCCATCGCCCCGCCCACCGGTTTTCACCAGTTGTTTTTATTTTTGTATAATTTATGGTTTTCGATTTTAATTTGCGCACTTAGGCGCTTATTTTATGGGAGTTTTCTCGTTTTTTTGCATATTTCGCGCGCCTTCTGTGTTTTGTCACAACATATTTTGGAAATGATTTATAAGGAGAGTCGATTGAGGAATTCGAAATGGTGCAAGTACTTAGGAAATCCATTTTGCAAATGACCCAGAAGTACACTGCTTTGAAAATTGTAAAACTAAAGTAGGATCACTTTGGTCATTTTTTTTATAATGAAAATGTAACAGAATCAATGAAAAAACTAGCTATTAATAATAATAATAATAATGCATAGAAGCATTGCTAAAACTTAACTGAACTCCTGCAAAAATTCATTAGTTCATATTTTATTTTATCACTAAATGAATATCTGCCCTCGCTGTAAGCTCTTAGACATATGCATTATGATTAGCGACCGTAATTGAAGTTTAACTGCGCGTGTAATAAAAGCGATTTCTGGCCATTTGCAACGCATTAAAATCATAAATAATACAAGCCGAAAGTGTGAAAATAAAGACACGCGATATGTTGTGTTCCTCGAAGAGCTTCGCCCATTTCGCCTTAGAAATCCGAAAGCATTTCTCAAAACGGGAAAAAATACGGCACAATTTTTGATGAGTTGGGGATTTGGGGACGCGAAATGGGCGCGAGAAAATGTGCGAAATGCGATATTGTACCAAGGCATTAAGAACGTGCTGGCATTACCAAACCTAGACCGACTTATATGGGTTTCCACCGATGTGGCGGGGAATGTGGATGTGCTGCAGACCGCAAACAAACGACGGCGACTTATTCATTGCGCTTGCCATTAAGGTGGCTCTCGCTGCCATTTGGCCATGCCCACTGCCAGTGCCATCCCCTCACCAGGGTGATATATAACACGCTCATAATTGGTCATAAATCTGACAAATGTAATTTGTCATCACTCAAGCAGCTAGCGAACCGGGCCAGCATCACCCCAATCTTTCACAGCACCAAGAAAAAGTAAAAGTGGGTTCTCCGACTAACAGATACCTGGTGATTTATGTCGTCCTTTCGTTTTCCAAAGTAAATAAACCAATATAGGGGGTTTTCAAAGTTTAAATGCAATTTGGATGTCTAAAAGTATGGAGTAAAGTTTGCCTTACTGAATGAGTTTATTGTTCTTCTGAGCTTAAAATATATTGTTGCATACTTTTAGACACCTAAATATGCAATTAAAAGTCTAAGCCCCCGTTTGATTAGAACAGCAACGACCTTCTTATAAAGATCTTATATATTAAAAAAAATAAAACAATAATAAACTTTACCTATAGTTATAGCTAATAAAAATAAAATTGATTGTTAAAAAAAACAGTCTAGAATGTTTAAAATAAATATAGATAAACATTATAGGTTAAGCTCTTGGGGCATAATCACTCTTATTCTTAGACACATAAAATTATTTTAATATTTAATTTTTTCCGGATATAAGGCACCCAAATCAAAACCACATATCCTTTGAAGTCCCAGGTTGGGTAGGTGAACCACCCGGGTTTCTTCGGCTTTTCCCCACTCTCTTTCAGCTTTTGGCCCAGCTGGACGACTCATGACCAAGTCGACGAGTATACTGAAGTGCCAAAATGAAAAAGGTGCTTGACACAAAATGTCAGCTGGATATTTTTTATTACACAATCACAACATACTCATACCCGTACGAACGCACACTCAGACACCTTCGAATATGCCCAGAAGCTGGCTGTGTTTTTGTTTTAGTTTCCGCTCGACACCCACACATAGACAAACAATATTTTCGGCCACTCCGCACTTCACACATAAGCCACAAAGTAGTTACTTTTTATGCTCCTCACTCGCACACACACTCATAACCGGACTTTGGAGCCCCGATTCTGATTGTTTTTCCCAACGCTCACTTGAGCTCGTAAATATTTTACAAGTTTGCCCGGTCCCCTCTCCTGGAACTAATTTCAGCTCTTATAGATGACATACGACGCTCTTTCCGGGGCTCCTTGGCTGCGAGACCGATTCAACATTCCGTTATAAATGACTTTCAAAAGGCCTAAACGTTGTAAATGGAGTAAGTGCGTGTTTCTGGTCAGAGCATCGTCATCAGCCCTAAGTTTAAATGGCCGGCAGCAATCAATAGGCCATGATAATTTATGACGATTATGTCGGCCCAAAGCTAATAAAGTTGTCCAAGAATATGTCTTAATGTCAAACTTTGATTTTCTATTAAGGAAAGACAAGTAGGTAAATATAACTTGATGTGAAATCTTTGGTTATGTTGCTTCATTAAAAATATATTGATTTTTGGTGTGAGATGTTCTGTTGAGGTGATGAAATTGTGAAATAAAGAGTTTATTAGCATACTTTTAGGCAGAAAGATTTTTATAAAACCTTAGATTAAATAAAACCTTTGTTTATAAGCGTCGCTTTATGAAGAGTGGCCAGGGAAAGCATCCAATCGTAGTGAATCATCCATTGAAGGGTCACATAAATAACCGTCAATACTAAGAGGTAGAAGAACAGGGATATGCGAAACTCATAGCCACTCATGGAAATGTGAAGCAAGCTGGTGGAGACGATGAGAAAAATGAAATGAATGCCTGTCTCCGTTGAAGCTGTTGTAATTATCTGTGGAAGTAGAATTATAAGATTTTCCAAAACAAAGAAAATATTTTTCAACCCACGCTGGAACTGGAATTGAAACATCCCTGGTAGAACAGAAGGGGAAACGCCAGAAATATCGCATAGGTGACTATGCTCATCACGACTCCGAAGGTGGCATCCCACATCTTCCGCTGCTGCAGGCACCTCACGACTATCGCCTCACTGAACATCTCACCCAATCCAAAGTACATCAGAGCCGTCACATCCGGCTTCACATCAAACTGGATGCTGATATACTGCCAGGTTACATTCTCTATCTCCCGACTTAGCAAATTCATGGCCACCGAGCTGATGATCAATCCTAGGAGGGCAAAAATCCACACATTATCGGGTCGTCTCAGGGAGTGAGTGGAGATGAAGGCAAGAATGCTAAGAGCCCAGCAAACCAGGAGCATTATTAGCCAACTGACAGCCTTAAAACCATGAGGAAGGCATATAAATGGTAGGACGACCAGACAGAGGCAGTTTATATATTTGTTCCAGCCAATAAGGAAGCGGTCTTTGGATATAACAGGGGAAAAATTAGACACAACAAAAAAGATGGGCACCTGTCAATAAAATTTTAAATCATTCAAATCATACGTCTGACTGCTATTACAATTACCCACCATTAAAACCCTATAGACCACATGCGAATCCTTCATATTCTCATATCCATTAACCGTTTTTAGCCAAAGTTGACGTCTGGTAAACACTTTTTGCTTCTGGTATTTGCCCAGGATCTCATCGCCGCTATCCATATCCAAATAGTTTTCTGGCTTTGCGGTACCTTTTAGTAAACTTCGTTGAAAAGTAGCATGCGACACGACCACGATCACCAACAAAACCAAGGAAAAGGTGTACAAGAACACAGTTACCCGAAATTTAATCAGATTCAGGTCCGCATCCATGAGCTTCATTTGATAAGATTTCTTGGTTACTATATACAGGTAGCCCATTCCGGTCAATATAAAGGTCATGCAGGACCAAAGGGTGACTCCTTCAGCCCGATATCCTTGCATACTCAGAACCATAAGTCCGATCACAAAATATCTTATTATGTCTCCCACCATTTTTGCGAACTGCAAAGGACTCAGGCTACCTCTTTGAGGATCACATATCATCCAGGCGCTGTTATAATAAGATACAAAAATACTTGGCCCGAAGATAAGAAAAGTGATGCCAAACATTGTCATGGGTGCGAATTCAATGAGCGTTACTAAATTTGGCACAAAGCTGCAGGAGACCAAAAATAAATTCAAAAGAAAATGTCTTATATAATAGTACCCACAAGTATTTCGTCAGCATAAACAGCATACTGAATTGTACCATCAATAAACATGCACTTATCAAGCCATAAATTGATATCGTAGGTAACTTAAATTGGCAAAAGAAAACATCTAGGTAGTTTATAAGAAACACAAACGATCCACAACTACGGGTACTCCTTGCAAGAGCACAAGTCTGATTAGCATTTCGAAATAATTTCTGCGGCAGTGAACAGCGAGTCTGGAAACATTTCGTAAATCATCAATAATTCCCAAGTATTCTTGACTACTTGCCACAGTTGAGAGGTCCATAAATTCCATAATTAACTAACCATATAATATTTTATTTCTGTAAAATCAAATTTTATTTGAAGGGGCTGTCTAAGGTAGCTAAGTTTTCCTAATATCTTAAAATGGGTATTAGTTAACACTTAATCGAGATCTATGACTACCATTTTTGTGTTTTTTATACAATTAAGCTTTAAACTACCTGTGGCAAAGATATATTATCATTTTGGACGGTAAATATGTAAGCATTTTTATCATAATTCAAACAAAGATGCTGCTTACTTTTTACCGAAATAATTAGATGATTCCAATGGCGTTTGGTCTTCAAGGTGCAGATGCAAATGCACTGCCTTCGAAATGGGTCAACATAAGGTTCATGAGCGATCGTCGTCATCATCGTCAACGTGACGAGCTCCAAGTACGCCGCTTATCACTCCATAGTTGTTGTTCATCTTTTGTGACTGTCCAGTCCCCAGCAGCTAAAGATTCGAATTCAGCCGTAATGAAAGTTGATGCGACACATTTGGCAAATTGCCGTCGCCTCAACAGCAGGCCTCAACGTCGCCCGAGAACATGATATTTTGCTTTTTTGGGCTCCAAGAGAAAATCCGAGAACTTTTCGAGCTCGTCTCAATTAGCGGCAATTGAATTATTACACGGCGACACTCATTCAATTTTCAGTGATAGGGGAACAGGCCCACGGGCAAGTGTTGTCAGAATTCTGATAGACGAGTGCGATGTCAGTGTGGATGCGACTGGATAGAGGAGTTATGCAAACACCCTACCGAGATTTGAGGATTTCGAAAGAAGTCCAGTATTTTAAACATCTTCATGAAATCATTATCACGTAATCACGTATTTTTTTATGATTCTAAACTCATTAAATTGCTGATAAAAGTTATAACAAAATTGGGTATAACAGATATTTAAAACTTCAGAACCAATTGTTGCCGAGTTCTGGCAGAATACCATTTACATAAGAATTCCGACCGAATTCAACTCAACACGATTTTAAAATTTGTCTAGTTCTTATTATGGCCCGACGAATAGAAAAATAATTTCCTATTGTGCATCTTTTCTGTTTCGATGTTATAGGTTATCAAAACACAATATTTGAGAGCATTTTCCCTTTTGGTTACTACAATATCTACAACTTCAAAAGATGGTTGTTACTAAAAGAAATTTAAAATTGAAAACTGTAGGAACTATGTTTATTTTTCCAAGTATTATAAGATTATTAATAAGATAAAATTACTTAATTTTTACTATCTATTCTATATTATTTCGAATTGCGTAGATGGAGAAATTCCAAAGTATACCTTAGTTGTCTTTATCCAATGAGCGCTATGTTACCAGTCCTTTGAATAAAAATAATTGTAATATTAAAAGTCTTCAGAAGAGAATATCTTTAGAAATGTTATAAATCTTTCTTTACATTGTCCCAAAAAATTATACAATAAAAAAAGTCAGAACTTGAAAATACAAAAACTTGTTGATTCTTGTAAGGTTATATGCCCTTTCCTCGAAGTGAAGCGCACCGTCCCACGCATTTGCACTTTCCTCGGATAAACACGTCGCATTTGTGCCGCCTGCCTCCAGTTCATCCGCACCACTCGATCAGTTGGGATCATTTCAGAATCGTCGCGATCAAGATGAGATCCTGGTACTTGGCACTCAGCCTGCTGCTTATCGCAGCGTCCGTATTTCAGCCCATTGAGGCTCGCGGCGGAAGGGGGCGTGGCGGTGGATCGTTCGGCGGACTTTTCGGCGGATGGCGGAAGTACAAGAAGCCTTCGTCGTCGGGCGGTGGGCGGCGGGTGGTCAGCGGTTCGCCAGTTCATACGGCCATGACGGTGCCGAAACCCCCACCCCCGCCCGCACCACCAAAGCCGATGATGCCGTCTAAGCAGCAGATACCCAGCTATCCGCGCCAGCAGATGCCACCGGGCTACGGCTACGGGTCGTATCCTGGCCAAGTAGGTGGGACATATTACTCCAGTGCTCAGGCCTTGCCAGCGGGAGCGGTGTACTACGCCCAACCACCCGTGGGAATGAACCGGGGAACGGGTAAATATATAATAGACGGTCAAAGTTGTATACACTAGAAACAAATACAAATTTATTCAAAATTATGTGAAGCTTACCAAATTAGAAAATGGTATACTGGTATAAATAGCATAGAGACGACCTACAATCATTTTTCTAATTTATTTGAACCTACCAGGTTCTTGTACCTCCTATTTTATTTATTTATTTATTTAACAAAATTAAATCTAGTATACAATACTAAACCTAATGGATGTTTAATGAGTGCTAGCTACTGGGGCCTTCAACTCGAAACTTGTACGATTTTATTTTATATGATTAGGTGAGCTAGTTTTACAAATTTGTTAATACTTAAGATATTCTCTGGAGAGGGGTTTTTCAAAAAATCTGTTGTGCGACTTGTACCAAATATTGACAATCTAATGCTCTGTAATCGGCTGCAGGAGTCCAGGAGGTGATCTACGGTAAGATCGTCCCCGCATAGTTGGGATGTTGACCGCGTCGTTCCCGTCAGTATGTGTTGGTGTGTCTCCTATTTTAGTTCAATAGGTAATATCCATCATTAACACAGTGCATTGAAGATGTTACTAAAAAACACAATTTAAGAAGAATAATTACTTCGAGACTTCCTTTGTGGAATTCGCTTTTTCAGACAATTACTAGAAAAAGTAACTGGAAAGTTAGGTAATTTTTCATTGCTGTCGACACTTGAGACTTAAAGCCAATTTTTTAGTTACTCACTAATAAAGGAATACCTACCAAGTATAAGGGATGTCACAAGAGACGTTTTATAAATTATCCTTATTAATTAAAGAATAAAACAAGGAAGAACGTTACTCAGATGAAGAAAACAATAAGAAGATGGAGATATAGAAAAACCAAAGCGAGACTGTAAGGCGACACCTACACACGATTTCAACATATGGTAGTGTTGACGGCATACAGACTTAAGCGTTTTATTTTAGTAAAAAATGGGCGCCACAGTTTTCGGAGGCTTGTGGGCCTTAGAGCAGGCGTGGCATATTCGCGTTGCGTATAAAGCTAAGGAATCTAATTCTGATATCTCTAGGTCTTAAAGTTTACGAGATCACACAGACAGACGAACAGAGGTACAGACGGACAGACGGACATGGTGATCAAGAATATATATAATTTATGGGGTTTGGAAACGCTTCCTTCTACGTGTTACATACTTTTCCCCGAATACAATGTAAAGTTTTACTTTACGAGTATAGGGAATAATTCAAGGCTGCCAGTAACAAGCTTTAACCCATCAGATAAAATACAGTGACGCTATAAACCAAACCAGTTCGATAATTTTTACATTTTCTCTTACTTTGTAAACCATACAGGAACGGGAGACTTCCTGACTGGAATGCTGGCGGGTCACATGATGAACAACTTGATGTTTGGCCACCGACACCACGCATACCACAGAAATCGGGAGGAGGGGCAGACGCCGTCCCAGGGAGATGGTCGCCAGATCATCATCGTGAACAATGGTCAGCAGGAGGGAGTTTTGCAGAATGAAACCACTATTTCAGGGGAAGCCTCCGCCGTAGTTCCTCCCGAAAATCCCCTAACTGAGGAGGAAGAGGAGGGGCAGGGCGAGGGAGAGAGTGACCCTGTGTCTAGTGAGGAATCCCCGGAATTCGAGGCGACTCCTCAACCCTATCCAGATGGTGGCATTATTTGCTTCCCCATCACGCTTAACGAAACAGATCCCGAAAACTCAGAGGCGATGCGAGAAGTGGAGCGGGTGGTTTGCTTCCCAGCTCCGCCACACAATCCGGACGATTTCCTACCCACCGTAACCACTGAGCCCCCCATTGTTGCCGGCGATATTGTTGGTGGTGCAGAGGATGGTTCGCAAGGCGGCGGAGTTGACGAGGCCAGCAATGCTGGTGTTCCCATCGAGGTGGCCAACTTTGTAGCTGCAAGAGCCGCCAATGTCGAAAAGGACACAATTTGAGTACTCCTACGATAGAAACTAAGTAAAGATAAATAAACATTAATAATTTATTTCCAACTTCGATTTTTTATCCCATTGAATGAAACCTTACAGTGACTATATTTATAATCTCTTTATTAACACCGAGATTTTAAATGTAAATTTTTCTACTCTTAAAAGACGTTAAGCAAAATATATAAAAAGAATCCCTGTGTAGTATGTTAAGGATGTTTCGTCACGAAACGGGTTTTATTTAGTACCTATTATTATTTTCAATTTGTGTTGTTTCACTTTCATTTCCATCGCGTGTGAGTGATCCTTTATAATTATGCAACGGATTCCATACCAAGAAAAGCTTTTAATCTTAATAAAACACTTCAATAATATTATAGTCATACGCACGCAATAAGGATAGAAAACAGAAGACACAAAAAATAAAATCCACGTCAGAGACTCCCTTTCGTTTCCTTATAACGTTGACATTTGTTAGAGCTCCTGGGCACCAACGTTTAAAAATAACAACATAATGGAAAAATACCATTAATATACATATTTTAATAACTTATCTGAAGACTATAGTTGAGGGAGGCTTTTTCCAATTGTCTTTAAAAAAGTTGATAATCAAGGGTATTTATTGATTAATTTAATTTAACACTTTACTCAAAATAAAACATAAAAAACAATACAAACATTCATGATTCAGGAATAAAACTAACAGAAACAGCCAACAACAGCCTGGGCTTATTTAGGCTGTTAACTCGTGTTATAAGGCAAATCTGGATACAGTCATTGTTTAATATTTATACCAGTTACAGAATATAGCTCTCCGATTTTATCAAGAGTGCGTCCAATTTGATTTTTATCACAAAATGTTTGCATTTTCGGTTTTTTTTGTTTAACAATTTTCTTTGTCTGTGAAATATAAAAGATAAAATAATATTTGTTTGAACGAACACGAGCACAAGCAGTAGTAGTAGACATCAATTGTATTTTATAATACTATATTTGATTTACGTTTTGTTAGAAAAAACAAGAAAGGAAGTTAGCTTCGGCAAGCCGAAGCTTATATACCCTTGCAGCTATAATTATTAAATTTAAAAACACAAAAAATGATATTCCCAATAGTATAAGATAATATGTCAAGAAACACCTAAGCTATAATATGTTTCATATTATTTTCCTACCAATTTTCCGATCGTTCCTATGGCAGCTATATGATATAGTCGTCCGATTTTGATAAAATTAAGTTCGAAATTCTGAACTAATTAAAAAATGTTATTTCCAAGCGTAGGAGGTTATATTTTAAAAAACACCGAAGCTATAATTTGTTTCATATTATTTTCCTACCAATTTTCCGATCGTTCCTATGGCAGCTATATTATATAGTTGTCCGATTTCGATAAAATTAAATTCAAAATTCAAAACTAATTAAAAAATGTTATTTCCAAGCTTTAGCATATAACCTGCTAAAAAACACCAAAGATATAATTTAAAAAAAATTTTTTTCCGATTATTCCTATGGAAGCTATAAGATATAGTTGTCTGATCCGGCTGGTTCCGACTCATATACTACCTGCAAAAGATATAAGACTTTTAAGAAAGTTTCAGCCCGATAGCCTTAAAACTGAGAAACTAGTTTGCGTAGAAACGGACGGACAGACGGACAGACGGACATGGCTAGATCGACTCGTCTAGTCATGCTGATCAAGAATATATATAATTTATGGGGTCGGAAAC
Organism: Drosophila subpulchrella; assembly: GCF_014743375.2. Classification (NCBI taxonomy): domain Eukaryota; kingdom Metazoa; phylum Arthropoda; class Insecta; order Diptera; family Drosophilidae; genus Drosophila; species Drosophila subpulchrella. The sequence goes on from NC_050610.1 coordinate 3,689,369, forward strand.
GTCTCCTTCACTGCGTTGCAAACTTCTGACTGAAATCAATATACCCTCTGCAAGGGTATAAAAATAACAAACAAAAAAGATGAGTTTCGTTATTAGGTTTAACAAAAACACCTCTTTACGAGGTAGAAAGTAGTGGCGAACGCGCATTTAACAAAAATTTCTGATATTAACAATTGTGACGAAAAATGATATTACATTCGATAAAATAAATAAACTATATTAAATTTATGATTTCGGCCCGGAACAGTAAATATTAATTTACCTACATGTAAATTTTCTGTTGTAGCGTGCCGAATGCATAATTGTTGATATCAGAAATTTTTGTTAAAGGTGCGTTCGCCACTACTTTCTACCTCGTTAAGAGGTGTTTTTGTTTATAATATGTTTCATATTATTTTCCCACCAATTTTTCGATCGTTCCCATGGCAGCTATATGATATAGTCGTCCGATTCGAAATTCAGAACTAATTGAAAAATGTTATTTCCATTATATTTTTTAAATTTTTCTTATTTTTTTCCGGTTATTCCTATGGGAGCTATAAGATATAATTGTCCGATCCGGGTGGTTCCGACTTATATACTACCTGCAAAAGAAATACGATTTTTGGAAAAGTTTCAGCGCGATAGCTTTAAAACTGAGAGACTAGTTTGCGTAGAAACGGACGGACAGACGGACATGGCTGTGAGTGCGTTCGAGTGGGCGTGGTCCTTTGATGAAGCAAGCAACGTGGTAGAATCTTTATGTCAAATTTTAATGATCAGTTAAAAAATTTTTTGAATGGATAGATAGGTGAATATTGACAATCAAAACTGAACCTAATCTACTCTTTTATATGCCAAAAAGTATTGAAATCGAATGATTTTTTAATGACCATTAAAAAGTTATAGCTAAATAATAATCAATATCTTGCATTTCAGTCGAGATTGCACACCACATGCAGCAAATCTGCTGTTTTCACTAATACGCCACCAAGCCGCTAGTTGGATCTGTGGGCTATAGTACCTTATAGTCGAGTAGTTTAGTTGTTTCATTTAAACTGTATGTTGCAACAAACTGTTGTGACTGGGTGACTGTCCCTGACCCAAGGAAGTGCCAATCTGTAAGCTTCTCTTTACTTCTTCTTTACTTCTCTTTAGCTCGATTTGTTGTTCTAGTCAATAAATCATAGGCAATGATAATAATGGATTTATGAAAACATGAGAAAGTGGGCTGCACTCTCAAGGTAAAAGCGACGAAAACCCTTTTAATTGTATTTTTAAATTCTGGTCAATAAAAGAAAGAAAATGTTATAAAGTGTGAAATGGGCTGATTCGTGTATGCATAAACATCGTTGTATGCAATCGACAAAACACGAAAGTTGACTATTAATTATACCCGTTACTCGTAGAGTAAAATGGTATACTAGATTCGTCGGAAAGTTTGTAACAGGCAGAAGGAAGCGTTTCCGACCCCAGTATATATATTCTTGATCAGGATCACTAGCCGAGTCGATCTAGCCATGTCCGTCTGTCTGTCCGTCCGGATGAACGCCGAGATCTCGGAAACTATAAGAGCTAGGCTATTGAGATTTGGTGTGCAGATTCCTGACCTTCTTACGCAGCGCAAGTTTGTGCCACGCCCACTTTAACGCCCACAAGCCGCCCACAAACTTCAAACTATAAAATATAGAGAATTGGGATCTCAGATTTAGATTCCGTAGCCATGTACGCAGTGCAAGTTTGTTACGCGAATATGCCACGCCCACTCTAACGTCTATAACGCTTAAATCTGTTTACCGCCGGTAGGTGGCGCATTTCAATCTCGCTTTGCTGCTTGTATATCTCCATTTCTCTTTGGTCCCTTTAGCTGAGTAACAGGTATCTGATAGTCGAGGTACTCGACTATAGCGTTTTTTCTTGTTTAGCAATAAAATGGTCTTCTGCTACACTTTTTTTCGATCAGAGGATTACAGTTATTTTCTGATATTTATAAAAAAGTGAGAAAATAAAAGTTATTTCATGACACACATATGATTAGTAAATAAAAGTTATAACTGCTACGGTCCCTGGTTTTATAAAATAAAGTTAGTTATTCGAAAAAGGACTTTCACTTCGGGAAGTAGAAGTTGAAAAAATATGTGCACGCAGATCACGATTTAAAAGTACGATCATAAGTAAGGTCTTATCTTCCAAAAAATATTTGCCCATATTCGGTCGTAAGATTTTGTATGTTGAATTAAGACTATTCTAGTCAAACGGTGCATTAAAACTTTGGCTTGCCGTTCTTGGTCTTTCTTTCCATCAATAACGACTTCAACTTATCTTGATTTAGTTACCAAAGCCTATGAGAATCTCACCTTAATACTGCTCGGAAAGAAATGTAGGTTTCTTAATGAAATAAAAAAAGAAAGAACAGAACCACACTCGCTGGATGGCCGATTGGAAGTGCAATTCCGAGTACCCATAGGTCTGAGAAACATTTAGCCTTATGAGCAAAACAGCCTCCCGAAAATGATATCTTGTGTTTCCCCGCCTTGCTGTCAATTGTACATGTCATACAGTACCCCGAGAAGAAGCATTTGGCGTCATGTTTATGTAATATATATTAGAGTAAAAAAGGTATATTGCATTCGGGGAAAAGTATGTAACAGGTAGAAGGAAGCGTCTCCGACCCCATATATATTCTTGATCAGCATCACTAGCCGAGTTCGAACGCTGTGATCCCGAAAACTACTACTGTAGAGGGTTGAGATTTCAGATTTAGATTCCTTGTTTTCGTACGCAGCGCCTGTTTGTTACGAGAACATACCACGCCCATTCTAGCGCCCACAATCGACCACAGTTTTCATGCTAGAAACAAATTTTAACTGATGTATTTGTCTCGTCAATACCTATCGATTGACCTAAACAAAGTTTTCCACGTCCACTCTAACGCCCATAACATGCTGCTTGTACATCTTTTTCTCCCTTTTACTCCCTTTAGCTGAGTAACGGGTATCTGATAGTCGGGGCACTCGACTATACCGTTCTTCCTCGTTGAGTTTTTTAAAGGGGTTGGCCTAGTCTTGGTTTTCAAGAACATCTTTTTATTTTTGAGAATTGCATCTATAGCGGCGGTCGGGAGCTTCCTATTATCCTATTATGGAATATCTCTGTTGGTTCTCTGAAATTTCGAAAATGCCCTGCAACCAAGTGGCATTGCGTATCCATAAAGAATATAAAGAATTTCATTATTCATTTCATTATTCTATTTTAAGTATTAAATTAGTATTAAAAGTATTAAAGTTTTAAGAAAGCATATTAATAAGAAGAACCTTCCTTATTTGTTGTATTTGTTTGGACAAATTCGTATTTGCTGAAGCAAACGTATTCTTTACAGGGACTATTACAACCTATATGATTCAACCTCTTAGATTCAACAAGGAAGAACGCTATAGTCGAGTGCCTCGACTATCAGATACCCGTTACTCAGCCAAAGGGACCAAGTGAAATGGAGATATGCAAGCAGCAAAGCGAGATTGCCATGCGCTATCTGTGGGCGTCAATAAAAATTTAAGCGACATGGGCTTTAGAGTGAACGTAGCAAACTTTTTTTTGGGTCAATCGATAGGTATTGACGAGACAAATACATTTTAGTTAAAAATTTTTTTAGCATGAAAACTATGGGCGCCACAGTTTTGGGCGTTTAAGTGGGCGGGCAAACTTGTTTTGTGTCATTCGATTGTTATTAATCTTGGCACAATTAAATGTACACTGAAGAAATCATTAAAAAACTGGGTGCCAAAAACCTATGAGTGCGTTCGAGTGGGCGTGGTCCTTGGATGAAGCAAGCAACGTAGTAGAATCTTTATGTCAAATTTTAATGAACAGTTTTAAGTATTTTTGAACAGGTAGATAGGTGAATATTGACAATCAAAACTGAACCTAATCTATTCTTTTACAAAAGAGATAGACCGACTTAAGCGTTGTGGGGCTTGTGCTAAATCAGAAATTAGGAGCCTTAATCTTAGATCGTAGCTCTCTAGCTCTTATAGTTTCCGAGATCCCAGCGTTTGCACGGACAGACAGACGGACATGGCTAGATTGACTCGACTAAGGATTATGATCAAGAATGTTTATACTTTGTTGGGTGGGAAAAGCTCCTTCCATTACTCTAGGAGAGAAGTTCATATAAACTTACGTTTCTATAGATTCAAGAACTAGTTATACCTACAGGTATATAAGTACATATATATACTACATACCTGTTACCTATGACAGCCATGAAATGACTTTTGATTTCTTAATAAATAGCTAGACATATTTATTAACTGAAAAAATATCATATTTTACGTGTAGAATGGGGCTTTGTTCATAATACACTCATTCTAGTTTGCGTAGAAACGGACGGACGGACGGACAGACGGACATGGCTAGATCGACTCATATACCCTCTGCAAGGGTATAAAAATAACAAACAAAAAAGATGAGTTTCGTTATTAGGTTTAATTTGAAATAGGTTTTAAAAATTTTTGGATTTTGGCGACGTTTTCCGATGTTTTTCAGGAAAACGGAATCGGGTGATTGTTGATTGATGATTGTTATACCCGTTACTCATAGAGTAAAAGGGTATACTAGATTCGTCGGAAAGTATGTAACAGGCAGAAGGACGCGTTTCCGACCCCATAAAGTATATATATTCTTGATCAGGATCACTAGCCGAGTCGATCTAGCCATGTCCGTCTGTCCGGATGAACGCTGAGATCTCGGAAACTATAAGAGCTAGGCTATTGAGATTTAGCAAGCAGATTCCTGAGCTTCTTACGCAGCGCAAGTTTTTCAGTAGAGTGCCACGCCCACTCTAACGCACAGAAACCGCCCAAAACTGTGGCTCCTACAGTTTTCATGCTGGAATAAAAATTTTAACTGAAATGTAATGCTCGTCACGCGAATATGCCACGCCCACTCTAACGTCCACAAGCAGCCCAAACCTCTGGCGCTCACAATTTGCATGCTAGATAAAAACTTTTAACTGAAATGCATTTGTCTCGACAATACCTATCGATTGATCCAAAAAAAAAAAATTGCCACGCCCACTCTAACGCCCATAACGCTTAAATCTGTCTACCGCCGGTAGGTGACGCATTTCAATCTCGCTTTGCTGCTTGCATATCTCCATTTCTCTTTGGTCCCTTTAGCTGAGTAACAGGTATCTGATAGTCGAGGTACTCGACCATAGCGTTCTTCCTTGTTTAGTAATCAAACAAAAACACCTCTTTACGAGGTAGAAAGTAGTGGCGAACGCGCATTTAACAAAAATTTCTGATATCAACAATTGTGACGAAAAATGATATTACATTCGATAAAATAAATAAACTATATTAAATTTATGATTTCGGCCCGCAACAGTAAATATTAATTTACCTACATGTAAATTTTCTGTTGTAGCGTGCCGAATGCATAATTGTTGATATCAGAAATTTTTGTTAAAGGTGCGTTCGCCACTACTTTCTACCTCGTTAAGAGGTGTTTTTGTTTATAATATGTTTCATATTATTTTCCCACCAATTTTTCGATCGTTCCCATGGCAGCTATATGATATAGTCGTCCGATTCGAAATTCAGAACTAATTGAAAAATGTTATTTCCATTATATTTTTTAAATTTTTCTTATTTTTTTTCGGTTATTCCTATGGGAGCTATAAGATATAATTGTCCGATCCGGGTGGTTCCGACTTATATACTACCTGCAAAAGAAATACGATTTTTGGAAAAGTTTCAGCGCGATAGCTTTAAAACTGAGAGACTGGTTTGCGTAGAATCGGACGGACAGACGGACATGGCTGTGAGTGCGTTCGAGTGGGCGTGGTCCTTTGATGAAGCAAGCAACGTAGTAGAATCTTTATGTCAAATTTTAATGATCAGTTAAAAAATTTTTTGAATGGATAGATAGGTGAATATTGACAATCAAAACTGAACCTAATCTACTCTTTTATATGCCAAAAAGTATTGAAATCGAATGATTTTTTAATGACCATTAAAAAGTTATAGCTAAATAATAATCAATATCTTGCATTTCAGTCGAGATTGCACACCACATGCAGCAAATCTGCTGTTTTCACTAATACGCCACCAAGCCGCTAGTTGGATCTGTGGGCTATAGTACCTTATAGTCGAGTAGTTTAGTTGTTTCATTTAAACTGTATGTTGCAACAAACTGTTGTGACTGGGTGACTGTCCCTGACCCAAGGAAGTGCCAATCTGTAAGCTTCTCTTTACTTCTTCTTTACTTCTCTTTAGCTCGATTTGTTGTTCTAGTCAATGAATCATAGGCAATGATAATAATGGATTTATGAAAACATGAGAAAGTGGGCTGCACTCTCAAGGTAAAAGCGACGAAAACCCTTTTAATTGTATTTTTAAATTCTGGTCAATAAAAGAAAGAAAATGTTATAAAGTGTGAAATGGGCTGATTCGTGTATGCATAAACATCGTTGTATGCAATCGACAAAACACGAAAGTTGACTATTAATTATACCCGTTACTCGTAGAGTAAAATGGTATACTAGATTCGTCGGAAAGTATGTAACAGGCAGAAGGAAGCGTTTCCGACCCCAGTATATATATTCTTGATCAGGATCACTAGCCGAGTCGATCTAGCCATGTCCGTCTGTCTGTCCGTCCGGATGAACGCCGAGATCTCGGAAACTATAAGAGCTAGGCTATTGAGATTTGGCGTGCAGATTCCTGACCTTCTTACGCAGCGCAAGTTTGTGCCACGCCCACTTTAACGCCCACAAACCGCCCACAAACTTCAAACTATAAAATATAGAGAATTGGGATCTCAGATTTAGATTCCGTAGCCATGTACGCAGTGCAAGTTTGTTACGCGAATATGCCACGCCCACTCTAACGTCTATAACGCTTAAATCTGTTTACCGCCGGTAGGTGGCGCATTTCAATCTCGCTTTGCTGCTTGTATATCTCCATTTCTCTTTGGTCCCTTTAGCTGAGTAACAGGTATCTGATAGTCGAGGTACTCGACTATAGCGTTTTTTCTTGTTTAGCAATAAAATCAGTCGCGATCGAACACTCCCCGAGTTAAGACGTGCCTAAAATTTACGCTGAAGCTGCGCTAGCGCTAAAGCCATTATTAACAGAACACAAAACAAAAGAAAACGAAGCAAATCAGTGGTTGATGACAAGCACCATCAAAGTGTTGTTGTTAACATGAACGACGACGAAGAAGAAACAACGGTTTGGAGCTGGCAGAGAGTAAAACCGAAGCCAAAGTCAATCAAGAGACCAAACCAAGTCTCTCCGATTCTACTAAAGAAAAAAATCGCTCTGGACTCTGCACCTAGCACCAGCTACAATCAATTTGCCATCCTAAGCGAAAGCACACCAAACAACGGAAATGAAGACGAAACCGAAGAACTGGACATGATAACTGAAGACACCTTAGATGAATCTGCCAAGCCGCCACCTATATTCTTATCTGAAGTTAGTGATATAAAAGGAATGTTAGCTTATCTCGAGACTAAAATCAAAAAAGAGCTTTTCTTTTATAAAGTTCAACGCGATGGCCATGTGAGAGTTATGGTAAAGACTATTGAGGAATACAGGAAACTTGTTAAAACTCTTAATACAGATTTTGTTAAATTTCACACATACCAGCTTAAACATGAGAGGGCTTTCAGAGTTGTTATTAAGAATTTACACTTCTCAACGGACATAGACTTAATTAAACAAGATGTGGAGTCCAAAGGTCACGCTGTTAGAAACATTAGTAATATTAAAAGTCGTGTAACCAAAGAGCCATTGAATTTGTTCTACTTAGACATTGAGCCCAACAATAAGAATTTAGATATTTACAAAGTTAAACACATTGGTAACGCAGTTACCAAGTTAGAACCACCCCGTAAAACCAAAGAAATCGTTCAGTGCTATCGTTGCCAGGAATTTGGACACACAAAGTCATATTGTGCCAAATCTCACAGATGTGTGAAATGCTCTTTTAACCATCCCAGCAACATTTGTCCAAAAGATAAAGAGCAACCAGCAAAAACTGCAACGAAGATCATGCTGCTAGTTACAAAGGGTGTAAAGTCTATCAGGAACTTATAACAAAAAAACTAGTAAGCGGACGCAACCACCTGAAAAACACCAAAGATGACAACAATAAAAATGACCCTGCTACCTCTCAATCATTTGCTCCGTTTAATAATTTTAGCCAAGAACCCAAAGATTATCAATCATACGCTCAAGTTGCTGCAGGAAATAGTATCTCGAACACGTCTTTAGAAAGAATAGAACAGCTCTTAGAAAAACAATTTCAGCTCACAAATAATTTACTTAACATGATAATGTTACTTGTAAATAAGCTATGCAAATAAATCTTAACTTAGGAATATGGAATGCCAATGGGCTTTCCAACCATGTCAATGAAATATCCCTATTTTTAAAAACAAATGCCATTGATGTCATGCTTGTTTCAGAAACACACTTCACTAGCAAATCTTTTTTAAGAGTTATTGGGTACGACACAGTAAGGGCTGATCATCCGTCAGATCGAGCTCATGGAGGTGCTGCAATCATTGTCAAGCAGGGCCTTAAATTTCAAATAATGGACAGTACTAGGGAAAATGCTATGCAGGCTGCCACAATTAAAATAAAATGTATGCACGCAGATGTATCAATAATAGCGATATATCTCCCACCTAGATTCACAATAAAAGAACTCGATTTTAAAAACTTTTTCCAAGGGCTGGGAACAAAGTTTATCGTGGGAGGCGACTTCAATGCCAAACATCCATGGTGGGGATCCAGATTGACTAACCCGAAGGGATCGGAGCTATACAAATGCATACGAAACAATAACATAACAAGTTTGTCAACTGGTAAGCCCACATACTGGCCAACTGATAGTCAAAAAATTCCAGATTTGATTGATTTTGTATTATTTTCTGGAATTCCTTTATCACACATGCGAGTAATGGAGAGCTTTGACCTTAACTCAGATCATTCTCCAATAATAGCAACATATAGCACAATAGCCCATATGCTGGAAAAGCCCTATAAAGTCATAACAGCCTCTACTGACATCAACGCATTTAAAAGCTATTTAGAATCAGCTATAAGCCTGGACATTTCGTTAAAAACAGGAGAGGAAATAGACTATGCTGTGGAGCACTTTACAAATACAATTCATACAGCAAGCTATAGAAACACGAATCACGCTCTTAACCATCAACAACCAAATCAATTGTACCTTTCAATCGAACTTCGACAAAAAATACAAAGTAAAAGGAATCTGCGAAAACGCTGGCAAGAAACTCGCTACCCTGCTGATAAAAGATTGTACAACAAGGCTGCTTCAGAGCTAAGGCAACTGCTGTCAAACTTACGCAATGAATCTCTAGCTGCGTATCTGAGAAATTTAGACCCTAATTCCTGCAACAACGAATACAACCTGTGGAGGGCGACTAAATACCTAAAGAGACCAGCTAAAAGAAACATAAATATTCGTAAAAGCAATGGAACTTGGTGTAGGTCTAATACTGAACAAGCTGAAGCATTTGCACAACATCTTCACTCTGTATTTCAGCCAAACGAAATAAATAATTCTACAACCGAGACTGAAGTAGAACAATTTCTTGAGTCACCCTGCCAAATGAGCTTACCTATTAAAAGCATCAAATATGAAGAAGTTGTGGCAGAAATCAAATGCTTGAACAATAAAAAAGCACCAGGCCCTGATAAAATAGACGGCATCACCCTAAAAAGTTTACCAGCAAAATGCATTCGGCTTCTTACTCTTGTATTTAACGCGATCCTCAGACTAGACCACTTTCCAAGTCAATGGAAATGCGCAGAAATCATTATGATCCTAAAGCCAAACAAAACAGAAACTGAATTAACATCATACCGTCCCATTAGTCTGTTGACAATATTCTCGAAAGTGTTTGAAAAAATACTATTGAAGAGAATGTTGCCAACTTTGGACGAACTTTCCATCATTCCTGAATACCAATTCGGATTCAGGAGAGGTCATGGGACCCCTGAGCAATGTCACAGGGTCATTAATGATGTAGTATCTGCATTTGAAAACAAAAAATACTGCACAGCTGCATTCCTTGATGTTCAACAAGCGTTCGATCGAGTCTGGCACAATGGCTTATTGTACAAGATAAAGAAATGGCTACCTGCTCCGTACTTCTTATTGATCAAGTCGTATCTGACTTAAAGATGCTTTTACGTGCAACAGAAAAACGACACATCAACACTTTTCCTCATCAACGCAGGCGTCCCACAAGGAAGCGTTTTGGGACCAATTCTCTACACCCTATATACGGCCGACATGCCAGTTACAAATAACTGCACTGTTGCAACATATGCTGATGATACAGCCGTTCTGGCCACAAGCAGATCCAGAATTGAAGCTTCTGAACTCCTGCAGTGTGAGCTAAGCCTAATTGAAGACTGGTTTCTTAGATGGAAAATTAGAATCAACTCCCTCAAATCCGTCCAAATAACTTTTTCGTTAAGACAAGGTAGCTGCCCAAATGTTACACTTAACGGCTCACCAATTCCACAAAGTAACTGTGTGAAGTATCTCGGCTTGCATCTCGACCGCAGACTAACATGGAAAAACCACATTAAAGCAAAATGCCAGCAGCTCAGACTTAAAACACTAAAAATGTCCTGGTTGATAAGTCGAAAATCGGAAACCACTTTGGAAAACAAAATTCGCCTCTACAAATCCATACTGAAGCCTGTTTGGACCTACGCTATACAGCTCTGGGGAACTGCTAGCAACTCAAATATTGAGATACTTCAGCGTTACCAATCAAAAACTTTGCGACAAATTGTCAATGCTCCTTTTTACGTATTCAATGCAAATATTCATAAAGATCTTAATATTCCAACCATAAAAGAAGAAATAAATAAAACTAGTAAGAAATATATCGACAGACTTCACAACCACGAAAATAATTTAGCCTTAAGTCTAGTAGACAAAGTTTAACAGTAAGAAGACTGAAAAGATATCATATTCTCGATATCCCTCATAGATAAATTCAACAAACAGGAAAGATGTTATATATAATAGCAGGGCTCACTGGAAAACTGCTATTTCTGTTAATTTAATATAAATTATACAATTTACTTATTGTTTAAACAAACAGATTGTAAATAAAAATAAAGATAAAAAAAAAAAAGCAATAAAATGGTCTTCTGCTACACTTTTTTTCGATCAGAGGATTACAGTTATTTTCTGATATTTATAAAAAAGTCAGAAAATAAAAGTTATTTCATGACACACATATGATTAGTAAATAAAAGTTATAACTGCTACGGTCCCTGGTTTTATAAAATAAAGTTAGTTATTCGAAAAAGGACTTTCACTTCGGGAAGTAGAAGTTGAAAAAATATGTGCACGCAGATCACGATTTAAAAGTACGATCATAAGTAAGGTCTTATCTTCCAAAAAATATTTGCCCATATTCGGTCGTAAGATTTTGTATGTTGAATTAAGACTATTCTAGTCAAACGGTGCATTAAAACTTTGGCTTGCCGTTCTTGCTCTTTCTTTCCATCAATAACGACTTCAACTTATCTTGATTTAGTTACCAAAGCCTATGAGAATCTCACCTTAATACTGCTCGGAAAGAAATGTAGGTTTCTTAATGAAATAAAAAAAGAAAGAACAGAACCACACTCGCTGGATGGCCGATTGGAAGTGCAATTCCGAGTACCCATAGGTCTGAGAAACATTTAGCCTTATGAGCAAAACAGCCTCCCGAAAATGATATCTTGTGTTTCCCCGCCTTGCTGTCAATTGTACATGTCATACAGTACCCCGAGAAGAAGCATTTGGCGTCATGTTTATGTAATATATATTAGAGTAAAAAAGGTATATTGCATTCGGGGAAAAGTATGTAACAGGTAGAAGGAAGCGTCTCCGACCCCATATATATTCTTGATCAGCATCACTAGCCGAGTTCGAACGCTGTGATCCCGAAAACTACTACTGTAGAGGGTTGAGATTTCAGATTTAGATTCCTTGTTTTCGTACGCAGCGCCTGTTTGTTACGAGAACATACCACGCCCATTCTAGCGCCCACAATCGACCACAGTTTTCATGCTAGAAACAAATTTTAACTGATGTATTTGTCTCGTCAATACCTATCGATTGACCTAAACAAAGTTTTCCACGTCCACTCTAACGCCCATAACATGCTGCTTGTACATCTTTTTCTCCCTTTTACTCCCATTAGCTGAGTAACGGGTATCTGATAGTCGGAGCACTCGACTATACCGTTCTTCCTCGTTGAGTTTTTTAAAGGGGTTGGCCTAGTCTTGGTTTTCAAGAACATCTTTTTATTTTTGAGAATTGCATCTATAGCGGCGGTCGGGAGCTTCCTATTATCCTATTATGGAATATCTCTGTTGGTTCTCTGAAATTTCGAAAATGCCCTGCAACCAAGTGGCATTGCGTATCCATAAAGAATATAAAGAATTTCATTATTCATTTCATTATTCTATTTTAAGTATTAAATTAGTAAGACAATAAAATACCACTCATTATTTCGTTCAAAAATCTTACTCATTGTCCGATAATAGCCGTTCATATATTTATATAAAAATGGTTGACGACACACATGACGCAACCAACAGTTTGTGTAGTATTATGCATTACCAAAAAAATCGTAAAAAGTTTTAAGAAAGCATATTAATAAGAAGAACCTTCCTTATTTGTTGTATTTGTTTGGACAAATTCGTATTTGCTGAAGCAAACGTATTCTTTACAGGGACTATTACAACCTATATGATTCAACCTCTTAGATTCAACAAGGAAGAACGCTATAGTCGAGTGCCTCGACTATCAGATACCCGTTACTCAGCCAAAGGGACCAAGTGAAATGGAGATATGCAAGCAGCAAAGCGAGATTGTCATGCGCTACCTGTGGGCGTCAATAAAAATTTAAGCGACATGGGCTTTAGAGTGAACGTAGCAAACTTTTTTTTGGATCAATCGATAGGTATTGACGAGACAAATACATTTTAGTTAAAAATTTTTTTAGCATGAAAACTATGGGCGCCACAGTTTTGGGCGTTTAAGTGGGCGGGCAAACTTGTTTTGTGTCATTCGATTGTTATTAATCTTGGCACAATTAAATGTACACTGAAGAAATCATTAAAAAACTGGGTGCCAAAAACCTATGAGTGCGTTCGAGTGGGCGTGGTCCTTGGATGAAGCAAGCAACGTAGTAGAATCTTTATGTCAAATTTTAATGAACAGTTTTAAGTATTTTTGAACAGGTAGATAGGTGAATATTGACAATCAAAACTGAACCTAATCTATTCTTTTACAAAAGAGATAGACCGACTTAAGCGTTGTGGGGCTTGTGCTAAATCAGAAATTAGGAGCCTTAATCTTAGATCGTAGCTCTCTAGCTCTTATAGTTTCCGAGATCCCAGCGTTTGCACGGACAGACAGACGGACATGGCTAGATTGACTCGACTAAGGATTATGATCAAGAATGTTTATACTTTGTTGGGTGGGAAAAGCTCCTTCCATTACTCTAGGAGAGAAGTTCATATAAACTTACGTTTCTATAGATTCAAGAACTAGTTATACCTACAGGTATATAAGTACATATATATACTACATACCTGTTACCTATGACAGCCATGAAATGACTTTTGATTTCTTAATAAATAGCTAGACATATTTATTAACTGAAAAAATATCATATTTTACGTGTAGAATGGGGCTTTGTTCATAATACACTCATTCTCGGTAACCCTACTTCGGGAGTCGTGGCTTTTTGAAGACCGGGGGACCGGCTCCTGGTAGACCAGCAGCGGAAGTAGAACTTGGATTAGTTGAAAGTATTTCAGAGTCCTCCGGAAGGAAAAGTGCCACTGGTAAGACCGAACGAGAGCTAGAGCTGCTAGCACCCGAAAGGGCAGCACCATGTGCCAACGGATTGGATGGCACTCCGGTCTTCGGCTTCGGTTGAGCCTGTTTGAAGCCCTTGTCCTTCAGATCGGTCACCTTGCCCTCCTGACAGTGGCGCCTGGTGGGTAGCGATAGTCCCCGGCTCGTACTCGGCATGGGCGGAGACGCCTGGCTGGGAGCCAGGACCTTCGGCGCCTGCTGGCCGGATTCCCCCTTCACCTCGTCGGTCCGCTCCAGCTGCGCCATCTCCAGATCCTCGGCACTCACGTTGGAGCGGTTCGCCAGCGTGGCGAAGCGTTTGGCCTCCACCAGTTTGTCCCTTGCCAAAGCTGAAGCAAATCACTCAAAATCTTTGCCTTTAATTTCGGTTTTCAACTCACTGTAACCGAGGTCGAGGATAACGCCACGTGCCTGCGGTTCCGCCTCCAATCCAAGGTCCTTAACCAGTTTGTCCACGAACTCCAGGTCAGAAATGAGATCCAAGTTGCGTGCGCACAGCTTGTATTGCAATTTGTTGTCCATCCTTAAAGGAATTATTTTTCAAGGTCTTCCAAATGACTTGACAGTTTGCTAGGGCCAACTTGATTAGCCAAAATCTTTTTAGGTTTGCAGGTTAGTTGGTGGGAACTCTGCGTCCATGGTATTTTCCAGGAACTATCCCAAAGAAATTTTATTTAGTGGAAATGTTAAAACAGTGCAGTAGAGTTAATCAAAACAAAATCAAAAAGTAAGTGATTTGAAGTTGTTTATATATTAGGTAGTCAAAAAAGTCCTGCGGCTTTTATTGAATTTTCAATTTGTTCATAAAATTGGATACAATAATGCGATTCAAGTCAATATGCGCCGTTTTGTTCGATGACGCGTTCCCAACGAGATGCCAACTTCATAATGCCCCCCTTATAGAATCTCGGTTCCCTATTGGCCAATATTTATTTGTTATAATATTTATTCTCTCAAAGAATGTTGAAAGTTCAAGAGAAAATAACAGCAGCTTCGGGATCGACCCTTAATGGTTTCTGTTGAATTTTCAAAAAGCTGTGACCAGTTGTTAAAGTTTTTGGAAGTAAAAACATAATAGTAGTAATATTTTATTATATATGTATATAAATATAAAATATTAATGTTTAAATTTTTTAACAAAGCAAGAAGAAATAAAGTACACGTCTTAAATTGAATTTAAAGTAAATAATGCTTACTGGTGGTACTAAAATGTTAAAGAGTTGCCGTAGCTTTCTGATAAAACATGGTGACAACCCCAAGGCTGTTGAATTGATTAAGTTTCTGAAAATAGAGTTTGTCTGGAGCAGCTAATAAACAGCTGACCAAAATTCAGCATTTTAACCGATTGCGGAATACCCAAAATGTTTTCTGCTTCACATATAAGGGTTATGTTGTATCTTGCTTTTTTTAAGATGTATGTAGCCAGAAAAACTTTATTTCCATTTTCAATTTTCCAGAAATCTGTCCCTTTGTCCAGTTTTCCGTCCTTAATTTAAGATTATTTTTTCCTATTTTCAGTTTTACTCCACACCTGTCTAACTGATGGGGAGATCTCTTTTCAGAAGGACACAAGTAGAGTAATGATCACTGAGATGATGCTTACTTTCCCGAAGATCTGTTCTGCAGGATTGGAGTCTGGACCAAAGCAGGCGAAATATTTAAACTCTTCTATCCTGGAGGGATCATTTGGGTGAGGTAGAGGTTTTCTAAAAATGTCACGGGTTATACGAGCAGGGGCTGAACTTGCAACTGGCAGCCAAAAAGTAGACGCTTCTTGGGTTTCTTCGGTAGTTGTCACCGTTTCGTCCAATCCCAAGTCACTGGTTGTGGGTATGCTGACATTATTGTCTTCTGTGCCCTTACCTTCGGCAAGCTCTACTTCTCGGTTATGGGTGGGAGTAGGTGAGTGGCTCAATGCTCCTGGAAAGGGACCAGTGCCTGTTAAAAAGAATGCAAGTTAGTAAGGAGGCTCTGGCAACAAATGGCCCTTTGAAACTCACCCAATCCCAAGCCAGATCTCTTAGTCGCCTCTGGATAGTGAACAGTTTCGGAGGGCAGAGTTTCGTTCGTATCTGTGGAGTTATCACGGCCCGTGGTTTTAATGTCGGTAAAAAGTTCCCCGATGTCGAAATCACTTGAACTGGAAGTGCCGCCTTCCCCAGGATGGGATTTCCTTTGCAGATTCATATTTCTTTGCGCTTGTGTGGCTACAGACTTGGAAGCCGAATTATAGGTCAGCAGGCGCTCGTATATGGGGTCTAAAAGCTGGGAATGGAATCCGATTGAGCTGAAACTATCCCCTTCTCCAGATAGGCTTTGCGTGGCTCCACATTTGAAGAACGGATTGTAGGCCGGCGGACGGTCGTAAGTGTTGGTTCGAGTTCCGCCAAAAGAAGAAATCGGGGAGATATGCGCCGGCAGAGTTGCTAGGGGCATTTTAGGGATCTTCCAGCCAATAGGCCAGGCGGAGACTAAAGAATGCGAATGCGATCGGAGTCCGTAGTCCAAACGACTTGAAGTGAAACCTTCCCCTTCTCCAGAAAGGCTTTGTGTGGCTCCAGATTTAAAGAACGGATTAAAGGCCGGCGGACGTTCGTAAATGTTGGTGTGAGTACCGCCCAAAGGAACTCGGGTCTTCATAGGGATGTTCCTTCCAATCGGCAAGTCAGGGGCTGACGGCTGCGAATGAGGTCTACCTCGGTAGCTCAGCCCTACAGTATTCAAGTGGAAATTTGGTATCGAGGGCGGCAGTGTAACCGGCGTCACATGGGAAGTTGACAAGCGAGGGACCGAAGAGGTCTTTCCGCCCCCAAAAATGTTAAACTTAAACCTCCACTTGGCATGAACATCCTCCAAGGTGAGAGGCAACACTAGGAGCCCCGTCATTAGTAGGCTGGCTCTGAGCCGTTTCCTGAGTTCAATCGGGGTTGATGACGCTTAAATGCTGTTTTCGCAATTAACAACTCGCAAATCGGATCAGCTGTAAATCCCTAGTAGGGAATCCCCAGAGCTTTGGCATAATAAAGCTTTTTCCCTTTAAGCAAATTCATTTTTATACCCGTTACTCGTAGAGTAAAAGAGTATATACGACCAGTCAGAAAGTATGTAACAGGCAGAAGAAAGGTTGTACGACTCTTTAAAGTAGATATATTTTTGAAAATTAAAAAGTTTTGATTTAGCGGACAGAATCTGCGAATCAGTGAATGTTTGAACTTTAACGCCCACAAACGGCCATAACGCTAAAGTCAGCCACCCATATATTTGAAATGTTCTTTCAGTGTAAGTTCAAATTGATTTTACTGATGTGTGCTTATAGAAATGCCCTGGAATTTTATTTTATTTAAAACACAGTAACGGATATCTGATAGTCGAGGCACTCGACTATAGCGTTTTTCTTGTTTTTATGTATATACGTTGCCATTGTATGCTATCAGCTGATCTTGCAAGAACGCCGTCGTAAAAAAGCTTCAACACCAAAGACTTTTTCAAAGCATAGAATAAGCAACACAGCTTATAAAAAACTGCTTGAAATGTTGTTTTTTTCAAGGCAGGCTAAAGAAAAGAGATGAGAAAAACAAAATTCCATCATTTCTTTTTTCTAAAAATTTGTATGACGTAAACTCTTGATTTCGCACAGTACCAAATAATAAAGAACCGACCTAATCAGGGGTGTCACCGAAGTCTCCGCCAACCAAATTTCACCCGGAATGCAAATCAGTGTTTTAAAAAATAAATTGACGAAATTAACAAATGAAAATAATGTTCCTAAAATCAGACAAAATATACTTAAAACTCTATAGATTCGGTGAGTTTGAAGGTTTTGGCTGGTTGGTTTTTAAACCGACCGTCCCCAAAAACCGTCGGCCGTTTCTGTGCCACCCCTGAATATAATTAATATGATTTTGTCAGCATAAGTAGACGAGTTGATAGAGACAGGACTGTGTTCTTTTTCGCAGTTTTGACCATGAGTAGGTTTTAAGCCCGGTTTATTGATTTAGCATGCGAAGAAGAAAGCTCCTCGTAGTGAGATCGTGATTGATTATAAAACATTGATGTCATATACAAAAGATAAATTCAATTTTTGGTCTTTATTAAATAATTTAAATATGTATGTCCTTTGCCTTACGTTTTAAAAGTAAAAATTTTTGCTTATATTATTATATTAAATGCGAGCATAAACACAAAAAAAGGAAAATTGCTATGTTTTCATAGTTTGCACGGTGGCTGCATTGTAAAAGTAAAGGTAATCATCTGTGTAGTCATAATAGGTTTCCTCACTTTCGGAGGTAGAGGTAAAGCTACTTCCGCCGTAGAAGTATGGGTAACGAAGTTTTGATTTGCGGGATGGCTTGTCCGATGATTTGGATTTCCCAAAGCTTGACGACGAACTCGAATAAGAGGGAGTCTTATAGGAAGAGCGCGATGAGGACCATCCGCCGGAGCTGGATTTGGAACTGGAAATTAAGCTAGAAGTGGAACTTGAGCGAGAGCTACTACTACTTCGGCTGCTGGTACTGCACTTTTCGATGACATCCTCGGTGATTAGCGTCAAGAGGATCAAAACCACCACCACGAGCCAATTGAGGCTCCTTTGAAAACGGGACATTCTGAAATGAACACAAAGTAAGGTTACTCCATTTCATACATAACGATTTATGTATCTGTTTATGTTCCTAATAGCTTTGTTTGTAAAAAATTAATTTAACGAGAGGACATGGACATGGTTTCAGCTAGACCGCTTGAAATTAATTTATTTCTTAAAATCCAGAGATAAGTGAAACTCGTATGTCTTAATCAAGATTTACTAACAAGTGTATATTCAAAATTAGAAATACACTAATGATGATTAAATATTACTATAAAATTTAATCTTTTTTCAAATATATCAGATTTTTATTTGCTTATTCTTCATTCTGAAAAGTGAAAATTTGAAGCTTGAAGATTTTCGTTGATTCCTTCTGTAGAATCTTCAAATTCTTTAAATATGGCTGGCTGAGTGAAAATATATGTGGCTTCAAATATATCACGATTTGTTAATGGAGCAAAGGTATATAATTAAGTTAGTTGTATCTGGAACTGGTTGATCTTTTTTTCCAGATAATTATTTAATAGGATCAGGGCCAAGCTGCGTATAACTATACCAATGTAATTAATTTAATATTTAATTTTCCTTTCGCGTTTATGCCGTTTAGATTCGTTAATTAATCTCGAGCAAATAAACTGCGGTTAAAATTGGGTCGCGTTTTCGGTTTTTCTCTGGAGCGGTTCGAGATGAGCAGAGCAGCAATCGTGGGATAGAAACCGACATGTTGCTGAATAGTACACTGAAATAGGATTATCATATATTGCCGATGGTCTTTATAACTACCTCAAGTTTCAAATTTTAAGTTTGGTTCAGATTATCACTGTGGTCGGCACTACACGTAGTGGCGAAGCGCGCAAGAGAGCGTGCGAAGACAACTACTATGTATATATAGCCGCAGAATTGAAAATCTGTCATTATGGTCCGATCGTAACGAGTGATACACCAATCGAAAGGTATCGCAAAAACTAAGAAGATTGCATACCAAAACTTTCGAAATATAGATAGTAATTCAAAAAACAAGATTTTCTTCGTCTTTCCAAAATGAAAATGTTTGTCCCTTTGTTTGTGGGTTTGCATGCATCCTATCTTAGTTTTAGGGTTTTGGAAACCCTATGGGTGTATAAAGTATCTTTAAATAGATAACTTTTGTTCTACGACTTTTGGAAAAACCCGCTAGTTTAGCGGAATATAAAAAAAAAAGCGTGATTTAAAATGCTTATAGTATCTAAACAACTAATGCTACAGAAACTTGCTATATATCTCTGAAAAGATAATTTAATTTGCTAAATACTTTTCATATAATAATATTATCTGAATATAATAGATTTAGAGTTATGACAAAAAGTTATTTTTTCAAACCACTTTTTGACTATTTTCTCAAAATTGAGTCGAACGATTTCTTTTCAAATTTCAAATCGTATAGCCCTTGAGATTCCTCAACTTTTGATGTATAACACTTTTTGCCCTAAAAATTACCATTTGGAAGATATTAAGCGATAAAAAGTGCAACTCGTTTCAGCTCCGTATACGAAATATTTCATACTTATTGGAATAAACAAGAAAAAACTAATTTGATGAAAAATATTCTTATTAGATTTTTTCAAAAGGAAAATCTGTTTTTGGGTCCTTTACTTGCATGAAGCTAATCGAAATAGGAAACTTGATCTATTTGTTCTACCACTTTGGAAAAACCCGCTAGTTCGGCGGGAAATGTAAGAAACGACAGACTTCTCTGGGAATCTGAAACTGTACAGCCCTTGAGATTACAAACTTGTGCTATTAAAATAGGTAATTGAAGCGATAAAACTTGTTATTAAAAAGTTTCAGCTCCGTATACGAAATATTTCATACTTATTGGAATAAACAAGAAAAAACTAATTTGATGAAAAATATTCTTATTAGATTTTTTCAAAAGGAAAATCTGTTTTTGGGTCCTTTACTTGCATGAAGCTAATCGAAATAGGAAACTTGATCTATTTGTTCTACCACTTTGGAAAAACCCGCTAGTTCGGCGGGAAATGTAAGAAACGACAGACTTCTCTGGGAATCTGAAACTGTACAGCCCTTGAGATTACAAACTTGTGCTATTAAAATAGGTAATTGAAGCGATAAAACTTGTTATTAAAAAGTTTCAGCTCCGTATACGAAATATTTCATACATATTGGAAAAAACAAGAAAAAAACCAATTTGATGAAAAATATTCTTATTCGATTTTTTCAAACGGAAAATCTATTATGGTTTTAAGGTCCTTTACTTGCATTAAGCTAATTGAAATAGGAAACTAGATCTATTTGTTCTACCACTTTGGAAAAACCCGCTAGTTCGGCGGGAAATGTAAGAAACGACAGGTTTCTCTTGGAATCTGAAACTATACAGCCCTTGAGATTCCAAACTTGTGCTATTAAAATATGTAATTGAAGCGATAAAACTTTTTATTAAAAAGTTTAATATTCATGGGGACGACTCCTAGTCATGGTATTGGGGTACTTAAACTCTTGAGCAAAAAAAAACTTCTGATATCAAACAAAAAAACCTTTTAACGAGGTAGAAAGTAGTGGCAAATGCACCTT
Source organism: Drosophila subpulchrella (assembly GCF_014743375.2). Classification (NCBI taxonomy): domain Eukaryota; kingdom Metazoa; phylum Arthropoda; class Insecta; order Diptera; family Drosophilidae; genus Drosophila; species Drosophila subpulchrella. The sequence continues at coordinate 3,710,448 of NC_050610.1, forward strand.
TATCAAAAATTTCTGATATCAACAATTATGTAATCGGCACGCTACAACAGAAAATTTACGTGTAGGTAAATAAATATTTACTGTTGCGGACCGAAATCATAAATTTAATATAGTTTATCTATTTTATCGAATGTAATATCATTTTTCGTCACAATTGTTGATATTAGAAATTTTTGTTAAAGGCGCGATCGAGATCTGAGAAATTGTTAAAGATTTTATTTTTTTTTTTTTAATATTAGTAATCCAAATTTATAAGGGAGAATAATATAAAAGTCAAGCAGTAAGAAAAAAATTTATTAGAAGAGGGGCAGTGCCCCGACTTTCACATTACCTTTGGATCTATAACAATCAGATTGCCATAAGTATAAAATCTTTAAATGTAAAAAGTACATATACACACTTATATTCAGTGGGCACAGTAGGCCAGAAAGAAAGTGACCATAATGGATATCAGGTTAAGGGGTTTCGATATCGACCTTGACATGTGGGAGGCTGTTGAATGAATCTGCATCGGTGGTGCTGAAAAGCAGGCCTGGTCCACCTCGATTACTTTGGTTGAATTCTTCAGATCTGGTTGCGGTACTTTTATGGTTACACAACTAAGGTCACCAGCGGTGTTGGGCGATTTCTGAGTAGCCTCGGGTTTTATTGACTTGCTTCCTTCATTACTTATCACCGTATTGGACGCTGCCACTTTCCTGGTGTAGTCGCTACGGCTTCTACCATTTAAGTACTTCATCGCACCGGCGGCAAGGTGACCCACGAAGTCACCCACCTCTGTAACACGAAGTTCATTTTAGTAAAGCAATGGGGTTTGTTAGGTATATTCTTATTTTCGTTATATGAATGAAAGGAATGATACATTTTTTTGTAAGCTTACTCGAGGATATGGTCGACTTTTTAGGTTTCTCTGTGTAGGAAAAAGTTCCGACTGGCGGGAGTCCTGCAGGGTTGCGGGGTCCTTGGTAAGGTGAGGCTCCTGCTGGAATTTGTCTCGGCTGCTGGTAGGTGGTTTCCGCTGTAAAATTCTTAGGTTTGAAACTGGAAATGGCAACATCCGCTGGACGTGCTGGTCTCCGCAAATTTATGTTGATGTACGTTTGGGGGACTACCGGAATTGTGGGTAGTGCTGGCCTAAAAGCAGGATTGTAGGCCGGCGGACGCTCGTGAATGTTGGTGTGAGGTCCTTGGGACTTCGGTGGGACATTCCAGCCGAATGGAGAAGCGCGGGCTGAAGGAGCCGCATTGTGCGTCTGGAAACTGCTCAACTTCCTCGGCTGCGAGTAAGATCCGCCTCCATGGCTCGGCTTCTTGTTATGTGAACCTGAATGGGAACTGGAACTACTGCTACTGCTGTTGCCACTGAGATTCCAATTGGCATGCACATCCTTAGTGGTTAGTATCAATATAAAGAGGACCACCACCAATAAACCTTCAATAAATCCCTTCGGATAAGCAGACATTCTGAAATGGATTTATTGCATTACTTCTCCCAACCAAATCAGTTTTAATTTTCTAATCAATAAAATCATCATCTAATCTATGACGTAGAGGACAGATATTGGTGACACAAGGTGATGGTTAAGATATAGATTGTATTTACTAGTTATATTAGACGTTGAAAATGGGCCACAACCTGGAAATCTGCTATTATTGTCCCATTGAAACGTGTCTCACTGTGGACAGCAGTCCACGTAGTGACGAAGCGCACCAGGAGAAAATGCGATGGCGACTTCTATATATACACGAAAACGAAAATCTACTGTGATAGTCCGATCGTAACGAGTGATACATTAATCGAAAGGTATCGCTAAAACTAAATGGATTGCATACCCAGACTTTCAAAATCTGTTTGGGTTGTAAATGAACGAATCAAGAGCGGGAGGTCTCAAAATACCAAATATAAAGAAATCACTTCACAGTGAAGTGATTAAGTCCAAGAATGATGGAAAAGTCAAATGAAACATGTCAAGTCAGAAATATCCGAATATTAAAACACAATATGCCCGCATCACAATCGTTGTAATGGGTATATTCCAATCCAAAAACAAAGCGACACGAGTTCAAAGCATCCAAACAAACGCCGTTTGTATGTGTGACCGTGCGATGATCCAACAAGAGCAATGAAGCTCACTTGGCGCTCATTAAATCCACTAACACCTACAATAAAAGCCGACGCAGAAGCTACAACAACCAAGTCGAGCTATAAAGTAAATTAAATGAGAGGGTGGGCAAATGGGAAGAGAGTATGACGGACGTTTTTTCCATTCATAAGATGAGGTCGCTGGTTTTTATGATATCATTCACGCACGTTTATAATACTTATTCGCAAACTACAAACTGTATACTTTTCAAAAACCGGTGAACAAAATATGTTTACTAATTAGTGTAATGCTTAGTCATCATATACCATTTCAGTCTTCGGATATGTTTTTGCGTTTTAGAATTGAAATGATTTACATTTGTAATAAATAATTGCCTAATTCTAATTTTTAATTGCGTGTTTTCCTATCTCCCCTAGTCTTTGTCATAATCGCCCCTATTTCCAGCGCGAATGATTTTATAACAGCAGGTAAAAAGGGGATAGCAATACCAGAATTTCCCTTTGGATATGCACATTAAAAGCTACAAAAATTAAAACGAAGCACCCGAAAGATAATATATAATATATGAGCCGTCAGCAGTGTCACATATTAAGAGAAAATGTTGGATAGCCAGTGGGTAAGTACACAGAAAACAATAGGCGTTTAGCAATATGTTAATCGTTATTATATTGGCATCAAATTAGCTTGTGTTGAGATCTACGTATTTAAAAATAAAATTCGTTTGTTTAAATTTATTGTTTTTTTTCCTAAAACAAAAATTTGCGAACTAGATTTTCTGGTTGCTAAAAAGAGGTGAGGAAACATCGATGTTTGTTGTTAAGACACCAGAAAAGCGATGTTTTCTGAACCCACAAGTTAAAAAAAATTGTATTATATTTAATATACAGGCTTAAGGCATGAAAATAAAATGACAATGTTAACGGGTAAGACCAATTTTTGTCAGTGTGATGACCACTTTGCTCCCGCGGTCGCTGCTCAGTCGCTGCTTTGCTCGCCGCAAATTGCTCCGGAGAAAAAAGCAAAACGCTACCGATTTGGTCGCGGACTGGTACCTCAGTTCAGTTGTTCGAGAAACTTTGCACGAAACAAAAGCGAAAATCGCACGCGGTAGAAACAACGAGCGGAATACCCAGAAAAACAAAGTAAATATCACAACAAATGTATTAATTTAATAGACTTGAATACTAAGGTGAAGTGACACGTGAAAAATTAATATTTAAGTACACAAAGTTATTAATGGTTCATTTGTGTTAGGTTGGAAGAACAAGTTCATTATTTTGAGCACTTAATGCGGTTGCTTCTTTTTGTTTATTACTTTTTTGCAATGCTTGCCCGACTTGAAGGTCACTTCAAAACAAAAAGAAAACAATTTATATTGGGAATTGCGATCAAATATAACACGAGCCAGACATATTAAGAAGCCATTCCCAATCAAAATTAATTGGAAGTTCCTTACCCTCCGTTTTTAAAATATTTTAAAAATTTGTGCATATGTGAATATAGCAGCAGATATGAATGTTTGTATTATGTGCTTATGTACACATATTTATCTATCAAGCTCTGATATATCCAGATTATATTTTCATTTGCTACTCAACAGGTTGGTTTAAAAATAGAAAATTCCATTTTTCTATGACGCTGAACGAATGTGTGCAGTTGACAAAAAAAATGGGACAGGGCGGGAACTAACACCGCAGCTTAATATTATGCATCGGTGCATTGAGGTATGACAAAAGAGAATATAATTGATGTAGGGAAAACCATTTGAATACACTAGAAAATACAGAAAACTAGATTAGTCATTCAAACAAAGCTCATAGTTACAAACAAATAATGGTTTACGCGAGTTACTTTGAGCTTAACATTAGACCAGTCCAAAATACTCAATCTTAAAAAACAGCTGTCACATCTCATTAGATCTTTGGGCAAATACGATTATACATAAAATGATATAGGTTGGAGACCAGCTGTCCAAATATCACATAACATTTCGTGCCAAAACTGTTTTTGAAAGTCACCCACTCAAAAAAACACATAACTAACCGGCTCTTGACGCCCAATTAACTTTTATTTTTATATCTTTTGTCTATGGGTCTTCTCATTTCTTCCATATATTATGAAAGACTTGGCCAAATAAAGCTCTCTCCAAGGCGCACCAAAAAAGTGATTCATAAATTATTGAAAAACGCATTTCAATTGAAATATTTATTCGCCTTGAAATTCTTTTGACATCAGACATAAGTGCTGCGATAAGCATTCGATTTCTGGACCGAATCTCTTAATGGGTAATTTTGGGTTTTATACCTTCATAGTGTGATTACAAAATTTCCCCTAATTGTTGACGATTATATTTCTGAAATGTTGCCTTTAAACCAATGCTAATCTTTTAAATGCTTTGACATCTGACACTAGCGATAAGCATGCGATTTCTAGACCAAGTCTCTCAGTGATTATTACAAGGTATCAGCTTGAACTCATGTATTTCACTGGAATCGAGAGACTGGGTAAACAAACATGAGGTAAGCTCCGCGTGTAGAACTATTTACATTTCCCCATTGACGTCATAGCTGCGCATGCGCTCCAGTTCACTGGTTTCATGAGTCACAAACAAGTTTTTCATGTTTTCTGCATTGCTTGCAGTTTCTTAGTTCGCTTGTCTCTAAGTTCCAAGCAAACATCTTCCCAGAATTAAATTAAAGCTGTTTGTTTCAATGAATCTAAAGTTTATTTATACAGGATTTAACTGGAAAATATTGATGAATCTGTCGCGTTAATAAATAATCTCAATTTCAACGTTCATAAAACTTGTGCAAGGTTTTTTAAAGTTGCGGCTGTAATCGCACTTAGTTGATTGTTGGTTCCTGCGCAAATATCTTCTTCTTACACTCAACAAAACCCATTAATAAAAAAACTGAGATTATAAGTTTTAATTTTTTTTTAGCTTTTATTTTTTTGGTTTTTTTTTACGCTTTTGCATTAATTTCCTTATTTGGGAACTTTAAAAATAACCTCTTTAATATCAGTTTTTCACGTCAGTTTTAATTTGCTCCCTATTTTTTTAAAAATTTGTTCGACTACTGGCGCAATAAAGAAAACTTCCGTTGGCCTTGTAACACCAAGACCTGACCTTTAAATGCTTGTGTTTATAGTTCTGGGATCCAGACTGGGTGTGTTTGGGAGCTGAAGGCAAAAGTCAATGGAGTGTAGCCACGCGACAAGCCGCCCAAATCAGCAAGTTAATTATCATTAAGCGACCACCCAAGACACGCATAACGCGCTTCTAATTTGGGAAAATAAAGGAGGCAGGCCGTTCTGAGCCTCCTGAAAATTAGGCAATCAGGGCGTGACATTCCTTCACTGTTTAATACTTCACGTGGATAGGAACGGTGATAGCACTGCAAACAAATATGGAATCTCAATCATAGGCTTAATCAGCAACCCAAAAAAAGCAGGAAACTAGGTACCACTTTCCCTGCCATAATTTTGTTTTATTATTAGCGCAAATTGAATCAATTGTTTATTTTCACAAACATAAAAATAAAGCCACGCTGGCTGATGATGACTGACAATGGGGTCTGAAATCAGGGTGCAGTAGGGAACTATATATAAATAAACCAGTAGGCTTGTCTGCAGCCTCCATGATTAAATACCCTAGAAAAGCATTAATAGATGTGTGAAAATAAAGAAAGAACTTTAAATAGAAGAATCTGAAGTCAACTTAAAGTGAAATCATTATTGTCAAGCTGTTTACCTCAAAAACTTGAATGTTATATTTCGTATAAACCTATTTACAAATAATCCCACTTGATATTAAAGTGACTAATTGAGTTTTGAACCCATTTCAGAATGACTGTTTCCCCGACGCGGCTCAAAGGCAGCCTGTTGGTGGTGGTGCTTCTCATATTGGCCCTAACCACTGAGGATGTGCATGCCAAGTGGAAGTCCAGTGGCAGCAGAAGTCGCTCTAGCTCCAGTTCCAGTTCCAGAAGGACCTCTTCGCACTCCTACTCATCCCACCCGGCTCCTTCGCACACCTTCTCATCCCACCCGGCTCCTTCGCACTCCTTCTCATCCCACCCGGCTCCCGCTCCCCACGCGGATAATGTGAGGCTGAGCTACGGAGGTGGATCCCACTCGCAGCCGAGCAAGGTGAGCAGCTCCCAGACGCACAGTGCGGCCCCTTCAGCCCCCGCCTCCCCCATCGGCTGGAATGTCCCTGCGAAGCCCCAAGGACCTCCGCCGGCTTACTCCGCCGCGAATCCCGCGGGCGGAGCTCACACCAACATTCACGAGCGTCCGCCGGCCTACAATCCGTCTTACAAGCCAGCACCACCCAGCTACTCGGCGGCCACCCAGACGCACAGCAACCCGAATCTGCAGAGCCCATCGCGTCCAGCAGGAGTTGGCAGTCCCAGTGCCAGTTCCAGTTCAAGTGGATCCCACTACTACGGCGGAGCGCACTCCAGCACTGGATATAGGGGCCGCAGTAACTCCACGGGTGGATATGGCTCCTCCGGTGGATACCAGCCCATCACGGCCACCAATGCCCACAACGTGCAGTCGAGCTATCCCCGCCAGCAGTTGCCAGCGGGAGCCACCTACCACCCGGCGGGTCAAATTCCAGCAGGAGCCACTTATCATCCGGCGGGTCACTTGCCGGCTGGAGCCTCGTACCACCCAGCGGGTCAGGTGCCCCATGGAGCGACTTACTACCCAACTGGCCAGATTCCGGCAGGTGCCACTTACCATCCCTCCGGCGGCTATCCGGCTGGAGCCTCTTATCACCCAGCCGGACAAGTGCCCCACGGAGCCACCTACTATCCACAAGGACCCCCCGTCGCCGCAGGTCTCCCGCCAGGCGCCACTTTCCTGCCCGCCGGAGGAGCTCTGCCCGCAGGAGCCGTTTACTATCCACAGGCGCCGCAAAAGTCCTCCTCAGGCTTGGGATTGGGTGAGTAAAAAAAGGAGTTTCACACTCTTTGTGATGTGCGAATTACGGACATCCTTATTAACTGGTATCTTCTTTCTTACAGGCACTGGTCTTATTGCCGGAGCTTTGGGTGGTGCTATCCTGGGTCATGCCCTCACTCCCACCCATACCCGTGTGGTGGATCACTCCTATTCCGGCGGTGGTGGAGGTGGAGGAGTCAGCCAGGGTGGCGACGACAAGATCATTATTATCAACAACGGACCACCGGGATCTGTGACCACCAGTGACGTGGGATCGGGCACTACGGTAATAAATACTGGAGGAACGCAAGCCGCTGGCTCTCCATCGCCGCCAGTGCCACCTGTATATGCAGCTCCCCCTGCTCCAGTCTCCCAGGCTCTTCCTGTTCCACCTGCTCCACCAGCTCCAGGCGCAGTCCCCTTGGCGCCACTGAGTCCTTTGCCGCCAACACCCGCTGATCCATCGGCTCCTGCTCCTGCATCTGGAACTCCCGTTGTTCCTGGAACTCCCGTTGCCCCTGGAGCTCCAGTTGCCCCGAATCCGGCGGACCCCAACGCCCCAGTTCCACCTGCACCCGGCACACCCGCTGATCCGAATGCACCACCTGCGGGTAACATTATTTGTGTGCCCGTTAAAGTGCCTGGACCGGATCCCAACGATCCCACCAAGACGATCGAGCTGGACCAGATTGCCTGCTATCCGGCACCACCAGCGGAAACTGCTCCTCCAGCCAATGGAACCGCACCGGCCGTTGAAGGACCTGTTCCCGGTCCCGTTTCCGCTCCCGGAGCCGTTCAACTGGCTCCCTTCGAGGCCACAACGCCTGTCACCATTCCCGAGGGATCTGTGCCGTTGGCTCCCATTATCCCCGGAGGTCAGCCGGATATCATGAAGATGCCTGGTCTGACACAGGCTCGACTTTCGGCGGAATCGGGTCTCAGGGATGCTCATAGTAAGGCGGAGCGAACCGTTGGTCACTTTAGCCTCATCTCGACGGTGGTTACCCTGATTGTGGCCTACTGTATCCACTAAGTACCCATCTGCACACAACCCTTCTCATTCTATGGAACGAAGTCTCATTGGCGAATGGAGAGCTTTATCTAATTTATTGCCATTCTGGCGACACGAGATTCTAATTGATTTATATAGACGGTTCTCTTTATATATTTTGTAAAAAACTATCGAATTTTTGAAATATACTCCTAGTTCTGTTAGACTTCAGCGTAAGCAGTTAATAAATGTACCAAACGACTAAAATGAGTAATAAATTCAGATTAACAAAACAAGAAAGTAAGGGTGTAAAGGGTGAGGACTATTGTAATCACAATCAAACTGAGTTTAAAGTCGAAAAATTAAAATTATTCCTATCCATGTTTTTCATGTGTTAAAAATTAATTCTTAATTTAATAACTTAGTTTATATTTATTTTTCCACAAAGATGCCTACACTGAGAAAAAACAATTCTCGGATACTTTCTTAACATAAGTCCTTTTCGGGAGAATAGATCTCATATACAAGCACAAACGTTATCGTTTCCAAGTGTATATCGTTCTTGAATTCAATAAAAGATCTCTCTTTCCAAGACGAAGGTCTACTTATTTTCAAGATCGAAGTCTTATTGATTTTAGTATAGAAGCGTTATTTGATTAACATCCGCACAACACATTGATGATTTAATCATTCCCAGGCCTTCATTAATGAATTCCTCATCACATCATCAATAAATATGATATGTTATATCCAGATAATATTTTTAACCCAACGGGTATAGGGGATAGATCCAAATTTTTGATTTTTACTCTACAATTTTTTGGTATATCCCCCCACAAACAATTTCTGGATCCGCCATTGAAAAATGCTATAATTTAATTTACTATACATGAATTATTCTTTTATATTACTAGCTGCAATATGTGGCTGTAGATGTTGAATCACCTTCCTACCAACATTCTTGTATGTGATTATTGAAACTCTGGGTTTAATGATTTCTTAAAAGCCTAAAATTACCGAATTCATGCATTTATTTAATCTCACCTGACAGAGATGCCGAACCGGTTGAAAAAGGTGTGACCGATTTATGTTGTTATGTACTTCAATCTATATGAAAACTAAGATAATTATTTATTATTTTAAAATTTATTTTATTATATCAAATTAAAGCTAGTATATAATACTAAAATTAATATTTTAAAAAAGAAGGGTCGCTGGAAGCTAAAGTCCTTCGGCCCGAGATAATTATAAAGAGTTTAATTGTCACCATTTCACGCTTTGAGGTTGAACAAGGAAGAACGCTATAGTCGAGTACCTCGACTATCAGATAACCGTTACTCAGCTAAAGGGACCAAAGGGAAATGGAGATATGCAAGCAGCAAAGCGACCTACAAACTTCGGCTTGCCGAAGTTAACTTCCTTTCTTGTTAATTTAAATTTTACTTGCCTTACCTTGCCTTAAACCTTTCGGCATGAAACTTTCCCAAAAGTCTTTGAAGGGAGTATATAATTCGGAACGAGCCGGATCGGGACACTATATTCAGCTTCTGCTCCCTTGTTTTCTGATCATATTCTCTTATACACTATATCGTATAGCTGTCCTAGGAGCGATGGGTAAATAGTCCGACCTGATCGTTCCTATGGCAGCAATATGAAAGAGTTGTCAGATCTAGATGATTCTCATATTTAGTATTTTGGCCAATCGGAGGCTCTATAGTGCAGCGGTCGGCACACACACACGACTAATCCCATCAAATTACGCATACAAATGAAAACCAGCATTTAATCGTATGAGTGCCGAGCGCTGATCGAAAAACTGAGATGATTGGGTGAAATAAAACGTTGAATGTATTTCAGAATGTCTCTATACCCGATGGGATTTATTGGCGGCTTAATGGTGGTGGTGCTCCTTATATTGACCCTATCCACTGAGGACGTGGATGCCCAATTCAAGCCTAGTGTCAGCCGCCCCGCGGCTCCAAAGCCTTCGCTCCCCGCGCCTCTTAAACCTTCGATCCTCAAGGCTCCTCCTCCTAACCGACCAAAGTCGAAGGGACCAATCACCGGAAAAACCCCGAAAGGAGCCAACCCCCTGCCCGCTCCAGGAGCTGGTCCACAGGCACCTAAAAAATCGGCCATAGCCTCGGGTAAAACTCAACTTACCTCTTCTTATTATAGTGAAATTATGAGTGGCAGGAAATCTCTTTCCTTAATAAACTAAATTTAAATTTCTTGCAGGGTTGGAAGCCGTGGGTCAATTTTTCGCCGGTTGGTTTAGTTATTTTAAAGGTGAAAGCCGTGGCGACGGTGAGAAGATCAATAATATTATTAACGAACCAGACAGATCTACTGGAGGAGCAAGTGACGCTATTTTGAAACCAGGCACTGTCACGCAACAACCCGCCGGTGATCGTATTTGTGTAACCAAGAAAAAACCACAACCAAATCCTAAGGACTCCACCAAAGTGGTCGAAGGGGACCAGATTACTTGCTTTACAGCGCTATCGATGATAAGAATGCCGTTCCGTTCAGCAGGCCCCCAACTGTCAAAGCCGATATTTGGACACTTTTGCCTGATTATCATCACATTTTTGGTGATGAATATTATAATCGCAACTGTTGGTAGTGTCACTACTGTCGGCTAGTATCGAAAACCGAATTTTGAGTGGTATAATAAAGCTCACAATAAAGATGTGCAACATTTTTATGGTTTTGGAGTGTGAACGCAGTTTTAATACTAAAATCTGAAAATACTAATAAAAACGACTTAACCAACATTCAGTATTTGTCTAGCTTATGTCGACATTTTTCGTCCATTTTTAGCATCTCGGCAAAACGGAAAGACTCGACAAATCAAAATGTTTTGCTTATAAACTTAAATATTTCTTAAATACTTTAATATTTTGCGTTACTCTTCCAGAAAAATTCACTTTACTTTAATATTAAATAAGCAATACTTGGAATACCTCAAATTTACATTTCAGTAACTTTTACACAAAAACCAATGAAAACGCTATAGTCGATGGCCTCGACTATCAGATACCTGTTGTTCAGTAAGACGAAGTGCGATGGATATGAAGATATGCATGCAGCAAATTCGATGTTTCGGAGATCACCACACCACATAAACACGCCACTAGTGGAAGTGGCACTCCGATGAAACAAACTTGTGCTGCGCAGGAAGCCAAAGAATCTGCAAGCTTAGTCCCAACATTCTATCTCTAATAGTTCCCAAAGTTACAGCGTCCATGCTTTATAGGGTCGGAATCGCTCTCTTTAGCTACCCTGCAGTACCATTCGGCGCCGATTAGGCACTCAATCACTGCAAAAAGTTCATCACTCAGCGCCTAATAGGCGCCTAATTTATATGGGATTAGGTGCTCAAATTAACATGGGCATGTCCTAGGGTTCATCAGTGCCTAAAAACTAGCACCCATTCGGCGCATTTTTGAGCACCCCTTTGGGCGCTCGATTAGGCAGTAGAAAAGGCACACATTCGGCACCCATTGAGCGCTCGATTAGGCAGTAGAAAAGGCACACATTCGGCACACGTTGAGCGCTGGATTAGGCAGTAGAAAAGGCACACATTCGGCACCCATTGAGCGCTCGATTAGGCAGTAGAAAAGGCACACATTCGGCACACGTTGAGCGCTGGATTAGGCAGTAGAAAAGGCACACATTCGGCACCCGTTGAGCGCTTAGCAGCAAATATAATTTCAATTGTAATTTTTATTTTTATTTATTTTTATTTAAAATATCAGTTCGGAGGTTCCCGGTCTTATCGGAGTCGTCGGTTCTTTAGCATCTGGTTTTTCACGCACCTCATTGCTTTTTGCAGTGCCTTTTCGGGAGGCTCCGAGGGCTCCACCAGAGCGATTGAATCTAGTATTAGAAGAAAAATTAGTTTTGAAAATAGAACGAGACGAAAATAAAAACGAGTGATCGAAAGTAATCATTATTTGTAAGTTTTATTTATAATAAAAGATGTGTTATCTTTGGTATTCAATGTAAAAATCCCAGAAGTCATTTAAAAATTAAACTTACAAACAATAGTTACTTTCGGCCCCAATAAAAACTTACTTAACAAGGCGCGGACGAAATTTGGGTAGACTTTGAGCTTCTTCTTGTTTTGGTCCCCTCCAAGTTGTGGGACAGAACAAGTTCCTCGGATAATATGCTTAAAACGGATTGACTTAGCCATCCATTTTTACCATCAGCCTTGTCTAAAAATATAAGAAAATGAAAAAAATATCGAGAAGAAATTTGCAAACTTTTGTTTTCGGTCACTTGATTTATTTTATTTTGTTGTAAAAAAATATTAAGAAAAATATAGCACACACTATTTATGTATTATTTATTATTTATTAAAACATTCATTGGTTTTGCAGATGCGGAAAAAAAAATAACACTTTTCCAGGGACTGAATATAAGAGATGTTTGAGATTTTTATTTAAATAGCCACGTTTGTTTACGTACACAAAAGTAAGAATTGTGGTTTAATATTATTAATATTAATTTTTAACGAATTTTAACCACAAACATAAGTTTCAAAAACAAACATCTCTTATTTTTTGTCCCTAGAAACTTTGCACTCAATAAGATTTTTAAATGCTTTCACAGATTTGTTTATTTGTTTATTATATGCACCATTTGTTGCTTTTCACATCAAAAATTAATATTTTTCACAGCTATTTTTTTTCCGCCACGTGTTTTTTTTTTTTAGTCTCACTGTTTTCAGACTGTTGGTCTGCGAACGACTTACCTGGGAATAGTTTCTATTTCAATTTTAAGACACTATTGAATTTGACAAAGTTAATTGCTCGTAGATTTCTGTCACTTCTAACTCCTTCACTTAAGTAAACGCAAGTGAAAAAGACGAAAAAAGGCGCGTGCCTTCCAGAAAAACAAGCAACAACAACAACGGTTCCGCTAATCCGTTGTTGTTCTGTTTTTTTGGCATGTCCCGTTTGGTCTATGCATCTTGCACTTAGAAGCAGGGTATTTATAGACATATCCGACTATGCAAATCGTTGTAAAAAAATATATTTTTAAAACTTCACATATTAATAAATAATATTAATAAACATATACATTTTTTTAAGAAATACAAATAGTTTAAAGCCCAAACATATTATTTTAATTGGTTGGTTTAACATTTACGAAAAAATGTCGCGTTATTCAAAAGGAAAGGGTGCACAAAAGTCTAGCTATTTTAATTGCTGGGCCTCCTTGCCCTCACACGCATTTCTTCAGCTGAGACATTGCGAGAGAGGGAGAGCCCAAAAGTACTTTTTGTGCGTTCTCTTTGCGGACGCCGACTGAGAGCGCGTCTCTTTGCCGCCGTTGCGCTCAGCTCTGCCGGCGTCGCTGGCTGCTCTGCCGACGTCGCAGTCGGCTTCGTGCCGATTAGGCGCCTAACTCAATTGTGGAACTGCAGGGTAAGTAACGGGGATAAGCCAACCTAATGGCTATAAAACGCATGGAAATAACAAAGGAAACAAGAAAGGAAGTTAGCTTCGGCAAGCCGAAGCTTATATACCCTTGCAGCTATAATTATTAAGTTTAAAAACAAAAAAAAGTATATTCCCAATAGTATAAGATAATATGTCAAAAAACACCGAAGCTATAATATGTTTCATATTATTTTCCTACCAATTTTCCGATCGTTCCTATGGCAGCTATATGATATAGTCGTCCGATTTTGATAAAATAAAATTCGAATTTCAGAACTAATTAAAAAATGTAATTTCCAAGCGTTGGAGGTTATATTTTAAAAAACACCGAGGCTATAATTTGTTACATATTATTTTTCCACCAATTTTCCGATCGTTCCTATGGCAGCTATATGATATAGTCGTCCGATTTCGATAAGATTTAATTCAAAATTCAAAACTAATTAAAAAATGTTATTTCCAAGCTAAGGAGGTTATATGCTAAAAAACACCAAAGATATAATTTTTTTTACGATTATTCCTGTGGGAGCTATAAGATATAGTTGTCCGATCCGGCTGGTTCCGACTTATATACTACTTGCAAAAGATATAAGACTTTTGAGAAAGTTTCAGCCCGGTAGCTTTAAAACTGAGAGACTAGTTTGCGTAGAAACGGACGGACAGACGGACATGGCTAGATCGACTCGTCTAGTCGTGCTGATCAAGATTATATATACTTTATGGGGTCGGCAACGTCTCCTTCCCTGCGTTGCAAACTTCTGACTGAAATCTATATACCCTCTGCAAGGGTATAAAAAGAACATGAAACATAACAGAAATAAGGAAGCTAACAAATTTATAACAGTGTCGGTTCAACATTATTGTTTTAGGACACGGGTACGATGACGTCCTCGTGCCCAGAGATCGCCAGGGTGCCGACGCTTCAGTCTTCTTCTCGTTGTAGTTGGGTTTGCCAGGGATGCGGCTAGATGGTTGGTGTGGGCTAGTAGACGGTCGTTGTAACGGCTTGAGTGCATGTTTATCTGCTCTCGCACCGTGGGGATGTGAAGATCGCAGGCTAGGACATCGTTCCTTACGTACCAAGGCGCATCCGCAATCGTAAGTAGCACCCGGTTTTGCACTCTTTGAACCCTTATGACATTTGAGTCTGAAGCGGTACCCCATATTTGTATGCAATAAGTGAATGAAGGAACCACAATCGACCTGTACAGCAACATCTTGTTGGTCACTTGTACCTTTAAGCATCCCATTTAGTTTCCGAAGTTTAGCGCGACATGTTGCTGTAATTTTAGTTATGTGCTGCCTCCACGTAAGACGTTTGTCCAAAATCAAGCCCAAGTACTGAGCCTGGGCTGATTGCGGTATGACTGTGTCCTGGAATTTCACTCTGGGGAGAATTTTACTTCTAAGCGAGAAGTTGCAGTGCTGAGACTTATTTTCGTTTATCGAGATGTTCCATCGATTCGTCCATTCGCCATACAAATCCAAAAAGTTTTGTGTGATTTGAGTTGCTTCAATTCGACACGTGGAGTTGGCAATAAAGGCTGTGTCATCAGCATATGTAGCCAAGAGGGTACCCAGTTCTCTGGGGTATGGCAGGTCAGCGATAAACAGAGTGTATAGAACCGGACCGGAAGATAGCTACCCTGAGGTACGCCAGCTCGAATGCATCTGATAGACGATCTTTCGCCTCTCACATCTACCAAAAAATGTCGTTCTAAGAGATACGGTTTCAGGAGAAGATATTGGGCAGTAGGCAGGAGAGTTTTCAGCCTAAACAGCAAGCCATCGTGCCAAACGCGGTCAAAAGCTTCTTTGACGTCAAGAAAGACTGCTGAACTGTACTGCTTGTTCTCGAACGCTCCAAGGATGTGCTGCGTTACCCGATGTGCTTCTAAAGCCGAACTGGTGGTCTGGAATGGCGTCCTGCACACTTCTAACTGCCATCATTCTACTAAGGAATATTCTTTCGAATATTTTAGAGAAGGTGGGCAGTAGACTTATTGGTCGGTAGGATGCAACAAGGTTTTCCGGTTTTCCTGGCTTGGGTCACAGCACACTTCCTCTGTGTGGGAAAATGGTGGATAAGTAGCATGGAGTTGAAAAGGAGAACTAGAAAAAGTATACCCTTCCTAGGTAACGCCTTGGCAATTCTGCTGTCGATCCCGTCGAAACCGGGAGCCTTGCGAATTTTAAGGCAAACCTCTTCCGGACTCACATGTGGGATAGGTTCGATCGCCGAGGAGGGGGCATTTAGGAATGCTAGGGTATTTTCCACGTCTTCAGGCCTAGCAAGGTTGAATGGCTGAAAGCGCCCTTCCAATTCCTCAGCAAAGGCCATCGAAATTTCGCTGTCTTATCTGCACCACGTGTTGTCCGCACGCTTTATTGGAATTCGGCGAGGGGGCTGTCGTTCAATATTCCTTGTTGCCCTCCAGAGATTGAATCCATACGGCTTTTTGGGATCAGCATTGCGGAGCATATCAGCAAAGTATTCACTCTTCGTTCTAAGCAAAAGTTTCTTAAGATCGTCCTCAGCACGACGATATTCTCTTTTGTCAGCAGGGTCTCGAGAACGCATAAATCTGCGACGCAACTTCCTTTTAAGCTTCACCAAATCCAGGACTTCAGGATATAAAAGGGCATGAGGTCGATCAGATGGGCTGTTTGGTCTTTGGCCGCAGGTTGATGATTTGGCAGCGATGTGAATATTTCGCACAAACACTTCAGTTGCATCGTCAATGTCATCAGGAGTGTTAAGCTGCATGTTAGGGTTAACTAAACCGTTAATCGCTTCCTGAAACTGTGGAATATTTGCATTCTGGGGCAGGACGCAGGTCTTGCGGGAAAGCACTACTATGTAGTGTATTATTAATGGGATGTGGTCCGAACTTAGTTCAACAATTTCAGAGATGCTTAGTAAATCAGAACGAATTCCTTTGTAAATGGCAAAGTCTATGGCTGATGGCATGCGTTGGCTGTACGGGTAATATGTAGGCCCTCCGGTAGCAAGAACCTGCATATGAGATGCGAGTATAATATCCGCTAGAGTTCTGCCCCGAATTGTAGAATTACGTGATCCCCAGAGACGATGATGCGCATTCCAGTCCCCTGCAATTATAAAATTTGACCCAAGCTCACTAAGAAGCTCTTCGTAGTGGTTAGCTGTGAGAGGCAAATTTGGAGGACAATATATAGATGCAACGACTATTTCCCCTTGGTCAGTTTTGACTTTGATCGCAACACACTGAGCCGTTTGGTGTTCTATACATAAAAATTGGTAGTATTTAAGCCACGATTTGATGATAATTGCGGATCCTCCGCGATGGCGATCAGCAGGATGGTTTGAAAGATGTACGTCATATCCCCTTAGCTGGTAGTATGATCTAGAGCAGAAATTAGTTTCGCTGATGTTGTTCGATATGATGTTGTTTTACAAAAAGCTCCACCTCGAGTGACTTGTTGGTCAAGCCGGCGGCGTTCCACACACCGATTTTGAGTCCAATTTGACTCATGGTTGGGCTGTAAAGGCAGAGTGGAGACCAGCGGCTGCCTGAGCAGATCCTGGCGCTATTTGGGGTAAAAGGTTGGTGATAAGGGACATCATCATCTGAAGCATTTTGTCAACCCGAGCAACAAGGTCAGACAGTTGTTCTTCAGTTCGTAGGTATATTTGTTCTTGTCGTTTCCATTGCTGATCGTTTTGGAATTGCTCGCGATTTCGTTGATGTTGTTGCTGAAAGGACTGCTGCTGCTGATGGCGGGTCTCTGTGTATTGTTGTTCGTCTGTCGTCTGTATGGTTTGTGTCTGTAACCGAGGGAGGTCATTTGGTTTATGTTGCTGGTTAGGCCTCCTATTGCTGCACCCAAAAAAAAATCTTCGAGTGTCAATTTGATAAGTGTGGGTGAAAATGACACTACACCTAGGATCAACTTTTTGGGATCAATTTGATCCTAAGTGAGTGTCAAAAGTATATCACATTGTATGAAAAATCTTTTGATCCTAATTAGTGTCATTTTGACCAAATCCAGGGTCTCGTCGATACCAATAATTGTATTTCTATTTTCGAAATTCGAACTGTTACAGAGTAGTTATCGATAAATCATTGTGAGCTTGACATTGCGTAAAAGACGACAAATATTTCAGTGCAAGGTGCTAGTGTTTATTGAATCAGGTAAGTACATTCCTAATAATATAATATGTAATATGTAATGTAGTTTGCGGTTACATACATACTTATTTATGCAGGAATGTGTATCTCTTCGTTAAAGCGATCTTCAATTCATAGATACACACTGCACATATATATGTATGCAAGCATGTAAGCACTGACGGTGACATCGCTTGCGATTTTTGAATGTTATATTTTTTTTCTCATTTAAGTTCACTATGGAGGACAACGTTTCTATGCAGATGGCCCGCCTATCCACGTATGAACACCTGGTCGACGGCAGCAAATTTATAAGATTAAAAATACACATATAACTTCAATAAAAAAACCAAATTTGTATTAAAAAAAAATGAAAAAGAAATTATTGGTCTTTTTTTGGGTGTAAAATCAACAATTAATTCGGGTCATATTGATACTAAAACCGTATCAAGTTGACCCTAAAAATGATCTTTTTATACCTCGAATGAGTAGAAAATACTGCGAAATAGTGTCAATGTGACCACATATTCTTACTAAAAAATGCCAAAGCGTAGTGTCCTTTTGACGACAAAAAGTGTTAAATTGATATTTTCGAAAATATCAAAATGACACTAAAATAGTGTCAATTAGATGTTCTTCGTATCAGAGATTTTTTGACACTCAATAGTATCACATTGACACCTAAATAATGGCATATTGATGACGATTTTTTTTTGGGTGTGGTTCCCAGTAGAGGGAATTGGTTCTGGTGCAGGTTCGTATGTTGCTGCAACTGGGATCGGCCACCCTGTTGGTTTTGCTGACGAGAATGACCATTGGTGACATTTGGGTACGACAGAGCTCCCACGACAGGCGTCTTACTGTTTGCTGGTAGACAACACAGCCCTTATAGTTTGCTGTGTGATTTTCACCACAAATAACACATTTAACAGGATGAATATCACGTTCGCAGGCCTCTATAGCATGTTTCTGACCAGAAAGCAGTTGTTTTTTGTATAATGGAAGTCCTGGCAACGTTGGCATTGTACGACATCATCCTTTTTGTATGGTAATTCCACTTGAACACGCTGGCGACATAGAGTCTTAACTTCGTGGATTTCCTTGTTGGTTGGAGATGGCTCTAGTTCAACAAACACTAGTGTTACCGCCCCAGTACATTTTGAAACGTCGATTAATTTACATAAATTCATCGGTTGGATCCGACACCAATCAACATCTCGCCGACAATCGAGAGACCATACAGTTACAGTGCGATCCTCAACAGGAGAGGAAGATTTTTTAAAGCTCTTGATTTTATCTTGATTTCGTAATTTGATTTAACCAATAAAAACATCGGAGTGTAAAGCAGTGCTGTTAGAAGCTTTCATTAAGGGGTCGGCTGTAACAACTAGGTTGACGAACTTTGTTTTGTCGAAACGGCTTTTTGGTCTATTAATGAAACGAACATTATGGCCAAGAAAGGTAAGGCTTTCTTTGATGTGTTCGTCCGGAGTGGAGTGATGAACACCTCACAACGGGACCTTTTTTGCAATAAAATATTTACTGATTGCTCTATACGCGTCTGAAACGGAATTGTTGGAATGACATTTTACGGAGTATTTAGACGGATGTACGATCTTATCGTGTGATAATTGTGATTGTGATTGGGTGGGTATTTGTTAGTAGCATTGTCGATACTGTTGTTGTTGGATTGACTTCTGTTGCGTTCGACGTTGTTGTTGTTACCGTAGCTGCCGTGGCTTAAGCCTGTGCTGGTACTAGGCTGATCAGGGTTGTTAACCAACTGGCTGACTGTTTGGTAAGATTGTAAATATTCTTCGGTTGTGCCCATGTCCGAAAGCTCAGCAAATCAGTTGGCGGACTCAGTTGTTTTGGGACTAGTGGAATTTCTCTGCACTTTATTAGCAGAATTGGGAGACCTGGATTCTGGTCGGCGTTTTTTGTTCCTTGGGGTCAACCAGTCTTCATCGTCGCCGGCTATGGCTTCTAGCTCGGGTTCAATGTCATGAGATGGTAAAAGCTGGGCGTTGATGGAACTGGCTTTTTGTAATGAGGAATTTAGAGCTTTAGAGCTGTTGCGCCTTAACCACCTTTGAATGGATGTCGAATTCGGAGTCCGAAATTGTAGGCACATTGGAAGCTGTGCACTGCTTTGTACTGCTTTAACGAGTAGAGTAGATTCCACGAAAGCAGTCGTAGCCTAGTGGGCAAGGTGTGCACCTAGCAGCCGGGAGGCAACGGGTTCAATACGGGGAACGGATGCCCCGTGTGAGTGTTTTTTTATATTTTATTTTATTAAGTTTATGATTAAATTTGAATTCGAATTTGAATTCGAAGTAGCGGTGATTTGCCAGATCAATAAATTGTAACTGTTGCCTTTTGATCTCTGGTTCACTTGTTTTCACGATTCACCAGAGCTAACGAAAAGTCTGAGCACTGTCACTGCAGCTTTAGCTGCCGGACTTACAAAAACAAATTGATTTGCCACGAAGGTAGACTTGTCCATAAAATCTTCACAAAGAATTTCGCAGCAATGCAAAAACGCGTCTGCACTCCACGAAAGCATGATCGAGACTGGCTATGCCACCACCATCACTGTCACCACGCAGCAATTTCCACCCAAACGCCAAATTCCTGGGCGCTGGAGGAACTCTACCCGCCGGAGCTGTTTACTATTCACGGCGGCCAAATAGGTATTTCTCAGGCGAGAAGATTGGTAAGTTGAATTCGGATCAAAACATCATGTTGGGGACTGCAATTTCGAACATGCGCCACTATCTTCAAGTCATTTCTAATTTCTATTATGGTTTCAAGACACTGAACTTAGAGCTGACGTGGGTCGGGTACTATCATCATTAACAACAAGGGAGCTCCCGGATCTGAATTGACCTGTGATGTAGAATCAGATACTAAGGAGATAAATACTGGAGAAGCCAAGCAACGGCCTCTTTCTCGCGTGCAGTGCCACCAGTAAATGCCTCTGCTTTTGGAACTCCAGCTTACCCCAATGAGCTCCGTCTTTGGTGACATTATTTGTGTGCCCATGTATATAGTTCAACCATATCCAAAGAATCCTACCAAGGCAATTGAGGTAGATCAGATCACCTGGGTCCCAACTAGCAAAGTCGGTTTGCACTTTGAAGCCTGTGGGGACTCGGATTATGGTCTACTGTCCTTTTAAAAAACATTTTGACACAACGCATTCACTTGGTTATTTACAATTATTTCCTGGTTACTGGGATTATATTGAGTAAATGATAATTGTGGAGTAATGGGTATATCGTATTCGGGGAAAGGAAAAGATTCATCGGAGACTATGTAACAGGTAGAACGAAGCGTTTCTGACCCCATAAAGTATAAAGTATAAAATTTGTTCAGTAGCTTACAAATTGTGGGCGCAGCGCTCAAGGCTACGAAATCTAAATCTGAAATTCCAATTCTGTATCATTGATAGTTTCCGAGATATCCGCGTTCATATTTACGGTTTTTTTTAAGTTTATGGGCGGTTTGTGCGCGTTAAAGTGGGCGTGTCCAACTTTTTTTGGGGCAATCGATAGGTATTGATGAGAACAATACATTCCAGTTTAAATTTTTATTCCAGCATCAAAACTGTAGGATCCACAGTTTTGGGCGGTTTGTGGGCTGCTGAAACAAACTTGGGCTGCGTAAGAAGCTCAGGAATCTGCATGCCAAATCCCAACAGCCTAGCTCTTATAGTTTCCGAGATCTCAGCGTTCATCCGGACGGACAGACAGACGGACATGGCTAGATCGACGTGATCAAGAATATATATACTTTAGGGGGTCGGAAACGCATCCTTCTGCCTGTTAAATACTTTCCGACGAATCTAGCATAATCTTTTACTCTACGAGTAACGGGTATAAAAAGGCTGAGGCTACTCAGAAATCGGCCAACACCGCTGGTGACCTTATTTGTGTAACCATAAAAGTACCGCAACCCGATCCGAAGAATTCTACCAAGGTGATCGAGGTGGACCAGATGGACTGCTTTCCAGCACCACCGATGAAAAAAATGGAAGTTTATTCAACGGCCTCCCAACTGTCAAAGCCGATATTTCAACACTTAAGCCTAATATCCATTATGGTCACTTTGTTTGTGACCCAATGTGCCCACTGAAAATCGATCTCCACACAACTCACTTCCTTGGCAACGAATTCAATACTCTACTAGTAACGGGTATTAAAGTTTTTCAACATTGATGCGAAAATTTGGTATAAGTTGTCCAAATAGTCACGACACCGACTTTTATATAAAATATACAATTTTTGTACCCGTCAGAGTAAAAGGGTATTCTAGATTCGTCGGAAAGTATGTAACAGGCAGAAGGAAGCGTTTACGACCCCATAAAGTATATATATTCTTGATCAGGATCACTAGCCGAGTCGATCAAGCCATGTCCGTCTGTCCGTATGAACGCTGAGATCTCGGAAACTATAAGAGCTACAATACTGGGATTAAGCATGCAGATTCCTGAGATTCCTGCGCAGAGCAAGTTTGTTTCAGCAGGGTGCCACGCCCACTTTAACGGCCACAAGCCGCCCAAAACTT
The DNA here is from genome assembly GCF_014743375.2 of Drosophila subpulchrella. NCBI lineage: Eukaryota > Metazoa > Arthropoda > Insecta > Diptera > Drosophilidae > Drosophila > Drosophila subpulchrella. The sequence goes on from NC_050610.1 coordinate 3,732,667, forward strand.
TGGCTCCTACAGTTTTGATGCTTGAATAAAAATTTGTTCTAAAATGTATTGTCCTCATCAATACCTACCGATTGACCCAAAAAAAAGTTTGCCACGCCCACTTTAACGCCCACAAACTTCAAAAAATCGTTAATATAAACGCGGATATCTCGGAAACTTCAGATTTAGATTCCGTAGCCTTGTACGCAGCGCAAGTTTACTACGTGAATATGCCAAGCTCACAATTTTCATGCTAGATAAACAATTTTAACTGAAATGTATTAGTCTCGTCAATACCTATCGATTGAACCTATAAAGTTTACCACGCCCATTCTTACGCCCATAACGCCTAAAACTGTCTAGCGCCCACATAACTATATATTAAGATCGCGGGTAGGTGGCGCATTCCAATCTCGCTTTACTGCGTGCATATCTCCATTTCCCTTTAGGTCCCTTTAGATGAGTAACGGGTATCTGATAGTCGAGGTATAGCGACTATAGCGTTCTTCCTTGTTTATAATCATTTTTTGGTGATGCATCATATGCTGCATATGATACATATGATGCGTCATACTTGATGTCAACCATTTTTATATAAATTTATGAACGACTACTATCGGACAATGAGTAAAGCTTTGCAACATTTTAAGGTTTGGAGTGTAAACGCAGTTATGTTACTGAAATCGAGAAGTACTGCTCAAAACGCCTTTAGAGTTTCTCTAGCTTTTATCGCGTTTAAATATTTTAAACCTTATAATTAAAATACTTCTTCTCAAGGTTCTGTTTGATATTTAAACTTCTATAAATCCACTCGATCCATTATATTTTGAACCGCTGTTTGCTTATCAGCTTATATATTTCTTAAATACTTTTATGGTTTCGGAATTCCACTCCAAATCGGGCGTTTAGTGAGGCTGGTTGTGTTTTTCGTTTCTCTTCCGTAAACTCTTTGTTTTATAAACTTTTTGTTCCGTAAACTCTTTGTTTTATTGTTTATTAAGGTGAGTTGTGTGAGTAACTTAATCAAGATTAACCAAAATCGTATTCATTATTGATAGTAAGGTGGGAAAAACGAGAACGAAAGCTATCGTCGGAAATAAAATATAAGTAAAAACAAAGAAGAACGCTATAGTCGAGTACCTCGACTATCAGATACCCGTTACTCAGCTAAAGGGACCAAAGGAAAATGGAGATATGTAAGCAGCAAAGCGAGATTGAAATGCGCCACCTACCGGCGGTAGACAGATTTAAGCATTGTGGGCGTTAGAGTGGGCGTGGCAGAGTTTTTTTTTTGGATCAATCGATAGGTATTGACAAGACCAATACATTTCAGTTAAAATCTTTTATCTAGCATGAAAATTGTGGGCGCCACAGGCTTGGGCGGTTTGTGGGCGTTAGAGTGGGCTTGGCATATTCGCGTAACAAACTTGCGCTGCGCTCAAGCCTACGGAATCTAAATCTGAAATCCCATTTCTCTATCTTTGATATTTTCCGAGATATCCGCGTTCATATTTACGATTTTTTGAAGTTTGTGGGCGGTTTGTGGGCGTTCAAGTTGGCGTGGCAAACTTTTTTTGGGTCAATCGATAGGTATTGATGAGAACAATACATTTCAGTTAAAATTTTTATTATTTTATAAAACTGTAGGAGCCACAGTTTTGGGCGGCTTGTGGGCGTTAAAGTGGGCGTGGCACTCTGCTGAAACATACTTTCGCTGCGTAAGAAGCTCAGGAATCTGCACGCCTAATCTCAATAGCCTAGCTCTTAGTTTCCGAGATCTCAGCGTTCATCCGGACGGACAGACAGACGGACCGACGGACATGGCTAGATCGACTCGGCTAGTGATCCTGATCAAGAATATATACACTTTATGGGGTCGGAAACGCTTCCTTCTGCCTGTTACATACTTTCCGACGAATCTAGTATACCCTTTTACTCTAGGAGTAACGGGTATAATAAGGAAGAACGCTATAGTCGTTCCTTGACTATCATAAACGCGCTACTCAGCTAAAGGGGCCAATGGGTGATGGATTTATGCAATCAGCAAAACGAGATTGTAATGCGCCAGCTATCTGCGATCTCAGTAAATTGTTATGTGGGTGGTAGAAAAATTTAAGAGATATGGTCTTTAGAGTGGGCGTAGCATACGATTTTTGGGTCAATCAATAGGTATTAACGAGACAAATACATTTCACTTAAAATTTTTTTAGCATAAAAACTATGGGCGCCACAGTATTGGGCGGTTTGTGGGCGTTTAAGTGGGCGTGGCATATTCGCATAACAAACTTGCGCTGCGTACAAAGCTACGGAATCTAAGTCTAAAATCCCAATTCTCTATCTTTGATAGTTTCCCAGATACTCGCGTTCCTAGTTACGATTTTTTTATGTTTGTGGGCGTTTTGAAATCTGCATGCCCAATCCCAGTATTGCAGCTTTTTATAGTCTACGAGATCAAAGCGTTCATACGGACAGACGGACATGGCTTAATCGATGAGGTGTCATTCCTAGCGTTTTTTAAGTGAGAATACAACCGGACTAATGTGCATTTATCTTTAATAGCTTCAACAGATCCAATTTTCTAATTTTCACTTTTACACTTTCTTCGCTCTTTTTTTAAGTCTTGGTATGCAATCCATCTAGTTTTAGCGATATCTTTCAATGGATATATCACTCGTTACGATCGGACTATCATTTTTTCATTTTTTCGTGTATATATAGAAGTCGCCTTCGCACACTCTCCTGGTGCGCTTCGTCACTACGTGGACTGCTGTCAACAGTGATACACGTTTCAATGGGACAATAATAGCAGATTTTCAAGTTATAGCTCATTTTCAACGTCTAATATAACTAGTAAATACAATCTATATCCTAACCATCACCTTGTGTCACCAATATCTGTTCTCTAAGTCATAGATTAGATGATGATTTAATTGATAAGAAAATTAAACAAGAAAGGAAGTTAACTTCGGCAAGCCGAAGTTTGTATACCCTTGCAGCTATAATTATTAAATTTAAAAATACAAAAAATGATATTTCCAATAGTATAAGATAATATGTCAAAAAACATGGAAGCTATATTTTGTTTCATATTATTTTCCCACCAATTTTCCGACCGTTCCTATGGCAGCTATATGATACAGTCGTCCGATTTCGATGAAATTTAATTCGAAATTCAAAACTAATTCAAAAATGTTATTTCCAAGCTTAGGAAAAGACACCAAAGTTATAATTTTTTTCCGATTATTCCTATGGGAGCTTTAAGATATAATTGTCCGATCCGGCTGGTTCCGACTTATATACTACCGGCAAAAGAAATAAGACTTGTGGAAAAGTTTCAGCTCGATAGCTTTAAAACTGAGAGACTAGTTTACGTAGAAACGGACGGACAGACGGACATGGCTAGATCGACTCGTCTAGTCATGCTGATCAAGAATACGTATACTTTATGGGGTCGGAAACGTCTCCTTCACTGCGTTGCAAACTTCTGACTGAAATCAATATACCCTCTGCAAGGGTGTAAACAGATTTGATTGGGAGAAGTAATGCACTGAATTTATTTCAGAATGTCTGCTTATACGAGGCGAATTATTGACTGTTTATTGGTGGTGGTCCTCTTTATATTGATACTTACCACTGAGGATGTGCATGCCAATCGGAATCACAGTGGCATCAGAAGTAGCAGTAGTTCCCGTTCCCATTCAGGTTCACATAACAAGAAGCCGAGCCATGGAGGCGGATCTTACTCGCAGCCGAGCAAGTTGAGCAGTTTCCAGACACACAATGCGGCTCCTTCAGCCCGCGCTCCTCCATTCGGCTGGAATGTCCCACCGAAGTCCCAAGGACCTCGGCCAGCGTACTCCGCGGGCGGAGCTCACACCAACATTTACGAGCGTCCGCCGGCCTACAATCCTGCTTTTAGGCCAGCACTACCCACAATTCCGGTAGTCCCCCAAACGTACAGCAACATAAATTTGCAGAGACCAGCACGTCCAGCGGAAACCACCTACCAGCAGCCGAGACAAATTCCAGCAGGAGCCTCACCTTACCAAGGACCCCGCAACCCTGCAGGACTCCCGCCAGTCGGAACTTTTTCCTATACAGAGAAACCTAAAAAGTCGACCATATCCTCGAGTAAGCTTACAACAAAATTTATCATTCCTTTCATTCATATAACGAAAATATGAATATACCTAACAAGCCCCATTGCTTTACTAAAATGAACTTCGTGTTACAGAGGTGGGTGACTTCGTGGGTCACCTTGCCGCCGGTGCGATGAAGCACTTAAATGGTAGAAGCCGTAGCGACGACACCAGGAAAGTGGCAGCGTCCAATACGGTGATAAGTAATGAAGGAAGCAAATCAATAAAACCTAAGGCTACTCAGAAATCTGCCAACACCGCTGGTGACCGTGTTTGTGTAACCATAAAAGTACCGCAACCAGATCCGAAGAATTCCACCAAGGTGATCGAGGTGGACCAGATAGCCTGCTTTTCAGCACCACCGATGCAGATTCATTCAACAGCCTCTCAACTGTCAAGGCCGATATCTAAACCCTTTATTCTGATATCCATTATGGTCACTTTCTTTCTGGCCTACTGTGCCCACTGAATATAAGTGTATATATGTACTTTTTACATTTAAAGTTTTGATACTTATCGCAATCTGATTGTTATAGATCCAAAGGAAATGTGAAAGAAGGGGCACTTGCCCCTCTTCTACTAATTTTTTTTCTTACTGCTTGACTTTTATATTATTCTCCCTTATAAATTTGGATTACTAATATTAAAACAAAAAAATAAAATCTTTTACAATTTCTCAGATCTCGACCTTTACTTATTTTATATACGAATAATCTGAACCAAACTTAGAATTCGAAACTTGAGGTAGTTATAAAGACCATCGGCAATATATGATAATCCTATTTCAGTGTACTAATCAGCAACATGTCGGTTTTTATCCCACGATTGCTGCTCTGCTCATCTCGAACCGCTCCAGAGAAAAACCGAAAACGCGACCCAATTTTAACCGCATTTTAGTTGCTCGAGATTAATTAACGAAACATAATCTAAACGGCAGAAAGGCGAAAGGAAAATTAAATATTTAAATATTTACATTGATATAGTTATACGCAGCTTGGCCCTGATCCTATTAAATAATTATCTGGAAAAAAAGTTCAACCAGTTCCAGACCCATACAACTAACTTACAGGTAATTATATACCTTTGCTCCATTAACAAATCGTGATATATTTGAAGCCACATATATATTCACTCAGCCAGCCATATTTAAAGAATTTGAAGATTCTACAGAAAAAATCAACGAAAATGTTCAAAAGCTTCCAATTTTCACTTTTCAGAATGAAGAATAAGCAAATATAAATCTGATATATTTGAAAAAAGATTAAATTTTAAAGTTATATTTAATCATCATAAGTGTATTTCGAGTTTTGAATATACACTTGTTAGTAAATCTTGATTAAGACATACGAGTTTCACGTATCTCTGGATTTTAAGAAATAAATTAATTTCAAGCGGTCTAGCTGAAACCATGTCCATGTCCTCTCGTTAAATTAATTTTTTACAAACAAAGCTATTAAGAACATAAAAAGATACATAAATCGTTATGTATGAAATGGAGTAACCTTACTTTGTGTTCATTTTAGAATGTCCCGTTTTCAAAGGAGGCTCAATTGGCTCGTGGAGGTGGTTTTTATCCTCTTGACGCTAATCACCGAGGATGTCATCGGAAAGTCCAGTACCAGCAGCCGAAGTAGAAGTAGCTCTCGCTCAAGTTCCAGTTCTAGCTTAAGTTCCAGTTCCAAATCCAGTTCCGGCGGATGGTCCTCATCGCGCTCTTCCTATAAGACTCCCTCTTATTCGAGTTCGTCGTCAAGCTTTGGCAAATCCAAATCATCGGACAAGCCATCCCGCAAATCAAGACTTCGTTACCCATACTTCTACGGCGGAAGTAGCTTTACCTCTACCTCCGAAAGTGAGGAAACCTATTATGACTCCACAGATGATTACCTTTACTTTTACAATGCAGCCACCAATGAACACCGTGCAAACTATGAAAACATAGCAATTTTCCTTTTTTTGTGTTTATGCTCGCATTTAATATAATAATATATGCAAAAATTTTTACTTTTAAAACGTAAGGCAAAAAACTTACATATTTAAATTATTTAATAAAGACCAAAAATTGAATTAATCTTTTGTATATGACATCAATGTTTTATAATCAATCACGATCTCACTACGAGGAGCTTTCTTCTTCGCATGCTAAATCAATAAACCGGGCTTAAAACCTACTCATGGTCAAAACTGCGAAAAAGAATACAGTCCTGTCTCTATCAACTCGTCTACTTATGCTGAGAAAATCATATTAATTATATTCAGGGGTGGCACAGAAACGGCCGACGGTTTTTGGGGACGGTCGGTTTAAAAACCAACCAGCCAAAACCTTCAAACTCACCGAATCTATAGAGTTTCAAGTATATTTTGTCTGATTTTAGGAACATTATTTTCAATTGTTGATTTCATTTCGTGTGAAATTTGGTTGGCAGAGACTTCGGTGACACCCCTGATTAGGTCGGTTCTTTATTATTTAGTACTGTGCGAATTCAAGAGTTTACGTCATACAAATTTTTAGAAAAAAGAAATTGTGGAATTTTGTTTTTCTTATCTCTTTTCTTTAGCCTGTCTTGAAAAAACAACTTTTCAAGCAGTTTTTTATGAGCTGTGTTGCTTATTCTATGCTCCAAAAAAGTCTTTGGTGTTGAAGCTTTTTTACGACGGCGTTCTTGCAAGATCAGCTGATAGCATACAATGGCAACGTACATACATAAAAACAAGAAAAACGCTATAGTCGAGTGCCTCGACTATCAGATATCCGTTACTGTGTTTTAAATAAAATAAAATTCCAGGGCATTTCTATAAGCACACATCAGTAAAATCAATTTGAACTTACACTGAAGGAAAATTTCAAATATATGGGTGCCAGACTTTAGCGTTATGGCCGTTTGTGGGCGTTAAAGTGGGCATGGCACTTTGAATCAAACATGCACTGATTCGCAGATTCTGTCCGCTAAATCCCAACTTTGTAGTTTTTATAGTTTCCGAGATCTCAGCGCTCGTCTAGTGATCCTGTTCAAAAATATATCTACTTTAAAGAGTCGTACAACCTTTCTTCTGCCTGTTACATACTTTCTGACTGGTCGTATATACTCTTTTACTCTACGAGTAACGGGTATAAAAATGAATTTGCTTAAAGGGAAAAAGCTTTATTATGCCAAAGCTCTGGGGATTCCCTACTAGGGATTTACAGCTGATCCGATTTCTACAAAACGTGTCGTTTTTGGAGCATATTGCGATATTGCGAGTTGTTAATTGCGAAAATAGCATTTAAGCGTCATCAACCACGATTGAACTCAGGATGTCCCTTTACCCGAAACGGCTCAGAGCCAGCCTACTAATGACGGGGCTCCTAGTGTTGGCTCTCACCTTGGAGGATGTTCATGCCAAGTGGAGGTTTAAGTTTAACATTTTTGGGGGCGGAAAGACCTCTTCGGTCCCTCGTTTGTCAACTTCCCATGTGACGCCGGTTATACTGCCGCCCTCGATACCAAATTTCCACTTGGATACTGTAGGGCTGAGCTACCGAGGTAGACCTCATTCGCAGCCGTCAGCCCCTGACTTGCCGATTGGATGGAACGTCCCTATGAAGACCCAAGTTCCTTTGGGCGGTACTCACACCAACATTTACGAACGTCCGCCGGCCTTTAATCCGTTCTTTAAATCTGGAGCCAGCCTGGAGCCTTTCTGGAGAAGGGGAAGGTTTCACTTCAAGTCGTTTGGACTACGGACTCCGATCGCATTCGCATTCTTTAGTCCCCGCCTGGCCTATTGGCTGGAAGATCCCTAAAATGCCCCTAGCAACTCTGCCGGCGCATATCTCCCCGATTTCTTCTTTTGGCGGAACTCGAACCAACATTTACGACCGTCCACCGGCCTACAATCCGTTCTTCAAATCAGGAGCCACGCAAAGCCTATCTGGAGAAGGGGATAGTTTCAGTTCAATTGGATCCCATTCCCAGCTTTTAGACCCCATATACGAGCGCCTGCTGACCTATAATTCGGCTTCCAAGTCTGTAGCCACACAAGCGCAAAGAAATATGAACCTGCAAAGGAAATCCCATCCTGGGGAAGGCGGCACTTCCAGTTCAAGTGATTTCGACATCGGGGAACTTTTTACCGGCATTGAAACCACGGTCCGTGATAACTCCACAGATACGAACGAAACTCTGCCCGCCGAAACTGTTCACTATCCAAAGGCGACACAGATATCTGGCTTGGGATTGGGTGAGTTTCAAAGGGCCATTTGTTGCCAGAACCTCCTTACTAACTTGCATTCTTTTTTACAGGCACTGGTCCCTTTCCAGGAGCATTGAGCCACTCACTTACTCCCACCCATAACCGAGAAGTAGAGCTTGCCGAAGGTAAGGGCGGAGAAGACAAGAATGTCAGCATACCCACCACCAGTGACTTGGGATTGGACGAAACGGTGACAACTACCGAAGAAACCCAAGAAGCGTCTACTTTTTGGCTGCCAGTTGCAAGTTCAGCCCCTGCTCAAATAACCCGTGACATTTTTAGAAAACCTCTACCTCACCCAAATGATCCCTCCAGGATGGAAGAGTTTGAATATTACGCCTGCTTTGGTCCAGACTCAAATCCTGCAGAACAGATCTTTGGGAAAGTAAGCATCATCTCAGTGATCATTACTCTACTTGTGTCCTTCTGAGAAGAGATCTCCCCATCAGGCAGACAGGTGTGAAGTAAAACGGAAAATAGGAAAAAATAATCTTTAATTAAGGACAGATAACTGGACAAAGGGACAGATTTCTGGAAAATTAAAAATTGAAACAAAGTCTTTCTGGCTACATATATCTTAAAAAAAGCAAGATACCACATAACCCTCATATGTGAAGCATTTTGGGTATTCCCCAATCGGTTAAAATGCTGAATTTTGGTCAGCTGTTCATTAGCTGCTCCAGACAAACTCTATTTTCAGAATCTTAAGCAATACAACAGCCTTGGGACTATCACCTTGTTTCATTAGAAAGCTATGGCAACTCTTTAACATTTTAGTACCACCAGTAAGCATTATTTACTTTAAAATCAAATTTAAACGTTTACTTTATTTCTTCTTGCCTTATTAATAAATGTATACATTAACTTTATTTATATACATATATAATAAAATATTACATGTTTTTACCTGACAACTGGTCACAGCTTTTCAAAAATTCAACAGGAACCATTAAGGGTCGTTCCCGCAGCTGCTGAAATTTTCCATTGAACTTTTAACAATTAGGCATTACCAAGTTTGCTTTTACCGTAAACCCATAAATATTATAAAAAATAAATAAATAAATATATAAATGAATTTTACCCAATAGGGAAGCTATCTTTTATAAGACGAGCATTATGAAGTTGGCATCTCGTTGGGAACGCGTCATTGAAGAAAACGGCGCATATTTGACTTGAATCGCATTACTTAAACCAATTTTATGAACAATTGAAAATTCAATAAAAATACCGCAGGACTTTTTTGACAACCTAATATATAAACAACTTAAAATCACTTAATATTTGATTTTGTTTTGATTAACTCTACTGCATTGTTTTAACATATCCACTAAATAAAATTTCTTTGGGATATTTCCTGGAAAATACCATGATCGCAGAGTTCCCACCGACTAACCTGCATACCTAAAAAGATTTTGGCTAATCAAGTTGGCCCTAGCAAACTGTCAAGTCATTTGGAAGCACTTGAAAAATAATTCCTTTAACGATGGACAACAAATTGCAATACAAGCTGTGCGCACGCAACTTGGATCTCATTTTTGACCTGGAGTTCGTGGACAAACTGGTTAAGGACATTGGATTGGAGGCGGAACCGCGGGCACGTGGCGTTATCCTCGACCTCGCTTACAGTGAGTTGAAAACCGAAATTAAAGGCAAAGATTTTGAGTGATTTGCTTCAGCTTTGGCAAGGGACAAACTGGTGGACGCCAAATCGCTGCCCACCAGGCGCCACTGTCAGGAGGGCAAGGTGGCCGATCTGAAGGACAAGGGCTTCGAACAGGCTCAACCGAAGCCGAAGACCGGAGTGCCATCCAATCCGTTGGCACATGGTGCTGCCCTTTCGGGTGCTAGCAGCTCTAGCTCTCGTTCGGTCTTACCAGTGGCACTTTTCCTTCCGGAGGACTCTGAAATACTTTCTACTAATCCAAGTTCTACTTCCGCTGCTGGTCTACCAGGAGCCGGTCTCCCGGTCTTCAAAAAGCCACGACTCCCGAAGTAGGGTTACCGAGAATGAGTGTATTATGAACAAAACCCCATTCTACACGTAAAATATGATCTTTTTTCAGTTAATAAATATGTCTAGCTATTTATTAACAAATCAAAAGTCTTTTCATGGTGTCATAGGTAATAGGTATGTAGAATATATATGTACTTATATACCTGTAGGTATAACTAGTTCTTGAATCTATAGAAACGTAAGTTTATATGCACTTCTCTCCTAGAGTAATATAAAGAGCTTTTCCCACCCAACAAAGTATAAACAGTCTTGATCATAATCCTTAGTCGAGTCGATCTAGCCATGTCCGTCTGTCTGTCCGTGCAAACGCTGGGATCTCGGAAACTATAAGAGCTAGAGAGCTATGATCTAAGATTAAGGCTCTTAATTTCTGATTCAGCACAAGGCCCACAATGCTTAAGTCGGTCTATCTCCCACATTTTTAAAGATTTTGTAAAAGAGTAGATTAGGTTCAGTTTTGATTGTCAATATTCACCTATCTACCTGTTCAAAAATACTTTAAACTGTTCATTAAAATTTGACATAAAGATTCTACTACGTTGCTTTCTTCATCCAAGGACCACGCCCACTCGAACGCACTCATAGGTTTTTGGCACCCAGTTTTTTAATGATTTCTTCAGTGTACATTTAATTGTGCCAAGATTAATAACAATCGAATGACACAAAACAAGTTTGCCCGCCAACTTAAACGCCCAAAACTGTGGCGACAAGGTTTTCATGCTAAAAAAATGTTTAACTAAAATGTATTTGTCTAGTCAATACCTATCGATTGACCCAAAAAAAAGTTTGCTACGCCCACTCTAAAGCCCATGTCGCTTAAATTTCTATTGACGCCCACGGGTAGCGCATGACAATCTCGCTTTGCTGCTTGCATATCTCCATCCGCCTTGGTCCCTTTTCTTGAGTAACGGGTATCTGATAGTCGAGGCACTCGACTGTAGCGTTCTTCCTTGTTGAATCTAAGAGGTTGAATCATATAGGTTGTAATAGTCCCTGTAAAGAATACGTTTGCTTCAGCAAATACGAATTTGTCCAAACAAACACAACAAATAAGGAAGGTTCTTCTTATTAATATGCTTTCTTAAAACTGTTTACCATTTTTATATAAATATATGAACGGCTATTATCGGACAATGAGTAAGATTTTTGAACGAAATAATGAGTGGTATTTTATTGTCTTACTAATTTAATACTTAAAATAGAATAATGAAATGAATAATGAAATTCTTTATATTCTTTATGGATACGCAATGCCACTTTGAGTTTCATTTGTGTTTTTTGCACAGGTCAGAAAATCGATGTGTGTGTGCCGACCCTTGGTTGCACGGCATTTTCGAAATTTCAGAGAACCAACAAAGATATTCCATAACAGGATAATAGGAAGCTCCCGACCGCCGCTATAGATGCAATTCTTAAAAATAAAAAGATTTTCTTGAAAACCAAGACTAGGCCAACCCCTTTAAAAAACTCAACGAGGAAGAACGGTATAGTCGAGTGCCCCGACTATCAGATACCCGTTACTCAGCTAAAGGGAGTAAAAGGGAGAAAAAGATGTACAAGCAGCATGTTCTGGGCGTTAGAGTGGACGTGGAAAACTTTGTTTAGGTCAATCGATAGGTATTGACGAGACAAATACATCAGTTAAAATTTGTTTCTAGCATGAAAACTGTGGTCGATTGTGGGCGCTAGAATGGGCGTGGTATGTTCTCGTAACAAACAGGCGCTGCGTACGAAAACAAGGAATCTAAATCTGAAATCTCAACCCTCTACAGTAGTAGTTTTCGGGATCACAGCGTTCGAACTCGGCTAGTCATGCTGATCAAGAATATATATGGGGTCGGAGACGCTTCCTTCTACCTGTTACATACTTTTCCCCGAATGCAATATACCTTTTTTACTCTAATATATATTACATAAACATGACGCCAAATGCTTCTTCTCGGGGTACTGTATGACATGTACAATTGACAGCAAGGCGGGGAAACACAAGATATCATTTTCGGGAGGCTGCTTTGCTCATAAGGCTAAATATTTCTCAGACCTATGGGTACTCGGAATTGCACTTCCAATCGGCCATCCAGCGAGTGTGGTTCTGTTCTTTCTTTTTTTATTTCATTAAGAAAGCTTCATTTCTTTCCGTGCAGTATTAAGGTCAGATTCTCATAGGCTTTGGTAACTAAGTCAAGATAAGTTGAAGTCGTTATTGATGGAAAGAAAGAGCAAGAACGGCAAGCCAAAGTTTTAATGCACCGTTTGACTAGAATAGTCTTAATTCAACATACAAAATCTTACGACCGAATATGGGCAAATATTTTTTGGAAGATAAGACCTTACTTATGATCGTACTTTTAAATCGTGATCTGCGTGCACATATTTTTTCAACTTCTACTTCCCGAAGTGAAAGTCCTTTTTCGAATAACTAACTTTATTTTCTAAAACCAGGGACCGTAGCAGTTATAACTTTTATTTACTAATCATATGTGTGTCATGAAATAACTTTTATTTTCTGACTTTTTTATAAATATCAGAAAATAACTGTAATCCTCTTATTGAAAAAAGTGTAGCAGAAGACCATTTTATTGCTAAACAAGAAAAAACGCTATAGTCGAGTACCTCGACTATCAGATACCTGTTACTCAGCTAAAGGGACCAAAGGGAAATGGAGATATGCAAGCAGCAAAGCGAGATTGAAATGCGCCACCTACCGGCGGTAAACAGATTTAAGCGTTATTGACGTTAGAGTGGGCGTGGCATATTCGCGTAACAAACTTGCACTGGCTACGGAATCTAAATCTGAGATCCCAATTCTCTATATTTGATAGTTTGAAGTTTGTGGGCGTTAAAGTGGGCGTGGCACAAATTTGCGCTGCGTAAGGTCAGGAATCTGCACGCCAAATCTCAATAGCCTAGCTCTTATAGTTTCCGAGATCTCGGCGTTCATCCGGACGGACAGACAGACGGACATGGCTAGATCAACTCGGCTAGTGATCCTGATCAAGAATATATACTACTCGACTGAAATGCAAGATATTGATTATTATTTAGTTATAACTTTTTAATGGTCATTAAAAAATGATTTGACTTCAATACTTTTTGGCATATAGAGAGGAATTGATAATCAGAAAAAAACGTGACACCCTGCGAAAACAAAATTGCTTTGCGCAGGAATCTGAATACCGAGTCCCAACATTCAAGCCCTTAATGTTTCCGAGATTTCAGCGTCCAAAATCTTGTTTTTGGAATAACTTGGACGCGTATTTTTAGTGAGTACAACTAGGTCAATACCCAGGGGCACCTATCCCCACCGGCCCCAACAACAAAAATTTAAATTGATTTTCTGAATAGTACCTATATAAGTGCTGAGAATCGTACCAATCGCATTGTTATTTTAAATATTATGACTAACCAGCATGACTCGCTAATAGAAATGACTTAAAATTTTAATTTATGTTTTAAATTTGAAACACAGTCATGGGTTTCAGATAGTCGCAGCACTCGACTATAGCCTTTCTTCCTGTTCCATTTTATTTTTAAATCGACAGCAAAGCGGGAAAGCACACTATTTCCGTTAGCTGTTTTTTATAACGTTAAATATTTCTTAAAGACTTATGAATTCTCAAAATGGCACTTCCAATCGGCTGTCCAGCGAGTGTGGTTGTGTTCTTTCGTTACTCTTGTAAAAAACTCTATTTCATTAAAGAAACTAAATTTATTTCTAGACGGTATTCAAGTGAGTTTCTTGTAGGCCTTTGTTTTTAAAAAGCTTTGGTAGCAAAATGAAGATGAGTTAAAGTCGTTTTCTTGTTTATAGAAGCAGTGGTTTTCATTTTTTAATTTTAAAATTAGTCCTAAAGCGTTTTAATAACATTTTGTAGTATGCGTTTAAGTAATGGTGGTACTAAGTGTTTGTTAGTTTAAACTTTAAACTGCAGCAAAGCAGCAAAGCGAGATTGAAATGCGCCACCTATCGGCGGTAGACAGATTTAAGCGTTATGGGCGTTAGAGTGGGCGTGGCAATTTTTTTTTCGGTCAGTCGATAGGTATTGACGAGACCAATACAGTTCAGTTAAAATTTTGTATCTAGCATGAAAATTGTGGGCGCCACAGGCTTGGGCGGTTTGTGGGCGTTAGAGTGGGCGTGGCATATTTGCGTTACAAACTTGCGCTGCGCACAAGGCTACGAAATCTAAATCTGAGATCCCAATTCTCTATCCTTGATAGTTTCCGAGATATCCACGTTCATATTTACATTTATTTCTTGAAGTTTGTGGGCGGTTTGTGGGCGTAAAAGTGGGCGTGGCAAATTTTTTTGAGTCAATCGATAGGTATTGATGAGAACAATACATTTCAGTTAAAATTTTTATTATTTTATAAAACTGTAGGAGCCACAGTTTTGGGCGGTTTGTGGGCGTTAGAGTGGGCGTGGCACTCTACTGAAACCAACTTGCGCTGCGTAAGAAGCTCAGGAATCTGCACGCCAAATCTCAATAGCCTAGCTCTCATAGTTTCCGAGATCTCAGCGTTCATCCGGACAGACAGACGGACAGACGGACATGGCTAGATCGACTCGGCTAGTGATCCTGATCAAGAATATATATACTTTATGGGGTCGGAAACGCTTCCTTCTGCCTGTTACATACTTTCCGACGAATCTAGTATACCCTTTTACTCTACGAGTAACGGGTATAATAATCAGGAGTCTCGCAGAAACCATCGACGGTTTTGGGTACTTATGGGTTTTAAACCCAACCAATCATAACCTTCGGCGTCCTTGGATCTATAGTTTCGGATTAAATTCGTTCTGATTTTAGGAACATTTTTGTCAAAACCTACTATTTGGTTGGTTTTAATTCGTCTACTTATTTTTTACTTTTAAGGGAAAAGTTTGTTTGAAGAGATTTCTGTAATGTAATTCTGATGATGACAAATGTCTTCTTTTTTTTGTCTACACAGAAAAAAAAACGGTTTAAAACTAAGTAAACTATTCTTAAAATATGAAAGTTGGGTCAAAGAAATGAATCAAGACTGAATGTCCTTAAATTCAGACAAAATGTCTTAACACAAGAACAATTGCTATTAATTTTTTTCTAATTTAAGAACACTATGTACTTATGTAATGTAATTTGTATACCCTTGCAGAGGGTATTATGATTTCAGTCAGAAGTTTGCAACGCAGGGAAGGAGACTTTTCCGACTCCATAAAGTATATATATTCTTGATCAGCATCACTAGACGACGATCTAGCTATGTCCGTCCGTTTCTACACAAACTAGTCTCTCAGTTGTAAAGCTATCGGTCTGAAACTTTCCCAAAAGTCTACTTCTTTTTGCAGGTAGTATATAAGTCGGAACTAGCCGGATCGGACAACTAAATCTTATAGCTTTGCTGTTTTTTAACACATAACCTCCTACGCTTGGAAGTAACATTTTTTAATTAGTTCTGAGTTTCGAATTTAATTAGGACCGAACGCAAAATTGGTGGGAAAATAATATGAAATAAATTATAGCTTCGGTGTTCTCTGACATATTGTCTTATGTTATTGGGAATATCATTTTTTGTATTTTTTATTATTTTTATTAATAATTATGACTGCAAGGGTATACAAACTTCGGCTTGCCGAAGTAAACTTCCTTTCTAGTTAATTTTAATTTTACTTGTATTACCTTGCCTTAAACCTTTCGGCATGAAACTTTCCCAAAAGTCTTCGAAGGTAGTATATAAGACGGAACGAGCCGGCTCGGGACACTATATTCAGCTTCTGCTCCGTTGTTTTCTGATCATATTCTCTTATACACTATATCGTATAGCTGTCCTAGGAGCGATGGGTAAATAGTCCGACCTTATCGTTCCTATGACAGCAATATGAAAGACTTGTTAGATCTAGATAATTCTCATATTAAGTATTTTGGCCAATCGGAGGCACTATAGTGCAGCGGTCGGCACACACACGACTAATCCCATCAAATATCGCACACAAATGAAAACCAGCATTTAATCGTATGAGTGCCGAGCGCTGATCGAAAAACTGAGATGATTGGGTAAAATAAAACGTTGGATCTATTTCAGAATGTCTCTATACCCGATGGGATTTATTGGCGTCTTAATGGTGGTGGTGCTCCTTATATTAGCCCTATCCACTGAGGACGGGGATGCCCAATCCAAGCTTACGGTCATCCGCCCCGGGACTCCAAAGCCTTCGGTCCCCGCGCCTCCTAAACCTTCGATCCACAAGGCTCCTCCTCCTAACCTACCAAATACGAAGGGACCAATCACCGGAAAAATCCCGAAAGGAGCCAACCCCCTGCCCGCTCCAGGAGCTGGTCCACAGGCACCTAAAATATCGGCCATAGCAGTTCCGCCGATCCGGCCGATCCGTTCAGCAGGCCCCCAACTGTCAAAGCCGATATTTGGACACTTTTGCCTGATTATCATCACATTTTTGGTGATGAATATTATAATCGCAACTGTTGGTAGTGTCACTACTCTCGGCTAGTATCGAAAACCGAATTTTGAGTGGTATAATAAAGCTCACAATAAAGATGTGCAACATTTTTATGGTTTTGGAGTGTGAACGCAGTTTTAATACTAAAATCGGAAAATACTAATAAAAACGACTTAACCAACATTCAGTATTTGTCTAGCTTATGTGGACATTTTCAGTCTATTTTTAACATCTCGGCAAAAAGGAAAGACTCGACAAATCAAAATGTTTTGCTTATAAACTTCAATATTTCTTAAATACTTTAATATTTTGCGTTACTCTTCTAGAAAAATTCTCTTTACACCAATATTAAATAAGCAATACTTGGAATACCTCAAAGTTACATTTCAGTAACTTTTACACAAAAACCAATGAAAACGCTATAGTCGATGGCCTCGACTATCAGATACCTGTTGTTCAGTTAGACGAAGTGCGATGGAGATGAAGATATGCATGCAGCAAATTCGCTGTTTCGGAGATCACCACACCAGTGGAAGTGGCACTCCGATGAAACAAACTTGTGCTGCGCAGGAAGCCAAAGAATCTGCGTGCTTAGTCCCAACATTCTATCTCTAATAGTTCCCAAAGTTACAGCGTCCATACAGACAGATAGGCAGTTATTCTGATCAACAATATATACACTTTATAGGGTCGGAATCGCTCTCTTTAGCTAAGTTACGGGTATCTGATAGCCAAAGCTCTCCACTAAAGCTTTCTATGCCGTTTTAGTTTAGTTTAACTTATTATACCCGTTACTCGTAGAGTAAAAGGGTATACTAGATTCGTCGGAAAGTATGTAACAGGCAGAAGGAAGCGTTTCCGACCCCATAAAGTATATATATTCTTGATCAGGATCACTAGCCGAGTCGATTTAGCCATGTCCGTCTGTCCGTCTGTCCGTCTGTCCGTCTGTCCGTCTGTCTGTCTGTCCGGATGAACGCTGAGATCTTGGAAACTATGAGAGCTAGGCTATTGAGATTTGGCGAGCAGATTCCTGAGCTTCTTACGCAGCGCAAGTTGGTTTCAGTAGAGTGCCACGCCCACTCTAACGCCCACAAACCGCCCAAAACTGTGGCTTCTACAGTTTTGATGCTAGAGTAAAAATTTAAACTGAAATGTATTGTTCTCATCAATACCTATCGATTGACCCAAAAAAAAGTTTGCCACGCCCACTTTAACGCCCACAAACCGCCCACAAACTTCAAAAAATCGTAAATATGAACGCGGATATCTCGGAAACTATCAAAGATAGAGTATTGGGATTTCAGATTTAGATTCCGTAGCCTTGTACGCAGCGCAAGTTTGTTATCCGAATATGCCACGCCTACCCTAACGCCCACAATGCTTAAATCTGTCTTCCGCCGGTAGGTGGCGCATTTAAATCTCGCTTTGCTGCTTGCATATCTCCATTTCCCTTTGGTCCCTTTAGCTGAGTAACGGGTATCTGATAGTCGAGGTACTCGACTATAGCGTTCTTCCTTGTTTTTACATTTCAACATAAGGTTTTTCTGATTGAATTTTAAATTGAAGCAAGAAAGCTTATTGTATTAATAACGTTCGATTTCAAGAACGATTTGGTTAATTTTTAAGAACCTTCGTTCTCAAATTGATCGTTCTACACTTTTTTGGGTGTAGTGGAAGTGCAGGACAAGTGAAAGTTCAGTTACAGCAGAAGGACCTGTTAGCACTTCTACTTATCGCCAACCCATTCGGTTCCATCGCACCACTCTGTTCTTGACCCCCATGCGAATAATATGAAGCTGTGTTACGAAGGTGGTCTCGTACGCACAGTGCGGCCCCTTATCCCCCCTACTCCGCCAATTAACTGAAATATCACTATCAAGCCCCAAGGACCTTTGAATCTGCAGAGGCCATCTTGTCTAGCAGTAGCTGCCAGTCCCAGTTCCAGTTTTGCATATAGTATCTGAAAAGGTCCTCCTTCCAATTGCCAGCCGGTGCCACATACCACTCGGCCACCACCATCACTGTCACCACGAAGCCAGAGCTGTTTACTATTCACGGCGGCCAAATAAGTAATCCTCAGGCGAGAAGATGGGTAAGTTGAATTCGGATCAAAACATCATGTTGGGAACTGCAATTTCGAACGTGCCCCATTATCTTCAAGTCATTTCTAATTCCTATTATGTTTTCAAGATACTGAACTTATAGCTGACGTGGGTCGGGTATTTGTGGAACACGTACAGCATTACCATGGTGTTGTCTATGGTCGCAGCTACAATATCATCATTAACAACAAGGGAGCTCTCGGATCTGAATTGACCTGTGATGTAGAATCAGATACTAAGGAGATAAATAGTGGAGAAGCCAAGCAACGGCCTCTTTCTCGCCGGCAGTGCCACCAGAAAATGCCTTTTCTTTTGAAACTCCAGCTTACCCCAATGAGCTCCGTCTTTGGTGACATTATTTGTGTGCCCATGTACATATATAGTTCAACCAAAGAATCCTACCAAGGCGATTGAGGTAGATCAGACCACCTGGGTCCCAACTAGCAAAGTCGGATTGCACTTTTAAGCCTTTTATCAATTGTGGGGACTCTGATTATGGTCTACTGTCCTTTTAAAAAACTTTTTCACACAACGCATTCACTTTGTTATTTACATATATTTTCTGGTTACTGGGATTATATTGAGTAAATGATAATTGTGGAGAAATGGGTATATCGTATTCGGGGAAAGGAAAAGATTCGTCGGAGACTATGTAACAGGTAGAACGAAGCGTTTCCGACCCCATAAATTATAAAGTATACAATTTTGTATGTAGCATATAAATTGTGGGCGCTGCGCTCAAGGCTACGAAATCTAAATCTGAAATTCCAATTCTCTATCTTTGATAGTTTCCGAGATATCCGCGTTCATATTAACGATTTTTTGAAGTTTATGGGCGGTTTGTGGGCGTTAAAGTGGGCGTGACACGCTGCTGAAACAAACTTGCGCTGCGCAGGAATCTTAGGAATCTGCATGCCAAATCTCAATAGCCTAGCTCTTATAGTTTCCGAGATCTCAGCGTTCATCCGGACGGAAACGCTTCCTTCTGTCCTTTAAATACTTTCCAACGAATCTAGTATACCCATTAACTCTACGAGTAACGGGTATAAAAATACAATAAATGATATTCATTGTTGTTTCATATTATTTTCCCACCAATTTTCCGGTCGTTCCTATGGCAGCTATATGATACAGTCGTCCGATTTTGATAAAATTAAATTCGAAATTCAGAACTAATTAAAAAATGTTATTTCCAAGCTTAGGAGTTTATATGTTAAAAATCACCGAAGCTATAATTTGTTTCATATTATTTTCCCACCAATTTTCCGATCGTTCCTATGGCAGCTATATGATATAGTAGTCCGATTTCGATAAAATTTAATTCGAAATTCAAAACTAATTAAAAAATGTTATTTCCAAGCTTAGGAGTTTATATGTTAAAAATCACCGAAGCTATAATTTGTTTCATATTATTTTCCCACCAATTTTCCGATCGTTCCTATGGCAGCTATATGATATAGTCGTCCGATTTCGATGAAATATAACTCGAAATTCAAAACTAATTCAAAAATGTTATTTCCAAGCTTAGGAAAAGTCACCAAAGTTGTAATTTTTTTAGGATTATTCCTATGGGAGCTATAAGATAGAGTTGTCCGATCCGGCTGGTTCCGACTTACATACTACCTGCAAAAGAAATAAGACTTTTGGAAAAGTTTCAGCCCGATAGCTTTAAAACTATGAGACTAGTTTACGTAGAAACGGACGGACAGACGGACAGACGGACATGGCTAGATCGACTCGTCTAGTCATGCTGATCAAGAATATATATATTTAATGGGGTCGGAAACGTCTCCTTCACTGCGTTGCCAACTTCTGACTGAAATCAATATACCCTCTGCAAGGGTATAAACAGATTTGATTGGGAGAAGTAATGCACTAAATCTATTTCAGATTATTGGTGGTGGTCCTCTTTATATTGATACTTACCACTGAGGATGTGCATGCCAATCGGAATCTCAGTGGCATCAGAAGTAGCAGTAGTTCCCGTTCCCATTCAGGTTCGCCTAACAAAAAGCCGAGCAATGGAGGCGGATCTTACTCGCAGCCGAGCAAGTTGAGCAGTTTCCAGACGCACAATGCGGCTCCTTCAGCCCGCTCTTCTCCATTCGGCTGGAATGTCCCACCGATGTCCCAAGAACCTCCGCCCTACAATCCTGCAACCTACCAGAAAGCGAGACAAATTCCAGCTGGATCCTCACCTTAGCAACCCTGCAGGACTCCCGCCAGTCGGAACTTTTTCCTATACAGAGAAACCTAAAAAGTCGGCCGTTTCCTAGAGTAAGCTTCCAAAAAAATTTATCATTCCTTGGGATAACGAAAATATGAATATACCTAACAATCCCCATTGCTTTACTAAAATGAACTTAAATGGTAGAAGCCGTAGCGACGACACCAGGAAAGTGGCAGCGTCCAATACGGTGATAAGTAATAAACGAAGCAAATCAATAAAACCTAAGGCTACTCAGAAATCTGCCAACACCGCTGGTGACCTTAGTTGTGTAACCATAAAAGTACCGCAACCAGATCCGAAGAATTCAACCGAAGTAATCGAGGTTGACCAGACCTGCTTTTCAGCACCACCGATGCAGATTCATTCAACAGCCTCCCACATGTCAAGGTCGATATCGAAACCCCTTAACCTGATATCCATTATGGTCACTTTCTTTCTGGCCTACTGTGCCCACTGAATATAAGTGTGTATATGTACTTTTTACATTTAAAGTTTTGATACTTATCGCAATCTGATTGTTATATATCCAAAGGAAATGTGAAAGTCGGGGCACTTGCCCCTCTTCTACTAAATTTTTTTCTTACTGCTTGACTTTTATATTATTCTCCCTTATAAATTTGGATTACTAATATTAAAACAAAAAAATAAAATCTTTTACAATTTCTCAGATCTCGACCTTTACTTCTTTTATATATGAATAATCTGAACCAAACTTAAAATTCGAAACTTGAAGTAGTTATAAAGACCATCGGCAATATATGATAATCCTATTTCAGTGTACTAATCAGCAACATGTCGGTTTCTATCCCACGATTGCTGCTCTGCTCATCTCGAACCGCTCCAGAGAAAAACCGAAAACGCGACCCAATTTTTACCGCAGCTTAGTTGCTCGAGATTAATTAACGAAACATAATCTAAACGGCAGAAACGCGAAAGGAAAATTAAATATTAAACTATTTACATTGATATAGTTATACGCAGCTTAGCCCTGATCCTACTCAATAATTATCTGGAAAAAAAGTTTAACCAGTTCCAGACACATACAACTAACTTACAGGTAATTATATACATTTGCTCCATTAACAAAT
Source organism: Drosophila subpulchrella (assembly GCF_014743375.2). Lineage (NCBI taxonomy): Eukaryota > Metazoa > Arthropoda > Insecta > Diptera > Drosophilidae > Drosophila > Drosophila subpulchrella. The sequence continues at coordinate 3,754,897 of NC_050610.1, forward strand.
CGTGATATATTTGAAGCCACATATATTTTCACTCAGCCAGCCATATTTAAAGAATTTGAAGATTCTACAGAAGGAATCAACGAAAATGTTCAAAAGCTTCAAATTTTCACTTTTCAGAATGAAGAATAAGGAAATAAAAATCTGATATATTTCAAAAAAGATTAAGTTTTATAGTAATATTTAATAAGTGTATTTCGAATTTTAAATATACACTTGTTAGTAAATCTTGAATAAGACATACGAGTTTCACTTATCTCTGGATTTTAAGAAATAAATTAATTTCAATCGGTCTAGCTGAAACCATGTCCATGTCCTCTCGTTAAATTAATTTTTTACAAACAAAGCTATTAAGAACATAAAAAGATACATAAATCGCTATGTATGAAATGGAGTAACCTTACTTTGTGTTCATTTCAGAATGTCCCGTTTTCAAAGGAGGCTCAATTGGCTCGTGGTGGTGGTGTTGATCCTCTTGACGCTAATCACCGAGGATGTCATCGGAAACTCCAGTACCAGCCGCCGAAGTAGTAGAAGCTCCCGTTCAAGTACCAGTTCTAGCTTAAGTTCCAGTTCCAAATTCAGCTCCGGCGGATGGTCCTCATCGCGCTCTTCCTATAAGACTCCCTCTTATTCGAGTTCGTCGTCAAGCTTTGGGATATCCAAATCATCGGACAAGCCATCCCGCAAATCAAGACTTCGTTACCCATACTTCTACGGCGGAAGTAGCTTTACCTCTACCTCCGAAAGTGAGGAAACCTATTATGACTCCACAGATGATTACCCTTACTTTTACAATGCAGCCACCAATGAACACCCTGCAAACTATGAAAACATAGCAATTTTGGTTTTGTTGTGCTTATGCTCGCATTTAATATCACTGTGGACGGCAGTACACGTAGTGGCGAAGCGCGCAAGAGAGCGTGCGAAGACAACTACTATATATAGCCGCAGAATTGAAAATCTGCCATTATGGTCCATTATCGTAACGAGTGATACACCAATCGAAAGGTATCGCAAAAACTAAGAAGATTGCATACCAAGACTTTCGTAATATATAGATTTTTTTGGGAGAAAATGCGGTGAAAGTGTAAAAGTAAAAATTTAGAAAATTGGAGCTGCTGGATACGGTGGGAATAAAAACCCCAGGCTGTTTAGCTAACACCATATTTGTTGAAATCCGATGTCCCGTTCAAAAGTAATTCATAAAACAAGATTTTCTTCTTCTTCCCAAAATGAAAATGTTTGTCCCTTTGTTTGTGGGTTTGTATGCATCCCATCTTAGTTTTAGGGTTTCGGAAACCCTATGGGTGTATAAAGTAGCTGGAAATAGAAAACGTTTGTTCAACGACTTTTGGAAAGACCCGCTAGATTAGCGCAAAAAAAAAATAAAAAGACAGATTTAAAATGCTTATAGTATCTAAACAGCTAATGCTACAGAAACGTGCTGTATATCTCTGAAAAGATAATTTAATTTGCTAAATACTTTTCATATAGTAAAATTGTCTGAATATTATAGACATAGAGTTATGACAAAAAGTAATTTTTTAAAACCACTTTTTGACTATTTTCTTAAAATTGAGTGGAACGATTTCTTTTTAAATTTTAAATCATATAGCCCTTGAGATTCCTCAACTTTTGATATATAACAATTTTTGCCCTAAAAATTACCGTTTGGAAGATATTAAGCGATAAAAAGTGCAACACGTTTCAGCTCCATATACGAAATATTTCATACATATTGGAAAAAACAAGAAAAAAAACCAATTTGATGAAAAATATTCTTGTTAGATTTTTTCAAACGGAAAATCTGTTATGGTTTTAGGGTCCTTTACTTGCATGAAGCTAATCGAAATAGGAAACTTGATCTATTTGTTCTACCACTTTGAAAAAACCCGCTAGTTCGGCGGGAAATGTAAGAACGACAGATTTCTCTTGGAATCTGAAACTATACAGCCCTTGAGATTCCAAACTTGTGCTATTAAAATAGGTAGTTAAAGAGATAAAACTTGTTATTTATTTGGGTACTTAAACTCTTGTGCAAAAAAAAACTTCTGATATCAAACAAAAACACCTCTTAACGAGGTAAAAAGTAGTGGCGAACGCGCCTTTAACAAAAATTTCTGATATCAACAATTGTGACGAAAAATGATATTACATTCGATAAAATAAATAAACTATATTAAATAAATTATTAAACCTAAATATGATATTATTTAAGTTAATAAATATGTCTAGCTTTTTATTAACAAATCAAAAATCATTGCATGGTTGTTACTAAAGAAATATACATAGGTATTGGGTATTGAGTATTTCGGCAAAATTAAAAATCATAATCACCAGCCGAGTCGATGTAGCCATGTTCGTCTTGTTCGAAACTATAAGAGCTTAAGAGCTACGATTTCAGATTAAGACTCCATAATTTCTGATTCAAGATTAAGATTTTTTTATAAAGTAAATAAGATTTAGTTTTGACTGTCAATAATCATCTATTGTTGTCAATATATATCTAAAATTAATAAATATTTTCAATCGGGCTGTTCATTAACAAGTCATGAGCAATTAAAGTAATGCCAGCTAGTTTGTGAAACCGGACTAAGTAACTCTGGCGACTGCATATTAAAAGCAATATGGTCAAATGTTTCACATAGTACTAGTAATTTAAAAGCCCATGCTTGCATTACAAATGCCCATAACGCCATGTTCTGTCTGGCGCCCACATTTTAAAAGGTAGAGAGTTAAAACTTGACATGACTCGAACGCACGCAGAATTTTTTGGCACCCAAATTTTCAATGATTTCTCTTAGTGTACATTTTATTGTGCCAAGATTAGTTAATTAGATTAGATTAGTTAGCTAATGATAGTCAAGGCACTCAATTATAGCGTTCTCTCTTTTTCAATCTGAAGATTGTATATTATGGATAGGGACTAAGAGCACAACTAAATTTCGCCTCAAATATTTTTGTAGTACGAGTATCTCCCAAAAAATAGCTGCATCTCAGTTTGAAGGGCATTCAGTTATGGAGGCTATTATTTTGAGCCATCTTTAGGGTCGGTAACTACGTCTTCATTGTTGTTCACCAAGTCGTCGATGCCCTGCTGCAAGTCTTCCGAGAAGCGGTTGTAGTACAAGGGCACCTGGACACCCAGGGCGTTAAAGGTCTTCTTGACCGTATCGTTCCAGGCATCCACCATGGACTCCTGCCACGGCTTGACCTCTACGTCGGGATCGCACTTCTCGCAGCGCCAGCAGCAGAATCGGCCCATCAGGTCCTCGGCAAAGGGACTCACCTCGCGCTTGGCGTCTTCGAATAGCTCCTGTGTGTGGTCGGCACTTTCCCAAATACCCAACTCTTGGGTGCCATAAACCGCACCAGCCACCAGAGCCAATCGGAAAAGGAAGAAAGCCATTGGAAATTTCAAATTTGAAGTACACCAATAATTTGTTTTTTTTTTAGAAATTTTGACAACTGATTTGGTTGCTTTTGGGATCACAAACATCATTTCCTGTTATCTATCATTCTTACCATAAAAATGTTAATATTATCCAGATTAAACAAGTTTCGGTTTTGTTTTCACATTTATTGAAAGCTATTCGTTAGGGCATGAATATACCTAGTCAGAGGAACCAATGCTCAATCTAAACGTGGATTCTTGAATCTTAAATTCAAGTTTGTCAATTTTCCTAAGCAGACTGTCATGTTGCTCCTTCAATTCCTGCACACGATCCCGCTTCATCATAATTAAATTCACTGTAAGATCGAAATCCGCTAGTAACTTGGGATAGCACATAATGCCACCTTTTTGTCGGACTTCCTTGATTTTGGCGTGAAGTTTGTTGTGCTTTAAGTTACTGGTGTATAATTGGTCCCTTAACGTCAAATGTTGCTGCTGTTTCTTACGCAGCTCTGCTTTGGCTACCAGAAATTTGCGACTCAGCAACTTTCGCCGACATCTTAGATGGGAGGTAGTATGAATTTTGGACTTAATCAGGGCATACATTCGATGCAGTTCTGCATTTCTATCTGTATAGAAACAAAATAGAAGATTGAATTTACATATCATATTTCAAAGAAATATATATATTTTTATTTGTTTTATACTCACTAGCTAGAGTATTTGATAACTGCTGAACGTCCGTTTCAGTTGATAGATACGTATCCATTTTCACTTCTCCAGAAATGGTCTCTGTTTCATCTATTTTCTACAAAAAGACAGTTTTAGTCAACCAAAGTTTTTTTTACCAGTATTTCTTACCTGTTTAATGTATGCATTGTTATGCTGCTTTATAATTAAAACAAGACGTGTCTCGGACATAAGATCACGCTTTTTTCTCATTTGACTTAATGCGGTCTCAGTTACCTATTTTATATGTTATTAGAGAAAATAAAATTATTAATAATTCTTAATTTAATTTTGTTGGGTAGATAAGATACATGAATCATGTTATATTTCTAGATGAAGCATATTTAAACATTAAACTCATCAAAAAATGTTTAGTACCTAGCTCCATTTAACCAGTTTTTAAATACTTAGAAAATATCTTCTTTTAAGACTACTTACGAATTTAAGGCGATCTGATGCTTGGGGAAGGCAGAAGATGGTTTTTCTTATAACCTGCTCCATCTCCTCGATCCTTTCATTGTCCTCCGACTGCATCTGCTCCAATTCTCCGAGGAGACGATCCCTCTCCGCCATGTAGATTTCCTCAGCCTCCCGTTCCCGCTGAAGCCAGAGGTCCAATTCGAACAGGGCACTCATATAACGCCCTCGATGGGCCTCGTTGACCGAGAAGCCCTTGCTCGGCGTTATCAGGGAATATTTAAACCGGCGTAAGTAGTGTTCAGTCAGACGTTTGGTCAGCAATTCGTTTTCGTACTTTTCCCAGGTATTATCGTCAACTTCCTTCAAAAGCCTTTCCAGGAGCTTACTTTTGTCCAGACTTTTTTCCCGCAAATAGACCGGATTTTCGAACTTATACACCACTTTTTCAATCAGTCCATTCAAATAGCTCTGGACAACCTGTTCGATGGGAAAAGTTACATGGGAACGAACGTGAGTAGAAGCCTGGGAGGACCAGGACCCGGATGAAATTTCGGTAAAAGTAGGTATTAAACTTGATTTTAGTTTCGTCTTTTCCGATTCCCAGTCGCTGTCGTCATCAGATTCAAAATCTGAGGCCGAGATCGAAGACAGACTTTGCACATCGGGATCATCTGGCGGCAAAATTTCTTCGTACTCGAGCTCGGTTGACTGTATGCTATCACCTAAACTGTTCGAGTTGCTGGTTAAAGGATCCCGGAACCTCCCGAGGTCCTCATCGTCCTCCTTCTCGGTTTTCATCTTTCCAATCGACGAGGTTGTACTCAGTTCGTCCCAGTTGGGTATGCTTCTGAGGCTGTGTAGTAGCGTTAATCGCATCCTTATGTTCGAGTCTGAGGATACGCTCATCTGGCTTTCGCGCATACTCGTGATTGCATCTTCGGAGTCGGTCTTTTCGTCTTCACCCTGGACTATTTCACCAAGACGTTCTTCCTCCGATGTGGCATACGTACTCATATATTCATCTTCATTATCGTCACTTTGCGTGGCTCCAGGTATTACCTGAACCATTTCGTTTGTTCGATCTTTTTTGATCTTGTATAAACGGGTTGGCTCGACAAAATTACGTAACTTTTTGTTGACCGCTATAATCGATTTTCCTGGGACTATAGATGAATTAATCGAGATCTGCGACATCCTAGCAGGTTTCTTGATATCTGCAGATTTTGCCATCCTAATGGAATTTTTCCGCGAAGAGGGAGCCACATATGTTGGGGTTGGGGTGTTCAAACCACTTGTCATGCCAGATGGGGTAAAATCCTCCGAATCCATACTTACGCTCAATATGGATTGCGATCTTGTGGGAATTAAAGAACCCAAAGCTGAAGTCCTCTCAATCTTTTTCTCCACATCCTTAACGTTTTTTGGCACTGGTTTTTCCTGCAATTGTTTAGATTTATTCAATTTCTTCTTTCTGCTCCTATCAGGAGTACCACTCCTGACGTCTACAAATTTGGACTTTCCGATCTTGGTCATTTTCCAAAAGGCGAAGAACACGTGCAGTACGTGCAAAAACCGCACGCTGCAAAATATGTAAAATTACAAAGAAAACAAAAACAACAAACAGGTAGAACTAAATAATGTGTAATGTGAACATGTTTGATTGAAAAATCCCAAGAAAAAAGTTGTTTCCTTTATAAGTCGCATTGCAAGTTATGAGGCACCCTATTTCGCATCAGACAGAAAAAAAAAATCAATACAAATTTAAATGAATCGGAAAATTATTTGTTACTAAGTGAACTATAATGGACTTTTATTTAAAACACAAAATGATTACTCTTATATAAACTAGATTATACATTTACGGTGTCAGTTAGCTCTGCTTCATATGTAGCTATGTAAACCGTACAACGACATTGTGCGAAAAAAAATTGAAAAAGGCGGAAAAATACTTCTTGAAAATCTTATTTTGTTTTTCAGGTTTATATAGACCCTTTTTACTCAATCTTGTGCCACAAAATCATCCGTCTTAGGACGCTGGAACTTGTTTTAATAAATCACACATATGTTATTTTTTCAACTTGTTAAATTAAAACTTTCTAAGAGCTATTTATAGAGCTTAGTAGATTTTTTTGTATTTATATTCAATATTTTATACAGCTTTAAGAATAGGTAGTACCTACAGTTAGCTTCTGGGTAAGCAACAGCTGACCCTGCCTTTATTAACCTGCACGAAGAGGAGCTCAGCAATCTACCGCAGAGAGAATTATTCAAGTATATGTTCTCAAATTGAGAACATTCGTTCTTAAAAACCGTGTAAGTACATTTTGGTATCAACGTTCTCAATATCAAAACAAAATGGTGAGAACAGAAAAGCTAAATTGAGTTTATTTAACAACTTTTTGGTAAGTATTCATTTCTGACTGGTCTAATAGTTTAGTTGTTGAGATAAACAATGTAACTACCGAAAATTCAACTTGATTCAAGCACATTGAAAATATTTTCCACTTTTAAAATGTCCTTCTATTCCGAAGAACATTTTCAACTCAGATAAGAACGTCAGAATTTCCTCCATGTGCGTTCCTCGCTTGACAAAATAGACGCCGACAACGAAAAGAAGCTGTACGAGAGTAACTACTTTTGGGAATGCATTTATTTTACATGAACTATGTAAATTGTTCGAACTTAAAGGTACATACATATAAATGTATGTGCGTTGTCATGGAAGGATCACTGTTTGTCTATGTCGGGGGTTGCGGGAGAGCTACATGAGTCCGTGTTTTGTGGCCTCACTCTTGAAACAGGCGCCGTAGCTCTCGGCGGCCTCACAGTGGTCATCCGGCACACTAATGGCCGCACACGTGTCGCCAATCTCGAGAGCCAGCTTTAACTTCGCCGGATCGTTACCCGTGTACTGCTTGGCCTTCTCATGGGCGGCATCCGTATCCAGCTTGCCGTCGGCGCCAATCAGCCCAAAGCTCTTCATCACGCAGGCGCGAAGGCACTTGCCAGCATGGGTAGAGGCGGGCTGCTTCTTGACCAGCTCCTGCAGGTCGGCGTCGCCGGCATTCACTTCAGCCATACAGGCTTCTGCTGACTTCATGATTTCGGACACGGCTTCCTTTTCGTCGAAGCCGCGCACCAGGGTGGCGCCAAGGAGAGTAACTGCCACAAGAATAAAGGTGGAACAATGCATGATGTTGGCCTGATGTGTCCGGACTGAACTTGCTTGTGCTGATGGCACTCCAAGCGCTTATATCTGAATCAGCGACTCGCTCGGCTGTGAAATAATATGGTACATTGTTTCAAATAACTTGCAAGCGACCGTTCTTGGGTTTTTTCAATAAATGGAAAAGTCAACGAAATCAAGCCGGTTGACCGCCCCCATGAGGCACGCACGCCCAGACCTCTAACTGCTGACCGCCCCATTAGAGCACGCACAGAGTTTTAACAACATCCCTCAACGATTGGCAAACATAATAAAACGAAACGAGTCGCGTCAATTAAAAACAATGACCGTAATTTAAGGTGTTTAGTTGATAGTTTAGTCGCAAAATCTGCAGCTGAAGATAGTTCAATATAGTCTCAAGTACGGCCATAATGACCATAAATCGGGGAAATAGGATCCTCTGCACAGAAACTTTTTAGGAATTTACATACAACAAGAAAGGCAACAAACTTAGGCAAGTCGAGCTTGATACGAAATTACATTTAAAAAAAATAAAATATTTATACCTTATATATAATTTTTTAGAATTGTGTATAAATATACTATGACAGTCGGAATTCCTTAAATATCTCTATACGCCGTAGTAGAAGAGAATAGGATAGAGAAAAACGAAGCCATAATTAATTTCCTATTTTCTCATTAATTTTCCTATTGTTCTTTCGATAACTATTTATTGGTCGTTCGATTAAAAAAAATAAATAAATTTAAAAAACAACGAAAATATCATTTTTTTCTACCATTTATCTGCCAGCCTCACCTAGAAAACCTTAAAAAAGACATATAAAATTAACCTTGGGCTTAACGTTGCGATCTTTAAGAGGTCCCAAAAGTCCTTTGGAACCGAATTTCACAAAATACTTTCTTAGTAAACCCCTCTTTTATAACACGATTTAAATCCAATTTTTTCCGTAATATTAGCTCCTACTTGTTAGGGCTGGGGGACCATGACGGAAATCGACCTTTACTTTTTATAGTAATTAGGTTGTAGCTTAAAAGATTTTTCAACTTTCAAGTACGTTTGAAAGTTACAGCGCTGGTAGGCACGATATCTAAAAAACCACTTAACCGATCGCTTTCATATTATTTGTATATGTTCGTCATCGTGTTGACTAAAAAAATTATAAAAAATAATCTTAGTATTTAGGAAATAGCTTGAAATAAAATATTTTTCAAAAAAGGAAAGAGGGTACATTATATTTGTTTTGAATGTTCGCGCCAATGCGCCGCCCTTTGGGCCAGCAAGGAACTTCAAGTAATAACAAATTTAGTTATGAGTTGGCCCACCAGGTGGAGCACTGTGGGAAACATTCGGTTTTATTTTTTTATCAATCGCGGTGAAGAATTCACTGTTATTATAACTTTACTTTATTGATTCATTTTCATAGAAATACTCTTTTTTGACTAAAAACTGTTTGACCAGTTGCCACTTAAGTGCATCTGCATGCGCAAGAACTGGAGTGACAACATTATTTTTATTTTTAAGCTTATAATCACGGTGATTTTTCCAGCGCGATTACTTAAAATATTTTTGGTATATTTGAAAAAGTAAATTGGTATAAAAGTATATTTCTTCGAGCCGGACGGTATTATTTATCGATGATGCCGCGGTCACACTGGCTGTAGCGGAAAAGTGACGTTTTCGTGAAGTTGTGTTGTTTTTTTTTTATTTTATTTCGTTCGTTTTTCGTTGGCCATTCGTCATCGCTTCGAGCGGGTGACCTTGGAAAATTGTCTGTGCGCCGAGCGCCGTGGAGATTGACCTTTCGCCCCGCGATTTGGGGAGCGGAACTTCCGGAATCCGGATGCCCGAGCGAAAACGGTAAAAGTCGGCCGTCCCGTTCTTCGTCCGCCTGTTGCATCTCTCCCTCTCTTTCCCACCGGCCTGGAATTGGGGTGGAGCTCGCCCCCTCTCTTTCGCTCGTCCATTCAGCTGTTGCGTTTGCGTGCGTGTGTGTGTGTGTGTGTGTGAAAGACTTTCGACCAAAAGGAACATACGCAATGTTACTTTTTTCGGCCCAATAAGCGGGCTAGTTGGCCAAGATAAGTGCCTGCGGAACGAAACTAAACTCCACTCCGAAAAGCGTTTATATAATTCGCTTTGCTTTCCACCTTTGTGCGTTTGGCCAGCTTTTCTTCTCTTTCATTCGGCCAACTTGTTTTGCCCGCACGCGAGTGTGTGTGTGCTGGTGTGTCGGTGAGTGAGTGTGCGAGTGTGCGTGTGTGCATACATGTTGCTATTAATTTACGCTTTCTGCTCGGCTGCTTCAATTAATTCTTTGGCTTAGTCCCGATGCCCTAACTCGAGTGCTTAATTGCCACACATTTCGTTTTCGCAAGCAGTAACCGCTCGAAAAAGCTCCAAAAACCGCGGTACCTGCCCCTCCTACCCTGGAACCCCCCTCCCTTCCCCCACTCCCGCCCATTTTCCATCCCACTCTGCGGTTGTATTTAAATTTCAGTCGTTCAATTGTGAAAATCGCGGTTTCACAAAATTTGTGAAAGTTTCGTTTTTCCAGTGCTTCAGTTTTTCAACTTGCTCTCATGCCTCAGATATATACAGCAGTGGTCAATAAAATAATATTTTCCAGGCTTAAAAGCCTATTTAAGATTTCTTATACTATGTGCTAGATGAAAAAGAAAGAAAAATTAAAGTACTTAAATTTTTCACACCAGCAACAAGTTTTGGGTTACTAATATTACTATTACTAATATTTTTATCATAATGTTATTATTATGATTATTAATTTTATGATCAACCAAATTATTGTGTTTTATAGGAAGCTAACAATTTACATTTAAGCAGTTATTGTAAATTTCCTGAATATTGAAAAAAAAATACTTAGAGTCTCGGTTTTGAACAACAAGTATATAATAATAATAATAATAATAATAGAATTTATTCCTGTAAATTTAGGTCTTAAAGAAATTTTGAAAACGTATTTTTTAAATTGGTTATTATAATATAATATATTTTGTTATTGGTTATTATTGCCATGTTACTAATATCTTGAACACAGCTGTTGTGTTTAAACGAAGATAATTAATGCAGTCACTGCTGCTGGTGTGCTTTAAACAATAAGCATAGTGGGATTAGAGTTTTTGTTACGTTACGTTGCACTATCACCGTGATCAACAGGTACAAGCTACGATTAAATATTAAATTTAAAATTGGACCATATCAAATTGGTATCATTCAAATATTTAATCTTTACTTATCGATTAAATCTCCAATTGGTACCCTATAAATCTAAGCTGCTATCTTGCTAGGATTTTAAGTAGTTGTTAGCTAGATAGGAATACACACATAAGAACGTGCAATAGATTGGCAAACTAGGCCAGAGAGTATAGTATCAGACTAAATTACTGACCACTATATGTATATTTTATATAGGTTTTTACATTAGAGTTTGAAAATAGTTTTTAAAGTTTCTTACATTTAAAATGTAAACTCTGATCCAATATGATATTTATAATCATCAAATTGATAATGTAACTTATCATAGGTTCTGTTTGCTTTTACTTTCCAGCTTAACCTTCATGTTAGGTATGAGCTAAATATGCTGTGATGGCGAAGATGGCATCGGGAGATCTTTCGCTGACCAGCACGAGCAGTCAGGAGGGTAAGTCTGTGGATCTTATAGCAATAGAATATCCTCCTCTAACTTTACCCGTGCAATTCCAGAAGAGAGCTCGGAGTACGCGGGCTATGATAACACCCTCCGTCCGCCGTCGAATTCTAGCGGCAGCACCACAGCAGCCAATATGGCCAACAACAACGGGCCCTCGAAGGGCGTCAATAGCGGAGTGGGCGTGTCGGGCGTGACCGGCGGAAATGGCACAAAGTACGATCTACTGCAGACGCAGTACAAGTCCGCACTCCTGGAACTGAACACCCTGCGTCACCAGCACGCGAGCACCAAGCGGCGTTGCGATGAATTGGCCACCGAACTGAGTCTCTACCAGGAGCACTACGTGGCCGATCGCAACAAGTTCACGGATATAGTGGAGGAGAGCGCGCGGCTCAAGCGCCTGCTGCTCGAGACCCAAAACCAGCAGAGCCAGCAGGCCCAGAATGGAAATAGCCAAGTGCCGCCAGGAAGCAGTGGGAATCCCTATTACTTTGGCAAGCCTCAAGGATGCGATGGCAGCTGCAGCGAGAAGCTGGCCGAGCTAAAGAAAGAGCGCAACATGGCCGCAGTGGAGCGCGAAAAGTACAAGAAGTCCTACATCGAGCTGGAAAAGGATCGCAACTACTACCGGGAGCGGGGCGACGAGAACCAGACATTGAAGGTACTGCTCTCCAAGGAGACCAAGAACGTGGTCTCGCTCACCGAGGAGCTCAACCAACTGCTCTCCGAGAAGGACAACGTGCTGCAAGAGCACCAGAAGATGTCCGATGATCTGGTTCTGGCCAACAAGGAGATCGAACGTCTAAAAAAGGATGAACAGCTCGCGAGGGGAGAGATCAATGCTCTGCAGTTGGCCAACGCGGAGCTCAAGAAGCGTGATCTGCTGAAGTCGCGCGAGAGCTCCTGGTCAAAAGAGTTTCCCAGCGGAAAGGAGCTGGAGAACAGCAAAGAACTGGAGAAGCTGCGCAAGAGTCTGGAAAAGGCTCTCTCCGAGGTGGAGCGCTCCAGTCAGGATGCAGAGGAGGCCAAACGCGTTCGGGATTGGGCCATATCGCAGCGCGAGAAAATTGTGCAGGAGCGGGACTCGGTGAAGACGCTCTGCGACAAGATGCGCCACGAAAGAGATAAGGCCATATCCGATTCGCTGATGGCCATCAGGGATAGCGAGAAGATTAAGAAACAGAAAGACGAGGCCCAGAAAAAGATTGACTTGCTCAAGGAACAAATGGAGCAGCAGGAGCGTCACAATCTGGATAGTAATGCGTCCGGATCTCGACGCAGTTTCCGTTACGAGGGGGAGGACCTCCTGGAAGTAGAGCTGTCCGGTTACGAACACACCTCCGATCTGGGCATCATCCTGGATGACAGTAACAAGCGGAAGCTGGTGTGTGGCGTGACCAGCAGTTCACCTGCCTGCGGAAAGCTTAAGATCAACGATGTGATCTGCAAGGTAAACAACCTGGACTGCCAGTCCTTGTCGAAGCGAATGGTTCTAGATGAAATCCGCGCATGTGCACCCCGTTCCCTCCTGCTGGTTTCCCGCACTCGTCACAGTAAGCGGCACGCTTACTCTGTTCAGCTGAAGACCAGGGATAGAGATTGCCCGCATGGCCTGCAACTGGACATGGGCGTGTTTATAGCAAAGATCGAGCAGAACTCGCTGGCTTTTTACGAACCGGAGCTGGACGTTGGGGATCGAGTGCTGAGCATTAACAACAAGTCAATGGACTCGGTGCAGTCTATTGAGGAGGTGATGCAGGTGCTAAACGACCCGCGCAGCGATGGTCTTAATCTTTTTGCGCTGAAGTACGTGCAGGACCAATTTCCGCCGGGTATGACCACCTCGTCGGCTCAGACGGATTCTATTGACTCCATGCAGCATGTGTCGGGTGGCGGTGGAGGTGGAGGAAGTGGGCCCAGTAGCGCTACCAAACATCCGTCCAAATTCGCTGAGTTTTTCTTCCGAAAGCTCAAGTTCAGCAAGCCGGGAACACCGGAGGATAACTTTGAGCAGGAGCACGATGACGCCATCGCCGCTCTGGATTCGGTGCTCAGTGAGAACAGCTCAGAGAAGAGCAAGGAAAACTTGTTTAACCGCAAAAAACGCACCAAGAAAGAGAAGGAGACCTCAAAGAGCATGGGCACCTGGCCGCGGACCAACATATCACACGATAACCCAACAGGCACCATGCGGGGCAATCAAAAGAAACAAGCCTTGATGTCACTCTTCACAGCCGGTCCCATCAACGTGGACAAGGATGATGAACTGGTGAGTGAGGTGGGAGTGCCGGAGAAGCAGCCGCCAGAATTGATGCAGGAACAGTTGCCTCCACCGTTGCCCCCACAGATGTCCAAGCCCTTGGCCCACATCCGGGGAGCAAATGGGAGCGCCATTAAGGCGCATCCCAACCGCAACTCCAATCCGGTGAGCTCGGGAGTCTCAGCACTGTTTCCCCCCGGTTCTTCAGCAGGCATGACCATGACCGGTTATCCGACCCATCCCAGGCACTCGCTCTACACTCCCGAGGAGATTAATCAGAAGCCAATGCAGCGGGCACCACTTATGGGCGCCAATGCTAGGGTGAAAATTCCCTCGCAGGAGCGCTACGGATCCAGACCGCACAGTAACCATCGCTTGTCGCTGAATATCACACCCAGTGGCGATTTTTACCAGCCCAAGACCAGTGGTCAGCAGGCCCAGCAGCAGGTGATGAATGCCTCGTCGTCTTCAGCGGGCTTTGCAATGGGATCGGGATCAATGGGTGGAGTCACGGGTCCGGCGGCCGGCGAGTTTCCAGTGCGCAAGCAGCAGGTCTTTGACGTCTTCCACCCGCTCCCACTGCCTAAAAACAGCTCTGGATCCAATCCCAATGCCTTGTTCATGCCGCTGAATCCCCCGAGAGGCAGTCATCCGTTGCCGGCTGGCCAGCCGCCGGATGTGGTATCTCTGAAATCGCAGAACTCCATTGAGTCAATACTGTCCGCCAAGAGTCCGGCCGTCAGTGAGTACGGGGTGTACGCCAAGCGCCATGTGCCCATGCAGGTTAGGCATGTGCCCAAGTACCCGAGCGACAGTGAAAGCATTGGCTCCGGGATTCACGGGGGCTACGGCGGGTTTCTCCAGTCCACCCATATCCCGGGGAACAGGCACACGCAACTCTTCCCCACTTTTGGGCCCGGGGGGAGGAGCAACCGCAGATCCAGTCCCCTGACTCTGCCCTCTCCACCGCCCCAGCAGCAGTTGCAACAACTGCCTGCGGCGGTGGTACCGCACGACAGCGTTGGAATACCCACCGACCTGGACTATCATCCGCACCATCATGCCCAGACCAACCCGCTGCCACACCCCCATCCGCTTCCGCATGCCCCTTACCTGGACTATGGACACGGACCCTATCCCTACATGGGCGTAGGTGGAGGTGGAGTCTCGGGAGTGGGAGGTGTGATCTATGAGGGCGGAACCTTTCCGCGCAAGAAAGACAATCAGCGGCTGAGAATTCCGTCCAATCCCAGTGTGGCCAGCAAGAGCGGCAGCATGGTTAAGAACAGCTCCGGCAGCATCGACCATCACTATGTGACACACGCGGCTCCGCCTTCCGGAGGGTCCATGTCAGCCTCATCCTCGGATCGCGCACCCATCTCCCTGATGAGCTCCAGCATTCACAACAGTTATGGTGCAAATATGGCTGGCGGAAATGGAACTGGATCAGGAGTTGGAGTGGGAGGAGGCGGAGGCAGTGGACGCGGTTCGCCCATGCCGCAAGTTCATGTGGAGATCCTCAGCCACGGAGGCGGCGGAAGTGGAAAGCGCAACTCCAATGTGCCCGCGGATTTTCTCTGCCCCGGAGACCTTAGAAGAGTCACCATCGACAAGCGCGACAAGTCGCTCGGTATTACCATTCAGTGCAACAACAACGGCGGAGGGATCTTCGTGAAAACCGTCGCCGATAAGAGCACAGCGATGCGTGCCGGTCTCCAGGTGGGCGATCAACTCTTGGAAGTATGTGGCATTAACATGCGGGCCGCCACGCAGGAGATTGCGGCCAACGTGCTGCGGCAGTGCGGCGACTCCTTCACAATGCTCGTGCAGTACAATCCGGAGAGTACGTGTATCATTCTTTCGCGATCCAAAATCTCCGATCTAATCTCGATTTTTCTTTCAGAGTTTCCTTCGATGGAGTACGAGGGAGTGCACAATCTGGAACCAGAATCTCCTGTCAACCACTCGGGCTCCCCAACTCCGCGCAACTCACCGCGACCACCTGCTCGCAACTCGCTCTTCCCGTTGCCTTTGCAACCACAGGTTCCATCAGCGAGGTCCGGCTCGAGGGCTCCGCTCTCTCATCAATCCATCAAGGACCAGAGCTTCACCGACAGCCTGGAGAACCAGTCGGATATCAGCAGCAGTCAGGACATGCCCTCGTCGGCGGCCACCACAACAACAACGACCGCATCGGCCACGTCGACGGTCTACGATGAGGAGCCCAAGCCCGCCTTGCCGCCGCCGCCTGCATCCGTTCCGGCAGAGAGTACGTAGCCACAACACTCCACCCACTACTAACCACACTCCCGGGGTAGTAGCATGTTCCAATATTTCTATCCTTCGACGGAGAAGGTAACCGTGCAGCAGGAAGCGTTTCCGGCTGTATAAGGTACATATTCTCAGGATCGTAGTCCAAAAAGACAGGCTGATTAGTAAATTACATTTTTGGCCGCCTTAGAATTAGTACAGAAAATGATTAAATTCCGGCCAAAAAAGGTACAAAATCTAGCAAAGAAAACTCTGATTTATGATGCCCCATAAAGAAACCTCCGAATCTTCGTCCCTACTAACAAACCCTATCATGTTTTGATTCCTTCATATGACAACGAAAACTTTTTATTTCAGCTCTGAGGTACGTGACTCTGCACATGGACAAGTCAAAGAACCTGGGCATTAAGCTGTTTGGTGGCAACAAAGTGGGCATCTATGTGCACGACGTGGCGACCGGATCGCCCTCGGATCATGCAGGAATACGAAAGGGGGATAAAATACTGGAGTACAACGGGGTGGACCTGAGTGGAGTTACCGCCGAACAGGCGGCCAACGAGATTTCAAAGCTCACAGACACGGTCACCATGCTGGTGCAGAATAAACTGCACAGTGAGTAGCGAATAATCTTTATTTTCGTTTCAAGCTTCATTTATCTACTTATATTCCACGCAGCTCTAAAACAAATTAAAGACGAGCCTGGCGACTCCTTTTACATTCGCGTGGGGTTTGACCGGACTGGTGAGTTAAACGAGGACGATTTGCGTTTTGTGAAGGACGAGGTGCTCTACGTGGACAACACAGTCTTTAACGGCACCTTTGGCTTGTGGCGGGCCTGGAAGCTGGATGCCATGGGCCATCGGAAGGAGTGCGGCATTATACCCAGTCAAATAAAGTAGGTTTTGAGAGAGATTAGGTTGCCTTAACTACTTCACATTTTATCCCCCAGGGTGGAAGAGGAACTACGTTCGGGGGAGGTGGTGGACTGTGATACGGGAACCGCCAGACGCGGCAGCACTTCGGCCAGGAGATCGTTTTTTCGTCGCAAGAAGAACCAGCGCAGCTCGTCCCGCGACTCCACGGAGATTGCCAGCTTCAGCAATACACAGCTCAGCTTCTTTCCAGACCTAGGCCTGCTCAACGATGATGGTGGAGCCCTTAGCTACCAGCGTGTAGAGCTGCTGGACTGTGAGATACCATTCACGAACTCTAACTAAATGAGTTAATACTATGACCATCTTTTAGCGCCCATTCGCCGGCCTGTGCTGATCATTGGACCGCTGTCAGAGTGCCTTATGGTCCGCCTGACCATCGAATTTTCCAACCTCTTCAAGCTGTGTGAGGTGACTGCCATGGACTGCTCGCAGGAGGCCATGGAGGAGGGTCTGAAGGAGAACATCTTTGTGGACTACCGGCGGAGTGGCAACAAGTTTGAGAGCACCACCGTGGAGGCCATCAGCAATGCCTGCAAGAATGTGAGTAGTAATCTTTCCATTCCTTAGATTTTCTGTAAGCTCTAATTTTCCCCCGCAGGATCGACGTCACTGCATCCTGGACGTTTCGATCTCCGCCGTGGAGCGCCTCCAGCGCCTACAAATCTACCCTATTGTTCTACTGCTGCGCTTCAAGTCCGCGAAACAAATCCGCGACATTCGCGACTTTGGCACCGAAAAAATCTCGGCCAAGGCGGCCAAGGAGATGTACGAACGGGCCATGAAACTGGAGACAGACTACAAGCAGTACATATCAGGTAGGTCTTCCATTTTTCTACAGTATCAAGCCAAAATTAATTAAAACCTTGATCTTCTAACATATTAAATTAACTAATTTTTCCATTTCTTGCAGCCGTCATCCCCGGCGTCAGCATCAAGCACATGTGCACCCAAATCAAGGATGCCGTCGACAAGGAGCAGGACAAGCTGCTGTGGGTGCCCGTGACGAGTGGCTGATGCGATCGGATCGACTGGCCAACCTGGACTTGGGGTCTTCCTAGTTTTAGTTATTAGCACACAACGCGACACTCACGCCTAGTATTTTTTCAACGCGCATCAATAGTATCGAGTTCGTATTCGTTTTGTTCAACGCAGAGTATTCAATTGGCGTCGATTTGCAACTGAGGAGTTTGCAATTAGGGCGCGGTATTTCTACCTGTTTTTTGTCTCTGTCACCTAATTTATGTCTGTAGATGTAGTCTTTGTTCGCGGTACGTCTGTCCGGTGTGGCAGATAAATTCTGTCAAGCTTGATCACAAACAAGGACTGCTTCCACAATTTATATATCATATTTATATATACCGTCTGGAACTAGATTTCCTTCTAAGGCGACATTCTAAGCCGAAAGTCTGTTTGTATGCAATTTATTATTATGTAATTGTAAGTAAAAACATTATAGATATGTATTTTATTTACCTTAACGATTCGATAAACTCGGTGGCAATAGAGTTTGGCTTTAAACCCTTCAACTGTTCAACTGTGTATATTAAATAGTTTCAACTAATCCAATTTTCTCTGAGAACTGCTTCTAAATCGAGCTTTACTTACAACTTTACTTATTCTGGCAAGTGCCTTTGGCCGACCCTGAAAATAAAACATCGGCTAGTTAAGAAACAATAGACGTTTTATTTAATTGAGTGATTGACAAAAAAGCTATCACTAGCCTTAAGTGGTAAACGGTTAAACTGAAATGAAGTGCCTGAAATGCCTTCAAGTTTCTTAGAAAGGAAACCCTTTTCTATACATAAATACAATTTATAAATCTAATTTATCAACATACCCTTGTATGCATTAAAGAGTAACAGTAATATATCAACGTATTAAATACAATAAAATCTATTTTATACATACGTAAGCATTCTAAATATACAGACTACATATATGATCGCATACCTTTTTGCAATAAATATTTTTCCAAAACGCCTACACTTTAATCTTGGCTACCTTTGAAAGATTTGGGGTTAATGTTATGGCCACTTTTATGGTAATGCTTAGACCTACGATCTGAATAAATAAATAAATAACTAGTAAATACCATCGGACGCAGCTCAATGGCCGCGATTCGTTCGCAAGTATTTCAAGGTACATTCGCTCTGTAATTTTTTCCTATCTTGGGCATTATGTTGGTCTATATTTACATTAACATAATGCCGCTTCTTAAAGTAAGCTTAGGGTTATAGATAGTAGTGTTGGGTAGATAATGTTCATTTGGGTGAACATGTTTACTTAATCTTTTTTTTAATAAATCAACTCACTCATTTGCTCAATTGGTCAGTTGTTCACTTGCTCACTTGTTGTGCAGCTTATTGTTGTCAAGTGAACAAAAAAGATCAAATAGGAAGTAACATATTCACTCACTCAGTTTAGTGAACAACTCTTTTTGGTTCACACACTCATGAGCAACCCAACACTATTAGATAGAGGTATATAGAGTTGTTTTCGGGTCTAAAAGGGTATATTATTATGAAAGGGGAGTCGGATTGAAGAAAGGTAGAGTAGTTTGGTAGGTAGTATGTTTTAGGGCCTGTCGGAACATTGATCGAATGAGGGAAAGGTGATTGTAAATGGGCATTTCAAGGTATGAGATTTTAAAAGGGGGTTTGTGATATATTAAACGGAAGGGGAGTCTGATTGAAGAAAGGTACTGTTTCTTATTGCTATAAAATCTAAAACTACTGTACAATTGTTCCCGTGGTTTTGCGAATGGATTACCCCTCCAAGAAGTCGAACTCATCGCGTGGGCGGTACCACTCATCCGTGGCGTGTTCGTAGATGGCTCTCTGGACCTCCGCCTCCGCAGCCTCGATGGGATCGGATTTTGGAGCATCGAAGCGGCTGTCGGATCTCGGACTGCGTGAGGTGGCCCGGAACTCCATCGGGATGTTGTAGCACTTGCAGATGCAGCTGGACGGGAAGCGGAACCAGTCGGAGAAGATCCCTCGGCACTCGTTGTGCGGATCGTAGGCCAACAATCTGTGCAGCCGGTACTGCTGTTCGCACCTGCATCCGTCCCGGCAGAACATCTGCTTGAACTCGTGGGTGCACTTCTCCCAGTGGACGTACTGCTCGAAGGGATACAGATTGAGCAGGGCCAGCACTTCGCCTCGGGTGTTGTTTGCCCAGAAGGGAGCCACTACTTCATCCTTGACGGGACAGGCATTTCTGAAGAACGAATCAAATTATTAAAAAGGTTTAAAGGACTGAGGTTAGTAACTTACACTCCGCGCAAGTTGCTGGCCACTGCCACGGGCTCCTGCTTCATGGCATCCTGGAAGAGTTGACCCTCCCTCAGCAGGCCCGACTTGGTGGCGCTTCCCGTAGCTCCCGCTGGTGAACCTCCTGCCACTGGAAGTGGCATAGGAGCAAGAGCAGGTGGACTTGTACTACTGGTGGTTAGGGGCCTGCGCAGCTTTTCCGAACTGAAGAGCCCACTGGAGGTGCCGGAGAAGAGCGAGGCGAAGCTGACGGGCGTGGTCACGGATGCGGGTGAGTACTTGGTTGCATTGCGACGGGTCAGCAAGGTGGCTGTTGTTGTGGTCGGAGGCGACACGGAGCTGGAGGTTTTTGGAGTGGCTGCTGTGGTTGTGGTCTCTGCAGGCTTCCTTCTCCTGCTGGGCGAGGCTGCCGAGCTCTTGGGCAGCGATGTGGGCTTTGGAGTTGTGGCAGTGGCTGGTTCCTGGGATGGCTTAGCCTCTCCGCTGAGATTACGCAATCCCAGCTGCGGTGAGTCGATGATCTGTATATTTTCGCCCCCAGCAGGTGAAGGTTTTGCAGTGGAGGTGGTTGATGGAGCTGAAGAGGGCACCACTTCGTAGACGCTGTTCGACTCTGGACTGGGTTGGATCTCCACAATTTCCGCCTCTACCTCAGGCTGTTCGGGCGATGGCGGAACATACGTAGTAGTACTCATAGTACTTGTGGAGTTTCCAGGCGTTGTGCTGGTAACCTCACTGGGAGTCTTATCCGTACTGCTGCTAATTATTTCGGGTTCAGCTGTGGTCGTCGTCGCCTTAGTTGTACTCGTTGTACTGGTGGAAACTGGTCGAAAATGCGGTTCCATGAGCACGTCATTGTTTTTAAAGCTCCCGAAATCATCGCGATCACGATCCCTCCCGTTCATCAGATACTTGGCACTGCGCCGTCCCCCATCCTTGCTGTAGCGCTCCGCCGCCTCCTCCATGTCGTCTGCATCCACCTCATTGTTCTGGATCTCATCTCGAAGAATGGAAATGTGCCGCACATCGCCGTACATGCGCTTCATCAGGCCCTGGTTCTCGTGCACGAATCGCCGGACGGCGTGCCACGGATAAGCGGATCCGGGCAAATGGCAGAAGGCCTGTTGACCCAGGTCACAGGGAATCGCCGCCAGCATCTGGGCCCGACCACGTCGCGACATCTTCCCATTGGGACTACACGAATTGGCCGAGTCGAAGCCAAAGCCCGCGGAGGCTAGTGGTAGAGCCACCGCCAAGATGACCAGTAGACACCACAGGACATCGCCCTGTAAGGAGAGAGATCGGAAATATAGGCAACTGGCTAACAAATACTTTGTATACTTTGAGTATACCAATATATTTTGATACAAATTATTTAATTGAAAAAAAAGATTAAGAATTAAAAATATAATGAAATTAAATATTCTCATAAAGTTAGGAATGTAACATCGGCAATCTAAGATAATATGTATATTATATTTTTGATTTGTATATTAATACATCGATTGTTTCTGTTACAGCTACACTGGTCGGCATATGTATTTTGACAAAACAAAAGTTAAGTATACTCATAACTTGAATTTACTTCTTGTAAACTATAGGCATCAATGGAAAGGTAATTTCAATGCCGTTTGAATGATACAATACATTTCTTTACCCATTCAGTATTTATTGAAAAGGACGAATTTGTGTAAATCAACTTTTAAATTTTTTTTAAAAACTTTTTTCCTCGACTTGAAAACTTAAATTTTTTGATGCAAAAAGTTTTTTCAAACAAAAATAATAGTAACTGCAAAAAGAATTTTTCAAAAATAATTTTTCTTATATTTTTTATGAATTTTTGAAAATGCTTAAAAACAGGCATTTGAGCCATATTTTTCTCTTTTTCATACAAATTTTTTCCGACATTGTCACCTTCAAAAAATCATAAAAAATATAAGGAAAATGATTTTTGAAAAATTCTTTTTGCAGTTACTATTATTTTTGTTTGAAGAAACTTTTTGCATCAAAAAGTTTAAGTTTTCAAGTCGAGGAAAAAAGTTTAAAAGTAGATGTTTACACAAATTCGTCCTTTTCAATAAGTACTGAATGGGTTAAGAAATGTATTATATCATTCAAACGGCACTTAAATTACCTTTCCATTGATGCCAAAGTTTACACGAAGTAAGTTCAAATTATGAGTATATTTAACTTTTGTTTTGTCAAAATACTTATGCCGACCACTGTATATGATCACCCGATTATGACCTTAAACCCGATCCGACGGGTTCCATATTAAATTTTAAGTAACACAGAAAAAAGACTTTTGGGACAATTTCCTACCGTTAGTTTTAAAAATGAGAGACCTGTTGGCTTAGAAACGGACGGAAGGACAGAAACGGCTAGATCAACTTGCCTAGTAATGCTGATCAATAATATATGTGCTTTATAGGGTCAGAAACATCTCGCTGCGTTGCAAACTTCCGATTGAAATCATAATACCCTCTGCAAGGCTATTAACATGTTAAGCATAAACTGAAGTTTTTGACTATATCTTATATTGTAAAGCCAATAAGCAAATATAATAATGTATTAAATTTAAAATATTAAATTCATAGACTTATGGGTTATAAAATGATTTACTGTTACAAAGATGAAATAAAATGATTGAAGTGACCCTAGATTTCACTTCTTTCTTTTATAATGGCTTGTAGATTTATTATTCAATATTGTGAACTGTGTGAATTTTGTTTTCCTCATTTCCTGCTTTTGGAAAGGCTTTTCCTTGCAGCTGGGTTGGTTGGGCTAATGGAAAGACTCAGCGGCTCCAGCTGAGCAGAGGAAATCTTAATTGAAACGACAGGCGCTCGCTGATAAGCAAATGGCGTGACGCTAAAACATCATTTTTTGTGGCGGCGAAGTGGAGTCAAGTGGGCTCAATGCACCTGGGATGGGAGGTCTGAAAAGGCCACGCGGCTCTCACCCGGCCAAAACGAATTGCCAGAGCCGTATACTCGACTGCAGCCGGTAGAAAATCAAATTTTACTTTCACGCAAAGCCAACTGGACAATCACAAGTCATAAAGATGATCGATGTGCATTTGCATGCCACCTCCAGACTGCATCTCAAGAGAGAGAATGGCCGCAATTGCAGCAGCCATTACACTGGCAGAATGTTTTCAACCTTTTTCAAACTGCATTTGTTATTTGTTGATTGTTACTTTGGCTCAGGGAAATACCTAAATACATAAAAACTAATCAGTTCTTTGATGGAAATTATTATAACAGATGCTAGAAAAATATACCCTTTATTGCAACTGAGTGAAAAATTTATAAATATATGTTTTTCCTTGAATAGGTTATATATTGCTACTCACCCTCATCAGAATTCACACATCTTAAAAATTTAATAAATCCTTTCCCTTAAAGTAATAATTATTTTATTCTCAATCCTAATATATTTGATATTTATGATAAAAAGACAATATTTTATACAAATTCGCTTAGTGAAAAAATCCGATTTCCAACAAAAATAAGGTATAAAAGTTCAATTTTATTGAAAAAATCATATTTAAAACATTTGTTTATGCTATGAATTTCAAGTATTCTGCAAAACATGATATTAAAAAAGCCCTTGTTTGTACAGCGCAGACGAAGTCATGAATTATATCAGCTAAACGGTTTTTTGAAATATTTATAGAGCTCAGTAGAATAAAGTCGGCTGTGCCTTAGCATTTCATGCATTGGGTCTGAATTGAGAGTCAACTTTTGGTGTTATCGAATTCATGAAATGGTGTTTATGCACACACGAATTTGCTCATTTCATGAAATGATTTCATGAAAAAGACAATAGACTATCATCATTGAATAATTCAAAGTTTAAAAAAGGAGCAAATCGTCGCAATGACATATGGAACTGCACATACTTCTAGACATTAACTACTTAATTTTCTCTCTCTGCATGGATACCATCGCACCAGACTGGCCGCCGACCGATCCCCAGCACCCTGCACCACCCTGGCCAGCCCGCACCACCCGAGTGGCTCACCGGCAACCAGCAACCGACAACCAACATCCAACAACCGACAACCGGCAGCTGGCGACGGACAACTTGCAACTGGCCACCGGCCACTGGCAGCCGGCAAAGTGAAATGCAAAGAGCAATCAAAAGCGAAATGGGTTACCCAAGTAAAAGTAAATTGCGGCGCGCTGGAAAAGCCATGGCATTTCCCGCCTCGCCTCCCGCGCCCAGGGGCCCTTTCAACTTTCCTTTTCGGTTGCACAATTGCCGCCAGAAAGCCGGGATTGTACTTCAGGTCGGTCCTAATAGGGTCTCTCGGACCGAATCTTCGGTCTTTTACTGGAGGGGCCCTGGTAACCGAACCGGTTGACCAAAACTGATGTGCACTCGGTATTTGGTTGTCGGTTATCTTTCGAAGCCCGCAGCCCCAATCACATGTGGCGCACACATATCGATCGCGGGTGATTCACCAAAGAAAAGAAAGTGATCGGCTCCCTTGTGGGCCGTTCGCTGGCGGATGTGTGTCCAAAATGTGAGCACAGCACGATTGGCCATGCGGTTAGGTAATATCCATCACTGATCTTTGGCCATCTCTTGTTTCTGGGTTTCGGGAAAATTCCAGACCCATTTGCATATATAAGCAAGGTCAATGCTTGAGATATTTTGTAATACTTTCAGGAAATTTTCAGGTAGCCAAAGCCTGTCTTATAATTTAAAAAAAAATGGTTTTTAACTAATAAGATCAAAATCTTTACGAAAATGTTGTGAAAAAAAGTATACAAAATGCTTTAGAAGAAAAAGAAAATTCTGAAATACTTTTAATAATCAAAGTTATTTGAAAAGTATCAGACATTTTTAACGCATATTAAGGTCGAATTGTATCTTATGCTAAGTCATTGTATCAAATCTATCACTTACAATATTGAATTAGAACGCAATGTATCCATAATTAAGGTTGAAAGTTTTCTGGGTTTGAGTTCAGAGAGGTTTGGGCAAATAATTCTCAAACATCATGTACTCGAATCAAATTTAAATATCAATGACAAGGTGGAATTCCTTCCAGCACTAATGCCCATTTCTCCCATTTGGAAAAGTACTTCAATCAAGTGCTCCACGGCACCCAGACCATGGCAATTACGAGAAGAAAGTGATCCGAGGTCTGGGTCTGAGACCGGAGGATGAGACCGCAACTTGGGTGCGAAACAAATGGCTCTCTGCGAACTAATTTGTGTTGAAAATCAAATCAGGTCACACCGCAAGAGAAGACGCCTGAAATGGAAAGCAGAATTACTTTCGCTTTGTTCGGCAAAAAATAAATAAGCCAGCTGGCATTAGTGTCGATTGTCATGTGCATCGAGACAATTAAGCCGAATCCCATTCATTAACATTGTCATATTTCTTGGAAGCGAAGGATCCACGGGGAAATTGGAGCAAATGCTGCTGTCAGCAGCCCAAGTCGGCGAAACAAATCAATATGTATATGTCCAATCAGCCGTGAGAGCTTGCAACCGCTGGAGTCAGTGGTGGCAGAATGGGTATTTTCCAGTCAGAATCATTCGATTACACAAATATTGATAATAGCTTCAGCTTTTGATTAGCCCTGGATTTGAAAATATTCAAAATAAACTAAATTTCCTTAAAACCCTAAGGACAGAAAACTAGGCTCTTTCTTTAAGACTGATTTCTAACACAAATTTAGCAATATTGTTGAATACAGTCAAAATGTGGGTAGGTCATCATGGTAAAATTAAAATATATTTTAGGTATATAACACTCGGTTTGTTGATTACAACCTACTTTGGATCACATTATAATATATGGGTTTAGTTTTCAAAATAAAGAAAGTACTCCATGTTATGTAAACAAACGCTAGCTATCATAAACTGAATAATGAGAATCAAATGCTGGTATTAAAAATATTTAACGATCGTGGGATTAAATACTACAGGTAAGTGACTATTCTTTCCTGGCTTCTTATAGCTGCTTCTTGTGGCTTATTGTTGGCAGCACTGGATGCAGCGGTGCAGTGCCGATGCTGCGGTGCAGTGCAAATGGGCATTAAGTCAACTCGCATCGAGGAAGACATTTGTCAATCGCAGACGATGCCGAGCTGTCGTCAGAGAAACGTATTGCAACACTTTAATGTGTCAGCGACTTTCTACGAAAACCCAGTCTGCCGGTGGACAGGAGGGGTGCGGGGTGGGGGAGGAAGGAGGGTGTCTCGCGGAGGAGACGTTCCAGTCTATGTCTTCATTTCCCAAATACAAATACAAGTTGCCCGCCCGTCCGTCCATCTGCAACTCTCTTGGCGAGTGGCTAGAATGAATTATTTATAAATTCAATTGGCTCTGGAAATGAAGTTGATGTTACACTTAACCAAATTTGGCTTTGCCGCTGCTGTTTCTGCTAATTGCCAGGCGAGCAGCTGGCGAGTGGTGAAATTTTCCCCACCAAAACAAAAGACTCAGGCGACAAACTCGACGAGGCTGCAGTGCAGCCCAAACAAAAGACTCAGGCAACAAACTTGACTTGCCTCGCTGCAAGCTCTTCATTTCCCTTCCCAGACTTTGGGCAATGCATATTCATGGCAAAATGGCTAATTAAACAAAAAATTTCACTGATTGGACACCGCCGGAAAAGGCCGCGAACTTCGCATCCCAATTTTGGCAAGTCGATATTTTGGGCAGCCGATTCGCTTTCGGTTTGGTGCTGTTTTAGCAGTAGTTTGGCTTTTGGTTTTAGCTTTGGGCTTGGACCAAATCCAACCAGTCGATCCCAGGCCAGCCGCATTGCTCTCGAAGAAAGTGAAACTTTTTATTTTATTCCGTTTCTCTCTCTTTTTTTCCTCCTCTGTTTGGGACCGGCAATGCCAACCACAACAGCAAACACAGCGGAAACTTTGAGCATTTTCGTTGTTGGTTATGCTTTTATGATTGCGTAGTCATGCGTTAAAAGAAAACAAAGCCCACTCGCACTCGGGGGGACAGAAGTTGTTAATATGCATAAAACGCTTAGCCCTACGTTGATCGATTTCAACACATTTTTAAAAAATGACGGGGACGTGTGACCATCTTTTAATTGCGATTTCGTTTTCATCAATGGCTTCTGGCTAAGGGGGACACTAATATTGAAATATTCCGATCTGCGATTGGTTTCGGTTGATTAATGGATTTTGGTTTGATTCAAAAGGGAATCAGCGTAAAACAATAATATAAAGTGGGAGTTAAAGTCCGCTAAAAAAAAGTTTTTAATAATATAATTTACTTATATATTTGATTCAATGGGAGATTCAGTGTAAAATAAAAACGTATTTACTTTATAAACTTTATATCCGGTATAATCTTAATAATATTATAGTTATCATAGCATTTTAGACAAATTCACCAACTTCAAGTTATAACCATTAAACGGATAAAGGCAACATAAACCTTTCTTATGGTTGTCTTCAAATATGTCATATATCATATGTCACATATCATATCATCATATGCAGATCGTCTAGTCTATTCAATTAAAGCTATAATTCAGTTTTAAAAAAATTAATAATTATTTTTTAGGGATAGAAAGTAGCATATCGGATACGTCCAATATTTTTTGCTTAAATACCTATTTGCGGTTATCAAGTAATATCATTTTTATGTATGATAGTTTTACCCATTGCCGTATTGTGTTTGTTTTATATTGCGATTGTTAACTTTTTGACACTTTGTTATGCAAGGCAATCGCCATGGGCCAACCCCACTTACCGTTATTGGTCTAGTGATCCGCGATCGCCTATCCATTTGGGTGCCCATGCCCACCATTGTTTACTTTCACTCGATTGACACTCGCGTCGATGGCAAATGCCAAATGCCGAATGCCGAATGCAAAATAGGTGCAAATAGAAATCTGTCGAAGGATTTGGCAATGTTTCACGCAGATTTCACACTCGCACGTTCACACACACTCGCAGGGCTTTGAAAATTAGTGGTAAAGTCCATATTTCCACACAACTGCAAATCGTATGCAGTTTCCGCGACCTCTGGGGTCCCGCTTCTGTTTTTCTCTGGGCAGGGGGCTTTTCCCACTGCGCCGAAATCGAGGAAATCGAGGAGGACCAGCGAAAAGCCTAAAATCACGTTCACACGCCTCGAACTCACGTTTGCAACTGCGACGCCACCAGCGGCTGGTCGAGCCCCAAAGTCCCACGGCAAGACGTCGGTCTCTCTCTTTCTCTTCCTCCGCCTCGCACCCAGCTCCACTACACTGGGAGAAACTGGCAAGCACTTCAGGGCATCCCATCACAACTGGACACCAAAGCTGCATTTTATTTTTTAAAATCTATTCGAGCTGAATTTGAGCTTTTACAGTTAAATAAGAATAATAAAACTAATATATCTTGTTCTATTTCCAGTTTTAAATAACTAAAATTGTTTTTTAGCCTTTATAAATTTCAGTCTAAGGTATTTAATATTTAATTATTTATTATGAAGAATATTTTTTTAAGTTAAATGAAGAATTATAAAAAATATTGTTTTAATAAAAATACAAATAACTCCTATTGGAACATATATTTTTCAAAATTTAAAAATTAAATTTAAAGAAATTGTAAATCATGTTTGATTTATAATCACTTATGTATACCTAACCATTGGAACGTAACCATTTTCAGAAAAAATCAAATAAATCAATAAATCATTGTAAAGAATAGTTTGGGGAAAGAAAAGGAAAATAAACTTTTAAAGTGCCAGAACACCCGGTTATAAAAAATAAATAAAATGACACAAAAAGAATTATTATTCTATTATTTTATTATTATAATATAATATTATATATATTAGTGGTTGGTATTCATGGTATGGTATCCATATCTGCTAGTACTTGCTATTCATATCTATATCTTAAGCATAGACCTCTTTTTTCCAGTGTAGAGAGGAAGAGTGACGAAGAGAAAGAGGCGGTGCGATCGGTCGATGGATCTCAGCTCTGCGCCAGCGAAAACGCTTTTTATTTTTACGGTTCGGCTTGCTTTTGTTTTTGCTTTTTGGTTTGCTTTTGCAGGAAAACTTTTTCTTATTTATTATTCGTCGACAAACGCTGAAAAACGACCCAGCGCGAAAAAGAAAAAACCAAAAGGCCAGTAAGCAGAGGAGTACTATACAGCGACAAGAAAAAGCGCCACACGCAACGAAGAACCGAAGTCAGTCTTCGGGAGCTCGGTACCTCGGGAGCCAGAGCCCCCAGTTCTCCCCAGTTCTCGTAGTGCTCAACGCTCCCAGGCGGAGAGTGCGTCGCGCCGTCTTCTTAGTAGGTCAGTGGTGGACCCAAACATTTGTTGTTGCCCGGGCTTTGTTTTGATTCATTTGCGGCCGCTGGTGTTGCAAGTGCTGTTGTAGTTGTTGTTGTTGTTGTTGTTGTTGTTTCGTAAAGTCGAGGATTAGACGCCGCGCCGAGAACAGAGCTTGTTTTGGCGCGCATCTTCGGGACTTGATTGCGGGAGCTGCTTTAGCGAGGGGCGACTGTATTCTTTTTCGGCTGATTAGCAAAACCTCTTCATGTTGCTCTTTAATTTTTTTTAGTCCTACAATTCTCCACGAAAAGGTTTTGATTAAACTTCATGCTTATAATATTTTTTTTTATTTCAAAAAATTTTTTTTTTTAATTTATAAAGAACAGTTTGAGAACGGTTGAGACACCATCATACCAACATAGACTAAGTACAAGAAATTAATTTAATTCTTATGTTTATGTTTATTGACAAAATGTTTTGATTATGTTTTTGATTTTGATCTTTTTAATCGTTTTTCTAACATTGAGAAATGATTTATAAATAAAAATTAAAATATTGTTGAGAAACGATAATACCAATATGGAGTTATTAAATTTATTTTAAAATAAAGTTCGGGATTCAAATATATTTCATTGCGACTTTATTTAAATCTTAGAAAGTTAGAGATTAAATATTACGAAACGATAGGAATAACATTTATATTGTTGAGTTGAGTATCAAGAGATTATCTCTGTATTCAAATCTTTTACAAATAGTGTTTAATTAATATTAATGGTTTTTCAAAGTGTGGAATATGATTTATGAAAATAAATAAAGTATTGTTGAGAAACCATAATACCAACATAGAGTTAATAAACTCAGTTTAAATTAAAGATTTTAAAGAGTTTTAAATGTACTTTACTAAATCTTAGAAAGTTTGAGATTAAATAATTCGAAACAAAAGGAATAAAATTTTTGATCCTTATTATCTTTATTTAGATTATCTTTGTATTCAAATTTGTTACAAATAGTAAACCTATAATAAGATGAGTACTTAAATAATGTTATTGATTCCCTTAAATTAAATTATATTTTTGTTTAAAAGCTTTTTTGATTACTTTTCGTTTTCCTTGACCGACCCTCGCTGCTGCCAGCGAACTGTTGAAAGCGGTCTGTTGGCCGGGCTAACCGCAGTTTAATTATCGTTGTGTGTTTATTATGTCCTCGCCCGCCCCTCGTTGCCGCCCACCGCCCACCGATGTCCCCATCTCCGCCCACAAGACGCGGCACGAACAGTATTGTGTTACTGCAGTTCCTCATCGTCCGTTTTTTATTGGCCACGAAGACTCCCATTGAGTAAGAATTGCGCCACCAGGTAGCGGTGGGTGGTGGGGCGGTGAGGTGGTGGACGGTGGGTTTTTTGGTGGAGAGAGTTCGGGTCCACCAGTGGAGTGGGTGGTCGCTGATGGATTTTCACTCCCTTTTCCAGCCAGCCCCCTTTCCTGGACCCACAGAACTGGTTTTCATTGGCGATTGCCAAATAATTGCGATTGCGAAATGTCTGCCATGGTGGACGAGTAACCAACATTCAAACAAAAAATCATTTAAAATAAAGAATCATATGTATTTCTTATTTTTTATACAATCTGTTTATGGTTTTTTAATACTTATGGTAAAAGCAGCCAAACTCTAAATTCTAAACTACCTTTTTTCAGCTGACCCTGCTTTAATATTAACTTTGGGGTAATTTAGTGAAGGTGATACCGAAAAAAGAATCGAGTCTCCTCACTGCCATCGATATTTGGGTCAGAGCAAGTGAAAGTGCAAAAATAATAACTGCGGCTGCGGTTGTGCCTGAGAAGCAGGTTCATTCCAGCTGAACGATTTAATCGGAGGTCTGGGCCACAGGAAAGTAAAGTGCGGCTCAAAAGCGTAAGATGCGTTGAAAGTTTATACCGGGAAAAATACTTTTACATTAGGGAGGGTCGATTTTGGTGGCCTAAAATCATTTGGAAGGAACTTAGTCTTCAAAGGGTTTTAGTCCATATTGACAAACAAATGCCACAAATACAAATAGGCTTAACTTTCCCAAATACGAAGGAAAACACTGTTTTTTTGGGGGTTATAACATAGCAGTCAGAAAAGATGTATTAGCCATTTTGTTGAAATAATAAAAGCTTCCGATTTTTTTTAAATATCTGAGCTGGCTTGTAGGCAAACCGCGAATTCTTAAGATGGCTAAGGTGACTTATGTGCGGTACCAATTTAATTTAAATTGGATTGAATTAAATTGGTCACAGATTCAGATTTAATTGACCCCCAATTAATTAATAACTCAATTAATTTTTTATTTAATTATACAATTTTTCATTACCATTATAATTTATAATGGCAAACAGTCATCATGTAATACAATATTTTTCCATTGGCATTAGTTTGGCCAAAAGTAATCCCTTTTTTTTATTGAATTCGAAAGTAATTAACTGTTTTCC
Source organism: Drosophila subpulchrella (assembly GCF_014743375.2). Classification (NCBI taxonomy): domain Eukaryota; kingdom Metazoa; phylum Arthropoda; class Insecta; order Diptera; family Drosophilidae; genus Drosophila; species Drosophila subpulchrella. The sequence continues at coordinate 3,786,772 of NC_050610.1, forward strand.
ATTGGTACTATTTTTTTTTTAAGTAACGCAATGCTATGCTATTATCATTACATTTTTGAAAAACTGTTTTCAAAGTAATGAATTGAAATTTCATTGACATTACATTTTCAAAAGTAATTCATTATTTAGCGTTACTTTTTTGAAAAGTAATGGAACCAGATATTATTAGCACTATTTTTTTTAATTGTAATGAAATTACCAAATAATTTCGAAATTCCTTCATTAGGGACAACTGTAATAGATCAATTGTTTGTACACATCATTTTGAAAAGACGTTAGCTGACTGACATTCCGATAACTTTTCTCTCACATTTGCGTCGCTATCGATATATTCTGGAATCATCGTTACGTATGGAGGGTGTCTCCGCTTTCGATAACTTACATCTCTAATCAGCTGTTTTTCGTAGGCAATTTTCTTAGCGACAACAAATTGGATAATTTCGGTATTTTAACCAGAAACAAATGGATTTTCCGGACAAAATGGACCTGGAGAACGAGAGGGTGCTGAAGCTGATATTTCCCGACGGAGTGCCGGGTGAGTTTGGGACTGGAGAGCGCCGAAATGGCCAGAACTTATGCATGTTTTGTGTGTCCACCAGACAACCTGCGTGGCAATCCGGAGTTGGACAACTACCTGGCCAAACTGGGCACCTGCAAGGTGGAGCAGCTGAAGAAGGAGCAGACGCGCCTGGCGGACGAGGCGCGCAGCATCCTGGAGCAGACGCAGGACCTGGCCATCTCCAACTACAGGACCTTCATCACCACGGCGGAGAACTCGCGCTCGATCTTCAGTGAGTTCCTGCGCTCGGAGCAGCAGCTGGACACGCTGGTGGGCAAGCTGCCCGATCTCAGTGTCCAGTGCGAACGCTTCCTGCAGGACTCCGCCGAACTGAACGAGCAGCGGCGCCTCAACTCCATTACTTTACAAAAGAACGCCCAGTTGTTGGAGGTTCTGGAGCTGCCGCAACTCATGGAGCGCTGCATCCGCGAGGGTCGCTACGAAGAGGCCCTGGAGCTGGCCGCCTATGCCACTCGCTTGGGCCAGCACCAAGGACACATTCCCGTGGTCAAAGTGGGTTGTTCTTGTCTCTTCCTACCTTCGAATTCTAAGCTAATCCTTTTCAGAGCATTGTGCGCTCGGTGGAAGCCCTGTGGCACACCATGCTGGTGCAGCTGGTGGCACAACTGCGGACCGACCTGCAGCTGCCCAAGTGCCTGCAGATCGTGGGCTATCTGCGCCGGATGCAGGCCTTCGGGGACAACGAGCTGCGCCTGAAGTTCCTGCAGGCAAGGGACGCCTGGTTGACCTCTTGCCTGGAGGCCATACCCACTGGAGATGGTAAGCCGTCACTAGATTTGTACAATAAGCTGTTTTGACTATGATCCTATGATAACTTATATTGTGCATCTTTAATATTTAATGTTGGGATTGTAACGAGATGTAATCATTTCATTTACATTGCCAGATTGCTATTACCTTTGAGCGCCATACAACAAACTATTAATTCTATAATCTATACTCTATAATCAACCAATAATAACAGTTTGAACTACAGAAAGAAAAAGCTAATTTAAGCTCATTTATACAAAACTCTACTAAAAATCCCCTTTTTTCTTACCACAGCCCAGCAACACCTATCCAAAACCATTGAGATCACGCGCATAAACCTTTTCAACATTATTACCCAGTATCGCGCCATTTTTCCGGAGGATGACGGCAGCTTGAAGACTCAGGGCTCCTTGAGGCCTCTGCAGGGTGTGAGCTGCAATGGGGACCGACTCTTCCAGGCATGGCTGCACAATAAGGTGTGTAGTTCATAACACATTTTTATACCCGTTACTCGTAGAGTAAAAGGGTATACTAGATTCGTCGGAAAGTATGTAACAGGCAGAAGGAAGCGTTTCCGACCCCATAAAGTATATATATTCTTGATCAGGATCACTAGCCGAGTCGATCTAGCCATGTCCGTCTGTCCGTCTGTCTGTCCGGATGAACGCTGAGATCTTGAAAACTATGAGAGCTAGGCTATTGAGATTTGGCGTGCAGATTCCTGAGCTTCTTACGCACCGCAAGTTTGTTTCAGTAGAGTGCCACGCCCACTTTTACGCCCGCAAACCGCCCAAAACTGTGGCTCCTACAGTTTTGATGCTAGAATAAAAATTTTAACTGAAATGTATTGTTCTCATCAATACCTATCGATTGATTCAAAAAAAAGTTTGCCACGCCCACTTTATCGCCCACAAACCGCCCCCAAACTTCAAAAAATCCTAAATATGAACGTGGATATCTCGGAAACTATCAAAGATATAGAATCAGGATTTCAGATTTAGATTCCGTAGCTTTGTACGCAGCGCAATTTTGATACGCGAATATGCCACGCCCACTCTAACGCCCACAAACCGCCCAAGCCTGTGGCGCCCACAATTTTCATGCTAGATACAAAATTTTAACTGAACTGTATCGGTCTCGTCAATACCTATCGATTGACAAAAAAAAAATTTGCCACGCCCACCCTAACGCCCATAACGCTTAAATCTGTCTACCGCCGGTAGGTGGCGCATTTCAGTCTTGCTTTGCTGCTTGCTTATTTCCATTTCCCTTTGGTCCCTTTAGCTGAGTAACGGGTATCTGATAGTCGAGGCACTCGACTATAGCGTTCTTTCTTGTTTAAAAATGCGAAATACTAATTATTCCTGCTTGCTTTCTTAGATCAACGACTTCTTACAGACGCTGGAGAAGGATCTACAGCTGGGAGTAGGCTCCGTTGAGACAGTGCTGGGCCAGTGCATGTACTTTGGGCTGTCCTTCAGTCGCGTGGGAGCCGATTTTCGTGCCCTAATGGCGCCCATTTTCGTGGGAGTGATCCGCCGTCGGTTTGAGAGCAGCGTGGACCAGGTTAACGAGCAGTTCGAGAGGGAGCTGGAGAGGTTCACGTTGATCAACAAGGTGGCGCTGCACTCGCACGCCCGCAAGCAGCTGGATCCTGAGCAAGAGTCCTTCGCGCCGCCGGAAACTCTCTTGGATTTCTATCCCCTAGCTGCCTTGTGCAATGGCTATCTGAGTGCTTTGAACGATCTGCGTCTATGTGCTCCCTTGGCCCTGGCCACCGATGTGACCAGATGTCTGCAGCACTCCCTGCAACTGGCCAGCCAGCGAGTGCTTGCCTTTTATCGGCAGGAGCAGCAGGCCTTCGCTGGTAGCGAAAGGGAGTCCTTTACCCGGCTCTGCTCCTGTCTGGCATACGACCTGGTGCCCTATATGCAGCGGTGCATCCACGGCGTCTTCCCTCCGCAGTCGCTGACCGTTCACTTGGGGATTAGTCTGCTTCAGCTGGAGCAGCAGCAGCTTACATACCTAGAGCAGGCACGCATTCTGGAACCGCTGAAGCACCTACTGCCCACCAAGGCGCTGGTGCAGCCGCAGGAATCCCCCATCGAAGCGAAGACAAGCATTGGAGTGCCTGTCACTGCCGAGGGATAAAGCAAACCAATCAACACGTTAATAGGAGTAGTGTAAAAATATATGCATTAGTTGTAAAATATATTCCAATATTTATGTATCTTTAAACGGCTAAGTTTATTTCTTTTTAAAGATACTTATTAAATCAAAATTTTGTTTATTAAAGAAAAGTATAGTAATTAAAAATTTCCGATACTTTGTCGTTACCATCCGATACTCCTCTGTAATGTCATTTGATAAGCAAGGCTTTAAGGGTCGTGAAGACTCTTATCTTTGCTTTCATATCCCTAATTTACTATTATATGACCGTGCCGCAACCATATTCATCCATTTCAGCCTAAACGTGGTAAGAGGTTTAAGCGGTTCTTCCACTCAATTGTTTTGTTAATTTACAACATTTTCCGGTGAATAAATTCGCGATTGGGCGCGTATGGTTTTTCGCGGGGCGGTTGTGTGCTGACCCACTGGGGAACCCCTTTTACTGGGGGCCACGAGAGTGTAATAATATTTTTACTTAGTCGTCCGGCGATCAGAAAGCGGCTCGCTGCGGTTGGCCAACCACCAAAACCAAAGCCAAAGAGTTGCAATCAGCCCCACTCACTCCCTTCCATCTGAATTTGGCCTGACTAAAGCGTCGACATGGCAGGTCAGATTGGGCAGTCCGGAAAATAGAGAAGCGGCAGGGGGTGGGGTCGCGTTTATAAGCAATTTCGCGAACAATGACTAAATTTCGGGAAAAGCGAGCGCCGTTTGTTGCTGTTGTTCCACTGCTGTTGCATCTGAACGAATCTGAATGCAACGCAGTGCGCCGAAAATTGGAAAACATGGCAGCTGAATGGACAACTGGTGGGGGAGGGGGCGGATCACAAACGGATACACTGCGCAAAAAAAATGTTAAGTTTGTTAAAAAAATATATATCAATTTGTCGTTTTATTCTTGGTATTAAAATTGTTTATTTGTAGGGAAGTATAGAATGGTGCCACAAAAAATGTCTATAAGTTTGAAGTCACTATTAAGTGTAATCTTAGGTGTCTAAAAGTATGCAGTGACTAAATAATATTCGATTTTATGAGTGAAATTGTACTTGTAGCATAAAAACTATTCTTCCATATTTTCAGACACCAAAAATGACATTCAAAAGGTATTTTAAAACCCTAGATAATTCCTCGATAATGTAATTTTCAATATTAGTCGAAAACCAATATCCCTTTGTGGTCAAATATTTAGTTTTTTTGAAAGATATCAACTGAAACGAATGAATATATTATATGGTTTTTGGGTAATTTACGATAAATTCATGTCTTTTATGAAAGCATATTAAAATACTACACTAATCCTTATAGTTTTGAAATCATTTTTACAGTAAACATAGGTCATACTTTGATGTTTTTCCACACTTTACACAATAAATCCAAATAAATTGTTGCATACTTTTGGATTCCTTTATTAGTGATTTCAAAACCCTCATATACTTGATACCTCATATGACTGATAATTTTTCCGAGTGATAAAGGATAGGAATAGGACATGGAAATGGGCCTAGCCGTTTGGCATTCAGCGGGACTCATCGTTCAACGTCAGCGCCGGATGCGTTTGTGGCCACGGCCTTTGTGGAGTCCCACTTTTCGGGGGTTCAATCAAAGGGGTTGGATCGAGGAGGTGGCTGCAGATACAGGCCGATCGGGACTGGGGCCTCTGTATTTTTAAGTCCACCACTAAATACAAACGAAAGCACTCAAGCACAAGTTGGCCACGATTTCCCAATCGCAGTCTCTCCCAATCTCCGGCCTACTCCACTCCACACACGCACAAATAGCCGTAGTCCAGAGTCCGGGGTCCGTAGTCCGGAGTCCGTAGTCCGTAGTCCGGAGTCCATGGTTCGGACTCGTCATAGTACAAATGGAATTTGGGATTTTGATTGCGAATCGAAATAGATTTTGTGGTATTTGGCAAGCAGTGCGAAACAAGCGGCTAACAACCTGAGTCTGTGTGCGTCTGTGTTTGCGCTCCACGTGTGCGTGTGTCTGTGCTGCGTTCTGGTGTGTGTTCATTTGTTACTTTGGCATGGACAACACTGCGTATACGCGCTTTATACCGTCCGTTGATTGATTGAGTTTGCGAGGCCTTTTACACGCTCGCTGCCTTCGTTTTTGCCAGCCCCTCGTTTATTTTGCATTTTTCCAAAGCCCCTACATACGTACACCCCTTCTGTTTGCCTTTCTGCCTGTTTTTGCTGGCCACTCGCTTTTCGGTTCGTTTTAATTCGTTACCAAGTTGATTTTGTTAACCTGAAAAGCCGATTTTCCACACCTGAAAAGCGTTGTCCCCAAAAAACGGACAAGGGGTAAAAAATAAACTTTGGGGGCAACTTAAGGAAAAGAGAAATGGTCTTTAATAATGCTTATGGCTGTTAAAATATAAAAAAAAAATAATTGTTTTTGGAATGCAAGGTTGATAGAATTTTAAAAAAAAATTGTAATAAACTGTGTTTTAATAATTTTACAATTCAATTAGCAAAAAAAAAAATATAATGTGGCTTCAAAGAATATTCTTTACAAGTTTCTGTCTAGAATAATTTTGTTAGACCCAATATCTTATTTTCTGTGATTACCCTTAAGATTAATAACTGTATTACTGCAATATCAAACATTTACGAGTATTTACTTTTAATAATATCACAAGTGTAAATTCTAAAATGTTCCGACCCATGCTAACCTACATACAGGCATAATCCCTTTAAATAGCAAGGTTAAACCGCATAGAATCGCCTAGACAATCGAAAGCGCTGAATTCAGAGACTTGAGCTTGCAACCCCCGTTCATTTTCCCAAAAATTAAGGATAAAGTAGAGGGTCAGTGTGGGTGGTTGGATGGCGATGCGACGCTGCTGTGCCATTGTCCGGCTGCTAATTTATCGGGATAATTGCCAAATGACCAAATGGGGAGTTTTATTACAGTATCAGGCAGCGGAAAAGGGGGCAGGGACAGGGAGCAGGGCAGGATCAGGACTGATGAGCAAAGCACAAAAATGGCCAGACAAATATAGACGAGGGTAAGCACCCCAAAAGGGCGGACACATGTGGCCTAGCTCTATGTCCTCTGCCCTTGGCGCGTTTTTAATTGTAATTCATAAATTACATTACTTACCGACTCCGGGGCAGGTTAGTTAATGATGCTGCCTCTGCCATGTGGGGATTGCTCGTCCCTCTCCGCCCTCGAAAGTAGCTGAAAATCGATACACCCCACGGTCCAAACACCGCCATAGAAATGGCGTCTCATAAATGTCAACTCGGAGCTGTAAACTGCCAGCGAAATTGAATTTGCCACTTAACACCGCCACCTGGCTCTTTGCTCCACTCCCTGGGCGGATTCTATTTTGCACTGATTCAATTTGGATACTTTTACTTATTCAACTTATTCGTTATGCAAAATTATTGCCGCGGCGTATTGAGTGGTATGGGTTGGGGGAAAAAAGGAAAAGAAATCGGGGAGCTGCTCAACGAGTTGGAAAACACCCTGGGAGTTCTGGGGTACGCAGTGTGTACGTATGTATGTAAATTCGCAAACAAATCACTCGAGCTTGCGAAATACCCTTAGGGGAATCCTTTAGTTATCCTTTAGCGATTTTTCAAATAAACATGCAACACATTTTTTAGAAATCCACTCCCCTCCAGGCTGCCAAAGTTTGACGCGCTTTTCGGGGAAGTATCAGATTTCCAGTCCTTTATGGTACCAGTGTTGCTAACAAAGGTTTTTGGGTGAGAAAAGATTAAAAAGTTACACTTTATTGAACGATTTTATGAAAATGGTACATTAATAAATCAGATTAACTGCCATAATTAAATAACACTGTAATAAAAATGAAGTCATTTTGGCATACTTTCATTTAAAGTATTCTAGAGGAACTAGTAACCACTAAAAGATTTTTTATGGCCCAATTATATAGATCCATAGATTAAACTTTTGTATAATATAAAACCGCGAATTCCTTAGAATTTGAAAGCAAAGATCAAAGATCTCAAATAATATTACATTTAAATATTAAATTTATAGAAGGTGCTACGATACTACTCTTGCGATGCCAAAAAGTAAACACTTCAATAAGCCTACAAAATTCAGGAGTTGGCTTGAAAATATCCAGGTTCTCAGCACATTTTCTGGCGTGTCCTGGCTTCTGAAATGATGATGCTGATACTCCTGTGGATACCGATAGCGATGACAACGGGCGGAGTGCGCCTCGAGGACTTTCGGCTGACATGTGTGGGCGCTTTTTTAGGCTAATGGCCTGCGATGGAAGCCGCGGGCCAAACGCCTGTGACTTTGACGGATTTTCCAAGCAAATTTCGTTAGGCTTGCCTGATTAGCTTGCGGGGAATTTACACACGCATCCTCAGGGGGGTGGAGCATTTTTCACTTGTCATATCACAAGGGGGAATACTTAGCTGAAGGTTGGAGCGCTACCTTCGCGTCGGACTGTTTTTAAATTTAGACAACCATTTTTGTTGTAAAAATCTATTTTAACTGCAGGGAAAAGTAAATAGCCCCTTATCAACATCATTACTTTATGTATTACAAAAGAACTAGGTTCTTAATATTTTTTAAAGGCATTTAATCAAACAAAATTGATGTGATATATTTATATACATAAATACGCTTTTTTGTTAAAGCTACATTCTCTATTGCTCCTTCGAAGAGCATTAAAATACCGTGAACTACTAATAAAATTTCCCTAACTCACCATTCAGTTGAAACAAATCGTAAAAAATGGAAAAGAAACACAATTAGATCAAATATTAGATATTCTTCCAAGAAAAGATGTACTCACTGATACTTCTTCTTTTTCTTAGTGGGCTCTCCTTTGTGTCCGGAGCAGCAATCCGTGAGTTTATTCAATAAATCATTTGACATAAAGGGAAAACTTAAAGATATCTTTTCTACAAATCGATGTATGCATTTTGCAATATATATGTGTTCTCAGTCTAATAAGCAAATAATAAACCGATTTTACAGTGATCAGCCACGAAGTCATGAATATAATTTTGCTTATTTATCCATACAGTGATGGCCTGTGATCAGCCAATAGCGGATCGTGGTCCCTGCGATTCCAGCCATCCTCGATGGACGTACCACAAGTCAATGAACAAGTGCGTCATGTTCACCTACGGTGGCTGTATGGGCAATCGAAACAATTTTCGCACTCGCCATGAATGCAACTATAACTGCGCCCAACTTGTTAGGGAAGCATCGAGACTCCATTTGCCACCGGCTTACAAGGGCAAGCACGATGAAATACCTTTGTGTAAACAAAAAAAATATAAAAAGAACGATCCAAAATTTAAAAAATGGGTAAAACGAAGAATAGATTGTATCATGTAAGACTTACTCAGTTGTCAGAATCGAGGTTAAATGGCATTGAACACATTGTAGAATACAATCATTAAAACAAATCTAATATTGATAAAGGAAAAACCTTGGATTGTTTATTAAAATGATAACACTGACCATAAAAAATTATTGAAATCAACTATTGCGAAAAAAACATACTTTTAACGAAATAAATACGTTTTAAAAAAATCACTGTTGACGGCAGTCTACGTAGTGACGAAGCGCACCATGAGGGTGGGCGAAGGCGACAACAATATATACACGAAAAATAGAAAATCTAGTATAATGGTCCGATACACCAATCGAAAGGTATCGCAAAAACTAAAACCAAAACTTTCAAAATTTCAATTGGCTTGGGGAAACCAGCGGTGAAGGTAAAAAAGTGAAAATTTTGAAATTTAGAGCATGTTATCATTTGGCACGCTGCAAAAGAAAATGCTTATGTATGTAAAAAGCATTATTATTTTGCTGAAGCGTATTAATTTAGTCATATTTACAAGATATTTTTCGTCACAAAACTTGATTTCAGAACTTTTGTATGTTGGAGGTGGGAACGTCACGATCCTTTACCTCGTTAAGAAAAATATTTCCCAATTTAGCATTTTTTACTTTCATTGCAATTTTTTAGAAACAAATCGACTTCTATAAAGTATTAATAGCAAAATAATACAAAATTTTTAATTTTGCGGCTATAAATACATATTAGATCCCTGGCGCACACTCCCGGTGCGATTCGTTACTGCGCGCATTTCGTTACTAAATGCGTACTTAAAAAATAAATTTAATTACTTAGGGGCCGTCCATATACCACGTGGACAAATTTTAAGCACTTTTTGAACCCCCCTCCCCCCCTCGTGGACAATCGTGGATTTTTAACTAACGCGCCCCCCCCCCTCTTTTTTTTAATTTAAATTTAAAAGTGGAATAAATAACAAAGGTTAAAATTAAATTTTTACTATGTCCACGTGGACATTTACCTCGACCCCCCTACCCTCCTCGTGGAAAATCGTGGACGAACCCCCCCTCCCCACAAAACTGACCACGTGGTATATGGACGGCCCCTTAACGTCAAAAATTCAATAACTTTTTGAATCCTAAATATATTTATGCAATTTAAAAGACTTAATGTGTGAAATTTATAATAATAAAGCAGTGGTCATTATACCATTAACCATTACAAAAGTAATTCGTCTTTTCAAAATCTTCGGTTTCCCTTTTTTCCAGTGTTGGTTCTCGGAAAAGAGGACTTCCCATGACTTAATTAGCGAATGGCGGGCAGGCAGAAAGAGCTCCTGCAATCCACAGCCAAGTGCACAGGAATGCGCGTCATTATGACAATGGCGGCCACCCACTTTCGCCCACCCAGCCCCTTAACCCAGAGGGAAGAAAAATGTCGCGTTGCAACAAAGTTGAGTTAAAATCTGCCCTCTCAGTCCTCGCATTTCCAATAGTTTTCTATGGCTTCCACCTCAGTTTTTCTCAGTTTTTCCGCATTTTCCTTTCACTTCACAATTTTTATTTCACATATCCGAGTCTGTGTGGGTGTGTGTATATTATATTACTGCAACGCGAACCAATAACCATCGAGCGGGCAGCTGGAGACGCTGACGCTATAGAATGCCATTGGCTCCGGGTCTCATCCTCGGACCCACTCCCAGCGCCCCCGATGACCTGATTCACCTGTCCGCACCCGAGTATCTTACGGATACCCACGGCGGATGCTTTCTTTTTTCCGCTTTTGTTTGTTGCCCACCCAGTTTCTTTGTATTGTGGTTATGATAGCGGACCTGGCCCTGGCCACATCCCTCGTCCACGACCCGTCACCCCGACCTCTGACCCCACCACCCCCTCTAGTTTCCTTTCTGTGGTCCAGAAGCAATATAATTTATTGAAGTTTTGGCATTTTTCAAAATGAAATTCTTTTTAACGATGATTGAACTACGTACGTGTGTGTGTATCCCATCCCGAAGCTCTTCGAGTTTGGGTTGGATGGTGGTCCTTTGTTTGGGTTTAGCACGTTTGGCCTGTCCATTGAACGCCATATTATTGGTCGATTGAAAAGTAAAACATTTTTTATTATCCGCACGTGTGCCAGCTCCCATTCGATCCTCCTTGCACCCTGTTTTTATGACTACGGGAAAAAGCGGAGAAAAATATGTGAAAGACGGGTGGTTGGGCGGTGGGCGGTGGGCGGTGGACGGTGGACGGTGGCTCTGTGGGCGTGCTCTGACCACCTGTCATGGCGGTGGGCATCCATAAAACTTTCGACCCAACTACCCCAGGTGAGCTCATGGCTTTTATGATACCAACGCCCCACAGCCGCACCACCCAAAACCTCGACCCACTTTCGGTTCCTTCATATTTGATAAGCAAGTTGGCGTTTCTTTTTTCCTTGGGATCCCTTTTACTGTTGCGCCCCATCAATATCCTTCAGCTGCCCATCTCTTTCTCTCCCTGTTCGCCATCTCGCTCCATCTCTCTTTCTCTATATTTTTCCCTCTATTTCCTGCTCTTTGCTTGGTATGTGTGTGTGTGTGGTTATAAAAATATTTCATTCAATTTTTTATTCCTGTTGGCGCTCGCTGCGTCTCTTTCCTTCTTGGTCAGCTATGCAGCCTCAGCTTGGCCTCTCTTTCTTCTTCTGGCCCTTCTTCTTCCATCTCGCTTGCACTCGCCTGGCCTTATGTCCGGCGATTTATTTTGCCGAGCCAGCGGACCACACGGTTTCTCATTTTTTCCAGTGTGTGGGTGTGCGTCGCTTTTCCTTTTGTTATTCTGTTGTCCTTTGCTCAGGTCGGCGGTGTCCTGTCCACCAGACCTCCCGCTGAGCCACCCACTGACCAACCCACTGACCCCACCCACTTGCTCCGTTAGCCTCCCACGTCTTCAGCTTCATAATTTCCCGCTTTTCTGACTCGCTCTCTCCGGAATCTAACTTTCTCGCTTGCGCAGTGTTGGAAAGAACTTAGATAGTGGACTTTGGGTACACTTTTAGGTACCAGTATTGGAAAGTGACATATACCCTGTTCTAAAATATATTGAACTTTGGCCAGACTTTGTACAATGTACAATGTACATACATACTTGCAACATACTGAAGTGAAAGAATAATGGTTTTAAAATATTAAAAATGACTATACTATTTTTGAAAAATAGTGTACTAACTTTGTTAACCCATTAAAAATAAATAGATCTTATGAGATTATATATTTGTATTTTTATAAACTTTGCTCGAGGCTGTTTTTTATCAAAGTATTGGTGCTTTGTAACATGACTTGTTATAAAAATGTGGATCCTTATGTTGTAGGAACAGTACCTTTCGTATCTCTAGTGGGGTGTGCTAAGAAAAAATTGCGCGTTTCCTCGTCGAATATTTCTGCGGTCGCTGCTCCTGAATCCCGGCTCCTCGTTCTGGTCAAGCTGTGGACTCGTTTCACTTCGCCTCCGCCCAGTTTAGCTAAATTCTCTTCGGTTTCGGCTCGATTGGGTGGTATTTTCTCCTACAGCACCCCCTGCCGGCCATGTTTGTTTGCACTTTTATAACAATGTTGGCCAGTACGGGCTTAGGCCATGTCGTGTGGTTTTCTTTTTGGGGAGAGCGATGAGTGGAGGTAGGGGGGATGGTGGACCCTAAAATATGATGTCATACTTCAACAGCTTGGGTGTTGCTCTGCGCTGAGCGCAATATATAACTTGGGTATAAAGAGAACGGAACCAAGGTATTTTGATTATATTTATTTTTCGTATTTCTAAAGAACTTTCCGTCCCTGGAAACGTATATTGTAGCCTTTCAAGCCTATGGAACCTTATTTAATGTCGAAATAAAAAAATTATTATAAAAGATTGCAATCTTCTATAAAAGAATTAATTACATAACCCTCTTCAAAATTTATAGGTTATAAAAAACGAGAAATGTATTTTTAAAAAAACAGCTTAAAATGATATAATAACAGATAATTGTAAACAATGTGGAATCTTAAATATATTATGTCTTTAAATGTGAAGAGCTTAAAAGTGTTCAAATATTTGTACAAGTCTTGGACGATCGAAATTTGAATAATCCTTCCCAAAAATACTCCATTTGAAAGCATCGGATCTGCTTGGATATAAAACTGGAATAAGCTATGAACAGCAACCTGAAACTAATTAAGCTTAGCACCAAATTGAATCGTCAAAATAAAAGCAAGTCAAATATATAAATATGTTTCTTTGGATGTATGGTATACCCATTTGTGGGAACGTGTTTCTTTCAGACAAAGAAATACAGAAACTTTTACATCTACTCACGGGTGAGTGTGTGCTCTACATTCAGTCAGGGGCCACTCTGCTCGCCGGGCTAGTTCTGGGCAATTTATTTGAGCCATTAAAATTGTATGATAAAGCGAGTCCATTAATTGTGTTGCTTAATTTTCGTTTTAACGCATTTTATCAAGCCAAACAGCGAACGCCGTATCCTTGGGTCTGCACTGCCCTTCTTTACTGGCCCCATTTCTCCTTCTCTTCATAAATGAGGTTCTTAGCCGGTCTAATGTGTTTTTATATGCCGCTAAGGGAAATCAATGGGGTCCAGTCAGGGAGGCGCTGACATGCCATATGCCACATGAAAAGGCCAAGGAAAGAAAGGGACTTTGATCTGTTGTAGACTTTTAGTTAGCACTTGGATTTGGGTAATTTTTATAAAATCACTTTAAACTGGCTTATTACAAAGATAGGCTATAATAATTGTATGTATGTACGCAGATTTGTCTATAAAATGTAATTACGAATAATATAGAGAAAGATCTAAAAAAAAGTTACTAAATTATTAGGTTTTGTCACCGTTTGTAGCTCTCAAATCAGTGTGATATGTTATAACTTTCTATATTATATTCTACAAAAATTTGTTTAAAATGCATTTCTCATGATATTAAACGATAAATAACAACTATAAGGACTACATAAAAAATGTTTAGACTATTTACTGAATTTCTTGTAATGTTTGTCTTTTATTACAGGAGGCATTGACCATTGACATCGGGGAAAGCATTAAAAAGGGGGGAGTAAGGGGAGCCTGTATTCCTTAAGGACACTCATATCTTAACGCTTTTCGTTTATGTTTATATAAACCCACATACATACAAAAGGGGTGGTGGGGGGCTGTGGGTGTGTGACCAGAGGGTGGTGCGTGTGGGTGGTGGGGGGCTATGAGTATATATGATTTTTATTGTTATTGTTTTGTCCTTTTATGATGTTGCACGTATCGCAGTAACTTTGCCCGAATGCTTGTGCGTACGTGTATCCTGCGAGTCTTGGCTATATCCCACATAAATACAAACACACTCGCTGGCACGTATATAAATAGAAGAAAAATCGAAGGGAAAACGGGAAAAATGAAACAATAACAGAGCGAGCAGCTCAAATAGGCCACCCAAGCCACCCAGCGAAGCACAGACTTACCCATACGGTTATAATTGGGTGGCACTGAGGGTGCTGCCGCCTCACTCGGTATTTCACCCCCAAAAATCGCTTTCTTTTGGGTTTTTCCCCCTCTTTTGTTGACTTAAGCGAAATGTGGTGGTGTGCGTGTGGGTGGTTGCTTTTTAAGGGCTGATTCCCCCTCTTTCGCCCCCATTTCCGTTTGTGGTTGTAATTTGAAGCCAACGACAACATAGCCTTGTAGGTTTTTCTTTTTGTCTTCGGAGGGGGTGTATGGCACGTTATGGATTATGATATATACACATAACTTTATGCAATAAGCGCAGGTTCACAAAGCCCTTCCTGTGGTTGGCTGACGGAACGGGGTGCCTTTTTGATTGGTCGAGAGGAGGAAACATATTCATAATTCCTGCGGTCACTTTCATAACTCCCCACCCAAATGGCGTTGCGGCACATTGCGTATGCGCAATATTTCCCAGGGGTTGGAGAGAAGAGACTGTATTCTAGACCGAGTTCTAGGTGAGGTCATCCCATTTCCACTTTCATCTGGTTATCTGATCCAAAGGGGGACATAATATTTCCCATTTGACAGGCTGCTCTTCCTATTTCCGGTACTCCCATTTCATTTTTATTGCTTCACTTCGCTTCGGTTTGCCTTGTTTCCTTTTTATTCTTGCCTCAGCGGATTACCAGCTCCCCTGCATCCCCATTGCCGTTATTGGTTTCCACTTTTTATTCCCTTTGAACTGGACACGGCTACATTCACATGTGCCTGACTTTTTGTATTAAACTCTCTCCTTTTTGTCTTTTTTATTTGACGGGTGAGTTTTTCAGTTTTTCCCAGAAAAAAAGTGGATTTATTATAGATATTTTATAGTACAGAGTCTACAGACTATGTAGTCCTGAGATGGAGGAAGAGAAAAGGAAGAATCTTGTGGCTACGTGAAAGTCTCGCCGCTGACACGCCCATTCAAAAGGACTGGTGAACGTGATCCGATACAGAAAAATCCAGACTATCTAAACAAAAATAAAATCTAAAGAAGATTTTCCAAATATTTCTAGTCTTAGGTCTTAGATATCCAAGTAACCTTAAAGGAAGTATCGTAATTGCCTTATGTATTACTTTTAATTGAGAGAATAAGCATTACCTTGGCTGAGTTTTCATACAGCCGTAAATTTTGAAATTAAGAGGAAACATTTTTGAGATTTAGGAAAGTTACTTTAGCTAAATATTACGTTTTTCAGTATAATTTTAAAACGCTACCGCACTTACATTTCTGACAGTGTATTGGGGACCCATTTCGCACTTCTCAGGTGAGTTGAATATTTTTATGCCATTTTTATTTGTCCAGAAGTTTCTTCTGGCTCCTCATGGCTTTTTTATTCCGATTTTATTTTTGTTGCAATTTTTTGCACATTTTTATGGCGCAAATTGCTAGAAGACGAAGCAGTGAGAAAAGTGAGCGACGCAAAAACAAATTCGCCACAAACTAAATGTGTTTGTGGTGTTTGATAGCGTCAGCAATGTTGCCGCTCGGGTGGGTCACCCCTTAGACGCCACCCACTTTCACCCACCCACTTTCGCCCACCCACTTCCGCCCACCCCCTTCGACGAGCCACTTTTCTGTTATCCTTGAAGGAAAAACGCGAGTGGGAAGCAGCCGGCAGGTGAAGTAAATGGCAAAAAAGGAGAAAAATTAATTTTATCCTTTCCATTTCCGCCGTTGCGTGCATCAGTGTGTGTGCCGTTTTTCCTTCTCGCTCTTTTCACAAGTGTGTGGGTGATTTTCCCGCATATTTTTTTAGTCTTCTTCACCTTTTGCATTATTTTAACGTGTGCTATTTTCTCCCACCCTTTACCCTTACCCTTATTTTTTCCTTCGTTATAAATCTTGAGGTTGAGCACTCGACTGGACGCCATTTTTTATTTTTCACCTTCAGCCCCCAACCACCTGAAAAACCACCCCCACCCCCTACGAGTCGCTTATTTTTCAATTCTGTCAGATGCGTTGGTCAGAAAATGTCGCTGGGGAGCGGTCGACAGCAGCCTTTTCTCCGATTGCAAAAGTTGAGATGGGGCGTGGGCCCCCAGCCACTGGAGTATATGTTTTATCTGCGAAATAATTTATAGAAGACTGGTCCGAAATGGACAGAGTAAAGGGTTCCGTTTCCTTGTTTATCCCACTTTTATGTGGCTCGCTTATTTCATTTTAGATACTGAAATTTGAGATGGAAGTGTGGATCCCGATATGATTGGAGAAAAAAAGTAATGCAATCGCTTTTATAAAACGAATCTTGGTCTTTTGAAATATTTTATAACCTTAGAGTATTGAAGGTTTTACTTTTATCCACTTAAAAGATGACGTTATTCCTATATTATTTAGGTATGATATTTGAATCAAATGTATCTCCAAAAATAAAGGGCTAAAAATAGTCACTTGGGAAATGAACTTTATTTTTAATCAAAATAGTATTATTGTTAACTCAAAGGTACAAGAACTTTTTAAAATAATCCTTGAGCTAGTGTCGGTGATGCCCGTGATGGTCGTGGTGTCCATGGTGTTCATGATGTTCGCGGTGATGATCGCGATGATGTTCCGGATGTTCAAGATGATCCTCGCGAAAATCGCCAGGTCTAACTGGATTACCTCCATAATAATTACCAGCTCCAACCGGGCTACCTCCATGAAAATGACCAGACTCAACGGGATTACCTCCATAGACATTACCAGGCCTAACCGGACTTCCGTAACCGGGTTCATAACGATTTGGTGGGCCTTGTGCAGCATATCCTCCCTGACTCGGAGGTACTCCTCCTTGACCAATTCCTGACTGGCCACCAAATCCTACTTGACCACCAAATCCTGCTTGACCGCCGAGTCCTCCGAATCCTCCTTGTCCTCCGAATCCTCCTTGTCCACCAAATAAGCCTTGTGCCCCCAGACTACCTAGTCCACCGAATCCTCCTTGCCCAAAAGCATTTTGAGCGACAGCAGTGACAGCCAGCACACTCAGAGCAATCTAAAAGTTTTAAATTTTAAAAGGAAGTCCTTAAAATAATTTTTCACAGCAAGACAACGCACCAGTATTTTCATTATGTAAGATATTTTACTACTGAAGTAATTTCAAGAAATCGGAGATATTTATACCAGAGCAGAACAGTCAGGTAGGTAACGGAAAATGCTACCTGCCTGACGGACTTAAATGGGATACCATTCCATGTGCGTTTTAAGGAAAATTCTACCTGAAAAGGGAATGTATACCCACAACAATGTTGTTCCCATCTGGTCAAAACGGAAAATGCAATGTCCATTTAAAGAGGGAAAACATATAATAAGTCTAGGTATTTGGAAACTCCTCAAAACTAGTTTGTTCCTAAGGCAGGGGATGTATATAATTTATAATTTATTAAGCAATTTAACTTAATAGAATGCACACAACAATTTATATCGTAAATAAGCCTGAATTATTTATAAGAATATAGTTAGCTTAAAAGTCATTTTATTCGCTTCAAAATTTAAACATCGACAACATGAATATTATATACTTCTTGTCAGCTTACACCTATTTTACTTAGCTTAATAAATGCATTTTATGAACTTGCTAGAATCATGGATTCCTAAGATCAATGATCTCGTATTTATTCTTGCCGGGCATCTCATTACTAGGAACTTCCACATCAGGATTTGGGGTTTGTGTGTGCTCTGTGTTTCCGGAAGCATTATTACCATGTTGATCGTTGTTCGGGATTTCGCCAGGGGGTGTTTCGATCCCGGGATGTCCACTCTGAGGTGGACCACCACCTGGACATCCACAATGGTGACACCCTCCACCTGGAGGCCCAGTAGGTTGTGTGTGGTGGTGAGGTGGTGGCGGCGGTGGGTATCCCTGCCAATAATGACCACCATAAGGATATCCCCAAGGAGGTGGATAATGGGGCGGGGGAGGAGGAGAAGGACCACATCCATCCCAAAAGTGACCACCATGGCCATGGGGACGATGGTGGGGTGGAGGAGGAGGATGATGGGGTGGTGGAGGCGGATGTCCATGTCCACAGTGTCTACCTCTGCGATGACCACCACGATGATGGTGCGGAGGCGGACCGCCACCTGGGTGGTGTCCTCCACCAGAAAATCGGCGACAACCCATTTGATCGAGTCTCAGACCAGACGAATGCTTTTACGATCTATAACGAAATGTTCCGAATATGCTATGTATCATATATAATTCTTATAATTAAATCAGTGAGTCACCTTACACTAGCAATATTTTAAATACATATACGAGATTAGCTAATAACTGACTGAATTCAAGCCAATTTGATAAAAAATAACAATGAATCGCTTTTATAAAAGCTAATATTATTAGTTTGATTTTAATTGTATCGATTGTTGCTGATACTTTTTATACTTATATAGACCCTTTTATTTTACAAACAAAGGGTATAAGTATACAAATTTATTTTCATATTTATCATGTTCATACACGTACCTATATTTAAAAATTGTTTCGTTATTTTTGTCCTAAGTAGTCTTACTAAGTATGACAGACTTTGTTGACTGAAATTATTAGCTTAAACAAGTTTTACTTTGTCCACAAGTACTTTATTTCATCACAGATATGAAATACAAATTATACTTAATAATATATATGTTTCTGTTATTTCTTACATTTTTCTCCTTTAACAAGAAATACTTTTCAATCCAAATAGAAAAAGAACGTCTAATAAGTAATATTACCAAAATGTCTCTTTTGTTTATTTTAAAAAACAACAAAGAAGCGATCAGCTGATAAAATGCCATTCACAATAAGGTGCCGCATAGTATTTGTTTAGTCAAATAACCGATAGCTTGACTGCAGAATAGTCGATTACCAAAAAACTATCGCCGCAAAAATACTAACAAATACAATTAAATTAATAATACTTTAAAAAAATTGATTAACGGTTTTCATAATATAATAATCATAACATTCCAAAAAACTATATTTAAAGGCCTCTAAGTGATTTTTTCGAACTTAAACAAGCAAAAGTGTTTATAAAACAGTTAATGGAAGACTTTAAAAATAAAATAAAAAAGAAATAAATTATTTTGAACTTACATACTAAAGGTTTAAAAAATGTCCGTTAAATATACGTTTAGCCATTACGATTCCAACATTCAAAAAGGTAACGTCCTTATGCAATAAAGCCCTTTTGGGTGGAACGGAAACCCGGGGGCATAAAGTTATGTGCGCAACGTTAAAATTTTAATTCCAAATTTAATTTTCAGACATTTTCTTCATTTTCCCCGGATGAATTTGTCAGAGCGTGTCGCATTCGGAAACCGCTGGCTGGGGAGTGAAGACAAAGACATCTCGAGAAAGGAAACATTTTTTGGCTTATGCCAAAATTACATCAAAAAGCGCTGCGGGTATGAAGGTATGTAGACAGACGTGGCAAGTCCCATCTTAGGATTGAGTAAAGTGGCAGAAGGTCGAGGGAGGGGTGGACCTGAAGGATTGCCGAGGTTCTGGAATGGGAGCTGGAGTGAATGCCGGGCCGTGAAGAAATGTCAGGACCCTTGGAGGAAAGTTGAGCGTACCAAGAAACGGGGTTGGTGATTGCTATCTTCATAATGACTTTGAAGTGTCAAACAATTTTGGGAAATTATCAACGCCCGCCTAGTCTCTTGCAAAGGTGAAAATGAAAATTGTACTTTTTGTTTGACTGAAACTTGATGGGGCCAAACTAAAGATATAATTATAATTTAATTGAAATGAAATTGTCGCTTAAGTCAAGTGGAACGGGAATGCGGATTTAGTGGATGGTATGAGGGAAGCCTTCCACATAGTATTTTGCTACGTAAAAATTTGGGAAAATCCGGCTTAACTCAAGCAGAGAACTTTATGAAGTGAGTCAATAAGTATCCAACTATTTACTCACCAATTTAATATGCGACACAGGCAAGTTGAAGTAGTTCGCTAAGCTGAAGTTTCCTGAAGGATTCGAGCAAAAAAATCCTTTCGAAATCCATAGGGTTGTCAAAAGACCATGAAGGGCCAAAAAGAAAAGCGAACCGAACTTTAGCACAGGTCCGAACAATGTCCGAGGAAAATCAATTTAATTTTTACTCATGTTCATGGCGTGACCCCTCGAAAGCCCAAGAAAAAGGGGCCGCCCGAGGTGGAAATTTCACTTAAGTCACTTTCAACTTTCGCAAGATGCCATCAAAGTTGGCTCCAAAGTTACTGGCCAGTTGATTTTTCCACCTCCTGGGGCGTGGGCCATTACAACCGATATTTACATTTTACCCAGCCCAGGGGAAAACCTTTTCTCGAACACGATCTTCCCCAGTGCTCTTCAAACTTATGAAAAGTTTCGGTGAATTTCTGATGAGCCTTTTTTACCAGGTGTGTTTACATTTAACTTCAGCGCACGTGTGACAACTTTTTCATCATATACAGTCGACAGATTTCCCAGCAGCAGGTGGATTTTACACTAGTATAAATGATTGAAGTGTTTTACAGATTGTATTTGGATTTATTTACTAAGGCGCAGTTTTTGATTGTTTAATATTATCGCACTTTTATAAAACAGTAAGAAAAAAATCATAATATCTTTATTTAAATATGAATAGTTCTATGAAATACATAGATTTTTTAAAGCATTAATAATTGAAATAATATGATTTTAATATAATTTATTTAACATCAGATGTTAGAGGTAATTGGTCATTACAGTTGTTATTTTAGTATTTTGTAAATAATCAATAATGTTTTAAGGGCAAAGCTAAAACTATTGATTTTAGATTGGCACTTTTTACTTTAAGAGAAATGTGTATTTTTGCTATCGGCTTGCGTAGAAAATATTGTGAAAATCAATTTTATTGCCCACTGTGCCCCGAAAAGGAAAAACAAAATGGTATACTTGTACTGTATGGAAGATGAAGATGAAATTGGAAAATCTGACCAGGCCGGGGACGAAAGGGGGTGTGAATGTGGGTGGCTGGCACTTACATGACATGACAATAACTTTGACTTGACCATTCGACCGTTGCTCATATCTGACCATCCTTTCCATCTGCCCACGACTCCAGATCCTTGTGCTTGTTTGTTTGTGCTGGTGCAGGGGTGGGTGCAAAGGGGGTGGCCAGACAGGGCGGCGGAGGCGGCAGGAGGAGTGGAGAGATGAGTGCAGACCGGCAAGGATATACAGGTACACACTCGCACTCACGTGATGCTCTTTTTTGGACCCGATGCTATGCCCGAACAAAGAGAAATATTTATGCGTTGACCAACTTGACCAACTCGGACTCCATTGCCATTTCCCATTCAACCTCCGGCGGTCCTTGAAAGCCAAAAATTCCAAATTCAAATCCAATTCGAAATCAAAGCCCGGCCAAGGAAGAAATTCCCAGAAGGGGTTGGGTCTTCCAACTGCAGACGTAGTCATTGCTGTTTATGATGAAAAATGTCCAAAATTACTTGCCAGCTTCTCTGCACAGTTAAAAATTACTATATTTTCCAGGTCAATGGGATAGTTTTCTCTATGGTGAGGGATATGTATTATTTTATTACATTTTTAAGACAAATAAAATGATTTTTTCTACTTCTATGCATATTCAAGATATTTATTTAAGGCTTATCGTATCCTTAAATATTTGTTTTTTGTGTAGTTACTCGCATCTATGTAATGTGAATGTATTTGCAGACACACGATGACCTTTTTGGGTCCGACATCGAAAGGGTCAGTCCGAGACAACTCCACTCGAGTTGTACGTTAATATTTAATATTGCGAATAGTTGATTGAAACATTTAGAATTTTCCATGACGGGGACCAGCAGCATCAGAACAACAAATTGCTCATCTCTACATATCCCAATAGAAGTGCTCGATGTCCCATTTCTTTAGTTGGCTGCCTGTGATTTTATTTGGCCATCGGAAATTGAATTGGGAATAATTTAGCAACTGGATTCCACAAGGGAATCGCACACAAAATTTTTTTTTGATTTTCGATTGTAGTTGAATAAAAAAACGGAAATCAATGAACAAACCTTAAAATTAAAAGAGGTTATTTATTTTTAAGAACGTATACCAGTAGTGTTGTGTTTTCTTAAGTCATGATTTAACTGAGTAAAAATTTCGTTAAGTAGCAATAAAAATTCCAGGTTCTTTTCAGGGGACATAAACACAGCTTACTGGGGAAAATTAAAATCCCCGTGTAACTTTTATTAAGAAACGAGCGGACAACCAGCGGGAAGTCCCTCGATTGCAGTCACCCATCAGAAGGACATAACGATAATTAATAGAATTTGTTCAGGGAATACGTAATGAGGCACCGACTGGGGGACTTGATGTCCTGCAGACAGGAGACAATGGCGGGGATGGGAAGGCGATTCTATTTTTATTATTTTTCGATTTGCAACGCATTCATTTGGATTTTGTTGTTTTATTATTAACATTTTCATCTGGACGCCGCCATTGGTATTTTCCCTCTTAGCTTTTCTTGTTTTCGTCCTTTTTTGTTGTGCGCTTAGACAAACAAACTTGAATTCAAATGAGCGGAGTGGGTCGCACAGCTACAGTAAGTGTAATAAAAATTAACATTAATTCAGAAACAAGAAAATGGGGGAAAATTCATATGACACGAAGGACCTGGTTGGGGAGAGAATGTTGAGGAATTTTAACAAGAAAAATATGTAAATTGTCCCGTAATAAAAACGTCCTGCCCTCCCTCACGCTTCACAAGCACACTTATCTGCAAATATAAATTTTATGAAACATTCCCCAAAAGAAAAAATCGCTGCAAAGGAATTAAAATGGGAAAAAGTATAAGGAAACACAAAATAAAAAATCAAATGAGAAAAAAATAAAGAAAACGGAATGAGGCCCAAGGCTTGAGGGGGGTGGGGTGCAAGTTATATCCCTGCAGGACATTATTTTAAATACTAATCCGCATCAGTTTTCATTTGAGTTTTCTTCTCGACCCTGTTTGCCCCTCGCTCTATCTCTTTCTGGGTCCCGGAAAATCTTCTCTGTCCCGCCCTCCCGCTTTTCCTTTCCGCTTTTCACGTTTCGCCTGTCTGGCTGCCATCTTTGTTTGCGCTTGTGTCGTTACATAAATTCAGATGTTATCCCAAATGCGCAGCATGCACGTTATTAAAATAGCGGCAGGGCAGGCGAAAGTCGCAGGCCGTTGGAATTGAAGCAAGTGTAGTGATAAAGTCGAAGGCCCCGACCTCGTAATACCTTTGTCCTTCACAGAATGAGTGAGCTAAAAATGAAATATTTTTCTGACATTATTTCATTTTCAGACTTTAAAGTTTTCATCAAAAACAAACAAACATTAAAACGTTTGGATTTCTAGATACCAATATACTTTTCTTTTATTCGTGTGCAGGGTACTAGCGCATTTTTATTTTTGCTTTTTCAAACATCGCATAGTCCTTGGGAAAGATCAGATCCCAGAAAAGAGGCGCACATCCTGTCGCCAGTGCGTATACATAATCTGAGATATTAATTTATCTAAAGTAGATTTTGTAATTTTTAGTTTCTTTATTTTTGCAAATATGTAATGTTGCTTGAAAACTTTAATTTTATTGTAAGGTGAAAATAATTTGAAAGTCAACATTGGCATACCCTTTACTTGTAGAGTAAAGCCCAAAATCGCTTACAACGCTAAAGATTTAGTTAAAGTGTAAATGGATTTTTTTATCTTATCATAACATTTAACGCTAGGTGGCGGCAGTTATCACGCCCACTCTTATAGCCATTAGGTTGGCTGATCAACGTTAAATAAATGAATTTGTTATACTAAAAAAAAAAAAAAAAAAACGCCCACTCTAACGCCGAGAAATCTTAAAAGTTTGTATCACCCACATTATTAAAGATTATTTACAGTGTACATATTTTTTTATTGTCAATATCTTTGACGGGCAATAAGTTAATTAAATCCAATAGTTAATAAGTTAATTTGGTTAGCAGATAAATGGGTATTCAATAAATTCTGCATTCCAGTAATTAAAGTACTTGTTGATCTATAGTTCTTAGCCTATTTATCATGCAGTGCACTGTGTCCCATGTAAATGTTGTTTAATTTAAATGGGATTTAAACTATTAGCTATTGCTACTTCACGATTCAGAAATCAAATTCCATAAAACGTTAAACGCGGCAGAACAATACTCAATTTATTCCTTTGTTCAATTTCTGTTCCTCGCCCAATCTAAAATTGTGGTAAATAGGGATAGTCGGGGTTTTATTCGAGTTAGTAGGCGATAATTGCATGACCATATTTTGCTGCGAACGGGGTCTAAAATCGGCGTAACAATGACCATTTCACTTAAAATTGCATGCCAGTTCTGAGGTTTTAGGGAAACGAGCTTGGTTTGATATGTAAAAGAGAAAATACTCGAAATGCGAACTCTAATAGAACACATCAAAATTTTTTAAATAGTTACACCTATTTAGAGAAATCTTAAATATAAACATTAAGATAAATATTTGTAAGTTACACACTTAAATAAAGAAAGATTTTTTTTGGTCGAAATACTTCTTTAGGATTTTACGAGTATTTCCTTTGCAGTACTGCTAAGTATGTACGGACTTAAAGTCTTTTCTTTTTAATTACTTTCGAATAACAGGCAAATACCAAGCGATCTTACTACGTAACCCTATTTTGGTTTGTTGTTCTTCCGGTTGGCTTTCTTTGAGAAATTGGACAAAGCGAACCAAACCTAGACCTAGAACCCAAACCGAAGTCAGACCCAAAATAAGGGAAAACCCAAACGAAAATGCAATTTTATTTATTGTTATGTACAAATACTTGCTAGCTTTTTTTCTTGGCTCACGCCGAGCTTATGTAAATTTATTTATTTTTGCGTAATTTTTCTTGTTTTTACAGAAGAATAAATTCGCCTTGTTGGGCCGCCAACCCTCTTGGGGTAGAAAAAATTTAATTAGAATAAAAAGAGCGAGGCAGCGGAACCAAAGGAAAAGTGAGCGAGCAAGGCACAAAATTAAAATAAAATGAGGAAACTGGTACAAAAAAATGCGAAAAAATGGAAGGAAGGATTTCGTGGGCCTGGCTGGTCCTGCTCCTGCTCCTGATTCGCTGTACATTCCGTCCGTAATAAGGCAAAAGTTGTGCAATTTTCATGTGTAGCTGACAGCCGACGCCAACATTTTGTAACGAGCTGCCGGCCGGGCTCTGAATCTGAAGGGTCAACAGGGGGTCAACGGAGGGTCAGTGCTGTCAGTGGACAAAGGTTGCCACTTGGCCGCCATGTCGTGTCCGCGACTTTGACTTGAGGGAATTTCCCCCATACTGGCTGCCTCGTAAATTATAAACAATAAAATTGTAAAAATAAGTGAATTCCTCTGGAAAAAGGGGTACATGGAGTGGTTAGACCCTGTCAGTCGACCGGCTTAATTGCACACTTGGTTTATGACTTCATATGCCAAACAAGATACTGTTGGCTATTCTGCTCCAGTACACATAAATGCAAACACGGAAATAAAAATATTTCATTCCTGATTCTTAATATTGGGGCACACTTGAACATCATCGAGTTAAAAAGATAACTGTTTTTAATTTTACTGAGAAGTATAATATTAAAATTAATATTAAATATTTCCTATTTCACTTATTGCAGAAATTCAAGTCCTTGATCAAGTTATTAAAAAACAAGGAAGAACGCTATAGTCGAGTACCTCGACTATCAGATACCCGTTACTCAGCTAAAGGGACCAAAGGGAAATGGAGATATGCAAGCAGCAAAGCGAGATTTAAATGCGCCACCTACCGGCGGAAGACAGATTTAAGCATTGTGGGCGTTAGGGTAGGCGTGGCAAATTTTTTTTTGGATCAATCGATAGGCATTGACGAGACCAATACATTTCAGTTCAAATTTTTAATCTAGCATAAAAATTGTGGGCGCCACAGGCTTGGGCGGCTTGTGGGCGTTAGAGTGGGCGTGGCATATTCGAATAACAAACTTGCGCTGCGTACAAGGCTACGGAATCTAAATCTGAAATCCCAATACTCTATCTTTGATAGTTTCCGAGATATCCGCGTTCATATTTACGATTTTTTGAAGTTTGTGGGCGGTTTGTGGGCGCTAAAGTGGGCGTGGCAAACTTTTTTTTGGGCCAATCGATAGGTATTGATGAGAACAATACATTTCAGTTTAAATTTTTACTCTAGCATCAAAACTGTAGAAGCCACAGTTTTGGGCGGTTTGTGGGCGTTAGAGTGGGCGTGGCACTCTACTGAAACAAACTTGCGCTGCGTAAGAAGCTCAGGAATCGGCTCGCCAAATCTCAATAGCCTAGCTCTCATAGTTTCCAAGATCTCAGCGTTCATCCGGACAGACGGACAGACGGACAGACGGACAGACGGACATGGCTAGATCGACTCGGCTAGTGATCCTGATCAAGAATATATATACTTTATGGGGTCGGAAACGCTTCCTTCTGCCTGTTACATACTTTCCGACGAATCTAGTATACCCTTTTACTCTACGAGTAACGGGTATAATAAAGAAAGAAATCACTGTGGACGGCAGTACAAGTAGTGGCGAAGCGCGCAAGAGAGCGTGCGAAGACAACTACTATATATAGCCGCAGAATTGAAAATCTGCCATTATGGTCCGATCGTAACGAGTGATACACCAAACTAAGAAGATTGCATACCAAGACTTTCGAACTATAGTTTTGTTTGGGAGAAAAAGCGGTGAAAGTGTAAAAGCAAAAATTTAGAAAATTGGAGCTGCTGGATACGGTGGGGATAAAAGCTCCCGGCTGTTTAGCTAGTTTTATTCTTACTAAGAATACGCGTCGAATGACACCTCATTTGTTGAAATCCGATGTCCCGTTCAAAAGTAATTCAAAAAACAAGATTTTCTTCTTCCCAAAATGAAAATGTTTGTCCCTTTGTTTGTGGGTTTGTATGCATCCCATCTTAGTTTTAGGGTTTTGGAAACCCTATGGGTGTATAAAGCAGCTTGAAATAGAAAACGTTTGTTCTACGACTTTTGGAAAAACCCGCTAGTTTAGCGGGAAATAAAAAAAAAGCCAGATTTAAAATGCTTATTCTTTTTAGATTTTACAAACGGAAAATCTGTTATGGTTTTAGGGTCCTTTACTTGCAAGAAGCTAATCGAAATAGGAAACTTGATCTATTTGTTCTACCACTTTAGAAAAACCCGCTAGTTCGGCGGGAAATGTAAGAAACGACAGATTCGGCACGCTACGACAGAAAATTTACATGTAGGTAAATAAATATGTTCTGTTGCGGGCCGAAATCATAAATTTAATATAGTTTATTTATTTTATCGAATGTAATATCATTTTTCGTCACAATTGTTGTTATCACAAATTTTTGTTAAAGGCGCGTTCGCCACTACTCTTTACCTCGTTAAGAGGTGTTTTTGTTTGATATTTTACTGCTTAAAATGTTAATTTTGTTCTTTTAAACTGTTCATGCGTCGTAAGAATACGATTTAATTTTCCCAGTGCTTACATCTGGCTCACTTTCATATGATGTCGCTCAATTATGGGGAGCTTTACGTGCTTTAGTTTGACTCAAATTTAATTACATCGTATTATGGAATTTATATGACATCCACCCGCTCACACATGTACACTTTCAATGGCATCCCTTCGTCACTTTTGGTCTGGGTTGGCATGGGATTAATTATGATGTGCCCTAAGTTGCTCGCTCGGTTTAAATGAAATGTAATAATTTTCGTTGAAGGATTTTAATTTGGAATTTGAACATTGTACACACAATAAATATCCAGCTTTGGGGATGCCATAGTGAAAGGAATGTTTATGTATGCCCGTCTAACCAGGACATCATAAACTCGGCTTGCCAACATTCAGTTACCAACTGAAGTGGTGATGGCAGGTGTGGGGAGGGTTGCCGATATCATAGAATGGGTTTTTTGTCCTGAAAGTATTTCAATTGCTGCAGGTGCTGACACTTCAGAAGGTTCAGGGATATGAGAGGTGTGTAAAGCATTTTATTACAGTTCACAAATGCTTTTATTTCAGAGAAAAACGGCTGACAAAGATATCTCTAACAAGCAAGTAAGTAGTACCTTTTAGTAATGATTATATTTTTCAAGCATGTTAAAATGAACCATGATTAAACATAATCAATGATTTGAACCTCTAAATCTTGCAATAAATTTATGAAATCGGATTGCGGAATCCCACGTCTTGTCTATGTGTATTTTCTGATAAAAGCTCGGGGATTCCGAGGAAAACAGAGACAATCTGTGCAAATGTAAGGAGTATTTTCGGAAAAATATTTCACAACACTTAGAGATAATGCTTGGTGATCATATCTCTCTTGGATGCCTTGTGAGTGTGAGCGGAAAAGCTTAAAAAACACAAGGCTTTTTGCTCTCAGTTGCCGCTGATCAACGCCGGGATAAAAATAACATAAACGTTAATTATAAGCTCTACACATTATTACAAATAAAACCCTCATTTAAAAACATTCAAAATGTGCCAAAAAACAATTGTTGACTTGAATCACTTTTGTTACTATATGTTACTTAAGCAAATCAAACTGAACGGCAAAGAAAGGAATGTAGCTTATCTACTGGACGATGTTGAACACGTTAATTTTGAAATTTGAGGTAAATGGGACTGGGACCTTAATAAATTGATCCATCTGAACATTTAAACTTAAAATTAAACTTATAGCCCACTGAATGAAATCATCGCTCTCGTCTTTAGTGTGAAACTAGAGCTATCCAACATAAATTTTTTGAAAGAATTTAAGGGCTGACTGATATTGAATATTTGCAATAATTGACCTAAATCGGATTTGCTGCTTGAAGAACTCAACACCGATGAGCCGATAGGTATTTGATATCGCTGAAGAGGTTCGAGACCCATCATAATGTTTTAGTGTTACATTCGGCCAATTTTCTACCTGAAAAATACTTGGAAGCTAGAAGTCTATCCCTTCATGGAAATCTCATTCAGCTCGAATGCATGCGGTTGCGTTACTTGCCTATCTTGAGGAAATATCTGATCATCTTATCAAAAATGTCCAGAGCTTATATTAATAGATATTGGGTTAAGTTTTTACAGACAATGCATAAAACTGTATTTTTAAGCGGTTGATTACCTACAGTCGGTCAGGAATCTGAATTGTCAAAGTCCTTTGAAATTGCCCATTCCCTTTTCAGAACGGAAACTAATAAATAAGACCAATAAGTCTTTGCATAAAGAACTAATAAGAACATTTTGTTAACAATTATAAAATTTTAAAAAAGATCATTCGAACCATTTTTTGTTTATAATTTAAAATATTACCAATGTTTAAAAATATTAAATGGATTTAAATTATATTAAAAATTTGGAATATCATTCTAGTAATTAAAGCTATTTTTAGGAAAATGTCTTTACGCGAAAGAGCATCAGAATCAAAAGTTCTCTGAAGAAAAGAGTGTCATTAATTCTTTCAGCTGACAACGCGACATCGATCTCCAGAGACCGTCTGCAAATTCTCGAAATATAAAAGCTCATTTTGACTCTTTTCTTTTCAGTCTTACTTAAATTTCGCTTACGACTAGAACGCTAGAAAAAGATGTGCCGTTAAAAAAACAAAGAAACAATAATTAAAAGTGCATATTATGAGAGATACTCACATAAGAGTATACATTAAATAATGGGTCACAAAACGATTTTGGATTTGAACCACTTTTGCTACTATGAGTTAATCAACCAAATTGAAAAGAATTGCCAGAAAACAAATAAGCCACACGAATTAAAATACGTGGATTTAATTAATATTTTTGTTTGCTGCAAACCGATTCGGGAACTGCTGCATGAGAACTTTTATAAAAGTTTTGTATACAAAAACGTTTTCTTATTCTATTTGAGCTCTGAGGAAAGCCTAACTATCGACTTTTCTGAGCTATACACACGTGTTAAGGGCTTCCCAGCGAAAGCGAAGAATATATATTGGAAATCCGTATGCCTGGCCATTGAAGAGAATGACAACTTGGCCAGTGCCAGGTTGAGATACACTCCAGAAATGCACCACAGTGAGCACATGGAGGTATTTGAATCCGTGATGAATCAGCTGAGGAGAAAAAAAAATTTGAAGGTTTTAAGATTGCTTATTTCTGGTGAGCCAATGGTATAAAACGATATGCATAAATAGGTTTTTTATGAGCTTCAACAGGCAGTTTTTTTGATAGAACTAAAGAAAATTATCGATTCAATATGGATTAAATTTAATATAAAGCAACTGCTTATCATCTTAGTTTTTTCTAGTTTTATAACCTGCTCGGTGATTACTGATCCTTAATACATAAGCGTTTTTGTTAAATTTCTAGTCCCAACTAACAAAATCTGATGTATTTCGCTTATCTAGGGTACACCATCGACGACCTTACGGGATTTGGAAACCTCGAACAGCTCTTTTTAAATGGAAGTGTGGATGTTAAAGAGTTATGTAGATGCTGCTGTAATAACAAAAACCTGAGGGATCTACGAGTTTTGAATAGCGAAATGAGAGGAGGACGGTTGGTCGATATTGCACCATATTGCAACCACGTGATTCGCTTTGAGTTCAAGATGAAGTTCGACTGTGATGCCTCAGAATACGCCCCATTAGCAAAAATGCAAGGACTAAGACAGTTGACAATTCACGGAGAGCACGAACCGGGCACTTTACAGCGCCTTTTCGTAGCGCTGGCCAGAAAGGAACCCAAGCTCAGCGATTTATCCATAGAGAATGCACTTTTAAATTATGAGGACACGGCGCCCTTATCTCAGATTAAGTTACTAAAGAATTTAAGATGTGGGTTTATGGACCCCCAAAGTATTGAGCCTATTTCAAAAATGATATACCTGAACAGTCTAAAGGTACTTTCGCAGCATACGTTTATAAGTATTTCGCAGCAAATATATAGCATTCTGAAGGAGTCCCAGAGCGAAATAAAAATATTTTTAAAAGACTGTAAAATGAAATATAACCCAAAGGGGAAACTGCGCCTTGTTCTGAATCAAGTTAGCGCTTCGGATTATGGTTTGTTGGTCACTTTGCCACATTTAAAATGCCTAGAAATAAACGGCTATTATGAGCAAGGAACTCTTGTTGAAATCTTTAAAATGCTGCAATTGGTTCAGGTTGAGCGCTTGAAAATATGGCCGATGGACTTCCGTTCAGAATTGCAAGAAGAAGTAGTGCAGTGTTTGCCCCTAACTGAACCGGCGCTTGAAGTTCAGGAAATAGAAGCACTCTCTAATTGTGGGTCCTTGAAAATATTATTTTGTGAATTTGCCGACACCAAAAACATACATCTTCTACACAATCTTTTTGCACTTGAAGAGTTAAACATCAGCACCAAACCATTAGCCGGTTCTCTGCAGGCCCTTTTTGCTGCTTTAGCTTCCAGAGAAGTACCATCTCTCCAATATTTTCGACTTTTAGATGGAGCGATCGATTCCATGGAAGCTGCAGAATTGGCTCGAATAAAATCGTTGAAACTCGTGGATTGTGCCTTTGTCGACGCCCGGGACATCGAGAAATTCGCAGACCTTGCGAAAGAACATCTTGAAACGCTTGAAATTACTTCTAAGCAAAACTTCCATGAAACTTCTCCTGGAATTCTTAGGGTGTTACAGTGCTCAGAAAACAACATGTGGGTGTCTACCAAAGACATTGTGCTTATGTCTAATCGGAAACTACGGTTTGTTGTTCTTCAAATGAGTTATTCCGAAATGTACACCGATGAGACCCTGCTGGTTCCCCTGAAAAGTGTAGAATGGTTAGAAGAACTCATATTAGCCTATAAACAAGATAACATAATAACATTTTTCGACGACATATCTATGAGGACCAATAATCGTCGTCAAGTGCCTTGACTATCAGATACCCGTTACTCAGATAAAGCGAGTGCAAGGAAGATGGAGACATGCAAGCAGCCAATTGACTTTTTTCGAGGTCGCAGGGCGCCACCTAGCGATTACTTTATTTGGTAATAACTTCTTAATGAATGGTCACATGTAAACAATTTTTATATGAATATAGGTATTAATAAACGAAGCAAAATCCCATTTACAGTTTAACAAAATCTTAAAAAATGTGGGGGTCAGACAGATTTTATCGTTATAAGCGTTTGTGGGCGTTAGAGTGGGAATGGCAAAATACAATACAATACACTGAAAAACGATGGGAAATGAGAGTAAGTATCTGGATATATGCACAGAGAAAATTCTGACGTTCTCATATGAGTTGAAAATGTTCTTAAAAATAGAAGTTGAAAATGTTTTTATTTTGCTCGAATCAAGTTGAATTGGCGGTATTTAAGTACATTGTATGTACAAATAAACTATTAGTTCAGTCCTTAGTTTTATACTTATCAAAATGTTGTTACATAAACTCAATTTAACTTTTCTCTTCTCACCATTTTGTTCTTTTATTGATACCAAAATGTACTTACACGGTTTTTACGAACGAATGTTCTCAATTTATGAACAATGTTCTCAATTCAAGAACAATGTTCTCAATTCAAGAACAAGGTTCTTGGATGTTTTTCTCTGTATAATTTACAGTTTCGTATTACATATTTGATTAAATTGAATATTATTCTCTTTGTTTATTATCCATTAAGGTTTTCATTAACTTTAAATATAAAAATATTTTTGACTTGATGGCTGTCGCTCCCCTAGCAAGCCTCAAGAACTTTAGTAAAACTTTAATAAAGTATATCACTTCAATTCTTTATGGCTCAACTAGCATCAAGGAAAACCCTGTCTCTTCAATAAAAGATAATGAAAACAAATAATGATTAAGATAAATCAAGGACCTCGAAATGCTTATTGGGTTAACAGAACTGACTTCTCTAATTGTTGGTCTAAGGCAAGAAAATGTAGAAATGTGGACAGATTAGGGTTGCACATCCCCTATGTAACTCTTCAAAATGTTCGACCTGGTAGTTCAATATGAAGCTGAAAAAATTTCAAAAATAAATTCAATGCAGAAGCTATTTTACAGATTTCAAATATTTAATTTCATCAGAAATCTTGTTCTGTTAACTGAATTTACAATACCGTGCTTCATGGAAATATCTGATTATCTTGTGTTTTGTTTTCAAAAATGTTCAAAGATTCCGTTGAAGAGTAATTGAGTTCATCCATCAATTTACGACAGGACGATAAAGGTCGGTGGATATATTAAAAAGACTACAACTGTAACTTAAAACAGATAACTGTGATGAGTGTTACAAAATGTAGAAGATTTTTAAAGACATATTATGTTTTATTAATTACTATTTTCTTATTTGTGGAATAAAAGTTTGTTTATTCGCCCCATTGTTTGGCAAAAAGCCGTCAGACTACTTAGTCGTAAGCTCCAAGTTCCGGTAATGAACGTTGCCCGAAAATAAAAACTAAGGCACATTTCTAGCAAACTCAGCAATAAATGGCATAATGAAGGAATTAATGAGTGGACGAGGGCCAAGGCAAACCCAGAAGAGGAATGAATGGAAGGAGCAGTGGGGACGAACTTATGCAAATGCAAATGAAAATTAATTTAATCCGCAGTACGAGTAAATTTTCCATTTTAATTTAATTACATGGACACTGCCTACGTGAGCGACAGCTAACCAAAGGCAAAAAAGAAAGGAAATCGCATAAAAAACGGACACTTTCAAGCAACCATTTTTTCCCTCCAGCTGAGCGTCCTTTTTTTAGGTGGGTGGATGGTCGGTGGGCCAACTATGAAATGCTCGTGTGTCCACTTTAAGCCAATTGGGCAATTATTTTAAGCCGCAACGGTCATTTAGCCTGGCTGCCGAAATTATGAAGGTTTCGGCCTTGTGGATGGCAATTAATTAAGGCGATTTTCTGAAGTCCTTGCTTATGAAATTAAAATGCAATTTTCATTAAACGGGCGCATCGTTTTCCCCAAATTTCCTTCAACTGTGTTCGCCTTATTTAATTATCCATTTTGCCTACAAGAGCTCCTCGCTAATAGCGAAATAAGCCCCGACCGGGCTGGAAAAAAGAAATGAGCCTGTCAGACAGCCGGAGAAAGCAGGACTTTGCCAACGGGCAGATGAGGAGCAAGTCAAAATAACAAATTAATTAGCAAAAAAGCAATTATTCCTTCTGCGTTCTCTGCGCTTTCGAATCCATTTGCATTGAGCCCAATTGAATGGGAAATTACATTTCAAATCAAGCCCGAACCTTTATGGCGGAGCAGACAGAACTGGTAAACTATATACTTATTTCATTCTTGAAAAGAAAATAATGTATTACATTTTTTTAATAAATAGTAACATCGTCTTATTAGAAAAATAATAATTTCATTTCTCCTTAAACATATTTAGATTTTAACGGTGTTTTGTATAGTTACATATCGTAAAAAAATTAACTAAGGCTCATTTAAAAGAATTTACTGAATTTATTGTTTATTTAAATAACTTACGTTCTTCCCAGTTTAGTTTAATGCTAACATTGTAGCTAGCAAAATCCCAAACCTGCGAGGGAGGACGATTAAGGTAAATCGTTAACCACCCCATTACCCATCCAGAGGTTAATGTACTAACGGTAACATAAGCATAAACAGATTAGAAGTCACATAGCATTTTCCACTTTTTATGGCTACACATTTGGATATACATGGAAACCCATTCTATCTACATACTTTTCTTCCCCACAACATGGCATTCTAGCTGGACATTGGGGATGGGCTCGGAACATTGCAAAGTGGAAGCGACATTATGTAAGAAAAATGCTAAATAAGCGCTTAATGCATAATCTGTACCGAGGCATTACACACATAAAAAACAGGCGTTACTCGTGCGCCAGCACACGAACCCCATTCCGACCCCACCTCCCACTGACCATTCCCCGATCCTCTGACAACGGTTGGTCTGCCTTCGGACTGGCCAGGCAGATATGGCCATAATGTATGACTGCCATTTTATATGCGCCTTTGAAAAATGTGCTGACACTTCGAGCCGGAGGCCTGCACTGAAAAACAAACAGTAAAAGAGCTAATTTCAAAAAAGGAAAGGTTTCCTTTTGTGAGAGGAATGTAGAGTTAAAAAAATCATTGGATGTGGATCACATACGTTACATAGGCTTTAAAAAAAAGATATTATATTTTTTTATAAAATTTTTTAATTTAGAGAAATGGCAGTTCAAAGTTTAGTTTAGAAACAACGACTGGGAAGCCGATGGATACGATAACTCAAAATGTTATTCTTATTTTTTTCCCGTAGTCAGCATCTTAAAAACTACTGCTTTTAAATTTTTTAATTTGTACTCATATTAATTAAATCAAACAAAAACACCTCTTAGCGAGGTAGAAAGTAGTGGCGATCGCGCCTTTAACAAAAATTTCTGATATCAACAATTGTGACGAAAAATGATATTACATTCGATAAAATAAATAAACTATATTAAATTTATGATTTCGGCCCGCAACAGTAAATATTTATTTACCTACACGTACATTTTCTGTTGTAGCGTGCCGAATGCATAAATTTAATATAGTTTATTTATTTTATCGAATGTAATATCATTTTTCGTCACAATTGTTGATATCAGAAATTTTTGTTAAAGGCGCGTTCGCCACTACTTTCTACCTTGTTAAGAGGTGTTTTTGTTTGATATC
Organism: Drosophila subpulchrella; assembly: GCF_014743375.2. NCBI lineage: Eukaryota > Metazoa > Arthropoda > Insecta > Diptera > Drosophilidae > Drosophila > Drosophila subpulchrella. The sequence continues at coordinate 3,822,665 of NC_050610.1, forward strand.
AGAAGTTTTTTTTGCTCAAGAGTTTAAGTACCCCAATACCATGACTAGGAGTCGCCCCATATGGCTTGGCTATTGAAAAACCAAACTCACAGATTCGACCCCTAATCTTAGCTGAACGCCACCTTAAATTAGGCACAACAAGTTTTATCGCTTCAAATACCTATTTTAATAGCACAAGTTTGGAACCTCAAGGGCTGTATAGTTTCAAATTCCAACAGAAATCTGTCGTTTCTTACATTTCCCGCCGAACTAGCGGGTTTTTCCAAAGTGGTAGAACAAATAGATCAAGTTTCCTATTTCGATTATCTTCATGCAAGTAAAGGACCCTAAAACCATAACAGATTTTTCGTTTGAAAAAATCTAATAAGAATTTTTTTCAAGCTGCTTTATACACCCATAGGGTTTCCAAAACCCTAAAACTAAGATGGGATGCATACAAACCCACAAACAAAGGGACAAACATTTTCATTTTGGGAAGAAGAAGAAAATCTTGTTTTTTGAATTACTTTTGAACGGAACATCGGATTTCAACAAATGAGATGTCATTCGACGCGTATTCCCAGTAAGAATAAAACTAGCTAAACAGCCGGGGACTTTTATCCCCACCGTATCCAGCAGCTCCAATTTTCGAAATATGTACTTTTACACTTCACCGCTTTTTCTCCCAAACAAATCTATATTTCGAAAGTATTGGTATGCAATCTTCTTAGTTTTTGTAATACCTTTCGATTGGTGTATCACTCGTTGCGATCGGACCATAATTGCAGATTTTGAATTCTGCGGCTATACAAGGGTGGTCAAAAGTATTTTCACAAAAAAAAAGTTAAATATATTCATAATTTGAACTTACATCTTGTTAACTTTGGCATCAATGGAAAGGTAATTTAAATGCCGTTTGAATGATACAATACATTTCTTAACACATTCAGTACTTAATGAAAAGGACGAATTTGTGTGAAAATGTCCTTTTTGAACTTTTTTCCTCGACTTGAAAACTTAAATTTTTTGATGCAAAAAGTTTCTTCAAACAAAAATAATAGTAACTGCAAAAAGAATTTTTCAAAAATCATTTTGCTTTTATTTTTTAAGATTTTTTAAAGGTGACACGTCGGAAAAAATTTGTATGAAAAAGAGAAAAATATGGCTAAAATGCATGTTTCTAAGCATTGTGGCTCAAAGAGAAAAATAACATTTAAGGGATTACACAGAAATCTTTTTCAAAAAAAAGGTTCTTGGAATAAGTTCCAAGCGAATTTAGTAGGAACAGATTTCTGTAAAAAGTATTTTAGTCTCTGCTTTAGTAAAGGTCGTTCGTTTATTACACTCCAAATAAATGTTAATATATTAAATGACCAAAAAATGGTTTTAATTTCTAAGTAATATTCATATTAATATACAAAATTACAAAATTAAATATATAGATGTATTACTTTAAGGTTTTTCTCAGTGTCCTCGAAGCCAAAGATTGGGGGCAGACTGGAGCTGGAGGAAAGGCTGGACAGCAGAATGATGGCGCTGGTGCGAAAGGGTTGACCCAAACGCAATTGACCACGTGTGCGTGTCCATTTGGGGGCGGTCAGCCCTGGCCTCGGTGTGTGGAAGAGTGTGTTGCTTTGGGGGTGGAGGACGAAATCCTTTTATCATTTAAATGGCATATGGCAAAAGGCAGTTTTTATTTTTATAATCCCACCGACCAACCAGCCAAGGAGCGGGCTCCAAAACCCCGGCAAGACAACACGGAAGTGGCGAAGTCGGGAACAAATCACACAAAATTTGTAAACGTCCATTGTCAAGCGTTTGCCGCCACCGTCTCACCTCTCGAAGCCCCCCCTTTTGGCCCACCCATGCAAAGTTCTTCCTGCTCAGTCCATTTATTAATTTGCCTCGAATAACTCTGCACCCCCCTGTGAGGCGAACGTAATCCCTTCAGCACTCACACCGGAGACTTTGCGATTTTCAATAAGGCGAAAGGAACAATTTGCCGCACAGCAGGTGGAAATTGCCAACAGACAGGACTGCGAGGATATGGAAGGACTCGCCACCCGTGGCGGAGATTTTGTGTCACTTTCTGGCGTAATTTTAGACCGACTTTGATTGGCGGCCATTAAAATTTCGCTCGTGTCCCGCCAGTCATGTGATTGATGGTCCGAACGTGATCTATACCCGATAACCAACTAAAGTTTTATGAATTTTAATGAAAAGTTACGGCCAGCTGGAAACTGGGGGGATTTCAATTTACTTTTCCAGAATAGGTAGTGGACATTTCTTACTGGGGATTGTAAAGTGACGAAGGACTTTACATGGGTTGGTCACATGGGATTGGTCACTATAGTTTAATAAACTTTCATTTGATTGTATGTATTTAAAAAAAGTATCTTTAAATTTAAAACCTAATACATTTTTAAAAAATCTGATTTTTAGTACAAATATGTTAAAAGAAGTAAATTTTTTGTGTTTTATTCATTTTATTGGTCCTTGTATTTCACAGAATGAATATTTTGTTACTACATTTTATTTACTTCCTTAATAATAATTTCTTTGGGAGTGTTACGAGTTTGGTTAACCGGCAAAGATTGTTTTCTTTGATAACCAAAATCTAATCTTATTCTGCTCTCAGACGAAAAGTATGCAGCACAAATGCCATATTGTATTATCTGACCAATGACTATGGATTAAGGCATAGTTTTGGGATCAACTTTAAGTGATGGTTCTTTGGATTCAGATCGATCCCCAATTGTCAACTATTAATATTAAAATGTGTTCAATGAGTTCCGGAAAAGGAATTTAACTTTAGCTAATGGCGGGCATTATGCTAGCCTATCGTAAATCAAAATGTGCGCCCTTGGACGCCCACTTTTATGTAACCCAAACATTGTCAATGGTCCGTATGATGTTCCCTAGCTAACCCTTCCACCCCTTCAAAAGAAAAGTGCGGAAATATCAAAACAGATGCGGCAACAGACAGAATCCTTGTCATTTTCATGTTCGTGCACCTTCCTTGACATCGCCCTGACTAATGATGTGCCAACAAATTTAACGCAACCGGTTACCCGCTTGAAGATAACACCCATTACTGACTTGACTTGACTCGATAAAAAAGATGACAAAGCGCCCAATTCACTTAACAAATTTGACAATGGAAATCATATGTCATCATTATTAACAGTGAGATGATTCCATTTTCCGGCACAACGGCCGCACATATGGCCCGCTTCCACTCCGTGAAACTAAGCGGATAATTTCGAAATAATATCATAATCATAAGCGCAGGGGTTGAAACCCGAAATGGAAACCACCACCGCTGGTTTTGATGGGTGGTGCGGAAGTCAACCTGCTGGCTGCGTTCGAAGCTGCGCACTTCCATCCACACCTTCCGGAATGGGCTCTAAAATCTCCACAATGAAAAGGGAAATTATGGTAAGCGAGAAATGAAAATGAAAATATGTCAAAAGGACAGCTCACCCCCGGGCTGAACGGCGGCAATGGCTTTCCCCCTTTTGCATATTAAATTAAAATAATGAAATTTTGAAACGCTTTCGAGATCTCTTGTGGCGATGTTGTTGTTTACATTGTACGGCAATAAAGGAACTCCGGGTCCGGATGAAGGGACAGCCATACGGACACCCCATAAGTCGCACATAAAACAAAGCAATTGGAAAATTATGCACTTGTCCTCATTCACCGCCTCATCATCTCATCGCCGCCCAGAAGTATGCTTTTAATAATCAGCAAAGTGTTCCGGATAACTGAGGGTTGGCATTGCCCTTCCGGACGTTTAAGGGGCGGTGGGTGTGGGTGTGGGCGTGGTCGGTCTGTGCCCGGGGGCCGTTTGCCATTTGGGCTGGAAGATTTACATAAAATGGGAAAATATGTGAGTGCGCATTAAAATGTATAAAAAGTGAGCAAAGTTCAGGATTAAGTACGGTGAGGAAAGGGATCCGATGAAGGAGATTAGATGAGATGTGAAAAGATGGCTTTCTGGAGATCTGAACCTTTTGGAAGGGTTTAGGTACAACTGAGGTTTTGATTGACAATTTAGGATTTTTAGCTATTTCGGCACTTAAATAACATCGTGATAATATATTTCAAAACCGGTGAGATTAAGCTGGCAGTTGGGTAGCAGTATGCTAATCTTGAGAATAAAATTTCCACGTTTATAAACGTTAAAAAAAAGTGATAATATTTTTAATATTTCAATAGAGTTTTCAGAATATTATTTTGAAAACCTACTGACATTTCAAAAAGTAAGGTGTTCCTTACATTCAAAAATTACTATTTAAGTAGCAATGTATTTAAAAAATTTCCTGACTTACAGAAATAAAAGTATTCCAAGATGAAGCCGAGGGAATATGGCTCAGTTAATTGAGTTTCCATAATGTTCCTCATTAAAATCAATTTGCGAACCCACCATCCGTCGAGGCCATCTGGGATATCTGCCATATGAACAGTATTTTCGGGCCTCTCAGATCGAACTCTTATTTGATTAACTTAAGGTCTGAAATTATTCCATTAGGGCAGGGCGTTGCCGAGCCTGCGGCCAAAACATTACGGACAGGAATGGAAGCCGCCCCCAAGGAAGCTGGATGAACTCACTCAAATCTGCACTTGCCGGAATTCCCAAATGTCTACTTTTCAATGCGCTTAGCATTTTTAAGCTGCTTTTAATAAATTCGACACAAAATTGAATTTTCATAACGGTTTGTCCTGACTGCCACTTGTCCTTTTGACACCATCCCTTATCCTTAGGAGGGGAAACTAAAAATGGGAACGGGAACGGGCAACGTGTGCGACACTCACTTAAAAAGTGATTCATGGACACAGTCACCCCGGTAAGTGTGTTAACAACAAAGACCTGGGGCACTTTTCAGCCTCCCCTCAACTTCTGTGTTTGTTTTTTCGGGAATTGTTTCAGAAATTGGAAAACATTAACATTCTTAAAAATCATCTTAGGTTCGGCTAAAATATTGCATATATGTATGTACTTCATATTTATTTACTGATTGGTTTTATTTTAATCAGAAAAATAAATGTATGTGAATAGTCGGTATCTCTTTATAAATTGTTAAAAATGTATATTCCTTATTTTAATTATTATTTTTGAGAAACGGGATGTGCAATAACCATTCACGGGCATATTTTATTTTATAATCTACCCTTAACTTACGATAAAGGGTTCACGTGCAAAAAGTAACCTTTTTTAATTTTAAAAATGTAATTAAAGCAAAATGCTTAATCTGGCTGGGTTGTTCAAATCATAAGTAAATAAATATATATATATGAACGAATTTCCCGATTCCAAGCAACATTCTGACAGAATACATTTAATTAAAACCAAGGTACTTTGGAAACCTAATTAAATTTTATGCTTTTCAAGCCACCTTCATTAGCCTATCGTGGCCAAACCGCAGCGTAGTTTTTGCGCATAAATTCAAACCTTTTGCCTACCTTGAGTGCTCATTGAATATGATATGCTCGGTAATATTATTCATGTGCATAATGAATATCTGAAGGCTTTACCGATTTTCACCTTCCTTGGGTTCTTATCACAGTTCAACCGCTTTTGGGGTTTCGGGGCTGAGTGGGTGGGGTCAGGGGGCGGTCGTAAATTTATGCATTCAAGTCATAAACAAGGGGCAACATTTTATTGTTATTTCTCATAATCAAGTACCGCCAGAAACGTGCGCCCGGGAAATGCGTGAGAGTTGCGTTTACAAGAAAAACGATAAAATTATGAAAATTTTATGTCGCACAGCCGCGTAAACGGAGTTGGAGTGGCTCTGGCATATATGGAGCGAACTCAATGAACATGTCATAAGCGGGGCTCGATCCCATTCCCATTCCCGTACCCAATCCACTCCCATTCCCACTCCCCAGCTGAACACGTTCGACGACAGTTGGACTTGTTGTTCCAGGAATCACAGTTCAGCACACGCGTGCCACAAATTGTGGCCGAGATGGTAAACACACTGAGAATAAAGTCCTGTCTTTTAGTTAACATAGCTAATAAAGAAGTTTTATAAAAAAATCAGGTACTACTTTAACACCATTTTTGTCCATTTTTATTATTTTTTATCCTTAAAATCCCTGATTTTTGAAGAAAACTTTAATTTTCCATCTTATTTTTTAGCTTGGTTAAAAAAAAAACGAACTAATGATGTTATAAAATAAATAATGATAGAAAAAATAGGTTCAGTCGAATCATCTTAGCAAAGTAATACTTGGAAAAAGTATGAAATAAGGTGGTCCGTTTTTGAAATAAATTTTCCGATAAGAAACTAACAATGTTTTTCCAAGTGGGGACCATGTACTAGAGAGGGTTCAGTTTTATCATAAAAAAAAATATGACGGCGACTATCGCTATCCGTAAATCACACGTAGGTGGACGGGATAGCATTAAAATGTCATCGCCGTACGAAAAATTAAAATGAAATTACATAAACCAAAAAGTGTCACTCAGAAACACATAAAACCGAAGCCCCAATAATTAGAATGCAGAGGCCACAGCAAATCAAAGTCCGAGCTGGAGGGCACTCGGCAACACCTAGCTGAAATTCCTTAATCGAATTTGCATTAAGCGATGAGCAGCTAATAATCTGTAAACCGAATTAAAAACAGCTCCAGGGGCGTCCAAGAGGAAACAGCAAAGCAGAAAAGCCGACCCCAAGGGTCGAGTCGGGCAGAAAAAAAAGTAAAAATGAAAGAAATGCCAAGAGATTAGCCAGAAAGTGGATACTGCCCCCAGAATGGGATGAAAAATATTTCCGGCAAATTAAAGCTAATGAAAGTGCCTTCTACCCCTGCTCCTCCCCCCAAAAGTCCTGCCAGCCACCTTAAGAAAAACTGACAGCCATAATTCATGACCGTCTGCGATGGGTGGTAACGCCTCCTTTTCCTTGTCCTTCACGCCCCCTTTTGGAGTACGCTGAAAAATTCACGACCCCCAACGGCGGGCTAATGATAATGATAACAAACATGCCTCAAGTCCCCAAGTCAGAAACTTTTTGACAAGCCGCACTCCACCGCCAGCCTCTTCCGCCTCCGCTGGATATATTTCCATATAATTCATTCGAGGCCGGGCCCATCCATCCATTTTGAAAATGTGAATTCTTGCGCATCATCATTGTTTGATTGCTCGTGCTTTATATACGCATACACACGCCGAAAACTTTATTTTTCATTTTGCTTAGCATTTTCAGTCGAACCTTCGACCTTCGGGGGATGTCTGGCGACTTTTCACTTTCTCGCTGGAAAATCGCTTGATAAATTGGGGTCGAAATCGTTATAAGCGTTGTGCTCCATCGCAGGCCCATTAATTTTTTGCGCCTCCTGCCTTCAGAAGGTACAAGTACAATGCAATAATGTATAAGTGTTTCGACTTATACGTACATCTCAAGTTTCGAGTTAATAAATCTCTCCAATGAAAAATGAAACAAAATTAATGGTCCCGAAGTTGGTTTGATGTTTGTTCTAGGATATGAAAATGAAAGCAGAGCATTACAATAACATTTCACGGGTGTGCTACTTAAATTCCTGAATATTAATGAATATTTATTTCGATAATTATCAATAGAGTAAGCTTTTCCTTTAATTTCTCATTTGTTTTTCGCTTCCGCGGAATCATTGCTTATTTTTTACCCAACCAAAACGATTTTTAATTGATTCCATTCGGAATTCATCCCGCTGCCTAGTGCGTATTACATAAATCGACCGGCAATCAAGCCAAAATAAATTATTAATTAATAAGTTAGTGCACAAATCGAGCGAGCGGCTCAAAACTCGAAACTCGACCAAACGAACCGAGTTCGTGCTGCATCGAATAAGGCCTGAAAAAAAACCTAATTAAAAATTAGTGCAGTTTTTAATTAAGAGAAATACGAAAATGAGACTTCATAACCAGTTGCCAAATGCGGTGCAATAAAACAAAAACAGAGATTAAATAAATAAGCAGAAAGAGCGCAAAAAAAGGAAAACCGAAAAAAATGGGCAAAAAATTGAACTGAATACCGGGGCGACACATAAAGGCATAAGCGGCAAAATCGCCGGCAAAAACAGAAAAGCAGCAACAACCAGCCAGAACATAACGCGTTGACAAAACGCTGTCCGCTGCCATTTATGAAACCCATGTTGACATGCGCCGGGCACAGGCGGCGGCAGCTGCAACTGCACCGCACAGTGGGGCAAACAGCCATTGCTTTCTTTTCAAGTGATTACAACCATTACAGGAAAAAATTTAATTCATGATTAAATGAGTATTTGTTTTGAAATCACAATGTATTGAATCATAAGTGTGTTTAGACTGCTAGCATCTTTATCGAATATTCGGAAATCATGCGAGTTCATAGTTCTTGTTCAAAAACATTCGATATCATAGAAAACAGATTTTAAAATAAACCGATGCTAGTGTACTCATTTTTTGTTCTGCTATATTTTCAAACACCTATCAAACATTCAAAACACAGCTTCATACGATAAGTAGAATATTCGAATGTCTTTCCTGCGGATAGAATAAGAGATAAGTTTTTCGAATGTTTGAAAATATAGTAGTAAAAATCATGAATACCATAGCAACGATTGATTTTAATGTAAGTTTTCTATAAAATAATATATTCGACTTTATAGAAAAATTCGCATCTGTTATGTAAGCGCCTCGTATGATTTCTTATTTTTTGACAAAGAAGCTAGAACCTAAACGCACTATTAAATAGATTTTCGAAGGATGACAAACCTTTTGTTAAAGTAAGAGAGATTCTTGCAATTTATCTAGAAATAATTAAGTAAACTAAAAACAAATTCAAATAGTTCAATCGATAATGCATTTAGTTTAATCGAATTTTGTAAGCAAGAATATCAACCAAATCCAGTCCAATTTTTGCAAGCTTTAAAAATGATTTTAAAATGAATATTCATATTTTTAAAAAGTGTTTTGAACCACATAATTCAGGTTCATTAGGGTTTTTGTTTTTAATTTAAAGTGTTCTTTGTTTAGTTGGAACAGTTCTTCTTGAAGCTAATTTAATTACCAAATATAAAAGATACTAAACCTTTTTGCAATGTTAGCTTATGAGTATTGCTTATAAAGGTGTCCTTTAATCTTTAATGTTTTTTTTTAAGTTTCTTAGGAAGTAAAGCTGCTTTAGTATTACATCGGTGGTGCAACAGAAATAGCATACCACTGAATGGGGGTTGTTGATTTGTGATTTCCGAGGCACCATTAAAAATAGCTGTTTTAAAATATGTGAATATTTTACAATTTCTTAAATTTATGTCTTAATTTCCACTGCATTCCACTGTGCAACGTCAGTGATTGCAATAATTTCTGAGCGAGTCTGACCGCCGTTTTGGCCAGCAGCGGCATTCTTGCCGCTTGCCGCCGACCGCGCCGCTTTATGGTCATGCGCTGCGCCAACTCGCTCCAAATTCTTTGTTGCGGCGGCGGGCGGCGGAACGTGCCATAAATTGGCCAAATCAAATGACGGACCGCGGACGGATTGCCGCTCGGCGGGACGGGCGATTTGGGTATCGCAACCCCCTCCCTGGGGAGGGCGGATCGCGGATAGTGGATGGTGGATAGTCGCTGCCAAAGGCAACTGCCGCTCTTGCAACTGCCCAGCTGAGTGCCGGAGTTGCAGTTTCTGTGTGGTCGGCGACATCAAATCGCGATGCGTTGCACTGGTCAGCAAAGCAAAGCAACTGATTGAGGCACACGCTCCTCTCACCGATCACCAATTGAAAGAAACACAAAACTGCACTCGGATAAATATTTTCTATGGGAAAATCTAACTACCAATAGGGGCTTGAAATCACTTACAAATATATTTTAAGGTGTCTAAAAGTATGCAGTGAATATAGGATAGACGTCATTTAGTAGTCATTCTGAATAAATGTATTTACTTTTGAGTTAAAAATTACATTGCTGCATACTTTTAGACACATTATTTGACATTTAAAAGTGTTTTAATAATCAAATCAAATATACCCTTAATAATTTATATAAATTTTATATTTTAAGGTTCACTTCAATATTCTGAGTGTAGGTGCATGATACTCGCAGCAGTGATTTCGTATTAATCAGACACCTGCGCTGGACAAATGCAACTGAAAGTAAGATAAGTACTCCCTTTGATTAGAGTTATTGGTATACATGTATGCATATAGGACTTACAGGTCCATAATGGCCTAATAAGTACATTCTTGGTGAACATTTAGTGTGTCCCCAGAATGGGGATGCTTTATGAATCACAAGCCATGTAAGACTCTAGCTACAAATAAAGCTCAACTAAATTTAATTAGCATACCATGTTTAAAGTTCCATTGCCATTATCGAGCTTCTGTGAACCAAATATTCCGAGGAATATGTATGGTACCTTGCCGTTTTTATAAATTGGTATACCAATACTCTTGAATACAGTTTGCCTGGCCAAGGCTGATCGATATGACAACTATTTATGTACCTATGTTAAACGCCCATTTAAAAAACCGAAAGATCGCAAAAAATATTACAAATTTAGCAAAATTACTAGTAGCAAATTTGGAAATGAGCCGTCATTTGTTTAATGACAGGTCACTATGACAAAAAGGAAAAAAAAACACAAGCCAAAAAAACAACAATCGGCAGAGCTAACAAATTGATTGACGGCTGTCGGTCAGAAATGGAAATGCCACTGCAACTGGCTGAGTTCAGTGGGGTGCGGATGGCGTGACAATATTGACATAGTTGCGATCACAATGGCATCTTGTGAGCTGTCCACTGGGATACATCATATGTATGTACGAGATCGCACCGATGCAAAGTCGCTGGCGTTTTGCACTGATTTGACTTTATTGAATTAGGCAACGGCGAGCGAGCGCAGCTTGGCAATAAATCAAAAACGAGTTCAAAATTTGTGTCACCTCAGCGTCCAAAACAGCATCTTGGCATCTCGGCATCGGCATCGATTGCCTCGTACGTGATCATTTTATTGAGCACATTTGACTATTATTAGGGAAATTTAACACATGACGCACTAAATACAGATTTGCGAGACATGGACATGTGTACGGCGGCTTTTCTGTATTTATGGCAACATGATTTATATCGCGCGAAATCCAAACAAGCGGATTGCGCATACGCAGCGTTGCCGCAATGCGACAAATTTGGTTAAATTACGCGTGCACCCGGAGAACGTGCCCCACTCGTAATGAGCGGTGCAGAAGTCGTGATCGCTTATATGTTGGACTAAGATTTAGATACATTTACGACTCGGATATCTCGCACTTCGTTAGCGACGACGACGACGCCCACAACTCAAAACTCAACGATTGCGGCCAACGGAAGTTGGCATTTTTATGGCCTAATGCTCGATTAGACAGCGTTTTGGCAGCGGCTAATCGGGCAAATAAAACAAGCCATATCTCTCCCGGCGTGCATAGCATTAGGCCTCGGCTCAGACAGGTCTGGCCAAAACAAAAGTCGGGGACCGACTGAAGACCGTCGATTGGTGTTCGTTTTGTCATTCAAATCGCCTTCTACGGGCCATTTGCATTTGGCCCGTCGTGGTTTTCCTTTTCTCGTTTCTGATTTCGATTTTATGAGTGTTATAAAAATTTGCGTGATGGATACACAAAAGCGATTAGCTCATTTTTTATGTTTCAATTTTTCGACTTGCCTTTTCGGCATTTATTTGATTATTCTCGCATTTGATGCATGCCATTTCTGGTCATAATATTTCTTTGTTTTCCGAATACAAATAATTTAAATTGCCTTTTATTTGTGTCTTTTAATTTTCGCTTTTAGATTTGACTGTCCACAAAAATGTTTGTTTAATTGGTACGGGGATATTCAAATTTTTAATTGTTGCTTAACTCGCTGATGAATTACCAGGTTTTATTTATGATATAGCTTTGATTATTATTATAATTGGGTTTTAGTTCTGTTATAGTATTTTAATTGGCATTGATATTTTCGAAAACTTCTTAAATTTATTTTCATCATTCTGTAAGCCAGCAAAACTTAAAGAAAATTATAGTTAACTTATTTTGATTTTATTAAATATATAGTATTATTAACCAAGCATTTTTACTTGATTTTTAGTTTAGGCAAACGTATTGAAATCTTTACCGTTGACAAAAATTTGATCCGGCAACTGAAGTTTAAAGACAGTTTTCCGGAAGATCGCTAGAGCGAGTCCACCCATCGGCTTTCCTGGGATTGGGCCCATTGGAATCAAGATAAATCCGTCAGGCGAGAAACAGTGTTTCGCCCCCAAGTTATCCTTCCTGGCTTTTCCGCCGACTCCGCCAGACAATGGCGTCTGCGAGGAAATTAATTTTAATTGCCGGAGGTGCGTGCACAGGGCGCATTGCAATAATTGGCAAAAGCCAGGTCCTGTCGCAGGACACCAGACAAAGAAAGATGACACTTGAGACGGCCAGACTCGGAGTTGGACATAATTTACGGATGCAGTGGACGATGGCTGAGTGGAACTTGCTAGATAATTTAAAAACTTTCCTGCACTCGCTGCATAATTGAATTAGCGGCGGCGGGGGCTCAAAACAAGTGTCAAAGCGGAAACGGAAGCGGCGTCGGGCGTCGGGAAGCTGACGGGCCAAGAAGATTTCTATAAGAATTTGATTTGCCTTGGCCAGGCCAAGTGGAAAGGGAACCACTCGGGGGGCGGGGCCGGGCGCAATCGGGGCTAACCACAAGGTTTTTCAAACTTTACTCATTTTCAAAATTACAATGTTGCCGCAAGCGTGCCGCCCACCGCAGCAGCTGGAAAATAGCTAGAAAAATCTAAACGTAAGCAAAGTCAATGGGCGAAGTTGGCAACGCGGCGGCAGCTTCTTTGATGATGACAAAGCGGCAGGAGATAACGGGCCAGGCCAAAGGATGCCAGGCCACTACCTCGACCACTTCCCCCTTTTTCCTGCACTCACAGAAAATAGAGGTGCCGCATTAGGAAATTAGTTTCCTTAAGAAACTGTTGGGAGAGTGATTATATTTAACAACTATAAAATTATTTAAGTATGCTGTTACTATAACATCATTAACGTTTTTGGTTCATCTTACCATTTATATATTTTCCTTCATCCTATAAGCTATCTGTATCTCTTTACATAATGGCAGATTTATTAATCTATTTCTTAATGGTTTATAATAACACACTATATATGTTTAATAAATTAATTTACTTATTTTATTTATTTGTAGGTTATAGGTAACTTGCAATTGCTCTTTAACTTGAGAATAGATAAATAAAAAAATAGTAATTTAATCAAAATTGTTTATTTAAACGAAAACTGAATAATTAAGGACTACCAAATATAATACATTAATAAATCCTCTCCATGTGAAGATCTTAGGTACTATATTAGTACAAAACCTTCTCCCTGTATATGTAGATTTTTTATAAAAGATTGTAACAATATTTATTTTAGAGAGACAATTTAGGAACCTACATTTGTAAGCAAACAAATTTTTTGAAATCTTTTCGACTTTTATATATTATTTTATAATTTGTAAATTTAAATATTTTTTTATTATTTTTCTTACTTCAAAGTACGGACAAGACAAGGTCCTAAGTCATACTAATTTTGGCCAGTGTGCTCATTTCTTAGCAAGTTCCTGCAGCTTCTTTCAGCTGCTCGTCCTTAGCAGACATTTTTCTGCTGGCAAAAGTTTTGTTGGCTCAACCACTTGACGCTCGGTTACCTCAGCTTCCTTCCCGCCGGAAAACTGCCTTTGAACAGAAAAATATTGCACGCATTTTCCCGGAGAGCAACGTGGCATGGAAAAGGGCGATAAGGACGAGGAAGGATTCCTTCTTGGTGCTGCGGATGCTGCGGTAAATCAATTTCTGCAAATGAGATTTTTCAATTATAAATCAATTTTCGATTAAAATTACTTTTACGCATCTTCCTTTCAAGTTACTCGGCCCATTCTTTCCCGGGGGTTCGCTATTGCCTTTGTATGTTGTTGTGTGGTGAAAAGTTTCTGACATGTACGGGGATCTCATTCGGAAACCGAGTACATACGTATATAACGAATATTATGTACAGGTGGCCCGCGATAATATGAGTCAGAATTCAGGGTGAGCGTGATTTAAAAATGTTTCAAGCAACCGAGAATTGGAATACGAAAATCCATTCCATTATTAATGATATACTAATTTTATGATGTGCTATACCTCCTATTCCTTTAAATTAATTTTATATTGTTAATCATTATTTTTAAAGCAAGAAAAAGGAAAAATCCTTTGTTTTCATAAAAGATTAAGAGTCATGTTGTGAAAATCGTTTAAAATCAAAATTGGAAACCCAACAAGACTAAGCCTAATTGGAAGAAAAATGCCTTTGTAAAAATCACAAATAACGTTAGTTACGGTTAAAATGAAAGGAATTGGTGAGTCACATTTCAATTTAATATGATTTTTTAAAATATCTAAAATCATGTTAAATACAATTTGTATTTATAATATAATTTTTAACAGCTCATAAAATTTTAATTATCAGGTTTTAATGACAACCATTCCTGTTCCAATCAAAATAAACAATAACCCGTTGGAAAGCGATTTGGTAAGAAATCAATCAGCTTAGCAACCACTTAATTTAATATTTAACTTAAATCGCTTTTTAAGACACGTATATCTGGGAATTTCAAACACTTTCCACTTCCTGCTGATACATGCAGATACCACTTTTCCCTGGTGTAGGTAGGCGTAGACCATGGGCAGTTAAGTCTCAATAAAAGGAGAAAGAGCCTGAAACCGAGACGAGCTGGGACATTTGATCCGACTTGGCGTTTTGATGTGCGGAGCCAGGACGATAAACTGGGGCCAAGAATGCACCTCGCTTTATTTGCGGCTCTTAATTAAATTGTGAATTATGGCCTTCGATTTGCCAATCGCCATAAAGGCCACAAAAATATGAGTCGCAGTCGCTGCGATGGCCGATGAGTCGATGCGGCGTTGAGGAAAAGCTGGCCACAAACTTTTGCCGACCATAAACGTGGCAATGGGGCTGGCATAAAATTTAACGACGGCCAGTGCAGCTCCAGTGCAATCCAAGCGACCGAGCAGTCGACCATCCCATCCATCAGAGTGAGTCGACACCGATCGATATTAAATTATAAATGAATGAATGAAGTTTTATGACACTGCCCAGTGGGGGCTGAGACTCGAACTTGGACTTGACTTGTCGCCAAGGCTGCAGGCTTGATGGATCGCGAATGGATCCCATTCCCATCCCAATCCCGAACCCGAACCCTTTCTCCCCGACTCTTTCTCTGAGTTATGAGCATCGGGCGAAAGATAATGATGCCGTTCGATTTTCATTTTGATCGCAACGGCAGCGGCAGAGACACGGCCAATAAATCGCCACATGTGGCACAAGCCGACTTTTGCGTCCGACATTCGTCATAAAGTGGCTGAAAGTCGGGCCCCAACTTGTGTTTATGGTCCTTGGCAATTAATAAATTTCTGGCTAGTCGAGCATAAATCGGTAACTCGCTCGAGATTTTTATGGGAGTGCTATCTGCTGTTTAGGCTGTCGTAAAGGAAAAACATATAATAATTCACAGATAAGAAATACTATGGGTGTTAGGAAAATAAAATCCGGCCGAATTGCAATCGACTTTAACAACTTTGGGTCTTGGGACCACAAAACATTGACATGAAATTTAAAAAAATTGTATGCAAAATTTGATTTAAAATTAAAATTATGAAATGTAAGTATTTAAATTAAGTTTTCTGATGTTGCATTTTATTGTGATTTTAAGGAAACAAATTTATATAGCGTATACTTTTCGTTCACTGATAAAAATTAAGTAAATTTTAAGGTTTTTTTGCTAAATATAAATATTTTTGCTATATGTTGTATCCATTGCTGGCTTTTTTATTTATAATTTAAGGTTATAAATTATTTATTAAGCTTAAAGATTTGAATCTTTGATATTAATTATTTTAAAGTAAATTAAACTAACATCGTACCTTAAGTGTAAATATCAAATATTTTTAAATTAAATCAGGCCGTTTAATATATTTGCATAATAAATAAACAGCTTTTGTATTTAGTTCGAATATGTAATACAAAACTTTGAACACGAATGTCGGTATTTATTTTTACGATACGAATTTTTTATTCATTATTGTTTAAAGAGAAACCCAGTTTAAAATATTTTGTTTTTCCCTTGTGTTCATAAAAGGAATTGGTGACTTCTTCTTAACCATCGAATCGATCACAATAAAATCTTTGCTCAGGAGATTTCACTTATGAGTGCCTAACCCACGATAATGATTGATTAGCGTCAATAAAATGGGAAAAGACATAATGGTAGACCGCACTTCGAAAGGGTTATTCAAGAAGCACACGTGCCAAAGGTCAACCGTAATAGCCACTCCCCATTTCCATCCCAAAAATCGAATAAGGAACACACTTGGCCGCCGATCAATCACAATTCCTGTCTCCGTTTCGGTTTCTGTTTTTTTAAGTTATCCGTTTTTTCCCGCTCCCATTTACCTTTTTTGATAAATGTCGCACGCCGCGTGTCAAATGCGTTTCCCAGCAGCATCCCCATCCCCCACTCCTCGGAGGGAAAACGAAAACTGTCGCATTTTCTTGGAATTCTGTGGTGCAGCATTCTCCCAAGGATATGCTGTTACGGGGCGGGCGGGGGAAAGTGGGGAAAGTGTCCTGGCAGCCGCTTTTGGGGCCTGTCATTGTCCCAGAGCGATTTTTTGTTGCTCGCCTTTTGTGTCGCGTATTGCCAGCACGTGGTTGGGGAGCAGGCGGGGAACCCCCGAACCGGTGCAGATTTTATTTTCCTTGCTTTCTTTTTTTTGGTCGTCAAGCAAGCCTTTAATTTATGCAGCCCTGGGGAGGTTTTGATTTTCAGACGATTCGTGGATGGAGCTGCGCTCAACAATTGCCTCTAATTGTGGAATGGGGGGCTGTTGGGAAAAATCGGAGGGAAGGGCGAGCCTGTAATTGAGATCAGTGAGAGTGAAACCAAAGCAGATACCCAGGGTCTCATAAAAAATTCCTAAAATGAGCACCTATACCAATTCAGACTTTAAAAATAAATCTAACCTTGAATACTCCAAGACTTGAATAAGATTTTAAATAAAACAGTACGGTTAATCCGTAAGTGAATGCTTTAATTAAATTCGTTGCGTTAATAACAAATGGATTTTACAAAAAATCCTATACTACGGTCAGTTCATATCATAATTCCCAATGATACTCTTAATACAACACATATTACTCAGTGTGGTTTTCAACTTGATTAGTGCCAAAAGTCCACGTTAGTAAATGTGTATCATCGCTATCTAATTTACTAACTGGGATATTATAGCCCAGTGTTGCTTACCACACAGCCAAGGAATTACGACGGAAGAAGCTTTCTTCATGTACACCTACAACTCCAAAATATATGAATGCATCCCTTTTATTTACTCGGGATCTGGGGGAAATAATAATCGCTTCTGGTCGAAAAGGGATTGCGAGGAGACATGTCTGGCATCATATGAAGAGTGAATGTGCTGGTAAAATTATACTTTTATAAGTTAATATACCAAAAATCTATTTAAATTAGTTTAATTTCAAATAATATTGCAATACCAATTTTACCACAATTTCTTTGAATATCCTTAAAGCCTAACATCTATCACGGATCGAAAACCTATTACAGAGCCATCCACAAAACCACTCACCGTTTCCCATCAATAAAAAATATACAAAAAACTCTCTGGCGTCTGTCACATTAGCACATCATTCATAAGGACATGTGCCAATGGTTTTCAAATATGTTTTCCACCAACGGCAGGGAAAACAACGAGACCCAAAACGAGAACAACGATGTCGACCTCCCAGGCGAATTCGGATTCGCAGGCTCGGCGAGATTTGCGTTTGCCAAAATGTCAATAAACACCCGATGGACGGACAGCGGTGATATTGACATTTATTTTTATATATTTTATTTCAAGCACCCGAAGCCCAGCGTTACTTTCTTATTTGGTTTCATTTCACATGTCACAGGCGCGCTGACAAAATTTTATGCGAATTGGTCTCACATTTTGAAATAGTTTCATAAAAAGCAAATGCCAGGGGCTGGCCACCCACTTTCTCCCTCCCACCACCCACCGCCCACCGAATCACCTCCCACCCAATGCCATTTCGCTTCCCGGGGTGCCTGCCAATGCGAGTGATTTCCATTTGACATTGATGATGTTTATTTATTTCGGTGAAAATGGAAAATATACAAAATATATGTGTATCTGCAATATGTGCACTGGGAAAAATAAAGAAAGATTAAATATAATATTGAAAAATTAAAAGGTTTGTAAATTTTAGAAAATCTAGTAATGTAAAATATTTAAAATAATTGACTACATTTATTTTAACAGCCAGTCAATTTTTTCTCGAAAACATTTAATTTACTTTATATCACTAAAGGTTAAGGCATAGGACAAACTTATATTTTATATTTAAGGGATAAAGTATATTATAATGTGGTGTATTGGAAACAATTTATTCGCTGCCAAATTAAAGCAATTTTCAACTCAAATTTTAGAACAAGAGGGACTCATCAAAAACTGTTACTTGAATTATATTTACTATTAACAATTCAGACGCTCAATTGCTTAGAAAATGTTAGAAATGGTTTAAAATTTGTGAAAATGCTTAGGTTACAAATATTTTTTCAGTGCACACCATACACATATTTACAGAAGCTGCAAGTGTATTTGGGTTTATACTTCTTGTTTGACATGTGTGGGGTAGTATGCGTTTTGGTACTTGTATAATTTTACTTTGCCGTTTATTATGATGCTTTTTTTGCTGATTTGTGTTTTTTGAGAGTCTATTTTGAAGTCGGTAGACATTGATGCTTGGGTGACGGGATCCTGAATACCACCGAATCCTGTGGCTTTGGATTCCATTTCATTTTTTTCGCCTTGGGGGCAATGACAAGTTTGACTCGAGAAACGCGATGCCCGAGAGATTGATTGCCCCGTAAAAACTTGGCCAGGTTCAACGGAATTCTGAGTGGTTTTGCATGTTTTGGCACAGTAACTTTTTGCCAGGCCTACGGGAAAAGTTGAGCATTTTTCTCTATCTGCCCCTTTGTGGGCTTGTGAAAATATTTAAACACGAAATTGCAACCAATCAAACAATTTTCCAATCAAAAGCTTCTATTTTGGCAATTTTGAGACGGGCCTGTGCCAAATTTTAAGTTGCATAATTCAACAAAGGGAGCTTTTTGGCAATTTCGAAAACCGAAACGAACGCAGTCGCACTCACCTGCCCTTCTACCTGTGTGTTCACAAACAGACAGGACATCATCGAGCAGCCGGCTACGCAATTACCATGAACAACAACGGTGGGCTGGGTGGTTCCTGGGCTCTAAACTCGGGGTTCCTAACTCTGGGACGGGGTATGCAGATGGTATAGGGTCTGCGCTGGCAAGTCGTAAATATTCCAAATGTCATTTTGAAATCCTAATTTACGCTTCGACGATCTAAAATGCACATTTGCACCCGGCGCAGCCAACGCACAAAAGCGTCCAGCGTCCAGGACGCACTGCAATTTGGGCCCCAGGACCCCCAGCCCCTCCTGAACACCCCCCCCCCCCCCTCCCCCTTTTGCCGAACCACTGGGCAATCCTGCGTCCTCCGTCCTCCGCCTCGTCAGGATTGGCATGCCTCATCATCAGTTTGAGTTCGTTTTTGCAGCGCCATTTTGTATCGAAACATGCAATCAAAATTTTCAAATTTTCCCTCTGTGTGTGTGTGTGTGCAGGGGGGCGGTGGAAATGGGGGAGTGGCTGCCTGTGTACACTGGCCAAACACACACTCACTCTCACACACACACACACACGGAATGAATTACAATCAGCACACAATTCAACGAAAAATGCCGTCCAATTTCTAAAATGTGCGCCACCCACCGCCCACTTTTCCGACTACAGCCTCATGGGGCGCGTTAGGAAAATTAGTGCATTTTCAGGGGGGTGCTGGAAAAGGGGGGGAGGGGGTGTAGGCAGGACCATGCAATGGGCTGCACCGTTGGTGGGGCCCAAAAACAATATGTTTTCCAAACGGCATTTCCATTTATGTTGCATGTTGCGCACACATTTCCGCAAATGCATTCGCCACCACCCCCAACCCCCCACCTTTTGCACATATTTGCGCTCCTTTCGTAACTGCAACTGCGTTGGGGTTTCGGGTTTTTCGGGATGGAGGAGTACGTATCGGGTGCATTGTCTATTCCCTTTTTGTGGGGCCCAGATTGGAACGTTTGCCGTATCGGCGAACGAAACCAGAACGCTGGAGCTGCAACTTATCGGGTTGCCCAATTGATGCGGACAATCGAATGGTTAATCGGAAGTTGTTTGCCTTTTGGGCTGAATTTGCCGTTCAATTCAGATGAGATCGGTTCTGAATTGAAGGAAGTATTCGGAATAGTTGGAATTTGACAATGATTCGTTTTTTGTATATCGACAATTCTAAACTAGAACTTCTTCCTAACATTTTCAAATTTAAGTTGCATTTACCAGATAAGAACAATTGGTGCATTGAAAAAAAGTATTTGGAGTAGATGGAATTTGAACAATGATTCATTTTGGTATATAGACAGATATGTGGTGTTTCTACTGTTCTGAATTGGAACTACTTCTTTACATTTTCAAATTTAAATTTAATTTACCAGAGAAAGGACAAAACGATTGGTGTATTTCATAACGCCCAGTGTCATAAAGCCCATTGGCTCTCAAAAGTGTCACAAAGCCCACCTAAGAATCGTAATGGGCGTTATAACATGCACTCTGAAATGATTAAAAAATGTAAAAAATTGATTTCCCTTTGAAATGTTAAAACTGTTTAAAACTATTTGAAAGTTGTGCAGGTGCTACCTTTTATTTAAGCCTCCTATACTATACCATCACTTTAAAGATAAATCATGGAAAACCGATTCCAATTTCCCCACTAAAACTCTGCCAGCCCTAATTTCATTGCTCCAGTAATTGCTAATCAGCCATCTCAAAATGAAAGGCTCGACCATTTAAATCGGAATGTTTACTCAAGAGATTTCCCCAAAAACACAAAACCCATCTCAGTGCTCGAGTCGTTGAACTTCGAAAGTTCTTCGCAGTCCATAAAAAGGAAAAGCTTACGAGGTGTTTGCCATGTGTCATATTCCAATCGTGCCCAACACCCGGCCGAGTCCGTATCTCGATTGGGGGATCTATTCCATTTGGGTGATGGATTTTTACGGCCTCGAACTGAGGCTGGGCAATAACGTGAATTCCTTTTCATCAGATCGGTCAGTAATAATCAACAGCAGTAAAATTAAAAATACATTTACCAAATATTGAATTTCAATGTAAATAAATTAAAATTAAACAAAACACACTCACACAGCCAAAGGCTGAGGGGCACAAAGAAAACGAAAATAAAAATTCGCCTGAAATCGAATAAAAAGTAAGAAATTTGATGACTGGGAAGATTGACTGACTCCGTGTAACGAATTCGAGTCGGAGACGAGGGAAACCTCGAGTAATGATGAATTAATTGAGGATAAAATGTTTCTGGCCGCGGGGAACGACGGTTAAAATAAATAAAAACAGAACAGACAATCGGGCAATATCATAAAAATTATACAGTAACCAACGCTCTCAACGATCCGACTCCAATCTCCGTTTGGCCGTAAACGCTGCGATTGTTTGGGAAAAGTCGATGGCTCGGCTTCCTAGAATGGCCATAAGAACTGTTTTATGCTAATGAAGCCGCGGGGTCGCCGCACTAAATCATGCTAATGGTATGTCTCGATCGAGTCCCTCTCACCCCTTCTTATAAATTTCATCCACTCCTCTG
The DNA here is from genome assembly GCF_014743375.2 of Drosophila subpulchrella. NCBI lineage: Eukaryota > Metazoa > Arthropoda > Insecta > Diptera > Drosophilidae > Drosophila > Drosophila subpulchrella. The sequence goes on from NC_050610.1 coordinate 3,844,510, forward strand.
GGCTGCCGGTTAAATTGATTAATTTAATCTAGAGGAAGAGCCGGCAAAAATCGTGCGGGGCTCGCTGGCCGGGAACATATTTTCGCTTAATTTCATTTCCGCTTTCGCCAGGCCATAACACCGCCCCATGCACTGAAAATAATTAGCTAGAAAATAAAATATGTAAAAAAAAAATGGGGGGTTAATTATACACCTTTCAATTCCTTTTACACTTGCAGTTTACTTTTTCTAATCACTTCTTTGTTTAAAAAATTTATATGGGTTTATTTTGTATCATTATTTAATTGTCGTATCCTTAACTAAAACTGAGAAGGGATTTTTGTATACTTTACGATTTTTGCAGATTGCGTTTTGGTCATTTTCAAACTTATCATCTGAAAGTTAATTTTTCTGGCATTCCCAATGTTTCACAAAGAAAAGTATCTTTTGTCAAACTCATAATTTTTTCAAGTGCAGAGTGTCCAGCACTTGTTCGTTCCGCCTGCCCTAGAGTAGCGCAATTTTTTATGCCACTTCGCGAAAGGGTTGCAAAAATGTCTGCGTCTTTTTTAATGCGTGTGTCACCAAATTTCATTTGGGGGTTGACTCGCATACGTTTAACCAACAGCGAGTTATTGATCTGAATGAGGCATTGTCAATCTTGTTTGATGCATCGCCGCGTTCAAGGGGCCCGAGATTAATATTACCCCATATTCGACGTATTCGGTAAAGGGTTTTGGTCCTGGGCTCGCAAAAAGCGAATTTCCGTGTCATCTGTCAGCGGATTTGATGCGCCCTCTCAGCGCTTCGGGAATCTCGCGATTTGAGTCGCCTGTCGCCTGAGGAATATCCGTCCTTTTTATAAGTATTTTGGCTTGGATTAGCTTTTCCATCATGGATAGGCAGCTGTCTATTGATAAATAAGTAGTGAAACCTTTTATGACAAGTCTTACATGCATTCACTAAACAGCTTTTATTTTACAGCCAACTTTAAAAATATTTAAAAAAAACGAATATATAGGTTATAGCTAATAGGTATAAGGATCGGTAAATTAAAATATATAATCTGAAGGACAAATACAAAAGATATACAAAAGAAACTTCTGAAACATTTTGTGGAAAGTCCTACATGAGTTCTTTAGTTTACGTTTTATATATTCAGCTATTTCTATAAATATTAAATAAAGAATTTGCTAAATATATAGAAATTATTTTTGTACATTAATAGTTAGTTAGTCTTGGGATTCTTGGAAAAGGGTTTCATCCAGCCTGAACTAATAAACAAAACATAAAATCATGACAAATGTTTGTTGTCACAAAACATGTTCCCTGCTCCATAATTCTGTTGGCTTCCACTCATAACTTCTGCACATATTTCCGTCAACTATTTGTGTGTTCAAGTAATTCAATTTGCCGTTCAATTGACTGCCTTTAGAGCCTTCGTCTTTCACAAAATGCATAAATTGCGGGCATCCACTTGAGAACTCCGGTCGCTTCGATCGGTTTTTCTCTCATTAGTTTCCAGTTGTTTGGACTCAACACATTTGTAACAATATTTGGGAACTAATTTTAGACGCGAACTCGCTCCGAATTGACAGCTCGAAATATTTTAGGACAGATTTTTGACGTGCGCCCGTGATTTGTCATTGACATCATTATACGGATTCGGTGGATCTTCAACTTCCCCCAGGAAAACGGCAGACAAACGGGCTGCACCACTTCAGCGGTGCAGGGCACTTCATTTGTGCCGCTTGGATAAACAAAACTCAAAACGGGAAAGGAATGGAAAAGAAAAGCTGGAGGAGGGAGCTGGAAAATCACCAAATCGGTGGCAGTTGGTTCGTCATGCGCCATGCGTCACCACATTTTCTAATTGATTTTAAAATGTTTCAGTTCGGATAAATAATTGCGTTTTTGACATTCCCCCCGATATTCGCCGCCGAATATTCCATTCCATATTTCGGGACTCGAACCGAACCCAAATCCAGAGGGGAACACCGTCCCACCGAGACTTATCTTAATTGCGTACCAGACGCCCAGGCAGTCGCATCGGGAAGCTTATGGCCGCCTCCTAGTATATTACAATAATTTAATTTATGTTTGCTATTTATTATTTTCTAAATTGTTTTGGAACGTGCCGCCGCCGATCGTCTCCCGCCTCCAATAAATTTTGGTCTCTAACGATGGATCCTATTTTTGGACCAAGCTTTGCCTTGGCCACACTGCGTGATCCGAGTTAATGTCCCGATCTTTTCCACAAAAATATTAGGCACCTAATCCTTTCGCTCCATTCGATGGATGATTTTACGTGCCGGTTAATGAGTTGCCGGGTTAAATTCGATCATTCTAAATTAGAGGTTATAGATGGAGTAGGATGAACAGATATTAACTCGGAGACCGCAGACGTACTATATTTTTGGCTATTTTTGGGTTCAAACTGAATGTGTACTCCTGACCCCGCGATAATTTCGTTTAACTCTACACTATTATAAAATTAAAACATAAATAATACCTATGGGTAAACAAATAGGTATACCAAAAAAAATCGAAAATGAAGATATAACACTGTTTGTATTAAAAGTATAACAGAAGCATTATATATATTAAAAAATCTACAATTTGGACTTGTGGTATTATTTTTAAACCAATTAATACAACTCATCTTATCGTCTCCGAATCAATACTCAATAGTTGCTTGTCTATAATTGTATTAGGAATTTTGTACGCCTATGCAACATTACTGATTTCAACGAAGCTAATAATGAAAGTAATTTTATAAGAACAAGATGTGCATTTTATAAGTATCATAAAACTATTCCAAAAATTCCCAAATTCAATGAATATTTTTTAATTAAAACATTCTGCATAGTACATTTATATTCCCATGTTTTTTCTTCAAATGTTTTCCAAAATATAAAAGTTTACCCATTTTATTATTAGAGAGTATTGACGGATCCGTGGCAAACAGTCGCCCAAGCACCTGAGGCTCATAGTATTTAAACATTTGCTGAAAATTTAAGGGGAGGACAAGGCATCGCATTGCAACACATTGACTTTGCTATCGATTTGGGGGTGTTTTAAGTCTAACCAAACCAGAAGACGCCTTGGGGATGGAAATCGGAAAGCTGGAATCGAGCAGTTTGTTGACCCAGGCGCGGAATTCCGGGGAGAAGACTCAATTGCCACCAGCGACACTTTACACCAGGCTTCCATGTTTACACGCCTCGATTTGTTGCAGGCTGCACCCGGAGAAAGAGAAAGGGAAAGCGGAGAAAGTGACTCCACTTGAAATGGATTCGAAATGGAAATGGAGGGCCAACAGATGTGCATCTTTGGGGGAAAGATATTTTCATAAACGAGGCTGAGATTTAATTTATATAAATTGTTATTATTCATAAGATGACTCCAGTTGCATAAATGGAACTCATAAGAAACTAAATCGAGGTTTTCTCAAAATACCTATATTTAGTTATATTTTATTAACTATTCATATATATATAAAATACACAACTTTTGGCTGTAAAACTTGGCTAAAGCGCCCAAAAAAATTATAAATCCATTCTGGGATCCTTAATATGTCAAGAAAAAAAGATAATGGCTTCAGGAAAATTTATACTAATAATAGTTGTAATTGAAAATATCAGTCTTGTCTCGTCTATTGATTTCACTGTTCAACTCGTTTCTTTAGAATAGAAAGCGAAATCGCCAGCGAATGAAGTGAGAATTTTATATTGCTTCCGTTCTGGGCGACATTTCCTTCATAATTTCACATTAATGTGCAAATCTGCGTGGGCAAATCCGTAGCCCTCGGCTGGGCAAATATTTACACTGCAAGCAAATCATTTCATAACAATCGGCGGATGGGGAAATGTAAACATAACGCCTTCCTGCCACGTGCCGCCAAAAGGGTCGGGGCCTATTAACCCTCGGCCAACATTGGCTAACATATTAATAAACGAAATCGCTCATAAAATTATAGCAACACCCGACTGGCAGCAACCCCCTTCTGTTCGCACATTGTCAAGGACTCAGAGGGGTGACAGGCGAAACGCCCGGCAACCCCACGAATTATGAAATTATTTTCCATAATGAGGGTTTTTCCTTTGCGCCCCGGCGACGAGAAGTCGGCGTTTTGTCCCGATTTCGATCAAATCATATTCATACTCGCCGGCCGGAAAATGTTGGTCGCGTGCCGCTATTTAGCGTCGATTATCCTGCCAGGATATGGCATATGCTCCATGTCTGGGTGTCTGTCTGCGATTTAGCTATCCTGTTCTGAGTTCGGGGTTCTGTAGACTTGGTCCTGGTCTAGACTCCCGAGCTATCCTGTTATCCGCTGTCAGCGCCGCGTGTCCCGCCCCGAAGATGATTTCTCGCTTCCGGAAGGAGACATCAGTCCGCCGAAATCGGAAGCGTTTCGATCTTTTTGGGCAGATTGGGTGTCAGTTTGGCTGCGGAAATGTTGTGCATATTCACTGGTAGCTTTTGGTCGCCCATTACTCCCATTTTTTGGCAAGTGAATTGAAACGAATTGAGAAAGTCTCCCAAAGTGATGAGTCAGGACTAAGAATTGAATGGAAAAAGCTGAGGAGGGGGATTTATGTTAAACACAAAAGAATAACTTCCCACACCATCTCTTTTCCCATACAATGTACTTGATTTATATTCTTCATTTATAATTCAAGTTATATTTTATATATTCTAAGAAGCGATAAAAGGAAAGAAGCACGATTTGCGCGGCTCGTATTCTGTAATATTTTATCAGTATTTCCAAGACCTACACTGATAAAAAAAGTGTTTAAAATAATATAATACATTTGAATACAACCAGTTGTATATTCATTGATTAAATTTAGTATAACAATGTGAGGAACAACCACCCTACAAATTTTCTGAGTACACTGTTAGAAAGGGTGTAGTAAATATAAGTAGCTGCATACTTAATTAAAAATTGCGTATAACGTATTAAAGAAAAATACAAAAAATGATCTTTTAAATTTTCAAAAAACTTTTAATTAGCATAAAAACATTTGAATCAACGTTGAAAATATTAGACAGATATTTACCTAAGCCTTTTTTTAAATGTCAAATAAAAAAGGATTTAATATTAAAATCAAAGTGTACTAATTATTTATTTATTATTTATTTATTATTAAATTTTCAAAAGTTCTTAAATCGTATAATTACATATTTAAAATAAATAAAAACCTCAATGGATGAAGGCGGAAAATATTAAAAGTAAATATGAAATCTTTTAAACTACTACGATTTTATCAGTGAACTTACTTTCTATCGACTATGTCTTTAAGAAAAGAATCACAATACTTGTGTATATTTTGATTTTGCAAAATCGAGAAAAGGTTAATAGGCAAAATAGTTATAAGACCCGATTCGCTCCGCTCGATGGACATTCGACTTCGGCACCGCCCCTTAAAAACGGCTTGCGATGACCTCGGGAAATTGCCAGAATGGCAATTTATCAATTTCCATTATTCCGAACGACCTTGAGTAGAATTTCTCGCACTGCTTCCCTCGGCACTCCTTTGCTTAACCGATCCCACGCAAAAGGATGGCCCAATTTCACGCTCAAATATTGAAAAATGATGGGTGTCAATATTTGCATATCACTTTCCAGGGCCAAACTACTGCGATCGGTGCGTGACGGATGCGAGTTCCCGGAAGGAGCGAGGACCGATCCCCGATAAGCCGGAGGACAACGCAACGCCCACGGGCAAATCCTTTTGCCAACAAAAGGGTAATGGCTGCAAATCCGTCGCGCCATATGCAAATCCGCCCACGATTCCGGGGCTCTTGAGCCGTGCTTAATTAGTACGCAAAATATTTGCCTTAATTGTCGCAAAACAAGCGGGAAACAAGAAGGATGTGCGGCTCTGCCCGGCTGGAATTATAATCCCTTCGATCGGATTTTCCGGTCAGCTCCTTGCCTTGGTTTGGTTACCTTCTACCTGCTGCGCCCAAGTTTGCACTAATTTTCGCGCATGATCCTGCGGATCAGGGAGCGATTCCGGTGATTGATCCTGTTTGGACCGATGTGCGGTGACCCGAAAGAAAGAATTGAAGATCTGCCGGCCATTGTGCCAGCTCCTTTGAGGCCATTCAATCCTTGGTGCCCGATTCCCAATCTCCAGCTGGGCGGGCGGCTTAAAGGAAGCTGAAACAATCGCCGGGGCGTTGCTATTGAGACAGTTTACAGGACACTTAGCTCGGCTTAGCCGGGGATCCGCTCTGCGCCGCCCGCCGAAGATCGCAATGCGAAATTGATTTGTCAGCCAAGGTATTCCATTGACCACCTACCGAAGACCAGGTCCTCTGAGTCGGCGGCGAACTACCGCAGAGCGATTGGCATCTCCCTGACAACTCCCCACGTATAAATCAACCAATTAAACTTTTATAATGCTCCGCATGGAAAATATTTGCCATGCCAGCAGCAAAAACCCAAAAGACTTGGCGGACAGTTGAGTGGCGTCAGCGGGACCAGTTTCAGATTTACACTAAGAAAATAAATACAGCATTTTAAAACTTAAAGCTGTATTTGATAAACGAAATTGTACAATTTTAGAATTATTCTGTTTTTTAAAGTTAATTATTCTTTTAGTAAAATAACACAAGGGCCGATTTCTCAATGTCAGGTTAGTTATATGTCAGAGAAAGTTAACATGAAGTTAAATTGCTTGGAAAACAAATTCGTTTTCTCAATGTGATGTTAATCTTACGAAAGAGAACACTTTGATCTTTTAAATTAACCTGAACCTGAACATTAACAGTCCCAGAATGTTTCTAAAAAATCCTGAAAGACAAAAGTTAACATGACATTGAGAAATCAGACTTTAAGTTTACAAAATCTTGGATAAATTAAAAAATCTAATATAATGAACACAAAGAGTATTGAGTTTTTAATATGTATTGAGAAGAATTATTAAATAAATATATTAACTATTTTCTGAAAAAAGGCTCTGTATTAATGGACAAATATGGTTGGAATGTCTTGATATTATATATTTTTTTCAGTGCTCCTCCGCTTCAACTCGCAGTTGGTAATTAAAATTTCAGCTAATATATTGGAGTTGCAACCCGGTGTTTTTTTGGGACCAGCGTGCGACAAGCATATGACAGTTTGACAAACGGCAGACAGCCGCTGACGAAACAGCCTCCGTCCAGCTTCCTTTCCCTCCGATTCCAATTCCAACTGGCAACATTAAAAGATGCTTTCTGGAATCCCGCGAATGTCCATTGGATGGGGACAAAAATCATATTAAGACGGGCACATTATAAAAGACATCGAGAATGCCTAACCAAATGGAGAAAAGGTTCTCCCCTGTCCACCAGCTCACATAACTTATTAAAAAGCAGTAGCATCAGGGCACAAAAAGTAAGGAAAACGCCAGAAATTGCTCCTGAGAAATGTCCGAAAACCGTCTGAACGAAGGAACTGCCTAAGCGCCACTTGGACAACGGGTTTTGAGGAATCTCTCGTGGGCTCAAGGGCTCCTTGGGGGTTAAGGGGTGTCCTTAAAGAGGAACCTCTTTCTGCGGTGGGCGCCATTCATCGACCGGAGTTTGTTGGAAGTTCCGCGAATGGTTTGCCATTGAACTTTCGGCAAATTCCTGCTTAAGTAGATCACATTTTATACAGCGAAATTATGAAGTGTATCCCTCAGGGTTTCCTGTGTTTAACTCATTAAGGGGAATTAAAGAAACAGAATTTTGTATGACATTGTTGCACGCAAAGAATCCATTAATTGTTGAAATTATTAATTTTTCAGTTTAATAAACAAGTTTTTTTTAACTTGAACCTATTGGTTAAATTTAAATATTTCAGGTATTCCCACAATCAAATCCTGATTAACAGTTTTGGAATATAAAAACCACTAATCTTTAGAAAGCAATAGTCATAATACGCAGTAACTTGGTTTTATCTTATTATCTGGAATCCCATTTCCGACTAACACAATTAATAAAGTTTTCACAAGTCTGTGGATGATTTCCCACTGTGAGCCATAACTATTGGGATATCAGTTCCCATTCCCGATCGGAGTCGTAAAACCCCCTTTGCGGAGCCAGTGTTTCCCCACAAATGCCATAAATCGAACAGATGATGATGACTATGATCAGCCGGATGAGTCTGAGGTGGATGCCGATGACAGGCACGTTCTGTGGTCCCATGGTTCAAAAACCCGGAGCGCAGGCCATAAAAATTTTCAAAAATATCATAATTTTTGATTTCCAGCGAAGAACGAGCCCGAAGCCTGGCCATTAAAGGGTTAAAATGAAACCGTAAAATGCAACAATAAATTATGGAAAAACTAACATCAATTAAAAGTCGTAAACCCCAGAAGCTGCCGCCCCCCGAAGGAGTTGATAGGGAAATGGAAATGCGGTAGCTGAAAAGGGGGAGGGAGGATAATGAACCGCAATCGGGTGATAGATAGTAAAAGAGAAAATTAAAATGTTGTGAGAGCTGGAAATAGACAAATAGATCGAACCGCTGCCGGATCACAAAAACACTCGTTAATATCGAACACACACAGAGAAATTGAGTGAAATAAGGAAAGCGAGGGATCGGCAGAGATGTGGCATTGTTTCAATAGAAAACCCATAAAACTTGGGAAAAATTGAAGCAATATTGCGCTGAAGGAAAACAAATGCACCGGCCATAAAATCATGAAGAAATGAAAACGCAACTGGCAACGCGTTTATGGATCAACTATATGCCAAAGGCCGTATACACAGCTCGTTCAGGTCGCGACCTCTTTACCAAGCCGTACACTGAGCCAAAAGTATGTAATTTTTAATAAATAAATGTAATATAGAATAAATAAAGTCTATACTAAAATTTTTTATAATAAGAATTTTCTGTTATTAAATCCTTTAAGTAACAGGTCCATATTACTTGTTAGTCTATAAAAGTATAAAAAGTAAATACGGTTATAAAAGATCTATGGAGAAAAATTTAAAAATATGTACATATATCCCTGTTAAATTTTACTTACGATTTAAATTAAAGTGAATCTAATCTAATAATAGTTTAAATATTATGATTTATTATTTTTCAAATAAAGCACAAATGGATTTATAAAATTTATTTCCATGTCTAACTTTCTGAATCCCATATATTTTTCCAGATGGAATAGATTAACTTAAGTAGGTCAAAGGACCGAAGATATAATAATATATGACATTCTAAAAACTTATCTCTTGTTGATCCTGCTTAATGTTTTTATTTCGGTATTATTATTTTGTCTAAGTTATATATCATTAAAAATCTGTATGACAAGGAAATTGCTTTGTATTCTTCACAATTTTTCTCCGTGTAGTCATAGGGTTGCACTCGGGGGATTTTATGGCTTTTCAAATGTTTCCGCAAGCGCTCGTTGGGCGATCATAAAAATTTGATTTTTCCTCCGCGGCTCATCCTTGGCCTTGGACTCGAGTTGGGCGGAGAACGAGGAGGATGGCCCAGGGCTGTGTTTACCTACAATAAAAGATAAATCGTCTGGTTTATATGTAGAGCAGACAGCCCCGGGCACAATGAGCGCGATCAGCGATCGACAATGGGCGACGGGGCGAGGTCGTAAACAAAAACATTGTTGCGCCGCCGAGGGTTAAGTTTATGGCCAGCTCCTTCATCCTTTCGTCGAACTACGCGGATCTGCGCCCGATCTACCTGCAGTACTATTCCCTATAGTATATTGATCTGGACTATTCGGGCCTGCTTTCACCCAAAGTCCGCCTCTGACACGCGCTCGTAAAACCCTCTCTCCACGGATCGATCTGATATCGTTTGTTTATTTCCCGGAGAGTTGTGCAATTAAACCCAATTATGTCTTCGCCTTCTGCTTTTTAGCAGACTTATCGCGCCGAAGAGCTCACCAAAATTGTCTCTAATTGCGCCTAATTTTCGAGATCTAATTTGGATTTCTCTGGTTTTTATAGCTCTCAGATGGGCTACTGTGGATCTATGGGAGAAAGGTTTGGACTTTGAATTCGCCTTTCTGGGAAAAGTGTCTTATATCATGTGACTCTTTAGTGTCCTGCGAACTAGGTTGATAAGAGGTAATTAGGAGCAGGAATCTTTTTATAATGTCACTATTGTGACTAAGGCGGCACCCTTTAAGTGTAACCCATTGTTGTTATTCATCCTTAAACACTTTAATTTTAATGCTTTGTAATTGCTTCACCTTTCGCACAATTTGTTTTTTCCTTCTCTTGGTTTTAGAAACCATTTCTTTGTTAGCTTAACAAATTTAAGTACCTACTTAACGAAAAAAATACACATTTCACGTTCGTGCCCTAAAAAATTTCATAATATTAAATTGGATTTTAAAATTCTTTTCATATTTTATCAACTGCTTTTCTTTAATTTGATGATAAAAATATACCTATCTACAAATTGTAATTAGAAACAAGAACTTTAATATTCATTTTATTTAAGATTTAGAAATAAATATAACAGTTTCTACTGCCCCTTCAAGCTAAAATATAAACTGTCAAATACAACACTATATAACCTATTAATGAAAAGCCCTTAACTTTGCAGACAACTTAATTGACAGCATAATTTTTTTTGCAAATTACAGATTGCAAACGCGAGTGGGGAAATACAAAAGATTGCCACTTCCCCGACCAATCCCACCGATTTCCCACTCTTCACCCGTGTGCTCGACAATTTTTGAAGTGATTTGTGCGGCTGGCCACAAGAAGCAATCGCAATCAAAACGAACGACACTCGAGTGGGCTGGGCAAATATAATTTTCGCAGCATTCAGCAAATAAATAAATAAATGCAACAAATGTGCGACGAGGAGGGGCTTCAGAAATCGCGTTAAGTGAGTGCAATTGACAAAGGAAGCCAACAATGAAATCTCGACTCTCAAATGGAGCGGCGAAGTGCTGGGTAGCGGGGAGATGATGGGCTGAAGGAGCTCTTCAGAAATTATGCGTGCGTGAGGAGCGATTTGAGATGCACTGCGAAAAATGAAGCAAAACAACAACCAATATTTTAAAATATTTGGAAAAGTTTAAGTAAACTCATAACGGTATTTTCTGATTCAAAGATATAGATTTCTAAAAATGATGTCAATGTTTTCTTAAAATTAGAAATAGGTTTACTTTTATAAAACATAGTTATTTATACAAATAAATTTATATATTTTATAATTTAATGTTATTTTTCAGAACATTTTTTTAGTATTATAGAGTATATTTTGTTTATCAGTACCATGTTCAACCACGTTCAAATAAATATAATCTATGGATTTAAAATAAGATATATATTATAAATTAATTTTTTCTGGATACAAATTTGATCTGAGTGTGCTACCATCTTTTTCGTTACTAAATATATCATAATAGAAAATAAATAAATAGATCCAGATTTATTTGTGAATATTATAAATAAGTGGGTTGTTTTTCCCTGTGTTTCTTCACAGGGCTTTCAAATTGTTTTTGAGATGTTTTCCGGGAACTCTTGTATAGGAAGATCCAGATTTAATGGTTAATATAATAAATAAGTGGGTTATTTTTTCCTGTGTTTCCTCACCGGCCTTTCGAGATGCTTTCCGCTGCCTTGGCAACACTTGTGTTCCCCCATCTGCGGCTGTCGGCAATCAAATCAAATTATGTCAAATATTTGATGAGTTTTGATTTGATTCGATTTGCGCAGACGCTCAACGAGCTGAAAAAAAAAACAAATGCGGCTGGGACACCTGCGGCTGTCTCCCTCGGCGACAGGACATCCGCAAGGACACCGGCGCCAGGACATGGGCACCCAATCCTTATCGCACCCAGTCGCACGAGAGTTATGAGTGGGCCCAGACTTTCTGCGGCGCCTCACGATCATCGCACCGATCGATCCTGTACCTGTTTGAGTTCATAATTCTGTTTTTGTCAACTCGCCCGATAGTTTTGTCGCCAATTGTCTGCATTTCATTGACCAAAAACCGAAACGAACTTGGGAATCAGGGCAGGTAAAAAAAGGTTCTCTCCGTCTTCGATTTTTTAATTATTATTGCCCGACGTTTATGTGCTGCTCGACCTAAGACAAAGGGAAATCCTTTTTTAATATTGCCTAACAGGGAGAGGAATGAGTTTTCGGGTCTGTAAACATTCTGGGGAGGGCAAATTTATGGCCAAGCCTCAGAGTTGTTGACATTTTCCTTATCTCTTTCGTATTTTCCTTTCGCTTTTCCTTTGCCCGCAGTGTCCTCGGCTCTATCAATGAAATATTGATCGACTTCGAGGCCCGGCCCTATGAAGATATCATTATGCATCTACCTCTCGCCGCATTGATTTATATGCAATTATACCTGGGCCGATGTCGGGGAATATTTAAATGTCGCTCTATAAAAATCTTTATCGACTCGAGGAGTTGTAAAAATTTCGATGAACTCTCCTGGCAGCGAAGCAAAACCTGACGATCCCGCTTCTCAGTTTATTAAAGGACTCCATAAATGCATTTTTTCTGGACTTTTATTAGCTCTCCCGGTTCAGGTGTCCACCCAGTCTGCGAAGATTTACGATCCCCTGCCCGAATGGCTTTGTCCCCAAATCAGCATTTCGACTACCGATTAACTTCATCCGATTGATTGACATGAGGCCTTAATGATTGGTGATAATGTAGGGGAAACAGCGGATTTATGGAACATCATTTAGGGTTGTTTTCTTGGGAAAGGATTTCATTAAAAATCAGTTACCTTTTTACCACAAAATTTTTAACTAAGTAAATAAATAATTATAAAGAACAAATACCACAGTTGTTACCCAAAACTAAATACATTCCCTTAATATAATTAAAGCGCACATTGGTTTTTCTTAAAAAAAACCACACGAATAATTCCCACTCCATTTAAGTATGCTCAACCCATGGATCAGCTAATCTTAACTCCAATCTCAGAAATTTAATTTCAATTTCAGAACCTGCATATACCGACAATAATTTCGTTCAAGACCCGTCCACAGAAAAAGATTTGACGGAGAAATGAGTTTGGAACGAGGCTCATAAACCAAACATCAAACGTTTTCGAGGCGATTTAAATGAGTTCGCATTTTGATAGAAAATTTCTCAGTCGAATGCGATTTGAATGCGTAATTAGCCCAAGTGAAGGAGGTACAAAGTGAACCACAAAGGCGGCAAAAATGTTCAACATTAAAATCAAATAAAACTTGGTTCAAATTGTTAGCATTCCAGAACGGTAGCTCGATCCAAGCCATAAAACGCACCCTAAGTCAACACTCCCCCGAAGTCCCCTCCTGATCACGTAGCCCCATCTTATACCTCCCTGCGAAGTGGGCACGTCCCCAAAATGGAGTCACGCATGCGCAGAGCGCTACTATTCTGGAGATGGCCTCGTGATAAGAAGGGAGCTTCTATTGCGATCTATGATAAGTATAGGTCTAGTTTATGTGAGTGAATATTGCTGACACTAAGAAGAAACTACTTTTTGTACTTATAATGACATACAATCTTTATAACTGCTTAATATAAATTTTTATAAAATATTAAATTACATTATACTGGAATCCGAATAATAATAATATTTTTTTTAATAAATAAAAAAGTTTTTTTGTATATCATTTCAAAACTTGTTCTATAATATGCGCTCATAAGATAAACATTTCTCTTATTTAGACTAAACTTTTAATTTAATGCGATAACAAATATAAATCTCTCCATATCCTTTATAATTTTATCATATCAGATAGCTTCACTCTGGCGTAAAAAACAAACATTTATTTTATGTTTTGATAATTACCTTAGAAACAATTTATTAACTTAACATAATTATAAATAAATAATAATAAATTATTTATGATAAATATTATTAAATAAATATACCTAATATTAGAAAGAAGATGATTGTGATTTCTTTTAACAGTAATTCTTTAATATATAGTATAAACATATTATAACGTAGGAATATAATCCATTCTATTTTTTAACTACATTGTTTTAGTATTAAATGCAACTGTTCATATCCTAAATAATTTTTGCGATTGATAGACGGTTAAAAATTAATAACAGTTTTTTTTTAATCAATTAAAGCTATTTTTCCCTATAAACTCACGACTCTTGCGCAGCTCTAGACCCCAAAAACTTCACATGCCCATATATCGTTTTCCTTGGAAATTTAAATTAGGGGCTGGACTGCCATAATTGTTTATGAGCGGCAATGAGACAAGTGTGAAAAGCGCGAGCGGCCTGAACAAACGACGGGCGAATCCTTTTGCCAGGACACGCCAGCGGTAATTGAAAGGGGAAATCGGGGTGAGGAACGTGACTGCGGCTCGGAAGAATTTGTTTTGGGCCCGCGAGTGGCCAATAATTATGCCGAAGATCGGAGGGCATTTGGAATGCTCGTCGCATTCTGTTTTCCCATTCACTTTCGAGTCGATTTACCTTTGCCCCTGGGTTTTTCCAGCCGCTTTTCCTCGGGGACTTTGAGGCAACCGCCGCAGGATCCTCCGAGTGCCTTGCCCCATAAATCTGCCCGGGGAAACCGATCCGAAGCCGAACGGAAGTAATTCCGTTTTTTATTTTATTTCAGTTGCATTTAATTTCTGTTTTCTTTTTACTTTCGGATATTGCCGTTGTTTTCCTTGTGGATTTTAAATTAGGGCAACAAAGAGACCGCAGATATTGAAATTCGGGCTAAAGATTAACGCCCGGGGGTGAAAGAGAGAAAGGCAGGGGCGGGGAAAAGGGTTTTAGAACTGGGGTGACGAAACCGGAGCTTACCGATTGCATTTTTGATTACGGGGCTATGAATAATTGATGGGGAGTATGACGTCGTATACGGAATCAACATTTTAAAACTTAGGTAAACAATTGGAACCGGAATATGGAGGGTTCTTCACCAATATTACCAATATTATGTGTTTTTAAAAATTTCAATAAATGTAAGTCGAATTGTGGGCAAGAAAGTAGTACTTTTCATAGACTTATAAGGTTTTCTTAAGTAGGTTGTTAAGATTAAATACAAACAAAAAGGTTCTTATTTATATCTGCATTTAATTTCTTTCTCTTTTATATTTCTGTTAAATTGTATATTATAAATGTATTATCTAAGCAAAAATACCATTAAGATCTTAATAAATCATTTTATTCTTATCTCTCAGTAGTTTTTAAAATGTTTTGTAGAATCACTTAAGTTAAGAAGAAGTTAAGCCAAGTACGAGAATATTAAAAGACATATATCAAAAACTTTAAAGAGTCGCCTTGACGATTTTCGCCATATTTACAATTGTGACAAATCTCTTCATACAAAAATTAAATCTACATTTTTCCGCATTCTAATCACATTTTAAAGCTGAGGTATGTGACTGTAACGGGGATAAGGAGGGTTCCTTAAATTCCGACATAATATGTATATTGTCAAATCACATTTTATAATATTTTAATGGATATAAGTCTATGAAGTTGATTAAATACGAGTAAAAAGGTTCTTATTAATATTTTTATTTTATATCTTTTTTTTATACCTGTCTGACAACAACATATTATTTTGTAAAAGTATTTTCTAAGGTTGAATTGTGACATTTTTGGAATTATGTAATCCCATCTCTAAGTGGCAATTAAAGCCAAAAATAAGAATAATAAAATACAAATTAAAAAGTCGAACAATACGTGTTTAACTCTTTTAGGCATTTCCACAGTTATGACAAATCTCTTCCCCCAAAAAATAAATATAAAATGGTTCCGCATCTTGAGTTAATTAAGAAATTCTAAGGCTTTTAGCATATAAAAATAAAAAATATCCATTTCATTGTTTATGGTTATGAAGCTAATGGATTTTGAGTTTTTATTCATAGCATGACAAAATCTATCCATATATCGTGCCCATCACCAAGTTTTAACGATGCCTTCGCAATCTGCATAGATATAAAAGAGCAAAATTCGTATGTAGGAAGTGCCATGAAATACATTTGTATGCCATATCTTGGATTATTCCTATAAACAGTGATATCATTTTATATAAGTGTTGTATAATTTAGATATAGTTTTATAAGTAATGATTCACCGTTTTAAAGATATAACAAACTATATATTTTGAAAACATATTTTTAATTTATGTTTTAATTAAAGAAATGAATTTAAATTTTTATTACATTTTAGAAATTATAATTGCAAATTCTAGATATAAGGCAAAGATACTTTTTGAAAAAAAGATACGAAGACAAATTAAAGGAAACAAAAATAAAAGTTTCAAAACTCAAATAACGGA
The DNA here is from genome assembly GCF_014743375.2 of Drosophila subpulchrella. Classification (NCBI taxonomy): domain Eukaryota; kingdom Metazoa; phylum Arthropoda; class Insecta; order Diptera; family Drosophilidae; genus Drosophila; species Drosophila subpulchrella. The sequence goes on from NC_050610.1 coordinate 3,860,729, forward strand.
GTATTGACTTGATAACATTGCCATTACATGGAGAGCCCCTTTCGAAGAATGTAACATTTTCGAAATCAGCCAGTTAAGGGCGTATAAGACTGTTAAGCACCAACAGCGGAGAGGAACAGCGCTGTTCCGAGAGAGCCAGTGTGCGAGAGTGCGACAGAAATAGCTGGCATTTCGAAAATGAGCGCAGAGCGCGCATATGTGCGTGAGTGAGCAAGGGAGGGAGAGGGAGAGAGAAGGCAACCTGTAGGCAGTCGAAGAGCGAGAGGCAGCGATGCGCTGTTGTTGTTTTCGTTATGATTATGAGAGTCTATCAAAAACTTGTCTGCGCTGCCGCTGTGTGTGTGTGAGTGGGGTGGTGGGGGTAGTGTAAGTGTGAGAGCGATTGCTGTGTGTGTGTGTGTGTGTGTGTGAGGACTGCCCTGGTGTGGGTGCGAATATGATGGCAGATATGAAAAGGGCAGATCCGCTTTTTCGTTGGTCGAAGCTGCTGCAAAATGAGCGAATATGAGCGTTATGAATTATGTATTTGCCCTGTACATAAACAAACCCTCTCTCGCACACACACTCACACTGCCGCGCTCTCTGCTGGTGTTGGTGGCTTTTTCTTACTGGTGCGCAAGGTGGCTCTCCCCTCCCCGCCCCAACCCAATCCCCTTTTCCACCTCCTTTCCTCACTTTTTTCCACTTGCCGTCTTTCTTTCGCCGTCTTTTAATACGTATTATTTCCTACTCCTCCCGTTTTCTGCATTTTATTGGCGCTCTCTTTGGATTTCGCTCGCTCCCCGAAATTTATGACAGCCCCTCCCCCGCCCCTCCTAACCAACCACCCACTCCCGCCGCCCACTTGGCGGCAGCGAAGTCGACGCAGGCAGCATTATTAATGCTTCCTTTTATTTCAGCTTATTGTTGTTTTTTCCCGAGGACCTCGTGCCCTCTCTTTCTCAGATGGTTCTATCGCATTCCTAGTGGTTCAGTAATAAAGTCAATCTCTGGGTTCAAGTAGCTCCAAGGGAGGGGGTTCTCCTAGATCCTTCATGTTAAAGTTTCCTAATTCACTGGAATACAGATCCTTCAGTTTATTACCCGAATAATATTATGATGTTTAAAGAAACTATAAAAAATCCTCCCAACAATTATTAAGCATTGGAAAAATGTATTCCAAGTTCCACTTCTCAAAAAAACTTTTAGTTACAACATTTACAGTTCCAAAAGGATAGTTTTTCTTTATAAATAAAATCATTACTTGAGTTTTAGTTGTATATGCTACCTAAAAACCATTTCCCTTAATCATCTCTTATTCTTAATCAACAACCTCGAACGGTTTTTTAACTTCCCACTTTATTTCATGAATGTTCTGGTGACTTATCCAAAATCATTTTAATCTCCCAACAATAAAATGTTTTCTAAGCAGACCAAAGCCGTTTTTAAATTATAGCCCTTCCAGTTGCTTAATTGATTTTCCATAAACAATCGACAGAACCTAATTGAAGTTTACTCACTTTCGATTCGAGAAACCTTCTAGACAATCACCCACCCGATCATTCATAACCCATTCGCCAAATGTTTCTTATTGTGCAGTTAAAAAATGGAACCAAAAGTTGCCATCGCCAGGTGTTTCGGGCGGACAAAAGAGCATTTGCAATTAAAATCGGAACTGGTACGAAGTTTTTAAAGCCCCGAACTGAAATGCCAAAAATTCCTCATTCGCAGAGCGGGAAGGAGAATAATTAAAGAAGTGGGAGTTGCCCAAAAGTCGGAAGGCCAAAAAAACAAAAGCGTTTTGATGAATGGTTCATAATATCCACACACACATGAGCACCCCACACACACACGGATCAACTGACGAATAAGCGAAGTCACCCAAGTCAGAATTCCCCGATAAAAAGGGGGTTTTCATACGAACAATAGCGAAGACACAAAATCTTATAAACCGAAATTAAAAAAGGCAACAACAACGCTCATAACTGCGCTGCCGAGCGAGACGGCGAATGCGGGCGAGAGAGAGAGGGAGCGAGCGAGTGCGAGAGAGGGCGCAACAAATGGCAGGCTCTCTGGCGGCAGAGCGAGCGAGATGGCAGGCTGCCAAGGGCCGCCAAGCAGGGGGCGGGGGCACCCCCACCACTCCTATAAATTATGATAAATTATTAATCGAGAGAGCGAGCGAGACGGGGCGTGTGGGCATTACAACAACAATGGCGCAAAGGCGAGCCGCAAAAGGCGGAAGGAAGTCTCGCTGCTTCTTCTTTTCTCCTCTCTCTCTCGACCAAAAGAGAGAGGGAGCGAGAGAGAGCAGCTCATAATTCGCCGAACAAGTTTCATAAACGTCTCTCAGGTAAAAACGGCGACTGCGGCTGAGCATCCTCCAGGCAAGCAAAAAAAAAAAGAACAAAAAACCCCAGGGAGTGAGCGGGCTGGCAAGAGTAACAGTAACAGCAATTTAATAAAAATTATGATGAGAGCGAGCGAGAGGCGCATATGAAAAATAATATGAAATGCGAGCGGGAGAGCGTGCGTGCCAGTGTGTGTGTGAGTGAGTGAGCATAAGGTGGGTTGGCTGAGTGATAGTGATTGTCAGGATGTAATAACACAGACACAGACACACACACACCAACCGGTTCTTCACGAAGTCGCCGAGCCAGAGCCGAGCGCAGCCGAGCGCCCGACGAGCTGCGGCGGCTGTTACTCGTGGCGGCTGTTATTGTTTGTGTCACTCTTGTTTGGACGCGCGTTGCTGAACGTTCGCAGCGAGCACTCGATTTCTCTCAGTGCCGCATCGGCCCACGTTGCGTATGCGTAACGCGCCTCAGTTCGCCCTTAGCGAGTTTTCCTTCGAGCCACTCACAGTTTTTCCACCAAGTGCCGCGAAAATTCGACCTACGATGACAATCACCGGGCGGCTGTAGCTCTGGCCAGCAAAACACCACCAAATCACGACCAATATCGAGCAAATCGCGTTCGAACGCGCGCAAAGGCCAGCGGTAATACGCGTTTCCCACTGCCGACGGCAAAACACAAGTGCTAAAAGCTAGTTATTTTCCCAAACCAAAAACAAAACACAGTGCAATGATCGGGCAAAGATAAGAGTATATATCACACAACAACAAAACACACTCACATAACAGTGCTAGCAAAGTTCTCTTGATGAAAAATCACCTGTCCAACGTTCTGTGTGCGATGCGTAGTGACTTCAAGGATAATCACCAGGAGACCATCAATAAAATGATACAATTTGGCACAGTGAAATATGGCATTGTCAAACAGCTGAAGGATCGCGCTCGCAGCGCCGACAAAGGTGAGTTCGAAGAGATGTGTTTTATAAGAAATGTTAGAAAAGATCAAAACTCGCTGAAAAATAAATGTTCTAAATTGTCTTTGACATAATTGAAATTTCAAAACGTCGCAAGTTCTGATATTTTGGAGACAAGTCAAGCCGCTCGTCGGCTGCCTTTTATATTTCCTTATCCTATTTGTCATTTGAAAACTTTTCCGCACACAAATTAGAAAGTATTTTCCCCTCAGCGGTGCCTAAAAACGATTTTGATGCCCAACTGAAGCATTTAAAATTAGTCAACTAATTTTTCATTATTGTTTTCCTCGATCCAAGCGTTTTCCATTTGACTGATAAGACCTCAAAGTGGAAACCAAACTTTTGGGCAAACATTAATAATTGTGGCATCAGGGCTGAAATCGTAGGTAGTCCACTTAAATCTGAGTATTGGCTTATCATGTCTTCAAAAATGGTATATTCAAATTTAGAAACTTATGGCTGTTCAGTTTTCCCCGCGATTATATGGACAAATTTATACATATAAACTATATTTCTTCGGTTTTGCATTTCCAGTTTGTGATTCGATTCAATTCGAGCGTTAGCAGCTACTATTGGCCAGTCCCCGCGCCCCTTGCGATCTTGTTTTTTATGATAAATCAAAAATCGATTTCGATTTAATGGAGCAACTTAAAAGCGATATGATTTAAATATGGCTTCAGCTCATTTTATATAGAAGAAATAGCCTTTGGGAAAGGCTAAAAAGTGAGTTGGTCCGGTGTTGCGTTTGTTTTTTGGAGGCCTCTCGGCAGGCGTGTTTCTTTAATTGGTTTTGAAAGCTTCTATATTCGGACATTTGCATGCCAGCGAACTTAATTATATTTATTGATATTTTAAGGCTGATGAATCAAGTGAATTTTACGACAAAGGGAACTGACGAAATATTGGTTATAGCATTTTCGAAAATCATATTACTCAAATTTAACTTTCGTTTAATTTTGGCAATTCGGTTTTTCGGTTTTCCTTTAATCCAAAAATTATTCATCGAAACCCAGTGGATTTTCATTGGATTTCCCAATCAAAAGGTGCGTGTATATATGTCCATAATTACAAATGAGCTCTCATTAAATTTGAAAATTGCTGCCCATAAGCTTTAAAAAGGTGATAAACATTTGGCTGTGTGCGTGAAGATGAGGATATTTTTTCTTTATATCAATTTGTTTGGCGCGGTTTTTATTTATACACCGCATATGATGGCATATAGGTATATATACTCATGCGGTGTTGTTGCTGCTTGGGGCATTAATAAATGTTAACTCATTAGTGCGGGATAATAAATTAAATTAATATCGCAAAAAATGAAAATCGAAGCAGATTCAGTGATGCAGTGAGTCGGCGCTTATTTCCATATGATTTATACGGACTATATACCTCTAAATACGCATATACAATGTGGTCAGTACGAAGCCAATTCTGTGAATATGGAAATGCCGATCAATTTGTGTCGTTTTGCTTTGTAATCGAAGTCGCGCTCGCATAACTTAATGCCATTAATTATTTAATTATTTTTATTTATGCCGTTCTGCTTTCCCTGTTTTGCTCTGCCACAGTGTCCCTATTAAAAATGTATGCCTAAAACTTTGATGGGGCACTCAATTCAATTGTGACCTATGGCAGCCAAATCCGATCAGACCGGACTTGGATATATTATTCAATTATGCCACACACTCGATTTGCCTCCGCTGGATTTTCTGTAGTTTACTCGCATTTCTTTTCTGATTTTGCATTTTCCAATTGGCTGAACATTTGTTTCACCTCAGGCCAGCGGGCTCACGGTTGGTTCGCGGCGATTTGCATATTGAATATGACGATGGAATAATTGAAAGTCAGTCCAGAACTAAAGTCGAGGCGTATGCAAAAGCCAGTGCTGGAGGAATGAACTGAAAAGTGTCGAGGTAGAGGTACGAATCCAAGGGAATTTCGAGTTCAGCACACGGAAAAAAATATCCAAGTACTTGAAAAACTAGATGCCAAATATTGAAGAGATAGATTGAAAATGAATTACATAGTTTTGATAAGTATGCCAATTTACAAAATATTTATTTATCCAATTGGGCTGTTTATACCTCTTTGTTTTACATAGAATTTATATTTATCTCACTAAAAATTGGTTTAATAATTATTTAAATTTTACAACAATACGTAGAAGCGGAATTTTAAATTACCCAAAAAAAAGAATAAAGGGAAGGTGGTTCCCATAAATTTATATCTCAATGAAATAATAAATTCAAATGTTTTGTTAACTTATACTTTCCATATTCCTAGAAATAAATGTATTGCAATTAATTTACTTTACCAGTTCTCACCACCCCAAGTTCGGGTAAAAAATTGATTTGCTGAAAGCTGAAAGGAACCAAAACAAAATTTATTTGCAGCGAAATTTTGTTGAAAATATTTGGACACATAAAATGCCAGAAAGTTGACATTGGCTAATGGGTTTGATGGACAGACTGGGTTAGCAATTATGAGTATTTTAGGGCGGGGCGGGGGAGGAGAACTCTTCAATCGTTCCTACTCGAGGGATTTATTCGCTTTAGTTGCGCACGAGGAGCGGGAATAATTCATTCGAATTTAGCCAACAGACACGGCCCGAATTTATGGCTTGACTTAATCCACCTTTAAACTTGCACGATTTAATTTATATAGGAGCGGTTTGTGTGTTTCAACAATGGGAAATATAATTTCGTCTCGTTTCACAATTTCATATTTATTTATCTGGCAGATACAGATACAGATGCTGAACGCTCGGGCGGAATGAACCTCGCCGGTTGTCAGTAGAACAAAATACGGTGTCGGTAGACAAAAAATAAATCTTTAAACGGCTCACACACACATTCGGCGTATATATAGACTTAGTTAAATGTTTGGATATTTTGTTTTGGGCGCCCACGCGTCCGAGGAACTAAAATACGGCAAACTAAAATCAAAATCCCAATCGAAACCGAATCGGGGGCTAAGGCATTGGCCTCTCCGCCGAGGGGCAATATCTCCCTGTCTTTGGGGCAACACCAACACAATAAACAAGCTGCGTTTAATGTTATTGTAAATTTAACAATTTTATTACCAATTGCAAAATGACTTAACCATGTTCGAGACAATTTTATGTTCGTCATAATTGGATGTGGTTTTGCCTTTGGTGTGTTGCGCACTGCCGCTGCTGCCCGAAAGGTTTATGGCAACATTATAATTAATTTCAATTAATTAAAATACACTTCACTTATCAGCAATCATAATCATAACTCCTCGGCCGAGCGGTTTCGTTTTTGAACTGCAATTGCTGGCAACAAAAGCGATTTTTAATTGAATCTCTCGGGCGGCGAAAAGTATCTTTTGAATAAATTCTGTCCCGAAAAGTAATAATACAAATAATATTAATGCGATCGATATGCAAATGGCGCTGATAGTCGCCAGGCGCTCTATCTGCATATCTTTTTGTGCTCCGGCATCCATGTATCTGTATCTGAAGCCGTATCTGTGTATCTTTTGTGGACGAAAACAGAAAACAGAAAACCCGCCCAACTCGTTTGATTTTTGCAGAAATATGTTTTATTATATATATCGAACGAGTGGGGCCCCAGTTCGTTGGCTCTGAGTTATCATAAATTATATTTTATGTGCGTGTGCGGCAAAAGTTGCCGCTGTTGCTGTTGCTGTTGCTTTTGGTGTTGCTGTTGCTGTTGCTGGTGGACCAATCTTTGACTTGGTTTGCTTTTTAGGCTCGGCGCGATTAATTAGTCAGAGTCAGAGGCACTGGACCAGGCCAAACGGCTGTCAACTGCTTTCTCCCCTTGGACAGCTCACCTGGCAACAAGTGAGCATCAGTCGGCCAGCAGCAACATCAGCAGCAGCAGCAGCAACACGAGCAACAGCAACAATTGCAACTGCCGGCGATCAACTTGGAGACTAATTGTGGGCTGAAAACAAAAAAACAGCTGCGGCCGAGGGAAAAGGAGAGAGAACACATGCTTCAACAAGAAATGTAATTGCATTCAGTTGGCAGCAGCAACAGCAGCAACAGCAACTAGCAGCAACATCCCCACTCCCGCCAGCAACTGCAACGCATTGCAATGAACAATTGCCGGCGATTAAGTCATATGCAGAGGGGGTGGAGAGGGGGCGGCAGGGGGCAGTTAACAGGTAGTTGAGTTATCGGGAAATAGGCAGCAATCCCAACCAGCTTCTGACTATTTTGGACCTACTCCAACCACTTCCTATGGGCTTCTTTGGAATACCGAGCAAACCTATGAAAATCAGTTCCTTATTGCCAACTTAATATCAAAGAAACATTTTAACTAACTTGTTCTTAATATTTTATACATTTAATCAATTTATTTTCGTAATTTTAAATATAACCTTCCTTAAACTTTTTAAAAAGCTAAACAAGTTCGTGTTATATAGCTAAACTTTATCTAATACTGTTTGATATTTCACAAATTTTAAAACAAGGCAACATTCCAAACATTTGTTTCTTATTTACTAATTTTATTGTTATTTTCATGTATCGCTGGTCTCGATATTTGTATCTTAAAGATACATTTTTGTGAAATTTTTCTTTTTTTATGTCTAAGAAAAGTTTACCTTTGGGTCAACACATGCAATTGATCAATATTAACTTTATCCAATGTTCAATTTCTTTCTATAACTTCATATTTTTGATAAAGTAGGCAGTATTTTTAAAGTCAAAAAATATAGTTATCAAAATTAATATTTTATTAATCACTGCTTACCAGCCTAAGCTGATACTTGCTGCATTTAAATCTCAATTGAGGAGACTTGAAAATAATTCTATGATGTCGTTTGCTATTTTTGCAGACACCGGTAGCGATCAGGAGGAGAACGGTGGCTGCTCGCCACTGACCACGGCCACCACTACGGCCAGTCCCAGCCGGAGTCCCGAGCCGGAGGAGGAGCACCACGAGGAGCAGATGACTCCCGAGCACCAGAACGACAAGAGCTTCGAGGTGAAGCCGGAGATAGAGTCCGTGGAGGATAACAATAACAGGGTGGCGATGGCCAAGCCGAGTTCCGAGGAGCGGGAGCCGAATGCCAGCGGCTCCATGCCGAGCTCCCCCGTGGCGGAGGCCAGTGCCGAGGAGGCGGCCACCGAGAGGTCCTCCGAGAAGGAGAAGGACATCGAGGTGGATGTGGAGATGGCCGACGAGCCGCCGAGCAGTGCAGTGCCCTCCACGGAGGTGGCTCTGCCGGGAGCAGCAGGCGCTCCAGTCACCCTGGAGGCCATCCAGAACATGCAAATGGCCATTGCCCAATTTGCGGCCAAGACCATTGCGAACGGCTCCAATGGCGCCGACAACGAGGCTGCCATGAAGCAACTGACCTTCCTGCAGCAAACTCTCTTCAACCTGCAGCAGCAGCAGCTCTTCCAGATCCAACTGATCCAGCAGCTCCAGTCGCAGCTGGCCCTCAACCAGGCCAAGCAGGAGGAGGAGCTCGAGGAGGATCAGGAGCAGGAGCAGGAGCAGGATGCGGAGCAGGAGACCGACACCTACGAGGAGGAGGAGCGCATTGCCGACATGGAGCTGCGCCAGAAGGCGGAGGCCAGGATGGCCGAGGCCAAGGCGCGTCAGCATCTGATAAATGCGGGTGTCCCGCTGCGAGAGTCCTCTGGCTCCCCGGCGGAGTCGCTTAAGAGAAGGCGGGAGCAGGATCACGAGTCCCAGCCAAATCGTAGACCGAGTTTGGACCACACTCGCAAGGAGGACGCGGCCCGGGATGCGCTGGCCAAGCTGAAGGAAATGGAGAACACACCGCTGCCCTTTGGCTCGGATCTGGCCTCCAGCATCATCACCCACCACGACGATCTGCCGGAGCCGAACTCCCTGGATCTCCTGCAGAAGCGTGCCCAGGAGGTGCTGGACTCGGCCTCGCAGGGCATCCTGGCCAACAGCATGGCCGATGACTTTGCCTTCGGTGAGAAGTCGGGTGAGGGAAAGGGTCGCAATGAGCCCTTCTTTAAGCACCGCTGCCGGTACTGCGGGAAGGTCTTCGGCTCGGACTCGGCGCTCCAGATCCACATCAGATCGCATACCGGAGAAAGACCCTTCAAGTGCAACGTGTGCGGCAGTCGCTTCACCACCAAGGGCAACCTCAAGGTCCACTTCCAGCGACACGCCCAAAAGTTCCCCCACGTGCCCATGAATGCCACGCCCATTCCCGAGCACATGGACAAGTTCCATCCACCCCTGCTGGACCAAATGTCGCCCACGGACAGCTCGCCCACCCACTCGCCTGCCCCACCCCCGCTGGGTTCTGCCCCCGCCTCCTTTCCGCCCGCCTTTCCCGGCCTCCAGAATCTCTACCGGCCACCCATGGAGATCCTCAAGAGCCTGGGAGCCGCTGCCCCGCACCAGTTCTTCCCACAAGACTTGCCCACGGATCTGAGGAAGCCCTCGCCGCACTTAGACGACGAGGAGGAGCCGCATGTAAAGAACGAACCCATGGAGGAGAAGGATCAGCGGGAGCAGCAGCAGGAGCAGGAGAATGCCGAGTGCTCCGAGCCCGAGCCAGAACCCCTGCCACTGGAGGTTCGCATCAAGGAGGAGCGCGTGGAGGAGGAACAGGAGGAGCCGGTGAAGGAGGAAGATCATCGAACGGAGTCACGGAGGACACCTTCTCCGTCGGCAGATCACCGCTCCCCGCATCACCACCACCATCAGCAGCACCACCACCACCACCGCCACAGCCACCTGGGCTATCCACCGGTGGTGCAGCCCATCCAACCGGCCGCCCTGATGCACCCGCAGCCCTCGCCGGGCTCCCAATCCCACCTGGACCACCTGCCCACGCCGGGACAGTTGCCGCCTCGCGAAGATTTCTTCGCCGAGCGTTTCCCCCTCAACTTCACCACCGCCAAGACGCTTTCCCCCGAGCACCATTCACCCGTGAGATCGCCCGCCGGAGGAGCCCTTCCGCCGGGAGTGCCGCCACCACCGCACCACCACCCGCACCACATGGCCAGATCGCCGTTCTTCAATCCCATCAAGCATGAGATGGCCGCCCTACTGCCACGCCCCCACAGCAACGACAACTCGTGGGAGAACTTCATCGAGGTCTCGAACACCTGCGAGACCATGAAGCTGAAGGAGCTGATGAAGAACAAGAAGATCAGCGACCCCAACCAGTGCGTGGTCTGCGACCGGGTGCTGTCCTGCAAGAGTGCCCTCCAGATGCACTACCGCACCCACACCGGCGAGCGTCCCTTCAAGTGCCGCATCTGCGGCCGGGCCTTCACCACCAAGGGCAACCTGAAGACTCACATGGCGGTGCACAAGATCCGCCCGCCGATGCGGAACTTCCACCAGTGCCCCGTCTGCCACAAGAAGTACTCGAATGCCCTGGTCCTGCAGCAGCACATCCGGCTGCACACGGGTGAGCCCACGGATCTCACGCCGGAGCAAATCCAGGCTGCCGAGATCAGGGATCCGCCGCCCTCGATGATGCCGGGTCACTTTATGAATCCCTTCGCGGCGGCGGCCTTCCATTTCGGAGCCTTACCTGGCGGACCAGGTGGTCCTCCGGGCCCCAATCATGGGGCCCACAACGGCGCCCTTGGTTCGGAGTCCTCGCAGGGCGATCTGGACGACAACATGGACTGCGGGGAGGACTACGACGATGATGTTTCCTCGGAGCACCTCTCGAACAGCAACCTCGAGCAGGAGGGCGACAGACCCCGCTCCGGCGATGACTTCAAGTCGCTGTTGTTCGAGCAAAAGCTGAGGATCGATGCCACCGGAGTGGTCAACACGAATCCCGTGCGACCGCGTTCCTCGGCCTCGAGCCATGGCCACTCGGTGGGCTCAACCTCAGCGCCCACCTCGCCTACCCAGGGGCATCCATCGTCCCAGGTGCCGAAGGCCAGTTTATCGCCGGCTCGATCGGAGGCTTCGCAGGGAGCTTTGGACCTGACACCACGAGCTGCTCCCACCTCGAGTTCCAGTTCGCGATCGCCGCTGCTCAAGGAGAAGCCCGTGAGTCCGCCGAGCTTGCCCCGGAGTCCCAGTGGTCACAGTGGTCACGCCTCCGCCTCCCTGCTCACCTCCCCCCTGCCGCCCACCGTGGGCATCGATTGCCTGCCCCCCGGACTGCAGCATCACCTGCAGCAGCAGCACCAGCACCTGATGCAACAACAGGCGGCAGTGGCGGCGGCAGCGGCGGCCCAGCACCACCATCACCAGCAGATGGCCGCCCTGCACCAGCACCAGGAGCAACTGCGTCGCGAGGCAGCGGAGGCACAGCAGAAGGCCGCAGCAGCTGCAGCAGCAGCGGCCGCAGCAGCCGCCGCCCAGCGCCAAACGCCGCCGCAGCCGAATCAGCGACAGGAGGGCGGACCGGGAGCGGGACCGCCAGGACCCAATCCGCTGATGGGCGCCCGCCCGCCCTTCGGCATGTTCCCCAACCTGCCGCTCTTCCCGCCCGCCACCACCCAGAACATGTGCAATGCCATGAACCAGATCGCCCAGTCCGTGATGCCCGCCGCACCGTTCAACCCACTGGCGCTGAGCGGGGTGCGCGGCAGCACCACCTGCGGCATCTGCTACAAGACATTCCCCTGCCACTCGGCGCTGGAGATCCACTACAGGAGCCACACCAAGGAGCGGCCCTTCAAGTGCAACATCTGCGACCGCGGCTTCACCACCAAGGTGAGTTATTCAAAACTTTTGGTGGCACTTAACGGGGGGGGGTTAGCAAATGAGGCTTACAAGCGTAAGAACGAAATTTATACCAGAAAACTGATGGAAAATTTCCTTTTTTATTTACCTTTCCAGGGCAACCTGAAGCAACACATGCTAACTCATAAAATCCGCGACATGGAGCAAGAAACCTTCAGAAATCGTGCCGTAAAGTATGTAAGTCTTCCAGTAATCCTATCCCATCCTGTCCGTTCCCCTAATCAAAGATCTTTGTATTATTTTTTCAATTGGGTTCCACATCATATTTTAAATTCGCATTTTTGGCACTTTTTTATTTTTTGCATTAATCTAATAATCAGTCCCCCTGATCATCCCCAAATAAAGTCCCCCAAAACCATAAATTCACTCTAACTAACCAAACATTTTCTTTTGCTCTTTTCATTTGCAGATGAATGAGTGGAGCGACGATCGCGAATAAGTAAACACTCTGCACTATCACGATCTAGATCAAGATCGCCAATTCGTCGATCAAGATCACTTGGCTCCCAGAAAAAGTTTGGTGATCGCAGCCCAAATGCCCAGTCAAGATGCAATCGATTCTCGCAACCAAATGATCTCAAGATTTAGAGCGAAATGAGGGGAGATGGGAAGGGGCCGACTCTGGTGGAGATCAGTCGTGTACACAAATCTTTATATTTATAAATTGTTGCCCACAAAAATATTATTTGATTGTTGTTCCAAGTGAAAAGTGAAAAAGTTCCCCACTGCAAACGGGCTGATCCACGTGCGATTATGTTCCAGCTCCGAGCACTTTCATAAACAATTTTTTATGATCCGACGGAGAATTTCGTACACCCATACTTGGGAGGGATCATGAAACGTATCCAAAGATGCATCAAAAGCGATTTGCGTTCCAGCTAAACAGAGAGAAAGATCTGGGGATGGGACCAAAGGCAGCTTGGTATGGAGAGACTGATAGCGTTTCATGGTCCACAAAACTAAAAACGGAATCCAAATGCGATTCCGAACCCGAATCCGAGGCAGCTGATGAGACAGTGAAGGCGTAGTAAAATCAAAATTCGAATTTAAAGCAAATCTTAAGGTATATGCTAATATTAAAATAATAGGTACCTAAGCGAGACATGTGTACATACGTATATATATATGATATATTATAACCAGACCCCTCACAGACACACGCATACGCATACATGTTAAAAATCTATTTGGAATGTGCAATAATATGACATGCTATAAATTTAGATGCGAACGCCGAGCGCAGGCTTTTGCTTCCTACTACTCGTAAACTAGATTTATTTTCCACTTCTTGTACATACTTCGTATATAAACACACACTCACACTCACTTTATTATATTAAAAAACATTTCGAAATCCAAACGCTTTGCTTTCGAGAATGGGTTAGGAATAAAAATGGAAAAAATCTAAAAAAATATATATGAGAAATTGTGATATTAAATGTAAAATCGAAATACAAATTACGATTGCGGCGGCCGGGGGAAACCCAATCGAAGCCCCTGCAAAATGCTTTCCATATCACAGATGAGAGAACCACAAAAGATATCTAACATTCATAGTTAATTTAGTCGTTAGCCGAGGGGACCATCCCCGCCCCACAAAAGAACACACACCCACACACTCTAATTTCACTTCATCGGAAGGATTAGCCCCTAGCGATAAGTAAGTCTGTGAGCGATCGTACATGTATTGATTACCACAATTAAATTATACACGGATGCGGATGCATCCCACTCTGTTCGTAAGCATTAAGCATAGTCTCATAATTTATTAAGCAAGCCCAAGCAAAAACAAAACTAAAAATGCAAATAAAAGTGAATCCATTGAGAAGAACAAATAAATATATGTATTTAAGTTATGAAAAATTAATAAACCATCGTTGAGTTTTCTTCGGGCCAACGCCATCGGTTATCTCGATCGGGGTTCTGGGAAAAACCGAAATCGATCTCCGAGGTTTTTCGTGGTAACAGATGTGGCCGGCTGTAATAAAAATGATTAGTCAAGTTTATTATCGTCGTAATCTTTTAATTCGAAATCGAAACGAAGTATCGACGCTGCCAGCGGAGCCTGATCTGATCCATAGCAACGAAATATTTTTATTGCCTTTTAAATTGATATTTTACCTTCAACAAATTTTTGCTGCCTGGTTTCGTCTGTTTTTTATCGCTAGCTTTTTTCTGGTTAACTTATTTCGGTTTTTGGTCGTCTTGTCTCCATTTCGATTCCACTCAGCGCGACTCGATCGCGGAGCCCCATCGCTTGGCTCTCTGGCATTTCAGTCGTTAATCAAAAAATTTCCTGTTGACATCGCTTTGTCATCTTTTTAATGACGGACACCCGCTGAGTTCTGAGTGTTTCTTTGGTTATGGTTATTGTTTGTCCGCCGGTTTGCCTGTGGCTCATTTGCTTTTTGTGCGACTCGCCGTGATGGATGTTTGAACTGGTTTTGATTCGAAAATGTCATTTACATCTTTACATTGGCCAGGTGGCCATAAAACAATGGAATGTGTTCGATTCGATTAGCGAAAAATATACTCTGGACTAGGGAGAATTTGTGCTTTAAGAAATTAATGAAATAAATTGTCAAAATTAATAATTCAACTTTAATTTGGTATACATGTAACTACCTTTAGACCTTATAATGTGCCTGAGTTTGAAATATTTTTTACTGTGAATGTCTTTGAAACTTAGCAACCAATAGTATCACACATTTTTGGGATTATTGACTTAAAAATAGATAAGCAAAAGGATATGTAATATCATATTTGACATTCTTGAATCTCAAAAAGAAGCTTCAAAAGGTATCATTTTCTATAACCTGACTAGTTTCTTCCCAGTTATTTATCCAAAGATATTCATAAGCTCAGCTTCTCCAACAAAACCCACTCCCTTGGCAATTTCTCCACTCGGTTATTAACTGCAACATCTGCTCTACTTATCCGCCGGATACATGACAGAGTTATGCCGTCAGTGAGTAATTAACACGGTTAATATGCCAACTTGCTGATTGTCAACTGACAAACTGTCATCGGAGGAATGGGGTAATAACTGCGGATCGGGCATGGGTCTGCATATCATCCCGCCCATTCCATCACTCTGTCAGCGGATAGGCACTGAAGATCTGCTGTAGGTAGTCCTGTATCTGTCAGCGGCATTTCCCGGCACCTTGAAGATACATTCGTTATTATGAAGGCACCTCGAGATGTGTATTTACAACCCTTGCAGCCCCAGGGGTTGCAACTCGAGTTGAGTTATTGTCCGTAGTTCGGGGCGTGTAATTGCCGCTCTCATTCCAGCAGTTTATTTACAAGTTTTCAACAGTTTTGTCACACATCCCGGGCAACTGTTTCTTTTTTTCCCAGCCCTTTTCTGCGCATTTTAGTTTAGTTTAATTTGGGGCAATTTAATGGATTTACGGCACGGAGGGCAAACGTCTCCATTTGCCGCAGCCCGTTAAACGGCATCAAATTTAACTGGCGGATAAAGTGGCCGATCCACGCACTAACTGCAGCAACAGCAACAACAATCGCCTGATAACTATTAAGATAACTACTGCAGCCATATTCGGATTGGGATTGGTGTTGGGTCTCTGTTTGGGCTCGGAAATCCTTGAAAGCGCTGGCAATAAATGCAAAAATCCTTACAAATAATATGAGAATGGTTATGGGCAGTGTGCGGGCTTATCGCAGGCATAAAACCAAACACACAGCCCGGCGACAACGCAAACACCGAAAACAATCTAAACAAGAAAAATTGCACAAATTGCCGGGCTTCAGTTCGGTTCTCAGCTCTGGGGTCCATCGTCTCAGGCTCTGATATCGCAGCTTCCAAACGTCATCATCATCATCGCCACCGTGGGCTGGATTCGAGTTTCGGCGCTCATAAATGAGCCCCAATTGAAACGATATTAGCGGGTTCCCTCGGACTAATTGATCGGCGCTTCCTGATTTTGTTTACCGCCGATATTTGATAAATGATTACATGTGCACATTTGTGTGTTTCCGTTTACTTTGTTTTTGCCGATCGATATCTAAAGATGCATTGTCGTTTATTATTAATTTAAAGCGGACAGGTTCCTTCCAGATATCATTAAATTAATCGTTGTTACATTAGCTGGTACTCAATGTAACTTGATTTTGGGAAGCAGTTTATAACTTGATGATGTGACAATATTATTTATAATAATATTGCTTTCGGAATAATGTTTGCCATAAGGCAGTTAATTTAAATTTTTATATTAACCATAAAAATAGATTTTTTAATACAATATATATATGATAAAAAGCAGTAATACTTAAATAAAATCTTTAAAATACATACATTTTCATCATATAAATGAACTTTTCTGAATTTTTTAAGCTACTAACAATAAATTTAAATGATATCTTTTTTTGTTATGGAAGAAAATCAATTTTTATTTGTAAGTATTTATTCTGTGCTGGTTTTACTGCTCCCAATTGTCCCACTGTGCCTCTAAACAACATGCCCAACGACACCAGCAACACCGACACGGGCAACAAAAGGCAATAACACCAACAACATCCACACACACAAACAAACAGTAGGAGGTGGCAGGGGGGAGGGGGTGAAAACACTTCAATAGGAAAATCTAACGATTTGTTTGCATTTTTATTATTTCCTGCTGTTGCTGCTGAAATTGTCACAAAATAAAATAAAACCAACAATCATTCGGGCAAATATCAACAGGAATATGCCAATGGCCCTCAGAGCCCCCTCCATATGCACATACACATATATTGTAAATCCCTACCCCCACCAAATATGCAACACCCGCCTTAATGGTGTTTGAGTAGCCGTATCTGTGTATCGGCAAGTGTCAGTTTGGCACATCATTTGGCTGTGGCCCAGCACACAATGGCGGCCTCCGTTTGAGTTTGAGTTTGAGCCGCCGCTGGAAAAGAGTTGGTCCCTGCATTTTGACGTCGGCAGATTTGGAGGGAAGTCTGCCAGAGATCGGCAGCTTGAAGACGCTTCTGGAGAACCCTGAAGACGGAGGACTGCACAGGGAAAAAGTGGGAAAACCTACGGGTATTACAAGGCATGTACCAATGGTCTACAAAGGCAGAGATGGGGATATAATCGGGATTTTCATAAATTTAATTACCTTAAACCAATAAAGGGACCTTAACTATAAAACCCCCTTATATTTTAGTTTTTAAGATGCAGCCTTTTAAGATATAAATTATGCAAAAACGATAAGCTTAAAATGTATATGGGTGAAGACAAGACAAAGGAGTATAATGAAACATATTTTTATCCCATTGGATTGGGAATTATCTTATAAATTTCCACTATATAATTTAATTAGTTCTAAAATGTTACTGAGTGGTGCTTGTATTATTAAAAAACTTTTTTTAAAATATATATTCTTGTAACTGTTATTACTTAACACACATTTTTTTCCGGTGCTGAACTAAAATCTATTTGCAGACCTGGGCTATTCGCGAGCTGAGTTTGACACGCGCTCGCATTTAGGCAACATTATGCAGGGGATTACTTGACAGCCTGCTTTCTTGGGAGCTACATCCTCTCGAAAAAGCTATATCCCTGGTCACGTGTCAGTGGCTCGTGGCTGTCTGTTTGGGTAATCGACACCATCATAATATTGCACTGGCAGATTAATTGGCCCTATGATATGTGTATGTCCGTTTATGGGTGGCCCAGCCAATGATATTTGTATGATATTTTTGCGGCTTATTTGATTTACTTTTGCGGTTGCCTCAGAAAACGCCCCAGCACACTTTGTGTAGACAGGATATAAAGCTGGGATTAGAAGGAAAACAAAACTGGGAATGCAATAAGCTTTTGGTTGGGGGGAAAATGAATCTTTAAGATAAATCAGATAATATTGTTTATTATATTAGGTAATTTTGGTAGAGAACTATGCGATTTGTAATTTATTAAACAATAGCGCTTCTATTAATTTTTTGAGGATTAAGCAAATAAGAAGTATACAAATTCTCTTTCTTGTTATTATCACTGTATCCTTTTGAATTTTTCCCAGTAAAGTATGATCAACATGCATCCATCGAACGGATTCCTCCAACAAATCAGGAAGGAGGCGGAATCCACTTTCCGCTGGCACTCATCCTGGCAGCCATTAGGCCAAATGAGACTCGGGACTGGGCCGCACACACATCACTCGACGGAGACAATCGAAGGCGATTGACTTGGCTGGCACGCCTTGTCGAAGTCGGATAATTTGCGTCGCTTTCCCGCTCTCCCGCTTTTCCGCTTTCCCGCTGCAAATGATGAGGCATTAATCGGACCGATCGGACCTGCCCCCTGGGCGTGGACCAGAACAGAGCAAAACGGAACGGATTGCAGATTCTGCGAGAGACAAAGCCCGGTTTGGGAATTCTAAGCGGGATGCTGATGCTGGACATTTGCAGCAGTCAGCGCGATTTACTGCTCGGCTGCTTACCCCTTCGATGGGCGGTGGGTGGTGGGAGGTGCTCCGGGTGGCATGTGGCAGTGGGTGGATGGGTGGTGTGCGGAATGGCCATGTGATTACATGAAAAACACTGGAAAGCGAGTCAACTTTCAAACCAATTTTTGCCATGCGGCAGCACAGCGCAAAGCGGAGAGCCAAGTAGAAAATTACTACAGTTTATACTCCCGATACAGAGGAGGTGGTTCGGGGGAGGGCTCACAAACAACAATCCCGCAATCCCAGCAGCAATTTTCAAAATTTCAATCCCAGTGCTTGTTATACTCTCAGTAAGGGTTAACACAATTTGAGCACAAAACGTGGACCATAAAAAATGTAAGAACTAAAACTTTTTAGCTAGAAAATTTTATTTCTTTAAAGATCTTATGATACATGATACATGATGTATTTCTTAAAGTGATACATTTGTTCTATTGAAAAAGTTTTGCTTGTAAATGGAGGCTTCTCCATTCCGATATTAAGAGATGTAATGTTTAATAAATGTAGGTGAATTCTACGTTAAAAAACTCTTAAAAGTTACGATATTTTAGAGTATTTTCCTATTGAACTCTAAAAATTCATATTTCTTCGCCGATTTTTCTTCTTCTTGGGAAAAGCCAGGGCAGTGATTTGTTTGTTGCTGTTGGCAATGCTGTTCGGTGTGTTTGGGGCCGACCAGCGTTGCCAACGCTGCTGATGATGAGTTGGCCAGCGACTCGATCTAATTTCTCATGCTGGAATCATCGATTCATCGTTTTGTGTAGCGCTGTAAATCAACGGGACAAAGACCCAATCCGACCCGACCCGGATATGGGGCCCCGCCCATCCCCCCCCCCAGCACCAATCAATCCTCCAATCCAGTCAACTCCTGCCACCCACTGTCCAAATCTAAGCGCTTCAAATATATTTCCCCCGATTTGGGAGCAGAAACGCGGCATAATTGCCGTTTTGTTCGGGAGGTTCGATGGATGGAGAATCGGGGGAACTGGAAATGGGTTGGGGTTCGGGGTTCGGGGCAACAAATACAAATTGCACGTTTCAACCCGAGAGTTGCATGTGTGTGTGCTGGCCCCAGTTGCTTTTTTCGAAGGCGAGTGTTTGGGTCAAATCAAAAAATCACAACAAAATTACTTGCCTGTCATGAAATTTGCCTCGATTTTGTTTCTTCTCCGTTGCTCCTAATCTTTTTTTGCTGTTTGCTGCTTTTGCGGATGCAAAACGTTTTGCTATTTTATTTCGCCTTTCCCGCCCCTCAAAAGGAGAAGAAGAGTGCAAAGTGTTCATGTGCTCTTGAGGTTGTTTTTTCAAACTTTTTCGGTTTTTTTGTGTATATATAATTTGAATTTACAGTCGGTGGGCCGCCTTCCGCTACGTCAAATTATTTGCATGACACTGGGTTAATTTACATGATAAAAAATATTTAACATAAATTAAATAATGTGTGCACTTATTGATTGAAAATATAAATCATCAACTAGCGCATTTTCAAACCATGTTTAGTTCAAATAAAAAAATGGGCTACTATAAAACTTACAACAGCTATATATATTTTAGGAAATTATATAAGTTAATTAAGATCAACTCTATTCGTCTCACGATTCAAATATTTTATATACAATTACTTTAGAATATTTGAAGTTTATATTCATTTTCAAACCATATTTAATGGTTTATATTCGATAAAAAATCCAAAATTGAGTTAATAGAATTTTTAGAACAAGTGTATTTTATTTAAAAAAAAGAGTATTTTAGAGTGTTGTCTTCTCCACACGCTTAAGTTATTATATAATTATTACATTTTTTATTTCTCAGTCGAACAAAAATGTATCTATAATTGTATTTCAAATTTCATGACCTTTTTTTTTCAATAAATTTTTAAATAGCATTTTAGAAATCCCTCACTTACTCACATATCTGGTCCCACTGTGCCGCATTTCCAATCAACGTGACGTATGAGTGTTTGGTTGTTTGTCAGCTCTGAGTTTTCTGTGTGTCCAACTTGGGTTTGCGATTGGGATTGTAACTGAGGCAGGGACTGGGAAATGGGGCTGCAAACGTTGGCTCAATCGGTTGGCTGGTTGGCTGGTCGGTCGGTCGGTTGGTCCCGGGTGGAATATGCAATTATGTATTTTTAAGTTCATGTTTTTACATTTGCCTTTGCTCCGTCTCGCTCGCTCCCTGTGCGCATTTGCGCCCAATTGCTGTAAATATAAAATTGCAGCAATTTTCTATGACTCGCCTCGATTGGAGTCGACGACGCGAACTCCATTTTGGGGCAGGGGCATGGGCAGGGAAAAAGGGGGCAAGGGGGCCTGGCAACTCTGGTGGCTTGGGTCTGATTGAACCCCACCCCCCTGCGGTCTAACAACCACCCTGTGGGTGGTAGCGGGCCCAGTTATTATGAATTGCTGCAGCAAATTGCCAGCAACCAGCAACCAGCAACTAGCAACTCCAACCAGCAACATTGGCGGGCAAAATGGAGGAGATTGGAGGAGGCCATCGGGGGGACCCATGCCGATTATCGGCAATCGTGCGGCATTATGGAAGATGTCTGTCTAGCCGCGGGGAAATGATTTGTGGAGGGGTCTCGGGGCGAGTCCCTTGCATGAGCAAAACGCCGGCAGCTTAATTGACTCGGCCCGTGCAGCACACCTCTTAATTGATGCGAGCCGGGGCTGCAAAATAACCGCAACATCAACAGTTAGCCGAAAATTCATTGAATTGGCCCGAACAGTGCGAAACATTTGTCTGCCATTGCAGAGATACATACATTGAACCATATGCCAGACCCCCTCGAATTTGCACGGTGGGAAAATTTGAGTAATGTTTACTATTCGGGTTTTATTTTAGAAATTATGTTGTGTTATTTTAAATTGAATTAGTTTCCATTTCTAAAAAATATACGAGGATTTACTGGCAATGCTTCGCCATCTCATAATATATATATATAATATGTATACCTAAAGGTATGAACTATATATTTTCATTATAATCATATAAAAATAACTTATAAAGTAGCCATATATTAAAAATATGGTAGAGAAGGAAATATAATCTTAAGTTAATTAATTTAAAATATATTTAATCATAACATACATAGCCAAACTTCGATTATTTTATTTGTTTTTTGTTATAATTTTTTAAAATATCTGCATTTTATTTTAGAACGTCTAAATATAACCAAATAGTAAAAATGGAATTTTATCATGGATATAAGCTAAAATTAAAGGAATAAAATAAAATATCTTAAGATATTTTTTTCCACTGTACTCGACAGCCGATGGTGGAGCCTAGCCCACCATCTGGAAATCGACTGGCGACCGTCGCCGGCTGCACAGGTGCAAATCTCTATTGGCTTCTCAGGTGAGGGTGAGGGGGAGGGGCGCTGGGGAGGGGTGGACTTTTCGCGCTTTTCGGGTGTCAACTACAAAATAACAACAAAATGTTTCGCGCTCTTATGAGTCTTGTTTCGGTCGCTTTGAGAAGCGTGATTGGAGTGGTTTGTTTTTCCTGCTACTGGTAGCCATTGTCAGCTGAGCTCTCTTGGGATTTCGGTTATATGTTGTTCATGGGGAATACTGTTTTTACCGAGAAAAGTTTAGTTAACTGTTAATTAATGTAATTAGGAGGTGATATAAAAATAGTATACTACTTTTTATGAAAATTTGTCTAATAATAAAACTATATTTCCCTTCTAAAAGTGAGTTTTTCAATAATTTTTCATATAATTTAAACTTTACCATTCTCAATTCGTACCGTTGGTTACTATAACAGGCTGCCCTAATTAAAGCATTACCTATAGTTAGCTAAATAAATGCAGTAGCCTATTTATAGATTCCCAGAATCCATTAATAATCCACTATGGACAAGACAAGTGTCTTTGCTGGACTCTTGAAAAGCTGAGCTGTCGAAATGAGATGCATTAGGCAGCCCGAAAAGTTGTCAATCGATTCTCGGAAAATGGCATCGCATTTGCATTAGAATTCCTCAAGTGGACTCTGGTTCTCATGCAAATTAACTGCCCGAAAAGAATTTAATTCAGAAATTTTCCACTTGACGTTTCATTCACAAATTGCAAAATCGCTGGCTGCCCAGCTCTGCGAATTTTTTCTAGCTGATTCGAAATCCATATATATGTAGGTGAGCACCTATGGCCCCCTAACCTAATGGCACGTGTTTCGATCTCTGAGAACTCAAAATCGCTGTCAAAATCCTCCAGCTCAAGGCGCATTCCATTTTAAACTATTTCGAAAAAAGTCACAAAACCCACCAAATATACAATTTAAATTGCACTCTGTCGTTCTGCAGAATATATCCCATGTATATGTACAAATAGTGCAGATACATTGCGATCGGTGCACTGATTTTTATTGCCCTGCGCGAATTCTTGTTTGTTTTCATTATCGCCGCTACGGCAATTTTCGCTTTTCATCGAAATAGCTTCATTATCGTTGGAAATAGTTTTCAATTACCATTAAACGATTCGGTAAATATTATGGGTCAAAACATTGTCCAGAATCGCGTACATAATTACAGGAAATTTTGTGGGCATTGCCCTTAATAATTTTTTCAAGCAGACTTTAGACACACGGGATCTAAATACTTGGAAAATTAGGTATACATCATCTTAGATTCCCGATGGGAATAATTTAATGCAAGTTTAACGGGACAAAAATGGTAAACCCAAGCCGATCAAATAATGTTAAAATCTGTGGCAGACCTAAAACAAATGCAAATCAAATTGACTACAGGTTTTTATTTGGAAATACAACAACATTTTAAATTCAGCAATTGAAATACTTTAAAAGATTATTTTATAGCCTGTTTACAAATTGGTTGGATCATTAAATTATTGTGCTCTTCTTAATTCTTAAACATTGTTAAATTAACTGTTTCTTAACAGTCTTGACAAACCAAAGTAGATATTTAAATGCGGATTTCCTAATATCAAAAATCGTTATATGTTGATAAGCTAGTCCACCTTTTCTGCCTCGTATCTCAAACTTTAATCGCAGCTGAAATTTGTTTCCCATTTCATCTAACAAGCCAACTTAGTCAGTTCGCCAATACTTCCATATCCGCAACTGAGTGCAGGCTGAACAAACCGAAATCGTTTGAATATGGAAATCAGCGCATATCGATGGCGCTGATGCTGGAGAAGGAAAACGCCAACACCAAGTCGGACTCCTGTTGCAACTCCCACTTCGATTTCGGGTCCAAGTCAGGTCCTCCAATCCGATGCCCAATGTCCGCTGGCTTTTCCCGATGTTTTTTTGTGTGTTTCGATTTTTTGTTGGGCTTCTGTGAACTTTTGTCTATTTGTATTTGGCCAAATGAATTGCACTTTGTCCACCTCCAGATCTGCGCTTTCCTCTTGGATTGAGTCAGTTTGAGTTCGATGGAGAGCCCCCTAGACACCCTCTCTTTTCTGGAACTGTGTTTTTATTCTGGTTGTAGTAGCAGTGAGAAAATATTTATAAATCAAAGCTTCATGAAACACCATCTAGGAGTATAGTATACTTTTAAAAAGAAAAGTTAGTGCTATGATAAGTATTAAGAGTGATCATTTATTTCATTACTCATTAAAGTAAAATTTGTTATCATTTTGTATATTACGAATTAAATTTGGATATATTGTTTACAATTTTTCCATATACATATCTAATGCTATAAAGCCATATTTTAGTATTGATTTTATGCCTTTTAAGATGTGTAGTAACCATTTTCGATCAATTGTAAATTATTTAATTTATGGTACTTATTCAAGTAACGATTTTATAACCATTTAATTTTTCAGTAAAACCAATTTCTATTAATGGAGTAAATTTTTAGAATACAATTCTACTTAAAATACTGTGCATTTTCAGATCTGTTTTATTTGGTTAAGGTTTTTCTTACAGTGTGCTGCTGCATATTGACTTTGATACAGCGATAGCGAAGCGGGGGCAACTGAGACGGCCGACGCCAGGGCCGATAACAAATCGCAGATACATAATTAAATTACAGCGTTTTAATTTCTGTAATTAGTCACGACTTCCACCCGAAACAGGGCTCAGGGGCCGCGAAATCGGCGCCAGGAGGCCACCGGGAAGACCGGCGGCGGGGAGTCCCCGGGTCCAAGGTCCGCCTGCAACTGGGTGGGTCCTGCTCCCCCTGCTTGCTCCTCAAAGCTACCTGCCCCGCCGATCCCCAGTTAGATCATCAAAATGATCTAGTTTACGGCGAGCGTGGGCCATAAATATCGGGCCATTGGAAAGCGAATAAAAAATATGCAAAATATTTGGACATTGCGTGTTGCTACCAGTGATGAGATCGAGGGGTGGGGGTGGGGGTCCAAAACTTTGCGCGTGCGCATTCACATATAAATTAAACAAACGTCGCGCATTTCACACACGCCACTATCCGCGACCACTTGATTCATGAAATATGCGCGCCAAGAGGCAGCAACAAGTCACATAGCCAGCAGAAGCAACATAAATAAATAAATGAAAAAGTAAAATGCGAAAACAGTTGGCCACGTCGTGTAGACTCATTTAGACTCATTTGAATACCAAAATGCGGACACGAAGCGCCGTCCGCAACTTCAAGTCCACCAACTGCAGTCCGCAGACAGCGCCGACGACATTTTCTAGGCTTATTTATTTACGACTTTATTCCCAGCCCGGCTTGAAGTGCATCCATCCCAGGCCCAGAGTTGGTTTTCTTTTTTTATGATCTCGGCGGTTCCCGGAGCTGCCCGTCCAGCTGCCAGTTGGCCACCAGGGCGTTTCTGGCCCACAGATCCACTCGCAGATCCGGCTGCAGGTGGTCGCTGATGCATTTGCATCGGCCCCTAATTTGGGACCCATTTTGCAGTGAATGTTCTTCAATTAGGGCTTTGCCAGAGGATTGCAGCATCAACTGGGGAGTAAGTGCAGTGGGTATTGGTTGGTCGGAAAGAGGGGTGTTCTGGCAACCCGGCTCGTTAAAATATAATTTTCAAATCGTGAAAAGTAATCGGCTTTAATCGCATTCTATAAAAATTCAAATAATTTATATAATCAAGCTATTTACATAAAAGGGCTTAAAAAGAGTGTTGCGCCCGAAGAATTTATAGTTGGGTTTTCGGTGTAAACGTCCCTACAAAAGGAAATTTATTTTAACTCAGGCTTGCACTTATGAGGTATATTTAAAAAAGGAAATCAAATCTTGCAAGATTATATATATTAATTAATACAAATATGAAACTATTAAAAACTGAATATTCTTATTTTTTCTTTCTTTTTTGAACTAATTTTTTTATAATGTTTTTTTTATCCCAAATTCAGATAATATCAATCACAAAATGTTGTCATAAGCCAAATGTTCTAAAAAACAGAACAAATGAACTTATTTTTATACCATTTGATCCAAATATGTTCTTGTATCAAGACCAAAATGAACTTGAAAATGGAACAAAAAAGAACTCATTTCACTTTTTGAATACCTACCAGATCGTTCTTGAATTAAGAACATTCAGCTCAAAATAAGAAAATTTGTACATACACGGCTTTAAAGAACGAATGTTCTCAATTCAAGTACAATTTACTTGATTTTTTTTTCTCTTGGTGTGTACTCCCTATTCTTTTACAAAAGGAATTGTTATATTTTCTCTAAAACATATGTTAAAAATAAATATAAAATATTTAAAAAGCTGTAGCAATACTTTTGGACTTGTAGGCTAAAATAACCTCTTATATTTCCGGCAGCCTTCTTTCGGGTCTTGTCAAGATGCACGGCGTTGATAAATAGAAGACCGAGCTCAAACAGTCACGTGGAGAAGTATGTTCACACACAAGCACTCTCGTCCTTTCTCCGCAAATCCCGCGTACAGTGCACACGGCTAAGTATATTTGTGTTCGAGTTCTTAAAGTTTTTAAAATAACGCATTTGAAACTCGGCGCAAACTAGCGTCAGGATATGAAGAAAGTGCAGTTTATATATCGTTATATACACACAAGTATTTGCACATATGCTGCTCGTTTGTTTGATTTTGTAGGTACAGTGCGTTACATGAGTGCAATTATTCTGTTCATTATAAATATTTTGATGTCAAGTCAAAAATGCATCAAAATATTAGTCTCAAAAAGGTTTTCCAAATTTGTGTATCATATAATTTTATTTGTGTATTATTTTTTTAAGACTTTTTACATTCCAAATTTATGTTAAGACAGAGAGTATTTTAGAGAAATCTATATTTTCGAAACACACTGCATTTACTTGGCATTTGTACATGTGTGAAAGTATATGGCCCTATGGTGGCACACACTCGTAAAGGTCAAAAGTTTTCGTTTGCAGTTGAAACTTTTTGTGCAGCTCCTTCTTTATCAAGCGTGTTGCACACACAGGCACACTCTGGGGAAAGTTGCACAAGGAGCAGTCGACTGTGAGGTCCTGGCTGCCTAAGTGCGCCATATCCTTTGGCTCGCCGATTCGCTACCACGTCCGCCCATTCGAAAAAGGTAGTTTTCATATTTTTGGCGATAAGCAGCCCCGTCTGTGCGGTATAGCGTGCACTTAGCAGGACGACCAGAGGGCCACCGCCCACTAACCACCTAACCAACTAACCACCTAGCCACCTCCAACCACCCAACGACCTCCACCCAATCTTAGCCATTAGCCGGTGGCCTAGGTGAAGCCACCTCGGGAAAATCCGGGAGGGAGGGCATTTTCCGCCGCAAATGGCAAAGCATAAATTTATGTAAAAAGATCTGTGATTTATCACCGTAGCGAGGGTAAAAGCAAAACTTTTATTTCCACCCCCATCCCTTCAGCCAGTAGCCAGGTTTAATTTATGGAATTTTAGTTTTAACGCCAACTTTTGGCTCGCCATCCTTGTTCGTCTTTGTTGGTTCTATTGTTCGCCCGCCGTGCGTGTACACTTGGGAAAAAACAATGGTCATTAATTCAATACTTTTTACCTCACAATGTTCTTAAAATATATAATTAGAATTGGCAATTTTTAAATATTCATTTGTTATGACATTCAGTTTGATTAGATTAATTAAAATAATCAATTTCAAATCAACAAATAAAATATTTATAATGCAATATTTTTTCTCAGTGTCTCTTTGTTTGAGTTTGTGTGTATGTATCTTTGTGAGGGGTCACCACTATCGAAACGAAATCGTAGCAAAGTTGAAAGTTTGCAACGCACATAAATCAGATGCACTTTCGGCATTTCCGCGCACACACAGAAAAAAGGAAAAACACTGGCAAGGAAAGAAAAGCGTCCCTGAAGCTTTTCCCCCAAGGACTCGCGGCTGGAGGAAATTAGCTGACCAACCCCCCTCCCTTAGGTTCCCCAACCCTCTCTGCCCATCGATTGCAGTTATTGCAGCCATTTGTGGATGTATCTGTCTGAGCGTCTGACAAATTTCAGTCATTTGCGTTAAGTATCCTTTTTTACATGCCGCCAGGACTAATGATGAACGGGCCAACGTCAAAATTCAATTACTTCGAGGGAAGCTGACTTCGTCGGGGGGTTTCGCACCCCAAACCCCCAGAAAACCGAAGCTCATAAATGATGATGACGCTGGGCGGCATGAAATATAAGGCAATCCCCCTAATTGCCATTAGGTACAAGTATTTTTCCTGCCCAAAAATGTTCCGTGCTCCGTTTCTTGGAGCTAATTGAGCGCCCAACTCATTAGATTACCTCTGCACGCAGAGCACAAAATTTCCCAATTGAAGGGGGAACAGGAAGAAAATTAAAGATATTAGCTTACCTTGACTTAAAGCTGAAATATATCTCCTTAGTAAAGGAGAAGGATCTGTTAACAGGTAAAAAACTTTCGGGTTATAAAACGTAAAAATGTATATACTAAATATTTTATTACTTTGTGTGAGTAAGTATTATGATTCCCAAAGAACTGCGTCTGAATTCTTTAAGTACAGAGCTCAAAAAATATTTATAAGAATGGTATCGACGAATTCCCATAAAGTAACTGAACATCCCGCTTTAAGAAGAATTTTTCCGTCTGTGCAATACAATAAATTATCGAAGTAAGCCAAGGAGCGGGAATCAGGCCTATCTCTCGCCTCGTATCTCATAGATACTTTCGCTCATATTTCCTGTAGCTAAGCCGTCCTTTGGATGGCAGGTCGATAGCCGGGAAGCAATTTCCCAAACATCGAACTGGCCAAATCCGCTTTGATCCCCCATATGGATGTCATAAAAAATTAAGTGAATCCCGAGCAGAAGCTATCTGGGAACAGGACCCAGGAGCTGCGTGGTACCGCATCTGGTCAAATATTTGCACTGACAAAGGGACGCGGCCTGGAATCCACTTGTGTGCGCTCCGTCAACTTGCCATAATTTCAACGCCTATCTATCCGGGCAGCATCCCTGCCTCTTTCACTACATAAGTGTGCATTTAATTTTGCTCAAGTGTATTTAAAAAAATATCTAAAAAAGAATGTACTTGAGAGCACTTGCTGACAGCTCTTTGTTTGCTTTGTTTCTCGACACGCGACAAGTGAGCGCCGCCCCAGGATTCGAGCCCCGGACCTAAAAAAGGAGGGTGGCTTATGCTGTTGCAAATCAGAGTGACAAGATAATAAATAAATATCAAAATATGTCATAAGGAGATTTTCAACAGCTGAGATTGGAGTTGTGAATGGAGTTTAGGGTGGCAAACTGGTGGGAGATGTCTGTCTATTAAAAAGGACTATGACTGGTGGCCAGTTGGTGTTGAAATGCGGTTGTTGAAAAGGCTAACAGGTTTTGGAGTGGAAATTAAAAAATTTTATTTTTGGAATGCTTAAGTTGAATCTCAGTATAAATTAAAAAAATAAATACATGTTTTTTATAAGAATATTTGGAAAAACAAAATACATTTCTGTTTCTAGTTCTTTGAAGTTCTTAAACTTCAGCCGATAAAAAAGGACAAAGGTCGTTAAAAACCACATATATTTGTTTGTATTTTTAAAGTAGAACACTTTATAATTTTTAGTAACTTTATTCGAATGACTTCTTAACTTTTTATATTCGCTATTTTTGACTATTTAACATTTGGGTTAAAGCATTCCACCATCATAATCTTTAGTGTAAAACCCTTTCCAAAAATCTTCAGTCGAAATTATTATCACCTCAAACCAGTTATGGGTTTTGGTATTCGGGTCCATAAAGAAATCTCTGCATCGATGACAGCTTTGAAGTGCGAAACGAGCTTAGATGCCACTCAGCTTTCTGCCTTAAAAGGGGTTAAATGGCAAGGCCAGCTCGGGATGGGAAGACCACGAGATCGGGGAAACTACCCCAAAGAACTGCACACCAGCGTCAAATTGGAAATGCTTGTCATATCCTTGATTTATCCGGCTTGATACATGGATTTTTCATTTTTA
This sequence comes from Drosophila subpulchrella, assembly GCF_014743375.2. Classification (NCBI taxonomy): domain Eukaryota; kingdom Metazoa; phylum Arthropoda; class Insecta; order Diptera; family Drosophilidae; genus Drosophila; species Drosophila subpulchrella. The sequence goes on from NC_050610.1 coordinate 3,890,554, forward strand.
TGCTCGTCACCCACACACATGTAAGCAGTTTCATAAATTATTTGTCACAATTAATTGAATTGTGTCTCTGCCCCGCCTCCACGACACTTTCACCTCCTCCTGCATCTGCGGGCTTTTCGGAAAAATCCTGGGCACTGAACCCTTGTGAAACTTTTAGCCAGCAACTCTTGCACATTTTCAGGAGTTTTTGAAAACTTTGTCACCACTAAATGAGCCACGGGGGCGGATACCGGGGACAAAAGGATGCGCCTCGCTGTGTCCTGGCAAATAATTTGATGAGATACGACATATGTGCAAACAACTTTTGTGCGGTGCTTCATATAATTGAAAATCATATACACGCACCAAGGACCCAAGGAAATGGCAACTCAGGCCCTGGCCGACCATATTTTCCGACTTCCCCCGATTCCGATTCCACTTTGCCAATCTGAAAGCGTTATGTTTTGCGGGGCAATTTAGAGGCCAATATCCTGCTGTGAAATATGCGGTGATTCCGTTCAGTCCTTTTGTTCCTTGCTGGTGGCTGGGTTGCATTAGACGCTGGATTTAGCGCTCAGAAATGATTTATGGTTATGACAAATTGTTTGGCAGCAAGTGAAATATGCGATGATGGGGTGTGGCTGTGCCACAGGGTGGCGAAGAAGAAGCTTACCAGAATCAATGGAAAGTTGAATGAGATATATCTATGAAATATAAACTCTAATTTCGATATTTCTCAAATGTTTGTGTTATAAAAATTTTTTAGAAAGTATAAATATTTTTATTTTAAATAAAATTTATTTAAATTTTTATCCTAATGGCTTCTTTTGACCAGACTAGACCCACTCAATTCTTAACAATACAATAAGTTTTCAATTAGAATCCATCAAAGAAACTCGAATAAGCAATTAATACCATGTTTTAGGCCATAAACCATCGGATGAATACCAAAAACTGTGCCTAGACCCTGTCAATCTCATCAACTTGGGAGATGGCTCTTTTACGAGTCTTGGCCCCGATTTCCATGTAAAAGCAATATATCAAAGGGAAAGGAAGAGAAATCAATGCAACCATCTAGGCGGCCATCTAAATATATATACTTATATATTTTATACGTTGGGGCATACAAGCCTCGAAATGCAAAGTGGAGGAATGGAGGTAAATCAGAATGTTTCCATTGGACCGCACCGAATACGAAACTAAGGCCCGTGCAATTAATGCTGATAATAATCAAATAATTAACTTTCTTAATTGAAAACAATGAAAAGAGTTTTATGCCCCCTGAAATGTTTTGGTAACATTAACACCCGACCAAGGCGACGACAAGGGGCCGAAATAGTTGCCATTAGGGCGCTGACATTTGTCTCTAACATCGGCGACTATCTCCCAGTTCCATCTAGCTGCCATGAGCCCGAGTCTATTAAATTTGAGGTTCTTTAAAAATGCATTAAAACAATGGCTCAAGCAAGCCCTGCGCTAGGCCCGACTAATCATAAAATGGGTAAATATTTATTTTATCCGGGGAAAAATAATAAAAATCGATACCATAAGGCGGCTCTGGGCCATGGCCATAAAAATGTGACAAGACATAAAGCAAATGCCCAGAAACGGCAGTGAGTACAGCGCATACATGCACTTGCTGTAGCCCAGGATGGAGTTTTTGGTTTCGGGCCCGGTCCGAAGGACTGGCCACAAGGAAGCAGCGAGCAGAAATACAATAAATTACCCGACGGAAAATATTGATAAGACAGCGGAGAGCCGACACCCAGTTGATCCCAAATCCATCCGTGTTGCTTTTTTATAGCCCGTCGTCTCGACATTGTCGCCAAAGATGACGCATGTTGGCCTCGCACAGGTTGACCAACTGCCGACCAGAAAACCGGCAACAGACCCAAATGAAATGAGTTAAACGGGGCAGGTAAGCCGGACTACGCAGGCTGATAAGAACTCTGATAGACGGACTCCTCTTTCCAGATGGGTTCGTGTTGTACACATTGAAATTTGTCAAAGGCTGATGGGAAAAATGCACACCAGGCGAATAAAGCAACCCGTTTGTAATAGTTTTCTTTTTGGAAATTTTGAATTGATTGAACAATGTTTTGGACAGTGCCTAATGACATTAAAACTTATTTGTGTATTTACTCTTAATATTATCAGCGCGACAAGTAGATACTTGTATTTATTGTATTACAATAAATTAAACTTACATAATTGGATTTGAATATTTTTCAATTTAGATAATTGAAAAATTAATACAATTTTTAGCATTAAATATTAAATTTAGAAAACTATGTTTTAGTGAATTCGTAAGAATTATTTTATTATGATATGTTTTTGCACTTTTTTAATATTTTCCTTAAAATTAAATAGGACTTCAAATAAAAAATTATTTAATAGTTTTCTTTAATTTAACAAAATTGGTATATACTTTTAACTACGTTTATAAACCAGTTTAAGGCCATTTCAAATATACTTAGAAGAAGTAATAAAAAAATAAAATCAAACCCATAACGTAGCAACACAATTTTATTGTTCTTGTTTATAATTAAAACATAGACTTAACAAGTGAGAGCCAACTGAGCAAATAAAGTTCAGACTGGCAAAAATATTGTTTTTATTGACTTGAAATTATGGCAATATATTCTCCAGAATGAGTGAGAGCATTGTTTTCGCTTCTTTTCATATTCGTTGAATATGGATATTGGCAATATGAATTGCTGTTGGGCCAAACTTGTTCCAGCGATCGCTGATAAGATCCGCTAACGATGGGAATCGAACAACAAAGGGCAGGCGGACCCACTCGGATTACGCAGAATTCCTCGTAGGTCGCGGCATAAAAATTCATGTCGCTGCCGGAGATTCGTGGACGATAAAACAAATTAGCACCTCAATCGATTCGGCCTGGGAACGGGCAAATGTCCAGCGACACGACGACAGTTTGAACGAGTTGTAATAAACTAATAATTTATAAATTCCGTTTGATATTCAGCTGGCATAAAGCTGCAGAAATAATTCCCATGACCGGGCCGCAGCACAAATCACCCGGGAATCGCTGAGCTCCCGTCCGGATTTTAGGCTGACTCAAATCGAACATGCAAATAACCCGACAATTTCCCAGCACGTTCGCGCAGAAGCAAGCCCATTAATTAAATCCGTATCCCCTACGAGCCATACAAATTTTGCTTTATGGGTTGGGAGTTATCCGGCGCAATTAGGCGGCGTTATAGAGCCCAAAAACATTGGCTGCCAATTGGCGACAGTGTCAAATTAAAATTACCGCCGCAGCCAAACGGCCGATAGACATCCGATAGATACGCAGGCAGATTGAAAGATGGACGGACCGATAGATAGATAAATAAAGGTTCAATTTTCCGTCATAAAAATCATTAGAAACGTGATTGAAATCTGTGAGAACAGTGCTGCCAGCGCCAGGCGACATATCACACCACGAACATGTCGAGAACGTCTGCGCATGCGCAACTCGAGTTCGAGTTCTTACACAGAGAGAAAATTCCCTGGTTGTGAGAGAATATACAAAGTTACCAGTTAAAAGGAGTTGGCTCCGGACATCATTAATTTTGTATAATTTAGTGTTAAAAGCCGTTAGAATCTTAATCTTAAAAAATAAGTTGGAACTCTTAAAGATAAATAGCATTTAAGTTATTAATATAATATATAATATAAATTAATATATATATATGTAATATATATATATTATATATTATATTATATATATAATATTAATATATAATATAAATTATTTCTAAGTATATGATTTTGGGAAATTTTAATGCATGATTAACAAACTAAAATTGTAACTAAATAGTCTTGAATTGAACTTACATTTTATTTTATATAGTATAATTAATGAGTATTGTAATGAGTATAACTTCATGCATTGGTAACTAGGAAATATAAAATGATTAAATTTTGTATTACATTTCGAAACGAATCTTGTGTGTTTTCAGTGCATTTGCGGCAGGTCGTATCTCACGGATACCTTCGACTGCTCGATGTTTGTAGCTGCTTGTCCCTGACACTTGAGCAATAATAATTGTCAAAGCTTTGACTCGAGTTGACTTATCGTATATATCTCCTGGTGCTGGCACATAGGTGCCTCTTCATCCGTTGAACTCGATGAAATTGTCAGAAGCCGCCGCTGGCGCCGTCGGCCTCGTGGATAGCCCTCAATACCAATTAGTGGCTCTTGAAGACAAAAAATGGACATATTTAAATTACCCTAAGTACGATATACACCCACTTATAAGTGCCTCACCCAACAAAAGTCGATACATCGGTAACCATAAAAAGTGATCGCCACGGAATTAACACGCGTAACCAATTGACGACTAGCTTTCTCAACGAGGCACTAAAATATTTATGGGTTCCTGCTTATGGCTAGGAATGTTCAATTACAATATGAGAATGTGTTTTTAAGGGCCTATGAAGTTTTTGATTTCTGTGTAAGAACTTAACTTAAAAGAATCGAAGAATGCGGATCTTATTTAAATGGTATTAAAAGTGGGAGTTTAATTTAAAAATTGCTTAAAAACATAAATAAATTATATTAACAGTGTAAGCTAGGAACAAATTTTTTTTAATTATTGGTTTTGTTTCTATATTTCGCTCTCAAAAATTCTCCATAGAGTCTTCATAAAAATATTAGCCCCATTCGGAGCATACATTATCTCTGTGAGTTAATGGGTCTCGAAATTTGGATATTTACGATATTTACCTCGTGCTTAAAGGCAATTGCAGAACAAATTTAATAACGTAAACAGATTGCAGCACCGAGTATGAGCAAGTATCCACAAGATAGATGGCATAGTGCTGATGCTGCAGATGCATCTGCAGCTCGGACTCGAATATTGTAAAAAATTATTGTTTACAAATAAAAAACGAAAGCCCAACGAGGCGAAGACACATAAAAAAGTAAAAGGAACGTGTGCTGTCAGTCGGAATCGAACAGAACTGAACTGAACTCCGGTGAAGCTGGAGCTGGGCAACTGCCTCAGTAGATCCACAATTTGTTTTCATCCATCGGGAGCTGCTGTGGTATGGTATTGGTATCCCGACCTGTCTGAGGATGGGCATGAAATGGGGTGGGACCGGGCTGCCATGTGATGTGGCGCAAATGAATTGTATTGGCAGCTGGCAGACGGCGCGACGTCCTCCACAGTAGCTGTGTGAAAATAAAATACACAAATAAATGCATTGATTATTAATTTACGCGAATGCTGGGGAAAATCGCCGCTAATTAATTGAACTTTTCATAAAACTTTATCCGACAGATTGTCGTACTCGTATCTATACTCGTATGCGCATTTGTATCTGACACTACCGAGATACTTTCTCCCCCCCTGGATTTTCTCCTGGGCCACTGCTCATGTTTGTATCTGAAGCGAGCCAATGTCTCACTCGGCCAGTCCCGATGCTGGATGCTTGATTACTAATTGCAAACGATGCAGTTTTTTTGCACCGAGGGTGGATCCTAGAAACAGCGAGCTAGGAATATATCTTTAATTATTTGGCACCTTAATTTTATTTAAAATTGGTCGCTTTTGGTCAATGACTTTAATGAACTTTAATTTATAAATGTTTAGGAGTTTAAGGAAAGTGTTTTAAGGTTATAAAATAAATAAAAATAAATATTTTAAAAAATCTGTAGCTAAAAAATTGTTTATTCTTCCGTTGGGCTATAGGTTTTGAAAGAATACCGTATTTTAATTCTAAGAGTTCTTGCAGAATGCCAAAATCCTCCTATAAACTTTTCATCCCAATCTCGTGGCAGTCCCTCCCCCTGCTTTTCCGCCCATCGCCGGTCGCACTTGATTGCCGCGACACAAGCTGGACCTCCATGGGTTTTCCATGCGCCACCGAACCAAGCCAGTTTCCACTCCCAATCTCCGGCGGGATGGGTTGGCGAGGCAACAAGAAAATTCAATGTAACAACAAGTAGATTTACAATTTGTGATACTTCCCGTACTTCAACAACTAAATAAATATTCATCTATCGATGTGGATTCCGCTCTCGCTCTTAGAGCAGTGGAAAAAATCATGTCAGGCGTCAATTTGAAAATGTTTAAGTGATTTGTTTACACGCGGCAGCGTCTATTAACGAATTTATGGTAAACAAAGGGAAGTCGTTTGTTCAGAGACCCTGTTCCACCTTAAAATGCCCCCAACCACCCACCAAACACCACCCAACAGCCCAAATCGAGTTGCTCGCTTTTCCCCAACTCAATACGGACAGAGCCAGATACAATACACTTCATAAAATATTAATCTGCTGATTTATGATTCTATTTTCCTTTTTTATTGAACTGTAGTGGAGTGGAGCACCGTGGACGGGAATGGGCTGGTGTCGAGTAGTTTCTCATCTGCAGGCTGGCCTTTGTTTACGCGAGTGTCGATGCATCCCAAACAAGAGTAAACACATTGATACATGGCGATGGTCCGACTATTTTCTGGGAGTTTGTACTGCTCTCCAGATATATTCTACATTTTTATCCCGAATCAGGAGCACGTGCTTGACACAGAAGTAGACCGTGGAGGAGCAAGTAGCAGTCATGTGATAGAATTTCAGAGGAAAACAAGATATTGTGTAACATTTAGCTATGAAAAATATTATTAGTTTTGAATATTTTAGGACCTTAGCAGCTTAAAAGTTTTGTTTAAGAAAAACTATATTTTAAAATTCTATTTGACTATTTTTAAACAACTTTGATAACCTTAAACATTTTCTAAGTATCATTCCGCATGATTTTATATTCATAGATTTGTTTGATAGACAATAATACCCAATAGGTTTATTCATTAAAAACGAATTAGGTGATTACTTTTACATGAACTATTAAAAGGTTGACTTATTCCCAAATTAAAGACTGAGTTCCCTTAATATAAATCTATATTCACTTGACTCAGTTTATATTACCCCCTAGCACCACCATATAAGATTCCATTGCAGAGCAATCACCTCTAGATTTGATTGGTGTCATGCTGCGATTTGCGATAGATCTTCATTAGATTCATCCGTGGTGATCGTCCAACTGGTGCGGATCAAACGCCAGCCGATGTCTAAATTTACTCAAGTTCACTTTGAACTTTTCGAGAGGAATCCGTGCGATTTATGGGGCCTCCCAGCTTCTGGCCATCTTCAGTCTGAACCGAATTGACGGAAGACCGCCCGCCGGGAGATCGCTGGATGAAATATGAAATGATGACATGGGAGAGTTCACAGATCCAGAGTGTTGAACCCTGGGATAGTGTGGGATATATAAATTCTCATATGCAAATAGTCGCACATAAATCCAGGCATTTAGCCCTCTTCCGACGGGCGTGAATAACGTTATAACATGGCAGGAGATATTTCATCTGCCAAATTGCCAACGAATTACAAATTAATTTGGAGGCTCAAGGCGGCAGCCATGAAATTGGGCATTTTGTACGCGCGAATCGGGCGAAATTGAATATTCAAAATTCATCCAACAAAATAATAAATATCGCGGAACTAATTGAACAGCCTCTGCCTTCGACTGAGTAAATATTTGCATAAATTAGCGCCGCTTCGTGGGCCTCACGTGCACAGTCGTCGTCGTCGTCGAACCGTCAAATGCAGACAAAGACAATAAGTTCCTGGCCATCCCAGCCCATCCATACCATTCCATCCCTTCCTTCCCTGCAAATGCATCCCCTATTGAACTCCGGCCGGAACTTGTTTGTTGGCTTAAGCCCTGGGTGTCCTTGTATCCCTTTTCGACGGGTGTAATTCTGCGGCAGCGTGACCAATTAATTTGATTGTAAAATGTGAAATTCGTATTAAAATCAAATACAACAAAAATGACAACGCGTATGACGGGAATATTAAAAAGGATGCCCGCCCAGCCACCACCGGGGAAAAAGAAAAGGAAGTTCGGCAGGAGCCACCCCAAGGATGCTGTAGCTGACTTTAAAGTCATGCACTGAGTTTGCGCGATTTTTATGATAATTTCTCACAGCGATTGGGTCTCGTCGGCCATCGCTGTGGATCCCGTAACAAACCACTTTCCCTACCATTTCCATTCCCATCTTCACTGCCGAACCCAACCCAGTCACGCAGATAATGCTGCCGGGGTTAAGGATATTTTCCGCTTGACTTTCGCCTCTTTTCTTTCATTTTTTAATAACAATTCAAATGCGCAGGTTCGTCATTCGATCAAATCGCTGAGATGTGAAAAAGGTTTGACCCGACTCCGTCTTCTGCTCCCGGTAGTGTGCGTTTTATGTCTCATCATCGTCGTTATTGGCGAAAAAGTTTTCGGTTGAATTACCCATTTGCATATTTCGTGAAATTAACGATTGGAAAAATTAGCATAGCTTCGGGTGCATTTAGGGGTCGTCGACTTGGGGGTGAAAATAACTCATCACGTTGCTACTTTAGTGATGATAAAAAAGAGTGGAAATCAAAAGGGTAAAATCTCGAGACACAAATTTGGTATTCAGCAGACCAAGTTCGTACAGTTCTCAAACTTTAAATGTATTTTTGAAATTGCTAAGAACTAGAATGCAACGTTATTCTGAAAAAGAATCAGTTTTTAAATAGAGAGAAAAGTAATTTTTAATAAATATATTTATTTTCTTTATATTTATATTTCTGTATCTATTTAATCTGAAAACTCTTAATGAGTATTCGAAAATATCAATGGTTATAAATGAGTTTGGTAGAGACTGATTTCTTAACTTTGTATTCTTCAAAAAAGATAAAGTCATCTTAAATAAAGTCACCTTGGTTATAAGAACCATCTTTAAATTACAAACAACATAAAGAACTTCCAGAACACTAGTTAAATGGACTTTTGCTCATAAGACTTCTGCCCAATATCATGTTAGACGCATATAAACGAGCAAACTACTTTGAAGAAGTCCAAAACGAGCACTGCAGTCGTTACCCATTTGCAACGTCAACATTTCTGCAGAAAATCCTTGTATTTCTCGGCCGTTCCATTACTCCAGAAGTGGAATACGCTTTCTTCATATAAAACCCCCAAGCAAAAAAATAAAGAAAACAAAACAAAAGTCGAGGAGCGCGGACGTGTGCATTATCCGGACAGAAAGTTATGAGCTCTCCGGCATGGAAGGCGGAATAAAATTCACTTTATATGCAGACCAATAATATTTCCATTTGGCGAATTGCCCCGGCTATCCCCTGCCACGCCTCTGGACTTTGGAGGACTCACTGCTAGAAGTGCCGCAGAGGTAGTAAAGAACACGACGGTTTGATTGTGATATCTCCCAAAGGACACCGAGGTTCCTTGACTTGCATTTCCTGGCAAAACGGGAGCACAATTTTCATGGCATATGACTTTATGAATGTGAGGACCGAAACAAAGACATTTGGTGTGAAGAAATCCGTTTTGGCACTTTCCCGGAAAATTGCCCGACAATTGTTATGTGCACTCCGTGACTTTCGACCCAAAAAAAGTAAGCAGAGACTTTAAGTTGGACAGTGCTTTAAGGTCGATAGGTCGGTCAACCCCTTTGGAAATCGAACCCTTCTCTGCGGACCTGCAATTATGCCTCGGCATGGTCATTAAATCATTCATTCCGGGCCATTTAATAATTTTCGCAACAAAGCTCGCTCTCCTCATGAATGGAGACCCCGAAATTATAGAAGGGCGTGCGCTTCTGGGCATAATAATTCATTAGTCCTCCGAGGAGAAGGCAACCTGGAACTCCTCATAAATGGCGAGCGGCGAAACAATAACTTAAATAGAGCCACCATACCGCCCACTCAGCCGCCACAAAAGGACGAAATCGGAAGGGTCCAAAGTGGGCAGAAGGTCAAAAATGATAAACGGATATGAGGAAAGGATATTTTTGTTCGTTTCCTCTTCCGATTGTCGTTGAATAATTGCAAGTCGCAGCCAGGGCGACTTGTGCACAACAATTGCAGGATCTGCAAAAAATTTAAGCTGTCAATATTTTGACTTTTCCTGCCTGCCTTTGTGAAGTGGGCGTATAATTAATGGACCTGTGGGGTCGGTCCCATCAATGGCGAAATATTGTGAATTGTGAATGCGAACTGCAAGCTTTGGGGGACGGCAAAAGGGTTCGGCTCTATTGCTTTATTTATGGCGAAATAAATTGAAATGTCAACCGGGTGGGCGGAATATCATATTCGGCCTCAAACTATGAGCCCTTCGCATTGTGTCAGCCGGCAATTTCATACTCCATATGGGTCGAGTCGAGCAGTGCCATTATGTTTATTGCGGGTCCGCACAACTACTGCCGAAAGTCCTCGGGCGGTCAATGGGGTTCAATTACACTTTTGAAGAGGCCGCCATAAAAGTCCTGGCACAATGAGCCAAGGCATTGTCCTGCCGTCTCAAGTGTCCTGACATTCGTAAAAAGTATGGGTGGAACCCTGGCTATAACCCACTTTGGACCCGTTAACGATGTGCCAAAGGGTTAGGGCTGCCCCCTTTCCCCGAACTAATTCATTATCGAAGTTTTCTGCAGACGATACACTGGCAGTTCAATTTTATCTGTCTGATAGTAATTTGGTTGTGGAAATTTATCTGGACACGATACGAATTCTTATCCATTATGTAGTACGCTCTTAAATGGAAACCACTGAAATGTATCATGAGGTAAAACTTAAATAAATTACTCTATACTCCGAAAGTAGTTACTTTGGATTAACTTGGTAGCCTTAATATAATCATTAAATTGGCCATCTAATGATATCAAATTTTACTAAGTATACAAAAATCTCCAAATGTATTTACCCACAAAAGAAAGCATATTAAACCCCATTACTTTCCTATGTTGTCTTTAAATAACTCTGGTATAACTTGGGTTATTCCTATCCCTACTTGAAATGCATGACATACGGCTATATCTATCGCACAATATATCAAATTGTTATGATTTCCAGCCCAGCCCCAGTTCCAATCTCAATCCCGAGTTGGGAGCGGCGGCACAAGCCTGCTTTGAATTTGGTAGCTAAAGCCATGAATTTATGATATTAATGCGTGATTATTATGACCCTTAGATTGCTACCGAGTATTCAGGTGATACAGGTGAGTGGGTGGGGCAGTTGGGCGACGTGAGGCGAAAGGCTGATTCGCCACCAGCAATATGAAATATGAAATTTGATTTTATGTCTTATTTCTGTGTTGTAAGTACGCGAAAACACGACTCGTAGTACTTGTGGGGCATGTAATGGGTCTGTAATTTATGAAGGCATAAATTAATGTTACTGTGGGTAAAACATAGATTTCAGATCCGTGCTCGTACACCCAAAATCAATTTGGGCTTGGATCGCGTAGTCGAAAAAATTTCAGAATGGTCGGGAGGCAATTAGCACTTTTCACTTTACTTAATCATAAATTCCAAATGTTTGTAATGACATTAGTTGTATGTCAATTATGTCAATTAGGCTTGTCTTCTATAGTGCACCGAATGAAAGTATTTATTATTAATGCAACAGCCATAAAACTGTGAAACGTTTTGGTCACACCACGGCAGGACTTTAATACATATGCGTTTTATATGCATATATTTAAATAAATGTGCTTTGGTATATTTGTTATATTTTTATAGTTCTGTAAGGAACTAACTTTCGATTTAATTTGTAAAGCATTGAGCTTTTAAAATTATGTTTAAGTTTAAGCTATCATTAGTGAGTTGAAGAAACAATTTTCGGAATTAATGTTGTGTGAAACTTAAAGTATAAAACTAAAGCATCATAGCCCTAAGCTTATATTTAAGAATCAATAATGAAATGAAATTTCATATATTTTCATTATTGATGATGGCTTAGGTATAATATTTCCTTTAAGCAACCCTTGAACAAATGAGTTAGTAAATTTTGTATAGGGAAATATATATACGTCACTTTCTGATATCTGTAGATTTATTCCGTCAGTGATGGTAGCCCACGTATTTTTCGCACAGTACCTGGATTGATTTGCGACCCCATTTGAACCCGTTTTTATGGTCACGTCCCCCTGAAAAGCCGGCGACTGCCGCGTGTGGGTGACTTATAGATTCCGCTTTGCGATAAGAGTTTTGCATTCATTTCGGCGTAATTCATTTTCAATTCTGATTCGCCTGTGCGCATCGTACGTGCTGCAAAATGTGGCAAGCTGCTGGGCATCGGTTCCATCAGGAAAAAGAGAGAGTTTCGCGCACAGGCCGCGAATTATGAGGAATTGTGTCTAGGCTAGGCACTCGGCCAAAATGCAAATGCAAATCGGGCATTGGCAGCCGCACAGTTAGCGGTCGGGTTCCCTGATGCGTGCCTATGGCCACATGCTATATATCTGCATATATGGTGGATGTGGGACTCACGGCTCATAAATATGCATTTCAGATGCGGCTCCCTGGCTCCATTGTGCCGCCGTGTTGGCCGCATATTAGTGGCAAATATTGCTGGTCGGCATAAAGGCCGCATTGTGAAAATGAAATTTTCATTTATGCGTCCGCTCCGCCGTTGTTAATCAAAGGCCAGTTGCAGTCGCACAATAATCTGCAACACTTGTCCGGTCAGCCGAGCGTTATTATAATGCAAAACAGATGACAATTATCGCGGCTCGACAGGCGGCATCAAAGGGGTATTTGCTTTTATTATAGCAGATAGAGAATTGTAGAATGCCAAGGAGGGTATAATCATTATAATAATAATAATGTACAAATTTAAAATATTTTAATATTTGTTATGTCCTGCCGGGATTTAAAAAAGAAATTAAGTTTGGGGAACAATTAAACAAATTATAGTTTATATTGTTTTGTTACACCATCTTGCTTAATATTAGTCTGCTTAGACTACTTCAATCATTGTCGAACATTCTAAAAATGATGTAGGCCCTTACACAATAGATAGTGTATTTTTTTGTTGATTTAGGAAATGGACATCATTATCAGTCGTTCCTACTAAATATATTGAAAAATACTGTTACAATTACAAGCGTTTGTCGAACCAAAACTTTCCCCTTACAGAAAAATTTTCTGAACATTCTACTTTTCGTCTAATTTCAATAAGGACACTAAAAGGAATGGTATTGCTTACTAACTAAGTTTAAAAAAATCAAGGTATGTTTTAAGTATATAATTATTATTATGTATATATAATTATACCCGTTACTCGTAGAGTAAAAGGGTATACTAGATTCGTCGGAAAGTATGTAACAGGCAGAAGGAAGCGTTTCCGACCCCATAAAGTATATATATTCTTGATCAGGATCACTAGCCGAGTCGATCTAGCCATGTCCGTCTGTCCGTCTGTCCGTCTGTCCGTCTGTCCGTCTGTCCGTCTGTCCGTCTGTCCGTATGAACGCTGAGATCTTGGAAACTATAAGAGCTACAATACTGGGATTAGGCATGCAGATTCCTGAGATTCCTGCGCAGCGCAAGTTTGTTTCAAAAGAGTGCCACGCCCACTCTAACGCCCACAAACCGCCCAAAACTGTGGCTCCTACAGTTTTGATGCTAGAACAAAAATTTTAACTGAAATGTATTGTTCTCATCAATACCTACCGACTGACCTAAAAAAAAGTTTGCCACGCCCAATTTAACGCCCACAAACCGCCCACAAACTTCAAAAAATCGTAAATATGAACGCGGATATCTCGGAAAATATCAAAGATAGAGAAACGAGTTTTCAGATTTAGATTCCGTAGGCTTGAGCGCAGCGCAAGTTTATTACGCGAATATGCCACGCCCACTCCAACGCCCACAAACCGCCCAAGTCTGTGGCGCCCACAATTTTCGTGCTAGATAAAAAATTTTAACTTAAATGTATTGGTCTCGTCAATACCTATCGATTGATTTAAAAAAAACTTTGCCACGCCCACTCTAATGCCCACAACGCTTAAATCTGTCTACCGCCGGTAGGTGGCGCATTTGCTGCTTGCATATCTCCATTTTCCTTTGGTCCCTTTAGCTGAGTAACGGGTATCTGATAGTCGAGGTACTCGACTATAGCGTTCTTCCTTGTTTTTAATTGCAGTACTCTATCCATTCTAAATTTAAAAGTCCCAACCAAGTTCATTTTTTCCAAGTATTTTAGTCCTATAAATATCGCTTTGCCTACATGCTCTTTGGCAAAGTTTTGGTTTTTAACGAGCCCACCATTCAGGAATCATTCAAACAGCAATCAGTCTTGAGATGGGTATAAAACTTTTTGAATTGTGCAGTGTCGCTCTATCGCTCTATCTCCGTCTCCTGTTCCCATCTCACTCTTTCCCTAGTTCTTTCTACACTTTTACTGAGTTGCTGCAATGAGCAAATAAATTCACCGCATACAAAAATTTATAACGCCAACTTTTCTCATTAAATTTTATAAAAGGCGGCATATTTTAAACTTTTTCGACAATAACGGCATTATCTCACCTGGCCAAAAGGGGGTTGCCAAATGGGGTTGAGTGGGGCTCGAGCCCTGGGGCATTGCAGTAGTTGGGTGAGCACTCAAGCGGCAACGAAACTTAATTTCTATTCATTTGCTAAAATTCATTCGCCGAGAGAAAGAGAAAAGGTTAGGAAAAGAGAGATGGAGCGACTGCGGTAAGTACACCCGAAGAAACGGAAAACCATATAGTTAGGATCAACTATAAAAATACCATATTTAAGAAGGGTTTTACTCCAATGTCGAATTAAGCCTCTGAATTTGTGTAGTATTTTATACCTTAACGCTATTTTATCCCCCAAAATTAACTAAATATTTCTTCTTTATGATCTTATCTTACTGTTCTTTGGAAACAGTGATTTTTAAATATTTCTCTTGGTGTAAAAAAAGCATGTGTGTGTGGAGGTGGGCGGTACAATACGTGGCAGCGGGATTGGCAAGCAGTCATATTGGCAGCGGAAATGGAAGCGAAACTTTTGTCTTCACACTCGTGGATATAATGCCACGACAGAATGGATGAAATTAAGAAAACTAAAGGTAAGCAGATTAAAGAACCAAGAACAAAGACGGGTGGGGGTTGGAGGGGCTGGGTGGAAAGGGGGCGGTGCGGGGTTGACGGGCAAAAAATAGTTTTCCAATTAAACTTTATCCTTTTGCTTTAATTTACCGGTTTCATGCCTTGTCGCCTCTTTCGACCGCAGAGTTGAGCGGAGAAAAGCGAGCTGCAAGCCGAAATGCCATTTTAAAGTTTTCCATTTCCCATTTCCCGTCGTATTATTTCCCTTAGCCCAAAAAACTGAGCGACAACAGCGATTTCTTCTTTGACTGCCTCTGATTCTGCATTTGTTTGAGGGTTTTGAAAGTTTTTCAAGACTTTGATTTGGTCCCTAAAAAACTGAAAACGGATAAGCAATGTGCATGCTCCTCATAAGAACTTAAATTGTGATCAGCCGGGGAGCCAAAAACAAAAGCCAAGAACCCCAAGCCCCTAAAGAAGATCGAAGCCAAAGGAGAGAAGCCAAAAATGTGAACATTTTTCTCCCAGAATTGTTTCATGTATTCCCAATATTAATTTGGTCAATTTATATTTTATTTGGAATTTTTAAATTGGTAACGTTTTTCGGGCACATATCGCACTGACCCATCAGGCCGGAGGATCACTCCAGCGGATATCTTTCTGTCTCCCATTCTTTCTTTCCTGTCCTGGGTTTATTTCCCCGTGTGTGTGCGTGTTAAGTGGCTTAAACGGATCCCGGCCAGATTGTCATAAGAGGGGCGTGGCGGGGAAGCTCCCACACACATATGGAAAAATATGGTTCCCCATATTCTTCGAGGTTCCCCGAAAATCTGCGCGAATAAAATTTTTGAGATCCCCCCTTGGGTTCTTATTCTCCAGTCATCCACTCAAAAAAGTTTATTTTAATAAGGATTGCTTATTTCAAATATTACAGTGGATTTACTGGAAGGAAATAATATGCCTATATAGCGAAACATAGTTTTACAATACTAAGTTATTAAAATCGTCTGATAGAGAAAATACTAAATAAAACATTGTACTTAAGAATTGGTTATAAAAATATTATATCTTTTAACATGCCACAAGAAAAATATATGATCTTTACTATCTAGATTCCAGAACCTTTCAAAACTATCTGCAAAATGGTTCAATCAGATCTATTGTCTATACTCCTCATTTGAAAAATATCGAAAATCGAAATGAAAGCGCACTCCCTAATAGTTATGTTTTATCCCCCAAACTTTTTTGGATTGTTGTTAAGGCTTTTTTCGAGTGTGTTCATTGTTATGGTTATGATATTGTCGCCGCCTTTGCCGCTTCTGTTCCTGTTCCTGTCGCTGCCCCTCAGCACTCGCATATGAATCCATCCATCCAAAACAGCAGCTGCCCGACCCGAGCGTTTATCCTCGTCGAGCGGCCCCGTGCAGAAGGTCCGGGGTCTCATCTGTGCTGTGCCCAGTAGCATGCCAGATAAATCAATGTGTCAACACCTCTTTTTGTGCTGTCAGTTTTTTATGGTTTTCGATGATATTTCGCCTATTGTCAGGCCGGCGACGCACGCGGTCTGCTCTTGACCAGTTTGCCTGCCGCTGGCCAGCCGTTTGCCCATTTGGTTAAATCGCCCGGACATTGCGCCTTGGAGTTTGAGTTGGAGTTGGAGTTCGGCTTGGCCTGGCTCGGATCGGAGTCAGTAGCTGCTGACATGGCCATCGCTCAGCGCTTTTTGTCTGGCCTTTAGCGCAAGAATTATGGGTGCCCCCTCCTTGGCCCTTTTTGCCGGCCAATGATGGAAACATTTCCAGCGATTTCAGGCATCCGCGGGCACTGCAACTGGATCAATTTCAGTGGCGAAACGTTTAACGTGGCCACTGTCGTCTTCCGTCAACCTGTCCGACCCCCTTTGGCCCCCTTTTACCGCCTTTTACGCGCCCCTGCCGACCGTCCTTTTTTCCCTGCGTTCGGAGCTTGCGAAATTTGAATTGTCTGCTTTTTAGCGAAGATTTATGGCAGTCTCGTTAAATTTTAATATAAAATAAAAGTTTTTAGAAAATCATGCGAACGTCGGAGAGTCCGGTTGGTTGGGCCAGCTGAAATTGCCTGCTCGTAGAGTTCGATTGACATGCAAAGCGAATTAGCTGGCCATAAATCGAAGCCAGCCCAAGTGGAGTTAAAATATCTGCAATTATTACAAATTTACAAGTGGTCAGCTCTGTCCAGTCGTAAAAATAAAACGCGGTGCAGGAAAAGTCCAGGTTGTGAGAACTTGGAGATCCTCGGTAGCCGAGGTTTCCCCCATAAACCATAAACAGGCCTAAAGACTGAGAATCCATTCAGCAATACGGTAATTGCCGTCATCGGTTGGAAAAGTACTAAAAGTGAGCAAGACAATTTATTCAAGTGAAAGATGATGATAAGATGATTAAATATAAACAAGGAAAATACTTTATAAGATCTTTATCAAAAGTATAGTTGTTTTAGTTCAGAAGTTACATTAGCAGTTAAGCATTTTTTGAACCCCCATTACAAGATCATCCCGAGGCGTTGCCCTTTCATCAGTGATCGATTACCCCAAACTTCAAGCCACATCGATTACACATCCTCACCCGTTTTTTTTTTTACCACCGGAGACCTCATACCAATTGGCTGACAAATAAAAAATAATTAGGCATTTAGCACGAAAGCCGGAAAAAAGTCGACCGCTAACAAAGAGCCGCAGATTGCCGGCCATCGACCAGAGGAATCTCGAAAAAGTTCAAATAACTTGAGAATTGTAACAAATCATTGCTCCATAGCTGCTGTTGTCATTGCCGTTGTCATTCGCCATAAATGCGAGCGTTTATGAAACATAATTTGATCGGAGCAAATGCCTCGGTGTCGTCATTGACGTTGACACCGCGCCGACAAGATGTCCAGATAACAGAGCGGGTTCCGCGGATGGGGATGGGATGGGGGTTCAAGTGCGTGCGATGGCTTTGAAAGACCGCCCCGAAAAAGTGCGGAATCAAAACTCCAGCCGGCTTTCTTCTGGCCGCCCCAAAATATCGTGCTGCTCTTGGAGTCTTCGAGCTCGTTTAGCGCTCATTTGCGGCGAATATGGTGTACAGTAAAGATTCTTTATTTTTTAAGATAAAAAAAACTGTGGTCTACAAAAATTATTTTGAAATAAAGGGCATAGCTGATCAAGCCTGAGAGCACTGCCCCTGAAGATTTTGAAAAATGTTGGATGAGGAATGGTAGATAAAAACCTAATAGATATGAATTCCGATTTATACATATTTTGAGCAAATGAAAACATATCTTTTGATATATTTTCTGAAAGGTGGCTATACAAAAAATTTTTTTTGATCAATAATTTTTAATTATCCTACAAAATTTAAAGCCAATTACTGGATTTTTATTATTCTTTAAAAGTAAGTACAAACGCGAATATAAGTTTTTTAAGCCTTACCAATTCTGACAATACTGCCGATTTTTTACGATTGTGTGTCCAATAGCCATCTATTGTATAAAATATTTATAATTTTCCGAGTGGTGCAAAAATGTTATAAAAATAATAAAAAAAAGAAGTTTTACTTTGTTTATACTTATAGTCAATCGGTTAAACATTGATGATTTAAAGAAAATTCATTAAGGCAATCTTTTTAATAATTTAGGTCTACTTTATAACATTATAACATTTGAACAAAATTCACACAAAATGTAGACTGCAAATTTTAAAGTTAAACATGTTAAAAAAAAAAATAGTGTGAAGTCATAGATTAAAAGTGACACAGAGATATTAATTTAAGTGAAATATTTATTAGAATTAAGTGAAGAAATTTTAAAATGGAAACTCCTTGCGGAAAACTTGGCTTACCTGGGCTTATTTTGTAGAAGCTGGACTGTAGTGGTTTTAGCTGATTCTCGCCATGATGCTGGTGTTGCTGCCGTGACAACAACAGTTGCTGCTAAGACTGTTGCTGCTGCTGCTGTCGTGTCGGCTCGTGTTGACGACGTCGACGACACATAAATTGCGATTAAAATGATTAATGCTCAACGCACGGCGCAATGTTAATTGCCACCGCTCCAAACTCCGCTCAAAGTCCCGATCTCTGGCTATATCTATATGGTCACTCTCCCTGAGTTCCTGTTGTTGCTGTTGTTGTTGTTGCCACTGCCACAGCGGCTGCTGCTATTTGCATAAATTTGTTTTGACGCTTGTAATGAGCTGTTTGTGGCATTTTCACTGCCACTATCGAAAAACTTTTATCGGCCTCAGCCCGAGAGCCCGACAATAATTTCCATGTTCGTTTTTTAATGTTTTCTCGCTTCTTTCATTTTAATTTTTCCATCCCAGCCCCAGCATATTTGAAATTATTATAAAGCATCTTTAGGCCGCGGATCCGCTAATCGCCGGTCGGCCATCGCTTTCGAACGGAAGTTGCCGCTTTTGGGCAAAACAATTTTGGGATCGGATCCACAGCGGCCACGGATGAATGAAATTCATAAGCGCCAAGTGCTACTTATAAGAAATTTGCTGGTCTTTAGCGATCGCATGATCAGATAGACAAGCCATGTTTTGTAGAAGTTGTTTGCGAATGAGGTTGCCAAAAGTTTAAAGTATGAGTGTACCAGGAAAAGAAGAAACTATTTAATATATTTGAATTACTAATAAGAAATTAATTCGAATATATTTGAAATATAATTATTTTGGGGATAAGTAAACATAAAACATTTCGACTATAAAGAAAGTGTAACTTTTAGCCAAAGATGTCAATAAAACATATATATTTATGTTCAACTTGTTGCTCTTAAACTAGAAATAACTTATAAATCAAAACTTTTCTGCTGAAATAGCTTAGTTAGGCTTTTGTTAGAGACACGATCCCCTGTCTAAGTGGGAGTTTGGGGCTTTTGAATGTTATGATGGGCCTATACATATCCAATGAATTCACAATTTGTCAACTCGACATCAAACATTTAACCATTCAGTTGGAACACGATAGAGGCCTGTTCCCAATGCGATCGCTTCATTGATATGTAAATCGCATGTGCCCATATTGTTTATGGCCCCAGATGCCATGGCAAAAGTTGTTCAATATCTCTCTGTATGTGCCCGCCCCTACAAACATCTATCTATTTGGAATCTATCTGGGATTTGGGTGTGTTCCGGTCGAGGGTCGAGTCGAAATCCATTCTCATTGCGCACTCAATTGACTGCCGAGGGAGCCCAAACAATTGCAACAATGTAAATCAATCAACTTGCTGGCTATTGGTAATTTTTATATTTAATTTAGTATTTCCGTTATTAAAATCAAAATAAAACCATTTAAAACTCACCTGTACAATAATTTACTGGCTGCACCCCAAATTGCCGATGCCATTGTCGTTGCTGTTGTTGTTGCTGTCGCTGTTTACACAAGCAGCACATACGAAATTTATAATCACAATAACAGCAAAATGAACAATAATATTTGTTAACGCTCGAATAGAGACGCGCCCAATAATTTTATTGAATCCCCAATGCACACACAGATATCCACAAGTTTCATTTGAAAAACAAAACACAGTCGAGAACACAAGTGGAAGCTCACGGATACAAAGATACTTCCACTTGCGGCACACAGTAGCGGCAGGCCAAGAGTTTTGGATTCGATTCGATTTGCGTGAATTTCGATTTTCATAAAATTAATGAATATTTAAATTGTGTTCCATGCAAAACGCCGCCGGAAACGCGCTTTGCTGGAGCCACCTGTAGTATCTGTATCTGTAAATGTACCTCTGCATCTGTATATGCGTTTGTTTATCATCGGACTGGCTTGGCCGGATGCCCACCCACACAAACATATCTGCAGATATATCGATTGGGAGACAACTGCGAGTCGTATTCTGATTTGGCGCACAAAAAGCTCTTTTTGTGCTGGCTCCATTGAAAATTCTTCGGCATCTCTGTCTCTTTCTTGGCTTTTGGGAGGGTTGGACGTAGATTTTTACAAATCGGTTGGCCGCCGCCACTTCGATCAGCACATGAATGAGCTTCGATCACAATAAACAAACATTTTCACAGTTAATAATTTGAAATTGTACAGATACGCACTCGGTAATAGGTCTCCTGTCTGATTTCCCCTCGTCCACCCATGCCTCCACTTGCCTGGTCTATAAACAGAATTTTTCATTCATTGCTATACGACCGGACGGACATAAAGCCGCCCACGCCCGTTGAAGATCCGTGATCCGGACTCCCGATCGCCGGTACCCGTCCCCAGATTTGTGACGCCAGTATCCAGCAGTCCTACCTTGACTCTTAAACTTTTATTTAAAGGCTTACTAAACAAATTCACTATAGTGATTTACATAATTTGATTTCAATAATATATAACAAATGTATATATTTATTAAAGTCAACCAAAAGTATTTTCCTATTCAGATGGTAATCTTTTTGTGTCAAAATAAAAATCCTTATGAGACTTTCCAAGAAGTTTAGTATAAAATTAATATAAGTTTCCAGTTTTAATATGGTTTTTATACCCGTTACTCGTAGAGTAAAAGGGTATACTAGATTCGTCGGAAAGTATGTAACAGGCAGAAGGAAGCGTTTCCGACCCCATAAAGTATATATATTCTTGATCAGGATCACTAGCCGAGTCGATCTAGCCATGTCCGTCTGTCCGTCTGTCCGTCTGTCCGTCTGTCCGTCTGTCCGTCTGTCCGTCTGTCCGTATGAACGCTGAGATCTTGGAAACTATAAGAGTTACAATACTGGGATTAGGCATGCAGATTCCTGAGATTCCTGCGCAGCGCAAGTTTGTTTCAAAAGAGTGCCACGCCCACTCTAACGCCCACAAACCGCCCAAAACTGTGGCTCCTACAGTTTTGATGCTAGAACAAAAATTTTAACTGAAATGTATTGTTCTCATCAATACCTACCGACTGACCTAAAAAAAGTTTGCCACGCCCACTTTAACGCCCACAAACCGCCCACAAACTTCAAAAAATCGTAAATATGAACGCGGATATCTCGGAAAATATCAAAGATAGAGAAACGAGATTTCAGATTCAGATTCCGTAGGCTTGAGCGCAGCGCAAGTTTATTACGCGAATATGCCACGCCCACTCCAACGCCCACAAACCGCCCAAGTCTGTGGCGCCCACAATTTTCATGGTAGATAAAAAATTTAAACTGAAATGTATTGGTCTCGTCAATACCTATCGATTGATTTAAAAAAAACATTGCCACGCCCACTCTAACGCCCACAACGCTTAAATCTGTCTACCGCCGGTAGGTGGCGCATTTGCTGCTTGCATATCTCCATTTTCCTTTGGTCCCTTTAGCTGAGTAACGGGTATCTGATAGTCGAGGTACTCGACTATAGCGTTCTTCCTTGTTTATTCTTATAATACCAATAAATATTTTTAATTCTTATTAAAGAATTTAAACTTTTAAGAATGTTACAGGGCTCTGATCAATGAAAATTTTCCCTTGATTTTTTGATAGATCCATTCAATATGTTCTAACTGTTTTTTTAAATGGTATCATACACTTTTATAATATTCTTAGATTTAAAGATACTAGTCCCAAATTAATTTGGAACCACTGTGCTTGGTGAGAAGTAAAACATCACGAATGGGCGGTGCTGTCGATTCTTTTGGGGGTGGGACTTGGGGCACGGGCTTGCCGTAGTATAGATCAATTATTTGTCAGTCGACTGGTCGATTTGTTTGTTTATTTATGGCCGATCTCTTTATGAATGAATGAATAATTGCCGTCGTGGCAGTTGCTTTTCGCCCATTTGATGGATTAATGCCCCGGGCTCTCCACCCATAGCTTTTCCTGGTACTAAACGTTGGGCCCCCATTTGGGGATGAGTTATGCAAACTTAGGATTCCCCGGCCAGATGGGCTTGCAACACGATCGCGCGATCGGAACCATTCACCTGGGGTCATTACGGAAAATTTGTTATATTCTGTTTACGCCCGGACCCACTCCAAGATCCCAGATGCCTTGTTGACTATAATGAATGGGGCTGAATCTTTTGTTTTGCCCTGTCCGTTGATCATTTGTTTGTTCAAACAGTTTTTAGCGATGACAGCGTAGTTATTTGCCCCTTTGAAGTTTCTGAATGGAATTTTGCTCATATCGGAGCAATATTAATTACCATTATCCGATGATGAAAATGCTCTGGGCAGTGTGCGATCGCACTGTTTCTTTGAAGCGATTGTTTAGTTAAATAGGCAGGCTGTTTATGTTTACTCACTGTATTTTTCAATTCAACCTCTAAAGTCAATTGTTCTACGTTTAGGGATTATTAAAAACTGTTCGAAGTATGGCTTTCCATCGCGATTCACCCGTTTTCCCATCATCTCACGCCAGTCCACCTGACGAAAGAGTCGGTGACATTGAAATGAAAATTGCTGCGTAAACTTGTACAAGTTGGCAACATCTTGCCGGCGGCTCAGATCGCTGGATGTAGTGACAATAATTGCCGCTAACTGAACGATGCAGTTGGCATGATTAAAGACGGCCCCAAGGTGGCCCAATGCTCGATGACCCAGCCGAGTGGAGCTGGCGACTTTTTCTGTTTTTGCGGCAATAGAACCTGGATCTCTGGATGGGCCCAAATTGTGGCTATTGTTCGTTGTTGTCCGTGTCGCCAATGTCGCCGGAGTTGCCTCTGCCATCGCCTTCGCCTTCGATTGTCTTGTAGACGACGTTGTTCGAATGAAATTCACGGCTTGTATTTTGTTACGATTCGTTTGCCACTGGCGACTTTTTGCTGCTGCCCTCGGCAACTGTGGCTGCTGCAGTTGCTGTGCACATAGAGAAAAGCCACCAAATTCAAATCTGTTAGGTAATCATTTATACTCCAACTTATTTTCAGGAAAACCTTTATACATACACATATCTCAAGAAATCATATATGTGGTTGTTTTTATATAACATTTAAACTCATAAATTGCTGCTGGGACTTAACGCTTTAAGTCCAGAAGTGGCATTTTTAGCCTATTGATAGGATAGAAATTACGCTTAATGGTTAAAAATTTTTAAGATTGTTTGGGTAGCCAATTTTTAGATTTTTTTTAGTTCCAGTAACATACATACTAATAATATATAAAATATTTTCAATTTGTGGACCTATACCTCTGCTATTTTTTCCGTGTGGCTATTGTTCTTTGGATTCTCTGGGAAATCCAGCCGCAATAGTCGCCTGCTAATGACAATCTCATAGACGTTTCCGCAGTTTGTCCAAGCTGTTTGTACTCTGTCCAAACGAACATGATTTGAAACACAATTTTTTTGGTTTATTCCACGGCCGACCGAGACGATGGCGCTGTAATAGGAGCCTTCCGACTGGCGACTTTCGGTGGCGCTTGGGGCAACACGCACCACCGACAATGACAATCGATTAGGGAACGGCTGGTCATGTCCTGGAGAACACCACGCGGCTCCTGCGATTCCGACTGCAGCCGGCCCATGCCCGGGATGCTAGGAATTTCTGCGAGTTGTGTAGCGCTGACAACAGCAGTTGCAACTGCAACTGCAGCACAGCAATGGCAACCTGTTGACCCGCAGCAACACTAGCCGCAGAACTATACTTGGCCGACTTCAAAGTGTCCCGAATGCTGCTGAATCTCGAGTCCAGAGTCCCAAATCCCGATTCCCGGCCCTTGCCCACGGGGATCAAATCGATTGCCCCACAGTAGCCAAAGATGTTGCTGCTGTGCTGCTGTTGTCGTTGTCGCATGCTCAACTTTGATTTGTGCCCATTTAAAAATGTCTTTTTCTCAAATTTTCCCTGCCGGCCAGCTTCCGAAGCTGGCCAATATCGGTGTCTGGGCCCAACTGCCCATTGCCACTTCATCATAGGCCAGGTTTGGATGTTGCTGCTGCTCGGACGACAGCAAGTCGGCACAAATATTCCAGTGGCAACTTGTGCTGCTGCTGCTGCTTCTGATGTTGCATTTGCTCATTGCAGGGACAGGACAACTTCCAGACAATGTTATTTGTTGTTGTCGGTGTTGCTGATGCTGCAGCTTATGTTGCTGCTGTGTGTGGCACGTTGTTGTTGCTGCCGCGGCCTTGGTTATCGCCTCTGTAAGTGGCGATCCGCAACAAGTGTCGAGTACGCACGGTACCAAAAAATTATCTATTATCTAATGGTGAGGTAGAAATATAAGGGAAGCTTTAGTCAAATAGGAAGGACAAATAATGAGTGTTTTTAAGTAGGAATATTTATTTTTAAAATTAAGTAACTTTTCTTTAAATAAATTTGAATGTGTGTTGATTAACTGTTTTTATGCTTTATTGAAATACAACTTTTGGTAAAAGAAATCCTGCCACATTTGTCAATAATATTTAATTTATTTAAAGTTCTCCGGAAATAAATTTTTTAAGCTGGCTAATTGAAAATTTGCTTTAGCAGCACTAAACGCAATTTATATACAAAACTTTTCAGTATTCTTAACTATAAACCTTAACTTTTTTTTAACAATTTCAATTAATTTTAATTATCTTACCCAATTACTATAAGTATATAACAATTTCTGTTTTCTTTAGAAGGTAAATACATATGGTTAAACGTCTTTTTTCTTCACCACACTAAAATGGGAAGTTTAATCACAGATTTTGTCGTTGGAATAGTTCCTATATTTACGAGTATGTGCCTGTATTTCCACCATTTCTGGTCTGCCCACATACCAAAGTGCGATTAGATGACACAGCCGAAGGAGACATCAAGCCATGTGAGAACCGCATGTACTTTAATCTCGGCCTCGAGTGGAACGCTCATTACCTTTGGATGCCAACCAACTGTGCTGTTCATCTGTCTCCCTCTGGCACTATGCCCTCCTCAAGGAATCTCCTCCTCTTGGCCAACTCCATCTCACGTCCGTCTTGGCCAGTTTATGGCAGCCATACTCCGTCCGATGGCCGCTGCTGCCCGATGGCCGATGTAGAATTTCAACCATATTTAAATTATGGAAAACATAAGCGAACATTTCTGAAGCGACGAACATGAACAAAATCAAAAATTCCAACAAGTTACAAAAATAACTCGCAGCAGAGCCCACTTAAAGCCCGCTAAAGGCGAGCTGCAACTACAGCTACAGAATGCCCCGACACAACAACAACAAATGTAGGATCAGACGGAGGGTAGGGAGGGGGAGGGGGAGGGGGAGCGGCCTGGGCGGTGGTTCGGTGGGCGGAGGGAGGGAGTGGCAGGTAGACAGGGACGCAGAAGAATTCGCATTCGCGCTCATTGCAACAAAGACAGAACAGGAGACTCCAGCGGAGGCAGTACAACTCTCCCGAATCCTTCGGCCAGGAGCGTAGTCACACGGGCCTAACAAGGGGCTGAAAAAATATATAACCCCTGATGGATTTTTCATAACTGGTTTTAAAGAACTGAACCACTTAGCATTCTTTTGCATTGCGAGTAAGCCATGATGCAAATGTAAAATTTATTCAAAACGTTTACATTTTCAAATTAAAAAAAATATTGAAATGGAAATGTAAACTCACAACAGTTAATCTTATATTTGCACTATTTCAATGCTTATTTTATTTCATGGGTTTTAAAATTATAAAGTAAGCCCCAAAACGTCGAATCGATGATCGCGTTTACTTTTAGAGTTTAAAGCCCACTTAGGGTTTTAGATGAGGTCCTAAGACCAGTTTTCTCCTCTTCTTGATAAAATGTGTTTGCATGGAAATTTAGAGTTTATAGCCTATTTTTCGTTAAATATATTTATAAAAATAGGTAAGTTTTTTTTATCATTAATTTAAGTTATAGATTTGATTGCGTATTGGTATTACCTGTTCAAAATTAGTTGTAATTTCTTGCCAATTAAGTTGTATGTATAATTACGATTAGGATTATTTGTAGGTAAAAATATTTAGATCCTATTTAGTCAATTTAATTTATTTTATTTTAAATCTAGCCTCTCGTTTATTTATTTTTATAGTTGGTGGCAATTATATAAATAGTCCTATTAAATCGAGCATATTTAAATGTTCCCCTTTTCACCCCGAATCCGCTCCTGGTGGCGATTTCAGACCGACCGAGCTTACACTCGCGGCAACAAATGAAGCTAACAACTCGCACGGCGTCTGGCAGTCGTCGATGTCGCTGGTCGTCGTATTCCTCTTCTGGGCTGTCTCGTTCTGGGGCTCCTCGGCGGCAATGCGATTGGCTTTGGCCTTAGCTCCGGGCCTTGGCAGTGGCTTTTGGCCATAGCTCTCCGGCAACAACAATTGCGAATAGCAACCGCCGCGGAGACAACAGCTAAACAACAACAGGCATGGCTGAGGAGCTTACAACGACAATTATAAAATGATGACAATAACAACAACAGCCGATGATGGTATAGCCTGCTCAGTGAGCCTGCCTGCGCACTAAACTCTCACGATCTGGACGATTGGCATTGGGAGTTGCAGGAGTTGCTGGGGTCGCAGGGAGGCGGTTGCCATTTTCCGGGGGAAATGCCGGGAATTCGCCGAAACAGCCCACGAACTGATCGTCGTCGCTGTTTCGCCAGCGACAAATGTGTTTTCGATTGGTTGGCGGCCCTTTCCTTTACCCCGTCCTCGATCCTCGATCCTGGGTCTCTGATCTCGGGATTGTAACTGGGCCCGGCATTCAAGTCGGCGCCACAGGCGGCAATAATGTGCAACACACAGCACTAGACCAGACCCCCGATCCCCGATCCGATCCCCTGGCAGGCAACTCCCCGCCCCCGAGGGTCAGAGTCAAAAATCGAAAATTAAAATTTTTATCTCTGCTACTCAGGGGTGCAAAGGGTATTTAAATTTGCCAATTTTTTGAATGGTATATATGATATTTAAAATATCAATAAACTACTTGTATTATTTCTTCAATAAATAATAAATTAAGTATCCCATTTGTATTCGGTTTTCAAGTTGTAATTCCATAAATTTGAACATACTTTAGATATGGGCTTGAAAGTATTTCAAAGATGTTATTACCTAAACTTCATATTTTAAAGCAAACTAAAATACGGTTCGCACATAGGACTACATATTTTATGAAATATGTAGAGTTCCAATATCTCTTTTAAAAATATTATATATATTTTATTGTTTTAAATATATGACATATGACATATTATTTAATGTTGTTGAATAGGACAAGTTGGTTTCCTAAAAATCCAATTTCCTAGAACTGGGTTTCTTTCTTAACATATTACTTAATGTTGTTGAATAGGACAGGTTGGTTTCCTCAAAATAAAATTTCCTAGAGCTTGTTTTATTTCCGAAGTAATAGGTATCTCTACTTCTGCCAGCAACTATTTTCAGCCCATTCTCTGCGACGAACTGGATGCTCCCTGCAGATCCCCCCGCTATTTGGACAGCCACTTGTTGCGATTAATCGCTAGATCGACGCTTTAGTTAATTCCTGCCAACCGCAGTCAGCAGGCGCCGAGTGTGTGGGTGGCGATTTGGAAGTGGATGCGCCGGGCTGATCTCGTTTCTGTTAATTGCCACAACTTTTATGAGTCGCAATTGGGTCCAGGTGGTGCAGGCGGTGGTGCAGGCCGGTGGTGCAGGCGGGCCACAGCGGTGGCGCTCGCCCCATTTGCATATGTCGTTGATGCGATCGGCTGGGAGTTGTCCATTTTATAATTGGATAGTTTGTCACCGCACCGCTGTATCTCTGCAGGTGGGGGCAGACGTAGGCGGGCATTTGCTTAAAGCTCAGTGGCCAGTGGCTGCGTTTCGAGATGGTCAACTTAATATGCATATTAGCCATGAAAGACAACCGGTTTTCAGCCAAACAGCGGAAAAGAAGAAACCAGGTGCAGATGCTGAAGGATCTTAAATGAATTTTAATCGAAACCATAAATATAAATCCTTACTTGTCTTTGAAATGAATTTACTTTAAGGGATTATTTAATATGGACCCGAATAAATCGTTTGCAATAAATCTGTATATATTTTTGTGTCCATAAGACATTGGCTAAATTGAAGTTTTACTTTATATATCTGAAAAAGAGATACCAATATCTTTAGCCCTTTGAAAAGCAGGACTGCAGCCAAAAAACCAAGGAGACATTTTTAAAATATATTCTGCTTTGCATACATATTATTGAAATCGACTCATTTGTATCCTTAGGTCTGCATAAATCTCTTCGTATATTTTGTGTATTCGGCAGAGATAAGGATCCCTTGGAGTGTGTTGATAGCCGACCCTCATCGCCGCGATTACTTTATCGACATCGTTTGGGAACTGAACTGAAATTCATTCATGTTTAGTCTGCCCTGGGAAGTGGACAATTAAAAAGTTACCTTGGGCATTGAACTGTCACAATCGTTAAAAGAATGCTTATAACATAATATGCCAGCGATCGTTGTCGGGGAATACAGATGCAACTCAAGCGTATTTAGTTAATAAGCTAAATACGTGGCAATCGAAGGAAAGGGACTCCTTGAAGGTCTCTGCCCACTTTGTTTTCGTATAATAATTTTATTTTATTTTTAATCCCGACTGCAAAAAGCGAGGAGAGAACCTGGAGAGGATGGGGAATGTATGTAAGTAGGGAGAGTCGAAGTCGGAGACTATCGCAACATACGGCGATGTCCAATGTTATGTTGTCACGATATCAAAGCATTTTAATTGGCCGATTTATAGATTTAATTACGTATTCATGCGAAACATCGAATCCGTGATTCGTAAAAACACACACCGCGGCCCCCAATCCGCATCGAACCCGGCGGAGGAGAGATAAAGATACAGATACAGAAAGAGACAGGGCGACCGCGAGGGTTTCAGCCCAAGATCAGAGCCTGATTTCTGGGCCGCAGCAGCAACGCAGCAGATCTTTACGATTTTGAATCTCCTGGCGCGGGACGAGGGGATTCGGGTGAGGAGGATTCGAGTGGGAGGGAAGGGGCCCCAAGATCTTATGGCCCCAAGATCCCTTCTACTCAGTTGTATATAAAATCATTTAGTACATCACTGAAAAATTAAAGATGTTCTAATGAGATTAAAGGTTCTAATGGGTTACTTACCATTATTAATAGAGTAACATGTTTTGTGTAGTCAAACATTTTGTCAACAAGGAAACAAGTTTAGCACATCTAAAACCGTTTTCTAGTCTGCAAGGTGAACTAAAAGTATTACAATTTAGAACTTAAACAGCTTGTTCAACATAAAGGCACAGAAACAGCCGCTGCTTTCCGTGATTTAGTCAGAATGCTTTAAACTTTCAACAAATAATTCAAAATTTAATTTAAAATGCATGTTTTCAAACATAAATGTATACCTTACATTTAAATTATAATTTAAATTTAATAATCTATTAAAAAAATTTAAGCTAGGAATTATTTAACTTAAATTGTTTCTAAACATTAGGCGCTGTTATTTATAAGGTTGATATCCATATAATGGAAAATCATCCTGAGTGGAAGATTTTTGTGAATTTCACCAATGAGATCTTTAGTTACTTAACGCTTTTTTCCAGTGTAGTCCAAGCTGCACGAGATGCAATCTCCAGCTGAACTGAGCGCCACACGCTGCCGTCTTAAAATGCAGCAACCGAAACTGGTCGAAACGGAAAGGGCCAAAAACGAATGCGATTGTGAATGTGAATGCGTATGCTCTTACATATTCATTTGTGGCGACGGCATAAAAACCATCATAACAAATTTGTATTCGTGGCATATGCGGGGAAAGCCCCATCCCCCAGGGGCCAGGGCCCCTCCCCCCATCCCACAACCGCCCCTTTCGCGGAGGCGTGCGCAGAGCCATTTATGAAACCATTTCGGGGGCACATTTCATGCGCCGTTTTAATATCTTTATTGGTCATCATCGTCGTTGTCATTAAAAATGAGAATAATAAAATCATAAAGCCCCGACGCAGACGGCCAGCCGATTCGGGTACGGAACTCCAGTTTGGAACCTGGCCAGGTCGAAAGATCGGGCAATCGTCAATCGACAGCAATTTCTGTGTTGATGATGTTGTGCAAAAAGCGAAATTATTAAATTTTGTGCCTGCCTCGCATTTTAAATGCGTGTGCGCGCATTTTAATTTCCCCGCTCGGCCAACTCACGTATCTGGCCCCAGCTGGGCCTTGTCACTGCTCCTCTTCGGCCCTAAGTACACAGAAAGAAATTGTTAAAGTTACTGCATAAAAAGGTAATGAGAAAGGCTGTCAGATTTACTAAAATTATAAGAACTCATTTCCCGAATTTTTTAGAGGCCTTAGTTGATCAAGAAGAAGTCTCTTCTATTATTTTATTTCGATACTCGAGTTCCTCCTAGTTCTCACAGGATTAACAAACTTTTTAATGATATTTAGGCAAATGCTTTTTACTGTTTTACTTTCGGATTTCTATTTATTCAAATTCTAAAAACTTATCATTTTCCAAGTGTACTTTCTGCAGGGCAGTTTGGATTTCGTTTGGAATCGGACTCGAGTAGGGGTCCGAGGTCTGGGCCACTTAATTAGAATGAGTTCACTCGCTGCGAAGAGTTGGCCATAATGTGGCCATAAATTATGCATAGCAAGTGCGGCGATCCCCCCATTTTCCCCGCCATTTACACCGCCCTCCTCCCACCAGCAAATCAGGGACATAAAGCCACCGAAATTATTCAATATGACAGCCGTACATGACAGTTGATTTAAGAAATTTCATCATAAACGTCAAAACCGAATTGTTTGGCTCGTAGATCTTATCCTCATTTTCTTGGCTTATACGAAAGGGGGTCTGAATAAGTCCACACGATTTCGCGGTTTCTGGGACATCTGTCGGTAGCTGCAAATTTCTTGGCCGTCGTGCCAAAATTATAATTTGTTTGGATTTTATATGGGTATATATGTTCGTATTTATATACAAGAAGTGTCGGCATGGCCATAGTCGTCATATTTTGCGTTTTTTACTGTGTGAATAACTGTGTGATTCCATAGCCCCATGCGTCAATCTTAAACTGAAAGTGGTTCTTTGATGGCAGGTGGCATTTAAATATCGAAATTTATTTCGAAATGAAAGAATTGTGATCTAAGAGTAACTAACAAAGTTATATTTTATAAAATAATAAAAAATGTAAAAAGTTTCGTTAAGTAGTAAGAAACTTCTCTGGGGCTTTCAGAAAACCATTGCTTATTTTCTCTCACATTTCCACCTCAAATATGATCCTGCGAACTTTTTGGTCTATTCTGCATTACTTCAGCTGGTAAAGATTGAATATCACCAGAAGCACTGCAAACAAGTAAGCAAATCGAATCACCAGTAATTGTGTTGACTTAAACCCTTTGGTTGGTGAAACCAAAACGCGATACTTCCCGTTTCGGAGTCCAGCGAAATCTCTCTCCATCGAAGCTCTTGCGTGTCATCCGTATCGAATGTCAAAAGGGGAAGCACCGAGTTCGAATCACTTTCTGCGTTTTAATAACCACAACGCTGGGAATTTGGACAAATTGTGGCTTCGTGTGTTAGCCGGCGTTTAAGCAAATTGACCGCATATCAATTATGAAATTGAAATGTGTGAAAATTCATTCAGGGGAGAGTGAAGCCTCTGTCAGCAGCAACAGCTCATTATGCAATAATTGAAGGGGTTGTTGTTTCTGGGGTTGGGGGCAAGGTGAGGGATCGATTCTCGCCACGGCGATCGATTTCAGGTGCATCCGGCCGAAAGGGGCGGGCCACGCCCAGCCCTGGTCAGCGGTCAGATATATTTACCATATGCGAATGTTATTCAGCTCTGCGCTGCGGATATGAATGCCACTGTTAACCCTTCTTGGCCTTTTGTTGTCGATGACTTTGTTGCGGGTCTGGGCTTTTGAGTATTTGTATGGACACACTGAAAAAATTTTCAATAATAATTTGTTATTATTATTAAAAAAAATAAAATTGTATTTTTAGTCAATTCCGTGTCAAAATATATTGTTGGTTTAGTAATATCCTATATGGTATTAAAAAAATTTTGTTTTTTTAATTGAAGTTAGACTTACTGCCAAAAAAAAATTATAATTAGTCAACTATAGATTTATTTATAGCCTTTTCTGTTTCTAAAAAAAAGAGTTACACCTTTTCGAAATTTCTTTTTTTATATTATACTTTATATTTAAATTGACCCATTTAATAATTGTTTTGATGAATGTTTTGCACAGTGTGTCCGACAATTCTGACGTTGTTATTGTGAATTAACATATCATACCCACCGGGAAGACCTTTTGGGTGCGGTCGATGTAAATCAGAGCGCACATTAATTTCACAACTCTGTGCGAGTCTGAGTTCGAGTCCGAGTTGGAGTCGAGTCGAGCAGGAAGTCGCACGCTGAAAGCCCTGTAATTGAATATGACGAGTGCAGTGGAGGGTCAAAAGGAAGCTCCAGTCAGTGGTCACTATCAGAAATCAGAGGTCAACTGGCAATTGTGCCGAGCGAATGGGTTAAGTTGGGAGCGAGAGCGGGAATTCCCAACGGAAATCAACATCTTTGATTTCAGCATATCGGTTTCGAGCGGGCGGGAGGGATTGGGGTGGCTCCCCGTTCTTAGGCATGTGTGTTTAATCAACGTCGACTGTAAACAACGGTCAACATCTAAAGTTTCCACCACACGGGAGGCGGGAAAGGTGGCAGACTGCTATTTGCACTTGGCCTACAACTCCGCCCCTGTGTTTTTGGGGGGTGGACATCTATAAGGACGTTCCAAAGGCATCAAACATCTTGGCTTCTTGCAGTCCTGTGCTGCACAAATATTTGCTCTCAAACACAATTCACAATGCTCAAACAAAACTCACACATCTATTGAAGGTATATTTACGTACATGCCATCTTCACGTACACATAATAATAATATAATATTTTGTCTTGTCTGAAAGTGGGTAGGCTAAAAAGTTGTAGGCTCATGGGATTGTACAAAATATTTGCAGCACCAACATGTTTTTTAGTACCATCAAATTTTAATATATATTACTGAAACGATTCTTTATTCAATTCGTTTGTTCCGTAGAACAACAGCTTTTTTAAATTATTTCCAATAAAGAAAGTTGATCATTTGTTAGTTTAGTAAACTCATGGATCTGCCTTAAATCCATTTAAATCAAAGGAAAATGTCTCGAGTTTCGATTCTGTTATTTTTATTGTACGCAAATACAAATCGAAAGCAAATATACAAATCAATATTGAATTTATTTCCTCTGCACATGCAATTCCAGACCGAGTGCACTTAATTCGGATCTGGATAAGGGGGCGTTATCACTCATAAATGGGGAGTGCTCGAATAAGTTTCGCACTTGTGGCGCAACTGCAACTGCAATTTCAATGGATGCAATTGTTCGGGCTGTTGCTGCTGATTGCTTCATTGTGGTCCCTGTGAACAGGCATACAATAATAATGCACCACGCCCACAAATGGGATGACCTGAGGGGCGGAGGATATTATTGGACAGCTATAACCAAGCGATAAGGTGGGAAACTGAGAACTGAGAACTGGGCAAACATGCATTTAATGATAAACATCACAAAGGGCCAGCTCATCGCATAGTTATCTTCTTACCCACAGAACAGCCCATCGAAATTGTACATTTTGGGGATAATTTAGTGACGTTTGCATTCGGGAGAGAGATGGAGCTAGTTTGCGACTGGCGATATGCAAATTTTGATATTGATGCATTGATATAACAATCAATATTTAAATTGACTCCCTCGATCCCCGCCCAGCGATGATTCGACTCTGCTGTGTTTCGGCCCTAATGTGTGTCCATAAGGACACATTTCTGATTAGGGGCTACATCTCAAAACTCACAATTAGGCAGTAAGCATGGCAGTCATGTGTGAGTCATGGAGAAGCTATAATTATATCAAAGAAGCATTTTAGATTCAAATTGCAGTTTCATGTAATGGTTTAAATCTCTCAGTATCAATCAATGGACATTTTAAAATGGGTTGTAATCCTTGAATTCTAGGTAATAAATATATCAAAAGAATTTTAATGTCTTAAACTGTTAAAAAAGTTACATCGAATACTATTTTTATATTTAGTTCAATAACAATAAACAAAAGACGCAAGAACCTTACTTATAAAAAAATAAAAAATGTATAATATATATATATCTATAGGTACATATATATAGAAGTCCAATTAACTTTGATTTCTTATACCAATTAAGACCATTACTATACAAATTGGGATATGTACGCGAAATTAACTAAACTAAATTAAGTCTTCAAACAAATTTGAATGTATTTTCTAGATTTTATAAGGCGATCCTATTTATTAAAATATATTTAATCAAATACAGCATTTGTATCTTCATATAATTACTTTTTTATCAGTCAATACAATAAAATAAAAAAGTTTGAACTTCAATTAAACATTTTCGTAAAAACCATTAATAGATTTTGTAATTTTAATTGCTTAAGCTTACTCTTCTAAATGCAATCCGTCGAACTCTAATTTTCTGATCCCCAATTATGACTATTCCCCTGGACTGCTTTATGCACTCACTCAAATATACTCAAATCCAGTAGCCGTTTGGCCCCAGTCAAACCGCTTGACAGACCTGTCGAAGTCATCGAATCCCCGATTGATATCGATATGCTTAGTCTGAAAACTGGTGACAGGCGGCAGGCGAAAACGGCTTAAAGCCGGGCCAACAGCCAACTGCCAGTGGCAAAGTAACAAAGTAATTATGAGAGTTTTGTCTAATAGGCTTAAAAACGGCGGAAGAGAACTGGCAGGGCAGCATGAAGAGGGTCATGCTTGAGCAACAGTCGAGACCAGAAGGGAAACAGATATACACAGAAACAGAAACCGAGTCGGTCGAAAAATCCCCTAGGCAAGTGGAAAACAACTCCAAGGTGAGACGAAAAGAACATTAAGACAGAAGGGTTAATTAGAAGGATAATTAGTGCGTAATCCGATATGTCAACATCGGGAAGGAGGTTGAAGGACGGGTGTGTAATGAAATTTGGCGACGGAGTGGAAACTTATTAAACGAACGGTCTGAAGGAAGGAAAGTCGGGCGAAAAGGAGGGAAACCCAGTTCAGGACAAAGTGCCCAGAAAATTATGACGTTAAGTTGCCTTGGCATTTTTCCCTCAAGTTCCTTCGATTTTACCTCAACTGGAACTGAAATTCCATTCCTTGGTTGCTTTTTGGGTCTTCCCGTGGGGTATAGCTCTTTTAGTATTCAGTTTGTATAGATTTTTGATCTGTAATATTTTTGTTACATTTCGATTTTGAAAGATTTTTTAAGATCTCATTCTATTCCAATAAAAATTATTTCCTTATTTGGTGTAAATAAAAGTATTACAGTTCTTGGTTATAGTCCAGATATCTGTTTCGAAACCTAAATTTTATTTGACACCCATTTATAGCTATAATATTTTATATTGTTCTTCAGATAACTTTAACGTTGAGTATATGATACAATTACTTTGAAGGGTATATATTTTTATCTTTCACATTTCTCTTTCGAGTCTGACGAAATCCTGAAGGCTTTTGTGACGTTTGTTTTAGTGTCGCTTTAAATTATGCAGCAAAAACTTATGAATAACCATTCTCTGCAGGTGGAGCCTGTGAAACCAACCCAGACCATTTCATCGCATCGCGTTTCCAACCCAACCCAGGCGATCCCGGGGCGAATCGAACCCGATCCCCTCGTGCTGCTTTATGGCATTGGGCGCCACCCAATTAAAAGGCACTCGCCGGCCATTAAAAGCCGGGTCCGATCGGGAGAATCGGGACAGGCATCGTGTGCTGGGCCCAGTGCAACATTTCGCCGTATTTTTTGCAATTAGAGAATTATTAAAGTGTCGTTAAACGGCCGGGGAGCCTGGCATATGAATCATCCGCACTTTTATGACGACTGTCAGGGCTCGTGAGTATTTATGACCTCGCACAATGACCATAATATCGCGGGGCAAGAAGGTGGAATGTTACTGGATCCCAGCTGCGGGTGTTTTGAGTGTACATGTATCCAATATACAGAGCTACAAGGCAAGTGTGTCAGCATTTGAGTAACCAAAGGAAATTACATGAAAAAATGGAACTTTCGTTTATTTCATGCCAATAACCTATCATTTCGTATCTTGTTTTAGGTATTTTACATTAAATATTTTATATTTAAGTTCGTATATCTGCATTAAAAATACCACCAACAAACGTATAACACTATCTCAACTCTGAAATTAATTTCCTCCTTTTTATTTTCCTATTTATAACTCTCTTTTCTTTGCCTGGTTTATTGTCGGCAACAACCTCGCTGTGAAATCAAGCCAACAGTCACAAAAGTATTCGGACAAATCGTGATTTACGTTGGAGCCAAAAGAAAGTTGCACAAATATTGAAATATTATATCCATATTTATTGGAGCTGTCTCTGCGCTGGCAAAGCCAGCGAGGAAATTGAATCAATGAATTTAGTGCGACCATCAGCAGAAATTACTTTTATGATAAAAAAGATACTAAAGCCGGACCCAAAATCCATCCATCCAACCACCCCCGAAAGCAGCCGGAAAAGCCAGAAAGCGGGGGCAGGACAAAGGAGCTGGCTATCTCATATCATAATAAGCGCTCATCAATTTCCATTAAATTTAATATGTCACTTGGCCGAGGGACAATGTCCAGGAAGGGACTCTGTCCTTTTGCGCTCGTCATCATCGTAAAAACCGACCGGACCATAAAAAAGCTTTTTCATAATTTCCTTCGAAGTGCGCGAGAGCGGAAATAAAATATGATATGAGCTTGTAATAGATTTTTATCACTATTCGAGTGGGGATTTGGGGGCGGGGTGCGGTCATTGAAACAAATGAGCGTGCTAAGTGAAAGTTTTGATTTATGCCGAAATAATATACGCCAGGGACTGACCAGCCACTCCGCACGATGGATAAGCATTAGCCGCAATAAAGCCAAAAAATACGAAATCACGAGGAAATCGCACAAAAATTTGAGAAAGACATGCAAACCCGGGGAAGACTTTTGTGCTGTCCTGTGGGGAAAAATAGCAGGACAACGAGGGACTTTGACAGGTCATCGAATGGCAAATGTGTTGCAGGAACGACAATTGGCCATAACTCAACCAGATCCGTGGGGCAAATAAAAAGCGAGGTGACTATTTGGCCAGCAAGTGCAGGGCTTGGTAAGTACACTGACAGAAATAATTAAATGATTATATAACAAATAATACTTCTATTTAACATTTAATTAAATGGGTATTGAAGGTCAAAAATGTAATGTCTTTTTTGATAACTACATTTTTTAAAAATGTTGTAAAATAACAATAATTAATTAATAGTAATGTTAAAAATTTGGGTATTTCGGGTGTATAGGTCCAACAATTGATTTTCTCTTTTTAAAAACTAATAATTTATATCGCAATTTACTTTTTTTTTAATATTTAAAGTTATTTGACAGAGCTAAGAGCCAAGATCTTATAATATTTACTCGTAGTATTGAGTTCTCTTTGAGTGTTAATAATATTGTGGTTATCAATCGGCATGACTAGCAAACTTTCAAAATATTAATATAGAAATTCTTTTCCTAATTACCTAATAAATATAGGAAAATATAAATATTTCTTACCGTGCCTTGGAGACCCGTGAGTCAGACCCCAGATAGATTCAGGCCTTCTGGGTGGCTGCCCACCTGGCGGATCAAAATTAATTAGCTGCACTCAAATGCAAAGCGGCGACATTTTATAAGCGATTCCAGCTGCGTGTGCCTTTTGTTGTTCTTGCGGATTTTGCATTTTTCATACTTCA
This sequence comes from Drosophila subpulchrella, assembly GCF_014743375.2. NCBI lineage: Eukaryota > Metazoa > Arthropoda > Insecta > Diptera > Drosophilidae > Drosophila > Drosophila subpulchrella. The sequence goes on from NC_050610.1 coordinate 3,929,137, forward strand.
ATAATTGGGAATTATGCAGGTGGGATGGGATGGGATTGTGGTGCATATCCCATCGGGAGCGGCAGCCAATAAAATTTTAACGAGCATTACACACGGTATGGTTGGAACATAAAAATTCTGCCCGTTTCCAAGGAATCATCGTCGTCAATGGATGTTGGTTGGATGTGGACGAAAGGATTGGTTGTGACGCGACTGTGTTTTCCATAATTGATTAATTAATTATTTTTGAGCACATTGCGAAACGATGGCTATATTTCGCAGAGTCTGTCCAAACAAAGCCATTCAAATTGATTTTATGGCGAATTGACAAGCCATAAAAGGACTTGTCATATACTTTAAAGTCTTCATCACTTATTTTGCTTGATTGCGCAGATTTGGATATTAAATATCTTGTTTATAATACACATGTAATTTTAAATTAATTGAAAAATGAAATGAAAGTTTGTTGACATGCTATTAGATCAGATTGTATTACCCCTGACAAGCAGCAATGTTAGCTATTAGAAATTCCTTATTCGAACCTGTCGAATAGCTTGCATATCTTCCACGACCGCTGATTAAGATAAAACTCAGTCCGACTGATAGAGGAATTCCAATCTTATTATCGTCATGCTATTTTAAAAGGCAACCAACTGAGATTTCTCCAGAGTCCAAGCGAAATAATTGCCCAGCGAATGCATCCATCAATACGCGAGTGCAACAAATATGGATATGCAAATATCTCGCGGAGAAGCCTCCAGTATTCGGTCTTCAAAGGGGGAATGGGGATCGCACATAACTAACTGGATTTCTCTGGGCTGTCGGATCGAAAAGGAAATGCTGCTCGGTTCTATTGCCGAGTGTGGGACAAAGATGAATCCGCGAGTGCAGAAATTGTGGCACTTGATATCCATAAATACGTCACAATGTGAAAGTCTCGCGGCGGCATGCAAACGAGTCGCAAGTTTGTTTCTATTTATGCAAGTTGCAGTTGCATTGAGGAAGTTGCTGCTGCCGTTGATGTTGCTGCTGTCGATGTTGCTGCTGCTACTGGTGCTGCTACTGCCACTGCGGTTGCAAGTGTTCGCCAGCAGATGCGACTGTCAACGGCACGGCATTCACTCTCTTATGAAATGGTTTTTGTCATTTATTTATCGCTTTTCGTCGCTCAAATGAAAACTGATTGAAATGTGTCGCCTGCCCGAGCGAGAACTTCGTGGCGAGCTTTGGGGAATGTTCCAGGAAGGCTCTGCCTAATTTGGGCCCCAAGGCATCGGCACCACCAGCGGCAGCATCAATTTGGCCAATTATATTGACACTTTCGCTTGACCAGCAATCGGCATCAATCGAGGCGACTCCGATCGCCGCCGCTGCATGCAACACTCGGCATTCGGCATTCAGCATTCAAGATTCAGCACTCAACACTCATAGCCAGAACAATGTCCGACAAGCTGTGAGCTGCCAGGAACCGACTGAGAAATTGGCATATCTCCGCTTGACAATCAAATCTTGGCCTTAAATAGACGCAGTCCGACCCCCAACTCAACTGCAGCAACACTTCCATGCAGATGGGGTTTTCTCCTTGGGTAGAACCTGCACTCTACAAAAATTATAAATACTATCAGCTAAAGAAGCAGCAATTTTAACCTGTTTATTTCCTCTATGAACCTTTATATAGTGACTTTCATTGCATTACTAATAAAGAAAAGCATATGATTGAAGATATCCACTTCACAATGTTGCATAGTTCAGGACTAACTTATACAATTCGGAGCTGAAATTACTTGCTTTCAAAGAAATAAACGCGTTTATGTCTTCTTATAGGTTTATAACTATAATAATAAACAAGTTAAAAAATACATTTAGATACAAATTTGTATTATGTCATATGTATGTCATATTTAAATTTACTTTTAAAATATAAAAGCTGTCGGATATACAAAAACTAAACTTGCAAAAAAATTCCAGATAAATTAAAATTTGAATTTTTAATAAAGTAATGACTTTTCAAAATACCGAGAAGCAATAGCAAAAAGTGGAAAAATAGTATTGATTTCTTTTTAGATTAATCTTTGGATGAAATACATTTGCAAATCGGTTACATTTCATTAAAAAGATAGACCGATTTCTTCAAGTGTGGCCAGGAACCGGGACTCTGGGGCGTTCATCAATTCTCTGCCTGGGCGCGATGATGTCGCGATGACCAGCCCAAAAAGTGCCGCGCAGGCGCAATCTCTGTGAGATCAGCCGCGGCCAAGATGCAACAATGGATGTGTGGCTATGGCTGCGACTGAAAAGTGATCGTGACACAAGTGTGAGGCTGGCAGGGTGTAAAAGGGGGGTTTCGGGGACCAGAGGTGCTGGCAATTTTTCAACACCCTGCCGCACGAGGCATTACACGAAAAAAACTTATTTTTACAAATATGTTCCAAATTTCTAGACTTTCTAGTTCTGACCTAGCATTTATTTCGATTTTAGGTATTATTTCTAATACATTTTGGGGACTTTCGTTATTTGGCAAACTTTGGAAAGGGGTCAACATGTACAACATTATGGAGATAACTTATTTCAATTAATGAGATTAGCTTACAAATATGGTTTATTATCAGTATTAAGAAAATTCATTTTTGTCATTAGTAAGATACCATAATTTTTTCCCGTGCATGAGCCTTGCCCACATATTGCAGTTCGGTTAAAAAATTCTAACTGGAGCAATTGCATGGAAAATGTTTCGCTTGCGATTCGCCAGGTGGGTAACAAATTTGTTGGCAGTGACATTTACTCTGCTAGCGCTCCGCTTCGGCAGCCTCTTCATTTAGCCGCCAAATGGCGCACTCCAATTCCGAGTCCAAGATAATGATCGTGAGAGAATTCATGGGTGCTGATTGTTCCGACTGGAATTTTAATGCCGTCTCCAAGTGCTAATTTGTGTTTGCTGTTAATTATTATTACTAGAACGGAGCTTATTAGCGGACAACAACTTGTATCTAAAATAAGAAGTCCAGTGCCAAGTTATTACTTAACAATATAAGTTAAAATAAAACAACAGATTTAAATTATAAGAACTTAATGAAACAAGTTATAAATGGCAAGCGTTTACAGGAATATAGGAGAAGTGCAACTTAGACGTTAAAACTAAGCCCCACAGCATACATCTGATTTATATAAATATTTAAAAACATTCGAATCAAATTAAACCTTTCAATGCACTTTCTTCTTAAAAACATAATACCATCTTCACAGTGTTCCAAGAATTTTATTCAATTTTCCACCTGATCCTTCTCACTACAGACTTAATAGGTTGCATTGTCCTAAGAAAGAGCTGTTCACAATGTGTGCATAATAAAAATTTGAAGTCGCTAAATTGGGTGATAAAGTTGATCCGGGCACGATAAGCCCATTATAAATGCATTTAATGGCTAAATATTAAATGTATATTCGTGCTGTGCGACGCGATCTTGTCGGATCCTCGCACCACGTCGTCGTGCTCCGTTGAACTCTGCCACTCTGAGACCGAGTGCACAGAGAGAAAAACTATGTAGTTATGTCAAATAATACAGTCAAAGTGAACGGTTTTTAGAAATATAAAACCTAAAATAGTTCATCCTTTGATTTAAATAAATAATATTTAAAAATGTTATAAAATTAGGAAAATTATCTTTAGGAGACATTTTGATCGCGGTGCAGAGCCTGCGGTCTTGGTCTTGCACTTGGTGTGGTGTCAGGTGACGGGCAGCGATCTCTGGGCCTGAATTTATGAAGTTGTTCGCGCTTATTAAATTTTAAGCTGCGCATGCAACGCAACACTTGCCACCAGACACTTGCCAACTTAGCAGCTAACCACTCGCCACTTGGAGGTTGGCAGTTGGCGACAAGCTGGCGTTGCCTCGAGATGCACAGATAAGATTCGGTGACTGCGAGTTGCGACTTGTGACTGGTTCCCAAACACGCCCTGGGTTCCTTTCCACCGCGGCAATTAGCGCAGGCGCTTGAAATGTGTTGAAAGATATTTGATGAATGGCTACTTAGCGTGTCGGGCTGTTTAAGTAATGCCAAGGGGATGTGAAGGCTGTGTCAGGTGAGAAGCGGGGTTCTGGTTACTTATAAACAAAAATTGTTGTATATTATCATGGAAGATATGGTAAACATTTAAAGAAATCACACATTGATTAGGACTTAATTACAAGGAAACAAGAAGCAATTTTAAAATGATCTACTATATAAATCCATTACAATATGTTTAATATCATCAAATAACATACAATTGTTTTGTTTAAAATAGTTTAAAAAATACAGAAACAAATATATAAAGAATATGTAAAAGGACATTCGGAATATAATGATTCTCTTCCTTCTACCAAGAAAGGTAACTTACGATACATAAATAATGTATTTGTAAAGATGTATTTAAAAATAAAATACCATTATTTTAATTGCAAAATATAAGATAATAAGATATAAATATATACACAATATAAAAGATAGAATAACACTTAAGTATTCCTCTTCTGACACCAATTTTCCTTCTAGATTTTAACCCCTTCCTAAGCCGCTCGAGACGTTGCCAATTTATTTACATAGAATGCACACTCGATCGGCAATATTTCACGCCTGCGACCGACTCTATTAGATGCCTTCTGCGACATTCAAATAAAGATGTCGCGGCGAATGAATTATGAATTATATCACGCGGCCAAGACCAAATTTGGTGGGGCCCCGGAAAAAAGGCAGTACAAGATGCAAAAGACTACACGAGTCGAGACAATGCCCGAGGAACCGCCGGAGGAATAACAAATCCGCTGCCGATGGCCAAAAGACAATGACAATGGCCGCAAGTACAAGAAATGTGCGGCGACAACAACCACAATGGGCGGGTGGTGCTGGTGGTGCACCGTGGACCAAGTGGCGACGATATGCCAACGGCAACTGCCGCATTGTGTCGTTGTTTTGGATATCTTCATATGGCCATGGCGAGCTCTCCATCGAGTCCCATCGCATCCCTTTCCCAACCCATCCGATCCGACCCGAGCCGCGCTGAGCATTTAGTTGCATTTATTTGTTGCTATTAACTGGCGCGCTGACGCTTATCGGCCGACTTCAGTACCCAGGCCTGGCTGGCCAAGTCCAAGTCCAGCTTCAAATCCAGCCATGGCCCAAGTCCAAGTCCAATGCTAGACACGGAAAAGGAAAAGCGCACGCGGCGAGAACAATTGCCAGAGCAAACGAGGCCGGCACTGAGCCGAAGTCGCCCCCGCCATCCAGAAAGCCAGGGAGTAGGAGAAGCCATCTGCACAGTGGTTGGAAATAATCAAGTTAATATAAATGTTTTGTGCTTAATATTAGATTATTTACAACAAAACTTACAGAGCACTAAAAACCAAAAATGACCTGAAACTTGGATAGAATTACATAAATTGTAGGAACAGTATTCTAAAAATCAAACCTATACTGAAAACTATTATGAAGTAAGTCCATTGATTTTATAATTATTTGAATATCTTCCATTTGATTTGCACTCATATAATATTTCATTAAACATTGTATTAATAGAACCGTTCATTGATTCAAGTATATTAAACTTAAATCATGTACTGTATTATAATAATATAATAATTATATATTTTGTAAGTATTAGGATGTTTTCGTATTACTCCTAATGTTACTGTAGTCATAAGCTACGATGAGATGTTTGAATTCCTTGAACACAAATATCTAAATTTAAAGGAATTTACTTAATTTATTTTATTTATATTTAAGTTCCTTAAAATGTTTTGTTTAAGTATTTTTTATCGTCTGACCGTTGCCCAACTGACTTAAATTTATTTTTCTTTAATATTCCTAAAAAAGGGCTGTGCTAATTTTTTTGGTCCCAAAATACATATTATTTTCATTTTTCTGCTTAAAATCCTGCTTGTGATAAACCTGCTTTAATGTATAAGATTAAGTGTGCTGTTTTTTAATATCGATATAAGTTTTAGATTAAAAAGCATAAAAAAAAGCGTAAGCTAAACAACAAAACGGTAGTATAGTGAAATATATTTAGCTTAATATTTACTAAAATACACTTTGCTACAATATACCCTAAGTAACTCACTTAATAAAATATAAATATTAAAACAAAAAATCAGTTTACTTATCTTATTCAAATGATTTACATAGAAATACAAGAAAAAAGTAATATTTGCAGTTGTAACAAGCATAGGTAGTAAAGTAAAATTAATTCTTTATGCGTTAATATTAAATAGTCTTTATTTTTCACCACTGTCCAGTGGTTTTGGCTGCTTGGTCGTGGCGCATGTATTGTTATCGCCTCCGCGAGATGCGCGCCGGCTCAACTGGAAGCCGAGCCTGGACCGAGGACCTTGTGCCCAGAACCCAGCACCCAGTACCCACTATACAGTACCCAGTGCCCACTTCCCAGTGCATTCTTATGCTATATTCCGCATCCGATTTGCGATGCTGGCCGGCTTCTGCGGCTGCCGCCGTGGGTCTTTTCATATGGCTCTCAAAAAACGCCATGTTCATATCTCAGAATTGGTCTGCGGTTCTACCGGCTGCCGGCTACCGTTGCCCATGCCCATTGTGACCTCGGGAGGGGGTCGAAAGGGGCGGTGTTTGGGGGATCCGCTGTGGGACCTTTTAATGTGCCTGGTAATGCTCATCGTAATTTTTCCACATTGACGCTGGCAGCTTTTTGCTGCTGCTGCTGCTGCTGCATCTGGCTCCTTTAATCTGCATATCTTCATTTGACTCTGCCGCTTTTAAATGCTCCATGAGAGTCGGAGTTGGAGCTTAGGGCTGGGGATAGGGCTGGGGATTGGGGACTTTCGGTTGGCGGATAGGTGGGAGTCAGCGTTAGCCGTTTGGCGTTTTTAGCAAAATAATGAGAATCATGATTTCTGCTCTCTGCGGTTCGCCTCGCTTTCTGCGGTCCAACGAGATTTTCAGTTTTTACGCCATTTTATTTAGTTCTTTTTTGAGCTGGTTTGTGTGTACAAATTGATATGCAAATTTTTGAGGAGCTGAGAACGGGCCAAGTCTGGAGCCCGTGTCTTCTAGAGGGTTCTTGCACTAGTACTTATCGAGGCTAAAAAAAGGAAATGGTACGGGTAGCCAAGGTTAATTAGTCGCCAAGTGTTGGCAACTGCGGCTGAAAGTTGTGATGTCATCGAAACCAGTTGCAGTCGCCCAAGGAATGGAATCAAATGAAGGATGCTTATATTTAATGAGCTCTTCGGTTACATACGAAAAATAATATCAGCCTTTGTATATAACTTTTTCACAAAAAATTTGAATTACTTTAAAAAGAATAAAAGTTTATATAAAACCATTTATGGTTTAGGGTCTTAAGTTTTCTATAACTTTTGTCTGACACGTTCGCGGATCCATGGGGGGATATGGAGTATAGGGTTAAGCAGTAATAACAAAAAGATATGAATACTGTATTACAATTAATATATGTATTTTTTTCAACATTTTTGATTTCTACTCAACCAATTTTTTTATAAGCCCCTACGCCACTGGTCTGACAACTTTTTTGCTGCATATGTCGACCTATCATTTTTTGCCATAATTAAAATCGACTTCTGAGCATATTTAGTACATATGGTATAATTATTGTATGAGATTGCGTGCTTTAAGTGTCTATAGCCAAGTCAATAGCTATCATCTTGTCGAACCGTTTCCAGGTCATTAAAAGTAAAATAGCTCTGTAGCAATTTGTATTTATTACATTTTGAAGTTATATATTGACCTAAAATGCCTTTAAATTGATTGGATAAAGATAATTTATGAAGCCATACTAGACTAAGATTGTAATAATTGAATACGGCATCGATGGATAGATCTCTCAGAAAACAAGGACTTGTTTCACCGCACAACTGGCTGCCCTTCCGCTTTCAAATATGCACAGACAACGGGGATACTCACCCCTACACCCACACATAAGCCCATTAGGGATTTGCCAAAATCATTCCAGACCATCCTCAACTTGCGGCATCATCTCCATTTTGATAAGTCCACTTTACATATTCCCCGATGCTGCCTGTTCTGTTCAGTTCGATTCGGTTCTGCAACATGGCCACAATAATCTTGGCCAGGTCCCCATCTCCACCCTGCCCCGCTCAACCCTCCAGTGGCTGTGGCAAACAAGTTTCTGCACTCGCATAATCTGCATGAACCATAATTTTATTGAGAGCACGCCTGCCAATAAATAACTCTGCCCCGATTCCCGGTCCCCGCTTCTGGAATGGGATGTTGCAACGGCAGCCGTGGCCATTTATTAATATGGAAATCTACAGAGGAGCCGCAGTGGCAGAGCTTCTGTTCCCGATCCCCCCGGTCCCCATTCCCATCCCCAGCCGCCTCTGTCGCACCGCTAAACACATTACACGATAGCAGCAAATGGGAGCCAACGTCATCTCCGTATACCTATATCCATACCCATATACCCATACCCATTCCCATACCCATTCCCACACCCATCCTCGTCCCCCGACTCGTCGTCATCCTCATTGTTATCGGAATGCTGGGCCATAAGCAACGACCCGGCCACTGGCGAGTTAACAGGCCGCCATCGTCATCCGAGTTGCGTCGAGTTGAGTCGAGTCGCAGGCAATTTCAATTTCATGTTATCCGCAAAATATTCATTTTAATATCTCTTCAATCCACACACGAACGGGGGCTCTCCAGCTTGTGCAGACAAAAAAATAATTGTAAAATATAGAGTATTTTGGGGTGTTCCTTAAAATCAATCTCAGGATTTTGAGATTAGTTGGTTTAATATAACAACAAAATTCCGTTTTAGTATTGGTATAAATTAAGCCTAACGAAGTCTATTTAGAATTTATAGATTTATCTTAAAAAAGAATATAAATTATTAATAATATGTAAGGATCTCTAAACTTCAGAAAATGGGAATCAAATGGTTTTACATAATCCTTTTAAATATTTTAATTTTGTTACTTGAAGTAGATTAATACTTAAATTAGATTTCTTAGCCCGATTATGCTGGTATATCAAATACTTCAAATTTGGTTTTTGGGGAACTTTTATACGCACTTTACATTTTAAAGTAATATTTTGTCCCCAAGTGTATTCTAAGTAAACAATGGGGTTGCAGAATGGATACGCTATGCTTCGGCTTCGGGTTTTGATTTCGTTTCTGGGGTTTCGGGGCTCCTGCGCCAGACAGGCGCAAATATGATGTCCATAAATCTCGCTAATAACCAATCCTAGCCAGGGTTCCAAATGCAAATTGCTCATGCTCGGATGGCAGCCCCTAACATGTCTGGGCGCAGTGGTTGGCCATGTTGGTGGTTGGCTTTGGGTGGACAATTCTCTCAGACAGCCACCACCCAGCTTTGCATATGAAATGATGTTGGGTACTCTACCTCGCCGGGACATAATCCCCTTTCCGGAGGAGCCGGGCTCCATTTGGCACACTCGCGCATATTCATAATGCATTCAAACCCCCAAAAACCGTTCGCTCGCTGGCGTTGCAGTAATTTTGGGGAAGGAAAACCCCTTCTTTTTGTCCATTCAGCTGACAACTGGCGTGGAAAGTTACCGCTGCGGTGCTGGCGGTTTTCCATTTTATTCGAACCGAGTGGGGAAGGACGATTATGGGTGCCAGTCGCAACCTCAGTAACAGCGACATAATCACATGTCCCTTTGAACGGACTCACTTTAAGCGTACTTAGATTTAAAGAGTTCTTGTATTTTCACTACATTTTTAAACTTAACACCTTTTCCTAATTTAAATATAATTTGTTTTATATTAATCTTGATTTCATATTATTTTAAAAGGACCCACTTAAAGCTTACTTAGATATGAAAATGTATCATTTTTTGACTTGCTTCAAAATGGAAGTAAATTTTCCTAGTTGAAGTATTATTTCTTATTATATTATTTAATAAACTAATTTATGAATATTCCTGTTCTAAAGCTTTTATTTCGCAATTTAGTGTTAATAAAAGTGGTTCACCGATTTGTTTATTATCCCTTTTTGTTGCTGTATCATAAAATTCGTTAGTTCCAATGCAGGTATTGTCTTACAACCAAGTTCTCACCTTAGTCGGGGCAATTACTCTTGTTTCTTCTCCTCGGTCCAGTGTTAAGAACCAGTATCGTAAGACCTGAAAGTATCTGTAATTGGCCCAACCTCGATGGCCTTTTTGAACCTCGGCCCTTGCATGGTTGTTTGGGATCAATGCAACTTGCGCTGGCCAACTAACAATTTTAATAAATTACCGTTTGCTTTGTCAAATTAGAATATTATTTATTTAGAATGTAAATATGAACAGTTGACCACAGACACAGGTATTTTAGCCATTTTATCCCAACTTTGCCGCAGAGCCAACAATTTCCCAACCGTCTGAGTTTTCATTTGTGCGGGAGTGTGTGTGGGTTTGGGAAATGCAAACATTTATCGACACGCACATTTGCCGGGACCCCCTCTGACGGTAAATATGCAGGAAAAATCCCCTTCCATTTGGGAGCCCCGTTTCTCTTCGTCGTCATTAATATTTATGCCATTCGAGGGGGCTGGGCGCACTTTTTCGCAAACACAAATTGCAGTTACATTAGAAATGTAATTATTATTTTAATTGGACTGCGATGCTCATTTGTTTAGTGGCCGGTGCGAAAGGCGGTTCCATTTGGTGTTTGTCCGCGCGACGGCCACAAATAATAAATGGACGAAACACTCTCTGCCATTCGGTTTGTCGGTTAACCGAGACACTGTAAATATGAATAATTTCGGACGATGCCGGTTCCGTTTTCCCCCCTATCAAATTAGTCAGCTCTTTCCCACTCTTATTTCGATTTGGAAGCACCCACACCCCCAGCTTAAACTGCAGTCGCATCATAAAAATTCATTTGTCGGAATGTGGAAAATGGCAGGCCACTTAACCCATGTCAGGACGAGGGATGTGCTTTTGACCCAACGCTTTTTGGTCTCTAACAAATGAGTTATAATAAATAATGGCAAGGTTAATATTAAAATGGGATGTGAAACTACTAACTTTTTAATAAAACTCATAGTTATCAGACACAACAAAATGATCATGTTTATTAGGAACAAAAAAGGGGGAATAAAAGTATTCATTACTTATTTGCGAGTTTTATTTTAAAAAGACTTTTTTATTAAATTGTAAAATTTGAAATATACATATTTACCAAAATTTCTTATAAACAAAATCCTCTAAGTTATTTAAGGTTAACCATATTCTTTTCAATTTTAAAGATTTTTCCCTATCTACTTTGCTCCGCCCCTGGTGGCAACTTTTATAATTCCGCTGCACCCAGAGCCCGTCTCCTTTCAGAATTCTTCCAATCAACGCAAAGTGCAAAACGCGTTCCGCCCCGGCTCCCCGTCCCTCCGCCCCTCCACCATTCCCCTGGCCCTGCGAAAATGCATCGCATCAGTGGAGATGCCTCAAGATGCGAATGGCAGCTGCCGGATTCAAATTCAATAATTTTTTGCCGCGCTCACGTCGCCGTCTTGGAAATAATGACGATGTTCGCTTCATTTTTCCTGTTTTCGACTCTTCCATTTTTGTTTCGATTTTGCGCTGCAAATCTCCAATCCCCATCATTTCGCGATGGGAAGCTGAAATCTTGAAATCTTCGAATGGCGGAGTTTGGCTAAAATGACGACACGAAAATGCTTGATAGCTCTGAGGAATGTCTTATCGTAAAAGAATAAGTCATTGTTTTAATAGGGACAACAAAAATACATAACCTAATCCATTTTGGGTAAAAACGTGCAAAAAAGAAAAACAAATAGTTTCAAACTAAATTATTCATATTTATTATATATTTCTGTGGTATCTTAATAAATAAATTTTATTTGTTATATTTAGGTGCTTCTGCATTCCTTCCCAACTGAATGTAACTTCTTACTTTATAACAATTGTTCACATTTAAATGTATAAGCAATTGACAAAATTCTAATAATAAAAACATATCTTTTACCATGATTTTAAATTGCAAGCCGTATAGTTAAAGTTGATTAAAATTAATGTAATACTTAAAAAAAAGATGTTCATCAAGCAGATGAAAGTTTCTGCAGCGTTTAAAGGAATCTGCATGCATATTAAAAAAGTTTCTGCAGACTTTAAAGGAATCTGCATGCTTATAACCATATATCTGAACAATGCTGGCTCTCAGCGGTTAATCAGCCATTCAGTTGCCGGCCAGCTTTCCCGCTGGCCTCCTTTAGAGCCGCGGCCCCTCCTCGGGCCTTCGACTTTGGCAATGCTGCCTACAAGGCCGCCAACAAAATGATTTGTTTGAAGTTTGATAAGCGGATGGGACTGTCGACGGCGTCATCGAGGCATCGCGGTAGATGTATCTGTATCTGAGCCTGGGCATTGGCTTTGGCTCTGGCCGGGGATAAATCGGGGGATATATCGCTGGCATCTGAGCCTCGGCAGCGGCAACAATAACTAAATGACTTTTGTTTCATGCGGAGGATGTATGATTGCAGACGGCTCTGCTGCATGTTGGATGTTGCTGCCGTGCTGTTGCTGTTGCTGTTGTTGCTCTTGCTGTTGCCATCGCAGGAGTTGGATGACAATCCATGTCGCTGTCGACGACTGTCGGCGACATCGACGACGAGTGATCCACATCCACTTGCAATCTGCGCAATCAATACTTTGTTAGTTTTGAGCAACATGTTGCTGCGGTGCAGCAACTGCCGATGCTGCTGCTGCTGTTGTCGCTGGCGATGTTTGGTATGCAAAAAGGCAACTTTTGTTATCTTCATGACAATCATTGGCCCGGCTCATCCGTGTGCCACAATTGCTCGTTCGCTTTTTGCGCTTGATTGTCTTCTGTCTGCTGTCTCTTCCCCTTCATGTTGCTGCTGCGATGTTGCTGCTGCTGCTGCTGCTGCTGCGATGTTGCTGCTGCTGCGGCGGATGATGATGATGATGGGGAAAGAAATGGCGGCTGATATGGCCGCTCCACCGATTCCCAATCCGATTGCGATGCCGATGATGATTATTGTAGTTCAATATTTGCCTTATGGCCATTTCGCAACCGGCTCCTCCGTTTTTGTCGTTCGTCGATGGTTTTTTCTGCCCCTGCCGCTGCTGCTGCCAGTTGTCAGTTGCATTCACATCAAATTAAATTGTATTTTGCAAAATAAATGAAATTAAAAGGAATGACAACGGCAGCAGCGACAAGTGGAGCGCAGCCGGAAAAGGCCAAGGAGCTGGAAGAAGCCAAGAAACATGGAGCAGGAGTCGCAGAACGAGATGGAGTGCAGCCAACTGCGACTTGGCTGCAGGTTCATATGCAATTTATGTTCCTTTCATTGTTTTTTTTTCTCTGGCCATCCGCCTGTCCACTCATCCATCTCCAGCGTCCCTTTCCGCAGTTGGGAGATCTCCTTTTGCGGCGGGAAAACTTCTGGAGCTGCCCACGTCCCACCCCAAGGCTTTTCTCCTGGTCATAGGCATCGATTGAGTTGTTGGAAATAGTGCACTTGCTAAGTTTTCCTCTTTTTTCTGGGTTGTTATAGGTGCACTATAAGGCTCAAATAACTTTTGAAAGGCCCAACAGCAACAAAATACAACATATTGTTTCAAAAAATAAACAAAAAGAATTAATGAAATGAGTTTTTAACTAAGTTTTATATTCTTGAACTTATAGGTGATTCCCAAATTCTGTGGTATTTTTATTGTATAAATTTCAATCTTTAAGTCAAGAGAAAACGCTATAGTCGACAGCCTCGACTATCAGATACCACTTACTCAAACGTAAAATCAGTTGGACTTAAAACATGGATCTAGTAAGCTATGAATTCAACTTTGAATCAAGACATTTATGTAGCAGGCAAAACAGTGCTCAACGATCAGTCGTAATTTTCATCTGGAGCTCTCAGGTCAGGCCGCACAGAACTGAGAATCTTTTTATAAAAATTTACTATCCAAATTCTGAGTTTACTCTTAAAATTTTTGTATTCCTTTTTCGGTTAAATTTAGGTGAGTGTGCTGACGAATTATTTGTGAAGTTATTCTGTACCAAAAACATAATTTATAGTATTCTCAAAACTATGTGCGGCGGCTTTGGGTGCGGTCCTTATGGCTACGGACCTTCCGGACCCTGTGGTCCCTGGTGCGGACCTTGGTGTGGCCCTTGCGCCTTGTCTCTGGGACCCTGTAGCTACTCTTGCTGTGGTGGACCCAAAGGTTGTGGGCCGAGCGGGCCCGCCTGTTGGCCATACGGCCTGTACACCTGCTAGGCTTCAGAAGGATTTCAGGATCTTCTGGTCAATTCCCCCGTGTAACCGTTAATTCAGTCGAGTGCTCTCTTCAAGGGCCAAAACAAAGTACCGAGGTCTGCCAATCAAAAGTGTACCACCTTTCTGTAAATGCGGATAAAGAGCACATCAGTTCAATAAAAATGGGGCTGGAAATGGCGATCGATTAAAAACAAAACTAATTTGAATTCTTTGGATGTGAGACCTGAAGTAAGTTTACGTTGCCAAAGGGACGTTAAGTGAGAGGCTATGAGGATTCCGAATCCAGAGTTTTTTTGCGTTAGCTTATTGGAACGGTTTTTCGACGTCTGCAGTGAAAGCTATATATTCAAAATTTCAAACACGTTATTGCCGCTAGATTAATAGGAACTCGGTTCATAGGAATAACGCAGAAAAGTCTCTTAGTTCATGGTATTCTTAAGATCATTTTAAGATTTTAAGGTTTGATCTCGATTTGCACAAAGGTTTAAAGTATGCCGGTTTAAAACTATTTCCTAAGACATAAGTAATTATTTATTTTAGTTGCATATTTATTTATTTATTTAAGGTAGTACACAGAGAGAAGTATTCAAGTACATCAATATTAGAACGAAATGGTGAGAAGAGAAAAAGTGAATTGAGTTTACTTAACATTTTTTTGTAAGTATACACTGGACTGGACTAATAGTTTAATTGTTGAGATATACGATGTAAATACCGCCAATTCAACTTGATTCGAGCGAAATAAAAAAAAGTCGATCTAATTTTAAGAACATTTTCAACTCCGATGAGAACGTCTGAATTTTCTCTGTGTAAGTTTTACAAAACTAAGACTAACATAGGGGAGTAGTACTAGCTGCGGTGCCTTCGACTACGTATTTTTAGTAGGCTAACTTAATTTAGTTTAGTTAATTTAGTTGCATATAAAACGGGCTTAATTTCAAAAATTCAAAAATTTTCAAAAGCAGAAATAAGAACATCCAGGATACTTTAAAAGCGGTCTTCGAGAAATTACTACTACTCTGCTAAGCCATTGCAAAGTTTTAACCGTGTACAGTGAAGCTGAAATCTAATCTGTAAACTATTTTGTTTAGATTGGTCAATGAAAATACCCTGAATAAACTAATATTGAAACAAAACAAGAAATAACGCTATTGTCGACTGCCTGGACTTTCAGATACCCGTTACTCACCGAAATTGTAAAGCGCCACCTACCCGCGATTTCAATATATGGTAATGGGCTATGGGCGTTTGTGGGCGTTGGAGTGGGCGTGGCAAATATTTTGTTATGTCAATCGATACCGGTAAAAAACTTTTCCCCGATTGCAATAAACTTTTTTAAGTTAACGTTTCAACGACTTTTTGAAACAAATCTAGTCAGTTTGGCAAAAAAATGACCTAGTGGCATACAATTTTAAGGGAAAAACAAATTGTCTTTGCTTGATTTTTAATCCAACTAAAAATTTGTATACTCAGTACACATTAATTTAATCTAAATGTAAGTTTTTAGTAAGTATTAGTTATTCCTTTGTACTAAGTATTTGTCGCAAGGAATTACTTCGCTTGGATAACTAGGGCTGATATTTTAAAATCAACTACTTTTAATTAATATTTAGCCCGCAGCGATTGCGAATCTCCTTAGCAATAAACAGAACCCAGCACTACACATTAACATAGATATACACTCGTCCGTACATCCGTGTCCCCATCGATATCAATGTTTTCCTGCCGGTCGCCAAGGCCACGCAAGTATCGATAACGCGGCTGCTCCGATCGGACAACATGCGAATATGTTTCGCTTATTGCACGCTGCACGTGACCGTGTCCCTGCCCCTCCACCCCACCCCCTGCGAAGGCCAAAACTAGTTGCTGCAGTTGCAGTTGCAACTGCGAATGCATTTTGTTGCACTCGCCGGCAGTTGGCTTTAAGCGGAAGCGATAACGTCTAACAAATTAAGCCATGTCCCGCAAAAGAAGAAGCGGCGGCACGAGAGGACTTTATTAGTTGAACATGCCAGGATGTCGAGTGGGCGGGGCAGTGGGCGGGGGCGGACTGCGATGCGTCCCGGGAGAGTTGAGAGGTCGAAGCTCGACTTGTAAATAAATAAAAGCTGAGCCGCCATAAAACCCGATTCCGATATCATATTCCAATCAGTCCAGCACATTAAGGTAAGTGGCGAGGGCCGGGGGATGGTCAGGCTGTTCGGGAGAAGGAAAGCCCTTTTGCACTTAGAAAAATATTTTGTAATTTAAGACAACAATGTATTTGAGTTAGATACACCAAATGCTGAAAATATTGCCTAATAATCTTCAAAATGGCAAGTATAAACTCAAATTTTAAGAGCTATGAAACACTTTCAAGATACAATTTTTTCATTTAGTAAGCATTTGCTTTTAAGGGGTAATGTAAAATTAAATGTAACTCAAAAAATTTTCAATAATATTTGTCAGAAATATTTGTTCTTATAGCACAAACTGGTTTTTCTGAGTGTCCATTGACTCATTCCTTTTCTCATTTGGGCGAATCAATATCCGCTGACCGGCAAATAATTTTGGCAAATATTACAACAATATTTCGGGCTTCTGACCGTTGGGGAATAACCTCTTGGGGGAGGCGAAATGTTCGATTTTTGATCAGCAGGCTGGAGAGGGTGCGGTTTTATGACATTGCCTGACAAGTTTATGCTACCAAAGTTGCATAGGCAACCACCCAGCTGGGTCGTAAAGCCAACTGGCAAGGCCGAGAGCCCGAAATGGCGGCATTCACTTAATGGCAATAATAAAGTGGCACAGGCATTCAACACTTTGTCAGTGGCTTTCGCGCTGTCTGGCCGCATTTATCATGCCACTCGAGCTCCAGACTATTTTGACAAGTTATCAAAATGAAATGCAGCCAACAAGTTGCCTGTGTCAGAAGACCGAAGACAGCCAGACCGACAGACTCCCCTTTTTGGCCCTGTCATAATCCTCCCGGGGAGGGGAGGACGGAGTGAAAGAGCCCTCGACAGACGACAAGTGTATTTATGTTATGATTTGAATACCGCTAATGACAGCCAGACTCGGCAGCATCTTTCGGGTGGCACTGCAGACACATAGACAGATGGAGGGAGGGGAATTCCCATACCCACTACAGTCCCGGAATCCACATTTTCAGCGACCCCATCAATCCGACTGCCTTGTAGGTATTTTCACACCTTAACGCTTCGAAATTAGAATCGATCTGGGAATGCTTTTCGCCGTGAGCTGCAATTGAACATCATCATTATGATGCCCATAACGTTTCTTATAAAGATACCACTCCTCCTCGTCGCTCTGTGCGTGTGGCATCGTTTCCTTCAAATGCAAATGATGCCACCGCCTCATCCGCTTTATCTGGAACTGGAACTCGAACTCCATCGGCGGGATGGGGGACTGAGTTACGATTACGATGCCGCGATAATATCAGGCTTTATAAATTTATTAGGGCCAGCTATGTGCATCCACAGAGAGGCCGATATATATTTAGCCAGGGGGATAGATAGACGCACAAGAGGCCACTCATATCATGTGTTACGCTCACTCGGATGATAGAAAAATTATTTACAGATCGGGAAGATTCTTGTGTGATAATGCTGGTAAGTACCCGATTTATATATATATATTGATTTGCATTGCAAGTATATACAAAACTCCTCTGTAAAACCCGCACTGAAGCATCCCGCAATCGGCGACTCCATCTTGAGGAGAACTCAACCAGTCACCGATCTTCAACTCAGAACAACAACAGAAACTTCAAAAACAATGACAACGGCAACAGAGAGATCGGGGCACAAGAGCAACTTGCAACATCAACAACTGCGGCAGCAACATGGCAAAAGGCAGAGCAAAAGCCGCCGAATGCCTGGCAAGGACAACATGAATAATCCATTTTTCGAAACACTTGTCCAGGGCAGCAGCCGCGTTCTCCTCGCCTGCCGCGATCATAGATATAGGGACGGGTTCCGTCCCTCCCGCCATAGCCATCTCCATCGTAGGTGTTGTCTAGATCTTGGCCACGCATGTGAGCGGCAGCAGGAGCAGGAGCAGGAGCCAAGGCAAGTCAAGGAGTCAAGGCTGGCAGCGACACCAGCGCCGAGATTAAAGATTCCTCTATAAACAAACAAGCGAAATAATTGAGGCAAAATTGAAGCAAACTACTCGGGGGAGGAGGCTGCAGTGCCCGCGAAGGCTGGGACCTGGAAACCAGTTCGGATTCGCGGTGCAACAATTAGCACGGAATTTGTGGGTGCCATAAAACGCGCTACACGATGGCCGCTTGTTCTCTGGAGACGAGAAACCATTCCCATTTCCATTTTCATATCAATAAAACTGCAGTGTCGATTGCCGTGACTTTTCCGGGGACTAACGGTGGTTCCTCCGCACAACTATCAACTTTCCTTTCGAGGCGCCCAATTAGGCAAACTCATACTTATAGGCTGCAAAAGTAGTCAGAACTCAAAGTAGATCAGTAAAATATTGTATTGCATAAATATTAGATTTAGAGTTCTGTAAAAAATAATTACCTAAATGTCAAAGAATATCTTTGTAACTAAAATTAATTTAACCAACTGAATGGGATACAAATTAAGGTTCAGATTTCCAAGGATTAATCTAATTTATTTTAATATATAAACGTCTATCCTATCACAGTAAAAGGAGATTTCACAGAGAGATTTTTGACGTTCTCCTCTGATTTGAAAATGTTCTTATAAATAGAACAACATTTTTTATAATTTATTACATTTTATCATTGTTTATCGAAACCACTAAACTTTTGATTTTGTATACGTATCAAAAGGTTGTAAAATAAACTCAATTTAACCTTTCTCCTCTCAATATTTTGTTCTGATATTGAGAACATTGAAACCAAAATATTCCGGTATATATTTCACATCAATTTATCTGTGATATCGATGTGGGACCCACAGACTCTCAGGACTCGTTTAACTGGCGCCCAATTAGACACACTTCAAAGTGCGATACGGAATGCCAACCTCGCTCTCTCGGTGGCCATCAAACGAAAAATCATAATTCGCCGGGAAATATTTAAGTGTGTATATATTTCTCCCTCGGAGTTGGGGCCGGGTTATTATTCATAGACCGTTTTCGGACGACGCGTTGCATGCAGACAGAGTTAATTACGCGCACAGATCAAACAAATTGCACGCAAAATAAATATAATGCAGCCCGAAGATAGAACCCGGGAGCAGATCTAGAAATGAAATGAGGTTATTAAGATGCCCGACGGCTGCCAAGGGGCGGGCGAATTATGATCATGAAAATTATGTCTGCGCACCGGCGTGATCTTGAATTTAGCCGGGGATCCCGGCCAGACATGGCACAATTTCTCATCGCCCGTTTCGATGCAGGAGGCCGGTTTCGTTAGCCACCACCTTCTGCTTCGCGGCCCGGAGTTAATGGCTCCAGCCGTGGGGCTGTTAATAGTCCCCGATCTTCGCCATCCCCATCCCCCTAATTTTTCCCATTCGAGACACTTTACGGCCGCATATGAAATATGTGCGCCCATGAAATGAGCTAAATTTCTCGGGAAAAGTGCAACATTGTGGAAAATGGAATTGCCAACAAAGCAACATTCGAGCTGCAATGTCAAAACAGAGGGTTGCAATGCTTTTAGGTGTTTATGTGCAAGTTGATGGCTGGAATTCGCAGACACTGCCTGATGGAAATGGCTAACATGCCCTCTAGAGAAACTTAGTCAGAATGCTGAGTCAAATTTATTAATTATCCTCAATTAATAACATAAATGAGTCGTATTTAAACTCTAATAAATCTGGCGGGGTTTTTTCGGGCTTTAAAAATGTAACGCAATTTTCCTATTAATCTATTTTTTGTTAAACTATCCAAAGCCTAAGAATGATTCATATTTTTGGTATTAAACAATAAAAGATTTTCTTTATACGCCTAATCAATGGTACTTAGTATTTGTATAAAGACCTTGGTTGTTTTCATTGTATTTCATTTGACGGCGCAATAGGTTTTTGCTTAAAAGACAAATACACCGAGAGAAATAGTCAGTACATTGTTCTTGAATTGAGAATATTTGTTCTTAAAAACCGTGTAAGTACATTTTGGTATCAATGTTATTAGAGCGAAATGGTGAGAAGAGAAAAGTTAAATTGAGTTTATTAATTAACTTTTTGATAAGTATACACTACTGACTGGAGCAATAATTAATTTGTTGAGATATACAATGAAAAACCGCCAAATCAACTTGATTCGAGCAAAATGAAAATATTTTCAATATCAAAAATCTCGTTCTATTTTTTTTCAACTCAGATGGGAAAGTCATATTTTTCTCTGTGTACTTATAATATTATACCTTTTGAAATTATGTACAACATCTTAGTTCGGAAGCAGTAATGCCGCATTTTACGATAAATCACTTTGATATTTAAATCTTCCCCCAATTGATGTTCCCCCTCAGTCAATTATTTCATGGGGTATTTATTTCTCGCCCTGTGCCCCACGAGTGTCCCACTTTCCCGGGAACTTAGGAACCCGGTCCGAGTGCATCGGGTCGTGTCTATTGTTTTGGCAGACAACGCCTGTCATATTTGGCGAACATTTATAATTCGTGGCGACATCAAGTTGTTGCGGTCTAGAAATTATTATTTGTTGCATTGTCGTCGCGGGAAGAGACGCTGCAAAGATGACAAGGGAATAATTAAAAGTTCTGCGACTACGCGATCTGCGAGACACAAAGACCACTTCGACCAAAATTTGTCTGGGCAAATGAATCAAAAAGAAAACATCTGCTGGGAGTGGAAAGTGTCCCAAGGCGAGGGCGTCTTCCCGAAGGCACTGGGAATGGGATGATGAATGGGCTGCGCGTGGCATGTGGCACGATCGAAGGAGGCGCACTTACCAAAGCTGCCAATTTGCATGAATTTATTGAATCCATCGAAAATGCGATCCTCGATCCCCATATCCTCGATGCCGAGCGGAATGCTTTCCACTTCCCGGAAAAGAAACGACACAACATTTTTTCTTTGCAATTTCGCACGCCGGCTTTATTTTTGATCATTCTTGTCGCGATTTTTTTCGGTTTTTCGATTTCAATTTTTTATATGCAACTACCACAGTTTACATTACGTGTATTTATCGGTATATGTATTTAAATATATCTAGGTATAGCCATAAAATTAGTTAAGTTCTGACCTCGCAGCCTGCCTGATCCGGTCGAAGAGACTCCTCCAGCCAAGTTCGTTCCTCGATCCGCTATTTTTACAACTTACCGGCTAAACTTAATGCATTTAAATGCCTTGAAGATCGCTATCAATTAACCATACTATATATATGTATAGACACAAAGGATATATTCGTATATATGTGTGTGGGGGGGTGTTTGAGTTTGTGTCGGTGCTAGTTGAAGCTTAGCGTAGGGTAATGCTCAAGATATGTACTCCACAAAAACCATGTGTGTTCCAAGACTAAGATCTCATCATCGACTCCTCTCAGTTACTTCTCCGCGTCTCTGGACTCAGACTCCTCGTTGTCCCCTCCGTGGGTCTCCGCCTCTGCTTCCTGCTGATCCTCCTGCTCGCTAAAGCCGCCCATGCCCTCGTTTTGATTGTTCTCCACCTTGATGCGACTCAGTGGATGCCATATGTTGCCGGACCCCTCTTCCTCCCGCAGGGAAGGACTCTGAGCCGGCTCTGGTGTGGGTGACTTGCTGCTGCTCCTCCGCTCCAGGCCATAGGGATGCTGGGCCAGGAAGCCCGGAAAGCCCAGGAGTCCGGGCGGATACGGATACTTCCCGCCGTTGGCGAAGGGCGGAGGGGGTATGTTGGGAAAGGCGCCGGGACTCAGTTCACCAGGCTGACAAATATTCAGAAATGGGGGAGAAAAAAAAGGCACCGGTTAGATAGGTTACCATACCCAGATAACATAAGATCCCAGATAATACAACTTATAATCAGGGTGCATTTCATAAGGCCCAGTGACATATGACAAGCCGTATTTATAGACATCACTCAAACATTGAAACTATAATACCTTGGAACTATACCTAGAATATTATTATTCTGAAAACATGTAATTTTACTAATTCGGAATGCACATTACAAGTTTTTAGAATCTTTGGGGCGTTATGACACTTCTAAAAGTTTCAGAAGATCCGCGGCCACGATGACACTTTTTAGATGGGCTTTATGACACTTTTAAAAATGCCAAAAAGCCCCTGACGTTATTACCCTGGACGTTATGTAACGCACCCTTATAATCAATCTTGCTAAAGGAGTTAAATGATGTTAAAAAATCCCCCAAGAAATCCCAATTTACTAACCTTTGGCGGCAATCCGTTAAAAAAGGGTGGCAGGTAGGGAAAGAAGAGCTCCGGTCTTCGCTGCATGAACTCCTGTTCGGCACTCGATCCTGGGTGACCTTGTCCCGAGTTTGGACCAGGACGCATGGGTAGCTCCAAGGACATGCGACGACCTCGCCGCGAAGTCGGGTTCGTCCACATGTGAGTGCCCATATGCACCTGAAAAATGGTTTAATCGCAGGGGAACTCCGGTGAGTAAAAAGCTGAAAAGATATTGATCCCCTGGTGGTAGGTACCTTGAGATTCCCCTTGGTGGTGAAGGCCTTCTGGCACACATTGCACTGGAAGGGCTTGTCGCCCGTGTGGGTGCGCATGTGGATCTGGAGAGCGGAACTCGAGCTGAAGTTCCTGCGGCAGACGTGGCAGAAGTGCTTGTTATTCACCGGGGGATCCAAACTAGAGGTCGGAGGTCCTGCGGACATCAAAGCCTGCTGAAAGTCGAGGGGACTGGCAGGAAAGCGATGGGCATCTGATGGAAAGACACACTTAGGATTCTGGAAAGAAGCTTACAAGGTACTAGGGAATCACTTACGGAGCTGCATCTTCATCAGGGACTGCTCTGCATCACCGGATTCCTGGGGATAGTTCGAGCCAGCTCCACTGCCAGATCCTTCTCCAGCCGAAGCACCCTCCTCCACCATCAACTGCTCCTGGTCGGGATCTTCCTTGATGGACGTCGCCGGGGGATTCTCAGAGGGAAAGGGCAGGGCGGATGGCTCCGGCAACTTATCACCCGATGACGACGACGGCGGCTTCTTTGCAAACAGATTTGGATTGAGAGTGAGCTGAAATGCGATGAGATACAAAGTTACAGGGCGAGATACTTTCGCGACGGGCGCTAATTTCTGCGCATTTTCAGTTAAATGTGCCGTTAATCCCGCTGCAGCAGACTCGCGCCTCTTAATAATCTTATTTTCGCGAGCCGAGAGAGAGCCAAAAACATAATTTACAATTTTTCTATGCCGCGTGTATCGCGTGTAATAATGCCAACTAATTATCTCGCGCAGACGATGCCGCCGGGTCTCATATTTTTATGGCAAAACAATTGTTCGCCGAAAGGGGGATTCTGGGCGAGGGGCTGGGGATGTGGCAGAAACTACGTGGTGGATGGTGTCCCCAGCAGACGCGACGAACAAAAGATTAAATAATTTTGCATAAAGCGTAGCATAATTTATTTGCATTGAATGCATCGCACACACCGTCACCGATCCGGCACAGGCTCCTCTATATCTCTACAATACCCTGCAGCCCTTTATCACCCCGAAAGGCCCCCCGAAACATCACCCCGATCCAGAGCGAAAACATACCAGACGGAGTCGTAAATTTCGCATCATCATAATGCATTCTCGTAATTACTTAAGATTTTTGAATCATTTAGAAATTTCAAGCCCAAAAGATGATGCCGATCCCCAGGCCCACCTCCTATCTGCATCTCCCACTCCTCCCAGACCATACCATCCCCATCCGATCCGATGTTCGTCTGCTCTAGATCATCAACAATGTGCTAAGCGAGCAAAACGGAACGTGGCCGGTCCTCAACCAAAGAAGTACAAATGCTGTCTGTCGCTCCACTGGCGTTGGGGAAAAGGGGGAAAGGGGATCGCAGCAGCGACTTGCTGATTACCAACTGAAAATGTTATGACACTTACACTGCACTCGCATTGCAACCAAAATAAATAAGGCAAAAGGAGCGGATCTAGGAAGCTAGGGGATAACAAAATATGTACTTCATAAGTCCATAATAAATCTGTAACATATCTCTTTACAAGAAGTTAATAAAAACATTTTATTTACACTGCACTTGCATTAAAAGCAAATTATAATAAATAAAGTCTGGGGTCTAAAAAAATAGATTACTTGTAACAGAAAACCCGAAACAAATCTAAAAAAGGAAGGGTTAATACGAGTATACAACTTTAACATAAGCATAAAAAAAGTTTAAGAAAGTTTAATATTACCCAATAAAAAACGATTTAAAGTGACCTAAGAACTAAATACTCATTTTAAAAAATATTTGATTTTTAATTTATTTTAATTATAAACCAAATTATAGCGTAGAATTCCCGCCACTAGATCAAGTTAATAACCGCCCCTCGAATTCCGTCCCTGTGCCGAGACATTTGCTTTCAATTTTGGAAATACTCCAAGAATGTAAGCCATAATGAACGATGTCATTAGTCATAGAGCGACAATGCCGCACTGCGTGCCCCGGCCAGAAATAAATATTAATACTCGCATTTGTACTTAAATTATGGGCAGCCACAGCAGAACCACTCCATCTGAGAATCTGGGCAGCGAACGCACTTTAATAAATAATTGGCATTGTTGGGCGATGTAATCCGGGCACTTAAAGCTCTCTCCTCTGCAGATGAACTTGGGAGCCCGGGAGCCTGGGGTCTGGGTCTGGGCTTCCATTTGCAGCCCCAACTTGGCCGGGTTGAGGCCGCAAAGCGGAACGCCAACAATTAAGGCGAAGCTATGCAAGTTGGCCACAATTTCTTCATAATAAGGCCCAGCCAGTGACGAGGCGAACACGCCGGGCAATTAATAATGTGCTCATAATTTGTATGGTCGCGGCCAAAACGGGCTGTGCTCCATCCATATTTGGCCAAATCAAGCCAACCCCAGGAGCGGGCTGAACCCGTGAACATTTTAATTAATCATGACCAAGGCAGGCCCGAAGAATCGATTCGAACTCTCTATCGCCGCCAGGTGGCACTAGTTCTCAAAGCGAGAGTTGAGGTGGGATTAGGCTGGCTGGATGTGATGTAAGTGCTCCCATATTGGGGCAGGGAATGCTGCTCAATGGTCAACGATGGAAGTGATTAGTGGATTGCATTGGAAAGGGAAAACTGTATGCGCAATATAGGAAAAGCTTGAGTGTGCAACAACGCGAATTCTTCAGCATTTTTCTTATTTTTAACAATTTAGCGGTCTTAATAAACTATTCAATGAGATAAGAACGCGAATTCTTCAGGATTTATCAAGGGTTTAATTTTTGTAGTACCCAAAATACATTTCTCAATATTGGGGCAGAGAATGCTGCTCAATGGTCAACTATGGAAGTGATTAGTGGATTGCATTGGAAAGGGAAAACTGAATGCGCAATATAGGAAAGGCTTGAGTGTGCAACAACGCGAATTCTTTAGCATTTTTTCTATTTTTAATAATTTAGCGGTCTCAATAAACTATTCAGTGAGATAAGAACGCGAATTCTTCAGGATTTATCAAGGGTTTAATTTTTGTAATGCCCAAAATACATTTCTCAATAAAATTTGAACGCGAATTCTTTATGATTTTTTAAGGATTGAATGTTTAACACTTACCTTGGCACCGTACGGCGATCCAGCTTCACTGCTGTGGGGGCGGAGGGCGTGGCCCGTCGCCGGTTCTTTGGCATGTTCGCTCTGCAGATGGCTCTCCAGGGCGGCCAGGCTGGGCAGCATCTTGAAGCAGAGATTGCACACATTGGGGGGCGGGTGCAGACCTGCGGATGGGGGCGGGATGCAGACAAAGAGATACTCGCGAGGTCAGTGGGGGACACATAATTCCCGCCACGTGCTGCCGAATGTCGCTCGCCGCGATCGCAGATATAATAAATATCCATCCGCGTAAAAGGTTGTGACATAATGAGGCGACAGATCGCTGCTCGATCGCTTGCGCCTCTGCGCCTCGATTCGGGAATGCGCCAATGTTTATAAATAAATTGCGGAATTTGGCATAGGCATATCAGACATGGATTGGGATGGAGCTGGGTGGAGTGGTGCGAAGTGCTCTGCGGATGCTTTGTCTCGGTCCAATTGAGTTATGTCGCGCCCAGATCGCAGATTTATCGCACTTCCACTCCGCGTTGCTTGCCAAACGCTGACGGGGTCAAAGGTGGCAGACAAAGAGGCTTTGTCATCTCGCATCCGAAAGCGGACGGAGAAGAAAGTTAATGTCAAGTGTGGCGACGCACAGATACGGGTTTATTTATATATCTTTGGACTTGACTGTATAGAACTACAAGGCAATTGGATTGAATGGGGCGTCCATGAAAAGTGTTCCTATTTTAATTGCCAGAACATATAATGGAAGCTTTACATAGCATTTTATCAATCAAAAGGATACTTTCAAACAGACAAAGGTGGTTAAAAATGTATTCTAAGAGCTATAAAAAAAATGTTTTCTAATGAAAAAATACTTTTGGTTATTGAATTCCCCTTAAAATATGCAGGCGACTGTCTTAAAACTAATCTTAAATTATAGGCTTACCCATAAATCCAAGTGGACCGAAGGGCAGCAGGGGAAATTTGGCGTGAGCGTGACCTAGAGCGTGCATTTCCTCGCGGGCAGCGGCCATGAGCAGGAGATTTGGGGGCATGGGCATTCCGAGCATGGGAAGACCACCACCGCCCGATCCTCCACCCA
Organism: Drosophila subpulchrella; assembly: GCF_014743375.2. Taxonomy (NCBI): domain Eukaryota; kingdom Metazoa; phylum Arthropoda; class Insecta; order Diptera; family Drosophilidae; genus Drosophila; species Drosophila subpulchrella. The sequence continues at coordinate 3,956,137 of NC_050610.1, forward strand.
CAGCTCCATTCGCTAGCCCAGATCCGAAGATGCGCCCGGTGGCTGATGAGGGCGAGGAGAGATCCATGGCGGGCATCTCCCCACTCTCGCTGCGTCCTCCGGCCAGATCGGGATTGGAATGAGATCTCTCATCGGAGCCATCGTTGGGAACCCTTCGCTCCCGTTCCCGCTCCTTCTCCCTATCCCTCTCCCTTTCCAGGGGATGGGGCGTGGCTGTGGCTGCACTCGAGTTGTCCCTGGAGTCATCGGTGCTGTCCATGGTCATGAACTCATCGAAGTCACCGCCCTGCGAGGACTCAGACCTCTGACCCGAGTGGTCCGAAATGGTGGTGGAGAAGTCCAAGGTGTCCGAGGTGCCCAGCGACTTATTAGAGTTCTGATCTTCGATGCCCAGCCGTTCAGCCTCGCCAGGATTTGTTGGGGGAACTCCCTGGCCACCGCTGCCATCGTCCATGGTGTGGATGCGAATGTGCTGCTGCAGGATGATGCCGTTGGAGAACTTCTGGTGGCACACGGGACACTTGAACTGGCTCCTCATCGGCGGCTTGATCTTGTGTATGCTCATGTGGGCCTTCAGGTTTCCCTTGGTGGCGAAGGCCCTGCCGCAGATCTTGCAGCGAAAGGGACGCTCGCCAGTGTGGGTGCGGATGTGCATCTGCAGGGAACTGCGGCAGGACATGACCTTCTGGCAGAAGATGCACTGGTTCGGGTCGGTCAGCTTGTTCTCGATGTTGTCCACCAGCTGCTGCAGCTTCGAGGTCTCCGACGTCTTGTCGATCTCGATGAGGTCCTCCCACGACTTGTCGATGATGCGCTCCATTTGGGCGAGCGAGTACTCCGCCGGCTGAGACTCTCGGCTGGAGGAAGAGCGTCTCACCAGCTTGGCTATGTGCAAGTGCTCGGCCAGATCCCGTTCCCGGTCCTCCTGAGGAGGACTGCCAGCACTGCTGGTCTGTCGCTTCCGGACAGAACCATTTCGTCGCGATGGGGTCACCACCGGTTTGGATGCCTCTTTTTCAGGCTTCTCCGGTGGCGGCTGTTGAACCTCTGGCTTGACCTCCTTGGGAGTCTTGACTCGCTCCACGGGAGAGTGGGACTTCTCCTTCTCCTTTACCACTGGCTTGCTAAGATCCTCTGCCTGCTGAACTGGAATCGGAACCTCCTGCCTGACATCCTCTGGCTCCTCCACCTGCTGCTGAACTTGCTCCTGACCCGATGGAGGCCCCGGGGGCACAAAAGGCAGGCGAATGGGATACTGATCGGCCTGCGCTTGACCCTGACCCGAGTGCCCCACGTTGGGCGCCACTCCCGGTGGCAGCAGCATTGGTGGAAAGATCTGCGTGTGCCGCTGGTAGTGCACCTTCAGGTTGCCCTTCGTGGTGAACTTACTGCCGCAGACATTGCAAACGAATGGACGTTCGCCGGTGTGCGACCTCAGATGGATCTGCAGGGCCGAGTAGCTGCCGAAGATTTTCCCGCAGTACTTGCAGCGGTGCTTGAAGATCTCGCCGCGACTCTGAGCCTCCTTGGAGGCGTACTCCGAGTACTCCTCCTGCATCTGGGCGGCGTGTAGACTCTGGGAAGCGGAGTCCAGGACCTCCTCCGTTCGCCGCTGCAGCATCTCCAGGCAGTTGGGCTCGTTAGCGGCTGGGGGCTCGTGGTTGGTGATGATGCTCGAGGCCAGGCTCGAGCTGATGTCGCACATCATGGGTTGGTAGCCCTCCGGCTCCGCCTTCCTCTCCTCAGTCGCCCTCTTGTCAGTCTTTGAACTCTCCTCCCGTCGCGGCTCCACCTCCTGATCCTGCTCCAGCTCCTGATCCTGCTCCTCTTCCTCCTCCTTCAGGCCATTGGCTGGCTGCTTCTTGGGCTCCGGCTCGTCCTCCTCCTCGTCGCTCTGGGATTGCCTGCCCAGGGCGACTGCCTCGGCCCTTTTCAATTGACTTTGCAGGTGCTGAATGAGCTGCAGCTGCATCAGATGCTGCCGCTGCACATTGAAGATGGTGGACTGCACCATTGCCAGGTCGGCGGACTGGTGGTTGCCGGCCATCGCCGAGGCCGCGAACTGGGCCACCGCCACTTTGGTATGTTGTAGGGCCTCCAGCGAGACGTGACCGCTGCCTGGCAGGGACTCCCGACCGCTGGACGAGATCAGCGAGAGGTCCAGGGCCTCGTTGCTGTTCTCCAGATCCCCGTGATCCTCGCCGTGCTCCTCGGCCACTTCCCTCTCCGTATCGGATTCCGGAACCGCTTCCGTTTCCATTTGCGGCTCGGTGCCATTGTTGTTGCTATCCGCATCCAGTTCCTTGGCCAGCAGGGCGTCCCTATCCCTGTCTCTCTCCCTATCGCGATCCCTGTCCCTTTCCCGCTCCCCGCTGCCGCTCCTGGTGCCGCCAGTCCCACGGTAATTGATGCGGTTGCGAAATATTGAACACATTATCCTCTCGATCGGAAGCGCTCACCTCCTGATCCCAATTGCCGCTGAAGTCTGCTCATGGACTGCACCCTGGCAACGAAAGGGGAGAAGATATAGGGAAAATCTTGTGAGAAACGCACATTTTCCGATTTTCCCGCCAGCAACACTGGTCAGCATATACAAATGTTTGTGATTTTCGGTTGGAGAAAGATCAAAAAAAGTTAAGTAAATTAATTTTTAAGAAGTATTTATTAAATAGTATTGACATAGATAATGTACTTAGGACACCACTTCAAAAGTTAGATATATAATACTTATAATAACTATATAATTTGAGACACATTCCTTAACAAATGATTCCAGGGAAAATTACCCACTTCGAAATCAAGTTGCGCAGTGTTATTTAGCAAGATATTATATATGCATATGGACGGATCCGTCACGTAAGGGGTGCCCGGTCAGGCTTTATGATAAATTTTTGAATATATGAATAGCGGCGTGTCGCAATTTTAGACGTTGAATAAATGAACCGGGCGCATATGGTTAGTCGCGTATAACTTAATAGCAGCCTGCGATCTGGACTCGCGGCTGGAGCGAGAATTTGGATATTACGGAGTTGGCGTGGACTCTTGACCGGGTTGGAGGAACCCAAAAGAGTTTTGCATCAGCCATTCGCGTAAGAGTGGGTAATTTATTGATTTATTACACGGAATCACTCAGCATAACTTTCAGCCTACCCAGATGATTGAGTTTGTGTGTCGAATCTGTCGAATTATTCCACCTAATTTACCTGACGCCGGCAGATATCGGCTACCGAGATATAACCATGGTAAAAATAATCCGTTCAGCGACATCAAAGAGGGTCAGATATACTGGAAAGTCGCAAGGCGAATGTTTTATCTAGAATATATACCTTACCTCGAAACATGGCAGAAGGATACTCTTGATAACCTTAATACATTGCACTACGCAGATTTAATGATTCTTTTGACTTTTGTAATCTCGTTTTGAAACTGGGGAAGTCCAGAGACAGCCGGGTATTGGATTGCCGCCTGATATAGAATCGTTTTCCTGCGAGGAGGATGGCACAGCGAACTCCCAAATACAACCAGTTATTCATGAACCTTCCTGTGGTCGGCATTATGGATCGAACTTGACTATGAATTTGTACACATTTAATCGGACATCAGATGGTATATGAATGGCCAACTTGGGGGAGTTTCCGACGAGGGTTGCCCAATCCCAACTAAAGTGTTCGATGTACGCGCCGCATAAATTTCGGAGCAAATCGATTTCAACATAATTCCACACCGTTTCTGAGTTACACTTTCAACAGGGCCACAAATTCTCGATTTCCCCGATTCTCCGGAGCCCCGAAGCCCCGAAAATAAGGCTTGCACGGCTATCCCATCCGCATTACGGCCGATTGCTTTATGATTATTTCCCGGCAATTAACAGAATTTATTGGCGAAGGTAAACACTCGCCAGATACAGATACCGATGAAGATACAGCTACAATAGGGTCCGTACTCGGATGCGTGGCTATATCGATTCGACGCACTCGAAATCATCGGCGCACACACATCGACTCCACTATTTCTATCAATGCCGATGGGCTCATTGGAAATCAATTTGTTTAATGCAGGGGAAGTGGGGATTTTGGGAGACTAAGACGAGGTGGAGTTGGCCCCCAAAGAACCAAAGTCTGGGCCTTGGCGAAAGTGTTAACCGAAACTAAAGTGAGCCGGGCCACAACTTATTCCACTTGAGCTGATTTCTTGAGCGATTTACGCACAGCCAAAAACATAAAACTTCCGCAATTGCCTCGGCAACCTCTATTGGAGCTTTAAGAAGTTGCAAGAGTCTGCGGTGGGATTCCATCAAAAAAGTTTCAAGCCTTCATTTCCTTTGTCACTCCACGGAAAAGCCCAGGAAAAACGTGGAATAGCCAAAGTTTCCTGTCAGCAGGTGGTCCTAGACTCTCGAAAGGAACTCTAAATCTTTCGGATCTCTCAGGCACGGTCTTTCTTGTAAAGTCCGGAATCAACACGGCGTCAATCATTCGGCCAAATCGTGAATTATAGTTGAGTATATATGCTGCTTCAGCGGATATTGATCAAAATTCATTGCAATTCGCTTGATTGATTGATGGCACAGTACATATATCCGGGGCCAATTGGCTGCTCTGTTTTAGGAGCCATCGAATGAATGAACCCGAATCCAACGTAAACAGACACTTTGGAAGTCTATCGGAGGGGGCGAACGGGAAATGGAATGCGAGATCTTGATTGAAGTCTGTTGTTTCAACCGTCGATCGAACACGAACGACTGCCAGTCCATCCACGGACATCACTTTATGGGATCGGGGATTTTCGGGGCAGCCAGCGCCAATTCTGACAGTCTGACGGAAATTACAGAAAATTGATGTATATTTATATATTTCGAAAAAATTATTATCCACGAATTATTGGTTCCTTAATGTAGTTTACATAATACTAAGTGCAACTTGAAAAAAAAAAATTTAAAGGTGTTAAGCAACTTTATAAGATTTATAAATAAGCTATTAAGATATGTATATTATATATATTTTGACTTGTCCAATGATTTTGTTAAAAAACGTTTACAAAGAGTAATAGTAAGAATCTATTAAAGTACTACAAACTTCTGATATTCTCCGTTAAAAAACCCAAAAATAATATAAACCTGGATTCTATGCTCTTAACTTAAAATGATCCTTATATTTTAAGAAAAATAATGTATCGTTTAAGGGAATATATATATTTTTATTTACATCTTCAACAAAAATGAATAACATTCTTTGATTCTAAGCATACGTATCTAAACATACGTATAAGGTATCCTTAAGATATCATCATTTTTCAATAAATGTATATTCTAATGTGATAGCTTTAATTTAAAAACACATTCCGGTGTTTCCCACAGAAGCATGATTCATGTGAGCGGATTGTGTGATAAATAGCCACTCCAGTTTCACCTGACACATGCCGGGTTTATAGAAAAACTCCAGCAAGGTGAACCTGAACCCCACGCTTTTTTCCTCCCACTGAATTGACTTTCCAAAAAAGCCAGAGAAAATATGGGAAATAAAAACGGTTGAAGAAGCAGGGCAAAAAAAGTGGGAAATTGTTTGAGGCAAATTTATGAGCTTCGCTTAAGCAAGGCAACTGCGTCTGGTTAACGCTCCCCGATGTGCTCGGTATAAAGTCGTACATATACAGTGGTCGGCATAAGTATTTTGACAAAATAAAAGTTAAGTATACTCATAACTTGAATTTACTTCTTGTAAACTATAGGCATCAATGGAAAGGTAATTTCAATGCCGTTTGAATGATACAATACATTTCTTTACCCATTCAGTACTTATTGAAAAGGACGAATTTGTGTAAATCAACTTTGAAATTTTTAAAAATAACTTTTTTCCTCGTCTTGAAAACTTAAATTTTTTGATGCAAAAAGTTTCTTCAAACAAAAATAATAGTAACTGCAAAAAGAATTTTTCAAAAATCATTTTTCTTATATTTTTTATGAATTTTTGAAAATGCTTAAAAACAGGCATTTGAGCCATATTTTTGTCTTTTTCATACAAATTTTTTCCGACATTGTCACCTTCAAAAAATCATAAAAAATATAAGCAAAATGATATTTGAAAAATTCTTTTTGCAGTTACTATTATTTTTGTTTGAAGAAACTTTTTGCATCAAAAAATTTAAGTTTTCAAGACGAGGAAAAAAGTTTTTTTTAAAAATTTCAAAGTTGATTTACACAAATTCGTCCTTTTCAATAAGTACTGAATGGGTAAAGAAATGTATTGTATCATTCAAACGGCATTGAAATTACCTTTCCATTGATGCCTATAGTTTACAAGAAGTAAATTCAAGTTATGAGTATACTTAACTTTTATTTTGTCAAAATACATATGCCGACCAGTGTATATATTTGCGGTACAGTGAGGGGTCGGGGGACTTAAGGCCACTTCAGCATTGACCATTTTGCATGAAAGCCTCTCGCTTCCCAAGCGAAAATATGTCCGAGCCACAGGGGCAGCCAATAACAACAACGAACCCGGGGCAATTCAAGTTCCCAGTCACCAGTTACCAGTTCAGAATTCCCATTTCCAGGGGTCCCCTTACAAAATGTCTGCAAATTTATTAAGCTGAAAAAATTTTATGAGTTGAATTGGTATAATTTTCATATAATTTTTGAGAAAGAAGCGAAATGGAACGCCGCCAGACGGCGGAGACGGTCAATTCAACCAGTTGAGCCCAGCGGGGGGTTAAGCGCCACACACACACCTCTGTATTCAAGATGGGTGAGTGTGAGTGCGTATCTGTGTGGGGGAATGCAAATGACTGAGTGTGGAGGAGCAGAAGGGCGGGCAGAAGGGTCTGGAAATGAATGAATGGGCTGGGAAGCAGGCAAGTTCAGATACCCAAACGCATACAGGCACACAGCCCACTCACACTCAGAGGCCCCAGCTCACACAGATACTGCACACAGACGGGGGAGTCCGATTAAAAAAGCCTTGTAGATGAATTTGTATTGTTTTGCATTTGCTTTTGGGGCGCTACTTTGTTTTGGCCTCCGCTTTCGCCGCTCGTTTCTTCTGCTTCCTTGCCATTTCGTTTTTGTTTGAGAGGAATAATACGGGGTTGTTGGTGGAGTTGTTAAGCTGCCATTGCAAACAATTAAAATCATAAGAGACGCACATAAATTATTCATGGCTTAATCTAAAGTGGACAATCTATGCAAAGTACCAGGGCACTCACACAGGCGCACATGTGTGTATGTGTGCACGTTGGACACTTGTTTGTCCCCCTGCCACGCCCCTCCCACCGCCCACACGTGAATGGCCATTTTTGATATTTTGCCATCCCTCGTCTCGCCCTCTTTTCGTTTTAATTACTCATAAACGAAGGAAATAATTGCATTCAAGTAGCCACATTCTGTTTCTACCTTGTTTTGCTGGCTCTGCTTCCATTTTTGGCAATTAAGAAGGACAACGAAGCGGGGCAGATTTGGTTTCCGAATTCTTGAACTTCATTTTTAGTTTTGCAGGAAATGGCAGTTAAACGAAGCAGTTTTCGGGTTGTTTTGTTACTTTTTGGTTCCTTAAGGTTTTTAGGGAGGTTTAGGGATTTTTAGTATTTTAAAAACTGGAATGCTTTTGTGTTTTTTAAGGAACATTCTTTTATCAACATGTCTTACTTTATTTTTAGATAAGCTAGATTATATTTTATTGAATTGTGAACTCATTTGAATTGTTTTACTTTATTTCTAGATAATCTTGATTATCTTTTTTTGATTCCGGAACTCCAATTAACGTTATTTAATACCAAAATGCATTCTTTTTAACATTTAAATCGGCTGTGTACATATCTATTAAATATTATTTTTAGAGAACAGTCTTATTTTTAAATCTAAATCTAAGTTCAAAAAATATTGTAAAGTGCCACGGAGAAACAATCAAAAGTTAAAGATATTAAAAAAGGATTTGAACATAAAAAAATAACTCGTTTTATACAAATTCTCTTTTTTTTATACTTTAAAAGTTTTATTTTACTTTTGCAAATGTTTTGGCACTATTGCTTCATGTTCTCTGTGACCGTATGAACTTCGACTTTAAATGTATATGATTTGTTTGGTGTCTACAGTTTAATAAATATATAAATACATTTTAAGATGTCAAACCGAATAGAAAAGATTAATATACTTAAAATACAGAGTTTTTGTATTATTTTATTAAGCAATTGGGATCTAACATTAATTACTGGGCTATAATTTTGTCTGAATTTTTTTAAATTCTTTGTATAATGGGCTCAAAATCAAAAAGCTTTTATCGTATTGAATCACATTATTAATTGAGTCTATACATTTTCCAGCTAATTTTATTTATAATTAGTAATTCCGCCGCAAAACGTGTAGATCCGGAATAAAATCAATTTTAGTAAATCGATTTCGTTATTAATTCAGTCGAATTTTTTCGTTATTCATTTCCGTAATTTAGCACAACCTGGCCAAGCCGAATTTTGTTTTGATGAATATGAATTGAATTTGGTTTATTACCCCGACAGAAAACAATAAAAAGGCAATTCTAACAGTGTTAGAATGGAATTCAACTAATAAACAGCGAAAAAGCCATAAAAATTCAATTTATGCGGCTTATTGAATTAGCGAGCGGAATTAAATTGAAAATTCACAAATGCAGAAATGCATGATATAGCTGCATATTTTTGAAGGCCCGCAGATCTAAAATCCGGGGAGTGCGGGGTGCAGATGGATTGATATATAGACAGATAGATTCGCATGCGAGGATGGTCGCTGTGTCAGATTCAATGGCCCACATTACAGAATCACGCTGCGAATAATAAAAACATTTTCGCCAAATATTCGCATTCAAAAGCTACAAAATATGCCGCTAACCATGGTGGAGGGGTGATGGGGGGAAGGGCTATCTGATAGATACATTTTTATATAGCGTCTATGGCCGCACATTTCTGTCATAACACAAAATAAATATTTCATCCGCCCCGTGTCCGCTTGGCTAGCTGGTTTTTAGTATTCCTCGCTGCCGTTGTATTTATTATTAAAATGAAAATAAATTTTATATCAAATATATAATCCAAAGGGGTAAAGGGGGTGGGTGAAAAGCCAAATGGTGGGCGAGAAAAATGAGAGATAGACTCTGGCTAAAGCGCTTCGAATTTTTACAAATGAATTTATCGCCAGGCCAACGAGGAGGGAGCAAAAAATAGACGCTGAAATGAAATCGCGCGACTCATAAATTAATTAAAACAATAAAACAATAAATGCACGAGGGCTGTTCAAGGAGAATTTCGTCGGCCCATATGTATCTATGTATCTTTGTATCTTTGTATCTGGCTTGGCTTGGCAGAGTGCATGATTGTGAATTATTTATTGCTTCAATTGTGGCTGTATTGAAACTGCTCTAACATCTCCGCACAAGACTGAATTTCCCCATCAATCGCTGCATCTGTGACACACTGACTTGACACCTGTCATCTTTTCGTTTAACCCTAGATGGCCAATGTCGGCGAGAGTCTTTCTCCTCCCACCGAAAGCCATGTTCCTCCCTATCCGAATGTTAATTTTCTTCTTGACATGTTCTTGATGCTGTTCCATTGGCTTGGGATATTGTTCGACTTGCTCATGTTGTTGTCATTGCATAACAAGCACACACCCGAGCACACATCCCATGTCATATCCTTGGGCAGAGACGAGGAACAACGACCTCTTGCCCCCCTTGACCCCGCCCACCGGCCACCTTTGGGGCACAAAGATGTTGTATTTATGTTAACTTTGACATAAGCCCAACATGCAACTTTCGGGCTGCTCCGTTGCAGTTGCATGTCCTCGCATAAAGTGTCAAAGTTAAATAATCTAGGCAACGGCAGTCAGGGGAGGGGGTCAAGGGAAGAGGCGGAGGTGCATATAGAAAAGTAGCCCCGAGCTCTATTTCGATCTAGTGCAATATGTATTCTCCAATTTGTAGGTTACTCAGATGCCAAGAGTGTTTGTACACACACACATCTTTCAAAGTCATGGCACTTGTGTGCGTCAAGAGGAGTCAACATCCATCAGGATAATATATTTTATGTACTATATATGTACATTGTACAATCTAGATAAATAATGTTTGCTTTACCCCAAGTTGCTTTTGATTTGTTCTGAGCAAGCGACACATATGCTATCCAATCATCAGTACAGATGTAAGATGTGAAAATACTTTATAGACTAATGTATTTAACAGTAATGATAGAAAATTATTAGCTTTGATTATTTTGCGAATCATTTTTAAACCCTTTGTACTCATTAGTTTAAAACTCAGTGATTAATACGCATTAAGTTCATATTTTCAATACGGGTCTGATGATTTAGTAACACCGTTCTGAAACGTGTCATATTAAAAACTTAGATCTCAATATCTACCTAAATTTTTTGAATGAAATGTATATGTAGCGAGACTATGGCGAAACTACAGTTTTCAAAGGCATTCAAAATCCAAAGTTAAAGAACTAATAAGGAGTTAGAGCTGAAACCTGTAACTACTATCATGAAAATATACCCATTTCTTATAGAATTTTGCCTTATAAAAACTCATCTCACACATCTTTCAAATTAAAGTTTCCTTACACTCAGTTGCACATAAAGCAAATCGAAGGGAAAGCAAAACCAAGTCGGATTTCTCTACACAAAGGGGTTGAAACCTGTCACAGTTCTTTCACAAAATCACCAGAATAATTCAAGACCTTATGCGCACTATTTCCCTTCAATTTTATTACTTCAATTTCCTTTCCGTTACACTACACCATTAATATAATACATTCCTTGGGGAGATGTCCTAGTTTGGAATTAACTGAATTAATTTTAATAGATTAAAGTTGAAGTGGGTTTTAAGCGTCGTGTTATAAATGTTCTCCAACTACTTTATCTTTTCCAATTTTAAATTCAGGAACCGTAAGTCTTTGCAACGGTCCGGTCCGTAAGATATGTATTTATATTTTCACTGCTTAGATATTTTAATGAAGGTTGCTTTAACTTTAAGTTTCTGAAATTCATACAATTATGAACATTTTAATTGTAGACAGATTTCGATTAAGAACTATGAGTCTTGGCGGTATACTTTTTATGATATAAGGAATTAGAATTTAGAATTCTTGTTTTCAAGAATACCAATATTTATATTAGGTTTAGCTATCTTTGAACCGCATTTAAAGCCACTTAAATTAAACTTATTCACCTTTACAAAATAGTGCAGCCACAAGTTATTTGAAATATAAAAATAAATTTAAGTTGTTTTCAGAAACTAGAATCTTTGTGATATTGGTTCATTTACTTCACTAATTACAACTCAGGAAATAACCGTTTATAAATAAAGTAAATTGAAACTAAAATATAATTTAAATAATACTTATGTAAAGATTAGTAAAAATATAAAAACTCACTTGATTTCTGCTCCTTTTTCTCCTCCTCGCACTTAGTATCCTTTGGTAAGCATCGTTCTATGAAGTTGAGTATCTTGCGGATGCCGTCGGAAAAGCAGTGTTAGTTTTTTGCACAGGATATAGTTGGTTCCGAAATCGAGTTTATTGCACATTATCCCCCTCTCGCCGTCCCCCTCCCTCTCTGCAGCCCTCTCTTTCCCTCCTTCCTTGGGCTTTGTTTGTTTTATGTATTTGTTTTGCTGTTTTTGGCAAGTTACTTTTTACTTTTGCGGCTTGTGATGTAGATTTTATGATTAATTAAACACGCGCGACCGCTCGGCCCACACACACACACTCGCACGCATGCCCCCGCCCCCCGCACGCACACCACGGCGCGTCCGTGTGCGCATATATATGTGTAGATGCGTATATATATATGCGTAGCAGCGGAGGCGGCGGTAATAAAAACGCACTGCGGTACCGTTAGACCCCAAGTGGTATTTGCAATCTTTGGGATTCAGTTCTGGATGGTACTGGTTAACTGGGGTTCTGGGCTCTGGGTTCTGAGTTCTGGGAAAGGCGCTCTCGACTGGCAGGCTGCTTTTTGGCTCGCCGACTGAAACTATGGCCAAGAATCGAAATCGGGAATCGAATCGAATTCTCGGGCTGGAAACGAGTGCGAAACGAGAATCTCGAAAACCGAGGCGAGGCGAGGCGAGTTGAGTGGTGGCGAAAACGAGTGTCCTTTTTGGCGACTGCGTTGGCGAGTGGCGCCCCCGCGCGGCCGGAGAGCAAATGGCAGATGGCGATGGCGACTGAGGCAGCGACGTCCTGCGAGCCGGAGCGTCGACGGCGCTCTATGGAATCGCAATCGGGGGAAAAACAGGAGTTGCCCACCGTGGCCGCCAAAATTCGCAGCAGCGAAAGCTTCTCTGCCGCCCGCTCTCTCTCTCTCTCTCTCGCGGGCTCTCCTCTCCACTCTCTCTCCGCCTCTGTTAGCGGCTAACAGCTGGGGAAGTGGCGTATAAGACTGCAGTTCGAATGTTAGGCCAGCGCTAACAGGGCTGTTGGTGTGGCACCCCTATAGCTGTGCTCCTCTAACCTCGCGCTCTCCCCCTCTCAGAGGAGAGAGCGCAGAAAAAACACACATAAAAGTAATCCAACGAAACGTCTTCGTTTTTTATGAACGTGCGCAGCGGATCGGCAAATAAATAAAAACGCATATATAGCAAATTATGACAACTTTAGGCGGAGCAACGTCGACGCAGGCCCTTATTTTTTGTCTTGCTTTTTTCTCTTTTTTCGAGACTCTCCCGTTGGCTCGGCATCCCAATCATATTTTTCCTTTATGTGCTCGCCGCTCCTTTTATTTATCCATATTTCCCTTATGTCAGCTGCCGCCGCTCCTCCGCTCCACCGCATCTTCTTCTTCCTCGAGGGCGTCTTGGCCGCCGATTGTCCTTTTTTTGCAGCGGGGATTTCGGATTGGCCGGCGATTTGCCGACGGGAAATCACGTTGGAGCAGATTTCACTGGCTTGGGATAATTTTGGGTTTAATCTGAGGTGGAAAACGATTTACAATGAAGAATTTTAATCTTATAGGCAAAACTTATGGTATAATATTATATTGTTGGTTTCTATAACATAAGTCTCTAATAAGTTGTATCCACATTGAAAACGTAAAGTATATTATCTTAAACTTGACATTTTGGGTATAGTTGGTTGGTGATTAGTTTAAAAAACATTGCATCGATTTAAAGTGGCATACATTCTAAGGTTACTGTTTTTATGAAGCATATCGATTATAAAAGAAATAATAGTTTAAGAATTAAAACGATCTTAACATTTTAAGTCAAAAAAAACATCAAAACTTTTGTTTTATATATATTATAAAAATTTTTAAAGTTTAAGAAAAAAAAAACATTTCAACATTTCAAGTTAAAAAACATAAAAACTTTTGTATTTTAGTATATTATAATAAATTGTGAAGTTTCCCTGTGAATACTTATTATTTTCTGCGAGCATTTGGGACTGTCATCAGTATTATAAACCAAATTTTATTAATATAATTTGAATTATTTTTAATATAATACAAAAATTAGAGAGATTCAAGTTATAAGGTAAAATAAATAAGTAAATGTTCATGGTTGAGGGACTTTATTTTGAACAAAATAAAATTAATCCTTATCAGAACCGAAATTTAAATCAAGTTCCATAGATGGTAATCGAGACTTAAAGCCAACAACAATTATGAGCCATTTCCGTAGGATAAAGAGAACCTTTATGCGCCCTCCACTCCCAAAACCCTCCGAAAATATTCCCTAGTTCGCATGAATTATGCATTTGCGTTTGTCACACGATTGCTGTACATTTCATTCAATTCGATTCGATTGGATTTGATTTGATTTCAGCTCGGTTCATTTCGATTGAGTGCATCACGTACTGCTTGCACATACTACATTATATGTATCTAGAAATCTGCATGGTATCTACATGGCAACCCTAAAAACTCACCGTGGAAGGGGTAACAGCTGCCACTTATGATTTACTAGAAAACCATTTCACTGGCAACAAAAATTTCAAAATGGTTGTTATAAAAAATGAATTGAAAAATGAAAACGAAATGAAACCGAATAAAATGATCAAACAAAGAGCTCACGCAAAGCAAACAAAGATGCGTCCTGTTTTCACAACCCCCGTGACCATCCCTACTTAGAAATTCAGATCCTGCCCACCTATACAAACGTGTATGATGATATCAAATAATAACTAACCCTCTCCCTTGATCCCTCTTATCGCGCTTGGCAAATTAGCAGACTGTACATGGAATTTGAAATTATATACCCAATTCTAATGCATTTTTTAATAAAAAGTGAGTAAGATAGGTAAATTCAGGAAAAAGATGGCAGCATCATCCTTAGACACAAAGTCTATGGAATCGCCCCCACACACAATCATCCATCACAAAAGAAAACCCCCAGAAAAACGAAACCGATCCCATTTGATCTTCGTTTGGAAGATCTTTTCTTGTTTTAATAATCATGGCGGTGTACCCTTTTACCTCTCACTCCAACAACTGCAACAGAGCGAGACAACAAGTGGCATTTCTATGCAAATCATTCCAAAACTCGTTTTCTATCCAACAATTTTTGATGACGCCGATTTGTCTCCCGATCATAAAAATCGTTAACGAAAACAGAAAAGTTTACGAGAAAACTCATAGAAAGATACATATAGAGAGGGAGAGGAAAACAAATCAAAGCATTTTCCCGACCAGAACATAATTAAATTTTGGAATAAATTATTACTACACATTTTGAGCAGCAAATGCGACAAATCTTCGCTTGACCCTCACCTCAAGACCGAAACCCCGAGGACCATCTTTTATAATTTTCGGTTTCCTCATTTTTCCTCCCATTTGCGATAAGAAAACGTGAGAAGGTTAGGAAAGGTTATGGGAGAAGTCGGTGGGATCTGAGAAGAAAGCAGGTTTCGTTTCTTTTTACATAGCATTTTTTGTGGGAAATAATATTTTATTCGAGACCAAACTTATGGGAATTTGGCAATAAGAAGTGTATTATAATAATATAATTTAGGCTAGATTTTTTTTAAGGGAATACAGATTTTAATCCGTAAAATGTGTTTTATAAGGAGTATTTATTCTCATAGCAGTTAACCATAAATACGAGTAGAAAGATATATATTTTTTCGGTCACGTCTAATTGCCCTACTCATTAGGCACTCGGCCCAAAGTTCAGTTCTAATTCCCAACTCTTACCCATCTCGACCATCAATAAAATGTAAAATGCACGTCGCTCGTTTGATCAAGATCGTTTGCTGGGTCTTCAATATATTATATCTCACGTGTGGCGGGAAATGAAATAAAATAAATTGAAATTGAAATTAAAGCTGGAAAAGTTCTCTATTTTATTTTTCCCATTTGCCGTAAAATTAAGTACTTACCAGTACCGAAGGTTCTTTCTGTCTGCGTGTGGGTTAAATGGTTTTTTGATATGTTCCGAGTGATTTACGTTAACGATGACACTCTTAGGGGAATCGATACATACAAAGGGTTTGGGTTTTCTAAGGTCTTTCTTTAAACTGAAGTTCTCTTTTCTTCTCAATCGGTTTAGTACTTTCAAATATTTTCAGTGTTTAGTTTAATTTGGAAAGGTTTACATTTAATTTAAGCTGTAGATAACAATCGTTGTATTTTTAAATGTTCGATTAGTTTGTTATATTTATCTATATTTTGCACGTTATTTTTATCCCTGGCAAAAATATTGATAATATTTTTAAGCTGATAGAAAATACAAGAACTGTTACAGGCTTACTTTAAATTAGAATTCTAGTTTCTGGTCACTTGGTGTTTGTATTTCTGCCGTTTGCAGTTGTTATATTTCCATTTCTTGCTTTCCTTGAATTTAGCTTATTTTCAATAGCCTGGTTTAAGTTTATTAAAAATACATAACCTTTCTTACTGCCCATCTTTCTTAGATTTCCCATTTAAATGACATTAAATTTTCCCGAAAAACACAGAGACAAGCCCCGAAAACTGGCAAGGCATTTAAGAGTTGACCTTGTCTCGGGCTGATTGTGGGCGGGCGGGATTCTGGCTCCGGCTCTTTGGGCCATTTACCCGATTGCGTTTAATCGATTTCTTTGTAAACTGGAAACCAATGTCAACAGCCTCGCACAGATAAACTCACACAAATAAACAAATTCACTGGCAAATTCTGGCAAAAAGGAGCCGACGAAATTTGCTCCTTTCGAGCGAGAAAACATTTACACACTTAAACGAAGCAAAAGAATTCCTTGTGGGGCGGCATAAAATCTATATCGCAAGGAAAACTAAGAGATTGTAGTGCAAAGAGCGAGGGAGAGCGAAAGGATACGGACCCAGGACAGGACTTCCTCCTCCCCGCCCCCCAGGGCGACTTTTCGCTTAGGTAAATACTCGAAAGCAGTTTGTTTGTGCGAGGAAGAGCGGCAAAATGTATCTGCTGGATACATATCGACATACCAGACTGTTAGACTGCCTTGTTTGGTTTGGCGCCCATTTTAAAGTGCCTCCATCGATTTTTTCACTCAACTCGGCCACTTTGACTCATAACTCAACTTTTGCGGCTGCCATTGGCAATTAACACGCCCACTCCGCCGCCCCGCGAACCATCATCGTTCCGAATACTTAATGGCAAATTTATGTGGCGCTGCATTCCCTCCTAATGAAAATGGAATTCATAAAATAAAGCAGCATAAAGTATTTTAGGGGGACATAATAGTATGGACTTGACTCGTGGCAGCCACATGTTCAATCGGAGCAGATCGCTAAAGTCCCGCCCCGAATGGGGGTCGGAATCCAAGTGCCCAGCAGATGTCGGGGAACTTCTTGAATTGGCTGAGGAATTTCCAGCTCACATAAATTATATGAATCATATTTTAAAATCTGTTGAGCAAATATGTTGAGATGATCGAGGGCTTCACTGAATTCTTTGCCAAGAACTGTGGCAAAGGGGGTAAAACTAATATTTCAATTTAAAGGCATTCTATTCATTTAAATTAAGGTTGTTAAAAATACTGTGGCTAATGTTCTGATCAATTTATAAGTTTTACGGATTCCAGACTATTTATGTTTCACTCATTAAAAAACGTTTGATATCCAAATTTATTATATTCAATATTCATATTTTCCGGTATAATTAACATTCATTGCTGTTTTTATTAATTGTAAACAAGAAATTGGTATATAATCTGAAAAATCTCTGCTTACAACGATGAAAATTTTAAATTTAACAATTGTATTTAATTCAGCCGTTTTGAACTTATACTTGACAAAATAAATGCAAAAACCGCTAACGTAAATATGGTTAGCATGGTAACTAATATTTTCTACCTTGGCTAAAATGTTTTCCCTTAGATCCTAAATCATTTCATGTAAGGGTTTTGTATTAATTATTTTTTGGATTGATTTCAATATGCAAGTTTATGTTTTATTTCAATAAATTAGTTACTTTAAGGAAAATATACGAAAAACGATTTTCTAATTTAATTTAACTTAAAGGAAGTTCTTATAATTTGAGATTTTTATGAATGATGATGAATTATAAAAAATTAATATATGTTATATATTTAAATATATGCTGTTCAGTTCCGTTAAAATAGATAACTTTTTATAAAATGTTGTTACTTTAAAACTTGACCCAACAAATGTATCTTTAAGTCACATCTGCGGCTGCTTTAAATGTATCATTACACAAACCTTTCGCCTGCGTC
The DNA here is from genome assembly GCF_014743375.2 of Drosophila subpulchrella. Taxonomy (NCBI): domain Eukaryota; kingdom Metazoa; phylum Arthropoda; class Insecta; order Diptera; family Drosophilidae; genus Drosophila; species Drosophila subpulchrella. Next base: position 3,973,786 of record NC_050610.1, read on the forward strand.
CAATGAAAATTTAATGACAATTGTTGCATTTAAATGTTGGCCCATTTAGCCGGCTCCTTCAGACCTTCAGCAGCACCCAGACCCTTCGGCCACGCCCCTGCCCGTATCCCACCGCCCCCAAAACTGAGAGTCAGGGCCCCGACAAAATCGATAAGGTCCAAAATAGACATGTCTGTTCTGCTTCTGCTCTGGGTTTTGGGTCCTGGTTTTCTGGTGTCGCTTCCTTCTTTTTGTTGCCATTGCTGGCGACGTCAACAAGATATATTAGCTGGTTTCATTATGAGGGGGATTCCCCGTTCATTTCAGGATGCGTCGAAGAGTGACGAAAGAGTCCGGGCCCCATTCCTCCTCCTCCCGTTCATCCTTTTGCCAGAGATGTCCTTGCCTTCGCAAATGCTGTTGCTGCTGGGTGACTGTGGGTCCTGCACTGAAAGGAAAGGGGTATATTATGCCTTATAATCTGAATTAAAAATATATAGGCAATTTTAGCAAACAAATTTTACCACTAGCGCATTTTTAAATACAAATATAGTTGAATATTCTTGGATATTTGGGGCTAATCCAGCGAAATATAAAAAGTAGATCCCCAAAAAATTGAGAAATTTAGCATTTAACTATAGAACTATTTGATGTCTTTTTTGTAAGAATAGTCCCCAAAAAATGCTAATCCTAACACAATAACTAATATATTAAATCTTGTATACATTTATTGCTAAGTAAGTAATTTTTGTTGATTAATGGGTAGAGAAAATATTATACGTCCGATAGAACTGACTATTAAAAAATGAAAAAATTGGAAAACTCAATATTTTTTTCGTGTGTACTTCCCGTTCATCTAGGCCCTGCACATGTGTGTGTCTCTGCCTTCTCTGTCGCACTCTTGGCAGTCATCTCTGTCTGTCTGCGACAGTTTCCGGCGGCTTCTAAGCGAGAGTCCTTGCCAATTGCTCTGCCCTCAGTGGAAGCGCCCGCCGAAAAAAACTTTGTCCGTCCACGCCCCCATGTCTGTCCACCGCCCCCTCCCCCTGACCCCCCACACCCCATACCCCTCCCCTTAACCCCTGGCACCCCCTTAACTCTGTCTGGGTCTGGCTTTTTTGTCGCCATCGTCTCGCAGTTTCACTTTTTGCCAGCTGCTTTTTCCCCAACGCCCGTTCAAATTTCCATTGCGTATGGGTGTAAATGTCTTACATAGTAACGAATATACATATATCTGGATTCATGTATATCCGAGTATGTACATCCGTTTGGGAGTGAACGAGATGGGCAGACAACTGAAACCGAGAGCAGCAAATTGAAAAAACCCACCAAAAAAAGGAAAAACTGCGGGCATTTTTATGTTAATCAGGTCAATGGCACGTTGGAGTCCCCACACCCCTTCAAAGCGAAAATTGGGCCACTAGTAGCGTCCTCTATTCCACAAAAACAACAGCAGCAACAAGCTTTATTTTTGGTTGCGATGTCAAACAAGGTCTCTAACAAATTGTTTAGCTTTTGTTTAGCATTTGTTGCTTCTCTACAAAGTAGTCTTTTTTCAACTGTGACAAATTTAAAAAAAGAGTTGAGCAAATCGAGGGGTTTGAGAACTGAGGGGTGATTGAGTTAAGTTCGAAATGGAGTAGAGATCCTAACTCTTTCCCTATAGAACTGATCTCGACATTTTGTTGTGCTCTCGAGCGAGATATTTGTTTAGGCGGAACGAACAAATACAAACATACAGATACACGGGCCATCCCTGGATCCATTGTTATCGGTGATCCTGTTATGATTCCATTTCATATCCATCCTGCAGGAACTTCCCTTTTTGTCATTTCCGCCTCTCATCTGGTGCTGTGACAATTTCGAAATAAATTCCACGCTATAAGTTGGTTTTTCATTTCGGATTATAAGAAGATTATGAATGTTTCCGCAAAAGAAATAATTCCTTGCGTAATTCGCTGTCACATGAAGAGGGAACTATTGTGATTGTCAAGTTAGAAACATTGAAGATTAGGGGTCCATTTTTTTGTGAGATCTATCCAGTTTATAATAATACAGTTTTTGAAATAATAATATGAAAAATAAGATATAAAGATAAATTTTTCTGTCCCTTATCTCTTATAATTATATTTTTAACAATATGCTTCCATGCTTCATAAGTTTAATTAAAATAAGTTGAAGTAAATTGTACTTTACATGCAAAATTGAGATATACATAATTTAACTTATGGAAATTATCCAGATTTCCTTTGTGGATTTGAATTCTCCATGAATCTCGTATAACTAGCAGATTTAATGATCCATTCAGTGGCGAAATCCGAGCCAAAACTTTTCACCCCCAACTCATCAAAATCGGCGACTGACAAGGACGAGAGACTTCCATTCTTTCCTCCTTCCATTTTCGGGTTTTCGAAGCGTAAAAGCTTTTTTCTGCCAGGCATGCAAATTTTATTACGCACGCACACACTCGTTCGTACATACATATAATGCCCACATCGTCGGGGAAGTCCATAATTATGTATTTATGCAAATTTCCGGTGGAGCGAGGCGCAGAAGTGACGCCGCCATATTGTCGCATCATTTACCATTTACGAAATTGTTTAATTCAATTAAATAATTATGCATATGTTTTGCCGACACGCATGACACCCTGCAACCTGCACCCTCGCGTTAAAAAAGCGACCCACCCTCTGCAGCACCCCCAAAAAACGCCTCGAATTACCAGCGACAATAAACTTTGCATGAGCCTTGTGACAATAAGGAGAAAGTGGGTGAGTGGGTGGTGGGAAGGTCAGGAGGCGGGGTGGAGTGTGCCAAAGTCTTAAGCCTGCTTCAAGGAACGTGGCCCGTAAGCTAATTCATAGGCAGCTGCAGGGAAACTCGGTAAAATATCCGGAAAGACACTAAAAAATAAATATTTCTTTATGTTTTGAAATTTAGGATTTTAATTAAGATAAGATTAAAGAGTATAAAGTAAAAACCCATTTTTTTATTTTTTAAGTGGGAAAGAACTATACAATTTGCATTAAATAAAAAAATATTTGGCTTTATTTTTCTTCAGTGCATCATAAAGAGCGCAATTCATTTGCTTAATGCAGGGACTCAAGGGAATGGGATAGCCATTCGTTCATATGGATCTTTATGCGCGGATTTAGCTTAAAACTTTTATTGAGTCAATGTTATAAGCGTAAGTGAAATTACCTACACCGTATCACTGTGAACGGAAGTCCACGTAGTGACGAAGCGCAATAGGAGAGTGAACAAATGAAGATCTACTCTGACGGTTCGATCATAACAAGTGATACAACAATAGAAAGGTACTGCAAAAACTAAAATGATTACATAGAAAGCCTTTAAAAAAATACGACGCTTCGTTCAAAAGTTATAAACAAAACAAAATTTTGAAGAAATTTGAAAATGATAACTGTATTTGTCAGTTTGTACCAAAACGTTGGTTTAGGGTCCTGAAAACATTTAAATAGTGTTAAAAAGTTTGGAAACCCCCGCAAGTTTAGCGATAATATCTGAAAAATAGCCAAACTCAAAACGCCTATTTCTAAACTATTGAAGCAAGAGATTGTTTGTCAAATACTCTACTACTGATGATCTGATTTGTTTAAATCAGTGTAGCCTTGAGATTCCTCAATTGTTGACATATAACAAATGGTCCTAAATAGTCTGGTTTCTTTCATTGTGAAATTTATTCCCGTCCGAATTGGTTCTTTATCGCTTCAAAAAAACTTGCTCTTGTGAAAATATACTTTTTTTTTGGGTTTAACTTTAAAGAAGATAATATGGCCCGTACTAAACAGACTGCCCGTAAGTCGACAGGAGGAAAGGCTCCCCGAAAGCAGCTGGCCACCAAGGCTGCCCGCAAAGCGACGCCGTCCACTGGAGGAGTGAAGAAGCCCCATCGCTATCGTCCCGGAACCGTGGCTCTTCGTGAGATCCGTCGTTACCAGAAGTCCACCGAGTTGCTCATCCGCAAGCTCCCCTTCCAGCGACTGGTCCGTGAAATCGCCCAGGATTACAGGGGCGATCTGCGTTTCCAGTCGGCGGCCATTGGAGCGCTTCAGGAAGCGTCTGAGGCGTACCTGGTGAGCCTCTTCGAAGATACTAACCTGTGCGCCATCCACGCCAAGCGCGTAACCATTATGCCCAAGGACATCCAGTTGGCGCGCCGCATCCGAGGCGAGCGTGCTTGAGATGGATCATCCCGAGGAGCTGCAAAAGAACCAATCCCTGTCGTCCATCCCCGAACAGACCATCCTGATATAAGTTTTACTGAGGGAAAGGAGCCTGAGGAAGAGCACCAGCGACACTTTGGTCCAAACTATCATTCACATTAACATTTTTCATCCTTTTGTTGGTCAATCGGATCGTCTGAACACAACATCTTAGAATATTTGTAATTCTTATTATTACTATTACAATACAATATGCCTTAGCCAAACGACTTTTATAAGGCCGATCTATAAAAATTTAGAAAGTGTTTTTTATTTAGTAGATCGTATAACAGATCTTCGTCAAAGAAGTTGATATCAGACCTTTTGTATGTATAGATGTGCCTTATCCATACGATTTTAATGGAGCCGAATGAGAAAAATTTAAAAAGTGTATTTATTAGAGCTTTTATTACATTTTCGTCACAAAAGTTGATATCAAAACTTTTGTTTGTTGGGAGGTGCGATCGTCACTAGTTTTTTACATCACTAAGAGGTATTTTTGTTTGGTATGCAAATCAGGTAATAACCAAAATCTCTAACATACAAATCATGAACCGCGTACAAATAAAATAATAATAAACGCAATTGAATTTAAAACGGTAAACTAATTTTAAAGGATTTCTACTGTCATATCAATTTAATTTTAAAACGTTCTGAAAATATTTAACTTCTTTAATTCAAAACAAAAAGTTATTTAAAAACAAGAATACAAAATTTATTTGTATCGTTTTACGGTTTATGCAACTGGAAAGTACTTTAAATTACATTTCCCTAATCCAATTCACCTTGACTGAATCAAAATTCAATACGTGAATGGGAAAGGAGAATTACTACCTTTAAAATGATTTCCCGCCATATTTCAAAGCCGAGCATGAAAGAAAGCCGTCGGCCGACAAAGAGATGTGAAATAGTTTATGTCCCGCTTCACACAAAAAATACCTGAAATTGCCTCCGCCCTCGCACCTGTGGAAATACTCCTCTCACCGTCCTGATTAGAATGCGAGCAAGTGCCTCCATTTTTCCAGATTTTTATTTGATTTTCATATAATTTGGATTTTGATTGAAATTAAATTCGGACTCACGCTTTGCATGGCTAATGAACGGTGGAAGAAAAGCTCATGAATCTCTTTTTCGATGGGTTTTCATTCCGTTCCCAGGGGTCTTGGTCTTTGAAGTCGTGGGTGTCTTCGGTGTGGGAGGAGGTTAAAGACAGACGAGTTTTGACGCATTTCTGATATCTTTTTAATGTTCTCATTAAACGAGTCAAAGACGTCACCTGCATTCGGTATTCGTTTTAATAGAATGCCATTTATCCATTTCCATTTATTGACTGCGGGAATATTCAGGAGGTAATTGAATTAGAAGGGCGAAAGAACTGAAAAGTAAACTTACATGCTAAACAAATTATTTTAGTAATGCATAGGAAAGTTCCTTAAGAGTCTCCTTAAATCTTCAGAAGAAAGGCAGTGAAATAAATCTGGAGAATAAAAAGACTACCTGATCCAGTCATCCATCTGCTGGGCACCCACCCAAATTAAATGACATATCGTCTATTGTAAACCAATTATTTGGAAACCGAAATCGATATGCGACGATCACAATCTCCGCTTGCGCTTTTCCTTCTCCATCTGCGACAAATGTGGAAAACAAATTTCCCGTATATGAACCATAAATTAAGTACGGAAAAATATCACATTTCCCTGTGAGTCACAGGCTCCCCAATTCGACCAAAGTAATTATGTGAAAAACTGGGTTTTCTTCGAGATTTTCGGCATGCAATTTTCCAGATTGTCATTGGCAAACAATTGGAGGGACAAAGAGCAAACGAATGCGAGAACAATGAAATAAATGATATGTAAAATAATATTTGGTCGCTGACAAAACTAAATCTCTAATAGCGATACCCAGGTACAGGTCCCCGTTCATTCATTCATTGTTCGCGGGACAGCCTGCTGTGCCCTTAATATAATAATCATAATAAATCCCTAATAATTTCCGAGCCATCAAAGAGCGGCGGCGACAGATTGGAATTTAATGGTCTGGGTACCGGGATTCGGGATCCGAGAACCGAGATGTGAGGACCGGCTTAATGAACTCGGTTGACAAATTTCTTGCCGGCAGCACAAGGTCTCCTGGCTGATCCTCCAGACAAAGCGTGTTTCATTAGGTTGCGCAAACAACTCATCCGTCATGTGTCGTCTTTGGCTTTTGTTTGGGAAACTGCGGTTGATTGCACACGATCCGAGATTCGAGATTCGGGACTCGGGATCCGAGATCGAGGACCCGGCGTCGAGGATCCTTCAGGGGCACTTTAAACTAACTTTCCACGAGTGCCCGGGTAATTGTCTCTGGCCCTAAGGCTACTGTAGCCGTGGCCTCCATTGTTCGGCCGGATACCTCTCCCTTTTCCTTTCTTTTTGGAAATTTGTCAACACCAATACGGCTGATCGATCGAAGCTGAGAAGTTGCTCGGCTAAGGAGCAAATCAATTTCGGTTTGCCCTCAGATCTTTGCCGGGAAAACCAAACCAGCTGCGGCGAAAAAAAGGGGGTGCGGGTTCCATTTATTGATATTTAATTTATGTTCTATTTGAGAGCAGTGGCTGCATTGACGACACAAATTACATATTGACACGCTGATGGTTTTTTAATATGCACACTCGGCCACGTCATCTGGTTCTGGGCTCGGTACTCGGTGCTCGGTGCTCTTTTGTCTCCGCCTGAAACAATGAAATCGAAATTCATTTAATGAATTTATACATTTAATTTATTGGCGCGGCCTTTTATCAAAATTTGATAAAGCGAGGGAACGAAACGGCGTCACGGAGCTCGGCTGCTCCGGATTCCCTCCAGTGAACACGGCCTACGCGACGGCGCTCCCTTTCCGCGGACATTAACAGATGCGGTTATGTTGGTTAACAAACATTTTATTGGCAGTTCAATTTCGATTTTTAATTAAAGCGTGAAATATTTTTGGACGTCATTTATACGGCCATGCGCCCAATGAGCATTCCGCGAGTCCGGAATTAATTTTAATTCGGGGGAGGGTCAACTTAACTGTGTGGGGCAAATTACTGTCATTATAACTGGTGTAAGAGAGAAAGTCGTTTAAAACGGAATATTCCAGTAGCAACATTAAGAAAGAAATTTTGGGAAATTACTATAAAAAAAAACTGTATTAAAAAAATCTAATTTAAGTTTGTGTCTACTTATGTCCAAACCATTTTTGGCGAGATAAGTTAGAAATCATTAAAATGTTTTTTTTCTGCTTACTGCAATTATTTTTGTAAAAGCCATAAAAAATATTTTTTAATTAAAAATAAATTTATAATTAGTATTTTAATCTTATTCCTTTAATGGCTTGACTTTTTTAGACTTAACTTTTGATTCAGAAATCATAAAGATTTATTACTCTGCTTACTGTATGAAATTTATAAAGATCCGTAAAAAAGTTTAATTTAATTAAATCATCTAATATTTATAAACAAAGCCTTTCAATGAAATTCCAAATATTGTCTATTTGTTTTTTCTTAGATTTATGTAGAGCGTTACGCGTCTTATCCACCGCAAATCCAATTACGCCCTGAAAAGTCCCAGAAAAGGTTTTTATTCGATATTTAAACCGCCAAGCGGTAATTACACCAGGGCAGGCCAAAAGAAAAAGACCGATGCAAACAATATGGATAACGAATGAAAATGCAAACTTAGTTCATCTATAGGGCTTCCCTTCGATTCGATCCAGAGGCCCCATATAAATGCTTGCTTATGTATATCATTTTGTGCCGCATGTGTATTTGCGCGACTATTTTTCCACGCCTTGAATTTAATTCGAATCGAAACCGAAACAGCAGGAAAATAGTTGCTAAATTGCAGAGAGACAATGGCAACGGCAAAACAAAAAGCATCGATACAAATGCGATTAAATTACGGGCCTTAACTATTTACGTGCCGGAAAACTGGGGGAAGGGGCATCCCGGTGGTCCCCCTGTAATTCACATTAAAACCATGGAACACGAAAAATGCTCCAAGTCTGCGAGTAAGCAAAAAGCTCGAATAGGAAAATTAAAAATCGATAACATTAAATTGAGCCGACACCGTTTGGTGGGGGGTGAAAGGTGGGTGAAAGTGGGTGCCATCTGCTTTTGCATGTGGGTTTCTTTATTTCTCACATAAAAGCAAGGAGGCAAAACAAAAAGTAAGAACTTAAGCGTATTAAATTGGATTTGATGGAAAAGCTGCAACCAAACATGCGACAAATTCCGCACACACACTGCTGCACACAGGATAAGTAATACGTGTGTGGATGGGAGTAAAAATTTGCATTTGTACATATGCATTATACGATGGTTAAATTTAAAGTAATTTATCTGTTGTTCTACAAATTCACAAGGATTTTTTACCTGTTATTTTGTAAAAGTTTTATAATAATTTCAAGTTCCTGCACAGAGAAAACTATCTAAGAACATTGTTCTTGAATTGAGAACATGGTTCTTGAATTGAGAACATTGTTCTTGAATTGAGAACATTCGTTCTTAAAAACCGTGTAAGTACATTTTGGTATCAATATAAGAACGAAATGGTGAGAAGAGAAAAGCGTAATTGAGTTTATTTAACAACTTTTTGATAAGTATACACTTAGGACTGATCTAATAGTTTATTTGTACATACAATGTACTTAAATACCGCCAATTCAACTTGATTCGAGCAAAATAGAAACATTTTTAACTTAAAAATGTCGTTCTATTTTTAAGAACATTTTCAACTCAGATGAGAACGTCAGAATTTTCTCTGTGTGTATTTTTTTTAAGATTTGAGAGCTAAGATTTGAGAGCTAATTCCTAAAACAAGATTTAAGACTAATTAGATTATAAAAAAATTCATACATCGCATTTATCAACTTTCGACTGAACTCACTTGAATAACCAATAACTAATTGGTTAGGAACCTCCTGATTTTTTATTTCCCTGCACATCCTTAATGTTTTCAGTCAAGCGGCAAAGGAAATTCGAATTCCTCTCGATAAACATTTCCTCGTAGCCATAACTGTCGCCCCATCAATTTACTGTTGACATTTGCCCAGGCCAAATGGAAATGGAAATGCATTAAAAATTGATTTACGCCGGCTATTTACGCTCATAAATTTGTAGCTATTTAGCGGTTCTCCAAAACAACCAACAAATTGTCAACACACATTCACGCACACAAACGACGGCGTAGCTCAAAAAGGGAAGACACACAACAAAAAACTGAAATATTACACTCGAATATTAAAAAAACAAAAAGGTCAGGGGGCGGGGGTGGTGAAAGGAGGGCACACACAAAAAAAAAAGACAACCGCTTGAGGAGACCAAATGAAGCGCAGCGGAAGCCACGCAAAACCAGCCCAAGAACAACAGAGGAAAACATAAATGAAAACGAAAACAAAACGAAAAAAACATAAAACATAAAAATAGAATTGACAATGCGATGACAGTTGGCGCGGTGTTGGTGGAGCGGAAGAAGAGGGAGAGGGGGCCACCAGGGGTCAGGGTTCAGGGGTTAGGGGGAGGCAGGAAAGGGCCAATGGCCCGCAGGATTCGAACCACATTCCTACAATTACTCAGATAGGTTTAAAAAGTAACCTTCATGTTCTAACAATAAGATATTGAGGTAAGCTCCATTCAAACGTAACTTATTATATATTATTGCAAATGCATTATATAGACATCCGATTTTTCATAAAATATAAAAACAAATATGGGCACAAGTTGTATCTTTAGTTTTGTAAGTTTTACTTTCATTTAAATTAAATAAATAAAATAAATCAATACACAACATTAAACTAGATTTAACAGATTTTGGTAAATATTCTATTTATGACACATTTGAATAAAAATAAAACATAATTCTTATCAAGTCTTATCTTAAAATAAAAGTAATTCTTATTAAGTTTTATCTTAAAATAAAAATCAAAAAATCTTATTTTGCGATATTTAAAGCAAAAATTTAATTGTTACAGTACATAATTTTAACAATTAGTGTTGGTTAAAGGATAAAGCATCTGCCGTCACACGTACAGCGTACCACAGCAGTTGTCACACACACACAACGATGAGCTGCCCCTTGAAAATTACCCACACAAATGGGAAACAAAAGGTCATCGTTTTGTGCACTGAACTCCGGCTTAAACGTTTAAGATTCATGATCTAATAGCAAAGAATAGAAGAGTTTTAAGAACTTGCTCCTAAAAATGTATTTTTATGTATAAAGCGAATAGCTAATAAAATCATATTTCTAATATAAGGATATTATTCCAAAAAAGGATCTTGAGAATTAAACGCCTATCTCACAATTTAATTTTAATACTATGCCCTCAAGGAATTAAATGGCATGGCATTCTATCTAGCCTAGTTTTCTGGACCCCGAAAAGAGACTCATTTTGGAATTGAAAAGTGGCATCATTAGGATAACATTTATGGGGATCGGAAGTGACAGAACCCACTCATTGAAGCGTCATATATGGCACATTAATTTTCGCTGGAAATTGGTTTGAGTTAATGTCCTGCCAATGGAAAGAATGGGCAGAAGGACGTTCGGGTCATCTGTCAGAATGGCAAAAGGTCGCCAAAGGTTCCAATATTGATTTCACAGTTATTGCTGCTGACAAAGCGGCGCTTTCGAGAGAAAAGTGTAATATTTCAATTTTGAGCCTGCCACAATAGTGAAAAGGCCCGAGAAAAGAGGGAGATGTGTCCCAAATGCGAACATGACACAATTTAAACTGCCTGACCCCTGGTCACCGGGTCCACCCCCTTTCATTAGACCTGACCACCGCCGGTCACCACCTCCATTGTCCTGCATGTCCCGCTTCGGGTTTATTGTTATTGTTATTATTCGAAAGTGTTCCTCCTGCAACTGCCGAGCGGAAGTATTCCGGCCCATTGTCGCTGCACTTCTACTGCCTTGGCGGGATCTGTTCGGGGAGGGGGACGGGTTCGGGGACCCATAGGAAAACCCCGGGCACGCGCCATGCGGGGACTAATGACGAGGCCCGAACTACGGAAACCCGCTCAAGTGCTCCTTCAAAATGCACTGGTCAAATAAAATGTAAAGATTAAATGTGTTAAATAAAACATTTTAACCAACCCAGTCAGAACCTGATCTCTATAAACCCGAACTTCTTCCATTTTCCTCAGATTTTCTTGGTTGTGGAAGTATAGTTATTTTAGTCCCTGTAGCCAAGTTGCGTTTGAATTCTAGATAGAACTCATGCGGAAAGTACCGACTAGGAATTCCAGTAAATCAATTTTTGCTTCAACCTATGAAAATTGTTTTCAATAAGCCACTATATGTATAGGATTTAGATGGTTATATAATTTTAAATAAAACACAAGTAGTATTTAAATTTTAACAATAATAACAAGGCTAAAATTTTATTGTTTTTTTTTTTTAATTTGTTTTCAGTGTCTAGTGCCAGCACTCCAGGCTCAACCCCCAGTGGCCAAAGGAGCCAACTATCTGTCCATCTGTGGGTGGATGTATCTATATCTTTTCCTTTCCGTCTGTGCGACTCATAAAGCCGGGGTAAATGATGCAAGCAATGCCCCTTCGGTTGTTGCTGCTGTTTCTGGCACATGACAGCCAGCCAAAAACCAATAAATGTTCTCAAATTTATTGCTTTTCATTCAAAAATTACTTTTGTTTGTTTCGGTTTTCACAATCAAATCACACAGAGATCCATCCCATCCATCCCGGCCATCCCCCGAGGATATTTGCCGGACAGGACATCAGTTTTTATATCGCAAATTGTCAACAACAACCTTCAACAACAAAGATATGCTATGAGAGGTATATATAAAATTGCATGTGGGGAAATATCAATCTCTGAAAAGGAAAACAGAATTTGAGCTAGATTTTTGAGTTGATTTATTTCTTAACTAATAGCCTTAAGCTACTTTATAAGGTTATTTAAATGAAATATGGTAAAAGAAACAAACTATACCACACTAAAAAGATTGATTTGTTGATATACTGAATAAAACCTTATTATTTTTCTATTTTATTAGTTTCACTTATTTTTAAAGACCCCTTTATTAGCATATTCAAGCCCCTCCCACAGCACATTCACATCTTCATCAATGTGCTCTGACCGAAGACGATTTATTCCAGTGATTAGGCGAAAGGCATTTCATATTTTAGCCAATTAGGAGAACGATCGCAACAACAGATCCAACAAGCATCACTAATTGGCAGACGTTTAACACTCCCCCTTCCCAGAAGATCTCAAGATGGGACCATAAAACGATTTCCAAATGAAAATTGGAGGCACTCAGCCAGCTACTGCAGATGGAGAGATGGAGATGATCATCGTCATTATCATTATCGTGAGCAGCCCAAGATGAAGGGGTTACGGAAAATGGGTGCTATAAGGCTGCTATATGGCTGCAGTTCCCCCACGCGCCGATGATGCCGATGATTAATTGCCCCGAAAACGTTTGTTTTCATAAACAATTTTTTTAATAGACCCTCGCATGTGTTGCCTGTCGACTCCCAACACGGGGAAACATGGAACTTTCGGGGTCGACGAGTGGGCGGGGTCAAAGAGTTAAATCGATTCGAGTGTTGTCGTTGTCGGATCTTAATGCAGATGACTCCGATGACTCCCCAGTTCCAGGCAGCTATTTTCGTGTCCTCCGCCTCTGATCGATGCACTCGTGTTGGGAATGTAAAAAGAGTTGATAAATCAAAATGTTTTCTTCGCGGGCCACAAGGCATTTGAACGCCCCCGTGGCCCTGACAAATGAGCGCTTGGTATTCGGGCTTATTGAAGGTGTTAATTGGCAGCAATTAGGATGGACCTTAAGCGGTCGAAATTCATATTTTCCCGTGTCTAAATTTAGACAGACGCTCGGTGAAAAAATAGAAAGAACAACAAACGAAAGAAAAACATTTTCCCCCTGGGCCAGGGCGACCAACAAATTTATGAAATTTTTGTGTGCGTTGTGGAGTTCAAGGCGTTTCCTAAAACATTTTTTCAATTAAAAATAAAAAACGTTTTCAACAGGTGACAAAACAATTTTACGGCCCGAGACCGCACGAATGCCATAAAATGGGATTAGCCATCAGGGAGATGATCAAAGGAGGGGAGCTCTTGTTTCCTGATGCCTTGTTTTGAGTTAAAGGGACCATCAAATGTTTTATGCATTTTAAATTACTGGTAAAAAAGCAGAGCTAACGTGCCTTCAGCCCTCGCCATTCCAGCCATAAATCTTAAGGTTCTAGAGATACTTTTCTGGACCGACAGGTAGATATTGGACTATGGCTGGTCCAAGGACATGCCGACACTTGGGCTCAAGTGCGTTATGAATATGAAGCAATAATATGTTTATGAACCTCATAACGATGCAATTTATGAGGTCATCTGCCATTGTCTGCAGCTCCTTTGTAGGTCAGCCTTTGGCCTTTGTTTCCCCGATCGGCAAAGCACATAAATAATGCTCACATCGATAGGGAACTGGTTTGCCAAAGGCAGCAAAGAAAGATACAGCTGTGCGGCATGCGGTGAGTACAGGTGGAAGTCGCTACAAAGACAGACGGTATGTAGAGTATAAGGTTCCCTATCTACCAAAGTGTGGCCCAACATAGGGTTTACTCTTGGTATCTTAAATATTATTCCCTTTTACCATTATTTGATGTCCCTCGATAGCCATGGATTTATCTATGTCGGAAATATATCAAGATTTAAGATCACATGACTCATATAAACTGGCTTATATTTGTTTGTACCATCGCTTTTTATAGACAACTGTTCATTAAAAATCAAACACAAAGTATTTGTCTCCCTCACTTAAAAATAAGGCAAGAATATTGCCATAATTAATTTTTATTACGCCACATTTATTTAAACATGTATTTATTTATCTACCAGCATCTCGATACTACTTCCATAAATCAGCAACGCAGACACTTATATGACTAATTCAATAAATTTAGATAGTCGTTTTTAAATGCCATTATTAGGCTAATGGCTTACTGTCCATAACTTGAGATGGTGATAAAACATGTATATTGTGACTTTCTGTTTGCTAACAATTTGAATTTTATTATTCCCACTTATGTGGGAAATAATTCCATTAAGAGGGAGTATAGAAGAAAAGACTGGTTTTAGCTAATTAAATTCATAAAGTGACGATAGAATACGATAATAATTAATTCGTTTGTATTTTTTATGAAATAAAATATTAAATATTAATTTAAACTCTTACAAATTATGTAAAACAATTTGAAATCATGTAGTCATAGGACGAAAAGTCGTGTCTACTTTAACAGACTCGCTTCCAATTCATTCATTTCTATCCCGGCATTCGGTTAGGTAACAGATCGGTATAACAACAACCGGCCAACAAAATTTTTCCAAAAATCATTTGAAAATTTTCCAAGTTTTCTTAATATGGAGAACGGTCCGGAGTTCAGTTGGGAGTACAGTCATGGTGGTCAGGGCAATCCCAACTACTCTCAGGTGAGTTTCTTCAGGCCTTTTGGGGTCTATGGTTACGGCCATCCTTTCTCTTAGGTGGGAATGAGGGGGGGCACTCCTCCTGGTGGCGGTGGTCGTCAGTGGTTGCACTCGAATCAGGGAAACACCCAAAATTTTATGCAGGGATCAAGTGGCCACGGGTCGGGATCACACCAACAACACGCTTCGCCGGGCGATCCTTTCGCTTCGTACAACCAAAACATGCTGAACATGTATACCAATTTCAAGCCCAGTTACGGACATTCTCAAGTGGGGTAAGTCTAGTTTGAGGTGCTTGATTTTTCCAGAAATAAGTCAAAATATTATTATAGCCCAGCCATGGTCCAGGGAGTAGGACAGGAACCCAGTCAAGAGATGGGTCGTGGAATGGGTAATGGAATGTCTGAATCTATGGGATTTAATGAAGGTATGAATCAAGGAATGAATCAAGGCATGAATATGGGCGGAGGAATGGGAGTTGGTGCCATGCGCGGAGGTCAGAGGTTAGCTGGAGGCTACGCTGCCCGCTCGAATGGTACAGAAGAATTATTATATTATTATTTCTTTCGAAAGAAAAAAGGTTTTAATCTCCTTTTCAGGTCTTTACGATCCAAATCCTTCGAGATCCCACCGAGGTAGTTGGTTCTAGACGTCCCATTACCCCAATCCTTTGCTCCAAAAATCGTTCTAGTTCCCATCTAGAAATTTCCGGAGCACCGTTGTCAAGATCTATCTATAGGCAATCTATAAACTGTATAGCGAATAAATCGAAATTTTCCGTTTGAGTAAAATAAATATTGGTACATCTATCAATCTATAATCACGCGTTGGTTCCTCATCTATGACCGTTTAATTGTAATCGGTATTCAAATACAGCCGAGGGTCAAACGGAGCCATTAAAACTGCGTGACCTTTTGCCTTTTGGGGTGCTGTGACCTCTGTCAGCAGGGATCTGTATGGAAATCACGGGGACGACTTTAGATTCGGGAGGGTGGACAGGGGTGGCATAAGGGCATAAATAACAAATGCAATGTATTTGTATGTATAAATTATGATGACACTATTAGTTAGCATGTCATTTGGCAGCGGGTCTATAAATTACGGACAGGCAACAACTGCACCACACCCACCCCGCCGTTATTGTACCGATGAGCATCCGTTTTTTCGGGAGTTTTTATTAATAAATTTACATATACTTACGATATGTAAGGGGGCCCTAACATCGACACTCGCCTGTCGCCTGTCGCATGTTCCCACTTGAGGAACTCCTCCCATTTTTGGAGGCCCCGCGCGTGTGTAATGATCTGTCGCCCTGGATCAAGGCACCGGATTAATGGTAAACCGAACGCATTTTTCATCGAACATTCCGCTGCATTTTTCCTCGCTTTTCCGCTGCGTTTTTTACAAGCGGATTTTTCGGAAGAACTTTTTTTTTTGTCGGCAGCAGTCAGAGAGTTCAGTAAACTATCTGGAATTGCTCCGGTTATGAGACCGTTCGTTGTGCTCCACATACGCGGGGACAGTTGGTTCCGATCCCCTCTATGAAACCCTTTGGACTTGGAGGGATCCCTTGGTCGAATGCCAGTCACGTATTGGACAGATAGGCCAAAGAATAGAGCCAACCGACAATCACTCCACTCTTTTCTGCCTTTTTAATTCAGTTTTTTGTTTCTTCGTGTTATATATGTATATATAACATTAACTTAGTCCGTGACGGGTTGGCGGGTGGCGAGGGGGTCACAAATAAATTAAAACAATTGAAATTTACATTAACATTTCTCGAGCCGGCTGGGTCTTGTCTTAAACACCTCTTTTGTCAGCTATGCTTAAGGGAAAAATTCGTATATTGAGCATTTTGGACTTTATATACCCACTCATGTTTGGGATATATAAATCAAATATATTACAATATATTACAAAAAAATTTAATTTTAATTTAAACTTAAATTGTACTACATTTTTAACAAGTTTAAGTTTTTTGCAACTTTCCATTAAAACTCAGATCTATTTTCTAGGGTATAAAAGAAGGGGCTCTATTATTGCCATTGCCCTTTCACATCGAGTAGTTGAAATATCTTGGTGTTATTTTAATTCGTGTGCTCTTTTATTTCTGTTTTTTATTTTGTTTTCCCCTTTTGTTGTGCTGTGTCGGTTGTTTTTTCGTTTCGAATTTGTTTTCTATGCACTTATTTAATTGTGTTTTTATATTTATTATGTGCTTTCCTCAAGTCGCCTTTTAATGTGCCACATTTACGTAAAAATGTATTTTTAATTTATTTTCTAGACCGCTTTTGTCGCTTTATCGAGCTCATCGGGTTCAGGTTTAATTTGAGATTCGGGTTGAGGTTTAGGTTGAAGTCGGGGTCCACAGGAAAAGGCAGGGCGATAAGCACGCACCATTTTGGTGGTTTTTGAATTCAAATTGAGTTTTTATTTTCGGGTTTTAGTTGCTGTAGTTGCTTTTATGGCCGCGGCTTTAGTGCCGTGTAATGAAGGGTTTATGGGGCACTATACAAAGTTATATTAAGTACGGATAAAAAGAATAGTATTGTATTGTGTTGTTTTATGGAGCCCTGTGTCAAGCCGATAGTTTCTGTTAGATGGCTTCGGGGTAATCAATCTAACTCAGAAGATTTAATGGATATCATCGCGAATTAAGAGTTTTTTGAAACTGGAAAAGGCTGAAACTGAATAGTTTTCCAAATCGGATTATTTAGATTTTTTTAGATAGGTTCATGAATAAATGGCTTGCAACCTAGGTGCTATAAGGGGAACACTCTGATAAACCAGAGTTGTTATATTAAAAAAAACTGAGCCCCAACAAATAGCTGACCCTCCCACGCAATAAACTCTAGTGTTCCAAGAGCATATAAATTGCAAATTGCAGAGATTGAAATGATATATACGCTGCACATATCTGTTAGAAGTTAACTGGCTGATTCAGTAGCTCCGATTTCGCGTTGTTGGGGGCTGGCAAAAAAAGCGGACTGGTGGTCGGCCATAAAATCAACACTTTGGTTAGCAAAACAAACCGTTTAATGCAAAACAAACAGGAGGCGACAGCAACTAGCCACACCTGGCCAAATAAAAAACGAGATACATATGGCCGAGTGTAGTGTTGATAAGGGCGTGTCCCGGAGCGAGTAAAAAATTTGCACAATTTGTTCGACATTTTTGTCGAAAAACCGCAAAAATCAATTGGCAGTTCAAGTGTCCCGGGGCAGCAGTAGTAGTTCCTTCTGTGTGTGCGGCCTCAATTCAATTAATATGCAAAATTTGTTAGTGACATTTCTATTGAGCGTAATTGAATCATAGCCGCCATACTCCCGCTATCCCCTGGGGCCTATTTTTCATGTTTCGTGTGTGTAATTCCAGCTGCCATCGAAACTGGCCCATTCGCAGGGCTTGTCAGCTCTGTTTTGGGCCATATAGTTGACAACTCTATTGGCCTTCCACCCGCTGGGTCCGATGCATTTATCACGCGGCCCTCCCCCGCCGAATCCGAGTCCCAAAAACCGAATCCTAACCCTAGCCCAGATATCAGCGGGTGGTGCCCAATGTCCGGCCTGGAAGCGATTAACCTTCCCGTGGAGTGGTGTCAGTTTAAAGTTGCCATTAACACGCCATTGTTTGGCCTTTATGGTCATTTCCCACCCCCATCATCCGAAGCATATAGATATTATCGCGGCAGTCCCCTCCCCGGATCCGGATCCCCGATCTAATTTCTTAGCAGTTGATTGATATGTCCAGCAGTCCGGCGAAATTAGACACCATTTTCAGGAGAAAATGTGTGAAAAGCAGGCTGTGATACTTTAAAGATCTTTCTGGCTTTCATTTCTCATCGACTCCAAAACCGACCCATTTTCATTTCCAAATTTTATATAAACTATTTTCTTACCTCTTTCAAAATCAATCTATTTTAAATTTTATAAAACGATTTTTGAAGACTTATTTTTCAGCTTAAGTTACAAATGTTTTTCATTACTTTTTCTTTTTATATGTAGAACAACCTCTTCCATTTTCATAGACTGGATCAGATGGGATAAGGTACTTGTTTTAGAATTTAAATATTAAGCAAGGGGATCTTGAATTTAGGAAAATAAACATTATAAAAATGTATATTTTATTTAATAATATTTGTGGTTAACAACAAAACTTAAGTGGTGATTTGAGTTTGGGGAGATAAGTTATAAAGTAAACAGATATTTTTAGTTGCATTTTTAATGAAACTCACAGGCATTGCTTTATCTGCCAAAACTCAAACCCTTATTTCAAACTGACCAAATCAAATCGCTGAGGAATGAAAACCGACATTCCTTGATAACCATAAAACGCATTCGAAGGGTCAAAAGTAATCAGGAAATTGTTGCCATTATTCGGAGCGGGTAAGCGACAGCTGCCGGACAGTCATCGATTTTGTTTGTCTTTCCACTCGAATCGATCGAAAAAAGGGAGCAATTCCAACAATTGCGCTAATTTCGAATTAAATTTTTAATCTCCAGCCGACGAGCAGTTGCAGGAAACAATTCCACCCACATGCGTGGCTCCCTGTCCTTCCGGTTTCACCCCTAGTACGGGTCATTTATCCACTGACCGCCGGTCATCGATGGGCCACACCCTGACCCCCACCTCTCCACCGCTTCCCAAAACAAAGACAAACGTCAAAATTAACGAAGGATTTGGCGATTTAACGCTCAAAAACCAAACACAAGATGAAATGCGACTCGCTCTGCAGGGCGAAATCAAAACTCACACAAAATTAAATTCCAAGTGAAGGGATGAGCTGGAGAAAGGCGAGTCCTAAGCGGATTTGGAACGCCCACAACAATTTGTAACGGCCGGCGGACAATGGACCTGGCACGAGACGAGTGCGTGTGCCAACCCAATGGCCATTATTTCTGTATAACCCGCCTAGACCCGGGAATCGGGGACTCCTTTGGCACCTACATATGTAAGTGGAGGGACAGCAGCGGGCGGTCAGCGAGGGACTCGAGTTGAGTGTGCACGGAGGAAAAAAAGAACTAAGGGGGTCTTAAAATCAGAAAAATATAGAAAAAAATATCTTATGTTAAGAAAAAAAATGCCAAAGAAAATGGTCAATACATTAATTTTAACACACTTTTATTAGAATTGATCTCTCACTTACAAAAATTATATTAAAAAACTTTTGATAATAACTCCAAAAAATATGCTTTCTATTAACTTTTACTATAGTATCTTAATCTTAGTATATCTATAATATGCAATAAATATCTGTAGATATTACAAAAATATTAATATAATAAGCTAATCATATTGGTATTTACTTATATATTTTTATGTTCTTAGATAAGTTTGTAATATATCCCTTTCAAATCAATCATATGATTTTTCTCCTAGTGCGGCCACGCGCCAAATTCGAATCTTTTAGGGACTTTTCGCTTTGTTCGCCACTTTTATTGGTGGCGGCTTTGACGCCCAGATAAATCCGGACTCAGACGGCTTCCAGTCAGCCAGGTGTTCCCTGACCCTCAGCACCTACGCCCCTGGCGAAGTGAGGGGGTTGGAAAAGGTGCCCGCTGACCCTAACTGGACAACGCCCTTGATCATCTAGTTCTTTGTACAATTCCTTATTGTCTCGCTTCAACGGTCGCTCCATTGTAAAGTCCTTTAATTGCTTCTGATTGAGTTTTATTTTGGGTGCATCGATTTTTCATCGCCAGCAGTAAATGCAACTGAAAACGAAACAATCGAGGACAATGGCCAGCACTTTTGGTGTTGACGTGGCGATGACTCTGTCGAATCTTGACCCATTCACAAATAAGTCCAGGGATATGTGTTCTTTTCTATACAGAGAAATACATTTAAAACAAATAGGTTCCTTTTTTGAAACAAAATTATTTAGTAATAAATTTGTTGAAATACTTTCAAAGCTTTATATCCCCTTACCTTTTCTCAATTATATCGAAAGAACATAACATAAATCTTTCATCTTCCAAATTGATCCTGGCTAAGAGTCATTCTCATATTCAACATCCCAATCCACATACAGAACCCATGTAGGACTAAGTCCACCTCATATTAAACCATCCTTTCCTAATCCAATCCATCCAATAACTCATTCGATTTGACTGGCAGACGGAGCCCGATGATGGTTTTGGGGCCAACCCTTTGCAGTAAAACAGGGAGTGCATAAAAGTGTCAAGCAATCTCATAAACAGCACATAAAATCGAGAGGAAGCCCGGCAGAGCGGCAATACCTATGCATAAATCGTGTGGCCGCAGTTGGGATTGGGTTGCGGCTGCTGGAATATCTTATTTCATAAGCAAATAAGATATAAAGCTAACTGCAAGGCAAACCCCTTTCGCCAAGCTCGAAACGCACGGAGATGAAGACAAAGTTTACGCAGATTTTGCCGCAGAGAAGTCAGAGGAAACCCCATCAAAATTCTGGCCACACCGCTCACGTATATCCGCCAGTTGTCCCCAGGGACTTTCGCCGGCGAAAGGGTTGCGACCGCACCTTCGAGGGATGGGGCTGGGGGTCGGGGTTTGTTGACAAAAGCTTTTGACTTTCGCCTGTGCCGAAAATCGCGCCGAAACTTTGACCAGAAATATTCAGCCAGACAAGCAACACGCCCCCAAGGAGTCGGCGGTTTTCCACGGCATTCATAAATTCTGGGGTTGGTAATCGCGGAGGGTTGGAGTTTGCCCCCTTCTCGGGGGGTTTCTGGCTTAAAGCTGTTTGTGCGTGCCACAAACAAGTTAATAAACTTGTCAAAAATCCACGAAGAGGCCCTGAGGTAATGAGCTTAAATATCAAGGATCATGAACTTGATATAAACTGGAGATATTTGTTTTGTAGTACTAGGTCTGAATAGCTTTATTATTTGTAGAAAGTAATAATACTCCTGTATTTACACATTATGAATTTTACAGTATCCCACTTATGAGGGTGTCCAAATACACTTTATAATCGATTTGACTGCCCAGAAAACTGACAGCACCTGCTCGCAGGACAAAGGATTACACAGGCGCGATCCTGGCGGTGCATCTGCTTGTGGAGATATGAGATATAGATATAGAGGTGTGCCTGGGGCTCAGGACGCCTGCACTGAGTCGCATAAAATTCAAATAAATTTCCAACTCGTTCGCGGGTTCCACAGTTCCATTTTTCATGATCAATGGGGGTGAGCGAGCATTAACATTAACTGCAGCTCCGACTTGGGCATTAAGGCATTACCTTTCCCATTCACGTTCAGTAGCCTGCGGTGGCTTCCTCTTCCCGGGTGCTCAGGTGATGCACCAACCCTTTGCCTTCCAGCCAAGTTCAGTGAGCGGCAATTCACAATTTTATTTTCATTTTATTACACGAAACAAAGACAAATTACATAAAATATGTTTGCCAGTTTCTGTGCGAGTATGTATCTGCATCTGTGGATCTGCGAGTATCTTGTGGATACGTCGGCCCACACCTTGCGGCTGCGTTTTTTATGTAAATTGCGCCGCCGGCTCAGACATCCGAATGCCCATTAATGCCCAAAAGACAGAGACGGCCAGAGAGTCTGAGAAAGAGACGGGGAGTGAGTTCATCGCGCCTGAAATTGCTAAAGGAAGTTGTTACTTTGTAATTAAAATTTGAGATTGATTAACTTATTGTTCGTGTGAGTTTTACAACCCGAAACTATTACCGGCACTTTGATGGTTTGATTTTGGCTTTTGTCTTGGGTGAGCCCACGTCACAGCTCCTCTCCTTCGACGTCCTCAACCTCCTTTGTTCGGATTTGGCTTTTTTATGGTGCTCCACTCACGGCAAAAAGTTGTTGAACTCGGTTTAATGAGACCAGAAATCTCGCTGCGACTCTGACTAGGCGTTGGTTTTAATTGAGCGCAATTAATCGCTCGACGTTTTAATTTGAATTTAGAATTTGATTGGCATTCGCAGCAGTCGAACCATTTCTTTGACTCAGGCGGAGTCAAGTTTCAGGCTTGTTTGTGGCTGCATTCTGAAAAGGTTAACTTTATCCTTTTTGACATGTCAAGGGACCAGATAGAAAAGGTCTTTGTGTGTACCTTAAGATAAGTTTGTTTTGTCTGAGTCTTTTCCAAATCCAATGTACATAAATGTTTTTAAATGAAGTTATATAAAATATATATCACAAAAACTATATGTCGCTTCAACTAAGATAAATTAAATTTTTTTCATTTCATTAAGGAATATTTTGTCTTAATATTTAAATTATTATTATTATTTAAATAGTTGAGCCGTGGACCCTTATGTGTCTAGGTTGTCTTTACTTTTTAAAAATTGTAAGATACATTTCTTTTAAACCTTAAGAGTTGGGAAATTTGGTTTTAACTACTTTAGGAATAAGAAATTGTAAGATGGTGATAAGGAACACAAACGATTTTCCCGCAATTTTATAATAGTTAAGATCAACCCGTTATTTAAATTTGATAGCTTAGATTTGAAGGAAAAGAATTTTTTTATTTTTTCAAAACCATAAGTCTTTCAAAGACTAAAACTTATGAAAAGTCAAAATAAAAGTACTTAAGTGATTTTTATTTTTTTGACTTTAAGAAAAAGGCTTTTGTTTGAAGAATAATAGAAAACTTTTATTCAAGTCTTTTAAAAATAAAAATAAAAAATAAAAGTTAGTTTTAACTGATATTATATACATTGAAATTAATACTTCTTATCAAACTATAATAATACAAATTTTAAATACCCATAAAATATTTGTTTTCTCATAAAACTTATAACTATTACGGTCTCTGCTTAAAATAAAAAGAAAGTTATCGAAAGCTAAGCAAGAATCATAGGGTCATCAGCAAAGCATGTTTCTCAATATTATCTCAAATTTGTAATACAGGCTTGAAATAAATTTCTTTAAGCCTTATCTAAAAACCTTTATTGCATTTTCATTCCACTTCAACTTTTTCAGGCGATTCCATCACTCGTTGGGGGCGCAAATTGAGCAGAACTCTTCAGTTTGAAACCTTAAGCCATAAATAACAAATTTTTATCTGAAACATTCGCCGAGGCGAGCGCCAAAGTTTCGGACGTTTGCTCGACCGAGCGTATAGTGGAATGAAAATAAAAATACGAAAGGCGAGTTTCGAGTAAAAATGATGGAAATAAAATACGAGAAGTACGAGTGGTCCTGGATATAGCCGGAATCTATGCGCCGGGGCAGGAAACTTTTCAGTCACGAATCGAGCTCATGTCCTTGTTTGTATTAGGCGGACGTGTGCCAATGAAGACTTGGCTGGCCAGAAAGTTGCGCTGTCCATCAGCTCGGGGCTTATTGCTTACTTATCTGGCCGGGTCCGGTCCGCTCCATCCTCATCCGCATCCACATCCACGTCCTCGCCCATCCTCTCCGGCGACTTATGAAATACTTACTAACGGCTTTATTTGACCAGCTCACCACCACCGGACTGCTGATGAGGGGGGCCAAAAGGACACCTTGATGCAGACCGAAGTGCTCAAAGGAGACGCTGCTCGGAAAATATTTACCCAGCCAAGGACTCGCTGCGAATGGATGGTCGCCCCGTCGAACGCTGTTCATATTTTATTTATGTTTACGTAGAAAAAATCAATTCCAATATGAGGAGAAATCCTTTTATGCTGCGGCATTTCGCCAGATGAAAATCAATTTTTAAACTTTTCGCAATAATCCCCCGCACAAATGGCAGCCAGTCGCCTGTATCCTTGAGCACATTTATTTGCCATAATACGGGGTGTACGTGATCCCCGATTGCGAACCATCCCATCTGCACTGAATTGCAATCGAATTCTGGCTGAAATTTCCCTTTTGACCGTGTGTGGTTGAGGTTTGGAAATAAAAATGATTCCATATGAATTATAAATTGCTCGATTTATGCACATTTCCACGGGCAATGGCGTGGGTTGTGAAGCTTTTAGGTTAAGTGGTTTTACGACCCCGTACAAACCTCAAATCTTCTGGTCAAATATGGGAAAAGAATTAAATGAAGGATATCCGTGTGCGATTTTATGATATTTCATATTCTGAGTGGTTTTTAAAGTCCTTATTTTACAGAACATTTTTTGTTTTACGTTAATCTTTTATCAGCATGCTTAAGGAATTGAAAATAGAAATAGGTATATTTGAAATTCGATTGATTGTTGCTGACCAACTTTTATTTTTAATTTATTTCTACATGAACAATAAAACCAGAATTATACTTCTGGTGCCAGTTGATTTCTTTTCATTGTTGCTGATACATATGTGGTGGGCCAGGGTGCGGGGATCGAGAGATATGTAATGCTCGAAACCGACTATAAAATGCTTTCTTATAATTGGTTTTCGATTGCACACTTGCACTATTGAAAAATGCTTCAGCTCTTTTTCAAGTTTTATTATAATTGAAATTCCCGAGCGGCGATTAATGCCAACGAAAATAATTCAAATAAATTAAAATGCAATTAAATAAATCGAACGAATTCGCCGCGATTCGAGTCGGGTGGAATCCAATCGGATCGCGTGAAATCGTTGCAAAAAAGAAGGCAAAAATTGTAGACGCGCAATATTTTTTATGTGCTGATTAAAAAACATTCCTTGGATATTGGCCAAAATATGCAGCGGACGACGGTTCGCGTTGGTTCCGAGGCATTTAATTTGCATTTACGATGAATCCCTCTTTTTACAATGTTGTGTTTTACTTTATTGTGTTTTTCATTTTGTATCTGTATCTGCGGCGGCATCATCGATTCGGATTGATGGGCTGCTCGACAGTTGTTCTTGTTTCATTTCGTTTTGTTTTTGGCATTTTTACTTTATTTTTAATTGTAATGACAGCTCATTGGTTTCTTTGAACACTGCCAAAGGGGATGGGCGGGGATGCGGACGCTCGACTGATGCTGCAATTAAGAGATAAAAATATAATTATTGCAATTGCACTAAAGTAGAGGAGCCTCAGGTCGTCTGTCAGCGGCTCAGAATCGAAATCGAAGCAATTTCGTCTTTGTCTCCAATTCCGAACTATTTTCGGACTACGACGGCGTTCCCAAAAGATCAAACACGCAGTATAAGCCACTTAAAATAGTTTAAATTGACTTAAATATCCCAAAAAACATATATATTGTTATGCAAAGGGTAAAAAAAATGTAACTATAACTTAAGTTATCTTAAAACTTTCCATTACATTTTTTCAATTCCTTAAAAATGTTCTTACCTTACTTAGAGGGTATCAATTTGTTCGAGCCATATACAACCTTTTTTATAGTATTATTTTTAGATCATCGCATCCTGCTCACTAAAATGCCACACTACAATTACACAGCAATTATTTCGATCAGTTTATTTTCTTTCTTGTGATTGATTTTTTTCTGTCTAGATCGGTTGTTTGCTTCTGCCTTCAAGTTGTCAATGAGCAGCAAATATCTTTATACCAATTTGTGTTGTGGTTTTATTTACTTTTTCTGAAATCAAATCGAACCTTGTTAAATGTTGAATTCGGTTGACATTCTGCTTAAAATTGTGGTTATTTCGGGAAGGTTCTCATTGAACTGCAATTTACCCAGGGACGGGACTCGATTTATTTAGTTGTCACGTTTTTTATAGAATACTGATTGTTATGCAATAGGTAGTTTTTAATTTTAAAATGAAAAAGTATACATTTCATTAAAAATCATTTTATTATAAGTTATTATTAGTTAAGATTAATGGTAAAATAGAAAAGCTAACACTAAGGAATACAGTCAAATGGACTTTCTTCTTTTTATTACACTGTTTAAGTAAAGGGAATTAATTAAAATAATGAAGTTTTATAAACCTTCTTTACAAAAGGTTTGGCAATGCTGAATTATACTTAACCTCTTAGGTTTTATAGCAATTGCAAGTGAGTTTTACTATTCATTATGTTTTATGAACCTAGCATGACTTCTATGGAGAGGGGACTGCACAAAGCCTGTGGGAAATTACCATAGGGCTGGGGAAAGGGTTCGGATAGGAATAATAGGATGGGGATGGTGCGTGAGTGTTTGGAAAGGCATTCGGCATTTCGTTTGGCCCACAGTCGAACTAAGTTGCGACGTGTCTGCCGCTGTTACATATGTATATATTTTAATTTGGTTTCTTTATTTCATTTTAGTTGGCAATAATCAGCGACGCCGCGCCACGCATATCAATTACTCAGCCATCAGTAGTAATGGAACCGCACTCACCGCTCCACTACAGCACCACCCGCCCCTCCGCGTACACCACCCGCCATAATTCTAATGTCGACCCAGACATGCCGCAGTCACACGTTCAAATTACCCCAATTTCGTGCGGGCAGCGACAGCAAATATGTAAAAAAGTGTTCATAAATGAAATGTGAGGGACAGAGCCATCGACAGGGGTAAACACTGTAAAAAACGGGGCTACAAGACAGACAAGTAACTGCCTACTACTTAATCTTTGCAATAATAGTGGAAGCCCAAAAATTATAACTAAAGAGCTGTTTAATAATTTTGTACAATTCCGATTTTAAAGCACAATCTTTGAGAATATTTTGCAATTTAAAATAGTATTTGAAATATAGGTTGTTTCGATAATATGTTTGTTTGGAGGTAAGTAACTTTATCAATGGAAAATTTGTAAACCTTTCACGTATCATATATTTACTTCCAGTGCATGGATACGTATTACTTGAGCTATGGGAATGGTTAAGTGAATGGAAACGGTGAGTTGTCGCTTTTTTACCACTAACTGGGCCGATTAGCTTCCCGAATTCGCGCACACGTCCCAGCCATAAAAGGCGTCTCTCCATCGCTCTATAATCTGCTATCAAAATTTTGACGAAAATTGAATTAATCGCATAGCAGTGGTCAGTATCTTGCCCGAAATATCGTGTGAAAATGTTGGCTGGAGTTGAGCAATGTGATCCACGCGGAGGTTAACTTCATTGGAGCCTCAACAATTGCACCGAAATGAAGTTCCCACAGATCGCACTTTGACTTTGACTTTCTTTTGTGAAACTGAAACCGAAATTACAAATCGGACCATGTGCAATTTCCGCAATGGGAAGATCCGCTCAAAAAGATTTCTACACCGATTGGCCACGCAATATAAAGACACCAGACACTGACGCATATAAATCATCAGGAACGTAAAACCCCCTGGTTTAATATAGGACCAAGGCTAAAAACTTCTGCGGAGGCTACAGGGCTGCAAACATATAAAGCAAAATATAAAGTATTATATTTTAGATTTACGAAAGTATTAAAATAGTTCCGCTATACGAAGCGCTGAGGGAAAACAATGTGTTTTTAAGAAGTGGCTCCCAGTGCTAGCTTATATAAAGTGGAGATTAAACAGGGTCAAGACATCTTATAAACCATGTATAATTCAATAAAAGCACATCACAATATATCCAAAAATTAAATTAAGAAAAGAAATATGTTAGCATAGTCCCAAAAATTATAAGTATGAATAAATATAAATATAATGACAATTTAATAATCTACGTAGGTTAAAAATGCTTATTAAATTAAATATTTGATTTTACCTTACTTTAAATTATTTATATATACTTTATTTTTGCTTTTGTTTAAAGTATTCACTTTCAATCACTTAGTCTATTATTTAAAAAGATTCATCCCTGGTAACCTGGCATCGCTTTGATAAGTCATAACTAGGCGTAACCGCTGACACCCTCATAAAACTTGGTAAAAAATACGGGGCCCAGTGGATCGGAGCGCGACGAAAGGTCTGGTGGGTGGCTCAGAGAATTCCAAGGGGGAAAGGCTTTGCAGAAATAAGTTAAGGTGGAAGAACCGGGAAGTGCACCTAGGGCCACGTTCAGTAGTCTTCATTACATCTGCGAGGTGCGTCGAATGGCAAAAGAGAAAGATGACTAGTGGCGAAATGGACACTTAAACTGGCCAACCAGCCAGCCAAACAGGCGGCGAGCAGGCAATTAACCGATTTTTAAATATGTTTGGCCGGCTTTATGACTCGATTACAGCTGCCCAAGACCGGAGCTCAGGGCCAAGAGCAGAACTTTTCACGAGCGTTGTAAATGCGATTTATTTCGATTATGGAAAGTCGCTGATTTGGAACTAATTGCCAAAAGGATTGGCACCTCGACTTGTAAAAGAGGCTTGAGTGGCTGAGCCTACAGTGCGATATAGAGGTGATCACTTAAATTGAACACAAAAGAACCTAATTAAAAGTATAATTTAGAATTTTAGATTCTTTAGAAGTGAGTAAAACTAATTATTTCTAAGGGCCAAATGTGCGTTAATGAGCAATCTCATTATAGATACTTTTGAACTGAACTGGAGTTTTTATTGCCACATAAGCAGTCACTCAAGTTATTTCTGATGGACACACAGAATTGGTCTGAACATTAAGTAAAAGCTTTTACTTGTATTTCTTGGGAGTGGGCACCAACATATCGCTGGTTTGCTTTAAACTTAGCCTAAAGTGCATTGCAACAGAGGTAATCGACTGGTTAAGGAGGTAATAGCTTAGTTTTTACCATTAAATGAATTCATATTTAAACTATATTTTAGCTAACTAGCACCCAACCAAAAAATTATAACTTAATTTCTTAGTAATATGTCAAAATACATAAATATATACATTATATATTATATATATATTATTTATTATATATTTAAATTTCAGAGAATCTTAAGGTTGTTCAAAAATAAGTTAATCAGGCTATTACCAACATAAATGTAAGTATAAAATATGAAAAAGTTTTAGGAAAGTCAATACAGGAAATCAAAACTGACATACCTTTTAATTTAGCAAGCTCCACTAGTTATCCTCAGTGGGCAAACCTATCTCGTAACTCAAAGGCAGATCGGGGCAGCGCCTATTCCGTGGTCAATTAGGTATTGAAATTATTACAGAGCACTTGGCATTCATATTCAGGCATTTCGCATTCGATCGAACTCGAATTGTCGCCGCGAATTGTCATAACTCTCGATGTCGTCGCATAACTCACCCGATATCTGGATATCTGGATGCTCGAGGGGGGCGGACGGACGGACCAACTGCAGTTGTTGTCGACGGTGTCAAGGTGTCCGCATGACTTTGTCTCTGCTTTGGCAATTTATTGGATAGCCGGGCCAAAGCAACAACAACGGGTTGCATCGATCGGTGCTCGATAAACGACTATTGCCATTGCAACTGCAAAATCAACTGCAGCTGAGCTTGTGGAAAAGCGACAAGTTATGAATATAAAATATGCATAAATATGCAATGTAAACGCAAGCACGGGCACGAATAAAGCATGTCCAAGTAATAACAGAATATAATAAACTAAATTATTAAACAAATGCAAATGCGATTCCCCATAGCCTTATCTGCGATCGAACACTAGAAGTAAACGCTGTTAAGCTCCCGGTCCCCGAAACACACACAGCTGCCCACACGATCATTTGCTATCGATACGAGTCGCATTCGGTGGGGCTTTTCCACTTCGATCTGGGAAGTGGGGCTAAAGACCATCGAACGCAGCTTAATTTGTTGGTTCTACAAATCGGCGATGTTGGCATGGCGATAGGCGTAGGATAGTCCCATACTTGGCTTTGGTGGCTGGCCTTTTTCTGTTATTTGTATTTTACTTACAAGGTTGTTTTATCTTATTATAATCTTTTTGAAATGTGGAAAAGCACGAAATATGTTGCAAGCCATTTTGAAATTAGTAGATTTTCTTTATTGTTATTTATACCATTTTACTTTTAATTCCTGATCTACTTTTGAAATATTTTCGGGCTTAGTCATGAACCACGAAATGAACCTCTTCCTTTTTCAGCCAATTCATGCATATTTATTTAAGCTCATGCCGCTTTTTTGGTTGGTTGTATAAAATTAGTGAAGTCAGTCGCTCAGAAGTCCCTGGACTCCGACGTAAATCATATTTGAGATGTCGCATCTTAAATTCGCAGTCGGAATTCCATTGACGAATTGGTTCTGCCGCCCCCTACCAATCTTCCTCTGGCGGTCGCCGCGTTTTTGTTGCGTTTGGAAATTGCTTTGCTGGCGCCTACTTAACGTCCGTCCCGCAACGTGAAAAGTTACTTTCTGTCTTTCTTTATTTTATTTTTTGTGCCTTTTGGTTTTTGCGGGATCGTGCGCATTCCGCTGGATTCCGCAGCCAAATTGATGGCGCCAAAATTCAAGAAGCTCAATCCCAGTCCGCCTGGGAAAGGCAAGAAGTCAGTGGCAGACGGCAACCGTCATTCGCATAACCATACCCACATCGGTGGTCAAACAGTGCGTGTCATAGCTTTAAAATTATGATATGGAACATAAGCCTTAGAGGCAAGCAAACATAAAGATAAACATGGAAAAAATCGGACATTTTTCAGACTATTAAGATCACAAACATGTTACTTTATTTCTCTCAAAGTTGTCTATCATGCAATCTTCTTTTAGGAAATAAAAATTAGTTTCTTTGTAATTTTTGTAATGCTCAGTTTTTATATTAAATGTACCTGTGAAGCTAATGTTCTTAAATTCTAAAATTGATTACCATGTTAAATGAATTTTTGGTAATCTACAATAATATGAGGTATAGAAATCTTCAAGAACCAACCTATACTTGAAGACCACACTGTACGCGGTTGAAGGAGTGGAGCATTTGTCCCATAAATGTCATTTCGTCAGAGTTTTTCACGTCGCCGCTTAGATGTCAGCTCCCCGGGGCCTTGAGAGCTCGGCCTTAAATTATTCTACGCACAGTTGCGGCCGTAATATGAATTTTGAATACAATTATTGCAAAAATGTTTCCCCCAGCTAAAAAAAAAGTGCAACGAATGAGGGAAATTCTGCATAGTCGGTCACTGGGTTTTGAGTTGGCTTAGAGGGCAGTTCTTCGTAGCGATCCGTTACTTGCGTGCCGATCTGACGATTCATTAATAAAAATTATGTCAAAATAATCACGCCACCAGTTAACCTGGAACCGGGGACTTGGGTCCTCGGACCTGGACCCGTGATAAATGAATCGCCTCCAGGGTGCACTCGAAACCCTTCCTTGGGATCTGAGATCCTGGGATCGGGGACTCGGACAGGAGCGACTTAATTACATGTGCAAACTCTGAATTTGAATGTCATCATTAGTGGCGCCGAAAGAGGGGAAAGTGCGGCATGTTCGACGCGACACTGATCCGATTCCGATTGTAACTCCGATTGCCCGGCCAGATCATTAATTACTTTATTACGGAAATCAAAATGTCAGCTTGCCTTTCATCGCCTCGCTTCTCGCTCCAGTCGCTCGCATTCAAAATGTTTTCAGTTTCGGTTTGAGTTCCAGTGTCTGTTTGTATACTCCATTCCCCTTCATGTCACAGCGTGTGTTTACATAATGTGGAAAATTAATGATGAATTTGTTAGCTAAGTGACGCCGAATCGCCGTATCACAATCGGAATCGGAGTTGCTGACGCGCCAAAAAGTTCAAAAATGATAAATTGCTTCGATTACACGCAAGACAGGCAATTTTTTAATTCTCTTTAATGGTTGTAAAAAATACGGGAAGTAATAGGTTCATAGGGTAAAGGAAATGAGGTAGATAAGGAAAGAAAGTATATAATTTCTTTTAGGTCTGTTTTTTAAGTCGTACACCAAATTACAAGCATTATATAAAACGATCCATGCCAAAAATCTAAAAGAATTTACCGCAAATTGGGACTGAAACAATTTTAATCCGAAGAATAAGACAGAGAACTAATTGAAAATTATATTTTATTTGTCTTTATACATAACTTGATTTTTATTTAGACGCAAAGAATTACATTCTTTCTTGATTTAAGATTTCACTCCTTTATAAATGTTAAACAGTTTTTTATTTCTTTATAATTTACAGTTCTTAAGTAGAAAATCGTTATTAAGAACGTTATAATTCTATTATCCAAAGAATGGTTTAATTAGTAATTATAAAGTAGTTAAAACCCGCAAAACCTGAATATGTGAATACTCTAAAAACAGGTTGGCGTACCAAATTTGGTCTCTTGCCAACCTCGGCCAGATCGCCTTCCGTTTCATCTTAATTTGCATAAGCGCCGCGCACAAATCCGCGCTCCACATTCAACACGCGACTCGGGATTCAAATTGGAATCGGAATGGATACGGATATGGCGGAGTGGAGGACCGAGTCGGGGACCTCTGGACCCGGGCCATATCTCAGGAATTGTCCGCGGGGACATTCAATGTGCAGGCATAACAAATGAATTATTGACGTTTTTAAGCAATATTCGCCAATATGCGTTGGCCAGAAAACAGAAAAGAGACCCAGACCCAGAAATCGAGGACCAGACACAAGGCCCGAGCTGTTGAGAGATATGAAAATTGTCAACGTGGGCTTTCATTTGCTTAATTTAATTTCGTCTCTTTGTATTTTGTCGCGTCTCTCATTTGTTTTAACGTTTTAACGAGGATGTGGACGGGACCCAGACACACCGAAATGGGGTTGGAGATCCACTGAGAAAAGTGGTTATAAGGCAGAGATTTATTCCTTAAAAGGAAAAATAAAATGTATATTTAATATATTAGTCTCTAACTATATAAAACCTAATACCATAGCATTATAATAACATATTTAGTATTACTATTATTATGATATATTTAACAAATAATTAGAGATTACTTAATCCTCTCAAACTGACATACGACAAAAATGTTTTATGTTTAGGTGAATTCTGCATACAATATTTCAGGTATATTTTTGATGGCTTAATTAAATTTAAAACTGTTAAGCCCTACTGCGATTGCATTCCTAATTATGGAAATGAGTATCAAACACCTCTTTTTCCCCAAGTGTGGGTACAGGGAAAGAGTTTGGACCTGAGACCGGGTCCGCTCGTCATTTAATTTTCGTGACTGTCGTCCCCGAAACGGGAGGCCCAGGTAGGAGCGAAGATCTTCCCAGGTCGCATGTAAATCCCAGCTCGTTTGGGCCAGCGAGCTGGGCTCATTAATGAATTTAAATGGTCTCCTTAATAATATTTAACGGCTTCTTTGCCTGGCTTTATGATGACAATATTTTTCCGAGACCCGTAGCCCGGGTCTCTCGTATTTAATGGCCCTGCATTGGCATTTGACAGCTGACAAGTTCGTTCGCCAAGTGTGGTTGGGGGCTCACATAAAAACTCCCAGCTTATGACGGTATCAATAATTCCCTTTCATAAGCGGCCATCCCAAGTTGGTCAATCTGTTTGCCAATTTATCTCATAGATTCCATTTGATGTACGTGCAAAAAACATCTTATCCTGTAGCGCACCCTCTGAGAATAGCACATACCCATCCCCCCCGCCGACTGAGTCGAACTTATCCAGTTCTACAAATCGATTTTTGATTGAGTTCATTAGAGGCCAAGTCGAAATGCCGCAACAGGAGCCATCCAGGAGGTTTTCGGAGTGGTGGGCTTTTCCTTATCGCAGCACAACATCGCCCTCACATATGGGGGGTAATGTCTCCCAGGAGCTTTTCCCAGAATCCGGACGGTGCCGAGCACTTGGCCAAATCATTTTTGTTATTAGCGAAAATCGCGTCGAGTGATTTACTTTTACTTTTGTCTTACTGCCTGGCACATTTACTTTGATTCATCCACATATTGTATCAGGAAGGGCAGGGGATAGAACGTTATCATCTGTCGGTCAGGCGGTCCAAAGTGGCATCCCAAAGTGGCAAGTCCCTGCACAAATCCTAATTGGATTTATGTGTAGAAATGGATTATAGCTTATGTTTCCAACTTGCCTGCCTTTTTCGCCTCTAATTGCAGTTGCTAGCGGGTGGGATTCACTTGCCAACCCAATGGGCTAGAGAAAGATAAAGCACAACGCTTAAATTGAAGATAGTTTTCATTAAAGGCTCCAAAAATATTGGATATCTGTGCATGGAAGAAAAATTTTTAGCCGTATGTTTTAAAATCCAATGCGTAATATATTTTTTAATCTTTTATTAACTTAAAAGTATGACTAGTTTAGATCAAAAGCTCACAAAGTATTAGATATGTGTACCCGAAGAAAAATGTAACACTATGCGAGTTTTTAATGCGTTAAATACAATTACTGCAAATATAGTTATTAAAATTGTTAAATAAACTAGTTTTATTAATATAACTTCAATACACTACTTACTTATAAGGTATACCTTGTTAAATAATTTAATTCTAAATAGAAACCAATAGCAATACACCTATGACTCACTTCAAATTTGAAAGTTTCGTCATAGTTTTACCTTAAGCCAAACGTCATGTGTGTGTTCTACCTGCTGAATGAGTTCTGAGTACCGTTAATATCGATATACGATAGATAAGCCCCGCCGAATGATATTTATGCTATCGTGATGATCACCATTCTGTGATTTCCATAATCCCTCTCCGAAAATGAAACTCAGCTCAACTAATAAGCCGTCTCGGCTATTTATGACACGATATCATCTCGGGCCACTCGATTTCCAGTCGAAAGAAGTGTCTCCTGTGGGTCTGAGCTGGGAATGAAGTCGAGACCAAATGTCTGCCAGAGAATCGTTTCGAAATATTGGCCATTAAAATGGGAGAATGAGCCCGCGAGAACCACCAGAATCCGTGGCGAGTGGAAGAGTTATGCCTTGAATGAAATGAGTATATAAATATTTTATCAGTGGCCAGAAATCAGATATCTCTTTGATTCATAGAGCTAATTTATGGCTTCCTTTGTCCCCAACCCCATTTGAGGAACAGCCAGACCCTCAGACACCAGGGCAGCTCATTATGAGCCGAACCGAAAATCAATAAAAATATATCGTACACAAATATTCGAGTGGAGTGGATTGCATATGGAGGTGGAACGGCAGCGCATTCCTCAAAAAGAACCCAACATATTTCTGGTTATTTGTATATTTATTCTGTGTCGATTCTGTCCACCTCTAACGAGTTATTTAGAAATCAATCGCCCGGCCTGAGCTATGAAGATTCTACGCTTAGATAGATCAGACTCTGATCAGATCCCCACAGAGCCGATCCTCTCGGGCGACTCAAATTAGCTTTAAATGTTGTCTACTTTGCCCATGCGGCCATCTTTCTATGATCCCGAGCCTCAAGTCCCGCTGCTGAATGCAAAAACTCAGCGCATCTCATTGATTTGTAATTCGCGGGCACAGCATAAATTCTACATGTGAAATCTGATAGCTGCGGCCTGGAAATGGCCAAGAGATGGAGTTGGAGCTGGATCCGTCCACTGCTCACTGCGCTATTTTGTGGCAATCATTTGCACCTCGCTCTGCCTTCAGGCCACAAATCTTATTTTATTCAAAGTGCCCATGCGTAGGTCGGCTCTGCATTTGCATATGCCGCTGCAGACTCAGGACCCAGAATCCCAACCGAAGCCAAACCCAGCCTGAATGGCAGACACAGTGTTGCTCACTTCCTTAGATTCCCTTCCTATAGCTAAAATATTTTCAAAAAATATAATAAAATAAGTTTAACCCAGTCTTAGTATATACACGTAACTTGTACAGACACATTCAATGTAAAGTATAAAAATATAGTGTTCAATGTAATATCCAACATATAGCAAAGCTATTAAAACAAAAATTTGTATTATCCGAATATATTGTATATTGTGGATCCTACATAATTATCTTTATAACATTATTTAATAAATCTGCTTGATTAGAATCCCTAAATCAAATTTCTATAAAGTTCAATAAATGGTTTTAATTTAAATTGTAGAATTGACTTAGGCTTTTATCTAGAATATAAAAAAAAAAATTAATATTAATAGATCACATTTTTTTTGAAATATTTCTTCGTGACTTACGGCTATACGTTTTGAACAAACTCCTATTCCTATGACCCGTACTGTGGAATCCAGCTTAGCTGGACTTGGGCACATTTATGAATCAACGCCAGGCGCGCCATTTCATTCAATAAAACACGAGGAGTCGGACTCGCAGTCCGCTGCCCTCGCTTTCCCACTTTTAAGCCTTTTTTGAGCAATGTTCAATGCACGACAACGACATCGAGTTGTTGTTGCTGGTGTGCTAACTCGCGGAACATAAATATTTCGACACTTTTGCATGCGCGACAAACATGTGCGAAAATGGCATAAAAATATGGCAGGCCCATCGCGAGGGACATGGATTTAAAGGAGGGACGGGGGGTTAGCCGGGTCTGATGGCCATTTAGTGGCCAACAAGCTCCATCAGCGAAGGTTCCGGGAGGCTGACGAGGAGTCGCTGGGGGAAAGATGCAAATTTGTCGCCGGAATATGATCATAATTCATGCAACAAATAAATGTACAACTCTGCATTCGATGGAGGTGACCAAACCGAGGGCGAATCTGGAGTCCCTGGTTCGACCCACGCGATAATATCACAACCGGATGCTGCGTGGAGTTCGCATATTTAACTTCAATTTGTTGGCCAGAGCTGCCTGGCTGGAGTTGATTTTCCTGGGCGTTTCCTTATGCATTTACCCGGGATGTTAAGGAAGTATTATTTCTAACGCATATTATATATTTATATAGTTTGAACAAGCCAATTTGAAATATTTTAAATTAATATTGAGCACAATTACTATCAATAAATGTGTGTTGTCCCCCATTTGAGGGTAAAACCAATCTAGATATTCTTTAAGTATACTATAAAATTACTGTCATTAATAAAAAGAACTTTGCAAAAAAGTCATTTATATCAATTGATACCTTGTTTGCAACAAGAGTTTTTGCTAATAACTATTTGTTTAATAACTATTTTAAAATATTTAATTAAAATATGTACAATGTCAATCAGAAACCTATTAAAATAGAACAAAATACAGTGACGATTGAGTTTTTAGTTACCTAATGTCAAAAGGCACTCCTTGTAGTAAACTAGTCAAAATCGTTGATCTTCTAAAATAACATTTTCCAATTTGTATTTTCTACTCCCAATTTACTAGCAACGGGCTCTTCCCATACCCACGATCCCAAGCCCCGAAACCGGTAGCAACTGGGATCCACAAGAGGTGACTCCTCCGTTTCCATTTCCATTTTCATCCAGGGGCTCTCCAAGTGGCCGAAGACAGGCGCTGCGAATGTAATAAGCGATTAAAACATCTTTAAGCGGCCGATTAGCGCAGCGGGCGACTGATCCGGTGGGATCCCACTTGGCACCCGCTGTGGAGAAGTCGTTTCGATCCGACTCAGAATCGGAATCAGAGTCGAAACATATGGGATTATTAGGGGGGATGGGATGGGGTGACAGTGGCGTTACACGGCTCCCAACTCACTGGGGCTCTGGTAGCCGTCGACCGGCGCTTCTGGGCATTTTACACCTCCGGCTCCGCGCTACATGGGGTCGCCGGTCCAGCGATTATTTCATAACTCACTCAGCCGGGCGGGCCACGTTTATAAATCTCCTTAATATTATTTTGATAGGGCGCCTAATTGCTGTAAATATTATTTCTGCGGCCGCCTAATGTTTCCTTCCCAACATTGTTTATTGACTGAAAGTTGTTGGCCGCTTGTTGTTTATTTGAAAAGCAATTAGAATTATTATGAGCAGCATATTTATTGCTCGATGAGCTGTTGTTGCTCCCTGTCTTTGGCTAATTGGGAAAATTAATAGCCCAAGGGGAAAAATTGCCGATTTCCAATAAAACAATAATCAGGTCCGAGTTTGAGTCCGGAATTCAAGCAGTGAGAGAAATACACTTATTCGAGAAGAGCAGTCAACCGAGGCAGAGGCAGTTAAGATAAGTTTGAGAACCAGGTCGAATGATCGGTACACCTGCCAGCAAATGTTCGGTCTTTAAATATAGGTAATGTCTTGGATACTTTAATCATCAGCAATTTTTCGTTCAACAATCAAACATTGAAATTAACTTATAACTATAAATTTCTGAAAATACCATATATGATAATAAATAAAAAACCTTTTGTCGTCCGCATGTAAGTAGGTAAGTACTGAATATATTAAGTTTTCTACGTTTATATATTTTATATTTTCGTATTGCACTTTCCCAATTAATTCCTTCAAAACGATGTTGTCCAGTGTAAGAAATCCAGGCTGAGATTGCAGGTGGCAGTGCCTGAAATTATTGGCCAGTTCCTCTTTGGCTTCATCGGCTGCTTGGTTCGCACAAATCTTAGTGATCTTTGTTCCCATAATTTAAATGTCAAGTTTTGTCTATATTAAAAATTCTGCAGCACATCCCCCCATCCAGGTCCAACTTTGATTCGCCTTTGTCTTCCTCTCGGCCACTCCGATGGACCGACTGTCTGACACTTGTCTTAGAACAGTCTCATTCTGATTTCCATTCTGATTCTGATTCTGATTCCTTTCCCATTGGGGATTTTGGTGGCTGCTTGTTGTTGCTGCTCTGCGGCATGAAGGGAAAATTGGACTTCTTTGACACGAATATTTTCAGTCTGCCAGTTTCTTGAACTTTTCGCCGAATTATCGTAAATATATATTCGGATGAGCGTTTCAATTTTGGTGTATAATTTAAGCAGTATGATTGGTGGTAATTTGATGTTGAAGAAGCAATGCTTTTGGATTATGTTTTTGAAATCGTATTAGTCTTATATGCTTCTTATCTATAAAACCGTGGTACACGTAAAATGATTTCACACCAAGGAATAGCTTACAAAACCATTAAAATAATATCTAACTGTACCGTCAAATAAGCGTTTGGTTCCTTGAGGCTAAAAAACTAAAAATGTCTGACAACATGATTATTTGGCATTCTCTAACAATAGAGACTGCCTTGCATAGATCCGCCTGAAATTGCATAACAACTGGGGTCTCCAGGCGGAGTTAGTGCCACGATTCGCTGGGGTGATCCGCTCCCCGGAGCGCCCCCCTTTCGGAACCCCGTCAAGAAAGGGTCCCACACAACAGCGAAAACGACGAGTACAAGTCGGTTATTACTGATATTCGCGATCGCGAGCTGAGCCATTGTAATTTTCGTGTTTCTGTAACTGCTTTTGAGGAGGGGACTCGAGATGGCGACTTGGACACGAAATGTGCGCGATGATAATGACAAATCAAACGATGACACACAAAACGACGGCGATCGTGTTGGGAAATTGCCGGAGAGGAGACCTCGAGCCCTGAGCAGATGATTGGCCACTCCGCTGGATGGATGGATGAATGGATCCACATCGCTGTGGAGTCAGGTCTCAAAGCTGGCGTTGGCGTTGATGGAGATCGGAAAAGGGTACGATGATGTTTCCTACGAGGAAGTGCTGCTTTGGCTATCAGTTGTTTGATTGCCGGCCAAATAATTATTTATAATTTATATGCAAACAGAGGAACAGGGAACTGGAATTCCTGCGCTTCGCCAAGGGTTCACATTCACCCTGGCCAAGCAGCCTGGGAACCATATTCATATCGCGCCTCATCTACAGCCACAGCATT
Source organism: Drosophila subpulchrella (assembly GCF_014743375.2). Classification (NCBI taxonomy): domain Eukaryota; kingdom Metazoa; phylum Arthropoda; class Insecta; order Diptera; family Drosophilidae; genus Drosophila; species Drosophila subpulchrella. The sequence goes on from NC_050610.1 coordinate 4,013,808, forward strand.
CCGTTTTGCGACATTTTCCAAGGATCCCGAATCGAGGGCTTCGACTGCGGGGCTCACGCTTAACGATATTCAAAATTCATTACAATTGATATTGTTTCGGATGCATAAATACAAACAAATGGGCATGCCAGTCGCAGTCGCATTCCCAGTTCCAGCTCCAGTCGATCCTCCTCCATTCGGCTTTTTGTTTTATAAGGAGGAGCTCCGGCCATGGCTCCTCTCGTATCAGTGACGGAGCATCTGCGGACTGTACAAGAAATAACAATCTTACTAATTGGGCGATTTTAGCATAAACAAATGTATTTTAGCTCTAACTAAACCACAGCTCCAGCCACCACCAGAATCCGCCAGAATCGTTTTGTTCTCCTTTTGAGAGGAGCTTTGCATACGAGGCGAGGGCGATGATCCAGGGGATCCCGGCGGGCGGAGGCGAAGGGTTCCCGGCCATGGAGATTGTGTCCCATGCAGACAACGATTATGGCTGGAGGATGGCCAGGTCCGCGAGACTCGTGGGATCGCATTAGAAACGGGCCAAGAACAGGGGATTATGGTTAAAGCCGTTGCAGATGACAATATACAACTAGCTAAGGGGACGAATTCATATTGCATACATTTGAATACAACAAAAGATCGTTTGAGTCGAATACCTTGCGAAATCAAGCATTTTTTACTTATGTTGGGCTTATACTGAAATTGGATTTTTGAAATCCAATTGGAAGATTTTTATATAAATATACCGAAAGACATATGATAAGTAGTCCGATTGTTACATACAAAATATAAAATTCTGAAATCCTAAAAAATAATCATTACTAAGAGTAGAAGAACTTTGAACAAAAGCAACGAAGCTATAATTTTTCCACATTATTTTCGGATTCGTCCAATAAAAAAATTTTTTTTTAATTTTAATATAGTGTATGAAATAAGTGTACCTCAACGTAGAACAAATATGATCAACGAAGCTAGATTTATTTATTTTATCTTTCCGATTATTCCTTTGGCACCTATAGGATGTCCTAACCGGCTCATTGGAATTAAAAAAAATTTGGGAAACTTTGATCCCGATCGCTTTTAAACTGAAGGACTAGTTTGCGTAGAAACGTACAGAGGTACAGAGGAAATGGCTAGATCAAAATTATGGTATAAGTATATACTATAAAGTTATAGGGCTGGAAAAGTCTTCTCCACTGGTTTGCAAACTTCTGACTGAGATTAATAGCTTCAAAGGGTATACAAATACTAAAATACAATAGTTATTGGATATGTATAAAATATCTGTGTGGCGAACCTGGCGGCTATATACTTAATAGTTTCCGATTTGGAGTATTTTAACCGTCCGGAAAATACTGACCATAATTGGGTGGAATCACATTAAGAAAGGCCACAAAATGTTTTATCAATTGCGGCTAGCGGTACTTACATATATAAAGTGTTAAAAACCGCCTTAAATACAGGGACAATTTAGTTCTTCTGAAATATGTGAAAATGAGATCCTATTCATGAACTCAAAGCGTCGTACTTTCCTTTCGATTTCGCATCTAAATCTTTACCTAATACCGGCAAGAGGCGCTTTCCATCCTTTTCCATCCGCCACAGACACATCTAGTTGGCTATGGGCAATGGGCAATGGCACCGCCAATTGAGCCGGAGCTAAAAAAGCGCATTGAAAGGCGCCGCCAATGGAGGCCATACTCGTAATCGGAATCGATTCGAGCTGAGTTGCGTTGCGTTGCGCCGAGTCAAGGCTTAAATAAATTCGTCATTATAAATCATGAGTTGGAGCTGCGCTCGGTTTAATTAATCACCGCTGTGCCCCAGCGGTGCGCAAAAAGCTAAAACTGCCGCAGCCTGAGCCACTGAGCCACTGAAATTGCAGCGGCCACTGCACCACCGAAGCGGCGACTGCAAGTGCTCAGCTGGAGATTTTTGAAAAGATGATATTTATGGCAACTTTGACAGAGCTCCCCGAACAGAGTCCGTCGATAGACTCATTCGCAGTGCTTCTGGCCGGGATTGAGTGCCGCACGCGCAGTGACCACCACCGGAGAGCCACCACGGCCAGACGACACTGGGGGAAAATTGATCCTAATTGGACATTACCATGGGAAAGTATCTTTATTCATTTTCTTTGGGATAATCATATGACATATTCTGAACTTGGAAATTTCGATTTACTACTCTTATCATCCTTAAGAAAAACGGTCACAAAAATCTCTATGAACCAATTCTCAATATAAGCAAATCTCAATATCATAGAAACCGTCCCTAAATAAATTAGGCGATTTAAAACCAACCAAACAGTAGACTCGAAAAATAATTCCTAAAATATATAACTTCTATAACACTTCAGAATATTCCTTTTATTAGTTTAAATTATGCGCGGATCCAAAAGGAGGGGGTGGATACTGGGGTTGGATTCCCTTCTCACTCAGGTTAAAAAGAAAAAACAAAAAATGTTAAGTGGGTTTTACAATTGATATATGTATTTTATTCCAAATTTTTTATTTATACTCAAAAGATTTTTTTATTTCATCTTGCCCTACAACTAAGTCTTGGATTCTCCATTGGTTTAAATAACAAATTAGTTTCAGTAATTATAGAACACGTTGTAACATACTGAGTATTTTTATTTTTTTTGAGTTCATAATTATAAAAAAATTTTAATTATAAAACAGATATTTTGTTCACAAAAATAATCTAAAAATTTGCAAACCTCGCTTAATGCTAAATGTTTTTTTAGAATACGTCGCAATAAATTACCTAACAGTTTTAAGGATTTTTATATTTTTGTGACTGCAGTCTGGAGGACTTATTGTCTTCGTTTTGGCATTCCGCATGTGGTCGACGATGACAGCGATGTGGACATCGACGAGGCGGGCGACAGTTTTTAATCGCGGCAATAATCATAACTGTGATTTGTATGACTCTGTTGGGGCAGCCACTGCGGCGACAGTCGCAATTCGCAACTGGCGACTCGCAACTGGCAACTCCTGACCATATTGGACGCTCCGAGGTGAATTATTAAAGCCGCCGGGCCAATTTATGCGACGCGTTCTCCTTTGAAGCGCTCCAGCCGTCATAATGCCGCCCCCTCACTCCTTTCGACTGGCCGATGTGGTTGCGGTGATTTGTGCCGCTCAGCGGTGCACCGATATATATAGGGATATATCGCCGATCGGAGGTGGAGCGCCTAGTTGGTGGCTTACCAAATGAGGAGCTGCATTGGTTTTTTAGTCACTTTTTGTGGCCAGTAGAATACGTAATTCGCCGGCTGGCCCCACAAGTCGTCCGTCGCATTTACATTCCGTATAAATATTTATGAGAGAAAATAGAGAAGAGATCATTATGATTGAAGAACATCGACACATGGCCCTGAAGATGGTAAAATGGGTCGAATGAAGAAGTCAATTTGGGCACAGATTGCAATTGCTGTTCTATTTGAGATTTTAAATGAGGCATTTATTAATTTTAAATTTACTTACTTTTGAATTTTATAAACAATCCAGAGTCCACTCTGTCTTAATATACATTTTGTTATTAAATCTAAAAGTATATCAAAAAGTTTTTGATAAATTGTCCTAATAAGGAATGCTGTTTTTCAAGTGTAATTGAGGTTTTATTATTTTATCTTGGAAATTAAAAATAATTTAGGTTTTAATTATGCATCTGCTTATAATCTTGTCAATGAATATGAGATTATTTCAACCTTCCTTTTTTAAAAGCCAAGTAGAAGATTTCCAAGGTCCGTCTTCTAAGGCCTGCTTAGGTGGGATTTTCGCATAGCGGCTGCCGGAACTAGCCAGTAAAGTCCCAAAAGCAGAACGGGGGTTATTAAGTGCCCGATGCGTAACTCCGTGACTCCGGGCGGAACCGAGGGGCATCCGAGATCTGCGGGGCCTAGGAAGTCTGTCATATTGAGTGCGCACGAACAAAGAGCGCTGAACGAAAATTTGTTACCGCCTAAGCAACAAATTGCACTCCCCAAACTCACACACTGGCAAGGCCTAAACTTGAACTGACATTTTACATAAGGCGGAATTATACATACGTCCAAACGTACATAGGTGCCAGCCAGGGGGAGTGAGGGGCTATCCAGGTAGGCAGAACCGCTGAGCAAAGGCCCCGAAAAAAGAGTTAATTTGCATAATTACGCTGGAGTGGGGAGAGGGGGTGAGGAGCAGGGGGCGGTGGTTGGGTCGTGGTGCATTTTCAGTAAGCCAATGCCAGAGAACTGACTGATGTCAGATACACGAAGAAAAAAAGGTCTCCTTTGCCAAATCCAGGTCGATGAAATAGTATATAATATAGTATTTTAAGGAAATACATAGCAAAAAATTTAAAGTTTGAAATTCGAACAATATAATACAATACAATCACAATATAATACAAATAGTACGATAAGATAAAAATAAAATATATTAAAACTGTTCAGATAAACAATTCCAACATATTTGAATAAGAAGATACAAATATTTTTGAATGTTATATATGTTATATATAGCAAAAAAAGTATATTAAAGTCCTTTCAAACAATATAATTCAATATGAAGATAAATATGAAATATCTTTATATTTTAATGATATGATACAGAACAAATATCTTAAGACTGCGCAGGTAAACAATTAACAATTTTGCACATTGCACATTTCATAAGAAATTAAAAGTCTCGGAAACTATAAAAACTATCTCTATATCCAAAATAATTATTTAGTTTGTGGTTCTATTTTTTGTACTGTGGATTATGTGAGTGGGAGGGGATTGGAAAGGGGCTTGGAAAAGAGTGCACGAAAACGAAACGAGGCACGAACAACAACAGCAACGGGAAAAAAATGAAGTCGCTTTATCATTTTTAGCTGGCGGCGCTGTTTGGCCAAAGTGTGGAAAATAAATGTATGGAAATTTGCATACGAATTTCGAATTTCAAATGGCGCTGGCTCTTTCCACCTCCGATGAATGGGTTTTGGGCTGAGTTTGGTGCCCGTTAGGCGACTCCCACACTCGTCCCGTCTCTTTCTGCAGCGGCTCCAGTTCCACTTGGAGTGGATGTCCATGGCCACTTGAAACGGGCGGCTGGAAAGGCAGGGGTCACGCCCACCCCACCAATGAATGCAGCACAAACACACCTCTACATATCCGCACTCAATGAAAATATCCTTATTACGTAATTAAACATATTTAACATTTAGTACAGAACTCTCTGGTATTTGAAGACAAAAAAAAATAATTTAAGACCGATGCAGTTTTAAATATAGTCCAAAATTCTTCGAATATGTCTTTCAACTTAATTTAAATAGATTTTTGGCTTGAAATTTTTATTGAAAGAACACTTTAGATTGTCTCATCATCATCAAAATTAAGCATTATCAATATTTCAAAAGAGATAATCAAAATTGCATTTGAATATTGAAAGCTATAGCTTTATAAATGATATAAAAAAAACTAAGGAAATATCGATCAATTTTAAACTTAGGCCACATCTTCGTGACTCGCACTGTCAACGTGTAATATTATTTATTATCACTCATTGAGATGAATATTTGTTGGCACTGCTGGCGCTGCATTATTGCGGTCTTTGTTGATTTAATTAATTAAATCGCAGTTGTTTTTTTAATTGATTGACAGATTAAAAACAAAACCAATTAACAATTTTAATACAACGGCCGACCGCATAATATGCCATAATAAAGAGCCAGCTGCCAAAGGGGGCCTAAAGGGAGGTCCCTGAAGGAGCGAGCGAGAGGGCGAAACGCAAACAGATTGATACACCCACAAACACTCGATGCGCTGTCATAATCCGTTATTCGCATTAACAGCGATTTTAATTAATGAAATCACTCAAGGGAAGCTGGCCAGAAACAGGAACCGCCCTCAATGGTGTTGGCCAAAACCGAACACTAATTAAAACCGTACGGTCTGGGAAGTGGAGATATTTGTTAAACCAATTGAGTTAAACTATTTTATTTACAAAAAAATTGAGATTACGTTTTATGGCTGAATTGGCATTGCAAAAAATTCTGCAAGAGCTTTATCCATTATTGGTAGTCAGACACAAAAATGTATAAGCTTAATTAATCAATTTGTGGAATCTAATTGATACGGTTAATAGTTATTATAGACTACTTGCATCACTGTCAAATTCCAGAAAAAAAAACACTACATCTTTAAACAATTTTTGATTACCTTCGTCGTTATACAAAAATTGTCATTGAATTACTAAAGTTTAAATAAAATATGTTAAGTATAGTGTGATATTTCCGATCCTTCCGCAAACATTCAAAAACTCTTCTATCCAAAGGGTTCCCAATGATAACTATTCAAGACATTCTACTTTTATTCGCATATACGCATTGATACGGGTATACCCTACTCGCACATTGTTAAATATTAGAAAAATACAATACATTCTTAAGAAAGTTAGGAACAAATTCGCAGCTATAAAAAAAATTCACATTGAACTACTACAGATTTAATAAAATATGTTTAATAAAGTTTACTATTTTCGATCCTTCAGCACACATTGAAAAATTCTTTTATCCAAAGGGTTCATAGGAAATCTATTCAAAACATTCCACTTATTTTGCATTTCTTAATAGCCTTTTCTTATAAGTTATTTTAAGAAAACGATAAGAAACAAAAATACAAAATGCCCTTTTTGAACATACGCATTATCTATTAAATGTTCAATTATCTTCCAAAGCTCCTAATTTCCTGATCAGTTTGTTATCAGAACTAATGATTACCTGCCTTAAGAGTGAGAAATATCTGGCAGCTCGAATGAACCATCAAATCAGCAGGCGACAGCAAATTGGCGACAAATTCGCATTGAAATTGCAAATCCGAAGCGACACATAAACATATCCCCCAAATGGCTTTTGTCTAATTGAAAGCGATAAATTTGGCTAACATGACGTGGGAATCATGAGTGCTGGGATGGCAAAAACTTAAAATTCATATATTGATTTTAACATACAAATAACTACATTTAATTAATAATGGCGAGGAGAAACAAAGGCGAGACGACCGCCGACAAAAGAGTTATGCATAGCGAAGTTTGCGGCTTTATTTGAATAAACGGCTTCCCACGACGAAATCTTGTGGAGTGAATGTATCTGGTCTCTGGATTCGGGCCAACTCAAAATCCAAATCGACAAGCGAATTCGCACGCAATAATTTGAAATCACCGGCGGTTCTCATTGGCCATTCATAATTTCTAGTTCGAGCGGCGTTTCGGTGATTACGATGTGATTTAGAAATCGAAAATCAAGTGGATGGATGGGAAACCAGGTGAGTCGGGTGAGTCACGGAACTGGTTCGAGCTTCGAGCGGAGGCAAATGTCAGCGGATCGGTAGCGAGCGTGACGATAATTCAGATCGGCTCTATATTTATGGGTACGTATGGGAAATCTGCAACTGTCCCCGTCCGTCTTGGCATTTCATATGCAAAGCAGTGGAAAAGAGCCAACGAAGATGTCAATAAATCTGCCGCTTTGGCCTTGTTTTGCATTTCCGCTAACAGAGACAAAAACGCAGTCATCCTCTCGGCTTCCCGGGCTTCGGACTCCAATCCCAATCCCAATCCCAATACCAAATCCAATCCCAACACACACGCAAGCCAGAAGAACAGGTAAACAGGTCGGGAACGAGACTGAATCCCGCAGATCCAGATACAGTAGCCCCACGTCAAAACGAGGTGATTTAGAATTGTCGAATTTTATTTAAATTGGATGCAAACATGCGAAATTTATTGTAGAAAATCAATAAATAAGAAAATCACAAACCCAAGGCGAAACTTGATCTGGAACAGAATGGGCACCAGGCAGACCAGGAATCGAGAAGATCAGCTCGAGATCAGACAAGGAACATGGGAGAGAGCAGGGAGTTAAGATTCCTGCCCAGGCACGAACTTTGTTTTGATAATTTCTTCTGGCGATCAGACTCCTGCACTTCATTACTTTATTCGTGCCCTTAACTTTTTATTTTATATCGATTTTATTTGCGGTTCATTAAAATTTCGTTTTCGGCTAATAAATATTGAGATCGGTTTTGTGCATGAATAACCCCTGGTTTTAAATACCCTTTTATAATGAATATAAGGAAAAATAAAATGTTGGTAATAAAATAAAATGTATTTTGGAAACTACTGACTTTGTATATATTTATTAAATACTGTTATTCATATATTCAGTATTATTAAAGGGCATTCTTTGTTCACTGTCTGTTTAAAACATTAACCTTAATTCGCTGTGTTTTTATTTTAAAAGAGATGAGGAGGCAGAAAAGGACACTCGACATACTCAAAATCGATGGCTGCGATAGGAGGAACCAGTCCGAAGTTTCTCCTTGGACATTTCAGCTCCGTTCCATTCGTGCCTTGTATCTGATTGTCGTCGAGTTTTTCGGGGTCCGTGTTTAATTAACTCGAATTAGAATTTCAGAATGTCCCTCGGAATATTGAAGCAGAAAATGTAAATTAGCATACATCATTGTATGTGCCAACAGTTATGTTTTTAATGAGCATAAACAATGCTAATTAGGCAAATTTTTAAAGAAATACTGGCAAGAGTGTTACAAAAATACATATTTTTGTTACAAAAATTAATGCAAATTTAAAGGAACTTTAAGATTCTTTAGTTTTCTAAGCTCACTGAAACTCAACTGCACTTTATCTACAATGCAACCAACGAATATTTCTCATTTGAATGTGGCGCCCTAATCGGTGATTGACTGCGGAATTTCGCAAAGTCAACGATATGGCCAACACCACACACTCCGGCTCCACTTTAACCACAATGGCCAAGACTTTGGATGATACGCAGATATTTGCGGGAATAACTCATGCAGATTACTCGCCGGCCCATGAAAGGCGGGCAAATTAAGTGGGGAAAATATAATTGATAAACACGGGCGAGTTCTAATTCTGGCGCTCTTTATCGGGGTCCATTAATTAGGCACTTGATTTATGAATGCACAGATGGCGATAGTATTGGTCTAGGACTTGGCCAGCGAGCCTTTTAAATATGAGCAGCATTTTATAGCCACGAAGAAGGAATATACACTGAGGGTAAGAGAGCATGATTTTTATGTAACAATAAATATTTGTTAAGTTACCATAAGTTATGAAAAAAGTATACTAACAGAACTTGAGGAGGATGGTATATTTTTAGGTAATAAAAGCATATTTAAAGAGTTACTTGATTCTTGTAGGATTTTAAGAATGCCTTTCCACCTCTAAAGGAATTTTCTTCAATGTAGTTGGCGTGGGCTGTTTTTCTCCCGAAGATGTGGGCTTAAAATAGCACCTGCTTGGCTCGGTTGATTCAACTTTGGCACTCTGCGGACTGCGGACATTAATCAGCTGTTGCTAAACGGCTTAAACGCCGGTAGCCATGTATGTATGGCCCTCATCTGGTCCTAAGAATTGTGAACAAGCGCGAGAACGGCCAAAATGCCAAATGCTCGGATCGATAAGGATCGCGCCTACAGCTTCTAAGCTGGCGAGCGGAAATTGCAACCAGGAACAGGACAACACATCGCATCGCAGGACATGCGGAGAAGTGGTTGCGCTGCAGGCTCAAATTAATTAAGCCCATGTTTGCGCATTTCTCGTCGGTTGCGGCGTTATCCTTCGGAATTAATTGGCGAGGAGGGTCCTGGTTCAGGACAATGACAACTCGATAAGCCCACATCAACGCACATTGCGCAGCCCCTGGACGCACCGAAGTATCATGGGATACCGAGATCCTGCGATCCCCCGATATCAAGCACCTGTTCCGCATTGCTCGTGGGTGAGATCGAAGTTGTAAGCATATCGCTGACCCCTTCCAAGGGTCGTATTTCATACGTTCATATCCCGGGGGTTGAGCTGCGCATTTGTGTCATTCGTTTTTTTTCTGGATCGCATGACCTGCTGTTTCGGTTTTGGGCATACTTTATGTAAAAACGCGGCTATCAGAGTTTTATGGTTTGTTTGTCATCTTAACACCTTTTAAGGTGCGCACATTAATTAGAAGCGCAACGAACCTGCGCGACATTTTCGAGGAGCACGACATGGATCCCTGGCCCTCCTGCTGTTTCGGGAGTTTGAAAGGAGAATGGAAACGGAAAATGTTGCACATGCCCCCAAGAAGAATGATACGCCTAATGTCATTATACATAACCATTGTGTGGAGTGTCGGCTCTTTTTCTGGAAAGGTGTTTCTCAAAAGGGGTGTCTTCGTGTCTACAGCATTAAATATGGAACAATGCTATGTGTTTTAGTAAGCGAACTAATAAAAATAATATTTATGGTTTAAGTAACAAAAGGAAGACACTTTTGTATGCAAACACACACAAATTAAGTCATTTAGATCACTTAAACCTTGACTAATAATTTTAGCTTAACTTCATTTTATTTTTCCCTTTAATTGGAATGCCATGTTTTACTACATAATAACAAAATTATCAAAGCTGAGAGCAGTTTAATTAGAAAGCAAATAATCACAACGAGATATAAAGGGTTTCAATAGGCCATTACCTCCAAGCCTGACAAAATAGACAAAGTTCTAATTTAAAATTCTGAAATTGAATCAGCTTACAGCCAATCTTCCAAAACTATTCCATTTTTACCAGCCCGTCGCAGTGATAAATCGAAGCAAAAACGGAATCAGACGTATGGATCCCAACTCTATGCCGAATCGTGGGCTTTGGACAGCCGAAAGAGCTGATTAACGTGCAAGGCGTGATCCGGCAAAGGCGTTACCATAATTTGTCAACACCCCAATATTTTACGAGCACTCATTGCGATATAATTGGGCCTCAAGTGGCGTATGAGCGAGGCTTTTTTGTTTTACCCTGCTTGGTTTTTATTTTTTGCGATTCGAGTTATTGCGCATCATAATGGCCGCCTTATGTCGTCTGGCCGGGATTTACGGCCCAAGTCCGCACTTTACACCCCCGACAATCCCTCGCTCCCTTTCCACCCACGTATCAACCTTATGTTTTATGTATCAGAGCGAGCAACTGAGTTATGTACCGGTATATATAGTGTAGGGGGTACCTGTGCGGCTCTGGCGTGCGATATATTGTAACAGACCATTGTGTCAAATATAAATCAGATCATTTTTTCCGCCTTCAGAGCAGTGACCAAAAAGCGAACGGGAAAAAACAACGCAAGGTATTTTGTTTTTATGGGCCAGAGACGGAGACAGAAATTGGCATAAATTTTGAGAGGCAGGCAGGGTCGGCTTTTTAAAATTTTGACAAACTTTTGGTGCCCCGTAATCGTATATCTAGATCGTGTTGGCTTCGTCTGCTTTTGAAAGTGTTTTGATTTTGGGAATTAAAATTCAATGCACATTAAAATGACAAAAACGAATCGAAACGAATCTGCTCTGCCCGAATCGGAGTGAAGTACATTAAAAAGTCATGCCGTATCTGACAAAATGGTCAGCAATGAAATCAAATCGGCCATACAAAAAACTGGCGACAGCCATCAAAATGTAGATCGTTCGTCATTGAGGGTACAAAACCCCATAATTTGGGTGGCAATAAATAAATTTAACACGCCGCAGCCACTGTATGCATAATGTCGCACAAAACTGAAGGAGTCCGACCCGGATCCCAGTTCAGATCGAAGATATTATGTGCATATATGCTGATGGTTCAGAGTGCGGAAGTCAGTACTCATATTAATAGCTTATCTATCCATGTATAACAATACATTTATTTGCAATTGTATCTGAAGTATACTTTTTAAAGTATAAAATATAATAATGCTTAAGAAGTTTTTATAACTTACTAAATTAAATACCTATGAATATAATGTTATTTCCGTACAATATCTACGAGTAATCATGAAAGGTTCAATTTCCTTACATATTGAAAATACCTACATTGATGTTTCTTCATGAATCTTACCATGTATCTTTTAAAACATATATAAAGCGCCTGTTGGCCGGACGACCGGAAAAAGCAACGAAAGCCAAGCTGAGCTCTTTGGATTCTTCGCAGCATCCAAATTGATTTGCCTTTAATTTCTCGCACGTTGTTGATTAATTTCCCCAGGAAAGGCACTGAAAAAGTGTGCGAAAGCGAGTCCTTTGTCCCACAAAGGGCATTCAGAATACGGAGAGCCTTTGCAGTGTCCGTCATTTTTTGGGGGCGTGGCAGGGGCAAGTGGATGGGTGGCGGGTCCTTTGAGCCACTGGGCGAAAAGGGACGGCTTGGGGCCCCCCCTTCATTGCGCAGGAGCAGAATCAATGCTTTGGGCCCGTGGGACATGTAATCCGGATTGCGCCATTCAGAAAGTGTAAATGAAAAATCTGTTTTTGGAAGCATTTCGGCGTGAAAATGCAATATTGAATTCATTTTCATTTAAATTCACCAACGCAAAAAGCAATTACACGACGCTCCCGGCTCCGCAGCTCTCCATGCTGCCCGGCTCCAATCAGATTTCGTCCAGGGCCATGAAATAAAAACTGAAACAATTTTTTATGTAAAACAGGATTATTCCGCTGGGCCGGGGGCTCAAAGGGGCATAAATAATAAACTGAAATTAAATGTAAATATGGCCAGGAAATCTCGGCAGCGTCGGCGAGACAATAACAAGGACAGCGACATTCCGGCTGACAACAACTCATAAATTTTGCCCACAAATCGCGCGGCGAGCGCACAAAATCTGTCACCTATCAAAAATGCCCTAAAAGGGCATAAGTCTCCCCCTTCCCCTAGCCCATCCCCTCCAGAATCGAATCCGGTCGGGGCGAATGCGCGTGCGCAGCCTTCGGCTGACAATCGATGACAATCAATGTTTGCATTGCATTATTATTATTGGAATAAATGAATAAAGTATCGTGGATCCGCGGCATGCAGTGACAATGGCTCGACACATTCTGATGCTGCCTCCGATCCGAAGCTGCCCATTCGGGGGATTTATGTATGCCCATGCCCGAACCCCATTCCCATTCCCATCCCCATCGCGCTACTCCGCCGCAGTTCAGGCGAATTGTCAGCGCTTCGCGACCAGTCAAAATCGCCATCAAAATCGAAATCGGTAACAAGATCAGCGGAGGCAGAAGCCCCAAAGTCACACTAGCAAAAAAACAATCATTTTTTCATATTTCTAAATCCATATAAATCCATATATTATTGAGCTATAATTTTCAGTGAACCAGTTAATATCCTAGCTAGCTTTACATTACATTTTAGTCATTCATTCCCATACTTTCATAGTCCTGCTCCTTGAGATTAAAAATACTTATACAAGAGGGCTTTAGTCCAGGTGCTGAGAACATTTTGATTTGAAAGTAGTACTTTAGAAACTATGAATTTAATTAATTGATGTTCTATGGAAACTTATTTTTGAAATATTTTTTTTAAACTATATCTGATAAATTATAATTCAAATTAAAAATCAAGTTTTTTAATAATATTCTCCTTATGTCAAGTAAAAGTACAATTTTTTTCACTGCATAAAAAGTTGGATCCGTGTTGACATTCCTTGTAGCTTGTATAGCTGCCGTCCGCCACATGGTAACTGGAGTTTTCAGTTTTGTTCGTCCATGCCAAACAGCAATCATATTTCGCAGGCCGATCGACTAGATCGAAGATCCGTGCTCGAGGCCCACAGAAAATCACAGTGGATCAAAGGTGATAAATCAGTACTAAATATTTTAACCTAATTTTATAAAATGAACGAAAAAAGAATGGTTATCTCGTAAAAAGTTTTATAAAACTCAATATTGACCTCAAAAAATTAAAAAATAAAAACAACTTAATATTGTTGAGCCGCTAAAACATCAAAATAAAATTTTTAAAATCGAACATAAAATATAGATTTTCTAAAATCGGTATATATATATATGGCTGTCCACCCCTACAAATATATAGTAAGCATATAATAAGTTTCACAAAAATGCAAGTACCCTATAAGATAGAACTGACCCAAAGAATTTTTTTAATTTTCAATGCGTAGTTATCTGTGGCCTTTCTTAACAAAAACAAGTTGTGAAAATTTAGTGCGAAGCAAAAAGCTCCTGCAAGAAATCCAAACCACATTTGGTATCAAAAAAATCGTAGATCATTTCTTTAAAAAACAATTATTTATTTGAATATTGGTCATGTCCTACTGCATTGCTCCCTCAACGTTTAGCTACATAGGACATATTTGGTGGTAGACAAACAGAAATGTTCCACTGTTGAGAAGATTGCATGCATATATGGATAAACGGTCGATGAACAAGAAATGCATATGATTTTGAATCTCTTCGCGCTGAATGCCAACAAGCAGTCGGACCAGCTTCCTCAGATTTCTATCATATTTTGCATAGAATGCTGAAATTGCAGATCTCGGTGGACGTTGGTTTCTGGTGGAGATCCTGGAGACGATTGCAGCTCGCCGAGATGCCTGATCGTTGAGTGAACTATTTTAATATTTCCCCCAGCTGCTCGCAGAAAGTACTGAAATTCAAATCGTCGCGGCTGCTTTAACAAACACCTCAGCTAATAATGGCGAGGGAAGACAATGCGAAGCAGCTCCCCAGTGACGGGCGGCTTTTTTCTGGGCCCCGACTTGGTTCCAGAATGAGACTGGGACTGCGAATGGGTCTTGGGACTGCGTCGAGGCAGTCGGCATTGCCAGACAGCGTGTCTCTGGCTGCCTCATTTATGCAGCAGATCGGAGGCAGAAGGCCTGCTCTCCGGCCTTAGCTTTCCGACATTGACTGGGAGTTTGGAGCTTGGTTGTCGAACAATTTCTTCGACACCTTTTTTGCCGCCGACGGACCTCTTGGCGATTTCGCACTGGGGATCTGCATCGGCATCTGCATCTGTGTGAAAAATGGAAAGCCCTTTTTGGCGATTCCTGACGATGACGTCCCCACATCATCGCACCAAAATACAGGGGAACCTTTACAACGCAAAACGTTAATAAAAAAATAGTATAACCCCAAAGTGAACTTATTTTTATATTTAACTTATACTTCATTTGACATACAAAATACTTCATAACCTACTTTTATCAAGCGACACGAAAAAAGAGCTTGGAAGATTAGTTCACGGACCTCCAAATAACTTGACTTAAAGTAGTTTGAAATTGAAATAAAATTTTGAGATTTCTGTGTAAAACTCATTTTCTTTTGAAAAGCCATGGGCTATCCAAAAAAACGTAAGCCTTAACGTACAATAAGATTAGATTTGTAAACAATTTTTCGATTTCGAATCGAGATCGATTGAAGCTGACGAAGCACAAGATAAAATAAACACTGCGATTTTAGGATTGTCTTCGGTTTTCCGCTAAGCGCTGCATAAATTGCATTTCTTACCCTTGGGAAAATGACTAAAAGCTTTCCGAAGTTGGCGAAACTGCAAAAGAACAGTTCCAAAAGCTTGAGTTCGCCAGCTTATTTAATAATATGATCCTAAACTTTAGGCAGTCTACATCGGGAAGTTCATAAACGAACATCGGACTGTATATATACAAGGTACCTTCGGAAAATGTTAAACCCAAAAGAATCACGCATAGAGAAGCTTGACTGTATTGTCACTTGCACAGAAAAGTTTTGTGGGCTGCCAGGGGACATCAAAACGGAATAATATTTATGATCATTGCGATATTTTTGTGTTTCTCCGTGGCTGTTTTTGCTTTGTTTTGCTTCTTGTCCATCTGTCAGTACCGGACCGAGAGTGGTCTGGGTTCGAGGATGGGTCTGTGCCCAGGTCGAACTTTTGCTTTATGTGCCACGGAATGCGGTGCCCCGCCCCGCCCCCACATCCACCGCCTCCCTATGGCACTGATTTACCGATATGTCATTGAGCGATTCAATGCGATTCACACGCATTCTCCAGCGCGGACGCGAACTCGAACGGGTTCAATCCGCCGCCGAGAATTGTCACCCTTTGGATCGGATTTGAATGATTCGCGGCGCGGGCACAAAGGCCTCGGAAGATGATGCATAAATCTGCATGCCAACTGGCCTTCTTGGAATATTTCTGTTTTTGATAGACACAGAATGTGTGGTGTTATGAGTGAATGTAAATTCATGTCAAATTCACATTGCGCATGGACTCAATGAAGTCACATCGCACTCTGGATATTGTGCAGTTGTACCTGCTAATAAGGAAGTACTTTGAAAGTCCGTATTGAAAATCTCCCCATCCCAGGAAAATGAGAATATAATTGAGAAAGGGTATCGGTCTTAGTTCGAACACAAATGACCTTAGCTTGACCGCGAAAATAAACCATAGTATTAATATTATTACACCAGTCTTAGTTAAGGTATTATACAGTGGTCGGCATAAGTATTTTGACAAAATAAAAGTTAAGTATACTCATAACTTGAATTTACTTCTTGTAAACTATAGGCATCAATGGAAAGGTAATTTCAATGCCGTTTGAATGATACAATACATTTCTTTACCCATTCAGTACTTATTGAAAAGGACGAATTTGTGTAAATCAACTTTGAAATTTAAAAAAAAAACTTTTTTCCTCGTCTTGAAAACTTAAATTTTTTGATGCAAAAAGTTTCTTCAAACAAAAATAATAGTAACTGCAAAAAGAATTTTTCAAATATCATTTTGCTTATATTTTTTATGATTTTTTGAAGGTGACAATGTCGGAAAAAATTTGTATGAAAAAGACAAAAATATGGCTCAAATGCCTGTTTTTAAGCATTTTCAAAAATTCATAAAAAATATAAGAAAAATGATTTTTGAAAAATTCTTTTTGCAGTTACTATTGTTTTTGTTTGAAGAAACTTTTTGCATCAAAAAATTTAAGTTTTCAAGACGAGGAAAAAAGTTTTTTTTAAAAATTTCAAAGTTGATTTACACAAATTCGTCCTTTTCAATAAGTACTGAATGGGTAAAGAAATGTATTGTATCATTCAAACGGCATTGAAATTACCTTTCCATTGATGCCTATAGTTTACAAGAAGTAAATTCAAGTTATGAGTATACTTAACTTTTATTTTGTCAAAATACATATGCCGACCAGTGTATAAACTTGTGCCCACTAAAAAGTTTTTTTTTTCCTTTAGCTTTGTATATACTAAATGTTTTCCCGAAAATATAATTTGCTATTTAACCCTTTGTTGTGGAATCGTGTTCACCGTATGGCACTTAAAAATACCAGAGGTGCGTCAGTTTACCCATAAACTGACATTTGTTAAAATTACAAAATGTGTTGAAGCAATTTAAGATTTTACACTTAAAAAATACAGTAAAATTTGTACTTTTTGTGGAACAAGTCCACATAAACCCTTAAAACTATTGCAAAATAAGTTTCCAAGATACCTCTTTCGTATATACCAAATTTACAATTGTAGTTATACATTCTTTAAACTTGAAATTTCCCAACACTGTATTAATTCTTGCAGCCCTGGAATTTAAATATCGATTACCGCTTTATCGTGCTAAGAATAATCAATTTATTCTGCGAAGCCGGTCTGTTGAAGTGTGAAAAATGGAAACCCCAAACTTGCTTGATTTGCCTTTTGAGGTTCTCGATTTGATATTTAAGAACTTGTATGAACATGAAAAGTGGCAGCTGGCGATAGTTAATAAAAATTTGGGGAGAGCTTTTGCTTCACATATCCGAGATGAATATGAACGCGTTTCGATCCACTATAGTTCATCGTGGTTCTTGGAGACTATACTGCCGTTATGCGGATCAACTGTTCGTCACATTGAGACTACAAACTGCTTTGATTCATATGAGTCACTAGCCTGGCTAATAGAGAACGATTTTGAGAAATTGCAGTCCCTAACAATAGATATAGATTTTAAGAAAGTATCCTATATGAACAGCTTCCTAAGGTCTGGAGTAAAATTGCAATCAGTCGAAATTCATATTAGTATTGATTTTAAATTGTTCTCACGAATGATTGGCGCATTAATGGGACATCCCCGCTTTAAAGGCTTAGACCTATATAACATTTCCAAGGGACTGGGTAAGTAAGTCAGATTAATATAATGGTCATCCCTTAAACTTTATTTTTGTTTTCCAGGTCGACTTGTCAAGCAATTTACTGATTTGGAAGTTTTGAATCTTAAGTTTTCACCCATTCAAGAAAAGATAAATATTTTTGAAGTTTGCGTTCCTCTCAAAAGATTTAAATTTAAAAAAAATTAATTAATAAAATTTAAAAATTTCGTCAACGCAAATACAATTTTTAATTGATGACCAAAAATTTGAGGCCTTGGAAACGATCGAAATTAAATTATGCATTATTACCACAGAAACTTTGCCGTTCTTCAAAAGTCTTAAAACGATTTGCTTTGAACATAATTTTACATCTGAAGGAATGGCTCTCACATGGATATTAAAACACTCGAATACCTTAGAAAACCTTACAACGGACATACGTGATATTCAAACGGACGATTTCTTTAAACTTATTAAAAGCTGCCGGAAACTTCGCTACTTATACCTTAAAGTGGATATCGATGAACTTCTGTCAAAGGGATTTATTACTACGTTCTTCAACATTTTGCAGGAAAATGGAACCGACTCAAATAACCCATTTCAATTGGTTACAAAGAAGATTACCTTCGGCGCAATAAAATCATTTGTGAGTTGTCAAAGCTAAATTTTGGAATTGACCGAAAATAATATTTTTTTTAATTTCAGATGCCAAACACCCCCACTTCAAAATTACTGCACTTTTATACTTACGAGCATTAAGGCGAGAGTCGAACATTCTTTTCACTTTAAATTTTGTGTTGAAATCCAATGTGATTAATCACAAGTCTTTTAATTTGCGAAAAATAATGTAATAATTGCCTGACAATTTTGGAAAATTTAATCATTCTTTATAAAGTATTCATTTAAAAAAATTTCAAGTGAATTATAAACTTCTTAATTTTAAAATTCAAGAAGAATTGACTGCCTATGGATAAAAATGGCTAAGTCTTAAGCACAATTGTTGTTTTGGCACGAAATGAACAATCAAATATCTTACATGTATTATTTGACAACTCATAAACTCATTGTTTAAGTAAGCACTGTCAACTAAAAATAATTGAAATAAAGAAATGTTATTTAACAAAATCGATCACATTCCACGCCGATTTGTATGTCAGTCAATGAGGATGTTGGATGGGCTAATTTCCATTTAATTTGTTTTATATATTTTTATACCCGTTACTCGTAGAGTAAAAGGGTATACTAGATTCGTCGGAAAGTATGTAACAGGCAGAAGGAAGCGTTTCCGACCCCATAAAGTATATATATTCTTGATCAGGATCACTAGCCGAGTCGATCTAGCCATGTCCGTCTGTCCGTCTGTCCGTCTGTCCGTATGAACGCTGAGATCTCGGAAACTATAAGAGCTACAATACTGAGATTAGGCATGCAGATTCCTGAGATTCCTGCGCAGCGCAAGTTTGTTTCAGAAGAGTGCCACGCCCACTCTAACGCCCACAAACCGCCCAAAACTGTGGCTCCTACAGTTTTGATGCTAGAACAAAAATTTTAACTGAAATGTATTGTTCTCATCAATACCTATCGATTGACCCAAAAAAAGTTTGCCACGCCCACTTTTACGCCCACAAACCGCCCACAAACTTCAAAAAATCGTAAGTATGAACGCGGATATCTCGGAAAATATCAAAGATAAGTAAATGGGATTTCAGATTTAGATTCCGTAGGCTTGAGCGCAGCGCAAATTTGTCACGCGAATATGCCACGCCCACTCTAACGCCCACAAACCGCCCAAGCCTGTGGCGCCCACAATTTCCATGCTAGATAAAAAATTTTAACTGAAATGTATTGGTTTTGTCAATACCTATCGATTGATTCAAAAAAAACTTTGCCACGCCCACTCTAACGCCCACAACGCTTAAATCTGTCTACCGCCGGTAGGTGGCGCATTTCAATCTCGCTTTGCTGCTTGCATATCTCCATTTTCCTTTGGTCCCTTTAGCTGAGTAACGGGTATCTCATAGTCGAGGTACTCGACTATAGCGTTCTTCCTTGTTTTTCTTGGAAACAGAATACCGAGACCTTGTTCCGTCTGTCCTCAGTTATTCCATGGAAACTGTCACTGACATGACGGAACTCCTTCGCCCGGAGCTAGCACACCCATGCCATATATGGCGGAAGAACACCCCATGGGGTTCCATTATGCAATAATGTGTGAAATTGCATAAGTAATGGGCAGGAAAAATAGTTGAAAAGCCCCCTCCTTTTTTCAAATGTCAAAAACAATCGTCGTAGTGCGGGCCAAGTGGCACAAATTTTTATTGAAAATTTATAATTGAATGGCGTAGCTCACCTGAGGTTTCGCCACGCCCACTCCACCCCCACTCTCGCTCCGCCCGCTTTCTAAATCCCCGCAGAGTTGGCTTTTGTAATTGAATTTGACGTTCGGCTGTCGCGTGTTCCATTTGTGGGTGTCTCCTGTTGACTTGCTGTCATGTGGTGCGGCACTGGGCGGCGGGGGCGTGGATCTCTTAGACACACATATATAACATATTTATACTCCCTGGGAAGTCCAAGATTTGGCGCAAATACCTAATTGACAAATATCCAAAGTGGATGGCAAAAGACAGAGCAACAAAATTGACAAAACAGCGCTACACTGGGGGAAAGTTGATGTATCAAATATAAAGATCAATTTACTTAGACATTTGTAAAAGTCTTAGTGATAAGTGACATTAAGTAACCAAACACATAAATTACTTAAAACTAAGACAAAAAGGTATATAGATTAACTTTGTTAATTTCGATTTCGATTTTGTTACTTGATTTTATGAATTTTATGAATTTGTTTTATTATGTGGATTTTTTTCCTGTCTTTACTCTGATTTTGGGTGCCGTTTTGTGGGGCATAGGGTGGCAGGGATGCTGGCTGGCAATAAGTAACAAAATAATTGAACAATTATGTCCAAATGTCCGCCTGCCAGTCATTATGATAGACAAAACACGGCGTCCGACTGACGGGACCTGATCCGATGTCCATCCCCGTCTTTGTCTTGGCCTCTAGCCCCCTCTCTTTCCACCCGCTATCTGTGTCCTTGTCTGTGGCCTAAGCCGAGCGTGGAATGACATTTATAATTACCTCGGGGTATTTGGGGAATAATTTGCCCGTCCATCGCATCCCAGCCCTGCTGGCTAATGGCCGAAAAAAAAAGAAGGGCAGGAAAAAGTCGGCCCAAGTGTCCGGATTTCCCCACCCACCGCCACCGCAAGGCCAACACCCGCGATGACCACCGCCCAGGGCTTAATGAGCCGGATTTCGGGCCGAGGAACAGACCAACCAAAAAGAAGCCATCATCAGCAGCTTTTGTTCATCTTTTTTCCCATCAGCCGTCCTGCTCTTCTGCTTTGTTCGCGTTTTTCCTGTCCTGCCAACTGAAAAATGTTATTGGCCGCAATTTATATGAAAACTGTGCTCACGTACCACATTAACCCCCTTGGACGCCGAGCACTGGACGCCGGATGCCGGATCGAGATCCCTGGCAGCAACAATAACTCGCCCCCTCGAACAGTGAAAATGAGCAAATTTTCTAAATGAATAAACTTTGCCAGCAGAGCAATCCCAAAGAGAAGGCAGAGGGAAAAATTAAGAAAATAGGAATCTGGCTGTTACGACTAAAATATACCTGTTTCGAAGGATCTTTTTTAGATGGGAGAATTAAATACATTTTGTAAGAATAAGTTGAGCAGATATGTTAATTTATCATTTAAAACTATTTCTTTAGTATAATATCTTTCTCTTTAGTAAAATATCATATGTTGCTATTTATTAGGCATCCATATTGATTCTTTAACCATTTTTAAATAAACTTATAACTGGCAAGCTGTTTCAATTGATTGAACATACCCTGAGATCTTGAAATAGGGGGTGCTAAGACAAAGGCCACAGCTCAGCATCGCCTCCACTGGATAGATAGAGAAATATTACCGCCCTTCGCCGGGGGTTGGACCAGGGTCCAGCGACATCTTGGCTGCTACGTGGCCAAGTGGCAACGTGGCTAATTCTTCCATGAGCTCGCAAAAATTAAGAAATTAAAAAATTGCCCTGCCCTGCCTGCTGACGGTGCGGAAAATTCGTTTGGCTGTTTTTGGCATTTTCCAGAATTGGCTGGCAGCACTTGAATAATTGCATTCCTTCGATGATATTAGTCACCGGGCAGATGCAGACACACAGACACAAACAGCGCCAGATACTCATTTATATAATTGTTTATGTGGAAGAAATATATCTTCCAGATTAGGGGATATAGCTACTCTACATTACCTAGCAAGCTGAAGTAATGAGCTGCACACAGAAAAAAAATTGATATGATATGATGGTCAATTTGATGAAATCCAGTATCAATTTGGCCTTGATACGGCACATATCAATTTGATATGTTCGAAATGGTAAAAACGATATTTCGGTAATATCATTTTTACATTAGGCGGTATCAATTTTTTGAAATATTTTTGTTGTAAATTTGATATTATAATTTCAAATGTACATTGTAGTAGATTGGATATTTAAAATACCAAATTTAAATAAAAAATACTATACCAATTTTTTTTATTATTTATTTTATTTTCATATACCTTTTATTACCTATTTACAGTTTGTACAAAATATTTACAGTATTTCTTATTTACATATTATTTTAGATATTTACATTGTGTCTTGTATACTTATTTACTAAAATTTCTTAATTGTGATTCACTTATAATTATAGTTTATATACAATCGTATAAGATTCCAGTTCGGCATCCACCACATAAGCTTGAAGGTGCTCGCTAAAATTTAAAACCTTAATTAATTGAGTAATAACAACGAATTTGCGAAAGACATTCAAGAATATGCAAAATTTTATGAAAAGCAATGAAAATCACGTGCATCTGTCTATAAATATATATGTACGTATGTACATGAGAAGCGACTTTGCAGGGCGGCGTAGAAAAAATAATTAATAGGCATGTAAATACATCTAAATATAAATTTAAGCGTATTTTAAAATATGTTTATGTTTAAATGCAATTATGTTTATTGTTAGATGTACATACTTATTAATTTTGTTTTTACGCTGACACAGCCTCTACACATACTCACGCTTACGCATACGTATGTATGTACATACATAGTTGCACGTGCTTTTGAAAATCGCACACGATTTTATTTTTTTGCACTTATTATGTTTCTATGTTATTATAACACTAGACATATACTCATTATATATGAAGTTTACTCACCTTTTCCTTGTTCTTCGCTAAGTGAAAAACTGAAAATTTACGTCTGACCGGCTTCACGATAAAACTCAAGTGTCAAAAAATCCACTAAAACGTATGTAAGTGCAAGCGAGACAACATGGTCGAAGTAGGCCAATTCGAATTTCGAATATATCTTTTTCGCTTCCACTCACGTGATTGATGTCGCCGTATTGATATATCCTCTCTTTTTCGATGTCAAAGACTTTTCGAAAAGAGAGAAATCGACAACTTGACATTTTTTGGTATCAATTTGACATTATTTAATGGTAAAAATGATATGTGTCTAAAAAACACAAATTTACCATGCGCATATCAAATTGATCCTGGCTCATTTTTTTTTCTGTGTGAGGTAGGCGCAGCACAGGTCTATGATTTTTTCTAGCAATCAGTAAATCTAGATATCACTTAAGTTTTCATATTAGATTGCAGATTACTTTACAGTAAATATAAACAAATAGTTCTTAAATTAAAGTGCAAGTCAAAAGAATATGAAACGACGTAATATTTAAGAACTTCTGCTCTCTTAAATATAACAACATATAAATTGTAACCTGTTTAATTTTAATTAATATTGAATATTGTATTATTGATAAAACCTATCGAGTACAAGCAAAAACAACCCATTTGGCATAGGAGACCCGATTTCGAAGGCATCTGAATATCCTGTTTCTTATCCGAATCTCCCCAATTCGAATTGGATCGCAGATATGGAACACGCTTTGGTAAGCCGACTGGCGAAGTGAGCCTTTTTCATTTGAGCAATGGCAACCAGAAAGTGGGTGAACAACACCAGACCCACTTCGTCCCCTAAACGAATTGCCGGCTCACGTACCAGGGCAACTGGATAAATGTGTGTATATCGTATGACGTATAATTAGGCGGGGAAGTCGACTATGAACCAGCCCTCGAGACCCAGACTTTTGTTTATTGGGACAATCTGACCGGGTTCATCATTAAATAATAATCAGTGGGGCAGGGGGGCAGGGGCGACTGCAGTTTAATGGTAATTTGTTACGCCTAAACGTGAGCACGCGCTGTGCGGTCACCTCACCACGTCCCTAATCTGTGCCCACCACCTCTTCCCACCTGGCCAACACCCGGGCTCGAAGGCTCTGCACTGAAACAAAAAGGTTGGCGAAAAAGTATTTATTGGGCTCTTGGGTATTTTTTGGATAGGTATATATTATTTGTTAAATTTACTCAGGAGACTACGACAAA
The DNA here is from genome assembly GCF_014743375.2 of Drosophila subpulchrella. Classification (NCBI taxonomy): domain Eukaryota; kingdom Metazoa; phylum Arthropoda; class Insecta; order Diptera; family Drosophilidae; genus Drosophila; species Drosophila subpulchrella. Next base: position 4,038,224 of record NC_050610.1, read on the forward strand.
TATATCAAATTATTGAATATTTATTTAAGATAATTAATCTCCAAAATTATCTAACACGAAAAATTGAATTTTTATAACTATAACAAGGAAGAACGCTATAGTCGAGTACCTCGACTATCAGATACCCGTTACTCAGCTTAAGGGACCAAAGGAAAGTGGAGATATGCAAGCAGCAAATGCGCCACCTACCGGCGGTATACAGACTTAAGCGTTGTGGGCGTTAGAGTGGGCGTGGCAAACTTTTTTTTTAATCAATCGATAGGTATTGACGAGACCAATACATTTCAGTTAAAATTTTTTATCTAGCATGAAAATTGTGGGCGCCACAGATTTGGGCGGTTTGTGGGCGTTGGAGTGGGCGTGGCATATTCGCGTAACATACTTGCGCTGCGCTCAAGCCCACGGAATCTAAATCTGAAATCCCGTTTCTCTATTTTTGATATTTTCCGAGATATCCGCGTTCATATTTACGATTTTTTGAAGTTTGTGGGCGGTTTGTGGGCGTGGCAAACTTTTTTTTTGGGTCAATCGGTAGGTATTGATGAGAACAATACATTTCAGTTAAAATTTTTGTTCTAGCATCAAAACTGTAGGAGCCACAGTTTTGGGCGGTTTGTGGGCGTTAGAGTGGGCGTGGCACTCTTCTGAAACAAACTTGCGCTGCGCAGGAATCTCAGGAATCTGCATGCCTAATCTCAGTATTGTAGCTCTTATAGTTTCCGAGATCTCAGCGTTCATACGGACAGACGGACAGACGGACAGACGGACATGGCTAGATCGACTCGGCTAGTGATCCTGATCAAGAATATATATACTTTATGGGGTCGGAAACGCTTCCTTCTGCCTGTTACATACTTTCCGACGAATCTAGTATACCCTTTTACTCTACGAGTAACGGGTATAAAAATATAGTTTTAATGTTGGTTGTCAGGACAGGACAATAAATATTATAAGTTGCTTTGATTTTACCAAGAAAAATAGGATTTAATACTAAGACTCTTTGATTATGTTAAATAAAAACACTAAATGTGCTAAACTTACAAAAGCATTTTTGGATTCTTTGGTATTCAACTATTTCTCCATGAGGAAAGTTAATGATAAGAAGTTGGATGAGCTACGTTCTTTTTGAACTCGTTTTTGTAGTTTCCAGGGGGATTATAGTTGCACACAACAAAGATGCCATTGGCTCCAAAAAATATTTATAGTAAAAATTCGAATCCTTTCCCAATGCAAAGAACTTACCTTTTGGCAAAACCAACGCCCAACTCAGTGGAACTCTTCCACACCAACTGAGTAAAGTGTCCAGTCTGCTTACTAAACGAGGGGTTATTCCAATTGTAAAGAGAAATCTCATTGTACCAGGCTTTGACGACATCTTTGCCTTCCTGCTTTGAGAAGGAGGCCCAGTAGATATTTTCTCCATATCCGTTCTGACTATGCTTCAGGTGATTCTTAGTCATCAATTTCTAAGTAAGTGAAATAACCCTTATAAACCGATTTTGAAAGATTTCCGATGATCTTACATTAGCCCAGTTGGACGCCAGTTCACTTAGCTTGGGGTTCAGAGTTAATGGTGGAGCATTATGCATGGCCCGATAATAGTTGTGGGCGTTAAGAACTTGTTGCTCAAACTGAAATTATAATTATATTTTGTCAATTCGGAGCTTATATGGAGAAATTATATTTCCAATATGCTTTGTATGTACTAAATAATAATATTACCGGAAGAACATATAACGTGGTTTGGAATGACTTTTGCAGCACCACTGATAACAAGATTAGACAAAATATTCCTGAAAAAGAAGATTATTTTGTTTTACTTAATAATTTAAAACATATATAAAAATATTGAAAACAGAGGTATCACCAAAAATTATTATTCACCTCTAACACCCATTTCGGAGTTTGGTTTCCGCTTTACACTTAGTTGGAGATATATTTTATATTTTCGGTTATTTAAATTTAAATATATGTGCACTGGTACTTCTCGGTGGAAACTGAATTCTTCTCGGCTCGGTAAGGGCTTTTATATGAGCTTAGTGACACAGACTCACTTATCTCTGGACATGACTTGTTAAATGGTGCAAAAAATTGTAAAACTTTGTTCCGAAAAAAGATCTGGCGAATGATGTCATTGTGACTTTTAAATTTTTTAGTTATAAATTTATTTGAATGAGTTATATAAAAAGTTTTTATGATAAAAAAAAAACGACCAACAAGTCATATTTTTTTTAAATTAAAGCTATTTATATTTATTCTGAGTGCACCAGTCTGTTCCTTTTAGAACTAAATGTGAAACTAACCGCAAGGCACACGCAACGGGACGAGGAAGGATGGCAGGACTAGGACCGGGACCCATCCCGCCTTCCTGGATCGCCGCTAAAGTTTTAGGCATTTCGTGACTTTATGGCTTTCGTGTCGCGGCAGTCGAGCCTGTCAACTCCTGCTCCTTGATTGACTCGGCCTGCGATCCGGGGAAGGGTGGAACTCGGTGGACTCGGGGGTGGAGCCACCCTTGTTTGCATATTACTTAATGGCATTTGCACTTGAAGTGTGCCAGAAATTACCTGTCCGCTGGCAATTAACTTTTTAACTCATTTCTGAAACTGTTTGCTCGCAATGCGGTACACCGAACTATTTTCCTCAACCCTCTCTAAATGATATTACACTGGGAAAGATATTTCTACGATATTTATATTATAGTAGTTCTGACGAGAATGTTTGAATTTTATTTACCATGGTTGTATTGAAATGCAGTACGAAATTTGAACTTTGTTTTGGTTTATTTCAATTCTTTTAAATTGTAAAGTTTAACTTCTCCCCTACAACTTACCATGTTAGTGTTTTTAATTTTCTAAAATAATTTCAAAATTAATTTTAAATTAAAATTTTAAATTTAAAATATATCCATTTCAGTGTTTATTTCTAACCCTACCTCCGCGAGTCTATCAAAAGTTTTGGCTCATAAACACGAATGGCTGTGGGAAAGCTTATGGCGAAAGTTTTCCTGGGGAGTGCTCATCCAAGGTCCGAGGGGCGATGGCGATCAATCAACCCCACAAGCATTCAACACTTTCGAAGGTCCTCGATTAGAATGCCCCTCCTCCCACTGGCCACTTCAACCCTCCGCCCCCCGGGAGGCCAATCTGTGCATATGTTAATTCAAGTGGAATTAATTGTTTCCGGTGTTTAAGTTTTTCCGCAAAGCAAATTCTCATTCATTGCCGGCGTCTTGGTGCCTCGACTGCGGTTAGCCCAGCCCAATGCCCAACCCCCGCAATCCTAGGGATCTACCACCCCTGGAAGCATTTGCATGCAGGTCCTGGCCAAGTCCCTCAACACCCTCGTTTCGGCTTCGATGGATTTTTGACTTTTGTATTTGATTTGAAATGTTGTGGTCGACTTTTGTTTTGTTGCCACTTAATGAGGCCAGCCGAGTGGAAGTAATTTCTCCTCGGCTGTGCACGGATTCACTGACATAGGAACTACAGAGAGTCCTGCTCCATCCGTCATTTTTCAAGGAGTAAAGGAGCTAAGAGTTTTGGAGTACATTCAACCCTTCTTCTGTGTAGGTAATTTGTATTGCACATTTTATTCAGTCACTTGATTTTATCAAACAATTATGTCAATCTAAGACAAGTGCATTTATAATATAACTCAAGTATTCCTAGAGTCGACAGATTGTACTATAATTCCTTATAGAATTCCTAGTTAAAAAACAATCCTAGCTTCAACAAAAAATTAAATGAAATGAAACTCTTAAAACAACGTTTTAATTTTAAGAAATCACCTTTTTTTTACACTTTGCAGAACATACAGAACATATTAACAGCGCAATTGTCCCAATGCACCGGTGGAATTTTTAATTAGTCAGCATTTATTATGGATACATTCGCGTCGATGCCTTTGGGGGTCATTTCCTGTACAGTTCCCTTTGGCCAGGGCAGAATTCCTTTGATTCCGTTTTATCCTTGTGCATTTTTCACATTTTGCCAATTTTTCAGGACGACCCTCGACGGCGATTGGTAATTGTGATTGATTCCTGTGAGTCTGCAGTTTGATGTGTTTTTAATTAAACTTTTGCAGATATGCATAAATACTTGGCACATTGTGGAATGGGTTAAAAATGAAGGCAGAATGGGTAGCAAAAGCGATGGAAATCTTTTTTGAAAACCCGCCTGCGCTTATCGAGTTTAAATTTAAGTTTTGTGTCAAATTGAAAGTAAACAACATGTTCATTAATCTCGAATCGCTGGTCACCATCGACGGGGTGGATCCGAGATCCCTGCAAGGACACCCCTTTCGAGGACTATCTGCAACCCCGAACTGTCATACTTTTCGCCGTTTTCTGGTCTTGTTTGCACACATGTCATTCGAGGCATTTTTGTGACAAATCGCTAACAGAGTGTTAATAACTGCTGCAACATGAGCCCATCAAAGTCACCCCAGCGGAATGCAAAAAAGTTGAATAGATCTGGCACCCGGAATACATTTGCAATTTCCCTTTTCAGATACCCGAATTGAGGGCGCACGGTGACATCTCAATAGATCACTGCAGATGCGTCCCTCCAGATTAGATAATGCATATTAAACCAGCCCGTAGAACATTGTGTGCAATTAACTGGTGCGATCTGCAAATCAGATAAAATAACATATGGCAATAGACATCGGATGATATGTTCACTTTCCATTGTTTATGGATTTAATTTGAACAAAAAGCTGGATTTTTACATGAAATACTCATTTTGATGGATATCTTATGTATTTGGATTCTGTTTACGGCATTAAGTGATAATCGACATTAATGGCTATTGTTCATTGAAATTCATTCTTTTTAATATTTTCGGGGAATTCCGATGAGTAGGTGTATTTCAAATCAAGCCCCTCATTTTAGTTCTCTTTTACGACCAATATATTGCTGGGATATCATTTTCACTTCAAGCTTAAAAGTTTGCTATGAAAAATGTTTCCCATCAATCGAAATAGATTAAAAGGCGCTTTCATCTACTCTTATTTCTGCGATTCAGCTAACAGGCCATTCACGGCCTAGTTTAATTTAATCTCGAACGAAACAAATAACTCGCTGGAATAACTAACTGATGGACATTTATTTTAATATTCTCCTGTCCGCCGATCCAATGGGAGGGACAAAGGTGAAACAATCTGGACGATGGACCCCGATTTTTCCTGGGGCGATTGATGAGCGGATGTGGACGTTTGGCAGTTGGCAATTTCGCAATTGAAATGCAACGTTGATTTTGATTTGAGCTGCAGAGTTATTGAGGCGCAGTCTGCCGGAGAAAGGGGCCAATGGGCTGCAGTTGCAGTCCGATTTTTTATTGCAGTTATTGACACGTAACAATTGCCGTGAGCCCCCGCAATCCGTACTCCCCCAGATCCCTGCCCCACCAAATGTCACACTGACATCCGCTTTTTTCCAGCATTTTTCTGGCAGTTGCTGCTGTCGATTTTTGGCGTTTCCGTTTCCGCTGATATTCAATTTTGTTTGATTGCTGTCGTTTTTAGTTGAACGATTTGTCCACTTCTCGAACGATGTTTACATTGAAAGGCCCAACAAGAGGCCATATTTCAGACAGGATTCCACCGACAGCCCACCTCTTTTCACAGATTTCACTGTTCCTGGTCTGGGAAAAATTGTCGGTCCTGGAAAGCCATATGAACCTGAGGTCCTTGCACATATTAGCAGAAATTATGAACGCTAAGCGGATTACATTTAACACGATTCGCCGGAGTCGCAGGTCGGGTGTCCGGAAAGAAATGGAGTCACGTGGCGTGTTTCGTAATCCGAGCGGACCAAAAACGTGTCGGGGCTCAGCTCTAATTATGAAATTAAATACAAATTAAAAAGCCCATTCAAAATATGCCGTAATATAAACGCCTGGCGGCGTGCAAATCTAAGTGCCAAGGCAGCAGAGTTTCAAATAGCAGAGTTTCCCATCCTATTCCATCTCATCCATTGCTCGTTGCCATGTCTCCCCACCATTTATCGTTTAGTTATCTCCACTTTTGGAGTTTGAGATGATTTGTTTACCCAATAAGCCGAAAGCGTTTCGTCATTGTCGTCATCATCATCTAAATGCTGATCGATTTAGCATACTTTTTAACAGTGGTTCCTTTATATTAGAAATTAAATCCCTACAAATACTTAGAAATTATTAAAGGGATTAGTATTCCTTACCAAATTAGTTAAAAAAGAAAATAAAACTTGTTTAATATTTATATAAATGCCAGGAATTTATTCTCAGCTTGATTGACTTACATTAAAAAAAACATTAAAGCTTAAGTAAATTTTGTAAAGAACTTTTAGCTATTTCGTATATTATTTTTAGCTACTGGTAACACTGTGCAGAGCCGTCAAGATTTCGCTCATCATTCGCCCCATCATTATGCCAAGTTCTTGGAAGCCAAAACGAGCCAAGTCAAAATGGGGCGTGGCTGGGGGCTGGGTGGCTTCGAAGGAAAGAAAAACATATTATTCAATATTTAAAAGTTCGCCTTCCTTCCGGCGGAACTGTCTTCCGCTCGAGTTGATCGATGACGCTGCTTCAGCCGGTTGATGTTACTGTTGCCTCGGTGGGGTGTTCATCCCCTGACAGCCCATCATAGCTATAGCTCTCCTGGTTTTGGCCTCACCTTACATTACACCCCACCTCGCGAAGCCACCACTTGGCATGATAAATTTAATTCCGCTTCTATTTTGATGGCACTTGTCAATTCAAATACTTTTGTCAGTCTCTCTCTACGATTTTTTTGTTCCCGTTGTGGAGTTTTTCCTTTTGTTTTTGTTTTTACTGGAAAGCTAAGGGCTCTTCAGCACCAGCCACGCCCCTCGCCCACCGCATTGTTCGCAAAAGCTGCGAAAAGTTGAAGGATTTTGACGCATTAGAGTGCTCCCCCAGGGGCAAAGGTTTCGAAAGGGAGTGGGCGGTGGATTTAGACACCTGCATGCAAATGAGTGCATTTGTTGTAGCACATCTTAATGGATGACGGGGTGTCAGGCAGTGGAGGATGGCTTCAATTACCTGCCATAGAGGTAATATAAATATAAAATCAATCCGCCCTTTATCCAAGTGAAATTATAGTAAAAGATTAATATTTTATTAATTTAAAAGCTTTTAAAGGCACCTAAGTTATGTAAAACTTGTATAAAGTAAGAAAAGTATTTTAATAATGAAACAATTTTACTACGCCAACATGACAGCAATAGAAACCGATATCTATAAATTGAATTATAATTGTAGCGTACTTTTAGGTATGAGAACTTTAATGTTTATTTGGGTGAATCATACTTGTTTGCTACATTTTATAGTGATGATGTCCACTTGTAAGTAATAGTCCTTCTCATCTATAAGAAATAAATACTGAATAAGTCCTCCCTTTTATTTATTATTACTTTTTGTGGTATCAATTTGACTGGATTTTTTTTTCAAGTTGGATGGGCCTAGATAAGGATTAGGATTAGACATCGTTCTAACATCTTTCTCATTGTGTTTGACATTAACCACTAATGAAACCTGGACAAGAAAGTGATCCCAGGGCTAGGGCATACCCCCCATTCACATTTCGATTCGAAGCACTTAACTTTTCTTGTAATCAGACAGCGCGGACACGAGATTCATCCACCATTATTGTCCCAGCTTCAATTTTAAGTTATTTCCCCAAACGAGCCGGACTTTCCCCAAGGGAGCTGCTGAACTGGGACCGAAAATGATGACTTAATATACGGAAATCACGGAAACTGATGGATTCCTCTGGGGTGTTTTTTACTTGGAACGACCGCTGTGCTGTCCTTGTTTTCGTCCCCATCCTTTCGCCCTCCTGACCCTTGGCCCTTGGCTCTGCGACAATTTCACGCTCTTCGGACGCCGCTGACAAGCTGACAGCTGCCACTTGAGCGATGGCGTTTATTAGTTATTAAACGGTGTGATTTATGCCCGGGGCCCAGGGCACGCCCCCTTCGTCTCCACCCCTTGCAATTGGCCTGCACTTTGGCGCCTTAATAAGACCGCCTGCCGACGCGATGGAAAATCGCTGGAACCGGACATCTGCGGTTCTGTTCGCTCCACCCGGACACACACTCGAACTCGGAACACTTTATTTTAAGGCCCATCATTGGCGAAACTGTCACGAAAAGTACACTGGACAAGTAAAATGTTGTTAACCATCAGGCATATCTAGTTAAAAGTATATTTAACTACATTTGTAGCCCCAGGAAGGGGATTATAATTGGTTCAAAACCAAAAAACTTTTAAAATCTAAGTGCAAAAGATTGTTTTAACTTAATTACCTTAATTTAATTTTCATTACCAACTATCTGAAGATTTTAAATTAGACTAAGTTCTATAATGATTTGTCTTTCAAAAAAGATAATAGATACTCATTAAAATTTCCGAGTACTATTTATATTTTATACCTTTCAAAATATAAGTACATTTTTAAAAGTATAAGTAAAATATATTCCAATTCAATGTAACTTTAAATAAATAATATCGAAAGTAGTTGATACTTTTTATCTAAAAGTTTCGGTAGCTTGTGATATGCTTAAAATTTTTCGTTTAACCTCACCCTTTACAAAAAACTGAGGACCCTCCGGGAAAATAGTGTTGATACGCATGTAAAACTGATTGATAACAGTTTATTGTTTGCTTAAAGCCTTGCACATTGCATGTATACATTTCGGAACTATAATTGCCAAAATGTAGAGTCGAACCACCCCGGCAAAAAACTGAACCCTCGTCGCCCAGTCCATTTGACTTTGTTCAAATTGAGCTGCCTACTGTGCGCTTCTATTTGTTTATACTTATTTCGTTTTCACACCCCCTTGCGGGTCTTCCTATTCTTACCAGATCCACCCCGCCATTCGCAGTCTCATCATCATCATCATCATTCGTTTGAACTTGGAATCGGTCTCAGGTTACTTTGTTTTCCTTGGCCTCCGTTGTTTGTTTTTGTTTCCGTTTCACTTTTCGTGGGGTTTGTTTGTCATTTTGAAAAATGCGTTTTGCAGTTTTTTCAAAATTCAATTGTGGACGGCCGCAGTCCTTTGTAAAAATCAAACCACCCCTCTAAGGTATCAGCCTTTTCTCGACCTTATCTCCATCCTTCACCGGCTTCAACTCCCCCTGCGGCTAATAACGTCCTCGTCAGTTCCGGCAGCTCAGTCCTGACACCCCACCTATAGAAACACGGAGTCCTTCTTGTGCTTTTCGGTGTCACCAAATTATGGTTGAAATTTTAACACAAATTTGTTTGCCAGCGGGATGTCCCCCACCTAAGAGCTTCGTCTTCTCCATTTTTTTTAAACTGATTTTTGAAAGCTTTCCTTCGTAGTTTGTAGTTTGTCGTTTAATTAATTAAAAAAACTAATTGAGGCCAACATCGATAGATCTGTATTAAAAAGAGCTAATTTGTAAAAGCTACCTTAAGGGAAAAAGACTGCTAAGATCCTACAAATTATTATATCTTTAAATCAACGAAAAATTGTTTTTCTACTTTACGAGTATGTTTATTTATAATGTTGGTTTTTAGAACCACAATCTCTGAAGTAATTAGAAAATGTTTTTGTCAGTCAAGACTTTTTTAATTTCCAGAACTATAAACGTTACAAACGATAAATTATAAAAATGCATTTATTAGTAAGAACGAAATCTTTTATTTTCTGATTATTCTCAACAAAACTACTAAAAATCTTTGGCTTAACCAGCAAAGTCCATTAAAGTATAGCAATGCTAATAGTATTTGTTAATACAATATGTACAATGTACATCAGTGAGGCTACGGCATTATTTACTGGGTTAGACACATTGATTCCTCCGTTTCTACACAGAGAGAATTCTGACGTTCTGATCTGAGTTGAAAATGTTCTTAAAATGAGAACGGCATTTTTTGAGCTCAAAATGTTCTCTTTGTGATTGAATCAAGTTGAATTTGTACTTAAAATTTGGTTAAACCAAAATTGTTCTCAAATCAAGAACGAAATGTTATACATTTATCACGTGGTTCTTAAATCAATTTCAATTTCTTCTCAGAAACCCAATAATCTCAATATGTTCTTAAAGTAAGAACGGAAGGGACAAAAAATAGAACGAAAAGTGAGTTGCATTTCGACTTGAAATGGTGTGTTGCGGATTTTTTATAACGCGTTAGTATCTTTCGGTTAACAGCAAGCACGCGTTAGACCCTTCTACTTTGCTCTTCTTCTTCTGAACCATTCGGCTGGCACATTTCATCAGCGTTTGATTGGTTTGCAAAAGTTTAAAGTAATGGAAAGTGAAAGTGACGAGCAGTTGTCAAAGTTCCTGGAGGATATTAAAATGGAGTCCGTAAGGAAATTCCTTGAAGGTTAGTATAAATTCCTAAGTTCATCAGCTCTTTTACTCTCATTTTTTGTGCTAAAATAAACGTACGTATGTATGTATGTATGGTATGTACACATGTTCGTATAAGTGTTTGCTTTTATACGGAATGTTACGGATGTTACTTAGCTATTAAGAAATCTGGTTGTGAGTTTTATAAAGTTGTAGATTTAGTTCTGGTTAATGAAAATGTATTTATAATTTGCCAGCAATCAGAAATTAAAATTTTTGATAGCCATTATAGAGCGTATGAAATATTAAATGAAAATGAAGACTCACCTATTCTTATTAAAAATATAATTTCTTTCTCTAGTGCACCCTTACACAAATACTTATTACATAATAAAAAACATTACCTTAGATTTAAATATTTATAAGCTTGTATATATACCTTAATGTTATAAGAGATTTAAGCCTGTAATTAATCACATATTATATACATATCCCATATATATTACAATTCAATAAAAGTAAAAAACTATTACAAGCCAAATATTATTATTTTAGCGTTTTTTTGGGAAGGGTATTCAATCTAGTATTTAGCTTATTTCAAGAACGATTTGAGCTCATTTTTTCCTTTTACAAGTCTAAAATGTTCTTCTTTTGATCCCAAATTCAAATAAAATCAATATCAAAATGTTATTATATTGATCCAAATATGTTCTTAAATTAAAACCAAAATCAACTTGAAAATAGAACGAAATCATCTCATTTCACTTTATTAGTTCCTACCATTTCGTTCTAGAATCAAGAACATTCGGATCAAAATAAGAACATTTGTGCTTACACGGTTTTTAAGAACGAATGTGATCAATTCAATCACAATGTTCTTGGTTTTTCCTCTCTGTGTAATTAGGAAAAGCTACATTCTTCCTGAACTGGTTGTCAATATTGCCAGGGGGATTATAGTTGCACACAACATAGATGTAATTTCCCCTATAAAAAAATGATCAATAAAAATTCGTGTATTCCCGCTGTATAGATTTTTTACCTTCGGGCAACACCGACGCCCAACCTACTGGTACTACTGGTACATCAAAAAATTTAAATTTTCAAGTCAAGGAAAAAAGTTCAAAAAGGAGATTTTCACACAAATTCGTCCTTTTTAATAAGTACTGAATGGGTTAAGAAATGTATTATATCATTCAAACGGCATTTAAATTACCTTTCCATTGATGCCTAAGTTAACAAGATGTAAGTTCAAATTATAAGTATATTTAACTTTTGTTTTGTGAAAATACTTTTGACCACCCTTGTATATGAGAATATATATATGTAGGTATATTGAAATTATATTTAATATGTGGGTATTAAATAGTACTATAATATTACCGAAAGCCTATTCGACTTCGCTTGGACACAGCTATGTAGCACCACTGATAATAAGATAAAAGAAAAGATTCCTGAAAAATGTTTTTCAAAAGATTTGAAACTTTTAATAAGATAATTTGTTTATTTTAGTTCAAAAAACTAAACTAAAACACCAAACAAGTTTACCTTTAACCCCCATTATACAGAATTAGTTTTCAGTAAAAGCCTGATCTTAATTCAGCTATGAATTTTGAAAGTTAGTGAATACTACTTTTATATTTTATTTTTATTTAAATAGCTTTGCACTGTCGCTTGCACTTTTCGATGGAAACTGAACTCGTACGAATTCGGAAAGGGCTTTTATGTGAGTTTGGTGACAAAGACTGATTAATCTCTAGACATGACGTGCAGAAATTGCAGTTTAACACATGCAAGAAAAATGACTAAGAAATATATTGTCAAAAAACCTTCCAATCTTAATATTTTCCTGAAGAAACTTCGTGTCATTCTAAATATTATTGAGTATGAACAGTAAATTCCCAATTCCCCAAAAGCAGTAATAAAGAAAGCAGATAAAACGCTATAGTGACGAGCCTCGTCTGTCAGATACCGGTCAATCTGCCTACTTTCAAAACAATTACGTCTCTAGATGACGCAAGGGTTTTTCTGAACAGCTTCTCAAAGAATTTTCTGAATTGAAATATGTTGCGTAATTCGATAGATATTGGCAAGTAACGGGTTAAAGTAAAATATTTCTCCAATTTGAAAAATTTGTGCTATATAAATAGTTCACCAGTATTCTGCCGTGAAAACGAAAAGCAGGTTGAATCGTAAGATCGGACGTTAACCAAAAACGGGGTCTGTGTCGATTCAATTACGATAGTTATCTTTCGCATTCCCAGCGATGGTAAATCAATCCGTATCTGAATTAAGCCCCGAGGTGGGAACATTGTAGTTCGTGTTGCCTCTAATCCTTTGACACGTAATCCCTCACGCGTTCCGGGATCTTTTCCGGGCCTACCCCGTTCTATTTACTCCAGGGAGGTGGACACTTGCGCTCCATTTGTCATTTTCATAATGGGTGCAGAGTGAGTCGGTGGGAGCGTGTCGTCGAGGCCATATCTCTCGCGGATTACAAAATGAGACGGAGGCGCGACTCCGGTGGCACGTGACTGACTGAAGGAGGAGAGCCAGACTGAGATCACTATCGGACGGAACACGGATATTTATGTTTACCTAAGACGGGGCATTAGCCAACGGCCTTCCTTCCCGAGTCAAATGATACGTAAACCAAGTCGTTAAAGGTTGCCCTGTCCCCGGAATTACTTCTGTGAAAGTGACACTGTGCCACAAAGTTCAGCCTTAGGATTAACTTTGTCATCTTCCGAATCATCTTGATAATTTATAAATAGATTATATAAAACATAAGAAAAACCATCTTTCACAGTTTAAGTGTAAAAATGAAATCATTTTGGTGGTTTTTGCTAAGATGACTTATCAAATTAAGATATTGCTAGTGGTAAAAATAACAATTTCATCTCCAGGACAGGCCATAAAGTAAAGCTTAAGCTAATATCTTGCCAAGTGTAATTTATGCAAATGGCCCACATGTAACCAATAAGAACTGGACTTAAGCTCAGTTCAAAAGTGGGGATGGCTTGGCGACTGTCGGTTCTCATTAGGAGTCAGCCGAGCCGAATTGATTGATTTATTTTGGCAATTATGTGCATTCGATTAAAAATTGAACTCACAGTCACGCGGCGCTCGCTAATAATATGCAGGGATCCCACGCAGCATACCACTCCTCGTCTAGCAAAGAAAAAACAACATAAATCCCCAGAAATATCCCATGGAGCTGGGGGATTACATGGCCCTGAATTGAAAACCAATTGCGCCTGGGATGAAAAATCGCGCCAACAAACCCAGCAGGCGATAAGGCGGGGATTGGGATGGAACCGTGGCCAGGACCTCCGGGATGAGGAGGAGGAGGTGGTCGGGGGATGTGGCCTGTTTACAATGTCGCTCTACTTGGACAAGGGGATTTCTTTGTTTTGGTTTGGTTTTAATTTTGAGCAACGAATAAATTAAATCAACCGACAGTCGAAATAATTGCCGGAAATTGGTGACGTTGTTGAAATTTCTTCTCCATTTTCCAATTGAGACGGGAGCAGAGTTGGAGTCCGGTGCTTAATAAGATTATGCGTGACCCGGCGAGCACGGCTTCCATTAACAAGGATTTTCGGCAGTCCACAAATTCGAGGCTTAAATTAAACGTATGATGGACATGTTAAGCTTGCGTTCAGATGAGTTCTAGCAGACTAAGGTCTTTCTTTTATTTAATACTAATAGATCAGTACATACCTTCCACATACTTGCATTTACCTATAATTATAACTAGGGAAAATTTATATTAGCAATGGGACTACTTTTTACATTTCATGCCTTTTATACACCTAGACAAAATATTTTTGTATATATTTCTTAGTAAGTAAAGACAAATAAGTGCCAATTCAGAAACATTTTAAAAAGATCAAGTAATAACATACTACTCAACTCTTCTGGGCAGCAAACTTGTATCAGATTAAATTTTTCCCATGCAACGACCTACACTAATCGAAGGCTTTTAAGTGGTAATAAAATCATTGATTCGGCCGATCGAGCATTTTGTTTGTAACATATGTTTGGAAAAATAATAAGTACTTTGAGGTTTCATAATTCATTTACCTATGTTAAAATTATAATTATTTTTAGCTTAAAACTAGTAATACCAGATTTGTTTTATGTAAAGCTTAATTCCCAACATCACATGAAAACGAATTAATGTAAGTTAATAGAAGATAGTAAATAAACGCCAGGTGTTCCTCCATTCTTTATGACTAGCAATTAGTAATAAATCAGTTCTGTACGGCAGAGCGATAGACAATTTCGGAAATTTATTGGCCGAGTTCCCGGCATTCGTCTTGAGAATACAGCCTGTCCGGGATAAATCAAAACTTTGTTTGCCATAAATAAAAGAATGGCTAATAATTACAGCAACGTCCGATGGATCAGCCAGTGTCCTGCACACCCGCACTTCGTCCTGCGATGCCGCCCACTCCATCCCCACAGGAAGAAATGTAAATGAGTCTCTGGCGACTAATAAATTCCCAATTACACATGGAGTTACCCCGGCCAGGGACGACTTCTGATGGCCAGCGCACAGGGTCCACTCATAAAACTATGCCGCCACACCCTCCACCACCGAGAACCAGCAAACAAACTAAAAAGCATAAATTTCTGAAAACGACAAATTCATGCACTTGGGCAAACTCTGGCAGAGGGATAAAGCGGTGAAAAAAAACGGAAAATCAAATGGAAAACAAGGAAAATCACATACCGTGAGGTGAGGGGTGAATTCAGGAGGAGGAACAGCACTTGACCCGCTGTCGATGTCCAATTACGGGTGACGACGATGACGCCGGCAAATACCAACATCTGTGACCCCGTGAAAGATGGAGATGCGTGAATGTGAATGCCCTCCGGCCATCGCATTTGTTCCGATTGCCTCGACTAATGCAGAAGATTGATATCCCCCGATATCGGGATGTCCTGGAGTGGGTGCTGTTGGTGTCATTACGTAAATATGATGGATTTAAAAGGTCCTGATAAACTTCGTATCGATAGTGATGTTCCGACGAAACATATGGAAAAATCATTCAAAGATTTGAAATGCAATTAACTAACAAGATTTGAATTTCGATCGGACAAATATTTTAACAAGGAGAAAAATCCAAGAACACTGTGCTTGAATTGAGAACATTCGTTCTTAAAAACCGTGTAGTGCTTTCTTGCTTTCCGTTCTTACTTTAAGAAAATTATCAGATTATAGGGTTTCGGGGAACAAATTGAATTTGATTTAAGAACTACGTGCTAAATGTTAAGTACAAACTCAACTTCATTCAATTACAAAGAAAACATTTTGAGTTCTCATTTTAAGAACATTTTCAACTCAGATGAGAACGTCAGAATTCTCTCTGTGTAACAGCTAAATAACTCAAAAAGTTTTTAATTCCTTTTTTTACAATAGAAATATATATATTTAAGCCTGTAAGTCAAAAATTAATACAAAATTGGATAATGATAATGATAATGCTTATTATATTGACTTCACAGTGGGATATATTCAAGAATTGAGAACTTGTGTAAGTATTTTTTGTTATCAATGTTCTAAATATTAGAACGAAATGGTGAGAAAAGAAAAGTTAAATTAAGTTTATTTAACCACTTTTTGATAAGTATACACAACTGACCGGACTAATAGTTTAGTTGTTAACATAAACTATGTAAATACCGCCATTTTAACTTGATTCAAGGACAATGAAAACATTTTCTACTTAAAACATTTCGTTATATTTTTAAGAATAATATCTATTCCATTTACCATTTTCCCGGTGTTCCCTAAATAATTTTACCATACAAAAACCTTGTTAAAATTCTTGCGAAATCTGTGCGAAAATAAAAACGGAAAAAAGAAAAACGAAATGAAATCGCAAATATTTCGTATCCTTACTTATGTTTTACGATTTTCGTGTATGTGCACGTTTGTACGAGTGTGTTTTTGTGAGGGGTTTTCCCCCACAGCTCATTTCCCGGGAAATCCCCTTCCCCATCTTTTCATTCGTTTTTATGCCTTTTTGCATACTTTATATATTTGTGCAAAATTTATGTGCGCTATTGTTTTTATGGCATGCACCCATTTCGCCCCCATGTGCCATATACCCCTCGTCCTGGAAGAAAGCGAAAATGTTATCCTTGTTCGAAAGGCATTTTAATGCCAGCCGGGTTGGGTGGAAATGGCAATGGGAATGGGATCGGAATTGGATTGGGGCTGTGTGGTTGGGTGGCTGTCCTGGCACTTTTCTGCAAATTATGGCACATGCGGCGACGTCGGCATTATGCCTGATCCTTTTGCCTTTGATATGGCATACAGAGTATGTATAAACTCACACACACGAGTATGTTTTTATGTAAATCCGTATATGCCTGGAGCCCTATCTATCCCCCTCTGCTGCCACTTAAGCTGCTTATGTGGCAAATACATAAAATAAAAATAAAATGGAAAAGAATAGAAGGAAGAGTCGGGAGCTAGAAGAAAATCCTCGCATAACGAGCATTTCCCTCTGCCATATTTGTGTTATTTTATTATCATTTTTCTTCGACGTTCTTGTCGTTTGGAGATTTTCTTACAAAATGGCGGGCTTTTTGTTGATGCTTATTCTAACTCGTCTTTATCCTTTTTCTTTTTATTATACTTATAAAAATATCAACAAATATTTGAATATTTTGAGAATGAAATATCACAATATCAAAGGTGTCTAAATGTTGGCCATTCAGTCATTGTAAAACAAAAGTCAGTTTACAAAATCTAGTACATGGCAAGTTTGAAAATAAAATAAAGCACTTTTGAGTAAATTCTGAAAATTACTGAACTGATTTAAGAAAATAATAGTTTTTTTGAATAAATGACGAATTTATCCACAGAAAAAGTTCAAAAGACAGTTATTCAAATATTTCCTAGACCTATTTTCAAATATTTACTATATTATTTTTCTTATACAATTCATAATATAAGACCTTTTAAAATGACCCTTAAAGGTTTTAGTTAAGGATGACAGATATTTTAGGGGCTTATAACCAAGTCTGTACATTACCTACTAAGTGATAACTATTTTATGCAGAATCATTTCTTTCTGTGTCTCTCTTTTCCCTACCAACTGCTGCTTCATGGTACTGGGGGGGTGTTCACTTTTATATCTGCCAGATATGAGTTGCCATAAACTGTACGTGTGGGCGTGGGCTTATGTGTATCTGAATAAATGTGGATGTGTGCCACTGATACGAATCCAATTTCTCAGAGGCAACAATAAAACTCGGCTCAGTCTTTTGGGGGCGGGGCTGTGGCTGGGGCTGGGTGCTGTAACCGAATCTGAATCTGAATCCGAGACTCGGAAAGAGCCTTCTATTGGGCCTGAGATGACGATAAGCGAAAATGGCGAACCGCCTTATGACGCGACTTAACGGGATTCCATGCGCCCTGATTATGGGCATAAATACGAGCCAGATCCAGAGCCACAGCCACCCACCCCAAACCCACCATACATGCGAGGAAAATTTAAATAAACTGATAAACGAATCCGCTCTAAGCCCCAGCCAACGTTGATGACTGTTTCGGCTGTTGTTTACCCCGACCCCCAACGCAAAGATACAAATACAACTTCTTCCAGGCAGAAGATACAAAAATGAAGACGGGGCAAACTGCTTTAATTAAAGCCAAAAGGAAGTGCAGCCAGCGGAGCAATGGTGGCCGGGAGGGAACCAGACCAGATCCGAGGACCTGGTCGCGGGTCCGCTTGTTTATGACCCGCAACGGTCGCAGCGATCAGATACAGTATCTTCACCTGACACTGCGACTGGGTCTGGGCATGGGTATCGGTATGGGTATGGGTCTGCCTGCGGTGACAATTTATGACGTACAACCTGGCCGCCGAACAGGAACCACTTCTCCAGCCAGCTCCCCGCTCCTCCGGCTCCTGGTTGTCCTCCTCCCGAGCAATGGATGCTGCAGTAGCTGCTGCAACTGACCAATGGCCGGCGAGCTTATGAAAATCATAAACACTGAACGGCCGCCGACGGTGACATCCGAGCAACGAATATGCATTTTAATAAAATATCCTAAAAGCCACATAAATCACATCCGGGCAGTGCATCGCGTGTCTCAAGTGGAGTTTATCGGTCGGCTGCCGCTTAATGGGTTTACCAACTTCTCTTGATCCCCGCCTTGGAGCAGATCCCTGCTCTACATGGCCATCCCAGTGATAAGTTTCGGACCTCATTTCAGTTTCCTAATCTTTAGAGGAGGTCACAAATACTGCGGTTGCAAGAAAAAGGGTTTTAAATAAATACATCTTCAATTTCTAAAATTAAGATAATCACAAGTGAATATACACATATCTTAGTAATTGTTCTAAAGTAAGATCAGGTAAAAAAAATCACTTTGTATTTAATAAATGTCATTCATTATAACATTTTAGTAATAAAAGTATTAACAATCATATTAACCTAAAGGAAAGCCAAATTCCGTTCGATGAGTACTTTCAGAATTTGAAAACAAAACTGCGGTTACACTCAAAAACCCTTAAGTGTATATGCACAGGACACAGTGTCATTTGCTCAAAATAATAAAAATATTAAAGATATTGAACAAGCCTTACATATCATCTTAGTTGATTACTACTGCAATTAAGGAGTAAAAGTCACACTACCATTCCTTAATCGCAAAAGCTTCACAAGGTTGTTGAATAAAAAAAAACAGCTGAAAGTCGAATTGCCCTTGGGCTGTTTAAATTTATTGGTCCCATCAAGTGCCAACTGTCAAAATATTCAAAAACCGACACTTTTCGTCTAGACTTGGGCAGCCGCAGGCCCAGTTGGTCATACTTCTGGGCCAATTATCAATATCTGAGCAGGAACTGGAGCAGGTTCCAGCCAGGACCCGAACTGGAGCAGCTATAATTATGACATATGATGGCACCGGTGCCGGGACCGACCCATGTCAAAAAGTCCGTACATACAGGCATAATTTGGACTGGATCTCTGGACGTGGACGAGGGTCTTAGGTTCGTGGAATAATGATGCTGGGTTCTTGACACATTTGAGTGCTAATTTAAAAGTCTCGCACATGACCATGGCCAGGGATGCATCGATTATGGAAAGTATGGGAGAGGTGTCATGAATCCCCCTTTCCCCTTTAAGGATCATTAACTTTGCACAAAAGGGAAGAAAAATAATTAAGCTACTTATAGGCAATCATATTTTATTCTGAATACTTTTCAAGATTGCGGAAGTCGACTGTTGAAATTGTTGGTCATGTTTAGTACTTTAATCAAAGGCTTTAAGTGTGATAAATTCTGTAATCTTAGAAACTATAGGTTATTTGTAGATTACCTACTGAAAAATATTGCTATTGCCTTAACATGTTAGATTTAAAGTACAAAAATGCGACAGAAACACGATCCTCCCCCAAGACCAACTGAAGTCTTAACTCCAGACCCCCAGAATATCCGCCCCTTATTGCAATTTTTAAACACAATTAAACCATATTATCTTGTATCATTTACAAATAGAGAAAGTGTAAAGACGTTAATATATGTATAACAGAAGTATCCTTAGGAAACAGTAGCTGAGCTACAAAACAAGGTTACATTTTTGATGAAGGACGGTTTAAAGATACTTTTTGTGCAAAATAAAAAGTTTAAGATCTTTGCAATGCAGTTCAAATGTATTTTGAGGCTCTTGAAGTATATCGTGTCTGTAAAATCATGCGTTTTCTCTTACCAACCCATTAAAAATCTTGATAATTTGAAATTCAGACACCTTTTCTCGAAGTGTGATTTTATCCCAATGAAAAGTAAATACCAAAAACAAGAAAGAACGCTATAGTCGAGTGCCTCGACTATCAGATACCCGTTACTCAGCTAAAGGGACCAAAGGGAAATGGAAATAAGCAAGCAGCAAAGCAAGACTGAAATGCGCCACCTACCGGCGATAGACAGATTTAAGCGTTATGGGCGTTAGGGTGGGCGTGGCAAATTTTTTTTTGGTCAATCGATAGGTATTGACGAGACCGATACAGTTCAGTTAAAATTTTGTATCTAGCATGAAAATTGTGGGCGCCACAGGCTTGGGCGGTTTGTGGGCGTTAGAGTGGGCGTGGCATATTCGCGTATCAAAATTGCGCTGCGTACAAAGGTTCGGAATCTAAATCTGAAATCCTGATTCTATATCTTTGATAGTTTCCGAGATATCCACGTTCATATTTACGATTTTTTGAAGTTTGGGGGCGGTTTGTGGGCGATAAAGTGGGCGTGGCAAACTTTTTTTTGAATCAATCGATAGGTATTGATGAGAACAATACATTTCAGTTAAAATTTTTATTCTAGCATCAAAACTGTAGGAGCCACAGTTTTGGGCGGCTTGTGGGCGTAAAAGTGGGCGTGGCACTCTACTGAAACAAACTTGCGCTGCGTAAGAAGCTCAGGAATCTGCACGCCAAATCTCAATAGCCTAGCTCTCATAGTTTCCAAGATCTCAGCGTTCATCCGGACAGACAGACGGACAGACGGACAGACGGACAGACGGACAGACGGACAGACGGACAGACGGACAGACGGACAGACGGACATGGCTAGATCGACTCGGCTAGTGATCCTGATCAAGAATATATATACTTTATGGGGTCGGAAACGCTTCCTTCTGCCTGTTACATACTTTCCGACGAATCTAGTATACCCTTTTACTCTACGAGTAACGGGTATAATGAGACCATAATCAACATGGCACATTGTATACATTGTGGGTCTGGCGGCTACCCCTGACACCCCCATTCTATCACCCAGACAGACATTTAACGATAACACCCAAAGATATCAAAATCGAAATATCGTTAGACGGTCCCGCGCAAAATGCTTGACAAGCATAACAAACACAGGGTACACGAGTCCTGGTCCTGGGTCCTGAGTCCTCAGTTCTGGGTCTCAGCCAAGGCTTTTATGATGGTGACGACCTCCCCCGGCACCACCCACAGGACCTCCCAAAGCACCCCCACCCACCGCCCACCGCCCACCACGACGCATTCAACATGGCGTCGGTGGCTGTTTCGCTTTCTGTTTCGCTTTCCCTTCGCTGGGCGGGGGATTCCCCGGTTCGGTTTGTGTGCGATATAAACGAAGTTTACCAAATAAATAAAAGCCCTCCACCGCTTCTCGTCTAGCGATTGGGTTGCAATATATCGCGTACGTGCTGGCATGCCATAAATATGTGGCCCATGTAGATGCGAGGCAACAAAATTATATTTCTGTTTGTGCTTGCAACAATTTATTTTTCTCCCCGCCCTCCCCCGGCCTCACCGCCCCCCTCGGTCGCCCTTCATTGCCACGCCCACCGTGGAGATAAAGCGAAAACATTTTTCCAGCTCAACTCGCTGCGCAATCGATAACGATGGGGGAGACAAAGGAACCATTGACGCCGAGACGAGAAAGG
Source organism: Drosophila subpulchrella (assembly GCF_014743375.2). Lineage (NCBI taxonomy): Eukaryota > Metazoa > Arthropoda > Insecta > Diptera > Drosophilidae > Drosophila > Drosophila subpulchrella. The sequence goes on from NC_050610.1 coordinate 4,059,988, forward strand.
AGGGGACTTCCCCGGCTTATTAGATGTAGTGTGCCCAGTACCCCGAAGGTAAGCTGCAAAATATGTAGTGCAAGCAAATTTGGCCAGAGACCGCAGCTTGTGGCGAAGTCCAAAAAGGAGCCAGCCCTTATCCTTCCATATTTGAGTTGCGTCCAGGGCAAAGGTACAATGCTTTTATATATTCATGTGGGCACCGAATTAAAGATTTCCACAAAAATCTGTCTCTTCACTCAGATATGCACTGAAGAATGTGCAGGATTTTAAAAACCCACAGCCAGTTATCTGTAACAGGGAGCCGTAGAGGTCAGTCTCGTAGACTGTTGGACACAACGAAGCCCTTGGGCACAGAATCTTTTTTCTAAAACTATGTAAGAAAATATTTATAAATATTTTTCTCCTTCCATCTAACATACAAATCTTGAAACCTTAAAAGAAAAACTAATTTTGTTATTAAAAATTATCAGTGGTACCATTTAAATTACATTTTTGGAACCTGTATTTTTAAAGATATTTAGGATATGAAAGAATATTAATAAAAGGCTACTGCACACTGCCCTGTACCCTACAATATCGTATTTTAATTTTAAAAAACTTTTCAATAGAAGATTAGATTACTATTGAAATATTTCTTAAGAACCCTTACATCTTACTTCCACTGTTAAATTGCGTCCTGCACTCGAACCTGCACGAAGAAAAACAAAGAAACTTCGGAGAAAAAGGAATATGGCAGCAGAAAAATCGGAGCACGAGCAACAAGCCAACAAATTTAAAATGTGAAAACTTTGCAAGTAGTTGAAAGTTGGCAGCAGGCGAACGAACCGCAGTCGCCAGAGAAAAGCGACGGGGAGTTGGAAAATAGAGGGAAATTCTTTGTCTACCCCGCAGTGGTGGAAGGTGAAAATGGTGCCGGGGGGTGCCGAGGGGTGCAGGTGCAAACAGGGCTGAGATACGGGCACACGACTACGGATACGAACTGGAGTACGGATACGGGACTCGATGATTTGATGTAGTTGAAAATTTGCCGCTGAGATTTTCTTTGTGGTTTCAACTTCTTTTGATATGAGAGCATTTTCCAACGTGGTGCACACTCAAGAGGAGTTTCCCCAATCCCAACGCCTGTCATTTGCCAATTCAACTAAAACTTCAAAGAACCGGCGGTGCATCCTCCTGCCCGGAAGGGTAATCCCCAAAGTCCGTCGCCATTTTGGACTGGTTAGCTATCGCTACTCCCGCCCACAAAGGAGTCGCAACCACAAAAACAACAAACGCAGGAAGTGGGTGTTATGAAATATGATGAGATATGAACTCATATTCCACCCTTGGAGAGCCCTTCTGATTTTGCGCAGTCGCGTTGTGGGAAAAGAAAAAAATATCATCAGAATTGGTCAACCATTGACCATGGTAAAATGGCTCCAATGTGTGACTTCTTAGAAATTATAAAAAACAAGAAAGAACGCTATAGTCGAGTGCCTCGACTATCAGATACCCGTTACTCAGCTAAAGGGACCAAAGGGAAATGGAAATAAGCAAGCAGCAAAGCAAGACTGAAATGCGCCACCTACCGGCGATAGACAGATTTAAGCGTTATGGGCGTTAGGGTGGGCGTGGCAAATTTTTTTTTGGTCAATCGATAGGTATTGACGAGACCGATACAGTTCAGTTAAAATTTTGTATCTAGCATGAAAATTGTGGGCGCCACAGGCTTGGGCGGTTTGTGGGCGTTAGAGTGGGCGTGGCATATTCGCGTATCAAAATTGCGCTGCGTACAAAGGTTCGGAATCTAAATCTGAAATCCTGATTCTATATCTTTGATAGTTTCCGAGATATCCACGTTCATATTTACGATTTTTTGAAGTTTGGGGGCGGTTTGTGGGCGATAAAGTGGGCGTGGCAAACTTTTTTTTGAATCAATCGATAGGTATTGATGAGAACAATACATTTCAGTTAAAATTTTTATTCTAGCATCAAAACTGTAGGAGCCACAGTTTTGGGCGGCTTGTGGGCGTAAAAGTGGGCGTGGCACTCTACTGAAACAAACTTGCGCTGCGTAAGAAGCTCAGGAATCTGCACGCCAAATCTCAATAGCCTAGCTCTCATAGTTTCCAAGATCTCAGCGTTCATCCGGACAGACAGACGGACAGACGGACAGACGGACAGACGGACAGACGGACAGACGGACAGACGGACAGACGGACAGACGGACATGGCTAGATCGACTCGGCTAGTGATCCTGATCAAGAATATATATACTTTATGGGGTCGGAAACGCTTCCTTCTGCCTGTTACATACTTTCCGACGAATCTAGTATACCCTTTTACTCTACGAGTAACGGGTATAAATATAAATATATTTTGTCATTCATATGTACATTTTTATACCCGTTACTCGTAGAGTAAAAGGGTATACTAGATTCGTCGGAAAGTATGTAACAGGCAGAAGGAAGCGTTTCCGACCCCATAAAGTATATATATTCTTGATCAGGATCACTAGCCGAGTCGATCTAGCCATGTCCGTCTGTCCGTCTGTCCGTCTGTCCGTCTGTCCGTCTGTCCGTCTGTCCGTCTGTCCGTCTGTCCGTCTGTCTGTCCGGATGAACGCTGAGATCTTGGAAACTATGAGAGCTAGGCTATTGAGATTTGGCGTGCAGATTCCTGAGCTTCTTACGCAGCGCAAGTTTGTTTCAGTAGAGTGCCACGCCCACTTTTACGCCCACAAGCCGCCCAAAACTGTGGCTCCTACAGTTTTGATGCTAGAATAAAAATTTTAACTGAAATGTATTGTTCTCATCAATACCTATCGATTGATTCAAAAAAAAGTTTGCCACGCCCACTTTATCGCCCACAAACCGCCCCCAAACTTCAAAAAATCGTAAATATGAACGTGGATATCTCGGAAACTATCAAAGATATAGAATCAGGATTTCAGATTTAGATTCCGAACCTTTGTACGCAGCGCAATTTTGATACGCGAATATGCCACGCCCACTCTAACGCCCACAAACCGCCCAAGCCTGTGGCGCCCACAATTTTCATGCTAGATACAAAATTTTAACTGAACTGTATCGGTCTCGTCAATACCTATCGATTGACCAAAAAAAAATTTGCCACGCCCACCCTAACGCCCATAACGCTTAAATCTGTCTATCGCCGGTAGGTGGCGCATTTCAGTCTTGCTTTGCTGCTTGCTTATTTCCATTTCCCTTTGGTCCCTTTAGCTGAGTAACGGGTATCTGATAGTCGAGGCACTCGACTATAGCGTTCTTTCTTGTTATTTGTAGTATAATTAAAACTGTTTAAATTTATTGATATTAATTGGAATATATTCATATATGAACTTATGCTGTTACTAGCCCTTGTCCAAGCTGCCAATCAAGCTGGCGCTGATCAAATATTATCACAACATGGCCGCAAAACAATGTGGAGGCCATCAATCAAAAGGGCACTCGGCGGCCAAACCAATCATCCGTTTATACATCCATCCAGATCCTGGCCATCCAATCTGCAATCACCCAATCGCTCAGGCGTATCGCAAGAACAACAACAATTTTCCAATTAAGCGACCAAAAATTTGAGCATATGATGATTATTGACGATAAGAGTAGGACTCGAAGCTCCCAACCGCCCCAGGAATCCCAAATGGTCTGCCGAAATGTGAAAATAAATCGCACATTGTCCGTCTGTCCGCTCGTCCTTTTCGGCAGGACTCCCTGCTATCTGCGAGCATCGAAACTAAAAGTTAGCTGCGGCCACGCCAAACCAAAACAAAGAAACTTTCATTTCCAATTTTCTTGATGTATTAAATTATTTACGCCCTCTTGAGCAGAGGATTCGTGTGCGTGGCACTCATATATGACTGCCCACACATATATGTTCGTCTAGAGATATGTGCATATTTGTAAGTATATATTCTCTAGATATGTTTGTTAGTAACATTAGTCTATCCGTTAGTTTTTTGAAAATATGTAAAAGGACAAAGTTATGCGTTCTATAAATTTTTCTTAAAATTTGTAGTTTTTTAACTTGTAAATCAATAGCTTCCTAATATAACATTATAAATGTACCGACAAATATGTACGTTGTATCAATTACAAATAGAATGGGATGCTATAGAATTTATGTTGATATATCAATAGATCTATTAGATCGAGTTTCGAAAGGCTACATTTACTGTATTTCACAAAATTGAATAACAATTATAATACCATCTGCACGAGACTTACAAGGTATACCAAATCCAATTAAAAACAAGAAAGAACGCTATAGTCGAGTGCCTCGACTATCAGATACCCGTTACTCAGCTAAAGGGACCAAAGGGAAATGGAAATAAGCAAGCAGCAAAGCAAGACTGAAATGCGCCACCTACCGGCGATAGACAGATTTAAGCGTTATGGGCGTTAGGGTGGGCGTGGCAAATTTTTTTTTGGTCAATCGATAGGTATTGACGAGACCGATACAGTTCAGTTAAAATTTTGTATCTAGCATGAAAATTGTGGGCGCCACAGGCTTGGGCGGTTTGTGGGCGTTAGAGTGGGCGTGGCATATTCGCGTATCAAAATTGCGCTGCGTACAAAGGTTCGGAATCTAAATCTGAAATCCTGATTCTATATCTTTGATAGTTTCCGAGATATCCACGTTCATATTTACGATTTTTTGAAGTTTGGGGGCGGTTTGTGGGCGATAAAGTGGGCGTGGCAAACTTTTTTTTGAATCAATCGATAGGTATTGATGAGAACAATACATTTCAGTTAAAATTTTTATTCTAGCATCAAAACTGTAGGAGCCACAGTTTTGGGCGGCTTGTGGGCGTAAAAGTGGGCGTGGCACTCTACTGAAACAAACTTGCGCTGCGTAAGAAGCTCAGGAATCTGCACGCCAAATCTCAATAGCCTAGCTCTCATAGTTTCCAAGATCTCAGCGTTCATCCGGACAGACAGACGGACAGACGGACAGACGGACAGACGGACAGACGGACAGACGGACAGACGGACAGACGGACATGGCTAGATCGACTCGGCTAGTGATCCTGATCAAGAATATATATACTTTATGGGGTCGGAAACGCTTCCTTCTGCCTGTTACATACTTTCCGACGAATCTAGTATACCCTTTTACTCTACGAGTAACGGGTATAACAAGGAAGAACGCTATAGTCGAGTACCTCGACTATCAGATACCCGTTACTCAGCTTAAGGGACCAAAGGAAAGTGGAGATATGCAAGCAGCAAATGCGCCACCTACCGGCGGTATACAGACTTAAGCGTTGTGGGCGTTAGAGTGGGCGTGGCAAACTTTTTTTTTAATCAATCGATAGGTATTGACGAGACCAATACATTTAAGTTAAAATTTTTTATCTAGCACGAAAATTGTGGGCGCCACAGGCTTGGGCGGTTTGTGGGCGTTAGAGTGGGCGTGGCAAACTTTTTTTTAAATCAATCGATAGGTATTGACGAGACCAATACATTTCAGTTAAAATTTTTTATCTAGCATGAAAATTGTGGGCGCCACAGATTTGGGCGGTTTGTGGGCGTTGGAGTGGGCGTGGCATATTCGCGTAACATACTTGCGCTGCGCTCAAGCCCACGGAATCTAAATCTGAAATCCCGTTTCTCTATCTTTGATATTTTCCGAGATATCCGCGTTCATACTTACGATTTTTTGAAGTTTGTGGGCGGTTTGTGGGCGTTAAAGTGGGCGTGGCAAACTTTTTTTTTGGGTCAATCGGTAGGTATTGATGAGAACAATACATTTCAGTTAACATTTTTGTTCTAGCATCAAAACTGTAGGAGCCACAGTTTTGGGCGGTTTGTGGGCGTTAGAGTGGGCGTGGCACTCTTCTGAAACAAACTTGCGCTGCGCAGGAATCTCAGGAATCTGCATGCCTAATCTCAGTATTGTAGCTCTTATAGTTTCCGAGATCTCAGCGTTCATACGGACAGACGGACAGACGGACAGACGGACAGACGGACAGACGGACATGGCTAGATCGACTCGGCTAGTGATCCTGATCAAGAATATATATACTTTATGGGGTCGGAAACGCTTCCTTCTGCCTGTTACATACTTTCCGACGAATCTAGTATACCCTTTTACTCTACGAGTAACGGGTATAACAAGGAAGAACGCTATAGTCGAGTACCTCGACTATCAGATACCCGTTACTCAGCTAAAGGGACCAAAGGAAAATGGAGATATGCAAGCAGCAAATGCGCCACCTACCGGCGGTAGACAGATTTAAGCGTTGTGGGCATTAGAGTGGGCGTGGCAAAGTTTTTTTTTAAATCAATCGATAGGTATTGACGAGACCAATTCATTTAAGTTAAAATCTTTTATCTAGCACGAAAATTGTGGGCGCCACAGGCTTGGGCGGTTTGTGGGCGTTAGAGTGGGCGTGGCAAACTTTTTTTTAAATCAATTGATAGGTATTGACGAGACCAATACATTTCAGTTTTAATTTTTTATCTACCATGAAAATTGTGGGCGCCACAGACTTGGGCGGTTTGTGGGCGTTGGAGTGGGCGTGGCATATTCGCGTAATTAACTTGCGCTGCGCTCAAGCCTACGGAATCTAAATCTGAAATCTCGTTTCTCTATCTTTGATATTTTCCGAGATATCCGCGTTCATATTTACGATTTTTTGAAGTTTGTGGGCGGTTTGTTGGCGTTAAAGTGGGCGTGGCAAACTTTTTTTTAGGTCAGTCGGTAGGTATTGATGAGAACAATACATTTCAGTTAAAATTTTTGTTCTAGCATCAAAACTGTAGGAGCCACAGTTTTGGGCGGTTTGTGGGCGTTAGAGTGGGCGTGGCACTCTTTTGAAACAAACTTGCGCTGCGCAGGAATCTCAGGAATCTGCATGCCTAATCCCAGTATTGTAGCTCTTATAGTTTCCAAGATCTCAGCGTTCATACGGACAGACGGACAGACGGACAGACGGACAGACGGACATGGCTAGATCTACTCGGCTAGTGATCCTGATCAAGAATATATATACTTTATGGGGTCGGAAACGCTTCCTTCTGCCTGTTACATACTTTCCGACGAATCTAGTATACCCTTTTACTCTACGAGTAACGGGTATAATTATTGTATTCAATTATTTTTAAGACATAATGGTTTTATTCCACCTTTTAAAAGGAATAAAAAAATGTTTTAATCTTCGAGTAACTGGGTAACAAAATAAATCATTGATTTACTAACCTAACAGTTAAACATGCTATACTTATACAAATTAATTCGTCTATCTCCTTGCGTGCAAAACTACGGCGCCATTCATCCTAATAAGAGAAATTAGCGTTATCTGGGTGAAAAAGATAAGCAGGTGAGAGTGTCGCAGTCACTTTTTACACTACTTAACTGTCACCAGTTGGCCGGATCTTCAAAAGCGAATCGCAAGGTACTCACTGGGGGAATGAGAGCTGTTGATTTTCACAGTTTGTGCGCAGAAAAGAAAATTTCCTAACTGTAGCCAACTCAATTTCACCCAGTGGGCCAGTGAGCCAAATGTGCAGCGATCACCTCACGGCATCGACGGGGAATCCCCTGCTCCGTCCAGAAGCAGTGGCAATTTATGATAACCAATTTGCGGGCTACATCCATTCCCACACGAGCAGTATGTTATGCCAGCACCGATTCCAACCGAGATCCCAGTCCGCGTCCAATCCAAAGACGATATCCGAGGGGCAGTAGCCGAATCACTCTGCTACACGCATCGTTAAATGTTATTAGTTATTACCAAGATATGGTGAGCGGATCGGTTGTTGCCTCCGGGGAGCGGCTGGAGTACAAGCACCCGCCCGCTGATATTAGCTGTTTTTTGGATCTTATTAGCCATATTTGTTCTTGTAGTGTCTACTCTCGTTTCCAAGAACTGATTTACTCGTATTTAATTCAGAAAATATGGGCAGTTCTGGTGTCCTAGTGCTCTAGTGCTCGCTGCTTTGAAGAGAACCTACAGTGGTTTGGGATCTACTCAACAAAGTAATTAACCTTACCGATTTTGTAGTACATCTTGAAAGGTCTGTTTGGATTAAAATATATTTTTATAAAAAATTATATAATCCATTAATGTAATAATTTTCTTTATCGCCCTTTTTCTTAAAGTATGCTTAAATACCAATATCATGTACTATGATTTAAACTTTAAGAAGTCCCAATATATTCGAAACTATTAAAGTTAAATCCAATTTAGGGGTTATAACGCATTGAAATAATTATTTAACATATATCTTGAAATCCATTCCAAGTATATTACAAATTATCACATATTATCAAAACCACTGTCATCCCTGTCTTTAAATTTTTAAGGGGATGTTAAGGGAAAGCCCTTAAAATATGGGTGGTCCAAGCTCATAAAATACAGATACATTTGCACATAAGTGTATGTATATAGAAATCGAAAAGTGCCACTTTCTGGTAAGTATCGCGTAGATCCATGGGCATCATGGATAGGCATCCATCCGTGGTTGAGTAACGAAAACATGTCAGCGGTAGAGCGGCGAAGACAAGGAGAGTCGGTCGAACGCATACCGAAATATGGCCAGTGCTAATTGCCCTCCAAGTAGCTACTGCTCCATCCCCAAAGTCCAAGATCCGTCTGCATCCCATCAAGCACGCCAGTTCTTTCCGTTTGAGTGCTCCGCAATCTCGGATCGCAATTTATAAAAGCTCTGCCCGCCCAGCGATTTCGCTGCAGTAGCATCCCCAAATTGCCGGCGAGTGGACGTGGATATTAGCTATCAAAGACCAACTCAAGTGATCACCCTGGATAGCGGTATCCCTCAGTAATAACCTCACCATGAAGCGTCTCGAGTGGCTGCTGCTCCTGGCGTTTGTAGCCTCCGTGTCAACGGCAGTGGCTCCAAGGAGGAGGCGTCACAGCATTGTGGAATCGCCTTCCTCGAGCCCCGGCGATTGGGGATCGGCCTGGGGCCTGGGTCCCGAGATGGCGCTCGTGAGGAGGGTTTACGATGACTGCCAGGACAAGAACGACTTTATCGGCTGCCTCAAGCAGAAAGCCCTCCATGCCCTCAGTCGAGCCCTGGACCAGGACTCCATCAAGATCGTGGATGGCCTGGTGCTGGAGAAGCAGAACCAGAGCGAAACGGAGAGCATCTTGGGCTCCCTGACGGATGCCCGCCAGTTTGGCAACCTGGCTCCCATCGATCGAGCCCTTCTCTCCAAGGCGGACAAGCTCATGCGGACGCACACGGTCAAGATCGACATGGACGGAGGCGGTGGCGGCGGAGAGGACAGTGTGGGCCGAGGCCACGAGCACAAGAAGAAGAAGCACAAGGAGGGGGGCCACATCAAGTACGTGGTGGCCGCCCTCCTCACCGCCATGGGAATCGCTGGTCCTCTGGGTCTAAAGGCTCTGGCCGCGATCGCCGGCAAGGCCCTTGTCATCAGCAAGGTGGCCCTCACTATTGCCGGGATCATTGCCCTAAAGAAACTCTTTTCGCACGACCACAGCGAGGAGACTAGCTTCCAGGTGCATGCCGGCGAACACAACAGGTGAGTCTTCCGTCTGACTAAGTGAGTGAATAAGTACATAAAAATAATATATATAGTATATGTTACAAAGAAAAACCACGGGAAATAAGATTGATCTTTTTATAGACAGTGAATTTAACAATACTCCGAAGAATACGCTTTACAAGTAAATTAATCTTAGTACAGAAGGATGCTCAAGGAGTTTATTATTATAAACATTTTCTTCTCATCTTATAAACTTTGTACAAACTTTTGCAAATTAACTACTTATAAAGACAATATACATTTTTATATACGGAATGCAGACTGCTCCATTGCCGAAAAACCCTTTTATATCATTGGAAAATTCAATAAAACCATTTTATAGATATTAGGATTAGAACAAAATTTGGTATATCTTTTAAGAAATACGTTTGAATTTAAACTTAACAAAAGACTCAAGGCGTTGTTAATTATTTATAAGAGTTTCAAGAGACATCCGCTGAATCATATTTATTAATTGTATCGCTTCCACTTGCAGGCGCAACACATACGTGATCCGGCCGGTGTCCAAGACGAGCGGTGGGGTAGCAGCTGGTGGAGTGGGCGTGACTGCTGCCGGTGGCAGCTCATCGGTGGATCCTTATCGCTACTACTACGACTACCACCAGCAGTAACGCGTAACGCAGTGTCGAGTTGGTGTCTGGAGAAATCTTCGCCGTTGTCCGGCGGAGTCCTGAAGCAGCTAGACTACCAAAGAACCGATCCACAACCAGTCGGGCCAAATGAAGCCCGGCAGCAGCCGTTCACCTTAATTTAGCTCCTAAGTTGTAGGCTAATCTATTATGCAGTTGCCCGAACCCAGAGAATATACCCCAAATAATAAATGATATTGAAATGTACTCTAGGAGTTAGTATGAAAGAAAGTTCCTCTTTATTCAGCTTTGGGGTAAACAATACGGGGGCTTCGGAATGTGATTTAATCAGAATCATCCGATATAACATAGCTGGCAGTATTTCGAACGTTTCTAACGTTGCTTAGAAGCGTTTGCTGTCGACCCGAAGTACGCTGTTTAAGATTCGAGGAGGTGGTATAATTTAGAAATGAAATTGATTTAAAACCGTGATAATACATACCGTATTATTGACGGTCACTTCCAGTTGGGCTTTGCCACGTGGAGCGGCTGAAGCAGCGGTTCGACCTCGAGCTGTTCCACGACCCCGCCCTCGCCCACGTCCCGTCGCAGGTGCTGGGGATGTGCTTGCTTCGCTACCCAAGACGGTTGTGGACTTATCTTCACGCTTCACCTTCAGACCCTGAGTATCGAGCATTTTCAGCAGATCTTCGTGCTTGTGGCGTACCCTAAAAGTCGTCAGTTCATCGTCGACGTTCTCATCGTTGGGCATGGACTCCATTAGATGATCCACTGCCTTTTCCTTGTAGAACCTGAAAGAAATTGGTTTAGATAGAGACACTTCCTATTCCATGACCACTTACTTGACAATATTTTCAGCAGCATCAGCATCCCTTCGCTCCACCAGACGATAGGTCATCTCTGCTAGCGCCTTGGAGTGGAATAACCTCAGAGGTTTGTTGGACTTGGCCTCTTCGAAGTAACGATCCACCAGCTCCTCCACTCGAGTGGCATTATCCGCCTCCTACATCACAAGTTATAAAAAATAAAAACAAATTGATTCATTAGTAAGGTAAGGATTTAAAAGGGGGGTCTTATGAAAATTTAAAATTGCTATGACAACTTAATTTTTTCACCACATCAGAACAAGACAACTACAATGCTATCAATGTAAAAGTTACGGAAAAGCATCTGTTTCCCATCCTTACCAGTGCGCGTCGCAAGGCCTCCTTGTCCAGATTGACGGTCTCCGTTTTGGTACGCTTGATCAGCTTGCTGAACTGCACCACATCCTGAACATTTGCCACCCGCGTGCTGAACATTTGGCCAAACCGAATCGCATTGAACATGCATGACTCGTCGGTGTAGAGAAGTCTCAGCCGGATGAGCGGAAGCGTAGGCTGCCTGGGATGACCGGTGTGCTGTGTCGCCGCCTTCTCAAGCATGGCCTCCACTCGTTCCTTCGCGAATTTAAACACTTTGTTGGAGGCATCGCCCTCGTCCAGTCCCAATTCCTCGGCACGATCGGGCAGTACGACGGATTCGTAGACGAAGGGACGCACGGTCTGTAGCGGAAGGGCCTTAAGTTTGAACTTCCCCTTGTAGATCTCCAGCAGGCCGACATGCTTCTTCTTGGCCTCGCCCTCGGACAAGGAAGTGGGCACCGAGGAGCCCGGCTGGGAAACATAGAAACGCTTCTTGGCATTCTCCTCCGGCTCGATGCGGCAGTCGTGTTCGTGGCCCCAGATTACCAGGTGAAGAAACGACGGCAGCAAGTCCTCGGGCAGGTAGTTCTTCGGGCCGCGTTCGGCGCGGTTCTGGTGCACCACCAACAAATGGAACCAGTCCTCGTCCGCCTTCGATTCATCGCCGACTTCGCCTTCCGCAACCGTTTCGGGGCAGTTGAACTTGACCTTGAAGTCCTTGATGAGCCTGGCCAGCCGCCCATCGTGGATGTGGCTAAGTCCGTACAGAGCCAGCTGGCTCTCGCCCTTGCGTATCAGGACGGGGCTGATCTCCACCTGGCTGAGGTCCGTCCAGCGGCCAAAGTAATTGACCAGACCCGAGGTGCTCAGCAGATCCAGGGAGCTCAGGCGACCGAAGCCACTGGGATCGTCGTGATTGCCGTGAATGGAGAACACCGGAATGGCGATGTTCAGGTTGGGGTCCTCGTAGTTCACCGACTGGTTGACGGCATTGTGAAAGCACTGCGCCTGGTCACTGAGGATCTCCAGGGAGACTGGCCGATCGCCAAAGGTGTAGCGCCGCAGGAGCTCGATGCACCTGGTGGGGATTACGGAAGATAGAGATGAAACGGAATGCATCGCAGCCCCAACTCACTTGTGCATAGAGTTCTGGCTGGGCACCGCGTCGTGGAAGAGGTCGCCGCCCAGCAGAATCATGTCCACATCCTCGGACACCGCCAGTTCCAGGATCTCCTCGAAGGCCGTGAAACTGTCCTCGCCCCGGACTGCGTCCTTCTCGCCATAGCCCAGATGGTTGTCGGTGGCCACCAGGATGCGGATCACGTTGTCAGCATCCTGCTCTGCTCCGGTGGTGTCCTCCATGGCCAGTTAGTTTCTTTGAAATCCCCAAAATAGCAATTTTTGCGCCCAAATTTATTTCGCCAGGAGGTCTAGTGTGACCAAGTCAGACTTTTCATCAAATATTATGAATTTAATAATGCGCGGGATTTTTAAAAATTAAGGTTAAATTAAAAAGCGGAAAAATGTCTTTAAATAGTTCAACAATACTTAAGATATTTGCAAAGATGTGTTTGATAACAAATAATGAACTATTTAAGTTAAATTAGGTGGTGTTTTATTAAGAACAATTACTTGACTTCGTATTAATAAAACGAATTTATTTTCTGAGTATTTTTATAAAATTATATTTATTTCCTATGCACCTACGTATATGTATTTTATTAGTTTGTATAAATCTCTCCTCCGATCTACAGGTCACATCGTCGTTGGGCCCGCCTATCATCACCAATCTGTTGAGCCATTCCCATCTTGAAGAATGTGGAGTTGGAGGACTTCTTCTCGTTGTCCGGCGGAGTCCTGAAGCAGCTAGACTACCAAAGAACCGATCCACAACCTGTCGGGCCAAATGTAGCCCGGCAGCAGCCGTTCACCTTAATGTAGCTCCTAAGTTGTAGGCTAATCTATTATGCAGTTGCCCGAACCCAGAGAATAAAACCCAAATAATAAATGATATTGAAGTGTACTCTAGGAGTTAGTATGAAAGAAAGTTCTTTTTTATTCAGCTTTGGGGTAAACAATACGGGGGCTTCGGAATGTGATTTAATCAGAATCATCCGATATAACATAGCAGGCAGTATTTCGAACGTTTCTAAGTTAGAAATTCTAACGTTGCACACTGGGCCAGCCGATCCGATTTTTGGCCAAAAATACGTATTTTTTTAAGAAAATGACCAGACCGAGTATGGAGTCCTTTTTGTAATACATTAAACTAATTTATGCAAAAATTTCAAAGAATTCGGGAAAGTAGTTTTCTCTTACCGTATTTTTAAAGTAAAAAATTCATCAAATATTGATAGAAATGAAAAAAAATCTAGACGTCAAAGATGCTGATGTAACTAATCGACTTCTTAACAAAACTTTTAGAAGTCATTATTTTCAACAAGTAAAAAAAATTAAAAAGCTTGTATGTCTTACTAGTTTCCTAAAAGAATCTTTTTCGTTGATTTTTACTGCTTTTTTTAGCAAATGAGTACTTTGCTTTTCGAGTGCTTTTCAGTGCCATCCCCAAACGGAGTTATTACATTAAAAATAAATTCTTCGATTAATTTACTAATATCGCTCATCGCCGACTCGATGCGGTTTTGCCTTAGTTTTCAGTAATTTTAGTTTTAATTGAAGGCTTAATTTGAAGTCGAACCATTTTGATGAGCTTTACTTAGAATGCCAGACGGTATGTCGTTTTTTTTTTCCTTCAGGTTTTAATGTACGTTTTTCGCGCCAATATATTTGATTTTAGTTTGCCTAACATCTAAATTCTACGTTTTTCATTCATTCCCGCTTCATTTATTTCTGAAACCAAACAGTCGAATGAAATATCGATATTTCGAAAAGCGAAATATTAACTTTTTTGGCTCGTCTCTAAAAAATGTTCACAATTTCCGTCATTCATAAGGGAGGACTTAAGTATGCATAAAGGTATGCTGCATTTCTTGCACTTCCTTCGGATGAGAACTAAAATATATTATAAAACAAGGAAGAACGCTATAGTCGAGTACCTCGACTATCAGATACCCGTTACTCAGCTAAAGGGACCAAAGGTAAATGAAGATATGCAAGCAGCAAAGCGAGATTTAAATGCGCCACCTACCGGCGGAAGACAGATTTAAGCATTGTGGGCGTTAGGGTAGGCGTGGCAAATTTTTTTTTGGATCAATCGATAGGTATTGACAAGACCAATACATTTCAGTAAAAATTTTTTATCTAGCATAAAAATTTTGAGCGCCACAGGCTTGGGCGGTTTGTGGGCGGTAGAGTGGGCGTGGCATATTCGCATAACAAACCTGCGCTGCGTACAAGGCTACGGAATCTAAATCTGAAATCCCAATACTCTATCTTTGATAGTTTCCGAGATATCCGCGTTCATATTTACGATTTTTTGAAGTTTGTGGGCGGTTTGTGGGCGTCCAAGTGGGAGTGGCAAACTTTTTTTTGGGTCAATCGATAGGTATTGCTAAGAACAATTCATTTCAGTTTAAATTTTTACTCTAGCATCAAAACTGTAGAAGCCACAGTTTTGGGCGGTTTGTGGGCGTTAGAGTGGGCGTGGCACTCTACTGAAACAAACTTGCGCTGCGTAAGAAGCTCAGGAATCTGCTCGCCAAATCTCAATAGCCTAGCTCTCATAGTTTCCAAGATCTCAGCGTTCATCCGGACAGACAGACGGACAGACGGACAGACGGACAGACGGACAGACGGACAGACGGACAGACGGACAGACGGACATGGCTAGATCGACTCGGCTAGTGATCCTGATCAAGAATATATATACTTTATGGGGTCGGAAACGCTTCCTTCTGCCTGTTACATACTTTCCGACGAATCTAGTATACCCTTTTACTCTACGAGTAACGGGTATAAATATAAATGTAGCTTACATAAATACGTAGTCGAAGGCCTCGTAGCTAGCACTACCCCCTATGTTAGTATTAGTTTTGTAAACTTTACTATGAACTTTAATAAATAAATAAATGAAGCATACTTTTGTGATGACTTCAGAATATGTCAAATTAACATTAAACAAATTAAAAAACAATATTTTACAAACAATTTTTTTCTAATAATTTGACTATAAGAATCTAAAGAGATAACAAGATGAAAAAAATAGAAAATTTTGTTAGGTCGATTATTAAATAAACGTTGAAGTGGGAGTCTCCGAAAGTAGCAATTTTTAACGGTTTATAAATCTTAAGCGACATAATATTTTATAGTGGATTTAATTTTTTTTAATTTGTTTTCTCTCACACTTAATCGTGTATGAAAATGGATTCAGTGGGTATTCTAGTTATTTTTTTAAAAATAAAAAACCGAAAAGAACGTAAAATTTTCCGATTTCGGCTTGGATTATCTATACCATATAAAATTGAAATAAATTTTACTTTTAGTTCGTTGAAAAGTTCAATCTTTTAGGAGGAAAACGCAAAAAACTGCATCCTTCTAACTATCCCAGGAAAGAAATTACAGATTTTTGGCCAAAAAATTAACTTTCTGGCCCAATGTGCGTTGATTAGAAGCGTTTGCTGTCGACCCGAAGCACGCTGTTTAAGATTCGAGGAGGTGGTATAATTTAGAAATGAAATTGATTTAAAACCGTGATAATACATACCGTATTATTGACGGTCACTTCCAGTTGGGCTTTGCCCAACTGAAGCAACGGTTCGACCTCGAGCTGTTCCACGACCCCGTCCTCGCCCACGTCCCGTCGCAGGAGCTGGGGATGTGCTTGCCTCGCTACCCAAGACGGTTGTGGACTTATTTTCACGCTTTACCTTCAGACCCTGAGTATCGAGCATTTTCAGCAGATCTTCGTGTTTGTGGCGTACCCTAAATGTCGTCAGCTCGTCGTCGACGTTCTCATCGTTGGGCATGGACTTCATTAGATGATCCACTGCCTTTTCCTTGTAGAACCTGAAAGGATTGGGTTTAGATAGAGACACCTACTGTTCGACGATCACTTACTTGACAATATTTTCAGCGGCATCAGCATCCCTTCGCTCCACCAGACGATAGGTCATCTCCTCTAGCGCCTTGGAGTGGAATAACCTCAGAGGTTTGTTGGACTTGGCCTCTTCGAAGTAACGATCCACCAGCTCCTCCACGCGAGTGGCATTATCCGCCTCCTACAATACAAGATGTAATAAGAAAATATACATAATGTTTCGTTAGCAAGATAACGATTGCTATAACAACTAAATTATATCACCACATATCAGAACAAGATACGCACAATGCTATCAATGTAAAAGTTAAGAGTGTATATGTTTTGAAAGGATTAAGATGATGATTTTCTATCCTTACCAGTGCGCGACGCAAGGCCTCCTTGTCCAGATTGACGGTCTCCGTTTTGGTACGCTTGATCAGCTTGCTGAACTGCACCACATCCTGAACATTGGCCACCCGCGTGCTGAACATTTGGCCAAACCAAATCGCATTGAACCTGCATGACTCGTCGGTGTAGAGAAGTCTCAGCCGGATGAGCGGAAGCGTAGGCTGCCTGGGATGACCGGTGTGCTGCGTCGCCGCCTTCTCAAGCATGGCCTCCACTCGTTCCTTCGCGAATTTAAACACTTTGTTGGAGGCATCGCCCTCGTCCAGTCCCAATTCCTCAGCACGATCGGGCAGTACGACAGATTCGTAGACAAAGGGACGCACGGTCTGCAACGGAAGGGCCTTAAGCTCGAACTTCCTCTTATAGATCTCCAGCAGGCCGACGTGCTTCTTCTTGGCTTCGCCTTCGGACAAGGACGTGGGCACCGAGGAACCCGGCTGGGAGACATAGAAACGGTTCTTGGCATTCTTCTCCGGCTTGATGCGGCAGTCGTGTTCGTGGCCCCAGATTACCAGGTGAAGAAACGACGGCAGCAAGTCCTCGGGCAGGTAGTTCTTCGGGCCGCGTTCGGCGCGGTTCTGGTGCACCACCAACAAATGGAACCAGTCCTCGTCCGCCTTCGACTCATCGCCGGCTTCGCCTTCCGCAACCGTTCCATGGCAGTTGAAATTGACCTTGAAGTCCTTGATGAGCCTGGCCAGCCGCCCATCGTGGATGTGGCTAAGTCCGTACAGAGCCAGCTGGCTCTCGCCCTTGCGTATCAGGACGGGGCTGATCTCCACCTGGCTGAGGTCCGTCCAGCGGCCAAAGTAATTGACCAGACCCGAGGTGCTCAGCAGATCCAGGGAGCTCAGGCGACCGAAGCCACTGGGATCGTCGTGATTGCCGTGAATGGAGAACACCGGAATGGCGATGTTCAGGTTGGGGTCCTCGTAGTTCACCGACTGGTTGACGGCATTGTGAAAGCACTGCGCCTGGTCACTGAGGATCTCCAGGGAGACTGGCCGATCGCCAAAGGTGTAGCGCCGCAGGAGCTCGATGCACCTGGTGGGGATTACGGAAGATAGAGATGAAACGGAATGCATCGCAGCCCCAACTCACTTGTGCATAGAGTTCTGGCTGGGCACCGCGTCGTGGAAGAGGTCGCCGCCCAGCAGAATCATGTCCACATCCTCGGACACCGCCAGTTCCAGGATCTCCTCGAAGGCCGTGAAACTGTCCTCGCCCCGGACTGCGTCCTTCTCGCCATAGCCCAGATGGTTGTCGGTGGCCACCAGGATGCGGATCACGTTGTCAGCATCCTGCTCTGCTCCGGTGGTGTCCTCCATGGCCAGTTAGTTTCTTTGAAATCCCCAAAATAGCAATTTTTGCGCCCAAATTTATTTCGCCAGGAGGTCTAGTGTGACCAAGTCAGACTTTTCATCAAATATTATGAATTTAATAATGCGCGGGATTTTTAAAAATTAAGGTTAAATTAAAAAGCGGAAAAATGTCTTTAAATAGTTCAACAATACTTAAGATATTTGCAAAGATGTGTTTGATAACAAATAATGAACTATTTAAGTTAAATTAGGTGGTGTTTTATTAAGAACAATTACTTGACTTCGTATTAATAAAACGAATTTATTTTCTGAGTATTTTTATAAAATTATATTTATTTCCTATGCACCTACGTATATGTATTTTATTAGTTTGTATAAATCTCTCCTCCGATCTACAGGTCACATCGTCGTTGGGCCCGCCTATCATCACCAATCTGTTGAGCCATTCCCATCTTGAAGAATGTGGAGTTGGAGGACTTCTTCTCGTTGTCCGGCGGAGTCCTGAAGCAGCTAGACTACCAAAGAACCGATCCACAACCTGTCGGGCCAAATGTAGCCCGGCAGCAGCCGTTCACCTTAATGTAGCTCCTAAGTTGTAGGCTAATCTATTATGCAGTTGCCCGAACCCAGAGAATAAAACCCAAATAATAAATGATATTGAAGTGTACTCTAGGAGTTAGTATGAAAGAAAGTTCTTTTTTATTCAGCTTTGGGGTAAACAATACGGGGGCTTCGGAATGTGATTTAATCAGAATCATCCGATATAACATAGCAGGCAGTATTTCGAACGTTTCTAAGTTAGAAATTCTAACGTTGCACACTGGGCCAGCCGATCCGATTTTTGGCCAAAAATACGTATTTTTTTAAGAAAATGACCAGACCGAGTATGGAGTCCTTTTTGTAATACATTAAACTAATTTATGCCAAAATTTCAAAGAATTCGGGAAAGTAGTTTTCTCTTACCGTATTTTTAAAGTAAAAAATTCATCAAATATTGATAGAAATGAAAAAAAATCTAGACGTCAAAGATGCTGATGTAACTAATCGACTTCTTAACAAAACTTTTAGAAGTCATTATTTTCAACAAGTAAAAAAAATTAAAAAGCTTGTATGTCTTACTAGTTTCCTAAAAGAATCTTTTTCGTTGATTTTTACTGCTTTTTTTAGCAAATGAGTACTTTGCTTTTCGAGTGCTTTTCAGTGCCATCCCCAAACGGAGTTATTACATTAAAAATAAATTCTTCGATTAATTTACTAATATCGCTCATCGCCGACTCGATGCGGTTTTGCCTTAGTTTTCAGTAATTTTAGTTTTAATTGAAGGCTTAATTTGAAGTCGAACCATTTTGATGAGCTTTACTTAGAATGCCAGACGGTATGTCGTTTTTTTTTTTCCTTCAGGTTTTAATGTACGTTTTTCGCGCCAATATATTTGATTTTAGTTTGCCTAACATCTAAATTCTACGTTTTTCATTCATTCCCGCTTCATTTATTTCTGAAACCAAACAGTCGAATGAAATATCGATATTTCGAAAAGCGAAATATTAACTTTTTTGGCTCGTCTCTAAAAAATGTTCACAATTTCCGTCATTCATAAGGGAGGACTTAAGTATGCATAAAGGTATGCTGCATTTCTTGCACTTCCTTCGGATGAGAACTAAAATATATTATAAAAATATAAATGTAGCTTACATAAATACGTAGTCGAAGGCCTAGTAGCTAGCACTACCCCCTATGTTAGTATTAGTTTTGTAAACTTTACTATGAACTTTAATAAATAAATAAATGAAGCATACTTTTGTGATGACTTCAGAATATGTCAAATTAACATTAAACAAATTAAAAAACAATATTTTACAAACAATTTTTTTCTAATAATTTGACTATAAGAATCTAAAGAGATAACAAGATGAAAAAAATAGAAAATTTTGTTAGGTCGATTATTAAATAAACGTTGAAGTGGGAGTCTCCGAAAGTAGCAATTTTTAACGGTTTATAAATCTTAAGCGACATAATATTTTATAGTGGATTTAATTTTTTTTAATTTGTTTTCTCTCACACTTAATCGTGTATGAAAATGGATTCAGTGGGTATTCTAGTTATTTTTTTAAAAATAAAAAACCGAAAAGAACGTAAAATTTTCCGATTTCGGCTTGGATTATCTATACCATATAAAATTGAAATAAATTTTACTTTTAGTTCGTTGAAAAGTTCAATCTTTTAGGAGGAAAACGCAAAAAACTGCATCCTTCTAACTATCCCAGGAAAGAAATTACAGATTTTTGGCCAAAAAATTAACTTTCTGGCCCAATGTGCGTTGATTAGAAGCGTTTGCTGTCGACCCGAAGCACGCTGTTTAAGATTCGAGGAGGTGGTATAATTTAGAAATGAAATTGATTTAAAACCGTGATAATACATACCGTATTATTGACGGTCACTTCCAGTTGGGCTTTGCCCAACTGAAGCAACGGTTCGACCTCGAGCTGTTCCACGACCCCGTCCTCGCCCACGTCCCGTCGCAGGAGCTGGGGATGTGCTTGCCTCGCTACCCAAGACGGTTGTGGACTTATTTTCACGCTTTACCTTCAGACCCTGAGTATCGAGCATTTTCAGCAGATCTTCGTGTTTGTGGCGTACCCTAAATGTCGTCAGCTCGTCGTCGACGTTCTCATCGTTGGGCATGGACTTCATTAGATGATCCACTGCCTTTTCCTTGTAGAACCTGAAAGGATTGGGTTTAGATAGAGACACCTACTGTTCGACGATCACTTACTTGACAATATTTTCAGCGGCATCAGCATCCCTTCGCTCCACCAGACGATAGGTCATCTCCTCTAGCGCCTTGGAGTGGAATAACCTCAGAGGTTTGTTGGACTTGGCCTCTTCGAAGTAACGATCCACCAGCTCCTCCACGCGAGTGGCATTATCCGCCTCCTACAATACAAGATGTAATAAGAAAATATACATAATGTTTCGTTAGCAAGATAACGATTGCTATAACAACTAAATTATATCACCACATATCAGAACAAGATACGCACAATGCTATCAATGTAAAAGTTAAGAGTGTATATGTTTTGAAAGGATTAAGATGATGATTTTCTATCCTTACCAGTGCGCGACGCAAGGCCTCCTTGTCCAGATTGACGGTCTCCGTTTTGGTACGCTTGATCAGCTTGCTGAACTGCACCACATCCTGAACATTGGCCACCCGCGTGCTGAACATTTGGCCAAACCGAATCGCATTGAACCTGCATGACTCGTCGGTGTAGAGAAGTCTCAGCCGGATGAGCGGAAGCGTAGGCTGCCTGGGATGACCGGTGTGCTGCGTCGCCGCCTTCTCAAGCATGGCCTCCACTCGTTCCTTCGCGAATTTAAACACTTTGTTGGAGGCATCGCCCTCGTCCAGTCCCAATTCCTCAGCACGATCGGGCAGTACGACAGATTCGTAGACAAAGGGACGCACGGTCTGCAACGGAAGGGCCTTAAGCTCGAACTTCCTCTTATAGATCTCCAGCAGGCCGACGTGCTTCTTCTTGGCTTCGCCTTCGGACAAGGACGTGGGCACCGAGGAACCCGGCTGGGAGACATAGAAACGGTTCTTGGCATTCTTCTCCGGCTTGATGCGGCAGTCGTGTTCGTGGCCCCAGATTACCAGGTGAAGAAACGACGGCAGCAAGTCCTCGGGCAGGTAGTTCTTCGGGCCGCGTTCGGCGCGGTTCTGGTGCACCACCAACAAATGGAACCAGTCCTCGTCCGCCTTCGACTCATCGCCGGCTTCGCCTTCCGCAACCGTTCCATGGCAGTTGAAATTGACCTTGAAGTCCTTGATGAGCCTGGCCAGCCGCCCATCGTGGATGTGGCTAAGTCCGTACAGAGCCAGCTGGCTCTCGCCCTTGCGTATCAGGACGGGGCTGATCTCCACCTGGCTGAGGTCCGTCCAGCGGCCAAAGTAATTGACCAGACCCGAGGTGCTCAGCAGATCCAGGGAGCTCAGGCGACCGAAGCCACTGGGATCGTCGTGATTGCCGTGAATGGAGAACACCGGAATGGCGATGTTCAGGTTGGGGTCCTCGTAGTTCACCGACTGGTTGACGGCATTGTGAAAGCACTGCGCCTGGTCACTGAGGATCTCCAGGGAGACTGGCCGATCGCCAAAGGTGTAGCGCCGCAGGAGCTCGATGCACCTGGTGGGGATTACGGAAGATAGAGATGAAACGGAATGCATCGCAGCCCCAACTCACTTGTGCATAGAGTTCTGGCTGGGCACCGCGTCGTGGAAGAGGTCGCCGCCCAGCAGAATCATGTCCACATCCTCGGACACCGCCAGTTCCAGGATCTCCTCGAAGGCCGTGAAACTGTCCTCGCCCCGGACTGCGTCCTTCTCGCCATAGCCCAGATGGTTGTCGGTGGCCACCAGTATGCGGATCACGTTGTCCGCATCCTGCTCTGCTCCCGTGGTGTCCTCCATGGCCAGTTAGTTTCTTTGAAATCCCCAAAATAGCAATTTTTGCGCCCAAATTTATTTCGCCAGGAGGTCTAGTGTGACCAAGTCAGACTTTTCATCAAATATTATGAATTTAATAATGCGCGGGATTTTTAAAAATTAAGGTTAAATTAAAAAGCGGAAAAATGTCTTTAAATAGTTCAACAATACTTAAGATATTTGCAAAGATGTGTTTGATAACAAATAATGAACTAATTAAGTTAAATTAGGTGGTGTTTTATTAAGAACAATTACTTGACTTCGTATTAATAAAACGAATTTATTTTCTGAGTATTTTTATAAAATTATATTTATTTCCTATGCACCTACGTATATGTATTTTATTAGTTTGTATAAATCTCTCCTCCGATCTACAGGTCACATCGTCGTTGGGCCCGCCTATCATCACCAATCTGTTGAGCCATTCCCATCTTGAAGAATGTGGAGTTGGAGGACTTCTTCTCGTTGTCCGGCGGAGTCCTGAAGCAGCTAGACTACCAAAGAACCGATCCACAACCTGTCGGGCCAAATGTAGCCCGGCAGCAGCCGTTCACCTTAATGTAGCTCCTAAGTTGTAGGCTAATCTATTATGCAGTTGCCCGAACCCAGAGAATAAAACCCAAATAATAAATGATATTGAAGTGTACTCTAGGAGTTAGTATGAAAGAAAGTTCTTTTTTATTCAGCTTTGGGGTAAACAATACGGGGGCTTCGGAATGTGATTTAATCAGAATCATCCGATATAACATAGCAGGCAGTATTTCGAACGTTTCTAAGTTAGAAATTCTAACGTTGCACACTGGGCCAGCCGATCCGATTTTTGGCCAAAAATACGTATTTTTTTAAGAAAATGACCAGACCGAGTATGGAGTCCTTTTTGTAATACATTAAACTAATTTATGCCAAAATTTCAAAGAATTCGGGAAAGTAGTTTTCTCTTACCGTATTTTTAAAGTAAAAAATTCATCAAATATTGATAGAAATGAAAAAAAATCTAGACGTCAAAGATGCTGATGTAACTAATCGACTTCTTAACAAAACTTTTAGAAGTCATTATTTTCAACAAGTAAAAAAAATTAAAAAGCTTGTATGTCTTACTAGTTTCCTAAAAGAATCTTTTTCGTTGATTTTTACTGCTTTTTTTAGCAAATGAGTACTTTGCTTTTCGAGTGCTTTTCAGTGCCATCCCCAAACGGAGTTATTACATTAAAAATAAATTCTTCGATTAATTTACTAATATCGCTCATCGCCGACTCGATGCGGTTTTGCCTTAGTTTTCAGTAATTTTAGTTTTAATTGAAGGCTTAATTTGAAGTCGAACCATTTTGATGAGCTTTACTTAGAATGCCAGACGGTATGTCGTTTTTTTTTTCCTTCAGGTTTTAATGTACGTTTTTCGCGCCAATATATTTGATTTTAGTTTGCCTAACATCTAAATTCTACGTTTTTCATTCATTCCCGCTTCATTTATTTCTGAAACCAAACAGTCGAATGAAATATCGATATTTCGAAAAGCGAAATATTAACTTTTTTGGCTCGTCTCTAAAAAATGTTCACAATTTCCGTCATTCATAAGGGAGGACTTAAGTATGCATAAAGGTATGCTGCATTTCTTGCACTTCCTTCGGATGAGAACTAAAATATATTATAAAAATATAAATGTAGCTTACATAAATACGTAGTCGAAGGCCTCGTAGCTAGCACTACCCCCTATGTTAGTATTAGTTTTGTAAACTTTACTATGAACTTTAATAAATAAATAAATGAAGCATACTTTTGTGATGACTTCAGAATATGTCAAATTAACATTAAACAAATTAAAAAACAATATTTTACAAACAATTTTTTTCTAATAATTTGACTATAAGAATCTAAAGAGATAACAAGATGAAAAAAATAGAAAATTTTGTTAGGTCGATTATTAAATAAACGTTGAAGTGGGAGTCTCCGAAAGTAGCAATTTTTAACGGTTTATAAATCTTAAGCGACATAATATTTTATAGTGGATTTAATTTTTTTTAATTTGTTTTCTCTCACACTTAATCGTGTATGAAAATGGATTCAGTGGGTATTCTAGTTATTTTTTTAAAAATAAAAAACCGAAAAGAACGTAAAATTTTCCGATTTCGGCTTGGATTATCTATACCATATAAAATTGAAATAAATTTTACTTTTAGTTCGTTGAAAAGTTCAATCTTTTAGGAGGAAAACGCAAAAAACTGCATCCTTCTAACTATCCCAGGAAAGAAATTACAGATTTTTGGCCAAAAAATTAACTTTCTGGCCCAATGTGCGTTGATTAGAAGCGTTTGCTGTCGACCCGAAGCACGCTGTTTAAGATTCGAGGAGGTGGTATAATTATACCCGTTACTCGTAGAGTAAAAGGGTATACTAGATTCGTCGGAAAGTATGTAACAGGCAGAAGGAAGCGTTTCCGACCCCATAAAGTATATATATTCTTGATCAGGATCACTAGCCGAGTCGATCTAGCCATGTCCGTCTGTCCGTCTGTCCGTCTGTCCGTCTGTCCGTCTGTCCGTCTGTCCGTCTGTCCGTCTGTCCGGATGAACGCTGAGATCTCGGAAACTATGAGAGCTAGGCTATTGAGATTTGGCGAGCAGATTCCTGAGCTTCTTACGCAGCGCAAGTTTGTTTCAGTAGAGTGCCACGCCCACTCTAACGCCCACAAACCGCCCAAAACTGTGGCTCCTACAGTTTTGATGTTAGATAGAAAATTTTAACTGAAATGTATTAGTCTTGTCCATACCTATCGATTGACCCAAAAAAAATTTTTCTACGCCCACTCTAACGCCCACAAACCTCCCAAGAAAAAAAGCTATGACGTCAGAGCCAGACAGTGCGAAATGTTTTTACGCGTGTATGTGTGTGTATGTAAATAGTTGCCGGCCGAACTTAGCGGCAAAGAGAAAAGCACTGCCGGCGCTCAGAGAGAGCAAAGTGCGCGGCTAACTTATTCTATTGAACAATGAATTTGTCACGCCTACCCTAACGCACACAACGCTTAAATCTGTCTTCCGCCGGTAGGTGGCGCATTTAAATCTCGCTTTGCTGCTTGCATATCTCCATTTCCCTTTGGTCGCTTAAGCTGAGTAACGGGTATCTGATAGTCGAGGTACTCGACTATAGCGTTCTCCCTTGTTTAGAAATGAAATTGATTTAAAACCGTGATAATACATACCGTATTATTGACGGTCACTTCCAGTTGGGCTTTGCCCAACTGAAGCAACGGTTCGACCTCGAGCTGTTCCACGACCCCGTCCTCGCCCACGTCCCGTCGCAGGAGCTGGGGATGTGCTTGCCTCGCTACCCAAGACGGTTGTGGACTTATTTTCACGCTTTACCTTCAGACCCTGAGTATCGAGCATTTTCAGCAGATCTTCGTGTTTGTGGCGTACCCTAAATGTCGTCAGCTCGTCGTCGACGTTCTCATCGTTGGGCATGGACTTCATTAGATGATCCACTGCCTTTTCCTTGTAGAACCTGAAAGGATTGGGTTTAGATAGAGACACCTACTGTTCGACGATCACTTACTTGACAATATTTTCAGCGGCATCAGCATCCCTTCGCTCCACCAGACGATAGGTCATCTCCTCTAGCGCCTTGGAGTGGAATAACCTCAGAGGTTTGTTGGACTTGGCCTCTTCGAAGTAACGATCCACCAGCTCCTCCACGCGAGTGGCATTATCCGCCTCCTACAATACAAGATGTAATAAGAAAATATACATAATGTTTCGTTAGCAAGATAACGATTGCTATAACAACTAAATTATATCACCACATATCAGAACAAGATACGCACAATGCTATCAATGTAAAAGTTAAGAGTGTATATGTTTTGAAAGGATTAAGATGATGATTTTCTATCCTTACCAGTGCGCGACGCAAGGCCTCCTTGTCCAGATTGACGGTCTCCGTTTTGGTACGCTTGATCAGCTTGCTGAACTGCACCACATCCTGAACATTGGCCACCCGCGTGCTGAACATTTGGCCAAACCGAATCGCATTGAACCTGCATGACTCGTCGGTGTAGAGAAGTCTCAGCCGGATGAGCGGAAGCGTAGGCTGCCTGGGATGACCGGTGTGCTGCGTCGCCGCCTTCTCAAGCATGGCCTCCACTCGTTCCTTCGCGAATTTAAACACTTTGTTGGAGGCATCGCCCTCGTCCAGTCCCAATTCCTCAGCACGATCGGGCAGTACGACAGATTCGTAGACAAAGGGACGCACGGTCTGCAACGGAAGGGCCTTAAGCTCGAACTTCCTCTTATAGATCTCCAGCAGGCCGACGTGCTTCTTCTTGGCTTCGCCTTCGGACAAGGACGTGGGCACCGAGGAACCCGGCTGGGAGACATAGAAACGGTTCTTGGCATTCTTCTCCGGCTTGATGCGGCAGTCGTGTTCGTGGCCCCAGATTACCAGGTGAAGAAACGACGGCAGCAAGTCCTCGGGCAGGTAGTTCTTCGGGCCGCGTTCGGCGCGGTTCTGGTGCACCACCAACAAATGGAACCAGTCCTCGTCCGCCTTCGACTCATCGCCGGCTTCGCCTTCCGCAACCGTTCCATGGCAGTTGAAATTGACCTTGAAGTCCTTGATGAGCCTGGCCAGCCGCCCATCGTGGATGTGGCTAAGTCCGTACAGAGCCAGCTGGCTCTCGCCCTTGCGTATCAGGACGGGGCTGATCTCCACCTGGCTGAGGTCCGTCCAGCGGCCAAAGTAATTGACCAGACCCGAGGTGCTCAGCAGATCCAGGGAGCTCAGGCGACCGAAGCCACTGGGATCGTCGTGATTGCCGTGAATGGAGAACACCGGAATGGCGATGTTCAGGTTGGGGTCCTCGTAGTTCACCGACTGGTTGACGGCATTGTGAAAGCACTGCGCCTGGTCACTGAGGATCTCCAGGGAGACTGGCCGATCGCCAAAGGTGTAGCGCCGCAGGAGCTCGATGCACCTGGTGGGGATTACGGAAGATAGAGATGAAACGGAATGCATCGCAGCCCCAACTCACTTGTGCATAGAGTTCTGGCTGGGCACCGCGTCGTGGAAGAGGTCGCCGCCCAGCAGAATCATGTCCACATCCTCGGACACCGCCAGTTCCAGGATCTCCTCGAAGGCCGTGAAACTGTCCTCGCCCCGGACTGCGTCCTTCTCGCCATAGCCCAGATGGTTGTCGGTGGCCACCAGTATGCGGATCACGTTGTCCGCATCCTGCTCTGCTCCCGTGGTGTCCTCCATGGCCAGTTAGTTTCTTTGAAATCCCCAAAATAGCAATTTTTGCGCCCAAATGTATTTCGCCAGGAGGTCTAGTGTGACCAAGTCAGACTCTTAAGCAAATATTATAAATTTCATAAAGCGCGGAATTTTTAAAAATTTTGGTTAAATCAAAATGCGGGAAAACGACTTTTAATAGTTCAACTTCCCAAGTACACAGTAGTTTGTTTCAATTATATTCTTATAATAAATGCAAAAGCTGGATTAAATACTTAAAATATTTTTATGTGCTGTACAATAAAGAAAACAAATAAAAAACTAGTTTATTTAAATTATGTGGTGTTTTATTAAGAACAACTTATTGAGTTTGTCTTAAAAAACGCATTACTTTTCTGTGTTTTTATAAAATTATATTTATTTCCTATGCACCTACGTATATGTATTTTATAACTTTGTATAAATCTCTCCTGCGATCTACAGGTCATTGTAAACATTCTTAATCTAAATTACCTATAAAAGATCATTGTATAGCCTGTCAGCCAGGTAGCAACTTCACATTAATGCTTATTGATGAGAGCGAGCCTTTATCCGCCTTGTCGATCACAGCCCTTTGATCGCTTCAGTACAATTTGGTTATGTTTTGTTTTTAGTTCAGTCCAGATATGGCATTATAACTTCGTGGATGACGTCCTTCCGCGTGTGCCAGGCAAGATGATGGACATGGGGTTTAATCACAATGATGAGTTTGCCAGCCTCCTGAAGGGTTTTGATGCCGATGGAGTCGGTAGTAAATAACTTTCGCTTGTTAAATGGGATCACATCCATATTCTCGTCGTAGTAGCTAAAGTGACTGGAAGGGATATAAACGCGTGATTTTATTTTCTAATCAGATAGCTTTAGTATTACCTAGACTGCCAGGGAGTGATCACATCGTCGTTGGGCCCGCCGATCATCACCAATCTGTTGAGCCGCACCATGCCCATCTTGAAGGATGTGGAGTTGGAGGACTTCTTCTCGTTGTTGATCAGCGGCAGGAACTCACTGTACTTCATGTAGAGCTCCTGTCGCTGCGGATCGTTCCAGTAGCCACCCACCGAGGTGTGCTGTCCCACTCGCGAGTAAAACAGCTCGAATGCAGTCTTGGCTGCCAGATCCGGAAAAATCAGATGCAGGAAGCTGGCTGAAAGCAAATTCAAAATTTGTAATTATCAAGGTTGATAGTGATAAATCGAACTATCATTTTGGAAAATATACCAATGTATATTTCATATTTTAAGGAAACATCGAGATATACAAAACTTAAATAAGATCGAACGGACTTTCATGCAGTTGCGGATCCAGAGACGATTCTTAAGGGGGAAATTGAACTTATTCTTCGATTCGGGGTTCAAACTTATTATTGCGAGAGAAATACAGTACAAATTATAAAACAAAAATTATCCATCCCAATTTTTAGGTAAACAAAGTGGTTATATTTGAAAAGTCAACCATATCCATGCATTACAGAGTGCATGCATTTTCAGGTTCTGTGGTTCCAAGGGGGGGGAAATTTCCCTATTTCCCCCCCCGTGGATCCGCCACTGTTTCATGACTTAGAAAGGTCAAATGTCTTACATATCCCAATAATCATAACTTCGAAAATCTGAACAAAAAAATTAACCCCACTTTGCACTTTTCGAAAAAGGTTATATAACTAAAATTAAAGTACATGCACTATGATGATTTGTGTCTAAATACAATCGATATTTCCGTCTGATAAGGGCATAAAATAAAACCTTTGTTACTGGCCAGCCTGTTAATTTATATCTTGGGCTTGAATGGTCTATATTTACACAAATTGGCCAACCAATTCTAGAGAGATTTATAATAATGGGATTTTCTGGTTTAAACTTACTTCCATATTGGCCCGCCTGTGGAGAAGATAGGGATATGAAGGTCTTCACATTGTGATCGGGCAGACTTTGGATGGCCGCCCGGGCCAAAAGGCCTCCTTGCGAGTATCCTGGAAATGGTATAACATCAAGAATCAGGAACAAAGCACATAAAGAAGGCCTTTACATACCCAGGACGATAATGCCCTCCGGATGAAGTTTGCCCACTTCGTTAAGGTAATCCCTAACTTGATCCACCTGCCGCCAGGCGTTCTCCAGACTGTACCATCCGCTAAATTTGTCGCAGTTATAAACTATGGTCCCAGGATGAAACTACAAACGGAAGGCATAGGTTTATCGGTCTAACTGCGTTGTTTGCGTCGAAAATGACCTTGCGACCATTGCTTTCTGGTAAACAATAACAAGGGGAGTCCAATAACAAACCTCTTCGATTTCCCGGACTAGAGAAGACATTGATTCTGCGCCGGAGAGGATTCCGTGGAGGATGACCACTGGTTTAAAGGCCAGAGAGCCGGAAATCGGCGAGCAAGTTGCGCAAAACGCCAGCAGGACTTGCCAATGAAGCCTCATTTTACGCCGAACAATGAAATTGGTTTGCAACTGTTGTTGTTGATGTATCCGTATCTTTATTAGCTGCTCTTCTTCTTGCTCCTGGCTTTGGAAATTCTGAATGTGCGGGATTTTAATTTGACATGCGAATGGCAATCTATTGTCGACGCAATTATGAGCAGAGCGGTGTTTGAAAGGGAATTTGAAATAGTATATCTTTAATTGTTTAATGGTAAACTTAATATTATGAATCTGTTGTACAATAATCTATAATGAGCGTAACTATGGCTTGCGAATATATTAATTAAAATATTGAACATGTTTTTTAAATTTTGTGAATGTGGGAATTTGACTATAAATTACAAAAACAGAAAATTAAATTTTTTTCTTATCTTGCGTTTTGTTGATTATAGTTAAAATAATAGTTGAGAATTAAATTTATAATTTTTTATAAACATCTTGAGCAACCTAACTAAAAATCCATTAATAAAATAACATTTCTCAACAGTTCAAACTATCAAAGATCTTTTAGTAAACCAAGAAGTTTTTTCAACTAGATATACTCCAAAAAAATCCCCGAGATCAGTGGACCTTAAAATAATGCTCGTTTATTCACTCTCAACTTACACGATCGTCGTTATGTACTTTGCACTATTGTGTCTTGCGTAAATTTAAGTCTAGGCGCAGCATACACGCTCCGCAATTAATATCTACGCTCTGTGGCTGGCTATTCACAGACTCCTCCTCCACTTCGCACAATCCATTTGTCTTTCGGGGCCGGGAACAAGGTGATTTCAAGGTATATCAAATATGACAACACTTAACATGTTAGGCTTAGGGCTAGGGCGGCATCTCAACCGTTTTGTTTAAGAGTTCTCGATCTAGATTTGTAGCGGTTCTGTTCCAAGTTACGTGATTCGTTATGTGGCTGGAGATCTAGTAGAAGAAATCCAGCCCGTTCCGAGGGCTCGTACCTCACCCGGCCACCTCCTCGCTGACAAAGTCCAGCTTGACCACCTCGGCGGGCAGGCACTCCTCCACGTCCACCTCGTTCTCCTGCACGTTGATGCGGTTGAGGGTCATGGACACGTCAGGTCCGCACTTCAGGCCCGCTGGCGCCCCTGCTGGGGAGCCCACTGTCGACGCCGTCGTCGCTGGAGGATTGGAGGTGCTCACCACGTCATCGGCAATTACCACTGTGGGCGAGAGTACTGTTGACACAGTGGACACCGCCGGCACAACTGGCACCACGATCTGCGTCGACGAGCAGGTGGACACCACATGAGGTTGCTGCACCACTGTCGCCGAGGTGGACGTAGGCTGCTGGATGATGATGTTCTCCGTGATAGTGGGCGTGTTGTTTGCCGCTGAGGCAGCAGCCTGGGCTGCCGCCAGCGCCGCCGCCTTCTGCATCTGCTGGTACTGCTTCACCGTCACCGTCGTGCCCGTCGTGGTGGTGGTCTGTGGATGCAGGATGATCTGCTTGGGCTGCGCCACCAGCTGCACGTGCTGAACGATGGGCTGCGATTTGAATACTTGAGGAGGTGTCTGCTGAAGGGTCTGCTGCGGCTGCAGGGGCTGCTGGGGTTGCTGGGGCGGCAGAGTCTGCAGCACGTGTTGCACCTGCTGGACGGGCACTTGCTTGGCGGGAATGCCGGCGTCCTCGAAGGCCTTCTTCTTCAGCGCCTGGCGGATCTGGGAGCTGCAACGAGGGCAAAAGTATCTGGGATTAGCACGGACACACTGGGCAGCATGTTCCCTCGCCAGGATCGGAGGATCACTTACACGGTGCGGTTCTTGATGCTCAGGCTGATCTTGGTCAGGTCGTCGGAGAAGCGCATGATGGACGAGTGCAGCATGTCGATCTCCTCGTCCGTCCACTTCCTGCAGCCGTGGCGAGGGAACAAAGGGACACAGAAACACTCCGATTAGTGTCCACCGGATCTCGGAACTCTGGACGGGATTAACTTACCCGGATGGCGACTCCGCGTTGGGATGCAGCTGCATGGTCAGGTCGCCCAGTCTGCTAAACGCCTGTCCGGCGGCCGTGAAAATCTCCCCCACCTGAAAGTGCATCCGACCCGGATTGGCATCCGGAGTCAGTTTGTTGTTACCGCGTGCAAATTCAAAACAAACGCACCGTCCCCCGCCCACCGACCGCCGGCCCAGAGAAGGTGGAACAACAAATTTCCCACTCGCAGGAGTGAGACAAACGAACGACTCTCGACTCTCTCCCGCGCCGCCTTATTTTTGTTGTGACGCGCTTGGGCGCTGGAGACGGGATTCCGGGCGCGTGGTCGCCGGCGGACGTGGCGGAGCACCTGCACCTACCTTGGTTGCCGAGTTCATGGCCTTTTTTTCGCGGGGCGCTGCTTTTTGTCGTAATTTTCTGTTTTGCAAATCGTAAGCGTCCGCAGCCCTTTCCAACACTCAAGCGACCCCTCGATAAGCGTCGAGCGCTGTTCAACACTGGTAAAATGAATTGCGCACATCGACCTATCGATTGGCAGTTTCAATTCAAACTAAAACCGTTAAACGCTAAATATCAAAATCGAATGAGTCTTTGAAGCCAGAAAATATCATACCGCTACGACTCTCAGTTTTCAATATTACATAAAATGTATGGAAAATTTAGATCCATATATTTTGATTCTTATTTTTTAAATTAGATTCTGTATCTTAAGGAGTATAAAGCCGGGAGCAAAGAAAATAAACAGAAAATGGAAAAGATTTATTTAATAAACAAAATAAATTATTAAACATAGTATATAGAATACCTTATTTATCGAAGACCAAAGTTTTGGTCTTCAAAATAATTAACTGTGTTTCAAATGTAAATAATAATCTCGTGCAAATGAACCAACCTCGTTTCATTTTGAATTTTGTGATCAATTTTGTTTGAAAAACTCTTTTATATCGACTAATGAATACGGCAAACCTTAAATATTAAACTTCACCTCTGCAAGATAACACTTAACAAAATAACTTAATACTTGAATAACATCTAGCATGACTTATTTGGCTGCCTCCAAAAGGCCATCGGATTCTGCACCATCCTCTATGTGTACTCCTATTTTTCTCGCAGAGTGGCGATTTCGGTTTCTTTATTCGCATTGTGTATGGAAACATGAAGAGCTGACCGTAATTAATTACAGAAGGTTAACAAAAAAAGAAAAGGAATCAATACTGACACCTTAAGTGCATTGTTTTCTCAGAAAACTTATTTTAACTATCTCCATCAACTCCGTTAGGTTATCGTTTCGGACGCGAATATTTTCGAGCATCTTTTCATTCAATAATTATCCTACTTAGGATGGTTTCCATCCCGGATTCAGTCTGTGTTCTAAGCTCAGCTCGGAACAATGGCAATTACTATCTATAATGAAACAAATGGATAGATACATCCCACAAGAAACCATACTGCACTTACCCACGGAATCCGTCATAGTTCCGCAATCCCGAAAGTCGTTCCAGCACGACTGCTTCCGGTGCTCATCGTAAGCCGTGATGCGTCGATTCTTCCTCACCTCAAAGCTGATCGATTTCTTTGGAATAAAACATTAATTTAAAAATAGCTACTTGGAATTCACCAAATCAATTGTACCCTTGACACACTGGCAACACCAATGCGGTCCACGGTTTTCTTAGCAGAGGAGGCAGATGCAGATGTGGGCGACATATTGGAGGAACTCGGTTTAAGGGACACGTTGCCTCCGTTCACATTAGCCGCTTGAAAAGCCGCCAGTTCAAGCTCGAGCTTGGTCATAATCTCGGTGACCGTGCACAACTTTTCCTCAAGGTTGCGCTTGTCTTCCATTAGAATGGAGATGGTACCGTCCATGCGTTCCTTTTCCGCTCGGAAATTGGTTTCCCTGGATTTCTGAAAAATAAAAAACAGTGAGAATCTGCAAACTAACAGAGTGACTTTATATTACCACAGTCGATCGTAACGTCTCGCACTCCTTTGCGAGCCTTTCAACCATTTCGAGGCTTTGTTTTTGCTTGGTTGAGTCTTCTTGCAGCGATGCAAAAACTGCCTCTTTGGACGCGAACTGGGCCATAAGACGAGCATGGTCATTATCCTTCTTCTCAAGGATAGACAGCTTTTCCGCCAGTTCTTGTTTGCTCTTCAGCAAATCGGATTCGTTGGATTTCTAAATAAAAATGTTTAATGAACGAAACTAGCTGTATTACTCAAATATTACCAGTGTTGTTCGTAGCTTTTCACATTCCTTTGTGAGCTCCTCGTTAAGCATACAAAACTTGTCCTCCACGATGCGCTTGTCTTTCTGCAGATTAGAAATGGTGCCATCCAACAGTTCCTTTTCCATCCAAAAAGCCCTCTCTTTGGATTGCTAAAAGTAGAGAAATATGTATGTGAATATAAATGACATTTAAAAATACCAAGTTTCTTTAATATTACTAGCCCGAATCGTAGTTTCTCGCATTCCCGTGTGAGTTCATGAATCTTTAGCCCCATTTTACGGCTTTTGTTTTTGGCTACCTGTATGACCTTTTGGTTCTCGGCCGTGGCTTCTTGCAGAGATGCAAATGCTGCCCCCTGCTCTTTAAAATCATTTAGCTTTTCTTTCAACTGTTGATTATTATTTTGCAAATCCGATATAATCAATTCCAAGTTCTTCTTATCATTCTGGAAATGATTCGTTTTGGTTTTCCGAAAAACGTTTTCTTAGAACTAAAAGGGAATATGGAAATTAAACTTACCAGATCGGAGCGAAGGTTTTCGCACTCTCTGGTTAGTTCTTCTACTTTGTTTTGGGCCACATCCACTTCCAGTTTCAGTTCCTTCGTTTTGTGATCGACTTCTGCCTCCTTGGCTCGTATCTGCTCGGCGAGATCAGTTTTGACTTCTTCCAATTTTGCGAAATCTTCTTTTAGAGAAGCACACAACTTCTGCTCCTTTTCCAGCCTGTCCTGCAGATCATCGGCATTTTTCAACTTAACTTTAAGTTCCTCATTTCCAGTCTCTAGTTTATTTTTAATTTCTTGTAGCGATGTGAGCTTAAGCTCCAGCTCGATTATGGAACCCTTGAGATCTTTCACTTCGCTTTTGAAACTGCCTTCCTGGATTGATATCTTCTCCTCGACTTCCTTCAGCTGCATTGACAGTTCTACTCGCTCCATGCCAGCAATTGTCTTTGCATCCATGGCGTCAAATAGGTCAGAGCGAAGCTGTTTAATTTCTGCATCTCGACTAGAGATATCTTTCTGTGAGCTAAGCAGTTCCGAGTGCAGGCGCTCCACCTTTTCTCGCAATGTGCCCGATAATTCGTTTGCCTCGGAAAGACAGATTGTCAATCGTTCGTGCTGGGAAATTAGACCCTCGTGGGTAAGGATCTTGATCTTAGCACAATGCAGTGCTTCCTCGAGATCTGTTATCTTGGCATTGAAAGTTTCGACTTTGTTCTCTAAATCAGACTTCTCCAACTCCTTTTGTTTGCTCAGAACATTCATTTCCGCTTCAAGTTCCTGAAGTTTTCGGAAGGTGCTCGTGTGCTGTGCATTGGCATCCTGAATCTCCGATTGCAAGGTCAACTTCTCCTGCCTCAGCTTATCCAAGTCCAGAGCCTGCTGCCCACACTTTTCCTGGAGCTCATTGATCTTGTCGTTGGTTTGTGCCCCCAAGCCGTTTTGGTCACGAGAGCGTAATTGCATCTCTTGATCGTACAGTTCCTCTAGTTGGCGCTTTTCTATTCTGACTTCTTCCAATGCCAAGTCCTGCTCAGATTTCCTTTTTTTCATCTCAGCAATTGTACTTCTCATTGCGCTATTATGAACTTCCAACTCCTCCAGAGATTTTTTCATCTCCTGAAGCCTCGCCTCTGCCTTCTCTCGCTCCTCCTCTGCTTGGCTTAGCTGCTCCTTCAAAGTGGCTCGTACATCGCTTATTTCCGCCTTGTAAGCATCTTTAATCTTGGCCTGCTTTGCTTCGGCGCCAGCCAATGTCTCCTTAAGAATTTCACGGATATTTTCTAGCTCTGCCTGGTGTTCGGCATTTAATATATTCCTTTCCTCCTCGGCCTGACTAATTTTTTCCTGAAGTTTACATTTAATCCCTTTCAACTCCGCCTGAAAGCGAGCAGTAACACTGGAGAGCTCTTCCCCGGCCTTCATTAGTTGTTCTTTCAATAAGGCCACACTGCTCTCATATCGATCTTTGCTTTCCTCCATCTCCAGGCTATAAGAGCGGAATTTGGCGCGGTTCTCGATCTCGCTCGACTCAATCTTCGTCATGTATTCCAGCTTAAGGCCGTTGATCTCATTCGTCTTACTCTTCTCCAGGATACGCAGCTCTTCTTGAGCTTTCTTTAGCGACTCTTCGAGTACCTCGATTTGTTGTTTGTATTCGGAGGAATCAATAGTCTGCTCCTGCTTGTTCTTCTCCAGTTGTAGAGATTCTTCCGCTTTGACACTGCGGTCCTCGAGTTTCGCATTCTTTTCCTGAAGCTGGTCTATGAGACAAACGTCATCGAACAGTTTCTGCCCTTGGCGGTCCAGTAGTTCTTGCTTTTGCCGGGAATCCTCTTCCAACTCCGTCAGCCTCTGTCCCATTGATAAACAGCGTTCGCCCATTTCCTCAACATGCGAGTGCAGTTTGGCGATGTTCTTGTCCTTCAGCTGCATCTGCTTTAACTGGCTTTCCAGTTCGGCCTGCAGATCACATACCTTAGTTTTTAACTCAGCTAGAACTGCCTTAAGAGTAGCAACTTCCTTCGATTCCTGATCTTCCTCAATGGAAGATGCACGACATTTTGGAATGGTATCCTCATCAGCCGGAATTTCAAGAAGACTCTCGTTCATCGGGCTCTGTTTTGTAACCTCATCTTGCAACTGTTTGTACGAATTTGTCATTTCCGCATTTTGTTTTTGCAAGGCATCTATTTGCCGCTGATAATCTTCAACCTTGTTCAATAACACGTTTTTCTCCAGAAGGTCAGACTTTAGGGTGGTCACCTGCTCGCGCATCTCGTGTATAATTGCCTCTTCGTCCTTAATTAACGCCTTTTGATTTTCGACTTCCAGCTCCAATTGGGAAATTATATTTCGAAGTCGGTCTTCCTCTCGCATACATACCTCCTCCTGACTCATTCTCACAATCCTAAATCTTTGACGCTTCAGAAAGCCTTTTAGGCAAACAGAGTCGGATGTATCTTGCTGACTAGTATCACCCTCTAAGTCCTCTGCAGACTCAAGGCAAAGCTTGAAGCGTGGCACACTCTCGTCCTGCTCCAGTCTGTTGACTATGAAGAGGCAGGTGAAGCCGGAATGATGCTGGAGTTCAATCTGCTGAATGGACTCTGACAGCTTGACAAACTGCTCCATGAGGTCACTGTCTGTGTCTGGGTTATTGTCCGGCTCGCTACACTCGGTGCCCACGCCGGAACTCTTCATAGACTCCAAATCATAGCTGCTTTGGCGCTGCTTGATCTCCTCCCTCAGAGCCTCGCCCTCTAGGACACTTTCCATCAGCTCGCTGGAAAGGCAGTCGTACTCTATCTGAATGCCGTTAAATTTGGACTGCAAGTCAGAGAGTTGCGCCTTGAGCTCTTGATTTTGAGCCTTGAACTCTTCTGCAAGATACTCGGGGTTCGGAACTTCCAAAAGCTTGCGCTGGGCTTCCTCCACTCGACCCTTGAGAGTTCCAATCTCTTCCTGCAGTTTCGTATTTTCAGCCTGCAGCTGCTGGCACTGTTCGTCGGATCTTTTTTCCAGATGCTCGTACTCCTCCTGCAGCTTCTGGTACTTTTGCTGGATGGCATAGTAATCAGCCTGCATGGTCTCGATGGCGAGTTGTTGACCCAGCCACTGCTGCTCCAGGCTGTTATACTTTCCCTGCAGTTGTCCAAAGTCATCCTGGGCCGTGGAAATCTGTCTGGAGAGGCGCTCGCAGTCGGTGGTCTTTTGGGAAACCTCGCAGCTTGCCTGGCTAAAGGCTGACTGAACGCTTTCCAACTTGATCCGAGTGGCAGCAATCTCGGATCGCAGCTGATCACATTGGCAAGCGATTGTCTCGAGTCCATTGACGTCCGCAATGGGCAGAAGGCGCTCCAACTCGTGGCACTTATTGCAGATTCTCTCGCAGCTGGACTCAAGGTCCGGGCACATGGAACGCATGTGGTCCTCCTTGCTATTGCGCAGCACATCTCGGGAAAGTTCCTTGAGGGACTGCTGCAGGCCCTCGATGGTCGAATCCTTCTCAGAGAGGGCCGTGAGCAGTTCGGTCTCCTTCTCCTTGGACTTGGTCTTGTGGGACTCAAAGCGCAGCCCCAGATTCACTGCCTCGCGGTTCTCCATCTCCAGTCGCTCGATAGTCTTCTTTAGCGTCTTTACCTGCTCCTCGTAATTCTCGATCGTCTCCTTCGCTACCTGGTTGGATGCAGTAAGAGCAGAGACCTCGACTTGCAGGGCATGGCAGCTGAAATCGTTAAAAGAGGGAAGTCGAGTTACAAATCAGAAAAACCTTTTCCTTTAAGCCAAATATTTTCCCATTTATTTTTCCAGCACACCGCAGAGGAAAATTGTTTACTATGCCTTACTAAATGGGAGCTGTCCGAGGGATTCGGGCATTTATAAAATACCACTAAAAATAGAAGCAGCTGGCGGCATTCAAGTTGAAGTTGCACCAGGCGAGGTGTGTGGTATACACAGCTATGTGCATAGATACAGAGGCAGGCGAAATAACAGCTCAACCGGGAATTTGTTTACATTTGTATATTATTTTTAAAAATATGAAAAATCTTGTAAAACAAATGTTTTAAAACTAATATTGTAAATTAATATTGGTTTTACTTTGAAAATTGTAAACAGTGTGAGTTACTTTTAAGTCTCATAAAAAACTCCCAATAAACAAGAATAGCTAAATTACCCAAATCGAAAGGGGAGTATAAAGGTATTAATTTTACCTATTCCTCTGGCATGTTTTTTGTGATCGGGAAGGAAGTAATAATGCGCAGTGCTATCACTCCGCACGCAGCTGTCTTTGTATGTAGATCGGTAGATGCAGATCTTTCAGTCACTCACTCACTCTCTCGGTTTCAGTTAGCCAATCTATAGGCGTTACATCACAGTCTAAAACGTCGGTGGATCGCCAGTTGGTCCGACGTCATCGATCACCCAAGACGATCCGGCATGGAGGGTGGGATCGGTGGGAGGAGGCAAAGCGTGCTGGTGCTGACTGTTGGACAGCGGCAAATACAATGAGCATTTCGGAATTCCAGCGATCAAATTATCAGAAGTTGGCCAGTTAACTGGCTTGTCGATCGGCTGACTGCCTTATCGCGGGGCCATAGCCACAAAGCGATCGGAGCAGGGGCGTCATCGCATCCAGCCCAGTCTATTCGCGAAACTGGCTCACAAGAGCGACCTCTTCCCGCTCCCGGTTTCTCCCCAGAAACGTTTCTTTCTCGACGGTTATTTGCGTTGGCGTTTGTTTTGTTTTCGATTTCCTCGCGATCGCACTCCGAGTGGAGCTTGCTTGCCCTCTTCGAAGCGACTGCGCCGAGAAAGCGAGGAGAGCGAGCGAAGACTGCGCGAGAAGGCAGTCGAGTAGAAGAGCTCGACGCGGTCTCCACCACATATTCAACTCAGGTGCCAGGTGAGTGGGCGCCTGAGGTGAATTGCCTTATTTGAATGGTGTATTAGACTCTTCCCACATTCTATATAGTTCTATTCATTCTGTTCTAAAAATCGTCCACTTTCATCTAACATTTTTCAAATGCTATATCTAGCCATTAACGATATTTTATAATTGGTCTTGGTAAGTTAAAAACAAAATATTCAATTATTTTGCCAAGAACTTTTTTTCTGAGACTCAAAAAAAAACAATAAAGGGAAGTTAAATTCGGCAAGCCGAAGTTTGTATACCCTTGCCGTTATAATTATTAAATTTAAAAATACAAAAAATGATATTCCCAATAGTATAAGATAATATGTTAAAAAACACCGAAGCTATAATTTGTTTCATATTATTTTCCCACCAATTTTCCGATCGTTATGGCAGCCATATGATATAGTCGTCCGATTTTCATAAAATTAAATTCAAAATTCAGAACTAATTAAAAAATGTTATTTCCAAGCGGAGGAGTAGGAGGTTATATGTTAAAAAACACCGAAGCTATAATTTGTTTCATATTATTTTCCCACCAATATTACGATCGTTCCTATGGCAGCTATATGATATATGTAGTCGTCCGATTTTGATAAAATTGAATTCGAAATTCAAAACTAGTCAAAAAATGTTATTTCCAAGCTTAGGAGGTTATATGTTTAAAAACACCATAGATATAATTTTAAAAAATGTTGTTTTCCGATTATTCCTATAAGATATAGTTGTCCGATCCGGCTGGTTCCGACTTATATACTACCTGCAAGAGATATAAGACTTTTGGGAAAGTTTCAGCCCGATAGCTTTAAAACTGAGAGACTAGTTTGCGTAGAAACGGACGGACAGACGGACATGGCTAGATCGACTCGTCTAGTCATGCTGATCAAGAATATATATACTTTATGGGGTCGGAAACGTCTCCTTCACTGCGTTGCAAACTTCCGACTGAAATCAATATACCCTCTGCAAGGGTATAAAAAGAGAGAACGATACAGTAGATGGGCTCGACTATCTGATACCCGTTACTCCGCTAAGGGAAGTGCGAGGAAAAGTGAAACATGAAAGCAGCAAGCGACTGTTTCCAAGACTGCACACTACGACACTGCGCCACCTAGCGACGATTCCATTACTTTCTTGTAACGTTTTAATGGATGGTCCGATTTGAATAATTTTTGGCTGACAGTGGATATTGATAACCAAAACCAAATTGCCTTTACAAAATCATCAAAAAAATGCATGCCTTATCCCAACTTTGTAGCTTTTATAGTTTCCGAGATCTCAGCTTTCATTCGGACGGACAGGCAGACAATGCGAATTTGACTCGGCTAGTGCTCCTGATCAAGAATATATATATTGTGAAGGATCGGAAACGATTCCTTTTACCTGTTACATACTTTCCGACGAATCTAACATACTCTCACTCTACGGGTAACGGGTATAAAAGCCTAACTGGTAACAGGATCATCAGAAAATTACAATGCAAATTTGCTCTGTTAGTGTGTCTTGAAATATAAGAAAGAAAATTACATTTGAATGTTCGACTCACTTTGCCATGGACTCCTGATCCTGTTTGGGAATCTGATTAATTTCAGATGGATTACTTCTGGCCGCCTCTGCCTCCAACAGTTTAGGCTGTCCAATTCTATTCTCCATATCACCTGGAATAAACTCGTCCTTTAGAGACTGATAGACCCCGATGGTTTTGGGAGCGATCTCCCGTCGGTGAGAAAGGCCACTGTTAGGGAAAAACATGGGTTTTGGTAGGCTGGACATCTTCAACGGTCGGGGCAGGCGGGATTCCTCTGGCAAAACGGGCAACGAGGTTACGGCAATCTCGCTCTCGGAGCCCGAGTTGGAGAAAGCCCTATTGCGGCGCCGCTTCTGGAGACGTTGGTCGCTTAGCGAAGTGCTCGAAATAATCTTGAGCATGTCGCGCTTGATGCGGCGCTCCAGATCCTGCACTACCAGCTGGCTTTCTTTCTTGCGCTCCTCTTCGGCAAGCTTATTCTTCAGGTTCTTAATTCCGCGGTCCACACGTATCAACATCGTTGTATCAGAGTCCACCTCGTTGACCTGCGGCTTGATGCGGATCTTGCTGGCACGTGTGGCCAAGCAAAGGGTGGATTGCGACTCCTCTATGATCCAGGGCTTGATCGTACATATGACGGAGGTCAAAGCATTGCCACAAAGCGATGCCTGCAGGACGCGAGTGAGTTTGGAATCGCGAAAGCTAATAAACTTGTTGTCCACGTGCTCGGACAGGCTCTTAATCACATTACCGAGGATTATGTTGCTGTTTATATGGTCTTGGGAACCAGTGTGGTCCACGCGATCCGATCCAGCCAGATCCACCATGTTCAGCACGCTTTGGACTACGGCGTCATCGTCGCTTTGGTCCGACTTCCTGGACTCAATGATCTGCGGGACACGAATTAAGATGATGTGGATAACCACTACATGATATACTAACTATGCGGAAAATAGCGTGCGAGCGACTGGAGCGCTCGTTCATGTTGGTCTCGCCCACGGTTCGCTCTTTGTTGCCATTACAGAGGTGACGCAGAAGGTCGTCTTCGCTGGTTATGATGCACTCCTCGCAGTTCACGTTCACGACCCCATTGCTGGCCTCGTGGATCTTCAGGTCTTGGTTCTTCTTGTTCAGCAGGTCATAGATCTTCTCGTTGTAGATCTCTATGAACCTCACGCGCAGCAGGAAGTCGCGTTCCGTGTCACTGGAGATCTGCTGGAAGATCTCTTTGGCGGCCAGCGCCATGACGCCCGGCATCTGGCCGTCGCCCATCATCGTGTAGGTCTTCCCTGCGAGACATTAACAGCATTAGCTACATCATGGTGTATATATAGCACAGATACCCACCCGATGATGTCTGGCCGTAGGCGAAAATAGTTCCGTTGAAGCCCTGCATACAGGCGTGCACGATGTGCTTGGCCATACGGTCGAACACCTCCTGGTTGCTGGTGCCCTCGTCGAAAACGTAGTCTGCAAGTGGGCATGGAACGGATCTCTCGGGGATTAGGATGCATATTCTGATTGAGCACTCACCAAAGACATAGGGCTCCGCATGGCCGTCCGCCAGGTGGATGGAGCGACCTTCATTCACCTGCCAATGGGACGTGAGCTCGGCCTCGCAAGGACGAACCTTGACGCACACCTGAAGGGAACTGGGGATCTTGGCAGACATATTTTCGGCTTGTTATCAACACTTTACGATACACACAGTAGACGACATAGACAGACTTCTAATGTTTCATGAAAGGTAAAGTCATCGACATCTTTGTTTCTCTGAATAAATTCGAACAAATACCGCTTCGCAATGGAGCTAGATCCACACGCGGAATCACTCTTATCGATGTAAACCAGTTCATGAAAGCTGTCGTTATCGAATTATTGGAAAGTTATCTGGGTATTCCCCATTTAACAGTTTAAGGAACACCCTATACATTTTTAAAGCCACTGTATCGTGTTAAGCCTAGTACTCACATCGACGAAAACCGCGAGCTAACCATAGGAGTGAGCGAGAGGCAAACAGGCGGCTAAAGCTTTTTGCCGGATCTGTTTTTCAGCGTGGTACTCAGATGAGCTAAAGAAATACCAGAAAAAATACCAGATTTCGGGAGTGAATTTTCGATGAACGCCGTTAGCCGCGGCCCAAAGAATAAGAAATTTAATCTTTGGCGGTGTTCGTGCAGAGGCGGTGGGGAATTTAAAAATTTTAAATGGAAGAAAAACCCCAAAAACGGTTAAAGGAGGTCAGTGCAGATGAAAAAGGACGCCTAATCCAAGCTGTTGCCCATTATTGTGGGATTTGACCGACAGGAAGCAATACCACAACAGGGGCAAAGCCGCAGAATAGTTGAAGTGCTAGAGGAGATCCACTAGAGAATCCCAGTGGGAAGGAACATGCCGAGTGGGACTTCGCTCTCTACATGGACATCCTGCCGGGCGTATCTTGGCAAAGAAAGTAAGATCTAGCCAAAATAATTTGGTTGCGTTTTACTAATAGAAGTATCTTTTCAGCAGGACCACCAGTAATATGATCTCCGAAGACCTCTCCATTGAACTCCGTACATCATAACCACCAGCTACTTGGCAGCTTAAGCGGAGCTGGAGGACGCGCTGCCTTCTACAGGGAGGAGGAAAATAGGGCGCCCGCTAAGGAACAGTTGGAGAAGCCATGTCCAGCCACTGCCAGGATGCTGGGCGATTTCCTGCAGCATCAGCGGATCAACCCTGTTCCCAATCCGGCTCCCATTTCCTCAAGGTCCAATATGCCTATTGGGACTCGGAGCTGGACTGCGGTGGCGCGGGAAAGATGGCGAAGCATCCGTAGGACGAAAAGGAAGCTTTAAACAACTAATTTACATAAATAAAAACATTCGTTGAACATTCCATCTATTTTTAATTTAATTTCTTTGTGTACCAGAAGCCTCCTCCTTTTTAAATTTCTCCAATTGTTTTGTTTTCCGTTCGGCAACAAACCCAGCTGCTTGTCAGTAAGACCATGCTACATGCATTGCGGGTGAACTTTGAAAACTTCGGTCACACTACAAAGAATAAGATTTTTCGACTAGTGAAACTCTGCCGATCTGAGTACTAGGCTTATGCAGTTAAAATGCATTTCCTTCTCAAAAAAAACCCGAAACGCCGAGTATAAAAATCACCAAAACTCGAAAAAAAATACTGAATAAAACACTGGAATACCAGCAAGCTGTAACATTTTTTCCCCGTCCCTTTCCTACACGTGCATTTATTATGGAGGAATAAGTACCTGAAGTGAATTTTAGTCGCTGACCCAAAAACCCCCTCTGTGTGAATAGGGTATTATACAAAACCAATGGTTCTGCTAAGCGCACGATTACTAATCATGATGCAAATAATATTGAATGACAAATTGCTGTTGGCGTATATCGATTTGTGGAATATCAATACAAATAAACCGAATCATTATTAATAAACCATGAATTAAGTTAAATTCCTTATTCCCTCTTCCCATAGATTCCATCCATTCTAAACGGTTGGGATTTTTGACAAATTTAAAACTCCGATTCCCACAGAGCACATCTACTATCCGATAACAGCTGATCTGAAGAAACATGTGGCTAATCAAACCAAACCTGTTGCTTCTGTACC
Organism: Drosophila subpulchrella; assembly: GCF_014743375.2. Taxonomy (NCBI): domain Eukaryota; kingdom Metazoa; phylum Arthropoda; class Insecta; order Diptera; family Drosophilidae; genus Drosophila; species Drosophila subpulchrella. The sequence continues at coordinate 4,104,931 of NC_050610.1, forward strand.
TACCATTTTTAAAGTACGTTTTCGTAGTGAATGTTTAAATTTTCACTGTCAAAAAAAGAATTCAGAGTTGCACTGAAAAAACATCGCCTAAGTATTGTATAAAAGAGTCTGTAATAATCCGTTAAATTTGGATGGTGAACTATTGGTAAATTTTCGATACGGCAAAACCATATGGACCATCCGTTTAACGGATGGTGGTGTGGGTAGAGGGTAATACGAATGAGTTTTATCCGATAACAGCTGCTCTGAAGGCCTGTGGCTTTTGTGTGCTTCTGTGCCACCCGTTTTCAAATATTCCCTGTCAATATTTTAAAGGTTTTCGTAGTGAATGTTTTAATTTTCACTGCCAAGAAGAATTCAGAGTTGCACCGAAAAAATGTGACTGGGGAACTAACTGGAAAATTTTCGGAACGTCAAAACCTTATGGACCATCTGTTGAACAGATGGTAGATGGTGGATGAATCAATAAGAATGGTTAATTTTTAAGACTGGTCATCAAACGTTTACACGCATTTCATTAGTGCAAATCTTTTTCGTTTTGAAAAAAATTACTCTTGTATTTAAGTCTAAGTTGCATACTCTAAAGATACGGTACATGCATAGTTTTCAGAATTAAACATGAAGCACCCGGAAGCCTGGCTATAGCATTTCTAAACGATTTTTAGAAATAAGAATACATTTTTTTTAATGTTGTCACTCAATTTCCACCATCCTTTCCTTGTTCTCCAGTGTGGACTCACAGGTGGGCCGCATGACCTGCACGACAAGCAATGCGTGTGTGTTTGGTAGTGTGTCCTCAGATATTTATTCAATTCGAATGCCCTCGAACCCTGGGGTCACTAGAGTTGTCGCTGTGTGGCTCTTTTAGCACAGATGAAATTGGGCTTTTCAACGTGCGATAGCAAGTGGTCCCTGAGACTGGAATGGGTGGCAAAAGTCGCTGTGCACATTGAACACGTGAACGGTCGCTTTCGCAAGTGTTTCGCTAGAGCTCTATGCGTTGGAAATCGCTCTGAGCACAGGGTACACTTGATGGGCCGCTCCCCTGTGTGCTTCGTGCGCAGGTGATCCCGAAGAGTGGTTTTGTCTCTGTAGGCCATTGGGCAGTGGGAGCACTTATGGGGACGTTCTCCCGTGTGAATCAGCATGTGTCTTTGTAATTCGTCATTCCTAAAAAATGCCTTCTGACATTGGGCACACTTGAATGGTTTCTCCCCTTTGTGTATTCGCAAGTGAGAATCGAGATTTCTTTTTTCTTTAAAAGTCGTTGAGCAGTGGGAACACTTGTAAGGTCGTGTTTCAGTGTGCCTTTTTATATGCACCTTTAGATATTTAGATCTCTTAAAAGCCAAGGGACACTGGGTGCATGCGAACGGCCGTTCTTCCTGGTGCGTTTGCAGGTGATTTCTAAGAGTTGAAGATTGTCCAAAGGCCTTAGGGCAGTGGTCACACAGGTAGGTTCGTTCGCCCGTATGCACCTTCAGGTGACTTTGAAGGACGGCAAACGTTTTGAAGGACTTGGTGCACTGGGAACACTTGTAGGGCCGTTCTCCAGTGTGTATATGAGTGTGTTGTGTAAGGCAGCGTGTTTTAGCAAAAGTACTGGGGCAGTGGGAGCACTTGAATGGTCGTTCCCCAGTGTGCACTCGCAAATGTTCCGTGCAGTGTGTCTTTTCTTTACAAATCTTCGAACAATTGGTACACGTGTAGGGTTTAATCACTCGTAGTCTTTTAGTATTATTTTCGATGGTATTATCTAGCCGATCGTTATGGGTTTTGGGCATGTAATCATTTTCCTCGTTGTTATCAGTTTCCAAAAGATCATCTTTGGACTGTGCTGTTTCACTGTCTGCTTCTATACTTTTCCTCATTCTTTGAAAGTTATTTTCCTTTCCATTGTGATTTAGATTCAATTTCGCATTCGATTTCTCCAGGTACTCCCTATGTAGTTGGCAGTAGAACACTTGGCTCTTCTCGTACACTCCTTTGATCTCGAATGCATTCTTTGCATCCTGCAGACAAGTTGGACAAATGGTTTCCGGAAAGGTGTCGCCCTCGGATACCTCGTATCCTGTGCATAGAGAAATGATTTCCTTAATTGAATTACCGGATTCTGTTGTGCATTCAAAAATATTGTAGCCGTCTTCGGAAGGCACCAGACACACTCGGCATATTTTTGGCATTTCCCTATAATAAGATCATAAAACGTAAGTATACAGCATATAAATATAGCACTTCTCTTACGATTCCATATTGTTGTCCAATGTTTTGGCTACAGACTTGACGGATTTATATTTTCTGTGCTCAGATCTGTAAAATGTATTTGAACGCATCGATGTTTTTACAATTTCATCGATCATTTTTTTCATCGATGTTTTTGTCTCATCATAATAGCCTATTCACACAGAGGGGGGTTTTCGCGTCTGCAACTAAATACACCTTCAGCGACTTTTTTCCCATAGAAAGATATGGGGAAAAGTCGCTACAACTCCCTTCCGCAGAAAGCACACGCAAATAGATTCAGTACTTTTTACGAGTTTTGTTGGTACTTACACTTGGCGTTAAAAGGAAATAGTTGTTGCTGCAGGATCGTAAAGCTCTCCAACGGCTCGGAACTGAGCAGTTGATCCCATTCTGAAAAAATATTTCTATGCTTTTTTTTAAGGAAAATAACTACTTCCAGCTTATGTCCTTCTTGGCAAGACCTGGCACCATGTAAACCATGAAAATCTCAACCTTGATAAATTTGCTAATAGCAATGAAAGAATCATTTGGCGGTGAAAACATTATATTCATAATCATTCATGCTAGTGTTAAAATTGTATTTAGTTATGCGTTGTTTCGCATTCTTTTACGAAAAACTCAATTTACACGTCACAATTTACATTTACTTCACTTTGGATATGGTTTTCTTATGCCGATCAGCTGTTCCCTTCAGCGATTCTCAATATGAACTAGAAACCGCTTAAAACTGAAACAGCGATTTTATGGCCTCTGCACACAGCCGCTTAAAATTGCAGCAGTGAAGTGTGCAGACGATATAATGTTATCACTGACACCTGGACAAAAGCTGGTTGCTGTGGAAGCGGCAGATTAATATACGATTGCCTATTATCGGGATAATATTGACTGGCAGACCGATAACAGTTTTATTCGACCTCTGACGAGGATATGGAAGGTCTACCAAAAACAGTACTGCGCAAATTCCAAACTTAATTGTAAAAAAACATTGAATTTTATAAAAATAAAAAAAATTATTTGGAGGTGCCTTAGAAATCGCTTTGCGAATATTGCATGTAGCAGAACTTTGCGGCTCTGAAATAATGTTGTCAATTTCCAAATCAGTTCTTCAAAGCTCTAATTTGAATCCCTTAACGGCCAAAACCGCCCCTTCTAATTTTAATTGAATAATTTTTTTTTTGTTAGAGTTTTTAAATGATTGATTCCTTCCATGTGGTGAAGAAGGGCAAGGAGCTAGAATAAGATAAACTTAAATCGCTTAGCGCTGGGGTTCAATAAGACTACAAAAAGTAAACAGTAAGTGATTCAAGTGGCACTTCTGGATATGTTCAAATACATGCTGGTATGTTAAGGGTTTTTTTTCAGGCTTTATTTATATATATGTATATGCGTACATTGGGTTTGGATAAGGTCATGTTGGTTGATGATCGTTCCGTTAATAATTAATTCTTAAAAAATATATATATATAAAATTAATTATGTTTGTATGTCTGTTTTCATTAAATACTTACGCGTAGTTATAAACACCCTAGCGGCTGCTTGGCATCGGTGTGAGCGCTAGGGATAGCGGGTCCGGATCAGCGAAGTAGACGGAGTCACTGGGCGTTTTCTAAGCTTCTTCCGACTGCTTCATTACGGCTGTACAAAAATTGGTGATTACCTTCTTCATTTTATTTGTACTTGGCCAACACTTGTGGCTACTAAGTGAAGACAAGTCAGAAAATAGGAAGCCGCACTCGCAAGCCATTGTGTAGTTCGCCGATGGACAACCTTCCATGTGGGCCGTGACCGATTTAAAGTTACTAAAAGTTTTACGGCACACCGCGCACATGTCCCTTTCCAATTTATTCGCCAGTGGCAATTCCCCTTTAATAGTTTTTGTATATATGTATTGCCAGAAATTTTTTTTTTTTTGTCTTCATGGGCTTCGTGCTTTTCCAGGGGATAAGCAAAATAATACGTTAGGATTGATCTTAAACATTTAATCATTACGTGATATATATTATATATTATATATATATTGGGGCAAGTTCAAAAAAAGTCTAAAATGACGTGGCCAGTGACGCAGCCATTGGTGATTGCCCCTTTTAACGAGAACTCGATGACCCAATATGTAATAATACTAAATCTATCGGTCCAAAACGCGGACGGGAACGTAAAAATCAAAAGCTGACACCAACGAATTGTAAGGAGTTAAAAAATGTTTTTGACCAAAGTCGGTATCCAAACTATTCTAATAAAAGGTATCACTTATAAAAGGCCAAGCCCCGATCAAACTATATGGCTTTTTTAGAGGGTTAATGGCTTCTCTACATTTACGAAAACCTCGTAGGGGTTGGAGATCCATAGCGTTCCAGTTCGGAGCTGGTACCATTGTTGCTGGTTTTGGAGTGGCTGCGTTCTGCCCGGCTCTCATGATGGTTACTGCTGTTATTGTCTCAATCGAGATGAGGCGACCGGTTGCGTCCCTTGCGACCGCTGCCACCGCCATTACCGCATGCTCCCAATCCACCATCGCTCACCCTGCTCCGGTTCGTCGGTGGTGACGTTGTGGGCCGCTCCAAGCATAATGACCGAAATCCTGAGCGTGGGGGAGTTCTGTCTCGACAGGGTGGCGTGCGGGAGCATCTCGGACTCCTAGATATACAATGATGTGCAAAATTAAAAAATTAACTAACTTTTAATGTAAGATGGAATCAAATTCAAAAACTCACCGATGATGTTGGCAGGCAGAATATTGCATGTTGACAGAATACTGCGGCTCTGAAATGACTTTGCAATTTGCAAATCAATTTTTTAAAGCTCTAATTTTAGTCCCTTAACGGTTAAAATCGCCTAATCTAATTTTAATTGAATACTTTTTTTAAAGTCTTTTTAAATGATTGAAGGAGACTGATTTTGAAGTGAATTGGGGGAATTAAAGAAGGGGAAAGAGCTAGAACTAGATGAAGAACCTATTTGCGTATCGATTAATTAGGTGTCCTTAACTATTTTATTTTATTTATTTTTATGTGGCAAAGGCAAATTTTCAGCTTATTTTTTTTAAATGTTTGCGACCTTCTCCTCCTTTTCTTCTCCTAATTTTTATTTTATCCATTCTCGTTTTTCTCTGTTCCTACACTTTTATAGAGCTAAAAAATGCAATGTTTTTTATCCAAGGCGCCATGTGTTCTTCCTTTTCCAAAAATATGAGTTATAACACCAACCTCTTCTTTGACCCCTCACCCCTCTCTTCACAACTCCTAACTCCCACTGCTCTCGCAAAACAGCGATTTCACAAAATGGATCACCTAGCCAGTGTTGTGAAACGGCAGCACGGATACTTTTAATTTGCTAGTGGCAACGTTGTAGATTTTAAATCAATAAATATAAATTATGAGAATTTTAATATCTGGTTTGAGTCTTGGCTGCCACAGATTTCTTCGCACAACAAATCCAAAGTTGTAGATGGCGTATTAGTAAACTTAGCTTAACAGAGCTGTAGTAGTAGCCCGCTTTTACACGCCTGTTAGTTAACATTTATTTACAGCGTGACCGTTTGGATATTACAAAAAATATTTCGTTTTCTTTCAGCCGGACGGTATTATTGAATAATAAACCCTCGGTCGCACTAATTTGGAAGCGGCATTATTTTTTTCGAATTCAACAGTAACAAAGATGTCGATAATTTTGTGTTCCCTGTGAAACATTAGAGTCTGTTTGTTATTGAACTGTGATGTGAATATTGTAAAGCGTGAAGATCAAGAAGCTGCAATTATGTCTGCCAAGAACCCGAGTTCCATCCAGGTGTGCATCAAGGTGCGTCCTTGCGAGCCCGAGCTGACCTCCCTCTGGCAGGTCAACGATGGCCGCTCCATCCACCTGGCGGACAGCCATGCGGAGCCCTACGTCTTCGGTGAGTGCTCAATCAGAGTCGGGAATGAGCATCCTAATCCCCGAGATATCCGTTCCATGCCCACTTGCAGACTACGTCTTCGACGAGGGCACCAACAACCAGGAGGTGTTCGACCGGATGGCCAAGCACATCGTGCACGCCTGTATGCAGGGCTTCAACGGAACTATTTTCGCCTACGGCCAGACGTCGTCGGGTGGGTATCTGTGCTATATATACACACACCATGGTGTAGCTAATGCTGTTAATGTCTCGCAGGAAAGACCTACACGATGATGGGCGACGGCCAGAACCCGGGCGTCATGGTGCTGGCCGCCAAGGAGATCTTCCAGCAGATCTCCAGTGAGAAGGAGCGCGACTTCCTGCTGCGCGTGGGCTACATAGAGATCTACAACGAGAAGATCTACGACCTGCTGAACAAAAAGAACCAAGACCTGAAGATCCACGAGGCCGGCAATGGGATCGTGAACGTGAACTGCGAGGAGTGCATCATAACCAGCGAGGACGACCTTCTGCGCCTCCTCTGCATGGGCAACAAAGAGCGAACCGTGGGCGAGACCAACATGAACGAGCGCTCCAGTCGCTCGCACGCCATTTTCCGCATAGTTAGTATAGTATGTAGTGGTTATCCACATCCATATTAATTCGTGTCCCGCAGATCATTGAGTCCCGAAAGTCTGACCGCAGTGACGACGACGCCGTAATCCAGAGCGTGCTGAACCTGGTGGATCTGGCTGGATCGGAGCGGGCGGACCAGACAGGTGCCCGAGGGGCTCGCCTCAAGGAGGGTGGCCACATAAACAAGAGCCTGCTTTTCCTGAGCAATGTTATTAAGAGCCTGTCCGAGAACATGGACAACAAGTTCATCAGCTTTCGTGACTCCAAACTTACCCGCATCCTGCAGGGATCGCTTTGTGGCAATGCTTTGACCTCCATCATATGCACGATCAAGCCCTCTATCATGGAGGAGTCGCAATCCACCCTGAGCTTCGCCACGCGTGCCAAGAAAGTCAGAATCAAGCCGCAAGTCAACGAGATGGTGTCAGACGCCACGATGATGAAGCGGCTGGGGCGCGAAATCCAGGTTCTGAAGGACAAGCTTGCCGAGGCAGAGCGCAAAAACGAAAGTCAGTTAAAGGTGCAGGATCTGGAGCAACGCATCCAGCGCGACATGCATAAGATAATCTCCAGCACATCACTGAGTGACAAGTGTCAGCAAAAGCGACGCCGCACGTGGTGTCCGGCTCCTTCGGGTCAGGTGCTTGAGTCGGCCGGGTTTAGCATTACAGATGACCGACTTCTTCAGTTTTCAAAGGTCTCCCATCTACCGAAACCAGTCTTTTTTTCCAACTCAAATGTAGGAAAACGATTGAACAACATTCCTAATACCATCAATATTCTCGGAAGCTTGGATATCGGCACTGATGGCCATACAATTGATGAAGAATTCTTTCCGGCTGAGTCTATTGACTTTGGCTCTCCTCGCCCCGGTTTCGACAAAGACATGCTGAACAACCTGAAGCTGCCAGACCTGACCTTGACTCCCTTGACGAGAAACGTGGCTCCTTTAACGTAAGTAATCTTTCACATAATATCGGTTTTGGTCTGGGTAGATTTGAATGGTCGCATAAAAGATATAAATCGTAGGGAAAATAATCTTGAAATATTTCTAGTTGATACTGCCAAAGAAACTTTCTCTCGGAAATGGCATTTTTAAAAGAATAACACATTTTTTTTTGTTAGAAGAAAATTACAGTGTCCATTAATATATCATCTTTTTCAAGATTTTTTCATTATATTTATAAAGAATGCTAGAATGCTAGTTTTAAAAAAGAAAGCAAGAACCAATGTTATTTTCTTCGAAATGCGAAAGGTCAAACGTAACTATAAACACAGTTTCTTTGGCCCTATTTCCGAGATTTTTTTTAGATTATGTTCCCCTAACGTTTTTTGGCCCCACAAATCGACCCGCCCTAATCTTCATAACACTCATCACCTAACACCCACATTCATCTACGCACCTGTAACTCAATCACTGCACTCATCTGCTTGCTCAGCTCGGAAAAGATCAAGGAGATCCAGGACCTGCAAATGTTCACCAGCTTAGAGAAGCACTGCGAAGTGGAGAGTAAGGAGGTGCAGGTTTTAAAAGAAAAGCTGATCGGGGTTACAGCTCAACGGGATAAGTTAGAGCAAGATTCTATAACTGAGAAGGAGCGGTGAGTTCAAGGGGTGGCAAGTAAACGATAAATCATATTCCGAGAAAAAAGAAAGCTAGCTTCAGCAAACCGTATTGTTTGGATCGGCTATATGGCAGCTAGCATACAGTCTCCTAATGGTCGTAAGCAACGATAAAAACGTAACTATCAGTGTTCCTCTGCTTAATTTTTGGTCTGCATCATCATTCTCATCATTTTGCTTTCTGCATTCTGGGCACTAAAAAGCTACACCGAAAAGCAATTATTGGTAAATGAATTCTACAGTATTAAGATGAGTGTTAAATTAATGCTTCCCAAAGTATTATATTAAAATAAATTGGTTTCAAAATAATATCTCAAATACAACTACCAGACCCTTTTTATAGTAACGGATCTCTATGTTATAGATTTATTTAGTTTTAAATCTATACTTTAATTTTAATACTGCCTTTGATATACAGTATTATCTGTTTTAAAATAACAAAGTTTGGTTATTTGCTTTATTATAGTTACGAAGCTCTGCAGGAAGAGGTCACCAGCTTAACAGCAGCCAATGAGGCTGCCAATTTAAAGATCAACGAATTAGAAGAGCAGCTGAGTTCTCTGAAAGAGACTATGACCAGATTGGAAGTAGAAAACCGCGAGGCAGTGAGCCTAGAGTTTGAGTTCGAGGCCCACAAGAAAACGTCGAAACTGCGCGTGAATGACTTGCTATCAGCGCTTTCCGAAAAGGAGTTAACCATAGAAAGCCTACAAAAGTCTCTCGACAGTTTATCCCAAAACAAGAATTCCCAAGCTGAGACTAAAACCCGCAATGAGCGCGAGGAGGAGGAGGTGCAGAGCAAGCTTAAGGAAGCTCATAACTCTAAAGCTATGGTGGAAAATTTTAAGGCTCAGAACCAAGAGCTAAAAACGAAACTCTCTCAGTTGGAGTCAGATTTCGAGGAGATTCAGCGGGAATACGACTGCCTTTCCAACCAACTGATGGAAAGTGTCCAAGAGAACGACGCCCTGCGAGAGGAACTCAAGCAGCGCCAAACCAGCTTTGACTTGGAGTCCATGAAGAGTTCCGGTGTGGGCACTGAGTGCAGCGAACAGGACAATAACCCTGACCCAGACAGTGACCTCATGGAACAGTTTGTCAAGCTGTCAGAGTCCATTCAACAGATTGAACTCCAGCACCAATCCGGCCTTAGCCGCCTTTTCAGAGCCATCAAACTGGAACAGGATGAGAACGTGCCGGGCTTGAAGCTTTGCCTCGAGTCTGCTGAGTACATAGAGGGTGACACTCGACAGCAGGATACATCCGATTCCATTTGTCTCAAAGGTTTTCTAAAGCGCCACAGGTTCCATATCATGCAACTCAGTCAGGAACAAATGAATGTGGGAGAGGAAAAGCGACTTCTTGAGATCATTTCGCAACTGGAACAGGAAGTCGAAGAAAAAAATGTCCTAATGGAAGCCACAGAGGCAACCATCAACGAGATGCGCGAGCAGATGACGAACTTGGAGTCTGCCCTCCTGGAAAAGAGTGTTATAGTGAACAAGGTTGAGGACTACCAGCGCCAAATCGAATCCCTTGAGAAACAAAATGCGGAGATGACTATGGTGTATGAAGAGCTGCAGGATAGAGTAACCAGGGAGAACTCAATGAGCGATAGTCTACTTAGAATTCCACCCGACGAGGATACCCTTTCAGGCTTATCAATATCCTCCTGGAGGAAAGATCAGGAATCCCAGGAAGTGGCCACTCTCAAGACATCCCTTGCAGAACTGAGGGCGAAGGTGTGTGATATGCAGGCCGAGATGGAAAACCAGCTGACTCAGATGCTTCTGAAAGACAGGGATATTGCCAAGCTTCAGACGGAATTCGAGGAAATGAGCGAGCGGTGTTTATCGATGGAGGTGAGGCTTGCAGAGTTGGAGGTGGATACTCAGGAAAAGCAGGACCAACTAGGTCGCCAGGCCCAGAAGTTAGCCGATAACCTACTCCTGATTGACCAGCTTCAAGAGAAAAACGCGCAACTTTTTGAGCAAAGTTTAAAAACGGAAGGATCTCTGGGGGAGGGAAAGCAGGATCCAATGACTGTTTCCCCCATGTATGATAATCAAATCGAGGAACTTAGAGAGTCGTTGAAGGCAGCTAAAGAGGAACTAATTGATTTGCAGAGGTTAAAAGCGGAAGAAATCGATGCCCTACAGGTTGAATACAGGCTGAAAATTGAGACCAGCGAAAATGAGACCAGAGCCAAAGTACGCACGCAGGCCCTGGAAATGGAGGAGAACAAAGATCGCTATGAAAGCAGTATGGCCGCGTTGAAGGAGCAGCTACTTCAGGCTGAGGAAGAGCTCTCCAGTGCTACTGCTCGGTGTCAAACGGAGTTGGAGGACATTAAAGCTACTCTTCAAGAAAAGATTACTCAGGCGGAGGAAGAAAGGAACAATTTGATTGCTCAACACCAGGCAGAGTTGGAAAAAATCAGTGAAACCTTAAAAGAAAAGATGGCTGAGGCTGAAGCACAACAATTGAAGATTGAAGATGTCTACAAATCGCAAATAAGCGATGTGACCACTACGCTAAAGGAGCAGTTGGGTCAAGCGGAGGAGGAGCGGGAAAAGGCGTCCTTAAAACTTGAGGAGGTGAGAAATACTCTGGAGGAGATGATAAGTAATAATAGTGCGATGAAAGTTACGATTGCTGAGCTGGAGAAAACGAAAGCTGAGCAGGACTTGGCATTGGAAAAGTTAAAAATTGAGAACATTGAATTACAGGCGCTGTACGCTAAGAGCACGGAACAACTGCAAACGCAGTCCCTCACTCGTGATCTGAACAGTTCAGACTCACAGGATAACAGTGAGCGGCTTGATTCGCTACAAGCCTCTTTGAACCAAAAGATAAATGAGCTTCAGGAAAAGTGTGGGCTTTACGTTCTCGACTTGGATAAATTGAGGCAGGAGAAGGCCGCTTTACAGTCGGAGATTCAGGATGCCAATACACAGCACTCAAATACCTTGAAGAAACTCCAGGACCTTGAAACTGAAATGGCAGCTCTAGGCAAGCAGAAGGAGTTGGAGAAGTGTGACCTAGAAGACAAGCTTGAGACTTTCACTGCCAAGATAGGTGCTCTCCAAGAAGGACTGCAAGAAGCTCAACTCAAAATCCTAGGTCATGAGGATCTGGTTTCGCAGCACGAAAGTCTGAAAAACTGTCTTTCTGAGGCAAACGAACTGTCGTCCAATTTGCAAGGGGAGGTAGAGCGACTGCAATTGGAACTGGCCGATTCCCAGAAAGGCATCTCTAGCCGAGATGTAGAAATTGAACAGCTTCGCTCAGAACTGAAGCAGGCCATGGATGCAAAGGTAACTGTGAGCTCGGAACAGTTATGTCTGGTAACCCAGCTTAAAGAAGTCGAGGAGAAAATGTCAGTTCAAGCAGGCAAATTCCAACGCGAAGTGGAAGATCTCAAGAGTTCCATGGCTGAGCTGCAGCTGAAGCTTATGTCTCTGCAAGAAATAAAAGATAAGCTCGAGACTGCAAATGAGGACCTTAAGGTAGAGCTGAAAAATGCGCAGAACCTGCAGACCATGTTGGAAGAGCAGCAATATCTGTGTGCCAGCCTTAAAGAAAAGGTTGCCCACCTGGAGCAATCAGAAGCAAACCTCGAAAAGCAGATGCAAGCCAGGGAAGCAGAACTCAATCAAAGATCTTCTGAGCTGAGTCGAGAAGTGGAGCTGGGCCGCAACATAATCAGTGAAGTGACCAACGAGTGCGAAAAATTGCGATCGGATCTGGTAAGGTTATTTATAAACTATTTAATTTAATAATTATACTAAAACGATTTTTAGGAAGTCAAAAATGACAATTTCCAAAAAGAAAAGAAGGGCTTGGAATTGATTGTATCCGATCTGCAGAACACTGTGGAAGAGAAAGAAAAGCTGTGTGTGTCTCTTAGAGAAAGTGTTGAGAAACTGGAGCAATTCGAAACCGACCTTCAAAAGCAGATGCAAGCCAAGGAAGAAGAATTCAATCAAAGATCTACTGAGCTTTGTCGGGAAGTGGAGCTGGGCCGCAATATAATCAGTGAAGTGACCAACGAGTGCGAAAAACTGCGATTGGACCTGGTAAGTTTAAATTCAATATCCTCTCACTTAATAAATTTACGCAAAAATGTTCTAGGAATCAAAAACTGATAACTTCCAGAAAGAAAATAAGAGATTGGAATTGATTATATCGGACCTGCAAAAGAATAAACAGCAACTGGAGGAAAATATGAACATTCTTAGCGAGAAGTGTGAAGACAGTGCTCGACTTAAGGATCAGTTGGCATCCAATATAGCAGCGCTTGCATCTCTGCAAGAAGTCTCAAATAAGCACCAGTTAGCCATAGAGGCAGCCAACAATAGAAGCCTCGAATTGGAACAGAAGGCTCATAAACTCACAACGGAATGCGAGAAGCTGGAATTCGAATTGGTAATAGTTCAGAAACTCGGTCTTACTAGATGAACAATTTGATATTTTTTAGCAATCCAAAGAGGGTTCTTTTCGTAAGGAGAAGGAGCTTTTGGAGGGCACCATTTCTAATCTATTGGAGGAAAAGCGTCAACTAGAGGAAAAGATGACCATGCTAAGTGATAACGTTAGTAAGCTTGAAGAACTCACAAGGGAGTGCGAGCAGCTACGGTCAACTCTGGTAAAATGTGGCATCCTGGTAATGAGTCAATTTTTAATTAAATCTTTTTTTTTAGAAATCTAAGGAAACTAGTTTCCGCTCTGAGGAGGAACGCATGAACAGTACAATCTGCAGTCTATTAGAAGACAAGCGCAATCTGGAGGAAAAATTGTGCACGCTCAACGACATTGTGGCTAAGCTTGAGTCTGAACTAGCTGCTTTACAAGCGCTTAAAGTGAATGGAAGCAACGCGTCCTTCGAGTCACATACCTCCAATGGATCGCCAGTTGCTCCAACAGCGAGAAAGAGTCTCGATCGGAATCCTGGCGCCTGTGGGTCAAGGGTAAATTTTAACTTATCGGTCCGAGACATGGGTTGTTTAACTGTGATCTTTTCTCCGTAGAAATCCATTACTTCTGAAACTGAAGTACGGAAGAATCGGCGAATCAGCGTTCACGATGAGCGGCGGCAATCTTACTGGAACGACTCTAGGGATTGTGGCACAATGACAGATCCCGTGGGTAAGACCAGTTGTCGTGGGATGGATTACAAAATGTTGCATTTAATGATTCGATTTTCAGACAACAAATGCAACTGTGTGGAGCTGAACTGCAAGCTTCAGGATTGCCAACGCGATCTCTTCATTCGCGAGAGCCAAGTGACTGCGTTGACTATGGAGCTGAAGCATCATCCACTGAAGGACGAGAATGCGCAACTGAAGAAGAGAGTTCAGGAGGAACAGGAGAAAGCACGCGTCGAGCAGAAACGGTTAAAGATGAAGCTTCACGATCTCAACGCCAAGGTCACTGATCTCACTCATGCTGCCGAGTCGTCAGCCAAATCGATTGCCGGCCAAGGAGCACAGGTTACGACGAATCTGAAGCCTCCTATGGTACCGGCAGAAACTCAGACAGAATCTGAGCTGGAGGCAGTTCTTGAGAAAACAAACATGAAGTACCAGGATGCTTGTCGCTTATTGCGCTCCCGCTATAACCTTATAAAGGAGCTGGAAGAGAAGCTTAAGCAGAACGAAAACAACGACACTTCGAATATCTCCTCACTCATAGCTGGTCAAAACAGTGCACTAAAGGTTGTTATTTATTTCATTATTCAACTACTTTTTTAATCAACTATTACCTTTACAGGCGCAATGTGAATCCCATAAGAGAGAACTGGCTGTCATTAAAAATAAATACGAGTCCGCAAAAAGAGTGTTAATGATGCGAAAGGATGAGCTGGATGCATTGCGAGAAAAACTCGCTAAATATGAGGAAGCTAAATAAGTCACTAGATTATTATATTTGTAGAGTCCTTTTTAAGTGTACAAATATTTATGGGTTTGGTTTTAAGTTCTCTTTTTATGTCGTAAATATGCTTATTTAAAAAGTTCTGAGTTAGTCATAACAAGGTATATATGTATGTATTCATTAGTAGCAATATACAATTTTTGAAAACATTGTCTCATTTTTTTCATCGAAAACAGACTGCAGTCTAAATCGCCAAGGCCTTGCCTAAAAAGGGAATCATGTTTCTTGTTCTTCTCTTTAACTCAATGCTACGTATCCAACACTTTCCCTCTCAATGGAAGTGTGCTGAGATAACGATGATACCAAAGCCAGGAAAACCGGAGAACCTTGTCTAGTCATACCGACCGATTAGCTTGCTACTCACATTCTCTAAAGTATTCGAGAATATTTCTTAGTGCAGGATGCCATTCGCGACCACAAGTTTGTTTTTTGGCATAATAATGGGACCCCAGAGCAAGCACCTTGAGTTCTTCAGCATATTCTAAATGCTTTTCGCTTTCGACCGTGTGTGGCATGATAGCTTACTTCATAAGTTGAAGTCTCTACTCCCGACAGGCCAATTTCTTATATTAAAATCTTACCAGGCGTTCCTCAAAGAAGCGTCCTGGGACGCTGACGACACTGCCTTTCTTGCGAACTCCTGCCGAATCGAAGCGTCAAAGATCACCAAGGCACTTCAAGACTCGTACGGCAAGTGGACAAACAGCTGGAACCACTCCAATTTTACTTTGAGAGAACAGGTCCTTCCCAAGGTTAAACTTCACGACACCACCATCCCACAATCACCCCAGGCGCAGCAGCTCACCTGGAAACAGCGCACAATCCAAATAGCAGGTACAGGTGCTAAGCTTAAGAAGCTGAACTGATTGCTTATGACAGTAAGTAAGCTCAGCCTGGGCAACAAAGTGTTGCTTTTCAAGACCATTTTGCTGCTCTCGATGACTCATTGTATCCAATTATGGGACATGGCTTCAGACTCTCACATCACGGTAGCTAAGAGTCCAAAACCGGGTGCTGCCCATGATTGCAGATTCGCTTTGGTACATCAGGAACGACGCCCTAGCTAATGACCTCCACCTCAACCTAGCAGCTTCATTGGCCAACCCATCGATTAGAAGAAGACTGTAGCAAAGGCACTCCGGCGATCTCTGGACAAGAGGATGCATGTTGCTCAAGTCCTGAAGCTGTAATTGTTTATTGTTCAACGTTTTATAGATAAAATATAATTATATGTTATACTTTAAAAAAACGTCGAACCTTTAATGTATTATAATTTTTAACAAACCTTTAAATGACTTTAAATTTATAAGTCCCACGGAAAATGAAACCACATAATAAGAGAAAAACACAGTTTGTCTTCATAACGCGGCTTTATTGTAATGTCAATAAATATTTATATAACTTTCTAAGCACATGGATGTCTACTTATATTGCTTATGTAACGACTTTTAACTAATATATTTTAAACTAACGACTTAACCGAATTGCATTAGCCTTAAATGCATTTCAAACCTAGGAAAATGCAATCTATTGCACTCCCCCTGCGCCAAAATCTGGGCGAGAGTGAGAGGAGGGAAAAGTTTCTAAAACCGAAGATACAAACTAAACCGGGTAAATAAAAACTAAAGACACTCGCATGTACTTAGATATTTTTATTCACATGTGCGTCATCCAATCTCTTGTTAAGCTATGTTAGGTGACTGGTGAGTAATAAAAGTAAATCCCATGTTAAAGGTAGTTAAAACACTCGAAACAAGCCAAGTGAAACAAATTACATGTTGGAGAGTGCCTTCAAGAACTTACAAATAAGTATCCAAGTAAATTACATTTAAATTAATTGAGGTAGAAAATTACTAAATTAACACATATGTTGGTCATAAGGCAAGTTGTAGCGACTCTTGTAGAGTCTGTGCTCATCTCCGATTGAAGCTAACCATAAACCTAGGATAACTGAGGCATATTCGAACTAAATACATACAGGAAACGCGTAGTTACATCTATCTATGTCTTGCTTGCAGTGCTGCCACATAAACTAACTAACCTAGTCTCTTTATAATTATATGATTCGCACTGGATATCATAAAGGGGGTCCACCTTCGAGTGTAACGACCGAATGCTGAGTATGCTGAGGTATTCATTTCTCTGACAAATAAGTACAGGCATTCATATGTATATATTTTTAAGTGTATATACGTATACTGAGTGTGCACTGTATACCGTATTTAAGTGTATAAATAATCAATTTCTTGTTTTCTGATCCCCTTAGGATTCTAAATCTACGAGCAGGTCTCGCTCTTAAATGTTGGCAAGATTCCTGGAGATGGAGTACAGGGCCAGTCACAACTCATGGAAGTTTGAGGTTCGTTTCAGGGGTTCAACTCTTTCGCTGGCTGAGGTAGTTCGGTTGAGTTGTTCGGATTCGTCCGCGAGCGTTCCTGAGATATGGTAAGCACTGTGAATCAATGGACTGGCTAGACTTGGAACTGGAAGGCTGTGGCATGCATGGCACATCTGAATTATCTGCTGGCGTCTGGTACAATACTAACATACGTAAGTGTTAAATGCGACGGATCGTTTGGGGGGCTGTTGCTGGTCTAATATGAATAGTTTTATGTATTTACAGGCTTCTCTTTCAATGTGAAATCTAACTTACAACACTAGACTACCATTAGTTTTTGTTTTTCATGCGGGATGGGTTGTCTGGGGATTTCCCTTCCTCTTCTTCATCGACTTGTATACACAGCAGGTACTTGTGTATATAAATATATATGTGTATGGGGGGATATATCTATAGGATATATCTGTGTAGTTAGGTAGTTTAAAAAGCACAACATTGAATTCTACTAGGCCAGCTCTGGCAGCGGCACAAATATGATTTTAGTCCTAGGTTTCACTATCGTATTGTATCGTATCGTACACATAAACTGGTATACATGAGGATAAGGCTACTCGTTACATATGTTCCATGGGTAATCGGTATACAACTGTTCATGTTCATGTTCATATTCGTGGGTCCCTCGCTGGAATCCCTTGCTCCTCCTATGTGTTGTGCACTCCCTCGTCCTCCGAGTAGTTCTCCTCGGCATCGGAGTTGGCCACCTCATGGTTGCTGCCCGACTGGTTAACGTCCAGGCCGAGATCCATGGGTTCCGACCCGTCCCGCCTCATATCGCCCTCGTGGTCCGCCATTTCGTCGTGACCCATCATCCGGCCGCCCGAGTTGAGGGCCAGTGGTCGGTGGACGTTCGGCGAGAGGCTTCCGGCAGCCTGGTCGTGCCGCATGATCGGCTCAATGGTCAGACCGGGTCCACTTTGTCCGAAGGCGGGATTCCCGGCAGCCAGTTTGCTCAGATCGAACTGACCGGGCAGCAGGCCCGGCGGTAGGCTATCCAGACTGTGCCCCATCGCATTCAGCTGAGCCATCTTGGCGCGCAGCGCTGCGGCAGCTGCCTGCTCCTGGGACATGCCCATGCCTGAAATCAGGAGAGAGGTCACAAATTATTTACGGAACCTTCGCTTGGAGAACTAAGACACTCACCGAAGGTGTTCTCCGTGATGAACTGCAGATAGGTGTCCAGCAGGGACTGACCAGCTGCACCGCTGTTTGGCATCTGGACGCCCAGGTCCTTGGGCTGGCCCAGAGCAGCCGCAGTGGCCGCCGCAGCAGCCGCCTCATTTCGCATCCTGGCGTGCCCAAAGTTGCTCAGCAGGCTCTCGTGGTAGCGGCTCAGATCGTTGCTGCTTCCGCCCATGCCGTACAGGCCATTGCCTGTGGTCAGATCCTCGGGATCCTCGTCGGAGTCCTCGGCATCGTCCAGCGGTCCACCGCTGGCGTTGCTCAGATCCAACTTGGCCTGGCCGCTGCCGCCTCCTCCGCCTCCGCCGCTGCTGCCGCTACCGCCGGTGGGCGAGGCCCGGGCCCGCAGCTCCGCCGGAGAGATCTTGACGCCCGCCTTGGCCAGCAGGCGGGAGGCCAGGTCCGGATCGAAGGGGCTGGGCATGGGCAGGACGGGCAGGTCCTTGGTGGAGATGCCGCGATGCTGGCGCGACATGTGCGAGTGCAAGGAGTTGCGGGACTTGGCCACCGTGCCGCAGAGGACGCACCGATAGCCGGGGCACACGGTGTGCTTGTCCTCCAGATGGGTGCGCAGTGTGTGGGCGGAGCGGTAGATCTTTCCGCATTTGGGGCAGGGACGGGGATCTGTGGCTCGGACCCGCATTTCCAAGGAGCGTCGCGAAACTGAAAGATACGATTAAACGTTCATTAGATTTGGGCTCGCACAATTTCCTCGTAGAGAGACCAATGAAAAGGCAGCTCGTCTTCGTTTGCTCTTTATTGTTCACCAAAATAGATTTGCCGCCTCCAAACACATTCCTCCAGGCAGCGCAGATACAAGATACTCGTACTAGATACATTTGTTTTTGCCCCTCAGACAATTTTGCAAACTAAAATGGCATACAAACTGCTGTACAATCGCTGTACTTATGGCTGCTTGTTTTCTCTTTAGGCTTTATAAACTACAATTGTAAAATTGTCCGCATCGAAATAGAATTTATATTTACTCAATATCGATACAATCTCGACAGACCTTCTTTAGCCAGTTTTGCTGGAGCTTCGGTTTAGTTTTAGTGTTTTTTGATTAACATTATAGGAACCTTTTTACGTATGTCTGCTCTTGGAGTGTTATGCCGCCAATTGATTCGAATTACAGTTTAGTCAACCTAAGGTAATCAACAAAAATATCTCCTTGAATTTTGAACTTTCTCTAATACAAATCGATTTCAGTTTTTGGTATTTCGTTTTCTTTCGTATCTCTTTTTAATGCTCAACTTTAGTTTACTTGTGTTTCAGTTTTTCGTTTAATTTTCTTTC
The DNA here is from genome assembly GCF_014743375.2 of Drosophila subpulchrella. Classification (NCBI taxonomy): domain Eukaryota; kingdom Metazoa; phylum Arthropoda; class Insecta; order Diptera; family Drosophilidae; genus Drosophila; species Drosophila subpulchrella. Next base: position 4,124,112 of record NC_050610.1, read on the forward strand.
GTTTTTTGGCTAAAAATATATTACGCAGGCACATTCTATTTTGTTTCAGTATCAATATTCATAATAACTACATTATATACTTCTATATATCATGTTTCTTTGTTTGCTGGTTGTTAGCTCTTTATCTACATAGTTATCTCACCCTCTATGGCTTAATCATACGTATTTTGCTTATGTAACTCTATGAATTAATGTTATTATTCTTCTTGTGTGTAGTTCTTCGGTTTCGTTAGCTTTTCACTTTAATACTGCACATGCTTTACTGGAGCGTTACTGGAGTCGAGTCCTACACACTTTTCGTATCTCTCTCAGCTAATGTAAAGGAATTCAAAGTTCGAGATTTACTTTTGCCTTAGGTAAACATATCAGAGCTGTAGGTGTCTGCATTTGTAATATTCTTTATCGCATATAGGAACGTAAAATTTGTTGTAAGTATCCTCTAACCCAAAGCGTTCATCCACCGCCGCCAGCTGCGAAGTTTCTCTGGAATCTTTCCATAGTTTATTTTCATAAAATCTCCTTTTCCCATGATCTTATATTTATTTTTAGCAGAAATAAATGAATAATCCAATAAGAAACATTGAATGTTCTCTCCTTTTAAAATCAAACTTTATGGATCCCTTTGAATGAAACCTCTTCTTGACTTGAATACTTTTAGATATGGAATGACAACTTGGAAAAGCTTCAAAGTTAAATGAATTGGTTTCGTAGAAAAATGAATCCTGCCCAAATGAATGTCTGAAATGAATACCCCAATACAAAACATTGCATTCTTCTGAAATAAAACTTTATGGATCCCTCTGACTGAAACCGTTTTATGAATAAAATGAATACTTTAAGGTACCGAATGACCACATGGGAGGGCTTCGATGGCTGACTGGCGGGCAGGAAGCGTTGCAGTAGTCGGCTTACAGGCAAGGATCTCTCGTGCGCTTACAGTTACAGTTAGTTATAGTGGACTCCGACAGGGACTTGGACTACTTTTGGCTATCTACGATAGATTGCGAGTGTCTCGAGACTGGGTTAATTCTCTTGGATTGCGAGTTAGATTCGATTTATTGTCGCCATTGACTGACTGAGAAGCAGCAACCTAGAAAGCTTTTAGCGTGACTACGCGGAGTAACATTAGGCCACGGCCTCACAGTTTCATTTGAAGTCCGGCCCGCCGGCGAAGGGGCCGCCCGAGGATCGCATGGCCTTCATCTTGGCCCACTGCAGGGTGTGCTTGATGCGCATGTGATTCCGCACGGAGTTGGGATGCGCGAAGCGGCGGCCACACTCGATCACCGGGCAGACGGGACTGTCGCGCGGATAGTGGCGGTCCAGGTGCTGCCGGAAAACGCGCTGCTCCAGCGGCGTTTCGCACAGCGGACAGGGCAGCATGTAGTTGCTGCTTCCGGCTCCAGTTGCCGCTGCATTTCCACTTCCCACAGCCACGGGCGCGGCACTTCCGGGTAGGGGTCCTGGTCCAGGTCCTGGTCCAGCCACCTTCACCGCTCCACTGCCATTGTTCCCCGGACTAGACGATGCAGCGGTCGCATTCGCCGCCGCCGCGGCAATCGTGTTTTGGAAGAGCTCCGGAAAATCCCGGGACCTGCTCAGAGCTATTGTCCTGGCCATAAACAGATTGGCCGTCAGCTGTTGCTGGTGTGACTGCTGCAGCTCGTCCAGATATTGCTGCTGCTGCTGATGTTGCTGGTGTTGCTGCTGCTGCTGCTGGTGTTGCTGCTGGTGTTGCTCCTGTTTCATGAGCAGCGTTTGATAGAGCGTGGACTCGCTGTCCTGGCGCGTACGCTTCATGGTCAGGGAGATGGCCGAGGAGGCCGACGAGGAGCGATCGTCCTCGTCCTCGTTGCTGTTGTGCTGCTGTTGCTGCTGCTGCTGCGCCTGCTGCTGCTGGTTGTGGTTGCCGCTGCTGCAGTCCATGTCCTGATCCTCCTCGCTGTCGTTCCAGGATCGAGCCGAGGGCGTGGGCGAGGAGTTGGCCGAGCGGTTCTTCTTCGTATTATTGTTGTTGTTGTTAATGCGATGGTGGTTGTGGTGGTGGTGGTGGCGATGGTGCGGCTGGTGATGGTGGTGCGGCTGGTGGTGGCTGCGCCGCTGGTCGAACAGCTGCCGCTGCTGCTGCTGCTGCATCAGCTTGGCCAGCTTGCTGGCCGCCGGACGACGGTCGGCGGCGTGGGCCTCGTGCGGCTGCTGCTGCACTGCATCCTCCTCCGCTTCCGGCTCCATCACCTCCTGCTTGATGCCGCTCTTGGCATTCAGGAATGTGCCTGCGATCCAAACGATTCGAGTGGCGATTGGGGAGAGGAGGAAGTCAATGTGAAATCGAAAATCAGAGGCTAAATAAAGGTTGCTATTGGTTTCATTCGGCAGCTTCAATTTTGATGTTCAAGTGTGGAACGTGTGTGTGTTTTTATTGTGGTCAATTTTGAGTTCCATCATAAGCAGCAGCAACAACAACAACAACAGCAGAACTGAACCATCCGCTAGTGATTTCCATTTTTCTTTTTTAATTTTCAGGTTTACCAATTACATTTAAAGCCAATTTCTGGATTTCGTTTCGTTTTTGTTTTGGGAACACATTCAGTTCTAGAGTTTAGGGATATTGCATCAACTACTCTCTCAATCGGAAGTACACACACACGGTTTGAGCCAATATTTTGGAGCACATTTTCTTTTTTCTTGGTTTAGCCAATTACATCAGTTAAGTTATGTCAATTGATTATACGAGAGTATATATATGATACTACATTTATACACATATTTGGTTTTTGGCAGGCAGGCAGGCAAATGATTAATTAAATTATATTATAAGAGGTGCAAACAATCTAAGAAACTAAAAATTAATACATATTATTTACACAATATTACTCTGGTTGCAGTGAAACTCACAATGTGAAGCGTATCCCCGACTTGGGATTATGATTTTAATCAGTTCTGGATAAATATTTTATTGCTATTTAAATGATGGATTAGGTTTCCGCTCTAAGAATGCAAAACGCACGGATATAACCCATGGGAAAAGGGGTGGATCAAGGTGTGGGTTGGCGAATCGCGTGTCATGGAACCATTGCCAGATTGGACGGCTGTACAACTCTATATGCGAACTGCGATTGTGCATATACATATAGCCCCTATCCGAGTGGCGTGCAGAGGAAAACACCTGGCCCCGTCCCTTTGCATTCGCCCGCTCCCATTTACAGCGCCATTTCCATTTCCAGTCCGGTTTCGTTTCAATATTCGATAATAATAAATATTGAAAAATAAAACGCAATTTAATGTCTACAAAATTGCCAAGGCCCATGCCAGAGGGCTATCGAAATCGGAATATTGAGTCATTTTTGGGATGGCCAGGGATTCTCAGGGATGGGATGGTATGGTATAGCATGGGATGGTTGGGTGCAGGGGTCATGACGCAAGGCGACCCCAAAAAAGCTGAGATCAAATTAAACAATTTAGTTCTGCCTTTGTGCGTGACAACTCAAGGGAGAAGGCAAACAATTCGGCTGCATAAATATATCAAGTGAAAAATACAATAAAATCCAATCGAATAAAATGGAAAATGCAATATGCAAGGGTTTTCGATCCCCCCTACCCCTTTGGATATATTGTACGTATAGCTGGCCCTGTCTGGCGAACGAGCTGGCATATGCTTAGATGCACATGAAACATGCATGGCCGCATCACAGTTTTCTTCGGCGAGCATCCCGAGCTCCTCGTCGATTGGCCGGCGCTCAAGTGCAGCCAGGACATCGGGGCATCCCATCCGAGCAGGACAGGATGGGACCGATCTCCTTTGACCAGCCAAGCACATTTCGAATTTGTCACATTTGAGGAAACCGAAAGGATGTCAGCCCGCCAGTGGATGTGTGTCTGTGAGGGCAGCTCCTGCCTGCAAGTGACTGCCACAAGAACAAGTCTTGAAAGAGGACATTGTGTGGCCCGGATCAAATCAGGCGTAAGAATCCACCCCCCCCCCCCCCCCCCCTGGCAGGTGCACTTTATGTGAAAGATGCGTTTGGACACCCGGTTACAGGTGTGTAAGAGTGAACTGCACGGGGGCAGTGGAAAGCGGAGGAGAAGCCTTTTGAGCCTCCTCTCGAAAGTCCGGAACCGTGTGCGTTGGTCTGTGCGTAATTTTACAGCCACTTGGTGCTACTCCTCCCCTTAATTTTGGCCACCTCTGTGGCTGTGCATAATTAATGAAATATAAAATGCAAAACCCAATTTTTCCTAATAATTATGCACCATAAGTGTCTATTTTTGTAAACACAAAGAATGTTGTGTCATTCTGTAGCGAAACATAAATGCATATACTACATTAGGCAATAAGTAAATTTCAGTTTCTAAACGATTAGGAAATTACTTCATCTTTAAAAAATGATCATAGAGTCGAAATTCCATAACCCGAGTCGCTATTGGCCACCAAAAGAGTTCAAATAATGGAAACTTCGATCTATAGCATTTATACTAATAAATACAGAATAAAATTTTATTTACAAAAGTTAAAAATGTAAAAAAATACAATGTTTGTATACCAAGATTTTCCAAAAAATAATCTTTTAAAAAAATGGTCACACTAAACACACTCTTGCTATGCATTTTTAAGGTCCTCTGGATTAGAAAAATCTGACTTGGGTTAGTAATTGTTAATTTCCGCTCACAAAGAGACCTCTGCGATTAAAGATATTCTAGGGCGTGTACACCTATTGGAAGTCTTGGGCTTGGTAAGCAACTGCCACTGGCCCATCAATTATGGCGCATGCGAGCGCGTTTTCTGTGCCAATTCACGTTAGGGAAGCCCATCGGGTTATGCAAGACATCGGACTTAGGACCTCCGCACCCACATCAATTACCGGCGGAGCATTCAATCGCAGTGCGACGGCAATCAGTCGGCGAAGGAGTCCGAGTCCGAGTTCGAGTCCTGGCTTCCTGAGATTCCAATCCCTGCGCGAGGACTCGCATGTCGCGGTCCTGTTAGCGGCAATAGAAATTAGCTTTATTAAAGATAAAGCGGCGACGCGACTCGGGTAACATTTCCTTTCGCGCCAAGGGGCCATTATAACGAGGTCCCCTTCTTTTCCCTTTTCCGATTCTGGTATCGTTTTGCATTTCGAAAATGGACTGCATGAGCGGTGGAGGGGGAAAGGTGCCGGCAAATAATGAATTTTTCTATATAAATCACTCGCGTCAATGGGCCCGGCCCATTGATATTATGGCTCCCATTCCGCGGCCAATGTGTAAACATTTCCGAGCGGCGCTTTGTCTCTGTCCAGGGGTCAGGGGTCAAAAGGGTTGCAAAGGGCGCGTCGTAGGTGTGTTTAACGGTCATTTCTCGATGTCTTGCGATCGTTATCACCTCGCTTATTATTATTATTATTATTGCTGTTATGCATATTTTGCCCACGAAGCCTCTTGTAATTTCGACCAGCCTTTTGTTCTTATTGGAATTTATTACTTAATAAGTTTTCGGGGGAAAATGGTTTTCGGCCCTTTGGGTTGTCCTCTTTTTTGAGGGCTGGTCAGTGGGTCCCACCCACTCAGATTTTTACGAGCGCTCGCTCAGCAATATTTCCATTGCTTTTGAATTTTTGAAAGTGACCAGAATCGACGGGCAATCCAAGTCAATTCGAAATCTTGCCAGATAATAAAACTATAAAACTGCGGGTCGGACACTGGATTTTTATTAATTTTTATGGTCCGTTTTATTTGCGAATTTTTGTCATAAAACTGGTGAATATCTGCGCCTCAAGTATCTGGCAAATACAAATTGGCGGCGTCCTGCAGTTTTACGATCTCCGACCACCGAAAATAGTTGTGATTGAATTATGGATAAAGTGGATTACTCGGACGGCAATTTCATATGCGACCAAGTGTCGTAAAATCGCTGACCGAATTCATTAGATACGCACTTCGTTCCGTCCGCAGTTAATTAGCTTTCAGGGTTATCTTTTGTGGGGGAGGGAGCAAACTGGCCGGGATTTATCTTAGAAAACCCACTTTAGATTGCCAATGCTGCCCAGATGTCAGGCGACACATGCCGGGACAATCCATCTCTGCATTTGTTTATCTTATAAATAAAACGCAGCCACAAAAGAAAAACAGGAAAAACCGAAAAAAAAAAATGGCAAAGTTTTGTCCGCTGGGGGAGGGGGGTCAAAGGGGGCGGGGCATCGGCACGTACGGCCAGCCAAAAGCCAAACGAAATGTTGTTTAAACTTTGCAAACAAGTTTGCTTGTTCGCTTTGCTTTCTTCCACTTTTCTTTATAGATACTCTTTCGAGGGGTGACTACGTTGGCTAGTTCGGATTGTTAGTACACCAACTGTGGTTTCGAATACTTAAATTATAAAAATTAAATTTATTGCCTAGATGGTTTACTCTACTCCAATATTAAGTGGATTTAAACATATATTTAATACTTCTTTTATAATCCCTTTAAATGATATTCACCCTGAGCTGCCAATCTCGTCTCATAGTTGGCAAAGTAACCATGGGTTGTTAGGGTATTTTGGGTGTTCGCTACCCTTTTCTTTACCTTTTTTATCTTTGTTGTCCCTGCACATACATTTGACTGTAAGTGTGGGCGGCGACTTCGTTTCGCATTCCCTCATAGATAGCATTTGAAATTGAAAGCGAAATTGCCGTTGAGCATGTGTGACGACAGTGGAGTTCCGGGGGAGATGGGGGACAACACCGAGTGATATATGAACTGGCAGGCAGGCAGGCCACCTCCCCCTCTCCAATCTGCCTCCAATTTTCCCGAATGTCCCAAGCACCGACATCAGCATTGACATTCGCCATCGACAGCGCAGTTTTAAGGGGCCAGAGGAAGCGGGAAAAAATGGTAAGTGACGCCTCGAATGCATATTCAAGGCGGACACATGCCAAGATCAAGTCGAGAAGTTTTGTGTACACACACTGGGCATGGGGATACGGGGATTCTCGAGAACTCGAGCATTCCGGGACAGCTGCTCCTTGGCCTGTGACGAATGCTGATGGCCCCGGCCGATAATACCGTTTGTTTGTCTGCCTTTTTTTAACTTTTGAAATGAGAAAAGTTTTAGTGGGCCAACGTGTTTTTAATATGATTTCGGCGGGGGAGCGTTTTCGAACTACCCATAGAAACCCCAAGCAGAAAGTGTTGCCTACTTAGGCGGGCCAGAATCGAAATTAGCCGGGCTTAAACGGCGGAGCCAAGCTGGTGGCGGCCATAAATTAGTCACTCGGCTGAGATGTGGGTGGTCCAGTTGGGACACACACACATGGGCCAGACCCACTCACACACACTCATACCCACACACGGAGATAAAGCGAACAGGCAAGTTAAAAAGGATAAATCGCTTGTGTTCATCGCTCTTCGCACATAATAAATGTATCTTTTACTTGCGCCGCATGAGGAGCGTAAGTAACTCCCCGTGAACCACCAAGAAACACCACTGCCCAGCCACCCAACCACCCAGCCACCCCACCACCCACTCACTAACTTACCCACGCACACATGCGGCCGCACACAGCACTCATGTATGAGTTGTATATAAAGTTAACAGCATTTGGCTATCTTTTTGCAATTGATGTATTACACATAAAAGTTTTCAGCTCGACCCGCACACACACACAGACACACATTGAGCGCTCAAGCATCCATGTACTATATATTATCTATGCCCCCCACCCCCACACGTCTCCCCTTTCCTATGTGTGTGTGAAGAAGTCCAAGACATCCACGAGACCACGTCCGCAAACAAAACGCACGCATACAATTACAAAAGTGTTACACGTACGTGTGTCCCTTATGCCAGTGTGTCTGTGTGAGTGGGTCGAACGGTCGAGCTTAGGGAGAGGGGGGTTGGGGGTTCGGGTAAGACAGCAAAGGAATATTGTTAACCGACTACAAAATAAATACGAAAACTTTTAATGCCCCCGGCTGCCGAGGCAAACGTTGAAAAATGCTTTGCCTTCACACACAGACAGACACTCACACTCGCACACATGCATGCCACACACTCACACAGTCTAACTCACACACAGACAGCCTAAGGACAGCTGGGACGGACATGAACGTCTTCGGACTCATTGCCACTTGCAAAACCCAACTACACATACAGACAGACAGATTCAACTACACGAGCATTTCGAGGGGGTTCGTGGGGAATTGCGACAGAGGGGGGGAGAAAGAGGGGGAGGGGACTGAAGACCTTTATCTTACTCTCTCTTTCCCTTTCTTTCGCTGTGGGTGTGCGTGTAAGGACATATGCATGCGAACCCTTCGTCCTCACCCTGCGACCCCATAACTCATCTATCAATTTTCACGTACTTGGACCGCAGTTGCCGCTTCTCCGCACCTCATCCGCCCCTCTCCTTGCCCCTGCCACGCCCCCCTTCCCGGAACGCCCCCCCTTCGGCGATTGTAATTGTGTGGTGTTGTGCGCCTGGACCGAAGAAGGCGTCTTATTGCCAAAATGTTGCCCTTTGCCATCTTTCCCGAGGGCCAAAAACTCGGAAACAGTGGTGCGAAATTTGGTGAGATCTCAAGAGATCACAGATGGTTCATAAAATGAAATATTTATTATAATTGATAATAATAATAAATTGGGGAATTCAAGGTTTTTTATATTATCAAATCAGGGAAACTCCTTAAAGTATGCTAGGTATAGTTATTCATTTGCTTCCGATATTTTAGATATCACTAATAAATGGTATAAGTATTATAGGCACCCAAGCTTTATATTTAATTTTGAAACTTGGATTACTATATTGTTACTCCTAAGTTAAACCTAATGTCCTTAGTCTTCACAATTGAAAAGATACAAAATATATCAGATATGATAGAAAATATACTAAATAAAAGAATGTTTTTTTAAGAAATTCTTCATCTGGGTAGTCTTGAATATTAATATTATGACACTGATGAGACCAACAAATATTGTGTTTTGAATACTTTAGAATTATAGACAGTGGTTCCTAATTACAAACCCTTAAATATATCGCTATAATACCCAATTCAAAACCATCTTATAGCAATCTTCCCATTTAGACCACTGTTCTTTTGGCTGGTTTAAAACCGAACCCGACTCCTTGGGCCCTGTGTACTTAAAGTTTTCTTCTCGACATCCGTACACTCACTTACCCGCACAACTACACACACATACGTATGGGGAGGCACAACACAAGAACGGACCCAACAATGAAAGCTGACAGCCCCAAATGTCATTCTATCTTGGCGGTCATTAGAACGGAGTTCAGAAGGTGAAGGGGGTGGTTGGGGTTGGGGTTTGGGGACTCGAAAGGGGTGGTGAGCGATGTTGGCTCTTGGCAAGCAATTCGCTCCTCACTTCGTCTTTGGCCAAGATTATCTCCTTTACTTTTGGTGGCAAGAACTTTTTGCCCCCCTCCCCTCTGGATGCCCCCCCCCCCCTACCTCCTTTGCCCATTTCCTGGCTTCTTCGTCTTCTTCTTCGTTGTCTGTTCTATTCGATTCGGTTTTTTGGCTCGGTTCTGCATGAAGTATTTTACTCTTTTTCCATACACTCTCCGTCTCACACTTGCACACAGACTCGTATTAACTTGGCCCATTGTTTTTCGTTGTCCTTGTTGCCTCATGCAACTAAACACACACGCACACACACACACACACAGATATAAGGGTTGTCTCTGTGTGCGAGTGTGCTATTGATGCGGCTAGTTTGATGTATTACCCCAAAAAACGAAATGTCTGTATCGCTTATGCGGGGTTCTAGAGCCATGGAATGGAATAGAAATGGGCATTTTGGCATTTCGATTTAGTGGCTCACACACACACACACACACACACACGTATTTGCGGAGAGACAAACGATGATTACGCCATCGCTTGCTCTCATTCTAACACACACACACACACACCACCTCTCTCTCTATCCCTTTTTTTCGGGGCACTCTGTCTCTCTCATGCGGGCCTTTTTATGGGCATTTTGTATAATACATCATCGACAAACATGTTTGCAAAGTGTGTACGAATATTATATGGGAATCTAACTTGTTGTTGCTTTTTGCGCACGCTTTCGCTCTCGTGTTTTCCTTCTTTCTGTGTGTGTGTGTGTGGTGGGGGGGAGGGGGTTGAAGGTGGGTGGCCCTGGGAGGACTCGGAACAATTGCAAGGACATGTGCGATGGATGCTGACGTTGACGCCAATGGTGTCGGTAATGGAATGGCAATGGGCAATGGGCGAAAATGCTTAGGCCTTTCAGGGGTGGCGAGGGGGGGTTTTGGGTCTTCTACAGAGGGGTGGGGGGGGGGGGGGAGGCGGTGGACTCCGGCCAGCTGCTGATGGGGTTGGAGCGAAGATGGATGTTCGGATGGGTGGTTGAGGGTCCGAAATGTATTCGCTTTGAATTATTCCAAAATATACAGCAGCAGAGGCAGCGACGCCGGCCGAGGCAGCAAAAAAGTTTGCCCAAAGTTTGTCCCACTGTAAGTGTGTGTGTGTGAGTGTGTGTGTGAAAATCCTCATGGACTTGCACATGTGAGTGTGTGGGAGTTCGTCTCGGTTAGTTTGGCGTACAGTTTTGTGAATTTGAATTAAATGTACATAGTTTTAGATTGCGTAATTCATTAGTACAGGCTGCAGCCTGATGCCCAGCCACCCTATGGCTGCCCACCACCCACTATGCCACCCCCAACCCCACCCCCACCCCAAAAAGGCGTCAGCACGCACGGCCAAATGATGAACGATGCGGTCGTATGTGGTTAACGTTGCCGGGGATTAGGCGATCGGGTATGGGTTACTTTTTCGATGTCTGCGGGGGAGAAAGGTGGGGGCGTCGGGGATTTACTATGCTGATAGGTGTGTGTGTGTGTGTGGGTGGGGGTGGCGATTCAGATGCTGCTAGCATTCACTGAATAGCTTAAATAGCTCAAGGAGTTCCAGTCATTCCCCGGAAAGAAGTTCGGGGATGATGATCTTGGGGTATTTAAATTCCAAATAAAAGGAAATTCTACTTTCCCATTCCAAAATATTTTTAAAAATGTATAAGATTACCCAAAGTCAACTCATTCTGAACCCTATTTTTATATTTGACATAGGTTATTTTATTTAAACGATACATATATTAATCAAGTTATTTAAATATATTAATTTATCTTCTCAAATTAAATCAGTTACAATAGATACGTTTTTGAAGTAGATATGTATATCAGCTTGAAACCCTCACAGGACTACCCAATTGAAGGGGATTAAAATCTGTCCGTAACCCACACTTGTGTTTTAAGGGCACAATGCTAATCTTTCTTCTGCTGGCTGCGGATCCTTTGCGGTTGCGAGCAGCTGTTGAAAGGACCTCTTCGCATGAAGGAAGAGTCGAGTCAAAGATGAATAGCTTCAGTCAGTGGTCGAACGTTTCCGTATCCCCTAGCCCATGGAAGCCCCACACTTTAATGCCTTTCAACCCGATTCCTCGCCCTCGTCCTTCTCGCCCACTGCACATCCATCCATCCAACCTTCCATCTATCCATCCGTCCTTCCATCGAACACTTGCGCCGCACTATTTACGGTACAATTTATTACTTTATGAGCAGCGAACTACTCACCCACCGCCCCCTGCAGGAGCGACCCCCTCCCACGCCTCTGTTTACGGACCAACGATTGTATTTAACTTCTTTCAGGGGCGGGGATGTGGGGGGTTGGTTTAGATGGGTGGTTGGGTGTGAATGAAATGCGATGGTAATGAATGTATGAATTTAGAACGCAACTGAAAACTGGCGAGACAGTCGGTCGAGATAGTTTTTGCGCCCGGCTCTGGCCCCTGCCCACCGCCACCCATGGCCCCCCGCCCCCCCTCTAGGACCCCCTTTCTATTCATCATCAGCAGGCGATGCGGTTGGGAGCAGGACAGGAAATGAGTAGAGGAAGTTTTAGTTTCATATTCGCACACGGCTCAGGGTTCAGGGGCGTAGTGGGTGGAGGGGTCGCTGGGTGGGTGGTCGAAAAAGGGGTTTTTGGGTGGTGCTTGTAGATTGGCGGTGCCTGGGCGCTGGCGATGTCGGCACTGCGGTTCGGAGGGGGGTTTAGTGAGAGGGGGTAAATAGGACCCCCTCCCCGCAGGATGGTGGCATGCTGTAGCTCCATCTCTCTCCCTCTCGCTCACTTTGCTATGCGTGGCTGCCTCTGTATGTGTCTGTTGGCCTATCTAAGTGTGTGTGTGTGTGTGTTAGAAAGTTTGAATTGTATTGAAATTGTATTTTGTTAAAATTCATGTTTGTTATTGCTGTTTTAGTTGTTGTTTGGTTGTCGTTGGCCAACCATTTTGTCGGCCTGTCTAGCGCTCTCTTTCTCTCGCACTCTATGTGTGTGTGTGTGTGTGTGTTTGATTGCGGCACACTGGGCGTATGAGTAATTTCATTTGACTGCCTCTCCCGGCTTTTCGGTTTTTGCGTGTAATTCTCTGACAGAAACCGAGAAACTCTTTTTGTGTTAGATTTTAGTTGGCAATATAAGTAAATAGTGCAAAATGATATAGAATAGGGGGAGGGGGGAGGGGGTTGCGTGGCTGAATCAATAAAAACACTGCACGAAAAAGACATTTTATTCAGATTTGTATCGGTTTGATGGCCAGTTAGCCTGGTATTCCCTTTTTTGGGTGGGGGTACCCACACCGATTTTCTCCCTTTTTGTTTGGGTCAAATGCTGGACAGTGAAATACATCATCGACACGTTCGCCGGGCGGCATAACGAACCACCACCCCCACCCAAATCCCCTCCCTTAGCCCAGGACCACCACCCCCTCGCCCACTTAGGCGCAGGATTCGATCGCACAAATTGCTCATTGCTGAGGAAATATTTGCAATAAATTTAGTTTATGGCGTCGGCTGTTGGCGCTCGAATGCCCGCCTGACTGACACCCCCTGCGGCCCCTTTCGGCCCCTTTCCCGCCGCCCCTTTCTCACCCATACACGCACATTTAACCTCGTTGTAGGTGGTAGGTGGCCCCGCCTGTCAAAGCCTAAATTATACGCCATCGTGTGAGTGTGTGATATTTGGAAATATTAAAATGCAGAGCTCACCCACCCACATGTAAGTGGGTACGTGGTGGTTTATTGATGTAATATCCTTCAATTATTACGGATATTTGGCGCATTCCCGCGCAGCTAAATTCTTGTGTATCAAAAGGGGGACGGGGAATGGAAAATGAAACGGGGGTACCGTACCGCAAAAGAGTTATTTCTGTTCTATGTCCGCCCTTAATTAACTGACCTCCACAGCGTGGCCTGTCAACTAAACCCCCTGACTCTCTGCAACCCCACCACAAACAACCAAATCCCGGCCATTGGGATGTGAAAGACACAAACACACACACAGAGGGAGATCTGAAGGAAATGAAATGCAAACAAATGCTCCGTCTTGTGCGAGTGTCTGTGTGAAAAGGATATGTAAGTGGAAACCCTCCTTTTCAAGGGGGTGAAGTCCTGGGCAGCAACTACTTTCGCATGTGCGGCAATAATTCATCCATTAAAAGGGATATCAATGCGTCAGAGGCGGAGGATGGAAGGGGGTTCGGTTCGGGAGGAGCAAGCTGAGACCTATCCACAAAAGGCAAGAAGAAGACGGGCGGATGCGAAGGCGGAGATGCGGTGGCATCGGGGTCAAATGGAAAAAGGCCGATCCGAAGCAAGTTTTCCGTCTTCCGTTTGAAAACCGCACGCACACATGGAAAACCCTCCTTTGCTGCTCCTAAACCTTTCTTAATACACTTGGGAAAAGCAATTACTAAATGCTGAATTCGTTGCAAAATGTGTGTTATTAAATTTAAGAAATAAAACCGTTTTATAACACTGGCTTGATAACCAAAACATTGTGTGAATTATGGTTAAATTCCTATTTCCATAAAAGTTTTCAAAAAATTTGTTAAGCTTTTATAGAAATTATATGCTTTTAGTACTGTCAAAAGAAAACATCAATTTAAATAAATATTGTTTACCTTGAATCAAAATAATTTTCTCTATTTGACAATTTTACCTTGCAATCTGAAACCATTAGTTGTACAAACCTATCTTCCAGAACGTCGTTAATATTTTTAGTGTAGCTATCAATAGAGGCTGCAAACGGAATCCGAAGCTCCGAGTGATAAGCGAAAATGCCGACAGATTGCAGGCGCCGAACGAAGTGGAGCCGAAGGACCCAAGGAGGCCAAAAGGACTTCAAATGGACTCGGCTGTGGGACTCAACTCGAGACTCGCACACATCCATATGGATTTATGTAAATTCTATGCCCAAAAATGACCTTTTTGCCAAGGTGGTTTTCGGGTGCGGGGCAAAAGAGCTCTGTCTTTGACTTTTGTAATATTTTCGTTGGAAATAAATTCGCATTTGAAACGGACTCGAACTCGCACTCGCACTCGGATTTGGTTTCGGATTCGGATTCTGTAAACGAAATCCTTAAGCATACAGAAACGGACGGGTGTGTGGGCAGATGGATGCTTTGTTGCTACATACGACCACTTGAATTTAAAATACAACGTGGCAAAAAGGGCCGCTCTCAACCCTTGGATCCTTGGGTTGGGAACCCGAAATTCAACCCTGCCCAAAAACGAAATAGTTTTGAGCAAAACTTTTGCATTTGGCCCCGTACTTGTGTCTGTGTGAGTTAAGCTCAAGTAGAGCGGCGGCCAGAAGAAGCAGAGGGAATTTTGTTTAAATTTAATGTATTTCCTATGGCAAACACTTGTCCACTCCCACCCACCGATTTTGCAGCCCCAGAGCGAGATGGATAGATGGATAGAGCTATTCCTGTTCCTACATACATAATAATAATGGTTTTTCATTTCCATTTTTCGCATCTATTTCCAAACTGTTTGTGTGCGTGTGTGTGTGTAAGTGTGCGTGCAAAACAATTTCATTTGAAGTTTAAGCAGAAAATTAGAATTTTCAAGTGTTGCAATGGGTTTTCCAGCACCGAGAGGACCACCCCCCATATATGGTATGCTCGTATGTGGAAACCTGTCCGCTGTCCGTTGCTGGGTTTCTGGTTTTGGTTTTTCCTTCGAGAGGCGGCGTGTGTGTGTGTGCGGGGCGCACAATGACATAATCCCTCATCTACATAAACATTAGAGCGGGAATTTAACTCGAAAGTTTTTAGTTTCGGTTTCGTTTTCGGTCCATCCCCCGATTCCTCCGGCCTGGCCCGTCCGAGGGACCCAAAGTGTCTCCGGTTCTGGCACTTTTGCCACTTTCCTGCCCAGCTTTCGACCCGCTCCTGTCGTCATACGTACATCTAGTCGAATAGGCCAGGGGATATCCAAGTTATATACTCAGACGCCCACCCGTCCATTCACCAACACTCACTTGAGTGTGACGTGCAGCAGATGGAGTTTTTGAAATTAATTTGATAACATTTTTGTTTTGTTTAGTTTCCGAAGCCGGGCGTGGCATTGGGCTAAAAATATGTATAAAGCCAACAGTGCATATATATTTGAGAATTATCTGCAACAATTTCAGACCAGTGAGTGAAGTAAAGCTGCCAAAAAGTGAATTATTTTGTAGGACTTTGCAGCGCATCATTTGTTGGATTTAAAATGGACTTTAAAATGCTGGACCGTTATGGGATTTTAACGATATTAAGCCATTTACCTAGTATTTCGAGGGTTTGGGCAAGCGGATTACTGAACCCTAAAATTAAACCGTTTTGAGTAATGTGTTGGTAGTAACTAACCCAAAGCGTTGATATGAGATTATGAATCCCATTTAATTTATATTTTATTATTAGAGATCAGTAATAATAAACATACAAAATGAGTTTGATAATAGATGTTATCTTTACCATATTTCAGTTTGTACCTTTTGCAATTTAAATATTTTTACCAAAGGTGTTTTATTACAAACTGTTTTTAATATGGGACCAATATGTGGTCTGAAAAGTCTCCAACTAAGTGTTTTACCATCATACAATAAAATTAAATGGATTTCCTTCTCTTAAGTACCGTTTCATGAGCGGGAATCGTCAACCTTTTGCCACATCTCCCGGCGAACAACTTTGGGATGACATAACAATGTCCTGGACAAGGATACATTGAACGATTGAAGCTGGACCAAGATACAAAGATACGGATACATGCGACAGACGCACGCACTGCAAATGTATTTCCAATCATTTTACTCATTATCCGGGCAAAAGTTTTGCGGCCCCCATGTGTATGTGTAAGTATGTGGCTCTACTTGAGCATTTTCATGTCCTTGGCTCATTTGCAGCAGCTGGAGGGGGAGGGTGAGGGGATGTAGGTGAAGGTGGGCTGGAACCGTGGGTGGTGTGGGCTGCCTCGTAAGCAAAGCTGGCCACACTAGGCGCGGTGCGTTGCCAGAACAGGACCCCGCAGATACGGCAACTAAAGTATGTACGAAGTGTGCGGCGTGTTGGCGTTAATGGTTCTTGATGAAATGAAATAATGGGTGCGTTTATTCACGTAATGTATTTGTATTTGTTACAGCTACAACATCCATGGCACCACACATATTTACAATAATAACACAGCTCGTAAACTGAATAACTGAATGGAATGATTGAATGCCGGATGGAATGAAAGCGGCGCCCAGGCGACGCCGACAAAGGGCAGCGGTGGCTAACAAAACGCTTTTCGTTAGTTTTCATTATTTTCCGCATTTAAGCGTATTTATTCCGTTGTTAATCGAATTTAATAAATGCAAACACGCCAACAAATGCTAGCCAGGACTTGTATACATAGTAGACTATGGTGGGGAGTGAGGGACTCGAACACGCACCTTTCGTATAGACCACATCCCCACATTCTGAGCCAAACTGGGTGCGTTTTGTTTGGCCTGAGAAATAATGTTTCTCGCATGCTTATTGCCTTGGCTGCCGGCTGCTAATTTTACGCATTTCACGCAGTTCTTCAAGGGAAAAGTGAACAGGGGGTAGTCAAGACCCAGGGAGCGTACGTCATTAAATGTCTCTATCGCTGGGTCTTACACCCAAAACCAAGACAGACACACACACCCACGTAAATTATCCTTGGCGCAGATTCTAATCCTTGGCTTGGCATACATTTTGAGTCAGCAGATTTACCACTAAAATATAATTAAGGCAAGCGATGCACTTGATCGATCTGTTAAACTTTAGTACCTGTAATTGCTTTAAGTACAATAAGTCCTTTAAAGAAGCTACTAATTTCCCAGTGTATTTCAGATATTTTTAAAATAATAAGTTATTGAAGTACCCCTGACAAGGTAAAACCATCTATCTACAGCAAAACCTCTCCATATATCCTTGGTAATCTATGCAACTATGACACATGCAGGCGGGCGATTTAATCATCTAGACCATGGCAAATGTATTCCGAACTGTACACTTTTTTCCCCATCTTGGCGCTGCAGCCCAAGGAAGTGACATAAGATGGTGGAGCACAGAATGCATTTGTGAGCAGCTGGCAAATAGAACCCAACCGAAGCAAATCGAAAGAAACTTTGCGCATTAGCTTCCAAATGGCAAATGCCCAGCGGAGGACAGACAGCGCCAGTTGGTCCGGCCAAGTTGGGTGCTCCGCCCTCGCCACGCCCCCGGACCGCCCTTCGACTTCCGGAAACTTTTGCATTCGGTCTGGCCAAGAAGAAATGAGCAACTGGCCTCATATGTCAATGATTTCTTTCTATTTCACTTTGTTTGCCTGCATTTCTTCGCCCACGCCGTCGGCGCCAAATGCAGCATTCGCACCTACTGCCAGAAACCCTTTTTCCTTGGAAATCCCACTCTTTTTCTAGATTTAGCTGATTTGAAGTAAGCCATCGCAGCCTCCCTTTGTCCTGTCACACACACACCACCTCCCCTTTGCTGTTATTATTTTGGCTGCCATTTATTTGCTGTCAATGTTTGGGCCACCTACGGCCACCCAAACACCCACTGAACCACCACCCACCGCCCTCCGCCCACCTGACGAGGCCGCAGCCGCCGGCCTGGCTGTCCGCTTTCTTTTTTGTCTCCCCGATATCATTTTCATTTTAAAATGTCCTCGGCAACGACAGCGAAGACGCCTCCTAGCAAGAGTCCAGATTTTCTATGTCCTGCTTTCCTTTCTACAGTTCTTTGAGTACACAGAGGGAAACCTATAGGATCATGCTTCAACTTTATATTTAAATATTTTAGATGGTATTGGAAGTTGTTCATATAAATATGAGCATTTCTAGAATATTTCTTATTTTAAAAATTCTGGCTGCCTTGTTTTATTAAGAAATCCGATAATTTTTATTTTTGTATAAGGCACTTCGGTACTTCCCAACTGATATATCACCAATTTCCCCGAGTGCATGTCCTCCCATGTTATTCTAGTCCTTTTTGTGCCTGCTCCTCGAAGACAATTTCGGGCTAGGTCCTGGTTTTGGCCCGGCCGGGGCCACTTTATAAATGTTTCTGCAATGGATTTTTGCAAAGTAAACTTTTTCCTCCTTTTCTCGTTCGTCTTTTGTAGTTTTTGGGCCCGCATCTGATTGCGAGTGTGTGACATTTGTGGGGGCGGAGTGGGTGGGCGTGAAGGGGTCCGAGTAAATATATTAAAATGCAAACCCAACTCATATTACTAAAGGCGGGATCGGGATAGGGGACAGGACTTAGCTCTCAAGTCCTTGCGCACACATGTGCGCAATTTCCAAGTCCGTTTTCGGCCATTGCCAATGCCCACCAAATAAATCGAATGCACAAAAAAGCAATAAAACGAAATAAAATCTAAATATGTATGGTCTCGAGTGTCGCCCTTTTTTGGGGCGGTAAAAGAGGGGCGGGGCGGGAGCGGGGAAAATGTGGGCGGACATGGAACGAAAAACAGAAGGCAGGAAAAAAAACTTATCATTTTTATCATTGCGCAAAAGTTTATCCTTTTTGCTCGGGCCGTTAATATTTTCGATTCGGATTTCCAAATGGCCAAAAGTCCCGGGACCGCCCCTTTGCCGTTGTTACTGCTCGGAATTTCAAATGACTTTGGCTCGTTCCGAAGCTTATTGAATGTTTATGCTTTATTAAATTTGATTTCTCTTCCCTGCGCAGCCATCTTCTTCAGCCTTTCAGCCCGGTGTCTCACTAAACTGACCAAGTGCCGGCCAACATTTGTTGCAATGATCTATGTGCCCTGAATATTAAACGACACTCGGGGCTTATGGTCGGTGGTCCACGAATCGGTCGGAGGATGGAACTCGGTCTGGGTCTCAAGACGGGGCTATTATCATTTTAATGCGCGTTAAATGCGACATTTGCGACATCGGACAAAGTGCGTGTCATGTGCTTAGGAACACAAACAACCCAAAAGGAGGCGGGAATAAGGATCTGGTCGAATCATATTTGTAAAGCTTTTATCTACACTGAGAATAAGGGCTCCTATTGATGAGACAGTGGGTTTTCTAAAGTAAATATGTCCTATCGAAAGAGAACAAATTCGAATTCAAATTTTTGGGGTATAAAAATGTACTTTGAAGTTCGGGGTAGCTAAAAACATAGTCTTAGGACCGCCTTTCTTCCAGTGCACCTTATCTCCACATCCTTCCGTTCCACAATCGAATGGTAATCATAATCACAATAACCGTAATAGCAATAGCCGTAGTTATGTCGATAGCAATAGTGTTTGGTAATGGCAATAATCATTTTTTGTCGTCCGTTATGTAGAACATTTGCACATACGTGAATGGCCGGACATTACGTACCCCAAACCGAATGTGTTTATAATCACACGCCGAATGTTCCGGCCAACAGTTACATATCCTTGGCCTAATGCGACACGTGCTTCGCGCATATTTCTTGGCCTTCTGGACGGGATTGGGAATGGGTTTGGGATTTGAGTGGGATCTGGTAGAGGTTCTTGTGCTGGACCAGCGACAGTTGGTTATGGGCCTAATGATTGGGTTGGTCAGCTCGTTACGATCGAACATTGGTAAAATTAAGCTTGTTTATTATTGGAATAAGATATGGGGTTATAGAAATGGTTCATTTGTGAGTTTCACTGCTTAAATGCTAGGCTAATACTACTTAAGATGATTTTTATAATAGTTTTACACATGAATATTGAATGCAATAGAAATGCAATAAGCCGATAAGTACTTGAGAAGAATTTTGTTTTTCACATGTAGCCAATTATTTTTATACATTTATGATGCTCGTTATCGGCTTATCCTTTGATAGTTAGATACATCCTTATATGTTTATAATCTATGCAAATCATATTAAAAATATCGTATTTCTTTTTGTTTTTCACAAATAATACAGAACAGGCAAGTATTCGATTAATCGATAACGTCTCTTAAAATTTGTTTTCAAATCGTTTTTGTTTCTTATTTATAACCTCTTTTATAGGTCTTAGGAGTCTTAAATATATCAGATATTAATTTTATGCCAATTAGTTGCAGTTTTGGATACGTGTCCTCCCTAATTGTTTATCGATAAATCGACAGTTAGTTACTATGTATGCAAAACATGTCTGGCAAAATGCAAATCATATGTGTAATATGTTTTTTTTTAACACTCTTGTTCCAATCGATTTGTAAATCATACACAAGAGGCAAATATTCAATTTGGTTTCGTATAATAAAGTGTAAACGAAGGGCAAGCTCGTTATCGATATATAATGAGAGATATAGACATGGAAAGCTCGACTTACCGAAGTCACTGTTGATGCCGGAGGGTCCTGGCAGAAGACCGGGAATGCCCTGGAGGCCGAGGAATGCATTGGGGAACGAGTGCGAGCGCTGATTGTCGATGCCGTCGAGGGTTCCATCGTGCTGTCCATCGCCCCGATCCGAGGGCTCCGTGTCACTGCTGTTCGAATCCTCACCCGCGCTCTGGCCAAGATCGTGTTTCTGTAAATAGAAGTTATCAGAATTTTAGACAATCCGAAACAGGTCAGATATTAAGATCTCAAGATCTCATTTCCCCATATTATAGTCGGGTATTTTATATGAAATATGAAAGATATATTTTAAAGTAAACCCACCTGATTGGCCTGCTGTCCGTTGCTGTTTTCCAGAGCCTGTCCCAATAGCGATTCCCTCAATTCCAAATTGCGCTCCCGATCCTTGGAGGTGTCCCGACCGCTCCTGTTCCGGGTGAGGGGATGCTGTCCGGCTACGGGGAACTCGCGGTCGAGCAGCAATCGCTCCGGACTGATGCCGTGCTGGGCCCGGAACAAATCGGCGCTCTTGATGCGTTTCTGAGGGGGCGGCGTCAGGTGGCTCTTCCGGCTGCCCTCCATCTCACCCATGTCCCAGTGGTTGCTGCTGCTGGCCTACAGAGTTGGGAGAAATAAAGGGAATAGGTATACCCCAGGTTAGTAAAAGTCTGGATGGGGTCAACCAAGTCGAGTGCTAGCATTTCTTGGAACTGCACACTTTACTTTGCTGGAATTGGGATTCGGGTTCGGGGTTCTTACGGGCGACGCTGCCGACGATGCCTTCAGCTCCTGGATGGCGGGCGTACCGCTCGAGCCGCCGCTTTGTCCGCTGGCACTGCTGCTGCTGGCCGTTGCTGCCGCTGCTGCTGCCACTGCGGCGGTGAGCGAGGCAGCCGCTGCTGCTGCTGCCGCTGCACTCGAGGCGGTAACCGATGGCGGTACCGGCGGCGCACTGAACGGTGAGTTCAGGCTGCTGTTCAGGGATCCGCTGATGTTGTTGCTGCTGCTGTTGTTGCTGCTGCTGCTGCTGTGGTTGTTGCTGTTGCTGCTGTTTCCATTGTTGTTGCTTGTGGCACTTGCTTGATTGGGTGGCAAGTAACTGCTAATCTTGTTGTGATTACTGCTCTCGGCTATGTTGTTGTTGTTATTGTTGTTGCTCAGGCTGTTGCTGCTGTTGTTGTTGTTATTGCTGCTGCTGTTGCTGCTGTTGTTGTGGCTCAGGGCGGCGGACAAAGCCTTGGAGTAGGGATAACAACCATTGACATCCGCCAAGCCACGAATCTGCAGCAGATGCGCGGTCTTCAGGAAGTCGGGCAACTGTTCGTGGCTCACATTCACCTCACCATTGTACATAAAGCTGAAAGGGTTAGCAAATTAAATAACAAAATAAATTAAAGTTAAATTGTTGCCTTTAATGTTATGGGATGTCCTTATAAAGACAACTAGTATTTATATTTTATGCGCCTTTTTATGCTAGATTTTAGAGAAAGTTAACCTGAAGCCAACGTTTTTTGGAAACCGAGTTTATCCACTAGATAACCTGTAGTTAAAAGTAGTTAGTTCTGCCCCAGAGTTTGCGTTCTAGGACATCTTTAAAAAACAAACTAATAATTGTTAAATTATGCTTATTTCTTTCTTAAGTTTGTATTGTATAATCTATCAAAGAAAGGTAACATTTAACCAGTGGATAACCTTTAGTTAAAAAAGATTTATTGAAAAAGCTATTTAACATGACATTGTAATATCTGGACTAAGTAATGAATTGGATTTTAATCAAATGTGATACTGACACTAATGAAAACTAATGGGGTCGCACACAAAATACTTATTTTAGGAAGTCTAGTATACTTAGGGCAAACTCACCTCAGCAGATTCTCGACATCGTCGCAACGCACGTCGCGCAGGATGACGATCGGGTGCTCGCAGGGATTGGCCTTGAGCAGCCGGCGGAAGTAGGGGCTGCAGGCGCTCAGGACGACCTTGTGGGCGGTGAAGGAGCGCTCGTCGCAGGCCAGCGTTACGTCCACGAAGTCCTCCTCGTCCCGCAGGTGCCGGAAGGAGCTGAGGATCGAGCTCTGGAAGTCGTTCCACTTGAGGGCGTAGTGCTGCTGCTGCTGCTGCTGCTGCTGCGAGTGCTGCTGCTGATGTGACAGGTTCAGGGAGGGCGGGGGCGTGGCCGGCGAGAGGGCGGAGCCGGTGGCGGCCATCGAGAGCGAGGAGAGGGAGGAGAGGGCGTGGGCGGCTGCGGCGGCGGACACGGAAACGGAGGAGGTCGCCGGCGGCGGGGGCTCCATTTTGACCACGCCCGCGTTGTTGTTCTCCGCCGTCTGCAGCTGTGTGGATTCGGTCATTTAAGTGGACCTCGTCGAGCCGGGATGGGATCTGATGGGTTGGTTGGATTTGTTGGATGCCTGGCTGTCTTAATGGACCCGGTTGCTTCTTCTTTTGTGGCTAATTCCCCGGCTATTGTCGCACAAATGCTTCCCCTTTTATTGGGCGCCTTTGTTGAGTGTGTTGCTCCTTTTTTTTTTGTTTGTTGGGGCCTGGCAAATATTTGCACTGCCCGTCCGTGTGTGGATTTTCCGGCTTCTCTGCTAATTCGGCGGCAGCCTCGCGCGGCCTTTGTCCATTTTCACCGGACTGTGTTTGCCGCGGCGCCCATGGACGGAGCTATTTGCTGGAAGGCAAAAGAGAAACAGAAATTAAGTTCAGTCTTCGAATGGCTCAAATCCAAATACAATTGCTCGGGCAGGTGGGCCAATCATTAAATATTATTACCAATTATTCATACATAAGCAGCGGGACCGGGACGCGGACTGCCGCTGGATCCGCGGTTGGTCTAATGAAACCATTAATTACCCGAGCGGACCCGCCGAACCTCCACCAGACCACCGAACCATCGCGAGCGGGCCACTTGTCGGGGGCATTAGACGCAAATCAATTTAATTTAACCGTTTACAAGCCACAAAACAATGGAGCTGAAGTTCCCCGCCACTCCATAGATCTTTGACTTACACTTGGGGAAAATAGTACTCATTGAATTAACAATTGACCTGATTTTTAAGAGATAGCATTATAGATATAATTTATCTTTTATTAAGATGGACAGGAATCACTGTTATTATGATTGACAAAATAATTAAATTCTAAAATATATATATACCTAATATCAACAAACTAAATATACTTTTTTTTAACTTCCAGGACCATTACAGCAATTCTTCAAGTGCACCATACAAATAATTGTACAAGATCATTAGAGGAGTTAACCAACAACAATCCATCCATCTTCGGTGCGCTACCGCTCTCCCCTCGCTATAAGGCAGAAAACCAACCTGATCGATGTACCGCCATCAAAATATTTATAAACGCATTCATCTCGAGGTTTCGAGGGTTCAGCAAGTCGCTGGTCTTGGATTACGATCGCTATGAAGATTTGGATTACATCTATGCGATCGAATATTACGGTAGGCGGAGCTTCCCAGTCCCTGTTCCTACTACCTTCGAATCTTACAAATTCCTCGCAATTGGCGCCTGCAGTTGCAGGTTGGAAATTCTTCATGGTACATGTGGAATTCCGCTTGAAAATCATGTTCACAATTTCCGTGGGTACTCATTCACTTACTCACTCTTTGCCGCACTGACTCACGTCGTCGGTTGATTAATGATGGGGCATTTTAAACTCGATTATGGCCATCACTTTTGGCCGTGACTAAGACAATCGAAGGAGGCTGGCAAGCAATGCAGCCAATTCGTTTGAAACTAGTGAAACACTTGGTAAGGGTTAATTGTGCAATGAGTGAACGGCAAGTTAAATAATTAAAGTAGTTGGGTAGTACGCAAGAGAGCCTTAATTTGTACTAGTCATTTATTATATTAATTGCAATAAATGCACTGAATATTTTATTAGTGCCAGATAAGTAAACCTGTTTCGTGAAAGTCTTAGGTAGTTCAGAACCAAAACCAATACCATGGTTTTATAGAGGGGGTCGTCGGCTGACACCCCCAAATCCATAACCCTCTGCGTTCGCTGAGCTGCGTGCATTTGTTTGCGCTAATTTATGAAGTAACCCAAAACAATTTCATCATAACACATTTGCTGGCAATTATTTCGTTTATTGAACAAACATTCGCTGCGCCTCGCACATCGCATAAATTCGGGGTTTCGGCGGGGGCAACTGCCATACAATACAATAACTAACCCGGCCAAGACACAACAAAATAAAACAACAGATAGTTTCCGGCTTGGTAACCGAAAAATATGTAAATGAATGGGCAATGGGGGAAAAAAGGCAGCAACAAATACGCTTTTCACATGTAATCAGCGGATGTATGTGTGTGTGCAGGACGCAATTGCATTCAGCATGCATGCCACACTTCAAATGCTCAACTTTCAAATGGCAGAGTGCAGTGGCAACTGCCTAAAAACAAAACATTTCAGAATTTTGCGTTAAACAAAACACAGCACGTTTTGGCAGCCAAAAAAGGCCAAAAGCCATTTGTATCTGTGTGTGTAATTGAAAGGAATATTCGCAGGGGGTGTGGCAAGGACCTCGGCCTGTCCTGGGGGCTGGAGTTGAGCGTAACATAATAACAAATAAATGTAAATGATAATGGTAAATAAAAAACGAATTACTAAACAACACACAATCATCTGCAAATACACAGATATCTAGGCATATGTATATGCACACACCCATCAGGATATATACATAACGATCCACATACTGTAGTGTCTATAGATACATATATGGCTGTGCAAACACGCGTATGAAAAAGGGTTGGGGGTCGTATCTAGAACTGCGGAAATGCCAGCAACAACTGCTGTTGGCCATGGGCACAATCAAATTTGTACTAACTATTTGAACACCCCGAAAACTTTTGCCCCGAAGGGTATATCGAATTGGCAGAATATTTTGCAACGAGCTGAATAAAATAAAATAATTATTTTTGTAAAGTAATTCGAGATGTGCTTTTTACCTCAAGCGTATAAATATAAAATGAAAGATCAATAGATTTTGATTTGGGAAATATAAAATAAATACATGCAGTAGTGTGATAGCCATCCAAAAATTTACTGGGTATGCTAGCTTCTAATAACTTTTATCTCTCTTCGTCACTTGTTATTTTTGGTAAATTGATACTAGGCCTTGGCAAGTGAACTAAGTTCCTTGGTAAATATTTTACCCCATCCGTCACGCGCCTTCAACCCCCTTTTCTCCTGACATCTACACTCCATCCATCCTTTATGACTAGGATTCAAGGAAGGAAGGGAGGCGCGTTATGATGATGATTGTTATTTTTACGATTTGCATTTGAGCTGTCAGTGGGAGAATCATTGAATGTACACAAAGTCCGAGGTACAAGTAGCTCCTTTGTGTGTGTGGCTTTTTTTGTTGATTCCCTCATTATTTTTACAGTTATGTTTATATCGTTTATGACTTCATATTGTAGGGCGTTCGTCCTTGTAAGGGGAAAGTGATGGGGAAGCCATAAACAAAATTCACGCATGAATATAAAATCAGGAAATTGACTCAAATTGGTTCAGGATGGGATCATTTTGTCAAGTTATGTAGTTCGTAAATTAAAGCTAGAAATTGTGTTAAAAATTTGGATATAGATTTTTCAGTTAAATTACGATTATATTTTAAATACGAATTCTCTTAGGACCCTGCATTTATATAAAAAATTTCGATTATATTTTGGCGAAAAATGTCAAATCGAATTATATGCGGTGTGAACAATGCAATTTTGGTACGGCCTCTCTAACTCTGCCGCATTATTCCTTTTTTCGGGAGGAGCGAAGGAGAGGACCTAACTCAATGCAAGCAAATTAGTTAAAAACCAATTAAAATCGCTCATCCGCCGCGTTGACCGAGCCGACGCCACTCGATGATTGCGGAGGAGGATCCCAAACCATACACATGTACTATCTGTACATAGGGAAATGTATGTACTCGCAGCTGTGTGTGTAGTCTACACACGATTCGGGACGAAATATTCTAAAAATCCAAATTAGAATGTCAATAAAATGCCATTTTTAATGAAATAATTAATTAGATTTTGCACATCAACAATCTAACACGCATTTGCGGACCAAACACCCAATCGTATGTATCTGTGTATCTATGTTTTCTATGCGAATAAAACCATTTTTAGAGTTGGGCCGTGAATTCGTGTGAAATTCACATGGGAACTTGTTCAATAAATGGTGCGAAAAGAGCAAACTTTTTTAAAATGGACTGAAAGATTATCTGAGGCAGACGGGAATTAAACTAAATCTCTTTGGTCTTCAATTACCAACCTAATTATTAAAAATAATTTCCATCATAATTGGAAATATAATACTGTTGAAAAATAACGCGGTTGGAAAATAGTAAAATTTTCTTATTTCTACCTATATTTCGCATTTTAACTCTGATTTATTTGCTTTTATTTTCCTGCAGATTTTTAACCAAAACTTCACTCACGCTCACATATCAAAAACAGATGTATAAATTAGCATACAGGCCAACACAAACGTTATAGTTGAATTTAGTTGTTGGACACCATTTTGTTTAGAATTTGGGATTCGCCTCACCTCCCACAGTGGCCTTTTCTAAATTTGCATGCGTTTCTATCTCCATTTTCCTTATTATTCATCATGGCATCCCATTCTGTTGTGTTTTTCTGCTGGCAGCAGCGCGATTTGTTCGATTTTCAATTATTTAAATGGTTTTATTTTCGTTCGCCTCACATACACTCATTTGCATTTCTGGATCCCCAATGCCCAATCCCCATCGCCCCCACAATATCATCGCCCCCGAGTTGGACACGCATCAAAGTGGCACTCAATGGCAGGAAAAAACTAAAAGCGATAAGAGAACTGGGATGGAACTCGCAGCGACTTTTCCTAATTGCCTCGGAGACTTTAAATTGAGACATGAAATTGAATAATTCAAAATAATTAGCAGGCCAGAAGACAGCCTCAGTCGCAGTCTCATTCCCATTCTCAGTCGCAGTCTGGTCGCGTAATTGCATTAATGATTTTGACAAATGACCGTCGCCAAAGTCGCCTTTGACTTTGACGTCGACTTGATGCAGATGAGAGGCCAAACTATATCAGGGAAAGGACTGGGTGACGAGGCCCAGCAGACTTCATTACATTAAACGTAAAAATCAATCAAGGTGAGAGCGGTAAATTCAAGTCGAAGTGTCCTACACTTCAATAGCTTTTTTTTATATACGGAACCAAATAAAAGACTTATAAAAGAGACATAACAAAAATTAAAGGTATTCGTTCTGCCCTGACTATCCTCTTTTATATTTTTTATGTAATTCCTTTATATTACTTTTTAATTCAAAAATCCCTTGACATTTCTTAAAACTGGTTCTAGCTGGCCTTTATTTCTCAGTGCACGGCTTAGACAAATCTGCGATCCATTTCATGGATAGACATTGAGGGGCAGTCGAAGCCAGCTGCTAATTAAACTAATTGAGTAATTTCAGAAATTCAGAAATTAAATGAGCAAATAAAAGTTCCCAAAGACAGAGACATAAAAAAAACCAAAGCCAAATTTTGAAGCGC
Source organism: Drosophila subpulchrella (assembly GCF_014743375.2). NCBI lineage: Eukaryota > Metazoa > Arthropoda > Insecta > Diptera > Drosophilidae > Drosophila > Drosophila subpulchrella. Next base: position 4,152,312 of record NC_050610.1, read on the forward strand.
AATAATCGCGAGCGCAATCGAAACTTAAACCTGAAATGGCCTCTAAAATGGATTGGTAAGGGGCGAGATCTCGCATCCGTCAGATGCGTGAGTCCATTACTCATGGATCGCTCTTGGGAGATATGGGAGCGGACTGCAATGCGTTTTTATTGGCACCCACTATTCCACTATCCCACCATATCCACTGTATCCCCTGTGAGCAACCTGTCCTAATTAATTTCCAACTTTACCGAAATGGCCATCTTAATGGGGCGAGTCCACTAGCCGATAGCCATCTCAATGGGCCGCAATTAGCCCGGGGCTGTTATTGTTGCTGCTAGTTACTATTTGCTATTTGGTAGTTTCGCATGGCCAAGAAATGTGTGGTCAAAATTTATGCAAATGCCGATTCGGAGATGCCGTCACTCCAGCAAGTTTTCAACTTTCTTTTGAGCAACAGAAAATACACATAAAGATAGTTAAGTAGATACATGGCCAGATATAAGGCTCGTATATACACAAAATGTCAATGAACTGTCGTCTACAATAAAAATGGTTAATATTAAAAAAGAACTTAAAAACCGAAGCGTGAAAGAAGAGGAAATTGAAGATGCAGAGACAGAAATTGATCTGTTCGGCCAACGATTGGAAGAAAGAGTGAAGAAACAAACTAAATGTGGTATTTGAAATTTACATAAACTGGCCATAAATTAAATTAGCCAGAGCCAAAGCCGGGAGATGCAGGCCAACAAGCGACCCAGCATCATCATTATTCGAATACAATTAACACAAAGAGAAAGCAACTACGACAGCAGCAGCAACAATGGCCGTAAGAATGAATACGTATCGCTCAGATACACCACATACTGGCATTAATTTTCCCTCTGGTATGCCCGCCGTCGACTTTCGGACATTTGGTATTGAAAAGCCATAAAAAGCCGAAAAAAACAAGTTGAATCCAAAGCAAAAGAAGTAGGAGAGATCACAGCCAGTGGATCGCTCGTCTCCAGATACAGATACAAATGTATCTCGACCTGTAAGTGTGCGTCGTATCTACATCTTATAACATTTAATTCATTGTTCACTATTTGGGTTTATCGGTATTATGTATTATGTATTCCATTTTGTAGTTTTCGTTTTCTGACGTTGTTTTTTGTTTGTTTGTTTTTTTTCGCTCTCGGCCGATTCGATCTCGCGTTGTAAAGTGCTTCGGCTGGCTGGCCATAATGGAAAACGCGTATTGGCCAAGTTGTGCGTGGCGCGTTTGTTGTCATTAAATTTGCGTTTATTTCATTGGTTAACTTGTCTCCTTTCCTCTCCTCCGTTTTCTATTTTTCTATCTGCCTCTCTCTCCCTCCTCTGTATGCGCGTTTTATTGTTTCGTTTCTTGTTCGTTTTCAATGCTTTATTTAATGATCGTGTTTACATACTTAGACCATCTCTCTCGCCCACGGTATTCCAACTAAATTGTTTTTAGAGCCGATTGAGATTCAGATCCAGATATGTGGGCAATTCAATTATGGCCCCTGGGCATTATCAAATTATTACCGAAATCCATATGAAATCAACTAGTTTGCCATGATGTCTTGAAAAACGCTGTTATTTTAATGAACGTACTAAAGAAATATTATTATTTATTCAAAATTTAAAAATTCTCCTAGGCGTTATCCTATTATCACGGAAATCCATAGGAAATTAATTAGTTTGCCATGATGTCTTTAAAAACGCTGTTATTTTAATGAACGTACTAAAGAAAAATTATTACTTATACAAAATTGAAAAAGGCTTCTAGGCGTTATAAAAATATCACGGAAATCCAAACGAAATAAATTAGTTTTCCATGATGTTTTTAAAAAACCCTTTTATTTTATTTCACGTCCAAAAAAATTTAGTGTTATAAAAAATTTGAAATAAAAAGGGCAAAGGTTTTTATACCCGTTACTCGTAGAGTAAAAGGGTATACTAGATTCGTCGGAAAGTATGTAACAGGCAGAAGGAGGCGTTTCCGACCCCATAAAGTATATATATTCTTGATCAGGATCACTAGCCGAGTCGATCTAGCCATGTCCGTCTGTCCGTCTGTCCGTCTGTCCGTCTGTCCGTCTGTCCGTCTGTCCGTCTGTCCGTCTGTCCGTATGAACGCTGAGATCTTGGAAACTATAAGAGTTACAATACTGGGATTAGGCATGCAGATTCCTGAGATTCCTGCGCAGCGCAAGTTTGTTTCAAAAGAGTGCCACGCCCACTCTAACGCCCACAAACCGCCCAAAACTGTGGCTCCTACAGTTTTGATGCTAGAACAAAAATTTTAACTGAAATGTATTGTTCTCATCAATACCTACCGACTGACCTAAAAAAAGTTTGCCACGCCCACTTTAACGCCCACAAACCGCCCACAAACTTCAAAAAATCGTAAATATGAACGCGGATATCTCGGAAAATATCAAAGATAGAGAAACGAGATTTCAGATTTAGATTCCGTAGGCTTGAGCGCAGCGCAAGTTTATTACGCGAATATGCCACGCCCACTCCAACGCCCACAAACCGCCCAAGTCTGTGGCGCCCACACTTTTCATGGTAGATAAAAAATTTAAACTGAAATGTATTGGTCTCGTCAATACCTATCGATTGATTTAAAAAAAACTTTGCCACGCCCACTCTAACGCCCACAACGCTTAAATCTGTCTACCGCCGGTAGGTGGCGCATTTGCTGCTTGCATATCTCCATTTTCCTTTGGTCCCTTTAGCTGAGTAACGGGTATCTGATAGTCGAGGTACTCGACTATAGCGTTCTTCCTTGTTTTCTATGCAATCTGGTATTATAACATTTCAATTTGTTATAGTTTCGAACTCTTATAAATCAGATAGCAAACCAGGTAAGTCATCTGAATGGACACAGGTTTAAAAAACCCTTTGAAATTGCCAAGCAAAAACATTGCTCTAGGTTTCACTTATCGGAAAAGAATCTATTATCGTTTCCCCACCGAAAGTGCCAATCCGATTTTCAGGTCCAGCCGGGATTATCCGGCCAAGCGGCTTTGATTGGATTCGGGGGTCAACTGATGGATCGATATGTGACCGGCGTTGACGGAGGTGGTCAGGTTAATTATAACATTAGCCAACTGACAACTGGTCAGCGGTCCTGAGCTCGGGGTATCGAAGTAATCGAAACCCACAGTCCAGCACACACCGCTGATTTGTGAAGCGGAAGGTGTTTGCCATCGACATCGGCATCGGCATCGGCATCCAAATATACTTTTCCCACACTGCCGAGGTGTTCACACCGTCCGCGTCCCCCTCGATGAGACCCAGCTCCCCCGCCCGGGTTTTCGGATCGGGTTGGGTACTCGTAAATTTCCATATGACATTATTAGGTGGTTCGCTGGTTCGGCGGTGCCTCGGTGCCTTGGTGCCTTGGTGCCTTGCTGCCTGCTATTATGTCATAATTTTAGGAAAAAGTGAAGCGCTCAACCAAAATAAATTAAAAATTGCTTTCATGCTTGAATCGTTCGGGGGCGGGAGACTGAGTGAGTACTCGGCTGCCTGCGAATCCGGCGAACTTCATTACCGCTCGCTTCATATCCAAATATAAAGCGCGCTGTGACATTGCCACGGATCGATCCCCGGTACACCTCTGCCACACACTCGCCTCCAAGTGTTTATGGTCGATTGGAAGTTTATAATGGATAATATGCTGTGCTGCTGCCCCCCTTTTGCTGGATTCAAATTTAGAACGCCGGGTGAATGAAGTGCGCAATATTCAATTAAAGACATTATTATTAGTAATTTCCCTTCGGCAGCAATTGCCATTGATTGTTCGTTAGATCGGTCTGGGGATCGATCGATCCAACGATCGAATGATCGGTAATCCCACCCCCACCCGCACTAATTGATATTCGAGTGCGATAGACTCCCGGCCCAGGGGGCCAGCTGCATTTTGTTTGAGAACCGAGGACGGACACCAACCGGAAAAATTCATCAATTTCCAATTTGTATGTATTAAGGCGAGCACCCCCAACTACCCCTTTTTCTGGGCTAAGCATAATGAGGCATTATGCAAAAATGGACGAGTATATTTTTTCGCTAATGAAGAGCTGTATTTTTTCTGTTCGCTAGCCTCTACATACGGACGTCTTTATTAAAAGTAATTAAGTCGTTGTAATTGTCATTTGACGAACTGTCTATTAAGTGGAGAAGGTGGTGGGTGGGTGCGCGGATAAATGGGATTGTTTTGACATCTGCTAGAGAGCTACTTAAATTTATATCGAAAACTGAAAAGGGCTTAAATATTCCTTACACATTCCTTAGATTCTAGAAACTCAAATAATAGTAAATAACTTAAATCAAGTATAAATGTATTTCACAAGTATGGTCTACACATTTAAAAAATGAGAGAGCAATTCAAACATCTTAGCACTGGTTTAATGCAATATTAAAATTTCGGAACTCCAATAACTTGGAGTGGAAACTACCCCATAATGTGAATTTCCCCCTCGAAACACGAATCCCTCCACAGTCCTCAGTTGTTGCCCCATTCCACTGGCTGGCGTCATTGAAGTAAGTAATAATTGTGTCTAAATTTGTACGCAGACCATTTGAATCTCAATAAAATTTATAGTTATGACGAAAATATCTCCCTCATCCCCTCGGCGAGTCGATTCCGCTCTGCAGGCGAGCTTTAAAAGCATTTTGGGTTTTGGGTAGCCAACGCGACCGTACAGAAATTGAACTCAAGTGCAGACAATTGAAGCTCCTCAGAGAAATTTTTGGACTGCGGGTTTTTGCTTTGAAATTGTGGGACGGTGAGTGTGGAAGGGGTTGGGGAATGGCACCCCTTTAGATGCCGAGTGTGCATGTGTGTGAGCTCAGATATATTTTTGATTTTGATTTCAATTCTCTATTTGTCCGTCTGTCGTTGATTTTTTTGCAAGCGGTTATTAACCAATGCAAAGTCAGCCGACGGTCGAGTACTCGCGCCATTTGGTTAATTGATTCCATCGTTTGCCATTCCCCAAACCAACCACCCACACCCCTCTGGGCACCCAACCCTCTAGTCTATCCTATATGATTCTTTTTTTTGGCGTTTGCTTTGACCAATTTGAATTTGTATTTTTTATTGTTGCCATAGAGAGAAGAACGTAAGTAAATCTGTTTCGCAAACTGTACAAGTGAAAGGGGTACACAGAAAGTAACCATGCTTTGTTTAGTTTATTTTAATTTATCATGTTCTGTGATGTAAATTAAGAGTTTTGGAAAAAAAAACTAGAGCTAGATGATGTCTTGAACTTACAGAGAAAATGAATTAAATCGTTTAAAATGTTCGTACATTTCTTATGAATATAATATTATTCGTTACTTTTAACTTTGTAAGACACTACCTAAAAAATATTCAAAAACTTTTAAAAATATAACTTTCTATTCCAAAAACATTACAATTTCTTTCTGTGCACTTTCAGGGGGAGGTGAGTAAGTCTATACGAAATAGAGGTACCAAGGGGTGGGGACTTGGAACTTAGAGACTGAGATCGCCACAATTACGCCAAATTAAAAGTAATATTGCGTCGCTCTTTGATTCTATTAAGACTGTTAACCGGGTGTACGAAAGAAGTGCGGGGAGCTGGGGAATGGAGGGCCGCATCGAGGGATGCCAACTCGTCCACATTTAACAACATTAAGAAGCTTTTCAATTGCGCGGCATTCAATTAGCGAATTGATTTGGCCAGTCCACTTAATGGAAATTTGAGTGGTACTCACATGTTGCTGCTGGTTAATGCCGCTGTTGCTGTTGCAGTAGCAATATCTGTAGATGTTGCTGCTGCTTCAGTTGCCCAAGATTCCGATGATGTGGATCAGCTTTTGATAGCAGATGTTTTCTGCTGTGTCAATGGGTAAAGTTGCAGCTTGATCTATTGTTGCTGCTGCAGATCCGTATAGTGTTGCTGCAGTTTGTATTACTTTTGGAATTTATGCGGCTGCTGCAGTTGCTTCTTCTCCCTTCAGCTGCACAACCTTGACTCTGCAGCCCAGTGTCTGCAACAAAAGAACAAAAAACAGTTGACCATTAGAAGATATTTTAAATTCACCCTCGATTCGTTGGGCCTGCGATAAAAGTGTCAATTGCAATCAGAATTTATTGCGTGGCTCAATTCGTTGCATTAGGATCAAAGCCAATACGGAGATCGACCGACCCCGAAATCGAATGACCAACAGACCCAAGACTAAGACTCGACTTGGGTTACCTGTTTACCTGTTCGTTCAGCGGTCTAATTGCACCCACTTAGCACTCACACACACACACTCTCGAGCAGTACAACAATTGCTGTTGATTTTGGCCCTTTTGATCCCACATATAGGGAATGTATAAATTTCCAGCTTGTCAAGGCGGTCTGCCCTTTGTCCCTGTAACAAAATCAGAAAACATCTTGGTCCTAGAAGATCCCTATTGGACCGAATTTCAAATCACGCAAGGTGGCCGAAAAATCTTCAGATTAAGGGATAGTACCAAACATTTCCCCATTTCTGACCCCGAAAAACCCCCAAAAAAAGAATAACAATAAGCAAACTAATTACTGATACGCGTGGAAATTTTCAGCAATAACAACGTCCAGAAAAAAAGGGTTCGGTGGTGGAAAATTATGCGCTGCAATTTTTATTGCCTCATTGTTCGTAGCATGTTTCTGCTACTGATGTTGCTGTGGGTGCTTTGCATTGTTCCGGCTTTGTTTCTTGGACATTTTTGGGTTAATGTTAATTACCCGAACTGCTTTCGCACAGAGGAAGCCCAAAGCAATTAAAATTTTTATGACGCACTGAGTTATTACTTCAAATCCACAAACTTGAGTAATGGCCACGCCCCCGCTCGCTGACCTTAACAGCCTCCCCCGGCAAAGGACGTGAGAAACTCTTCCAGAAAAACGCAAAAGAAAAGGAAAACCAACGCCCCCGAAACGCAGAACAACATGAAAAAAGCGGAGAAGCGAAAAGAGGCCCAAGAACAAGGAGAGATATTAAAAAGATTTATTGTTTTATGATTTCCAGAGGGGTCACGACCAGCGGCGGAAAAAGTGCAACTGTTTCGGTCAAGATTTTCTACCTGGGCGGCGGGCGGTCAAAGGTTAATCGCTGATGAGCAGCCCCTTTGTGATCGGTAGCACCCAAAAACCTATACCATTTGCACTTTCACTGCCCCGAAACAGCAAAGTGAAATGCTGTAATTAAACTCTAACTATCAAAATGCAATAAATTATACAAAAATCCCCCACTTCTCGTTCCTCATGGCATCTTAGCTCATCCCCGACTCATAGCTCTCGACATTTCTTTCGTTGATAATTTACATAAAACGATTTTCGGTTAAATTTCAAACCATTCAAGCGGCTGCAAGTGAAAAGATATCCGAAATCAGATATGTGAAAGTTTATTAATTAGCCAGCAAATGCCAGATCTGTGAGAGACCAAAACGAAGACGCAGTTTCGAGCTGAGTTCGATGTAGAAATTAAAACACTGTCTTCAAATAGTTAAGGTTAGAGAGAAGCTGATGATGATGTAAAAATTTTAATTTACATCCATAAATAAAAGTATGGATAATAATCTTAGATCTTTTAAATAAGTTAAGATCTCTGGTTTGCCCAAAAAATGTTGAATATAAAGTAAGGCTGCTAAAATATAAATTTAATTTAAGGTTTTATCGCTTGCAGATAATTACAGATATGATTCACCGCTTGATTATGCAAATTTGCCAGGTGATTCCTGCTTTTCTCGATCATTAATTGAGGGCTGACGTCATCCAGCCTTAATTCAAAACCGCAGCAATGCTTGTAATTACTTCTTCCACTACGACTAACAAGCCACAAGTCGAAGTTGTTTTCCCCCCAAGTGGGCGGAAATATCAGAGGGTGGTGGGGGGTAACAAAGGATTGCATGATTAGGACGCATATCAATTACTGGCTACAAGACTTTCCCCCCTCTCTCACTCTCTATCCAAGTTACAAGCCAAATGCGATTAACATAAAAGGTCAGCAAAAGCTACGGGAGAACCCGAAGGGCCAAACACCCAAAACACAACAACAATGGAAAGTGGTTAAAAAAGTAGTAATAGGCGTAATAAGAATAATTGGTGATAGGGGGCCTAGAGGATGGAGAGTCGTCCTGGTGCGTGTTCTGGGGCTAGTCCTGTAGTTAGTGTTGTTGCTGAAACGCGTTGACTTGTGACCATTTCATAAATACCGTTATAAACAAATTACGACAATAATAACACAGCAACATCAACAAGAACGAAGGAGCAGGACAAAATTTATTTTTTATTGCTCACATTTACACATGTCGAAGCAACGCCCTTCGAAAGACTCCCCCTTTGCCTATCACCCACATACAGAACCCAAAACAAAAAAATATGAATTTCTAATGAAATTAACCTCCTGCTATGCTTCCTTTTTTTGGTTGCGGGGTCAGAGTGTTTATTTGCTGACGGGCCCACAACTATCCAACCGTCCCAAAACAGACTGACCGAAGGACAGCTGGAAACCGGGGAACCCATGATCCCCATCCAAAAATATTGCACAAGAATTTTGGATTACCTATCTGTGAATTATCATAGCTATCTTTAAAATTGCGCCCATATATATTTATTTTATATCATATAAAATGTTTTAAGAGGATAATCTTCTTAATAAACATGAAGTTTCAGAACAAATGTAAGAAATGGATTCTTAAGCTCTTGAAATTTAATCAAGATATATTTTAGATATTTTTTAAAAACCAAAATAGATTATAAAAATAAGAATCAGATTTATATCACATTTTCCTCAGTGCACCCCCTCACTGCGACTGCCATTGACCCCTTCACCGCAAGCCGTCTTTCTTTCCGTTCGCACATTGTAATTTTCGGTAATAAAAACATTTTTTACTTCATAATTTTTCGAAAACGCGACTGCATTATGGAGGGGATATTAACCTACCTAGGATAATTGCAGGACTCGGAAAATAACTAAACAACAAAAGGTGGTAAGAGGTTAAGGGAAGGAGATTAAGTCAGAACAAAGTTAAATTGGCTTAAAATATCGGAATACCTGGAATACCGTTTATTTATGCGCATTGTGAATCACCTTCGACAAGAAGCAGAATCGACAGCTGGCCAAAAAATAAAGAAGAATCTCCGCCAGAAAAGAAGTCGGAACCAGCGACTGTCCAGTAAAGCTTAAGTGGGTATTAATTTCTCCCCAATGACGGGACGTCCTTGCCCCCGCACCGCATCCCCATCTCCCTTATGGCCAAAACAAGCGATTGCATTACCACAAAACTTTCTGACCAAGAGGGGGAGGGGGTGGCGATGGGGCAGGGCGGTAAGCAGTTAGTCACAAATACAATCGCGTAATTAATTAAGCGCGTCAGCTGGACACTGACCGCCGTTAGGGGATGGGGCAGAAGGGGGATAATGAAAGGATAAATACAGTGGAACCAATGAGGTATTATCTAAAAATCTACACAGAGAGAATTCTAACGTAAATACGTAAATAGAACCACATTTTTGAAGTTGAAAATGTATTCATTGTTCTTGAATCAAGTTGAATTGATGGTATTTACATTGTATATATCAATTACTAATCTATTAGCCCAGCCAGCAGTGTATACTTATTAAAAAGTTATTAAATAAACTTAATTTATCTTTTCTCTTCTCACCATTTCGTTCTAGAATTGAGAACATTGATACCAAAATGTACTTACGTGGTTTTTAAGAACGAATGTTCTCAATTCAAGAACAATGTACTTAAATAAGTAAGTAAGGGAGAACCCTGTGTATAATTTTTGTAATAAAATTAGACTTTAAAATATTAATATTATACAATTTTAAATTAGTTATATATTTATTAATTTAGTTTAATTTATTTTTATTTTGCTTACGTAATTGATAAAAATAAAAATAGAAAACTAAATTTAAGGGTATTTTTTTTTTTTTTTGAGATTTATAATTATTCAATAATCTTGGTACTCAATGTATTAAAGTTTATTTTTGGAATATATGTATAGGTACTTTTGAGGGATCAATATTGGTTATAGATAGGGCCCACTGTCCCGAGAACCCATGCTGGGCAGCGGTGCTTAACCCGAGACACACGCATTGTTGACCGGATGGATTGGATATGGAATCGCAGTGGGACGGTCGGCGGAAGGTGGTCGGCGGAACACACCTCAAATCGCGTTTTGTCCTTTATCAGGTAATTCACTTTTTAACTTGCTCTTCGCCTTTTATTCTGTAATTCCACTCGAGGCCTCGTTCCTTTTCTCCAACTCACTCCTTTTTTTTCGCTTTTTGTAATTGTTTGCCATTAATTACAGCAACAGCAACAACAACAAGAACGGCAATAACGAGGAGCAACAAAGTCGCATTCGCGCAAATATTTCCGCCTTAACCTCTACCCCTCACCACGAATCGCTTGGCTGGTTGTTAATTTTATTTATAAGTCCGCATGACACACCTTCCTTTCAATTCGATTTACGATCCGTGCATTAACGGTTAATGGCAGGGTCAGGCTTTTGGCCACGGTGGCCTTCTCACCTCCTTTTCTGCCCCCTTCGCAGGCTCAAAACAATTGACATTCTGCCATTTAATTGCAATCGTCGATGGCATTAGAACTTGCCCAAATATGATTTCCGTTTCCGGCTATTGCCGCCACCCCCCCTTGGACCATCCCATCATAGATGGCATCGAGCAGGTTCGATGCAACACGAAGTGCTTCGGCTCCAACTCGAACCGAAGTTTCCGAGCGCCAATAGAGCGAGATGGCGCGCGAAGAAAGAGAGAGCCGCACTCATATTCATATTCATTCATTCGGTTCGCCAGCCGGCAAAACGGCAAGAAAAACAATAACAAACCCCAGCTGAGAAAATTGGGGGGGTTTGGTTTCGCTTCCGAAAAACCTAAGAGAAGTACGTCCAAAAGAGATGGAGCCTCCAAGAGCGGAGTTCCCAGACTGCAGTCTCGAGTTGCACACCAACACCACTTAAAAGACGATACCAAGGAATACCCATAGAAGGCCAGTCCGAGTGGCGACTTCTTTTGTGGAAAGGGCGTCTTTTATTTATTGCAGCTTCGATTCTGCCCCCGAGATTCGGGGTGCGGTGGTGCGGGGGTGCAGTGGTTATGCCATCATCTTATGCGCCTTTCTGCAGGATGGTGTGTGGGCAGTCTTGGGCGGTACAGGGGGCACTTGTTAGTGAAGACCATTTGGTATAGTCAATTTTTTCATTGTTTTAAATCAAAGAAAACAAATTTTAAATTATATCTTTTGAAGGAGGTGTGTTACTCTTAGGGTACACCTTTGAAAATGAGTTAGAAAAATAAAATGTTGTTCTATTTGGTATAAAATTCACTAGAATTACATATCTCTGTTATTTTTTAAGAAATGCGGTTTTCTTATTATTTACATATCCTAATACCAAATTTATAGAATTTTTAGTTTTCAATTTAAGTTGCATAGACTTTAAAGCATACAATTAACCAACTCTCAGAAAATGAAGTGCTGTTTTAGTGGGATTTCTTTAAATCGAACTGAAAAATTGTAATTCCAAATATTTTTAAAAATAATTTTAAAAAACATCTTAACTTGCACTTGTAAATGAAGACCACTTGGTATACTTAGTTTTATAATTGTAATAAATCGAAGAAATCATATTTTGAATTTTTTTTGGTGCAGGTGTGGTACTCTTAGATTAAGTATGAAAATTAGTTAGAAATATAAAATATCATAAGATTCACTAGAATAACCTTTGTTATTTTATAAGAAATGCGTACTTCTTATTATTTACATTAGGATATGTTTATATAATTTTTGTTCTTTAATATACAATAAGTTGCATAGACTTTTAAGCAAGCAATTAACCAACTCTCAGTAAAATGAAGTGCTATTTTAGTGGGATTTCTTTAAAACGAATTGTAAAATGTGGATATTTTTAAAAAAATATAGAAAAACATCTCAACTTCTTAGTTTCATTTCCAGCGCCCACTGTCTCTTTGGGTGTGTGCAATCTTAAGCAGTATTTTCGTTGTTTGCTTTTAACCAAGTTGGCGCTTGGCTCGCGGCCAAATCGGGAAATCAAATCAATAATTTGGCTGTGGCAAGAACGGCGGAGAATCGGCGAGCGGGTCTGCCAAAGAACTGCATTCGCCGCACGTTGCACAGGGCTATTACCGCCCCCCCACTTGGCAGTTGTGCCACCAAAAACAGACGACATCGTCATCATCTCGTCATCGACATCATCGCCATGGGGTTTCCCCGATTTGTCCTGTCTACGAAAACGCTTTCACACAAGAACAACAATCGCGAACAGCGAAATCAAAAGAAAATCCGCAAGCATAAAAATCAAATAGCGCTGGGGGCCAAAGCGACCATGAAAAGGGAAAAGTGGATGTGGATGTGGCGCTGGGGAAAATGGAGAAAATGGCGTTGGGGAAAAGGGGGAGGGGGAAGTGGGGGGCAACGCACACGCTGAAATGGGCGAGTCAGCGATGACACGTGCTTTTTTGCAGCTGTTTTTCGTGGAAAACTCGCAACTGTGCGAAAAAAAGGACAAAAACAAAAATCGCAAAATCAACGCACACACATACACATTCGACAAAAAAGCGAAGGATGAGGATGGAGGAATGGAATCGCGAATATTCGCAGCCGACGACAGCCGAAGGCGATTCGAGGCCTTCAACTGCAGCAGCGGTAAAAGGATTAGGGGGTCAGGGGTCAGGGGGCTGGACAAGTGAGCAGTGCAAAATGGGAGCAAAGAGAACAGCGAAGAGTGCCAAATATCAAACGGCAAGAGTCGCATCCTTTCAAAGTATGTGTTTGCCCGCAAATGTGTGAGCGCAAAGGACAAGCAGCCTGCAGGTGGCCACCGATTTGTTGTCTTTGTAGCCACAGTGGACACTCGGACAACGGGAATTAATAATAATTTAAGGAATAAACAAATTTGCAAATGTATTTTCCCAATCTAGAAAATAGGTTTATATAAGAAATTATCACTTAATATTAGATTTTAAATTGAATTATATGAAAATATTTAATATTATAAGCTAGTTTGGAAGATTTATAAATTTTTGTTAATATTACTATTTTAACAACAACCGTTTTGAACCCTATACAAAAAAGTAACACCTGATTATGGGTATATAATGCTGTATTTTTTTTATTTTTAGCAAACTAATAAAAACTGTGAATCTTAGAACTACTTCGAAGTTTTCTATTTTCCAAGATACTGAAATTAATTTTTATTTTTTCAACCGGTGTTTGTAAAAGATTCGACAAGTGTAAGGTTAAATAAACAGAAACCAAAAAAATAAGATGTGGGCGGGACTCGAACCTTGTACCCCCAGCAGAAAAAAGTGATAGATTCTGTTACTTGCCCCCTGAGCCATGCCCATTATTATTTTCTTTCTTGCCAGAATGTCTGTTTAAGTTCAAACAAAATTTTTTTACTAAAACGAAAAAAAATTACGTATTAAAAAATAAAATAAATCTTTTAAAATTAAAGTAAAAACATTTCAAAGTAAAATCAAAACAAAAAGGTTTGAAACATTTTAAAATGCGAATTCTCTCTGTGTAATAGAACTACTTTTTGTCTTAAAAGCTAAGGAAGTTACTCCAGTTTGCCAGTGACCACTGTACATTTTGATCCTATAGTATCTGTGCCTATAAAGGTGTTCGTATGTTTGTGTGTGCGAGGAGAAGGGATCCAAGGGGAAGTGAGGCAGACAAACAGACATCCAGAGGCCAGACAACGTCAACAACAACCACAACAACAACGTCGCAGTCTTTTTGGCGCGTGACGTCGAATTTTGGAATCGGACGGAACGTCGTTCCATGGCAGATGGCAAATTGCATTATTATGCGAGTGTCTGCAATCTGCACAGCCAGAACAACAACAACACACACCACAGACACACAGCGAAGGAAGCACAAAAACAAAGTGCAACAAAATAGGGAAAAACAACAAACAATATTTGGACTGGACGGAATCATTGGAATCGGTAGTAGAAGAACCGGAATCGGAAAGTTTCGGTTGCCATCGGTCGCTCGATGGGCGATTAGAAATGTGGGAGTGGCAGGGCGATGGGTCATTCGCAGGGATTACATTCCGTTTTGTTCAAAAATTAATAGAATTTCATAAGCTTTTTCGGCTGCGTCGCCCCGTCTCTTTCTCTTCCTCTGCCGCTGTCTCGCTCGCTCTCTCTCCTGCTGTCTCTTTCGCCCGCTGCAGCTCTCTCTATCGCTATCCCTCACTCGCTCTATTTGCCGACTCGCTCTTTCAAATGTTAATTTGAATTTTTATTAGGTTTTAGGCATGCATTGTTGTTGCTGCCGCCTTTCCACTGCTGTTGTCATGCATTTTATTTTCACTTAAAACTGCAATTGTTGGGGGGCCTTTGTTGCTGCTTTTGGGGGCCTCAGTCGCAGTCGCAGTCGCGGTCGCCGTCGCTGCCTCTGCCGACGTCGCTGCTGTCATCGTTGAAAGTGCGACTGCGTTAGAAAATTGCATTTGATAATACTAAACACACGGACAGCACACAGTTAAAGTCGCCAACATATAGAAATCGTTTTTTTAGGTCGTGGGCTGGGCAGAAACCAGAGGGCAAAATTTAACCCAAACTGCAGTTGTACTTTTTGCTACGTGTCCTTAGGCATCATGAAATCAAGGAACGACTAATAAGTACCACGGTATAATATAGTATACTCTTTAGATTCAGATTTTTAAGTTATAACATGATGGGGAAGAAATCTTCCGCGCTTTGGTCGTCGAATTCAAAGCAGGACCAATGTTTACAGACAAGACTCTAAACTTTACAGAGGCTTTTAAGAGTTTTACAAACCATTACTTATAACTATTTTAAAGATATTTAAATAAACAAAGGGTGATAAAAACATGAATGATTATACTGTTACGATAGGATAAAAAATAAATTCCTAGCTAAATTAAAACAAAACAGAGACATATTATAGTACAATGTTCTTGAATTGAGAACATTCGTTCTTAAAAAATGTACTTATTTTTGTATTGATATTCTCAATATTAGAACGAAATGGTGAGAAGAGAAAAGTTAAATTGAGTTTATATAACAACTTTTTGATAAGTATACACTACTGGCTAGACTAATAGTTTATTTGTTGAGATATACAATGAAAATACCGCCAATTTAACTTCATTCGAGCAGAATGAAAACATTTTCAACTTCAAAAATGTCGCTCTATTTTTAAGAACATTTTCAACTCAAATGAGAACGTCACAATATTCTGTGGGTAACTTTTATATATTTCTATTTTTTCATCACTTTGTTTTTATAAAATTTATTATGTAGTAAAATCGTAAACATAAGATCAAATAATCTCTTCACAGGACATTTTTATATACCTTAGACTGCCTTTTCAAAAGTGACCACTGTATTTCAGCTTCCAAAGGCAAATGTTTACGCTGGCTTACCTTCCCAATCGGTATCGTTATGAGGTCCCGAAGAAAAACTGCAAATATTTTGATGAGAATATTTTTTTCAAATCGATGCAGCCATATTCCGCTTAAATCCTTTGCTCCTGCAATAATATTTTCGAAGGATTTTTTTGTTTGATGATTTACATGGCAGGTAGCATTGAAAAAGTGCCACATCATTCTCATTTTCGCTGCATTTTTCGTGCACTTTGCGAGCGATTTACTGATTTTGTGAGTTTGTGATTTTGTGCCAACTCATGTGGCAATCGCGACTTTGGGCCAAGGCGCCGTCGGCGAGTTGGAAAGGCAACAATTGAATCGAATGGCCGGGTCCTCAGAGTCCTTTCTCCCATTTATTTTCTCCTTTGCTCGCTTTTGGCCTGGCCTTTTTTTTTGTCGAGCGGAACTTCAATTACACATTTGCTCACATGCGAAAAAGTGAAAAGTCACTGGCCTGTCATGGGCAAGAAATCCAAATCTCATCTACCGACGGCATTTCTCCGGTTCGGGCCCGCTCACCCCCACCTCCGCCCATCAGTGCATATCTGGCCAAAAGGCCACTCCGAAACCTCCTTTTCACTCTCGCTCCTTCACATTTGATTGGAGTTGTTGTCGTCCCGTTTGCGGGTCCTTGGCTAATGGCGACGGGGCATTTTATACCCTTTTTCGCAGGCAATAAAAACATTTTCTTTTTTGGCCACAAAATAATGAATAATATGAAGAAAAATACTTGCTCGCTGCCTCTTTTTTTAGCCCTGTTGTGGAAAACAGAAAACGCATTAAGTGCGCGGTTTCCATTGTTTATAACATTTTTGCCACCCCAGAGAACGGGGCAAAGGGATAATTAAGAATGCTTATTTATCTAGAACGCAGTCACGGCGCCGATTGTCCAGCTCCCTTCCAATTTTTTGACCGCAGGGGGGCAGAAACCCCATGAAAAGGTTCGTAAAAAGCCAAAAAACTTTTATTTTTTATGATAAATTATAAGGAGTGTGGGGGCACCGAATGAAAGGATGCGGAGAAGACGGCGCCAGCCAAAGGTCATTCGGAAGCTAAGTAGAGGAAAAGGGAACGAGGCTGGGGAATTATTCGAGACATAATGAAATGAAACGAAATTTCAGACAGAAGATGACTGCCAAATTTACTTTTCTTTTACACTTTTATAAATTTAAGGTGAAGTAGAAGAAAATCCCGGCAAGGAAATTGAAATGGAATGGCTTTAAATATTATTACCATCTTTATATATGGGTAGTCTATAACCTAAGTTAACTATAATAATACTATGGCCATCAAAAACACTTGGTTATTGAAGGGTAGTTGTTAAAAATGTAACATTTCAGCTTTGGTTCAGTAAGGAGTAATAGGGCGTAGTAATATAAAAGTAATATATTCCGATGCGAAACAATGGAATGATATTTTAGGCTTGTAAACTTTGTTCAAAGGTCACCTGTTCTTGGACACATTACCACTTCTGCGACTCACAAGAGTTCAACCAACAAATGGGCACTCGGCTTCTGCCAAAGATTTTCTCCGCTAATTAGCCGGGCCGAAAGTTGGCGAGTTGAAAATTACCCAAAGAAAAAACCCTAGAAACGTTGAGCTGGAATCGATGCCGGTGGGCAGCAGCCACAGCAGCGCACACGCAAATCACTTGTTTTTATGTAATTAACTGCTCGGCCCCGCCAACCCGCTCCGAAATTTTATTCCCCGGAGGTTAACGGAGATTTGGCCTGGGCCTTAGTTCGGGTAATTAACCAAAAACCGATCGCTTCTTGCCGCGGCAAATCCGAGTTTTTGGCATAATTTCCATGCTTGGAGTTTTGCGTTTTTGGCTTGTAAATCTTTCTGGGACCTGCTTGGTTTCTCGGCCGTTCAATGACCGATAAAATTGCCTCAACCATCGCGACCAACTCGACCGACTCCGCCGATGCCTTTTAGCGGGCTATTGATTATTAATATTTTGTATCTTTCCCTCTCGCCGTGCCTTTTTTGTGTCTTTTTCTGGTTAGTTGTTCCCAAACATTTTTTACCATTTGCTGTAATTACAGCGACGCGTTAATTGTTCGCCTCCTCTGCACTGGGGTTGCCCCTTTTGTTTCCCAGCATCCCCGGGTTTCCACATCTATTTGTGTTTGTTTTCAACGCCGGTAAAAAAACATCAAGAAACAACACTTGCCGAGGCGAGGAATCTACACTTACGCGCTGGTGTTTGGCATCGGAGACCCCCAACTCCGAACCCAAATCCAAAAATCCAGCCGAGAGCCCCGGTTCATTAGCTGCTATTACCATTATTGGCCATACTATTCCACTGCCTTGAATAAGTTGGCAATTACTGCCCGAAATTCCCCCTGAAAATATTTTCCAACAAATCCACAGATTCATTTATCAACTGGGAAGGGGACATACCATTCAAAGCTGTCTTCAAGGGCCGCAGACCCATCATGAAAGCGTTTAAGGCAAAAATAATACATACTTATTCTTCAAAGTGTACCACTAGTTTAGCAAGTTTGAAGACATTTCCAATGCTATCGCCTTTTGTAAGTCAGTTTTTGTAAGCCACCTAATCTTCGGTTTACGACCACTGAGAGAGATCGCAAATAAATATCAGGGTTAATAAAAATTTGCTAACCTGATTGAATTTGTAAAAACGAAATCAAAGACTAAAAACGCAGGGTTATTTAAAAGTAAAACATATCTTAAGCGAGCGAGAAAGTTATATGTCAGAGTAATATTAATGGGACTTGAACTGGTTTTAGGACGAGCATAAGATTTTATGTTAGGGTAAGATTGGTTTAGTTTTTAGAATTCAATATTTTACATAGAAATTTAAATCTAATTTAGACAAATGATTCTTCGATTCGAATTTGTGTATTATTTATAAAAATGGCTTGGAACATTCCGATATGATTATTTTATAGTCCAAAAATGTTAGCAAATAACACAAAGATGTAAGTAAAACGATTTATCTAGTTTATCTATAATTTCAACTATCTACTATTTCAACAACTTTCGTATTAAATTTAATTTTTATCATCATCGCAGGAACAAGTTCGAAAAATTGAAATTATATTTTATTAAAGCTTATTACAAATTTAGCTAAGCAATACAAAGCTTTGAAAATTATCTTGCAAGAAAAAACTAAACTAAAATAAAAATGCTATAAAGAATACATTACAATTCGCAGAAAAAGTTCTAATATTTCCTTTGAACTAAAATTAGGCACTTCCAAAGATAAGATATTGGTCTTAAAAAATTTGATTTTGGCACAATGAAATTCTATTTGCAGTAATGATAATATAACCCCAGATGATCAAATCATGTTTCTAGGAACCAGTTGGTTAAAGCAAATATTATTTATAGAGTGTCCGAAAACTTACCGTTTGCACTGTTTCTCTTCTATTTTTCCTGGAAACGCACGATGATGCAGAAAAGCAGTCGCTGATTTTGGTGATGCGATGCCACAGTTGTAAAATTTGAACACTTTTGAAACACTGAGGGTTATTATTCGAGGGATTTCCCTTTTGAATTTGTTTTGTGGGTTTATTGATGGGACTTTAGCACTTTTCTTTCTAGCCGATTTTGAATTTAGTTTGGTTTTTCAACACTGCACAACTGCAATAACAATAGGAATAGATAAGTGAGAATGGTGGGCAAAACAGAGAGCGATTTCCAGGGATTTCCGAGAAGCGGAAAACAGGGGAAACGAAATAGAGGAAAAACGCCACAAGAAGAGAAGCCGTCGCGCTGCACTTGCGATTTCTGTTTTTTATTTGTGTCTTTGCTCTTTTTCGCAGCGAGTTTCGTGTTCTGGTTTTTTTTTCTGATTCTGATTGTGAATCTGGTTCTGTGCGAATTTCGTTTTATTAATAAAATGCACAACTTCCGTTATTAATTTTGCAACGACAACAATTGCTGCAAGTGTGTGTGGCTGTCGTTCTGTTCGCTGGTGTGTGTGTGTGTGCCTGTGACAGCCGCTGACAGGCGAAAGCAAAAGCAACAAAGTGACAAGCGTGAGCGTGTGTCGCCTAGGAAAAGCGGAAAAGAGGCAACAACAACATAAACAGCAGAGGTGGGCGGTGGGCGGCCATCGAACGGGACAACCTGTCCGCTTTTTTTACGGGGGCGCCCCCCTTTTCTTCTGCAATTTCGCTCCTGTGCACGCGACTCGCTCCGTCTCGCTCTTTTGTTGCGGTTTTTTCGCTGTAGCTGCATTCATTCATAAAAATCAGGTTGTAAAAAAAGAACAGCAGCGGAAAAACGACAGTGATTTTATTTATTTATGCCAATTTGCCGACGCGTTGCCGTTGCAGTTTGTTTTTATAGTTTTGCACTAGAAACTAGTATTTCTTGGATTTCTTTTCAAAATATTCAACAACACAGTGTTTATTTGTTCTTATTCGGTTGCTAATTTATAGTTGTTCTTGTTTTTATTTATTCGAATTTTATTAGTTCTGGTTTTCTATTTTTATTTTAAGATTCTTGTATATTTCAAAGTCTTTTCAGTTTTGATAGTTTACTAAGCCAGCAAAACAGAAAATCACAAATAAGCCAAATTAGCCGCACTTGAACCACGACACTTGCTGCCCGACTGATTTCTGAAATTGTACTGCGCGTAATAAGAATTCCTGTTTTCGTAAGCGTATCCGTCAGATACTTCGGCTCGTCGGATGCGTCGAACGTCGGGGCTCGACGCTCGACAGCGAACATGTTGCATGCAACGCTTCGACGGTTTTTCGGCCTTTTCTATCCCCTTCCCAATCTGGCCAACAGGCACCCACACTCGCACACACTTACACACTCTGGGGGCTATTATCTAAGCCATACAATCAGATTGTGTTTACTTTTCCAGCCAGGCGAAGTGGCAAGGTTGAAGACTGAGACTGCAGAGAGTCCGGGAAGAAAGACGGCCGACCAATTGAATTGCAGAATTGCCCGCTTTCTTGGCCAACAGTTTTGGGCAGAAGAGAGCACCCTGAGTTCTTGATTCATGGGGTGCTAAGTGCGATAAAATGTGCGCCCTCTGCTAAATTATAGTAACCATAAATAAAACGGAATTAATCGATATAACTTATTTTCAGCTTGACCTTGTTTTTTAAATATGTATCAGGAGAAAAACGATGAAAATATTTATTTATTTAAGATGATAGTAAAGAGTAAAAAACTAATACTACCATTGGAGGTGTAGTGCTAGCTACGAGGCCTTCGACTACGTATTTACTTACTTTATTTATCGATTCATTTACTTACTTAATTAAATCATTTTTTTTTACATTTAGTTATTCATATATACTTAATTTTAGGGATGTGATGAGTTTCTTTATGCTATGATATACTTTTTTCTTTTAAAAAAGTAATTATTGTTTTAATGTTTTCTGTTGCACCGTGGTAATTTTTTTACTTTAACCGATTTTTTTTTTAAATTTAAGATTAAATAACGTTTGTGTGTAACTCCAAATACGCCAACAAAATTGATTATTTATGAAGTTGAAGAAAATATGTTTCGAGGGCTTGGGTATCAAATTGATACTATCAATATTTCAGTCATTGGAATGCCCAGTAGTTGACAAACGGATTTAAATAAATCATTTGGCCTCATTTGAAATTGTAATTAATGTGACGCACCCAAGAAAAACGTCAATTTGTTGCTCACTTACATATGTATAACAATTCCTATAAGCGGATTTTAGTTTGTAATGAAAGTAATTGAGTAATAGCTTTCAAATATATACATTTTAGTAACTAAATAAATAAAATGATTTGAATTAGATGCTCTTATATTTATTTATTTTTATTTTGGGAAAATGCTTATTTTGAAAAAAAAATCTTACTGGGCACTTTCTAAATTGTATCTTTAGATATATGCACTCTTGATCGTACAGGAATAATAATTCTTAAATTTGAGACAGATCTAGAGAGAATATAACACCGCTACCACACCATAATCTTTCCCTTCCTCCGATTTCCCGCAGTAGCCACCCCTCCAGGAAGTCATTAAGCTGCCCAAAGCTGGAATAAATAAAGTTTTCCCTCCCACTTTGGCAGACGCTAAAGCTATATAAGGTGGCACCCCACGGCAGATGCAACTTTATTAAAGGAGACAAAAACAAAATAAATTTACGTGTAAAAACACTCCAAACGCGAGAACATCGAAATTGTCGCAGCCGCCCAACGATCCATAAACGCAGCGATCTGTAGATGCAACGATCTGTGGATGCAGCTACAGATCCCAAAAGGGAGTGCAAGCTTGCGGCATGCGGTAGCTAATGTATCTAATAGATACACGACAGCATGTCAAACGCTTGCACTGGAGCGAGGTATGAAATTGGAAGGGAGGATGGGAGCTGGGAGTTCCAGGCCGATATGGGTCCAATGGATATGGGATCTTGCACTAAAAGAAATCCTTAATAACATGTCGTTGTATAAAAATTAAAGATGAAACTCCACTATTGTCAAATCACATAGGAAATATAAATAGGCAGCAATATATGTTTATTCAAATGTAATCCCTTTTATAATAATAATACAGAATACTGTTGTTTGTTCTGCTAGGGGTTCTAACTTTGAATTTTAAAGTTTCTGAGTTCCATAAAGTATATTTAATAAAGTTAAAAGGTCAAACTCGTACCATCTAATTCGAAAATGATGATTTTGTTTCACTCGAAATATTTTACAGTGAAATAGATTTTAATGTCAAATTTGTCAGAGGACAAGTTAAGTTTGTTGGATAAGTTTCTGTACTTTTCCCAGTGTACAATGGAGATTCTCTTATTTCTCGCTCCACTTCTCTCCACCTTAGCCTCATCTTTAGCTCCACCTCCGCCGCATTCTCTTCGTTCCTCGTGCTTCTCTAATTAACATTGGGATTGTAGTACGCTTTTAATTTATATCTTATTGATGCCGGCGACATTTGTATTTATTTTTGTCCACGGGCCCCACCACACCCCCTTTCACAACATCCCAGCCTCGTTTCTAGGGGGAGGTTGGGTGGTGGTGGTGTGTAGGTACTGTCCAAAATTCACTTCCCAAATCTATTTCTCCTCTCCCCAGCGAACCCCCTCTACTTGTATGTGTATGTGTGGAATGTTATTTTTATCG
Source organism: Drosophila subpulchrella (assembly GCF_014743375.2). Lineage (NCBI taxonomy): Eukaryota > Metazoa > Arthropoda > Insecta > Diptera > Drosophilidae > Drosophila > Drosophila subpulchrella. The sequence continues at coordinate 4,174,849 of NC_050610.1, forward strand.
AGAGAACGGAAAAAAATTGTGGAAAGCTAAAATTTATATGGAATAGGTGTCGCGTCTTGATATTTTGGGTATAATTATTGTTAATATTTGTTGCTGCCTCCGCCCTTGTCGCCCCTCTTGCCCCATTTTCGCTTCTCGTTTTTTCTCATTTGTTGAATGTTTCCTTTGTTGTTGTTATTTTTTATATATACTCTAATTAAAATATTCGGTTGTTTTGCGCTTGATATATCTGCGTTTATATGTATGCATTTCTGTACATATTTCTTTAATGCCGCGATCTGTCTAAATGATTTTTGTACGCATTTCAATGGACGAAAGAAATTGCTATGAAAAAATAAAACTAATATAAACAACAACAATTGTATTCGTGGGTGGTTAAAGTTTATTTTTAATAAAAAGAATCAGTGTTTTCAGGTTGCTTCTAATGGTTTATGTTTATGACATTTGTGTGATTTTGATATTATTTCAGGGGCCTCGGAATTAGTACGTTGCTCATTTTCAACTTTATTTTCGTCAACTCGTACTGACCAAGTTGAAAAATTGGCCTTGAAAAAAGAGTATCTTAAGAGATATCCTAAACTGATATATTTATAGTCGATCACTAAAACTTACGCTGATTAACGTATGGGCTTTGTGAGCTTAAAGAAAAATAGGACTGATCAATAATCGAACTATACTCGCCGAGTATGTAGTTTTATCATTTTTCAGAGTATTTGTCTGTTTTCTTTTTAATGGAGTCATCTAAGTTTTGTACCCAAACTCCTAATAGGGAGATATATCAACCATGGGATAAATACTCCGATCTGTTAGGCCCCGCGCTGCACACGAGGCAAATGACAATTCATTTATCTTGCAGCTCGTGCAGCAATTCGAAGCGGGTTTTCCACTAGTTTTTCCAAACGGATGGGGTCAGGTGAGGGGGATGAGCAGTTGCGTTGGCGACCAGCATTCGATGTCAGCGATGAGTTATTGACACTCGCATTGGGCCATGTACACACAGAAGAATCCCCATCCTATAAAGCTCTCAGTTCCGGTGATCTCTGGCTGAGTTATCAATGTGAAAAATAGAAACATGATTATGAAATTATCAAAAGAAATGCGTGTACGTGAAAAATTGGTGGGGAGAAACATCGGACAACGAGTGAGTGCGAGTGAGAGGAAGACCGAGAGATATCTTTGGATGGGTGGCGCTTTCGTTTTGCTTGAGATTACCCCACGGCATTAGATTGGATGGAATTTGTAGAGCCAACGGCAGCATAATTAAATACAACAACTAAAACTGGGAGGGTGGGGTGATACCGGTTCCCCAAGCACCCTGAAAAACTAAATTCCCCAAAAAAATTTTGGCTTACTTTGTTGAAATAAGTATTTTCGAAAGATTAATACAAATCCTTCAAAATTAGGCACGGAATTTTCTTGAAACACAATTTATTATTTAGTTTTAATATGTAAAGTTTAAAAAGAATACAAGCCGCCAAATTGTAAGGCTAAAATTTATATATTTTTATTTCTTGCTAGGCTTAAATAATCCCTTATGTGGGATCGTGGTCAAGACACTATCCTTCTGTCTAATACTAGTACATATGTTTTACAGTCTTAAGCTGTTTATTTTTAAAATGTTTAAGAATTCGGTAATAAGATACCATTTTGGTAAAACTTTAAGGTACAATTTACGGTCCTAGCTAGTTGCAAAACATAAACCCTATATAGCTTTAATGCGTATACAATTTTAAAAGGTTGGACTTAAAATATATCTACTGGGTAGTACCATCTGTAATTTAGAAGCGGTTCGTTCATCTGACCCCCTTCCCTTCAATCTTTCGCTGCCCACACACGCTACTTTCTATCTCTCTCTCTCTTTGCCCTGTTGCTCTCCTTTTCTATCGAACGTGTGTGGACAATAGAAATGATCGAGGTAAATATGACTGTACATATGTACGTTTATTGGTACCGTACCGCTCAACTCACCTTGCGGCACACGAATTAAATGCCCAAAGGAGAGCGAGAAAGATCAGAGAGTGTTTCTTTCGGTTTGGTTTTTTTGAAGATGATACACGAACCATGAATTTAATTATGATAAAGAAAAAACAATTTTATAGCCAACAAAAGCACGCAAATAAAGGGTTATAAGAGTATTAGTACTGACCAGTGTGGTGGTATGTACCCAGTTTTATGTATTCGTATTCGTGGGGGTACTGCCCATGTTATTATGTAAAATAAGTTGGAAAGCGTCTGGACAAATGGGTACTTAACTGTGTATGAGTGAGTATCTGACGGTGTGTGCTTTATATGCATGGAATGTAAGTTTTGTCGGCCATCGTAGTCTACGAATTGAGTGCCGTTGGCTCAAAAATGGCGGCGATCACATTGCACAAGGTACAGTTGCCTCCGAGCTTAGAGGGCATAACTCATAAAAACCGACTTGAATACGTATTACGCAGTCTCTGAAGAGTCGGTATTTGAAATTTCATATTACCGCTGCCGGTTTTTTTCCAGTCAAAACGAGATGTAAATGAAGCACCAATGTAAATTTGCGTTTTGTAAATGGTGGATGTGTATTTGTAATCTTTGCAAACGATGAGCTATCAAAGTGATGTTACTATAGGGGTTGTATTTAATACATTTGGCATGATCAAGGTATTTTATAGGCTTAGTTAAAATCTACTTCATTCACTCAACCAAATTCACTTTAGAGAACTAGCAAAAAAAGCTTTGTAAGGAATGACTCCATTTTTACAAATTGTAACCATTAACTAACTGAATGATTTATGTTTTAAGCTTATGATTGAATTTCTAACTGCTTAGTGATTTTATAAAAACATTTTAATTTTAATTTTATTTTTATTTAAATAAAACATTTTTTATAACAGTTTTCCCTTACACAATTTCTTTAAGATTAATAACATGCTTTTTTAGATCTTTGTATAATAAGTCAAGTATGGATAAAAATAGCAAAATAAATCCTTTATATTATTATACAAAATACAATTTTGGGGTCTGGATTTTTCAATGGTATTCAAATTGGTTAAATACCGATCCAAAATTAATGTGCAGCATCCGAACAAAGAAAGAAGCCAAGAGGCAAGATGCGAAGTGAAAATTGGCTTTGGCTAATGCTGGGCTACCGTAACACATTTAAATTATCTAGTAATTCCTCCTCGGCTTCAATTAGTGACCTGGCCAGGCAGTCGTGTCCAACGGTTGTACTTCACCCATCAGCGCCAGAGTTGAATGAACCAGGCCAACACCATCGCCAATACCAAATCGGAGTTGGCCAGGTCTGTTAATTAGCCAGAAGCGCAGGCAAAACGGAGACCCTAACCCAAAAATGCTAATAATAATGATGCTGAGAGTCAATCAATCATTTTGCATTTGCCGAAAACAGTTTCACAGTGCAAAAAACACTTACACACATCTATCCATCCATGTCCATCCACTAAGACCCCTGCGACAGGCGATGGCATGTTGTGCTGGATGAACTAATTTTACAGAAATTTCCATAGCGATTGGGCCACCCATTGCTGACGTTGCAGCTACCAGATTCAGATACCAATACATTTCGAAATAATTCAGAGACAGCGAGAAAAATTCCAACTTTGTGTTTTTGATAGTAGTTAACTAAGTATATAAGGCCAAAACAATGTTTTTTAAAAGAATACTGAAAATACAAGTTAGAAATTTGTTTTGACCCTTTTTTAAAATAACAATATACCCTTTTACCGAAATAAAGGGAATATAAAGTCCATCTTTGGTTCTTAAAAACGTTATATTTTAAACGAAAGGTACACATAAAATCGAAAGTATTTAAGTTATAAATCTATTTCTATTTTTCTAGAGTAAGCGGGATTAAAAGAGTTAACGACTCTGCTGACTTTAGACTGATAGGTATTATTTTTTTAGCTTATAGATATTAATAATTTTTTCAGTGTATAGCAGCATTATGAGAACAATAACTTGGTGCCGCATTAAAATATCTGCAATCATTAAAATTGCGCACGCTGACATTGTTTTGGAAATTGGTCGGCATTGTTTAGAAGCCTACCCCGCAACTCCCCAAACCAAAATCCGGTCGCTTGGAAAGCTGTGCTGCATTTTCGCCGATGACATCGCTTTTCTTTTGTGATGATCCGACGGATCCAACAAATTATGCCCGATGAGGACGGGTCTCGAGAGCCAGGCCCGAGGCATAGGCATCGAGTTTGGAACAATAAGCTCGAAACGTTTTGCACACAAAATGCGTCAAGTCCTTGGTACTGCATCGCCTTCCTCCTTTCGGCTGACAAGCCATTCATTCGATGATTCACAGCCGCACAATAAATAAGCCAACAGAAGCTCTACGGCACACATATTAGATGGAAAGCCAGGCATCTATTTTAGGTGGATTTCGGTCATCACGCATACATAGTTGGCTATCTTAAGAGGTTTATGCTAGTATCGTACTGATCATTTCAAAAATATTTTGTTTTTAACATAACTATTCATTAACAAAATAAAAATGTAAAGTTTAATTGGTAATGTTAAGAACTAGCAGGATAATTAATAATATTAACAAGGAAATTTGTCCCGTTATGTTGATTTTGATTATAATTCTAAGCCATTTACTTTTCTTTACTCATTTTATGTTATACACTTAATTTTATAAATATGCGTTGCCCGAATTTCGTAAGAATATCTATTTTTTAAGTATTTGATTACTTTATGTGTAGCCAAGAAATTGAGATATTTAGCAGTGCCTTGGTGCACTTAAATATTTTAACTCTTTTAATGCCTTGGCTTATTTAATTACAACACGAAAGGTGCATTTTAATTTTGCGACTTATGGCAAGCCTACCTGCACTTTATTTTGACCTTTGTCGTGCTGAAGGCACAAACTAAATTTGGAAAAGTGAATTAAGTAATTAGGCATAGTGAAAGTGAGTTTCAGCTGGCTTATCTCGACCATCGATCCGCTGTGACATCCCACAAGTGTCAGCTGCAGTTGGCCAGTTGGATAGCAGGATGGGTGATTTTGTGTGCCCGATGTGCGATGTCCAATGTCCGAGCTCCTTTGAGCTGCTGACTGCATCCAATCGATGTGTATGTGTGTGTGTTCGTGTGGGCTGAAGGCTGACGCTGACCTAAAAACCCAATTGGAAAGCTAAAGTCAATAAAGAAGGCTTCGGCGAAGGGCCGACGGTGGCTGGAGTTGGAGATACTTGTGCTCGGCCCCCAGGCCACCAGCTCCAGCTCCAGCTGCGTCCATTTTGGGCCATGCCCGAGTGCATTCGACCGCAGCACATAGCCACCTTCTCCTCGCAGAGGGCCCCTTTGACCCGCCTGCGTGCGCCATCAACGGTCAGAAGTCAGCCCGCAGCTCGGCTCTGATTTGAATGGCAACTGGGATGGAGGGGCGCCCGAAGGGGTGGTGTGCATTGGGCAGGGTCAGGGGGCATGGTGGGTTCGCCAACCAACAGCTGGACTGCGTCGTGGCACGTGCTGGCGCCAATCTCGCGCAGGCCCAACACTGCGCACTGGAAGGCACCGCGTGTGGATGCCATCCGAGCCAAAAGCTTTGGGATAGGTCGCGCTCAAAGCTTGCGACCTCTCTGAGCAGCAATTCACACTCACAAAAATGAGTCCTTAATTATTGTAAAAGTACTAACAGCCCCTGTTTCCTTTTCTGTTACAAACAAGAGCTTATATTTGGTATATGTCTGTTGATCCTTGGGTCTATGACAGCTTCTTCTAAGCTAAGCTTCATGGCAGGCTTTTTTATATGATTTTTGCTATGCTTTTTGCTTGGCTTCTTTCTATGTTTTTGCTAGGCTACTTTATAGGCCTTTTTTATGCTTGTTGCTACCGTTTTTGCCAGGCTTTTTGCTATGTCTCTTGCTAAGCTAGTTTTTCGGCGTTTCGCTATGTTTTGCCTAGCAAAAAGCAAGGAAATACTATTCTATTTTTGCTATGCTTTTTGCTATGCTTTTTGCTAGGCTTGTTGTCTCTTGTTCAGTATATTGCCAAGCTTATTGCGAGGCTAGTTTTTCCGCTTTTTGCTACGCTAGTTGCTAGGCTTTTTGCTTTACTATAGATATGATTTTTGATAGCCTAGCAACAAGCCTAGCAGCAAGCCTATCAAAAAAAAAGGAAAAACTATTCTATTCTTATTGCTAGATTTTTGCTGGGCTTATTGGGAGACTTATTGATAGCTGGGCTTATTTCTAGGCTAATTTGCTTGCATTTTTGGTGGGCGTTTTGCTAAGCTTATTGACAGCCATTTCGCTGGGCTAGTTACTAGGCTTATTCCTAGGCATTTTGCTGGGGTTGTTGAAATAATAATAATCTGTATCATTTTTTTCGAGTGTCAATGGTTAAGGGTGCCAGCATATAGCAGTCCTTGGGTTTCCGGAGCTTTCAGCGACTGGTTGCGAACTCGACTGCGGCTGGAACTGGAACACATCCGTCCGTGGGACGCGACACGGACACCTCGGTGCAGCAGCACCAACGACCCGACGCGACCACCAGGCAGTCACCCAAATTAGTTGCCAGCGATTCGCCTTTGCGAGTGAGTCCCCTCTGCGATTGCCGTGTGTGTGTCTGCGTCAGTGTCTGTGCCAGTGCCAAGTGCCAGTGTCTGAGTGTTTGTGTTTGTGAAAGCCAGGATTGCATTGCTCCAGCTCCCCAGGAGCCAAAGTCCGGAGCCAGGGCAAAAGTGAAAGGGTGCAGCGGGTGATCCTGCGATCCCGCGATCCGCTCAGTGTGCTGGAAGTGAGTGTGCCAAGGGGAAAGTCCGATATCGAGATGCCCTGATATCTTGACATCCCGATATCCTGACGACCTGAGGTCCTGACATGGTGATAAGTGGAAGGCCGAAGAAAGCTCGGGGGAAATCATGGCCGAGTGGCTCGCATCCTCCTTGTCCTTGTGCTGGGTCTGGGTCCAAGCAAATGGGCACAGTGCCCCCTTAAAGCTGCTTTTCCCCGCAGGTTTAAAGCCCAGTCAACGCGTGCCGCCGTTTAATTATGTAAAAGGACTCGTACAGGCGCACTTACACACTCGCATCGAGTCGGGGCACATAAAACACACAGGCCCATGTACATAGGGGGCCAGTACATACATAACTTGCTGGATTTTATTTGTACCCCGATTCGTGGTCAAATAAAGGCGAACGCAAATCGAAATTTCATTCTTAATACAAATTGATTTTTTCCCATTTGCTCTTGCTGGCCGCGCCGCCTTGTCCCCATTTGGGCTTTGTTTTTGTTTTGGGCATCCGGCGGGGCACGGTGCGTATGATCGATTTTGAGTAGCTTTTTGAGGGAAAGAAGGAGGCCTACTGAAAAGTGCGGCAATTAAAATTAAATTGTTGTCCCCTCGTTACGAGGGGTTATGCCAGCCGGTTTAGTTAGCCCACATCCCTCTGGCCCCACCATCATTTTTCCCTTTGATTGTGAGGCACGCGAGACAAGTACACACGCACGCACACACACTCTCTCTCTCTAAAGGAGGAAAAACCAGGAGGAAAAACAGCAGCGTGTGTGCCACACAGAGTTGGTAACTGTGCCACCACAGCAGCTGGCAGGAATCGCTCCAAAGACAGGCGAGCTTTACATTCACTAGGGTTTGTGTGTACACCGCACATATATATGGCATATCCTTTGCATGCACGTGCTTCTCCAGCCAAAGTAATTTGGCCTAAACGGGCAAAACGGGGCTGGAAAAACAACAGCCAAAGCCAGAGTGGAAAACAAAATTGAAGAAACCAAAAAAACATAACAAACGGTAGAAAAGATATAAAGAGTGGCAGCAAAAATATTGGGCCAAAGGGAAGGAAAGGAAAAGACCAGGCCGGAGAAGAAAAATCAATGATGCTGCCAAGTGGCTTTGGTATTCGCAATAATGCAAAAAAAAAACCCGTTAACTGCTTGTGTGCTTTCCCTATTTTTGCACAGTGTATGTCTGTGTGTGTGTGCCTGCACTGCAATTAATATTGAAATGAATAAGCGTTGATTACGCAGCCCTAACAACAGCGCATTTAAATGCCACTAGTTTTCGAGCAAATGTTGATTTTACGAGTATGTAGGTTGTCTGATAAGTCGTCTAATTGGGTTGCTTTAAACTTGTTTAATTGTCAATCAATATAAAAAACATCAATAAAAGTGAGTTTCGGTAGAGGTAGATGGCTAATTAATGTTAAATTTAAATTTAGCTCAATACAAGCAGAATTAAATAACCCAGAAATGCCAAAGTAAACTTTCTTTTTTGAACAAAAAAAGATCGTAATATACGAAATTCTAAATACATTTTAAATCATATGTGAATCTTAAAATATGATTGCATTATGCGTGGTATAACTATAAAATTAAAAATGATTTTATAGAGTTAGATATACAATTTCCTGAAATTTTCTCTTATTATTTCTTATATGTGATCTTTCTAAACAAACCCTTACTTAGCTTACTAAACTTAGTATTTTTCCCGTTTACAAATGTTCTTGGCAGCCCACTAAAATCTATGGCTATGCACTTTAACTGTGAAAAGTCCTTATTATATTATCCATTCATTTTAAAAACTTGTAATGAAAGCATGAATTACGCAACAGTCAGCCTCATAACAACCATAACCGCAATACCATGCCAAATGGGTCAAGTTTCTGGCATCCAGATAGCCTTGACTCCCCAACGGCTTACGCAGCTTCATGCCAAATAATGGAGGGATTTGGATATGGATTTGATTTCGAAATGAAAAGTTTTGGTCAGGAATGGGCCCAGCGCCAGGGATTACCAATACACACGCATAAGTAGGACCCAGCAGAAATATAGAGAAATCAGGGCAGAGTAAACGGCAGGAAAGCAGGAAAAGGAGGTGAGAAGCAGCGACACCTTCAGAGGCACCATCTCACCTGCCCAACTGCTCCACCTGCAGGGCAGTGCTCTGAGCAGGCACTCGAATGGGCACCCCGCCCGGACTCGAGACCACGGGTCCCCATATACGGCTCCTCCAACTGCGACCACGGGACTCTGTTTACCACACAAATTGCATGCAAGCTGCAGCTGAGGCTCCTGCGGTGACTGCCCCTGCACTGAGAAAAGCTGAATTAGTTTGAACTAACTATTCCTATTTCTTAAATTTGATTTTTCCAATTATTAAAATATACTGTCATAATTTTTTTGGTGCTATTGAAACAAATTAAGCCAATAATTAGATTTGAAGAAAATTGATTTGAGAACAACATTGGAATGTGGAAAATGTATTTAAAATTAAAATGTTTGAAGAGTTTTTAGAAAATATATTTATTCGTATTCGTGAAATACGATTTCTTTTGGTAATAATACAAACGCAATGTTAAGTTAACCGAGGACTCTTTAAGTAAGTTTAATAGGCAAGCATACAAGCCTTAAAGTTTAAAGCCGAGATTTTTTGTTGGAAGTGAAAATTCGTGAAAGCTGAAAATTCGTGACGTTTTTCAAAACAGAATTCTAGGTGATGGATTGCTTTCTTTGAGTGTTGACTCCGACCTGTTCAGACTTTGCCATGCGCAACTTTATTAACCCCGTTTTGAAGAGGTGGCAAAGCCATGCATTTATGCCCATTGTTTCAACCGAGCTGCTCCTCGGCCGCAGCTCCCGTTGCCACGCCCCCAGCTGCTCCTATTTGTTCCGCCCCTTTCCCGCCCAGGAGGCCAAGTGCTTTTTCCCGTATCTACAAAATTCTGGCTACCATCTCCCGTCGTCGTTGTCGTGACCGCGCGCTGATGTTTGCCCTGCCAGCTTCGAGAGGTGGCCCAAACCACCCCCTGAACCACCCTATAAACCACCCCCTGAACCACCCACCGCCTCCTTGATGTTAGGAGCTGGTGCAAAGCAATTACCACGCCCCCCATCCCCGGTGTGTGTTTGTTTTGTTGCTCGCGAGACGGCGACGTCGTCGGCTTGGCTGGTGAAAAGTTTATAATTTTATTAGGCCCTACAGAAATTGGGTTAGTGTCGCTTTTAGTTGCATTTCCCAGCGACGAGTGACAACTTGGCAGCGGCGCTCAGATAGTTTCCACGCAGCTTTGTAGTGTTTACACGACCCCCGCCCCGCCACGCCCCTTTCCATTTCCCATTTTCCCGCCCAGGTCTTAAGAGGCTGTTGCCCGTCATCTTAGCGGTGGATACGCGGCATTATGCTAAAAGCCATGTCGGCGGACTCTTTTGGCGGTATGCCCCTTGAGTTCTTTGGGCCACGTTTGGACATTTGCAAATTACTCAGAATTGTTGATCAGGTGGATTTTCGTCATGATATTCCGGTTTAACTAAATTTATTCCGACCTCACGTTGCCATCCCACAACTACCCGATTTATTTATAATAATACAGAAAACAGAAACTTTAAATGCAAGGAGCGAACTGAATAAAGCCACTAAATAGTTTTGTTTTGCAACTCATAGGAAAAGTTCCCTAAGAACAATTTAGAAGTCTCAGTTTTTGGATTAGGTTGAAAATATAATTTAAGAGTTTACCCCTAATCATAATGTAGTTTTTAAAAATAACTAAATATATTCACTTTTCAAATTGTAAAGCTTTCTTATGGTATCTGAGTAATATTATATTCAATACCAGCCCATTTGCTTGGACTCCACCTAAAGTTTTTGCCTTTCCACCACAGAAAGTGTTCAAGTGAATATCTCCTAGTTGAATACAAAATTGTGTATTAATCGCCGTCGTCTTGTGTGAAAGTTTCGCGTTGGACCCAATCTCCTAGTGAGAATTACGTCAGTCCGCCAAAAAGATGAGAATCTTCTAGGCAGGTTACAATCGAGCCACTAACCAGCGACCATCAGGTAAGCAGAACTACACTCTGATTAGCCCATTCAATACGCATTTTATTTATATTTCTTTATTCGAAAAAGATTTCTATGTAAATAAGAAGCCGTTTGTATTGTCTAGTAGTTGCTTTTCGGCTTTAGCGGGGTTTCAGCAATAAATATCATGAAAGTACGAATTTTAAACAGAAACTTGCCTATAAATTCGTACATACATATAATTAAGAACAGTTCGTTGCGAAAGTATATAAATATTCTGGGTTATATTAAAAATATGTAAAAATATTGTTAAAATACATTTTAATGTTTGTGTACTTTTAGCCACATGAGAACTAATGATACTTTTTATGTAACGTATAAAACTTGTTCGCAATGAACCGCACTGTACCCACATTGGGTTCAATATCTATCTCGGCATCTGCCAACGAAATTTATGCATATGGAATCGTATTTTCGCCTCGATTGGCTCGGTGTGGCTTTGTGGCTCTGGCTTAATGAAGATGGGACAATAATAATTTTTAATAGGTTTTACTATTTTGGCTTAGATCAGCTTAAGCGCACCGAGGATGGCCAAAAGCGGGGATCCAAAGGTGGTGAAGCGGAGAGCTCGTGTGTGCGAGAGCTCAAGGCGGATGGGCTGGCAATATTCAAATTGAATCGCTTTTATCTGTGTTTTGTCACTAAATACTAAATTGGCAACTGAAGTCGAACACTAACCCGAAATCCGAACTGAAGCTACTTGCGGACCACAAGTTCGGGCGTCGATTTGGTATTTGAATGGGCACTGGCTATGCGCAAGTAACAGCCAATGAGATCATGATCCATATATAGTTAAAGCCCGAAGCTGAACGCAAATTAAGGCAGCTTGTCTCATGAGACGATTTGATTAGCATTTATCGCCCGTACTGTAATTGCTTTAAAGTTCTTAAACTGGCTAAGAATGGTGGTTGGAACTCGTTTATACAAATTCATTATTATCGTTAAGGCCCAAATATTTTAAAAATTACTTAGCATTTTTCAATTGATTTATATGCTGGATTTTATGGGGTGCGGTCTTCTATAAAAATTACAACTTCTTGGGTACCGACAACTATGTCATCTTTTTTGAATGTGGCAACTCCCTTAAAAAATCCTCTTGGCATTATGTACGGCCAGTCGTCCGTTTCGATTGAGGCATTCTTCATATAGTAATTCCCGTTTGGTATGGGACATGGTTTTAATTCGAAGGGAATGTCCGTATTCACACCATACTTTAAAGTAGCCCTGAAGTAAATCCAGAAGTTCTTCGCGGCTTGGCAAACGGATTGATGAGGCATTGAAAAGGGCATCAACTTGTAATCCCCACCGCCACTGACATCGGAGTAGCTCTCGGCTGACACAGTAAAACGTTTACTATCCAAATCTTCAGAAATAACCAGCGATCCATTCAGCCTCCGTTCTCTCCCTAAAAACCGAACGCGAAAATCCACTACTGAGCCCGTTGAGTTCCAGGACACAAATCTAGCTTGGTAAGACTTTGGAAGGGACATCTGCAAAATTAATTTTATCAAAAACTACTCGCTTAAATATGTTAATAATTCTCACGCAGGTCTCTGCAATTAAAGTCAGAAGGACGTAGAGCTTAATCATCTGCATATTTTTCTGAATTTGTTTAGTAACTGAACAATTTATTTTAAACACGTTCATATTTATAGGAAATGATTACGGTATGACTATAATTAAATATGTGTAAATTTATAATTAACAATGTTGTTACATGCATTCCGTTTTTAATATCTTACTAAGGATCGAAAATCAGAACGTTCTCTATTTAGCAGGGCTTTAAAGGTTTTATTGTGACGGTTAAATTTAATAATGCAACTTTAACTGGATTCCCCATTAAGTAACTTAATACCATTTCATGACAAGCGTAATAATTAATATCGAATTTACAAAATGTCCGATTTCATGATGATATGTTCGCTCTAGAGTGGATTGGAGTGAATCATAAAAAAATAAGGAACTGAGAGTATTAAGCGTATCTCGAAATAAGTTTTCATCAGCGGTAACACACAATTATAAAATTAATACCAAAATGTACTTACACGGCTTTTAAGAAAGAATGTTTTCAATTCAAGAACAATGCATTTCTCTCTGTGTAGGGATAGGTAAACCACCACTGTAAGTACGCGCATGGAGTAATAATTTCTAAAAAATATTTTGGTCTTACTCTTTAAATCATCGAAATAAGGAAAGGTTCTCGAAAACGTTAAAAACTTGAATTCAAATTCAGTATAGCGCATAAATGCAAAGATTGAAGCATAAATGCAAAACAAGTTTTTTTTTGTGTGTATTACAACAACTCCGATCAAATATTCTCATGAACGGACTTTAAAGTTAAATTAGCATACAGAGACCATCGACTTTTAAAAAAAGTTTTCGGTTGCAGATACTGGGAATGATCTTAGTTTTCCATCTTTGACGTCAAGTTCTTAAGAGATGGACATTGGTAAGGACGGGGACTATTTATTTTATACTGCCGTGATGTATATAACATAACCTAATATATCTGTGCATGTTGGATTTTCGTAATATTATCTAGACTGCGAAACGTATAGGTGATTGAAAATTTGATAAAGTTTGATTTTAATAAAGAAATACTAAATGAAAAACCCTTTAGCTGCGAATCGGAATTTTCGCCAATCTAGGAAATGTCTGCCGAGGAAGTGGAGTAAACGAATCTGCTTACTGTGGGCCAGCGACACAAAAGCCTCGGCTGGCTAATGACGTTGACGAGGTGACGATGGCTAAGTGGTCGACAGTCGACAGTCGAGATTCGAGAGTCAAGAGGTGAGAGCCGAGAACTGGTTCCATCCGAATGACCGATCGGCAATTGGCTTGGGGCGGGGCCAGGTGGGCCACAGTCACGGGCTGAAACACTTCCGTAAATACGCAAAAACCAGTACACGGACGGAACAGAACAATCATCGGGGCATTACTTAATCGGGCTCGAGGTGCGAGCGTCTTCGACGAAACCAGTTTGTGTCCCAAATGCCTTCGACGGAGTTATTAAACAATAAATTTAAGGTTGACTAAATTCTGTTCAATTAGATTGGAGATCATGCCAGGGAATGTGGAACGAGCCAGAGAGCATATGAAAGTCCTATAAATCATGTCAGGGACCGGAGTTCAAAGAACGATCGAACCTGCAGCACCGAAAGAGCTGATTCTATGGCATGATAGGAGAAATAGAAATTTAATACAGCCACAAAGGTGGACCAATCCCGAACCCCTATGTGGCGGCCAATTAAAGTAGGGCCACGAAGAAGCAATGTCACATGGCCTCAGGTACAGGTGTCTATCGCATAGATACATACACAGTTGTATGTCCACTCGGGAAACCTTCGTATCTGTATCTTTGTATCTGCTCACAGCCTTGGGCTCTATGACGTTGAGCAATCAACTTAATAATAGCCCCAGAAATTACATTCCAACTTATGCTTGAATAAATTATCAATTATATTTTTGGTGGACTTGATGTGGGGTTTCATATTGTGATGTGCCATAGAGCTGGCTTCATTCATCGCTTTCCAAGAAAGGCAAATAGCAACAGCTACCTGGCTGGAAAACTATTAGTTAATATCAAATCAAAAATAAACAATACTTTGAATACCCTAAAATAATATTAAGAAATATGAGTATTGAATATAGGTACATAAACATTTTTTCGATAGTGTATAAAATCTAAAAAATTAAAAGTAAAGAGCATTTCCAAGTTCTGATGGAGACCCTCATTTAACCCCTAAAAGGGTATACAAGCAGTGATGCAAATTGAAATGGCTTCGTTGAACTGACTTTTGCCTTCACCGCTTCCGTCAGAATCAGTGGCTGAAAATAATGAAAACTGCACATGAGATTTGGGCGACCATGAAATGGATATAAATAACTATTCAGATAGAGTTCGCTTTGTTCGCGACCTGGCTGCATTAAAATGTTGGCAATTGAGTGGATCCGTTAATTATATAGCGCGATCAATTATTCATTTGCCGGATTACCTGAGAAGAGCTCGACGAAAAATGAACTTCACTTAAAAATGATTCTGCGAAATTCGTTTTTACTTCGCCGCCGCGGCTCTCAGTGGTTCTCTGGATCCAAATCCAACTCTGTCCCTGGCTCATTTCAATATTTTTATTGTCTGATTGAAGTGTGACGTTTCGCTGGGCAGCTGTGGCTGCTTTCAAGCCCAGCTTCGGGTCAATCCCGGTCGGCTTTTGGCAAAGAGATTAATTGAGGTTGGCTTGAAGTCGGAGATCTGGAGATCTGGCGATCTGGCCGAAAACGGGAATTGCAAGCGCACCAATTTCGCAGCTTAATTGTTTGGTTGCATGGCAAATTGCTTCCAGATATACGTACGTTATGTATGTATGCCTAAATAATGTAGTGCCCACATGAATTTCATGTGAATTGCTGCCTTCTAAAGCATCATCAATCTTGCCAGGCGCCTTTCAACATTTCCAAGGCATATCGATTCCGACCCGCCAACTTGAAGGACTTCCGCCGGCGGGCAAATACTCCGTACACCCTCATATAATGTATTTCTGTCCCTTTCGTTCCGCGGAAATCCACTGGGAGTTAAATCAAAAAGGAAAAGCCCGTTGTCGGATTATTGGTTTAGTACCAAGTAAATATTCCTGATATCAATAGAAATAACTATTCAGAAAAACAATAAAGCAGCAGCCATACCAGAGTTATATATTTAAAAGAATACTAATAATGTGCAAAAACGACAGTTAAATTATGGAAACTGCTATGATTTTAAATGGGTTTCAGGATTTTATTTCACAAATTATATGCTGAAATGTGTCACCTGTGGATAAGAGTTCACTGGTGTGAATTTAATAGTAATTAAGCCAGCAGAAGTAATGATAAATGGCATATCAATTTATATATAAGATATAAGAAATAATAAAATGGACGTAATTTGTTTTGCACGAAAAGTATTTTTTAAATGTGGGAAAAATAAGCGTCATGTTAATTAAATAGTTTCAACATGCCGTTCTAAAAAAATGTATGTCTTAATATTCTGATTCGACTACGGTTTGTTGCAATTTTCGGGTGGGTTCCCAGTTTAAAGCCCGGCCCGCCTTCTTATTAACACTTTCGGAAGGACAGGAGGCGGAAAATTAATTGGCCAGAATGCCGGAGGACAAGATGCGAGTGCAGACTAATTGGGCTGCCAGGCAAAACGGCCTCAAATTGGACGCTTCGCTGGTCGTTGGTGCCATCGAATGGAATTAGAGCCGACGATAGACGGAACATTGGCCAAGAAGTCGCCCCAGGAGTCGGTGACGCTTTCCACCTGTCCGCGCGACTTTGCGGTGATGACGTTGACGTTGACCACCGGCGCAGGTGGAAAATGCCCTCGTCCCCCGACTCACTTGTTCGATTTTCACCGGGTGCGTGTGAATGGGACAGTTGTGTGCCGTCGCTGGCTTTTCCTCTTCGTGCTCGTTTTGTTGTCGGCAAATAGTTTTTGTTGAAATTTCAATATGGGGACAGGACTACAGGTAGATAGACCGCAAATGAAATCATCGAGCGAGTCACCGACCGTGGTCACGGTCGAGGGATATTCCGTGTCATAGGTTTGCTTTCAATCGATTTCCTTGGCGACGATGGGCGATGGACAGGCAAAGGTCAGTTGCGGAGACTAAGGTGCTCTTCTCTGCTAGGCTAACCGCAGAAATTCGATATCGGAGGCAGGATCTGTAACTGGAAACTAGAAACCAGGAGACCAAAGCAAATATTTCGCCCTCGGCAAGGACGCGCAAGGACCTCGTCCAAGGCTCAGACAGACAGCCGGCGGGCATCATCATCATCTACAGCCACATCCACATCCACATCCACATCCACGGAGGCCGGTCACCGAGGCAAACACTTGCAGCAGATGCAAGGATGCAAGGATGCAAATGCGGTGGATAGCCACTGCCTGCAGGGAAAATGAGTGGGCGGCGAGTGGGCGGTGCTGCGTGTGGGAATTGTAATTAGTGGCACTTTCCCAGTTTGCTTTGTTTGCACACACTCGAGTGTGCGGCGCTGCGCAGAAGAGGTCCTGTCGCATCCTCCTGTCCCATCTCATCTCCTGACCCGCAAACACATATGTCCCCGTCAAATATG
This sequence comes from Drosophila subpulchrella, assembly GCF_014743375.2. Lineage (NCBI taxonomy): Eukaryota > Metazoa > Arthropoda > Insecta > Diptera > Drosophilidae > Drosophila > Drosophila subpulchrella. The sequence goes on from NC_050610.1 coordinate 4,191,784, forward strand.
CACTGCAAATATGCCGAGTGAAACATTATATTTCACTGGCACAGCCAGGGGCTTTGGGATGGGATGGGATTGGATGGCATTGTCGGGGAGTCAGGAAATCAGTTTCTGATGCCATGGAATGCACTTAAGTGCGAGTGTGTAGTGCAATAATTAAGACAAGCAAATATTCAAGGACTTTCATCCTGCAACTGCCTAGAGGAATGCACAATTACACCGTATGAAAGAGGATATTTAGAGCTAGAAAATTAATATGTTTAATACGATTCAATTAGAGGCTTGCTCTTTTATGAAAAGCTAAATGAATCACAGAAAACATTTATTCCACAGCATTTTAATTAAACAATTACCTTCCTTTCTTTACATATTTTTTGAGTTATCCGTAAAATTGAAAGTCATTTAACGAATCTTACTTAAATGAAATTAAATTCAGTTTGTAGTCTAAAACCTTGGCTTATCATAAAAGGGATAAATTAAGCTTAAGTAAAGGGAAGTGTAAATGTAGGTATTATTAATATTGTTAGTGCTGTTTCTAGAACAGTAAGACAAGCTCAAAGAGTCTGCTAATTTTTCACTTTATTGTAAACTTTTTTCTAAATATTCCCGTACACTTGTTCTTTGCAACAACAGAGCTTAAAAATTCCGTTTAGCCTGGGAAAAATCATCTGCGTAAAAGAGATTTGTAAGACAGCAAAAATATGTTTTCACACTGGTTTAATACAGCAAAGCCTCCCCACCGAAATACCTAATTTCGTTTTGTATATTTATTACAGTTGATACTTACTTTCGAAATTTTCGGCCCAGTTAATCAAAATGATTTCAAAAATATGCAAATCGTTTTACCTGCAAGCTAGATTCAAAACTGGAACGCACTTTCCCAAAAAATAAATATAAAAGAAAAACTCGCGCCTCAATTGGCCCTAAATCATCTTACTACCATTGGCCACCGTTCGCTGGTCGCTCTCTTTGGCTTTTAGACCCGAAAAGTGGCTGACCGGATGGGGGAAACGGAGTTACGCACCTTGGAAAATTATTTGCCATTGTTTCTTCGCCCGTCGAGCAGGGTGCAATTGTTGTTGGGTCGGGGTTTCCACCATAATTCTTCTAATTATATGATCTATTACACTAGATCTAAGCATATGCAGACGGACATATTTCCCGCACACTTGTAACACATTTTAGCATATTTTATTAATTTAAATAATTCACTTGGGTCACTCCGGCTGATGTTAGAGCAGCGATAACCCACAGGGGATGACTACAAGAGGGTGCGTGGGGGAGTTTGTTCAACGATCAGTAACGAAAGTCCGGGAAACAACTTTCATCCACTGCTAAAAATGTTTAAAATACAATTCAACTTCTTTACAAATCTAAAGGTACACTCAGAAAAAAAATCAAGTATTTCGTGCTTGAACCTAGTATTTTCGGTGTCAAAACTTCGCCAAGCATGGAAAATACAGAACGCGAGAACAAAATACTACATTTGAGCCCGAATTTTCAAGACCGAAAATACTAGATTTAAGAACCTTTCGGTCTTCAATCAAGTATGAATAATTCTTAAATCAAGTCATATTTGGACTAAAAACAAGAACGATTTAATAATAAAGTAAGAAATTTGCAGGCATGATTTAAGGACGAATAATTCTTAAATCAATATATAAATATTATAACACTAAAATGAGTTTTTATGTTATGCTAGTAAGAGAAATAAGAATTGGAAACTGAAACGAAATAAACGAGATATATGTAAATAATATTAATATTTTAAGTTTACTTACGACTTGCCGCTCACGGGCATTAACACTGCCTAATTTATGCGCCTTATATACTGAGTACTTTCAGAATAAACAGTTGGGAATTTTTAGAGTTGGCAGACATAAAAACTCCATAATGTGCTCAATATGAGAATTTTGTGAGCACGAACGTTCTTAAATGTAAAGCATGCAATTTTTCTGAAATCAAGGCTGTTTGTACTTGTTTTTAGCACGGTATTTTTCCCTGAGTGTACATTTACAAAATAAATGCATTAAAATCTCGGAATAAAAATGTAATTCATTTTCGTAGATATAAAGTTAAACTAAATTAGATAGAGTAAACTGGTTCTTCCAGTGTACTTTGGGTGAAGAAAAGAGGAACCTGAAGTTGAAGAAAACCCAGCGAAGCGTCCAAGCGACCGCATCCACCTCCGTTAATTTGTCGAGGCCGCTAATTAAATTCAGTGGAAAACTGCTGCATTTACAGCCCAGAGTCCACGAAAAAACTACATTTTAAATGAATTATTTTACATTCCGTAATTCGTTTATTATTTAACCTGCCCCAGGGCCGCCCTCGCATCTGGCCAAGTTTGGTTCGGTTCAGTTTTTTCTGGGTCTGCTGATGGATTTGTCGACGCTCTGTCCACGACGGGACTTGAGTAATGGGTGTATAAGCGACGTCTACGCCCAACGACATTCAAATACGGGGAAGAGCGCCGAAGGAGAATATCAATTTGCTGGCCAAAAGGGAAGTGAGCCGACCAACTACGGCTCATTTTGATTAATGAGATCTGCAATTAATAGGATCATCTCAGATAGATCTTCTGCTAGATCATCCCATGTATGAATTGACTTTACCATATGGTAAACGATTATTATTTATAATTAAAATTCTTTCATTAAAAATTTAAATATTTAACAATTTAAGATATAAATACATTTTCTAATATCTAAATTGGGATTAAAAAATGGTTAATGTCAGGGCTAAAGTCATATTTAAGAAATACCATATCTTAGGAACTTTTTTTTTCATTATTTTGGCTAATAAAATGGTAATAAAACAACGGCTAAAACTAAAACGTTTGCTATATTTTCAACCATTTTTGAATAGTCATGACTTCCCTAAAAAATTATATATTTGGGAAAATTTAAGTTTTTTGTTTATTACATATTAAATGAAGACAGGATTACAAATTTCCGTGGAGGTTCCACAGCAATATTTTTAGTTTATCTTTGGAATCCACGTTTTTTACAATGACTCGGGGGATATTGCCGTGGGTTAACTGTCCTATTGTTTGCACGCACATCGCATCATTCCCCTTTAAAAGAGCTGCAAAGTGCACACATTGCACCTAAAACCCTCGGGACATTTGGGTGCGGTGGAAATGTGGGTGTCAAAAGTCAACAGCTGCCATAATACCCACCGTAACCTTTAGCGCCCACTGTTTGCTGCCACTCAAAGTCCCAAAGTGGACGCAATGAAAAGATCAATCTGCCCCAGAAGCCGGCTCGTCATTAGTGCTTATTAAATGCAGCTAATCCTTTGGCGCCACTGCAGCGGTTCGTGCGTGTCAAGTGGCTGAGATTGAGCCCGGGAGATGGATCGGCATTTGAATAATGGGTCGGGAACCCAAAACCGAAACAATGCGATACAACAAGTGGCTCTGGGATCCTCACGCGTCATCCGTCACCTGACAGTCGACCCATCAGCGGCTGATGTTTTGACATCACAACATCATTATCTACTCGTCTAACTCGACGGCAAGCCCCGTGCCCCCTTGAGGTCGACCCCTTAAAGTCTGGCGCTCGTATGTGCCTCATCATCATCTTCGTCATCGGCGAGGTCGTGGAAAACCTCAAAGAAAACATTTTCTTTGCAACCGATCCCTTTGTAATGCTATAAGTTTCATATAATGAGTCGAGGGTATAGGGTTCTCAAGTAACTTGTAAAAGTTCTGAGTGAAAATATTGCCGATCCGTTCTTTATCTGGTTTATATGGCAGTTCCACTGAATAAATTATAGAAAACGATTCATTTCATTGCTTAACATTAATTTGAAGGTAAATGTTATCAATTTTTAAAAAACACCAGTATTTCAAAGTTAAATTGAAAATTTACTTACTTTACTTAGATTGAAAAATTCAAATACTAAGATCAGATCAACAATATAAATACGAACATTTTTGGTGGAATGTATTGCTATTATTAAGGCGTTATAAACATGAGTATCATTCTGTCGAAACACTTTCAATACCCACCATTTTTTCTATTTTTTGGGCCTAACAAAGTGCTCGTCACAACCCGTCATAGTTGAGTACTTGTTGGCCAGTTTGTTTTTGATTTGCCTTCGACGACACTGAATTGGCCCAATTCTGCCAATTCTGACCTCAGAGCCTGGGACTCGAAGACTGGAGACTGGTAAAACCAATTAGATGTCACTGCCAGCCTTGGCAGTAAAGATTTAATCACTGTTCATCTACAGCCATCGAGACGGAGCGAGAACCATAAAGCAGGGGAGCACTTCATCGTCATCGCCACTCGATACATCGTGTTTTACAGCCAAAAAGAAAGTGTGAATCAATTAGCCTCGACCCCGGGCCCAATCTCAATTGTTTGCTTTGGCGAAAAAACAATTAGAGAATTTTATTGCTTTCGATTTAACTATGGCCCGGCCCGGACACAATTGTCTTGAGCGGTTGTCTCTTGTTTGCCCACTTGTTTGTTGCCGTTGTCAGTGTCGTAAAAGTGTTTGCAGCTCATTCCGGGCCCGTCGCTGGGTCGCCGGGTGAAAGGCCACACGGCGATAAAACCGTAAGTGCAGACACTTCGTTCGGATACGTTGCCGAACTATGGCACGGAGTTATGTATGTCCGATGACCATTGCGATAAAACCGTCGGGGCTCGTGCCTCAAAACCGCCAGTGAAAGAGAAACCCACAGGCTCTCCAAGCTTTGGATCATGTAACCACACTCATACAAATTTTAAAAACAGTGGTATTGGAAAAACTCTTTTCGAAACACTTGGATATTTATATTAAAGTTTGAAGTCAGTTTAGTTATTTTTTTACATCGCTATGCGTATTAAGTATGGTTTTGAAAATGTCTTCTCTTTATTTTGATCACAACTTTAGTTAGTTAGTTATTAGTTCCATGATTCTTTTCCCAAAATTGTCAATTGCGTTCCTTTAATGAAATGAAAGAAAGCAAAATACTATGGCTCAAAATTAAGTTCCAAAATACTACACCATGTTTTTATTATTTATCACAAATTTGTATAATGTACATATGACTGTTATTCGTAAACTAATTCATCAAACCAACCAAATAATGCTTTACGCACCTCTTCAAAAATTCTAGATACAATCTTCTTTACTATGAAATTAAGTAACGATTTCCCCATATTTCTCTTAAGTTCAGGTGTGATATAGAATTCGTTGGTCCTGTTGATTTTGTCCTTTTCTTCGGCGAAAAAGTCGGAAGCATTACAGCTGTATTCATCAATCAATCCCACAAGATGTTCAACTCTAGTGATTCCGTCCGGTGATCCATTGCAAATGCTCTTTAGTATCTGCATATCCTCTTCGAAATCTTCTTCTGTGTTCCCCATGCGAAAAGGGATTATTAGGAGCACCAGTAAACATCTTTATAAAGTTAGAAATTGTATATGTATCCCAATAAATATTCGATCTAATTTGTATTTTTACTTTAAAATGTACTTACGCTGCCGAAATTAGATATCCCATGTTGCTTTCAATCGGCTGCCTCTAGAAACCACACTAAGTAATCGTGCTGTTAACGACCTGGTTATATAGACTAGCAGCACAGATACACTCACACTCAGGTTGATTACCGATATTGATCTCACCATTTGCAGACTGCCATTATATTAAGTAAATTAAAAGGGCGCCATTAAAAGTACCATGTAAACTAGATCAGTAGATCATATTCTATTTGTCCGTATTATAATATAAAAGTATATTTACAGCCTAGGACAATTAGACTTAGAGTTATCCCAGAATAGCTATGATAAGAGGTAATGTTAATGAGTGTGACACCCCTGGAAAACACGTCTTAGAGAGGTGGAGAAGTCCCAAGCCAGCGGATCAGTCTTCAAATGCCCAGTCATCGGCATCTCCATCGTCGACGAGCCGTCATCGTCGTCATGGCTGGTTCTACGGTGGAAGGGGTCTTCGAGGGGAGGGACGGACGTTTGGCACGCGTTCTCTTCGCCGATCTGCCGCTCGAATGAAAATGATTAGTTTGTGTTGTCCATTTTGACAAGCGTTGTCATTTAGCCTGTCCAAACATTTTCGCTTGAGAAATTGAAAATTTGACAAATCCTCAAAATTTGTTTGATGGTGTTCAATTTGTTTTAAATAAATTAGATTCAGTTTCGTTTATATTGCATGCACAGATACAGGCAAGCATTCATTGTTTGATTTTAAGATATTAGCCTATTAATCCACAAATGAATTTTGATTGATTGCAGTAAAATCCAAAGATGGAAATGTCAAGAATAATCAAAATTTTGAACAAGAAGTAAACCATCCAGATACCCGATCTCCGCCCTGGAGCAATTATGTTTCAGTGATTTTCGAACTTTGATTTGTACATAGACACGCCACCAATAACTGAACTTTAATCATAACCGAACCATAATTATGGGCCGAACCCAATTTAGGGCCTAGACTTAGGGAACATTTTATGTGCAGCCGCAATAAAAATGCTTTATACGATATGTATGTATTTTTCCCATAGCTCTGGTCCCCGATCGCATGGAACGAATCTTTATTTATGGCATAATGATCGCCGACGTTCAGTGGGTCTAAGACGGAGTAAGAAGGAAAACCGTATTTTTGGGTTCCCAATACCCGTCTCATCGCTTTACGATCAATGTTCGACTTGATTGTGTGAGTCGGGACTGCTCTGCAGCTCCAAGCTGGCCCTGGCTCTCGATAATTCTTTATTATTTCTCTAAAACTTCACCTTTAATTAAACACGAAACGAAATTATAAAATTGTACCTGCTTTAGCAGCCGCCGTTGCTGTCCAGCTTCAAGTCAAAGAGTCGCGGTCGCATCGGTTGTTTGTTAATACCTGGTACTATATAGGTCAGGGGTATATCATGTTTTAATATATTAAAACAGAGTTCATTTAAAATATAAATTATGTGAAGTCGCACGGAATCATTATATTAGAGAACATTTTCTTTTGCAGATACAATAGAATATGTAATATCCATATACCTTTATAGGGAAAGAAAATATAATAACCATATACCATTATAAGTATTAGATACTTACCGGCTTGCTTGAGGTATATTATGGTTTTTATATTACATCACGGTATGTAACAAGTATTAAGTACTGGGTATCTGAATGTCCTAACTCCCTTGCATCGATCTTACTTGTTTTCATTTAGTTCCCTTCAACTGCGGGAATTTCTACCTGGCCAGTACACGGTGCTTCTCTTTCCGTAGCCCTCGCTCTTACCAATCAACCTTCCTCTTTCTTCTTCAGTTGCTCATCTACTTGCCCCGGTTTTTGTCTTGTGTGTGTCCCCAAATTCGATCAATTTAGATACGAACACCCATTTATGCATCAGTACCTTTTATTAAACTACTCTCCCTGTGTATCCGTATCTGTGGCTGTGTGTCGGTGAGTCTGTGTGGGTTGGCAGCAATACGTGCTGCCTTAATAAGCCCGTTAATGGAATATTAGGCAAAGAGTTTCATTTTTGGGGCAGGGGGCATACGCACATGGCGACACACTGAGGGACAAACACTCCGATTGAGTGGGACAAAAAGAGGAAAATAAAAGAAAAAACAGAGGGGACACCAAAGTCAAGCTGAAATTATCGGAGGCTGCTTGCTTCTTCAGCCTCTTTGCACACTTCCCAGCGAGGTGGGTATCTCACGGATACAGATACTTTATAAGCACACAGACGCACTCACGATCGAACGATTTTAGTGCTGGAATGCAATAAAATTTTATTTTTGTTTTGTCCGATTTGATTCAAGTTTTATAGTTTGTCTGCTTATTGTGTGTAGGAGACTAGCACTCACACAAGTCCAGAACATGAGACAAAAACACACACATACTCTCTTTCCGTACAATGACAAAAATTCCTAAACTGGTACAGGTATCATGGCTGAAATCGATTTACAAAGCTTCGGGCACTTCACGGGGAGACCCACCAAATTATGTCCAACTGGAAGCGGTTGAAATATTTATGGATTCCGATCTAAACTAGTTTCTCTAATACGGATCTTGGGTAAATGATTATGCTTGGAATAATTTTTAAGAAGATCTAGATGGATCCGTTTGTCACTTAGTAAGAGAATATTATGTATAGTTTTGGCATTTCAGAACTATCCACCTCTCCTAATATACATTTCACAAGTTACATCGTGTCATTTACAATATTCGTTATTGTTCGCACTTTAGTTATGTGGAAAATGTTTATGGAGAATAGCTGTAACTTCAGTGAAACGAAACTTGAACATATAATATTTTACCAAATTTAAATACACGAGCTACGGCTAAAATATTAAATTAAGTCCTTGAATATTTGATTGAATTACGTTTAAAAAAATTGCATAAATAATATAGTTTTAACTACCTCAATATATATAATATTTTAATATAAAAAATTTAAAACACTAGGGAACTGAAATATAAGCCCTAAGATATTTTCCTATCCCCCAATCCCACGAATTTGTCATCCCTGGTGTTACAGATGTAAAAGCTAACTATCTCAGGTACAAATGTGTGCAGCTGAAGGAAAGAGTCCGTTGGAATGGGGACTGTATCTGTGGCGGACATAAAGCAACTAAAAATAATACAAATACAGGGCGATAAATCTTGTAGGTGAAAGAAAGTGGAAGGCAGAACGAGGGGAACTAAGAGACATGGGCACGGAGAAAAGCAAGAACTCGGGCTGGATGATGCTGCTCGGGATAGAAATAGGGATAGGGGTCTCTGCCGCCGGCGGCTCTCCAAAGTACTTTCCTCTAATGGCAGTCACACGTATTAGAATTACCTTTCGGATTGGCTGTCCGGGTATCCACTCCAATGGGCCTGTGTATAAGTATCAAACTGTTTCAAATTAACGAAGAAAGGGGAGAGACAGAGGCATCGCGACGTTTTTCGAATCGCTTTTGAATAAATTTAGTCACAGATCTTTGGGGTCGGTCGTTGTCTTCGTTTTTGGTAATAACATTTGTCTAGTCCCTCTCTGTCTTCCACCGCCTTGGAGTCTTGGTATATAATTCCAAGATCCTCCTGCCAGATAAATGGAGAGATGGAAAGAAAGCATCTTGTTCATTATTTTGTGGCCAGATGGGTGACGGGGGAAAATCCGTTGGGACGGTATCGTTTTCCTCGTAATAATTTCCCAGCCTCCAACCAGCGGAGAGGGCCATAAAAAATGCATCTGCATTGCTGGTACCGCTCGATCAAATTATGTAAATTTTTGGGTTTAATGCTAGTATCGAAATAAACCGCCCAACTACAAAGACAACGCGTCCAGACGAGGAAATCAAGAAACTCTGGAGAGAGTCTCTCTGTGGTAATGGGTAAATGGTCTAATAATGGTATATAAGATAACGAATTTTTTACTATTAGTGGAAAAGTGAATCATAAATTCAATGTTAATTTTTTGATAAATCTTAAAGCTAATTTTAAGAAAGTTTTGTTGAGGAAACAGTCGTATTGTATAAATAACCAATAATTTTATTTATTTTTATTTTTGTATTCCCATTGGATTATTAAGTCTGCAAATAGCTACATTTTATGAAGAGTATTTGGCTTCGACTCTTTTATAAAAATAATCCCCTGTTAAGTAACATTTAAATCCAAAAGGAAAGGGTCATTAAACCTTGTGCGGAGGTGGCGGATGGTCTTTGGAGCAAACTCTTTGGTATGGGTCAGCCAATATTAGTTTCAGTCAAGCAAACAATTTGTACTCAAGTCCATAAGTAGATTTCCTTCGAAATAAATTTGACCAAGCAATAGATCATGAAACAAAGGCACTAACCGTTGCCGAATTCCATTTGTGGCATATTCTCTTAGTCTTTTGGCTTGCCACGTACAACAGAGAAATGTATAAATAATGTCTTGTCGCTAATTTCATAGGAGTTATTAATTAATGTGTAAGGCCGAGTGTTTCTCTGGTTTGTCTTAGGGTTCTTGGCCGGCTAGTTCTACCATCTGCGGTCATTCCCATCCTCATTTGTATTCCAATTCCAATTCCAAGTCCAGTTGATGTTATGCTAATCGGAGGAGGGGTGATACGAGGGGCTCTACGAGATTCGGCGGAGACATGTTCTCTGTATAAAATTAAATATCTTTTGATTGCCTTTGTGTGTGCGGAGGGATCGCAAAGCATTTTTCTATCTTATTTCCAGTTTTCTTATTTCGCTTATTATTATTGTTCCCTTTCGGAGGCATTAAATGCCCACTAACGAAATTTGAATATGAGTTAAAATTTCTTCTCATTTTGGAAAGTTCATTGCACCGCTCGAAGAGGTGAAATGAACGTGATTTATTTTTGGAATTCGGTTACAATACTGAGAGGAATTCCCCGAACTAGAAAGGATTTTACACAACCGATCTGGTTTCTCCTGATCGTGAATCTAATCAGCAGGTGTCGTTCAGACCAATTATGGCCAAACAAACTGGAGTACCCAAATCGCATTTGGTCGAACGTGATTTCGAACTCAAGATAGTTGCATCCAGGACTCAGTTCCCGCCCCCGATGTCCCTTGCTTCTGGGAACTGCATTTGTCCAAATGCATTCAGTCGGTGTTCTTTGTTCGCCACGTATCCTCGAACGTGCGTTTCTAGATTACCAAATTGTCCCACATATGAGAAGTTCCTAATTGTCTACTTCAATGGTTAAAAATTTAAGGAACGGGAGGCTTTTAAAATTCATTGTAATTTTTGTGCTTGATAAAAGATAAGAAGACCAATTCAGTCAGCTAAATGGCAACTGTAACAGAATTTGAATGCAATAAAGACAATTGTTTATAAACGTACAAAAAAGACGTAAGACTCTGTTCTGATTTTTGGAAAACTGAAAAGTTAGTGCCTCAGGCTTTAAATTAAATGATATGTTTGGTACAATTGTAAGAACTCATAATTCCTTTAGCTTCCCAAACAGTTTAAGTACAAGAATGGATATAAATTGCAAGAGGTGCTTATTCCACTCCTTGTAAATATCGTACTTATTATTTCAAATATCTGTAAGTCTTTATACAAACAAAAAAGGCCCACAATTTAAAGACTCAATAAATCCCGTCCTTACATTTTATTTTATTTCAAAATCGAGGAAATACCCAACAAGAGGATTGTCTTACCACAAAACTTTGCGGCACTTACATTTCTTATTGATTCACATTTTTTACCGTCAATTTCCCAGCTCGTGGTCCAAATTACTCACAAAGTTTTCCAATGAAATGCATGAATAATGCCGAAAGAAGTTGGGTAAGTTCGCGGTGCAATCACAATTATTTTGGCTCCAGCTACCAAGTAATGGAGGCGAACCCCTTTGGCCTTATTGCGATTGGCACTGAATGGGATGAATGGGATGGTGTGTGGGGATGACAATGGTAGGACCGGGGAACGAACCCGGGCATTCAGAGGTGGTGAGTCAGCCGGGGCATCGCATCAGCAAACAGGAAACGGGCAACATGATGACGGCGAGGAAGGCGGAGGCTCCGAGTGCCTGCAGCGCGAAATGTTGCACCATGCAGCCATCACACACACTCACATCCACATGACTCTGATTTCGTATGTCTCCGGGCTTTCGGGCTGAATAATAAAAAAGATTCTTTATTTCAGAAGGAGTAAATGTCTGAACAAATTTGAGCTGCAATGAGCACAGCCATAAAGAGACCTACTGAGATTACTTGGCAAAAGATTGTAATATCGGGCCGAGCTCGTTAGACCACATGAGATATAGATATATATCCCGTCTCGCACCGCAAAAGGCGAAATTCTGCAGAAGAGGCCAGTGCGAGATACAGATACATGTGCAGGGCAGGCAGATCGACCTTGAAAATGCAAACTATGCCGGCTGAGGAGGGCGCTACGAAAGTGATGGAGCCTTCGGCGGGATGGAGGGGGGCGGGGGCCTGGGAGTACCAGGTCCTATCATCCCAAGCCCATGGACCCAGATCGCAAAACGAGTTTCGCTGCATCTGTGTGTGCGGAGCGTATCTAACAGATACATCCGTATCTGTATCTGCACAGACACTCTGCCTGGGATACATGGGAAAAGTCAAAGCGAAGAACCGCAAAGCAAAACTCGGTCTTTGTGCCAATAGAACTTAGAATGCGGTAGGACGAAGACAACGATGCGGAATGGGAAGGGCGAAGAACGATGCTGACAGCCCCTGCAAGTTGTTATTCTCCTCAGAGGAAAGAGCTTTTGCTCTTTTTGTTAACTTCGTTTTGGGGGGCACTGCAGGAAACGATCTCCTGCTTAAAAGTACACTCTTAAAAATGGTAGCGGAAATACTTTTTTCAGATATCCGTTTTGAAGCTTAATTTTAGCACTTCAATTAGTATGATAATCTGCATAATAACAAGGTTCTTGTCCACTTACAGAAAGGGCTTCTTAAATAATACATAATCGATTCCCCTATTTAACATTTGTTCAAGACAGATTAATATCCTAGGAATGATTCCTTAACGTTAAGAAAAATGTTTTTCAAGTATCAAAGCAACTGGACAATCCCATTTAAAAGAAATTGTTGTTAGATACTATAAATGTTTTTTGAATACTTCCTTATATGACATACATATATATCCACATTCTTCAAGGATCTTAAAAGTATACTTTTCCTGCCTTCTAAGTAAATAAATATTTTTTTCTCAGTGTATTTCTGACTCCGTCGCAAACAACAATTGGGCAATTGTGGAAAATGGGAGCAAGTTATGCCTTTAAACTCGTTCACATGTGTTTCTTTTTTATTTGATTCAGCTTTGGGATTTGTTTGGGTGCCAAGTCAAGTCTGTGTGGGGGCGGCGATATGCAAGATTTGATTTTGACTTCACATGCACAATGGATATTCGGTCGTTTGCGGCCCATGTGAAATTTAATTAACTCCATTTATTTGCCCACAAATTTGACACATTTCAAAATTGAAATCGAGAGAAGTTGCGACGTTGTCCTTCAAGCAACACGAACTTACAATTTGCGGAAGTAACAAATGGCCAGAATGACAATTTTGATTTATAAGATACATGTATATACATTTATTTGGCCTAATTAATACCTTTTCAATTACAAATGGCTTTTCACGTAAGCATAACTTACTTTAAAATCGTTAAAGCCTTTAAAATGTTGGTCCCCATATCACAAAAATTGAAATTACACCTAACAATTTCAGAAATAACAAAAAATACATTGCAAAAAATAAAATTTTTTAAATCTTCTACAACATTTTAATTTTAAGAAATTAGGGATATTTGTAGAATAAAAATTCTGTTTAATTATTATATTTACCTCGCTGTTATTAGGACCATAAACTTATTCAAGTGAAGTGCGGAGCAGTTTCAACGGAGTTTCGACGCCGAATCCTCGAAGGTTGAGCAATCAGCTACTTATCTGTGAATCGGAATTCCGTGAAACCGATGAAACTCCAACTATGCATTATTGCCACCGGCAAATCAGGCCATTACATCCCGACCAGGGAAGCTCGGCCTGGGATCCAAGTATTCGGAGAGGGAATGACAATATAGGGCTTCATAAAGATGAGCGTTTTATGCATCCTTAACTTACACTCTATTTTAATTGCCGCGCGGTCCTCAGAGGCTCTTTCTCCGTTTCTCCGCTCCAGTCCCAAGTTTAAGTTAAGGTTTAAGTCCAAGTTCCCAGTTCCAGACCCGCCGATCTCATGTGCAATTAAACAATCCGGGGGCAGGGGCGTTGAGGGAGGTGGAGGTGAAGTTGGAGGGGCAAAAGCAAATTTACGTCCGCTGTCAAGAGGCAGCGACGTAGCGTATTTAATATTTTTCAGCGTGCTTTACCTTTTCATGTTGTGTCATCATCAGCATCAGCATTCAGCCACTGAGCGAGCGTCACTGCAAAAGATACAGATACTCACTGGCGATCCCGATCCCGATCCCGATCCTGTTCCCCCACAAATTTGTACGCTCAACTACAAACTAAAAAGTCTTAAGGTCTTAAAAGCATTTGCGGCCAAAAGGCAGCGGCGAAGGCAAAAAGTAAACACAATAAAGGCATAAAAATTGCGAGTGAGCAAAACAAATAAAAATCGAGTTGGGCGAAAAAGACGCGAAACAAAATGCTGACCACTGTGTCCATGGGCGGGGAGGGGCAGTCGATCCCCTAGAGGGGTGAAGGGAGGGAGGAGCACGTTGTTGTTTTGTATCTGTGCTGCTCATTTGCACTTGGAATACAAAAGATACATTTTCGTAAGACCATTTTGACATGACAAGATAACGACAAGCAATCCGACCGAGCGACTCACCAGCCGGAGCCTCCGGAGGGGGTTCCTCAGACAGAGGACACCCTGTACCGCTCATTGGCTCCTGGCTCTCCCGACCAACCCAACCGAACCAGCCCGACCTTTGGCTGAGTGTTTCGTATTTTAATTTTCATTACGGCCACCTCGGCTTACCAGCCCAGCACTCAAAAAAATTAGAAAACTTAACTTGGTTCAGGGTTCGAAACCAAGTCTTATTATGAGCTTTTGTTTCTTAAAAAAACTGGAATTTAAAAATTGTCCGGCTAAAAAACAAACTGCGTTCAACTCATTAACAAAAACTGGAAAAAGGATTATAAATTTAACTGAACTGATAAAAACTTGTAATGTTCATATTAGTAACCTTCAAAACCTTCATTTAGAACATTCACAGATCTCTAATATATTCTCTATATGATCAAGTAAACTACTTCTGAAAGACTGCATTAAAGAAGGTTTAAAAACTAAGGAAAAGGTGTTCAAAAAGCAAACTTTTAAAATTAATATTTAAGATTGTTAGTTCATTGTTAGTTACCTTAAATGCTAAATTATATCTAAATATATTGTAGTTTCAATTGGCTTATCAGTGCCCCCAAAACCTTAATTTATTACCTTTGCAGATCTTTAATGTAATAATTTAAAGGAAAATTATTCCTAAAGGCGTTACCAATTTTTCTCAGTGCCCTCTGCACTGTTCGCCGCCACCTTTTATCCACTAAAGGTTCTTGAGAAGCTGCGCCAGCGACGACAGCAGCGAAGTTCGCGCAGGCAGCGCAAAAGTGAGTTTCCAAGAAATTGCAAATTATTTTTGAGCCGAGCGCCTGCGCCTGCTCCTCGCCCCGCCAGTCCCCTGGTCCCGGGCTCGGCTCCTGGAGCTGGAGCCTCAGGCTCCAGTCGAGGTCCCGTCTCAGTTCCTCGGCAGAAGCCGCCGCCAAAATGAGTTAGCATCCCAAAAACCCGGCCGGCTGGCTCTCGTGTCTGTAAAGTACTCTTCGCCCCCCGAAACACCAGGTACTTCTGCCCATTGACACTCTCGTCCCGCGATCCCCTGGTCCTCGGTCCTCAGGTGACTTTCTGTCCAGCCATCTCGGCCATCAAGTGCCCCAACTCCATGCCCGATCCCCTGACCGCCGCCAACTCCTTTTCGCTCCCTCCATAAAGTCGTGTTTATGCCTTCTCATAAACATTTTTATTTTAATGATTTTTATTATTGCGCACATTCGTTACTTTTTATACAACCCCGGCGAGGATCACTTCTGGGGCCTCGCTGGCGTATCGAATTTGATTCGGCCGCCGTGTCCCCACAATTGAGTCCTGATCTTGGCCGGCTAAGTAGTTGCGCCTGTACCTGCTGGCCACCTATACAAACACACATAAATTTATATGTTTACTTATCCCTGAAAAATTGTTTTGATACAGTCGGTGGTCACTAACTCGATGATTTTGTTTTTCCTTTTGTAAATATCAATTTGAAAAACTCTTATTAAGCAAGAACACAAAATCTAACTTTGTGAAATTTCCAGAAACCATGTCTACTTTTCCATGATAATTGGGCCCTCCTGAGTAAATATCCCATACAAACTTTTGTGCCATCACCTACAGGTTCCGTGGTATAACTAAGAACACAATCATAATATCCTCTACAAGGGTATATAAAACCTATGTTTGCCGACATTTTAAATTATGTGGTCTTATCTAAAATATTTTAATAATTATGAAGGATTGAACTTCTCGCCAAAAATGGTAAGGATAATTTGAAAATATTGCATTGTATTATTAATTAAAATCATTATAACTATGTTGTTGTTAACAATACACCTTTAAAAGTAGTGGTTAAATCAGTTTTAAAACTAAATCAACTAATTATAATTTTAAATAAATCAAAACATTTTTTAAAGCGAAATTTCTTAATTTGTTTATTAAATAAAGTGGCATCAGAAAATAAATAAATAAAGTTATCAAGCTTAGATATTTAGGGGTGACACAAGAAATTGTCGCTGAATGGGCGCTTGCGATTCCTGGTTTCCCCTTATTGTCCTAATATAGTTACATAAGTATTGCTGTTTTTTTTTTCTTAGTTTAAAATCACATTAATCTTAACTTATGAGTTTGGCCTAACTAAACCATATAATATCAGGCAAAATAAATTTTTTTTTTATTTTTTGGCTTATCCGTGATTTTATTTTTACCAAATTAAATGAGTGTAAGGAAATTAACTTAAAGATTTGGTTCGACGGAGCACTTTTAGTTGCTTATGTGGATCCCCGCCCATTGACGGACATCCATTGGGACACCTTTCATGGGGCGGGGATTGGGATAAGTTGATGGCTGAGCCGGGACAGAACTCCGCATTTGCCACCAATAAAAGTTAATTTACGTTCGATTGCAAGGTTTTCGCGCTCGGATCGCGAGCGCCGCCGCCGCCTCCGTTGATGACACATAAAATGCCACATTTACGGCCCCTTAATACTCGACGCGGTCGCTTCACTTTTTGCCAGCATAAAAATGTTAACTTCGAAAAATGGCGATTTTTAAGGGCAGGGGTAAGCGCAAGCCGAATGAGCGACTCAAAAGGTTGTGTTGGTTTCACTACTTGCCTAAAACCCTAACACTAAAACCGAGAGTAACCGCCATTGCAGAATTGGCCCAGGCGCAGTTGGCCATTTGGATGTTATGCCCCTGTCTTGTCCCCCCTCTTGATGGCTTGGGATCGTGAAGCCTTTCCAGGAATCGGAAACTGGGATCGACCGCACACCGCCTGACTGCTGCTGATATCTTCCCTCTGGACAGGTCTGCAGCTCGGCACTTCCACCTTGAACCTCAGTGCTTTGATGTTTGGCCTGTTTGCCTGCCAGAAATTAATACCCGATTCGTTACTGATATGATTTCGCCAATGAAGGGTTTTGGGATCGAGGGTGGTTTTATATTGCCAAAGCTAATTAATTTCGATGGCATTCTTTAAGTGATTTACCCTATTTTTCCATTTTCTAATATTACATTGAAGCAGTGGATAATGTAATGGCAATTACTTTAACATTCAATATCCTTTCTAATCGTTTACAATCTCTTACACCCACTGAATTCCTTGATAACATCTCTAACATCTAACACCTTGTTTTTTACGAGAAAAGGTCACAAACTAATATTTTCTCTTGTGAGTATCCTTGTTCACATAAATTATAATAATATTTATAAATAATTAGATCGTCTGACCATAGCCTTTAAGTTAATGTAAACTCATATGTGAATAAAATTGTTCCAATTATTCTATTTTGTATTGAAAAGCCGAATTATTGGCTCGTTAAACATGCTTTTCGCTAGTTTACTACCTCAGTTAAAAAAGGTATTTTCCTTCATCAATATAAAAGTTTATAGAAACTAAATAACGAACAAGGTCGATTACGAAATATACATTTTATTTGAATAATCAAGGTCTCATATGCTTAGATTAGAAATATTTAGGGGGCTATAATTTTGTCTTAGGCGTATTTGGTTGAACTTAAGTATGTTCCCGGAAAAGGGAACTATTGTAATCTAGCGGCGACCCTCCTCCAACCGGGCCACCGTGCGTCGCAGTTCGATGAGCTCCGCCTGAAG
Source organism: Drosophila subpulchrella (assembly GCF_014743375.2). Taxonomy (NCBI): domain Eukaryota; kingdom Metazoa; phylum Arthropoda; class Insecta; order Diptera; family Drosophilidae; genus Drosophila; species Drosophila subpulchrella. Next base: position 4,209,623 of record NC_050610.1, read on the forward strand.
GCGATCCACGTTGTCGACTGGTAGTGCACTAGCAGCTGATGAAGCGACCGAAGGAGCTGGAGCGGAAGTGTTCACCAGGGAAGCCGGAGCTGCTCGGGAAAATGGAACTGCTCCCTCCACGCTGGCAATGGAGAAGTCAGGATGGATTTGGGGAGTGGTCACATGGCCACTGGCTACGGAAGTGCCTCCAGGAGTTGAGATTGCGGGCACAGGACGAGCTGGCGCTGGCGAGGAATGGGTGGCGATGATCGAGGGCTGCATGCCCCGGTGATTGGCGATGAGCTTCTGCAGCTTGGTAACAGCACTGTCGCGCTGCGATTCCAACAGCAGCCGCATTGCCTCCTGGTCACCGGATCTGGCCTTCTCCAGCGAATCGGATCCCTCATCGATGAGCACATAGTTGATGACATGGGCATGGGTTCCCGGCTTTATCCGAAAGATGGGTTGACCACCTTCGCCTCCGCTTAAGTGGGAAAGTGCTGGAATGTCGCCCATTTTGGCCATCTCGCCGCCTACTTGGAAGACCGACGTGTGCCCGTTGACGACCAGTGGCTTGGGCATTATGTAAGGCGCGGAGACGAACTGGGAGCACTTCCGCTTGGTCTTGTCCACAACGGTGGCCACTTTGCAGCCGGCTGTGCTGCAGGCGCGCAGTGGGAGCAGCGCATCCCCGCCAGAAACCGCATTTGTCGCCTGCACGGATTGCTGCATATTGTGGGAGTTTTGGAGGAGAAGTATGTGATATTTGCTCGTTTGCAAGTCGCCGTGCCTTTGCCACTCACGCACAAAATGACTTATTTAACTTTTTACTTATATTTAATGTTTTATTTTAATGTTTTTTAATGTTTTATTGCCAAAATCGGCGTCGTCTTGTCTGTAGTGTGAACGTGTATGTCAAGCGTTAGTGCATTTGCAGGGATTTTGGGCTTGCATATAAAAATACCAAAAAATACCAGCGCACTTTAGGGCGCATGTCGATAGACCGATAAGAAATAGGCGGGCAGTTTGAAATCATATAGAGAATTTTCAGAACTAAATAGCGTGTGTTTTTCTTCTTTGAACGTTTACTATTATCTTACAAAAGTTAAGAAAATATTTATTCATTTAGCATCGTAACTTAAGCTTTATTGTTTCTACAGATAAAAAAAAGTATTAACTATATTTTATAGTACCTCAACAAATAAACCTAAACTTACAAGGATATTTAACTTTTGTTTTACTTTTTTTAATTCAAAAATGTAAGTCGATATTGCGTAAAATTAAGTGAAATTGAAAAATGCTGGATTCCCTTTGGAACTAAGTGCATGCTCAATAAATTACGTAAAATCAATTGAAATCACCTAAGTTTAAGCAGTGTCGCGGAGAGGATAAATTAATAATTTGCATACAAAATCGGGGTGAGAGCATTCAGGTGTCTGGGAAATCATGCGTGGGTGCAACGACCACCGCGCTGACCTCGAAACGGGGCAAATGGAGCTGGACGACGGGTCGGATGATGGGCGGAGTGGAGTGGAGTGGAGTGGCGGAGTTGCACCCGCTTCATTTACATTCCAAGTACTTTAAAAGCGGACGCGTTCGAAGCTCGCGGGTCGTTAAAAGATGCTGCTCGGATCGGATCGGACACCGGGCAGCGGGTTTTAGTACTGGAACTGCGAGCGGACAGTTCCAGCCGCCAGCTTCTTTAATTTCCACTCGTCAATCATCCATCTCGACGAACTTGGCCGGCACTCAGAGTTGCAGCCTCATTGTTGGCTCAAATGAAATAATTACTTTAGCACACAGCGACTGACTGACTCCGTCTGGAAATGGCCTGGCCGGCCAGGCCTGGGCCCTTCGTGCATCTGCATCCTTAGTCATGGCCAATATATCGACTCGCATTAACCACGACCGGCCAACAACTGCACTCGGCGAGGGCAGTGCAATAAAATCCTCCAACACGTTTCGTCCCGAGTCCGGGAATAATAAGAAATGAAATGCCATTTATTAAGCATTAATAAGTGCAAGCGTTCACGTCCATCCATCCCCCACCTCCATCTCCGTCTCCAGCTCCTCCAAGTGCTCGAGGAGCACTCCCATCTGACTCAGCATGCGATGGCCGATGCGATGCCTGTGGGCATCCCAGCCCCCATCTCCTGCCCCGCATCCTTCCCACTTGGTTGGTGTTATGCTAACATGCAGCCTCCATTTTGGCCATAAAATCGCGACAAGGAGCGCAGGCAGATGGACTCGTGGGGTGGCAGGATCAAGGCATCACTCAGTTCTCTTCTGGCCAACCAAGTGATGTCTAACAAATCTTGATAAATGTAGGTCATTCTTCAGAATAGTTAGGATGCTTGATTCTCCTTTTAAAGGTGGTGGGTCTCGCTTGGTACAGATCTAGGTTACTTATATGTATATCCTTACTCCTTTAAGCTAAAATAAAAGGTTTATTTTAATACTTTACTTCTTTGACAAAAATTTGATCATTTACTTTATTTGTAAGTTATTTTTTGGATTATATAGGTACGTAGTACAAGCTGCCAGGCACTATACAAATACAATTTTACAAATTATTTTCCTTCAGTAATCATAATTCTTGAAGATCAAAAGTGAGTGGAGTAGAGAGAAGCTTTGTCCTGCATATATTATAGTGGTCTACTTTAAGTAACAACTGTTTAAAATCATTTTTGAAATCATCTCCAAATTTAGAAAATAATATAAATTATAAATTAGATAAATTGTTTCATACAACTAATAAATCAAATTTCAGAAATATGCTTCCAATTAATTTCCTTTAAATGTTCCTTATTGAAAGCTGCGTAGCTTATACAATGAATAATGTGTGTGTACATCCAAAAAGACTTTATACCCTTTGATGGCCGTGACTAATCAGAATTCAAGCCGAGTACCTGGGGCCTTCGAATAAAAACACAGCAAGACGGCCAAAACTGCACACAAAGGACCGTCGGCACCTGCAGGGTTAACTTAATTAAATTCCATTGCGTTTTGGCTCAGAAATGTGAGCAACATGATGCAATTATGAATTATAAAATTAATATAAAGCGCACTTAACATGCAGGACTGTCGACGGCAGCGGAAATATTTCGCCGGATCCAGCCCACAGACCCAATCCCCAAAATCCAAAGGGCCCAACCGCAGAATTCCCCGCAATGGCCTGCGAATGAGTGGGCCTCCCTCTCCTCAGTTCTGCTTTTTCGGAGGTTGTTGGGTGTGGACCCTAAAATCTTAATTGCAGGGAACGCATAAAGTGCAGGAAGTGGGGAGCCGCAAGTGCGGATCCCAGGCCAGGGTCTTTGAAGGCTACAGTTTTCGTATTATGTTTTTGAAACATACGCTAAGGCTGTAATTAAATTGTACTCTTTTGCGCTTAAGTTTACTTGCTTGGCGATTTATAGCTCATTTGTCCTCAATGTATAAAATTTGGTTTATTAATAAAATTTTAATTCCATCTAAGACATTTTAACTTTCCATTAATCAATTTAAGATATTTTTCTGTTTAGAAGCGATTTTAAAATGTTTAAATTTCCATTTTTGAAATTATTTCTCTATGAAGTATATTTATAAAATTTTGTTTATAAACACCTATAGGTACCCCAATAATTTAATAAATAAATTCAAATTTTTCTCTTACTTGCCTGGTTAGTTTGCATACTTTTTTGAAAACAATTGTGTGGCTAAGTAATAGCCACCATTAAAGAAATGATTTCTCTGTTTATAAGCGATTTCAAAAAGTTTGAAATTGCATTTTTGAAATTTTTTCTCTGGGAAGAAATATTTATTGATTTATGAAAGTATGTTTATATCCCATGTGTATCCCAATTCATTTGAAAAGTAAATTTAAATGTATTTTATATTGGCCTGGTTAGTTTGCAAACTTTTTTAAAAACAATTGTGTGGCTAAGTAAAAGCCATTATTAAAGAAATGATTTCTCTCTTTATGAGCGATTTCAAAAAGTTTGAAATTGCATTTTTTAAATTTTTCTCTGGGAAGAAATATTTATTGATTTATGAAAGTATGTTTATAAATTCCTAAAGGCATCCCAATTCATTTGAAAGGTAATTTCAAATGTATTTTATATTTGTCTGGTTAGTTTGCAAACTTTTTTAAAAACAATTGTGTGGCTAAGTAAAAGCCATCATTAAAGAAATGATTTTTCTGTTTATAAGCGATTTTAAAAAGTTTGAAATTCCATTTTTGAAATTATTTCTCTACGAAGAAGTATTTAATGATTAATGAAGTTGTGTTTATAAATTCCAATGGGTATCCCAATTCATTAAATAAGTAAATTCAAATTTATATTTTTTAGTCTGGTTAGTTTGCATACTTTTTTGAAAACAATTGTGTATCTAAGTAAAAGCCACCATTAAAGAAGTGATTTTTCTGTTTATAAGCGATTTCAAAAAGATTGAAATTGCATTTTTGAAATTTTTTTTCTCTGGGAAGAAATATTTATTGATTTAAGAAAGTATGTTTATATCCCATACGTATCCCAATTCATTTGAAAGGTAAATTTAAATGTATTTTATATTTGCCTGGTTAGTTTGCAAACTTTTTTGAAAACAATTGTGTGGCTAAGCAAAAGCCATCACTAAAGAAAAGATTTCTCTGTTTATAAGCGATTTCAAAAGTTTGAAATTCCATTTTTGAAATTATTTCTCTACGAAGAAGTATTTAATGATTAATGAAGTTGTGTTTATAAATTCCAATGGGTATCCCAATTCATTAAATAAGTAAATTCAAATTTATATTTTTTAGTCTGGTTAGTTTGCATACTTTTTTGAAAACAATTGTGTGGCTAAGTAAAAGCCATTATTAAAGAAATGATTTCTGGACCCTGGACTTTCCTCACTGCCCAACTTCGCCCGTGCACTTGGACCCTCATCAAGGCTGATCGATTCGGACAGTTCGCATTGGAAGAAGAGTTCGAGGTTTTCGGCGAGTCATGCCACTTTACAGGGAATTTGGCGTAATGAGAAAGTATTAGTGCTCGTGTGGGTGGGGCTGTGGGGTGTGGCAGGTCAATGAACCCTGCTGCCATTACCTGCACTCTCCTTGGCAGGTGACAACCCTGTGCAATTGCCAAAATCCACGAGATACCGAAAAATGCGCACCAGCATCTAATGGAACATGTGAACATGTCTGGGACTTGTCTGCCACGCAAACAAGTTGCATCCCTTCCTTTTACTTCTGCCTTATCTTGCCTCGCTGTATTCCCAAGTTTTTTCGTGGAGTTGCTTAAAAAATTGAATTCCACGACTGCGCCGGCCAACACATGACATTTCGACAGCGACAGTAGCAACAACAATACGAATTTTGGCAACGGGAACCAGTACGAGATGTTCGTAAAGCCTGTATGACACTTCTTTTATTATCCATTATTTCCAAAAATCCAATGATCTAATGATGCAAACTGTAAGGAAAATAATAGGCTGCACAGCTACAAATAAATATAGAATCCAATAGTACTAAGTATTATAAATATTTTATAAATTGGTTGGTTTTACCAGCAAAGAAACTTAGAAACTTCAAATAAGTCGCCTTTAAGAGGTTTTCACTTGGGAAAGTTGAAGCTAAGAAAGCTCATTAGTACTAATTTTGGTATTCACTGACTTTAAAAAAGAATTTATATTTTTAAAGTACCTTAAAGGTATAATATTTTCCTAAGTTAATTTGTAGAAGTTCAATTAAAACAACCCCACTTTTAACAAAATCGAAATAAAAGTAATGGGATTTCTTCGTTAGTTATTGAAGTTCTAACAAATTAAGATTTTGAAACTGTGGAATTTCTTGTTTTCAAAGATATTTTGTTCTCTAAAAATCTGAAACTTAGTCTGAAAATAGATGTATGAATCATATTTAAAAGGCGAAATGTTTTTGCTTAGTCCAGTGTGATATGGGCTTAATACCAAAAATTCCCGAGGCTGCTCTGTACTTGAGCCCGATCAAGTGAACAGCAAGCCAGGACGTTCTCCCGTTGTTGTTCTTGTTGTTTTCGGTTGTCTGGCAGACTGGAATCAGACACAGCAACAACCACAGGCGGCGGGACAACGGACAACACTTCCAGCAGTGCAAACTCGAACTGCGCAGTGCGCATGCGCAGCGTATGTAGCTGTTAGACCCACACACAGATACACGATACTCACACTTGCACTTGCATTTCGCCCGCGGACAGTGGGAAACGACGAGAAAATAAGAGAAGCGATCGCGAAAAGGAGACAAAACCGAGAAACGAAACGGGCAAATGTTTCTGTTAACCTTGACTTTGAAATTCTCATTGCAAAAGCCGAAGAATGTACGCAAACATAGCCACATAAATATTTATATGTAGTATGAGGTATAGTTGTATGCCCGTGTGATCACCGCTCTTCTTGCTTTTATTTTCGATTTCCTGTTCAGCCTGCCATTTGGTTACTTAATGACTGTCTCTACTCTTACCATTCCAGATGAAACTAAGCCAAACGTCTTCAAACTGATCTCAGTAGCTAGAAGATCGCCACCAAAGGAAGGGGAAAAGGAATCGCGGTATATAGCTCAGCTCCATTTAGGAGCCACTGCAGCACTTTTGTACGCCGTGAGAATTGCGGAACCAACAGGTAGGAACGAAATCTTTAAGGATAATATTTAAACTTAAGATCTGTTGCTATCCTTAATTACTTAAGAAATGCGTAAATGTATATAAAATATATGTATATTATGCGGGAGGGGATTCATCATTCATTTATTATTATTTTAGATAGGATACATGTAATGCTCTTACACAATTTTCTAAAAGCCTTTTAAACAAGGACTCAAATATCTGTATAATGTTTTCACATAATCTGAAATTGATGTGCACTTCATATACTTTGATATCTTAAATTAATATTTGAAGTTTGTTTTCGGTAAATGTTATCCAATTTGATTTAACTTTGAGTCCATTTCGTTGATACTTGGAAATGTTCTAGTCAATATAGTTTTATCATCAAAATCTCAATAGAAATAAGATATTTAATTAAATAACTTTCTCTAGGAAACACACTTCTAAAAATTCAAATACGACTTTAAAACTCAATAATAAAATCGGGATCGCCCTGAAAAGAACGTATTTTGTTATTCTACTAATATAACTTCTTAAAAACCTTGTCTAACTTATGTTCTTTCTAAAAACTCTCTCTGGGTTATTCGTTCACCAACTATTCTTATAAAGAACCTATTGTGTATGGCCCCATTTCGATGGGCTGAAATGCATTTACTGCCAATAAATAAAGTTTTATTTAATAAATGGTCTCGAATTGTATCTGTGACCCACCAGTGGCCCCGCCGAACATCCTTGCGCTGAACATCCGGGCCCTGTGCATCCGCCAACTAGTTGGCCCCATTAATCGTGTTCAATACGACTATATCCTAGGAGTACGCTTCCCCTTCCCCTTCCCTTTCCGTTTTCCCATAGAAATCCGCGCTGAATGGAATTTGAAAATCGATAAATGGCAATGGCGACGGAAATTGCTGTTGCATGGCGGTTGACACCGTGTTAATGGGCCACTTATAACGGCATTGTTAGCGCTGGTTGCACACGGATCTTGTCCTCATCGCCATCCCCTGCCTCTTTATATGTAGCCCCCATCCCACAGTTTTGGCCTGGTTAGGCCCCGTGTTGGAGCCTTTGCAGCTGCTCCTGTTTTTGGCCAAAACAGACACGTGCCCCGTTCCGAAGGCATGAATTATAAAGACGCGGCCTGCTCGTAAGGGGAGCACCTGAAAGGTGTTCGTTCGCCTGAGCTGCTGCTAATTAAATTTAATTTAAAACAAAGCTCGGCATTTCGTCAACGTTCGCGATTGGGCGAAACCTCTGGCCAACTCCATCTCATAATTGACGACTGCTGTTGGTGGTGGCAAGGAAAGACAGTCTTAAATTACCAGAAGGAAAGTGTGGCAACACACTGGCTCTTTTTTGGCCCGATCAACTTAGATGTCGTAAAAAGTGTTGGGCTGCAGCGCAGGCTACTCCTTTAAGCACTGAAAAAAAGTATCCTTTAATGTTGTACATCAAAAAACGATTTAAAGTTAAAAATGGGTAACCCATAGGAGAAGACAATGAGTGGGGCTTACCTATTGTAAAACTCATATAGAAAATAGAAACTCTTTTAAAATAAATGTTAAACAAAATTTACTCACGGAGTCTCAAATTCTTAATCTTGTTTTAACTATATAAAGGTAGTCGTCTTCAGTTTACAATATATATTTGATGATAGTATAGCTTAGATTCAAATTCTTTCTTAAATTATTTAGATACTCGGGTCTATAGATAGATACTGTATTATATAGATAGGTGGTGAAAAACTAGGTCTTTTAAAGCATTTGTATAATTTGAAAAAATACCCCATATTCGAAAGCAACATTTTCTCAGTGCAAGGACCTATCGCCCGTGGGCGAAGGATCATGGAGGATCCGGCGCCGGACCTTCCGCTAAGTACCGAGACATGTTATTGGCTTGTCTGCTTTTTGCCCTCGGTGTTTGTCTCCATGTGTGCTCTGTGTGTTCTGGATCCTCCTCCTCAGCCGCAGGACCAAGTCGGGGAGCAAAAGCTGGAGCAGCTGGGTCAGTCTTAGCCGCCGTCTAAGCGAAGGCAGGTGGCTCGAGCCAATGCCGATTAAGGCCACCGATCCCTGGCCATTGTCTAAAAAAAGGTTAAGAGAACACAAAGGAGCTGAAGACAATAAAAAGTCGTAGATGGAGGGCTCTATAAACCAAAGTCAGCCTTGGAACCCGGCTTTAATATTCATTGATCATCAACTGAACCCATAAGCAATTAAAACTCCACCTAAGATACAACCCAAGGCCATTGAACAAAATATTCCCCCTTCGAGTGCACGCGCATCTTCAATTGGAGTTCCAGTTAAGATGTATATCTTGGGGCCATGTCTGGATCGATCGCTCTCGCAAACAGGCCAGGTATTTGTTTACCGTTAGAGGGGGCAATCAAAACGGCTCTCCCCCCGCCTTTCGGGGCATCCAGTCCAGAAACTAAGGTGCCCCACTTTGAAGGCCAGCGGCAGGCGATCGGCACAAAGCCTATGATTAAAATTTAGGTCTGATACAGGCTGATCTTATGCGTATGTGTAGTATATGGTGCATGTGCGTAATTGCCTGTCCCAATCCGGCGGTCGCGATCCTTCTCAAATTAAAGTTAACTCCTCCCTTCGTTCGGGGGGAACGAAAGTTAGATCCAAAACAAGATCAGAGGGGTTTTCGATTCGACATGAGAAACGGTTTATTTTCATCGCCACAATTAAAGTTATTCACGTATGCAGTAACCACTGAATTATTAAGCCACGTCTGCAGCCAAAGTTAGTAAATTAAATAATCAAGAAATATGATAGCAATTTCGTAATATGAATAATGTTTTGAAATACACTTTCTAATTGCCTCTTTTCATAATATATTTTTTGAAAAAAAGCATTATTTGGTATGCTTCCTGGAAACTGGAATTTGCATAGGATACATTTAAAAATCGAGCCTTCAATTTATGGACTATACGAAGAAATTTACGACTGATTCTTTTAAGTCAATTAGGATTTCCATAATAACTGGACGCAGGTCAAATACGAGTTATGACTAAAAGATGACATAAACTGTCCGGAATTCGACAAAATTTCCATTTGTTGCTCAATTTCGGTGAAGGAAATACACATACAATAAAAACTACTTCGTTTACCAAATAATTTTGTTTCTAAGGTTTAATTTTGTTTGCAATATTCTGATAAATTCTATTATCCCGAGCTATAACTACAAATTGAATTGATTTTTAGTATATATATATCCGAATATTCGTTCACCACGCATTTTGAAAACCGAGAAGATGTTCAACGGAAAAAGACACAGCGAGCGGCAATCCTTATCTACCAGAAGGCCTGACATTACACAAATTATACCTTACCAAATTACCTTTTTGGCCAGTCCGGTGCCGATAACAATGGCTGCAATCCATGGTAAAATGAAATTATTAATTTATTTTTTATATCAAATAAATTTCAAAATGTTAAATAAATTTATTATAATACTATTATTTATTGTCTCAGGCTTAGAACTAGATGAAGTAGATGAAGAGCTTAATTGCGTATCGGTTAACTAGGTGTCCTTAATTATTTCTTTTTAAAATTGTTGCGACCTTCTCTCCCTTTTTTCTTCTATTTTTTGAACCTAAACTTTTAAAAAGCTAAAAAATTCAATATTTTTGAATCAAGGCGCCAAGTGTTCTTCCTCTTTATGAACATGAGTCATAATTTTCCTGAGCTGGTAACACAACATCGTCTTTCTCTTTGCCCCCATTCTGCATAGCAACAACCCCTCACCACTTTTTTCACAACTCCTTTCCCCTTAACATGAGACAGCATTTTTTCGGTCTGGCAACGCCTTGATTCTTTTAATTTCTGAGAAATTTTAAAATATATCGTATCGTATATCGTAAATACGATAAACTAGAGACAACGAAAAAGTCTCCAAAGCCTAATCTCGTATACTGGTTCCTGTATTCGCTAACTGATCTGTTTTGTGGAACACCGATAGGTGGCGTTTATTCGAATACAATCTACCCGTCACTCAAACCCCTAACCTATTTGCTATCCCTTAAAAAGGTGTTGCATTCATTTAGGCGTAAACGTATCAAATTAAAAGTTTTCATGCTGCCGTTTCACAACACTGGCTAGGTGGTCCACTTTGTGAAATCACTGTTTTATGAGAACAGAATTGTAGGAGTTGAGAAGAGAGTGGGTAGGGGCTGTTGCTATGCAGAATGGGGGGTCAAATAGAAAGAAGAGGTTGGTGGTACTAGATCGGAAAAATTATAATTATATATTTATGGAAGAGGAATAACACATGGCGCCTTGATTCAAAAATATTGCATTTCCTAGCTTTATAAAAGTCTAGGAACAGAGAAGAACGAGAATGGATACTATAAAAATTAGGAGAAAAAGAGGGAGAGAAGGTCGCAAACATTTTTAAAAATTAAGCGGAATATTTTCCTCTGCCAAACAAAGCCTGTAGTTAATAGAACTGATCCAAAAGTCTACCCGAAATTATCATAAATAATACGAAATCATTATTTGACCATACATAGTTGCTGAAAACTGATATATACAGTTGTTTAAACATTTTTGGTCAAAAACCGCTGAGACTGTAAGAAAAAATATATATTTCCACATTGCACCTTAAACATAATTGATTGATTATTTTATTGCGATGAACCCACAAATAAGGGAAAGACTGCAATTGCTCAAACATATTTGGTCATATAACAGCTGAGACTGTAAAAATGGCAAAAATATATTTCCACATTGCACCTTAAACATAATTGATTGATTATTTTATTGTGCTGAACCCACAAATAAGGGAAAGACTGCAAGTGCTCAAACATATTTGGTCAAAAAACAGCTGAGACTCTAAAAATGAAAAATATGTTTACTCATTACACTTTAAACACAATTATTTAATTATTTTGTTGTGATGAAACCACAAAAGAGGGACAGACTGCATGGAGACAATATTTTTTGACTTATTCGGTGCTAATTGGAAGACCTTAATGAAAACCTCAATCACCAATTCACCCAGTTTAAATTGCTTGCAATGTGTTGGCACTGCAGTTTTTTAAGCGTACCTAAAAAATGCAGAGTTTTAGTTTGGTAAACGCATGAACCTATAAGAGGCCTCACTGAGGTGACAAAGTTACAGTTGCAAATCACGGAATTTAATATGAAGATCGTCGCTTTAATCGTCGCTGCGTTTGTGGCCCTTGCTGGTGCTTCCTGCCCGAATGCCGGATACTCGGCTCCTGGCTATCCGGCTCCCGCCTGCCCCACCAACTACCTGTTTAGCTGCCAGCCCAACCTCGCCACCGTCCCTTGTGCCCAGGAGGCCCCTGCCTATGGATCCGCGGGCGCCTACACGGAGCAGGTTCCCTTCTACCTGGGAAAGCCCAACCAGGAGCAGCACCAGCGCTATCACCAGAGGATAGGAATGGCGGCTCTCATGGAGGAGCTGCGCGGCCTGGGCCAGGGGTTCCAGGGTCAGCAGTTCTAGAAGGAGGATATTCTAAGGACGACGGCTTTGAAAATGAGACTTCTGTTTATAAAACCCATTGATTAAACCAATTTAAAAAAAATCAACACTTTACTTTTCATATTTTCATCATCATCATAAACTACATATTATTATAGACGGGTAATTTTTTTGTCTGTGATGAAAGAAACCTTTTTAGTATTGGATTGTGTGTAATTAAAGAAAATAATTACTCAAAGAGCTTAATACTAGACAATCTCAGCATATTCCTGAAGAAGCCCACATTCGTCTGTCACCTCGCCGGCTGTATTTATGTTACTACTGCACCCGTCATTAAATAGATTATTGAAAACCATTTCCCGAGCATTTCACCTCTTGAATTTCCCATTACTAAAGACTCTCTGCGATCTGCGAGGGATTCTCTCTCGGGCATTTTTGTCAATGGATGCGGCGCGGGTGCCAAAAATATTGTCAGTCGAAATTGCTGTCTAGTGCGGTCGGTCGATTTTCGTCTCCGCCGCGAACCGCTCTGATCTGCTCCACATTGCCCGGCCAAAGCAGTCGCCAGTGGATCGCCTACGTAGCCCCGATATTAGTGCATATTTTTCCAGAAGTGCTGCCATCGCAGGATGGCGTTGCCCGTATCCAAATCGGTGCCATGTGTCGGGCTCTAAATCTCGAAATCGGCCCATTGTGACCCCATTCGATGAGTGAACGTGTGTGTGGCTCTTGGCCATTTAACGATTAGTGGCCATAACGCCTGAGTGTTTGTTTATTTTGCCGTGCGACCGCAGAAGCGATTCCAAAAATGATTGCATAATTGACTTCGGGGGGACAATTCGCGCGAGACGCACACCACAATCCAATATCGATTCCTATTCCGTTTGTGATTCCACTTGTGAGCCAAGTTTCCGCCATGAAGAAGCTGCACCTGGGGGCCAAGCACAAGGGCAAGTCCTACAAGCCCTTCAGGAACAAGAACCGTCGGGTGAGTCGAAGTAAGGGATCAGCTTCCCAAGTCGCGCGATCACCCCTCCCCCCACAATTTTAATGTCGCGGCCCTGCCCCCGGGCCCGGGCGGAATCCGTATATTTTTATCAACTCGATCGCTCGCAGCTAGTCAGGCTCGCCCAGCTTGTCAGCCTGTTCGCGACCATTTAAACACACACACACGGAGTGCCTACAGTGGGTATCACAACTCAGTGGCAACTGGGCGGATGAGCGATTATCACGGCGATCGAATGGGGAAATTACTCATACGACTAGTATTCCGGTGGAAATAGCGAGGCAATTATTGTTCTGACTAACTGTTATCAGCTTGCTGTGGGTTTCTTATAATCATCAAATTGTACCTTACAATTGATGATTACTTTTCACTTTATAATCATATTCTTTCTAATGTTTATAGTACATGTTCCTCTTGTTCTGAAGAACTCGCGGCCTTATATTCTTAAAGAATTAATGTACGGTTTTAAATGGTCACACCTAACAAATTTATTATCATTGCCCATACTGTGTTTTCATGTTCTGAAAAACGTTAACGTTTAAAAAATAAAGTCAAATATGCCTCAGATTTCGAGTTATCAAATTATGTTGACCAAATATGTAGTATATTTTAACTTACTCGTGCAAGTCTTTAGTCGTGAAAGTCTTTTACATGCACCTATAAATATTCTTAAAGATATTTAATTTTCATACGCACTGTAGTTGTGACTTTTTCGTGTGCTTTTTTTAAATCTCTCAGTTTTCTCACAGACAATTTAGGGGCCAAAGAGGCTATCACACCTCTTACTCATCTTTTAATTCTGAACAGCGTGCCCGCAAGCATAGTCAATGTTGATACTTTTGCGGCACTCGTAGACCACTCGTAGGATTTTTGGGTTCCCCCTGCACTTGCATCTAAGTTGTCTTTATGCGGTCCCTTTCTCTCAAAGTTCCTGAAAAGTGCATGTTTCCAAACAGAGTATATTATATTATTATGCTTAGCAAATAGTATGTACAAATTACCCTTTTGAAATGGATTGATAATGGTATTTCATGTTCATCTCTTCATAATAGGAGTAACATTACCATTTCCATTTAAATTTGTTAATAAACATATATTTTTAGATTTAACCTTTTGTGGTGTCGAACCAGTAACATAATATATTATTCACGCAAGCTTTATATAAGAACCCACTAGGTCAGAATTTAAAATCCTTACCAAAAAGAATTTAGCAAAAGTCACAGCACACCATTATTATTAGTTTCATGTGCTACCCTAATATATTGGGGAAACCCAAATATTCAAATACCTTCTAATGCACTTTTCGCAATCGTCGTCATTGTTATTTAAGCCATCTGTAAACGCGGACGGAAATACAATGCCAAACGGTGCGGAGCAATTTGCTGACGCGCGGTCATCGGCAGTGCCGGAAAAGTGGGAAACAATCGGGCTGACCATGAAAATATTTGTCAAGGGTTGCGAGGGAAATTGCAATGGAATCCAGAGCGTTGACCCACCCGTAGAAAAAACTAGCGAACAAATGGGTGGCGTGGGTGTTAGTGGGCGGCGAATGGGTGGCGCTGGGGTTTCGATGGCAACCAAAGTTCATTACTAGTTGTTGGGCACTTTGCCCGCTGCAAAGTTCTACGGGACTTTTGTACAATCGTCGAAAGGTAAACAAAGAATCGACCCAAAGCACCCCCGCCAGCCAACGCGTCCGCGAATAAAGGGGGATCCCCTTTGTTTTTTGAATAGCCTTTGGAAATGTGTAATCGCAAATTGGGACCATCGCCCGCGACCTTCCCCGTTAACGGTTAAATGGGAGAGTAGGAGAGAGAGCCAGAGTGGAAAACAGTAAAAGACGACGCCTGCGCAGTGTGAAAGTGGAGAATTGGCTCCTGCGCATGCTCCTTCGCTTTTTCGCTCTCTCTCCACCTCCACCCCGCTCGATAGAAAGTAATCGGGCGCTCTCTAATTCTCTCTCGCCTCCTGTCAGTTTGAGTGGGGAAATTGAAAACGGAATGTTTACGTTATGGGCACAGTGTGATAAGGAAATATATTCAAATTAAACAGAAATAAATATATTGAAGTATACTAAACATTATAATTTTTCTACCGATCTCAACAAAATTTCACTTTTTAATGTGTACCATAGATTTCACTAGTTATTTATCATTTAGCCCAAATGAAGTATGTTAACGGGTTACTCTATTCCCAAAAAAAAAGATTTTTTTAAAATATTTTAAGCTGTCTAGATTACACTATCAAAACATAAATTCGACAGGACCAATAATTTGTGGCATATACGCTTTGAAAGTTATGTTCTTCAGATCGTTCAGCTAGACGTAACGCATTTCAACCAAAATCATGAAAAGTGCTTGATTTTGGGCCAAAAACCCTATGTAACCCCTCAATTCAATAGTTTGTTTAACAGAAACTGATTCTGGAATGCTTACAGAATTATTTAACTGGTTTATTGAAACACTATTGTTCCACAATCATACTTTACTTTACACGACAAGATGTTTTATCGAGAACATCTCTTAGGGCTCAAAGTTATACTCATATTTTGCAAGTATCTTTAAAAGTATTATTTTGCACTTTTTTTGGGATATATTCCAGTGATATATTCAAGAGGAGCCATTCAGAGCTAGTCTTACAAGATGATTAATCTAGCTTGTTAAACTTTTGTAAGAAATACTTTAAAAAACGGCTTAAAATTAATGTTTAAACATTTTTTTTATGAGTAATTTCTAAATAATATTTGTTGATTCCAGGGAAATGAATTCAGAAGTATTAGACAAGTTAAATAAAGAATTAGTAACCAGAAATGTGGATTTAAATAAAACTGAAAAAGGTTGTGGTTTAGTTGCACCTAGTTACAACCATACATCTGTTATCAGTTAAATACGTATAAATATTTATGCATGAGTGGGCTGCGACCAACAGCTGTAACCCTTTGGGGAGCGATTGGCGCTCGCGGCCGATTGTCGGGGTTGCCAACAGGTGGACGCACCGCCACCACCCCTTTCCACCCCCACACCCCGCGGGAAAGTGCGGGAGCTATCGATTTTCCAGGCACACCGCTGACCAGCGATGACAGCGCGCTCCTTTCGATGGAGATTTGGTTTTGAAGGGGGCTTGAGGGGGCGGAAAATCAGCCCCCTTTCGGCACAAACAACTCCAGTCGCACAGTGGGACGAGAATGCCGCATTTGCACTTGAAAACCTAATTTGTTTACATTCACTCGGCCACTTGTGGTGGTGTGTGTGCGCGGGAATGTTCACATACATATGCGCCTATGTATGTATGTCCCCCGAAACGATTGGAGCATTTACGCACTGGAAGCGGACGAGAAAACTCTACACGATTTTCCAGAGCGGAGCGGACTTTTCGCCTTCCACATACAGAAACGATTCAGTTTGCGTGCGGAGTAGAACCGTTTGAAAGTCGGAAAGGCGAGGGTCCCAATCGAATCGAAATCGAAGGATGTGAATCGAGTGAAATCCTGTGAAAGATACCCGCGAATCGGAACAGGATATAGCTAGTGAAGGACTAAAAAAACGTTGGGACTCGGTTGGTTTCCGGAAACACAAAAAACAGCACCGCCTCGCTCAACGGAATTCAGTTTTCGCGACCTATTCGCCTGTTCTAACCCCTCTCTCCGTGTTTTCCAGTACATTTTGTGTGCATATACTAGAAAAAAAGTGATGTGAGCAGAGAACCGCGACCCGACGCCACTGACATAAATTCCTATTTTTAACTTTCCTGGGGCCAAATCGCCACCGATGCGGAATCAATTCCGAATCGCCAGCCGTATGCAAATTGTGCTGAAACTAAGGCGAGAAAAGGCTGCGGAAATCCCTTCCAGTTAACAATTTAAAGTTATTTCGCCTGTGGCTTCCAAACCGTTTGACAATCGTCTCTCTCGCTGTCTCTGTCTCTCTCTATCGGAGTGTCTCTCTCGCACACTGGATATCGGTGTTTTTGTGTCAGTGTCAAAATCGAATACCGCCTAACCCCATGATTACAATCGTTAGCCTTAGAATATTGCCAATGTCAATGCTAATCATACACAAAAGTGCTATAATTAAACTTTTGTGTCCTGCCAAAAAACAAGTCGAAAGTGGAATATGCTAGAGAAATCCTAAATAAGCCTGAGCATCCATTTTAGAGTGCTTTTATAGTCTTTTTACAAAACACAAATACAAACTAGTGGTGATTGCAATCCAACCAGCTCGCATTGGTTTCATAAGGTGCTTAGTGTGCAGAAACGCAGTTATTCCTCCGAATAAGTACAAAGATATCCCCCCGAAAACCACTCGTCTTGCCAACTCTACGCTCACCGAAAGCGGATAGTAATAAAAATAGTCTTGCTATAAACATACGTAACCATTGCCAGCTCAACGACTTGCCCACCAGCATCATCACCACCTCCTCCGCCATCATCATCATCATCAGCACCGCACTCGCACCATCTGGTGGTGCTGGTGTTGCTGTTGTCCTCGCACCGGGTCGTCGGAAACATCGGCAAGATATCTTCGTTCGAAGAAGACTACCGGGCTGACAGGCCCATGGTGCAGCGCGCCTCATCCTCGGATGCACCCTCCGTTCAGGGTGGCCAACATCGAGAGTCTCGATTTGGCCTTGGATACCCCTCCTACCAGAGTGGATACAACAAACTGTTCACACAGGTGCTAAGAACATCTAATCGTCTAATGAAGCTTTTCGTTTTTTTTTTAAATCAAGTGAAAAGGAACAAATATGTTAAGAGATATAATATGATCGTTCAATACTCATTATTTTTTTGAAATTGTATTTAATCTAAGATTGATCTAGTTTTAAAGGTACATTGATAAATCTTAATTGAAACCATATCAATACAAGATCCGAACATTTATTTATATTCTGAAGTGATTCGAACGATTACTGTCACAACTAAACTTATTGTCCTTTAAAAGGAAATAACACGATTAAGCAACGTACAATATTAATGATTAACATTTTGATTCTCAATTTATTAAGCGTTTAAATTATTGGTTTAGGAATGCGTATGTAAATAGATTCCTCTATTTTGTAAGGAATTTCTTCAACCCCTACTCTTTTTAAAGAACGAAATACGTAGACATATAGCTATAAAACATGTTGTTTCCGGTTTATCATTCTTGATTTAATACCAAAAACGCACATAGGAATAAAATACTTATAGACATTTCATGACCATAATTAATTTCACTACTGTTTTGGACATTGTTTACCAATACGTTTTTACTATGGGAATAAAATACAGTTTCCTATAATTCTCTTTGTATACGTGAATCATAATTGCTTTGAATATTGCATTATAAAAGCTCGGGAGTCACGTCAAAATATTCAGCCTTCTCCATTGCCAATACGTTGCCCATGTACTTGCCACCAACTGTTGCTTCGTGTGTGGCAACAAGAAATAATCAAAATCATACATAGTGCGCTGCATTGTTGGGCCATTTGGGTTGGGCTGGGCTTTTGGCAGCAGGCCAATTTAATTTGTTTTCATTTTCGGGGGTACTGGGGAAAATTCCTTTATCTTTAAAGTAGCCCTATTTTAGCCAAAGTAATTTCTTTATTAACCCACCGTTTGTGTTGCCTTTCCAGGGTTCTGCCGACTCGAACTACTCACAACCGTCATCCGATCTGTCGCTAGACGAGGAAAAGGAATCGCTTCGGCGAGAAAAGGAACGTCAGGCCTTAAGCCAGTTGGATAAAGCGAGGGTGAGTAGTTCTTCTAATCTGAAACTTGGTTTAATGTCGCCACAAAATAAATATCATATTATACCATGAATAACTAACTAAAATATGAAATATAAGTACTGTGGAATATTTCCATGTAAAGTAATCATTTTCTATAAGAGTTTTCAAAGTTAAATGTATTTTATCAAAATACCAATTTGACAGCATGAAAATCAAACAAGCTATAAAGAGTGAATGGAGTCACGACCCATTGTCCTATATAACATTACATTATTAGACCCAAAACTTTATGAAGGACTTGTTGGTTGCTTACAGACCAGAGGCTCATATCGGTTAGCTATAATGAGCATTCAAAAGGTCGTATTTCATGGCATTGGTATAATATGATTTTGTGGCGATTCCGTTAAGACAGATATAAAATTTCTTATAAAATCCTTTTTATATCAGAGCAAACCAGTGGCGTTCGCTGTGCGAACCAACGTAGCATACGATGGCGCTATCGACGACGATTCGCCGGTGCAGGGCGGCGCAGTTTCGTTCGAGATCCGGGAGTTCCTGCACATCAAAGAGAAGTACGACAATAACTGGTGGATCGGCCGGCTGGTCAAGGAGGGCTGTGATGTGGGCTTCATACCCAGCCCCGCTAAGCTAGACAACATTCGCATGCAGGTTGGACACGACACACAGTTCTTGGCTGCAATCGCCCGCAGATCGATTTCCCAGTTTGCTAACCCGAAACCCATTTCAGAACCAAACCAGACCCTCAAGACTGTATGGCACAAAGGGCTCGTCGAGCGGGAATCTTGGTGCGGGCGGACAAGCAGGTGCGGAGCCATCTCGAGGTAGCACACCCCCCACACCTGGTATGACACACATTTCATTCTCCTGATTTCTTTTGGGCGAGGTTTTATTTCGTATCCGTTCTATTCTGTGAATCGAATTAATTTCAATCTATATATATTTTTCGCTGTCTTCTATGTAATGTGTTTACTTTTGTAAATCGTCACCGAAGGGCCTCCTTTCGAGGGGCCCCAGTGTGTTTTGTGAGCATCCATAGGTCCGACAGACGGATGCCGAGCCCGACTCGAGCTCTTCGATGTTTATTGTAATTGGACGCGTGTTTTATGATTTTCATTTGAAGCGAACCAAATCAGAACCAAAAAATAAGTGGGCTAAGCTAAATTCCCGTAATTTCGTACTTTTGTGTTTGATCTAATTATATCATGCGACATCCATTGAAACGAGTGCAAGTTTATGCTTAATTATGTACCCAGTTCACCTGGCCACCAGCTGCAAATTCGACCCTAGTAATGCAAACGGTCTATATATCGGCCCCGAGCTAGCCCTAGAACCCAGCATGAAAGCCGAATCCTCCAGGAGATCGGCCTAGACTGCCTGAACCCTTTCCTCGATTCACCACTGTAAACACACAAAAGTACACACAAACTTGTTCAGCTTCAATAGCCACGATTTTATCCGTCCTAGTTTGTCTAAATCAAAGCTCCTCGTTCATGGTCTGCTTGTAAATTAACCTAGCCAATGTGAACACTATTAAATGCACTCAAACTCTCTTTTATCTAACACAAACGGTTGACAACACTAACAAAATGAACAACCACAACGCGACCCAAGATCCCTACAGTACAACACCGCGCAAGAAAAAAACAGGTTTGTCCACGTCTCTCATCAGATCCTCAGAAATCCATTTCAATCGCAAAAACTATCGCTAGCTCTTTCAGTGAGTTTCAGGGTATTATTATTGATCTTTAATTCGAAATGGAAAGAAAAGATAGATAAGTTAATCAGTCAATTTGGTCTATTCCTACTATACTAAAATATGCTCAATATACCTGGTATACTAAAAATGATTTATTTTGAGAGGGTAGTCACTATTACAGTAAGCTACTCAATTGTAGTTAATAAAGCTTACTTCAGTCTGCAATTATCCAATTTAAGATATGAGAAACATAATTAAACAAATTTATCAGAGCAGAATAACTAATCAGTTATTATATTTCAACTTCTCAACCAATTCTATTAAATTTTCGTAAGTAACATTTTCAATAAATTCAAGTATCAGAGACACTCATTCTAAAATACTGATCATCTGTCTGTAAAACCCAACACGCTGTTATTCTGTCGCATATAATCGCTAAATGTACTTTGTCTAAAAAGAGTTTAAAATCCCACTAACTAGAACCCGTACTTAGCAACCGACTATCCATAGAGCTATAGAGTTGTGTAAAATCTAAGCAAATAGAACACTTCATATTCGAGTAGAATTAAGTTGAATATTCATAGGAAGAAACCTCACCCTCGAGTTGGCATTCTGAAAAGCATTAAATGGTGCGTAGACCGGTTTCAAAAGAGATACAAATTCAAATCAACCTGAAATTTCGAACCTGCCGTAGACCGACGACACGACACACTTTCCTGGCACAAAACAAAAAAAAACAAAAAGAACACCCAGAGATCGCAGAGGGAAACCCTGTGAGCACTCAAAACACTGTATATACCTTACTAACCCACAAGCGTCTTACGTATTTACGATAATATCTGAAATTGGCCTAGCAATTCGTACTGATCGATCGCACTGGCTCGTACCAATCATAAGCTCGCTCATCCGTTGCCATTATCTCGTCCTGTTTGCCATGATACTAACGCTCAGGTGACGAATCAGATTCCATGGGACCAGGACGACATGGCAAGACCCCGGTGGCGTCGGCCAACAAGGAGAAGCGCAAGCCGTTCTTCAAGAAGCAGGAGACGGCCAGTCCCTACGACGTGGTGCCCTCGATGCGGCCCGTAGTCCTGGTGGGGCCCAGTCTCAAGGGCTACGAGGTGACCGACATGATGCAGAAGGCCCTCTTCGACTTCCTCAAGCACCGCTTCGAGGGCCGCATCATCATCACGCGGGTGATGGCCGACATCTCGCTGGCCAAGCGCTCCATCATGAACAATCCCTCGAAGCGGGCCATCATGGAGCGATCCTCCAGCCGGAGCGACTGCCTCGGCAAGGTGCAGGAGGAGATCGAGCGCATCTTCGAGCTGGCCCGCTCGCTCCAGCTGGTCGTGCTCGATTGTGATACAATCAATCATCCGTCACAACTAGCGAAAACTTCATTAGCGCCAACAATAGTGTACTTAAAGATTAGTAGTAGTAAGGTGAGTACATCGGTGGGAGTAGGTCCTCTATAACACAGATTTTACTCACTGGTTCCTTATTTCGGCAGGTTTTACAGCGTTTGATCAAATCACGTGGCAAGTCGCAGGCGAAAAACCTCTCCGTTCAAATGGTCGCCGCCGAGAAGCTAGCCCAATGTCCACCGGATATGTTCGATGTAATCCTAGACGAGAATCAGCTGGAAGACGCCTGCGAGCACATTGCGGAGTACTTGGAGGTGGGTTGAGTCACAGGACCGACCAGAAATTTTGACGAGTGATCATGAAACCATTTTAAAATGGTTGTCCTGATTTTAGGGATACTTAATACTTTATTACTTAAGCGTATTCAATCACTTCTTTCCTCAAAGTAATTTAACTTTTAAAATTATTGTGTACGTAAAATTGGTTAAAGGTACCTATAATTGTTGTACTTTAGGATATATATCAAACTTAGTTCTCTGAAAGCTTGTAACAATTTCAATTTTTTTCTAAAAAGAATATTTGTTCTTTATCGCTATTAATAATGGTGATCATAAGTGTTAAATGGAAGTTACTATTAAATGTAACTTTAGGTATTCAAAAGTATGCAACAATATATTTTATTCTGATGAGTTCTATAAATGCATTCATTTTGCATAATTTTGGATAATTTTGGATAGCAAAATTACATTAAAAAGTGATTTCCTAACCTTAGAGGCACCCCTTAGCAATATTTTTTTCATTTTTTTAGTTTTGCATAATAGATTTGATAAGCTTACATGCATACATATTTCTATATCAACAAATAACGAACCCCATCTATGATCCCTTGCAGACCTACTGGAAGGCCACCCATCCGGATATAAGAGCCGTGCCGCCCATCGCCCGCCCCCTGCCGCAGGAGGCCTCGCCCTCCGCCGATCCCGCGCGTCTGGGTCCGACGCCTCCAGGTAAAGGAACACCTGCCCATCCGGTCGGGTTCATTTACGGTCGCATTGCCATTTTCATTCGCGAGAATCCACCAAGTCCCAGCCCATGCCCAAGAAGCTGCGAAATTTCAATCAATCCAATATCGAAATCGAAATCAGAGTCACCCATCCAGTCTCACCCCCAATTCAAACGGAAACGATCCGACCCATTAAACACATATCTATATCAATATCAATATCAGTATATGTATACATAGCGACAATATGTATGCACATACCGGCATTCAGATATGCAGTAAACAATTTTCATTTGCTTCTCAACATACTCAACACAATTATACAAAATACAATTCTAAAATTTGTCTTTTTCAAATTCAAATTCCCATGACTGTACCGATAAACCAATCGATTCTCCTTCTGGCTCTCTCTCCCTTTCTCCGCGTGGTGGGTGTGACGTGTGATGTGAGCAGTAGATGGCGAGGAGTTTATCGATGAGCAGGATCAGGACCCCAGGATGGGCAATTCCGGCGGAGAGCGCGAGGGAAGTCGGGAGCGCGATCGCGATAGCAGGGAAAGGGAGCGCGAGAGGGAGCGGGAGCGGGATTACTGGGATCGGGAGTTCAACAGAGATCGCAGCTCCAAGGATCGGGAGAGGGACCTCGAGTGGGAGCGGGAGAGGGCTCGCGAGTGGGAGAGAGAGCGGGAACGAGATTGGGATAGAGAGTTCGATTGGGACCAAGGTAAATTTCGTTTATACTGTTTCTTTTCGTTTCGTTTCCTTTCTACCGATAATATATACGTAAACTCACTAAGTATCACATGCCTCAAGATTCGAGTTTGTATTTAAAAGATATTATATTGGGTCCTCTGAGACCCGTAACTGAACGATCCATTTAAAGTTTAGCTAGAACTAGTCACCTTGTCCCAAGATATAAACCAGTTGAAGGCGTAGTTCATTGTATCTCTCATGCATTTTTGTACATAGACTCAGGTCGAAAGTAGCTCCGGTTTTACCCCTATCGACATACCGGCCCACATCTCCACCCATCGATTGTATGTAGCTACAGTTCATGGCATATTTACAATTCCCGCTTTCTAGACACCTTTGTACATACAAATCTATACAAAAACTCCGGTATCCTCAACTTTTCGTTTATTTCTATTGTTTCTATTTTGTGACCACACTTTACAGCATTCACAGCACGTGACATACCCGGTCCCTTTACAACAATGCTATAGATATCAAATCGAGTTCAAATCCAACCACCAAGACCAACACAACTGCGACATCAACAGTACAAAGTACAAAGCCAAAGACAATCGAATCCGAATTGAAAAAGAAATCAAAACCAAATCAAATGGAACAAGCAAAAGCACCCACCGACCGACATCTCCGACGATCTCCACAAGTACAACTCTTTGCCAACTCAAAACTTGCAAGAACTCCAGATGAGGTGTGCGCACACCCTCGAGATCAATGATGCCTAGAACCCATATGTAGATGGCCCACTAACGATAGCTGACTAAGATTACCTCTCTGCCGTTTGAGTTATACTAACCGACTAAAACCGATTTGCACGCCACTGTAGATCCCCAAGCGCTTTCTCAAGCATCTGACATCAATCGATCAACCATTCGTGCGTTTTACCGACTGATCTCTGTACTTGTTTTTAGTTACACCGGGCGTTGTGCGCCTTTAAACTGCCGCGATCTTCGCCAACCTCTTCTACTCGATTTTCACATTCTTCCGGGTGTTTTCCTAGATCAGCTCAACTCAACCCGAATCAACTCAGTTATAATATATGTACATGTATTCCGTTGTTGTCGATCCTTATGTTTTCACCATTTCAAGTTGCAAAACCAAATCACCTAATCGTTTAGATCTGGTTTAGTGAGTACCGAACCCCCGTGATGTGTTTGCGTTACATTAGTTGTGCGATTTGACCCATTACCTTTTTCTTTATTACTGCCCCCCAAAATCACCCTTGTTCCCCAAAACTTATACCATGCATATCTGACGCAAGGACTTGTTTGTTTGCTGATTTTATTTCCCTTGTTTTCAGCTATAAAATAATTTAAGTCTGTTTCTTAATACCTTACCAATCGTTTAATTTACCATTAAAGCTTTAAAGTGCAGAGTTTGTAAAAGTATAGTATAAGTAAAGTTCAGTAAATCCATAACCTATAACGAGTTCAATAGGTATTCTGCTCAAGTAGCTATCAAATTATGCTTCATACGATATTATATAGTTTATGAATTGGCTCCTTACTCACATATCATTAGTTTTTCTTTACAAAATGGTTTTAAGATAAGTTAAAATAGAATAGAAACGAAGTAGTATAAGTTCATAAAAGATCAAAATCATGTCTAAATCAAACTAAATCTTTATAATAGACCTGGAACAAGGTAGATCGGTACCCAAAATTAAAAAAAAAAACCTGTCCAATCAATTTATGTAGTTAATAACAACCATATAATGCTTTGAGCACCGACTAAGTAGGTCAAATTTGAAGAGATCTCCTTGTAAAATAACTTAAAGTAAATAATTACCCCTTAGCTAGAGATGGCACAGAACACAAGCCCCAATTGACCAACCAGGGCGACCTCTGGCCTGTTACCTCCGCCCAACTATCGCCTTTGACCCCTTTTTGAATGCTTTAGTTCTGGTTCTTTTTTACGTTTTTTGTTACCCTTAAATGCATGATGTTGAGTGCAACTTCACTAACAAAATGCCGTGTTGACCGTTTTGCAGGAGGAACCTCTTACCAGCACAGCCGCCGACAACCGACCTCGGGTCGCCACCAGGAGCGCGGCGGCGGCGTTGGCGGTGGCTACGAGCGGGATCGCGAGCGGGAGCGGTACGAGCGGCGCGAACGGGACCTAATGCACTACGACCTGAACAGCGACGAGCTGCTGGACGAGCGCAACTTTGAGTATCCGGCGATGAGGAGCGGTCCCAGCGGCGCCTCCCACCACGGCCACCTGTCCAGGGGCGGGCGCCTGCTGGACGATCCCGAGTTTGAGCGCGAGGAGGCCCAGATGAGGATGAGCAGCTCCCGCTACGGACCCTCGACCCGGATCGACGACCCCCGGGATCTGCCGCGGGGCGCCACCGTTGTCGATCGCGATGAATACAGTCCGCACAGAGGTGGTGGGAGTAGTAGGAGAATGCTTAATGCCATGTAGGAATCGTGGATATAGGGGTGGGATCAGATCGATGCGAGAGTGCCAGGTTTGATGGAAGCACGCGACAATAGTTTTGATCTTGACATGATACACCAGCCTCAGTCCCAGTCTCAGTCTCAATCTCAATCACAGTCTCAGTCACTATTACAGTCCAGAACGAGGTCGTCCAGACCTTTGGGCCTGCCCCGCCAATCCTCCCTGCCCAGCAATAGAGCCCCCACGTCCTACCTGCCCCGCCAGTCGTCCCTGGGCACCCACTGGCTGTCCTCCTCCTCCCAAAGTCCCCTCGATCCCGGAACCCAATCTCGCCGAGAGCTTTATCCACTGCTGCACCAGCCGCAGTCGTATCCCCAGGCCAGATCCCAGTACACCCACTCGTACACAGCCGCTCCCCAGCACACAAGTCAGTCGCGTTCCCAGTCGCACTCGCACTCCCAGTATCGGTACTCCGTGCAGGACACGTCCTTCGCCCACCCACCAAGATCCCTGCGCGAGGAGTTCCTCAGTCCCACCATGAGCAAGGTCGAAGCTGTCACGCACGCCATTCGCAACAAGATCATCGTGGAGGAGGACGAGGAGGACATCCTGAGCACGGATCGGTTCTATTAAAGAGATTTCAGTCGCCACCCCGCGTCGATTAGGTTTGGGTTACTTTTTTGAGGGCCGGAAAGCGAAAGCAGCAGTGCCAAAACACACGACACATTTGTAAATGTTCCATTCGAAGATCAGATCAATTTGGTAGCAACACACAGACACAACACACGAACAGAAACAGAAACACACAAAGTAGCTGGTTAAATATAAAGTGAGCGTTAAAGCGGCGGTTAAAGCGAACGTTAAAGCAAACCAAGGAAGCAGCCCAATGCCAAGTGGGGCCTTATGTGTCTTAAATGCTATAGCTATAGCTAAGTGTAATCAGATTTTATTTGAGTAATGTGAATTTAAATTAAATGGTCTAAGCCTAAGATTTAAGCTAGTCGACAGATGAAAATTAAAAGTTAAAGGGAGTCCGCAGCCACCCAACAACATTTGTTGGTCCCCCAATGGGTCTCGTATTTGTTATGCAATCGATTGACTAAGTACATACATAAGTGTCAGCTTTAATAATTTAGTGAACGTGTCTTAATCTAAGTCGAGCCACACAAGCACACACCCACACCCGCACACACACCCGAACACACACCAACACACACTCAGTTGACTGTGAACCGATTGAAATCTCTTTAATCTCAAATCGATGCCTAATTCTCGCATCATCCTTCTTCTTCCTCTGCGCAGAATTGATATCTTCACACTTTCTTCAGCCCATCTGCTAGGAATTTTTCTAGTTGAAAAAAGAACACGTAGGACTACAGTGCGTTTCACAGCCAAATAAGTACTCCTAAAATAATTAAGTTTAACTAAATTCACGCATCATCTTTATAACATTCTTATTATTTTTCACTTAGAATCTACTTTTGGTGACTGATAAAAACTTGGATCTTCCTGAAATTTGATTTCATCACGTGTACCTTAACCGAACTGTCTGAATATTAGCAAATATTTCTTCATAAACACATCCAATTTATTATATTTAGACATAGGATTATATGTGAGATCAATTTTTTTTTACCAATCAAGTTTCACAAGAAATCTGGTGTTCAATTATGGAGTTCACATATAATCCCAAGTTTAATTATAATACTTAATTCAATACTTACAAATTCAGCTTAAATGAAACGCACTTTGTAGACTTCCTTCTTCCAACAGCAATACTTTCGACCTAGATACCTTGTCACACCATATCATGCCACACACCTGCCAAAAAGCGCACAGTTCGCGATCGCAGTTCAAAATTTAAGTTGGACTGCTCGCGAACAGGCCTCCAATCTGGGTCGGGATCGAAGATAGATCACTGCGACGACCCGGGTTCAGGTATAGCGATTTAAACTACCAGTGCCTTATAAACCATCAAATCGAGTTACACAACCGCACCCCACTCCACTCCAGATATCTTGCATTTCCCGGCCAAAAAGGATCATCCTGTTCACATATACCATCCGCTAAAGTCGAATGCGTCAAAATTATTGTTCAAGTAATGTAAGTACCTACACGTAATGTCGAGACAAGAAACGTTGATCTGGCCCATTCCGAACGAGCACTCCTTTTACAATTCCAACCACCATGCTAAATTTGTCGATCATTAGTTGTCGAACTGAGCTAGCGCCCAACAATGATGAACCGCACTGCATTCAAATCGATCGCCACCTCGAGTAAGAGTTGATGTATAGCTACTAGCTAGTTGATCTGTAAGCACACCCACAGAACCCATCCTACTGTCCAAGGACTACAGCTGGAACCTCACGGGGACGATGTTTGTAGAACCGTGTAGCGGACAGGCCAGGCCATGAAGCCGAAAATTAAAGCAAAAATCTAGTACTTTTTTATATAAGAGATACAAGGTGATATAACTAAATTTTGGAAAGCAAATTTGAACAGCGCACGACATATACAGATACCTAGATGAAATTGTTAGCAACATTCAGGAGGGGAAGGATTAGAACCTAGGGGGACTGCAAAATAAAGGAATAACCTCTGAGAAAACACATTCAGAGGTATATTTCCGAATTACTTTCGAAATGCATAGCTCTGGAGTATGAACGCCTTTCCCTTGAAGCGAAATTGGATGGGGTTGGCCAAGGCACTGGAGGCGCTTTAACGAGGAACAAAACATTTAAATATAATGGAAAGCAGCATACGATACGCAAGCACTTCTTGTAAAAAGTGGCAAACAAAAATGATCTATGTATTAGCTAAACCTAAATGAAATATTACTTTTTAATACTAGCGTAAAGTTAAAAACAAAACTAGATACGATCCTTCGCAGCTAAGGAGGGGACAAACGGAATACTTAAGTTTAAAAGATCAGTCGATGAGAATGTGTATGTAAGAATATTGCACATAATTCACAGAACTGGTAATTCAATATATGATAATGGTATATATTAAAAGGTACACACATTTATAAAGGTACATATACATTTATACATGGATATGTATGTTCTTACTATAATTAACAAAATTTAAACCAAAACAGATACATCAGCCGGCATTTTGTAAGCGTGAAAACCGAAATATAAAAAGTAATATGGAATAAAAATAATAGATTATCCCAGATATTGTTAGATACTTTCTGGAAACGGAAAGGCGAACTTTGCCATGAAAATTTCATCAGATCTGATAGGAATTATGTTGAAAATATTTTGTAAGATGCCTTAAATTTCTCAACTAAAATTCTTTGAAAGTTTCGGAAAACAAAACTTGATAAATTCATATATTCCATTACATAACCTTCTTGCAGGTGGACTAAAAGTCTGCATACATTTTTGCAAAAAAACAGGTTTGCTTCTAATATATATAGCAATTTTTTGTAATAATCAAATCTTATTTCCGATTAACAAACAAACGAAAACAAAAACCAAGCAATTTAAATTTGTTGACACTCTAAAAAACTAAAAGAAACACACAAATGCAAACAAATTTTATAGCAAGAATACTGAAACTTTAAGGAGGATACGCCTATATATAATTAAATTTAGCGGTAATAACTTCTCTACTTTTCAAGCCACTTTAATAAGAAAAGCAAACCTTATTTTTTTAGCCTAAATCCCCTATTAAACTGAAAATAAAAGTGGAAAGATTGACAAGAGCACGCCTGAGAATTCCCTATTCAATATATTATGATTAACCAAAAGATCCCCACACCGAATACCCCAGAAAAATAAACACGAACTAATTGTGGAAATATCAACCCGAATCCAAATTTATATAGGATATTTTATACATGCAAAACATATACATATTGTAAAAAAAAGAGAAAACAGTAACTAAAACCCAATCAGCAATTTCCAAGAATTGTATGTAAATAGTTTATGATATTTAAATATGTTAACAAATTATTTTGTTACGAACTTTGTAATATTCCTTTAATTTAATGGTAAGGATGATCATCTGCAATCTCCTCGGCCATGTTTTGTTGATTTGTTTTCATTTTTCGCATTCAAATGTTGTTCACAATATGTTTTTGGAAAATACGTAGTTAAATGAAAGCTAAATTGCAATTAAAAGCAAATACAATAAAAATATTGAAAATAAATTGCATTCGTCTTTGTCTTATGGGAATAAAAAAAGGGTATGAGTATAAAAAGGTACGTTTATAAAACCAAAGATAGTTTTTTTAAAAGGTTAAACTTTCTGGCGAAGTAAAAAATGGGCTTATGCCCGCTGATATGTCCCCTAAAAGTGTTTAATGTAATTTGTGCAAAAGGGCGATATAAATTTAAAAAAAAATTCTTACCTAAACCCGAATTTTCAATTTTGCATTGTTACTCAGATTCAGTTTTTCAGTATTTATTTTATCTCAAAATATTAACCATAAATTTACTAATCAACATGAAAGAACGCCTTAGTCGATGCCATCGACTATCAAATACCCGTTACTTAACTAAGGGGAGTGCGAGGGTGATGGAGATATGCAAGCAGCAGCAGCTGTTTCTAGGATTGCACATTTTATTTTATTATAACTTTTTAATGAATGAACGATTTGAACGATTTTTGGCATGTAGATGGATATTAAAAATCAAAACAAAATCTCATTTACTTTTTTCCAAAACCCTAAAATATGTGGGCGCTAAGCCGTTTTTTTACGTTGTGAGTGTTTGTGAGCGTTAGAGTGGGCGTGGCACCCTGCATTAATTTGTATGGGGTCAGAAACGCTTCCTTCCAGATAATCGTTACTCTGTTTCAAATTTTAAATAAAATATAATACTCAACGTGTAACGGGTATAGAAATGATATATGTTGACATTGGTCGTTAATGGGTTAAGATTGCTGTTTTGCCAGCAAAATCGAATTGGCTTTTCGAGAACAACTCACACGCACACGCACACTCCAAAAGAACAGATCGGGCGGAGAGCACGAGAGAACTGGGGTTCCAGTGGCGCTCTCCGATCTTTCCAGGCGGTTATCAGCCAGAAAAACAACACTCGCACTGCACCGGGGAGAAGCGGTCAAAGTCAGGTTCGATGGCCCGGCGCTCCCGCTCTCAAAGTCAGTTCAATTTGTTTGCTCAGAGGCGCAGATCGTGAGTGGCGGAAAGTAATTGGCACAGATTAGCACAGCCGACCGGTTGTCCAGATTGTCCAGACATATAGTTTACCAAATCAATAATGCCCCTCAATATCAAGAAAGTGTTGGTCTGCGATGCAGTGGACAAATCCTGCGTGGAGCTGCTGGAGCAGCACGGGATTAATGTAAGTTTTCCAAGTCCCTGACGTGACAAGCGCTTATGTGCAAACTGTGCAAAAGCTTACACCCATACAAGTGCCCTTAAGTACAGTGCTCCCTCGTATTAACGGGATAAATCTTTCTTTGGTTAATTTAATAATAATAATATATATTGACAGCTTACTGATTTTGCATTTAACTAATAATCAATAACTTTTAACGTTGTTTAAACAAACAAAATATTTTAATGTATCTATAATTTTACAGTTAAATAAAATCACTATAAATTATTCGTTTGACCAACATTTACGACACAACGCATAGTTAACAGTCCTTAAATTTCTTTATACTTTATTTTCAAAAACGCCCATTTTTATTCTCTAATCCCCACTGTAAACGAATTTGTAAGCATGTAAAAGGGCTCTCAAGTGGGTAAACAGAAATAGTTGCATTTAATTGATTGCACAATTTTAATCAACGTTGTTGACCATTTATTTTTGTTTTTTGACAAGGTTACCTACAAGCTGAAACTCCCCGTGGAGGAGCTGTGTCAGGAAGTTAAGGTAAGTGGCTTAGGGATTACAGCACAGGTGAATAAATAAATGCCAGCACATATGTAAGAGATAAGTCGCTGTAATTGAAAGCTTTCTAAACGTTTCAAGAGCGGTTTTAAGACACGTGCGCTGAGCAAAAAGGTTGCCGCATATTCTAACAAACGTAAGGAGTTAAGTGCGGGTATTACATAATGGCAACATACATATCTCAATTAATTTGTAACTAAGCACTTGACACACCAAAAGCAGAACATCCGCACAGCAACTTGTAAGTGAAACGCACAAGACTACACAAGTGAGTGCGAAAACATTAGCATGCCTAAGGGTTATCGGCCATAAGAATCTCACCTAACCCGATTATAAATTGATTGTAATTATAAATACAAAGCCGTATTGAAAATTAGTATTGCATTGAGTGGTCTTTTATTAATTTTCATCATTGTCAATAAATGAAAAGCCTTTAATCGAATAAACTGTAAGATTACTTTAGAAGTAACGGGTGTATTAGATTCGTCGGAAATTGTGTAACAGCTAGAAGAAAGCGTTTCCGACCCTTGAAGTATACATGATTTAAGAGTATCTGACCGTCTGTCTGTTGGTCCGTATGAACGCTTAGACCTCGAAAACTATAAAAGCTAAAAAGGTGGGATAAGGCAGGCGGATTCTAGAGATTCTGGCGCCCACTTTAACGCCCATGATGCTAAAACTTTAGCATGCATAGGGGTTATCGGCAATAAGAATCTCACCTAACCCGATTATAAGTTGATTGTAATTATAATTACATACAATAGTGTTGCATTAAGCGCACTTTAATTCATTTTCATCATTTGTAATAAATGAAAAGCCTTTAATCGGATAAACCGTATGATTTTACCCGTTACTCGTGTAGTAAGTGGGTATATTAGATTCGTCGGAAAGTATGTAACAGGTAGAAGGAAACGTTTTTGACCGTATATCTTTAAAAAGGCATTTATTGACATGCATATCAATCAAACTGAGTACAAACTCTCGAGGACATCTTTCCTCAAAACATTAAATGTTTAATACCACCTGTTAGGATCAAAAACTAGGTATGTGGATCTATATGAATATAACTGAACGCCTATAGGCCTGCACCAAAAACTCTCTTTTTTAACTCGAACCATCCTAAAGAAATTTATAAGCAAATAAAGGAATCAACGCTAGGTGGCGCAGTAACGTAATGTGCAATCTTGGGAACAGTCAGCTTGCAAATTTAACTGTCGAGGCCATCGATTACAGCTTCCCTATTGTTTTTACTTTAAATTCAAACAGTGCCTACAAAGCCTTTAAGCTTATTCGCTTTATCCTTTTATATCCAAACTTGTTTAATTGGGCTTTCAGTTGCAAAA
Organism: Drosophila subpulchrella; assembly: GCF_014743375.2. Classification (NCBI taxonomy): domain Eukaryota; kingdom Metazoa; phylum Arthropoda; class Insecta; order Diptera; family Drosophilidae; genus Drosophila; species Drosophila subpulchrella. Next base: position 4,242,822 of record NC_050610.1, read on the forward strand.
CTGCAGCTTTTCATTCGAACCAGGATGCTTTTGTTTCTTATTTAAGCCAATTGATGTCTATATGGGCACGTACATCGTACAAATGCGTATTTGGAATTTTATTTGATTTGGAGAAAGATGCTTTTATTTGTTGATTTCACAAAATCAAAAACCAATTCTAAGGGTCAAAAAAATATGCTTTGAACTAATTTGTTTTCCTTTTTGAAGAGAGAAAAACAATTTAACAAGAGCAACATGTTTTTCATTTCGTTATGTGGTACCCCTCATTTTGTAAGGTTTAAGGGTATATTTCCCAAAAAGCATGTTCTGCTTTTTTCTTTAGTTTAACGATAATACAAACGTTTATATATGTATGTACAATGTATGTATTTCATAGGCAATAAAACACCTAAGACCCGGCGCTAGGCATTGCTATCAGGCCTAATCGAATACTTCTTATCAAACCAACTGCTGATCAGACCATGTGGCCTCAACATTAAATACATTACTACAAGTAAACCCCAAAATTACTCGGAAAAAGTATAACAATATATTGAACCAGATACTTTATGCCAGGCCAATACTTTTCTTCAAGATAAAATGCTTATTGTTCAACAGGTGTTGATGGGAATCAATTACGCTTCTAGACGAAAGCAGTTATAGGAGCACTTAAAATGGTCAGCGAAACGGTTTAGGGAATCAAATGACAAATATTTATGTTTTCACAGATGCTAATTATTAAATTACCCCCATTCCAGAACTTCGACGCCGCCATCGTTCGCTCGGATACGAAAATAACCGCGGAAGTTCTGGCCGCCGGATCCGGCAGTCTGAAGGTTGTTGGCCGCGCGGGGGCGGGCGTTGATAACATCGATGTCCCTGCAGCCACGGCGCATAATGTCGTTGTCCTAAAGTAAGTCCTCATAAGCTCTTGGTGCATTGTACTCGGGGAAGAAGATTACTCCGAACACTATGCTAAAAATACAACATTCTCATTCACGTTTAAAAGCAGCGAGCGGAGAAATATCGCTTGAATATCTAGAATATCGATGTAAGGTTAAGCTCACTGCACAGGAAAAATGCATGACAGTTCATTGGCTCATTAAAGAAAAAAAAACCTTACTTGATGGCAATTGCTATAAATATAATATAGAACTACTTTAAAATATAGCTTATTTAAATGAATATATCCACTATTTCGTATGAATTTTTGTTCTGTTAAGTTCTGAAACTTAAAAAAAGTAGTGCCTTGATTGTAGGATCGATTCTGATCTAGTAACATACATATATTCGATTGATTCCTCTGAAAGTCTTTTATATAATGGCTCTTATAAGTCCGTCGTTAACCATCAACCGACATATGTATGACTTTCATTTAAGATGTTGAAAGCGTTTGTGCTAAATTTAGTCAGCAGCCCACATATCAATTATGAAAAGATGTAAGACTTCGTTGGTATACTAGAAAAGAAAAAGCAGATCAAAAGCAAATGTTTAATGATAAAAGGTCTTCAAGACATATGCCCATTTAAGGAGTGTTGCATAGTGTTAGCCTCGATGGCGCAGCCCCCAAATAATTATGCGCATTCTGAGTTGTGGGATTGGCAGTCTGCATCGCCTCGCAGCACAGAACAGAGCCATAGCCATGACTTGGGTCAATTGACGCCCTTTGACACGCATAATTAAGGGAGGCCAAGTGTCAATAGAGGCGGTACACCCAAAAAAATAACAGAAAGATTCAAAACTAAATAATATATATTTTTCACTTTACATTTTCATTTCTATATTCAAGAGTCTAGAATTGGGACATGTGGTATTATTTTTAAGCCAATTAAATTAAATGTAATAATTTAATACTCATCTTATCGACGCCAAATCGATAGCCAACAGTGTAGAATTAATGTAACAATAGTTGCTGACCTGTGACAATTTTTTTTCGGTGTGGGAAGGTGTAATGGTAATGGGGACTCTAGTTTGTGGGTTTCGGGCTGTGGGTTATTCGCGTCAATGTCGGATGGCCCACAGCATTGTCAAGGATACGGAGGCGAGTGCGAAAATTGCCATATTTTGCTGCCATCTTTTTTCGGTGGCATTTGCATATTGCTGTCTAGTCACAACAAACACCACCCATCGCCCCGGAACCCACCACTCCTGTCTATCGAAGCATTTAGGGAATATTTAACTAAACTCTCGTCGCTTTCAGCACTCCGGGTGGCAATTCTATTTCAGCCTGCGAGCTGACGTGCATCCTAATTGGCTCCCTGGCCCGTCCCGTCGTCCCCGCCGGTCAGAGCATGAAGGAGGGTCGCTGGGACAGGAAGCTATATGCCGGCACGGAGCTCTATGGAAAAACCCTGGCCGTCCTGGGACTGGGACGCATTGGTCGCGAGGTCGCCATTCGCATGAAGACCTGGGGCATGCGGGTGGGTTGAATTGGGTATTTACTCAAGGTGAAATTCTAATCGAGCCCTGAGTGTTTCGCAGATTATCGGTTACGATCCCATCACCACGGAGGCGGAGGCCAAGGCGGCAGGCATTGAAAAGATGACGCTGGAGGAGATTTGGCCACTGGCAGATTACATAACCGTGCACACGCCGCTGATCCCAGCCACCAGAAGTAAGTTAAGATTAACCAATGCATGGGTAATGGGTAAAAGTTGGTCTGAAACATGGAAAACTTATCGAAATTTGCAGACTCATACCTACTTTTAGTTCAATATGTGAGCTAGAAATTGGAACTTATACTGGTTAGATTTAAAAACTGGTTTTTATTTTGCAATTGTAATTTTATGATTCTAACATTTTTTTTTGCATAACCGCATTGGTTTTCATTAATGCTTAATGGTCTTAAAGTAATATCAAGATTTGAGAAATCTAACGTTCGCCTTTTCTAAAGCAAAAAAAAACAGGATCCAAACATTTTTAAATTTAGTTGTGTTTCTGGGGACAATGAAGTTCAAGGTATTTTCGTAACATAAGTTTTTAATCAACACTTTTAGGATAGAGCACACCAGAATATATATCGTTTATTATTAAACCACATATATTTCTAGATCTCATATCGACGGAGACCCTGGCCAAGTGCAAGCAGGGTGTCAAGGTGGTAAACGTGGCCCGCGGCGGCATCGTCGATGAGCAGGCCGTGCTCGATGGCCTTGAGAGTGGAAAAGTGGCCGGCGCTGCCTTCGACGTTTATCCCGAGGAGCCGCCCAAGTCTGCGGTCACCAAGGCCCTCATCGCCCATCCTAAGGTGGTGGCCACGCCCCATCTGGGGGCCAGCACCTCGGAGGCGCAGGTTCGCGTTGCGGTGGAAGTTGCGGAGCAGTTTATCGCCCTCAATGGAACCTCTCCGAAATACACCACTTATGCGGGCGTTATCAACAAAGATGCCCTTGCCCATTACCAGTAAAAAAATCACTTTCTAAACTCTTCGGTCGGCCCTTATGAAAAAGTTTACAACATATGTTTTGTAAAATAAACACAATGAAAAAAGTAATAAAGTACAATATTTGGTTTACCATTTTATGCTTTTCGTAGACAGGAGTAAATTAATTTAAATTTGATATCTCTCTTGATAGTTTTCTAATTAATACTGTACAGACGTACTGTAAAAATAGTGTTTTTTTACAAAAAAAAAAACCCGGATATAACTTTGATTTAAACTTTATTTTCTAAAAGTTTTTCTATACAGACTTTTGTTTGGCAGATATTTTCAAAAAAGTTAGAGCCTTAAAGTGGATTTAGTCAGGTGGTAGTATTTTAAGAAATTAATGAAATTTTGATTTTCAGAATTAAATTACTATTAGTAACTGAATAAAATAAAAAAAAAACAAAGATAATGTATAGAAAAGGGCGGCAATATATATATGTTTTGGTACGAAATCAAAGCTTTTTCCCAGGAGAAAGCTTTATGATGTGTTTATATTGTAATGCATGGAAAAGTACAATTTGTGGCTACTTTTCGCCACTTTTGTGTTTCTTGCCTTGAGCAAGTGAGAATCCATGCAACTAAACCAACATTGAAGGGTTGCAATTCATTTACTGGTGCTCCTACATACGAACTTTAATTGCTATGTTGATATACCAAAAGAGTTTGCAGATTTAAACTGAGAACCCTATTATATTATTTATTCTGTTTGTGCTTTCACATCCTAATGGAAAAAGCAATGCAACTGCAATGGATTAGAAAATGGGAGAGAGACAATGTTGTCTTGTTCAATTCAAGTTTACCCAGTAGAAACATTAAATTTAACCTTCAACTAAAACAACTTAACTTATTTTCATTCCTCGCGATTTAACAAACAAGTAACAAACTCTAATTTTCTACATTCAGAATGCACAATTGAAAATCATTTTGCCATTATCAATGGACATAATAGACACAATTTTCAATAAAAATAACTGTCGCATGCAAATTTTTTGATTGTGAATAGGTTCCCGAGAGAGCGAAAAAGTTATTGGCAAATGACAGTAAGAGGAAATCGTATGTACAAATTGTGGAAAATTTAAACGTACTTCAAAAATATATTTAAACGGAAAGTCGTGACATCGGCTCTCAAAAATAATCCCACTGTTTAAATGACTGTGAAACGTACGTGAGGTAGATTTATAATTTAATGTGGAAATGCAAGATCCTGGAACTTCTTCTGTCAATGAATTATTTACGGTAGAGGAAGCGCCAACTTGCTGGCAATTCTGTATTGTCGAGGGCAAACGTACTCACTCAAAGGGGGATATGAATATGAATCGTCATGGTCCCATAATCGTCATCCTCTGGCCGGTAGACAAAAGAGTAAGCAGCCGTTGGCAACGAGGAACAGGAGTCACTCCGGCGAAAGTTAAAATTAAATTTTCATTTCAATCAGCTTACGTGTCGGATCAACTGGCATCAACTTGTTAGCCGGTATTGAAATTGAACTTGGACCCTTACAACACTCTAGAACAATGAAAAGACAAATACTCAAATGGAAAGTGGATAAGGGAATGGGTACAGTGCGATATAACACTTTAAAACAGTTACACTAAGGCCCGTTTTCTCGGTCTAATCTTAAACCTATTAAATTCCAATTTTTCAAAAGTGTATGACGGACTGTTAGCTTACAAAACGGGCAAGAAAACGGGACAAAATCTAACAAAGTATAAGTCATTCAACAAATATATACTTTTAAACTTGAAACACAGAGTTCCTTAAAGAAATTTAACCATTTCAACATAAATTTTATTTATAATAAATGATTCTTAATGAACTTAAACCAATTCAACTTTCATTTGAATAATTATAAAAGTTCAAATGCACTAAGGGACCATTTAACGGAGCTTTAAAATACGTTTTTATTTTAGTTGATTTACCTCACGGTGCATAGTCAGGAAAAAAAATGTATTTTGGATATTTTGGTGGGGAAAGTATTAATTACAAAGCTATGTACATTACATCTAAGACTTTCGATGCTGATACGGACTGTGGGGGTTATTGGGCCCCTTCCGATATGTAACGGAATTCAATTACAAATTACCTCTCGCATGGTAATTGAAAATAAGAACCCTAGACAGGTCCTAAGCAAATGTGAATGTGATAGGCATCAAGTTATGTGATGCCAAGTTGTAAGGCCTAAGGCAAATAAATTAGAAATCGAAACCAAAGCAATGGAGATAATTACAACGCAATTAAGGTAACAATGGGTCTGAGTTCCTTAACAATACATTTTAATTAGAATTTCCGTTTAAAAGTCCCATTAACCCCTTTGTGCGAATCTAAATTCGGATTACGTTGAGAAGCTGTGAAAACGCTACCCAAATCACGGCTTGCTGTCCTTGAACTTGAAATTCTAAAACGCACCCCGATAAAGGGTGTCTATTTCATTGGGGGAACCATAAAAAAAGCGCAAGTAAATATTTTATTGTATCTATTTCTATTTTAAAACTCACCCTTCAAGAAGTAAACTGGGGTTTCGAAGGTAATGTTTCTACGGATTTGGCTTATTTAACAACGAACAAGAATTTCCCTTTAAGGAACGAAAGCTCCTTGATCTATTACAATCCTCCCAGACCAAAAGTCAAGGAAACCTTTAAGCCTCCTACGAAATCCGACAAGGCAAAACAAAAGATTATTCCCATAATTGAGTGCCAGACTGAGTGCATGGGGAAGTATTATTGCAATTTGCGAAAGAAAATTGCCTCGATGGGTATCAGGAACAGGAAAATAATGTGCTTAACAGAAGGAAACCTGACGTGACCCAAGCATGCAGACCAATGCCAAGTCAAGTCATCATTGAGGTCACTCTAAACTTAAAACGAATGATTTTTGGCAGCCAACAGGAACAAATATACAAGGTTCTCAGCATCCTGTCCGACTGACCAACGAGGGACAGCCGCCCACTTGTCCCGCTCTTGATTCCCAGGCTCTGCTGCTTTTGTCATTCATAGACCACTTAATTTTGGCGCTTCCTCCTGGCCACCCACTCCCAATCCCAGTCCCACCACTCCTTTTCCGATCCGGAACCGACACGAATCGCTTCGGAGGACGCGAAGCTCGAAGGCTATAAAAGCAGGACCTTCGATGGAACGAACGCAGTCTGTGACTGACTACGGGCGTGTTTAAGTGCCGGAACGGAGTTCGTAAAAACCGTAGCAACAGTTGGATTTCAGGCTGAGATATACGCACACCTGTTGGGATTGCGGAAATGGGATTTGCCTAAACAAATGACCGTCGTTGGTGCATCTGCTGCTGCCATGACCAAGCCAAGATCCACGACCATCAAGTGCTCTAAAGTCTGTGCTCCGTAGTCGGGTTGTCAAATTGTCAGTGCCCGTGTCCGTGTCCGGTGTCAGTTTCAGCTCCGTGAAAAATAAAACTTTATTGCCATTGAGGATGCCGGGCCTTTTCGCCACCACCGCTGCATTCTCTTGCATCTTCGTCCTTCTCGGCTGTCAGCGGAGCCATCCTTTGGCCTCCGGAGCCACTGCCTCCACGCGCCGACTGTCGGACACGATAAATATTGGATTCCTAGCTGAATATTCACAGATGCGGGTGAGTAGTAACCGGAGATCCCCCCGCTTTGAAGGCGGTTTAAAGTCGCCAAAAATTATCGAAAATAATTGCAAATTACGCCCTTGGCTAATTGTGTATGTGCATGCATAATACATCATCCTGTCACATTTGCAATTCAAATGCCAATCTCATTTTGGCCACAAGTCATCGCATCCGTCCCAAAAATATCACAAAATTTATAGCTCATCGTTGAGATTGAAGGGCCGATTGTGCGGCCCCAATCAAACACATCATGCGTCCCTTGAGGCATTTGACTAAAATACTCTAACTAAAAAGTTATGTGGATCTTTATTTTCAACATAAAAAGGTTTGCAAGTAGAATAACTTAATGTTTTCAGATAAACCAAAAACTACTACCTATAGGTATCGTAAAACTTAAAAAAGAAACTGTGAACACATAAAAATGTATCCTAAACCTAATCCAATTTGAGCATTGAATATTCTGAGGGAGTTTTATATTCGGACTAGTTTCCAACTGATTTCCATCTTGTTTTGATTTTCTGATGTTTTTTAAAGGGGATTGACAACGGTCATCTGGCCCGTGACGGAGAAAGAAGAATAATGGAGATAAATGCAAATCCTATTGATAGGCCAGTAATCCGTTCAAATCTACTTTCTTTTATTCCGAACTTAATTGGATCCCGGAAAAAATCACAATACTTCATATAGAGTGTTGATGGGTGCCATTTATTTGATTGACTGCCTAACGAAAGAGGAAGATTAAAAGCAAATCCATCAAGAGTCCTTCATAAATGGGGGAAAGTTATACGATTCATATTTTTGCATTTGCGAATGAAAATGAATGCGGATCATAAAAACATGTACATTTTTTGTAAGCTGATAAGGTTTTCTGAATGTATTGTACATATGTGCGAAAAGATAAATCAGTTATTGCGTTATACTAAAAAAAATATTATTTTTATTCAGGATTATTGGCTTTTGGTACTACCAAATGGTTACAATATTTCGTCAAGCCAAATGAACTTTATAAATCCGCATGTGGCAAAAAGTTGATATGTATGCCACTGATATTTATTTCTCATTGCATGTTGCGAATAAGTCAACTGTTATCGTAAGCATTTTTATTTTTCCTTGTTTGCTTTTCTTGTAGGGTTTTTATTTCCCCATGGCCCCATCTCATGCTGGCATAAATTGCCCTTCAGGGCATAAAAAGCGACAAACGGTTCCCTTCACCAGAAAAACAAATATTAATCAGCCATATAGTAAAGAAGTGAGCACCCTATTAATTGAGTTTCCAGGAGGAACGCATGACCACTGTTTTAAGGACATTAATTTGTAAATTGTAATAAACAAAAAACACCAATTAGGGAAAACATAATCCTTTTCTCAAAGATGTTATTTCTGTTTATAGAAAGAAATTTGAGTTTAATTGTGGTCGTAAAAACGTCACCAACGCGTTTGACCGACAATTGAAAAAAATGTAGTAAAAGGAATCCTTTTCGGCAATGCCGCAATTTGGGAACCATTTCGTTTGGCTGTCTCCCTTTTTAATTAACAACTAGGAATTCCTCAATTGGCTTTTAAAGAAACGTATCATAAGGAAAAACGTACTATTTTCCTTTTTCCCACTTTCTTTGACTGTCTTTTAATCCCTCTTTAATATGTAATACTTTTATTGACTTTTAAAGGAAAGTATTATAAAGAAAAACAAAAACAGTCAAACATTAATGAAAATGTTACTGACTAATTTCAGCCCATTGATTCATTCTCAGCTCAAATTTAAATCGACAAGAATGGAAAGTTTAAAGTCAATTTCAAGTTTTTCTAATAGACGCTCCTCTTTACTTAATAATTTGTATAACACCCAACTAAAGCGTTTCACCGAATTTTAATAGTATTAAATATATTTTTAGCTTCACTTTTAATTAAGATAATTCTGAAGTTAAGTAGCTACAGTTACAAAGTCCAGAAACTATAGCGACAAATACTGTAAAGGAATACGTTTCGGCAATGGTGCAATTTTAGGAACCATTTCCTCTGACCCTTTCAATTCCTCTTTAACATGAAATACATTTATTGGCTTTTAAAGGAACGTGTCATAAGGAAAAACATTTTTATACCCGTTACTCGTAGAGTAAAAGGGTATACTAGATTCGTCGGAAAGTATGTAACAGGCAGAAGGAAGCGTTTCCGACCCCATAAAGTATATATATTCTTGATCAGGATCACTAGCCGAGTCGATCTAGCCATGTCCGTCTGTCCGTCTGTCCGTCTGTCCGTCTGTCCGTCTGTCCGTCTGTCCGTCTGTCCGTCTGTCCGTATGAACGCTGAGATCTCGGAAACTATAAGAGCTACAATACTGGGATTTGGCATGCAGATTCCTGAGATTCCTGCGCAGCGCAAGTTTATTTCAAAAGAGTGCCACGCCCACTCTAACGCCCACAAACCGCCCAAAACTGTGGATCCTACAGTTTTGATGCTAGAACAAAAATTTTAACTGAAATGTATTGTTCTCATCAATACCTACCGATTGACCCAAAAAAAAGTTTGCCACGCCCACTATAACGCCCACAAACCGCCCACAAACTTCAAAAAATCGTAAATATGAACGCGGATATCTCGGAAAATATCAAAGATAGAGAACCGGGATTTCAGATTTAGATTCCGTAGGCTTGAGCGCAGCGCAAGTTTGTTACGCAAATATGCCACGCCCACTCTAACGCCCACAAACCGCCCAAATCTGTGGCGCCCACAATTTTTATGCTAGATAAAAAATGTTAACTGAAATGTATTAGCCTCGTCAATACCTATCGATTGATTTAAAAAAAACTTTGCCACGCCCACTCTAACGCCCACAACGCTTAAATCTGTCTACCGCCGGTAGGTGGCGCATTTGCTGCTTGCATATCTCCGTTTTTCTTTGGTCCCTTTAGCTGAGTAACGGGTATCTGATAGTCGAGGTACTCGACTATAGCGTTCTTCCTTGTTTTTACTGGAATGTCAAACATTTTTGAAAACGTAAATTACTAATATCCCAGCAGCAATAACTTGAATGAAATAAAATCAATTTCTTATATTTTAGCTCATATTTAAATCGACATGTACAAAGAGTTTAGTTATTTTTATAGCACCAACCTAAGTGTTTCACGGAAGCTTACTATAAATCAAATATATGCTTAGCCTCAGTTTCAATGAAGAGAAGTTCAGGAAGCATAGCGACGAATGCTGTTCCTTTTTCAATGGGCTTTGGCTTTTAAAGTCTTGGGTTTCTTTTAAAATCGGCGTCCAGTTACACGGAATGTTTTGGATACTGCGATTTAAAAACGGCTTAGTGCTCACATGTCTACTTTAATTGCAAACCCTCCAAAAGCTTAAACCTCATCTCAACAACTGTTTCCTGTTACCATGGCACCTTTATCGTTGACTCATACTTCAAAGTGCGCATTCCCACCCTTGCTGCTTAAAATATAAATAGGGAGAGCAAGTCATTCAATTTAAAAACTTGTAATATGCCTTTGGATGAAAAATGTTCACGAGACGCAGACTACAATATATGTCTTAATTGATGCATAATTAGTTATATTATGATGAGCTGAATTTGTGTTGAAGATAATTAATAATGTGGATGTGTAATATTTTAATTTTAATTAAGCATTCTTTTAGCTTTTAATAGACTTTTGAGTTCGGTTTCTACCAGAGTGGGAAAAACCTGGCTAATAAAATGCAACATATCCGGGCGGCTGTCAATTGCAGAAGTAGCTTTGACAAGGAGTATTTTACAAAACAGTTTAAATAATTGCTTGCAATACATTACAATTTAATTTGTAATTTAATTTGTTTTAATTTGTGTTAGATTTTTAAGGTCATTTTCTATCCGACAAGCAAACAATCTTTAAAACAAGGTCAAACACTATAGAGCCTCGACTATCAGATACCCGTTCATTATCTGACCAGTGTTATGTCTGTTGAACATTTTAAAAAGGAAATATCAGGACATTTCTATTGGTGTGCCAATACAGGGCATTTTTACTTATAAACCTAGGAATTTATAACTTTTTAAATAGTATTGCGATTGGTATAATAATAAAGTCAATTAAATCAATTTGAATTTACGCTGAAACAAAATCTTTAAAAATGTGAGGAATAAAACAAATTATATATATATATTAGTAACTATAGTTTCCGAGGACAGCGCTCAATCGGCTAGATGGACTCTGCTATTGATCCTTATCAAGAATACAAATACTTTATAGGGTTGGAAACGCTTCCCTTTCCCTGTTACATACCTTCCGACTAATTTAATATACCCGTTCACTCTAAGAGAAGCGGGTATAATAAAGCAAAACTTCTCTGGTAACTGTCAATTGCAGATATGGCTTTGACCACGAGCATTTTACCAATTGTGGGTATAATTGCTTACAATATCATTTTATTTGTATACTCACTTAAAATGAATCTTTTCATATCAAAAACCTTTAAAGGAATAATCATTTTGAATGCCTTTAATAAAGCTTCCGCAATCATTACCATAATTATTACCATTATTTCGGTCCGAAGTGTCTGCATCATTTCCTGCCCACGCAGATTCCGCAGAATGTATTTAAAGACGCAGCACCATTTAAATAAGCTTTGAGGTAAAATTAATTGAAAAGATTTCTATGAAAAAATACTAGGCTTTAATTATTTCATAAGGTAAGAGATTTATATTAAGAGAGCTGTACATGCCCATTGTTGTATATATCTAACGTGTAGGTATAAATTGGGGTACTGGTTATTTCTGTCCTCATTTAAGTCCTTGCAAAACGTTGTAAACTCTTGTTTTCATTATCTGCTCGTTGACCATAACAAATTCAAAATAATACGCTTTGGGTAATTGACAAATGCAGCCAGCTATTAAAATTGCGGCATGATTTGGGTGACAATTCTATAGAGTTTAAACATTTGGCTAATTATACCCTTTACTAACTACTTTAGTTATCGGAAAGTATGTAACAGGTAGAAGGAAGAGTTTTCGATTCTATAAAGTATATATATATTCTTGATGAGAACTACTATCCCAGTTGATCTAGCCATGTCCGTCTGTCTGTCTCTCCGTTTGAATGATGAAATCTCAGAAACTCTAAAAAGCTAGGCGTTACACGTGCCGCTGCAATAGAAATGCTCTCGGATTTTTATTTTAAAATTGGTCAACAAACTATTCGCTACTTCTTTTTAATGATATTTTTTTTGTGAAATTGCGATTGCTTACATTTGTCAATACCAGACAATTTTGTGAAATGTTACCACATCATTGGTAGCCAATAAATAACATGCATATGAATGTGGTTGTAATTTGAATGGGGACAACTAATAAGTTAAGTTGGTTAGCTTAGTAACAGGTAAATGATAGTCGAGGCACTGGACTATAGCGCTCTCTTGTTACCATTAAAATCGTCAAATAACTACCATAAAACAAACAGGGATTTTATTGATATGATTATCGCCTGTTAAATTAAGTTTATTAATAGATTGTGGCTTGTGGCACATAATTATAATTAAAATCAGAAAAAACCAATAGTGGGTGCGCTGCATACGCGCTTTAGCGCCGAGAGGGGCGGAAAATCTCTACTGTTTCACATTTTGGTGAGCTAGTTGCCTTTTTTGTTCTGTGGGTAGACAACCTTTTTGTATGTTTTTCGAGTATTCCAGAAACTTAATCTTTGCTTTTGGCTTAACATAATCACACAAAACACCTCTTTTTTTTAATTTTCACATTTTATCTTCCCCAACTTCAAGTCAAAGTTCTTGAGCTCCAACCCGTTGGGGGAACCATGAAGTTTTAGTTTACAGGTGCACGAGTTTAATTAAGGCTTCTGATAGTGAAAATATATGTTTTTATTAGCATTCAAATAGAGTAATTAGAAACTTCCAATGAAACCTTAAAAGATTTTTTAGGATTAAAACTATGAGGCTAAATTACTCTATATACTTATGTATGTATATGTGGCACACAGTCTTTTATGAAAGCAGAAAAGTATATGAATATCTCCACGCACACATTCCCAGGTCCTTAACTGATCGAATTGTTAATTTAACCAAAGAAATAGTTATACTCACAACAACAAAATGCTTTGAACAACTTACTACTTTACTTGTTTACCCGTTACTTGTGGATTAAAAGGATATAATTAGACCTTGGAAAATATGTAACAGGTAGAAGGATGCGTTTCCGACCTTATAAAGTATATATATTCTTTGTGAGGATTACTAGCCGTCTGTCTATCTGTCCGTATGAACTCTGAAGTCTCGAAAACTATAAAACCCAGACACCACTCTGTCTAGCGCCCAGACTTGAAGATTTTGTAAGTATGTGATTGGGACTTCGTTTCGTCTGTCAATAGCCACATACATTCCACATACTGATGAAATGGGACCATTCCTTAAAAGTTATTAGTAATTTAAGTTTTGACCGCTAGGTGGAGCCAGTTTGCGAAATCGGGGACAGCGCTTTGCCGCTTGCATATCTCCATCTCCCTAACACTCCCTTTAGCTGAGTAACGGGTATCTTACTATACAATAGTAGTCATCCGTATTGTTAAATTTTAGACACAACCCTTTTTTTTGTGTAGAAACAGTTTCGGGAACTGTCTGGCTTAAATTAAGTAAATACAAATCAAAATGCGTGATTATATTCCGAACTGTTTACGTACCCACCGCTGGCTCGGTGTTTTCACGGTGCTTCAACTGACTTTGATGCTGTCGATATTGGAGGTACGATTCCAAATTGACCAGTCGCCGGAACTTCAGCGACCCGTGACCCGTGTTTACCTAGTGGGCCAGCTGAGTGAGCTCGCCTGCAGTCTTTTGTATTCCGGCTTCGCAATGGGTGCCATGTTCTACGGCTACGGTCTGATATACCTGCCCAGCAAGGGACCCCTCGGGGGATTCCTCTCCAGAGTCCGGATAACAAGCCTGTCCGTCTGGCAACGGTGCAGTCCCTGGATGCTCCTGCCCTGGAGCATGAAGGCGGTCCAGGGACTCAGCCATTTCCCCTGCCACATGTGGGAGTGCCTGGCCAAGGAGCCCTGCTTTGGGGCCCACCATTTTCTGTTGTTCCTCGTCCTGGCTGTTATGCTTTGGATCCACCTGCTGATCCTGGCCATTGCTAGCCTCGTGGTTGCCGTAAGACTCAACCTTCGAATGCTGGGTGCCAGACACATTATAAGCGGAAGTCACGAACTGCGGGCCTACGCCCAGGAAATCAACGAGCTGCTCGGCTTTGAAATGATAGTCATGTCCGTATGAGACGAGAATAATTGCCAAAATTATAGTATCTTTATAAGATACTTTCTATATTAAATTACATTTTATAGCTCAACAGCAACGAATGTACTAATATTGAAGAAATAAAAAAATTAATGTTTGTGTGTTGAGTCATTTCTAAAGTTAAAATAGTACAAATAAAATGTTTTAAAATTGTGCAGACTAAATATTTAACGTTGTCAACGGAGGTTTTATTATTAACAATTTAGGCAAATTAGTTGTAATACTTGTTTAAAATTTAGTAGATAAGTTCTGAATAATGCCCAACGTGACGTAAATAAACATTTATATGTTTTTATTTTATTTTCTGAGAAGTATCTCAGTGCATACAAACGACGACAATGCTGGTAATTAAAATGGGAGTAAATACAGTATTGTTTACATCTACCATATTAAAACTAATTTGTTGAAATGTCTCAACCTCAAACAGCATTCCCTTGTAACGAAGAAGTGCATTTACGAGAAATTCTTAAATTAACCACCTATGCAAGGTGAAAACAAGGGTAAATATTAGTTGTTTTGCAATGCTTTATTATGTTTTGCTTTGGCCCTTCACGACTGGGACAACATGCATAAATTAAGTGCCGTCTTCAACGGGGAGTACTTTCCGGTCGGCACCAGGATCTGGTGTAATTATCCACTTCTCATCGCTGACTTTAAATTGGCTTTGCTTTCACTAGGTGACCCTGGGCGGACTGCCACTCGCCATCGAGGATGTGAACAAGAACCCGAACCTGTTGCCAGGAAAAAAGTTGGCCTTTAAGCCAGTGGATATTGGCCACAAGATGAGCGCCTATCGCGTGAAGCCTTTGAGGTAAATCATTCAATTACTGCGTCATTAAATTACTCCTCCTGCATCGTTTAGCTTCTGAAATCGTACCTTTCCGTTTTATATTTCTGCTTCCGTTTCCAGGGCGATGACACAGATGAGGGAAATGGGCGTGACCGCGTT
The DNA here is from genome assembly GCF_014743375.2 of Drosophila subpulchrella. Classification (NCBI taxonomy): domain Eukaryota; kingdom Metazoa; phylum Arthropoda; class Insecta; order Diptera; family Drosophilidae; genus Drosophila; species Drosophila subpulchrella. The sequence goes on from NC_050610.1 coordinate 4,258,061, forward strand.
CATCGGTCCGGACGAGAGTTGCACCACGGAGGCTCTGCTAGCATCTGCCTGGAACACACCTATGCTTTCCTTCGTGAGTAGACCCATTACTCAAATCTGGGTCACCAGTGTTCGATTCAAAAGTTGAATACCTTTCCTTTCACATGTGACCAGGGATGTCGGAACAAAACGGTTTCTAGGGGGAGAACAAATTTTTCTGCCAGAAAAAAGGGGGTAAAATGATAATATAGCCTCTTATCGAATGCTGTAAAGCACTAGCAAACTATTAGTATTGTTCTTACTATATTACTTTACTATTTTTTAAGTATTTGACCATTGAAAAAGCGGTATGAAAAGGCTTTCAGGTTTTTTGCTCAACTAGATCTTAGTTATCGCTTAGAATACGGGAGGCAAAATTATACAATAACCCCCGCCATAAGAAAGTCCGCCAAACTGTGATGGCAAGTCTTGAAACTCGACCAAAAGCCAGAAAAATTATCATTGTCGTTTTTGCTGCGGTTTCATTTCTTAGTTATTTAACTAAATTCAAACGTTGTATGATCTGATACTTATTGTTAGTTTGCCCATACTCTTATAATCAATATTTATTTTATTTACAATTTATTAATTTTAGTAAATCCTCTAACAAATATTCTTTTATCCGCTTTAGAAATGTTCCGACTCAACTGTCTCAAACAAAAGTACATTTCATACCTTTGCACGAACCCTAGCTCCGGCCTCCAAGGTAATTTGATCAATAACAATAGTGATTATAGCTTACCTAATTTTATTACAATAACATATTTCAAAGGTATCCAAGAGTGTAATCAGTCTGCTAAACGCCTTTCATTGGAACAAATTCTCCATAGTTGTCAGCTCAAAGCCCATCTGGGGTTCGGATGTCGCTCAGGCAATCCAGGTGAGTATGATGGCCATATTACTTCAAGTGATTTAATATATTTCCTAACAGGAATTGGCGGAAGCAAGAAACTTTACCATCAGTCACTTTAAACACATTTCCGACTATATACCGACCACAAAGACCCTTTCGCAGATCGACAAAATAATTGAAGAAACCTATTCGACAACTCGCAGTAAGGATTGATTTGGTGTTTCTTAGGTGCATTAACAGTGCGATTTATAATTTCAATACAAAAGAGTTTAATATGGGGCAATTTGAATACCAAAATCATATTTGTTGAATAGTTAAGACATTAAATAGTGCTATTATAATTTGAAGGTTGAATATCGCAGCCAGTTAAAAATAGTTTAAAGTACAAAATATAGTATTACACATTTCAGTTGCTGGCATAAATTAAAGATTAATTATTTCATATTAATCATATTGAGTTGTAAAACGCACTGTACAATATTCAAACGTTTGAATTTGACCAAACACCCAAAACAGTCTATGTGTTCATTGGGGAGCACATTGCCATGGTGGACTTTGTGCGGGGACTCCAAAATAGACGGCTTCTCGAGAGCGGAAACTACATTGTGATTTCCGTGGACGACGAGATCTACGACTCCAACCGGAGGGTTAACATTATGGAACGTAGTAAGTGCATTGTGCGGATCGGCGGTCCGAGCTAGAGTTCTAATGCATGCACCATCTATTCCAGATTATTTAGATCCTTATATTAGAAAAGAAAAGAGCAAATCACTGGACAAAATCTCATTTCGTTCAGTTATAAAAATAAGCATGACATATCCACAAAACCCCCATATTCGGTAATTTATCTGACTCTTAGTTACCTAACTGTTCGTATTTTCGTTCCGTCTTTCTAACAGTTGTTTATCGATCTTAAAGCTGATGATTTTCCAACATCACTAAGGTTGTTTTATTTTCGTGAAAGTAGAGTCTAATGTTAAGCATGGTCTTACAGTAATTTGAAAAGAGGAGATACAAATTTCTGATTTTATAGGAATTTATAATCTGTTTTTAATTTAATTGTAATAGACTTAATTTTAAAAATATTGAGGATTTCAAGAAAAAGAACTTAGTACCGATTTCGTTTGTTCTTATTTCCCCTGAGAATTATTATATTAATTTGCATGACAAATAAATATTTGAAATTGTATATTTTAAAACAATTTATCTCTTTGTACTTATACTTGTATGTTTGCAGCGACATTTGTTCAAAAATAAAAGACTATGCTCGAAAGACTCCCTTTCTGGTGCCATATCATCAACGTGTCTTTGACAACATATCGGTATGAATTTATCACTTCCTTATTTTTAAGAATGTTAGTTTTTAGTTAATTCGTTCTGTATTGTTTAGGTTCCAATATATGGTCTACATCTTTACGACAGTGTTATGATCTATGTTCGAGCCATTACAGAAGTTTTAAAGTTGGGCGGTGATATTTACGATGGAAATTTGGTAATGAGTCACATTTTCAATAGGTCATATCATTCGATTCAAGGATTTGATGTGAGTAAAGTACTTCAATTTGACAACCTTCGACAAGAAAATGTATACAACATTTTTTTTTAAATATAAATTAGCTACAACTTGTGTAACATTTTAAACATTAATATTTTTCCTTATTGGCAAAAGGTCTACATAGATTCTAATGGTGATGCTGAGGGGAATTACACAGTCATAACCCTGCAAAACGATGTGGCCAGTGGAACGTCCTTGGGCTCTCTAGCAAAAATGTCCATGCAGCCGGTTGGGTTCTTTGCCTACGACAAAAACTCCCTAATACCGGTTGGTTCATTACAAAATATTTTAAACTATCATACCTAAAGCCATATTTTTAAATAATACGTTAGGAATTCCGCTACATAAAGAATGATAGGCCTATCCAATGGCTGAATGGTCGCCCTCCGCTTGCAGAACCCCTTTGTGGTTTTCATGGCGAACTGTGTCCTCGAAAGAAACTAGACTGGCGATATCTGGTATCAGGCCCATTATGTGCACTCGTCGTTGTGGTGGCCATTGCCCTGTTTATCAAGTAAGGTGGATTCTTAAGTATCTTCTTCAAATATGTTTAAAAAAATATATTTCAAGGCATTACCGGTACGAACAGACTCTAGCAGGTCTATTGTGGAAGGTGGACATGAAGGAAGTAACCGTCATTAATCTCGGCGAATACAACAACCCCACTAACAAAAACATTGTAGGTGTCGCTTTTTATTAATCAACCACTTAATAGCTAAAATATTAATCCGTTTCAGTTTCAAATCTGCCGTCAAAGCATTTTAGTGGTTGCTGAGCCCAACAAGAGGTCCTTTACAAATATAGGTATAGGGCAATGATTTCACGTAATATTTCTTAAATTATACTCTCTATTGAATAGCTCTTTTCCGGGGAAATATTGTGGCCATGAAAAAGATTTATAAGAAGAGCGTGGATGTTACACGATCCATACGAAAGGAACTGAAACTAATGCGAGAGGTTAAGCAGAAAACTCATAAATATGAAAATATATAAAAACGTGTACATAATTAAAATATAGGTAAGGCATGAGAACATTATCAACTTCATTGGGGCCTCCACCGATCACGGGTCCGTGATCATCTTCACCACATATTGTGCACGGGGCAGTCTAGAGGACGTGTTGGCCAACGAAGACTTGCATCTGGACCACATGTTCGTCTCCTCACTTGTCTCCGACATCCTGAAGGGCATGATCTTCCTGCACGACTCGGAGATAATATCCCATGGCAACCTGCGATCCAGCAACTGCCTCATCGACTCTCGCTGGGTCTGCCAAATATCTGACTTTGGGCTGCATGAACTAAAGGCGGGGCAGGAAGAACCCAACAAGTAATATAACAATTGACACCGTTTTAAATATCTCCTTTATATTACAGTTCTTATGATATGTATTATATTATATATATTGTTTAAATTTCTAAAAAATAAATACCTTACTGCCATTCTAAGTCACAAAATCCTTTCATAAAATGCATAAACAAGTCATCCAACCTTCGCGATAATATAAACAAAAGCACTCTATTTTCTATGTTTCTATGACGTTTGCAGGAGTGAATTGGAACTGAAACGTGCCCTCTGCATGGCGCCGGAGCTTTTGAGGGATGCCTACCGACCTGCACGCGGTTCTCAAAAAGGGGATGTCTATTCCTTCGGGATTCTCCTCTACGAGATGATTGGCCGCAAAGGCCCTTGGGGTGATACGGCCTACTCAAAAGAGGGTGAGTATAGGTAGTTGTACAACAAACAATCATTATTTAATATTTTGTGTTCTGCAGAAATAATTCAGTTTGTCAAGTGCCCGGAGCTACTGCAGCACGGAGTATTTCGTCCAGCTTTGACACACACCCATTTAGATATACCGGACTACATTCGTAAATGTCTGTGCCAATGCTGGGACGAAGATCCGGAGGTCAGGCCAGATATCAGACTGGTTCGCATGCATCTAAAGGAGCTGCAGGCTGGCTTGTACGTATTATTTTAATTCTAAGATAAACTTTAAGAGGATAGGATAGGCTATTGATTGAAATGTCTATCAGTGAAGAAGTCGCCATTAGGCTGACGTATTTTTTAAATATTTAACCGTTTTTCCTCAACCCAGAAAACCGAATATATTTGACAATATGATATCGATAATGGAAAAGTATGCCTACAATCTGGAGGGTCTGGTTCAGGAACGCACTAACTTACTATACGAAGAGAAGAAGAAAACCGACATGCTCCTTTACCAGATGCTGCCCAGGTAAAAAATTTAATCTCTGTTATTCAATACAAGTATAATACAATTTTACTTTCTTCTCAAGACCTGTAGCCGAGCTTCTAAAACGCGGGGATCCTGTAGAGGCGGAGTGCTTCGACTGCGTCACTATATTATTCAGCGATATTGTGGGATTCACCGAACTGTGTACCACGAGCACACCTTTTGAGGTCGTAGAAATGCTTAACGACTGGTACACCTGCTGCGACTCGATTATTTCCAACTATGATGTCTATAAGGTTGGTTAGGAAATTAAAAGCAGAATATTTTGTAACTTATGTTTACAGGTTGAGACAATTGGAGATGCTTATATGGTTGTATCCGGATTGCCCCTGAAAAATGGAAGTCGCCATGCAGGAGAGATAGCATCGTTGGCTCTTCACCTCTTAGAAACGGTGGGAAATCTCAAAATCCGACATAAGCCCACCGAGACTGTTCAGCTCCGTATTGGAATTCACTCGGGTCCTTGTGCTGCAGGCGTTGTAGGACAGAAGGTACTGAAAAATCGGCTTACAAAATTATTTTATGATGAATTGTACCTAATGTTAATTATATCTCATCCTGAAATCAGATGCCCCGATATTGCCTATTCGGCGACACCGTGAACACAGCATCTAGGATGGAGAGTACCGGGGATTCCATGAAGATCCACATTTCCGAGGCAACCTACCAGCTACTGCAATTAATTGGTAGCTACTCCTGCATTGAAAGGGGTCTGACTAGCATTAAGGTACACTTTATTTAATTTTTAAAAGTAAAGTTAACTAAATTAATCTATAACTTCAGGGCAAGGGCGACATGCGAACATATTGGCTAACCAATCGCCAGCAATCCGAGCTAACGCCGGATCTTATAAGCACCGTGGATACTTTGGATACCTATTGCTCCGTGGGAAGAGAATGTATGGACCAGTCGGTCCACCAATATTGCAGCCCAGCGCCCAATAACTACAGATTGGGATCCTGCAACTGTGACACAAAGTGTTTGTACAGCCGTCGATCAGACGACAATGTGACTAATTCTCGTGGCACCTCCGAATTTCCGAAGATTAGTGAGCCGACGCAGGTTAACTGCAACCAATTATGTGTTTGTCGCTTGAACAGCAGCCAAGTGTTCAGTAATCGAAGTCCTCGATCTGCCCCCAGCATCACATTTAGACTATAAGGATTCAATTATATTATCTGTAAGATCTTCGATCAATTCCATTTGAGATGTAATGAATAGAATATCAGGCTAGATTTATGTACTGGCGTCCATTAATGTTTACGTATTGCAGATTGCGCAACCTTCCTAAAATACTAAAGACGGACTGTGTTTCCTATGAAGATATGTACATATGTTTTTCGATATTTTAAAAAATATTACATACATTTAGAAATCTGATAAAAATATCCTTTGCATATTACGGTAGCAAAGCAGTAGTCTGTCTTTCGTTTACCTTTAATTTAAATACAAACAAATACAGTCCGTCGATTGAATTTTAAGTATGTGTTGCAAGTAACTAATCCTTCAAATACAAACATTTATTAATGAGTGAATTGTGCATTTATTATTGTGACTTCCTATGAAGATTTTAATTCTTATTAATTTGGAAATTGTTTCTCAGAGCCTGCCAGCATTCATAGTACGCTGCATCCAGTTTTTGACAGGTTTCCTCGCCCCATTTCGTCACAGCCAAGCTCAAGGATGATTCGAACATGAAGGCCTTTAAAAAGGGAGTTTGTAAACATTTTTTTTAGATATTCTACGCTGCAAACCAACCTGAGTTCCCTCAGCCACTCGTTCTGGCACCAACTTAGCATTCGAGGCACCATCAAAGCACTTGACATCAGGACCATGTGGGGTCATAATCGAATGGAGTGTCGCCCCTCCAGCGGCAAAGCCGTCCTCCTTGGCCTCGTACTTTCCTAAGATAAGGCCCATGAACTCGCTCATGCAGTTTCCTAATAAAAAAGAAACACCATTAGCTCTGAATAAAACTACTATCTTGAAATGGAGCCTACTGTGGTAATAGGGTGGCCGGAAGGTGTGCTCCTGCACTGACCAGCGGGGTGGGAAAATCACAAAGTCGGCAATAGCTGTTCCAGCTCTTAAACTCGGGCAAGTAAGCACAGTAAAAATGCTGGGATCACAGTGATCGAAACTGACCGAGTTGATCACCATAAACTTGGAAAGATCGTACTTAAAGGGTACATAGTTACCATGCCAGGCCACCACATCGAAAACGCTATGATTTTGCTTGGCCACAAAAAGACTTCCCTGGAATTTCGATATCACCTGAAAGTCTGCGATATAGTACATTTTAAATTAAACATAAGTAATTCATTCGTGATATCCAGATATTTACCATTTACATCTCGATCATCGAACCAGGCGACAGGTGTTTCAAAGTCCCTAGGATTTGCCAGACCATTGGCACCGATGGGTCCCAAATCTGGTAACACAAAATGACCATCATAGACTTCCAGGATATAACCTCTAAAAAGTGAATTTGTAAAATTTTTAAGTTTCAGGGCTACGAAAGGTTTTCCTTACCTCGAAGGAGAATCCACATTAACAGCAAATCGTATACCTTGCGGTATTACGCAGATCTCATTGGGAGCCACCGCCATTCTCCCGAACTCCGTTTTAATATTTAAAGCTCCATGCTGGGGAACTTAATGAAAATGTTATAATGCCATTGTTGTTCTAACAATGATAGCTATTCTTACCAATCAAGAAATCCCCATCGCTGTTGTAGAAAGCCGAGTTATCCATAGATATATTGCAGGAGTATATATGCACTGCAAGACCATGACGAGATCTGGGATCGCCAGCACCACAAACCGTGTGCAAACCTTCCACAAAGTCTACAGTTTTTCCATCTTTTGGTGGCAGATCAAAGGGTTTCCAGCGAAGCTAAGTCAAGGATTATATATAAAATGTCGGTGAAAGTATGATATGATATGATGCTCACCTGATTTGGATTTGGTGGCTGCTCATCCCAGTTCTGCTTTAAATACGGGGCACCCTTAAAAGGCTGGAATGGCAGGTGCACAGCTGAGGGTAGTTTTCTATAGAGCCAGGTGCGCACATTTTCATTTCTTGGTGCTGTGAAGGCACTTCCCGAGAGCTGCTCCGCGTAGAGTTTGTAGGGGCACACTTGAGGTGAGTTCTGACCAACAGGCAAAGAGTTGGGATATCGCTCGTCCTCAGAGGAGAAGTGGGACCCGAATCCCGACAGGTACTACAATTTTTAAAGGATACACATAAGATTATGTATATTATGTATTATTATATTATTAACTTATCCATTATCAACACCAAAAAATACCTTAATTTAACTGTTAAGAACTTTGGATGCTGATAAGCCTTATTTCACCAAACACAGAGTAAAAGAAAAGAAGCTATGAAAGTGTGACCTACAAAGCAGATAAGAACTTAAAAATGGTATTCTTTTATCTAAGTAACAACAAATGGGAAACTAAATGAACTGGCTTTAACTTATAAAATTATTCACGTGTTAACTTGTTTTTAATATCCACAGCTCGCTGTTAAAGAAGGCCACCGCGAATACAACCCTATTAACCTGAATATAATCGGATATATTTGCCACGCATGGTTTCAGATTATACTATCACAGTCTTAGAAATTGAGTTATATTCGTAATACATCTTTGCACACAATGTATTTTAAATGTATTCACACAATTATTTCAAATCGGTGAACTCTCAAATAATGTTCACTTCTTTTCCACTTTGGTTTGCTACACATAGGTTCACTGCACTTCATACACGACTTTCAAAATTCGATTACCTTATACTGTGACATGTCTGATCCTCCGGCGGCTTAAAGTATCACTGAAGTTCGCCGATCATAGGTCCCCCTATTTATATATGCTGGATCCAGTCAGACTAGATAGCGACTGTTTTGAATACTGGCCGGAGAAACTAGTCTCCGAGAAAAGGCCAGTCCCCTCAAATGTGCAGAATCATTCGAGAAGTAAACACCTGCCCCCAGTTGTTGATGCGTGCGGATTGTTTTGATTTTGTTACTAACTAAATCACACCACTGAACCACTGGAAAAGCAACCGTGCTTTACTTAGCATAGCGGATTTACTGGTTTAAAAAAGGGGTATGTCTATTTAAGCATAGTAACCCATCTTTATCTGCCTTTTAAAAAAGTAACTTATATCTTAGTACCTATGATAAGAACACCTTTTACAGCTTAATAATACTGAAAAAGAACAGTGCTTTCTCAGGTCACCAAAAGAATTGAACTACGTTTTGTAAACTAAGTAACTAGTCGTTTAATTTATTGCGGCAAAGATTCAAAGTTATAGTTAATACGGTAGGCAATACAATACAGTTGGTGTGTGCGCTGTCTGTATATTAAAATACTTAAAGTACTTTTATACGGTAATTAAACCTAAATTAGTACGAGTACATTAAATTAAACGTTTAAGGACATACAGCGCTCGTGAGGTGAGTAAAAGCGGAGATTCACTCGTAGGACTGGCGTAATCTTTACGGATCATAAAGATTATTTTAATTGAGATATGCACGGCATATCTGTGTTGTAGAAAACAATCCAAATTATTTGTGAAAAATAAATGTTTGTAAATTGCTGGCAATCAGATTCATAACTCTGATCTATGAACTTTACACTTAGCAAGAAGTAAACTTAAATAAGAAATATGGAAAAAATAAAATAAAATATTTGCTCCGAAAGATACTGATTGGGCGATTAAAATGACGGACACTGGTATGTTATGGATGCTACGCGGCATTACGTATGGGAGTATATACTGTTGGGAAAATACTGCGACTGCGATTTCGCTGGCAAGGATTCCAATTCAGTTGTCCTAGTCGTGCGACAGGTTCAGGATATCATCGCCCATGCTGTTTTTGGGCATCTTGGCCGGGGGCGGAGCAGCCAGATCCGCTACCGAGGCAAACTCCATGCGCTTCTTGGGCACTCCACCGCTGCCGAGGAGTGCTCCAGGCGGTGCCAGCTCTCCGTAGAGGCGGCTTAGGTCCGGCGAAGGCCGTCGATGCGAAGAACTGCTGCTTCCGTCTGAGGGCGCTGGCGATGGGGTGTTCGAGGGCACACTCGAGATGGCCAGGTCCACTGCACTAAAGTTGTATTTGCTGCCAGAGTTCGAGTTGTTTCCTCCGCCTCCGCTTCCTCCACTGTTAGCCGACTTGGTGGGCGTAAGTCGCTCCAAAGCTGGTGAGGCCGATGATTCCCGTGTACGTGCCGATGAAGGCGTCGTGGATTTCGGTGGCTTCATCATCATGGCTGACAGAGATTCCTGCTGGATCTTGAACAGAGCCGATGGAGTCATGAACATGTTATTAGCCGCCAGTGTGGTTTTAGACAGTGGATCGGGTATGCCGTATTTGCCATGCTGCTGCTGAAAGAAGGCCGCATAATCCTGCATTTTTTCCTGCGCCAAGGCATTATAGTAAGCAGCTTGGTTGGATAGGGAAGAGGGAGATGAAATGCCGGAAACCCCAGCGTTGCCTGAAGAGCTTCCAGACTTCATGGCATTCGACGAGGACCCAGCTCCCACAACTGCTCCAGAGGGCGTGGCAAAAAGGGCGTCCAAATCGGCGGCAGCTTTGTTTTGCCGATACAGCAAAGCCTTGATCTCCGAGTCCTGCTTCTCAAGCTGTAGCAGCTGGTTTAGCATATCGCTCTGTATGTCCTTCTGTTTTTGCTTTGATCCACCTCCGCCGCCACCTCCTGACACACCCACTCCCGATGACAGAAGAGCGGAAAGCTCATTGTGGGCTCCTGCCATGTGCTTGTTAGAAGTCATCGCCGCTGCAAATTGGTTGTTGGGATCAAACAACTTAGTGTAGGTCTGCAACAATGCAGTGTAGTCAGCCTGTGCAGCTGCCTGCTGTTGTTGCTGCTGCTGCTGTTGCTGATGATGCTGCTGCAACTGTTGCTGTTGCTGCTTCTTGGATGAACTGCTGTTGGAACTGCCACTGGAGGCAGTCTGCTGAGGGGGCGGAATTGAGGCGGCGGCCACCGCTGCCATCTGTTGCTGCAGGAACGCGTTAAGGTCGTTGCTTTGTTTGCTCTGCTGCATGTAAGAGTCGTAACCGAGGAGCTTCGATGCCTGGATTAGGTTGTTATAGTCGGCACTGAGGGCAGCCGCCGCAGCTGCCGCTGGCGAAGATTTTGAGGACTTGCCAGAAGATGAATTGGAGGGTTGACTACCAGTCAAAGCATTAGCAGCCGGCACTCCCAATCCCGCACCTGTAAGATAGCTGTAATCGGATCCAAAGCCCAGGGTGCCCAGAGTGGTGGCTCCCAGAGCTTCTGCTTGCTGGAGAAGCAGTGCTGCATATTCCGGCGAACGGATGAGCTCGCTCATCTTAAGTGGATCGTTTTTAAGTTCATCCAGCTCCTTCATCAATTTTGTCTTATATGAATTGGAGGTCGAGCTGGAGTTCGATGAGGAAGAAGATGAGGAGGACTTCGATGATCGCTCCGATTTAGACTTGCTGCTGCTGTGGGCATTGCTGTTTCCACCTCCTCCAATTCCTACTCCTGTGGGCAGCGGCATATTGAAGCTATTCGAGTAGGCAGCCACAGCAGCTGCAACATTGGGATCACTCAAACCGGAGGAAGCAGTGGCATTACTTTGTTTGGAGCCACCCACCTTGGCTGCTGCCGCCGCCAGCTGGTTAAGAGATGAGCTGCCGTAATCCTTGCGCTGTTGCTGGAATAGAGCTGCCAAGTCGCCTTGAAGAAAGTTCGGAGGGAGCTGCCCTGCCAGCTGAGCCAAACTGGCAGCCATCAGATCGTTGGCCGTGGGCAGGCAAGCGGCCGCTGGAGGAACTAGAGCAGCTGCGGCCGCCTCGTACTTATTAGGCGTGATGCTGGGACTATTCCGGGCAATATCGCTTACGCTGAACTTTCCCGGACTGGGCGCTGGAGAATTACGAGTGCGGGATGTGGAGGCATGCGACGAGGCGTCCGACTTCGCTGGCGATGGTGACGCCCTTACAGGAACCTCAAACTTGGCGGGACTGGCGGAGTTGGATTGAATGGTGATGGGACTGTCCCTTGGCGAGGCACTCAAAGCGGAGGTCAGAGCTGATGTCGATACAACTGGTGGGATGACTGGTGGTGCCGTAGCGACGGGCATCTGCGGTGGAAGCAGCTGACTTGTGGCTGCTGGCAAAGTTGGAGCCACCAAACTGGGCAGCACTGACGGATGACTCGTGGGATTGGGAGTGGCCAGAGGAGAAAGCATTCGGACCGGGTTCATATTCAGTCCTGATGGCATACAGAGCTGCTCTTGTAGCGACATCACCTTTAGTTCACTTGCTTTCTGCTCCGCCTGGGCGTTAGATTCTTCCTCTGCCTTGCGTGCACTCTCTTCCAATGTGCTGATTGCCTCATTGAATATTTCCTCCTTAGGTGGATTTAGCTTCACATCGCTGCTAAGATCCATTAGGACAACAGGTTTGTCTTCCTCCTTTACTTCCAGCTCATCATTGTCGATAATCTTTATGGTTTTGGGTGGAATGAAGTCGTCTTCCTGCTCACAGTCCAGTACCGCGCAGATCCAATTCCACAAAGCTTTGTCGCTCTGTTTGGATGGAAACTTCGGGTAGAGCGTATTTTTCAGCTTCTCGTTGTAGGTCACGTCGTTGTTATAGATGTTCCGGAACTTGACCACCTCGCTTCGGTATTGCGAGTAGTAGTCCACGCACAGCTGGATCTCGGAGCGCACCTCCTCGGGAATCTCCTTGTCCGGCAGCACTGAATACTGCATCAGCATAGGTCGGCCATACTCCATAGATTGTCTGTTTTCGTTAGGCGGAACAATCCAAATGCACTTGACTACCGACTCCAGTGTAGGATTCTCATCGTAGTAAGGTGCTGCAAAGAAAATGTGTGAATAATTTTAGGGGGCAGCAAATAAAGAGTCAGGTTACATTGTTCTGTAAACCTTTAATAATAAACACCATGACGATAATTGTAAGTCATTCGAATACACTTACATATAATCAAGGAGACACAGGGCGTGTAGGTAAGATCGCTGGCCCCGCGCATTCGAATCTGATAGTCCAACTGAGAGTCGCAATCGCGGAGCGTGGGTTCCGCCTGGAACTTGGGATGGGAGTGATACCAGCCAACCAATAGAAGCTGATCCTGGATCATCATCTTCTGTATGTCACGCTCCACTTCGCCGGCTCGTTGTCGATCGAATCGCGTGCTGCGACAAGGATATGTCTTGGTGATGGATAGAGCTGAAATGAGCAGACATGTTGGCAATGCATATGCATGAAAAATCGCAAACCGAGCCGGACTCACTGTGTGTATTCATGTCCCAGGTTCCCCCCAAATAGCCGCAGACCTCACGCACCGTCAAATGGCAATGGAAGTCCGCAAGCAGAAGGGCAGACGAGTTGACTGTGATGAGAAAGGGCTGCAGTTTGCCAACCGAAGTAAACGGCACGGATTCAATTAGCATGTTGGCGTCGCTGCGGGTAAAGAGGAATGGGTACCAACGGTATTAATTACAGAAATAAACTTAAAAATTCAAACATATTTTAAAGATAACTTTATACTCTAGACTAGCCTGGTATAAATAAGTAAAATTCGTTTTCATATTAATTTAACTAATAAACAATTGAGTAAGAAATTAAAGAAGGACATTAGTTCTGGGATAAAATATTTTGGCAATAATAGGCATTTTCCCTCCATTTATATTTTGCTTTGAACTATGACAAAAGTATGACTTCTGAAAAACCACCCCTCTCAAATTCAGGTTGCACTTGGTTTACTCACTGAACTACATTGCGATTCGATACGGTATTATGTGCGAAAACGGTTCGCTTCACAACAATCTCCGGGGAGTCGGACTTGCGTTCTGCATCTGCGGATTCAATGGGATTAGCACGGATTATAAGGGAACAGCAGGTGCTCTTTACATACCCAGGTCACAATCGTCCAGCGGCGTCTCCTTTTGCAGGGCGCACTTTCGCAGATAGGTGTTCTTGTAGGCGTCCAGCTTCTTGCCCTTGTACTTGACCGAGGCCCAGCCGCAGCCGCTCTTCTTCTCCGGATTGATGATCCGCTTGCAGTGCATTGCCCAAGCGCTAGGCGTAAGGAATATGGTCTCAGTCTCATGGGATTTGATCTTGCCATCGGCCAGCAGATCTCCGACGAACTTCTGGCCCAGATATTCGATGGTCATCAGTCCCAGGCCCGGCTGCAGCACATTGGCGGCCATCAGCGTTTGCAGGGTGACGGTGCGCCCGGTGCCATTGAAGCCCTCGTAGTTCTCCTTGGTCTGGAGGGGATTTAAGGGAATATTGAGTATGCGAATTATGCATAAGGTATTTCGCTCACCTCATCGTCGTTGTCCTCGTCGCCAGCGTCGCTGTCCACATCCTTGTCGCAGAGGTTGTCCTCCAGCATGGCTCCAGGTGCTGCTCCGTCCAGGGGCGGTGGTCCCGAGTCAGGAGTGGCGTCTATGGCTTCCGTCGTCGCTGGTGCTCGCTCCCCCTCCCCCGCCGCAACCCCCTCACAGTCGTTTGTTATTTGCGGCGGCTGCAGCACCTCCCCCTCCACCTCGCCCTCGCCATCGCAGTCGCCTTCGCCGTCGGAGCTGCTCACCACCTGGTTCTCGCCGGCCTCGTCAACACCATGTTCCACTCCGTTCTCCATGCGTTCTCGTCACGAGTTTTGTGCCGTGCAATTCTGCGGATTTCTTACTTTTAAGATACTTAAGTTTTGCGACTAAAAAAACTATAGATGCAGTAAGGTCGTCGCTTTTTCTACGCAGAATACCGAATCGCTTGGCAAATGTACACGACTGGTCACACTTTTGTGCGGACCAATTTATTTTCGGTTTTACGGCTCTTTCTGAATGTGAAATGTGGAAGAACGGCCGGCAGTCAAGCAAAACATGTAATTTCGTCAGATTTTCAGCATAAAAATGTTTTGGGCACTTAAGAACAGCCGAGTTAACATCGCGCGGGCAACCACCGGAAAAAGACAGTGCTGCCTGATCGTTTTTAGGAAACGGCGTTGCCAGTAATGACGATGGCAAATCACGATTCGTGAAGTAACGTTATTTTTTGTGGAAACTCAAATTTGAAACATAGCTGTCGTTCTAATTGTGTTGCCTAGTCAAATCAATTATCTATTTTAATTTTTCCATTCTTGTTTTTATTTAATTCTTATAGTCTTTCTTTTTAGTTATTTCATTATTTAGGACTTGCACAAGTACTATGTGCAAGGGTACTATCCTTTACATCTAGCACAGGTACCTCTTATGGCAGCCGAAGTCGCTGTTGCGGAATTTGAGCTGTAACAGAAGCGACTTCTGTCTGAACAGGTTATAGGTAAATCATCGGTCTATCGATTTGAAATCGATTTAGCTCTTACCTCTAGAAGCATTTGTGCAAAAAGGCGCGCATTGCGTTAAATTGTTTTGATTAATTTTTTTAATATCCTTGCATGCATAAACATAATGGCACTTTGGGTGGATAAATACCGTCCCCGGGAGCTGTCCAAGTTGGATTTCCACAAAGTAAGTAAGCGGAGAAACCGTCGCACCGATTTGCCGATAAGATTTGGTAACTTGTTTTAACCGGCATTTTAATTAATAATTTTGTGCATTTCCCGAACAGGAACAAGCGGAGAACCTACGCAATCTATGCAAGCAGAGCGACTTTCCGCATCTCATGTTCTACGGACCGTCTGGTGCCGGAAAGAAGACTCGCATCATGTGTCTGCTGAGGGAGATGTACGGCTCCGGCGTGGAACGCCTGAGGAGCGAGACCATGACGTTCACCACGCCCTCCAACCGCAAGATCGAGGTGATGACGGTCAGCAGCAACTACCACCTGGAGGTCAATCCCTCCGATGCCGGGATGTACGACCGGACGGTGGTGATCGATCTAATTAAGCAAGTTGCCCAGACGCACCAGATAGAAATCAGCGGCCAGCGGGAATTCAAGGTGATCGTCATCTCCGAGGGCGACGAGCTTACAAAGGATGCCCAGCACGCCCTGCGCCGCACCATGGAGAAGTACGTGGCCACGTGCCGGATCATCATTTCGGTGAACTCCACGTCCCGCATCATTCCCGCCATTCGGTCGCGTTGCTTGGGCATCCGGGTGGCCGCACCCAACGAAACGGAGATCGTTTCCATCTTGCAGAGCACCTGCAAACGGGAAGGCCTCACCCTGCCCGTGGAACTGGCCAAACGGGTGGTGGACAAGTCTGAGCGTAATCTCAGACGCGCTCTACTTATGCTGGAGGCCGCGAAGGTTGCCAAAGCGCCGTTCACCGCTAACCAGGAGATTCCTGACCTGGACTGGCAGGTGTTCTTACGTGAGACAGCCGCCCAGATTATTAGCGAGCAAACGCCGGGCAAGCTGGAGAAGATCCGCGAACGCCTGTACGAACTGCTCATCCAGGGCGTTCCACCCAATCTCATATTCCGCGGCCTGGTCGAACAGCTGGTGAACAACTGTGATATGTCCATCAAGGCAAAGACGCTTGAATTCGCCACCGAGTACGAGCACCGGATGCAGGCAGGTGCCAAGCACATTTTTCATCTCGAGGCGTTTGTCGCTCAGTTCATGAACATCTATAAAAAGTTCCTATCTGAGCTGGTCATGACGGACGATTTCTAAAGAGTTCACATTCACAGACATTTTAGCATTTAATTCAAAAAACTTATCAAATAAACCGAATAAAACAATCTAATGAAGTAGTTGCTGTTGTCGTTCCTCACGACCTTGCAGGATGGCCAAACTTATTTTGTCCTCGGTGGTACGCTTTACGGTGTCGATATATCTGTGGACCTCTTCCTCCAGTTTGACATACGCCTGAAAGGGCAAATAATTGGTATTTAGCATATTAGTGGCTTTACTGTAGAGAAACCATTACCATTTCATATTCTATGTCCTCCATGCCATTAATCTTTAGTGCGTGCAGCAGCAGATCGATTGTGTTGATGGGGAAGGAAAGCTGGGGGTTTGTTACGTTGACCGAATGCTTGAAGTCGAAGTACTCGCTGCCTGCTCCCAGCATGCCGGCGATCATTTCGCAGCCCAGATCGGCGGCTTCCAACAGACGGTTGTGCTTTACAAACAATTGAAGAAGCTCCCGGGAGTGGGATAACTTGTAGGAATCTACCAGCCATTGCGGTACGAAAGCATTCAAGACGAGGAGCCTTTGAACCACGCTCTTCCTTATTAAAGTTGAGTCCTTCGCTTCATTATCCACAACCAATTTCTGAAGCAAAGTCCAGGCCATATCGGCAGCGTTACTTCGATGAGGAAGATCTGGGATAATAACGAAGATGAATAGGAATATTTTGTTTGAATATAAGGGATCCCTCACCAGCCATGTCGTTGTTTTGCAGCCAGTTCCAGGCATCCACGCCCTTGTCCTCGGTGGCAGTGACACAAGCCACTGTCAAACTTTCGAATATGGGGAGCACAGAGAACGAATGCCCGCGCGAAAGTTTAAGGGCGGCCGTGTACAACCCACAGCTGGCCAGCAGGTAAGACAACTCCTCTGGCGACGACCGTTCATAGGCAGCGGCATCTTTGCGGTAGTGTGAGAGCTCATGTAAGGCCTCAGCGTGCACCAGTTCCCTTCGGATATCGGCCAGCTCAAGAACAACTACCTCCTGACCGCTTTTGTCCTCATCTGCCTTGGGTTCGCCATCGTCATTATCCTGATCTATTGCAGCCACCCTCTCATCGCCAATTGTGGGCTTGGCAATCCACCTGTAGCGGCTGTCTACCAAGTGCAAACAGTTCAGGCAAATCAGGAGTGAGGAGCAGCGCTTTTCCAGCGCGTTTGGGGCGTCGCTGTCTACTTGAAAGCGCATCGCCTGCTCGTACATAACCGTAGCAGCTGTTAATAGAAGAAATATTATTGCAGCTAAACAGGATAATAAATAATCGTCCGTACAAACCTTTTCTCATGTTACCCTTGTTTGTATGGAATGCATACAAAAAGTTATAGACGTCGTTCTGATCGATGCTCATTGACCGTGCGCGGGATTCTACTATGCTTTCGAACTCGTCTTGCAATCCAATATATGGAAACTGCATGAGAAGGGGCAGACATTTGTTCTGGAACAGTGTTATGACCAACTGGCGGAGACAATCCTTTCGCCTCGAAGTGTCGGCATTGTAGACTAAGGCGTAGTAAGCCTCCTCATAGTGCCCCAACTGAAGATGATTGTTGAACACGATCGACTGAAACATGGGCAACTGAGGATCATCACGCTGCAACACACTCATGGCCATATGGGCTAATTCAATGACGTAGTCCAGGGCGGAATGCTGCTCAAAGAGCTGAATAATCTTCAGATAGTAGTGAACAATTGCCAGTTTTTTGTCCTCAGCGGAAATTTTATCTCCTCGGGTTACGCTCTCCTGCAGTTTGCTATACAGCGGAGTGTTTTTCAATACATGTTCGAAGAGGAAGTCATCCTCCACAACGCCAGGCGCTGTTTGTTGAAAAAGATGCACGGCCTTGTGAGCCTCACCACAATCCAACAGCGAAACTGCTAGCATAAAGCGTCCTAGGGAAAGGAAAATGGAAATTAGACACATAGAAAAATAATTTAGTGTATATATCCTTACTGGCATGGGCTTTCACAGAACACCAGCTGGACAAAATGCGTACATAGTCCTGCACAATGATGTGGTGGCAGGTGCCAAACAACCATTCGGGAAACACGTAAATAGGAGACTCGGGCCATCTAAAAAATTTAGGAAAGTAAAATCTTGGGTTCAATGTACATCCATGTCTTATACACACAGCATCTTATTGATAAATCCCACTAGCTGAAGCAGAGTCTGGCGAAGGTTCAATTGCTCCGACTCCAGCTGGATACTATCAGTCTTTAGCAACATGGACAGAGCGCTGAACAAACCCTTAGACTGGAGGAACAGCCTGAGCAAGGTGGTTTGGTCATTACCATGATTCCGCAAATGACTGGAATATGGCCGTGTGTAGCCACTAAACAGTTGTGCTCGGCTCAATCGTTGTATGGAGGCCTCACTAAAAAATGGAATTAAATCAGAAATAACAAAATTAAATTAATTTAATTTTCTTACAATCCAGCTGGGGTATTCGATGAAATTGGCGTCTCGGCAATCCAAACTAAAGTGTAGTATGAGTTTAGATAACTTATGTTCGTTAAAATGTTATCGCTGTCCATTCCATCCTGGCCATAAACCATGTACTGCAATACCAATAGGTTTCGGCAAACAGAAAATCTAGATTTCAAATATAAATATTTATAGATCACTTAAAGTAACTTATTAAAAATAATTATAAACATTTAAATTGGTAAACCAATTCGAAATTAAGTATTTTAAACAAATTAATATTTGTTTTAAATCTTACCGAATCATTGCCATTTGTTTGACCGTTTCGGACAAAATGGAAAGTCCATATTCGCTGCCTAATAGAGCTCCTGATGGCTGCAAAAAGCGTGTAGAAAGGGAATAATCTAAAACGTACAACAGAAGTATATATGTTAAATAGTATTTTCAAACTTTAAATCTGTTAATATTATACCATGCGGCGGAGCGTCTGGATCAATCATACACAGCACATCGAGTAGCATTTCTATAGCGGGTTTTAGGTTTGGTATATCCTGTAGCTTCTGGTGAATTTGCTTCACACAGTTTGATGGTAACATGGGGCCATTATCATCGCCCACAGTTATTCTAGCCACCAGCTTGGATATCACCTCGATGGGTGGATCCCGCTGGTAGAGCTGCTTATCTAAATCGATTTTTATGTCCTCAGAGATCAGCTTATCCAGCAGCGTCACCACGTTCATGAGGTCAACGAAACCCTTTGCCATTACGGGATCGTTGCGAAACAGTGGAGCCACGTATGCTGCCACTTCCTCATTGTGCTCCCCGATGAGCAGTAGGTGCTCGAGCACTTCGCAGGGGCGTAGTAGTGCGAAGGATTGCCTCCTGACCAAACACACTGCATCCATGCCACCGAGGACCGCGAGTCCCGTGGGTTCGGAGAATTTAATGTGATACTGTTCGCAGCACGAGTAAAAGCGATCCCATAGACGCGTGGATATCTCCAAGTACTCCTCGTCGGTGACCACAAAGTCTTTCAGTTCGTTCTGGATTTCGTCTTCGACGGCCTGACACACCTGCTCCTTGAGCACTGACATGGAAAGCTGTTTCACATCGAATTGCATGTTAACGCGTCTGAACATCTGTCAATCGGAAATTTAAACATTTAGTATTTAAGCTTTTGCAATGTTGCAATACGTTTATACTCACATATAGTGCCTTTGCAATTACATTTCGGTCAAACCGACCTGGGTGAAAAATATATGAGCAGTAAGTCTCGCGTGGATCGACTCCCTGTTCCATGCTGAGACAATAGCGATCTGGTGGAGGTTCTAGAGCAGCGGAAACCCATTTGATAGCGTTATTTGATCCTAAGTAAATTGCAGAGACATGGAAATCTCCCTCGGCGTTGCTCCAGAGGGCCCAGATGTGCGAGGGTGTGGCATCAAAGTCGACCAGATCCATTTGGGGCGCCGCCACCGAGTTCTGCACCAAATTGATACCGCTGGCCTCGTTGGCATCGGCCACGATGCTCACGCAAATGAACTCCGCTTGGACACCATGGGAGAGGAACAAGCAGAAGTTCTCTTCGCTTATCTTCCGAAGCTGGTTGTTTTGAGCTGCAAAGGGAATAAGTGAATAAAAACATTTTATAAAAATATTAAATACAATTTTTGACTGCATGTTATTAATCTCAGCCTGTATTTCGATTCTATACTATTTTATACTCACGTCCTTGAGCTCCTAAGCCTCCAGGCCCCGATCCGGCGGAGCAGTTTATGCTGGCTACTGTCTGCATGCCATCCACCGACCACAGACGCAGTTCATTACTACGGTACAGGACCAGAATAAAAACATCCTCTTCGATTTCACTGAATGCCATGGAAATGGCTGCCTCCAGCGTTTCCGATCGGCCACTAAAATGATTGGAAATAGGTAATGGATACGCTACTCAGCTAGGTTCATCAACTCACGTAAGAGCCCCCTTGAGATTCGATAGGAAACGAGGCATCAGATGCGGCTCCTTGACTTCGTGGGTGACCGTGTTACCGGTGACACAGTTCATGATGTGGAGCAGCAGTTTATTTTGGTAGGCCACCGCAAAATAGGCCTCCTGGGCGTTTTGTGAGAGATAAGAAACCGCCACATTAGGCATCGTTCCAAAGCCATCCGTCACATAGAAGGTGCCCGGACTGTTGATCTTCTCGTTGACATCGTAGAAAATAGACTGGGACAGCATATCCTCAGAGGAAGTGTTGGCAACATCCTGACTAGCGATCTTCAGGGGGAACACATAGCGATGCACACTGCTGACCGTGACCACCAGCAGGGTAATGGACTTGGTCTGCTCCGTGAGGGAAACATTGAGGACGGCGGAGTCGGTGAATCGCAGGCGCAGGTGATTCCTCTGCAGGGAGATGTCCAGGCTAACCTCCGAGAGTTCCAGCACATCCTGGTAGGCGCGCCTGCAATGAGGTATCCAGGTGAAACTGATTTTAGGATTTCCACTGCAACTTACCAATATATGAAGCGGTTTCTGGTCTGCACGTTCTTCCTGCTTTTGTAGCAGTAGCCGCCGGAAGTTTCAAAGGTCTTCAGATCCTGCAGAGTGCTCTGGGTTCCTATTTCGCGTGCGAAGTGAAGGGTCAGACGGAGATGCACCGGTGATCTAGCAAGCAACTCACCCGTGTTTATCTTCACTTCGATCCACTCCGGCGGACTGAGGTTCCTTGGGATGACCTCCCGGTAGCTCATGTTGGCATGCAGTTTGGAAGTGGGCATCTTGCAGATCCAGTAAAATTATACGAAAGTCCAAGGAAAACAGAAAACTATTGGCGGCACCGGCGTAAACACGCTCACTTGCAGTGTTGAAAAAGGCAAAAACCCATCGGGTCCACCACACAAAAATGTCAATTTAACTTTATACAACTACACAAAAGGGTTAAACCTGTTTCTGTTTCTGTTTTAAGCTAGTCATCATCATAAAACATCAAAGAATATTATTATTATATTCCTAATAAATTGTTATAAAATATTTATTGTTTTTGAAACGCATTTAAATTATTAAGTTTTAGTATTGTAAAAATAAGTTTATATATAGCGGGTAGCATTAACCGCACCTGGTCACACTAGCAGAGTGATGCAAATTCGAGTGGAAACGATTTTCATCGGTTTTCCCAAAATGAAAAAGAGTAATCGCCATCACTAACTGCACATGTGATCTTTGTTGTTGAAGCGGCTTTGTTATTTTGTTATTTTGTAAATTAAAAGCTGTTTCCGGCATAGAAATGAGTGGCCAGGAGGAAGAGACCATAGTCTGTTTGCCTGGAGAGCGGCTTTGCAGGACCGAGGACAACATAGTCTTGGGAATAGGCACCTATGAACAGAACGGCTACATCTATGCCTCAAAGTCGGGAATCGTGAGCATCGAAGAGTCCGGGGAAAACGTGAGTTGGCTGTGTAAACAATGTACTAAGTTAATCAGTACTTTTCCATTGCAGTGCCAGGTGGTCAGTGTGCATAAACCAGGCTTTCACCTGACTATTCCTGCCACCGGAGACGTGGTCACAGCTAGAGTTCTCGTCACAACACCCAAATTCGTCAAGTGCGCCATTTTCTGTGTGCGGAATGTGCTGCTGGAGAGCAGCTACCGCGGACTTCTGCGCAAGGAGGATGTGCGGGAGACGGAGAAGGATCGCGTCGACATCTACAAGTCCTTTAAGCCGGGCGATGTCATTCTGGCCAGAGTCATCAACCAACTGGATCAGTCCTTCCTCCTGTCCACCGCTGAGAACGAACTTGGTGTGGTCATCGCCTATGCCAGCGATTCCCGGAAGACCCGGGTGCCCATGGTTCCGGTCGGTTGGAGCGAGATGCAGTGCCCCCAGACCACGATTAAGGAGCCACGCAAGGTGGCTAAGGTCCTACCAGAGAGTTCAATAAACGCTGTGAAATAAGGCCAATCGAATGGTAATCAAAACATTCAAAGCTTGTGCTCAATTGGGGAACTATTAATTAGTTATGATTCAGTAGTTTATTAATAGCTAATTAATTTATAGCTTAACAACCAGAGCTTAGAAACACGCGTTCTTGACAATTTGTTGTTTTTTGTCTCCATAGTAACTTGTTGCACTATGTGTACATAATCTGAATTTTCAAAAAAGAACTTAAAATAATATTTCATGTTTATTTTAATGAACTAAAGGCGTATACTAGTTAGGAAAATATTTGTAAATATATTTATTTATGTAAATATTAATTTTCAATAAGGGGAGAAATACCTATCTCTGGTTTCCATAGTTATGCATTCTATGTTTGATATTAATCTTTGATTTGTTTTCATGTTTTGGTTGTTAGAATGATTCAACAACAGATAAGAATTCGATATTAGATCGTCATGCAACTGGCGACATACAGATAGCTGAACTTAGAACATTTTAGCTATAAGATGCTTAGAATATTAAAGTTAGAAGGCCTTTTTGTTAGTTAAGGGACCATAAAGAACTTTTTTTTAATATTTTGGGATTGACTTAAAAAGTTCTTAGTTTTTTAGTTTCAAAGAAGTATCAGGAAAATACAAAAATCAATATACTAACACATCCACTTTATGAGTGTCGAACATAAAAACTTTAGAGAAGAACGACAGGTACTTACTTCCAACAAACCGGATTACCATAACATGCCATTGCACGTGTTCCCAAAAAAGAATTAAATAAGGCAAATAAAAGGTAATGTGGGCACAGGCGTCAGAGGCGTAAAAAACCCGTAACCCGTTGCCAATCAATGTCGCTGGGAGCTGTTGTTGATGGATGACTATTCCTATGCAAATATCAGTTCGTTCGCGTGCAGGAGCTGCGACTAATTCAATCACAGGAGCAGGAGCAATGAGCTGCTCCTGGACTAGGCCACCGTGTCTTGTCTTGCCGAAAAATGCAAATGCATTGGTAATGTTACAGGTGTGCCGGTGGGCAGGGAGTTGAGCGAGTCCTGGGTCCCGAACCGGGGGATCCAAACAACCAATCGTTGTTTGGTCGATGGAAAACGCAGCCGGCTCGTTTTGGTGCTTCGAAGTTCGAACCCCGGTTAATATTCAAATTAAATCGAGGGGGAACACGGCCAATATGCGGTGCAAGTGAACAGTCGGGCGGGTAGTTGGCCCTGTCGTTGTTGTCGTCGTAAAGTCCCCAGTTCCGGCCAGTCCCAAAACATAAGTTCCAGCCTATTGTCAGTCGAGTACCAACAGCAGAAGAGCCACGGCAACAGCAGCGCAAACGGACCGGGAACCCAAGCAACTCATCATGGTGCAGATTTCGCAGACAGAGGAGGACATCAAGATCTCCATCGAACTCAATCGACTGGTGACCCGCAAACCGGACGTTGTGCTCCTGCCGCAGTATTTGAAATTTAACAATCCACCTATTTTCTTTGAGCGTCATTTAGCCCAGGAGATTGACGAAATGGCCAGGTGAGATGCTATGCTCTCTGTTTAAAACTTATCAGTATAAGGACAATTAAAAAGTAGAATAGAATAGAATTCCGATAAATAGCTCCTATTTATAATTTTTTTATAAATTTCGGAATCATGCCATGCTAAAAGTAACACATATTTTAAAACATTGGATGGAACTTGTATTTCCTTGTAGTGAATATTATAATTTTGGTCAGAAGTTTCTAAAGCAGTGAAGCAGTGACAAGTTTTCTACCCTGTACATTATATATGTTCTTTATCAGGATTGCTTAGGGAGTCGATTGTCCGATTGCTTTATTCCGTTTGCGAGCTCTACAAGCTAGAGTTCTGAATCTTCCACAGTAGTCCCAAAATATTTGTGTGTAGATTAAGTTTGAAAAACGGACCTTTGAATCTACTTAGTGAATATATCCAAATCTTTTGTTTTGTGCATACCTTGATCAGGGTAAGAGCGTATGCCGATCAGACGTCTATATCATATAGCTCCCATAGGAATATTCAGAAAAAATCATTCTCCTTGCTACTTTGGGCATCCGCTCCATTTCAGTAACTTTGGCGAAGTCTGCAAGGGTATAAAACTTCGTCTTGGCGAAGATAGCTTCCGTTCTCGTTTTTTCAAACTCATAATACAATTTTTACCTATGAACCCACAGATTTTCCTAAATATTGAACAATTTTAAAATAAATTAATACTTAATCACGCATGCAAGAAAACGATTATTGTTTTATTTAGTTGCCTAATATCAACGATATATTTATATTTTTAGACTGGGAAGGAGATCTTGGATGGTTCTGGAATATTAAATACCTCAAAGTAACGTAATTTCGATTTTTTGCAGCTTCTGCCGCATCTTTAAGAACGAAGCCCGTATTGTTCTGGTAAAGAAGGAGAAGGGCTTCTGGCCGGAGATGTTTCAGAAGCTGGACAAGGAGGCACTCCTGCAGAAACGCCTGGAGATCGCAGATTTGATCGTGGAGCGGAACAAGAAGCGGGACGAGAAGGCCCTGGAGCGATACGAGAACAAACGGCGAGCTGAGATCGAGAAGGAGATCAAGCGGGAGACGGCCATGCGGGAGCGGGTCAAGCAGTTCCAGGAGAACTCGGTACGCGAGGCCCTGGTGGTTGATGTCCGCAAGGAGGCCAATGCTACGCCCAAGCCCGATCCGCTGCAGTATCCGCCGTCATCGGTGGCGGCCAGTCGCCTGGCCACGCCCCTCATGCGACCGCCCATGAGCTCAGTTCGCGGTAGCGGAAAGATCACAGTGAGCTTCACCACCCAGCACAAGCGGACCACGCCGAAGCGGGAGTCGCAGGCCACCATGGAAAAGGCGTACGCCGCCGCAGGTGGACCCAATCCGAATGTTCAGTCTCCTATGGAGAGCCTGGATGAATAAGGTGGAGTGCCTTACAGTGTTTCGTGTGTGATACTGTGCTGTTTCCTATTTTATTATTCCATCAAATAAATCTACAGGTGTTTGCTTTAATTGAATCGGAACCAGAATTGGTTTTAATTAACGGGTATGAAAAAGAGGCAGTACTTTTAATTAGTATATAAAATATAATATAGAAGTTCCTTTTCTTTTTTTATGTTCTAAAATGTGAATGCCTTTTTAACTTTACAAGTTTATTTTCGGTAATAAAATTAAGCTGTCGTTTATTTCCCTGTTTTTTAAAGTTCAATGGCTGGAATATCTTAAAAATATGGTAAAATATGTATTTTCCGTCTGTTTAGTAGCTTTCATAAAAAAACGAACATTGGAGTGTTCAAAAACTTTTAAAAAATAACTAGAAGAAAGATTTCCCCACATGTTTATTTGTAAGAAAATATAGATAAATAAATGTAATAATAATAATCATGTAATAATAATAAATTACGAATCTTATTTTACTTTTAGGTACATGGAACAATCCAACATAGTAATGAAATATATTTTAAATTCGAATTTCCTTTTCAAATCCCATAACACCGATTTGTCAACACTGAATCGGGCCTATCGATAGCATAGCAGAGAAACAGCTGACGTCGACGTTGCTTTTTCACACTTTTTTTGCCGCTATGACATTACAACTATAAAAAGTTCTTTACATTTCTCCGAGCAACACACAGGAAACGCGAAGCAGCAGGAATAACCACTTGAGACCGATGACCGAGGCAGCAGGAGCAGCCAACCCAAGAGGCGCCGCCGGAGACCCAGGCACGTACGGCGAGGAAATGCGTCCATTGGCCGGCGGAGCAAAGGAGCCGTCCAAGCTGGACGACCTGGTACAGTATGTGAGCCTCCATGTGCGCATCCCCACGCTGTTGACCGGAGTGGTGCTGCCCTTCGTGCCGCTCTACCTAGCCGCCTTCTACCTGTGGATCCACGTGATTGGCGGCGAGGAAACTGAAACGCCCAAAGTCGAGCTGGCATCCGTCGAAAACCAGACAACCACGGATAATTCCACCACTTGGAATGATGTGGGCTTCATCGCCGTGCTGGCCATCGCCTTTCTGCACATCCTCACGCTGCTGTTTTGCTACTGGAGCGTCCATGTACTGGCCTTCCTCACCTGCCGCCGGGTGAAGCTGCCCGGCGCCAATGTGCTGGCCAAAGTGGTGCCCACCGCCAACAACGGCAACTCCAAGATCGTGCCCGTACAGTCGTCCAAGCTGGAAGACGGCTCCACCCAGTATTTCTTGGTTTTCCAAAAGACGAAGTACGTTTGGAATGAGGATCGGAAGACGTTCCGCGCCGTCGAATTCCCGGTAAATGGACTGCTGAGCAGCTACTCCTCATCCAGAGGTTTGGAAACGGAGGAGGCCATAAAGCGGGCCACGCAGACCTACGGCAACAACGAAATGGAAAT
The DNA here is from genome assembly GCF_014743375.2 of Drosophila subpulchrella. Taxonomy (NCBI): domain Eukaryota; kingdom Metazoa; phylum Arthropoda; class Insecta; order Diptera; family Drosophilidae; genus Drosophila; species Drosophila subpulchrella. The sequence goes on from NC_050610.1 coordinate 4,285,153, forward strand.
GGTGGTTCCGGAATTTCATGAACTATTCATAGAACGCGCCACGGCCCCGTTCTTCGTGTTCCAGGTGTTCTCCGTGGGACTGTGGTGCATGGACGACTACTGGTACTATTCCCTGTTCACCCTATTCATGCTGGTCGCCTTCGAGTGCACCATTGTCAAGCAGCAGCTGCGGAATATGTCCGAGATCCGGAAGATGGGCAATAAGCCGTACCTGATATACGCCTTCCGGCAGAACAAGTGGCGTCACTTGGGTTCCGATGAGCTGCTGCCCGGTGATTTGGTGTCGGTAACGCGCTCCCAGAATGATAACATCGTGCCCTGTGATCTGGTCATCCTTCGAGGTTCCTGCATCGTAGACGAATCCATGCTTACTGGCGAATCGGTTCCTCTGATGAAGGAGTCATTGGAATCACTGGACAACTTGAACGTAGAAATGGACGCTGAGGGAGATGGCAAGCTCTTTGTTTTGTTTGGTGGCACTAAAGTAGTCCAGCACACTGCTCCCTCAAAAGAATCGCTTCGTGCTCCTGATGGCGGCTGCATTGGCTATGTGATTCGCACGGGTTTCAACACGTCGCAGGGCAAGCTTCTGCGAACTATCTTGTTTGGCGCAAATCGAGCTACCGAAAACAACGTCGAGACATTTGCTTTTATCGCCTTCCTGATGGTCTTTGCTGTGGCCGCCGCATCTTATGTATGGGTAAAGGGCAGTGAGGATCCGGAGCGTAATCGATATAAGCTTTTCCTGGAATGTACGCTTATCTTGACGTCCATCATCCCGCCGGATCTACCCATTGAGTTAACCTTGGCCGTAAACACTTCTCTGATCCAGCTAACCAAGTTGTTTGTGTTCTGCACAGAACCATTCAGGATTCCCTTCGCCGGAAAAGTACAAATCTGCTGCTTCGACAAGACGGGAACTCTGACCACTGATAACCTTATGGTAGAGGGTATTGCCGGACTAGCTCCCAATGGAGCTTGTGTGCCCATCGAAGAGGCGGAAGGAAGCACTGTTCAGGTGCTCGCCTGCTGTCATTCACTGGCCCTGCTGGATGATGGATTAGTAGGAGATCCACTGGAGAAAGCAACACTATCGGCAGTGGATTGGGCGCTAACCAAGATGGACAGCGTCATCCCGAAGCGTCCGCAGTTCAAGCCGCTGAAAATCATCCAACGCTACCACTTTTCATCGGCGCTAAAGCGTATGTCCGTGCTAGCTGGCTATCTTATGCCCTACTCCAATGAAGTGCAACACATAGGAGCGGTAAAGGGAGCTCCTGAGGTTATTCAAAAGATGCTGAGCAAAGTGCCCTCGGACTACGAGAAGGTATTTATCATACATTCATACTATAAAAGGTTCATATTACCAAAATATTTCTTCCAGGTTTATTTGGAGTACGCTCGTCGCGGAGCCCGCGTCCTGGCTCTGGGCGTTAAGGAGCTCGGATCACTGGGATCTCAAAAAATTCGGGAAATGAAACGCGAGGAAGTCGAGTGCGACCTGACCTTCGCTGGATTCGTCATTATTTCCTGTCCCATGAAGCCCGATTCGAAATCGGTGATCAAGGAGCTCATTCAATCCTCTCACAAGGTGGTGATGATCACTGGGGATAGTCCGCTCACCGCCTGCCATGTGGCCCGAGAACTCCGCTTCACCCGCAAGAAGCTGCTCATCCTGACCCCACCTGACCAGGAAAATAGAGACACCTTTAGTTGGGTATCCATTGACGGGGATCAAACATACGAACTGGATGTTGCGAGGGGTAGCAAGGGCATCTCCCTTTTACTGAGCTCGCACGACCTCTGTATCACCGGCGAGGGACTGCGGCATCTGCAGCAGAATGAACAGCAATACATGCGCCATCTGTTGCCACAGATAACAGTCTGTGCCCGCTTCGCACCCAAGCAAAAGGAGTTTGTGATCACACAGCTTAAGCAGCTGGGCTACTGCACTTTAATGTGTGGTGATGGGACCAACGATGTGGGAGCCCTGAAGCACGCCAACGTGGGCGTCTCCTTGCTGACCAGTGCTCCAGTGAAGCGTAAGCGCACCGAGGAGGAGCAGCAGCAGGCGACGGCGGCGGCCAATGCGGCTGCTGCGGCAGCTCAGGCAGCAGCCAATGCCAACCAACAGTTGACGCCAAGAGAGCGCGCACTGCGCCGGCGACAGGAACATATCAATCAGACACAAGCTCGCCTGCAGAATGCGCTGCGGGACATGGAAGAGCAAACTATGGTCAAGTTGGGTGACGCCTCTATTGCGGCGCCATTCACCAGCAAGTCGTCCTCGATCATGTGCGGTGCGTTTAATGGCTTTCTCTTTTTACGATACATATCTTAATTTTTGTTTGTTTCCTTTTAGTTAACCACATCATTAAGCAGGGTCGCTGTACGCTGGTAACCACACTCCAGATGTTCAAGATCCTCGCCCTCAACGCTCTTATTCAGGCATACTGCCAGTCCGTACTCTACATCGATGGGATCAAGTTTAGCGATACCCAAGCTACCATGCAGGGCATCTTTATTGCAGCCTGCTTTCTCTTTATAACACGAGCTAAGGTTGGTAGTCGACTGACCAAGTTAAATAACTTTTATTTTAATCATTCCTCCTTATTGTTCATTTAGCCACTGAAAACTCTGTCCAAGGTGGCTCCACTGCCAAACATCTTCAATTTTTACACGATTTCGACTATTCTCAGCCAGTTTGCTGTGCATTTTGGAACTCTCTACTACCTTACCAGCCAGGCCAATATTTTGGCACCACCCAGGTATGTTAAGATTGAACGAAGAGTTGTTATAATGTAACCATAATTCGAAATTATTTTCCAGAGTGGGCAAAGTGAAGTTGTACATTGACATGGATGCTGAGGAGAAGACTAAATACGACCCAAACATTGTAAGCAGCACGGTCTATATAATTTGTTTATCCTTGCAAGTGGCCACCATTGCAGTCAATTATAAGGTACGTCCGAAAATATATGGTGGAGAATATTTAACAAATCTCTATTTTAAACAGGGCCATCCATTTATGGAGAGCTTACGCTCCAATCGCATGCTGATGTATGCCATCGGAGCATCAGCGACACTGGTGATTCTTCTGTCCACGGGCCTGGCGCCCGAACTGACGGAATTCTTTGAGATAATCAATTTCCCAACGGAGGTATGTGTTCTTGAATTTATTGTTGTAAGATGCATTTAATTTTTATCGTTTTTAGTTCCGCACAACGTTGCTCGGTGTCCTGGTCCTTGATATTGTAGGGGCCTTCCTTTTGGACCGCATTTGCTCATTCCTCTTCGGGGAAACGCGTCGCAAATCCAAAGTGCTGAACTGTTAGGACCATTTAATACTAAGTACTAGAAAAGGAGACCATTCAAAAACCCAACGTTCCAAAAGATAGATAAACCTTTTCATTTAATTTGTATCCCCCTTTATGGTAAACAACTTAACGTGTTTAATGGCGTCGGTTTCTTAAATGTTCAAATTCCGCATCACTGAATCAACATAATGCATTTAGAGTGCATTACCGGGCAAATGTATTATCGAGCAGCCTATATCATTTTAATTTGACAAAGCAACAACTTTCGATATCTTCGACTCCCGTATATGCGAATAGTGAAATTGTCGTAATATTTGTAATGCTAATAAAAATAGAAAAGTTTGAAAAAATATAAGTACACATTTGTAAAACGAGGTACAAGGATTGTAGCATTGGAGTGTCGAACAGATCGATTCGAAAGGTCTATTTCACCCCGTTTTTCGTATTAACCGTTTCTTCTTCCCATTTTATTTTTAGGTCTTCTTTCAATCCAATGCTCTGATTTATTTCTTTTTGGATATTACTTTAGTTTTATTATTATAGCTTGATATCCATAATAAAGCGTCTAGGAGGTAATCAAAAATGAATTAATAATTATGCTTAAACTTTATTTTTATTGTCCTACTAAGCTTTTTCCCATATTCCCAAAGATTTTAATCAATTGCATCGAGCCATTGCTTTCAATGTCAATCCGATACTGTGTTTTTCTTCATAAAGTTTTCCCTAATCCCTGAGTAATCCCAGAAAAACAAATCCCATAAATATAAAAACGAATGGGGAACAATTTCCAATAAAACCAGCGCAGGACCAGTTCACCCTCGGATGTGATATGAGCGCGTTATGGGCGTATTATCGCTGAGATGCGTGAAATATTATCTTTGTCGCACCTTTTCCGCCCCCAGAGCACCCACACAAGGACAAACTCCACTTCGAACATATATATCTATGTTTTTTTCCACCCCCAATGAGGGATTGCAATTCAATGCGGCTCGGGCTGTTGCTTTCTTTTTTGTGTCATTCCCAGCTTTACTTTACCTTTTTGGGGGAGAGAGACTAATAGCGAGAGAGTGCTAAACGGGCACGCTGTTGCTTTCGGCACACGCCTCACTGTGGGTCAATTACAGAAAGTGACCTCTGGAAATGAAAAGAAAATTCAACGCGAATTCTTTAGCATACATCCTTTTATTTTTATTAAAAGTATTAAGTACGGCTTCAAGGGAACCTCAAGTTGTATTCATCTAAAAATTGAAGTTAATTCGGAACTTTTTTATCTGTAGATAACGCATTGGATATGCTTATTTTACAAAAATATACTGTTTTACCTAAACTAACATTTAATTAAACAATCTTCTTCAGATCTTATAATTATTTGTATTTTTTTGTATGTACCCTACACTTAAGATTGATTTAAGGATAATACTATAATCATTAACTTTGATCTTCAAAACTAGTTTCTTAAGTTTAAATGATAAGCCCGTAGCGCACCCACTGTATGCCCCCTGCCTGTGACGTCACGGCTTTAGCTTTTGGGTTAGCTCACTCCGACAGATACAGACACACCGAGAGATAGGAGGGAAGGTGAGAGAGCCACTCTTATCAGCAGCGGCATCGACAAATCGAAGACAAAACAAAAGCCGTCATTAATCCCGCAGAGAAAGTCGAGCGCATCGCTCATCGCACGGAATGCTGCCGCTGCTCCTGATTTTTGCGACTCTCGCCAGGATCGACGCCCACTACACGAGCGGGGATGTGGTCTACCACTCGATGCCGCATTTCTGGACGGGCGTGGGCTTCTGTCCCGCCGGCCGGATCGATCACGAAGGGATTAGCACCGCCCTGGGGTATCCCGCCCTCCGGATCAATCTTCGCCAGATTTCCGCACTGCCCGTGGGCGCGGTGACCCATATTCGCATCCACTGGCTGCTTGAGCTGGTCCAATTCTTGCAGTACGACCCCAGTGGAATTCCGATTTATGATTTCTCCAAGTTCGATGATTTCATTGATTTCCTGCACGAGGAACTGCGCCTGTCTCCGGTTATGGAGTGGATGGGCAATCTGGGTGGGGTCTTTTTGGAAAACCCTTTGCACCAAGCTTTCTACTGGGAACACTTGGTTAAGGCCACGGTTAACCACCAGTTGGGTAAGAATTGAGTAATTATCTTTTAAAAAACTATTTTAACTATTTACTATTTTATACAACAGCTCGACATGGGTCCTCCAGATTAGCTAACTGGCGCTACGAAACTTGGAATGAACCCGACCTGCGTGGGTACAACAAACTGAATTTCACGGATGAATCCTACCTGGATTACGTCCAGGCTGTGCGTCGTGGTCTAAGTAAAGCTGGAAACGTTGACGCCCAAGATGGAAAGCTCCAGCTCCCCATGTATCGATCTTTGCGAGGTCCTGCGGGTCTCTTTAAGGACCCCAACAACCATCCGCTCTGCTGGAAGCTGTTGGAGCTATGTAGCCAGAGAGTTGTATATTGTCCCATCGATGTACTCACTTTTCATCGAAAGGGAGTCGAAGGAACTGCAACGGAGATCGTAAATGGTTCGCTATCCTTGATGGCAAAAATCTACGAGGAGTATCCCAATCTCAAGCAACTTCCGGTGGCCAATGAGTAAGAAATTGTTTTATATAAGGGTTTCTTAAGAAAATCTTTGGTACTGAATGTGTTTTATAAATTATATTCCGGGTCTCCAAATCGTTGTTAAATCTTTGTAATACCATATACATTGGAAATACCATTAGATAAATTTTAAAATCGTCTAGGAATTATTAAAACAATGTATCTTTAAAACCGGAAGCATTAGAAGTGTTTTAAAATTTAATTTTTTTAATTTATATTTTTTTAGGCAGTATGGCTCTCAGGATGAAACAATTAAGAAGAAATGTCATAAATTTATAGAATTAATTTTATTTATTTCTCAGTGAATCAGATCCTGTGGCCGGTTGGAGTACTCCTCGAGAGTTTCAGGCGGATGTTCGCTATGGAGTTACCCTGATTTCCACGGTGATGCAGTTCTGGCATGCCAAGCTAGCCGCTGGTCCTCTTAGCAGTTTGGAGTCGATTAGTCATGACAACGCTTTCCTGAGCTACCATCCCCACGAGTTCACGCAGCGCACGCTGCTTGCCCATTTTCGGATGAACGAGACTAACCCGCCGCACTCGCAGTTCATCCAGAAACCAGTCTATGCTGCTATGGGAATGCTGGCGAAGTTGGGCAACCGAGCTGCGGCTGTGGAACTGGTCAACATGGATACCAAGCACAGCGTAGAGGTCCTGCGAACAGTGTCTGGTGGAGTGAGCGGTCCTGGGCAGTACATGGCCACCATATTCCTGAGTCCCGAGGAGGCGGGACCAAAGAGGTCGGCCTTCCATCATAAGTACACGCTGAACATGTCGATAGCAAATGAGTCGGCCTTTGTCACGGAGCTTCTGGTGCCACAGACCACAGACCCGTACTACTTGTGGCAGCAGGCGGGAAGTCCAGCGTATCCCAACGTAACTCTAAGGGAATCCATGCGAAGGGCTCAAACTCCTAAGCTCTACAAGACGGGACCCATCTGGCAGTACAACAGCGAGCTAGTAATCAACTCTGCCAGCATCCCTCTGCCCTGGGCGATGCTGCTCCGGGTGTGTTCCGCATCGTGGCCCAAGCTGCGCCGGCCGCAGCAACTCTCGATCGCGGAGGTAACCCATCGCGAGGTCTTCATCAGCTGGATGGAGCACCCCAAATCCACGCAGTGCCTTCTTAGCTACGAGGTGTGGTTCAAGGAACGCGACAACCTGGGCCACTCCGCCGACTGGCTGCTCATCTCCCGCGGCTGGCACCTGCCATATCCGTCTTTTCAGTACGCGCCCGGAGACAAGGGATCCGTCAATGGTAAGTTAGGAAATAAATATACTTCAAAGTCAAAGTTAAAATTGTTTTTAATTTCAATTTTATTTGACTGTAAAAAGAAATTTAACTTAAACACTTACCGAAGCATTTAAAACCATATTTCCCATCATCATCTCTGTTTTATCAACAGGTTTCTACAAAGTTCGTGGAGTGGATGTGTTTAATGAAACCAGCCCATACTCACAAATAGTCGAATATCTGGAGTTGTAGTTCAACAAGCAGTTTATGAATTAAACATACATATTTAGGCAATGTGAAAGCAAACATAATCAGGTTTCGGCTTGGCGCTTGTGAACCCCTCCTACTCTCTATCTGTCTCTCTTGAAATGGACTGACTTCACCGGCACAATCTTCTGGACTTGCGCCTTCGCCTTAACGCCGGCAATATCATATATACATTATATATATAAATAGATATACATATATAGTACATTATCTGTGTTGTGTTCGTAATATATATATGCCTTTATCCTGCGAAGGAATCGGCTAAAGCGTATATAGATATTTTAATTCCCATTAAGGGATATTTACAAAGGAATAACTTAGTATCTTAATCGGGAACAACCGCCGAGAGACGTGTTATAATAAAACAAATGATTATTTTGTTTGCTTTTAGCAAATAACTAATGTACTAAAAAGTGTTCAGCTCTAGGCGTCCAGGACCAGCCACTTTTCGTTGATGTGCTCCATTTGCTTGGTAAGAATGGGGTTGCGAACGCGTACTTTGACCTCCAGTTTGCCTCCCACTTGCTTGCGGCCATCCATAAGCTGTTTTAAAAGTGCAAAACAATTCATTTTTATTTCATATTGCGATATTTTGAATACTACTTACATCGTAGGTATCGTGTATGTCACACTTGGTCTCCAGCGGCTGCAGCTTGACATTTACGGTTCCAATCAACGTGTCCGATCGCAGGAACCCTCTGAAACAACACAGGGGCAGTTTACGACTTAGTCCACAACAATCTATACTGCAGCTATTTTTATATGCACGATATTAAACGCGTGGCATTGGATGAGGTTTTTGCGATTTGTTGGGAGTTGAGGCGTAAAGATTTTGAAAAATATTTTATTAAAATGGTCCACATGGAGAATAATGAAGTTCAATGATAAAACATATATGATGAAATATATGTGTGCTGTAACCGTGGCTGGTACAATACTGTTTACGGGACCGAATGAACATGCTGACTACGGGAGAAAATTAAATGAATTAAACAATATTTGAGGAAACTTAATATAAGAGAGCAAATTAATTCTCAAGCTAAACTTAATATATGCCAAATTAATATTAAATATCTAAGTGTGCGCTATGCAGTTTAATAATATTTTGTTTATTACTACTTTCTATATTTGAAGATGTGGATTATCAAATTTCATTGTTCTAAAACTTTTTTATAAAAACAATGCGTTTTAGAAAGATCCTATTTTTAAAGAGAGATAAATAACTATTAACCCGATATACTTTAAAAAGAGATCAAAAGATCAAATGTATACTACCCCTCTCCAACAAAAGCTTGTAATCCTTAAGAAATGAATGCGCTCTATTAAAGTCACATACCACCTCTGTTAGTCGAGATTAATATGCATGAAAAGCGACTTAGTACGGATTAAATAACTGTGCTTGGTTAGTTATACTTATTACAAGCAACTTACCCCCTGGAATATATTTCAAACTTTACGCCATGGCGCTTAAAGATTCTCTGGAACTGACGATTGGTTCGCTGGATTTCAACCTTAAAGCGTTCATCGTAGTCTGGACTGCTGGTGTCTCTAATAACATTGGTTTTAGTCTTAAAAGTTTCATCCTAAAATGAACAAATAATTTAGCAGACGATATTGTAAATTTAAGTCACCAACTTACATTCAACAGGGGAAATTCTACGCGAACATAGGTGTCTACATCCTTGGGATTGGACACATTATAGTTAATTCCCCGGACCACAACAATTTCCAGCTCACAGTCCGTTAGGTCTGTATTGCAATGCACAATATTGAAGCTTCGCTTCTCATAGTGAAACTTTGGCAGTGCCTCGTTCTTTCGCTTGGAATATCGCACCAAATCCAAATCTTTCTGAACAGTAAGAGCCAAATTTTCGAAACGATTCATGCCTGCTACATCCCCCATAGCCTTGTGATGATCTCGGGTGTTTTTGCACATCATCAGCTGCTTTGCGAGCTGTTCCTCCATGCGAACACCGATCTCGCAGATGTCATCGTTCGGATCGCATTCTTCGGCGGACACAATGGCAAAAGATGCTTCCAGATTGTCCCTTTGGGAGGGTGGTACCGGAAGCTATAGTAGAACATATAATTTAAGTACGTTAAAGGAAAATACAACAAGAATCTTACTGTGCTGAGATCCACTGGCAACCCACTGCTGGCTGCATTAAGAAGCGAATCGAATCCCTTGTATATCTTGAGGTACTCCTTCGCCTGGTCGATCTCTCCCGCTTTTTTGGCCTCTATGGCAGCAAGCTTAAACTCTTTTTGACGCTCGAGGAGTAGTTTCATTTGCTGCTCGGCGAGATTGTTCTTTTGCTGATTGCCCGACGTGCGTGTGGTCAGTTCCTTGGCTTGTGGAGGGGAGGGCGCTTTTCGAGGAGCTGTTGGCGTGGTCGCACTGGAACTAGAGGGAGTTCCCCCGGCGGAAGTACTGGCCGTTGCGGGGGGCGATGTAGGTGATGTGGGAAGTGATGGTGCTGGCGCTGCAGGAGCAGTATCCCCAGTGGGTAGGGGTCCGAAGCCGGGTGGCACTGGCAGTTCATCGTAAGGCACAGGTTTGCCCGCCTTGTACAACTTAATAGCATCTTCGTATTGCTTCACAATCCTTCCAAAGCGTCTTGCCTTTCCGGTATTGTTTTCAGCTTTGGCTGCCGCCTCCACGGATTGGTATTTCTCCAAACGTTGCTGCAGTGCCTCCACCATGTTTGTGGCATCAGCTGGAGCAGGAGCAGGAGCAACAGGTGCAGGAGCTGGCGCAGGAGTAGGTTCAGCGACAACTTCTGGAGCGGCTCCCTCTTGCATTTTTTTGAGGAATTCTAGGAACTCAGCTGGCGGTGGCGGCATATCGCTGAGGTCGACTTCCTGGCCGTCCTCACACATCTTCACCACGACATCGAACTGTTTCACCACCTTAAGGAACTGAAGGGCAGTAGCTGTGTCACCGCTGCGCTTAGATTGCAGTGCAGCAGCCTTGTACTCGTTCTGACGGCTGCGCATTTGTGCCACGAGGGGATTTGGAGGCGTGGTTGGAGCCACAGATGTGGTGGGTGCCACTGGCGAGGTGGGGGTCGGCGGAGCTGGAGCTGCACGACTCGGTACAGGAGGAGGGGAAGCAGGAGTCGAAGGGGCTGGTGATTCCTCTGCAGCCACTGGAGTAGCCTGACCGCCAGCTGGCTTTACACTGACTTCCGGGGGTATTTCATCCACGTTAATAGACTTGCCGGCCGCTGCCTGCTTATGCAGGTCCTGCAGGGTCTTAAGACCTCTTGCAAAACGCCTGGCTTTGCCGGCATCTCCTGCAGCCTTGGCATTGGCCTCGGCCTGCTTATATATTTCTAGGCGCTGCTTGATGATGCCCAATGTGTCCACAGTGGTAGTGGGCAGGAAGGTTTGGACGGGCTCCTCACTGGCAGCTGGTGGTTGGGCTACAGGCTCTTCTTCCTCCGGCTCCTCTACGCCACCAATTCCGCTTAGCTCGCCCAGCAAATCTGAGTCGTTTTCCAGATTATCATCATCATCATCGTCGCTGACATCACGCAAGCTGTCGGCAATCATTTTGTCCAAGTCACTGGCGGGGAGCAACTTCGCCTTGGGCTTGGGTTTCGGTCTGGCTCCACCTCCGCCGGCTATGGCAGCCAGCTCCGCCTCCAGGTCGCTGTCGCCACCATCGTCGTCGCCGTATCCAGCACTGGGATCAAAGTCATCTGGGATTTCCGTAAGCCCAAACTGGCCGCACGAAACGAGAGTGAGAGTGCAGGTGATGACTCATAATTAATAAATATATGCATCTAGTCTGTTTGTTTTTCCTCTTACCTGGGATAAATCGTGCTGCCTTCGCTTGGCTGGCTCTGGCTTCTTTCTGGAGAACATCCTAGACTACTCGAGGGCTTTTAATTTACTAAAAATATGGCTCTAAGGCCTTTAAAATCCTTTGATTAATTGCGTCGCCGAATTCGACGCAGACAACAATAACAAAATGTTTGTGGGGATAAATGTTAAGGTGACGCAGGAAATGTTGCTGATTTCCTGACGTCGCTGGTACAGGGCTACTCGAAATAATTTTCTTAATTGTTCTTCACTATAGGTTTATTGAGTTATAATTTTATAAGAAGCCAGCGAGTCTGTTTCGTTAGCTACAATTGTCCAACAGTATACATTTTAAAGTTAAATTAAGCCACCTTCTAAAACTTCCTTCTTGACTTTTACCGGGAACCAGGGCTGCGCAAGCTGACAGGTACAGGGCTGCTCCGCCAGCTGACTAATCGATATCGCCACCAATCGTTATCGAGAGCCAGCGCACACACAGTGCAAGAGAGTTTGCGAAAAAACCTGGACAAAAAGCCAAATTGATTGCGAATTGAGCAGCTTGAGGAAGCAGGTTTTCCCATTGACCAGTGCCGTGGAGTGCTCTAACCACCGTGGCCGTGGAGGCATCGCGAAGCCAGCGAAACCCTCGCCAGTGGAGTTCTCCCATCTTCCACCTCCTCCACCTCCGTCTTGGGGGCCAAAGGCAGAAAATCAGCAGAGACTTCGAGACGAGCAGCGCAGGCAGCGGGGACTGGCACTGGGCTGCTGGGTTAAGCGTGGAAGTAAACAAACGGATCGGATTCCGGCTTGGAATCGGAGGAACGGGGCGTGGCTCGCTTACCAGGCGGCTTGGCAAACAAAACCAGAGGTGGCAACAAGTAGGCGGCAGGCATGGACGTGTCCCTCACCGAGCCCGAGACGCGCTTCTACAGTGAGTTGTTCCAATGCTGCGACGTGGAGAAGACGGGCAAGGTGCCCATGCTGAAGGCCACCGAGCTCTTCCGCTCGGCGGACATCGCCAACGAGACAGTGATTGAGGTAGGTCCAATTCGTTTGATCGTGAGTGATTAATTATCCGGTTCTGGGCTTACAGATCACTGGCCTCGCGGGGATTCCCTCCACGGCACTGCACATCTCGCGAACGCAGTTCTATTCATGCCTGAAGCTAATCGCCGCCCATCAGGCGGCCATGCCCCTGCGCCAGGAGCTGATTTTGGCAACGTTTTCTCTACCACTGCCGCACTTTAGCTGGAAGGAGGCGGTCACAGCTCCGGTGGCTGTTGAAAATGGACTGGCTGCCTTGCCCCCGCCGCCGCCCACAGATCGTAGGAACTCGTTGCGCCGTAACTCACAGCAGGAGCAACTGCAGGACACCTCCGATGTGCCCAGCACCGACTCCGAAGTGGAGCAAAACGAATCCGTGGACGAGGCGGCCGGACACGGGCGCGGCACAGATGGCAGTGGGGTCGTCAGCAGCAGCAGTCGCGAGAATGTCGGGGTTTGTACTTCTATCTTATCTATGACACATGCAAATAGGCTTATTAGTGACCGATCCGCGTCCATTTCTTATCTCTTCTAGCGACGCCGAGGGGGCGGTGCTGCTGGTGGATCTCCGGAAGCCTGGAGCACTAACAGTGACAGCCCCACGCCCACCAACAGTGTGGCCGAGCGGCCCTGGGCGCAGGACACCCTCTGGCAGGGATTGCTGGGCGACGAGCACCGCCAGCTACTGGGCACGGAGGAGGAGTCCTCCGATCGCCACAGCAGCGACGACGAGGACAACGAGAGCGAGTTGGTTACTATCTACCAGATAACCCCGGAGCAGCGCGAATACTATAACAAGCAGTTCCGGACGGTGCAAAGGGATCCGCATGGACTGCTCTCAGGCCAGGCAGCTAGGTGAGTTTTGAGGACTATTTTAGTTTGCATTAACTTGCTGTTGAAATTTTGTTTTCTTAAAATATCGGTTCTAAATTAAGAATAATAATTTAATGGTCACTTTCCACAGAAACTTTTTTGAAAAGAGCCGCATTCCCGTGGAGGAGCTGCGTCACATCTGGCAGTTGTGCGACGTTACCCGTGATGGAGCGCTAAGCCTGTCTGAGTTCACTGCCGCCATGCACCTGGTGGTTCTAAGACGAAACAACATTCCGTTGCCCACGAGTCTGCCCCACTGTCTGCACCCCAACGTGCTAAAAGCGGCTGCAGCTGGCAGTGGACAGAGAGTAACCTCCTCTTCGTCAGCGGCGCTGCCTCAGGAGCCGCCTGAGGCTGATCTCCTGCACCTAAATGACGACGATGAGGACGACCACACGGACAATACGATCATAGCCGGCAATCTCAGCGGCGGCAGTTCCAACAGCAAGCCGCGTCCCAACGTGCCCAGCGACAAGAACATCATGAATCTGAGCAGCATCTCCACATCCTCACAGGCTAGCAACAGTTCCAGGCGAGAGGCTACACCGCAGAATTCGCTGGCTAAGAACCGTAGCATCTCAAACTCACCGAATGTGGAAAAATCAATGGCGGGAGCCGTTTCGTCTACAGCAAACGCTGTAGACTCGAGCAACGCCTCCAGTCAGTGGACAAAGTTTAGCGAATCTCCTACAACAAGTGCTGCTCCGGTGCAGTCAACCACTGGGGCTGCACCTGTTGTAGCCGCCGGAGCAACCGCTCCTGCTGCCTCTAGTCCCGGGCTTAAGCCAGCCCTGTTTGACATGAAGCGCTCTGCTCAGGACGTGGTCTCCAATCCACAGATCCTGCACCCAGTGCCGCTAAGAGTGACGCCCATAGGTGAGTGTTAAACAGCAACAACCGGCTTTTTTAATTTACCTTAAACGTACAATTAAATTTCCACTTCCAGGCACCGCCATTGCCTCCTCCGCTGAGTCATCTAACGACAACGAGAGCGTTGTGACTCTGCGCGAGGATAGTCCCAAGGCCATCTCTTCGACCGCAGTCAACAATCAGTCATCTGGATCTGCTGTTTTAACTGGAGTATCGGGAGTCGCTGGCTCCCATCGCGATAGCAGTGATCTGCGTGCCATCCAACGGCCTCAGGCCAAAAAGCTGCCGGCCAAGAACAGTGCATTGCCACCGCCACCGCAACGTGAGCCGAGCATCGGATCTAGCGGGCCAAGTGAGCCGCCGGAGCCACAGCCCGCTTACATGGGGTCATTGGTGGCGTCCAAAAAGGACCCACCGCCCCTGCCACCGCCGAGGCCACATCGCCATGCGCGAAGCAGTAGCTTGGACTTAAACAAGTTCAAAATGGGCGCAACGGGCGGCGCCCAGCAGGCGGAGGTGAGTTATGGCCTATTTATCAACAATTTACTTAACTTGTGTATTTTAATCTGTGTCGTGCTATTGCCTTGGTCATTACAGCTTTGCAGGGGAGCATATTTCGTTTATGTTTTACTACCCTCTGCAATGCTACGTTAGACCAAGGAACAACCAAAGATTTCTGTCTGTCCCATCCTTCTCTCCTTTTTTCAAATAGTTGTGGTGTATCCTTGCAAATTATATGAAATAGGGTATTAGATAGAATCAAAATAACATTTTGTAATGAACAGAATATCATTGAAATTGCCTGTTTTAAAGTTTTTCCAATAAGAACTAAGAACCATTTTTGTTGGATTATTCCTGAAAACTAGTAACACATCTTTGCAAGGATACCCGAAACTTCGGGCAGTCGAAGTTGCCTATTTCGTACATTTTGTTTGTTTTGTTTTGTTTAATACCTATAACCTGTGACATGTATATAAATATGCAACCCCACTCTTTGTTAAGATCACTGCGCAGGCCAGCTTCGATATGCAAACCTCAACGGGGTTTGCCGATTTCACGCACTTTGCCGACGAAGGCGCCGCGAACGTCGTAAGTCCAATCCTAAATGTATGCAACTCGTAAAGCATTCCACTTCAATTGGCCGTAGCTCCACTAGTGTCATGTGTCCAAATTCAGTAGCCTAACTATATAATGCATCCATTCGTACTTCAGTCTGACTAATTTGTGGTTAACTTATAGGTGGACGAGCAGCAGCTACACTCTTTGCCGCCGGCAGCTCCTCCCCCGCAAGCAGCGGTAGTGCCGCCAACGAGGATTACTCTTCAGCAGGCTCAACAGCGCGTTTCCGCCTTCGAGGTTTATCGGAAGCCGCAAACGCCGCGCGGATCGCAGTCGCCGCCCCAGCAGCCACCACCGCCGGCCCCAGCTGTGGGATTAGCCACCCAATCTGGTCAGCTGCCCAGTGCTGAGAGCTTTGAGAAGCGGGTGACAGCCATAAGTGACTCGCTGCGCCACGTAACCTTCAAACAGGGCCAGGCTAACACTACGGAGGTGCTGCAAAGACTACGCGAGCAGAACAATTCACTGCTTCATCTCTGTAACGATTTAAGCGATGAACTGTTGAGCGTCCAGACGCGCAAGGAGGAGATGCGACTGAAGTTGGAGGGACTTAGTGCCGGTGATAATACTGGTCGAACGAGCTCCTCGATATCCGCTCCGGTGACCGCGAACGTAACCGGTGGATCCTCGGGTTCGGCAGGACCTGCTTACACCAACGTTTAAGCAGCGAAAAATTATCATGTTTACTAGGGAGAATCGATTTGTTTCTGGACAACTTGTGAGCTACTTTTCTGCCCATGTACTTGTATCATTTATTGGTATTTCTAAATTCAACATTTAACATTCCTTATAATGCGCTCCAAATTTTTTAAGTTGTCAATTAGCCCTCCTTTTCTGCATATTAGACGGCGTTTTTTAAATTGGTCGTTAAATTTAAAGAAGACCATTTTTTCAAAAATACTACAAAATTAACTATTCTTAGTTGGAAAAGAAAGGCTAAGTTATAGTTAAGATATTTTCCTAGTTTGATACAAGACAAAAGAATTTTAGGCCAAAACGCTGGGAGGAAAGCAACCTGTACAAACTTGTTTTTCCATTCAAACAAATCGGTCCACCCGTAATGTTTAACACATATTTTGTTGTCTCTGTATGTTGCAAGCACAATTTACTAATCGGGGTGTTTGCACAGCGATAAGACTGGGCAAAGCTTGAGTAAGCAACCAAAATTTCCGACAAAATCGTTTCTTATTTGGGAAAATGTTTACGCAGTCTGTGGAGACATATTCACAAGATCTGCCACCTTCAACATTTCCAGTGTTCATATTGCTAGCTCAAGGCTCGCTCAGCTTTTATCTGCTAAAAACACTAACGATGGATCTGATACAGCGTCCGTTTATGCATTGAAGTTGCTAATTTAATTTGTAGGCTAGTTAAATCTCAAGAACACAAACAAATCATGCGAGAACAACAACAATAATGCCGCCTCTATAGATATTTATGCAGATCGATTTATATATATATGTATATTTAGAGATATATGTATATGCGCTTCTCCTAATTGTTACGAGTAAATGACAAACCGTTCTTTCGCTTGACAGCCACCCGTATCTCACCCTCACCCTAGTGATTAATGAAACTGCCACAAAGTGGTCCAATCCCAGCTGTAATATTTCCTGCTGCGAAGGCATTTTACTTTCCAATTTGCTATTTATTAATGTTTTGTGTATGCCTCGAAAATGTCCCCTTCAATTCATTCCGGCAATGAAAATTAACCAAGAAACAAAGAAAAAATCACAAAAACCAACCTAAAAAATTAAAAGCCAGGCTTAATGTTTAAGTATTAGAAAAGTCAAAGGTAAAAAATCGATAACAAATTCATTTCCTTGAAAGCTTAGCTTAGGTTTTTCAAAAAGTATATACATATTAATATATTTTCTATCTGTATAGTGTACCCAAAAACACGAACTACTTGATATTATGTACATTTATCAAAATTTTTTTCTACGACTAACGGGAAAGGAATTAAGATCGAAACAGGAGACATATTTAATTTACCCGGACCACTGAACGTGTACGTATATGCTAACTTCGAATTTATCAGATAAACCGGCATATATCACTTCTTTTGCATACTTAAACCACTAGATGTATGAGTTTGTCTTTAACTTGTTAAACATTTTCAAAGATCTACCACACACAATCACACGAAAAACGAAAAAAACAAAATGTAATGAAAAGAAAAAGTGATATTGAAACACTATGTAAACATATTATTACGTGGCTGCGTAATCAATGTGTATTGTTTTGATGGATATACATCTCTATGAATAAAGATAAATGTATTAAGTTGATGTTAAAATGCAATAAAAATGAAAGTGCAGCGAAAGTTTTATTGATTTTGAAAAAGCGTTGCCGAGAGCGTCCATCCCTATCGCGACACAGCGCCGCCGATAGCAGACGCTGGCCGTTATCGATTGTGCTTGCACACGCCGCTACACATCTCTAGCGCTTTGCGGCATTGAGCAAAAATTTGCGAAAATTTCTGAGTTTACGAGGAGCAGCTAATTAAATGGTTTAGTTTCGAAAGGTAACCGAATAATTGCTGCAGGCCAGAGTTTCCGCGTACCGGCTGGGTGCATTTAGCAGGAGAAAACGAGGCAATTCCCACTGCTGCATATTGATAGGGCAGGTTAGTGTGAGTCGCCGTTGCTGGGCATAAACTGGCAAAATTAATAATGTGTACCCCCATGCCATTTCGTCTCCCACCTGCAGTCAGCCGATGTGTCAATGTTAATCGCGCTCTTCGCGCTTGCACACTTGCCAATCTTTCGTAAGACGCCGCCCCCAGCCTACTCCCCCCCGCCGCCGTCTGTACCCCGGTCGCCAAGGTGTGGCAGAGCGAGATCCGCGTACCATCCATCGCCAGCAGACGTTCGCATCCGCATCCGTGCTCCGGCCATCGACGCAGCATCCGGAATGAGCAACAGCGCCGACCAGGACAAGCCCATAGCCGCCAACGGCAATGCGGCGGAGCCACAGGATGTGGAAATCATGTGCGTACTACTTGAAATCATTATATCATCCTTGCTCCTGACATCCCCATGTGTCCTTTTTTGCAGCCACTTCCAGCCGCAGGAGAAGCAGTGCTGCCGCGTCATCAAGACCAACAAGACCAAGGTCCTCACCTCTGGCGGCGTCCACACACGCGGCTCCTCCAAGGTCAAGCTAAAGAACATCGTCGACTACAAGTGGGAGCGCAAGTACTACTACCCGGGACACCTGGTGGCCGTCCACCGCGATGGCAAGCACTTGGCCTACGCCATTAATGGTAAGCTTTGATCATCCCATTGGAACTCCATGACCAATTAGATTTGATGGGTATGGGGTAATACGTAGCTGCTGTAGTTATTTGTTGCGTCTAGAATTATTTACTAATCCTGACGCTACAACATTACATTTATACATGTCACGTGAGATTCCAACGATTGTTAAATTGAAGAATGATGTATTTAAAAATTATTTTCAAAACGAAATTTCAATATTATTATTTATTTATTTTTATTAAGCTAAGTTACAGTGTTAAACGATGAGCTAACTTAAAATTAGAGCGCTAACAACAAAGGCTTTCGGTTCGAATGGCTTATTTTATATCGAGACAGCTTTCTTAAATGGTATGGGATAAATCAGTTTTACGAAGGAAGGAGAGGATTTTGTTAGTGTTGGAATGCCAACATAATTGCATTTATTTGATTTGGTTGATGTTAGGAAATACAGTAAGGAAATTCTCCGTACACAATCTGATTTTTATAAAAAATAGTTAGATCCTAAAAAACATCGAGGTATGATCACACTATTAAAGATTAGTTCAATCTACTACTTAGATTGCCTATTCTTGTGCTGAAAATAGACTTGGATGTAAAGACACTTCTTTATTATTACTCGACTAACCGATTTTGCATTGTGTTCCCAGTCAACAACAAAGCCACTGGCATGGAGGGCATGGTGCGCGTCTGCAACATCGCCAGCAGCATGCGAGCTCTGATCAAGGGGATGAGCGGCGAGGTCTTAGACTTGCAGTTTGCCCACACCGACCGCGAGCGCATTCTAGCTGTAATCGACGTCAGCTCACTGTTTGTCTACAAAGTCGATCAAATCGAAGGCAATCTGTTGTGCAATCTTGTGCTGAAGGTGGAGGACCCAATTCCCAAGTATGTGCCGGAGTACGACATGGTCTCCTGGTGTCCATATGTCTGCAGCAGCAACTCCAATGTTCCCATCAACGACGACGACGATGAGAACCAGCTGCTCATTTGGTCGCGAAGCTCGCAGTTCCAGTGCTTCCAAGTCAAGATGATTGTCTCTGAGCATGGGGTTCGTTTGTGCTAAGATTTCATGCAATTTAAAATATTAATAGTTTTTATTTCCGTGCAGCGCGGCAAGATTCAACCGGCTGCCCTAGAAACTGGTTATCTGAAGATTGAGGAGGACTCGCTAATCACCTGCGCCGCTCTGTCGCCGGATGGCACAACTGTGGCCGCAGCCTGCGCCGATGGCTTGGTCCGCTTTTACCAAATCTACTTGTTCGATGTGCGCAATCATCGTTGCCTGCATGAGTGGAAGCCACATGATGGCAAAAAGGTCTGCTCACTCTTCTTCCTCGACAATATCAACAAGCCTGTTGAAGAGTAAGTAAATTCAATTAATCATTGGTCCAGCTAGGAGTATTAATCAATTGATTTATTTAATAACTGACCACTGAAAACACAACTCTTGTCTTAGCTCCTACTGGCAGCACGTGATCACTACGAGCGATGCCAATACCGAAATCAAGTTGTGGAACTGCTCGTTGTGGGAATGTCTGCAGACTATCAACGTAGTGGCAAGCAGCCCGTCGTTAGGACAACCCGCTAACTTCATCGCGGGAATAGATCGCAGTGCTAACTATTTGGTGCTGTCCTGCTTGGATTCTTTGGCTGTCTACGTTATGCAAATTGGCAACATCAGCAGCGAAGAATCCGAAGATAAAGGCAGTGATAGCGAAGAAGACGGAAGCGAGTCCTCCAAACGGATTCAGAACGTTGCTGAATTCAAGCTTAGCTCCGGCATTCTTTCCTTCTCTATTGTGAACGCTAGCATGCGTCGAGTTAAAAGCTCCATCGAGAGCTACTATCCTATTGAGGAGCCTGATGACTTCGACGACGATACCAATTCCACCAGTGCGCTTGTGCTGCACATGTTTGTGGTGCAGGCAAAGAGCCTTCAGGAATGTCAAATCATTTACCAGCCGTGCGTTGCCGAAAAACAGGAGCGCCGCAGCCTGAGCAGCAAGCGATCCGAGACCCCGGAGGACCATCTGCTAATCAAACAAGAGCCCGAATCTCCCAACACCGGATCTGCGGGTACTGTTCAGCTAGATGCTTTGTTTGCTAAATCCGCAAAGAGATCTTCAACGGGCAGCTCATCGGCCATAGTGGCTGTGGCGGCTGCAGCGGCTGCTGCTCCTTCCGCCATCATGCAGGAAGCGACCAAGGAGGTCGCCAAGTCCGAGTCCCCGCAACTAAGCAACGCCTATCCGCAGCAGGTTAATCTCATGACCCCAGATGCATTCAGTGCAAGCGGAACCTCTACGGCAACAGCTGTAGTGGTAGCCACCAGCACCACGACTTCCACAGGAGCGGATAGCTCTGCAGCTGACGGCGGAAAGGATAGGTCCATTGATTCGGCTGTTTTGCAAACCCTTCGCATGCTGGCCACGGTTACGTCCAAAAGTGCCGAAACCCCCAATGCGGATGTTCTTATTAATCTCATGAACAACACGCTTATCGAGGACCGTGAGCAACAAAAACTCAAGGAAAAGCTCGACGCGCGCAAGAAGTTCATTGCCATCGATCGAAATCCGGAGCGTAATGTGGCTGAGAACTTGGCCAGTGGCGGTTCAAGTCCGAGTCGCGAGGTGCAGGAGATCATGGCCACTCAGGAAGATGCCGATGCCTATGAAGCGGAGCTTGAGAATCTGGACGACGATGATGACGATGAGGAAGAAGAGCTGGCAAATTCGTCACCACTGTTGGAAGCAGTGGATGGAACCTGGCCCATCGTAAAGCTGCAATCCCTCACCAACTCGGCTGAGCTGCAGAATGCTGCCCAGATCATGTCGCAGGCAGTACAGAACACCAACAATGGTAATGTTCCACCCACGCTTGGTGGCGGAAACAACAATAACACTAGTGTGGGCAGCAACAGCAACAACAATACGGCCACAACGCTGAATACGAGCAATAGCAGCAGCAACGATAATGCGGGCGGAGCAGGCAATGGCTCGGGAGGAAATGGAGAGCTGAATGCCAAGATGGAACTACTCCTAGGTGAGTGTTTGTGATATAATAGAGGAAAATAAAAACTATAATACACTCCCATTGATTTCTTTGCAGATCTGGTTAAAGCTCAATCCAAGCAACTGAATAAGTTGGAGAACGAAGTCATTAAACTACAAAAACAACAAGAAGTGGTGGTGGCCCAGCACAGCAAGCAAGATGCCTCCTTAGAGCCTAAGAATGTTAGTCAGCTGGCTTATAAAATCGAGATGCAGCTGTCCAAACTAATGGAGCAGTACCTTAAGCGCTACGAAAACGAACATAAAAAGAAATTGACCGAATTCCTGGCGGCGCGGTGAGTTATTTAAAAACGATGGGGCACAGAATGGGGATAATTTTAACCATATAACTTTCAGTGAGAGTCAAAACCGCGAACTGCGCGACTCCGTGCTTCAGGTACTGAACCAGTACGTCATGAGCCACTTCACGGACATCATTGGTAACGTTTTGAACATGGAACTTCAGCGACAACTACTCCCGCGGGTGAATGCCAAGATGGATCAGCTCCAAGCCCAAATGCAAGTTGAGATTGTGCAGAAATTGAGCGGTTTTGACAAGGCGGTAAAAGAGAACATTGCCCAGGTGTGCAAGAGCAAGGTATGTATTTCTAGATTTCCTTAAAAAGAAGTTCAAAGTTAATACTTTACCTCTTACTTATTAGCAATTTCTGGACACGTTTGGCAAGTCCGTGTTGATGGGTGTCCAAGCCAGCCTACAAACTGCATTTATCGAATCCATGAGCAGCACCTTGATTCCAGCTTATGAGAAGTCCTCGCAGAACATGTTTAAGCAACTGCATGACGCCTTCAGCGTGGGAATAAAAGACTGTGAGAATATTACAATTAACTCTTTTCTTACAATTTATTAATTCTGTTGTCACTTTCTTTTAGTCATGGTCCAGTTCAATACCTACCTGCAGCACATGCCCCAGCCCCAAGCTGTGGGTGCCAACTCCGAGGAACTGAACAACAAGTTAACCATGCTAAAGCAACTGGTAGAGAGCAGCCTGCATAAGCATCGCACTGAGCTCACGGACGCCATGCTCGAGACGCAAAGAGAGGTGAAGAGCTTGGAGATTCTGCTGGCGCGCCAGGTCCAGGAAACGATCCGAGCAGAGTTGCGCAAGCACATGGAGACCCAGAGCATGGCCATGCGTTCGCAGGCAGCTACACCGGCACCACCATACGACCTCAGGGACAGCATCAAGCAGCTTTTGCTCGCTGGACAAATCAACAAGGCCTTCCATCAGGCTCTGCTCGCCAACGACTTGAGCCTAGTGGAGTTTACACTCCGCCACACGGACAGCAATCAGGCCTTCGCTCCGGAGGGATGCAGGCTGGAACAGAAGGTTTTGCTGTCGCTCATTCAACAGATATCCGCTGACATGACCAATCACAATGAGCTTAAGCAGAGGTGAGTTTAGAAAGAAATAGTATAAATTCATAAAACTAATTTACTTTTGCATTTGCAGATACCTTAACGAGGCGTTGTTGGCCATCAACATGGCTGATCCCATTACCCGTGAGCACGCTCCCAAAGTGCTCTCGGAGCTGTATCGCAATTGCCAGCAGTTCATTAAGAACAGCCCCAAGAACTCGCAGTTCAGCAACGTCCGTCTGCTGATGAAGGCAATCATAACGTACCGCGACCAGTTGAAATGATATCAAGAGAACTACAACCTGGCCAGCGGCTGGTACTGATTACCCAACCGACCCTGTCCCGGCACCGATCCCCATCCAAGATAGTTAATCTAGGACCACATACACATTAATACATACACGCTTGTAGTTAAGTCCAAAATGCAGTTCAACCCTGCTAAAAAAAAACTCAGCCAAGTTGATCCCTCAAAGAGTTGAAATTTAATCTACGCCTTTCACTTTATTGTTTATTTGTTTTGTGCGTGTTTGGTTTTAAGTACGGCTTTATATATCTAATGTTTTTGTCGCTATATCGAAAATGTATTATTCCTAGAAAGATTTGCCTAAATTGCAATATTGTTTTTTTTTTATAATTTAATTTGTACACTGATCTGCGAGCAGTTCCTCAGTGCTGCATATTTAGTTTCGTTCCATTAAACTTTCTTTTATAATTATGACGCTTACTGAACAAAAGAAAACACACAAACACTAGAAACGCCGGAGGTGTAGAATCTTATTTAAAAAATGATTTCCAAAACAAATAAAACTTTAGATTTTGACGAACAACACAAACACAAATATAATGATTGCAAATGCAAAAACTACAAGTAAATCGTAGATATTAAGCTAAGAAATTAAAAGAAAACGAAAGTTTATAATTTAAAAGAATAAATGTATGTAATTGAAAAAATCAAAAAATAGTTTTTGTCTAATGCCCGCGTTTACATTACTTTGGTCATGTGTATAGTTCCATATTGCTCTTACTTTTTAGTTTAGCTAGTAAATGGTCGTATATTTCTCAATGGTATGCAAATCGTACAAAAATTTATAGCTTATTGACTAAAAAACACCTAACTATTTTGATATCCACAAAAATGAAAGAAAGTTTAGCCAGTATAAAGATGAAAAGGAAACACATCACTCAAGATCCCGATCAGCTAAGAAGGGCTAGCAGTTCAGCTGTGCGTTCCAAGCATTTGCAGCCACATGTAGCACACACTTTGTGTTTCTGTAAGAAATATTAATAAACATACAAGCATTTAATTAAAAATTTTAGTTTAATATATTTATACAGTAATTTCGTATTAAAATATTTCTGTTTTGTTGTAAACAAAAATAAATGTACGCAAAATTGCAAAAAATCTTTCGATTTATGATAAACCCGAAAGGTGTTAGAAGTATTGGTTGGGAAGGGTACTCACCTCAAACCATTGCATCATGTGATCCATGTGACCGCCATGACCACAGGCCAAACACGCGTTGGCCGCTCCCTTCACAGGCAAACGGCAGAGCACACAGAAGAGTACGGGTCGTTTGCAGGGCTCGCACTTGGGCGTCCGCTTGGGCTTCGCACACGTCCCACACTCAGTAACGAACTCCACGCCCTGGATTGGAGGTGGCATATTCTGTGTGTGCTTGAGGATCAGAGCCCGCTTTGAGAGCAACTGCCAACCAAATAGGATTTCGGCGTAGGCTCGCTTAAATTGATCGAACAACGGCACCTTGACGCGTCTAATCAAAGAGCAAGCATATGCATCGGACTGGACTTGCTTCACTTCCAGATCCAAGGAGTCGGACCAAGAATTGCTGCGCAGTTGCTTTAGTTGTTGCCAAGTGTTGGATGACGAAGAAGACTTGGCGTCAAGCGGGAGCACCGTGTGATAAGGCGAAATTTGCGAGTTCAGCTGAGGCGGAAGTCGGACGGCCATCTCCATGATAGCACCTCCACCCGTAGGACACTTATCAAACAAGCAAGCGAGCAGGACAGCAGTCTGTATGTCGCCAGAGGTGGCATAATGCATAATCAGTGATTCCAGCAATGATTTCTTGAAGGGATCCTTGTAGAACAGCAGCTCGTTGAGCGATTCATTGGGGACTTGGGGTGTGGCTATCAGCTCCGCCAACAGCCACACGGGCACCAGGTCCAAGCGACCATGCTGGCGACAGAGCTCGCCATTTTTACGGCATGTTTCCGCTATGTTGAGTTTATCCAGAGAGAACTCACGGGCCATGCTGCGACTAATGTGAAGCAGGCTGCTTGTGTCATATATATGAACAACCGGGCTTCCGTTCATCTGCCGGATGGCTCGCTGTTTTCCTGGTTTCCCCGAAATCATCCTCTCCTGGAGATAAAATGAGGCATTTGCCTCCCGCTGGGCGGTGGCCATCACGTTTCCTAACAGTCCACTGCCATTGATCGATGAGAAAGTCCTCGGAGTCAAGGCTGTGTGCTGTCGCAGGGTTAGCCTTTTGTTGTTCACCGGCTGGGCAAATGTGGTCAGCATGCCGATGGCATTGAAGTGCACCCCCGACGTCCGTGGATATGGAATGCAGGCATCGTGCAGGGTGCTGGACAGAGCTCCTTCCAGCCGAGGGGATTGCAGGTGCAACTGGCTACGATCGGCCCCACCTACAGCTGCCACCTTTTTCTTCATGGCCGCTACCAGCGCACGTAGACATTGTTCCAGGCAGGTGCGGGATTTCTTAACCCGCTGCAACGCATTGCAACGCAGCACTTTAAGCAGGACGCCACTCACCTCGCTGGACAGGGTGGTGCCTTGGCAAAGTTGAAAATCTGGCGGAACACTGGGACTTGGATACGAAGTGGCGAAGGTCACTTGCAATATTACCGTGTGTCCTCCGGCGCAAATCTTGAAGCAGGCGTACCGCTTTATGGCATCTAGTGTGTCCACCTCGACATGAGGCATGTTCGTGTTGAGAAGCGAAAACTCGTGGTGCAGCGAGCACGTGGGCTGATCTGTTAGAGATCTGGCTATGTGCGGCTCCTCCCTGCGGTAGTAACCTCCAAAGCTGGGAGAGCGGGCCATGGGCAGCGTGTTGCAGGCTCCGTCACCCGTAGATATGGGCAACGAGGCGGCAACCAAAATTGAACGCGGATGCAACAACTCTGGTGGAGTAGGCACTCTCAGCTCACTGAGATCGGGCTCAAATCGGGAATCTTCTTCCTCCGCAGACGGCTCGCAAAGCTTCAGCATATTATCATCGATCTTCCACACCCTTAGGGTGCGATCCCTGGACCAGGTAACCAGTTCCTAAATATTTATCAAAGTGTAATTAAGAAAACAATTGGTATCTCTTTAATACTCACTATTTCCGAGGAACTCTCGTGATTCGGACGCCAGGCAAAGTCAAGAATGACATCGGTGTGACCCACAAAGGAACATATAGGATCCGTTTGCTTACTGTTGCTCCAGAGTAGCAAGCTGTTCTCACCGCGACCCAAGTGGGGCACCACAATACTCACGAGGCCGTTGCCAATGGGCTGCATTAAGGAATTTGATATAAAGGTGGCCAGGTATAATGTAATTATAGCTTACCGTGTATCTGGCTCTCCACACGGGCGACATGGTGGTGATGATTTTCTCGGCCCTGCGAGGATTGCACACATCGAAGTACTTGACCGTTCCATCCTGGCTGGCGGTAGCCAGGCAGGTCTCCCTTTTGTGGCTCCAATTGATGCCGTGCACTCTGTTTAAATGTGCTGTGATGTAGTGTGTGGGACAGCTACCCTTGCGAATGTCCCAGATGCGTAGATCCCCATCGTGGGCGGCGGCCAAAAGGTTTCCCGAGACGCGATTAAAGCCCACTTGGGTGGCACCAGCTGAAGGAGTACTAAGTTTAATATGGAATCAGAAATACCTTTGGTGATACATACACATACAGACGGCATTCAAAGACAATGCCGGTTTTCTGGGTTCCCTCAAGTCCCAGATGTGGGAGAAGGTGTCTATGGAGCAGCTGACCAGCAGATTGGGATCCTTGCCGTGCCAGTCAATGTCGGTCACTGTGCGAGTGTGCCCGCGCAAGGACATCTCGTAGTGGGGCTCCGAAGTGCCCCAGCGCACGATGTCGATGTACTGGCTGGTCTGCAATTTTAAGGAGGGATTAACTTGGTCCACTGAAAGGCATTCCTGATTACTCACCGCTATGGCGCAGTACTCCTTGCGACTGGGACATATGGCAAACTCCGCCACGGAGACCTCGTACTTCGACTGCCTTTCGTGTCGTCGCAGGGAGCCGTCATCCTGCCCCAGGCGCTGCAGGGCTAGGTGACCGCGTCCCGCGAGGAGCACCCACTGCCCGGAGTAGTCGACCGACATAGCTGTGGCTTGGGAATCACGGTGTTCATAGTATTTGTTGCTCTGCCTGATGATGTACGTTTGTTCGGGACCTCCTGTCGCCGATCCTCCGGCTCCCCCGCGTTCCCCCGGACGCAGTGTCTCCGTGGGCGGCATCCTTATCTACTTCGATGAGTTCGAGAAAAACATAAAATCTACTAATTTAATCCATGGTTTGGGCAGGTGGCAGAAATTCGGCTCATCAAAAAAATCAAAACAATCAAAACAAAACAGCAGGAATTCTCGGAGGACGTAAGAAAACGTAAGGGCCGAACGTAAGTGTCAGTGAAAAAGCGAGATGCAAGATGCTTCCCAAGTGTCAGCAAAACGTAAGCCAACGTAAGTGTCAGTGAAAAAGGGAGACAGCCTCAGCGTAAGTCAGTAAAAAAGCGAGATGCAAGATGGAGAATGGAAGATGAGGAAAAATAAAACGAAAACTGAACTGATAAGACAGTAAACAACTAGGGCTGGATCATAAAACCGATGATTATTCTACTATCGATTATTTTAAGCCGCAAGCCAATCGGCTTTGAAAATACATAGGGTATTCGCTAAACTGTTTTGAACCGTGGAATTTCGGTTATTGTCTGTCTGCTGTTTCATACAAATTTAATTGTCAGAGACCTTCGCAATTCAACAACCTTGAGTTCTCATCTTAAATTAAAAAGTAATAACAAATGTGTAACATCAAAATTTCTTTCATTCGTATGTAATTAAATAATTAAATTAAATTACAGTTGTTTGATAATTTTGCAAATTGAAATTATCTGCTGAATTTGTAACCATTCAGCAATTGTAAAGTTAAGCCTTTAAAAACTCTGTCTATTATTTATTATTATTATTACCTCACCTACCTGTGTATTTGATATCGTTCAGAGCCATAAATGAAATCAACAAATTGACTAGTACACAATTTTTTGACTTGGTTTATTATTTATTTTTAAATTGTCAATCACAAAAAATATACATGTGCATTGGTTTAAAAATGTAATTATGAAAACTATAAAAATACATGCTTAATAATAATTAAAAAATACTGAACATTTTATAACTGTTCACGGGCGTTTTCTTTACTAATATTTTATATTTTGTCGAGAGGTTTCTAATTGACCTATTTAAAAAAAATTTGAATTTTCATTATAATGCAACTTAAAATATGCTAAGGTGGACTTTGTATTACAACTCAATATGGTGTATTACTTTTACATACCTCATATAACACACACGATTATTCGTTTATAAGTTTGCTATCCCTCTCGCTATCAGTAATAGTTTATAAATTATTTTACATACACATAAAGTACTTCCGCGGGTATTACGATTATTAGTTTATTCAGTTTATTGTCCTCTAAGTTAATGGCAAATAAACAAATACCGCTACACTAATGTGACTACATAGGTGCATAAGACTGGGAACTCCTTAGGGCAAAGGCTAAAATTTGATTAGTATTTTTACAAACTTTGGCTATTTCATAGAAATAAACTAGTTTTTATGGCTAAGGCTACGTTAATGGGTTTTAAGTCTTTGACGTCAAACACCCCATCCCGAGGAACCCATTTTCAAGGCCACCTTATCTGTGGCAATAGCAGAACATCTTCAGGGCCGGATCGTTCAGGCAGTAGCTCTGGCTTCCGTACAGATTCAGCCGGCTGATGGTGCCCGTGAGAACGGTCGTGTAGCCCGTCATCCGCACCGTGGACTCGAAGACGCCCAGTCCGGGCTTCGTCTGCAGTCGCAGGGTGATGTCCACCGCGTAGTCCGTGGATATGTTCTTCACGATCTTCGAGTGGGGCGCCGCAATCAGAGCCTGCAGTATGGAGTTCAGGTAGAGCGTCCTGCACTGCGAGCTGTCCTTCAGCCGGTTGTTGATCAGACGCACCAAATACCGCGCCGCCCGCTGCACCCTGGGATCGTTCGTCTGCAGCTCCTGGCGCTGGTGGCACGTGCACCAGTGGGCGGCAATCCCCGCCTGCTCGCAGGTCCTCGCCGCCGGGATGGGCAGGAACAAACTGATGCCCCTGGGCAGCGTGCTGTCCGGCTCATCCAGCTCCGCTGATCTGCGCAGCAACTGATCCGCCTCCAGATTCCCCAGCTTCAGCAGCTGCAACATCGTCGCATGGACATCAAAAGGAGTGGTCAGCCGGCGGGCATTCAGCCTAAGATTGGCTATGGCCTCCGGATACCGCTCGTTCATCCAGGGTGGGTATAACACCATCATCAGGGGCTGGCGCTCCTCCATCATTCCCTGGTAGGTTCGTCGAAAGGAACCCCATCGTAGACCGTGATCGGACAGGAGCATTACCACCGTCCGATTAAGCACTCCGGAATCTTGTAGCTGCGTCAACTGGGCCAGGATGGCCTGATCCAGGAGTGAGGGAAAGTTGAAGTAGTCGTGTGTGAGGGCGACCGTCCAGAAGAAGGAGAAGAAGAGATCTCTGCTCATCCGGGGCACCAGTTTACTCATGTACTCCAGCAGCACATCCGCAGTCCTCCGGCTGCCCATGCACAAGTGCATGTTTAGGTCCTTCTTGAAGGCCAGCGTCTTCTCCATCTCCATGATCATGGGCCGCAGATAGTAGTCAGTGGGCTGCTTCCTGAATCCGTTGTTGTTGTAATTGAAAGCCGAGAGCAAGGCCACGTCCTCGGCGAAAACAGAGCGAAAGCCCTGCTGCTGGTAGCGTTTCCAAATGAAGGAGCATCTGTCGAAGGACCTCAATGTTTTCGGTGTGCAGGCCAGATTGAGTTCCTGGTCATCCAAGCCGCTCAGCAGGGGCACAAGGTTGGGGAAGGTGTTGTCACCCACCTTGTTGTAGCCCCACAGCTCCACGTGGGACAGGTGCTTCCGGATGTAGTTCGCTGTCTGTCGCATTTGCCGAAGGAAATTCAGATGCGACAGGCTGTCCATGCCGAGGATCATCACGGAGAGACGTTCCTGCTCATCCTTGCTCTTATTGAAGCTGACCCTATCGGATCCACTTTTAAGTGGCGGTCTTACCCGTGGCTTTTCCACCGCCAGAAAGTGACAGTCCTTGTAGAGAAGTTTGTCCGCGGAATCATAGCACCACATGCAAATGAATTCCAGGCCAGGCGGAAGTTTCACCACCTTCTTCAGCTTAAAACCCACAGGCGGACTATGGGTGTTGCTGGAATCGGTGTTCCGCTTCACCTCCGTGAAGTTGCAACTCACGGAGGACAGGTCGCTGATGTTGTAGTAGGTGAGCAGCTCACTGGCATCCAGATTGAGGTGCAGCTCGCCGGGCACCGTGTCACTGGTCCGGACCAGAGCCCTGTTGCAACTGTAGGGACGCGGCTTGAACATGAACTGGGCAATGGTGTCATCGGTGACCTCGAAGTGCGGCATCCGACAGCCCGGGGTGTCCACGAAGTAGGCCGTGGTCACATTCACGCCGTAATGGTCCTCGATGCGGGCCATGAAATCGAAGCCATCGCGGAAACGGAGCAGCTTCGTCCTGAGATTATAGTCCACGCACAGGTAGGAAAACACGCAGAGGCAGAAGATCACAATCACTATCTTCTTGAACTGGCCGCGGTTCTTGTTCATGTTGTAGTAGCGGTAGTATTGCTGCAGATCCCGCTTGGTCATAAACTTTGGATCCAGCAGGTATTTGCTTCTGTGAAAAAACAACAAAATAGTGATTAATTTATATTTTTAAGTCTAGCAGAAAAAGCCAAGGGGAGGTGTTTGAAATCTGGTAGAGATATGAGAACGTTTTCAGATTTTTCATCTTATAAACTTAGCTAAAACATTTATAAGAATATCCTAATCCTAATTTTGATCAAAGAATAATTACGAATAAATCTATTAGATTTGAAATATGCAAAGCTAAAATACATTGATTTACATATAATAGTAATTGAAAAGAGCAGTATTAATACCTGAAAGTAGTATTGTAAATGAACTATATTTAAAGTTAGTATTCACTTCTTATAGATGCATTTGAAACTGGATATGGTAGAACTATAGTAACATTATTGTTCTGCTAGTTTAATAGGCCGAAAATATTACGAAACTATTATGGCTGGCAAACCATCACCATCCATCATTCCTTAATTTAGTTTGGTTCATTGCCTTCGTAGTTCACTCGAGCCCTTCTCATCACCCGTTGACCTTCCATGTTTACCACAAACTTCTGGTAGGTTCATTGTATTCTCTATAGAGCTTAGCAGTTTTTTATGCTGACAGCCATTAATTAAGGCAACAAACAATATAATGACTGCCCGAGACAAGAGAAGCGTTGCGAGTGGCCACTCAGCCGAAAGTCCTTAATCCGCTGCCCGCCTAGACCATCCACAACCCACTTTCAGGTCCTTCGACCCACCCACCACACCTCCCAGAAGTTTGGTTCCTGTGTCGAGAATTGCAGGGGAACGTGATGCTGTCAATGTATTTCAATTTAAGCCAGGGCTAGCTCATGAATATGCAGCCGAGGAACGCCCAATGAAGTAGGCAATAAAAAATGAACATTCGAGATTCTGTTACAGTGTAAGAATGGTATGTAACACCAAGGAAAATGTAGTGTGAGTAAGAAAACAGTGAGGTAATACTTTTGAGATGGAGTGCCATGTAGACAGGAGGCATCTTTAAAGCCTTTTTATATTGCTAGCCTAGAAAAATTAGCTATTATTAACAGTCTAATTCCTGACTTCACTTTCGAGGGTTTTAATTGATGTTGATATAAACAAAATTTAATATGTGTATGTTTAAATATACCTAGTCGGCTAAGGAGTATTTGTTTCAGAGAAAAGTTATAATAAATTAGATTGTTTCTATAGCAGTTCAAATAAAATAATAGTGTATAATAACACTCGAAGGGCTTGAAAGTACATATTTAAAGAAAAAAGAACCCCATACAAGCCCCAATTAAAATAGATAACTATTTAGATAGAATGTAATATTAAACGTTAAATATCAAAATCAAATAAATAAAATCATTAGGAAAATTGAGTAGATACATCAGGCACTACCATAATGTTTATCCTATTTCTCGTTCTCTGTAACCAATTTTTTCTTTGGCCATGTGAAATCCTTTCAAAGGAATTTCCTTTCTAATCCATCCGATTGTGGACAAAAACAAAATTTTCAGTTGACACTTGGAATTGCATTTTACTCGAGCAAGCAGACGGAAAGAGGAGGAATCGAATGGTTTGAAGGGCTGAGGGAAGCGGATGAGCGTTGAAATGGCATTCGGCTCGAAAGCTCCAAGCAAACAAGCGATGACACACAATGGCACACCTGTCCTCTGCCTCCCAGCCACCACCCCCCCTCCCCCAGCACTCCAACTCCCCAAAGGCCCACCTCCTTTTTCGGAATCCTTTGATGTTCAAAAGAGGGGTTTGCCCATTTTGGTACTTACTCATAGCTCAAATCGCCGTATTTTCGCATATCCTTCGCCGTGTAGTAGGTACGCATCTTGGCGACACTTGCGGATCCTGATGCGCCCTAAGTTCCGTTAGTCTCACCCTTCCTGGCACCCTTATCCTCCGCCACCAAGCCCCCTTCCTCCCCCCCGGCTCAAGTCCTTGACATCCTGTTTGCTTTCTAGTTAGTCCGACTTTTGTTTTGTTCTCCGTGCTCTGCTTATTCCGCTAATTGTTTGTGGGCCACATTTTATGCACTTTCGATACAACAATTTTCACACGACTGCACTCGCTCGGCTTTTTGCATCCGCGCCTCCTCGTCCCTCCACCCCTTTTGTAGTCCTTTTCGCCCAGTTAGTTATGTTGTTTTTGTTTGAGTTTTCAATTGCCACGCTTTGTTGCGAATTACTGCAGATTTCGTTTCCGTTTCAGTTGGCTCCTCATCGCACACTGGGTTTCCGCAGGACTCGGACTCGGAGGCTGTGGGCTCCCAGGATTACTGGCTCTCTCCCGCTCTCCCAATGTTTTGACAGTCCCGTTACTCGGGTGGGCGGTTCGGGCGCAAGCGCGTGTCCTTTGCGTGACAGATGCTCCAGGGATGCTGCGCTTGCAAAAATGACACTCAGAGAAATGAGTAAAGCCAGCCCTGAGACATTTTCAAAAATCGATTTCGCTTGGAATTCGTTTTATATTTAACTTGGCAAAATTTTAGACAATATTTTTATAGTAACTTAACATTTGTTCAAATTAAAATTGAGTAAACCCCTCGAAAATGACAAGTGGAATAGGCCTAAGAATTTAAAAATATTTGTTTTTCCATTGGATCGAAATTTTTAAATTCCTATTATTTTTGGTTATTCATGAGTCAAATAAAATAATTTTTTGAGAATTCTAAAAAATACAGAACTTTTTTAGTTCTCTTAATATTTTTATATTGAACTGCTACTTCCCCAAAAATGCTTGTTTGCTTTAACCATTTTCTTATTTTATTTGATTAAGGTAACGCTAAGTTAAACCAAAAATTTAATTACTTCTTCCCTAGAACACCTTACTTGATTTCACTTTTATCTTATTGAATTTGTTTAAGGTATCCTTAAGTAAAAACAAATGAAATTACTACTTCCCTAGAAGTTCGTATTAATTTATAGCTTTTTCTTATTTAATTTTTTTAAGGTAAACCAAATTATTTACTACTATTCCAGAAAAGCTTAATGGTTTTAACTCCTTTCCTATTTTATTTGATTACGGTATCCTTAAATAAACCCAAATTTAATTACATCTTCCCCAGAACTCCTTATTAGTTTTAAAACTTTTCTTATAATATTTCTTAAAGGTATCCTTTAGTTAATCTTAATTAAACCACAAAGTGTGTTGACATATTTGGTATTTATGTATTTTTATACATACACAAAAAAAGTTTTTTGTTCGCTTGTTTTTCTTTAGTTTATGGCCTTTTTGCGGACTTTTATTGTGAATTGCCTATTGAAATGACCCACACTGGGTAATTAATGGAGGTAATCTTATTGCTTAGAACTGTTTAGTGGCCATTGAACTCTGATTCGTAAGTCCCCTGCTGTTTCTTCAGTGCATAACTTCTTAGTGAAGTTATGGCGGCAGAAAAAATCTAAATATATAAGGTAAGGTTATATTCATGGCAGTGAAATCCGTTTTAAGCAAGTCAATGGTAATTAAAAAGCGCATAAAATAAAATTATTTAAGTTATTTAATATTAGAAATAAAAAAGGTCAGTAACAGTACTTAAAAATTGGTTGTGTTCAAGGGCAAGAAGGCCTTAGAAATATTCGGGCATTATTAATAAATACTAGAGTTCTTATGAACAACAATATTTGCTAGCCACTTTTGGAACGGAAAACGCTAATTTTGAATTTTAATGAGCTGTAATCCCAAATAATCTTCCTTTCATATGGATGCACCATGTTTTAAGGGATCTTTAACATGCAAAATACTTAAGTCCCACTCAGGGACACAAATGGGTGGACACATGCAGCGAGGAGTCAACTGAGTTCGTGGCCAGCCCACCCCACAACGTTCCATTCATTTTGGCCAGCTTCTCGTTTTTTCGGCTTAACGAGCAACAAGTGGAGGCAAATCGGGCCAAAGGACACCCACATTCCGCTCATTAGACCGACCTACCGAAAAAGCGCAACAGGCTGCAGCCAACACACCCATCCTCCCACATATTTGTGGTTGATGTGTGTGCGTTAATAACTTGGCTGCAGGCAGGACATGGATTTTGATGTTCGATAATTACAGCAACGGGCAGGGAGCAACAACAAGGACGCCGAGTGGGGGACGCAATCGTAAATCAAAGTATGAAAAAAGCATTTCACTGTTGAACCAGCTCCATCCCGATTAACAAGCGTCTATAATGCTTCATTACTGTAAAAAATAAAGGGAGCAGAATGAAAAAAAAACCATCGAAAGCCAAGAAATTGGCTGCTATAAAAGCGTCGAACGCATAAAGGCAACGCTTCAGTTGATTTTTCAAAATTGTCGAACGCAGGACAGGTTTTGACATTAATTAGTTTCCCGCCAGGAGCCAGCAGAATGCAACACCAACCTGGGCAGAGAGCAGTGGAGGCTGCCAGGCGCCAATCTGCCAGGAAGAGGAGTCCGAGGAGTCCCACCAGGAGCAGGAACGAGGGCTGCCCGGCCGGCAGAACCTATCACCTGCCAGCCTTGTTGATTATCCTGCTCGTTCTCGTCCAGAACTTCGAGCTGCACATGTGCCGGCAATTGATGAGGTACCCGGGCGACAAACGATCCCCGGACAAGCTGCTCTCCATCGGCGGCAGTGCAGCCGGGGAGGTGACATCGCCGGGGGCGCACTCCACTCCGGCGGATGGCAAGCGGGCGGACGGAAGGTCGGCGCCCAGCCAGCCGGAGGAGATTTTCAGCGCCCCAGCCGACGAGGGCTACGACGAGTATCCGGTGAGCCAAGTCCCCCTAAAAATTATAAATAATAAAGTGTCCGCGTGGGTCGTGTTCTTGAATCCCTATCACCTTACACACAATTTGTAAACGTATATTTTTTATTTGATTGCTTTTCGGCTTTGACCCCAAGCTACACTTCCCTCAGAAAACTGAGCTGACGTCACATCACTTTGATTATGCCAGGTGCATACTACTGGTGGGTTTAATGAGAGCTCCTTCTGACCGTAGGTTTGTCGAAACACTTACGGAAACACTTTTAGCCTTAAATTAAAATTGCTTAGGGGTCAAGTTCAATGCGTGGGCAGTATGTTTCCGGACCTTGGAAAACATTTAACTAATTGAAATTGAAGTTTCAGAAATCACTTGGCATCTTGAGCTTATGGGAAAATATACCTTTCGTGGTTATTGTGGTCTAAATATATATAAAGTGATAAAATGTAAAGGAACATATTAGATCTATTAACTAATAAACTTTTTTAAATAAAATAATTGACATACTAAATAGTTCACTAGAAGTAAAAGGTTAATAGAAAGATAAAACGTGTTACAGTATCGTTGAATCACGTTTAATGAAACATTAACTTTGGTCTTTTAAAGAAAGAATTAGTATAGCAACTTTATAATTTTATTATAAAACATTTTTTACTTCATATTACCTAAAAAATTTTTAATATATAGAGACCCAAAAACGATTTTGATAGACGCAAGCTGGATATTTACGAAAAGCAAACTGTTTTTAAATTTGCAGAATATCTCTATTTGAATATCCCAAAAATATATCCTAATACTTCCTAACATTACTTCAAATCTTTACACAAATATATAGATGGTGGTCCCAAAGCGAGCAGCCTTACTTCTGGATCGACTGATGGTTGCATTGCATCACGCCCTCGAACAAGAGCGAAGTGAGCAAAGAATCGGCGAATTCTTCGGAGACAAGAACATTCTGAATGGTAAATTTGGCGAATTTCACAACGGATTGGAGCCTCATCAAGTGAGGGAGGATGGTAAGTGTCGATATGGCGTCTTATAAGGGGATCCAAATGAACGTATCGTATAATTCAGGGATGTACAGCGACGATGATGCGGGAACAATGTTGGATTATGATTTCAAAGATTTGAACCAGATCAATCGCGCCACTGGCGAAACAGTAAGTTGGAACATAAAACCTAAATTGCAATATAAGACATAAAATTAGCAGCGCGATGTGTAAGAAAATTTCAGTTAATGCCAAAGAGCTTTCAGAGAAGAGCGGGCGCAGATCGATCTGGAACCTCCGCCAATTCCGGTTCCCCATCTGGTCCCCGGCGTATCCAACCATCCGGATCCGGCGGTGGCCGAGCGTACTGGCGTTGCTATTTCAATGCCGTCAGCTGTTTTTGAAAAACACCAATATGCAATCCATCTTAATATCCACCTCTGGAGTGGGCTAAATGCCGCAAAAAATGCCAAATCCCAGCTGATCATCTTCAGAGAGGTGTTTGAAAAACCAGTTTCGAATTTCTGCGGTTGCTGATGTGAGAGTTGTTCGCGCCATTAACTGAAATCCCCGAGTTCTGTAATTGTATATCTAGTGGTATCTGTATCTAGTATCTGTATCTGTAACTGTATCTGTGCATTTGTAACTCACTGTGAATCTGCGTTATAAATAAACCACCAACGATAAGTCCAACGGCATTCATTAATAAATTAATTCAAACACCCATACTCGTATGGGAATATAAATTCTGTACATTTGAGGGTAAATTCGGGTAGACAGGTAATCCTACCAATCCTGCCAAATGCTGACTGACATAGCCATAAATCGAAATTCTGAGCAAATCCATCGCACGCCCTCAGTTCGTGTCCCATGCGATCTATTTTAGGTGTAACTCGTAGGCGGGCTCCTAGCGGAAGTAGTACCTTTATCAGATAATGTCCTTATCTAATTCGTTGCTAAGGTGGGTTGCGGGTCCATGATTTCATAGATTTATCCAAAGGACTATATGTACAGTATACATTGTACATATTGGAGGTTTATAACCCTAAGTTACGTATACGTAATATTATATCTTTTAAATTCTCAGCACTACGATTTCTCGTCTTCTGGGTAAAATACACAAATATTTATCAGTTTTAATATATATATATTATATATAAAAGATATTCTATCTTCAAAATTCTCAGAAATAAGCTTGCTCGGCTTCAGTTTTCAATTATTAATAAGATTGACTTACATTTGATATAAATTCAACGTCCAATTTGGCTTCATCTTTAAAGATTAAACTATAACTTACCTAGTAAATATATAGTATATAGTATATATATAGTATTGTTTATTTATTTTTTTTATTGGATAGAAGTATTCTTTTTGAATGTTGCATATTTTTATGATTCGATTGTTTTCAAGTATTCTTATACCATAACATCAATAAATATTAATAATTATAAATTTTAATTATTTTCTTAAATACTATTTTATACACTACCTATATTTAAAGTCCTTCCTGCTTCTTCCTCCATTTGATTCCTCAACCCTCTAAGGTGAGATTTTCCACTTTCTATCTTTCTCTCCTTTCTATGCAAATCAACCACTCGAACTTCTGGCAAACTATGCACCGTCGATTGCCAACTCAAAGTCAATGCATAATATTATCTGTGGGTCAATCGCCTTCCATAATGAACTGTTAAACTAAACTGGCGATCGGTTTAAGTGTGCAATGCACGTTTATTGCCTGACCACCTTGGCTGCAAAGTCGACTGGCAAAGTTTTATTGGCCAATAGCGGCCATTAATGAGTTTGTTGGAGCACACATTAATAGACTTTTATGTACATCTAATTGCCCCCGATAATTGATGGCCCGGCAGCGCTTGACTTTAACTGCTGGCTAGAGCAATAGTCGCTTCCAAAAACATACATCAATGATAAATCCATAACTAATTTTTTCGACTTTTAGATACCCGGCATCCGAGAAAGATTACTTAGTTAAGCAGCTGCATAAATCAAAATAAAGAAACTAAAAATTATATTATTGGAGTGGGTTTTTTATACTCCGTATAAATAAGTATAAACTTTATTAGTTTTTACTTTTTATTTATTTTTAATATTTACTTGCTATTTGCTATTTAATGCTAAATAAATATGAGTTCTCTATTTTATAATAAATAATATTTACTGCACTCAGTGGCGGAAATGCTTAATTTTCCGCGAATGCAATACCACCCTTATATTACTCGATTACCGCTTATAACTATATATTTCAGTGTGTGTTTATGCCACAATCTCACTTTTGCACATGGCGCGATTTTCTTATCGAAAGGCCATAAATCAATGGCGGATGTAAAGCCTACTGTCCAAATGCATGGCGACTCTTTTATGTAATCTCTACGTCATAGATAGTGTGCTGCTAAGTATGCAACAGGTTTCGTACGAGTCGGTTAATCAGCAACAGGTGCCGTTACTCGCTGCTACTCACCACGCCGACCGGGTGGGCGGGGGTGTCCTGGTGGGTGGTCCACGTACTCGCCTCGCAGTGTCCCATGTCCGTGTGGTGAATTAATAAGTCGCACATTGTTCATACGCCCCATTGTACGAGCAGAAACCACTTGGATGTGGACATTTTGGATGAATATGCGACCGAGGGATGCTCTAGGGGATTGAAAAAATAACACTTTTGAGGCATTTAGTATAATAATAAGTGTAAGTAATATTAATATTCTTTTTTTATTTAGCAGTCTTTATAGGTCATGGTAACAATATGTACATATATTCAGAATCATATGGGTTTTGATTGGGGGATGCTCTAGGTGATTGAAAAATAGCACTCTTCAAGCATTTAGTATAATAATAATTATAAATAATATTAATATTATTTATTTTTCAGCAGTCTTCATAGGTCATTGTAAAAATATATACCTTCAGAATTATATGGTTTTTGACCTTTTTTGACCTTATCAACTTAATTATTATCAAATAAAGGCTTATGCTTAAAAACATATTATAGTTTTCTTTATTATCCTAGCGTCATTATAAATATTATTAATACATATCAACGAAGTTCTAATTGAAATGTTAAAAGTTGTTCTTATAGTCAATATATTCAAAGCCCGAAAAAGTATGCTTTATATCGCCTCAAATGACTAAAAAGGATTCTTCCAAGAATGAAGTTTATATCTGTATGTTTTTCAATAATATAAATTGTTTTAATCACTGATAAAATAAATAAATTCTGGTGCAATATATATCTTCCTTGGAAGTTGTCTTATCAAAAATGTAGTTTTTGGCTCTGTACCGAAGATGGTATATTTTTTGGGTATCCTTTGCATCTCATGTACCCTCCACGCATACTAGGTACCTACTATAAACAAGTGTAAGTCCTGCTGGCTGCAGTGTCGGCTTGACATGAGGCATAAAGCTTTGCCTAAGCAGACGCCCCCTAACGAATAACCCCCACCCCCTAGACCGCCCCCTCACCCCACCCCCCGTCTCCTTCTCCTTTTTTCCCGGCAGCTCTTGCTTCCTGCTGCTGCTGCTGTTGATTCTGCCGCTTATTCTGCCGCTGCCGGCGTCGCTGCCTTGGGTGCTGTTTGCTATTTTGTATATAAAGCCCGGTAGCAGCCATCGCCAACATCGAGTTACCAATTTCCCTTCTTGGCGTTCACATCGAGAGCGAAAGCAGCAACAAGTAAACCCAGTCACAGGATCAGATCAGAAGTTCTACCCTTAAAACCCACAGTTATTTGCACTTCAAGGCAAGGTCAAGCCCGAATAGTTCGTGAAATTATCAGATTGACAAGGTTCCTGGCGCCAAAATTCTCTAATTTACCGACGCCAATTGAATTGCCGGCGATTTCCAATCTCATCCAGTCTCGAAGTATCGGTGAGTATTGTGTGTGCTTACCTTGGCCAATTGGCTTTTTGGCGATTAATTGAAATGAGCAGATACATATGTGTCTAACAGAATTAATTTGTGGGCGCGGAAATTGTGATACAGGTGAATAAATGCAGGGCAAAA
Organism: Drosophila subpulchrella; assembly: GCF_014743375.2. Taxonomy (NCBI): domain Eukaryota; kingdom Metazoa; phylum Arthropoda; class Insecta; order Diptera; family Drosophilidae; genus Drosophila; species Drosophila subpulchrella. The sequence continues at coordinate 4,325,736 of NC_050610.1, forward strand.
GAATTAATGCCGGTGATATCATATCATGTGGGTTTTATTCCCAACATTGTACCGAAAAGGCTAAATTCAATTTAACAAAGAGTTAGCAGCTACAAGTTTTTAATAACATACTTTAAGTACTTTGACTTTTAAGAATTTAAAATAATTTTAAAGAGACTAGAAGTATTACATTTTTGATGCAAACAGAAGTTTCAAATACATTTCCAGCTAAATATTAAAAGAGTACAATTTATAACACAAAATAGCATTTTTATGAATAATTGAAGCCAATTTGTTTGTTTTCCTTGCAAATTGACTCAAAGCTGTTCTTCCTAAAATGAGTTCATAAAAGTTCTGCAAATTGATGGGCCTTTAACAACATTGAAGGTAAAGAAAGGTTCGTTTTGCCCTCCCACAAGTTGACGAATATATGTGCAATTCATAGGCCATATATTACCACCCCATTTCTGTGCTCCATCTTTTTGTTTTTTTTTGTTTTGCATATGCCAGTACATCCATTTCCTTAGGGACTTTCCCAGAGCCACCTAATGACAGACCGAAACAGGAGCAACTGCTTCCTCTGCTCATTGAAAATTATGTGAATTATTAATGAAGCGTAGAAAAATCAGGCACACGCACAAAACATTCACTTCATTTGATTTGGACTTCAATCTCGATTCGAGCTGCTGATAATAAATAACTTCACTTGACTTGGTTCGTCTCGTTTTGGTTTGTTTTTGTCGATTCGCGCCGAAACCGCAATCAAATTGCATTTAATATTTATTAGAATACGCCTACAGTTTTCATGGCGGTTTTCCTGCGGCTTATTGGCATCAATGGGGCAGATAATTTTCCGCTGAAATTCGTAGGGGGCGAAATTTAGCGAACTTGTTTGTTTAGAAAGCTCCGTGGTACTGTTATTAATATAATTAGGATAAATACACAAAAATTGATGTCATTTGAATAAATAATAGGCTTAAACAAATAGGGGAATATTGATCGGAATCCGCAAACAGCTTCAAGAGTAACATCAATTTTAAAGAATTATTTTTGTCATCTTTCTACCCACGTTCCCCACAAAAATTGTAATCTAATTGGTTAGACAACTCTTCCACTTTGAACCGCATTTTTCGCAAATCAGAACGTAACCACCAAAAAAAAAAGAACCAAAGAAACTCGATACAACTTCAAGTGCTCCACACCCCCGCGCCGAATGGGAAACATAAAAACCATTTTGATACGTATTTGAAGATGTCTGAAGTTTCCAGTTTTCGGTAGCCGACTGCCTGACGTAATTTTAATTTGCTCCTCGAAAATATCATATGACCAGATAAATCACACGGCCAAGGACACGGCCATCGTCCTGCCGGCTCCTGTCAGGCACACATTAATGAAGCACACGCCAGGTCCTTCGGGCAAATATTTGCCCAACGACATTTGTCCTTAGCTAATTTTAAAGTTCCTTCCGCCGCAAGCGGAAAATGTGACGAAAAAATGAACGAAACTTAGAGTGGTACCGGAATAAAGCCGCCGGATTAGGCAGGATACGGGGGAAGAGTCTAAATTGCCTCGTGAAAATTGCATTTTCCTTTTCTACATTTTTTCCCACCACCTCCTTGTTTTTACTTCCAGCACTTGCAACTCTTTCGCTGCGGCGGCGAGATTAAATTTCCAATTAACATTCGAGCATTATTTATCGGTGGCAATAAATGTGTCCTGATTATGTTTGGCTTTGGGTTCGGCTTTAGGGTCTGGCGGCGGGCCCTGTCTGCTTCTGGCCTTTTATTATTCTATTTGAACCAGCTGAAGTTAGCCGGAGGGTGGGCGGAAATAAGCCTCCCAGTCATTAGTTTTTATTTATCACCCACTAGCTGCTTAATCTAACAAATGTTTTATGAGCTCAAAGTTGAGCAGACCGCATTGTGGGCATTACAATTATCTCCGGCTGTCTATGTCCAATGTTGTAAAGTGTTTTAAGAGTTTCGCATGCACTTTGGCCAATCAAAACACGGAAATGTAGCCATATGCCGCACAAGTGCCCTTTTTGAGATAACAAAATAATGATAATGAATATAGATCTTTATGTCCGTCCGACTCTTTAAAAATTGGTGGTTTTTTCAATTTGTAAAAAAAAATTATTTTGATGACTAGTATGCTAGAAATTAAAATAGGTTTATAATAAAATAGTTTGTAAAACAATTTTTAAGCACCTTATTATTTTGATTTTGATATGAAAAACAAGAATTTATTTTAGATTCTGATTTAAATTTACAATGAAGATCATATTTTTGCATTCCTATACTATTTATAGTCCAACTACTCTCAGTTACATTCCATATTCAGTTCAAGTTCCTTGAAATTTCATAAAAACAAGCAGCTAGTTTGCAATTCAGATTTTTCCAACCTTAACAACCTTCATCGTTCGATGCACTCACATTAGCAGCTGCTTGAAATTTAAGCAGGCGACGCTCCTTTTACAGGACGAGCAACTAGGGGCAGCAACATTTTATGGGCTGCAGCAAGCAAATGAGACAAGTCATTAACGTTTACGGCCCACATCGTTGAGGTCCTCGATAGGCCACATCTATGGGTCTGGTCTATGGCCTTTATAGTAGACCCGACGATTCTGCCGCTCGTTTACCTGTTGCTTGCTGATGATGATACTGAAAGTCACTTGATGACCTCATTTCCGCGACTAAACGAACGTATCCCAGGGATTTATGTGCCCATTGCTTTCTTCAAGCTGCGACTGTTTATTTATTCATGTCCTGCGGGAGGGGTTTTCCTTTTGATTTCACACCCACTCCAATTACCAATGATGCCATAATTTATGTAATTTATGAAATTAGTTGCTGATTGTAATCGTCTATGATACTTTAGGGAACTGATATAATATTTATTACATAAGTATTTACCTTTGAAGTGGACTATTACTACTTACATTATTAGGTAATTATGCAGTGTACATAAAAGGTTCACATTCTAAGAGTTAAAGCAGATAAATAATGTATGTAATGGTTAATATTAAGATTGATATATTATTTCAAATATGATTTATCAACTATAAATTAGAATGTTAATAGCAGAAAATTTAAAAGGTTACATGTTTTACAAATACCTAAAACCAAAGTATAGTTTTGAAAAGTTTTAACGCCTTTAATTTTAATATTAAATATTAAGTATTTTTATTTATGGCCAGGTACTAAAATCGTTTATTTATACCCTTATAAACTTTCAAAGAATTGATTTGATGACCTTTGGCAGCTATCCGTTACGAAAGTGTCCGTGAAAGTTACTCAATAAGTGCTGAAATATACAAAGGGAGACCATATCACGTTTTTTGTCAGCTTCTGATAAACTCAATTTAAGTTTGGCCCACAAGCTGTTGTGTGGCTGCCACACGTTGCACCATCGACATGGCATTACGGATGCAATGTGTGCGGCTGTTGCAACGCTTGAGCTGCAGTTCCATATCCGCTTTTAATTGCGGAAATGCACTTAAGCCGGGCTAAGGTGAAAACCGGAGTCTGAGGCGAATTTCGCCCCCCGCCGCCCTCTCAGAAGTATGCACGTCACGTTTGTGGCAACAAGTGTTCTGACTCACTCCAATCTGCTTTGTTACGAGTCCTTCTGAGCCGTGCTGACGCAAAAGTGTAGTAAAATCATAAATATGAGTATGAAAAAAAAATTCCACTGAAATCTGACCTTTAATTAAAAATGTGGCTAGTGGAACTTTGTCACATTTTTTTTTGCTTTGCCCCCTTCACAACACTTTGAGCTTGGGGATTAGCCGGCGACAAAGTCGTGGGTTTTCCCTTTGAAGTTGTGCAAACATTTGCATTAATTGGTATACCACAAAAGTGAGTAACTATACCGCCATTGAATAATTTAGCTTAATTGGTTTAGTGTTGTGAAAAGGGCTAGTGATTAAAATAACTAAGTATAGAGGATTACTAAAAATATTTACTAAAAAGAAAATGTGCGAAAAACAACTACATTTTAAAATATATCTTTCATGTTTGTTGTGTAACTTTAGAAAGATATTTCGACAATGTTCCTAAAAAATGGGAACTCAACGATTTTCAAAATTGCTAACCAGACGCAGACTTTAAAATATTTAATTGATAAAAAACATAAATGTAGTTTTAAAATTTCAAATTTTTTGGTTTTTTATGCTAAAATGTATATTTTCAGTCCAGAAGCGCTTTAAAATGATGAAATTTGTGCAGATATTATTGTGCTACGGCCTGCTCCTGACCCTGCTCTTTGCCCTCAGCGAGGCCCGTCCCTCGGCAGGCGAAACAGGACCGGTGAGTAAACCAAATTGGAATGAATGAAAAACAAGGATTAATGGCTAATCCGTTTTAGGATTCGGAGGGACTTGATGGTCAGGAGGTCGAGGAGGTGCGAGGAGCCTACGGAGGAGGTTACGAGATGCCAGCCCAGGCCATCTATCCCAACATTCCGATGGACCGGCTGCAGATGCTCTTTGCTCAGTACAGACCCACGTGAGTGAAATCAACAATGTACCCTTTAAATATCTCAGATTTTTGGGTAATTTAGCAGTTACAGCGCCTATTTGAGGAGTCCCACCTATGGCAATGTGAACGAACTCTATCGGCTGCCGGAGAGCAAACGTCAAGTTAGATACAGGCAGTGCTACTTCAACCCCATCTCCTGCTTTAGGAAGTAAGTTCCCAGCGAACAGGAAGACATACCCACAACCCACATTTCTTGGATAGATTAACAATTCAAGCATTTCAACAAACCAAAAATAAGCCAAAAATAATGTTTAGCATAATGGAGTACCAACAATTTAACGCAAATATTTAGTGCAATTAAACTAAAGCTAAGACTCAAAAATATATCCATATATATACAGAAATCTATATATATAACTTATCTATTTAAATGTCTAAAAATTAATGAAAAAATGTTCCATTGTAGTTACCAAAAAAATAAAATATGTACCTATTTATTTGAATACTAGCACAAAAGTTACAAATTATTACATTTCGTTTCTTGATTTACGCTTTGCATATGGTGTGGTAAAATAAAATACAATGCTTCCTTTAGCTATTCGTCTATTGAATACACATTCGAGATAAATATGTGCTTTTGTAAATTTAAGTGTCCCAGCTCTTGTATAATAAAAAAATTATCAAATGGCAAACTGAAGATTGTGAACTTGGAGTCATTTAATACCTACACAGAACTATACATGTAAAATAAATCTCTAAAATAAAGTTATAAATATATACGTATAAAATAAATGCGCCCAAACGTTTAAAAAGAATTTATTTACTTTTTACTTATAAAAGGAAGGTGAATTTTGAGTTTAAGTCCTACTTTTTATTTAATAAGCTGGGGAGAAACCAACCCTTAAGAGTTTAAAATTTTAAAAATTTATTTTTGTTAAATGCTTTATATAAGTCGAAACTTAGCTATGTAGTATATATAGCAAATCAAACCAAATCAAACTTCGTTGTATTCGTAAAAATTTTTATTTATTTAGAATCATCACATTTTAAATTAGTACATATTTTATTACAATATTTCCGTTAAATTCGCAATATAATTATAAAATGTTTATTTTTAAAAACATTATAACATTTTTTCAATTCTTTTTGTATGTTTTTGCTTAGCAGCTTAAGTGAATTAAAAAATGAAACTCAGTAAATTCTAATCACATTTATTATACCAAAAAAGATCTAAATAATAATTTGGGCTTAGCTTAAAATTTAATGTTGCCTCTGAGGCAGTATCCTTTCTTTTTCCAACGAGCTGACTCGGAATAGAGTTCTGAATTCCATATCACTGATTTTCGGCCCTAGGGTCCTTGGACTTCTGTCACGTTTTCCATTTTTCTTTTTTTAAATGTGTAAACGCCTCTTCTCCAGGTTTTTGGACTGGCACTTTACACCCCGACGTTCCATTTTGATGACCAATCGATCCGGGGTGGATATCTTGTAGCCATTGCACCGCCGGTAGCGCTCTTCGATCTTCAGCGATGTGGCCACCATGAAAACGGAGAAGACCAAGGCGATTAGATAGCGAACAATTTGCATATTGTGACAAATGCCGGTAGCAATTAAGACTGTTTGGTTGACGGGCTGCAGTGCGTCTTTTTATAGCAAGAGGTGCTCGAGGTATCTCAGTATCGGTTACCTGTCCTTCGAGACCCTTCCTTTGAGAGGATTCCAGGGTACGCTGATGGATTAGGACGCAGTTTTATGGCCGCGACTCGCCAATAAACCATTCCGCGCTAATCCATTCGCTCATTTCCACTTCCTCTGCTCGGATTCCTCGATTCTACACGCGAATCCCCAGATGAACTGCGCCCGATACAAAAAGGGAAAACTAATTGCCCTGGCTGATGAGTGGAAGTTCCAAGAAGGAGTCACCATTTCGACCTACCTGATGGGACAGCGCCTTTATGATCCCAGGTCTCTCCGTCTCTATCGCGCCTCACTCTTTTTCTGCCATTAGACATTTTAATTGTTAATTTTTGCAAAACGAAGTTGGGTGGGGGAAAAAATTTAAATAATGGCCAAGCTGCAGGCATCGGGCAGCAGCAGCAGCAGCAGCGAGAATCCAGGAATCCAATGGCTACCTGCATTTATTATCTGCCCGGCTCCACCCCGCCCGTTGATCTACTCGGCCCGAGTGCCATCAACGTGAAAACAAGTGGCAACAATTTTCTATAAATTGCATTTGTGCAAAATTAAGTTCAATCTTGGCCGAGTCGCGAACCAGTAGCTGTATCTCTTCGGCCAGCATCCGCTGCAGTCGCCCAAGTGCCCCGCCACCGATCCCCAGTCGGAGCACCCTGCTCCCCACCATCTGATCTTTCACTGCTGGAGTAGCCAAACTCCATTAACTTTGCAATTGGCCACCATAACTCGTCCGTCGGTCGCCCGCCTTCCTTTTGCCCGTCGCCGTCACCTTGCCGCCCATTTGGCCGCCACATCCACATCCACATGCACCTCTGCCTCCACATCCATCCACATCCCACAGAGCGGCGAGCGAGGTCCATTCCATTCCAGTCCAGTCCCGGCCCCTTCGCTTGTTAGTTTTTGCGCCAGATCGTTTATAATAATTCGTATGCGAGTCATGTCATGCCCCTAAAGTGTATCTGCAACCGCGCAGTCGCAGCAGCATCAGCAGCAGCAGCAGCGCAGCAGTCCAGTTGCCGCCGGCTGCGCCTGCGCAGAAGTCGCGGTCGCCGCGCATATCTGTATCTAGTTGGTGGCTCCTAATGGAGATGACCACGTGACACGATCCACGGGGTGCAAAAATTAATTATTGCCAATATTTCTAGGTGCACAAAGGGATCTTGGTTATAAAAAATGTTAAGAAACAGCTTTACGGCCTTCCTAGCTATAAAAACATCCTTGTGTTATAAAAAATGTAAAAATTTTACTAAAACAATTTATTTAATTATATTTAGTAGAATTTATTTTTTTTTTTTTTCAGTATTTTCCCTTGTTAGTAATTTTTTGTTTGAAAAAACAAAAATAACAGTTATTTTCGAACCCTGCTTAAAAGTATCAAGTAGATTTTGAATGAAATAATATAATTTTCCTAAGTAAAGGACAGTTTTCTCAACCCAATACAATCTTTTCCATAAAATGGAAAGGTTTTATGGTCTTGAGACACTTAAGACTTTCGAATAACTATTTCAAATCAATTTTTGATCGCGGCTTTGCAGCACTTATATTTACTATCTAATCCTTATAATGTGTATGGAAAATTTGTATGGCTTTCTATTGCTTGCAAAATAAATTCTTATGAGCGAAATAAGCTAATCAAAACTCGAAACTTAAAATTAAATAGGCCTGTACTAATTTTCATTTTTTAAAACTTTATTAAAAAATTTCTTATAATTTAGAAACTGCATTATCAAGTAATATTATACTTAACGATTATTTTTCTTGTAAAGTTAAACCTTAGAGACCAAAATAAGTATATCAAAAATAGAAAATAAAACAATAAACAATAAAACAATAAAACCAATAAAGCTAAAACGAAATAAACTCAATTTTATTGTTTCAGTCTGGCTTACATGAAGTTTAACTTTACTATAGTTATTTAAAAAAATGTACCATACACAAAATATGAAGTGCCCTGTTTTTAATCAGAGAGCCCTACTTTACAAGAAAACCAAACTATATTTTGTGGATCATTTTGTGGATTTTTTCTGGTTTTAATTTTCTTGAATGAAAATAAATTAGCTCTTGATATAAAAACTTAAATCGAGTTCAACATTATGTATATTATTTTAATAATTGGATTGTTCAAATTTTTGAATATTGATTGTTGTATATGACAACATCGACTTCTAACCGATATATTTACCCTTCCTAATCCCTGTTAATAATCTCCCAGTCACGAAGCGCGCTCACCTCTGGTCAATGGAGTGGCAAGTCTTGGGATCGCCTGCTCTCGCTTGTCCCGATCTGGTCAACTATGCAACCGGTGACTCGAACTTGACTTCACCTGGCTTGATCTCGCGCCCGTTTCTTTCTCGCATAGCTTTGGGTCGCCACCGGTTGGCTCTTTCTCCATCTCCCCGATCTCCAGCCCTCCCCGGTCCCCTCCTGCCCGCTGTCATACCACTTTATCCGCGGCGCTTTGTGCTGGTTTTGTTCTATTGGTAAAAGGAAGTTAGAAAAATGCTCTGGTTTCACGGAGCCTCTGGCTGGGGCCAGCTGAGGCAGGGGCCTTAAGTGAATTGTGCTGGATGCCAGCTGGGCCTGGTTGGGATCTCAGGAAGGGACTCTGAAGATGGATCTGTCCTAGCCTAATGTCATGGAACTCTGCAGCACCCGATATTGATTTAGGTTGGCAACAGTGAAAGTTCGAAAATGTGGTAAGTCTTTTTATATCATATTCAGTTTATCGCGCTTAAATATAAGTTTAAGTCATTATAAACAAAAGTATTGAAAGTACATATAAATTTTTTATTTTAAATAAATATAGCTGTTTAAAATGTAGCCCTGTTTTAAAAATGCCCATTTGGTCCCACTTCAGTACATTTTCTATGATAAATTAATGAAAGGCATTGAATCTATTCAAGTCCAAAAGTCTATTATATTTTCCCATACATCTTAATCCAATATTGAATGCCAACCAAATATGTTAGGCCATCATAAAGCACTTTTGACACTGATTTAATTTTTGGTTATGAGAGGATTCGATCCCCCAAAATGCTGAAGACAACAGTGGCTCTTAGGATGCCTCAAAAGGGCAAAACAAGAAAAGAAAAATGAAATTGCTAACAACTTGGAACAATAAATGCACTGCTGCACTGTGAAAATTGCTATGTAAAATTTTAAAATAAATTTGGAAAATAACATATTTAATTATGGGTTTATAAACAATTTTTCATTAATAACTATGGTAAATTCAAACTTCATGTAAACCAAACTAAAACCGTCAATTTGGTATAATTGTCTTTATTTCGGGTTCTAAATTATATGCTTTTAGTTTCTTAGCAATTTGATAAAAGCCAATTGACGTAAAATACTATTTTTTAACGTGTGATCCAATTGGCTTTCGAACTCCCAACGTAACCGGTAGTCGGTGTCGTGGCTCTTGGCTGGCCATACCCATAGCCATACCCATGGCCACATCCACTTGGCCGTGGCCTAAACCATCGCCATTGCCAGCATCGTCGTCACCATGTCGTCTTGGACAATGTTGCTATGTTGCTCTTATTTCAGAACATGACCAGCGTCCAATGGGAGGCCACGGAGGAATGCCTTAATTCAGGAATTTAATGAAAAATGCTCTATGAAGCGGTGCAGCAAATTAAAAACAGAAAAAACCGAGGCAGCAGCCAGGAAAAGTTGAGCGCACAGAAGCCATCGAGGTGGAGTGGCGAGAACGAGAACAAAAAGGTTAAAATTAAAATCTCCGCTCACTTGTTCTTCTTAGTTAAGCACTTTTTTTCAGTATACCCTGTTTTAATAGATTAACTGGGTGATCGGGTGGGGAATACGATTAAAAAGAGACTAGAAAATGGAGTAATATAAGTAAAAAGACATGTAGATAAAGTATAAAAATTGCCTACACATTAGGTTTCTATCTTTCTTCAAAACGCTTTCAACCTATTAAATTTTAGAACGGGGAATATTTAATATATTTTTAGAAATATTTTTAAAAAATGTGTTGAGAATTTTAGTTAACTTTTTTGATGGTACTTACATTTTTAATGGGTACCCATCTATTAATAAACAATATATTTTATTTTAAAATTGGGTAAAAGATTTTTTTTCGAATCTTGTTTTCTTTGAAATATTTTAGAACGCTTATACATAAGTGGAATACAAATATTTTAATCTAATAGTAGATAGCTTAAGACTGTTTTTTAATCTGATGGTTCCTATTTTCTTTTCGAAAAAAGCAATTTTAAAATAACGGAACTAAATTATGTTTCCACTATTGTTTGGATTTGTGTATTAAAGCTACTTTTTCGATGTGATGATCCCTGAGTTCCTTTGGGAATAGCTATCATAGGGTAGCTTCCAACTCGATCACACTTGTCCCGCCGGCGGGCTCCTGTTTCCTTTTTTTCGCTGCTTGGATTTCAATCCGAGCGCGATTCACTGGCGAATCGGTGGCTGTGAGAGCGGTGTGAGATCGGTGGCAGGTGATGCCGATGCCGTTCAACTTTGAGGTTGAGTGGCTCTTGATGCGACCGAGACCGACCAAAGTTGACCAGTTCCCCGGGCGAATATAATATCGACTGTGTGTGTGTGCGAGCGAAGTGGTCGCTGCTCCGCGCTGAGCGTTGTAAATTACATTTTCCAAATGCTTTTGCCATGTCGAACCAAAAAGCCATGTACATATGTGGCATAAAGGAGCGGCCTGGCCTGGCTGTGCTTCCGTTTTGATTTGGAACACTTGTTGCCTCCAATGCTGCGTTCATTCGGCTCTCCGCCTCTGGCCTTATAGATTTGTCCTCCGGCCAGAACGACAACCAGAAACATTCATTCCTTGGGGATATGGCCATTGGCCATTGGCCATTGGCCACTCACAGATACACACGCCAACCCGATGTTCCTACATGGATTCCTACATGGCATTTGGGATGCTCGGTGCTCGATGCTCGATGCTTCTTCTAGATTCTTTTTTTTTTGTTATTTTTTTGGCCCTCTCTCCCCGGATGCGTATTTAAGCGTTTTGTTGTTGCCCTCGGATTGGGAGGCTGCCGTTGATTATGTTGTTGTAGTTTGTTCAGATTGTTGTTGATTTGAGTGTTGATTGTTGTTAGCGGAATGGTTCGTCCCTCGGAGCTGTTGGCTTCGATTAGCTGAATGGTAGATCCTCTGGGGATCGGTGGGAAAGGTGCAGCAAGTGGGTAGAATAAAGGGGGATTCTTTATATCTCTAGTCACAAGCACTTTGCACCATTATTCTATAAAATATTACATTGGTTGCGGGAACTAATTACAGAACAAGTAGTTTACAGATACCAAACATCCATTTGACGTAATATTTTAGCCCGAAAAATGTTAGTTTTAAGAATTAAAAAATGTAATGTACAACTTGAGTTTATTTTATTTTTATTTCTTAAGAAGGTATTTTGATACAAAATATATTTTAACCTTTCTTTGTTTTTGTTATGTGCTAAATTTTTCTAAGCTTAGTTTTTAAAGTCTACATGCCAATTTTTTGAACGATCAATTTTTTGTATTTCTTTAACCTCTTAAATATATTTTCTTCTTTACAAGAAAGAAATGTCCGTACTTAAATTAAATTTAATTTGTTTAAGTAAGGAATAAAAGAACTTTATCAAACTAAGTTTAGATAGTAATTTCTTAGATATCTGATGTCCTTCTAAAATAAAGATTCTGGTTCCAGGATCTCGAATGTGGACAGCGGAAGAACGTCATTGTCAAAATAGTTCCATCCACCTAGAGCCATCTCGGGTGCCGGATGATTGTAGAAACGCTCTAGGAAGGGGCTCCGGGACATCAACATCTTTGGGCTGTCGAAGGAGCGCCTCTTCGGGAAGAATTCCCTCTTATGCGGCCTCCTCATGGGTGATATCTGGTCCATGATTTCGTTGCTCATCCTCCTCTCCGCCGGCAAGGAATTGACCTCATTGTACAGTGATGACCTCGACCTAGGTCGTGCCCAAGCGATGAGGACCAAGCAGGCGATGACCAGGATAAGAAGGGCAAGTTTAGAGCTCGACATCTTGACTGCTTGGCAGTTGGATTCTGAATGTGCTGAGGGTGTTGCGGTGTAGAGGAATTTATAGCAGTAAAGATGTATCTCAGGTATTCAATATGGTAAACCCTCTAAGTATTTTATAATTATGCCATGTGTTTGGTTTTACCTGCCTTTTATTGCCAACACATTTCTGCAAATCTGTTGACAATGGGATTCCGGGATTTTGCATCCTTGCAATTATAGTTTTTAGGATACTAGAAATTAGGTTTGAAATTCTAAGTACTATATTTTGATAAAATCACTTTTATATTTAAATTTACTTTAAGTGAAATAACATTTAAATTTAACTTTTAAGAAGAAACCTTAAACATTTATTGTATGTTTTTCCTTTTGATAAGTGATTCAATTGATATTTGTATAAGATCAATGGGATATTTAGATAAACGGTCCCAAAGAGTAACTACTTTGAAATCCATCAAAACCCACAATTTCCCTGGTCATTCCACTCGGGGCCATCACTTAACCCATCCACCTCATCAATCTCGGACATTTGGCTAACTATCCGCCAGGCGATCCTTCTGGGGACGGAGTCACTTAGAGTCGGCGACTCCACTCCACTCCACTCCACTCTAGGCATCAAGATCAACTGGGATTGGATGCGATGCCATTTCATGTTAATCAAACAACGAAATCCATCAACAGGTGACACACACCGCCAAGTGGGCGGCTGGCGGTGGGCAGAGGCGGGCGGAAAGGGGGTGGCGGACGGGCAGCCGCGACATCCACCAGACATGTCAGTGCGATAATGGTGCTGGTGCTACTTCTCCTCCAGCGAGTGGACTCCAGTGAGTATCTAAAACAACTTCATTCACAAAAATCGGACCAACAAAAAAAGAAGTGAAGAAGCAAAGTAGCAGAGCATCTGCAAAAAGGAAGCTGGGCCATTAAAAATATCTTGTGGATGCCACGGCAAGGCAGATAGCAGCCGCCAGAAGAGAAGATGCATCCGCAAGGGCAGGGGCAGCACTTGGTAGCATCATCATCATCATCATCGGTTTTAGCCGCGGCTTTAGCTCCAGGAGCTGCTGCCTCGAAAGCCCCATCTGCGGGGGCGGTGACGTGGGGGAAGGGGCGGGACAGGTCGCTGGTCGGTTGCTCGGATGGTCGTTTGGTGGGCATCGACAGCCAGGGGGCAGAGGCAGCCAAGGAATAGCCAAGAAACATACGCCTAATGCCACAGTCATCGACATCCGCCATTTAGCTAATTAACCCAATGCAGCTGAAGGGGGTTTGGTTTATGGAAATGCAAGGAGGAGGTATGAAATTGGCTTTCTTTATCAAGGTTTTCTAAAAATAAAACTATAAATAGAGTTAATATAACAAGAAATTTGCTTTATAAAAGAAAAACTAAATTAATATCTGTTTACTTTTATAATGAAAAATATAAATGCAGATTACTTTTTTTCGTGAATTAATGTAATTTAGTATTATACACAGAGAAAACTATCCAAGAGCATTGTTCTTGAATTGAGAACATTTTGGTAGCAAGGTGAGAAGAGAAAAGTTAAATTGAGTTTATTTAACAACTTTTTGATAAGTACATACAACTCAACTTGATTTGAGCAAAATAAATACATTTTCAACTTAAAAATGTCGTTCCATTTTTAAATACATTTTCAACTCAGATGAGAACGTCAGAATTTTCTCTGTGTAGATATATTGCACCCTTAATGCTAAAATGGAAACACTTAACAGGAACTCAAAAGGATATTTGGGATGCATTAAAGAAAATTTGACTTAATATATTCAATTTAAATGTTTTCTTAGTTTTGGCGGTTAGTATATATTAAAAAAAGTGTGTTTTTCGATTAAAAACGTAGACCAAGTGAAAATGTAATGAGAATTTCACCAATTAAAAAATTAAAGTATGCCAAATGGAGTTAGTGTGTATCAAAAATTAATTTTATTTTAATTTGAATTTTTATTTAAAATATGTTCGTAAAAGCTCAAGTACTTATGCTCCAGACACCGGCACCAAAGGGTTAAGCGATCGTCCATCAGAGAGCTTTTCTCCCTCCATCCTCCATAATTCCGCTCCTTCTCTCTCCCACTTTTCGTGGCTTCTGACGCGACTTCTTCAGCTTCTTCTGTTCGGCTCCTGATGCTGCTGCTGCGGCTGCGCAGTCGCAACTGTCTACATTTGTCGGCCTGCCCTCTCTTTCCCACCTTCCTGCCGCCACCGCCTCTTCCTCGCCGTGTTCGTCTTGTTCTTCTTCAGTCGATTGGATGTCCAGCTTTCAATTTGCAACATAAAGCATCTTCATCGTGGGCCGCATGAATGGGCAAGTGACTGGAAAGGCAGGGGGGGTGGGGGGTAGTGGGGCGGACTGGGTGTGGGCTGGGAGCTGGTTCTGCACCTCTGATCTGCCAGTCCGGCAATCCAGCAATCCAGCAACCCGGCAATCCGGCATTGACGGTAGGCACTCAGGCGTGCCCTGGCGGTAGTCGCTGACCTTTATTGATTGCTGTTTGACCTCGCCAGCCATTGTGGCTGTTGCTGTTGCTGTTTTCGCTCTTACTGTTGTGTTGCATCTCCTAACCATTTGTACTTAGCCGATCGCTGGCATAGATTGCACTTGGCTTGCACACTGCAGAGGGGAGGGGGGGTGAAAGGGGTGGGGTGGAGCAGCTGTGGGCGGATGGGGAGCGGTACACGCCCACTAGCATCGCTATGTCGTTTTGCTTTCTGGGTTTCGAGCAGCCTTCATTGTTGCTGCTTCTCTTTCCAGTGCACTCAAAAATATAGTATATTTATTTAGAAAGTGTAAGAGTAGTACATATTATCTCTAAATAACTCTACAAACTTTGTTATAAAGATAAAAAATATTAGAATATTGTTTAACGAGGATATTATCTTTAATAATTTTATATTATTAAATTTTGGTATTTTAATTGGAATATATTTATGATCATAAAATTACTTTTAGAACTTTTTTGTCACACAGGTAATCTTTGTAATCTATTCCAATCTTTAACACCTAATTTAAAAATAAATTGCAACTTTATATTGTGCCATTGAATTCCTTAATAACATCTCTAACAAATTTATTACATTCTTTACAAGGAAAAATCACAACATATTAGTTTTCTCTTACTCACATACATTTTGATAACTATATTTAGAAATACCTAATAGTAAAGTCAATCGACTCTTTTTATCGGGTGACGATTTTGCGTATACTTAATATTTTAAAAATTAGCTACTTACAATAACTAATAAGCTAGCATTGCATGCTGTCTCTAAGATTGTTTTAATTTTGGTTAGTGAAGGAGAATAAAGGAAATGTTTACATATGTTCTTAATCTATGGTGTTGATTTAAAAGTAACACAACCGTCTTGAAATATATGCACGGAGATGGAGCAGTATATGAAGTATATCCCATAGGAATTTTGGAAAATACTTCAAACATGAAACCATGTAGATATAACTTTTTCATAACTCTTCATATAATATTTTGCATATTTTCAAATTTAGTTTCCCTATTTGTTAATCATAATTTTATATATTAATAAATATTTTGAAGAATGTTCTTTTTTTCTCTGTGCTGCCACTGTTTTTCTTGTTATTGTCGCTCCATTACCTCGTTCATGGCAGTTAATTTATATTCGATGCATCTCTCGGTCCTTTTCTTGGGGCTTCGATTTGGTGGCCTTTTCTTATTTTTTCATTTTGAACTTCCTTTTTGATGTGTCGTTGTTGTTGCCGCTGGCATTGTTGCCGAAGGTCGACGTCAGTCGTCTTCGTCGGTCGTCATTGACGCCTTTCCTTGTACTTAGTCTTCCATTTGCCATGCAAAAACAAAAGACAAAAGCAGGGCAACAATAAACAAGTCAGTACGCTGGAACTAGATATTTCGACTTTAAGATACCTGTTAGTAATAAAATATATAAAATGCTAGAAGGCACATAGGTGTTATGATATCATGGTGAAGATTAAAATAAAGATTCTTCTGTATGATATACCATTGATATACACATATGTGTTATGGTATCATGGTGAAGCTTAAAATAAAGATTCTTCTGTATGATATACCATTGAAAAATGTGTTTTGTAGCTGAACTATATACTCATCTCAGTTGATATTTTTACAAATATGTATTTAATTAGTTCAAAAGCGAAAGAGTTAAGGGCTCTTTACTTGTAAATGATTTCGTAATAGCATACCCTTTGGGTACCGGGTACTAAAACGCAGCACACTTTGGAAGCCTCGCTTTGTTTGGCTTCTATCGTGTAGTTTGTTTTGTTTGACAGTTTCTATCTGGAGGGGCTATCAAGAGTCGGAGCTGGCGAGTTGGACCTGAAGTTGGAGCTGGATCTGCAGTTGGGGCATACGGAGACTGCAGTTTTGTTTGCTTAATTGTTTGGTTTCCCCCATTTGAATGGAGGTGGAGCCCCTTTGGCAGGGGAAATCGTTCGCCTTACTCGAGGTGGGGGCGATATTTTCCAGGGAAATAAATTAGCTGATTGAGGATAACCGTAGTTAGTGGACTGGGAATGGCGGATTCGAATGGCGAATGCAAATGCGAGCGGGTGACGTACAAGTGAATTATCACCTCATACATTGAGCCTCTTCGGGGAGATATCTCCATCTTGTCGCCCTAATGGGAATCTGTGATGATCCCATCGGGAACACGATTCGGTCTTGTTTTAATCACATACCATATCATTATTTAAAGCATTTTAATCTTTTTCCGTTGGAAAGAATCTTGCAAGAACTATAATTACACTGGGTTACATAGGTTGCGAATCCAGTGCGCTCCAAAAATATTAAAATCCATGTAGTAAACTTAAAAAAATCATGATAAAGTAGATTTACATTTGTCCATTGTAAATCAAGAGATTGGTGGAAATGATGGAATACTTTTGTATTGATGAGATATACATACATATATGGTTAAGACTTTTAAGCAGGATAGTTCTTAAGAAAGTTCGCTTTCTTTTATAAAATTTGCCCCTGAAGGTAGGCAACGGACAGACACGCCCCTAACTGATTAGCTTCGTAATGGTGATCAAGGTTCGAAAATGATTTAAATTGCCTAAATTATCCATCGGGAATTTGGTCATAACTTCATTTGGTCATTTGTTATTCATCATGCAAAACATGTAGCTTAGTCTGAAAAGTAATTAAATTTCTGATCAGCCCTTCAAAAACCCATTATTTTTTGTAGGCTAGTGTAATTATTGACCGGTCTTACTTTAATATCAGCAGCAAATCAGATCACTTCATAATGATAATAATCACTCAGCAGAATTAACCTGCTACACGCCAAAGAGGAAGTCCTAAGAGAGAGTGGCTCTCTTTCGCGCTACTGTCCCCCACTCTCTTAAAGCAGAGCGTGCCAACGAAATTCATTCATACAACCAGTTGTTGTTGTAATCCCCACTTGTCGCTCCCCAAAAAGTGCACTCTTCGAGAGAGGAGAGCGAGGAGCGTAAGAACGCGAGAGCGTTGGAGAAAAGAGCCCACGAAGCCGATTGATCGCTTGCTGCTGCACAGTTATTTTTCCAAAGCTCTCGAGTGCGGTTCGATGCGGAAGCTTTTCGGTGGGCCCAGCAAACAATAATAGTAATAATAATAAACGTATGTAATTTAAACAATTAATCAAAACGCGGCGATCGATGAATATTGTTATTGCGACTGCAGGCGAAATACACACATCAAAATGTTTGCTTAATTGTATGCCCGGCCAGCCCAGCAACAACAACAAGTGCAACAAGCCAGTAACAAGTGAATTATTGTACTTAATTCTTACGTACAAATGCCAGTGAGCCACCGACAGGCGCGTGTGTGTGCGTAGAGTCCGGCAGCGGAGTGTCAGTGTGTGCGTGAGCGGCTTTATCAATTGCTCCACATAAAAGTTTTCATTGAAGTGTTTGACAGCAAAGAATTCCGATTCGAATACCAAAGCAGCGTGCGAGCAGAAGAAGAAGCAGGAGGGGCAAGAAGAGGCAGCTTAAAACGGTAATTAATACAAACACACTCTTGATTCGGCCATAAACAAATGATTCAGCAAATGTCAGCAACTGTAAATGCTGCGCAGCGAGACATTTGATTGAGCCGCAACTACAACTACACTTACATATGTACATATGTAAGTACGACCACGGGTGACAAAAAGCTGCGGCGACGCATGCTTGCAATTAGTGGGTAACTGTTTCGGTCCACCTCTGCTCTCTCTCTGCTCCACTCTCCCACTCTGCGACTCCCCCGCATTGCCACAGTGAAGCCCCGACAAAATGATAACGAATTCATTAACCCTTCGTTGGTTTTACACAGTTGTGATTTAACAAATAAAACTTACATTAGGTATTCATAAAAGAATCTGCCATATAATAAAACAATTTTATATTCTTGGAAAGACTTCGAAATTAATTATTTCAAAAGAATTGCCCATCAACTTGATTCTTGTACATAATAATTTTAATAATATTATATCGGCATAAAAACCTATTAAAAAGTGTTTAAGAAAACAAAAAAAAAATTTTATTACCAGCCCCTCGTTCTTAGGCATTTCAAAAACGTAACGCCAATATAAGTTTCCTTAATATGAATTGTAAGCAATCTTAAACTTTTGCAAAGGTGAAGTGAATAGGGTTCTTTATTTGACTTTACGAACCCCTCATTTTAATACCTAATTTGGGTTTGTTGAATTAAGAGGACTGAGAAGGTTTTTCTCAAAAACTTTTTATCATATTATATTTTAACTGATATTTTAAAGATTGGCCTAAAATGTATTGAATTCGAAATCCAAAGACAAATGTTTAAAAAGTCTGCATACATACATATGTACATGTGTATAAGAAGATAAGACGATCTCTTTATTTCCTACTTAATGTGGTTTTTAAAATCTTGTAAATAGATCATTAGGTCGTTTGAAGGGTTTTCTAGGGAATGTAAGCTCTGTGGGCCAGGTCGACCTGTACTTTGCTTGGCTTTTATGGTCATGCCTTGGACATTTTCCAAAGTATTATTTGCCATTTTGTCGCTTTCATTAATTGGCCTGCCTGTGAAACGGCTACCTGTCTCCTCGTGTGGATTTTGTTTTTGCCCGCTGGCTGGCTCTCTGCGGAACGGTAAGTGCAAATTTAACGCTCTCTCCGCAGGTCCGCTTACACATTATCTGGCTCTCTCTGCATAGGGAAAAATTTACAAGTTTTGTTAACTTGGTTGTGGCTTGCACATTTGGGCCATGCAGTTAAATGGGCATTTTCAAACCATTTTTGAAAATCTTTCAATTTTTTGGAAAGATGTGAAGCTTTTACTCGGAATTTTTATTAAGTCCCTAAGCCAAAATTAATAATATTGTATTTAAAAATTTAAAATTCGCTACTTTGTTTTCTGTGTAGTCGTCTCGAGCACTTGTTGCTTGTTCATTGTTTTTACAGTTTTTAAGTGGCGCTCATATCCGGCGTTTGTGGTTGTTGCTGTTTTTTATTTTTACTCTTTTTGCGTTTGCTTTTGGGCCTGATAAGCGCACTCACCTTCACCGCCCCTCTCCCAAAACGCCCTGAATCGCCCCCTACTCCACTATTTGTTGTTGTTGTATCTCCGCTCGCCGTTATTGTTACAGTTGTCGAAAGTGAGTGTGTGTGTGTGTGTGTGCACACTACCTGCATTTTATTTGCATTTCGCATTTTTTGATTACAACATTTTTTTATGCGCTTTCAACTTTTTCCCTTTTTTCCGATTCTATGGCCTTGCCTTTTCGATTCTACCCTTGTGTTTTTTGTGGTTTAGTTGCCCGAAACCTTTGTGATTCAGTTTAAAGTTGGTTGGCTATAATGCCCAACTGTTTTTGTCCCATGGCTCATTGAATTCTTCGGATATTCACCTAATTGTAGAATGTTTTTATTTTACCCCTTTTGTAAAGTTTTAATTTAGTGTGATTATACACTTGAACTATTAAGCAATTTGCTTAAGTTGTTCGTGCTACTGCCTACAATTATGGCTCTTTAATGTAACTATCTTAAATACATATATCCATAGAAATCAAAAATGTTAAACGAAAGTCAAAGAATCAGCTCTATTCTCATGTACCTCATTTTATTTTATACCTACATATATTCATTTTTTAGTTACCTATAGTTATTATATTTCCTTTTAGGATGGATTAAAAAATGTTATTTTATTTATTTATTTCTTCTCAGGTTAAAAGGCAATTGAAAAATTACCTATAACCTATGTTTTTTTTTTATTGCAGCTATAGCTACTGTTGCCTTAAGCTACGTTTATTATATGTATAACAATTTACATTCTTACATTTAGACTATGTCTAGGCTTTAAATGACATGGTATAATTTTATTGCCTTTAGGAACTTCATGGAAGATAGGATATTTAGGGTCTTAGGAGTAAGGAGTTCAGACGGGTCGATTTAAAAATGTAATTTGATTGATATCTTTCAGAAAATGATCTATAGTTCTTTTGAGTAACCAATGCTTTTAGCATAGTATTCAGCTTTATCTCATATGTTTATTTACAGTGGTCGGCATAAGTATTTTGACAAAATAAAAGTTAAGTATTCTCATAACTTGAATTTACTTCTTGTAAACTATAGGCATCAATGGAAAGGTAATTTCAATGCCGTTTGAATGATACAATACATTTCTTTACCCATTCAGTACTTATTGAAAAGGACGAATTTGTGTAAATCAACTTTGAAATTTAAAAAAAAAACTTTTTTCCTCGTCTTGAAAACTTAAATTTTTTGATGCAAAAAGTTTCTTCAAACAAAAATAATAGTAACTGCAAAAAGAATTTTTCAAATTTCATTTTGCTTATATTTTTTATGATTTTTTGAAAGTGACAATGTCGGAAAAAATTTGTATGAAAAAGACAAAAATATGGCTCAAATGCCTGTTTTTAAGCATTTTCAAAAATTCATAAAAAATATAAGAAAAATGATTTTTGAAAAATTCTTTTTGCAGTTACTATTGTTTTTGTTTGAAGAAACTTTTTGCATCAAAAAATTTAAGTTTTCAAGACGAGGAAAAAAGTTTTTTTTAAAAATTTCAAAGTTGATTTACACAAATTCGTCCTTTTCAATAAGTACTGAATGGGTAAAGAAATGTATTGTATCATTCAAACGGCATTGAAATTACCTTTCCATTGATGCCTATAGTTTACAAGAAGTAAATTCAAGTTATGAGTATACTTAACTTTTATTTTGTCAAAATACTTATGCCGACCACTGTACTTTTAAAACCAACAAATAAAGATTTTTTTCCAAAAAAATCACAATACTTTTCAAATTTTTGGTGTGTGTCAATTTTTGAAGGTTCTCCTTGAGTTCGTCAAGTCACATAACCCCTATAGGAGACATAAGGCCGGGCCATCTGTTGATTAACCGATCTCAGAGTGACTGCAATGCATTTGCCCGGCTGCAGTTGATGTCTCAAAGTTCAGAATGTGAAAAAACACATTTCGGTTCGCGTTTAATTAAAGTTCAGCACCTCACTCAACCCACTCGACTAAAATCACGACATTTGCGATCATTAGCACACAGGCGCAGGCCGCAGAGATATAGGCACACATGCGATCGAGTGTGGGCGCCCAGATCGGCACTCGATCATCTGTGGAAGCTGGGACAGACAAAGTGGATGCTTTATGGAGAAATATGATTTCATGTGGCGGCTCGAATCAAACAAACAGCGAACCCAGGCAGAAACAGCAGTCATACGTTCGCATTTGTATTGTGGTGCTGCGGTCAGTGATTAACCTTAGGTTCAAGTAGCGATCTTTGATCTGTCAAAAGATCAAATTATGAAAACCAAAAAAAATCAGGGACCACAACAAAACGCGGCCAATCGGTTCAATTATGGACAGTGATCTTCGCAGCGAAAAACGCTGACGGAATATGGCGAGTACATAAAGTAAACTTCAAGTTACCCCTGCCCGAGGACTGCTGAGATCGCGGCTGCGGCAAGTTCATGTGACAAAAATGTCACAGTCAGCAGAAAAAAACAAAAAGCCGAAGCCGATCGGTTTACTCAACTCCCAAACTCATCTCGGTCTGGAACTGAAACAAGGGGGAACCAAGCCGATCTGCGGCAAACAAACCAAAAGTAAAGAACGCCCTCGATGCCCTCAAAGTGATCGTCACTTGCTTTTTTATTATTATTATTATTATTTTTCCTCTTTATTTCGGGGAGAACGGGTTACGATGGGATGATGAAGTTGCTGTACGGCGGAGGTTCGTTTGTCTTCCTCAAATATTTACTTTGGAGTCCGCTAATGACATGAAACGGCAGAACGGTCGAGGGAGACGGCGAAATTGTGATGTGAGCCGCAGGAAACTGTTGAATTTGTTATTATTAGCATTTATTTTTTATGTTTTACGATGCCAGCTTGGGGATTTTCTTTTCGCTTTTCGCCTTTTTTCGGCGGATCCTCTATCAAGTGACAAGAGAGCTTGTGAGGTAAGCAGTTATCTGCCTGATTATATGATGAAACCCGAACCACTTCTCACCCTCTGCGTGTTTTTGCGACCAACTTTTCAATGAGCTGGCGAATTCCATTCACAAATCGTTGGCTAAACGGAAGTTGAGACTTCCTAAAAGGTCACAAAGATTTTTCCAGAAGTTCTTCAAATTCTGACTTAAAATCTCGTTTTTCGTTTTGTATTCCAATAAAAATTGAGAATTCCCTAGGTAAGCAAAAACAATATGGATATTTCATCAGGGCTGTGCGTGCTTTTCCCTCAGTCTAGTCTACCTATTTAATTTTTGTGACGTTTGTTTGATACCATTTCGCTGCTCTAAAATTTCCAACGCATAAATTATTATCGGATTGACCAATCCCATCTCTAGCTAAGCCGTTTAATGTTTAATGTTCTTATACTTTTGTTTTAATTTTATTACAAATTTCGGTCTGTTCCTCGCTTCTTTTATGGTTTATAGCAGAAACGTGTTAACGCTTGAATATATTTTATATGATTTTGGACTTTGTTTTGGTTTTTAATATAAATATTTATATTTAGGCCTTTTTAGCTCTTTGATGGCTTACAGGTTTTGTTTTGCTTTGTTTTGGGTGAGGATTGGATTTGGTTAATCCAAGCGTGTTCGCTTTGGTAGGTCAAAAGTGAAAAGATGGCTCAAGATAAAAGGGTGTGATCTTGTTCAACCGTATATCATATCAATCATAAAGAGTTCGATGAGATGGGGGTCAATGAGGTTGCTGATCAGACTCAACTTACTTTTGAGAAATGGAGAAGTTTATCAATGCTGAAAGAGCGGTTTCATAAAATCTAAAATTTTGCTTACGGTATTTTATTTAAACTACATGGTAAAGAAACTATTAATGAGGACCAAAAATAACGAATCAGCCGTTTATCAGAAGTATATTGCCCCAACTGGTCATAGAACCATATATTTAATTAAGAAATATATAAGAAAAAGCTGTCACATAACGATGTTTTCTCTTTACAATGACTGTGGCAATACATATAAGGATATTTCAGAGCCTTCACGTCTCAACTTTCCGATCTTGCAGCACGCAAACAACCCGTCAATCATGACCATAAACACTTTGGTTGTCCGCTTCCGCCTCGTTTATATTTGACCTCCATTCTTTGGGCCTTTGCAGGTGTCACTTTTCGAGTACAGTTGCCACACGACCGACCTGACCCCTCGAGCTGGCCCATAACGATCTTTGTCGTCTCGACCAGCACTTCTCGCCTTAAAAGTTTTCGTTCGTTGGTTGATTTTGTAGCTGCCATGTTTTTGCCTCACATCCCCGGCGACAGGCTTCGCCTAAACTGGTGCAAAAAATGAAGAAAACATGCAAAAAAAAAAAGCTGAACTGAACCCAACACGATGATGCTGCCCACACGCCTTGCCATCGACTTGACTTGACTTGGCCTGGTCCAACTCAGATCCCAGGTCTCAGTCTCAGGTCCCTCTACCCAAAGCCCAAAACCCAAAGACTTTGCAGTCAGTCTGTCGTCTGACGGAGTTGAGTTGTAGTTCGGTTCACAAAAAATGAAAATGGCAAAAAGATAAATACATTTTTTATGTTTCTACAGTGCGGACAATGCCAATTTGTCCAGAACGTAAACTACAATAAATAGATACTAAATAGTATAGCTATAAAATATTTCAGAAGCTAAATGAACTCTTAAAAGAATGCAAAAGATATGTTAAGTTGTTGAAAGGATTCAAAGACTGTGGGTATAGAAAAAAAAGAAAAAGAGAAAGAGTTTTGTTCACAATATTTTGTCCGATTAAGTTTCAAGCTTTTATAGTTTTTGAGAACCCGACTTGGGGGGCTTGTGAACTTTAAAGTAGGTGTGGCACCTTGCTAAAATAAACATGCGCTGCGCAAGAATCTCTAGAATCTACATGCTTAGTTCCAAAATCCCAGTTTATAGATTTTTCGAGATCACAGCGTTCATACGGAGGGACAGACAGACGGACATGGATAGATCGACTCGACTATTTATCCTGATCAAGAATATATATTCTTCATGTGGTTGGAAATGCTTCCTTCTACCTGACACATACTTTCCCAGTAATCTAGTACACCCTTTTACTGTACGAGGCATTCAATGTTTCCAAAATCATATAGAATGGAAATTCATAACGTGCAAAGTCGCATTAAAGCGCCGGCACGCACTGTATGTATGTCCTAGCAATTGGCAGACTTTGGCTAAGATTCGAGCAGCGTGTGCCGCACATCTAGAGTATATAGTCCACAAGTATCTATATCCACGTATATGCCAGATACCCCCACTCGCACTCACACCCTGGCGCTGACTATATTCAGATCGGTTCAAACTCTCGAATGAAGTGAACTCGAGGCGCGCAATATGTCGCTGTCATTTTGGGGACATGTTCGCATGTGTGTCGCCGATCGAGTATCTGTGTGTGTGCCTTGGGGCTGCATGTGAGTATCTGTGTGAGGGCAAACGGGCGTTCGTTTTTGAGGTCTGTGGGCATCGGTCGATGTCGGTGTCGATCGGTCGGTCGTTCGGTCGGGCGCTTGGCATTAGCATTTTCAGTGTTGCTTTATTTTTAGATGCGCGCAAAAAAGCCACAACAAAAACGGCAACAAAAATTGCAAGTGTCTGCGTTTGGGAGTGTGTGCGTATGTGTGTGTGTCTTCGATTTTGCTCGGAGGTGACTGACTGATGGACTGACAGACTGACGGACCGGCGGACTGACGAACCGACGACATTTTTGACATTGTGACCAGCAGTGCCCAAAGCCTTCTTGCACCACATTCAGCTGAGGTTCTATGAGAAAAAGACAAAACGATCCCAGAAAACTCAATAATTTTCCAGCTACTCCTAAAAAACTTGACAGGTAAAGGTCTCTCAGGATCGTATCTTCTATAGAGGATCTATAGATCTATAGGGGAAAAATCAAATAATACCACAGGTAACTTTTCTAATGAAAATAATAAATGATAAAGAAGCAAAATGATTAATCTATCATAAAGATTCATTTCTTTATATTAATTCCTATTGAGATTCATAATTAAGGGTTGAGATGTTATCTTAAAGATAAAAATAATTTCCTTAAGCAACAAAAATATAATTTTCTGAACCCCCTGAGAATTTCCGGTTCATGCCACTGATCGTCTGATATTATAATAGAAAACATTAATATAAATTTAATTGCAATGAATAGTTTGCTTGAAAACCACCTCAATAAGGATCTAACAAAGAAACATTTGATATTTTGATTTTTAGTCCAAACAATATGTTCAGTTTATTAACAGCAATAAAACCGCTTATAAAAATTTTTACTTTCAAAAGGAGGAACAAAATAAGTAGCGCTATTGGATATCATTAATGTTAGGACCCTATACATAATTAAAATCTTCTACAAACCATGTCACATTAATTTAATTCGATTTAGCAAGTCATCACCTTATTAGTGATTCCAATCCCATCTCCTCGAAAAGCTAATAAAATAAAGCGAAACGAAAGATTACTGGCCTCAGTGGTGACAGGTTAAGAACGTGTTATTCCCGATATTTGTCTCTGTCCATATGCAGTGCAGCTTTTACCAATTTTTCGGAGTCACATTGCTGGCTTTGGATGTCGAATGTTGGATGTTGGATGTTCCCTGAGATAGTTGCTGTTGTTCCTGGAGACGCGTGTTGGCAAACGAGTCAATTGGTATGAACTGTCGAACTGTCTTTCGTTTTCGGGCTACAAAAGCGGCAACTGCATCCATCTCTGTCTCTGTGGCTTGGGCCTCTCTTTCTGCGGCCTGCGATTTGGCAAACTTTGGAGATCGTCCCACACAAATACGGCCGGTTGAAGACACGGGCAATACTTCAGCACACCTTGACTCGCCTTGCCCTCATCAGCCAACCTGGCGGCATTCTGTGGTATCTCTCTTGGAGTTGTCAACTGTAGTTTTTTTTTTGTGCAAGACACTGCGCCCTCTCACCTTGCCCCAGGTTTATATACCTTCTTCGATCTGCTGCCTTTTCTTTCTTCGCTTTTTCACATATTTGATTCATTGATGTACTGCGTGGATGTCGTTCGTTATATGGCGATTTTTTTTTATGTTGGCCCCGCGAATATATGGCCTACACCCTGGCAAAATTATTCATTTCGATTTGAGATAAATTGCAGTTGCTGGTTAGAAGAATGTGATTTAAAGACCCAACCGGTAATATTATTTAAATAAATTGTGATGTGTGTCGAAAGAAACAAGCAGGAGTTACTTCTAGATATAAATCGATTTGCTTGTTTTACCCCATGTTACTTTTAAGCCGAAAAACAGTGTGTTTCAGCCACCTGAGTATCAATGATTTATTGCAGTTTTACAAGTGCAATAAGAACTAGTTGACAAGTAGTTGAGCAAATAGTGCAATCTGAAATGTGTCAAAAACAACAGCGGGCCAACACTTGTCTCTAAACCAAGTAACATATCAAATCGCGCAAGGTATCGGTAAACTGTGCAATTCTCGTGAAAACTCTACTTGCAGTGGGGCATGTTTTATTTTTTATTTATTATTTAAAATAACTTTTTATATTGGGTTTATGAAATGATAAACAATTTTCCAAGACACACTCGAATTTTGTTGCCCAAGTATATCTGTCGGATAAGTAGATACATATCTTATTATATTCACCTATTTATCTAACCGAAAGTTTTCTGTCATTTGACTTTTTGCCTGGCCAACATATAAGATGCTTATATCGCATATATGTAGGTATATATATATGAGCGGCAGAAATGTATCTCACAGATACTTGAACGGCCCAGGCTGCCTTTTGTTCTTCTTGGCAGTTCGGAGAATTTTTTTGCGCTCAAGCGAACTTGCAAAAGATCACAGACCTTCTGACCTCTCGCTCTCTCGCCGAGCGCCCTGCAAAAAATGTATACGAGCAAAAAAAAAAGACTTGAGTTGGGGCTGCCAGAGATACAGATACCGAAGTACCACAATATATGCATGTCCCCTTTGCCCCCATACCGCCCCCCTACCCCCGCCGACCCCTTCGCCGATGTCGTCGCCGTCGGTCGCAGAGTTCTAAAAATATTTCGCCGCCAACTCAGGTCGCATCGTCGGTCGTCGCCGAGATCCCGTCATGGCCCGGTCGCCTCCGTTCGCCTTTTTGGTCTCGTTTTGGGTTAAGTGTGCGGATCTCGCATCTGTAGCCTGGCTATATATACGAACGCGTCCATACCTATATATTTATGCACACATATATTTCTTAATATACCCTGGCACAGGGTAATACCATTTGGCCCACAAGATTGGGAGTGACGGAAGATTCTATAAGTTAGGACAGTACAAATTGGACAGCTTACACTTCCTCAAAGCTCTCTAAAGTCCCTTAAAATATTATCTATTGTTGGAACTTAATAATTTGTACTTAATCTTCCAGCTTTCACTTTAAAATTTGTTAAAATATATTTTCACTTGAAAAATCTCGACTAACTTAAGAAAACACTACCTTATAAGTAGGGAACGAAGATTATTTTAAACTACATAGATCTGAGCAGTTCTAGGTCACAAGATCATTTGGGTTCTTCCCAAAACCCCCTAAAAACCCCATTAACTTCACAGATGACCTTGGATAACAACCTAACGATCGGTTTGTGCTACTTTTGTTACAGAATCTGACTTATAAAGGGTGTCCAGTGTTTCGGATCTGGAATTACTCTCTGCCGTATCGGTTCCTTCGTTTGACGTCTGCGACTCTTGAGGTTGTTCAGGTCGTTCAGTTTTGAGGCGAATCGATTTCGATTTACATTGAAAATTGTCTCTCGATAACGAAAGTATCCGCAGCGGAGGAACAAAGGAAACAACGATTTTTTCATTAGAATAATGCGATATGGGCAATTAATATGCATATGTTTCCTATTCGGCCGTTTGTTGGTTTTGTTGCGAAGTTCAATCGAACAACAACTGGGCAAATAGGAAAGTGCAATGCAACACCGCCAGACAACGATAGCAACAACAACACGAACAACTGCAATATGTCTGCTCCACTCTCGCCCTTTCCCGCCTCCACCCACCGCCACCCACTCCCCTGCCACCACCCGCTTTGTTTTTTTTGTGTTGATTGACGAGTGACGAGGCCAAAGTATCAAATGGCCAGCGACGACACAGATATGCCTCCGTATACAAATACAGTTACAGAACACGCCTACACTTTGTTATCCACCAGAAACCCCCTTAAATCCCCCGTCCCCGACCCCGTTTTTGACCCTTTTTGAGGTCTTCTGAAGTTGTAAAGTCGCTGATGTTGATGTTGTTCTTTCTATGACTTTATCGCGGCTGCGTTTCTCTCTCTCTCTCTTTCGCTCGCTCTGTCAGCTCATTCCCACTGCCACTTGAACTCTGACCAGCTGACCTTCAGTGAACCCTTTGCGGTGTGTGTGTGTGGGTCTGGGGGCGATCGGACGGGAAGAGGGAACTAGAAAAAGAGAGCCACGGTGCTGGGGGCCGCAGAGCATTACATACAGTGGAAACTGCACTGATATCCATCACTAAATTATAGATCTAGGACTCACTGAACTGATAGAATCATAAACCATTTTCCTTATATACAAGTTGGTCAATTGTATAACTTAAGAAACTACGCTAGATCCACCAATAATTTTGATTCTTTATAAATGTAAATTAATATTGGTTATAAATTGGTTAGTTATACATTTAAATTACACCCCAATTCAAAGCTCCAGCACCTGTCGCCTGCGCACAGCACTCACTGTACTGATAAAGCGCTCTTAGCCTGTGCTCTCTTCGTTGCGTTTGTTTTGCTCCACAGCTGTTTTTCCTGCTCTTCGATACTCGCTCGCTCTCTCTTGACCTGCACGTGTGTGCTTGTCTTCTCGTTGTCTCTCCGCTTCTTTGTATACCCTTTCGAAGATATTACAAATTTGATCCGATTTTTTTAACGAATCTTCCATCCTATTAAAATTATAAATGTGCGACTTCCATCGCCAGAAAAGCTGATCTCGTCGCTTGGTTGGTTGATTAAAATTTCTGTAAGTCTGATGATACTTCATTGAACACAAAGGTTATACACAGTTGTCAAAAGTAAATCAAACTATGTACATCATCTTCATCAAAACTTACGGTGGCTCGCAGCTTATTTCGTGCAGTTACCTAAAAAAAAGTTATAGTCGTCATTTCTGCTAAGTTAAGAAAGATAACAGAAAAATTTAAATGCAGTATTTTAATAGGGAATATTAACCTGTTTATTGGACGAAAGCGATTTTCTTAATCATAAAAACAAAACAATTTTTTAATAAAAACAAAATGTATTTCTTGCAGTATTTTTAAAGACAAATGTTGAACATTTAGTCTTAAAAATCTCAGATTTTTTTTATTATTTGATCATTTAAAATACTAACAAATACATATTTTATGAGTTTCGTAGCTTTTTCATACTAATATAAAGAGATACACGGAAATTATAATAAAAACTGTTTATAGCGAGAGTATTGACTCGTCGGCGTCTTCTCGCCGGCTTTCTTCTCGCCTTGTTTTCTTATTTGTTGGGGGCCGCTCTCGGGCTCTCCCGAGACTGCGTTCAGTACGATTTCGTTCGTGCGGCGGGCAACTCGTGCAAATGCGAAAATAAATAACAAACGCGGCGGCATTATCAGTGATCGACAGTTCAGCGATCGGCGGATCGGCGCAAAGCGCGCGTAAATAGAGAAGAATATAAGTCAAGAGGATTGATAAAAAGCGTACAGAAAGCGAATGACGTGAAAAGTGTGAGTGTGGGGGCGTTGTGTAAAAAGAAAGATTAAAAAGTTTAGAGAAAAGCGCTTACGGCGGGAGCAAATCACATAACCGTAACGGTAACAGTTTTGACAGGAAAAACGCAGGAAAAAGTCACAAAGGCAGCGCAACAAATCCCAGCTAAAAATAGTCCGCAGAGAGATAAAAAATCACTCTGACATTTTTGTTTGTGGCTGTTCGCTTTTTTTTTACAACAAACTCACGTGTCTAACGACACTTTGACAACAGAGATACAAATCTGTTTGGGAAGCTGAGCACGTGACCACCAATTAATGAATGAGACAGCACCACAGAAGATAGAGCGAGAGAGGGATAGGGGAGAGTGCGAGCGAGATAAGTGATAACGTCGCGAAGAAAGAAATCCCGAATCTTATGCAAATCGAGCGAGAAAAAGTGAAACGCAAAAAATCAAGTTTAAAAGTCAAAAGTCACAAACGAAATTAAATAAACAATGCTTTAAAAGTTCAAAGCTTCAAAACACAAATGTTAATTGTGGAGCAAATTAAAAGCAGAGCTACATATACAATTACACGTTTAGCAAACGGAAATAAATTAAATCCATATATAGGGTGAAAAAAACGTGGAATATCGGTCACACCTCCTAACAAGTTAATAATATGTACCATGCAGTACACACATAATAATCCTTAAAAGTAAACACTTAACAAAGCTAATAAAAAAAGCAAAAGCAATACAACTACATCTACTTCGACTTTTTCTAAACGAAAGACAAATTGACAACACAATTAGTGTCACTTTACTTAGTTAGTCGGGCAACAATCAACGTCGAAACAAACAAAAAGGTGAATTGAAATTTTATATTATGTCTAAGAAAAAAGCAACGACACACTCCCATAAAAAACATTAAAAGAACTAGAGAATGAAACAAGCGAACGATAAACAAATGCATAATATAAATGAAAAAGCTGTTTAAATATTTGATAGCCAACCGACCGACCTTAAACTTTATCTTTGTGTTGCTAAAACAGAAAAGGTTAAAGTTCCGATACAGTTTTAACCAGATCTTAAACAAGTTTAGATGTCATTTTTGATACGTGTTCAAAGCATGTGTTTTGATCTTGTTATCTGTTTTTAATTAAATTTTTAGCCTAGACGAATGTTTCAAGTTCCTATTATCAAACAAAATATCAATCTTACTTATAAATTTTATTGCCAGCTCACATAATTATGGTATCATATCAATGAAGAATTATAAAAGCTTATAGTGATTTATCATTTTAAAGACATTTATAGTGTATTAAATTCTTTAAGGCGATTTATGGTATAATTATTAACTAACAGGTGTAAGAGACTTAAATATAAATAATCAAACTAGTTGAAAAAAATCTAGTTAGTATCAGCAAGAAACATTAAAATAGTATATTCCTTTTTCAAATTCCTTTTGTTTTAATTAATTTACCTCTGGTGGCACATTTGACACAGGCAAACATTTGACAATCGACAAATTAATTGAGCTAGCATTCAATATCATTTAATTGCCCACATCAGAAAACAACAGACAAGAATGGTAAAACTCATACTGAAAGAGCAACAACCATTTGACAAAAGCAAATTAATTAAGCAAACACCCAAAGACAAGCAAGCCCACAAAGATGCATAGATACAAAAACTACATAAACCCGTAACGATTACCGAGACTTGGACAATACGAACAGAGATAAATTAGCAGCATAAATGGTCAAAACAACTGAAACGGCTAAAAAAACCTGGCAACTTAATTGAAGAAGTGGTCGAGCGTAAAGTGTTAAAATAACTTTATAAACCCCATGATTTGTCTTTACCGCATTTCTATCTCTTTTTTTTTTATTTTTCCCACTATATATTTCCTGCCTTCACTTCACTTGCAGCAGCCAGCAGTGCGAAAGAGACAGAAGCGGATCGCCAGAGAGAGAGGGCAAATCGAATCGGTTGACGACGGCGGAGGTTTGACAATATGTTGAGCCCCCATAATGAAGGAAATTGATACGGAGACAACAGTAGTATGGCCAGCCTGGTGTTATTCCGGTAAGTCATGCCGGCCCACAGCCCCCCGTTCATACTTGTTCACTTGCTTCCCAACTCCGAAATGGAGTGCTTCATAGTATTATGACAATAGTGTTTCAGGGAGGGGGAAAGTTGTTGAAAGTTCAGCTATCGCTTTACGCTATTATATCTGTGCCGCTCTTAAATACCCTGTTATGATGAGCCAAGTTAGATTGTTGGGGCATATAGCTAAAGCACTTATCCCAGAGATTTTATGAACAACAAAAATAGATATTTGAAATGATGGCTTCTAGTATATCTTAGTTTAATCAAAACTATTTTAAATGTAAATCGTTTAAGCGATCCGATTTTAAAACAGTTTTAACCTTTTTATAAGATCCCCAGACTTAAAATGATTTATACTATAACAGTAAATGTTTTATTATAATACATAATACATAATTGTAGAACTAACTCACGGTGTTATTGGAAATTATGACTCACAGGGTACCTCAAAAGTTAACCACTCCCCACGATTTCCCTGCATTATTTCTATTTGTTTTTATTTACTTTATTTGTTATGGTGCGCTTTATTTTTTCGGGTTTGTATTTCTGACTGGACTGCGCTGAAAGGCCGATGGCCATTGAGGTGGCTTTGGTTGCTTGGGTTGTCAACGCCCGGTCGGCGGAGTTGTGGCCTACTGTTTCTGCCGCTGCAGTTTATGATCAAACGTTTTCCGTTTCGACCCTCCTTGTCTTTTGGGATTTTTTATTACGAGTTTTTCTCTGCTGCTGCTGCTGTAAATTTGTCTCACCCAGAGACCTTTGGCTTTGCTTTGGGTATTTGTTTTGTCTCTTTCTGTTTTTGACATTATTTATGGGAGTGTGACATTGCTCTGCTACTCCGTGATGGATTAATTAGATTGACTAGTGTTGGTCAGTTCGGTTTTTCGCTCGGATCTTTCGATATTTCACTTGCTCTCGGGAGTCAAGTATCTGAGCCATGATGTCATGGCTCCGTTTCTTGGCTCACCTTTGACTTTTGCTTTTGCTTTGGTCACTCGAAGCCAGCATGCAAAAACGAAAATTTCTGTTCGACATGCACATTGTGAAACACAAAAAGTTATAATGCCAAAACAACAATATATATGTACACAGAATCAGTAAAAAGTAAAAGGCAGAACTGAAGTCGCGAAAAAAATGATCGAACAGTCACCAAACCAGGGAGAGAATTGGGTATTTTTGTGACGTTAGAGTTTTGAAGAGATGTTTTTGGAATTTCACATAAGAAGAAGATATTATAAGAAAGATATTTTAACTGCTTTTATGATTTATATCTTTAAAATAACTATTGAAGAGTTTCCTGTCACACGAGTTTCTGGCTGACTTTGTTTTTTGGTCTCAACGCCGATTTCATCATAATCATGCTAACCACTAAGAAATATATTGGGTCATGCCTGTATAATTTTCGATACTAATTAGCATTATTCCAATTTCATTTAACTGGAATAAACTCAATTATTCGGGAATAACAAAATTACCGAACTTTTATCTTTACCACAAAGAACAGTATTGAAAAAGTGGTTATTAAACCAAGGGGATGTTAATACTTACTTACTTTGTATTTACCCTTACATACATTCTTTTGCAAACTGTACCTGAGGCGTATCTGCTTTTCCCTTCGAGTTGTCAACCTTTTGACCATGCAAAAAATGTGGCCAAAACCACTCCCAAAATCAGCGAGTTCATCGAATATTTTTGAGCGGCAAATTAAGCATTCAGCATGCAAATTTTCATTAAATAAAAGTAAATTCCCCTCCCAGAATAAAAAAGCAGCCGCACTTTCAATGCGTCTCTCGATTTGACTTGACTTTGACCGGCTCCTCCAGCTCCTCCAAATAAGGCAAACGGCAAGGGACGGCTGCGGAGACAAATGAACGCCCAAATGGCCGACAAGTGGCGATAAAAAAAAGAAACGTATCGGGCTGCAGCAGCTTTAAAATAAAAATAATCAGAAATAAAAATAAACAAGCAACTGATGCCGAACAGCGGCGAAGACGACGTCGCCGATGATGATAATGATGAAAAAGATCGCTCGGCGGGCAAAATTAAAATGCAAAACGAGTCAGCACCGCAGTCCCACCGTCGGGAAGGCGCAGGGAAAAGGGCAATCGGCCATCCAATACAGAAGCGACCCGTTCGCATCTCCATCGCAGCCGGGCCAATACCAAAGCTGGCAAAAGGTATAGTGGTAGCTCGAAAAAGAGAACTTCACTTTACACAAAAATCGAATTCTACTGCAAAGATCTCTCAGAACTAGAAAACAGATTTCAAATATTGTAAAATTTACCCATTAAAATACTACCAAATAAAAACAGAAGTCCTGGCAAATGAACTATACCTTTCAAAACGAACTGAAAGCTTTAAAATCGAATTCTACTGAAAATATCTCGCAGAACTAGAACACTTATTTCTTTTTTTAAATATTGTAAAATTACCGGTTAATAAATTACCAAATGCAAACAAAAACACTGAAAAATGAACAATACCTTTAAAAACGAACTGAAAGCTATAAAGGAACTCTTTAAATGCTTATACAACAATCTTAAAAAGCTTTAAGAATTACAAAACAAAGTAAGACTTCGAGGTATCATGTTGTTTTTAACATTATAATCTATCTTAAAATAAAATTGGTACTTATGCTTTTCTCTGAATGATATAACTAAGATATTGAACTTCTTGTTATTTCTTGAAATACACCTTGAAATATCTTAAAAAACCTTTTTGGGGCTTTACTGTACCCACATAATATCAATATGAGATGCCGGCAAAGGTTATAATGCATCTCCATCTCTGCCGCCGATCCGCTGCCGCTGTTCTTGTTTGCCTTTTGCGCTTTTCACTCGTTGGCACTCCGCTCAGCTTGTTGCTTTTGCTTTTCGCTATGGCTTTTTGTTTTTGCCTGACTTGACTCCGAAACCTTTGACGCGAACTTATGCCCTGCGAGTGGCCATGGAATGTTGACTTGCTGTCTGTCTGGGGCCGAGAATGGCGAATGAGAATGAGTCGCAGTCAGGCAGAAATCAGAGGGACCAGCAGATGAAGTCGGGGTAATAAGAAGCTACCACATTCATAAATCCGATTTGTAAATACACTTTACTGATGGTATCATAAGCATTTTATTATGTAGATTTAAGGATCAATAATTTTTTAGTTCCTTTGAACTCATAAATATTTTTAGATTAAGTAAAAAAGAAAAAATATTTTTAATTGAATTAAGCAGATCTAAAAGAATTTGCTTACCCTCCTCCAGAAGCGCGCGTTCAAAACGCACCCCTTCCTCAAGAATTATCCGTATTTTTTTTTTATAAAACTCAATATATTTATAATTTCTATTTTCCTTTTAAAAGAAAACATTCTGATTACTCAAAACTATTATCCAAGCCACGTCCTTTTCGAAAGGGCATCAGCATGTGAATTAAACAATGCTTTTAGGTCCTATGTATGCTTTATATGCCGATGGCGTGCAGTAAGTCGCCAATGACTTTTAAAGGCGACTGCGCAGCAGTTTCACCCCTGCCCTCTGTGCTCCCCCTCCCCCTCCTCCACCTCCTCCTCTGCCAAAGTCATCCTCGTATTTTTTATGTGTGCTCAACTTTGCACTCGGAGCAAAGTCAAAACGACTTGGGACACGCACACTTGTTGCTCTTTGGCATTGGAATTGCCTTACGTGGCATGCAAGCTAAAGCACGTTGCACGTTGCGAGTTGCTGCTGCACTTATTTATTGTTTGTTGTTGCCGTGGTTATGATTTGCGATTTTTTCCCGCATATCGATGGCCACTTGGACTTGGTCCGCTTCCCTTTGTCTTAACCCCACCCCGAATCGCCGAGTCTTGAATCCGGAATCCCTCATGCCCTCTTAGCACGGTAGCCGCCGCAGGGCGCAATTATGCCACTTGTCGGAATTTCACTCAGACTGAAGAAGAAGAAGAGCAGATAAAGCCGACGTCGCGCCGCCGCAGTAGCTCTGCCTTTTTCCCCATTCAAGCTGAGGACTCAGTATCGAGTATAAGGTACAGTGACTACTAGGTATCATTACTTTCTAGCCTTGTACAAAGACAAATCATAAAATAATAATAAATATATTCAAGGCTTTATAATATTTTACGGATATTATACCTCCTTTATAAGAATTCTTACACAGTATGCAACCATCTTTGTATGGAAGAGAGTTCTGTTATATTCCCGATTGTATATATTTATAAATTGAACAGATTAGGGTGGTAATATTATATGTATGTTGTATGTATGTTACATTATTCAAATTAACTGATTTTTATGATTCTAAATTACTTACTCTACAGTGGATAGCAGTACTTTTAACCTGCCAAAAAAGACAGAAAAAGTTAAGAAATCGTGTATGAGACTTTACTGTACCAGGTACTGGATATGTGCGGGTTTAAATTCATTTGTTTTGTTTCTGTTTCGGTCGCAGCTTGCGAGCCTAGAATCGCAAATGAGCAAAACGTGTAAATTATACGCGTCGCGGTCACAGCCCAAAGCAAATAAAAAAAAAGTCGAAAAAATGCGACCCAACGTAAGGTAAGGACCGAAGGTACATACTTACAAACAGCGACACTCATGTTCGATTATTGGCTGCCACTCAAGTGGGAGTCGAGTTCAGTCAAAGTCGAGCTCGCAGCTTAGTCGTTGTCACCCAAAGCGTTCAATGGGTTTGGGTGACACTCCCGCACAGCCAATCGCATTTTATTCATCAAACATTAGAGATGGCAGAAACCCAAAAAAAGATCGATACTTATCGATTTGGTAAAGTGAAAAATATATATTTCGATAACTTTTTTTATTTAAGGTAAATGGATTTTTAAAGTTTGTAACTAATTCCCGTCGTCTTTAATTTATGCCGTTGATCTTATCTCTTCTTTAAGCGACTTCTACAGCGATATGGATTACTTTAAATTGTTATATATTGATCTAGAACTGTGGCATAATATTTTTTCACCTCCTTTCATAAGTTCCTCATTAAAGTGACCTTCCATTGCCGATTGTTCTCAGGCGTGGAAGCTGACAAAGACGTTGCATTTCAATCAAAAGATTTTACTTCTTGTTTAAAATGTGTACCCCCTTTAAAGTTACTACAAAGAATTCTATGAATAATACCATTTTCAACCTTTAAAAAATATTTAAGATCATATAAGTTTTGTAATCGTGGGAGGTCTAGAATGATTTAGCAATTCTTGTTAAACACAAATAAAAATAATATTCAAATCATAGTAGCTAGCTCTTAAGCGTATCCGCCCACCAAAGTTGTTCCCTCTAATACCTTTAATTCGACAAAAAGTTTCTGCCTTTCGACCAATCACGAGTGTTTGATCCCACCGCACCTTTTGGGGTAGAAAGCCAAAAGTTCATCAATTTCCAGTGACCTTTTTCTTAATTCCGACTGCTTAGCTTAGCGATCTCTAATTGCATAGTAATTGATATTAATTAAGCGATATCAAAAGGTCTTCTCTCTTTTTTGGGGTCTCCTCTTTGCGATGGTTTCTTTTTTGTGTGGTTCGTGAAATACCTGCCTACACATTCTGGTCAAGCAAAATGGCAAATAATTAAATAATAACAAATAAAAAACGGCCAAGTTAATGGCATTTGAGGTTGGTTGTTGTAGTTTCTGTTAAGTGTGTGTGTGCAGCTTTTTACATTAACAATTGAACTTGAACTGAGCTGCCGTATGGGCAAAAACAAAACGAAGTAAGAAAAAAAACGAGCGTTAAAAAAACGTTAGGCGCCCATAAATTTCAAGTGTATCTGTCTCTCTTTATTGGCGCTCGTGTGAGTGTTTGTGTTTGTGTGTCTGTGTTAGCCATGACTGTAACAAATTTAACGAACGTCATTGAAATGCCATGAAAAAAGTCCATGTAATTGTCAAGTCCAAGAGCGCGCGAAAAAATTAAAAACAAAAAAATACACAACTGCCGCTCAATAAAATCAGCAAAAACAACAATACTACCATGCAAAGTTTGCGCCTTGTCCATTAAAAAAGTTGTGAGTCCAAGCCTCAAGTTTATGTTTTTTTGCCCCCCCTTTTTTTTTTATAAAACTCACATACCACAAGGTTGATTCTCTCTTCACATAAACCCATGTAGAGTATACATATAAAGATACCAAAGCGTAGCTCCCAAATAACAACAACAAAGGACTGACAACGCTTTTAGAATTCAATTAAAAAATCATTGAACGACGCTCGCGCCCTGCTCAAAAAAGTAAGAAGAAGAGGAATCACCAGTTGAAATTATAGTACCCAGTAGATCGGGGGATCGGGGGAATATAGAGGGGGCTAGGGGTAGGTCAGACCAAACGGCGACGATCATTGGCGCAGATATTGACAAAATGTCGCAACGTGAGCAAATTATTGATGAGTTAACAGAAACAAAAGAACATTCGGTCGGTGCGTAGGAGCGAAAGGGAGAGGACGACACACCATATAGTATAGGATCGGTTTGGATCGGGGATCGGCAAGTGTCGTGTGTATCCCAAAATGCCTTTGCTTATTAACATTTTTAAGCGATTTGTGAAGGGGGATATGCACGGGAGATCGAGTGTGCGACCTCAAAAATGCCTGGGTTCGAATCGGGAAGTTCGGAACAGGTGGGTATACCCTATAAGTATTTCTCATTTTCCTGTTAGTCCAAAGGGGCAAACGCAATTCCATCAAATATAATCATATTAAAATCCCAATTAAATGTTAGTATCCAAAGCCAAATCGAACCTTTTAACTTTTATCTTAATCGGTTATCGCGGAAGATTTTATTCTGAATAAAAGCTCTCCCTCCCAGGTGAAACCGCAGTAAAGATCTTGTCAAACTCTTTACGGCGTTTTAAGAATTTTTCCGTTCCGTTTGTCCAGGTCTCTGTTGCTCGTTCTGTTTCTGTTTGCCTCCTTCACGATGCGCGTGACCCCAAGACAAGCGAGCCAGACTCGGGCAAACACTGGGCCATGTTTTCTGAGCCGGCCTCGACTTGGCTTTATGACACCCAACACAGAGACGCACACACACCCCAAGATCTCGTCGATGGGTCTTTGCGAGTCTGTTTGAGTCTGTTTGATTATTCAATTTGAAAGTTATTCATTATGCGATCACGTACTCGAAGCAACCGAATTGTGAGCACAGCCCCGTCTGCAGAGGTCAACGCTCGGAGTCAGAGTTGTCAATCAGTCAGTCGCCAGTCAGCTTGGCCAAAAATCTTTTACCCAAATTGAATTTCTGACACATTATTTATCTGGCAGCTTTTTTTTTTTGGTTTTGGAACGTTTTTTTTTTTATGTGGCCTCTAATGAAGTTTTCACTCGGTCCCTCGCTTTTTTACGACCCCAAACGTCTGTAACCTCAAATTAGTTGCCGGCAGAGTTGCCACAGTGCCATCGTTAAACGCTGCAGTCGGACAAGACGGTTTCCTGTCTTGTCCTTGCCACCGCAAATGACAAAAAATTAACAGACTTCAGATCTGCGATCACTTTGGCTTTGGTCGGACCCTGCCCTGGCATCTAATCTCCATCATCGGACTCCAAAGGCAGGGCACCAGTTTGGATGCAGGCTCAGTCGAGGATAGAAGATGGCAGGCTGTAAAATTGCCATTAAATAGTTGCCGTTCCTGTTGATTTTTATGTTCTCGGGGCTTGCACTGAGCGAATGAGCAAGATAATATAAATGGGTGTGTTGAGAAAGTCGAAGTCTCTCTAAAAACAAAAAACTAAAAAAGGCCCAACAATGTTAAGAAGCTGTTCCTTTTTGGAAACTTTCTCTCTAAAAATACCAAAAACGATTATAACTGCCCCCCCCTAAAAGGTTTTTGTTTTATCTATCGTTGTAAAAATAAAATATTTGATAAATTATAAGAATACTCTTTTCGGAAATGGAAAATATTGAGGATTTAGTAGATTTCATTTTATTTCAGTGCACTTGGCTCACCTTTTCGACTTCCTCTGGCGCTTTCTGAGCTATTTACACTTTTGCCTTCTGCCTTCTTTAGTTGAAGCTGAAGTTGAGGTATTCTTTTTTATGTTTACTTAGCCTCCTTCCAGTCCTGTGGCTCATCCCCCTGCCCACTTTCAGCATCTGCTGATGATGTCTCAATTAGTTGGTCTCTTGTGGATTTTTGTGGCTTGCCTCAAGAGCTGAAGAAACTATTAAAAGCACTAGCGCGTGTGTGTGAGTGCTACAACTTTGCCATTTCACGGGGATCGTTATCTTCTGGCCGGATATTGCGAGCATAGTGATTTATCTAGCAGATAATAATGATATCTTGTGTATCTCGTGCATCATTGTCGGCGATCTTCGCCTGGCTGTCTAAGTTCACATTCCGCTTATCTGGCCTGGCTGCTTGTAAATGATCTTTGGGTCTGTTATCTAGCAAACTTTGGGTAAAGTTTCTAGTTTACTGTAGATGGTAAATTTACTTGGATACGCGATTTATGAAGTCTACCAAAGGTCATCTCTGTTTGGTAGTAAATGTGTGTTTGGACTCATTTTGCGATTCTTTTGTGTTGCAAATAACAACTATCAGAAATAACACAATTTAGCTGGAATTAAGATAAGAAGAGCTTGAGGAAGCTAGTATAATTCTAGATCATAAGATTCTTTATGTTTAAATTCTTGAATGTGTTTTTCTTTTAGTAAGCTTATAGTAGAAGACGCAATGCTTATATTTATATTTTCCTGCACAGAGAGTAATATCCAAGAACATTGTTCTTGAATTGAGAACATTCGTTCTTAAAAATCGTTTAAGTACATTTCGGTATCAATGTTCTCAATATTAGAACGAAATGGTGAGAAGAGAGAAGTAAAATTGAGTTTATTTAACAACTTTTAAGTATAGACTACGAACTGAACTAATAGTTTATTCAATTATTAATAGTTTATTCAATTCAACTTGATTCGAGCAAAATAAAAACATTTTCAACTTAAAAATGTCGTTCTAATTTTAAGAACATTTTTAACTCAGATAAGAACGTCAAGTAACTTTACTTAAGTTGAGCATTACAAATGCCCTAACTTTCATTTAAGGAATTTCTTCGGTCACTCCTTTTGTAGACTTCCACTAATAGTTCACACACTCTTGACTGCCAACCATGGTAGGATCTCCTGGGTCTTCACTCCAAATTCTAGGCCCAAATTGAACCCCAGGGGTAGAATTATGCAAAAACCCCGTAACTGTACAATATGCATATGAGGAGAGACGGCTTAAACGTTTATTATCCCCAGCGCTCTCGGCGATTTTGGGCCTGCAGCATAATAGTTCAATCACTTGTCGCCTCAAAAGCGCATTCATCTAAGTCAGCCCTGCCGGACTCTCCGCGCCTTTCTCCATTTGTCACAAACACCAATTTCGTGTGACAAATTTGTATGGCTCGCCAGTTTGCTTTGGCAAACGATCTCTTTGTGGCTTCTTTGGCGTTTCGTTTTGGGCCTCTGTGATGCCAAATATGGGGACTCCTTCTACGAGGAGGAGACCTGCGATGGGAGTACTTTATGCCTAGATATGTGAGCTGACTGTGCGAGTATTCAAATGGGCAGGCCGAAGATATAGGCAAAGATGAGGAGGAGTCGCAGTCGGAGTCGGAGGTGGCGGGATTGCTGCCGTTGTCTTCTGGCAGTTTGTCGCGCATTTAAAATGCAAATTATCATCATTATGATGGGCCATCATCATGCCCATCATCATCATCGTTATGATCATCGTCGGACAGCCTCCTGCCATCTGCAGTCTGTTCGCGAAATTGTTGTTGGCAAATTATTACCTTGGCCAAAGCCATAAACATTTTGGCATGTCTTCACGTGCCACGATCATCATCATTACCATCCTCATCATCGTCGTTATTGTGTTGATCAGGCAGCAGGCAAAATGGGATGGCCAGGGAGGGGGCCGGACGGGGGACTTGGACCTCAAAGTCAGTCATAAATTTGTCACAAAAATATATATACTTACATAAACTCTGCCCAGTCTTGGGTCCCTGTTTGTGCCTGGGTTTTGTGTGTGATTTGTCAATCCGTCATTGAAGCGCCGTTGTTCAGTCTGGCAATTTATAGAGGAGTCGTTCTCTTTACCCCAATTCCTCAATCCTATCAAGATGATAAGCCAATGGAATTTTGGTACTGTAGGGAGAGTTACAGGGAATCAATTGAAATGTCTTGAATTATTTGGTTATTCTTATTGAATTAAATCACTAAAACCTTATAATAAATCTTTACCCAGGTGGTAACTGTAATTATATCTTTATGATGATATTGTATCGGATATACCCTATCGGATATAGGGGACAGATACCCCCAATCGGACTAAAAAAAAAAATTCGTAATATGTATTTTATTTCAAATTTTTGATTTCTTCTGAAGCAATTTTTTTAAATTCCCCCACATCCAAAATTTGGATTCGCAACTGGCTACCGTAGTTACCATATGTTAGATTTTCCGTATTTTATTTATATTGGGTAGTGTCAAATAACTGTAATTCCCGGATCGAGAAGTTTGGATTACCCGCTGTTTTTTTTATCTATCCCTATCGCTGGGATATCCTCCAGTTGTCATCGCCTCCATTATGCTAGATCTTTTGTCTGACTGAACGTATTCACCCACTGTCTTTATACGCCCCCTCCACCCGCATCTTTGTTGTTGGTGTCACGCGCTGCTATTATGCAAATATTGAGCTGTTAAATTGTATGGTGCACGCGTTATTTATTCTTCAGGTCTTTATTCTCGACGCGGTAAGGAATGAAATACGATAAAAATAATCGACAAAAATTAAAGACACCATATAAATCGCTGATTGTTTACGTTGTTGGGTATCATTATGGCCATTTATGTTGCATAAATTACGGCGTTTCCATCTTTTGTCATTTGCAGAAATTGCAAATCAATTGATTGTTGTTTTTGATGTCAACGTTTTTCAAGCTGGGGTCATATAAGGAAAAGAAGAAATCTTCCTAAGAATGGTGTGGTAATGCAGTAATTATTATTAAGGCAGTGCTTATTTAAAGTTCTAACTGGAAAAAAGGAAAGATCATGTGATAGTAGAGGCACTCGATAGCGTCCTGGTTGTTTTTATAAAATACAAAAATTTCAAATTCATAAATTCCGATTAGAAGACTGTTCTTTCCAGTATCATCAGCAGCTTTGAAGTGCTTTTTTATGGCTTTGAGTCAGTTTTTGGGGGAAGTGGATATTTTTTTTATCGAATAAAAGAATTATTATGTTATTTGTCACCAATAGAAACCCACGTCCTGTCGCTTTTGACTGTGTTTAGATGATATATATGCATTTATGTAGTGCTGCCCTTAAGAAAAGAGCTTTGCATAATGGACAAGCTACTAAAATAGTTCTCAAACACAAATATTTTGATATATAGTCTTAATCACCAGCTGATTATTGGTGTGTTGCCATTTGCCTGACTCATCATCCCCGCTGTCGATCCTCTATAAATTCTTATCTGACTCACAGGGTTCAGCTCCCTCGACAAGTGTGTTGACCTATTTTGTGGTTAACCCTAAATGCAAACAATTCCGCCCCCCTTCCCCTAATCA
Source organism: Drosophila subpulchrella (assembly GCF_014743375.2). Lineage (NCBI taxonomy): Eukaryota > Metazoa > Arthropoda > Insecta > Diptera > Drosophilidae > Drosophila > Drosophila subpulchrella. The sequence continues at coordinate 4,369,751 of NC_050610.1, forward strand.
CCACCTCATATGGCATTGCAGCACGTAGTTGGAAATCCCCTTTTGCCACCCACCCACACACGCATTATATACATATATATGCACCCACCTATATACATATGTATATATGAACTCTGGTGAACTCCTGAAAGCAAAAATGAAATGGCGACAAAGGCAAAATGGCAATATCAATCAATTCGAGGAGCGGGAGTGAGGGAGATGCAAGAAATCTAAAAAAGAGTACTCTCCGCTGCGGGGAGAGAGAGAGGTAGAGAGCGAGTGTGAGAGAGAGAGAGAGTCAGCGGTCGTGGACATCGCGGTTTTGTTGTTGTCGCCGTCTATACTTACACTTGTGGCCTCTTATCAAATGGCAGCGGCGCAGTTGACTTTTTTGACGTTTGTGTATACACTCTCCACGGCTGATTTTGCTGTTGTTGTTGCGGCTGATCTGTGTACTATATGTGTACTATATGTTGCTGTTGTTGTTGCTGTCGCATTTTGTACGCGTCGACCGCTGCTTGTGCCGCTTTGACTTTTTGCTCTGCGATCGTTCCGTGATGTGGTATTTTATTTTAAATATATACACCAATCTCAACTCGGGGGCAAAATGGGAACAGTCCCCACGAAACGAAAAACCCAACAAGAAAGGCAAATCCATCAGGCACTCGAGAGATTTGACACACCCAAAAGGGAGTCAGTAAAAAGGTTTCCAATGTTTCAAAAGTTATTATAAACAGATTCTAGGGTTCATAAAAATATAATGTTTTTCTTAGTATTTCCTATTCATCGTTCGTGGTTCTAATTTATTTTTAAAATTTCGGGAAAGTAAGTATTCACAGAAAAAATTGTGACGTTCTCATCTGAGTTGAAAATGTTTTTAAAAAAATATAACGACATTGAAAATGTTTTCATTTTTATCGAATCAAGTTAAATTGGCGGTATTTTCATTTTATATTTCAACAAATAAACTATTACTTCAGTCCGTAGTGTTCTCTTCTCACCATATCGTTCTTATATTGAGAACATTGATACCAAAATGTACTTACACCGTTTTTGAGAACGAATGTTCTTAATTCAAGAACAATGTTCTTAGATATTTCTCTCTGTTTGCATACAACCTTAAGTAGTATTAACTGGTTTTTTTAGACAAGCAAAGCTCTCAAATTGTTGTTTATCTAGAAAAAAGTTTTTCAAATTCCAAAATTTGAATTATTACCCCTCCCATTCCTATTTGCCTGAACTGCATTGTTGTGCTTGGGTTTTGGTTCCACTCTAACCAGACGAAGTCGCCTTGTGCGATAAGTTCGCGTGCAAAGGTTTTGAACTGCTTGAACTCGTTGGTACACACCATTTTACTGGTAAAACGGCAGCAAATGTGTATGTTTCTATATGCATATACTTATATGTACGTACAGTATGTGCACAGAATAACCCATATACTTGGTAAGCAGGAAATTATACTGTAGGCTGCCTTCTGGGCGATCGTGTTTAAGATTTATAATTGCATATTAAGCATACGCCAAGTCAGCCGGCGGGGGTGTGGAAAGATATACTAAGTGCTTTAATCATTCGGACGACTTGATTGGGTTGGAAATCGATTGCAGATGTTATGCGCCAGGTGGTTTGATGAGGAGTATAATTTATAATTTAAATGAAATAAATATTTTTCTTAAGCATAATTTATTTTTACTGCTGAAATAAATATTTAAGCAATAAAATGTTTCCAATCGCACAAACTTAGCCGAAGCACTTCACAAATTCCTCTTCATCGAGTAGCATTACGTATACGCAACGTTATCGATGCGACACTCAGCAGAGACCTACTAGACTAAAAATTGATATGAAATTCCAATGAAATGAAACCAAATTAGTGTCAAGTTTAAAGAACACACAACGATTTTCAACTATTCTGATGCCTTGAATTCAATCGCCATTTTACGTGCGCTCTAACCTTGCGCCATCAATCTTTGGCCTTAACTGGCTTTCAACGGCCTTACGAATGGCCACCACAAACACATTAAACAAGATGCGGATGCTGCTGCAACACTCAAAACTTGTTAACAGGACAGAGCACAAGGAAACACGCCCCAAAAAGTGAGTGCACTTCCCCCCCAAAAAAAACATCAGACCCATAGTCGAACCAATATCAAGTCCAAGTCCAAGTCCCAGTCGTCTCCTCATTCGCTTTGGCCATAAATTTGTGGCGAACTGAGCTTGAACTCGTATGAAATTTATGTGCAACATGCACCGATTTTGCCAGCTATACATTACAACTGCTACACATGTTATATGGAGATAGAGAAACATATAGACGGATGCTGACAGAGAGCCAGATGCTGAGAGACCCAGAGCGGCTCCTTAGCGGTTTCTTTATCGCCCAATATCAATCAAGTCCACTGAAATTCGTTGCACATTTGAGGATTCTACGAGTTTAGAGTCTGCCTACTATATAAAGTTCAGGAGTTTGTGGCTTTTATCGACTTAAAATCCATAAAAGATCACAGAAATAGGCTTAAGCAGTTTGTCTCTCTTTGACGGAAGTTAAGTTGGTTTAGACGGGATGCCTTTTGTAAGGTATTTTAATGGGAAAACAAGCGGTCCTTGGACTATGTTTCTCCTTTTGTTAAGTTCGTTAATCATGAATTCATTATAAATATTGAATTTGCTTTGGAATATAAGAGGTCACCCTCATTTAAGGTAAAAAAAACACTTTAACCACCAGTTGATGAGATTCCTTCATTATGAACTCCTTATACAAGCTCATCATAAAGCCTCGTTCTTCACCGAAACTTTTACCCCGATATATTGGCCAGAGTTGGCCAAACGGTTTTAGTGGCTTAGCCGGGCGACTGGCTCGTTTAATTGCTGACAAATTTATAGAGCGATGCACATTAATTCGCTGCGCCTAAAATCACAGAAGTGCATTAGCCGGAGACGAGTCGAGAAGAAGTCGCTGGTCGTGGCTGGTCCAACGCCATCATCACCCGTCGCGAGAGACTCAACCTCAATCCCAAATGTGCAGCCAATGTGCAAATGTTTCTCCTTTTTTTTTTTGTTCATTATTATTATACCACTGGTGCTGCGGTTGCCGTTTGGGGAACTTGCAGGCAGCTTTCATCTAAAACCAACAGCGGCAGCCACATCCACAGCCACCACGATGCTGCCGGCAGACACGATCTGCTAGCCCCGGCGCGGCCCGTTCATTTAATTATCGAATTTAATTAATCTGCACTTGATTTCCTCGCCTTAGCCCCAGACTTGGACGGGAATCAAGCCGATCTGCGGCTCTTCTCTGTCGCACCTCCAGCGGGCCGACTTGGCAGGTGCCTTTGAGGCATGCGCACATCTGGTTCGGTTCCCCTCCAAATTCACGCCACTCCGCCTCGGGTCTCGCTCTAACTAACATATCGGCATCAATTGGCAAATTGTTTTATTTTCCTTTTTTTATTTCTTTGCATTTTCTTGGTAATATATTTAATTAACTCAAAGTCAAATGGTATGATGTTATTACTGTTAAAACTTAAAGACAAAGTGTGTTGTTTTTACTTGAGAATCTGAGATTGGTTACTTTTAAAGTTTATTCTCAATAATTATGTCTTCTTAAGTTTTTCCTGTTACATACTTCGTAACTGCTAATTATATTATAAAACCGCTTTAGCCACAAATCACATCACCTTTCGAGGATTCCAAGTACTTTTATATTAAGTTTTAATCATCATCTTCCATGCTAAGATCTATAATGATATTTTTTTTAAAGTAAAAATGAATTAAACTAATAAAAAGGACACCATTTATAAATAAAAATCCCATTTTTCAGTGCTCCTTACAATTTTTTATAATTTTTATTAAAAAAGGACTATTAGCTTATTGTTTCAAATGGATTATTTTTTGCACCAAAGATGTAGCATATGTAGACCTTATCACGTTAGTCATTTAATCCCTTGGATTTCTGTCACTTTAGTTATAAACTTTCAACAATACAATGTACCACAAGCATGAAAGATAACTAGTGATCCTGCAGCTTCATAAATCCTAGCCCAGGAAAATAATTATTAGCAAAAAGGGAAGTGATGGGTTCAATGGGGTGGCGAGGAGCAGCACCAACCACACCGATGGGGCTGCGAGTGCAGCCCACGGAGGCATGGCGCACACGCGAATATGCAACGGAGCAGCAACATTAAACATGCAACGCAGAGCCAAGAAATCGGGCGAACATCTAGTAAATTTATGAACCTGAACCTGGGCCACCAGATGCGGACGGAGGCGATGGGGATGGAGCCGGGGAAGGTTGAGGCTGTTGGCGGTGATGGTGATGGTGACGGTGATGGAGAGTGGCGGGGAAATCAAGTAAAAATCAAATTAAAACCAGAGCAGGCAAGCACGAAATTTCTAAGGAAATTTCACCCCGTATGTGGCATGCAACAAGATGTTTCTTTCTCGGTTAGTTTTTTTTTTCAATTTTTTCTTTATTTTTTGTTGGTTGCGGTGCGGCTGGTGAATGACCAAAACCAAAACCAAGCCGAAACCAAAACCAAAACCAAACTAAAACCAAAAGCGCAGCAAGGCGAGGCGAACAAGAAGCAGCTGAAGTGAGATAGCGACGACGACGCAGGAGAAGAAGATGAAAAACCTGTGCTAATTATTATTTAGAGCTGGCCTGCCAGCAATCTGCACCAATTTAACCAAATAAGGCGCTTTTAGCGGCCAAATGCATTGCGCCGCCTGCATTGCATGCAACCATGTGGACGGGGTTGGGATCGGATCGGATCGGATCGGATGGTACGGTTTGGTGTGGTTTGGTTTGGTTCGGGATAGTGCGCTATGGGATGGTGTGGCAGAGGTGGAGAAATCACTAGCTAAAAGTTGAAAGGCCTCTTCTGATGGCCTCACTGTGCAATGGAGTATACATATGCATATGCACGTATGTGTACGGTATGGTGCACCTGTTTTACAGGAATTCAGAACCAGCGTCGTTGTCGATAATAAACTTTAATGCTAATAGTGGTTGTACATCATCTGCAATGGACCAAAAAACGACAAGGTGGGGTCTAGAGATGCAAGCGTGACACGATGGATTTAAACTAATTGAATTCTAGGATATTAGGTTGTCGAAAAACTTGGAGGTGCACGGTATTGTTAGACTTAATCAAGGCTTAAAAAAAATCCATATCCATAATTATACTGTCCTTGCATTCCCCATGAGAATTGAATCAGGTGTGAAACGAAAAAAATATTTAATGTCCAGGAGTCCTTAAATGGTAAACCATTTTAATAAAGTTCCCATAGAATGGTTACAAATTCTAAAGTATTTCAAGAATTGATATCGCAAAAAGGCAGTTATGACTGATTGAAAATTATTTAGTTTAATCCTTTTAAGGCAGTAAATTCTTTCAAATGAGGATATCACGTTCCTAGACTTCCGCCATATATGGGTATATAGCCCGTGAATCACGCACGTATCTCCTCCCGAGAGCTAAGTCTTCCGTTCGGGACGATAGGTCTGACACTTGTCTCTAGCTGAGCGTGTTGAGAGGTTGGGTAAAATCAAATTCCATTAAAGCAATTATGCAGTCCGAAGACATGGGCCAGGCAGCAGCTCACCTCAATGAGAAGCGCAAAGAGAGGCGCGTCTTACACTCACACACACACTCGGAACGGTTACCAGTTTGTCCAGTTCAAATGGCAGAGGTGTTAATAATTTATGAAATTTTTCCTTTGGTTCTTGGCTATATATTTTTTAACTTTTTTTCCTTGGCTGTCCGTTATGGAGTCGCAGAATGTTGGAAGAAAATCATTTGCCATTTCCGTCTTGCGCCGCGCTCTGATTTGATTTGAAATTTCAATTTGCCGTGGACCTGTGGGGAACAGTGTCATGAACCGTTAGAGCGCTTTACTTTTTGCGGTTGTCCAGTGGTTTTAGTTGGCGTCCGTTCCAGTTCGCTATCTCTGTATTTTATTATTGGACTTTCCTTAAGCCATTCCTAGGTCTGTCACTTGGCGATTTGGAGCTGACTGGTTAATCAATTAATTGTGGCAAGTTGGGAGAAATCATAAAAATATGGGGTCGGAGAAGATATCCCCTTACCGAGATCAGGAACCTAAAAGATTAATGGGATCCTAACATGCCTATGAACTTGTAAACTGACACCACTTAACCTTGGGTAATTCCGCAATCTGAACAAATTCGGCCTTTTGTTTTCATTTGTATTCCGGTTAATTTCCACACGCTATTGTTGGGGCAAATTGCAATTCCGCCTGAGATTGCTATACCATAAAGATAAGGAATTTGTCCAACAGATATGACAAACCAAAAAATGTGTACGATAGGCAAGCTGTGTGGATTTTGGACAAGCCCAGTAAACAGTTAGATGGGACATCTCTAATGAACTTTGAATTACTTTCACAAACAACAATTGAACTAGGGCTCTAGAAAGCCATACAAAGGGCCTAGCCAAATATTATCAGTGAAACGTGCCCCACAATCTTTAACACCTTTTGATGATCTAATAAATGCGACATGATTTTCAAAAACCACAAAAAACGACCCGAAGAATTGAGAACAACAAAAGAGGGCAAGGGGGAAACACACGCTGACGAAAACATCGTGAACCATGAGAAGGCCATATAAGAGTACTAAGCCCCCTATATAGAAATACATACATCATCATCGTCGTCGTCACCATCATCATCACCATCATCGCGAACATACGTATATAGTTCAACTGGCACTTGGACAAACAAGGCGATAAGACCCCGCGACCAGAGCACAACACTTGAGATACAAGAAATCACGTAAAAAGGAAACTGAAACTGTCTGAACTCGAGCTGAAACTGAAGCGGAGTAGAGCGATGCAGATACAGATACTGATAGGCCACCATAAATGTTTATCTATAAGAAATGTGACAAAAAAGAGCGAATAGAAGCGGTCGAGTGGGAATGCTAAGGTTAAGATTTCAGTAGTGTAAGTGTACTAGCCAATGAAAAGTCGAAAATCGTCATAAATATAACTGGTACGTACTAAGAGTATTTGTTTTTTAAAATATGACATTTTTGGGTTTAAAATTTAAGTTTTCCCGAAAAGGTTTGTAAAAATGATCATATTTGGATATACATACACAATTTTGAAAAGTTTTCCAGCCTCTATCGTCAATTTAAATTGGCGATCGCAATCCATTGGAATTTTTGGCATCATAGAGTTGGGGAAAGACCCTGAAGATAAGGGAGTTTCTATTTAAATTTTTCTGACCGGACTTTTGAACTATTTAATTGTTATGTTTCTATTTACCAGATTTAAAAAATAGAATGAAACGAAGCAAACAAGTAAATAAGGGGAAGTAAAAGAGCAAGCATTGAAGAGGAAAAACGGAATCGAACTCTACACAAAATCGGGTTAGGGCCCTGTGCCATAGATAGTCCGAATCGCTTTTATTCCCGCTGCCCTGATACGACAACCCGAAACAGAGCCAGAGACCCTATTTATCAGCGTGCTTCGGTGTTACCTTCTTGACTTACTGATACTCGTATATATTTGGTTTATTTACTCTTCTTACGGAACAAATCGGGAACAAAGGTTGAACCCTGTGGCTCTTTTGGGCAGGGGGCGCGATAACAACAGAGCAGGGTTTGCAAAAGGGGCAAGTGGGGGGAAAGTCAGCTGGCCCCGGGGCTTATTTGGTTTCCAAATGGGGTCAAAAGAAATAATAAAATTCGGCTGATAAGCCGCACTCCCCAATTGGACCCATGAAAGTTAAATGCGAGGGTCGAAATCAATTATCGGTGATTGCTTGCGTCAGAGGTTAGGGTTTTTTTTTGTCATTTTGGGGACTTTTCTCAAGGTCTAGACGGTCAGAGTATGTGACCCTTCAAAAGCAGCTGCTTGGGCTAGAAATCAATCGCAATTTGTCGCAATTGTAATTATGAAATGTAGCATAGCAAACTCGTATTATTTATTTGCCGCTGGTGTATGAAAAATGGTCACATGACAGGTCGGCGGCAGCTGTGTTTGCCGGAATATTCGTATACGTATACGTATCGCACCCAACGGCAATGAACTTTACCGCTTTACCCAGAACTCTGTGCACCCGCCACTTTCTATGGTGTGAACGTGAACGTGCCCGGTCCTAAGTTTCGATGTCGGCGTCGTCTATTAGTACTATTGACACTTGTCGACCCAACGACGACCGAAAGGCGGCTGTCACCGTGCGGATCGCTCACAGATACTCAGATACAGATACAGATACCCAGGTATATGGGCACGGTGGGGAAAAAACATAACGTCCAACTGGAAAAAGTCAACAGTGTCGCGCATGGCACATGTTGGGTCGAGGTTTTATGCCCCCCCATACCGCCCCCTTTCTCGTACTCCCGTATCGGGCCCGCCTTCCATCGTCATCATCATCATCATCGTCATAATGATCTTTACCATTCGACATTCGGCACTTAGCACCGTTGGCACCAAGCGATGCCAATCAGGGGGTCTATAGGGATCGCGCTGACCGAACGAAGCGGACAAACGCTGGAGTGCACAGTGGGACGAAAGTTCCGTAAGCCGAAAAGTTAGGAAGTTACAAGTTAATGTTATAGTTAAAATAAAAAGAAACTTTTTTCTTTGAAAATGTTTTGATTACATTTAAATAAAAGAAGAAGAAGAAGAATTCTGTTTCCAACTGAAATTTTAGATGATATAACGCTTTAGTTCTAGAACAAAAATGGTTTCAATCATAAAAGCGCTATATTAAACTGAAGAAATATTTGTTCTGCTTTTTAATATGTATAAATCGCTGTACAATATCTATCAGTATAAATTAAAGTACTTTATTTTAGTTCATGCACCTCTCGACTAAATAATATCGTTTATTGTTTTAATGCCTATGTAAATATTGTAAAATTTGCTACATTGAAAATTTGACTAATCCAAATCCGTTTGCCCTCCACTGTTCAACCACTTCAGGGCGGATGATTTTGGTTTTTTTCAATTTTGTTATAATATACCCGCAACTTAATTTCTATGCTAACCAATGATAAACTTAATTTTGTGATAACGCATGGACAACTTACTAAACAGCACATATATGGGCATATTACGAACACCAAAATGAAGGGTGAAATTTGATATGAAGCAAGTCGGCGGGGAGCTTTCGTTCTGTTGGCCAAAGCCAAAACCAATGCAATTCCGAGACACGATTCTGGTTCTGTTTTGATTTGGGTTCCGGTTGTGGGGATCGTAACGAGCTTAAAACTACAAATTGTTGTTAATTTCGCTTGTAAATATTTCATTTAATTATTTATGCTGTGTGCTTTGGCTGCCAAACATGCGAGCGAATGGATCTGGCACCAGTGGTTGCCATGAGTATAGGTTATAGGAATGGGTATGAGTATATGGTATATGGGTATGGCTTGGGGACTGGCGTGGCTCGGCTTCCATCAATTTACACCTACTGGCTGAGAGGGTTTCGATAACTTCTCCACTTGGCCAACGAACGGGTAAAGGTCAATGCTTGTGCACGCACTGATACACGTATTTGCTTTTTAATTTTTTTGCCAGGTAAATTACAATTAAATTATTTATGTGCGACCCGAGTAAATAGTCAAATCTGGCTGAACAAAATTTGGGAATAAATACCGAGGTAAATAAACAAAATATTTGCTCTGACTGTAAGAGCGCAGTAAAAATTGCTATGTTGTCTTTCGATATCTTATTTAATATTTGCTCTTTTATGTATGGCTTTTTGTGTGTGAAAAATAGGGTTATTGATTTTTGATTACTCATATAATCCCTGGTGAACATGATCATTAAAAGCTCCCTTTTTCTGGTAAGCTGATTTTTTGTAACAAAATTGGTTCCGATCACTTACAGCTTTTTCTCGAACTCTTGTATTTAACCCCTTAAAAGTCGCCTTATCTCCAAGTAGAATGCGTACGATTGTTGGTGCCACCTAACTCCCTATTTCAGTGGGCTTTTGTTGCGACTGTCTGGGCTAGCTGCTGTTTGGTTGTTTGTTTAATGATTGTCTTTTTCCCGGGCCCTGTAACTGTTCGAATCGCACTCTGTCGTACTGTGCACTTCGCGCCCCCTGGCTCACCCCGATAATTAGCTTAAGGGTTCAACGATGCAGGTCAATGGTTTTGTTAACATATTATAAGTTATTTTAACCTTTGGCCGATTTGCATGCGACGCAAGCCTCGAGCTTTTTTACACCACATTGTATTTGGCTCAGTCTATGGGTGCGTGTCATTGCGAGTGTATTCTGGAGGGGACTCTACTATTTCCGAGCACGTTTCAGAATTTAATTACTTAGGAATTTTAAATTCCGTTTATAACATATTATTCAGTGCAAGGACTTTATTTTAATTTTAAAACTTTAATATGTTACTAAACTTAAAGTGTTATGCTAGTTACTATCATACATTACATACATCATACATTAGGTAATCAATGGGGAGATGAATGAATTGCGTAGAGTAAATAATGTAGGACTGTAAAAAATGTAGCATTTTTAAATTAAGAAATGTTATACAAGATAGTTGCTAACTCGCAACTCTGTTCTCTCCCATTTCAGGTAACGCACACACCGACATACTGCAGCAGAAGCCAGCCAAGGCCACCACCGCCATTGTGGGCGGTCGCAGCGCAGCCCAACCGGCGAACCACGAGGACCAGCAAGCGGCCACAACGTCCACGTCCGCCAAGACAGCCACCAAGCGGAAGCATCTCGAGCGGCTGGCCAGCGATCTGCAGCGGCAGCTGGGTCAAAAGGGCACGTGCAGCAGGAGCAGCGGCAGCATCAGGAGTCGCTCGGTTAGCCCCTGTAGATTCCCCACCGTTGCGGAAACGGCAAAAATGCTTAGCGAGCGATCGTTGCTGCTCAGTGGTTATGGGGCCATCGAGAGCAGTGCCAAGAAGTTAAGCGAAGCGGCCACCGGTGGAGCGGGTGGTGGTGGTGGTGGTGCGGTTAGTCAGGCCGCCACGCCCACACCCACCGCCCATCTGGGAGCACCGGCCTCCTCAGCCTCCTCCTCCTCATCGTCGTCCTGCTCCACCGCTACCACGGCATGCACCACCAATGCAAATACCGCATCGATGGCTGCTGCCTATGCCGCTCTGTATTTGGAAAAGGTCAAGCATGAGAAGCTGTCGCCGCTGCAGATGGACAATCATAAGGATGCGCCGATGGTCACCATACACAATAACAACAACAACAACACCATCAACAACAACAACAGCAGTGGCAACAGCAACAGCATTAACAACCATCAATCGAGTCAGCAACAACAGCAGCAGCAGCATCTGGGCCACAGCGTCAAAAGGGAGCGGCTCAGTCCAGGGAGCAACAGCAGCAGCCACAACGGCGAACTCACCGTCAGCTCATTTGCCAGGTGAGTTCAGGGAAATAATAGTTATATAGTATAGATATTGCCCATTGCATCATTGATTTATTGAATCATAGATAACTACTATAGCCGTGACCCAAGTGCACTGTTTGTAATGATTCAGCTCAGATCAACTCATAGGAGACAAGCTATCTAGCTTGTTTAGCTTAACTTATTAAAAAATTAACAGCCTTAACTGCATATAGTGTCAAATTGCCTAAAAGTTTAATAGGATCTTAGAAAAAATGCAGTAAATTAATGGAGCTAAACCCTACATACATTTTTATACATTTCGTTTAATATTATATACTTTATACTTTACGTTTGGGGCTGGCCATTCTCGTATATTAAGTAATCACATAGGGCGTAAAATAAACAAGAACCAAAAAGTAGAATCCAAAAAATATAGAAACAAATCCATAGCTCTAATTTATAAGGGTGGTGTCACTGTATTTAGAAAGACTAAAATTCGTTTATATTTATGTTGTTTCCTTTTTATTTACACTTAGTGTAGTTGTTTTAATCCCTAGAGTTTCATCCAACTTAAATATTTCTAAAATTAAAGAATATTGATCCATTAGATCTTAGCGGATGTCTATAATAAGTTTATAGCGACAAAAATGTATATGTAGAATGGGCTTTTATTGGGGCTTGTTCTGTTCCTGGGTCTTGGGTTGACTCGTTGAGTGATCTTCATCATCCGTTTCCGACATGTTGCACTGTTCACTGTGTTGCATATAGTTGTAATGTTCCCGCCGCAACTCGAGGAACCTCATCCGTCTTCGTTGCCGCTGCTCCGGGGTTTCTTCGGGCACGTTATCCATTTCGGTATCTGGCAGCGAAAGGACAATCGAGGGAGCATTCGAGACATCTCGCCTGGGAGTGTTGATGGGTCGCAGAATCGAGGGCGATGCGCTGATGCTCTCGGCGTTGGGCTCCAAAAGGGTCTGACTGGCTTCGAGCTCTGTGAAATCTTCCTGACTGGCATTATCCTGACTGGCATCTTCCTGACTGGAATTATCCAACTGCTCTGGCTTTTCATTTTTATCCTTGTCAGACATATTCTAAGGACTTGATATAATTATTATTTGGTTCTATGTCACATAAATTTCACAGCCATGTTGATTTAGAAAAGAGGATAGATTTCCACTGCGAACTCGTTTTTGGACTATTTATCAAGCGAATTCGACGCCTGTCGACGCCTGACAAATTAATTAACATTTTAATAAATTAATACCTCAAAAAGAAACCAAATCGATGCGGCTTCTGTTCGCAGCCAAGAGTAAATTAATCAAAACCAAGAAACAAAAAGCAGCCAACACGAATGTGGCTACACAAGAGCACGCTTTTGCTGTCAAAAAGAGGCAATAACAAAGAACCCGCCAAGAAAAGGAAGGAAAAACAACTTGAAAAACTTGAAATGTAAATACAAATAAGACGAAAAATTAATAAGGCCCAGACGGCGACTGAGATAAAGACTAAATGTGATTTGACAAGCGAAATCAACAGCAATTAATACGCTCAACTAAATAAATGGCGTTAAAGATTATATATTAACTAATATAAATAAAGGTAATATGTCTACCAAGCGCAAAAAAAGAATCGAGAAACCTAAACAAGCCTTAGGCCTCGGCACAGATGGATACAAAGATACATAGATACTAGTTGGGCGATATGTTTTGGGCGAACGGCTATCCATATTAATATTAATGAGACATGCTAGTCTATCGCCACCTGAGGTGTGGATGCGGAGCGGTATTTGGTTTTTTAACATATTCGATTCGCATCTGTCCGTGGGTTCCCCCATTCCGCTCGGGGTGGTCATCTAAAAGATTGGATTAGCCGCATAATTTTCATAATTTATAATTGTTTATCCACAAATTAGGAACGCTGATTATGGGATCTTGCCGATGCCTTAATACGATATGACATATGAATGTTTTTAGGGCTGGCCAAAGATCTTGTTTGAAGACTGTGCTTATATCATAAATAAATTTGAGACTATTGAAGAATTTATGCAAATTATATGCGAGTTCTGATCTGTCGAATACATCTGATGAAATGAATCCCCAGTTGGGATCCCCAACATAGCTCTTGTTGTAATAACTTGATTTTCTTCAGCTCCCATTCACAAAAATTTGATTTCTGTTCGAATCATTCAGTTTATTTTTAACCTTTGGGAGATATTTATATTTTATTTATTAGATTGCTCGCATATTTAAACCATTGTTGTAAAAGCATTAGAACACTTAAAATCGGAATTTATAATTGTGGGTTTTAAAACCTATTGTGCAAATTCTTCTCTAGGCCTGTCGAAATGGGTGCAGTATTATATCATGTATCAGCATAACCCGAAAAATAAACTTATTTTTTCTTGCTCTTTTGTCTCATGGTTTGTTTTGTTTTGCGGAACATTTCGTCAACAAATTCTCTTTGGGACCTATTGATATACACAAATATTTAAATAAATTCAGACAGTAGGTTTCAAAACATTAAATGCCTTTTAGTATACGAATTTTAGTTAGTTTTGTTATTAGTTACGTTAAGTTTTTAGCATGTGAGATGAATTTTGGAATGCCTTCTGTTGGAACTTGACTATTCGGTGGAAATTCCAGGTTAGGCATATAAATATCTATCGATGGATTTATTTCCCGGTTTACTGTGCTTGAGTTTCGAACCGCACTGTATACACATACATTTATTTTTATTAGGGACTTATCGGGTCTTGTGTAGGCGTAACAATAGACACCATTTGCATACCGAGGCGGGCACATGTTGCCGGTTGTATAATAAAAACCAATTAGGCATGCCACCGATCTACAGATCTAAGCCAACCAAACCGTTAGGCACACATCGAGATTGGGTAAAGTCGGGACTGGGGGATCTGCAGCAGTAGCCAACATAATCGCCACTATAAACCATTTTTTCTTGGCTTCTTTTTTTTTTTTTTTGATCTGGTTGCTGTTCAAACAATTGCCAAGAACAAGCAACAAAACACAACTAAGTAGCTGCTACCAATCGCCAAAGCAATTTGCAATAATCAACATTTTTAACAAAACCGAAAAAAAAAAATTACTAAAAAGATACAACAAAAAAAATCGAGACAAAAAAGAACAACAGAGTTGTAAGCAGCATAGGCAACAACGAGCCGGCAAACGAACAAAATAACAGCAACCAAAAAAAAAATCGACAACCAACAGATCACGATAAATCAATGGCAACAACAACAGGAACACGGGGAGCGGTACAGGGGCGGGGGATAGGGAGGGGTAGGGGGAGCGGCGCGGGGGGCTGGGCGGCAAGCTGCTATATATAAATTTGTGCCGCAGCCTCCGAAAGAGCGACACGACATGACCAACGACCAGCGACGACGACGTGCAGCACGAGTTACTCTCTTCTGGCCCGGCCATGCCACAACCACCTAGCCATGTGGCATGCAACCAGTGCTGCTCACTTTTTACTACAAATATTATACTAGATATAATGTATTTATACAGAAAATAAAACATGAAAAGATGTTTTGCAATACCCGCAATTGTTAATTTTAGTATGATAAAACAACAAAAGTTTATACTTAAGTCGCTTTACATGAAAAGCTTTCAACAATAATTATGAATTGAAATGCAGCTGTTGAAATGATTTTTCATTTATATACAGTATACAGTATAGATATGTTTGGATATTTAAATTTGTATTTTTCAACCTACAAAAAATGCTCTATTTAGAAAAGGAGAAATAATATTTAAAAGTGTAGACTGATTTATTTATTTATAAAATATGTTTATATATAAAACTCTTAAAACCATTTTAAAAATCAATACAGAGTTGAAACCATAATAGGTACTGCTTCCACATTTTTACCAAGTATTCTTTCTGTAGAGTGGATTTGTGCTAGGAATGGATTTTAGGCTAAAGAGACCACAATCAGTGTTTGCACCCATAATGTAAATATTTGCCAGTGTTGGTAAAGTACAAATTAAAATAATCTAAAAAACTTTCTCGCTCTATAAAAAAAAATTTCCAAGTATTTTTGCCTAGGTACTCTACAGTTTTTAGATTAAAAATAGTAACCTTTAAAAACCGGCACCTCTGGTGGCATGCAACACAACGCTTTGGCGAAGCTAAAATAGAGGCAGGCACTTGCAGCTGCCACTGGCTGCGGCATGGCTTGGTTTAGGAGGTGACCGCTGCCACTGCCGATCTGGCCAGAAATCTATTCTGATTATTTTCTTTTTGGCCAGCCTTGCCGTGCTTTGGCTCGTGTTGGAGAGCTCTAGGAATGGCTAATGGGTGGATATTGAGGGCTGGATGCGGAGGTAGGAGGCCAACGAATGCTCCATGTTGGTGGCATGTCTCCAGTGGTAGTTGCATATGAGTTATGGCCATGCCAGCCAGATTGTAGTCCACAAATGCTCGACATTGGTTAACATGAATTGTTTCGTTTCGATCCGAGAGCATCCAAAATGAAATTGTTTGGTTAATGTTCTGCGATCGACTAAACAAGATTGAAAATTACCAAAAGAACTATGGTCAGATAACCAGGAACACGGGCTTTGAAAGAAAGAAACAAATGATTATACTATATTATCAATAACTCAGTGATATCATATGTATATTAAAGAATATTTGTTTGTTACATACACTTTGGTACTTTCTAAAAGCCTTCTCTCCCAGGCTTTTCACCTGGATACCAGTTATTGGACTCCTTCCGCAAAGAAACTCCTGGCCAAAGAGTTCCCATGCCGCATCGCATTTGTAATCGCATTATGACCAATGCCTTGCCACTTCTCCACAGAATTAAACTAAATATCAAACCTTCACAAGACGAAGATCGTAGTCGCCGCACCTGGTTGAAACTCTTAGGATTTTTTTCTTGAGGAGCAAGATCTCACGGAAGCCACTCATTAGCATGTCAAATAAGCCAAGAGAACTTGGCTCAGATGCTGTGCGTGGAACTAGCAAAATGACAAATAATCCAATTGTATGCGGCACCTATTCGGTCGCTGAATGAGAGCTCTAGATAATTAATTATTAATGCAAATTTATGAGAAATGATGGGTAGAATAGGTTGAGTAAAGTAAATATATCACGCTGATGTCACACACTCTGCCTCTTATGCAAAAGCTGCTAAATGTTGTCTTTAACATAACTAATCCATATGTTTTTTGACATTTTATTTTTATGCCACAGATCTCGCAGCGCCACGCCCTCCTCGTCATCGTTTCGAGGCGGTGGTGTCTCACCCAGCCAGCAACAGCAACAACAACAACACTCCCAGCAGCAACAACGCTTAAGTCCGCCCAGTGGCCCATCGACGGCAACAACAACCACTTCAACATCAGCAGCAGCATCCGCCACACACATGCCGCTGCACAATTTGTCAACGAATTTGCTAAATAGCATTCAGCAGGCCGCCAGTCAGCAGCATCGCAGCAACAGCAACAGCAGCAACATCAGCGGCAGCAGCAACACCGCCAAAACAGAGGGCGGTGCCGCATCGAATGCCACGGATTTCTCCACCCGCAACTATTCGGACATTATGCGATGCCTGGCGGCCAAGTACAACAACACAAATCCCAATGAGTAAGTTTTGGTTAGCCTTAAAATAACCACAAGTACTTGTGCTTTCTAGCACTTAAAGATACTCGGAAAAAATATTTCAATATTTAAAAAAAGATTTTTTTTAAATACTTGGTTGTGTTATGTATTATTAAACATCGGTTTAATCGACGATTTAATAATACTAATATTAATGCTCAAGAGATAAACAGATTTCTTAGAAACATATTGACATTATAGGTTTGCTACAGAAATATGTTCAGTGCTAAGTCGACTAAAATGTATATTAAATAAAAATAATTTTTATTTTTAAGAAATCTTTCCGAAGTATATAGAAAAAACCTAAATGGACGTGTTGTTTTTCTGTCTATAGAAAAAATGTAAATGGGCGAATGGTTTTTCTGTTTTATAGTCAGCCACTGTTATGTAGTCAGCCACTGATTTGAAAATCGTACTTTACAATTTACTTTATAGAGTTATAAAGAGTTACAAAATGAATTTTTATATATTATAAATAATTTTTATATATTATAAATAATTTGTATATATTATAAATATTTTTTAATATTATAATATTTTATAATTTATATAAACCTTTGCGAAGTCTATAGAACAAATGAAAATGGAAGTATAGTTTTTCTGTTTTATAGAAAAGTCAGTCACTGATTTGAAAATCGTACTTTCTTTGATTATAACAAAATTATTGGTGCGGCAAATCAATGGTGTTCGGTCATATTTTATTTAAGTGTAGATAGAACTATACAAAATAAAAAAAAAATTTTTTATATATATTATACAAATTCGGAATATAACACTAAATGTATATATTTTATTTGACCCAGAAAATTCCAAATTATTCACACATTTTGTATAATATTTTTCCTCCGTGCAGCAACAATGCAACACGTCGCAATTCCTACTACGACAGCAGCAACAGTGGCAGCACTTCGGCGACAACAGCCACTGGAGGAGGAGGAGGAGGAGGCGGAGGAGCAGCTGGTGCCGCAACCTCTGGCAACCCAGGCACCTCCCTCAAGTCCGCCAGCGGCACCACCAGCAACAGTTGCACCACCGCCACTGCCAAGAAGCTCTCACCATCGGCCATCTCAGCTGCGAATGCGGCTGCCGTCAGCCTGCCCAAGGAGACCAAAGTGAGTGGGGCCGGTGGAGCAGGTGTGGGTGGTGCCTCGGTCACTGGCGGTGGTTCGTCCCTCTCGCAGCTGGGCCCACCGCCCGCCGCCCCCTCGCCCACTGAGCAGGCCAAGAGCCAAATGGCCGCCGTGGTGGCAGCAGCGAGTGTCTCGCCGTTTATGACCAACTTTCTGCCCTTCTCGTCCGGCATTTTTCCGCCGCTGATAGACATGAGCAGCACCCAGGCGCTACTGACGCTGGTGAGTACTAAAAAATAGTAAAGCTAAAAGACCACCCAAAATTCATTGACGGTGGCTCATCCTCAAATTGGGGCCTTGGTTAGGCACATACATTGTAACAAATGAGAGAACTTAAATTATTATCTTTAATTATCTTTTATTAACTTAGTTAATTATCTAAAATACTTGTTAACCTAATTTGATAACTGTCCAATACGTTGAAAGTAATAATAATAAATTTAGTTATATCATATCGCATCGCATCATATCATCTTTTAAAGTTGAAGTAGTTAAATTAAGACATATTATTGGGATTAATAGAATCGTAATAATATTTGCAATAATATTAATATTTAATGACCTATTGCTGTAATAAAATCCAGTAGAATTCCTAATTCTAAGCTTCGTTAATCATACAAAGAGAAAGTTCAGAAGTTTTCATCTGAGTTGAAAATGTTCTTAAAAATAAAACCACATTTTTTAATTTGAAAATGTCCTTATGTTGCTCCAATCAAGTTGAATTGGCGGTATTTGCATTATATATCTGAACAAATAAACTATTAGTCTAGTAGTGTATACTTATCAAAAAGTTGTTAAATAAACTCCATTTTTACATTTTTCATCTTACCATTTCGTTCTAATATTGGAACATTGATACCAAAATGTACTTAGACGGTTTTTAAGAACGAATGTTCTCAATTTAATAACAATGTGCTTGTATAATTCTCTCTGTGTAGTAATATTTATCCTTCGTTATTTTTATTAAGTTTCTAATATTGAGAACATCGATACCAAAATGTACTTAGACAGTTTTTAAGAACGAATGTTCTTAATTCAAGAACCATGTACTTAAATAATTCTCTCTGTGTAGTAATATTTCTCCTTCGTTATTTTTATAAAGTTTAACCCCTTCTCTTTCTTTGTTCCATTTCTCCACCACATTCTCCCCAGGCGCGTGCTGTCAAAGATGCCGAAATCCAGGAGATTCTGCGCACCAAGCAGCAGCGCTCCGGTTCGAATGCATCGTCGCCGAGTGCGAGTGCGGCGGGCACGCCACGTTCCAGTTCCACTCTGAATGCCGCACTGCATCAGGCTGCCCAATTTGTTACACCCGCTCTGATCTACTCGGCCCAGCTGCAGCAGCAGCAGCAACAGCAACAGCAGCAGCAGCAACATCAACGGCAGCAACATCACGCTTCGCGGCAGTCTAGTCCACGTTCCACCAACGATTCCTCGACGGTGGCGCCCATCGGTGGTGGCTCCTCGATTGCGTCGGCGGCGCCATTGGATTTGAGCTCCCAGCCGCCGGCCGCCAAGCGTTTTAAGGCCGAGCGTCGTGCCAGCTCCACCGCAACGACGGCAACAACAGCGACCACGGGCTCATCCACATCCACGTCCACACCATCCCCGCCACCGTTGCCGCTGGAGCAGCACGACGATATCAATTCTGGTAACGCCAACGCGGACACAGGCACGGGCATGGAATCGGGCGGGGGAACGGGAGCGGGAGGAGAGAGTTCGGGACCGGGATCGGGATCAGGAGCCGGAACAGGAGTTGGCAAGGCCCGACGACGGTGTCAGGCGCAGAGCGAGGAGGTTAACTCCTGGTCGGTGGACGATGTGTGCGGCTTTGTGGGCGGAATTGATATATGCGCCGAATATGTTCAGGTAGGCCAACCAACCAACCAAACATAACATAACATTCTCCCTTTTAGCCCGTTTGTAGTTGATTAAGCAAAGAGATTCGATGGAGAAAGGAGCTTTTCCGCTGCAACTAATTGAGTTTTATGGCCCAGTTGGCAGGGGTAAATAAACCGGACCTTAGAAAGAAAACTTAGCATTGGGTTGGACTGGAATTTGGACTCCCGCATTGAGGAGATGTTCTCACTGCATTTTAAAATATAAATATTATATAATGAAACTAATTTATTTAGATACATTCTGGGAGAAATATACAGTTTAACTTTATATATTATATTATAATCAATATAAAATTGAATGCTTTGGAGAGCTTTTGTGATCAAGGGGCTTAGCATTCCTTAACCCCATCGCAGGAGTCAAAGTTCATTTAGCCCAAAGATCATTTATTTCTGCTGATTCTGTGCTGTGGCTGGGGACTTCCTGCCGAAAACCGAACGAATGTCAGACAGCGAAGATTAACTATGTTTTGGGATTTGAACTCACCGTGGCCGGGCTGAACTCTCTGGCGGCCATTAATATTGTGCCGCGCGGGATTCAGCCTTAACTTGCACTCCAGATCCCAGGTACGAGTTGCGTTGGCCAAGTCCGAGCGATGAAAATGCTCCACATAGGCAGCGCTCGCTTGGAATGGTGGCTGCCAGGTGATCTTTACGACCAGTTCCGGCAAGTTGAACGACTTTTGATCGGTCGGTCAGCCTGGGCCGACTCTTGCTCTGGATCTGGCTTTTCCCCTGGCTTTTGGCTTTGACTTTGGCTGGCTGGCTGGCTGGCTGGCTGGCTGGCTGGCTTTTGCGGTCGACGATCGGTCAACGTCAGGCATCATTACCAGACCCAGTCCAGGATCTGCACTCCAATCCACTCCCCGCTCCACTCCACTCCACCACCATCGACTTCACAACGCGTTAATGGAGTGAAAACATGGCCTGGGCTCTCGGTTCGGTTCGGTTCGGTTCAGTTCAGTTCGATCGCAAGAAGAGAGCTAACAATTAAGCCGGACGAGATGGCAGGACTCGGAGCTCTAGGTGTTGACACATTTTGATGCATATTATCCCGGGGAACAGATGGGGCCTTGAAGTCGTCTAATTAGCACGCCGAAAGCGGCTTAGCGTGCATTCAAAGATGAACTAAATCTGCTTAAAAAACATATCTGGCAAACTGATGATGATGGAACCAGTTTGGAGGCCAGGCCGACATGCTGACTCCTCCCCGACGAGGCTCGCGATAGACAAAAAGGCAATTGGCGTAATATTCAATTGAATTTATGGCCACAACGACACTGGCCGCTGGTCGCTGGTCGTTGGTCGCTGATCGTTGGTAGTTGGATCTTGCTTTTGGTCTTGGGCTCGGTCTTGGTCGCCTGAACACCTTTTGTGGTGCTGGGGCTGCTGCAGTTGCATGAACTTGTTCCGCCAGGCCAGGCGATAGAAAAGACCAGCCTCGTTTCTGTTACTGTTTTTTTTTTTTAGTTTTAAAGCCTTTTCAGCCGTTTTTTTTTTTGTCGTCGTTGTCGGTCGTTGAGATATTGTGGAGGTTGTAAATATTTAGTGCAGAGGTTGACTCTCGCAGGCCGTGGAAATCTATATGAAGACATTGAGAACTGGTTCAGTGACATTGTCCGACGACGACAACAACGTTGTCGCATCATGTTGCAGTCGTACGGCCACGGACAGAGTTGCAAGTGTTATTGATATTGCCTCAGTGCCTCAGATTCCTCCTCCTCCTCCTCACCCAGCCCCCTTTTCTAGGAGCACGCATGGGTGGCTCGATCCCTGCCAGGGTTTATTATCGCCAGGGCATTCGCCATAAAAATGCAGATGAAGTCATAAGTTGGACCCAACCCCAGCTTTGCGATTCCCGGCATTCTGGTTTGGCAAACGCAGCAGGATGCGATATTTTCTGCATTTTAAATGTTCAGATTTATGGCTATATTAAAGCACAATAATAATTTCTATGCGTGATCAGCGACACGAGCTACGGGAGGGGGCCACTCCCCTTTTCGCCTTCGCCCGGTCCCCAGTTTGTCATGAATTATTCGCTGATTAAGTGCACTCAGGTAGCAGGTGGGTTGGATCTCTGGAATGCGAGGCAACTCGAGAGGAGGTTAGAAATTTGATCGATAGAAGATGGTCAGATCACCGGTGGAGATGGCAAGGCATGGGAATCCGTTGGTGTAAACAAAAAGCTTTGTGTACTCAAGTTATGGTCTAATGTATCCCAAAGCATTTTTAAAAACTTTTGTCTCAGACTTTCTGACTCTCAGACTGTTTTTATCGTTTGGTCAAAAGCTATTCATCTATTGTATCTGGAACTGCAAAAACCAATCTATTCTTTGGTAATTACAATTTTTTTTTAAGATTGTTTGGTCAAACATTAGTTTAATCAAACACTTTGTATTTGCAAACTGGGATTCTATTTTCTACAAACATTTGAGTCTGCCTCCCCATCAATAAACTTGACTAATGGGTATTTTCCAAATCCAAAGATAACAATACTTAATTGCGGTACACTGGCTTGGGTGTACAACTTTAACCCCTTAAACCTATTAAAGTTCACAATCAAGCCATTACCGACATCTCCATCTAAATTCAAAAGAATCGCCAGATGACGAATTCGCAAATTGTAGCAAGAGCCCAGGCAAACATCTCTGAACCCATTTGCCTTGTCAATCTATCAGCATTCCGCCTTGAACTTATTTGGAGCGAATTAGTTTCTGTCGGTTAATGACAGACCAGGAATGTTCCCCCTTTTTGGCCCAAAACGAGTTCGGGGCCCAAACCGAAGCTGTCAGAAAGAAGTCAACGCAGCAGCGGCCAACGCAGTCGCGAGAGTCTTGAACCCGAAGAGTCATCGCAGGCTCCGCATTTGGCGGGTCTCCAGCTCCATCTTGGTCTGTGGCTCTGATCTCTGGCACTGGCACTAGTACTTATTGTATTTGACATGCCAAATGCCAAAAGTACACGTAGGCGTCATAAGATTCATGACTCGAACGAGTTGACTTTGCCAGCTTGCCCACGACGATCGCTGGGATCTCTTGGATCTCCGGCTCCGGCTCTGGTTCGGTTCGGTTTGGTTTGGTTAGGTTTGTTTCGTGTCGTTCTGTCGTAGGTACACCAACGTGTTATTGTTGCCTGGGTTCACATAAATGTCAAGCATCGGCAACATGGAGATCAACTCCGCAGCTCTACATTTTGCACCATGGCTAACGCCCCCGACAAAAAGCGAGGCGAACTATGTATATGTCTCCAGTACTGTAGTACCCGTACCTCGTATCCCTCTACCCCGTTTCGTATGCATTTCAAAGTCGACCCTATTATTAGGCATAAGGTTTCATCGTTCGAGTAAACATAAACAACGACTGCGAATCCACGTAGTCATCATCATCATCATCGTCTTCGTCGCAGTCTCATATTCAGCAAATGTCAAAAGCCCCGGCTAGGCTCGCACTTGTCACTTGAGCTTGGGCCTGGAGGTCTCCATTGCCATCCACAAACATTCGATTAGATCCAAAGCCCATGTGCATACCGCTCCCTTCCCTTTCTCATTATTTGTTTATCTTAATTCGTATTAAAGTTAGATTTTTTATCGCACAGTCAACTCGTTACTTTGGCTCAGGCCGGGGCCCCAAGTCCGGATCTCCTCGACTTTGGAGTTGGGTCCGGGTCCCCGGTCCCCAGTACCCAGTACCCAGTTGGAGTGCAGCCTTCTCATCCATAACTGTCACATGGCTGACTTAAGTTTTATTTATTTTTATATTGGCCTTTTGGCCAGGCACTCTTGTGGCTAACTCCGACCCGGGTGCCCGCCACATCCCTCTGGCCATATCTTTCGAATTTCCCCTACTATTTGCCTCGACTCTTTAAAGGGAAATGCGCCCCGCTCTCTGTTTGGTTTTCGAAAATTGATTTGGAAAGTTGCATTAAAATGCAATTTGTTGGTTTCTCATTGAGTGTGTGAGTGCGGCGGCTAAAAGTGTTATGTGGCCGGTGAGTTGGGGTTTTTCTTCTTGCTACAGGAAGTATGACGAGGCGTTATGCGCCAAAAACACAAAAATTGAAATTAATTTTCGGTTAAGCCGAATGACAGAGATGTGAAAGAAAATTTCGATTGAGGAGGCCAAGTTGTGATGTAACTGAAGGGGATTTGATTGGGATTTAATTTGTAAAGCTGAGTTAAGAAATACGGGGATTGCCTAGATTATGAATGACTTCTGTTGAAGTCATTTCCCAGGAAAAGTAATGTTCATTGAGATATGAAAAGATATACCAAAGCTTTTTGTCATTTTTGAAACAACAAACAACTTTCATTACTTATAAGATATGAGTATAACTAGAGCAACCCCCTACTTTGTTGCTACCAAAAAGTAGCCTGAAGTTCATTTCGACCAGAAAAGCAACCTCATATTAACGGTGCTTTTGCGGTAACAATCAACAACTTTCATAGCCCAAAGAATCAATGCTACAAAAAAATGTAGGAAAAGGAAAACAAATCACCGACTTGCCTAATGATTATAAACGTAACAATCTAGTTTGCGGCGTTGGCGGTCAACGCATTATCAGCAACGGCAACAGCAACAGCAACAGCAACTGCAACTGCAACAATAACGGCAGCAACTACCGCACACGAGCAACAACAACAACATTTGAGTGTGCAACAAGAGGAACCGAAGGCACGTGCTAAACATGCAACTCCTACTCTTACCACGGCCAAGGCCCCGCAGACAGTGGGACAGACAGACAGACAGACAGCAGTTTTAGTCTCGGCCTCAGACACGACCATTCACTCAAGAGACAGCGGCAACTACTCCTCCTCCCCCAGATCTCCCAGCTCCTCCTGCGCCTCCTGCTCCTCCACCTTGCCACAAGACCAATATGCTACCATTAATCCATGAATTACTTAAAACCACATTCCGTGCAGCGGCGGGTGGAAGCGTTGCGGGGGCCACATTTAAATTGCCCGCTTACCGCCATATTTCAATATATTGGTCGAAGCTTTTCTTTTTTTTTTGTGGCTTCCACTTTTCGGTCGCCTACGAAAAGTACGAACGAAAAAAAATTGGCCAAAAGACAAGCAATTTCTTGCCTCGCGTTTGCCGTTTTTTCCCTCTTTTTTGATAATGTTGCACGATAATGATGTCGTCTGTTTGATGATGTTGCTGCTGGGCCTTGGAGCCGGCGAAACCGACCTGCTGTGGCAGTTAGAATGAACCGAACCGAACCAAAGCGAACAGGATCCCCCAAACAATCACCTATATTGAAGGAAAAGTTCGGTTCTCTCGAGGGTTTGGGGCAGAAATCACAGCACGAAAGCAAATGATCGCAATCGAGGGGAGACCTGCAAGGCTCTCCATCTTTCTCATTCTAGCATTATGCAGCACAGTAGGGCACAAATGTATGCTTTTTTCTTAAGTAAGTTACTACAGAATAATTGGATTTATTTGTTGTATTTTAGACAGGCTCTTTACTCTTGAAGCTATTCTATGAATAGATCATTTGGTCGAAATTAGTATTTTGCTAAAGCTACCCATTGGTATTTAATATTTTATAAATATGAAAATGTATCTTCTGTTTAAATAAGTTTCTCAATTGGAATTTTTATTCCTTTGTGATCAGCAATCTATATGTTTTTATTGAAAGAGTACTACGTGATAATTGGAAATTAGGCCTATAGGAACTTACACAACCTTCATTATCTTGAACTTAGTTACATATTTTCACAATATCTTAATGACTATTTAATTAAAAAGGGTAATTAAAAAAAAATACTAGAATGGGATCATTAAAGTCCTCCCATTTTTTGTGCCACCTTGTCCCACTGTGCCCGCCGGACTGGAGCAGAGGTTAGATGAAATGTGCACCAGGCGGAGGTTATAAGGTGGCCACGGCAACAGAGCTGCCATTTAACTGACAGTCAGCAGGCAGCGGCAAAGTCAGGCAGCAGCCCCCATTGAGACCCCAGGGACCTCGGAACCAAAGTCAAGACTCGGACTCGCAGTTGAAGTCAGCGCATGACTGGAAGCACCCAGACCAATGAAAAAAAAAATTCCAAAGAGCGAAAAATAAGAAGAGAAGTCGGCCCGAAAGTCAAATGCCAAGCAGCAGATCATGCCGGGTCTGAGGTCTGGGGTCTGGGGTCTAGGGTCTGGGTCCCGGGTCTTCAAAACCTCGGACCCAGGCAGGTCGTTGCAGCCAACGTCGCTCGTGGTGTGTTATCAAAGCTGATGATGATTATACCCACTTGCACGCCTTTTTTGTGCCCCTACAGGAAGCCAGAGCCAAGGCAAAGCGGAGGCCCAAAGACGACCCGGCTTTTGGTCTTAAGCGGAGTTGGGCTGAGGCTGAGCCTTGCCTGCAATTGGCTACTCGTCGCCATCGTCGTCGTCGTCGTCTTCGTCTTGTTGCATGCATTATTATTATGCGCATGCGCGCAGTTGGCCATATAATCTAAAATTGTATCTTTGGCGTGTAACCCGGGGCACTTTTTCTTCTTCTTGGGCTTCGGCTCCTGCTCCTACTGCTGCCAAGGAAAGCAAAGCAACAAAATAAACTGATTATGTGCCTACCGCTCTCTGCAGCGAAATTAACAGCAGCCCCAGCTCCTCAGCCGGTGCAGGTCCCCCCATTCCCATCCAAATCCTCCTCCTCCGACCAAGTGCCCTCTTGGAGTGGATTGGATTGGCTGGCCTTCTTTTTTTGTGTTTCCCTAGCGGCTTCATTCGGTGAGCGGGTCACATAAAATTTGCTAATATTTTGACCTTAAGATGTAATATCTGAGCTGGCCCCATTGTGCACAGTGGGCAAGAGCGAACCATAATGATAAAGATAATAAAGACAAATTACCGGAATATGTTATAACTTTTTACGAACCAAGATAATGCCAGAGACCAAAAAAAAACAAATTTGTAATTTTTTAAAATTATTTTTTTAAATAATTGTAGATATACCTTTAATTTAAGAACATTACAATT
This sequence comes from Drosophila subpulchrella, assembly GCF_014743375.2. Classification (NCBI taxonomy): domain Eukaryota; kingdom Metazoa; phylum Arthropoda; class Insecta; order Diptera; family Drosophilidae; genus Drosophila; species Drosophila subpulchrella. Next base: position 4,396,695 of record NC_050610.1, read on the forward strand.
TAAATTAATTAATGGTATATCTTTACGGAAGTTCTTTATCCCAATGCATATACATTGTACATATATTCTGATCAATATTTTATTTAGAAAAATAAATACTGCAGTATCTGGATTAATCTCTTTTTATTTTTATTGACAGACTTATTTATAAAAAAACCATTTTTCATTTTGTTTTTTCTCTTTTATTTGTATACAAGTTTGGGTTATATTAATTTCAATGCCCCAAAAGATTAGACTTACAATACCCCCACTCCGTTCCTTCTCTTATCCATGTATTTATCAGCAATTTGCACAACTCGCCCACTGTCCCAGTCGCGTCGTCTTGTTCCCGCCAGCGGCAGTAGCTGTGAAATAAAAATAAAACTTATTTATTACAGCTGTCTAAGTCGAGAGCCAGAGCCCGACTTCATTACTCGGCCCCAGGGCGAGTGTTCAATAATTTATTAAATTATTTAAATAATAAGAGGGCAATTTTGAATCGCTGTTGTTGAAACAGAACGATGATTGATATAGAATACAGTTCTCTTTGATCGAAGATGGATAGTTAGTGAGCAAATCAATCAGAGGCCGGCCTAGAATGGCAATTTCCAACACTTTCGGTGGAAAGTGCAGCGAGAGTTCAGCTACTACTGCCCTTCGCCAATCTCCGATGACCAGGTATCCGGCAAGACAGATAGCTAGTAGCTAGTCGAGGCTGTTCTGCTCTACATGCCAATCAAATGCTACCTCAGATTGCAGATCCAGATGCCAGAATACAGATTCCAGAATACAATCTAAAGGCCGGGCCACCTAGTAGTCGTCGCTCCAAGAGGCAGAGAAAAAGAGAGCCTCGAATGCGTAACAAGATCAAACCGCAGCCACCGCATTTGGGAGCTTGGAGCTTGGAACTGGGATCTTGGAGCCGGGGAACCGGGGAACTCGGAGCTGGGACAGCCAAACAGTTGGACGGCAGAGGATGTTTGGCATTAAGCGTAATTGTTGGGTTGCTGGGCTGAATAAAAAAAAAGAAATATCATTAAATACTCGGTACCAAAATCAAAGCCAAAGACACAAGTGAAGTGTAGCCGCGGTGGCGAAGCCAACAAGTCAACTTTTCGATACCCCTTTGAGCTGGCAAGATTTTGGGTATGTCCTAAATCGGGGATCGGTTAAAAATTGTGGAAACCTATTTCTTTTAGATTTTAAAATATATAAAATATTCCCAAATTTGTAGGTACGCTGCTAGTTGAGTTATTAGAATAAAATTAAAAACTGAATTGAGTTTAAGCTCAAGGGCCTTATATCAGGCTTTATAAAATGTATATGATAATTCTTTAAGTTGTCTAATCACCCACATTGGGAGATAAGTGATCCTAAATGTTAATAGAACTATTATCTTAGGTGGTGCTTGAAGTATTATAATATTAAATTATATAAAAAGGTAAACAAATGTTTTAATCCAATTTGAGATCTTAAAACTCTTATTCCTCTAATTTAATTTAGAGTAAAATATTCAAGATATACTATTCCCATTGGGTAACTTCAAGTCTAGCACACCTTTCTGCAGTGTCACTTTTTTGTTTTAGGTGGGCAGCCACCGATACGAGCGAACCGAGCCAAAGGTTGCTGATGGGCAACTGGAACTGGGTACTTGCCACTGCCGGCAATCAGGTCGCCGTCTCTGGCTCAGTCTTGGCCAGCTCTTTCGGTTCGCTTTTGCTCTTGGCCCGGCCGGGACGTGGCCAGACATGAAGAATTACAATGAGTAGGTAGTTGGGCGCAATTGACGGTGGCTCAGCCTCAGCCTCAGTTTCAGCCTCAGCCGCAGTCCCAGCTCCAAAGCTAAAGCCAAAGAAACAACAGCTTCAACCTCTGCAAGTTGGCAGCAGGTCGGCCCACGTTCTGCGATCAGCGCTCCACTCAACTGGCGGCTGGGCGAGCTCCCGGGCATAGGTAGCACAAAAAGCTGTTCAATTTAGAATTCAAATTGTTGTCTTCGCTTCTTGTCTTCCCCTCGTGCCTTGTACCTTATAGCTTATACCCATACCCCATCCCTCATCCCGGGCGATCTTTCTCCGGCGGCCCCACCACTTTGGTGGCTGGTTGTTTGGCTGGCTTTAGGGTTAAGCAGGTCAAAATCCGTACAACTAAATTGAGCCCCAGAAATACAATTGGGCTGGAGTAGAGAGAGATAGAGGGAGGGGGGAGAGGCCCCTTTCAACCCGGTAGAATTCATTTTTCGTTGCACAGTCGGCTCTTCAAATTAAAATGTATTTGACGGGAAAGGGTGGGGAGGATCGTCCACTCTGGGTGACCAGAAGCAGCCAGAAGCACTTTTGTAGCTGCTTATTAGTGTGATGTGTCTTTTGGGCAAAAAGATTGGGGTTTGTATTCGAGTTTTTGGGGTCCCAAACAGGGTTTACCTTTGGTCGAGCTGAAGTGAGAAGAAGAAGGCCGCGGATGAGGACCTGGCACGTTTCACATTTGACGCGCCATACGCTGACCCTGCTATTAATTTATTTTGCAAAAAAATTCCAGAGTCGGAGATTATCCCCAGATGCTCGTCCATTCAATTTGGATCCATTTATATGCATATTAGAGATGGGTGCGTGACTGGAATACAGTTTTAAAAGAGAATTTTAATTATTTAAAAGTACCTACCTTTATTGTCTCTGACCCCCTCATAAATCTTAACAATCCCCAAATTCACAGCAATTTTTATCATCATAGGATTCCGATAGTCTTGCCCTAACCCTTCTTGTATTGGATATCTCTTCTTATCCATCTGTAAGTTTTGACGAAAACAAGAACCAATTTTAAGTGCCTATTTTATGATTGAAACCCACTTGAGTTCTATGTAAATATTGCGCAACAAAATAACTTTATTGGGCTTAAACTTTATAGCTCTATTAAAGCAGGAAATGCTGAGGCTAAGCTGAAGCCGTATAAAGCAAGAAAATATTTACGAGTTCTTTGGCTTAACCCGGGCTCGGGTTCGGAATCAAAAAGAAGCGAACTTTTGACGAATCTTTCGGTTACGTATGCAAATTGATCTTGAACATTCATTGATATTTAACCATCTGTCCATGGTCAAGTCAGGTCACCACGTTTCTGTCTTGCCGAGACAGAAATCCCAGTCGGGCAAAAAAAACTTGAACTATAAAGTTTAATTAGATTGATTTCGATTTGGGATTGGGCTTGTGTTTGGGTTTGGGTGGAGCTCTAAGATCCGTATCTCACGTGTCTGCCGTTGGAACGCATTTATTTCATGTCGAATTTTTGCAAATTCCTTGAATTATGTATATATTCAATCAAATAGAGTGTGCCTTTTGTGTTTGTTCAAGAAATATGAGCTGTGAAAGTCATCAAAACCCCGAAAATTTCAAACGACAATCTGTTTGCATTTCTTTAATATTAACGTCAGATGTTCTAGTGAAAATATCAAACTAAATTAGGTCTTCTAACGCTAACAAAGTCTTTTGTTTGATGCAGCCAAATGATTTGCATATTTCCATATTTTCCACACATTTTCCTCCTGGCCTGTGTTGTCTTAAATTGCCTTCAACTGAACAGAGAGACCCGAGACCTGGAGTCCAATTACATTGCGTGTATGGATCTCCAGATGGCCTCGGCCCCGGTCTTTTCCTCTTTTTTTTGTTGCCTTTGGAATAGGAGTTCAAAGTCAAGAGCCGAGCCTGAGAGACCCACAATTCAAATCTGTTTTTGGCCCGTATTGTTATGGCCAGGTTGTGCTCTTTTTCTTGCTGGCTGGCCATTTCCTGGGCTCTAGTTAATGCCAACTTGTTGTTGCTATTGTTGGCTCTGTCAATTATTGGCACAGAATTTAGAATGCACTTGGCTGACCATAACCATAACCACAGAGCCACCCAAATCAAAGCCTCTGCCCCTCACAGTACCCCTCTATATTTTTTTTCGTTCTGCGTTGTCCGAGTAAAATTATGACAGAGCCTAAGAGCTGGCCATAGGAGTAAAAGCCACCAATTTCCGGTTAGAACTTGGTCTTTGCTTAGTTTTTAGCTCGTTTAGATTTTCTCTTTACCTTTCGACCGTCGCATTGTGGGAAAGGGATAAAGATAGTTATTTAAACCTTATCTAATCGAAGAATTTGAGAACAATAAAAAAGTTAATTGTCCACAACTTATAATTAGATTACTAGAATAGAATTACTAGAATAAAATAAAGAATAAAGGCTGTTAGAATAATAAATTTAAAATAAATATTCCAGAAAAACCATCATATCATACTGTAGGAATAGTAATATTTACCTTTAAGTTGTAAATGCATTTACAACATTGTTTTAAAATGAAAAAACAAAAATCAAACACAACCTCTATTCGTATTTATTAGCTTAAACTAATGAGTGATTTAGTATTTAAACGCTATTCAGCTTAAATTATTCTCTCTCTTGAGTAATGGAGAAGTCCCAGCCCAAGTATGTGACCCTAAATCTAGACCCCCTTTTAATGCTACCTCATGCGGTAGCGCCTTGCCTCCTCCATTCTCAACCGATCGATGGTCTCGAAGATCCTCGCCCGACGCACCAGCTCCTTGTTGACAGCCACTTTGTTTCGTTCCCACTCTATTTTTTGGTTATTCTTATAAAGCGTCGAACTTCTGGCAGTATTATTCAGTACCTTCGTATTTAAGCTGGTGTTCCAGGGTCGTCGCGTGGATATGGGCTTGTTGTAGAAGGCTGTGTGGTTTACCGTAAATACGCTGGGCTTGATAAATATTGCCACATAGCCGGGCATTGAGATGTTCCGATCCTTGGGAAAGACACTGGAAAAAAAAGAGAAATGCTGTTCGGACTCTAAGTAATCACAAAGAAAGGAATCGTATGCTTACCAGAAAAATCCCTGGTACATTTGTTGAACCACGTGATGACCCCACCAGCTGCCGAGGACCTGTAAAGGGCACGATCGATTCCGCCCCGCGTAGGAACTCATCACCTTGCCCACGGACACGAAAAGCAATTCCGTGGTGTTAGCCTCCACCAACTCGGCCTTGCGCATCATGAACAGATCATTGAAGGCCGAGATGACCACGTCGTCGTAGAGATTATAAACCAGTTTGTTGTCCTTGTCCTGCCCGAGGATCAGCATGGCAGTGCGCATGGAGTTCATGATGTGGGCCAGGGCCAGGAAGTTGATGTTAATGTCCTTGTAGTCCGGAGTTACGTAGCCGAAGTACCAGTGGCGCAGGTGTATGCGCACTGGGAGCTCTATGCGCGTCATCAGTAGCCAAGGACCGCCCCAGCTGTTTTTGAAGTCGCACAATACCTTGGTGGGCAAGCCTCGATCTCGTTCGAGTCTAATGCCGAACACCTCGTGCAGATCCATGTCCTCGCGACACGTGGCCTCTGGATAATCAAAGAATTCGGGGGGATGTGGTGTTACAATCTCCCCCCAAGTCCTTGATGGACTGGTAGGTCGGGTGGGACCGCTATCCGGTCGCTCCTGTTGATCTGTGGAGGACGTACTGACAGTTGATTCGAATTCCGATAAGTCTGTGATGAGTGCCCCTGGGTCTTCTGTGATTTCTTCAGGGGGTTGAGGGGGCGATAGGTCTTCCGTTTTCTCTTTATCACTTGAAGTGACCTTATTCAGCTCCGTGGTAATTTCAGTGGGCACTTCTGGAGTTTCATTTGTTGACCCCTTTGTTTTTCTCTTTGAAGTCGTAGGCTTTATCCTTGCGGTTGTGGACCAAATTAACTTCTCATCCGAATCGCTAGAGTCCATGTTTTCTTCAGCTGGTTTTGAGTTATGATGAGTGTCCCGCGAATGGTCTTCTGAACTCAACTCCAGAGTTTCCTCATTCTTGTATTTTTTGCGGCTTGGCCTTTGCTTGGACTCCCTTGAGTGCTCCAACGAACTGACCTCCAGAGTTTCTTGCTCACGTGGACGCTCTTCCGAGCTGACCCTTATATTACCACCCTCCATTTGAGGATTTGAAGAGCCGTTGAATCCAAGTTGAGGCGCACTTATTCTAGAGGGCCCATAGTTGTTGAAAATAAAGCTCATGTAGTACGTCTGGCCCAGGACAATCCATGGAAGAGTTGTCCACAGGCAGAATATCAGCATAGCTACGCCCTTCAGCTTCACCGGAACCAGAGTGGAGGTCCGTATATGGTAGCTGGGTTCCCTATATACCCTCGCTATATTGGCTTGCGACCAATCTAATTAAGTATTTCCAATTGAGTATGATTTTAGAGGTGGTGGAAATCAATTTCCCTAAGATTCGATGTGCTTATAGAGGTGCAGCCTCTAATTGATGATACAGCTCACGTTTAAAACAGAAATTGAAGAAGGTTTCCACTTATAATATCAAAACAACTCTCAAAGTAAATTTCGATTTTTAAAATAAAATCATAAGTAAAATATATATAATTGGGCTTAATTTAAATTCAATTAAAAACACGATAAATTGGGTTAAAGTAGTATTCTAAAGCGGAAATAAAAATGAACAAATGAATAAAGTAACAAGAATCAATAAATTAAATAACATATTTAACTATATATTTAAATTTGAGTAGATCATTCTTTCAGAAGTTAAATAAAAGTCATGCTCTTACGATCAGAGATGTCTTTCCCCTAGGGTCTTGAACTTCTGACCAATATAACAAAACATTTAAAAGCGAATCTAAAGGTTTTAAAAATGAAGTAAAAAAATATTTTTATTTGCTCGAACTTTTGTAATAGATTTTATTTAAAAAGTATTTAAACAGAAGGAAATTTATTTAAGAGCTTTAATTGTTTTTTAACTGCTTTCTTCCTTTAGTCTTCTTACAACTTGTTCTGCCTTTAGTATAGTTTTTTATTTTTATCCACCCTTTAACCCTTAACCCATTAAGTAAAACATTATTAGTGTTTAAATTTTATTGTCATTTTAATGATAAAATCAATTGAAGTGGCTGCGTCTTCCCAAAGTCCCTCGAGCGAATCTTACTGTCGGAGAAAAGGAACAAAGAAATGGTTAGACTAGATAGGGGTGGCCCACGTCCAGGATCTCTTACACTCAGATCTCCCGGTGGTGTTACATTTCCTCGTAGTCATCCTGCTTGGCATCTAGAGCTCCAGTTTCCGGCGCATCGGCCACGGTGCCAGTGGCGAGGGGAGCCCGTTCGTTGGCGTCCTGGGCCGCGTCCTGGGACTTCTCCTGGCTGCTTTCGCGAGCCTTGCTGTCCCGCTGGTTAGAGCCCGCATTGCTGCCGGAGTGTCCGTGGCTCTCGCTGCTCTCGTATATGGATCGCACGTACCGCCCGCCGAAACTGTCGTCGATGCTGATCTCGTAGCTACTGTGGTGGCTGTGATCGTTGCGCTTGTCCCCACCGTTGCGCTCGTTCTCCTCCACCTTCGTGCGCCGATCCTTGGCGTCCTTGCTGTCGCTATCGTCGTTGTCATCATCCTTTCCGGTGTCGGCTTCATGGCTCCCGCTCTTGGAATCTTCTTTCGAATGACTTTCAGATGCATCAGTTGTTGTATGTTTCTCATCCCCACTGGAGTCATCGCCAGAGTGATGAGGTTCAGAGGTATGGGCTTCACCCGAGGCATGTTTATCGCCAGGGGCATCCGTCGAACCGCTGCCATCCGCATCGGTCGATCCTTCATGGGATCCTCCGCCAGCGGCACCACCACCAGCGGCAGCCCCTCCGGCTCCGGCTCCGGCTCCGCCCTCTGCGTCCGGATTATTATTGTTGAAGGCAAAGTTCATGTAGTACTTCTGGCCCAGTGCGCCGTGCTCCGGCAGATGGCCGAGGGCCAGCAGGACCAGGTAGCCAGTGAGTAGCCGTATCCGCATCCGCCACATCGCTGCAACGCTGAGCTGCCCGGGCTGGCCGACCCTCCCTTATATATAGAGATGACCGCCGCCGCCCGGAATCGAATCGATTTGACTGCCTCCATGGCTCTTCTCTCGCCCATAAAAAGGGGCAGCCCGATAAAGGCGTGTCCAAAGCGGGGCCACAGCAAATGCAACAGCAAAAAAAAAAGGGGGATTTGCTGGGGAGCAGAAAACAGTGGCAGTTGTTAGTCCAAGTTGCAGCGGTGCAGCAGCAACATCAGCAGCAGCAACATCAGCAGCTGCCGCGGAAACAGGTTGGCCCCCGTTGAAGAGAGCTACGTGGAATTCAATCAGGGCCAATCTATAATAGAAATCTCATGTGGCGCGAGCTTCGTTTTGCCCAAAGGGGAGTTTGTGGCAGCATCAGCGGCAGCAGCAGGGGGCGTGGCAGTGGAGATCAGCTCGAAGGATGAGGAGGAGGAGGAGGAGGAGCAGGGAAATGGGGTGCCCACTCTCTGCCCACTTTCAATCGATCGTGCGTTGCAAATATGAAAATGCTACTGCACCGGCAGTGGCAGCCAAGTCAGGCAGCTTTGGCTAAAATCGTTTTTCATTAACAATTTTAAAAGCCGCGCATTAATCACAAGTACACGGACACACACACACAGAACAGAATGCTGAATAAAGAAAAATACAGGATGCCCTGCGCCTACGAGTTCTGGATGGTGGCACGGGCACGGTGGGCCAAGAGAATGAAAAATGCTCACACATAAAAATGGGTAGATAGGTTTATCAATCAAACAGCGCCATAGAGCGTGTTGGTATTTGGTACTCATTTATTTCTGATAAATAAGATCATATTAAGGGGTTTTCATAATTTGACTGAAATTAAAAAATATAAACGATACATCGGTAGTATGAAAATGTGCTACAAGGAATTAAAAAAAAAAATTTTACGATAAATAAACAAGTCCTATTCGCCACCTTAAGTATAATCAATATTTATATTAATACTTGAAATTTATTAACGTTCTGCAAATATTTTTAAGAGAAATGTATAGGTACAATAATGTATTATTTTTAAACATACATAAGTGGGCGAAACTGGTTATTTAAATTTAAATTTAAAAACAACATGATTATATTTTTAATCATTTATTTTCACACTACAAAGCACTGTGCAAGTGGTCACGGTGGCCATAAATCCACAGACTCTTTCAAAGACACCCCACTAATTCTCTCTTTGGCTCTCTTCTCATTGCAGTCGTTTCGTGATCAGTCCATCGATGGCACTGGCCTACCGCTCTTAACCGAAGACCACTTGGTCAACTCGCTGGGCATGAAGCTGGGGCCGGCTCTCAAGCTGCGCTCCATATTGGCGAAGAAATTGGGCGGGCCGTGCCCGTGTGTTGCATGCGTTGCGCAGGCGCAACAAATGCTGGCACTGCAAACGGGTGGGGCAGCACCAGGAGCAGCAGCAACACCAGCAGCAGCGGCAGCAGCAGCAGCAGCGGCAACAGCAGCAGGAGCAGCCGCAACTAGTTGCAGCATCAAATCGGAGATCTTTAATGGCGGCAGCAACGGCAGCAGCAGCAGCAGCAACAGCAACAGCAATCAGGGCAGCGATATTGCCGGTCCACCAGCAACATCCAGTTCGCCCAACAGCAACATGTTGCTGCCAGTGTTGCCGTGCAGCGGACTGCACGACGCCAGCTAGTTATCAGCGGACCCCATAAATATTTATGCTAAATGAATTGCATTTCAACTGCAAACTTGCTGTACCAAATGAGCTTTCAAAAAACAAAAATATCACACACACACAAACACACAAGCAAATCGGATTGGAGACAATACCTATTGTATAAATTAAACAATAATTATGTAATTTAATGGCTAGCTAAAGTTGTAAACTTTAAGTGACAACAACAATAATCGCAAAGTCTTCCATTTGCACATACACAAATCATATTTGTATAACATTAATCAATTTATTAGTCAATTTAATGAGAGAGTTTTCGTTTACGTACTTAAGTGCAAAGCGCAATTTGCATTGATTTTATTTATTTCTATGACTTTTTTCGTTTTTAACTGCTAGTCAGTAAATATATATTTAATAGAATTCCGCGAAATGTGAAGCAAACTTAAAAATTCAATTTTATTGTTTTGCAAATCGAAGTAAAAGGCTATTTATTTTTATATATCCTACGATACGGCAGAATTGTTGAACCCCCAATGCTTTGTTCAGATTTTATTAATTTATGTTTACATTTTCCGCGGCCATTGCACAAAGGAATTCAAAATTCAACTTTAAGAACTATGCATCCTTTTAAGAGCTCCAAGACTTGAAACACACACACACCATACACAAATGAAAACAACAAGAAACAAGCAAATAGAAAACGTATTTTTTAGCTCCATTGTACATATTGTTTATTTAATTAGTTGTAAGACATTTAGAGAGACACAAAAACATTTTCTAACACCTAGGCGGTATGCAATGAACTTAAAGAAGCAGAAGCATATTTCTACGAAATAGGAATGAAAATGAACTTGATTTATTATATACATTTAATGAACTATAGCTATTTTTCACAAGCTGAAGCAAATAAATTATACCAGTTATCATACAAACAAAAACTAGTCTCGCTGAATCGGCAGTGGCAGTGGGAAGTGGCAAGTGGCAAGTGGCAAGAGGCAAGAGGCAAGTTGCATATTGCAACTGCCTTGGCGTCGGGAACGGATTTCTGGGGCGTTATGGGCACGCGGCTGACCTCCGGACCGCTCGATGCGTCGCGGGTCAAGCGGAACCGTTGCGCCAAAAGGCAACCAAGGATGGCTGCAAAACAATTAAAAGCACGCAGCGCACCTCCAGCGTCTAATTACAAATTGGAGTCATTGAATTTATTAAAATCGGCCGCGTAAATTGTGCAGCAATGCACTTGAGACACGCGAGCTGATATTGTGGGCCATCGGCGCTTCTTGGCTCTCATTACTCGGTCATAACTCACTGCGCCCGTCCGGTTCAAGTATCCCTAGCCTCTAAAAAGCCCATAAAGTCCATAAAGCCCAGTCGCTCGACCCGCTCTGCTTTTCCTCAGAAACATAATTGCTTCACTTCTGTGCAGCCAACTCCTTTAATTCAGATCCGACAGGTTGGCTGGTATAATACCTGTTGCAGGTAAGTGATTCCGCACTTCTGTTTACGAGAATATAATTAACATCAGGTCTAACCTATCGCCTCTTCATGGCTACTTAAATATACCAACATACATATGTAGGTGTCTATAAACATATTCCTTAAGGTTAAGATAGGCAAAATAAGTTTTCGAAATTGTACTGTTGAATGTGCTCATTTATACAAAGCTTTACATTTAAAAGTAATTACGGTTTTAGGTTTGAATTCTCCAAACATTTTTTGAAGCAAAGAAAATCAATCATCAAAGCTGAGATGTTACTTTAATCAAGAGGACAGTACAAATTCTTATATGATTTAGTTTTAAGCTGATAAACGTTTTCAAAATAGTACTGTTGAATATGCTCACTTATACAAAAATAAACGAATAGCACTGGGCGTATATGGTTTTCCATTTAAAAGTATCTTACTTTAATTACGGTTTTAAGTTTAGATATTCCACATATGGGCAAATCCGGAAAATGGTCAACCAGGCCCAAAACAAGAAAATCTTCAAAATCATCGAATTTTTTGCGTATTTTCACCATATTTTCTTAACACAGTGGAACCAAAGCATATTTCATTTGATTTTTTGAAGAAATTTCCCCGAAAGCTGAAAAAATTCACTTTTTTTCATTTTAAGCTACTTTTAAAGGCATTTTTATGATTAATTATTTCGCAAGGAAAACATATGATTTGTTTGAACTTTTTCTACCAAATCTCTTTATTGCAATCTAATAAGAAGATAAAAATCCAAGGGGGGCAAAAAAGGATCAATTAACTGTTAATAAATCAACATGGAAAAATCGTACGTTCGCGACCCGTACGTTCGCGACCGGTACTTAATTCAATAAAATAAAAACAAATGGAGATATTTCCTTGGGAACAGACTCGAATGAAAGCTACATGAATCCATTTTAAAAGTAAAGTTATTTCTTTAGAATATTCCGTCCCAATTCGCAGATATTTGCATTTTACTAGATTAAGCCAAAGTCGACTTCCATTTTGTGTACGTTCGCGACCGCATGTTTTTTGCCAATATTATGAAAGTGATAGCTCAATAAATCCCATCATTTACACTAAGCTAAAAGCTAACAAAATTCTTTAAAAAGGAAAAAAAAAATTCTGAAAAGATTTTTTTTCTATTTTTTATTTGCACTAATTGCGTACGAACGTACGTTCGCGACCCCTGGAAATGCCCATATGTTATCTGATGCATGGAAAACCAACGATCATTGTTTCAGATGTTACTTTAATTAACGGGACAGTACAAATTTTTAAATGATTTAGTTCCAAACTAAGAAACGTTTTTAGGGAATATTTTGTATGAATTTTGGCGGTATCTACATATACTTCCAATTTTTAGTAAGTAATTTTAATGCCTTAAAGAAAATATTTCTTATTCCTATCACAAGTGTTTACCACTACTAACAACCTTAACCCTTAATAAATAAACCTTAACCACCACTAGCTGTGTTTGGAACTATGTATGTCTATAATTTCATTATAAAATTATTTTTTCCAACATCAATTAAGATGCAACATTTTCTTGTTAGCGCATATAATATGGAGCATATAAACATATTTGTTTACCCCTTTCGACCCCTTCTTTTTCCTATTGGATCATTTTTAATATTTTGTTTGGTATTAATTGATTACGATTTTTACGAAAAAGCTGAAGATGCCAAGCCCACTTGTTTGGGTGTTTGCAAAGGTGCCTTTAGGCAACGTAATTTTTTATACACATACAAGCAGTTTTTGTAAGCCCACCTCTAATTTTATCATCTAACTTAGATTAATTGTTGGTTGGTCCACTAACTTGTAAATAACTTTGCAAAGGGATCCTGAGCGTGAGGGCGTTCTGTCTCGATAGCGTGGCGTGCGGGAGCATCTCAGACTCCTAGATCTACAATGATGTGAAAAATTAAAAAATTAATTATCTTTTCAAAAGTTAAAATCTGGCTTGAGTCTTGGCTGACAGAGATTTTTTGGCACGTGGAAATGTAGCAAACGTGTAGAAGCGAAGTGTAGAATATGATTACATAATGCAAGCAAAAGTAGGCAATGAATTTGGGTGCTCATCCAATAAGATAGCCGGCGAAGCTTGCGTCGCCAGAGGATCAGCGGTCCTCCAAAAGCCACCCTTCAGTTCTGACATGTCAGGCTCCAGTTTTTTTTTTCCTTTTGTGCCTAATATCTCGGCGGAAAAATTTTTGTGGAGCAGCGACATGTGAATGCCATAATATTTTAGGACCGTTATTGTATTCAATAAAAAACGAATAATGTTTTATACGCGCCAAAAGCGAAGATAAAACAAAAGGAAACAAGTAAAGGGATGAGAAGAAGACTTGGTAATCACTCGTGATTTTAATTGTTCCTTTCACTGTCACTTGTCACTTGTCACTTATGAAATTCAGAATATTTCCAATATTACATACATTTCAGTACCCAAATAAATGTTTGCCACGCCCACTCTAACGCGCATAACGCTTAAATCTGTCTACCGTCCACATAACCATATCGCGAATAGGTGGCGCATATCAATCTTGCTTTGCTGCTTGCGTATCTCCAGTTCCCTTTAGTCCCTTAAGCTGAGTAACGGGTATCTGATAGTCGAGATACCCGGCTATATCGTTCTTCCTTGTTTTGTAATACAATACCGCTTCTAAAATATTAGGGCATTCTCATGTCGCTGCTCCTCCAAAAATGTTTACGCTGAGATGTTAGTCGCTAGCTGAACATAAGGGAGGGACGCAAAAAAAACATAACGGAACGGTCGAAATTTGCGAGCGCAGAGTCCAGGCAGATTATAAGACAAAGAGAGGAAAATCTCCGAATATCTGTCTCTCTTTGTTGCCCGACCGCTTTTGTCGGCAGTCTTCTTCACCCAGTTACGGTGACCTTGAAATACCGTATCAATAGAGGCTAATCTTTCCGGCGCCCTGATGACAATATAAAACACAGAAAACCTTTAATTTTCATTGGTAGACTGGCAGCCTTTAATAGACAAATAAATACACATTATTCAACTTTTTTCCTCTTTCCTTGGGTTAGGAACATGAAGGGCCTAGGAAACTTTGGCCCATAAATACGATGTGCTTAATATTACGATAGTTTCTCCTCTACGTGGCGATGGGAGCTGGAGCAGCCTCCTCCGGTTCGGCTGCCTTATGCCCGTTGCCATTCTGGGCCTTGGCCGCCGGCAGATCCTTGACGCCCGTGGAACCAAATCCTCCCTCGCCGCGCTCAGTGTCCTCCAGCTTGTCCACCAACTGCAGTTCCGGATAGAAGATGCGTTCGCAAATGAACTGGGCAATGCGGTCGCCGCGCTTCACCTCGAACTCCACGTCCGAGTGATTGAACAGGACGACGCCAAGGTTGCCGCGGTAGTCCTCGTCCACCACGCCGGCACCCACGTCGATGAAGTTCTTGACGGCCAGACCGGATCGCGGGGCCACCCGTCCGTAGGAGCCCTCGGGAACGTGTACCTGCAGATCGGTCTTCACGATGGCCTTTCCTCGGGCAGGAACAACCAGGTCATAGGCGCTGCGCAGGTCAACTCCCGCCGCCTTGGCCGATCCTCTTACCGGCTCCAAAGCATTTTCGGTAAGCTTTGCGAATTTCAGCACACACTTGTCTTCGAACTTCATTTTCTTGGCAACTTGAATGTCGTCGCAATTGGTGGATGATGGCATCTGGGGCGGAACAAATTAGACTTTAATATGACTTCCTAAAAACTTTGATCTTCATTCAGCTTACTTGCAAAAACTGGCGGGAAACGAAGCGTCTACAAATTGGCGACCCAGTGTTGCTGAATCAATAAGACCGTTCGGCTGTGGAAGAAATATGCAAATTGTAGGGTGTCCTCGCTAGCTTAGCCGCGTCACCCTCCGCAGTTTTTGGTGAGACCGTTTCAGAGCTAGCGCGACGGTCCTACTTCGATTGCACGTTGTTTTGAAAATCCCCACCTGATCTGGATACGCTAATGTTTTGATAACTCTTCTCTGCAGCGATGGCGAAGACTTACTTCGATGAATATGAAAACTTGGAGGTAAGGTTCTCAGACCTGTTGCAAACATATCACAGCACAACTGACAATGACCATTATGGCAGATCCACGAACTCATGTTGAAAGATCGGCCTCGACAAGCCGCCTACTATAATGCGATTCTCGGAAATAAGGATCTGTTCAAAGACAAGATCGTAATGGATGTAGGTGCGGGCACTGGTATTCTGTCCGCCTTTTGTGCAAGGGCGGGAGCCCGTTTGGTCTACGCCGTGGAGGCATCCAATGTGGCCACTAAGGTCGCCCTGGATCTGATCGAAGATAATGGTCTGACGAACGTGGTGAAGGTGATCCAATCCCGGGTCGAGGAGTTTGTGCTGCCCGCCGAGGCGGAGAAGGTGGACATCATAGTGTCCGAGTGGATGGGCTTCTACCTGCTGCACGAGGGCATGTTGGACTCCGTTCTGCTGGCCCGGGACAAGTTCCTCAAGGAGGGCGGTCTCCTGTTCCCCAGCGAGTGCACCATTTTCGTGGCGCCCTGCTCGGTGCCGTCGCTCTTCGACGATTGGCACAATGTGGATGGCATCAAAATGGGCACTTTTGCCAGCAAGTTGCGAGCCCAGAAGTCGGCCAGGCCGGAGATCACCCATCTGAATCCGCAGGACCTTCTCCACGAGGGCGTCGTCTTTCACTGGATGAATCTGCTGGATGTGCAGCCCAGCGAATTGGACAGCATTCAGTTCAAGGAGGTGGTGACGGTCCAGCAGGCGGGAAACCATCAGGGCTTCTGCATTTGGTTCGATGTGCGATTCCCTGGCGAACGTTCAGTTCTGAGTACATCCCCCTTCTCCCCGCCAACGCATTGGAAGCAGTGTGTGGTCGTGCTGCCCGAGGAGTCGTGCGAGAATCTGGAGGAAAGGTCACCAATAGCCTTTCAAATCACCATGAAGCGCACTGCGGCCGACAGGCGCAAGTACAACCTGGAGGTGGATCTGCTGGACCACAACACGGAGGAGCACCCAGTGCCATGCTCCTGCCACATGACCAAATGCATTCTGACGGAAGCACACCTAAAAAATATGGACACCATATGAGTTCATGCAACCAACTGTGGGGAAATCAATTTATTTAACATTTTAATACAAGTACAATATATATCTCAGTCAAACTTAACGTCTAGTCCAGCATTTTAAATTCAATCAAAATAATTATTTTAAGCAGGAAAGGGACTCTAAACCAATAGTCGCTGCAGTCGACTCTGAAGTTCCTTGAGCGATTGTTGAAGACGGTTTGTGTCTGGCTTCTGGTAGCAAATATTCAGGCAGCCGGCCACTATATCTTGAGCCTTGCCAATGATTCGTCTTCTGCAAAACAAATATGCATGTAATATAGTTATATTAACTGAGTCTCTTTGATTTTTACTTACTTTGAGCGGTACCAAATGGATTGTGCGTTGTCTGCCAGGAGGGACACCACTCTAATGGCCGATTGAATCAAATGCCACTCGTTGCCTTCATTTGCCCAAACACGTTCGTTCATTGAAATCATCCTGAAAGAGGTATACAATTGATTATCAAGGGTAATCATCTCCAACGTAACAATTTTTATGATTATTAGGTAACACGTACCTCGAATAGTATTCCAGGAGCAGTTCAACGTCCAGATTCATGCTCACTAGTTTTTCCGGCACTATTCCCTCGGGCAGGCGCAGCTGGCAGGCTTTGATCTCCAGCTCCCTTATGAGAAAAGCAAAGGGAAAGCAGGCTCCCGATTCCTCGTACTCTCTCACCAAAAGTTCGATTTTCGTGAACAACCTATTGCTGCGTTCCAGAGTTGTGCCCGGCTCCTCGACAACGCTGTTGATAATGTTACCCCAGACCGACTCGATTAGGAGGGGGTCGTTGTGATGGGAGCAATTTAGTATGGACAATTGGCACTCCCAGAGGTCGAAGGGCTCGGCAAAATGCTGGTAAAGCTGTGTGATATCGTACAGCGCGTAATTTAACTCCTTTACGGCCGTGGAAGCCTCCAGTTTATGGCGAGCCAATTCCGTCATTGCGACAAGCACTGCCTTTTGAACTCGAGCAATATCCAGCTAAACAGTTTGAATGTAAGAATATAAATGCGATGTTTATCCAATAATCCCTGATATCTTACCTTGTCCTCCAGTTCCTTCAGGAATATCCCATTAGTTAGTGAAGAGCCAACGTTCCCATTTCGCATACACATAACAGCACGCACCAAATACTCGATGCGCTGTTCCAGAGTTATGTTTTCACTGCGTGTCATAGCCAAATTGTCCAATATCTGGGCTGCCTGGGAGTGATGGCCGTTCTTTTCGTAATACTTCCACAACAAATCGATCAGAACGACGTTCTCTCCATTTCGCGACACACTGCGGCGCAGGAACTCTCCCAATGAAGGCTCGACCACGTCCAAAAGTTCACTGAGCATGTCGTGGGCGAGCAGCCATTCGTAGAGAGTCACATGGATCAGGGGGTCCTTGACCCGCAGGGTCTGAGCCACAATTTTGGGGATAGTTTGCTTAGCAGTGTTCCTAGTATCGGAGGCTTTGCCTTTGAGTTGACTGGGCGATTGCGCTTGTTCCTGAACTTGCGACTTGTTGCATGCAGCCTGGTAGATATGGTCCAGCATAAGTTGCACCTCCTTGTAGTAGGTCATTCTTGTGGCGAAGCAAGTGTAGCCTTCGCGATCTTCGGCTGGCTCTCCGTTGTTGTAGAAGTGCACGCCCACCTCCTCCGGATCGCTTTTCGACGCACACACGGCCGAAAGCTCGATCACGCCCTCGAAGAAATCTGCGGAAATGAACTGCTGGCAAATACTATGCAGTGGCAGTGTGGGAGCAGCTTCCTTGCACATTTGCAGGGTGGTTCGCAGCTTTTGCTCCTTCTCGGTGGGTGAAGTGCAGTTCTTCGCATTCATTAACAGCTCGGTGGCCTTGTAGGTCACATCATCCTCATGCCTGTAGAGATTCGGACAGTGCTCGCGCAAGTTCTTGGACACTTCGGATACGCTCGCCTTATCCTTGAGGTACAGATTAATCAGCGAGATGATTAAGAATGCGCAGACCTCAGAACGTGTGAGTAGCAGGTCACGGAAGGTGCAGCACTTCAACATCTTTTGATGTTCGGGACTGAGTTGCAGGCAAATCAGTTGGAAGGAATGCGAGTTTAGAATGCTCCAAAGTGATATTACCTCGCAGGCATGTTCTGTTAAAAGTGGTACATTAGTAGAGGTATAACATGGTAAATTGCATATTTCAACTCGACTTACTGACAAAGAGGTTGAGTGCGGAAAGTGATCGCTTTTCCTCCACTTGAGCTTGCTCGGATAAAATTCGTTGCTCCGGAATGGGCAAAAGAGTGTTGTTCATCATGATGGTATTGTACGAATTGGTTCTTTCCAAATGGGGGTCAAATGAAACTCGAGTAGACGCTGGAATAAAAAGTATTGAGTTAAGAGGGTTAACCTTAATTTTCGAACCGGACATTTAGTTACTACTTACAGGAAATATCGTGCACAGAGTGTACTTCCAGAAAGCTACGCAGAGAGCGCAGATCGGCCTGCAAAAGTGTACAATCGCTGTAGGTCAGATTGGAGCAGAATTGCTCATTTACACAGCGCATTTGCCAAATTGAACGCAACATCCGCGAGACATACAGGTAGAGACCGTCGTGTTTGGCCGAAAATACAATTGGTGTGTTCTCGTTGCTAACCGCCTGCGAGGGCTGCATATTCCCAACTGAAAATTACATGTTTATTTTGACTATTTGATGCTCCAGAAGTCCAGTTTAACTCACTTGGACTGATGGGCTGATTGAAATGTGATCCAGGATAAGACATCGGACTGTTCGCGGCATTCGGCATTGGCGTGGACATAAACATGGGCTGTCGCTCCCTGCCCGTTGTCGTATTTATACCCAGGGTTTGATTCGCCAAGTTGCGATTACTGGCGTTGGGGAACTTTTGATGCTGGAAACACGGCTCCCCGCCGTACAGCATGAACGCCTGGGTGGCCCACAAGGCGATGTCGCCGCCACGATATTTGTCGGAAGTGGCCAGCAACAGAGCGGTGACACACGCCTCTCGCTGATTCTGCGACTGGAAGAACATCTTCACCTCCTCGTGGTGGGGACCATGACAGGATAGCAGGATCTGACGCAGTACGTCGACCATTTTGAGCAGCTCTATAATGTGTGTGCCCTGGTTGGTGAGCAGCGCTACTTTGCGCGAGTGGCGGGCACTGTTCAAGGGGGACTTTAGAACCCGCTTCGACGACTCTTGCACCTCGGCCAGACCCCAGACCACTCCATCCAGGCTCTCCAGAGCCGTCGACTCCACCAGGTAGGTAAAGTTAACCGATGGAGCCGAGCTGACGGACCAAAGGAGGTCCTGCTCCTGCTGCTGTGTGGTGATCATCAACATGGTGCCCTCTGTGTAGTGCGCGGCATGTACCTGCTTTGGCTTGTTGGTGGTGGCGTTTGGAGTGTAGCCGGGTGGCAATCGCACGTGCAGCAGATACAGTCCCTTCGGGGCATCTGCCCCAGGCGACAGTGGTGGCTGCGTTACCGACTGACCAAATCCTGTATTGTCGCCCTGGTTGCAAACCGCTGTGGCATTGAATTGCTGCTGCACAATTAGAGATGTGGTGGAGAAGTAAAGTCGCACACCGCACTGCGTCACAGCCACCAGGTGCAGTTTGCCGGCGTCGTCGGCACTCAGAGGGCAAATGGCCTTGACACTTTTAAAAATAGACGGGTCCACAGTCCTAAAAAGGTAATTCAAGTGATTAGGATCGTTTACGATTAGAATCCATAGATGATGGTTTCCAAAGGACAACGAAACTCGCACTTACGTGATCAGACTAACTGCCTGGTTTGTAATATCGTTTTGGGTGATCCTTCCTAGTCTTCGCGCATTCGTGTAGTCCGTACTAATGTCCCAGGCTTCAATGGAACCTCTTTCAGTTAAAATATAGAGGAGCTTCCGGCTGTTATCGATCTCTATTCGCTCGATTGGATCCACTTCCTGCAGGAAAACCACACTGAATTAGTGTACTTATTCCACAAAACTAGTGGGTAAGATTACCGAGAAAACTTTGAGGAAGCTGGGAACCATGAAGGAGACCAGTCCCTGCGAGAGGTTTATCTTCTTGCAGCGCTTGCCAAACCAACTGGACTCGGCCTGGTAGAATATCTCATAGAGGCAGCCATCGCGACCGCCCAGAAAGATGCGCCCGTCGTCTGTGCCCTTGATGACGCTTATGGACACGTTGTCGGTGGCAATCACAAAGATGGGCCTGTTCATCAGCTGCATTTCGTTGCACGAACCCTCGCCGAAGGTGACGCCCAGGACAATGACCTCGATGGGCGTGGTGAGGAGCAGGAGGTACTTGACTTCCTCCACAAAAACGCCGGCCTTCGGTTTGATCAGGCCAACGCTAACAATCAGGTGGCTAAGTCCATCGTAGTAGGCCACGTCCCGTGCCTGGTTGAAGGTCCAAATGTAGATCTCCGAGTCGATGGTCAGCCAGGCGCGTCCGATTTCCGGGAACAGGCCCATGGTGCAGTGGCATTTTATGTCTGCAAGGGGGAGAGTAGGGATTGAAACACGGGCAAATCAAGAGATATATACCAGCAATACGTACGCTTGAAGTGCTCCAGGATCTCGTTGGGTATGGCCGATTTGGTCACCGTCCGCAGCTGTTGTAGGTTATGTGTTTCGTCCGATTTGAGGAACGACAGGCTCTGGTAATCGTAGTCATTGAGCCCACTCATCGTGGCTCGTCCATGCTGACTAACGCCGGTCAACTGTGAAGGAAACACTCCATGTTTATCAAAGGGGCAAAAACTATCCAAATCAGTACTCACTTCCAGCAGACCCGGCTTATTCCTGTCCAGATTGTCATGCCATTCCAGCATACTTCCCGCCGTCACTAAAAAGTCCAGCTGTGCTTGCGGAGCTGCCATCGTGCAAGACTATATTAGGGCGGGCTGACACGGGTGCGAGGGAAAGTTCGAAAACGGGCTCAAACAATTACAATAGACAAATAATCTGCAAATTCTTGGCCGGCTGATGCTGATTTACCCACGCTCCCGCCTTCTGCTTGTGCCAGTGCTGCCCATAACGTCGCGTGCATTGGGGGTACTCGCCGGCCTGAATACCGGATGAACCAGTTTGGAACCAGTTCACTTAAAAATTCAAATATATTTATTTATCATACATATTATATTTTATTTATTATAATATATATGTGTATATAAAAGTTGCTTAACGGAGTTTGAGGCTGGATAAGGTTCCAAGCGGAACCAGTTCGCTATCTTACATAATATAATCATAATATAGCAATACTTTTTAAAGTTAATTGAATTATAATTGATATCGTTGACTACAGAAACTCGTTTTTACTCTTGCAAAGGCAATGAAAAAGATTTTGAACTCTTGTTAGATTATAACAATATTAAGGGTACTCCTTAAAATGGTTAATTCCCGAATTTTTAAGCTCTGGTCAGCTGCATTTCAGCAGTTCAAGAACCTCAAAACTGTTGAAACTTTAGAAACCAGAGTTTTTATGAAAAGACATACATAACATAACATTACATTAACATAAAAAAAAGAAAATATATTTGTTGTGTGCCCTAACTTATTAATAATTAAAGAAAATACATATCTAATAATAATAAACATTTTTAAATCCGAAAAAAATGGACAACTCATCAACTGAGAGATAGAAATGAGAAGCAAGGTGGGTTAAAATGCGCAACAGGTGTGATGATATGTTAAGTCGAAGAAATCAGTTTTTTGACAAGCTATTAAACAGTATGCTAGAAATAATTATATTAGCTTAGACAAAGTAGTTTAAAAGAAAAAAAAAATTTCAATGCAGAAATAGTACAAATTTCAGGTCTTTCAAAATAAGGTTTTAATTAGGGATTACTTTCCCTGAAAGAAACCTTCTTATAGAAATATGTAAACTCTAATTCTTATTGGTGCATGTTGTCTACAAAGCCGCCTATATTTCCTCAATTTGTCTTTTCAAACAATAATAAACCCAAATCGGCAGTATCAGTTCCCTGAAAAAAATGTGCGCTTAACAGCACAATTTGAACGCGTTAACAGCACGCTGACGGCACATGGCGGGCAATATTTATCCCCTTTTGTGCGCCTCACACAGCCACATTAAATTTCCCTTCTTTTCTTTTCCCCGTTTCCGGTGAGCAGTGTGTTCCGCGTTATATTTTTATTAAAATTTTAACCCAAAATATCTTTAAATCCACCCATTCCAGCGAGGAGTCCATCCAGAATTTGTGTCATACAAACGAGGGACTAACGGAGCGTAAGTTTTGTGTTAAAAAGTGCACCCAAACATCGAATTTAATGATCTACTTAGTTGGCAACTGAGCGTGTGGCACTGTGAAGTGAGGAGCCGCCTTTTTGTTACGGACTTCCGCTATAATGGATACTCCATAAAACACAATGTGTATTACACATAAATAATGTGTTTGGTGCAAAAAGTAAATTATGTGATTCGGTGTTTGGAATGCTCTTTGATCCACCTGCTAATTGGACTTTCTTAACTGACAAACTATCATCTTGTTTCCACCGACAGTGTCATCAACATGCGTACCATCAACTCCAACCAGTGCGTGAAGATCCCCAAGGATATCAAGGCCTCCGTGAAGGCCCGTGTGGTGACCATTACCGGCACCCGCGGCACCCTGAAGCGCAGCTTCAAGCACTTGGCCCTGGACATGTACATGCCCGACAAGCGCACCCTCAAGGTGGAGAAGTGGTTCGGCACCAAGAAGGAGCTGGCCGCCGTGCGCACCGTCTGCAGTCACATCGAGAACATGATCAAGGGTGCGTAACAACACGGTGCAACTTACGGGAGACACACGGAGGATGTCCGACCTATCCGTCCAACCAGTAATCAACCATCTGACTTAGTGTAGGGACTCTAAGACCACTGGAAAAGCGATGTGTTCTGCTACTGGTTTTAGAGTACTTTCTTAAACTAACAATGTATATCCAGGAAACCTCTGCCAGTCTATTCCTATACCCCAAAGTCTGCATCCAGACGCTGCTTCTTAAAACAACCACCACCATGTAAACACTTTCCTACCTAGCCACCCAAACACATTTCTCTACCCACTTAATGTTTGAGTACCATAGAATTTCTTGGTTTCCTTTTGCACCATTGTGCTCTCATATGGAGAGACAGACAGATAGGCCTAATCAAGAGTAATATAACTAATGTATACCTTGTTCTCTATCCACAGGAGTCACGTTCGGCTTCCAGTACAAGATGCGCGCTGTGTACGCCCATTTCCCCATCAACTGCGTCACCTCCGAGAACAACACGGTCATTGAGATCCGTAACTTCTTGGGTGAGAAGTACATCCGTCGTGTCGAAATGGCGGCTGGCGTCACCGTGGTCAACTCCACTGCCCAGAAGGACGAGCTCATCGTGGAGGGAAACGACATCGAGTCGGTCTCCGGATCTGCCGCCCTCATCCAGCAGTCCACCACCGTCAAGAACAAGGATATCCGTAAATTCCTTGACGGTCTGTACGTGTCCGAGAAGACGACCGTTGTGAAGCTAGAGTCTTAGACTTTTATAATGTGTTTCAACCTAAAATGTTAATAATAAAACCAACGGCCGAAACTTTCAATAAGAATTGTGGTGTGTCTGAATCTTCTGTGTGGTATGGCACATAAAGCTCGACAAGGAAAAGTAGTGATAATACAAATGTGTTGAACATAGTGATTTTTCGAGATACACGGAATTGCTAAGATAAATATTAGTTTTCATATATTCCTGTCGGCCTTACCTCGCTATTTAATTAAAAGTTAATATTCCACTGCGGTATCGTGTCTGGATTAGACATTTGGGTTTACCAAGTCTTGATTAAACTAAAATTAAAGACTAATTTATTGAATTTGAAAACTTGTTTTAAAAGAATAGTACATTTTTAATGCTGTCCGAATGCATAAACTTTTTTCTCTTATTAACCAACAACCAGGTTAAGGGTTCGACATCTACCGGGCTTACAATAGTGCCTCCAAGAACATTGGCCGTTTGAGACAGAGATAATCCTCTGATGCATGCATATCTTCCGTATAAACTTGTTCTTATTAGTCCTACCTTTTTAAGGAAACAGCATTCGTTGCCAGCTCAATGGACAGATCTGCGCATTTATAACCAATGCGAGGGTTTGGATGAAAACAACTAGTATTATTCATGCTACTTTCTTTGGGTAACTGTTTCGCTTTCATTGAGAGCTAACTGCTTTTAAATGCACTCAAATGGGAAGACTTATCTTAGAAGAATATGACTATTGAGCAACAAAACCGCCAAGGAAAACGAGCAATAGCAAATTTTACAATTGATGCGTTGCGAGCTTATAAAATATTTGCGCTATTCTGCGCTATAAAAAGCAATCTTTAAACTCATAAAACATACATGAACATTTAAATTTTTTTTTAATTAGTATACATCTACATATTCTTTCTATTCTATTCTAAATATCAAATTTACAATAAACGTCAATGGCAATTGGTTAAACAACTTAATTTTTTGTGTTTTTCGGATTTTTTTGCTCATATATAATTAATGAATTTATTGTTGCATCTATTTCTTTCAAATCTATTTCACTTTCGAAGGGGAAATGGTCGTTTGTAAGTATGCACCATTAAAAAGGAAGTTCGAAACCTTATAGTCCATGTACCTTTTCGAGAGTATTTCTACCGATAATGACAGAAACGCTTAGGGTTATTCCCTAAACTGTAAAAACCTCATTTTCAGAAATTTCAGCATATTCTCTTCTACTCTGGGATATAGACATGTACATACATACATTAGGGCGGTCCAAAAAATATAATCTGGTTTTCACCCCTTCACATGGTTGATTAAAGTGTGCAAAATATGTATTCGAAAACTAAATGTACATGGCACTAAATTCAGAATATCGAATATTTTTTTTAAATCTCACAACAATTTCATAAAGTTGGCATATGTTTATATACAAATCTAGTTTTAAACTTTTGGCGACAGAGTACAATAAATTAATATACAAATCTTCCGATTACACGGTTTTTTTAATCATGATTGTCTTGCATCTAAAATTATGATGAAATTGTTTGTTGAATTGTAATTTTTTAAATGCTATGACATTTTGACCGTCTTTTGTTTTTCTTTTTATGCAAAACGTTGTCTCTTACGGATCTCAACACATAAGTTTAATATTTTTATAAAGGTTTCAATATTTTCTAAATAAATTTTGAAAAATACCATTATTGAAAAAATGTTCTCAGTCGAAGACATACATATAAATTTAAAGAGTTAAAAACTGTATGTATTTATATTTGTATTTGCTTACAAATATGGAATTCTTTGTTATTATTAATTCCTTTTATTTTTAATAAAGAATTTTAATTTATCTTGGTTAAATAAGAATATGAACAGGTTGCTTATTTTTCCCTTTAATAATATAATTAATCATTATACATAAAAAACTTTTTTTAAATATAAACATTTTATAATAGTATTATTTTCGTCCAAGAAACAACTTCTTTGCAAATGTGCTCAGAAATGCAGAAGTTATCACAAAAAGCACGATCGATATCGATAACTGAATTAGCTAAACTTGGGCTCCAGCCCTGGGCGTCTTCAAATGTCCCGCTCATTTCCGTTTTCATTGGCGTGGCCGGAAAACTTTTAGTGCAAAGTGGAGAGAATAAAATTATTGTTAAGTAAAAAGTGTTAGAGTAGGTTAAAAGATAAAAGTGAAATATGAATTTGCCACCAAATACTGCCACGGCTCGCGGACGTGGACGCGGAAAAAAGCGCAATGAAGGAGAGGGCCGCGGGATGGCTCCCCAACTGGTAAGGAATAATGATCGGGTAGAATTGAACTATACATCATTACAATTTGAATCTTCTTTGATCGGAAGAGATTTTTGCGTTCCCCAAATATTTTATTTTATTTCGTTGAACATTAAAGTGCTAAGAAGTGACATAGAGCCTGGTGATCATCTGCACACTTTTTAAGCATGTGCATCGCAATGCGAGATTCTCTTATCTGAATGCAAAATCAGCGTAATTAAAATGCTAGTCTCACACATATGTACATACATCCATTAACATGTATGTACTTCCCTATATCTCAAACCATTGATGAAAAGTCTTGAACTTGTATGTATGTACATTAAATTTACAGATATGTTCTTATGAACAGTTCATATGTATATGACAACATCTTGGCATAAATACATACGTAAACAACTAAGATAAGAGTACAGCTAGAAATACGTAAACCAAAATTGTTTTAAATATACCAAAATAAAATAATTTTGTAAGAGGATAATCTTCTCCCACTCTATAAATTGTCTCACTCATTACCAAAAGTGCTGTATGTGTTGTTTCTGTTGAAATTTTTGCAATGCACAAAAAAAGAGGCAGATCAAATTGCATTAGGAATCATTTGAAAATAAAAACATTTTTGCCACCAACAGCCCTTATTTTTTGTTTAATAAATAAATGAGACTCAAGAACCTGGTTTAAGGTTCTGTTAAACGAAACCTTTGCGAGGTAAAAATGTACAAAAACTGCACATACATACATTCTATCAGAATTGAACTGTAAATAGATTTTCCTTTGCGCCTTTCTGAATTTGTAATACCCATCATCCAACAAAAATTTAATGTAATTTCTATGTTTCTAGTACACTCCGTGAAACAGTATAAAAACTGCTAGGATGCTTGATAATACGTAATAATAGTTTTTGCGGTTTTTCACATCCTCTCCAATTTAATTTATGTACCATTTATAAATCCTTTCTTAAAGTAATTAATGCATTGTAGATAACAAATATTTTCCCCCACAAATGTTATATTGCCATACTTCGACACTTAAAAAAAAAATATCGAATTGAACAGTTTAATTTGATAAATAAGCTAATTTCCTAACCATCTACACTCGAACACAATCTGGCATTTTCAGGGACAGTCTCCACATTCTTCTCAATCGGGCAAAAATGAAGCCTCGGGAGGGCAGGGTTCATCCAGTGATGTCCCAGTAAGACAGCAGGAGACAATGCGCAGTTTTGAGACGAAGTCGAGCGAGGTTGAAGCTCAGAGCTCTGAAGGTCAGTAATGTTGTATTATTTTCTTAATTCGCTTTCAAAAGACCTCTCACGTTAATCGAAAAAGGTGATCCTCGTGGATCTGTGCGTGGACGTCGTCTGATCACGGATGTCGTACACTCCCGTCCACAGGGCCTTGTAACCAAGAATGGAGTTTCTGGAACGAGAATTACTGTTCAGACCAACTATTTCAAGCTTTTGAAACGCCCAAACTGGTCCATATACCAGTACCGCGTTGATTTTGTTCCTGATGTGGACAACACGCGTATACGTCGGGCTTTCATGAACCATCATCGAAGTCTTCTGGGCGGCTACATATTTGACGGAACCATTCTATTTTGCACCACTCAGTTTAAGCCTGTGCAAAATAGTCCCTATGTTCTGGAGCTTGTGACACAGAGTCGTGAGGGGGAAAACTACCAGATTAAAATAAAGGCTGTTGGGTCCGTGGAGGCAGCAGATAATCAGCAGTTCCAGGTCCTCAATCTAATTTTGCGCCGAGCTATGGAGGGCTTAAACTTGCAGCTGGTTTCTCGCAACTTTTTTGATCCTAAAGCAAAGGTAGGCTAGTTAAATTCATATTTAAACTTGTATACTTATTGAATTTTTCTTTTCTTCACTACTAACAAAAGATTAATTTGGAAAGCTACCGCATGGAACTCTGGCCTGGATATCAGACATCAATTCGTCAACACGAAAGTGATATATTATTGTGTACAGAGGTAGCACACAAGGTGATGAGAACCGATACCTTGTATAACATTTTGTCCGAGGCTATTCGCGACAATGACGATTATCAAACCGCCTTTAAACGTGAAATAATGGGTGAATTCTTTATTGAACGAGCATAATTGTTTTTGAACCCTTATCATTTTATAATATTTTACCAAATGCGTTTCTACAATATTTTAAACAGGCATGATTGTTTTAACGGATTACAACAACAAAACCTATCGCGTTGACGATGTCGACTTTAATTCGTCGCCATCATCTAAATTTAATACCAAGGATGGTGATATTTCTTATGTGGAGTACTATAAGAAGGTAAAATGCACAGGTAATAATGATCCAAAATGTCTGAATTAATTAAAATTTTTAGCGATACAACATCACAATCCGAGACTACAAGCAACCTTTGGTCGTGTCTCGTCCCACCGAGAAAAATATCCGTGGAGGTGTTGATCAGCTCATTATGCTTATTCCCGAGCTGGCTCGGGCAACAGGAATGACCGACGCTATGCGCGCCAATTTTCGGTAAGTTCAATTGGGATTTTAGTTGAAAACCCTTTCAAATGTCGCTGTTCGTCTGACTAGTTTGATGAAGGCCATGAGCGAGCATACCAGACTCACTCCGGATCGTCGCATTGAGCGCCTGCGCATCTTCAACCAGCGATTGAAGTCCTCCAAGGAGAGCACTGAAACGCTGAAGTCCTGGAACGTCGAACTGGACTCCGCCTTGGTGGAAATTCCAGCTCGCGTGCTGCCGTCGGAGAAAATCGTGTTCGGCAACAACAAGAGATACCTGTGCGACGCTCGCGCCGATTGGACCAACGAGTTCCGTTCCTCCTCGATGTTCAGTCACGTGGACATCAAGAGGTGGTACGTGATCACTCCGGGCCGAAATTTGCGCGAGACCCAGGAGTTTGTGAAGATGTGCATCCGGGCAGCCAACGGAATGAGGATGCATATTTCTGAGCCTCGCTAGTAGGTATTGCTAAACTATTTGTGAGCATATAACTTGATGCGCTCCTTTTTGTAGCGATGAAATCAAGGACGACCGTAATGGCACTTACTCTCAATCGATCGATAACGCCGTGGCCAAGGACCCACAGATAGTGATGGTTGTGATAAAGGCTCCTAATGAAGAGAAGTGCGTGCTATTTTTTAGATTATGTTGAGCCAGTTTTAACTTTTTTCCCATTGCATAACAGGTATAGCTGCATCAAAAAACGCACCTGCGTGGACAGACCAGTGCCCTCGCAGGTGGTGACATTGAAGGTGATTGCTCCTCGCCCGGAAAAGTCTGCTGGCCTTATGTCGATTGCCACAAAGGTGGTTATCCAGATGAACGCCAAATTGATGGGTGCTCCTTGGATGATCGAGCTTCCAGTTCGCGGCTTGATGACTGTCGGTTTCGATGTGTGCCACTCATCGAAAAACAAAAACAAGTCATATGGGGCTTTGGTAGCTACCATGGATCAGCGGACATCGTGCCGTTACTTCTCATCGGTGACTGAGCACATGAAGGGCCAAGAGTTGTCCGACCAAATGTCGATGAATATGACGTTGGCTCTTAAGGCCTACCGGGAGCACCACGGTGCCTTGCCTGAGCGCATTCTTTTTTTCCGCGACGGCGTCGGTGATGGCCAGCTCTACCAGGTTGTGAACACCGAGGTTAAGTTCCTGAAGGCCAAGCTGGACGAAATATACAAGTCCGCAGGCAAGGAGGAGGGTTGTCGCATGGCATTTATCATCGTGTCCAAGCGCATCAACTCGCGCTACTTTGTGAACAAGCGTAATCCACTTCCGGGCACAGTGGTCGATGATGTTATAACCTTACCAGAGCGTTATGACTTCTTCCTGGTGTCGCAGGCAGTTCGTCAAGGAACGGTGTCGCCCACCAGCTACAACGTCATATCCGACAACATGGGACTGAGCGCCGACAAGCTGCAGATGCTCGCCTACAAGATGACCCATATGTACTACAATTTCTCGGGAACTGTCCGGGTCCCCGCCGTGTGCCAGTACGCCCATAAGTTGGCATTCCTCGTGGCCGAAAGTATTAATCGCTCGCCTTCAGCAGGATTAGAGAACCAGCTATACTTTTTGTAAACATATGACTCTTGCTTTAAACTTTCTAACTTTTTACGACATGATTTTATATTAACATAATTTGTATCACAAGGAATGGATACTGGACTTAATAAAGAATGCACATTTATTTTTCTACCAAACAAAATAAATTTTGATCTGAATATGAAGCTTGAATATTATAATATATAAAAAAAAGGTATGAATATATCTCTTCGGACTATTAATAAGGATCATTGTTTGAGCGTTATGAATTGGCTCCGTGTGACTTCTGGCTATTCCCAAAACTCAAGAGACCACTCCGGGGAACGAGTTTCGAATCGTTAGAGGAGATTAAAGAAAGTCGAAGAAGCCGCGATTGGCTATACCGGAAAGGGACTATTCGGCATGATTCGAGGATTGGAAAAAAAACGTTGGCATAGGAGTATTTTATCGGGAGGGGATGAAATTTATGTAGAAGAATAAATAAAGATTTTTCATTTTACAAATGATTTAACCTTACTTTTTGCCCACAGTAGTAAGTGTATATAAAACCATATCATGCAAAAGTTAAAGTTATATATGGGGGTGTCACAGAAACCTCTTCGGGAGAAATTCGGGGCAAATGTAAGCAAGCATTAATACAAGTCTTCCCAGAATTTCGACCGGAGCGGTTACTGTGACACTCCCGTATATATAATCATAATTGCATGATATATCATATTTATTTTATTTGAAAAATTTGCTGTTCCACACTGTAAGTCGGCAGAGAACGAGCAGATCTATTCCTTAATGGGAAGGTGCCGCATGCTGCTAGTAAACGGACAGACCGATATTGCAAATATCTGAATAAAATTACAATACACTCTGCAAGGGTATAAACCACTTTAAAAATGCCCAAATACATATGTAAGCATATTACCGTGTTCGTTGCAATTCAACAGCCCACATGGGCATAAGTCTCAAAAAATACTAACAAACTTGTTTAACATACAATTTAATAATTCACTGTTTAACTTTTACTAATTGTATTAGAATTACATACAAATTTCAGTGGTTGCCGAACACGTGCAATGCCGTGTATCCTAATATATAATTTTAATTCAGAGATAGTTTGCTACAGGCCAAACGGAGTGTTCATCAGTAAAAAAGGCCGTTTCTGATGCAAATAAAATGTCTATAAAGAGAAAAGAAATGATGTTGAATTGTTTTTGAAATCAAACATTTGAATGGTTTGGCTTACGTGGTCAACAAATGCAGATGCTAAGACTCGGTTTCATCTCTTACAGTTTTTGGCGTCACTAAGCTTACTTCTTCATCGTTCAAGTCCTAAATGTGAAATTAGATGTTAAATATAAGTTTATACATAATTTTAAAAAGAAAATTTAAGTATAAAAAAGGATTAAAAATACTATCGGATTTCCGAAGCTTTAAAACTAACTATATGCAAGGACTATGTATAAAACCCAATCTCATAAATAAATGCAATTTTTGAACACTGCGTAGGTCACAGGCATGCATGGATTTTTAAAGAAGCAAGCAGGAGTCCAAAAGTTATAACAGATCACATAATACAAAATGTAATAAATCACATAATGGAAATATTCTAAACAACATACTTTGAAAGTTTGGTTCTCTATATAAAAAAACAAACTACAGTAAGAGGCTCTAAAATAAAATATTTTTTATGTAAAATTAAGCTAATCAATTAAAAAAAAAAATAATTCAAGTTTGGTAGCTCTTTCAATCGACATTAAACATATCTTTTTTTTTTCAAAGAGCTCCAAAACTAAAAAATGTAACAAATTTACACAATGTATTTTTAAGAATTATTTTTAATGCGTACGTTTGTTTTATTGTGATAAGTCAGTACTTACCGATTGATATAAAAAAAAGTTATTTTATAAAAAATATCTTATTTGTATTGCTTAGAATTCGCAGACTAGGTGATAACCACTGATTGGGTTTAGTGATAGATGCTTATAGGTGAATAGATTTACATGTTTTATAAAGTTTCGGAGGAAACGTTATTAATAAAAAAAAAATGTCTTGGAATCTTTGCTGTTCACACTGTAGGTTGGATCGGTCTGTAAATTGCTTCAGCACATTTTCTGCGATAAATTTGTTTTTCAAAAATGATGATTTGGTGATCAACATTTTTGCAATGGTTCTAAAGTTTCGACCACTTGCTGAATGAATTTAAAAACTTCTTACAATATCAAAAATGTTAAAATGTAGAAAAAAGATTCCTCTGACTCTAAACGTTCATAGCTGTTTTTGTCTTAAAACCTAATTTAAGTACTAAGGAGGTAGGTAAAATGTTTATTTTGAAAACTTATGGCAGAACTTGTAATTTTATTTGAAGGTTTCCCAAATTTAAAATACTGTAGAGACTAACCAAAAAATATATCAAGTAAATACATTTTTTAATAAAACGTCTTCCAGCCTGCAGTTTGATCTTTCAAACGCCCACTTATTTAACAGTTAAAAAATTATAATTTTCATTTTAAAACAACAAAAAGCAATCTGCAGAACCCTTCCCAATATTTCATACGATATTTCCTGCAATAAGCCCGCTTAAAGAGTAAAAAGATGTGAATAAAATGTGTTGTGTAGCACCTTAAATTAGTTTGAAATAATATAATTTAATAAATACAACACTATGTTTTCTTAACGTTAATGGAGAATTTATTAGACTTTATTATAATTTTGTTTGTAAACACCTCACTTATTGTGTTATAAATGACTGGCAGTTTACCATAATAAATCAATTACAACGAATTTACTGATTTCTAAGAATTATATAATATTTTCACTTGTAGCAATAACACTATTCCAATCTATTTTATAAAACAAGATCACAATTTAGTTACGAATTATGCAATTTCGGTAATGTCCCAACAGAGTACATTTTGATTTAAATATTTGAATAACCTATTTACAAATACATTAGAGTTTATTAATATTAAATATCAAATATATACATATGTTATTAATACTAATGTAATTGCACTAACGATAACAATAAAGACTACCAATAATACGATGGCAGCGACTGTCACTTTAAAATCCATCTCATAAACTTGATGAAGTAATCCTGCAAATTTACAATTACAGCAAAACACATTGATTTAATTTGCATCAACGATAAGATAATAAAGAACATTTTAACGTTTTATTTGTTTTTAAAGAAAAGGATTACATTGCGATGATTTGCAAGGATTCTAAATAAGGAAATGTTTTGTTTTAATTCAAAAAATATACAACTAAATCTAAGAAAATATATGTTTTTACTGGAAATATATAATAATAATGGCAGTTCTTAGTTAAACCTAAAACTTTTGCGTGTTGTTAAAGCACTAAATGAGTGTGGAAAACCTTAATCGAGAATAACTAGCACTAAATATGTGATCGTTTAAAAATGATTTGGGCTAAAATATAATGCAATCAAATTTAACACTACATTTTGGTCTGACATATGTAAATGGACGGAAAGTAGACATCTGTAAGTTTTTGTTCGAAAAGGTTGACTCACATAAAATTGTGTATTAACTCCTGATTTATCTTAATAATAATTCAAGTTTAGGCATAAAGTTGATCAACAAAATGTTCATCTGATTGATATTTGTCGTTTCATAAGACCAATTTCAAGGAAGAAAACAATGAGTTATCCAACAAATCTCTCCACAAAATAAAAAGAAAAACTACCACCCACTGAGAAATTAAAACGAATTTTATTTACAATTAGTTACTTATTTTTTGACATATAGAGAGGTACGATTTGCCTCTAATCACTCCAGAGTTTTCGCCTCTTCGATTGCGTAAACATTTTTGTTCATAACCAATCCCTATTTACAAATGATCCAATGATCACTATTAAGAAATGATCCAGAATATTTTGGTGAGCTATATTTATTGGACAAATAAGATTAAAGTAAAGACACACAATCCTTAGGGTTATTAACCTTATTTGTTGATGATTCAATGAAAATTTTATCATACACTACTTTTGCTATTGGTTTAGTTCTTCAGGCTTGTTATTTTACGATGGTCCAATTTTGATAAATGTTTTTGTGAAAGATTTGAGGTCAGCGTTGGAAAAGCTAGTTATGGACAGCTGTTCGAGTGGAATTACTGTGTAAAAACCCACCTGAAGTTGAAAGAAAGTCTTGTTCTGGACTCAGGTGTAAGGAGTATGCAGTGTGATCACCTTCAATATACTTCAATATACGTAGAGACATAAAAAGAAATTATAGCGATGGTAACGTCGAACGGAAAAACACAAGAGGAAAACGCAATGCAATACATATGGATTCGGTGAACACTTTTTTATAACTTCTCTAAGAACATTTCAAGTACATAAAACATTTTGATTTAGAACTAGGTATGGGGCCCTTGGGCAAAAAAGAACATCACTATTTGACCATCCCTCTACTTTTTAACTTTATTTAAGCTTCGTTATTTACCTATGCATTACTGTTAAAGAAAACAAAATATTTTACGTTACGGTAGTTAACCAGTAGAGATGACAAATACACTTTGTTGTCCTGGGTATATTTCAAATAAAGACAATACGATATTATAACAAGCTTACTGGTTTTCTTCTATCTACTAATATTCGAGATTTTATTTTACGATGACTCTGTGTGGTAAACAGATAAAACTTACGATGGCAAAGAGCGCGGCACCGCCAAAAGAACGATTGTATAAATCTCCAACAGCCCTCAAAATTTAACAAAAGTCGAGAATTTATGAATATTTTAACTGATTTTTAGGACATTACTATTGTGTGTAAAATAAATATAAACAGGATAATACTTAGTGTGGGTATAGAATAAAGTACATTTCGCACTCAGTTTAAAAAAATATGTAAGTCAATTTATATTTGGTAAACAAAATAGGATAACCAAATTATGAAATTCGTAAGATTTATGAAATATCCTGGACCTATCAAAATCTGTTTTAAATTTACGAATTATTCAAATGAGTCTTGTGAAAAGCTTCAGCGCCATTGATGAATAAAGATCTCACCTTTTTGGCTGGAGGTGTTGGGACCTGAAGATGATATTTGTTTTGACAATAGTCGCGCAACAACGCAATGCCTTCCGTGCGATTGTTAGCGTAGCGCGATTCCCAAGCATCCAAAAGGCGATTGTAATACCGCGGGCTGTCGTTGTATTTAAGGTACTTATGGGTTTGATCAGTTGGAAAAATGCGCTCTAAGGGTGCACACCGCGCTAATTCATCCTCTGCTATGATAAGGCACCTCACATCATCGGGAGTTAGATTGTTCAGGATCGCATTTACATACTGTTGTAATACAAAATTAGTTTCATTGAACGTGACTCAGAATATTATAAAACCTTCGTCATACCTCATTCCGATCTTCCATAGACTTTCTTGTGAAGGTGTTATGTTTAACCTTTTCTTCGCGAGATAAATAATTTATATAAAGACGTTTGTCATAGCACATTTGGGTGCCAGGAGGAAATGAAAATTCTGCAGCCAGTTCTTTTTGCTTATCCAAAGATAGTTTTGGAGGTACCTATTAATATGAATGTAATAATCTCAGTAATAATCTCTCCAAATGTAGGAAGTCACTAC
This sequence comes from Drosophila subpulchrella, assembly GCF_014743375.2. Taxonomy (NCBI): domain Eukaryota; kingdom Metazoa; phylum Arthropoda; class Insecta; order Diptera; family Drosophilidae; genus Drosophila; species Drosophila subpulchrella. The sequence continues at coordinate 4,432,210 of NC_050610.1, forward strand.
TCACGTTGTACAGTGCAGTATTAAGGACGCCCTGAACCAAAGGCGCCTTCACATGGGCATCTAGTGGCAGTTCAGAGTGTAAGCTGGGAGATATATTAACTTCCAAAAGCCAAGGAACAAGGTCGGAATCCAAAATCACATCAAAGCCAAACAGCTCGAAGCAGCTGTACTTTGACTCTACATTTGCTCTAATCATGCTATTAATGCCATTCTCGCCAGCGAGAATCGTTCGAAGGACTAAACTTCTGAGAGCTTCCCACAGACAGTCGGTACGAACCCCTCGGTTTGCCAAGTACGTCCACAGAGACTTGATGGTCCACTTATGCCCGTGACAGGCATTGACATCTTCGTTCTTCGAATAGTTTGAGGAAAACTTATTGATGCTGTAGTTGGTCAAATGCATACACCGATCGTTTAAAGTGTCCGTCTTAGCACTGTACTTCACTGCACATAGTATACTTGGTTAATACATTGCTTAATTGATGGATATCAAATATTTACCAGAAGCAAATCGAGCCAATCCGTTGTGGTACATGAAAACACGCAAGGGATTTACGGATGTAACCAAGACATAAAGACGCAAGTCAAATTTACTTCCATTGATAAGTAGTGGCCGTTCAATGTACCTATAAATGAATATGTTTAAAGACCATTTATATAAACTCCAGCTTTGTTCATCTTTATATGTATGTTACTTACTTCTGGACGATAAGCGGTCTTCTCTTGGGGATCTGGCCCCATCGATTTATAACTCTGATGCCAGCCCCTCGAGCACTAGCTGGTGGCTTTATTATCCACTTCGTATTTCGCTGGGCATACTTCGGCCAGTGCCGGCGCAATGCACCCAGATCGTTTGGAATAATGTATGTGCGCGGCATGAATCCGAATTCCTTGTTGCTGTGCTTACCCATCTGCCTTTGCAGGTTCTTCCAGCACGAATCCTTTCGGCCAATACGAAATGAGCCGGGCAAGTGATTTATTTTTTGATATGAACGAATGGCTTTAAAACACGGCGACTTTAAGTGCTTGCCCCACACACCCATCCAATCGTTGGTTTCTGTGGTAAGAATTCAAATTAATTGTAGTCTGATTATGTTAACCAACTCACTCTTCAGCATTCGCATCCCGCTGTTGGCGAGTATCAGCCGAACGACCTTTGGCATTATATTTGTGATGCGCCACTTGAGTACTCGATGAAGATCCGGCGGCACCCGGGGACCCTTTTTTGTGTTCGACGAGAAGGACAAATAGGGGGGCACGTAGGGAAACAAACTGGGAACCAGGAGGGATTCCGGATTTTTAAGATCGTCCTCGGAAGACTGAGAAGACGAAAAGCTGGGAGTGCCTTGGGGCGATAAAAATCGATCCACCGAGTGTGTGAGCTTGTAGGCATGGGCACGATAGCCATCCTCCGTGTCTGACAGTACACTTGCCGAGTCGCTTTCGTCGAAATTTGAAACTGTTGGGTAAAACGAGTAGGATAAACAAAACAAAGTTAAATAAAGAGGTAAATACTTTGGCCACATCAGAGGCAATATATTGATGGAATTTAAATGAATCAAGTAATGCAATTCAAAGGGACACTTTGGAAAACTATACTTACGATTGTCGAGGTCATCATCTTCGTCGAAGTCGTCGTTACGCTCAAAGTCTATGGCACTGCGGTTGTCCTCCGGCTTGTCTTCCGGTTCCAGCAATATGACCGTTTGTCCCTCATCGCCTCCTCCCAGAGTCTTGGCGCTCTGTGGCTTCATACTGAGACGCTGGGTGGTGAACTGTTGCTTGCGGCCCATCCGAGGACTTTGAGTGCTGTACAGCAGCACCCGATGAACCGTGGGCATTGGCTTCTTGGCGGGCACGGCACCCCCTTTGGCCCTCTTTGGCGTCATTGGCAACCGGGGCACGGGCTGATCCGTCGCCTTCCGCATTACCTTCAGTTCATTATTGTTGTTATTAATCAGAGCATCTCCGCAATCATCCAGGGCCGCATTCTCGGACATTCTGCAATAGCGCCGATGGACCTGCTCCAGCCCGTCATCAATAACAACAGCGGGGTCATAGACCTCTTTTATATCCCTGTAATCCTCGCCACTTCCAGGGTCTCCCCAGTCGTTGTCCAGGTAATCGCCTTCCAAATCATTGCTCGGCAGCTTCTCCTTCAGCACATGCTTCTCATATTTTGGACTCTGCCAGCTTCTGTCCTCAGAATTGTCTCTCCGACCAATAATGACGGTGTCATCTACATCTCGAGAATCTCTGCGACTGGCGCTGGGCTTTTGAAATTTACTCATTGGCAGTTTGCGGCTATTGGCAACGGCAAACGTTGGCTTGGACAGTTTCTCCGCTCCACGATTGTAAAAGTACGAAAAATAGTGCTGATAGTGCTGATTCGTCGTCTGATACTGCGCCGGCCGCTCTGAGCTGAAAAACGAGAACAGAAGGCGGTTAATGACAGCTTGGCGAACAAAGGAATATGTTCAGATTGTTTACACATCTATGTTCAATGAGTGTTTGTGGGTATATAGTTATGTACTCGAAACTAGAGTTTGTGTGGTATCTATCGGTAGTTTTCCAAATAGTAATTGTAAGACTCGAACACAACAACAACAAAATACGTGTGTGTGCGTGTACTGGAGGTATGTAGTTTCAACAAGCAGGACAAGTAACAAAAATGCATTTGCAAAATTACAGTATGTTATCCCAGGTTGGCTCTGGTGAGGGGGAATTGAGGGCCCGATATCTGTCCGGACTATTGTCCAGATAATCGGACGTCACGCGTCCCCCTCGGGCTTTCCGTTTCTTTAGCTCCGGATCGAAGTAAACGATGGATGGCTGCAGCAGCATCGGCTGTTGCTCCTTGTCAGCGGCATAGGGCCTTGTCAGCTTGTACTGTCTATTGGAATGCTGATCCTCCGATCGCCGAACAGTCTGGTAGACGTACTCGCAGCTCTTGTTGCCAGCTATCCGCTGGTTGACTAGCGAATGCTGGCCAAATGCATCGGTATAGATTGAGGAATCCGGCGCCGAATTGGCCGCCGATTGATGGTAGCTCGATCTGGCTCCTTGCTTGGTGGGAATTCTCTTTGACGGCAGATTGTGGTTCTGGTTGGGTACTTGATTTTGACTCGGATTCTGATTCTGGCGGTTGCCCCAAGTGGGAGCGATCAGGTTGCAGTTATCGTAGTTGTAGTAGCAAAACGTATTGTCCGCATTGCAGTAACGTGGCGCTGGGGCTCCATTGTTGTTCAGATTCAGACTGTTGCTGGCCGGGATACTATAGCCGCTGTTGTTACGCATGTCAGGTCCTGGTCACCCAGTCATATATAGTGGGGGGGACTAAGCTCGTTGTGATCTCCGACTCCGCTAACCCAAAAAAAGGCCTTAAAAAAGTTTATATGCTGTGAATGATTTCTGATCGGATTTGGACGTAAGATTACGGATGCGGATTAATCATATCTGGTGGATAGAGAGAAGGCAGAATGCCTGATGGCACTCCGACGGTGAATATACATTATATATTAACCCCCTGCGAGCCCCGGGCGCTCCACAAACCACTCCGTAAACCAGGTCAAATGTACAAAAACTTACTTGCCTCGCGATTTGTGACCTTTACTTTGTTGCTGCGGGAAGGATTCACAGGCACAGTCACTGGCACTGGCGAGCGGAGCAGGATTGCGGTGGCGGTGGTGTGGCGTTACTCTCAAGCGCAGGACTCCCAAAATCTAGGTCACTAGCACTTGTCGTCAGCTCGGTGTGATTACATTGCCAGCAAGAAAATTGCGCCAAGTAAATATAAATGGAAGCAGAACTGAAAAACGAAACACATCCTGCGGTTAGTTATCGTGGTTCTTGACAATTGCGAGCAGATAGCATACCTACAATATAACTAATAGCAAATGCACAATTTTGTCTATATTTATTTGGCTTATAAGGTAACTTCCAGCTCAACGTTTGTACTGAAATTCTTAATCTTTCACTTAAACTTTTCACAGCCTACGACAAAAAAAAACTAAACTACTGTATTTTGAAGAAATAAAATATCCATGTGCACAGTTTGGAGGTGGCAGCGTGAGCACTTCAAAGTGGCACCTCGCGATATGTATCGATTGCGCACGCAGCGGCTGTTTTCGATAGCCATTCTCTAGGCCTTTTGGGGGAGTTCCCCTGAAAAACTATTTGAATAATGGGAAAACGAAGAAAATATAATTTTAATAGAATGTCCTTGATGCATATTTGGGCAGGATATTCGTTACCCTCAACAATTATCATATTAATGCATGAAAATTAAGACAACATATGCTTTTCTACTCCTATTTAGCAAAAGATTGTTTTAATTTCAGAGAAGCGACGCATCTACGAATACGACTAATATTTCCTTGCTCGATCATTCATCGGTAGGTCATTTAATCAGTTTTTTCTTTAAGACCACAACTAAACTTTGAATATCCTTAAACCGTTTTCATAACTTTAAAAAGACAGACTTAAAAAAAACTATTTGAATAATGGGATAATCAAGAAAATATAATTTTAATAAAATATTCTTGGGCAGGATATTCGTTACCCTCAACAATTATCATATTAATGCACGGAAATCAAGACAACATATTTTTTTCTACACCTTTTTAGTAAAAGATGGTTTCAATTTCAGAGAGTACGATAATATATCCTTGCTCAAACATTCATCGGTAGGTCATTTCACCATTTTCTTCCTTAAGATCACAACTCAACTTTGAATAACCTTAAACCCTTTTCATAAATTTAAATAGACAGACTTAGAACATACATACATATGTAGATTTTTATTGAAAATTATTCAAGAGTAATTCTTATAAGAATTGTAATTATTAGGATGCAAAGTGAGTTTTTATGAATTGTCTCCTATTGTTGTCTTCCCCGGACTTCGGTGCTCTTCCTATGGAATTGAAGAAGGTTGAATTGAACGGCGAAATGTTCTGCTCCGTATCTGGGAAAAAAACATTTAAAGCATTAAAATAAAGATTCCTTGAGGTTGTGTCATAAACACAATTGACTTACCAATACTGGGATCTGCCCACTCCATTGCCATGTTGTGCAGAATGGATAGGGCCGTTATCGTTTGCTTGGCAGATCCGTGGGAGCCGTGTATTTCAGTGCCAAGAATGCCGAAGCGACTCATCAACAGGTTGAGACATTTTCTGGCCGAGGCATAGGTTATTGAGTGGGCGTGGTTGTAGAGCTCCTCGGATTGGTTTCTTGGAAATCGAACTGGTGTGAACAGGGAGGACGAACAGCGGACCATTTCATTTCCCAGCAGAATACGACCACGAAACTCGTTCTGTTCGAAACGCTCCTTTATTTTAGACAGACCGAACATCTCGGTGTCTGTGAGCATTGAATTTTCCTCGATCAGACGAATATCGAGGTCTCTTATCTTATGGGCTGCATCGCAAACGATTTGGAGGTGAAGCTCCTCCTCCTTTGTGAATGCGGGAGAAAGGACTTCCCCATCAATATCTTCCGTTGCTACGTTTTCCGGTTGAAATCGAACTGTTGTCTGCAGTAAAGCCCCGATTACTTGTGGCATATTAGCAATAGCTTGAAAGGAACACATCATTCGCTCCTTTTCGGAGAGTGTTGCCGGCATTCTGATATATCGAGATGCTTTTGATGATAAAACTGAAGCAACGCGCCTTGTGATTTTCGCCAAAGTACGTAAACTAACGCCATGGGCCATTGCAGTTAGTTTTGGGTGCTATAAAAAAGTAAATTTAGTTATTGCGCCAAGTTTGAAAACAGTGTGCTTTCGCGGTTTTGATGTACACACAAATTCACAACTCTAGCATACAGAAATTTACCTCGGTTCCACCCCACAGACGAATTGCGGATAGGATTTGTAGATCTATTGGCACTTGTTCTCTTTTCAATGGCTCAAAATATTCAATTTCCAGGTCGTCACGCACAATTTCAATAATACGGCGAAGGTTTTCTTTCGTGTACCGGTACTTCAATCGAAATTTGTGCTCATTTAGATCAGTCAGGGGGTTGAAGCGCGGATGTGTCTTCTTTATTTGGGTAACCTTACGAGCATTGTTGTTGGGATTAAGAAAACTTTTAAAGTCTCTAAAGTATTCAAAATCTTTCAGAATATTTGAAAATTTGTCTATATCTTCCATTTTTACTTGACTTTTTGTTTACACTTTGTTCAAAGTGGTTGTTTTCTAAGTATTTGAAAATACCGTGTACAGACCGACATCGCAGTAGTATTTGTGGTATTTAAGGCTCTAGCAACGATTTGAAATTTAACTAGCGAAGTTGGTATATACCAAATTATTTTGAAAACAAATTAAGGGTATTCCATTAACTGTTATTAGTATAAGTATTGAAAAATCTTTAAAAATTTTCAGAAATGGAGAGACCGACTAAAAATTGTTGCTGTTGAATATTTGAACAGCTGTAATCGACTTACAATTTTTTTGAGAAAAAAGTGTATTCGCACCGCAATTGCGCCGTTGTAACGCAATTATTGTTGGTGCAGAACCTTCCAACCATAAGAGTTCGAAAACATCGATGTTTTCGATATTTTTAAAGATCAAAAACATCGACGTTAAAACAAAATGCATTTTGCTTTAAAAAAAATAAGAAAAATTAAGTGTTAAATGGAAGACTTTTTTGGCTTAAGTTAAAACAAAATTTGTTCTGCATAGAAGACCTTTTGGTACAAATCCACCTCAGTTTCCTTTACCACCAGTTGACTATCTAAGCGATCCGTCGATAGTTTCATCTCTTCCTCTTCGATTTCAGGAGTAGAGGTGGAGGAAACATTGATGACATCGATGGATGTAGTCAAAGAACCGTATGCAAAGAAGGTGTTGTAAATACTTAAAAAATATTAATTTGCTAATAGCAATGAAATAATCTTTTGGCGCTGAAAACATTCCGTTAACATTTTATTTCGTTTCAAGGTTATTTTATTTTTTTTCGGAACAATCGAATGTGCACGTTTCACTCGGTTACGGTTTGTTTATGCCGAGCTGATAGGCTTTAGCGTTTCTCTATGTGAACAAGAATCCGCTTGAAATTAAAAGTACGATTTTAAGCGGCTGTGTGCAGAGGTTATTAGGAGTTTGGCAACGCGATTTTAATTCCTGGTATTTTTTTTGGTATTTCCTTAGTTGATCCTAAGAATAACTTATACTTGACGAAAATCGTATGCAGGTTGTTTGCCTCTCACTCTCTCCCATAGCTGGAGTACGGATGATACGGAGATCTATTAAATATCATTAGTTTCTAACCTTACAGTAAGTAGTACAGAAAGCTCAGCAGCGATTATTTGCCCTAAATTTAAGAAGCAATAAAACTATAGTTTAGGGTAACACTGCTATTTATTTTTAAAATTTAACCAATATTTAAAAGGGTCCAAATGGTTTTACTTGTGAATATTCTCGTGGCGTCACTGTTGGCCCACAATTGTCCTTATCAATTTTGACAACTCTTGGCTGAATAGAAGTTTCATCATTGCTTAATTTGATATAGCAATAAAATAATCATTTGGCGCTGAAAACATTTCGTTAAAATTGTACTTCGCTTTACGTTTATTTTGCTTTTTTTCGGAACAATCGTATATGCACGTCCTCTCCATTCGGTTACGGTTTGCTTATGCCGAGCTGATAGGCTTTAGCGTTTCTCTATGTGCACAATAATCCACTTGAAATTCAAAGATCGCTTTTAAGCGGCTGTATGCAGAGGTATTAAGAGTTTGGCAACGCGATTTTATTTCCTGGTATTTTTTTTGGTATTTCCTTATTTGATCCTAGATCAACTTACACTTGACGAAAATTGTATGCAGCCTGTTTGCCTCTCTCTTTCTCCCATAGCTGGTACGGACTTCGTCGCTGTTACTACTAGGCTTAACTAATAACTCTACAAATTTATCAAATCTTTGACTGTCGGACAAGACCTATTAAATATTATTAGTTTCTAACCTTATAGTAAGTAGTGCAGAAAGCTCTGCAGCGATTATTTGCCCTAAATTTAAGAAACAATAAAACTATAGTTTAAGGTAACAATGCCATTTATTTTTGAACAACAAGTGTTTTTCTGGAAAATTTATATTATATACTTTAGTTCGGAAATACAAGGGTGGTCAAAAGTATTTTCACAAAAAAAAAGTTAAATATATTCATAATTTGAACTTACATCTTGTTAACTTTGGCATCAATGGAAAGGTAATTTAAATGCCGTTTGAATGATACAATACATTTCTTAACACATTCAGTTCTTATTGAAAAGGACGAATTTGTGTGAAAATGTCCTTTTTGAACTTTTTTCCTCGACTTGAAAACTTAAATTTTTTGATGCAAAAAGTTTCTTCAAACAGAAATAATAGTAACTGCAAAAAGAATTTTTCAAAAATTATTTTGCTTCTATTTTTTATGATTTTTTAAAGGTGACACTGTCGGAAAAAATTTGTATGAAAAAGAGAAAAATATGGCTAAAATGCATGTTTCTAAGCATTTTCAAAAAATCATAAAAAATATAAGCAAAATGATTTTTGAAAAATTCTTTTTGCAGTTACTATTATTTTTGTTTGAAGAAACTTTTTGCATCAAAAAATTTAAGTTTTCAAGTCGAGGAAAAAAGTTCAAAAAGGACATTTTCACACAAATTCGTCCTTTTCAATAAGTACTGAATGTGTTAAGAAATGTATTGTATCATTCAAACGGCATTTAAATTACCTTCCCATTGATGCCAAAGTTAACAAGATGTAAGTTCAAATTATGAATATATTTAACTTTTTTTTGTGAAAATATTTTTGACCACCCTTGTATGTATAATAATTGATAAACTATTACTGATAGCGAAAGGGATAGCAAACTTATAAACGAATAATCGTGTATGTTATATGAGGTATGTAAAAGTAATACACCATATTGAGTTGTAATACAAAGTCCACCCTAGCATATTTTAAGTTGCATTATAATGAAAATTAAAATTTTTTTAAAAATAGGTCAATTAGAAACCTCTCGATAAAGTATAAAATTTTAATAAAGAAAACGCCCGTGAACAGTTATAAAATGTTCAGTATTTTTAAATTATTATGTATTTTTATAATTTTTATAACTAAATTTATAAACCAATGCACATATATATTTTTTGTGATTGACAATTTAAAAATAAATAATAAACCAAGTCAAAAAATTGTGTACTTGTTGATTAGTTGATTTCATTTATGGCTCTGAACGATATCAAATACACAGGTAGGTGAGGTAATAAAATTAATAAATAATAGACAGAGTTTTTAAAGGCTCAACTTTACAATTGCTGAATTGTTACAAATTCAGCAGATAATTTCAATTTGCAAAATTACCAAACAACTGTAATTTAATTTAATTATTTAATTAGATACGAATATAAGAAATTTTGATGTTACAGATTTGTTATTACTTTTTAATTTAAGATGAGAACTCAAGGTTGTTGAATTGCAAAGGTCTCTGACAATTAAATTTGTATGGAACAGCAGACAGACTAGTAAACGAAATTCCACGGTTCAAAATAGTTTAGCGAATACCCTATGTATTTTCAAAGCCGATTGGCTTGCGGCTTAAAATAATCGATAGTAGAATAATCATCGGTTTTATGATCCAGCCCTAGTTGTTCAGTTCAGTTCATCTGAATCAGCGCGTCGTTTTCAAAGTCTCTTTCATTCTTCGCCGGTTCGTTAAAAAGTTAAAAAGTTAAAAAGTTGAGTTAAAAAGCTGGAATAATGGCTGATGATCAGGGACGTGGGCGCAGGCGTCCACTTGATGAGGAAGAACCCTCAACTTCCCGAGGCAATAGAGATGGACCGGTAAGTACATTATTCTTTCATGTATCAACTATTTAGAAACGGTAAAATTGTTGCCTCCATAAGCACATTCGCACAAATTCCGTTATGGGGGTGTCGCTTAAACATACACACATAGTTTCCCTAGACGCGTTTAAATAATGTGAGTGTGTTAGTATAAACAAGATTCTGCGTGTTTCTTATTTTCGAAGCCTGTCCCAAAGAGAAACACTGGTAATCAAAATTGAATAAACAAACAAAAAGCCGCTGTGGATATGTCTGGAAAACGCTCAAACAAATCTTTTCTGGGCAGCACATTGTAAGAAAGTGTTCAATTTCGCAGTAAAATTCTTCTGCAAGCTTAAACTCATCTCAAATTTCTGCTGTGTATGCGCTTCTTTCAAAGGAAATACATTTTGTTCCACGAATATGCATATGTACAACATATGTACATGTTAAATCGCTTCTTTCAACTACTAATACAAGTTTGGAAGTAAAATTTCTGTATAGTGGCCATTTTTATTTTTTTGCTCTTTTAATATTTAAGATAGATGACAACAAAAGCAAAACCTAACTAGAAACACAATTTATTTTATTTACAATCCCTTGTAATGTAGAGCACCAATAGTGTTTGCCATCAATCTCTCTTTTTTTATTTTGCCAAGAAATGCGTATAAAGCAGACTCAAAGAATGCTTTTCAGAAAAGCACACCTAAAAATTTTTGTTGATGAGTAAAAGGGGCAAGGGGCAAATGTATGCTATTATTATTTCACTAATAAATTAAATGGCTATTAAGGAGAATAAAAAATATTTAGCAGATAATGCTTAGCATTTGGCCAATATGTTGTATCGCCATCTCTTTCCTAATTAAAACTGCGTGTATTGTTTTCATGTGGTTGTCCCGTTCTCTCTAAAAAGAGATAGTACGTTTCCCAAACGAAATACCCGCCAAATTGGAAGGCTTGCTAGTTGGATTTTGTTTATAATATGATTTGCAGCCATACCATTCTATCTACATACAGTAAAGATCTTAACTGTTAGCACACTTAGCACCTTGAACTTCAACTGTCCAATACTACATGTATTTAAAAAAATTCACAATTTTTTTTTGGAAACGGAATATAAATTATAAAATTTTTTAAATTTTATTTATTTATCTAATATGGGCATTTCCACGGGTCGCGATCGTACGTTCGTACGCACTTAATGCAAATAAAAAAACATTTTCTGAATTTTTTATTTTGCTATTCGGTATAATTTTTTAGCTCTTTGCTTAGTGTTAATCAGTGGTCGGCACACACATACCATCACAAGATTGCCTTGCGTTAGTGTGAGTGTAAAAACACGAAGTTGGCGCGCAGCGCTCTGAAGCCTGACGGTTTCTCTGTTTTGTACTGAGAATCTTTGTCGCAGCAGCCAAAAAAAGCGCGCCAAAGCTGATAGAAAAAAGACCCGAAGACCCTTGCCGAAGTCATACGAACATCTACGTTATACGTGAGCGTACAGAGGATGGGCAGAACACTTCCCTATGCTCACTAAATAGGCCGCTGCCGACCCCTGGTGTATATGATAGGGCTTATTGAGCTATCATTTTCATAATATTGGCAAGGATTCATGTAGTTTTCTATCGAGTCTGTTCCCAAGGAAATATCTCCATTTGTTTTTTTTTATTGTATTAAGTACGTATATCATAACGTACGATTTTTCCATGTTTTTTTATTAAGAGTTAATTGAACATTTTTTCGCCCTCTTTGGATTTTTATCTTATTAGATTGCAATAAAGATATTTTAACATATAACCTCCTAAGCTTGGAAATAACATTTTTTAATTAGTTCTGAATTTCGAATTTAATTTTATCATAATCGGACGACTGTAACCGACTATATGCCATAGGAATGATCGGAAAATTAGTGCGAAAATAATATGAAACAAATTATAGCTTCGGTGTTTTTCGACACTATTGGGAATATAATTTTTTGTATTTTTAAGAATTTTGGATTAGTTCGAATTCTAATTTCAAATGGTATATTGCTAAATTAGTATTATAAAATCTTGTAAGTACCTTAAACTAAACTAAAAATGGGTTTTTTTTTTAAGAACATAAAAATTAAATACCTTTTCTCTGCGAAAAGTAATATTTTATTTGCAGGATCGGAAAAAATCATATAATAAGATAAGGGAATGGGTACGGGGAGCCGTATTTACCGTTAATGGCGTTTTAAAGGACCCTCACCATGCAAAAATGCATGGCACATACATAGGTGAAAGGATCATATTAAAGGCTAATGTCAGTCCTCAGAACTTCTCTGTGCAGATTAAAGTTTATGATAGATGGACATGTGCAAGGATATTTACCCAATAACCTTCCAAAAGGCCGTGTAAGGTGCCAAGTACAATTATTTTGAATTTGAGAAAATCATTTGGTTTGGGATATAGAGCTGTGGGGTTGGTGTTAACAAGTTGAAAAGTTATGCAAAAAACAAGATTCTGGGGGACTTTTCTAAATGGTAATACTCTAGATTAGGGGACTCACCCCCGAAATTCGCGAAAAAATTATTCTCGATGGACCGCGATTTCTTAAGAATTTACGTGCAAAATGAACTTGGCGGTCGGACATGATTCTCTTGTAATTGAATATCAAAGTTCCCGGTTTTGCTATAAAAACAAGGGTTCCTGTCACATTTGATAAAATATCTTCATTCTGTTCGATATACTTTATTGGACAATGGTCGTTCACGAGATTTTTTAATGTAATTTTTTTCTGAAGCGAATTTTTGTAACAAACCGCGAACTTCTTTTTTCATTATTTTGTGATCTTTACCAATTTTGGTGACACTTCGCAACAATTCATAACACTCCTTGTGGGGCAAGGTTAGTTGAAGATAATATTTGATAATACGGATTTTGTTGAAGTATATATATACACCAAAAAAATCTTTGAGTGTCAATTTTATAAGTGTGGGTGAACATAAACGTGTTCCTCCGGGCCAGAAAGCTTAACCCGCAATTTTGGCAACAGTCGCTTTGCTCTCCCTTGCGCCCCTTTAAAGGGTATCTGATAGTCGAGGCCGCTACTTGATATACTACATTCGTTGGAAAGTTTAAAGGTCAATTGATAGCTTTTAACGAGAGCCGAGACATTTCAGTTAAAATTTGTATTCTGCTTTGGTAACGAAAAATGATTTACCCTCGACTAAATGCATATTAAATTCTCCCTTATGGCCCGCTGCACACAAGTTAATTAACATCTTATCTTAATTTGTATACAGCAAAGCAAAATATTCAAAGGGGCTTCATCGGATGGCTCGAGGCCAGGTGGTTCAAGACCAGATCCTCGTGTCGAGCGCAGCGACATTCCGCATGATCGAGAGAGAGATGTGCCTGATCCAGCTCCCAGGCGGGAGGAGCGTGGCCCTCCAGAGCGTAAGCCGCGGGGCGATCTCTTTGAGATCGTGAATTCCCGGCCAGCTGACTTGGTATCTAAAAAAGGAACTGACGGAAAACCAGTAATGCTGCAAACCAACTTCTTTCGACTAAATACTAAGCCGGAGTGGCGAATCGTACATTACCACGTGGAGTTCGAGCCAAGCATTGAGAATCCTCGCGTCCGTATGGGTGTACTGTCGAATCATGCTAACCTCCTGGGATCGGGCTACCTCTTTGACGGACTGCAACTGTTCACCACCCGTAAATTCGATCAGCAATTAACCGTGCTTGCTGGAAAGTCCAAACTTGATATTGATTACAAAATATCGATCAAGTTTGTTGGATTTATATCTACTGCAGAGCCTCGCTTTTTGCAAGTGTTAAATCTAATATTGCGCCGCTCGATGAAAGGTCTGAAGCTTGAGTTAGTGGGACGCAATCTCTTTGATCCGCGAGCTAAGGTAAAATGGTATTTGAAAACACTGAAAATAATTTAAAACATTTTAAATTTAAGGTCGAAATTAGAGAGTTCAGAATGGAACTGTGGCCGGGCTATGAAACATCGATCCGGCAACACGAAAAGGATATCTTATTGTCCACCGAGATAACTCACAAAGTTATGCGCACTGAAACGGTCTATGATATTTTGCGACGTTGCTCGCAAAATCCTGCTAGACACCAGGATGAGTTCCGTGTGAATGTTTTGGATTTGATTGTTTTAACTGATTATAATAACAAAACTTACCGTATCAATGATGTTGACTTTGGGCAAACTCCGAAGTCAACATTCAGTTGCAAGGGTAGGGACATCAGTTTTGTGGAGTACTACCTCACTGTAAGTTTTTTCATATGCCAAAGATTTACAATTAAAATTATTATTTTTATTTTTATTTATTTTTCTACAGAAATATAACATACGCATACGGGATCATAATCAGCCGCTGTTGATATCGAAAAATAGAGACTCGGCTCAAAAAACCAACGCCAGTGAATTGGTGGTCCTTATTCCCGAGCTTTGCCGAGTTACTGGTCTTACTGACGATATGCGATCAAACTTTCAGTAAGATTTTCGATACATACTTCCTTCTAATTGTTACATACTTTCCGACGAATCTAGTATACCCTTTTACTCTACGAGTAACGAGTCCACGTCGTGATGCAGCGCACAAGGAGGGTGTGCGAAGGCGGTTACTTTATATACACGAAGAAATGAAAATCTCCTGTGATAGTCAGATCGTTATAAGTGATAAATCAATCGAAAGGTGTTGCAAAAACAAAAAGGATTGCATACCAAGAATTAAGAAAAAATCAATTAATTTGGGAGAAATAGCGGTGAAAGTGTAAAAGTGAAAATTTAGAAAAAATTTGATCTGCTGGGGCCGTTGGGAATAAATGCACAACTTCATTAGTCTAGTTGTATTTTCACTTAAAATAGCTAAATTTTTTTAAATCGCATGCTCCGTTCAAAAGTAATAAGCAAAACAAGATTTTGGAGGACTTCTCAAAATTAAAATGTTATTTTGTTTGTCAGTTTGTCCCAAAACGTTATTTTAGGGTCCTGAGAAATTCTCGCTAGTTTGGCAGGAAAACAGCAATAAATAGCTATATTTGTACACCCGTAACTTGTGAAATACTAAAGCTACAGGCTTGTGCTATATGTCGTTAGAATGGTATATGGAAATACTTTGTACGCCTTTCTAACATGATTTGTCCAAGTATCACAGTTTAAAATTTAAGGACAAACGTTTTTTTTTAATTCTTATTTTTTAGATTATTTTTATTTCTCAAAAACGGCTCTAACGATTTTGGGTTAATCCTAAAAGTATATAGCTTTTTAGATTCCTCAGCTTCTGACACACGACACGTTGTTGTAAAAAGTCACTTTTTAAAGTTATTAATTAACAAGAATGAATACATTTACCACTTCAGAACATCTAACACTGCCTGAGCGTTCAACTTTTTTTGTCCGTATCCAACCTCTATTTTAAGGTCCTGGACGTTTTAGATGATGTTAAACAGCTTAATATATATATAGTTTTACACCCGTAACTTCTGAATTTTTAAAGCTACATGCTTGTGCTATGTGTCGTTGGATAATTGTATTGAAATACCGTGTATGCCTTCCTAACATGATTTGTCTAAATACCATCGTTACAAAATTAGGGGCAATCTTTTTTTTATTATTTTTGCAAAATCGATTTCTGTTAAATCTTTAAATTGTATAGCCCTTGACATTCCTCAACTTTGGACAACATTGACTTTGTATGTGCGTATCCAAACGCTTTTTTAAAGTTATGGAATCATTTAAATTGCTATTAAGAGTTCCATATAAGTAACTTATGTTTTACGGCTTTTGGGAAAGTAGACTAATTTTATGATTGATGCTTAAAACAAACAACTTCTGATATCAAACAAAAACACCTCCTTAACAAACAAAAGTTCGGATATCAACTTTTGTGACAAAAATGTATTATACGATCTACTAAATAAATACAATTTAACATTTTTATACTTTCGGCACGCTGCAATTCGAAGTGCCGGTGTTTAGCTTCACGATTAATAATATAATAATTTTCAACGGCTTTCAATTCATTATCAAATTTATATTTATTGTGGAGTTTAACTTTAGGTCTACAGGCCAAATTGACTTACTAACCCTACTTTCTTTTCTACTGGGGATAAGGGTTTTAAAAGGATGCCACTGTATTTGATTGGCTTACACTTATCCTGTTTTTTTGGGACAGACAAAATGATCTTTGCATGACTAGTGTCCCCCAAGTGAATTGCTGCTAGTAGATTTAAGATAGCTTTATTTAGGTCCCAATTTAGTTATATGGATACTTTCTTTTCAGACTAATGCGAGCCATGCATGGTCACACGCGAATGAATCCCAAGCAACGCATAGATCGACTGCGAAATTTCAACCACCGCTTGCAAAGCACTCCAGAAAGTGTGAAAGTACTAAAAGACTGGAACATGGATCTCGACAAGAATCTCACGGAAGTAAGAGGCCGCATTATCGAACCGCAGAAGATAGTGTTCCAACAGGGAAAGTGAGTCCGTGGAAATACTAACGTAGTGCGTTCCAATAAAATAATGTTTTCAGGGTTCCGGCTGGGGAAAGCGCCGATTGGACAAGATCTTTCAGAGACCAAAAGATGCTTACCACTCCATCCGAAGGCATCGATCGCTGGGCAGTCATTGCTCCAGAGAGAAATTCTCGTGAACTAAGAAATTTGCTTGAGCATTTGTTCAGAGCAGCTAGTGGAATGGGTCTCAGAATTAGAAACCCCCAGGAGTAAGCTTATTAAACGCACCCATACCTAACCTTACGGATTCGCCAATCCCTTGTGGATCGAGAGAAATCCGTAAAGCGTGGTTTCATATGCCTATAATTTTTTTTCTTGTTATTCTTTACTCTATCTATAAATACTTGTATTTCTAGAGTCAAAATTTATGACGATCGCACCGCCACATATGTGCGTGCTTTGGATGATTGTGCCCGGACGGATCTCAAACTGATCTTATGCCTGGTCCCCAATATCAACGTTGAAAGGTATTTATGTCAAATTTTTTTTATAACTAAGTAATTTTTGTTTTTCTGAAAAAATATGGTGATTGTAATAAATTGAATTACCTCTTGCATATGCATATAAAAAAATGTATAGTTGAAATACCTGTTATCACAAACTAATTTTTTTTAATTTCAGATACTCGGCGATTAAAAAGAGAGGATATGTTGATAGAGCTGTGCCAACTCAAGTCGTGACCACTAAAACTGCTTCCAATCGTAGCCTTATGAGCATTGCTACAAAAATAGCAATCCAATTGAATTGCAAGTTGGGATATACTCCCTGGATGATCGAGCTACCTTTGTCTGGGTTAATGACGATCGGATTTGACATTGCAAAGAGCACACGTGATCGCAAGAGGGCTTACGGAGCGTTGGTCGCTTCCATGGATCTTCAACAGAATTCTACGTACTTCAGCACCGTCTCGGAGTGCAGTGCCTTCGATGTGCTGTCCAACACCCTTTGGCCAATGATAGGGAAGGCCCTGCGTCAGTATCATCGAGAGCATAAGAAGCTACCCGCCCGTATAGTATTTTATCGGGACGGTGTCAGCTCAGGTTCTCTAAAGCAGCTATTCGAGTATGAGGTGAAGGACATCATAGAAAAACTGCAAGCGGAATACAAGCGAGCCAATTCTCCTCCACCGCAGTTAGCTTACATTGTGGTTACCAAATCGATGAACGCGCGTTTCTTTCTCAATGGACAAAACCCACCGCCTGGAACTGTCGTCGATGACGTTATTACTCTTCCCGAGCGCTACGATTTCTATCTGGTTTCGCAACAAGTTCGCCAGGGAACAGTGTCGCCGACTAGCTACAACGTCCTTTACAGTAACATGGGTATCAGCCCCGAAAAAATGCAAAAGCTCACCTATAAGATGTGCCATTTGTACTACAATTGGTCCGGCACCACACGTGTGCCTGCCGTTTGCCAGTATGCCAAAAAACTTGCTACCCTTGTCGGTACAAACTTACACTCCATTCCGCAAAATGCGCTTGAAAAGAAGTTTTATTATCTTTAAATCTATATTCATTAAGAAAAACTTTGCGCCGTAACAGGCAGTGAAAAAACTAGCCCAGGCCTTTTCGTTTTACGAATATTTTCCATTTTGTTTGAACACTTGTGCTTTAAGCTGAATATGCTGTACCCATAATCCGTTTAAAATTCCTTCGGGAACAAATCCTATTTAAAACCCTTAAGATTTAAAATTAATTTGACATCTATAAATTCCGGTATTTAATCATTACCAATGGAAATCTTGTCAAAGTTTCTAACAAACAATAAAAAGAAATTTCAAGAACACGAAAGTTTATTTCTTTTAATTTTGAGTATAATTACTTTATTTATATTATATATTTTACTTTATATAAAGAAAAATTACATACATCAATGTTCGCTTACTTGACCACACATCCATGGCTTCTTATTTCGTGAAACGTATGTTATTAATTATACAGGTAATTAACTTTCACAAGGATAATACAAATTCATAGCTTGCTGAGTATATTGAAATGCTACGGAGTTCGATATTTTAATGTATTTGTATTTACAAAATTCTAAATTTTCGTTTTGGATAAGTGTTTTTATTAATCGTATCGATTGCAAGTTTGGGGTAGGATTGAGTTCAGTGATAATATCGATTATTTATAATTTAATATCCAAACACCGACTACTATGATACAGAAGCCCATATCTATTTAGACCTTGACTCCCAGAAAAGCGAAAAAACAACGAATCGCTTCTTCTGGATTGTCGTCTAGGCTTAAAGTTCAAATGCGTTTACTATAGCGATTACTTTAACGATAATTACTCGTTGGTGTATATACAATTCTATTAAAGTTTTTGATTTTAGATATATGATTTAGGATTAGGTGTATTTTGTTTAAAGGGTGGTAGAAAAGCTTTGGTGCTTTTGTGTAATCCAATTGCATACCACGCTTGGTTTAGACCATCGTATGGATTAATTCTCTTTGGAATTACTTTTTCTTTTTGTTTTTTAAAATTATTTCGGGCTTTAACGAGTTAATCAGGGATCAAGCCGATGTTTCATTTGGTTCTATCCAGCCCTCACTGTCGTCCTCGCTATCGGAATCTTCGGACTCTGATAATTCGATAGCCACACGTCTGGCCAAGATTGAGGCCACATCCAGTGGCGCCGCGTTGCGTTCGATTTCCTTCTGCTCCGACTTTTCAACCTTGCGTAAAGTAATACCTGAAAAAATTATTTTGATTAATAAACCGACTATCAGATAACCGTTACTCTGTTTCAAAGCCAGATTAACCTAGTCATAACTTTTAAAATAAAAATGCCAAGTGAACGATTCTTAACATTTCGATAAAATTAATTTCTATTTGTTTTTACCAAGTTTTATTGTTATGGGCGTGGGCCTGGCATACCGCTGCGCAAGAAGCTCTAAAATCTACATGGGTAATCCATACCGTACTAGCTTTAATAGATTCCGAGATCTCAACGTTTATACAGACTGACAGACGGACATGGCTAGATTGACTCGGCTAGTAATCCTGATCAGGAACATGCATATGTATGTACTTTATATCCACAACTACATATTAAGAAATTGGCCTTTAAATGAGTGGAAGGTTTGTACGTCCTATATTTAGCATTAAAGCTATGTTAATTAACTATATTTCATGGAATTACTTACCATCCCGAATGGCCTTCATCAAATCATTGCGTGGGTCGTGGAATGGAGGCAACATCTTTTTAGGTGCGACAATGTGTGGCACACCATTTTGTTGGCCAGGCTGCATTTCGCCGTTGGCCAATGATTTGGGCAGAATTTGGTGCGGGCGCAGCGTGTGCTGGTTGCCACTACCCATTCCCTCCTCTACAGGTGGTGGTGGAGGAGGCGGCGGTGGAGCGGCGTTAGGTGGCGACATCTTGGGCGAATGCTGCAAGGGATTCCCATTAGTTATGTATAATTGAGATTTAATCAAAACAACAATGTAACAAACCTGATCTGGAACCGGCGGTGGTGGCGGCAAGTCGCTAAGGGAGTTCAGTTGGTTGCCCGCCATCCCGATGCTGTGGAAAGTATTGCTCAGCTGCGTCATGACCATATCATTGGCATTTTGGACGCTGTTGGGGGTCATCTGCGGAGATCCAGCTCCCGACGAACTGTTTGCCCGGCCAAGCAGTTTGGCCGCCATGTGGCCGCTGTTGCCTCCGTTCATGGCGGACATTGGTGAAATGACGTCTGGAACTGGCGGAGGCGGTGGCAAGGCGTCCCGACTGGTCGACATACTTCTGCCCCGGGTCGGAGTGTTGGCATTTGAGGCTGTGGGCGTGCCTCCACCGCTGCCATTCGACGGCGGAGCCGGTGGCGGCTGCGAGGGACGCGGCTTATTCCGCGATGGTGTGCCCGGTCCGTAGATGGGTTCCGGCGACATGACACCCTGGCCCGTTTGGCCGTACAGCGCGTGTGACTGATACAGCCCTGCGTCGTATATCTGCTGATGCTGCATGTGCATCTGCTGGGGTCCACCCATTCCGTTGCCGAAGGTGGCCGCATACTGATTGCCCATCTGGGGAGGAAGCTGCTCGTAGGTACCATCGATCTGCTCGGAATGGTAGCTTCGGTTCAACTCGATCGAGTTAGGTCGAGGTGGACGAGTATCGTAAACTCCCATATCTAGAAAAACGGATGGGAAACATTAGAGCTATTGACTTTCGCCGAATGCAAGCAACGTTTTTACAGGACACACATCTCATTTAAAAAACACGCCAATTATTGTGTAATTACACTTGAGGAACATTAAGACATGTAATTACAAGCAATTCAGAATTTCTGTGCATGTGAGACTGGCCGCTGGACTCGTATATAAATTTTGATAAATACAAACATCATACCGATTTGCAGTCTTTTTAAGCTCGCTGCACAGAAAACAATTTAGAGAAACTATCATAGAACAAGATGTGGCGACAGAAAGGAATTAGTAAAGCTGCAGAGTGACATGTAGACGTAGATATGGAAATTGACTGAACTACAACAGAAAGATAGGAGGATCCTAAACAAAAACTGCGGCTCAATCATAAATCGCGAGTATGAAATGAATTTAGTCAATATGCAAAACACATTGTAACCATAATGTGCATACACGTTACTTAAACATTACAAAGTAAGAAATGTCTAGTTTTACAGTGTTTTGTGATAAAAGATCTGCACTTTGCATGAACACGAAACTCATAAAATCACCGCGATTTCGACTGTTAGTTTGAATAGAGAGTTCTCTGTACACAGATATGCTAATAAAATCAAAAGGGGTTGCTAGAAAGGTAATAGGATAGAAGCGTGTGAAAGAACACTTATAGTCTTTGCTGAGCTTGCTTTAAGGTGTGTGGATGTCTAACCTGCAATCGCAACGGCGGTTTGCTTGGTGACATTACTGTTATTCTCCAAATGCGAAAGCATATTATAAGGCTTTATTGTATCTGTAAATGAGATGATTATGCGCGATTGATCCATTCGAAATTACAGAGCTAATTAAGTTTACGTTTATTAATATCGTAACGAAAAACCAGAAAAAGAATTTATTAAAACGACATGCAAATAAACAAAAGCTGTGAAAAAAGGTTGTCGATTCGGAGTATGAAGTAGAAAGTATTATGGACCTTGTTTACGTCCCTAAGAGGGATTGTTTTTAGTCGAAATGATCTCTCATTCAAAATTAGAGAATCATCAGGGTTAAAATGACTCTTCTCTGTCAAAAATGATATTATGCCTCAAGTGTTTTTTTCGTTAGTCATTGTTTTAAAAAACTGAGAGACAATTTTTTGGGATACTGTTTAAAGATCTAAATTTACGGAATATTTTAATAAACACAAAAACATTTTCAACCTTTTTTGTGTGGTATTCTGTTCAAAAGATCTTATAGAGAGCTTTTTGTGTGACGGATTTGTAAGCTCTGGAAACCGTGATTCGGTCACCTTTCTCTGGGTCGTGATAATGTGGGTTAATTCTAACTAGAGCAACTGCAAAATAATACGAATTAGTGATCCTCGATCTGGGTTTTGAGGCGAATCGAAAACTAGCGAGCTTTTGAGTGAAGTAGGTGAATGAATGGCGGGAACATCTGTATCGTGGGATGTCAGCCGGGCGCAAATAAAAGCCACGTGGGGCCCCATCATCGTACCTACGTCTTGGATATTACCGACAACTTGGTGGTGCGCATCGAGAGTGCATTGCCGCAAATCGATGTCAGCCTCGCCCACAGTCTGTATTTTGACTAGCTGAACTACACGGGCAGACAGGACATAATTGATAATTAAAATATACCATTCGATTGCAAGACAAGTGCAAATATTCAGTGCGTGAAACAAACGTTCCAATAACATCCTATCAATTTGGTTCGCACTGAGTACTTGGCTCTTCCGGTAACCAATCCCGTTGCGAAGTACTTACTTCCGTATCCGGCTTCTTCGTTCACCATGGAGTTTGGTGTGCGGTAGATGACGTTGTTGGGCATCAATGTTTCGCCGTGCACCAGGGCACGTTGTCGCTGCTGCTCGCGCGTGTTGTGCGGCACCCTTATTTTGGTCTTCTGCTTTTTGTTGCCACGTCCAGCCGGTCCACCGGCTCCTCCTTCCTGCCGCGGTCTGTTTAGCTTCTTGCCCTTGTCGTGCATCACACGCTCAGTGTCCTTTAGCATCTCCTGGCGCCACAGCTCAAAGAAGTAATTGGGATCCGTGTAGAATTTGAGTCCGTCCTTGCCATCATCTCTGTAGACGTTGAGCTTGTCCAGCGGCGGCGGCTTGTCGCACTGAGCATATGTGTCCATCATGGGCGCTGGCATTGTGGCGCGCGAGAAGATTTGCTGGTCAAATACCTTGGCCGACTTGAACGCTTTTTTGCGAGTTATGTCCGTCAGGGGTACCTCCTCAACGGTGCTGTCGAGCTGGGTCACCTTGATGGCCAGGCGATCGATACGAGCCTGCAAGGAGTTGGCCCGATCCCCGATATTGCCCACGTCACGGGCCAGTTCTCCGAACACATCCTCGGCGTGTTTGGACAACGAGGACAGCTGGCGGATGATGTTCGTCAGCGTTGTGTTGGTGACCGTCTCCAGCTCCACGGACTGCAGCTCATCCTGCTGGTAGACGGAGCGGGCCACATGCACGGGTTCTATCGATCTCTTGGGCAGCGGCATGGTCGGGCGCAATTAATAATTATCTCCAACTTGGCACACCCGTAAATTAGCGCGTCCTCATCGACTGAAATACATAATTGGAATTAGCCCAAATCTAAAACAACATTTTAAAAAATAACTATAATTAATTTTAGATTATTAAACTTTGATGAAAAAATAGTTTGTACATTGCCCATTTTTTATTTTTTATTAATATTTAAATTAAAATGAGCTAAGCTAGACAGATTTTCTAATGTTGAACCGATTAGAAATCCTTAAAATCGAATTTCGAATTAAGTAGTGAAATTAATAACTTGATGTGATATGGAATCTGATGTCTAAAGATTATTTTAAAAACAATCAATTAATTACAAAATTTGATATAACACAATTTTTAAGCCCACAGTCAAGTTTTCTATAAGCTTATAAGCTAATTGTAAGTGGAAATAAGCTCAGTACAAGCAAAGCAGTATTTTATATCAATCAAATTATGATAGATCTGCTCTAGTAGTCCAAATTCTCTAATATAAAATGTGGGATGGGATTACCCTGGTTGAGACTATATTGAGTAAATGTTTAATTTTAAATTATTTTTTCTGTTTGGAACTACTAAAATGGATGAAAAAGTATATTTTAGCTGAATATTATAAGACTATTTTTCTCAACGTTTTATTGATTTGTTAGTTTGAAGGCTCTCAAATAGCCGTTAGGAAAATGTATCACTAGTGCACTAATCCGTTGTCTAAAAAGAGTCACAACAGCTTGGTACGTATTGTCATAGATTCCAAGAGATGCTTATCCATTTCAGACTTCTTATCCACAAACACCCAGTTGTTATTTGAATTATTTTGTGATATGCACGACTGGTATTCGACGTCTGGACCACACCCCACGGAAACGACACCCACAGTGCGGTGATAAGGGCGTAACGCCCAAGTCACCCCCGCAAGATGCATTCACACTGTCCCGGCGAGATTAGTCGATAATGCGCCCCTTTCTGGTGGCACTATCTGGGGGCTCCGACCTGAGGGCTTTACGTGGGCACCTCTATATGCCATACGTATACGTATATCTTTGGGCCCCCACCAACGCAAATTAGACCGTCACGCACTCACACACACGCCCCAGCACCCAAGTACGCGGACGTCGCTGTGTGAGTGTGTGGCTTTTGGGGCGACTTTACGCGATTTTCGCACTGAAACATTTGCACAGAATCGCAACAATACACTGTGTCTCTGTGCAGGCACTTTCTATTCCCACTGCGACTTCGATTTAAAACACACTCAGTTCGGTTTTGGTCGCAGTTCACACCTCTCCGCACACTCACCGCCCGTCACACTTTTCGACCCGCAGCAGGCAACACAACAAACATTAAGCAGCCACTTCCGTTTCGGGGGTTCGGTGGCAAATTCGATCCAATGAAAACTCTAATTAGCCAATTTGGGGGCTTGAAAAATGCAAATATTTGCTCGTTTTGTGGAAACTAAGATTTCCACACCTTTGCAGTGTGACCGACGTTTTGCCGTTCGAAAATACCGCAGGGCTGCGGTAGCTCAAAAAAGTATGTAGAAAAGTATGCATAGTTGTAATTATGAATTAAAAACAGGAATATATCATTTTTGCCAAACTATTCTGTAAAATTAAATTCATTTTCCAAAAATTAATTCTATAGATATTTAATAATAAATAAAGTGGGACTTGGTATTTTTAGTATTCGACCGCTAATCGATAAGTGCTCCGCCAGCCCTGGTCCAGATCCATAACATCTCTGTTTCGTAGCACACTGAATAGGTATGGTTTTCCACACATTTCGCCAATTTCCTCTTGTATAATTCCCACTGCTTGCAGAACCAAATATAAAAAATGGCGAGTTTGGCTACCAAGGGATCAGGACTTGTGAACAGTAAGTGTCGTGGCTTGAAAGCCAACGGTTTTTCTCTACCAATTCAGCGCCTACTAATCGAAAAATTATGTAATGATCATTTTCGCAGGGCTCCTTACTCAGGCGAGGCCACAACTGGACGTGTTCCTGAAGTACGCCAAGGTGGAGCTGACGCCCCCGACGCCTGCCGACATTCCGGCCATCCGTCAGGGACTCGGCAATATCCTCAAGGGAGCCAAGTCCGGCGCCTACAAGAACCTCACCGTTCGCGAGGCCTGGCTTAACACCCTGGTGACCGCCGAGGTCATCTTCTGGTTCTACATCGGCGAGTGCATCGGCAAGCGCCACATTGTGGGCTACAACGTCTAATCTTAGTTATTTCTCCGCTTGGTAGTCACTGGAATGGCAAACGATACATTTCGACCCTGAATAAAGTGAAAATTGTAGTAACTTAGAACTCCGAAAATTTTAAAAAACAAAAAAGGTCTTCTAAAAACTTTGATCTACATTGATCATATGGTTTTCTCAGGATAATAAGTTTCGTTTTAAAATCAAAAAATCGAAGAATTACGTGGAAAAATTCGTAATCATTCAAATATCATATTGGTAATTCAGTTTTATGCTCCGAGTTTATTTCAGAGCGTCACAAACGTTCTTATGAGCTTGTAATTTTTCACCTTGAACATTGGTAAAACTGTTTTATGGACAGCTTGAGCCCTTAAAATTTTCAAAGTGCCCAAGCCAAAATATATGTTTCCGGAACATTAGTCCTAAAACAAACAACCGTTGATTTACCCTTAGAATCGATCGATGTGTGGCAGCAAATAGGATATTTGGAAAAAATTTAAAGACGGTTGCTTAAATTCATTATTTAATACGATAATTTTTCGAAAGCTAAAAAAGCGGTTTTAATAATGGAAGCTAAAAAGAGTGTGGAATTTCTTAAATTGTAGAAAATTTCATAATCGAGGGGGTCACATAATTCTCATCCAAGCATAGGCTTGTAGAATTTGTATTGAAGAAGAATTGTTTGTCTTAGGAATACAAAAATATATAGATCAGTAAAACGTAAACCAAACTATCCTATGTGCATCAATATAAGTTTTACACGACTAAAGTGATTTCTGTAGGGTAAATTTGATCTTTTCAAACATCTGCTGTCGTGTCGGTATACATATGTATGTATGAAGTATATACATTTAAGGAACACAAGTTGTTTTTTCCGGAGTATATTTAGTTTGTTAGGCTTTCTGTTAGAAACCTATACATAACTTAGCTTAAAATGTATATTCATTTAAAGAAAGTTTTTCTACAATCTTCTTTAAGCACTAAAATGTAGGCTCGATAGAAATTTGCACGATTTTTTTAGTTATTTAAATTAGAGTGAATAAAAGCATTTAATCTTTAAATGAATATGTAATTTAATTGTGTTTAAGGGTTAAGTACTGTAGCGGGAGTATATTTTGAGAGTCTAGTCGCGGTCACACTAAAATTTCATTATTTTGGAATTGCGATCAGCAACCATCTGTTGCACAAAAAGCGCCAACAGGTTCGAGCCGGTTTGACAGGGATAGCAAGGACTGATCCATGGTCAGCCAGGATGGCCTACGAGCGACGCCTCCGATCGCAGAACCTCGTGCATCTGCTCCAGAACCGCGAGTCCGGATACACCTGCGCGGGCAGTCAGCTGGGCAGGATGCCCCGGTTGGCCTACGAACGCCCCTTCTACAAGTGCATCACGCCCTGCTTGACCATTGACTCGATCTCGATTCCGCCGGTATACCTGCGCAAGTTCACGCCGGATGGCAGCAAACTGCTGGCCTTCTCGCAGGATCAGCGCAGCCTGCACATCTACCGCTACAGGGGATTCAGCAGTGCGGCGGTGGGCGAACTGATCCGCCAGGCGGACGTGGGCAGTGGCGAGTGCTTCAGCAGCCAGGACAGCGCCCTCAAGAGCACGATCTTTGAACGCCTGTTCGCCACCAAGGAGGCACTGAGTCTGCGACTGTGCCAAGGCGACTACAGCCTCTACTATCTGCACCGGGAGTTTAGTGTGTTCCTGGAGGAGGGCCGGTATGTCCTGCTGGCAGCCATGTCCGTGCTGCGTAGTGCTCTGCCCTTCGACGACTACGTCCGGTATCCAGATCTCTTCGACAAACTGGACGCCTTCTCCTATGTGTTCTTCGTCGTGGATCTGAAACTGGGCGTGGTAACCGACAGGCTCCTCCTGGCGCACGACTCCATCGTGATTGCCCACAATCATGGCATTTCAGTCTTTGGCTCCAAGGTGGCGATCATGTCGCGGCTGCATCAGTGCATCTACGTCTACTCTGTGGCAGAGGGCAAGTTCCACAAGCAGGAAACGATTGGCCCCCGACCGCGAAACTTTATCGAGAAGGCTCCCACCAGTATTGAAAACCTGGATGCGACCACGGTTCTGCCCATTACGCACATTAAACAGCGCGTTCTTAGCTTCCTTTACCGCCAAATTGACCTCAATAGCCCCAGTGCCAAGGAAAAACTTAAGGAGTTTTACAAAAACTTTGAGTTTGTAAGTCATATGGTTATAAGTTTAGATTTTTACGTATTCGAAAATGTCCCAAAAATATCTTTTAACCGTTATTTTAGTGATCCTGAAATCCTCAAGACATTTTTAAACACCTTA
Source organism: Drosophila subpulchrella (assembly GCF_014743375.2). Classification (NCBI taxonomy): domain Eukaryota; kingdom Metazoa; phylum Arthropoda; class Insecta; order Diptera; family Drosophilidae; genus Drosophila; species Drosophila subpulchrella. Next base: position 4,459,706 of record NC_050610.1, read on the forward strand.
ATTAAAATGAAAACTGCATTTAAGTAGAAAACCATATCTAACAAGTTTCCTTCATTAGGTTGAGCACATGATTATGGAGAGAATGCAACTGGTAAACAAGGAACTTCTCCTTTTGCGCTACGAAGAACGTCCAAAAGACAGCGATACCATGCCAATGGCCCAATCACCCCGCCGCTTGTATGTGTTCTACACGATATCTGCCGAGGAAGTAGTTGGTGTGTATCCAGATTATTCTGTCGACCTGCTGCAAATCATACTGCAGTTCTACGATGAGATGAGCAATGTACGATCGCTGCAAACCGGAGACGCGCCCTCACTGCCCCTGCATTTCTTCCTTAAACAAAACTTCGTGGACGCCAACGACTCGATTCTCTTCGTCCGACATGCGGCGTTGCGATTTAACCCCAGCGTTCCCGTAAGCTCCCAGAGCCTCTCGCCATCTCCTTATCTGAGGTTCAACGAATTCAGCTTCGACGATCGGCACGTATCGCCCCTGGAGCGACCCAATCCCTGCTCCGCCGAACCCATTGTCTTCCGAGATCGGACCACACAGTCGGTCAAGTTCAGGCTGCACGCCACGGCGCGCAGGCAAATCAACTCTTTGGCACCTCGGGAACTGTGCGCCTTTATTTGGCATCCGTTCGAGCCGCTAGTACTCAGCATTCAGAAATGCATGAACAGCTACGCCTACCATGTGCATTTGTACAATCACGGCACGGTAGTGGAGCAGGCAAGTGCCTAATATGCCTTATATATTTAAGTAGAATACTGTATAGTATCTTTTATATTATATTGATAGTATATGTGATATGTTTACCGACATTTGATAAAGACATTAATTTGTTGTTTTTGGAATAGAGAAACTTATCTGTTATTTGGGAGTGCAGCAAAACATTTGTTCGATTTTATTTTACTCAGGATCTTTAATAACCAAATTATCTATCCTTAAAAGGTAAATGAAACAATTACATTTTTTTCTTATTTGTATTGAATGTTCAAAAGGTCTATGCCGAGGTTGAGTGGTGACCATCCTCGTTGTATTCCTTGTTGACTTTAAGGGAATGATTGATAACGCTTGAGCCGCCTGGAGGATAGTTTGACGAAGGACCTGTTCCTTGGCCAGGCGCCGGCTGCTGAGGCTGATTTGGCGAATTTGGGTTATAGCCTGGGTTCTGTCCAGTCCCAGCCTGGGGATAACCCGGCGGTGGAGGTGGTGGAACTAGGGTGTACGGATTGAAGCCGGGAATGGGTGGGTAGCCGGGCGATGGGTAGGCGTGCATGGCGGAAGGTAGGTACTGTGGATACTGCGGATTCGGCGGTGGGTAAGGGTATGGATAGGGGTTGTACTGATACGGCTGCCCATAGCCGAAGGGCATGGGATATGCAGGATAATTGTACTTGTGCTCGGTAGTCGTATACTTGTTTTTGTGCTTGCTCTCCCCGCTGCTGCTGCTTTCGCTGCTATCACTGTCCGCCCGGACCCCGCCGTACTGGCATACCAGTACCAGGAGGACTCCAATCGCAGCCCTGTTCTTCATTGTTTCGGTTAACCGCAAGACGTTCGAATAATCAGAGCTCACGGGTTTGACTAAATCTTAGACAAGAAAATACCTTGTCCGTTTAGACAATCCAAACAGCCAGCGCGTGCGTTGTTTTTTGATAAGTAGACAAAAACATACAAATCCGACAAGGTTGCAGCCGAGTCTGCTAAACTAATTCCCTGTAAAATGTCCATATTTTGGAAACTGTTTTTTAGTAATTATAAACAGATCGGTGTATTTTTTGTCTACCTAAATGGAGTATTAATAAAAATTTTTTTTATATAAGAGTTGAAATTTAATATCATAATCATGTTAACAACTAAATGGCGATTCAAAGTATACCTATTTTGTAATTGTTAGGAACTGGAAATTATTTGCGTAGCTTCTAGGTGTCGGAACAACCGCATTTCCTCTAGGTTTGTGTTACTTAATAGACAGAGGCTGTGCGGTTATCAACTTGACCATTTGACGGAAATTAAACAAAACAATACATACGAATAATCCTAATAGGCGACAATGAAGCTCTGAAAATTTAACCATATACAATTTAAAACGTAGTGTTAATCATAACTGAGATATAAATAAAGTAATAAATAGGTTTTGTGCAAATGGGATGAACAAGATAAGCCGTATTATCTTCTTGTTGAGTCAACAAACCGGATGCTGCTGTAAATGTACACACGAATTAGGTTCTCTTTCTCCAATCAAAACAGACTGGTTATAAATAACTTTTGAAAGATAAGGTTTTGGGAAATACCCTATGTATTTCTCGATGGTCGTAATTGTAAAATGTATATTTGAAAGAATATGTTAAATAAACATTAGGCTCAACCCTAATCAATTTGAGGGTTGACTAACAAATATTTTCTTGTTTACTAAAAAGGTAATTTAATCCCCGAGTCGAGGTTATTCGTTGTGTTCCCGTTTTTTATTCGATATATAACTTATCAAACTAATAAATTGGTGGTTTTGTTTAGTTTTCTCCGTTTTTGGTGGCAGCTGCTGAAGCCTTAAGGCGATTTTCTTTGACCAGCTTGCGCCATTCCAGCCACTTGGTCAGCTCGGGCTGCTCGCTGCTGCCGCCCTGCTGCTCCAGCTGCATGTAGTAGGCCTCGCGTAAGATCTTGAAGGCTTGGATGCTGTAGTATGGCTGCTGGGTGACCGGATCGAAGTAGCGGGCTGGGAGTCTGGTAATCGGACAGATCCCATTGCTGACTTTGGGTGGCGGTTTGTGCCGGAAGATATTCTGGAACACCTTGTCGTTGAAATCGTTCTCGACAATGACGAATGTGCGTTCACATTTTCCGCCGGGATCCTTTGAATCGATTGGAAGATTGGCTCCTCGAGTGGGCTTTCGCGTGGCGGGCATGGTCAGTGAATGGTACCGTATCGTTGGTCCTGTGAACGTGCGCTTGGTGGGTCGCGATTTTTTTTTCTCCAGCTCCATTTTTTGGAACTTTTCTGCAAGTTCAAAAGGAAAATGTCTTATGATTGTTTCAACAAACGCTTTGGGTACCCACCCAGAGATTTAATGTTCTCCTCTTCTGTTATTTTGGCCTCCTCCAGCAGCTCCTCCTGCGTGGGCATGCAGTCCTCCACACGCACCTTCTTCTTCTTGCGCTTGCGGGCATCGTCCAACTCCTTGAGGCGGATTTTCGTGGCCTGCGTCTTGATGGCCGTCGAAGTACGAATGGATTTGCGGCCAGAGTCAAGGACTGTGAAACGAGGACGCACCCGTCGCTTAGTCACCCCACCACTACCTCGTTTTTTGTTTGAGGCTGGTACGGCCTTTGATTCCTTCTTGACTGCCGGTTTGGTTTCCTAAAAATATTTCATTATTATTATAATTTTCCAAATTTTCCTTAATGGGTCAAAAGGGATTCACACGATAAAATACATTTTTTTTTATCAAAAACATTAAGAACTTAGCTAATGGGGGTTTTGTTTTGCAAGATCTGGGTCAGTTTAACTAAATATTCTGTTATTCGGGGATATTAAAATCCTTACATCAATACAAAATCAAAATACGCCCGAGGAGGGACAAACAGAGCAACAAATATAACAATTATACTTGTATGACTTTGCTGAAAAATGGTATTTGGTAGGAGAGTTTAGCTGCAATCAATTTAAAAATATTTAAGAATGTTTTAAACGTTTGTACCCTTGTAATTTGATAAGAGCGTGCAATTTTAAGATTGTGGAACCTTGATAAAGAAGTGTTTTGAGAGTGAGTGGCACCTTGTAAGCCTTCGTGTTGACTCCACCGCGTTTCCGCTTTCTTTCGGGCGCCTCTTCCTGGTCTGAAACGAGCTCATCCTGCTCATCGATACTGAAGTCCGAGTCCACCACATCCTCCTCTTCGTCCTTCTGTCTGAGGAAAGGATATCGAATGATTTTACATGTTCGAATTTCTCAATTAAAGCAAGACTCACTCGTATTCCTTGTCCTCTTCTTCTTCCTGAAAGCCGCCATAGGACGTTTTGTAAAAGTCGTCCTCCTCCTCTTCGTTCAGTAGGTGGGCTATTTTGTTGCCGGCATTGTTGCGCCGGGAGCGTGAAGCAGCCATTTGTTTGGTCTTATACTTTATAAAACCGTTCTTAACGCAGCAAATGAATAAAATTTAAGAATTTTTGGCCAACGATTTTTGTAAACAAGCCGGGGAGTGTGACCAGGCTAAGATAATTACAAATACCACGGATGGTTGAAAACTTAAATAAACGCTACTTTTAAAAGTTGTTGTAGCCCTGGTAGCCCTGACAATTTTAAGGTTTTTATAGGTTTTTCCTGTTATTTACAGATGATAGCTACGTGCTTTCAGCACTGTCACAACTTGTAAAGTACACGAAAAAGGCAACAAATTGATTTTCAAGTCCCACCGAATTAATATATTATTTTTGATATTTCAGCTAATGCATCTAACGTTCACACTAATCCATCGGCTTGTTGCTTTTCGTTCCGCCGGCCGCCTGCACTTCATAGTTTAATTTAATTCCACCAATTAACAGACTGCATTCAAAATGTCGGAACAATGGGAGGTGGTCTCCAAGTCGCGCAAGCAAAAGAATCTGGACAAGAAGGTGATCGCCCACACGGAGCAGAAGCGGATTGCGGCCCAGCTGCCCAAGCTGGAGGAGTTGTGTAGGAATTTCGAACAGAGTGCACCTGGCATTGCGATTACAAATTTTCCCTTTTCTTATCCACAGTGCCAACTCAGCGATATCGCAATCTGTTCGGTTCCAGCAGCAACAACAACAACAAGTCCCATTCCCCCGCGAAATCCAGTTCAAGTGCCTCGTCTTCCTCTAAGACCAACAAATCGCCAGTTAAGAAGAACCCCGTGAAGAATGCGGGTGCGTCGTCGACTCAGAAAAAGTCCACGTCGTCGTCCGTGGGAAAGCCAAAAACCCTGGAGCTGGCGTTGAAGAGCATCACCCGGGATGATTTCGCCGCTCAACTGGAGCAGGTGAAGCTCAGTTGTCCTGGTTCCGAGTTGCGCTGGCTTAGTCATGTAGGTCATTCCACGAGATTCCTACAGATCCAGTTAACTATTTTTTTGCTCCCCCTAGATTGCTCTGTACTTGAATGGCGCCCTGTCCTACGACTGCGATCCCATCTTCTCCGGCCGCTCGGCTCAGTACCCCAGTGTCTTGGCCAGTGCCTCGCTTAAGTATTCTGTTGTGGAGTTTCTGGGGAGCGTGGGCGAGCAAAACCTGGAGTACTTCTTCTACTCCCTGCTGGACAGCATGGCCACGGATCTGAATAACAACCAGACAGTGGCCGGTTACAAGCTGGTCCTCCAGTTGATCGGTCAGAACTGGCCGAGCATTTGCTCCAGGAACCTGGCCAAGACTGCGCTGCTGCGGAATTCCTACCAGAACCGTAGCAACATCTGCCTGAGCATCCTGTGGGCCATTGGTCAGGGCGGCTACCAGTCGCTGAACGAGGGCGTCAGGGTGTGGCAGAACCTGATGCTGCCCAACCTGGAGCTCAAGCAGTACACCAAGTTCGTGGTGGAGTACATGGAGCGGGCTCTAAGTGCAGCAGCTGCCAGAAAGCCGGTGGATTCGTTGCAGCTCAACCAGCAGGAGTTCTTTGCCACCTACAATGCGCTCAATGCGACCTACAACAATCTGCCCAAGGAGTGGCAGCAAAGTCTGAAACGAAGTGCGCGCTTGTTACTTGTAAGGCCCACATGCCTAGAATCGACCATAGTTTTCTGATTCTTTTCTCCTGTATTTATAGCAACACTATATTGACAGTCCCGTGAAGCATGCCAATATATTCCTGACACTCTTCCGCGAAATAAGCGCCAACTCCAAGCAGAATAACGAGATCGAAGGCTGTATTAGTTGCCTGCTCAGCAGCGGCAGAGATGATTGCCTCAGGGTGTGGCGGATGAACTACAAAAAGCAACAGTTGCCAAGTCTATTGCTACTGAAAGCTATAGGTAAGATCTAAGCGCTTTTAATTGTATTGAACATTGGAAAAACATTGAAAAATGTTCATTTAAATGAAATTTTACTTATAACACAAACATTGGCTTTCAACCCGCCTTAGACGACAATTGGACAACGTCTACCCACGAATTGGCTACGTCGCCTGTATATCACACTTTTCTGCAAGATGTAGAAAATCTGAACGAAGAACTTCAGGCGGGCAAGCGCAAAGATGGCAACTTAGAAAGCTTAAAAGAAGTATTGCTGGTAAGTACGGTTTAAATATATATTTATGTATCGCATATTTTGTAACGTAAGTCGCTGTGATCCCAACTATAAAATATTTCGTTTTTGAAATATCACTTTTAATAATTTGGATACATCTTTTTTATAACGAATATGAGCATTTATTAATAAATTTCGGTTAAAAAACGAGTAAAATTTCGCGAAATTGAAATCTGGAACGGAGTGGATAGATTTAAATGTTTCGCGCATTTTATTACACATCTGGGCACACTGTTAGGCTCTCTATCGCTGGTGATGGACATTTCCATTTCCTAGTCTGGTCACATCGCTCTCGTGAAAAAAAACGAAGGTATAAGTTTGTTCAACTGACAACCAATAGTGAATAATTAATTGCAATCGGTGCTAAAAAGAATGACTTGGGCTAATTAAGCACTGCAGCTGGTGCAAGAACTACCTATTAGGCAGAAAACCCCCAAGGATTAGCTGATAACCAAACGAAAGTTCAGAGGGGACGCTGCCAACGCGACGTCGCTGCGAGAAAGAGACGGAAAAGGCTAGCCGGCGTTCGCCCGTAATTTCTCTCAATTTCAACTGGCTTTTTATCGAGAGTGAGCATAAATTAATGGTCCGCACCTTAATTATCGCGTTGTCGCTCCAGTTGTTGTTGTTATTTAGGCAGTGCAAAGTGCGTTTCGGCCTTAGGTGTGTGCGTGTCATCATTAACGGTTGTGTATGCGTGCGCCCCTCTGCACCCGTATTGGTATTGGTGGCAGCTATAACTGCACTTTTCCCATAGCGTTGCCATGCGGGTTCCAGTTGCCGCTAAATTTCTCCGAGCGGACGTGTTGCTTTCGAAAAGAGAGATTAGGGCATCATGGGATCATAAATCTCGATTTATCAGGCCACAAATTCTTATCAGCACGCCCAATTTTTTGGTGACCTGAAGCTTATTTGTATTTTCCTGTTGACTGATGTGTTCCAGCTGCGATTGGCTATCCGCCGCCCGCACCCCTCCCTCTCGCCGATTGTGCGCACTCTCGTCTTCTCCCCTCTTCTCTTCTCTTCCCACTCTCACTCTCACTGCACAGTGGTGCAGTTTGGCACTCTTACCTGAAATTCATCCAACGCCACGATTGCGAATACCGAGGTCAAAAAAAAAAAGAAGAAAGAACGCTCCGGCCTTCCCAATTTAGGCTGCTTCAACACGTGGCATGACCACTGTGACCCTGATTCTCGCCGGCCTTCTCAATTCTTCTTCATTATGTACCTTTCTTTTACTCGGAAACGAAAACAAAGAAACTTTGAGGCCGTAGGTGGTAGTTCATCGAACTCTTTTGGACATACAAACTTTTAGAAAATATTTTAGGATGGGCCCTCTTTTTTTTATTTTTCTTTTTGCACTCTTCACCCTAAAACCTCATTAAAAAGTAATATTAAAGTTCACAAAAGGCATAGTCAATCTCTCTCAAGATCAAAAATAATTCAAATAATAAAATATCTATAAAACATTTTCATCTATAAATAATTCTGCCAAAACTTCAAAAAAATTATTTTTTAACTAGTAGCCTTAAAATGGCAAATGGTTAAAAGTTATAAAACGCCAGTTTATAAAGTTCTAAAAAAACGTACGCTGAATTAATACTAATATGAAGTATGCCTATTTTAATTTTTAGTATCTGGACAAATTTGTCCGAGTATACGTACTTACAACTTTTAATTATCCCCTCTCGCGGTTTTAGCTTATTCTCGCATCTTAGGTCATCGCGCTCTTATCCCGCAAAGCATTCCAACGCAATCTTTGTGGCAGTCGCAAAAAAAAGCTCGGTTTAAAAGCTCTCAAAGGCCCGTCATTCTTTTTAGCAACACAATTGCAATGATAAACACAATAATTAATTCAACTTCTCTTGTGAACAGCTGAAATAATCTAGAAATACTCGAAACTAAGTGAAATTAATTAGAAAATGGCTCAGGTTAAACCGAAAAGTAACAAACAGGGCGGCAAACCAGCGCCGGCCGCCAAAAAGGTAAACACAGCGACTGAATTAAAAAAGGCGACCAAATTAAATTCCCCCAGCTCGAAATTCTTATTGATTTTATGACTTTTGTACCTTAAAGAGCGTCCAGGAGAAGAGCAGCGCGCAGCAGAAGAAGAACAAACAGAATGCTGCGGCACAGAAAAAGAAATGCGGATGCTGCAAGTGGACGTTGGGCAGCATTTTCATCATCGCCCTGATTGCCGGAGCTCTGTACTACGACACCGAGGTCAACGGCAAGGGGGTGTTCGAGAAATCGGCCACCGGCAAGGTGCTGAAGAACGCCGGAGTGCTGCCGCATGTGCAGAAGACCTGGTACACGGTCATGGGTGCCGGAGCACGGGGCTACAAGTGGGCGGAGGTGAATGTCCCGCCGTACGCCGAACCGGCGATCAAGACCTCCGGCGACCTGTGGAAGCTGGCGAGGAATGCGGCCTGCAACGTTTACCAGAACGGCAAGGGGTACTTCGGCGCCAAGTGGCCAGTTGTGGCCAAATTCGTAAGTTGTCGATGTGAAGATGAGGTCATATCACGTTTGAGTATGCTCTCTCAAACCAGTTTTGAATTAATCTTTCTGTTACTTTGGGGCTCCTTTGTTAATATGCTTTCTAATTTGTAGATTGACCAATACGTGCCCAATTTGTCTGCCAAGATTGAAGCCTTTGCCGCGGGCGCTAGCGATTTTGCCGTCAGCAGCTACGAAAAGTCTGCCGTGCTGATCAAGGAAAAGGTGCTTGTGTAAGTTTGAGTGGCTGTTTTGTTTGAGAAAGCATCCCTTATAATTCTATCGTTTTATCAGTGGCCGTCTCTCGCCCGAGAACATCAATCTGGCGCTGAACCAGACGCGTAACGCCGCCCTGGAGTACTACAACCAGTTTCACAAAAAGGTCGACGCATACGCCAAGCTCAAATGATTCTAAGCGTCAGGCACGCTTACCTCTCTAACAGCAACATCATCAGCAGCTGCAGCAGAAGAAAACACAAAACGCGTCATAGTAAATAGGAAGGAAACCCTAATTTTTCGCAATTAGTTAAAAAACCGGAAAATGTTCTACCAGTCGAAACTCAAGAAGCCATTCACATTCATCAACAACTTCTCGTCAAGTCTAATTAAGAAAAAGCAATACGAGCAAATCTTTGTGGATGCCGATAGTGTACACTAACAACTTAGTAAATTCAACCTCTATACTGATAAATTAGTTAAAAATCCGAAAAAATTTCTGTTGTACAACATTTGTTTAAACATTTTTCTCCAAGATGAGAAAACATTATTTTTAAATTTGTTTACAACGGCTTGCGAGTTTTGTAAAAAGTTCTATCAACAAAATTTTTGTAATTGTAATTATTTAAGTGCGTTTTTTTGTGGCGATGCGCGAAGTGTTAACTAAAGTATGTTAACTGAACTTAACAATTCCAACTGCATTTTGAAGGCAAACAATAGATTCAAATATTTTTATACTTTTACTCATAGTTTCTTATTTTTGTGTGTGCATTTCTGTAGACTCCAATATTTGCATAAAAGCGCTATCCTTTCGATTCGATTTTAAATCTCATTTGTATATTTAATGGAATACACGATTTTGCATAAATAAAATAAAATTGAAAGAAGTGAAGTACAGAATCAAAAATGGTTTTTATTAAAGCGCTGAACGGAACAGGAACTCATCGTTGCGCCGATAAACGAATTTGATCGAAACATCACTCCGAACCGGTGTGGTGCAGATATTTTTAAAAAACGAACCAAATTATTCGCAGGAACGCCGATTCATTTGGTAACTATTTTTTCAAATTCTGTTTGAAAAAAACCCTTTATTTTGTTTTTTTTTACTTAACAAGCATTCCATATTCTGGGGGATTGTCTGTATTAACTTAGTGTAGTTACTAAGGGAAATAACACTACAAGGTTGTTTATGCTGCCATTATTATATCACATATTGTTTTTGCCCTGGCTTAAACCAGCATATCGACGAACCGGTTCACAAGCCGGAACCTTATCAATCGTTTAGGCTCGAATCCAGTACCAACCCAAATCCAAAATGATTCGATATCGCCATCCAATCCCATTGTTGCGGATCCGACTAAGAATACGTGTTCATTATTAAACAAATTCTGGATCTTGAAATTGAATTGATGTAAATTACAATATTTGATACAATGAAAGAAATATTTTTCGATATTTGCCCAGAAAAATTTCGTTCAGAAACGACATCACACTTATATTTTGAAAATGTGTGTTCAGACGAAAACATTTATATAAATTTTGGGTTTCTATCATAAAACTGTGGAACTTTATTTCGTAAAAATATATAAAATTTATAAAAAAAAAAAAATAAAATACGAATACTCCAGGCGTGTTTACAATAAAATAAAGCGTTTCAGAGGAGTAAGGGATATTTCACATGACATCTTAGCATTGTTTTTTAAGTATTTTGTCAGCATGGTGCTTACAAGAAGTACAACTGGTTCTCCAATCCGGCTGAAGGTGCGCGGTTAATACTTTCGGCCACGAGGAATGCCAACTTGTGGGCGTACTGGCACACGGCGGGAACTCGGACAGCTCCCGAGTAATTGTAGTACATGTGGGTCATCTTGTAGGCGAGCATCTGCAGCTTGTCGGCGTTCAGTCCCATGTTGTCGGATATGACGTTGTAGCTGGTGGGCGACACCGTTCCTTGACGAACTGCCTGCGACACCAGATAGAAGTCATAACGCTCTGGTAAGGTGATTACATCATCGACCACTGTGCCCGGAAGTGGATTACGCTTGTTCACAAAGTAGCGCGAGTTGATGCGCTTGGACACGATGATAAATGCCAAGCGACAGCCCTCCTCCTTGCCTGCGGACTTGTAAATTTCGTCCAGCTTGGCCCTTAGGAACTTCACTTCGTTGTTTACAACCAGGTGGAGCTGGCCATCACCGACGCCGTCGCGGAAAAAAAGAATGCGCTCTGGCAAGGCACCGTGGTGATCCCGGTAGGCCTTTAGAGCCAACGTCATATTCAGCGACATCTGGTCGGATATCTCTTGGCCCTTCATGTGCTCAGTCACCGACGAGAAGAAACGGCACGATGTCCGCTGATCCATGGTAGCTACCAAAGCCCCATATGACTTGTTTTTGTTTTTCGATGAGTGGCACACATCGAATCCGACAGTCATCAAGCCGCGAACTGGAAGCTCGATCATCCAAGGAGCACCCATCAATTTGGCGTTCATCTGGATAACCACCTTTGTGGCAATCGACATAAGGCCAGCAGACTTTTCCGGGCGAGGGGCAATTACCTTCAATGTCACCACCTGCGACGGCACTGGTCTGTCCACGCAGGTGCGTTTTTTGATGCAGCTATACCTGTTAAGCAATGGGAAAACAGTTAGAATTGGCTAAGCATAATCTTAAAAATAGAACGCACTTCTCTTCATTAGGAGCCTTTATGACAACCATCACTATTTGTGGGTCCTTGGCCACGGCGTTATCGATCGATTGAGAGTAAGTGCCATTACGGTCGTCCACGATTTTATCGCTACAAAAAGGAGTGCATCAAATTAAGTACTCACAAATATTTTTGTAATACCTACTAGCGAGGCTCAGAAATATGCATCTTCATTCCGCTGGCTACGCGGATGCACATCTTCACAAACTCCTGGGTCTCATGCAAGTTTCGACCCGGAGTGATCACGTACCACCTCTTGATGTCCACGTGACTGAACATCGAGGAGGAACGGAACTCGTTGGTCCAATCGGCGCGAGCGTCGCACAGGTATCTCTTGTTGTTGCCGAACACGATTTTCTCCGACGGCAGCACGCGAGCTGGAATTTCCACCAATGCGGAGTCCAGTTCGACGTTCCAGGACTTCAGCGTTTCAGTGCTCTCCTTGGAGGACTTCAATCGCTGGTTGAAGATGCGCAGGCGCTCAATGCGACGATCCGGAGTGAGTCTGGTATGCTCGCTCATGGCCTTCATCAACCTAGTCACACGAAGAGCGATCTTTGAAGGGGTTTTCAAACTAAAATCCCACTTTGAACTTACCGAAAATTGGCGCGCATAGCGTCCGTCATTCCTGTTGCCCGAGCCAGCTCGGGAATTAGCATAATGAGCTGATCAACACCTCCACGGATATTTTTCTCGGTGGGACGAGACACGACCAAAGGTTGCTTGAAGTCTCGGATTGTGATGTTGTACCGCTAAAAAATGTAATTTTTCAGACCTTTTGGAACGTTTTTGTTTGTTGTGCAATTTACCTTTTTATAGTACTCCACAAAAGAAATATCACCATCTTTGGTTTTAAACTTAGACGATGGCGACGCATTAAAGTCTACATCGTCAACGCGATAGGTTTTGTTGTTGTAGTCAGTTAAAACAATCATGCCTGTTTTAAATATAGTAGAAACGCATTTTGTTAAATATTAAATATGATAGGGCTCCAAAGATTAGCTCACCTATTACTTCACGTTTAAAGGCGGTTTGATAGTCGTCATTGTTACGAATAGCGTCGGATAAAATGTTATACAGGGTATCGGTTCTCATCACCTTGTGTGCTATTTCAGTACACAATAATATATCACTTTCGTGTTGACGAATCGAAGTCTGATATCCAGGCCAGAGTTCCATGCGGTAGCTCTCCAAGTTAATCTGTTGAGCAATGAAGTTAAAAATTGCAAGTGTAAAAGTTTAAATATGAATTTAGCTAACATACCTTTGCTTGAGGATCAAAAAAGTTGCGAGAAACCAGCTGCAAGTTCAAGCCCTCCATAGCTCGGCGCAAAATTAGATTGAGGACCTGGAACTGCTGGTTATCAGCTGCCTCTACGGACCCAACAGCCTTTATTTTAATCTGGTAGTTTTCCCCCTCACGACTCTGTGTCACAAGCTCCAGAACATAGGGACTATTTTGCACAGGCTTAAACTGAGTGGTGCAAAATAGAATGGTTCCGTCAAATATATAGCCGCCCAGAAGACTTCGATGATGGTTCATGAAAGCCCGACGTATACGCGTATTGTCCACATCAGGAACAAAATCAACGCGGTACTGGTAGATGGTCCATGTCGGGCGTTTCAAAAGCTTGAAATAGTTGGTCTGAACAGTAATTCTCGTTCCAGAAACTCCATTCTTGGTTACAAGTCCCTGTGGACGGGAGTGTACGACTTCCGTGATCAGACGACGTCCACGCACAGATCCACGAGGATCACCTATTTCGATTAACGTAAGAGGGGTCTTTTGAAAGCAAATTAAGAAGATAATACAACATTACTGACCTTCAGAGCTCTGAGCTTCAACCTCGCCCGACTTGGTCTCCAAACTGCGTGTTGTCTCCTGCTGACTTACTGGGACATCACTGAATGAACCCTCCCCTCCTGCGGCTTCATTTCTTCCCGATTGAGGAGAATTCGTGGACTGGCCCTACAAATGGAATTTTTTTGTTGAGTTTCTTTTTTTTAATGCGTTATAATACTTGCAATATCACATTTGTTACGAAATTTAAACATTTTGGGTTGCAAAATGTTGACTACATCCCATAGATCTTATGGGAAGAGTAGAAACAACTACATGTGTTACTAAAGTAGTTATACCCGTTACTCGTAGAGTAAAAGGGTATACTAGATTCGTCGGAAAGTATGTAACAGGCAGAAGGAAGCGTTTTCGACCCCATAAAGTATATATGTTCTTGATCAGGATCACTAGCCGAGTCGATCTAGCCATGTCCGTCTGTCTGTCCGTCCGAATGAACGCTGAGATCTCGGAAACTATGAGAGCTAGGCTATTGAGATTTGGCGTGCAGATTCCTGAGCTTCTTACGCAGCGCAAGTTTGTTTCAGCAGAGTGCCACGCCTACTCTAACGCCCACAAACCGCCCAAAACTGTGGCTCCTACAGTTTTGATGCTGGAATAAAAATTTTAACTGAACTGTATTGTTCTCATTAATACCTATCGATTGAACCAAAAAAGTTTGCCACGCCCACAAACTTCAAAAAAACGTAAGTATGAACGCGGATATGTCGAAAAATATCAACGATAGACAAGTGGGATTTTAGATTTAGATTCCGTAGGCTTGAGCGCATCGCATGTTTATTACGCGGATATGCCACGCCCACTCTAACGCCCACAAACCGCCCAAGCCTGTGGCGCCCACAATTTTCATGCTAGATACAACATTTTAACTGAAGTGTATTGGTCTCGTCAATACCTATCGATTGATCCAAAAAAAACTTTGCCACGCCCACTCTAACGCTTAAATCTGTCTACCGCCGGTAGGTGGCGCATTTCAATATCGCTTTACTGCTTGCATATCTCCATTTTCCTTTGGTCCCTTTAGCTGAGTAACGGATATCTCATAGTCGAGGTACTCGACTATAGCGTTCTTCCTTGTTTTTTTTTTTGGATATGGAAGATATTAATTGTAAGTTGGGCTAGGTAGACTAAACATACGCATGAATGTACATTGTATGTACATTCATAGCATCATTTTATAACAAACAAAATAGATGTGTGTTGATCAAAAAGCTGTATTTACGTTCAAATTATATTTTATTAAGTTTGACCTCACCTAAAGACCACGCACAGTTCATGACGGTTAGGACAATGGATCTAGTGGTGTGGGTTCACTTTTAGGTTAGGTGAATTTGAAACACATTTTTATTCTGCCCACACTGACTTCAAAGCAAATCTTCCTGGCTTTTACATTTTTAATTTGATCATCGTATCTTTTTGTAACTTATTGAATTTTGAACATATATAAGTTAGCATAGAAGAGTTAGCATAAGTTAGCATAGAGGCTGACCAAAACGGCCAGGTAATGCAGCGGGCTATGCAGCGGATGGGGAGCACAAGGTCAGCATTCTGCCCATAGCCCCGCCGTCAATTCTAACCGTCGCTGCCGAAGTCGGGCCTTCTGCCTGGCTATCTTATAGAATACTTAACTTATAGTTCTTAACAGACTCGCAAGGAATTCAAACGGATTCCGGGATAAATTCCAACAATAATAATTTATAGTTGTCCAAACTGATTTCTAAATAATAAATATTATAAATTTAAACAGAAATAAACTATAGTTATCCAAACGGATTTTTAAAGAATAAGGATTATAAATTAAACGGAAAATAATAGTAATAATAACTAGCCATCAATAAATATCATATCATCATTTTTGTGCAAGTCCTTTCATGAATACTTGAAGAAATGCGCAACTAGTATGTTCATACATATATTTCTGTATAGGACGACCTGCATTTTTTTTTGGGGATTTAGTTGCGTTGCCGTGTCACCTGTAAGTGATGTGGAGTTATTTAGCCTCCCTCGTGTTTGTGGATAACACCAACGCAAAATTTGTATGATTATGTGTTTCAAATTCGTTCGTGTTCTTTCAAGGCCTATGAAAGTTGACCAAAAATCCTAAATTTAAAAAAAAAAAAGCTTGGCTTACATTAAGATAAACTCCAATTAAAACCCACAACAAATATAAAAATATTTCGACACTAAGTACATTATGCTACATGGTAGTCTAGTCGGCTGCCTAAAATGTCGGCTTTTAGTACGTTAACGCGCTACGGCGATTTCACTATCCCTTTCAGTCGCACGTGTTTCATGCATATTTAGCAGACTACATTTTGCCGAAAAGACTACCTTGAATAGCTTTATCATGAAGTACAAAAGCTCTTATGTACATATGTATATCTTTGGTTCACTATTCATTTTCAATCTGCATTACCTAAATTTTAAAATAAATATTTTAAATAGAACAGCCTTACCAGTTGAGGAGCCATTCCTCGGTTCACATTTTCATTGGGCTTTTTTCCGCGTCCACGTCCGCGAGCCGTTCCAGTATTTGGTGGTAAATCCATTTTGATTTGTAAAACTACTTGTAACTTTATACTTAAAAAATATTGTACTCTCTTCCACACTTCCACACTCCTACTTGGACTTTTGAAGTTTTTGAAGGAAAAGAAAACGGAAATGGCCGGGACATTTGGGCTGCATCCAGGGCTGCAACAATTTTTTTTATTTCCTGCTGTTATCGATTGTTCTTTAAACGACAAATTCTGCATCTCTGAGCACATTTGCAAAGATGTTAATTATTGATGCAAAATATAAGCTTTTCTATAACACTTGAAATATGAGCATTTATCTGATTGAATGTTGCATAATGTATTTTTTATACCAAATTTAAATTACTCATAATAAAAATAAATTGCAAACAATAAATATTTGATATTTTAAAAATGTCATCCGAGCTGTCAAAGTAGAAATAATATGTAGTTTGAATAGCAACAGTTAAATGGCCACCCTGCTAACGATAAATGTCATTTTTTTAGTGTTCAAAAACCCTAAAAACTTTATACCTGATAAATAGTGGTTTCTTTTATTCTGTTATATAATACGATAGTCTGGCTATCCCCTAAACTGTTGAATTGCGAAATTGTTAAAAATGCATCAGAAGATTTCAGCAACTGAGGAAGCGACCTAAATGGTTTCTGTTGAATCTTCAAACAGCTGTGACCAGTTCTCAAAACGGATTGGCACTTCTGCTAATTATTCATGTATTCAAAAATCCATCGATAATTTAATATCAACTATTCATATTATCATATACAGAGGTGGTCAAAAGTATTTTCACAAAACAAAAGTTAAATATACTGATAATTTGAACTTACTTCTTGTTTACTTTGGCATCAATGGAAAGGTAATTTAAATGCCGTTTATTGATGCAATACATTTCTTAACCCATTCAGTACTTATTGAAAAGGACGAATTTGTGTAAACATCTACTTCTTAAACTTTTTTCCTCGACTTGAAAACTGAAATTTTTTGATGCAAAAAGTTTCTTCAAACAAAAATAATAGTAACTGAAAAAGAATTTTTCAAAAATCATTTTGCTTATATTTTTTATGATTTTTTGAAAATGTTTTTGGACTGCGTTCAAAAAAATTAGAAAATAAAATGAAAATGTTTTTGGACTGCGTTCAAAAAAATTAGAAAATAATATACATAAATAATAATTATATCCGTTACTCGTAGAGTAAAAGGAAACTTTACTTTACTTGATACAGAGTAGAAGGTATCTGATAGTCACTCTCGACTTTTTTTTACATTCGTGTTCGGTTGAGTGTTTTTATCCGTACTCGAGTGCTACGTGCAGTTTATATGGTGATGAATCAACGACAATAGCAAAGAAATACTAAATATACCAAAGAAATATCAAAGACCCAACCAAAACATAACTTTTGCACACCTCTAGTTGCCTATGCAAAACCTGTGTGAAAATAAAACAGGGTTGAGCCAATAACGCTATAACACCACCATTGTGTAAATAGGCTCTAAGTACTTAAAAAATATTAATAAAGATAAGTGGGTTGCATGTTTGAAATAGTTTTTTTTTGTATTTTTTATAAAACATTTTCGAATTCAGCGTCCATTACCAACAAAATTGAGCTAAAAAGAAAGGTTAAATTATTAAGAAACATAATTAAAATATCTTAAACAAAAAAAAATTTAAGGAATCTTTTGTTTTCACATATTCCAACTGCTTAATGTGAGTTTATGATTTATCCAAATTAATAAAGCCGTTTTTTCTTTAAAATAAACGTATTTGTTTACGATGTTTTTCTTATGTATCAATACGTTTCCCAAATTTTAAGTTTTTTCTTTTTGTACCGTTCTCTCACTACTCACAAGATCTGAGATGGGGTCGGTAAGATCTGCGTTCCAAATTCTCAACCATTCCACTGGGATGTTCCTATCCGACCGTTCCAACTTGCTAATAGGCTTTTTATCTTCTTAGCCTACACTATCAGATGACAAACATGAAAATGGCGGCAAGCGATTGTTTTAAAATGTTGACTATTATACATAAATGATGATGATCGTCAATACCCATCGATTGGCCCACAAAAAATGTAGCCATTTCTTTGTGTTATGCACTAGGGATACCAAAAGGAAATATTTAATGGGGTGAGAGTATGACCTTAAAAAGTTCATACAAAAAAGTTCGACCTAATGGACACTGTATAAATTATTAAATTTCTCCCTCTCCGAATTCAGGTATACCGCAGTTCAGGGAACTTGGCAGACATAACATTTGACCGATAGCGATTGACCTTAATCTTGAAGCCATGCAACTGCTTCTGGTGTACTTGGTGACGGGCTGTGACTTCCATTGTACTTTCATTCACAAGAAGGCATGCAGCGCTGGCAGAACAAACTGGCTGTGGTGACGGGTGCCAGCGGTGGCATAGGAGCCGCTTGTGCCCGGGCCATGATCGGAGCCGGACTGCGGGTAGTGGGCCTGGCACGTCGCGAGGCCAAGCTGAAGGAGCTCCGAGATAGCCTGCCCCCGCATCTGCAGGCCAACTTCATTCCGCGGCGATGCGATGTCTCCAGGGAGGAGCAAGTGCTCAGCTCCTTCGAGTGGATCGAACGGGAGCTGGAGGGAGCGGACGTGCTGGTGAACAATGCTGGCATTACCCGCGAGACGGAGCTGGTCACTGCAGGCAACACGTCGAAACTCAGGGAGGTCCTTGACACCAACGTGATGGGTGTGATCTGGTGCACCCGCGAGGCCTTTAACAACATGAAGCGGCGGGGCGGCGAGGGCCATGTTCTCATCATCAACAGTATCGCCGGACACCAGGTGCTCAACTTCATCGACGTGCTGCCTTCGTTTAACATCTATCCGGCCACCAAGTTCGCCATCACGGCCCTTACCGAGACATACCGCCAGGAGTTCCAGCTGCACTCTAAGAAAATCCGGGTGACCGCCATTTCGCCTGGGGCCGTCAACACGAACATCTTCCCGGAAGAGATCCATTTCTACGTAAAGGACATGGCCAGACTGGAACCAATCAACATTGCGGACGCTGTGATGTACGCTCTGGGAACGCCACCTCATGTTCAGGTGGGCATTATTAATTTAAAACCCGTTACTCGTAGAGTTATCAGATAACTAGCCATGTCGATGTGTCCGTAGGACTGACTGACGAGATCGCTGTGATCTTGGAAAGTATAACAGCTAGAGATTTGAGATTTAAGATTTGTCATGTTCGTTCTTAAACATCTGATTTAAAGCAAGTAACGTTCGCAAATGAACATAACGCTAGAACCTGTCTGGCACCCATATCTTCGAATATTTTCTTTTCACAGTAAATTTGATTTTATATTTTATGTCGATAAATATCTGAGTATTAGTTTTAAAGTTTGTTTAGTTAGCTGAGTACTATAGTGTTCCTTCTTGATTCGAAATATTAACATGGTAACCAATTGTATGCTCTACTTTCAGGTTCACGATATTACTGTTAAGCCGATGGGCGAAATCTTTTGAACTTCAAACGTTTCACACTTTTTGATGGTTTTGATCTGGAAACGATTTCGGAAAATACACTTATAAATTCGATCGCTTTAACTTGCTTTGTATAATTTTTATATAAAATAAAAGTATCTCTTCGGGGAACGAGGCATACCTTATTATGGTCAATGTATAAAAAGCAGCCTTTTGGTTCGAAATATATTTGCAGACTCTAATATAATTATACCCGTTACGTTACTCGTACAGTAAAAGTATATATATTCTTGATCAGTGTCACTAGCCGAGTCAGTGTACCCATGTCTGTCTGTCCGTTCGTATAAAGGCTGTGATTTCCACGGGAAGCCAGCCGCACCGAGTTCAGGACGCAGGACACTCGAATACGGACTTTTTAAGCGTCTGTCAACTCCCGGCCAAGGCTGCCAGACCGCCCAATGGTTGTTTTTCAATTCGCTTCGTCTCGATTAAATTCGCTCCGTCTCGTTTGAATTTCCCGAGGAACATTTTTTTAGAACAAAGCAGTTTGTAGGGTTATTTTAGAACAAAAAAGAGCATAAGCAGTTCACATGCAAGCAGTACAATTTAACAATCTGCTTGCTTGCGGTATTGTGCTCTAAAATTTTTCCTCTATACTGCTTTGTGCTAAAATTTCCTTCGGCGAGTTCGAACAAGGCGAATTGAATTCGAACGAGGCTGGGCGAATTCAAGCCATACGGGCCCGAAAAACCTTTCTGGCAACTTTGGGCAATTTTGGAAAAGTATAAAAGTATGCAATGTTTTAAAAGAATATTTTAAAATTTCTCAGAAATTAAAAGAATCAAGCGTTGCCAGACCGAAAAAATGCTGTCTCATGTTAAGGGGAAAGGAGTTGTGGAGAAAATGGTGAGGGGTTGTTGCTATGCAGAATGGGGGTCAAAGAGAAAGACGATGTTGGTGTTACCAGCTCAGGAAAATTATGACTCATGTTCATGAAGAGGAAGAACACTTGGCGCCTTGATTCAAAAATATTGCATTTTTGAGCTTGATAAAAGTGTAGGAACAGAGAAGAACGAGAATGGATAATAAAAAAAATAGGAGAAAAAAGGGGGAGAAGGTCGCAACATTTTTAAAAAGATAAATGGAAAATTTGAATCCGCAAAACAGGACCCAATCATAGGCAATTTGAAATAGTGGACACCTAATTAATCGATACGCAATTAAGTTCATCATCTAGTTCATCTAGTTCTAACTCCTTGCCCTTCTTCCATTCCCCCACTTCACTTCAAAATCAGACATGGATAGAATGACACAGTTAAAAAATCTTTTAAACAAAAAAAAAATTATTGAAATTAAAATAGAAGAGTTAAAGCTAGGGCTTAGGAAAACCGATATAGAGATAGACAACATCGTTTCAGAGCCACGGTGAGTTTTTGAATTTTATTAAATCTTACTTGAAAAGTTAATTAATTTTATAATTTTGCACATCATTGTAGATCTAGGAGTCCGAGACGCTCTCGCCCGCCGCCCTATCGAGAGAGAACGCCATCACGCTCGGGATCCCGGTCGCCATGCTTAGAGCGACACACTTCGCCACCACCCACGAAGCGGATCAGGGTGAGCTATGGATTGGGAGCAGACGGTAAGGGTGGGGACAGCGGTCGCAAGGAGCACAACCGGTCGCCACATCACGTAATCCGTGCAGAACGCAGCAACTCAAAAAGCAGCAAAGATGGTACCGAACCGGAACGCTACAGATCAGCAACCCCTCCGATGTTTTTGTAAGTGTAGAAATGCCATTTACCTTTTATTTGAATAGTTTGGATATGGGCATTTCCATATTATCGCTCGGGACGTTTGCATACTTTTAAAGTTGAAAAAAAATGGTGACAAAAACGATTTTAATTTTGATAATTGGCTTCACTTTTCACTCTTCCCAAGATCTATTTTGTGCAATAATCTTTTTTCCGACTTTTAGTTTCAAAGATATCTTTAAAAAACTGTTGTATTCGCTCGGGACAAAAATAGAAGTGGGTTTTGCGGGAGTTCATTCAACCCCGGATTTTAGCCAAGTCTGATGGAATATTTTCATGCGATTTTGTTAAATTGTGGCAAACACAGGTATTTTTCAAAAATCATTTTGCTTATATTTTTTATGATTTTTTGAAAAGGCTTAGAAACATGCATTTGAGACATATTTTTCTCTTTTTCATACAAATTTTTTGCGACATTGTCACCTTCAAAAAATCATAAAAAATATAAGCAAAATGATTTTTGAAAAATTCTTTTTGCAGTTACTATAATTTTTCTTTGAAGAAACTTTTTGCATCAACAAATTTAAGTTTTCAAGTCGAGGAAAAAAGTTCAGAAAGGACATTTTCACACAAATTCGTCCTTTTCAATAAGTACTGAATGGGTTAAGAAATGTATTGTATCATTCAAACGGCATTTGAATTACCTTTCCATTGATGCCAAAGTTAACAAGATGTAAGTTCAAATTATGAGTATATTTAACTTTTGTTTTGTGAAAATACTTTTGACCACCCCTGTATATCACTTTTTTAGGATTTCAGAATTGCTTATTAAATTTAATAAGAATGTGACTTCTAGTTATGTAATACAGAACAGCGATGACTGAAGGCGAG
Source organism: Drosophila subpulchrella (assembly GCF_014743375.2). Classification (NCBI taxonomy): domain Eukaryota; kingdom Metazoa; phylum Arthropoda; class Insecta; order Diptera; family Drosophilidae; genus Drosophila; species Drosophila subpulchrella. Next base: position 4,481,872 of record NC_050610.1, read on the forward strand.
TTGATCAACCAATTAAACGGGACTCGATAGCAGCGTATGTGGAGCGCGCCTAAAAATATAGAAATAAAATCATTTCAGAATATTTCTAAATGTTGTTAAGCTTAAAGTTATATGTGTAATTAACCCTTGAATTGTACTTTCTCAGATAATTTTGCCTAGGTTAATTGTATTGAGTTTATTAAATTGATAAAACCACCTAGTTAAATTGTACTTGCTTAATGTAACAAATGTATGCTCCTTTTGGCCTTAGGCTAATGGCCATTTTTCATGTTAAAATAACCTACTACTACTATTAGTTATATTATATAGGTGTTATAATATTGGATCGGACAAATTATGTCAAAATAAAACAGAAAGTCAATGGGGAAGTACATTTTATGTGGCGGACGAGTCTCCCCTATCTGGGGATAAATTAAAGAAATTGTTTAATATTTCGATTGTTTGTAAATCTACGTTGTTAAGAAGAATATAGAATCACCTTGTGAAAGATTCTAATAAATGATAATAATTTTTCCGTTGACCTTGTCGTGGGGTGGGATGATTTAATTTGTATTGTAATATCACTAAAGCAAGAAACAATCCTTAACAATTAAATATGGTGCAACTAACATGGAATAGTTCTTATAACTGCAAGGGTATATAAACTGGGTAAACTTCCTTTTTTGTTTGTTTTGCTTTTTAAAAACTATCATTTAGAAACATCTTATTGCATTTTGGGAGGCAATGCAAATAATTTTTCTTAAAATATTAAGGTACTGCTTGGATTTGGGAAGCTGCAGTTGCTAAAATAAGGGGATTTCGATTCTCCTTTCAAGCACAGCCCCTCTCAGAATACAAGGATTTTCTCGATTCGCCGCAAAGTGAACGCTTTCGGAGTGCGCCACACGCCTCCTTCATCCTGATTCTGGCTGTGTGCTGCTCGTGGCTCGCAGGACTCGGCTCACTTCGGAACGGTTACTTCAGCGAGGAGGAAACAACAATACGGGAAAGCTCCGGCCTCGGATGCCGCAGTATCAACTGAATTCCAAGTCGCGGCGCACGTGTTTCGTCCTTTGGCGCGGCTCTGAGTCCGAGTCCTTCTTATCGCACCGAAAGGATATCTCGTAGTGGCCGTTTTCGACTGCGGTGTCGCGGTTTCTCGCGGGGGGCAGCACTCAAATGCCGTGGAACCACGTTTCGCATGTTTTTTCAACTAGTGCGTGACGACACTATGTATAGGTAATGGATTCATTCGGTGCAATTTCGCTCAGTGTAGTGTTCTTAAAGCAAAAGTGAAGTTTCCAATCGGAGGCCGCTTTATGCGGCCAGTGAAAGATATTGTCCCAGTATAACCTACCAATCAAGCAAAGCCAATAAAATACTGACAGACTTAAAAAACAAAATTAATGGAGATATTCGCAGCGCGGAGATATTCGAACCCAAAGTGAGTGGAAAAACGCCTTACTTTAAGTTAATATACTTATTAAGCGAGCTTGGCTTTCATCTTCCTAAAAGTAAACCACAGATAAATCAAGAAAAACATTTTTTTCTCATCGGAAATAAGGCCGGACGGCAAACGTGATTTAATGCTAATCGAAAATGCATTTGTTACTCAGGTTTCTTGGTAATATCACGCCCATAGATAGGATCGGAATGGGCCAAAACACATTTTTTTACAGACCTCAGATCAAATTCGTGTCAGTTGCATAAACAACCGAGAGTTTTCCGCAGAAATGATTGTTTCTTTTGCACGAAAATCAAAGTTTTTTCCAAGTTTTTCAAAGTTTATCTTCGCCTTATCTGCGTTTGAAGTTCCATTCCGGTTTTTTCGCAAAAGTGTAAGACTTGAGAAAGCCAAACAACCTAATGAGCACGCGTGTTATGGATTGACTTTGAAATGAGCCGTGATTTCTTATGAATTCTTGTGGTGATTTGAGGTAAGGAGGGTGTGTAATTAGTTCCAGGCACCTCAAAAAGAAGGTGGATGAAGTTTCAACCGGCCATAATATGTGTGGTTAAAAACTTTTAAGAACTTTAACGGAATTAAACATTCGATCCATAAACAAATTCTTATGACTCCTTACCCTTTGGAAGATTTTTTCAAAAATAAAAACAATTCAAAGCTTTTTTAAATTAATTTAATAGACACCTGCTTGTAAAATGGATACTTACCACCATTATTACGACTTAACGGAAAAGTCCGATTATAATATATATAAGGTCCTAAAAGTTGACACATAAATAACATTTAAAGAACACTTTATGGTCAGTTTTTCAGCTGGCTTTAAAAGTTCCGAAAAAGGCCAAGGACCTGGCAGGACTCTTTGCATACGCCCCTTTCTAACCATTAATTAAGTGCCGCTTGAAGAAATAGAAGTAGATGAGCTTGTCTCCCATTAATCTTTCACCCTTATAAAGAAAGGGCCAAGCGGGGCATATGTATGTCCAGAGACAACCTCAAAAAACGACATTAAAATCGAACCATTTCCCTCGACCTTTACTCCACCTTCTCCGTTTTTCTAATTGAATTTGCTTTCGAGCTTTTTCGTCTGGCTTTTCTTCTTAAAGATCAAGTGGTCTCCGGGTGATTTTGTGGCTTTCTGGTCGATGGCCAGGTGATTAATGTGCAGTCTGGTTTGTTTAATTAACTTGTATTTATTCCTGCGGTACCCTACGGATGACAAAATTCAGATGCTCACTTTTATTTCGGTGGCTCTACTATAACGATTAAATGGATGAATGACTGCGTTTGTGGCACTTTTAATGGGTTGAGCCAACATAATAACAAAATAAATGCACCATTATCCCATCGCAAACGTATGCAGTGGTTGTTAATTTGTTTTAAATCATCTAATAAGCCCGAAAGCATATTTCTCCTGTGTAGCGCCAACCACTAAATTCAATTAACCGTCGATACCATGCAAATAACAATTGCAGCACGCACTTTAAGCTGATTCCATGTTAATTTGATGACCATTGTTTGATTGGCGTCGCAACAGCCAACAGCTCATTACACTACAGCAGCATAAAAGCATTTAAGTGCTGTGATTACCTGGAGGGTCAGAGGGCATGGGAACCTTTACTGGGTGCAATATCTAGTGGATCGTTTGTTGAGGGCTGAAATTTAATATAACGCTGCAGAGCCCTCTGCCGTTTGTGTAAAAATTAACATTTTAATTGGTTTTTGGCCTTCACATATTTGTGAGTGATCAAGGCTATAGCCTGCATATAGGGCTGCCCACCTTTATGCAACTTTATGGCCCAATAAAATACTATTTGAATGCGCCGTGCGGGATGTAAATATTAATGCAGTGGTTAGCATTGGATAAAGGCTCGCAGGACAGAACAGGAATACCATCCTCGTGACATGGTGGCGATAAGCAACTTGCCAACAGACAATATATGGGGGCTTAACAAATACAAACACAAATTTCGAACCAGAATTAAAAATAAAATAAATGTCACAGCAATTTGATACGGGATAAATGATGCGGACGAGGGACATTTATTACGAAGGCCTACGGTTAATATCAATGTTTACTTTAGTTTAATTATGCTCGAACATTGAATTCGATGGAGAACTAATTAATTTGCACACAAGTCTTACAGTTTTACGCTGTTTTAACTCAGATTTGAAAGGATAACAAGGGGTATATCATAAACAAATCGTTCCACCATAAACATATGTGTAAACCCATCGGAGATTTCAATTGGAATAATTTTAAAATGATGTATTTAAATGTTGTTTAATTTTTATTTTATAGCTAATAAATGTATTATATCGATGCACATAATGGTATTTAAGCATCATAAATAAATAAAATGGGTCAATACTTAGACCTAAAATGCATATCATATTTAACATGTGTTTATATTTTGACAAATTATAATTATATAAACTTATTTTGGACATATGACACTTGCTTGAAGTTGATTTGCAAATGTGTTTGTTTATTTAATAGTTAAGCGTTTCTCTATATAAATTAGTAAAATAATGTTATGTTGTTGGGATTACCCAAAAAAGTTCAATAAATTGTAAGCAAAATACCACCTAAAGAGCATCAATAAAGCTATGTTATAATCTATTAATCAGTGTAAATATTTTCCGAAAATAATTGATATAATTAAATGTTCTCCTCTCTTTATAGAATGCACTTCAAAATCGATTGAGTACGTTCTCCACCAATCCATTTGCAGTTATGTGAAGCCAAATACCTAAATTTGAGGGACAAACTTACACTCAAACAAACGGGGTTGAGAGGTCAATAGATATACCCAAGTAAAATCAAGCATTACCAGCTGGCTTAAGGACCATGGCCAAGGAAGTCAAATGCATCGGCAGCATCGCCACGCCAATCCTCGTAATAATGATAAGCATTTCCAGAGCATGGACAATGCAGCATCAACATTTAAGTCCTGCCATCCAAGAGCATCCCGGAGTTAAATCATTATGTAAGTTGCACTCACGTTTATTCACACAGGTATAAGTCAATTCTACGGGTATGAAATTCTCTTCTCTGTGACTTTAATTATGTGTACGGGTAGATTGGTCCTTAAAGCTATAAATTACCTACTGCCAAGTGGCCATCTAATGTTTCATCAACCGTAATTAAGTTTATTAAAACTGAGGGTATCATATGGTTTACATCTGCAATAGTAAATCAAACGTGGTCAACAAAGAAGCATAACTTGATTAGGAGAATTATTTCGTCAGAAGTAGACGAACGCTATTGAAATGTTTTCAAAGTATAGGATGATATAATCGGCAGGAAAGCCATTTGATAATAATTGGACATTTAACTTACGGCATCATATTATTTGAGTACTTACATATACAAAATGTTTTCAAATGTGCCCCGGAAAATGCAGTAACTATTTAATGAGATTCTACATTTTACAGGATAACGTCACTCTAATAAATCAAAGATAATTTCTCCGCCTCCCGACTTAATTCTTGGTGTTTGAGGAACTTTTTCCGGCTTGTCATAGCTTAATGCAGTAAATGCCTAAATCAATTATGGCCAGCAGGCGGAAAGCGAGCAGAAGACTCAGTGAAATAGGCAAATAAACCAAATAAGCAAGCAAAGAATAAAATCTACTTAGCACATGTAGACTTTAATTAAATCATGGCCGAGGGCAGAATAGGAGAGACACCGACGAGCCATCGCGGCCTTCATCTTAATCTGCAGACACCCAGCCAAAGCACATCCTTCAGGACCTTTTTGGGGGGCAGGAGGCGGGCTCTGAGCCCAGAACTCTGTTGTGGTTGTGGCTTTCAGACGGGGGAAGTCACGGAGCCTCGGCTTTTTATGGTTATGCTCTGCGTTACTTGGCCATGTTGCCTACTTTCTGTTCAAGTAAACACACAGCAATAATGCTGTGCAATTTGCGGAAGCTAAAAAGTGAATACTGCTAGGCGAAATCTGTTGAGAAATAAATTAAATAAAGGTGTTGTGTTACTTATGAGAAAATAATTTACCTTGAAACTTAATATTTTGATTTTTGTTAACTCAAGAACAAGATGTTCCATGCGAGATCTTATGTTTTTGTTCTACATTTTATACACAAAGTAATATAATAATTAATTTTTAATTCTTAAATAGACTGTGACAGAAATGTTGGCTAAATATACAAATATATTCCTAATTTTGTTGATTTAATAAGAAATACAAATATGTTTTTGTGTGTTAAATTAAGTATTCGTGGGCATAGTTATTTATGATTTGTTGAATTTAAAAATGAATACACAAATATATTCCTAATTTTGTTGATTTAATAAGAAATACAAATATGATTTTGGTTTTTAAATGAAGTATTCGAGGGTATGGTTAACTATGATTTGTGAATTTAAATATGATTCATATCCAAACCATTTGATAAATCAATAAGATGTTCTAGATACTTTGGTGCCTATCCTCACATCTCTGCCATCCATAGAGTTGATTTTATATTTCAATTGCAGTTTAAAGGCAAACGCCTTCTTGTTATTGAATGTTCGCCGCCCTTCCCCTTTTCAATCAGCCAACAAGCCCAGAAGAAACAATTTACGAGAATTCCTCCTGCACTGTTTGTAAGCCACCTGCATCTGCACTCGGCTTCCCCAGTCCGCATTGTTGCCCCCAAGTTGCCTCTGCCATGTTGCTATTGACTCTTCTTGCAAGTGACTTGCTGATGTGGGCAATTCCAGAAGGAAGAACCCGTCATAAGGGAAACCCAGCCGGCTGCTTCTTGCTTTGTCGCTTTTTGGGCAAAAGTCAGCCACAAACTGCAGTCAAGGAAGTCGAAGGAAGTGCAGCGAGGAAAGCGGCCAGGAAACCTCCAGTCCCAGGGGATTTTCAGTGGCCACCTGACTGAAGAGTCCGGAAAAATCAACTCAAACTTTCCAGTTGTTGTTTTACTTCGGAGACCCACGAACGACAAAGAAAGTCGGGGGGCAGGAAAATGATCGTAAAATCATTTTATTGCCCCCCAGTCTGGCCGCACAATTAAACTCGAGTTTGAGCGAAGTCCGGAAACCATCAAGCGGAATTATTTAAAATTCAAAAATCCTGCCCAAGCAGTTGTCGTGTCAATTAATAAAAGTTACGATTATTTTGTAGCAGCGAAGAAGGCGGAAACCTGGTCAATCTGACTATTGTTGCCTCATTGAAAAAGAGCTATAAAATCGTAAATAAAAAGGGTTTATATGCAATATGTTTATAAGTGGTCTTACAGAGAATCATTTTAAGGAGCATCATTATGGCAACTCATTGTTTTCTTTTTTAAAAAGCCAGTTTTCATTGAAAGCCCAAGTAATGCCTGCAATTATTTTAATACATTGTTATTAAATTAATGACTTTCCTTTTAATTCCTTTTCATTTTAAGTGGAATTGATTTTATGTAATTTCATTCGACTCTTTAAAATTAGGCAGAGAACTACGTTAATCGTTAAGGAAATTACTTCTTGAGGAACACTCACAACAGGATTGTTGTTTAATAATCACAAAATTCATTGTAAGGTAAAGGCAATAACAAGCTTACATACATATCCATACAAGAAAGGAATTTTATTTCCTATCCTATTTTCCACTTTGGTTGGGCCCTACATTTTTCCATTGTCGTTTGTGTGTTGTCCTGCAAACCCCTGGCTATTACGGCGAGGATATAAGGAAACCATATAAATACAAGCTCATAAAAATCATGGCTGCATGTCCTTTGTGTTGAAATGTGGCTTATGGGCCTGCCTTTTCAGTTGTATGTCCCAGTTTTGTAGGTCAGGCCAGATGATTTTAATATTTATTTACCAATAGAGCTTGAAGTCTTTACAAGGTCTTTTATTTATAAAATATATATAATTAATTGAGAATATAAATACCTTATCTTAATGACAAATTTTTCCTTTTCGTTTTGTTTATTATAAAAATCATTTAAAAATATATCAAAGATTTTACCAATTTTTAAATGATACGACTAGGACATTTTTAAATATCAGCGATTTTAAAGTGTTCTCCGAATACACATGGCATCTAATTTCTAGCCACAATCCCCGAATAATCGAATATGCCAAGCACGTTGGCTGAAATGCAATCTAATTTAAATGACTTAACGGAGAGCAGAAATGGACACACAAAAACAAACGGATGCCATGTTCCTGGGTCAGGAATAAATGAGAGTTGCACATGTGGCAGATGCCGAAATAATGCTCCTGCTCCTCCTGCAGTCAGGATGCAGATAAGCAAGATGTGCTCATGCTGGTAACCCCATGTTCGCAACTGAATTGGGAAAATCGTTTATCAGGGGTACGAGGTATTTATTTGCGATTATTTTGTATATGTTTTTGATAATACATGTTATCGAACATTAAAAAACATTTAAATGATATGATATAGATATGATATATGAATTTTAAATATTACCAATATTTCTTATTTATTCAAGATTTTCATGGAAGCTTTTAGTCCATTTAAATATGTAAACAATTATTTTGTTTATGTTTTTGATGAGAAATGTTATCAAACATTATATATAGTTTATATTTAATATGGATATTTTGTATTACCAATATTCTTTACTTTTTAAAGCTTTTCATGGAAGTATTCATTCCATTTAAATATGTAAACAGTTATAATATTAAAACGCAGCAGAAATGGTGAGGCAAATATTTCCTGACGAAATTATGTTAATATATGTATTCAATACAAATTGTTTTTTTAATGAGGATTTTAATCAGGTCACCATAAAGTCATTCGGATACACATTTGCTGAATACCGATGAACTGTTATTCGAGTGGCGGGCTAAAAAACCAATTTCGGTACATGTGTAAATAATGATTTTGTGCTGAGGTCGGTGGAGTGAGTGGTATTCGTTCAACCGAAATAATCGTTCCACATAAATTTCTCCTCGAAAAAATATTAGCTTTGGGTGCCGTTCACCTAAAGCATGTCTAAAACAAAAAACCCACAGTCTTTATTTGTTGTGGGTATTGCTATTTCTTATCGTAATGGATACACTGATATATTTGTGAGTATAGCGATAAAATAATTCGGATGTTATATAAATATTATAGAGAATTTTTATTAATAATCTTTAAGTTAAATTTCTTTTATATGTACTTTCTGCGTTTAAAAAATTTTAAATAACTAAAAAATCAAAAAACATTCACAACTTTAAAGACCAGAATGCGGGGAAGGACATTTTACCACCGGTTTCAAAGTACGAATAAAATGGTTTGGGCTTTCAATTTCTTATTGGTGTGGCGAAATCTGTAACAAATCTTTTCTACTGTGAAAACATTACCCTTACGAGGCATAAAAGTTGACATATGTAACAGGCGCCGCACACATAGCTCCCACATACAAATCTACAATGCAAAGGTCTGTATTGCTTGCGACAATAAGCCAAAAAAGAAACATGAAATCAAAAACCAAGGCACACATACATGGGGCATACATTTCCGGGGGTTTTGGGCGGAGGTTGGGGCGAAAGGCCCCTAGTCGCATGCTCCTAAAGCCGTTCTGTTAGATTTATTTCCGCTTTTCTCACTTTTGTTGCAACTTTTTTGTTTAGTTGTTGTTTGGAGTTTTTGTTGTGTTTGGTAAGATTGGTTTATGTTTGCGGGTGGCTCTGGTATTAGTTTAGTGTTATGCATACCGACTGAGGGCGGTGGCATACAGCAGTTAAAAGGTCGGTTTTTGTTGGCATTAATTTATGAAGTTTTATTTTAATATTGGATTTTTACTAAAGCCGAAAGAGAACTATAAATGTGGTAGAGCAATAAAAGAACCAAAATTAGTTCATTTTCCATTATTCGTATTTATAAAGCTAGAATATTAATTGGAACAAATTCTCCAGACCAGAAATAACATTGGTCTTCTAACATTTTTTTGAAAACCAAAACTTTGTAGTTAAAACTGTAGAGAAAGTTGTTATTACGCCGCACTGCTGGACAAACTCCGACATACCCGCAAAAACAAATAAGTAGATACAATTTACCCTATCAGAGCATTTTATACAAAGTACTTCGACGTGGAACTAGCATTGCAACAAATGATGCTGGGCTTTAAACTAGAAGGGCAGAGTGCAAAAGACATGAGAACAGGCGAGCTGACACTTAACGATACGAAAATAAGTCCACACATGCAAGCAATTGAACAGTAAGACCTCGATAAATAACATGGGAGACCACCTATCAGTGACTAACATAAGCAAACTTTGATTTTGTTGATAAGTCAGTGTCTTAAAATCATTAATTAATTTTCATACAAAGTATTGATGAAATTAACATGGGCATGCCCCAGGCTGTCATGTCATGCATGACAAATTCATAATCTGTTAGTCGACATGTCATCGATCAAACTGGGTTGTATCATTAACATTTTATCGACTTGTTATCGAACGAAAATCATTTTTTTTCGAAGAGATAAAATTAGATAGAGGGAGAGTCGTTGACACGGTTGTCAAATGGGATCTTCGGTTTGGCCAAAGTCAGGTCGTCACATTGACTGTCACGTTGATGTCATTGGTGACATGTGGAACCGCAGGGAAGTTTATAAGATTAGTTGGTAAGTTGCAATTAAACAGTAATTATTCGGTGGTTTAAAAACAAATAAATTATGAGTTCAATCCAAGTACATAATTATTTTCTCAATGTGCAGCATCTTATATTTCTTGTGGTCACTTTCAGCAAAAATCAATACATACATAGGTACTTTTTGTCGAAATAGATATATATTTTTAACAAATAAACTGAAAAAATGGAAAAAGAAAGCATTTCTGGAAGATATACTATGTTGCAAAGGTGGCAAGATACTGATTTCCGAGAATGATCAGACCCAGGACAGCCATAAAGCCGAAGAAATTAATTAAAGTAAAGTGTAGTAGCTGCGAGTGCCCACTGTTTCCGAAGTTCTTGGAACTAGCAGTAACCTTTTGTCGGACCCATCTCCACACTCCCGATGGTTGCCGGCTGATAAGTAAGTCCTGGCGCCTGGAGGGTGGGGAGTTGGGAAGTTGGGGCATGTGGGGCGAGAATCGCGAGGAGCCCCAGGCGGGGCATAGAGGAAAAGCTGCAGCAACAACAATTTCGCTAAATTACAAACAATGCTTATTTGTTGTTTATCTGTGTAAAGCATCTCTGTGACACTTTCAGGCCACGGCAGACTTGCCAGGAGAGACTGCCACTGGTACTGGTACTGGTACTGCTAACCAGTCCCTGGGAAATGAAGGGGAACCCCCTCGCTCGTAATTGAGTTGATAAAGCTTCGGTGCGGCGCCACTCGCACTGTTTGTATAATTTGTGTAATGCATGCAAAGTTAATTACCTCGGGGAGCTTGGTAATTAGAATTGTGATTGAACGCGCCTCGCAGTGCCGTTGACATCCCTCTACATGCATACGGTTCCCATACCCCCGCCTTTGCTCTAAATCAACACCATAAATTGTCCTTGACAAGCCATTGCCCGTCTCCATCTATCGGTTATGTACAATGTACATCTGTCTGACTCACCTGATTGTTCTCGTCTCATTTGGCGTATTTTTGAAAAGTTGTCGCTGTCAAGTTGGCAGACGTTTTCAATTAGCGCAACCAGAAAGTTTGCCATGTACTTGACAGTGTGTTATCGCCACCGAATAATTGCCATTATTTTTGGTTCACTTTTCAGGTGATTTTCGGCCAAATAAATTCCATTTAAAGCACTTCAAACTTTGCAGACACAAGGCTATAACCAATCGATACGAATTCTTAGGAAAGTACTCACACATTCATTCAATATTTGTTTATTAGTTTAATTAACTTACAATTACCGTTTTGAGACTACACATTCGTTTATCCAATTAAAATATTTACTGCCTTTTATTTACCATAACTGAAAGAAGGTATATTTGCCTTCTCTTTTATGAATAAATGGGCTGAAGTAATATTAAAACCGGATGGCAATCGATTTTCTAACTTTCCCAATAACGAAAAGTGCAATCATTTTGCAGTTTCTAAGCAATTTAAAAGATAAAGTTTTATGTATGTTGCCACTGTCAACTTTTCAAACTGCAAGTCGACGACAACATTTTTACAAAGAAATTCAATAGAAAATCGAAACTATTTGCAACTTAAGTGCTTAAAGAGCGTTGATTTTTCACAATATTAGTTCTTTATACATATTTACTAAATTTATTTAAATTTTTTTTTCCTTTGAAAGATATCTTAGCTAACTAAATAGCTCAAGAAAGGGTTGTATAATTGTGCTTCTTAGTCACATTTTTGTTAAAGTTTTTCGATTCGACTTCGTGCCTGTCGGAAGTTGCCAATTTCTTGAGTTCCTTCTGACGTCTTCAACAGTTTTGTGCCAAAACACGGCAACTTTTCTTTAAGGCAATCAATTAAAAGTTATTTTTGGTTACTGTGTTGGTTTTTGAGATTGGACGTTTTGGCAAGTGAATTGACGTCTGACAAACGGAGGAAATGGTTTTAAAATTGGACATAAAAGAGTCGAAGAATTGTTTAAAGCATGAAATACTATGGATTATCATTTATCATTGTATCACATTTCATTTTTAGTAATTTTAAAGAAATGGTACTTGCACTATTGAATGAGATACAGGTGCTGTTTCTTCTTAAATACATACACAATGAGAAAGGGGCAGAAGGGTCTTTAGAAAGCTTTCCAACAAGTAGCTTTTTAACTGAGAAATCCTGCTTTGAATATATATACTTCTCTTATATTCCGCAAATCGTTTTTGATATGTTACAACTGCTACTTTTCTGTGGAAATTCTTCTTACCTTCCCACAAAGCAGAGGGAAAAACTTTTAGCATTTTGTATTTTGCTTTATTTTGAGTAAGTAGTGTCGGTAAACTACTGAGAAGCGCCCCCCTCTTCCTCGAATACCTAGTTTTCCCATAGTAAGTGTTGCAAGCGTCAAAGGCGTCTAAGCACTCAATGTAATTGAGCAACACTTAAGCAATATGCGCCTCATTAGTTGCCTTGCAAAACAAACAACCGAGGGAAAGTGGAAACCGGGCTTATATGACAGCACACACAAGCAGACACTCCACGGAAAATGGAGGAGAGAACTTCACACCAGAATGATTTCCTTTGGCGTCAGCCGGAACTGAGAAAAGCTGCGGGAAATTCGAGGAGGGAGCTGGTTAACTGGGCGCCAGCCACATCCTCAAGTTTAGATATCCATATGTTCTACCCACAGATGTATGGCTACGTGCCTTCCTCATCTCTGCCGTTCAAGAGTCTCAAGTTTTGTTACGTGCCTTGCTTAATTTCGAGTTTATGCTCTTCAGGTCTCGATTACATGGGATCTGAGGAATGCATCGAAACTTTGCCCACAGCCTCTATTTCGCTTGTTTTGCCATTTATTAGCTGCAACAAGTTGGACGAGCAAAGAAAAATAATGAGAGACTGCCAGACAACTTCCGCTCATCATTTTCCGTATTGTCAGTGAATGTGTCTTCAAAACACTGTCTTCTCATTCGACAATTTGTGCTCTTGGTTTACACATGATACTTTTCAAATGAATAACTACTTTTGTTTCAAGTTTTATTACAGTTTGGTAAGTTTACACTGTCATAAAGGACTTTAAATAGAGATTTACCGCGCCGTAACTGAAAATAGTATGGTAAAAACTTATTACGTTCAAACTCAGAACAGAATAGTAAAATATATGCTTGAGATGTGTTTTAGTGTATATGTTTTAAACTATATAAGCTCTTGCAAATGAGCTTCAAATACTCATGTATATTTCTTGTTGGACTCTTTTAATTTAAAACAAGAAAGTTGGTAGACCACTACTAACATTTTTGTGTTTATTCTGGAACTATAAAAACTAAAACTGGTTTTCTCAACACTTAAAATTTGACAGGAAACTATTTGCTTAGCACTTTTCGAGCTTGTCAAAACTTTACAGCCATTTTTTTGTTGGTTTTCGCTAGCTTTCCTTCTGTAATTTTTACAATCGCGAACTATCTGGAGAGTTCATCTTTGTTTTTTGTTAAAATTAAATGGGTAATTATGGTCTAGACGAAGGGAAACTTTAATTTGATTTCAAACGGAGAAACCGTACAGTTTAAAAGGTGCATATCCGCAACAAGGTCTACAATTTCACAATTTATTGTCAGATGCAATTTCGCAAAATGGCCACGTTTTAAAAGTCGTGTATTTTCCAATCAGGCTAATCAGGTTGGACGATTTCAGATATCCACTACGTCAAGCATAATTAAATGCAAATTACCGTTGAAATGTTAGGGGTCTGTTTGCTGCGAACATATCCTACGGTTGTGGGCCCATTTGGGTCCTGACAAGGCCCAGAGAATTCGGCAACATACTGGTTTGCAGCTCAAATACAGTGCAGCTCAAACACAGTAATTTTCCGAGGGCCCTGTCCGCGAGGCTGGATTAGTGGATGGAATTTTAAACACTGTTCGCCTGCAATTTTCATAAGCATCGCCATGGAATTTTTGGGCGAAAGCTGTCAGAATTTGTGAAATTCAGAGGAACGGCCACATATTCGCTGCAGGACAAGAGTGGAAAGTTTGCGATAAATAGTGAAAGAGCTAGAGGTATTTCATTGGATGCTAAATGACTACACACTGAGAAACAAGGCCATATATAATTTAATCGGTTGTTTTTATATTTCATCAAACGAAGTAAAATTTTAAGTATAATGCTCTTTGACTTGGGACACTTTATACTGTTTATAAATAGATAGATAGACTGATAAGAATATTTTTTACGGGAACTTTTATATTTGGAGAAGAGGCAAGTTTTTCGAAAGTACGTCTAGGATTGGTATATTCCAGGTATATCCTTAAAAATGTAATATTGTTTAGGATTTCAATAGAAACAAATTTCAATGTCGATTTTTTATAACGACGAAGATATTTAAATGTTTTGAAGGTTGTGGCTATTTTGAATTTTTGACAATAATGCGAGTATTCAAAACTATTATCCCCAAAAATGAGCACCGAAATATTTAAAAGAAAGTGCAGTTAATAAAATATATATTCTTTGGATGTAGCTATGCTGAAAATAGCGTTTTTCTGGAAACGTTGTATTAAATAATTTTTAAAATGTACGTTTTTGGGTAAAATCAGCCGCACTCGACACTAAGAATTTTAAAAAAGGAACTCAAAACTTTTCTATCAGATTCTGCTGCGCCAGAAGTGTTTGCAACCGTCGAATTTGTTCTATATTTCGCAGGCGAACGGGTATTTTGGGGTAATGTAGAGCCCTTATCTGAGGTATACTGAGCTGCGTCTGAATGCCAATACTGCGTAATTTCGTTGGACCCAAGTGAGAGTGGCAGAAGTTCAAGGTGCTTTGAAATAATTGACTACCTCCATTTCTGTCGCCACCACATTTGCTATCGAAGAGACTCGCGATGGTTTGCTTGTCGCAGGTCATCCTCTTGACGGAGAAGTACTGTTCGGTGAACATGAGCTCGTACTTGAGCAGGTTTTCGTATTTCTTCAGCAAGTCCACCTCTGACTCCGAAACTCCTATCACACCGAGATGTTCTTGGGTCTTCTTCTCAAAGCAGTGGACCTTGCGCGTTGCACAGCGGTTTCCGTGTGTTACCAAGAGGAGCAACTGTCTCAGGTCTGCCCTTCTTGTTGCCTCCTGGATGATCTCCTCTAGAACACCCATAGAGCAGCCTCCAGTGACGTAGCGCCCGTAACGCGGCTTAATGGCTCGCATGGAAACGCCCATAAGTGGGTCATAGGTCTTCACCCAACGACCCTTTGCAAGGGTCACTTTGCTGCCCCGTTTCCGGTCCACCGGAAGATGCGGCCCGGAGGCACGTCTAAACGCCTTTGTATCACTCATCCTCACAACAATTTTGACTGCCAAACAAAAGTTCCAAATTGATTAGTGACACTTTTCTAAATGCCAGAGTCGTGAATTTAAAGAATTACTTCTTTGATCTTAAAATCATATTCAACGCATTGCAATCGCATAAGAAGCTAATTCCTAAGCTAAACAAGAATCAATAACTATAAATACAATTATAATCAGCTAAGAGCAAAAGAATTTTCATCGTAAAAACAGGTTAAAACAAAAAAGCAAGTCTGGAACTAAGCTCTTTGTGGAAATTTAATGAGTCAGCAAAGGCTTTGAGCTGGAAATAGAAAAACAAAATAAACAAATATTTTATAATCCGACAATAAGCAATCGACTGCCCGGTATCGACCAACTGTTTGTATAAAAGCTGCTCTTTCAATTCATTTGACCACATTTGCTGCCGTTTAGTCGCCATGAATCGTTCGTCTGAAATGTTTCTGGAATACATAGAACATTTAATATCCGTTGACAAGCCGTCTGGTGGACTTGTTTCTCGATCGCCAGGCATGAAATCCATTCGAACTTGGTTAAGTGACATCCATGATACGCACCCAAGAAAACCCGTGAAAAATTCCGCTAAGATAAAGACTCGAGTCTGGAACTGGAGGCAAACAAGGATTTGTAGAGCGTTTGGAGATAACAAAGTGAAAAAGATGGAAGCTATTCGGCTTTAATTATCATTTAAATAGCTTAATATATATAAATTGCAACATATAGTATCCTTAATAATCTATAGAGGCAAACAAAGATTTGTACAGCGCTTGGAGATATTAAAGTGAAAAAGATGAAAGTGATGCGGTCCTAATTATCACAAAAACTAATGAGGGATATGTAAATTTCCTTTCGTACTAAAGCTATAATATGTGTAGTTAATAGGTTTTATCCTTGTATCTATATCTCTGAAATAAAATATTAGAAAAGGTATATTTGGATGCTCATGCAGACAAGCATTATCTGTGAATTATTTTCAACAAGTTGGCCTCTGTAAAAAAGCACTTATATTTTTTATGATTTAATGAGGGCAATGCCTTAAAGCCCCATAATGGAAAGCGTAAATTAAAGCAATAATTTTCATAATTTGCAATCCAAGAATTACACAACAATATCATTTTTATGCCGCCATCTGCTTCGTTTAGGCTAATGAAGCGTTCCGAGGAACCTAGCATTTGGTCGTCCATTAGCCAATTAAATAAATTAAAATAATATTCACTGCCTTGGGCGAAGGATGGGCACCAAGGGCCAACTCTACAAACAGGAGTGTATAATGAAAACATATTGCTTGAAAGGAGGGGCGCAATAACTTCATTAGTTCACTGGACCGAGGAGCTGGGTGCACGCGATATATCAGATCCGGAAAAGGACAAGGATCCCCACGGTTCTCCCGAGAAATTAATCAATAAATCGCCAGCTACAAGCACCAATAAACGGATAACACACCAGAAAAAACCAGCAGGGAAGTCGACGTCAAAGGAAAGTGCTAAAAAAGAAAGGAATTCGGTGGGACGTGGCAGGAGGAAGCAGATCAAGGACCATGGAGGAAACCATCATGATTTATTTACTTTTGAATGTCTTTCAAGACAGACTCTTGACCCCCACTTGTGGTTCGAATGGAGGCCTCCCTACACATTTCTCGAGTATTTTATTGGCTACGTGCAACTGCGCAAACAAATTTACATGACACTGAACTGAAAGGTGCTTACCTGCCACTCCGTTCCGTTCCGTTCCTTAAACGCCCCCAAAAACACTTTGGACCCCTCAAACATTATTGAAAGATTGATGAAAGTTCGCCGCCGAGCGGTTTTGGCTTTCTCGTTTTCTAACTATCAAGTGAGCAGCCCAAAAGAAAAATTCCCGTCAAGATAAATGACTTGAGTTTCTTTTTTACGTACATTATATTTATACGCATGTCCCTATGTATTTGACTATGTGTATCTGCGGAAAATTATTGCTGTGGGTGAACGCTTATAATGAATAATGAACGATTTTCCGCCCTTTTTCCTGGAGTTTTATTGTGGCCAAACAATAAAATGCTTCGACCATTCAGCAAATTTGTTTGTGGCCTGACCAAGGAGGCCAGATATGGTCAAAATTCTGCTTTTGTGGGGAAAAGCGTTGATTTGGCTTCACACTTTGATTTGATTTCCAACTTCGGGGTCCGCGTGGGTTTGTATATTAATGGCTTTTATAATGCCAAGCCGACGTATGTGTATTTGCGTACATACTAGCATAACATATATACTTTTGACCATCTTTGTGGGTGTTTCCTGGGGCCAATTTAACCGTCAGCAGCTCGCCCCCATTTGTCTGCCTTTCGGTCGATTTGCCGGAGGCTCGTTTGATTGAACGCTGCTCATAATTGATACATTCGGAATAAATCTGGTTGACCCATATTTTCTTGGGATATGTTGCCGGCCTTTGCTGACGATGCGGTAATGAAATCGGGTTGCCCTTAAAAATGCTTTTCCTTGATTGATCTGAGCCATTGAAAAAGTCGATCTGGCCCTATTCTATAAATATTTTTAATCAAAGAGCTTACAGTGTCAGAGAAATGTGTAAAAACTATATGCGTTGATGGGGAGTGGAATATATGAATTTAAGTTGTCCGCAATACCAGTGTTCAAACTCTTTTTAATAAAACTGTGGTTTTATTCGCATATTTTAAAGATATTTATGAGCTTTGAGCAAAAACCAGGCGACCTTTCCGCACACATGACGTCCAGGCGACTTCCGTTTCCGCTCTGGCTGCGACATGGGAAAACTTTTAGCATTTATCGTATGAATTTCTGAAGCCATTTCTATGGGGTCGTTTTCCATAAAAAATAAATTCAAATGCCTGCGCAGTTCTTTTGTTTTACTTAACCCTTTCCCTTTCCCTAAACTGTCACCCCACCATTGGAATGCATTTGGCAGAGAAAGTTTTGCGCCTCCGTATAGATTTCTTGGCACTTCATCTTAAATTTGTTTAGCTTGTAATCCTTCGATTTCCATTTCCCCCAATGAAAAATGTATTTAAACCGAATGCACCGCTGGCAGTTGAGCAAACCGAGCCACCTCAGCCCACAACAATTACACTTTCAACTGCAGAACGGCAGACTTTTCAGTTCTGACATTTTAAGTAGGCATTGCCATGAAAGGGATATGGAGTGCTGAGGAAGGAGGGCCGCCTGGAACAGAGCTTCTGTTGTTTGTTTTGTGATTTCCGCTGCCACAGTCGTTGGCCCCACAATTATGATCACACACAGTTGCTTAGTGCTCGTATTCCCATTACCGGATTCCCCTTGTCGTCCTCCAGTTCCTGCTGAAATAGAAATAGAGCCATGCGATGACTTCTCCTCCCCGACATAATAGGCGAGCTCAGCACAGTGCGGCTAAAAAGTATGCGAGCACTCACAGGCTCTGGCTTTGTGCTCATGTTTGCGTTCATGGCTGGGTAATTGCGGCGACGCCTTTTGGTAGCTCGATTGTGACATTTTGCAAACAGACCGGCTGAGCACACTGCCAAATCCGAATAATCACTTAAGATCTGCAAAGGTTTTAGCACAGAGTGGGGAAAATAAGCTTGAAATTGGTAGACTGCTCCCAAGTGTCAGTTATTTAAAATAAGTCAATTAGATTTTGGTGATGGTGCTCATTTAAATTGTATATCTACATTTATTAGCGACAGATTTCTTATTATTTATTAAATAACATATGTTCATTGTACACCAGCATTAATTTATGCTTTGCAAATCCTGCTGTTTTTTCTTACAAATTATTAAAAAATAAATTAGAAATAAATTAGTACAAATTTAAAGAAAAGGTTTTATCACTTAGAAACTTTGTTACCATTTTTTTTATATTTTTTTTTTTTAATTTAAATTCATAAAGTAAAATCCCAAAGACTTTTAAGCAGCCCAACAAATCTTCACTCCATCAAATTGCCCCTCTTTTCGTTCTGTCACTGCCAGATGCCCTTTTAGCTGGCTGTTTCCCCACTTAAGTACAGTAAGTAAACGGATGTTGACTCGCCTTTTGTGTTTTTTATGTAGCCGGCCTGGTGCAATTGTCGTTTTTTGTTTTGTTTATATTGTTAATTGTTGGCGCGTGCTTTCTATTCATTTGTAATGCGGCTTAAAGTAATAAAATAATTAAATAATTATTTTTTTCCACTGCTCGCCTTGGGGCTAATTTTAAATGTATGATTTAGGGGCTTTGTTCACGCGGCCTTCCCCATGAAATGTATTTATTTAA
The DNA here is from genome assembly GCF_014743375.2 of Drosophila subpulchrella. Taxonomy (NCBI): domain Eukaryota; kingdom Metazoa; phylum Arthropoda; class Insecta; order Diptera; family Drosophilidae; genus Drosophila; species Drosophila subpulchrella. The sequence continues at coordinate 4,501,403 of NC_050610.1, forward strand.
GTACACCAGAACACACACGTCCTGCCATTCCTCAAAGAACCTCTGCTGCGACTTTTGGACAGTTTTATGGCTGGCATCATTCCGTCTTTTGAGCTCTTTGCTGCCAACTCACCCCTTATGTTCGCCTGGTGACTTATTGGCGTAAAAGTTTTAGAGCCGTTTGGCCAACAGTTGAGGCCGAAGGCCAATAGTCAGCACCAGAGCTTCAGATCGTATTCTGTATTGCACCCAAATGTATGCCATTAAATATTTTACAGTCGTGCAACTGCGACGCGTCCAGATTTTCACAGAACAGATACAGGAAACCCCTTTTTTGTCTCTTGACTTTGCTTTTTAATGGAGAGTTATGTGTATTGGATTGTTTTGCTGACGAAATGCACAAATAATGGTTTCGGTTCCACTAGGATAACTTTAAGAACAATTTAAAGTTAGGTAGCATTTCAAAATAATAATAAATAAACTTAGAAATATCTTTTGTGTTATAATTAACAAAAAAACACGCTTTATACGAACTGCTATTAAAACTCAACTGAAGAATTCGCGGCTGTGTTTTTTTGTTTATTCTTAATTTTGGTTAACCCAACGGAAGTATATTGAACGTCGCAAAATATTCAAAAGAGTGTGAACTAGCTTGGAAACACATCACATTTCGATAGCACAATGAAAAAAACCAATTTATATTTTAAATGACTTGTAAATAGATCTGTTAAAACACATTATAATAAATAATAACTCTCTCTCTAGAATAGCTGCAACTTAAGAGAGATATATAAAAGTCGTTAAATTGCTGTTATCTTTCACTTTTATTATAGTCCCACGAATCAATAGCGTGCATCAAAATAAACATTTCAGAATTTTTTAAAACATATCTATCTATTTTTCTTTATAATGGACATAAAATACTGTTGTTTTCAGTCCCTGCTTGTATCCTAAATCGTAAACATTTTTCTTAAAACATAAACAAAATGTTCTTCTTTTCCTCAATGGCTTCCATTCGCCTGAAACATTCCTAAATTCAGAACTTTAAATATTTCGCATACTGCGTGTTGTTAATAAATTACCCAAATTATGGACGCGAAGCCGTCAGGCGCAGTGGCCTCCAAAGCTGGCGGCCCTTGAGTTCTGGGGAAACGGGTTGAAACCGAGCTGGATTCCCACTAGAAGGTGACAGCTGACGGAGGGGCTGAAAAGGACGAGGACGAGGACGAGGACGACGACGAGGTCGTCGAGAAGTGGCTGCCGTTGACGGTGTCGGCATCTTAATAAATTTTCATGCGCAACACTTTGACGTTATTAATACGCTGGGGCCTCGAGTGCCACGCACGCACCTAAAACCGCTAACCAAATGACGGCGAATTTGCTTAATTACACGGCTTATCCTCAGCAGACAGCCGACGAGTGCGGTTGCCACCGCCAGGGTTCGAAGGGAAAATTAATTTCGAGCGTCACAGAGACTCAGCGCTTAAGATACCGCTCTACATTTATTTGCTTAAAATTCGATCGCAATTTATGGGCTACACGAATGGAAATAGAAATGGGACAGCCTGTCTGTGCAGTTCGAGAGGTGGCTTAATTAAATAAGAGGAAATTCCTTCGGCCACAAGTTCATTGAAATGCGTAAAGCACACAAGTTTAACTAAATGGTAATGAAGTAGGGAATCTAATTTAGTGGCTAATTTCCTAGACATCTTAAGGCCGCTTCCGTCTGTCTGTCAGTTCACAGAAATTTCAATGAACCAAAAAAAAAACTCACTTTTCACCTTATCATGTTTAACTGCCAAATTACCGAAGCTTGCTAAGCCCGCATGACCTTATACACTGGGGAAAATGTTTTGGGAAGAAATATACAGCAATTTATTATTACTACAAAAATGATTAATAAAAATACCATTTTTTGTTTTATTTTTGAAATAATAAATATTATTTGCATAGATGGAAAAAAATAAAGTTATATTTCTTACAAAAAAACCTGATATATTCTTAAATCTTTAGGCAAATGATCTAATATTTGATGTTTGTTAAGTTATTTATACTGTACATTTTAATGGTAAATGGGAAGAATGCCTTTATGACCATTTGTCACATTCCAAATCTATTATCACCTGAAAGTCTTTTAAAAAATATAAAAACTAATTTCTTTCGATGTACTTCTAAATTGACTTGGCAAAGGCATTGATGAGCCCCGCCCCCCGATGTTAGCAAATAATCTTTCTGCTCCGGCATATTCTCACTGTCAACGGAATAATCAGCCAGGCGGGCTGACATGTTAAGTCACTTTGTCGTCGGGACACACATCCCGACCAACCGACCTCCAGACCTCCCGACCATCAGAACCCACTCCCATTTTCCCAGCAAATTACATGTCTCGGATTTGAATGCTTCGGTTATTTCCTTTTCTTTGGGCGGGTGTTTGTTTGTGTTTTGTCTTGTGGCATTAGTTTAAATTAATATCAGGACAAGGTATGGAAGGCAGAGCAACCCGCATGCAACCTTGCCATGGTTTTTGGGCTTCACTTATTTGGCTTTGGGTTGGCTAACGAGGCGAATGTGCGGCGATTGGAGCAATAGCCTAAATTAAAATGTTTTGCCAGATAAACATTAATTGTTGACTAAACCAGGACAATTTGTGGAGCACCTGGGGCTGAGCTGGTGGCTCAAGGAAAAGAGGAGTGCTTTAAGAAAAGCTGCCTGAAGGGTAAGTAGGTTATGAGCTGATTTAATTTGGGGATTTTCGTTTCTTTTGTTCATTTAGGTAGCTATAGATTTGCCAAATTCAGTTAAAGACAAGAAACTGATGCCAAAATATAAATGTTTATTAAAACTAACAAAAGCTTGGAACTGTGGGCTCAACAACAAGGGTCGATTTGTCAAACGTCATCGCAGACAAATTCGTCCTCTAGAAAATCGTCAAGTGAGGCGGCTGGCCCAAATCCCCTTTCGTCTCTAAGCCACTCGTCATGGTCAATACCCTTGATTTCGCACACGACCTTGAAGATTAATTCCTCCTTTTTGGTGTAATAATCGGGTGAACCGACGTTCGTGTCTAGTAGGTCGGCTTCTCGTTTGAGCTGCAGAAGTTTCTCGCGAAATATTTGGACGTCTTCATTGAGTTCTTCGGATGACTTTAGGGTGAGCGAGGACAGAAATTCCGACAGGTGGGACTGGGGGAAGTTTATGAGCCAACTTCACATATCATTAAACGGATCTGGGCTTACCACATTCGCCTGACTTCTCAGCAGATTCTCATCGTGGGCAAACTCGACCGCATATTTGAAGCTATCCATGGCGCTGATTCCAGCTTGGCAAGCGGATTCGTTGGAGGTCTGGGGCAAACTGTCTTGGCTGTCGGGGCTTCGGGCTCGTCACCATTTATTGGCCTGCAATTTGTTTACATTATGCATGGTGTGAGTCGATTTGTTCCGAAACCCCAACCCCAAGCCCAACCCCACCCACATCGCAGCCCCTTTGCCAAGGCTTCCTATCTGGGCCTGCGGATTGTTTATTTTCGTTACCACTCATCGATGTCGCCCAGTCCCCCAACTTCCTCATCAATCCCCGCTAGAAGGGTAGCGTTTTGACACATAATCAAAAGAAAAATGCACACTCAGCTGGCAAGTGTATTGCAAATCAAGTCTTTAAATTACAATTAGTTAACTAGAATGAAAGAACAAGTACTCGTGAAAACTCAGTTTTCGTAGAAATCAAGTTCTCGGAATAAAATTGTGTTGACTAAAAATAACTAGAAGACATTACAAATTCTGTTTCGACTGATATACATATATACAAAATATACAATTTAAACTTCTTTTGGTTATATTCAAGAAAAGAAAAATGTCTTCATTCTACTTTGACATTGATGTTTCATAAAAGTGATTATTCTAAGCATTTCTTAAATTAATTTATCAGCTTAAACAAACACAAGCTCTGCGCGGAAAACCTCACAACCTCTGACTGAAGATCATTACAAATTCTGTTTCGACTAATATTTATACAAAATATACAATTTAAACTTTTTTCGGTTATATTTAAGGAAAGAAAAATGTCTTCAGTCTTCTTTGACTTCAATGTTCCATAAAAATGACTATTCTCAGCATTTCTAAAATTAATTTATCAACTCCTCATTGAATTTAAACAAATACAAGCTCTGCACGTGTACGCTATAAATCAGAATGATATCGGGCCCACTCAAGAAATATGTTTATCCTGTAAAATTTTGATTTTTCGCAATGGGCGACCCAAGGAACGCCAAACAAAAGTTGGGAAAGCTACCATAAACGAGCTTTGTGCTCAAGCTGCTGCTGTAAAAAAGCAAATAAAGCAGATATAGCGCCACGTGAAATGCAAGCCAGCAAGTGTAAACAGATTCAGAAATAAAACGATAGCATCGAATGGCGCTTAGACAAATAAACAGGAATGAATATTGCGAACGCCACCGAGAAAAAATGAAACAGTAGAAGGTCGGAATCATAAAACTTCAGTTCTCTATGAAATTTTCGATTTGTTTATAAAGGTTTTTGGGTAGGCACTCAGAAAAATTCGAAAAGAGGTAGAAGCTTAAGAGAGGAGCTATAGAGATTGAAGAATCGAAGGCTGCCTGATAATTCAAATGAAATATTTGTTTATTGATTTGGGACTTAAAGATATAAATTCCTTTATAAGTTTTATTATTGAAAGCGTGTATATTCTACTTGAAGTATGTCACAAGCGATTCTCAAGTCTCACAAGTCTTATTCGACTGTATTTAAATTCCCCTAATCAAGTAATTATGTCTTTATTAGTCGCTGAAGTATAAGCTGAATTGCTGCAGTCACTCAAGTCGATGGCACACAGAATTGACGGCAACGAACTCAATAAGCTGCCACCGACGTCTTGAGTCCTTGCCTTGGAGTCCTGATGACGTGGAAAGGAAATAAAATAAATCAGGGCTCATTAGAGGCCTCGAGGTAGACACGACACAAGTTGCTTGGGCTCCCATGTGCGATTTCGCCCATTTCAGTGCACCAAAGCAGAGTCGACAGTCGATGTCAACTTAATCATCGTCAAGACAACAGATTCGGCGCCTCCAGGAGTGGAATTTCAACTCCTTTTCTGGCGATAGCACGACATATTGCCAGCTCATTACGCCCGACTGTCTGCGAGTGTGGGAGTGTCTAATGTCTAGCTTCTATCGTCTATCGTCTAATGGGTATGCCTTCTTTTGTCAGTTCCTACATATTCAGCGGCTTTGTCTCGGCCCTAATAATAGCAATATTACACAAGTAATTAGTCACGCATTTAATTATTATTTATGGGTTTTGTCACAGGGTGAGGGTTATCTTCCTGGGGGGACTCTAATTCATCCTTTTGCTCAACTACACATATGTATATCTGTGCGTGCGCCTAACAATTATTACATGTAATTATCCACTCGAATGCCTGTCCCTGAATCATCACTAAATTTATATGACACATCAGATAAAAGTTGGTAGGTCTGTTCTGGATTGGCATGCTATTAGCATACGCAAGTAAATTATGTAGGAAATCTGAATAGCTATTCCTGTAATATTGTTCATGTCTATGAGATTATAAATTCAATGGTATATTTTGGTGTAGCTGGGACTATTTTGATCTATCTTTTAATTTATGATGCAAGGGAATGAGTAATATTACAGTAATTAATTCAATTATATATATTAATCAACACAAAATTATTATGAACTCATTAGGACCAATCCAATCGAAATGTTTCTTAAATGTACGCGAGCAGCTGTCGTAGTCAATTGGGTTAAAGTTAAAGTTCAATCACGTAAATCACGTGGCCGAATCTCAAGATGTCGGCCTGGGGAAACTTTCATCGATTAAAAAGTTTCTGCCCTGCCCAAGTATTATCAGCTAACTAAAGCGAAACTTGTAGTCGACAGCTGCCGAATGGGAAATTGAGATTTGTTTGTTGCATAATAATTGGGGGCAGTGCGGCCGGCTTCAAATGCCAAGAATCGAATTCAAGAGTTGCGCCAAAAAGGCAGCCGGAAACCAAAAATAATACAGCAGATTGGCGAAGTCAAATCTCTGTTGATTGGCCCGGCACGTTTCCTTGTCAGCTGTTTATTGAGGCGTGATATAATTAGCATAACATCGACACGGATTCCGCACCAAAGGCGGTGGGAAAAAGGAAAAAAAGTGAAGGAAAAGCGGCAAAGACCAGGCTTAGACGCAATTTGCTTAATGCTAAAACTTTTAATCACTCATACGCTCCGTGGCGCCAAAGAAAAAGCCTGAGCGCCGGCAGAGGAAAAGCAAATTTTACGTCAGAGAAAAGATGGGCCGCTTTCCCCGCCCCAAAGGCAAATAGTAAACAAAGCGTTGGGCGAAATGAAATAAGTGTAAATACGACAAAAATTCACTGGCACACAAAACACATACAGAGATGCTCACTCAAATGCGTATGTATGCGCATCTGATTAAACACAAGTGTGTATGGCCATGCATGTGTGTGAGTTGGGCCCTGCTTATACGAATTTTCTCCCCAGCGAATAAGGCCCTTTGGGTCCCTTCCCCAAAAAAAAATCATCTGCCTTTGCCTTAAGCGCGAGTTTAATTCCTGCTTTGACTTCTGCAATGCCCACTAAAAACGCCAACTACAGTGGACTCAAGATTCAAAAAGATGGTTACAAGATTATAACTACTTTTAAAAAACTTTCTGCTCGGATCTCCACTAACCCTTGTGATTTGATTTTTCTTTTTTTCCTTTTTCTTTTTTTCCATATCCTATGTAAATTTTAATTTTCCTATTGCTAATATCCTAATATTTTAATTACGTATGTAATGTGTTCATTATTATTACAACATATTACAACAAAACATTAAATTTAAATGTTAACATTAACAAAAAATTATTTAAAACAATTAATACTTTAAATTATCTATTTTTAGATTACAATAAATTTAATTACATTTTTGACAGAGTTCACTGTAGGATTTCATTAAGTTTCTGAGCTTGCCAAAAGGGTATTCAATTGGGTATTTTAAGTTTGTATCCAAATGCTGCTCAGTCAAGTATATTTATATTGATTATTCAAAACGTTATAAAGTATTTATGACTTTTTCCCACGTTTTTTATTGAAAATAAATCATAAATATAGAAATTTATTACTCTTTAAGATGGTCATTACATTTTTAGATGATAAAATAAATATCATTTTTGACAGTTTGACTTTTAAGAAAAAATGGAAATTTGTGGCTTTGCCAACTTATCTTTTTCTTTTGTCAAAAACTTTTTAGAACGAAAGGGTGTTTAAAGAATCATGTCCTCAAAGTTCGACGTCTCGTCTTTTCTTGTGGTTTTTCCGTTCTTCGGATTACAATGTAAGCTGCGGCGCGTTTAAGTGCGACTGTGTGTGTCAGTGGGCTTGGATGGCGGTGAAAGAGGGTGCTGTGTGTGCTGTGTGTGCCGACCTATTTGCTTAAACACACTCTAACTGGCACTCAGCCCACTTCTCCACGCCTCCGAGCAAAGAACTGCGCCCTCGGAAAACGGCTGGCTGCGCCTTCTACTTTCTACTTTCGCCTCTCATAACACATTAGCGAAAGTGAAAGCCGCCATAATGACTGCCCCCAGTTGATTTCCATTCGCCTTTCGTGTCTGCCTCGCACTGCGAGCTCTTGTGCCCATACATTTATATTAGTTGAGCGAGACACCGAAAACGAGGAAATGCAAATTGGCGGGATTGAGAATGATGGTGGGACGTTCTGAGCCCTGAAAGGCGATTACTTGAGTTTTTTGTGCCAAAAGTTAATTATTTTGCTTAAACGAAACAACGACTCTGTAGATAAAACATAACAATCATTGGTAAATATAAAATATCTTTTTATTTATTTATTTATTTATTTAAGATGATAGTAAAGTTTACAAAACTAATACTAACATAGGGGGTGTAGTGCTAGCTACGAGGCCTTCGACTACGTATTTATTTACTTAATTTAACAATTCATTTATTTACTTAAATTAACAATTTTTTTTTAACATTTAGGTTTACATATATTTTTAATTTGGGGGATGTGAGGAGTTTCTATATGCTATGATATAATTTTTTTTTATTTTAAATGTGTAATTATTGTTTTGATGTTTTCTATTGATGGGTTTCTAAGGTACAGTATGGTGTTAATGTTTTTGAGGATATTTAGTTTTGTTTGGGCTATGGCGGGGCATGAATTGTGATCCATATTAATTGGGATATGTGTAAGGACAGAAAAATTTAAAAAGGTAAGGCTTTAGGGGAAACTATGTAAAAATGATTTTCTAAGATAACAAAATAATAAATATTTCAGGGCGAAAAAATTATATGAGCCAAATTTAAAAATTTAATAATAACCCAAGACTATGATAATTTTATGAAATTCAGTACTAACTCCATCCAGATACGGGGGGTATATCGTTGATATGTTCGCATTTTGTTTTTCGCTCTTTTTCTTTTCGAAGAAATTCAAAAATGGCTATCTCGCTTTTTCCCAGAGTAATTTAAATACCTCTATCGCTCTTTTATTTTCGTTCGACTTGAGAAAATCTTCGAGGAGATATCATTTGTTTTACAATTTGTGTAAAACCTACTATTAGGTTGATTTTAATTTTTGTAAAATTGGTTTTTGGTAATCAAAGGATTCTAACTTTAGATTAGCGAAATGTTTTTCGCTTTACTCTAAGAACTGGGACTTCTGCTTTCAAACGCAATACCTGTATACATATACTAACCAAAAGGTCCCCGTCTTTCCTTCCGGTGCCCAAAAACTTGTAAGCAAGATGGAAACACAATTTTGAAATGCCAGTCAAATATAATAGGAAATTCATGGGCAACTACTTTTGCCAGCTTTTCAACTTTGTAAATCTTATTTGCCGTGGCCTGTCAATGGCGTTCGTGTTTTTTGCTCCTATCGACATCACCATCGACATCACCATTTCCATCTCAGAGGGCAGAGAAAAACAAACTTTTATTAGTTTTTCGGCGGAACGTTAACCGTATTAAAAAGCACTCGGCAACATAAGAAAAGCCAACATTAGTGGGGCCCAGAATGGGCGACATCATAAAGCCAAGTGTGTCACACAACAACTGATAATCGGAGACACAGCAACAATAGAATGGAAATTGAAAAACTGTAGCACACTTATGCGGGCCTCCGAGTGCCTCGAACTTCTTCAAAAACGCATAAAAAATCAATGGCAAGTGCCATGTGCGCAATAAATGTCAGCTACAAACGAAAACTTCACATGTTTTTCTCGACTTCCTTTTCCAGGACTTCCGCTTTTGCGAATGAGTGTGTGTGTGTGTGTGCACCAATTTGTAGAGCATACTTATGTGAGCAGTCGGAGAAGGCCTGTCGCCCTCCACAAATTGAAATCCGCCATAAATTGGCGAGCGGAGACTGACTGAAAAGAAATAAAGCAAAGTCGAGTCGAGCCGAGCTGATGACAATTTATTGTTCACACTTGCAACTGATGATGGTGCTTAGGGGAATATATATAAAAAACCAACGTGTGCCACGTGTGTGCGAGCTTGTGTTTGCCAAGGAATATTTCATTGTCTGGCAGTGCCCGAATTTAGGCTCTACAAATTGCCAGCCATTACTTTGCGACTATGCCAATACTCCAAAATATATTGGTGATATATATATAATTTAGGGATGGGAGACTGTCTGAGGAATAGCAGAATATTCCTATGCAACTAGGTAAGGTTGTACATTTTTAAAGGTCTATGCTGAACCGATGTAGTATGAATTTTGGTGGCAACCTAGTGAATTCTTCAACTTTTTTTATAGCTTAATTATTTTCTAATAATAAAAAAAAGAGAAAAAAAGACGGTTAAATAAATAATAAGTATTTCGGCAATGTAGAACAACCTCAGTAACCTATTTTGCTAAATTTAAATAGTTATATTTTTAAATATAATTATTATTATAATTATATATAAATTATATATCATAGTTTTTTTGTCCATAATTAATAATATTAGAAAAGTTCTAACACGGTTTATAATGGTATTAAAATGTCGAAAAATTCCATATTATTGAGAATCTGATTACATTAAGATTAAATGTATCTTAATATATGAAAATTTCTTGTTACGTTTCTATCATACTTTTTTAAATCTTTAAAACACTTATATATTTGATCCTTTCCATTTTCAATTACCGATAGTCAAGGCAGATTGCCACTAGGCCTTAAAGTGTGAACAGTAAAAGCAAAACACTTTACAGGAAGTTCCTGGATCCCCTAAGGATCCTAGAACAAAAGCCGAAAGTAAGCAAAAGTGACTCGAGGCCCATCTCTTTTCCCCATTTGTTTTCTCATTCAAGTGCGCGTATCGAGATGTAAATTCATTTTATTTGCCTTATTCTACGGCTGTACAGGTGTGCAGACGATTTTCAATTGTGCGTCTTTTGCTTCTGGCAGGCGATGATTTAAGTGGCCGGGAAGTTTTACCTACTTGGGTGTACCTATGCGGGGCCTACGCTCTTTCACAACTTTTGTGCGGAAAGAAGAACCCAAAACTTTTCCACCGCCTGGGCCATTCAAACCGTAGAAAAGTTCCACCAAAATACCACACACAATAAATGCAAACTTTTGGCAACTTAAATTATGCCTCAAATCATATGATTAAAGGTGATTTTTCCGTTCGCGGAAATTTAAGAGCTCGCTGGACAGCCGCTGGATGTTTCGCTGCGGCTCGTTTAACACATTTAAATTCATGCCAGACAAGGAAAATCCACTTTCCACGGCCTCCGCCGTTGGCATTTATGAGATGTTGCTGGGGCCGTTGCTGCTATTACTGCTACTAAGTCCCGGCTAATAGCGGCTTTAAAATTTATAGAGTTTTCGGACTGCCAGACGGTTTAGGAGCGAAGTGATTGCCCCTGCGAGTAGGTCGCCTTGATATTTATTTCGCTTTTTTGGGCCCGATGGTATCCGTGAGTAGGAGAACTGCAATACGATACTTTTCCCGGTTTGCTGGGGATATCAAGCATGGCTGATATGGGTTTCGGGTCACCAATTAGAGGCTTACAAGAACCCTTGGTTCTTGGTGTTTTCGGAGAAAGAGTATCCGCACTTTGGGCAGCCCACCAGGAAAGCTGTCGTTCTTTGTTATTTAAGGCGTGGGGCTCGGCTTGCCTTTTGACATATTATGCCATAATTCCTGCGGCAAAACGTTTAGTTGAGCTACATAAATAATAAATATCAGGGCACAGGCGCTGGCCTACATACACACAACACGACACACCCGGGGTTTTGGGACCTTTCGGGCTGATGACGATGATGGTATACGTGGAAATATCTTTTCTAGGCTCCCCCGGCTCGGGTTCTTGATTTACAAGGCTTCAAGTCGGAGGCTTCATGCTCGAACGGTTCTCCTGGCTTTTAATTTGCATTTTCCTCAACTCAATTCGTGCAGCAAAATTGTTTTCGCAAAGATTTAGCATAAAATATTGAAAACATTTAGACAAAGTAATAGCAATGTGCCAAGACTTATGTAAAATTTATTTTAATTGTTTTTTTTTGGCGCCTCTGCTCCGTCTTTTTCAGTTGCTGTTCGCATCGATATGCAAATTTGCCCAAGTCCAAGTGCCCTGAGAGTAAATCGAAAAAGTTTTGATCTTCGAGTAAAAACTAATAGTCGTAAATATTTATGTGTGCCAATGCTTGAGCTTAGAAATGTGTCCAAAAAGCTCAGTGAGACTTAGTTGCAATGGCAGGGAGCAGTTCAATCTCTGTGTTCTGGCGATGGCAGACCGATTTTTATCAAATTTCCACTTTCGACTTAGGCAGCAAAAACGTCTTCTCCTTGCATTGCTAATGAAATTAAATTGAAACTTTGCTGGCCTAGAATTTGTGACAAAGTTCCCGGGGCAAGGATAAGGGCACAAATTGGTCTGGCAGAACTTTCATTAACGGGGGGATTTGCAAAGTCTGGTAGTGAATGTCTCTCAGTGGAGTAAGCTATCATAAAAACAAGAAAGGAAGTTAGCTTCGGCAAGCCGAAGCTTATATACCCTTGCAGCTATAATTATTAAATTTAAAAACACAAAAAATGATATTCCCAATAGTTTAAGATAATATGTCAAAAAACACCGAAGCTATAATTTGTTTCATATTATTTTCCTACCAATTTTCCGATCGTTCCTATGGCAGCTATATGATATAGTCGTCCGATTTTGATAAAATTAAATTCGAAACTCAGAACTAATTAAAAAATGTTATTTCCAAGCGTAGGAGGTTATATGTTACAAAACACCGAAGCTATAATTTGTTTCATATTATTTTCCTACCAATTTTGCGATCGTTCCTATGGCAGCTATATGACATAGTCGTCCGATTTTGATCAAATTTAATTCGAAATTCAGAACTAATTAAAAAATGTTATTTCCAAGCGTTGGAGGTTATATGTTGAAAAACACCGAAGCTATAATTTTTTTCATATTATTTTTCCACAAATTTTCCGATCGTTCCTATGGCAGCTATATGATATAGTCGTCCGATTTCGATAAAATTTAATTCAAAATTCAAAATTATTTAAAAATTGTTATTTCCAAGCTTAGGAGTTTATATGCTAAAAAACACCAAAGATATAATTTTTTTTCATTTTTTTGTCCGATTATTCCTATGGGAGCTATAAGATATAGTTGTCCGATCCGGCTGGTTCCGACTTATATACTACCTGCAAAAGATATAAGACTTTTGGGAAAGTTTCAGCCCGATAGCTTTAAAACTGAGAGACTAGTTTGGGTAGAAACGGACGGACAGACGGACAGACGGACAGACGGACAGACGGACAGACGGACAGACGGACAGACGGACAGACGGACAGACGGACATGGCTAGATCGACTCGTCTAGTTATGCTGATCAAGAATATATATACTTTATGGGGTCGGAAACGTCTCCTTCACTGCGTTGCAAACTTCTGACTGAAATCAATATACCCTCTGCAAGGGTATAATAATACTTAAAGCTTGGGACAACGGCTTGCCATCATATAAAGCACTGTTCAGGGAAAAAATTGATAAGATATGATGATCATTTTTATGAAAATTAGAATCAATTCTATAAGTCACGGGGTGTATCACTGATATGTTCGACATCTGGGTTTTTGCTCTCATATTCTTTTTTGTAGATCTTTGAATTTTGATCTCTCGCTCTTAGCCACAGTAATTTCAGTCGTTATTTCGCTCTTTTCTCTTTTTTTCGATTTGAAGTAATTTTCAAAAAGGGGAAATCTTACTAATAACATTCATCAATGTCAAAATTATTAAATTTAATTAATAAATAAATTTATTTTCCGAATATTAAATTGATCCCTACGTGTTTTTTTCTTTGTCGTTATCCCTATATTAAATACATTTTAAATATGTTTCTTATAATGTACCACCATAGTTTTCTCCGTTTGTTTTTTATAATTATTCAAAAACCCTAAAAAATGTGTCTATGTTTTTTTAAAAAAGCTTAAAACTATATTTTCAAGGGATCCCATAACTCTTGACAATTAATAGCCACTGTCCTCTTGTGAAGTAACGCTCCACTTTGCTCTCATGAGCCATTATGTTCGTTCGACGCCTTTGCAGGATCTGTCCTGTCTGCGAAAACTGGGGACATTAATCTTCCTGCCACATAGAAATTCATGTGAGCGAGACATTTGCCAACAGCCTTTGGCGATGGTGCACTTTCAACCTCAACACGTTGCAGAGTCCAAGGGACTGAAAGTCGCGAGCGTATGTTTTGTATAGAGTATGTATGCTGTATAGAGTAGGGCCAAGCAGGCCCTATAATCTTGGGCCATCTCGGCTGAGTCCTTTTAGCAGAGATTCCCTAGCCGCAGGCCCGTTTGCTTTGGCCACAGCCCACTTCAATGGGCCTAAGCCTCAAATATGTTTGGCTGGCCAGTGGCAAAATGATACTCCGCTTAAACAAATATATCCAAAGAAGGGAAACAAAATAAATGAAAAACCTCTGGGACATGTTTCCGCACAAGAATGTTAGGCAAGAGCCCACGGACGCCTTTTGATATGCTAAATAAAAATTGTGAACAACGATTTTAATAAATATTCCCCACACACCCACTCGCCAATGACGACAGCACAGGCAGACAACTAGGAACCTCCTCGAGGACATTGATAGAACGGGCTGCTTATTGAATTTTTCAAAAGCCCTTTTCTTTCTTTTTTTTTTATTAACTCCCTCGAGGAAAATGTGCTTTAAGTGTTTTAAGCCAAGTGTTTTAAGGAGCTTAGCCTGCATCTTTGCTGTCGTTGGGTTTATTCGAGGTCGAAAATGGCGTTAAAAGTTGCTAGGACTTGAAAATTTAATTGGATGTTTCCCTAGAAATTACCTAGCTTTTTTAAAGGGATTAATGGAACTAGCTTGTGCTTGCGTAAATCAGGTCTTTTAATTTTGTATATAATGCTGAAAAACTCTTCAACTCAATTGTTATCCTGCGTAAGTCCCCGTGTGGTCAACATTAATCTTTCTACAAAATTTTCCCCTTTCAATGCGCAATAATATAACTCGGTTCATCAACACTATTATACGCCGTCTGGTGCACCCTTGACAATATTGTGTCTACGAGTATTATGACGAAAAACCAGTCAACGCTAAATCGGCTTATATATTTACACTAAAGCCGAAAAGTAAAGTCGACTCCAAGGTAGGGGCGGCAAATTAATCTTAGCACTCAGAAGAAAAGCCGATTTTCCGTCTGCAGGAGATCGATTTAAGGGACAATCAACGCCTTTTTTAGTTGACTGAAGGCTTTATTTGTCTTTTATGACCCCTCTTAGAAGGTGAAATACTTTTTTGCCTGCTGTTGATATTTGCGCAGCAGTTAAGGCGAATAAAAATATACCTCAGTGGAAACAAAGCATGAAGTTTATGACAGAAGCGTGGAAAAAACGAGTGGATGGCGGCCATCAACCGCAGAAATCGCAGTACGGGTAACCAACCGAACCGAGCCATTAAGCTCCTCGGCAGCCCAACTCAACACTTTTGGACGAAACAACACAAAAAGTTGGAAAAAAGCGAGCTACGCTCGATCGTTAAATCAAAAAACCGCATGCGAGTGCCTGCAACATCATTAGTTGCAGTTCACACACGCTGAAGTGCAAGTTATGCCACCAGATAGTTGCCCCAACCCAGTCCTCTGCACCCATTTCCCTTCAAACTCATCCTGGGCACCTCGTTTTTTCGCTTTTTTTTTGCCCCCTTTGGAGGCACTCGCATGCGCCGCTTTTTTTTGCGAGGTGTCCAAATTAAATTTGCATCAGTTGCTCCACGAGCATCTAAATGATGCCAAAACTGAAAGTGTATCTGTATGAGTGCCGAACTGCAACAACAGCAACCGAAACAACAACAACAACAACAGCAAGAGAAGAAAGAAGCGCAGGCTGCAGCTGCAAAAAGTGCTGCACTCACTTTGGCATTTCGTGTCTAGTTTTATTTTTTGCCAGTTTTTTCCATGTTTAGACTACTTTTCCATAAAAGCGTAGAGTTCTTTTGCCGCATATTTTACAGTGACCTTTGTCCAAGTGAAACGCTGTTTTAATTCCCATTGTATGGCAGTTTTTTAGATAGATAGATAGATTTTAGATAGGCAGGCAGCAAGAAAAATAAAATATTTATTTTATTGCAACCTTTTAAAACGTGCAAATACGTCGATTTACATTTTAATAAATATAATTTATATATGTAGATAGCATTTGTAATACCCCCTTACTCGTAGAGCAAAAGGGTATAATAGATTCGTCAGAAAGTATGTAACAGGTAAAAAGAAGCGTTTCCGACCCTATAAAGTATATATATTCTTGATCAATTTTGATATTAGAATACAAATTGTAGCTGACATTTTTTGGTTCAAATAATACCCATCGATTGATCTAAAACAAATTTGGCACATACACCCATAGCACTAAAATTGGTCGACCAAATTTTTACAGATTTTGAAAAGTGTAAATAGGATTTTGTTTTGTATACATATTTCAAATTGTTGAAATGGGACCACATATTGTAGAAGTAACGGGTATCTGATAGTCGAGGCACTCGTTTTCCCTTGTTATTAATTGGGATATAGTGTTTAAAATATGTATTTTCTTTATTGTATTTTGTGACGTTAAAGAAAATATTTTTTTGATGGCGTGAGTGAAAACTGCAAAATGGCAAACCTTCAACCTTGAAATTTACATTTATTTCAACAATTTTGAAAACACAAAAGCATACAATTTTTTTCTATTGTTTTTTTTAACATATCGTTACCTGTTACATGTACTTCTTGAAACGGGGAATGTAGTTGTCCCTTTAAACAGTTTAAGAGGATTTGTACTTTTTTTCGACCGCATGTGTTTTGAATATTAAGCTCTAAATTTTCATATGTATTCTTATTGTTCAACATGCGGGCAATAAAATGGTCCAAAATATTATATTTTCGAAATAAAAACAGGAAGCAGTGTTAGTGTGACTACAGACAACAGAAAAACCAATATAACAAAGCAATAAAAGCTGTTCACTTAGTCGTATACGCAATATTTATGATAATGTTTCGACCAGGCAAACCAAAAAATAAAATGTCCGGTTTATTTTAATAAATATTTTAAAAACTTTAAAACTATTTAACTGATTTGTGTAAAGGGTTAATGAGACAAATGAGTAGGAAATGGATATCACTGACCTGTGACCCACTGTGAGTCCCTGTAGCCGTATGTGGCTATTTCGCCCCCTTTTCCCCACATGTGCATGCATGGGTGTGCCTGTGTGGGGGTGGGCACTTAAATAATTTAGATTTTTGTGTCTAACATGCACAAGTGCCACCCCAATGGCCTAAAAGATTCAAGTGCAGCCGGCAAAAGTGAGTGACCCAGTTAGAGATTGGAGGCAGTGACAGGAGGAAGTGGACTTGGAGGGGGATCAGGATGGTAGATGTTTTAGGTGGCAGGCAGCTTTTGCCAGTTTGAGAGCTGTGGATGCCGTCGACTACCTGGCCATTATCAGCAAGCGAGTCGCGTCGCTTTTCTGCGACGCTCTGCTGCCATTATGCGCTCATTAAAATGTCAAATAAATTCAAATGCAGAAAACATGATTTTTCACTCCTCGCCACGAGGTGCGAATGCATGGGTGTGCCGCACGTGAGGTGTGGATTGCAGTTCACGGGGCATGGAGATAGTCCGTGCCGCACTGCGCTGCATAGTTGCTGCTGAGTGATTTATAATTTATACGCGTTTGTCGGCGCGAACTTTGAACTTTGCTGAACCGCGCACGTTGTGGTTTGGCAATGGGAATACTGAAACTGTGTTTAAATACAGGTGGCACGAACTGCACAAGTATCTGCCTTTGGCAAGAAAAATATGATAGCTTTATGCCGCATTAACTGCTCTTTTTCAATTTTTTTTGCTGGCTTTTAAGCGCACTCCAGCGAACTCATCCTGAACTCATCACCAAGAGGAAATGAGTTTTATATTTGGCGACTTGTGGTCTTTCCGGCTCCGATGACTCTGCATTATGGTTTATAGTACATTTCTATAGCACAACCACTTAGGGCATTAAAAACCACTTATTTATTTTAATTAAAAATAATTTCCATTGTTAAGCAGTGTCCTCTGACTTCTCTAAGAAGGGGAAATCGTTTAATAGCCCCCATCTGTGATATATAATTATTATGGGAAATATCCCCATTGTTTTAGTTTAATTGCTCTCCCGTTTCTTGTCCTTTCATCTTAACGAGCCGTAAAATGGTATGTCATCGAGCATTTTTGAAATAAATTCGAGTGTGTGCACACCCTCTTTTGTACAGCTTGGTAATACAGTTCTGGTTCTGAGGCAGAGGGCATTTTCACAGAGCATTGAGTGGCATTTAATTAATGTTCTCCCTTTTGAACTATTCCTTTCCGCTGCCCAGAGAAGAGGTCGTTCTTCTATCCCTCTTTTTTTGACCCGACCCTTTAAAGGATAAGCTGTAAAGTCAGTTTTGCGTGGTTTTGTAAACTGTTTGTATTTATCTTGATGTTCCGGCCATGGCTTACTTGCCACTTTGTGTTGAAAAGAGTAGTTTCAAACTTCAATCACAAATTGCAGTTTAAATGGAGTAGTGGTAAAGAGTGCAAGGCACAGAAAATAGGAGATAGGAAATACATTGAAATCCTTAAGTTAGGATGCAACTTAATAGACCTCAAACTTGTGCTTCTCATATTTTAAACCAAGGCTGTCTCTGAATATTTCTAACAACTTTGTATCTCCTTTTTCTTTTCAGCTAATATCGTGGACGGCAATAACAACCTGTTGCCCATAGTTTCTGCTCCATCGAGCGTTGATAATGATTACGTTTACATAGCTTCTGTCAATAGCAAATTTCCCCAGTTCGGAAACTCCCTGGATGATGACCAGGAGGCCGAGGAGCAGCAGCCGGATGAGACCACCTATCCGCCGCCCGTTTTCGACTTCGGGATGCCCAGGAACATTACGACCAGGACGGGACACACAGCGGCTATCAACTGCCGCGTCGACAATCTGGGAGATAAATCGGTGAGTGAGTCAAGCGATTGCATTTACGAGCTTATCATTGAATAGATTCTTCTTTGGCGGATTTTCATTTTAATGCATTTTTAAGGGAAATATTTGGATCGTCAGTCAAGCTGAAAATCAAGTTAGCGCTAACTTTTCTCATGCAGTTTCCCGAGCATCGTCTATCTGGCTTTTCCATCGCCTTTTCCATCGCCGTCTCTCGGTTCTTAGCCACCCTTGTTTTGCCGGTTCAATGACAAAGTTTGTGCCTTCCGCTCATGCCCTCCAGCCTGCCCCTTGACCAATGCCGAGTTTACTTTGCGAACTCGTTTGGTTTTTCTTCAGTTCCCCTATTTTCCTTCTCTTTGAGTTTAATATACGCCGTCCTCTTTAAATTCCAGGGTATATTGTGTTCGAGTCCTTGTAAAAGTCTAGATTGTACTTAATTAAATCAGAAAAAAAGTTCTTAGTAGGGTTTAAAGCTAGTAACGAATGCACCTTTAACATTTATCATTTTGAATAATGTGACTACAAGTATAAGCAAATAAAATAAGAAAACTAAATATTAAATACAAAACGAATAAATTGCATGATTTGATATGGAAATATTTAAGTCAAAGCAGGAAAAGTATAAGATATGGTGTTAGTCATATTTATATACAAGAATTTTGAGATGTATTAGGTCCAAATAAAAATTAATCTAAAAATCAAAGTTTAAGAACCTTAAATTACCTACAATTCCTAAATCTGTTATTTTGCCAAATGTAAAATAAGGACAATTGATTTTAATAACTGTTATTTATACTGGACCGATAAAAACATTATGAATATAAAGCCTATGAAAATTTGTAACCATCATTTGGAAATCTTTTTGAATAGTTGTTTCGAGTTTGATCAAGTAAAGATAATTAGAAATTCGATTTGATCTAGTTAAAAACGAAGACCATTTCTGGATACCGTCACATTCCGTTCCGAGCTACCCGTCTTTTGCAATCACCATCCATCTCCTGCTCACCAGCAGCGTGGTCTGATCCAGATTTACTATCGCACACCTTGTGGGTCCATCTATTTCCCGCGAGCTCGTCTGAGATGCTGTTCCCTTTCGCCACTTTGACACTTTTAGTTTCGTTTATATTTTGCCTGGTTTTCCTCACTCTACCCTCTTCTGTTTTTTTCCTGAGTCTTTTGGGGCCCAAAAAAGTTTTGTTTGCCCGCGGCCGTCTGGGAGATTACTTTTTGCCTGCTGCAGTAGCGCCAGCCTTCCTTTCAATTCGCCTGGTATTTTGCGGGGCTTTCGGCAACTTTAAGCCGCTGACATTTTGGGCACGCACTTGTCTCCATTTTTCCTACCCATCTGCTCGTTTTCCTTGTGCTTTTCGCGCTGGCTGAATGTAACAAAATGTACTTTGTTTCAGATACGGTGGAATGTGCTTTGAGTTGAGATCGTTACATTTTGAAACCAGAGTGTGCTAGTGCCACAGCCCAATTTGATTGTCTTCTGCATTATGATTTCAGTTTAATTTCGTATCCGATTAAATTTCCCAAAAAGGAAAGGCATTTTTTCAGAAATCCTTTAGAGTGTTTTTTATGTTTTTTCGCCAGGGCCCACTGTATTCGCAATAACCTTCAGCAGGTTTGAGAGCTGGCTGCTTAGTTCATTTTGCCGCTTGGTTTATTAAATTTTCGTATCTATACTTGGGGCTCGGAGCTCTCTGCGAACGAGTTCCTAAGCAGCCAAGTGGCAGGACCGGAGGCAATTTTTAAAATTGACTTAAGCACTGGCACTAACAGCATTTGGTGTCCCTTTTTTCTGATTTCATTGCAGGTATCCTGGATAAGAAAACGCGATTTGCACATTCTGACTGCAGGCATTTTGACCTACACATCTGATGAGCGTTTCAAGGTGCGTATACGTAATCTGGGCCAAAGTTATGGTCCCCGAACCCACCTGGCCCCCTTCGCAATCTGCCCCCTTGGCCTGGGCAGCTTATTAAATGTCCGCCGGGCTCGTAAGCAAAGTCAGCTTAATTGCGTATGCAATTCGGGCCAAGCAACTTGTATGCATTGATTAAATTTGCCAAGGACTCGGTCCAAACGCACACCCCAGGACCGATTTATCTTGGCAACCTGTTTCACCCGCACCATGTCTCTCTCTCTCTCTCTGTCTCTTTTCCGCTCTCTGCGTCCATCTCCCTCTAACCCCGAGCAGGTGGTGCGGACCGCCGACTCCAAGGATTGGACATTGCATGTGAAATATGCCCAGCCACGTGACAGCGGCATCTACGAATGCCAAGTGAATACGGAGCCAAAGATTTCGATGGCATTCCGCCTGAATGTCATAGGTGAGTAAGGCAGCAGTCCCGCCCGCTCCATTTCCCCTTAAGTCCTGGCTCCATGATCCTCCTCCTGCTCCTCCTCCGCAGCAATCCCCAGCCCAATCCCATCCTCAACAGATGCATACGCATTCGCACGACCTGCAATGGCAACTTTTTATACACTCTGCATTTCACTCCGGCGAAGGGCTTCGTAAATTGGCCGTAAACTTTGCCAGTTTCTGAGGGTACGGCCAGATCTACTGGCAGTGCTATGGGTGCGGCAAAAGTTCCTCCTTGGTAACATGGCAATGGCTCTGCCGTACGTCATAATGGTTTATCCCTGCCATCTAGGGCTTTTTGCCATCAGTGGAATATCACTTGCCGGTTAAGCAAGGGCAGGAAATGGGATTTGACTTGCTGAATACAAGACTCACTCACTTTGTGGAAATATAATAGGAATAGGAAACTTTACAATTCGTAATACTTTATTTTTCCTTTTAAGACCTGATGAGCCTAAAGTACTTTTTTTATAGAAGTGGGTAATTTCCTTCAAGTTTACTTAGACAAAAATAAAGCACAAAATTTAAAAACCTCATTAATGTTTAATTTTAAGAATAGCGATTTAAATCTTATAAAGTACAAATTAAAGTTAAACAGAGAAAATTCTGACGTTCTCATCTGAGTTCTTAAAAATAGAACGACATTTTTGAGGTTGAAAATGTTTTCATTTTGCTCGAACCAAGTTGAATTGGCGGTATTTAAATTGTATATCTCAACAAATAACTATTAGTCCAGTCAGGAGTATACATACCTATAAAATTTTTTTAAATAAACTAATTTTAACATTGATACATAAATGTACTTACACGGTTTTTAAGAACGAATGTTCTCAATTCACGAACAATGTACTTGAATATTACTCTCTGTGTAGCAAAGAAAGATCTGTTTTTAAGATAGGACTTAATGTTTAATTTTAAAAACAGTTATTAAAATCTTATAACGTACAAATTGAAGTTAGTAATGAAATATCTGTTTTTAGGACAGGAAAGCTAAGCCTTCGACTTATGCCTATAGGCAATTTTTATAAAAGTATATTTGAAAACTATTGAATTTTGAATTTTCCAAGAATTGTAAAACAGTAGAGGCTGTTAAGTTTTTGAGGTGTAATATTAAGTCAACCCAGATCTTCAAATATTTGTACGAAGCGTTCTGGTCTTAAAATCTAAAAATAGGACTCGCAGAGAAGAGTCAAAGACCCAGAGACTCGTTTAAGTAAAAATAACCACAAATAAATTGATCAAATATTCCTGTTTTTAGTATGCATAGAGGCAGGCATTTGCAAGTGTTAGAGGGTTAGGTTGTAAAGGTGAAGTGGAAGCTCTGTGGGTCAGACTGCGGAATAACAACTGTTGGCACCTGCCAGCCCCCTGCCCCATCACGACCCCTACCCACCTACGCCCCTTCTCGCCAGCCTGTCTATTTTTCTACACGCTTTGCATGCAAACGCAATTTGCATTTAAATTCAATACTAAATTCATATGCTGGCTGTTGTAATACACACTAGAGAGCTGGCCGGGGGTGTTAGAGGGGGTTTCTGGGGGGTACGCCCCTGCCTTGAGGGGAACCACCAACCCCTTTTTTTGTCTCATTGTTCTGCCATTTCACAAGTTTTCTACAATGGATTTCCGCCTGCGATCCGAGGAAAGTCGGGATGTTGGGATGTTGGGTTGTCGGGATGACGGGGGGTAGGATTCGGATACCCTGTTTGTTTGTGGCTGTGTGTTGCTATAAATTGCTTCACAAAGCATGCACGTTCATGTTTCATTCATGTACGTAAAATTGATTTGAAACTTTTTCGCCGTGCCAGGGCAGCCAAGCGAGCAAGGAAGTATTCTCCATGGCGGGAATCCCCGGAACGCCCGACGTCCCCCGCAGTTAGTCTCCTCGTTTGTCGTCGTCACAAAGTTTGTTTGACCAGCGTGAAAGTTAATTGAAATAATCGGGCGGAGTTTGCTACTTTGGCAGTGATTGGTTTAGTTTCTAGTTCAATGTTTTCTTGTAATGTTTTCGGAGCAAAGACCGGAAAATCTACCTAGAAAGCAAAATAACTATTAGCTCTCAGGGAACTTTTTTGGTATAGTACTATTATGGTATTATTATAATATCATTTTGTATTTTTAATCACTTTTTAGAAACTATTAAACTAATATCTAACAAACAAATAACTATTTGTTCTCATAGTACTATTTAGTATTATTTTGGTATAGCATTACGATGGTATCATTTTGTATTGTTAATAAGTATTTAGGAACTATTAATACTAATATCAATTAATAAAATAACTATTTGCTCTCATGGTATTATTTTGGTATGGTATTATTTTGCATTGTTAATCACTATTTTGGAACTATTTATAATTAGGAATTAAAAATCAGATGCCTACACAAAATTAAAAGAGCGTGCATAGTCAGTTTCTTTAAGTAGGCATCCCTTAAAAATCCTGCTTAAATGGGTGTGTAATCCCCGCTGATGAAGGCCAAAAGAGTGGCAGCAACAAATTGCCTGCCACCGGCAAGCTGCATGCCCCAGTTAATAACGAACTGGAGTCAAAGGGTGTAAATCTCATCAAAAGCCGAAGTCGTATCAGCGTTTCAGCTTCCGCAGTTGCTAGCCTGCAACCAGGAGCTGGAAAACATCCTGCCCGCCAGGGAACTGCACTGCGGATGTAGTAATCCTTCGCCGTGCTCCTTTTCGAGCGCTGAGTTCACCGGCGACAGGAAGCCGACAGCCATGTTGTTCCCTGGGAAAAGGCGCTGCCAAGTTAAGGAATTTATGCTAATGATTTGCACCCCCCGAAACGCTTGACTGCGATGAGATCGTGATAAAAATATTTGCGCTGTCGCCACGCGAATCACGTGAAGAGCCAAAGGAAATATTTTTTACTGATTTATGCCGGAATCAAGCCAAATTTATTCCCATGAAATTTATTAAGATGTCTGAAATGTAGTACAACGAAGAAGGTTGTGATTGTAATGAGTTTCAACGGCATAAACATTATTTATTGGTGATTTTAGGGACCAACCCCTTGGTCTTAACAATGGAACAACAGAGATGATATCACTTACAAGGCGATTCACAATTTATATTATATTTTGATTGCCAATAATTGGCTATAACTAATTGGACTTAAAAATTCTTTGAACACATATTATAATTTCCATAAATAAATTGATTTTTCTCTTGAATTTAAGAACTCGTTTAAGAGCCTAAAAGTTTTGCTCCTAAGCCATCAAAGGATATATTTACCCTACCCGTCGACCCTTGTACAAAATAGTAACCACTTACGCGTGTTTATTCTTCGAATTTTCAATCTCAGAGGCTGTGGCAGAGGCATTTAAGACGCTATCTACGAGGGTGTCAATGGGATCCACTAATGCCAAGTTAACTAACTAACTGAATCGCTCGCTCGCCGCCGAATCCACTGCAATGTGTGCTCGGGCTGCTCAGTTGTTTGGTGCCCGAAATCTGAAATCCGCTTTCATGCCCCACTGCCCCCCATTCTGGTAGGGTCGTGTGGAGAACCGACCTTCTGCTCTACCCCGCACATCATTAACAACGTCAACATTTGACTTTGTTGACTGCCTGCTGTGTTGGCCAAAAACGGTCGACGCACGGAAAAAACATTAAACCAATTTTCAGTGCCTATAACGGGCAAGTGGTAGTGGCAACAGGAGGCTGGGGGGGATTGGTTTGGATACCTCCCCCCCCCCCTCACATTTGTCTCTGTCTGCGGCAGCTGGCGGGCTTATCCCTCCTCCCAAGGACCGGGATCCCAGCGCCAATATTAGAAAAGCCACACGTACAAACATATACGTATGCGGGAACAACATTTAATGGCACGTCCGCATTCGGGGCTCCTAATACATCGGCCATCGACCATCGACCAATGGCCCACCGACTGGCTCACAATAACAACCGGCTAACAACACTTAAAATGTGTGTAAAATGCGAGACTACCAGCCAAAACCAACAGCTTCATCGACAAACAATGGGTCAATGATTTGGCGGGCAGTCGGGGCAAGTTGCCCCAAAGCCAAGGCCATCAAAAAGACCAACAAATTTTTATGTGTTAGTTCTTTCATTAATTTTGGTCTTTTTCCTTTCACACGATCGGGGGAAAAGCGTTTGCTACTGTGAAAAACTATAAAATTTGTTGCTCGCCAAAGAATGAAAATTTGAATCGACAAACATTGAACAGGTTTTACAACTTCCTGGGGTTTGTATGTAAAATTAAAAGTGTTTAAAATGTTGGTCAATCGCGATAGATTTTTTGGATTACACAAGCATTGGGTCATGTTTTGATATCTTACCTAATTACAATTATACCTATTGCTTTTATATTGTCGATACATAACATATGAGCTTGGAATTTATACCATTTTCAATTATTGAGAGAGATTCAAACGGTAACACTACTGAATTTCATGCAATCATTTAAAAGCTCTATATCAATCACATATATAACATCGAGAGTTAGTCCTCTTATTTTACGCACGTATTCATAGGATAGTTATACGTAAATAATTACCTTCGATAAGTCAATTCAGCTTGAATCGATTTATTTAGCCTGCATAAATTTGAAACACACATTAATTCACTTTAGGCTTTTCAAGCAAAATCCAGAGCAAGTCTTGGCTTTTATACGTTAGCCTTCTATTGAATTTCGTGTTCGTATTAAAGTCAGAACTTGTTCAAGCTAATAACAGAGGGCTCCCATGCAGCTGAAAGGACTACACGGCCTTAGTTTACCCAGTAGCTGCTCATTATCAGTCGAAATCCAGGCTCCTGCTTTTGTACCTTCAAGGTATTCCGGTTGAGCATGCACACGTTCGTCAGAGGGCGGTGTGCATGTTGGCCCTCCTGGAATTGCCGGCAATTCAATCCCCCCAATTCTACTGATCCGAACTCAACCCATTCCAATCGTACTCCCCCTACCCAACCCAATCAATTGAGGCCCATTGAAATCTGCGATTGCAGGACGCATGATTAGATGCACGCACCAACCGACCTCATAATTGGGGCCTGGAGGGTGTCGGAGCCCCTAGAAATGCTATTAATCAATTTCGGGCTCGTTTCATTCCGTTCCACGGCGAATCGCAGTAACGCCGCCAGATGCCAAGGCGATTATTGCCGGACCGACGGACTTGTACGTCAAAGTGGGCAGCAGCGTAACACTCACGTGCCTCGTGAAGCAGCCGGCGACTTCTGCCCAGGATATTGGGCCAATTTACTGGTACCGCGGCCCCTACATACTGACACCCTTCGTGGCCCATCCGAATGACGCGGCCATCGATTTGCAGCGCATCTCCATGGAGTCCACGCTGGCGGAGAAACTGCAGAGCAGGTAAGCATTGGGGGCAAACAATAGTGCGTTGGATACCTACAGTGCGAGAAAATAAGACTGCAAGTACAAGAAAAATAAAATAAAATAACATTTGTTATGAGAAATTGTTTAGTTATGGTGACGAAGAAAGTAAACTAATTTAAAATGTGTAAAACAAATTATAAAAATTAATTATGATTATTTTTTAATACCTTCTTGACTTTTTTAAACTTTGTCAAGATTAAAAATGGAATTACTTAAAAAAAAAAAAACAGGGACCGTAACAGTTATAACTTTTACTTAAAAAATCATTTTTTAATCGTTATTAATCAACTTTGATTTGTCATCACACAGAGATCTCGTATGTTGGAATTTGCCTCGATCCTCTTGATCTAAAGAATTCGCGTTTTTTTTTTTTTGGTTTCAGCTCTTCGTAACGCTACAAGTACAAGAAAACTTATAAATTAGTGCGCTAGTCACAATAATTTATGTGTGGTTTTAGACGGTTATCATTAACGAATGTGTTATTATAATCAATTTAATCCACCTTGTTCTAAAGAATTCGCGCTTTAATATTTTTATAAATTCATGTATAGTTTAAAAAAATGAGCATTAATAATTTTAGTTGGCAGCATTTAAATATTTTTGATCAATATATAACTGCTAAATGATAAAATTTATAAAACAGCTGTTATTTTCGGTCTCTGCAAGCAACATTAATTTTGTGATAAATATAGGAAAACTCCGTCTATTTTATAATGATTCAACACGCGATTGAGCGTTAAACACTTAAGTGTTGGAAATTCCGCCCAGTTTGCCAGCTGGAATGCCGTAGGAGATTTAACGTGCCATCAGGTGCGAGTTTTCCAGCTGCTTCATGGCTGGTATGCCGAGCTTTGATCGATGAAGTTGATTTAATCGGGGAGGGGACAAAGTTGACGCAATTAAGCTGCACGTTTGCCTTAAGCTTATCTGTGCTTTGGTTTCCATGTTTTCCAGATTACGCATCGCCAATGCTCAGCTGCTGGACTCTGGGAACTATACGTGCATGCCGACCACAGCGGAAGCGGCCAGCGTGGTGGTCAATGTCATCAATGGTAAGAGCGGTCCGGATTCCACCCGATGTATATCTGATATAGCCACACTTTCTGTTTGTCTTCCTGTTCTGTTCGGTTCTGTTCTGTTCTGGTGTGGTGTGTCCCCCATAGACGAAAGCCCCGCGGCGATGCAGAAGAGCAGAGGCATCCGGACGAGTGGCAGCAGGCGGAGCAGTCGACTGGTCCTCCTCCTGGCCATGGTGGCCAGTTCCGTCGTGCGATGGCTTATTGGTGGCCGCCACATTGGCATCGGCATCAGCAACAGCTGCCGGGATTCCTGCTCGAATTTATCCACTCTGCATATCAATTATAGCGAACTGCACGCCAGCCACTTGGAGCAGCATCGGCGTTTGGGACAGCCTTTGGTCGAATCATGATAATTAAGTGGTGGCGGGTTTTAAAAGAACATCTTGTACATAAACCGAATTCATAGTTAAGCATAAATACTTGTGTAAAGCCGAAAAATGGGAGATGGGATTACCGCTGTACTGTACAATTTATAGAATAATTAGTTTATGTTAACGCTTCACCCTTCCGAAATTCACTCTTTGGTTATCAAACTCTGAAATGTTTCTGAAACATTTCAACTTTTTGCATTTATTCAGAAGTGGTTTCCCATCTGGCATACAGTAAACTAAACTATAACTATATTTAATGCTAATTTTTATGCCTAGCGTAAATATTTATGTAACAATAAAAATAAAAAGACGGTGCCCGCGTAATTATCAAATGTAATACTTAACGAAATTACGGCCGATAATAACATTTAACAGCGATAACGGACACAAAACTGCATTGCATTGTTAATTTTGGAATGCAAATATTATTATTCGGGTATTTTCTGTTATTGCAATTAGCTAATTATATTTGTCACTGTGAAAACACTTGAAAACTAATTGAACTCAACTCTCATTAAAGCGACAGGAGCTGAAAAAAAACAAATAGTTTTGAATTGCGTTGTCAGCATGAACATAAAAAGGCCACAATTAATTCACTTCAATTTAGTTATAGATATTCAGTGTGCAACATGAACGATTTGTAACCATATATATCGAATTTCTCAATGAGAAACAATAAAATGTATTTTGTTGAAATAAAAACCTGATTTTAACCACCTTTGCTCTGAACTCACCTGCTCTTTTTGTAACACGTATTGATTTTCCAGCACATTAATTAAATTTCTCTGCCACCAGAATTGTGTAATTATGTGAGTTGACGTTGCTTGCGAACGCCCTTTGTTTAATCATTACATCGTTAAATGCTCGATAAAGTGCGTGGGCTTAATTTAATTTCGATTAATCCGCGACGTGGCAGCAAAACACGGCAAGTCTAATCAACACAGGCCAGCTAGAGCGATTCGAATTAAGCGGATCTCGATAAGCCATCGCCACGCGTCATCAATTCCCAGACGCACTTCCAGGCACACAATGCGGCGTATACTTAATTCCGAACTTTGACCTCACCTGCTCCACTTGACTGCCGTTTCGGCGGGAAAAAAGGATAACAATCGCCGCTTTGGGGGCACAGGGGTTGGGGTCGCGCCGGTCAACAACAATACGTTAGGCCTTCTAATTTGCCGCGCCAGCCACACGGGGCGTATGCGCGATTATCAGCCACCGCAGCGTGTGTACATATGTGTACTCGGCTGTGAGTCCGCATAATTACGCGCAGTTGAGTCGCTTAAATGAAATCATAAATTATCCGCACACTCGCTCGCCGGCCTTTCACTTAATTGTGTGCAAATATTTTCCAGACGAACGCAATCCGCACTGATTGATACATGTTTCAGCTGACTTTGCTGGTAATTTGAAAACGCTTTGGGACACTGACAAATCGAGCACTTAATGTAATTATGTTGAGTTTACACCGCCGAGAGTGCCTAGTGTTTTATTAAAATGTGCTACTGGGTGGAAGTAATGCAAATGCAAGCCGAATTAAGGTAAATCCATTATCGCTCCCCCCCTCCCAAAAACCTATTTAGAATCTAATTCGGGTACCCTTTTATGATTGAAATTTAAAACGAAAGGCAAATAAAGTTTGCAGTTAATTTGGCTTGTCAGAGTCCGTGAGCGGCTGCAATTAAAAGCTGAAAATAGTTTCATGGCAACTTGGATTCCTGTCTCCTCCTCCCGGCGTCGCAGTCATATTTTGTAAACTGTCGAGGTAACTCGGGTAAATAAATTGAACCATTAGCACGGAAAGTCAAAAAGTTTCCCAGCTCGGCGTCCAGTCGATTTTGCTTGTTTTCCCGCTGCCATTGTTGTTTACTTGCGGAGAAATAACCGCAGGGCCGCAATAAACGAGACAGGAGCGACGAAAAAAGTCCAACTCGTCACCTGTCTGCCCGTCGGGCGCAGATCCTTGCTCCCTGCTCCTTGCTCCCTGCTCCCAGGTCCTTGTTTTTCGTCCTGCTGTCATCAAAGGCAAACATTCCATGCAATTCGGAACGTCAGCGGTGACGGGCGGCTTTATGTGCGGGCGTTTTCTCAACTTTAATTGTATTCGGCGGTATGCGAAACTAAATTTTCGTATTGTAATTTCGGCAGACAAAAGTCAAACGGGCCAAAAACGGCAGCTCATAAAAAGTTTTATCGTTTTAAAGTTTTGGGAGCAATTACAGTGCGAAAGTTAATTAAGCACCGCAAGCAAATAGAGGAAAGGCAGCGGAGCAGTAAGTCACTTTTGAGCATAATTTTATTTGAGACGTGGAGCGTGCCGGGGGAATATTCTTCTGGGCAAATCGACCCTGCTGCATGCGTGCAAATGGGTCTGAGATACAAATCATTACGTTGTATGAGTTCCATTTACGTTGGATACCAGCAGTACGGTGGAACTAAAAGGTAACTAAGGGGGAAAAACATGTGGCGACTCAAAAAGGGAACCAAAGATGCAGCTGTTTAAGGGAAAACACTTCTCAGTTTTGGGGACCATAATAAAATAGTACGTTATTTATTTTGCGAGTCTTGCAATGCCATCTTATCTTCTTTATAACTTCTTTATATAAAAAACTTTTGTTACCATTTCAGGAATCAGTACAGTGTTCAAGCCAGTAAAGCTATAGGCACCAAATGCTCTTTGAATATTCATTCTGTAGGGTTTATTTGTGCTAAATAAGTGTCTTAAGTGAGGACAAAACAAATTTACCAAAGTGAAATACAAAATTGAGTTGTCTATCTAATTCCAAGTATATTTTTAAATATTATCATTTTCTTTTAAACTGTGTTTATTATTAATCAAGAAATGAAGCTCTTAACGAGGTAAGGGGTCGTGACGATCGCACCTTCAACGTACAAAAGTTCTGATATCAAAAGTGCTTTTACGTTCGACTAAATAACTACACTTCTAAAATGTTTTGGAACAAACGACAAAGAAAATAAATTTTTCATTTTGAAAAATCTTGTTTTGCGTAGAACTTTTGAACTGAGCATCGGTTTTCACCCTAACAGATAAAATGTTCATAATTTTTACTTTCATAATTTTACTTCTCTTTCTTCCAAACCAATTACAGTTCTTAAAGTCTTAGTGTGCAATCTTTTGAGTTTCTGCGATACCTTTCGATTATTGAACCACTCTTTCGGACCATCATAGCAGATTTTCATAGTAGCCGCACACTCTCCTTTTGCGCTTCGTCACTACGTGGACTGCCGTCCACAGTGATAAAATTAATTGGTGTGTACCTTACATGACCCCAAAAAGTATTTTTAGGCCCACGGTACACCATCTATTCATGCATCTCAGCCATAAATGTACTCCAATGTGTATACCAGGAAATTTTGCATAACAAGGCACTTATTAAGAAGCATTATTAACTTGATAAAAATAAATTACATGCCAAAAAACTGCCATCTATTAACAATAATGTTTGCTGACCCCCGTGCAGCAGTATCTTCCCAAATGGGCCACACTATCGCATAAATAAATGGGAAAACCACTGACGTTGGCACTCGCCCGGAAAACCACAGATGAGGCGGGTGGAAAACTACCCTCTTTTCTGGCCCCAAGTTACCAGCTACCCACCTTCGACGGGCCAAAATGCAAAAGCCTGTACGATTTAATCTAATCTGCGTCCAATGAAATAAATTCATCCCATTTGCGGGATGGGACTAACAACCCAGTTGCTGTTATTGTTCTTGTTCTTTAGCCTTCTGTGTGGCATGTTTGCGCCGGTTTCTGTTTAACTTTTACCACTAATTAAGTGCTTACACGAAAGATTTCAAAGCAAAAAGGGACACAATGCCGGAATGGCCGGAACACACAATGTAAACGAAAATTGAAAACGAAGGCGGAAACAACAGGCATCGGCTGAAGTTCTGGTTCTGGCCCAAAGTCCAAGTTTTGGGACCTGCCTGGGAAAAAAGTGTTGGCGTTTAATTATAAATTTACACGTTTGGCCACCGAAAAAGAGCAACTCATGCTAAAAAGGGTAAACACATCACCAGCAAAGTCTCGCACACTAACTTGAATGTATACCAGACTTTTCAGATCTGCTCGAAAGCTCGGAAATGAATTGTGGGTTTGTAGAAAACTTGGTAGAGATAACTAGTACCTATTAAATGAAATATTTAGAAATTGATCGTTTTAGAAATTCCTACTTTTTAAATATATTTCATTAGAATTTGCCAAGACTCAAACGTTCTGGGAAAACAGTAGCAGTTCTGGGCTAAATTCAATGTTGAAAATTTTGAGCTTTAACTTAAGAAGATAAAATGGTTCCTTAAAGGTAAAAAATCATCTATTTAGTGTTAAATAAAAATTCCATAAATGTATGCTTTCTGAAAAGAAAACTTTAAGAACTTTAAAAATGTAACTACTGAGAATACGACAATAACCTGAACTTAAAGTTAATGGGTATCGACGGGACTGAAGAGCCTCTTTAGCTGTTTTTTACTTCTGTTTACATATTTGGTGTGGCTGGGTCAGTCAGCATTCATGTATGGGCAAATACATAAATACACCTATTTACGTACTTATATTCCCACTTGTTTGCGCTTCAACCCTGTCTATATTTACCAACTTGTGGGCGTGTTAGGCCACGCACCTTGGTAAATAAATTTGTTAGAGCGAAAGGACCCGCACAGAAAATTAAATATGTTTCAGCAAATAGAGTAAAGGGTGTTGAGCCCTTAAGTGGCCTGGTCAATTTCATGGCATTTAATATTCACTTAAATAAAACATTTTGTAAACAATATTCATTTTCTTTAAGTAGGGTATAGAGTAAGAAATGTGCAAATATGATGAATATGGTTTAGTGCTAGCCATTATCTTTAATAGTACAGGCTCAGCACTTTTGATATGAAACGTGGCTCGGAACATAAGGAATGTTAAGGACCATGAGGTTTGCTTTTCCTTAGAAGCACCCATCATTATTCCGCTGAAAGTGACCTCCATTGTTTTAAATTGCAAGGAACAATCACTCTCACAGCCATATGGCATTGAATTCACACAAAGGAAGCCGAAATGGGAGGCCAAACTAATTATTATTATAAACGAATTGTGCTATTTAATGCTCAAATTGCATTATGAGACGCAGGCTCATGTTGACATTTTCACGATTAACAATGGCTATCATTATGAGGATGTTGTTTTCGAGCTCATTTCCTTTTTATTATTATGACACATGGAGTTGGGGCTCAAAAGTGCGCTTTTTAAATGGAATTATTTCCGGCGGAAATTAAGATTCGACATTGTGTGTGTGTGCGGGGTGCCATAATTCCCACTGAATAACCATGCATGGCCTTAATGTCTGATGGCAATCAGACGATGGTCCTTCATCCATTGAGGCGATTGACTGTCAGGCGAACTTTTGTCGATGGGGAAGTGAAAAATCATCCTCGCAGCCAGTTATCCAGCTTCCCCGTCACCCAGTCACCCAGTTGCACCCAGCTGCATTGGAAATATGACAACTAAGGGACTCAAATGATAAATGACGCCTCCCCGGGCGCACAATGGGCGAAAGAGAAACAAATGTACGGCAAGATGCGGATAAGTCGACATCGACTATGATGTTGATGACTCGCACATTGTCGCCCCGTGGCTTCTGCATGATGAAGCGAATGAATGAAGATTTATGGGGCATTAGACATATGCATGTGGGTGCCGGCGTTGCGGATACTTGCTGCGATTATTACTGGTTGGGCTGCAGTTCGCTCCTCTTCCATGGGAATAATTGCAGTAATTTGCTGGGCGTAATTATGGCGCGTCATTAGTTTTGGCGCCATTTTTGCCCCGGAAATACGATAGATGTAACAAGTAAAACTGGTTTTTGTGAGTCAATGGAGTTCTTCGTCCCTCTAACACTCTTTTTCTAACTCTGCTTTGATTTAAAGCACTGAATTCAATTACACAAACATCAATTTTTATGCATCCCGCAACGATTATAAAGTCTTTCAATTTGGTTTCGAAATGTAAAAAACCCTGTGAAGTACGCACATGCCTGTAAATGTGTAATTCTTACACAGATTTAAGGCTGGCTTTCATTCAAATGAAGCGAACAATGGCCTCAGGCCACCTCAGTGACAGCGATGAAAGGCATAATTGAATTTTTCTGTTGAGAATTTTTTAATTTCAGCAGCTACCCACATCAACAATACAACGAAAAGCCAGCAGGTGGGCTCTCTTTGGCTTTCACAGCCCTTTGTGTCTGTTTTGGCCCTAATGGAGTTGTTTTCGGGCTAGGATCGATGTTTGGCACATGGTCGGGCCATTACCAGGGCTCACCCCTGTTGTACAAACATCATTAGCAGGGAGGTAGTCATCTTAAAGGTTAAGCTCGTTGGCCTGCCATCTGATTTAATAGTACGGCTAATTAATAAAAGTTACGAAAATCGCTGTTTAAAAGCGATGTAGACAGCGACAGCCTTACAATATTGGGTTCTTTCGCGACCCTAATGCACTAAGCACTGCTGGAAATCGCTTCATTAAAGGACTTAGCAAGTTTTTAAATTTACTTAAATGCTTAATGACGCTTTGTGCCCCCCCTGCACTTACTTTCAATGGCTGGCAGACTCCACTTAAGCTGTAAAAAAGATCTAGGGCTGAAAAGCCCGTCATACTGGCTTTTGCAAAAAGTTTACCTTAATCCTTTGCGTATTTCCGAATGAATTTCATGCTGAGATTTGTCCATCAAGCGGCGTAGCTTTCACCAGGATGGAGATTAAGATGGAAGAATTAAACATTTTTTACTTAATGCCAATCAAAATCAGAAATAAATTCCCTTTTTTTTTGCTGTGTTATTGCATTTTTCACAGGTAAGGTGGCACTTCAGTTGTCCAATTTGCACTTATATTTACACAGACAATTTGTTTGCACAGCCTGACACGGTGCGAAAAAAGCGGAAATGGGCGCGTAAATATGACAGCCTCGCGAACCGACAGTAACCATCATATAGATAGCATAAAAGTTACTTCCTCAGCCACGTTATTAAATAATAAAACGGAGAAATTTACACTCGATTGCATGCATCATTCGAGGTCGATTCTGCACCGGGGAGTGGCCAAAGAGTAGGGGACCGGGCATTCATTTCGCCGAATGCAATTTTAACCAGAAGAATGACGACGTACAAAAAAATAAAGGTGGCGATAATGAAAGGGACGAACAAAGAAAAAATGGCTAACAAGCAATTGAAAGGGGCTAAAAACAAACGAAAACTTTGTGCGAAATTAAAGCGTTGAAAAGGGGAACGGCGAATGGTACGTGTTAAAGGGCATTTCACTTTGGGATCCTGAAAAAATATTGATTAAAATGCTGCGGGCCTAAAAACTAGTAATGAAAGAAATTATGTGTAAAGGCAGCTGAAGCACTGGTCTACAAATTATCGAAAACAAACATGGTTTTAGTTGAGACACATAGAAAAATACATTTTGTAAACCAAACTTTAGAGAAATAAAAGATTTAAAGTATTAAATGCTAGATAATATATTTATTCTTGAAACTTGATAAGTTCAATAAAAATCTTTAAGACAATATTTAAAACAAGACTGGAGCATATACGAGTAATACAATTTTAAGATTGTTAGAAATGGATTCTCAATTACGTTATTTTGCGAAGATAGATTTTAGGAAACTAAACCGATTTCGTAGCATGGTGTTTTATAAAAAATTTCTTCTGAGAACTGTCAGTGAAATGCATAAATTACAAATTGAAAATTTAATTAAAAATGTGTCAAGCTACCAAGAAATTAAAAACGGAATTCTTGTTACCTATTTTCAAAAAATGTAAAAGCATAATTTAAAATGTGGCTTACAATTTGGCTAACAAATTTCATTAAAGAACTATCATAAGTCTTGAAAACCAATCAAGCAAGTTATGAATAAGCCTGTAAATAAAGTACCGCTTGCTATGGAATTTGATGATAGTGTTTCGAGGAAGCAATGAAACTGATGAAAAACTGCGAGCAATCATTAACAGCTGGTCGGATTCAACTGAACAACCACTGGCTCAGTCGCCTGCTAGCTGTCGCCATGAGCACGTCCACATCAGCCGCACTTGGATGGTTAATATTCCTCCCTGTGGTCCTGATGCAGCAGGACACTCAGACAGCCAACTGGTCGGCCCAAATCGAACTGGAGCTTCAGGAGCAGCCGGACAAGTTGGCCTATTGCCGGGCCCTCCAGCAAAAGAATCTGCAAATAGTGCTCCAAAACACTGGATGTGCCTCTATTCTGAACGACCAGCTCGCCGTGACAGGCGAACTGCTACTCGAGACTCAAAAGCGCTGCTGGTCCGGATGGGTGCTCTCTGGAAGGCGATGCCGCAAGATAGCCTGAATGTGGAGTCTTTAAGGATAACCAAATCCTCGAAAGTTTAGGCAAACGAAAATAAAGAACACAATGGCAAATTGCACCCAGATCCCAGATTTTTGAGTTGATTTCAGGCTCTCCACTGCCATAAAACCCAAGCATCCATCATATATTCGTGCTAACCCTAATCAAGGAATGGTTCGTTATGTGTATAGACGTCATGTTGGCTTGTCAGGTCGCCTTTGGGCAAATAACAACAATGGCCGACGGATGAAGCTGAAAGAGCGTTGTGAGCCATTTTTGTTTATCAACCTTCCGTATGGAAAAAAGTGTCCAAAGAAGTCAATCAACTTCCGCTTAGCCGTTGCCTTTTTTTGGCCCGTTTGGCCAGTTAGTCCAAGGATTCCTTCCTTTAGTGTCTCGCATGGTTGCCATCGCCACTAAAACGCCAAAATACCGAGTGTCAATCTAAAAACCAGTAACGGAATGTTGGCGCCCATGAACACTGGTGTTATGAGTGGTTTCGTTGTTCAAGTGTGAAAAGCTGAGAATTTAATATCTGGTGAAGCATGTGGATTTCGTACACGGGCACTGACGTATTAATACCCACATTTCAGCAAATTATTTGTGCTGAAATTAATATCGTCTCACATGCGGTACTCCAGTAGCTCCACATTGCATAATTCTTTGTAAAAATCATAGATATTAATATGAAATTAATAGATAATGATCTAAGCGATTATAGGAAGCAATGTTAAGTAATTCAAGGTCGGGAATAACTAAATAAATTAATATTATTTTATAAGGATCATTTCATTATTCCATTTATTTTGTTTCTGGATTACTTAACTTAAATTGTGAATTTCTGTATAAATTTTGTATTAAAGTTATATTAATTAGATTAATAATGTCGTAATTCTAATATGCTAGCTCCTAAAAATCATTGTAAGTTTTATTATCGCTTGGAGCTGAATTTATATTGATGTAAACATGCGCGGATCCACGGGGGGTACGGGGGATAGACCCCCCACTCGGCTAAGAATGTATATGAAATATAAAGTTTATTTCATATTTTTGATTATTACAAATCCAAATTTTTTTTATTTCCCCCACCCCCACAACCAAATTCTTAATCCCTGGATATAAGTAAGAATTTACCCAGATTCAGCGCTAAGCGGTCTCCGTAACACCCCCATAAGTGTAAAATATGTAATTCAACATTATCTGGAGGGGACTTCTACTTCTGCTCAGGTACTAACGAAGCAGAACGGTGAATAGTCACGCAAAATTGCCGACGACGGCGCGTTGTTACGGGCCACGTGTTCCCGCAAAGTTGCAACTTGCAATCGACCCACGGAGCACAATGCGTCTCGGTGTCTTCTGTCCCGACTTTCCACCGACCATTGCCGACCAAAGTTTTTATTGGCTAAATTCCCTGCCGCTGTTCGCGTTGCAGTTATAAGTCAGTGCAGAATTCTTGACCTACTACGTGAGTTAACTTGGCTATTAAGAAAAAAACTTTACCAATAAAAATTCAGACGATTAGTTCAATATTTCTAAAGCACTAGGTGGACCTTAAAATAGTTAAATATTACTAAAAATATAGAAATAATCATTCTTTATAGACATACATATAGCATAGCAACCATATCAGTGTCAAACATTAAAACTTCGAAACAAAATTTAGTTTCCGAGAAAACTAGTTTAGTTGAACAAAATGGCAGCGTAAGTATGTTAATGGGCATAAAAGAATTTTAACAAAAGGCTTTCC
This sequence comes from Drosophila subpulchrella, assembly GCF_014743375.2. Lineage (NCBI taxonomy): Eukaryota > Metazoa > Arthropoda > Insecta > Diptera > Drosophilidae > Drosophila > Drosophila subpulchrella. The sequence continues at coordinate 4,539,212 of NC_050610.1, forward strand.
TCTCCACAAGTACCCAAGATTACAAGCCTGGCGATATTCCATACGAGGAGCAAGATGATCGCAGATTGTTCTGTAAATTCCACTACAAAGGTGTTCTCATTTTGGTCATACCTATATTACTTGGACCTATATTAATCGGACATCCAGTTTTGGTAAGGATGTGTAAGACCCTTTAAAATTGGAACTAACTCCTTTCTTGCAGGTTTGCCGCTTCTTGTACATATCATTATGTTTTTACCTATTCTATATCCTAAATTTAATGGCCCGAGGAGCGGTAGCCTTTATCTACATCACGTTTATACCCATTGCGGGCATTGCGTCCTCGGGCCAGGTCGGAACCGCCTACTACAGCGATCTAATATTCTTGGTGTTCGGATCTGTTTTCCTGGGGATTATGATGGACAGTTCTAGGCTCAGCGAACGCCTGGCGATGTGTGTTATCGCCATTGTTGGTAGCAGTCTGAAACGGTAAGATTTTAGGTAAGGAAACTCTAACACTAAAGATATCCATTCCGTAGTCTTCAGATTTTCTTGACCGGTGTCGTTTTTATTGTTGCCTTCTTGGTGCACCCAGTATTAGCCGCCGCCTTTTGGATGAAAGTGTCCCAGGCGGTGATAACGGAATACAATAATGTAGGCAATCAATAGCTATACTATAATTAGTTATAATCGCAATTCGTATACCTTCCAGGCTGGCGTTGTGGTAATGAACTCTGATGAAAAACCCTACGAGGTTGGATCGTGAGTGTTGGTTTATAGTAATGTTCCAATTTAAAGTAAACTGCTAATCTGGTCCTTAGCAAGCCATATCCTACGCGTCCTGTAATCGGGATTTATCTAACCTGTTGCTATACCGGCACAATAGCTGCCTGTCTTTCTCCTTTCGTGAATCCCAACGGTGCCATAGTCGACGCTTACTGGGGGTATTTCTAAACTTTTAAGAGAGACTTACCTATATAGTTTTTTCCAGATTTTTTAGTGTTATAGGCATGATGATGATTATGGCGGTGCCGGCCATATTGGGGCTGGTTGTGATGGTCCTTTGGATTCACATCCTCTTCCTCGGACTTTTCGGTGGCAGTGTGAAAAGAGACCTGGCAGAGCTGGATGGAAATAGGGCGGGCTTCAAGCAGACCATAGCCGACAGGAAAGAGGCGTTGGGGCCCTGGACCGTATATCCCATACTGGTCTTATTGCTGATAATCATAACATTCATACTGGTTGCCACACGCAAGCCGCGAGTCTTTAGGGGCTGGGATGATGTAAACCTTTATATGGAGTCAGGTTACTCGGTCGCGGTTATTGGCATTGCCATTGTATTCTTCGCTCTTCCGGCCAACTACTTCTTCTGCAAGTATTACGTCTGCCGCCGGCCGACCAAGGAGGGCACTGCTCCCTCACTTCTCGGCTGGAAGGCGGTGAATACCAATACTCCTTGGGCCGATATCTTCATGCTGGGCGCCGCCGTTTGCTGTATCTATTGTGCCCAGGCATGCGGCTTTATTGCCCTCGTGGCAGAGTCCACGGGCAGCAACGAACCTAAATTGGGTGGGGCGCAGTTCATTGTCGGGACCCTGTTTGGAACCCTGCTGACGAATCTATCACCGGGTACTACCGTGGCCAGGATAGCTCTTCCCACCATCGCAAGAGGGGTGAGTTATATTCCTACAAAGATATCCACACGGATTTGTGATCCAGCGCTTAAAATAAAATTATACTAAGCCGCATACTTTAGGAGTGGATACACACAGAAACAAAATATTTCTGATAGGTTCTCTCGATCGTTAAAGTTAGGCAACATCAAAATAATCTCAAAATCGAAATGTTGGTTCTCTCGAGACCACTTGTCTCTCTTTTTTGAGATTGCTTTTTGGAAAAATTGAGAAGATAAATTCTTAAATTGAGAACATTTCATCTTTGGTACCATCCGTTCTCCTGGGTTCCTGGGTTACACATTTTTACATTTAGGTTATACATTTCAGGATTGTAGAAAAGGGTTTTATTTTAAAAAACGCCAAAAGTAATCCCAAGGCAGCTAAAAAATATTGCAGTCCCAGTATTAAACTTTCAAACGTGATCTGCTTAATAATCAGTCGGCCAATTTGTAACTATTCACAAAATGTTTCCCTGCATATATAAATACAATTGAGTTGATATATGATTTTTGAATCACTGAACTATGAGAGGTAGAATTTTTCTGTAAATATTGATATATACATATATTTCACTTACTTTATTTACAGGGAGTTAGCTTTTCCCTGCCGTTCGCCACCGCACTGCACAATCAGTTTTTGCTACCCGTGAGCTGCCCCGGAAACCTTATCGTTGCCGGCTGGGGCAATATAAGACCTTTCCAATTCGTAAGTACTTGAAGTTGACAAATAACTTGAGCTCTCATCCGCCTTTCTAGTTGTTGGCTGGAAGTGTCCTGGCGATTTTCATGTTCATTACGATAGCTGGCTTTACCGCGTTGCTCGGCAGCAGGGCTGTACCATTTTTCTAATTTAATAATTTAATGGTTTTCAGTGCATGCTAACCCCCAAATATCTGTTTCGATCTCGACCGCATTTAATAAAATTACCCAGTAACCAATCTGCATTGCAGTGTGTTGAGCTGCCTTGTTGACACGTTTAGCATACACAATCGGAGCAGGAACTGGACTGGGATTGTTTGGCAACAGCTGCTCAACGGACATCTATCTCTGGGAAAGGTGCGGTGAAAACAAAATACTGCTGTCGTAGTTGTTTTGAGAAACATAAAAAGAACATGTATCATACTGCAAACAAACAAAGCCAAAACCTTCAGGCACAGGTGCATAAAGTTTTTCACTCTGACTTTTTCAAATGAATTTAAAATTGGATATTATGTGCAGTGCAAGACTTAGATCCGATGTCTGTTTAATAGAGTTCGGCTAACAAGCCACATCTATTTAATTCTTCTGATTTCATAATTAGATTTTAGCTTCAACGAATTAAGAATTTCTTAAAAATTGTATTTGTTTAATGTTAGTTTGGGTTTCAATTTCAAGAACACTTGATTTGCATATATGTAATCAGATGTAAAATATAGATATGAGAATAAAAATACGAATTACATTTGTATGGTATTTATTAATATTAATTAATGTTAAACAGGTATTGAACAGGTATTTACTTTGTTGTATTTAAAGCATCTCTAAGTAAAGACAAAATAGGAAGAACACAACGAAGAGAGCCCAATATAAACACGATATTAAAGAGCTGCCCGAGGGTCAACGCTTTTAAGCAAATTACACAGTTTCGCATTTAGGGTAATCCCCTCCTGGTCATTCGCACCTAATTCACATCGCTCTAATCCAAACATTGCCCACACAAGTGTTGGCACTAAATAATTCATTTGTTAATTTAGACGAGGACCATGGGCGTCTATATACGTATGTATCTCTCTAGCAAACTCTTCCGGCTGAATACTTTCCGGCTCGGTGGTGGACCTATTCCGCTCCTGCCAAAGTACCTTAGCGGCTGGAGGTCCTGGCGTCACCAGCTTTGGGACACATTTATATTGAAACTATTTAAATATTAATTTCGTGGCTCACAGTTCGTGAATATTCATAACACTCACGACAATTCAAAATTGCACATTTAATTGATTTCGCCAAGGTTAACGGACGCTCTTTTGGTCTGCGAAACATTTGAATAAACTAATACATTCAAAATTTTGTTTCAGAACATCACCTGAAATAAGGTTAGTATTAAATTTGTTTGTAGACATGAGAACTATTTATTGTATTAGTCCCCCCTATGCTGCTTTTAGTTTTATTCAAAAGCATTTGTTTTTGTAAGTTTGTTAGTTGTGGAAAATATTATTGGCCTAATAATAATCAATCATAATAAGAAATAATCTGCATTTAGTCTGTGTCACTTTGCCACTTCTTATTGTGATGCCTTTCAATTTGTTATAAAAATCCCATGGGCTTTCATACTTCTTAGTCAAATGCGGATTTCCATCTTTAAGTCATTGGGAACCCAAAAGGGGAGCGCATAAATTATGCATATATATTCAAATATCATGCACGCCTTAAGCTGATTTTCCCCGCTGGCAAATACCGAGCTCACTGGCATTTCCGCATTCCCAAATCTAGGCTCATTATCCTTCTTGACATCTGCCCAGGTTTTGAGGAAAATATCGGCACAAAATTATTCCCAGCTTATAACCATTGTGCTTTTTGTTGTATAAAAATAGCTGAAGACTTGTGGCTTTACATTTAAAAAGCGTATTAAAATAAGTATTTGTTTTGCAATCTGTCTATCGTTTTTTTGTATAGTTACTATAAATTTGTTACATTGAATGTTTATTTATTTTTAGTTAGTTAAGTTTAAATTGAAGATAATGCTCAATGTTTTAATTAAAATGTTTTCTATAAATATCTTTCCTGCTGTGCTGTCAGGTGCAATCGCGTCTGTGACTGATTTTGATATGCCGACAGGATTTCAGAGAAACAAAAATTAAAAGGCAGTGTGATATTTTTACCCATTGTCTTAAAACAAAACAATGCAAATTTGGATATAAAACAGACAGGTTTGAAAGGAAGAAAAAATTTGCGTCACTACAGTGCGCTCCAAAACAAACATGGTGTCGGATTATTCACCTGCGGCGCCATTATTTCCATTCATTATAACTTCCAGAGTCTACTCTCTTTATATGCATGTGCTCCGAAGTATAATATCTTTTCTGTTGTTGTTATTTGGGTCTTCTTCGGTTGCATTGTTTGCTTCATAGACATACCCCCTAAGGTTTCAAGATAACTACCAAACAGAAAGCTAAAGTCGCCCATTGTCCTTCTGGTAAAATGTGGTCTGGAGCAGAAATGCTGCTTCAATGGATTTTTTCAAGCCTTTTTATTGTATAGTAATTCTAACAATAAAATGAAACAAAGTATTTTATCCAAATAATAGATCCATTTAAGAGAGCATTCAATAATCGCAAAACGTAATCATTGAATGATGAACCAAACCTTTTATAAATTTTCATAATTAAGTCAGACAGGCATTCAGATATTTTTTTGAACCTTTTTACTAAAAGCTTTAATTACAATCGAACAATTTATTATGTTTTCTATAAAATGTATTTTCCTAATTAAATCAGGCTTTTAAGTTTACATATAAAATCCGTGTTATAAACGGCCATTCAGCAATACATTTTTTCATACCTTTTTATGAAAAGCCTCAAATCGAATGTCTGACATTTGTCACAGATAAAAAAGTAGAACAATACGCCTATTTTTTAAGCGCTGAGTATATGCAAACAGCTGGATGAGGAATTCGGCCAACAAAACACACAATAAAAAGTAAACTAATGAAATTAAAACGATTTTATCGGAGCAAATAAACAATTGCCGTTGATGTTGATGGCGTCGCGCATGTGCACACACCAATAATCATGATGGCAAATTGTATTAAATTTATGTTCTATGCGATAAAGGCCTCATTTTTGACCAGTCATAATAAGCGTCCTATTGGTTTTATGATGTTTTTAATTTAAGCGCCTAGTGAAAAAAGAGCCGTTAAATTAGCACAAAAACAACGACGGCAAAGTCAGAAGGGAAAATTCATTTGCCGGCGGAAATCGGGCAGCCATGACGCCATTTTTCAAAATGGTTGTCAGTGTCCATTTTTATTTGCCTTTCCGTCCGTCAGTCGGTCGCTCTATCTCTCTCTGTCTGACTGCCTATTGCCATCTCCCTCTAGTGATTAGCTGTCACGAAGCTGCGGCGAAAAGCAAAAATGAATTATTATCGCGTTGCGTTCCAAATGTTGACATAGATTTAAATTATTTGTAACAAAATCAACGAACTGTGGCCGCTCCGCCTTCCCCTGATCTGCTTGGGTTATCCTTCAGTCTTCTCACGCCCCAAGGTCCTGTTGCTGATTTGATTGCCCAGCAAAATGTTTGAGCAAACACCACAAGACCCGCGTTTGAAATGCTCTTTTAAGGAATTTCCTGGGATTAATAGCTAGGAGGCATATGCTTTATAGAAAATGAAATAATTTAAAAGTAAGTTGAAACCGCTTTTGTCCTTAAATTCCCTTTATATATATTTGAAAAAGGTTATTGTTTTATAAATCGAATTAGGACCAGTTTCTTGAGTTCCTGATATCTATCTGTCTGAAAATGCTAGAGACCTGATAAACTTGTCGTAAAAGCAAATCCCGACTCCATTAATATATTTCAACTAGAAACAATTACAAAGTGCTGTTAAGTACAAAACTGAGCTGCTTAGCGAAATCATAGGGATTGCTTAGATTATTTCATAAGCTATTTAAGTTTAGATTACTTTTGGGATTATAAAATTTAATATTATTAAGCTTTGTGATTGCCGCTCAAGAAATCCAAGATTTTCTTAGCAGAACTTTTTTTGTCGGAGAAATTTTAACCGGCACTCGAGAAACGGGACCTCTTATTTCCAATTTTACATAGTAGTGTCTTTAATATGTAATATATTCATATACACTGCCTAATGTGGAACTTTTAAAAGTGGGAGTCTTAGATGTAATAAAAATAATTCTTTTTAAAACATTTTTCATATATAAAACACTTTACAGCCTTATATTATAGATAATAAATCTAAGTCTTATATTCGAAGAACTTTACTAGAGCGTTTTATTCTTTTACAAATACTTTTAAATCTTTGGTCAAGAATAAAAATTATTCCATAAAGTCTTGATGCCACTTGCTTGTTTAAAATGGCTTTGGAAAATGTTCATCACGTCTTTTCTTGTAACAAGAAGAAGCCAACTAATAGGCTCAATTAATAAACTTTCTTTGGGCGTGGGAACTTGCGATGGTTGGTTAGAAAGTTTTCCTACAGCTCATTTATTTCGAAGGCTAATAGTAAACATTTCTTTGCAAATCCAAGACCGTGGCAAGGCCAATGGTATTGTCATTACTTTCACTGCCATCTCGGTAGTAATTAGGCTTTAGGATATAGTTTCACTTTGACCAAGTTGTCATAATGAATATTTCTAGGTCAAATATAAGGGTTATATTTCTGTTTACTAGTTATGACATTGTTTTTCCATTTCCCAACTGTTTCGGACTTTATTGTCCCTAAGAATTATATAAGAACATGCCTTTGTTGGTGACAAGGTTTTTCTTTTTCTTCCAAGCCATTGAAATTGCCTACGTCTTTTCCGAAAACCTTGTGGTAATTTCTGATAAATACCCATTTTTCTGTTCGAAAGAAAGGGGAATAAAGGAAAGCTTGGATGTCAACAACAAGGATTGCTTTTCCATTTTCTGCTTTTATGGTATCTTCTCTTCCGTTCTGGTGTTTCCCTTCCAACTGCTCATTACCTTGAACCAGCTTCAATGTTTTCCACTTGTGGCATTAATTTCTGCTGTGTAAGCAGATAAATTGCAAAATGTCAAAAGTTGTTGACAGTCATTGGCATCAAAATGGAACCCAGTCACTCTGCCGGACCCTGACTCTTCGAAAACAAGTGGCGGTGTCCATCAAAGAGCAAAGTAAACTCAAACACTTTATAAATTGTGCGGATTGACGCAGTCAGATTATGACTTAAGTATTGCAGTAATAAGTATTTTCCTCAACTGCTTACAAATGAAAAGGTTACAAAATGTGATAAGCGAATATTAAGCATATATATATATTAGAGGAAGAAGAGGAAAGATCTGTTTGTACTCGTTACTCGTAGAGTAAAAGATTTGTAGATTCATAGGAAAGTATTTAACAGGTAGAAGGAAAGGTTCCCGAACCCATAAAGTACATATATTCTTGATTAGGATCACTAGCCGAGTAGTTTAAGTCACGTTTGTCTGGCCGTATGGACGCTGAGATCTGAGATTCATGTGAGAACGTTTCACATTCTAACGCCCATAACGCTTAATCTGTCTTCCTGGCGCACATTTTCTTAAATCTTTTGTTAAAGTGTTATTAGGACATTGTTTTGATTATCAATATCCATCTACATGCCAAAAATTGTTCGGACCATCCTTAAAAAGTTATAAGCAATTAAAGGAATCGACGCTAGGTGGCGCAGTGGTCTGGAATCTTGGAAACAGTCGCTATGCTGCTTGCATGTCTCCATCTCCCTCGCACTCTCCTTAGCTGAGTAACAAGTATACGACAATAGTTTTCTCTCTTGTTTCTTCTTCAAAAAGGCACATAAAACACTTAGGGACGGCATAAACATCAGATATTTTTACTTTACTATGTATTTATTTCGATATTTTCATGATGTTTATACCAATTTTTAAAGTCTAGAGTAGTCCTCGATCCCCAATTGAATGCAGACTTAATTATGGTTATGTTATTAACCAGTAACTTGGCCAAGATTTTGGCAGTAATCGGTTCAACAAGAAGGCAATTCGTTGATCGGCTGCAACTCGAGTAGTGCCTCTCCATTAAGAGACTGACCTAGCCGAACATTCCGACCCTCATTCAAAACCATATAGCCACCACAAGGCGGTGTAGGAAAATATTTCCGGATGAGTCTGGTAAGGAATGATACGGTCAGTAGGTATATTTTGAACTCAGTCGGGGGTGGAGAGGTGACCCACCGCCTTCTTGTGGGTAATTAGCTAATGTGCCGCTTGCGGTGTGCCCACGCCATGGGCAACAATTACGGACAATTAGACGCGGCATTGATTTGAATGTTCGCGTCTCATCACATTATGAAGATTCCCCTAGGCCTAAAGCCGCAAACATTATGCGTATTACAATGCCCTCGGGTTGTTTAGGGTTTACCGATTATCAACTAATTAGAATGGGGAGGTTAGGCAATGGACGAGAAGTCCAAGAAGGGATTTGGAAATTTGTTTCTACAAGATTGCTTTTATTAAATTTTTTTAAGTTTCTTATACTTGAAATCCGTATTAACGTCTGATTTATTGTACTGATTACACAGGCACACAACCCGAAAACCATTTCTAGTTTTTCATGATAATTGGAACCTCCTGAGTAAAGGTGGCGGAACCTGTATGGGACTTTACTCCGGACCACCCAAATATCACATTATGAAAGTATCATGGTTCGTGAGAATTTCACAAAGTTAAATTTTGCGTTCCTGTGTTATAATTCTCTGTTATTGATTGGCTACAATTTTTTTTTCAAAAACTCATAAGTTACTTGTATCCAAACAGCCAGTATGTAACCACTCAAGGGTCGCACATATGATACGACGTCTTCTAATTAAATATCCTACTCAAAATCACATTATCATTTTGATTTTATAAAACAAAGTATGCTAAGAATCAAATGTACATTTGTGATTTGTGATATACAGCAGTGCAAAGTTTACATTTCTAAATTTTGATCTCAAAGCGAACTTAAAATGGTGGTAAAACTAATTAAAGGTCTCAAACGTGAGATCAGGCCCTGTGTTCTAAAGTATATGCCGTACTTCGTAATGTCGTATTACTTTATGGAAGTGCTTTACTCAGTGGTGAACACTCCGCTTGTGGGCAGAGAAAGAGCCATTGTGATGGATGTCAACGAGGTGTTTGGCCACTTCTACACCACCTTCGATGTCCTGCTGACCATGGGAGCCATCTTCCTCATCCTCGGCACGCGAAAGGAGGCCAGTGGGGTGACCCTGTTGCTCATCGGAAGAGTCGTCCACCGACTGTTCTTCTCCATATGGACCATATTCTTCTATTTCCTGTTCACTGACAGCTTGGATGTGGGCTCCCTGTTGATGCTGATGGCCGCCAAAATCACACTGAGAGATCAAAATGAATGGCCACAGATGGGCGAGTCGAGGTACCAGATGATGTTGCTGGGCGGAAGACTTTGCTTGTCCAGTTTGTTTATAATGTGGCTGGACGAGGGCATGGAAGTAAGTACTTGTTAAAACAGTGTAGTTATAAGTAAATAGATAGCAATACATATTTCTCCAGACATTTTTCAGCATCGTGTCGATTGGTCTTTTGCTCTTCATTAGCCTTGGCTTCCACTGCAAACTGTTTGCCTATCTGACCGTAGGCGCCTTGTTATATCACGATGTTTTCAGCAATCATTGGAGCATGTTGTGGGGCTGGAACGACACGCTCCTCTCGATGCAGTACTTCTCCCTACTGTTCTGCAAAATTGGCGGGTTCCTGATGCTCTCTGAGCTGGGCGGAGGCAAGTGGTCCATCGATGGATTCAGGAACAGAAAAGCCGGGAAACGGGAGAAGAAAGGCAACTACCGGATCATCAAGAGCCAGGCGTCGGCCTAGGAAAAGTTATCCATCGGATTGAGCCCTATCTTTACTTTTACTCCATCGCCTTTCAACGTTTAGGGGGATTTACATAAACTTTAATGGGAAACACTTTCCCAGCGGCTAATGCTTATTTTTATTTGTATCTCTATTTGTACACCTGCCTCTCGGCATCGGAGTGGGCACTCCAAATGCTCTTTGATTCGCGCCCCAGTCGACGTAAATTATTAAAAAGTCTCGAGTTGCGTTTAAGCGGCTTTCCCCACCGCCCACTCTTTCTATTTTGTTTTTTCTCGAGGCCGGGAAATTGGAACTAGCATGGGTAGATGCAATGCCATAAAATTCTTTAACAAGAAAAAAGGTAGAAATTTGCCACACCGAAGCGAGAATACTCTCGATGAGTATTCGGCTAGAACTGGCTAACTAGTCCCCGAGCGGATTAAGTAAACGTAGAAAGACCTTTTCGGCAGTAAAAAACATTCCACTCCCTTTTATCCCTGTCGCAAACGTCTTCACTTAATTATTGTGACTTTAGCCTGGGCATCAGGGGGCAAAGAGCCAGAAGCCAGGAGCCGAGAGCCGACTTAAAAGGCAACACTGCCGTTAATGAGTTTCTGGAGGCGGATCAGCGCAGCCCGGTAAGATACCAGCCAGGCATGCATTTAACAACCGCAAAGGACGCAGTGACCTTCGCTCTTGGCTGGAAATCCATTTGCATAAGCGGTTGGGGGCCAGAGTGGAATGGAATGGAACGGGGAGTCGAGTGCCCCACGGGAGAATCCAACGACATGTGGACTCCGCTCCACAGCACTCGAGGGTTGACCAGCCCAGAAAAGTGGAAAAGCCGACGAGGAATATACGAACAAGCCCCGCGCTTTTCCTCTATTTTTTTTACTTTTTCTTACTTACCCGCAATGCGTTACTCTTAATTGGAAAGCAGTTGCAATTTTGCTGTTAAGATCCGAACGTTAAAAGTAATTGACAGTATGATAAACAAGCAAACGGCCGAGTCCGTGGCAAAAGGATAATCTGAAACCGACAATAAAAGGGTGGAAGCCCTGTAGCGACTGAGTAAAGTGTAGAGGAAAAGGAAACTACAGATTTGTAGTCGCATCGGAGTTATATATATATATATCTGGTATAGGACTCTTCAAAAGTACAGCTCTAACATGGTAAATAATATTTCTTACATTAATTACACATTGATGAACATTTTCACACTCTTCCGATTTCAGCATGGTCTTCAAATTGTTGGTGGTTTTTCGTTTCCACGGAAATCCTTTGTGAATATATTAGATTTTATTTTGACGATTTGATTACTGTTTTTTTGTATTTTTTCCTTCGACTAAATTAAATTTGCTAGCGCCATGCACATCACATACATCACTTATTTTTATGCAGCTGGGTAGCTAAAAATTCTATGTTTTAATTTTCTAAATGAAACACCTAACCCCTACAAAAGGCATGCAAAAACGCAGCTTTCGCAGGCCATATTAATAAAATAAAAGTTGGGGGGCCAGGAATATGGATAAAAAATAAGAAAACCACTCGGCCAGCGAGGAATATACGATGGCGAAATGGGTCGCATCATGGGGCATTAGAATAACCACAGCCACAACAAGGAATACTGAAGCTGGTTTAATTAAAACAGCGCAACAAAAAGCTCGTGTGTGTGGGCAAGGTAAAGTGAGCACTGTCCTGTGAGTCGTATGGCATTTGCATAAGTAAAGTACACACAAAAATCTACAAATGTATGCATCCGCTGCTGCATTCAAGCCAGCAGACTGTCGTCCCGGAAACTAGACTCTTTAGCCCAACAGGAGTCAAAGCATTTAAGTTTATTTACCCGGGTCGGATTCAGATTTGGAGCAGAAGATACAGCCCGATCTGCAGCTGAATGGCCTCCGCTCGACTAACACTTTACTCAAATAGAGCACTCGTCGGTTAGGGGAACTTAACCAAATAAATGTGTATAATTAATTTGAGCAACTTGAGCTAACAATTTGGTAACAAGAGAAAACTGGGCTAAGTCAAATGTTGTGTGGAATGGCTCTGGAATTTAAGATTTATTGTTCTAATAATGCACAAAAATTACATGAAGACCATTCGATTGTTAATGTCTTTAGTTTAATAACTCTTGGTATCAAAATATAATTTTTACTCATTTATAAAATATTAAACGCTGCGAGTTCGCGAGAAAAACAAAACAAAGGCAAGAGAAAATACGCTTTAATTCTAGTTTTTAGAATAGGTATAGATATTGAAGCACAAAGTACTCGACATAAAAATATATATTTATTCCAACCATAACCATAATTTTATGAACATCATAGCAGGTTAGGCATTTGCATGTTGTCCTAAAAGGTACATTTAAATTTAAGCGGCTTTTCAATTTTATGGAATCAATATCACCTCAAAGAAAATTGTGCATACAAATATTATAGAACATAATTCTTTGATTTACAAGAATAGGAAAATTAAGCAATAGCAATCTTGCATTATTAGAAGGCAACCTTAAATTTTGAATAAAGGCAAGAAGAACTAATTGTTTAAATTTACAAAAATTACTTTTAATGTGAACTGTATTATTACACTAACATTTCTATCTATAAGGTTAGAGAAACAAACTTTATAAGAACAACTGCCAATAAATTGGAGAAGAGTGATAAGAGCTTACAGCAAATTGAAGCTTGATGAGATTGGCCGGAAAGGAAAGGCCCCACTTGCTTGTATAATCCCTCCGAATTTAACTTCAAGTCTGAGCATTGTAAATATTTCACTTCAAGGTTGGTACACACACACGTTCGAGGCGCAATTCTTCGGGGACCATTATCGTCTCGGTCCCAGCGACATCGTCGCATTACGTAAAAGCGCTTTTACGACTACATTTGAGCAGCCGCAAAGAGCCGGCCCCAAAAAAGTAGGCACGGATATTGCGCCATCTAACAGGTTGACTGCGACCAGAGATTTCAGAGTGTGCAAATGGCAGCGACTGAGACAATAAAGCTTAGAGCAGCTCCAATGAGGCATCTGCAAACTCATCTCCCCAGCATTTCGCTCCATTTTATTCGCCTTTATTTTCTGCTATTTTTAAGCATTTTCCAATCAACTCCAAAGCTGGATTATTTCGGTGGCGTGACATTAAACGGCTTTTCAGCTTCATAAAAATTCGCTTCGCCATATTTGACGCTTCTCCGAATTTTTTTCGCATTACCAAGTCATTTCTCGGCAATGTTCACCAATGGCAATTCAATAATAATGCCAGTTTGCCGGGTTATTAAAATTTCAAACAAACATTCATGCTGACTTTGACTTGTGCCGAGTTTTTCTTTCACTCGCTGGCTGCCTTGGCGTTTTTGTTTGTGTCCTTTTTCTTGGGCGCCAAAATGTCAGCGACACGTTTTCCTACAGCGGCAATTTATCATAAATATGCAGGCACATACATATAGGGAAACCTCGCATATTTACTTTATACATATGTGAGGCATGTAAATCCCGGTCGTGTTGGGCGACGCCAAGCGTTCGGTGCCCTTTGTTTATGCTGCTGTCAGGGCTCGTTTAATTCAACATTAGCGCCTTGCAGCGGTCCGAGGTGTTTTCCCAGGGTTTTCCCCTGGTTTTCCACAGTTTTCCCGGTGTTTCAACGCTTTTTAGCAGGCCTCCACCGTTGCGTTGGAACCTTTTGTGCGCCCGCGGCCACTTTTCACGCGCCTTCCCCAGGTCGTCCTGCCCTGTTTAGCGCTCATTTTTTCCAAATTGTCAAACTGTCAAATAAATTACACGCGAAACCGTACAAAAGATCTGACGCAGTTGGGCTTCCTTTGTTGGACTCAACTTTTGTGTGGCATATGCATAGGTTCGTGAGCACATAATGTGGCCAGTCTTTGTGGCCGGCTTTGATTGTGGGCTGGCCTGGCCCACAAAAATGAGCTTTTCATATAAGTATTCGGGATTCGTTGTCAAGGCGGTGGAATATTTGGGGGACCTGTTCCATTGACATCTAGAATATTAGTGCTTTCGCAGCATGAAAACAATTGAAGTGTCTTTAAAAGTCCTCATGTTTGACATATATTGAGACAGGAAACAGAAGACAAGGCTTCCTGGGTAAACTTTTTGAAGGTGGCTTATAAATAGAAAACAGCTATATTTAAATAAATTTATTTAGATATTTGGAGAACTTGATATTATGTCTAAGGGAAAGGCTAGTTCATTTCTGTTATTTAAAAGACTTTTCTGAGCTTTAACAGACAAGCTATTGTCTACCGCTTTTGTACACTGTTCATGTGGCGGCAGAGAATGGTCAGAGCTATCTGCAAGCCCCGCATAAGAAGCTGGACAAAATTTAAATTAATTAATGTCGTTTAGTTGTTTTCCCTGCTTGCTTTGATCTTTATAATTTTTAAGGAGTACAGGAAAACCCCAAGTCTTGAAATAAAAATATTTTTCCAAAGTATTATTTAACAACGGCTCTAGAAGAAAGCGATATTATACTTTTCAAGTATTTTATGTGCTCTATATTAATATTTGGCCAAGACCCGCATCCACACGCTGTCATCGAGAACTTCGCTACATGCTCGTCTATGCAAGCAGGCACTGGCAATAAAGACTTGGCCAAAAGTCAAGCGGATTTCGGTGCGGCAAAGTTTGTCTAGGCAAAAGCCGCTTATTCTAGTTAAATAAAAGTGCTACAAGAGCTGAGCCCGCACACAGAAGCACACATAGATGCCCGTCTGGAGCCCGAAACTCATTGCGAATTTCGCCAACCAGACTTTAATTGCATTTCCACTGGAAACTTAAATTATGCCGGCATTGTGCCACTGCAGGAGGGCCGAAAGTTTAATTCACGCCCAATTTAAACGGATTTCAGACGCTTGGAAGCGTTCCAACCTTAAGTCCCAGCCCTTTGTCTTCGTCTTACTCCGGCATTCACCTTAGCGACTTACGAAAAAGGACAGTCTATTTATTTATGCCAGATGTGCGCCCGTCTTCTGTTTGGTTTCCCACACGGTGGCTGGAATTTAAATTTAAATATTTAAAAAGCAGCGCCAAAACCCCTGTGTGCGGGGGCTAGAGCCCATAAATATGCAATGAAGTTTGAGCGGTTTAAGTTGAAGGCCTTTCTGGTTTCAACATCGGATTCGAAACGTCGCCGCCTATTGAATCAGTCGAAATTTTTTATGAGTTTTTAACTAATACCAACCGGCGCCTTGAAGGTCCAAATGGGGAGGTTAATTAGTGGCAGCTGCTGCCTTATATTTCATTATGCCTCCTCAACCTCAACCTCGACTTCTGACTGCATTATCTCCCAAGGAGCAAACTTCCGCACACATTTCGGCCCACGAAATCCTCATCTACGGAAGTCGTAAAAAGTTTAACGTGTTCTTAAACTTGTCCGCCGACCATCGATGGAATTTTTTTGTTCAACGCAGAAAACTCTATAAAAGTTTCAAATTGTTACACGGCGAATGACACGCGCTGGAGTTTCATTCGAGACCACCCTCATTTCCATTCCCATCTATACTCCCAGGACCTGGATCCAGATACCCGCATCCGGTGGTCTGTGTGTTAATCTGTTGAAATTTGCGTTTTAATAGAAATGTGTTTGTGCGACTCGGAGTGTGGGCTGTGGTACTTTTACGCGGTTGAGTTTTAAAAATATTTTCCCTGGGCCCAAGTTTGTGGGTGGGTCTGGTTGGGGAGGAATATAAAAATGCTTATTGCCTTTAAGTACGTGATTTTGCTTTGGAACATTTTTTGGCACAAGCCCACACACATTTTGCGACTGCTGCGTTGACAGATGCATTAAGCGTATTGGTTTTACGATTGACGTCGAGCCCCTACGAATATAATTTAATTAAAGTAATGGCCACGACAATACTGCCCCAGAGGCGTCGCAAAACTAACGAGGATAAAGCGAAGAACCGTGTTAGCCTGGTCCGAATTATAAAGGATTCGCCAGAGGACGGGGTTCAATGTGATTCAAAGCATTTCGCAGGTGGCCCAAAAGGTTGGCTCCCATAAAATCATCTGTGCAAACAAGCACGGCTTTTCAACATTTTCAGTTAATTAATGGTAAAGAGCTGGATATTTGCTTGTTATGTCAGTGAGAGTGATTACAAAATAATAAAAATATTGCATGTCGATTTTTTAATAACAGATGCATTGCAATCGAATATAAAAGAATGTATACAATCCAATATTAATTTAAAACAACGTTGGAAAAGCGAGTATATGAACATCTTACATTTCACAAATATTCAAGGGTTATTTAAACTGCTGTTCAAATATTTGGGTAAACAGAAAGCATATTAACGTAAAATGAGTGAAATAAATTTATATTGGCCAATTTCCACAAACACAAAAAGTCAAAATTGTAAAGAGGATTAATTAAGTGAGAATCATTTCACTTATCTTATTTGTTTATACAAAATCATGAACGACCACTAAAGATTTCACTTAATTAATTTAAAGTCATTTTCCCAGAAAATCAGTATTGTAAACATTATCAAAAGCAGTAATAAGATTTCAATAGAGCTCCACTGTAGGTTTTCCTGGTTGATTGCCAACTTGACAGCTTTGATTGAAATTTTGCTATTCACGTAGAAGTTCATTCATTTGCATTTATTTGTCTATCTGGTTACAGAAAAAATATTTGCTTGGTTTGATGCCCCTAAGCAGAATGCATAACCAAAAATCTATTTGTGATTTGGCCCAGTCAGCTGGAAAGGTCCAAAAACAATGGCAGCACCAGCTTCCTTGTGGTTGCTCTTATTGTTGGCTTAACCGAGCACCGTAATGAACAAGTGGAACAATGGACAATGGGGGCAAAATAAGAGAACAAATTTTCATGCAGCCACGTCTAATGAACATACGGAAAAGAAGTGCTGTTTCGAGTGCTGGACTCATTCAATTGTGCAAATTAAAATACCAGATTTTGTCATAGAGATAGATACTCGTGCCTTCGTACCTATAAAAAAAGAAAAATCAAGGACCAGCCGAAACACGTGCTGCAATCTGAGATACGAGAGGTGTACAAGCACAATCATAATGAATTGAAAATGAAAACTCTGTCCCAAAAATGAGGGGCAGGCAGGCAACACGCGAAGTATGCCATAAAAATCCGGCGCAGAAAAAGAGATAGTAATACCCATCGAATGGATGTGCTGTTCCCATATACGGCTCATTCATCTCCCGGCTGATGAATTACATGCCCTGGCACGAATACATCATTCCATAACCCGAGTACAAAGTACAATAAACTTGCCTGCTCGCTGGCAAACACAAAAACGTTTTAAATTTCATTTTCTGATAATGCCGGTCCCCAAACCCCCCACACACACTCGGAATTCATTTGACAACTTCGTCAAAAGGTGGCCTGGCAACTTTGCCAGTCTGGCTGGAGTGTAGTATAGCATACCTTATGTATACCTTATGGCTTCCGAGGACGTCGAGCTGCAAAAGCTGATTTGCTGGGCCACAAAAAGGTAGGGATGGCGATGGTGAAGGGGACTCTCAGTCCCCCCGCTAGATAACTCATCATTGAGCGCAATTTGTGTTTAACAATCGTTGGTAATCTTTATTGGATGTCAAGGCCCACACACTTGTGCTAGACTCATGGCTGGAGTAGGTCCCTGCAAAGTTCTCCACTTCAAGTGTCGAAGCCGGTACACAATCACACATGTATGCAAAGCTTTCTTTCCCATACTTTCCTTTCCATCTCCTCTGCGCCCAGCAAGATGTTTTAGTGACAACGAAAGTGTAATTGAGTGCCACAGAACAGACAATTCCGACGCTGCCAAGTGGACGTTGCAGAAGCAACAAGGAGCAGGCAATCGAAAAAATGCTCAAGAAAATTGCCACAGCTGGCGGAAGAGTTGCTATTCAGGGCTGCAAAGGTTTGAAAGAATGTTGAAGGATAACCAGAGTAATCAGAGTTCAAGAGTTCCCCCTGAAAAGGTATTAAACAACAGATTTGCAAGGATAAAACACTGGGATTTATAGGTAACTTTAAATATAATATATTTTTTTTAAATTTAAAGCCTTAGCATTCGAAAAAATGTTAAAGAAGAATTGCTCTTCAGGGCTGCAAAGGTATAAAAGGAAGTTGCAGGATAACCAGAGCAATCAGAGTTCAAGTGTTCCTTTTAAAAAGGTATTATACAACAGATTTGCAACGATATAACTCCGGGATTTTTTGGGTAACGTAAGATACATTACTTTTTTTTAAATTTTAAGCCTTAGCATTCGAAAAAATGTTGAAGAAGAATTGCTCTTCAGGGCTGCAAAGGTATGAAAAGAAGTTGAAGGAGAAACACAGCAATCAGAGTTCAAGAGTTCTTCCTGAAAAGGTATTAAACAACAGATTTGCAAGGTTATAACTCAGGTATTTGATAGGTAACTTTAAATATAATATATTTTTTTTTAATTTTAAGCCTTAGCATTCGAAAAAATGTTAAAGAAGAATTGCTCTTCAGGGCTGCAAAGGTATAAAAGGAAGTTGCAGGATAACCAGAGCAATCAGAGTTCAAGTGTTCCCCTTAAAAAGATATTAAACAACAAATTTGCAACAATATAACTCCGGGATTTTTTGGGTAACTTGAAATATAATACTTTTTTTTTTAAATGTTAAGCCTTTGCATTCGGAAAAATGTAAAAGAAGAATTGATCTTCAGGGCTGCAAAGGTCAGAAAGAAAGGTTTCAAGATTTCACCCTGAAAAGGTATTTAACAAAGGATTTAGGATTTGTAAGGATATAACTCTGGGATTTTTTAGGAATCTTTAAATATTATAATCTTGTTTCAATCTTAAGCCTTAGCATTCGAAAAAATGCTGAAGAAGAATTGCTCTTCAGGGCTGCCAAGGTTCGAAAAGAAATTAAAGGTGAAACAAAGCAATAAGAGTTCAACAGATTTGTTAAGAAAGAACTGTGACACTTAATAGGTAACTTTAAAGGACAAGTCAATAAAAAATTTTATAATATATCTTTTTAAATTTCGAGCTTTGATTTGAAGATATATTTATATGCAACCCTGATACCTATCCAACCCCCTGCCATTATGAGCTGTTCTATTTGATTTTTCATTTCCGTTGCGCAGCTACATGTGCATTGTGCTGGATTTGTTGCCTTTAGGCTGTGGGACGGCCAGGACGAGCAGGACGAGCTAAGGAACCCAGGAAGCAGTACGGCATAGTTGGACATGTTGCACATGACAAGCGTAAAAGTTTTCAAGTGCTGCACGGCGAGGGGCGGGCACGCAGGCGGGGGCGTGGCACTTGGGTAATCAAGCACGACAGCAGCTGCCATTAAGTTGAGGTAAAGCAAAAGCTGGAATAACGGTTGCTACCATTTTTCGGGGCCGACGGGCGGTGAAAGGCGGCAAATGGGTAGGGGCAAAAACGAGTTTTAATTAAAATGCCTGGCATACTTTAAGGCACGTTTCGTGCTTTATGTCTTGGAGCCTGCTTGGCAAGCAGGAACGACGCGAAGAATGGCATGGAAATCGATTAATGCGATATTCAAAAAGATATATACAAAGGGTGTGACTTCATATCGGGGGTTAAGCAATTTGTTGCTACTAACAAAAATAAGTAATAAGATTTTACATCAAGTGAAAAAAAGCACCGGGAGAGTGTGCGATGGCGACTACTATATATACACTAAAAAATGAAAATCTACTGTCATAGTCCGATCTTAATGATCGAATGACTTCTCGTTTGTTAAAATCCGAAGCTATGTTAAAATGTTATACGCAAAAAAAGATTTTGGAGGCCTTCAAAAGGAATATTTTATTTTTCTTGTCAGTTTGTCCCAAAACGTTATTTTAGGGTCCTGGAAACTGAAGATGATGTTATCCAGCTTAATATAAGAATCTTTGGTTCTACCACTTTTGAAAAAACTCGATAGTTTGGCGGGAAAACAGTTATAAATAGCTATATAATTTCGTACACATATAACTTGTGAACTACTAAAGCTACAGGCTTATGCTATACGTCGTTAGAAATTTATTTTGACATTTCGGCTAACTGTAATTTAATATGCCTGTGTTTAGCTGAATGATTATGATAAAGCGTGTCGAATGAGAAATATTTAGAAAGTGTATTTATTTAGAAAATCGGATAAAACATTTTCGACACAAAAGTTGACATCAGAACTGTTGATTGTTGAAGGAGCGATCGTCACTAGATTTTTACCACGTTATGAGGTGTTTTTGCTTGACTTACCATTACTGAGAAAAGAAACTGCCTTTAATATGTTATTACGTTTAGATTTTTAGAAAGCAACTGTATACATCATAAAAAATGTATATTTTTTAAGTTTGAAAAGAATAAAAAACTGTTCAAAAAAGTTGAATGGTTTTAAAACTAGGTGTGCAACAAACTTCAATAAATTATATCCTGGCCACAAAATTTTTTAATCATGTTTCAAAATAAGAAACCTGGATGAAAAATAATGGGTACTTTAGCATGCTTGTTCATTTGTATTTCTTTAATAGTAATCCTTGTGACAAATGATGTTGCCATCAAATTAAAAGCTCAAAAAGACAATACAACCGCGCCAACGAAATACGAGCTATTGGCGGTAAATCGAGTGACATTTTAGTAATATCTGGCCATCTATCAACTTGATCTGTTAATTCATGTTGTTTTTGCATGCCATACACATGTATGCCAATTGAACAATGGCCAAAAGGCAGTAAATTGTGTTTTTTCAATAATTAATATTCGAGCGCACTTCACGATGCGTAATGCTCTCGCTAATTCAAATGCATTTTGTTGCAGTCGGGCAAACATTTCATTTCAACACCACAGGCAATAATAACTGAGTTTGGCTAAAAGCCTGTGCGAGCGCTAATTGAGTTGGCCGTGTCGGGAAATGGTGGTTGTGGAGGTGGTAGGGTTTTTTGGTCGGATGGCCAGTGTGGAGCCAAATTGATGTGCCTAAGCTCGCGTTTATGGAGATGTGCGAGCATCAACGGACTTTAGTTAGTTTTCTGTGCCAGTGCGTTAAAATGCCAAACTGCTGACTCGAAATTTGTCACGCGCAATCAGCTGCGGCGGTAAGTGCTGGCCGGCCACGCCCACTAGGCGCAGGACCACTGCTACGCCCACACACACACACCCACATGGAATATGCATGGGCGTGGCATCACGGTTAGCTGCTAAATCCGCACTCAACATTTTCAAGGTTTCCCGCCTCGCTCGTCACCAATAATGAAAAGTCTATGCGCGCTTTTAGTGGCCCAGTTGACAGCTGCCAAAAACATTTCTATGGCCCTCTTAAGCCGCCATAAGCCATGCATTTAATTAAACAGCGCAAAAATATTTAATTGCCAACCGCTAAAACCGGTATAGAAGCCATATGGGAAAATATCTGAAAAGTGTTCGGTTTAAAGGGTTCTCGGTTTATTTCGAACGTACAGGAAATGTCTTGATTTGCATGCAATTTACAATCCAAAGACAAAGATTCTCCTTTACAAAACTGATTACTTTTCGTTCATCGACAGCTGGTTAACAAATTTGATAAATTAAAATCATAAAAGGCACAATTATCTACCAGTTTCCAAATTGTCAATTAACCAGTGTTAATCAAGTTTTCACACTTAACCGCCAAATGACAGCTGAAATGAACTTTCAATTGGTAAATCAGCCGCCTGAAACCCATCGTCATGTCACGCTTCTAGCTAAATTAAAATTAATTAATGGCATTTGTTTCTGCAACGGTTGTGCGTGCAAATAATTATTGAATTCCGATTGTAATTGATTTTCAACCAGAAATTCACAAAATCCCAAAGCACCAGCTTTTGACGCGGAAGTTCTCTTGGTTCCCCAATTAGGCACTAAAAAGTTTTCTTGAATTCTAGACGGAAAAATACTAAAAATTCCATCGATGCGAAAGCAATCAATAAATTGAATTCAATGGCAATTTAAAAATATCGAGTGCTGCATATACAATTTGTTGGATTTGATCATCCATTCTGACGAGGGTCACGCACGGCTTTTGGATTCAAAATTACGTATTTCCCATTGGTGAATCCAGGGCACAGCCACATATTTGCCAAACAGATTGGTTTGCTATTTGCGTGTGTGTGATTTTTGTTTTCACTTAGTTTCCTAACGAAATTTCCTTGTTGAATTGGACATTATAATAGCAACATGTGGTTGGAATATAGGGTTCTAATAGCAAATATTATTACACAGCTAATTCAAAAACAAAAACACAAAGGACCTGATAACTAAAGCAAATGTGTTGATATTGGATTTGAGTATCCATATTATCTACAAATGTAAATATATTTATAGGATAATGTATCGAATGGTAAGCGTTTGATTTGTATCTTTATAACTTTCCATTTTCCAGAGGGTAAAATAATAATAAAGTTTGTCAAATATTAAATTCAATGATAGTTTTAGATAATCACCTTACTATCCGTTTTAAAATTAAACATTTTTAATTTAAAATATATTTAATTTAGTATATATTTTACTTTTAAATTATTTACATATATTAAGGTGCTCAATGATTTACTTAAGGGATTTTTAATCAAGAAAATGAAAACGTTTTTCTCGAACGTTTTAATATAGTGCAAAATAAAAGTAAACTAAACTTCTTATATAGTTTTTCCCACGCTTACAGGCATTTGTTTTCTTAAAAACTGCTCGTCACTTTCCGCATCAGCTCTTCAGCTTACCCGACGACTTCATCTGCTGGTGTGCGCTGTTCAGTATTAAGTATACGCCCCGGGCAACAATGATGATGCGAAGGATTCTATATTTTAGCTTTCAGCGGGGCAGGTGGATGGCGAGTAAATATTACCAGTCCGGACTCCCGGACTCATCATCTCTTACCGCAGGATGGGTTACGCTCCCCCGTCGTCTCCCCTAACACGTGGTCCCTCCACGTCAGCGCACGTGTGTACATTTTTAATTATGCCAGCGCACACAGAGCGCCGAGGTGAAAACAGAGCAGCGTGAAAGTCGGGCAACTAACTTATTAAAAAGCACTCGCCTGGCAACGCATATATTTGCCGAATAAAGCGGAAATTAAGGCAAACTAGGTGCACCTTCTCCCATTTCCAAGGACGACTAGGCCATCCTTTCGCTAGCAATTTTCAGCTGACCACCTCGTGGCCTGAGGAGTCACTCAAGCACATTTTCCCGCAAGCGATTTGCATAACCTTAGGCAGATGCCTATGGCTGTTGCTTCCCATTGTATTCCTCTAAGAGCCCGAGTAATAGAGAAATGTTGGGGTAAAACCCCACGAAATCCTTCGGTAATCCAGCTTACTTACTGGCTGACGATGATAACCTAAAAGTGTGCAAAGCCTATCAAGCTGCACAAGCCATGAGCAACCGAATAAATGAAAAAATCCAAGTAGATAGAATTGTTTGTGAACTACTCGTAAAAATGTTACTTCCATAACTGAGTTGGAAATTGCTTAATTTGACGAGGCAGGAGTAAGATCGAGTATCCCGACTATGGGACACTGCGCAATCAATTAAAAGTGCACATATGAAATTTAACAAAGACACTTTATTATCCCATCGGTTTCTTCCGAAACCAATGGATTGTACCTTATTAAACATATTAAATTTTTAGTTATTTTTTTAGATCATCTTTAAACATTTTTATTTAGACTTGTTATTATAAGTATTTTTTACAGTAAGGTTACCTATTACCTATTACTACAAGGTCTTTTGCTTTAAAACACTGTGTACCTTCAATTTTTGGCTTGTCACGGATTAACATACCCCTACTACCCTAAAATCAGTCTGCAAAACTACCCTCCATAAATCTCGAGAGCAGTGGAAAGGGACAGCTCGGGCTGGGCAAAAATTATTACATGCCTCATTTGCCAGCGCCTTGAAGAGTCTGCTTATTATATTTTGATTATTTTTGGCACGCGTGTTTCGCAGAACCTCAAGGCAAGCAACTCCACACCGAGTGCTGTAAACAAATTCGTAAATACGCAGACTGGTCAACAGGGCGGATGCCGAATTTCTGGGATGGAATGGGCCAGATAAACAGGCCAGCTGGGTTCTTTTTTCGGTTGCATAATTTTTTCATTTTATTTCGGACTCGTTTGGCCCGCTTTTGTCCATAATGAGATATCTCTATTCTCCTTTGTTTCTTTTCATCATTTTGTGCTACACTCGGTCCATTGTGTTCCTGGTCTGCACGGTTGTTGTTTTTGCATTTCGCGAATGCCGCTGGGAAATTCCTGAAACCAAAAAAAAACGAGGAAAAATGTACTGGGCTCAAATGGCAATGATGGCGTCGAGGTGGTCTTATTAATTAGGACACGCGCCCTGAGTTATATTTATTCTCTAATATTCTCCTCTCTATATATACACTTGAACCGGAAAAGGGACGGCGGTTTTTGTTATTTAAATGCAAGGCCTTTTTTTAGCCAGCTTCAGTGCCAAATTTGATTTTCATTAGAATGCCCGGTGACCAAAAAAAATACAATAATATTTTGTAACACAGGGTAACAAGTTATGGGTTTTTAATCCCCAAGAACCCCATTAACTTCTATCTAAATAAATAAAACAAATTTAAAAATATTTTAAAGTCTTAAGATTTAGTCTAGAACCGGAATTATGATTTAATCATGCAGTTAAATCAATAAAATGATTGCTAATACCCTAACGCACAGCTCCAATGTAATAGACAACACAAATTTGCCAATGAAAAGTAGGTAACTAGAAAGCGTTCGGATTCAAGAAACAGATTTATTATTCAATAAAATCAAGTAACTGCTCAAGCTAAAAATTCACAAGATCTTTCAAATTATTCAAACACACTGCTTAGCGATGTCCAGATCGAGCAAGGGCTTTGCCCGTTTAGTAAATCCGGGCGTGATACTCAACCCGGAGCTCAATCAGAAGATATTCGCCTTTGAAGCCATGACCGCCGAGCGATCTGACCTGGATCTGGAACTTAACAGATTGCGCAAGCAGCAGGATGAGACCGAGGATAATTTGGCAGAGGCGCTGGCCGAGGATGAGTTTCAGTGCAATTTGCGGGGCCAGCAGTTCTCAGGACCCAACGAGGATGAGCTGCAGGTAATCCTCAAGAACCACCTGGGTGGAATTATCAACAAGCTGGCTGGCAAGTATGAGCGCATCATATACCTAGATGCCGACATTAGAAAGCTCAAGGGCACCATCGAGAAGGCCATCACAGTGGCAAATGAGGAGTCGGCAGCCGCAGCCTCGATGTGAAGCGGTTTTAACCAATTTTTGCACTACCATGTGTATCTTAAAAATTTTCGTTCTCTGAAAGTGGTTGCAAGTAAGAGTTTCCCATTTATAAATCAAATAAAATATACATAATTTAAAAACTCCATTTAAAATGCTCTAGAACAGATGTTGATTTTAAGATTCTCCTCCCTAAAAATCTTTAAAATATATGTTCGTTTTGGATTACATTTCCCATCCGATTCCGCCCAAAATCTCTTCATTTATTTTGCTGGCCATCTTAAATCATTCGGTGAAATTAAAGCCGCAACAATCTCATTTCCGGTCATTTTTTATGCACTCTCGCACAGACAATCCAGCGAGGAGCAGAAGACATTGCAAATTTAATTGCGTATACGCACTGTTGCCACTGCGGGCGCGAACACAGCTTCCTCCACGGCAGCAGATACACTCTGTTGACTCTATCGTTAAGTGCATAAATTCAATAATGCCGAGCGTCTGGTGGTGTCAACGCGCTGCGAAAGATATGTACTCGCCGGATCGATAAAGCTACAGTTTGCAATTTATTGAATTTCCCGTGGAATTAAAATTGCTGCAATTAATTTCATTTATTTAAGTAATCTTGGGCTTGCAAAATGCTCTTATTTTCATCTAAAATAAAACCGCAAAATATTCAACAAACTCGAAGAGTTAAACCAAGCCAGGACAATGCAACGCAGAGCTTTAACAAACTTTAATTGCCAAAAGAACCACACAATGGGCCCGAAGCAATTACGCAAGGCTGATGTAAGGTCCTCACTGCATATTTGTTGTTACTTCGTTTTGGTTAAACATTAATAGCCCAAGATCCCAGGGGAAGCTGGAGCTGAAGATATATTTGAACAAAAGCGGACTATTTGGCTTTGTCTTCAGTCTAATTAATTAAATTGAAATGTTCGAGGAGGTAACAATTTCAATTTTGTTTTAGTGCCAACCAGACTGGTCAAACAAGCTAAATGCAAATTTTCCAACCAGACATGGGTCCTAACGAGAGCATTTGCATGAAGTCAATCATCTCGACTGGTCACTGAACCGAGAATAAGACACTTTGGGTCTGTGCCTTCAGTTCACTGTATCTGGGCCCTGTGACTCTGATTGCCTTTCACCCCAGTCAATTGGAAAATTCGCACTAACAAAGCGTTATTTGAAATATTTTTGCAGGAAAAAGAGTTATTGGGGAAATACTCAGGATTGGGGACCGAAGGTTACAACTTGTGTATATAATGTTTTTTGCATTATTCAAACCATTAAGAATTTTAGGATATCCTTGAATCTCGTGGGTAAGCATCAACTTTCTCAATTATTATCCGCTAATCGCTTCCTAACCAATCTGAAGATGTTGGGCTCATCAATTACAATTGCCACAACTTAAAAACTTGGATCATAATTTTTTGAAGGTCATCTCTTAGCGTCGTTTGTCTTCATTATGATAAATTGACGATGCGAACATATTTCATCTGAGCGCTGAAATTTAGAACGAGGCGATAATGAGATGTTATTAATATCAACTTGCGACTTATTTAGCGACAAACCCCTTCGGTCCCACAGGCAAATGGCATTATGCAAAAAAGCGATGGGTATAAGAAAATGTTTAGACTGGCCCGAACCCTTAAAAAAATAAGCCTCCTCTTGTTGAGAAGCCTTCAGAAGTGTCAAGAAAACAAATGACGGTCAGCTTTTTTTCTTGTGTTCCTAAGCCAACCTCGAATAAACAGGAGCATGAGCAAGTGTTAAACCTTCTTTTCTTCCATCGTCAACGATGCCTTTTTTAAGGCCTTCGCCTTGAAGCCTTACACCCATGGGTTTGTAACTTGAGAACATAAAAGGGACTTTTACACAAAAGCATCAAAATAAGAATGATGCGTCACAGAATATTCGTCCGACTTATATACATTTTTTTGTAATTACCCAGCAACAGATTTAAGGTCGATAATATTTGGTTATTATAATCTACACAGTCCGCAAAATTCAAATTTTGTGACTGTGCAAAATATTCATGTTTATAAAACATTATGAATATTTAAGTACTAAATGCTTGAATCGTTGTAGCAACATTTAGTTTTCCATTTGCTTAGCAAGCATAAGTAGCCAAACCTGTTTGGCACACCAAGCAATACTAGAACGAGCATAAAATACGGCCAGTCCGATAAGGTTAGCGATAAGAAAATTGTCCCACATAACAATGGGCGAAAAGGAAAAAACACTGGTCGCAGCCGTTACACACATAAATCAAATAAATGGCAAACAAAAAAGTGTCCTATGTAAACCACACAAAATGTAAGTAAATAGTAAATGGAACCATCCGAAAGTGCTTATAATTTGGGAGTCCTACATGCGAAAAGCGTCCAGAGAGCGAAACTAATATAAAAATACAATAATACGATTCTCTTAAACACTGAATTGAAACTTTCACCAAAAGCTCAACTTAAAGAGGTATAAATGAACTTATTGCTTGCTACACCATTATTTGTATTATTTAATAATATTCTTTATAATCTCTGTCTGAGTCTGCCTTTCAATTTGTGAGTTGCACAAGAACGCCCTTTGTACAGCTTATTCAATCACATCAATTTAATGGCAATTACATGTTCTAGGAGTTGGGAATGATAATGTGCACTTGGAGACCTCCTTTGCCTTCAGGCGCCAGCATATTGAATTCCACTCTGCTAATTTGCGTAATTGCGCAGCACAGTCATCATGCAGTATGCGGATGCAGTAAGAAGTTAAGTGTGGCGACAGGGCTTAAACGAGGTAACCACTAGCATAAGTATCTTAAATGGCCTGGGGAGTTCTAAAACTATTTGCATTTCAGGAGCTAATGAAGAGGTATACTATAAAATAATCTAGGGAGCACCAACATTTTTAATATGCTTGTGCCTAAAAATTAGGTGAAAACATACCCTAGAGTTAGTTAATAGCAGACCCTCTAGCCTCTAGTATCCAATTTCGACCTTCATATTTTCCGACTGCTCGGGGAAAAGCCCAGCCCACCTGGCGATGCCAGGTGAAGCCCAATTTGTGGCTGGTCAGATTTCGTTAACGGCGTAATACGAGCAGCATCTGCAGTTGCAGTCAACCGCCGGGGCAAATGTTTTGGCAGGCACATTGAACGACGGCAGCTGGCCCCCTGACCCCTGGACTCCTGGGCCCCTGAACCCCTGAGCCCCAGAGTCCTGCCAAGACAAGTGACAATGACAAGTGCCAGTCTGGCAGGTGGCAATTTTCCGAATTTGCAGGTGACAGGCCAACGTGACCATCAACAAGTTGCGTCTGCGGCAGATCATTGCGGATAATTAAATACTTTATGTGGCCCAGCGAATGGCCAATGCTGGGATGTGAGTATTTTTAACACTGCATAAAAGTTATGAACGTGGCGGCATAAAAATTAAGTCATAATGCGATTTGTGGCAATCATAAAGCGCAGAGCGAAACGGCGGCAACTACATTGTGTGCGATTCGGGGTCATCTTGGCGGAGACGATAAATTCGCTGCCTGTCCCATAAAACGGAGCGAGTGCGATTGCCGGGCTCGTAAATCGACACTTGAAGGGGCGGTAATAGGGATCATAAAGTCCGAGAACAAAATAATCAATTTGTACCCGAAGCGTTTAATAAATTGCAACTAAGCTTGGCCCCGGGGCCCACGTGTCGTATGCGTCATTTGCGAAGAGTTGCGAAATTAACACGCATACGACGGCACTTAATTTGTCACTAAATGGCTTCCCAAGACGGCGTCGGAAATGCGGGAAGTGTGGTAAAAAAGGGGGTAGTGCACTTAAAAAAACATGTTTGAACTTTAACTTTGGAGGAAGCTGGCTAAGTATTACCCATCTTTATATTTTCGATCAGGGGAACCCCAGTTCACCTTAGCAAATCAGATATATAAAATGATAATGATAAATAATAAGCCATTTTATTACTGACATTTTAGTAAACTTCGCTTTGCTTTGATTCCAAGTTTCGAGTGGATTACACAGATGAGCTTTACATACAGATGAGTTCTTCTGTTTAAACATGATGAATCGCCCTCGCCGCTGGGCAAGTTCTTTAAATCTATTGTTTGTCTTTCAGTGTAGCCATGTGGCAATGTGGGGAGCAACACGTTGTGTAGCTTAAATTGAAAATTACAAAAAGCGAAACAAGCGAGCACGCAACCCAAGGAGCGCCTTCAAGAATGCCACGATGTCCCAGTGAAGCCGCAAG
This sequence comes from Drosophila subpulchrella, assembly GCF_014743375.2. NCBI lineage: Eukaryota > Metazoa > Arthropoda > Insecta > Diptera > Drosophilidae > Drosophila > Drosophila subpulchrella. The sequence goes on from NC_050610.1 coordinate 4,568,848, forward strand.
GGCGCGTGATGTGCGGACATCCTGTGCGGGGGACGAAGGGCTGGGGTCAGAAGTGGGCGTGGCACAGACCCTTTTGAGTTGACGGCGGCGCATATGAAAATTTCGCACGACAATTTATTGCCCTGCTTAAGAAGCGTGCGTATGAAATAATATACATTCAAGGAGGACCCAGCAAGGACATGTTCGTGCCACAAAAGCAGCTACAATAAGCGGCTTGCTGCTGCTGCGGATGCTGAATTTTAAAATGTTCTTTAAACAATGTTCCCAGAACTGATGGCAGCGATTTGTTCGATGTTGACAATGTTGTTAGGGGCGGAAGCAGTGTCTCAGATGAATCGGCGTTTGGGGGCCCAGTGGGGTGCCGAACGAGTGGCTACTTAAAGCTTATTTGTGGCTTAAAGCTATCTAATGGCCATGTGCGATGAGTGATGAGCTCATCGTAGTAGAAATTTGTTTAATGTGATTTAATTAATTAGCTGAAATGAATTGAATTATAAAGCAATAGGAAGGTAGATTATTATTTATTGCGTTTGTCAATAACAACAATATTAGATCAAAGATTGAGGGAGCATTCAAAATATTTATTTCACTAGGGCTTTGAATTCTCATTTAAAAGTATCTTAAAGTATGCAACAATATATTTAATATTCAGGAAGACAACCTTATCATTTTCGCTGCATACTTTTGGGCACCCGTATAAGTGATTTCTGGAGTCCCCAATGTGCTTATATGCTTAGACTTACAAGGGAATTACTTACATTTACTTAAACATTCTTTTTTAGATTTTGGATGAGCGATTTTCTTTTTCCGTAAATATTTTCTGGGGACCTTTTGTTCGGCACATATTCAACTCAAAAAGGTTATCGAAAAGTCACCAAAGTTTTCAATTATTTGCAAAGATGACCATCCTGACAGCAGCTCTTGCCTGAGCTGCACTCGCACACAAAGCCGTTGATGTTTACAATTTCTTTTGGCCGCAGGGCATGCCGCACTTTTGCCCGGCCCCAAGAACAATGAATATATGTAAATACACAGAGTACACATATGCAAGCCCGTTCGGTTGAAATCTTAAACTACATAATGCCAATGGAAACCGAAATCGTTGCACTTGGCAGCCAACGACCCAGAAACGGAGGGCCGGCCGGCCGGGGAGGAAGGAGTTGTGGACAATGGCAGACAGCCGGATCGTCCTGGACTCGCCGGTTCCAGCTGACCAGCCCCAGGACTAAGTCACGTCACGGAGCCTTCATTGTTTGCAGAAGTAAGTAAGTGTACATAAAATTTATACGTGGACCACTGATGCGGGCCGGGGAGCTGTGGAAATCCATGCAGATGTGCCCGGTTCCATCGGTTGCCTTTTGTTTTCCCCGCTCCTTTGTAATAAATGTGTAAGATTTCATACATATTTCAGCAGACGTCAGAGTGAAGGGTAGGAAGACTCTAGCCATAACAGTCAAACTATCGCACAACAGGGAACATTTACGTCTTTTCGAAGACAGAAAATCGAAGAGCTGCAGTTTTTCGTCGCTTTTTCAGGCAATTCAATTTGCAATTACTTTAAATGGTTTTATTTGATGCTTTGAATATGTACATAATAGTGGTATTTCTTAAAATACATAAAAGAATCTTCCGTTTGAATCTTAAATATCTGCAGCCGATACGATTTTCCATGAAATTTAATTGCAGACGAAATACTTTTTTTTTTGTTTTGCACAACATTCAAGTCCAAACCATCGCTTGGATCGATAAAGTCTCTGTATTGAGCGATTTTCCGGTTAAAGTCGCTGGCCAACATGTCGAATGCGCAATATTACTTAGTAGCTTCTTGTGTCAACTTATGCAAATAGCCGGCAATGAAACGGAATAAAAAAACACACTACGGAATGTACAAAAGGGCAGAGAAAACTACAAGTAATAAAAAATGCTAATTTAATGTTATTGTTGCTGTTTGCTTTGTCTTGCTCTTATTTTGTTCGTCGTTTTGACTTTGTCATGTCATTTTGGCGCTTCCTTTGCTTTTCATTTTTTATTCCATTCCGTCGTTGTCTTTGCCAGGCTTTTATCTCCTGCCCGTTTTTTTGTTCCTTTGACACAAACAGGAAATGATTTATGCAGAAATTCTCGGCGCAACTAATTCAAAACTTGCCACGCCTTAGCCAGCCCACATATACGAAGTTTGATTGCCGCACATTTTTTCCGTCCAGTCATTTGAGCTCATATCCTGATTATACCCTTGGATCCCCGGCGAGCCTTCCTCGCCGGCTGACTTATTGAAATTTCCGCTCACCGGATATTGGAGAACGCCATTTTGTTATTTATTTGGGCCCGTTCTACATTCGAAATTCGGAACTTAGCAGTGGGATATAGACAACGTGAACCTTCACCCTTTGTTGTAGGGTGGCACACCCGAGGCCAGTCATTAACTAATTGCAAGCGAAGAAATTAATAAAAAATCAAAATCGCATTATAGGTCAGCCCTGCCTTCTCCCCCTTAGAACTCCTGGCATCCACAAAAAAGGCAATCAATTTGATTGTATTTGATGGCTCTACAGCTCCAATGTAGTGGGCCCCCAACCGCAGAAGCAGCACCGTGGGCCATAAATCTTGGGCGCACTTGGGGCCCTCCTTCGCCTTGGGCTCCGTTTCGGTCCTACTAATCCGTCTCCTTCCCCGAATCCTCCCACTGCAATTCGCCTGAGTGTCCTGCTGTGCAGCGAGTGTTTGGCATCCAGCACAATGTCCAAAATGCACACTGCAAATAATACAAAGGACCAAATTGGGGAAAAATGGGATTTCGTTTGGGCGGAGCCTCGCAATTCGGATGCTCTCACCAGCACTCTATGGGTATAGCAATTTGCCACACAAGATTTAAAATAAAAACGAAATTTGATATTGAGTCGTAACGAATATGTGGTATTTAGGGGTAGAGCATGGCAGAGCGTTATAGACATGTGTCTGGCACATCAACACGTGTTCCCTTCTAAAAGCATACATATGTAGCATAACCAAATAAAGCCGAAATCCCTCTGCTAGTCCACAATAGAATAATGGGAAGTAAAGGAAAGGCAAGCTGGGAGCTGGGAAACAACAAAAATCAGCTTCTGATGCGGTCCTGCCCCCCAGCTAGCCCCTTCCAGCCCCACCTGACCCCTTCGAGGACCTGAACCCATACTCTGGCCATATTGCTTCGCTTCGCTTTGGTTCGCTTTGGTTCGCTTCGGATGGCCCGGGTGCATTAAAAATAAACGACTGTGGGCAGCGCTCAATTTGGAATGAAATTGGCGCAAATACCAAAAATTTATACAATGGCAGATGCAGCAAAAAGGAAATGCGAGCAAGTTGGGATGCCAGGACAGGGGAGCGGAATGGAACTAAAGAGCACCAGAGCACAAATTGAAAAGCCATACAAATCAAATTGGGTGGGTGTGAGCGGTAAGTTTATTGGACGACGACGACGTGTGTGTGTGGGTATGCTTTATAATTTATAAGCGGCCATCAGGAGCGCTCATTATGTGGCACAAAATAAGTAAGTGCCACTCGTTTGTATACAAAGTAAACAGCGTGGGAAAATGCATAAAAAGTGACCAGCGATGAGGGTCATAAATGAGCCTTGAAGTGCCCGAGCGGATCGCACACACCCAAGTCCACATCCTTGCCGCCCTGCCGCCCAGGATGCCCCAATGCCACCCGACACACCAGTCGGGGATGCCTTACAGCGGTCCATCCGAGCGGAGAAAAATTAGAGGTAAACGAACGATAATCTCGGAAAACATGCACAGAATAATTTATTTCGAGCTTGAGGGGAAGTTGGTAGTTGATATCTAAGAATGTGAGATTTTCCACAGAATATAGAATTTAAGTTAGAGCTAAAAAGTGTACCACAGCAATGTTAAATTTGGGGGATATATAAAAAAGTTGGTTGACTAGAAATCAAAGATTGGAATAAAATACATCTAACATATACTTTTTAGCCCGAGTGGGGAGATGTATCCCCTAAATTTTAATTGCGTATTATATATAACTTTTTACGCCCCGGATTACATATATATACATTAAATATTCAATGGTTAAAAATATATATTAAAATGAACCAGCTATTATCTATTTGAACCTGACACCTTATTATACATATTACTTAAATATTTTTTGGATAGCAAACACATGAGCTCGCTTTTAACATTTTGGTCGGGTGAAGGTAAGATGACAATCGTTCCATTTTTCCATAAGTATGGATGGCACTGTCATGTGGCCCTTTAAAGTTGTTGCGTGAAAGCATCGAACTCTTATGGGTCGTTTCTTTTGTCTTCTCATGCCGCCCCTTTGTTGGCCCCCGCGATAATGCAATCAATTTGGTTCCAGTTTGCCAGTTTGTTGTACTCCCTCCGCCTTTCGAAAATCAAAGGATGCAACGGGGAGTCCGGCCAGTGATTGCAATCTCGTTCGATCTCATTTACCCTGAACCGTCCAAGACATTTGACCCTGTGTCCCAAGCCATTTCGGTGCGACAACTGAACTTCCAAGAGCAATTTAAAGGACCTTCCGCCTTATCAAAATGAACCTCAGCTATCGGCTCACTGCTGCATAAATTATTACCCTCCCCGTTCCATTAATAGATTTTTCACTTTTTCAATGCAAATAGCGTGGAGGAATCTGCGAGTTCGGCAGCTCATTCGAAATCAGAGAAGGAAATGCAAGGAATTCCGAGCAAAATTTAATTACTCGAGCTGAACTCACTGCAGGACTGCAGAAGGACTGAAGACTGCCTCGCATCCAAGAGCTGCAGTGGCACTGGGCAAGTAGCAAAGTCAGTTCGTTTCATTTGTTTATGCATATTTTACGGAATGAGGGGGCTGCACATTAACAGTCAGCAGTCGGGAAAGCGATGGGGTGAAAGGACCAAAAAGCAGAAGGCTCCCCAGGATCCTTCGGCCGGGAAATCGTGGGAGGGGCGGTGGTTTGCCAGCAGAAGTCGCAAGACAGGCTGTTGCCACTGTCGTTGATGCCGCTCCTCTTCTTTTTGCCATTGCTGCCTTTCCTCACTGCGTAAACAGCGAGCTCAGCTCTCTATTCGCTGCCTTAATGACCGTTCGACACCCATCCGTATACGCACCGTGGGGCAAATCGTTCAGGAACTAAGTAAAAAACCAAATAAATATTACAATAAAAGTATGCATATGTACATAAAGAGCAAATGGGAACGCGTTTTGAATCGATTGAGAAGATAAAAAAACCGGATAGGGACTATTTGGCATGTTTCGAGGATTGGAAAAAACGTTGGAATAAGAGTATTTTATCGGGAGGGGATTACTTTTAAGGGGACGAAATTGATTTAGAAGAATTAATAAAGATTTTTCTTTTTACTAACAATTTTACCTTATGTCTTATCCAGTCCAGTATGATGAGTAACTAAGTTAAAAATGAATTTGCATGGTAAGTGGTGCCACTGACCTCCGCGAATACTCATAGTACATTGCGAATATAACTGCCCTAAAATTCAATTTAGAAATAATAAATAAATAGAGTAAAGGGGATCTGATAGTCGAGCCAGTTGACAATGGTGATCTTCTTTATTTTTTTAACATTGTTAGAACAAAATAGGTTTTAAATATATTTATTCTTGTCAATGATTATTTTTTCACATTATGTTGACATACGATAATGCAAGTGCATTTCTAAAACGATATATTCCCAATTCCTTCACAGTCGCGAGATCTAGGACCAATGTACTTCCTCTGCTCTTCGTATCACTCCTCCCCTGCGTTATCTCCTTGACCTTATGCTGCGTTTTTAACGAACTTGGAGGTGGGAGTGGCCGTGGGTGGTGGAATCGTTTGCATATTCATTGGTCAGCAGGCCACGCTCACAGCATCCGGGATTGAAGCTAGTCCGCGGGGGGCGGGAGGCGTGGCAGTGCTCATCCACTTGCTTTGAGCGTAAATATTTTAAGTACTTTAAACAATTCATTAATTTACATTTAGCTTGGCCATGTTGTAGAAAAGTTGTCCATAATTTGGGGAGCAGCTTGAAGAGTCCTTGGAAGTGCCCGATAAACGCTTGGAGAACGCTAGCAACGCTTGGGTTTAAATCAAAATCAAATGGAACTTTATTGCGAACATGCTTGAATTAAAAGGACGTTGCATTTTTAAATACATGATAAACGTAGCTAATGGTTCAATTTTAAGCCTTTTAAAATAATATTAAACTAATAATAATCATACATTTATATTTACTAATTTTACTTACCCATCTGGTTCTTAATATTATTTTAACTAAAAATGTATGGTTTGTCTTTAATCCAAGGTAAGTCCTGAACATAAGTATATATTTTGTACTTTGTTATAACTGAGTTATTGTTCAAAATTGAGATCTCTTTTCTAATGGGCTTTTTAGCGTGGTTCTTAAAGGAGTGTGACCAATTTATTCTGAGGAGTTTTCAGCGATGCCAGATGGCAAAAAACATGATCGCCACAAATGTATGCCTAAGTCACGAATATTTTTAGAATTTATTCGATTTAAATCCAGTCAAAAGATATTTTTGATAGCCTAAAATGCACAAATCCCATCAACATCAGTCTTAAAACGTTTGTTTTGATGACATTCGATTGGGAATGTGCGACACTATTCTCCGTTTGAAGGTGTTTCGCAAATCGATTGAAGAGGCTATCACCGCTCCGATAGAAATGGGAAAATTCTCCATGGATGCTAAACTCTTAAACATCTGCCGGTAATTGCCAGAAGCAACAATACTATCCACCCCATCCAACGTTCACCATCAGCTATTTGCGCTGTGCAATTTTCCATTCAAACCATCAGTTGTGCTTATGCTGCCCCTTATCCCCTGTCGCTTCTGCTAATTGCAACAACAATCGCAATGGACTAAACCGAATCCGAGATAGAAATGGAAATGGGGAAAAAGCCGGACAGCAACATCTAGGCCACAAGTCGAACATATCGGGGGCGGGCAAAAGGATCTGAGGGGATAACAAGATGGGCGCATTTTACAAATTATAATCGTCATTTGTCATGGAGGCACTGCACTCGGCAAGGACTCGCCACTCGGACTCGGGCCTTCACCCAGTTTTAGACTGAAATCGAGGGTGGCGCAGGGTTCCTTTCTGATTTTTATTGACACATTGAAATGACAGGGGATAGGGCAGGGCAGACGATGAAAAATTGCTCAATAAAGTGAATTAGCAATGCACTTAGGAGACGAAATGGGAACAATTAGTAGGTTCCGCAGCGCTCAAAAATATTACAATTCTCAATTAAATTCGAATTTTTCAGTGATAACCTAATGTCATAAAACTTTGTATACTCCCTAGATTTTTTAACACTTTTGCATATTTGGAAATAAAATTGTTTGAAACAATTGTTTGTAAAACGTACAATATCAAATAATTAACTATAGCACTAGCAGTAAATTAACGTACTTATTCTCCACATTTCTATAAAAGAACTTGATTGTTATTTTTCTCAAATAACTCTGATCTGGGGTTGCTGCTTATCACTATACGTAAAGAAATATTCAAGTACATTGTTCTTGAATTGAGAACATTAGTTCTTAAAAACACTTTTGTTCAATGTTCTTAATATCAGGACAAAATGGTGAGAAGAGAAAAGTTAAATTGAGTTTATTTAACAACTTCTTGATAAGTATACACTAATTATAGTTGTGTTATTGAGATAAACAATGTAAGCACCGCAAATTCAGCTTGATTCAAGCACATTGAAAATATTTTTAACTTTAAGAACATTTTCAACTTAGATGAGAACGTCAGTATTCTCTCTGTGTAGTCATACGACTATTAAGTGTGTCACATTGGATATTTCAGGAGAATATGTCGTTGCTATACTTTTTCTGTTCAAAAGTGTAACCCACATTGCATTTGATGAAATATAAATTTGTTGTCGATGGTTTTCGATTACGCCCTCCGCCGGCAGCGAACTCCAAAGAGCTCCAGGCCGTGTCGACACTTGCGACTGGTATCCAGCAGAATTTCGCCGAAGGCGTAGCGCATGGTCATGGTCAGGTCCTCGATGTTTCCAATGTCGCAGTTGGCCATCAGCGGCCCGTTGGCCAAAAGTGCCTGGCAGGCCGTTCCGGGCACCAATTGCTCATCGAATCTGGCGAGGGCAATGCAGAATCGCAGCTGCTGGCGATCCATCAGCCAGCGGATCACCATGTGCCAGTTGGCCCCACTCCAGTCCAAGTCGTCCTCCAAGCCAGGAAAATAAACCTGATTATTGGCCAAGGGTTTGGGATCGGAAAAGGGAGCCAGTTGCAGCTGAGAGTGTTGCAAACACAAGCTGAACAGAAGGATCAGTGTAACACTAAGGCTCATTCTTAAAAATATGTCGTTGGAGTTCCCTAAAAAATTGTATTCAACCGATTCGCGTCTGAAGTCAAGCAAATACTATTTTAAACTGAAACCCATTTGGACGACCAAACATTTTTACGTGATATGTGCTTGGTTCTTCAAATGACAGTTTTCAAAGCCAGCGCGATTGAAACTTAAGACTCAGAATTTCAATATTGCGCGGGAACTTATCTTATTATTAGCTTTGTCAAGTTACGAGCTTATTTAATTTTAGATTTTCCTACCACTTTCACTATTTGCATTGCGTACTTTGAAATTTTTGTTATTACTTTTTATAATAAACTTTGAGTCAGCTGGCTACGTGACATCCGCTTGCATTTGAGTGCAGCATGTGGCTTGCTTCATTTTTTGCTCGATTTTTTTATATTTGGCTCAGCATTAGACATGAAATTACGTCAATGTTTGCCAGCAAATATGTATTGATTAAGAGTTGACTCATTGAAATCTAGTCAACACATAAACGTTGAAGTTGAAAATATCAATACATAAATTTGTAGAATTTTACCAATTAAATTTCTGTCAGACAAACTAAATAAACGTTGTAATTGATATTTCATTTACACAATGTAATTAAAATAAATAACTAAGTTATGTGCCAAAAGGTCCCTTAATTTGATATTTTACCAACATTTGAAGCAACATTTGAATTGTGAAATTTAAAAAACCGACGTAATTGTTAATAATTGAGCAGCAACAAGCCAAGCAAACAAAAAATATTTTTATACCCGGCTGGAAAAACGCATTTGGGTGACACAGCTGTAAAACATTTGCATAGATATACAAAATCCACCATAAATCCTCGCCCAAAAAAGTCAAACTAATAAAAGTCACGGGGACGTGCAGAGGTGGATTGGTGCTGTTGAAGTTGGGATAGTGGAGCTATGTATATGGGGCTGTGGTCTCCCGATTAATTGAAGCAGGTCAGGGGCTATATAGAGGGTATACCCACAGCTGTTGCCGCCCCGCAGCACAACAAAAAACTCCAAAAAGGGACCAAACGTGCTGAGCCAGGCGGCAGACAAACATTGAAATTATAATTTTTTAATAACAAAACATACACACAAATATTTCTAGTACGTTTTTGGCCAAAAGGCGTGGCCAACGCCCACTACTGCCACAGCTCGAAAAATGGCGCAAGGGCCATTTGCCTATTTTTTGTTGTCTGGGTCCGGAAACAAATTACAGCAAACAATTTAAAAAATGTTTGCAAACAAACAGGAACCAGGAAAAGGAGCAACAAAAAGGGGAATGACGGAAATGTTATCTGGGCAACAAGACAACGGGCACAAAAGCGGATGTACAGTGCAAGGACTGTCGGCCAAATATTTTTGTGGGTGATGGAAAAATGAAATTATTCGCCAAGCGATTTCTTTTTATCACAACTGCAGGCCAAGACAGAGAAACCCAGCTGTGAGGGGAGCCCAGGGTAGCCAGGGCCCACTGTACTGGCGGAAAGGCTTGGCCAAACAACAGTCGGCCAAGATAAAAGCCTTCATTGTTCGCCGACCTCTTCCCCGGATGCCTTTCTCTGCTCTTAACCTTTTCGTTTCACTTAGTTAAGCAAAAATGAAATTTTTATTAGCAAAATGCATAAATGAATAGAAAATAGTTAAACAAACCCGAATGCAGAGCACGCCCGAACTTCTGCCAGGTGCAGCACCTGTGGTCCCCGAATTTCTGCCACTTCTGGCGTTATTTTTGCTGAGCTCGGCGGAAAACTCGGGTTCCACTGCCACCAGTACCTTGTCCAATAACTTTTGCGGCCAAATGGTGTTCCTCTAGTTCCCCAATTTGACTATTCCAGCTCTCCAGGCTATAGGCGAAATTATAAAGCGATTACTTTGGTAATAATAGATAGCTTTAATGGGCAAAAGCAAACTAACTTCGTATTTGCCAATCAAAGACTGTAAAACTGAAAGAAAGCCAAACCATTTTTAAAAGCTTTGCAATTATTTGGGCATTACAAAGTTTTATAACAAATGCAGTGCCAGCCCCGCAACTTTTTGCGACATATCAATTAACAAATAATATACAAGCTGCCAAACAGAAAAGCCCAAAAGGCAAAACTATCTAAAAACTTGCACATGGGAAACTTGTTTTGCCAAAGCAAATCAGAAAGTCATCATCAGTACGAGTGCAGGGGAACCCCCATTTGCATTTCGGGCCGTCGAAGAAGTACGTACTACGTATACAAACTACCGGAATGAAGAGACTGAAAACTGAGTACTGGGAACTGGGAACTGGGAACTGGGAACTGGAAAGGAGGATAGACCATTTCTGCCTCTGCGCACTTTAAAAGTAATTTATCTTTTTTGCGCCCGTCCACTGGGTATATGCTACATGCAATTTGCATAAAACTTACTTGCCCGGACCCTTTCGGCATTAAATCCACTTTGTCGCCATCTCCTCGTACATGAAACTGAGCTGCTGTTGCTTTTCTTGCTGTTAATTGCAGCCCTGCTGGCGAATAAGTTTTCAATAAAGCGGCTCGAGAATGGACCCATGCCGGGCTCAACAAACTCTTTTGTTTCATCACTTTCCTAATGACTGGTGTGTGTTCGGCTGTGCTCGCAAAATGTGTCAACGGCAGCTGCAAGTGGCTGAATGCATCAAAGCCAAGTTATCGTGTTCGGTAAATGTGTTAAGCGCCGACAGGATGACAGGATAGTGGAAAACAATGCGAAAGTTGTTCACGAGCATGAAGGGCTTGAAAGATACAGATATTTGAAAGATGAGGCATTCGATAACGCTAAGAAATCGCTTATACGCTGTTATAGTAGTAACAAATGAATAATGATAAAAGACAACTTGAAATCACAGTAAACAGAAATATAAACATTTTAAAGATACAGCATACAACATAAATAATTTTCTAACAAGTTTTAATGACATTTATAAACGTTTAATAAAGTTCTAGAAAATATATTTTTGCTTATAGACACAAATATATCTCCATAACTTTTTATGACTGCCACATATTTTACTAGGATTTTTTAATTAATAAACAGTATGCCATTATATGTTTTGAATCCTACTATATTACTATTTTAAGTACATAAATGACTCAAAAATACATGTGATTTTTCAAAACTACATTCGCTCTGTGCAAAAATGTTATTTTAAGGAGATCAGCTATAATTATTATTTGCATTTCAGTTGCACATTTTTATACCCGTTACTCGTAGAGTAAAAGGGTATACTAGATTCGTCGGAAAGTATGTAACAGGCAGAAGGAAGCGTTTCCGACCCCATAAAGTATATATATTCTTGATCAGGATCACTAGCCGAGTCGATCTAGCCATGTCCGTCTGTCCGTCTGTCCGTCTGTCCGTCTGTCCGTCTGTCTGTCCGGATGAACGCTGAGATCTTGGAAACTATGAGAGCTAGGCTATTGAGATTTGGCGTGCAGATTCCTGAGCTTCTTACGCAGCGCAAGTTTGTTTCAGTAGAGTGCCACGCCCACTTTTACGTCCACAAACCGCCCAAAACTGTGGCTCCTACAGTTTTGATGCTAGAATAAAAATTTTAACTGAAATGTATTGTTCTTATCAATACCTATCGATTGATTAAAAAAAAGTTTGCCACGCCCACTTTATCGCCCACAAACCGCCCCCAAACTTCAAAAAATCGTAAATATGAACGTGGATATCTCGGAAACTATCAAAGATATAGAATCAGGATTTCAGATTTAGATTCCGTAGCTTTGTACGCAGCGCAATTTTGATACGCGAATATGCCACGCCCACTCTAACGCCCACAAACCGCCCAAGCCTGTGGCGCCCACAATTTTCATGCTAGATACAAAATTTTAACTGAACTGTATCGGTCTCGTCAATACCTATCGATTGACCAAAAAAAAATTTGCCACGCCCACCCTAACGCCCATAACGCTTAAATCTGTTTACCGCCGGTAGGTGGCGCATTTCAGTCTTGCTTTGCTGCTTGCTTATTTCCATTTCCCTTTGGTCCCTTAAGCTGAGTAACGGGTATCTGATAGTCGAGGCACTCGACTATAGCGTTCTTTCTTGTTATACCCGTTACTCGTAGAGTAAAAGGGTATACTAGATTCGTCGGAAAGTATGTAACAGGCAGAAGGAAGCGTTTCCGACCCCATAAAGTATATATATTCTTGATCAGGATCACTAGCCGAGTCGATCTAGCCATGTCCGTCTGTCCGTCTGTCCGTCTGTCCGTCTGTCCGTCTGTCCGTCTGTCCGTATGAACGCTGAGATCTTGGAAACTATAAGAGCTACAATACTGGGATTAGGCATGCAGATTCCTGAGATTCCTGCGCAGCGCAAGTTTATTTCAAAAGAGTGCCACGCCCACTCTAACGCCCACAAACCGCCTAGAACCGTGGATCCTACAGTTTTGATGCTAGAATAAAAATTTTAACTGAAATGTATTGTTCTCATCAATACCTACCGATTGACCCAAAAAAAAGTTTGCCACGCCCACTATAACGCCCACGAACCGCCCACAAACTTCAAAAAATCGTAAATATGAACGCGGATATCTCGGAAAATATCAAAGATAGAGAAACGGGGTTTTGAGATTTAGATTCCGTAGGCTAAAGCGCAGCGCAAGTTTGTTACGCGAATATGCCACGCCCACTCTAACGCCCACAAACCGCCCAAATCTGTGGCGCCCACAATTTTTATGCTAGATAAAAAATGTTAACTGAAATGTGTTGGTCTCGTAAATACCTATCGATTGATCTAAAAAAAGTTTGCCACGCCCACTCTAACGCCCACAAACCGCCCAAGCCTGTGGCGCCCACAATTTTCGTGCTAGATAAAAAATTTAAACTGAAATGTATTGGTCTCGTCAATACCTATCGATTGATTTTAAAAAAACTTTGCCACGCCCACTCTAACGCCCAAAACGCTTAAATCTGTCTACCGCCGGTAGGTGGCGCATTTGCTGCTTGCATATCTCCATTTTCCTTTGGTCCATTTAGCTGAGTAACGGGTATCTGATAGTCGAGGTACTCGACTATAGCGTTCTTCCTTGTTTTATTTGCATAACTAGCATTGTTTTGTATTTTTCATCGCTTTCAGGATTCTCCTATCAGAGTTTGATACACGAATTAAAATATAAATATTCATAACTGGATTGACAGATAATTAACACAGCGCATTATTATTATTTATCTATTTGCTCCGAAACGAAAACCAGCTTTAATAAAGCAAAGTGGTTGCACAGCAAATAACAACATTTTTAAGTGCCCACATACTTAATTTTGGGCATTTTCACAGCCATTCGTCGACCGGAAGCAAAGAAACACACCTCATGCATAAGTATTTGATTTTATATTTATAACATTTGTTCGAGGTGATGGTGCAAATAATTAAATACAAATAGGACGCGATAACAAACACAATTACAAAACACAAATTCCCGCAAAAAGTGAAATAATAAACCGCCTAAAAGTCGGCAGTGTAAATGAGGCAGTCGAGCGAGTCTGCGAATTTCCACGTTAATTATTTAAGACCGGGAAAAGCACCCAACCCCACCCAACCCCTTCTCCGGCTGTCGGCATATTTGTTCGCGTTCGGTGAACGTATTTTCAATTAACAGAAAAACACTCGGATGGCACGGGTCCGCCTCCCAGCCGACGCACAACTTTGATTTGTTTAATTAAATTACACTCAGACAAAGGCTTTCAATCATTCACAGCTCTCCAATCACTCATTGGCTCAATCACGCGCTCAACTTCAACGGAAGTCAATATGCAGCTGCGTGAACGAGTGTGTGCCAGTGTTTGTGATTTAGAAACAACACGACTTACACCCAAACCACTTCACCACCCAGTACAAGTGATGGCCACCGGAAAACTGTGGGTACCTCCTTTTTGTACTTAGCCCCACAAGTGGACACAAGTATATCTCAACACTTATCCAAAATTGTTCTGCGAAAAAAGATCGTCATTTTCCAGTATGAATCCCTAGAACCTCCGTATTTAAAAATTCATTGTTAGATATTGTAGGTAACCCCCCTATTCCTATTTACTATGTGGCGCTCCCAGTGAAATTCCCATTTAATATCAATTTTGTATAGCATACTTTATGGAACCCTGGCTAAGTACCCCAAAAAGTCGTTTTAGTCAATTTCATTTTTCGCTAATAGCTCCGATTAAAAAAATGGTGACATTGCTTACAGTTTGTGGCTTGCAGGGTAAAAAAAGAAATAACAAAGAATTCGTTCGCATGTGGCTGCGGTTCAAATAATGCCAAATACAGGGTTTTTCCCATTTTGCGGTTCTATTTCACAGAATCCTTGCTTAGGGATTTTAATCAATTTAATTCATGTAATGGATGTTTGAGCACTCATCGAGATTTTCTTCTTTAAATAAATCCTTCATTAAATTAATCTTTCTTTAAATAGTTTCAGTTGGTCACCCCAGTTTTCGGTTTCAAAAATGTTGGAAATAGTCTATTGCCAATTTTTATGTTGCGAAATTTTATAGCCCCAATTATTGTAAAGTGGAGGCTAGCTCTCGAATAATTTTCCAATTGTCAGATTATATACATTATTATATACATAAAAACCTAAAAAACTATATCAGATATTTTAGAATACTTTAAAATTAAAATTTTTTTAATTTGTTAATATTAAATTTATTCTATACCCTAGTTGATATGGCCAGGTTGTCTACACAGAGAAAACTATCTAAGAACATTCTTCTTGAATTGAGAACATTGTTCTTGAATAGAGAACATTCGTTCTTAAGAACCGTGTAAGTACATTTTGGTATCAATATAAGAACGAAATGGTGAGAAGAGAAATGTTAAATTGAGTTCATTTAACAACTTTTTGATAAGTATACACTAAGGACTGAACAAATAGTTTATTTGCTCAAACATGTAATCAAATTCCGCCATTTTTAACTTGATTCGAGCAAAATAAAAACATTTTCAACTTAAAAATGTCATTCTATTTTTAAGAACATTTTCAACTCAGATGAGAACGTTAGAAATTTCTCTGTATACACTTGAAATAAAAATTAAGAAACTGTAAAATGGAAATTTTTAGTAATTGAAAATGGTAAAATTTGCATTTCTTAATCAATTTACTTTTTGATTTTTGTACAGGCGTACCGAAGAAGGTGTACCCTTGTCATCACTGACCTCCGCCCCCACCCACTGTCCCCACTCCTGGGTATTTGTAGTGTGCTTCAGTACAACTTATCCAAATGCAGTGCAAACCGTTCGCTCAAGTTTGTGTATTCGCTGTTCGCACGGCTCAAGAGAGCTGCCATGGAAGTTGTATTGAATCGTTAATTAATGCATGATAAACCGGAGCGGCAAGGTAAGCACATGGAATGCGATACCGACGTGTGTTGTGTTCTGTCCTGGAAATGAAAAGAAGGAAAATAAAACAAGACGGGAAAGGCCGAACAAAGAGTATGCAAATTTATACACGCCTTCATTTAGCCGTTTTGCTTGCGCTTTTTATTTTGTCCTGGGAAAAACAGCTCTACGCATTTTGTTTACACATCCCAACTTTCAGAAATTCAGAAATTGGGGGTTGCATTCAATTTAAGAAATTGAAAAATCAACTTATTCATTGTAAAAATGTGTATTTGTTAGGTAAAAATAAATAAATATTAAAAGAAGGTCCGGAAACCCTTCAAAAGATCTGCTACTAAAGGAATTAAAATAAACAAAAAACCAAATTAAGCGGAATATTATGTTATGTATACAGCTCACACAGCCAATTTCCATACTAAATTAAAATTTATTCTTTGCAAGCTCATGGCTGTTAGATTTTAAAGAATGCTTCCTCGAAACAATAAAAAAACGTTTAAAAGAGCTAAGACCAAATGCATCGTGACCTTGTAGAAAATGTGCGAATAACAAATAGTTTTCCCCAGTCCGCATGCCACTTGCATATGCTGAGAAATTTCGCTAGGGGTAGTTATTGGGGAATGGTTTCGTAAGCATCCAAACAATTTTTCAAACGTCAAAAAAATGTTGACGTTGGAAAACTACTTTACTTCACATTAAGCACATGAAGTAATGCAATACAAGGCAATGTTCTATATAATAGAAAATAAGAATCTTTAGCTTTATAAAAATATAAAATTTTAAAAATGTAAACAACTCTCAATGTTTCAAAAACTAATAACGACCTCTCTTTATTAAACAAATTAAACTATTCAGCAATTTAGATCCGCTCTTGACAGCCATCTTTCATCTATTTTTGGTTGAATAACCCCCATTTTTCAGGAACTAACTAACTGTTGACTAAACAACGCCGAAAAAAAAACTGAACAAAACAAAAAACTATTCACAGCTTATCGGCAAACAATAGACCATTGAATAAATATCAAAAGCAAATAGCCATAAATATTTTTCTTTACCCCATTTCAGCCCGGTTTTTTGAGCAATTTTTTTTTATTATATTTTCACTGTTTTTCCACATGGCGGGGAAATATTTTGAGCCATTGGCAGCGGCGAGTGAAGAGCCGAAAAAAGGGAATCATTTATGCCGCTTTAAAAGCCACAATCCGCAGGCCAGAAAGCCAGGGTTCCTGGTTCATGGTCCATGGTGCATGGTCCATGTACCGGGGGATTTGCAGCCGGGACAAAAATGGCAATACGATACATAACGCAATAATGGTAACGTGTAGGCTTTTACGACACCGACATAGAAAACGCGAAAGGCGCGAAGCTTTACGATGCCCGCATCATTTGATTTTATTGCCAAGTGTTGGGGTGAAAAAACAGGAGTCGGAGCAGGAGCAGACAGATCCGAGCCACCCAAAGGGGGATGGGTTGAAGGGTCGTCCTTGAGCCAGTTGTTTCTGATTAATGCCATCCGACTTGAAGGATGCAGATGCAGCGGAGCACGGCACAAAATGCAAATCACCCGGCGGAATAATCAAATCGAGAACGAAACTGAGCAAAACGGCATCAAAGTTGGCGACGAACGGAAGCTGCTCCACAAAGGCAACAAACAACACACAATTGCACAGCCCAAGGGCAAAGGACGAACAAGGCGCAAGTGTTCACCTGGGCGGGCTTTCCCACGCCCCCTCGCAGAACCTCACCCCCAAAAAGCCACCCCCTTCGATGTGCAGGGGGTGGCAAGGCCAGCAAAATCAATTAATTTAAAAAATATCCATGCATTTGTTGACATTTCTGCAGTTAGACTACCTGGTAGCCCGTAGAAATCAACAAATATTTGCATAACCTGCTCGTTCGCCTGTCTTCTGCCTTGTTTTGCTGCTGTGACATTCCGCATTTATTGACATTTTCTATTTACCAGGCCGGCCTCAGACTGTCTCCCCGTTTTGACAGTTTATTTCATAGGATATTTGTGTCGTTGAACGCCGGATGGGAATTTGCTGAATTGTTGCATGCTTGCTGGCATGCGAGACATTGGCATGTGGCAAAGATTGTTCGAAATATATTCGAATCCCATCTGAAAAGTGCCCTGACTCGAACGGATGTCGGTTTCGGTTTAAAGGGGATGAGGATAAGCACAGTTGATTGAGCTAAGGTGGTGTGTGAGTCATATACCCATGCTGCACTGCAAGTACTATGCATACAAAACAATAAAACTTTAATACTTTAGACGAAATACCAAAATCATTCATTCAATTTCAATTAATCGTTTCGATTTGGTTAAAAAAATAAAAATTATGATTTCTGCGTTTGTTTTCGATTTTTATTACGCTAAAAGCGTTTAAAGTTCGATTGCAATTTGAAATAAAATATATGTATGTATCTCCAATATATAATATCTAATATCTCAAAGTTAAGATTTATAATCCCAATATCAAGTCTTTTTTAAAAAACTATATTAAGTCTTGAGGAACTAAAGATCATTACCTTTTATTAGATAAACATTAAAAAATATTTTAATTATGGTATTTTCGAAGCTTCCGAATTAGCAATAAATAGTTAAATAAATCTTAAGGTAAATGTTTAGCTTCGCATCTAATAAGAATTTCAAATAAAATTAGTATTCAACTGTGATGTTTTGTGACTAGCCAACATCATGAATATTCAATATTTATTATTCAATTTGCCTTTGTTTTTAGACAACTATGACCCTCTGACTAAAAGCCCAGAATGTGATTCATTTGGAGTTTCGTCACCAACTGCTCATGCTGTAGAGGATAGATCGGGATTAATACACTATCAGTTGGTTTTTTTAATCTTCTCACTTGAAATTATTGAAGACATGGTTTTCTTAGTATATTTTAATGATTTTAATGAATGTGATTCGTTTCGTTAATGTTATCATATAATCCGTACAATAAACATAATACATAATAGTTATCTCTCCTGCACTAAATACAAAGTTATACATGGTGTTGAATATAGAATATTTATATGGTATATATATATTTTCCGACTCTACCTTTTGGCCAAAATAAAGTATTATAAAAAATCAAAAACAAAAACGTGAGGGGACACTCTAAATAATTTGGCTTCTCTCATTATCTTTAAGGATGGTCAAATTTTTTGGTTCACTGACAATTGCTTTTTGGGGCCCTCACAAAATATACATAGTAGAGATTTGACAACTCGCGTGCATCGGAAAGCTATCCGGGACTAACGTACTTGTTTGCATCCTTTTGACAGACTGGAGACAAAGTTCGTTTGGAAAAACTAAAGCCAACCAAGTGAAGGGCACTATTTTATTCCAGCGGTCTTACCGCTGCTGCTGGTAGATAGGAATGTTGTTCTTGACAGCATCGTTCTGCATGTGATAGCCGGACGGCCCAACTGGCGGTCCTCCAGCCATGGACATAGCCATCTGCTGGTGCAGCTGACTGAACTGATCGTGTGGTGGGTGCTGCTGTGGCGCCTGCTGTTGCTGATGCTGCTGTGCTGACATGTAGCTCTGTGGGTTGACGGCTGGCGATCCGTTCGGTGCATAAAGATTTGGTCCTGGCTGGTAGCCCTGCGGAGGCGGCGGCTGCTGATGTTGCGGCGACATGTAGGCGTGGGGAGCTGGAGGCTGCTGCGGCTGCTGGATTTGTGTGACTGCGGGCGGAACCTGGGCGTACTGCGCCTGGGGGTCGATGTGGTAGCTGTTCTGGGGATGCTGTGGTGGCTGCTGGGGATGCTGTGGCGGCTGCTGAGGGTGTTGGGGTAGCGGCTGCTGTTGTTGAGTGGTCACAGGAGTGGGCTGACTGTAGATGGGCTGCGGCAAAGGGGCAGCACCAGCTGGCTGAGTCAAATGGGCTGGCAGCGCTGAGTGAGTGATTAAAAGTTTATTATTAGTTAATAATTTAATTTAAACCGCAACCTTATTTAAACACTCTTTAAACTGATTACTGTTTCCTCAATATACTCACAATTCATCTGTGCGGCATGTCCATTTTGATAGGGCAGTGGCACTTGTCCTTGAGGTTGTCCCAGATAGCCACCAGGAGCTCCAGGGGCCTGCGATGGAGCACCATTGGGAGGATTTGGTACGGGGCCATATGGCAGCGAGTGCATGCCCGGATAGTTTTGGGCCGGAGGGAATCCACCCGCTGCGGGGTAGCTTGGAGCGCCGTACAGAGCGGCCCCAGGAAAACCAGCAAGTCCAGGCATAAAGCCGCCAGCAGCAGCTGCAAATTGTCCAGCGGCAACCCGATCGTCTCGCATCAGGGTATGGTAAAGATTGATGGCGTCCACAAGATCGCTAGACAGCTGCGTCAGCTGGGCGTGTTTGCGATCCACCCGCTCCAGCTCAGCGTCGATCAGAGGACCCATCTGATGGACCTCCTGCTCCAGCTGCAGCATCTCGTTGCTGTCCTGCGACGGATCCTCGGGATTCGCTTCGTGGAGCAGGTGCAGCAGCCGATCAATCTTTGACTCGTCGATCTCTACGGGCTGAGCTGCTGCGGCAGCGGCTGCTGCTTCAGTCTTTTGCTGCAAGGCCGCAGCGGAGTCCAACTCTCGTTGTCCGGCGGCGGCGGCCGACTTATGCTGCTGATTGATGTCCAGGCGCTCAGGATCGACGGAGAGGTCGGCAGTGACAAAGTTCGAGGGGAAGAGACCCTCGCCACGCTGGTTATAGCCCTTCCACCAGTTGGGATCGCTGTCGTCCAGCACGTGAATAATTTCACCCGCGACAAAGGTCAGTTCGTTCTCCTCCGCCGCCTCAAAGTCGTACAAAGCGCGAACCTTTCTCGGCTCCGGAGCAGGAGTTGCATTCGGTTCGCTGCTAGGAGCGGTGGAGGTGGCTCCGCCAAAAGAGGGATACAACGACGGATAAGCACTAGCGGTGCCGGTACTTGCTCCACTTGCAGTCTTTGGACTACCCTTATTCTCCTTCAACGATAATTCTATGGCCTTGGCTATGTCGTCCTCCTCCTGCTGGCTGCTAACCACGTTGGGATCCTTGGGCAGGGCGGCGGCCTTCTCGGCGACTGTCTTGCTGGCCTTATCGCCCAGATTCTTGAAGTCGTAGCCCTCTAAGCGCAGCTTGGTATAGAGGGCGGGTATCAAGTCCAACTCCCGATCGTTCTTGTAGTCGTTATCAGCCCAGTTCTTCAGCACTTGTCGCATTTTCTGCGGGTGACAAGAGATGCTTTAGTTAGGGGATAGCTAGACATGGATTCCCTGGACTTACCAGCGAAACCTTGGGCTGGGCCTTGCCCAGCAGCCGGCGGAATTCGGTCTCGAAATCCCTTGAAGCCACCTCCAAGTGGAAGGGTTTTCCGCAGTTATTGGACAAAGCATCCAGAAGCGTGATCGCCTGCATCACCACGTGGGGATCGGTGTGACCCATGCGGCGCATCACCGCCTTCAAGCAATCCTTGGCCAGGCGAGGATTGGTGGAGACCTTGTCGCAGACATCCAGGATCAGGGACCAGTTGTCGTTGGTGTTCGTCTCGCTGGTGGCCTTCTCTATTAAATTGGAAACAAAGAACCAAATAAGCTTATCAGTGGTGGACTAGAAATCCTGTTGTGACTCATGGGCAAACAGAGATAAGGCAGTTCTTAAACTGATTCGAATAATAAAAGAAAATCAATATAACTTGGGAACTTGTTAAATTGCATTAGGAGAGGGGGTGGCTGTGGGCGGAGGGGGTGGTTTGAGTGCTACGTCACTCAAGGTCAGCGACTGCCAGCCGAAAACTCCAATAGGAAGTTCAACGAACGACGCAGAGCTGCGCACAGCATCTCACATGACCTTCTTTGTTGTCTGGTTAATTGGAAAGCGGGTCCACTGGGAAAAGGGGTAATGTGAAGGGGTCTTAGCCCGCAGATAAGAATAGAAAACTATGAAATGCATTGGTCACTTGTGCAGTCCAGTTGGAACTGCGCCTCCTCCAATCAGCCAGCCAACCCACCCGGTTATCGATAGACTCACCCACGTCGGCGTCGAATGGCGACGACTGCCCAAAGATTCCCATCTTTATGACCAACGCTCTGCTCGCTCAGCTATCTGCCAACAATCTGCGCTGCCCCGGGGTCAATAAAATCCAAATCAGTGAATCTTTGTCTGGTTTCCCTATTGTTTTTCCCTTGAAATCGATTTTCGCGGCGTCACGGCGTTCACAAGGCGACTTCCAGCTGTTTCTCCGTGGGGAAACCTCTGTGATTTTCCTTTGTAGTCTGTGGAGTGCTTAAATCACTTCGATCTTGCCTATAACCGACAAATAACGATTGCAAATTCGCTTAATTTGCGTTTATTGTGTAAAAAAGTGACTAATGACGAGTGTGACCAGTTGGCCAGTAGACGCAAAACGCAAGGTATCGATACCTACATTAGGGTCATCCGTGTGTTTCAACTAATTATCGGTGACTATTCTCAGTCCATCGAAGGTGACGGATTTTTATGAGAATATTACTTAATTCAAGTATATTTAAAAAAATAAAGAGTAATTAATTCAAAAAATGCATCGTTTTCTAAGATTTGGGATATAACTCTTACAAACATATAAGAAAACAAATTTCTTTGTCAAACATGATTAAAATTTATCTGAAAATCGTTAGCCACCAAAATAACGACTTTTAGTTAATTATAAATTAAACTTAGGGTATTAACTTTCTAAATTTTAGATATATAGTTACCTAGCCGTATTCGAAGTCACTTTAATATTCTCATCACAGTCACCGAATTTGACGTTCGTAGTATGCGGCCACACTGTTCTCCGCATTCGAAAAAAACGCGCAAATAGAGGGGACGCCAATCGAAAAACTTATTTAAAAACAACGTTTTAATTGATTTCATCGCATTGTAAGTGAAAAGCCGGCGACATGACGCTTTCCCGCACAAAGCACGCCAACCGGAACCACCTGCCGCACCTGCTGACCAAGGTGCCCGAGGATCACCAGGAGCCGATTAAGAATATGTGCCTCAAGATGATGTCCCACGACGCCTACGGCCAACCGTATGTAAAGCTTATAAAATCCTTGAAAGCATATTAACTTTGCCTCCCCTAGGTACGATTGGAGTCCCCGCGACTTTGAAATGGGCGCCCACTTGGGCCGCGGGAAATTCGGCCGCGTTTACCTGGCCAGGGAACGCCACTCGCACTACCTGGTGGCCATGAAGGTCATGTTCAAGGAGGAGCTGCGCAAGGGCTGTGTGCAGCGCCAGGTTCTGCGCGAGATCGAGATCCAGTCGCGACTAAAGCACCCGCACATCCTGCGCCTGCTCACCTGGTTCCACGACGAGAGCCGCATCTACCTGGCTCTGGAGATAGCTTCCGAAGGCGAGCTGTTCAAGCATCTGCGCGGAGCTCCCAATCACCGATTCGATGAACCCAGGTCGGCCAAATACACCTACCAGGTGGCCAATGCCCTCAACTACTGCCATTTGAACAACGTGATCCATCGGGATCTGAAGCCGGAGAACATCCTTCTGACCAGCACCGACGATCTGAAGCTGGCCGACTTTGGTTGGTCGGCGCACACGCCCAACAACAAGCGAAGGACTCTGTGCGGCACATTGGATTACCTGCCGCCGGAGATGGTGGACGGCAACTCCTACGACGACTCGGTGGACCAGTGGTGCCTGGGCATCTTGTGTTACGAGTTCGTCGTTGGGTGTCCGCCCTTCGAGTCGAACAGCACGGAGAGCACATACAGCAAGATTAGGCGCATGGAGATCTCCTATCCGTCGCATTTGTCCAAGGGCTGCAAGGAGCTGATTGGCGGGGTAAGATGATTGATTTCCCTATGCTATCCGTTTACTTCAACTTGTTTCACTCTTGGTAGCTTCTACGCAAGGAGAGCAAGGGCCGAATCACCTTGGTGGAGGTCATGACGCACTATTGGGTCAAGGAGGGAATGGCCCAAAGGGAGCAAGAGCTTCTCAAACGGGAGCGCGGCAAGGAGAATACTGCAAGGAATTGAATGATTTCCACTTAGCAGTTTGTAACGACTTTTTTACAATTTTAATATGTTTAATAAACGGTTTAAGGAATGAATTGAAGAGTTGAGTGATATTTTACTGAAATTTTTGTATGTATAAAAATTATCTAGACAAAATAATTGGGTTTTCTTTCCCATACGTTTTAAAACGAAAAAAAAAAGAATATTTATGTGATCCATTCTATGTTAATCACGGGGTGCCGCAAAGCCCGTATTAAAATTATGAAGTATGCTTTGAAAAAACTGTTCCTAAAAACAGCAAGTTTACACAAAAAACTATATTCATAGATTCTGTGAAATCCACGGATTTCTTGGTTGGTCCTCGAACCAACCGTTCCCAAAACCGTTGAATATACCCAAGAAAATAACAGAATATTTTAGATAAGTTTGATAAAAATTCTTTTATTTTATTAAGAACCTCCAACAAAATATAGGTTTAAATATATCATTATTATATATTATATATTATAACCCTCCCAAAATTTATTGTCCTACGCTCATGAGGGATAGGTATTTCCAGTTCTTAGGCAGTGCAATATTATCGCGCTATCTGCGAACGGTCACCCTAAATAAATAAAAGACAATTTCAAGCGTAAAATAAACCCTAAAAAGTCAATGATTCGCTCGATTTGTGAATTGTGCACCCATCAGTGAGTGGGCAAAGTGCGGCTGCCGACGTGACTGCCCCCAGGAGCCCCGAGTACCGCCCAGGAGCGGATCGTGGGTCGCCAGAGGAGCCGAGGAAGTACAGCAACAATTGTTATTTTTCGCCCGTCGATTTTCAGGGGGAGGGGGCTACGGACATCAGCCCCTTCGGTTTCTAATTGAATTAAAAGAAAAGGGGGAGAGGCAATAATACCCAGGTCAGTCCAATAAAAGCCAGGCAGCATCGTAATGGTCTTCATCCGGGATCCCTGCGGCATCGCCTGCCTGGTGGTCACGTACGGGGCAGTTCTCTACGCGGACTATGTGGTCATCCGCTGGATCATCTTGACTACCATGCCGGGCAGGTGAGTAATGCATACAGTACATATATCCGATAAGGAACTCTTTATAAAGATAACCTACCTCCGACAGCCTCTGGATGTCCTTCCATGTGGTGCTCTTCAACACCGTCGTCTTCCTGCTGGCCATGTCCCATTCCAAGGCCGTGTTCTCCGATCCGGGCACCGTGCCCCTGCCCGCCAACCGACTGGACTTCTCCGACCTGCACACCACCAACAAGAACAATCCTCCGCCCGGAAATGGTCACAGCAGCGAGTGGACCGTTTGCACTCGCTGCGAAACCTACAGGCCACCTCGTGCCCACCACTGTCGCATCTGCAAGCGGTGCATCCGGCGTATGGATCACCACTGCCCCTGGATCAACAACTGCGTGGGCGAGCGCAACCAGAAGTACTTCCTGCAGTTCCTCATCTACGTGGCCCTGTTATCGCTCTACTCCATCGCCCTAATCGTCGGCTCCTGGGTGTGGCCATGCGAGGAGTGCAGCCAGAACGTGATCGAAACTCAGTTGCGAATGTAAGTTTGCGGTGGCATTACAATAGATCCTTTTTTGGGGTGCTCTGATCTGAATGCTAAGCGGTATTTTGATTGAAATGATTGCTAAGCGGACAAATCAATACCTTTTTTAAGTCAACGAAGATCGTGAATAGTTTTATAAATCTTTAAATTTATTGCAAATTTACCTGCATGTGAAAACTGTAGTTGCAGTTTTACATTACAGCTATTACTTTTAGCCATTTGACCTTATAATTTATATTTTTTAAATTAAGTTCAAAGTTCTCTTTTAAAAGCACAGAATTTTTATCGGGTCATATTTAAAACACACCCGAAAAAATACCTATAAAAATAAAAATTTGATTATACTATACCTTGATAAGGTGACATGGTGCCAATTTAAGAGCTGTAACTTTATTCTTTTCACTTCACTTCATATTCACTTCAATGCAATTTTGTGGGGCCCTTAAGGAAATGTATTAAAGGTATTTCGGGGAAGTCAACTAAGAAAAAGATAAGCTTAATGTTTTGGAAACGTGATGTTGTACTCTTTTTTTAAATTATTAAACTTATGCCTTCCGATCTCCTTTTCAGGATTCACTCGGTTATTCTTATGCTGGTGTCGGCGCTCTTCGGCCTGTTCGTTACGGCCATCATGGTGGACCAGCTGCACGCAATTCTGTACGACGAGACGGCCGTGGAGGCGATACAGCAGAAGGGCACCTATAGGCCCAACCGGCGCAAGTACCAGCTACTGGCCGATGTGTTTGGACGCGGACATCCGGCGCTGTGGCTGCTGCCCTGCACCAGTCTGAACCACGCCTCCCGCTACCACGATACGCCTCTTCTGAGCCACGAGGTCTAGGGCCAGGAAATATTCTTTATATTTTGTCCTTGTGTTTATTGTGCGGCCAAAAGAGCCCGGGAATGTTTTTAGTTTTTAATTATTGTGTGATTTTTTTTAATCAGCCTCCCCACCCACAGCCAGTCAAATTGATTCGTATTTCGTATTGTGTATTATATGCAGATTCCAACTTAATTTATGCTTTAGTTTATAATGGTTTGAAATTATAAATATAATGAAAGCAGCGTCGCGGAAAGAAGGAGCATACTCAAAATGAACATGGATATTTTATAAGGAACTTTTTGCAACTGCTTGATTACAAACGCTTGCGTAGATCATTTGTACACCGATATGAAACCTTCGGCCACCCGGGGTATTTTTTACCAGTATCCAACTAAGCAGCACACTCTGATTTGAGAAGTAGAAAAATCTCAATTGTATACATTACTACATAGCTATGTACCGAGCTAGGGTATAAGACCTTAAAAAAGCATTTACGATAGATACGAAGATACATAGACGCATATACCAAAAATAAAAACGAGATCAAAAACTCAAACAATACTGTGCAGCAATAGTTTGTAATAATTGTAATCACTTTTTAGTTGTAGTTTATTGTTCTTTTGACATTTACGACCATCAACCAGCACTAACAAGATTTTGAATGTAACACCGTCAACCACAGTAGTAGTGTCCCTTGAACAGTTCCCAATAAAGCTATCCGATATGCATAAGTAATCAATCGAGTTCGCTTCCCAGGCCCTCCACGCTCAGAGTTAACTGTGTCAGCGCCTGCTTGGCCACCACGCAGAGGACTCCCTCCTGGGAGCTCTTGTCCTCGAACTCCAGGATCTCCACGCACTCCTTTAGAAGGTCTATGGCATCCACCAGGCGAGCACGCAACTCTCCTCCGTTCAGCTTGCCAGCAATGAACCCGCTCTTGGCCAGGAGCACCAGGGGAACGTGCAGCTCGTAGAGATTCATAGCTCGGGTTCGACTTAGACCCGGTTCGAAGGTGTTCAGTACCCGCAGCACTTGGCGACAGAGCTCCGCCTTGCGCTCCAGTTGGTGATCCGGCAGCTGGACCATCTCGTAGCCCTGGACCCGCCCGTACATCTCGATGAGCAGCTGCCTCAGCCCTGTGGCGATGAAGTGCAGCGGATGGAGCAGGGATTTGTATTTGCGCAGCAATCGTTCCACCTCCTCGAGTCGCTTTGCTCCCATTTCCAGGGCTTGCACTGAATTTACTTCGGATTGAAGGGATTGGAGCATCGCCAGCGCCTCCGAGTTGGCAGTGATGGATCCACAGCTACCGCAGTTAAAACTGGTGTCCAGTTCTGTAAAGGGTATACTTAATAGGCTAACTAACTTGGTATATTTGGTGCTTACCCGTCGGCTCTCTGGGCACTTGGTATCCCTCTGCGCACTGACCACACTTTAGGCTGGAAAAGTGCGTTCCCAATTCGGTGGGATCCAGACAGCGATCGCATTTGCAGCTGAAGAACTTGCCCTGCTTCAGGTGCTTCTGTCTCTGGGCAGTGCCATCCAGAGTGTATGTGTAGCTGTGATGCAGTGGCTGACCCTCCTCCAAGTCCACCATGGCACGCAAGCGGATTCTGTAAATCAGTGCTCTTATAAGATTGGTGTAAAGAGGATTTAAAAGGTATGGGTTCTCATAAGTAGATACCAAAAACAAGGAAGAACGCTATAGTCGAGTACCTCGACTATCAGATACCCGTTACTCAGCTAAAGGGACCAAAGGTAAATGGAGATATGCAAGCAGCAAAGCGAGATTTAAATGCGCCACCTACCGGCGGAAGACAGATTTAAGCATTGTTGGCGTTAGGGTAGGCGTGACAAATTTTTTTTTGGATCAATCGATAGGTATTGACGAGACCAATACATTTCAGTTAAAATTTTTTATCGAGCATAAAAATTTTGAGCGCCACAGGCTTGGGCGGTTTGTGGGCGGTAGAGTGGGCGTGGCATATTCGCATAACAAACCTGCGCTGCGTACAAAGCTACGGAATCTAAATCTGAAATCCCAATACTCTATCTTTGATAGTTTCCGAGATATCCGCGTTCATATTTACGATTTTTTGAAGTTTGTGGGCGGTTTGTGGGCGTCCAAGTGGGCGTGGCAAACTTTTTTTTGAGCCAATCGATAGGTATTGCTAAGAACAATTCATTTCAGTTTAAATTTTTACTCTAGCATCAAAACTGTAGAAGCCACAGTTTTGGGCGGTTTGTGGGCGTTAGAGTGGGCGTGGCACTCTACTGAAACAAACTTGCGCTGCGTAAGAAGCTCAGGAATCTGCTCGCCAAATCTCAATAGCCTAGCTCTCATAGTTTCCAAGATCTCAGCGTTCATCCGGACAGACAGACGGACAGACGGACAGACGGACAGACGGACATGGCTAGATCGACTCGGCTAGTGATCCTGATCAAGAATATATATACTTTATGGGGTCGGAAACGCTTCCTTCTGCCTGTTACATACTTTCCGACGAATCTAGTATACCCTTTTACTCTACGAGTAACGGGTATAAAAATATTATTTGGTGAGAAGAGTGTCACTGTTATATTTTCATTTTTTTATTGCAGAGAATATTTTTTTAGCAAACAAGTAAAATTTTCAGGTTCTGTGGTTCCAAGGGGGGGGAAATTTCCCTAATTTCCCCCCCCGTGGATCCGCCACTGATATGTATATATACATTTCTGATTAATAACAAACAGGGACTAAAAAAAAATCGTATATATAAAAGGATAAAGAATTGTAATCCTAAGATTAACTTGAATTTGCGACCCTTCCCTAATTAAAAGGAGTACGAAAATCTTGACATTCTTTAGAAGTGACTCCCTGAAAAGACTGAAATGTAATTCTAGACATTATGTACTTTAAGTTGCCTTTCTTATTTGGCCTAAAAACTTATTTATACCCACTGCATCTAAAGATATTTCCACACTTACTTGTAGCCCTCGCTGGGATAGATACTCCTGGATGTGTTCGGCACACAATTGTGGGCCAGTATTCCGGTGTAGGGGAAGAGGCACCTCAGGGGATAGCCCTTCGAGCTTCTCGCCTCAAAGGCGTTCACCTCCAGTACTCCCACCACCTGCATAATCAGCTCCTCGCTAAATCGTGAGGCCAGTTTGCAGGGACCCCGCAAATACTGAGCAATGTTAACGCGATCCGCGTGCCACACATCTGCATCCTTCTTCCGCTCCTCCTCGTGATGCTCCATTGGTGCCACCTCGCTGTCCCATCGCTCTGGATTCGCCTCTTTCGCCAGCAGAACCCTGAAAGACGGAAATTCAGTAAGTTATTCAGATGTACTATATTATCATGTCCCAAATCTTGGGGTCACAAATGTATGCTGCTAGCATTAGTCTCTCACAGATTCTTAATCGAAATGCGATGTTAGTTTATACACTTTTTACTTCAGGGGTATAATCCCATTAACATGGTATTAGTTAGTCCCAATGAATATTCTTGTAGCTACATAAAAGTCTTGAAATGTTTAAGTACATCTTGTTCAAAATTAATATTTCTGTTATATTAGTATTTCCTTTTTGTTGAAAGATTTCTTAGACACCCCCTATGTGCCGAAAAACGCGAATAGTGGTCGTTTCAGTTTGTTTTTTTGCTGGTTCTATTTTTGTTCCTCCCGCTGGGCTTCACCTGAGGGGCATAATACAATCCAACTGCGGACAGTGGCTGCTCCCACTGGGAAGGGGGAAGAATCGTGCCCGGGAGTCCCTCAGCTCCCGGCACTCCAGCTGGAAATGGGCGTTATCCTCATTTCCTGAGCAATCCTCGCACAACGGCCAGCCGCATTCGGTGCACTGCTCTTCCTCTGAATCCAGATCTGGTTCGTAGCATGCCAGGCACACTACCGGTCCATTGCACTTGGGTCCCACGGCGAAGGGCAGTTCCTCGATGAGTAAGCCGCGGCCAGGAGTCGCTCCCTTGGCCACCAGATAGCGTCCGCAGACCGGACTTATCTGAACCGACGTCCGATTCACCGACAACGTTGGCGGCGATGTCATTTCGTTGACTGACACCGGCTAGGCGAACTCAGATCATGGGCAAACCTCACAGATGATGCCTACCCTCACTACATAGCAACATTTTTGGCTGCTCCGACATAAAGCATCATATTTGCGGAGCACAGTGGTTCCCAGGTAAGTGGTATGATAAAATAAATCTATTAAAAATTTCATTGAGATTTAAATAGCATCTTCCGGCATAATATTTCCAAGATGTAGTTCCAGAAAGGAGTCTTTTTTGTTGGCTTTTTAACAAATCTTGAACAATTTTACTTCTCTTTAATAAAGGTCCGCCATAATACGCATATCTTATGTTGCTGAGGCTTGCTTGTTCTATTTCTTTTTACTGTGTACAATGTACATACCTACATATATTTTAAAATGTGCGGCGGATTGGAAGAATACGCAAAATATAAAAAATATTTCTTAGTGATTACGTTTCTTGATTCGCTATTTAACCCATATGAATATTAATCAATCAAGAATGCTAGCTTCGGCAAGCCGAAGTTAAAACAGCAGCTTTGTGATATAGTCTCCGATTAAAAACCATTTTATGTGAAATTCTGAAATCATAAAAACAACTTTACTCAAAAGTATAAGAGAATATGATCAAAATTTTTGAGTCAAAAACAACGAAAATAGAATTTGTTTTCTATTAATTTTCCGATCATTCCTATGGAAGCTATAGGATATAGTAGTCCGATCCGGAACATTCCAACTAACATATATACTAAATCCAATAGAAAGCAGACTTTTGGGAGAGACTAGTTTGCGTAGGAACGGACGGACATGGCTAGATCGACTTGCAAACTTCTTCCTGAAATTATAACACCCTCTGCAAGGGTATAAAAATAAGAAACTGAGATATCCATCATTTCAGTATTAATTAGTTATAATCTTAACCTTTTTTGAATAAATTTTTCAATATTATTGAATACATTTTAATTCTGGGCGGAAATCATAATGTAAACATTATAAAAAGAGTCTACCCTATTCATGGTATCTGCTCCACCGTGCCCTACACGGTGTTTTTGATCCACCGCCTTCTTTGACGTCGTCGAAATGAGTTTTCTGTATTTGCCGGCTCGCATGCGATCTCCGAGAAATGGGCCGCGACTGCCAAAACTAATATTCTGACAGGTTCCCCCAGGTGCCCTGGTCCCCCAGATCCGGCAGAATTGTGTATATTCCCCCCGCTGGAGCCCCGTCGAACTAACCTCAATGGTGTTATGCAATCCAACTGCGGGCAGACGCCATCATCGCTCACATTCCCGGCGAAAGTGACACGTGCGGCGGAGAAGACCTGGCACTCTCCGCGGTGATCATTGGCGTCATCGTCGTCGGCGCACGATCCGCACAGTGGCCAATCGCATAGCTCGCAGCGATCCAGCGAATCGCCGTCCTCGCCAAACTGCAGGAACTGGTAGCATCCGAGGCAGGCGATCCCACTGTCCCGCTTCGGCCCGCGGGCGAAGGGCAGCTCCTCCAGCACCAGGTCGCCCCGTTCCACGGGGGATGAGGTGGCCAGGCACCGTCCCAGTATGGAGTCCTCCTTCAGGCGGGCCTTCAACATGCCGTTGCCGCACGTGAAATGCACTGGTCCCGATTAGAGCCCATTTGAATCGGATTATGCGGTCGATTGGCTGCCCTGCACGAGCGGTATGCTGGGACTTCTAAAAATAAAGTGCATCACAAACACTCGATTGTTGTCAGTGGATGAGGTATTACCTCTAACGGCTTACCTCTTTTAATCATTAATCATGTTTTTTGGACCACTTGAAAATACGTTGTAACCGTAATTCAATGAAACGACGGGGAAGCCACAAACTAAACTATGTAAAGAAGAATTCTAACTAAAAATTCCCTTTGAAGAAAGTATTGTTATTCCTGAATATTTTTTTTTATATCAATACAACAAATAGAGGCAAAAAAATTTGTCAAATATTTTATTGGGCTTAAGTAAATGTTAAGGTTATATTTGTATAGTGATTATATTTATATTCAAGTGATTGCAGTTCTTTCTTAAAGAGATTGGGTCATTTAAAGAGTCATTTGAATATTTAAATTCCGTTACTAAAAATATGACCGTTCTTTTGCCGGGTCTTTTGGTACAAACATCGATAGTGACAACAACAAATAAAAACTATCGTAAAATGTAATGTATGTAGTCAGTTAAATCTGCAACAGGGGGCAAATTCTGCTACAGATAAGCTAATTGCAGTCCTTAAATGTTTTTAATTTTCCTGCGTCAGTGAATTAGAGAAGTTCATTGAGTAAAAGTAAAGATTTTTTGTCGTAGGTGTAACAATGTAGTTAAACCATGATATTTTTAGCGACTATTTCACATTATTTTTAAGATAGTGAATTTATGGAACTGATAGAGCGTATTAATTTTGGCTTTAATTAACTTACAAATTATTTTTCAAATTTTTTTTTAGAATTTCCTTTACTTTTGTTTTTTTTTTTTTAATTTATATCACCTAGTTGGTACTCCCCTTTCGTCGTTGTTAAAACTTGTAATTGGAGGACATTGACAATGGACTAAAACAAATATTAAATTAGTCTTAAGATTTAATCCCGTTATTACTGCAACTTCAAAAAGCCAAATGCAAAAATATTGGTAAAATTTTTGTATCTAATTATTTGTAATATTCCCTGACAACCTAAAAACAAATTGGCCTAATAAATGATCGCCTAACTGCATTAGGAATTTACTCCAGATCTTGATCTCTGTTAACCCCACTGTTAACTCGTGTTAGCATTATGTTATCCACTAGTATTACCAAGTTATTTTAGTCCCTACATTTTTTAGGCAATTTGTGGTTAGATTTCGGATTCGCCAGCTGGTAACACTGAGGAAAATTAAAAAATTTTGTGGTCGTTTGTCGTGCGTGGTTGTCTCTGTTCCTCTGCGTTTCGCATTACACTCTAACCAAACTAAAACTCATTAAAAGTAAGTACAGACCCTTCTAGAGCCCTCCCTACAGGCAGGGAAATCCGCTGAAAGATTTTAAGAAACGGGAAAATAGGCTTTTCGGTGCTAGTGATTTCATAACCTCGAAAAGAAAAATTGCAAGTAGACACGCGCATGAACAAAAATCAAAAGGGCTGAGCACTTTTTTGGATGATGAAAGGCGAATTTGTTATCAGCAAATGGGGAGTGTTTTGGCAAAACAATTAGTTGATAAATCGGCAATTGCAGGGAAACTCTGCCGGTCAGCTATCACACACACACACACCCGCACGCACACCAGTGCAAGCACAGTTCATTGGCAGCAGCTGCCGGCGAATAAAAAAAGAAAAGAAGCAGAAAAAGCGATGGAAAAGTGCCTGGCAAATTTCTGTTACGTAACACTCGCAGCCAATGTGCTAGCACTCTCGTTTAAATTGTTTTGATCAATTCCGTTCGTTATCGCCATGTTGCCACCCACCTCGGCTCGCTCAATAAACATTTTCATTTTCGCTCTCGACTGTTCTTTATCACTGTTTGTTTGTGGTCATGTGAGGCTTGCACTTTTCGATTGTGGGTGATAGTTTTTCTGCGTGACGTCACCTGGAAAATCAATACCCCTTGCTGTGACACCTTTTCGTGCTGTCCGCTTCGTGCCTTCCATTGCCCATCGATTTCCCTCGTGTTATGCAACTGGCGAAAAGCGGGGCGAACACCCTCCCACTTCATAACCTCCCAGTCAAGGTCATCATCACCGAGATGAGCTGATTCATTTTCGCCGGGGAAGCCATCTCCCAGTATTTGTTCATTATCTAGTGACCAGGTTATATCACCTGACATCCAAAGAACAAGCAAAGTTCCTCCCATTTCTCGTTTGGCCGCTGGCCATAACGACTTTTGTTTGCCGCTAGCCGCTTTTCATAATTTTCCGCCTTGATTGCTTTGATTTTTCCCCACCACTGCATCTCTTAGACTACACGTAAAGAAATAGTTTATAGTTAGACCATTCAAATTTATGAATTAACTTATATGGAAGTACACATTTCGAGCATTTGTTAAAATGTAAAACTGATATTTTTGGAAATATTAATTGGATGTTAAAATATTAAGATACATAATATTAAAAAATGGTAGAGGATGTTTTGGAGACAGGTGCTTATAATAATTAGTAATAAACAATAATTATTGTTATATTTTTGTGCCCAATTTTCGCACCGCGACTGTATTTCGCATTCTTGACGTCACGCAAATAGAAACAGGGAAATAGAGACCAAAGCGGAGGCTGCAAAAGTGCAGTTAGCTGCTGTGTCAATGATCGCTTTCCTAGCGGACTGAACTGACCAGCAATTAATGCCAGCAAGTACGGAACGTAAACACACACAGAAAGCACAGCTATGGACAGAAAAATAGCGAGTCAGGGGATAAGGGATTCGTGATTCACAGAGATCAGAACTGTCAAGTGTATTACTTTTTTCTTTTTTAAAATTTTATTTTTAGTTTTGAGTTGAAGATAATAATGACCATTTTTGTGTATCTGAGCAATATTAACTTTGAGTGTTGACATCATGTGAATAAAATCATCCGGCTCTTAGAAAATCATCAGTTTTTAGAATCATCAGTCGCCAATAAATAGAGTAAACAAGAATTACACAAAAAAAAGAATTCACGCCTTTGAAGTCTGGGGTGTAGTGCCAATTTCGATCGAGAGTGTGTTATATATAACTACTAAAAACATATCATAGAA
This sequence comes from Drosophila subpulchrella, assembly GCF_014743375.2. Classification (NCBI taxonomy): domain Eukaryota; kingdom Metazoa; phylum Arthropoda; class Insecta; order Diptera; family Drosophilidae; genus Drosophila; species Drosophila subpulchrella. The sequence goes on from NC_050610.1 coordinate 4,603,649, forward strand.
CAATGGTCTGACCTAGATATAAAAATACTAAAATGTTTATACTTAAAATATCTTGTTCTTTTTTATAAATAATGAATCTTTTATACCTAATATTGTAAAACAACAACTACAGTTCAATCGATTTCTACATAGAATTTTCAACTATTTCACTTCGAGGAAAAAACATTTTAAATTAAGTTATTGTAGTACTATGGATCTCCGATCAACTTGTACGATTAGTTGTTCTTTCGCTGTTTTTATTTATCCCACTTTTCCCTGGCACTTTCTTTTGCCCCAGACGTACATTGACCTCTTCTCTCAGTCACAAGCAATTTTCTCTGCTTTAGTTGGTAATGCTGTGCCTCTGGCTGCCTTGAACACTAATTTAAATTGATTTATTTATTTTCGCCGCAAAAAATTGACATTTAGCCAAAGTGAAAATGAGGAAATGGCCTGAAAAATTCTTTGCCCATGCTAATGCTGTTTTTTTGCTTCCTCTAGTGTTAGTTTTCACTTTTCTTTTGCGAACGGCAGACACTTCTGATTTAAATTAGACAAAAAGTAATAATCATCATGTTGCTGATAAGATTAAACCAGCCCCCGTCCGTAAAACTTATCTTTCGAAATGCGCAATAATTGACCTGGCGAGTGAAATGATTTCGCTATAAATACCCCCATAGTCACGACTATCGATTATTCACCAACTAATTGGCGGCGCGTTTAAATCCAATCCATTCCAGATGGCTCCTCCATCATACAGCGATTTGGGCAAACAGGCTCGCGATGTCTTTAGCAAAGGCTACAACTTTGGCCTGTGGAAGCTGGATCTGAAGACCAAGACCTCGTCGGGCATCGAGTTCAACACAGCCGGACACTCCAACCAGGAGTCTGGCAAGGTCTTCGGCTCCCTGGAGACCAAGTACAAGGTCAAGGACTACGGCCTGACCCTGACTGAGAAGTGGAACACAGACAACACCCTGTTCACCGAGGTCGCTGTCCAGGATCAGCTCCTCGAGGGTCTGAAGCTGTCCCTGGAGGGCAACTTCGCTCCCCAGTCTGGGTAAGACTTAAAACCTAAGTACTATATTAAAAGCCATATTTTAGAAATTAGTAAAGACTTACGTGTGCTTAGCCACTTTTATTTAACGATTTGGCAAACTACTGATAGGTTTTACATGTTTGATTTCGTCAGATGTCTAATATTATATCATCTTTTCACCTCCGACAGCAACAAGAACGGCAAGTTCAAGGTGGCCTACGGCCATGAGAACGTCAAGGCCGATTCGGACGTGAACATTGATCTGAAGGGCCCCTTGATCAATGCTTCTGCCGTGCTTGGCTACCAGGGTTGGTTGGCCGGTTACCAGACCGCATTTGACACACAACAGTCCAAGCTGACCACCAACAACTTTGCCCTTGGCTACACCACCAAGGACTTTGTCTTGCACACAGCTGTGTAAGTATTACTACTTGGCCACTGGGATTAAATGAATACGAATTAATGGTTTCCTTTTTCTGATCAGCAACGACGGCCAGGAGTTCAGCGGCTCGATCTTCCAACGCACTTCGGACAAGCTGGATGTGGGTGTGCAGCTGTCGTGGGCCAGCGGCACCAGCAACACCAAGTTCGCCATCGGCGCCAAATACCAGCTGGATGACGATGCTAGCGTGCGCGCTAAGGTGAACAACGCCAGCCAGGTGGGTCTGGGATACCAGCAGAAGCTGCGCGACGGTGTCACCCTGACCCTGTCCACGCTGGTCGATGGCAAGAACTTCAATGCCGGTGGCCACAAGATCGGTGTTGGTCTGGAGCTGGAGGCCTAAGTCGATGGTTTCCCGCCAGTCGAGGAATCTTTGAACGTTGTCTAACATCCCCACACGCCTAACAACAAGAACAACAGCAGCCAGTCAAGTGCAGTAACAACAAGAATAAACAAAATAAAAGAAAAGATATTCTTCAAAAAATAACAACACACAGTCAAATATAAAGAGAATCTGCACATCCTAACGATTAGATTGGATCAGTTGTCACCCGGCCAGCCGGCCATCACCACTTCCGCCCACTCCCTGCCCCAGCCACCCGAATCTGCAGAAGAGACACTGCCAACAAACGATGCAAGGGGTGGGTGGTTCAATCGCTTGGTCGGTCCGTCGTCGTTGGATGTAGCTTTGATTAGTGCATTGAAAATTAGCAAATTTGTTGTTGGCGAAAGTACAGTAAAAATACATTTACCTATTAAAAAAAATATTGAAACGGAATATTATGGCTCTAAAGGCATCGCATTTTTTCAGTTAGGGGTTGCGGCGAAACTAGGACACACACAACCCCACATTATCATTAACAACCTTTTACTTTTCGTTGTGCATTTACATGAGAAATAAATCGAGAAGAAACGAATGTCATGATTGCAGCGTTGATGGAGCATTTCAAAAGAATTGGGGACACCTTTTTTAAAAAACAACAATTTGATATTTTTAAGAAATTTGGTTACAACTATTGGGTTGGCAAGAAAGTCATGTCGTTTTTTTTCAATATTTTCAAAGATGATTTATTTATATCAGGACTTATAATTAATCAATTATGTATTGGCCGTTTTGTTCGACCACTAATGACCATCTCTCGGGCAGCTGCATAATTCCGCGCTCGAAGAACTTTTGGTCTTTTCCAGCAAAGAATCGAGACAAGTGGTTTTCGACAGCCTCATCTGAATCAAAGTTTTTACCATTCAAAGAGTTTTGAAGAGAGCGAAACAAATGGTAATGTGAAGGTGCTAAGTCCGGACTATAAGGTGGATGTGGTAGCACTTCCCAATTCAGCTCCGTTAATTTTTGCCGAGTGACCAAAGATGTGTGGGGCCTAGCGTTGTCATGGTGAAAGACTATACCCTTGCGATTAGCTAGTGCCGGCTCCTTTTCTTTAATTTTTTCCGCCAAATTGGATAGCTGGCGACAGTACACATCTGAATTGATGGTTTCATTCCGTCCCAGCAGCTCAAAGTGCACTACACCCTTCCAATTCCACCAAACAGACAGCATAACTTTCCTCTGATGGATATCGGCCTTTGATGTGGCTTGGGCTGGCTCATCTTTCTTGCTCCATGATCTTTTTCGTTGGACATTATTGTAAACAACCCACTTTTCGTCGCCAGTAATGATCCGCTTCAAAAAAGGATCGTTTTTAATCCGTTGCAGCAGAGAATAGCAGATGTTGATACGCTTAGTTAGGTGAATTTCCTTTAAGTTATGCGGAACCCAAACATCGAGCTTGCTTACGTAGCCAAGTTTCTTCAAATGGTTTTCAACCGTTGTATGCGACACACTGAGCTTCTCTGACATCTCCCGCGTTGAATAGCGCCGGTTTTCATCCAGCAAAGCCTGAATTTGTTCGTCAAAAACGGCCGATGGTCGACCAGAACGTGGGGCGTCTTTAACTCCAAAATCTCCAAGCCTGAATTTGGCAAACCAGCGCTGACATTGGCGATCACTCATGGCATAATGATCCGCTTCAAAAAAGGATCGTTTTTAATCCGTTGCAGCAGAGAATAGCAGATGTTGATACGCTTAGTTAGGTGAATTTCCTTTAAGTTATGCGGAACCCAAACATCGAGCTTGCTTACGTAGCCAAGTTTCTTCAAATGGTTTTCAACCGTTGTATGCGACACACTGAGCTTCTCTGACATCTCCCGCGTTGAATAGCGCCGGTTTTCATCCAGCAAAGCCTGAATTTGTTCGTCAAAAACGGCCGATGGTCGACCAGAACGTGGGGCGTCTTTAACTCCAAAATCTCCAAGCCTGAATTTGGCAAACCAGCGCTGACATTGGCGATCACTCATGGCATCTTTACCATACACTTCGCACAATTTTTCGCGAGCTTCGACCGCTTTTTTTCCTTTTCGGAAGTAAAAAAGCAAAATATGCCGAAAATGCTCACTTTGGTCCTCCATGTTTAATTTGCTATAGCTTCCACAAATGTTATCGAATAATTACCAAATTTTCGTCGATAGTACCTAAGACAATAATCTTTAAAACGATACTAAAAAGTGTGACCCTGGTGCTCGATTAGTCGTAAATAAATTAGATTAAAAACGATTACTAAAAAAAACGACATGACTTTCTTGCCCACCCAATATACATAGCTTCGTATAAAAATGAAGTAAAGTACGTTTCAGGTTAAGCACAGGAAACCATGCATTATAGTTCAAAGATGTCCAGCCTGTACAAAACTAGACACTGATCAGGCAGCATTAGATAAAAATTTTCGGCAAACCGAGGCTGTTAAAGCGTAGAGAACAAAAATTTCGAAATCAGTCGGGCCTTACATACCATACCACCTTTTTATTCCGCCCACAATGGCTCCAACGCCTACATATCCCGATCTGGGTAAGCTGGCCCGCGATCTTTTCAAGCGCGGCTACCATCCGGGAATCTGGCAGATCGACTGCAAGACTCTGACCAATTCGGGGATCGAGTTCTTCACCACGGGCTTCGCCAGCCAGGACAACAGCAAGGTGTCCGGCTCTCTGCAGAGCAAGTACAAAATCGAAGACCAGGGTCTGACCCTCACGGAGCGATGGAACACGGAGAACTGGCTCTTTGGCGAGATAATGCAGCGAGACAAGTTGGCTCAGGGTCTGATGCTGGCCCTCGAAGCCAAGTTTCAACCAGGATCAAAGTGCGTACGGGGTTATATCCAATCTAATATAATCTTTATAGGGTTTAAAAAACATTTATATCAAGTCGGGTCGGAATCGGTAAATCTTTTTTTTTATTTAAACCAAATACAGTATATCCTTTTACTGTACTAGTAACGGGTATAAGTTATTATCACAGTTTTTAAGCTACAGAACTTTACCTTTATTATGTGTGGTGTTACCATCTAATGATCCTTAAAATAATCCACATAAATTATTGATATTACTATCGGTTACAGCGAGGCGGATGGAAAGTTCAAGATGGGCTATGCCCAGGAGAATTTCAACTTCCTGGCCGACATTGGGCTAAACTCGGAGCCGATATTGAACTGCTCGCTGGTTGTGGGCCACAAGGAGTTCCTGGGCGGAGTGGGAACCGAGTTCGATATTGGCAACACGGAATTTAAAAGCTGGAAAGTGGCCTTGGGTTGGTCCAACGAAACCGCAACCCTCCATGGCGAGCTGTAAGTGCGAAACAGGAATGAAATTATGAGAGGTTTTTACTCAATCCTTTCTACACACTTTGCAGAAAGAACGGAGACACCTGGCTGGCCTCACTCTTTTACAAGGTGAACGAGAAGATCGATGCCGGTGTAGAGGTCACCAAAGGCGCCGGTGGCGGTGGTGGAGGAAACGCCGAAAACCCCGAGGGCGCAGAGCAGGACGGAGGCGGAGATGTGATCGTCAACCTGGGCATGATCTATCACCTGGAGGAAGAAGCCCTCATCCGTGCCAAGATCAACAACGTGGTGGAGCTGGGCCTGGGATATGAGCAGAAGCTGCGCGAGGGCATCACCGCCTCCATTTCCGCGGTGCTGGATTGCAACAACTTCAAGGACGGAAACCACAGATTGGGAGTGGGCGTGGCCCTCCAGTGCTAATTGATTTCTGACGGCAGTCACTCAACGATTTAAATTTCCAAATTGGTTTATCTTTATTCAAATGGCAAATACATCTCCTTTTCAAAAATAAAGTTTACTTAAAGAAATACATCGAGAGGTTATTTATTAAAAATGTTAGAATCCGAAGACTTTTAAAGAGTCTTAACAAGCAAGTAAAGCGATAGGTGTTAGAATGGGTTTCTAATTATTATACTACTTCCAAATTATTAAAATAATTATACATCAAAGACTTTAAAAAAAGAATAGGAAAATTTACTTATTATTCTATATATTTTGATCACACCCCCTTTGATCCTTCTATCAGATTTTCATCGGCCCCCAAATTCCAAGTGAATCCTAAACTAACACGTTCGATAATATTATATTGCACCATGCCCATGAGATACAGGATACGAAACTTGTTCAGGAAGAACAAACGGAAACGTCTGGCATCCGAAAATGAGCCGGATACCACTGACAATAGTGGTGGCGATGCACAGAACACCAGCAGCGAGGAGGAAGCTAAGAAGGAGAATCGAGTGGAGATCCTGCCGCCTCCGCCGGTAGAGGGCGAGATGCCCAGTTACTTCCATGTGGGCCTCCTGGCTAAGATGTGCCTCATCCACGGATACTCCAATGGCCTTTGGAAGCTGCAGAGCACCTCGAAGACGGATAAGGACTTCTTCCTGAGCAGCTTTGGCGAGGGCTATCCAACCTGGAACTCTGTCTACGGTGGATTGGAGGCCTACAAAGAAGAGGGTAACTTTCATGCATCCCTTGCCTGGCTGTCCGATGGGTACATGCTGTCCGACCTTGGATCACGTGGAGAAGCTCTCGGCGGGACGTGGTCCTCTGTATTCAAGTCTATGCTCAGCACAAATGACGGGTGAGTCTGATACGAATCACAGGATATGTTAGAATTAATGGAATCCTTAAATGTCATGCAGCTTTAATGTTCTGGGTTCAGAAATATAGGTATATGGGTTTAGGTCTGAAAACGAAGCTCTAAACTTAGAAATCGTGAGGATTATTTTAACTTTACTATCTCGAAAAATATACAATATTGAAATATATTTAGTAAAAACACATTTATATATTTACAGATGTGAATACCAATGCAAGGTGAAGTGTGGCTTCGAACGCAAGCCCGGGAAAATAGAGCTGTATGTTCCTATTTACAAGGATCCCCTCTTTATGGGCTACATTCTGTGCGAACCTGCTACAAATTATTTGTTGGGTTACCGCACAGTACTTAATGTGGAGGATAAAAAATTCGACATGCATGCCTTTTGCGTGGGCTATAGCAATAATTCCACAGAAGTGGGAATGAAACTGTAGGTAACTACCGACTTTATTGCATTTACATGACTAATGTACATCACATTTTAGTGAGAACTTCGAGACCATTCGAGGATCGATTTTCCAGCGCATTGGAGAAAAGTGGGCCTTGGCCTTGAAGGCAAACCTTTATGGAAACGTGAATGCCAAGAGTGTTCACGTTGGGGGCCAGTACGAGTTGGAGCCTGGCACTTTGCTAAAGGCAAAAGTGCGAGGGGATACTCGCATTGGGTTTATTTTTCAACGTAGATTTCGTGAGGACATTGAAGCTTTGTTTCACGTTTGCTTCGAAGGAAAAGATCCCATCAATGGAAAGCATAAATTTGGCGCCTCTTGGTACTTTAATATGTAGGCGATAAATTATCGTGTTTGTAATCTTTTAAAATGAAAATAAAAACTAAATAAAATCCAAAATATAAATTACTTTAATTTCGATTAATACTGACTTCAAATTTATGATTTTAAACTCCTTGATGTATAATCACGGTGCCAATCCCAATTCATTGACTAAAGTCACTTTATACTACACTCGTAGTTGTTGTTAGACGTGTCAGATTTTTCGTTTTACGTCAAAATTTAAAATTTTTTCCCAATTATTTTCGATTTTTTAAGTTTTTTTCAATGCCAAAAGCAAAGGAACGGCTTCGCAGCTTATTCCGCAGGAACAAAAAGCGTAATCGTCCTACAACATATCCTAAGGACGAGGAGAAAAAAGAAGAGGAGCCAGCTAATCAGGAGGAGTCTGCAGAGCCCAGTAAGAAGGATGAAATGGAGATAATGCCCAATCCTCCGGAAGAGGGAGAAATGCCCTCGTACTTCCACGTGGGCGCCTTGGCAAAGGACCTTCTTATCACCGGTTTCAAAATCGGCGCCTGGAAAGTGGAGTGCAACACGAGGACGGACAATGACTACTACCTGAGCACCTTCGGCGAGGGATATCCCACCATGGATTCCGTCTTTGGAGGAATCGAGGTGTTCAAGGAAATTGATAACTATAATATGTCCCTTGGCTGGTTCACCAACAAAGAAATTGTGTCGGAGATTGGAGTGCATGGCATCAACTTTGAAAGTCGGTGGTACGCGCTCTTGAAGTCGACAATTGGCACAAAAGACGGGTAAGTTCTTTCGAGGGGCTTATGTGTAACTCTTTCGTCTTCAATATTTCAATACTAATAAAAATGATCTTAAAAGTCTAAAAAGAGTCTTTACACCTTAAAGATCACCTGATTTAAGCAGTTAATAAAGCTTTTGTTCACTTTTTTAAAGTTGTTTCTAACCAAAAAAGTATATTGAATGTAATGTCCATGATACTACCTAAAATAAGACTCTTGGTACTATACTTTAATAATGTTACTGATTTACTTTATAGAGTGACTTTTAAAACCAAGCTGAAGTGTGGCTTTGAGCGAAATCCTGTGAAAGTGGAGCTGGTGGTACCCGTTTACAAAGAACCCCTTTTCTTGGGCTACGTCGTGGTTACTCCAGTCGAAAATTGGCTTCTGGGATATCGGGCAGCTTACAACCTGGACGATAAAGGTTTCGATAAGCACGCTTTTTGTTTGGGCTATAACAATGGAAGGACCGAAGTGGGCCTGAAACTGTAGGTTCTCCTTGATTAAATTAAAGAAATTAATATTCTTTTAAAATTCCACTTACAGTGAGAATTTCGAGGACCTGCGAGGATCGATATTTCAACGGATTGGCGAAAGGTGGGCCTTTGCTATAAAGTCGAACCTTTACAGTTCTGAAAATGTCAAACAGTTTGCGTTTGGCATTGAGTACGACTTCCAGAATGGAACGTTGGTGAAGGCCAAAGTGCGCGAGGACTCAAGAACAGGGTTTGTCTATCAAACCAAAATGGGCGAAAACATTGATGTCATGTATCACCTGGCTTTTGATGGCGTAGACCCTGTTGGTGGAGCTCATAGGATAGGTGTTTCCTGGGACTTTCACTGTTAGAGAAATATTTAAAAGGCTTATATCGAAACTTTGAGACTTTGTTAGTATGCCCAACTATCTGTGATAAAAAAACATTAGTATAAATATTTTATTTTGATGTAATGTTTTTATTGGAAATCTGTGTTTCCTGACCTCTTATAGAATATGTTACCTACCTCCAAGGCGTGGAAGAAATTTTTATTTCAAGTTACTTCTTCCGTTTACCCGTTAATTCTTTATTAGAAAACTGGCTCTTCTATTTGAAATTACTTGTATGTAAGGACTACAGGGATGGCTTTAGATAATCATAATCATAATAATAAAGTTATTTTACATGTGAAAAAAAATAATGTAGTTTCTTTCTTTTTTGAGTTTAATATCAATAATTTAATATATCAAGTACCTAAAGTAACATCTTTTATTTACTTTTTTTAAACATAAAAAAATTTTAAATTTTTTGCTGTCGTACTGTTTACAAAACTAAAATTAGCAAGGAAAATTGAGTATCAGATAACAGGGTCATCAACTATTATTTTTGTATATTTCCTTTTAAAATCAATAAAGAAATTTAAAAAGTAAACCCTTTTTCATATTTGGAAAATGTTGCGTTTCAGTCCTAATGGTCATTTTTAAATCCTGCCTATCAATTTGAATATATTGGGTTGGCAAGAAAGTCATGTCGTTTTTTTTCAATATTTTCAAAGATGATTTATTTATATCAGGACTTATAATTAATCAATTATGTATTGGCCGTTTTGTTCGACCACTAATGACCATCTCTCGGGCAGCTGCATAATTCCGCGCTCGAAGAACTTTTGGTCTTTTCCAGCAAAGAATCGAGACAAGTGGTTTTCGACAGCCTCATCTGAATCAAAGTTTTTACCATTCAAAGAGTTTTGAAGAGAGCGAAACAAATGGTAATCTGAAGGTGCTAAGTCCGGACTATAAGGTGGATGTGGTAGCACTTCCCAATTCAGCTCCGTTAATTTTTGCCGAGTGACCAAAGATGTGTGGGGCCTAGCGTTGTTATGGTGAAAGACTATACCCTTGCGATTAGCTAGTGCCGGCTCCTTTTCTTTAATTTTTTCCGCCAAATTGGATAGCTGGCGACAGTACACATCTGAATTGATGGTTTCATTCCGTCCCAGCAGCTCAAAGTGCACTACACCCTTCCAATTCCACCAAACAGACAGCATAACTTTCCTCTGATGGATATCGGCCTTTGATGTGGCTTGGGCTGGCTCATCTTTCTTGCTCCATGATCTTTTTCGTTGGACATTATTGTATACAACCCACTTTTCGTCGCCAGTAATGATCCGCTTCAAAAAAGGATCGTTTTTAATCCGTTGCAGCAGAGAATAGCAGATGTTGATACGCTTAGTTAGGTGAATTTCCTTTAAGTTATGCGGAACCCAAACATCGAGCTTGCTTACGTAGCCAAGTTTCTTCAAATGGTTTTCAACCGTTGTATGCGACACACTGAGCTTCTCTGACATCTCCCGCGTTGAATAGCGCCGGTTTTCATCCAGCAAAGCCTGAATTTGTTCGTCAAAAACGGCCGATGGTCGACCAGAACGTGGGGCGTCTTTAACTCCAAAATCTCCAAGCCTGAATTTGGCAAACCAGCGCTGACATTGGCGATCACTCATGGCATCTTTACCATACACTTCGCACAATTTTTCGCGAGCTTCGACCGCTTTTTTTCCTTTTCGGAAGTAAAAAAGCAAAATATGCCGAAAATGCTCACTTTGGTCCTCCATGTTTAATTTGCTATAGCTTCCACAAATGTTATCGAATAATTACCAAATTTTCGTCGATAGTACCTAAGACAATAAGCTTTAAAACGATACTAAAAAGTGTGACCCTGGTGCTCGATTAGTCGTAAATAAATTAGATTAAAAACGATTACTAAAAAAAACGACATGACTTTCTTGCCCACCCAATATTATAATTAAAAGATTCAGCGGTTAGGTGAATGCCCCCAATATCTACTGCAGCGTGGCCGCTTTGTTTGGCGGATTTTTGACGCAGCAAGCGATGGTCACACCGAATTCTCTTGTCATCGATTTTTCTGTCTCTCTTCTTCATACGAAAAAAAAAGTTCATCTGTCCAGACGTGTTTAAATATCGTGTTGAAATCAGGCAAAAAGTAGAGTTTTCCGAGTGTTCTCGTGCATTTGCAGATAGTTACTTGCATTGCGCGACCGTTTTACTTAGTTATTGCAGCGCAAACGGCGTTTAAGACGCGAAAATTGAAGCCAAAAGTGCCAGTTCTCGGAGGCCAAAGTAGGTAAGAAATAAAAATGGCGTCACATACCATCGCACACACACCCATACTAACGACTACATTTTCCACATTTTTGTACCCTTTGTTCCGAAATCAGGGGCTGAAATAGCAAAATCCAAAGGTAAGTTCAGGTAAAAAAAACAAAGGCCACCTTTAGCGAAAGAGCGTGAGAGGGAGTACCATGTCGGAGGCCATGAGTGCCCCACCGCCCCTAATTCCGCAGCTGCAGGAGATGCAGCAGCAGCAACAACAACAGCAGCAGGGCGGCAATCCCGGTAATCTCGCCCAGCAGTGGAGCAACTACGCCTGGTATGCCAACCAAAATGCCGCCTACCAGCAGCAATATCAGCAGTACTACCAGTACTGCATGCGCTACCAGCAGCAGCAGCAACAGCAGGTAACCTCGACGGTCAGTGCTTCGAATGCGCCGCCGGGCTTCAGCAATGCGCTGGCGGTACCGCCACCCCTTCCTTCGGGTCCGCCACCCCCACCACCGCCCAAAATTGGCCAAACAGCGGCCCAAAACAAGCAGCAGCAACAACAACAGCAGCAACAGCAAAAGAATTTCGGGGGAATACGTTTCAATTTAAATTTAAACCAAAAGCGGTTGGCTGGTGCCCCCAATCCCCTGCAACAACAACAACTACAGCAGCAGCAACAGGTCATGCAAATGTACAATAACAATAACAACAACAACAACAACAGCAGCAGCAATAGCAACAAAAAGAAGCGGAAGCGTAACAACAAAAACAAGAGTTTTGAGCAATCGGTTTATAGCAATCCGTTTAACAATCAAGCTCAAGCTACGCCCATAGCACCACCCCCGCCCATTATTAGCGCCAGCGATGTGGGCGTGCCGATCACCCCTGATCTAAGTAAACCACCGCCACCATTGCCACTGGCCATAGTGGCCCCCACAGAGAATCCCCAACAGCAACATCAGCAGCAGCAACTTCAGCAACAACAACAGCAACAGACTGCTTCTCCCGCTCCACCGCAAGCGTCCCCATTTAAGCGGCCCAACAGCTTTCAAATGGCCTCCAACGATTCCTGGCCGGACGCCCTCAATCAATATGTGGCCCGTTGCTACTCAAAGTGTAACACAGACCTCGACAAGGATCAGATTGACATATGCCTGAAGGGCAAGATTATAGCGGCGGCCAATCGCAATGAGCTGTGGACGCGGGACTGGGACAACGAACCCATGCCCACGGTACACAGCGAGCGGGACGGCATCGATGTGGTGCTAAGCAATGTGACGCCCCCGCAGCCGCAGCGAAGCAACTACTTCCAGAAGAAGCTGGAGCAGGAAAGGGAGCGGGAGAGAGAACGCGAGCCGGAGAAGGCCCCGAACAAGGGCTCCTCGGGTATAGTGAATCAGTTTAAGCAGAAGGTCAATCAGTTTAACAAGTCATCGTCCGGCTACGGTTCCCATCATCACTCTTCGTCATCGAGATACTCCAGGAGTCGTTCGCGGTAAGTTTTGGCGTCTCCCTTTGTCAATTGAACTTGAAATCTAAACCAGTTTATTTACCCCTTTCAGATCGCCATCATCTTCAAACTCGTTGAAGTACTCGAGCAAGAAACGGTACTCGCGATCGCGCTCCCGTTCGCGTTCCCGCTCGCGATCTCCCCGCTCCCGATCGTGCTCCCGCAGTAGCGATGCCAGCAGTCCCCCGGCGCGAAAGGTTATCCGCAAATCGGGCTCCAACGAATCCCTAAATTTTATACCACTCACCGCGAACTTATCTCGGAAGCAGCAGAAAATGCTGATGAAGAAGGGCAAGCGCGCAGCGGCAGCTGCAGCAGCAGCCGCTGGCTCCGGTCAGGCGAAAAAGAAGCCGCCTCACTTCTACTCCAACCAGTCGTCCGTCGGCGGAGCTGTTGATGATGACACAGCGCGCTTGCAACAGCGTGCGGCACGATTTTCGCAGCAGGGCTCCAGCTCGGCCAAGAAATCTGTCGTCGCCATTGCAAGCTCACCGTTTGGTCTCACCACGGCCAAGAACAAGAAAAAAATGATGCAGCAGCAGCAGCACCATCGTTCTGCCTTCTACGAGGACACCGAGGCGGCTGGCGGCTTAGATCTTCTCGATTTGCATATTGTAGGCACTTGTAGGGACCTAGAGAAATCGTTTTTGCGTCTCACCAAGGCGCCGTCGCCGTCAGAGGTGCGACCTGTCGAGGTGCTCACCCACTCTCTGGTTAATGTAAAGGAAAAATGGCGTGCCAATCAGGATTACCACTATGCGTGTGATCAGTTGAAGTCCATTAGGCAGGATCTGACTGTAAGTAACGATTTCTAAAGATACAAAAACAACCATCATAACCATTATAATTTCTATAGGTCCAGGGTATTCGCGATCAATTTACGGTTGAGGTGTATGAGACGCACGCTCGTATTGCCATGGAGAAGGGAGACCACGAGGAGTTCAACCAATGCCAGACGCAACTGAAGATGCTGTACATGGAGATTGACGGAAAGAGCGTCAATGCTTTGGAATTCACAGCTTATCGCATACTCTACTACATTTTCACTAAGAATACCTTGGGTAGGTTTATTGATTCTTAAGTACTTTCGGTTTAAATTAACACTGATTTTGTCATGTAGACATTACCACTGTCCTGCGCTCCATTACGGCTGATCAACGCGAGAGTCCTGTCATTGCACACGCCCTACAGTTCCGATCTGCGTGGTCGCTCGGGAACTACTGCAAATTGTTTTCTCTGTACAAGACGGCGCCTCTTATGTCCGGCCACATGATTGAGTGGTTCCTGGAGAGGGAGCGCAAGGCGGCTTTGCGTGTCATTATTAAATCGTAAGTTGAGAATTGGTAAATCTTGTTGATAATTGTTACTTATAAATACCATATTTTTCAGTTATCGTCCCAACATTAGTGTTGACTATATAACCAATATTCTGGCCTTTGAGAGCTCCGAAAAATGCAAAGAATGGCTCGACACCTTCAGTTTGCCTTATGCCGCCAATGGTGCGCAAGTCGATTGTAAAAACGCAGCTGCCATTGCCATTTGAGGCGACTTTCACATAAGGCAGATTACCTGCTGAGAAGCACTATATGATTTTGTACCTGATTTCCGATTTTTTCGGATTTTAGTGTCCTTTGTCGGACTTCGGATGCAACTTCCCTGGCCCCACTTAACTTACTTTGTACATATTTTTGTAGATCGCGATTCCCCTTCGTTACACAGTTAGGATTTGCTTTACTCCCCTTCTTAAGCTTCCAATTATCTTCGAATAAGTGAGCCTTAGAATTCTTCGTTTTTTTAGGAGCTTTAAAGTGTAGACTTCTTCGTAGGGGATAATATTTTACAAGGAAAACAGTTCATCGAAAGAAAAGATACAACAAACATCACGGGAAACATAAATCTACTTCACATTAATTCTGTACTGCAATTTAAACTACAACTAAATGTTGTAGAAGGAAAGCCTGCTTGCACCTAGCTCTGGAGTCGCCAAAATACTGGATGAATCAATAACGATTTTAGAAGGCCCGAACTGTCGACGGCGAAGCCATACCCCGGATTGTAGATTTCACTACTAGGAACTGGAGTTACCGAATTCCTAGAAGGATCAACTTGATATCTGCGGTTACGTTATGGATTCAGCTACGGATACTGTATTTTACAACGGGAAAGCAGAAAACATCTGTATAGTTTGCTTGGCGGAACAGGAATACTTTCATGTTTTTGAAACCTAAACCGTCACGATCTTCGGAACATTTTCGTCTGGTCAGCGTGGGTCTTCATTCCTTTTATTTAAAACCGCGGCAAACTGTATATATTTTTTCAAACAACAAAATCCTACAAGATCCCCGACTCAAAACTCGTCAGAATTCTACAAGATTAACCTGAAACCAAAAGTGCGTGACCTCCCAATGAATATGAAGAACTTGAGAACTGAAGTGAATCAATTCCAAATGAGGTCACACACCTCTTGAATAACAACTCTACTAAAAGTGTACTCTCGCAAAACTAACATGAAATAATACACATGCAGAAACAAAATCAGATGCGATCATCGAACTCCGAGAGTCCAAAAGCTTGGTGCTGAGAATTCATCTTTGTTTCGTTGTGATTATTTACTCATTTTATCGTCATTTGATCACTTCATTTTTAAACTAGTTTTAAGGTTTAGGCTTAATGATTGTTGTCTTATTTAAATTATTGCAAAGGATTATACTAATGTTCTGTCTCTCTATTGTATACCTGTATATATACAACCATCCAATCCACCACCAAGAACTACAACAAGAACGAGCCTGCATGTATATTCTCCGGAAGTTCAAAGTCAACGTTTCGGAAAATGGCAAAGTCAACCTGGTCTTCCCCGTCGCCACAAATCATCGGTGAAATGGCAGTCGAAAAATCATCAAATATTCGCGACATTTGTAAGCTCTTCCAATTTTTATTCGTGTTACAAAAAAAAATTGTATACAAAAATTTCGAGTCTATGGGGTAGCACATAAGCAATTGGTCATAATCCTATAATCAGTGGATACTTTTTTATAGGGGGAGTTAGACAAGAAACCTAACTCTTCTTTATTATACAGTAATTATACAATAGACTAGGATTAAAGGTATAGGCTAAGTTTACCTGTTATATTTATTTTTAATTTTCTTGAATGTTGGAAAATGATGAAAAAATTCAAGATTTCAAATGCTCTTTCAAATATTTATGCAAAACATGGGATCCCGTTTGCATGAAAAGTGAGAGTTATAATTCCGCTTTAACAATAAACATAACAAAACGCAGCAACTGGTGTTTTTCTCTTGGTGAATTTTCCCATTCAGGATAAGGTCGTCGTAACAACAATCCTCAACAATCCATTTGCAATAAAAATCAGGAGCTTTAGCCAGGACACACGCCATCCTGAGCTTGTTGCAGCGTGGGAGGCGAGCTTTCAACAACACCCAAAGGATGCTGGCGGAGATTCTGCCGCTATTTAAGGATGCTGCGTTGCGGCCTTAGCTTCAGTCAACGCGCGGCGTTCGAGTTCTTTGGATCGCGCTTAAAACTTAAATTGAAAGGACCAAACTGAGATAATCAAAAGAAACTACAAAATCAAAAGAGTCCTAAAACCCTTTTGTGAGTGAAGTGGTTTAACGAAAATATAGATGAAAATATTGTTTCTTTATTGTTAATTTTATTAAGGTGTGTGAAAAATTACGCTTCATAGTTAGTCTATTCCATAAAAGGAGTTTTTCAGAGGTAAACGATAAATATAAACTGAATATTTAAGAGATATTCATTAATATCGTTCATAACATCCTTAAATTCATGTAATATAATGCATAGTCAAAAAAGTATAATACAGCAATTAAAAAGAAAAAAAGTTTTTTGTTTAGAACGTAGTTTTATAGTGATGGTTAAAGATCCCATTTTATTCTCCGAAATTACTTTTTAATAAATTAAAGGAAACAAATTTCTCGTTTTTGATAATAGCTTGTCCGTTAAAAAATTAAGATTTGTGTTACACTTGTAATATTTTTTTATTAAAGTTTTACAAACTTGTCACCAACATTTTGGATAAATCTGACTGCAAATAAGACGAATTTTAGAATAAATTTTTTTAAAAATTTAGTGGTGGTTTTTAATAAAACATTTTGCATATGGCTTTGGGATAAAGCGTATATCATATTTACTATAACCAGGAATTTTCTTAAACAAACTTAAGCTACCCATTTCTTCTTTAGTGTGAGTGAGTTAGAGAACTTTACCTTAACTCGATTTTATTTGATCATTATCCATATTCTATCAACTATTCAAAGAAAATTAACAGATTTAACGTCGTAAAAATTTAAAATTGTTTTTAAATATAATAAATAAGCTAGAATGTTTAAATAAATCACAGTCCGGGTTTTTCATTAAAATAACTTAAATATATAATTTATTCTGTTCCCATAATTAACAAATCCTTAGGACTTATCCAATCACAGACTTTAATTAGTAAAAGTACGGTTAATGTCTAACGATTTGTTTTTTCACGACAGTTTTTTAAAAGTCAATTTTTAAAAATTCATAAGCAGGAAGTGGTTGATATCTATTTAAGTACGATAGTGAAATTCAAATGGAGTAAAATCCTACAGCCTTTAACGCAAACCATTTTTTTTTTCATTTTCAAAAGTTGCGTATAATGACAAGCTGATGAATTTAACTAAAATACCACGGAAATGTGAAAATTATTTATTTATATCAGAAGAATGGATCGCAAATGACAATAATAGGATATGAAAATTATTTTTTTTTTTAATTTTGGTCTTACTGTTTTTTTATTGTTATTTAACTGAGAAACTCTTCTCTCTTAAACTCTTCACAAAATATGCGAAAAAAACTAAAATTCTTGATCAAGAATTTATAAACTAGTTACAAGTTACTTTTAAAAATATAATATTGCAATTTTCATACGACGCGAAAAAAAACAAAGTATTAAAAACTGTCGGTAAAGAACTTAATGATACGTCTACATAGTTAACAGACTTGGCTTTTAAAAAAATCCTGGCAGTGCTTTAACACTTATTAATAGAAACAGTTTGGAAGTTTTTGGCACAATTTTTTAGGCAATATCATCTCAAGAGGAAATTAAGGGACATTAAATAGTAATTTTTGACGTGACATCACTTGTAAGGTTTTAAGCGTTTTTTACATTACCTCACACTCCTCTAGACAAATCGGCTAATTTTCATAATCGTGAGACAATGAATCTTGGTGATTTATTAGAAATGTCACCGAATCACTTTTAAATGAACACAATGTCAACGAAGAATTGATTTACTGAGTGCTGGACCACAATAATCAGTCAACCTAGGCAGGAATCTACTCTAATTCAAGCACTCATTTGATTAATGTCATTAACACTTCAAAATGAAACAAACTTGCAATTAAATAAATCATTTGGAAGTGGCAAAAAGGAAAATCAAAATGGAAAATAATTAGTGAAAATTAATCTTTAATAAATACCCTCAAAGGCCGAAAGACTTAAGACTGAATTCAGAAACTTGATACCCCAATAAGTAATTAAGGCTGTCAGAGATAGGAAAATTAACTCTTTAGCGTGTAATATACAAATTACGTTCATAACGAAATTTCCAACATAAATTGAAAAACAATTAGCAGTAAAAAATAACATCAAATTGAGTGCCAAGCAAACTTTTTAGGGGAGGCAAAAGGCCAACTTCCTGCGAAGCTGTCGCAGCTGCCGATGTCAAACGGTTGACAAGTCCCGTCTTTCCTGTCCCATCCATGCGCCGCCAGTTTTCCCCATTTCATTATTAAGAAAATTATAATGTGGCTGATGTTCGGCGGGCCATTGTATAATGCATAGTTGCATAGGCTCTTCCATTGAAAGTCAGCGATACGAATAATTCCTAAAGAACTACACAATGCGTACTAAAACTATTTTAGCTAATGCTGACCTTTTGTGAAGTACATTTCGTTCTAAATGATTGAAAAGAGTATGCTAATTTCTAAGCATCAGAAAAAAATATTACAAACTGAAACATCTATACTAAGATAATATAATTTAATTCTCAGCGACTGTACTCCTTCACATGCCTAATGCATAACTAAGTCAATGTTCAAACAACCTTTAAAATAAACCTCCATTCCTCATACCTCGCAGAAATGAATCCCATTAAAATACACATATTTTGCCGTGTTCGGCATGTTTTCAAATAACAATAAATAAATATTCAATATTGACTATCAAAATGCGAACCGCAGCTGAGGCTGACATTACAAAGGACGACAGGAGTATAAATTTTGCAACATTATGTGTGAATATTTCATCCACTTGCACACTTGCTTAAGGATGTGGGCGCACTTGGATCCGTGCCGTGGCAATCCTTTTCAAAGGCATAAAATCCCTCACATGGCTATCCCTTTCATATGTTAATCCAAAGCCTGTTAGTCAGCATTTGGGGGAATAAAACTTGTTTACCTTTTCTCGAGCGAACCAAGGGATGGCCAAAGGATTTTCTTCACTTTGCGGGATTCTTCAAAAATGATGTGTTATTTACAGAAGGGCCTTTCATTCTTAATATGAATTTCATATCATAAGTGTAACACGGTATCTGGAGCTCAGCTGACTTGGGGATATTTTGCATTAGCATAAAATAAATTTTGACCAATGAGTTATTTTGGTAACGGATCAATTTAAAAGAGCTCAGCGGAAAGTCGAAAGTATAAGCCAAATCGAATCCAGAAATTGGTGGTAACATAAAAGGTTAGCAATGTCGAAGCCTATTTAATGTGTTTATAAAAACGACTACTTGTTTAAAAAAACATTTAAGGTGAATTCTTTTATAAGACGATAAAGGAGTTTGTTATTCTTTATGCGTCGAAAACGTCGTTGCCATCTATAAAATGTGTTGTTTTTATAAAACTAGACGAAATTCGAGTAAAGCTAATTACCCTTGGAGGTAATTAGCATTTTAAATAGTAGTCCTATTTGGAATAGCGCCATTGTTATACAAATTTAGCCAACTTAAATGGCAATTACCGTAAAACACTGCAATTATTGCCCTCACGTTCGCATTATTATCTCCCAAGATCCTTCCAAATCCAGCTCCATTCTGGTCATGATTCGCACTTGACCACAAGTCTAGGCCTTGGCTGAAACCTCCTTAGCACCTGTGTGGGTGGGAAACCACATTCACATTGTACTGTCCTTGCTGTGCCGCCCACTTAAATGGTTTTTCCTAACAGATTTGCTGGTTTTCAGTTTCCTTTTTTGTGTTTTTTACTGTTTTGCATTGTGCTTGGGAGCACTTGGTTTCGTTTTTTCGCTGCTTGCCTTTGTCCCCAATTGTACGATTTCCTTTGGTTTTCATTTTTTCACGCGGCTGTGTTGTCATTTGAGATAATACGAAAAGTATTCAGCGCCCGTCGTTGTTACGGTTTGCTTTTGATTTTGTTCAAGGGTTTATTTTAAAGCAATTGATTGGATTTAAGCGATTCGAAAAAGTGCTGGAGGAGTTGAAGTGTTGGGGGAGTAGGAAAGCTTAGATTTTCCTCTTGCTGACGGGCAAATCTGATTGAATTGAGCCTCAACCAAAGTATCTTTTGAATAAAGTGTTCTTCGAGGAATTCGGTGTTGTGAACTTTTTTGATTTTCCTTTTTTTATAAAGTAACAATAATGAAAATATTTTATTTTTCTTAATAAAGAAAATCTAAAATTAACAAAATTATTAAGATATGAAACGTTTTTGCATATTCTTTTTAAAACTTCACATATTCATTTAGCTTAAAAATGTTTAGTTCATTAGTATTTTTAAATTTAAGAAAACGATATTACAAATTCTTTGATTTGTATATTGTTAACTAGTTGATCTGTTTTAATAGCTAGTGTACAAATATACGATTGGCAAAATAAAGTAGAATATCTTCTAATAAAAGTGCAACACTGCGTATGAGTAATACCAAACACCTGCCTCGTTAAAACATTTATTTTATTTAGTAACCAGTTACAAGACACACAATTTAGAGACGTCGTTTTTCTCTAATGAAAATTGCCAAATGAAGCCTTACCTGCTACTCCATCACTCATTATAAACTTTTCACTTTCCTGATTGTGGCGTTACAGAATTTAAATTCCACTCAGCTCATTAGATTTCAAATCAACAGAGGCTGACAAACAACAAATCGCCGCAACTTCTTTTAACTCGAGGCGCTGTATCAAATACTCCAGAGATTTTCCAGCAGTTTTATCTGCCTCTGGGCTGATTAAGCAGGGAACGAGGAAAAACAAGCGGAAATGAAAAGCAGTCTCCGGTTTTCCCTGGCAATGGAGAACATTTGTAGCAATTAAAAGCATCTTTATGGCAATTTGCTGCTGCAAACCACAAAACCAGAAGCCTCCGCGTTTCGCTTCATAATAAATTTTCTTAATCAAAAAGTGACGAAGTCCTTGCCGCTCTATGAAAATTCAATTAGTTTACCTTTAATTTGGTGGGTGAACCGTGAACACGGCTATTTATACACCTCGCTAAACGAGGTGAGGTGGCATCTGATTAGAGTTGGAAAAGTTGCAGACAACATCTGCTGAGCCCTGTCGCTTTTGCCTCGCCAGTCGGCTTTGAGAAGGGTTTAATCATTCATTCTTCAGCCAATTTTCACGCTGTTTTTCTGCACCAGATGCTGTTTCCTTTTTCTTTCTTCGGAAAAGAAAACCATCTCGTTCATTTGTTAGGCGGCAGTTGGCCTCTAACCGCTCAAAAAATGTGCAAATTTTCAAGATGACGGAACAATTAGGCCAGCAATCATCTTGTAATGAAAGCTTCCGCCAAAATGAAAATTTAACAAGAATTGTTTAATTTAATTTGACTGCAGCAAAGTGGTAAAAGTATTTAAAATTTGTATAAAATCATATAAAACAAACGATTTAAAACTGTTTGTAAAAAAATCTCTTGTACTTGCCTTGATTTTTAAAATATTTCTTAAAGTCAAATTTAAAGCTTTTAATATTTTAACTATATTTAATTCAATAACTAATCAAAAAACATCTTTAAAAACAGTTTAACAAGAAAAGTTTTGTTTGTTTAAATCTCTAACCTTAAATTACAAATCATAGCAATTATAAATTTAAAGCACAGAACGTTTGGGGACTCTTTAAAAATCAGGTATTACACTTTTCAAAATTAATATTAGATAATCCCTGTGGGAATTATCTATTCCTGCACGGGTAATGGACAGGTGCTTTTGTTTTTTAGTTCCCAAACAAAATCCGAAACTCATGAACCACTGCCATCGATTGAGCTCGATTGTGGCTGCATTTGACATAGGAGCATGCCCTCCACTGACCTGGAGAACCCATCCCATTCGAGTTCAATGAGCACCCACGCACATTAAAATTCGAAATCAAATGCCGAATCATTCGCTTTGATGGGACGCCCACACTCCGTCACACAGAATGTCCAATGAAATGCTATCGCTTTCTAATTACTCGTTCATTGTTTGTTTGCTCTTGTTTTTGCTGTTTGTTCAATGGCGGCTTTGGAAAATTGCTTAGGCAAATCAAAATAATGACCGCAAATTTCGGTTTATTTTGTTTCATTGGTGTTATTTTCCATGGCGGTGTGTACATATGTGCTTTCATTCTCTTTTCCTTTGCCTAATCAATCAATCAATTAGCTGCCCGGCCGGCTTTGAGTGCATAAGTCTATTTTTGTAGCTAAAAGCCAGCCTTTGTGCCTTTATTGTTTTCCTTTCTGTTGCTCTCAGGCATTTTGAGTGGAAATGAAGCAGCAGCAAAGCTGCACAGCAAGATGATGTCTGATGATATTCGATGGCAGGGCCTTAAGCCAATGGTAATGCTCAGCCAATAAAACAGAACATGAGAAGAACTATGGAGAAAATAATGTTAACAACAAATATTTAGGTATTTTCTATAGATGGAAGCATTAAGAAATAACTGTGTACCCAGAAATGTTTATGGAAATGCTAGTAATCGTAGAGACATTATTTAAAATACTACACTAAAATGTTAATATTTTCATAGATTTGGACAAGGCTTTCAATTTACAAAATATTTAGCTATTTTATAAATTGACTTTCAGGTATTAATAAAAAAACAAGAAAGGAAGCTAACTTCGGCACGCCAAAGTTTCTATATATACTATATAACAGAGTCTTCCGGTTATTAGAAAACTAAAAACTAATTACAAAAATCTGAAGAGAATGTTCCATTTTAATTTACTACGGTCTATTCATTATTTTGACATCAGTTATCTGATCGTTCTTATGGCAGCTATATTATAAAGTCGGCCGATTTGATTTCAATTTCATTCGAAATTCTAAAATATTGAAAGAATGGTCGGACCCGGCTCGTTCCGACTTATATATATACTACCTGCAATAGAAATAAGGCTTTTGGAAAGGTTTCATCTTGGTAGCTTAAAAACTAAGAGACTAGTTTGCGTAGAAACGGACAGACGGACATGGCTAGATCGACTCGTTATACCCTCTACATGGACATACAAATTATTTTTAACATCCCAGTAAGCAAAGGTTAATATAGGCTTATCCTTTTTGTTTGTCAGTTCGAACTCCGTTGAAATGCCATTTATATGTACTACAAAAAAATTAAATAAATAATAACTAATTTTTTTTGCATATTACCTTGCACAATAAACTCCAATAAGTTTGTAAATTTTCACGATTAAAGCACTCATTTTACCTTTATATTTTAAGTTCCTTTATCTGTTTCTACCATCCCAAGTAATACAACTTTCTTAAAAACTTTTCAATCCTCAGTGAACCAATTGAGTGTGGCCCGAAAAAGAGAACCGCAGAAAGTTTTCAACAGAATTTAATCAAAAACTTGGAGGGTAAATTGTCCAAGTGGTTCACCTGTTGGCTGCATTTTAAATCAACGAGGCAAGCAATCAGCGGAGAGGACAAGAGCTACAAGTCCCAGGTCAAGATGTCGCAGCACTTCACATCGATATTTGAGAACCTGCGTTTCGTGACCATCAAGCGTTCGACAAATGCGCAGCAGCAACAGCAACAGCAGCAGCAGCAACAACTGCAACAGCAGCAACTGCAGCAGCAGCAACTGCAACAGCAGCAATTGCAACAGCAACAGAAGGCCACATGTGTCGCACAGCAACAAAATAGCAGACAAATCAAAGCTCAAACAGCGCCCACGGTGAATGGCAATGGGCTCTTGAGCGGCAATCCAGAAGGCGGTGGCGACTTCTCGCCGAGCCATGAAGTGGACCATCCCGGCGGAGCAGCAGGAGCAGGAGCAGGAGGATTACCACCCGGGGCAGGGGCCGCCGCCTCTTCAAGTGGCACGCCATTGAGGCACCCCAAACGCGCCAGCATCTCCACAGCATCGCCCCCGATCCGCGAACGGCGTGGCACCAACACTAGCATCGTGGTCGAGCTGGACGCAAGTGGCAGTGGCGGTGGGAGTGGCCAGGGGGCCGGAGGTCCTGCCTCGGGCAGCGGCACCGCCTCGGGAAAAAGTTCGCGGGAACTCTCACCTTCGCCCAAAAACCAACAGCAGCCCAGAAAAATGTCACAGGATTATCGGTCGCGTGCCGGCAGGTAAGCATTGCATTTATCACGGATATGGGGGAAACGAGTGCTAGCACGACTGATAAATTGTTGGTGGAGCCAAAGGATAACGGCAGGACTTGGCAGAGGTAGTTGTGCTTAGGAAATAGACAAGTTTTTTAGATGGCAAATAGCATTTGCCGAGAGGAAATTCAGTTTGTAACATAGCCACACTATTTTTTTCCATTCAAGAGCAGTTGTTTAAATTGGATTTGGGCTTGGGTATTTTAAAGATTGTAAGTAGAAGCTTTTAAAAATAGATTCAATATATATATTATACTAAAACTGTGGAATACTCCTTTGGAATAGGAATATTAAATTTTACTCTTTGACCTTAATGCACTATGTTAAGTTCAGAAAAGTGGCCTTAAATCTTAGTTAGATTAATATGGCATTTTATCTTATAGTTAGAAACTTTATAATAATTATATAAAAATTATATTTATTGAAATATTATATTTCCATGTTAATACTCAGTTGAATCCAATAGTTTAATTTTCAGTTATTTATATAATGTTAGGACATAACTTAATCTTAAAAAAGGTCTCAAAGTACTGCCTGAGAGGGCCAGGAATCCATTAGATATTACAGTTCTTAGTTAAATATTTAATTGCTTCAAAATCTGTATAAAAATATATATAATTTCCCCAACGGCTAGACAAATCGAGCGCGTAATGTGCGAAGCTTAGGCTCCGAGGGCCCCGATTCGCTGGCTTAGCAGTTAGTTGCCCACAATTTCCACCCACTTTAGCACTATCATCTATCTAAATTGCAGCTTCATGCACCTGGACGACGAGGGACGCAGTTTGCTGATGCGCAAGCCGATGAGACTAAAGAACATCGAGGGCAGGCCGGAGGTCTACGACACGCTGCACTGCAAGGGTCGCGAGGTGAGTCACGTTCGTGGGATAGAAATGGGGATGGGATGGGTATGGGAGTGGGGAGTCTTGGCCATAATTAGCCACTGCACGTGGCCAAGAGAGGCTACTGGGCCATGCACGAGCGAGTGTGCCATAAAAGGGCAGTAAAACAATTCCCAGGCCCTGCTCTCCGCACTAAGTGCACAAAGTTTTAGCCAGGAACGGAATGCGTAAAAAGTGAGTCCTGGGAAGAGCGCAAGAAACATTGCATACTTGCAGGAGTTATTTAATACTCATGACGCTGTTAGCCTTCCATGTAATTGTTTGTGTGACTGCCTGTTCCTTTTTGGTTGTTTTTTGCTCCTGATCCTGTTTCTGCGACTGTGTGTGTGCATCATGCATGCCTTGTTTGTTTGCTCGTCTGCAATTGGAGCGTTTTACAGCAGTTTTGTTATGCAAAAGTTAGGCGAGTGCGTGCGAAAGCTGGCTGGCGGATTAAATAAAGGACCCGGCAGCTCTCTTTTTTCTCCGCCCGCAAAACTTTTCCCATCGTAATAAAGTGGCCTGAAGTTGGCTCATTTTTCTACGCTTTTTTTGCTTTGTGGGTGTAAAATTATATACTATTTTTTTGGCTAATGTGGTGATTGGGAGTACTTTTTTTTTGGAAAATGTTGAGCTATTAGGGGCGACAAAATTTAGTTGGAAAAGTTTTTTGTTCTCCTAGTTTCAAATAATTAATGATAGAGCAAGCTGTATCTTTATTTTAGAAAAATATATCCTCATAAAAGAATGGAGAACGATGTTGTCGACGACTATTAGATATCCGCTTCTCATCTAAAGCGAGTGCGAGGGAGATGGAGATATGCATGCAGCAAATCGCATGTTTGCACCTAGCGCCTATTCCTTCATTTGCTTATAACTTTTAAAGGAATGGTCCGATTTGAACCCTTTTTGGGCATGTATAAGAGTATTGATAATCGGATCCAAATCCCTTTTCCACTTTTACGTGGCACTCCGATAAAACAAACTTGCGCTACGCGGGAATCCGAAGAATATACATGCCTAGTCATAACATTCCATTCCTCATAGTTTCCGAGATCTCAGCGTTCGTACGGACAGTCAGACAGGCGGACATGGCTAGATCGACTCGGCTAGTAATCCTGATAAAGGATATATATATGATTTTTAGGGTCGGAAACGCTTCTTAAAACTTGTTACATACTTTCCAACGAATCTAATATACCCTTTTACTCTACGAGTAACGGGTAATTGTTAATACTTTGTTATTAAAATGTATATACCACTTTTAATACTTTCTCAATTGTTCAAAAGGAACTTGATAGCTTTGCTCTTAAATCTTGTATTATCTGTCAGAACTCAAAATTCGCTATGCTCATTAGCAAATGTCTTTGGATGCCTGCCAGCGGGTATGCCACCACAATCTGCATAATTTAATTTGCACACCTACTTCTCAGTTGGCCAAAAGTGATTCAGCAGTTGGTTCGAACCTCATTAAGCCGACTGAGGAGTGGCAAGAGCAAAGTGCAAATTGCATAAGCGAAGTGGCAAGTTGGCGGTGTCAGAAGTCGCCTTAAAGTTGGGACACCTAACCCCAATTAACCCTGCACCCCCAAAAGTCCAGAGTGGCTTGTTGCAGTTAGATGGCAGCTCGGTTTTTCAGCTCCGGAGTGGGAACTACAGCCACACTTTCTATGCTAATTAAGTCAGCATCAACGCCAACAACGGAAATGGCGCTGCGAATCCTTTTTCACAATCAAATTTCATTTCCCGCTCGCCGCCCCCGTTTTAATGTGCGCAAAATTATGCAATGCAAGAATTTATATGTGCCAGTGTGCCATTTTGTTTAAGCACTCCAACAACATGCAAATTGCTCCCAACGACTCGCTTTCCGACTCCCAGGTAATTATAACGAAGCTTTGCTTAAACGATGGACGGGCAATTTAAGTTGCAACCATTAAGTTTACATGGGGGTATTAAGCACTCGGGATTTAGTGACTTGAGCATGTGGAAAGGGTCTTCACTCCTTTAGAGTTAATAAAACTTTACTACCGCAAAGTTGTGGATTAAACTCCTACGTGGATTAATCCGAATTCCTTGGAGTTGGCTTCTCCTCATGGGGAAAACAAGACCGTGAGTTGACTTTAAGTAACTTTATTATTTACCCAGCAATGTTTATATCATGCACTTGACTACCGAAACTGCAAACAAATATTTCCCTTGAATTTTTCATTACCACAGCCAGCATTTTCATTTAATTTGTGTGCCAGTTGCCCTGCAATTGCAATTTCGTTGCCAAAAGGTGAGGCGAAAGTGGCGAAGCGAACTTAACTGCCACAGAATGCAGTTAATATTTGAATTCCTTCTTGGCTGCGCCTCTGCTGCGGAAGAAAACAGGCGTCTTGGGAAACTTATGCCAAATGGCTGCCCGGAAATTCAATTGGCTGGAAAATGTTTTTAAGGACGCTTTGGCAAAAGCACTTGTCATGTTCATGTCGCCTCTAACTTTTTTATTGGTGTCATTTTGGCTAACTTTTCTGTTGACATTTTATTTTAAAGCTTCAATGGCTATAAATAAATAGTTTTCAAAACGTTTCATTTGAAAAATATTTTGGAATTTAAAATCAATATGCAGATTATTCAATTCGGAGTGTAAATTATTGGGAATATATATACTAACACATTTTAAAAATAAGACCTTTTACACTTTTTAAAATATACATTCATTATTGGCTTGAATGCAAGTGGATGTATATGTTACTCCGTTCTTAAAGAACTATTAAAGGCTCTAGATTATAAATGCAATGTAATGTAAATTGCTTAAATTAATTTATTTGAAGGATATCAAAAATACATATATTTCAAATATTTAAAAATAAAAGAGGTAAGCCAACTCCAATTTGTAGACTCTTAGTGTGATGTTTATTGTTGAAATGTGTTTACATACTGCGCAAACCCTATTCAACGGGGTTAACATTCAGATTAAAATTCCGCAGTCAACTAAAAGCCCGCCCCTCTTATACATAATTTTAAAAATAAGCTTTTGACTTAAATTTGATTTCTTTTATAACCTTTTATAGCAATCCCACCAAGGGCATCTTCAGTTCGTTGTTGTCTCAAAAAACAGATCCCAAGGCGATACCGGCAGCTCTTTTTTCACTTTCCTCGGCAGAAGGGCATAATTCCGCTGCAAGCACTAGGAGTAAAAGAAAAAAGAGCAAATTTTCCGGGGAAAGGGGAAGTGCATTCGCTGGAGGGGATGCCACCCAACGCCCAATGGAGTTGGGCGGCACGTGGCTCGAGGAAAACCAAACTTACACGCCAAACTTTAAGCTCCTCGCCTTGTATGTGTGTGTGTGAGTAGGCGGGAAATGCCCGCCCGTTTCCTTCGTATTTATTTCGGCAGCTGCAACAATTTCCGGTTCCGCTGCGAGTGCCCCACCCCCTGCTGTTTATATTTACATAAAACAATTTTGGACAACTTTGAGTGCTAACCAGTCCCGCGCTGGCAATTATTTGCATTCCTACCCCGGCAGCAAAAAATTCATTTGCTCCGCTGCAAATGAAAACGAAAAGAAAAATCCTTCTGAGCTTCTCGCCCGCAGAAAATAATAATTTTGCCACTAAGCCAAACGCATGCCGCGTCTGATTCCGGCTTATTAGAATAATAACTCCTCCCTGTTGCTAACTAACGTATTTTCATCATGTGTCGCTCGTGTTTGGGCTGATTTTGTTTTTGTTTTCGGTTCCTTGGCTCGGCTGCTGTTTGCATTGTGCATAAATTTGTCTTGCGCAGCTGAGTGAAAATTGGCAAAGTTTATGCGGGCGGAGACCAGGGAAAAGCGGGAGGAACTGCATTTTTGCCATGTGCATACAAAGCAAAGTATGTGGTTTGGCTTTAAGTTCCAACTGCACTTTATTGTGGCTGAGGTGGAGGCGGTCGAAAGGGGAGGCAGTGTTCTTAAATTAATGTGACTTTCCGGAAATCTCAGCTCAACATTGAAGTGGGTCCTACTGGGTTCTAGTGGGTGCGTTCAAAAAAATAATCCTTTGACTCCCCCTCGGCCTGCTGGCAAATGTGATACTTTGACTGGTATTGCGTTTCCGACTTTTATTGCCCTTAGCTTTTACTAGCATTACCACTTTTATTACCTCAACGACTGGCTACAGGTTTTGGTGTTGGAAAGGTGTTTGATTTTAGCAAGGAACTCTGATTTGTAGCTTATTGCATGTTTTAGTTAGAGACTTGTGGCATAACCAGCAATAAGTTTTGTAACTTTTTTTAATATTGCCATTAAAGTATACGGATTAAATATTATAAATTGTTGACGTTTCAAGAAAAGAATGGATTACTTTTCCATTGAAAAAGAACTGATTACTTTTCCTTCGAAAATAAATTGATTACTTTTCCATCGAAAAAGAATTGATTACTTTTCCATCGAAAAAGAACTTATTATTTTTTTTAACAAAGAAAGAATTAACTACTTTTCTTTTGCATTAAAAAACAAAAACAAGGAATATTAATTACTTAGGCTTATTAATTTTTATCGCAGAAATAATGTTCCTCCTTGTATACATACAAAATGCTGGGTATCAGCGCACATCCCAAGCTGTAAGAGATAGAGCACCCATATTCTTACTCAACATTCCAAAGAAGGCCTAGGTCCCCCCAGTGGCTCCAAACAGCTCCAAAAAAGATTGATGGGGCAAAATAAATACTTGTTACAAATAAAATATCAATCACAAGTAAAGAATGCCACAGAGGTAATATAAATCAAGTCACATCAATTTTTTTATAACTAATCGCACATTATATGAAAGCCTTCATTTGGAATTGACTTTCTAACAAGGAAACTAGATACTTAGACCCTTAACCCGCTTAGTTTATCCGTGACGATCCCACAATTTAATAGCCTTATTCACTAGTTTTTTTTAACAGATAATTTCTCCTGTTAACGTTCTTACCCACTTATTATGCTCATAAAGGGAGCTTCAACGAGCTGCTCTCAAGGCGGCACACACTGCGTATGAGTGACTTAATTGTAGCAAGCATCGTGGCATGAAATTTTTTAGTTAGACACTTGCGACACTTGAGCAGTTTTTATGCCACACTTTGCAAAGCCAATTCGAGAGCTCAACTGCCTGGAAAAACAAACTAATTATGACCGCGGGTGTCTTGGGCGGATTGTGGCGTTTGGAGGAGCAATAGACAGTCGGGAGTCGGGGCGTTGAGTAAATTAAACCGTCGGGAAAATAAACCGAGAGGATAGGTAAGGAAAACACTCTGCAGGCAAGAATCCGAGGTGAGCTGAGGCAGAGCAAATGAAAATTACAACGGCACGCATCATAAAAAGCAAGAAACGGGGCTTAAGTCGAGGAAAAGCGCGCACAGGAAAAGCCGGAGGGGTTGGGCGGCATCCGCAATTGACAGTGAAATGCTTTTTAAACGTTTTCCCTGAATCCAAGGAAAAGTCACTTCGCGAAGGACCTTTGCTCTCGCTCAGTTTTTTTATCAATTTAATTTTTGTAGCATTGTTGCGCTCTATCTGTCCCTCATCTGTCACCAGTTCCCGACTTATTTTCGCTTTCTCTAACTGCCATTCATTCTCGTTCGTCGCTGTAAGGCAATGGCCAATAAAAATTTAATTGCCAAAATGAGCAATTACATTTCTTTAATTAAAGCTGTCTAAACATGGGGACAAACTGTTTTCATCCCGGCTTGATGACTTATTTGTGTTCGTCTCGTCTGGTTCTTTCAGATACTTTCCTGCTCGAAGGCCACCTGTACGAGCAGCATTATGAACATAGGCAACGCGGCAGTGGAGGCCCGAAAATCAGATATAATTATGGAACACGCCAAGGACTTTCTGGAGCAGTATTTCACCTCGATAAAGCGGTGAGCTTTAGTAAAATAAAATATAATGCTAAATCGTATTTTACCGTACATAAATTTATTTCTTGAACTAAATTTAATAACTCTTTTCTATGAGACTTATAAAATATCATAAAAACTATTATTTATTATATGGTTAAACCAGCCTATCACTTATTTTAATATTTCAAATTCAAGAGTATTTATTCTCGAGTTCCCAGTTTTCCAATTCGAGTATTCGTGACTTATCTTATCTCCCACCTCGTACGCAGTACATCATCTACCGCCCACGAAACACGGTGGAAACAGGTGCGCCAAAGCATTGAGACCAGTGGACATTATCAGCTAACCGAAACCGAGCTAATTTATGGAGCCAAATTGGCCTGGCGCAATTCTTCACGTTGCATTGGACGCATACAATGGTCAAAGTTGCAGGTGGGTGATAACGAAATTGAGTTATGTGACAAATACATTTGCCGAAAAATAATAGGATTTCCAATTTAATCCGAAAAGTGTCTTTAAGCTTTGCTTACCAATCCACCGCACCCCGTAATTTACCAGGATTTCAATGATTCATGACCTCTGCTTTGCATACAAACCCTGAAATCAACTTTCATCATCCACAAAATATGATAGCGATTCATCAAGGCATATTAGGCTTAAATGTGTGCAATTCAAAAAATTATATGGGTGTTATAAACGCTGGAGTTGTCAGCCGAATTCGTCGGAGCACAAATCACAGACAAATATATGCGCCTTTGTCTGGGCCACATTATTCTAGATTTATGCGTGTTTCGAGCAAATGACAAATTTCGAAGACGAGTCAGAAAGGGAATAGGCAAAAACAAAGCTAGAATTTGAAATGCAAATCCTCGTAAATTTTAATTTAGCCGAAAAAGAAATTTCGCCCAAGGCGGAGATTTATTCACATGCACCCGAATATACACCCGAATATACAAATTATAATGATCAGTAGTTGGCATAGCAAAATGGCTGCCTTTGCCTCTGTGTGTGTGCCTAGTAATGTGTGAACTGATTTGCATTTCCACCCGAATGACTTCCGTGTGTTTGAGCTGCAAACTCGAGAAGGCAAATCTGATTTCCAAAGACAAGTAGTGAAAGACACCTTCAATATATGCCATGACAAATAAATTATATATCAAATACATGTTTGCAAGTGACTGCTGTTTTCATTTCCTTGAAATATGAAGACAACCCTGCCTTCGTAGCACATCAGCAATTAAATTACCTACTGTTAAAGAAAATATATTTAGCTATGATTATTATAGAGAATGTTAATTAGTACAATAATTTTAAAACAATGTAACTACATAAAAAGGCATAAAGTTTAAAATAATTAAAATTGTGACAAGCTCTAATAAACATTTAATTTTTCTGGTTTATATAATTTATGGAAACAAATTCACTTGTTTGTCGCTGACATGCGGTTTTCCTTTAAATATTTTCCGACCTTGTTTTCATAATATAAATCACTACAAACATTAAGCTCTGACTTTTCATTAAATTAAAAAAAAGTTTTCCAAAGTTATCCAATACCACTCAGACACGATAAAAAAGCGGAAAACTTTCGCTTTAAATTAAGTGAAGTATGTGTGGCATAAGCACTTAAAAAGGGTTCAGTTCGGACCGCTTTACAAACTTAATTAGGAAACTCGTTTTACACTGGTACGCCCCTGCAAAAAAACATAACCAAAGCCAACACAGCAGAAAATCGAATGAAAAGGGGTTTCCTTGGCCTGAAATGAATTTCAGCTTCGAGTGGCTTAAACATAGAAATCCCATAAAGCCAACTCTAAGGACTTTACTCTGGCCTAGACCCAAAAGAGGGTAACCACAGAAACAGGTGTGAAAAAAAACAATTGTGAGGGCCCAGATAACATAGGCGAAAATGTGGGAGAGCGTGTGACAGTTAAACAGAAATATTGCAAAAAATTCATTGAAGCGAAATAATTGAAAAAGGGTTTCGGTGTACGAACAAGTTGTGGACAACTCTCTTATACGACGACCC
Source organism: Drosophila subpulchrella (assembly GCF_014743375.2). Lineage (NCBI taxonomy): Eukaryota > Metazoa > Arthropoda > Insecta > Diptera > Drosophilidae > Drosophila > Drosophila subpulchrella. The sequence continues at coordinate 4,636,621 of NC_050610.1, forward strand.
CATGCCAGAAACAAAACAAATATAGAAGTTACACAGAAATTTATGTCACATTTATCATCCGCCCCGTTGGACGACGCAACAAAAACTGTTGAACAGCTTGGGGCCGGGCACCTAAAACTCATGAAAAAACAATTGTTTACACTTTTAGTTTTGTGTCTGCAAATTGTGTTGATTTTTTTCTAGTCGCTGCAAGCGTTTGAATATTTTAGGTAATTTTAGCTCAACGGGAATTGCGCGTTTTCCCCCGCTGGCATGAATTTTGTACATGTGCATGTGCTCATAAAGTGAAAAGTGATTCGTTCTTGACAAGCTGATATTTCTATAATTTATATGCTACATTTTGCAGGTCTTTGACTGTCGGTATGTGACAACTACGAGTGGCATGTTTGAGGCAATTTGCAACCACATCAAATATGCAACAAATAAAGGCAACCTGAGGTAATTGAATATGTCTGTTAAGTGTTGGAGATGATTAAGTATTTAGACAATGTTTTCCTAGAAAACGAATAATATAAACAAGACTTATGAAAGAAAAATAAATTGATATTTCCAAAGCCAAGTAAAATAAATTCTACGAATAAGTGGCACATTATGTAGGTCCTTTATTATTTTGTTTGACCAAATAACACACTCTTTTGTAAATGCAATTTGGTATTTTCGTGTGAAGCTTAATTGACAGCTTATGGTAATTAGAACGACCAGAATATTTTCGGTCCCGGGTAATCGTTTTAAGCTTCGAAATGGAAGCTGTACATAATTTTTAATATTTCCCTATGCTCTTTGCCACACAAAATTTCAAATTTCCAATAATCTACTCGCTACGTGGCAGGCGTCAGTGGAATGTTTGCGGAAAGTGATTGCCAAATTATGTTTTTGCCCTGCTAATTGGCTAAATTGAGAGTGGAGGGCCTGGCTGCCAATTTGATTCTATGAATATTTCAAGCGCCATCCTTTTCGACTCCCAGTTTGATTGGGTTGGTGTTGCACTTTTGACTTTGTACGCACATTAGGGCGTAAAACGCTTATGGCGGTTGCCAAAAGTTTCATTGAACTTTGTCGAACTCTAACGTTTTGTGTACACAAATTGTTTTGGGTTTGGCTTGCTAAATAAATTGATTTTATATTTTCATCACCGCAGATCGGCAATTACGATATTTCCCCAACGCACAGATGCCAAGCATGATTATCGCATTTGGAACAGCCAATTAATATCTTATGCTGGCTATAAGCAGGCGGACGGGAAAATCATTGGCGATCCCATGAACGTTGAGTTTACCGAGGTGAGTAATTGGAGAACCAGAAATTCTTGTAAAATATTGACTATATATACAAATATTTTATAATAACACTTGCTTATTCATCTTGACTTTTCATTGCCTGTTTATTTGAACAAAAAATTACAGAATATTTACACCCCGATCAAAACTGCCCTTATTTATTCACGTGGTTCTGCGTAATCCAGCTATCCATTTGCATATAATACATGCATAAATATATGCTTTTTTCCTCAGCCATCACAATATTTACACGCATCAATTGGTCGTGCCTTTAAATCAGTATTTCCCGCCCTTTGACCCGTCCGATTCCGTACTGCCCACCCATGTGGCGACCTTTTGTCGAACCAACAAGTTGGAAAGCCCCAGAGCCCACAACAACGGCCAGTCCGCTCTATAACTCGTTGTAATAAATCTCTTTTTAAATACGCAAAAACCGAACAAACAACAAAGCTGTCAATAAATACGAGCACAAATACGGTAGCAGATGTTGCCGGGGAGTGGGTGGAACACGTGGTGTGGGTTCGTCAGTTCGGCGGAGTTCCCACCACCCCGCAATGATGTATTTGCATATAAAACCGAGGCCCCAAAGTATCCCCATTTATTTTAACACATGTCACTTTTATATCCACCACTGGCTGCCTGCTGGCCTTATGCTGATTTTCGATTCCGATTCACATTTGTTTGATGTCCAATCCCATCTCTATCCATCAGGTCTGCACCAAGCTGGGCTGGAAGAGCAAGGGCAGCGAGTGGGACATATTGCCACTGGTGGTCTCGGCCAATGGTCACGATCCGGACTACTTTGATTACCCGCCCGAATTGATATTGGAAGTGCCGCTGACCCATCCCAAGTGAGTAGACAGTCTTCTTTATGGGAGCTATAACTCTAGATGTTGTACTCCACATGGTCTTTATCCATGTTTTTGTAGCATAACTAGCAATGAGCAAACATTGTTGTTGTCTTCTCAAAGTTTTCTTATCAGTAACAGTACGTGATACTCGTATACCAGAGCCCAATGAAAAGCACTCTTTAACATTTATGATGGAAAAATTGCCGATCCATCTTTATGGGAGGTATGACACTAGATTTTATACTATTCGGTGGTATTTATCTGAGTTTTTATAACAGAACTAGCAAAAGGCATACATTGTATGGTCTACTTAAAACGTTTTGTTCAGTTGTAGTTCGAAATGTTCCAACACTTTTATTACCAACAACCAACCAACCAAGTTCCTCTGACCAAACCGAAGGGTGATATTCTTGAACATTTTATACTTTGGGTGATATTAATCCAATAAAAAACAAAGTTTTTATAACAGAACTAAGATGAATACTTTTGATCTAATGTTCTAAGTCTATAAGTACCAATAACTCAATGATATGCGGTGATATGATCATACGAGTATTCATAACTCATACAGTACTGATCAGTAAGGGTATGCAATAACTCAATATAATTTGAAAAGAGGAAACTTTGGCAAAAATATAGATTTTATGATATGCTTTTATTTCTTGTACTATTTGAACTTCGAAAACCGTCGGCTAATAGTCTGCCACTCTGGCAAAGCCAATCTGGTTGTTGCCCTTGTCGAATACCGTGTAGAACTTGCCAATGAAGACATCACCCAGAATCCAGAAGGAGATGTCGGACATGTAGGTGAAGGCGGACATGCAGTAGGTCACACCGTTCTGGGTCACCTTGATGATGTAATCCTTGGGTGCCAGGGTGAAGACAGTGCCGCCAATGTTGAGGTTGACATTGGGCAGGGAAGCGATCCGAGCGCACCTTACGAACGCCTCACCACCGCCATTATCCGAGGCGCCCAACTGGCGGTTGATCCTTGTGTAGGCCGTCTGGGGAACCACGATTAGGGAGGTTCCGGTATCGGCAATGGCCTGGCATCCGTTACAGAGCACAACACCATTGGTCTTGATCGTATTGACCTTGAACTGCCAGTAGGCCGGAACCGAAACGGGGACGTAGGTGAGGCTGCCCTTGTAGAGGCTCGAATCGATGCCACCCAGGATGAGTTCTCCACCGCGGGCTGCTGTGCCATCTCGCTTGAGGTAGAACGAGGCGACGGGCTGGTCGAGCAGGCCCTGGGAAATCATGTTGTCGAACGGCGGAGTCACTCCGTCCACGGAGATCGAGGCGAAGGCCATTCCAAGGATGCCCGCAAATGGAGCATCCACGAAGGTGGTTCCCGGCTCATAGAGTGCTTCGCCGAAAGTCTGACCCTGAATGGTAATGCCCGCAACGGTAACCGTATCGGTGGAAAGGGTTCCCGACAGACTACCAGATCCGTATTGGATGGCAAAAGACTGACCATTCTCCACGTAGGTGCTGGAAGCCGCCGAGTTGTACTTGTTGTGCTTCTGGCAGGCCTTATTTGATTTCGGGCACTTGGAACTGGGCACCCACAGGTTGGACGATCCCGTGTCGAAGAGGATGTTGAACTTCTGTCCTGGAGTTCCGATTGAGATTACTCCATAGTACTCAGCATTGAGGGAGTTTTGCAGGTTCTCGGTGGCGCCCGATGAGCTAGAACTGGAGGTGGAAGTCTCCTCCAAAAAGGAGTACTTGCCGGCCAGCAAGGTCTTCTCCGCCTTCACATTGCCGTGGGTCTTGGTGAAGTTCTTGTTCGCATGCAGCTGCACGCGATTCAACTTGGCTTCGGAATAGCCGATACCGATCAGCAAAAATAAAACTATCAACTGCCTCATGTCTGCGTCTGAAATGCGACTATGACTAGTTTTCAAGTGGCAACGGAATTTAAATAACATCGGCGGCCAAACGCTCCCATATTTTATGCTCTATCCAGTCCAAATACAGCACCAAAACTTTCCCATTTCTGGAAGCCGTTGACGTCCATAAGTTCAATTGCCCCACTTAAGCAGGCAGAAGAAAAAAACCAACTCTAGTTTCTGTGATAAAAGATTCAAATATTTGATTTTCTCTATAGAGACATCGTAAATATTATTCAGCTGTTTTGTCACGAGCTATTTGACCAAAAACACACGCAGGTGGGCCTAAATTGGAATTAAATTATGAGACCGTTAGGTAAAGAATCTGGAGTAGTCGTCATCATCAACAAGGTAGTCAGCAGCATAGCTAGTGGGTTCTCTACCGTAGAAAGAGGGTTCCCTACCATAGCTGTTCTTCCTTAGTCTAGCAAATCCTATTCTCTCATTGCCCACATCGAACACCGTGTAGACCTTTCCCAATAAAATATCTCCAAGAATCCATAACAAAGTTCCCTGTAAGTAGGTAAAACCAGATAGGCACAGAGTTTGATTATTGGTGTCCTGCACCTTGTAGATGTAATCCTTTGGGGTCAGGGTGTAGGTAGTGCTACCGATGTTCAGATGGACATTGGGCAGGTTGCAGAGATTACTGCAGTTCACGAAGGCCTCTCCCTCCCCGGAATCAGTGACGTTCAGTAGTCTGTTTATCGCATTGTAAGCCCGAAGGGGAACCACGATGAAGGAGGTACCAGTATCGGCTATGGCCTGGCATCCGTCACAGAGCAGGGTGTCCTGGATCTTCACCGAGTTGGCCGTAAACTGCCAATAGGCGGGCATCGAGACGGGAACGTAGTTTATGAAGCCCTTGTAGATACTTCGATCGACTCCTCCCCAGATGACCTCCCCACCAAAGTCCGATGTTCCTTCGCGTCTGAGGTAGACGGAGAATACGGAATGTTTAACCAATCCCTGCTGGATAATGTTGTCAAAAGGCGTGTTAATACCACCGGAGAGAGGTGCCAATGCCATTCCAATAACGCCGTCAAAAGTAGTATTCACGAAAGTCCTTCCCGGCTCTGTGATGGCCTCGGAAAAAGTCTGATTCCGGATCACCAAACCGTCTATATCTACCGTGTCTGTGGAGAGGAATCCGGACAGACTGCCTGTGCCGTACTGAAGGGAAAAGCCCCTTCCATCAGCCACGTGGGAACTGGAGGCACTCGAGTTGTACTTATTGTGCTCCTGACAGGCTTCGTTGCTCGTCGGGCACCTTGCACTTGGCACCCACATGTCGGCGGATCCAGTGTCGAACAGCAGATTGAAACACTGGGGTGGAGTTCCGATGCAAACAGCAATGGTGTATTCCCGGTTGAACCCGTTGGCCACAACCTGAGTGGTTTGTGGGGACTGCCTGTCCGTCAAAAAATACTTGGCCGTCAGCACGATCTTCTCGGTCTTAAAATTCGCATGGGTCCTGTTTTGGTTGGTATGCCGAATTATTGTAGACCTCCTGAGTTGTCCCACTGAAAGGCCAATGGCCATCAGGATTATAAGACTACTAATGTGGAAGCCCTGTCTCATGTCTGCAGTCTAAACTCAAAATGTGACCCAATGTAGAGTCGGATAGAACCTTAAATACTCAATAAATCCGGGATTAATTGATTTGGTTATATCATACTTATGGTGTTCGAAACTTGACGGAAGTTATATGATTTTTATACCCGTTACTCGTAGAGTAAAAGGGTATACTAGATTCGTCGGAAAGTATGTAACAGGCAGAAGGAAGCGTTTCCGACCCCATAAAGTATATATATTCTTGATCAGGATCACTAGCCGAGTCGATCTAGCCATGTCCGTCTGTCCGTCTGTCCGTCTGTCTGTCCGGATGAACGCTGAGATCTTGGAAACTATGAGAGCTAGGCTATTGAGATTTGGCGTGCAGATTCCTGAGCTTCTTACGCAGCGCAAGTTTGTTTCAGTAGAGTGCCACGCCCACTTTTACGCCCACAAACCGGCCAAAACTGTGGCTCCTACAGTTTTGATGCTAGAATAAAATTTTTAGCTGAAATGTATTGTTCTCATCAATACCTATCGATTGACTTAAAAAAAAGTTTGCCACGCCCACTTTATCGCCCACATACCGCCCCCAAACTTCAAAAAATCGTAAATATGAACGTGGATATCTCGGAAACTATCAAAGATATAGAATCAGGATTTCAGATTTAGATTTCGTAGCTTTGTACGCAGCGCAATTTTGATACGCGAATATGCCACGCCCACTCCAACGCCCACAAACCGCCCAAGCCTGTGGCGCCCACAATTTTCATGCTAGATACAAAATTTTAACTGAACTGTATCGGTCTCGTCAATACCTATCGATTGACCAAAAAAAAAATTTGCCACGCCCACCCTAACGCCCATAACGCTTAAATCTGTCTACCGCCGGTAGGTGGCGCATTTCAGTCTTGCTTTGCTGCTTGCTTATTTCCATTTCCCTTTGGTCCCTTTAGCTGAGTAACGGGTATCTGATAGTCGAGGCACTCGACTATAGCGTTCTTTCTTGTTTTAAGTTTATAACTTCCGTTACGCCACAAAAGTATTAAAACCAAAAAGATTAATGCAGCTCGCTAGACCTACTTTACGTGACAACGTGACTCTTGAATCTGTTGCTTTTGTTTGCTTATATACTGTATTCAGTTAAAACTAAATACATACAGTTTTTATCATAAAACTACATTTCCAACATTGTGTTATATTTGAGGGGTAACAGCCTTAGAATTTATTAAAAACATGGAAGTTTAATATATAGAAGCTTAATTTGGCAGAAGTTAATATACCCTTGCTGCTATATGATTTTCTTTTGTTATGTTTATAATTTTGTATAAATATTAAGTCCTTAGAAAATAATTTGTCTCGAGTTAACTTGGTAATTTAAATTGTTTCCGCTTACTTTTTAAAAATTCTTCTGAATTATTTATAAAATATAATTTGTTATTTTGTAATCTTAATAAATTGCTTCACTTTTGAGTATGAGGAAATATGATAAAAAGCAACAAAATTTATATTTCTCTATACATTTTCCGTTCATTCCGAGTTAGATACAATATACAAGATAGTTGTCTCAACTAATGATGGTGATTAATATTGTATTTACTTTAAAGAATCAAAAAAGAATTGGGGATAAATTTGGTCCTAAAGGAAATTAGGTTAACCTAACGAAAATATTTATAAAAGAAAGTAAATTTTGTATATCATAGAAATTTAACTACAATTCGAATAACTGCTTTTGGTTTTGAGAACCCCACATTAAATAATTTTAACCGAAATAGCTAGCTTTCCAATGCGTTAAGCATCGAAACAATGTCGAGCTTATGTCCGCCGTACATCAGCTGGCCGGGAGATGGCTTGTATGACCAAGGGATTTGCATTCACAATCGCGTCCTGCGGCCTGTGGACCCACAATATCAACCGAACTGGCCAAATAAAAGCACCCACTATCCGTTTTTACACCCCCTTGCAGATTCGAATGGTTCTCGGAACTGGGACTGCGATGGTACGCCCTGCCCGCCGTCTCCAGCATGCTCTTCGACGTGGGCGGGATCCAGTTTACGGCCACCACATTCAGCGGTTGGTACATGTCGACGGAGATTGGCAGCCGGAATTTATGCGACACAAATCGCCGCAATATGTTGGAGGTAAGTTGGAGAAAAAGGACGTATGTATATAGTAATTTCAGTATTGATATCCGACTCCCCCCCACCAACCCTCCTGACATTGTCCTTGCCCGCTGTCCTTGATGTCTTTGTCGCTGTATCGCGATGTGGCGCTTATTTCATTATAAGGCCGCATAATGTGCAGACCGAAGGAGGAAGGACCGGGGACTCCCGCCTTTATCATTCCCGGTGTCCTCGCATAAAGCGCTTTTTTCTGGCCCAGCATTCTTTCCACCCAACAGCAATGTGCCCATGGGTGGTGGGTGAAAACTGGTTAACAGCACTTAAGTACGACGGCTCTTTAAGACTTGAAAAACGTCGCCATGGGAAATTGTTACGGGCCGTAATTTACAGTACTCTCATGCGAGATACACTTGATTATTACTTGCAACTAAATGCATTAGCACTGCAGTTAAAATTCGATCGATCTCCCAGCCTAATTAGTTTTCAGCAGCACGAAAATGCCATTAGCACTTCTCTGGAAATCGGGCTAAATTTTATGACAGCAAAATACATCTATTGCAGTTTTACATTTATACGTAATCAAATGTGTGGGTAGGACATGTTCAAAATAGTGGAAATGTGGATTCTCATGGAATTTCCGTTTGGTAATTAATATATAGCTAAAGAGGAACAATGGCTTATGATATGTGTACTTAATAAACAGGAAGTTTGAAATGTATCAGATGAAATTCATCAGAAAATTATATTTTTTGCTTAGTGATTAAATAGTAATAAACGTTGGCTTTGTTATATTAACTTTATTATATTCTGTTGGTCTACAAATACACCTTAAGAAATTTTAAACCATATCAATGTTAAAATATATAGTCCCTGAATATTTTTATTGAGAAATCTACTCCCATACCGTGGTTTAAATTCTAATTATTAAGGCATTTTATTTTGAGTGCATCTGTAGCTTGTACGGTTGCAATGCAACCAGTTTCCATTAAATTTGTGGTATTTGTCATCATCAAAGTCATTTATTTGCAAGAGTCAGCCACAGTTTTGCCTCCTCCCATGACATTCGATGGCCTGTGGCTAAATCCATAATTGACATACGGTGTGGCTTCCAAGTGGTGAGTGAAAAGTGGCACGGCAGAGGCTTTGGGCCACTTGTTGGGCCTGGCTCAGAGCGACCACCGCAGTTGTTGGTAATTATTAAATTCTGGCCACAAAACCGAAGAGTGTAATCGAAAATCGACAACGTTATTCGATTAGAAACATTGCCCCGCAACCACGCTCATCCATTACCGATTAGGCACTAACCAAATTGATTTTTAACTCACCGCAGACGGTGGCGCTGAAAATGAATCTGGATACCAGGACACCCACGTCCCTGTGGAAGGACAAGGCCGTCGTGGAGATGAACATCGCCGTGCTGCACTCGTACCAGAGTCGCAACGTGACCATCGTGGATCACCACACGGCCAGCGAGAGCTTCATGAAGCACTTCGAGAACGAGTCCAAACTGAGGTGAGGCCCAGATCGGCGATTATAGCCGGTTTGTTTGTTTATGGCCGGGTTGGGTTTGCATTTATGGCAGATCCCAGCCGCATGTTTATGGCTTAACGTGTTTTATTTGACTGCCCCCTCGGCGGGGGAAAAGCGTGCGGAAAACTCTCTGCAGGTGCGAAAGTAAATTTATTGTTTCCAATTTGCTGTCGCCAGCGTTTATGTAAAGTGCACGCGAGACACATAAATGCCGCACAATATGTCAAACTTTTTCCACCTCCCAGGGAAAACGAGAAAGTTTCTTTTGTCGTGGGAGTCTAAAATAAATATGTCGTTTTTCGTATTTTATTTGCGAACTGGTTACCACAGCTTATTACTCTGTGTGGGTTAAAGGGGTTAAATTAACCGGAATTATATTCCGATGTCTATTTATGACATGATTCCAGGAACAATGTTCTCTAATTTAATTGTAAGTTAGTATTTAAATAAGTTTGTTACACAATAGGTACCATTGTATTGTATTATTTTGTCCAATTATAACTAACATGAAACAAGTGCCAGTTTTATTAGGTTCCACCCAATTATTTCTGGCAAAATAAGCTGCAAATATTTGTGCTGAAAGTCACAAACCTAAACCAATTGTGGTCAATTTACTGTAGAGCACAAGGGCCAACCAACTGTGTTTAAGAGAATGCCTTTAACCTTAACCTACTTTTCAAAGGGCCTTAAATTGGGTATTTTAAAATCCCCAAGCCGCCTTAAAACGCCACCTTCTGGAACACTAAATCAAAACCCTAAGCCACGTGTCTATTTTTACGGCCACATCAGGTTGGATGGCCACAATTAAGTCAGTTAATGGTAATCTGCCATTTGGGGCACCAAAAATACATTGGCCATATTTCAACTGATGGGCGGAATTGAGTCCAAAGGATTCCGCCACCCACTCGTCAATTATAGAAAATTACTTACCGCCTCTGTTTTTGTTTCTGTTTCTGTGCAGGAACGGCTGTCCCGCTGATTGGATTTGGATCGTGCCGCCTCTGTCGGGCTCCATCACGCCGGTGTTCCACCAGGAGATGGCCCTGTACTACCTGAAGCCCTCGTTCGAGTACCAGGATCCCGCCTGGCGCACCCACGTCTGGAAGAAGGGCCGTGGCGAGAGCAAGGGCAAGAAGCCAAGACGTAAATTCAATTTTAAACAAATCGCTAGGTAAGTACTTACAGCACCGCTTACCGTTAACGTGGCGACCTTTGGTGTGTGTGTGTGGGGGTCCTGACGTTCCTCGTCCTTACCGTCTGCTTGATGATGATGTTGATACTCGCATCCTTGCCCGTGTAATTGTGCTCGGTCGTTTTGCGAGCGTGTCACACGACAGCATCAGCAGGGATTAGCTTTTAAGTAGATTACATGGATTGTGGTTTATTGCCCGGGGTTCCGCCGCTGCTCCTCCATCTGCTCCACAGTTATCAAGTCGCCCGGAAAATTTGGTACATTGCATCATCTCTGTTGTCCTCGTTATTGTTATTTTAAATGTTATTTCCCGGGAAACTCCTGCGCTACCTGCTATCTGAAATCTACCCCTGGTTTGGGAGGAGAATTGGGAACATATGAGCGGTGGAAGTTGATTGTTATGCAAATTTGACGTGCTTACTCGGATCGAGGTGATATTTAAGACATTTATAATCTAGTTTCCGCTATCACAATGGAAAAGTTAAATTCTTCAGTGTTTATTACTGAAAGAGAATTTGTATAAACACACTGGTTCGGAAAGTACAAGTCATACATCTAAATAAAACAATAACCCAATACAATATTTAATTCGCTTGATCTCTTCCCTTGAAATAATATTTGAAGACATACCCATATTGTAGAAGCCATGAAATATCACCCTTTGTACAATACAGAAATTTATCTGCGAACAATTGAGTTAACGAGGCACAAACTATCAGTTTCCAATAGCTTATGCAAATCTGTGGCAATTATTTGCCTACTATTGGCTGAATTGCATTTAATCCTTACACCTATTCACGCATCAATCCATTAATCGAATGCTCAAACAAACAACTGCGGTGAGCCCTAACAAATAAAATCAATTACACAATTAAGCGGGTGGGAAAAAAATGGATACCTGAAAACTGCTGTTAAATAAAGCGTGCAAAATTATAATGATTATTTAACGACCGCTCTTTAAATCACTGCATATTAATGACGTTGTCCACGCCGGCGTGTTTTTCATGCTAATTAATTTTAATTTACTGCAATCATTCCGAGGAAGCCGTGGCCAACAAGTAACTGCAAAATGGCTGGCACAAATTCATTAAAAAGTTATCAATTAAAATTGTTGCAAATGCATATGTATACGAGTTTCCATTAAATCAAGCCTTTTCGAGGACGCAACATATTCCAATGCTTAAATGATGGTGGCGCTGCAAAATCATTCGTATTTACGTATTTATGAGGATATATGTATTCGCACATATATCCCTGTTGGGATGACAGGCTGTAGACATAATTAAGTTTAATTGTTTCAGCACGCGCCGCGCCTCTTAGCGCTGATGAGATGAAATGGAATTAAATCAGCGCTGACATCGACAACTTTATGAAAATGAAATTATATTCATGCTCGCACAAAAGTGTGCAGCGTAATGCGTGGGGATGGAGGTTCGGGGGCTGGGAGGTGACGAAGTGCTGAAGTGGGTCTCCCACGAGGTGCTGCAAAGTGCGAAGTGCCAGACATATTGAATTACATTTAAACTGCCTATAAGCACCCAGTTTCCCCCTTATCCCAAAAAGTAGTTCCACGTCAGGAGCAGCCAGCAGGCGCAGAGCAAAGAAAACAATGCCATCCGAAAGAAAAATAATATATATGAATTCTTCAGGGGGATGTTCGAATTCTGGAACACCCTAGATTTGTTTTGGAAATTATTTTAGTGTCTGTTCAGTTCTTGCTCTGCTTTCTCTTGGAATCTTTTGGAATCAATCTTATCTTAGTCTGTAAAGATTATTATGTTTCGAAACTTAATGATAAACTTATTTAATAATTATGATACACTTTTTAACACTTTCCATAATATATAGATAAAGGCATAATTTCTCAATCCTAAAGATGATTAAGATTCAAGACCTAATGATAACTTTATCATTAAGTTCCTTAACAATACTGATTCATTTTGGCATACTTTCCATTATAAAAGTTAAAGATTAATGTATACAAATTTTAATTTAAGCTTTATCATTAAGTTACTAAACAGTGATAATTCATTTTGGCATACTTTCCCTTATAAAAGTTTAACAATAAGTATAATAATTTAATCCCAAAGAGATGATTAAGATTCAATCCTCAATGGTAACTGTGCCATTAAGCTACTTAGCAGTGAGAGTTTATTTTTACATAGCTTTCATAACATAAATTCTGTTGCTATGATATACTCCTGATATTAATATTTATTCTTATTTACAAATGAAAGGCTCAAAAATAAAGGCGAAAGAATGCTGACCGGTGTCTGGCACTGAAGCAACAGAAGGGTTTCCTTTCTTATATTGGCTCTTCATAGTGCAAGTAACATTCCTCGATTTTCCTTGATTTCCCCTGCTTTTCACACTGTGCATAAAATTTTATGCGAACCAACTTTAAGTGACGACATAAGAGGCGCGCGGGAAAACGCATCGTTCGACTCCTTGCAATAAAATTCTTTTGCGCCCTTTTGATTATTGACTAACCATGTGTGTGGGTCCTTACAGGAAAATATATGCTCTGCTTGTAGACAATTTTCCAATTACTTGGCATGTCAATCAAAGTGGCTGTATCAGCCGGCGTCCGTTATGTTCTATGTTATGGCCTTACCCCCGACATGAAGGCTTATGGGTCTAATGATGATGGTCGTGCTGCCGCTGACGCAGCTTTAAGTGTTTCAGCATTCGCCAAATACGAGCTAATCATTCGTTTTCACTTCGTTGCAGGGCTGTGAAATTTACATCGAAATTGTTTGGACGCGCCTTGTCGAAGCGCATAAAGGCAACCGTTCTGTATGCCACCGAAACTGGTAAATCCGAGCAATATGCCAAGCAACTATGTGAACTACTGGGACACGCATTCAATGCACAGGTGAGTTTATAAAAAAACATGGTATATTACTGCTTAACTTCAAAGTAAACCCCTCAAAGTCCATTTAACACTTCAAAATGCTAACACTCCTTGCTGTTTTTCACATTTATTTTCTAATTTGTTCAAAATAATCTCTGGAAATGGGTTTTGTCCCGGGCACTAAGCATATTTCATACTGCCAAATGAGATCCCCAATTTGACATTATAAAACGTTTTAACCTACTTCTAAAATTAGCCCCATTTCGGGTTCCCTGGACTTAACCTGCGACCTTAGGCTCTCGGAAAAGGCCAGCGCCACATGAGACAAATTAGCATAAAACCGAAATTTAGTTTTACATTTTTTGTGCCAGCTTAGTGTCCGGTCTGTTCAGTTTCAAACAATCCAGAGGATTCAGTTCAGCTTGGCCTAGTGCCCTTGTCATGTGTGTGTAAAAAGCATCTGCCGGCTAACGGCTGGCTAAATAAGATAAGCTGCAAACACCTGTGACAAACTACAAGATACATTCGAGAATCCAGGCTCATTAGGACCGCTTCCGTGGATGCGTTTATTGGGGGATGGGCCAAGCTTCTAATGACCACAAAAGTGTTTGGCCCAGCAAAAAGAAACGATACGAAATGAGATACGCACTGCTAAAGCGGTAAATTGTTTATTCATTTAGATATATTGCATGTCCGACTACGATATATCCTCCATCGAACACGAGGCATTGTTAATTGTTGTGGCCTCCACCTTTGGCAACGGCGATCCCCCCGAAAACGGCGAGGTAAGTATTCCCCCCGGATCATATCAAAACTAATTAATGGATTAGGCCGAGCGGCCTCCTAACGACCCGAAATGTGAACTTTAACTTTTCGTCCTGCTTCCTTTTTTCGCTCAGCTATTCTCGCAGGAGCTGTATGCGATGCGTGTCCAGGAGTCTGGCGAGCATGGATTGCAGGATTCTAGGTGAGTCAATAAATTCCCTCTTTTTTATGACCCATCCTGCTTTCTCCTCTCTGTTGGCGCAGTCTTTGCATAAATTTCGTATAAATCAATTTTTTCTGTGGTTACTTCGTTGTAGTGGAGGGGCAAGGATCATAAATAGGGATGGGAAAGGGCGCAACTGAATTGCTTTTTAAGCAAGTTTTCTTTCATTTTGAATTTCAAGCTTATGCAAATTGCTTTTTTTGCGTATCAATTTTTATTGTATACCTTGTGGGGCATGCGAAGAGATTTTAATTCCTTGTCGTTGGTTAGAGCAGACAAGCTGGATTAATTAATTATTTAGCTGGGGGTTGGATGCTGTCCAATATAGTTGGTTTAATTGAGAATGGATGAAAAAATGCCATAAAGAAAATGGGTAAATTGTAGAATTTTGTAATAAAATCTTTTAAAATGAAAACAAAAACTTTTAGATGTCGAACAACAGTTCATGAAATAATATAATATATATTGGCGTTAAGAAATAGCAAAATAATATATTTATTCAGTTGAAAAAACAAATTGGTATACAAAGACTTTTTAGGCACAAGTGGAACTTTTGTTTGATTTTTATTTAAAAGCCTTTCAGGCATTCTAAACAATCAATGAGATACAAAATATTTCTTATGTTACCTCATATTTTTTAATATTTATTACAATCCCATCAAGACATTATAAAAAGAATCTAAGAGATAAAAAAGTATTCCCAATGTTACCTTGAAAGAATGCTCACTGTAGCCTCTTTTAATTCCCAAATTTTCGGGTTTTCCTCGTAGTCCCCATTATTGCTGACACATATTTGGCATTTTTGTATTATTAATTGGCCGTTGTTGTTGGCCCACATATTCTGTCGTCGTCTGCGTGCCGAGTGCTTTAAAATTACAAACGCACACACACCAAGGCAAGTGGCACACATACCGACGCACACAAAGGATAAAGACACGCACTTAAGTGCGTGCCGCTTGAGAGAGCAGACAAATCCGCGCAATTTCCCAACCACCCATCACCCATTTATACTCCCACCCCCCCACCGACGAGGAAAAAACAATAACAATAATTTTGTTATTTCGATATTTTCCCTCACGTATGTCTGTGGAGGGTTTTTATGATGTAAAGGGGATTTCCGCTTGACAACTTTGACAACTTGGGGAACTCACACACACCATCAGCCGTTCGTTGGTGGCTAAATTTATACCTAAACAAGCTGGGAGTTGCCTGTTGAAAATGAAATTGAAAATTCATATGGAGCTCCCGAAGGACCAGAGGCTGCAAAAAAATCACACAAACTCTCTGCCACGAACGGAAGCCAATTCAATAACATATTACGTAAGTCAGGCTGTTAAAAATGTCCTGCGGCCGCATTTTCGATAAGGGAGATACTTTAATTGAATAAAATTGGGGGAAATCTCTGATTTGACATAATTGTGCGTGTTTATTGTTGAATTTCGGCATGTTTATTAATTTGTATTTATTATAATGGCCGAATAATGAAGAGCGGCCTCCCTCGTTTTCGGTTTCACTCTTTTCGCCTGCTGTAAAAACCAATTAATTTGATTTATTGCTGTTTTCATACGATCCTATTGTGTTTGCATAAGTATATCTGCTTGTTAAAGTAGGCGAAGCTAATTTAGGCGGAAGTTTCGAAGAAATTGAGCCAAACCTGAGTTAATTGGCGTGCCTCAGCCCACGTTGCCAATTTATGTTATGATGAATTGCTAAGCAAATTATAGTGCGCATCCTGGGCATATTTGTATCGGGACCGGCCTTAATCGTTTCAATTATTTTTAAAAACTTAAAGCTTTGCCCTTAATCGATTGCAATTCTTGCCAGCCAGGCATTAGCAAAATGAGAGGCGACTGCCTTTTGGCTCCCTCACTTGGCCCACGCGGCGTATGAGCAATTTAAACAAGCAAGCTGCTGAGCCCGATGCCAAAATCGCTTCGGGGAGGCTATCAACATCATGTGAAGGTCCTCCTTTTGGCTGCTTAAACGCATGGGTGAGCTTGCCTCTTGTATTTGCTTTTCTTATTTTCCCGAGGCATTTTGTCGCTTCGGAAATTGCTTTGCTGTTAATTGTTTGCTTCGATTGATTTAATTTTAAAGCTTAGACCTGGAAAACTTGCTGGTGCAACTTTTCGAAATTGAAACTTAAATAGTTGCTTAAAAGTTTCGGAATAGTTTCGGAGCAAAAGTCAAATCAGTGAGGAGACTTTTGCAGTCAATAAATTGTGAAACTATTTGGATAGCTTGACTTCTGTGGTTGGGGAATGGAATGGAATCGCTTAAAAGCCACAAAAGCGCACATCTCATCTCAAAATTCTGGCCTTGTCCTGCTTTGAGTCAAGTGACTGTCAGCTCGAGCTCACTTAATTGCAGTCTATTATGCCATCAACGCCTCTGAGTGTGCTTTTAAGTGCCAGTGGGTGGGTGTTTGTGTTTTTATGTGTGAGCACCTGACATCCGTATCCGGTTGTCTGTAAACTGCAACTACACGGAACGGGGCACTTATTCTCAGCCTTAGACGTCATCACAGAGGCAAAAAGAGGAGGAGAGGTGGCGGTGGGCACGTTGCATTTCGCCATAAAAGTTGTTTCACGCTGATGATGCCACCTATAAGCTCGCAATTACTCCACTTTGCATAATGAGTGGAGCCAAACACTTGAGTAAAATGGTTGTCAAAATCATTAGCATCTTTTTTTTATATGCCCACTCTCAGCAGGTTTCAAGTGCACGAAAATAATTACAAGTACAAGTTGCTGGATAGGGCCACTCGACTCAAGAGCCGGTTGAATAAATACGGGGCAAAATGGCACTGCAAGCTTTTAGGCAACTTGGTAAATTTATGATGCTCGAGAGTACACTGCGAGTATTAAGTATACGCATTGTGAAACATTATAAAAAATGAATAAAGTTTATATTGCTAAAAAAAATTAAAAATTTATTAATTTTTCTTGAATTTTGATGTTTGTACTTTCTAAGTAGTAAATATATTTTAACTAGAAAATACGCTATTATGGACGGCCTCGACTATTATATACCCGTTACTCAGCTAAAGGAAGTGCGAGGGAGATTGAGACATGCATGCAGCAAATTCTCTGTTTCCGAGATTTCACACTTTTATTGCTTTAAGAATGGTCTAATGATCAACTTTTAGCGTGTAGATGGTATTCATATCATCATCAGAACCAAATCTAATTTAATGTTTCAAAATATAAAAAAATGTGGGTGCTAGACAGGATTTCTTTTAGTCTTAGTTCATTAAGAAGTCGTTTCTAGCAGTGCTTTAGTGTAAAGGTACAGCCAATTCTACACGCAGCTTGGCAGCGTTTTAATTATGCCGAGTCCAGGATTTCCCGTCTGGCTCTTCGTCCTTTGGCCCTGCGAGTGTTTTTCGCTTTCAATAGTTTTGCTCTGCCACCTGCCCTGCTCTGTTCCCATCTCTTTCACCTCCCATCGCCCCGTCTCCCTCTTCAGTTGAGCTGTAAATTACAACACTCTTTTCACGCTAAGCTGCACTTTTGGGCTGCTGGCTCGAAAGGAATGGAAAGGATGGCGAAAGGATGTCTGTTTGTTTGCGTGCAGGATCTACCTAGCTCGTTGTTGTTGCTGCTTTAAGGAGCGTGTGATTAAGTTGATAGGCGTCACTCAGCTTAAAACTTGGCTAAGCACCGGAGCGTTGAGTTCTGCTACTTGCCACAGTGATGAATTGCGTATGTGGGATTACTCTGACTTATAATTACAATAGCTCTGAGGTGGCAGAAGTTCAGGAGATGGGTAAAAGGATTTGCAAGAGAGATGAACTCCCGGAAATAATTATTAACCCACAGATATGCTGACTGTGGTTTCGGTAATGTGTAAATATTCATTTTCTAATTAAATGGCGAAGGCAAGTTACTATTGCTAAATCCCTTTCGATATAATTTCGACTGTATCTCGTTGGTAAAATAGAAGATCTCCTTATGAAGCTGCTTAAATAGTAATGCCGTAATTTAATATTCCTCTGCGAGACCATCGAGTAGTGGCTCTATCTTGCCCATAATCCCCGGCGGGTTCTTCTCCATCAGTCGCTGTTAACAAGCTCTTACAACTTGTAAGCTCCATGCCAGCCAAGGCGGTCGTGACGGGTCCTGAGCCCTCAGCTCGGGGCAACAGGTTTTTACGACCCCACCAAAGCCATAAACTTTGACCCAAAGCCAAGCTGAGCAGCAGGAGCTCAAATAGTTTTAAACGCACTATGCCATGGAGCCATCACAGAGTGGGCCATGGTCAGATGCAGTTGGCAGTCGAGCAGTCGTGCAGTCTGGCCAAAAGCGGACTTTTCCTCGGCTCTTTGGTTTTCGTTAAAAACTGCCACTGTTCATTGTTGAATCATCACTCAACTGGGTGGTTTTCCCTTTCGTTACCCGACTGAGGAACTGCAGTTGCGGTGGAGGGGAAAAACTCACATGCTGGGAAAAAGCTTGCCGCTGACGAGCGGATGATTACGTTTTTTTAGTGGATTGCCATGTCCAAATTCAAGTCCAAATCTTGTCCTTTCTTCCAGGCAACAGCCCTACTTTGAGCTCATTTTATTTTGGCAGTTTTTGCACATTTCTTTCTCATTTTTTGTTGGTTTTTTCCTCCTGTTTTTTACTACATCCAATGACAAGCGTAATAAATGCTTTGCTGTCAGCCTCTGCTTTTCTTCTTTTATTGTTGCCTCCTTTGGCGTGTTTTGTTCATTGTTTAGTTGCTGCACAACAACAACAACCGGCAGCGGACGGCGGACAGCCGCCCTTGACCACGCCCCCAGCCCTTTGTTAGGTCGGCCTTTGTGAAATATGAATCTGGGGGCGGGAAAGCCCCTCCAAACAGGCCCCATTTTAATTTGAGTGTTCTGGTTCCGGGGGACTGTTGCCAAAAAGGGGGCTGCATACTTTTGGGCTGTCACCGAAAGAGGCGCACTGAAAACAGAATCGGGAATCTTCCCTGGTAATTCTTCCTGATATTTATTTATGTTCTTCTCCCACCCAAAAAACAGCATTGGCTCCTCGAAGTCCTTCATGAAGGCCAGTTCGCGGCAGGAGTTCATGAAGCTGCCGCTGCAACAGGTGAAGCGCATCGACCGCTGGGACTCGCTGCGGGGCTCCACCTCGGACACCTTCACCGAGGAGACCTTCGGCCCCCTGTCCAACGTCCGGTTTGCGGTCTTCGCACTCGGCTCCTCCGCCTATCCCAACTTCTGCGCCTTCGGCCAGTACGTGGACAACATCCTGGGCGAGCTGGGCGGCGAGCGCCTGCTGCGGGTGGCCTACGGCGACGAGATGTGCGGACAGGAGCAGTCATTCCGGAAGTGGGCGCCCGAGGTGTTCAAGGTGAGTGGCGCGGGCCAAAGTGACATCTTCCTCCGGAATCTGTGCGCAGGCACAGGGAAAATATGCTATGTGTTTGGTTAAGGAATGCTGCAAGGAAACAGTGCGTATACGCAATGGACTTAAGGTGCAACCGCACTTTTTAACGAACAAGGGCTGCTTTGCAGCAATATTTTTTCTAGAAGACGACACAGAAAAATAGTAAAAAAAAATACCCTACAAATGAATTACATTTCTTAAGAATTTAGAGTCTTTATTAAATGATTTAAGAAATAAGAAAATTTATTAAAAATTTTACTGTCACTATAGAATGATATTTATCTGAAATTGAAGTAAAAGTTAATTATTAAGGTCTAAGCAAATTAATGAAGCTGCTTTCATAAGAATTTTAGATTGACTTCCGAATTAAATTTAGTATACGGCGATATTTTTTAAATTTCAAAATATTTTCATAATTTGAATAACAATTTCGTTATGAGTAGAACATTTTTCTAATTTATAGTAACACACAGCCATCAGCTTCAAGTTTTTAAGACTCAGGACAAAAACTTGTGTAGTTCTAGCAATATGTAATATATTGCATTTAAAAAAAATTTAGATTGACCTTAGAATGATATCCACCTTCGATACTAATTGTTTCATCAAAATGAAGAAAAGGAACTTCCAAAGTTCTTTAGGTATTCTAATTTAGTTCTACCCATCTCATTCAGCTCGCTTGCGAGACCTTCTGTCTGGATCCAGAGGAGAGTCTATCGGACGCCTCGCTGGCCCTGCAGAACGACTCGCTGACCGTGAACACGGTGCGCCTGGTGCCCTCGGTGAGCAAGGGCTCCCTGGACAGCAGTCTGTCCAAGTACCACAACAAGAAGGTGCACAGCTGCAAGATCAAGGCGCAGCCCCACAACCTGACCCGGTTGAGCGAGGGGGCCAAGACCACGATGCTGCTGGAGATCTGCGCGCCGGGCCTGGAGTACGAGCCGGGTGACCATGTGGGCATCTTCCCGGCAAATCGCTCCCAACTGGTCGATGGCCTGCTGGATCGCCTGGTGGGCGTGGATAATCCCGACGAGGTGCTGCAGCTGCAGCTGCTCAAGGAGAAGCAGACCTCGAATGGGATCTTCAAGTGCTGGGAGCCGCACGACAAGATACCGCCGGACACCCTGAGGAATCTCCTGGCCCGATTCTTCGACCTTACCACTCCGCCATCCCGGCAGCTGCTCACCCTGCTGGCGGGATTCTGTGATGATGCAGCGGACAAGGAGCGCCTCGAGTTGCTGGTCAATGATTCGTCGGCCTATGAGGATTGGAGGCACTGGAGGTTACCCCACCTGTTGGACGTCCTCGAGGAGTTCCCCTCGTGTCGCCCACCGGCGCCCCTTCTTCTGGCCCAGCTGACGCCTCTGCAGCCCCGCTTCTACTCCATCTCCTCGTCGCCACGTCGGGTTAGTGATGAAATCCACCTGACGGTGGCCATCGTGAAGTACCGCTCCGAGGATGGACAAGGTGACGAGCGCTATGGCGTCTGCTCCAACTATCTATCCGGATTGCGGGCGGAGGACGAGCTCTTCATGTTCGTGAGGAGCGCCCTGGGCTTCCATTTGCCCACTGACCGGAGTCGCCCTATCATTCTGATTGGACCCGGCACTGGGATCGCTCCGTTCCGCTCCTTCTGGCAGGAGTTCCAGGTCCTTCGCGACTTGGATCCCGTGGCCGCCTTGCCCAAGATGTGGCTCTTCTTTGGCTGTCGCAATCGGGATGTGGACCTGTACGCCGAGGAGAAGGAGCAGCTGGAGAAGGATCAGATCCTGGACCGAGTTTTTCTGGCTTTGTCCAGAGAGCAGGAGATTCCAAAGGTATGTTATGAATCCTTATTGTTAAAAGTCAAAGCTTTTTAAACCTAAGGATTGAGAAAAACTGCTTGTTAGTTTACATTGCAATTCTAAAGTCCTAAACTTTTTATTCTTATACTTTGTAAATTCAATTGTGAAATATATAAAAACTTTTTCTTAATACATTGTCTTAATAATTTAACGTTTTTTGATATTAATTAAGCAGATGTCTTAATATACACAGAATGTAGCAAAATGAAATGTCTCAATAAAGACAAAATTGCTAATCAATCATTGAGGCGTCCTCCGTGTCTATGAGCAATTCCCGCTTAAACAATGATTTGTTTTTTGATTGTGCATTGCAGACATATGTGCAGGACCTGATTGAACAGGAATTCGATTCGTTGTACCAGTTGATTGTCCAGGAGAGGGGTCACATCTACGTCTGCGGCGATGTCACGATGGCCGAGCATGTGTACCAGACCATCAGGTAAGGTTTGCTTTGCCGTTAAGTTTGATTGCCTTTGTGTGTTTGGGCCGAGGAGTGGGCCATGCTGCTCTCTTCCTGGGGAATCAGGCCCAAACCATCCTGAACCACCTCCTTTGCCTGGTCACCACTGGGAGTTTTCTGTTTTCCAATGCCCAACGGTCAGGTATTTTGCCATCGTTTGGCTTTTATATTTCGTCTCTCTGCCTCGCATTTTTTCAAAGCTCCTGATTAAGTGCCTTATTGTGAAATACGGGCTGTCTCCATCCATACACACAGGATATTGCATAATGGCGATGTCTTTGGGGGGGATTTCAATGGGGACCTGCTCGTAATCTTAAGCGGTTTAGTTTAATTGAAACCGGGCTCCAGACCTGATCCTGGGGCTCATCTTTTGCGTTTGCTAATTGAAATGAAATTCATGTTAATTAATAAATTATGAAGAAGAAAAACTGTTTGGATCAAAAAAAAATCCAGAAATGACCATATTAATTTACGCAAAATGAAATGATATTAATGCAGAAATACTAGAAATGTAATCTTGAAGTAATAGCATTATTCTTGCAAATTATATGACTGTGCCCACATTGCTATTTTACGTCTTTCCTTTCAACCCGTCAGTTTATAAATCTTAAAGCTCTTTCGCCCCACCGTCCCCATGGATTACGTTTCATATCCCAGAGCGAATAAATAAACTGTTTTCAGAATTTTCCTGTATTTTCTATACACACTTCAGCTCTAGCATATTTTCCTTTTTCTTTGGCAGGAAGTGCATTGCCGGCAAAGAGCAGAAAAGTGAGGCGGAAGTTGAGACATTTTTGCTAACACTGCGGGTAAGTATCCTTAGTGGTATAAGGCTGAGCTTTAGCTATAAATACCGACAGTGGAGGGCTTCCTCCCTGCCGCACTCTGCGTATGAACAATTTTCCCAGCTGGCACAAATATAGTTTTGAACAATGTAGTGTAAACCAACATTTGATGACAGCGAATCTACATACATTGTTTCGATTTTTGCTAGGACGAGAGTCGCTACCACGAGGACATCTTTGGCATCACGCTGCGAACGGCTGAAATACACACAAAGTCAAGGGCCACGGCCAGGATTCGAATGGCCTCGCAGCCCTAAGGAACTTCGAACTAATCAAAATAGGAGGGTTGATATATCCGGATAAGTGAACAATACCAAACATTTGTTCTTTATTTCTTCCATACTCAAATGCAATTAAATATTGTCGCTTTGTTCATTACTTATTCGTACGAATAACGTTTAAATAATTACATTTTATTATTGATTCTAATGTACAAATTAATTCCGAAATCAAAATCTAAATGTTAAATTATATTACAAATAAACGAATCCAAAAAAAGAATTCCATCAAATCGTTAGAAAAAGGGTGGGCGTGGATTAGTCAAATTCAGTTTTCAATTTCAGCGCCGAAGTTAAGGCCATTGGCTAAGCGGCTTAAATTGGCTAAAGGGAAATGGAAATTCGACGATTGGCAAATTGAGCTGAAAATGCAATTTATAAAATAAATAGTCACTTCCTTTTCCATGTATTTTTTGTGACTTCCTTTGCGCGAGTGCTTCTGCTTTATAGAAGGAAATAGTCCCAGTTTGACAATGCCAGACTAGAAACTAGGCGAATCACATATATTTACCTTCCGTGCTATTTATAAATGGAAAATCTAGCAAACAGTGGTTGTTAATATTAAAAAAAATTATTAATAGGTAAAATTTTAATTAATATTGCTGAGTAGTTTTTATAAATATTAAATAACACCTTTAATATAATGGAAATAATTTATAAACAGCTTTCCCTTGAAAACAAATACATCATTAATCATATACATAATACTCTTGGAACAGGCAAAGGTAGTAAAAATACAATTTATATGTTAAAAATACATTTTTGAACCCATATGCATTAAATAATATTTTAGTCAAGAAGGTAACCCACTAATGTTTTCATCAATTAGAGTGATTTGTTATCTCAGGCCCCTGTGCATCTACATCTGTCTGTGCGCCAACATTCCGGTGGCTGTCTGCGGTTGCTCAGCGTTAACAGATTTGTACCTTGTGCGAAATTCTAAACATCTACATCCTAACTCCCACCAAAGGGGCTCACCGCGACTATCCCAGCAACGCCACTAGGCGGAGTATCTGATTTCAATGCTGAAATTGAATTGTGAGCGCTGCTTGGCTTCTGTTTGATTTGTTCTTGTTTGCGTGCACATATAGTATGTAGGGTATACTCGGTGTTTGCAGGGTGCTCGGTTATTTGCGCTTTTATCCGACCATATGGCCAAAAATTGTCCGTTAAATGCCGTATTTCACTTTTTATTTATGTTTGTTTATATGCCAAAAATGCGGAATATCTACAGGTTCGGGAGGTCGGCATATCAACTCTTTGTTGTATTTCAGAAATCTTTCTAAAAAGTAGGAATGCCTTAAAAATTAAAATAAAATATTGTAGGTAACCCTGATTAAATACTTCGAATTTGATTTAAATGTTAATGTTATTATCGCATAACTTAGCTTCTGAACTAAGAAATAAAAAAATTTACATTAATCTTATTTAATTAAATTGATATGAATTTGGAATAATTATAATTAAAGAAGTATCACCTTAGTCGAGGCACTCTTAAATATTGTTTTTACTCGTTTTATTTAGAATTGCGTTTTTGTGTTTCTCTTTTTTAACGGAAATTTCTACTGCAGTGAGTAGTCGCGGTTTGACTTCTGATTGACATTTTTCCCGTTTTTTTAAGATAGAGCACGCGTATCTCTTTCAATCAACTCAGCCTCCTCTCATATTTCAGGTTTTGACATATGTCAATGGCAGAAACACAGGAAACTGAAAGATATTGCTTAGGAAATTGAAATCAAAAGGTTTAATAGACAACCTTGCCAAAAAAAAGGAATTGAAGTTTTCACTAGTTGCCTTTAGTTCATATCATCCAAAAAAAGAACATAAATGCGACTTAAAGTTTGAATTAATCAGAATTGTAACCTGCCTATACTCATTTTGAAACTAATACATTGTATTATACCTGTTCTGCACCAATACAATGTACAGAAAGGTGAAACTAAAAACGATTTCCACATTTCACTGACCTTTTGCTTTCTTGCATTATCGACACCCAATTATACTTATGCCGATTCGGTGGAAATTGATAAAGTCGCGTGTCCAAAAAATATAATAATGCTGCTCTCGCGGTTTCTGTTGAAATCGGTACGAATGACAAGGTAGGTGGACATGCTGACCGCACTATAAAGACAGTTAATTTGCTTTTACCAACTGAAATGCGATTGTAAAACTCTGCAGAAATGGTAATCGTAAACTGATGTCAATGGCTTATTGGGTTTTTTTCGACCCGTAAATGAAATCACCTGATCTTTTTAGCCAGAACATGAGTCAGCTGCCCAGGGACGTGGGTTAATTGTTCGGGATAAGCCCCGATTAACAAATGGAATGCAGTTCTCTCGACGGCACGCGCCTCCCTGCCAAGTGACCAAAATCTTCGACTATTAACCGGCTTGGCCCCGCCTAACAGACTCTCCAGCCCATGGATACACTCTCGATCCGAAATTAATCAACCGACTTTCAGCGGGCAGCCTCAGACGGCCACAACAACAACCGTTCAGATGCCCCGGGTCCCACCAACATTCCTGACATAATTTCGTGTGTGAGTAAGCAAACGAGTTCGGGAAAAATTAGACGTCATCGGGCAGCCTCAGTTGCCGCTGGCAACAAATGGTGGGACTCACAAAAAGCCGTCTATAGAATCCACAAAGGTGCAAAGTCGAAGGCCGGGGGAAAAATTGGAATTTTTAATATTCACAGGACTTGGCTCGACTGAAGAATGCCAAGAGCAAATGCCAGATTTTATTGGAGGGCAGCCTAATAAATACAGTCTGGCAAAGAAATGAAGTAAGCCATTTTATTTGATTAGTCATTTAAAATTGTAAATATCTATTGGAATTATAAAGTACTTCCCAGCGGAAGCAACATGTTGCGAATAAGCCAGCAACAGCAAAGTTTATTTTTGCCGGCTCGCAAGTTTTGCCTTCGATCTTGGGCTGGAAAGTTCGCTTCGAACTTAAATCAGCGCCGACGTAGCCGGCTCAGGCACAGTGCTGTCCTCGTTGGAGAAAAAAGAGCTAAAGAATTATTTTATTTCAGTTTTTTAGGAAATTATCAAATGGTGTTCTACTTTTCTCTTTTCTATGGTACTTTTTCTAAATAATTAAACTAATTTATTTTAAAATATTCATTATTCTTAAATTAAGAAACATTAAAAAAAATAGTTTTTATTTTATATTATTATATTGAAATGTTAATATTTGAAATAAGAAGGGGAAACATAAATTAAGTTTAAGATAGACCAATATAAAAACAGAATTGGTTGAAATAAATAAAAATTAAATGCTTAGAAATTCGATGTGATATTTAAAATTGAATAAGATCTTTTGAAGTAACAAATCCAAGCTATGATAAGAGGCATATTTATAAACTGAACTCAAAAATGAACAACGCTGAAAAAATAAATTTTTGTAGCTATTAAAAAAATTTTTAATCTGGATAATTCGAAAATTTTTTATATAATTGTTTAATTTTATTATAAAAATAATAATTGTTTATGGTTGAAAAATAAAATCACCAAGTACTTTTCTAGCGTTCCAGTTATGTACATATTTGCCCAGATAAAAGACGGTAAGTATTTTCTATTGTGATTATTCATTACTACGTAATGAAAACTAATCGTTTTAATCACCCAAACTATATACCATTGTTACTATACTCCGTATTCCTATTGGAGTTTAGAGTTACATAGGCAAAAGTAGGACAGCATTTACTATTGAGGTGATTCATTACTAAGATATGAAAACTAATTCTTTGGTCACCAAAACTATCCATTAAATAGCCGATCCGACATCGCCGCTCAAGCCTAACATTGCGACTTGAACTTGCCGCCGTTCGAGCCGGGGCTTGCATAGGGGGCGGGGCGGGCGGAGCGGTGTGTGAGTGAGCGAGCTTGGTTACCGCCGACGGCTGCAACAACAAAAGGCAAACATCGCAACTCTGATGTCGATTTTTTTGTCGGACCGCGCTTCGTTTATTTTAGTTAGTAACGAGATTTCGAGCGCTCAACGTTGACGTCGCGGTTGAAAATCGGCTAAGGCCCGACCAGCAAAGCTCCGATACAGTGCGTACCCCCTATGCCGAACGACCCGCCAGCGAGTGTGTGACTGTGTGCGGGCGCAGACATGAAGTGAATAAGAAATTGAAAAAGCACTAAAACATAACATATACCTAAAATCTATATATATATATATATATAAAAACGCAAAAGAAAACGCAAGAAACGTGGGTAAGGCCAAAAGCGAGGCAAAAACCGTCCAAAAGCCAGCAGCAACAGCAACAACAGCGGCTCAGCGATAATCAGAAAATATTTCTTTGAGCCCATCGCGCGCCTCAAATCGAAAAAGCGCGAAATATTTATTTCGGCCCCAAACGTAAGTGTCTGCATGTGCAAGTCGATGTACACCTTAGCTATATACACACACCCGAGTGTTAGGCACAACAAACTAGGGGACACTTGTAACAAATTGCAGTAACAACGAAACTAATACAAAGGTTGTTGATTGTCGGTTGCCAAGAGTGAAATTATTGAACAAGAAATTTGTTTTTGTCCAGGAGGGTTAGCTTGGTGATTTTGAGACCACCGAAGCGGGGGAAAATGCGCCAAAATATTTATAGGCCGTAAATACACCGTTCTGGTGCAATAGCCAAGGAATTGTGGGCAATTTTGCTAGAGAAAGATTCGATAATGCCTTATATTAGGCTATTCTATTCGAAATAAAAAGTTAATAATATAATAACTATCAAAATTTTATAAAAGTTATCTTTGGAACTGTATATAAGTCTATAGCGCAAAAAATGAGGATATAAGAAGAGATCTTGTAAGGGTAATAAAGCAAACACCTTAAAATGATATATCAAAATTAATTTCTGCTAAGCAAAAAATTGAAAATAATACTGTTTGAGTTCCGTAAGAAAAGGGTTCACCTCAAACTAAAAACTGAAGCAAAAAACCTCAACATATCAGTTACCTGAATGATCGAAATTTCCAGGTAGTAGTAAATATTTAACATCAAAATTTGTTCGAGTGTTGAAAATCTTGAGCTGATCACTTTTCGTCGGAATACTCGAAATATGTTTATCCACATTTCTTTTGAAATCCGCGAAGCTGTCGGAACAAAACTTCTGGTTAATTCGCAATGAGTGAAGGAAGTGTCTTAGAGATTGTTTTGCTTCGTAAACATACTGCACACATAGTTCAGTTACCTGCTCGATACCCCTGACAAACAATTGAAACGCTCCTCAACTATGTATTACTGCGTTTTGCTCTTTATTTCTGTGTACTTTTTAGCGTTCGCAAATTGTTTGCGTTTTGACTGGCAGTGACTAAGTGCTGATTTTTACGATTACAGGTGTTTGAAATGTATTCCGAATTTATGGGACTCTGGTACTATTATTGCCGTGGCCACTGCCGCTGGCGTTGTTGTTGCCATTACCCCTGATGTGTGGGGCAGATGAAATAAAGCCATTCGGCAGCAGCCCAGACCTTACAAGGTTCATTGCTACTTGTCACTACTTTTTCCCCGACCGTCGACACTGCCTGCCGTTTGGCTGTTTCATGTAGGCTGGCTGTATAGATAATAAACATTAAGCCTAATGGCATTGTCGCTGGGCTATCCAGCTACAAGCTGCGATACAAACAAAAAAGCAAGTAAATCAACAATAAACAAATGGCAAGCCACGCGTGTCTGCCTTTTAGCCGTGGCTCGTGAACTTTTCTTGTGGGTTTTTTCTCCTTTCCGACAGCTTCTATAGCGTGTTAATTCAGCCAGCATTGTATTGAAATCCTCAATGTTGTTCCTCAATTTTTGGCACATTCATTTGTCGGCTTCTGGGGATTCTTTGCAAATTAAGCCTCGTTTCTTGCCGATTATAGAAATTTTCGCAGCTTGTTGTCGGTCGGTCAGGCGCCCCAGAGTGAGCCGCAAATAAATTTGTTTAATATAGCCGCAATTAGTTGATTTAAATTATTAACTTTGGCTCACTAATGCGCCTAGGTTCAAGGTTAAGGATGGCCATTTAAATGAATTGTGTGTTGCTGAAGTGGGTACGTATAAATAAATATAAATCAGACATCTAAATGCATGCGAAGTCTTTTGTCCGACCGCGTAGAGCGCGGAGAATTAATATAGAATAATTTCTGTTACGTGAGATTAGGCAATATGCTCCGACAATGTCGCGTGTTCAAGATAGTTCGACGATGTATATTATTTTTACCTGACAATATATCTTTCACGTGCGCAAAAGCACCTAGCAAAACTGGCAATAGTAGGAGATGACAACATAACCAGAGATCTTTGAGAGGGGTTTAAAGAAATATGATGAATTCCTAATATAAAAGTTTCCATAGGGTGAAGAATAGGGATATGTTTAGGTTTACCATGACTAGTCATCAGATTATCTAAAAAAAAGTATTCTACAAATGCAATTTCAAGCCAATTTTGATTAGATACAATAGAATTCAACAACAAAATAATGACTTTAAGAACTATATCAATTTTCGCTTTAAATAAAATCATCAGTTGATAAATGTTATGTTCTTATCAATTTTTATACCCGTTACTCGTAGAGTAAAAGGGTATACTAGATTCGTCGGAAAGTATGTAACAGGCAGAAGGAAGCGTTTCCGACCCCATAAAGTATATATATTCTTGATCAGGATCACTAGCCGAGTCGATCTAGCCATGTCCGTCTGTCCGTCTGTCCGTCTGTCCGTCTGTCCGTCTGTCCGGATGAACGCTGAGATCTTGGAAACTATGAGAGCTAGGCTATTGAGATTTGGCGAGCAGATTCCTGAGCTTCTTACGCAGCGCAAGTTTGTTTCAGTAGAGTGCCACGCCCACTCTAACGCCCACAAACCGCCCAAAACTGTGGCTCCTACAGTTTTGATGCTAGAGTAAAAATTTAAACTGAAATGAATTGTTCTCATCAATACCTATCGATTGACTTAAAAAAAAGTTTGCCACGCCCACTTTAACGCCCACAAACCGCCCACAAACGTCAAAAAATCGTAAGTATGAACGCGGATATCTCGGAAACTATCAAAGATAGAGTATTGGGATTTCAGATTTAGATTCCGTAGCCTTGTACGCAGCGCAAGTTTGTTATGCGAATATGCCACGCCCACTCTAACGCCCACAAACCGCCCAAGCCTGTGGCGCCCACAATTTTTATGCTAGATT
Organism: Drosophila subpulchrella; assembly: GCF_014743375.2. NCBI lineage: Eukaryota > Metazoa > Arthropoda > Insecta > Diptera > Drosophilidae > Drosophila > Drosophila subpulchrella. The sequence continues at coordinate 4,666,871 of NC_050610.1, forward strand.
AAAAATTTTAACTGAAATGTATTGGTCTCGTCAATGCCTATCGATTGATCCAAAAAAAAATTTGCCACGCCTACCCTAACGCCCACAATGCTTAAATCTGTCTTCCGCCGGTAGGTGGCGCATTTAAATCTCGCTTTGCTGCTTGCATATCTCCATTTCCCTTTGGTCCCTTTAGGTGAGTAACGGGTATCTGATAGTCGAGGTACTCGACCATAGCGATCTTTCTTGTTTTATTTCGTATCTTATTTCTATATCTTTTCCATTCAATCACTACTTCCTGCAGACCCAAATGTACTTTTATTTTAAGTATAGCCGCAACAAAGAGTCGTCTAGCTTATAGGCGTTACCTCTTTAGATATAGCCACTTCATTCATAGGCAAACACCAAACAGCAGGCAAGCCAAACAAATCAAACACAGTGCACAAATGGCTTGCAAAACCGCGAAGACAAGGCGACGACGAAATCGGATGCCAGACAGAAGTGGCTAACTGCAAAAAATCATTTAACGCATTTTAACAACGCTCATTACCGATTTGAAGACGAGGGGCACTTGAACCTCGCCCACAGCCCCGACCCCGCCCCGCCCCTCGCCGACGAACCCGGCACGTGGACCCATTTAAAGTAGTGCAGACAGACCATAAAAACCAAAATCCAACGCCGACAAACTCGCACATATCTTCAATATGGCCAAAAATATTTGTGAATTTTTATGAATGAAACGCAAAATGTGTTGAATTTGAATTGCTGTTGGTAGTCTTCCAACTTTTTGCACACATTGCGTGGCATAGCAGCAGATACATGGCTTGCATGGCTAAATAATGAACACTTTTGAAGACTTAATCCTCTTACGTACAAAGGCTTTGAGTGGCTTAAAGCCAGCCCGCACATCTATGAAATGCAGCCTGAAAAAATTTGCTAGACTTACCAAGTCGGCTACTACCCCCACATACAATTTTCGTTTAATTGCTCATCTCGTAAAAAGTGAAAACATGAATTCATCATAAGCATTTAAGCCGCATAAATAAATAAGGCAAAACGGATTTACTCTCGGCATTTTGCGCTCGCTAAATATTAAATCAATTAATTTGTTGCATATTGGTTACCAGGAAACGAATTTATGTTTAATTTTTTCTACGTCACATCTGGCTTTGAAAAATACCCAGTTGCTTGATTCACCCGAACATTAAATGTATTTGCTTAAACCCAACAAAAGCAAAATATATACATATACAGTTTTTACTGACCAACTCGCAGGCACTCTGACAACTGTTGGCCCAAAAGTTAAGTAAATAAACAAAAAACTTTTAATGATAGGAAAATAAACAGCGACAATGATGGCGGCCGAAAATCAACCGATATGTATGTCTCCAGACAAATTAAATTTATTTCGTTATTTGCTTACCTTATTAAAAGTTCATCGGTTTACATTAAAGACTGCAATCAGACCCTGGAATGAATGCCGCTTGTATTTTGAAACATATTGGCTCTCGACAAGGCAAACAGTAGAAATACCCGTGAGTGTTTTTGCCAGGTTTGTTTAAGATGACTTAACCAGCACCATTCAATTTCCGGTCACAACTTGGCGTGTTTTTTTGCTGACTCATCTTAAATATTTTGAAGAGAGTCTGGAGGGAAAAACCTTCGAAAAGATGCAAAAATTCTGCAGAAGAGCTTTTACAAGATTTATTCAGTTTCGGTTGAAATTCATGAATACACAAATGCATGGGATCCACATGAACTCAACGATAAAAATTTCACAAGTGACTTGAGCCGGGCTTTGTTTATATTTTTTTGGGCGAAACCTGTTTCCATATTTCTGACTTCTGGCCAAGCCAAAATCATAACAAAAAACATCAACATTTCATCGGTTAGAAGATGGGCATGAATATTATTTTTGGAAATTTGTCAGCTTAGATCACTTCGATATTGAGCACCTTGCCCTGCCCAAAGTGATTCTGGCCAAAATGCGCATCTAATTACACGGGACTGTGGCGCCATTTGGCCAGCATTGAAAATGCCACAAAAATAATTCAATAAAGGCGCACAGTAACCTTCGTACGTGTAGTTTTAATTAATTTGCTTTCAGAAACACAAATATTGAAAATCGCCCAGGCGCCCTCAACAATTCCGAAGTGTGTGTAAAATTATTTCGCATGTGGCGGCCTCATTTTGAAATGATATTGAATATCGATCGAACGGGCTGTGTTTGTCCAGCCCCATTTTGAGTCATCCGCATTTAGTTTCGGGTTTTTCTGTCCTGTACTATTTATTGCGGGCATTAATCACCTGCGCTATAAAGCCGCAAATAATACCTTTCCGTCTGGGGAGACCCGTTTCGTCTTGACTTTATGAGGGTTTCCGTTGTGCCGAACATATTGGGGCAATTTATGAATTCCCATTAAGCTAAATGTTCAATTAGCGCTAAGGCGTGATGTTTTGGTTAATCAATGTCAGTTGAAGACATAAAATATATTCAGCGATAATCGGCTTTGTTTCCTGTCAGGTGTGAGGGAAACTACAACTGGAATGAATCAGAAATCGGACATTGCTAAAAACATTTCAAGCGATTTATGATACCCTCAGAACTAGTTCAACCAAATTGTCACAATACTTAAACTTTCAGTCAACAAACAAATTAATCAACTATTCGCATAGCCCCAATTCGTTCCTGCAAGTTAAAAGTCCTTTTCGCCTGGTATCGAATGTACCCAGGCATTCTTTTGACAATCATTACTTGCAGTAAAGTTTCTCCTGGCGAAACTTTGGGCCAAGTAAATTCCCTGCATTACAAGTTGTTGATTTTCGGTGTTTTTTCCTCAGTTTTTGTTGCCATAGTATCCACATGTAGGCAAAGTGCCACAAAGCTGTTGTAAGTATCTGGTGGATACAAAATTTATAACAGGGAGCAGGCGAACTTTCGAGCGCGCCCAAAGCCCCGCCATCCTTCACCTTATCGCTACCCGTTCCCAAATTGTAGTTATAGCAAAACAAGCGTAAACAAAAACCCTTTCCGGGGAGACAGGGGTACATATTCATGCACAATTTGCATTTTGAGGCAGCGAGTACTTTACATCACATTTTTGTGTCAAATCAGCGCAAAATTGAAGGCGTTTAGACAGCCCGCCCCGAAAGACAGAAGTGAACGACCCACGGATTCCGCTGGCGCATGTAAGCCAAATTGGGCAGCCTTCTTGGCCTCGCCGCTTGCCAACTTGTCGTCGCCATCAGAGCCCTGGAAATGGAAAGCCAAGTTGCGGCTAGTCGCAAAATGCAGAGCAAACATTTTGAACAAAATGTCAAGAACGAAACGGGGCTCTGACGTAGACACACTCCCAGATGGAGTCATTGTCTTCAGATAAAGGGTCGAGTTGTCATTTAGTCAAGTTGCGACCGGAACTCTAATCAGATATTTAAAATGTTAAAATATACTTTGTTGCCTGGAGCATCTACAGAATTTGTTAGCTTTTTAGGGTGATTTGAAATCATTTTCTTGGGTATATTTAAACTGATTAAAAATCTCTAATACGTCTATTATTTTTTGGGTCTTAACATAAAACGTTTGACTTTGAAATCTTTAGGTGAAACACTTTCTATGTTAAATGTCCCTTCTTTGCAAAAAAAGTTTAAAGCATTTTATTCTCGACTTAAAATCATTAATTAGACAGCAAAATGGACAACCATTTAAATTATCTCAAGATCGTAGAAGTCAGCAAGTCAGAATGTACAGTTTGGTTGTTCCAAAAATATGCCAATCCTTTAAGGCATGTGTTTTATTTTGTTGTTTCTAGAACCTTTCCAAATAATAATATTTATAAAAAAATATACATATACTCAAGAAAACCACACGTATTCAGTAGCCCTGTCATATCTCATACGGTTTTATCTATTTTCCTGCTTGCGCCCATGCTGTGAAATAAACTTTATCGATTCCAGCACTGTGTGCATCCACCCATCAAAGAATTATTCAGGAAATGTCCTCCATCCTACGAGCGGTTGCTTTTGGGCTGTCAAAATGAAAATTCGCATACGGAAACCACAATAATTGCTGCCATAACACTTGCTATGACGTCGATGACAGCAACAGCAACAACTACAAAGTTTCTCGTTTCATTGGCATTGGGTCGGTTGATTTTGTTTTGGGTTTTTTGTGCTTTTAGTTATTGGCCGCTTTACAACTTCCAGTGCACATTTTTGCGGCTTGGTCATCAACTCGTTTTCGGCGTGGCAACAAGTCGAGAGGAAGCGGCTCCCAAAAAACAGCGCAATGCAAAAGTATCTGAAAACCGAAATCTGTGTATCTGTGCCGTGGCCCACATTTTTGCCGGCTTTAATTGAATTCCCACGAAACACAATTTCACCCCAAGTTCAAGTTGAAGCTGCCATAAAAAGCCGACGGAAAAAGCCGCCCGAATTAGATAAACATGTAAATGATTATTGACACAAAAAGGTTGCTTCTTCGGAGCATGAATAAAATCAGAATGAGTAATGTGCATATGAATAATATGAAAAGGACACAACTGGCGATACAAATTGACGTTTTATTTGCCTTTCACCTGATGACAGACGACATCAGGCAGTCGAGACAGTCGAGAAGGGATCTAAAAACCCCAAGAAGGAGTCGGCCAGACGAGCCCAAAGCCCAAACCCCAAGAACCCAGAAACCTCAACGCATAATGAAGTAATTGGATGAATTTGTCTTTGGCCAACAACGAAAGTTGGCGAGATGCGGCTTTAAGATAGAAATGTATCTGAATCTGGTGGCGGAACAGGAACAGGGGTGGCCACTCCGTCGAAGATACGTTAACAGTTCGCTCTCCTTCGCTTTGACTTTCAAAATGTGAATGCACTTTTGTTGTACGTGACAGGTTTTTGTTGCTCCACTTTTGATTTCTTGTCTTGTTTTTGGTTTTGGTTTTTTTTCCTTTCCCGAGCAGAAGGAAGAATTCGAACGCTTTGAGTTTATTGACTTTTTGACTCACATTAAATGGGTCTTAAATTCTTGAAAAGTTTAAATGCGTTAGCTTAGTTCAAGCTGACCGGCGATGACTTACTGCAGCTTTATGGGGATCATTTCGGATGAGCAAAGTTAAGGGAGCGTTTAAAGTTATTTCCCAAAAAAATAATACAGCGAACAAGGCGAAAATTAATTCCGTAATCAGGGAGATCTCGATTTTTCCAAAAAATTAATTGGGTCATACGAAATCAAAAACTAATTAACTTAATGTTTTTATTTGTTCCGATTAGTTCGTCATAGACTCACAATTTCACCCAATTTTAGCAAGCACATTAAATAAGCGAAAATGATTTTTTAGCAATCACTTAAACAAGTCACGTGCGTGAAACAGGGTCGATTATGGTTAATCAAGGGGAGGTTAGGCCAGAGACAACAACTCAATGCAGTACTATCAATTAAAATCGGAAATAGAATAAATAAAGCAAAATGCGTGTGAGGTCAGTTCGGTGCTCCGACTTCCTTTAACCCTGTAATGACCCTTCAATCAACGTGCCTGTGTTTGTCAGATGGATGAAAATCAATTGCCGGCGGCTGTCAAATTAACATTATCTTTTGTTACGAATACGTTTTGTTTCATTGATTGCCTGAATTGCTAATGACATTTAGCCGAACGGGAAGTCGTGCATTATTTTCTTCTGGGCTTTTCCGGAACACTACAAAATTAATAATATAATATTTCACCCTTTCCTTGGTACCTTAAATATTTCTAAACGAACTTTCTGAGAAAGAACTTAAAGAGAAATGGAAGGGATTTCGTGATTGTTTGCATTGCCAATATCGATTGTGGAAAAAAGGTTCTAAAACGTACAAACAATTTTGCTTAAAAAACTAGTTAGCTACATTTTAATTATATAAAAATAAACTATTCCTTATTTAAATTCTGCCTAAATATGTCAAATTTTGTTATACCCTTTTTTAAGACTCCCCCTTTTTAGAACTTTATAGGCTCTATTTCAGCTGCAGCCACACCTCCCAGCATTTAAATGCAATTAAGTTCTATGCCCATTTACAATTATCCACTCCGATCATGTGGGCCTGCAACCTAACTGGCAATTATTCATGCAACAGCCCAGACAGGCTGAGATCGTGCTAAAAATAAAGAAGAATGCATTACACGCTCAAAGCCTGTCAGCCACTTAAGGGCAATCTTCGCTTATTATGGAAATAATAGAGACCCAGGCCCGAGGCATGGGATCTAACATACTGAACGAGTCAGGAATAGAATAGAGCAGGCGAAAGCGTCGCATGTGCTCCACTAAAAATAGACGCATCCATTTTCCAACCGGGCTGACGACGATGATGGCCCATAAACGCGGAGCAGCTTCTGCCACGGAGCTGGATGCCAAGCTGCTGATTGACATAAAAGAGCAAGTGGAGTTGTTAAAAAAAGCAAAAGAAAACCAAGAGTAGTCCGTGCAAACTGGCAGCAGTTATACCCAAGAAGATGAATCAACATTCCGAGCGGTCAACGTACCACGTTCAGGAATGGCACGCCATCGAGGATGCAGCTTCTGCTTCTGCAGATGATGATGGTGCTGCTGATGGGCAGATGAAGATGGCAAGCTACGACCAAAGCTTCATAAAGACAAAGACATCCAGCCAATGGGCAATGCATCGAAAGAGGCTGCTTAAACAAACCAAAACTAAACAGGTCGTTCGTCAGGCGAAGATTAGATGCACTTGAGAAGAAGTGCTACCGAAGTCTGCAAATTCAATTATGAATAGGAACTTTAAGACAGGATATAAGGAGATTGGATTGACACATCTGTATAATCAGAATATGCACAATACCAAATTGTCTATGCTTATAAGTTTTCAGTAAAGTGCAATCTGGCTATAGATTGGGCTTTGTTCGCAATATCTTATCTCAGCAGAATAAATAATTAAATTAATGAAATTATTATTTGTTGGAGATAATGAAGTTAGCTTGGTAAAATAAAATTATTCAATATTCAAGGAATCTTTCAATATTGTTTATTAAATCCAGGCCATCCGCCATAATACCTTTCATAAAGGGTATAAACGAAAGCTGAGTAGAAACGTTGGCAGGCAAAAATGAGCAAAGATGCCAGAACGTAACATTAAAATAAACGCGCTCAGATAAATCTTCGTTGGAAAGAGTGGAACGAGGGCAGCACCCAAGTTCCTCAGCTCCAGGGCTCCCAGCTCCTGCCCCCTACATATATCCCCCACCTTTCCATCCCCATCCGCGTCCTGGAGCAGCGAAAATGCAATCAAATGCGGACTCCCGTCGGTGTGTCTGTGCGAATACGTGATGTCCAAGCGGCGGTCAGTTGGGGCATCTGCAAAATGCACGCACAACATCGCACATCCGTGAAATTCCAGCGTCGCTGCTGCTTGTGCCATGCATTTACGTTGACGTTGCAATTACAACTGGGCTGGCAGCCAGATGGGAGGGGTCCTCAGGCGGGCTCAGTTAGTCCAAAGCCCTTTCCTTTCTTTGGCTTTCTGCTGGCCATTCCCACGACCGAGTCCAGTACACGGCAAAAAAAGCGGACTACCTTAAATCTAAATAATAACCAGTCAGATTTTGTTTAGGCCATTTAAAATGGATACAAAACGAGCTCAGACTTATGGTAAAAAGAAATTATAAGTGGTTACTACCAAGAATAATTATGCACATGCAAAATAGTTATGTATCCCAAACAGAAAACGATTGAATACAATATATGTTCCCCCTTTCTTTATTCCTTAAAAATATTTCTGTTCCTTAGAGATATTTCTTTATTCCTTAAAGATATTTCTTTGTTCCTTAAAGATACATATTTATAGGAAAATGCAACTTTAAAATTAAAACTGATTAAAATGTCTAACATTGGTCTCTAGAATTAAGTTGTAGACTAATTTTTAGCGATTTTGATCATTTATTTTCCTGTGTACCAGTGCCATCTCAACCCGAGTCATGTCTTCTGTCCGCTGCCTGTTTACTGTGTGATTATTACAGGCAGCGGGGAAAATAACAGGCTTTCGCTTAGATGCCAGAAGCTGCTCCTTTTGCCAGTTCAGTCACTGCAAAGTGAGTTACTTAAGGGCTCGTCCGGCGGCTTCATTACAGTTCCACGTCCTCCAGTCGGGCATTCACAAAGCCCAACGGCTGAAGAGTCCAAGAGCCCTCTTCTAAGCCCTCGACGTGGAGTGTCCTGGGCAAAAGGCTTTTCTGGCCCAACAAGTGGTTGTCGCCGCATTGTGTATCAATACTCGTATCGCCGACCAGCGACCACAGGCTGTCATTACTCCCGATTCCCGATCTCCGCCCCCCGCAGCCGATTTGCATTTTGAGCATCCATCTCCCCGGTCGATTTGAATGTGTCATCGAATTAATTGCAGAGTTAAAGGAAAGCGGCGATTAGCAATCCCTGTTGCCAAGGCAACAATTTCAATGCAAATTGTACGTCAATGTCTTGAACATTAATTAAAGCAAATTGGAAGTGCAATGAGGGGGATTCAGGCGATAAACCCCTAAATAATTGGTTCAATGCCCTGATATACATATTAATGGATTCATGAAATCAGTATGTGGTTTCTAGAATTTTCCTTTTAATTATAAACAAAATAAAATAAAATAATAATAATAATAAAATCAGCACACATTGATTAGACTGCTTAGATTTTACTGTTACATTGGCCCTCTAACAATCTCTTTAACCCCCTTTAAGTACAAAGGTTTACTTAATATTTATCAGTTCTCATTCCTTATGAAAATCGGATGGGAAGGGGCTTGGTCTTGGGGTTCCTAACTAGCATAGAGAACTGGGGGCCCACCGCGTTTCCGTACCGGGTGACCTTATCAATCTTATAGGCTGCCGGTCCAGGACCGGGCTTCTCTCTCATGCGATCAATCCTGCGGCCAAAGGAGAATTGTGGTCCCTTTTGCCCAAAACTACTCGGCAGCATATAAGCTCCAGGTCCAGGTCCTTGAAAAATATGAAGAAAAAGGAATACATTTTATCAACGGAAGTTATAATGTTAGCTTACCATTGTTTTTGGACATCTTGTGTTAGCTAAAAATCGATTTCCACAATTCTATTTGAAAATTTTAAATCACCGGTAGACAAATACAAATTTTGGAAACGGAAAAAAAACAATGTTTGCCGAGAGGAGTTTAACTAGGAAATGAATGAACATAAATCAGAAATTTACTGACAAGCAAAAGTCCCGGAATGTCTGATTTGTAAAAAAGGTTTATAAAATAAACAATGCTTTGAGCGTGCCAATAGTAACTCTTAAATAAACCCATTAAATGCCTTTTAAAGACCTGGCTCACAAACAAATTGATACATTTCCCCATTGATACGCACAAACTGATTGATTAAATATTTACTTATTGTGCATAACTTTGCAATATGTTTAATTACCCGTAAATCAACAGCTACTCCCAACGCCCAGACATAAAAGACAGGGCGCCAGAGAGCAAAAAAGCAACTCACGCTCATTAATTATTAGCACCTAGGGCGTAAAAAACATTAATTAACTTTTATGCACACGCCACACTAATTAATATTTAATTTGCCTCAAATTGTACAGCATTTTGCATTGTTCTAGCCGCTCCCGGAATCCGATTCACAGTTTCAGTTCAGCACTAATAGATTTTTTACGAATTTTGTATCTGTCAAATGCGCTCTTCATTAATTTACATAAATCTCTGCCGCATTTCTGGCTGACAAATGGCAAATTTTTGTAATTTTATGCGATTCCAATCTGATTGAAAGCAAAGCGTTTTATCAAATTAAGCATCTCGCAAACCCCCTGTTACTATAAATGTTAACCGTTAACCAAATTATGTTGACATGAAATATTCATGGCATGTTTGACATAAATCACTTATTATAAATATATTTAACATCTTTATTGTGTTAGCCAAACGCTGTTAAGAATGCGAAAACTTAATAAATGCAAATTATTTGGTTTCGATTGGCTGAAGCTTGAACCGTTTAAATCAGTGGAAGCTTCGCTGTTGTTTTAATAAAGTGGTTTTAATAATAACTCAAAGTTAAGAAGCAAAACTAAAAAGCTTAAAAATGTCAAAAGTGGCATTGTTTTATTATCTCACAAAGATATGAAAGCAAAGATTATATAAGCTTCCTCGGCTTAAATTTTAATTACCAAGGTCAAATGACTAGTTTGTCTATCACGTTCTACCATCCAATTGACTTTTTTTCAATTAATACTTTGGCTACATTCGCCTTGACCCCTGAACTCACTGTTTCCCAATTTCTTTTCCTTCCAAACTTTAGCCAGCAAGTTGAAACAATTTTTCCTGACATTTTTTTAATTCTGAAAGTTTCCGGCTGATGCTGCAGACTTGGCATAAATTAAGAAAAATCAATAAGCGTTGAGAGCGAGTAGTGTTTACCCCAAGAAGGCTAGAACAATAAATACGCATTTAGTAATTAAGATGATATAAAGTATTTCATTATAAATTGTATCCATCCATCTTGCATTGCAGCAACAGAAATGCACAGAACAGAGAAGCACTCGGAGGCATCCCCGCTGAGACTCTGCCTCGAATTTCATCAGGAGGATTCCGGAAAGGATCTGCAGATGTCGAGGAAAAAATGCAATAATAACCAACAGCGGCGGGGTCGTCGGAGGCGGACCTTGCCCGGAATTCACTGGTCCACCAGCCTGGCCGTTTTGATGCTGACCATTTGCATGGCCCACACGTCGAGTGCCGGTAAGTGCTGAAAACTGAAAAACTAATAAAATTCCGTTATGAGTCAAATGCTCGGACAAGTGACATTGTAAGGGGTCGAAATGCCAGACGGGGAGGAACTGACAGCTACATGCAGCAGACACACAAGCCTCAATTAAAAGCACATCAATAACAGTCGCCTCCCACTCGTTCCACCCAAAATCTCCCAACCACCCACTCAACCCGGTGATTCCCCCGCAATTGGCACTTGGCGTGCCAGTTTAGCTTGAGGGTCTGGTTCCTGTGATTTCGGATTTTGATTTATTTAACAATTTAGCAACAACATTGGCAATGTCGCAAGCTGTGACTGTGACTTGCTCTACATTGGTGCTTCACTTTAGGGGACTAGGAGTGCGAGGAGTGTTTTTTCTTGTCCACTGCCGAAGAGAAAATGTTGGGAATTATACAATTCGTTTTTGTGCAGTTGAATGGGGCAAAATTACAAATTGATCGGAAGCAAGAAGTAAAATTGGCTTAAAAATTTAACAATATTGTTCATTGCAAATTGAATATGAAATGTGGTGAAAGGAGAATTGGCATCGATAATTGACGCCACACGTCTACTTCAAGATCTTAATCAAAAACAACATCTCTAGATTAAAAGCTTAAACTAAAAAGGTATTCTATTGAATTTATCAGTTCTTAGTTATATTTTCATTGAGAAAAAATGTTTTAAATTTGTTTAGACAATTTAAAAAATACCTTTTTCTTACCTAGGAAATCTCTATTAACTTTGTTTAAGGAATTAGAAATAATATTATTTCGATATTTTCCATTAAGTTTATAAAGTTTCTAGATTTTAAACGTAATTATACCTACCTTTGGCAAAGCAATTATTTCTTGAATTGGCCAACTCTTAACGACTATAACTCTCGTAGGAACTTCCCTCGTTTATGTATCTATTTATACCCAATAAAACATCCCACTGAACTCGAATCCACAACCGCAAGCGCCTCAAAGTATGCAGTAGAAGCGAAAACAACAACCAAAATAAACATGTCGCTGCAGTTCGGAGGGAAATTAACACTACCCGGGCATTAGCTCCCTTTGGACCCTGTTCTTCCAGCCAAAACAAACATGGAGCAGTGGCAAAAAAGGAAAACAAAATGTAACCCAGCTTTGGTCGCCTAAAATCCCCCTGAGGCCAAATTTGAAAAGCGCTTTAATCGCTAAGCTGCGTTTAGGCGTCAGATTTTGTGTTCCGACAGGTCCGCACCCTCCGCCCCATAAATTTACCTACGTCCTTTTTGTCCTTTGTGTTTTAGCAGCTGTTTAAACATTTTTGCTAACACGACTGTTGTTAAAGTACCCAGCAATGATTTAAGGTATTCTAGATGTAAGATAAAGTGTAAAATCTAATAAGAAATAGTTGTTTAACTAAAATTCAAAAGCTTAAATATTATCTTTTTTTTATTGATAAACGTATGAAAGATTTTTTATCATTATGAATCTTGAATATCCCTATTAATTTAAATTCTCAAAGCCCTTTTATAGTATTGATATATAAACAATTTTAATTTATTTCTTTATTTTTGGAAACCTTCTAACTGAGACATTTGATTGCGTAATAAGTATTTTGAGTAATGTTTTGAAAGATAACCCAAGATTAGACTGACGATTTTTATACAGCATTTAATTTGAATAATTGTAGTACAATTGAAGTGTAAAGAAACAAAAATTCTGAATCTGATATCGGACCATAATAGTCTTATTATATTTTAATGTAATGTGTATTTATACTATATACGTCCAGGATTTGCTTTTAGGGGGTGATTTTTTAACGCACTATTTTTTACTTTTCACTCAAGGGAGGAGTCTAAGCACTTTATGCCCCCCGTGGATCTAGAGTATTTTATAGTCGACCCACTATGCACTTGAGTGTTTTTTGGAGCTCTTTACCACAACGAGCCGCCAAATGAGGCATCCTGGGAAGGAAGGCGGGAAGTGCGGATCCTGGGCTTCCCCGGTCTGGCACTCGCGAAACTGGCGGATGCGGTTTTGCATGTGTTTGCTTGGCAGCTGCAATTTTCGTTGGCCATTTTGCCCGCTCCTCCCTGAATGTGTTCAAGTTCAGCGCTGTCCTAGCAGAAAAAGTTAGGGAGATCCGCCACAAAACAGCGGTGCTGCCTAGTGTGCATTTTTAAAAGCCAGCCTGCCTAAATTTTAAATGGGGATTTCAGAATTTACTCCCTTCATCCAATGAATTAAATTTCAGTTAAGCTAGCAAATCCGGAAACCCTTCTGCCCAACAATAAGGTTAAATTGATTCTGACCAAACGGCACGAAATTAATTTTAATTTTTTATGTGCACCTTTTTAATTTTCAATTAAGTGGCATGGCCTCGAACAGACCAAAAGGGTTTAATTCCAAAGGAATGTAATTTACCTAAGGCTAAGCTTGTAAAGAAATTGTAAAAAGAAGGAAATGGGATCAGAATGAGATTGCAGCGTTTAATGAAGCTTAAATACACTTACATGTTTTTTTAGTTGAAATGAAGAACTAATATTTTGTATAAATTATTTAATTAAAAATTAATCTCAGGATCTAATTTTGATTTATAAAATAATTATTACAAGCTTGCACCTTTTTCCTTTTCAATTGAAACACATAGGCTTAATAAGCTTAATCTATGTTGGTTGAAAAAACTTATAAAACCTATCAAGTTTACTTAGTTGATTGATGTTCACCTTTAAAAAAAACAGAGTATGAAAGGTAAACGGTCATAGAAATGCCTGCTATTTTCTAACTGCCGTTTTACGAACCTGAGAGCGTTTTTCGACCATAAACCGGAAACCAAAGCGAAAAATGGCACTCAAACTCCTGTCAGGCGGCACAACAAACCACAGCACAAACAAAGCACAGGAGGACCAATGAGAAATGGATGCATTCGGGCAAATCTGGGAAAGCCAAATCAAACTTAGTCGAAGGGAAAAAAACCCTTTTTATATTCTGTGTGCAGCCATCCTGGCCCCAGGACAATTGTCAAGGTGAAAAGGGGAAACAAAAAGGACACAATTCGAGGGAATATAAAAATGAACTACAATTTTGCAAATTTTAAGCACATTTCAGTTGCTGTGAAAAAGTCGTCAGCGTGGCGAAAAAACCGATTTGCATATTTACACCTACACAAGTGCAAACAGCACCCACACTTGTGCAAGCGCACACCCTCACATAATACATACACTACACCATAACTTGCATACAATAAATCTTGTGACGTCTCGAGAGAAAGACGTCACGTAGCAAGAGGAGGATGGAGAAAAGTAAGAGAAGCTGGATACGTTGCTCATCCTGTTTCCTGCCCAAGTTCCTGCCCAGCGCTTGTTGTGTGTGAAATCCTTGCACTCGGCGAGGATAGTTCCCCGAAAGCCGAGCAGAAGGTCCTTCAGTTCCCTATCCCACTCACCGCAGACTGACGGTGAAAAATCGTCGCCAGTTCACATGAAAATTGTCAGAGCGCTATTACGAAAATGAAAATGAAAAGAAAATCGAGCTCATCATGTGTATATAAAAATATTCCGCACTCTTCCGTCGCTGCATTGATAATGAGAACCATTGAGCGCTAAAAGGAGAAAACTAAGGAGTAACTACGAGCAAGGAAATGGATTTATATTCATGTGGATTACGCCAACAAAGAGCTTTGATAGTAATTTCAGGGGATACCAAACATTCAGAAAATAGCTCGATCTCGCGGTTAAGATGGATATACAGACAAATTGAACTTATAAATAAGAACAGGCAAAGAGTGAGGTAATTCTTAAAATAAAACACGATATCAATATTCTTATAACGAAGATTATAATAAAGCATACTATCTCTTTATTAAATACATTTTTGAAAAGGCAAATATAACATAACTTAACTAATTAAGTACTATTCTTTCTTTAAAGCAATATATCTTTAAAAGGTTTGGTGCTGTTAGTACCAAGTTATAATGAAAAAATGATTGTTCGCTTACGAAAAATTGTTCTTAAGGTTGACTTTAAGCCATTGCTTACATTGAACCAAAATTCTCAAGGTTATTTTAGTTGATTCTCCTTTTTCCAATTTAATCAAATTTAAAGAAAATGTAAGTTTAATTGCGTTTACAGAATTAAAATAAAACAAACAATACATTTACGTGCACCATCTACAAATTGTCTTGTTTATTTTTATTGAGAACATTTCCCCCTAACAAAATGCTTGCCTGAATTAAAACAATTCTGTTGAAATTGATTGACTGGCGACCAACCCCCTCGTTTATTGCCCGTACAGAAGAAGGCTCTGCACCGCAACCACATCCACATCCACATCGTGTTCTCCTATTAAGTTGCATCCCGAACACCCAAGGAAACCCACATATTGTTACATTAAAAGCCCCGCTTCGTGTACCTCCTTGGGCGTCTGTCACGTGGAACGGGGTAAATGGATAAATAACGATATGTTTACAGATGGCACTGGGCGCGGGAGGGAAATGTGGCTCAGAGCAAGGAGTGTGTGCTGATTTATATGCGAATTTTTATATGCACAGTTAAGGTGGCACATATACCCGTTCGCAGCGGAGTCCCTGGGAACATAGAGGAGAAAGACCCAACCCGGGAGACAACTCCTTTGCCAGTTGTCAGTTGCCTGTTGCCTCGGCAAACAAATGCGGCGGCGTCTCCGCTCGTCGTCTGAAGAATTTGTATGCAAACAAACGGGACAAACAGCAAACACCCGGCATCTGGCAAAAAAAAAGAAATAACAAAACAAACAAACAGCACACACACGACAATGTTTTTGTTTCAACTGCGTGGGAATGGCAAACGTCTTCAAGGCGAGCCCGAGATTTGTTTGGCCTTTTTCGGGACTCCGGCTTAAAGCTTAAACACACTTAAACTGCAAAACGGCGAATGGCTGCTGCTCATTTTTAATGCATACTTCATAAATCCTTGTCATAACTTTGTTGGCCAAGTTGAGTTGCCTCTTCTAAGCCACCAATCCACCACCCATTTGCGACTCGAGTTTGTCTCCCCGGCGTTGCGTATACGCAACGTTGGCCTCGCCACTGCAATTTTATGGCTTATGGCCACGCCCCCGAGCGGGAAACTATTTATCTGACATTTATATGCAATGGCATTGGAAAAGCCATCAGTCATATTGCTAAATTTTAGATCCCGAATCATCAATAAGAGGGAGTTGAGGATCTTAAATAAGAAAATGGTCAACAAAATATTAATACTTATAAATAAAATAAGCTATTTAAATGTTGAATCCTTTCTAGTGACAAAACTTCATTCTTTTCTCTTTGTTTTTATTTCAAATACCCTTTTATTCACACTACATTGATTATTATGGGCAACTGAAGACTCTTCAGCTTCCACCAATTTACCCCCAAAAACGATTCAACTTCAATTAGCATTACAATGGCCTAAGTCAGGCAGCTGTATCCTTTCCTCCAACAACGTTTTTCCTTTTTTCCCACCAGTAAGCTGAAAAAAATTCTTCAGCAAACCGGAAATATTTTAATTTCCGTTCCGCTCTTCCTTATTTTTATATTTTTCTACTGTTGCCAGCTTTTAGGCGTTGCCGTTTTTAATTGCGGAGTTTCTTGTTTTCGTTCCACCCACGAAATTAAAGTAAATACTTTAAGCGTTTGGCAAACAGCAAAAGCCATCGGAGAGTGGAGGTCGGCCAATAAAACGAGACAAAAAACTCACTGCAAAGTAGCGTTAAAATTTGCATAAAATGTTTTAATTCAGGATGTTCGGATCCCCCTTTTCCAGCCCGCATTATGTCCAGCTTGACATTTTAAAGACAACAGCTGCCCGCCCCTCGCGGCTTAATTGAATTGTTTAATGGAGTCTTACGACAACAGAAAACGGCAAAAAGGAGCGGAAACGAAAAGGAAAAATCAAAACGGCATAAAATAAAATGCGGGTCGCAAGCAGATGCTTTCACCTTTCCGGCCCACAGCCACTTTCTCCGCCCCGTTAATTTAACGCCACTTGGCAGTCGTAAAAAACGCCAACAAATTGTCGCCTTTGGTCAAAGGAAATAAGTCCAACAAAAGAGCAGAAAGAACCAGTGGAAAGGCAAAAAACGCACCGATAAAAGGTAAAGCAGATACAATATTATCATCGTTATCAGGTCCCCAGCTGTTATCAGCTTATCGGCCCGCCGGCTGAGCATTCAATTGGCCATTTTATTAACCTGTCTGAACACTACCTTCCTCAGCTTCCCCTCCTCCGGAAAACTTTTCCACAATGGCAAAAGTTAAATCTGTTCACATTATTCAAGCATTTACGTGGCTTAATCCTAGAAAAACTTTTCACCCACCCCCCACAGACGACGGGCAATATTTTCCCGTTTGTATTTTCCATAGATTTTCAATACAAACACCCGGGTGTACGCCTGGGATTTGATGCCGAAAAACATTTTTGTAATTTAAAGTTCCAGCCATAACTATGCCGAGAGCGCTGTAGTCACGTCTGGCAATAAAAATGAGTGTATACTTTTGGCATATGCAAACGGGCAAAGGACTTCTTCTAGTTCAACGCGTGCCTGGCATTTTCCCTACAAGTGTTCCAGGTAATTCTATAAAGTTTCGCCCATAACTTTGGCGGAAATTATTCGAACTAGATCATTGCGAAGTTTTGTTGCCAAGTTCATTCGGGAAAATCAGCTTTATTAGGGGTCGTTCGAAGTTTATTGTTTCAAATGAAAGGGATAGACAAAATGTGATGGAAAAATTAAAGATAGTCGTGGGTGCCTCAGAAATCAATAAGATGGGTGAATTCTTAAAGCTACCCAAAAGTATGCAACACTAAAGTTTCAATGCCGAAGACCAAGTGAGTTTCGCATACTTTAAGACACCTTTAATTTATCAACAGAAATTCACAGATAGATAAAATGTGTTGGAATAATTCAAGATAATCTTATCAAAGTTGGATAAATATTAAAATCTGTTCAAAAGTATGCAGCATTAAATTTGTAATGCAGAAGTTCAACGAATGCTGCATAGATTTATAAACCATTAATTGTGATTTCAATACCTTAGTATTCTCTGTTCCTAATATAGATTAATCAACAGAAATTCTATACAATACACAACGAAATTCAGCACCTAAATATCTGAATCTGTTGCTGCTTTGGCACTTTAAGTGCGTAAACTGTGAGGGCCAACAATCAGCATACTGGCCACAAATATGTATAAACTTTGCCTGCTGCCCTTAACTAACTGTCATAATACGTGCTCTAGATGCAGCAATAAGCATAATAACACAAGGGAAGGGGCCTGTTAGGACAACAATCCTCGGACAGGGCAAACAGAAACCGGAGCTTCAACTTCGGTTTGACTTCGGTGGCCCAGGTCAAATGGGTAACAACAGCAAATCTGGGAAAACTTACAACCGACTCTAAGCGAACTTTCCCCCTTGTTGCTGCCAATGTAAAATTGTGTGTGAAATCGGAAAATTAGTCCCCAAGGAAGTTCATCGAAAGAAAGCCCGAATATGAACTGCGTTGACGATGGCACATATTTTTGGCCCGACCGAAGGGGAGCTTAAAGCGGCTTTAAGTGGTCATGAGCACGCCTCGATGAACTGGATGAAATCTGGCCAGGACCAAATTGGACTGGTCCGAATGGAACCAACTGACTCGGCACAGTGGTGGATGTTGGATGACTTTGCGGAATCCCTGTTTGTGTAATTGTGGGTTCTGGTGTTTTGCAGTTGCTGTTGCTTGTTTTTTCATGACCAGTGGGCACAGTGAAACTGTTGCTGTTTTGATAGGGTTCTGACGAAATGTACCCGGAATTCAGGAGGACAACGATGTTTTTGGAAAGGCGTGTTGCTCACAGCGTGTGCATATGAATCCATTGAATTAATTGGATTATATGTCGAGTCCTGCAGTTTGAACTTTGAGCAGCACATTCAAGGGGTTCACAAGTTTATTAGCCAAGTAAAGTAAATTTTCAAAGGAAATTGGTTCAGTATTTTAGATTAGCATTTTAAGAAAGCTAAGCACAGTTCGTTTTAAAAGGAATTTTAATGTGTTTTTTCATTTTTACATTTTTAACATTATTTTAAAGGGGACACAATTTTGTTATTAAAAAAAATTGTAAATGTTTTTAAGGTTTTTTTTTTGAGGGAAAACAACTATGATATTTAAAGTAAGTAAAGTAAAGAACATTTAAAAATTAATTTAAGTCTGTTTTTTTATTACAAAATTTTAAATTAACTGTAAAGGGAGCACAAGTTTTACATTCATAATAAGTGAAGTACATTTTTAAAGGAATTTTGTTCTCTCTTTATTTACTTTTATAAAATTGCTTATATTTTTTATTGCAATGGTATTTTTGTCATTTTAATTTTTTTTTTTAAATTTATCTAGGCTGTAATAAGTAAGACTTGCTTTAAACTAATTCTTTAAATACAAAAGAACCAATTAAAAATGAAATCTTATCCAAGCCTAACAACAGCCAGAAAATAATTCAGATTATGAAAACTACGTAGGGCGATAAAAAATGTAACCAAGCAGCGACTTCCATAAGAATTCTAAATATAACTCCAAAATGTTATGTGTAAAATTTTAAAACCAACCTGTAATATTCGAGCTTGTGCGCTTCCACCAATTAAGCAGGAAAATCACATGGCCAAATATGACCCAGAAAGTGAAACCCGGAGAGGTCTCACATAACGCCGCTAAGATCTTATCAAAATAAGCCAATTGAAAAGTGGCCAAGAAAACCAGAAACAAGCCAAACATGTAACACATACCTATGCTGTAACCCGCCTGCGATCGACCAATTACAAAGCCAAAAGCCAACTTGGCAGCGGCAGCAGCTGCCACTTGATAATGTGCCCGAACATCATCCTCTTTTGGCCTAATGCGAAAAGCAAACAGAGGCCAAAAGACACACAAAGGCCAAAACTCACACGTGCCGGGGTCTGGAGAGCAGCAGCAGCTTCTAAAATGAAAAGTGTTAAAAACTTTTACTTTCGATGCCCGTTAGCGAGCTGGTTTGTGTGGGTCTTCTTTTTGTAGTTTTTGAGTTTTTTTCGAGCTGGCCTAGACCGAAGGGCCGAGCCGGCATGTAAATTAGCTTTTGAAGAGCCGGCCAAGAGACGCTGGCCAACAAGTGGCGCGCGCTCGTCTCGCTGCGGGTAATTATATTGTGGTCACGTCCCGGCGAGGCATCTGTTTTATGGAGTGTTACACTTTAACGCCGATCTGCAGACCTCTTCCCCGGGCAAATAGAAGGAGCGGGGAGCTGTGCTAATGGGAACTCTGGCTAAATTGAAAAGAGCCCGCAGTTGGCCACATCCAGCGAGGACTTCAGCTCGGTTTGGCTTTGTGGCAAGGACCCCAGGTCCCATCAAGAAAAAACCCCTGCAGCCAACACGGCGTATGGTTAATAAATTAACAAGCCTTTTTAGCTAATGCATTGCAATGTCAACTGATTTTTGAAGAAATATTTAAAGGTTTTAGTTATATTGCATGCAGTAGGCTTATAATAGACTGTTAACGTACTGCATGTGACATAAACTTAATTTATAGCGAATTGAATATAAACTAGAAGTTGTAATAGTTAACTTTTTACAGCACCTAATGGTACCATCCCTATTAAATCCACATAACAATAAAAGATGATCTTATGGCTCGATTCCATCCCATCAAAACCAGATTCAGCCTGCAATGCAAGCATTAATTTGTGATGATATCTCGCAGAACAGCGTAATTATTGACATTGCATTTGATTACTAAAATAAATCACCCGGTGTAATAATATTTCCCCGTGAAATGTATCTGCCAATAACCATTGGCTTGCCCTGCCTGTCGGCCAGGCCCACATACCCACATGTGATTACTCAAATTGCTACAATTAGGCCAGATGGGCCAGTGAGCTGGCAGGGAGCATCTCCATGGGTCCACCGAAGTGCCCAGTCGTTTGTGGATCTTGGCCACGTGTTGGAGGGGCTAATGCGCCTAATGACAGCCCGAATGATGCGACAAAAGGCCTCTAGTCGACTGGCTTGGGATATGCCATTATTAATTTAAATAGCCCAGCTCGGACATGGACATCGGGCACTGGCGTGCCGACAGGAAAGGGGATTACTTGTGGATTGGCTGGGGGCAGAGCAACAGTGACAGATGCAAACACGCCAATTCGGGGTCCAAAAGTGGTATTGTGACTGTGACTGTGCCAAATTGTTTGAGCTAACACTCATGTCATTGTTGTTGCATTTCACACGTCTCCGTTGATAATTTGATAATCTTTTCTATTGCATTGTATGGTATGTGATAGCTTAATACAAATTAAAACAAATTGGCTTCTTCTAAAATACTTTGTGCATCAAAAAATGGATTGATTTGTCTCCACGGCCTATTCAATTGTAATTCGTTCGTGCAAATACTTTTTATTATAATGTAATCAATTCTGTTTACTTTAATACAAATACACACTACAACACGAAAAAGCTTAATTTTCAAAATCTGAAAGCGCTTAACGAAACTCGATTTACAAGCGCAAAATCTCTTAGGGCCATTCGATTTTCAGGTGCAGATTCTCCATGACTTTTTTTTGTCAAAATCATAGAGAAAAACAAAATACAAATTATTGGTTTAAAAACGGTGAATATTAAATTGTAGTCTCAAAAATGCAATGGAAATATATGAGTTTGTATTTAAATACATTAAATACAATATGGTGAGTTTCCGAAATTTTAAAGCCCATTTCACAATGGAAAATTGCAATCGGACCTTAAGATTAAGCAAATTCTTAATTGAAATCCTAACATTGCTATAATGTCCAAACGCGAGCTATTCTATAGGAACGACAAGTGGGGTCTGACTCCCTGACTTCAAACTGCGGCCACATTCCAAAACCCTATTGATGTTGATCAGTGTTAAATAAGCTATCTTTACTTGTCATAACTCCATTGGATAACATATACATTACAAATGTGTTACCACATAATGAATATATCGTACAGCAATTAAATATATAAGTTTGTTGTTTGGTGATTAAACCAACAACGATTCAGTTGACAGTTATTAGTTTTCACTTTATGAAAACAACATAATTATCTTATGTTATTTTGGATCTCTTTAATGCTTGCTAAATTTGGTATCTTTGTTTAATCTCACATATAAATAATAAATACCTATGCTACCCATTTATGGCAAATTAATTTATTTTTATAAAAATCCCAATATTTCCTTTAAAGCTTGTTAAAGTTTTAATTGGTTCCATCGAAATACCAACTGATTCCAATTTGAACTTCGTTCAATCAGGCATACGAATTCCTCTTCGCTTTTTATCACCCAGCGTACTTCGCTTCACGCATATCACCTGCCATTAAACCGTATAATTTGTTTTTTTCGGCTTTTTTGTGGCGCGATGAGTTGGTGTTTTTTGAGACAAAAGTCTGTGCCACTCGGCTTGCGTCGCCTTTTGGCCCACCTCATTTATCATCTTTGTCCAGAACGATGACAAGTGCAACAACAAGCTCAGAACACTCAAAAAACTCATTTGCTGTCATTTGTCCGTTGTCGTCTGTCAATCCGTCCGTCCCACCGTCACTCCTACCCGTATTCTGATTGTTTTTCATTGTTTTTGCTTTCGTTTTGAATGCCATTTAAGCGTCAATTTGAAATCGCATTCACAACTGCCTGACTTACGCGCCGCTGGTTTCTCGGTTTCCGTCGAAATTCCCCATGGAAACAATGGAATTATCATGGGGATATGTATTGTATATAATGCTGTCTATAAGCATGACGGCATATTCTTGTTACCAATTTTGATTTTAGTTGACATGCATGCAAAGATCGGATTGCTACCCAAATTTTAAGGGTACACAATGAGAATGCACGATTTATGCTAAGTACATTTTAATTCCTTCGTTTCAGCAATTACTTGTCATTCAGGTATGCCAATAAAATGGGTAAAGCAAGTTGGTTAGGTGAAAAATAAATTGTTTTGACGGAATGTGTGATTTGAATCATTTCTACAACAAATTCCATTTAAAATTATTTTTTAATTTTTAATTTAGATAAGATGAATCTAATATGTTTCTCGTATATCAAGTTGGTTAGTTGGTTTAACAGAATTTGTATTTATTTTATAATTTTAAAACCCATTTATATTTATAAAGATATTATCCAAGTTAACTTTGAATTCTTTTTTTTAGTTCATCATTTTGATAAAATTAATTTATTATATTTTTTATTTATTTCCCACTTCCTTATTTTATAAGATTCTCATCTCTATCCCACAATTCTTATTATAGCTAGTCCCTATGCATCTCCGATTATTTTATGGTTAGCAGACTTAAGCAACTTTGCCTCTATAAAACTGCAATTACACTCACAATTCATGGGCTAGGAATTTCTTTATTGCGTTTGGCTGAACAGAAGTCATGTCAAACTAACACATTTTCTGTCTAACTAACCGCAAACTGCTTAAGAAAACTGAAGGGGCGACCAGATGAACCGACCCCGCAACGATTTAAACGCTCGGCGGAAACTCAGCTAAGCAATTTTCCGGATCCGGAAAAGCGGAGCGAGGATAGCGCCGGCAAAGCCACTTGGTGGAAATGTAATAATGATGGAAAACATTTTCTGGGCCGGGCCGAAGTTGAGTAGTTTATGAAGTGTAGGCGGCGGGCCAGAGAATTTTCCACAATTTCCACGGTCCTTGGCTCGAGACTTCGGGATGATTTGTTATTGCTGTTGGTTTCGGCCTAAGGCGTTTATAGCCGGCCGTATTTATCAATGGCGCTAAGTATTATTAATAGTGTGGTACAGTGGTGTGGTTCCGCGGGGTGGCTGTCAAAAATTGGCTCCAACTCGCAATGTTTTTAATGGAAATTTAGCTGATAATATCTAAGCTCAAGTGGGTAATAACAATCCCTGCACCCCCCTGGAAATCCGCATTTCCTACGCCCCTGGCTTCTCAATCGGTCGCATCTCGGTTGTTTGCCAGCTTGTTTATAACAATTGCCCAGAATTGTGCTTATCATTTATCACGACAAAATAAAAGCAACATTAATTTAGAATCAATGACATTTATGGGTATGATTCAGCAGCCATTGCAGCGGCAAATCGCGTCACATTTACAGGCATTTGCATAATAACTTTCTGCCTTGCGGAAAACAATCAAAAGCTAATTTACAATGCAATTTCGCAGGGAACAATTTACTGTCAGTCGGCTGAGACAGAAAAAAATTCAGCAGCTTACAGAACTTAAGCACCCATAAAGAGAGTGTGCGATAAACAAGCGAAGAAGCTGACGAGAAAATCTAAAATAAGATCTACCCGGTGGCGTATACGTAATCGGACCGAATCGTGTTACTCGAGTCCCAGACAAATGTCAGCTGTCCCTCCGTCTGCTCCACATAATGTGAATAATAATTCTGCTCATTTGAAACGTGTTGGCCAGCCAAAAATTAAAAAGGAAAAAAAACAAAACCCCGGAGTCCCAGAGACCCACAGACAATGGAAAGCCGCGGAATTAGCGCTGCGTTCCACAATGAAAACAGAGCGCAAACGGGAAGCTGTTCTACTAATTGCAGCGTTTCGGATTTCATCCATGTGTGTCTGTTTCTGTTTCAGCTTCAGTTTCTGTGCCTTGCATAACGAGCAACAAGCAAAATTGCTTAAAAAGGCTAAATGAAAGTCGCAGACGGTAAAAATGATTTCGGAATACTTAGCTAAGTGCGATGCATAAGGGAAGACTTAGAAATGATATGGGTAGCAGCTGGCTTAATCTGGGTTTTATGCCCACTTTGCAGGCAGACTAACGGGGATGAAAGTGAAATAACTAGGGTTATTCAATCGCTTTAAGCGCCATTTAAAGTGTCTAAAAGTATGCAACAATATATTTTAATCTTAAAGATGATCCTTATTAACTCACTGCATACTTTTAGACACCTTAAAGACATTTACAAGATATTTCAAAGTACTTTGTGTGGCTCCCCTATTAAACTGGGAATAAACTTAAAGCTTAAAAGTGATTACCCACTCCTCTAATATCTCCCTCGAAAATATCCCAATTAACGTCCACAAAATGTGCCATAATACGTTTTGTATTTATTAAATTATTATATCCCAAAAAAAAGCGTATTTAAATTTATATCTTTATTGAGTATTAGAAACAAAATAATTAAAATGAAGCGCATAAGATTTTGTAAAAGTCAAAGTAATTATTATATTATTATACTCCAAATAAATTAAATGATTAAAGTCACCAAACAATTGCATACAATCACTGGCGTTAAATGTATTCAAATTTATTTTACCTAAAGTATTAAGTTAAACTACTGTTAGCTAAAAAGTTTCCCACCAAAATGAAGCGACTTTTAAATTTAGTGAACTTCGGAGAGTTTATTCCCCCAAGTTGAACACCAAAATAAATCTGAACAATGTTGCCCTTTTTGTCCGCTCGGAAAAGGAAAAGTGAGCAGCATATGCAGTTCCCTTAATGAGTGCTGGGAAAACAATTTAGCGTGGGTTGTACATAGATAGGTCCCAGTTTATTAAGGGGGACTCGAAATAAAGGATGGCCAACAGTGCCACAGCAAAACTGAACCACTGGGCGTATGATTAATGCTAGAACATATTTAATCATTTTTCATAGCAAATGACAAGACCCCAGCTCAAAAGATTGCGCTGCCACCGAAACCTTTAAGAGAGAGACAATTTCAGGGGCAAATGAGAAATGGGAAATGGAAAATGCGCCCGTACAAGACTTGTCAATCGGAATTATACGCCAACTGGACAATCAACGACCGTAGACAAAGCGGCTGCCACTCCATCTTGTGCTCCTCTTCGGTTCGGTTTCCCAATTGGGAGTCGCCTCAAACTGGGCAAACAAAAAAGCCAAACTAAAACTAAACTCATTTAACTTTGCCGTATTTTGATAGCATTTTACCTTGGCCAACAGCAGCAGAAGCAGAAGCAGCAACAGGAACAACAAACAACTGTTATCAAAATGTCATTCATTCAAATATGTACCCAGTGACAGGGGGGCAAAGGGCATCTGGCCCACCCCCACTTCCCCTTTTCCTCCTTCAGCGCGTTCCTTTTTGCTCCTGGATACACTCTTAAAAATCCGAAAAGAACATAATCCAATTACATCTGTAAATTAAAGCATGAGGGCAATTTGCATTTTCATTTCATTAAGGGAAGATTCTGATAGCCCTGCACAAGCCACTTAGCCAAGAAGGACAGTTTTCATTAATATCCTTAAATACAAAAGTAAACTTCAGGAATTGGAGTAAATAAAGTGTACGAAATCTTTCCATTTAAATTAACTTAAAAATTAATGTGTATTTTTTAATACTTTACAAATCAATATACACATGGGAATCTTAACTCCAAAAGTGTATAGAATGAACATAAGAAAATAAAATCAAGTATTTAATTTAGAAATTTTTAAAGTTTTGTAAATTAAAAACCCTACCACATGTTGTTTCAAAATGCTACTAAAATCTGATGTAGATGTGGTTTCCTTTATGATCATTTTTGTAGTCTTAACAAATCATTAACTTTATAAAACTTCATACTTTTTTACTTCATTTACCTGTCAATAATATTTCATTTTGTTTATTCCTTAAAAAATAATAAATAATAATAAAATAAATTCTAATAAGTGTCATCTCTGTATTCTATTTAATTATCTAAAGAGTAAATCGAATAAAGATTTTCTACCAATGATTTATTGAAAGTTGAATAATGTTTAAATAAATTAAGGAATGCTCTTCAGTCTAAACAAGAACTTAAACCATAATAAATAATACATATTGAATACCTGATCAATCAACAAAACTTCATGATTTTTTGGGATAAAATAGAATTTAAACCTACTGCTGTGTACTATAGAAGATAGAGGTAGAAAGAGAGTTTTAGAGATGTGGTCACAGGAGGACGAGGCAAGGACTTAAAAGCAACTAAATCTGCTCTGTATCTTGTGGCTCCTCCTGTTTCCTAATGGCCCTTCTTTTTCCTCCAGTGCAGCATTCTGTTCAATGGCCTTTGTTGACTTTCTGCTTTCTCCCATTTCACACTCGTGCTTCCTCTTTTTGCAGTGCCCGCCATAGAAAGCAGCAGCGCATCCTCCACAGTCGTCACGGTCGCGGTCACGCCCGGCATGGCGGCCAGCAGCTCGAGCGGCGGAAGTGGCGGATTCCACGGCCTGGCAGGCAGCACCACGGAATCCCCGGCCTCCCCGGAGCAGCAGCAGCCCCAGGGTAAGACCCGAAACTAATCCCGCCACCCCACCCACCCCGAGCTAAATGACAAACAATGCGCCACCCTCTTCAAATTGTTTATAGGCCAATGCCTGCAGGATGGACTTTGGGTGCCCGAAACCGCGAGTCGCTGCGAATACCGAACCAGTTGTCGCGCCATCCAGCGAACTGGCCACTGCTGCCCCGATTATAAATGCGGTAAGTGAACACCCGCTTTGGGGGCCCGGGAATCGACTCGACTTTCGAATGCATTTATGCAAATCTCCGCCTTTCCTCCCCAGATTGCGAAAAGGATGGCAAAACTTATGCCAATGGTGATAAATTGGTTGCTCCCGACACGCCGTGCACCGTGTGCTACTGCAAAGGTGAGTGCATACAGCTTCAATTAGCAGCACACTATAGTGCGGTTTTTGGAATTCGCAATTTCAATAAATATATAATATTTACTACATATTAGTCATGTTTCTTAAAGTCCAAAGAATGAAAATAGGAAAATTTGTATTTTGCAAGCATTAATAAACACTGCCTTGTAGAAAAATAGTTGGAATACCGAAGAGTCTTCTGAAAGCTTTTATTAAAAATAGCCAATCATGTATGCGGTAACTTTTATTGAACGAATACAATTTTACCAAATTTTAGTACTGCACCTAAAAAAATATTAGCACTTAGTTTAAGAAATTTTGAGCAATATGTTTTAATTATTTCTATTAATTAAAAAAACTATCTGCTTTTAAATATATTTAAAACAAAGAGAAATTAACAAAAGAAAATTCAATATTTTTTTTAATTTCTAAAGCTTAGGGCGAATATTTTTTGAGTGTTAAGGAATTTTTATATTTCCTTAAATAAATTCAAAATATTGTAAAATTAGCAAAGGAAAACTTACAAAATTTTCGAATTTCTAAAGTTACGGCGAATATTTATATTTCCTTAATGATAAGGGGCCTACAAAACCTCATTCCTGTAGTACAATTCTCAAAAGTATTTTTATAATAAAATAATAAATTAGTATATTAATTAATATTAATAAGTAGTGTGTAAATTTTCATCATTGCAAAGAAACGATAAAGTATTGAAAAACAATTTAGACATTAGTTAACAAACTCATATGATCTATCAAAAGTACCCAAAAAAACGCCGCAGTGTAAATAGGGCTTTACCCATTTCGGAAATATTTCCGTTGAATTTTCCTCTGTTTTCCCAACACTTTTGCTTGAACACACTCCATTTGTTGCAGGCGGCGAGATTGTTTGCAGCCCGGTGACCTGTTTCCGCCGTGACGACTGCATGCCCAAATACGTGCCCGGTCGCTGTTGTCCGGAGTACGACAATTGTCCGAGTGAGTGCTGCCATTGCACGGGTTGATCGACTGGCGGTCACTAATTCAAAACGTTTCTGCCACCCACAGTTTTGGACAACAACCCGCCGCTGGCCAGTGAGCCGGTGAGCAGCTCCACCACCACCACCCCCAAGCCGGCGGGCCTGGCTCAGCCGGCAGGATTCAACTGGAACATCACCATCAAGGAGATAACCAAGCCCACGGAGATCCGGATAACCGACGACAACAAGGCCAAGCCGTCGATTCCGACACGCAAGCCCAGCAGTTCGATGCCCACCACCGAGGGACCTCCACCTGCACCACCAGTAACCACCAGTTTGGTGGAGAGCACCACTTCAGGAGGAGCAGGAGCAGGAGGAGCAGCAATCACAACAGCAACACCTGCCATCAGCAGCACTCCGGCAGCAGCAGCAGCAACATCGCCGGCGACAGCAGCAACACCAACGGACAGCCAAGACAGCAACCCGAAAGCACTTCCAGGCGGCAGCGAGAGCTTAAAGCTCATCGCCTCGGTGGGCTACATCGAGAGGCCCCTCGAAAGACCCCTCTCCCCCAGCAGCAGCAACATCGTGGAGCAACAGGTGAAGCCCCTGGTCACCTACAATGCCGACGGACTGCAGCCGCTGGCCGGGAACGACCCCAGCAAGGTGAACATCAAGCGGGAGTACACCACAGAGGGACCCACCCAGAGCACTGGAAACAACGAAGAGTCCGGCGGGTCGTTCTTCATCCAAAATGGCTTTAGGGACTCGCTGGTGGAGTCATCCGACGGGGGGGAACTCGAACCGGACACCGCAGGCAGTGACAACATCTACCACATCATATCCACCACTGAGGGACCTGGATCCATAGCCAGGATCACCACAGATGGGCCATCGAAACCCAGAGACGCACCACCAACAACCAGCCAATCCACCATCAGCCGTACAACCAGCAAGTCTGGCATAGAAATCAGCACAGATTCCCCAGGAGTAAGCAGTGAGATGCCTCCCCCAAGCTCCTCCACCCACCACTTGGAGGTGGAGGACGATGTGCCCCAGGTGGAGTCCAATCCGGCCTATCCCTCCCTGCCCGAGGACGACTTCAGCCTGCGGGACGTGAACTTCCCGCTCGTGGAGCTGGAGGACATAGCCGAGTCCGAGAAGGACGAGCCCAGGAGCATTCCTAGTCCCTTTGAGGTGGACCACCGGCATGTGAAGCTAACGCCCGACTCCAATCTGGATGGCAGCGGCAGTGGAAGCGGTGGCGGCGACATAGATCTCTACCAGGACAAGTCGTCGTCCACCACCGAGGAAATGATGGCGGCTGCCTCTTCCGTCCGCGAGAAGAGCTCCTTGGTGCCGCTGCTGATGTACAGTGGCGAAGACATATCCGGGGAGACCCGCATCCAGAACGGCAGCGATCTGCAGCTGGAGAAGATCGGTCAGGGCGAGGAGCTGGAGGTGGAGCTGGGCAGCGGGGAGGTTAGGGAACGGGAGCCTATCACCCCCAAGTCCAACCAAGTGTCCACCCTGGAGATCGATGAGCTGGGCTCGGGGGCGGGTCAGCAGATGGGTCAGCAGGTGGGTGGAGTGGATCCCAAGGACGATGCCGAGAGCCTGAAGCTGGACGAGAGCCAGGAGACGGTGGCCAAGACCAGTTCGCTGGACAAGTCCTCGGCGAGGGCCGAGAAGAGTTTCGTGGAGCGGGCCCTGCCCCTGGGACGCCTATATCTGCAGAGGATCTACTGAAGATCGTCTTCAGCGGCGGAAGCTGGTTTACTTGGAAGATCAAACCTTTTATTGTATATACATACACCATAAAATCCAACCATTCAAGTGAGCAAGTGTTAGGTTTAAGTAGCCAGAAAAAAAGAAACGGGGAAGAAGATTTATCATTTCCATAGACTGCATGAACACCTTCTGAATTTATCAACCTTATTGAACTAAATCATTAACTTACGTATGATTAGCAAAGCTGGGCTCCCCAAATGCAATAACGAAATGTTTCATTCTAAGGCAATCCACATTGCTTAGTTATATTTCTTATTTATACCTATCGACCTAAGTGCACATACATAAAACATTCAACCATTGCCACGCCCACAATCGAAATTCATCGAATAAGTCGCAACATTTGAGAAGGAGAAATTTTTAACTTGTTTTATCTCATCATGATTTTATTTAATTTGTAATTTATTTCATAACGAATGGAAATGATTTATGAAAAAAGGGAACCGATCGCTCCAGCGGTGGTTTGTGTTAAAACGCGTTGGCAAACTATATAGTCCTCTTTAATTTGAAAAGCTTTTAAGTTTAGACTGAATATGGCAAAGTTTTAATTTAAAGCAATTTACAATTACTCCTACTTTAACCATAATTTATATACAATTTAAACTAGTTTAAACTTGACATTGAGTCGATGATCATCGAAGTGAAGGACGAGGGTTCCCCAATAAGGAATTCCGCAGGCCGCCTCAATTTCAAAACTAACGAGAGGAGAAAAGTGTCAAAATAAAAACGCAGTCATTCTTTAGTTAGTCCATAAATTAAATAATTACCTATATGAACATAACTTATTTAGGCGATGATCGTGCACACCGTCACTCACACACCACCACACAGATTTTTTGAGATAAAGTAAACTATATTATGAAAATACTTTAACTAGCGTAAATTTAGATTGAAGCTCATTATAAAATGTATGAACTATGAAATAAAATGAGGTAAATTTAAACACAAAAGAAGAACTGTTTTAATGGGTGAGTGGGAGGCGAAAATAAGAAATCTTATTAAGAATTCTGGGGTATAATTTCGATTAAAAAGAGCTAAGTATATATAATATATAAAACTTTATATTCACACGAAAAAATAGTATGACTTAAATTGTGGTCACTTTACGGATAGTAAAGTAACTTTAAAAAAGCTAACAACTAATCATGAGTTGAATTTTATTGTTGCTTCGGTTACTATTGAATACTAAAACTACCATAAAATGGTAAGTAGTGGGCATTTTGATGTTCCATATTTTGCTTTATTCACGCGAAAAAATTTTATGGGTTAAATTGATCAAGAGGGATAGTAAAGTAACTGTAAAAAAAGTTTACAACTAATTATGGGGTGAATTTTATTGTGGCTTCAGTTACTAATGAATACTAAAACTACCATTAAATGGTAAGTTGTGTGGTATTTTTTTGTTGGTAAAGTAACTATTTGATCAAATTGAAAATTCAATGGGTCCGGACCATTTAACTATTATATTGGTTAATTTTATCCAAAAGTTTTTTGGTGTGTTAATCCCAAATTGCATTATACTATAATTAAAAGGCGTTTCCTAGAAAATAATCGTATAAAAACGGGGATTTGGCATTTTTAAATACTGAGGTAAAAACCAATCGAGGAAATATAACAAGTATGCGTTCTATCCTAACCGAAAAATGATTTGGTAGAACATCTTATTGTACAAGATCATATTTTGGTATTTGGTAAACACATTCCGTTTACACATTAAGTACAAATGTCGAATAATTATTTACCTTAAGTGACATTGGTAATTGCATGTAATTAGGCCTGAAAGCCCTACGAACCTCGGTCCTACCCAGATGTTACGCAAGCAGCGGCTCCCTGCGGGCATGCCACACCCCCTCGCGGATACCTCATTACACATGCAAGTGCATGTGGCGGCAATTACCAGAAATTAAATAAACAATACGAGGCCCAGCAGAAACAAAAACAAAAGTTAAAACGTCTGAGGAAAACAATCACGACGACAACTGTTGCATCACGACGGCAACGCAAAAGTTGCCGGCGGGGCACAACCACTCGGGTTACCAGCGACTCCATCATATTGAACTGTAATGCACAATCCCCGACTTACATAACAAGGTTGAGGATCATGCCCAGACCACGGCTCACAGTAATGTGCCGACTTTTATTGTTAATTCGTATGCGCAGCGGGATCGGCGAGGAGAAAGTGTCCGAAGAGCATTAGGAAAAAGCCACAAAAAGTCCAATAAATCACTCTTTCCGATCGAGAGTTTTGCAGAGGAGCCAACAGGTTTTCGGGGAGGATCACTTTCGCTTTTTTTTCGCTTCGGGTTTCGTTTGGAGTGCAAAATACAGAAATGCTTCGATTAAATAGGGGTAATTTTTTCTTTTATTACTGAGAGAAAACTTAACAATGAGGAGGGGAAATGCAATGAGCTAACGAAGGGCGTAGTCCTGCGACTTAGTTGCGACCGATCTGGTCGACCTGGGACTGCAGGTTGTTTATCACCTCGGAGGGCACCTGGTCGCCAAGGATCTCGAACAGGTTGATGCGCTGGTTGCCGGGGATCTGCTCGTAGGCGCCCAGCTCGATGCCCTCCTGGACATTTTGGATCTGGGCGTCCTTGGGGATGAGCAGGGTCTGCTGGGCCTGTCGGATGGCCTCGTTCGTGTAGGCGGCACCCTCGCGGTTCTGGGGCAGGGACTGGGCGCCGGCCAGCAGGAGGGCGAGCATCGAGCACAGCGCGAACACTTTCATTTTGTGGTGTAGTTTGGGATGTGGCTCTTTAAACTGCGGATAGAGAGATTCCCGGATTCAGTAAGGCTATCCCGTCTCGATCGAACCCATGGAACTTGGATGGATCATGGATTGTGTCTTACCTTGCGCGCGGCGTTTGTTGTAATGTTTCTGCTGCGCAGGCGCACAGCCCGTTTTATAAGCTGAGCTCCGCCGCTGGAAGCCCCGAAAATCTGGAAAGCTTCAGCTCTTTCATTTCGCTTCGTTTCTGGTTTTCGTGAAGCCCCACTAGCAGCAAAAGTTTTGCAGTAAAAATAATCCCATGAAGAGTGTTATTACTTCCAGCGCAATATCCCCATCGACCCATTAAGGTGAATTCATATTTTATTGGAAATATTTTCTTGGGCATTTGTCCAATTTTAATGCGAAGGTTAAGCGCCTCTTCGGAAATGTCAAGTGGCATTTAACCTTCCAGTGCACACTCAACCGCAGAGTGGTCTTTCAGGTGCTATCTGGTTCATATTAATAGCCTGTACGAAAAAATTAACAATTACCAGTCTGAAGATTGAAGAGTCATTTACAAATTGCCGCCATGGCTGGCCGTTTTTTATTTTTCCGATTTGCGTAAGAGGAGCAAGAGAGAGGGATATAGCGATCGAATGGCTAAATTACAGCGAAACATCTGCGTCTGATTTGCTTGCAAAAATATTTAATTATCGATATTGCGAATTTGGCTCGTATCTTTTTAGGATACTTTTTTGTTTTAATACCTAAAAACAATTGTCAGTGGCGACGTCATGAGGGGCCTTACAGACTTGATCGCTATTACAAATATATTCATATTCATCTAGCCAAAATCCATAGAGGAAAAACTTTGCAAAGTTTTAAGTTAGTATACAAATCATAAGAAATAAAAGCAATTTAATTTATTATGGTTCAAAGTTATATAAAAAATAAATAATAATTGATAATAATATTTAAGAAATAAAAATTAACAAAAAACTTTATTATAAATCTGTAACTCGAGATAATTACAGAATTCTCCAACATACCTTTCTTTCAAATGCACATTTAAAAAATCAATTGGCGCCAAAGTATCGATATAAATTCGACTATACCGCTCCGATAAAAGTGCGATAACACATTTTTGTTTGTCGTTTTTTAGTGCTTTTCGTTGTAATTGTTGCATTTACCATCGTTCTATTAAAAACACGCTTTTTTACAATTTAACTGAACACAATAAACTCCTGCAAGAAGATCCATTAGTTGTGTGGTCCATTGCTGCTCCAACGAACCGGAGTTAGGTCATAATCCCCATATACTTCCGCGGGAAAACCCCCCGATCCGATCAAGAATCAAGTGCCTAGGAAAACGCACGTGGGCCAGGAGATGGATGTGGAAAACGGCGAGGGGCAGGTGCAGGTTCACCTGAAAACCAAACAGGAGCAGTGAGTGTCCATCGTAAAACTCTCATGAGATCCCATTTAATCAAGGATCCTCTTTTCAGCTATGCCGTGCCGGATGTGCCGTATGCCATCGATGGAACCGTCACCACCGCGGAGCTAAACACATTCGTTAATGCCCTTCTCCGCCAGAAGGATGGCTCCTCCGAAACAGACTTTGATTTCCTGGTGTTCGACGAGTACCTGCGCGGTCGACTATGCGATCACCTGCGTGAGAAGGCCATCAGCTTTGAGGATGCCATCGAAATCGAGTATGTGGAGCGGTTTCCGGCGCCGGAGCCCCAGGATTGCCTGCTCCACGACGACTGGGTGTCGGCGGTGAAGGCCAGCGGCAAGTGGATCCTCAGCGGCTGCTACGACAACACCCTGAACCTGTGGACCAACAAGGGCAAGCACATCCTCACCATTCCCGGCCACACGGCGCCCATTAAGGCGGTGGACTGGATATCACTGGACGAGGAGACCGGTCGCTTCGTGTCCACCTCGCAGGATCAGACGGCCATGCTGTGGCAGTGGAGCGTGGCGTCCAACTCGGTGGAGTGCGTCTCCGTTTGCAAGGGCCACGAACGAGGCGTCGATAGCGTCAGTGTGAGTCCGGATGGCCAGAGATTCGCCACGGGCTCTTGGGATACCATGTTGAAGGTGTGGTCGGCAGAGGTGGAGGATGCGGCCGAGGGCACCTCCAAGCGGATGAAGGAGAGCGGCGTCAGGGTGGGTACTCATTTATATTTGTAATTGTAATTGTAACTCATTGCATATTGGTTTGCAGACCCCCAAAATGACCCTGCAGGGACATCGAGAGAGCATTTCCGCTGTGCAATGGATGGATGCCACCACTCTGCTCACTGGCAGCTGGGATCACACACTCAAGGTGTGGGATCTGAGCCTCGAGGGCATTAAGACCGAAATATCCACCAACAAGTCCATCTTCGATGCGAGCTACTCAAAGCTGAACCGGCTGATACTGACCGCCTCTGCGGACAAGAATCTGAGGCTTTACGATGCCAGGACGAACCGTACGATCACATTTTCCCAAAATAATCAAAGTCCCTTCCCTAACCAGTATTAATCCCATCTTTCAGAGGGATCTGTGGTTCGGAACACCTACCTGGGACACAATGCCTGGGTGCAGAGCGTCATGTGGTCCAACACGGAGGAGTTCCTCTTCGTCTCCGGCGCTTACGACAACCAGAACAAGTTGTGGGATTGCAGAAGTCCCAAGGCCCCACTGTACGATCTTCTGGGTCACGGCGACAAGGTCCTGGACATCGACTGGTCCAATCCCAAGTACATAGTCTCCGGAGGAGCCGACAACACGGTGCGGGTGTTCAAATCCCGCAAGGCTTTAGCAGATGACATGGAGACGAAGTAATCCTAAACATTGTAAACTTTTTATAAATACAAGATAGGTTTAAAGTATAAAGTAAATATTCAATGAAACTGGGTAGTGTTTTATTATATGAATTAGATAGAAGTACTTTCAAACTACTACTTTGGTTAGTCTACAATATCTGCAAACGTTGATGCGGATTCAATGAAATAAATAAATAAAATGTCTTTAACTGGCCTGGAACTATAAGAATGTGCAAATACATTGTCTTAAAAATAAATATGTTTTCACTTTATTTGTTAAAAACATACTTACAGTCAACTTTAACTTGTAATAGGTTTTAAAAATAATAGATTTTTATTTATGTTTCTTATTTAACTAATAATGAGTCACTTTCTTAACCATTAATTAAACAAAAAAAGTTGAAACTAAATCGGAGTAAATTTTAAAACCAAAGAGTTGCCAGACGGCAGAAAAGGGCTATCGGTGCTGGTCATCGATTGTTTCCTAGGGATGAGCGCTCCCGCCAGCAGCTAGAGACGGACCCGGAGCGATAGCTGGCTACAAACATACAAATTATCGAGTTTCTAACAAAGATAAAGACGGCTCTGCGTCTCCGCGTATTTGCCAACTGTAATTCTAGCCAAGTAAAAGCGACTGGAAAGGTGAAAACCGCAGGAGTCGGACCGCCCCCACTGCCACCCACCGAGGACGCCAGCGGGACAGCCTTGCGGCCACAGCGAAGGCCGTGTGCGCAAGAGTGCGAGCGAGAGGGCAGCAGGCGACACAGGCAGAGGCGAGCGAATCATTTTCGCAAGTGTTGTGATAGAAAAAAGTGAAGGAACTGCGATAGTGAGGTGTGTATAGTGAACCGGGGGCAGGTCTCTGGGCAGACCGCCGCACTATCGGCGCTCGAGTTCCGCGGAATTGTGCAATCGGGCTGCAGGCGGCGGAAGCAGCGGCATCATCCTCAGTCGGCGGCGGCATTTTGCAAATGTCTGCTGATTGATTTTTTGCGGCATGCAGCACACGCGGCTGAAAGTCGGCTGGCCAGGGGATCACCTGCGGAGGTTTCACCTGGTACTGGTTCGGGAATAATACCTGGAACCGGGGCCTTGCACCCCCCTCGAAAAACCCCCTTTCCACGGCCGGGGCTTGCCAAAATGGCCGCTGCCGCTGCTCAATAGAAATGTGTGCGTTTGTGCGAAACAAAAGCAAACCCCTGTCATCATAAAGGGGCAAAAACAAGGTGGAAAACCAGGTCAAGGACCCTGGGGAAACCCGGCCAAGATCTGCGTGTAATAGCTGTGTGCCACTGGCACCCATTTTCATAGGGATGTGTGGACAGAGATATTATAAGGACCCGTTTTGTACATTCCATGCAAATGTACATTTCCGGGGATGCCCAAAAATCTGTCCGCAAACATACCAAAAACAAACAAATCTGCAATACCAAACCCGAAACAGTTGCATATTCCTAGGGAATGCCTTGTTCTTATATTTCCGTTTCCAGTCTACGTAGAAATTCTACTCGATTGTAAATCACTCGCATATCTGTTAACTCGCATATCATAATAAAATTTTTAAATACTTGGCAAAAGCAACCTATAACCTCTAACCTCTTTCCCTGCCCTTTCCAGTTCAAACGACCACGACCAAGAATGTCTTCAACCCCAGCAGCGGGCAGTGTCGCCGAGGTGGCCACCTCCAGTGCCACCTCGAATGCCCCGAGCACGCCCAGCACGACGACCAGCAACGTGAGCAATCCCAGTCAGCCCTCGTCCGCCGGAACGCCGCAGGCACGTGGTGGCCGGGGCAGTAACGCCAACGGTGGAGCCTCTGGCAGCAATGCAGCCGGCGGAGACGAGCCACGTAAGGACTCTAAGCCCACGCCCAGGATTTCCAAAGCCCTGGGCACGTCGGCCAAGCGCATACAGAAGGAGCTGGCCGAGATCACACTAGACCCACCGCCCAACTGCAGTGCCGGGCCCAAGGGCGACAACCTGTACGAATGGGTCTCCACCATCCTGGGACCACCCGGATCCGTCTACGAGGGCGGCGTCTTCTTCCTCGACATACACTTCTCGCCGGAGTACCCCTTCAAGCCGCCCAAAGTCACGTTCCGCACGCGCATCTATCACTGCAACATCAACAGCCAGGGCGTCATCTGCCTGGACATACTCAAGGACAACTGGTCGCCGGCGCTGACCATATCAAAGGTCTTGCTCTCAATTTGCTCCCTGCTCACAGACTGTAATCCAGGTGAGGATCGCAAGGCAGAGTCCTTATAATAATAATATATTTGAATGCCAGTAGACGGTAAAAAAACAAACATTCTCAGACTTGATTATGAAATAATCATATTTCCTAGATTCTTGATTAATGTTCATTATGGGGTTTCCATTTCCATTCCAGAAATGTTTTATATTTCGCAGTATAATATTTCTGAGAATTGTAACCTATTTTTAAAGTGTCTGTTGATGATGATTAATTGTGGTGGTTGACTCGTATTGATGAGTATTTAGAGATTTTAAAATCCAAAGTTCGGTTAAATTTTCCGTATTGCACCGTGTTTTTGGATGGAATATTTATAATAATGTTACACATATTTTAAACGTTTTAACCTTGATCCCTTTATAGCTGATCCGCTGGTGGGCAGCATTGCCACGCAATATTTGCAGAATCGAGAGGAGCACGATCGAATTGCGCGTCTCTGGACAAAACGGTAGGTCACCGCAAATTAATTATAGCAACCTTACAATAACACTTTCTTTTATTTCCTCGTTTAGGTACGCAACATGATGCGTAAGTTCCGGCATCGTACATGTACCACAAACCGAAAACTGCAACAACAGAAACGAAAATTCGCATCTTGCAACGGAGAAAGTCTATTTTATAAATATATATTAAAATACGATAACTAATAAATTAACAGTAAAAACTACCATAACATGTACACGAAACATGAACATGAACAGCAACCGCCAACAGCCAGTCGATCCAATTCAGCCTACATATATTTATATCGAGCTAATACAGAAGTTGTAAAAACATTTGGAGATTTCTTGAGTTGTATTTTTCGGAAACTAGTTTTGTTTTTAGATCGCTTAGCAACCGAAAACATTGAAACGAGTCAAACGAGAGGAACACATTCAATAAAAAATTGCATGATAAATGGCACATTGACATATTAAACTACAAACTATTCAACTGCATAAATAAATATAAATACAATTAGTTTACATTATATGTGTACAGTGTTAAGTGAAAATGGAGCTAAACGAGTAAAGAGAAAAGCCTATTTTAATGCGTAATATATTAATGCAACCAATGTCAGGGCAGATAACTTCGTAAAAGATGATTTTCATTCAAAAAACTGGCCACAGCAAGGAAAATTCTCATCAACAAAAGACTAAATACGGAGTGGTAAACGAAAAACGAAATAAATCTATGTATACAAAACTTAAGACAACCTATTCCAAATTCCAAAACGAAATTAAATAAATTTGTGTTATTTATATAAAATGTCGGATTCGGTTTAATTTTTTAATGTGATATTTTTAAGCGTTTGAGATTTGTTTTTTGGCCAAATAACTTCAGAAATAACTGATTAATATTGTTTTTAGACTTGAAAATTAAAAGGCTCCACAACCGAGAAATTTGTTATTTTGAACAAAGGCAATTCGAGTATAGTGCTGATATATAAAGGAAAACAACAAAAGTTTAATGAAAACCAACTTCCTACTATTTTGTAGTTTTACTGACTAAACAGCCAGTGTCACATCAATGAAAAAACTGAAAAAATTTCGTAACAAAATAATTGTAAGTTTTTTCGTAACCAAAACAAAAAAAAACCGGAGGATGGAAAAGAACTTAAATAAAAAATATTGCAAAATTATAATTTCGGCTCTTTAATCGTTTGAAAGGTTATCAAATTCCCAATTCAGGTTCCTCAGGGTCCTCGCCAAAAATGAATGTCACGTAGTTACTTTAAGTTTTAATTTTATTCGATATATCTTTGTTTATATAAAATATGTTTCTCATTACACTATTAAACATAAATATGTGCACGCTCCCCGCACGTGGAACAACACAATGAATCTTGGCAAGCCCCCGTCCCACCCCGCAGGCATCTGGCTTAAAGATACATGCCATTGACCAGGAAGTCGGCCTCCTGCGAATAGGGCGTCTTGCCGCCCAGTCGTCGAGCCCTCCGGCTCACCGTTCGCATCCTGCATCCTATGAGGATGGCCAGAGCGGCGGTCACCAACAGACCCAGGGTCAGCGAGAGAACGGCTCCGCCGGGACGCTCCGAGTGACCGTCGTGGTCCCGGAACTCCATCGCCAGGTTCTCGTGGATCATCTTGTACTGCTCGTGCACTGGCGACACGGGAACGGGTAGAGCTGGCAATGATGCCTCCTGCTGCTGCTGCTTATTTTGCTCCAAGGCCAGTTCAATGGGATCCTTGGCCGTCTTCACCTTGACCTTCTTGTGCTTGTGCTGCTTCTGTAGAAATAAGTAATTAATAATCTATGTTTATATGTACAGGATAAAATGTTAAGTGTCACCTTTCTTGGCGCCTCTGTTAAAGTCTCCTCATCGTAGTCTTCGTAGTCCCCGTCTTCAGCTAGTCCCTGGTTTTTTCCAGGTGCGGGTGCGGCATTTAGGACAGGCAGCATCGCTTGCTGAGCAGCTGGCGCAGATTGAATGGCTGGAGCAGCAGCATAGACATGACCAGGTTGCTGCGGTACCAGCGAAGGTTGCTGCTGCACCGGCGACTGTTGCTGCGGTGCCAAAGGCGTCTGTGGGGCCCACACCACATTGGATGGCACCTGCTGCTGGCCAGAGGACGACGCCTGGAGCTGCTGCTGGGGCTGATTTTGCTGCTGTGACAAATACATTCCGGAGCGAGGTAGCGACATGCCATACATAGCTTGATTGCCATCGTAGCTGGGCAACTGGAGCGGTGTGGATTGCCCCTGAACCTGTACCGTCGCTGCTCCCTGGACCTGCCCCTGGACCTGTCCATTAGCCGGCTGCTGCAATTGGAGGCCGCCTTTGTGGCTGAATATGTGGCTCTGCTCATCTGCAAGAAAGTGGAAGCGTCACAAGGAAGTATGAAGTGTGTCCCCCACTTAACGCACAGCTAATTGAATTAATTACGAGTAGACAGAGACACAGCACGCACATTGCACAAACATCCGTAAATCAATTTCGAGCGACGGCAGCTCCCATTTCACACAATGAAAACTGATGGGCAATTTGCGATTTTCCCAGAAGAAAAGCCTCGGGGAAAGGGGATGTGAAAATGGCCCTGGAAGTGGGTTCATTGCGTGCGCTTTGCCGGCAATTTGTGTGCTAATGTCGCACTGGGCGCCGCTTCCTCGGGGGACCATTCTTTTCCCTCATAAATATTTACTCAATTTTTAGTTTTGTCAGACTGCCTTGTCTCGCAGGCTGTACCTAATTGGTGCTGGACATTCAATCGAATTTAATTAAAACTTTAAAGTTTGAGGAGTGGGGCCAAAGCGGAAGTCAGTCACTTAAGATTGCAGTCGGTAGACACCACTTTATTTGTAAGGAATATATTTTTGTAAAATGTTAATTAAAAATTGGCACCTCATTTCTTATGATTCCTTATAATGGTAAACCCTCTGTGAAAATCTTTTGGGGGGTGCCACCTATTCAGCGTAAGTATCTTATAATCAATATAGGGATTTCTGTGGCACCCCTGTTTAAAAATATTTCTAATTGTAGGAAAAGCTAACAATGGAATAAAATAAGGACATATTTTGGTTTAGCTTGGAAACACCTAATTATTTCCGCGTTTTTTAAGCTAAAAATTATATATCTCTTCAACTAATCTACTTTGACACTCTGTCTTTTCCTTAAAGTATCTCCCCATTTCCACACTTAATTATATTTTCTTATAGTCTTTTATCTTTAATTACCCGTGCTTATGATCTCTGCTTTCTGCTGAGGTGTCTGTTGCATTTGAAGTTGCTGCTGTGGCAGTGGCTGTTGCTGTTGCTGCTGCTGCTGCCCCTCGGCAATCATCTTGCGGTTAGCCCAGGCGGCGGCATCTTCCCGATTGTTCACCATGGGCGGTGGAGGCGGCGGTGGGGGTGGTGGACCCAAAACAATGACATGTTGTGATTGCTGCGGTGGTTGTTGCTGCTGCTGCTGTTGTTGCTGTTGCTGTTGCTGCTGGGCCACGACCTGCAACTGCTGTTGCACGTTCTGCACAGGCAGATATTGCTGAACCATGGGCTTCACGGGCTCCAAATTGCCGCTGCTACCGCTCGATTTTGTGGCCGTCGACGATACGGCGTTGCACTGAAAATTGGGTTAGTAATTAACGGTTGCAAAGGGGCCCAAATGATGTTGATAGGGCAACTCACTTCCGGTCCCTCGTCGCTCCCGTCCTCGCACTGGGGTATTCCATCACAGGCATTGTAGACCGCGATGCACTCTCCGGAATGGCAGGTGAACTGGAAGCGCCCACATTGCGCAGCGGGAACTGAAATTGAGCCGATGGTTTCTGATTTTAGCAGAAAGAAATATCAGTTCATTTCAATATTTGTCTTTAAAAAACGTGAAACAATTAGGATTGATTTTTGACATCATGTTAAAAAGTTTGTTATCTTTCAGAGAAAGTGAAATTGTTCGAAAATGGAAATTCTTGTTCACTGTGATATGAACTCTTTGTTATCAGTTTTGTTTTGTAGGTTTGAACGTTGCTGACTAAGTGGTTTTGGTCACATAAACCTGATATTGAGATAGTACGTTTTTCAAAAAAGCAATTTAACACGATGACAAACGTTAACATGACATTGAGAAATGGGACCGTATTTGTAGTGCATTTTAGTAAGTAACAAATTTTAAACATCTGTATGATAAAAATATTAGGTAAAACCAATAAACTGGTCATCTACTATATTTTCTTGTTGGTTTCCAGTCGAATATGCCCTTCTTTTCTATAGTACCGGATATTAAAAACCTAACCACAACTCACCGCTTTGAGCTTGGTAAACTGCCGGCTGGCCCACACCCACTCCCGTTCCAGAAGTGGGAGCCACCACCGCAGCGGTGGAAACTGTGGGCTTGTCCCTCGCTTCCGGCTTCAACTTCAGGTTGCTCAGCTCCCATTCCTGCTGCGAAACATTGTTGCTGGGGATGTGGGGCAACTGCGGACGCGGAGTGCTGACCAACTCGCTGGTCTGCTTCGGCTGAGGGTTCAGAACGGCACTTGTATAGTTGGCGTGACGTGTGAACTTGCATCGGAAGTCTTCCGGAGGACCACACTCGAAGAGATAGCAGTAGCCTCCGGCCTTCCGCTCGAAGATGTACACATCACAGGAGATCGTCTCGCAGCACAGCCTTTCGCACTCCTCGATGGTGTCCAACTCGAGACCCTGGAGGTACTTGCCACCGATCGCCTGGGACTCCCCGGTTCGGATTATCGTGTTTTTATGGACGTCAAAGTGACCTGTGGATAGCAGTGAAGGATTAGCTATTCGGGTGATTCATAAAAAATAATGTATCATAGACAGTAATTATAGCTTTTATTTATTTATTAAAAACACATATAGTTATACGGATATTGTCAGATCTCCTTAATTTAGTAATGGGGCTTATACTGTAAATATTTTAAATAATCAACTCTTTTAATAAGAAATAATATGTTTTATTGATGCTGTTATGTTTTTGAAAATTGTTTTAGGCAGTTTTCAAAACACTATAAGTATCCCATATCCCATATATTGTAAAATTAAATTGAACATAAGTTGGTTGAACTCCTAAATGGTGGGATCAGATCAGATTTTCTATGATAAACAACTGACATAATTTTATAAGTATAACATTTCGCGTTAATTGTACTTATATTATTCCACTTTTACAAAAATATTTGAAGAAGAAAAGATTTAAAATACATCCTAAAGTGTGTTACCAGTACTACCATAGATCCATTAGGAAAAATTGGACATAAATTAGTTGAACTCCAAAATATCTGACATTTACTTATATATATTTTATATATTATTGTTTTATATAGTTATACTTATATTATACCACTTTTCAAAATATTTGATTAGGAAAATATTTGAAATATTCTTAAAGTGATCCATTAAGAAAATTAAACATAAATTGGTTGAGTTCCTAAATGGTGGGATCAGATCAAATTTTCTATGGTGAATAACTGACATTATTTTAAAAGTCTAAAATTTCGCTTTAACTATTCCTCTTATCAAAATATTTGATGAAGAAAAGATTTAAAATATTTTGAAAGTGACATCAGAATTAACAATATTACCGAAGAACCATTATGAAACATTGAACATAAATTGGTTGAACTCCTAAATGGTGGGAACATATCAAATTTGCTATGATTAATAACTGACGTTATCTCAAAAGTATACAAATTTCCTGGTAATTATACTTAAATTATTCCACTTATAAAAAATTTGATGAACAAAAAATTTGAAATAATCCCAAAGTGAAATCCGACTTAACAGTATACCATAGATCCATTAGGATGTAGGTACTTGAGAAAGCCTCACCTATGCACACCTCCAGATCCATGCGTTTGCTAAGGCGGTGCTCCGCTGGCGAGGATTGCTGAGGACGTGGATCCAGGTACTCCACCTGCTCTGCGGTGGCTGCTGCTCCCGCGATCATCAATAGCAAGGGCAGTGCGAAGTTGGTAATCATTTCGGTGGCTAATGGGTATTTCTGCGGTTTTATGGTTACGACTTTGGCCCTTTCTTTTCGGGCAGCTGGCGGTCACAGTTCACTGGGGGAGTGGCCGGGGTGTTTTCGCGTAGAGAAACCGAGAGGCTGGTCGAGGGCTTGCCGTGTTTACAAATTTTACACGCTTATTGATTTTTGGCCTTCTTCGACGGGCTGCGCAAATTCGCCACCGCAAACGTCTCTTTGATTTACACTTGATCGCGTGAAAATAATCACTTTAAGGCCTTTCCTTGCTCTACCATTATAGTACTGTATATTTTGAATTGTTTTAGAGGATTTTTGCTTTTTGTCAGAAAATCAGGATCCAGGCGAAATGTAAACCAATGGAAGGTGTTCAGGAAATT
This sequence comes from Drosophila subpulchrella, assembly GCF_014743375.2. Classification (NCBI taxonomy): domain Eukaryota; kingdom Metazoa; phylum Arthropoda; class Insecta; order Diptera; family Drosophilidae; genus Drosophila; species Drosophila subpulchrella. The sequence goes on from NC_050610.1 coordinate 4,711,519, forward strand.
GGGTATTTTTCTGCTCGAAGCTTTTTCACCCTTAGGAACTTGCAGCTTTCGTTATCAGCTGGTGGGGTGGTTGGTATCGATAACGGTGGATTCCCATCCACACCCCCATTTGTTTTCCTGGAAATCGAAAGCTTCTCTTCTCTCTCGCAACCATATGTTTGAGCTTTCAACCCCAACCTTGCAGACCTTGTAATGTTCATATTGCCAATTGGTAGCAACAATAACATCCGGGGATGTCGACCCGCCTTTTGCAGCATTCTCTAAGAAGTCTGTGTTTTCAAACCGCAAACATAGCGCACACAGAAAAAAAATTCTAAAAATTGTTATAGGAAAAATTTTAGAAATAGGTACTTTAAGAGAGGAATATAATAAATGAAGATTATACACTTTTTTTTTGAAACACCATATAATAAAAAAAATTAAGTGCCAGCCCTTGATACATATTTTACTTTAGATGTTATTAAAATACATAATATTAAAATTCAAAAATTATTTATTCAAGCACTTTTATTTTAAAGGGTCTTAATTTTATCTAATATTTTATATAATATTTTTTTCCATGCAACAACGAAAATCAATAAAAAGCTTTTACCTTTTATTTTGCCTATATATACTTTAATAATTTAAAAGCGGTTGAGCGAATGACAATGAGCGGTGGTGTTCACCCTTGCAAAAAGACGATGGTTGATAGAATTTAATTTGTGGGCACCTGAACCCTTCTATATTTATTTTTAGTTGAAACAGTTCATTTAACTGCCAGGCATATGGCGTACGTATAATGTACTTTGTAGATGTTACTCCCATTGCGAACCCTTCCTATTGGCATCATATCATTACATCTCCGAATGAGGACTCGCTAATTGCAGGTCCTGTCGCAGGACTCTGTTCCTTAACAGCACCCTCAGCGCATGCGCCGCGCAGTCGCCCAGCTTAAAGCCGCTGAAGAGGCAACTTAGGAATGTTAATGAAAATAAAGCGTTAAGCACTCGGCTGCAGCTGCATCTGCACCCTGCCGCCCATTAAAACACCCGGGCACCCGCTGCACAAAAGCCCAGCAAACACAAAAGGCAGCAGCAGCGAGTATGCAACCCCTTTAGGCCAGTTGCAAGACAACACAGTGGCGGGGTGGGTGGGGTCTCAGCAGGGGGAATGGGTGTCGTAAAGTAAAGGGGAAACAGCATTTGGAGCCATAAAGTGGGCAAAATGCGAAAGTTTGGTAGCAACATAACAAAAAAGCATTGCATATTTCACGGAGTCACGACACCCAAGTGGGCAGCCCTCCAACGTACAAATGTGTGTACACTTGGAGGAGTGGCAGGGATTCGAATGCATCGTCAGCACTTGGGTATACCTATCCTGTATCTAATGTACTTAACTGCCGGGGAGGAATATAAAACTCGTCAATAAAAACACAGCTCAGATTCTAATTAACTTTATATTCGTTATAAAACATTTTATTTTAATCTTAAAATATTTTTGATCCCAATCCAATATAAAACACGTCAATAAAAATAATCTGAAAATATTTTATTGTTCCCGAACCAAATACCATTTAATTTGCTTGTATATTTCATAGTTCATTTAATTTAACAAAAGCTTCGGAATCAGAATCAAGCTATATATATTCTTTTTCGCACTAATAATACCAGTTTAAATAATTCGGTTAACAGGCTTGAATAGTAAATACCAGAAATATAATCTTAATATAACAAACAAAAATTAATGTTGGTTTTAAAATGTTTTATAAATGTATTAACTTGTTAAATATGATAGTAAGGCTTACAAAACTACGTATTTTTAGTAAGCTAACCTAATTTGGTATTAAAATGTACTTCGTATAAAATGGTAGTGTATTGGTGAAATCTTTTATCTTTATGGCAACATTAAAAACCAATTTTAAAATTATTTGAAAAACAATTCTGATCAATTTCTGACAATGAAAAACACATACACATGAAAATTAAATACAAATTATTTTGTATGCTAGGCCATAATCACCCTTAAGAGTGGCGAAACTAAGAGGGAATCGCAGCAGCATCGTTTAAATTGCAACTTCAATTCAGTTTCTGCTGGGCTGCCACTTGCAATGTTAATGCTTTTAATGCTGGAGAAAGGGGGCGGAACAGGGCGGAGGGCGGAGGGCGTGGCAAGTGGGTAGTATGGGTAGTTGCCAGGGTGTTTGGCTGGTGATTACATCCAACTAAAAAGTGATTTGCATTTATTTTTAGCACCCAGCAGAAATTGTTGGGTGTTTTCCCTCTAATTGCAAAGCAGAAAGAGAGTTTTTCAAGCCATTATCAATGTACCTGTACGTTTTCCAGCCAAAGTTTCTGTCTGCCACAAAGTATTTACAGAATGTCGTCCTTTCGACGAATTTCCAAGAAAATTGCATGAGCTTGCATGACTTGTGGGAGTTTGTGCTTTTCCCCTAATAAGGGTTATTGACACAAGTGCACAATGCCCCAGTCGAGTTGTATATCCTTGCATTTGTATTTATTTTTGCAGTTCTTCAGGCCAAAAGTCTGGGCAGCTTAAAATTTATTTGCGTTATCCGAGAAACTTATTCGCTCATGTCACAGACGTCGAGACGCCAAAGTTCAATAACATTGAAGTCGGGGACCGAAGGAAAAATTTAGAAATTCCCCCCAGGAAAGTCACCCCCCGGGGGAGGGCAGCCCCTAAAATCCAAATGACTGCAAGGACTCGTAAAGCATTTCGGACAGAAAGGACATGAGCACGTGCAGCCAGAAAGCCCGTAAATTCTCCACATTTAACGAAATGGAAATTTCGCCAGACGAACCACAAAGAAGGGAGCTCGGGATGACTAGATGCGGGAGTCTGGATTGGGGGAATAGGGAGTGGAATGGGGAATGGGTAGCGAGGGCGATGTGACTGACAGGACGTGCCGGGGTCGGGATCTTCATTGGTTGCCAGGTGGGCCAGATGGGCCAGGTGTACCTGGAGTTCGTCTGCTGCTTTGTATTGTGTGGCCTTGCCGCTGAAAAACGTGTTTTGATTTTTCGCCAGAAAGCTGCTACTTCTTTCCCCATTTAATTCTCGCATTTAGACACAAAGCCAAACAACCAACACTCCGAATGAATGAATCTTTTAGCTTGTTCCGACTAAAGCAGAAGAGCAAACTTACCAACAAGATATATAGCAGTTGTGGCTAAGTCAGGGGCTATATCAAAGGGGTTTCTATGTCTAAAGATCCCCAGTCGGAGACCAACCTAAGCCTCTGTTCTGAGTATAAATATGCCTTTGTTGGCTATGGTAACTTTAATTAAAACAGTCATAGATAATTTTATTGGGCTTGTGACAGTAACCGAATGAAAAATAAAATGGTCGGCTCGTTAACATAATAGAACTTTAAAAAGACCTTGGACTAACCGTTCCACATAACAGCGAAATGCGTGAAAGAAATACGAGAATTATGAGTGTTAAGGTAGAGAATCAAAATTAAGATAATACAATGGTAGCCTCAACTTCTTGGGAAAAGCCCAAGGGATGAAATCATTTATATAAATACAACCAACTTGAGACGAAGTTCAAAATCGAAGCCCTGCGATTGCTGATGAAAAGTATAAATGTGCCCTAAGAATTAAACCATTTCAACATTAATCATCAAGACCCGGTTTAGTCACACTTCTCACACACTTTTCGCCAAGTCTTCGACCCAATCCCCAAAACAAACAAGGAAGAACGCTATAGTCGAGTACCTCGACTATCAGATACCCGTTACTCAGCTAAAGGGACCAAAGGAAAATGGAGATATGCAAGCAGCAAAGCGAGATTGAAATGCGCCACCTACCGGCGGTAGACAGATTTAAGCGTTGTGGGCGTTAGAGTGGGCGTGGCAAAGTTTTTTTTGGATTAATCGATGGGTATTGACAAGACCAATACATTTCAGTTAAAATTTTTGATCTAGCGTGAAAATTGTGGGCGCCACAGGTTTGGGCGGTTTGTAGGCGTTCTAGTGGGCGTGGCATATTCGCGTGACAAAATTGCGCTGCGCTTAAGCCTAAGGAATCTAAATCTGAAATCCCATTTCTCAATCTTTGATATTTTCCAAGATATCCGCGTTCATATTTACGATTTTTTGAAGTTTGTGGGCGGTTTGTGGGCGTTCAAGTGGGCGTGGCAAACTTTTTTTTGGGTCAATCGATAGGTATTGATGAGAACAAGACATTTCAGTTAAAATTTTTATTCTAGCATGAAAACTGTAGGAGCCACAGTTTTGGGCGGTTTGTGGGCGTTATAGTGGGCGTGGCACTCTGCTGAAACAAACTTGCGCTGCGTAAGAAGCTCAGGAATCTGCAGGCCTAATCTCAATAGCCTAGCTCTTATAGTTTCCGAGATCTCAGCGTTCATCCGGACGGACAGACAGACGGACAGACGGACAGACGGACAGACGGACAGACGGACAGACGGACAGACGGACATGGCTAGATCGACTCGGCTAGTGATCCTGATCAAGAATATATATACTTTATGGGGTCGGAAACGCTTCCTTCTGCCTGTTACATACTTTCCGACGAATCTAGTATACCCTTTTACTCTACGAGTAACGGGTATAAAAATGGTAACGAACGCCAGATAATGATGCGTAAGACCAAGCCCCTAAAAACCCATGGACTGAGGGACTGACCCAACTAATCATTAATTATATGCAAAGGAAAAATAAAGAAAAAACTTTCAAATGCCCAGACTTCGTCGCGACTATTAAACCAATTATAGCTTTTGTTTTGGAGAGGTGGACAGGCAAAAAAGGCGGGGTGGCCAAATGGAATTAATGGAGAGCATAAAAGCGTATTTCTCGTGCAAAGACGGAGGCGTCAAGGAACCCTCTAGTGCCAATACTCGTTGTTGTGTTTGGTGGGGTGGCAAAGACTGGCTTAACCGCACAATAAATGCGCAACAAGGGGCCATAAACTTGGCTAAGAGCAGATGAAATTCCAGGGGCAGAAGATGCTGTCCCAAGATGAACTCTTGAACTTGGGCTCAACACTCGTTGGCCAAAAAACAAAGCCTGACTCAGCCAGGACGAATGTGAACCGAAGTGAATGAATGAATGAATGGCTGAATGTGCTAAAGGTCAAAAGACGCCTCTGCCAATTGAATATTTAAGGGCTTCCGAAATTAAGCATACGCAGTGTTGGCCATCCTCCAACTCAAGTGTATATCTTATGCAACCCAATAGGCGGTTTACTTTAATATTTAAAGTGTATAAGAAAGGAGAGAAGGAGGCCATGGCTGCATATAAATATCTTATTACTTTCGTGGCCAAGGAGATGATGAGTTGTCAAAAAGTCAAAGAAAGGTAATTAAGGCTTGAGACGTCTTGGCTCAACATCCGCTCTGCTCCTCAAATATTTATTTATTGATTTTCTTAAACGCTTTGTGCTCGCTTTTCGCTCGCTTCTTGGCCATTTGAGTGACGTCTGTCACATTGTGTTAAGTCCCATTCTCCATTCTCCACTATCCATTGCCGAGCATAATTGGCAGCCGAGTGTAGCATTCTGCCGGCTCTCTCAGCCACTGTTAACTGGCTGTTAGCCTCTAATGCGCTGCGTCTGCCTCTGTTCTGTTTTCAAGTTTATGGTCAATGGCTGTGCATCCGCTCTCTTGCCGCTTATTCCGCTCCAACTGTAAATTTTGACCAGTTTGGCCTGCTGCTGCTTTCCTCTCTCTCCTTACCACTCACTCTCTCCCCCACAAAGTGGCAGTTGGCTGCAGCTAGCGGCGCTTTTGTTTTAGCCATTCTAAGCTCAACCAACAGTGTTTAGCAGCGTAACGAAAAAATCACAAACCTTACTCAAACATGGAAGAACCTTATCTGTAAAAACCTAAATTTTAAAAACACCATACTTTTTTAAGTACACGTTAAGTTTTTTTAAATTTTAATTGATAATACTATGAAACACAATGTTTTTTAACTTTCATTTAATAATAAAAATACAATGAAAATTGAATAAATTATATGAATTGCCAAAGACAAGTAGTGCACTTCATCTAATAACTGTTCCACCTTGTTGTTAGCCTCGATTATCAGGACTGGTATCGCTGACTTATCTATCGAATATAAAACCTATATATACGATATAAGCGTATTATACCGCTTGGTAATGGAAATCAGGTAATATTATTTCTTCCATTCCTCGGGTGAAAATAAACAAATGTCAAATCAATTTAAAAAGTTTATACGTTCTATCCATACAAATAGATTTTATTAGGAAATACCAAACAAAATTAAAGCCTCCTATTGAAATAAACACGAATCAGTAATTTATAATTCTTTCCCTTCCATTTACGCATTACAATAATTGCTAAGATATAAAGATGGTGGTTCACTTCAATTATTTTTGTTCCCCAATGACTGATATTATTCATATATTTTTTTTCACACTCCTACTGTAATGGCGTAATAGTCACAAGATGGTATTGTAATATAAATTAAATTTAGAAATACACTAAAGGAAATTTTTATGGAGGTGTGACTTCTCGAGCTCTGGCCGGAATAATACGCATCTAATAGAAGGTAGCAGGTCCTAAAAATAGAACTTTACGATAAGCCAGTCGGCATGTGTAGCCAAAGTCTATTGCCAAGGCAGTATAAATCTACAGATCGCAGCTTGGGCCTTATCTCGCGAAGAAGAGTGAGCACGGCTACCTGGATCGAGTCAGCGGAGCTCGAAATGCTGGGTGCTGAGCCGGTGGTCATTAATCGCACCATATAGCCATGGACCGCAGCTCCACGGAGTCCACAAATCAACAGTCACAGCCCCCGAGAGTTAACAGCGAGAGGGAGGGCTCTGTTAAGCGCGACATTGGTGTGTATCCGCCAGATACTTTTCCGTTTGCCGATTCAGTATTCAGTCTTTCATTGGTGCTCACCGGCTGCGCGTGCTAAGCTCTGAATAGGTCCAGAATTTTGTTGTCCAGATATTCAGTATTCAAACTCCGGGCAATCCGCTGCCGCTTTATAAACAAACAGTTAAACAAACCGCTCGAACGTCGCCGTGTGTGTGTGCTTTTCGCCCTCATTGTGCTCTCGTGCAAATGAAAATTTCATTGAGCAGAAAGTCGCAGCAGCAGCAGCAGCAGAAAAGTGGAAAATCCTAAAGCGGCACCAGCCACAGCAAAAAGAAAATAATTTATAAATCTCAATCTCGGCAAGTGAAATTTAAGTCGAGAACCAGACGCAGCAATTAAGCCAAATACAGACGAGTCAAGAAGAATCCATCGCTGGAAAACTGCCAAAAGTAAATTTCATTTGAATTCTTTGAAATTATTTGTAATTATGATACGGGGAATTAAATGGGACCTCTATACAATTACACTTACAATGTCTTATTTCAAATTTGTGAGAACTTGTATAGGAATTCGGGTTTAAAAGTATAGAATTTATGTCACAACTCAGAGTTAATATTATATAATTATATATAATAATTTAGTTTATATTGAATTTAAACAGCATGGAACATATAGGAACTGAATAAATTTTCAACTTATTTCAAGTGTGAGCAAAGGCTTTATAAGTTCCACATCACTTATGTAACATAAGTATACAAATATTAGGAAAATACATTTTTTTTAAGAACCTCGATAAATAACTCCCTCTTACAGACTATAAATATGTTGTTGATTAAGTCCATGGATTGATGCTCACCAATTTCGAGAACCACCATTTCAATGCATTTCTGTAATCACCTAATATTGCTGAACACAGAATGAAAATGCTGTTCAACACCCAGAACTTTCATCGCAGTCAAGAACCGGAAAATGGCGTTGGACTTGTCTGGTTTTTGTGTTTTTCCCCGAGCGTAGACCAGTCGATCGGTCGATTTGTTTCAGCTGGCCAGCGTCCAGGAGAAGCGTGCCCGTCACAGCCACCTGTCCAGTCCCAGGCAACGTCCCACTCCCAGTTTCGGGTTCCAGATCTGGTCCCATCCCCATTTCCACATCCATGTCCAGTACCATTGCCACCAGAACCCGCAGACATTGCGGCACAGAAGCCGCCTTTGCCAGCAGAAAAACCTGCAGCCAAAGCGGCCAGTGTGCGTGTTGAGCTGCGGAATTTTATGCAGTGGTTGCTGCCTCGTTTACGTTTTTATTTTTATCTGCGCGAGTATTTCTCCCAGTTTACAACTTCATATATGAAACTTTTTATTGGCAGCGAAGGGTGGCTGGTGGTCGCTGGACGGTTGCCGCTTTTGGCCACGCACCCAGCGGAACGTAACGAAAACGCAACTGCGCTTCACGCTTCCAATTCCCAAGTGGCAGTGGCTTTTGCAGGGGCTTACAGGGGGTTTTGGGAGGTAGAACACAGCCAGACGCGCTTGAATTCCGATTAGCATTCGAATTCGGATCGACCAGACGGAGATCTCGTGTTGGCCCGCAAATCAAACACAGAAGTTGGCAGTCTGAGCGCCCAAATTAGCTGGCAAATATTAACTTTAACAACGGCTTGTTACACAGAGAATATTTGAGAATAGGAAGTCAGTCCGGTTTATATTAACCCTCTATATCCCTTAACAAAGTTTTTCAAACACATTAAAATATCATTGATTTAGCTTAAATTACATGAAACTTCTACAGATCAACCTTCTTAATTGGTACTTGTTATTGAGTTTCGTTTTCATTTTTGTTGTCCCCATTAAAAATATATGTTCTTAGTTATCATATATGATATGACATATGATATGATGATATATGATTTGTATACAAATATTTAAAACGAAACCCTTTTGGAGATCAATTTATTATATATTTGATTTTCTGTGTACTTTCCACACTTTGCTGAATGAAAATCCTTTGTTCGTTGAAGGGGAAAACTTTCTTGGTCAGACAAGCTCTACTCCAGAGTGCAAGAATGCAATTCAGTTTAATTGACTTTTTATCAATCGCAGACTCGCTTTTCCCCAGCCCACAGAAGTTTTATTATTGGATGCTGGTGCTACAAACATAGTGTATCGCAGCATGATGTGTGTCGGCAGCCGTAATTTCTTTTATGTTGTGTCTGCTGCGTTTTGTAACCTGGTTTTATTTGCAGTCATAACATTTTGCGGCCGCCTGTGTCTAATCACTGTGCACTGTGCAGTAAAAACAACACGCCACCCGATACAGATACAAGATACTTTCAGTATTGGACACACGACGCTTGATTCTGACATGCTTACATATTTTGCTTTTTCTATTTTTTGCCTTTTCCGCCTCAATCGATATGTTTACAGGGTGCTCGAAAGCGTGTCAAAACTGCAGCTGAACGGTCGAAGGTACGGATAGAGATACAGTTAGCGATAGCGATGGGCAAATGTATCTTTAACTCATTACGCACGTTTTCGCGGGGGAATCTAGTGGGTGCCATTGTCTGGCTGGCAAAAAATCAATTTTGAGGCACAAGCCCCGACTGTTTGTTTATTTACCGACGAGCTCAGCTGGCAGATTGGCGATTAGCGCTTTGTCTTGCAGCCAAGGTCTCCTCAAGAAGTTTCCACATCGCGGGTATAGATAGATCACCAGATGAACTTGAACCCGGCAAATGCTGAGTTTAATGCCAAAAGACCATAATTTATAGACGAAACTAAACATTAAACCACTGAACATTTGCGAACATCCTGGGACGACGTTTAAAAATAACCCAAAGAATAACAAACAACGTTTCTACATGGCAAAGTCAAATTCAACGGAAAAATTATATCTCAAAGAACAAACGTAACGTCTCAAATGTTTCTTTCTCGCGATTTCGTCAAAAAGATTAATAAGCAATTTTCGTCGTGTTACCTTTTGTTTTTTGTTTTTATTCGGAGGCAGACATCTACGTGTTCGGCATAATGTTATCTGCAGGTACACCGAATTATATCTCGCAACGGAAATGTATTAAAACCTCATTCAAAAATTAAACGTAACGGAAGGCCCGTATGTGTAGCAGGCGAAGAAACAGTGATATACCACCGATAGATCATTTTTGGCAAAGCCATTTGAATGCCAATCACATACTGGGAGTGTCTAACTGAATGAACTGCATCTCGGACCATTTGGGTGATTTATGGCTAATGCAGAAATGATGATAAATGAGTATGGGAATTTGAATGGGCTTATAAGCCATTAAATAATAACCGTTTCATATAACCAATTAAAGCGCAACTATAAATAAATATTAGCATGTTCACTTTATATTAATAATGCTTTTAATTAGAAGTTATTGTTCTGAATCGCAGAAGCACATTAAATAAACGAATTGAATTCATTTGAATTCATAAATAACTTGTAACATGGTTTCCAATTAAAGCAAGTCAGACTCTATGAAACTATAGAAAACAAAACAGAATTACTTGAGTGCACACAGACTGCGAGATGGAGATACACATAAAGGAATCGTGGAATCATTGAACTCTAACCCACTGCGGACAGCTGACAATCGGCGGGCTGACATGGCGTATGTGTAATGTGATTGTAGCTATAAAACTGCACTTATAGACACAACTATATGACCCTATATACAAACATGCACGGCTTTATGTGCGTGGTATATTGATAGAGGGAGTCCATTGTGGCAATGCTCGCAGCTCGCTGCATCTTTTATGATGTACACTGAATGCGCAAACCATTATTACTGTTTTTAATCATAAACACAATGAGTAATGAAACAATTATAAATATACAATGACAAATAAAATATTAATATTTAAAGAAATGCAACAAAAAAATGTTTTAAAGAAAAAATCAATAGTTAAACAACGTCATTTAAGAAAAAAAGGTATATGATACATCTGTCTGTTATTAATTATAATGTGTATTATTAATTTTAAGTCAGTTAAGTTTTGGAAATATAAAGACTTTTTATTTCAATTGTTTAACCTTTATAAAGCAGTAAATGCAAAAATGGTATTCTAAGCATTTTGAGGTCCCCTTTATCTTTAATGTTTTGAGGTCCCCTTTATCTTTAATGTTATATATAGAGCTTCAATATATCGTACTTCTCATTTGTGATCCAAACAATGAAAATAGTTTTTGACAGTGCAGCTGACTAATACTATGTGGACTCATTTGCTGACGATTTTATGACTTTGGCAGAGCCCGAGAACTTCATGCATACCATTCGTGGATCCATTACCACCGTTACATGTATAACGCGAGGGCAATCATAAATGTATAAATGTACAATGAACTTGACTGGCTGTTGGGGGTGGAGAAAGAGGGTATGGGCGCGCACTTTGCGTGTGATTTCCGTGATTTTCCCCAACCCCTCCCTCGGTTTCTACTGCTCGATTTATCACTTAGGTGCCTTGCTTATTTATAGACATTTCAGTATTGACAAGCAGTCAGACGTAAATGTGCTGGAACACATATTTGTTGATTGCTCTTTTGGTCCCGCTTTGAATGCACATCCCCAACACCGTGGAAAAACCACCTATCCAACCACCCACCAAACCTCATCCATACCTCTTGTGACTTTGAAATGCGTGCGATGTGCTTACATTATCGATTTCCCAGATTTCTGGCTGGTATGTGATAACCGAACTGGAGTTCCCTCTATAGGGAATTTGAAATAAAGCGTGGGCCGAAGGGGGTTTCTTCTATGAAAAACAGCCCTTGTAAAAAAGCAGCTATGAGTAAACATTCGCGTGATTACCCAATAAACATCCACAGGAAATATAAAGATAACAACTGGGTTTTCCTAGAATTTATCTAAACTTTTGTCTGGATAATGGATGCGTTTTTGTGGGTTCTTAGTACTAAGAAGCAATTAATGAACCTATTTACTTTTCTGTTTTGCTTCTGTTTATAACAATTAGTATAAATCTTAATATTTGAAAATGGGGAATTTCTTATTTACTGTTTAGAAATCTTCCTTTTTTTTAGAAATATAAGTAGAAATACAATGAGTCTTTTTCTATAAATATTAGAATTGCACCATCTCTTCTAGAGATCCCAAATATTTCCACAATATTTATTTTTGGTCTCCTTTGCGAAATGTCGGTCAATCCGTTGGACCCAATGAGAAATGACATCTATTTATAAATGGCAAAACTTTTATTCCACTTGCGACCATCACTCACCGAGATTTCTCACACCTAGTCGAACATTTTCTCAGAGTCCGTGACGCAATTTCGCTGTGAGCCAAGAACGACAAAAACATTGCGTAAACAATAAATTAGCCAGCAAATACGATGCTTGGAAAAACAGTTTAGCCCATTGTATTTTATTTGATTTTTTCCGCCTCGAAAACCATGTCAAGTAGACCGCCCTAGAGGAGTTCAGCTTAGCCGGGCTTAGAATACCGAGAAGTCGCGGCGAAGTGCGCAAACATTTGCCAAAGGTAATTTATGCAGGAAAACTTTTTGCCCGGCCAAATAATGCTGTGTATCATATTTCCATGACAACTCGCTTTTGGCAACTGCCCAGTAAGCAGTCGCAACATGAGTACGAGATGGCCAACGGCCATCTCCAGGCCGCAAGTCGCCCCTTTGGGGTCAACAACCTTAGGCTTGGCTACTTGGCCACTGCCCACCTAATGGCCACTTGACTACTGCCCAACTGCTCGCGAATATCGTAGGTGTTTTCACTTGTAATTATTTATCCATAAGGTGCCACTCAAAGCTACTTTTTGGTCATTTTTCGCTTTGTACGGCCTGTAACCTCGTTTCGAATTGGCTGAAAAGGGGCTGACCAAAATGGATAAACAATAAGCCAAATGAACTTTTCAATATTACAAAAAAAAGGGAAACAACAAATGTTTCTGTTTACCTTCTCCCGAAAATGAGTCACCGCATACCTCTCGAACCAAATGATTGCTCAATCTGGGAACCCGAGAGCTCTGAACTTGTCCAGACTTTTTTGCGACTCAACAATTTCGGTGTATGCCTTTAATTTAACTGTGGAAACTTTTCAAACTTTATTTTTATTTGAGCTGTTATTTGAGCACTGTGTTCATTGGATTTGTAGACCAAAATATTTGGAGCTCAATTAAAGTTTAACCAACCTATGTAGTTGATTAAATATGTTTCCAGTAATTAAGCAGGTCAACATTTAACTTTGTTTATTCAAAGCTGCCGCAACATGATTCCTCATATTTCAACTAATTTATTTGAAGTACCAGAGCCAACTTTATTCCTTTCTTCTACCTGAATGTATCAAAAAATGCTGCTGATTAATTTGTGTGTTAGTTAAGTTCTTGGCTTTTATGTCAAAAACAGGCGCTTGGCTTTTAGATTTCCCCAGCCATTTATTCTTGACAAATTAACGAGCGATCAATGTCCGAGAAACGCCGTGGAACTATAAAAAGATGGACGTGTGTCTTGGGGGGAGGGAGCCCATCAATCAGAAGCTAGGTGCTAGATTGTCAGAAATAACCAGAAAGTTAATGTATTAATTAGATGGTCTGTTCCACTCAAATGTGCATTTGCCTGAATCATCGGCAGCTGCGGGTTATCAAGATTGTTTATGCAACGCCTCTGATTATTTAAATGAGGCAGCAATTCATATAATAATTTATTGTGGACGCATTCGAGGCTTTGTCTGGCTGATAAGCCCACCGTTGTGTAACGTGATTAATAAACAGTATACTTACAATATAAATTAATAGCGGCCCAGCAAATCTGATAGCAGGAACTAAAGCCCTGCGATCAATGAGTTTGGGGCCTAAGTCTCTTTCTTTTCAAAGATTCCATAAACGGGTTATAAGTTGTTTCGGAGTCCCAATTTTCTGAATTCTTCTTTGGACTTTTTCTGGGGATTTCACGGCCCGCGAATCATAAAGCATTTGCATAAACAAACGCTGCCCCTTTGTGCGCTATATTTTGTAGGCTTTTTAACATAAAAGCGTCACATTTCACTTTTTCCCCTGTGCATGTGGAAACTTCGACTTGAATGAACTTTTCAGAAACATTCAAAGTCGATCTCATGGATCCCAAAAGTTTCTTCTTATATAGGTTAATGCCATGCTTAGCCTGACGAACTTGATATTTCGGTCTCCCTTCTCATATTCATTCTCTCTGTTTTCTACAAATGTAAATTAGGCTTGGACCAAAAAGAAATCAAAATCATTAGCCCAGATTTAGAATATCTCTATATCTACACGTAATTCACATAAAAGTCTGAAAAGTGAGATAAATATTATATTAGACATTGCCGAAACGTTTAATTTTTTTGGCCATCGTTCAAATGGCCATTTTGTTTTTTAGAGCACTTTAAAGTGCTGGGGCAAAGTGTTTTATAGAGCGGCAGCCATATAAGTGGATATGAACACAGCATAAATGTATAATTAATCTATAATTACCTTGAAATTAACATGAACTTTCTGCAGTCTCCGTTTGGCGCCTGTCCAAAAACGATATTTCCCAAATAGGAGACCCAAATCGGCAGACTGTTTAAATGTTTCTGAGGAAATTGCGACACATTCGATTTGCATTTATCCATAAATGCTCCATGAAATAATCAAGGGGTAGGGGCGGATATTTAAAATTCAATTTGGACGTGGTGCTGATGAAGGTGAACAAATTGGGGCTTTGTTTTGCTCTGGTTCTGACTCCGACTTTGCTTTGGTTTTTTCGTTTGGCTCATCAAATTTACGTTTATTAATAGAACTTTTGTTACACGAAATCTGATTAGCCGGCTCTAATGGATATATAATTCCAGTCTCGAAATTGAGTTCAACGAATTAATTTTTACTGTCCAAGGTAGGGAATCGAAGTCGTATTTGACTGATAGAATATGACTGCAGGATTTCACAACATGTCCTCGACTTTAGACATGTATAAAATATTTATGGTTGACATTTCAGTTCTGTGCAAGTGAGGAGCGGCAAGTCAAATGTCAATTTACATTTATAATTAGTGTGGTGATGGAAGAGAGCTTTTCACCCGGATCGAACTCATTTGAAATGCATGAAACTATTCCGAAAATTGCAGTCGCATGCAGCCTATTCATCTAATGGTTCTTTCTGACCAGTAGCTCTAATTTCCTTTCAAGGGTAGAAATGAATTAAGTTGAGCTGGTAGCCTGCAATTTTGATACACCATGTGTTATATGATTCCTACACGGAAAAAAATAAGCAAACATAAGCTTTATTTTTGAAAATATTGAAATAAATTTATTGGTTTGTGTCAGAATAATAGCTTGTTCATATGCCAATTGAATCATTTAATTTGTTTTACATATTTTAAAATCCAATAGAGATGTAGAGATGATAAACCCTGTTATAATTTTTTCTTTCTGTGCAGCGATTCCGGAAGTTTCTGCAACACTGCACTGCAGGGGCGTGGGCAGAAGGGGTGCTCGATACAATTTTATTCGCAGTTACTTTGTTGCTGCCGCTGGGCCAGCTGTTGCTGCTGCACATGCAACATGTTGCATGTTGTTGCCGCATTGCCGTAGGCATTTCACCATAATATTTATGCAAAGTTTCACGTTAGATGTGGCAAGGCATAATAATAAAGGTAAAACATGCCTTTGGCTGCCAAGCGCCCCCTTTACAACATCATCGCCCTTCGTAATCTACGGTCAAATAGTTTTTGCTCTCGTTTTTGTATGTTGTCTTTGGGAAAATCTCGGAAAATTCCTTAGATAAGTTTCTTGGTAGCCAACATAATTTATTAGATCCCACAATTACCGTTGACTCAGCATTACAAACACAAAGGCAAACGTTGAGAAATGTTTTCAACTCTTTTACGTCTCTCGTTTTAATTAACCCTGTACTTAGATAATAGACAAAAAATGCTATACAAAAATACGATTCAATGATATAAAGTCAAAATGTGTTCAAGTAACGAATTTAATATTTTCCAACTTTATGTTATGGATGTAAAAACAGAAACTTCACAGTCCCCTGATGAATATTTTTATAATACAAATGAAATAAAATAAGCAAGACAATGTTGCTTGTAGTTTTATGATCTCAATACTTAAAGAATTGACATGGTTTATGGAATAGGAAAGTACTTTTCTCTACGAGTAGCGGCTATAACATTTAAAAGCCCTTTCAAATAAAAGATCGTGGTTATTCCCAGGGGGTATTTTTAGATTCTAAGATGGTAATTTCATCCTCTGCTTCACACGTTTTTCCTCGGGCGGCAGTCTTTCTAAATGGTATCATGTCGCCAGCCCATCAGCAAGCCCGTAGGAGTGTTCCCTCCTACTCCAGTTGTAGGCCAAACGGATCCACACAATTAACTTCGTTTAGGGTAATTTCCGGGCCAAAGCTCTATGAAATAGAACTCTGTGCCCCGGAGGGCAGAGATCTACTCCGTTCATATTACAAACCCGAACAAATCTCGGGATTTCGCTCCCCGAGAAAGCAAAAAAGTGACAAGTTAAACGTCGGTTTCATAATTGCGCATGGCTCTTGAGTAAATCTGGTATCAGATTTCGCACGGGCTGGAAAATTCAGTTGTGTGAAAAAAGCGGGGTCGGGCATTGTTTATGTATTTTTAGCGGCGAATGCGGAAAACTCTTTGTATATGTAATGCAGTTGTTGCTGCTCCGTTTGCCACATGGCCCACGATTTCGAAATACCTTAAAAAAAAAAACAGAAAACAACGAAAACTATTTCAATACTCGACTGTGAGTATTTGCAATTCAATTTCGTTTTAGTGCAGGCCCATAGAATGAGAGTGAAACGAGTTTGTTAACTTTTTTTTTGGGGGAAATTGGAAATTTCAAGGTTCGGATTTCGCCGTTGGCACAGCCCAGTGTTTTTTGGGGATGGTTTGTGTTTCTGGATCAAGGATACCAAGTTGCGTCGGCTGGTGGTGGGGTGGACAGGTGTTAACGGGCTTTTCCTGGTGCCAGGCACGACGGCCCCTGTTGCCATTGGCACTCGGGGTGGGCTAAGCTGTGTTTTCCCCTCTTCACTGTGGGGAAAATGCCGAAAACATGTCACTTGGATTCAGTGTGTTTATAAATAATACGAAAAGTCAATATTGCCCGTCATAAGAAATGTCAAATTGGTATATCAAAATGCCGCTTAAATTGAGCTTATATAGGATTGTCTATTACTAAATAATAAATAGATTTGAAGATTGTTGAGAGATATGGGTTTAAAATCATGTTAAATTTATTGAAAACCGTTACATTATACATAAATAATTTATAATACAATTTTAGTAACCCTATTTATATTTTTTAGTATTTTAATAATACAACCCTTTTTAAAAATGTTTTGAAATTGTTATGATATATTTAAAAAAGAGTTTGTAGTCAAACTGGTTTCGTTTACTTTAAATTAAATTCGGTGTGCCCTTTCAACGATATCTATCAAGCAAAGTTCCCCCCAAGAGTTGACCTTTGCTGTGGTTTCAGTTACTTATGGGCCCCCATATCTCTCCATTTCAAATCAGATTTCCAGCTACTGGATGGGCCAAAGTGAAATGTCAGAAATCAGAGTAATACGTTACACATTAATTAAATTAGCTGTTATATATATATACCTTTATATATATATGTGGTGTAGCGCAGAGATACAGATAGGACAAAGCTGAGTGACACGTGAGCAATTATTCCTGTTCGGTGTTCGGCTTGCATGTCGTCGTTATTTGTGGACATAGAAAAGGTCCACTAACGAATAAATGGGTAGATAAAGGAATGTATGATTCAGAGAAGTTGGGTGAGTCACGGACGGAGTTGGGAAGTTCGAAGTGCCTCTGGGCCCAGTAAAAACGGGTCTTGAAGCTGGGCTTTGTGCCCCAAGAGAAATGGGTGTGACGCACATTTGGAAAGCTCAGCCTTGGCAACTGCCGTACAAAGTTACATGCGATTAATTTTTATTTAATTACAAGCCACTTGAGTCTTATATTGCCAACTGTTTTCCTCAATTGCAGCCACCACGCCAATTAATTAAAGGCGTTCCGCAAATTAAAGTTCAATCAACGAAGCTTGTACCGCTAAATCGATCGCCGAAGATGCAGTGCGGCCTGGAGCAGATGAACGACTGTGAGCGGTCGCCGAACCGGACGAACCTCCGGGTCAACTTCAACGAGAAGGGGGCGGAGGTCAAGGAGCGGCGGGAGAAGTTCCTCACGGCCAAGTACGGGTCACACCAGATGAGCCTCATCCGCAAGCGACTGGCCGTCGAGATGTGGCTCTACGATGAGCTCCAGAAGCTGTTCGATCCCCCAGTAAGTAAACATTAAATCTCCATGGTATATAATTAAGTTCAACAGGGAATAATGATCTGAAGAGATCTCTTGTGGAGATTACCAGATCTACACGAGCGTTAAAAATATGTGCGGTCTGCTATGATCGATACATGTTTTAATAAAAAATATACATTTTGACTGATTACCTTAATGCTAACCTACAGAATGAGGCCATCGATGTGGACATTGACGAGATACTCGATATGGACACAGATGACATAAGAAGATCTCATCTTATTGTGAGTAGTTCTTTTTCCACAATGATATTACACCATTCTAATTACATTTATCCCGCTTTCACAGAGATTACTGTCAGTCTGCAAACGCCCGCAATCAGACATATCGAAGTTCATTGGCGATCTGTTGGATCGCGCAAAAACCCTGTAAATCGCCAGCCCCTCACTCGAAAAAATCATCCAGCAAACCTACACATATAATATGCAGATAAACAATAAATACCTAGATCATTAAGTTTAGCTTGGAACACAAAGAACAAAGAATTCAGTTTGCAAGTCTTTAACTCTTTTGATTCGAACACTGTGTTGACTTTTCCCATGTACTTTAGTTGTTAGTATGTATCTTGGCGCCTATTAATTTGAAGTTAAACCTAATTTAAGCTACCCTTGAAAATGATTAAACTGATGAAGATCATTAGCCCTAAGCTTATGGTGTAATACCGAAAAAACATAATACTTCATCAATTTTGTGATGATATTTTTTAAATAAAACACAAACATGATATGGCCGAAAACCAAAAGCAAATGTTTGGCTACATTTGAATGGAAGACCATCGTAAAGGAACCCCTGTGTAGTTAAAGAAATATGATTAGTTTCAATCTTGAAGGGAATTTACTTCCCCAATGACACTCCGGTTGTTTTGCAAAACTCGTTTATTTGCATGTGTGTGCTTTATTTAACCACCTACCAGTATGTACCCCCGAATATCATGTATCTACGTAGCCGAAAGCTGCAATTTATTAAATGAAATTTTTTGTAAGTTAAGTGTGCGATCACCAAGTCAAAGATGAAAGCTCAGGTTCACTGCCAAAACGTGGAGGAAGAAGATCTTGTATGCGCAGTTGGCAAGTACAAACGGAAACGGAAGACATAGCACAGTAAAGCCTGGCAAAACGGAATTTTACCACACATCCCAAACACTTTGTTCTCTGAGGGTGACCGAAAACGAGAATCCGAATGATCTATTGAATCGCGTTTTCAAGAGATTAATATCACATCCCATAAATGGTACTGCATTTTAGAAAACCAAGACTACACAATATAGTTGTAAATAAAATGTTAACGAATCCTCTACAGCTCGACACCCAAAAACTTTGTAAATACCCTCGGAAAAGCATAAACACTTCTTCACTCCACGAAGTCTACACCTCTTTGTAGTAGTATCTAAACAATTTCTAGCAATCGAAACATAACGTAAAAGTATTTTAAAATTGCTCAATATAGGCGGGGATGAGAGATACGCAATGATGATTCCGTTTTAGCACACTTAGACGCTCTTAGTATACCCCAACTTCTCTCTATCTGATCTAAAAAGTATAAATAACTTTTCAAAAATGCTATTTGCATACTAGTAACAACCAATTAATCATCGCATTATTCCATTTCAACATTAAAAAAAGCATAAAACGATTATTTAAGCAAGTTTAGCAATAAAGCCTTTATACTTAATCATGCACATAACTCTCATTTAAAAATAAGTCAGAAAAGCACACACAAAAACACACGCTAAAAAGGTGCAGAGAGCTGTAATGAAAAGCTAATAGAAAATATTTATAAAACGCAAACAAAAAGTTTACAATAAAAAAGTAATTGCTTTAGACAACACTTTTGGTGTTTTTTGATCCTTCCTTAAGACCAAATATCCATTGATTTTAATGGTGGCAGTGGTTTTATCCTTGATGGGTTTTTGTAAAAGGGCTCTTGTATAGACTTAACTTTCTTGAGACATACTTATTAGTGATGTGACAGGCTGATGGTAATGGAAATCTATCTTTTCATACTAACGTTTTCATATTTAAAAAATTGCGCCTTTTAACGGAAAGCTATCGATGTCTAGAAAATCGCTTACAGTCGATACATTTTTACACAGTGCTGCCAGATGTATGCACCTCTACCAGGCTGGCAGCACTGAAACAGCTGTTCCAAAAAGTTGTAAACAATTTCCAGTAAAAATGGGAACGAAGGACTATTACACTTGGACTTACCCGGACATACCCGAAAATGTGGCGTAAGACAAATCAAAACTGCAGTGAGCATCTCATCCACGATTTTCATTAGCCAGGAACTGCGGAAGCTGAATTGTTCATTGGTTGTGGTCGGAATCGTGGGACGGTCGCAATGCGACCAGGCCAACAAGATGCCGGCCTTTGGCATGGAGCCTCCGATAGAGCACACGGCCAGGGATGGCCAGGTGCAGTGCTACTACAAGCCGGGCACCAACAGCCTGCTGCTCCATTTCGAGACCACCTACGACGAGGCGATCCAGGGTCAGGTGATAGATGCCTGCATGGAGAACCCGGACATTCCCTTTGACTTCGACAGCTTCTACGAGAGGATACGGTCCCGCTTTGTGCGCATGATGCTCCTTGCCCTGCATGTGTGCCACATTGTGGTGTACGTAGAAACTGGGCAGACTTTTGATCCGACGCTGGTCACCGTATTCCAGTTGCTCAAGTTCGCCCGGGAGCAGCATCTGATGCAGTTCCTGCCGCAAATGCTGAGGGAGTCCCCCGCAGCCAGAATGGGCGAAAAGGCACGGCTGTGTGCCCCCAGGATTCTGTTTCTTTTCGAGAACTTTCCGCAGGACGAGCCCAAGACGCGCGAATGCGTTTCTGCCTACGAGTTCCAGACGGAGGACTGCATCTATGAGCTGCTCCGCCACCACAATATCGTGACCAACAGCAGCAACAGCTCGCTAGTGGCGCTGCCCAACAACAAGCAATTCGTCTTTTTCAACGCCCACGAAGAGTTGCGTCCAGACAAGTTGTTAAAGGCTATCGAATGCCTCAACCTTGCGATGTACAAGCCCGATACCAAGGAGGAGGAGGAAGACCTGGAGATCCTTGAACTGGCTCCCTTCGAGGGCTTTGTCAAGCCCTTCGGCCCTCCGCTTGATGAGAAGGAGTTGGAGAAGAAGCAGTACAAAAAGGACCACACGGTGTGGCACTTTCTGCAGCGACACGTTCAGGACGCTTTGTTGGGTTGCTTCGATGAGGGCTCCTTCAAGCAAATGCCCCACTTGGGGCAGTTCCACCTGCTTAATATCCAGGAGTGGCACGACTTCATGGGCACGCTGTATAAGTTGCTCGTGGAGAACGCCAAGAATCCGAATCAAGAGACCAGCAACGAAGATTACGTAGGTGAAACTTGTTTTTGATTGCACAGAGTTAATATTGAACTTGTTATTACAGAGACTCTTCCTGCAGAGTTTCGACGAGAGCTTGAATTATGAAAAAAAGTAAGTCGATATATATTGCTTAAGGGTCTCTAATACCATATATTTCGTCAGATTTTGGGCTCACCTGTGCGATCTGGGCCTGAAGAAGGGCATATCCGCTTACAAGAGCGCTGCACCCGCGAACTATGGCAGCTCCACCCACAGGCAGCTCCTGGCAGATGCCACCGTTGCCTTCGAGGAGGAGGGTCGCGGTCCACAGGCAAAAGCGGCTCTGGCCAAGCTGGCAGCCGTGTGCCAAAAGCACTGGCAGGATGGACGGCAACAGTGCGAGCAGCTTAGCCTGCGCTCCCACCCCTGCACCCTGCCCAAAAACGTGCCGCACGACAAGCACAACAGCGGGGTAATCCACATATCCAGTTGCAACTGCGGCCGCACACAGGGCCGCAGAGAAGATCCTTTTAATCTGCGGCAAGCGAATTACGAGTTCTACGAGCACATAGCCCAAATGTGCAACCTGTGCGTTAAGGTGAAGCAGTACCAGTTTCCTATTTTCGAGCCTTCTGTTAGTGATTACCGGGCGGCGGCCTTTGAGGCAGCTTTTCCCCTGCTGCACACGGGAAAAAGTGGTCCGCCGCAAGACGAAGAGGGCGCAGAGGGCCTGGAGGACGAGGAGGAAGGTCAAGAGCAACAGCAGCCGGCGGAAGAGCAGCCGCAAAACTCCGCCAGCAACGGCTGCTCTCAGCCCCTTTCTCCCACCTTTGGATCCGACCTCAACATGTCTATAGCTGGATTTGGAGCCTCATTAAACGAATCGGAGGCCAGCTCCGAGCAATTGACGCATTCCGAGGCGAATTCAACGAGTAGTGGCACTTCTAGCGCCGATACGGAGAACGAACTTGTGGTTCAAATTCAAGAACCTGTGAAGAAGGAGAGCCGGGTAGACGCCGGTCCACCCGATGATTACTCAACATCCACAACGGAGTATTTGCCGGGACTGGTGCACACGGTCAGCGACTTTGGCCTTCTGCCGCTCTTCCCAAGCTGGTCGCTGGCCTGCGTGGGTCCCAGCTCCATCTACAGTCACAACACCGGGCTGCAGGAGCACTTCCAAAGCGGTTTCTTGTCCGGCGCCAATTTCCTGTTGCCCTGGGATGTCCAATTGCGGCTGGTCCATGCCCCCAAGCAGCAGCAGCACCACTCCCACCACCAGCAGCAGCATCCCGGAAAGAAGCAACAGCGCTGGAAGAAGCAGGGCGATAGGCTTTCCCTCAAAATCTTCGTGGGAATGGAGTACGAGTGCTCGCGAGGCCATCGGTTCATGATGTGCGCCCCGGATCGAGTGTTACGCGGCGGAGCGGACATCGAGCGGGACACCTGTAGCAAGGTGGTGCACAACAACATGCCGCTCTACTATCCCTGCCCCTGCCGGTCCCAGACAAACTACCTGGCCCAGCTGATGCGCATCCATGTGGTGACGCCCAAGGCGCCGGTCAATATCATTGTGGATCCCAAGGTGTGCGTGGGCAAGGGAAAGTACACCTTCACCCTGGGCAGCATAATCCCACCACGTCTGTCGCAGAGCGCCTATTGGATCATCCGGCTGCCCTACGTCTACCAGGGCGACGATGTGTTGATCGCTCCGCCGGATAAGCTGGAACCGGATGATCCGCTGGCCGGCGGTTACCTGCTGCCCGGGATGTTTGGCGTAGCAGAGACGGATCCCACGCTGGAGCTCAATGAACCTGGACGAATGGGAGTGTCCGCCGCGGGAAATTTCACTAGAATTTAAATACTTGTTAGATCAAATCTACACAAATAAAAACATAGACTAGAAACTATTCACCTTTTCGCTGGTAGCAAATTTATATTACAATTTGAATTATACTAGTGGAATTTGCTTATGTACATTAGATAATATTTATTTATATTAATGGTGTTACGTTTATACCGTCACTTCCTAATACTTTACCTATTAAAGAAGTTGAGAATTATTATTCTCCCGCACTCTCCCAGGAAAAGTCTCGATTTTTCAATATAACGATTAATGTAATCTCTTCAGGCGATTTTGGGAAATACGCGACGTGGAATAATTGGAATCATTATTTGAATTCCAACATATGGGTAAGGGAATATCCTTTGGGATGTAAAATGAGCAGCACAAAGTATAGCTTAACACTAACAAAATGAATATCTTTATAAGATAATGTGCAAATACAATACGTCTCTTTCTTGGACAATCTTTAGTCGCGTGGGCTTTATGTGATATGAGAGTCAAAACTGGAATTTCGCTTTGGTTGCACAAAATGTGGAACGAGTTGTACTAGGAATGATGCCAAAATCTTTTCTGAACTTATGATTAGGTGGTTCCATTGTAGATGTACATTTTTAAGTAAAATAGTTCATTGATCTTTCATGGGCCAGGACTTAAACATACTATTACCATGCAGAACTTTATAATCTCTGATAAAACTAAATGATAACGTAACACAACGAGTATAAACTGTGACTTTCTAAACCTTAGGACTTTTTGGAACATTTCCGCGATAAATCGTTTTAAGTTTCTGTTAAAAAATAATTTTCGTAAACAGCCCACGACTATTTCGGTTACCAAACAAAAACGGGTGTAAAAAAAGTAAGGCCGGATAAACTAAAAGTTCTCTAAAGAAGTTGGGTACAGTGGTGACCCAAAACTATTTAAGAACTGCCGTGCCTTTTCAGTGTAAATATGAATTGCTTTCATAAACTATGGCCAATCCTATTACTTAAATCTACATGAGCGCATCGGTGTATACCTCCTCCTCGTTCACGACAAAGTCGCCAAACACCTCCTCTTGGCAGCCGACGTCCATGTCGGCAAATTCATCGTAGTACATGTCAGAGTCTAGTAGCATCTGCTCCTCCTGCAGATCGAGAATTGGATAAATCGGATTAATGAGCGGTTCCTCTGCTTCCTGCACCTCAGCCTCCCTCTTTGGAGTCACCCCTCGCTCATCCTCCTCCTCATCCGGTGGTTCCTCTGCTTCATCGGGTTCTTCCTCGTCCTCGCCGGTGGAATCCATGGCTGGCACCTTGGGTTGCTGTGGAAGCAGTATTTGCTGCTGTTGCTGCTGCTGGTTCATCTGTTGCAAGACAGACTGGACCCGCTGCATGTAGGCTTCCTGCTCCTCTATGGTGCACTTGCCCTCTGGATGGGCTGATCCCGGTGCCGTGTTCATCGCCGACTGCTTCATCGTGTCCAGGAGCGCTGCATGCTGAACATGGACATGATTTGCCAGGGCAGTGGCATCCGCGTGCAGCGATCCGCAGACGATGCAGACCAGCGTCTCGTGCGGCTGCTTGTTGACCAACAGCCCTGGTGAGGACGAAACGGAGGCGGCAGCAGCCACCTGGTGTGCCTGAATGTGCTTGTTGAGGTACGCCTGCTGGCTGTAGGACTTCCCGCAGATGGGACACGGGTAGGGCTTCTCGCCAGCATGGATCTTCATGTGGACACTCAGACTCGAGGCCTGGGTGAAGCACTTGTCGCAGAGCTTGCACTGGAATGGCTTCTCGCCGGTGTGGATGCGCATGTGGATGTTGAGGCTGCCCGACTGCGTGAAGGAGCGATCGCACAGGGAGCAGGTGAACGGCTTCTCGCCCATGTGGTTCTTCATGTGCTGCACCAGCTCCGAGCTGGCGCGGAAGGCCTCGCGGCAGATGGCGCACTGGTACACCAGCTCCTGCGTGTGCATCCGCATGTGCTCGTCGAGCAGCGCCTCCGCCTTAAACTCCCGCTCGCACTCCGGACAGATGAACGTCTCCGTGGGCGCGGAGTGCGTCTTCTGGTGCAGCAGCAGCGAGCTGTAGTTGATGAATCCCTTGTCGCACTCCAGGCACTGATGCGGTTTGCGCACAGAATGGGAGCGCATGTGCACCATCAGACTGCTGGACTGCGTGAATGCCTTTGGGCAGAGCTCGCACTTGTACGGCTTCTCGCCGCTGTGAATCCGGATGTGCGTGTTCAGGCTGCCGATGTGCGTGAAGGTCTTCTGGCAGATGGAGCACTGGAACGGCTTGTTGGTGATGTGGGAGCGCACGTGCTTGGACAGATCGCCGGCGTTGGGGAAGCTGGCCTCGCAGTGGGTGCACTGGAAACACTTCTGGTTGCCATTCAGCGCCGGATCCATCACGGGGACATTGAAGTTGGTACGCCTTCCCCGCCGCCGCTTAATGGGCGCCGGGTCCAGGGAGAATCCCAGGGGCGGAGTGGGTAAAGGTGGTGCCAGCTGTTGTTGCAGGGGGGTAAAGCTCATGGCCGGTTGCAGCATGAAGATCGAGGTCGACTCCCGGGGATCCGCCACCTGGAGCTGGAACTCGTTATAGCCCGGTCCGGCCACCAAGCCGCGCATGGGCTGCGTGGATTCCTGGCTCTGCTGGGTGTTCGAGTTGCTGGAAGTCGGCACCGAGCTGCTGGACGAACTGGAGTTGCTGGAACTCGAGCTGGAGCTGCTGTCGTCGTCGTCGTCGTCCGAGGAGGAGGAGCTGTCGGAGCCGGAGGAATCGCTGCCGCCCGAGGAGTCGCTGCCATCCTCCGCCAGCTCGCAAACGGGCTCAAAGATCCAGCTGTAGTCCTCGCCCTCGTCGCCCGGACTCTCCTGCTCCGGCTGCCCGTTGGTCGGCTCATTGGGGTGCAGGGTGTTCATGTGCTGGTAGAGCAGCGCTGGGTGGACGAAGAACTCCGTGCAGCACATGCAGTGGAAGGTGAGATCCGGCGGCTGCGGCTGCGGGGGATTGGGTGCCGGCTGGAGGGGATTGGGAGCCTGCTGCAGAATGTGGGCAGGATGTGCTGGATGCAGGATCGGGGTGATCGTCAGGGGCAGGTGGTGGTAGCTCTGCTTCAGCTGCACGGCCATCTTGCCAAAAGGCTATTAAAAGAGGCAGAGAGTGTATAAGCATTTTCTCTATAATAGGAAGCGAAAAATCAATGCCGTACCTTGGGTGAGATTGGATGCGAAGAGGGCTTATTCTGGGTTAATATGGGTTGCGTAGATTACTATTATATCACTGGTGTGTTGCTCAGGTTCCGTGCTTTTGTGTTTCTCTCAGGGCTCTTGGCTTTTTTCCATTCCGTTCCATTTTATGCGCGTCCAAACAAAAAGTTGTTTCCTGTCCTTAGGCTTGTTTTTGTTGTTGCTCTTGTTTTTGAATTTAGCAGCTTAGTTCCGCTGGTCGGCGGGTCTAGCCCTCGATTTGTGGCTAAATAAAAGGGACTGCCAGGAGCTGCGCATCGAGCGAAAGCAGCGCATCGCCAAATCGCAATTACAAGCGTCCTCGCAATGGTTACAACAAATAAAAGAAAAATGTTTTATGTTGGGCGGTCTGCGCACGATCAAGCGACAGCATATCGTCATGCAGAAGTGTCGTGCACTTCGTCTGCATGACCGAAAAGACCGCGCTTATTCGATTCAAATTAGAAGTCTGCATCACGAATTAAAAAGGATGGAATGCCCATGTTCTTTTTTTTAACCCTTTTCTGTACACCATTTAAACAGGTACTTTTAAATTCTATATTGCTCGTTACTGTTTAAATCTATTAATAAGGTAAAAGGAACTACGAATAAAATCTCTATGATTTTGTACAGGTGATACTTATACGTTTTGGAGTTGACATGACTTCTATGTGAAATAAGGAGACAGTTCTAACTTTCAGCAATTCGTGGTAAATTAAATATTTGAAAATTGAGTTTTTATCAAAAGCCTAGTACTCAGATCGGCACCTGTCGTTTTGGTGCGACAGGTGTCAGATCTTGCCAAGAAGGACATTAGCTAGAGGTTGGTCATTTCCTTAAAAAAGAGCATAGCAATATTTCTTGTCAAGATGAGATCAATTGCTGGGTTCCAAGCCGTTGGAAGGCTCCATGGGCCTTCACCAACAAACATTTCCTCATTACGGGAGTTGAATTGCATTTCCTCTTCAAAAATACCGGAATGCCAAGTACTAAATTACCTAAGCTCGTAAGAAATACTAAATAATTTGCGTGTGCAATCCCATTTTGAGCTAAGCGAGTTGTAGAGACATTTTCCCTTTCTAGCAACTAGTTTCTCTTTCTAGCAAGTATATTTCTTAAGCCTAGTACTCACATCGACGAAAACCGCGAGCTAACCATAGGAGTGAGCGAGAGGCAAATACTCGTCGAGTTTGTTTTAAAGCGCGGAACTCAGATGAGCTAAGGAAATACCGGGAAAAATACCACATTCAGCGAGTGAAGAATAAGAAATTTAATCTCCGATGAGCTCTCCACTGGGAAACCACAGACCTCCACTATATGCTAGGCAGCTAAAGCAGAGACGGAGGAAGCGCTGGCTCTTATAGGGAGGAGGAAAAAAGGGTGCACGCTAAGGGACAGCTAGAGAAGCCATTACCAGCCATTGCCAGGATGAACAACCCCGTTACCAGCCGGCTCCCACTTCCTCAAGGTCCAATATGCCTATTGGGAATATACCGTGGGACGAGAAGGAAGCTTTTTACTACTAATTTACATAAATAACAAGACAGGATGTTAACTTCGGCAAGCCGAAGTTTGTATACCCTTGCAGTTATAATTATTAAGTTTAAAAATACAAAAAATGATATTTCCAATAGTATAAGATAATGTCTTTGTTTCACATTATTTGTTCCTATGGCAGCTATATGATATTGTCCTCCGATTTTGATAAAATTAAATCCGAAATTCAAAACTAATTAAAAAATTTATTTATTTATTTATATAATGCTAACAAGTAATTATAAACTAAATGCTAACAGTGATCGTGAGCTATAGCAGCTATAGGCCTTCAGCTCGTCTGGAATTAAAAAATTATATTTCCAAGTGTAGGAAAGAAATGTTTGTAAATTTTTTTTCCGATTATTCCTATGGGAGCTATAAGATATAGTTGTCCGTCTTGTCTTATAAGATATAGATCCGGCAGGTTCCGACTTACATACTACCTGCAAAAGAAAGAAGACTTTTGGGAAAGTTTCAGCCCGATAGCTTTAAAACTGAGAGACTAGTTTCCGTAGAAACGGACGGACAGACGGACATGTCTAGATCGACTCGTGATGCTGATCAAGAATATATATACTTTATGGGGTCGAAAAGTCTCCTTCACTGCGTTGCAAACTTCTGACTGAAATCATAATACCATTTGCAAGGGTATAAAAACATTCGATGAACATTCCATTTATTTTGTATTTTAATATATTTGTGCACCAGCACTCTTCTTTTTTTTAAAGAATTTGTCTAAAATATTTTTTTATGTATTTATGTTTTTATTTGGTTGGACTCTGTTTACATGCTTTCTGCCAAATATTTCCGATGATTAGGGATTTGGTAGTAGGGATTTGAAATCCCGCTCAGTCCAGGCACATATTGTTTGACCTCGAGGATCAAGCCAACATTGAAAGCCAGGTAATTGGTAACTAGGAAAACCAAACACAGCAGCCAGAAAGGCAAACATGACAATCTGAAAGCCAGAAGAATTTTAGTTTAGGATATTTTTTTCACTGACTAACTTACCAATAATTTCATGTTGATTTATGTTTTGGAACTAAAATCTATTTCGCAGACTGGCTTATTTATACGCAAATCTTGATGGCGCACACGTCGGCATTAGAGCTTTGCGTCTGCAGATTTGATAAGAACAACTTAATCGCCACACCAAATTTTTATGGTTTATTTGGAAAAGTCAAACATTTTTATCACTGGAAATTAAATGAATTTCAAGGAAAACAATATTTTTGTATACATTTAAAACTTTTAGCCTCTAATATAAATTTAAACAGAATTAATAAAACCAGATGACCATAAACATCGAAAAATATGTGTGAAACAATACAGCAATGTGACTGCGAAATACAGACTAATTTATTGATAAACTTTAACTACATAATAAGATACGATTTACAACGCATCGCATTGCTTTTAAAGAAGTGGTGCCCACTCTCTGCCGACGCTACTGATCCAAAATATTTATTCTTTATAGGGTCGGAAACGTCTCCTTCGTTGCGTTGCAAGCTTCTGACGAAAATTACAATACCCTCTGCAAGAATATAATAAATTGAATGGCTGTCGGCTGCCTAATCGTTCGGCTTTCAGTTCGTTAACATGTTTCAGCTATATTGCTTTCCCTTTCACCTGCACGTATTGCCGACGGGACTACCTTGTATAGCTGTACCATGCTCTTAGCCGATCTGAGTACTAGGCTTTATGGAAGAAAATGTCGCTGAAGCGGAATTTGGTCCCTGAAGCGAAAAAACCCCTCTGTGCAAAAGGGGTATTAACGGAAAAACTTCCAGTTCCGAGAAATCGATTGTGAAGCGAACGAGATCATTCTTTCGACAACTCCAACGAGTCCGACACAGCCGAATAAAGGGGCGAGAAATACGAAAACCAAAAGTTCCCACTTGATCTTTCGTTCCCAAGATCGGAGTTTTAAAATTTAATTCTAGAAACGTCCCGCACATACAAAGACACTAAAGGTGTTGTGCGGCATAGATTTATAAATGTTCTCCAACCCCAAAAATGGACAGAAATCTTCTCAAAGACGATTTATGAAGAGTTTAGATTGTTGCATTGCTACCACTTTGATAACAATTACATCAATTCTGATTGTGGCCTATATATATATATATATATATATATATATTATATATATATATTATATATTAATATATATTGGCGGTAAATTGGAAGCTGCAATTTTGAGAGATAAGAGTGGAGAGATTTCTGAAATTTTGTGCAACAAAGAAAAAAGGAGTGTGGGAAACGACAGCTTCGCAACCCTTTTCTACAGGACTAAAAAGCTTCTGCGCTAATGGGATCGGATAAAGATTTGTAGCCTTCCCACTTGTATTTCGCTTCAGTATGCCTAATACGAGGAACGATAAAAGCGATACAGGAAGGTAGATTCGCTGGACTCCATCTCCGACCGAAAAGTAAACCAAATAGATCAAGATATTATTCGCGAGATAGGAAAGGATCCGGTAAAAATTCTTATTTGGTCCCAACATCAGGTTCTAGCTTACAAAAAATTAGGAAAAAAGAGATCAGTGTGTGTCAATGCCTCTGGTGGCAGCCTTTTGGAAAATATTCACGTAGATGAACAGAAATCGCACCACATATTTCATCACATTGCCGTGCTCCACTCTCCGATTGGTAAGTTGGTAGTATCGTCGATGCTCAAGCAGAAACATGGTTTCCATAACAACATGGTTCTTAAGATGGCTAAGAAAGAAGTGGTATTTTAGAAAAGTTATGAGGCACATATTTGTATTTATTATGATTTATTGCAGGCTTATGATTCTTTGAGGGCTTTGCTGTCGGCTTGTTGTTTAGCATTTGCGACCTTCAACACTGTTGAAGCGTATGCAGATGCTTGCATGTCAAACAATGTGCCCAAGATCATACATACGCATACGAGTAGAAGGCTCAACATTTTTTTGGAACAGCACTTGATTTTTGATAGTCTGTTTCAGGTGCTCTTGCTGGACTAGTCCATTAAAGCAGTACGTAGAAAAGAAAATAAATGAAAATGATTTATTCGACACTGTTCTGTGTCGGAATCTAAAATAGACGCTCAGACCTCTAAAAGGGACCACAAATCTTGCTCCGTTTTTTTTTTAAACAGCCAAAAATTCCATTGTAAATGGAATGCAATAAATGTAGCCTGGCTAACTTTAGATTAAAAGCCACGCCATCATTTAAGGAAATTTCCCTTTGTTCTTCTGGATGCAAGCCCCGAATAACTGAGTTACCGACGATTACCATAACCGCACGGCAGCTCAGCGAAGGCCTTGGGTATGCTATCCGGGCTCTAGAAGAAACTAGATGTCGCCAAGATGCCTGTACCGATATAAACATTAATAGCATTCAAGGGGGAGGAAAACACAAAACGATTTGTAGTTTTATATACATAACCGTTTACAAATGTATTTGAATATTTTTAGGTGATATGGTGCTAGTTGGGGTAGATTTTGATTTAGCCGTACCCGAAAAATTCGAGAGTCCCAAGGACGGAGACATTTATAGGTTAATCGGATTCATAGATTTCGTTAGTACTCCAGTCACAACCAGGATGCACAATTTAGTTTCGCATTGCAACGCATTTTCCCGGAGGTGCACAAACTGGACTGTCTATAACGACCGTAAGCCACATAATTGATGACGATATTCCGTCATGTAGTCATTATATGGAAAAAACAGCTGAGACGAAACTGGACAAAATGGACTGGCTACTTCGCCCAGATAGTGGATTATCACTTCAGGCCAAAGTGCGGCTCCTTAAAGCCATTGTTCTCCCGACCCGTCGTTAAGTGGCATCATTATGGATTATTTAGGAGCGAGGGCTCCAATACTAAAGGGCATACGATCATATTCAAAAAAGGAAAGACGTGATGAAGGCAACATAATAAGGGCCAGAAAAAAATTTTTCTGTTTAAATAAAAATCATATAATGCGGAAAATATTAGGTATCTAATGGAGTAAAGCAAGGTCTCCAAAGGTAAGAGATATAAGATAAAATCTGTATTTCTCTGGTTAAACAAAAATCATATAATGCGGAAAACATTAGGTATCAATGGTGTATTTAAAAGCAAGGTCTCCAAAGGTAAAACATATAAGACAAAATCTGTATTTCTCTGGTTAAGTAACAATCATATAATGCAAAAAATATTAGGTATCTAACGGTCTATTTAAAAGCAAGGTCTCCAAAGGTAAGAGATATCAAATAAAATCTGTATTTCTCTGGTTAAATAAAAATCATATAATGCGGAAAATATTAGGTATCTAATGGTGTATTTAAAAGCAAGGTCTCCAAAGGTAAAATATATAAGATAAAATCTGTATTTCTCTGGTTAAATTAGGATCACGTAATGCGAAAAATATACAGGTAGTTTTATTTAAGAGAGAAAGCTCAAATAGTAAAAAACATACGCCTATACCATTCCTTAAAAGGGCCAACCAATATGTATTTCTCTGATGTGGCCCACTTCAGAACCTAAGCAAGAATGCAAGAGCCGAGTCGAAAGCGCAAGGAGAATGAATTTGTGCAAGCAGAAATGGGATTCTGTGCGAGGTTACAAAATTTAGTAATACCGTATGTGGTATTCTTGCAAGAGCTGAATGTAGCATTTTGACATTTTTGGTATAAAGCCTAGTACTCACATCGACGAAAACCGCGAGCTAACCATAGGAGTGAGCAAGAGGCAAACAGGCGGCTAAAGCATTTCGTCGGGTCTGTTTTTCAGCGCGGTACTCAGATGAGCTAAGGAAATACCAGAAAAAATACCTGATTTCGGGAGTGAATTTTCGATGATCGCCGTTAGCCGCGGCCCAAAGAATAAGAAATTTAATCTTTGGCGGTGTTCGTGCATGAGCGGTGTGGAATTTAAAAAGTTTAAATGGCAGAAAAACCCCAAAAACGGTTAAAGGAGGTCAGAGCAGATGTAAAAGGACGCTTAAACCAAGCTGTTGCCCATTATTGTGGGACTTGACCGACAGGAAGCAATACCACAACAGGGGGAAATTCGCAGAATAGTTTAAGTGCTGGAGGAGATCCACTAGAGAATCTTAGAGGGAAGGAACATCCCGAGTGGGACTTCGCTCCCTACATGGACATCCTGCCGGGCTTGTCCTCGCAAAGAAAGTAAGATCTGGCCAAAATAATTTGGTTGCGTTTTACTAATAGAAGTATCTTTTCAGCAGAACCACCAGTAATATGATCTCCGAAGACCTCTCCATTCGGATTCCGTACCCTATAACAACCAGCTAATTGGCAGCTTAAGCGGAGCTGGAGGACGCGCTGGCTTCTATAGGGAGGAGGAAAATAGGGCGCCCGCTAAGGAACAGTTGGAGAAGCCATGGCCAGGATGCTGGGCGACTTCCTGCAGCATCAGCGGATCAACCCCGTTCCCAATCCGACTCCCACTTCCTCAAGGTCAAATATGCCTATTGGGACTCGGAGCTGGACTGCGGTGGCGCGGGAAAGTGGGCAAAGCATTCGTGGGACGTTAAGGAAGCTTTAAACTACAAATTTACATAAATAAAATCATTCGTTGAACATTTCAAATATTTTTATTTTACTTTCTTTGTGTACCAGCAGACTCCTTCTTTTTAAATTTCTCCAATAGATTTGTTTTCCGTTTGGCAACAAGCCCAGCCGCTTGACAGTAAGACCATGCTACAAGCATTGCGGGTGAACTTTGAAAACTTCGGTCACACTACAAAGAATAAGATTTTTCGACTAGTAAAACTCTTAGCCGATCTGAGTACTAGGCTTAAGCCTAGTACTCATATCGACGAAAACCGCGAGCTAACCATAGGAGTGAGCGAGAGGCAAACAGGCGGCTAAAGCTTTTCGTCGGGTCTGTTTTTTTAGCGCGGTACTCAGATGAGCTAAGGAAATACCGGGAAAAATACCACATTCAGCGAGTGAATTTCGATGAGCGCCGTTATCCGCGGCCCAAAGAATAAGAAATTTAATCTTTGGCGGTGTTC
The DNA here is from genome assembly GCF_014743375.2 of Drosophila subpulchrella. NCBI lineage: Eukaryota > Metazoa > Arthropoda > Insecta > Diptera > Drosophilidae > Drosophila > Drosophila subpulchrella. Next base: position 4,745,583 of record NC_050610.1, read on the forward strand.
GTGCAAAGGCGATGTGGAAACTAAAAGTTAGAAATGGGAGAAACACCCCAAAATCAACTGCAGGAGGTCAGTGCTGATGAAAAAGGACACCTATTGCAAGCTGTTGCATACTATTGAGGGACTTCACCGACAGGAAGCAATACCACAACATGGCATATACGCATAGTAGTTGAAGTGCTGGAGGAGATCCACTAGAGAATTTCAGTGGGAAGGAACATGCCGATTGTGACTTCGCTCTTTACATGGACATCCTGCCGGGCGTGTCCTCGCAAAGAACGAAAGTTTTGGCCAAAAGAATTTGGTTACGTTGTACTAATATAAGAATCTTTTTAGCAGAACCCCCAGAACGATCTCCGACGAGCTCTCCACTGGGGAACCACAGACCTCCACCATATGCTAGGCAGCTAAAGCAGAGACGGAGGAAGCGCTGGCTCTTATAGGGAGGAGGAAAAAAGGGTGCACGCTAAGGGACAGCTAGAGAAGCCATTACCAGCCATTGCCAGGATGAACAACCCCGTTACCAGCCGGCTCCCACTTCCTCAAGGTCCAATATGCCTATTGGGAATATACCGTGGGACGAGAAGGAAGCTTTTTACTACTAATTTACATAAATAACAAGACAGGATGTTAACTTCGGCAAGCCGAAGTTTGTATACCCTTGCAGTTATAATTATTAAGTTTAAAAATACAAAAAATGATATTTCCAATAGTATAAGATAATGTCTTTGTTTCACATTATTTGTTCCTATGGCAGCTATATGATATTGTCCTCCGATTTTGATAAAATTAAATCCGAAATTCAAAACTAATTAAAAAATTTATTTATTTATTTATATAATGCTAACAAGTAATTATAAACTAAATGCTAACAGTGATCGTGAGCTCTAGCAGCTATAGGCCTTCAGCTCGTCTGGAATTAAAAAACAAGGAAGAACGCTATAGTCGAGTACCTCGACTATCAGATACCCGTTACTCAGCTAAAACGATCAAAGGAAAATGGAGATATGCAGCAAAGCGAGGTTGAAATGCGCCACCTACCGGCGGTAGACAGATTTAAGCGTTGTGGGCGTTAGAGTGGGCGTGGCAAAGTTTTTTTTGGATCAATCGATAGGTATTGACAAGACCAATACATTTCAGTTAAAATTTTGTATCTAGCATGAATATTGTGGGCGCCACAGGCTTGGGCGGTTCCTATTCCTATAGTTGTCCGTCTTGTCTTATAAGATATAGATCCGGCAGGTTCCGACTTATATACTACCTGCAAAAGAAAGAAGACTTTTGGGAAAGTTTCAGCCCGATAGCTTTAAAACTGAGAGACTAGTTTGCGTAGAAACGGACGGACAGACGGACATGTTTAGATCGACTCGTCTAGTGATGCTGATCAAGAATATATATACTTTATGGGGTCGAAAAGTCTCCTTCACTGCATTGCAAACTTCTGACTGAAATCATAATACCCTCTGCAAGGGTATAAAAACATTCGTTGAACATTCCATTTTTTTTTATTTTAATATATTTGTGCACCAGCACTCTTCTTTTTTTTAAAGAATTTGTCTAAAATATTTTTTTATGTATTTATGTTTTTATTTGGTTGGACTCTGTTTACATGCTTTCTGCCAAATATTTCCGATGATTAGGGATTTGGTAGTAGGGATTTGGAATCCCGCTCAGTCCAGGCACATATTGTTTGACCTCGAGGATCAAGCCAACATTGAAAGCCAGGTAATTGGTAACTAGGAAAACCAAACACAGCAGCCAGAAAGGCAAACATGACAATCTGAAAGCCAGAAGAATTTTAGTTTAGGATATTTTTTTCACTGACTAACTTACCAATAATTTCATGTTGATTTATGTTTTGGAACTAAAATCTATTTCGCAGACTGGCTTATTTATACGCAAATCTTGATGGCGCACACGTCGGCATTAGAGCTTTGCGTCTGCAGATTTGATAAGAACAACTTAATCGCCACACCAAATTTTTATGGTTTATTTGGAAAAGTCAAACATTTTTATCACTGGAAATTAAATGAATTTCAAGGAAAACAATATTTTTGTATACATTTAAAACTTTTAGCCTCTAATATAAATTTAAACAGAATTAATAAAACCAGATGACCATAAACATCGAAAAATATGTGTGAAACAATATAGCAATGTGACTGCGAAATACAGACTAATTTATTGATAAACTTTAACTACATAATAAGATACGATTTACAACGCATCGCATTGCTTTTAAAGAAGTGGTGCCCACTCTCTGCCGACGCTACTGATCTAAAATATTTATTCTTTATAGGGTCGGAAACGTCTCCTTCGTTGCGTTGCAAGCTTCTGACGAAAATTACAATACCCTCTGCAAGAATATAATAAATTGAATGGCTGTCGGCTGCCTAATCGTTCGGCTTTCAGTTCGTTAACATGTTTCAGCTATATTGCTTTCCCTTTCACCTGCACGTATTGCCGACGGGACTACCTTGTATAGCTGTACCATGCTCTTAGCCGATCTGAGTACTAGGCTTTATGGAAGAAAATGTCGCTGAAGCGGAATTTGGTCCCTGAAGCGAAAAAACCCCTCTGTGCAAAAGGGGTATTAACGGAAAAACTTCCAGTTCCGAGAAATCGATTGTGAAGCGAACGAGATCATTCTTTCGACAACTCCAACGAGTCCGACACAGCCGAATAAAGGGGCGAGAAATACGAAAACCAAAAGTTCCCACTTGATCTTTCGTTCCCAAGATCGGAGTTTTAAAATTTAATTCTAGAAACGTCCCGCACATACAAAGACACTAAAGGTGTTGTGCGGCATAGATTTATAAATGTTCTCCAACCCCAAAAATGGACAGAAATCTTCTCAAAGACGATTTATGAAGAGTTTAGATTGTTGCATTGCTACCACTTTGATAACAATTACATCAATTCTGATTGTGGCCTATATATATATATATATATATATATTATATATATATTATATATTAATATACATTGGCGGTAAATTGGAAGCTGCAATTTTGAGAGATAAGAGTGGAGAGATTTCTGAAATTTTGTGCAACAAAGAAAAAAGGAGTGTGGGAAACGACAGCTTCGCAACCCTTTTCTACAGGACTAAAAAGCTTCTGCGCTAATGGGATCGGATAAAGATTTGTAGCCTTCCCACTTGTAATTCGCTTCAGTATGCCTAATACGAGGAACGATAAAAGCGATACAGGAAGGTAGATTCGCTGAACTCCATCTCCGACCGAAAGTAAACCAAATAGGTCAAGATATTATTCGCGAGATAGGAAAGGATCCCGTAAAAATTCTTATTTGGTCCCAACATCAGGTTCTAGCTTACAAAAAATTAGGAAAAAAGAGATCAGTGTGTGTCAATGCCTCTGGTGGCAGGCTTTTGGAAAATATTCACGTAGATGAACAGAAATCGCACCACATATTTCATCACATTGCCGTGCTCCACTCTCCGATTGGTAAGTTGGTAGTATCGTCGATGCTCAAGCAGAAACATGGTTTCCATAACAACATGGTTTTTAAGATGGCTAAGAAAGAAGTTTTATGTTAGAAAAGTTATGAGGCACATATTTGTATTTATTATGATTTATTGCAGGCTTATGATTCTTTGAGGGCTTTGCTGTCGGCTTGTTGTTTAGCATTTGCGACCTTCAACACTGTTGAAGCGTATGCAGATGCTTGCATGTCAAACAATGTGCCCAAGATCATACAGGGTTGCCCATATTCGACGGACCCATCTGACGACGCCATAACTTTTGACAGAGATGCCAGATCGCTTAATGACATACCACGTTTGAAGCGTCAGTCCAAGCAGATTTTTACCATGGAACAATACACGCCACGCGAGCGCTCTGAAATAGTTGAAATTTACATTCAACAGAACAAGTCAATTGTGAAAACTCAACGTGCTTTTAAAAAATTAAAAAATGTGAAAAGTGCGCCTTCTAAGAACACCATTAAGCGTTTATACGAAAAATTTACGACTGGTGAGGCTCTTTCTAATCCGAAGAGGCCAAATAAAAGTCGACCAAGGCGATCGGACGAGAATATCGCTGCCGTACGAGCCAGTGTTGAGATGTCCCCAAGAACATGTCGAAAAGTGGTGACTTGGACTGGCCACCGCGTTCGCCCGATTTGACGCCGCCTGACTTCTTCTTGTGGGGATATTTGAAGTCAAAGGTTTACGTTAACAAGCCAAGGACCCTAGAAGAGCTCAAGGACAACATTCGTGAAGAAATAGCCGCTATTCCGGCCGAAATGTTGGCGAAAACGATGGAAAATGCTGCAAAAAGGGCACAATACGCCATCAACGCCAGAGGCGGCCATTTGAAAGATATCATATTCAAAAATTGATGTAAACAAATCTACTTGGAACAAATTAAATGATTAAGATTGCCAACCGCCAAATTTTTATTTTTTTCTTTGATTTAAAAAAAAAAACATGGGTCCGTCGAATATGGGCAACCCTGTACATACGCATACGAGTAGAAGGCTCAACCTTTTTTTTGGAACAGCACTTGATTTTTGATAGTCTGTTTCAGGTGCTCTTGCTGGACTAGTCCATTAAAGCAGTACGTAGAAAAGAAAATAAATGAAAATGATTTATTCGACACTGTTCTGTGTCGGAATCTAAAATAGACGCTCAGACCTCTAAAAGGGACCACAAATCTTGCTCCGTTTTTTTTTTAAACAGCCAAAAATTCCATTGTAAATGGAATGCAATAAATGTAGCCTGGCTAACTTTAGATTAAAAGCCACGCCATCATTTAAGGAAATTTCCCTTTGTTCTTCTGGATGCAAGCCCCGAATAACTGAGTTACCGACGATTACCATAACCGCACGGCAGCTCAGCGAAGGCCTTGGGTATGCTATCCGGGCTCTAGAAGAAACTAGATGTCGCCAAGATGCCTGTACCGATATAAACATTAATAGCATTCAAGGGGGAGGAAAACACAAAACGATTTGTAGTTTTATATACATAACCGTTTACAAATATATTTGAATATTTTTAGGTGATATGGTGCTAGTTGGGGTAGATTTTGATTTAGCCGTTCCCGAAAAATTCGAGAGTCCCAAGGACGGAGACATTTATAGGTTAATCGGATTCATAGATTTCGTTAGTACTCCAGTCACAACCAGGATGCACAATTTAGTTTCGCATTGCAACGCATTTTCCCGGAGGTGCACAAACTGGACTGTCTATAAAGACCGTAAGCCACATAATTGATGACGATATTCCGTCATGTAGTCATTATATGGAAAAAACAGCTGAGACGAAACTGGACAAAATGGACTGGCTACTTCGCCCAGATAGTGTATTATCACTTCAGGCCAAAGTGCGGCTCATTATGGATTATTTAGGAGCGAGGGCTCCAATACTAAAGGGCATACGATCATATTCAAAAAAGGAAAGACGTGTATGAAGGCAACATAATAAGGGCCAGAAAAAAATTTTTCTGTTTAAATAAAAATCATATAATGCGGAAAATATTAGGTATCTAATGGAGTAAAGCAAGGTCTCCAAAGGTAAGAGATATAAGATAAAATCTGTATTTCTCTGGTTAAATAAAAATCATATAATGCGGAAAGTATTAAATATCTAATGGTGTATTTAAAAGCAAGGTCTCCAAAGGTAAGAGATATAAGGAAAAATCTGTATTTCTCTGGTTAAATAAAAATCATATAATAATCAAATATTAGGTATCTAATGGAGTATTTAAAAGCAAGGTCTCCAAAGGTAAGAGATATAAGATAAAATCTGTATTTCTCTGGTTAAATAACAATCATATAATGCAAAAAATATTAGGTATCTAACGGTGTATTTAAAAGCAAGGTCTCCAAAGGTAAGAGATATCAGATAAAATCTGTATTTCTCTGGTTAAATAAAAATCATATAATGCGGAAAATATTAGGTATCTAATGGTGTATTTAAAAGCAAGGTCTTCAAAGGTGAAATATATAAGATAAAATCTATATTTCTCTGATTAAATTAGGATCATGTAATGCGAAAAATATACAGGTAAAGTTTTATTTAAGAGAGAAAGCTCAAATAGTAAAAGACATACGCCTATACCATTCCTTAAAAGGGCCAACAAATATGTATTTCTCTGATGGGCACCACTTCAGAACCTAAGCAAGAATGCAAGAGCCGAGTCGAAAGCGCAAGGAGAATGAATTTGTGCAAGCAGAAATGGGATTCTGTGCGAGGTTACAAAATTTAGTAATACCGTATGTGGTATTCTTGCAAGAGCTGAATGTAGCATTTTGACATTTTTGGTATAAACCTAGTACTCACATCGACGAAAACCGCGAGCTAACCATAGGAGTGAGCGAGAGGCAAACAGGCGGCTAAAGCTTTTCGTCGGGTCTGTTTTTTAGCGCTGTACTCAGATGAGCTAAGGAAATACCATAAAAAATACCAGATTTCGGGAGTGAATTTTCGATGAACGCCGTTAGCCGCGGCCCAAAGAATAAGAAATTTAACCTTTGGCGGTGTTCGTGCAAAGGCGATGTGGAAACTAAAAATTAAAAATGGGAGGAACACCCCAAAATCAACTGCAGGAGGTCAGTGTCAAAAAACACCGAAGCTGTAATTTGTTTCATATTATTTTCCCACCAATTTTCCGATCGCTCCTATGGCAGCTATATGATATAGTCTTCCGATTTTAATAAAATTAAATTCGAAATTCAGAACTAACTAAAAAATGTTATTTCCAAGCGTAGGAGGTTATATGTTAAAAACACCGATGCTATAATTGGTTTCACATTATTTTCCCACCAATTTTCCAAGTGTTCCTATGGCAGCTGTATGATATTGTCGTCCGATTTTGATAAAATTAAATGCAAAATTCAGAACTAATTAAAAAATTGTATTTCCAAGTGTAGGAGTTATGTGTTAAAAAACACCAAAGAAATAATTTTTTAAAATTTTTTTTCCGGTTATTCCTATGGGAGCTATAAGATATAGTTGTCCGATCCGACTGGTTCCGACTTATATAGTACCTGCAAAAGAAAGAAGACTTTTGGAAAAGTTTCAGTCCGATAGCTTTAAGACTGAGAGACTAGTTTGCGTAGAAACGGATGGAACAGACTAGACCGACTCGTCTATGCTTGCATGTCAAACAATGTGCCCAAGATCATACATACGCATACGAGTAGAAGGCTCAACATTTTTTTGGAACAGCACTTGATTTTTGATAGTCTGTTTCAGGTGCTCTTGCTGGACTAGTCCATTAAAGCAGTACGTAGAAAAGAAAATAAATGAAAATGATTTATTCGACACTGTTCTGTGTCGGAATCTAAAATAGACGCTCAGACCTCTAAAAGGGACCACAAATCTTGCTCCGTTTTTTTTTAAACAGCCAAAAATTCCATTGTAAATGGAATGCAATAAATGTAGCCTGGCTAACTTTAGATTAAAAGCCACGCCATCATTTAAGGAAATTTCCCTTTGTTCTTCGGCAGCTCAGCGAAGGCCTTGGGTATGCTATCCGGGCTCTAGAAGAAACTAGATGTCGCCAAGATGCCTGTACCGATATAAACATTAATAGCATTCAAGGGGGAGGAAAACACAAAACGATTTGTAGTTTTATATACATAACCGTTTACAAATATATTTGAATATTTTTAGGTGATATGGTGCTAGTTGGGGTAGATTTTGATTTAGCCGTTCCCGAAAAATTCGAGAGTCCCAAGGACGGAGACATTTATAGGTTAATCGGATTCATAGATTTCGTTAGTACTCCAGTCACAACCAGGATGCACAATTTAGTTTCGCATTGCAACGCATTTTCCCGGAGGTGCACAAACTGGACTGTCTATAAAGACCGTAAGCCACATAATTGATGACGATATTCCGTCATGTAGTCATTATATGGAAAAAACAGCTGAGACGAAACTGGACAAAATGGACTGGCTACTTCGCCCAGATAGTGGATTATCACTTCAGGCCAAAGTGCGGCTCATTATGGATTATTTAGGAGCGAGGGCTCCAATACTAAAGGGCATACGATCATATTCAAAAAAGGAAAGACGTGTATGAAGGCAACATAATAAGGGCCAGAAAAAAATTTTTCTGTTTAAATAAAAATCATATAATGCGGAAAATATTAGGTATCTAATGGAGTAAAGCAAGGTTTCCAAAGGTAAGAGATATAAGATAAAATCTGTATTTCTCTGGTTAAATAAAAATCATATAATGCGGAAAGTATTAAATATCTAATGGTGTATTTAAAAGCAAGGTCTCCAAAGGTAAGAGATATAAGGAAAAATCTGTATTTCTCTGGTTAAATAAAAATCATATAATAATCAAATATTAGGTATCTAATGGAGTATTTAAAAGCAAGGTCTCCAAAGGTAAGAGATATAAGATAAAATCTGTATTTCTCTGGTTAAATAACAATCATATAATGCGGAAAATATTAGGTATCTAATGGTGTATTTAAAAGCAAGGTCTCCAAAGGTAAAATATATAAGATAAAATCTGTATTTCTCTGGTTAAATTAGGATCACGTAATGCGAAAAATATACAGGTAGTTTTATTTAAGAGAGAAAGCTCAAATAGTAAAAAACATACGCCTATACCATTCCTTAAAAGGGCCAACCAATATGTATTTCTCTGATGTGGCCCACTTCAGAACCTAAGCAAGAATGCAAGAGCCGAGTCGAAAGCGCAAGGAGAATGAATTTGTGCAAGCAGAAATGGGATTCTGTGCGAGGTTACAAAATTTAGTAATACCGTATGTGGTATTCTTGCAAGAGCTGAATGTAGCATTTTGACATTTTTGGTATAAAGCCTAGTACTCACATCGACGAAAACCGCGAGCTAACCATAGGAGTGAGCAAGAGGCAAACAGGCGGCTAAAGCATTTCGTCGGGTCTGTTTTTCAGCGCGGTACTCAGATGAGCTAAGGAAATACCAGAAAAAATACCTGATTTCGGGAGTGAATTTTCGATGATCGCCGTTAGCCGCGGCCCAAAGAATAAGAAATTTAATCTTTGGCGGTGTTCGTGCATGAGCGGTGTGGAATTTAAAAAGTTTAAATGGCAGAAAAACCCCAAAAACGGTTAAAGGAGGTCAGAGCAGATGTAAAAGGACGCTTAAACCAAGCTGTTGCCCATTATTGTGGGACTTGACCGACAGGAAGCAATACCACAACAGGGGGAAATTCGCAGAATAGTTTAAGTGCTGGAGGAGATCCACTAGAGAATCTTAGAGGGAAGGAACATCCCGAGTGGGACTTCGCTCCCTACATGGACATCCTGCCGGGCTTGTCCTCGCAAAGAAAGTAAGATCTGGCCAAAATAATTTGGTTGCGTTTTACTAATAGAAGTATCTTTTCAGCAGAACCACCAGTAATATGATCTCCGAAGACCTCTCCATTCGGATTCCGTACCCTATAACAACCAGCTAATTGGCAGCTTAAGCGGAGCTGGAGGACGCGCTGGCTTCTATAGGGAGGAGGAAAATAGGGCGCCCGCTAAGGAACAGTTGGAGAAGCCATGGCCAGGATGCTGGGCGACTTCCTGCAGCATCAGCGGATCAACCCCGTTCCCAATCCGACTCCCACTTCCTCAAGGTCAAATATGCCTATTGGGACTCGGAGCTGGACTGCGGTGGCGCGGGAAAGTGGGCAAAGCATTCGTGGGACGTTAAGGAAGCTTTAAACTACAAATTTACATAAATAAAATCATTCGTTGAACATTTCAAATATTTTTATTTTACTTTCTTTGTGTACCAGCAGACTCCTTCTTTTTAAATTTCTCCAATAGATTTGTTTTCCGTTTGGCAACAAGCCCAGCCGCTTGACAGTAAGACCATGCTACAAGCATTGCGGGTGAACTTTGAAAACTTCGGTCACACTACAAAGAATAAGATTTTTCGACTAGTAAAACTCTTAGCCGATCTGAGTACTAGGCTTAAGCCTAGTACTCATATCGACGAAAACCGCGAGCTAACCATAGGAGTGAGCGAGAGGCAAACAGGCGGCTAAAGCTTTTCGTCGGGTCTGTTTTTTTAGCGCGGTACTCAGATGAGCTAAGGAAATACCGGGAAAAATACCACATTCAGCGAGTGAATTTCGATGAGCGCCGTTATCCGCGGCCCAAAGAATAAGAAATTTAATCTTTGGCGGTGTTCGTGCAAAGGCGATGTGGAAACTAAAAGTTAGAAATGGGAGAAACACCCCAAAATCAACTGCAGGAGGTCAGTGCTGATGAAAAAGGACACCTATTGCAAGCTGTTGCATACTATTGAGGGACTTCACCGACAGGAAGCAATACCACAACATGGCATATACGCATAGTAGTTGAAGTGCTGGAGGAGATCCACTAGAGAATTTCAGTGGGAAGGAACATGCCGATTGTGACTTCGCTCTTTACATGGACATCCTGCCGGGCGTGTCCTCGCAAAGAACGAAAGTTTTGGCCAAAAGAATTTGGTTACGTTGTACTAATATAAGAATCTTTTTAGCAGAACCCCCAGAACGATCTCCGACGAGCTCTCCACTGGGGAACCACAGACCTCCACCATATGCTAGGCAGCTAAAGCAGAGACGGAGGAAGCGCTGGCTCTTATAGGGAGGAGGAAAAAAGGGTGCACGCTAAGGGACAGCTAGAGAAGCCATTACCAGCCATTGCCAGGATGAACAACCCCGTTACCAGCCGGCTCCCACTTCCTCAAGGTCCAATATGCCTATTGGGAATATACCGTGGGACGAGAAGGAAGCTTTTTACTACTAATTTACATAAATAACAAGACAGGATGTTAACTTCGGCAAGCCGAAGTTTGTATACCCTTGCAGTTATAATTATTAAGTTTAAAAATACAAAAAATGATATTTCCAATAGTATAAGATAATGTCTTTGTTTCACATTATTTGTTCCTATGGCAGCTATATGATATTGTCCTCCGATTTTGATAAAATTAAATCCGAAATTCAAAACTAATTAAAAAATTTATTTATTTATTTATATAATGCTAACAAGTAATTATAAACTAAATGCTAACAGTGATCGTGAGCTCTAGCAGCTATAGGCCTTCAGCTCGTCTGGAATTAAAAAACAAGGAAGAACGCTATAGTCGAGTACCTCGACTATCAGATACCCGTTACTCAGCTAAAACGATCAAAGGAAAATGGAGATATGCAGCAAAGCGAGGTTGAAATGCGCCACCTACCGGCGGTAGACAGATTTAAGCGTTGTGGGCGTTAGAGTGGGCGTGGCAAAGTTTTTTTTGGATCAATCGATAGGTATTGACAAGACCAATACATTTCAGTTAAAATTTTGTATCTAGCATGAATATTGTGGGCGCCACAGGCTTGGGCGGTTCCTATTCCTATAGTTGTCCGTCTTGTCTTATAAGATATAGATCCGGCAGGTTCCGACTTATATACTACCTGCAAAAGAAAGAAGACTTTTGGGAAAGTTTCAGCCCGATAGCTTTAAAACTGAGAGACTAGTTTGCGTAGAAACGGACGGACAGACGGACATGTTTAGATCGACTCGTCTAGTGATGCTGATCAAGAATATATATACTTTATGGGGTCGAAAAGTCTCCTTCACTGCATTGCAAACTTCTGACTGAAATCATAATACCCTCTGCAAGGGTATAAAAACATTCGTTGAACATTCCATTTTTTTTTATTTTAATATATTTGTGCACCAGCACTCTTCTTTTTTTTAAAGAATTTGTCTAAAATATTTTTTTATGTATTTATGTTTTTATTTGGTTGGACTCTGTTTACATGCTTTCTGCCAAATATTTCCGATGATTAGGGATTTGGTAGTAGGGATTTGGAATCCCGCTCAGTCCAGGCACATATTGTTTGACCTCGAGGATCAAGCCAACATTGAAAGCCAGGTAATTGGTAACTAGGAAAACCAAACACAGCAGCCAGAAAGGCAAACATGACAATCTGAAAGCCAGAAGAATTTTAGTTTAGGATATTTTTTTCACTGACTAACTTACCAATAATTTCATGTTGATTTATGTTTTGGAACTAAAATCTATTTCGCAGACTGGCTTATTTATACGCAAATCTTGATGGCGCACACGTCGGCATTAGAGCTTTGCGTCTGCAGATTTGATAAGAACAACTTAATCGCCACACCAAATTTTTATGGTTTATTTGGAAAAGTCAAACATTTTTATCACTGGAAATTAAATGAATTTCAAGGAAAACAATATTTTTGTATACATTTAAAACTTTTAGCCTCTAATATAAATTTAAACAGAATTAATAAAACCAGATGACCATAAACATCGAAAAATATGTGTGAAACAATATAGCAATGTGACTGCGAAATACAGACTAATTTATTGATAAACTTTAACTACATAATAAGATACGATTTACAACGCATCGCATTGCTTTTAAAGAAGTGGTGCCCACTCTCTGCCGACGCTACTGATCTAAAATATTTATTCTTTATAGGGTCGGAAACGTCTCCTTCGTTGCGTTGCAAGCTTCTGACGAAAATTACAATACCCTCTGCAAGAATATAATAAATTGAATGGCTGTCGGCTGCCTAATCGTTCGGCTTTCAGTTCGTTAACATGTTTCAGCTATATTGCTTTCCCTTTCACCTGCACGTATTGCCGACGGGACTACCTTGTATAGCTGTACCATGCTCTTAGCCGATCTGAGTACTAGGCTTTATGGAAGAAAATGTCGCTGAAGCGGAATTTGGTCCCTGAAGCGAAAAAACCCCTCTGTGCAAAAGGGGTATTAACGGAAAAACTTCCAGTTCCGAGAAATCGATTGTGAAGCGAACGAGATCATTCTTTCGACAACTCCAACGAGTCCGACACAGCCGAATAAAGGGGCGAGAAATACGAAAACCAAAAGTTCCCACTTGATCTTTCGTTCCCAAGATCGGAGTTTTAAAATTTAATTCTAGAAACGTCCCGCACATACAAAGACACTAAAGGTGTTGTGCGGCATAGATTTATAAATGTTCTCCAACCCCAAAAATGGACAGAAATCTTCTCAAAGACGATTTATGAAGAGTTTAGATTGTTGCATTGCTACCACTTTGATAACAATTACATCAATTCTGATTGTGGCCTATATATATATATATATATATATATTATATATATATTATATATTAATATACATTGGCGGTAAATTGGAAGCTGCAATTTTGAGAGATAAGAGTGGAGAGATTTCTGAAATTTTGTGCAACAAAGAAAAAAGGAGTGTGGGAAACGACAGCTTCGCAACCCTTTTCTACAGGACTAAAAAGCTTCTGCGCTAATGGGATCGGATAAAGATTTGTAGCCTTCCCACTTGTAATTCGCTTCAGTATGCCTAATACGAGGAACGATAAAAGCGATACAGGAAGGTAGATTCGCTGAACTCCATCTCCGACCGAAAGTAAACCAAATAGGTCAAGATATTATTCGCGAGATAGGAAAGGATCCCGTAAAAATTCTTATTTGGTCCCAACATCAGGTTCTAGCTTACAAAAAATTAGGAAAAAAGAGATCAGTGTGTGTCAATGCCTCTGGTGGCAGGCTTTTGGAAAATATTCACGTAGATGAACAGAAATCGCACCACATATTTCATCACATTGCCGTGCTCCACTCTCCGATTGGTAAGTTGGTAGTATCGTCGATGCTCAAGCAGAAACATGGTTTCCATAACAACATGGTTTTTAAGATGGCTAAGAAAGAAGTTTTATGTTAGAAAAGTTATGAGGCACATATTTGTATTTATTATGATTTATTGCAGGCTTATGATTCTTTGAGGGCTTTGCTGTCGGCTTGTTGTTTAGCATTTGCGACCTTCAACACTGTTGAAGCGTATGCAGATGCTTGCATGTCAAACAATGTGCCCAAGATCATACAGGGTTGCCCATATTCGACGGACCCATCTGACGACGCCATAACTTTTGACAGAGATGCCAGATCGCTTAATGACATACCACGTTTGAAGCGTCAGTCCAAGCAGATTTTTACCATGGAACAATACACGCCACGCGAGCGCTCTGAAATAGTTGAAATTTACATTCAACAGAACAAGTCAATTGTGAAAACTCAACGTGCTTTTAAAAAATTAAAAAATGTGAAAAGTGCGCCTTCTAAGAACACCATTAAGCGTTTATACGAAAAATTTACGACTGGTGAGGCTCTTTCTAATCCGAAGAGGCCAAATAAAAGTCGACCAAGGCGATCGGACGAGAATATCGCTGCCGTACGAGCCAGTGTTGAGATGTCCCCAAGAACATGTCGAAAAGTGGTGACTTGGACTGGCCACCGCGTTCGCCCGATTTGACGCCGCCTGACTTCTTCTTGTGGGGATATTTGAAGTCAAAGGTTTACGTTAACAAGCCAAGGACCCTAGAAGAGCTCAAGGACAACATTCGTGAAGAAATAGCCGCTATTCCGGCCGAAATGTTGGCGAAAACGATGGAAAATGCTGCAAAAAGGGCACAATACGCCATCAACGCCAGAGGCGGCCATTTGAAAGATATCATATTCAAAAATTGATGTAAACAAATCTACTTGGAACAAATTAAATGATTAAGATTGCCAACCGCCAAATTTTTATTTTTTTCTTTGATTTAAAAAAAAAAACATGGGTCCGTCGAATATGGGCAACCCTGTACATACGCATACGAGTAGAAGGCTCAACCTTTTTTTTGGAACAGCACTTGATTTTTGATAGTCTGTTTCAGGTGCTCTTGCTGGACTAGTCCATTAAAGCAGTACGTAGAAAAGAAAATAAATGAAAATGATTTATTCGACACTGTTCTGTGTCGGAATCTAAAATAGACGCTCAGACCTCTAAAAGGGACCACAAATCTTGCTCCGTTTTTTTTTTAAACAGCCAAAAATTCCATTGTAAATGGAATGCAATAAATGTAGCCTGGCTAACTTTAGATTAAAAGCCACGCCATCATTTAAGGAAATTTCCCTTTGTTCTTCTGGATGCAAGCCCCGAATAACTGAGTTACCGACGATTACCATAACCGCACGGCAGCTCAGCGAAGGCCTTGGGTATGCTATCCGGGCTCTAGAAGAAACTAGATGTCGCCAAGATGCCTGTACCGATATAAACATTAATAGCATTCAAGGGGGAGGAAAACACAAAACGATTTGTAGTTTTATATACATAACCGTTTACAAATATATTTGAATATTTTTAGGTGATATGGTGCTAGTTGGGGTAGATTTTGATTTAGCCGTTCCCGAAAAATTCGAGAGTCCCAAGGACGGAGACATTTATAGGTTAATCGGATTCATAGATTTCGTTAGTACTCCAGTCACAACCAGGATGCACAATTTAGTTTCGCATTGCAACGCATTTTCCCGGAGGTGCACAAACTGGACTGTCTATAAAGACCGTAAGCCACATAATTGATGACGATATTCCGTCATGTAGTCATTATATGGAAAAAACAGCTGAGACGAAACTGGACAAAATGGACTGGCTACTTCGCCCAGATAGTGTATTATCACTTCAGGCCAAAGTGCGGCTCATTATGGATTATTTAGGAGCGAGGGCTCCAATACTAAAGGGCATACGATCATATTCAAAAAAGGAAAGACGTGTATGAAGGCAACATAATAAGGGCCAGAAAAAAATTTTTCTGTTTAAATAAAAATCATATAATGCGGAAAATATTAGGTATCTAATGGAGTAAAGCAAGGTCTCCAAAGGTAAGAGATATAAGATAAAATCTGTATTTCTCTGGTTAAATAAAAATCATATAATGCGGAAAGTATTAAATATCTAATGGTGTATTTAAAAGCAAGGTCTCCAAAGGTAAGAGATATAAGGAAAAATCTGTATTTCTCTGGTTAAATAAAAATCATATAATAATCAAATATTAGGTATCTAATGGAGTATTTAAAAGCAAGGTCTCCAAAGGTAAGAGATATAAGATAAAATCTGTATTTCTCTGGTTAAATAACAATCATATAATGCAAAAAATATTAGGTATCTAACGGTGTATTTAAAAGCAAGGTCTCCAAAGGTAAGAGATATCAGATAAAATCTGTATTTCTCTGGTTAAATAAAAATCATATAATGCGGAAAATATTAGGTATCTAATGGTGTATTTAAAAGCAAGGTCTTCAAAGGTGAAATATATAAGATAAAATCTATATTTCTCTGATTAAATTAGGATCATGTAATGCGAAAAATATACAGGTAAAGTTTTATTTAAGAGAGAAAGCTCAAATAGTAAAAGACATACGCCTATACCATTCCTTAAAAGGGCCAACAAATATGTATTTCTCTGATGGGCACCACTTCAGAACCTAAGCAAGAATGCAAGAGCCGAGTCGAAAGCGCAAGGAGAATGAATTTGTGCAAGCAGAAATGGGATTCTGTGCGAGGTTACAAAATTTAGTAATACCGTATGTGGTATTCTTGCAAGAGCTGAATGTAGCATTTTGACATTTTTGGTATAAACCTAGTACTCACATCGACGAAAACCGCGAGCTAACCATAGGAGTGAGCGAGAGGCAAACAGGCGGCTAAAGCTTTTCGTCGGGTCTGTTTTTTAGCGCTGTACTCAGATGAGCTAAGGAAATACCATAAAAAATACCAGATTTCGGGAGTGAATTTTCGATGAACGCCGTTAGCCGCGGCCCAAAGAATAAGAAATTTAACCTTTGGCGGTGTTCGTGCAAAGGCGATGTGGAAACTAAAAATTAAAAATGGGAGGAACACCCCAAAATCAACTGCAGGAGGTCAGTGTCAA
The DNA here is from genome assembly GCF_014743375.2 of Drosophila subpulchrella. Lineage (NCBI taxonomy): Eukaryota > Metazoa > Arthropoda > Insecta > Diptera > Drosophilidae > Drosophila > Drosophila subpulchrella. Next base: position 4,762,302 of record NC_050610.1, read on the forward strand.
AAAACACCGAAGCTGTAATTTGTTTCATATTATTTTCCCACCAATTTTCCGATCGCTCCTATGGCAGCTATATGATATAGTCTTCCGATTTTAATAAAATTAAATTCGAAATTCAGAACTAACTAAAAAATGTTATTTCCAAGCGTAGGAGGTTATATGTTAAAAACACCGATGCTATAATTTGTTTCACATTATTTTCCCACCAATTTTCCAAGTGTTCCTATGGCAGCTGTATGATATTGTCGTCCGATTTTGATAAAATTAAATGCAAAATTCAGAACTAATTAAAAAATTGTATTTCCAAGTGTAGGAGTTATGTGTTAAAAAACACCAAAGAAATAATTTTTTAAAATTTTTTTTCCGGTTATTCCTATGGGAGCTATAAGATATAGTTGTCCGATCCGACTGGTTCCGACTTATATAGTACCTGCAAAAGAAAGAAGACTTTTGGAAAAGTTTCAGTCCGATAGCTTTAAGACTGAGAGACTAGTTTGCGTAGAAACGGATGGAACAGACTAGACCGACTCGTCTATGCTTGCATGTCAAACAATGTGCCCAAGATCATACATACGCATACGAGTAGAAGGCTCAACATTTTTTTGGAACAGCACTTGATTTTTGATAGTCTGTTTCAGGTGCTCTTGCTGGACTAGTCCATTAAAGCAGTACGTAGAAAAGAAAATAAATGAAAATGATTTATTCGACACTGTTCTGTGTCGGAATCTAAAATAGACGCTCAGACCTCTAAAAGGGACCACAAATCTTGCTCCGTTTTTTTTTAAACAGCCAAAAATTCCATTGTAAATGGAATGCAATAAATGTAGCCTGGCTAACTTTAGATTAAAAGCCACGCCATCATTTAAGGAAATTTCCCTTTGTTCTTCGGCAGCTCAGCGAAGGCCTTGGGTATGCTATCCGGGCTCTAGAAGAAACTAGATGTCGCCAAGATGCCTGTACCGATATAAACATTAATAGCATTCAAGGGGGAGGAAAACACAAAACGATTTGTAGTTTTATATACATAACCGTTTACAAATATATTTGAATATTTTTAGGTGATATGGTGCTAGTTGGGGTAGATTTTGATTTAGCCGTTCCCGAAAAATTCGAGAGTCCCAAGGACGGAGACATTTATAGGTTAATCGGATTCATAGATTTCGTTAGTACTCCAGTCACAACCAGGATGCACAATTTAGTTTCGCATTGCAACGCATTTTCCCGGAGGTGCACAAACTGGACTGTCTATAAAGACCGTAAGCCACATAATTGATGACGATATTCCGTCATGTAGTCATTATATGGAAAAAACAGCTGAGACGAAACTGGACAAAATGGACTGGCTACTTCGCCCAGATAGTGGATTATCACTTCAGGCCAAAGTGCGGCTCATTATGGATTATTTAGGAGCGAGGGCTCCAATACTAAAGGGCATACGATCATATTCAAAAAAGGAAAGACGTGTATGAAGGCAACATAATAAGGGCCAGAAAAAAATTTTTCTGTTTAAATAAAAATCATATAATGCGGAAAATATTAGGTATCTAATGGAGTAAAGCAAGGTTTCCAAAGGTAAGAGATATAAGATAAAATCTGTATTTCTCTGGTTAAATAAAAATCATATAATGCGGAAAGTATTAAATATCTAATGGTGTATTTAAAAGCAAGGTCTCCAAAGGTAAGAGATATAAGGAAAAATCTGTATTTCTCTGGTTAAATAAAAATCATATAATAATCAAATATTAGGTATCTAATGGAGTATTTAAAAGCAAGGTCTCCAAAGGTAAGAGATATAAGATAAAATCTGTATTTCTCTGGTTAAATAACAATCATATAATGCAAAAAATATTAGGTATCTAACGGTGTATTTAAAAGCAAGGTCTCCAAAGGTAAGAGATATCAGATAAAATCTGTATTTCTATGGTTAAATAAAAATCATATAATGCGGAAAATATTAGGTATCTAATGGTGTATTTAAAAGCAAGGTCTTCAAAGGTGAAATATATAAGATAAAATCTATATTTCTCTGATTAAATTAGGATCATGTAATGCGAAAAATATACAGGTAAAGTTTTATTTAAGAGAGAAAGCTCAAATAGTAAAAGACATACGCCTATACCATTCCTTAAAAGGGCCAACAAATATGTATTTCTCTGATGGGCACCACTTCAGAACCTAAGCAAGAATGCAAGAGCCGAGTCGAAAGCGCAAGGAGAATGAATTTGTGCAAGCAGAAATGGGATTCTGTGCGAGGTTACAAAATTTAGTAATACCGTATGTGGTATTCTTGCAAGAGCTGAATGTAGCATTTTGACATTTTTGGTATAAACCTAGTACTCACATCGACGAAAACCGCGAGCTAACCATAGGAGTGAGCGAGAGGCAAACAGGCGGCTAAAGCTTTTCGTCGGGTCTGTTTTTTAGCGCTGTACTCAGATGAGCTAAGGAAATACCATAAAAAATACCAGATTTCGGGAGTGAATTTTCGATGAACGCCGTTAGCCGCGGCCCAAAGAATAAGAAATTTAACCTTTGGCGGTGTTCGTGCAAAGGCGATGTGGAAACTAAAAATTAAAAATGGGAGGAACACCCCAAAATCAACTGCAGGAGGTCAGTGTCAAAAAACACCGAAGCTGTAATTTGTTTCATATTATTTTCCCACCAATTTTCCGATCGCTCCTATGGCAGCTATATGATATAGTCTTCCGATTTTAATAAAATTAAATTCGAAATTCAGAACTAACTAAAAAATGTTATTTCCAAGCGTAGGAGGTTATATGTTAAAAACACCGATGCTATAATTTGTTTCACATTATTTTCCCACCAATTTTCCAAGTGTTCCTATGGCAGCTGTATGATATTGTCGTCCGATTTTGATAAAATTAAATGCAAAATTCAGAACTAATTAAAAAATTGTATTTCCAAGTGTAGGAGTTATGTGTTAAAAAACACCAAAGAAATAATTTTTTAAAATTTTTTTTCCGGTTATTCCTATGGGAGCTATAAGATATAGTTGTCCGATCCGACTGGTTCCGACTTATATAGTACCTGCAAAAGAAAGAAGACTTTTGGAAAAGTTTCAGTCCGATAGCTTTAAGACTGAGAGACTAGTTTGCGTAGAAACGGATGGAACAGACTAGACCGACTCGTCTATGCTTGCATGTCAAACAATGTGCCCAAGATCATACATACGCATACGAGTAGAAGGCTCAACATTTTTTTGGAACAGCACTTGATTTTTGATAGTCTGTTTCAGGTGCTCTTGCTGGACTAGTCCATTAAAGCAGTACGTAGAAAAGAAAATAAATGAAAATGATTTATTCGACACTGTTCTGTGTCGGAATCTAAAATAGACGCTCAGACCTCTAAAAGGGACCACAAATCTTGCTCCGTTTTTTTTTAAACAGCCAAAAATTCCATTGTAAATGGAATGCAATAAATGTAGCCTGGCTAACTTTAGATTAAAAGCCACGCCATCATTTAAGGAAATTTCCCTTTGTTCTTCGGCAGCTCAGCGAAGGCCTTGGGTATGCTATCCGGGCTCTAGAAGAAACTAGATGTCGCCAAGATGCCTGTACCGATATAAACATTAATAGCATTCAAGGGGGAGGAAAACACAAAACGATTTGTAGTTTTATATACATAACCGTTTACAAATATATTTGAATATTTTTAGGTGATATGGTGCTAGTTGGGGTAGATTTTGATTTAGCCGTTCCCGAAAAATTCGAGAGTCCCAAGGACGGAGACATTTATAGGTTAATCGGATTCATAGATTTCGTTAGTACTCCAGTCACAACCAGGATGCACAATTTAGTTTCGCATTGCAACGCATTTTCCCGGAGGTGCACAAACTGGACTGTCTATAAAGACCGTAAGCCACATAATTGATGACGATATTCCGTCATGTAGTCATTAATAGCATTCAAGGAGGAGGAAAACGCAAAACGATTTGTAGTTTTATATACATAACCGTTTACATATATATTTGAATATTTTTAGTTGATATGGTGCTAGTTAGTGTAGATTTTGATTTAGCCGTACCCGAAAAATTCGAGAGTCCCAAGGACGGAGACATTTATAGGTTAATCGGATTCATAGATTTCGTTAGTACTCCAGTCACAACCAGGATGCACAATTTAGTTTCGCATTGCAACGCATTTTCCCGGAGGTGCACAAACTGGACTGTCTATAAAGACCGTAAGCCACATAATTGATGACGATATTCCGTCATGTAGTCATTATATGGAAAAAACAGCTGAGACGAAACTGGACAAAATGGACTGGCTACTTCGCCCAGATAGTGGATTATCACTTCAGGCCAAAGTGCGGCTCCTTAAAGCCATTGTTCTCCCGACCCGTCGTTAAGTGGCATCATTATGGATTATTTGGGAGCGAGGGCTCCAATACTAAAGGGCATACGATCATATTCAAAAAAGGAAAGACGTGTATGAAGGCAACATAATAAGGGCCAGAAAAAAATTTTTCTCTTTAAATAAAAATCATATAATGCGGAAAATATTAGGTATCTAATGGAGTAAAGCAAGGTCTCCAAAGGTAAGAGATATAAGATAAAATCTGTATTTCTCTGGTTAAACAAAAATCATATAATGCGGAAAACATTAGGTATCAATGGTGTATTTAAAAGCAAGGTCTCCAAAGGTAAAATATATAAGACAAAATCTGTATTTCTCTGGTTAAGTAACAATCATATAATGCAAAAAATATTAGGTATCTAACGGTCTATTTAAAAGCAAGGTCTCCAAAGGTAAGAGATATCAGATTAAATCTGTATTTTCCTGGTTAAATAAAAATCATATAATGCGGAAAATATTAGGTATCTAATGGTGTATTTAAAAGCAAGGTCTCCAAAGGTAAAATATATAAGATAAAATCTGTATTTCTCTGGTTAAATTAGGATCACGTAATGCGAAAAATATACAGGTAGTTTTATTTAAGAGAGAAAGCTCAAATAGTAAAAAACATACGCCTATACCATTCCTTAAAAGGGCCAACCAATATGTATTTCTCTGATGTGGCCCACTTCAGAACCTAAGCAAGAATGCAAGAGCCGAGTCGAAAGCGCAAGGAGAATGAATTTGTGCAAGCAGAAATGGGATTCTGTGCGAGGTTACAAAATTTAGTAATACCGTATGTGGTATTCTTGCAAGAGCTGAATGTAGCATTTTGACATTTTTGGTATAAGCCTAGTACTCACATCGACAAAAACCGCGAGCTAACCATAGGAGTGAGCGAGAGGCAAACAAGCGGCTAAAGCTTTTCGTCGGGTCAGTTTTTTAGCGCTGTACTCAGATGAGCTAAGGAAATACCATAAAAAATACCAGATTTCGGGAGTGAATTTTCGATGAACGCCGTTAGCCGCGGCCCAAAGAATAAGAAATTTAATCTTTGGCGGTGTTCCTGCAAAGGCGATGTGGAAACTAAAAATTAACAAGGAAGAACGCTATAGTCGAGTAAGATACCCGTTACTCAGCTAAAGGGACCAAAGGAAAATGGAGATATGCAAGCAGCAAATGCGCCACCTACCGGCGGTAGACAGATTTAAGCGTTGTGGGCGATAGAGTGGGCGTGGCAAAGTTTTTTTTAAATCAATCGATAGGTATTGACGAGACCAATACATTTCAGTTTAAATTTTTTATCTAGCACAAAAATTGTGGGCGCCACAGGCTTGGGCGGTTTGTGGGCGTTAGAGTGGGCGTGGCAAACTTTTTTTGGATCAATCGATAGGTATTGACGAGACCAATACATTTCAGTTAACATTTTTTATCTAGCATAAAAATTGTGGGCGCCACAGATTTGGGCGGTTTGTGGGCGTTAGAGTGGGCGTGGCATATTCGCGTAACAAACTTGCGCTGCGCTTAAGCCTACGGAATCTAAGTCTGAAATCCCGTTTCTCTATCTTTGATATTTTCCGAGATATCCGCGTTCATATTTACGATTTTTTGAAGTTTGTGGGCGGTTTGTGGGCGTTATAGTGGGCGTGGCAAACTTTTTTTTGGGTCAATCGGTAGGTATTGATGAACAACAATACATTTCAGTTAAAATTTTTATTCTAGCATCAAAACTGTAGGATCCACAGTTTTGGGCGGTTTGTGGGCGTTAGAGTGGGCGTGGCACTCTTTTGAAATAAACTTGCGCTGCGCAGGAATCTCAGGAATCTGCATACCAAATCCCAGTATTGTAGCTCTTATAGTTTTCGAGATCTCAGCGTTCATACGGACAGACGGACAGACGGACAGACGGACAGACGGACATGGCTAGATCGACTCGGCTAGTGATCCTGATCAAGAATATATATACTTTATGGGGTCGGAAACGCTTCCTTCTGCCTGTTACATACTTTCCGACGAATCTAGTATACCCTTTTACTCTACGAGTAACGGGTATAAAAATGGGAGGAACACCCCAAAATCAACTGCAGGAGGTCACTGTCAAAAAACACCGAAGCTGTAATTTGTTTCATATTATTTTCCCACCAATTTTCCGATCGCTCCTATGGCAGCTATACGATATAGTCCGATTTTAATAAAATTAAATTCAGAACTAACTAAAAAATGTTATTTCCAAGCGTGGGAGGTTATATGTTAAAAACACCGATGCTATAATTTGTTTCACATTATTTTCCCACCAATTTTCCAAGTGTTCCTATGGCAGCTGTATGATATTGTCGTCCGATTTTGATAAAATTAAATCCAAAATTCAGAACTAATTAAAAATTGTATTTTCAAGTGTAGGAGTTATGTGTTAAAAAACACCAAAGAAATAATTTTTTATAATTTTTTTTCCGTTTATTCCTATGGGAGCTATAAGATATAGTTGTCCGATCCGACTGGTTCCGACTTATATAGTACCTGCAAAAGAAAGAAGACTTTTGGAAAAGTTTCAGTCCGATAGCTTTAAGACTGAGAGACTAGTTTGCGTAGAAACGGATGGAACAGACGGACATGTCTAGACCGACTCGTCTAGTGATGCTGATCAAGAATATATATACTTTATGGGGTCGGAAACGTCTCCTTCACTGCGTTGCAAACTTCTGACTGAAATCATAATACCATCTGCAAGGGTATAAAAACATTCGATGAACATTCCATTTTTTTTTATTTTAATATATTTGTGCACCAGCACTCTTCTTTTTTTTAAAGAACTTGTCTAAAATATTTTTTTATGTATTTATGTTTTTATTTGGTTGGACTCTGTTTACTTGCTTTCTGCCAAATATTTCCGATGATTAGGGATTTGGTAGTAGGGATTTGGAATCCCGCTCAGTCCCAGGTACATCTTGTTTGACCTCGAGGATCAACCCAACAATGAAAGCCAATAGGTAATTGGTAACTAGGAAAACCAAACACAGCAGCCAGAAAGGCAAACATGACAATCTGAAAGCCAGAAGAATTTTAGTTTAGGATATTTTTTCACTGACTAACTTACCAATAATTTCATGTCGATTTATGTTTTGGAACTAAAATCTATTTCGCAGACTGGCTTATTTATACGCAAATCTTGATGGCGCACACGTCGGCATTAGAGCTTTGCGTCTGCAGATTTGATAAGAACAACTTAATCGCCACACCAAATTTTTATGGTTTATTTGGAAAAGTCAAACATTTTTATCACTGGAAATTAAATGAATTTCAAGGAAAACAATATTTTTGTATACATTTAAAACTTTTAGCCTCTAATATAAATTTAAACAGAATTAATAAAACCAGATGACCATAAACATCGAAAAATATGTGTGAAACAATATAGCAATGTGACTGCGAAATACAGACTAATTTATTGATAAACTTTAACTACATAATAAGATACGATTTACAACGCATCGCATTGCTTTTAAAGAAGTGGTGCCCACTCTCTGCCGACGCTACTGATCTAAAATATTTATTCTTTATAGGGTCGGAAACGTCTCCTTCGTTGCGTTGCAAGCTTCTGACGAAAATTACAATACCCTCTGCAAGAATATAATAAATTGAATGGCTGTCGGCTGCCTAATCGTTCGGCTTTCAGTTCGTTAACATGTTTCAGCTACCTTGTATAGCTGTACCATGCTCTTAGCCGATCTGAGTACTAGGCTTTATGGAAGAAAATGTCGCTGAAGCGGAATTTGGTCCCTGAAGCGAAAAAAACCCTCTGTGCAAAAGGGGTATTAACGGAAAAACTTCCAGTTCCGAGAAATCGATTGTGAAGCGAACGAGATCATTCTTTCGACAACTCCAACGAGCCCGCACAGCCGAATAAAGGGGCGAGAAATACGAAAACCAAAAGTTCCCACTTGATCTTTCGTTCCCAAGATCGGAGTTTTAAAATTTAATTCTAGAAACGTCCCGCACATACAAAGACACTAAAGGTGTTGTGCGGCATAGATTTATAGATGTTCTCCAACCCCAAAAATGGACAGAAATCTTCTCAAAGACGATTTATGACGAGTTTAGATTGTTGCATTGCTACCACTTTGATAACAATTACATCAATTCTGATTGTGGCCTATATATATATATATAGATATATTATATATTAATATATATTGGCGGTAAATTGGAAGCTGCAATTTTGAGAGATAAGAGTGGAGAGATTTTTGAAATTTTGTGCAACAAAGGGAAAAAGGAGTGTGGGAAACGACAGCTTCGCAACTCGAAATGTTACAGCTGAGCATTTGGAGAAGGAATCAACCCTTTTCTACAGGACAAAAAAGCTCCTGCGCTAATGGGATCGGATGACGACTTGTAGCCTTCCCACTTGTATTTCGCTTCAGTATGCAGAAATGCCTAATACGAGGAACGATAGAAGCGATACAGGAAGGCAGATTCGCTGGACTCCATCTCCGACCGAAAAGTAAACCAATTAGGTCAAGATATTATTTGCGAGATAGGAAAGGATCTGGTAAAAATTCTTATTTGGTCCCAACATCAGGTTCTAGCTTACAAAAAATTAGGAAAAAAGAGATCAGTGTGTTTCAATGCCTCTGGTGGCAGGCTTTTGGAAAATATTCACGTAGATGAACAGAAATCGCACCACATATTTCATCACATTGCCGTGCTCCACTCTCCGATTGGTAAGTTGGTAGTATCGTCGATGCTCAAGAAGAAACATGGTTTCCATAACAACATGGTTTTTAAGATGGCTAAGAAAGAAGTGGTATTTTATTTGTATTTATTATGATTTATTGCAGGTTTATGATTCTTTAAGGGCTTTGCTGTCGGCTTGTTGTTTAGCATTTGCGACCTGCAACACTGTTGAAGCGTATGCAGATGCTGGCATGTCAAACAATATGCCCAAGATCATACATACGCATACGAGTAGAAGGCTCAACATTTTTTTTGGAACAGCACTTGTTTTTTGATAGTCTGTTTCAGGTGCTCTTGCTGGACTAGTCCATTAAAGCAGTACGCAGAAAAGAAAATAAATGAAAATGATTTATTCGACACTGTTCTGTGTCGGAATCTAAAATAGACGCTCAGACCTCTAAAAGGGAACACAAAACTTGCTCCGTTTTTTTTAAACAGCCAAAAATTCCATTGAAAATGGAACGCAATAAATTTAGCCTGGCTAACTTCAGATTAAAAGCCACGCCATCATTTAAGGAAATTTCCCTTTGTTCTTCTGGATGCAAGCCCCGAATAACTGAGTTACCGACGATTACCATAACCGCACGGCAGCTCAGCGAAGGCCTTGGGTATGCTATCCGGGCTCTAGAAGAAACTAGATGTCGCCAAGATGCCTGTACCGATATAAACATTAATAGCATTCAAGGGGGAGGAAAACACAAAACGATTTGTAGTTTTATATACATAACCGTTTACAAATATATTTGAATATTTTTAGGTGATATGGTGCTTGTTGGGGTAGATTTTGATTTAGCCGTACCCGAAAAATTCGAGAGTCCCAAGGACGGAGACATTTATAGGTTAATCGGATTCATAGATTTCGTTAGTACTCCAGTCACAACCAGGATGCACAATTTAGTTTCGCATTGCAACGCATTTTCCCGGAGGTGCACAAACTGGACTGTCTATAAAGACCATAAGCCACATAACTGATGACGATACTCCGTCATGTAGTCATTAATAGCATTCAAGGAGGAGGAAAACGCAAAACGATTTGTAGTTTTATATACATAACCGTTTACAAATATATTTGAATATTTTTAGGTGATATGGTGCTAGTTAGTGTAGATTTTGATTTAGCCGTACCCGAAAAATTCGAGAGTCCCAAGGACGGAGACATTTATAGGTTAATCGGATTCATAGATTTCGTTAGTACTCCAGTCACAACCAGGATGCACAATTTAGTTTCGCATTGCAACGCATTTTCCCGGAGGTGCACAAACTGGACTGTCTATAACGACCGTAAGCCACATAATTGATGACGATATTCCGTCATGTAGTCATTATATGGAAAAAACAGCTGAGACGAAACTGGACAAAATGGATTGGCTACTTCGCCCAGATAGTGGATTATCACTTCAGGCCAAAGTGCGGCTCCTTAAAGCCATTGTTCTCCCGACCCGTCGTTAAGTGACATCATTATGGATTATTTAGGTGCGAGGGCTCCAATAGTAAAGGGCATACGATCATATACAAAAAAGGAAAAGACGTGTACGAAGGCAACATAATTAGGGCCAGAAAAAAATTTTTCTGTTTAAATAAAAATCCTATATTGCGGAAAATATTAGGTATCTAATGGAGTAAAGCAAGGTATACAAAGGTAAGAGATATCAGATAAAATCTGTATTTCTCTGGTTAAATAAAAATCATATAATGCGGAAAACATTAGGTATCAATGGTGTATTTAAAAGCAAGGTCTCCAAAGGTAAGAGATATAAGATAAAATCTGTATTTCTCTGGTTAAATAACAATCATATAATGCAAAAAATATTAGGTATCTAACGGTGTATTTAAAAGCAAGGTCTCCAAAGGTAAGAGATATCAGATAAAATCTGTATTTCTCTGGTTAAATAAAAATCATATAATGCGGAAAATATTAGGTATCTAATGGTGTACTTAAAAGCAAGGTCTTCAAAGGTGAAATATATAAGATAAAATCTGTATTTCTCTGGTTAAATTAGGATCATGTAATGCGAAAAATATACAGGTAGTTTTATTTAAGAGAGAAAGCTCAAATAGTAAAAAACATACGCCTATACCATTCCTTAAAAGGGTCAACAAATATGTATTTCTCTGATGTGGCCAAAGCAAGAATGCAAGAGCCGAGTCGAAAGCGCAGGGAGAATGAAGATGTGCAAGCCGAAATGGGATTCTGTGCGAGGTAACAAAATTTAGTAATACCGTATGTGGTATTCTTGCAAGAGCTGAATGTAGCATTTTGACATTTTTGGTATAAAGCCTAGTACTCACATCGACGAAAACCGCGAGCTAACCATAGGAGTGAGCAAGAGGCAAACAGGCGGCTAAAGCATTTCGTCGGGTCTGTTTTTCAGCGCGGTACTCAGATGAGCTAAGGAAATACCAGAAAAAATACCTGATTTCGGGAGTGAATTTTCGATGATCGCCGTTAGCCGCGGCCCAAAGAATAAGAAATTTAATCTTTGGCGGTGTTCGTGCATGAGCGGTGTGGAATTTAAAAAGTTTAAATGGCAGAAAAACCCCAAAAACGGTTAAAGGAGGTCAGAGCAGATGAAAAAGGACGCTTAAACCAAGCTGTTGCCCATTATTGTGGGACTTGACCGACAGGAAGCAATACCACAACAGGGGGAAATTCGCAGAATAGTTTAAGTGCTGGAGGAGATCCACTAGAGAATCTTAGAGGGAAGGAACATCCCGAGTGCGAGGTAACAAAATTTAGTAATACCGTATGTGGTATTCTTGCAAGAGCTGAATGTAGCATTTTGACATTTTTGGTATAAAGCCTAGTACTCACATCGACGAAAACCGCGAGCTAACCATAGGAGTGAGCGAGAGGCAAACAGGCGGCTAAAGGTTCTCGTCGGGTCTGTTTTTCAGCGCGGTACTCAGATGAGCTAAGGAAATACCAGAAAAAATACCAGATTTCGAGAGTGAATTTTCGATGAACGCCGTTAGCCGCGGCCCAAAGAATAAGAAATTTATTCTTCGTGCAGAAGCGGTGGGGAATTTTAAAATTTTAAATGAAAGAAAAACACCAAAAACGGTTAAAGGAGGGTAATCCAAGCTGTTGCCCATTATTGTGGGATTTGACCGACATTAAGCAATACCACAACAGGGGCAAATCCGAATAATAGTTGAAGTGCTGGAGGAGATCCAGTAGAGAATCCCAGTGAGAAGGAACATGCCGAGTGGGACTTCGCTCTCTACATGGACATCCTGCCGGGCGTGTCCTGGCAAAGAAAGTAAGATCTAGCCAAAATAATTTGGTTGCGTTTTACTAATAGAAGTATCTTTTCAGCAGATCAACCAGTAATATGATCTCCGAAGACCTCTCCATTAGGACTCCGTACACCATAACCACCAGCTACTTGGCAGCTTAAGCGGAGATGGAGGACGCGCTGGCTTCTACAGGGAGGAGGAAAATAGGGCGCCCGCTAAGGAACAGTTGGAGAAGTTATGTCCAGCCACTGCCAGGATGTTGGGCGACTTCCTGCAGCATCAGCGGATCAACCCTGTTCCCAATCCGGCTCCCACTTCCTCAAGGTCCAATATGCCTATTGGGACTCGGAGCTGGACTGCGGTGGCGCGGGAAAGATGGCGAAGCATCCGTGGGACGAAAAGGATGCTTTAAACAACTAATTTACATAAATAAAAACATTCGTTGAACATTCCATCTATTTTTAATTGAATTTCTTTGTGTACCAGCAGACTGCTCCTTTTTAAATTTCTTCAATGGTTTTGTTTTTCGTTTGGCAACAAACCCAGCTGCTTGTCAGTAAGACCATGCTACAAGCATTGCGGGTGAACTTTGAAAACTTCGGTCACACTACAAAGAATAAGATTTTTCGACTAGTGAAACTCTTAGCCGATCTGAGTACTAGGCTTAAGCCTAGTACTCATATCGACGAAAACCGCGAGCTAACCATAGGAGTGAGCGAGAGGCAAACAGGCGGCTAAAGCTTTTCGTCGGGTCTGTTTTTTAGCGCGGTACTCAGATGAGCTAAGGAAATACCGGGAAAAATACCACATTCAGCGAGTGAATTTCGATGAGCGCCGTTATCCGCGGCCCAAAGAATAAGAAATTTAATCTTTGGCGGTGTTCGTGCAAAGGCGATGTGGAAACTAAAAGTTAGAAATGGGAGAAACACCCCAAAATCAACTGCAGGAGGTCAGTGCTGATGAAAAAGGACACCTATTGCAAGCTGTTGCATACTATTGAGGGACTTCACCGACAGGAAGCAATACCACAACATGGCATATACGCATAGTAGTTGAAGTGCTGGAGGAGATCCACTAGAGAATTTCAGTGGGAAGGAACATGCCGATTGTGACTTCGCTCTTTACATGGACATCCTGCCGGGCGTGTCCTCGCAAAGAACGAAAGTTTTGGCCAAAAGAATTTGGTTACGTTGTACTAATATAAGAATCTTTTTAGCAGAACCCCCAGAACGATCTCCGACGAGCTCTCCACTGGGGAACCACAGACCTCCACCATATGCTAGGCAGCTAAAGCAGAGACGGAGGAAGCGCTGGCTCTTATAGGGAGGAGGAAAAAAGGGTGCACGCTAAGGGACAGCTAGAGAAGCCATTACCAGCCATTGCCAGGATGAACAACCCCGTTACCAGCCGGCTCCCACTTCCTCAAGGTCCAATATGCCTATTGGGAATATACCGTGGGACGAGAAGGAAGCTTTTTACTACTAATTTACATAAATAACAAGACAGGATGTTAACTTCGGCAAGCCGAAGTTTGTATACCCTTGTAGTTATAATTATTAAGTTTAAAAATACAAAAAATGATATTTCCAATAGTATAAGATAATGTCTTTGTTTCACATTATTTGTTCCTATGGCAGCTATATGATATTGTCCTCCGATTTTGATAAAATTAAATCCGAAATTCAGAACTAATTAAAAAATTGTATTTCCAAGTGTATGAGTTATGTGTTAAAAAACACCAAAGAAATAATTTATGTACATTTTTTTTCCGATTATTCCTATGGGAGCTATAAGATATAGTTGTCCGATCCGGCAGGTTCCGACTTATATACTACCTGCAAAAGAAAGAAGACTTTTGGGAAAGTTTCAGCCCGATAGCTTTAAAACTGTTAGACTAGTTTGCGCAGAAACGGGCGGACAGACGGACATGTCTAGATCGACTCGTCTAGTGATGCTGATCAAGAATATTTATACTTTATGGGGTCGAAAAGACTCCTTCACTGCATTGCAAACTTCTGACTGAAATCATAATACCCTCTGCAAGGGTATAAAAACATTCGTTGAACATTCCATTTTTTTTTATTTTAATATATTTGTGCACCAGCACTCTTCTTTTTTTTAAAGAATTTGTCTAAAATATTTTTTTATGTATTTATGTTTTTATTTGGTTGGACTCTGTTTACTTGCTTTCTGCCCAATTTTTCCGATCATTTGATGCGTAGGGATTCGTAATCCCGCCCAGTATAGAATAAGGTACAGGCTTTGGTTCACGAATATGGTAGGGTGGATTAAATGGTGTACATATTGTTTGACCTCGAGGATCAACCCAACAATGAAAGGTAAGTTGGTAACTAGGAAAACCAAACACAGCAGCCAGAAAGGCAAACATGACAATCTGAAAGCCAGAAGAATTTTAGTTTAGGATATTTTTTTCACTGACTAATTTACCAATAATTTCATGTTGATTTATGTTTTGGAACTAAAATCTATTTCGCAGACTGGCTTATTTATACGCAAATCTTGATGGCGCACTCGTCGGCATTAGAGCTTTGCGTCTGCAGATTTGATAAGAACAACTTAATCGCCACACCAAATTTTTATGGTTTATTTGGAAAAGTCAAACATTTTTATCACTGGAAATTAAATGAATTTCAAGGAAAACAATATTTTTGTATACATTTAAAACTTTTAGCCTCTAATATAAATTTAAACAGAATTAATAAAACCAGATGACCATAAACATCGAAAAATATGTGTGAAACAATATAGCAATGTGACTGCGAAATACAGACTAATTTATTGATAAACTTTAACTACATAATAAGATACGATTTGCAACGCATCGGATTGCTTTTAAAGAAGTGGTGCCCACTCTCTGCCGACGCTACTGATCCAAAATATTTATTCTTTATAGGGTCGGAAACGTCTCCTTCTTTGCGTTACAAGCTTCTGACAAAAATTACAATACCCTTTACAAGAATATAATAATTGAATGGTACAATTATACAAGGTAGTCCTGTCGGCTTCAGCTATATTGCTTTCCCTTTCACCTGCACGTATTGCCGACGGGACTACCTTGTATAGCTGTACCATGCTCTTAGCCGATCTGAGTACTAGGCTTTATGGAAGAAAATGTCGCTGAAGCGGAATTTGGTCCCTGAAGCGAAAAAACCCCTCTGTGCAAAAGGGGTATTAACGGAAAAACTTCCAGTTCCGAGAAATCGATTGTGAAGCGAACGAGATCATTCTTTCGACAACTCCAACGAGTCAGACACAGCCGAACAAAGGGGCGAGAAATACGAAAACCAAAAGTTCCCACTTGTTCTTTCGTTCCCAAGATCGGAGTTTAAAAATTTAATTCTATAAACGTCCCGCACATACAAAGACACTAAAGGTGTTGTGCGGCATAGATTTATAAATGTTCCCCAACCCCAAAAATGGACAGAAATCTTCTCAAAGACGATTTATGACATATATTGGCGGTAAATTGGAAGCTGCAATTTTGAGAGATAAGAGTGGAGAGATTTTTGAAATTTTGTGCAACAAAGGGAAAAAGGAGTGTGGGAAACGACAGCTTCGCAACTCGAAATGTTACAGCTGAGCATTTGGAGAAGGAAACTACCCTTTTTTACAGGACTAAAAAGCTTCTGCGCTAATGGGATCGGATGACGATTTGTAGCCTTCCCACTTGTATTTCGCTTCAGTATGCAGAAATGCCTAATACGAGGAACGATAGAAGCGATACAGGAAGGCAGATTCGCTGGACTCCATCTCCGACCGAAAAGTAAACCAAATAGGTCAAGATATTATTTGCGAGATAGGAAAGGATCCGGTAAAAATTCTTATTTGGTCCCAACATCAGGTTCTAGCTTACAAAAAATTAGGAAAAAAGAGATCAGTGTGTTTCAATGCCTCTGGTGGCAGGCTTTTGGAAAATATTCACGTAGATGAACAGAAATCGCACCACATATTTCATCACATTGCCGTGCTCCACTCTCCGATTGGTAAGTTGGTAGTATCGTCGATGCTCAAGCAGAAACATGGTTTCCATAACAACATGGTTTTTAAGATGGCTAAGAAAGAAGTGGTATTTTATTTGTATTTATTATGATTTATTGCAGGCTTATGATTCTTTAAGGGCTTTGCTGTCGGCTTGTTGTTTAGCATTTGCGACCTGCAACACTGTTGAAGCGTATGCAGATGCTGGCATGTCAAACAATATGCCCAAGATCATACATACGCATACGAGTAGAAGGCTCAACATTTTTTTTGGAACAGCACTTGTTTTTTGATAGTCTGTTTCAGGTGCTCTTGCTGGACTAGTCCATTAAAGCAGTACGTAGAAAAGAAAATACATGAAAATGATTTATTCGACACTATTCTGTGTCGAAATCTAAAATAGACGCTCAGACCTCTAGAAGAGACCACAAATCTTGCTCCGTTTTTTTCTTAAACAGCCAAAAATTCCATTGAAAATGGAATGCAATAAATTTAGCCTGACTAACTTTAGATTAAAAGCCACGCCATCATTTAAGGAAATTTCCCATTGTTCTTCTGGATGCAAGCCCCGAATAACTGAGTTACCGACGATTACCATAACCGCACGGCAGCTCAGCGAAGGCCTTGGGTATGCTATCCGGGCTCTAGAAGAAACTAGATGTCGCCAAGATGCCTGTACCGACATAAACATTAATAGCATTCAAGGGGAAGGAAAACGAAAAACGATTTGTAGTTTTATATACATAACCGTTTACAAATATATTTGAATATTTTTTGGTGATATGGTGCTAGTTGGGGTAGATTTTGATTTAGCCGTACCCGAAAAATTCGAGAGTCCCAAGGACGGAGACATTTATAGGTTAATCGGATTCATAGATTTCGTTAGTACTCCAGTCACAACCAGGATGCACAATTTAGTTTCGCATTGCAACGCATTTTCCCGGAGGTGCACAAACCGGACTGTCTATAACGACCGTAAGCCACATAATTGATGACGATATTCCGTCATGTAGTTATTATATGGAAAAAACAGCTAAGACGAAACTGGACAAAATGGACTGGCTACTTCGCCCAGATAGTGGATTATCACTTCAGGTCAAAGTGCGGCTCCTTAAAGCCATTGTTCTCCCAACCCGTCGACACGTCAAGTGGCATCATTATGGATTATTTAGGAGCGAGGGCTCCAATACTAAAGGGCATACGATCATATTCAAAAAAGGAAGGCAACATTATTAGGGCCAGAAAAAATTTTTCTGTTTAAATAAAAATCATATAATGCGGAAAGTATTAAATATCTAATGGTGTATTTAAAAGCAAGGTCTCCAAAGGTAAGAGATATAAGGTAAAATCTGTATTTCTCTGGTTAAATAAAAATCATATAATAATCAAATATTAGGTATCTAATGGAGTAAATCAAGGTCTCCAAAGGTAAGAGATATAAGATAAAATCTGTATTTCTCTGTTTTAATAAAAATCATATAATAATCAAATATTAGGTGTCTAATGGAGTATTTAAAAGCAAGGTCTCCAAAGGTAAGAGATATAAGATAAAATCTGTATTTCTCTGGTTAAATAAAAATCATATAATGCGGAAAGTATTAAATATCTAATGGTATATTTAAAAGCAAGGTCTCCAAAGGTAAAATATATAAGATAAAATCTGTATTTCTCTGGTTAAATTAGGATCACGTAATGCGAAAAATATACAGGTAGTTTTATTTAAGAGAGAAAGCTCAAATAGTAAAAAACATACGCCTATACCATTCCTTAAAAGGGCCAACAAATATGTATTTCTCTGATGTGGCCCACTTCAGAACCTAAGCAAGAATGCAAGAGCCGAGTCGAAACCGCAAGGAGATTGAATTTGTGCAAGCAGAAATGGGATTCTGTGCGAGGTTACAATATTTAGTAATACCGTATGTGGTATTCTTGCAAGAGCTGAATGTAGCATTTTGACATTTTTGGTATATGTAAAATTTGTTCAATATATTTTCAGGTGTGAAAAAAGTGCATTCAAACATATTTGCTACTTCATCTCTGCTCTACATACATTTTATACAGCGTGGCCGTTTGGTAGAGGTGCAGAAAACATTGCTTTTCCGATGTTTTAACAGCCAAACATCGATGTAACATCGAAAAACATCGATGTTTCTGCACCTCGACCGTTTGGAGTATTATTGGTATATTTAAATAAAAAAGTATATTTCTTCGAGCCGGATGGTATAATTGTATGATAATTCCTTGGTCACATTAAAGTCCCGGCATTTTTGGCGGATACCGCGTGAATTTCTGTTTTGTTTTTATTAATATTAATGCCAAGTAGCAGATAGCCGGGATCCGCAACAGCAGCAGCAGGAATGGCCGACAGTCCGTTCCCGATGAGCAACCGCAGTGGCCTGTTGCGCACCACCCTAAACGGCTCCCTTGGGCCGCAGAACCTGTCCCATTCGCTGCTCCTCCTCGAGCAGAGCAACGCGGCTCTGGAGGATCGGGCGCTGGTCGAGGACGCCGGCGACGATCTGGATCGCGGAAAGAGCCGCGTGGACGTACTGTTCCCACAGTTCTTCGACGTGCTGCAGGCGCATGGCGGCGGACCAGAGGCCTTCGAGGTGATCCAGGCCCTAACCCACGTCTGTCGCGGAGTCGTGGAACAGCTGGAGCTGGAGATCGATCGTGGCGTGGGTGGGGCACAGGGTGCCAGGCAGCGCGAGGCCATTCTCGCTTGGCTGCGCCAGGAGATCTACACGTGGCGACTGTTGCACGCCCTCTTCTACGACCGCATCCTGCTGCAGGCAGATACCCAGGCGGATGATGAGATGCATGACGGTCCCACCCTGGGCGGCAGCGAGAAGGAGGTCATCCAGCAGCTGTACACCATCAACGCCACTCTGCGAGAATACCAGCTGGTCGTGGACTGGCTGGAGGCCTGCTACGATCCGGGAGAGCAGCAGAACCCGCTGCACTGCCACGACCGCATGATGGCCTGGGAGAACACGCTCTTCCAGCTTGAGAACCTGCAGGGCGCCGCCTTTGGCAAGGGCCACGAGATCGTGACGCGCCTGGATCCGGATGCCCCCGTCCGTGAAAAGCGCCCGCTGCACGCCCTCGACGAGGAGGACAACCTGCGCCTGTCCCGCGCCATCTTTGCGGCCATTCGCTCGGGACGCGTCGACGAGGGTCTGAAGCTGTGCAAGCACTACGGACAGACATGGCGGGCGGCCATCCTCGAGGGCTGGCGTCTCCACGAGGATCCTAATTTCGAGCAGAGCGTATCTGGGGTCCATGAAAAGCTGCCCATCGAGGGCAATCCCAGAAGGGACATCTGGAAGCGCTGCGCCTGGATGCTTGCCGATTCCAAGAACTACGACGAGTACAGCCGGGCAACAGCGGGCGTCTTCTCAGGCCACCTGGGCTCGCTGAAGAACCTCCTAAGCAGCAACTGGCATGACTTGCTGTGGGCCCACCTGAAGGTCCAGATTGACATCCGTGTGGAGTCGGAGATTCGTGGCTGCTGCTTGAAGCGCTATCAACCGATGCCCGACGATTACTGGAACGGCAAGATGACCATGGAGCAGATCTTCGACGAGCTGAACGTGGCCAAGGATGCCTCTGTGCGGGACTTTGCCCAGGGTCAACTTGGCATTATCCAGCGCCATTTAATCTTGGATACCTGCGGAGAGCTGCTCCAGCACATGGCGCGCTGGGTGGAGAAAGATGCCGGCCAACTATCACCCCACCAACTTCGCTTCACGGCCCACATTGTGCTCTTCCTGCGCCAAATCGGACGCGTAGAGAAGGAGCGGCAGGCGGAGAAGATCATTGCCGCCTATGTGGAGGCCTTGATCGCGAGGGGCGAGCCCCAGCTGATAGCCTACTATGCAGCAGCCCTCTCGAATCCACTGCAGGTTAAGCTGTACTCGCGTTTTCTAGAGCAGGTGGAGCAGAAGCGCCAGCGGGAATTGGCTCTGGATGCCGCCTTGGAAGCAGGCTTGGATGTGGAGCAGATCACACGGATCACCGTGGAGAACATTCGACTCGTCCACCACGCTCCTGGAGAATTCGGTGAGCCGCACTCGGGCGAGATCTCCGTGCCGGATCAGCGCAAGATCTCAGCCCTGGAATGGCTCCTCCATCTGCCGGAGCAGCGCGGTGAGCTGCTGTGGCAGGCCAACGCCATGATGCGCACTTACCTGGCCTGCAGTAAGATGGAGTGCGTGCGCCAAACCTTCCGTATGGTGCCCGGCGACATAGTGCAGCAGATCGTGAACTTGTACAGCTCGGTGGACAACATTCCGCCGCGCGAGGAGTGCTGCGTGAAGGAGTACCTCTGCTATAAGGTGTATCTCTCAGGCGTGGACAGCTTCGTGGAGTGGAACCGCCTGCAGCAGAACAAGCCAAAGAAGCCGCAGGCTGGCATTTCTGCCTCCGCTCAGGACAACTTCACGGAGCGCATGGCAAGTGAGCGTAAGGAGCAGGCCCACCGATCGGAAGTCCTGCGCTGGGAGCACAAGGTCAAGGAGCAGGCCAAACGTAAGAATAAACCTTTAGATACAGGCATTTTGATCCCTAAACAATATTTTTCTTGAAGAAACCATCGAAACCCTGTACAACGTGCTGATGTTCCCGGACAAGGGATGGCTGGTGGATCCGTTCATCGCCAAGCAGCCCGAGAACGCCGTGCAGCTGAACTGGGAGCATCGCCTGCTGCAGATGGAGAAGTTGCGCTCCATCTGCATTCCCGAAATCGCCCTGCTTCTGAATGAAGTCATGTTCAAATCGGGCGACTTTGCCGGCTGCGTGCGACTGGCGGATGAGATCTCCGGCGAGGGCCGACAGCTGTACAAGGTCTACACGAAGCACAAGCTGGCCGAGCTGCTGGCCAAGATCGCGGACGCCTCGCTGGAGCTGCTCAACTCGAAACTGGATCCCTGGGGCTACCCCATAACAGTCTAGCAGTACAATGTGTGTTTTTGCGATTACATTCTAACTTTAAACGTTTATTATTTATGCACTGTTTACTTACACAACTAACGAGCGGAAAAAGGGGGGAGTTTGGACTTAAGGGGCTTAAGAGTTGTTGTCCACCGCAGCGACGTTGTTCTCGTCGCACCCGTTGCTGTGCTTCAGCAGGTACGAGGCCAGGAACTGGATGGGGTCCGTGGGCCGTTCGCGGGCAAGGGCCTGCAGTCCATGGAGCAGAACCGGCGCCACCGTCTGGTCGAGGTACTGACGCGTGGGCATGGAGCTGGTCTCGCCACTCGGCTTCTTGGACGCCGTCTGCTGCTGGGCCACTGGATTCGTGGACTGGCCAACGGTGGTGGCTCCGGACGCAGCTGCTCCCGGTGCGACGGTCGAGTTGTTCTGTGCGCTGTTGGTGCAATTCTGCTCCTTGGCTGAATCTGCCGGCGGATTCGGTGTGGGCGCCGGGGAGATGGGAGCGTCGGTCTTGGCCTCCATGTCAAGGTCTATTCGGTGTTTAGCAAATCTCTGGTTTTCAGTTAGCGTCTTTGGAGCGGTCCAAACCAATTCGATTCGATCAAAATTGTACCTTGGGCTTGCAGGGTTGCCAAGTGCACCACGGAAATCGATATACCCCGATGTATCGGACTACCGTGATTTGTGTCACGACTGCGAATCGATAGGAAAACCGGCCACCGCTATCGAGAAAATTATCGATTGTCATCCCCAATTGATCCAATTGGGTGAAAATTCGGAAAAAATAGGAAAATCTCACAGATCAATTAAAACATGACGGAGCTGCTGATTGATCCGGACATCCGTGTGTGGGTGTTCCTGCCCATCGTGCTGATCACCTTCCTGGTGGGCATTGTGCGCCACTACGTCTCCATACTGATTTCCACGCAGAAGAAGGCCGAGATCACCCAGATCCAGGACAGGTGAGGGGGCAAAGGGCCTGGAGGAGCTTCCCTTGGCAGCAAATAACAATACCATCCCATCCACAGCCAGGCGATGATCCGGGCACGTCTGCTGCGTGAGAACGGGAAATATCTGAGCGCCCAGAGCTTCTCCATGCGGAAGAACTTCTTCAACAACGAGGAGACCGGCTACTTCAAGACCCAGAAGCGACCGCCCGTGGCCCAGAACTCATCCGCCATGCTCACCGACATGGTCAAGGGCAACTTCATCAATGTCCTGCCCATGGTGGTGATCGGCGGCTGGATCAACTGGATGTTCTCGGGCTTCGTGACCACCAAGGTGCCCTTCCCTCTGACCCTGCGCTTCAAGCCCATGCTGCAGCGGGGCGTGGAGCTAGCCTCCCTGGACGCCGCCTGGGTCTCCTCGGCCTCCTGGTACTTCCTCAACGTGTTCGGCCTGCGCTCCATTTACACTCTGGTCCTCGGCGAGAACAACCATGCCGACCAGACGCAAGCGCAGGCGGATGCCATGACGGGCGCCGCCATGACCATGCCCCAGGATCCAAAGGCGGCCTTCAAGGCCGAGTGGGAGGCACTGGAGATCACCGAGTACCACAACGCCCTCAAGAACATCGACGCCGACATGCTGACCATCGTCAGCGCTGCCGCGGACAAGACTCCCTGAGTGACGAGGCCTTCGGGCTCATCCTAATTAAGATATTTTAGCAAATTCACAATGTAACAAAGCCGATTTTGTTTAGAGTCCAGGGTTAAAATAAAGCAGTTGTGTGTCTATTATGGCAAATTGTTCAGATTGATGAGAGCCAAAGAAAAACAAGATAGCTTAAGGAATTTAACCAACCTTTAACGCTTTCTTTAAAAGTTAAGTACACCCCCAGATCCGAGTCGGAAAAAAAAGAACAATTTCGATAAGGATGCACCAAAACTGGTCTATGACTGGCAATTTAAATGATGTAATCCCACTCCCAGTCGCGTGTCAACTGAATGAAAAGTAACAATGAATAGGAAAAATAACTTAGTAGTAGGCCTCTTCGGTGGCCTCTGTTTGAGGAGCTGGCTCCTCCGGAGCGGCGGCTGGCTCTGGAGGAGCGGAAACTGGTGGCGAGGGAGCCTTCTGAAGAACAGGTGGCGAGGGAGACTTCTGCAGCACAGGTTCCGGCTCACTGGGAGCATCTGTGGGGGGACCTTCCTGTTCAGTGGCCTTCGCAGCACCCTTCTCCCCGCGACCCGTGTTCAATGGAGACGGAGGTCGGGCTGAGGCCTGCACCTTGAACTGTTTCTCCGGCTTCTTGAGGTCCTTGGGCTTGCCCATCAGACGATAATCGTTGGGCAACTCCGCCTCCGTGTAGAGCTTGTCGGCAAAGTAGATGCGCCGGATGCGGATGTTGGCATGTAGCTGCAGGGACACCGTCTCCAGATAGTTGGAACCGTAGGCACGGCGTGTGAAGTCGGCTAGGTTGAACTGGATCTGATTCCAGCCAGGCGACATGCCCATCGGCATGGCCGTACAGAAGGGCTTCACGGAGGTCTTGCTCTGGAAATTGGACACCCGGAAGCGGCGCATGAAGCGCTGATCGTCTTGAATCTTAGGAGTGTTTACAGTATTTAGCTCAACATAATGATCTCTCCGGTTTGAAAACCCCTCAACTAACCTTAACTTCAAAGCAAAAGTACTTGTGCATGTTCTTTATCAGGAGCACCAGGAAGGGCAGCTTGATGCCCAGCTGCTCCTTGCACTCGCTGGGACAGTGTATGAAAGTGGTGGACACATTGGAGCCCATAATCTCGAGCACCAGGGACTTGATGTCCTCATCGTATATGCGCTTGATGTACCCATTCTTTGTCTGTCCAAGGAATTATTCTACAGGTCCAGAGGTAAGAATACTTCTGATACTCACATAGGACGACCAGTTGTTCAGGGGCGAGCTTCCCACGCTGTAGAACACGGTGAGGAAACCTTTCTGGTAGGCTGAACGATACATTGTCGATTGTATTTTTTGAACTGTGTGTCTGGTTTATAAGATCAAGCTACGGTCAGTCCCCAAGTGACTGATGTGAAACAGCAAACTTAAACTATATCTAGACTAATTGTAGAAGGGGTTGTAGGTGACCCAGTGGGCGCGCTCCTGGTCCTTCTCGGTCTTGTGGGAGGTGAAAAGCGACTTGTAGACATCGCTGGCCTTGGGATCCTTGGCCACGCTAAAGTCACTCTTAAGGCGTTTCATTTCAGGATCCTGCATGGCATTCACGGCCCCTAGTCGTTTGACTTGGCCCACGGCCTTTACTTTTGAACTGGTTGTGGGCTTCTCCACAGTCGCAGACTTGGAAGTGGAGGCGACTGGTTCCTGGGACTCTTCGGGCTCAGCTTTAACCTCCACCTTCTTGGTTACCTTCTTCTCCTTCTTGGAGGACTTGCGCTTGGCTGCCCGCATTTCCATCTTGACACGCATCAGCTCCAAGTCCTCGTCGTTTCCATTGAGCACCACCACATCCTCGACGCTGTAGGGAGCCTGGCACAGCGGACAAGTGCTGGCCGCGCTGCCTTTGATCTGCTTCAAGGCCCGCTCGGACACCACGCATCCGCAGCTCCAAAGAGCCACGAACCGGAATTTGCCGGACATCTCCAGGCCAATCAGCTTGCAGATGTATGGAGCATGTCGTGTGTCCAGCAGGCCATCTGATTTGTCCTCCTCAGTGAAGGCGGGATTGGGAGTGGGATTGAGTTGGCGGATGTCCTTCATGCTCTTTACGTGCGCCGCCGTCTCCGGCATAGGTTCCTTCTCCAGAAGGCGCTCAATGACGCTCTGCTTGGAGTAGAGCCTGCCCATGCCGCACATGGCGATCGGCTCCTGGAGGCTCTGCTGGGTCAAGGTGCAGTGGCGCCAGCGAAACTCCCTCTCCGCATCCTTGTCTTTCTGGAAGGTTCAAAAGCAGGAGTAAGTCTGGCCAGGAGGAGCTCCAATGCGATTCCCTTACCTGTTCCGGCTTTTGCTTGACGCGCACCAACTCATCACGCCTGGGAATTGTTCCACCATCGCAACCCATTATTATACGTTGGTTTTTTTATGAACGGGCAAACTTTTGTTTAAGAGTATTTTGTTAGGCAGCTGCTACCTTAAATTGGCAATCCAAAATTGAAAGTAACCAGTGGCTTAAAGCCAGTCGCACGCTACTCACTCAAAATAAACAGTATGTCTGTAATATATAATTTTTTCTGGCGTTAATTACGTTTAAATTGGGTGTAAATGACGCTTTATTCACAATTCTTTATTTATATTTTGATCATAGAGATGGAACTACTCAGGTGTATCGATAGCAGTGATATTTTTGAATATCGAATACCTTGTCATCGATGGTTATATACAAATCATTTCAAAATTCAAAAGCGAGAATTATTGACGCTATAATTTAAATCTGCAAAGTAGAAATATTTAATAATATATATAATAATATATTTAATATTTAATTTTTTTTCGAAGTTTATGACATTTTGAGTATTCCCTTAACTCTTAATTGGTTGAAAATTTACAAACAAATTTCACCAATTGGGGGAACGTCGTAAATGGTTGAATTTTAAAACAACAAACAGTTAAATTTTGAAAGTAAGTACGTGTAATATTTTATTTTTCATTTAAGTTAATTCTTTAAATTAATAACCAGGTAAAAAGAACTAAAAATATATACCTTCTAGTATGATTTCAAAGTAAAAAAAAATGAGTGCTGGGCGTGCTACAATTTTACAGACTTGCAATGGCTTTAAGTGTGTGCTATATAGTGCGTTTCTTTTTAAAGAATTAAAAGTCATATTAATAAAATTAATTAATAATTCATAACTTCATAATTCAAAGCTGGATCCAAATATTAATTTTTTATTGATTTCAAAATATTATATGAGGAAAACCAGCCGGCTTTTATATTTATAAAAAACATTGTTTTTTAAGAATTTAACCTGGTTCCTCCTAAACAGGAACTGTAAATAATAATTAAAATTTTAATATTTGAAATGTATCTTTATAAAAAATACTCAGACCATTATTACTATTACTATGAGCGAAAAAATAGCAGTTAGATATAATTAT
Source organism: Drosophila subpulchrella (assembly GCF_014743375.2). Classification (NCBI taxonomy): domain Eukaryota; kingdom Metazoa; phylum Arthropoda; class Insecta; order Diptera; family Drosophilidae; genus Drosophila; species Drosophila subpulchrella. The sequence goes on from NC_050610.1 coordinate 4,788,597, forward strand.
ATATTCTTAAACGTTATTTATCGGTGGCCAATGTTGGATTATAGTTTTCCATTTTTAGATTCCTGGAAACAATTGATTTTCCAGCTTGTGCAGAGGGGGGTCAAAAGCCCAAGTCTATTGAGCGTAGGGTCTACGACCGTTCCGAACCTGCTAATAAGCAGAGCTATGTGGTAAATATTGATAATTCGTTGTTTTTTCTTGCCGCTTTGGAAAGCACTCATCGGGTCAATCACCGGGAGTTTACCTAATCTTTCTCCCGACGCGGATCTGAATATAAGCCTGGCCCGGTAGTGCGATGTCCAAGTGTCTGGACCACTCTCGAGGAGGCTACAACTCAACATGAAACTAATCATGGCTCTTTCCGTTCTGGTGGCTGTGTCATCTGCCTTGCCTCAATTTGGTCGTGGCACCGTAAACCAAGACGGTGGCTTTGGGGGCGAAGGCCATCCAGGACTTGGAAGCGTACCAGGATTCGGTGGCGGGCATGGACTTGGAGTTGGCCAACCAATATTTGGTGGTGGCGGCTTTCCACGTGGCCCAGGAGGTGGTGGCGCCTTCGGAGGTCCTCCAGGCGGCACCACGTCTTCTGCCTCAGCTTCTGCGTCGGCAAGTGGCGGTGGATTTCGCGGTTGAAATTTAGCAATAAGAACTAACTGTTACACAAATTAATTTGTAGAAGAAAGTTTCTTTGTTAACTCCATTTTTCGACGAAGAATATTAATTATGTAACTTTCGTACATAAATAGCAGATGTGACTTACCCCCGCATGTAGGTATGCCTGGCTGTCCCTAAGTTTTTTTTTAAAATGTATCAATTAAAAAAAATTTAAAAAACTTTTTTTTAACTGTAATTTCTTAATTGTATTTTAAGATTGAATAAAAAAATTAAAAAAAATCAACAGTTTAGGGCTTTCTGATTATAACTTTACCGCGATATATGCCCCATATACCCAGCCGTGTATCCACGCATGGTTGAAACCCTTATAAATTGAATAGGTTTTTTATTTCTGCTCCAACTTTTAAATCAAAATTATCTCAGGGACAAATTACGCGAATTCTTAATAATTTTATTGTAAATACATTGTTGGCACGATAGGAGAAATCGACTACAATTATTAGATTTTACGAGTTTGTCACCTTACCCTACACTTCCCTATGTATTTATCAAACTGCTGATATGGGGCTTGGATGGGGGTAATCCAGTTATCTCTGTATTATTGGTAAATGCTCTTTGTTTAAAAGGTCCGATTGAAAATGCTTGTGGAGAAACCGGAGAAACCTCTCGTGTGGCAAGCTATCTGTAGTCAGAACATTTCCAATCAAGTACTCATCCTTTGTGTTTTCTTAGCACTCGCCTTGGGTATAAGTGCAAAGATCTGCCAACCGCCGTTTACTCAAGTTGGCAAGACGCTTCTCCCGAAGAGGATTGTGTGGCTTTCGCCCACCTATATGGGGTCTATGGGTACCACGATATAGAGTGCAAAATCGAGTTTCCAGTGGTATGTCAGAAGGATTTGGCAGATAAATATTTTTGCCAGAAGCAGGAACTGTTTTTAGAAGCACATGTAACAGACTATAATTAAAATACTTAATTCATACAATGGATTACATATATTTTAAAAGAATAAAATTTAGTAGATATCTGTATGCTAAATTAAATTATTGATACAAAAATATTCCAAAGTGAATAATTTTTTTAAAAATTGACAAAAAATTGAAAATATTGTTTGCTTTAAACGCTTTAAACAGGATGTACTTGTTCAAGTATGCAGAATGTTTCCTTTTTTACTTTTACTGCTCTTCCTCCTCAGCCAAATATATTACCCGTAACTCGTAGAGTATATTACTCGTTTATTTGATTCGTCAAAAAGTATGTAACAAGCTTAAGGAAGCTTCCAAAAAAGTCCGTATAAATGGTATTATCTCGGAAACGCTTGAAATTTGGGATTAAGTATGTAGGTTGTAGAGACCCTTGCGCAACGCAAGAGTAGCATGGTGCCACGCCCACTCTAAAGCCCGCAAGCAGTTCAAAACTGTGGCACTTACATTTTCAAAGATTAAACAAGAGAGAACGCTATAGTCGATGCCATCGACTTCAGATACCCGTTACTCAGCTAAGTCTACTGGGAGCACTCAGGGAGTGCAAAGCGTCTGTTTCCAAGATTGAACACTTCATTTGCTCATTTACATTTTTCAAAAATATTCTAAAATGTGGGTGGTAGACGGGTTTAGCGTTTTGGACGTTTGTGAGCGTTAGATTGGACGTGGCACCCTGCTGAAACAAACTTAAATATTTTTATCGTACTGCTGATATGAACCGTTTTAAACAATATGACCTTCGCGGACTGGCCAACCAGCCCAACCAACCCAAATTCTATAAAGAAGAGGTCTATGGGTACCCCGCACAAAGTTAAAAGTAAGGCGAGAGATACAAGAGATAATTTCTTTAAAATTTATTATCAACAGTTCTATTAGAGAATTACGACCTACTGAGGACCAGCTGCTACGCGTCCGTGAAGGGGCAGTGCTTGGCATACGGCACATCTATGCAAATGCAGCCTCGGGCTCTGAAAATGCAGGGTTTCAGGTCAGAAATATTTGACTAGGAGTTTTTGGGAGAACTTACTCATCGGGGGCGTCGTTACCCATGTGGTACTCCCTCAACAGCGAGGCGAACTCGAAGGGATTAACTTTTCCGCTAACGGGCAGTCTCTTTGATCCACTGAGATTCAGGCAGCCGTTGGGACAAGGAACCCCCATGAACTTTTTGTGCTTGAAAGTGGCCGTGGCCAAATAGCAGATGCTCAGGAAATGAGAGCAGCGGGACCTTCCTGTGGAATAAAGATCATGATTATTACGTAATTAGTTCCAAGGAACAAAATTCAATACTTATGAATATGGCCCTTGAATTCGCATTGATTATAACATCAACCGTATCGGAAAATTATGGCAATTCGTTTAAATCACTTATCTTTTATGGTAACAATATTACTATACTCTATATTATTTTACTTTATAATATCAAGTAATATTACTATTAGCTCTTACTGATGGGATTCCCCTTGCAGAAGGGCTGGATGCGTCCTCCGTTGACGCAGTAGTTGAGGTGCCCGGTGTTGTCCTCCTGCCCCAGGAATCCTGCATTGGTGTGGATCACCTGGATGACACTTGCGTCGTCGATCGTCAGCCGGAAGGTGTTGCTCTTGTTGCGCTCTATCAGCGGCCGGGCGGGATCTAGCCCGATGATGCGGTACTGCTTTCGCGTCAGGTGGTTGCTGATCATGCCGCAGATGTGGGCGCCCAAGGAGTGACCCACGCACGTGATCCGCTCCCGAACAGCTCCGTAGTGGGTCAGGAAGGCGTAGATCTGGGCGGTGCACTGCGCCGTAAGCCTGGTGTTGATAAGCGAGTGGAGGTAGCACGGATATCGGGTCAAGGGTCGCCAGTCCACGGTGATGACATTAAAGTCGCGGGATAGGTATGCTGAGATAGGGTCACATAGATACAGTATTAGGTATTCTGAAACTAAAGCAATCATCACTCAACTCACCATCCCTGAGAAATTGCAGGTGAATGTCGATGGCGGTCCCATTAAAACCGTGAATAATAAAAACTGTTTCGCGGCTCTTACTGAAACCGCCCTTATATAAACTCAACGGGTTCTTGACATTTAACGGAGTTCCTCTTCGCGGCCCATTGCTGGAAAAATGTAATCAGACTTGAGTATAATCTTACAATCAAGTAGTTCATAATAATATAAAAATTTAATTGTTGTAATTAATATTATTATTATTATTATTATTATTATTATTATTATTATTATTATTATTATTATTATTATTATTATTATTATTATTATTATTATTATTATTATTATTATTATTATTATTATTATTATTATTATTATTACTATTATTATTATTATTATTATTATTATTATTATTATTAAATATTAATTATAATCCTATAAATAATATAGGATTCAGTATTTTAAGAAAACGCATAAGGGACCAAAGGGAAATGGAGATATGCAAGCAGCAAAGTCAGATTGAAATGCGCACACCTACCGGCGGTTGACAGATTTAAGCGTTATGGGCGTTAGAGCGGGCGTGCAAATTTTTTTTGTATCAATCGATAGCTATTGAGTAACTTTAGCTGAGTAACGGGTATCCGATAGTCGAGGTACTCGACTACAGCGTTCTTCCTTGTTTTTTTTTTAAACTGAGCCAAATGGATAAAAACCTGCTGTTTTAAGCCCCTGAAATATGCAAACAAAACTTTTAACATCAAACTTCTTTAAAATCAAGGCCATGCGCAATTATTTAATACTGGATATTCCTTCCTGTTGTTTAAAAAATGTATTAACCATGTTTTTGAGCAATTTCTTTTGGAATTATTGGCAATCCCACTTTTCATTTAATAAGTCTGTAAAAAAGTTTATTTTTGGGTGTTACACAGTGTTGCTATTGTCTTTAAATATCTCACTGCTGATATGACCCGTATTAAAAGACGATAATGGCTTGCAGTTATCTCAGTTTTGTTGGCGAATGCTTTCTGTTTAAACGGAACAAGCTTCATTCCTTGTGTGTATAAAACCGGAGAAACCTCTCGTGCGGCAAGCGATCAGAACGTGGCCAAGCAAGTGCTCTTCATATGTGTTTTCTTAACTTTGGTTTTGGGTCTAAACGCTGTCAATTGTTGGTCACAACAAGTGCCTCAATGGGTTCGTAAATAAGGCAGGGGTTTTTTCAGGAACAAATAATTTCAAATATAACATTAATCTTTCAGTTAATTGGCTTAATTAGGGCTGACTCTATTGTCTTCAACAACGAACAGGACGCAGTTCTCACAGCCCCACTCCACATCCATTTCGATTCCTCAAAAAGTTTTAAGGAATTTCATCTAAAATGTTACCTAGCTAAGAAATACTTTTTTGTCATTACAAGCTCATTTGTCCAACATTTTTAGGCCATACAATTAGAAGTTAGTTTAAGTTAGGAGAAAAAATAACCAAACATTAAAACGAATAATAAATACTTAATGACAAGTCGAACGAATATGTCAAGAACAGGAAATGTTGCCTTCTTGAGCCATAGAAAATCCAAACAGTTATCGGCAATTGCTCTCAGAATTCTTCCCAACAGTCTTTAACAAGATAAATATTTGTGGGCCTCTCTTTTGATTTCCAAGAACGGAGGTGTCAGTTTAATAATTTTTTGCTGTTATACAACCATCAATCAGCAGTCTCTTAAACGCTGGCCATCATGTAATCCCCTCCGAGTTCAATGTTACCATAGCAACTACCTGACTGCTTTCCCAAAATGGACCTCTTCAGTTGTGACTTTGTCTCATCTTCGGAGATGGGGGTGATCTTGCCCAGACAAGTTGGGCAACTACCAAGGAGTCGTTTGTAAAGCACTTTATTGGCCAATTGGCCATTGAAATTGATGTCATCGCTGGCCAAGACTGGCGGTCAGTGTGGCAAAAGCAGGCCTTCTTCGGCAAAAGTATCTCATCCTTAGTGGGTCAGTGGTTGGCTACGAGAAACGGGTTGCCGCCCATTAATTGCACTCTTATTTTTCGGTCTCTGCCAGCCAATATCCTTGTGGTTGCACAAGTCCAGTGCGACAAGTGTTTCGGCGGTTGACACACTAACCGAGTAAGCAATTCCAGTTGCCTAACACCTGAGGAACTTTCTCCCCCGCCCAGCGGCTAGTTCAAAACATCATCATAAGCTGGCAAACTTATTGCACAGAGAATAAAAATCTATCTTTAATTGGGACGATAACAGAGTGATGCACAGTTTTCATTGCACACCTTATAAAACTCTGCGATATTCTAAAGCTAAGATAAATAAATCTGTGATCATTCTGGGATCATTTTAATAGGGCATATCTAAAATGCAATTAAATTCTTTTTCAACTTTAGCCATCAACAAACTTTGCCTATTTTTTAATTATTAGGTATTTATTTAATGATTCACCTCTAAAACAGGATTTTACTTCAGAATGACATTTACTTTGGTAATTTGTGGGTTTTGAATTCAAGTTCTACAAAGAGAAACTTGCAGAATCCGATTAAACTTACGGAGCGTACAGTCGGTGATCGATATGTGGACTGGGGCAGAAGTTTTTGTCGCGCAAGAAGCAACGCAACACATTTAGGTCCAAGGCCCCACTGTTGCGCAGATTCTTCCAATCCGTTTTGCTTAACAGCAACGTTTGTGCATCTGCAATTGTATTTGGTGGGGTCTTTAGTTCTTTGACCTTATCCCGACATATGATTAATCAATATTAAAAACATGTATGTTTTTCAAGAGTTTTATACAGGAACTGTGGAAATTTAATATTCTTTGAATAATTTTTAAACTTGATTAACACATTTTTTTTAGAGTAATCACAAAATACTTTTGTATATACCTTTGGCAAAGAGTGAAAATATGCAAAGCACGACGAGATGTTTCATTTTTGTTTGAATTTCACAGTTTTTAGCTTTTATTATTGTTTACGTAGAAAAATAAATAAGTTTCCTAATGGCTCAATTTAGTGCACATAGATTTAAGTCAAAAGCAATGACGATTTTCCAATGGTTAAGTTTCGGTAAATATCATTTGATACGCGAATAATTTCACAATTGAAGAAAGGCTTACTTTATAATTGTTTTGTTATACAATTTTTGAAAATGTGTTTGACATTTGGCTATTGTTATTTTTAATCAGTCTAATTTAAGCTTTCTATTTTTCTTTCAATTTCCGTTGCGATATATTTTTGCCAAATGAGTATATTTTTTAGTTACTTGACACCGAAATAATTATACAGTTGTGGAATTTATATTTCGACGCATAAGTTTTTCATTATTGAGTTATTTTCCTCTTTCTGATTTTAATTGCCTTTCACATATTTCGTATATTTAAACCAGATTCCACTCCGCTTTTCCGTTCCGATTGACAACTTGCACTGCGATCCCATGTTTTTTTAATTGATATCCATTTGGTTTTGCCAAGCGATTTCATCGTAATCCTTTGCATGGAAATCAGCAATTTTGATTTTTACACGAGCAATCCGCGCCACGTCTTGCAGATTCGCGCTGTGCGCTGCAAATGCGCCGCCAAAGCGCGAAAGGCGCGACCAAGGAAAATGCAGTCGTCGCCTGCAGAGGCAACAGCAATTGCAACGGTAGCAGCAACACCAAAAGCAGCAACATTAGCAGCCGCAGCAGCAACAGCAAAAACTGGCCATAGAATTGCTCAGCCCACCGCCTGTTGCCTTGACTTTGCTTAGCTCCGTCTTGAAACGCGAACGACTTTGGCTAATAAATGAATAATGTTGCTGTTGTTACTGATGTTGCTGCTGTGTTGCCTTCATTGTTGCTGCAACTGCTGCCGTTGTTGCTGTTGTGTCTGCCTGGCGACGACTATGAAATGAAAATTCACGGCACACGCAACGCTGCACTGATTTTGATTATGAGTTTTCAGTCGAAAATGGGTGCTTTCGGTTTCGTTTTCCAACTCAATGCCGTTGCCTTCTTCATGGTGTCTGCGGTTTGTAATTCATATCTTTATTATTTACATAACATTCGCATTGAATGCAAATTCTTATAATTTCCTCCGACGACAATTGCCCAGTTTGTTGCCTAAGTCATTCGTTTTTGCCAAGCTATAGTGAAATATTATCAGATATGCATCTTTTTGGTGACTGGCTAGCCTTTCATATTGCCCTGGTTAGATGGTTCAAGGCCAGAAAAAAAGGAAAGGTCCCAAATCAGGAATATACTGCGACCATTTATCAGGCCAATCTGATCGCAGAAAAGTGAAAGATTGGAATGTTTGTCTACGCTTGCGTGGTGAGCTTGCTAATAATTTAAAATAAAATCCATTTCAAATCGCTTCACTTCAAAAGTTTGTCTTATTTCTGTGTTGTGCTTATATCCGAAACTCAGATGGTAAACATGTTTTAATACATATAGTTATTTTTATAAGTATTTAATATATTTCACTTACTCTATCAACCAAGCAGGTATTTAAAGGTCTACCGTTGTCTTAAAAAATGTAACTACCCTTTTATATAAAAGTACTTATTTTATAGTAACCCTTCTACTGAGTAGTCAAGGTGGTTTAATCACAGGGGCACTAGTTTTAAACAGAGTTAAGTAACTTTAATATTCCTAATTTGACAACTGAAAGTTTATATTGTTCGCACTTTTACACTTACACTTTTTTTCTCTCTACCTACCTTGTAAACAACTGGTAGTTAATATATCGCTTGGGGCACGTTTCCCACAATAAAATGTGACAGTTAAGTGGATTCAAGTCGAAATTTCCGTTGCGCAACAAGAACTGCAGAGCGTCTTTATGATATTTGGCTGTAGAAAGAAACCAACTTAGCACACACATCACAATTCTTATCGACAACGCGATCTTCCCACTTACACGCGTTCGTGAGCGAATCCAGGGAAAGTAGCGATAAGAGCAGTACGATAATGCCGATCACCATTTTGGCCAAATGAACTCTGCATATAAATTGGTATCACGTAGGAGAGCGAGCACATCGGGTTAAATGGAAGCCGTCTAATTGAATGAGCCATTGGCAACGCCTTCTGCCAAACTGCGGAGCCAAGAGCTTTTAAAAGCTGCATCCGCAGAAGAAAATGGAAAACGAATGAAAATCGCCGAAAATTGACACTCACGAACGACCCGGCGCCATCTGCGGGTTGGGTGACATTGCTTTGTGGGGAGCTGCCAGGCGGTTGTTTTCATATTTCGGTCTCGTGTGCACAGAAGTTGCGTGTAACCAAAGCCCCGATATCCATATGGGTACACTGAAAAAAAGTAGAGAGCTAACACATTTCAGCCAGGTGAAGTTTAAAAGGATTAGCATTCACTTAGCATACGAAATCCCCTAAAGAAATGCATAAATGGTACAATAAAAAATCCATTGTCAATGTTCTGTGGCCAAAAAGGCAGTGAATATGTAATACTTATAATTATAAATAAGTTCTAGTATATACTTAAAATATAAGTATAGCCGCAGATGATATAAAATATCAGATTATGAAGATATTTTAAGACCTTCTCATACACTTTGAAAAGGAAAAGTTTGGTACATTTTGTGTAACCACCAAAATATATAATTATAATACTCATTTCCTTTCAATTAACATTTAATCAGAGCCATTTCGTGGGGTGTAATAACATATTGTTGACTGATGTGATTGGGTTTCGCAACTGTCTGTATCGTTATAAACGCCTGTTGCTTACCGCATTTGGACACCTGCAGGCTCCAGCATTGTCCAGAGCAATAAAGAATGAAAATAATTAAAAAAGCTTAGCCATAGATAGTAGAGAAATAAATTTGGAAACATATTGAATAGTTGTTAAAAGTTATGGCATTGATCTTAGCAAAGTTAGACGCTATCACGCCATTGTTTTCATTTTCTTTCACACTTTAGTAAAGCATCAATTACCAACATTCGTGATAAAGAGTTTAAAACGAAACTTATGCTATCATGTAGACTTGACGAGAGTTAGGCTTAATTTTGCACTGCATCTTAGTTGTCAAAGATGTGCAGGGCAGTGAACCTCACCCTTGACTCCCATTTAAAAGGGGCCCCAAGCTATTTCCCTACACCTAATAAAAAGAGTTGACAGCAAAAGCGGTAGCAATTAATTCTAAAAACAAGAGGGAAACAGATCTCAGTTGCGGAAAACACGGGACCAGGCCCAAAATGACATCAAACGCCTTTTCTACCGTCAGACAGCGAATTTCCGAAACGAAAGTAAACAATGTGGGGTCTGCGGCTAATGTATCTAATTGAAAGTAATGAGCTCGTTGGCCTAAAGCACTGCAAAACGGGGCTAAAGTCAACGGGAGGCACAAAAACGTTTTTCATGGGTTTTTGATATAGTAAAGCCATCCAAAGGAAAGGAAAATGTAATGCAAATGAAAATAAAAAGGCAACCGCAGAGCAGAAAGGAGAAAAACTTAAGTCACAGCAACTGTTTCCATCTGTGCATGTTGCAGGTAACTACTCTATACACGGTCTCTAAAATATAACACGCGTTTTGCTATCTGGTATTTAAGGGTTATATATATGCCTAAATAAATTGCATTATTATTCTCTAATTTATTTATTTAAAATGTTGTTTTATACATAATTTGTTGTTTTGTAACTCGTTGCATTTATTTTATTTATCAGTCTTTATTATTTTTAATAACCCTTTTTTTAACTTGTTTTTTCAATTGCTTTTCATGGTTGCAGGTCTCAGCCAATCAGCGGCAATTGATGTAATGTTTTGAATTGTTCATTCATCTGGTTGAGGTTGGCGAAGAATAAGTTGCATAACAATTTCCCGGATTGTCGTTACCTTGTTATAATTCACACCCTGATCTTATCCGCACTCCATTGTGTTGGAACATAAAACAGACCCTTTAATTATTATTCCAATTATGATTGTAATCTGCCTAATTGTATAATTTTCAACACCAACTAAATGTTTTGCAATTAAATGCCCAAATTAAAAGGAAGCATTCCATATAATTCCATATAATGCTAAAATTCCATATAATTTCAGTAAGCAATCAATCAGTTTACAAATTAAATAATTTTCCTTTTTCCTTTGAAAATAACACACACGTTTTTAGTTGAGCATGACCAATTTTGGCTTATTTCGCTCATTTGTTTTTTTATGCAGTATAAATTTCTCATAAAACTTGATAAGTTATGGGGCATAACGTCGGCGGCAAGCTTCAGTTGGATATTCAGAAGGCGAAAAATATTTGTGCGAATTAATAAGTAAGGTAAGGTGATAGAATAAAAATGTGTACACTTTTACACATTTCTTCCAAAATCTATTCCTTACCCTGACATCTGTTGTATCTTAAGATTATTCTAAGAGAACGCAACGAAAATGACTGTAAGCCCTACTTATAAATTTAATTTAAATTTAAAAACTTAATTAAATAAAAATAAAATAAATTTTAAATTTTAAATTAATTTTTAAGGATGGGGTAACTGAGCAAGCAGTTCATGGTTAGGTCACTTACTAAATGTTGTTAACAGAAAGCTTATCCAATTACTTTACCAGCTAAACGAGCTTTTTGCACAACTTCCACCAAAGTATTCAAATTCGTGTTGGGTATTTCTAGGTTTCTGAAGGATCTGAAAAAAAAAAGTTTCCTAAATACAATTTCTAACTAGTTTTACATTTTGGTGATTTATTATTCGTCAAAAGTATATGTGGGTAATGGATATTATAAAGTCATAATTTCAGAACAGGTTTATATCTCGGCAATTATGTAGCATACACAATAAAGATTGTAAGGAACTGTTTATAATGAATACTGTAAAAGCTAACTTTGGCTTGCCCATTTTGCAGTTTTTAAGGGTTAAAATGTCACTAAAAGATAAGATAAGATAAATAAAAACATTTAAGAACAAAATAAGGCAAATATTTTGGAAAACATCAAATTTGTACCATTTTCACCCTATGTGTCCCATGGTAGATATGAGTACGTATCAAGTAATACGATTTGCAAAATTTTATGTTGCTGGCACTTAAGCTTTTCCAAGGGTCGGTATACCCTCTTTAAGAGTGTAATAATGATGTATAGGTGTCATGAAAATCTTTTATTTTTAGAAAGGTGCCAAAATATATTGCTTCAAGAACCTATCCTTCATATCTTTATTAAGCATCATATTTTATCAATATAGCACCACAGTTCAAGACTCAAGACATGATGACTTAATTTTTAAAATAATTCGTACTTTTCTATTTATTGCCTGTTCTAAGCCTCCCCCTTATTTTTATTCAACTCATGGCTTATTCCCATTTCAATTTAATTTACTCTTCAGCTATTGTATAAGCTTCCTCCGAAGGGCGAAATCAAGAATAGAATTCCACTGAATCGGTTCATTACTTATGCAAGTCCCAATCAATTTTCAATTCTTGCCTACCCTCAACAAACTCCTTGGAAAATAATCGGAAAAGCTTTGCCTACTTACAGATAGTTTTAGAACTTGTGCAAACTTGCGATGCTTTTCAGCGAGTCTAATCAAAATGGGCCATAAATTCCGGGAAAATGGAGAAAGAGTGGAATATTGCGATGTGCTTTGTTTTTGCTTCGGCTTTTGCCTTGGCCCAACTTTACTAATTAATTGTGCACTTGAGAATTTTTGAGCAAACTCTGGAACTTAGCTGCTACGGCAAAAGTGTCCATAGGGAATGGGAGGGAGAGTGTGTGAGGTGTTTGGCACTGGCAAAGTTGACGAGTAAATAAACTAACAATTTTTCCTACTTAATTAACAAAATTGTTTTAATACTCAGACTCCCGGTGGAGCTGCCAAGTGAGGCGTTAAGCGACGGCGATGCTGTCAACATTGGCAGACCGACTGGATGACAGACTGACGGAATGACGGACTGGCTAAATGACTGCGCAAACAAACCCCAAGTACGGCGGCACTGGGTGGAGTACGGCAATAATTAAACTTGTCACAGTACACTTGGCACACAGGAGAGAGTTGGGCTAAAAGCATAGAGCCTGTCTGAAAGGATAGATCCTGGCAATTTGCATCACATGAACTCAAATTTATAAGTATCTGCCAGGGAAAGTTTTTCAGTTTGCTCTATTTATTTAGATAAGCAACTTCATTATGTTTCCAATATGTTACATGACAGAAAATAAATCGGTATTTTTAAATTATACAAAATAGTTAACAAGTTCTTAACGAGCCAAAATAATATATATCCTTCATTATGTTTCCAATACATAAAAGAAAAATAAAATAAATGGGTATTGTTAAATTATACAAAATAGGTAACAAATTCTTAACGAGCCAAAATAATATATGTATTTCCTTCATTATGTTTCCAATACATGAAAGAAAAATTAAATAAATGGGTATTGTTATATTATAAAAAATGGGTAACATATTCTAAACGAGAAAAAATAATACATACAAGTCCTTAGCCGCTAGAGCTCTTAGTTTAGTTAGCCTATAGTTTTAACTTTAAGGTAGTTTTATATAAATAAATAAATATTCCTATGATATGAAATTTTAAAATATGAATCTTTTTTAATAAGTATGAAGCGATTCGAAGCGGTTCTTCAATAATATATATATATTTATAATTTTTCAAATGTATGCTTAATTTTTTTAAGCGTGTTGAAATATTTATTTAAGGAACTGAACCATTATTTCCAGCGATTTTTTTCTATAGCCAGAATTGTGTTTTATCCTGTTTGTGATGCCGCAAAAGCGAGTATTTCCATTTTATTGCGAATAACATTTGGATTAACATATAAAGCAGTTCTTGCGCGGCAATATCGAATGCATTGCATTGGCAATTTGTTTGCTCGAGCTGGCCACTTGGCTCAACAATAAATTGCAACTTTTGGAAAAGTGCAGCGCGTAGCTTATGAATTGCATTACAAAGTCTCATAAATTTTCGCATTCGCATTCGCATTGCGCCAAAGTACGCGCAACAAATCGTTTTGGCGCCAAAATGCATTTATCATGAGCAGAGAGTCGCGTTCATTGCGCAAATTCAATCTGATGTCAGGAAACGCGAGAATTATGAGCTCAGCCTCAGTTCAGCGGTTGCTGGGTGGTATGGGTAGTGCAGTGGGTGGTTTGGGTGATTTGGGTGGTGCAGATGCCGTGGAGATGGCGTGAAATGTCTCGGCTGAATTATGCGGATGCTTTGACAAGCTCTTTTTCCGCTCAGCTTCCATTGACTTTTAATGGCTCCGCCTCGCATTATTGAGATTTACAGTTTGCGGATTTATTGGCTACCCAGGAATGGTTTATAGAAGTGACTGCAATTGGCCAAAGCAGGAAAGGTGGCAAGAGGATGCAGAGATTAAGAGTGACTGCTGATATTGAAAATGTACATTACCAAAGGATATTGATAAAAAATTGCAGAGGCATTTGCGAGAAAGAATAACTATATAAATCAGAGGACATTAAAATGTAAATTATTTATTAGATTTGTCTAGCTTCCATTGGGCTAACTTAAAGCACTTTACCCTTTTACCTCAATTAGGTCTGGGATGAACCCTCTCGATCCCATTTCAATCTAACTCAACTTGAATTTACGACCTTCGGACCTTTCCACAAGTCTATTGGCCACTGATTTATACAAGTTAATTAACACTTTTGTTGGCCTACCCCCAAAAATACAAAGCCATTCATAATACGGCAAGGCATATGGGGAAGTCCTTTATTCCACACAACCTCATCTCCAGGCCACCTATGTCAACAAAGGCGAACAAAAAGGACAATTAAACCCTTTGAAAAAAGCCAGGGAGCAGACAAAGCGAGGCAAATACAAACAAACCCGGAATTGCAAAAACCGAAGTGAGTTGCGAAGGTCAGGCCGCAATCCCCCTGGAAGAACAACGATTTATTGGATATTGTCGCTGGGTTTTCACAACATTTTATCGCCTCCAGACGGACAGATAAACGCAATAAACAATTGCCGGGCCACAAGATGGAGATGCCAGGCCCTGGAAAACATATTTAGACTTTTCTTAAGTAAATTATTGCAGAAATCGACAGCAGACAGCAGGCCCGGAAGCTCAAATGGGCGCAAAAATGTCATTAAATGGCAGCCACGACAGGCGTCCTGCCACCAGAACATCCAACCCAACCCGTCCTTACATCCATCCTTCCATCCTGCTCCTGGAGAGCGGGAAAGTTGTTGTTTCCGTTTCCGCCAGAGCTGAGGTCCTTTTGAAATCCTGGCGACAACGCAACGACAACTCCTCATCGTCATCGTCCTCTGTCTTTTGGGCTGAAGCTCATTTGCGAAGTTGCCGCTGCAAATATTTGCTTAGCCCTTTTGCACCCGGCCCAAACGATTACCGAAGAGTGAGCCAACTCTTGTTTATTTTCGTTAGACATTTTCCCTGCTCGATATGGCGACACTTAACCCTTTAATGCCTGTAAAGCTGTTGGCATTTCGCCTTCCCGTTTTCAAGTTATGTGCCTGCAATTGGTAGATTGGAATGCCTCAAATGGCTAAATGGTTTTATTTACTTCGATCAGTGATGCGAAAGGTATCTTAAGTAATACCAAACACTATTTCACAAATAGTACCTACTTTGTTAATAAACACTAAAGGTGTAACTAAATGCCTGTTCGTCGTTATGCAGTTGCTTTATTTCATAACTCTCTTTTATAAATACTCCAAACCCAATTTAAGGGTAGGCTTAATATTCTGGCGAGGAATAACATTTTATTGGACTATACATATAAAGTACTTTAAATTAAGGTCTGTATACACCCATCTAAGCTAACCCTTTCTTTTTTTTTATTATTACCGAACTCTTTAATTTCAACCCTCTTATTGTAAAAGATGTAAAATCTTCTTTTTCTTATGGAATGGTTTTATTATCCCTAAATGTTCAGCATTAAAAATTTTTTAATTGCGTTAATCAATTTTCAAAATTTTTTTTGGTTTTTGTAATTTAATGTTTTTTTCTATGATTTTTTATAGTATCGATACTATCCATAATGGTCTCTATAGAATAGAATAGAATAGCCAATACTATCGATGGTGCACATTATCGTTGTTTTCCCAAATCTACTCTGTAGTCTTGTCGTCCTGCAATATAAGTCAAAATAACAGAACATTATTGATCTCAAAAAAAGATCCCGATCATCCTGGCTACGATCTTTTCCAACTGCTACCATATAATACCTTATTTAATGTTTCGCCTTGGTGAATATGATATGATTTCTTCGAAGAGGGACATTTAAAGTATACAAAACTAAAATCATGTTTAATTTTTACCACGAGGGTAACTTTAAGAACGTAGGAGAGCTCATCGAAGAGCGACCCTTGCTGTTGCTTTTTCACCTGCCAGATGATATTTCATCCGCGATGGACTTCCACTCGATTGTGGAAATCCAGCTGACGGAGTTGAAAGTTCACTTTAACTTGCGGCCGTATTCAGTTCGGGCATTCAGTTCTCCATATGTGCAAAAGCAGATCTACCCTTCATCGCCATCGACTCGCTGCAGTTCGTGTATCCATTCTCCGATATCTACATATCAGGGATATTGAGCAGGCTCAAACGTTTCCTCGAGGAGTTCCGCAGTCAGGTCCTGCACCAGAAACTAAAGACGAAGGAATCCGGCCCACCTCCATTTACCTTCAAGGATCTGGGGCCCTCCACGCTCCATGATGAGCTGTGAGCAATGGCTCCTGTTCTGTTTGTGCTATTTTAATAAAGTTCTTTTAGCCTCCTGCAACTTAATCTCCTCCTGCAATGCACTTTGGGAAATACTCTTGAAAATAAGAAAAACACTGCCCAACAAGAGTTCTGTTTTAAGGTGTTTGGTTAAAGATCTTTAATGCTAGACAGTTCTTAAATTTATTAAAATGATCTATTTCAAGAAAGTTAAAAATATTTTTAATGTATTTTCTATTTTAATAAATATTTGGAAGATACAATAAATATTTGGAAAATTAATAACTAACATTTTATGTTTATATTTATTAGAAAACTAAAAGATTACTTTTTATGTGGAGCAGCAAAACAGTCTATAAAAACCTAACAGCACAGTGTAGTTTAGCCCGAAGGCTCTTGTCGAAATTTTGAGGAGTGGCGAAGAAAAAATAGTTTACCTTGGCAACACGGGAAAGAACAAATTGCCTGCAACTAAACATAATGGTTAAACAGACAACTGCTCAAGACTCCACTCCACTCAAGGAAAATCACTTGAGCGGCTCCGCCGGAGGTCCCAAGTTCCCTCGCCTTTGGATCTTCGTCCTTATCGCGCCAGCAGACATCACCCAACAGATTCCGACCCCCTCGACATAATTTGCTGTGGTTTTGCATTTACTTTGCATCTCGAGCGTGCTTGAGGCAAAAACAAACCCAGAAGCTGAAACGGTGAAACACAGAAAAAATAAACATATAATTTCCAATATAATTCTCTATATTTCAAATCAATCTATTTGTGACGTTCAATAAATATAGACATTTTTAACAGTTAAGATTCATTTATTTTTTTTTCTTGATGATTATTTGGCAATAACTTTAGGGGGTTAAGACAAAAGTTAGTAAGATAATAATAACAATGGGAATTTTAAAGAGGATCGTAAACGTTAAGTTTGTTATAATTTATAATATTTTAAATTATAAATACCTACGAAGTTATAAACTTTAAAAAATAAGTACTAGTCTTGTTCTCCTGTTTATAATTTTTTGGTTTTTGTGTAGGAACGGTTCGAGGAGCGCCTCAGCAGCATTAGCCTGGCTCCTTGGCTCAGCTGCATCTGCTTCTTCTTGCGCAGCTCCTTGCACTTCCGTTTCCGGCTGCCCTTCGCCGCTCATCCTCCGCATCTCACTCGACTCAAGCGTTTCAGTTTGTTGGCTTTCGTCTTGCCAGCTGCATTTTCATCCTGTTTGCAATCACTCCGCCTCCGTGGTCCTTGCGGTTAGCTTCTGGGAAAGGAAAGCGCCGAGGGGGTAGAAAAGGATTTAAGGACAGGGTCTGCTGCCTCAGCTTGTTTTTCGGGTTTGTTCTGCCTTGTCCTGTTCCTTTTTTCTTTGGTTTTTTAAGTTGCTTGCCATTTGCACAAACATATGCGCATACTTAATTCGAAATTGTTTTTCCTTGGTTACGGATTTGAATGGCTCAAGGGACACTGCGAGAAAAAGTAGTTTGGAGTACATAGGCTTAGTACAAAAATTGAAAAGCCTGAGAAAGAAAATAGTTTCTTTGTAATAAAAGTAATATTTTATAAACATTTGTTGAAGAATTTGCGTTAATTTAAAAAATTTGTTTTTGATCAAAAATAAATTTCTAATTAAAATTAAGATTGGGAAGTTAAACTCCTCTTTTGCAAAGCTGGTAAGCTATTATCTAATTTTATATTATTATCTTACTTTATATCTAAAATTTAAACAATTTTCGTACCTTAATTTAAATGGAATTAATTACAAATATAAGTATACATTTATTGTGACAATTTAACAAAAAATATTTATAACAGAAATCGAAAAAAGACTTTGTAAAGTCCTGGAATTTCTCAAGGTGCATGTGCGTTTTCCCTGATAGTTTCAGCCTGGCACTTTTCCTTGTACCCACTTTGGAAACTTAACTACACGCGTTATTTGCACAGCAAGTTGGAGCTCATTTACACGACAAGAAGAAACCAAAGTGGAGCGGGAGGAGTACGGGAAACCACCTTCTGAAGAACTGGAGAAGGGGAACTGACTTTTGCAAAACTATTTTTACTCCGTTTTTAATTTAATTAGCACTCAATTTGCCAGCCTCTCACAGAGAATGTGTGTGTGCTCACTTTGCCCCATTAGCAGAATAGGGCGGTGGCAAATATGATTTCCAACTTGTGTGCTTTTCGCTTTTCTTTGAGGAAGCTGGAAAAGTTTCGCCTCGCCTCATATTAATTAATTGCATTAAAATGATTTGCATTTGCCGGGAAAAAGGCCAGACTTTTGTACTTTGGCTGCAAAAGAGGTGCTGACTCCTATTTAATTAAACTCAATTTATTAATTGTTGGCTGTTGGCTGCTCACCCACCAAGTCAGGTGGGCTTGGGAATCTCTGGGGGCTAGCGCTTGGCATGGACTAAGATGGGAATCAGGCTGGATGATTGATTGTCCAGGCTTGGGACACGCCAATCTCCGGGGAGGAAGATGGCCGGACAGAAAATGTTGACACAGGTGTTAGTCGCCTGCCACAGCAATTGTAATTGTAATTCCTCTAAATGAGTTCTGTGTTTCCTGGGGACAAAGGGGGATTTTTATTTGCTAGCCTGACTTGGAGTTTTGTTTCGCTTTGTGCTCGAATGTCATTTGTTTGCTCTGCAATGAAACTCTTTTTCCCGACTTCAACTAACTTTTCTTTAGTTCGGGAAAGTTTTTTCAAAAAGTACCTTTAAACTTTAAGCACCAAGAAAAACAGCACTTTTTAATGAGCTTGTTCCCCTCCTGCTATTCGGTTTCCTAACTTTTGCCAATTTGCGACCGCCTCGATAAGTCCCATAAATTTCGGAAAAAAATGACTTATGATATCTAGCCTGTTGCGGGTTTGCCCCTTCTGGCCATAAAGTCAACACATTTTTTATCAGCTTAGCCTGTTTTGTTTATGACTTTCCACCGTTTTATTGTCTGGGGTAAAAGGAGATGCCGGAATAGTTCGGGGAAAAGTTGAGATGTTAAATTTCATAATTTTTATTTGAGTTTTCATTGTCCTATAACTAAATTTATAATTCTTTTACACTATTATTTCAACTTCCAAGAATTGTTCTTTCTTCAAACACAAATAGCTTTCTGTTTCCACTCTTTTGGGTTGACACACAAAGGAAAACTCGTACAGGCTGCACTCGATATTGTGGTATCCAAAGCCATTGTAATTCGCATAGCCCACACAGTCTTTGGCCAAGAGATTGTTCGGTTGATTTGGACACCAAGGCGTATACGCAACGGCTGCGCCATCTCCATTCTAAACAAAGCCACTACTATTACCCATTCCCAGGGATAAAAGACCTATCGAAATCGAGTCTTTCCAACTGTTGGAAAATGGTAGGCCCAGTACTTGAAGAGTGGCTGTCAGAAGCTGCATATCCCTTTCATTGTCGAAGACAACCAGGGTGGAGTTTAAGTTGTAGCACTTGCGATCGGCATTGAACCAGTTGGCCTAAAGGTTAATAGAATGTTACAATCTTTTTTTTTAATTAAAAATTGACTCACCTTTTCGTAGGACACATGATAGCATTTTTCTCCTAAGAAAGTGAAGCCAGAGGGACATCTGAAAATATCAAAACAGCACAAAAGGAAAATATAGTGTTCCCTGTGCCAGACATGGTCCAAAAGTAAACACTTATGTAAACATTATGAGTAACGTCGGTTAGCGTTATCAAGGGGGAATCCTGATAAGTACTTTCAGCTTTTCAGCCACAAAAGAAGTAATAATGTTACGGTAACATTCCCGTTCAATGACTTCCGTTTCCAAGCAAACTTGGCCCATGTTTGCTATATTTAAAAAAGTTTATTTCCCGCATTTGCGGCAGACGGTCTAGATTATTTTCAGCCCTTGGAACCTCTCGAAATTGGAACCGGAAGTACATTTATTGTGCCAATCTCGAGGAGGGAACTCGGCTCTCGGTTCATATAAATAAAAAGCCAATTAAAATACAGTAAAGCCTCGCAACAACAGCAGCAGCACAAACAAAAACCAAAAGCCCCATCAAAGTTTAAGTAGAATAATGAAAGGAGTTGAACTTTTATGACGGTAAAGCCTGCTGCATTGGCCTACAGAAGGATTATGGTTCATTTAATTGGGTATAATGCGCTTCGAAATTATATCAACAACGCCAGAAACAAAAGTTGGTTCAATTAAATCATTATGAAGAGGAATTAAAAATATGCATTCAATGGTGGGGGAATTCAGTACGTTTTTTATATCATTGATCATTTTTCTTAGAGTTTTCATCTTAACATCTACAGCACCAGGTTACAAACTAGTGTCAGAAAAGTTTTTTCTCGAAATGCATATGGTTTAAGCTGTTAAGGGTTATAAACTGTGGCATGTCGATGTAAGCTTCCTACTCGTCTTATGTATATTTTATTTTAGACTTTTAAATATTATAACATATTTAATCAGAGCTTTACACATGAGTAAATAAAAAGCTTTGTTTTTTATTTTCATTTTTGATAATTAAAAAAAACCCATGGATGTTGTAAATAGAATTTGACGGTATTTCCCGCAGTGTTTTTCTTCAACAAGTTTTTCTCAATCAAAGTTTGCCCGCTCGACAATGGCCCTCGCCAGTGCGTTCGCAATGCTGGTTTGGACTTTTAGTTTGGCACATAGCTCTCCGCATGTCGATGTCGCTCCTATCGCCCTATTCCTCTGCAGCTCTTCACTGCGGCTCCACCCTGTCAGTTGGCCAACAAAAAGCTCCAGCCACCGACATGGCCTGCTGCTGAATGATAACAACAAGCCGCACTGGGAAGCGGTACGGAGCTGTGGCAATTAATCTTTACAATGGCGAACATGCGAAATGGAGTTCATAAATCCCAAGTCACGCTACACGGCACCCAGAATAGGGATTTGGAGTGGGCTCTCGCTGCTCTTGGCTCTGCTCGGGGTTTTCAAATGTAGTTTAACTTTAAACTGCTAGTTACTGGGCCGAACAAGTTCCGTACAATTTGGCTTCTACTTATGGATTACCCACCAAAGGGTAGAGCAGAGCAATTAGTGAAAATATGTATTCTGTGGAACATCTTTGGTTAAATCCAGAACACACTCTTTTTCAAGATTTTTGAATGGCTTAACCTCTTCCCCCTTTGGAAATGCTCTAGATAAATGTAAATTTATTCGAATGAAAGGGCACAGCATGCCAATGGAGAAGAAAGAAGAATAACAGCCATGGTAATGCCTTGATATATTAGGGTAGACAGCGTCTACAGTGCGTATGAGTAATAATGCGGCAATAGATTTATGGCGAATGGCAACGGAGCGCTGTTTGCGCTTATGTCTGTATAAAAAAACGCATATAAATATCACATTTGTGCGCGATTTATTATGGCCAAGGCGATGGCCCGATCCTGTTATCCTTTCCGCCAGTGAAATTAGCTCATTTGTCTTATTTTATGCCGGCTCAAAAAGTATTCAGGCTTAAAAGTGCCGACGACTGGCAGAAATTACGAGACGGTCTTCCGGCTCGGAAGGCAACTTGAAATGTTATGTCTGTGGTTAGGTTGTGTTTATCCCCACTCAGATAGCCCTGCTAATCCCCTTTTGCATAAATCAACAGGCGTTTTAAGGCTCCAAAAAGGTTGCCACCCATGTGACCTTTGCTCTGCCGGCTGTGGTCTTGTTTTACGGGTCGAATTTATTGGGGTCAATTGCCGGTTGCTCTGGCCATGAGCACATTCCTGATGCTTTTATAAAAAATTTATCTGATTGCCTTCGTTTCAAATCACAACTGATAATTGGGTCGAAGGGAATCACCAGCTGAGCGCGTGTCCTGAACACGACGGGAATTTAGATGGGCAGATTAGGAACTGCAGTAGGTGCAGACTGCCAGAAATTCGGAGTATAAATAAATATTTTTTTGGGTTTTTCTGTATTAGTGGGTATTTTAAATATTACACATTAATCAGATGTATTTTTAAAAATAGAAGTATAGGCAAACAGATTTTAAAACTCTGAGAATAGCCAATTCCAAATAGACATTTCAATCACGTTACTAAACATTATTAGCAATTGGGGTGTAATAACAAATTAAAATAAATCGTTAGAAATGGTAAAATAGTTTACAGATTATTTTTTTCATGAAAGAAACATGAAACTAATTATATTTAATTTACAAAGACATACATGCTACGAAATATAAAAATGTTATGCTTGACTTCCTGCAAGAGACCACAACATAGAGGAAAATATGCGTCTGCAGTGCAAACAACTGGAAGTACTCATCGAGTAAACTTAATTTCCAACAAACTCTGTTTCTAGGCTGTTGAGCGATCAGAGCCGGAAATTCGGGTTTGCCAGAAGGGCATAAAAATGCGGCAACACAAAACTGCCGGCGACGTCTACGACTTTTTAAGTTTTGGTAGACTTGGTCGGAAAACAGCTGCTTCAAAAAAAAGAGGAAAACACACCCATGAAACTCTTCCGTGAACATAGTTTTTAGCACATTTTTAGCATTTTATACTTTCTCTGACTTCTTAACTCGATTTTGTGAGGGCGAAGTTTATTCAAAAAAAGAAATATGTTTTCCGCACGGAACTTGTTAATTTTCCGCTGCAAATCTGTCAACTTTCTGGGTCTGGAGGAATAAATTCATTGGCAAGTGACAAAGTTTTGGCAGCAAACTTTTTGCATATGCTCCGAGTAGAGCACACTTCTAGGCTCAGTTGCTGGTCTAATTAAAAGTCTAGACTCCAGGGCGACTTTTTCATCTCCATTGTCGATTTCGATTCCGATCTGACCATCCATTAACCGCAATTTCCAATTAATCAACTGGCGTGCATTACCCGCAACAACAAGGCCAGCAAACTGCACATGGGCCATGCAAATGTTATAAAGTTAATTGCCATCGCTGGCCATTTGCTGGCCGAGTCCCCTGGCTCTTTGCCCTTTTGGCCACTCGCAATTGGGGTTGTCCTTTTGTGCGAGTGCTCAAAACATTGTGTATTCCATGTGTGAGCTTTGTTGTTAGATAAAAGTTCGAAATGAATAGCAGATGTGCCAAAGGGTCGACGACCCATCCTTCCGACGGCTTGTAATCCGCAGAAAATGCATTTTCTTGATAAAAGTGATGGCTGTGCTTGGGAAATCATTTTTGGATGAGTTGCCAAGCAACTCGATAACATCGAGCAAATGATGATCCATGATGATGTATCAAAATGTTTTAGAATATTATCAGAAATAACTTTAATGTTGAAAGCAATTTTAAAAATTAAGTATAATATTTGAAACTAGGCTAATAAATATTGGCTAAAGTAACACTCTACAACAAAGAATTTTTTTCATTTGTAATAAATATGGTTTTTTGGTTAGAGTGGTTTAAGGGCTCTGTATATTCAAAAACAAAGCACCCTAAAGGGTCCGTGCGCTTGAATGTAGTTACTCCCACAAAAACTCACACTTGGGCAAAATCTTTTTTCCACAGTTTATGATTCTGTTTGAAAAACCACAAAATTAATTGCATGTCATTAGCAGGAATCTATTAAAAGCCCGAAGCGAAACGCAGCTAAAAGCAGCGGCGACTTAAATACCTTGGCAACCTAACAAACAAACAAACAAACGGACGAACAAACGAGTTACCCAAACCCCGAAATCAAACATTTATCCACACTCGCAGAATCGCAGGTGGGGATTGTGCATTTACATGCCTGAAAGTATGCAGTTCGGAGTGAATGCAGAGATACCAGGGCGAAAGCCCCTCAAAAGCGAGCTCATTTGACTGGCCCCCGGCCCTTCGAACTCGTCCATTTGGCTAAGCCCCCAACGCGGCATTATCGACCACACCCACTGCCACGCCCAGTGGCCCAGTCGCCCACGGCAACCTCAGTGTGTATGGGAATACTAATGTCCAATGATTAAATTTTAATTACCGTGCACCAATCGAGTTTGCGTTCGTTTCGATTACACCTCCTGCTGCCAATGGAACTTTTGCTGCAGTATCTCCATCTGAAAAAGCTCGTTTTTCATCCTTTCGAAGTGATCAATGGAGGAACGGCTGAATGCATGTTGCCGCCGGCCATTCAGAGCTCCTGTTAACATCATTAACTGTTGCCGATTCAACGAGGTCGATGCACCGAGATAGGTAACTCGAAAATAAATACTTCTCAGACAATGCCAAGTACCTTTGCCGAGTGCACGGAAATAAATATTTCTAAATATCTTTGGAAAGTGAGGTAGATGATATTTTGACCTGAACATGTCTTAAAAAATATAATATCATAAGCAGATGAACAAAGTATAGTAGTCATAAATACCTAATCATGTAGAAAATAAGCTAGATTCAAATAGACCAAAGAAAACAAAATGAAATGATATTAAACCTGAAGAGCTGAAGGCCTATAGCTGATATAGCTCATTTCCATTGTTAGCATTTAGTATATAATTACTTATTAGCATTATACAAATAAATAAATAGTAGTCATTAACCAAATATGAATATATAAAATTATAAACGTTTAAAGTCATTTATAACTATTTTAATTATCTAAAAGTTAGGAATACTTTAGCACTAGCACCTAAAATAAAAAAAAAACATTCATATATGAATACATTTTTTTAAGCAAATATATTTAAAATAAAATTTTTTTATCCTGGTCGTTTAGTAAAAAATAAAAAGAAACAAGGTTTACATTGGGATTTTGTGTATATCACTGATATATGAGTGGGTACATCGCTACAAAAATTTTTTCTCGGTGTAGGGGTGATTAAATTCTAGAATATATGGGTTCTACTTACATTGCTTTGGCCCCCAACTTTTTGCGCTATATTAACTGGGCTTATTTATTAAACACGTTCTGGACCAGCACAGCTGCTTGGTCTGCTGGCTGTGCCCCTTCACCGAGTGGTTCCATTTGCCCCAGTACGTGTGCATACCAAATGGCATCCTGGCCAGGTCCAGGTCCTGACTCCTGGTTCCGGCCATTGCAAAACATGGCTCGCTGGGCTCACTGAGCCCGCTGACCGGCTGTTTGTGGCCTCAATAAATCAACCGGAATTAAGTCATCAATAATGGAAAGACATAAAGCAGGCAGTCGAGCACTAGTTGGAAGCCGTTTGCGTTGCGTAACGAGTGTGGGGGAGTTCGGTTGAAAAATACTTGTGAGTACCATAAAGAAATGCAAATTGTTGTGGAATGTGTTCAATATGTCGGTTCTGCGAAACGACGTCCTTTAATGTTCAACAGTTGGCGAACAAGTTGTAAAATGATGTTATTTAGAAAACGTGGGTAACTAATTTATTTTACCTTTAATTTCGTGTAGGTACACATTGCTATCCAAATAATCCACTGGTTTATTCTTAATTTTTGGAACTGCTAATATTTGATTTTAATACCAAATATTTATACTTTAAGCAGCAGAATTCCCTTTAAATCCACCACCTGTTGTTGACTCGGAATAAATGCATATACTTTTTTCAATTCGAGAACAATAAACATTGGCTAATTGCGCTAAACAAATTGAAGATCAATTTGTTGGGTAATTTCTGGTTAGACAACCCGGATTGACTGAGAACGGCGTGTAATCAACACGAAAAAGCGAAATAAAAGGCCATAATAATAATTTATTAGACGGTTGGTGATAAATATGCAAATAAGTAATTGCTAGTATCGGTGACTTTGTGTGAATTATGAACTCACAATCGTCTGGATTTTAATGGCTAATGGGGGGTTTTCCTTAGGTGTGATTTGCATCTTTGTAATGATAGTTTGATTTCTCTAGTGACGTAGTGAATTTAATTAAATGAGTAAACTTCAGTAGCTTTCTGCTTAAATGACATCATATAAATGACTTTATATGGGTATTTAATTCACTTATCGCCGCACGTTTTTAGAAGCATCAGCAGTGAAAATATAATACAATAATTACAAATTTTTTTTATTACTCGGCTTGATTGTGAGGCTTTCAGTTTGGCTGACTTAATTAGAAAGTCATCCACATGAGTGACTTTGAGTTACAATTGACACATGCCATTTATCCCCGGCAGATGACTCATTTCTCTTGGCCGTTCTTTTGTTTTCAGCTCAGAATCAAGATACTTTGCGCACGTTTTTTGCCAGCTTTTCTTGTCAATTTGGTCTCTCTTGGAAGACAAATTCATAAATATTTTAATTAAAATTCGAGCGAGTGCCGGGGCCAATGTTGTTCTAAGTTAAAAAGTTTTCAATGCAAACTCGCAAAACGGAAACGTTTTCTACAACGTCATCAGAAACGCATAACATTCCCGAAAAGGGGGAAAACAGGAAGCAAACTTTTTGGCGCAAGTTCAGCGAAAGTTTCGCAGCAAAGAGAAATTTAACTAATTCCATTATGCATAAAAGTGTAAAAAAATAAAAAGGCATTTCGAAAATGTTAAACAAAAATGTGAAAACTTTGCCCTTGTTGCTACGCCAGGCCAATGGAATTTTCCTTAGCTCGGACCGGGCAAGGTGGAAATTTGCTTTCCAAACTTGCTTTAATTCCGCTCGAAAACTCACGTTTTGTTTATTTAAAAGGCGCACATAATTCGCCGGATACTTGGTGTGAAAAAAGCTGGGCACTTAATAGTTTATAGCCGGTTCTGCGCAGTTTTTAAAATCAAGAGGATTTAAGGGCTGCACATTTAAATGGTAAGTTGTAAGTAAAGTTAAGTTTTAATCAATAAGCAAGTCAATTATTTTAAAAGACCTTAAAAACGTTGATCTTATGATCTTAAAAGAGAGATATATTTATTCCCCTTTATCATACATTGTAAAGTATACAAACTCTTGCTTACTTATTTAACCATTCTTGTAAACTACATGCTTACTTTTTTAACATAACCTAGCCCAGTGAGTCAAAATCCTCTTCCTTTTAATATATTCTGGAAAAAATCCTATTTATAACCAAAATGAAATCATTAAGCGGCTTTTACTGTCAACACAAATGGCACGCAAGCATTTCAAAAGCAATTCACATTCAGGCATAGGAAATAATAAAAATGAGAAGCAAGTCGAGTCCCATAGGCGGCAAAAGGAAGGCGACCCCCCGAAAGTTGCCATGCAATTGAGTTGAAAGACAAACAAAGGGAAATTCTGCGGAAAAGGGAAATCGGAGGCGAGCTCCTCTGAAAAGCTGTTGCCACAATAAACGACACGATTCGTTCACTCACTTACCCATCCAGTCAGTTCGTCAATTACATTGATTTCGTGTGCGGTTGTGTCTGTGCGAGAATTTCCACCTGCCGGAAAAGTTCAACGGAAATGGGAGCGAAAAGTCGGGGAAAACTCAGCCGTCGCTATTGTCACCCTCGGAGCATTTTGATTTGTCTATCTGTCGTTTAATAATACAAAGTGTCCTTTTGGTTCGATTCCTTTCCCTAATATTTTTGACAATTTCCTTCGACAACAACGGCGGCAGTGATTGACTTTTGTTTGCCACCATTTTCATTACTATTTTCATTTTTCACGTCCCGCTGTCTGGGCTTTTCTTTCTTTTTGTTCGCCGCAAACTTGTTTACCTCGATGTTATTTACTCGCCGTAATGATTTTTCTATCAAGCGCTTAGCATCGGAATTTTGGCCCATTGTTGGCGCTCCGGTTCACCTGTATGCCAAATGCCAAAAATGTCAATTGGTGCGTGCTGAGCTCGCTCCATTCGCCCTGTTTATGGCGCATGTTTTACGAGGCGTAAAAAGTGTCATTAGAGCAGATAAATACGTGTAATTTGTGCACGGTTTTATGGGTGGGGATGCGAAACGATGATGTGTTCCACAATCATGCAAATTTCAAAATTTCCATGTGGTGTTGGTAGGATGTGTGGCCTATTATTTCTAATAGGTTGCCAGAAATCGAATGAAACCTCTGTAAATGTTTCACTGCTTTGTCAAATTTATTATGTGTGCTTACATTGGGTTTGGTATTTGAGCGCTCTGAAAAACTCATTTAGGCGTGTTTTATGCTTGATTTCGGGTTTTTTTTTGGGAATTTATTAAGAATGAATGTGCTGCTCGTTTTTGAATTAAATAGAAATCATTCCTTAAGAGCAAAATTCATAAAACGAGAAAAACAAGTTCGATTTCTCCTGATCCTAAGTATAAATTAATTTAAAAAATATATATTTCTTATTAAGTACAAGCGTTCTTAAGTTGATCACTAAAAGGACTTGATCAAATGAGACCATTTCGTACCTGTGGCACATTCAAGCTCTTTTAGGCTTGTAACAAGCTTAATAGGCTCTTCTTTTTTTTTAATAAGTATATTTGTCAATATTCGATTTATTTAATGTTATAAGACTTTTTTCCAGTTATAAATATTGTTATCATATAATTAAACATCCTTCAAATAAGTAGTCTCCGTTTGCCTTGGTTATTCGAAAATCATACTTACTTAAATGATAAGCATTTGATTGTAATATGGGTTTTAAGCTACTTAAGCTATTCACACTATACCTTTTAACGGCTGATAGACTTTATCGATTGAATATAATACCCTCTCCCCATCCGCTATAAGTCTGGTTCCCGTTTCATAAATTCGCAGAATGGTTTTTTTTAAATTTTTTACTCCGATTCCATTGCATTGCATCGCATGGCCGACTGTTGTAACCGCAGCCAAATTAATTTCCAACTCTTTGGGTTTCACTTTGACTGCCGCATGGGCGTGACAAATGCAGCCAGAGTAAATTGTATAATTGCAGCTTTATTAAATTTAATAAAAATTCATACATATGCCAGTGCGGACATGACACGCCCCCACAGACGGAGGGCGGGCAGAGGATCTCGCACCCTTTTTCACTTCCGTTAATCGACTGCACTTTTGCATTCTGTTGACTGCACACAGATGCCGCCTCCTTTATTTCAGGGACCCAGAACCCAGACTCCAGTTCCAGGTCCCAGGACCCAGGACCCAGAATCCTGGATTCAGGATTCAGGACCAATGGGCAGTGCATGTCCTTTGTTGCCAGTCGCATTCGTAGCCCACACCTTATCAAATCCCCCGGCCCCTGCAGCCTTGTGGTTATTTTTTGCATTCACGTTTTTGTATCCCATTTAATTTGGCGCTTGCTTCTGGCTCACTTCGGTTTCTTTGGCCCTTTATTCAGTCGGTGTTTTTCCCACCCCTCCACTCTTGGAGCGTAATTTTAATAAAGTTCGCTGGGATTTTTTGTTGTTCGGGTAGTCAATTGTTATCTCCCAGCGATAAGTAAATAAAAGGGACAGGGAAGCAGTCTGTTCCTGAGTTGCAATTGCAACTGGATTGCCGAGTGCTGTTGGTTTTCGCATTTTCCATTTTCCCAGACCCTTCTCCCTTCTGCGAATATGAATATTACTGAGTGATAAGACCAGGGGACTGCAATTAATTGTGAGCGTTTCCATACGGACTCCATCCGGATGTGTGCGAATGCGGGTGCGCTGGCATAATTCAATCTATTTTATTTAAGCTTTCCGTTAAGCTTTATTTAATTGCGAATTGCATTGCCTGGCATTTCCCCGAAGTTAAGGAATGAGAATAAATGAAGCAGCTTAAAGGAGGAAAATTGTGTTTACGCTTTAAGTTTGGTTAACATTGTAATGCAATAGTTAAAATGTAGTTTCAAGAAGTTGATTTATTTGAATAGTAAAATGGCTTAATTTGCTACAAATTACGTTATTATTGTATACGTTATTATTTGTATATTGCTAAAATATATTTTTTTAAAGAGATATCAAATAGCCGAGCAATTAGCTTTTGCACACCTCAATCTATTTTCCACCATTAACTCGAATTTTGAGCGCTCAGTCAAGTGGAAAGATGATCAGGGAAACTGGGCAATTAGTGCATCCATGTTAGGCTGGCCACGACTGCCTACTTAGTCGAAAGGGCGAAATGAGTGGGTTAGGCTGGATCGTCGCCATCAAAGTAATGCTCATCGTGTGTGCGATTGGCAGAAACGCCGACTCCACCCCGTCGAATTCGCGGTATAAATGGACTACGGTAGTGCCAGGCTAAAAGCGACACCACTCCTTTCACATCAGTACACTTAAATGAAGAATCAAAAGTTGACTCATTATTGAGTTACTTTTACCTCATCACAGTAGAGCAACAAAAGAACACTTTAGTCTATTATATTCTATAACACTAAAACCCGATATGGTTTTGTGTATGAACAACATATTAGTTTTTGGCTTTCTGTAATCAATATTTTATGATCTCATAGAATAGATATAAAAAGGTTTATCGTAGATGTCCAAAAATTAATCAACTTTTTTCTTCTGTGTAATTTCTGTACTCAGATGGACTGGCTGGAGGCGCAGAATGTCAGTCACGAAGTGCACAATGTGACCACGGCGGATGGCTATCAGCTGCAGGTGCAGCGTCTGCCGCATCTGGGTGCTAAGCCCGTGCTCCTGGTCCACGGACTCCTGGGTTCCTCGCTGGGGTGGGTCTGCCTGGGGCCCGAGCGGAGTTTGGGTAAGCGAGTGTGCACTTCCGGGCGTGCACTTGAATACATGTGACATATTGAAGTTAGAATTTACACCGAGAAAAAAACGTCCTTGATTTTAGACCACTCACCTTAATTTAAGGAATAATTAACAAGAAATAGTTAAATTTGACTAACAAGGCCTTAGAAATGTGCCTTCAATAAACATTTAAGCACTAAGGAACATTTGACAAGCGCCGAAGTATACTTAGTAAGCTGTCTTATTTCCGATCTCTTTTGATTTTTTGTATGATCAAGAAAAAATTGGATATGATTGTGTTCCCAAGTCAAGAACACTTTCCGCTTGATTTCAAGAACACATGTACTAGAGAAAGTGTAAAAAAAAAGTAATAAAATTAAGCAGATTTGGTTTTGGTTTTTTCGTTCTGTAGTTTTGTTATATATATTTCGGTGCATTGGTTTTACATTACCATTTATTTTTTATTGGCAAGCATTGAATAACACGTTCAGAAATTCATCGATTGTAAAACAACAAAAATAAAATAATTTTGGATTTACTTTAAAATCCCTGTTCATGCTTACAGAATACTTATGTACACCTAAGGATTCTTTAGTATTGTTGTATTTTACTACATTTTATGGAATATTTAATCATTTAAAAAAAAATAAGAGAAGATACTTTGTTCTAAGTCCGAAGCCTAAGAACTTATCACTGTTAGGCATTCTAAAAAAATCATTAAAAATCTATAATTTGATGTAACCAATATTTTTCTACATGCAGCCTTTCAGCTGCACCGTCGCTCCTACGACGTGTGGCTGGCAAATCTGCGCGGAGTGGCGCCCTACGGACGGCAGCACATCGACTTGACCGATGTGATGGCCGATTTCTGGCGCTTCAGCTTCCACGAGCACGGCGCCTACGATTTGCCGGCCATAATTGACCACATGGCGGAGGTCACAGGCGGCGAACAACAGGCCCGCGGAGGAGGTCGCGGTTCAGGGGCTGATGAGGAGCAAATGCCGCGCCAGGTGCTGCTAATTGGACACTCGCAGGTGAGCGGTGCGGCTTAGGTGGCCAACTCCCCCTAAACACAGCTCTTAGGCCTTTAATGCGTTCCTGGTCCTCTGCTCGGTGCATCCGCGCTTCAACCAGCGCATTCAACTGATGCAGGCCCTGGCGCCCCTGGCTCGACTGCATCGCCAGGTGCGCTTCGACTCCTTCCAGGTGCGCCACCTCATGAAGTTTGTCAAGGTAATTACTGAAGTACGTAAAATAGGGGGAAAATGCTACATTTAAGCTAGACAAAACCAAAGCTTCAGTGTTGCATTCAGCACATTTTACAATGCAGGTTAAAATGTTGAGTTTCAGCATTTACTTTATTCAGAGCTGATTTCTCTTTCGAGCTAGACTTTATCTTTACTAAGGCAGTATTCTAGTTCAAAAAGTCGTTTAAGAAAACGAAACTGACAACAAATAGTTCTCCTTATTTTCTTTTTAAAGTTTGTCAGACCGATTCTATCACTTAATCGTGTGACAACAGACTCTGTAATGATTTGCAGTACATGAAATTAACATCACGTTGAGAAATCGAGTTTGTTTTTTTAAACATGTTAAGTTTATGCTAACTTTCTAATAGAAAGTTTCTATGACTGATATTAAACTAGAAGCTTATTGAGAATTTGGCGTCAAGTATATAGTTCATATCTTTTGGGTGGTACTTTATTGAAATTTAAGTCTTGATTTACCAAGATATTTTTTAGGTGTGCCACTCTATAAAAATCTATTTTATTTAAAAAATATATATTAATATAATTAAAATTCGTCAATTAAGTTCTCTGCACATTTATTTCTTTGGCTTGTTGTAGTAGTTGGCTTTCACAAAAGGCATTTTGGCGACCTCGGCCTCGTAGAACTTGTCGCGAACCTTGAACTCCACCTTCGTGCCAGCGGCCTTTAGGTTCTCCGGTACATAGCCCATGGCAATGTTGCGTCCAGCACTGGGACTCGGGCAACCACTGGTCACCTGACCAACCTGCTGACCCTGGCTGAAGATGGCCACTCCTGAGCGAGCTGGCGGGGGCTTGGCTCCCAACATTTGGAGACCCACTCGCCGCCGACTAACTCCGTCCTTCAGCTGGCCGAGGATCACTTCGGCTCCCGGAAAATCGCGGGTGGTGCGACGTCTTTTGGCGACCAACCAGGACAGAGCCGCCTCTACGGGCGTGGTTTTCGAATCAATATCACTGCCGTAGAGGCAAAGACCTGCCTCCAATCTCAGGGAATCCCTGGCTCCCAGGCCTGCAAGCTTGAGGATGCCACTCTGAAGAAGGGATTCGGTGAGGTTCTGAGCCTGGCTGGACTCCACAGATATCTCCACACCATCCTCTCCGGTGTAGCCACACCTCGTGATCCTGACATTGGGGATTCCAGCCAAAGAGGTGACAAAGGATCTCATAAAGTATACTTGGTCCAGGGAAACTTCCTTCGGCAGAAGTTTGGATAGCTCAGTTGCCACTTGGGGACCCTGAACCGCCACCAGGGATTGATCACTGGGGGTGAGGAACTCGATGGTTACGTCCTTTCCTTGTGACTTGAAGGTTTCCTGGAAAGACATGTGTAAACATGTTACCCTGATAGATCAATACTATGGTATATAAGCTGAACTCACCACAGCTGCGCTCATTATTCCCATGTCCTGCTGCTTCATCGCCGCATTGGAGACCACGTAGAGCTCCTTTTCGCTGACTTTGTTCACGATGAGATCGTCCAGGATGCCGCCCGATTCGTTGGTGAAGACGGTGAGGGTGCCACTGCCATCCGGAGTGCCCAGGATGTCCGCCGTGCAGACGGACTCTAGACAGGCTGCCGCATCCTTGCCGAACACCCGGGTCTGCAGCATGTGCGAGACATCGAAGATGGAGCCCACCTGGCGGGTGTGGAGATGCGAGGCGATTATGCTCTGGTCGGAGTACTGAACCGGCAAGGCGTAGCCTCCAAAATTCACAATTTTCCCGCCTCTTTGCACGTGGAAATCGTAGAGGGCGGTGCGCTGACCCTCGGAGGCGGAGGAGGCGTGGCGCAGACCGCCGAGGGCGATGGGAAGTCTGTTGCTTAGTCTGAACATCGCGCGCTGACTGAAGCCCGGATAGGAACTACAGCCAAGATCGGTTCTAGATGGTACACTTAAAAAATATCTGCCTCAGTATAATGAGTATTTTAAAAACAAAATAATCGGAAAAGATACGTTCTTTACAAAAAAAAATTACATTTCACGACATTATGGTAAGTTATAATATAAATTAAAAAACTATCATTTAATTTTTTTCTCTGTAAGGGTGATAACGCCCTGACACCGCTTGACATCGCCACAGAGATAGGAAACTAGTGAGTGGGGAGAGGCATTGAGATTATTTTGAGAAGGGATACACTCGGTGATAACCCCCCAGAGCGGCTTTAAATATGATTATGGATCTTGAGTCTGGGGAAAGTGAAGCAAATCAGCTGAGTGGATTCTATTCCAGTGGAAAATTTGTATAAAAAGTAATGCTTTTGCATTGGAACTTGATTGTTGTTTAAAAAGTTAGCAGCTCCTTATTAATTTAATAAACTATTATTTTAGGTAGAAATTTTAAGGCTTATATGTAATTTGTTTTTTTTTTTTAACTCAGCTTAAAACATTTATTTTCCTTCTTTTAGAAACGCCAGAAGGGAAACAAGTTTGAGATCTTTCCGCCTGGCTATTTTCGAAAAATATGTCAAAGCAAACGGGATCTTTGCGAATATTACACCAAGCAATTGGCAGGCAGCTCCCAAAGCAACAAAAAGGTAAAATATTGGCTTAATTGCAAGGACAGTAAGAACAGTTTAATTAAAGAACAATGTCTACAGCTACTGGAAGCCTTCAACTATGAACATCTTCTGCAAGGTGGTTCCGCTAGAGAGATAAAACACCTACAGCAGATATGGAAATCGGGTGACTTTATTTCCTACGATTTCGGACCAGTGGAGAACATGCAAGTATACCACGGCGTGGAGGCCCTTAGTTACAATATAAGCCAGATTACTGTGCCGATCATCTTGTACTTTGGGGAAACCGATGCTATAGCCACGCCGGAGGGAGTTCATGGAATATATGCCAGAATGCTGAAGTCGGTAAAGAGTGTTATGAGGATTAGCTCCCCGAAGTTTAACCACTTGGATTTTCTTATTTCCAACGACATTAAAACCCTGGTCAACGACAAATTAATTGAGCAAATGGAACAGTTTCTCGAGGGGCGATTGCCGTACGTAATTGAATGACCGCCAAATAAAAGGTGTCGTCAAAGGCGTTCATTGGAACCCATTAAAATAGAAATGACAAAAAATAATTGACCAGCGAAATGCTTTATTTGCCTTGGCATTCGTCCAAAATGCCAATTATGTAATGCGGTAGCCAAACCATAAAAAATATACATATAGATGTATAATTCAGAAAGGCAGCCGCCACAACTGGTCGACACTTTTACTTTCTTTTGATGGCCAACAAAAACAGTATCTGTTTCCAGTGCCTTTTGTGCGGCTTTTGGCCAAAAAGGTTTGGGTTATTAAGTCATTTCGATGGTAAAACGAAAGAAGAAAAATAATGATAATTACCTTAATGGAAATGTTTTGACTGGCTTTTCAACATTGGGCGGTATACAGCTGATAAGTAATGTTATTTTAATAACTTAGATATCGATTGATTGTGAGAGACGAATTAATTTTAATTTATAAAATAAAACTTTCGCAACTTCACACATATGACTAGATAGTAAGAATATTGTGTGAAATACATGTGTGTCAAGTGAAATGATAAAAACAGTTTTTTGGAGTTACGTCAATTTTGTGTGATAAGATAAATTGTAACTCCATTGAACATGGTTACAATTGACAGTTGATTAAGTATCCGACTCGATGCTTCACTGTACTGCTACTCTTGAAAAGTTTCTTGTTTCCGACTGTTACGCCCTACGCATCCGAAATTTGGCCTCCCCCCTCGAGACCCTCTGTCGTACCCATATTTAATTAACTGGCCGAAAACGTAAAACACAATCGAAATGTAAACAAAAGAAGCTAACACGTCACAGTACGCAATGTTGTTGTCTGATCGAAAGTTTTTCGTATTTCGGCATTCTTTTTTATTATTTTTTTTAGTTGCTGCAGGGCCTTTGCAGAAGTTCGTTGATGTGGTTTTTGTAACCGGCGTGCTGGCTTGAACCATTGACAGTCTTCGAATTGGTCTTCAGTTGGGTTCGCGTCGCGTTGCGTAGAGGTTGAGGTTGAATTTCCGAGAGAGTCGCTTCCGTGAAAGTGAAACCAGCCGATATTAGTGGCCAAATCAAGATGCGGTGCAGCCTGAGGATGTGGCTGATCCTGCTGTTGGGGCTCTGTGTGTTCATCTGCAGGACTCAGGGCCAGCTGATTGGCGGCGAGGAGGACGAAGAGGACGAGGAGGAGGAGGAAGAGGAGGAGGAGAGCGTCGAGGACGAAACGCTGGAGGAGCGACTGCAGCGCAAGAACATCAAGCAGGACTCGACCCTCAGCGTGGTAGGGAAAAAAATCGTCGTTGTCTCCAAGATTTTTAAATGCAGGAAAATATAGGTCATTCATTAGTTTATTTAAGAAAATTATATTTCATTTTCACTGAGATTAGGGTTATATATCTAATTGAATTGAATGAATCTAATTGTGGTAATTTGTAATAGTTTATCCATCTTATACAAAAAATCTAGTCTTAGGCACACAATTTTAGGATTTAATTTTCTTTAATTAAAAAGCATTAATTTCTAAGCGAAAAATCCTTAACAAATGTGCGTTATTTTTAAAAGAGCAGATTACATTTTCGTTAGAAAACTTTTAGTCAATATGGTTTTGTCATCTGAGCTGTTATAGAAATAAGGAAATTATTAAAACACTGTATTTTAAAACAATACATGCAAACCGTTTAAGCATTAACATTTGTGGAATTCGAGTTCCTTCTTACATTTTCCTTTTGAAAACAGCAATTATTGAACCAAAGTGGAGATTATTCCTCTGCTCGCCTCCTCACTGTCATCGCCTCTCACACATTTCGTCAACAGGACAAATTAATCGCCAAGTACGGCTACGAGGCGGAGGTGCATCATGTGACCACCGAGGACGGATACATCCTCACCATGCACCGCATCCGCAAGCAGGGCGCCCCGCCCTTCCTCCTCCAGCACGGACTCGTGGACAGCTCGGCGGGATTTGTGGTAATGGGTCCCAACGTGAGCCTGGGTAAGTGCCATCCGCATCGACCGTGATTAATGGCCAAGTGATTACGACCGAAGCCCACTTTGCAGCCTACTTGCTGGCCGACCACAACTACGATGTTTGGCTGGGGAACGCGCGTGGCAATCGCTACTCGAGGAACCACACCACCCTCGACCCGGATGAGTCCAAGTTCTGGGACTTCAGTTGGCACGAGATCGGCGTGTACGACCTGCCCGCGATGATTGATCATGTGCTGAAGGTCACCGGGTTCGCGAAGCTGCACTACGCCGGCCACTCGCAGGGCTGCACCTCGTTCTTTGTGATGTGCTCCATGCGGCCCGCCTACAACGCCAAGGTCGTCTCCATGCAGGCCCTGGCCCCCGCCGTTTACGCCAAGGAGACCGAGGACCACCCCTACATCAGGGCCATCAGCCTGTACTTTAATGTGAGTGTTGTGTGGAAGATGGTTTCATTGCGGTTTTTTGGTGCTCTGATAAAGAAATGGAAAAGTTCATGTAAATATCTCAATTAAATACTAAAGTGTTATTTTCATTACAAAACATATATTAAAATAAATGTGGATAATATTATTCACTTTAAGCATTTTACCTCATTAAAAATATATTTCATATTAAAAACTTTAATACTTATACACGATATGGATGATAGCGACACATCATTAATTAAGTATGAAATATTTTGACTTTTTACGTAAAGTTCTGACCTGGAAGTATTTATTTAAAAAGCATTTCAATTTAGACTCATCATCATGTTACAATAGGTTTTAAAGTTTTCAATGCATTTTCAAGGCTCAAAACACTTTTTGTTTAAAGAACTGCCTTATTATTATAAATATTAGGTAGGTGATTTTAAGGAATATCTTGAAATGGAGTAGAAACTCTACTTAATATTTAACAGATTCTCCATTTAGACTGGAACTATATTTAGATTACTTTAAAGTGATTGTTTAATAGACTGATAATAGACTTTTTCCCAATTCTTAAATATAATTTAGCACATTTAGGTGTTGCATGCACTGACTTTCTTTATATATTTCAGAGCCTGGTAGGCAGCTCGATCAGGGAGATGTTCAACGGGGAGTTCCGCTTCCTGTGCCGCATGACTGAGGAGACGGAGCGGCTGTGCATCGAGGCTGTGTTTGGTATCGTGGGTCGCAACTGGAACGAATTCAATAGGGTAAGGTAATACCAAACTTTTAAAATAGTTCAGACTAACATTTGAATTATATTTCAGAAAATGTTCCCCGTTATCCTGGGCCACTACCCGGCCGGAGTGGCTGCCAAGCAGGTGAAACACTTCATCCAGATTATCAAGAGCGGCCGATTTGCGCCGTATAGCTACAGTTCGAATAAGAACATGCAGCTGTACAGGGACCATCTGCCCCCGCGTTATAACCTGAGTCAGGTGACGGTGCCCACCTTCGTGTATTACTCCACGAATGATCTGCTGTGCCACCCAAGAGATGTCGAGTCCATGTGCGATGACTTGGGCAATGTGACGGGGAAATACTTGGTGCCGCAGAAGGAGTTCAACCACATGGACTTCCTCTGGGCCATCGATGTGCGGAAAATGCTCTACCGGCGTATGCTGCAGGTCCTTGGAAAACTGCCTGAGGACTCGCATGAAGAGGCTAAACGATCCAGGCGATCAGTTCGTGGCAGAGCGATACTATCTTAAGTACCTGAAAATGTTTGAAAATGTTTCTCTCATATATTTAAGTATTTATTTATCCAATAACAATAATTAGTAAATGCATAAGCTTTGTTTATATAGAATTGGGTGGTGAAATTATATTTGCATTAGAATACACAACCTATTGCCACCAAATTCCATATTTATTTATTTATTTGCTCTTCGCTGCACTTTGCTTTAAATATGGAAAGGATGCCCCTATTTGCATAGCATTTCAAATTTTCAAGTATACATGGGGAACTTGAGCGGAAACGGAAGTCAAGTGTTTCTTTCGCCCCACAAAAGCCGTAACAGATTTTGCATCAGCATCACCAGCTGGCGGGCCAAGATACATGCATTTGTAAGCAGATTTCCTGCGAGCACAATTTTCCATTTTCCCCAGCGACTGCTAGTGGGCCAACAGCTGACACCGGGGCTAAGAAGCTGCCGCTTTTCCTGCTCTTTCCGTCCCCAACTATATTTTCTTGGGTTTTTCGGCCCACATTGTCTAGCCATTTGCATTTCTGTGGGGCTCAGCTCTGCACATCTGCGCTTTTCCTGATACACCAGCAGCCAAGTTAAGTGAAAAACTGTGTCTAAGTTGGCGACAACGGAGTGGCACGTTGCCCAGATCGACCCAACTTGAAAGGCTCGAGAGCGGCAGATAGAGTAAGCTGGTTATCACTTTCCTAATCACCAAAATCATAAGCCAACACAGCGCGAAAGTATAAATTACCAGTTTTATTCTAAGAAAAACTGACGTATAAATAACTAAAGACACTAGAAAATATTATTCTTGTTTGTTATTGTTACTC
Source organism: Drosophila subpulchrella (assembly GCF_014743375.2). Lineage (NCBI taxonomy): Eukaryota > Metazoa > Arthropoda > Insecta > Diptera > Drosophilidae > Drosophila > Drosophila subpulchrella. The sequence continues at coordinate 4,827,960 of NC_050610.1, forward strand.
GAATGTGACGTATTGCTATGGTCGTCACAGCAGCTGTAGAAATGATGCAAATTTTATCATGCCTTGATTAGGCAAATTAATTGCTAGAAAAATATAGACTCTAACAAAATGGAATAACTTATTGCGATTTCAGAATACCCTATTGTTGAAGTGGATTAATTTTCTACGGTGTGTTGAATGTAGAAATGCGACTGGGAAAAATTGTATACTCAAAGGTAAAAAGGAAGTTTCAACTATATTGTAAGTCTTCATTTTTAATTTAACTGAATCTATAATTTATATTGTAAAACATATTCAGACTGGGCTTAATTTTATTAATTGTATGTTTATACACTCACTTTCTTTTCTGCAAGAATTGATGATCTTAATTTTAGTATATGTTCACAGCACGGGCTATATTTTTAGACTATCGTGAATCCCCTAACCGAAATAGCACCTTCCAGGCGCAAAAAATAATGATAAGTGTTAAGAAACTAGTTTTCCCCTTCTTTTTTTGAATAAATTAACGAACAAAACGTCACCAATTTTTCAATTAACAGGCTTACCTCTATAAAAGTTTTATAAATGTAACTTAGCCACTTTGTTTAATTACAATTAGGTAAATTATGATAGCACATTTTATGTATGTAAAAACGTTAAATTAAGAATTTATAATAATAAGGTAATTTGGGGATCTTTTTCTTTTCTAACTAAATTAAGTTCGAATATGAGATTTAAATTCATAGAAGGGAAGGTCAACTGTAATTGCAATTACGTCTTCACTACAAGGCGCATTTTCGGTTCTATAAAAGCCAGTCGATTTTTTGGAAAGCAGTTAGTGACTTTGAGACAATGGTTCCCACGGGATTGTTATTACTTCTGACTGCCTGCTGTGTGTCCGTGGCATCCGCCGGATTCGGCCTGGGCTTCGATGGCGGTGGCCTTGGACTGGGAGGCGGTAGCGGTGGATCTTCTGCCCAAGCAAGTCTGCCTGGATTGAATCTGGGTGGAGGATACAATGGTGAAAATCCCATTGGTCTTTCTGCCAGCGCATCACATACCGCTGGATCTTCTGGATCGATTCTGCATCAGGGTGCCAACGGTCTGCTGGGCGCTGCAGGAACTGGAGCCAACGTAGTCCACTCTGTGGGATCAATTGCAGCCTCTCACGGGGCTCAGGCCGCCAAGGGACTGCTGGGAGCGGTAGGAGCTGGAGCCGATGCTGTTCACTCTGCAGGATCAACTGCAGCCAATCACGGAGCTCAGGCTGTAAACGGTCTTTTGGAAACAGCAGGATCTGGAGTGGATGCTGTGCACTCTGCAGGATCCACCGCGGCTTCCATTGGGGCTAATCACGTCCACAATGTCGCCTCTGGAAGTTCTGGTTCCGGCTCAGCTTCCCTGGGCACTGGGCATTTGAGTGTCGGAGCCACAGGACATTCAGACTCCGCTCCATTGCCCTCCGGTCATATAAGTATCGGATCCTCTGGCAGCAGTGAATCCTTGGGAGTTTCGGGTTCCATGGACCTCCATTCCAACTCCGGCTCAGCGACCATTGGAGGTGCTAACGCAGTGCTAAATGCAGTGGGATCTGGAGCTTCAGGATCAACAGTTGCCGCCCATGGAGCTCAAGTTGTCAATGGACTACTAGGAGTGGCAGCAACTGGAGCCAATGTGGTACATTCCGCAGGATCAACAGCAGCATCTCATGGAGCTCAGGCCGTTAATGAAGTTCTAGGAGTGGCAGCAACTGGAGCCAATGTAGTCCACTCTGCAGGATCAACAGCAGCATCTCATGGAGCTCAGGCAGTTAATGAAGTTCTAGGAGTGGCAGCAACTGGAGCCAATATGGTGCACTCCGCAGGATTAACTGCAGCATCTCACGGAGCTCAGGCCGTCAATGGAGTTCTAGAAGTGGCAGCAACTGGAGGCAATGTGATACATTCCGCAGGATCAACTGCAGCATCTCATGGAGCTCAGCCCGCTAATGAAGTTCTGGGAGTGGTAGCGACTGGAGCCAATGTAGTACATTCCGCAGGATCAACTGCAGCATCTCACGGAGCTCAGGTCGTTAATGGAGTTCTAGGAGTGGCAGCAACTGGTGCCAATGTAGTCCACTCTGCAGGATCGACTGCAGCATCTCATGGAGCTCAGGGTGCTGCCATTTCCGCATCATCCCAAACAGCATCGAACCCTGGATCTCTTGGGATTGGACAGTTGAATATTGGTTCTTTGGGTTCCTCTGGCTCTGGTTCCAAAGTATCTTTCGGCTCAGCGTCCCTTGGTGTTGGCCATCTGAACATTGGAACTACTGGAGAAACTGATTCCAGTTCAATGGGGTCTTCATCTGGACACTTGAGCATCGGATCATCCGGAATGACAGGATCTATTGGTTCTTGTGCAGGATCTTCAAAGATCAATGCCGGACCTTTGAGTTTCGGGTCCTCTGGGAACACCGCCGCTAGTTCTTTGCACAGCGGTGTCGGATCAATTTCTCTTGGATCTGATGACCTGACAGTCGGAGCTAATGGACACAAATCCACCGCTGGGTCAGTTGGATATACTGGTGCCCACGATGCTGCATCTCTAGCCCATAAAGTTGCCAGCGGACTGCTGGGACCTGCGGCGGGTTCGGGAAGCCTGTCGCTCGGAGGTAATACTGCATCCCTGGGAGCGAGTGGCACTCCAGAAAGCTATTATGGGGAAAGTGTCGGTCTCAATGGAAACGGTCCTAGCCTCGGGGGAAATCTAGGTGGAAATTCTGGGAGTGCCGGTTTTGGCTTTGGCGGCGGTCACATTGGTGGATCCATTAACCGAGGTGCTGGACTTTTCCTTGGCTAACTTAAGTTGTATTTGCCCTTTAATATTTGAAATATTCCTTAGTATTGTAAAAGTAACTTGGCAATATTTAGAAGAGATCATAACAGTCCAGATAAGACAAATATATGTATTCATTAACATTATCATATAAAAATTTCTTGTGATCGTTATACCCGATACTCGAAGAAGGAACCGTTTTCGACGCCACAAAGTAGATACATAAATTCTTTATCAGGATGACTGGTACATGCTAGTTCGTCACCAAATGTTGAATGACCACAAAAGGTGACCTGCAAGAAATTCCTCTGTGTGAGTTTGACAGGATGGTATCTGGCCAAAATCTCAGCGTTCGTTTACTTTTTTAAAATGATAAAAAAACGATAGATTTAAAAGTTGAGATTTGCGTTGTTGATAAAATAAACGACCCTTTAGGAAGGAGTTGAGCTTTCCTTTTAATAATAATATTACAACTTTTACAACTTTCCACTTAAGATCACAGAGCCACGGCTTTTAGGATTGTCTGGAACAGATATCTGCAACTAGTCAACCATTTTCAGGTACTCGATTCTTTACTCGTATCCGCTTTGATCTAATCGCTTCGGTTGAATGAAACGAAATGATCGGTGAGCGAATGCCGTCTTCCCATGAATGATCGTTTGTGATCGTTCCAGTATGATTACATGATCGTTTGTGATCGGATGGCATTAAAGTTCGATGCAATCGTTGGCGTCCATGGCTCGAAAAAGTTAAAAAATCAAAATAAAAAGTCCGAGGACCACGGCGGCAACGAATCGCCTAAGTCGGGCGAGCCCGAAGACAACCCCACCGCTAAACGGTACAGCTGAATCAAACATCGATGTTTTATCGATACTATCGATATTTTCCAAAACTCGTCGTTTTCACTTCAATAGAAAAATCCAATCAAGAAGCACCGATTTATATTTCTGAATGCTAGTTTTGTTTAAATTCAAAAATAACAGCTCTATTTTAAGGTCGCAACGGACCTATTAAGCCGATAAAATATTATTTTTATTGTTCTTATTTGCTTGCACCACTTAAAAAAATGCTGGAAAAATTAAGCAAACTTACTATGAGCAAAATTGTACTTTTTACTACAAAGTTAGATACAAAACTGTGTATTTCGCGATAGAAAATGCTTGCAGGGGTATGTGTGCTGACCGCTGGATTGAACAGCTGGGCTACCCAACTTAAAATTTTGACGCGATTTTTAAAGCCAATCGCCCGGTAATTTAGAATAGGTGCACCAACAAATCTAGAAAAGGATAAATCACAGACGTTCTCATCACCCTAAATATTAAAAAACTTGACAAATTTAGCATAAAACAAGGGAGAACGCTATAGTCGAGTACCTCGACTATCAGATACCCGTTACTCAGCTTAAGCGACCAAAGGGAAATGGAGATATGCAAGCAGCAAAGCGAGATTTAAATGCGCCACCTACCGGCGGAAGACAGATTTAAGCGTTGTGTGCGTTAGGGTAGGCGTGACAAATTCATTGTTCAATAGAATAAGTTAGCCGCGCACTTTGCTCTCTCTGAGCGCCGGCAGTGCTTTTCTCTTTGCCGCTAAGTTCGGCCGGCAACTATTTACATACACACACATACACGCGTAAAAACATTTCGCACTGTCTGGCTCTGACGTCATAGCTTTTTTTCTTGGGAGGTTTGTGGGCGTTAGAGTGGGCGTAGAAAAATTTTTTTTGGGTCAATCGATAGGTATGGACAAGACTAATACATTTCAGTTAAAATTTTCTATCTAACATCAAAACTGTAGGAGCCACAGTTTTGGGCGGTTTGTGGGCGTTAGAGTGGGCGTGGCACTCTACTGAAACAAACTTGCGCTGCGTAAGAAGCTCAGGAATCTGCTCGCCAAATCTCAATAGCCTAGCTCTCATAGTTTCCGAGATCTCAGCGTTCATCCGGACAGACGGACAGACGGACAGACGGACAGACGGACAGACGGACAGACGGACATGGCTAGATCGACTCGGCTAGTGATCCTGATCAAGAATATATATACTTTATGGGGTCGGAAACGCTTCCTTCTGCCTGTTACATACTTTCCGACGAATCTAGTATACCCTTTTACTCTACGAGTAACGGGTATAACAAGGAAGAACGCTATAGTCGAGTACCTCGACTACCAGATACCCGTTACTCAGCTCAAGAGACCAAAGGAAAATGGTGATATGCAAGCAGCAAAGCGAGATTGAAATGCGCCACCTACCGGCGGTAGACAGATTTAAGCGATGTGGGCGTTAGAGTGGGCGTGGCAAAGTTTTTTTGGATCAATCGATAGGTATTGATGAGACCAATGCATTTCAGTTAAAATTTTTTATCTAGCCTGAAAATTGTGGGCGCCACAGGCTTGGGCGGTTTGTGGGCGTTAGACGTTAGAGTGGGCGTGGCATATTCGCATAACAAACATGCGCTGCGCTCAAGCCTACGGAATCTAAATCTGAAATCTCATTTCTCTATCTTCGATATTTTCCGAGATATCCGCGTTCATATTTACGATTTTTTGAAGTTAGTGGGCGGTTTGTGGGCGTTAAAGTGGGCGTGGCAAACTTTTTTTGGGTCAATCGATAGGTATTGATGAGAACAATACATTTCAGTTAAAATTTTTATTTTAGCATCAAAACTGTAGGAGCCACAGTTTTGGGCGGTTTGTGGGCGTTAGAGGGGGCGTGGCACTCTACTGAAACAAACTTGCGCTGCGTAAGAAGCTCAGGAATCTGCACGCCAAATCTCAATAGCCTAGCTCTCAAAGTTTTCGAGATCTCAGCGTTCATCCGGACAGACAGACGGACAGACGGACAGACGGACAGACGGACATGGCTAGATCAACTCGGCTAGTGATCCTGATCAAGAATATATATACTTTATGGGGTCGGAAACGCTTCCTTCTGCCTGTTACATACTTTCCGACGAATCTAGTATACCCTTTTACTCTACGAGTAACGGGTATAAAAATGTTATTGAATTTTGTGTGAAATGTATACTAACTGCCTTGAATTTTAAGCGAAGTTTTCGTAAAAATATATTTTCTATAGAAACTTATTCCCTGTTCAAAGGTGACGTTTTTATATTACCACGAGTAAATACAAATCCACAGTAAAAATTTAATATGCAGTACATTTATTATGGGAAACGGAAATGCTTGGGCTGTTTGCTAGTCAAAAAAGTTAGAGTTACAACTGAAAGTTTAAGGTGCTAGAGCCAAATCTTCAGACTTTATTTTTCAATTTAAGATGTTTATTTTACGACAGATCTGAAACAAACGTAACCATGAAACACTTGCATTAGTTTACAGTTGCTATAAAATACGATTAATATGTTCTTGAACAAGATGTAGGTGCAATAAAATTGCTTGCAATGTAATCTTTACTATGTTCCTTGAAAACGTTTAATATTTTTATATAACTCATCAATGTTTTTTACGTTTGTTTAGTACCCTATCAAACCAGAGTGACGTAGACCTCAAGGGTCATTGTCGTAACCATCGAACGCCTACAAATATCATATATATGAAAATCAATCTAATCTTGGGCGAGTCGAGAGTCAATGCAGCTATTTCCGAAGCAAATGATGATTAAATTTGTTTACATAAGATTTAGCAATTTAATACTGGATTATGACGATGTTTATATACTCTTTCTATCTTGGTACCTAATGTTCAACCCATTTTTCATCTTTTCTTCGAAATATACTTTTCTGTTTATTTTGGATTGAACAATTGAAATCGGCGTTTGCTTCATTAAGTTAATTCATCGATCATTCTTGCTGATGGCTATCATGAATCTCCCACGGGTTGAACACGCCTTTCAAACATTCGGTTCTCCTTAGGGTATAGTGTAATTTCCAACAGTAGACAATCGAGAATATTAAATTGTATTGGAACTTGTTATTGTTCTCCGCGGGAGCTAATTACACTGTGCAACGCTATGGTTAAAACTAACATTTCGTGTGGGCAGTTTTGATTAAAAAAACTTTTGATAATTTTAAGTTATGTATTCTTTAAATATTTAAATGTTTTACCTTTTTAAAACGCAGGGAAAACTTGTACATACAATTGATTTATTTTTTTTAGAAATAATAATATTAAAATAATGCTGTGAAATACTGGATTTCCGAAAAATATAATTAATTAAAAAATATATATATGTATATAATAAATATTAACTTTCTTTGTGGCCCAGTGCTGTCTGAGTTTTTGCCTGGCTGACCCTAGGATCTCAGCACTCAGAACGTGACTGGGTTTCTGTTCTTTTTTCGCGCTCTGCGAAATTTCAGCAAGTATTTTGCTACTATTTGTGCTTTTTGCACGCCGGTGAGTCTCCTATATAAGCCGGCATCTTTCTAGGGAGCACAGTTAGTGAGCTGCAGGCAAAGGTTCCGATGCGTCTGTTTGTAGTGCTAAGTGTTTGCGTGGCTTTGGCCTCCGCCGGAGGATACGGTGGTGGCGGAGGAGGTGGTGGTGGAGGATACGCCGGGTCCTCCGCTTCCTCGTCTGCTTCAGCCGGTGCGATTGGAGGCGGTAAACTCGGCGGAGGCTATGGATCCGGAGGTCCAGGCGCCGGAGGTCCCGGCTCCGGAGGTCCCGGATCCGGAGGTCATGGCTCCGGAGGCCACGGATCAGGTGGCTTCGGCTCTGGAGGAGATTTCGGTGGAGGCCTAGGTGGCGGATTCGGCGGTGGCGGAGCTGATGCCTCGTCGAGTGCTGGAGCTGCTGGCGGTGGACTGTCAGGCGGTTCCGCTGGAGGTCCCTTCGGAGGTGGCGGTGGTGGTCATTCCGGCGGTGGAGGCGATATCTTCGGCGGAGGTGGTTCGCTTGGAGGAGGACATTCTGGCGGAGGAGGCTCTATTGGAGGTGGCCATTCCGGAGGAGGAAATGGAATTGTTGGCGGTCCTGGACTTGGATCAGGTGGAGGATTCGGAGGTGGAGGTGGACACTCCGGCGGAGGCGGATTTGGTGGAGGAGATGATTCTTCAATTGGACCTGGTGGAGGATTGGGCGGCGGAATCGGAGGAGGCGGACACTCTGGAGGTGGAGGTCATTCCGGCGGAGGTGGCCTAGGTGGAGGAGGATCAGGTGGAGGATTGGGCGGCGGCGGAAGCTCTGCCTCATCTTCAGCTGGTGCTATTGGTGGCGGCCACGGAGGCGGTGGAAAGCCAGGAGGCGGCTTTGGAGGCGGCGGAGGACCGGGCTTCGGACCAGGTGGAGGAGTCGGCGGTGGAATCGGAGGAGGAGGAGGACATTCCGGAGGTGGAGGTCACTCTGGAGGAGGCGGACCCATTGGAGGTGGGCCCGGATTTGGTCCAGGACCAGGTTTCGGCGGAGGCTTTGGGCCTGGAATTGGAGGCGGACCCGGTGGCGGACACTTTGGAGGAGGTCTTAGCGGCCACAAGCACGGAGGTCATGGAGGCGGTGGCGGATACAAAGGTGGACCGGGAGGCGGCGGTGGATTTGGAGGCGGTGGCGGAGGCGGAGGCGGAGGTGGTGGCTATGGAGGCAAACCTGGAGGCGGCGGTGGCTATGGCGGCGGACCAGGCGGCGGTGGAGGTGGTGCCTACTCGAGCGCCTCTGCTTCTGCCAGTGCGTCTGCGGGTGCCGGCAGCGGAGGTGGCTACCATGGCTAGATGCAGTTACCCCAAGTCTAAAATCCTGTAATTCCCCAAATCGATTAAAGTATTACGCCAATTTCAATAAAACGAATACCTTTTTTACGACTTAACTATACTTGAAGAATAACTTATTTATTATTTTGGGGTATTTTACAACATTTGGGAGTGACTATTATTCTTCAATATTTTAATATTTTTCCCGAGAAGCTATTGCCACTTTGCTTTAATGCTCACTTAATAAATATTTTCATGATCTTAAACTTACAGAATTTATGTGGATCCATCTGCCTTTTGGCTCTTTTTGTACTTCGGAGAGTTTTGAATATTGAAGTATCGCCTCTAACAAAAATAATTCTAGGCGCGTACTCGCTCTTCAAAGAGATACAAATTATTCTCAATAAATTTACCAAGCGAATATCAAATTGATCTTTATGTTCTTTTATCTTCTTCTTTTATCAAAAAAAACCTTTTATTTTAATTGTTAAAAATATAATTAATTATATAATTCACATAATAAAACCCACAAAGAGATCATCTAACCTTTAGTCAGCTAGCCAAAGTTAAACCTTGAACTGTTCTGTTAAAAAAAGTAAACCACGTGAAAAGTGTGAAAGTATCGTTATGTCCTTGATGGAACCCATTTACTTGTGGAGCAGTGGTCGACCATTAGGACACGCGAAGGAAAACTTTCCCCCTGTTTGGCGGTTGGGAAATCTGGCATGCAAAGTTTCCACCAAAATTAATGGCCTATTTGAGGGGACCGCGGCATGGAGTTGTATTAGCCCCAACCGAAGACATTGATGCCACTCATGGCCACATAAATCTCTTAAATGGCCAAGACAGACTGCGTTCTTCTGGAATTTTATGTGTCCCCCACAAACATTTATCATTAAGTAAAGTTTTACTATTGCAAATTGTTGCACACAATGGCAACAAATTGAAATCTTAAGCAAGCTCCTTTGCCTTTTGCCTCAGCTTTGGCTTCGGTCTCAGGCTGAAAGTGCACTTTTATTGCCGGAGGAGCAGCATCTGCTCTCGGAACCCGGAGCCCGGTGTCTGGAGTCTGGAGTCGGCAGTCGGTAGTCGGTAGTCCGTGGTCCAATGTCCGGACCCGGCAATAAACTCCGAGACCAATTTGCACAAGGACGATGAACCCCTGTGGTGCAGTTTTGCAACATAAAAGCGGAAAGGCGGAAGTCGGGCCAACAGACTGTTGGCGGTTTGCCACAGAGTCGCTGCTGCAACAGTTGTTGGCCTTTGTAGAATTGACAATATGGCCGGGCCCTTTGCTTGCTGCAATTTATGTTTGGCAATAAAATAAATGTGAAATGTTTATCAATGCCCATTCGGATTTTCAAACTAAACGCAACTCATCTCAGGTGGAGCCTCGAAGTATGCAGCATTCGGTTTCGTTTTCGAAAACGATCTCCCACCACTTCATGGCCTGAAAATAGGCAATAAACCTTTTTGGCTCGCTCGTTGCCAGCCAGCATTTAATTAAAATTAAATAATTCAGATTGCATATCCATATCGACACGGTTGCCAAATGGTTTTCTGGTCAGATCGCTTTGTTCATTAGCCCGCTGGCCGCATAATTGAAAAGTTTGCCCTGCCTGGGCGCGGGTAATTCAATTTTCGGAGTGGAGTGGGCCGGAAAAACTACGGAAAACGCCAATAACAATAAACGGGGGCTAAAATGCGAAAATATTACAGAGAACTGATTGCCGTGCGCGTGTGTGTTTACATAATTAACATGACGTTCATTAGTTGGCATTTTAATAATATTTCATGTCGTCATGGCTCTGGGTTTTGATTCCACCACATCCCAGCCCGCTGGCTAATGTGATAATATTCATTTTGGCCAGGCTCAAATTATTTCTATTTGATTGATTTTAATATACAAATATTTGCCTTCGCAGTTCATTATTAAAGTGGTCTGCTTATTTATTCATCGAAATGAATATCCATTTGGAAGTTATAAGTTTGAAGCGCCAAGCTAGGCAGCTAATTATGTAGAGTCTGGAACTATTATTTGCCAAAACTCAAACTCGAGCAATCCTCCATTTAGATACTGCGTCATTTCAAGGCCATTAATCATGCAATACAAAGAAGTCAGTTCGGGAAGAATCACATAATACCCAAAGCTCAGGGGCTTATATGAATACTCAAAAGGCCTTTCCAAAAATGTGGCAAAAATATATAAATACAATTAAATATTCGATCCCGGGATCCCCTGACCGGTTCCATTAGGCGATTATGTTACGCGCTTTTTGCATAAGCCAAAAACGAAAACAATATTCAAATCGCCGGCAAATTAATGCCTTTATTTACTAAGAGTTCAAAGTGCAGGATAATCTAGTTTTTTTGCGGATTTACCACTGATTCAGTTAGTCCCCCAAAAATCACCGAGTTCTAACTACCCCGCTAATTCAATTTTCACAAATTCCGACCTGGAAAACCCCTTTGGACATGAGTCGCTAATCGCCGATCTCCTCTGAAACGGAGGGAACTCAAAGTTTGCTGTGTGACGACACTGAAACAGGTTTCGCCGGCTCGTATTCATATTCTAAAAAGAAATGATATTTGTGTTTGTTGTTTTATCAATTAACAGTCCCTGAAATCTTGTTCGCTGCGCATGGGAGACTTTATTGTTATGAACTGTTAAGACTCAGATCTTTAAGGCCCCGAATTATGGGGATTTTGCGATTGCTATCGTGTGCTACCTCATTAAAATGTGTGATTTTTTCCGCCTAATGATCGGTGTAAACATATCAGATTGCTAACAGATTGTAAACTTAAAGTAGTCATGAATGAGAGATTTCACTCTGAGATTATTTTTTACTCATTGCAAACGTAAGTACTAGATATATTTGCCCCAGAGGAACTAATTACACTTTATTGAACTCAAGGCATTTGTTGTATTTGAATCGGGTTTTCGTTCATTTTATTTATTTAAATTTAAATGAACTTTAACTAGATAAATGGACAATGCTTAATTTATGTTTTTTAAGTATTTATATAAATTAATATATGATTAAAGGTTTTTATTGGTTATAATTCATGTGTCGAATTTGACAAATACACAAATTATTGGAACTAATATTATATTATAATTTTTGGCACCGTGTATCTGAGTACTGAAACTTATATTAATAAGTTTAATATACGTAGTGCTTTAGTCGTAGGATTTTGTGCACAGTATAAAACATAAAAAAAAATTAAAATCTCAAACATGCTGCACGATCGGAACTGAAGACTTTCTGACATGGACTGAGCCATCTCTTGTGCAGAATAGCCCCGAAACCTAGAGAAATGCCCAATAGCCACTGGCGATCTGTCAGTGATCTCACCTTCTCCAACTGGTCCACTCCAATCGAGCAGCGTTTGAAAAACATCGTCATCGAAACCGCTTTCTGACGAACAAAACAATATAGAGGGGAATAAACTCTTCAAGATGAACTTGTCAGTTGATCGGCATTAGACGAAATCAGCCGGCGCAAAGTACTCTTGATCTCGGTGGGGAACTACACAAATCAGGAAGACTTGATTATAGTATCGGCAGAGTTTGTAAACAAGCTGGCAGTCTTCTTCCAAACTCCAGTACCTCGGTCACCTGTTGGTCGTGGGTCGGTATTTATGCACTTCTATAAGAGCGTGTTTGGGAATTACCCGTCAAACGAAGTCATCATATCGGTTAGTAACACTATGCGACAAATTGGTTATACTCTATTGAATTAATTTTATTTTTTACCCTTGGAGAGGGTATTATTTTGGTCACAGCGAGGGAGACCTTCTCGATCCTCAATTAGTTGTAAGTTTATCAAGACATTGTCTTAAATTTTCCTTTTTAATATTTAGTACTAATTCTATTTTAGTCACATTTAAATTCGAGTAATGCAAGGGTATTAAATCTTCGGCTTCTTATGTATCTTTCTTCTCCTTTTTCTAATATTTTCTACACAATTTAAAATAAAGTTTTTATTTGTAGCATTTTTCTGACGTTTTAAAAAGTATTCTTTTAGTTGATGAATTAAGTGCAAAATTAATCGTGCTTTATTAAAAAATTAAATCAATTTATTTAAATAAAATATATAGGTCGAAATACTTTCATCAAAAAATACAAAACTTTTTTTAAAAAGATCTATCTTGATATATAAGACATCACCAAAGAACGCAGTCATGGAAAAAGGTTCAGCAGAAAAATGATATTTATGTTGTCCTGTGTAATTAGATCTGAAAGCAAATGGAATACAATATAAAGAAAACCGGTAGGAGGTCGGCCCAACTGCCGAAACAATTCATCGCAGCCATCTCGCCACAAATTTTGTCTCGCCGGTATGTGACGGCTGTCTGAACAATCCAGGTGGTATAAATACTTTAGCGGCTCTGTTGAGAATCCGTCAGTTCCAAATCAGACAGTCCAGCGATCGGCCAGAGAAAATTCATCAGATACATAAAAGGAGAAATTACGAAATGAACACCCTTGTTGTTCTTGCATTGCTGATGGCCGTCGCATCGGCCCTACCGCAATTTGGATTTGGCGGTGGTCCCGGATTTGGTGGTCCCGGATTTGGTGGTCCCGGATTTGGTGGTCCCGGATATGGTGGTCCTGGATTTGGTGGTCCCGGATTTGGTGGTCCCGGATTTGGAAGAGGTCCATATGGCGGTAGATATGGCGGCGGCTTCGGAGGAAATCCTTATGGCGGTGGATTCGGAGGAGGTCCATATGGCGGTGGATATGGAGGTGGTCCCTATGGCGGTGGATTCGGAGGTGGTGGCAGACATCATGGCGGCGGTGGACGCCTTGTTGGCGGTGGTGGTGGTGGTGGTGGTGGCGGTGGAGCTGCCTCAGCTTCAGCCTCAGCCTCTTCATCGGCCTCTGCAGCAGGTGGTGGTGGCGCAGCTGCCTCCTCTTCCGCCTCCTCATCGGCCTCGGCCAGCGGCGGTGGCTTCTACGGCTAAGCGGGCTTAGAGCAGATGATCTAGAGCTTAAGTTAATATAAATGTTTGAAGAAAGTCTGAAATAAAAATATTTAAAATCCACAAAGAAGGTATTTTATTTTTTTGCAAATTAAGAAAGATTGGTAGCTTGTCTTTAATATACTTCTCAACACAAAATCATTTCAAATAAAAAGAAGAAAAACTGTATAGTTGGGTACCCTAGTTATCATAATTTACGGGCTCTTTTGAAAAACATTCAAAATACGTAGGCATGATAAGATTCACTCTCTTTTGAATTCTCGTCGATCATATAGATGGGCGGACATGGCTGGTAATCCCGATCAAGACCCTGTATAGGAACTTTATAGTATTGAAAGCGCTGCCTTATACCTGTTAATACTGTTTAACGAATACAACATACCTTTAACTCTAAAAGTAGTGGGTATGCAAATTATTACTATTTTGTGATTATATTTAAAAGTGTGATTATTATTTGTATTATTTTTTTTTTCCAAGCAGTTTCCTGATTTATATAAGATACAATTATGGATGCGTACAACATTGTGGTTTTATATTTAATGTTTCAAAATATTGTTACGCTGCAGTGTACTTTATATTGGTTTCTATTACAACTATTGATTTCCAATTGAAGTTAGTACAAATTAATGTTTTGAAAAATTACTGATGTAGGGCATCGACAACTTTGCTTTTGAATGTTTTTTATATTCGCTTCCGATGAGTACTTTTTTGCATAAAATTGCCGTTAACTTATGCATATAAGTCGACAAAAGTAATAAAAATAGTTTCACATGTCTTTTTTTCAGTTTGGATATACTTTTCTTGGGTGATGCGGGCTTCGGGATGAGGGACTTTTCAGTACCCTATTGCATGATTATGTACCCAAATAAAATCCCACAGCATTATTTGGCAAAATTTCAAATGGGAGTCCCCTTATATTGAGCCACTCTTAGCGTCATGGCTTTTTTCATTGCTTCCTAAACTAAGCAAACAAAATCAATCCATTTGAATTTCAAATTTTTTGTTTGTGATTTTGTTGTTTCTTTATCATGCCTCCGATATTAGTTAGAAGATTTTTTCATTTCGAATTTAACCTAATACCGGTTTTAAAACGTTATCAAATATATTCGGCTTTTATTGAAGCTTAAATAAACAAACAGATAAAAAGCTGTGTCTCGCGAAAAAATTTAAAAGCTAAACATCTGGGTAAGAGCAAAAAATTTAGCATAAATTATTGCGGACAGTGAAATCAGTCAACTGCTTTTGATATAATGGAGAAATTTATTTATTATCCCTTAGAGATGCTTGAAGTGAACTAGTTCTAGTTAGTATTTTCATTTAAAAAAATTAAATTCATATTAATTTCAATATTCGTAGGTACATTAGATTTTATAATTCGAAACTAGATCCAGTTTGCTTGGAATTAGTTAAGGCTATAAATGTTTTAATGATTTAAAAATAAAATATTACAACTATATTTATACCCGTTACTCGTAGAGTAAAAGGGTATACTAGATTCGTCGGAAAGTATGTAACAGGCAGAAGGAAGCGTGTCCGACCCCATAAAGTATATATATTCTTGATCAGGATCACTAGCCGAGTCGATCTAGCCATGTCCGTCTGTCCGTCTGTCTGTCCGGATGAACGCTAAGATCTCGGAAACTATGAGAGCTAGGCTATTGAGATTTGGCGTGCAGATTCCTGAGCTTCTTACGCAGCGCAAGTTTGTTTCAGTAGACTACCACGCCCACTCTAACGCCCACAAACCGCCCAAAATTGTGGCTCCTACAGTTCCACATAATATAACAATTATCCATAACGCTTAAGTCAGTCTACCGCCGGTAGGTGGCGCATTTCAACCACGCATTGCTGCTTGCATATCTCCATTTCCCTTTGGTCTCTTTAGCTGAATAACGGGTATCTGATAGCCAAGGTACTCGACTATAGCGTTCTTCCTTGTTTCTTATAGAATATACAATTTCGAGTATTAGATACTTATCTTTATAAAAAATTCTTTATCCACTATAGCTATTATTGTTACCAAGAAATAGCACGAAAACATAATGATTATTACTTAACACATAATGAATCTTTGAAAGTACCGGCCGCAGTTGGATTAGGATTTTCCATTGAAGGCTTTTCGAAAACATTGATCTGGCAGCTTATTACCTGCTATGATCTGCTAAGAAAACACTTAGGGAAAACATATTATTTGCTTACCTGTCCGGAGTCCCAACCCTTGAAACTACTCGACATATGTCATCAGTGGTTCGAATCCATCGTTATGCTATTTTTATGTATTTTTTTGGACGGCTAGCGGAAGGGGCGCGTCTGAGGTGCCCTCGAGCTTGGGATTAACCGGTTGCAGTGGGGGATCGAACAGCCGGGTCTATGGAGCGTAGGGTCTGCGATCGTATGCGTACGTTCCGAACCTGCTAATGAGCAGAGCTATGAATATTGATATTTCATTCTGTTTTTTTTCCGCTGCTTTAGGGAGAACGCGTCAGGGTGGATCACCGAGAGACTTGCGAATCTTTCTCCCCACGCGGAACTGAATAAAAGCCGAGCTCGGTGGTGCAGTGTCCAAGTGTGTGGACCACTCTCGAGGAGGCAACAACTCAACATGAAACTATTCGTCGCTCTTTCCGTTCTGGTGGCGGTGGCATCGGCCCTGCCCCAATATCGTGGTGGCAACGCCAACGCGAATGCAAATGCCAATGCTCAAGCCCAAGGCGGCGGCTTTGGAGGCGGCGGCCGTCAAGGATTCGGAGGCGGACCAGGATTCGGTGGCGGACCAGGATTCGGTGGCGGACCAGGATTCGGTGGCGGTCCTGGATTTGGAGGAGGCCGACCTGGATTTGGAGGAGGCGGCTTTCAACGTGGCCCAGGAGGTGGTGGCAACTTTGGACATGGAGGTGGCCCAGGATTTGGTGGAGGCCCAGGATTTGGAGGTGGCCAAGGATTTGGTGGTGGCCAAGGATTTGGAGGTGGCCCAGGATTTGGAGGTGGCCCAGGATCTGGAGGCGGCGGCACCTCTTCTGCCACAGCTTCTTCCTCAGCATCGGCCGGTGGTGCCGGAGGAGGTGGCGGTGGCTCGGCAACTGCTTCTTCCTCGGCTTCTGCGTCGTCGGGTGGCGGTGGCGGTAGATTCCGCGGTTAGATCAAGCCAAGACATTTTTGGAAATAAGCAATAAGAAACGACTGTAAATAAAATAAAAAATAATTAAATGAACAAGTTTATTTGTGTATAATAATGGTTGGCTAATTGTCTTTTGGCGTACGTTTCTCTACTATCAAAAATACATTTTGTACTCGCTAAAAAAATCGCTAATAGCAATCGGCATTAACACTAGAGGTGATTTAACTACGTATGTTGGCATACCTGACTGTCCTTAAGTCTTTTACAAATCCATTTAATAAAATTTCGAAAACATTTCTTTGACTGTAATCTAGTTTGTACTTTATCTCCCTGAAAACCACAAGATTCTTAGTGGCCGCGCTCAGCAGAACAAGATGAAAAGTATTAGATAACAAATATCTTATGATAGTTTTGCTAAACGCAAAGAATCATGATTAGTAAAAAAGAAGCTAACGTGATACGTCGATGATTAAAATATCAACAAGATGTAATATTATTATTATTGATCAACCATATGTTCAGTGAAATCCTTTAAAGTTGTTCAGACCTTTCTGATTTTGACGTTACCACAATGGCTGTGCGCAATGCTGCAGTATCGGTGGCAACCGATATCGTTTTTTAACAGTCATTGCAATAAAATAAAATTGTATTATAGACTGTCAACAACTTTTTAAGGTAACGCATTTTACATTTATGACATCATAATGCATCATGAGCGTTCAGCCCACCTTCATTTATACATCCCGGACTTGATTGGTTGGCTGTTTTGATGCTAATTAAAAACCCAAATAATGTACTAGGTCAGAAAGGACTTATTTTTATACCCTAGCAGAGGGTTTTTTTGAATACTAACTCAACTCTTGGGAATATCTTTCTTTTAGTATTTCAGAATTTTGAATAAAGTTAAAAAAATATC
Organism: Drosophila subpulchrella; assembly: GCF_014743375.2. Classification (NCBI taxonomy): domain Eukaryota; kingdom Metazoa; phylum Arthropoda; class Insecta; order Diptera; family Drosophilidae; genus Drosophila; species Drosophila subpulchrella. The sequence continues at coordinate 4,845,418 of NC_050610.1, forward strand.
GGACAAGTATAGTATATATATATATACATATATGTATATATATGCCATAGGAAGGATATGAAAATTAATGGGAATATAATAGGGAAATAATTATATTTTGGATATTATTGATCAAATTCGCAGAAAAGAACACATGACATTTATTCAATATTTCATTTTCGGAAAATAAATGTCAAAATAATACAAAGTCCAACATATTTTGTTTTCGGTAAACATATAAATGGAACATTATCTCAATATTTCTGTAACTTTCTTTTAGTTTTCTAAAAATCGCAGAGCTCTGTATAGTATATACAATGCTCCAAAGGGATCGGGTATAAAAACTTTGGCTTTCTTTCTTGTTTTAAGTTAATATAAATTTGGGACGAAAATGTCCCAAAACTAATAGCAAGAAGCTTTTGTAAGAACTGGGATTCGATAACAACCCTGGTGGATCTTATCGATTTTACTTCATTGATCGCACGTCCGCAGCTCAAATTTTTATTTATATTTCACTAGTCCGGCGCCCAATAAATTAGAATATAAAATGTAAATTGGCTTAAAAACAAACATACATATACATATGTCTATCCATCAGCTAAATGTATGTAAATTTTGTAGGGGCTCGTTTGGTTGCCGGTAAATAACAGCAAAATGAATATACAAAAAAGGTATATTTGCTTTGTAATATGGAATATTTTGGTCTGATAGTAGAACAAGGAAACGCATGGCGTTAAGTGCTAATTAAAGCAAGTTGTGCGACCTTATAAAAACATATTTGTAATATGGCGAGCCAGATGTGATATGTTTTATACCCTTGCAGAGAGTATTTTAAGTTTGTTCAGAAGGTTGCAACGCATTCAGGCATTTTGTATATTTTTTATCAGGATCACTAATAATCAAATGAGGCTCCCAGTATAAAAGTTGTCTTCATTAAACTTTCTCGAAAGCCTTACTATTATTACAATATCCTATAGCTCACACAGGAATGTTTGCAAACTAATATGAACAAAATCACTGTGGACGGCAGTCCAAGTAGTGAGGAATCGCACCGGAAGTATGCGCGAGGAGACTAGTATATACTGTATATATGCTAATTAAATGATTTTAATTATTTAAATAATACACTATCTAAAATTTATAAATTCGCGCTGCAAATAAAAATGACAGTGTTGGTAGAAATCTAAAACATTTTGCTAAAGCGGCCCGAATGACTAAATTTTATGTAGTGCGTTTACTTACTCAGTTTAAAATCATTTTTTTTCACAAAAGTTGATATCAAAACCTCTTTATATTGGTGGTGTGATCGTCACTATTTTAACCTTGTTAAGAGTTGTTTTTGTTTGACAAGGCTTTTTATACCCTTGCAGAGGGTTTTATGATTTCAGTCAGAAGTTTGCAACGCAGTGAAGGAGACGTTTCCGACCGCATAAAGTAACATTTTTTAATTAGTTCTGAATTTCGAATTTAATTTGATCAAAATCGGACGACTATATCATATAGCTGCGATAGGAACGATCGGAAAATTGGTGGGAAAATAATATAAAACAAACAATAGCTTCGTTGTTTTTTGACATATTATCTAATTGGGAATATCATATTTTGCATTTTAAGGAATTTCGAATTAAATTTAACATTTATAACTGCAAGGGTATACAAACTTCGGCTTGCCGAAGTCAACTTCCTTTCTTGTTGAGAATATTTTTGTCTTCTCTGGCGTATTCTATTCTAATTCTATTCTATTCTATTCTATTCTATTCTTCGAGTAAGATAAATTCACAATAGAACAAATAAAAGTAATTAAGATTACTTCTTGTTAGCTTTGAAGCCTTTTATAACGTTTAAATTCACAATCTGGGTACTCCCAGATTCTGTTGAATATTCAACAAAAAAATATACAAATATATTAAATAAAAAGAAAGAAAGAATTCTTCGACAACCAGACACCCGTTATTCTATTTTGAATTTCACACAGTGCCACGGCACCTAGCGGATGGTGGCGGTACTACAGACCAATGTTAAATCTACGGCTCCTAGCGGACGGTAGCAGTACTACGGACCACGTCAAAGCCTTAGTTAGTCATAATATTTAAAATTACAATGCGATTAGTACGATTTTCAGCATTTAGATAAGTATTGATCAATAAAATCATTTTCAATTTACACCTTTACAAAATCTTTAAAAATGTGGGCGTTAGAGTGTGCATGGCACCCTGCTGAAATAATCTACTTGCTTAATCCAAACTTTCTAGCTTTTATAGTTTACGAGATCTCTGCGTTCATACAGACAGATTGACATGGCTAGATCGACTCGAATAATTATCCTTATATATCTAATGTATAGGGTCGAAACACTTCCTATTTTACGCCACCTGCCAGTACCTACCGGCACGCCGAAAATTTTTAAAACCGGACGTTTAATTAATAAGAATGACTTTACTCGACTATACCGTTCTCTCTTGTTCCTTTTTAAGATTTGTAACATTAAGATTAAGACAATTGAAATACTGCCTTCATGGAATTTAATGTGATTCAAATAATACTTAACTGAGTAAAATGTACTAAATTCAAAATAGAAAATTTTTTTTTGTATTGTTCTTTTAGGAAGAACCCCTCCAAAGCCGTAATTGTAACTATTTCTCCTTTGATGATTTTGTAAAGTACCGTGATAGGATCATGGTTAAATATTAATAGGCTACCCAGTAAGTTCTTAATTATGAATTTTACTACTGGGAAGTTTCTAAATCTCGGAACACTGTTTCTTTTATAGTGATTCCACCTTGCCCATCTTTATTTCTAAACTCAAACGTGCATACATACTAGTGTCGATGGCAAGCAGTAAAGTACCCAGGTAGATTCTGGGATAATTAACTACCTTCGCATCGTTTCCCATCTGAAAGCGACGCGGTGACAGTGCCGAAAATAAAGAAAAATACCGGCTTAATGAAATATAAACACAAATATTATTAATCGTTTAAATATTGATAGCAGCAAACCGGTTCCATAGGAAACCACCACGAACGCGGCTCGTGTTGGTCTAAAGACATTTGCAAACTTTCCTCAGACCATTGCATTTAATCATAGCCTCTATCTAACTTTTTTGGAATCTATCTGTCCCACTCTGGACCTGCGTAGATCCCCCATCTGCGGTTTGATTTTTCGGCAGTGACTATTGTTTGCATGCTAATTTTTTACCGAGAGCCGAGACAATCTTGGTTTTCAGCTGCCGTCTGCCGGCCGTCTGGCCACTATAAAAGCCGGGCCCTGCGGCATTGGCTATTAAGTTTGTTCAGTCGCTCCGATCAAGCAGATCACCATGAAGGTCTTCGTTGTTCTCGCCGTTATCCTGGCCGTATCCGCCGCCGCCCCCCAGTTTGGAGGTAGCAGTTCCAACGCTAATGCCAACGCCAATGCCGAATCTGAAGGATTCAACGGTGGCTTCGGCGGCGAACCTGGCTTTGGAGGTCAAGGTGGACCTGGCGGCCCTCCTGGAGGATTCGGAGGAAGTGGAGGATTCGGAGGAGCTGGAGGACGTCCTGGAGGACACGGAGGTCAAGGTGGATTCGGACCTGGCGGTCCTGGTGGACTCGGAGGTCAAGGTGGATTCGGAGGATCTGGCGGACCTGGTGGATTCGGAGGAAATGGAGGACAAGGAGGATTCGGAGGAAATGGAGGACAGGGAGCATTCGGAAATGGAGGACAGGGAGCATTCGGAAATGGAGGACAGGGAGGATTCGGAAATAGAGGACCTGCAGGATTCGGTGGCAATTCAGAATCTAACGCTAACGCAAACGCTGTCGCAAACTCCAACGGTTTCGGAGGCGGAAGTGCCAACGCTAATGCCAATGCTGTCGCAAACTCCAGGGGTGGCAATGCTGAGGCCAATGCTAATGCTAGTGCTGTTTCTAACGGCAAATAAGCGATTATTATGATCCGAATTTCACGTTTGATTAGTTTTTTAATATTTATAAAATAAAAAAAGAAACTAAAAAAAGTATTTTATTGCCTAAAGGGTGATAAGCTCTTAAAAGCAAGATTAGAAAAGAGTTCATGAAGTAAGAATGGAAAGATAAATAAAAAAAATGCTTTAATGCTTAAACAGACCGCAAGCCATAAGCGGTCTGCTATTTAGTTGTATTAAACATTATATTGTGTTTTTATTTAATATTTCAAGTTTTTCTGCTGACGTGCTAATTAAAAAAAAATGTATTTAGGTTTTTGTAAACCGGTTTCTTAGACTAATCGCTAATATCAAAAGCAATATTCTAAAATTTTCCCTTGATATCTAAGCAAAACAAGTCTTTGCCTTTGTTTTATTTACCCTTAATCCGAAAAGATTAAATGTATTCTCCTAAAGATTATATTACCAATGCACTATGTATGACTCAGCTTAGACATTCAAAATAACGATCGAGATTTTGGATGTCAAAGAAAGTACATATAATGGAATTGCTATTTGGCTTGAACCAAAAACGAATCATTCATGTTTGAAAAAGTTGATTTGAGATCGCAAATTCTTGATCCAACAAATATTATATGATTTATTCAATCAAAATATTTTTGTGATAAAAAATATTAGCTTCAGCGTTAACAAAAATGTAGGTGAATATTTATCACGTTTAAAATTCGTGATCCATTAGTTCTAATTTCTTGATGGAGTCGTTAATGCAGCCTTTTTTTATGGAAGCTTTTAAGGCTTGATTCCTTTTCGTTAGCACCTTAAAAATGAACTTTGAAAAGTATGTATTTATAAGTGCAAAATATTCGTAATAAAGGTTTTTACGCCTTGGGTAACGCATTTTAAGATAAAATGTTTAAGGAAAAGAGAAACTTAAAAATTGCGCCAAAGCTATTTACATAATTTAAACATAACATTAAACTCAATAAATTCACCAACAAATTATATATTTCAAACGATTGTGTTTGTTCCACTTTCTAGTGCAAAAGAACAAAAAGGGTATAAAGTGTACTGTTTTGTTTGTCTTGTATTTTGATTAGTGCATATTTAATTATGCAAATCATATTCAGTGAATTTGGGCGAATCAAAGCCATAAATTAAAGAAAAACTGGTTTTGCTAGGTGTAGCTACCGAAGAAATTTTATCAGATGTAGAGCTCTGACGTCAGTCTTGGTAACCCCAAAAACGAAGGAAGTTTATAGGGGCTCGACGAAAAATCGAGAGGCGTTTCAATTAACTTAAATATACTGGGAATATCTCGAGACTAAAAGAATTATACTTATCTGAATTAATGACACTTTCGTCTATAAAATTAAACTGCAAAGTGTAAGCGAAACCCTTTTATCAAATTTTTTATCATTCATTTATTCAAAATTTATATTTATTAATAAAAATATTTTCTATTGCTGAATATACCGTTACATATAAGAACAACTTTCTTTAATCACGTAACGTATTCATTTTTGGTTAATTTTCAGTCCGTTGAAGAAAATTGAACTATTTTAGATCACACAGCAACTAAAATAATAATAAGACCTTACTAATTTTTTTGAAAGAGTTGATTTAAAACCATACGCAAATCGAACTGATTTAAAGCTACAAGGAGATGCCTTTAAAATGTAGCCAGTTTTTTGGAGGGATAATTATTTGAGGTTATTGAATCTTTAACCATTACCGAGTCAAGACAACAAAAGTGTCGTTTTCCGAAAGACAAATATGTTAATTGAATATTTTTTTCGTTGTCACATCTCATCGGAAGGAAGTATTTTTAATTTGATTTTGGATCTTATCCTAATGTTATTATAGCGGGGTTTTGGTTGCCGTTGAAATCTACCAAAAAAGTTTACAAATGTAGCCAACTTTTCAGGGGGCTTGAGATACATTTATCAACATCATTGAAACTTTGAGATTTGCTGGCTTAACTTGTTTCGACCCCAATATATAAAACAACAGTTAAGATATCCGGAAAAAAATCTTGCATTTTAATTTAAAACTTGGTATCGAAATCGCTTCAACAGAGAAGGCTCGTCCGTGGACGTGGCTGTTTCTTAAGAGTCCACCTATAACTCCATCTTGGATTTATCCTCGTCTGTGTGGGCCATGGCGTCCGCCGGAGGAATCAGATTCGGCGATAGCACTGGCATGAGCAGAAGCGACAGCTGGGCCTCCATAGCTGTTGGCAGTGGCCTCGGCGCTTGCCTGGGCACTGGCTCCTCCGCCACCACCTCCATTGGCCTGGACGGCCACCAGGGCGAAGATCAGGAAAATGCAGACAGCCAGGAACTTCATCGTAGGAGCTTGTGATGCATTTTGAGCGTGTGCCGCTCGCTTTTATACCAGCATCCCCGACAGGTGGATGGACTTGTTTAATAAAAAATAACAAAAAACGGCAACAAGCTTATTGCTATTATAAGTACATATATATGGGGGGTTCCGTTTAGCACATTAATTAGACATATATTAAGAACGCATGACGTTTTATATTATTTAATATACTATATCGTTCATAATTGAAAACAGGTTAGCTTTTGAAAAATGTTTTGTTACTTTGGTAAGTAAAGCATATTTCTAGGCCGCAGTAAAAGATCGATGACTGAAAACACTTAAGTAGCTGGCTTAATGATATAAAGCTATCAAGAACTGCGTTTAATTCAAGGGTGCTTTAAACTTCTTTGCCACTCTAAGAATGAGAAGATTTTACATTTTATAAGGACAAAATGCAATGCACATTGCTATAATGATAAAAAAAATGATATCATTTTAAAAACAAATCTAAAGTCCTTTAACAAATTAGAACAAGGGAACAGTCAGTATTGTTTTCGTATATTTACGAAGATATCGTCGGATCAGCCTTTACTCGATTTATTATTATTGAACTACGAATTTATTCAAACGTATGTACGTAAGGCGTACGTAAATGAGACTATTTATGAAATCTAAAAAATCTGAAAGGACTTCACCTGTATATTATCATGATACAGTTTTGAGATAAACGTGCTCAAAGTACTAAATGCTCAACTATTATGGCACTTTTTTAAGGCTTTACAACAACTAAACCCTTTGTTTGTTTAGGTTTAGCTGTTATTAAGCTTTCAAAAGCGATTACTTTGTCTTTAGTTCGACATTTTTTCCTGAATTAGATTACTCGTACTTAAGGCGATCATCATTTTGTAAGCCTTAGTCTAATCACGTTAAGTCTAAAACATAGTCAAGTTTGAATAAAATTATTCTAACTTAGTAGATTAAAATTCTTAACAAATGTATGGCGAGCAGACGCACCATGCTACTGACTTCTGACCCAAATAATTATATGTTTAGTACAGGAAAAATAGAAGGCTGTTTGTATGGTATAGTATTTTTTTATTAAAAGACAATTGTTAAGTTTTTTCTTTTCTTGGCTGCGAGAATTATCGTCGCCTATCCGTAATAATTTGGACCACCGTAGCCTCCTCCGCCACCAGAAGCAGAGGACGTGGCTGAGGCTTGGGCTTTGGCCTCGGCAAATCCACTTCCTCCTCCATAGGCACCTGGTCCTCCGCCATAGACCCCTGGTCCTCCTCCATAGGCAGCTGGTCCTCCTCCATAGGCAGCTGGTCCTCCTCCATAGGCAGCTGGTCCTCCGAGTCCACTGTAGCCACCGGGTCCGCCAAATCCACCAAAGCCACCGGGTCCTCCGTATCCACCAAAGCCACCGTGTCCTCCGTGGCCACCATGTCGTCCTCCGTGGGGGTTGGCCTGGACTGCCACCATGGCGAGGAGCAGGATAGCGCAGAGTGCAAATAACTTCATCGTGGGTGTTTGTTGTGCCGTCTGAGAGGCTTTGGGACTCTTTTATACTAACATCTGTCCCGCCATCTAAACCAGTTCCCAGTTTTATTTTCGAGAATCATTACTGCCAAATGCCAATTGTATTTTTAATTGTTCTCAACACAGTTATTAAGCACTTTCTTCAATTTCACGTATATCATATGAAATGCAATCGAAACTGGTTTGAACAGATGTCTCTTGCTTGGCTTAATAATTTTATTTTCTATGCAAATTAGTGAAACAAATAAAATTCAGAGGCAGGTTTTATTATGTGAGGAACTGATGGGTATGTGCCTGCTCATTTTTTATTTCAGTCGAGTAACTTAATTTCCATAATGAATTAATTAAATGGATATTTTAAGAAGGCAAAGTCAATCCAAATTATTAGCTCATTACCTATTTGCAATAAGAAAGTATGGCATACTTTTTGGCCCTAGCTGAAACTATTTTTCATTATTGGGCAAAAAAAGCTTTTGAAGACTAGGCTAATATATTTAACAATAACTTGCTTATGAAGTTATAGCGAAAAATAGTTTGAGAAAATATTAGTTATTTGATTTTATCTTAAGAAAAGTAATACCTGCTTTTAATTTATGGAGGAGGAATAGAATAGAGAATATTTCTCTTAATTGGTTTAAACTAGAGGTCATATATAGCGTGTCTTACAAGTCTTTAATTTTCCAGGGACTTCCCGCATAATTTTAGGAAATGACTAACTGGTTGGTAATGTACATCCCATGGCCTAGAGCATAGCTGGTCAGCTGGTTAAGTAAATAAAGCCAAAAAACCCGTATCGCCAAAACCTTCGATCCGCATTCATTCGATTCACATTCAACATGCAGTTTAGCGCCTGCCGCTCAAGTTCAAATGGAAATTAGCGGCTGGTGTTTGTTTTATGGCCGAATGCTTTCGAATTCCATCGAGAGTAAGGCACAGTAAACGTGATAAACATTGCCAAACCCCAAAAAGCCCTGTGCCCCTTAATGCCGATCGATGAATGAATAACCCGCCACGATAGGCGACCCAAGCCTCTGGACCTGACCGGACCAAACAAGTCAGCCTGGCTGGTCCACGTGTCTGTCCGTCGGACTGACTGCGTCCATGCCGGAACACAAGAGCCCAAAAATGTATGACGACAACTCTTGAGGCGATTGCCGGTTTTTTTTTGCAGGTGGGCAGCGATCAGCTTGTGGGATGCTGAATGTCTGTGTTTGTGGTTTTCTTGATTTCTTGGGTGTGCTGCTTTAACGATCCACAAAATGAATCATATTCATTGGATTGGGCTTGAAAGAAGTCTGGGAAATACTCTAGTTTGTACGCTCTCAATGAGCTGTTTATGAAATAATTGGAGTAGGTACTCTCTAGGATAAGAGTTTCTAACTTATCGCATCCATCACCGCTTAACTTTCCCGATTATATTCCGTTTTTTGCAATATTATGTCACTTTTGACGAGCGGTTTTCGGATCAACAATGTTTAAAAGACCTACAAACGCTTTGTGCAATCGCCAAAGCAAACGCGAAACGAAAGATTGGTGTTCATGTTTTATTTATAATTTATAAAATCGTTTATCTCCAGCATTTCTCTTCATTTTTGTCATTTGGCAGACCGTACACAATTTTGCACAATATCATATTTGTTTTGTTTGATGTCGTTGTGGATTTGCATCTATATCGATATCATCTTACGCAGAGTTATCTATTTTTTGGTTTATCACACTGTGTTGGGGCCCGTCGGATGAAATTTAAATATTTTTGTTTATAACTCGTTTAGAATTGAAAATTGCCTAAAACAAACCAATCGAGCATGAATCGCTCAATGTCTCCCCGTCTCCGCATTATGGCAAGTTGTTCGACCTTGACAAGGTCGCATTCTCGGTGGGGCAACCACCAGCGCCACTCACGAGCGGTTGGTCCGCACCACCGACGAGTAACCATAGAGCACCTCCACTCCGTCCGAGTTGAAGATCCGCTCCACTCGAGGAGCTCGCGTCTGAATGGGCCGCTCTGTAGTTGTGGTGGTTGTCGTGGTGGGAGCACTGGTGGTGCTGGTGGTACTCGTTGTGGTTGGAGCACTAGTGGTGCTAGTTGTGGTCTCTGGAGCACTAGTGGTGCTAGTTGAGGTCTCTGGAGCACTGGTAGTAGTCTCTGGCTGGGCATTCAACAGAGTTTCCACTTTGGTGGTCAGCACAACAGCCTCAGTGGTTGTAGTGGTGGTTGTAAAAGCTTGAGTTGTGGTTTCCTCAGCCTCTGTGGTGGTTTCTGGTGCTGAGGTGGACGAAACCAGTAAGAGTTCTGTGGATAACCAAAAGTTTAACCATCTCTCAAGGGAATAACATAAATAAAGTAAGAGACGTACCTTTAATTTCTTCTAATGGAGACACAGTAGAGGCTACTTCTTCGTTTAATACTGGCATAACCGTAGAATGTTCAGGCTGTGGCTCCGTGACAATGGGAGCTCCATTGCTAACATATTGGTAAAGCGGCACCACTGTGGTTTCCACCGACTCCGCCTGATCACTCTCACTATTCGGCTTGGGGTTCTCCTCCACCAAAGCGGCTTCGGTGGTCATGATCATGGACAGCTCCACGGGCTCCTGGGCTGGGATATTCGTGGTGGTCTCCATTCGGTTCTCGGCCATGTCCAGATCGATTTCTCCCATTTGCGCTGGCTTCCGTTCGAAGTAGTTTCTCATGGTCCTCACCTCCTGGAACTCGGTGGTTTCCTCAGTCTCCGAAGAGCGTGATGTGGTGACTTCCTGTGGTGCAATGGTAGTGATGCCTCTTTCGGTAGTTGTGATGAAACTTGGTGGCAGTGTGGTTGCGCCAAATTTGAAGCTGCGCCTGGTGGTGCCAGTATTATTAGAATTCGGTGGCTCCGTGGTTGTAGCGCTCTGCTCCTCATTCTCCGACTCCGACTCCAGCTCCGATTCCGGCTCCTCGGGATTCTTCAGCCGCTCCTCCTGGGCCCGCTCCATCTCCAACTGCTGCACCACCGAATCCGGAAGCGGTTCCTCCGTCAGACCCATCGGACTGGCCTCGGTGAAGGCCTCGCCCTCGGGACTGGTGGTCAGTATCAGATCCGAATCGACGTCCACCGTGATGGTTCCCTCCTCCACGGACATATAGGTGGACTCCTCAATAAGCTCCACATTTTCGGTGGTTTCATAATCCGGCGAAACGGTGGTTCTCTGTGGTGCAGCTCTCGCATTTACGGCCACTGCGATCACCAGCAGAATGGCAAAGGTTCGCAACATTTTCGGTTTTCGGCTGACTTTTGTCTGGTATTCGCGGAATGCGAGGCGGTTCAGTGGCTCGCTGGCAATGAATCAATATCAATCGAGTGTGGTTTAAGCGCGCCGAAAGCTACGTTCACTTTGGATCTCGAAAACTTGCTCCTGTCTCCAAAAGCTTTCTGGTATTTCGCGCTCTCTCTCTCTTTTTTTCTGCAGAGAAAAAAAGTGGTATGCTTTACGATATTCCAAAAAGAAGGGGTCTCAAAAATGAATATATTTGAAGTGATTTGAAGTCAAGAGCCTTAGGTTATTGGTTTTAAATAGTTAGGTTTGAAAAACTGGTAGGATAAACACTTAGACACTTCTTACAAACATTTCACAAAAACACTATTAAAACTCAGCTGTTATTTAATGATTTCAATGATTTAAGAGCTTTAGATAATCGGTTTTAAATAGTTATTTTTAGAAAATCGGAAGAACTAACATCCTTTTTTCCTTCCTTCCTTTGAGTAATTCACAAAAAATGTTTAAAAGATCTTAGTTGACTTGCTTTTATGTTTAGTTTTCTTTAAACACTTTAAATGCTATATTAATCTTGGCTTAAGTGATTGTTTTTTCTCAAGTGCCACTACCTCAGACTTTGTTTCTGGCTTTTAACTGGTTCACTCGAGGCTGCTGGCTTCCGCTCCACGTTGTTGTGACTAGTTTTGTTTGCGGCGAGGAACTAAACCGTTTGCAGCTCCGGCTCGGGCTTTTAAGGCGTTTGAAAACTGTTCCCGGCTAGGGTTTTTGGCTTGGCTTGGGTTTCGATTCGATTCGAATCGGCTCAGCTTCTGGTGGCTCAGGTGCGCTGCCAACTGCTCCTCAGGTTCGGCCTTTTTGATGGACCTGAAGTACAGGTGCACTTGGCCCAGAAACATCTTTTAAATGGCACTTCCCCCTCTCCAGTTCAATTTCACTTTCAACGCACTCACCTGAGCTCACCTCTGATATTGATTTTGCTTTTCGATGCTGCCGCTTTTCGTTTTCAGTTTGGCCCGGAGTGGCAAACCGGCTTTGTGGTATGGCAATTAGTTGGTTACAACTCGACGGCCTCTCATAATTCGCGGTTATTCAACGCTCTGCACCGACACGCTCTCGCATTTGGCTATTGATATTAAACTAATTCGATCAGAACCAATGGGGCTCTTTGAGACAGGCCCATTGTCTTGGCCTGAAAGAGTCTCTGATTGCCGGTTGAATGGTCGCAGTAATTGAGTGGAAAAACGATGGCTTCGAGTTGAGGAATGTTTAAAGTCAACCAAAGTGATATTTTAAGCACAAACATAACTTACATTTTTCCGCTTATCCAGCCATTGATTCTGTAAACTGATATCGGTATATTCTGGCTAGATCCCATTTCTTTCGAAGTTTAAACAATCTATTTTCAGAAAGAATGTGTGCTTTGTTTTGATTAGCAATAGCAATAGCAGTGCTTTATTTCGCACTAAAATTCCTAGTGGCTAAATTGTTAGAGCTATATATTTGAATAATTATTTGAATAATAATAAGTATAAATATTTGAGGCAAAAACTAAACGCTTGTATGTAGAATATATTAAAATATTTATTTGTAGGTCGGAAAGATATCGCGTTAAACAATGCCAAAAATTTTAGGTGAGCTAATGGGAGCAAACGCCTTAGTTATAGAACTCATTTTTATGTATAAGTTGCTTTACTAAACACAGTTCCAGTTATAGTCCAGTTTAATAATTTTATGCCAAGAGCAAAGTTAATCCCCCGATCTATTTCCGGTGCACCTAAAAAAATATTGTGGCAAAAAAAGTATACAAAAGAGTGTGCAATCTTGTTCAATTTTTAAAATTAAAATAATTATATCTATTTATAATAATTCATTAAGATTTCAATTTTTGTTGCTAATACACGTTGTTTATTTATCACTTGCTTAAACTTTATGCCATTATTATGCTGTGAGTGTTTGACATTTTCCATAAAAGCAAACGTAAGGAATGTCTGGGGATTTTGTCAAGTGGGTTTGCCGATTGGCATTGTTTTACGCTTGAGAGTGAGTCAGCTTTTAGCGGAATTCCAGAGCAGGCATTATAGTCAATGCTTTTTCCTAACAGCCAATTTCATTTGAAATTTTAATGTACCACTTCCTCACATTCCTCTTATCTTTCCGGTGGACATTTCTATTCAACGCATAAATTCCCCAAACGGATTTGACCCCGCAAATTGATTCTGTGCGAACAAATTGTGTAAGCCATCGCAAGGAGGAACTTTCATAATTAGTTCTTATCGAACCAGAAAAGCGACCGCAAAACTCTCGTTTGCGGCAAACTTGGACCACAACATAAATATGGTTGACCATAAGGACAAGTTTTATGTCAACTCGACAGAAAATGTCTTTTGGACGTGGCCGGGAATCTTAACATCTTGCCACCACCAAGGGCTACGAACAACAACTACGACTGTCAACTACGAAGGGCAATAACAATAAACTGGCCACTATTGAGCCACAGAGGGGATTGCCCTGGATGACATTTGACCTTTAAATATATTCCTAGAGTTTAATTAATGAAGTATTTGCCATCATTACTTATGAGCTAAGAAATTTTATAATAATAATAAAAGTATGGCTAAACTTTCAACTTTTTGAAACTAAATTGAGGCTGGTTTCTGTTCTTAGAGGCTTCACTGTACAGCGTTATTTAAGGTTTCTGCATAGTTCAGCGAAAGTGGTCAGATGAGAAATCAGTAAATGCCGATATCTTTGTTAGGAGGCGTATTCACGCCACTATGATTTATCTAATGACTGGTTTCCTCAGCTACTTTAAGTCCTGCCAGTCAGTCTCTCATGCCCGGGAAACACCTTTAACAAACTTCAATAACATCATTAAGCTCAGAAGGAGGCTGCTGGCACTCACTTAAATTGAGCTCCTGCCGTCAAAATACCGGACACAAAGGCCATTTGGCAGGCGGCCAACGTAAATATGACTTATAAAACGCTCTCGAAAAAAGACTTTTTGGCAAGCAAATTAGTTTGTTAAACTGATGATGGAGCTGGCTGGCTCTTTCGGCACTTGGCTGAAATATTTATGCAAAACTTACCCAGCTGAGGGGGAAGGTGATGAATTGAGAATTCAATTTTCCCCGGCGTCGGCTACTTCGAGTGTAAACAAAGTATTAATCATACGCCCTGTGGGCAGAGTCGGGCCAACGAAGAAGAAGTCATTAGCAGGCAGCCGGGAAATGACTTGAAATCATTATTATTAAAGTGCCGGCCGACCAAAATCAAAGTTGTGAGCGCTTCCAATTTGGCCAACGATAAATGTAATTTAAATAGCAAGTGAAATAAGCTTTCAGCCCGATCAAGAAGGAGCTCCGCTCCGGTTTTAATGCTTCGGAAAATCATTAGGAAAACATTTCGCATGCAAATTCGGTTCGGTACAAATGTAATTTTCCTCATCGACTTGCCCGGACTTTGAAGTGTCGCCAGTGGCAATTTGTCCGGAGGGCGTGGCACTTTATTGCTTAACGATTACGACCGCTTCATTGGCTCCTGACGCTAATGTTTATTTCTAAATTACTTCGAATGGAAATGCAAATTCCATCCCATGTTGGAGCAAAATCAATCAATTCGGGGAGGAGCTGCCAGTATGTGCAGGGAAAATGCCAGCATTGTTTTTACCTCATTACTTTGTAATCAATAAGCTCTCTCGCAAACTTTATTCTCCGGCATAAAAGTCACTTGTGGGGCTCCAATTCCCTTTGAGTGGCTCTTCATTCCAAGGAACTTGAAACTCTGAAACTCTGTTTATTTTTTTAATTCCCATTGCAGGCGAGGGTTTACTTTGCCATTGTTCACAAATCGAGACAATAGAAACGAGCAACTCGAATCGAGCATTGTAATTGTATTACAAAAAATTATTATTGTATAAATTGCAAAATAATATGCGAATGAAAAGCCTTTGCGCCGTCTTTTGTCTTTGCTGTAAATTCAATTATCGAATCAGAACGGAATAAATATCAGAGATTGCCGATTTTCATATACGAACGAGAGTATTTACATATTAATCCTTAATTAAAAAGCTTCACTTAATTGTGGCTCATTGTGTTGACAGAGGAATATTAATTTAAGCTTTTCAATGAAATGCATTTTTGTCTCGATGTCCAGCCTTTAAAAGCAGTAATATGTTTCGGCTTCAATTAAATAATTTACTTGCTGACCCGCTGTTATTAAAGTTGTGTTGGTATTTTGGAGCACTAAAGGCTGGTATTTCGTAGTGCAAAATAATTAGTATTTTTTCGGAATTCTGCAGACAAGAATAGGATATTTCTACAGACATTTCTATATATATCTCTATATTTCTATATATTAAAATGGCTTAACAAATCTTTAGTTTAGTACACATTTTCCTTAAAGGTCTTAGGTCAGAAATAAATATTTCATTTCCAGTTTAATTAGGTACACACCCTTTTATAAGTGATTGATTCAGGAAATAGAACAATGAACCTAACTAGAGTAAATATTTAAGAATTTATTGTATTTTAATAACAAAATTTTCAGT
Organism: Drosophila subpulchrella; assembly: GCF_014743375.2. Taxonomy (NCBI): domain Eukaryota; kingdom Metazoa; phylum Arthropoda; class Insecta; order Diptera; family Drosophilidae; genus Drosophila; species Drosophila subpulchrella. Next base: position 4,860,966 of record NC_050610.1, read on the forward strand.
TTCTCCCCCAGAATCGAAACTAAGCAAATTCCTACTTAAATAATATTCTTAAGCCTGCAGTAAGTCTTCATACTCAAAGTTGGACAATTATGTTCTATTACTTATAATTAACCTCGAATCAGGAATTCTGGCATTAAAGGAGCAATGGCTTTAGTCAAAAGAGCAAGGTTCAACCCAAGCCCAAGTTGATTTAATAAATTATGATGTGCGGGCGGCTCGAGTGTGCGTGTGGCTGTTCTGATGTGCTCGAGTGTGTGCATCTATGACGCTAATGACAGCCCCTGAAGAGCCCTACAATATCATTATAAGCCAAAACTAAGTCAACAACAACTGAGGCAAAAGCCAACTCACCGAGGCTTAGAGCGAGAAAGGGACGGGGTGAGAGGCCAGAGTGGGATGGATAGACAAAAGCTAGTTGCACAGGCAGGAGCCACTAATTGACTTTAATTATTTTGTTGTACTTAATGTCTTGTTTACACGAGGAAAAGAAACAGAGAGCCGAAGAGAAAGGCGGTGGGAATGTGGGCGGGGCACTAACAAATCACTTCTTCATACCATAAAGGCAAATGGAGAGCAAAAGCAGGGGAGAATTAGCAAAAAATGACAGCTGGCGGAGAAATGGGTGGTAGAAAGAGCTAGAGAAAATAAAAGCTACACGGGGAAAAGGGTATTGATAGATCACTGACCAAAAGGTCATTACAGAAATGTTATATTTTAAAAAACATTATTAAAAATAATATAAATCTGCATGGTAAAGATCGTATTAAAAAAATGTATTACATCAAAACTCCATATATTTTAGATAAACTTTATAGCAGTAGTAATTTTTCCCTGTGTCGAAAGCAGGAGGAAAGTCTGTCAAAGTTAGTTAAAAGCGATGTGTAAACATGTGGGCTCCCATAGCTTAGCGGGAAAAGAGCACCTCCATCTGCCTGTCTCTTTCTCGGCTCGCTTTGTCTCTTTCTCCTGGCGCATCCTCCTACTAAACTTTAATTAAAGTTGAATTTGTGTCAGTTGTGTGCTTGCAACTGCGGTCGCATGTTTCTTCCGCCTGATGCCAGAGGATTTTTCCTTTGGTATCAACAACAAGGAAAAGCAAACAAGGGTTCCCTGCCATATGGATGATGTCATATGCAATCAGGAACTATTTAAAAATTAATAAACAAGTTGGATGATGTTTTATTTTAAGCATAATGAGTTTTATTTAAAGTATAGAAGAAAGATCATGTAGCATGTTTAAATTGTTCTTACATATGTAAGTATATTGTTCAATTTTTTAATTTGCCCTGATATTTTGTACATTCACTCACAATCTAGAGTTCAATTCCTGCGTTCAATATCGAGTAAGAAGCGGATGCAATGCGACATTAGTGGACAAGAAGTCAACCACCGACAGGAACTGCATTTTTCATTTCCCTTCGGCTGGCAGTCGGCCAGAGGCAATATCACCTGAAAGTTGTGACTTTTATGCTGTCCCGATTCGAATCGCGGACCCCGTCTTAATCCCATCCTCCTGCCACCCACTGTGTTTGTGTTTGGCTGTTTATTCAGCAACAGTGCGCGCGGTAAGTTTGCCTACAGTCGCAGTCTGCCTTTCTTTTACCATTCATTTCTTGTGTCGCCGGTCGCCAGACGCCAAACGACGACAAATGAAGGCAATTCATTGGGCATGCGGCTTTAAGTTGTCGCTGCAAGTGCACAACTGCGGTCCACAGGCTCTCCGGCTTTCCCAGTCTGCGTCCTGGTTTGGACCTACACTAAAAAAAATTGTTTTTTTTAAATTTCTTTAGCTTTCCTTTACGATTTTCTTGAATGGAGATCTGTTTATCTCTCTGATAAATGATTTTAAATTTAAGGATTTGTAATGTAAACAGCTTAAATCAATAAAAGAAACTTGAGAAAATTAAACCTAAAGCACATGGAATTTCTCTGCTTGGATTTTCCAATATGTAACTATTTTTAATATCAATTTTAATTAACTTTCTCTTATTAAATTGAACAAAATTCGTGATTTAAAGGTTTTTTACAAACAATTTTTTAATCAAATTTTCCATGAATATGACAGTTTTATTTCAGAGGTTTGTATTAGTTTGTATTAGTGTAGTCCTGGTGCAGATCCTGTGGCTTCGGCTCCTGCTGCGGCCAGGATAAAGTTTTGCACCCCGGCTGTCGAAGTGAGTTGCGTTTTAAGTCGCAATTAAGCGTTGGTGTTGTTTGCTGCCCGTCTCCGCTATTCTAAAGTTTTTCTCATTTTTCGGTCAGTTTGCCACCAGGGTAGAATAAAGTCGCCGTGGCTTTCTACCGGAATATGGCTTCGCTGGGTTATCAGAAGTATAAAGTATTTAAGATGAGTCTATATACAACCAATAGCATATAAAAGTCTATTTAATTTGTAGTATGCAACTGGGCGCATTCATAAAAAAAGAACCAACAACGTTGCATACTTTACCATGCTGTGAATGAGATTACAAATGTACGCTAAAACATCATTTTAAAATGATCTGGTTTAATTCTTTCAAGAAAGTCCTAATTTTAGTAGCATGTAAATTATATGTATAAAAAAAAAAATTTTTAGAGTTATGCGTTTTATATTTTCTTAAAATATAAAAGTAGTTAGTTAACTTCTTCAACTTTATTTTAGAAAAAAGGTTTTCTGCCAAAGCCCACTTATTTTGTCAATGAATAAATGGTGTTAGTTTCCAGTTTTACGCTCTTTGGTATTTATGATTTCATTCTTGTATTACAGATATTTAAAAAACGCATTATTATTTGATTACTCAAGAAAAACGGTCAGATTGGCTTAAGGTATTTCTTTTATTAAAAATAGACGTACATTTAAAATTACTCATAAATTTGTACACATAAATTAAAGTATTTTGAGTAGCACAGAAGACGGGTCGAACAATTCTGGTGGAGAAAGTGGCCGTATCGAAACTGGGGCTCTCTGTGGGATGGTTGTTGGATGTATGGGAATGGATTGCGCCTGAGTGATTGCACCTGAGGTCCTCTTGCGGAAGGACCTGGCGATGCTGCGATCGGTAAATTGTTAAAAATGTCATCACAGTCATATGAAATTGGAACGAAAAGAGCTTGGCCAGGCGGCGTCAAAGTCACGCCGGAACTTCCGTTGTGGTGCCGGTGGTCAGCAGCTCATCCTCGGTAGCATCCTCCGTCGAGGAGGTCGTCATCGTGGGTGTGGCTATAGTGGGAGGCGTGGGAGGAGCCAAGGTGGTTCCCGTGGCAATCATCTCCATGCCCAATCCGTGGGGCAGGTGCACATTGGGCGGCAGTCCCTCCATCATCTGCTGCTGCATCTGCTGGCGGAGCTGCTGGCGCTGCAGCTGCATGGCCAGGTAACTGGCCAAATTGGCGGTTAGCTTGGCCCTGTGGTTCTCCACCCTCCGCACATTTCGCACCAGGCGGTTGTAGACCAGTGGCTTCACGTCGATGGCCCACAGGAAATCGAGGTGGTTAAACCGCTCCATGGGCACCAGGTACTTGTCGATCACATTGGGCAGCTCCCGGGCCAAGCGGTCCACTCCGGTGGTGGAGACCAGCAGGTCATTCACCGAGTAGTACAGTGCCACCGGCACTTTGACCCTGGACAGGTCGTAGTCCGGTGGAGTCATCCGGTTGTACTCCAGTTGGTTGCGCAGGTAGCCGCGGTCAAACTTCCGGAAGTGTCCCGACTTCATCAGCTGGCCAAAGTGCTCCAGCTGCTTGATGGAGGCTCCCGAGGGGGTGTGGCTCAGCATCACCGGGAGCATGGTCTGAAGGGGAGAAATTAAAGGCTTAGTTACCACTTTGATTTATAGGATAGACGGGTTAAATAAGGCAGGCAATTGGGTTGCACTCCGCTCATAAAATAATAAAATCTAAACTAAAAAAATATTTATAGGTACATTTCATATAATACCGATAGTACCTATGGAAGAAAACGATTTTCAACTATGTAAGCCCCTATACACTCCTAAGCAAGTTAAAAATAAATAATCCTTCGATTAGGGGTAATGAAACATAGGTGCTTACTTTTGTGTCTACTGGCTGTAATGTCACTGACCATGTTATTTCAATATATGGGCAGTGACCTCAATTGACCGAAACTATTTAATAATTTGTCTGATTTAAACAATTGTTGGCAAACCGATAGGTATTAACAAATGAATTAAAAAATGATTTACTCTAAAACAATCTTTAAAAATGTGGGCGCCATAAACTTGAGCTATTTGTGGGCGTTATATTGTCGTGGCACTCTAATTAAATAAACTTGCGCTACGCATGAATCTCTAGAATCTGCGTGCACTACGAGTAGCGGGAATAAAAAATACAATTTTTATTTACCGTGTAAGGCTTATCATAAGAAAAAGCTTTGATCGAAGAGGTACCCCAATTTCAAATGCTATTTTGCAAGTGCATTGTTCCCCTTTCTAGATAACACACCTGTTTCTTCGACAATGTAACAACAGCCATACCATGTTTCGAGTACCCAGCATGGCATTAGCGTCCTGCATTACTCACAAAAGGAGAGGGACGATCTGGGGGACTTGGTTCTTGTTGGGTCACAGAATCGCGCCTAATTTGCATGCATTGTCGCTTGTTGTCGATGCTCCGGCATCCAGGCCACGCCAGTTAATTATGCCAATTTCGAACAACGCCGGCGAGGACAACAAGAAGATACCGCCCACTCTTGGCGGCCGTTGACATAATAGATAATGACACCCTTTCAATGCCAGATACCAGGTCAGGTCATGCCCCCACATCCACACTCCGCATGGCACATCCCAAATCGCCCAGCACTTGCATGTTGTTCAAGTAATTTAAGCCGGCCGCACTTTGTGGGCCGTAATTTTGAATCTGCGGGTGTTTAGCTTGTGGTCGATTATCGGGCAAAGTTTTGCCAGGGCGTTGAGCATATTTAATGCAAACATCGTGGCCGCTTGGGGGATTAAGATAGAGTTGAATTACGTTTAACTCATCGATAATTGCAGCCCCGAATTACTGCATGTGCCCATTCGTGTTGCGCATGGATTTAAGGAAAGCAAAGTTCCCGAAAAGGTATTGAGTTCCCCAAACCGGTGTAAAATGTTCCCTTTCGAACTGTAGTGAGCAATTAAGGACATTCCGCATCGACATGTTGCGGCTCAAACTGAAATGCAAACTACCCCGACCGACAATCGAATTGAGGCGGGTTAATTAAGTGCCAACTTAATGAAGACAATCGAAGGGGACAACCGAATCGATGACTCTCAGCCTGCCTAACAAGTCACGCGAAATCGTGGCCAAAACACACCCGTAATCCAATTCCATCCACGGGCTTGCTCTCACTACCAGATATCGCACACAGGGAGAAAAAACCTAGTACTCTGAAGTTTCTTTTATATTTAGTACTAGTATTAACGAAAGTATCAAGAACTACCATAAAACAAATATTTAAAATTGAATGAAATTAATAAGTGTCAAGGATAAGCAATACTTTAAACAGTGGCTTAAAGGTATAGTGTCTATTTATTGCGCGGCCTAATTTCATTTTAGTATCGCGGCCATTATTCATTTTAGAAAATGAATTTAGGCCGCCTAAGAAAATACCGCGCGGCCTTAATTCTCGCGGTCAAATTTCCGTCCCCACTGAAATTCAAATTTCAGGCGCAATTCTGTTATTGGCCTAACAATGCAAAGCTGTGACAACTAAAATTAAGGTGCCGCTTGGTATTTTCTTCGGCGGCCAAAATTCTTTTTCTAAAATGAATTATGGCCGCGATACCAAAATGAAATTAGGGCCCGCGCGGTCTAATTTCATTATTTTTTGCGGTCGAATTTCCATCCCCCGTTAAAATCTTACATTTTTACCCAGAAAGTTTGTTTTCAATAGGGACTACTCTTTTGGTACAGTGGTCCCTGCTTACTTTGTTCAGCTGTTCGGAGTTGTAGCCGGCGACCAAAAACAGGATATTCGAGCAGACGTCCTGCGTCATGGCGTTGTCGTGGCACACAACCTGGCTGTGGTCCACTAGGAATTTCGTGTTGGGCATGAATTCCGTGATGCGCAGCATTCGTGTGGCGGCCTGCAACAAAAACGGCATCAGACGGGCAATGGCGTTGTGGAAAATGGGAAATGAGCCAGCCGCAGCTGGCGTTATAGAGCCGAATCGAAACCCACCGTGAGGAAGTCGAGGAAGAGGACCAGGGTGCGGAACAGAGGGCTCTTCATGTCGTGGATGTAGGCGATGGGCGCCAAGGCGTGCATGGAGGTTATCTTCTGGGTGTAGGCGGGCTGCTCGGAGCACAGGACCCAGAAGATGGCCGTTCCCTGCGAGTGGCCGATGTAGTGCACCTGCTCGTAGCCCGTCTTGCTCAGGATGTAGTCGATGTTGGCCGGCAGGTCGTACTTGCCCATCTCGTGGAAGGTGAAGTCCCAGAACTCCTGGTAGTCGCTGTTCAGGCTGGTGTGGTTCTTCGAGTACCGATTGCCCCGCGAGTTGCCCATCCACACGTCGTAGCCCAGATCGGACAGCATATAGCCTGTTTAAGAAAAATTCTTATTACGGATCAATCATTTTTATAAATAATATCAGATTAGGTACATTCAAGTAATTAATATGAATCTTAGAACTAATATTAATTTGATCTTCGTCATAACCCATAACTAGAACTAATATTAATTTGATCTTCGTCATAACCCATAACTAGAACTTTTTCAATTAATATTTGTATATCCTTTAAAGTCACTTACCCAATCCAGACTTTGGTCCCATGAGCACCCATGTGGCCGAGGTATCCAGAATGCCGTGCATCAGCAGAACCGGCTGAGCTCCCTTCTTGGGTATCCGGTGCATTTCCAGGATATAGCCGTCCTTCGTCACCACAGTGTGGGTCTCCGATGGATATCCATATTTGCGTATTAATTTGGGCTGTACGAACGCAGAAAAAACGGAAACAATTTCGACAGAGGGAGAGAAAGGTGTTAGAAGTGCAAATCATGGTAGTGTGAAATTGAGTTGCCTCGGTTCATGTTTTTTCCACCTGCCCTCTCAGCTCTTTGTTTCTACCCCGTTAATTTGCATAGTTCAAATGGAAGGGCAGGTGGAAGAGACCAGGGCTCCAACGGCAGCGTCATCGTCATCAAGGAGGCAGTCGCCTGACCTTAACCACAGTCATTTTGAACTAATGAATTTTAATTTGTGGCATCAACAAGTTAATAAAGTAACCAGACAAGCTGTTGTGGTCGAGAATGTCTGAGTAAGTGGCTTGCGCCAGGACTGGGACTGATTTAAGGGGCTTATCCTGCCTTAAAAATTCAAAAAACACGTATAAAAGTGATGGCAGAGTATTTTCCAGCCCAACAGTGATACTCGTACACAGAGGGAAATATTCAAGCACATTGCTCTTGAATTAAGAAGTTATATTGAGTATTTTTAACAACATCTTGATAAATATACACTACTGATTTGTTGAGATATACAATATAAATACCGCCAATTCAACTAGGTTCGAGCAAAATTAAAACATTTTCAACTTCAAAAATGTCGTTCTATTCTTAAGAACATTTTCAACTCAGATGAGAACGTCAGAATTTTCTCTGTGTATTTTTGTTCCAACTATATTGGCCGACAGAACCTTATAGAATTTCTTTATTGACACCGATGAAAACAAAAGTACCGGGCAAACTATAAGGCATGTTCATCATTGGGGACGCTTTATTGGAACTCCAGGTGACGCAAAGTCCAAGCGGCCCCCTCTATAAGTACATAGCCATAGTTTAACCCAGTCACGTATCACGCATACGTATCGAGCATACGCACTGTATGACAGCATACTTTTCTTCCTGCTGGCAAGTGAATTTATAGGTTTTTCAGAAATTCGTGATACGTTTGATAAGTCTGTCTATCGGATTATGTAAGCCGCTCGGGTAGTGGGTGGCCGAAAGAAAACTCATAACACCATTGTTGAAATTAAGTTATAAACACGCGATTACCCAAATTTGAGGCAAACAAACAAACCGGCCGAGAGACTGAGAAAACTACAGAAAGAGACTCTCTGCGAGCCGCCTGGCATTTTAATTAACCTTGGCAGCGAATAGCCCCTTCTGTTGTTGGCCAGAAAATAATATAAACACTGCAATTGGCCAATTGACTTGCCGGCTGGTTGGACAACACGAGGAAGTGGTACGCAAAGTAAGCCAGCGAAATGTTTTTTTCCTGCTCTGTTTTAGCCTGTTTTGTTTTCGGCCGATTTTGCCAAATGTTTGAGCATAAATTTGGCTTATTTTTATTTTGGTATTTATTTATTTTGGCCAATTTCCTTGCATTTTGTCTTACGTAACTCCTTTGTTTTCAGAATGAATAAACGTGCGAACGAGGTGCAAAGAAGCCGCAGAAAGTTACTTGGCCAAGCCTCGAAAAATTGCAACAGCTGCTGCCGATGCCGATGCTACCCGGCAAAGTTTTTGTTTTTCTTAGCTTGACACACATTTGGCGAAACAGCCGGCCAATATTTGCCCAGAGCCGAAAAGGCGTTGCAAAGATGTTCAAAATGCAACAAAGTGCGGCCGGCAGCTGGATTTTCCCGCCCATAGGAGTTGGCCAATCTCGGGGGTTTTGAAATTTACACAAGTCGACAAATACTCAGTAATAAAAATTTCCGCAATATTTATATCTTGACAAGAAAAAATAACTGTGGTTAAGCCAGTAGTGTGCTGCAGCTAATGAAATTAATTGTATAGATATTGCTAATATTTATCTAGGGGCTATGAAGAAATTCACAGATGCAAATAAACCTTTTGTTTACATTACACTAAAAGCATATTGATTGTTTTGTTATGAAGCAGAAATTACCATGTATTTTATATTTTGTGATTTTATTCAATCATAAAAATATCTATAGGGACAAACTCATTTGTTTAATAAACTGTTAACAGAAAACAATAAGACAAAAGTACAAACAAATTGCACAAATATGAAAATGTTTGATTTAACGCCAATTTAAAAGGCACAGTAAATAAATACAAAAAAGCGGCCGGGCAAATAATGTGCACAAACGTTGAAAAACTATAATTAAATAAATAAGAGGGTCTAAAATTGAGGCAGAGGCAGGGAGAGACCGATGGAAAAGTAAATGTTGAACTACACTGATTTCGACCTGGGCCAATACAAAAATAAATTGTGGCTGTTTGTCGGGATGGCGCCTATTTTTATTTTTTCGGTTTCTTTTTCCATATTTTTACTGTTTTGCTAACTGAACTTTTCGTTTATTCCGCTGAAAGCCGCAAAAACTTCATTAGCATCTACCAAACCGTCTTGAGTTGCGATTAACATAATGCTCATCATGACCCACTAATTTCGGTGTTTGCCTGCCTCCGGTTTGTGTCCATGCTAATTGACAATGTTGTGTTTGCTTGATTGTACAGTGAGCACTGACATACAGTGACACGGGGATATCTTCGTTTTATAAAGAACAATTATTATTGAATAAAATATCTGGTAACTTCGTAATCAAATAAAAAATGTAACAATTACGATCGACATACAAAAATAATAATAATTTCCTTTTAGAGTTTTATATTATTCTATTTACTCTACTTTATCAAAGGCCGTGGTTTTATAGTATGTTATACTTTAGCAAAACGAAAAATTCCAAGATAATTGATTTTTATTTTAATATTTTTTATATAAAATATATATATATTTATTATCATAATAATTATTAAATATATTATATTATTATATTATTATTATATTATTATTATATTATTATAAAAAATTAGCATGATTATTTTTGAGAATAGCTACTCTCCCAAGGTAACTTCCATTTTATGGTACCTAAACCCATATTGGGTGTTTGGCCTAGGCAGTACCTACTGTAGCTGCATGGCACTTTTGGGTGTGCATGGTGTTCCATGTTTTCGTTTGATTTGTATTTTTCCTCGAAAACTCAATGCAAATTCGGTAGTGTCAACTTTGGGGCCTTTGTGGCGTGCCTTTGATTCATTTGCATAAAACACTTTTGCGGCTCGAACTTGAGCTGAGCTCGTCAGTGGATTTATTTTGTAGAGGACCCAACCAGAGCCACAAGCCCCACTTGAGTTTGTCGGATGGACGGATGGATGGTCTCTGTGTCTGTGTCGATATCCACTTTGAGACCATCGCTCATTTTGTAACTGACCTTGATATTGACTTCGGCTTTTATCACAGTCATTATAATGACTGCCGTTCGAAGCGTCTCGATGTCAGCGCGGCCGACCCCAACCAGTTTCTCCTCCTCTCGTTCGATGTCAGCTCTTGGGCTGCATTTTCTGTGCCGTTGTGCTGACTTTATTCCGCCGTCTGACATCGTTTAAATGACATCAAAATCTTAGAGGTTAATCACATTTGAACTCTGCTCTCAAGATGACGGATCAAGTGGAGCAACTACTTAAAAATAATGCAAATTACAGCGATCGATTAGGGTTGCTAGAATACCAACAACGATTGGCGGCAATTCCATGATTAATTTTATTCAAAGTGCGGAGTGTTATTATTATCTTTATAAGGATAACAAACATAGATCTAGCAAAGAAATAATTTAGTTAATTGTCCAATTTTCCCGCCCTTTGCAATTCATTTTATAACTCATTACAACACCTAGACGTAATCAGTCCAAAAGACATCTATTTGCCAATCCTTGGCAGGTTGGGCCCCAAAGAAAAGACAATGCGGAAATCTTTAAATTCAAATTAAAGCAAAAACGAGACAGTTTTATGCAAAACAAAAGCGAAAACTATCCAGAGCCGAGCCAAATGCCAAAACTATTTCCTTATTATTGGGAAGCGAAGCCTTGGGCTTTCTTTGTTGACATTTGGGCAGGTGGAATGGGTTGTGGGTGGTGGGTTGTTGGTAGGAAGGCGGGCAGACTGCTAACCCATATTTCAAAGTCAGTCAAGCGCTGTGGACGTGGACAGGTTAGCCTAATTGCACGTTGACTATTGTGTAGCGTTGACAATTTCAATTTGTTATTGTCAGCCGCGAGAGGTGTTCCCCGTGAGATACATATATCTGGCCATCTCCCAACTGCCGATTATGCAATTTGGCAACGTGCAGAAATTGTGACGAGGCTCGGCGTTTTATTCCGAACTTAGTTACATTGCAGACACGCGCCTGTGAACGCGCTCGAAAGCCGAGCCATGACTTTGCATAAGATCCAGCTGAAAAGTACGGCGGCACTTGGGTTGACAATGCGCCAGGTACATACCCACTATATTTCTCCCTTTATTAGTTTCTGGGTCTGCGCAACGGTTCGAATCACGTAAATCGCATAAAAACGTTACGTTATCGTGGGCAAATGTGAGCTTGAACACTTGCTAATAACTCTTTTCCTTCGGCTTTGCTTTGCTTTATTGGCTGTGTTCATTTTCACCTGTCTGTTTGTTGACCCCACCCTGACACCCAACGATTGGGTAATCTTCAGCTCGGTGTGATCTTTGATATTTAGCTGGCAAAATCGGGTGTTTCTTTCGGCTAAGGCCGGCCCTATGAAATGCAAATTCCTGGCCTTGAAACGGTTTTTGGAAGCCCATGGAAAACCAGGGGCTGGCATTAACAATTGTGTGAGCAAACGCCCAATGAAATTGTTGATCTAATTGCTGATCACGTGAGCGTTGTAAATGGGCTCAAGGTCACTTCGCACTACCAAAGGCTATCAATTCTAAAAACCGAACTCATTAAACGAACTCTGATTTCTGTGACTGCCATAAAATAACCATTTCGTATTGTATCCATTTCAACGAAGGCTAAGCCCGGCTTTTGTTTTGTTGTAAGAGGGTTTGAAAAACATAAGCAAATAAATAATAAACCTGCTTCGATTTCTCGAAGGTGGAATCCCAGCTCGAAGCTCCCTTATGCAGTTTTAGCTTGGTTACGAACATTCTGCCACCCGAACAAAGCCATACACTTTCGGGTTACTTCACCCCAGAAATGCAGGCTCGTAAACCTTTTAATTAGCCTCAACTCTAGAAATAAATCCATCAGTTACGTACTCGCAGCGAGTTAGCTCACTCACTGGAGTTAGACATGATTAACGCCATAAAAAGGCTACGAAATCCACACAAGTTACGGCAGCCCACCATTTCACTTGGCAAACAAAGGGAAGCCGATGGAAAGTGCAGTGGCAACTGCAGTTGATCACGGCAGGTGACCATTACCATTACGATTACCAGGTGCCACCAGACAGCTCAAATGAAATTCCTAGTAGTTCTCGAACCGCACACGAAAATTCCGAGTCAACGAACCCCGAGAACGCAAACTTTCTTTCGGCGGTGGGGAGTGAAAAGTGTAAATTTATATGACACACAAAAAATGTTCGAGCTAGGTAAATACCAGAACAGAACGCGATTAAGTGCCACAGAAAAGCCCGAAAAGCACGGTTACAGAAACAAAACAAATACGGTGTGGAAAACCAATGTCAATGCAAGAGGGGAACTCAAGCGTGGAGTTTCGACCGACTTCGGATATGTCTATATATCGAAACGACTTTCTTACAAACTTCTGTTGTGTAGGCCTAGTATGAAGTTTTTGGTTTTTGGAAGATTTTTTGTTAGGTTGAATACCAGGCCTTAGATACAAGTAAACAAACAAAAGTCAAACTATAGACTGACAGCCGCCTAACGATTTTCTTATTTTGAGTTCATGTCTATAGATAAACTCTTTAAAAATAATATTTTCACAGTCGTAGTTTTGTGCATATTTATATTTTTAGCCTTTTACAAATAACATGTATATAAATTTGTATTTTTTTGTGTTTTTAATTTGTATTTAAACATATATTCATTACCTGTGGTAGGAAAATGTTTACGACTTTATTAAATTCAAAGGGCTTTACAAGCTGCTTTACGCCTTTAGTTATATATATATATAAATATACGTTTTCTACATTGAAAGTAATTACTGTAACCTTAATATGTTTATAAAAAAATAACGCCAAATGTAGTTTTCTAAGGAAATGTTTCTAATTGCTTTGAAGATTACAGTGCCTACGGATTCTGTAGGCAATCAACGAATCGATCAATACACCATTTTGGGGTTACCTAACATTTTGATAATATGGTAGTTTAATGATTTGTAGTAAAAATTAATTTCATACAGGTAGTTGAAATTTGAATGTCATGAAGTTGGCATTAGGCAAGATAATGAAAAGAATACTGAATAGTATTGAATACATATCATATACTTTATTTTTCCAGTCAGGTGTGTATTTCATGTTCATATGAAAATGACTCCAAAAAATGACTACTACATAAAAGCTATAGGAAATATGTTTGTTTTAAGTTGCGTGTGGCAGAAATTCGAAATTCAGAGACCGAAATGTAAACTCCAAAATTGCATTCAGCGTTACATATCATGAAAGTTTATCCAACGTTTGCTGATAAGAAATTCCAATTGTAGGCTGAAGTCTCTTTATACTCAGACAGGTGTCATTTAAGATATATTTAAAGAAACCCAAGAGCCAGATCGTATTAAGACCATTAGAAATAATCGATGGATCTTTGATACCCTCATCGTTGTTCCTATAACTCCGCAGAACTCACCGTGATGAGGGAGGCGTCCTCGAGGACGTCCGATTTGAGGTTCCGACCGCCGCCGGCGAGGTTGGCATTGCTCGACAGGAGGACGGAGTTGAGCAGGTTCTTAAAGCTCAGCGAGCTGTAGCTGAAGGGCGAGAGCAGCGTGAAGGCGCCGGCCCGTCCGCAGACCTCCAGAGCCACGAGGCAGTGCAGCAGCAGGGTCATCAGCAGGCGACCCTTGACCTCGACGGTGGGCCGCATCGGAAGGCCGAAACCGGAGCAATGGCAGCACAGACACTCCAGACACTCAAGGCGACACTCACTTCGACACTCACTCCAGGCACTCACTCACTCACTCACTGGCCAACTGACTCACGCTCAGTCGGACACACAAAATGGGGCAAATTGGCAAATGCAACAGTTGCTTGCACTTAAGCGTAACGGTTACGTCGCCACTATCTTTTTTCTCCCGCTTTCGTCACACTTGGCAGTTATGTACGTGCGACGCTTCTCGGCACTCCGATTGTTCCGCCGGTATCCTTTGGATCGTTTTTATTAGAGGGAGTAGTTCCCACGGAGAGCACAAGTGTTTAAGCACGGGAATTCCGGATCGGATCACTTGATCTTGGGGGTATGCGCGGCACCAACAATCTGAAATTTCAACCGTCTGGCTTGGGATTCGTCGCTCGACTGGCAGATTCGTAGGCAGAATGGAGTGAGCTAGGCTCGAATGGCAGCCACGATCTGCGGGGCAACTTGTTCGAGCCGGTGCTTGTGGATCGCGAGCTTGTGGATGGTAAGTAATCAGCTTAAGTGGGGATTTAAGCCGGGCTAAGGCTGCTCGGAGTTTCTTGTTTTTCGCTTAAGATTTGAATGTAATATATATGCCGCTTGTCCAATTATCTTATGAGGTGCACTGCAAATAATGGATACCGCGACTTTGGTTTTAAAATCCAAGATTATATTATTTTTCTTGAACAATTTGTATATTTAAAGTACATGAGTTACTTTGTTACTTACTTTATAGTGTCGGTTTAACCAATAATTGTTTCTGTCTATCAAATAAAATAAATAATTAAATTCTTTGTACCTTTTAAACGTTACTTTACTTAAAAACCTTTACTTATTTACCAGTTCTACAACTGAAATACTATTAATGATAATGGCTTCTACATGTATCTATATATGTTTATTTTTGTATGAATATCATTTAATTTATAATATGAAGTTTACACTCTTTTTTAAAAAGTTGGGTTATTTATTTTCGTTAAAACTGAGTGTCCCACATTTTTTCTCTCTGTGTAAATTTTGCCGACCTAGCTCAACTCGCCGAAGTTAGTCAGCTGATCGAGCCGATATGTTCGACGCCCCCAATGCAACAAACCAACCCACTCCCCTCGCCACCATCACACTCAAAGTTTGGCGCGTGCCGAGCGAGTTTTTTGCCTAAGTCTTTCGTTTCGCTGTGCCTTCCCCCGCCGCAAGAGATTTCAGTTGGTCGGGGTTTGTCTCAGGGTTCGATCCGTTTAGCCGTTAGGCGGTGGATCGTTTGGCACGTCCGCGTCCCGAGCGTCTTACTGACTTGGTTGCGTGTTCGGCTGCCGTTGCCGCCAAGGTAATTGCAATTGTAGCCCCCATCCCAAGACCCCGACTGACGAAACATTTGGCCTGGCATCGGGTTACGTCTGCATTTGGAAAAATTAAAATGCACGCTGAATTACACATTATTTTGCTTCATGCCCCGCCTGGCTGAAGGCGGCAGTTCGGGAGCAGCAGTGCCCCCATCTCCCCCGTGTATAACATATCATTGCGCGATTTGTTTTGATTGCCCATTATTTGTTTTGTTTATATTTCGCCGTCTCGTTGGCCATCTGCATCTTGGGATTATTCACTGGGCCTTGTCGTCGGTTTTCTGTTCCCACCAACTTTGGCAACGATCTCTTCCCGTTTATCTCGGGTTTCTTGCCGCACCGGTTGGCCTTGGCCGGCCAATTTGTCGGGCCCTCAATGACAACTGCGCTCGGGCATTAATCATAAATTCAATAACCATTTTTACACGCATTCTTACCACATCCCAGCGGTAATCAAAAGTGGCAAAAATAAAAAACCAAAGAGGCAAGGAAGCTTCGCGAACGCTGTGCAAAATGCCCTCGAAGAATCATTTAACGATTTTTTTTTAATGTTTATGCCTTCCACTTTTTGACTGATTTATGCAAATGGATGCTCATATAAAATGGCTTAACACAAGAAGACTAATTTATTTTATCTTATTCTAAATTTACCTTTAAACAAGAAAGGAAGTTAGCTTCGGCAAGCCGAAGCTTATATACCCTTGCAGCTATAATTATTAAATTTAAAAACACAAAAAATGATATTCCCAATAGTATAAGATAATATGTCAAAAAACACCGAAGCTATAATTTGTTTCATATTATTTTCTTACCAATTTTCCGATCGTTCCTATGGCAGCTATATGATATAGTCGTCCGATTTTGATAAAATTAAATTCGAAACTCAGAACTAATTAAAAAATGTTATTTCCAAGCGTAGGAGGTTATATGTTAAAAAACACCGAAGCTATAATTTGTTTCATATTATTTTCCTACCAATTTTGCGATCGTTCCTATGGCAGCTATATGACATAGTCGTCCGATTTTGATAAAATTTAATTCGAAATTCAGAACTAATTAAAAAATGTTATTTCCAAGCGTTGGAGGTTATATGTTGAAAAACACCGAAGCTAAAATTTTTTTCATATTATTTTTCCACAAACTTTCCGATCGTTCCTATGGCAGCTATATGATATAGTCGTCCGATTTCGATAAAATTTAATTCAAAATTCAAAATTATTTAAAAATTGTTATTTCCAAGCTTAGGAGTTTATATGCTAAAAAACACCAAAGATATAATTTTTTTTCATTTTTTTGTCCGATTATTCCTATGGGAGCTATAAGATATAGTTGTCCGATCCGGCTGGTTCCGACTTATATACTACCTGCAAAAGATATAAGACTTTTGGGAAAGTTTCAGCCCGATAGCTTTAAAACTGAGAGACTAGTTTGCGTAGAAACGGACGGACAGACGGACAGACGGACAGACGGACAGACGGACAGACGGACAGACGGACAGACGGACATGGCTAGATCGACTCGTCTAGTCATGCTGATCAAGAATATATATACTTTATGGGGTCGGAAACGTCTCCTTCACTGCGTTGCAAACTTCTGACTGAAATCAATATACCCTCTGCAAGGGTATAAAAATCACCATTTTCCCTAGGCAACAGGTTATAAATACGACCCGAGGGTAGACACATCGATCAGCGATTTTCAATGACCACACATGATCTGCAATTTCAAGGCGAGCAATTGCATTGCAATGCCATTAAGTGTGCAACAGAATCGCTTGGCCATCGGACTTGGACTTGGAGGAATGCCGTGAACACGTGCCACATGCAATCAATTGTGGGGCAGGAGCAGGGCCATCAACTTCTTTGGGCTGCGGTGATTATGGTTGTGCTGCTGTGCTTTCCGTCATTATCTTGCTCGGATTGTTACGACCATAATTACGAGTATCTGGGGCTTTTTGGCTTCGCTGAGATTCTTACAACATTATGTGCGTTGGATTTTCGGATTTTCGGTGGCAACGAAAATTGTTGATATTAACTGAAATTATTGCAACCAGTAAGGCAAAACCAAATTGCAGTGTTGCAACTTAACCCATTAAAATCAACTTTAAAGAAAGCATAAAACATGTATTTAAATGGTTTGTAATAAATTCAATTAGATTAAATGAAGCAAACCAAACAAAAGACATAATTCTGCAAATAGTAAAATGTTTTTATTTATTTTTTATATATAATCAAATAAAAATGTGTATTAAAATAATTTTGTAATCTAGCAATATTAAAAGCTAGTTAAAATTTCAAGCTCAGCTTCAACTTAATATTTATTTAATGAATCTCTTAGCCGGTAAGTAATAAAACTTTAAAAAAGAGCTTAGCAGTAATTGCAGTGCTTTGGAAAAAAGCCCATTGTTTCGTAATGGGTTAATGCCGCCAATCTCAAGGTCGCAAGGCGTGATTTATTTTGTTTTTTTTTTTTTTTTGTAATTTGTTTGGCCGATGCAGTCGAATTTTTGTGATTTTTGTATTGCTTTTATCCCGCAGCGTGACACTGAAATTTTGTAATGAGCCCAGAGGGAAAAGGGGTAAGTGGTCCAAGTTTTTATGCCGGTCGGTAATTTCTCTGTTGTCCTCAGCTTCTTGCTAGTGACCTTGCCAGGAGTTTACTCGCAAGATTTTCGTTGTTTGCCTGATGGTTGACACACTTTCCGGCCGACTATCTCATTTCCATATCATCTTACGCTCAATTACTATATATGCATGTATAAAGTGTCAGAAGAGCTTAATAAGCGCAGTTGACATCGCTTCGGGTGGGGTTTAATTGCTCGGGAGCGTCTTTAGTATAGTGCTTACACTTTAATGGCCCTTAATATGCTCCCAATTGTTCCGAACTTCTATCCCAGGGTAACGAACGGGTGATTAGTGCTGTCCCTGAGCTAAAGAACCTTTTGTTCTATGGCGTTAAAGCCTTGAACGGTCAATCTCTTAATAGTCATAAGCAAACGAAATTATATTTTAATAGACAGCTTAATGATAGAACGGAAAAGTTCAACTGGGCTATAAAGAATACACACGTGAAATTTTAGTATCCGTAAAAAGAGCACGTTTTAAAGAGACGTATATTGTTTTTTAAAAGCTCATTCATTATATGTACTTCTGAATGCTTTGAATATATTTTTACTCAACTTTGGAGATCTTAGCAAACTTTAATTTAAACATATTTTTGTATATCTTGTTTTTGCTATTACCCAATTGAGGATTGACCCACTTAGCTGCATTCTTTTCGCCAAAATCAAGGCAGGATTCAAGCCCACTTGAATGGGAAATCTTCCAGACAGCCACTCCTCGAAAGGACACGCCTCGTGGGTATTCAAAACCGCCACTTAATTGTGGCGCCTGCCGCACACCTACGCCAAAAGCGACTGAAGACAGCAAATCCCAACCAAATAACTGCAATCAGTGGGGCGGCGGCCAAAAGTCCCACTTGGTGGGGCGTTTTCTATCACCCAACTTGGGGTCTGCGTAACATGGTAGCTTGGGGTACTTTATTAGCGGTCTGTTCAGTTCGGTTCGGTCTGGTCTCTTCTCCCGGGGCCAATAAACAGCTGACTGACTGGTGACGATTATGTAAAGTGATTTCTTGCTCTCAGAAACTTGGGAACCCTCGGCGGCGGCTATTACTGTCATCAATATTTGGTAACGCATTCCAATTGCATGGCATTCCAATTTCAGGTTGATTGCACTAACTATTTTGCAGTCGCAGATGCAGTGGCAGCCCACTCGGGTCGCTTCTCTCCATCGACCGACTGGCCTGTTATTATATAACCTTCCAGCCAGGCGGCAGAGTTGCTCCGTCTCTTTCCGTCTTCTCGCACACAATTTTCCAAACCGAGAAAACTCTGCTAATGGCGACATCGAAAGTCGTTTTAAGTGTACTCTATAAAGCGAAAAAGCTGCACAAATACGCAACGTTTTTGGACATTGAAACTTTAATTTAAGATAGTGTTTAAGTCTGGTTTCTGATGTAACACTACAACAAACCCCTAACGAACGTTTCCTTCCGATGGATTTTGCATCAAGCTGCTTCGGGAATCGATTCCAGAACACGCATAATATCCAACAGCAGTGCTCGAAATTCGGGATCTTCGTCGAAATTAGCAATCTCTTCCATGGGAACTCTCCTTGCTTTCTTCGACCTCCTGGTTCGTATCATTCTTATGTTTTGTATAATGGTTTTGGAAATTTTAAGGGAACTCTTTCCTCGATGTACAATAAAATTCAAGTAGGTACTTGCACGACAAGGGAAGCTGTTGAGAAGTGTTGAAATCAGTTCAGACTTAAAGGAATGTGACGTGCTTGCTTGGATGAAAGAGAGTATATATCTAATGCCTTAAAGGTAACTAATAAGACCAACGAAATTTATAAAAATTAAACATTTATAAAATAAATAGATAATTTAATTCATAAAGAAAATCAAAGGCAAAGTGTATTAAAATAACTAATGGCGAAGTTAGTTCCAAATTTAAGTCTACCATACTTAAAATATTGAGATAAAATGTTGAAGCCATAGCTTTAGTAGCTTAGGACCTATGTTGGTTCTTAAAATTATAAAGAGAGTTCTGTTTTTTAAAATAAACA
Organism: Drosophila subpulchrella; assembly: GCF_014743375.2. Classification (NCBI taxonomy): domain Eukaryota; kingdom Metazoa; phylum Arthropoda; class Insecta; order Diptera; family Drosophilidae; genus Drosophila; species Drosophila subpulchrella. Next base: position 4,880,759 of record NC_050610.1, read on the forward strand.
AGACCTACAGTTTAAAAAAAATTTTAATGAAGCATAAAATATTTAAACAATTGTATTAAGTTAGGGCATCGCCACTTCTTGCTTTAAAATGTATGCATTTGCAGTTTTTGAGCCAACTTTTATTTTATTTTGGCTTTGATGGCAAAACTGCAGGCAGCAACGAGACATGGGGCACGAGACACGGGACTGAGCCCCAGCGGTGTTGTTTGTTTGCTTTTCCGTGCCACAACAATAACAACAACAGGTGGGCCCGAATGCCTTGCCAGATTTGTCATCCGCCAGTAACAACAACGAAAATGTTGGTAAATGTGTCATGGTACCAGGCAACAGGCTCTGTTCCTGTTTACATTTCTTGCAATATTTGTGAGCAAAAATGCCAAAACAAAAACAATTTCCCAGCCAGCCGGTTTTGGAGGCCCCTGCTGCGAGTGTTTTTGTTTGCCAGCCGCTGCCCCGATCGTTCGATTGACACATATCCCATCCCGAAAAATTGCTGAGGCTCTAAACTGGATGTCTGCTCCATCTCGGGGGATTTGTTTGTTAATGTCGCGAAATTCAAATTCTAATCAACGTCTTGTTCAATTTGTTGGCGCTTGTTGCAAATCACGAGGTAGAAAAAGGCATTGCGATGATGTGATGAGCGAAATTGTGTGACAAGCTGAGGCGCCTTTCAGGCTACCAATAAAGTATACAGAAGGTAAATATCACAATATAATTTTTTAACAGCAATCAATCAATGTTTCGACTGATTTCATTATTTTCATTATATATATAAATTTTTTTAACATAAAATAATATTATCCGGATGAGCCTTGATAAGCTGTGTCTGTATTAAAGACTTGCATCTTAAATAAATAATACATTTTGCAAGCCAATAATATTTTGTGACGAAGACCGGTTTTAAATTCAACCAAAAAACCAGAAGGAAAATTCGTTTCAGCAAGCTAAAATGCCTATAGCATTGCGGTTGTAAAAAACGTATTCATTCACTTCGTTTATGTGTCAGCTAAATGATAAGTAGTCCAATTTTTATCAAACTCAAACTCAAGCTCGGCTAATTAACCAGTCACATATGTAATAGTTGTACCGCCAAGCAGGTTCTGATTTTATTAACTGCCACAACCATAGCCCCCTTCTTCAAACACTCACTTTTTGTGACACACAAAGTGCGCAAAACACGTAACAATTAAAAACATTAAAAGCATTTTATATAATTCCGCAGAGACAGCAAGACAATAAGCACTTCACACGCTTTAAACCTTTGGGCTGATCCCCAACACACCCTTTGGGAAATCTGAGTCTAGTTTTGACACAACTTGGACAGACCCCGTAATAAGTGCCATAAAGACGGTAAGCGGCAGCCGTCAAAACTGAGAAATAAAAAATGTTTATTAGACTTTGACAACAAAACGTTCACATAACGTATAGCCAAATATTTGTATCTGTCAGAAAGATCATAATAAGACATTTGCTGCTCACATCAGTTTTAGATTAGCTAAATGCAAATAAAGATATTGCATAAGATAAAGAAATGGTTTTTGTCTTAATCAAGCTATAAACAAAACCAAGTTTATATACAAATTACACATTGTTATGTTTTAGAGTTTTTTGTACTTGCATTACCTCATTCGAGTTTTAAACGAATGGGTATAAAACTTATAAACTTTAAAATAAACATATCTATAAAAACATTGTACAAAGGCATTGGAAACATTATTATACTAAGTTATATACAAGTCTCCATCACGCTAAATTTAAAATATTTTTAATATGGATTGAATTGCTATTCGTCTTTTTTTCAATATCCTTCAGGTTTTTCTTATATATATGTATTTATACGTTTATATAGAACTCAATTGAGCTAACCACGAGTACACAGAAACCCAACACATTCTAAATTGGGCATTACACAACACTTGCAATATTTAAATTGTTTTACGTGTTTTTGAAATGCAAATCGCTACAACTACCTCAGCATTTTGTCCAAGTGAGCGTTTCACCGAAATTATGTTAATTGCACAGATGCAAGCTGCATTTGTATCTGGACCCGACCCGTGTATCTGTATCTTTGCGCCGTAGCCGATGCTATATCTGTGGGCTATTCGAATGCAAATTAGTCGCCAGAGTCGAGAGTTTGCCCTGGAGAATGTGTTTTGGTTTCGGTTGGGGCTTGGTTTTGCCACGCATAAATTTCCTTATGCCTGAGCGATTCCAGCGACCATTTTCCAGCAGGCCCGAGGGGCAGGGAAACGTGGAAATGCGAATGTTTATGCTGAAATATGTTGAAAGGATATTTTATTGAGCGAGAGCAACTGGGCAGGGGTAAATGAGTGAAGGGGCTCGGTTTGTTCAGCCACAAAGTTGCATAATTAATTTGTTTACACAGTTGTACACAAGCCCAGCGAAATTTTAAGGGGGCTGGACTGCAGCTAATAAAGCTGGGAATGCCCAAAAACATGTCTGCTAACAAAGCATATGTATTTCCAATTTTTTGTTAATTACACAATAATTTATATATGTACAATTGAATCTTTTAAGTACTCTTTATCAAGAAAAACATGGAAATACGTTAAATTAAATAAGAAGACAACAGCAAAAGATTAATATATTTATTTATATAAGTACTCTTTATGAAGAGATAAGAGGGAAATACATTAAATTAAATAAGAAAACACAAGCAAAAGATTAATATATTTAAATAATTGTTGTAGCCTAAAAATATTTTACTGATAGCTTCATTAACATAAGCAATCGGTTTCCACAATTGTTTTCCATTCCTTCATTGAATTGCCATTTTATTTTAATGGAAACACTTAAAAATGAATTATTATTCAGCTCCAGCTCATCTGCCATCAATTTCCCCACGAATTTAAGTCAGACTGTCATCGAGCCACATATGGATTGCACGATGTGCATTCGGACAAGGGTTATATCATTAACTGTATCATCGATAAAACTGTCCATTTCCCGGCAATATTTATTTATATTTTGCGCCGTTTGCGCCTCTTCTGGGTCTATTGTTGTTGCCTTTTTGTTTTTTAATTCAGTGTTTATTGTTGCTGCTTATATGCACATTTCCGGGCTGCAATCGGGTGAAATGCAACAGCACCAGGAATGGCGTCAAATGTTTTACAGCCAGATAAGAAGTTTAATTTATGCGAAAACATGTTTGAAGCTTCTGCCGTCTGCCGGCGCGACCAGACGCCAAATGGTATAAATACAGTAGATAACCAGACTACACTGGTTTCAGGATGTGGCGGGGCTTCGACCACGCCCCCAGTTCACACGCCGCCCCCAACTGCTATTGACCTTGCACGGCGGCGAACTTCAAACCCAAACAAAGTTACGGCCCAGCAAAAATTGGCCATAAATTTCGGCCGAAGTCTCTTTTCCGTTTTTGTGGTTGTCAATGAGTGGGATTTTTTTTCATGCTGGCGCTACTATTTATTTATTTAGCGCCATGTTTTGTCTAGACCCTCGCTGACTGACACTGTGGTCGGGCAACACTCTCTCCGATATTTGTCAAGCGATAACTCCTTTTTATGGCCACCATTGTCTGCAGTCTGCAGACTGCTCCAGTGGCAGCCCCATCGGATTTTATGCCATTTCCGTCTGGCGGAAACCAAAACCAAAGCCCAGTGGCCGGAGGAGCGTGCCTCTGCATAAGCAGGCTGGCAATTAAAAGCAAAGATTCCAGACATTTCTGCCGTGAGTGGGAGTGAGTGGATCGCATCATTAATTAGCCCGGAAGTGTTGATAGTTCCACCCGCTCAGTGGCGGATCTGGAGTCGGGTTCTGGGGGCTTTCATTCTTGTGAAGCATACATTTCTAGTGCTTTCAGATGTCACCAGGATTGCTCGTTGCTTAGATTCAGCTATTTTAAGGCTCTTATAAAATTATTAATTGTTTTAGTTAGCCAAAAAATGTGTATTAGGTATAAATCATAAATCAGCTTAATTAAATTAATGAATTTATTAAAAAGGACCATATACAATGATTGGTCTCAGAACACATTTCCAGTGTAATGGGGGATTAATTCCCAAAACTTTCAACATGGATGCACAGTGTGCATTGCACACACTGCCCTATATTTAGAATTAACCTTATTGATTTAATGTTATAGAAACAGTTTTTTTTTTCGAAGTTTAGAAAATGTCATTGGTATTAAGAAAGTACAGTTGCGGCAACAAAAAAAGCACCAATGTGTAGGCAATTCTTCTTTGTGCTACAAAATGGTAATTTTTATACCCTTGCAGAGGGTATATTGATTTCAGTCAGAAGTTTGCAACGCAGTGAAGGAGACGTTTCCGACCCCATAAAGTATATATATTCTTGATCAGCATGACTAGACGAGTCGATCTAGCCATGTCCGTCTGTCCGTCTGTTCGTCTGTCCGTCTGTCCGTCTGTCCGTCTGTCCGTCTGTCCGTCTGTCCGTCTGTCCGTCTGTCCGTCCGTTTCTACGCAAACTAGTCTCTCAGTTTTAAAGCTATCGGGCTGAAACTTTCCCAAAAGTCTTATATCTTTTGCAGGTAGTATATAAGTCGGAACCAGCCGGATCGGACAACTATATCTTATAGCTCCCATAGGAATAATCGGACAAAAAAATGAAAAAAAATTATATCTTTGGTGTTTTTTAGCATAAAAACTCCTAAGCTTGGAAATAACAATTTTTAAATAATTTTGAATTTTGAATTAAATATTATCGAAATCGGACGACTATATCATATAGCTGCCATAGGAACGATCGGAAAATTTGTGGAAAAATAATATGAAAAAAATTATAGCTTCGGTGTTTTTCAACATATAACCTCCAACGCTTGGAAATAACATTTTTTAATTAGTTCTGAATTTCGAATTAAATTTTATCAAAATCGGACGACTATGTCATATAGCTGCCATAGGAACGATCGCAAAATTGGTAGAAAAATAATATGAAACAAATTATAGCTTCGGTGTTTTTTAACATATAACCTCCTACGCTTGGAAATAACATTTTTTAATTAGTTCTGAATTTCGAATTTATTTTTATCAAAATCGGACGACTATATCATATAGCTGCCATAGGAACGATCGGAAAATTGCTACGAAAATAATATGAACCAAATTATAGCTTCGGTGTTTTTTGACATATTATCTTATACTATTGGGAATATCATTTTTTGTGTTTTTAAATTTAATAATTATAGCTGCAAGGGTATATAAGCTTCGGCTTGCCGAAGCTAACTTCCTTTCTTGTTTTTTATTCTGTTTGTAAGGGTAAGTAGGGTTACATATCTTTAAACTAAAATAAAAGTGGTTACGCCCACATTGCGAATGGTTTTTAAAACTTCGTTACTTTTATCATAAAAGTAGCAAAATTATGCGGATTATTACCAAAGAAGAAAGAAAGCTTGCAGATAAAACCATATCATACAATAAAATCATATATATGTTCAAGAAACGTTAGTTTCTGTAGCATCTATTTTTATATTATCCATTGTCGTTGTTCTCTGTTCACTTTTATCGAGCTTAAAAATTCAATATTTTTGAATCAAGGCGCCATGTGTTGTTTCTCTTCATGAAGATGAGTCATATTATTCCTAATCTGGTAACACCAACCTTGGCTTTCTCTTTGACCCCCCATTCTGCATAGCAACAACCCCTCACCACTTTCTTCACAACTCCTACCATCCCTTTCACCTATCTCTGCACTATCCTTTCCCCTTAAGATGAGACAGCAACATGCAGGTTGCAGCAACATGTTGCTAAGGTTTCGACGTCAGCCCACAAGTATGCAATGAATAATGGTGATTCATTAAACGATTACGGACATCTAATTAATTAAATTAATTTATTCAACTTGTAAATCAATTTGTTACATTTTTTAGCCCATTTATTATAGTATTTTTTTGTGTATATTTCAGTTATCCAATTATTGGTTTTTCCATTTTTAATAGATTTCCCAAATTAGAATAAAAAAATAAGAATAAATAAAAAAAGCAATATAAGTTTCCTTGATATTTGCCATTGGCTTTGGGGTTTTGGGGATATTTATTATACTACTAGAAAACATAAAAAAAAGGTAGATGATCAAAAATAAATTGCAAATAACACACAGCTCAGCATGAATATCCGCCGGTGGGTGGGAGTGGGTGCGGTATCTCCAGAACTCCGGGCTGCTGATATTATTTGTGGCTGCATCCAGTATATCGCCCACCCTCCCAATCCGCAAGCTCACTCGTAGAATACCGGTTGACCCGGAAGCCGGTGCAGATTGCGGCGATGCATGCGTCCCTGCTCGTGCTGCCTCACCGACTTCAGGTGATTCAGCGTGATGTTGCATGCCTCGCAGAAGTAGGCGGCCACGGGATCGGCAATGGCACGTGGCTGCGGGGCTGGGAGGATCTGCAGGCCTATGGGCCTCAGGGGGGCCAGAGATCCGTTGGCGTTCAGTCCGTACACCTGGCCGCCATTGAAGGGGGCAAGACCAACACCCACGCCCACGCCCATGCCCACATTCATGCCCACGTTCATGCCCACGCCCAGGGCCATGGCCTCGGCGCACCCAGCCGCATAGACGGAGTGCACCCGCCTCCGGTGACGGGCGCCCGCCATGTGCATGGCCATCTGGGACTCCGAGGTGATGCTCACGTCGCACAGCTCGCACATCAGGAACTTGGCGTCCGTGCGCACCCACTTGCCCTCCGGATCGTAGAAGCCCTCTCCGTTCGGCTTGGTCATCTGGCGGGCCACCATGCGGTGGCGGCGCCCACAGAAGTGCTGCTCGGCGTGCATCACCGAGGTCAGCTTGAGGTCGCACAGGTCGCAGTAGAAGTCCGCCGGGCGGGCGGAGCGCAAGTACTGCAGCGTCTCCTCTGAAACGCCTACGGCGCCCACAGCCTGTCCAGCATGGCCAGTGGGGCTCTGCCGCACCAGCCAGGAGCTGAGCCGGCGGTCGTGCGCCCGCGACGCGTAGTGGTCCAGCGCATTTCGCTGCGTTCGCATGACCGTGTGGCACAGGGCGCAGTAGTTCCAGCGGAAGAGCTCCTGCAGCTCCCTAGGATAGGACTGAGGTGGCGCCGGTGGCACCGTCACTGCTGCGGGAGGAGGTGATCATTATTGGAATGATAATACACCAATATTAATAATAATATTTGAGTCAAAAGAATAATTGGTTTGCCTCATTTCCTTGTGTGTTACCAATATAAAATAAATCTACACATTTGTTAAACAATTAAAAGGACTAAATATCGGATGAAGGAACAAATGCGAAGTCGTTATAATTATGAAAAAAGCAAATTAGAATTAAATACGTTTACGTTTTTATATAATATATAGCCGTCAAATTTTATGTGCAATTATCTTACTAAAACACGATATTTAACCTCAAACGATTGGGCTAGAAAATGTTATCGCTTTATCATAATCATAACAGAGCCTAATCTAATTTTGGTATTATAAAAAAAGGTAACCTATCCGAAAAAAAAACGGATTAAAAATCTTATCCGACGTCCAATCTTTTTTCTCTTGAAATATAATTATCAAAGAAAAAGCTGTGCTATAAATTTTCTGAATCATAAAAATAAAAAAAAATTGAAAAGAAATTAGGAGCTCCAGGTACTAGCAATTAAATATTTAATTTAAATTAAATAAGACAGTTTTTTTTCAGATCCAAAATGTTAAGGTTATGGTTTTTAGGACTTCTTAATAAGCTATAGACTATATATAACTATTTTGCATTTAATCTTGAAGTTGTAATAGTTGGTTTCTTCATCTCACCTGGTAGACTGAGCAAGGACGGGTTGTTTTGCGGGACAATGGGCGCCACCTGGCGAATGCGCGGCTCGATCATTGCCACACGACCCATCATTTGACTCGGGTCCTGTGCCTGCATCTGACCCAGGACACTTCCTCGCTCCGAAAACGCCATCGGCTGATCCTTGTAGCCGTTCTTGGGCTTGCCGGGATCGTTGCCGATGTAACCATAGCCGCAGAGCTCGCCCTTGTAGCCGTTGAGTCCGTTGGGAGGCGACTCCGCCTGGTGGCTCTGAAGTTGCCCACTGTAGGGCTGCTCCCTTCTCATTTCGTTGGGGATCGCCTGCAAGCAGTGGCTGTTGAAAGGACGCTGCAGCTGCTCATTGGGCACGTAGTCCCCGTTGCTGTCCAGGCACAGCTCGGCCATCCTATGTGGCTCAATTCCTTTCCCGTTTCCGTTGCCATTTCCATTTCCGTTTCCAGGAGGTCTTTTCGGAGCTGTCTTGAGCCCATTGATGCGTTGTGCCTCCGAGGTGGCCACATACTCGTTGCTCTCCCCCAAACAGAGCTGCGGGATGGGAGGCTGGGGTGCGGTCTCCTGTTGGGGAAGATGTCCCAGAGCTTCTCCCTGCACCCAGAGGTCCGAGTAGCTCAGGGGACTGGGATGCTGCTGGTAGAGACTGGCCATAAAGTGCGCCCTCAGGGCGTCCGGTGAATCGCCAGCCACGACGGGCTCACTGAAGGTGGCAAATTCCATAGGGTTCTGGCCATTCACCATGTGCATGGAGCACTGGGTCATCACCAGAGGAGGTGGCCCAGAGTCGGAGTCCGGCGACCAGATTTTGGGAGCATTGCCAGAGTCTGGAATAGCATGGCCGTGCATGGGGCACGGAGGTCGCTCCGGCTGAGGAATCTTGTGGCCCATCGTTTCCAGGGTCCCGGGGAGCACCAGCTGCTGGAAGCGCTCCGGTTCCTGTTCCTCCGACCCCTGGGGATCACCAGACGGCCAGCCCGCGGGCGGCACGTTCACCTGGTAGCGGTGCACGGTCGGCTCGTCCACGCGACGCAGCTCCACGAGCACGGCCACATGGCCGGATGGACAGCGGGGCTGCGGTTGCGGTAAGGCGGAGGCCACACGCACTATGTTCCGGGCGCACTGCATCGCGATCTGCTCGTGGATGACGGGCAAGTGCATCTGCGGACGCATCTTGTACTGGTGGGACCACATGTCCTTCTATCTGGAAACTTCTTTCCGGGCTCTCTTACTCACTGACTGGCTGAAGGCTTCTTCTTCGCGTTTTTCGGACTCGTCTGGGACTGGCTGCGGACTTGGTTTCTTGGCTAGCACATCTGGTCCTCGTTCGATTGTGGGATTTGCTCTGCTTTTTTTTACTTATTTGGCTCGTCGCTTTACATAGAAAATAGAGAACTCGGTGGTCGTTGAAATCAGAAAGGTTTTAGTACACTTGGGGTCGCGCAAAATTCCTCGACCGCTTCTTAGGTTTTGTGCTACTATTCTAATACGAAATGTTGGCAAAACATTTGAATTTGTTGGGAATCGGTGTTTAAAATGTGTGAACGGTTTCTCCACCAGTCGAAAGCTACATAACAAAACACAATTACTTTCCGGTCTTGTCTATGAAAGAGATTAATTTGTCAGGGCCAGCCGAGATTGCTAGACGGAGGTTCCCAGAGGTGCATTTTCCATACCTTTTGTGGGATTTTTTCCAAAACTAAAAAAAAGTGTTGGAAGCTTTTGAAGAACTCTTATTACTCAACATTTAATTTATCAGCTGTGTACCAATGCATATCCTATTTGTGCATTTACATATTTTCTTGCCGTTCAACTCTACATGTTTTTGCTATCCAGCTTTCCGCGGAAATTTAAGAATCATTTATATTTGATGCTTAAATCCTTCAAGGACACGACCCCACTCGACCCGGTGTGAATGGTTGCCCCCAAGGGTCCTCTTCACGCACACGCAAATTCCTGAAATTGAGTTGGCAGGACTTTAAACATTCCCGCAAACTCGCAGCATGTGAAACAAAGAGGGAAAAGCTGCCGACTCAAATACACATATGTGACTGCCTGGGGACATTAAAATAATGTTTAGCGCGTGATTTGGCTGGAGTATCCTTGGCATCAATTGTCAGCGCTTAGCCTCAGGGCAAGTTTATCGGGAGGGGCACCTGTGGGGAGGAATCGGGAGCAGGTTGACAACGAGCCCCCGCTGCCAACATCAATAACACTAATGGGAAAAGGATAAAGATAAGCATTAAATAACACACGTACGCCGGGTCTTTTGGGCTTACGGTGGGATGTGCCCCACCCAGTAGGGCCTACCACATGAGGAGTAGTGCTGCCAACTAAAAATTACTGAGAATAGCTAGAACGGTGGACGTACGGCGGATAAATATATTAAACCTGGTATCGCATTTTTGGTAATACTTAATATTATATTTTGACCGGCTTAAAAGTGTTATAATAGTCAACCTGTATTGTTTACCCGCACTTCGATGTTGTTTAAAATGAAAAGGTTTTAATATTGATATAGGTGTTTAAAATTTAAAAGAATCCTACTGCTGTTAATAAGAGGGCTTAAGGGGAATATTTTATTATCCTATTAAAAATAAGTAAGTTCTCTAATCGTATCTGAGATGCCACCGCTTTTTGTTATCGAAATTGTCCAACACTTTTTTGTCGAGGACGACAATCACTTAACTAAATACAAGTTTGGGCCACCTAATCTATTCGGACCTATAGTTATCCCTGAATCTTCTGCACCCAAAAACCATTTTCGGGAAAACAGCATTCCCAGATAATAGCGCTTAAGTTTCGAGTTGACTAATTGGGTGGCCAAAGACAGTACTTAGTACTTGTATTAGTATATACTAAAAGACAACTAAATATGAGCAACCTAAACAAAAATAGAAAATAGACAAAACCGGGCACATAAAAAAGCTAGGCTGGCAGTTGTGGTGGAGAATTCGGGGCGGCTTGTGCCTTCAGGGCTGCGTACGTGGGGCTGTTAAGCGACACGTTCCACCACCCCCGATGTCGCACCCCCTCAGCCCTCTTTTGTTTGCTCTGCGCATTTTTCACATTTCGCGTTTCCGCTTCCGCTTTTCGTCATTGTCGTGACTCTGCCGAAAGAAATGTGTCACACACGTGAGCAATTTAAAGCTTGGTCCTGGCTTCCATTCGCCTCATTTCGATTGCAAACTTAATTTGAAAACTTGGCCTCGCGGCGTGTAAATATGCGTTCAGGATGTGATATTTATGGAAGCGCTTGGGGCCAGGAATATGCAAATTTCCGTCGCTGCTCGTAAGCATTGATTTCTTTTCCTACGGTGAGTGATGCCAATGGTAAAGGCTCAGAGCAAGTAAATTGATGGCCAGATCCCCAGAGGAACCTTCGTTAAAAGTGGTAAAAATGTGGAAGAATTTTGTTACTATTTTGGTTTCGGTTATGGTTGGAAAAATGCATCTCCCTATTTTTTAAGCCATTTCATAATCACCCAGACTTCTTGAACAATGCTTAACCAGTCAGTAACTACAGTGATGTAATTTAATAACATTTATGAAAAGTCCCTGAAAACGTTAACAATTTTGCTTTACTAAAACTCTACATTTCTTAACCGTTTGCTGAGAGTAATTCCCGCATCTTGCCTATCCTGGTAGCTGAACTGACAAGTGGCGAATGACGTGGCTGTAGACCAGCGGCCGGACATCCTTCGAGAGCGTAAAGTCAAAGTGGGAGAAGCCATCGTAGTTCACCTTCCGGCTCTCGACGAGATTGGGCAGGCTCTGCTGCAGCCGGCTCACATCCGAGTCGGATCCCAGCCAGTCTCCTCCGCCATGGTGGATCACCACCTTGGTGGTCGTCTGCGAGAGATTGTAGACTGGTGGAGCGCTGGACTCGTAACGAACCCGATTCAGGACCGGTCCGTGATCGAAATGCTGGAAGTTCTGGTCACCCTGCAGCTGTGCGTAGTGGTAGATCTGCTTGGCAGAGGCTCCTTGGGAGGCGTGGGCCGCCACAATGGGGGTTAGCGTCTGAAATATAAAGCAGTTCTGTAGACCTCGCACTAAAGAACATCTGGTCCCACCTTATTAAAGCTCTTCCAGTCGAATCCGCAGAGCACAAAGTCGAAGATGGCGCAGATTTGACTGGCTAGTTCAGAGGTGGAGCAAATGTGCTGGCGGAACTGCTCTATGAGCTTCGTTTTCGCCGAGATCTCATAGCCCCCCAAAAGGTTCAACAGCATCTACAAAGGCAATCAGTAGATAGGATAACCAAATAAATATTTTATACAAAGTTACTGTAAATTAGCAGCAGATTGAAATCTCTACAAACACTGTTTAAAAGTACGCAATGCAATTTATATTTTTCAAAGTATACTTTCCGGCAGCTTGACAAAGCACAACCCCCTGTTATAAAATACTTTGCGATAAATTCTACTTACCGAATACTTTCCTTTGAACATGCTAATGAACTTAAGCACTGGACTACGGTTCTCCTGCAGGTAAACCGTTGGGGAAAGGGCCTGCATGAGCTGCACCTTATTGGCATACTTCGGATTTTCACTGCACATCACAAAGAATACGGTGGAGCCCTGTGAGTGCCCAATGTATTGGAGCTTCGGCTCGTTGGTGCGCTTGAGGATAAGATCAATTGTAGCTGGTACATCATATTTGCCGATTTCATGGAAGGAGAAGTTCCAGTACTTCCGCGGTTTCTTGCGAGGACCAGTTTGCTCCCTAGAGTATTTGTTGCCTCTGGTATTCAGCATCCAGACGTCGTAACCCTTTCGGTACAGGATGTAAGCCAGTCCGTTCTTGGGTCCCAATTCCACCCACGAGGCGGAACTGGACATCAGACCGTGAACCAGTAGGACAGGCTTGGCTCCAGGACGGGGAATACGATGCACACAGAGCTTGTAGCCATCGTCAGAGTTCACAAAGTGGGTTTCCGATGGATAGCCGTACTTTTCAATCAGGTGCACCTATGTTTTAAAGGGTATAGGAGTCATCTAAGAACTGGACGGAAAATATTTACTGACCGTTGTCAGCTTGGAGTCATCCAAGATGTCCGTCTGGGAGTGGTATTTGGGTGGGCTGTATATTTTGTACTCAGAAGTAATCACGCTGATTTTAGCATTTTTAAAAAGATCTGTTTGCAAAACTGCTTTTGGTTCAGGCGAAGAGACTGGTAAAGGGGAACGTCGCGGTAGCAGGGAGCCATATGGAATGAATGAAACTGCAGGGTTCTGTTCTCTTAAATGTGATTGCGATTGGGACTGTAACTGTGACTGTATTTGGGACAGTGAGTCTGATAACTGAGAAGACGAATGTGAATTCAACTGAGACTCTGTTTGGGAATGTGATCCTGGTGACAGCGATAGGGACTGTAACTGCGACTGTCTCTGGGACAGTGATCCTGATGGATGTGAGTTTAGCTGTGACTGTATTTGGGACAGTAGTCCAGAAGAATGTGAATTCAACTGGGACTGTGTTTGGGAAAGTGATCCTGGTGACAGCGATAGGGACTGTAACTGCGACTGTCTCTGGGACAGTGATCCTGAGTTTATCTGTGAGTTTAACTGTGACTGTATTTGGGACAGTGGTCCAAAAGACTGTGAATTCAACTGGGACTGTGTTTGGGATAGTGATCCTGGTAACAGCGATAGGGACTGTAACTGCGACTGTCTCTGGGACAGTGATCCTGATAAATGTGAGTTTAACTGTGACTGTAGTTGGGACAGTAGTCCAGACGAATGTGAATTCAACTGGGACTGTCTCTGGGACAGTGATCCTGATGAATCTGAGTTTAGCTGTGACTGAGTTTGGGACAGTGGTCCAGAAGACTGTGAGTTCACTTGGGACTGTCTTTGGGAAATTGATCCTGGCGACAGCGATAGGGACTGTAACTGTGACTGTTTCTGGGACAGTGATCTTAATAAATCTGAGCTTAACTGTGACTGTATTTGGGACAGAAGTCTAGAAGAATGTGAATTCAACTGGTACTGTGCTTGGGAAAGTGATCCTGGTGACAGCGATAGAGACTGTGACTGCGTCTGTCTCTGGGACAGTGATCCTGATGGATGTGTGTTTAACGGTGACTTTATTTGGGACAGTGGCCCAGAAGACTGTGAATTCAACTGGGACTGTGTTTGGGAATGTGATCTTGGTGACAGCGATAGGGACTGTAACTGCGATTGTCTCTGGGACAGTGATCCTGATGGATGTGAGTTTAACTGTGACTTTATTTGGGACAGTGGTCCAGAAGACTGTGAATTCAACTGGGACTGTGTTTCGGATAGTGATCCTGGTGACAGCGACAGGGACTGTAACTGCGACTGTCTTTGGGACAGTGATCCTGATAAATGTGAGTTTAACTGTGACTGTAGTTGGGACAGTAGTCCAGAAGAATGTGAATTCAACTGGGACTGTCTCTGGGACAGTGATCCTGATGAATCTGAGTTTAGCTGGTACTGTGTTTGGGACAGTGGTCCAGAAGACTGTGAGTTCACTTGGGACTGCCTTTGGGAAAGTGATCCTGGCGACAGCGTTAGGGACTGTAACTGTGACTGTTTCTGGGACAGTGATCTTAATAAATGTGAGCTTAACTGTGACTGTATTTGGGACAGTAGTCTAGAAGAATGTGAATTCAACTGGGACTGTGCTTGGGAAAGTGATCCTGGTGACAGCGATAGAGACTGTGACTGCGTCTGTCTCTGGGACAGTGATCCTGATGGATGGGAGTTTAACTGTGACTTTATTTGGGACAGTGGCCCAGAAGACTGTGAATTCAACTGAGACTGTGTTTGGGAAAGTGATCCTGGTGACAGCGATAGGGACTGTAACTGCGACTGTCTCAGGGACAGTGATCCTGATGTATGTGAGTTTAACTGTGACTGTGTTTCGGACAGTGACCCAGAAGACTGTGAATTCAACTGGGACTGTGCTTGGGATAGTGATCCTGGGGACAGCGATAGGGACTGTAACTGCGACTGTTTCAGGGACAGGGATCCTGATGTATGTGAGTTTAACTGTGACTGTGTTTCGGACAGTGACCCAGAAGACTGTGAATTCAACTGGGACTGTGCTTGGGAAAGTGATCCTGGTGACAGCGATAGGGACTGTAACTGCGACTGTCGCTGGGACAGTGATCCTGATGGATGTGAGTTTAACTGTGACTGTATTTGGGACAGTAGTCCAGAAGAATGTGAATTCAACTGGGACTGTGTTTGGGAAAGTGATCCTGGGGACAGCGATAGGGACTGTAACTGCGACTGTCTCTGGGACAGTGATCCTGATGTATGTGAGTTTAACTGTGACTGTATTTGGGACAGTAGTCCAGAAGAATGTGAATTCAACTGGGACTGTGTTTGGGAAAGTGATCCTGGGGACAGCGATAGGGACTGTAACTGCGACTGTCTCTGGGACAGTGATCCTGATGTATGTGAGTTTAACTGTGACTGTATTTGGGACAACTGGGACTGTGCTTGGGAAAGTGATCCTGGCCACAGCGATAAGGACTGTAACTGTGACTGTCTCTGGGACAGTGATAGTGATGAAAGTGAGTTTTGCTGTGGCTTTATTTGGTACAGTGAATTCAACTGGGACTGTGTTTGGGAAAGTGATCTTGATGACTGCGATTGGGACTGTCTCTGGGGCAAAGATCTTAAAGGCTTTAACTGGGACCGTAAGTGAGACTGTAGTTGGAACTGTAACTGGGAATTTAGTTTAGACAGTAAATTTGACGACTGTTCGTTGCCCTGAGTCGGCTGAGGCTGGGTATCCGGCGCCGAAATTATAGGGCTTAAAAGGTTTTTGGTCTTTAGTTCCTGTAACTTTCTTTCCAATTCAGCAATTCTATTGGCAGTCTGTTTTTGATAGTAAGTCAAGTATGCAGCCTTTAAATCATTTTTATCAATTATATCAACGCTAGAATTATATTTTTTCGGTTCGAAAGGAGCTAAAATATAATACTTGGATTGTGGTATTAGTGAACCATCAAGAAACAACTGTTCAGAATTTGATTGCTGACGATTTAAATTTAACTGAGGTGAAGTTTTTACATTGGCTGGCTGTAATCCGCCTGGTCTGGGAAAAATCACTAACGCTCTTTGGCGTCTTCTTCTTAGCCAACGAGGAATTACCAAGTATTGGGGAGCTGAATTCAGCCTTCTTATCTCGAATGTGGAGGGAACAATCACATACTTAGTTCGCTGTGATGGTAAACCACCTCTATCAATTAAAGGGCTTGAATCCGTTGGAGTTATTTGATCAATGACGGGTTGCTGTATAAGGGACTGTTTTAGTGAATTGATCTGTGACTGTAACTGCAACTGAATCGAATTAATTAATTGGTTGGTAATGTCGATGGAAGGATTTTTGTTTGTCTCAGAATCAATTATGTTGAATTGAGGATTTAAGTCCTGTGGACTTGCTTGTACTTCCTCTTGTGTTATTTCCTGTTGAGGCTTTGGTTGTAAGACCAGAGGTCGAATATTTGGTTCCCGGAGATTAGTTAGAAATCCAATATGTGACTGCGATTGCAACTTCCTTGTTAAGCTTTCCAGATGTGCACCGCCACTTCCAATGCTCTAATATTAAATTATCAGATGATATTGAGCCTCCAGATTAAAAAAAAACATTTTTGCATTATAGTTTTTACCTGCAAATGCGATTGCGACTGTGCAGAACCTTTCAGATGTGAACCGTCAGTTCCAATGTTCTAATATTAAATTATCAGGATATATTGAGCCTCCACACTAAATAATACTTTTTGCATTACAGTTTTTACCTGCAATTGTGACTGTGCAGAGCTTTCTAGATGTGGATTGCCAGTTTCAATGTTCTAATATTAAATAACCAGATAATATTGAGCCTCCAGATTAAAAAAAAACATTTTTGCATTATAGTTTTTACCTGCAACTGCGATTGCGACTGTGCAGAGCTTTCCAAATGTGGACCTCCATTTCCAATGTTCTGATATTAAATTGTCAGATAATATTGCACGTCCAGTTGAAATGAAACTTTTTTGCATTATAGTTTTTACCTGAATATGGGACAGCGACTGTTCATCCGTTCCAGTTCGCAGTTGAAACAGATGGTCTATATATGGATCCCGCATCTCACACTTGCTGGGTACGATAGTACCAAGTAAAAGGAAGACACAGATCGCGAGATCAAGAACTATTGTCATCCCGGTGCTAAGCTCACTTTAGAGAGCGAATCGATCAGACCCCTTTTATAGGTTTGGTGTTGAAGAACCTTGAAATTAAAATAACCATGCTTGAAGTAGAATTTTTATCCGCAGATAAACTGCTTAACATTCTAGTGTTGCATCACTAAATAGGAGTTCAACAAAGGTTACAAGCACACAAAACAGCCTTGTATAACTCTTAAAAACTTTGTTATCCTGGTTTTATTTTTTGGAGACTGACGGTAAATATATTTTTCCTCGTATTTAAGGTGCATATTAATGTATTATTATTATACATTATATTATTTTACAGAAAATATTGGTTTATTTATATTAGTGATCTTGGGATCTCCTGATTCAACGCATGTTTTTATCCCAAGGTGGAACGCCACTTTAGCGCCCATCACGCTCAAATTTGTCTGGCGCCCACATTCTTTAAGATTTTGTTTAATTTTAAATCGAAATTTGTTAATACCAAGATGCCAAAAAGCTTTCAAATCATACCTTTGTTTAAAAATTGATGAGCAATTAATGTAGCCGCCGCTAGATGACGCTCAGATGCAATTTCGGAAACAGCCGCTTTGTTGCTTGCATGTCTCCAGCTCTTTCACATCCTTTTTAGCTAAGTAAGGAGTATTTAATAGTCGGGGAACTTATGCAGGCCAATAACTGGCAATAATTGACACATATTATGTAATACTCAAAAGATATTATAATATACAGCCAGGCTCCGTTTTTCACTTTCACATTTTTTCGTTTTACTTTCCAAAACGCAAAAATTGGTGCTTCGCTTTACGAAAAACGCAATTTTGTATGTTTTTAAAACGACAAATTTTTCTATTGCGTTATGAAAAGGTAAAAGGTTTTTTTTACCTAAAATCGTTCTTAATAGCAAACGAAAAAAATTGGTTCACTTACATTAATTTGCCACCTTCACAGTATTCATTAGTGGCAAACTAGATTATAATATAATATTTTGTGACCCGGTAAATGTATCGTCGCATATACAAACATTTGTCTAAGTAGGTAGAAACGGTGAGAAAGTTAAACAGTCCGATGACGAAACGATAACAAAAACTTTACGAAAACCAGAGCACGTAAAATCGAAATCGAAAAGTTGTTCTAAAAACGCGAAACTAAAGTGAAAATTGGAGCACGCCTGATAATGTAAATTTATTATTGTAAAATATTTTGTAATCTGTTCAGAGCCAAACAAAAAATAAATCTTTTATCGATTTGGGATGTGGCAAAGCCAAACTGCCAACAGCATTTCTATTATTTCCTTAGTAAGTTATCGTTTCAACGTCTAACGGTATGTACCGCAAAGGTCAATGACGCGATCATAGACCAGAGGTCGAACGTCCTGCGAGATCGTAAAGTCGAAGTGTGAAAAGTCCTCGCCTCCCACCTTCCTCTTTTCGATGCAGTTGGGCAAACTCTGCTGGAGCTGGGTCACATCGGATTCGGATCCCAACCAGTCGCCTCCGCCGTGGTGGAGCGCCACCTTGCTGGTCACAAGCGAAAGGTTGTAGCGGGGCGGACGTAAGGATTGATAATGCAAACGATTCCGGAGAAGCCCATAGTCGTAATATTGGAAAGCATTTTTGCCCTGCATCTGGGCCAAGTGATGGAGCTGCTTGGCGGAGCAACCTTGCGAGGCGTGGCCTTCCACAATGGGGCTGAGAGTCTAGAAAACGATGAATTGCATTACCTCAAGGAATCTACAAAAAACATATATCAATTTCCCACCCGATTGAAACTCTGCCAGTTGAAGCCGCAGACCACGAATTCAAAGATGGCGCAGATGCGACTGGTGAGTACGGAGGCTGGACAGATGTGCTGACGGAACCGATCGATGAGCTTGTTCTTCAGAGAGATCTTGTAGCCGCCGATAAGATTCAAC
This sequence comes from Drosophila subpulchrella, assembly GCF_014743375.2. Classification (NCBI taxonomy): domain Eukaryota; kingdom Metazoa; phylum Arthropoda; class Insecta; order Diptera; family Drosophilidae; genus Drosophila; species Drosophila subpulchrella. The sequence continues at coordinate 4,899,613 of NC_050610.1, forward strand.
AGCATCTGTTATAAAAGAAAATTATCTGTTATATTAAAATCACATGGAAATTAAAAAATTTATGAGATGTGTTAATCGATTTAATAAAATTCAGTAATTATTCTATCTAGATACCGGCGTATAACTTTGATATGACCGCCATCAAGCTTTCTTCTCTTTTTTTTCTATTTCCGAGAGCATTGAATAAGGCTGTCTGGCTCTAACTTAGATTCATTTTTATACGCATTCCCGCTCTTTTCTCGCTTTTTTACATGATACTTGACAACTTTGGACTATCAAATTGATCATTATGTTATAATTATACCCGTTACTCGTAGAGTAAAAGGGTATACTAGATTCGTCGGAAAGTATGTAACAGGCAGAAGGAAGCGTTTCCGACCCCATAAAGTATATATATTCTTGATCAGGATCACTAGCCGAGTCGATCTAGCCATGTCCGTCTGTCCGTCTGTCCGTCTGTCCGTCTGTCCGTATGAACGCTGAGATCTTGGAAACTATAAGAGCTACAATACTGGGATTAGGCATGCAGATTCCTGAGATTCCTGCGCAGCGCAAGTTTGTTTCAAAAGAGTGCCACGCCCACTCTAACGCCCACAAACCGCCCAAAACTGTGGATCCTACAGTTTTGATGCTAGAACAAAAATTTTAAATGAAATGTATAGATCTTATCAATACCTATCGATTGACTCAAAAAAAAATTGCCACGCCCACTTGAACGCCCACAAACCGCCCACAAACTTCAAAAAATCGTAAATATGAACGTGGATATCTCGGAAACTATCAAGGATAGAGAATTGGGATCACAGATTTAGATTCCGTAGCTTTGTGCGCAGCGCAAGTTTGTTACGAAAATATGCCACGCCCTTTCTAACGCCCACAAACCGCCCAAGGCTGTGGCGCCCACAATTTTCATGCTAGATACAAAATTTTAACTGAACTGTATTGGTCTCGTCAATACCTATCGATTGACCCAAAAAAAAAATTTGCCACGCCCACTCTAACGCCCATAACGCTTAAATCTGTCTACCGCCGATAGGTGGCGCATTTCAATCTCGCTTTGCTGCTTGCATATCTCCATTTCCCTTTGGTCCCTTTAGCTGAGTAACGGGTATCTAATAGTCGAGGTACTCGACTATAGCGTTCTTCCTTGTTTTCTGTGTACTCACCCTAAAGCCACCCTTGAAAATGCCCATGAACTTAAGTACTGGGCTGCGGAGTCCTTTCATGATGACAGTTGGGGACAGGGACTGCATGAGCTTCACCTTGGCGGCGTAGATGGGTCTTAAGCTGCACATCGCAAAGAAAACAGTGGAGCCCTGCGAGTGACCAATGTACTGAATGCTAGGCTGGTTGGTCTGGCCGAGGATGAGATCGATGGCAGCCGGTATGTCGTAGAGGCCGATCTCGTGGAAGGAAAAGTCCCAGTAATTCTGGTCGCTCTCGTGACCTCTGCCACGCTCCTGCGAGTATACGTTGCCCCTGGTATTGAGCATCCAGACGTCGAAGCCCTTCCGGTAGAGGATGTAGGCCAGGCCGGAAGATGGACCGAATTGCACCCAAGAGGCTGAGCTGCCCATCAGGCCGTGGACCAACATGACAGGCGTGGCTCCTGGCCGGGGAATTCGATGCAAACAGACTCTGTATCTATCCTCTGTGTTCGCGTAGTGGGTCTCTGATGGATAACCATACTTCTGGATCAAGGCATCCTATCGAACGATGGAAACTTTGGGTATAGCTACGGCAGTCTATCAATGGGATTACTTACTGTCTGCAGCTTGGAGTCCATTTGGATGTCCTGTTGTGAAAAGCTATGCGTTTCCTGGCATCGATTACATGTTCGAGGCCCAATAGCAATCGCTTGTGGTAGTGCTGATGTTTGGTATTTAAGTTTTTCCATAATTAGATTTTGTGCCTCACCCAGCTCTGTGAGTTCATGTTCAATCAGGACTCGAGCTTCCTCTATTTGTTGGAATTGTTCACTTGATTGATCCTGCTCTTGTGTTTGAGCCTGTAACTGGGCCTGTGATTGAGCTTGTGACTGAGCCGGTGACCCTGCTCCTGAATAAGTCAGTAATAAAGCTTGAGCCAGTAATTTTGATTCAAGCTCAGTTAGCGCTATCTCTTGCTCTAGAGCTTGTGCTTTAGCTAGCTCTAGTTGTGCCAGCGCTTCATGTTGAGTTAGAGCTTGCCTTTCTGATTGAGCTTGTGATTCAGTCTGTGATTGAGCCTGTTCTTGAGCCTCTGCTTGAGCCTGTGATTTAAGTATCGCTTGCAAACTCGCTTGGAGAAGCGCCACCTCCTTTGCTTGCGATTCAATCTGTGTGTAAACTTCTTCTAATATTTGAGCCTGCGTTTTTCCTTCTGGGGCCCCTAAGGCTTTCTCTTCTATAATTTGTCGTATTTCCTCGTGGGACATTTTTTTAACCGCCTTCGTTATAGAATCTTTAAGAGAAATATTTTTTGAATTTTTGACGGCTATACGAATGTCCGATAAACTTTGAACCGCAGGCACTATTGGATGGTGGACGAAGGATTGCACCACTCTACCAATCACCGAAAGCACAAAGAACACGCAATAGCAACCAATCCGCATTTTGGAGATAAACCGACTTTAAATAGAAGAGCGAACCACAGCCTTTTATAGGTTCGCAGATAAAACACCATGAAATTAAAAAGTTATGGATATTCCTACCAAAGCTAAGTCTATTATATTTCGTTCTTTCATAACGAGCAGAAACTTAGTGTATTAAGAAATACAAATTTGATAATGCACTTTATCCATACATCATTTACAGTGGCTGATCCTTGAATGTATTTGGGTTCCTGAGCCAGTGGTGTAGCTCCTAAATACAAATTTTGTGCGGCATTCTTTTCAACCAAAGTATGTACATAGGATTCACCAGATCTTAACATCCAAAGTGACTAAACGCTACAGAATCAGAAAGTATTTTGTTAGGAACCACTATAAAGACAACTTAAAAAAAAAAACTTTTTTTGCTATACACTAATTTTTTCCTTTAACATGGAAAACAAAATTGTATGTGACCCATGTTTCTTAAGTTAAGTAAATTTAGTTGGTTAGTAATCTTTAATAATTATAATTATGTGTAAAGGTGTTAATCCATAAATACTTAACAAAATATTGAAAGTAGCTAAAGGAACTTAAAGCACATTGGGTAAAGGAGAGTTCCTGAAGTTTCGCCAATCTAATTGCAAGAGTGCACGAAGCACAACCGTTATTATCCCTATTCCTTGTTTCGTCCTTGTTCCGGTGGCGTTGGCAAATTCACGCCACTCGCTTGTTTGCGCAAATTTGATTATCAAAATACCCAAGGAGAGTGCAGCCGCGGTCTGAAAAGTCGGGAAAGAAGTCGCGAAAGGAAGAAGGATAATGCCATGTCGCCGCATTAGCGCCTCTAATGGGCTGGGGGCGGTGGGCGTGGTCGTTGTACCGTGAAACAAGCTGCAAAATCGAGTTTGACTGCCTAGTGTCCTTGCGCCCCCCTTAAAGCCGCACCCCTTTCGGCCCCTTTCCTGATTAAAGCACCACGCCAACTGGCGGAGATTTGTTTTATTTTTTCCAGGCATATAATTTGGATGCACTGCGCCCCTGCACAAATGGGGCATTAAGCCCCTCGACAGGTCCTGACACATATTAAATTTCATCTCGCTGTCAGTCGGACTCCGAATCGGGCGCCTAATGAAGGTTAAGCAACTTTTAATGTCCCTGCCCCGGCCATTTTGCAGACCATTAAATGTTTCGCCTGGCAATATGCCATATGTTTCCAGCATGGACATAAGCCCCGTCCGGGAAATGTTCTGCAAAAACTTTCCTTATCATTTCAGCGCCAAAAGCCATAAAGACGCTCGCTAAGTCTGCGTGTGTTTGTGATGACATGACGATGACAGTAATCGTAATCCTAGTCATGGTAATGATGACACTGGAGCCCACAGCCAGGCCATATAAGCATATGTTGTGCCCGGGAATCAGGTTGTGCCCAGACACTTAACGGTCATGTGGAGGGCTAACGAGCGATTTCACCCTTTATGGCCTGAATTTGGATGCCATTGGCTATCGGATTCCGTCACGAGCATTTTCAATTAGTGATTCAACTGCGGAAATCGACGTCAGTCGCGCATCGCCTTGATATGATTGCTCTTTATTTTATTAGATTTTATGGCATTCCGTTCGGATTCCCAGTGCTCCTCACCTCGCGAGTCACGCCTGATGGACACTTTCCGGTTTCCCAGTCAATCGCAATTGGTGTGACTCCCGCCTCTCTCAGTTGCTCCTGAGCTAAGGTCAATTCTGAACCGGACCCTTTTCCACTCAAGCGGAACTCGAAGCAGTCTTAAGTGGTATGAAGATTTTAACATTTGAACTTTAGTGCACTGGCAGAAATATTTGATGTAGTGTTACACCATTTTTTTGATTGATTTGCTTTTGAATGTTTTTTAAGATCTATAAAACTATGCAGTAAGTAAAATATAGTCGTCTTTCTGGCCTAATTCATTGTGCTTTTGAGCTTAAAATATATTGTTGCATACTTTTAGACACATAAAATTATTGATTTGTGAGGCACCCCTGATAAAAATAATATTTCTTGCATTCTCTTAAAACTAGTTATATTATTTTTAAACAAAAAAGGTTAGGGAACAGAAAAAAAACCTTTGAGGACAGACTTTTGATAAAAAAATTCACTGTAACAAAAATGTGTAAAAATCTTTTTACATATTCTTTAAGGTCTGCAAAGCAATCGTACTTTCCCAGTGTGGTGTGTTGCATGGTTATGTGAGCATTTCCATGTTCACACAAGTACAGCTCCTTCGATTGCCACTTCCCTCTGTAATTTCATGCTCCATTGGCCAAGGAAATCGCCACACAATCAAAGGAAAAGCTTTGCCCCTTTGGTCAACGCTTTAAGTTATACCTACAATCGAGTTGAATGCTAGGAATTTAGCCCACATTGTCGAAATTGTAGCGCTTTTAAATATATTCAAATTCCGTGGCACAATTTACGAACTTCTAAATTTCTTGGCGGGCATTTTCGAACCAAGCCTCGTAAATTTTTCATACACCCAGAACGCAACTTTCGATTGGCGTTTGTCCAGGGTCTTTGTTGCGTTATTTATGCAGTTTTCTCGTGGAACACTATCTCCAGCTGTCGTTGTTGTTGTTCCTGCAGTCATGGCCACTTGTTTCCGCACGCCATTTCTTTCGGGCTTTCCCCACGCCGGTCCACCCAATTTTTATTTATTTTTCTCCGCTTTTTGCTCGCATTTTTTTAAACATTTCTTTTTCTGCTGCTGTCGGGGGCCCCAACACGAGAAGTCCATTTCGAAATTTATGTACACACAAATTGAAAGCGCGGGGAGGGACTGAGAGCCGAAATGAACGAAAGAAAAGTGTTTTGGTACTGGCAGAAAAAAGTTGGCTGCATTTCTCGAATTGCAGTTTCGCTAAAAAGAATTCGGGGAAGAAAAAACAAACGATATGCCTTTAAGTGACACTTGCCAGGAGGTTTTGTATTCCCGAACGGTGGAGTCCTTTGGATGGAAAGGAGGGATTGTCCTAACAAACGCTTTGTCCAAAACAGTCGGCAGAACGTTTTGAATGTTGATTTTGGAGAGGAAAAAGGGCCAGGAATCTGAAAAAAGAGCGCAATTGAAAAGAGATCAGATAATGCTTGCAAAAACTCGGAAAAATGTAAATAACAAAACTAAAACTTGGATGATAGTGCAATAACCACCTTCACACATACATAACCACATACATAAACTCAGGGAAAAACCCCTCAAGTACAAACAATCTTAATTTAAAAACGATTTCATGCTTACCCTTTTAAACTGTTCCTTAAATAGTTCTACATAAAACCAACCACTGCTTTAAGCTCTTTCAGGCTTAAACTTCCGTGGGATTATTTGTTGGACCCACTAAACAATAAACAAGCCGCGCAGTTTATTGCCCTCTGAACTTCTGGGCAGAGCGAAAAGTTCACCTCGTTTATAAGGCGGCATTGGCAGTTGCGATTGCTCTTGGCATAAATTAGATGCGGCAGCGGCTTTGGAAAATAGGTTGCCATTTGTGCGGCTCCCTCTCCTGGCTTATGGCTTCTGGTTCCAGGTTCCTGGTTCCTGCTGCCCGAGGCGTGTCTTTGTTTCGGTGGCGGTGTCATCATGGGTTAACCTGGGCTGAAATTAACCCAGCTGAGCCCACGAAGCTGCGACCCGTTTCCTGTCAGTCTCTTTGTCCATCAGTCAGTCGACTGACTGCATTTGCATTTCAATGCCCTGCCCTTTTTAAATACCTCTGCTGTACAGAGAACCAATTTCTATAGTTGTATTAGTTTTAAGAAAAAAGGAACTATTTTTATATTTACAAGGTGTTAGCAGAACAAATACTGTAATCGTACAAGACGGAAGGAATACTGCTAAATTTGTTAAGAAATATAGCATTTTCCATGTTTTCCAAGTGTATCCCTAATTCTAAACTCAATTATCGCTGAATGCGCGACTGGCAACTTTGTCTTGTGTATGCTAATTTCATTACAATGCAGTTAAGGGGTCGAACCCAGCCACAGGACCCAGCTCAATACCCAATGAATTATGATGGACGTTGTCATGAATGAGTCGCACTCACACATCCAAACCCCTCTGTGGTCGGCGGCTTTGGACCGTGCGTGTGTGTTGGCCATGTTTATCTCTCTGGCCAACGTATACTTAGCACATTTGTCGGGAATCGGGGGATAGGGGCTATACGGATAGAGGTTGTGGGTTAGGGGCTGGTCAATGAGCGTTTGGCGGGCACACACGCTATCAGTAGATTGCTGGCTAGGCGTTTTTGTGCGACACGCCCCTCGCACCAAAGCGGGGAGAGGGCTTCAAGAGGGACTACAGGCGAAATGAAGTGCTTACCGCCAGGCCACTACCACACGGAAATTACACTGGAGGAAAGAAAACCTAAAAAAGAATCGAGAATTTCTAAGAAGGAGATGCATTTTTTTAATCAAGCTAGCACCAAACTGAATTTTATTTACCTTAAGATTATATAGATGGTTAAAAATCTTAATTGTTTTCATATAAATGTTCATGAATATGGTATGATATTTTAAAATCAGCTCGGAATATTATTGTAGAATCTATTGAAGAATTAAATTGATAAACGTTGGCTCTTAAAGAAATGATTGATAAAATGCTGGAAATGCTACGACGTACATTCGGTACCCAAAAAATGACTGATTCCTCGTCCTTCGGTATTATTTAAGTGTAGAGCTAAGCGCTGTGGTGGCGAACCCTTTGGTTGCGCCACTTCATTATAGCCATTTCTCAATTGATTATCGTTAGTTTTCCGTGGGTGGGCCCGCGTGGTGGGGGTCTTGCATGTGGATGTGTGATAATGCCATAATTATGCCCCTTCCTTGGCGTGCTCGACGCTACGGCTCGTGTTATAGTTGCGGCTTTTGCCTCGCCGATTATATTTGCACGCATGTCCTTTTTCGCTGCCTATCCTGCCCCTTACCCTTCCCCGCCCCATTTACTCAGTGGATTTTACGCCGTGTTTTCACGGTTGTCCGGACTACGGTATCCACTTTTTGCATGCGCCTCGCACATTTAAGTAAGTAATCCCCATAAACTGCTCTTGAAATATTTCATTATCGTAATGAAAAGGACTACAGCACATTACATTTATTTTCCGTGCTGCCTTCGCAGCATGGAGTCCTTGCCAGATACTGATAATGAAATGGGCAAAGCGTTGGCCATGTAATATATTTATAGAATGTTCCATAACGGTCATGCAAAGAAATAAATTGCAATGCCTTTACTTTAGCTCAAGGGATTTGTAGTAAAAGGATATTTCTTCTGTTTTGGCAGTTGACATGTTAATGATTGTTGAGATGCAATATAGGGGGTAAATCATTAGTTTCACATTCGTCATGCCTAAAATTGAAGATTGATTTTTTCATAGAAAATTGAATTATGGGTTGGGAGAACATTTTATTTTAAGCTTAACATTTACAAGCATTTATTGTTAACAAATTACATTTTACGTTTGAAAATATTTCTCCGTCCTTTTTTGATAAAGAAACTCAATCATTTAGTGTCCCATTCCCTTTGGATTTGCACACAAATCAAACCAAATCAATCGTGACATCAGCTCGATTCGTGCCCTCTCCTTTGGGCGCAATTAGTCGTACAAACAAGTTTTCATTAAATGGGCTTAATTCAATTAATTTATGGCTGCAAATTACGAATCACATTAAATTAAATAGCGATGCATCTTTTGCAAAGCTGAAAAGTGACACAGAGCTGCAGGAAAGCGCTTCAGTTGGTCGTAAACAGTTCACATATATTCAGAAATCGAATGACCCTGTTTGCTTTCGACCTCAATCTTGTTGGCCAGTGTGGAAAATCATCCTTGCCTCGCATCTGAAAGTCTTCTCGTTTTCCATAAATTAATCAATTCCGCGAACATTGCCGCTGTCAACTGTAATCCTTTATCACTCGTTCAGTTTGTTGATGGCCGGCGACAGGACTCTGCGGCTCCAGATATTTCTGGCCCATGACAATACGCAAATAATGACGTAATTAATAAAAAGAGCGTCATACTTTTTATTGTCAGAAATTAACACATCATAGGGAAGCAGCAAAATCGATGTCCTTGCTTTCTGATGTCTTTCTTAGGTATGGGAACCATAAATCGCATTTAATTTTAATATTTATTAGCTTATATTTCATTTTCACTCATTTGCTCCACAAGTGCAGGGCTATTCTGCAAAACTTAAATATTAAACTCGGGCGAATGGCTGAAACTGGCAGACATTCACCGACTCTGACCCTGAACTTGTCGCACTGCAGAAACACATTTTAAAGGCAGATCCAGATCCATGTACTGTGGCACGTGCACAAAAGTAATTACAAAACGCAGACAAAACGGGGGCGGGATCCCCTTTTACAGCGAGTGGGCGTGGCCAGGGGCAGTTGAGTGGGGCTGACAGCTAAAAAACGAGTTGTAATTGGCCCAGAGTCAAGTTGGGCGCACAGAAAACATTTATTTCTATTTTAAAAGATAGTGATTATAAACTTCTTTCGGTTACAAAATGAACCTGAAAGATTATCAAAATGGTAGAACGAAAACTGAACTTTAGCAATAAAAATGTAATTATTATAGGTTTTATATTATAGAGGGCTTATAAATATTCATTCTGATGTGGTAGTTGTCAAAAATTTTTACAAGACATTTAAAACAATTTAAAGCCTTTTGTGATTTTTTAATTTATGGTAAATTGGCTATATTCTCGCCAATTGTTTACTTTTGCCTAATTAATAAACATTTGAAATTATCTGATTTTTACATAGAAAATTTACGTTTAGAAACAAATTTGAAGTCTTGACGTCTTTATCTTAAAAATTCGCAATTTAATGTCTAGTTCCAAAGAAGGAATTGTTCATGCTTAAAAAAACAAAAAATATTTTATTTTATATCTCAATATTAGCTTAATTGGTTTTAAAATGTGGAATATTCAAACCCATCCTTTTTTCTCCCTGTGCTCCATTCAGAAGCCTTTTGGAAGTGAGTGCAATATGGCGACCCCGACCCAACTTGTCTGGCCCACACTTGACTTTAACCTCTGCTAAAGCGGAAGTTGTTCCTTTGACTGGCCAAAGGAATATAGTCCTCTTCTGGCTCAGGTCCAAAAACTTCGCTAAAGTCGTAAAGTTTCACAGGCTGACCTTTTTTCGCCACGGCCACTTTTTCACTTAGGCTTCACGCACTTTTATTTCTCTGGCGCCGTAATGAGCCAAAAACTCGGAAGCAGTTGCTGCTTTCGGCCAAGACAAAGATTTCGCATGCAATTTTATGCGCGCGTGATTAAAAGTCACGTGCGTGGCCAACATAAAGGGGTTCCTCGATGGGGCGACTGAGGTGGATTTGAGCAACTGCTGCGGCTAATGTGAGCCCACGACAGGCGAACAATACTGATCATAATCTCAGCCACGCCAGATGCTGCCACTAACGAGCTTCGGGCATCGAACACTCGAACAGATTTGCTCTACATTTAATAAAAGCAAACAGAAAATAAAAAAAATTAATAGAACATTTTAAAGGTAAGTAATTAAATCCTACTTACAAGTAACCGTATTATCAAATATTAGATATTACACCATTGTAATACAACTAAATTACCTCAATAGTTTTGTAAGTATCTCTGTCCTTTTTTAAAAAGACATGACAACCTTAAGAAAATATATATTTATCATGTATCATATCATATATCATGTTTATTTGAGCACGACCTTATAAAATAAATCCAGTCCGTTGGTCTAAGTCCAAGCAAGTGTCAAAAAGGCCTTAAAGACAGCAAGCAAGTGTCTTAAGGCCATTTCGTTTGTCACCTATCTTTGTTTAAAATTTTTAAAAAAGGCTAATTTATCTTTGGTAATTTAATTTAATTGATTAAGTTTAGTTTTTGTGCTTCCTTCCAATTTATTTTCCCAGTGTAGCCGGCTAGTTGCTCTAGGCATTTAAGGCTGAGAGCTGTGCTCCCATTGTCTCAGCACAGCTCCCACTAAGGGCTCCCAGGCCAATTGATTGGTCTCGTTTTCATTGTTGGCCAAGCGGGTTTCCTGGCCTGCACTTCGGTGGACTGCAAGTTGCAACACGCTTTCGGCCTGTTGATTGTCGTGTGATTGGCAGTTGGCACAGTAATAACACAAATCCATTGGCAAGCAGGCCAATGGCTAATTGTCGTGGCACGCGTCGGGACTTAAAGGAACCGCCTCCTCGACTGGTCCACCTTTTAAGGTGAGACCAGGAAATTGGGTAACACAGCTGACAGCTAAATTTTGGTGCTGTGAAAAGTGGGTTAAAAGGGCAACGATTTTTCTCTGGGGGAAGTATCATGAGTCACAAAAACTCCAAATTAATACAAAAAGGTGTCTTATGTTATCATAAAGTAATCCAGATAGCACTGTAAATCTGACATTATTTGATAAATATGATTAAAGTCAGGGGTACTACCTAAAACAGTTGCTCTGCCCTTACACTTAAGGAATAATAACCTACATTTATATTACATTTCCAAAAACCCTTAACGAGCTTCTCATAAATTACGTAATCACTTGATGTCATCCAACTGTTTTGAAATAAACACATTTTTCGTTTGGAAAAATGACTACGTAGAGGGTAAAAGGGGGTATAAAAAGGCGAGAATTATGATTACGTAAGGGCTGTCTATTAACTTTTGTGGCGCTTTTTTAACATCCCTTTCCATATGTAATCAAACCAAACCAAAAATGTATTTGTTTCACAACGGTAAGATTTTGCCTAACAACAAATGCTTACGTAGTATATGGACAATGTCCATTGGACATCCCCTAGGGCGACTATATCGAACTTATTTTGCCTTTTATAAAGTTTTCTTATAAATAAATACTTAGGGTCGGAAACTCTTCCCTCTACCTGTTACATACTTTCCCGAATACACTATACCCTTTAACTCTACTAGTAACGAGTATAACTAACTGAAAAATAATTCATTTTCCTGCATTTCACCTTTTATAAGGTACATTTTTGTAACACTTTCCTAATACAAGGATATCCCAATTGATAAGTTTAGCAAATTAATTTTAAAGGCAGCCCCGAGGCTTAGACCATTGAAGTTCTCGCCAGTCGAGCACAAAACCGAGGCTTCAACTTGAACATCCTTCCAACTGACTTGTGCAAAGCCACAGCCCATCCCACTGTGCACACCGAATCCCCGACCCCGAACCACCACGCCCACATGGGCCCGCATGCCATGAGATGTCAAGTTGCCAAGGCTGCCACACCACCCAGCTCCATCCTGATCCGCCTGATCCACCCTCCGCCCATGTCGACATGGCCAACATGTGGTGACAACGCCGAATTAAGTTATTTGTCAAATGTCGAAACGTTGGCCGGCACCGTCGCATTCACATGAGGCCTATCCCGGCATCGGCGCCGGATCCGAATCAGAATCCGAATCGAAAATCCGGACACGGCCCGGGGCTGGAAAGGATTCCGCTCCGTCCACGCCGCTTTGTCAGCCTGTCAGTCGTCGCCGTGACAGCAGTTGCTGCAAATAAAGGAGCGGCAAATATTTTATGCAGAAGCCGAAATCAATTTTTGCCAATCAATTGCGAAAAAAGAAAGCGATGACGTAGGCAATGAAAGGGACGATTGAAATGTTTGCCAAGTGGACACGGTCCACTCCACAACTGAATTAAAAATTAAATTTTCCAATTAAGCCGGCAAACATTTCTAGGATCATACGCTTTTCGAAGTGGCGAGGCAAATCTGATTAAAAGGAAAGCGCTTTGATTTGGTCGGTGGTGGGCAATATAGATGCACTCAAATCAAGGGCCTTGAAAATAGGACGCACAGTGCCGGTTGACACAATAGTGTTGTTAGTAAGGACTTAAAACTTAAATATATTTTTTCTTAGCTATTAAATTGTACCTAACAAATATTATCCATATATATCCATATATAAATACTTTTAATTTTGCTAGAATATATTTATTTTTAAATTACAGCTTAATAACTTATTTATTTATTTTGTCGCTTTTTTATTTTAAGCTGAAAGAGATAAGTGCAAAGCCTATAATTAATGGAAGTTTTAAAAACTACGCTTTAACAGAGTTATTAAAAGCCAATGAAGGTATCTGATCTAGCCGTTCCAGCTGATTTATTGTCATAAAAACTCAGTTACCTATAGCTTATTAAATGAGTGCAGATTGCTGCAATTAACGCCACTGATCACACTGAACTTTGACCATATTTTTCGAAAACATTTTTATTTTCTCCAATTTGAGGGAGCTATTGAACGTTTTCTGTCACATACAACTGAAAATGAGCTGGCCAAGTTTCGATTATATGATAAGCCAAAAAAAAAGTCAAAAGCAAAAGTCCGTACTAATTACAGCGCTTTAGTGGGCAGTGAGTTCGGACTGAGTTCGATTTAGTCACGGATCGAACGCCATGCGACACGCGATCTGGTTTCTCGCAGTGCTCGGGGCTTATTCGCCCTGTGGGTCTACGGTTTTGGGTGGATTCGTGGAGGATACCTTTCCAGCGAGTGTGATTGAGGACGCCCAACTGAATACGGTTAGTTCTGGATGTATTTCATTGGGATCTTGCTGACTCAACTCTCTATAGATACAACTGCTGGAGAAGTACAAGCATCCAGCGGAAACCCATCAGGTGACCACGGAAGATAAATATGTCCTGACCCTCCATCGCATTCCCCGACCTGGGGCCAAGCCAGTGCTATTGGTTCACGGCCTGGAGGACACCTCTTCCACCTGGATTGTGATGGGTCCTCACAGTGGCCTGGGTTACTTTCTGTACGCCAACGGATACGATGTCTGGATGGGCAATGTCCGTGGTAATCGCTACTCCAAGGGCCATTTGAAACTCAATCCGAATACGGACAAGGCTTACTGGAGCTTCTCGTGGCACGAGATAGGGATGTACGATCTGCCGGCCATGATCGATGGGGTACTGGAAAAAACAGGATACCAAAAGCTGAGCTACTTTGGCCACTCCCAGGGAACAACCTCGTTCTTTGTGATGGCTTCGAGTAGACCGCAGTACAACTCCAAGATCCATTTGATGAGCGCTCTGGCCCCTGTGGCCTTTATGAAGCATATGAAGGCTCCACTCCTGGGAATGGCCCGCATGGGAATCAACATGTTTGGTGAAAACTTTGAGCTATTTCCACACTCTTCCCTGTATCTTAACCAGTGTATTTCCTCCGCCGCCTTGCTGAAGACTTGTATGCGCTTCTATTGGCAGATTGTGGGAAAGAATCGGGAGGAGCAAAATATGGTTGGTATTGGATCATTACTCCCTTTGTGATCCCTATATAATACTCATTTTTGCAGACCATGTTTCCGGTGGTGATGGGTCATATTCCCGGCGGCTGCAATATCAAACAACCCCTCCACTACATCCAACTGCAGAACTCAGATCGCTTCTGTCAGTACGACTACGATCCCAAGGAGAACCAACGGCTTTACGGACGCCTCACTCCTCCGGATTACCGCCTGGAAAGGATTACTGCTCCGGTGGCCCTCTACTACGGCAGTAATGACTATCTTTCGGCAGTGGAGGATGTTCAACGGTTGGCGAAACTTCTCCCCAATGTGGTGGAGAACCATTTGTACCGCAAGTGGAACCACATGGACTTGATCTGGGCCATCAGTGCCAGGCGTTCGATTCAGCCCAGGATTCTGCAGGTGATGCAGTACTGGGAATCAGGCGGGGCAACTAAGGACGTCACCACAGGAACACCGGTGGAGGAGGAGGTGGCTCAGTTGACTACGGGTTCCCCGGTTGATAAGGACCCAGAAGAGGATGAGCCGGCTGGCAGCATCGCTGGAAATGAGGAGCAGCGAGAAAAGGTCCCGCAAGATCACCTAGAAGGTGATCTGGTAAAGGCAGCTACTGATCCCACTTCAGAGCTGTAGATAAAATATTTTATTTTTTTGCGAAATGCACTTGATTTAAAAGTGATATTTGGTTGAACCGTCCATTAGGTGATTGAATAATTTATATACAACAAAATACAATGGCACAAGTGACGTCCTTAATAAATGTTATATGACTAAAAGCAGTTATGAGTTTACCTACTTTATTTACTGATAAAACCATCTGTAAGATGATATAAAGATTGACCAAAGAGGATCACTTTGTTGTTATCCTAATCGTAGATGTTGAGTTCAGTTCGGTTCTTAATTGTTGTATTTAAGAAAAGCCGTTCAAAATCAGATTCAGTATCAGCTTGTCACAAAAATCGTAATATACCTTTTGGGGATTTCTTAAGTTCAAATAAAGTTGTGGTCAAAATAAAAAAGACTGACAACAGGGACGTCATGGAATTGTAAATAAATAATAATGATCCTTAAATTTTAATAGTCCAATATTGTAATTATACCCGTTACTCGTAAAGTAAAAGGGTATACTAGATTCGTCGGAAAGTATGAAACAGGCAGAAGGAAGCGTTTCCGGGATACTGCAGCAATCACGTGCCACATCCGCCATATAGCCGCACTAATACCAACAACTGGAAACGTTTTGGGAATTTTAGAGCGCAACGAGGCGCGAAAACATTTACTCAACACTTAGCAGCTGTTGGTTAGTTTGTGGGGGCAAGTTTTCCCAGGAGGGGTTGGGAAACAGAGGGGGGTTCGGCGGTTTGTCGGGAGTTGTTCTTGTTCGGCGACGTGCGGCGAAAGTTTTTTAAGATTTATGAAGCAGGCGACGATGGAGCAGCTGCTGCAAGTCCTGTGTCCTGTGTGCTGTGTCCCATGTCCTATCTTCCATCGCTTGTCTGCTGTCTAGGACGACGGATGCGGATGAGGATGCGGATGTGGATTGGAGAGAGGGGATACTGCACAGCTAAGCGCTTTCCCTTGTCAGTTGCCCAACTGCAACCCGGATATAAAAATTGCACTTTGATGCGTTTTCCTGGCGCAGAACTATATGTAGTGCAAACAATGCGGGGACGAAATAACAAAAGTTGCTTTGGCGGTTTTTTCAGCGCTGTGCTCATTAAAATTTTCGCCTTTGTCAAACACACCAAACAATGGCAGACCCCCCATAAAACACTCGCACCAAACATTCTGGAAATGCCGACTCTGGCAGTTGACACATGCTGCTTTCTAAGCAATCGTGGCGCTAAAGTTAAGTGTGTAATTTGCGAAAGTGTGAGGTGGACGGGTGGTTGGATGCCAAAACAACACAGCAGAATTCATATTGTCGGCGACACATTTCCCGCTTCAAATGCTGTCCCCAGCAGAACAAAAAAACAACGAAACAACTAAACTGCAGAACAAACACAGGAATCCGCACAGAAATTGGCACAATGAACTCCGGCTTTCGTGGGGCTTTTCCACTAATGCGTCGCCAAATGAAAAGCGTGGCAAGCTATGAAAGTGAAGTTTCTGGCCAAAGAACCGCCACTAAACGGTAATTAAAAAGTGAAAATTACCTGGCTTTTAGAACTCTGCAGATTGATTACCGTTAATCCTTAAAAAATGTATTACCAACTTAATTTTTAACTGAACCCCAAAAGAATGTATAAAAACTATGCGCTTTAATTTTATTATGCCTTTTTTCATATTTATTTTGTTTCCGCTTTTTTGTTTAATAAACTCATTTATATGTGTGCTTGTAGTTGCCCATGCAATTACATTTTTTTGCTCTTCGGTTTGTTTGGATTTTAATATTATTACTATTATAAATATTTAAACATGCATAGTACTGGTAATTAACTTTAATTGTTTTTTTCGCTGTAGATAGGCTTAAGTTGAAAAGTATAAATAGTCCGTACACACATTGGAATTTAATTGTATGTATTACACCTTAAATAGAAAAAAAGTAGAATAGCCGAATGTTTAGTAAAAAATACATTAATATTTACAGGGAACCTAATTGTACTTTAAATATTAATATTCTGATGCATATTTGATTTTATAAGCGAAACTCTTGGCTTTAAATTGTTTTCCGTGTTTGGGGACATTTAATTAATGCAGATTTAGCAGTGCTCTTGAATATTGAAAGATACTACGATTAGGTAAATTTGGGGAACAATTTTGTTGGAGGTGCAGCGATTATTTTCGCACATTTAAGGGAGGCCTTTCTTGTGTTCCTGTCCGTGTTTTTCCTATCGTACTTATAAAAACATGTTATTTCAGTCTTTAAAATAAAAAAACTACCCCAACACGTTGATTTTGATTTCGTTTTAGCCTCAAACAAATGCGTTTTTTTTACCCATAAACATTAACCTTAACACACGTGCGTGTGATGACATACAGATGCAGATTTTTAGCTACACTAATTGCTAATTGGATTTTACCTTAGTTTTTCATTCGCTTGCGTTTAAATTAGATTTGTTTTTTTGGTGTTCGCGATTTAACTTTTTATGTTGCACGGTGCTTGATTTTTGGCTTCATATTTGTTTTGAAAAACATTCAGAGCTGTGTTATTATATTTTACATCGAGTTAGCTTTAAATGCTTTCAATTATTTTTAATAATTTCTCTCCAAATTGGCGCAGCGTTTTACAAACAGTGCCTAGAACTACGAATAGAGATACGATTAAATGGAGATATGTCGCTGAACCTTGCCCGAAACTACACGTACACACAATATATACTATATGTAAGCTGTCTGAGTAAACTGTTCGTATTAAGGTAATGCTATATAGACACCGATAACTGCCAAATGTCAAGCTCTATGTACACAATTTGCTACTCCTGACCCGCCTCAACCTTCCCTAGAAGTAGTCCATCTTGGGCGCGTCCATGGCCGTGTGCATGGTGAGGGTGACACCCCTGTTGATGCTGACTGCCGGGTAGAATACTCCATAGAGATCCCGGAAAGCCACCGATCCCTGGGGCATCTCGTTGACCAGGAAGCTCAGCGTGTGCCTCTCCAGATCGAGGAGGACGCCAATCGTACTTCCGGTGGTGATTCCACCCTCAACCCGCCGCTCGTGGACTGAGTTGTGCTGGAACCAGGATCGCTGACGATCGATGTACATGGCGAATGACTTCTCGTCCTTGCCTGAGGAGGATAATAACAAATACCAAAATTATATATAAGTTCAAATCAAATTGTGGTTGGCCCCTACTCGCAAGAACAATTATAACTTAATTGCTATTAATCGATCAAATAAGCAAAGTGGTCAATCTAATACCCATTTAGAAGAATATTGTACATTTGTTTACTTCATTAGTTTGCCATGGTTTATAGATTCTACACACAGAGGAATATTTTAGTACATTGTTCTTGATTTAAGAACATTCGTTCTTTAAAACATTTTGGTATCAATTATCTCAATACTAGAACGAATTGGTGAGCACAGAAAAGTTAAATCTAGTTTATTTAACAACTTTTCAATAAGTATACACTACTGAATGGACTAATTTTTTAGTTGTTGAAACAATGAAAACATTCTCATCTTCATAAATGTCGTTCTATCTTTAAGAACAGTCTAATCTTAGATTGGAACATCAGAATACTCTCTGTGTACCTAAGTATTTCATTTTGATTTAGTTATTTTATTTACGGTTGAATAAGCCACATACATTCAACGTGTCAGGCAAATTAAAAATCCTAAATATATTTTATAGGTTAAAAATAAAGTTTGAAAGACACTAATGACTGAGAAAACATATGGAAAAGAAAAGGAAGGACTGTTCTTCTTTCCTTCCCGCTTAAGCCCCAAAAATCGTTTAGCTAAACTCGTTGATAATTTTAATACCCAACATAATCTTTGCTCTTCGCCTTGCTGACTTCCTCAACTCAGTTTTGGCTTGAAGTTGCGAACTTTAAACTCCGGCTGCAAGATAACTCCCCCGACTCGCACTATCCATGGCCTGTCAGTTTCCTGTCTGTCGTCCTGGTCCTGCGGAATTATAACTGACAAACGCAGGAGCTTCGGGAGCAGGATGGCGAGGGGCGGGATATAGAACGCATGAGAGTCGTAAAACAACTTGGCAAACTGCAACTGTTAGTGTCAATGTCAGTCGCTAGGGGCGCCACCTGCTCCGGAGTTGCGCCAGCGCTTTTGCATATGAAAATTTAATTCGAAAACTTGAGTTTTCCAAAAGCGGGGACCACCGATGCTGGCGGGCACGTGTTAAATGGCGCGTGAGCAGCTTGGGGAATAAATTGTGTAAGTGAAAAGGATACAGGGCGGTTCCTTAAAAATAAAAAAGAGCGCGATGCGCTGCCGCAAATAAACTTTTGCATTTGACAAAAGTTTAAGTGCCGCACTTTTAATTACTTTTGTCTGCAGTCCAAGTCGCCGTCCTCCTCCCACTTTCCAACCACGCACATTTTCAATCAATTTGCCGAGGCATACTTCAAGGCGCCTCCGCCGGATCCTCTGTTTGTATTTGTGTTTGTCTGGCAGACGAAAGGACCTCATCCTTCGTCCTCGGTTCGTCCTAAGGTTCCGCTCCACGCACATGCAACAAGAAATGGCAAAAGTTTTCGATACGCCCCCTACTTGGCACTCGATTTTATTGGCTTCGCATTGCGAGGCGGCAAAATGGCAAAGTTTTAAGTCCCCAACCCCCAGCTGAACTCCCCCCGGAATCCTTGTCTATTAGTTGCGAACTTTCCGCATACGCATTGGCTCTTTTGTCAACGCCAGAATCCATTTGTTGTGCACATTTCCCACTTCTGGTCTCCCCCATTTTCGATCAAACTTTCTATCCCTGCGCCTGCTGTGCATTTTTAATTGAATTGCGAATGCGACCAGTAACCCACTGAAAGGTGAATGAGTTGGGCACTCACCGAGCATTTTATTCCGGGCCACGTCGATGCGGGCCACTCCGAAGGCCGGATCCGTATCTGCCGTGTAGTTGTCGATGGTGAACTCCCAGTAGTGGACGCCCCGGGAGAATCCCACGGAGCCGAGGGCCACCCGGTGCTCCCAGCCCTCGACGCTCACGGTGGCGTTGTTTTTGCTGAAGATTAAGCCCGAGCCGGCGCCGCCGCTCAGAACGGGATCAAACGTGAACCAGGCCACTGCAATGGAACAGGCGAAAATAGAGCTGATAAGTACACTTTAAAATAATAATGGGATTAATTTACTAACTTCATATAATATTTATTCAGTATGTAAAAAGATATTATTCAGACAGAGAAAATTTAAGAACAACCCGTTCTCAAAATATAGTCTTTAAAATATATTTAAAGACATCAATTTTATATCATCCTATTCCAAGAAGCACTACATTAGATACGATATTTTTGTATAAATTAATAACTGTTTTTAACTTTATTCTACTTATGGTGTTCATATAAGCTATTGTTAACATGTCAAGAATTGAGAAAAACAGAGGTTTAAGAAGTGATTTCACATACATTACGACGTTTACTTACAAGTCCCCGGAAGTGACTTCCCAAAAAAGAGAGAAAACTGAGACAAATATTATAGTTCCAAATTAAATATAAGCACACCACTTTCACTTTACAAGTATTCAACATATAAAACATAAAACGATTTTCTTTCCTTGGAAGCAAAACGATTTCTCAAGCTATTTCCATTTGGTTCTTCAGACTCAAGCTGATTATAAGCGCCTTATCCAATACCATCCTATTAGTTTTTTATTATTTTCGTAATTTAAGGAGATTGTTTTTCTTAGTGCAGGGAGAAGTGCAAAGTGGAAAGAAAAACAAAGTCAGACTGGTAGCAATTTTCCCCATTGTCAAAGCTCAAGTGGCCAGTGCGATTCGGAGTCGTGGTCGAAGTGCAAGTCAGTTCCCTGCAGTTTATGCTGTTATGCGCCGCAAAGTAGGCAACGAGTGGCGTCGAGTCGAGTGCTTTATTAAATTTCCTTTTTTATTGTTGTGGCCGCATTAAGTGGCCAAGGCTAGTCCGGAATCAGCTGGGACCTGCCTTATACATAGCTCCACTTCTCGGTCTGCTGGCGATGATGACGTTGCCTGTTTTATTGGCCACCAAAGGCAATTGTGTGGCCAAACGAGCCACAAAGCAAGCATCTGGGCCAGGAGGACTCCAGTCGGCCATTGTTTTGTTTATGTCGGGGATATGACTTTGCGATTAAAACTATGAGGGATTTGAGGCACGCACTATAAACCGAGAGCCCTGGATGCCGGCATTTAATTAGTTGTTATAAACCGTTCCCAGCTTCTTAATTGGATGACCAAGAGGGAGAAGGAGCTAAATTGTTTGCCAAATGATTGCGTCTGAAGTTGGGATTAAGAGTCTATTAAAATGAATCCGGGATGGACTCTAATCCCACTTCCTCTGAGTTCAAGAAAGCCCTTATATCTCTTTGGATTTTAAGTCTATGTTGTGTAGTATGGATATCTTTAATAAGTATGAAACGGTTCTAAGATTGTAGCTATCGAGGTTTTTCCACCAAATGTCCTCCAATTAGTTGCCTTAAGTAATTGAAACCACTTTAACCCTTTTTGTTTCCCTGGGTCAGCGTCTTCTTAACTGTTTTCTTATGTCTATAAGGTGTCAGAGCTAAGCCATTAGCACAGACCGCCCGCAAACGTCACGAGCCATAAACTGTTAACTGGTTTTTCCGTTAATCACTTAGGGACACGCGCTCGGTGTAAACACTTTATAAAATGGCAATTTGCAGTGGGATCGGTTTCTGTTTCGGGGTCGGACGGTCCGCTTAAATCGCCTGTGAACTCCGCGAAGACAACTTGCAGGCGCCGAGAAATAATCAATTAAAAGTTGCAAATTAATGGCGACCAACTAATAAAGCGACGGGCAGTAAATGCTTCCTAGAGCGTTCTGGGAATTTAATAAATTAAATAACTTTACGCGGCGTTTGGTTTTGCGGTGGATGAGGGGAGGGAAAGGGGAAGGATTCGGTTCCTGGAGGAACAGGAGCTGCTGTCAGGTGGCGCATGCATCAATCAAGTGAGAATTGGATTGCAGAAGACATCCTCCCCCGCCTTTGGATACATCCCCTTTTCTCAGCCCCTCCCAATACCATTTCCATTCAGGTTTTCCTGCCCGGCAGGCGTAAAAGGGGTCAATGGCTGTTTGACATGCAAAGCACGAACGGGAAACCAGGAGGACTCGGAATCGGGAGTGGAAAGTGGAAAGTGGGTGGTGGCGCATGACCGAAAAGGATTAAATTATAAAACAGTTGGAAAAGTAGCTCACAAGCCAGCCATCCAGGAGGAGCTTAATTGAAAAAGCTAGTAGTAGAGCAGCAGAGGTGGAAATGTGAAAATGTGAAAAGCGGGACTCACCTTCGGCAGTCTGCAGTCCAATCAGCTCCGAGTATTCACCCTCTCCGGCGGAATTGAAGGCCTTCACCCGGGCATTGTACATCGAGTTGAAGTGCAGGCCGTCCACGGTGCAAATTGTTTCCTTGCCGCAGTAGACTTCCTGTGGAGGGGGCAATCAAATTAAAGTTCTGGGTTAATAAATTGGAAGATGACAGCTATTCAGTCAGCCAATCAGCAGTTGGACTGGGCCATTCATTAGCTGTTTTGGCATTCAGTTTGCTTAACTCGTTCACCCTTACTTTAATGGGTATTGAATAGTATTTAAAGACTATTCAATGTGGGGATATTATCAAATTTCAAAGGTTGTTTCTAGATATGAAACCTTATTTAATTTAATTAGATTTTTTAATATTTGAATTACAAATATGAGATATTTTCAATAACAAAAAACAAATATACACAGGTGCCATACACATTATTAGGGTTTTGAAATCACTTTTAAATATAAATTAAGGTGTCTAAAAGTATGCAACCATATATTTCACATTCAAATGTAATTTCGAAAACCCTATTTATTTGTGTGATTAATGTTGTTCAATATTTATAGGGTAATCATAGCTTACCCTGAATTCTCCACCGCTGCCATCATCCAATTCCAAAACATAACCCTCGACAAATGAATGATTTGGTGGCTGCCACGCAACGGTAACCGAATTATTTTCGGCTGAACAATCCGATGGCAGTATAGTTGGTGTCATGGGTGCTGTTGAAAAATAAAAAAAGATCTATTACTTTTTGCTGCAGTAAAATAAAGAACACCAGAAAATACCCAAAATAAAAGTTAGTATTAGGGAAAAAAGAGGTTGTTAAATAAAAGTAAGCCAAATTATCAATGTAACCAAGACAAACACCACAACCAATAAAATAGTTTCATAAGATAAAATCCCAAGGACCAATTGATCCCTTAAAAAGCCGAAACGAATCTGTCAACCGTGAGGTTCTGTCATTCGTTGGGGTTTCATTTTTTATTAATTGCCCGGAGGGGCGCCACGCCTTCGAGTCGTAAAATCGGGGCATAAAACCAACGCCTCGTAATAAAAATTCATGACACAACACAAATGGCGAGGCAAAGTGAAGCGCCTAAAATTATGCCACAAAATAAACATAAAAATTACGACACTTCTGCCTCTGTTTCGGGATTTCCGCTCCCTTGGGCCTGGCATCGAATTAAAAAGGCGCCAAAAGCTGTCAAATGTCACCGAAACAAAAAGCGAGTCACAAAGTAACAAGTTAAAATCAAGGTGCCCCGGCAACCAGGCTAAAAGTGTAGGGGATAAGCCTAAGCAAAGGGCTTGAAGAGGGTCAATTGCGAACGAAAATACCAGAAAAAGGCTAAGGTAGGTAAAAATAATAAAAATAATAACCATATAAAACGAAAAATACAATATAAAAGCTTAAGCAGGAAATGATGAAGATGGAGGGACAGGGGAGTCAAATGAAAAGCGACAGTCGAAGGCAAGGGGAAAAAGTGGCGTAAAAAATTATGTCACTTGAAATGACATCGCTGACCACGCCCACCACGAAGCCGCCCCCGGGGGCTGACAGGCTGCGGTAAGGCATTTTTTGACATTCGCCAGGAAGCGGAAGTGAAACCGAAAATATTTGGACGCATTTTCGGGCATTCTGCTTATTTTTTTATTCCCAGCTAGCGGCTTAAATGAAAATGAAAAATTATTATGCGTAGGCGTGTGCCCGTCAAACGGAAAAGAACGGAAAACAAAGGCGGAAAGCAATGGCCAAAATCCATGAAAACAAAATGGCCGACGAACCAAGTAGATGTGTGGGTGAGCATGGTTAAGTGTGTGTGAATGAGTCAGTGTGTGTGTGTGTGGGCGATAGTCCGAAAGCACCAAAAATCAGTTTTTCCCAAAAACAGAACGAATATGACGAAATTAAACTTCATGAGTTTCGGTCTTGTGTGCGAAAACTTAAATTGTGTATTGATTTTTCATTTCATATTTTTGCATTCAAGTGATTTTAGTTGTTGCTCACCTGCCGGACATCTTTCATCTCCATCTTTGACGGCTTTAGATGGTTTATTTTTCGGTTTTATGGGGTATTCATTTAAATGAGAGCAAGCGGCACATTCAAAATGAAAGGAAGATGCAAGAAAAGCACAAAACGTTAGACATATCAGATGCATACAGTTTATAATCTATTTTAATGGTTATCTCGGTGTCTGTGTGTGGCGAACAAATGTGCACTATCCGATTTCAACACTTTCACTTTAATTGTCGGGAATCTATTTCTGGGGCTCCTCCGCTCGAAATTTGTCAACTCCACACATGAGATGTGCATCTCTCGATTCGATTTTCCCAGCACTTTTCCGGTTCTAATTTTGAAACCCCTTCTCCTGGGAGTTCCCCAACTATTTTCGAAGCCCTTCGGTCCCAACTCTTCAACGGCCCTCGATTGAAGGGCTCTTTCCGCTGTTGTTTCGAGGGCAAGTCGAGTGTGGGCTCTGTTTTTGTTTATGTTTATGCTTATGCTGGTGTTTGCAGGGTGGCCCAAAGTCACACCTTTGGCCAAGTGGGAGGGTGTGTGTGTTTGTGCGTAATTAGTGACAATATTTATGAGGTGAGTTTGCCTAGCACATACAGTTGGGCTCAATAATTCACCGGTGGTTAGAACACGACAATGTAGAACATTAAATTTCGGAGCTCAATTGTTCTACACTTAAATACTCGGCAAGATCTAACACATTTATGGTTTCAAATACTTCTAACATTGGTTTTTAACCTCTTAAATTATCACATCTAAACATTTGGTCTGACTAACATATCTATTAGTGTAATTAGCAGCAAATACTTCATAACTTTTTAATTTAATCATCCCTTGCTTACCTTTCATCTGGATAAAGTTCAAGTTATCTATGGCACGTGTCAAAGCAGCATCATCTAGGGTCAAATCCACGATGGGCGAAACCCGAGGGGCAGCATTAGTGACCTCCTGGTGCCAGGTCATGTCCGTGTTGGTCACCCGGTTAATAAGCATGGAGCCCACCTATAAAAAATGTTTACCTTTTTTTATTTACTGTTAACTTTAAAAAACCTTTAAGTAAACCCACCTGAAGAAAGGCGGCGCTGTCAGTCTCTTTCAGAGCCTCGATGCAGAACTGAATCAATCCAGTGGTCTGCTGTAATTTGCCAGTGCAGTTCGACTGTTGGTCCTGTGAAGAAAAATATATTACTTTATTTTACAAATAACATTTTTGTTGAAAGTAAATTGCTTTCTTTTGTTAGGTCCTTTGAATAACAGTGATATTTGTTATGGGGAATTTGCAGACATTTTTTATTACATATACTTGGAGATATGATTTGTATATGTACATAGAAATGTTCATTGTGATATAAATTATTATTAATAATATTTAAGTAAATGTTTCATATCTTTTATACACAGAACGGAACTTAAAAACTTGATATACAGTGCACAGAGAGAAATATTCAAGTACATTGTTCTTGATTTAAGAACATTCGTTCTTATCAATTATCTCAATATTAGAACGAAATAGTGAGATAATAAAAGTTAAATTTAGTTCATATATATTAACTTTTCAATAAGTATACACTACTGACTGGACTAATTAAACACAATGAAAACATTTTCATCTTCAAAAATCTGGTTCTATTTTTAAGAACATTCTAAACTCAAAGTTGAACGTCAGAATTCTCTCTGTGTACGGAACTTAAAAACTTATATGCACCTGTTTTGAAATTATGTTTCTTGGACAATGAGCTTTATATTCAACATTAATTATTATTTTTATGTTCTAGAACTAAAGGCCAAAAACCCACCTTCAATATCCTGATCTTGGTGTCCTTGTCCATGCGAATCGCCTCCAGCAGGTATTCGCGTCTGTCGTGGATGGCCTGGATGAGGGCCTCGCACTGGGCGTGGACGAGGCGCTCGAACTCCATGCAGGATTCCTGTTGGCGGATGAGTCAGATTTTAGCCGGATTGAAGATTTCGGTCGCCGGGTGCTCACTTACCGTAACTTTGTCGCTCATGCCTTTGAGGCGCTGGATGAACTCGGTCGTGGAACGTGCCTTCTCCGACAATTGTTGCAGATTGTGCGAGAGCTCCGTCTGCAAATAATCCGGACGAAATACAAAAAATTATTCCCGAGGACAATGACATCAGCGCGAAAATTAAAATGAAAAACCGAGCCGGAATGCAGTGTGCAGTAATAAAAGTTTACGGCTTTGGCTACGGTTTCTTTTATGGCAACTTTTAGTCACGCCCGCGGTGACAGCTTGCGATGGTCGTATCATTTCTTTTTCATAGTTACACGTCGAATTGAAGGGCTTTTCCGAGGGGAAAATTCATTAAAAAAGCAACCAAGCCACACCGCAAATAAATCGCTTGAAAAATCATTTACACAGCGCCGAGCCCAATTGTAGGCGAATAATAATAAATAACACGCAAGCTCTTCCATTTCCATTTGCTGGCATTTGCAAACCTCATTTGTTGAATGTTTTTCGGGAGACAATGTTGGTGTTGCGGCATTGGAAACATTTGCACTTGACAGTGACATGACACGCCACGCCACCCAATGAACAATTCAATTTTCATCAGCGCGCAATTTGCTCGGCAATTAAATTGCTCATACGCCCCCGCGCCGCCAACAATTTCAATTCATTAGCATTCGGCCCTCCCCGGGATCTGGATCTTTGTTTGAAATGCCATTCCTGCTCGGAATTTCCCCCCTTTTTCCGGGCTTTCCCTGCCCGCAGGACACTTTGGCATAAAACCCTCGCACAATTATTGTCCAGCTGGATGTCGAGGAGCTGGCTGGCTCAAGTGTCTGCCAGACGGGCTCTTGAATATAGAAATTGGAGGAGGGTTCGGAGATGGGTCCCTCATAATAACCGCCCTGGGCATTTACATGCTTTTCACTTTCCCCAGACAAAACAGAAAAACCGGCAACGACGTTCCGCTTCTGTTTCCCCTTTTTTCCGCCTTTGTCAGACACGACGTATACTCATTACCACTTTCTGCGCTTGTTTTCTGATTATTTTATTCTATTTGCTCTGCTTTTCTGTGCACTGCTGCCACTGTTTGTCGCCTTTGTTTGCTTATCAAATCAAAATAGCTGCAGGTACCCCATTATCATGGCCTTGCGACCAGGCGGGAAAACAGAGTTTGGCTTTGTTTCCCCGGTTTTATTACGGCTAGATAAAATTAGTCATGTCGGCTGAAAGAAACTCCTAAATATTAAAGTTTATTTAATTCTAACTTCTCTTTAAAGGTTCATTCCTTATTTAAGAGCTTTCTATCTCAACGAACTGCAAACAAACAAGCTTAGAAAAGGTATTTTCAATCTTGTAGCTGTGGTCTATGAAATCTCTTCAAATTCTTTAGAAATAACTCCCTCAGAATATTAATAATCCCGAAGCTCACCTATTTCTCCCATAAACAACCAATTTGATAGACAGCTCCCAGGAACTGATTTAATGCATTTGCGCTCATAACTCGCCAAAGATCCGAGTACAACCCCCAAAATCAGCCCAATTACAAGGAAATATTCTGTAGACAGGCCCTCGTAATGAGTTGGCTCTTCCGCAGAAAAGGGCAGCTTATGACGATTACATTCATTAGCTGAATGCCCCCAGCCCATTTAAGCGCTTCCCATTTTCCATTCCCGAAAACAGACAGAACAGACAGATGGCTAAGCGTCGAAAAGTCGGCGAGAGAAAAGCTGCTGAAGTTTGATAGTGCGGGGAAAAGGGACTTTCCAAGGCTGGGGGGAAAGTGCTGGCCAAGAATGCGCAACGCGGGCGGCGAACTGTTGAAATTTAATCCCTCAAGGGTTGCTTCAACGCTTCATGCACAATGCAGATGGAAATGGAACTGGGCTGGGAAATGAAAGGGGGCGAAATTTTGAATATGAAGTGGACGGACCAAAGCCGAGCGTCTGTTTTGCATTGATAAGCTACCCGCTCCTGTTGCTCCACGTCCTTTTCAAAACATTTTTCCTAGTGATTTTTTATGACGCAGCACCATGGTACACCAGGCGAAACTTCTATCAGACAGTAAAAAATAATAATAATATGACATGTTTATGCTCCACAGACGCAACCTCTTTAAAGTTGCCACGCATGCAAATCGTGTAAATAATTCAAGAACCCTCTTCTTCGGAGCTACTGACGTGGCCGTGACACATGTTCCGCGGGGAGACAAATAAATTATTAAGTTGTTAAGAGACCCGGCCAACAACGGCAGTCGCTCACATTAATATGATAAACGCTGCAACAATGTGCTTTAAGTGAGCGCCCGAATGGGCGACTTAAAATGGAAAGTCACTGCCAGATGGGACGAGGAATGGGGAGTGGAATGAAATTACCCATTAAATTGCAAGCATTAAGTTGCTTATGAGCTGCAGGAAACAGGGAAAGTTACCTTTAAAATATCCGTAAATAATATTTAAATGTTCTTTAGCGAAATGAGGAAATATTACAGCTATTAAATATGCCATTTAATAAACCTTTGAATAAAAATGTCTGATACTCTCTTTCAGATAAAAGGTTTCTTAATGGTAAATCATAAATAAAAAATCAAGAAAATTACTTTTGCATTTCCTTTACTAAGAGACAGCAGAAATTTAATTGAAACATTTAAGAATCCAATGTAATATTCCGTAAAAATAAAGATATTCTGAAGAGCCATTTCTGTAACATTTATGCAGCCATTCTCTTATCGCCTCAAATAAAAGCCAAATGAGTCTGCGTCCTGTACTATAAAGATGCCAGATTTCATATCTTGCCAATGCAATGGCAGCAAGCCAAAAGGCAGAACACAAGCGTTGACAACATTCTCCCTCCCCAACTTCAACTTCAACTCACCTAACACACGACATCGCACAATTTGTATAGTTAACGGGGGGATAGGCTGACCAGAGCAAAAGATTAAAATCGCAGACTTCGTGGCGACATCGTAGTCGTGAATTCAACAGAATGTTGCTTGGCGCCGCCATTGGCAACAAGTTGCCAGCTACTGTGCAGTTGGATTACACTATGTAACAAGCAAATCTTAGAAATAGATTAAAGAACCTTCAAAATAAGTCTCATATCATGTTCTCAAACATAAGTAATACTTATGATTTATAAGTAAGTTATGAAGTGAACTTAAATATAAAAAAATGAATTATTTAATCATGAAATTTATTCGGTTTTTTAAGTTAAGACGTATTGAATTGCCTGTCTGATATTACAAAAGATAATTATTAATTATTTAGTTTATATGATTGGTTTTTTGTTTAAACATCTAAGCACCTAATCCATTTAAAATACATTTTATGGAAATACTATATTTAATCCGAAGCTCAAACTTTGTAGCTAAGTGTTGCAATATAATGTTGCCCATAATTCAGTTGCACCGACGACGCAGTTCTGTGCTATAAATAAACTATATTGTACGCGGATCGTGCCTCAGACCGCGGTTCATTAGTTGCGTGATTGTTGGGGAATTAGCCAGAGAGATCGTAGTCTCCGGGGCCATTAACTTGGGATTGTGCAATACTGGCCAGCCACAAAAGGCCATAACTTGCCAGAGCTGAAAATGCGATGAATTTCCCGAAACGAGAGCTCATCATCTGAGCAGCGACACGATGATACATGTCATAGGATAGTGGCCAATATTTATGGCGGAGTGGAGTGGCAGGGACGTGACAACGACTCAAATATCCGACGAACAGGTGGCCGGGCATTCGGGTTTGAATTATAACGCACTTAAGCCATAAAGCCGCGGATATACGAGACCCGCTTAAGTAGCTCGTGTTGCCGGCACTCTGGACACATGTTCGCCGCTCTTTAAGCCCGATCCGAATATGGTGCTTGGCATTAACGCACATAAATAATATTTACAGCCATTTCGTGTTGCACATGCAACACGTGGCTGTGGCGATTGAGTTGTTGATGCAGCCTAAATGGCCAAAAGATTTAGCCACAAAAATTACGGCGTCTTACTAGGGGATTTAGCAGGGTGAGCCAATGCTAATGGAAATTAATAATTGCGGAAATAAAATTGCTGGCCTGAATGATAATAAATAAAATGAGATAAAAATAAAGACCATCTAGGTCTTAGGACTTCATCATATCATGTCATTTGCTTCTTTTTATAAAATAATCTTTTAAAATCATTTATGTATAATCCAATAATCTACTATTATGAAAAAGTATGGAAATTAATAATTGCTGAAATACGATTGATGACGGAGGGTCATAAATATTAAAATATAAAAAGTAAGACCATTTAGGTCTTGGGTCTTCATCATATCATGTCATTTGTTTATTTTTATGACATAATCTTTTAGAATCATTTATATATAATCCAATAATCTATTATTATGACCCGGAGGGTCATAAATAATAAAAGATAAAAAGTAAGACCATTTAGGTCTTATGCATATCATTTCATCATCATATCATATCATTTGTTTTCTTTTATAACATAATCTTTTGTTATCATTTATATTCCAATAATCTATTATTATGAAAACTATGGAACACAATCGCTGGCCTGGAGGATCATAAATAATATAAAATAAAAAGTTAGTTAAAAGTTATATATATAATCTTATTGTTTTTTTATAACATAATCTTTTATATAAATAATCTATTATTATGAAAAAGAATAGTCCTTCAAATCCTGCTAAGTGATGCATATCCAAATTTTGTTATTTATTATATTATTTAAATATATTTCTGTATAATGTTAGTCTTTATTTTCGAAGACTACGAGTATAAGATATTCATTTTAAAATCCAATAACTCGGTCGTGAATCACCCTAGTCGAAACCTTTAAAGTGGAGAAGAGCCGTCTCGGTTGGGCCTCTCAGCTGGCCCAATAATTTGACTTGTGCTTCACCTTTTGCCGTCTCAGTTTCCCCTTTCACCCACGCACCACCGCCGCGTTTATCCATTCATAACCGACGCTTTTGCTTCCTTGGCTGCAAACTGTTGGGGCATGAGTAATGCGAGGCGCATTGCAGCCGCCTTTTGGGGCCCGATAAAAAGCTTAAAATACAACTTACATTCTGACAAGATATGAATTTTAAGCGCGCGTCCCATTGATTTATGTGGCAGTCAAAGGAAGCGTCTGACGGAGATGGTTTTTTAAATTGGATTACGACTGGCTGGCTCCGTCTGCGGACTTTTCTGCCTGGCCTGCATGCCAAGTTTTGCGATTAAAAAGAAGTCAAGATGTCGGCTTATTGCGCTACAGGTTCCTCTAATTAATTAGTGACTCCGGCAAATATCATTCGAAATGGCAAAAGTAAACAAGATTGGAAATCAGCATGGAAATAGACGGGCAACGGAAAGGAAAGCAAAACAACGAGCAAATAAACAAACGAAGGGGACTCCCCCGGTGGCGACTGATTGCGATTCGGCGTGGCGCCCCCTAGTGGGCAACACCACAGACAGACGGACAGACATTCGGAAACCGCAGAATCTAATTTGGAAAACGTATGTGGAACTCGTAGAGCATGTGGAGTCATCTGGCAAAGCAGCGGATCTATAGTCAACAAATGCCCCGGGGGTGTGTGAAACAATATTGGAACTACTCGTGGGGGAATCCAACCGAAAAGGTGAGGGCATCGAAGGGGGCTCAATGAATGCGCAACAATCAAAATATTTTCATGACAAATTTAAAACAACAGAACCATGAAGTGGAACACGCTGCCAGCATTTGGTCAGCGGCACATTTGCCATAAATGAGGAACAAGTTGTGCACAGGAAGAAATATACAATATTGTATAAGAAGATACGAAGTTACTTGCTCCTTGCTGTACTTACTTTCCAAGTTAAGTGGTTTTACAAAAAATGTGTATCAAACGTTGAAGCTTAGTTAAATTTTAGTATACTGATAATGACTTTTGTAGAAAACTTGTATACTTGAATTGTTTTCTGTGTGGACTAGCCAATCGAGCGGAATGGGACATGAGAACGGGCAACCTCGAGACGGGAAGTGGCCAAGTCATGACCGCAGAGGGGTGAATCCTTGAGGAACTTTCGATCCATCAAAGTAGACCCCTTCCCTTGCAATTTTGCTAATCCCTCGACCAAAGTAGCGTCACACGTGTCTGCGTTTACAATTCATTACGAACGCCTCGAAACTAAGCCCCTTTCCGACTTTGAGCTGACCCAAAGTCAATTTCAGGCTGACTTCCAGACATTCGCCGGTTGACAACCCCATTGTCCGGATAACTCAGAATGCACAACGGCAGCTGGGTGACTGCAGCTTGGCAAAACAGAAAGCCACTTAATCTCGTCGGCGGAAGAAAGAGTCGGGGACTCTCTCCGCCGAAAGGACAACCGGTCTTCATCATTACTTGCGCATAAATTAGGATTAAGGCGAGACACATAAAGGAGGCCAGGGGAATGGGCCTCACTTCTGCAGAAATCATATTCGCAATTTTGACCTTATTTGGATTTGCTTCTCGGGTATGCCGACTCCACTCCTTATACGGATGGTCACTAAGGGACCAACTAAGAAGCAATTGCCAATCTCGTTTTTTCTCCTAATTTTGCATCGTTATATACACACATTTGCAAGCCCCAACGAGGTTCCCCTATCATTTTTATACCACTAATGGGACAGAAAGTTGCCAAAAAACTCGCTAGATATGCATTTTTCTGACACATTCCATGTTCGCATTAGTCGCGCTGACATTTCGTGTCAAATTAGTGACATTTAGTGTCATAAAAGTGCGCAAATTGCTCAGGCAAATGGGGGAACTTGAGTTGCAAAAGGACTTATTATCAGGGGTTGAATTCATGACGCGCAGTCATGTCAAAAAACAATCATATGTGTTTATACACATGATGAAAGCAACGAAGAAAGGGGATCATTACTGTCAGCTAATATTTCTTTCAAGGCTTGCAATATTAATCTTTAGGATATGTTTGACAAGAAACATTAATCCGATAAAAAAAATCCGCATTTCCATATCTCTTTCCATATTGTATTTGAAATCCACTCATATCTAAACTGAATTCTTAAACCATTTTTCTAATCTTTAAATGTATGCATAAACCGCAGACTGGCATGGATTTGAAATAAAACATTATTTTATCAGCCCAATCGCTGCATATTCTTTTTTCCAAAGCCGTAGAAAAATAAACCGGGAACAAAAACAGAACTCGGAAACTTTTTTTGCGTTGTTCCAGTGACAGTTGCAAACATTTTCAGTGCCTTCTTTTTTCGGGGACAGCGATGTTTGTGTTGGGTATTATTATTTTTATTCTGATTGTCACAACAGCAGCAGGGCAACCCAAACTGGTTTCATTTTGTTTGTTATTGTTATTGCTGTCGGATGCATTGTTGTTGTTGCGGTAGTCCTCTGTTAAACATGTTTGACACGGACTCTCGTGGGATAAGTCCCCCTATTCTGGAACCCAATCCCAGTACCAAAAACCGAACCCTCCTGCAGCATCATGCGAGTAAAAATAAGTTTTGGCCCGCAGAATTTGCCCCCCCAAAAAGGGGCAAAAAACCAAAAAAAAAAACAGCAGTAGCAGCAACAATGCTGCAGAATTTCGAGCTTGGGGGAAAACCCAACAGAACCAAACCGAACCGAACTGAATCCAGCGGCACAAAACGATCTGGCAGTGACAAGCCGCATACCAAAAGCAGCCAGCAAAATGTTGACAGCCTGACAAACCGACGGCCAACTGGGAATGGGGAGGGATTCGCTCCTTCTTAATAATTTAATTTGTATAAATTTACCCAATATGTCAAGAGCCCATCAATTTGCTGCTAAAAGGGGAGTGGACTCTCTAATTAGCCAGGCATTCCTTTAAAGGAATTCCTTTGCAGATGGTCATGGGTATTTGAAAACATTTTCATTAAATTTAAATTATAAAGTGTTATTATCATTTTCATTGAAATTCAATTTTCTTTGCAGTAGGTCATTAGGAAATGTTTTGATAGGAAAATAGTTTGTTTAATAATCTTACTGGTACCAACAAATTGCCAAATCATCCACGTCAAACTCCCTTCATAAAAACTCTCCCTTGAGCAGGAGGCAACAAATAATAATAAACAGACTCAGACTAGGACACACAAACTTAACCAATGCCCACTATCTGGACACGGCAAAAAACAATTTGTGCCCATTGTGCAACAACGCACGCATAAATATCCAACATATAATATGTTTTTGCCCCTCCCTCTCCTCACAACGTTCTCAATCCTTCCACAACCTTGATCCCATCCTAGCTATAGCTAACCCCACAATCGACAACTTCAACATCATTTCAAACTTCCTGATCAAAGCCAAAATTATTAATAAAATATAATTCAAATAAAATAAAAATAAAATCAAAAATAAGCATAATAATAAAACACTGTAAATATCTAACCATGTAGATTATAAGCTAGATTTAAATAGACAAAAGAAAACAAAATGAAATTATACTAAACCAGAAGAGCTGAAGGCCTATAGCTGCTATAGCTCATGATCTCTGTTAGCATTTAGTTTATAATTACTTGTTAGCATTATATAAATAAATAAATAAATGATATAGGTATCTGAATAATAGCACTTTTTTCAATTTACTCAAGCCTTATAAAAGTTTCCTTGATGTTTTTTAAACTACCAAGTTATGCAATAAATATGCCTTAAATCGAATCACCTTTGATTCTTTGTTTTTAAAGACTTTTCCAAATAAGTAAGGAGCTCCCCTTTCGATGTAATTGGCAGAGAAAGGGCAATAACCCAGTAGTTTTCTTGATGTGTTTAGGTGTTTAGTTTCCCTATGACTCTTTTTCTTCCTGCCACCCAACGATGACCTCCCTCCTCCGACTGGCTGCCCCGTTTAAAAATTAATATTTACACTGATTTCCCTGGCACTCCGACTCGCCACTGTGATATTGATGGCTCCCATAATTTGCCTGCTCGCATTCTGCACTAAATGTCCCACAAAGTGGTCTGGGCATGGCTTCCAGCTGGAGTACGGAGTCGGGATTGCGACTTCGAGATGTGACTTTAAGTGTTATGGGGAGCGGCGGCCATTTGGACGAGGTCTCGGCGACGGGTTAAGTGCTGGCTAAATGCTGCCAGTTTCGCATTTCTTTCTGCCGGCCATAAAGCGGGAAAACATGTTAATTGAACCGGGATCGAAGTGGATACTGCAGATTGGGAGTGTAAACAAGCCACGAAAGCATCGATGGAGCGTGTCAAAACATGGATAATGCAGGTGGTTACTAAACTGTATCGATTTGGGGAACACTTAGGAAAATATATGCCAACAAATAAGAAGTGAAATTGGAATAATTCTAATTTTATAAATATCACAAAATATTTTAAGGTTGTTCTAAATATGTTCCTAGTTTTTGTGTTTGGAACTGTAAAATTTTATAATAATAATAATAATAATAAAATATATTATTAATAATTTTCAAATTTTTTTAAATATCACAAAATATTTTTAGGTAGCTCTCAATATTTTCCTAGTTTTTCTGTTTTGAAACTAAAAAATGCTAAAATTATTATTATAAATAATTTTTACTTTTTTTAAATATCATAAAATATTTTAAATAGTCCTAAATATTTTCCCACTTTTTCTTTTTTAAAATAAATAAATTTCAAATTAATTTATCAATGACTTTCACATTTTCTCTGACTATGTCATCATTGAGGTTGGCATTTTCCGCCCAAGTGCCCAGCAAATGGATACACTACCCGCCGGCCAACTCCCTCGCAATTTCCCATGGGCATCCACTAAGCCGAAAATCCAATTGAGTAACCGAAACCGGGCATCGAAAATCAAGGCGCAACTAATTTGCCGAAATGTCAAGTGGTCGGATACTCGGGCCTCCGGTTGCAAAGAGCTGACGGCTGCGATCCGCTGACAATGCCACCTACGTAGCACAGTGTACCGACACCGACACACACTCGACAACAAAGCTGCGAACAACGACTGGCAAATTTGTGAAGTGGCTGGAAAAAATTTCACGTATTTCGACAACGAAATTTGTTTGTTGAGCGACGAAAATTGTTTGAGTGCCGTCGTTTCACACATGCTACCAGCAACAACAACAACAATGGAATCGACTATATAAAGCAACAAGTTGTTGTTGTTACGGTGTGGAGCTTTCGGCAACCGAAATCCTTTTAAGCTTTAATGGCATTTCATTTCGATAAGGAAATTTGCTAAATAAATATTTTGTTGCATCGATTTCGCTGGAAAGGTTGGCCCAAAAAGAAGCAAGGGAGTTTGTCATCAAGAGGTGAAATCCCATCAGGGAACCTGACTCACCAAGATGCTTTTTGTGATTCAATTGGGGAAATGAGTCAGAGAAGAAAGCTGTTGGTTATTCAAGGGCCAGGTTGTATGTTAATCAAAATAAATCTTTAAAATTAGTTACAATAAGGTGGAAATAAATCTTTGGGGTTATTCCTTACAGCTTTTATACCAACATATCTAGAATAAGAGACAATTAACTCATTGCAGATAGTCTAAAAGTATACCCCTGCTCAATATTTCAGCTTAACAACTCTTGAAAACCGCGAATTGCTTTACTGGTAAGTTGATTTTCCATTATGCGGCTTCATAAATTAAGAAGCAACCCATTTTAATGGCTGCACGTGGTCTCCTTTCAGGGGGGAAAGTCCCAGGAGGACTCGCAACTTTATGTGAAGGCATGTCGATGGCGACGGCGAGAAAGAACCTTTCCACACGTACTGCTTTTTGTGGATCGCTGGGCGGAATGCAGCCGAGTAAACATTTTTAATTGCATTTAAATACGACATTTATTTGCATGTAAAATTAACGCGAAATGCTAATTACTTTATGCAATGGCAGGGCGCATAAATATCGTCGGGGGAACCAGGAAGGCAGTTTCGAGTTGGGGAAAAGGGAAAGGGAAAAGGGCCAAAGCAAACAGAAACTCGGGGCCCAGACAGAATCGGAGGCCTTATGTTTCCATTGCGGTTGCGTGGGCAACATCAACATCAAAAAAACCAACGAACAACGAGCCAGGCCAACAATGTTGCGGTTTTTGGCTTATGTTTTTAGCACCCGCAGGAAATGTTGCAATGTTTCCTTGCTCGATTGCTGAATTTTTAAAGGCCTTCGGTTAACGTGACATTGAATTGGCCACATTGGCTCCGTGGGAACTCCGAAATTCGAGCTGACAAATGGGCAGCCGAAAGCCGCAGGGCCAAATGCAATTTAATAGGCCATAAATCAGCGATGAATGAAGACGTTTCGAGATGAACAAGAATCTCGTTTGCCATGGAACTGGGCCAAAGCCATTTGAGTGACGTATGACAAACGGCATCGCATCGCATTGCAGTGCAGTGGATGGCCAGCAGGCCCCAATTAATTGAAAATGCTGCCAAAGTGTCGGAGTGCAACATTATTCATTAGGCCAGGACCGGGGTAATTATCCGCTTGATATATATTCGTCGGTCGGAGGTGCAGATACTGACAAACAGTTTTGACAGCCGCAACTGACAGTTTGCAGTTCGCCTGCTGCCTGCTCATTTATGATTTTTGCACAGTTTTAATTAAAACTTTCGGCCGCCGGGAATAAGGCAGCTGAGGCAGAAAGGTTTCCGGCTGACAAGATGATGATTTGGAACCCCAAATCCGGACCCTGCGGCCTGCCTGCTGTTAAGGATATTCCCGGAATGGTGCAATTTTTCATGCCTCATCGTTGCATTTTATTTCGTGCGCCACGTGACCTGGGTCATTCCGAATTTGGGCCTTTGAAAAGATCATTGAATGCGATTTGGTTGCAGGCGCGTGTTGCTAGATTTATGGCCAGGCAAATGGGATCGAAGTGTGTAAGCCGATATCGATGAGGAGGCCTTTCGATTGGTAATTGAAACTCTCACAGAGATGTAATCCTGATATGATACGGCAAACATATTGAAAATAACCTCTGAACCTTTTCAAAGAAATCAACAAATAGATCTAAATTATATCGCTCAATTACCAGTACTAAAAATCCTCGAAAAAATACTTTTTGTGAGGAATTTCTTACTTAATATATGAGAATTTTGATAACAATTTGTATGTATGCTTCATCCAGATTAACAAAACATTTTGATTAAAACTATGGTAGTTGAATCATCTTACATAGATAATCGATATATTATAATTCCTATGTGATAGGGCAAATTTATTGAAAGTACATGCTGAGCCTTGAAGAAATAAATTAAATAATACCAATTCTTGCAAATACTATACATTCCTTAATACCCAACTTTAACAAAACTGGCTTAAAAACTAAGTTTTTTTCGCGTTTCTACACTGCTGATGCTCAAATTAAACACCCCACATTCTATACAACACCAACTACATTTCCAATATTTTCTTAAAAAACCTTCATAATAATTTAAAATATTCTCTGTGACAGTTGTGCACAGAGATATATATAACTTCAGATATCAGTAATTAGATTCACCGACTTGGACATTTTTACAAATTGCTACCGCCGTCACACAAAACTCGCCCCACCACAAGCAATTCTTTCTAATTAACGAGTCAGGGCGAAAGAAAACGAAAAATATTTGAAAATTATCCAAGTCATATACGGCAGCCGAAGGAATAATTTTACGGAACTGTCCCATAAATTCAACTAATTGAAAATTTTCACTGGCAGGGAGTTATTACCGGACTGCTTCCCCCGCGCTCACACATGTCGGGCCTCATTAAACATTTCATAACAGGAAGGGTCGTTAAATATGTTTACCTAGAACCGAAATGCTCTGCTAACCGAAAGGTATACTATTAGTTCGGGTTTCCAAAACCACCCTTGATTTTTAGGAGGAAACTACGTAGTTAGGCGAAGTGCTAATGGGACACGCTGAGAACTGTGAGAGGAAGCTGAGAATCTTCAAAAAGCAGGGAAGATGGAGAGGTATTGAAAAATGTGCGGCGTGCGTTTTGTCATCAACCCTCCTGAAAATACAGAAATCCGAAAAACGGAAGCCTGGGTGCCCAGAATCGGGCCACATCTGGGAATCGGCGACGTGTGCATTTCAAAGCGGGATAATGTGCATCGCTCGGCGGCGGAGACGCGTGCTGGGGCTTCGTCATCGACAGATGTTTACCAAATTGATTACGATATATTCCGAACTATGTGTACTACAAATATTGAGGGGGACTGAGCGATCCATAAAGTGCCCAATTTCAGACGAGGGGTTGAGTGAAAGTGCAGCACTTTCAGGGCGACCCATTGTGAAGTTAACGATATTGAAAGATTACGAAGGGCTTATTCGAATCTCAGGGGTTGCCAGGCCACAACTCGGACTTCCTGGCGACTTTGGGAAGTCGTTCACTCGATTATGCTGGGGATTAATCACTCCGGGCTGCAGAACTGCATTCTGGGTGTTCTTCGTAAACAAAGTTTATGCTGCTGCGGCTAGTCTTGGTCCCATAAACAATTCCCCGACGCCATAAACACCAACTGACGCCGAAGGAATCGGCAAAACATATGCAAAATACGGCGAGATGGAAAAAATGCAATCAGAAATACACAACAACTGACGCCGTCTGAGGTGGCAGGGTGAATAAAATGACAAATGCGTCTAGCCGGGGAAAGCTGGAAAATCAAGCAGCAGAATGGGGAAACTTTGTCACCCAAAAAAAGCATTTCCAAGATAAGGGATTTGAGACGACTGTACCATTACCTGAATTTTCCCTGCCACCTCCAGTTTACCAAGTGTTTTCCGAGGGCTTCCTGCACGTGTGTGCTGAAGTGCTTCCCCTCGCTTCTGTGTTATTAAAAACGAATTATGAATTATGTGTGTTTTTCATAATTCCTCATTCATGGCCTGTGTTTTTCTTGGCTCTTGTCTATTGTTGCCGAGCGTTCTGATGAGCCGCTTGGATTATATTTGGGTGCCCCTCTGCACGTCGTAGTTGCGGCACATCCCGAACACAAAGATAAGGCACATTTGTAGGGGATTACGGGTGTGGTGGTGCTGGGAAAACTCGGAAAAGCGGGAGGCAAAAAACCCAGGAAAACTTTGGGATAAGAGCAAAAAGGTGCAAAGAACAGGATGGAGGCGGTAGCATATGGTATTCATACGACTGAGATTGGATGGGATTAAACTTTGCAAGGGGTTTTGCCTGTAAGTTGATGGCTTAAGAAATATTTTTAATTTTCAGAATTACTTAAAGTTAGGGATTTATTTGAAAAAGATCCTTCGTTCTATTACAATTAAAATGAGATATATGTGGCTTGTTATATTCCAAGTTAAATTAAATTTTTGGTTATAATTCTTGTTCGTCCCGTATCCAGTTTAATGGGAATGACACTCAATCTCAAACTCGCGATGCTCGAGCACCGAAAGCCATTAAAGCGATTTAATAGCCGATAAACTTCTCACATATCCTCACACTGAGAGAAAAGGGGTGTGGGCCCGAGGGACTGGCAAGAAACAAAGCGAGGGTTAGTACAATGGGAACTAACACACACTAACCGCATACAATTACGAGTGCATTGTTCGCCTTTTGTCCACTGAAAAAAGAGAACTATTCGGATACTCAAGTGCTTTTCAACACTTTTTGCTGGGGGATTTGGAGTGGTACGGGGAATGGAGGTCGCAAATGGAGGTGTGCTGATGGTTAGCGCAATTAGAGTGCGGTGACAATGACACAAAAGCGCGGCGGAGCATTAAAATCACCAGGGGCGGAGGCCCAGGAAGTGGCGGGGGGTTTAACAAGCGTCCTTTGTTGGGCCAGATCTCAACGGACATTCCGCATCGCAGTTGGTTTTTTCGCACAGTTGCCCTCGCACCATCGCCAAACTTTGAAAACAAATCGCTGGCAAATCCCTGTCTATCGCATCCCCTGTTAAAGATCCAGTCCAAAAAACAAGCGACGGAATAAAAAATATACTACAATATTTGCATATTTGGAACGGGACAACGGGTCAAAAGGGCAGAATCGAGGCGTGGGCCATAAAAACAACAGGCTATAGCTTTGATTGATGAACATGTGCGACGAATTTTGGGCTTGGTTGCTCTTTTTTCCCGCAACTCTTTTATTTTCGTTCCTTTTTTCGGGAAGCATGAAAAATTCAGTTGACATGCTGTTGTTCGTTGGTGTTTCTATTTTCGGCTTAAACGAGCTTGGCCAGTCTAAAATTTTGATTACATTCAACTTTGACCAGACTGTTTGTGTGCGGACGTGTGCGTCTGTGCTGACCATTTTCAAATAGTTGCAACGTTTAGTTGATTAATAGCCACAGAGCGACGTGTAAAAAGCGGGGGAATCCCCAAAAAAATGGGGTATCGGCCACACACACACACATACGGGGAGAGCTTTTAGTTTAAGCCCTGAAAAGGCTTTTAGCAATTTAACGCACAGCTTAACAGCTGGCCAAAAGCAGAAGGGCAGGTCGAAGGTCGAGCCATTCGGGGTTGACCATGTCACATCGCTGCTCGTCTCGTTCTGTTTGTCTATCTCGGTGGTGTGTTGTGTTGTTGTGCCCTGAGTGTGTGTAAATATTGGCACTGCAGGTGGACTAAATTTCCCGGGCAACCCCAAGAGGCCAGACAGATAGGCCAGGTCCTTGGGCCAGGGGTTAAAGTTTATCCGAGTGTTGTATAACATACCTGCAAAAAAGAGAAAAGTTTAGAGGTTAGTTTGTGTTTGACTTGTGCTGGTTAAAATATATAATTGGAAATTGTGGTGAATGCAGAGATAGGCTTGATGGAAAAAGTTGTCACCTTTATTTATATAATTTGGATAAAATCCTCAAAGTTCTTACATACAAGCAAGTACCCCTAGACTATTTCCCACACCAAAGTCATCCAAACTTTTCATTAAATCATTAAGCTACCGAGCTCTGAAATCACAGCATTTTCCCACAATGAGGGCATAGAATTTTCAATTAAGTCCCTGCATGCTCAACTTTGTCATATGTTCATCATCTGCATAACTATTATTAAAAGCCCTTGCCCACCCACATTATGGTCTCTTTAAAGTTCATTAAACCTCAACAACAGTATAGTGAGAGGAGGCAAAGTTCCCGCATCCCAGACCCAAAGTTAATCGCCAAACTATGCCAGAAATCACGTAACTCTCCATTAATCAAGGCGAAGTCATAAAAAATTCTTACATCTCCGCCAGAACTCCCTCGTTTTTTACGCCTATTTAACTGGCATTTCCGCACTCCTCCAAAGCACCAAGCCCAACTCCTCGGAAACTAAATGCAACATTAGTCAAGTCAAAGACTTTGATTAGATGAGATGGGAGCTATCGTTTGGCTGCATTTTGTCCCGGGGCCATTCCATTTAATTATTTTGACAGCCACTTGAAGATGAAAATCCAGGGAGGGCAGGGCGATGGTTCTTCATATTTCCCAGCTGAGAGATGGGTATTCAGTAATACATTTAAAGTGCTTCCAAGGGTCGGCGACAGTCGCTAAGTGAGAGACGCGTGTCTGCCTTTGGCCACAAGTGACATTACATAGTAAGCAGCCACCGACGATTGATGCCTGAGGAGAGGGGGTACGGGTACTAACACTTCCAATAATATTATTTTTAAATATTTGGGAATTTTAAATTTAAGTTTAAGCACTTTAAAAAGGTACATAACTTTAAAAGAATAAGTTTTGTTCCTGTTTTCCTAAAAATAATGAGAAGTTCTTACATTTATTTCATATATTAATAATTAATAATTACGTAGGTTTATTAAACAACCCAGTATTAGTATGAATAAAACAAGGGAGAACGCTATAGTCGAGTACCTCGACTATCAGATACCCGTTACTCAGCTTAAGCGACCAAAGGGAAATGGAGATATGCAAGCAGCAAAGCGAGATTTAAATGCGCCACCTACCGGCGGAAGACAGATTTAAGCGTTGTGTGCGTTAGGGTAGGCGTGACAAATTCATTGTTCAATAGAATAAGTTAGCCGCGCACTTTGCTCTCTCTGAGCGCCGGCAGTGCTTTTCTCTT
Organism: Drosophila subpulchrella; assembly: GCF_014743375.2. NCBI lineage: Eukaryota > Metazoa > Arthropoda > Insecta > Diptera > Drosophilidae > Drosophila > Drosophila subpulchrella. The sequence goes on from NC_050610.1 coordinate 4,942,358, forward strand.
TGCCGCTAAGTTCGGCCGGCAACTATTTACATACACGCGTGAAAACATTTCGCACTGTCTGGCTCTGACGTCATAGCTTTTTTTCTTGGGAGGTTTGTGGGCGTTAGAGTGGGCGTAGAAAAATTTTTTTTGGGTCAATCGATAGGTATGGACAAGACTAATACATTTCAGTTAAAATTTTCTATCTAACATCAAAACTGTAGGAGCCACAGTTTTGGGCGGTTTGTGGGCGTTAGAGTGGGCGTGGCACTCTACTGAAACAAACTTGCGCTGCGTAAGAAGCTCAGGAATCTGCTCGCCAAATCTCAATAGCCTAGCTCTCATAGTTTCCGAGATCTCAGCGTTCATCCGGACAGACGGACAGACGGACAGACGGACAGACGGACATGGCTAGATCGACTCGGCTAGTGATCCTGATCAAGAATATATATACTTTATGGGGTCGGAAACGCTTCCTTCTGCCTGTTACATACTTTCCGACGAATCTAGTATACCCTTTTACTCTACGAGTAACGGGTATAATTAATATAATTTAAATGTCAAATATACTAAAATCATTGAATAATATTATTTCATTTTAAATATGTGAACTATCCCTTTTTAGTTTCTATAATCTTACAGGTGTACTCAAAACTAATATTTTTACAATTACTTCAAGTTACAATAATTTTAATAAATAGATTTAAAAACCATCTAATTAAAACTTATATTTTAAAACTCCTAAGTATATTTATTTCTTTATTATCCTGCAGATTATTGGACATTTCTTTAAACTTGATTTCCTTATAGTGTTTTTCCTTTTGAGATATTTTTTCAAGAGTGTAGTTTTCCAAAACTGAAGTGCAAGACGAACGGCTGAAGAGCCCTGCCGTCGAATAGGTAGTGGCAAAGCCAATTTGGATGCGCTGCCTTCTGCTTTCCAGACGTCGCGTAATCAAGAGAAATTAGTTTTCGACGTGCTCGATTGGTTGCCCCTCCCACCGGCCACTTTCCACCTCCCACTTGACACTTCCCAAGACCCCAGCCCCCAGCCCCCAATCCCCTGCCCCGAACCCGGTAACATCTTGTCTGAGATGGCTAAGAAAAGACGGCGTCGGCGCGGTGCTTTGGCTAATTTTGAAAAATTGTTCTGCAAAGTGCCGGCGATCCAATGTTCGGGATGAATGGCGGCAGCGCATCTTCTTTAAAGTTCTTGCGCTCAGCTTACAAGGGCTTTTCCCCGCTTTTCTCCGCTTTTCCGCTCCAACTGGTCAATTGTACGGTGTGATTAATGCCCAGATCTTGGCTGTTGATTTTCGAGTGCATTTTGACATTTGATGTATTGCATTGCTTCATACTCTCTGCTCTGCATTTCCACTCGCCTCGTTTTGTTTTCCCTGCCCAACCTCCCACTTCTTTGAAGAGCAGACTCGTTTGCAGCATTTGCTATTGTGCCATTATAATGAGGTTTCGATAACTCCATTTGTCTCTGTCTCCGGCAGATTTTTTGGATATGCCCGAATTGTCTTTGGAAACAGATGTTGGGAAATGAGCAAAGCGACTGTAGCGACGAGGGAAATATGAATAGTTTGTGGGAAGGATATCGTATATCAAGTAGGGCCAAATTAAAACATCTTGAAATCCTGAGAGGTTTTGGGGCAAACGAGAATGCAAAATAAGGACAAGCATAGCCACATAAAATGCCATTTACAAATTATTGTTATTTATTATTTTTGAGAAACCCAAACTTGCAGTATTTTAATATAATATAAACTCACCTAAATGTAATTTATTGAAGCAACATTTTCTTTTCAGATTATTATTTACATATTTTATACTTGGCACAAGTCTTGTTTCACATGGTATGTACATTCAGAGCGCACAAAAATGTTATTGAAACGTTTAAGTTCAAATATAGGCTGACAATTCTAATAAAGTGTTGTATACCTTTATTTTATATAAGCCCCTCTGCGATCCCTATCTATATAATCGATTAGAACAAATTAGTTTCTCCTTTTCCACTTTATTCGGGGCCAAACAAATTGTTTGTGCTTGTTGCTCTCGCATTCAGAAACTTGGCCCTGCTGCCTGCCTCGTCGAAACACTTTGGCATTACAAATGGCAACACATTTTGTCTACAACGGAAACGGATATTAGTTGCAGTCTGGCAGACACCGCTGACCCCTGACCCCTCTTTCCGCCATGGAGCACAACAAATATGGCGCGACTGATTCGATATATACGTATCTGGAAATCCTTCGGCGTTCCTATTCCTGGTTCTCTTGTTGCTGGCCGAACAAACACGTTTGTCAACCGACAGGATATGCAGGCAGGCGACAATAACAGCACTGTGCAATTTGGCAACTTCGGCCGGCGGAGGGCGCCACATGGCAGGACGATTACCCCCACCGCCAGGCCGAAGGATCCCTTTAATGCGCCCTTGATAAACGAGCCGCTCAGTCGCAGGACCAGGCCGATAATAAAAACTACAAGCCGGGCCAGACTGACAAATGTGGACTGTATGGAAAGGCAGTGTAGGACGGACCATATAGGAAATATCTGGAGCAGATGGAGCCTGCCAAGTGTCCGGCGACAGAGGACGCCACCAACGCACAAGAAATTATTTTATGGCGCGTAATGTCTTTATGGACCGACAAAATGGCATCCATTTGGCCGAATAATAATATTTAAGCACATTTAAATAAAATGGCACTCCAGAGGAAAGAGCAGCCGCAACGAAAACAGGAATTACAATTTGCATAAAATTCATTTGGTTGCCCATTCCGCACAAGTTGAAAAAAAAAATGGGCGAAAAATGTAAATGCAGCTTCCTAATTGACATTTTGACTCGATGGCAGGTCCATTTTCGGGCGGGGCCTCGGTGAATGATCCCTGTGCCAGCTGGAAAATCAATTGATTGCCCTTTCCTCCCTCGAACTCTCTAATTTGTGTTTAGTAGCATGTGGCATGTTTGTCAATTACTTGGCTCAACTGTTACCCTCTTCGTTTTCTGCCTTTTTCAAACGCTCTGTTTGCCTACAATTTCTCAACGGTCCACAGTGCGTATGTGTATTATTCCTTGGCTACGTGCTCTCACTTAGTCCTGGCCATTTCTCCTTTCTCCTCGCTGTGCTACGTGTGCGACATTTTCGAATAGCCAGTGTAATTATATTGATTAGGATGGGTTCGGCACAGAAGACATTTGGGGTCTTGAAGAAGAAGAAATTAATTTTTTCCCCCGGGGCGGCATCTTTTTGTGAGTGTGACTGGCATTTTAAGTGGTGTAATAATGAAACGAAAGTCACTGTATTTAGTTCATTAGCCTTAATTTTTGTAAATGTTTTACAGCTAAATGATAGCCATAAAAACTATAAACAATATAATTTTACCAATAAATAACCTTGGTATTTACTTATATTTCCCCACCGCTCCTTCATAAATTAGAGAAAACAATTATACCTTAATGTTCTAAGAAAAATCGTCCGTAGTTCGTAAAAAATTAGCGACAGCCACATTTACGTGACTTGTCAACTAATTACAATATTATGTCCATCCGTCTCCTGGCGGGATATCCGTAGACCTGTTTTTTTCCAGACCAACCTCCTCAGGTAATTAACGCGTGTCACTTATGCGCGTGCAGGAGAAAAAAATCCAGCCAGAGAAGATCATAAAAACGCCACCAAGAGGGAGACACGCGTTCATAATTTGTTTTAGGCTCTGGTTCCTCCGCCACATCCACCTCATTTTCTCTGTCATTTTTATGAAAATTCCGCAATAAATTAAAAATTATTGCTCCCGCCGCCTTTGTTCTTAGGCAGCTTAATTCTTTTCTGTAGCATTTTATGTTAATGTCTGCCATTCGCGCAGGTGATAAAGTTTGTCCATTACTCATTTTGTAGCGCCAACAAAGTGAAAGGTCGAAGGTGTACCTGTATCCCCGTGCCCAAAAAGAGGGGCAAACAATTTATGCAGGGACATGTTTAGTGCTGCAGATGCTCAGGAAAAGCCTATTTGTAGAAGGATGACAAAGGCGCTGACTTTGGGAGATTAAACAGGGCCTTTATGTCCGAGGGAAGCCAGGTGAGCTTGAGTACAGATTGCCTTTACTAGCTCGCCACCTTGAATTAATTAAATCAACCAAGATATTTTAGGCACCATAAAATTGTAGGTTCCCTAAATTAAAGTTTCACAAGAAAGTATTTGAAATTTTCAATATTTAGTTTGCCACACTTTTCTTAAAACTCTTTCATCATTTTTTAAGGTCATAAAAAGTTACTTGCGTTTTTATAAGTCACCCCAGAGAACTGTTAATCTATTAGCTGGTTGACTATGACGTTTGACTTTCTTTTCATGGCGCGTATTCCCTCATATATATTCCTTACTTTGCCCTCTCCGATTCTTTTTACCCTAATCAAAACCGGAAAAAAAGAAATAAAATGGAAACTCATTATATGACCCTCTGCCGAGGTCCTTCCGTCGTCGAACCAATTTCTTTCCTTATGCATTACGTCTCACTTTTATCGAAGGCAGCACGCAAGGCGATTCCGCCACACCTCCAAGGATACCACGGGATACGAGACGTTTTAAAGGAATGGCTGGAAAAACACTAAGGCAGGGGGAAGGAAAAGTGTAGCTCCAGTGAAAAGCCTTTTCGATTGCCACGGAACAAAAAACGAGCGTGACAATACCAAATGTGACTTTGAAAATTTGATAAATGACCCAAAAGTTCCAGACGCAACTTTTCGGGGGGACAACTGTTTGGGTTCGATGTCTGGAAATGAAATAAAATTCGAGCCATAAACGAAGAGCCAAAAGCGGAACTGAAGCGGCTCACGCAAAAGCCAAAATAGACCAGAATGAATGAATGAATGAATAAACGAGTGAGTGTGTGAGTGAGTATGTGAGTCAATGGGCGGTATGGCATGATGGATACGTGCTGGGAAAAAGGAAAACCGACTAGGAAAACCCGCGACACTTTTTCCTTTGACAGCCGACGACGTTGGAAGGCGAGACAAGCGCCACATGTGTGTGCCTCCACTTCTGTTGATTCATTTAGGCGGTTGTGTCGTCAAAGTCAAAGCGCGGAGGGACTTTTCCTTTCTTATTTTTTACCCACAGTGCCACGCCCCTAACGAGCCTCCTCACTTTCCAACTGAATTGGCCTTCTTCGCATTTATTCTTCGCTTGTTTGAGATACTCTTAGCTTCTTTTGTTGCGTTTTCAACTCCAACTCCAGGGGCAAATATTGATATTAAAAAATCGCATCACGTCGCTTAAGTTTTTTGTAAATAATGTTGTGGAAAATTTATTACGAAAGCGAATGTCTGTGTCTATTGGCGGCGAAGGGAAGCAGGCCCTGACATTTTCCCCTCGTTCGAGGCAGCTGGATAAATGCGATTTAGTGAGAGATTTGCGCAGGCAGCTTTGAAGGGGATTTTGAGAATTCTCCAAGAAGCCGAAGGCTTGACAGGTGTCAATGAAGGGAAAAATAACATCGACTGAGTGGGAAAAGGGCAATGTACACGTGGGTAATGTTAAGTTGATTAAGCCATGAATCACAGCACCTTATCTCGAAGAACTCAATGAAATCGGAAGTAATACTTTTCACCCAAGTTTCTGGAAAAAGTCAGTAGCGGCTAGGACCACTCTATCAATAACTTCAGAGATCCAACCACAATCAATTAGCATTATTCATGAGTCGCAAGGATTGAAGTGCTTGAATTTGAATAATTTATGTGTGTCAATATAAGCAATAAATTGCAAATGAAAGCGACCCGCCAACCGAAGCATGCATAAACCATAGAGAATATAAAAAACAATAATATTTTCAATAAGTAAAAAGCGGACAGCAAATGTATATTGTTCAAGGAGAAATGTTTATGAGGCGACAAACTGAGGAAAGGCAAAAAATATGAAGGCGAAACTATGGTTCAGCCGGGGTTAGAAAGCTGCAAAATTGAAAAGGACAAGTTAAGCGGCCAGGACCGCAACAAGGAACCCAAGTGCTCTGCAAAAGGACCTGGAACCGGGCTAATAGAAACTGGGAAAATGGAAAAGCGGGGCAGGCGGGGCGAAAGCAGCATTATAAATCATGTCTGACTACTCGGACCAGGATCAGCGCAGGCACCCGGAATCGGGGAAGGACATTCGCTTTTTTCATAAAAACCAACTAAAATAAATACAGGACCAGGGGCAGACGCAGAGAGCCTGATGAGAAATAATGGCGAAGGAAAAAGCGACAAAGTCAATTATGCAGGCAACAGGAAGAGGCAACACAAAGCCGAGGCGTCCTGCGTTATGCTTTAATAAACTCAAACTGCCATTTGCAGAGCAGACTCCAGACTCCAGACTACAGACGGCATTATTGAAATATTAATGACCTTCGGCATTATTAAAAAGGCGGCAGCCACATCCACAGCGTTCGGCCGGCGGCAAAGTTTTGGCTCTTTGAAATCGAATTGCAAATTGCAATCAAAACTTAATCAGTTTAAAGGCTTAGACAGGCCACTGTTCTTTTTACCCCTACCTCCCATTCATAGCTTACTATATTTTCAGTGCATATTGGCAGAGCTTTCAATTAAACAAAAACGCTTGGGTCAGCTCTACCCCTCGGGAAATCCTTCACCATATCCTCCATACCCAAACAAGGGCCAAAAACGGGAATATTTTTTCAAAAATTAAAAGGATTTCGTGCGTCAATATTGACACAAGACTTCATGGCTCTGCTGAAATGTTTGGCTGATGAATTGATGGAATGATGAAATGAAGTGAGTGAGTGCCGAGCATTTCTCGCCGCGTTTTTGCCCTTCTGGCTGAGAATAACGCAAATATGAATAGAACTTTTCAGCTTTTGCGGTTTTCGGTTGGGTGGTCATGGTATTGCATCTGATAAAGTGCGGTCTTGTATCATTCCACTGAAAAAGCCCTGGCTAAAATCGATCAAAGGGGGCCTGTTATTCTTAGTTTTTGTTGTAAAAATCTTCTCTGATTAAATTCCGCTCAACATTTGCTAGCATGTTTAAATTATTTACCTCACTCCTTGCAGCCCTATTAAATGCAACTTAAATTTAGTAAAAGGTTAAAGATATATTTCCGGCAGGAAAACCGCACAGGACGAACCGCAACAACCTCGACCAACCACAGAAAGGATAAACCAACAGCAGATGATAACCATTGCGAATGCAGCAACAATAAATAATTAAATGCAAATTTTCGCTCCTCAAAATGCAAATAAAAGGTAATTGCACTTAAATATGCCCCAAGCAGGTGCAGGACTGGGACAATCAGCCGATAAATCATGGCCTGCCACAAGAACAGCAGATGAATAAATGATAAGCAGAAGTGGGCAAACAAAACAAAACTTTTGCAAACTTTGGGAAAACCACTTGAAAAATCTATGTAGGAGAAAACAGGAACAAGATAAATTTGTTTATTGTGTGTTTTTGCATTTCACTTTATTGTTTATTTTTTGTTTGCATCCCTTGGCTAGCCTTCAACTGCAAAAACACATTTAACCCATTAATTAAATGGCCAGCGGGGCGTATGCGCGATCCAGAAAGTGGTGGCCAAGTGTGAAAAAGTCGAGCAATTGCGTGAGTTTTTTTGTTCGCGCTTCAATTAAATTTAATTGCATTTTGAAGGGTCATAAATCCCAAACAGTGGCAGCCAAAAAACTACGCACCGCCAAGTGCGAGCATTGTTCTCTCCCTCACCCATTGACTCCATCTCTTTTCCACCAAGCCCCGATCCAGAAGCGGAACAAATTGCAGTATGCAAAGCGAGACAAAATGTGACCATTGATTAATGTGCTCTGAAGATGAAAGGAGTGAACAAAACGGGTAAAACGAAAATCAATCACAGAACAAATTGCCGCCACACTTTGGCTATCGATGGGTCGAACACAAATAGATGGAATATTGGAGGTCCCGGGAACCGAAATCTAGAGATCATAGAGCTTATTAAATGTCCCCCCTTCACACACACTTCATTCATCTTCTATTCTGTTTTATTCTATTTTTGGAGGGGAGATGGGTCTCATCAGCTCTGCTGGTGTTAATTTATTTATTGCTTTGACTCGCAGGCCATCAAAATATTAGAAAAATAAAACTTTACTCACATCTCCCCCATAGATAACTTTAAAAAGCTATAATGTGGGATATATTTTCGGGGAGGGTTGGCAGAAAACCCAAAAGCAATTCATTTTAATTATTCACGCAGCAAAACTCTAAGATTTCACACTCTTCGGAAAACAATACGAAAAGTAAGGGATATTTCGGGCTGCAAAGGGAGGGCGGAACTTCTACTTGATTTATGGGTTTGCCTCTGCGGCTATATTGGGTGATAAGAACATCGAATTGTAATTTATTGTTCAGGGTTCCCCTTATCTGCGGTTTTAATTTTAAAGTTTGATTGCTTTAGATGTCTTTTTACCTTGAGTTTCAGTACAAACCGAAAATCAGTGTGCCTACAAACTAAGAGCCACCTGAATGCTGTCTTTAAAATTACTGAGGCTAAAATCGATTATGTCTTGTAAAGAGATCGATCCATATATTTGCCTGCTAGATTTTCTCGTTAGAACGCATCAATTTGGGCTCTGGGAAAATACAAAAGTAGTTGGCCCTGGCTGCCATCTTCAGCACTTGGGCTTAGTCAAACTTTACCGGGCCCTTCAATCTGCCCCTTTGTGGCTCATCGAAGCTTCTTTGCAGAGTCCTCTTGACTTGGCTGCCGTTTAACCAGCTGCTACCTACTGGCAGGCCCTCAAAGAAATCATAACGCACTTTGGGCATGTGGCACAATCAAACTGCACTTCAATGGCAAACTGCAGACGCAGACAAAACCCAAAAAATCTGGAAATAGTCAATGTCTGGGATCGTTCGTTCTCCTTCCTACTAGTATGCATGTAGTACGTACGTAGATCCCCCTGTCCCGGAAGCTCCGTAGTTCATGGACCGGAAAATGAGGTTATGCTCGGGCTGCTGCCTCGTCTTTCGACTCGACTCCAATGGCAACATGTTACTTCTGCCCGATGTGTGTGCCTTCTGTGTGATTTATGAAGAGCAATTTTAATGACATTTGCTACGAGAGTATCGACACATATCGGTTATGTTCGTCGTATTCGGGGAGTGGGTGCCGAACTTCAGCTCCTACGGATGCATTAACTGCAGCTGACGACGACGCAGAGCTTTGGCCAGTCATGCGTGCCAACAAGCCAGCAATCCGAAAACCCAACAATCCCGAGACCCAGCCCACCTCACGACCAAGTCGATGAGGCACTCACTCTCGAGACCTCTAAAGACCTGGAACCTGGACACACCTCTAAGTTTGGACAGGGATGGGGAGGTGTAAGACTGTGTTTATACAAATCAAATACCCTAATACTACTTTCAGAAAACAAATATTACTAACTGGTCAAATGCATTTATAAACCTACTTTCCCAGTTAAATATTACTAGAATGGAATTTTAAATATTTGTTTATCTAATATTTTTATTTGAAACAATAAAAAACATATATATTTAAAAATGTAAACTTAATGGAGCGAAATGGGAAAATATATCATAAATTAAGTTAGAAACTAACTTTGAAAATAGACCAAATCAGTCTCTGATCCAACGATTTGTTCCACATCACTAGCTGGACCCAGCCCACTTCCAAACTTTGTACAGCGTTTGTCCAAAACACTTGCATGAATAATCGCCGCTCATAAATTTGGCTCTGATATGCGGCAATTGACTCCTTTTGTTGCCGCAGTGATAAGCAATAGTTGGTAGTGTTCGCTTTTTATTGCGCTTTTCAGTGGGTCACATGAATCAGTTTCTGATGATTGCCCAATGCCGAATCTGCAGCAGCATAAAGTGCAAAATCATGGGGATTTTGGCAAATCTGGCATTTGTCTCTCGTTTGGCAATGGGCGAAGTTCTGCCGCTGCATTGCTTTATTTGACTCAGTGTGGTAAATAAATAACGAGCCCTGTTGAGCCACATATATTTTTTATGGAAATTTACTGAATTTTCCATTTCAATTGCCTTTTGAGTGGAAAAATATGTAAATTTCGATGAAGCGGATGGACAATAGTCGAGGATAGGCAGTGGATGGGTATCGTGGCGATATGTGCAGTAAATTGCAGTTTGCCAAAAACATTTTCCATAGCCCTTTCCCCTCTTCCACTAGTTTCTGCTGCTCCCTTTGCCATTCCGTGAAATTTATCGCCAGCAGCTATTTTAATGTGTGGAAATGAGAACTTTCTTGATATATGACCAACATGAACGGGCACAGATATTATATTGACAGTAGCAAAAGCCCAATATGCTAGCCCAGTTATTGGTTTGAGCTTGGGGTTGGTTGGGAAGTCAATGCAGCAGTATCTGATTCATATAGCAGATGAAGTCAACTCCATTTATTTTTTCAACGAATTCCATTTGCTTAACTCTTAAATCTTTGCAATGTAAAATGTCTCCTTACAACGAATATTTGTGCATTCTCACATACATAACTAGTAAAACTTAAAAAGAGATTTTCAAGAGACTTGAAATAATTGTATTAATCTTATAAGTTAAATTTGTTATTTATATAAATATTTTTTTCTTTTTTTCTCATATCTCAATATCTAAAGGGTAAATGTACAGCATAACAATTTCGGTTTGACACAAAGAATTCTTGTCTAATGGTTTCTGTTTTCACTCAATCACCAAAAAACAATTAGATTTGTCTCATCTCCATTAACAAGTTTTAATAAGTGAGCTCTAAAACGCAAAACAACAAAATATCCCAATGCCAAAGTGGCAGTCTGCGTCTGCATTTGTGCCAGAAAAGATTTATATTGGCCATTTTCCAGATCCGAAGACGGGAAAAGACTAAGTGAAGGTCTCTCTGATGCAGACTTATTTTTGGTCTTGGTCCTCTGCTGCTTCTGATTTGTTGCCGATGTGTTCTTTCACTAAATTCACTTAAATTCATGTTATTTCCGCATGTTTCACACCACTCACCTACCGCTCCACTCCACTAATCCTCCTTTCGCGTTGATTTTCCCTGTGCTCACAATTTGCACTTCATGAATACCAGATAGCAGCTAGGAGAAAGGAGAAAAGGAGCCAGGGGGCTCCAGATCCAGCTGCTCCATTAGACAATTTCCCCATCTGTCTCCGAAGACTTCGTCCCCCGGAATGTGTGTTGTTCTTTTGTGTGCTTCTGAGTCAATTGGATTGCAGGCCACATGAGCTCCCCTCCAAGCAAATTATTCGATTGATGCACAGAGTAAACTTCCGTTTTGCCATTGACCGTTTAATGTTCTCCGCTCAGGGAAAAGACTCCACATGTGGCCAAAAGGCACAAAAAATAAATATTCGCTTGGCAAGGTAAATTAAGTTTGACTAGGGTTTTAAGTAAAAAGATATCTTCTCTTAAAACTATAGAACTCATATGCTCTTATCCCACTTTATTTAAGATTTCGTCGATATTTTTCAGGTCGCTTTAATTTGATACATTTTTTTTTTTAAAGTAGTGTTTTGTCGGTCCTTAAACAATAGATCTGTTTATATACCGTGTTTTAAATTTTGTAAATTTTAGACTCTTAATATTTTTGAACTAATAATCACTTGACTTTTACAAACTTTTTTCCCTGAACAATCCCCATAGCCGCAAAGTTGGGAATACAAAATAGTGAAGAGCATAATTCACTCGTTTCATTAGTAGCTCATTGAGTTTCGCCACAATGTTTAGTCTTCATTCTACTTCTATCGGCACTTCAATTCGCTAGCTAAACATTTTCCCCAAATATTCTGCACCACATCATTATTGCTGCTCCACTTGTGCGCCACTTCATTAACGGATTTCGCATCCGCAGCCGCCAAGTTGGACCGCAGAAAAGCCAGGGCCATTAAAACTCATTCGCCGATCTGCCGTTGGCCAGGCAACAAAATCACCAGCTGGCCGAAAATATTTAACCAATAATGCAATTTCGGTTGTGGCCGACAGACTTGCAGGCAGCTGGCGATATGTGCAAACACACAATGGCCGAAACCCGAAAGGGATAAACACAGGGGAATCCCCCGGTGGCAAACAGAGGCTGCCTGGAGGGCCTTTTAAATGGAATTTCGCCGATTGACTAACTGTCTGCCACTGTCTATTGTGAACTCTATCCCTTTCACATTTTCGCCCATTCATTTCCCCACACCCACTGCACTGATTCCATTTGTTCAATAAACGCATAATTATGCGCAATAATTGCATTAGCAAGTATGGACATCGAATTAAAGGCCAGAGAGTAATTACGAGTAATCGTCGAATGGGTGGATGGATGGCAGATGGGGGTCCTGCGACTTGAGGCATTTAATTAAAGGCGTTAAGTTGGCTAATGAATGCGGCTACCGCAGTGAGCCCAAATTGCTCACTCGGAGCCAAGAGATGCAGCTTATACTGGCAGTCGGGCACGTTTCAACCTCAGTGAGTCGTGAATAGCGAGTAGTGATTCAGTCAGTTAGTCACTCGGGCTGCACATGCAGGATAAGTGAATAGCATTAAATAAACAAACTGGCGAGCAGCACAACAACTGCCAAACAACAGCCTGCAGGAATAAAGGCTACAAAACTGATGCACTGCGCAGAAAATGGGGAAAAATCGGAGGTAAAAATAAAGAGGCGAATGCAGGGATACTCTTTTTTACATTCATCTGAAAAATATCCTTTGATATAAAAAATAAGCGAATTAAATAAAAGGGTTGCCAAAATTTAATTGGAAATTACAAGCAAAAGAAAAAACATTCCTTATTATTCATAAACCCACTTCTAGAGCATTTCAAAACCTCCGATCGAAAGTCTCCAAGTCATTGAAGAGGAAATTCGAGCACACATATCGTAGTTGTAGTTCTCGAATGTTTTTTTCATTTCCTGAAAATGTTCTTTGGTCCTGGGATCTGATGCATTTGATAAGCGTCACGTAGCACACGCCAGAAACCATGCCATACCATTTTTCAGCTGCGAGTGGGAAACTGAGAGCTGAAAGCCTGGGCAACCGATTGCCGAGTGCTTTATTATCCATATAGCAGTGGGCCGGGCCAGAAGGATGCATTTGTTTGCCACTTACACACACAAAGGGAAGCGAAATGGCGGATCCACGTGGATAGTACGTACCTGCAAGGAAATGGAAGGATACGGAGGGCATTAGTATGAGATCTTTGCAGGGCGGCACACCTGGAAGTTCCCCCGCTTGCAATTGCATTAGAATTTAAGATAAGTTCGGAGAAAGCCCGGGAAACTGGAGTGTGAGTAATGGCAGTGGGGCTGGGGAAAAGTGGAAACCCTAGATTGGGTTTCTCGGTTTACGGGCTGCTTATTGTGTGTTCGACTGGCGGAGTGTGTGGGGCAACTTGTTTACCAAACTTTATTACAACTTGGCAAACAGTCGTCGCCTTTGTAGTTGGCTCGAGTCGAGTTCTGTTGCTTTGTCTGCTAACTGATTGCAGTTACAATCAGTTTATTCTACGGCCCTGCTGCAGGATAGATTCGCCTGGACACACATTCACTTACCTTGTATCCTGGTAGCAACTCGAAACATGGCAAACAGCAGGGGCAGAGTGGAAAAAGGACTTTGTAGCCGGCAACAAGCTGCACAAGATGATGCCAAAGTCGGCACTTGAGAGCGGATAATTTGTGAATTCTATAACTTGATGTAGTAAACTTTTAGGGCATTAGACATACATGGTCTGACAATGTAAGAATCGATTTCGGGCTAACTTTTATAGCTTATCATGGGCGATATACGATTTAAAAATAAATTTGATACATGCTGAATTGCTTTAACACTAGAAACTGATCCATAAATGGGTAACTTAAAGTAGAAACTTTAAGCTTATAAGCTTTAAGTGACAGAAAATTGAATATTCGTAGATTTTCTTATTTTTCACTTCATTTTGTCGCCCACAAAATTACTGAACCCTAAATCAAAAATCAATAGAGTCACACCAGAAAAAGGGCAGAATGTCATAAGTGATTTCCTGTTCCGTTTCACGTTCCAATCAAGCGTAAAATAATTTTGTAAAAATATTTACACAACTCGAAAGACCCGAAAAAACCCAAAATATATGAAAGTGAGGTTGGCAGTGAAAGATGAAAAATGAATGGGAAAATGTGAAAATATGAAAAGTTAGTGACTGAACCGAGTTGGCTGCGTTGTCGCGGGTGACGACTGCCCAGGGTTTTCCGAGGCGGAGCCACTCGACCAAGTGGGTTTCCCAAGTGGCCCCGCTCATCGCATCTCGGAGCGTTTCGCCTGAATGCGTAGTCGCCGCCCAACAGAATGGCTTACATCAGTGTCAGATTAGGGCGTGGCCGGGCCCAAATCACAGACATAGCCGCCAGTCTCACACTTCTACTAATGTACATATATATACTTATAGAACAGAGCTTCCCAAGAAGGCGCATAAATTCCAGACACTGCCGCCCTGGTGATTTGTGGTGCTGGGACCACATCAAACATGGGAGATTTTCACGGGTTAGCGGGCGGGAGTGGGATGGAGTTCCTCAGACAGAGACTAAGTGTGGGTTAAGCACACTTGAAGTATGTGCACGCTTGGGTTAAGAAAAAGGATTTGCCAGCCCCAAGGAAAAGAGCTCCCTCGATTTTTGTGTGGTTACACAGAAGAAATAATAGTAATACAGTTATAATAGTAATGGTACACTTTTTATAATATTTCTTAAATTATTTACAGAAATATTCCTTTATACTATAACCATAAATTAGTGTCCAATGTATTTCTTCATTTACAATCTAAATATCCATTAATTTTTCTTCTGTGTAAAAGCTCTGAAAAGAAAACCCCAAGCTACCCGTTCTATTCATGCCTTGACGGGCTGGGAAAAATATGAAAAGTCGTCTTGCTGGGATAACCGAGTTGGGATCTCCTGCCAAGGTGAGGATTGTGGTCTCACTGCGGTCCTGCGGTCCTCGTGGCTTACGATATATATAAAAAGAAGTGTGTGTGAATACCTTTTCTTGTATTTTTGTTTTCTCGTCTTTTCACCTGCGACAGCCACGAGTAATGCAATTATATTGAGGCAGGTTTTCTGTCACAACTTTTTCACTTTTCCCGCACATATTTTCCGCTTTACGGTATTGAAGTCTGATGGCTTAATGGATAAGAACAGGTAAACAGGAAAAGCTAAGGGAACTATTGAAACTATAAAGGAATTTATAGAGGTATCAAAGAGCTGCCTCGTTGTGAAAGTGAAAACTTGGTCTTATCTTCGGATATTTCCCTTTCTCTTGCTGTCTCGATTTGCCGGCTCAAATCCCAGTAAATTACGGCATCAGGCAGCCATGGGTAATTGCCAAAGTTTATTAACGGTTGCAAAAACAAGGACCGGGGACAAAGGACCAACTGCAGAAATCGGAAGATGGAGTTTCGGTGAATTCGGCGCGTCCATGAATATGAAATGAACTCAAAGGCCCAGACAGAGAGATTCCCTTTGGGGCCTTTGGATGTCCGCGGCGTGAGAGGGTCATAAACAACAATTTATAAGCTTTAATGAAAATTGGTTGAGAACTCGGGGGCGGCGGAAAGAAGTTTGCCGGCTCACTGCGGCTTTTTTAGAGCGACTTGCAGATAAATTAACTGCTAACCCGGCGAATGCAAATTAAGAGCGTTGTTTACACCTCGGACTGGTCCACCCCACCTGGCTGGGCTACTGTTTTTATTTTTGTCCATTAAATTTATGCCTCGCCCGGGAATTCCCGCCCGACTGCTCATAAATCCTGCACCTTTTCCACCCATCACGGCTCTGCCAAATTTGTCCTTTCGCTTTCGCTTTCGGCAAATGCATATGGAAATTTTATGCAAATTTCCATTGTGTCAGCAATTTGTAACGAATTTGCGCTGTGAAATGGCTCGAAAAGCCGCCGCAGGCTGGAAATTTAATTTGCCCGGTGCGGTAGGTAAATCAAATTGCATAAACGTCAATTTGCTAATCCAATATTTGAGCTAAAGTTGGTGGAAAACTCTGCGGCTTTTTGAGTGCCGCTCTTCAGTTTCAACTTTCGACTGGAGCACTTTAAGTGGCGAGTGAAAAGTTTCGCCAGCCAGTGCAACTGAAGCTGACAAAATATTTTCTGATTACTTTTCCACATTGGCAACACTTCAAGATGTCCCCAAAGAGCTGACGGCAGTGGAAAAGCGATGAAAGCCGGGGCTCTGCGAATATTTTCAAAGTAAATGTTATTGTAGCAAAAGTTGCTGCAACTGATAAAGAAAGAAGCTGAGGAGCTGCCACATCCTTGAGGGAGATGTTGATGGCACTTTGATGATGGCCGAGCCGAGGAGAACTTGGTCAGCTTCAATTACTCGGATCCTCTCGGTTAGTTTCCGCTCCCGCCTGCCGTGACTGGGCCGCATTAGGAACTGGAGGCTGGAGGCTGGAGGCTGGAGCAACCCGAACACGGGGCATCATCATAATCAACAGTCAACAAAAAGAACGACCAACACGTGACTACACCACAAAACTCTCAGGAATATAAAACTTTTCCCCCGAACCCATCCCCATCCCCCTAACAAATGAGCTGCCGGCATTCTGGTGTTTCCATTTTTTTGTATTTCGGTTGCTGTCTGCACTTAATGGAAAATGTCAGTTCGCCTCCGGCGTCAAACGTTTTATTGAAGTTTTCACTGAGGCGGCGAACTCGGCGAACCCAGTGCGTCATCTGCTCCTCTGGCCACCTTTTGGATTTTTCCGGAGTCCTCCCCGTGGCCAGCCGTTAAACTTAACGAACCGGAAGTGGTAAAAGGAAAAGCTCATGGAAAAGCGCATCTTCACCCCCAGCGGAAAAGTGTTTGAGTACTCGGCGATATGATGAAGAATCAGCGCTGTCAAATTGCCGTGAAAAATTGTTGTTAATTTTAATGGAAGACGAGTTCGCAGGACTGGTATGCTTAGGATAAACTTTAACAATCCACAATATACCTACGGAATTTAGTTCAACCGGTAGCTCTAAATCAAACAAGTCACTGAGAACATTCAGTTTGCCTAAAGAGTACATTTCTAAAAATGAACAGTAAAATTACCAAGTCAAAATTGACCTCTCCAAAATTGGTGAGATCATCGCCGAAAAGTGTTCCACAAGCTGCGAAGGGTGAACAAATTTTCAGTTGCCAGTTTGAAGTGTTTGGTCATGTGCAGGGTAAGATAAAGCTTCATAATTTAAACCAAGATCTTATTTAAAAATCATACATTTTCAGGTGTCTTCTTTCGCAAGGTAAGCTCTTGATTTAATATTTTGTATCTTATTTTTATTTAGAAACTTTTGTATACCTAGCATACTCAAAAGAAGGCCAAGGAGTTGGGAATAACTGGCTGGTGCATGAACACTACCCAAGGAACAGTCAAGGGAATGCTTGAAGGATCCTTGGACCAAATGACTGACATGTAAGAGAGGTACATACATTTTTCATATTTGTAATATACATTCTTTCCCAGGAAATACTGGCTGCAGCACAAGGGCAGTCCTCGTTCGGTGATCGAGAAGGCGGTTTTCTCCGAGAATGAAGCTTTGCCCATCAACAACTTCAAGGTGTTCTCAATTCGCCGCTAAAGTTTTTATCTACAAGTTCAGTAATTAATTTCGTTAAGTTAAATTTACAATGTCCTTTGAGCGTATAACACCCCTTTGTCAGGCCATAAAGCTAAAACGTGAGAATCACTAAGAGCACGTAATAAAAATTCTGTTCTGGCTCCCAAAACAATTGTCGTGTTTAGTGAATGCCGCAAATGGCCAAAAGTTGTCCATTCTCCGGGGATCTATACGGACTTGCCAATTAGCCAGGCCATGAGCCATCGCAAATGGCCTTTCTAACATTTTCCCATCGCAATTTTTACACTGATGCCGCGCCAATTGTCAGAACAATTTCAATTTGTTTTTTCAGCCATCAAACTGTTGGTGTTTTCGACTCCAAAACGGTCGAAGTTTCGACTTCTGCCAATTTTGCGACAAATATTGTGCATTCCGAAAAAGGCAAAACAAATTTACATAAATAAATAAAAGTTGACTGAGTTCACAAATGGTAACAGTTGGCGCCTGATGGCAATTAAAAGCCTCTGCGCCACTCGACGGTTTGTTTTTTATTGTGTTTATCTTTTCCACCAAGGGGATGCTCCAAGCTTACTCCACTGGATGCTGCTGTTATTTATTCGGATTGTTTTTGTGTGTCTGGCAAACACTTTATTATAAACTGTTGAAACCGCAAAGTGCACTGGCTAAACAAAATTGTTTTCGTTCGCCGATTGCCGGTGTCGCAGGAATGGAACGTAACACAAATTAAATTTATTCGAATTGGAGTTGCCCTTTATATACGAAAAATTGTAGTTACCGAAAATATTAATTCCAATTTATTTTGAAATTTATCTAAACAAGACCGAAATGAAGACTTTTTCTTGAATGCGGAAACGTAAACTCTTATGCCAACCAAAACTGGTTATTCTTAGGACTTTGGGAACCTTCCTTGGTCCTGCTCCTGGAGCCTCCGATTCCTCGCCCTTGCTATTTCCTGGGTGTTTTTCCCATCTCGAGCCAACTCTCGGCTCAATAGACGTCTATAGAGGAGCATCTTGCGCTTGGTTTCCGGCGTTCCTATGGCGGTGCTGAACTGGATTCCTGGTTGACGGCCTCGGGATGATGATCTTCATAAAGAAAATAGGTCCAAAAGAGAAAGGATAGGAAAAGTCGATGTTGCTCGATGCCGCGTTGGCCGAAAAGGGCCAGAGTTAAGGCCAATGGAAGAGAATACATGGCCAAGACATGAAATGCCTAACTCTGGATCTTCTCTGCCTGCTCTAAACTTACGCCTTATTGTCAGTCATTTTGATTTTTTAAAAGATCAGCCCAAGAGCTTACGTTATAATTTTGAGGGAATTTTGAAAACTGAAATGAGACCTTTTGCCGAAAGACTTACAAAAGTATGGAAAGCAGATTCCTAACGTACTAGATCTTACATTTTAAAATCATATATAATATAATCATCATTATATTTTCCTTGAGTAGAAAAGTCGGACGGTACAATTTTTGTTTCGCTTTGGGAAACTCTAGAGGATATTTCCTGCATTTTCCACCATAACAACGGACCAAATTAAGTCATTAAATGCCGCCGAATTTCGAATGCACCAATATAAACGACAGCATGGCACGCAAACAGATAAAAACCCTGTAGCAAGGGTCTAAAAAAAGGAGTTTTGAGGGAGTGGAACCGCTAAAAGCCGGATTCGGTAGCGCCGATAATCAATTCCGTTTCCGGCTGACAGTTTGCCGCATCGTGCGTGACCCGAAATATGCATAAACAGCACAAGAAAAATAATAATAATAATTGTAATAATTCCGTGATCCGCCAAAGCAAAGGCGCCGACAGGCAAGGGGCGTGGCATGCGGTGCACGGCAATTGAAACTTTCAGTTCGCGTGCTCGCATGTCGAAAACGGTTGGAAAACCCGCTCCATTAGTCGCCACTGAGCGTTGATAACGAGTTCATTGACGAGTTCATTGGCACATTGATTCGCATTGATTGGGTGGAGCAAGAATCCTGGGGGTACGGCCCCAAATGCGGTCAGTGTGGCGGCGAAAATGTGCAAGCTAATCGCAGAGCAAAGGAGAATGCCAGAGTTCCAAAAAAGTGATGATATAAGTAAATCGAGGGAATACTGCGGAAAACATAAATACTTTTAAACTCTTGCGGTTTGGTCTGTATTAAAAGAAGGTGAAAAGGATCTAAGATATTATTTTCCCTCAGTAGTTATCCTTTTTTAGCTTTTCAATTGGATTTAATATTTTATTTACACTTTTTTTTAAATCTTTGTATGATGTAAATTTTATTTCTGAATATTCTGGACGCAAATTGGATTTATAATTCATCCATCTATAGGGCACCCATTCTTTAATTTATCGGTTATGGTAATGTTAGGGCCTACCTGTTCCCAGTATATTGGAATAAGTATTCATCCGTATTCCAATCCTAGTCGCAGCGGCTTATTAGCCATGCAGACCATGTTCCTTCGGACCATTCTAAGCCACATAAGGCCCCGAATCCGCCAGCTGACTGTATTCCAAATCTCAGACCACACACAATTGCTCCAGACGGATACGTGGGGCGAAATTGCCGCATCACCAGAAACAGTTCAAGCCCCCAATTTCTCTGCCCTTCAGTTGTCTAGACGCAAAACCCATTTCTTTGCCACCAAAAAAAACAGTTCTCGTTGCGCAAATGTTGCATTATAGACTAGAGAGCAATGGAGGAAGCAAGTGTGGCAGTTGAGAACGAGGGGTTTCAGGATTAGATATAGGAACAGCCGTTACCCCGAAAGAAAACTTATTAAGATTTTACAGACCCAATTTCTGCCGTCAGAAATGAAAATTTCTCAAGAATTTAAGAGCAACATTTCATGGTATATTGGACTAGAAATTTAATTGATGTAAGTTGTAAAGAATTCTCGAAGGAAAAAAAGCATTGTGTTAAAAAAACTTATGTTTTCTGTATATTTTTTTAACTATTTCTCACTATTTACAAAAAAAATGTTAAACATTTTTGTGGCTTTGCATGCCGTGTCCGTGTTGCGTGGCAATTTGATGAATGTGTTCCTTGATTAACCCTGATCCCAGGTCAAACCTCAAACCGAGCCTTAAATCGGGTTTAGGCCCTTTGCATGTAGCTGGAAAATTTCAGAGGCAGGCAAACTTTGCATAATAAATGAAGGCGATAAGAATGCTGTCCGGCTTTGTTTATGTTTATGTTTCTTTTGCCTTTTATATATTTATGGAATACCTAGAGGCGCTCGAAAGGAAACTTTTTTGGTTGGCAAATGTTTTTCGTGCCCTGATTTAGATACCAAATGCCTAGGGCTGAAAAACAAAAGTTGTCTCGGCTTTGAAGATTTCAACACAGAAGGCCTTTTATTTTACTGCTCGAAAAAAGTAAAGGGTCAAATTAGCCTTTGAACTTCTATTTCAACTGCCAACCAAAATTTCAGTCAGTCATCAAATAATGTGAAACCAGTCGGGTCCTCTTTTTTGTATAACAAAACACAGAAATACACAAATTTTCGACCTGCAAAATGGAAGAGACTGAAATTTTGGAAAATCAAAATGTAACACAAGCAGACAAGATGAAACCAGCAAGTGCACATGGTGAACACAAGGAGTTGTATTTGTTGAATGTTTCAGACTCTGAGGATTCACTTAAACAAATGAATCTTGACAAGAAAAAGTTAAACGGGTTCAAGAACTCCAATAAGCAATCAAATATGGACAATTTGGAACAAAACCAAGCCAAAGAAAAATCGCCGGATATAACACACAAAGATATAGAACTACAGGATACACAGAAGATCGAGTCTAAGGAATCAAGAAAGTTAAGTAAAGCTGAAGAAACGGTTAAAACTTCTGGAGCCAAGGAAGGAAACATCAAAATGAACAAGGAAACCGAAAAAACTAATCCGAAGGATTCAAAGGAACTAAGTCAAGAAGCCAAAACGGAAGTATCTGGAACAATGGAAGAAAGTGTCGTAGTAAGCAAGGCCTCTAGCAAGATTATTCCGAAAAAACCCAAAGTACAAAGTCAAGAAAAGTTAAGGGATGCGGCATCGAGTAGAAAGTTAAAAGTTGAAGAAAAGTCCCAAAAAGCCTTTCCATCTAGCCAGCTCCTTGCAGAAGAATCACAGAAAAATCCCAAAGGAGAAACTAAGGAAGTCGAGCAAAATCCCAATAAAGGAAATCAGGAAAGCGGGGAAATTCCGAAGATTATTCTAGAAAAGCCTGAAAAAAGAACTCTTAATGAAACCAATGAACTTGTCACCTCAAAGGAACAGGACACCATTCCGAAGTCTGAGCCAATCTTCCAAGCCTTGGGTAACGAAAAACCAGATCAATCGATGGCAAGCACTTCTTTGGCGTCTCGGGAGAAAATGGAAAAGCCGAAGGAAACAAGAACTGCAACCAACTCGATAAGAACTGCAGTAAAGCCCACAAAAAAGGATGTAAAGTCCCAGCCGAGGGAAAAAATTAAAAAGGATATGGAAGAATATTTCAGTGGTATTCAGGCCTTGGAGGTGAGGAAGAAACTAACCGATGACATGAACGCAAAGGAAGCCGAAGCTATTCTAAAGGAGGAGCAGCGAAGGAAATCCTGGAAGGAAATGCTCTTAGAGGTCGGCAAAGCCACTTCCTTATCCACTTCTACGTAAGAAAAAATATATAGTATAAATATCTCACAACACTTAAAATTATATATAAGTCACAGCACATCGTCGGGAAGACCGCCCCGATCCGTAGTCATAGCCATCCTGCAGCGTACTGCCAAGGCCGAGTACAAGAGGAAAATGACCATCCTCAAGGACAACTTCAACTATCGCCTGGGGCTGATCAAACAGCTCAAACACGACATGAAAAACAACTTTAAGAGCGAGGCCCAGCAACTCTATTGCGACTACCACTCCATCAAGAACCAGACTCAGAATCAACCCACTTTAAGCGATATGCATACAGTTTATTCCATGCCGAACAATAGCCACGATGTCTAGCGATCTTCTTGGGGACTAGGATTTTATTCAGAAATATCAAGGCCCTGAGATCGAAACTAGAAAAGTCGAACCACCAGCCGAAAAAAAAGTTCAGGACTATACCTCCCTCACCTACTATTCACCATCCTTAAATTATTAGGGATAGAGAAAACACTAGAAAAGTGTATCCACCAGCCGAAGAAAGGATTAGGATTATACCTATTTTGCCGTTCACATTCTATACGCAACAAGGAATACACTACTACACTAGAAACACTAGATAGACCTTACCTCTTGACCTCTACTTTTCACTGACTTTAAGGAACCATATATGAACTACTATACACGTGTAACCAGCAGCCGAAACTAGGATAAGGACTATATCTCATGCACTTATCTAAATCACCAGACATTCACTCCATTCCGAAAGAGTCGGAAGAGAAGATACCAGGACCTCAAAATCTGTAGTAATTTTTGCACGCTATACACTCTACCTCAAGCAGTATCCACAAAAGTGGCGCAGACAAAGGGCTTCAAGGTACTAAAACAACAGTACCTAGAACCAGGGCTCCGAAATCTACGCTACAAAAGTGGAACATCCTGCCGAAAGCGGGATATTATGGGACTGTACCTCTTGCATTCATTTTGTGCACTTGCTTTTTTGCATCTTGAAGGAGTGCATCTGTATCTCATTAACTGTGTTTTAATGGTACAGTCACCGCTCTCTCTGTACGCCCCTCGGTATGCAACAGTTTTGTTGTATGCCCAGCAACCTTAAATTTGCGCCACTTCTGTTTTGCATGTCGAAATAAAAACAGCTCACAGCAAAGACAATGAAAATTGACCCAAATACCTGGCTCTATTGTAATTCTCCTCCTTTGGTATTGTAATTTATGGACTGCGAAAGTGATGGGGTGGGGCTTTTTGGGGTCGCAGCTGGCGGGAAAAGTAGAGCAGTGAAGTGAACAAAAGGTGCCCGTTGATATATAGTTCAGATTGTTTCGCAGGCTTTAAAATGTAATGCAGGAACGTTTTATGGGGGCACTAAAACGGAGGTTTTAAATATAGAATTTTAGCTTTACTTTGCTTTAAAAGTTACTTGAAAGATTTCTCCGCCTAAGAAAAACCTTAAGGGGACAGAGGACCGTTGATCACCATGGTCGTGGGTGAGAATCGCTCCACGGGCGGCTAATCCGTTCAAAGCTGCCAAAAATCTCCGGCGTTTTCGGTTCCGTGTGACGCACAAAAAGTTGATGGCCCATTCGGGGGGGAGAAAGGTTGGAAAGTGACGGACGGACACTCGTGGCAGGCGCTTAGCAACAGACAGACAAAGCTGCAGGCCTAAGCCCACGCCCCCTTTCTCCTCAGCCGCCCCCTGCGGCGGCTTACAACAAAGCAAAATGGTAAATAAAGGCCAAAAGCACTGACAGCGGGCGTTGAAATGGAAATCAAAATCCGAGTCCCATCCCGAAATCAAAGCAAATCAATGGCGATGAGCAGCGTTTCTCTCCCGCTCCAAACAAAAATACCAAATTTGATGAAAATTGAAAATTTACTTTGGCAATTTGGATTGCTGCAGCGTGCCGACAATGAAATATGTCAATTTCAATTATGCCAGCGTAAAACAGACGCCTCTCGCCGCGGGCTAAAAAAGTACTCGAACCCGAATCTATTTCAACGTTTCACCAAATGTGTCAATTTTCCTGTAAAGCTCTATCGATTGCAGAATTGGCAACGCCTTGAATCGCCTTCGATTGAGCCATCATCAACCGGGGGGGCTGATTGTCGGCCGGGTAATTATAGTTGTTAGGGCTCATGTTGGCCCGGAATTTGCTGACAGTTGTCTGCAGCCCGAGGCGTGGATGGCGCAACGATAAAACACCCAGTTTGCCAATAAATCGAATTTCTTAGCGGCAGCTTATTGAGTTACGTAGTTCTGATTGACTAAGTAGGCTGGTTCTTTTTACTAACACAGCTTAAAGATTTTTAAAAATTAAAATGGAAATAAATATTTGTTTAAATACCACTTTCTATGATATAAATTGTAAAAACCTCAAGAAAATGAGTGGTTTTAAAATGAAATATAAGATAAGCAGTTTGCTTATAAATCGAATGTTCTTAGCGGCAGCTTGTTCAGTTAAAATTAAATTAAAATTCAAAATTAAAGCATAAATAATATATGCGTAAGCCTCTTTTCATTTAGAAACTGGAAAAATGTATTGGTTTTGAAGCAAAATATAAGATGGTTCCAATTACATTGATCTATCTTAATTATGTGGCAATTAAACCTATTTAATTTCTATATTTAACATTCAAATCTTGCATTAGTTATTAACTTTTAATAGTATAAAAGTATTTTATATTAAAAAAATTGTTAATATTCTTCTTACTCTATAGTAAGAGTCAAAACAAAATGAAAATATATTAATATTTTGTTTGATTATAAAATAACTATTACAATAATGTTTGTAATGCTTCGCGGGATATTATTATTACTAAACGGTGTGATGTAAATGATAAATTAGTTACGAACTGGCTGATATAACCGGAAACATGAGCAGCATGTGCGAAACATTGCGCACATCATTTTGAAAACTTTGCGCGAGTCTCATCAATTTCTCAGGTCTGCCGTGAGATTTCCTGTAATATAAACTCCTGCTGCACAGAGCCTTATCAAATGGGAACTATCAAAAGGCCATAAAACTTTCGCCCAACACTTTGCAGACAGGAAATATGACAGGGTTCTGCACAATAAAACGAGCTGCCGGTCATTTGCCATGTCTAACTGAGAAGACTGCTGGCTGACTGGCTGACTGACCATCTATATGTCCTCTGTTCCCCAGATTGATTTGCAAGTGGATGGACTCCAGAGCCGGGATTGAAATTGAACTTGAAAAGTGCACAGCAGACAGGCACATCGCAATGACAATGACAAGGCTCTCACGACTACACAGAAGCAGAGGCTGAAAATAAAATGCCACGACTCCGGGACTCCGACTCCCGGTTGTCGATATGATCTCGTCATTATGTCGCCAAAGGCAGACTATTGCTGCGGGATGGGGCTGGGAATGGGGATGGGGATTGCAAGGAAGACGTCTGCAAGTTGCGTCGTGTGGGCGACACTTTTATGTGAAATTGATGATGATTGAAAGCTGCATCGGATGGGAAAGCCAGGCATTCCTAGACATGACAGCGTGATACTCACGACAATCGGGGATAATACATCGATAAAGGGCGGCAGGTCTTGGCAATTTATCAAACTTATTCTGTTTAAAATTTATGAAAAAATTTTAATTTTAAAGGAGTGGTAAGATAATAAAACGAACAGAACTTAGCATTAATATAGTTAAATATTTAACTTTGGAAATGGTGCCATAGAAATATTTCCGAACTAAAAAAAACTTTTACAAACCCAAACTTAATAAAGAAAATGGAATATGTAAGAAAAACTATAGGATATTAATAATATGATGGGTGAACTTTAAAGAAAAAAATCTGTGAAAGGATACGATTATATGATCTATAGCGTTATAAAACGGTTTTAAATTTGTCAATGGTCGTATTTTATTTCAGATTTTTCCCATCATTCGAGTCACCCTACATATATGTATCTAGAACACTGGCTCATCACTAGCTCATAGTTTTAATATTGTGCCAGCAGCCTCTTGCTGATGTCGGCATACGAATTAAACAATTAAAAGGAAAACAGGCTATGTTATATCCCCACAACAGAAGCCCCCATCCCATCCCATGGCTCCCACTTAAGGCTGGCCACAGATTTTTATGGCGCCACGATGTTCTTTAAGATATATGTGTCAAAACTACTTCTGTGCCAACGTAAATTTAATTCATAGGCGTCTGCGTCACCAGCTGATGATTGTCATCATCATAATGATCATCATCCCAATCGCAATCAGAATCCCAATCGTGTGGGACTTGGAGGCGAGTGCTCATTGCATTTTTATCACTTACGCGAAATTGGTTTTTATGTGTCGGGAGTCTCATGTGCGCCTATTAAATGGAAACGCTGCCTCCTATTCCTTGGCGACCGCACTCGACATCAATTCCACATACGCCAGTATCACAACTACCATAAGTAAGTGAGTGCCGTGGGGGGAGTGCGAGATGTACGCAATACGTATACGCAGGGATGGTCGGGAGGGCAGTTAAATGAAATGCTCCGCTGGCCGTTTAGGCGATGACAATCAGCCGAATAGCCAAGTGATATATTGCGGAGCACTTTCAGCCGCCGAAGACCGGAGAAACAAGGAGAGTCTTCTCGGAGGCTCTGTCATTGTTTTATTGATTTATAGGAAAGTAACAGCAGCCGGCTGATTGCAGTGGATTGTGCCACTTGAGACAGTTTAACTTACGCACTTAATTTGGGTTTTGAAAGGATGGAATTGTCGGGAAATTACCTGCAATAGAAGAAAATAATACTATTAGAATGGGCTATGGGATGGGATGCACAAAATGTAGAAAAGTTTATATTTATTTATGTAAAACCAAGTGATATATTGTTCCATTAACTCCATATGCCTATCTATGACCTCGAACACACAGGGCAAACAAACTTCGGCCTCTCCCCCCCCATCGTGGGAATGAAAAATCTGCCAGGCTCAACAAACTGACAACTTAATGCCACAAGCCGACCAAGCAATCCCACCCAGCCACAGGGGCAGGAGCTCAATGACTCGACCAGACTGGTCTCTGTGGTAAAATTTAATTTAACATACAATTCAGAATGCCCGGCGACAAATTCTCTGGCCAGCAACTAGGGCCACACAATGGCCGCACTGCCAAAATTGTTGCCTGGACACAAAGTTTTCGGCCAGGAGGAGGCCCAAGGCTCGAGCCCTTAATTATATTGAGTGTATGAAATCCTTTGGCCACACAATGGCCAATGGCAGGAAGTGAAAGTGGCCATGTCCTTGTCCCTGTTCGCCGTCGTGTTTAATCCAAGCAATTTGCAATTTTTGGTAATTTAACTTGACAAAACTTTTTAATGGGGGGAAGTCACCCCACTCAAGGACTGACAATGGCAACGAATGGCATTTGTGGCCCCCGTTCGATTCGATTCGCAACTGTTGCCAGGCTTCCATTCAGCCGGGCTCCTTAATCCCGGGGAAGAGCCCGAAACCAAACTCGAACCCTTCACTCGGCCCCATAAAACCATAATTTTTGATTGTTATGTACTTAAAGGCGAATTTCGTCATGTGCGCTGAATGCAAATTTCGCTTTCAATTTCGTTTTTTATGTCTGTGCCTGGTCTATTATATTTCATGATTTATGTTTTGTGAGATCTAGGCAGGGGGAACATTAAGCGGACTAAGGCGTTAATATCCTTGGTGGCGGATTTGTCTGCTGGAGGGACTCGGACTGGGCAGAAAAGAGTTGTGGCAATTTACGAGATGATTTGATTTTAATCTTTTTCCGCCCCCTGGGAATTTTCGAAATGCGTATTTTGTTTCTGCTGAATCGGTGATGTGAGCAGATTAAAAAGCAAATATTTATAAGTAAAGCGGATTATAAGAGATTTATGTGGCAGAGAAAAGTTTGTGACAAGGAAGGCTTCTAAATAATTAATAACATCAAATATCAATAGCCAAACGAATATAAAAGTCAGTTAAATATTCCAGCAACCTACGAGGGAACGGTAAATCTCACCTAGCTTATTAATTGCCAGCGCATTTTTGGAACTTTCTCAAATTTCACTTCCAAACTTCCGAACGTTTTCCATCCAGCTACTTCAGTATTTTCTGATAGCTCTAATTACCAACAACAACAGCAGATCGCGTTGACAACAGAAGTTGCGGCGCTCAGGGAATATAAAGTTCAGGGATAAAGGAGGAAAATAAATGTCCCGCCATAAGCCGTAATTTTTGCGCAAAAGTCGATCTACCCCTCCCTCAATAGCAGTTTGAACTGTCAGAAATGACAAATAGCCCGTCGAGGATTTAATTTTGAATGCACCGCTTCGCGTTGCACTGCAGTGGAAATTAACTAAGCGACCTGGAAAAAGGCGACTTCGTCAATAGGGAAAAGTCAGTGGGAAAGCACCCACCATGGCAACGCAGCCACCACCGAAAATCTCGCAGACGGATAGCAAAATAAAAGTTCACGATCCACGTACACACACCTCCGACATTCCGCATCCCTGTTTTCCCTCTTTTCTGTCATTTTCCGAGGGGTGTGTTTATCCAGGGGATGCAACCGGGGCTGTTTCATGTTTGTCCGGGAAATTAGTTTGGCTCAACAGCAGCATCATTGGAAAATAAATGATTTTCTGTTTAGCGGCAGCTCGGAGGACGGGCGAAGTATTTATAAATTACTCGTCCGCAGCACAATTGCGCAGCCATACGTTTTATTGCAATTTCTGAAAAATACCCAATGAATCCCAAGGTTGCCGGGACTACTATGACGCACGTGGATGACGGAAACCCTTCGGGCCTTCCACTTATTAAAAATATTTGTTTGTAGTACCCCATCTGCAACTGGGCATTGTCTGTGGGCTCTCAGGTTGCGTCAACTGGCTTTATTTACGATTCGCTGGGGCATGTAATTAAATTTTTGGATTGCACCTTTTCAGCAGGAAGCTCTGCACAGATCCCACGTCCTTAGACCTGTCTGTGTATTATATCCTGGACTTTTGGGGGACTTAACATTTTTGAAGTTCTGCCTCTAATATTTAGGTTTTCCTCTTTGCTTGAATTATTTCTAAATTGTATAGTATTTTGTGCAATTTTTCTGTTTCTGTTATTTAATAAATTATTTCCGTTTCATTTATTGTTTTACACTATTAATCATCGAATAATTTCGCCAGCCCCACAATTCGTTTGTCATAGCCCATCAGAACTGTAAACTAAGCTCATTAATTACTACAATTAGGCAATACACATTTTTTTCCGCTCGGCCTCAAATTGTTTTATCTGGCAACCGTTTCAGGGCCGTGTTCCCTGCTAAATGGTACGCACGCGACCGAAGAGCCAACCAACCGACATCGACATTGGTAGAAACGGCTTTCCATTTGGAGTCGTTAAAAGAGCGGGCTCTTTTAGTTGGGAAGTAAAAAAGAAATGGAGAAATGTATGTAAAACTGCCGTGCTAGACTCGCCCAGGCGATGCAGCTTTGATTAATGGTTTCTTCCAGCACGTCATAAGCGGGCAGGTCCTGGCGAATCCCAACCCCTCTGTTCGTTATCAAAGGCTGAGTGAGCAGAGCACCGAATACCTTTTTTTACATTTTCCTAAAAAGGAAAGGAAAAAAATAAAGACGGGGCTCTGTTCGTCCAGTCAAGTATAATTAACAACTTTGTTGGGCCGGCTTTCCTTTCGTTGTTCGTTAAGAAATTGCAAAAAAGTTGTTGCTCGTTTTATGTAAATGATGTGTAAACACCACGTGCAGGAGTGCCGGGCCCAAGTTCATAATAATCCGGAGCAGTGCAACAATGTGGCAGTTTGAAATATACTCAATGCATAATATTTCGTGGCGCATGTCCATTAGCAGGGAAAGGGACTGAAACGGGAGTACAACGACACGTGTCGCCGCGATTTATTAGCATAATTTCTCTTCCTCAGGTTTTTCAATGCTCGCCACGGAAGCATTAAGGCGAAATGGATGTTCATCTACCCGAAATGATCCAGGGGAGTGAGGAGGCTCACTCCAGCTCTGGCTTTTCAATTTCCCTGGCAGCCCCGGGCATCATCTTCGTCAGCATAAATTCCCAAGAACTACTCTCTTAATTGTTGTGCATTTGTCAACCTGAGCACACGAAGCACTTCCAAAAACCTACGGCGTCAAGCACTCGAACCTCTCCATCCCAGACCGATGGAAGATCCACACTTGAGTCCAACACGAGACACTTTAAATTCTGGAACACAAGACCAGACATTTGCTGCGATGCGAGTGTAAAGTGGGGAGTCTTGTGCTATTTATGTCTTACTTAGTAGCACATTTGCTGTGACTAGTTCGTAAATTAATTGGATTTGCAATTACACGCCCCACAAGAGCGAGACTAACAAACTGCAGACACATCGGGCAGTGGTGGGTTAAAGCGGGAATGTGCCAGAATATGGTGAATTGAATGAAAGAGCTGACTAAACGGATGAAAGGCGGAGTACGGGGTCTGGTATTGAATGAAAATTCGCTTGAAAAGAGCACAATAACTGAAGGAATGCTGAATAAGACAACAACGCGAAGTAAACTGATTGAGAAGCGCATAGAACGGCGCTATTCCCTTAATCAATAGAAAACCATAAAATGCAAGCACAGAAAACCAAAAGCATTCATTCCAGAAATCGTTAAATGCCCTCTCTCCCACAGGAAATTCTTATCCCTCCTTCAGATCGACCATTAAACTAATTGCTGGCATACAACATTTTTATTGCATTTGCCGAGTCCTTTTCCAGCATTCCATTCCGTACATGCCGACGCTTAATATGCATAACAATAAATGGTCATATACGAGCTCAGGTTAGAGGCTGGGCGACCCAACCCAGATATCGACAAAAAGTCAGGGAAACAAACACTCAAAAAATACACACAAACGAACTCTCAAAGTGATGGCAATATGGGAAAATCAAAAGCAGGAAAAGCGAAAGCAAATTGCTCGAAGGCCTCACCTGTTCAAACCGGGCAAACATTTCAATACAAATGAAAACGGCAATGGAAACGGACAGAAAGTAAATTTCATACGAAATTAAATTAGATTTTTCGGTAGTAGAGGAAATTGCCGCACGCACGCAAACAGCAGAAAATATTGAAATTACACCCAGGAACGCAGAATTCAAAAATATATCTCCCGACCTCGAACCATCCACACCATGCAGGACTTCAATGCAATGCAAAATAACCGCAGGCCATTTGTTTGTAGACAAACATTTGGCATTCTATATGCCGGTATCTGAGCATCCGAGAGTGGTTTGCGTGCCCAGTCAAACGGAAATGGGCAAATGCCTACGCAAATGTGCGCATTTCAATTAAATTTCCGTTTTAATCACTTTTACAAGTTTCACTGCAACCGTCGAGAGTGGCCGGCAAGGGTTAAGCAAGGGGTCACAGGCACATGTTGGTATGCTCACTCATTAAAACTGTGTCTGGGGTCAGGTCATGCGTTCTAATTTGATGATGTGGATCCCTGATCTCTCGGTACTATCCACACTCAGATAAACTTGTTGAGAATCGCATAGAGAGGCGCTTCACTGGCTAGGTAGGCGCTTTACTGCTGAAGTGGGTATGTTGAAGCGGCTTCACTAAGCGGAAAGCTTCTAAAAGCTTCAACGGATTTGAAAAAATGTCCAAATTATTATCATGGGTTGGGTAGACTGGGGGCATTTACGTTTTATTTACGGTTTACTAAAATGTATATGAAACTACCGATACTTATTGAGAATGGCCTAAAAAATCTTCGCGCATGGCTTAAAGTTAAAAGCAAGTTCCTGCTGAATCTTTAGAATTTCGAGTACTACTTTCGAAGATCAGGAGTTATGGAAACCTAATTTAGGACAGAGTACCGGCGACCGTCGGCTTTTAGTGTGGTTTCACTGTCCGTGCTCTGCGACTCGTTGTACTCCTTGTTGTTCCAGACCAAATTGACAGGAATGCTGATCGAGATGCCCGACGATGAATAGGACTGGCCGGTTAGCGTGGTCTCCGAGCTGCTTCGCTCGTTGCAGAGTTCCTCGTAGGGCACCAGCGCCATGTCTTCAACATCGGGACTCTCGCTGGCGCTCCAGGAACTGCTACATAGGGGACTCTCCCTCAGCCCACATTCCAAAATAATGGGCGACGTTCGGGCTCCACTTTCCGCCGAGTTCCAGCCCTGAGTACCACTGTTTTGATCGCTGATCTTCTCGTAATCGTTGCCCAGAAGTGCAAGCACGGAAGGCAGATCTCGTTCCTCGAACCTGTTTGTGTGTTCTCCGGCCTTTGACCTCGGCATGGAGCGCAGACTCGCCTCCACGGGCAAGGAACTGCGCTGAAGGAGTTTCTGCAGCGTCTTGAAGGCCTCACGCATCTCCAGCAACTGTGCCTCGTCGTACGGCTCGGTCAATTGAGTATTTGGCACCGACAGGGCGTTAATAAGGAATTCCAGGTCCTCCTCCATCGCGTTTTTTTAAAGTGAAAATTTTTTGAACGAACGCCAGAGGATTAAAGAGCTAACTGATTGTGTGTTCAAGCCTATATTTGAATTTAGAAATTTGGTAAGACTGATTTCTGGGCTAACGAGGATAAAAGCAAAGCTACCCAACCAACACCTCGTTTTGGAATACCACATTGGAACTTTACACATTTTATAAAGTTCATTAAAATAAATAACAATACCCCTTTTAAAAGGAATATCTGAAATAATGATTATTTTTGATCCCTGCCTTGTTCTATTTTGATTTAAAAGATTTTTAATTTGATTTCAGTTTATGCATTGCTTATAAAAATCTGTTATAAGATGACTTTACCTTATTTTTTTGATTTTATATAAATTACATTTTGAATATTCTATTGCTTTTATGGTCTATTGCAGAACTGCCGCAGCACTTTGTAATTTGTCCCTCTACATCAAGATGTCCTTTTCAAACTTTTTTCATTAAATTCCAGCTGCAAGCTTTAAGAATACCATCTTAAGTTGCTGTTTCACCCAAAATCTACATCCGCCTTCCACTCCATCCGATTCCATCCCCACCGAATTTGCTACAAAGTCATTACGAACAACTTAAGTTTGTGTTAAACACGCCTACATTACCAGATTTTGCATTTGGAGCGGCAAAAACCAAAGTTTAGGGAAAGCAGCTGAGGCAGAAGAAGTGAACTGCAAGAAGTGGAAAACTTGGGTTTGGGTCTGTGTAATAATTGTAATTTCGCAGTCCTGGAGGAGGAGCCGAGGAAAACACGAAAAATAACAATCAGAAAGCATTTAGCAGCAACTTCTGAAAGCGAGAGTCGAGGGAGTTAACCAAAGTGTGTGTGCTTGTCGAAGGCAGGTGGCTTCCTCTATCGACCAGAGTTGCAAGTTCGTGTGTTTCCGATCCAGGGATGTGTGGGGTTCCCCTTTTCCGTATGTCAACGCATAGGAAAACTTGAGCTGCCAGCGGAGGGAAAAACCAGAAACAAACCATGAATTCCTTTAACGATTAAACAAGGAGCAGGAAACCATATACGATACCGTATTTCTGCCCTCCTCCTCCGAACACCCCCATAAATCTCCTCCGGGGTGTATCCAAAGTGTGGTTGTGTTTCGGCTGGTGTGGCAATTTTAATGGCCTGACCTACTTACGATTACAGCCAGCTCCTGTTTCTGCTTTTTATTGAACACTTAAAGTAACTAGCGTTTCTTTTAATTGCCCGAATTCTACTCAAGGCTACGTTCTTCTGCCACCGTTTGTCCTGCCATTTGTCAGGCATCAGAAAATATGTTTAATAATCTGAACGCATTACCAAAACAGCAGCCACTGTGCAAACAAACGGAAGCAAAAAGGAAAGCGGTTGCGGTCGGGGCTCCACAAGGGGTTGCAAGGAAAACGACAAGGGGCAAACACATGTAGACGACTCCAAAAGGCAGAGGACTCTAGACAGACAAAACAAACACCGGGGTGAGATGGAAATATATTAGGAGAGGCGGGGAGGGGCCAGGAGACCTGGGATACCAAAGAGTATATTTTGGGACAGTGGAATGATATTTTCAATCTTGCAATCAATCATTTTCATGATGAAAAATAGAAATATATAAAAAATAAATTCTATTATTTAAGTGCTTTGATGCTAAGTAGGATCAGTATTCACCTGCCAACCCACAAAAATATTTGTTTTGACAATCTAAAATTAGTAAATCGAATTGATAAATTATGCCCATTTCCTTGATGGAAAAATATAAATATATAAAAAGAAATTCTATTACTTAAATGTTTTGATCCTTAGTAGGATCACTATTCACCTGACAAACCAAAACATAATTCCTTACCACTTCTGCCCAACTACAATTTGTAAATTGAGTTGATTAATGCCATACATTTCCAGACGACTAATATTAAAAAATCATGTATGTTTTGGTTTAATATACAAATTCCTAAAATGCTGATGTGCTGTTATAACTTTTTCTCCGGGTTGCCATGACTTTTTTAAGTAAATGCAGTAATTAAGTCTAAGTAAATCCTAATGTTTTCCTTACTATACGAATAGTACTTAATAATAACTAAACTTTAAATATAATCTTTATAGATATATCTAAAAATATTTCTATCCTATGAACCTGTTCCACTGTGCCGAACATCCAGCCATTTGGTGCTCGTCTTCCAAGTCACAAAAGCCTATTAAATAACACGGTCCTACACATGCGACCTCCGAGGAAGGAAAGACAGCAGCCAAAAGTTTTGCTCACAATTGCCAGGATAAGGCAGGAGCCAGTGGAATAAGCAGTCGCAGGCAGAAGCCCAAAGTGGTCACATGAAAATATGAAAATATTCATGGCAGAAGAGGGAAAAAAACCAAGAAAATAATGACGACTACAGAAATACTAGAAAGAATAGGGAAAAACCCTGACAAAGTGGAGGGAAACTCGCATGCAGGCAAATGGCAAAAAGTAAACAAATAAACAAATGGGATCGGGCTGGATCCCTGTCCCCCGTCCACTCGTTATATGGGGAAAACTTCAAGAACGATGACGACGGTGACTGTGATAGTCATCCACCCATGTCTAAGACATTTGCATACGGACCCGGAGCTGCGTCTCCTCTTCTATTTGCTTTAGTGAGGCATCTTTGGCCAAATTTAGGGGAAAATTCTATTATTTTAGCTGCTCAAACATCTTCTCAAAGTCCCTGCAGTTAGTTGTTCACTTCGCCAGTCTGATGACCGACCACTTGAGTCCTTTGGGCCCACTACACGGCTATGTAAAGCATTTTGCCCGCTCCTTGGTCTCAACTCCCCTTTCCCCGGGCATTTGCACTTTGAGCTGCAGCTGGAAAATAAATGTTCAATTTGTAGTTGTCAATTGGCTACTTAGTGCAGTTGAAATGTCTCCCATGGAAACGGCAAAAGGGAAATGCCGAGGCAATTGAAAAGTAAACGAAACTAATGCAGGAATTTGGCAAAGTGCCATTGATAGATGCTGGTATGCTGGGCGAAAGTGAAAGGCCCCCTAAATACTTTCCGGCAAAGGTTTTCATGTAATGGAGGGAAAAATGCGAGTGCACATGAGTATTTGTGAGATAGAATTTTGCAAAGTATCTGGAACTCAATAAATATCTGCACATTTAAAGAAGCATTCAAGTTTACGACACTATGCATTTAAATAAAATAAAGGTATTTGTGGAACTCAAAGTGTTCCACTTTTGGTCAAATATTTATCTTAAGATCCCTGAGCTCAGCATTAACCATCCCGAAAACAAGATGAAGCCATATCATTTACTTTCAGGAACCATCTTAGTTTTACCTTTTGGCCCCTCGATAAGCAGCTCATTACTCAAGTGCAGAAAAGAAAGCCCCGAAAAAGGTCAGGGGCAAAACCCAGACTTTTTGTGATTTACTGGCCCCGGGAACCGCTTGGATCAGCCAAAAATGGCCGAAACATAATAATAATTTGTTACATGCAAAGAGCACAGTGCAAAGGAGATAAACAAAATAAATGACAAAAGCATGTCAGCACAAAGAGGCAGCCGAAAGGAAAAGCAAACTAGAATGGAAATGGAAAATGGATCCGCTCCTCGAAATTGGGAGGCTTTTTGTTGCAACCCTCAGCGATTTTTTGTCTTCTTCCACGGGACTACAGACATTTGCATAAATTATCATTTGGTGAGCCAGAACAAAAAGCCAGGATGGGCAGAGATATACCTTCGACTGGCTGAAGGAGCCGTCTTTGCCGGGAAAATAGCCGGGGGGAGGGTAATAAAAGCCAAATGCATAAAATAACATAAAGTGAAACAGGAATTTATGTGCTCTAGCCGAGCAATGGCAAATATCAAACAAATTGCAATAAAATGCAAATTTAAATAGAAACGGAAAAGCATACATAAATTCTGGCTGTGCATTAAAGCCCGCCGAAAATGTTTGGCTAAAACAATTTGAATTTAAATATTTTATGCTTAATTTTAAAGAATTTTATTGCCGAACAGCAAACCGCAGAACGGAGAAAAGGGGGAAAGTCCCCGGGGCTATGGGGTGGAAATGGGGAAGCTTGGGGCCAGGAGTCCCCCTTGTTTGTTTCCAAGCAGCTGAACACAGCTGGGAAAGTGGTATGGAAAACGAAGACAGCGTTTCCCTACATTTTAATACACTTTTCCACCGAACACGCCCCCATGGAAGAGCAAAAAGCAACAGCCGATGGCAGGTGAAGTTCGCCCATTCCACAGTTGTTTGGTTTTTTTCCTTTTAAAGGAAAACTTTTTCTGCACAATGAATTTTTGCGCATTTTCCACCTGTATGAGCTCGCCGCCGGGAAAAGCGGTGTGGTGGTAAGCCAGCCCAGGAAATCGATTCGTTGTGGTTGTTGCTCTGGTAATGAGACTTTCCATGACCAAAGCGGAAAACGCCAAAAGGGAAAGAGCACAATTTTCCAATGTTTTTTTCCAGCTCGTTTCGGGGAATTCGCAACTATGCAAATGGAAGGTAAATAACAGAGCTTAGTCCTTTGGTTCAATTACTGGTAAAAGAACCTGGAAAAGCTCCTCTTTCGCTTTTCCGAAAGACGGGGGAAAAGCTATTAGCATGTGGGCAAGATTTGGGGGCGGGGTGGGGGAGCAGCAACAAATCTCAGCTAATTAAAGTCAACAAGCAGAATCATTTGAAATGCAAATGTCAAACGCCATAATGGTAATATGTGAGTGTGTGAACGAGGGATAATATGTGTGTGGAGGAATTAAGCAAGCCAAAAGAGCAAGGAATCAGGATAAGGAAAACAAGGGTGTTACGATAAAAATTAGATGCTCTATTAAATCCATAAAAATAATCCATAAACATATTTGAATATTAAAAATATATAAATTAAATTTATAAATTGTTTTTAAATTATGGATGATTTTTTAAAGCTTCTCATAAGGAAAACAACGGTCTTACGAATAAAATGGGATTCTCTAATAAATCCATAAAAAATAGACTGAATAAAATTTATAAATTGATTTAAATTTGTGGATAATTTTTTAAGGCTTCCCAATTAAAATTCTAGAATAATGACTTTTCTAATATAATCTCTCAATATTAAGCTTACTGTAAGGTTCCCTAACGATATATTTCTGTGAAGGGTATCCAATATACAAATTTAACCCCTTTTCAGCGAAGTTCCCCAGAATCCCTCATATGTTTTATAAGGGCCCTAACAAGACCCAAACACCCGCACAAGCAGAATAATTTTTTGCTCTTTAAAGTTGAAGTACACAAATTTTGATGAGGGTAATTATTGGCAGACTCCTCGCGGCTGTTTCGGAAAAGGGGTAAACCGAGATTTATGCCCGATATGGCTGCGAAGCGGAGGGGCGCAAAAAAATTAAGATAGGCGGAAGCATAGAATTTCAATTAAAATTAGCAGCCAGGCCGTTACTATAAAATATTGCTAATTAGATTGGAATAGACCCGGACCAGTGGCAGCAACTGCTTCTTCTCCGTCTTTTGCATTGATTTTGACACGGTCATGAATATTAAATTACCAGCTCACACATAGATGCCGCAGTGTTTGTGGGTGGAGAAAAGTTTGTCTGCCATAAATTAAAATCAACGCCCATGGAACACGCCCCTTCCGCCCGACTTTCACCTCCTCTCCGAACAGCCGCCACTCAGAATGTTGACGGTAATTAACTTTTAGGCATTTTCTATGCATATTTATGTGGGGTGTTTTCAAGGGGGGGGCTGGGAGGTCAGGTCCTCTCTGCTTGCATAACATTAACACGAACAAGGGGGTGGTGGGTGGTGATCCCCCACCCCTCCCCCTGTCAGATGATGCGTGCAAGGCCGAGAAAATTACGCTTTCTTTCTTTCTTTTGACAGAGGGCGTTTCTGGCGTCTTCATTCGCCTTGGAAGCCTTACGCCTACAAGGACCCGATATACATTCATCAGGCATTCGCTTTCTATTTTTACACGCCGTCTGTAAATGTCATAAATAAATAATGTATTAATCATACAGTTTAGCGGATTTTTCATCTGCCTGCTCGAGTACTTTTCCAGGACTTTTCAATTGTGAGTTCAGCTGAAAGAAGTCCTTGAGTTCCAAGATGTGCACTCATTTATAAATTATTAATGATATATTTAAAAAAATCGGGGTCGCTGTTTGCTTTGAAGGAATAACTTTTTGCTTCTCAAGACTTGTCAAAAACATAAGGAGGCTTTTTTACAAATGAGGCTTGATAGAAGGTTGGAACAGTGTGATTAATGGAATTTAAAATTTTTAAACATGTCCCCTGAATTGGTAGCTTAATAAAATTGCAGCATAATTCTATTATTATTGCATCCACCGGGTAGGTAAACAAATCAATATTTTCCAATAAAATTGTCCTTTGCCTGGCAGCAGGGCCTTAACTTGATTTTATCCCTGCAAACATTTTATAGTGCTTGGTTTTTTGCACTCTAATTGAAGGCAACGGCAAACGTTGTCATAGAACGGCACTTAAAACTCAATCAACTGCATCTAACCATATTAAAAGCAGCCCTGTGAAAGGTGATGGCAAAGGGAAGGCACATAACGCATACGCCATGTGGTGCAGCGATGTCGTCGGCATAGGAAATAAAAGAATGCAATCAATTTGTCAACGTCTGTGCCCTGGTGTTGGTGATGTCGACCCCGCTACACGGCCCTCTGTATGTATGTTATGTCTGCATTCCGTCCGTATACCGTCCGTCCGTCCGTCTGTCCGTCCGTCCGTTTGTACCGCTTTCCCCCCGTCCGTCCGGCCATCCGTCCGTCCATTCATTCATCCATTCGTTCGCCTGTCATCACACACGTATGCCGGCAATTTATGTGTCGTCTGGGTCTGGACTTTTTTGCCTCCGCATTCGAGGCAAACCAAGTTGCTAGTAAATAAATTTAAAAGCGCTTAAAAGGGGCGGTTGGGGCGTGGCCCATCTGCAATTTACCATGTCGGAAGGTGACTTGACAACATTTGCCGTCGGAGCTTCGGTTTCAGTTGCAAACAACGACTATGATGACGACGACAATGATGATATTCAAATTTACTGTGACACGAGTAAATTCAATTAAAACATCATGCCTCCTTTCCCCAAGCAACTAACTGGTTTACTTTTTAGTTTCAAACTGTAAATCAATTTTCCTTATAGCTAAGAAATATTCTGTGCTGCAGGAGAGTTTAATAAAATTCATTTTAAATGTTGCAAGTGTGTCTTTAATTGCAATCTGGTGAGATAAATCAATCAAAGCTTAAATCTTAAATGAAATATATTTCCCTGCTAATATTAATTCCTATTTAATATTTTTTTAAGCAAGAACATGACTTGCTAATGCATATACCATGTCCTATTCCTAATTTGCTCTTTCTTGGTCGGAAAAATTGCAGTCCCTAATCACATAACGCAGATGCTCAGGCTGGGTGAGGACAAGGACATGGGTTTGAGTGGGTAACAGGAGATTTCTGCACTTGTGGGTTTTGTGAACTTGTGAGACCAAACAGCCTGGGGCAAAAAACAGCTCAAAAAACAAACAATGCATAAAACACCAGCCCAAGAGCAGGGGAAGAACGTGTTGTTGCTGCTGTTGTGCTTATGATATTACTGCACTTGTCAGCCCGCCCCCCCCCCCCCCACACACCCCACAGAGACACACACACACACTCGCAATTATCTGTATCTCAGATGAACATTCCACAAGCTGCAACAGACGCCACAAAGTATGCAAAGTTTTTATGCCAAAGCGCAAATGAAAACAGAAAGCGATACACAAAGTTACACGGGGAAGGCAGTGATACATATGTGGTGAGGGGATTGTAATCCTGCACAGGTATGCATGTGAGAGAGTGATGCCTACAAAGGCATACCAAGGACCCAAGGATCCAGCTGGAAATATGTCAACACACCGGGCGTATGGGGCGTATGAGTAATAAGTACGAGCACCAGCCTGAGACAACAGCTGCGAGTCAACTGCGACTCAGAATCAAATTTGCACATCTGCCTTGGAATGAAATGCATTGAAATGTTAGCCACAGAGCTATGGCATGCATAACCCACTCGGAGAATCCGAATCGCCAGTCAAAGGTTGATAAGGAGCAAACCGAGTCCTCGCTGCACTGGGAGAAGTCGGTGTATTGATCCTAAAATATATATCTCCAAAACAATACTCCTACTAGTAAAAATACTCTACTTCTTTCTGCTCTTTATTTATTTATTTATATATTGCTAACAATTAATTGTAAAGTTAATGATAACCGTGGGCATGAGCTATAGCAGCTAAAGGCCTCTATCTCTTCAGGTTTTATATAATTTCAATTTGTTTTCTTAGGTTTATTTGAGTTTCTGCTCTTTTAACATAAAGTTTGTAATGAAAACTCCACTTATCCTACAAATTCTTGAATCCTACCATTAATCTATATACACATCCCGGGTTTAAACATGTTTTTCGCGATGTATACGTGTCGACGGCCATGCGGAGCCTTACGTCCTTCACGGCTGCCATCGTTATTGCTTTTGGGAATATGCACGGCATGCCGAACACCCGCTCCCAGTCCTATTTCCATTTGCATGCCGCAGCTCGAATCAGTCTACTTCTGTTTTATACATTTTAATTTGAGTGAGCGGGTCCTGGCTGCCAGGATCCCCGCATGGGGCTCAGTCCTGCTGCCATTCACCGCAGAACCCGAACTCGCCTGCCCCCATATCATCCCAATCCCATCTCATTCGTAGTCTCCACTCCCTTCAACTCGGCCATCTCTCTGGGTATTTCGCCTCGTTTCGTTTCGTTTCGCATCTATTTTTTATAAGCAGACGCAATTGTTTCGAAAATGAAAGGTTAAAATGTTAAATGCGACTTTGGATGAGAACAATGGGTTAAGGGTTTGGCTGCCTGTCATTGTTGTTGCCGTAGGGTTGGCTGTAGCCAGGAAATGCAGGCCCCCTTGGAGAGATCAAAACATGAACTTTGTCAATGAACTTCATATGTAAAGTTGCAGGCAGAGCTATGAGAGTTTTGAGCTTGATAAATGGGCTTAGGGAAACTGGGAAATGGAGCGAGGGGAATTGATGATGAGT
This sequence comes from Drosophila subpulchrella, assembly GCF_014743375.2. NCBI lineage: Eukaryota > Metazoa > Arthropoda > Insecta > Diptera > Drosophilidae > Drosophila > Drosophila subpulchrella. Next base: position 4,984,034 of record NC_050610.1, read on the forward strand.
TCATGGAGTAGCAGACATTCAAAACAAATATGGGTTTTCAAAATCAACCAAAATCATTTCTGGGAAGCTATTTTTTATTACAATTAGTTATTCATTTCAGAAAAATTACAGCATATAGTTACTCTTAACAAGCTCTCCACATTGTCTTTGTTTATCCATATTTTTCCCTTCGCTGGTGCACACACAAATTTTCTATTTCAATTTTACCTATGCGCCAGGTTCAAAAATGCATTAAATTAAAAATATTTACGCAGGGTTCCAGGCACTTTTCGAGACGCACAAGAGCCATCTATGATGTTTTAGTTCTTGGCCATTGTTCATATTAAATTTTGATAGCCAGCCATACATCCGGCCAGGGAGGAGGAAAGCCACAAAGGGATGCCAAAGCTTTTTGTTCATAAACATTTTTGTGTGTGCCAGAAGGGAGGGGGGAAATGGCCAGATGGGAGCCCTCTGGAATGCCTTTCTTTCCTCTTTTGTGGGCAATTCAGACATCCAAGATAGGCCAAACAGAAATGGTCAATGCAAAGAAAGGGAAAATTAGGTCAGGCAAACAATAAAAATCATCAGACAACGCTGAGACTTGATGAGCACTCGGCAGCTCGATAAAGCCGGGGAAAAGGACATTGAAGCCTTGAAGGGAAGTCAACCCCTAATGGCATAATCTTCACTAATTTAGCGCTCATTAATTTCTAGCTCTTCCATTCTGTTTGATAACACGAAAAGCGTAATTGAATTAAAAGTGGATGCAGAAGAAAGTCAGAATATGTATTCTAGGACTTGTTTTATTTTCTCACTGCCACCATGCCGTGCTTTAATTAAAACTGCATAATCAGGACTGAGTCCTTCGCCGATATCTTCGACGTACTCTCGTCCTAATCAGCATGCCATTTGTGTAATTTGTGTCCTGCGTGGCAAAAGGAGCTTCTCTGCCAGCTATCGCAGCCTAATCATCTCGAGCCCCATTTGTTCTTACGGCCTTTGCCATTTTCGCCCTGCCCTGAGCCTCGTCGGCTTCTTATTATAATTAGATAGGAATTGCCGAGCACTAGAAGACAGAGCTTCCTGGCCTGCGTCTAATGTCTAATGCCTGTCATTCCATCAGCACGCACTCCTCCCAGGATCTCCTTTGTCTTATCCTTCTGCTACTTTGACTTCCTGTCGATTCGGGCGGGTCAGCAGTTTTTAATTGAATTGCACGCGGTTTGTCTTTGGCCCGGGTTCGTTTATTATGCGCATTTATTTGCATTTCCCATCCACAAATCGCTAGATGCAATTTCTTCTGCGGCTAATTGTGTGTTTCTGTGGCTGAGAAAAGTTAGTCCCGTCAACAGAAAGTGAATTGAAAGTGCTAGTCAAATAAAAACTTGTTTAGTGAGCAGAGTTTACCCAAATTTGGTTTACAAAGTTGGGGAACATTCAAGTGGAACTTTAATTGCTTGAAGAAATACCCAATAGATTATATATATGAAATTCCCTACTCTTGCCCCTTATTCCTCTATCATTACTTCCATAATATCCCAAGACTTGAAATCTCCTACATTATTCCGGTCACTTTATGATCCAGAGATAAAGCGACAACGAGCAAAAGGCTAGATGGAAAAAATGAGAAATAATTTAATAAGGGAAAGTTCCCCCAGATCCGCATTGACCTTTTTCCTAGCTGGATGTGCCAAGCGGTTGACATAAATAAAAAATGTTACTACATTTTGGCACATTAAGCAAAATAAAAGAGGAGAGAAAAGGCGAATTCCCAAAAGAAACCCGAGTGGCGGGGGGAAATGGGCCTGAAAAGAGCCTGATAAAATTGTGAAAAACTGTTGAAATGTGTTGGGCAATTCTCGAGAAAACGTCAAGGCGAAACGGGCCAAGTAATCAATTCTCGTGGACAGGCTTGAGTATTTTTTAGAGCCCGGGCAATGGATTCGCTTAATTAGATCTCATGTTCTTGGAAACTTTGCCATCCTCCAAAGGGTGTCCGCATTTATCTAAATTATTTCGTTAGTCGGGCCAAACAAATTAAAATAAATGTTTGTCAAAGGTCCGCACGAAAAGTCAACAAATTAAAAATTGTTTGAGTTGCGGGCGTGGTTGGAAGAGGAAAGGTATTTGGGGTCAGTTGGGCAGGTGTTCGCCAAAAAGGTTTTCCGTGTTTACTTTTTTCGACCGAAAAGTCAGCCCCAACCAATGGCTTCATTATATTGGACTTGTGTAAAGGGCTGCAAATTGGAACAAAATGAGTTTGGGCAAAAAGTGCCTGGACTTTAAGGATACTTTAGTGTATGTATCAAAATGTATACCGATATCAAAAAATGTATACTTTTTCATATTGAACCACATGACGACTGTTGTCGGCTTCCTCCCCTTATTGAATATTCAGAAAAACTGATTCCATCACAAAATGCCACGGGCAAATGGAATGATATAAATTCATATCTGCTGTAGGGGGCACGTCATAATGTTTATCAACAATGGCCGCAGGTCGTGTATTGATTAAAAAATTTCGACAAGCGCCAGACAGCCGGGAAATGGGGGAGGAAATTGGGGGGTGGCCGGGGTCACATGCACTTGTTGACAGCCTTACGCCCGCGGTCATAATTTCAGTTCAAAGGGCACTGCGAAAACTTTACAAAATTGTGATTTTAAGCGGCTTTCCAGCGGCCAGCAGCGCGGATGAGAAGAATTGAGGCAAGCCATGGAAATTTAATTAATAAAAATTATTTTGCGGCTCTTTTTGTTGAGATTAACAAGCTTTTTTTAAGTCCTTGGCCACGTGTTGGAAATCTGATTATAATGACACTCGAAAGCTTTGATTCTGGTTTCCATTAAGCAAAATGACCAAAAGGCAAATAGGGACTTACTTGCGCTCGAAAAATCAAAGTGGAGGACGCTGACAGGATGAGGGATTTACATACCTGAAAAAGAAGGGAGAGTATATTAATATAATTGAAATGGGTTTTTTAATTAACTATTAAAACAATGCACTACAAATAAAACTGCATCAGATAAGATAGTCAATAAAACGAACATGAAAAACATCACCTAATTAATATAAGTTTTGATCCAGCTGATAATAATCACAATAAATTACGTCTTTGCTTTATTCTCCCTACAAAACCATTGGGTAATCAACTCAAGTCAACGCCCAGGCCCTTGGACACCCCAAGTTACTACTGTGCTATCTGTAAATAAATCAAATTGTTATTGCATTTGGAATCAGCAGCATTGCATTATTAATGCCGCCTGCCTTTCAGCACAAATGGAACATGCTAATGGAATGGAGATATCTTGACCAAAAGCGGGCTTAAATCAGCTCCGACCAAGGTCCAGTGGCAGTGGGCAAAACGCTGACAGCTGACAAGCCGCAATCCGCAGAGATAGGGAGCGGATTCCCCCACCAGAGTGGGACAACTATAAAGTAACCAGGGGCAGGGCACTTCACGCGCCCTGACCACAGGACATGCCAAAGACCAGGATACGAGGAGTACGACCAGCGGAGGTCCCCACCCGTGGAGGCCACCTGAGCAGACACAGTCGCAGGCATTTTGAATACTTCATGAAGTTGTCACTTTGTAGAGTGTAGCAGCCCAGACACCATACAGTGGTCCTTTGTGCTGGGAAAAGGGGGTTTACTTAGGAGATGAAGATTTATAGCTCTAATGTAAAGTGAAGTAACAACGTAGCATTGTCAATTTATAACAAAAGAAGTCCTTTAAGTCTTAAAGTAGTTGAGTTTTAAGGTATCATAGTTACTTAAGAGTCTTAAAAATGTTTATGAATACTTATTTTTATATTTGTATATCATATTCCACTGTTTCTTTAGTTCTCCTGTTTTGTGCCATTGTTGCCGAGAAACGTTTCTGATTTTTTTGTCAGCTTTGACAGATGCAGCTGTAGTCCCTGCAAAGCCTTAAAGCCATTTGTCCAACAGCAGTCAACCTAAGTCCCAACAACAAGTTCCCCCAACCAACCCCAATCGATTGACACTGTGATAGACACTGTCCTAGGTAAGACTCTTGTGAATAAGTGGGAAAGGTCTGAGACCCCTTTTACGTGCATGAAATTCGATGAAGATATTTTATCTCACGATACAAATCGAGAACCATTAAGTTATCTGCGATATATGATAATTGGGAGTCAACCTTAATAATTTCAGTGGCCATAAAAGCAAATGTAGATCGTTAGTTTATTCGTTATCGATTCCAGTTATGTGCTTTGATTTCACTACCCCGCTCTATCGTTTCCACTCCATGACTCGCTAGTCACTTTATCAGTTTTATAGTGTGATTCTTGTGAAATGCAATAAGCTTCGCTGTTGATAAACATCTGTCAGTCTGTCAGCGAGTGGGTCGATTTAGGGACGGGTACGGGGCCCTCGTCCCTCTACTCCAAAGTATTTTTATGGCTTACGTGCTGCATGTAATTGCACCCTCATGCGGCGCTGAATGTTCAAGTAGCTGATCCATAACGAGCTCAACTTCTAGGTGAGGGAACCCACCGGAGGTTAATCCACATACGAGCCATTAAATTTGGAGATTTTCAGATACGTTTGATTATGTGGCTTAGTGGAGCAGTCGACCGTTTTATAATGTATTTTAATGACCAGACATTGTAATGGAAAAAGATAAGAGCAACGATTAAAACAATTTCATTTTATTGGGTTTATTACTGAAATTTACTATTTCGTTTTAATCATATTTAATGTTTTATTGTGTCTTCTTAAATGGGCAAGATTATAATTTTAATATTCCTAATTATTCTTCTTTAATTTATAGCTCTCTTATCACTAAAGCGATTTGAATAGCTCAAGGAAATCCATAAAAAACATAAATTAAACGGCTTGAGTTTTATATAAATTGAATTTATTGAAGAACAATTTTCAATAGACCAATGTAGTCTTGAACCAATTTACGCCACTCTATACAAGTTCGTTAAATGTCAAAAAAATCTCTATAATTGTCGTTAACTTATGTCATCTTGAAGTTCCTATTATACCTTTTTAGCTCCGAGAATTTCCCTTGGTATGCGCAGCTTTAAATAGCTCCTCCAAAGATTCCCCTGCATTCCGGGGCTCCATCCTGCTCGCAAATTGCTCCTCTCACCAAATCCCCTGTAATTCCTCACCTAACTATGCCATTAACACTTGACCAGGCCGAGCGGAGGAGCTGGGAACCGGGAGCCGGGATCGGGACACATAATAACCCTGACGATAGCCCTCTCCTCAACCATACCCCCACCCTTTGGCCCACATTCACATGCCGCACACGCAGCCAGCAAAGAAATTTAAAACGTCAACAAGCCCGTTGACAGTTGGCGCTGTGCAGGACTCGTAAAAAACGCCGCCACTTGGCTGGGGATGCCGTATATATGTAGGGATAGCGATAGGGATTGGGATACGGATACGTATAGCCACACTCGAGTGTGCACATTGTAGTTTTTAACGACACCTTACAACTGCCGCTCATGTCGCTCGTGCCACATGTGGCATGCTGGCTGATTCTGCGGGGTGACTTTTTATGCGGCGGCTAATTAAAAAATGAGAGACGGACAAAAAATAAAGGACATAAGAACAGCGGCTATATTTTTTACGGGCCCATTAAATGCGGCAATGAGAGCGGGCGTCAAACGTTTAACAGTCATAAAAGCGCCTCCCAACCACAAATTTAATGCCACACAGATATTTAATGCATTCGCAAACAAAGAACTTTATATAATTTCCACATTGAATTTTCATTACGTTTTTTTCGTATTAAATCCTTTGTTTGCCGTGCAGTTCATTTAGTTGGAAAATTTGCATATGCATGTAAATTAAAACTTCCGTTTTGACACTCGAAGGAACAACAGAAACCGTTTCGCAAAAATGTTGCATTGATTTTCGTATTTATTTTTAACGCATAATTTAAAACAATTTCCAATTTCGATTTTTCTGCCAGACGGCGGTTGTAAATTGTTTGAATTTGATTGCCGTTAATGTGCATATGGGCACACGTGCGAGAATTGCTGCATTATATTATTGTTAAATCAATTGTAAGTTTGTTTAAAGGGCCTTAACTGAATTTTATTTATGGCCCGATTCAGATATAAATCTTCTTTTAATCTGTTAATTGAATACAATAAATTTTTTTAATTAAGTTAATAATATTATTCTACCTACATAGCCATGGATTCTTGTGAAATTCCCTAATTTGCTTTTAAGCCTGTGCTTCGACAAATTGCTTCTCCTCGGTTTGTGTGTCTGGCAATCCAGCAAATCAATCAACAAATTGGGTCTCACCTATGGAATCGGTAAATCAAACACAGATACAAAGCCCACAATCGTCTATATGTTCTGGAGGCATTGACATGAACCGAAGCTCGAAGGTAAATAAATACCAAGCGAGGGGTCTTGAGTTTAAGGCCTTATCGGCAAATATGTGTTCCTGATAGCGAAGACAAACCCATTCAAAGTACTTGTATTGCGATGGCTAATTGCTGGGCGATAACGATACAGTTGCAGTATAAGGCATTGAAATAAGATTCGGCCTTGCCAATTGATTTACGTTCTAAATATTTAATTAGTCTAGCCTATTACATATGTACAACAACGAGCTATGATTTATTAGGCATATACCACTTGAAAACCACAAGCTTTTGAAATATATAGCCTGATAGATCATCAGAAATAAAATATTGTCACCTCTCACTTTGTGAAACATAAGACAGATGTTCCAACTATTTGTTGCCTAAATTTTCACTATATTTATTTAGCTAATGTTAGCAAATCATGAATAATGCAGTCATCTTTCACTGCCAACCGCAAATGCACAGAATAATTTTCAACCAGGCGATAATTTATTTATTTAAATAAAGCAACAGCGGACCGCACTGGACGGCAACATTATTTATTTATTTACCATTTAAATTAGCGCTTAAGCAAATATAAAAACAAACATTTTTCTGCAATTAAACACTGCAAAAATGTGCTCTTTATTGGAGTGCACAAATGGAATTTACATAAATTAAGTGCAGTTCGCAGCCGGTTTCAGGTTTTTTTTTGTTCAGTTTATTTATGGCTTGTCGAGTGAGCAATATGTTGCCACTTTGTTGTTTATTGTGGAAGATATTTATTTCTAAATATTTGCATAGTTCACGCTGATAATAAAAATACTTGAATAATATATTGGAAACATGTAAAATATGCGAAGGGCAGTAAGGCAGTCTCAAGCTAAACCAATTTTCACAATTAATCAAACAAAGCGTTCTTAAAAAATCAAATAAAAGCCAATTACGTACATTTCGAGTATTTTACTTGCACTCAAGTCCAAATAAAATCTAGAACAAGAAAATGCATTCAAAGACGAACAAAAACCAAAGACACCGAAAGGAAAAACAATAAAAACGACTCTTGAAAATGGGAAAATTCGATGTGATGGCCATAAAATTTTAATAACTTTTTCGGCCGGGTCACTGTGCGGGGTCACCAAACCCTCATCGCTCATCGCAAACACTGCAATCAAAACAGGGTTTTAAAAACTAAAAACGCAGACGGGCAAACAAAATTCGGAAATCAGTGAGATGGTCAGCGGCGAATGGAAACTAATTAAATTAAATCAATAATGGACGCAGCAATCTAAGGGCGTGATACGGGATGAGGGAGCTCGGTGGTCATGCCCTCAGAATTATGCTGACACAAAAAATGAGCCACAAAATCCAATAATTGCTAACGCAATTTTCATTGCCTGCCGGCTTCCTTGGTGGCCAAACCGAAAAAGTTTTGTGGTCAAAGTTGCTCTATGTTTGCCGGGTCGCGGGGTCGTCGGGTGAACAAACAAAAGTAATTATATCGCAAAAAAAGCATTTACAAAAAACCTTGACAATTGCGCTGGGACATGCAAAACGCGCATAAATTACAGTGAGAGCAGCCACATTTGAGGGGAAGAAGTATTTTTTCCAACTTTTGTAATTTCGCATTTAGCGTTGAAAAGGCTCGCGAAAAGCAATTTTCAGATAAGCGACCCTGCCCGTCGAAAATCACCACAACAACATCGAGTGGGAGGGGTCACGCCCTCGACCTCTGACCCACTCCCACAGCCACCCATCCGGTTTGACATTTATGGTGGAAATAATTATAAGCTTTCACAGCGGGCACTTTCACGGGGGAGGGGAAAATCCACATGGAGCGTGAAAGTGAAGTAAGGCTTCAGAATGTTAATGGAAAATATGTGTAGGGGTAAGTATATGAATAAACATATATTTACGCGATTGGCTTGTGGTTTCGGATTAGCCCAAAGCAACAAAAGTCCTTAGCGTTATTACCATATTTGCAGATCGTTTTACTTATTGGCTCTGTGGTTTTGAATAAGCTGCATACAATAAACTTTAAAGGTGATATTCTTTTCAAATTAAATTATTTTTTACTTCTTTAAAAGTAACTTAATGGATTATAATAATTTATTTATTTGATTATCATACCCTGGCCTTAAAATTTAAGGAATATTTGTTTGTCACATTTTCTTTCCGTTTTAGATTATAAAGATACGGAATATTGAAATTTATTCTTAAGATTGTTAAGTTTCGTTTTTTTACTTAGTAATAGCTTACATAGCTGCACATTAAACTTGACTTTGGATCTCCTTTTAAACGATTTTCCACCAACAAAAAAAGGTATACCAGCATAACAACCCCATTGCAAGGCTTATCAAGATCTGAAAATATCAATTACCCCAAGCTTTATCTGTTCATCGCAAAGTAAACGACGAATGGGTGCCAATTAAAGCCATGATGACGGTCCGAGGACAAGTTGTCCAAATGTAATACCCCGGGGAATATCTATGGCACATATCCCCCGTCAAACTGGTAAGGACTTTTGGTCATTAAACCCGTGTAGATGGAGCAGGACACGTGACTCCATAACGCATATGTCTGCAAGTCTGGTAAACATTTACTGCCACTTAGCTTAGCTACTGCGACCCACTCATCCCCTTTTTTAGTAAAACTCCCTATTTTTACTCCAGTTACCCCCTTTGGGGAATGGGACACACCCAGGCAAACGTTGAAAAATGCCCGAAAATTATGCGCTGGGGAAAACGAATTCCTTTCTGTTTTCCTTCTTTTTTGACCAACTTTGGAAAAACAACAGCCTAGAGGGTGGGTGGAGAGACAGGTAAAAATTACAACCCATTTGCAGGGTGGAGTCCCTTTTGCGAGGTTTGTTATTATTTAGTGAACAAGCACTGTTGAAATTTACTCGTGACAAAATAATTTCAGAGTTGCGCCAAAAAGGGGCAAACGGCAATTTTATATGAATTAGGGAAAGTACATCTCCTGCTTATTTTCGGGAGAGAGGAATTCTCATCACCAGCCGGTTGTGTTTTAATTTCATTTTATTGCCACGAATTTTCTTCTTTTTATTTTTTATGTTGGGCGCCCTTTTCCCTCCCCTTTCCTTTCAGCAATTAACTTGGCTTTCCACAACATGTTTTTATGCTGGCTTTTGCCCAACACGCATTATCCTGGCGTTATTAGGGATGTGCTATTCTCATGTGACTGAGCTTCCTTTCAAGCCAGATTTAATTTCCTTGGAAGCCCCCAACACACTCGCTGGTCGGTTAATTAGCCCATCGTTGAATGTTGTTTATTAATTATGTAATTCATTTTTCCGCTTAATTATATTGAGAGAGAGACAGGCAAGCCTGCTGCCAACGTCAGAAATCCAAATGTATCTACACATAAAATTCCTGTAATTGGACTGTAATTAACTGAACTGCCTGACGTGGGTGTGGGGGCCTTAAGGAAGTATTCCCGCCAGGTTCTTCTTGCTAAAGGGAATTTGTGTGTATGCTAACAAAAATAATAACGAAATCAACAGAAGTAAATTCGGTGAAGTGGAAAAAACATTGTTGGATTTTATAGGACGAAAAGCAATATGGCTTTGGTTGATTCCTTTAATTTTAAGAGTTGTAATAACCTATATTTTATTTATATTTATTTATATTTTCCAAAATAATATATGCCGATTTTTGTGGCACCCCCGATCAAATAATTTTCAAACTTTCCTTCATCGTACAAGAACCATTACCATTGTTTCACCTCCCTTAATAACGTATAGGATAACCTATTTAAAGCCATCATTGTTGAGCGCCCGAAAGATCTGCAGAGAACTATAACCTGAACTCTGGGCGGTTTCCGATGGATTCGACACACATCTATCCAAAGAACGTTGCCCCAAGGTTGGTGGAGGAAAAAACAATGGAATGGTGCCATATTAAACGGAACAAATGCAGTGCAATCATCTGACAGGACCTGAAAAACGAGGGATGAGGGGTGGATCGGGTGGTGAGTGGTGGCGATGGTGGTGGGTACAACACGAAACATGTTGCAAAATATTTCAGAATGTGTTTCACAGCCAACGGACAACTGCACTTTGATGGTGTCATAAATCTCAAAGGAGCTGGAACAAGAGCGAAAAGGAAATAAAAGGTATAAACAAGAATGAGGAATGTCGAGGTGTGGAAAGCAGGCCAAGGATAAACCGACAGGATATGGTACAAAACAAGCAACTGCATAATAAACACCGAAATTAATGATTTACGGAGGCCCTACAACAAGTTAGGAAAGTACGCGACCCAACAGTCCATATTACCTGGTCTCGAAGTGACAGGTAGAGAGAGGTCGCCCACAAATGGGTGTGGAAAATGGCACAAAACACGGAGAACCTCTCTGAAAATAAATCTTCAACACGGCAAGGAAAGTTAAGGTCCTTACATAAATCTTTTGAGGACTTAAAATTGATTTAGATTTAAAAAGTTAGTCATGTATTCATGGACCACTATTTAACTATAACTCTTCTTTTAATCATACATTTTAGGATGTCTTTGTACTAACAGAGTAGTTACAGATATCCAGCAAAAATAGTGTTCTAACCGATCTAATATTTTCCCAAGTGACCATATGACTCGCTGCATGACTACCACTCGGTTATCTTATCAACTCTTTTGGGGAAAGGTGGAGGCGTCACTCCGGATTGCGTGCGTGTGTCATTCATGCGGGGCCGAGCTGAGCTGAGCGGGAACTTGGAGGTAGAACCTCACCTGGCTTGTGCCATTATGCGGTTAGCAGCTGCCCCGAATCAGCTGCCCGGGGACAGGGATTCATTTTGTCATTCGGTATTGTTCGCCAGAAATTTTGACTTTGCGCCTGCAGGCGAAGATGCCGAACAATGGAAATTGAAAATCAGTTGCAGGCCCCTGGACGACGGAAAGATGCGTCAGAGTGGAGATATGCGACCAGATAAGCCGACAGGAAATGGCAAATCTGAAATCTAGGAACATCTACTCCCAAAGGTCGATCAAAATGTGCTCCAGGTGAGGAAAAATACGGGCATATGCGAGGATGCCAAATTTCGGGGTCACAAATGAGGCTCATTTGCGGCAATGATAAAACTGATAAGGCTCTGGAATGCGTAATTTGATGGGGAAACATGCAACCCAAATAGATATACAAATAGGGCGAAATACGTTCTAGATACTGTTATCGAACAGCTTGCTCTTCAATTATTAAAAATGGAAAAAATAGACGAAATGTGTCTAAACGAATATTCGAGTTAATACTGTGTAAAACTGTTGTCTTAAACTTTTAAAGATGTTCAATATATACAACGCCAAATTGATATAGATTTTATTTTAATACAACATGAAGTATAATTTAAAACAAGGAAGAACGCTATAGTCGAGTACCTCGATTATCAGATACCCGTTACTCAGCTAAAGGGACCAAGGGAAAATGGAGATATGCAAGCAGCAGAGCGAGATTGAAATGCGCCACCTACCGGCGGTAGACAGATTTAAGCGTTGCGGGCGTTAGAGTGGGCGTGGCAAAGTTTTTCTTGGATCAATCGATAGGTATTGACAAGACCAATACATTTCAGTTAAAATTTTTTATCTTGCATGAAAATTGTGGGCGCCACAGGCTTGGGCGGTTTGTGGGCGTTAGAGTGGGCGTGGCATATTCGAGTGACAAACTTGCGCTGCGCTCAAGCCTACGGAATCTAAATCTGAAATCCCATTTCTCTATCTTTGTTATTTTCCGAGATATCCGCGATCATATTTACGATTTTTTGAAGTTTGTGGGCGGTTTGTGGGCGTTCAAGTGGGCGTGGCAAACTTTTTTTTGGGTCAATCGATAGGTATTGATGAGAACAATACATTTCAGTTAAAATTTGTATTCTAGCATGAAAACTGTAGGAGCCACAGTTTTGGGCGGTTTGTGGGCGTTAGAGTGGGCGTGGCACTCTGCTGAAACAAACTTGCGCTGCGTAAGAAGCTCAGGAATCTGCACGCCTAATCTCAATAGCCTAGCTCTTATAGTTTCCAAGATCTCAGCGTTCATCCGGACGGACAGACAGACGGACAGACGGACAGACGGACAGACGGACAGACGGACATGGCTAGATCGACTCGGCTAGTGATCCTGATCAAGAATATATATACTTTATGGGGTCGGAAACGCTTCCTTCTGCCTGTTACATACTTTCCGACGAATCTAGTATACCCTTTTACTCTACGAGTAACGGGTATAATTATGTCTAACCAGTTCCAAATAACATGACATTTTAGTTGGCTTATAATAATAAATTTGTCATCCTGGCATTTAGACACTCTCTCCGTTTCCCCCATAAAACTGTGAAATATTCTAGCGCATTTATTTCTTTATAACAAAAATGCTTTCTATTCCTTCTGCCTTATTTCCTTTCGGGCAATATCCTTCTTGACCTGACTCGACAGTTGATTCCTTTCTCCGTTGTCGTCCTTTGTTTTGGCAGCCTCGCAATTTGTCACTTTTCGCACTTTCGTCTGACCTGGCCACAGCTCGTCCTTTTTCGGATCCTGTCGGTTTGTTGTCCTTGGATGACAGGATGTGCAGGCACTTGAAACATTTGCCATATTAAAATTGTTGCCGCTGACAATTTCCAGTGATTCGACGACAGCCGGGAAATTCATGAATTCAACTACCGAACGACAGGTGAGAGGGCTACGAGAAATGTCACTGAAATTCTGTGAAATTAAATTCCTAAAGGTAAGGGATGGAAAACTTATCGCTGAATTAGCGTGCCAAAGTTGAGAGATTGTGGCTCTTGGGAAGTCCCGTCAAAACAAAAAGCCGGCGAAGGTGAGGTTCGCCCCGATTGTATAGGAATTTTGTTGAATGAAATAGTTTGCATAACTAAAAGGCAATGAGTCTTCGCAAGGATACCCCTTAAGAGTCCTTATAAAATGTAAATAGATCATAACTTGTAGCATATAATGTGAAATTATATACTATTATCTTTGTTTAATATTTTACCTAGCTGATAGAATTTTATGGGTCTCAAAACTCGCGTAAAACTCTACCGAACCCTCTATTCCAATATCCCCAAATACTTGCTCTAAAACAATGTTGCATGAAAAATGTTAGGGGCCAGCAGACAAGCCATAAATTTTCCACAAAAAGGCAGACGAAAGGCAAAGGAGGAACTCGAAATATAAGCAAGTTGAATGGAGGAAGCGAGTCAGGATGTGGTCAGGATATGCGGTGCCTTCGCAAGTAAATACATATTTATTTCCCGAGGTCCTCACTTTCGCCCTTAATTAGTTTGTCTTAGTACCGTATTTTTCTTCCTTTCGAGAAGAGTCTTTTGATGACTGGCTGTGAATTTCCGGACACCACTGTCATGTTATTTGCGTTTATAGTTCTTAGTCTGAATTATAGACAAGTTTGTTATTTGACAAATGTCAACAAACCATTTGTTAAAGTATATGTTTCTTAAAAAATATTTAAATGTGTATTCTGTTATACTCATAAGAAACTAGTATCTTGAAAAATAGATAAATATATATTCTGTTAAACTCGCAAAAGAAACTTCTATCTACTTAATATTTTGTTATTACCTGCAATAATAAAAATCCTATACTACTATTCTATAAAATAGATATTCTATAAAAATAGATAAATATATATTCTGTTAAACTCGCATAAGAAACTTCTATATACTTAATATTTTGTTATTACCTGCAATAAAAAAATCCTATACTATTATTATATATTCCTAAAGCGAAAAAGATCATACCTAAGCCCATATTTTAATAAAAATTCTTTAATTTCTGCATAATTTTAATAAATTCAGTGGATATTCAATTTGCATACAACCTGTGAAGTAATGTCCTTAGTTTGTACCGATAAAGTGTACCTCTACCATACCAGACTTAAACATCACATCATAATAATCATAAAGCACTCACCTTTTGGGCCTTGCAGGTGACGTTGATGGACTGGACGTCGTGGGCCTGGTGGCGCAGCTCCCCGATGCAGAGTCCGCAGGCGGGGGCCTTGCAGCTGAGGCAGTACTGGGAGAGGGTCTCCTCGTGCTCCCCGCAGACGGACTCCCGCTGCTGGGCGGCGCCGCGCGGCTTGACCAGCGTGTGCTTGGCCAGCGGCCCGCGGGCGGGATGGGTCAGCTCCCGGCAGGCGTCGCAGTAGCGGATCTCGCACTGCTCGCACACCAAGGACGCGACCTTGGGGTCCGTCTCGCACATCTGGCAGCGGAGCGCCTCGCGGGCGCAGAAGCGGTCCACGATGGCCTCCATGGCGCGGTAGGTGGGCAGGTTCCTAACGCCCCCGTCGTCGAAGAAGACGAGCTTGCGGCAGAGCGGACAGGTGAGGCAGTAGGCGGCACCGGGCGGAGCCACCACGTTGCCCACTCCGGGCAGAAGTCCTGTGCCGGCGTAGGACACCGGTCGCGATGTGTTCGAGCAGCAGACCACGCCGGAGTCCGCCTCGCTGAAGATGCTCACCTTGTCCGACTGGTCCTGGTCGGAGGTGACGCTCTCGCTTCCGGTGTTCGAGCTGGCCGTGCTGGCGGCGGAGCTGTGTGAGCTGTGCCTGGTGCCGGGCCCACCGGGATTTGTGCCGGATGAGGGTCCTCCTCCACCACCGCCGGCACCACCGCCATTGCCGTGCATCCCATTGTGTCCCCCTGCAGAGGATCCCCCCGATCCGTTGACAGCCCCCGGAAGAGCGGATCCCGGGCTGTAGGGCGTCTGGATGTCCAGGGCACAGCCCAAGCAGAGGGCGTGGAAACAGGGCAGCAGCACCGGATTGGCGTACAGCTGCTTGCACGTGGGGCAGCGCAGTTCGTCCTCCATTTCTGGCGATTTAAATCCGCAATATAAATGCGATTCGAATTGAGATTGCTGCTTCGAAGGTCCTGGTTGAGTCGGTTTTATGCCTGCTTTAGTTTGGTCGCACACTTCGGGACAACATGGCTTTAACAATCCCAAAACTAGTCACTTTTTACTTTTTGTTTTTAAAACACTCACTTCTGTTTCTTTTTGTCCTCACTCAGAACCAATACGTAAGATGTTTTGAGATCTTTTTGTTTCTCACTTTTTAACACCTTTTGAAATTTTTAAAATATTTATTTAATCCGTTGTGATGAATATTCTGTAGTTTAGTTTTTCAAACGTTTTTTTAAACTGTTATTTTTCACTGACAATTAATTTTAAGTCTCAACAGCATGCCACTCTTTGCCTATCCCAGAATGTTTTTTAAATCAATTTCACTAAGAACTTGTTTAGAATTGTTTTTTGTTTTTATAACATTCACTTTGGTAGACCAAAAATATTTTTAAAATGTCCCTTTTGTTTCAAAAACAGTTTTAACCATCCGACATACGGCCGATTTGCAAGAGATTTTCGAATTACGTCGAATTCACATTTAAACAAAATTCACCCGCGTCGCGAACAACCACTACCGAACCCGAACCCGTCGAATTTCAAATTGTTCCGAGAAGAAAATATTTTTACTATAGGAGGTGGTTTTGAATGGCACTGCAAGCCTTCGCTCTCTCAAACTCGCTCTCTCTGCCTCTGCTCTGCTCTCCATTCAACAGAAATGTTAAGATAACAGTGGCAGAGTCACCAGCCAGAAATTGAGAGAGCGACGCACTGTGGGC